>NC_090966.1:2500-5455000 GCF_040807025.1 Struthio camelus | reverse complement strand
ACCAGACAGAAACAATCCTCCTTTTCATAGATATACGTATATACATATATATACGCACATATAAGCATATATATATATATAGATGATGATTTCCTCTCCTCCTCTCTCCTCTCAAATAAATAAATCTCAGTGGACCCTCGGGATTGGATTACTCTCTTTCGCTCTCATACAAGAGCCGTTTTTGTCCAGTATTGGGACCAAGAGGACACAAAGGAGTTCGGCAGCCAAGTGAGGGCCTCTTGCTATGGGGCCCGGCTGGCATGGGGGTCCCGGGACCGGCGGGGACAGGCGGCCCGGGCGGCCGCTGCCTTTCCCGCCGCCACCCCGAGGAGCTCCCCCGCGCCGCCCCGCGCAGCCCCGCGCAGCCCCGGCCCGGCAGCTGGGCACAGAGAGGCTTTTGAGAGCGTCGTGGGCAGGGGCGAAGCGGGAGGAGGCGCGGAGGGAGGGCAGGAGGGAGGGAGGGGGAGAGGGACTCTCGGAAACAAAGGAATTTCTGAAAATGAGAGGGGAGGTGAGACGCGGGACGAGCAAAAGTGGCTGCGTCGCATTGAGGTGGATTTTTTGGTTCTTTTGGTTGGTTGGGGTCTTCTTAAAAATGATTGTTGTAAAGCAAACCGAGGGTCAGAGTCAGCTCTGCAAAGATATATCACAGACTCTCTGACTCTAGATAACCAAACGCCTTTCTTTCTCTCCTTCTTTCTCTCTTTCTGTCCTTCTTTCTCACAAAGACACAAACAAACAGCGAAAGCCTTTTGCACCTTGAAGTTAAGCAGAGGAAATAAAAGAGGGGGCAGAATCTATTGGGCCTGAGCTCGAAAATAGAACGATTAAGCCATTATAAGCAGAAATTACACCCTTACAGGTTCCTTCTTTATTAATTCGTTCCTTTCACCCTTTTCTCCCAGTGCCCATTCCCCTCATACTGCAGAAAATAATAGCACCGCTAGGAAACAGGCGGGAGCGGGGCAGCTTGGGACGAGCCGGGCAGAGCGACTCCCGCACACGCAAAGTTTTGCTGAACTCCGTCCGCTCCGTGCTGGAAATGGTCCCCAGCACAATGTCCAGCCTTGGAAAGGTCAAGGGGCTTGAGAGGTCAGTCCGTGGCTATAATACACAGCTAATCGCCTAGAAAACGTGTCCTTTGCGTGAACTCTATCCCCGATCGGTGCTTGCAAGCTCTGAATTTTACCTCCTCAAATTCGTGCCCCCCCCCCCCGTTCTCGGCATCCCCGCAAGGCGCAAAACGCGAGGCATCGAGTGCGGCCCCCGCACACCATGCCTGGAACCCCCAGGGTCCCCACCCCCCGGACACCCGGGACATCCGACCCCCCCTAGGACACTCGACCACCCCCGGGACACCAAACACCCTCGGGACATCCGAATCCCCCCGCCCCGGGACAACTGGCTCGCATTGCCCCCTCGGCACCGGCGCTCTCTGCAGAGGCCCGAGTCGCTCGGGACTCTCCTCGTTGCAAAGCCTCCAAAACCCGGCCCGTGCGGGGGTGACACGGGCAGGGAGATCCCGCTCGTACAAATAAAGGAAAAAAAAAAAAGGCCGCGCCCCCCCCACCCCTCACCAAACGAGCGACCAACCCCACAGCCGCCGCGTCCCGGCAGCCGCAGAGCAGAGCTCTCCCCCTGCAAGGGCGAGCTGGGAACATTCACACCACAAAGCCAAGAGCGAAGTCTCCTCTCGCTACGCGTAACCCGCCTGCAAACTTTCTTTGCTCGCTCCCTTCACTTACATCGGTCAACATAAAACGAGAAAACAGAAGGAAAACCCCACGAAAGAATTCACGTGTTGTTTTTCTTTCTGTCCTTCTCCCCCCCGCCCCAAGCTTTCTCGTGAAAGGAGGCAATAAAACGATCAGAAATGCATGCCAAGAGACCAGCTCTGTTACCTGGTTCGCTCCCACATCCTTTTTCCAACGCCCCAGAGACGGCCCTCATGGTTTGGGTGGTTTCTTCCAAAGTGAGAGGTCTGGGGGAAGGGGTGGCTTGGGGGTTTTGGTTTTGATTTTCTTCCCCAAAAATAAAGCTTTCACCTTTACGATCCAGATTTTATTATTATTATTATTATTTCCCCTGAAGATTCTTGTAGGACTCCGGGTGCTTTTTTCCCAACAGACGGTCTGCGGAGATTTGCTGTTGAATAACAATGGGAAAAGGATAAGTATTTAAAGAAAAGAAGTGATTAATGATTTTCTGTATAATTCTCGCATTTTTCTTGGCTTCTGTCTGCTTATAATGGCTGTGAACTTTTAGGTCCTATAGAAATCTTCTTTTCTCCCCCTTCTATTCTATTCATACTTTCCAGCTTTGATTCGGTTCTATAGAACCTGCATTCCTAGAAGCATATGCTTTTTTTTAAGAACTATTTTTGCCATTCTTAGAAGGACTATCTTGAAAATAGCACCCTCTTTACATCCACAGCAGATCAAAGAGAAAAACAGTAAAATAAAATGCGACAACAGCAACAAAAAACATCCCAACCTCAGGCATTGCAATAAAATACAGCCCTTGCCATCCTCTCTGGTGGGAGGAAGAAAAAGAAAAAAGAAAAAAAAAGAAACTTTGAAGGTTTCTAGTTGCTGCCTCTAAAAATGTGTTAGTTAGCCAAAAATGTTTTCATAAAACCAATTTATTCTCCATCAGAACGTGTAACAAATCTGTATCATGTGGCTACATTAATATTATTTTAAAATATTAAAATGTCAATAGAAAGAAAAATATAACGGCTCTTTGTTTGAGGTGGGGGAAGGGCTACTTCTCAAGGCACTTTATTTGCAAGGTGGTTGTGCAGTGACTTACTACAAATAAAGGAATAGCACATAAACACACACTGACTTAAAAATTTCAAGCCCTGCCTTTGCTTCTGAATAATGCGGTGGAATATTTCGGTCCTTATGGGGGGGGGTCTCAGAGAATTCCATAAACATTGAACAAATAAGCAAATGCCTTTTTTTTAGAGGCAAGTGTAAGAAAATGATTATTTTATTCAGATGATGTGGAGGAGTCCCCCCCCCCCCCCCCGCACCACCACCACCACCACCACCACCACCACCCCTGCTCACAATAGTCTTTTTCTTATATTTGTAACTTAGAACTGGAATGTTATTTCGTCCTGAAGAGTATTTTCGATACTTTCTATGAGCAAGAAAATGAAAATTAATACAAGAGCTGTGGCTCACAAAAGAAGCCATTTGTCTTCTTGATTATCTATTTGCTTGTCAGGCTATGAGCTATCGCAGGAGCCAGCTCCTTTGTAATATAAAAATACACAGAAAACCTGCAAACACCGAGAAACATCTGTGCAAAAATTAGACTCATTAATGCATTAACTACCTTGGAGAAGGAGATTTTTTTTTTTAATCAAGAAATCTCTCTAGAGAAATACAACGCTACATCATTCTTTAAAGCAAAGCAAAGCACTAATGACTACCTCTGTTTTGTCTGAAACCAGTTTGGGAAGAGCATATTAATATAAACTTAGAACAAATAAATCATAATATGTAAGGCTTAGCAGTACTTAAGGCTGATATACCCCATAGTCAAACATCTTTTGTTTTCATTAGGGAGTTGAGGCTGCGCCATTGACAACAGAAATCACAGTTCAAAAGTAACGTGCTTTTTAATTAAAAATTTTTAAAAATCTATTTTTTCTGCTCACCAGAACAAAAAATAAAAATAAAAAAACACACAAGGTCAGCTTCACAATGAAAAATTTATTTCCATTTGCGCCCCCCCTCCCCCCCCCCCCCCCCCCCCCGCTATTTACAAGTAGGCGCGGACAGGATGAAGGACAAAAGGAGGAGGCAGGGCCGCGCGAGGGGACCCGGCGGCTGGGCGCCCGCGGCCGAGCGGGGCGAGACCTCGGGCACCCCCGGCCCGGCCCGTCGGGGGAGCCCCTCGCCCCCCGCCTTCGTTTCACAGTCTCGGCGCAAACCCGGGCTAGGCCGGGAAGAGCAGCTTTCTCCTCGCAGAAACCCCTCTCCCCGCTGGCTGCGGACTTGCGTTCAGGTGGCACCGTTTATCTTCAAGTTTCTAAACTAAACACGTTTCTTTCCCCTGTTCCCACCCCACCCTCCCCTCCCCAGACTTACAAGTGAAGTAATTAACCTGCTGGACTCAAAAATGGCGGGGAGGGGGGGGGTCCTACATAAGTGTCCATTCTCTTGGTTTCTTTGTCCACCACCCACTTGACTTAATTTTACTTCTTTTTAGTGGTTCCCTCCTCCCCACCCTGGGCTGCACGATCATCACAGTGTCCAAGATCTCTTCAGTCCCCACGGTCCTTGTAAAACACGGAGCAGACGGGGATTTTTTGTTGTGTTTTGTTGTTTTTCTCCACCGCAGGGCTGTGCTAGAACTGCCGTGTCTTTGGGATGGCTGAATAGAAACTTTCGTTTTGTGGCTGGTAGGCGAGAAAAAGAAAAAAAGGAGGAAAAAAGGGGGGGGGATCCAGTTCGTCTTGAAGAAACTGAGCCTCATTTATTAAAGTGAACGCTGGTTGTCGAGGTAATAGCAGACATAAGGTCCATCCTTTGTACGGGAGAGTAAACATGACAAATGGGGCAGAGCTTGGCGTGATTAAAGATGAAACAAGGATCCATCTTAGCCAAATCTGAAAACTACTATCTACAGCCTCCTTTTAATGGAAGAGAGGCACAACAGCACATCTCTGCTTTGTTGTAGCTGAGTCTCCCTCTGCTCCCCCTATAAATAAAGAGTACCCCTCCTTCCTTAGCTTCCTGGAGCATAAACAAAAAATCATCATGTGTTCCCTACACATACACACACACACACACCAACTCACACCCACAAACACACACTCTCATCCATACAAGGAATAGTTATAGGCTGGTGGCTGGTCCATTGGATCGGTTTTGAGAACCTCCTTGCTGTATCTGCAGGTTGGCAGAGGAGTTGGAAGAATTAGACCTGATCTTGGTATTTGGTAACTTGTGATCTTTTTTCCATTTCATCCTCCTGTTCTGGAACCAGATTTTGATCTGGCGCTCGGAGAGGCAGAGGGAGTGGGCGATCTCGACCCTGCGCCTCCGGGTGAGATAGCGGTTATAGTGAAACTCCTTCTCCAGCTCCAGGACTTGCTGCCTGGTGTACGCTGTGCGGGAGCGTTTCGGTTCCCCTCCTGAGTAATTAGGGTTTACTGAACAAACACAAAGGAGGGAAAAAAGAGAGAAGAAGAATTACTGAGCTGTTTCTTTCCCCCCAAAAAAGTATCACACATTCTTTTAGTGGGGGGAATACTCAAAAAAAAAAAAACACAAACCTTATAAAAATATACCCAGAGCCTATCTCCAAATCTCCACCTCCATCCTCGTTGCTTGACGTATATTCCTGTTTTTATAAGGTCCCCTTGACACATTTTCCATGGCCTCTATGAGTGTGTGTGTGTGTGTGTGTGTATATATATATACACACGTATATACACACTTGCATACACACACACCCCTACGTGAGCATCTCTCTATTATCCCCAAATCTTTAAAGTAGTTCCCCCTACACACATACACTCAGGCAAACACACGCTCCTTTTTATTAAATATCACAGTAAAAAGGAAGGGGGGAGGGAAAATAGTAAAAGTTTACTCAACCCGCCACTTAAATACAAATTACGAAAACATAAAACTTAACTTACGAAGATTCAACAGCCATAAAAAAAGTAGCCTGCAAGAAATTGGAGGAGGATGGTAACAGAGACTTCAAAGGCACATGGCCAAGCAGAGCAATAAAAATTTATGGAGGATGTAATTATACCGCTCTGCAAACAGGCGATCGTAAATCTCCACGAATGGTTATTTTACAACTGGTGCAATAAGATTTCTACAAGACTTTGAGGTGCTACTTAGTATAAAGCAAAGCCACTTTAGTTCACTTACCCGTGCTTACATGGACTTTTTTCATCCAGGGATAAACTACCGGCTCTTTGCAAGAGGAATTAGAAGGGCTTTGGTTCAGAGAGTTTTGGCTGCAGGAGGGTGGCGGGCTGGGGGTGCCCGGCTCGCAGGGATGGTTTGGTTCAGAGAGGTGGCTCTGCAGTCCGGCAGGAGGATGGACATGACCCCGGGGGGATAACACCGCTGCTTGGTGGCCGGAGCTCTGACAGGACGAGTAGAGCTGCTCGTTGCAGGCTGACCGCGGCTGGTACATCGCTTCATGTTGGAAAGTGCTCTCTCGCCTCTGGCTGCTGTAATATTCCGGCGAGTGATTGGGAAGGTAATCGCTGTGGGAATACTCTTCACAGGGTGGGAACTTGGGGTCCACATAGTTGGAGTTGATCAAAAACGAGCTCATGGCCATTAATTTCTTAGAATTGCACACACGAAAAAAATATATATCCTAAAATTTATTCCTGTCCCCCCCTTTACTCGTTTTCCTGTTTCGTGAAACCCTCCTACTTACTGTCAAGTGAACAAAGTTGGAGTCCATGTGACAGCACGGGCCAATGGCGAGGTGGCCTGCGATCCCCGGATAAGGAAATCTGCCCAGCACGGGCTCTCCCGGGGCCCCGAGCATCCCCGGGGAGGTGGCCGGGGGCGCCCGCTCCCCTCCGGCCGCCCCCGGCCGCGGCGCCGCCGGGCCTCGCCGGCCCCCGCCGGCCCCGGGCTCGGCAGCGCCCCGCGGGCGAGAACCGGCCCCCCCGGCCCACCCCCCTCGGGGGTGTGTCCTGGCTGGGGCGGGGGGGGGTGGGAAGAGCCAGAGGGGAAAAAAATAAAAAAAGACAAAAAAATTATTTTCGAGGGATTCGGGGCTGCGGATCACAATCGCTGCCCCGGCACATGATCCATGGCGATCCCTCCGGGTAGTGTTTGCATCTCGTTTCTTGCTGAGGTGATACGAGCAGGGACATTGCGCCCCGAGCCTGGCAGAGATGAATAGGGCTTGTTTCGGATCGATAGAAAATTCATCAGCTAATTCGGGGTACCCGGTCTCCTAAATCACATTTAGCTGTGGCTTTAGATTGACTGTTTCCCACGCACGGATGGAAAAGGAGCCCGTCCTCCAAGCAAGAAATCAAGGACTTGATGAACAATTACAAAGAGAGTTAACCTAAATCCTAATGCATCTTCGCCTCGCCTTTATTGAATAAAGACACTTTAAAAGCAACAGCAAAACAACAGCTTTTCAAATGCCACCCTTAAATACTCAAATTGGTGTTTAATTCCGAAACGCACAATAATTTCTTCACAGGCAGCAGGAAAGAGAGTACTATTTTGTTGGGTATCACTGCTGAGATTACACAAACTAAAGCAATGGTGGGACTCTCGCCCCTCGAATCGCGGTAATACTGCCCCTCTCCCCCTCTCCCCCCTCCCCGCCTGTGCAGCTCAGATTTTATCTCGAAGTGATGATAAAGTTTATCGCAGGAGTGCTGGAGTTGGGTTAAGGTCAAATCCAAAGTATTTCTTTTCAGATATAAAGCGCCTTTCTGTTTAAGACCTTGCTTTCACCCTTGTATTTAGTTTTCCTTTTTTTTTTCCTTTTTTTTTTTTTTTGCCTTCTGGGATTGTGACCTGTAGTGTTTGTGTCAACTACATATTCCCCTAGATACGAATTTGTGACCCAACTTCCTTTACACAAATTCGGATCTACAGGGTACATATAGAAGACAGATGAATCCTCCTTGGTCAGAGATCTTCTACTTCTCCTACTGTCATAATTATCTTCTGGGGAAAAGGGACGGGGGAGCGTTAAAGTTTGCAACTTACAGAGATCAACAATTAATCTATTGATAACGAGGGTTAAAAGATTCACTTTTCAGAGGAAACACAATTAAAACATCAACTCAAAATCCGAATAACTGATAATCTAGATTAGAAGAAATAGCGCTTTTCTACCTTCATACCTTATGCATTAGTTTACTGTTGTTCTAAAAAATCAATCTCCTGGACTGATATAAGTAGAGACTTACAACGAGACCAGAATCCAAATAACCGTGCTTTAAAAGTAAAATGTGATAGCTTCGTCTGCCTCAATCGTGATAACCTCATAATTATTCTCTTATATGCAGTACAAAGATTTCATCAATTTTTCGTTCTTGGAGGTCAACCAAGGTTTTAGTTTATACGTGTGTGTGTGTGTAAATTATCAAAAAGAAAGAAACAGATGAAAAGAAATACAGAATGTAAAGGCAGATGGGACGACAGGTTTTTTTTTTAATGACAGGCAATTCTTTTTACAACCCGAGAAAAAGATCAAAGGCGTTTCATTTCCGAAAAAGGGATATAAAGCAATAAAATATTCATACTGTCTAGGTAATGAACCTTCATTCGGAACTAATGAGGGTAGCATCATGTTGAGATTTCGTTTAAAATTACTGTTGCCCAAGAGATTAAAAGTATAACATCCTCCCCTAATTTTGGTTTTGTGTATTTCAAAAGAGAGAACATATTTTTGGTCAAGTATTTCTCGAATTAATTGGTATTTAAATGCCACAGCAGAGAGGCTTTGAGAAAAATGCTGCATTTGCTTTACATTAAAGTTTTGACTACAACCACTTTATCCCTACTCTTGCAATAAATACCTCAAATATATATTTAAAATGCCTACTTTTTTCCTATTAAATGGGAAAAAAAAACAGTTACGGCCAAGATTGAGTGCACATAGTTTGTCTGGGACACATTATGCCCTAAGATTTTTTCAGGAACTTTAAAGTGAACAGTTGGTTTTCCTGATAAAAAGCGTCTCGTTCCCGAATGAACGGATAAACGAACACGTATTTTAAGAAGTAAGTTCAGGTCCACCTAGGACAATCCCCGAACCATTTCACACGCCTGTACGAGAGACAGGTTTCGAGCAAAAGAAACAGAGCACAGTGCAGTGATTTCTTGAAGACGCTTTTGCACAGAGCAAGCAGTTTTCAATCTACATAAACGCTCCCAGCATCTAGACTTTGCTGGGGAGCGGACAGCAAATCTGAAATTTACCTTCCCCTGTAAAACTTGCCATAAAAGTAAGAAGCCAGATCAAATCTGCTTGTATAACGTGTAGATGAATGCCATAAAATAATTCTGCAGAACTAATCCCATTAGAGTTCCTTTTTTCCTCTTAAATTTTATTCCTCCTTTCCAATTCCACTCTGATTTATTTTATTGTATTTCCTTTCAGTCCATACCGTAGCGACCTCCTAAGCGAGTCCCGTAAAGGATACAAATCTGGATAGAAATATCTAGGCCTATTCCTGATTTTTAACCCCCTCCCACATGCTTTAAAAAAAAAAAACAGTTTTAATTTTCCTTTCCAATGACGGACAAAAGGGGTTTGGTGCTAGCAAACCAGCACCCCTAGCGTTTACCAGAAATCTTCCCCCCACCACACCTCCAAGAAATCTCACACTACCCTCTTGTGATCCCAAATTAAAAAGAAAAGGAGCCCCGGCCCCCCCTCCCACACACCTTTCTGCCTTTCGCTCAGAAATCCGCCCCACGTTGCGGAAGTTTCCCACGGCAGATTGCGCCCAGGCTCGTTTCCATTTCAAAGCAGGGCTTGGCCGGGGGGGGGAGGCTCGATCCCCCCCGTTCGCTCCCTCGGGGGTCGAGGGGAGCCCCTGCCTCCCCGAAAAGCCTCCCCAAGGCACCTGCCAGCGCTCGTTGCAGCCGCGCTCCTGCTGCCGGGCGGCTCGGGGAGGCTTTTTTGTCGCCTCCGCCGGTTGCTGCCCCTAACGAGGGGGCTCGAAGCGCGGCTGCCCCCCCCGGGCCGGCAGCTCGGTGCGGGCCCCGCTCGGCGCCCGGCCGCCCGCCCAGGTAGCGCCGCCAGCGATACGTACCTTGGCAAAACGGGCTCCCTTCCTCAGAGTAATCCCCGAGGGTTTTAGGACGCTCCCTCAAAAGTTGGTAAGGCTTTGCAGGCGGTACCATATAGAAATCACCTAAAATCCAAGCTCTGCACCCCCCACCCCCACCCCGGACTCCCCACCCAAATCTAGGCTGGGCTATTCTGGTCTCTCTCCCCCGTGTTGCCTTTTCAGCGAGATTATTCCTCGATAAGAACACTAATTTCTTTCTTTTTCTTTTTTTTCCCCCTTCTGATTGGGTTTGTTTGTGCCCCCTCCCCCCCTTCCCCAGTATAAACCACTATTGTCTTTAAAGGCGAGCGGAACTGCTCCTGGCGGAGCGAGGAGGCCCTCTGCGCGTTTTGGGGTGGGAAACCCGCAAGTTTTGGTATTAATCTCATAGTTTGTCAGTCTTTGTTAAACAGCGAGGCGTGTCCGCAGCGCGGCGGCGGCCGAGAGCCGCGCTGACCCGCGGTTCACCCCGCGCCGCGCCGCGCCCGTTCCGCGCCGCTCCGCGCCCCCGCGCGTTACCAGCCCCTCGCGGGGGCAGAGCCGCCGCCGCGCACCCGCACGCCGCGGCTCCCTCAGCACCTTCCCCGGCTCTAGCTGCCAAAAAATAATCATCATCATAATTTTTTTGGGGGGGTGAACTTTCTCCTGGAGGATTTCTGTTGCTGTTGAAGACTCCCAGGCCGGCAGCAAGGAGGAGTGTGATTTTTTTTCCTCCCCTTTCCCAAGCGCAAACCTTTCGGTTTCGCGTATTGAGCCGGGATTTCCTTCCAGCGATCAGGGCGCTCTGACGGGCGGAGGGGATCCGCTAGGGCACGGCTCTGAACGCGAGCAGCTGCCGCTTCGGCCGCGCAAGGCACGCACAAACGCGCGGTAGCGCGGCCGCCGGCTTAGGTGGGATGAGCCCACACCTGCCTTGCAACAGCGAAGTGGAGGTTTAAGCCTGGCTTGCTTGCCCTAATCAGCCTTACGTATCCTTTTTTATTTCTAACGGTGCTTTGCAAAACTAGCTGGCATGGGGCGTGTTTTCACCACTGAGGTGCAACGCTTGTAAATGCTGCCGCCTGAAAGCCGAGGTGCGAGCGGCGGCGGCGGCGGCGCCCGGCCGCGGGGCTCTGCGGGGTCTCCCCCGATCTCCGCGTTTACACCACCAGCCCCGACACCGCGGCTCTCCCAGCGAGAAAGAGGTCGTTTGAAAAGTAGATCGGGATTAAAAAAGCACATGCGGTTGACTGTCCGGTAGGGGAAAGAAATACAAGGAAAATTCACCCCTGAACTGTCTTTTCCCCGCCTGGCTGGTACTTAGACACCCTCACCCTAAGCACCGTGTACTTAGACACCAAGCCGAGCCCACCCCGAGCAAGAGAGAGAGATTAGAAATATCCTTGAAAATTATTCCTTCAATTTCCTCCCTCTCTCCTTCCCTCCCTCCCTCGCTCTCTCTCCCCTTACATTGCTTCAAATGAATCTATTTCAAGTAAACATGCAGAATCGTATTCCTAAATTGAAACTTAAACGTTATGATGTAGGAGTGAATATTATAAGGAAAGTTGGGAGGTTTTTTTTTTTTTTTTATTGCCATGAAATTATACCTGCTTGTTTTAATATCCCGAAAACAAATGGCCTTTATTATCCATTACCTGTTCCATAAACCTGGAGTAGAAATGACTGTTCTATAGAGATAAGTATAGTAATTACAAGGGCGAAGAGATGGATCACCCAAGTTACAACTAAACGGTAGCCCTTATATAGTGATATTTTATAAATACCAAGCAAATTCATGGCAATTAATTAAACCCGAGCCTTATCACGCAAAACAAAACGCTTTACGTTCTCTTGAATTTCACCTACTCTATGAATATATCCTCACCGGGAAAGTAAATGGATTTTCCAGAATGCCTTTCCCATGGCTCTAATATTCTCTCTTCCTCTTCCAAGAAAAATGACCCTTGTTATAACTATTTAGTCACTGAAAATATTTGAAAGCCGAGAGGGGGAAAAAAGCGCAAATTTGGTAGTTTTTTTTCTTAGAGGACTTTGCCTTGCTTCGACTGTTTGCTTAAGAAGCTATTGAAAAGATCTTCCCTAGTCCCAGTGCAAATAATATTTAGAGTTTGGAGGGTTCAAAGTCTGGCAGTGTAGAAATAACTTGGAAATGCCAAGGGAAATATTTATTATATCAGTTCATTAAACTGTTGCAATGACCAGAGTGGAGTCACATTTCAAGCAAGAAATATAAAACATCTCATTCAAATTCCGATGGAAAGCGTGCTGCAAAACAAAATTAGCTACTTTAACCGGACCGAGTGACGAAATGGGCACTCGAAAGCGCCTTTAAATATCTGCATTGAATATTTAAAAACCATCAGTCCATTGATGTTGTCTATTACATTATTGCAAGTTTCATATGATTAAGGTATAAATGCAGACGGTAAATCATGGATGCTATTTCTTGTATTTTTTTAATTAGTATTTACACTCATACTGAATAAGGATTACAAAAATATTTGAAGCTTTGGACTTCTGAGCCGGGGGAGAGAGAGACAGGCACCTCTCCAAGTGTTTTGGAAGTGTTTCCAAGTAAAGATGTTAGAACACATTTTCACCAACCGTGTCAGGCTTTTTTTTTTCGGTATAATTTAAACCCAATCCAAACAAAATTGACGCTGGAATGAAAATTATTTTTTAACTGCTTACGTTAATATCCTATAGGGACCTCCGTGTAATTGGATTTAATAAATGCATTCCCCCTTATATTCTCTTAATTTGACTCCAAATAGCGTTTCAGGGGTTATCTTAGAAAAATATTAAGAAATCGCTACGCACTTCCTCACGAGAGACCCAAATCAATCTACCTTATTTTCTACCTCCAGCGCCTCCAGCGCTCCCCTTGTCCTCCCCGCCTCTGGGTCGCGGCTGCAGGTCGGTCCTACCTCGCTATCCTATTCCCCATCTCTGCCCATGAGCAGAGACTCTTCCTCCCACCTCACCCCCCTCCCCGCTTTCTGCGCCTTTTTTTTTTTTTCACACTGACATCAGTCTATCAGGGTTATACACAAGACTGAGTCACGCACAGCGTAAACTTTTGACCCTCAACTTTTTGACCCCTCGAGCTATAATGCTGTACTAACAAGCCCCCCAAGACCAGAGTTACCTTCTACGGCTGTTGAAACTAATGCTGTACTCATTTCACTATTTTATGTATTTTACTTTAAAAAAAATCTTCACGACTTTTTTTTTTCTCCTCTCGCGGGGGAGGGGGGAAAAGGATAAAAAAAACTTACAATCTCAGCCCTTTGCAAACATTAGATGCTTAGCTCCAGATCACCCAGCACTGCCCTAGATGGCTGGATTTTTTCCCCCTTGCCCCCACTCCGGGGTTAACTCTGTATATTTAGAAGAACACGAGAGGGGGGAAAAAAACTTAAACCACAGCTGGATTCATCTGACTTTGAATTTATACTCTTTTATTTGCCTAATGGGAGTTCACATAGGTGAGTTGGTGACGGCAGTAATTAGCCTGTTGTGAATTTTCGGGGGAGGGGAAAGGGGGAGGGATGTCTTTTTGATTATTTTGATTTTATTACGACTATTTTGGGAGCGCTGGAGGGCTCGGTGGCGAGCAGCGGCCGGGGTTGTCCGAGGGGAGCCGGAGGGAAGCGGGTGGCGGGGAGGGAGCGCCGGGCCCGGCCCCGGCCCGGCCCCGGCCCGGCCCCGGCCCGGCCCGGCTCGGCCCGGCGGCGCCCAGCGAGCCCCGCTCCGGCCCCGGCCCTCCTGGCAGTGAACTTGGTCTGAAGCGAGCTCTGCTGGTTGCTTGAGGACGTTACAGGCGAGGCGATTGCACTAAATCCCCCTTCCCAGGCTTCGTCTTCCCCCCCTGCTCCATTTCAGTCCTAAACTTCCAAAATCCCCACCCCAGCCCAGCCCAGGCCCCGCTTTTGCAATTTCTCCCTGCATAAACAGATACGTGATTTGCCACTAAGCAAATGTCCTTTAAAAAATCCTAACGCTGTAATTTGTTTTGACTTGAAGGTTAGATATATATATATACACACACACACACGCACACACACATGTTAAAAAGAGATAAATCAAAAGGAAAAAACTCATACTAGTCTTATTCTTTCAACGCTTGCTGTCAAAATAGTTTCTTTTTAAAGCTATTTAGGGTAACAGAACATGGAAAAACTACACAGGGTGGGCACCTCTCTCGTAAAGTTATCGAACAGCATTTATTTAAACATTAGGAGAGAAAAAATGGGGGAGAATCAGCTCCGATACCTAAATAGCCACAGCTTGAAAGAAAATTTCATTCTTAAGTCCATTCTAGGACTGGAAAGAGACCCCCGGAGGAGGAGTCCACCCCCCTGAAGGTCCTCTTCGGTTCCTAATTCGGGTTCCCTAATTGCAGTGGGACCTTTATCAAGAGGATTCTAACTAATTCCTCAAACTCCTTCCCTTCAGATCGGACGTGTAATTAAAAAAAAAAAAAGAGAGAGAGAGAGAGAGAGAGAGAGAGAGAGAGAGGCTGGGGCTGGGAGAAAGAAGAAGCAATTTCTCAGGCTGAAATTCAGCTGTGGGGGAGGGAAGGGGGCTTGGGGAGCGGACCTGCAGGGAAAGGGGCTGGTTTCCTGCGAGCGCTTTCCCTTCTTGTGGCCTTCACTGTGTGTGTGTGGAGGCTGGAGAAATTTACAGGACTATTGCAAATAAATATTTTAATAATAATGTTCTTTCCTTAAATAGAATGAAATAAAAGGATTACAGACCGAGCAGTGCAGTATCTGGTCTCTGCCGCCAGCCCATCCCCACAAAGGCAGATAAGAACCCACAACCTCCCAACCTTCATTTTTGTGGTTAAAAAAAAAAAAGAAAAAAGAGAGAGATTCCTTTAGTTTCTCAAAAGCATAATTGCCACATTGTTGTTGTGTGTCTGTATTGCAGCAATATGAACCACATCCAGTCCTTCTCCAAACCTCCCCCTCTCTTGCTGAGAGTCACCACCTAACCCAGGCAGTGGTGACTTGGTAAATTAAAAAAAAAAAAAGAGAGAAAGGAAGAAAGAAAAGAAAAAAAATGAGTTTATGTTTTCCTTTAAAAGGTGACCCGGCAGACCCCAGGGTCCGCGTGAGATAGAAGTGTTGTGTTGTGATACGATGCTCACCCTCTCCTCCGAGAGAGGAACCAGGGCTGTACAAGTCTGCTGACCTCGGAATGATCCCTCTTGCCTATGAATTATTGATGAGATATGAGCTCTGATTTCTCTTTTCAGTATGCAAACCCCATTATACTGTTAAAATGGCGATTTAATCGTTTAGAATAGCTTCGCTTTTTTTCCAACTCATTTGTGCCCCTTCCTTTTCATTTAATTCTCTTAATTAAATCCTTTAACAGATTTTAATCACTTTTTGTTGAATAAAATAAGACATCATACACATCTGTAACTAGGTTACCTTGGTGAAGTTTGGTTTTGGTGGGATTTCTTTGTTTTGTTTTTGTTTTTAATTCTGTCAGCTCGGTTTCTTGGTTGAAATTTTGAAGGCTGGGTGGAATAAAATTTTACTTTGTGTTACACCATACCAAGAGAGCACAGAAGGGCTGTAAAAAACGCTTTAAAAATCCTTAGCGTGGAGTTCACTTGCTAAATAAGAAATAAAAATAAATAAAGCCAAGACATTCAGGATGACCTGACAACGGCACTGCAATATTGAGCTCTCCTTTGCAGCGAAGCACTCCCCAAACCCCTCTGTTCCTCTGACAAATGCATTTCCCCCCATTTATCGCTGAACCAGTCTGGGAGGCAAACGGTTAGAGGGTTGTTTTAAGGGTGAAATTTCCTCTTTCTCGCCAGAGCAGCCTGGGTACGAGGGCATCTCGCCTTGCCCTGGCCAGGGGCCGGAGGACACCGCACAGCCTGGCCATGTCCCCAAAGCCAGCTCTGCACCGTGCCCGGGGAGAGACCTTTAATTAATACAGATGTTCCCCTCGACCCCTTCGGTCTGGGGAGACGGGCTAGGTCTTGGATGAGAAATATCGGCTTTTGTTTTGTTCTGTTTTGTTTTTCATTTTTTCCCCAAAGAGCCAGAAAGGATTAGGCAATGTTTACTAAACGAAATAGGAAACCTCCAGAGATGGAGAAAAGTTAAAAGGACATGGTGGGGGGGGGGAGGGGGGGAAGGCAAGCAAGGACAGGAGTGAGCCCAAATTGTTAATAAGTGAGAGGTGTCCCAGGTGGGTTAGGGGAGGCTCCTCCAGGCTTTGGCAGACTCTACACACTTGGGGCAAACAGCCCCTGATACACCCGGGCCGCCAGTGGACTCAGTTCTGAAGAGTTCCTAAAGGAGTGTTTTACCCCATAAGTACCCAGAGTAGTAGAATAAATATGTGCATAATTGCAGGCTTTAAAAAAGAGACCTTGCTTTCTTTTCAAAGCAGTAATCATGTACAAGAGATTCTCCATATTTTGTACACCCGATATTTAAAGATTTCATATTTATTCTATCTTCCAGAGCTGCAGAAGAACTAATTGTTCCATGTCTGATGTATGTCACTAAAGTGGAGAAACCATGAAAAATGAAAAGGAAAATCCCCGCCTACCTGCACGGTCAGAGCTCCGTTTTCCTGTTTACTCTCCTTATACTTCCTCTCCTTCAGCAACAGGGAGATTTTTTTTTTCTTTAGAGGATGGGGGGAAGCCTGTTCTAAGCCTGTGACCCCTTCCATGCTGTAAAACGGTAGCCAATTATACCTCCACACGCCTCACAGGAAGCTGGAGATTAACACCATGCAGAAAAAAAGACCCTAGACCCACGAAACCTAGCTTGTAAAAACGTGCTACATGATGCAGGTAGAAAGTAGATCGCAGGGACAGAGAGGGTAGGGTGCCATGTGAGCGATGGGAAGGAGATGGGGAATGATATTATCATGTCAGGAATAAAATCCAAGTCCTGCTCCTCCGGCTTAACAAAGGCCCGTTGCCCTGCCGGCCCCCTGCCTGCGCCGAGGCTGCTAAAATAAAGGGACGGCACAGGAGAGATGTCCGCGTTACCTGTTGTAAACCACATGGGCATCCTCTCATTGCGTGTACTGTAGCAAAGCTGCTTGCTCTGGCTACCTCGGGCTGCCTTTTCCCTTGCAATTACATGTTACACATGCCAAGCCATTAGAAACGGTGGTACTTAAAAATATATATCCTTGTGCCTTGTGCCCTCGGGCTTGATTTTGAAGCACGATTGGCCTGGGACAGTGTAAACGACGAATACGTTTGAAGGAGGATGTGCGAATTCGACAGTGATGTGGATGATGGAGAGGGGAAGAGGTGGGTGGATGGATAGATACATGGATAGATAGATGGATGAATTAATATGCTTCTGAAACAGTGTTTGTGCATCAAAGGTATGGTTACATTTTCGGGTATATATGGGGGGAGAGGCATTACTTTTCTTGCCTAACTTGCTAATTATGATATGAACCAGTCAACATTACTTCTTGTGGCCAGTACAGAGCAGAAGGCTAAAGAATTAGCAGGCCCGTCACTTGGTCTAATCCCAGCATGATAACACACCTCTTCCCACTTCCCACTTCCTCTGAGCGTTTCTAATGCTCGGTAAACAAAATGTCTGTAACCTGTCTTGTTTGCAGCGCTAAATTCACATTTTAAGATTTTAAGACCTTTCCTTTCTAATGCCTTTAGGATCCCATAAAATATCTTTATTATCCACTGAAAAGCACTCATCCAGCTTGGACAGGCATTAGGGAGAGTCTGTCCGGCATAAAACCTCTCCATTGAGCACGAGAGGCTCCCTGCACCCCACTTCCCTTCCCTGGACTTCAGTATTTTACATTTGTGCTCGCACGTTTGCAGAGCAGGGATTTTCAGGCAGACTCTCAGCCTGTCATTCACGAGCGCTCCTTTGCCCTGTCCACCCTCTAGCTGGGCAGGGGTGAGCTGCAAGTTCACATGATGATAGCAAAGATATTAGGAGACACATGGAGAAGGACAGGAAAAACAGCCCGAGGAAGGAAAAGCAATCGCCACAGTGTGCAAAAGGGGGACATTCTGCTTTGTATAGAAGAGACGGACATGTGTCCACCAAATGTTGTCTTACCGTAAAAATCCCAGCTAAGGAGGAAAAAAGGAGCTTGTGCCTGCTCCAAAGTCTAGCAACCCCCCATCCCTCCCCTCCCGAGTGCATCCGCTTTGAACTTTTTTTTTTTCTCTCTTAAGGGAAAGGACGGGGGTGAGGGGGAGAATAGATGTGAGTTGGTTCAGGTGTTGCGAAGCGTCCCCCCACCTCTTCTGCAGATGTGGGGACTTGGGTTTCAAAAAGAAAAACCCTCCGGATTTCTGCCCTTTTCGCTCCGAGCCCGAGCGCAGCCGGAATCTGGCGGCCGGGGCTGCGCGCCGCGGGGGGTACCTGCCCCGGCGGGTCCCACCTGGGAGCCGGGCAGAGCAGCCGGGTTACGGCACTTCGCCTCCTGCACCCACCCTCCGAGCCAGGGCACACTCTGCCCTTCTGCCTCCTGCCCTTCCCCGCTAGCTTGTTTGTTTTTCCAATGAAAAAGGCTGCTGCCTGACTTTCTAGCACACGGTGCCACTCTTACAAAAGGAGACGCAAGCCAGTGAGAATGCGTAGGTTTCAAAAACGTTTAGAGGGTCCCTATGCAAACCGCAGTCTCCCTGATTATTTTTGGGATCACTTCAAGACAGGCTGGAGACATAACAGCGGTCATTCAGTGTCTCCATATGGGAGAAATGAACTGCGGAAATATGAGGACACTGCTTCATCTTATTGGAAAAAACAAAATCCGTGGGGGAAAAAAAAAGCCCCGGGGCAAAAAATGGTCTCTACTCAGGCCAAAAGAAAAGCAAAAGTGCACAAATTTCCTTGGCAAGCAAGTGAAAATAATTAAAATCAAAAGGTGTTAACAACCTGAAGAACGCAGACAGAATATAGCTAATTGAAATGCAAAGGCGTGGGCCAGATTTGTGGCTATTTGCGAGCAGCATAAAACACACCAAATCACCTCCAGTAAACAAGCAAGATCCTTTTTATGGCGAAGGACAAAAACAAACTTTGTCTGAAGTACGTATGTTCCCCGGCAAAGACAGGACGGAGTTCGCCTTGCCATTATAATGAATCTTTACAGATAAGCTATTCCACCCGGTTCCACAAAGTTTACTTGCGGGCCTCAAAGCTGTGGTGGAAATCTAATGAAATTCCAGCTCTCGGGAGGATAAGAATTAGGACCTTCTAAACGTGAGAAATACAGCTCTGAAAGAGAGACGGACCCTCTTTCCTCCCCGCTCAGCCGTTAGCCATATAAACCCTTTAAAATACTTTAAGTAGATAATATTTCAGAATAACTTACTTTCAGGACTCCAGTCTATTGGTTCTCTGGACTGAAAACTGGACCCGCAAAACATGTTCCCTGCAATTGCAACGTTTATCTCATCTGGAAAAGTGCTCACCCATTGCTGCCCCTTACAAGCCAAACCAAGCAGTTAAAGTGTCACTTAACATTCTAGAGAATGTGAAATATATTGTACATTGTCAACTCCCCAAAACCATAAAACTAACTTTATGGACCTCACGTGACTTTTGAGAGCCAGTGAGGGGTATCTGTCTGAGGTCTGGGCGATTTTTACGATCTAACTTCTAGATAAAACCCTATCCATTTGACATCTAAATGTCATACCCACTTTTGGTATAGTTTGCTATTGGTAAAAAAAAAATATCAAGGGAAGGCGAGCAAATGGTTTGGGATCTGACAGTCCACTTCACATTCCTCTCAAAATCACTTAAGAAGTACCTAAACAGTGGGAGATTAAGTTTGGTAAGTTTTAAGATCCAACTTTACTTGATACGAACAAAAAGCCTAAGTTATGTTGTAAAGATGTCAGTGGCGTTTTGCCAAATAGAGCGACTTTAAACTGGAGTATCTCGTGCCTTGTTAGAATCCCTAGGTATCAAAATTGCAACATTTGCCATCTTTGATGATGTTAAATTATCTGCAGCGAAAATGACTCGTTGTAGTGAGTATCAGTAGTTACAGAGCTGTAATCTGCTATTTACATGTTGAGCCAGAGAATAGGATGTGAAATCAGTAAGCACCATAAAATAAAGACGAGAGATGGAGGAGAGATTGCAGTTTAGCACAGGAATATATTTTTATATATATACATATTATAGATATATTATAGATATAGATATACACACATAATTATATGTAACACAGCTGTATGTATACAAATATAGAGATATGTATAAATACCTCCTGCTTTTAAAATGTGTGTGTGTATATCTATCTATATATATGACAATTCCTGAAATGCACGTAAATATACTTGGGAAGCATTTATACCATGCTATTGTAACTTAACGTACTTTCAAACAGTTTGTCTTATATGATTTGGGGGTCTGTGTTATTTGTAGGAAACAGCTTTTGGGGAATGGGAGCATTTGTGTTGCCCGCGCGGAGCGCTCGCTGCGCGGTGCCGTGGTGTTATTTGGAGGGAGCCGCTTGCGCTGCTGCTCCGCAGAGCGCCCCACGAGCTGCCCCGCGGCGGGGAGGGCGCGCAGGCTCCGCGGATCCGAGCGCAGGCTTAGCTCCATGCCAGGCTCGGTCTTCGGCTTTAGCGTGTACTGCGGACTCCTTGTGCAAGCCTCAGAGGTTGTGTATAAAGTGCAACTGGGAGCCTTTGTGAATAGGAGAAACGTTTATTTGACTTCAAGTAAAGCTACAAACAAATACAAAAAGCTTATTGGCAAAGTACTACCAGGCAGCTAGACATGACAGATGCCATTTTTACACATAACATTGCATTCACTCTGCCCACTACAAACTGTCTATTAGTCACATCAGAAATATTTCTAGTATTTACAAACATTAGAGCACTCTATTGTTGGTCCAATTTTATACATTTTGTTAATAGTGAAGTTTACCCACGTCTAAAGAGTACGTCTCAGAATTAGCCTGGGACTAGAAATCCTGGCCTGAAGTTTGAACTAAAACACAGACTGGACAATTTTAAGACAGAAAGATACAAGAGCTTTTTCTTTTTTTTCTTCTTTTTTTTTTTTATAAATTTTTGTTTGTTTTTTATTATTTTTTTTCTGCCACTGTAGTGCAGGAACCCCCGATTTTAGCTTAGGCAGAGAAGAACTCACCCAAAAGCAGTAAACTCAGGAAGGGGAAAAAAACCAACAAATAAACAAACAACCGTATCTGTTATCAATTTATAAATAAGTTATAACATTTAAAGGGCTCACATAAAACATGCTAGCTTTCCAGAAAGCATCAAGAGAGCACGGACACAGACATTTATAAGAACAACAAGAGCATGAGGAGCATCTGGAAATTAAAATTTAATTAAAAAAATAATAATAAAAAAAACACGACATGAACTCAGTCCTGGGATAACGGTACCATACGCGTTGTTTTAGAATATCAACAACATGCCGAAAAGAAGGTGCCTCACTGTACAGTACTCTGAAACTAAGATCTGCTGCGCTTTATTTATTTATTTACGTATTTATTTATTGTTTCCTCTTCTTTCCTCGATATTCCTCCTCTATAATTTATGGCTGAAAGGCGCTGCCCGCAGAGGCTAAGCTCATGCTTTTCAGTTTATTATCCTTCTTCCATTTCATCCTCCTGTTTTGGAACCAGATTTTGATCTGCCTCTCGGAGAGGCAGAGAGCGTGAGCGATCTCTATTCTCCTCCTGCGGGTGAGATATCTATTGAAGTGGAATTCCTTTTCCAACTCCAGGGTCTGGTAGCGAGTGTACGCTGTCCTCGCTCTCTTACCGTCTGGTCCAGTCATGTCTGAATAACACGGACAACAGTGGGATTTTTTTTCTGCTTAGCACGATATTAGCCTTAATGCTATTTTTTTTAATACCGAGGCAAAATATTCACCTTCTTCTGTCCATTATGGAAGCTGTTTATTCCCCGAATAACGAGCTCTCCCCCTGGCTCCCTCTCTTTCTCGCACCCCCCCCAGGCACGTGGAAAGCCCCCCACCCCCGGCCCCTCCAGAACCAGCTCAATATTCCTAATTTTACTGCCGACCCCAGGTCTTTAAATCTGCCTCTTTCGCCTCTGCCTGGGTGGTTGTGTGTCTGTTTGCTAGGGCATCTGTTTTAATACTGCTTTTCTTTCTTCGGAAGAAAAGGGGGGGCTCGCTGTTCCCCGTGCACTGTATCTCCTTGCAATTTTGTTTTGCCATGAGCAGATTGTCAAGAGTACACCCAGCAAAATAAGAGTAGGAAAGGACGGAGAGACCCATCTGTGCATATAATGCCATTTTAATGGTCAATTCTTTCCTTTCCTCTCCCCCCCCAAGGAACACCCCCTTCCCCTCAATTTTAAATTACCTTCTCCCACCACACACAGACAACTAGAGCTTTAAATAAGCGCACATTTCGCGGCAAGAATATCGAAACTAAAAGAAAATCGCCCCCCTCCAGGCGCCAGAGGCAGCTTTCTGCTTTAAAGCAGCGACCAGAGCAAGAAATACAAAAGCAATAAATAGCTGGGTTTCTGATCAAAGCGCCTGCCCCGAATAAAAGGAAGGAGAGAAAAAGGGGGTGAGGAGGGGGGGGAGGGAGGGAAAAGAGGGGTGTGAGAAAATAAACAACAACAACGACAACGAGCGAAAAAGAAGTAGCTGTACCATGGCTAATGTGAAGTTTCCTCATCCAAGGGAATATCTGAGGTGCCTGCCCTTCTGGTGCTGCGGTGGAGGTTGCGATGGGCTCTGCCTGCGCTCGGGGGATGCTGCTGCTTATTGGAGTGCCCTCGTCGGCTCCCGAGGACGCGCTGGTCTCGTCTAGTTCTGTGAAATTTGTGTTGGTGCTGGCAGAAGTAGCTTGGTCGGAGGGGGACGGGGCGGGCTTGCCTCCATGGCTCTCGCTGTTGGAGCAGGGCAGGGAGTCGGGAGAAGATAAGGAGCAGCTAGACGCCTGTCTAAACCTGCTCTCCTGAGCTGGAGAAGGGAAACCGCGGGAGCTCTCCCCCACAGCCCCAAAGTGACTAGAGGAGGCTGAGCGGTTGATGCTAAGGTCCATCCCATTGTAGTTGTAGCCATAAGAGCTGGAATGCATGGTGCTTGAATCTCTGTAAGAACCGTTCATGGAACTGCTGGTCCCATAATTTAGTAACTGATAGTCGGGGCCATTTGGGTAGCGCCCTGAGAACGAGTTTACAAAGTAAGAGCTCATTTGGGTTATTTTGGAGGGCTTGATTTGTGGCTCGTGGTCGTTATAACCCTGTGCTTGACGATTTATGATGTATTAATGAATTATAGCAATGCACTGTACTTCGTTTTTGCTATGTATGCGGCCAAATATGGGGGGAGGGTGGGGGGTGCGTTTGGGAATCACGTGCTTTTGTTGACCAGTCGTAAATTCTCACTGATGACCTCAAGAGGTAATTCATGCTCTATGGTTACAAATAATGACGCTCGCGGAGCCGCTCGGCCCGAGTCAGCGCGCGGCGCCCCGAATCCCCGGCCGCGCCGCGCCGCGCCGCGCCGCGCCACCTTGGCGGAGCGCGCCACCTGCCGGCCGCGCCGCGCCGCGCCGCCGGCCCCGCCGCTGCCCTTTCACCGCTCCGTCCTTCGTTTGGGTCGATGGTTTTTTTTTTTTTTTTTTTTTTGTCTTCCCCTCCGTACTGGTGCAAGCTCCGCGGCTTGCTCCGCTGTGGGTCTTCTTCTTCCCCCCACCCCGGCTCGTTTGTTATTCTTAAGCTCTTCTTCTGCTTTATAACGGAGTAGCGCGGGGCGAGGCGCTAAGTCGTTAGTTGTGGGGCGCGCCGGCGTCTCCTCTAATATCTGAGTGGGGAAAGGCGAAGGCTGCCGGGGGGCAGACGGGTGTGCTGGTGGGGTTTTGTTTTTTTTTTCTTTCATGTAGGTATTGCCACTGCTGCGTGGAAAAGTCGAGCGCTCTTAGCGTATTATCAGATATACAGTCACACCTTGTAATTCTGGAGGGGAAAAAAAGGGAGTGGGGTGGGGAAAAAAAGGAAAAGAAGGGAAAGTCCAGCCGTTGGAAATGGTTGACAACGTTGCTTTTAAGATATTCTTGTTCCTGAGTGTTTCCCGTCCTCTTTAAACCGAGCATTGTGCTACGTTGTTTTCCCCTTCCAATCGCTAACCTGCAAGGAATATTTGGGAGCAAAACCACTCTGAAAAGGCAACAAACGTTGCGAAAGAACTGCGCTTTGTTAAGCATTACTCTTTTTTTACCTTTTCTTTTATCTTTTTCCTTGTTTTCTACTTTTTTTTCCCAAGTCAGTTTAGGAATTTCATATGCTTGTCTGCAACTCATTGGAAATTATGCGCCATATTGAAAGTGACATATAATTATAATAATTACGGGCAATGAAAAGCGTAGCAATAATAGTAAATGTCCTACAGCTGTGAAGCTTCTGCATGAATTGATTTTAAAAGTGACTGACATTAAACCAGCTTGTGGCATGGGGGAATGCATTCATACATAGGTATTTCTTGTGGGTAGTGGGGAAAGGGAACTGAAGTGAAGAGATACTGTTTTGTAGCGTTATGCCCCCGTGAAGCTTCAGAAAATGGTATCCGAATTAGGCTGAGCTAGTCGCTTGCTTTGAATCCTAAATCCCCAGTAGAAAAAGCACTTCCTTTCGTTTAATTCCACAAACCAACAAAAGTTTGCTGTATGCATACACGAGATTCCTCTTTGGTACAGAGCAGAAGCAGTGTCCATTCCATCCCAAGCAAAAACAAACTGTCAAAAGAAGCCATTTAAAATGCCTGCAGTGAAAATAAAATCTAATACTCTAAAAGAGCTCATTAGATTTAGTTTAGGGTTTCTTTTGGGGGGGTTGTTTTTTCTAAAATAAATCCTATATACTTGGAGCTGAGAAGCTCCTCATTCTGCAGGGAAAATTCCCTTGAAATCTGGACTTTTTTGCAATACACTTCACTTTGATTTGGGGATATGAAGTAAGGGACCAGATGTTTGAAAGATGCTAGGCAAATGTTAGGTATCTTTGGTAGATAAATGAGAGCATATTTTTGCCAGTTTCCTTGATTTATTATGTATATGGAGAGCGTTTCGTCATAACTCTTTGTACTGTAACAATAAAAAAGAGCGATACTAAAGCAGAATGTCAGCAAGGAAATACTATTGGTGAAAGGTCTTCCATTTAAGATTAGACAAAAAGAGGGAAAACCAGATTTATCTCTCCACTGTAACTTCCGTATGCTTGGAGTTGCTTGTCCTTGCAGATTAGCAGACAGTGTCATAAAGAGAGAAGCAATGCTTTCTTTACAACTCTATGCTCCTTAAGAATGGCAAGTTTCTCTGGAAAAGGGAAAGATAATAATAATGACAGGGTGATGTGAATGAGATCGAAGACTTTGTTTTTATTAGAGAATTCCATGTTCATACCTAAGACAAACTTCAAACACAACACGTACAAAAATTAATAAAATATAACTTTTTTTGTTGTTGCTTTCGCATCCTTTTAGGTAGTACTCGTTCATTCAGTAGATTTTCTTTAAAAAAAAAATTACAAAGACCCCAGGGCTTGATTAATTTACCAAAGGAAAAAAGAAAACAGAAAAATGAAAAAAAAATCTATGTCAACCGTGCATGAAACATTTTTTACAAAATCAAGACAATAAGCACCCCAAATGACATATATTGCAGCACTTCCATTAAATACAAGAGTTAGCAGATTACTAACAGTGACACCAAGGGTAGGAACGCGGGTAGGAGTCCTTTTTTTTTTTTTGTCTTTTCTCTTTCCCTTTCTTTCTTTTCCCCCTTCTCACTCTCTCTATCTCTTTACTCTTTTTTAATTGAGGAGGGGGAGGGGAGGGAGGTGTAGGAAGAAAAAAACGCAACTAGAAGCCTGATTTTTTTTTCTGGACACGATAGATTACTGGAAACACGAGTCCATGTCATTGGTGGCCCAAACTTTCTAGCTGTGGCCGTCCCTGCAGAGGGCTTGTCCCACCAATGTGCACGTTTTTCCTCGCAGCCGGCCCCACGCCACCCTCCAGCTCTTGGCTCTCCCTCTCGCACACACACTCACTCACTCCCTCTCTCTCTCTCTCTTGCTTTTTTTTTTTTTTTAAATAATACTTTCACTCCGCCGTTTTCTCCTCCTCCTCCTCCGCGCTCAGCTGCGAGGAGTTGAGCAGTTTGTTCTCTTTTTTCCACTTCATGCGCCGGTTCTGGAACCAGATCTTGATCTGGCGCTCGGTGAGGCAGAGGCTGTGGGCGATCTCGATGCGGCGGCGCCGCGTCAGGTAGCGGTTGAAGTGAAACTCCTTCTCCAGCTCCAGGGTCTGGTAGCGGGTGTAGGTCTGGCGGCCTCTGCGGCCGCTGGGCCCAAAGGAGGAACCTGTGACACCCGCAACAGCAACAAAAAAAAAACAATAAAAATAAAAAAGAGAGAGGGAAGGAAGCGACGGGAAAGCCCCGAGGTTTATTGGAGCCGTAGAGATGCCTGACGATACCCGGGGACCTAAGCGCTTGCTGCCTCGGGGCTCCCCTGCCCTCCGCAGCCGGTGGCCGGCTAAAATCCCTGCGGGCTGCTCCGTGCGCTCGGGGAGCCCCTGGCCGAGGCGGCCTCGCCGGCGCATCCCGGCCGGCCGGGCAGGGACCCCGCGGGCGCCGGGCTCCCCGCAGCCTCCGCTCCTGCGGAGGGTTAAAGCTGAGCCTGCCAGAGCCTGCAGCCGGGGCTGGGGAGACAGGGCGAGATCTATCTTATTCCATTATGAAAAATCGCAAGGTGTTCTTCCTCTCCCCCGCCACCTCCTTTGCTATTTTCCACCCTACCGGCAACTGTAATAGATCTGAGCATTTAAGCAATAATGAAGTGAATCGATCTGCCCAAACTCTACATTAAAGAGGACACAACACTTTATGTCCCTGCGCTAATGGACATCAATTTGGAACTTAAAAGGCAACAAATGCATCTAAACATGGAAAAGAGGGTGGTGAGCCTCTTTTTTTTTTGCTTTTTTTTCCCCCGCCCGATTGCGGAAACAGCACTTAAAGAAGTCATATATCACCAGGGGAAAAAAATTCTCCCCAGGCAGACTTTTCATTATGTGCGAGTTTCATTAAAAATGTAGCTCTCTCCTTTCAAATATTTAAACACTTTTATATTATTTAACTCCAGATCGGCTGGCTAGCTAGAGATGGATTTGCCTGTGGGGGTGGATACGTGCGTGTGTAAAGTCATCCAGATCTGATTTATAAAAGATATCTCTCTGTGCATGTGAGGGAAAGACAGAGACAAATGGTTGCAACTGAGTGACATGCAAACTGGAATGTGCAAAAAAGGGGAAAAGGAGAAATACTGTATTCGGGTTTAAATACGGGACAAACTTTTTATTTTTATTTATCTTTATGGCTGTGAAGGAGGAAACTGGGCGAAAGGGGAAAATACTTTAGCGGCACGAAGTTTTGGTGCGTGTCAGAAGCCACTTGGAGTCTCTAGTGGTGCCTAACTTCCCCGCTGGAAGTTTGGGCTCTAAAGTGAACCTTATTCCTGCTCCTCTCGCTCGCTCGCTCGCGCTCGCTCACTCTGGCGGTAACAAATAAGAAAGGGGGGGAGGAGATTGATTTATTTATTTCTGTAAAAGAGTAAACTCACTATTGCAAGAGTTCATCCGCTGCATCCAGGGGTAAACCGGGGCGGAACACTTTTGCTCCTCGCTCTCTCCGAACACAGTTTTGCTCTGCGCGCAGTCCGACTTGCGCGGCTCGGGGCCGAAGGGCACCTCGTCCAGGTTGGAGGGGGCGCACGCAGGGTCCTTCTCGCGGAAAAACCCGCCGGCCCCATAGTCACACGCGGAGCCGCGGCTGTAGGCTCCGTTGCCTTGCTGGTAGTAGGCAGAGGAGGCATACCCCTTCTCCTGCACGCCCGTGGCTCCGTAGGTGGTGGGATAGTGCCTCAAAGGATCCGCATAGCCCGAGGGATATAACGGGATCTGTCCCAGGAAGGGCTCCTGCCCCGCCGCCAGACTCACCGGGAAGGTCGAGTTGACAAAATAAGAACTCATTGGAAGGAGCCTGCCGTCCTTTCCCGGCTTTATGATTTGTTGTGTTTTATAGTCCAAGTGGTTTAGCTATTAGTAGTATATCGGAGATTGGGTTTTAGCTGAAGGGAGATGGCGTGGTGCCAGCGAGGGACACAAGGAAATACAACCATCTGATCATGGGCTGACCAATAGCAGGCGCCTGAGGTTGCAAAATAGCACCCATGAGGAGCTGAGATTGCACCAGGGACCCCAAGAACAAACCATCCACCCCCTTTTTCCCTCCCTTTTAAACAACAGAAATGCACCCCCTTAACCAAATACATAATATCTGCGGAAAGACATTCCCGGCGCGCTCCGAGCGTCATAAATAAATAAACGCCCCCCCCTCCCCCGGACCTCAGCACGGGGGTGTGTGAGAGCTCTGTATGTGCACGGTGGTGTGCACGCATATGTATTTACACACACGTAATGTATACAAATACCTGGGGTAAGTAGGATAAAAGTTAATTATTTGTATTTGGAAAATTTCGACCCCTGGTGTCTGCAAAGCACCCCAAAATATCTGCTAGTTTTCTACAGTTAAAAAAAAAAGAAAAAGTTTTTTTTTGTGAACTTTTGCAAAGAGGAGATTCCGTTTGTTTGATTAACTCAGATTTGCTACAGGAGAATAAACCGGTTTTGACAACTTATTTTTGTTCATATTTATCTAATTACCATAGGTTAGCATTCTCTTTTAAATAAACCGAACATTCGCCTTTCCTTTACGTTATCTTTTTTCCCCACCTTTTTTTTTTCTGCAAAAGCTGCATATCCGGGAGATAAATGGAAAATCGAAGTATTTCCTTTATCCTCTGCTAAACGCCGATCTGCTCTGGAGTCATGTACCGCATTGTGCCCTCTTGCGTTTTTTTGTTAATACCAAATCTATACCCGACCTTTTATGGCTAAAAGGAAGCCTTGGGTTACGGTCAAGAACTGAGATTATTGATTGTTACCGATCGAGAGTTTTTTAAGAGAGAGGAGCTTGTGGCGTGGTGGGTCTGTGCCTGGAAAGTGCGCAGAGATCCTGCGCTGGTGCGTTCCGCCTTCCCTCCTTGAGCCTGTCTCCATTACAAAATTTCTACTTTTTACCAGGTTAAAACGCTATAAGGGATAAACTCGGAAGTCCTGAGCAGTTCTCTATCATCCTAAAAGCTACCCTTCAGGCTGGGGTCCGTCTACCTTGGTTTTGCCCGGATTTCCCAGCTGGGGATATGTTCTGCACTACCTGGTGCATCCCCATTTGTTCAAGGTAGAGTGGAATCTCAATATGCCATCTTCCTCCCCCCCCCCTTTTATTTTTTAACATGAGAAAAATAAGAGCGATCTTAAAGGAAAAAAAATTAATTAAAAATAGGACTGTTCATTGAACATTTGCATTTTATAAAGGATTTGTTTGCTGTCCGAATTTGTAGCCATCTGTCTGTTGGGTATTATATGCAATGAAATGACACGCCTTATAGCACACACTCCCCTATACTTCAGTCTGTGGCTGTATGTGCTACAAATCTAGAATTACATTTATTACATGGTCACTGTAAAGCTGCCAATGCGGTTCTCTCTGACGGAGCTCTAAGTATCTACGAAACTGGTATCTTATTACGAGGTAATTTATTTTAAACATCATGTTTACAGCAGCAAAGCCAAGATTGTTTCATGCCACGGCTGCAGTGAACATTTCGACTGAAACGTAATCCTTATAATTCAAGGAAATAACATGTAAAGGAAGTAGTTTTCCATCCTCCACCCCCTCTCTGACTGATATCTCTTATATTTGTTCTTGCAGAGTTTCCCTTTGTGTATGGAATGGACCCAAACTTACGTAGATCAGCTTTATTGGTATGTATGCAAGAAAAAAAAAAGTGAGATTAAAAGAGGACAAATACTGTAGAAGAAGAAAAAAACAGAATCCGATGAGAGACTGAACTTAGATGCTTTGCAGGAGCCGAATAACTCATATATTTGTTTAGAGAGTTACGCAATATTTATAGAACTGCAAAAACAGCGATTATCTGGCATGATTAGCACTGCATACAAATTTTGGGCTAAGAAATAGGAAGTCCTGATAATTCAATGCGTGAGTACAACCGCTGAAAATGTTTTCTATCATATTTTCTCTCAGTTCTGATTATTGATCTAAAAATAAATCCCTCGAAATAGTTCGAAAAATATACTCCTCCCTACAAATTTTACCTTAGTAAAATATTGCTTTTTCTAGTATATTTACGGCTAAAGCAGACTTGTTGCAGAGTTTGACTGTCGACATTTGTTAAGGAAATAAAACTCACTAATTGACACTGGCCGTTTGCTAATTGCTTATTGCTGATATTTTAGACAAGCCGTAGACAAAAACAACGTGTCTTCCCACTTAGAAGCAGGGTAAAGCTTCTCTTGGCCGTATAGGTGGTTATTGGGGGAGAAAAAGGAAAGAAGAAAACTTGTTTCCCAGTATGACAAAAAAGCCTGTCATAGTGTTCATCTTCCTTCGGGTCAGACCCGCAGTCTAATTGATTTGCCACCTATGATACATGTAAATACGAGCAAAGGTCTTAAACCGCACTAAATCTCAGAGAACTGTATGCTTATCACCGAGGTGGTTTCTATTTCCGTATTAATAGCTCTACAATGGAAAAAAAAGATATTTAAATAGAGTCTTATTATTATAGCTGTTTAACAGAGACTATCCTGCCTCCCTTGCTAAAGTCCGAAAGAGACTGATTTGGCGAATGTATTTTCTTTGGACGTCTCTAGCGCTAGCCAAGCCGAGGAGGGATGCAGACACAGCCCGAGCAGACAGCCTCAGGAGCAAGCTTACACAGGAGCCCTTAAGTTAGACCCGTCTTTGACCATATCCATTGCCATATCTTTATTCAGTCTTTGGCCCCATCTACTTAAAAAGAGTCGCAGGGTTTGCTAGAGGAGCAATAAACTGGGGAACTCGCGAGAGACACCAGAAGGTGGTATAACACGTTTAATTTTATACAGAGGATCCGTCTTTCCTCTCCTGACTGACATCACTCAACCGGCAGGGTATAAATAACGATAAAGAGACGTATTTACAGTATGTACATTCACAGCTCTCTGCCGAGGAGGGCTCTACTTTTTGTCCCTTTGCTTTTTCTGGCTAGCAAACGCCAACCCCACAAAGCAGAGCCAGGCAGATAGATGAGGGGATTAAAACAACACCCAAATATTTCGAAATGCAAACAGAACAGAGCATTGCTTGTGCGAAAGCTAAACCGGCTGAAGAACTTGGTAGAAAGTTCAGTGCAGTTGGTTCCAATAAAAAATGAAACTCTTTTTCATGTGTAGCTGGAATTCCCGATCCTTCTGAAGTGAGAACACAGCGGGGGTTTCCCTACCAAGGGACTTATTGCAGCCATAAAGTCAAGCAAACACCATGAAAACACTTGAAAAAAACCCTTGTTCCTGGATTCAGACATAGAAAGCCACTGGCAGCAGAGAAGCGCCCCCCCGTAATGCTCATGCACACCCAAAATCACATCGGAAAAAGAAAAAAACAAGCCCAACAAAAGTCATGTATGCACTGCAATGTTGGCATATTTAAAACAATGACCCCTGAAGGTGTAAAAAAATGCTCGCTCTCTCCGCGCATAACCGTTTTAAACTTAATTTCCAGCAATTTAAGTTTAATTTACCTGACTTCCCGTGCAGTGCATAATAACCTTGTTAATGGGATCTTTGAAAAGAAGCAATAATAATCTACCATTGTTCCATTAAAGAGTGCAGCTAATTATTAACAAAAAAGGGGAGGGGGGGAGGAGGAGAGAGCATGGGGGATAAGGACATCGGAGTAGTCAAAATGCATCAACGCCGCACTATTTCCGCGAAAGCAAATCCTCAGACCAAGGGAAGGGGAAAGAGAAAAGCAATATTAGGTAAACGGAGAGAAGGAAAGGAAAATCCAAGCATGTCTCATGTAATACGGAAGGCGACTGCGGCAGAGTGTTGGGAATTGCAACATGGAACAAGTTAATCATGGCTGTTGCTAGTCAAAAGAAGAGAAACTCCCCCCCCCCCCCTTTTAACCTAGTCACTGGGCATCTCACTTTCTTAGAGAAAATGTCACTAGTCTAGACGTAAACAGTTGCCAGGAAACTGTGTGGTAGAAGGAGAAAACGAGAGGGAGAGAGAGAGGGAGGGAGAGAGAGAGAGAGAAACCTTTTAAAATAACAGACACGCATTGTCCCTTCAAAGCCTACAGTAACTTAAAAGTGATTCGTCGTCTGCCTTTACTCTCTGTTCCCTTCCCCAGCAACCACCTCAATTCTGTGTACACGACTTGACATATCTTTTCCAGACCCAACTGAAATGACCACTCGAAGCAATAAATAAATAAAAGCTCCTCTGCCTTTTATGATTAGCTCAAATCCCCTGCCTCGCTTGCGCCTCATACGTCATTATTGCATTACATTTTACAGGATCTCCGCTTGTGTTCGCGCTTAGCAAACAACCAGCTATCTTTCATCTTCCATGTGCGTGTGAACAGATAGCGAGAGGGCTGGGAGCCCCTTGTCCGTGTCTGCGGGTGGATATGGACACGCACATGGCCAAGAACAGGCACGCAGCTGGACGCACACATCGTTAGGCACGCGTGTATGCACACACACATGCGGAGTGCATGTGAGTACACACACACACACACACACACACACACACATGCACCCGTATCCCCAGCCCAGCACCTCACGGCTCTGCACCGAGCTACAAACACAGCAAAAAAACCATTTGCAATTCACAGCAGGGCACCAGGCCTCAAGGGTGGAAGCCGCAGTCGCGGGCAGCTCCTCCGCGACTCGCGCAAGGCCGGCGGCGGCGCGGCTCCGCGGGGCTGCCCGGCACCGGGCCCCGCTGCCCGGCCCGGGGGGAGCCGAGCCCCGCCGGGTCCCGCCGAGCCCCGCCGAGCCCCGCCGGGCCCCGCCGGCCGCAGCCCCCCGGGAACCGCCGCCCGCCGCCGCCGACGGTAGATGGCAGCAGACGGCGGGGAATGGGCGAGCCCCGCGGCGCGGCGGCGGCTCCGGGGGCCGCCGATCCGGGTGGGTTCGCTTTGATTTTATTACTTGCTGTATATTGTTTTTCTCTTTCAAGGAGTGAGCGGCTGGTGCTGCCGGGGGGAGCCCCGCGGCGGGCAGGGCGGCCGCTCCCCCCGGGCACCCAGGAGGTTCGGCCGCCCTTCGCGGGACCGGCCCGAAATGGTTAAAAAGACCTGCTGGCGCTCAGCTGCGGGGCTTCCACAAGTGGTTGCCCACGCGGGATGTAGAAGAAGCGACAGAAATCCTTTTAGGATCGATTTTTGTTTTGTTAGCGCCAGCAAAAAAATATCCCCCCCCCAACCAAAAGCAACGAACGCGGAGATACTTAGGGGAAAAAGAGAAAAGGCATTTGAACTGGCATTAGTTTTTCTGTGATTTATGAAAAATGTAACAGGTTCGGAAAAAATAGCTTTTAAAAAATGATTTTCTGTTTATTATTTCCACGACTTGCGATCATTTACTCTTGTACACACAATCTTCTAGCATAGTCAGGCTAGGTGGGATAAATCGTCACGTCATAAAATGGTTTATGCTTAAGTAATGAATCCCTTCTTACTCAATCTCGCTTCACATACACAGGCTCCTACATCATCTTATTTAAAAATCACCTCGTAACAGTAGCAATTAGCACTATATTTCAAAATTCCGAAATCTTAAAAAAACACACACACATTCAAAATGACGGGCGTCTCTAGACAAATATTTTCTTAAAACCGAAGGCAAGCGTTAGGTGATCAGATATGCAAAGGCAAGGCAACTGGAGGGCTATTTCCACATAACCTGGTCGCAGGCTGTGGAAAGGACCAACAAAACGCGGCTCTGAAACACTAGACGCTATTCCGGGCTGAAAAGCCGTAAAGCCCCGTTAACACCACAGAACGCAATTAAATACAAGGAGGTTTATTGCATCGCAACGTCAGCTTCATTTGGGAGTTTCACGAGGGAAAAAAATACAATGAGAGCTCTGCGCTCTGGGTTGGCTTCATTCTTATTATCTTTTTTTCTCTTTTCTTTTTTTCCCCCCTTTTTTCTCCCCTAATTTCCAGAACCTTATTCTCGAGGACTGCCGCGAACTGCCCTCTTTGAAGAAACCACCCACGTAATAACGACCCTGGAGAGCAACGCAAAACCCAGCCGGCTGCCGCGCCAACTTCGCCAAATTACTGGGCTCGCCCGAAGACAGGCAAACTGGCAAGAGATTCTGCGAGGGGAAAAAATAAAACACGACAACTACCCACAAAGGGCTTGGTATTTTTTTAAAGCCAGTATCTAAAAGCCTCCACCACCGAGCTACTGCAAAATCCTTCATTCCAAGTCTACTATCTCCAGGTGACCTTACAGGCTTTATACTTATTTTTTATTCAGTTGTTATTTTCTTTCTTTCCTTTTCATCCTTTTCTTTCTTTCTTTCTTTCTTTTTTCTTTCTCTTTCTTTCTCTTTCTTTCCTTCTTTCTTTCTTTCTTTTTCTTTTATTTTCTTCCTTTTGCTTCCCTTTCCTCTTCTCCCTTTCCTTTTCTCCCTTTCTTTTCTATCTCCATTTGTCTCTTTCTCATCCTATACTACACTTTTGGGGGAAGATTTCACTTAAGCAGATTTTAGCTTCCCCGACACCCCTGATTTCTCGTAGTATCTGCTTTCCTTATGACCTCCCCGTTTTCTTTCTATTTTTTTCCCTGGGTAGGAAGGGAGAGGGAGATGGCGAATGAAACAGAAAAGGCAGTTTGACAAATGCATTTTCGCAATTAAAATTAAATTAAGAGAAACAGATATTATTCCCTTACCTTTTGACGTCCATTTCTGTGGTATATGTAAAATATATAGGGAGAGATAGACAGCGTTTGCTTATCTGTTAGCTGACAAATATTGTCCCAACCTGATAGCCGTCGATTGCCTCTCTGACTTGTGATAGCTTCTTGCATTTCTGTCATTTGCATAGAAAATGGAGTAACTTCCCTCTTTGAAAAATGATAGCCTCCACTCGGTCCAGAATCTCCACTTCCCTTCCATTACTACTGAGATTCCAAATCAGCAGGCAAATTAACCCAGGAATTTAAAAAAAAAATCATATAACTCTTTTTGTATATGAGTGTGTGTATATGTATGTGTGTGTGCGTGTGTATAGGCTTCCCCCCCCTCCCCTCTCCCCTATTTTAGCCCTATCGAGCTTATACACAAAAGTAAAAAAATGTAAAGAGGCGAGAGCCCTATAGAGGACACTGATCCGACCCAAGGTGCAGCGGACAGAAGAATGGTGCAATATAACCACATGGGAAATAATAAAAAGTTCATGTTCACGGTTAGCAGTCCACATGACCGGCTCTGGCCAATCCCAGAACCCAGCCACTCATAAAGTTCTATCACAAAGTTGTAAATTTTCATAAAACAACAAGGAATTTATTGCATTTCTTCATGACCGGTTTAACAGCAGTCTTTTTCTTAGCCGCCATCTTTTTTTTTAACAAAAATAAAAGAATATGAAAGGGGTTTCAAGGATTTTTCTCCCCTTGGTTGTGTGTGGGGGAGTGTTTGATAGAAATAATCGAATAATATCTTGCATATTAAGCTATGAACAATAATAACCCCCCCCCCTCCGCCACCCGGAATAAAGGTATTGAGGTTGGCGCTGACTTTTATATGGGTAAAGATACGGTAAAACAGTGGGGTTCGGGTGGGGTTTTGATGTCTTTTTTTTTTTTTTTTTTGCGCAACTGGGAACCTTTCTGCTTCAAGGGGGAAGCCGCACTTGCAGATCTCAGGAAAAGGAGGCGGACAAAGGTGCAGCGTAAGCGGTGCCATGTGCGGGCAGAGCCGAGCCGCAGGCTGCGCCCCGGCGGCCCCGCGCCGGACCCCGCTATAGCGCGGGCGCCGCTGGCGGGGGGACCCCGCCGGCAAGGTGCGTTATCCCGCCGGTAAGCGGTGCGGTTAGCGTAGTGGAGGTTCGCCGTGCCTTGCTATGCTTCCCACACCCAAATTATTATTTATATTTATTTATCCCTCCCTGCCCCTGCTGCAGGAGGCTGTGCCAAGGGGCAGCAAGCCGGGCTGGTGCAGCGCAAAGGTGCCGGAGGGGGGGTGAAATTTCTGGAAATCTGTTTTATTTTCGCTATGCACAAACCGCTGCTGCAAAGAGCTTTCACCAGCGGATATCATTCAGGAAAAAGGAAAATTTTCCCCTCTCATCAAGTGGGATTTCGGTGTGCAAAAGCCAAAACAGCTCATGCCTTTAATAACCGGCTTGCCATAATTGGTATATATGTAGTAGGTACCGCAAATCTGTATTATGGATGTGGGCGCACATATGCTTGACGTGGCATCTTATTTGCGCTGAAACCTGCTAAAGGATGCTCTGCGCCTCTTCCCCAAAACGTGAAGTCATCTGCGGCGGTGGGTGGCGAAAAGACAAACAGACAGAGCAGGAAGGAAGGCAAGAAGGTGGAAAGCTGCCATTTCCAAGCCAGGAGTACTTCCAAGAGCTCTTTTTTTTTTTTTTTCTCCTCTTGCATTTTACGCACGCAGTATGGAGCAAATTGCGTGGAGCCTCCGCTGGAGGAACACGCGTCCTCGCTGCGCGTCCGCGAAGTGTACATAAACAAACGGAGTGGAGGGGGGACGCGAGGGCCGCTCCCCGCGCCGGGCCCGGCTTACCTCGCCGTTACTTTGCATTGCTGATTTCCCTGCGTTTAATGGCTTTCATTTATTTTATGTGTGCTTTGATGCTAAACATTATTTGGCGCTAATGAAATAGTTACAGTCCGCAATAAAGTAATTGAGGGGCGGAGGGAGAATCTCCAAAAACTAAAGCCACAGCAAAATATATCGTCTTGCTGCAAATTAGTTGCAAGAACGACTGAATTAAAACAAGAGCGGAAAGCCTATTCGGGCTGCTTCTGGGCTCTCTGCATTCCTCCTTTTTCCTTTTACCTACTTCAGTAACAGCCACGGCGCAATCATGGGGGGGGTGTGGGGGGGAAGGAGAAAGGCGACCAATCCACATTTCGAAAGCCTCGAAAATGAAATACAGTTTCAGTGTGTTCGCCAAATCTATTGAGAAGGCACTAAAATGTTGGAATCAGTGGCTATGCTAAAAAAGAGACTTTTAGAAAGATATATAGGGGCATGTTTTAATATAAAAATATTTTTGATATATTTATCTTAACTAAGAAGAAGGAACGAAGTGTCCCGCTGCTATTTCAAGAGGAGGGGAAGGAACACAACACAGTTGTAGATTATTGGAGATTTTCTTTTTATTTCGAAGAATAATAATCACAGACGAGAAAAAAAGCAACGCGTCGGCATTAAATAATTTGCTACTTCGATATACAACATTTTACGTAGCACAATATTAATTCCTCTTTTTTTTTTTTTCCTAGAGACTTGAACAAAGAAGTAATCCAGGTAAAAATATACACAGACAAAACAGCATAGCGACGAGAAAATAACCACGGAGGTTACAGGGAGAAGGCGTAATAATCATTCATATTATGTACAGGACTATATACGCTAAGTATAATTTGCATTCAGACTTTCAGATCACATTTTCTAAATTAAAGGTGCTAAACACAACCACATTACTTCAAAAAGTACACGGCGAAGTACAAACGGAGATTTACAAATTACTTGTACTATAGGAAGACTCACATAGAAAAATGTATCTATTCTGACTCTAAAGCCACATTTAATAGGTAGATATTCGTTCTATTGTACAAAAAAAAAGACTTTAATATAGGTAGTATTTTTTCAGTGTCAGGAAACACAATGTATCATTCCTAAGGTTTTTAATTATTTATGCACTTATCATTTATGTATTTTAATATATAGTCTTTTCCGCGTGTTTCCCCCCCCCCTTTCCTTTTTGTCTGGGTTTTTCACGTTTCCTGGTTTCACCTTTCCGAGCAGCTCCCTCGCCCTTTCATTCCTCCTCGTCGTCCTCCGCATCTGCCTTTTCCTGGCTGTTTGAGCCGGAGCAGGCAGTTTTGTTCTCTTTTTTCCACTTCATGCGCCGGTTCTGGAACCAGATCTTGATCTGGCGCTCGGTGAGGCAGAGGGCGTGGGCGATCTCGATGCGCCGCCGCCGCGTCAGGTAGCGGTTGTAGTGAAACTCCTTCTCCAGCTCCAGGGTCTGGTAGCGGGTGTAGGTCTGGCGGCCGCGTTTTCTGTCCGTGCCTGCGAAAAAAGGTTAGATGCAGCTGAGCTGGGGGGTTATGAGGCTCTTCGGGTTTCTCTTACCCTCTTCCTTTTGTCTTGGAGGGGGGGTTCCTCCCTATTTCATCCACCACATGGTGCTCAGCTTGTACAAAACTCTCTTTTTGACAGCCTATACAAGCTTATAGCAAGTTCTTCACATTTGCAAGACCAAATCCTTCTGCTAGAAGCTTTCCCCACCTCGTCCTCCCTGTTCACAGCTCCTAGACCGTTGCACGTTTTATTTCCCTTAATCTAGGAAAAGCACGCGGTGCTTTTGCGTGTCTCTCCCCGGTGAGCGTGTGTCCGTGTCCCTCCCCGCGAGTAGGTGTGCGAGGGAACAGCAAACTTCAGAAAGTTTCCTGCCCCCGTCGCATCAATCAGCCGCTGCGCCCGCGCTTCCATGTTCATTTCAAATTTCGGATGGTTGGGAAATAAATACATAAATAAAGTGGAGCGAGAGAGGCAGCTGTTGCCTACACAAATCCAACTATTTGTCCTCTCTTAAAGCTGTCATCGGGGACCCTGCTTGGAAGGTGTGTGATGTTCCTAATTATTTAGGGGAATGTGCTGCGCACAGCAGTGGCTCCCGCTCCGCTGGGGCTCTGCAGGCGGTGCCGGAGCGGGGAAATGCCCCAAAACTCACCGAGGCTCCCCACAACTCTCCAGCCAACTACGAACAGGGGTAGTTCCCCCCCCCCCAATATTTCCTGGGCTCCATTTGGAAATAATTATACACTATGATGTTTGTGATTCTGGATATCTTTTTTCTGTAAAGGCTAAATGTGTCTCTCTAGTATAACTTATCCTTTCCTAGGGCAACGGGGATGGCGAACACCAGCCCTCGGCCTCTCCTCCACACATTCCGCTGGACTCCTCTTCTCCCCCCCCCTTTTTTTTTGTTTTGTTCTTTCTTTTTAACAGAAGAAAAGATCCAGTCATTAAAAGAAGAAAAAAGCAAAATAGCCAGGCTAGCTGTAAAGTAAAAATGTGCAGGTCGTGGAATGTGGGTTGTAAAATCCGCTGAGGGGAGAGCCATAAACTGGTGCTGAATAGGGATGACAACTCTATCTCTGCTCGCTGATGAAATTCCGCAATCAAACAGTGGCCGTGAGGGGCAGGGGGGCAGGCCCTGCGCGGGTGGCTGGGCCCGACTTTCTCTGCTTTTAGCCTCAGCAGATCCCCAAGTGTCCAGGTTTTGGAGCGCTTTTGCCCTGCTACAGGAGGCTCTCTAATGTTGGTACTCTCAGCGTCACATGCTAAAAGGAGGGTATGGGGGGCGGAGGGGTTTCTTAAATCTGAAGTCAGATAAAAGCAGAGATGAAGTGTTTACGACCAGAAATATTTGGTCTTTGATAAATCAACTGTAAAAGAGAATGAATTATGGAGCAGGTAATGGAAATAACTGACCACCAAATAAGTGTGAGGGTAACTCCTGCCTTTATAAGCCGCTATGCATTGGCTGGTTTGCTGTTTTCTTTTCCCTCTGCTTTGCAGGGAGGCTGGCCCGCAGTCCAGTCGCCCCCGAAGTTTACTAACAAGACACTTTCCCAATATCTGGCTGCCAAGTGAGACTCGCTCGCAGGGATGCTCTCAAGTTGCAATCTGGCAAGGCACAGGCAAACCCGGGACTGCTGGAGAAGTGAGCTCACACGTTCCCCTCCGCTTCCTGGCGGGACAGCAGCCCCTTTTTCTCAATTTTCCCAGGATTACACGGATATGAACCCCACATGGGGGGGGGGGGGCACAGTGCCAGGGTGGGGGGTGCCCCGAGCAGGGCCCGGCCCGGAGGAGCCCCGCTCCTTGCAGCCGGGAGGTGGGACACCGGCATATGCCGGACCCCGCTCTCATGTAAGGGAAACGGATATTTATTAAATGTTAATTGACAGTGATACCCTGAGATGTAGCACGTTGGTGACTGAAGGGGGTGCAGCGGCATTTAGCGGGTTTGTGCTGGAAACACACGTGAAAGGCGGCATCTCCCGGAGGGGACCTGCCCCGGCGCTGCTGCGCCCAGGACGGGGGCAGCACCCCGGAGCCGCCAACTTTTGGGGGTGGCAGAGACCAGCCGAGCAGCTCAGGGCAGGTCTCTTCCGTCGGAGCAGTCCCCAAAGAGCCTTCTCCAACGTGCAAGGGGAGATCGTGCCCCCCCCACCCCCACCCCGGGCCGCCTGGCTATTATTTTTCGGGAGGTCGCACATAGAAACGTGGGCTTCCCCTCGCAGTCCCTATGCATACATCCATACATCCATACATCCATACATCCATACATCCATACATCCATACATCAGGATTCCGACCGAAATGTCACCGTTTGGAAAGCAGAGCTTTTAATTGTACAAGGAATGATGTGTTGCTGTTTCTGATGGCAACATGCTATGCTTAATTGCAGTGTCTGGGACATTGTGGTGAGGGGCTGGCAATTGAAGGGTTTGCAGTCTAACAGAAAACAAACCAAGCTTGCAAGCGCCTCCCATAAATAGTTTCTTTAAGAATCTATATCTATATCTACATGGGCTAGCACAACCTTCATCCTGCAAATATAAGAGGAGAAGGGGATGGCCATTATTTCTGCAGCTCTAGCTGTCCCCTCTGAGACAAACTGCCTTTTGCATGGCACATCCACAGCCCCGGCCATACTAATAAATATTTAAAGCTAAAAGGATGGCTTTATGATGGGGGGCTCGCTCTCTCTGCCTCTCTCCCACCGTCTCTTCTGAAGAGAGTGATCCGTTTTCGGTGAAACGTCATGAAAGGAGTTGGGGACAAGTCCCCCCTCCCCCTCGCCTGCCGCCACCCCCCCCCCCCACACACACACGCCATAAAATAATTTACACCCCCCGGCTCGTCTCCTTGGGGCGGCTGGCGCTTACCTGTGCTCCGCATCCAGGGGTAGATCCGGAAGTTACTGTCGCTTTGCAAATCTGAGTCCCTCTGGTCCGTTTTGTTGCAATTCTGCTTGGAGGCATCAGCCGGGCACATCATGGAGAGGTTTTGCTCAAAGGGGGAACAGTGCATGTTGAAGGAGCCGGGCTCCAGGCCGTAGCCGGACGAGTACATGCTGGGGGGCTGGGGGTGCACGGCGCTGCCGCTGGAGTAGAGCCCGGGCATGGAGGCGGCGAAGGGAGGCGTGGATCCGGCCCCATAGCCCGCTCGCTGCGTGTTGGAGGCGAAAGCGCAAGAAGTTTGCTCAGGAAAGACTCCGGATGGGAAAACCGAACTTGCGGCTTGATATTTAGAAAATAAAGCATTCGCATAATACAATGAACTCATAATTTGGCCGGGTGATTTGTAGGTCGGGACGTTTTAGTGTCGGTTTTACGAGGTACCGTGATATATTACGGAATTAGAGTCCAGATTTACACCAAAAAGGACCCCTTTTTCCTCCCGGCCCATGTGACGCGCGGGCACGTGGCTCCGGCGGCGCCAATCGCCGCCCGCTCCCTCCTCGGGGGCAAAAAATTGTAGTGCTGCTGGATTTATAAAATATGATAAATAATTGATGCGATATAAAACCCTCCAAGATCTATGCTGGAAGGGGTGAAATTGTGCTGGAGTCGATAAGCAACCTGTAATCAGTTTTCAGCTGAGACCAAGGGAGAAAAAGAAAGAAGAAGTGGGGGGTGGGGGCTAAAAAGCACGTTGCTGATAAACCGGCGGCTCCCTCTCGGTCTCTCTCTGCTGGAGGAAAGACAGGAGCGGAGCCCTATTTATCCCCTTATTGATCCCGTCTAAAATTCCCTCCTTCGCACCATTTCCCTGGCTCCGAGGTACTTTTTCACGAGACTGTCCATAATTTCCTCCCCTCCCGCCCGACCCCGTCTCCCTCCGCGGCCACCCCCCAAAAGACAAATGTCTCATTGATATCTAATACTTTCAGGGTCCTTTTCCCCCCCTTTCTTTCTTCCCGCCCCCCCCCCCAATGCCATTCAGCTCTATATCTAATTTATTCTAGTGCCACAGGCTTTGAGCTTCTTATTGAGCTGGCATTTGCTTTCCTTGTTGCGAAAAATAAAGACTATACAGATCCCTTGTTCAGCGTGTCAGCGGTTCTGCAGGAGTCAATTACAGTTATAAGTAAAACGTTACCAGCTGGCTGATTTGCTTTCTGCTGGAGAAGCAGAGAGACCTTCCCTAATGTGATCTGCCTCTTGTTGGTGGTGGTGGGTTTTTTTTAAGGGAGGGGGATAGAAAGAAAGAAAGTCTTACTGGCAGGAGAAGCAGCCCAGACAATGGTGGATATGCCTCTAGGATTTGCACTGTTTCTCCTTTCCCAAGGTTACGTTGCAAGGGGATGTGTGTGCATCCCCACACACGCAGCCCTCTCTTGCCATGGCTCGATAGGCGAAGGAGCAGAAAGCAGCTCAACTGCACGGGTGACAATTTTGCAGGGAGATCAGAGCGAGGGAAGGAGAGTGACCCAGACCTGGGCTGCATCTCGCGGGGAAAGCGGGGTGAGCGAGGAGAGAGGGAAGGAAAGACAAGACAGAAAGAGAAGAAAAACAAAAATTACCTTCAGGCAGGATTTCCACACAGCCTCCCAACCTGTCACCACACATGAACTCTTAGAAACAACAACAAGAGGCGAAGCCATCGCAGCGGCCCGGGCCCCCTCCCCTTGCCCGCGGCTCCCCGACCCCAGCCCCTGCCTGTCCCAGCAGCGCTCCAGCTCGCCAGCATCTCTGCAGGCGAAGAGGGCTTTGATGGCCAGGGCTGCAGCTCCGACACAATTGACTTTTATTTCCTTTCTATCAAAGTGGTCCTGGAGGAAATGAAGCAGGCGAAAAGAATGATGTCACGGAATTCTCGCTTGTAAACTTTATTGTAACTTTCTTCCGCCGCTTCCAGGTTTAGACAATAGAACAAAGTGATGAAAGAACAACAAAATATATCATTAGTTCCCCCAATAAAGTAATTCACGTATACAGTATACATTCTTTTTCACAGTTAACCTAAAGATCACTTTACGACTTGCTTCACTGTGCGCATGCTAACTAAAGGAGAGAAAACGCTTTTTTCTTGTCTTTTTTTTTCATTTTTTTCTTTTTTTGGGGAGAGACATTTAAAAATTGTAAACAAAAAAAAATCCCGAACCAAACAAAAGAATAGAAGTAAGGAAAACAAAAAGAGAGAGGAAGGGAGAGAGAGAGAAAGAGAGAGATAACTACAGCATAAATAGGCAGTTTCATGTTGTTGGGATGTTTGTTTCAATAGCTACCTCCAGTACATACAGATAAACCACAACAAAAAAGGTGGAAAATCAAAAAAAGTGCACAAATGTAATTTCACATAACTCCTATAGCATTGAAAGCTATGTTAACCAACCCACCCCCCAGGAAAGAAGAGAGAGACAGAGAGAAAGACAGAGAGAGAGAGAAAATTTCACAGTCATGTTTTACATAAGCTATTGCGTTACACTACCACTAGTTAATAACTGGCAAAAGGCTGGAGAGACCTCCAGATCACTTTTGCATACTGTTCATTGTATCAAAGGATAATCAGGAAAGTGGTGCTTACAGCTATATTGTTTTACAGCAATAAAAGGGTTTTTTTTTCTTTCTCTTTTCTATGCATTGTTGGTTTTTTCCCACCCCTCCCTTACATTAACTGCCATTAATGTAGGACTCAGGGGCTCTTCCACCCCAGCAGCGCTTGCCTTTCAGTCCTTAAAAATCCTTTTATTTCTTGTCCGCCTTCTGTGCTTCCCCTTCCTCGTCCACCTCCTGGGCTCTTTCCATTTTCTGTTTTTCCAGTTCTTCCTGCTCGCATTTGCTGCTGGGAAACTTGTCTTTGTTGTTTTCCTTTTTCCATTTCATCCTCCTGTTCTGGAACCAGATTTTGACCTGCCTTTCTGTCAATCCCAGGGCATGCGAGACCTCGATCCTCCGTTTGCGGGTCAGGTAGGGATTAAATAGAAATTCCTTCTCCAGTTCCAGCGTCTGGTAGCGGCTGTAGGTTTGCCTCCCCCTCCTCCGTCCAGCGGCTGCTGGGGAATTGCAAAGGTTGGGTGCAAGAGGGGAAGAAGAGAAGGAGGTTGAAAGATACATAAACCAGGCTCGGGAATAGACACACACACACACACACACACACACACGCACGCACACACACACACACACACACACACACACACACACGGGAGGGGGGAGGAAGAAAGGGCTCGCACAGGCAAAGGCAGGAAGCAAGCAGAGAGACGGAAAGGCTCCTCTATAATATTATAGAAGGGAAGGTGGTTATAGAGGAAAGGGGTGATAGTAGCGGGGGAGGGGGGGCACCCTCGAGCCCCCTCCGAGCAGCCCCGCCAGCTCCAGGCTTCCCTTGCACACTTAGCACTATCACAACAACAACAACACCGCCAGGGCTCAGGCTCTCTGGGCTCCAAGCCGCTGCCCACAAAAAAAAAAAAAAAAAAAAAAAAACGCTGCAGCCCAAGGAGAGAGAGCAGCAGCACCGCAACCCCAAATCCAGCGCGAAACAAAAATGAAGGGGCTTTTTCAGGCTATAAAAGTGCCATAAACTTTAAGGACGCTTCCTTCCACAGAAAGCCCAGCTCGCTCAGCCCCCAGAAGAAAAGGTCTCCTTCAGGGCAATTAAACTATAAAGCAATTTACAAGTGCAAAAGTTTACCCCCATAAAGCAGTAAAACACAGGCAGCGGGGAAGAAAAAGGGGGCAAGAGAGCGAGCGGGCAAGACAGACAGACAGACAGACAGACAGACGGACGGACAGACGGACGGACGGACAGACAGAGAGCGGGGCTGCTCGATGGGCTCGAAGGAAATGCCTCCTCGCTGTCCTTCCCATCTCGCCTCACCTTGCGGTCGCATCCAGGGGAAGAGCTGGGTGGGCGAAGGGCTCTGCTCCGCGCTCTCCGCCTCCTCGCCGAGGCCGCCGGCCGCCAGCTTGCAGTCCGTGTACTGCACCAGCTCCGAGTCCTGGGCGGCGAAGAGGCTCTGCCTTTGCAAGGGCTCGTAGCCGTAGAAGTTGCCGGGGTCGCCATGGCACGCCACGGCGCAGGGATTCTGTTGGTAAGGGGAGCTGGAGAGCGAGGAGGCGCCGTGGTAAAACTCCTGGATTTGGGGGGGGTGCTGGAAGGTGCCCCCCGCGCTGGGTCCGTACACCACCGTGGGTCTGCCCCCGAGCTCCTGGGCGAACCCGCAGTCATAGTAGTTGGGACGCAAGGAGTCCCCGGTTTTGTATTTGGAGAAGAGTGAGTTGACGAAGTAAGAGCTCATTTTAATTTAAATAATAATATTTGGTTTTGGAGAAGAGGAAAAAAAAAAGCCAAGCAAAGCAGACCGCGGGAATCTATTAGCAAAAAAAGAAAGCGCTAAGATGCTAAGCAACGACAGTTTGTGATTTCCAGGAATATAAAAGGAGGATATAATCAAAACTCTAAGCCTGCATGGTATTGAATTCTTTCCTCCCCCCCACCCCTAAAAAAAAAAAAATCGCCACTTAAAGAGTTCTCGCTTTACATTTCCAAGAAGAGATGCCAGTTCATAAACAGTTTTCAGTGATTTACTTCAGCGCAAATGAGTTGTTTCATATTTTGCAGTGTCTTTTCATGATCATTTGCATCTATTACCAAAACCTCATCCTATTGGCTTCTCCTTACTCCACACGGACTCTGCACTGCATGATTGTGAAAGGAAGAGTGTGAGAGAATAAAGAAGGAAAAGCAAGCGAGGGGGAGAGAGAGAGAGAGGGAGCGAGAGAGAGAGAGAGAGGGAGCGAGAGAGAGAGGGAGAAGGAGGTGGGGTGAATATACGGATTAAATATGTTTAACTACCTACATTAATGAGATATCTCTCGCCTCACAACAAATCACATACCTAGACCACCCAAAAGATTGATTTTTTGGGAGTGTTGGAAAATTAAAGAGAAGCGCTCTCAGTCGTTAATTTCAAAATTTTAACGAGGCAGTTTTAGCCTTTTTAAATGTCAGGGTCGCTTTGCAAAACTGTAAAAGAACACGATTTAATTGCTACCAGTTTTAAAAGGTCCTATAAATGTAATTGGTATTTTAATACAAGTTATCAAATCATACAGCTTCTTACCCTAAACATATTTTAAAACAAACGAGGTAGTCATATTTAACATTTTAATGATCAATTTCCTTATTATTGATAAAGGTTTAACTATCACATGAAGGGAATTGCATTTGTAATAGCCCCAAAAAAGGCTGTAAACTGTTTAACAAACTATAAAATGCCATAAAGCCGGGGATGTTGTTGTTGTTTATACCGCACTACATAAAAGCCGTTAGGATTTTACGAGTTCGTTCCTCTACTGCTATAAAACAGAGGTTTCGATTGGACCCGTCCGCATTATAGCGAGATGTTGAGGTGTCAATATTGAATTAAAATGATTATAGTTTTTCATATATAACATTGACTTTTCGTGTCTCTCTCCCAGCCCCCTCGCTCCCTCCTCCCCCAGCCCTGCTCACGTCGAGGACTTGCTGAAGATGTGTTTGGGGATGATTGCAAACTAAAAGTATTGTTTCGCTTATCACCTCCCGAGCAGAACCTTTATGGTCAGTAACTGATGGCTGCTTCCCTACCTCACCCCAGCCTCAATAACTTTAATTTTTTTTTTTTTTTGCATGATACTTATAATGAAAAGTAGGGAGAAGGGGGGGTGGAGTAAGGGAAATAAGAGAGAGGCTTTCTATTTTATTGGCATTTGGTAACAACGGAGCAAACTTACCCCTAAGATGCCAACGCTGCAATTTTGCACAATCTGAACACACAGGGGGTAGATTTTGAAATTCATTTATCGCAGTCAGCAAATATTACTGAGACATATTTCAGATAATAACGACCCCAAACCCTCCCAACTTAAACGCTGCCTCAATGTGCCTAACACCCCCTGCGCCCCTCCGGAGCCCTCGCAATGCCAGCTCTATTTCCCAGTCCTTCAAGGTTCATCAGAAGTTAAAGACACTTCTAAACCTCTATTTTGTTCTCTCTCTGCTCTGAGTAGATTTCTGCTGCTTTCCTTTGCATCCATCTCTACGCTATTGATACAAGAAAAGTGAATAAAAGAGGATTTTACTCGTTCCTGCCTTGAACTAAGGGACAATTCTCAAACATCCACTTCTGCAACATGGAAAAGAGGGAAAAGTTTATAGTCAGTCAGTCCTTCTACGGCCTCATTAAAAAATACTTACATTAAAATTGACAGTGAGAATAGGAGTGGAATTAAAGAAAGAAAGAAAAAGAAAGACAGAGAAAAGAAAGCTGAAAAAATAGTAACAGAATAAAACTTTAAAACCATCCTTAGAGAAATAATTTAAGTAAATACGTTCCTTTTATCTTGTGTAGGGATAATTTGAGTCTAGTCTAAAAGCCTTTTCAAGTAATTATTGTTGTTGGAATACTTGCAGTGGTATAATTAAGACATTTCCCCCCCTAAAAGACAAGTTAACATTTTATTTTTCCCAACACTTTTATTGTCGATTGAGCAGATTTTGGTTTCATCTTCGCACATAAAAACCTAGAAATGGTGCACAGAAGTAAATAGAGCTAAACAGCATGGTATTAAGATATCCGATACTAAAATTTTCAACAAAGCAAAAACCTGAATTGACTAAAGTGTTTTCAGAAAATAACTTATGTTCGTATATGTGTATTTACATACGTACTTACATCTATTGAAGTATTTAAAATAAAACATTTCCTTTCATATGTGCAATTTCCTTTCATATGTGAACATCGAGAAGGCGTGAGTTAAGTTGTTCTTGGAAGTTAACATTTTTATCAAGTGCAGTAGAATTTTATGGTCATGATGTGATGGTAACTCACCAATGCACCAGAAATCAATGGCTGATCTTAAATCATTCATATACTGTACTCGGATTCCTGATGAAAGGAAAATGTTTCTATTATAAGAAAAAACAAGTGCGTGTGTGTGTGTGCGTGCGTGTGTGTCTGTGAGAGGGAAGATAATTTATAAATACCCGGTGGGGGAAAGATTTATTAGGAATTCACAAGATTAAAAAAAAAAAAAATCCAAACCCCTTATTAGGTAAACCCTAACTTTTCACTGCTCTGCATGTTGCTGAATGCAGAAGGGCAGTATTTCTCGTATTTTTTTTAATCACTTTGTGTTTCTCTTCGTATTTAATGTTATAGTAGTTAAATAGAGTCTTGAGATGTTTAAACTTTGCCTCCTCAAACAACATATTAAATAACATTGACAACGATTCCTTTTTTTGTTTGCAGTATCCGTTTAATTTGTTACATTCTTCTGAAGAATACTGCTTATTGGGAAGTGGACATATTTTCTTGTATAAGTTAGGCGCAGCATTTATTCAGAAAATGTTTGGCCATAACAATATGAAATAAAGTCTATGTTAAAATTATATTCATCATTTTTCTATATTTTTTGTAGCCGAATATAAGGACTGAAACGTCTGAATAGTTATTGTCTTGGAATTTTTAAGCAAAAAGGGCCAAATAAAAGTGAATTAATGGAGTTAAAAGGTTATGTTGTTGCTGTTCCTGCATCAATGGAATATTTATATGTATCACAAATCGTGGTAAATTTATAGTATTTTGGACTAATTTTCTGTTTTGTAGCCTTTACAAAATATTTTTAAATGTAATTTGCGAAGACGTTGGCCAAGAAGCAGCAGTATTACCAAAAGACAGAGCAAATATACCCCAAACGATCGCCTCAACTTCCAAAAAGCATAGACTATTTTTCAGCGGTGGCTATGAAAATAAAAGATATAAAACAAGTAACCGAGAAGGCGCAGATCATCCTAACGGCTTAGATAAAGAGCCAGAGAGGAAAGTCTTGATTTTGTGCATGCTTCTTTCTCCCCGAAATCTTTGACCCACTCTTTTTCAGTCCTGCAAGCGTAAATCTTCGGCGTGGGGATAATTAAGCTGTCCTCCCACCTCAATCCGAACTAGCAAAAGACAAAACCGAGGCTTTCTCTTCCCTTCAAATGAACATTTAAAATCGATGCTTGTCCCACCTCTCGTCGCATCCCAGCTCAGAGCCTCCTTTTTTTTTTTTTGTTTTTGGAACGTCGCATAATTTACCCTCGCAGGGAGAGGGAGAAAAAAAAAGATGTAACCTATAAAATCGGCAAAATAGCTATAATTAACCCTATATTTTATGCCAGGGGATGATTCGCGCTCGGCAGCCAGCCCCGCGGTCGCTGCCGCTAATGAAATCAAGGTGTTGCGCGGAGCCCCGCGGCGGGGCGCGGGCGGCGCGCGTCTTGCGTGGAGCAATAGCGCCACCTCGCGGCGCAGCGCGGCGCAGCGCGGCCGGGCTGCGCGGGGCTGCGCGGGGGCCGCCGCGGTGAGGGGGCAGCTGGGGCCTAAAGCAAAAGTAAAGAAATAAATAAGGCAAAAGCTGGGAGCGAAGCAGCGAAAGAAAAAGGAGAAAGAAAAGAAAGAAAGAGGCAAATCGACTTCCTCCTATTCATCGCCCGGCTCTAAAGTTTTACGCGGAGAAAGCCCCACCATCCAGCCGGTTTACTAGCAATAAAAGAGGCAAAATGGGGTTGCTTTTGAAAACCACTATTGTTTCAAATTCCGAGACTAAACAATTGGTCATTCTGCTCTGGAGGGGGGAGGCCAGAGCTGTAAACCGATAAAGAGCTTCCCAAGCCCAGACGTCTCGCCAGAACTTCGAGTGTGTGAGCGTGGGGGGGGGGGGGGGGGGGGGCTCTGTGTGTGTGTGTGTGTGTGTGTGTGTGTGTGTGTGTGTGTGTGTATGTGTGTGTGTGTGTGTGTGTGTGTGTGTGTGCATGTGTGTGGGGGGTTGTTGTTGTTGTTGTGTGTATGGTTCAGCATTCTGGCAGCCTGGAATTGCTTTAAGGAGGGAGGGGGGAAAAAGAACAAAGGGAATCATCCAGAGCGCTGGATTTTCACGGCATCTGCAAGAGAAGAATAAATTAGCAAAAGTCCCTCCCCACCTTTTCTCTCTCCCCCCCCCTCCATTTATTAATTCCCCCTTTAAAAAGGGGGGGGGGCGACTGTGTATGTGACTGAAGCAGAAACAAGAGCATTTACACGTTGGGTTTCCCCACATTCCCAAGTCGTTGTAGTAATTTAGGAGTTCCTGAAAGTTTTCTTGCACTGTTTGCTTTACAGCCGTTTAGTTCCTTAACCTTCAGAAATTTATACCCTATAAAGTTTTATAGCGGTCATATTCTTTTATTGCAGCACACTGCACTGAATTTTCCTTTTTTTTATGACAAGTTACTTCCCTTTCTCTCTCTTTCCTCAGTAAGCGCCAAATATCTTTCGTCTTCTTTTGTTTTCTTTTCAGAGCTGCCCCAAAGAAAGGATTTTTTTTAAGAAGTGAAATATTGCCCTTTAGAGCGCCCATTATGTTAAAAATTAGTGGAAAGAGAATCTTGGTTATATTTCTCACTACCTGCTTCCTGCAGGGCTGAGCAGGTCTTAGGGTTTGTTTGTTTTTTAAATATATAGATAGAAACACTTTCCAAGCACTTGTATTTCTTCATGAGCAATAAAACGTCAAACGAATTTAGAGACAGAGTTATCGTAAGCGCTCACTGAGTCCTTAGAAAAAGGAACCGCGTGTCAAATATGAGGTGATGCCAAGCAGCGAAAGCAGGGTGGGCTTTCTTTTTGTTTGTTTTGGTTTTCTAATTTTCTGGGGGGCAAAGTTATCCTTGAGTAGTAGGGGAATAAACCGAAGTAAGTAAAATAAAGTGAGTCCACTCTGCTCCTTTTCATCTGCTCCCCAAAGGCTGATGCGAGAATGCAAAGACTAAACCCTCAAAAGCAAACAAACAAATAAACAAGCAACCACCAGTAAATGTAACCAGAGATTAACGATCTTCAATTTTTTGAAAAAATGATTTAGAAAAGCAGCACGTTTGCATGGGACCAAGTAAGCGCTGTGCTATACTGGAGAGGAATTATTTTCATTTATCTCTGGACATTTTTTTAGGCTAAGCAAAAATTGATTCTTATAATACACTTAACGAGCCACTAAAGAACGCAGGAAAATACAATGAAAATATTTCTGAAATTTTAGATGAAGCAGTATAACACAATGACATATAGGTACTGTTGTTCTAAAATCGATTTTTATTCTGGAGCATTAAACATCTCTGGAAAATACATCCGGGCTGATGCTACAGAAGATAGTTGTTCCAACATTTTTAAAGTAAGCATATTTCCTAATAAAAATGAACTAACATTTTAAATTCTATTTTAAAAGAACCTTATCCTGTTGTCTTAAAAATATCTGCTCTTTACCACAATTCTAAGGAGAGTGAAAAACGGTCGCATTATAGTGCCCGAAAGATTGAATACATCAGTTAAGTCATGGGTACGGTTTTGAAAAATATAGTAATAAGTATTTAAGCAAGTCCATACACAATTCGAGATAAGGGGAGTACATTAATTCAGCATAAAGCAGACGTGAGATTCACCTATCCTTCATTAAGTGAGAATAATCCAACAAAATTTAAAAATTAGACTGCCTAGCTTAAACGGATCTAAATAATCCTTTTCTACTCACTATAATTTTTTGTTTTTAATAAATCCGGGTTTAGGGAAATGATCTTGCCGCCACAAACTTTTTTTTCCCCCAGCTCAAAATATCTTTGAAACAGCTTTTCTTAATTTAGTTTCGAGGAAGGAGATGAGGGTTTTTGACACAGAGTGAAGTTTGGTTGCATTTAACTCACTCTGGCAACAGAATAGTTAAATATTAAAGCCCCCAAGGAGCTAATTCATGATGGAAAGTTTTACATGAGAAAGTCTAGGCATAAAGAAACTTTCTGAGGAATGGGCTTAAACACTTAAGGTCTGGTTTCTGGTCGAGGGAAAGATTTTGTTTTCCCCCTTCATGAGGAACTGAAGTGGTGCAAATTTCAGTGTGCATCAAGGCGCAGCTACTTGTTTCTTATCTCTGGATCATGGGGGAAAAAACAGGAACCCTTTCCCAAAACGCAAATCTGCCTATCACTTCTTCACAGAGCAATCTCTGCTCAACAGATAAAAGTGGTTTAACAAAACCTCACGCTGAGTATACCCAGGTTAGTCGCTTATGAGATTAGATTTGCACCGGTTCGTTCACACATACATCAGAAGTAGATTTCTTTTCTCTTCCCCCCCCTCCCATTAAAACAAGCCACCTTACACTCGTGTTTTTTTTCCTAGAGAGACTCCTGGCAGCTAATATACAAGTGTGCACACGAAGAAAAAGAGAGAGGTTTATTTCGATATTTTCCATCAACTAACAACTGAAGAACTCCTCATATGCTTAAAAGCCACATCAGAAACAGAAAAAAACAAGCTTCAACATTCACAGAAACACAACCACAAGCACATTTTACAATACCCACCATATAATCAACTGGTACTAGCCCCCCCTCACCCCCCTCCCTCCGCCCTTCCCAAAACAAAGTTAAGTCTTACAGAGATAAAGGAAAAACCAGCCCTGCCCGGGCCGTTTCGAGAAACCTCCGGCAGATCTGTCAGATGAGAAATCAGCTCCGGCCAGCCTGGCATGAGATCGCTTTTGTAAACCATCGGGATACATATTCGTTAGAGGAGATGCTCCCCGCGCCGGGGCCCGGTGCCACCGGCGGCCGCGGCCGGGGCGCTGCGCCCCGACGGGACCCGGCACCGGCCACCGGCTACGACCCTGCCGGGAGCTCGTTTCTAACGGAGCCGGCGAAAACCGCTCGGGGATTAAGCATCGCAGCGAACAGGAGGGGAAATACACACACGCTATGGTTGGCACTTTATCTCTGCAACAGTCTACTGCATTTAGAAAAAGTCAATTCACAATAAATTATAAATATGCTAGCACTAAGAACACAACCTTCCCGTCCCTTGTAGCTCTACTAAGGTAGTTTTTTTTTTTTTTCCCCACTAGAAAATCCCATTCTTCCCCTCCTCTAAAAGTTAGGAATAAGTTGGCAGGGGTTCTTCCGCCCCTTTTTCTCCTAAATAATTTACAATGCGGCTCTGAGAGTGCCCCCCACACACTCTCTCGCCTCCCTCCCCGTCTTTTCTCCTCTTCCAAGTGACCCAGTATAAAACTACCAGATGAGGAGGCTTGCTTGTAAAGATCCTGCTAAACTTTCAGGTCAAAGTCACATAACTGCCATGGTACGATTAAAACAAAAACCCCGGATAACCAAACAAAAAAATAATAATCATAAAGAAACCCAGCGGAGTTGGGAGTTGGGCTCTCATTAATCGACTACCCCGGTATGAAGTTGGCGAATTGCAAATGATTTGTTGGGTGCAATTAAACGCAAGTCTTACGAATGTGTCTGTCTTGCAGTAGTTTAATTAAACCGTCTGGTTCCTTGGCCACCTCTGTGTGTGTGTGTGTGTGTGTGTGTGTGTGTGTGTGCGTGCGCGCGTGTGCGCGCGTGTGCGCGCGCCGGGTGCTGTGAATGTTACAGAGAATCATTGTCCTTACGTGGATAAAGAAAGACAGCGTGGTTTGGTGGGGGCTTGGGCCAGAGTTGTTTGTGGCCAGTTTTGTTTGCCGTCTTGCTTTCCATGGAGAACATGCAAGCAGAGAGAGCTGCTGCTCAGACAGGAGCCTGTGTCTATGTTACACTGTAGAGAGAAGAAAAGAGAACCAACAAAAAGAAAAAAAGAGAGAGAGAGAGAGAGAGAGAGAGCACAAGAGAATAGAAACAAAACACAGCGTGTGTCCCCAAAAACGAGCTGCAGTTTTGGCTAAGTAGCCTCCTACGTGGCAACGCTAAGAAGAGAAAAAGAATAATAATCAAGGTCTTGCATGCAAAGGTGGAAGCGGGAAGGTTTTTCCCGGGGCGCTGGGCTGCGTAGCAGCACTGCGGTCGGATGCGCTGCCCGGAGCGGGGAGCGCGGGGGGGGACTGGGGGGAGGATGCTGCTTTTCGGGGTTTCATTCCTTGCCCTGTTCCTTGTTCATTTTCTTCATTTTCATCCTTCGGTTCTGAAACCAGATTTTGACTTGTCTTTCACTCAGGTTGAGGAGTCTGGCCACTTCATGTCTACGGTCCCTCGTCAGGTACATATTGAATAAAAACTCCTTCTCTAGTTCCAGGGTCTGGTATTTCGTGTAAGGGCATCGTTTTTTCCTGGAGGAACGGGCGTGAAGCCAGCTGGCAGCTGGGTTGGCTGAAAGAAAAGCAGCAAGATCAATACGAGGCAGCCTGAGTGTTTCTCAGAAGGTTTTAATCATGCCATCAAATATTAAGATTATACATACGCATATGCACGCCCGGGTGAAAAACGCTCGCCAAGATGCGAGTTAGCAGCCGAGGCCATCTGAAAATCATACGGGATGCTGAGGGCGAGCACGCCCCGCGCAGATGGGGCGGGGGGGGAGGCCCCGACCGCCCCCCCCCCCCGCCCCAGCACCGGCTCCCGGTGAGGCCCCTGAGGGCAAGGACGGGGAGCGAAGCCCCCGCAGGAGCGGGCTGCCGCGCGTGTCTGCGCGCCCGTGGGCGCGCCTGTGCCTGCGCGCCCGCACGTGGGCGCGCACGTGGCCGCTGCGCCCCCAGCACCGCTCCCCACCGCGCCCCTCCGCCTCCGCGGGCAGGATGGACCCCACACGCCTGCACTCGCATAGCTGCATCGCGCCTCTCACGCACACTATCGAGCGAGAAACCAGGGCAAAATTACAAATACGTTTTTTCAGCTGTTTTTTTTTTTTTTTTGTCCCCCACGTGTCTGCAGATGCAGCTCTATAGACACAGGGCTCAGGAAAAGAATACAGCGAGGAGGTCTGCACAAACCTTTCATAAATCCTGCCTATTTTTGCTAGAAACCGTCTCGATACAGTAAACATCCTCTGAGGGCTGCCCGGACTCTCCTCCCCGGGGTCTGGTCAGTGTTAAGCGGAGACGCAGACATGTGCAGCGCTGCTCCAAACGGGGGTAATGCGGCCAGAAATAAATACTGAGCTGCCCGTCATCCTCGCGTGTGCGAGAAGTTACGTGGGAACCTTTTCCCAAAAGCACATTTCAGGCATTAATCTAATCGGGGGGGGGCAACGTTTTGGGAGCAGACACGAGGCAGGGGAGACCCCCACCGAAACGGTGCTGGTGGAGGTGCCCCGGGGAAGTTCGCACCCAAAGGTGAAGCTTTTTTTTTGGGGGGGGGGGGGCAAATGCTAGAGCATTTACTAATCACATGCAAATATTAGCTGACCGTTGGGGAGCGGAGAGGCGGGAAAGAGTAAAACGAAGGGTTGTATAGACAGACCACGTATTTCTATTTTATTTCCTTTGCCTCCTCTGAAATTATGACTGAAGCCATAAACCTTTACACCAATTAAATGGACCATTATAAATATATACATACACACACGCGCGCGCCACCAGAATGTTTCCTCTACGTAAAATGAAATATATTGAATATTTTTAAAATAATCCGGTTAATCTTCCACTGTAAGTACTGCCTCTTACAAATTTGCACGGCTATTTCCTTAATGTAATTGACTTGATCTAATATGCAGAATTAAATATTAAAGAGGAAGAAAGCTGTTAATAATTGATACTGTTAATCCTTCTACCCATCTTTTAATGGCAATGGCGGGCTCTGCTTCGTAACAGATTCTCATTTGATTTGGTTTTATTTTTTGGTCATATCTTGGATCGCTAAAATATAAGACATTTTAAACGTGAGAAATTGTTGGATCTATTCACTCTATACAAATCCCTAAACAGGAAAACGAAAGAGAAGAGGTTCTGGCACATGTTTTCTTGAAAATCTAGCAAATAAATTACCAGATCCCAGTGCCATACACAGTGCAGAGATTCATTATTGTGAAATACTTGCAAAAATTGAAAGAGTCAGGGAAATTGGTGGAGTACTTTCTGCAAAACAGCTCCGTCTTCCAGCCCTGGCAGGCTCTCAACATCAGCCCAAATTAAACTATTATTTAAAACAAAATATGCGTCGTAACCACATGCCATAGAAACCACACAGCATCCTCTTAGCGCGGGTCCCTGCACTCACTTATAACTTAATAACATTTTCTTGGACAAGATTTTTATACATTCAATTTCAGGGACGTTGAACACAGAACCTGGATATTTAATTCTCTCAAATCATTCACCTCACGGTTGCAGTTTGTTCTGGATCTCTGCCCAGTACAATAGAATAGGACTTTCTTTTTGTGTGTGTGTGTGTGAGTGTGTGTGTGTGAGTGTGTGTGTGTGTGTGTGTGTGTGTGTGTATGTATGTGTGTGCATGGTGTAAGTTAAATGATAGGAAAAAAAAATGTCACCATAACATCCTGGACACGGAGGGGAGGAAATCATGAGGGGCGAGAATATACTTTATTTTTAATCATATGGTTGCGATCGCAATCTCTGCTGCTGTTGCACGTTGGGAAAAAATAAAGTTAATTCAAGAGGAAAAAAGAATTACTGTGTCATTACACACTGCACACCCTCTGCAGAGTTATACCCGCGGCGGGGGCTGTTCCTCTGCCTGTTCCAGCCAGTCACTTTGGAAAACTTGAACATTCACTGCGAAATATTTACCGTGGCCATGAAGCCAAGTTTATATCTCTCGCCTCCTGGACAGACTTTGGCTCCGCTTTACATTTCACATGGAAGCCAGGTACCAGCCGAATCGGCACAAGGTTCAGATACTCATTCTTTTTTTTTGCTCGAATTCCCTTGCACTGTTATTATTATTAATATTAATATTATTATTAAAATATTTTCAAGACCACTTTTTTCCCTCTATATTTTTTCAAGGGAGAAAAAGAAAAGAGACCAGCCAGGTCACGAAAAAGGCACATGATGCAGTTTAACTGTTCACCAATCTGGCTACATTGCAAATAAAGACCTAATTAAGTTGAAAGCAGCCCCCCCTCCACTTCTTGGTTTTGTTTTGTTTTGGTTTTTTTTGCTAGGCGGGAACATGGCTTTGAAATATTCATACTCTGAACCCTTGCATTTAATAAATGAAGAGTTAAACAAGCAAACCAAAAAAACAACAACAACAAAAAAGCGCCCGAGACAACGTGACAAGAGGAGCGAGCGAGGCTGCCCGGCGCCCTGCATCTCCCGAGGTAAACTAGAGCAACGGGCACGGAAAAGACATTGCTGCTGTTTACTTCCCCCCTCCACGAGAACTTTTCCTCCTTAATTTTTTGCTCTTTCTCCCCTTCCTCGCCTCCGATCGCCGCCCTCCGTCCCCGTTTCCCTACCTTTCTTCCCGATATTTATTCGCTCCCCCTTTTTCTTCCCCAGCCCTCTACCCTCCGTGCAGATTTGCTCTCGCTTACAAAAGTGGTCTCTGCTGCCGGAGTCAGCTCTCTGTAGGAAAGAGGATGACTTGCTCCAGCTTTTGTCCGCTCTGGACTCTCTTTTGCTGAGAGAACACGCTCAATTTTATTTTCATTTTTATTTTTCAGCAGAGACAATGCCACCCCGCTCCCCTCCCCACCTCTTCCCCTTAGGTTGGCATCAGGAATCTGAGAGTTTTCTTTAAGCCCTGATTTTAAACTTTACGCAGCATTGTCCCCTTTTATTGCACCTCCTCCAGCTTTTATACTGTTTACTTCCTCACTTTTATAACTTACTTTGATCTGTCCTGTCTTTGTCTTCGCTTCCTTCACAAACTTTATTGTCCTCGAAGCTGGGCCTTTGATTGGAAACGATCCCTTCCCTTGCAGCAGAAGTTTCTAAATTGTACTCCTGTGTGCCCTGTTTATGGACATCCCCGGGACGGCCCAGCAGCGGCTCTGCTTTAACGGATCCCTGCCCGGGGAGGCTCTCTGCTCTGGGCACGGGATCCAGCCAGCTCCGTAGATACCTGCTATCAGATGGGACGCTTTGATGTTGAATATATGGATGGTAGACGGCAGGAAGGGTACCAGAAGAATGTGGATTCAAAGGAGTCCAGGAGGCGCTGAAAACTGGAGGTTTTGGCTGAAAACTACAGGAGGGGAATTCTAGATGTTCATTATGCCCAGCTTGCCTGGAACTTGTATATTGCCCAGATGAAAATTTAGCTGAAGGCGAGTCTTCACTTTCATGACTTATAATAGAGTCGACATAATAATTGCTAAGAGTTCCAGAAATGGACATTCTCAGACATCATACAAAGCACGGTTCAATGAAGGGAAAAAAATATATAGGACAGATCTAGATTTGTACTCGACCCCCTTCTCCAACTTCCTAGCCAACAAAGTACAGTTGGGCTGCTGTGTTGTGAGCTCCCAGCAAAATGATTGGTCAAACTTTTTTCGTGTGCCTGATAAAGCGTCAGGCGCGGCGTAAATCAATCGCCGCCGAGGGGGCTGCGCTGCGCTGTCATCCGCCCTTGCATTCCATATCAAGGATGGATTGTTTTATGTTTATGCAATGTTGCAAAACGTCAGGAGTTTAGCAAAGCCACGAAACGGCCAGAGCTCTGCCTAATATCCCTTCATAGATTTGCCCCTGAAACACTGGGTGGGGGGGCCGAGCGGGGGGAGCGTGATTTTTTTTTTTTTAGGAAGATGCTGATGTACGCTTTAATAACCATCATGGGGAAATAGAAATAAAAGCTATTCTTTGCCACTCGCGCTCCAGAATGCGATTGCGAAAAGCCAGAGAATAAGTACAGTCCAGCCTCCCCCCGTCCCCATGATCTTATATACATAGATATGTGTATGTGCATTACATTCACACAGATGTAAATGCACAGATCTATGCATTTTTACAAAGAAAATGATGGACCAAGATAGGAAGAGTAGTGGGAGCATGTTGTAAATAATTAACCCACGGGGGGGGGGGTGTAACTGATTGTTAACATGGTAAAATAATGCGATTAAATATTAAATTTAAAATGTCAATGAGATATACGTGACGTTACAACTTTGACCAGCAAGCTGCCGAACTGCTGCCTCCGACAAACATCCAAAGACTGTTTTAAAATATATGTGTTTATAAATAAATGTGTATATAATATACATGCATACACACATACACACAGAGACACACACATGAATATTTGTCCACATGTTTCACGGTATAATCTCAGGGTTGCATTTCTTGGGCTAAAATAGTTTAACACATTGCTGAAATCAGAAGCCTTCATTTAACTTTACAAGGCTAGTAAAATACAGTGCGCCACTGATCCTGCTTTGTTACAGAATGCCTCAAACTTGTGGCGGTTAAATAGTTTAATAAAACTTACATTAGCTTTGTTTGATTTTTATAGCCTTGAATTTATTGCCTGTGGAAAAGAAAGGGGGCAAAAAAAAAGAAGGAATCCTTCGCGTTTTCCCTTCCCGCGCCCCCCCACCTCACACCTCCACATCGCTGCATGTATGTGCTTCGTTGTGGGTGCCAAACACCCCCCGCGCTTGCATTTGAAATGTGATTTTTGTTGTTGTTGTTGAAAACCTAAAAGATTTGGAGTTCTTTGCTGGCACCGAAGCCAATGATTGACACGGGGTTATAGCTAGACACAGCTCCGAGCCAGTCTGGTGCAGGGTAACAGGGTCAGTTTGACCAAGTTATTATGACAAATGCGTTTATTGCGAGATGGTCCGATGGCGTCGTAAATGTTGGTTAAGGAAAAGGTGCACTGTATGATTACGGCAAAAGTGTTTCTCTGGACTTCAGCTGTAACAGTCTGGATCAATTTGCCTCCTTTAATCTATTACCCCTCCGCCCTTCTTCCTCTCACCCTCGCACAGAAGGATATTTAAAGTGAAGGGCAAAGAGATTTCTAGCGACGATAAATCATCGCGAATCCTTCCTGAAGTATATAGGGATGTAAGTCCGTATTAACAGAGTCATAATAACATTGGAGGGGGTGCTAATAGCCACCCGAAATCAAGGAAAACTATATTTCGCCTTTCGTTCTGTCTGTATGAGCCATACAGACCGGCGAGTGCGTGTGTGTACATGAGTCCATATGTCCGTGTCTACACAAAATGTATGTGTGAAATGGCTATCAGAGGGGTTTTACGGACACTGGCAGATTATAAAGGCGCTTAAAAACCTAGACCAGAAGCGTTATATTTTCCCTTATTCCTATAAGCGGTTCCTGTACATGAGCAGCTGACCCTGCTAGACGGACACGATCCCCATGTCCAGGACCAGAGCTCCGCTAAAAGAGGCGCTATTAGGAAGCTGTCCATTTTCATTTAAAAAAATCGAGAGGGTAGGGATGATGGGCAAGGAGAAATGGGGCTTAATGCTGGAGGTTAGATTTATTTTTATATTTTAAATCAATCAATGTAGCAACAGCCCCCCAACCGGTGCAAAAACCTTCCCTGCTTGAAAAGCAGATTCATTCTCCAGGCTCCAGCCAAGGTGAGGGTTGAGGACTGGTTGGTAAGCCCTTCACAGCCTCTGGGCTAAGATCTTGCAAAGACTACCGTGAGTAAATGTGACCCAGGTGAGTGCTCCCCACCGACTCGCAAACTCTCCTCTCCTTTCCTTTCCCTGGGGCAAATCCAAAGTAACTCCACTTCATCCTTTTTGCATTTAAACCGAGGAAGGCAGAGAAGTCTCTGCCACAAAGTAGCGTGGGGCAGGACCGCTGCTTCTTTCCAGTGTGCATCTCACACAAAAAGAGGGTTGTGCGAAGCGACGGGGGAATTCCCGGCTTTTTCCAACTTTTATAATTTCTCTCTCTCTCTTTTTTTTTTCCTTTACTTCCTTAAGAGTTGGGAGGTTTTGAAATGAAAAGACCTTGTGTCATCAGACAAGAAATACGAGCTGGCTGCTCACATTGTCATATTTCTCGGCTTTATTGCCTTTCAGAAATGATTTTTAAAAATCAGCCTATTTCACAATAGATTTGGAGGGACTCTGAAAATGTTATGAGAGCCTGGAAAAGGAAAGGGCTGATTTAAGTGTGTTGTGGAGATTAAACTCGCTTGGCTCATGGAAATTGTTTATACAACTGATGGATAAACAGCCATGTTGGTAGCAGGGTGTTGAGTAAGTATAGATGAAATTATTGAACGTTAATTGAAGCAAAACACCTGTTCTCTGTTTGCTAGATAGATTGGCCATGTCTTACCTGTAATAAATATATTCTTGGAAAAAATCCTGGTGCGCCTCCGATAAATAATGATGAACTATGTCAGCATGTGAGTATATAATTTTCTGTAGTATATAAATTCAAACCAAGAAGACTCTTAAGAGTGTGACTGTGAGGCAGAATCCAAGGGTTTTAAGATCCCTAGTGGATGGAAACCTCACAAGAAGATCTGCAAAATCCATTTGCTTTTGCTCCTCTGGAGGTTTCCGTTCGTTCAGTAGTTTATTTTTTATACATATCCCCATAATAGCTCATCTCTTTGTGGCCTTTTCTAAGAGGGAGCTTAAGGCTAGCTACAGCTTCATCCCAGATCTGCCCGCTTGGAGAGACCAAGTCGTGTGATGCTGTCTGATTCGATTGACATTTCATAGACATTTATATTTTAAAGCCCAAAATAGCGCCCACCAGAAATCGCATGGAAAGCTCATTGTTTGCAAAAATACTGGAGAAGGAAAAGTCAAGGAGAAAGTGACCTCAGAGCAGAATATAGAAGTTGCGGGAATGAATGTTTAGGGTAAAGGAGACAGGATGCACAAGCTTTGCTCAGTTCACATAATGGCAGGATTAATTTTAGGTATGTGATTGTGTGAGTTAGTTAAGGGAAGTGGAACTGAGAATACTTATTAAAAAAAAAAATCTCAAAGTGGAAACTTTTCCTGCTTTCAGAGGCAGCGCCAAGGGTTTTAAGTGTATTTGGCTGTGAGGAAAAATGTGGAGTATTCTCAGCTTGCGATGGAAAGCCAGAGGTTTCTGAACTCGGTTACTGCTTATAAATAATCTTTATTGTTTGTAGAAAAAAGAAGAAATAATTTCCAAATAGTGCTTCCCTTTGAAATACATAACTGCCAAAATATATCCTGAACAAACAGCTTCTGGGCTTGGCATTTCTATGATGAAAACATATGCAGATTTTAACTCTGTGCAATTGCCGCCTCTTACTGATTTATAAGGTCTGGCATAAGAAAAAAAGCAGAGGATCCTTTTCTTGCCGGAAACATATTTAACCACTTTTTTAAAGACTGTTGTTATCACTGATTAGAACTGGCACCTTCTTCCAGATGATTTCGCTTCTTTATCACTGATATGGAGAAAGTGGAGGAGACTGAGGGTGCAGAGCTCTCCTCCTGCACTGCTGACACCGGCAGTGTTGGACTGAGGGATTTCTACCAAATCTCTGCACCAAGAGGCCAACATGGCGCCTTGGTATACTATGCATTACTTAAGACATATTCACTGGGTCCTCCAATTTAGGTTTAGAAGCAGATAAGGGTAAGACAGAGAGGATAAAAGCTGAGGGTGAACTTCATGGCTATGGAGAGTCTGGAGACCAGATTCTAAGATAACCCAGCCTTCAAAGGGCTGAGCATTTATTTGGGGCTTTGTAAAACAGTCTGAAATAATAACAGTGATAATAATAATGGTGATAATAATAACAACAACACGCGAATAACTTATTTGTTAAGAGCCAGGAAACCGAAATACAAACTCAGCATAAAGCAAACAGAATGTATGAATGATACATTTACGCAGGTCTAAGAGGTTATGAAAGAAACTTCAGTCACGAACCCCTCCAAACTCACGAAAGCGCAACAAAAAAATCCCTCCTGAAGAGTAAAACCCTTTAAAAAGTGAAATAAGTTTCTGTAGCCTGAAAGCAGAAGGATCTACCTTTGCCATTTCCTGTGCTAGCTCTCAGTTTGAATGCTGCCGTCTGTTAAAAATCCGTAAGTGGTGAGGAGGGAGGGGAGGGGGGGGAATTCCTTGTCTGAAGAGAAGCAAAAACAAGTTACACATGTGGGCAATTTTCCAAGAACCCAAAGTATACTCTGGCTAAAAAACACAATTCCAAATGAGGTTTGTAATCTCAGCAGTTAATAAAGCATTTAGATCCCCTGTAAAGTAAAAGCGTATGTGCATTTGAAAAGGGAAGCTGGCGGAGAGAAAGTTGAAATAAAGTTTGATTGTTGTTCGGAACCCACATTCTGGCTACTAGACTAATTCCCCCCTCGCCTCCCTCCTTGAAATAATATTAAACTTCCATTAAATAGCTGGGCGCCTGGCTCGCTCCTGCTTCCGCAGCTTTTACGCCCCGGGAGCGGCTCTGCCTCTGCCACCGCTGCTGCTTCCCTGCCCCGAGCCCAGGATCTGCTTTGGGGTCACCACAATATAACTCGAGCCCCCACCCCCCACCACCACCCCAAACATCGTCCAAATCGCATTAGTATGGCAGGAAAGGAAGTAACAAGCCATGATGGTGAGAAATCTGTCGCTCGCACTCAAGGCAGGGGGAGAGGGTGGGAAAATAAAAGCACAGGTAGGAGAAGTAAGTTATGATCTAACTGTTTCAATTAAATCCGTAGCATGAGACGCGGTAAAATAAAAAGGGGGTGTTTCTTTCAGACAGGCTCTTTTACAACAATTTGCCTATAATTACGTCTCATCCTGAGTCGGGATAATATCAGACAGAGTGGGCGTTTGCAGAATAGGAACTTGAGGGATATTTGTTGAGTTAATCAGCGTTGCTCGTTATCTGCACTGGGGAAGGAGAAAGCGCAGAAATGCATAGTATGTTGCCAACGAAGCAGCTATTATGCGGATGATTTTTTAGCCATCCCCACACAGCTTCTTCTCCAGGTAAGGTCGCTCTTATCTTTCTAATTTGGAAGGAAGAGAAATAAACCGCAAGGCAGACGCACTTGCAGGTCAAGTGGGACCCTGCCCACCGCACCCTCCTTCCCCACTTCTTCTTTCCCCGAACCCTTTGGAAATTAATCCCAAATTCTTGTCTTCAGGCAGCAATACAGACGCTCTGGGCCTGATTCTGATCTTTCCCAGCACTGTATCTCCATCCTCCTCCTCGGACCGTGCTTCCTGTATTTACGTGGGGAGGAGGGAGATCAAAATCAGAAACCCAGACATTTACAAGGCAGGTTAGTGGTTGCCTATGGGGACATTATTACTGAAGAGTTTATGATTAACTTTCCCAGATTGTCCTTTTCCGTTTAAAGGCTTTGAGTTAGGGCCCAAGTAGCACGTTGTTTATAAGGAAGGAGTCACAGAACTTGTGAGTTAAGTAGAAAACTCCAAGCTATTTTACGCTGTTTGACTTTCTCTCCCCTCCCCTTGGAGAGGCTGTTTGTTTAATAGGCAACATCGGCAATATGCCTACAACAATTACCAGTTTCAGGAATAAAGCACACACCGGGTTAAAGCCCGTATGAGGTTTTTGTTTGTTTGTTTTCGTTTTGTTTTAACATTCCAAGTTAAGAAAATAACCCCACCGAGTTCCCGGTAATCCCATGGCCACAAAAAATAGGAGCAGATGATATTTTAGACCCTGGATATCATATCAGACTTTAATTCTTCAACCAGTGCAGTGAGAGGCAATCTCAGGCTTGCTTAATAGTGGCCTGGACCATGGGAAACTTACTTCTTACTTTTATGGGTATTTGAAACAGCAAAGCACTTAAAATTGCTTCCATGAGCTGATACCGTTACCAACACACACGCACAACTATTTGAGACCCCAACTGGTGGACATATATACGTATACATGCAAAATGTGCCTTCATTCAGGCACACACACACACTAACACGGAGGGCTCTGTTTGCGCTGCCTCTTTCTCACACACACTTTTATAGGTTAAAAATAAATCCGCGTATTCCAACACGCAACACGTTGCGGTGCGGAGGAAGGATGTGGATAAAAATGATTGTGAGCAATTCTGACACCGCCTAAAACCTTGCGTTTCATGAGCTTTGCAGCCATGGCGCTCGCCTAGGTTTATTTTAAGACGTCATATTTCGGGCTCGGTGATGAACTTAGAGCTCACTCCTGAAACGCCCAGCAGGGACCTGCGTCCGCGCATCTACGCGGGGGTGCTCTTGTACAGACCCGGGCTTTGCATTTAATGACATGTGCGCTTTTTCATACGAGATAGAGGAGCTCCTCGGTGACTAAATAGGACGTTGAATTCAGGGTCCAGCAAGTCTATTGCTAGGTGGGGTTTATTTTGCATCTCTAGAAAAACAGCAGAGACCCTCTCGCCCGTCCCGGTTCCTGTCGCACATAAGCAGCGCAAGCGCTAACGTGAAGTACTGCCTACTTCGGCGCAGGGCTTTTAATGCACGCGTTTTGTCACTGGGAACAATTAAGCGCACCAACTGGACATAGCTCTGCTGTGTTCCTTAAAAAAAAAAAAAAATCACATTTTGCCCTTTCCATCTAGGAGTAGAGTACAGGCCCTTGAATTTCTTCACAGCTGTGCGCGTAGCTGTACATAGGTGCGCTGAGGCGACGCACAAAGTTGCCGGCGCATCCACCGCGGTTTGGTAAGGCCGGATGATGACACGCCGGTCAGGAGCGGGATTTTAACCTCCGCGAGGCGCAGCAGCCTAATTAGACCTTTAATAAGCTCTTGATGATTTGGGGCGTGACTGCGTGTTTTTTTTTCTTTTTTCCACAAAAGGTCCCCGAAAAAGTGAGTTTAAACAAAGAAACTAGCACATTCCCCCCCCCGCCCCGAGGGCCCCGGAGCTCAGGCCGGCGGCTGCGCCCGGCGCGGGGGGCCGGCGGCTCCGGGGACCGGACCGGACCGGGCCGGGGGCGGAACCGGGGGCGGAACCGGGGGCACAGCCAGGCCGCCCCCCTCCCCATCCTTTGCCGGGGCAGCTGCCCGCAGCAAACCCACCGAGGAGGATAACTGGAGTAAATCAGGTAGTTTGATGTTCTTGTGTTTAAAATTAAAAGCCCAACAACATGAAACTACCTAATTCACAGAGCAGTTCTAGTTCACTCTTGGGTCAAAGGCTAAAATTGCCAAGAAAGGCGCCTGGGCGGCCATTTTGTTTGACATCATCTGCAATCTGAACTTTTATAATAGAAAACAGTTGCTAGGAAACAAAAGCAACAAAAGGAGCTTTTCAGAGACGAAATAAAACCCCTACGATTTCACGAAATAACTATTCAAATGATTTCCTATGTACAGTGTCTAGAGCGGATCCCTCCTGCAGGACTTTACAAATAGTTTACAAATAGACCAGAGGAAACAGTAAAATGCTATTGACTTTGAGAAACAAGCGATTATCGCAGCTATAAAAAAAGAGCAAAAATTCCTAAAGTTCTCCTCCTCCTCCTCTGGAAAGCTAATTTAAAGGATCATTTCCGATATGAAGCTGTTTCATCAAGACTTCGTATTAAAACACGATTACAATTTTTTTTGTATAAAAAAACTGGCATTTGGTAACTTTCCGCAGAGAAGAGAATGAAGTCAAATCAGTGAGTTCCGAGGGGAAAAAAAAATCATATTCTCCTCCTCTAAAAGGAATAATAATGTCATGCATTTAAGTAAAACAAAAAAAAACCCAGTAACATACAAACCAATCAAAGCAAGAGGAATAAAAAAAATCATATTTGCAACTATTTTATAGGTGTATACTGCAACACAGAGAAACGTACTGTGTTCTTTCCTCCCTCCAACACACCCCGCACTGGAAGAGCGTATTTTTAACAAAATGACTTGGTCTTAATAAAAGGGAGAATTAAAGGCGAGGAGAGGGGACAGGAGGAGAACAGGCCCCAGGGGCTTTTACTGCGCTCCGAGGAACTTCCGCGAGGCAAGTTTTGCAGGGAGAACTCAGCTCATGCAAAAATTCACATTTGTCAAGAATGGACCATATATCCCCCGACCAGCGGCGTGAGGCTCCTTCCCATCACAAAAACTTTTTAAAGAAAAAAAAAAGAGATATATGTAAATGCAATACAAAGTTTTTATAAAAATATAAGATGTCTTACCTTGTTAGCTCGGTTTCCCCCCCCCCTCAACTGGATTAAATAACTGAACTGAGTGAGCAAAAAAGCAATCAATACAGGCTCGAAAGACAATAGGCAAAGATAGCCTCGTCCCAAAAGGGCAAGTTTTAGTGGAGTTTAAAAGTTCATTGAAGAAACAAATTCTCCGAGTTCAAGAGATGCATGGAGGAGCCAGAAACTTGACTATAACTTAGCTTCATTTCATTTGAAAAGCCTTTAAAAGCCTGGATGGGACGGTATATAAATCTATTGTACCGGAAATACAATAAAACTTAGCCATGTTGTTGAACTTCAAACAGTTTACACCACATCAGGCGGGGACCAAAGAGACGGGGCGGAATTAGAAAACAAACAAACAAACCCACAAAGAACCACCACCCTCAGAAAAAAACCAAACACACCTTTAAAAGAGAATAGAAAAGGCGGAATTCTTTTGGGTGGGAATAATGAGCAACCTATTCTTTATTATTTTATATAAGATTAGAGCTCTCTCTAAACGCACGGAGAAAGATCATCTGATTCCACATCGTTAATATCGACTATAATTTTATTCATTTATTATTATTCTAGAATTGATCATTTCTCCTTTTCTCGTCGTCTTGATACACAGATACAGCAGGTTCAAGTTTAAATCAAACCTATGAAGGGAAATAATCTAAAGTTTACTATTAAGTTTCAGTTGTGTTTACACATTGTAAATGCGGTATATTTGAGCACAAATGCGTATATGAATGTGGTACATACATGTGTTACACACAGGTACTACATTTATAATAAATTTAGAGTTTACTGAATATTTTCTTTCCTAAAAACGATTTTAAAAGCTCACTAGAACAAATATCTTACTTTTTTGCTAATAAAATTTGTAAAAGACAAAGAGTAGCCACATTTGAATTCATACTACTAAAAGCTTTCTTTCAGACAAAACGGACAGGGAGAATATATTTATAAAGAAATTTATAAATAAAAGAAAGAAAGAAATTAAGCACCCCCACCATAGTGCAGACTCAAAGCATAAATAAAGAAAATCGCTCAAGATAAGTGTGAAAAGGAAAACTGCATGTGCCATTTAATTTCACGATTATGTTTAAAATAAATAACAATCAGCAAAAAGAAAAGGAAAGAAAAAAAACCCAATTTTAAGTAGGTGATGTATTAGCTTTAATTCTTGGGCTAGAATAACATTTTAAGGTAATGGGATTTTTTTTCCCTTCTGGCTTTTGCAAAAATTTTTAAAGACATTTTAAATGTAGACGTCAAAGACAAGTTAGAGCTCTTAGACAGTAAATGGATATCTTAGCTATAAGATAACTTCTACTTGTCAGGGGAATAAGTGCTAAAATAATTAATAGGCGGGATGGGAGGGATTTCAAGTGTTTGTATGAGCATATATCAGTAAATGTATATACGTGTACATATCCATTCTACACACACACAAACTTACATAATGGAAGACTCTATTACAGATCATCCGCGGGAAATGGTACTGAATCTCAAGATCTCATTATGGGTTTCTTTGTGACTTAGTTAGATCTTCACAAAGCCGTATTTTTATTAAAATATGGTTATAGCAGCTAGTTTGCACAGGTCCCATTCATCAGCATTAGCCTTTGGGAGGGTTCGATGTCCGCACCTTCGGGGCCGTGCGGATATTGCCAAGCTGAATGCGTTACAAACGGGAGGCGCTTGTCGCATTTATATGACCAAGATTAAAAAGTTGGCCTTAAACCCTCCTTCTTCCCTCCCCCTCCACCTCGCCGTGCCTGGACGTCCCTGGGAAACAGCTCGGCTGCAGGCTTTCTTTCTTTCTTTCTCCCAGCTATCCATCAGGCCAAAGGACATTAGAGCAGCACACACAAAACTGCACGCTAATATTTCTACACAATGCATTGCAAACGATAGGAATATGTCTATATACATATACACCTATATAACTTGAATTGTTAGAACTACGGTAGCAAGAAAGAAAGAAATAATGTCACTCCTTCCTTTTTCTGGGCTTACATGTACTCATCTGGGAGTAAAAACCTGGGAGTAAATCGGGTTCAGGGGGAGAACCGAGGCGTGAGCGCGGTTTCCGCGCCGGGGAGCGGGGCGGCGCGGCGGCTCGGCCGGCCTCGGGGCGGCGCTCGCCGGCCAGGCACGGCCCCAGCCCCGGCGCCGGCCGCGGCGCCTTCCCCTTCCACCCTCCGGGCAGCCAGCTCTGCCTGCGGCTTTTGTTTCCCTTGCCAAGTAGAAGAGCGACATGATAGCAGTTTGTGAAGGGAAAGGAGGGAAAAGGAAAGAAGCGCAGAGAGAAGAGAGGAAGGTTGGGAAAAGCGGAATTAAGCTTTCTGCGTTAAGGCAGTTCCCCAAAGCAAGCCGACTTTGAAACCAAAATCCCGTTTCTCTGCGGCCGCCTCCAAGGCAGGTTCTTGGACTGGCAGCAGAGGCCTGCCAGAGCCCCAGGGCTGAAGGCAGGGATCTGCAGAAACCCAAACAAATGGAGCTGAATCGTGCCTGGATGAGAACCGCTTGCACTGCCTCGCATTTCCCGTTGAGAACCCTCTTGAGACGGGCTGGGAAACTGGAGCGAAACTAAAACCCGAGCCCTTCGCGTTTCAGGGCAGCACATTTTCACGTACCCCCTAAAATGTGGGCGAGGAGCCTCCCCCGCACCGGGGACCACGGGGGTGGCCGGCCCGGAGCCCGGCTGTCCCCGACGGCGAGGGGCAACACAAAGGAGCTGGACCGTGGGCTTCACCTGCCCCGAGGTGAGGAGGAGTAAAACTGCCCCTCCGAGCAACGTGGGCCTCCTAAAACACGGCCAAAGAAAAAGTCAAGAGCAGCCCTGACTGGTAGGGCTCCCCTCCCCGCGCCTTGCTAGGGTTTGGGGGCTCAGCCCTCCGCCCCGACGGGAAAAAAAGCCAACGCACCGAGGGCAGCAGCGCCCAGCAGAGCCCCAGCTACTTGTTGCTGCGGAAAAAAGTTTCCCTCCAGGGAAGGGGACACGGTAGACGCGAGGTGGCGTGAAACGGGAGCCCGTCGGCCGCCCCTCTGCCGGGCCTCCTGCTCGCCCCGTCGGGGCTGGGGAGGGAAAGCTTTGCCGCAGACCTGCCTTTTCTATTTTTGTTTTTTTCCACCCTCCAGGCTCCCTCCCCCGGGGTTATTTCCCCCCCCCCCTTCCACCCTTTGGACCTTTTTTCCTTCTTTCCACCCTTCAAGCTTCCCCCTCCCACCCCCCCACCCAAGAGCTCGGCCGCCCAGGCTCTTCCTGCGCTCAAGGAGAGCGGGAGCCCGTCTTTTTGTGGACGAAACCCGCAATTAGGCGGAGTCATTAGGCCTGAGAAGAGCCCCCCCCAGCTCTCCCGGGACGGCCCACGGCCCCGCGTGTCCCCGCGGCGCGGCCGCCCCGTCCCGCTCTCACCCACCTCCCGAAATTTCAGCTAGCAGAAACTCTGCAACCCGCCGGGGTTAAAAGCCGAACCTAGGATAAAAGTGTTCCCTTCGCTGCTGCAAAACTCCAATAAATAGGAACAAAAGCAGCTAAAAGGAGGCGGGGGGGGGGAAGCCCCTTTACAGCTAACGGGGTGCTCATCATACCTTTCTATTTCCTTGCAGGGCGACCTAGAAACGTAGAGAGCGTAGAGCAGCAAAACGAAAACACACCTCCATAGCGAGCAAACACGTAAGCATTTCCCCGAGCACCTGAGTCCCCATTTGGGGTGTCTTGAGGTCCCAAGGCTTCGTTTGCAAGCTCGTGTTTGAGTTCAACGCGAGCCCGTGGGGGCTCGGGAAGTGCGGCCAGGGCTGCGCCGTCCTGAGCCCGCTCAGGAACGCGCGGCAGGACCGAGCCCCCCGCGCAGGACCTAAAAAAATTAACTGGTAAAACTTCGGCAGATGCGGCAAAACTTCGGCATCAGCCCAAGGAGGGTTTTCTTTAACGAGCAATGGACTATTTTGGCAGAGCGGTTAAGGTCTAAACCTTGAAAAGTTTAGCTGCAGGTTCAAAACAGTAGGGAGCGTTGCGGGGGTGGTCATTAAATAAATTCCCAAAACATTTTAAACTTACGATCAAACAAAAAGTCGATCTGTACAGCACATTTAAGTTTTCTACATTCTAACTTCTAATTTCTCCCTTCGCCAAGATCCTTACTGTTCCACGAATTCATACTAGAATTTATTTCCCCCCCGTATATCAGCATACCGGAAAAATATTTCGAAAGTCTTCGTTTCAATCCTTTTCAGGAAGATTCTTTTTTAATAATTATTTCAGTTGTTGTATTTCGGGCTATTTTGAATTAAGTTTAAAAATTTGCAGGAGTTCTCCTTTGAAAAAAAAAAAAAAAGTATAAGATTGCTAAATATTCTCTGGAAGGAGCAACACATAAATAGATTCGGCCCCGTGCACTCCTTTAAACGAAATACTCCATTTGTTCCTATTCCATCCATTTGTTGGGAAATTCAATTAAGAATGGACTGCTTCCATCATTTACGTAAGCCCTCTGTCCCGGAGACTTTAATATATTTCTTCTCTGGTTTTCAACATTGTTATTAGAAATACATAAAGCAGGGAAGAGACAGGAAATTAAATTTAAAGGTACCTCATTATGGAACAACTGTTTTTCTATCTCTCCCATCTCTGCAGACGGAGGCAAGTTTATGCACACGGAGAGAAACACATGGCGACATAAAAGACTTAGTTCCCCCTCAGTAAGTGGACTTGGCAATCCTGTTGAAATGACCTTTTAGTTTCAAGTCTAGGAAACAGCCTTCCTTCCCATTAAAACGACAGGGTTTAAGTAGTCAGCAAAGATAAAAAGAGGAGCGAGAAAAGAAAATCACGCCAGTAGGAAGAGAGGTTTTTTTTTTTTTTTTTTTTTTTTTTGCAATCTAGGTAGTCGCTAGGAGAAGCAACAGCCCCGCTAATTTGGGTTTTTTTTTTTTTCGAGAAATCTTCTCCCCAGCCCTGCTTTCTGTAGGGTGTCTGGAAACGGGATGCGGCCACATTGAATTTCCAATCCATTCCCCGAGTCGATTGTGCAGGTTAGTGGTTTTAGCCAAATAAATAAACGAAAATATTAAGCCAATGATGAGGAGTCGGAGCAATAGTTACAAGAAAAGAAAAGTCAGTAAAAACTTCCAACAGAGAAACACGCGAGCGAAAAAGGAGAAAATATGAGGAAAGGAGTTTTGCCTCCGATCTTTGCTTTAACAGAGAGCTTGAGATTTTAGGAGACCGAGTATGAAGTGATCATGAAAAATAAAGAAGAGGGAGATAAGCGAGTCTGCTCGCCAGTCCAGAGAGCCGCTCTAACAAGGAGCTTTCTACACAGACGTCTGCATCTGATGAGAAGGATAAAATATTCTTGGGAATCTACATATGGACAATTATTAAAGACCAACAGTTAGGAAAGACACCTCCCTCCCCAATCTCCCAGCGAGATCGAAGCCAGCACTGACTTACCTGTGCATGCCTTTACTCTGTGCCTTTTTTTAAGCAAACGCTTCCCCTCCCCCTTAAAAATGCCCGGGAAAATAAATAAATAAAGGCAGCCCCTTTTCTTTGCAGACGGATCCTTCCACCACTTGTTACAACCGAGACGACCTTCCCCAGCTCCAGGTTATTTTATTTGATTTTTTAGTTCTTTCCTGGGGACTCCTAGTTGAACGTTAGTCTGGCTAGAGAGCGAGGGTGCTATAAATTAATTTTTAACTAAAGGGCCATTGTATTAGCGAAGGAGAAAAAAAAATCCCTCCCTCCCTCAGCTTAGAAGTCTAGACAAAAATCACTGTTTTGACGGCAAACTCCAGGCTTTCCCTGATCTTCAGTAATTCCTGACTGTTTGCCTTCACCCGCTATAAAGCTCAGGGAAGGGAGCCTAGGATTTTATTTATTTGTTTTTACCCACCTTCGATTTCTTGTGCTGTTTTAGCATCTTTAGACCTGTCTAAAGATGGAGTTTCCTGCAGCAAAAAGCACTTATCTTCTCTTTTATTTTCCCCCGCTCCATAATCAGGCTCCAGCACAACAGGCACCTCACAACGCCCCTTTGCAGCGTCTGACCCAGCTGGTGCAGAGCCACCTTCCCGGAGACAGCCCGCCGCCGCCGGGGGAATTAAATCAAGAGGCACCTGGGAACCTGCTGCCTCGGTGGATAAAGGAGGCTGCAGGGAGCCGCCGGCGCCTCTGCAAAGTCCTGCCCCGGGGCTGCTGCACCCGCCGGCCGTCTGCAGCTTGGCGAAAGCGGCCACCTCGGGCCGGGGGGGTGGCGGCGGCGGCAGCAGCAGCAGGTATTTTGCTGCCTCGCTGCCCAGGCGGGACTCCTCGGCCCTGCCCCCGGGGGCACCGGAGCAGGCAGGACCCCCCGGGAGCCCCCCCCGAGCGGGAGGCGGCAGGAGCCTTCGTCCTGGCTGCAGGCGGCTCATTTCACCCCGCAAAGGAGGTTGAGGGGGAAATGTTTCCCCCCCCCTCACCTCCCCCCTCCGCCGTCCAGTTTGCAATGGGGAGCCCTAAGCAGAAGCGGGGGAGGGTGGCGGGGGGGGCCGGAGCGCGGCGGAGGAGCGGGCGCGCTGCCCAGGGCGCGGCGGAGGCGAGAGAGGGCGCGGGCTCTGCAAAAAAAGGGATTTGGGGATGAGGGGACGACGGGGGGAGAAGGTCTCTGGCAATTAACTTATCTGTTAGAAAATGCGTGTGCAGGCAGCTTCCGGCGAGCTAACCAATCCGGGCTGGGCGAGACGGCTAAGACCATCCCCTGGTGTCAGTTTTAATGGGAAACTTGACTGCTTTGCAGAGGGCTATATATGTATTTTTTAATATCAATGTATACAGCTGTAGCTAGAGCCGAGTTTCCCTTTGCCCCTCCCCAGTTATTTGACTCAGATACCGTTTACTTCCCACCTCTATTTTCACCCTCGCCATTTTTGGGCTGGTGGCTATTTTAGGAAAGCCCTACTATGCCGACGCTTGCAGAGGTAAAGCGGAAGTCTGTGGCGGTGCCAAGGCACGAAAGTCCATCCCAAAAAAGAGAAAGCTTCATTCGGCGAAGAGCTGCACCCCCAAAGGATGCTTATCGCCCCGCTGACTACGTGTGCAGCCCCTCCTGCACAAGCCGGGCTTGAAGCATTTGCCTTCGAGGGGAACCCGAGCCACCAGCTCTTTTCTTTTCAGGGGGAAATTTTCGTCTCCTCGCAGAGCACCTCGTCTGCGGTTGCACACATACCCGCATACGTGTGCGTGCAGGGGGCACATATTAAATACAAAAAAGCGGAGGCACTTTTGAGGAAGCAAAGGCGCCCTGGCCTTCGGGCTGGGGTTGCCGTCCCCACCCCGCAGGGTTTCAAGGTCGGGCGCTGGAGATTTGGTGGGTTAAGACCCGTGTCTGGATAAAGCAAAGTTCAAGCTTTGGGTCGGAGTCCAGGCACAGCACCCGGGGGAGGGGGGGTCTGGCACTCGGGGCAATTTGAGGCCGTTTTGGCGCATTTTCACCATTGCGGAAAGCAAGGTTCCCCAGGAGGAGCGACCCAGCCTGCTCGCTCTCGCGTTTGAAAGGATTTATACGCAGGGTTCAATCATCGGCCGCACTGGACTTTTTAAGAAGAGCGTGAATTAATTCTGACTCCATCTTTAAGAAAGATGGTGCTTTGTGGCATAATTCTCAGCAGGGCTGTAACTGGAAAGAAAAAAAAGAATCAAGCCCTAACACCAACGGAGAATTTCCGATGGTTGAGTGTACCGTTTCCAAAATAGCTCAGCTTGAGAGTAGGGAGACAAGGGAAAATTTAGTTCCTCATCGGGACGAATTTAGCCAATTTTCCTACTTGCAATAACCCCCCACCCCCCCGTTTAGAAACGAGCAATTAGGAACGAGACTTTGCTATAAACCTGTTATAACTCACGCCGTGAGAAGATATTTTGCAGTTGCGCTTTTAGGTCTACATAGTTTCATACTCGCGAGACAGTCTTAAAAAAAAAAACAAAACTCGCTGATTTTAGTAGCTAATAATGGACCATTCTTTGCAAAGAACGGGAAGGAGAAGCACTATACAGATAACCGAAAACTCTAGAAATATAGACCAAAACCAACCAAACCTCTATTATAAAACAACCGATGGAGAGAAGGCAAGACATCTCCCAAAGCCTTTCAATCCTGGAAGGATGTTTCCTCACTGTTCCGCAAGTCCCCAGCACCCAGAGGCCCCCCGACAGAGGAGAGCCTGGCCCGGGTCTCGGTGCGGAGCCGGCCGCCCGGCTCTGCCTCCCTAATCCGAGCTGCGAGCTATGAAGTCGGGGTGTTTTTCCCCGTTTTGGAGCCTTACCGCCTCCGACCTCCTGTTCCAACAAGTTCCCCACTTTTTCTCCCAATGGGCCTTTGCACAACATGGGGAATATATCCAAAAGTCCTTTCTTTCAAAAACTCGGCCTCTTTCTTCCTCCCGCGGGGCTCGATTCTGCAATGCTGTTCCTTGGGGGGGGAGTTTCCCCTCCAGGCTCGCCCCCTCCCCTTCCCCCAGGGGAACCAAGTCTAGAGTATTTGCACATTTATGCTGCGGTCCGAAAGCGTTACCTCGGTTTGCTTCCAGCGAGCTTGAGTGTAAAAACAGCGGAAAGCGCCCAAAGGAGGCTCGGCCGTGAACGCTCCCGCCCGACGCTGGGACGCTGCAAACTTGGCCCGGCTCCTTGCACTTGCTCCCTTGTCCTTAACTCCTCGCCTAACGGAGAGCGCTTGGGGAACTGGGGAGGAGGGGAAAAGGGAATGAGGGAAGGAGAAATGGGCACGGGATTTTTAAAGGAAAAGCCTTCCCAAAGTAAGACTGGGGTTCCAGTGTGTCTTTGCTGGAAGAAGGAAAGATCTGCTCGTCTGTCAAGCTAATTTCCGTTCTCGGCCTCGTGAAAAGTAAAATGTATGGTTTGTCACAAATACATAATAGAAAAGGCAGCTGGCTCCTACGGGCTGCACCAGTTGCAGGGGGGAATTGGACAGGGGGACGTGATGTCTCAGTCCTTGGAAAGTATCCTCGGCCCTTTCGAAAGGTTTTATTCTGGAAGTACTTGAAGGATGACAAATCTACTTCTGCGAGGAGATTTAGAGTCGGCTCAGGGCGTAATGCATTACCGCCTGGAGGAAGCCCTTGAAGTGGCCAGACTAAATACACTCCGTTAAGGGCGGGGAGGGGGGGGGAGAAGGAAAGGAGGGTTACTCGGTTTTATTCCGGGGGTTGCTCGGTTTGATTTCGGGCCAGATCCAGGCAATCGCTCCTGGACTTTCATTTCACTCGGAGAGCGGCGCGGGGTTTCGCAGCCGCATCTCCTGCGCCTTTCGGGGCTCTGCCGCTCCCCCCCTCGCCAGCGGGCCCCAATCCCCCGGCGGGTGCCGGGGCTTTCCCTGGTTACTCCCATCCCACGGCAAATTTTCCCTTTAATATTTGTTTGTAATGAAACCCCGCAGTGAGGCTACTGACGGGGTTTGGGGCTGGGCCAAGGGGGATTGGGTGTCGGGACAGGAAGGCACGGAATGAATTTTACCGTAGAGTGTAAGCATAAAATAAATAGCCCCAAGCTGCTGCCTCCCGAAGTTTGCTGGGTGCGGATATTTGCCTGGCCGCCGGCGCTGGAGCCCCGGCCCGGGGCCGGCTCCATCCCTCCCGGCCCGGCTCGGCCCGCTCCGGCGGGTCACAGGGCCCCTCGCCTCCCTGCCACGGCCCTTGTGCCACCGCCTCAAAACCAAACCTTCCTTGTAAAAGTCACTTTACATAGCCAGAGCCTGAAAACTGCGAGGTAGCAACTTTTTACGATCCCGATCCCAGGACACGGTTTCATTACATTCCTTAACCCGATTTTCATCCCCTTTCTCTCCGTGCTGTTTTTCCCAGCTAGAGATCCCTCAGGGTTTAGCATGAATTTAAACACTCAAACCTTGCAAGGAGAGTTGACTCACGATCTGGCCTTAAACCGCAGCGTTTTCAGATCGTCTGGAGTTGAACTCTGATTCCGGCCGGGGGGATTTTCGACTTTTAAAATGTCCCTGGGATCCCCGTCAGCAGGAGGAGAAACGCACCCCTCCGAGCCCCGGGGCCAGCGGCAGCTCCGGTGTTTGCAGGCAGCCGGTGGGGGCTGGCTTGTCCCCAGAATTTCCTGGTCCCGGGACATGGCAAGGGCCACTCTGGTCCCCCAAAGGCTCAACTGTCCGCAAGGAAAAAATCCCAGCCCAACCCCAGCCTGATCGGGCAGACAAGCCCCACAGGTGGGTTGGTTTGCTGTTCTTGCTGTTTCCCCTCACAATTAGTTGTCAATTTTGTCGTTTGATGCTGGAGCATGGTGGGCAGAGAAGGAGGTGAAAGGGAGGGGAAACTGTGCCAGAAATCCAGGCAGGCAAAAAGCACAACTGCAAATCCATAGCTTAGCTCCCCTTGGAAGTGGAGGGGAGCTGCTCTGCCTCTTGCCCCCCTGGCCCTTGTCCAGGGACCTTCGCCTCTCAGGTTTCTGGTTCTTCTCTGTGCAGTGCACCCCCCTGATGACAAGGCCTCCCCTGCTCCGGTCCCTCTGAAGAGCTGCACTTCAAGCAGGCCAAAATGAGGACTTCTCCATCTCTGTGGATTTCTTCTGGCTCTTGAGGAGGTCTGGGGTCTTCCCCCTAGTCTTCTAGTTTTCCTTTAGGAGTTAAACAAAGAGAGAGAAAAACAAGTCCCTCAAATCAAGAGGTGAATCACAAGAGCAATCTGAGACCTTGGATTCCCAGCAGTCAGACTCGGCTGTCTCTCTCCTCCAATAGAGCAAAGTCAAGTCACGGCACCATCCTGAAACTATTTAGCTCGCATCCATGGGAGTTGGGGTCCTTTTAAGGTCTCTTCTCCCTACCCCCACCCCCAGCGCTGCTACCCCTCATATATTATTTTTACTAATGTGGTGGGAATTTTTTCCCCCTTCTTGGAGGAGGAGGGATTTGTGTAGCTAGATCCTAGGAATTTGGAGAGAGAGAGAGAGAGAGATCCCCCTGTTGACTAGAGAGATGTTGTTCTTGGGATTAGAGATGTCTGACCTTGAAGGTTGCAGGTCACGGTCTTGAATAAGGAGCAGAAGCACGAGGCTGGGATTGAAACTTGAGGTGCGTCTGCTGGAGATCACAGGCCAAAGTCTCCCAAACAAAGAGAAATGCCTCAGTCAGGGCGAGAAAGGACAACTTCCCCAAGAATTATGGGCTCCTTCCGGATGGCCGCATACCTGCAGACCCCCCCAAAGGAAGCTTTGGCTGAGAGAGGGAAGAAGGAAGGGGAGAAGGGAGAGGGGTGGGAGGGCTGGAGCCAGAAGGCCCTATTATTTATTATTATTTGTATGCTGAGCAGGCCCAGAGGCCCCGACCCTGGCGGAGTTTATGGAACTAGGTGCCGTAGAAAGCAGCAGAAACAGCAGCCCACAGTCTGGTGGCCGGGGAGGTGGGGGGTGAGGAGTAAGGGAGCTTCCCAGAAACCTCTTTGCAGGAACTGAAGAAAGAAAAAGCTCCCCCCAAGGGCAGGGAAACAAAGAGCCGTGCAAGGCCTTGTTTAAGGACAGCGAGGGCTGAACAGGCCAGAGAAACCTGATTTCTCTGCTGGGATATCCATCCAAATGAGGAATGTAGCATATTGATTGATCCAGATCCAGCTGGCTTGTGCCGGCAGGTCCTAGGACCAGGCACATCTGCTCACGGTTAGCAGTGCGTGGGATGTCCCCCTGCTAAGTGCAATGGATGGGGTTATGCAGACCAAGAGACAAAGTCACCTGCTGGAGGCCTGCACATCCCACAGGAACCAGCCAGCCCTGAAGGAGCCTGGCACCTTTGGAAACAAATCCCTTATGCCATTAAATGTGGCATTAATGCCCATGTTCAAACGTACACATGTGAAAATCCCTGAGGCCAAGACAAATTAAGCACACCGGGAAGTGCTGGAAGACCCAGGACCTTCAGCACAGCCTCCTCCCACCTCACTGAAGCACTGAAACGCGAACAGACACAGCTCTGGGTCCTCTGATGGTCTCAGGATGATCTAAAGGACCCGAAGGACTAAATAGCCTGACTATATTTCCACATTTTATTTTAAGAGCGATCAGGACCTCTTTGTACCATTTGTTGCAAACCGTGCGTGGAAAGATCGGCAGCAAAACTGCCCCTTGCTGGGATGTTGAAACACATCGGGGCTTTTCCCTTTTCCTTGTCGGGTTTGGAGGCCGGGAAGGGGAGGGAAGAGGGGAGAAGGCTGGGAGAAGCGCCCAGACCCCGAGCGGCCCCGAGCGACGCTAGAGGGAGCCCCGGGCTCAATTAATTAACGAGCAAGAATTAGCCGAGAGGAAGGAGACCTGTAGCTGGAAGAGAAAGGGAGGATTAGAAGATTACCTGTGTTTTCGCGGAAGTTCGAGCTGCATTTGTTCCGAGTTGCAGCAGGAGACTGTGCAAGAAGAGTGAGGAAGGGCACTAACCTGAAACGCCCCAAAGAAAACGCCTTTGTGCGTTTGGGGGTCTTATTCAGGGAGTTTTGGCTGTTACTGATTTAAATGGCTGCCCAAACCGCTTTCCCCTCTGCCTCGGTATTTATTCTTCCCTTTGAGGCCTTCGAAAGAAAATATAAGGCCTCAATCTGTCTCCGGAAAGCCGTTTTTATGCCTGTGCTGATTTTTGAGGGGCCTCTGGAGGCACGGGAAATGTAAGGGATAAACGCTGAGGAGTTAAACGTTTCCTATCGCGACCCAGTCGTAAGCTCTGGCCTAGGAAGGACGTTTCTCAGCTGCCCTAAGGGAGGTCCCCAGGCCCTTACAGGTGGTGGTGGGGTGCCGCAGGGGGCTGGGCGCATGCAGGAGGGGCTGGAGCGCAGCCAGCTCCTCGCCCGCAGCCTCTCTTGCGCGACCCGCAGTTTTGCGACAGCTCCGAAGCTGGAAGCAGCAGAGGGATTTTCGGGGCTTTTAGTAAGTTTTTAGCAGAGCTCTCGGCGGGCCGGGAAAGCAGGAGCAGCCCCGGCGTTTGCTCCCGCAGAGCCGTGTGCTGGCTGGCGACTGGGCTGAAGCAGTCACAAAACAACCAAAAGGGAGCTCAGCAGAAACAAGGTCATAAAAGCTGCTGTGGGGCTTATTTATGATCGTTTTAATCTTATTAGCATCCCATCCAGTGACTCTTCGGAGAATAAAACGCCTATATTATGTATGTATCTTGACAGAAACCAACCAACCTTAATAAAAATGAAGCATTCAGTAAAAAAAAAAAAAGAGAAATCAGACCTTTCTGAAGTTTCATATTGTCTTTTTAATTAACTACTCTAATATTGCCTAAGTATCTAGGAGGGTGGAACTAAAAAGTAGCGGAGATTATGTAAAGCGGTTACTGTATCCCGTTGCCTAGGTGTAAATAAGGCTCCTGTTAATTTAAAACCAAGGCTGCCTGTCTTTACGACTTCACTGCGCTGACATTAGCTCTATCTTTATGCAGTGTCATGGGTGCAAATAGATTGGGCTGAAAACTTCCCCCAGAGCCACTTTAAAGTGACTTCTAATCTTTCCCTTTAGTGGTGTTAATGCAACTTCACAAGAGTGTTTGAAGCACCATTAGGCAGAGAAATGGACCTTCTCTCCTGCTGGTGCCCTTATCCAAATAGCAACGTTACCAAAAAGAAAAAAAAAAAACCAGCACCCTGTTTCATATCAGGCCAACTCTCTGGGGCTGCAGAGAGCAGCTGAAGGAGACGTGGGTTCCCTTTTTTACGAGAGTTAAATACATAAAGGATTTATGCTTTGCCTTGCTGTATCACCGCCCAGTGGAGATCTCTAAGCACATTAGGAAGAGGTGTTCATGCCTCGCGTCGTGCAGGAAGAGCAGCCGCTGCTCCTGGAAACGGGGACGGAGGAAGAAGTGGTAGCACAGCAGGGAAAGAAGAGCCCACATCACTCAGACCGGCCACCAGTGAACTGTAACAGGTGACTGGGATGGTTTTACCCAGTGCTGGGGTCACTGGGCTGCCAGTCCCAGTTAACAGGATAGCGAGGAAGGGTGGAAAGGGATGTGCTGGGAAGCCACGTGTGATTCGTGTTAGGCCACAGTCACATCAGCCTCACTGTCCATATCCTGCAGCTGGATACAGGGGGCAAATAACAGCTGCGGCATTACCTGTCCATATTGGGAAACGTGGCTGGGCATTAGCAAGATGCTAACCTGGAGTTGCAAGAACTGCTAGATCCAGAAGCACCAATGCTGCTGGCAGGAACAAGGTATGTTCATGCCTCAGCCCAGAGCACCATCCGGCCCCCTGTCCTGGGTGTAGTAGGGCCCAGGAGCAGCTATTTAGGGGGAAATGGGGCATGCACAAAGTGCACCTTTGCTGAGGATAATGTCCCAGCATCTGGAAATCAGCAAGACAAGAAACTGAGCTGGTGGCTCTATCTGGACCATCGTGATTAACAGCTAAAGGCAGATGTGTCCCTTGGTAATTTGTTGAATCTCTTCTTGTTTCTCATTTACATTTTTGGCTTCATCAACCTCCTGCAGCAATGAGGACCACAGCTTAATTGCACATTCTGGGAAAAACTTGTCCATGCCCTGAAACAGTGAATAGATATTCCCCTGTTCGCTTCCCTTCACCCTCCAGGCCTCTGACTTCCTCCGTCTCAGTCATCTCTGCTCACTGCAGGGCTTTGCGGTTACCCCAGTTCTTTGCAGTGCTGTGTTACACTACAGGACAGTCCACCCCAGAAGCGGCTGTGGGAAGTGCCTGGCTCTCAGACCAATTGCTGCACCTCTCCTCACTGGGAAACTGTCCCTGGGGTCTGGCAGGTGCAAGGGTTACTTACAGCCGAAAGGGTGGAAGGATCCTGGCATGTGACTTTCTCCTGTCATCCAGGAGGGGGCAACCCCAGGCTAAAACTGAGCTGAGCAACATTGTTTAAATAAAAGATGCTTGGGAGGATTTTTGCTCTTTCCTTGCTCCTTCCAAGCAACAGCTCAAATTACTGTGATGAAGGAAAGCTGTAAAACTGAAAACCCAGATGGGGGAACTTGCAGAGAGCGTGGGCTTGGGGTAGTCTATATTTCTTTGCTTAGGAGCATTCATTATGGCAAATCGTCATGAAAAGGAAAAAGTAGAGTTAAAAATTAAGTGAATTTTCCTTTGAATCAGTCTGAAATTTATTTTGGATGACTAGGTCATAAGCATATTTCATCATTCATTTTTGTTAGGTTCGTCTTTAATTATTTCTGTAACTGACTTTCTTTTTAGAGCACCCAGACTTTGGGCACAGGTATTTATTGGATTAAATAAGCTGATCTATCTGTAGCCTCCCTCAGCCTTCTCCAAATATTTGTTTTCAGTCACATACACTGTTTTATTTATGCAATACACTCACACTAACAAATATGTTCTTGCCCTGCCATGTAAAGACAGGTTTAGTGAGCAAGACACTGGCAAAGATTTATTCCAAGCTCTGTCACTGGGTGGTACAGAAAGAATAGCTCACTCCGAGTGAAGACCTTGCCCACCTCTCGAGGGGGCCTGATCAACAGCGAAGTTCCCAACTACTTCCTGGGGAAGTTTCTGGAAAAATTATTGCAAAAATGTTTGAACAGAAATGGGCATCTCATCAGGCCATTTCATCTTGGTAAGAGTGTGTGGTAATGAAAGGAGTGAGTGCTGAGAGAAAGAATATCTGGAAAATAAATGAGTAAAACCCTAGTAAAAATCCTTTATTCATTCTCTCTCTTGCTCACTGTTAAATATAGAAAGAAAGTAGGAATGAGAGAGAGAAAAAAAAACCTAAATCCTAGGAGAACCGGAATGAGGAGCTTTTCTGGCACAAGCAGAGCAGGAGAAGTTTCCAGAAGAAACAACATGAGTGAGAGGATTATTACGAAAGGCCAGAGTGTCAAATCTGTGCTGGGAGTTAAAAGGAGCCCATAAAATCCACTCACCAGAAATGGAGCCAGAGCAAGGTCTGGAGTTAACTCCTTAAAGTCTACAGAAGAGCGATAATCATCAGGAGCGACTTGCTTTCTGTGAGGTGTAGAGTCTGGGCAAAGTCCCTGTCTAGCCATCACCCAGAAAGCTATAAAGAGGAAAAGGCAGATCAAGCAGGTTGATGAGTGCTTTATGCAATGCAATAAATCCAATGTCCTGATCAGCTCTCTAATTTAAGCTCCCCTTTCACAGCCATTTATAATTATTCTTTCAAAAATAAAGGAGAAATATAACCATATAATCCATTGTGTACTTAGGATAGAATTTCTAAGGAGCCTAAGAGAATTACGTACCTAATTTTACCATCATTATTAATAAAAATAATTATGCTACAGTAGCTGCTTGAGGCCAGAAGCCTACTGGGGACTTGCAAGCTGAGTACAAAGTAGGATAAACAAAATTCCAAGGGCTTTTTTAAAAATTGCCACCATGGTGCACCTATGGTTATACAACAATTTTCCTTCTTCTATACAAAAGGAATGAATCCTTGCAGATATTTGGAGGCTTCTCAGTCTAGACAAGAAAACTGTCAAGAGAAATTTCAGTGCGTTCTCCACATACATGAAAGTGGCTGCAAGGCTTGAGTGCATAATGTTCTTCACTTTCATGGTGGACAGAACAAGAAATGACGGGTTTAAATTGCAGCTGTGGTGGTTTATATTAGATATTTTCAAATAATTTATATTTGCAAGGACTAGGAAGCACTGATATAAAGTCCACAGGCAGCATGGGATCTCTGTCACTGAGTAAGTTAAAGAACAGGTGAAGACCATCTAGCAGGAATGGCAGAGAGGATTTAATATAAAATGAGTAAAATTGGAAGAAATGACCAGATGCCCACTCCTGATCTCTTTGCAGACTTATTTTCCCTGACTGTGTCATTCATTGGATACATTTCCCAGTGATAACAAGGTAAAAATGGCCAAGATCAGATGGCAAGCCTGGACTGGGACTCAATCTTCCTTGCAGAGTTCCTGCATTGGCCCCTAGTCCCATATGCCAGGAGCAGCAGATTAACAGATTACAGATCTGCTCTGGCCTGTTACCACTTCCCCATCTGCTTCTGATCCTTTGGCTCCTGATGCTGTTCTCCAAATGATGAAAGATGAAACCTATCTGGCAGGGGGAGTGAGTCAGGACCTAACTGCATGATCCTGCCCTTTGCACAGCCTTGATTCATCCGCATACGTCAGGGAAACTGAGAGAAGAAGCAGCGTCTAGGAGATCATGAAACGTTGGCTGGAGAGTTACAAACAATTCAGTCCTTTTTGGATCACAGATATTTTGGGAGCAAGAAAGAAGATGGTGGTCAAATTTTCAGAAGGCTCCTCTGGAATTACAGGTGTTCAGCATCTTCTGGAAATTAGTGTACTTAATGCTGAGCGCATAAATCATAAAGCACCCAGATATGGTGAATAAAGACCAATGAATATTGCTATTACTTTCTTCTCTTACGTGACAGAAATGACTCTTGTTTAACATACACCAGAACAAATATCTTGTCTCCATCTCAGTGGGGCAGAGCTTAAAGGGATAATCAAACTGAGATGCTTTGAAAAGACAGAAACAAGTGTAACACAGAAGCAAAGGCAAACTAATTAAAGTCAGAATGAATTTATGAGGCACCTTAATGAAACACGTGGACATACACAGAAGATGAATCCATGACATTTATGCTTTTAAGTGTGCAGCTAGTATAGAACTCATATGATTGGAAAGGTAATAAATTTCATAGCAAATGAATGTAATCATATTTACACAGAGAAAACCTTTGTCCAAAGCAGGCATGTGAGATTAGTGAAAGATTCAATTAGGTATTTAACAACAGTTGCACAACTGTTTTGTTCGAAGACTTCTACTATGTTCTATCAAAGGTCGCAGCACTTAAATGGTAACATTTATGGATTAAAGTTGAGCAGCTTTGCTCTGCCTCACAGATGGGTCTTGTTCCTTTGATGACTAAGATCACACAGAAAATTATAAGCAAATCACGTATCATTCCATAACCGAAATGACAGAACATATATAATAAATGTTACTTTTTGTTTAATCACCAAGAAAATGCCCAGGCAATACACAGTTCACAGTCTCAGAACACGACGTGGAACAACTAAGTAACAACCCAAAGTTGTTATATTTATTCGTTGGCCTGTGGGAATACCCATGCTCAGATGTGGATCAAAACCCCCCTCACGCTGCCAGGCAGGCAGGAAACAGAATCCCGCCCGATGTCACCATCAGTTTACAACCTCAGCATCTCAGGGCACTCTCAAACACGCAGCTTAGCTCCGGGATGGCCTCCGGGCCCCTGCGGGTCGGGCCCGAGCGGGGACTTGAACCCGCGGCCGCCAGGACCACGGAGAGCTCCCGCCGCACCCCGGCCCCTGCGCACCCCGCGGGCGGCAGCCCGGCCGGGAGCCTCCCCTCTTCCCTCGACGCTTCCCTAGGGCATCGCCAAGGCTTTGGGGAAGAATAAATGGGAGTAAATGTATACACACGCACGTGCGCGCGCACACACACACACACATACACATACATATATATATTTTTACATATATACATACAAATATATAAAAACATCGCTCCCTCAGTGCATTAACATCCACACATTTTCCGTGGAAACAAATGAAGGTTTGGACGAGGCCAGGCTGGATCAGTTCGAGCCAAGTCCCCGGCTGACCTGAATTCTCCCTCTGTGAGGAGGTTTGGGAGTTTCTTCTTTTCCTATTCAACGTGCTCGACAAAGGAAGAAGAGTCCACAGTGAGGGTCTGCCTCTCCGCTTTCTGGTTGTGTCAATGAATAGCAGCCATGGAAGCGATTTGTAATAGCTGTATCGGCTATGAGTCCTCGTCAGTCCAGGACTGGGAAGGATCGTCCCCGTTCTGTGCATGACCGGCATTGCCAGCCGTTTTCCTGAGGCAACACATATGTTAAACATCCCCAGTTAATTGGGCTGGTACTTTGCTTCTCTTTTTTTTCTTTATTTATTTGTAGCTGCTCACTGGTATGAAGTCACTGTGCAACAAGGACAGAAACACCACCAGCTGCTTGCTTGAATAAAATAAAGAAAAAAAAAAAAAGGTTTTGACTCACTCGCTCTAACGCTTTAACGGATATTTAATGCAAAGGCACAGAAAGAAGCACTTTTAACTGTTCCTGCAGGAGCGAAAAATCCTAAGAGCTAAGTGATAAAAAAAATGATAATATAGTGTTGTGTTTAAAATATATATTTTTGCAGAGGAGATCTGAAAGAGTCTAAGAGTCTTCGTTTTGTAAGCCAAACAGATGCACAAGGAAAATTACAAAATTAACAGTGAAAAAAGTATCTGGTTTGTGGAGGAAAGAAATTGCATTTTTCTTTTTTCCCCTTTTTTATTTATTGTAATTTCCCAGGCATAACCACAACTTTCAGCTAAGGGGCAACTGAGGATGGTGCAAAGGAGTGATATGAAACATTACAGCTTACGGAGAGTTCAGTTCTACTTCACCTTTCACTCCTCATCGGCGAAAGTGACTTCCTCTTTGCTTTTCCTTATGAAACCTTGGGCTGTAAGACCCTTCTTATCTTCAACTATAACTTTCTATTGTATTTTAACTATTTACCCCGTTCACTTTCCTCTTCCTCAACCAGCCATCAAGCAAAGAAAAACCTCACACACAGTAATAAGTTCGTATAATTCAATTCGTCCTGCAGCAATTGTAACTGTAAAAAGAGTAAAAAATACCTAGCATAATAATTTCTAGACAAAACCTCGCAATCTAAATCTAAAAAGAGGTTAATTTTTTATTCGAGAAAGGTAATATAGTAGCTAAGGGTCTGAATTAATGCAAGATTTTCTACAAATTAAAGGGTGAATATGAGCACGAATATTTTTATGGAAATATTTTCAAGGTTGAAAAGTGGGAGCATTTTGTGAAATCGTTATCCCTACAAGAATTATATGTCTCCGACGATCTTGTAAAATTCCTTCTCATTATTTGCTATGTGTACGCGTACAAAAATACCTAAAGCAAATGAAAGCAACAAAAAAAAAAAAAGGAGTGAAGGTTTTTGGAGCGTTTGAAAACGTGCAGTCGTGCTAGGGCCACAAAACACACCGAGAAACACACACAGAGACGTGCTGCTGTGTCCGGCTTCAACCTGTAGCCATTTCGGGGATACAGATTTTAAGAGCGTGTGATGGAAAAGACTGGTGAGGGTTTGGGTTATTGTTTTGTGGGACGGAGTTTATGTATTGTAGAGTTACCGTTGTCCAAATCAAATTAGAACCAGCTTAATTTGCTAGTATCACTGCTATAATCAATTAAGATTTTTTTTATCTCCCTTAGCTGCTTTTTTAATGGAAACGAAAATGAAATCAGGTCATCTCTGTGCTTCCAAATGTCCACAATAACAATTCACCGCCTTATTTTGGCTGTGGAAGAAGGCTCCGTTTTACATCCCCGTGTGTGACCTCTGCTCCGCACTGTAGGGAATTCATTTCAAACGTTTATATTGAAGGTGATTGTTTTTATCGCATACGGGTGGCAAAGCTGCCTGGAGAAAATCGATGGGCTGATGAAGACCTCGAGGTCTGACTCATGAAATCACATTTATCGCCGTCTGCCGTCGGCGATGCAACGCCCCGGGCAGGGGAATCCGGAGGGGGAAAAGGACAGCTCGTCTAGAGGATGCCAGCCGTGGAGATTCAGGTTTCAAAACTGCAGTCGCGGGCAGATATTTGTCTCTCAGCCCAGGCGCTCCGCGCCGCGCCGGGAACCCGCCGGCTGCCCCGTGCGAGGCCCGTCGGGGCTTCACGGACACCCCTTTCCCTTTCGTTTCTGGCCGGGCACGGCCACAATAAACCCCTCAGTCGCTCTCGGAAGGTTTCTCAGGTCATTTTACCCAGGCGCAGTGAAAAAGCCGGGTGAGCGCAGAGCCCAGACGGGGACCCTCGGCGCCTGCCTACAGGTTTGGGGACGGGATGCGGCTTTGGGCTTGGACCCTCCTGACTCCTCTCCGCGCTGCTCGGAGTCGGGAAAAAAAAACCATTTCCCGGTGCCCCCCTGCCACGGGCCGACCCGGCCCGGGGATCATAGCAAGCAGAGTCGGGCTCGGGGAGGGCGGGCGGCGCCGTGCGGGGGGGGCAACACTGCATTCCCGATGAGCCCCGACCCTCTCCCCTGCCGTGGCCTGCCTCCCTTTACAGAAAAGGACCCTTTGTTGTTGTTGTTGCTGTTGTTTTATTATTACTGTTACTGTTACTGTTACTATTACTATTACTATTATTATTATTATCATTATCATTATTATTATTATTATTATTATTTTGTTTCTGCCTTTGAACCTCAGCGCGGCCGCGGAGCGCAGGGGCACAAACGCGGGGCCGCGGCGGGGATTTACGATCTGGCCCTTTGGAAACTGAAGCGCCGGGAGGATTTACTGTAAAACGTTGCAACGGCCTTCCTGGCCGGGAATTTAGGTGGGGGGAAAAAAAAAAAGTCCAAGAATGTCACTTAGCCAGTGTTTGTCGCCAAAATACGTGCTCTTGTTCGGTCGGCGATAAATTTCCTCTCTGTCACGCAGCAAATTGAACCGCAGTGGCGGGGGAAGGGGGAGAGACTCCGATTTCTCGACGGGAAGGGGTTTTTGCAGACTATTATTTCTCGGCAGCTTTGTCCCTGCGTGTCGGGTTCAGGCAAGCCCCCCAGCCCGATGCTTTCCCCACCACCCCCCTGGCAGGAGGAAGAATCACCCCTGTGTTGCAAAAACCCACTCTGGGCAGTCCCTGCACACACGGACTCGGGGCTCTGTGGTGGAGAAGGGATGCTGATTTATACCCGAGGGATTACTGGAGTAAATTACGCTTGCTGAGAGATGAAAAAGGCCAGGCACACACGGGCACCGCAAGCCAGGTCCTGGGAAAAGGCACAGCCCTTTGGGGTGCTCGCCCCTACTTAGCACATCTCAGAGGGCTCTCAAAGGGCTGTGGAGGGCTCAAAGGCAAAGTCAGCAACAAGGGCAAGAAATGAGGGGAGAGTACAGAGAAGCCAATGGCCACAAATTCCCTCTAAGAATTTTGATAGCTCCTTTGATTTCCTGCTTGCGTTTTACATTTGCAGCAAAGGGAACAGTCAAAAAAGAAGCAATGAAGAGGAAAAGGGTCTAACTTGCAGTATTTGCGGTTAGTTCTTCTAATTTTTAAGGCTGAAAAGGGAGAGGGAAAAAAAGATCTGGCCAAGCAGAGATTTTCTAAATCATTTCTCCCTCATTCCATCCAGGGCTGCTCTCGGAGGCAGCCAAACATGTGAGTGGAGGAGCAAAAATCTCAGCCAAGGGAGGCAGAAATTTGGGCTGGCAAACCAGTATATATGCCCCTTCTGCACTGCTCAACATCCAGAAATGCCATTGTGTTCAAGACAAGAGCGAAGCAAGAGATGTTCCTGCCCCCGTTCCTGTAGCAGAGGTGGGATTAAAACATTGCTCTTCTCACAGAGGCCACATCTAGAAACGCCACTGGGGTAGCTAAATTGATCCTATTGTCCTATGGGAGTTGCTGGGGTCTGTATTTGCTGCTCGGGCATTGCTGACCTAGCCAGCCATGGTCTGGACTATTCCCGTGTGCACCTGGATGGTGGGCTCTGAAAGCATTCCCACTCCAGAGCTCTGAGACCGAGGAGAGCCCCCATTGACATTAGACAATGTGGCCTTTTCCTCCTGAAGTCTTAAAGAAGCAGATTCGAGAAGACTGGATTTCAGGTACTGGCTAAAGATAAGAGTTAATGGTGGAAGGGGTTACGTTTTGAGAGCGCGCGGCCCTTTGAGGTGAGCAGCCCTGCTTTCCACACGGACTCTCCGTGGCCTTGTCTATTGTAAAGACATTCACCATGCTCCACCTAGTGTGACTGTGAAGGCTCCTATTCACACGCAGGGGCTCTGCTGTCTTTTTATGAACTCTGCTGTCAGCTGTGCTAGAGGACACAACAGGTCTGCCAGCTTTTCAGACTGATTCTGGCCTAGTGCTGACAGCCAGGCTAGACTCTAGTCATATTTGGAGGGATTTTCTCGCAGCTTAGACTATAAATGACATTAGCTCTTGTATAGCAGTGTTCCGCTGAGATCTCAGAGTCCTTTACAATGGATGTAAGAGGTAAAAGTAAAATTAGCCAGAAATTATGGTAAAGCCAGAAATACAACTCAAATCTGTCATGTCCCAGGGTAGTGCCCCAGCCACTGGGCTCTTGGATCTTCTAAAGTACATGAATTCCTTTACAGCAAAAGCTGTAAAACAAATGCAACCCAAATCTTTTTTTCTTTTTTCTTCTTCGTCTTTTTATTTTTAACACAGCCTTGAGCTTTGAATTCATGTTGAGAACAGAATGAAGGCAACGTTTATTTTTGCCTTTGAAAAACCTTAGGCCTGAATGTTCACTTTTCTTCTAAGACTTGGGTGGGGAAAGGGAAGAACTGGTTTCGTTCAGGGGAATATTATGGTAAGGAAGAGTTATAGTCAATGTCAAAGTCTCCAATTATTTCATTAAGGATATTTCTTAATATATGTATTTTACCTCTCCGTGGAGTATGGAGGAAAGTCCCGCAGTAGTGGGATGTGATCAAATGCCGAAAGTCTCCAGTGTGTTTTCAGCTCTGCTCCATACATCTCACACTGTTTCAAGCATTTGTGCAACCCCAGGTCTAGTGGAATGTGTCTGAATGATGGTTGAGCACAGATGTAGGAAAAGATTGCCAAAAGCACTCCAAGAAAGGACATAGGATTGGCAATAAATAGAGCTGCATCAGCAGGAATGGAGGCTACGAGCCCTGGAATCTCGCTCCAGATTTCACATCCTCCATGGACTGGTGACGATGGGGAACTTTTGAGAGGGACAGAAAGCAAGCTAGCTGGTGTCCCAGCACTAGCATTTCAGAAATAGACTCTGCACTAGATTTAACAATGAGAAAAGAGTAAGTGGTCAACCAGAAATGAAAAATTCTGGGGATGTTCAATGGTTTGAGTACCAAAATACTGACTCCACTGATTTACAATGATGGGGGCTTGACCATGGGCATGGAAAGCACCATGCAGCTGATCTGAGAGTACTGGGATTCTCAGATGTTAGTGGTCCACAGTGCAGCTCAATTTAGACTAAAGGGGTAAAGGAGAATAAGAGCCTGTTCTCCCACAGTCTACCAAAAGCTATCCAGCCCTAGAGACTAATGGGGCACGCATAAGGGCCTGGTATGCCTGATATCTCCCTTCCCTCTCAGAAGAGTGATCCTGGAAGCTTGTAGGAATGAGCTTTGTCCTATTTTCATTTGCACTGAGCTGAGTCATGGGGGAGGAAAAGCTCATTTATTAATGTGAACAAAGTGATAAGGTTGAGACCGGCATCCCTTTGGTTACTGTTGAAGAACAGGCACTAATTTCCCTGAGGTTCCTCTTAAAGCCTTAGCTGAAATTCCTGGTGCTGGGGGCCTCATCAGCCCCTTCTTTGCCTGCCAGCAGGGCAGAGGGGGCAGCAGCCTGCTTGGCTCTGCCGTACCCAGTCTGGCTGGACAGGACGACAGCAGAGGTGCCATGATCTCCTTACGCTTCCCCTAGAAGCGCAATGGAGCTGTGCTCAGGGCTGTGCGTGAGCGTAGGCTGCACATAAACACTCCTGACCTTGGATCATCTGCCCAGACTGTAGACACAGCAGTAAGGTATCATAAAGCCTCAGGTGTGTGATTTTTATGTAAACATTTATTTAGATGCCGGTTCCGTGGTCTATTCAAGAGACTGTACCTAGAGCATGTTTGCTGCTGTGTACAAACTTTCATGCTTCCTTGAAAACCCTCCTAGGTTATGGGGCACTCAGGAATAAGGAGTTGGGGAGTTCATGAAAAGAGGCATGGAAAACCAAGAGGTTTTATCGGAGAAGGCAACATACATTAACCAGGGGTTCCCATAAAAGTATCGCTGACCTTCCTCTGCTTGTGAAAAACCCAGTGTCTGGGGATCTGCAACACCAGGGTATTTGTTTCCCCATTTATACAAAAGCACTTTTTCCCTTAGCTGTCAGTGAGGAGGAAGGTACGAGAGCTTGGTGAACGTGCTGGAGACCGGAAATTTATTTATGTTGGTTCTGGAAAAATATGCTGAAGCCATCTCAGTGCTAATGGCCAGAGTCTGACTTCTTGGAGGCAGAAATAGGAACAAAACCATCCTTTTGGAACCATCTCTAGAAGGAACAGATCTTTCCTAGGGAAATAACCTAAGATCTGGGATAAACTGGTATATTTCAAGAAGAGAGAAATGCCATTCTTCAAAAGTATGTTTAAGAAATCTAGAGATGTTAAATTCTATTTGAAAATCTTGAGGAGATGGATGGATGTTGCAGAAAGGGCGACTCCTCAAGTGCCAGGAAACTCACCCCAACCTACTATGCAATTCAGCAGTGGAATTTTAACAAGAAGCACCTGCCTGTCTCCTCTAACTCAGCACTGGCCTTTATGGCTTTACACACATTGTTAAATTTAATCAAGCACATCAGTTTACATATTGTTTCTAATGATTAAACTCTCCATGGCTGATTTTTTACATATAGGTTAATGCGCTTGCAGTCTATTGACATTTCCAAGGGAATATTAGTCAGCCAGGAACGGGAGGACTGTTTGCGTTCTGTGTTCTGAACCAGTAGCCAGCATGTTCTCGGCGCATGCACCCACCAGTTCATGCAGGTTCTTGAGGAATACTGTAAGCCAAAAATTATGAGACCGTAAAGGCATGTAACTTAACAGCCAATCTGTACTTTGTGTGTGTGTATGTGACCCAAGTAGAAGCAGTAGCCCAGCAAAGTGTCCCCATGGCTGGCCCAGCTCAATTGCTGGCACCGCTGGAAAGTCCGTACACAGTCCACTGCAATCTGTTTGCCATGATGCCCTTCAGATTAATATGAGAGGAAATATTTTGTGCTAATGAACATTCTCTAGGGTTAAAAATTGAGACACTCCCTCCCTTCCCCCCCAAAAGGAGGAAGTTGGTGTTGGGGGGAAGGAAGGGCTGTCACAGCTTGGAAGTCCATGGCACAAGGACCTCCATGGCACCACACAGCATATCTGGAGGACATTGGACTCCCTGCCTATGCACCGCACAGATGAACTGGCTTATAGGCAATACATCAAACATGTCCCAAGTACATCAAACTTTCTGAGCTCAATGGAATTCTTCTATTCCTGTATTCCTTTGTTCTGTACCTCAGGACATCCCAAAGCCATGACCAAATTCCTCTTCTTCCATCAAGACAAAATGTCGTGGTGGATAAACAGGACAAGACATGAGGCCATCAGTTCCCACTTCTTTCTCAGCTACCTTCTTGTCTGGCTCACCCTTGTCTTCACAGGCCCATAGGGGGTCTTTTCTGAGTATAGACATGAAAGAATACAAGAGCACATATTGCTTTAGGTATTAAAAATCACAGATACGTTGTCCATCTGAAAGGCATTACCTTAGGGTACCGCTGCTTGAACAGGAAAAAGTAGAGTGAAGAAACTGAGAAATCCACTGTAGGAGACGAATGAATATTAGTTTCCTTGGGAGGAAGAACAACTCCACCATCAGTGGAGCTGCAAAGCTGGGTTGGTGATTCAGCACTGTCGACCAAGGGATATTGTGGAGTGACAAATAGGAGAAACCATAATAAGGGGACATAAAATAATGATTCACACTGTGAAGAAAGACTCTGCTTCAGCCCTTGCAAATGTGCAGGAAATGATGCTCTCATTCTCCCCCGCACTCGAAAATGTTGCTTTGAGCTTAGCTGATGCAAAGGGCTGCAGAATTTTGCAGCTGAACTTTGTGGGGATTGTCACTGATTTGCACAGCTTAAGTAAGCAAGATGGAATATACTAAACTACAAATCCCATAAGTGATTTAAGTTATTAAATCTCATTTGAAAGTAGATCTGGATACGATTCATTGTGAGTTAAGTGCCTAGCTACCTCTCAGGTAAGAGAGGAATTTGCACTCCAGTGAGAGGTGCACGTTTTGTCAGATTATGTTTTGTGTCCATATTAGAAAATATGTACTATGGCAAGACTTACGTAGCTGGACCAGTGCTACCCCAAGACAGGGTTGTGGGCTATCTGGTTTAAATCCTGCTTAAAATAAATTTAGAAAAGCATCTTAAGTAGAAGCAAAGATTATCACTATCAGAGCTTGTCAGGTCAAATGAGCTGTATTTCTGCGTAGCTCCTGGCTTTTTGGCATATGTTTAGCTGCTTTATCTATAGTGTCTCCAGCTTTCTGGGTTGCTCTGTCTGGCTGTGTGAATTGCTTTGGAGGTGTCACAGCTATTGAAAGCTGTTGCTCCAGGAGCTTCTGAGATTGACTGAGCCCCCATACTTCATTTCACAGTACAAGAAAAACGACATTTAACCTAATTTAGGTAAATTCCACTTCTCTCCTCTCCTCATTCATACAGCGAGCTGGTAATAAACAAAACGTGAGAAAAGTATAGAGTTTTTATTTTCTGAGTAAGTTAATGCAATACTTACATTTCCGATACAATTTTTTAAAAAGCGTGTTTCTGTCTTCGTGTGTGGATGTGAACGCCTGTATCCGAGCAGGTGATTGGTAAAGCAAAAAGAAATTTATCTTATGTCACCTCGCTGATTTTGGGGGGATCACGAAGACATATGTCGACGTGTATAGATTAAAGACAACATCTTCGGTAAGAGATTTCTTCCGGATAGTCTTTTCCTGCTGGAATTTTCCAAAGGAGCCGTGTTTTCCTTCTTTCTTTCATCTGCTAACAGCAATTCAGATAAGTAATGACTGTCATAGCAACCTCGGTTATTTACCCCCGCATTTGCCGAGACCATTTCAGCTGGGTGCGGTGCCGGAATACAGTGTTAGGACACCCGTGCCCCAGACGGTGCTTGAAAGCTGCCTCAGCTTAAACCAGCTCAAGCTCATGCATTTCGTTTTCCTATTTAAAAAGTCAATTTACTGAAGTATCCCGCTAAAATGAATGAAGTCTCTCTCTCTTTTTTTATGAATTGCTGAGCACTGCCAAAGCATATGCACGCAAAAGCCCCCACGTCTCCGCTTCCCTCCCGTTTCCACAAGTCTCCTGCACTCCAGCGCAATTCAGTGGGAACCAGATACGAAAGCCCATTTGCTCGGTTTCCATTTTCCGTGCTTAGTGCTGCTGTAAGGCACATATTTGTTCCTTTTGCACAGGCTTGGGTCTGTCCTTGACGTTTCCACACCTCATGCCCTTTTACTTTTGATATTCTTACAAGGACCTGGTTTCTGCGTCGCAGCCCCAGGATGCCCCGGATTGAGCTCAGGGACCGGTTTTGGTGCTGTTTCAAGGCGAGCTGGGTTTCGAGGTGAATTTTGGTAAACTACATTCCCTCGAGCCTCCTAAATGCGTGCAGCAGGTCTCTGGAAAAGGATTATTGCGGCAGGTGAGGGTGACACGGCCAGGCATGGCATCGCCGCTTTCCTCTAGCCATCAGCCCCCAAGTGCCCCGTCCCCCAGCGCCTCAAACCGCCTCGCTAGCCTCGTACCTACGTTTCGGTCAGGAATGAATAGGATGAAAGAGCAACGTATCCTTTCGTTAGCTGCTTTTTCTGCTTTGCACAACCAAACAGAAGCAACCCCAGGATCTTCTTCCCCCCGCCCCTCCGCGCAGAAAACCGTGTAGTTTCATAAGAACCGGTTTCATAAGTTTCATAATAACCGGTGCATTGACTTTTGCACTAAAGTAACCTGTTCTTTAGGTAGTACCCTTTTGTTGGCTGCGTGGAGAGGCTTCCTTGCTTGCTTATAACAAATAAAAAAGCAATCGAGTGTATCCTCCAAGCATCTTTCTTACTCTTGGGCATTAAGAAAACAAACAAACAAACAAATCACTACAGGTAGTGTAAACACCCTCGGGCTGCAAAGTTGTTCAGTGGGAGAGGAGACACTTGCAAGGAGAGCTCGAATAAAGCCAGAACTCTACTCTTTTAGGTAGACCCGTGCTTCAAAAGTGACTTTTTCCCTTTCCTCCCGTAGCTGGGGCCGGTTTCGAGATCCCGGCAGGTTTCTGCTCCCTCGGGGGAATCGGGGTCGGGGTTGTCGCTGGGGCTGTAGCTCAAGGCGGAGGGGAGCCTTGCGGGGCCGAGCTAATCCGCCGTTTCCGCCTCGCTTTTCTGCTCGGGTTTGGATTTCTCCTTCTGCCCCTGGCAAGCGGCAGGACGACCCGGAGCAGCGGCAACCGGCGACTTGCCGCCGGCCGCAGCGAATAAGTCGCTGCGCGCCCGCTAAGGCTGCCTTCGGGCAAGTTAATGCAAATTTAATTAAGACGATGGTTGAGCCTGACCGCAGAGCAACCGGTGCTGCGGCGAGGAGCTGCTCCGCGGGCTGCTCCGCGCAGCCCCGCGCACGGCACGGGGCTGCCTGTGCGCTCCCGGTTTCCAAGCGTGGCTGCATTTGCAAAAGTCTCCTTTGGCCACCAGCATGCGAAGCCGGCTAAAGTAAAGGCAAACGGGGGCTTTCGCTCGAAATAGATCTATAAGAGCCCCCTTTTCTCTGCCTTCTGGTTGCGACAGACAATCGTCTACGGATGTATAATGCATATACTTCACAGTCTTACAGTGCACATTAATATTCAGCTCACGACTCTCGGCAGTAGGAATGAAATTGTTCTGAATGCGCATTACCAAGCCCGAGTAGGAAGCCATGACTTTATTAAATTTCAGCTCACAAAAAAATGAAAACAAGTCTCATATGGAAGCCTGCTTGCATATATCAGAACAAAAATCTTCATGAAAAGAGCTTTTATGTGCTATTTAGGGAATATTTCATTCCAGTAGCGCTTCTATAGTGGCGATGAGACTCATCAGTGGCGACTCACTTGCCAACAATAAGCGTGTTTTATCTTCTTTTATTTTCCATTTGTTTGTTTGTTTGTTTGTTTTTAATAAAAGGCAATTAAGTTATGTAGCAGTGGAAGACAGGGCTTACTCCGGTGGCAAATTAATTGTATTTTGCCTTCATACATAATGTAACACCACAATATATCGAAAAGGCATTTTCCTGGCAACACTTCAGAATAACGAATTTCAGCTTATTTTTAATGCATATGTTCTGTTATTTTGTGTCTAGATCTAAAATTTACATTATGAGGTACAACTGGACACATACTATGTGGGTAAAATACTTCTAGGCTTTGTAAAATAACTCTACCAAAAGAAAAGAGGTAGAGAGAGAGAGGCAGACAGACAGAGACAAAGATCCCGGAGATCCTGTTTTATTGTGTTTTACTTTTGGACTCAGTTTAGGAAGCAAATGAGGTCAAGACTTAAAAAAAATATACCTTTGATTCTGCTCATAAGATTTAGCTGAGACTCTGCTGTGAGTTGCAAAAAGGGCTAACATAGAAACGTCCCCAGTAATCTCGGGTCTCCGTTAATGACATCCCGTCAAGATGCTTGTAAGACCCAAGAATGTTTACAGCGTGGGCTCAAGTTCAATGACAAAACCCTTTGAAGGGGAAAGGAAAAAAAAAGCCCAGACACTTTGTGTAGTGGGCATGAACTTGAACAAAAGGAAGGAGTCAAAGACTGGGGGGAGAGGGGGGAGGGCGTGAAGGACTCGGCAGAGGTGTTGCCACTGTGCGTATTTCTGTCTCCCTGGTGTTCATAAGTGTCTCTCTGGGAAATTTTAATCTAGTTGAGAAAAAGAAGAGAAGAGAAGAGAAGAGAAGAGAAGAGAAGAGAAGAGAAGAGAAGAGAAGAGAAGAGAAGAGAAGAGAAGAGAAGAGAAGAGAAGAGAAGAGAAGAGAAGAGAAGAGAAGAGAAGAGAAGAGAAGAGAAGAGAAGAGAAGAGAAGAGAAGAGAAGAGAAGAGAAGATTCAGAAGGAAGAGAGAAGAGAAGAAAACACCTCCCACAAGGAGGCCAGGGCTGCGCTTGCCCCCCGAGCGCGGCCTCGGGGCCCCGGCGGGTCCCGGCGGGTCCCGGCCAGACCCCCGCAGAAAATCACCTCAAACCCTGCGGAGACGGGGCACCCCCTCGGCAGCGCACCCGGGGGCGAGGCACCTCCGGGCAGGGCGGATGCAGGGGCCTCCCAAATGGCCCTGGTTTAAACTCACATTTTCTTAATAAAAACACTTCAGAGGTAGGCACTGGTGCCCCTGCCCTGCCCTGCATCCTCCCCCACCGCAGACCTCCCAGGGCTGCTCGGCTCCAGATTTTAGGGCTGCTCTGCCCCTGGTTTTCTGAGTTTCAAGTTCAATGGCAAAGCCCCCCCGCCGGGAGCCTTTACCTGGCCCGCCTCCCCCCGCCAGCGGCTCCTTCCCAGGGTTTTACGAGCATGTCAGGCCTTTCTTGCCTTTTGCTGAGGCCGACGTGTAAAGGTTTTACAGCTCTCCCCGAGACTTTCCTCCTCCCCTTCCCATCTGCATTTTCCGCCTCGGATTCAGGGCTGGACTGAGGACGCGAAATGGGGGTAGGGGGATCAGGTCTCCCAGTTTCAGCCCAGTTTCCCCCTGGAGAGGGGGGGAGAAGGCGGTCACACATGGTCTGACCTGGGCTGGAGGTGTCTGGGGGTCCCCCTCCACTGCGTTTCTAGCCACACTAGTGGTAAAAGACCCAAGCAGGGGAAAAGATGAAGGGAGAAAAAAAAAAGGGGATGGGAAAAAGAAACTTGTACTTAAAAGGATTAACCCTTTACATGCCAAAGAGGAGAGCTTTAAGGCGAGCGTCCGTTTCCAAACCCGTAAATAGACCTTGTTTCTTTTGAAGTTGCACTCAGAGATGAGCTGCGTGTAATCGCGGCCGTGTTTTTTATTGGAGTATTTGTTTTTATTTGGTGAATATCCGAGTGACTTCTTACTGTATAGTAAAGCTGCTTCTGCTCTGCAGTCTCTGCAGATTCATAGAAATTAGGGTTAGAGGACTCATTACTGGTAGCACATGGGAAAAGGAACGGAGATTTTCTTTCATCCACCCATTCAGAAAAGCAAGACAAACATTTCTAGCTGCTTTTTAGGAAGGGGAGGAGTGGCGGGTCATGCTGACTGCATTCATGAGTCAGGACCAGATTCCCCTCTCCAGGACACAATTAAAAAGATGGTTCAAAGTGGAGTAATTCAGAGCAGAATCCGGATGGGGAAGAGCGAAGCATAATCGGCCCCTGCGTGGCAACGCTGCTTGAAATATTTCAGCTGCCGGGTCATCCATCACCGCTGTCAAGGGCCTGTGCATCGTTCAGGTTTCCCTGTATGTGCCCTCCTTCACACACACGCACCAGCGCAGACGCTCGCAAAGAAAGCTTTAGAGACCTGCGCAGAAATCTGTGCGCATCTAGAGGCGCCTAAACTTTGTCTATAGGCAGATGTCTATAGGCGTCTATACCCTGTGTGTGCCTGTACTCTCTCCCGTGCTTGTCTCTACCTGCGCCTCCGTGCTGCATGTATCTGTATGTTTGCGATATGTTTCTATACTGCGAGTTTCCATACTGCACAATTTTCTTTTTGACTGGAGTCGCGGTAACAATTCTGCTCCTTCCCTTCCTCATCTCCGCCCCCGGCCTCACCCAAAAACTGGTCAGGGCGTGCGGCACTGAGCCGGGAAGGCTCCTCTGGCCGGGTGACGATCTGCCAGGACGGAGCTTGCCCCGGCCCCGGCGGCTCGCCGAGGCGGGACGGGCAGCGCCGAGCTCCGGGCGGCCGCGGTGCGCGGCCAGCGCCGCTCTTGGGGGCCGCCGTGATTTATTGCGTCTCCCCCGCTGCGTCACCGCTTGGAACGTCCAGCCCGAGAGCCATTGGCTCTTCCCCTCCTGCCCCTCCCGCCGTCATCAGTGACGTCACGGGCGGGGTGACGCCCGCCCGCGCTGCGCCCGTGGTGCCGCCGGCACCTCCCGCAAAGCCAAACGGCTCTAACGAAAATAGGAGGGGAAACGGGTGAGCGACATGGTCTCAGACAAGAACAAACCCGCTGTTAACAAACCGGGCGGTCACTACTTAGGGTACGCTGCGGTTCGCTGCTTCCAAGCTATAAAACGAAAAAAAAAAAAAAAAAAAAGCAATTTTAAACGACTTTAGAGGTAACGATATTCTGAAGTTTATTCGCCCTTACGGAGGCTGAACGGCTGTTTTTAGGGTTTTACAGGCAAGCTGAAGTGCAACGCTGCTGAGGTGCAATGCACCCTGCAAGCCGTCGCCTTGCTTCTTTTAAATACCGAGATCCTGAGCGCAGAAACTCCATCTGTGAAGCTTACGCTCGTGTTGCTTCTCCCGAGTTGTGAGCATAGCCCTAAAAGACCAGGTGAAAGCGCAGGTTTGAGCCTGTTTCCTGTCACCTTATTTATTCTGTTGTAAATGATGGCAACGTTTCTTGATGTCGACCAAGATATTTTAGTATTATATGGCGATAATTTCAGCATATGCTACGAGATGTATCATTATGGTTATGTATTATTAAAAGAAGGAAAATGTGCATATAAATACACATATATTAGCACAAAGGAAAGTGTGTATGGAATTATACAAATTGCATTTACCTGTATCAAAACATATGCATGAACATACATTTAATTTCGTATGTATGCATGTATACAAACACACGTATATACAAGTTTATCTAAGTATATATTTATATTCACATATCCAGTAATATATAGCATGTATACGTGCATACTTTTGGATATCTGGATATATATAAACACATGAACACAAATATTGTATAGGATAAAAGGTAAAATAAAGCATATTCCTAAATATGTGCATATGTATATTTTATATATAACCGTACAAACATGTAGTGTGTATCTTCGTAAATGTGTGTCGACGTGTACATGTGTTATACACATATATTATCCATTAGCACAAGAGCACACGTTTATGCAAACCATTTGTGTGTATTTCCATATAACACACCTGGACTACATTTATTCTCCCTTACACACGCGTTTTGATACTTTAGCCTGGAATTAAGGAGATTTTTTTTTTCCTGCGACACGTAAGACTTTTCTTTCTTAAAGACCATTTCCCCTGAAAAATTCGCCAGCGCTCCGTGCCCGAACAGCCTGGCTCTCGCCGCACGCCGCACGCCGGCGAGCTGGGGGTGCCGGGGAAAAGCCGGGGTGAATTACGTTTCTGGGGTCAATTAACTCAATTAGGCAGTTTTTTTTTAAGCACTCAAACAAAAAAAAAAAAGAGAGAGAGATAAAAGATGGGGGGAATACGATGTCTTTAGTGGCGTTATAAGATGAGAATGAACTGTACATGGTCCTCTACGTGCAGACGGGTCAGATATTGCGTCTTCTTAAACCGCCGGCGTTTGCGGCTGGGTTGAACCGTCGGAAGAAACGGAGCGGAGTGCGGCGGCCCGACGGGGGGTCCCGGCCCGGGGCTGCTCCCCCGGGGCGGTGCGGGCCCCAGCAGAGCCCTGGGGCGGCGGTGAGGGCCGCCCTCTCCTCACGAGGTGCTGCTGCTTTTGATTTTGGCGACGACTTTCTTCTCCTTCACCCTCCTGTTCTGAAACCAGATGGTGATCTGCCTCTCCGTGAGGTTGGTGGCGGCGGAGATCTTCCTCCTCTTGTCCCTGGTGATGAATTTGCTGCTGGCGTACTCCTTCTCCAGCTCCTTCAGCTGCCCCTTGCTGTAGGGGACCCTCTTCTTTCGGCCCCGGCGGAAGGAGCAGCCGTCGGGGGGGAGCTGCGCGGCGGCGTCTGGGCGCGGGGAGAGACGGGGCTGAGCGGGGCCGGACGGTCCGGGGTCGGGGGATCAGGAGGGGCCCGGGATCTGGAGTTACGGGGCCCGGAGAAGTCTCCCCCTCCCCGGTCCCCTTTGCACCCCGGCTCCCTGCTACCCCCGCGCTCTCCCGCCTGCTTTCCCCTGCAAAGAGCAGCCCCTTTCCCTGCTACCCCATTTTTACCCCCTTTTTCTTCCAGCGGGGGACCCCACCTCCCTGTCGCCTCTCTTCCCTAACGACATTTAACTGTATTGCTGCTGTTCTTTTTTTCCCCGGGGAGAAATAAGAGTTAATGGCAAAGTTACCTACATGAAGCAGCTCCGCGGTAACATCCGCGGTTTCATTTTGCGGCGCGCACTGGTAAGTCGGAGCAATGCTCAAACGCGTCTACACTGCAGGCGTAGCGTCGGGGGCACGGCCGAGCCGGCGGGGGGGGGGGGGCAAAGCCCGGCTCTACACGGCTGGGGCCGTGTCCCCCCCGCCCCAACCCAGCCCAAATCCGATCTCTCTCTGCCCGCAGCTGCAGAGCGTGTGCGAGGCCAGACAGCGGTAGCATCTGCCTCCGCGCGAGGGGCTGCAAAGGGCGGCGGTGGTCCCAAATATTTGTTGCCTCCTTCTCATCGGCTGCCGTTTGCCTGGCAGAGCAATTCCCCGTCCCATTATTTTTCCTCGTTAGGGGCGACCAGGGCTGCAAACCTCACCTGCGCCGCACAGACCCATCGGCCTCCCTCCCCTCTCCCAGCCCCTGCGTACCCCAGGAAGAGGGCGGTTGAGGACGTTACCTGCAAAGGCAGATTTCAAGAAGTACCCAGCCTGGCTTTGCTCTTTGGGACAGCACATCTGGCTGTTCCAGCCGCTGGTCAAAGCCCACGGCTGGTGATAACTGTCCACGGGCAAAAGAGTCTCATGCCGGGCTTCCCCCGGGCCTCCTAAGGTCTGAACCACCGAAACGTCCAGGTAGCTGGCCACGGGCTGGTACGGGGCCCCGTAGCCGGGGTAGAAGGCGAGCTCGGCGGGTCGGCTCGGGAAGTCCTCGCTGCCGGCGGCCGCGTCCAGGTACTTGTCGGCGGGGAAGGCGCCCGGGCCGGGCCCGGCCTTGAGGGCGCTGCGGGCCACGCGGCACGAGTAGTAGCCGCTGCCGAAGTATCCGTAGGGCAGCGGGGCGGAGGCGGCCGGGCCCGGCGGGGCGGCGGGGCCCGGCGGGGCGGCGGGGCCGGGGAGGCACGGCTTGGCCGGCTCCTCGGCCGGGTAGCCGGGGTTGAGGCCGGGGGGAGGCGAGGGGCCGCCTAGGGCCGGCGGGGGCGGCAGACCCCGGCCCTGGCTGCCGACGAAGCCGCCGGCTGCCAGGAGCCCGTCGAGGCCCGCGGGGCCGCGGTGCTCCGGCGGCTGCATGCGGGGCGGCGCGGGGGCCCGGGCATGGGGAGCGGAGCCACTGCCCGAGGGGGGTCCCCGGATCTTTTTAAAAGGCTGAGAGCTGCCGAGAGCTGCCTTTCCCCGCCGGCCTGTCCTGACGCAACGGCCGGGCCCTGCCTCATTGGCTGCCGCTCGGGGGGAAAAGGACGGAGAAGGAGGAAAAAAAAAAAAAAAAAGAACCTCCAGCCCCAATAAACCCTGGCTGCAGAAATTGCGAAAATACTTTTATTGCAATTGGAGAAGGAGAGGGGGAAGCCTCCCCCTCCCGCACGTGACAGGCGGGTGCACGAGAGGCGCCTGAGAAGGCGGTTTAAAAACTATATCTGGCCGCAAAAAAAAAGTGGGGGAGAGTTGGGGGGAGGGATGGGGGCAGAGAGGAGGAGGGGAGGGGAGGGGAAGATCACAAAGAGAGCAGAGGAGCAGTCCCCGACGGTAAAATCCAGGCTGAGATTAAAATCACCTTTTGCGATGTGTCCTTCCCTTCCCACGCTGGTCCGGGGGGCTTTTGCCTTCGAAAAAAAAAGCTGCCACAGCCCCTGGACACCCCGGGACTCCTCGGCCTGGCGCATCCCCGGCGGGCGAGAGGGCGCCAGCCGTGGGGCAGGGATGTCCCTCCGCAAGCGCCGAGGGACAGACACCCCCCCTCTGCCCCCGGCCTGGGCAGGGGTCCCCCTCGCTCCCCTCTCTCGACGCCCGCGCACACGTCCTCCCGCTCCGTGGCAGTCTGCGAAAGCCTAGATGCCTGGAGAAAAGGGCAGGGAGCAGCCCTGAAACCAAGAAAAGAGAAGGAAGGGGGTCGGCGGCACTCAGGAAACAGAGCAAAGGCTGGAAAGGGGGAAAAACCCCACCAACAAACAACCCTGTGCCCATAGCTGTTGCCTGGCACGGCCGCGGGCCGAGCTGAGCCCCGGCCCAGGTTTGCAGTTCAGACTTAACCGTGGCCAAGAAGCAGCCCAAAGCGAAAGAGTTTGGAAACTGAAGGGGGCTGGGAAAATAACACCGAGAACCCCTTTTAGGGCGAGCACGGACAGACGGATGGAGAGACAGGCGGACGGGCAGCAAGGCAGACGGATGTGTGGAGTAAATACACTGGCGTGCGTGCAAGTGTGTGCGTTAATGAGTTATTCAGATATGCACACTTTTCGTTGTCTGTACAGGCGGCACAACCACACAGAGCCGCGCTTCTGCCTCCTCTCTGGTCTTCCCCTAAGGCCTTGCCTGGATGAAGCCTTCTGCTGAATCCCCCAAACCCAGCTCTTGCTCACAGTCAGTGCGAGGGATCGAGCCCTCCGCCTGTCGCCTTTCTTTGGTGCAAAGAGAGCGGCACTAAAGTTCAGCCGCCAAGAAACGGAGAGATTTTTCCTTTCTGAATATCAGACCCTAATAAAAATGCCCCTTCCACCATCTCCTTAGGGGTCAAAGCCCGACCCTTTACGCCCAGAGGAGCAAGGACAGTATTTCACACCCAGGGACCGAAAGACAGACATAAAACGGGGCTGAAAAACGAGGCGTTTGCAAAGCTCAGGAGGGTGCGAGCAGGGAGAGCTCCGAAACGCCTCCTCGCCCCGACCCGAAACCTGCGGAAAGGTGAGCCGAGCCCGGCGGGGAAAGCTCCGTCTGGCCGCGGCAGCTGGCAGCGAAGCCGCCCGCCCCGGTGGAGCAGCGCTGCTCCGAGCCCCGCGCGTCTGCAGGGGCCTTTGCGCCCCGGACCGTCTCGGCCAGACCCGCTCCCACATCCCAGCCTCCCGCCTCGCCTCCAGGGAAGCAAATAAAGCCAACCGCAAAGCTGCGGCTCAGCCTCGGCTCACCGGCCCCGCTCTCGCACTTTTGCTAAATTTAGACTTTTGAGCCTCGCCGAACCTGATGATTTTCTTGTCCTGAGAACATTAAAAGAAAAAAAAAAGTCTGCCGTTCTCGACTTCACCTTTGTGATTTCAAAGCGTCTTTCCTCTCTTGGCGCAGTTTAACGACTGCCCTGTTTCTTTGATGCCCTTTCGATTTTCCTGCGCTCCTGCCCTCTCCCCACTTGCCTTGAAACGGCGGCTCGGGCAAGGCGGCAGCGAGGGGCAGAGAAATGTTTGCAGACGGGGCTGGAGCTCCCCCGCGTCTCCCGATGCTCTTTTCCAGAAAGGTCGGGCTTAAATTGGAGGTCAAGGCCAAGTTGAAAGTTAAGAGCCTGTTTGCTTCGGGGGCTTCCCTTCGCCGAGGAGCTGCTACGACCTGGGAGGTTTCCAGCCCCGGCCGCTGCCGTCCAGGAGCCGGCGGGCCCCGGCGAACCGACGGGTGAAGCCTCTCGAGCTCAAACCATGCTGGATATTTTCAGGAGAAGCTGTCCCGGCGTGAGGCCAAAGCGGGATCCGCGAACAGAGCAACCTGTCCGACTTGCTCCAGATTTTTCTGGTAGTTTGTATCATTTTATTTTCTTGCAATTTTTTTTTTTTTTGGAACACAAGGAGGGCTATGCACCAGAAGAAGCGCTCAGCCCACCCTGCGCGCAGACAGACATCGCCGTAAAACGAGGGTACAGACACCCGTCGCTGAATAATGGAAATAAGATTTTTTTTTTTTTCTGTTTCACAAGAAATCCTCGGAGCGGGCTTGGCTCGCACCCTGCCGTGCCTGCGCCGCAGTTCCCAGCAGCAGCCGCCTCGGCTCTCTCGCCTTGCGGATGGTACACCAGGAGAAACAAAATCGCAGAGGGAATCCGCTTTTTACCTGGTTTCACCCCAAACTTGCACTTTGGCTAGTTTAGTCAGAGAGGCTGCCGATTTCCGAAATTGCGGCATACCTCAAACTTTTAAAAATCCAGATTCCGTTCAGTGATTCTTCTTTATTACATGGTAGGAAAATTTCGACCACACTTTGCCGTGAAATAGTTCAAAATGTGGGTTCCAAATTCAAATTACGATTTCTGCTCCTTGACAATTTTACAGAGAAAATTCAGTGTAATATTTAGTGCTACTTTCAATACGGCAAGAGGAGTGGGTTTATTTTAAAGGAAAGGATTGATTTCTTTTACTCACTCGTCTCTCCTATCAACAATTGCACTTATAATTAACAAATATGTTTATTACTAATTATATTTGCAACTATCTTTTTGCTATATTCCCGATAGTATCCACTTAATATTTATGCCATCTGGAATCTGAAAAGCTTTGCTCTAACTTTTTGACAGTCTGTAATTTTCTAAGCAATTGAATTTGAAGCTGTCGTTACAAAATTCAAGAAAAAAAAAAGGAACCAAACCAGACCCCAAGCCCAAAGCAGTTTGAAGAGGAAAAATTGGAACTACTTAAAGATTTAACGTTTGGAAATAATCACTGCTGGAAAATTGGATTCTGGGTCTAGCTGGAAGGGAGCCCAGCTCTTTGGTTTCTGATTTTGGCAATATTTCTGGGAGGAAAAATCAAATAAAGGCAAATATTTTCATCTTTTCTTCTCTTTTTTTCCCCCTCTCTGCCAGTCTCTCCTGTTCCACCCCACAGACATCTCTGGAAGCGCCTTGATGTGTAGGTGCGAATATTTCTCTCCGTGATGCCTGCAAGGCCAGAATCTATATTTTATAGCGCATTTCTCTTTGGATCCTTGGAACGAATCAGCTGGCGGGGGAACACAGAATATGGTCTGACTTTTCTTTTCTGTTTTTATCCCCGTATATTTTCCCTGCTCAGCCCTGAAATTCTGGCCAGGCTCCCAGGGCTGAGGCTGCAATCACTGCAGCGCACTGCTGGATCCTCTGGGCTTCGCGGCCATTCAGGGTGACCCCAGTGGGGTTTCCGACCAGGGGCCTTTTGCTCAACGTGGTTTGCCCCATCCCTTCACCTCTCAGGTCTCCTCTCCCTTCTCGGGGGTTGACTGGAGGCTTTTTTCTGCGTGTTTTAGTTTCCCTTTGAGAAAACGGAAGAGCTGAGCTCCACCTCGGACTCCCTCGTTTCTCGCTCCCGGGCAGGGGAGGGTTGTCATAGCTGAAATTTCCAGTTTGGGTCTTTCCCTCTCCTTCTCCAAGACCTCAAGGCGGCTGCACGGCTCCCGCAGGACGCAGCTCTCAGAGCTCAGCCTTTGCCTCCAGCCCCAGCCCCAGAAGATTTGCCGCTTGCCCAAACCTGTTGCTACCTAGAAAATGCCCCTTATGGACCCCTCCCCGATCCCCTGCAGCCCTGGCTTCCCCCCTCTCCGAGCTCCCCAGGGGGTGGCTGAAACCCCAGAGCGGGGCTAAGCCTGCCCCCGGCTCCGGGGGAGCGAGATGGGAGCCTGCGGTGGCTTTGCCCCTTCCCGAGGTCACCCACAGAGCAGAAGCCTGGGGGCAGCAGGAGTACATGGGCTGGGGGCAGCTTATGAAGCAGAGAGACAAAACGCGGATGTGCGTCTCCCACTGCAAACAGACAGTTGTACGTCCTCAACTTGGAAATAACCATGTGAATGTGGGTAGGTGCCCACAAATTGTGCTTGCTCTATGCCCAATCTAGCTCTTCAAACACTCTCTTTAAATATGTCTAAATGTGCATCTCCGCACAGCCGCTCCACGCCCGCTCCTATGCTTTTGTATACATGCACTGTGTATACAGCCGTGCATCCCGTCCGTCCCTTTCCGTTCTCGCTGCTCGGCGCCGAGCCCTGCAGCGTGCGCACATCGCTGCACGCGCCGTGGGCCGCTGCGTGCACGCTGGGCCTCTTCCCGGGAAGCCGTTCGTTTTTCCTCGAGTGCCTGCTCAGCTGAAGCAATTCACTTCAGCCGTGGTGGGAGAGAGGGGAGTTGGTCTGTGCATAGTTTTAAGTCCTTCCTCTGTAGTTTAATTCTCCTTGGGGAGCCTTCAGGATCCTGATGCGTTTCCCCTCTGCTTGCACGGAGCAGGGTTGCTGGTGTGGTCTTATCTGAAGCTGACTTTGGGTCTGGAGGGAAGACTGGGAAGGGGCCTACCTTGATTACTTCTTCCTGTATGGAGGGACTGGGGCGGGGGGGGTGAGCCACATTTTTGGTGGCATCTGGAAGATTTTGAGGCCTCTTCCCCTAAATAAGCGTGTGAGGGATAGATTCTCATCCCTCTGATGGGGTAAACGGGAGGAGGGAGAGGGAGGCCGACATAGTGGTATGCAGCCGAGGGCAGGAGCTGCTCTCCCTGCACCAGGCATGCAGCTGATGGGGTATCCCGGCTCCAGGCAGTGTGGTGGTGGAACCAGAGCACCCTGCCAAGAACAGTCCCAGACGGGGTGTCCCCTTCCATGATCCCTGGGGCAGCTGATGGGTCACAAGCGTAGAGGCGAGTTTGCCCCAAAGGCTTGTGTGCATGCTGAGGCAGCAGCAGGGCTCTGACAGCAGAGCTCTGGCAAACCTCGCTGCAATTTTTGAAGCTGTTCCTGCCTCCACTTTCCAGGTTGGGTGTAGCTCCAAGCAGGATGGTGCCTCTGTTTCCAGCACAGCTCCGCAGAGCTGCCAGGGCTACCTGCTCTATGGGTTGAGGCACGCTGCAGTAGGCAATGACTTCAGTCACCTCTTCCTTTTTGGTTTGCTTTCTGCAGCGAGGAGCATGGACAGACTGCTGCCAGCAGCTGCTACAGCAGTTTCACAGGTTTCTGGGGCCCAGCAGGGCAGTGGTGGCTGTGGTGGTTCGTACCCGCAGCCTGTTGCAGCCCCGCAGTGAACCTAGAGCTCTGGCCCTTCAGCTGCTGGAGGCAACTTGACTCATTCAACAGTTTCCAGTGAGGTGTCTCACCAGGGTCACACAGCAGCTCTCTCATGTAGACCAAGGGTGAGCGTTGCCCTCCTGCTGCTGTGCTCTCCATACGCGCTCGATGGTTATTGTTTTGTCTTCTGGCTCTCTGGTAATTCAGAGATTTCTCCCTAGGGCAGAAATCCAAACACAAGACCTTTGTCTTTTGGACTGAGCTCTGCCTCAGTGAACTGCTCTATCTTGGGAACACAGGCTACTGATAGAGCAATATTCACCGAGGGCCAGGCCTAGCACACACTCCTAGTGTGATTCATGCCTGCTCCCAGGAAAGCCTCACTGAGCTCAGTAGGATGGATCATAAATCATGGCAAGAAGAGTGTTTGCTGTTCCAGCTCCGGGCAGAGCGTGGAGCTGCCAACCCAGGTGGTTGGCGACCAGCCAGAAGGATGACCGAGGCCCCCAGGCTCTGCACTCATTTTTCATTGCAGTGGAAACTACAGCACTGCCGTGGACCAGCCTCCTGCCATTCATGGTCTTCATAGCAGGTAAAATACTGAGGAAGTGTACAGGTGCATCTCCTTGGGGCAGTCAAGTGGTGGGCAAGCCACAGAGGCTATCCAGGCTGCAGCACTTCTGACTACACAATGTAGGCTGCAGCGTTTTGCAATCAGTGGAAATCTGGGACATTGCCTTTCCGAAAGAATCTTGCATGTTTTTTACCTCTACCGCAGGGAGAGATCCGTGTATATCTGAAAAACAGACAAGCAATTCATTCAGGTTTATGCTACCTTCCCGAGCCTGGATCAATGATGCCAAAAGCAGGGAGTTATATACAGGCAGAGGGGTCAGCTCAACATTGCCTGGCCAGAGTGGAGGCATTCATTGGTGCAAAACCTGCCACAACCACATCCAAGCATCAACCGGCACAGAGCCGTGTGCTCTGTATATCCTTAGGGAACAGACATGTATGTGTTTACTTGTGGTTGTCCCCTTCTTTCTGCGATCAGAAAATTTCCAAGCCCTTAGGATGTATGGGCTGAAAAACAATTTTTATTTAACTTCCCCTTGCCCTTGGCCTGGGGAAGAGAGTGGTTCCCCTGGCAGATGTGTTGGAGACATTCGTTATTAATAGATCGCAGCAGCAGGGAGTGTGGGTGCAGGTGCAGGAGTCTCCAGTACTGGGGCTCCAGATGTTACTGCAGCTACTGGGAGAGGGTCCCTGCCACTGCCACTGTCACTATAAAAAGTTTTTCCTTATGTTCACACAGAACGTCCTGTGTTTCAGCTTGTGCCCATTGCCTCTCATCCTATTGCTTTTTTACTGTGAGGTGCCCTATTGCTGGGCTCCACTGTGCTCTGACTTTAAACTCTGCGAGCCCCAGTTGGCTCCGACCCACCACTTACTTCTCTTTGGCCCAAGGAGACATAATAATTAAGACCTGCGAAACATAATAAAAACAAGACATCCCTTTGAAAGCTTCCCTGAGAACTCTGTGTAACTGAAGTGCATTCATTAATATATTGTATTAATAAATGTATCAAAAACATTAGCATTAATTACTGATATGAATACAGTAACAATTACATTGATATATATTATGTTATAGGCATTATTATAATCATTATGAATAAAACGACATCATCCCACACGTGTAAGTATAAAGGCGGGTACAGAAAGATGCTATGATGGCAGCGTGGAGGGGCAGAGGCTTGAAACAAGCATGTGCGCGCAGAGACAGGGGTGTGCCTTTGGAGGCATCGTGGGGAGAGCAAGTTACTGAAGTGCAGCAGGAAAGTAAGAAGTGCACAAATAAACAGGGACTTTCTTTATCACAGTTAATGCAGTGGTCAGGCAAGGTTTCTTTCTGCTTGTTCCCTCCTTTCTTTAGTAATGTATGCCAAAACGAAAAAAAACAAAAACCAAAAAGCAAAAAAACCAAGTACCGAGATGACACTGCAAAGCAGAGAAATAAGTATAACATCAGTTAAGAACCCTGTCTCACTTTTTTGCTTGCTTTCTGAGGTGCCTAAATTACACTGACTGTCACCCGAACGGCAGAGGAGCCTTACCCTCTGCCCCTTTCTCTAACATTTCGGCATTATTCGTTTGTAGCTGACTGGGGAAAGGGAGGACTTGTCCTTCCCTGTGTGGAAGGCCCCGGCCCTGGCGGGGTGGACGCCCCGCAGCCCCCGCACCCGGCTGCAGCCCGCTGTTACCTGCCGGTGGCCCCTGATAACCCAATCTGCTCTTTTCTCTCCTGGGCTGACAAAGGGATCGTGTTCCCTGCAGTGAAGGGATCCGATTTGTTCTACGTTAATTATCCGGATTATTAAAAATGAGCCAAAACTGAAGATGCCCCCTTATCCTAAGGGGAGACCTCTGGCTGCCTCCAGGAGGATACCACAGCCCCGGCGAGGTGCTGGGCACCCGGCCTTCTCCTCTGCAGGATCTAGGTCGATCAACCCTTTCCCTCGCCCCCAGGAGCCTTGGGGGGAGCCCGGGGCAGCCCCTTCCCCTGACTGTGCTCCCTGGAGGGACCTTGGCGTCCAGGGCGTCCCCAGCGAGGTGCCCGTGCAGCCAGCTCATTTAAGGAGAGCTTTGTTTGTGAAGGACCCAGATGGGACCACATCCACATTTGACTTAGCTTTGATTTTGGTTTCATTTTCTTCCCTTTTCTTCTTTCCAGAAGATTTATCCTGGAGAAAACCATGGGGGTCCAATCCTGGAGATCCCTGGAAGAGAAAGGAAGGGACTGACACTTGGATCTGGTAGGAAAAACTCAAAACCTTCCCTAATGAATCATTCATGTTCTTATGAAACCTTAATGGAAATGAAATAACGCATCTTTCAGTAACCTTTCCCAGTCCGATTTATAGCCTTTCACGCCATAATTTCGAGGCAATCTCTAGAGCTTCCCATCCTCCAACAAGGAGAATCAATTTTCTTAATTATCAAACAATCAGGATGCAAAACACGAAACCGATTATAGCACAAGCAAAAAATTAAAAAAAAACCCACACATGTGCATGCTCTTAGAGAAGCTATGTATAAACGGGACAGTTATTTATCTATTATTTATTTCTGTCTGCACCTCGGTTATCTTTCCTAGTCCCCACTAACTGATACATTCCTTTTACCCAGAATCAGTTCTTAGTGCCTTTCTGCTAGGTATTTATAGACTGAAGTTGTCTACACACCAGGATTCTCACTGAAAGAAATCTCATTTTCAGGCTTCTGATATTTTAGCTTGTATGATATTCTTAAAACCCTAGATATTGAAACACCTGGAGCCAACATTTTCAAAGGAGTTGTAGTTCTGATACGGTCAGCTCCCACATCCAAGCTGCGCTCCACTGCCCTACAATGACACCTTACAGTCTCACTGGGAACCTGTCCTGCAACATTTTGATGGTCTCAAACTACCTCATTTTTTTCTGATTTTAGTTCAATTCTTGCTGCTGATCAATGCAGCTAGAGAATATGTCTAATTTCCAAAGCATGATGTAGGAAAAAAAAAAGATCCACAACCCCTGGGTTATTCACTAGCACACTAAAAAGTCCTTCAAAGACCATTTGCATTAATTCCCTTTGAAAATTGTCCTTTCAAAGTTATCCAGACCCAGTTTCGTTATGGAAAAAGAGATAGAACATGTACCTGTATTTGCATATTCACATTGAAGAAGAATGTATCTGGCTAGTTATTATTTTTTTTTCACATTCCCAAAAGTTTCCAGAATGTTTAATGCCCTTATCCATACCATTCTAGATTCACCAGGAGAGGCAGGTCTCAGTTTTCTTTTCTATTTGTTTGCATAGTCTATATACCAAACCAGCCAGAGCACTTTCTAAACACACGTTTGACAGATGGCACACAATTAATGTTGCCTTTCCACTGTTATTATGTAAGACTTACCCTGTTGACTAGTCACGTACCACAAGATATCAAGCAGAGCTGGATCATTTTATGAATGCCAGGACCAATAAAGGCTGATTGTTGGTCCTCGGTGGTTTTGAGTAATGTTACCACCCATATAACTTAGTGTAATGATATATCTCTGCATCCAGTCCCCAGCCAATAAAAGCAGGGTGTGACATTGCCATCAGTGGCTTCCTATTTTCCATTCATTACTAAACACATGTTTTATCACCTCAGAATCATGATAGATTGTTGCTTAAGAAAAGAGATTAAGGAGTGAATACTGTTTTATCATCACTGATTCACTGTAATCCTCTCTTCTCTGGTGCTCCCACTTGTTTACCGCTTGTAGGGAACATATTTGCTTTTTCTTGGATATTCTGAAAAATCTGTATTGGCTCCGCCTGACCTCTGCACTTCTTGGGTGTAATAACCCAATGACTTCAGACTGAAGCAGATGCTTTTCTGGATGTGCTGTGGGGGTGGAAATCTAAAAGACTTTCAATAGAAACATGTCAGAATACTCAACAAGCTACATTCCTCACTGTCTCTGCTAGAATATAAATTTTCAGATATATGTTGTAATGAAAGAAGTTATCCCATATGCACCGGAGCTAATTAAATCCCAATCACATGTTCCCAGCACAGGGAATGCGCCCTGGGAGCTCCACTCACACAAGCCGAGTCTTGCACCTTCCTACACAAGCTAGTAGCTGGAACTACAGGCCCCTGAAAGATGCGAGGCAAATGTTTTGGCTCCTGGCCTATGTTAAGCCTCTATTATTCTGTTTTCACTCCTACTGTTGCTTCAGTAAAGCTAGTGTGGGTTTATCTTCTTGTGCTACACTCATACTTCCATTTGCGGAATATATCCTGAGAGCCCTGCCCCAAACCTGCAGGAGGTTATCCATACTGCCTAGGCTGGACTGCAACACCACGTGCTTCGGTGCTCTGGTACCAGGCTGGGAAGACCTGTGTGGGTAGGGCTGTGTTAAGATTGTATTAACTGTTGGCCACTTGGCTGGAGAACGACTGAGCTGCAGCAACTTAGCCTCGGCAGAACTCCCCAGGTCTTTCTAGGAAGGAGATCTCTGAACTCAACCTGAAAGGACTGCGATGCCTCCAACCTACAGTTTTTGAGGGGAAGCAGGAAAATGGAAGCTGAGGCTTCTTGCGCCAGTAGCTCTTGAATTGAGGCTATCAGAGGACAAATATTATCTACACAAACTGAAAAGCAATATGAATAAAAAAAATGCAATTTTCACATGTAGACTAACCCTTTATCTCATTTTGCGTAATTGTATTGTTGCTAAGGGATTATGCACTATTGAAACTACAAATATCTCTAGTCTGGATCATTTCTTGGAGCCTTTCATTGATAGTATTGCTGTATACAATAATTATAGCTCACAATCACCTTACTTTGCCCAGCTGTTATTGATATAACTCGTCAGCCAGACATTATTCCAGAAACATACTACTAATAAATGCCACTGAAACCTGCATATATACAAAATATGACGGAGTGAAAAATAATAAACCTGTTACAGTGAATGATCAGAACGAGGCAATAGTCACATGTAGGAAGACTTGAATGCCTTCAAGGCAGAGACATTTACTGGAATTGCTTCCAAAATACACAAGTCAAAGTGAGCAGAACAATGGATGTTTGGTTAATCTCAGCAGGGAGGAAATTTATACAAGAGAAACCAAGGAGGTGGTGCTTGATATTTTTACACAACGGGATACCTTAACCCGATTAGCCGCTCACATCTCCTCAACTCCTGAGCACAAGCAGCACTAAAGGAGGGATGAGAACATCTCTGTGCTTTAAAATCGATGGAGCTGCTAGCCTACTCTTGTAAGGACCTTCCCTCCAGAAATATCCCCTTTTCCTAGCTTTCTGTAACTCCTCTTTGCTAACTCCCATTTCACAGGAGTTAAAATTAGAAAATGGCACCATTTTCCTTCTTCTGGCAATTTGATTTTTAAGCGGGAAGCATTGAAAAGACAGCACTGTCCTGCTTTCCCCTCTGTGATCAGTAGCACGGTAGTGCCACATGTACAAGTGCGGATATCGTGAAGCAGGTCTTCGTAGCCAAATGAAGCGAAGACAACTGAACCTGTGCTTGCCCTTAGCTGAAGGGCAGTGTCAAAACTTCATTTTCTTTTTGATTAACTCTCAGATTAAGTAATTTAAATGGAAGGAAAGTGATTCTGCTGAGTGACACTAATTTCAGTCTGATTCATTTTACAGTGTTGTAAAAACAATTATGTGCCTGGCACCCTCCAGAACATTGAACACTGTTCAATAACCATCAGATCTACTGAGATGAAACTGATACAGCTTGTTAGAGCATAAACTTATTGAAAATGTGCTCTGTAGCCAGACCAAGTGGACAGTGGCTTATTTTTTGTAATATGAGCTTGGCTGGTTTTCCTCCAGTTAAATAAAAAGCTGCAGTTCCTATAATCTCTTTTGATCAGATTTTTAAAAGAGTTTAACTCTCATTCAGGCATTTAATCAAAGTAATCTAATTTTCAAAAGTATTCAGAATAGGTAGGATTATGTTTAAGGGGCTTTCAAAGGACTAAATATTCATAACAGCTTGGGACATATTTTTAAGCATTTAGCAATCATGTAGAAGCCAGAAATGGCCAGCTCCTGTTTGAGAAGTTTCATAAAAGCTCCATTCCCAATGCATTTGCTCCCAAGGATATCCCATTCTATCCTAACTCACCGGATAGGATCCTTAGCATGGCATACTTGTGGACTTTTGAAAATCTTGTTCTTTTGAAACCAGCTGCTTTGATTTGCTGTTTCCTGACTACTATTACAAATCCGACCTTTTTAATACCAAATTGATGCCACCATAAAACTAAAAGGGAAAGGGCTAGTTCTGTATCTCTTTCCTTTCTCTGTAGCGACACAAAACAACAGAAGACTCAACTAAGGGTGGCAAAGCCATGAAAAACTGTACAGCCCAGAAACTGCCTCTTGCAGTGGTAGGAGCTGAGCAGATACAGACAAAGAACCTCTTCTAGTTGAAATAACAGATGACCTATAAAAAGAATAACCTAACAAAAGTTACTTTCCCAGCACCAAACGGTAAGAATTAACTGATGTCCTGAATATATCTGAAAGTGCCATGAAGGTGCTATCCACTCTGAGATGATCAAGATAAGGCTGTGGAAACGAATGCTATGAGATCTCACCTTTCATCCAAGAGCCAATAAGGGCTAAAACCACTAAGGAGTATCTTTGCTAGCTAGTCAAATCCCGCACCATTAACAGCCGAAGATGGAAACAAAACCAGGTAGACGCACGCTGTTACAAGTAACTACTCAGTACTGGAGAAAAGAAGAGATTTGGTTCCGCTCCTCTCTCTACAGGTCACAAAGTTTCAGAGGTTCAGTGACACAAACAGTCATCCCTGCCAGCACCAAGTTCAGTGACTCAGTTTCCCTGTCTACAATACCATCAAAACTGTGTTTTCCCACTCCATTAGTGATGCTTTGTAGAGGCAGCGTTTCTAATGCTTCATTTCTTCATGTAGGCTTGGTTCCAGAACTGAAGGATGAAGGAAAAAAGGAAAAGATATTATCTGTCTTGATTGCTGCCGTGTTTTACATGGTTATGTGAGCTGGAACTCATACATTTATTAAGCTAAACTAGTTTCTCCCTTCTCCTATATACTCAAGTATTCCTCCAATATGCTACCAGCTACGTGGTAGTTTCCAGGGACTTAGATTGTACTATATTTTTATATAAGAACTAGAACAGTCTTGAGGTGGGTAAAATAATTTGTACCATAATTTATATTAAAATATATTAAAAGATTAATATTTTATTGATGCCCTGTATTGGAATAGTCTTCCTTGAAACACAGAGACATCTGTCTGCCAAGGCGAAACAGCTTGCATCACTAGCTGATTCAAAATCAGATTGATGGTACAGACTAAATTCATTCTTGATGCAACACTGCTGAGGTCAGTGAAATGGATAGCATCATCTCAGTCTACAGTATAAAATTGGCTACTGTCAAAAATTGAGCTAAAAATGCAACGATGAGACCCTGATTTTCTTTTAATTTTGTTATCTACATCTAAAAAAGAAAAAGCATCGCTCTCTATGTGGAAGTTAATTCATTTTTGCTCAGAAAATATCTCAGGTAACTGAATTAGAATTGAGCCCAAAAATGAGAGCCCTTATCAACTAGGAAGATCGTTGAAAGTGTAACTGGAAGAGAGGTACTCAAAATTAGAAATGTTCAACAGGAGCCCTGATATTTTTTTTAATGTGCATTACACTGTGAGACATATTGCATAACCATTCAGGCACATTAGTCAACTAATGCAAGAAGAGGTTGCTAAGCTTTGTACGTGCACCATGAGGACAATTTCCTATTGTTTCTAAGTAATCTATAGGCACATTTTAAACACTCTGGTTGCAGTCATTTCTTAAAATTTAAATCATCAGGTTTCTGTCTTGCTGTTTCCTTTGCGCTGATAAGAAGATTTAATGAAAAGGGCATGTTTTCATGCTACTGTTCTGCAGGGATAGAATCAATGCTGAGGCTCTCATACCCTTCTCACTCAGCTGCTCATTCCTGACCTTTCCTCAATGTCTACCCACTTTGAACTGAAACAGTTGAAGAGTGCCTGTATCTTAACTCTAAACCAGACCTGTGAAATGCTTTTGTTAAAATCTCAACAAAGCAACGTTTTATTTTTTTCAGTATTTTTTTATAACATCATTCCACAGATGAAATTTGAAGCATGGGTGCACCAGCTGCTCTGTAATTAACAGAGCAGTAAGCTCTGGACACAAGGATGAAGAGCAAGCAGAATAAGACATGGGGCTAGTACCACTTAGATTTGGTCTGCTGCTGGTAGAAGAGAAACACGGAGTCAAAGCTTTAAATCCTTCTTTTATGAAAGCAGATCTTAGGTTGTGAGTACTATGGACAGGGACAGTGCCTCCTTAGCTGTCTGCAAAATAGGCAGAAAATAAAGTAGCTAATGAACACAACAGATTTCCTTGTTCTTGACAAGCCACAAATATTTGAGAGACTTTCCAATGAGACAAGATGGCAGATCACAGCATAATTCCAACAGATTTGTATGATGTTCAATGAGCAATACTTGTATTTCCCATCTTTCAGTTGCCAGCATCAGCTGTTCCATCATTCATCCATTCATTCACCTCACTGCAGTTTTCAGGATAAGCAGAGTAGCCATGGTTAGTGCTAATCTTAATAATCTATACTTTTGTTAATATACAGTAAACAAGTGCACATTTCCTGAAACTGAGCTTGAAAAGGAAATCAGCCTATCCAATGAAGCAATTTCTTTCAGACACAAGAGGTCTTTTTGCTTCTGATTAGATGAAAACCAGGCCAAGGAAGGGAATATCTGTGAGCAGCTGAGTGCTCTCTTAACAGAGTAAAGTGCAAAATGAATGACTCTCAATGGAACAATATAAACAACAAGCCCTGCCAAACCCCCAGAGTTATAAGATCACAGTTGGTGTTTCTCATCTCAGCCTCTTCCACCCTTTGCCCTCTGTGAACCTGAGAAGTGAAACCCTGCTATACCACATTAAAGTATTTTTGTATTCTCTACAGTCTTAGGAAGGGTCATAAACATGCATACTTATTTTAAAAATATCTTGCCTCGTGAAGAGAAAACTTCAAGATGTGGTGCAAGGATTCAGTTATTCAGCTGAAGTTCAGTACAGAGAACTTTTTTTCCCTCATTAGCTATATTCCATTGGATAGATCAGACATCACACTGGCATTCTTAGCAAAGGATTTTTCATTGAAGAAAACAAGAGGTGGCAGTAATCAGACACTACCATAGCAAGCATATATACGTCAAGTTCCAGTTTCACAGTTTAACATCAAGGCACCCACAGACTCTTGACATTTTTTTTAAAGGTAAATTTCACTGGTCATCTATTGATGGATGTTTCATGCTAACAACTGCCAAAAAATATATTTAAGAAAAAGAAACAACAAAATGGTTCTGTCAGTTCCTGATGAAGAACTCTGTCTATAGAAGAGAGGATCTCTCAGACTCTGAGAGACAAACAGCACTGCAGAGCGAAGGTTTGCTCAAGGCCTACGGGGAAGGAAATACAATAATTAACAGGTCAATGGTATGTCCACACTACAGGCTGAAGCTTTAAATCTAGCTCACATTCTGGAAGCGGTATAGCTACGGCAATACCGAACTGCACGTGCATTGTCAGTTACTCAGTGAAGTAAATTAAACGTAGCTTGGATACCACTGCACAAGCTGGTCCCCTAATCGGGTTGCTCCTTGATGCTATGCACCCGCATGCAGAGAAGTGTTTAACTGTTTTGGTGGTATTTGTTTGTCATTTTAAGTAGTCTATGTACTACTGCCTAAAAAGGCACCACAGGTTGAGAAACACTACTCTGTTCTACCCCTATAAGTCTGCAGAACAGATACATTCTTTGAAAGTGGACTGAAATCATATGGTGAAAGCAGGCACACCTTTCCCCAGCAGCTTGTGACACTTCTCCCATAGGTTCTGTTGAACTTGTACTTTAGATTGCTGAACAACTTGTGAAACAGCTTCTAAACAGTCTTCTCTCTGGTATATCAACACAATCCACTTCTGATTTCAGTTTATTTTAATATATAAGACCGAAAGCTAAAGAGTTCAAAATTTGCTTGAGGAGCTATTCAGTTGCTCCTGGTTAAGGGCCAAGAATCTCTGAGAGAAGAGCACAGAAGATGACTAGAGGCAATATCTACTGCATTCATTCCGTTTTAAATTCCCTGCTCTACTTAAGTCAGTACACTGCAATATATTTGTCCTATATTGTCTCCAATAACATGATGGTCAAAGTGAAAGGCAGTAAAAGAAGCTAGCACCTTCCTTGTCAAGGTTTTCCCTTCTAACTATAGCTTCTACCAAGTCAATACATCATTTCTGAGACAGGTATCATACGCTGAACATTGCTGATTAATCATCCAACACACAAAGCAAGTCTGTTCCCCTCTTCTCTTAGCAGTGTTCAATCCTTCATTCCCAAATCACTTTAAAATTAAAATTAGAAATCTTTTGCTCTTTCACGACTTTGCCTTAACATCTATAAATAGTATACTAAGGATACAGTGCTAAGCCAGAGGAGGAAAAATCACCTGCTGAGTAACTTACATCACTCTTTACTACAGCCTGAAGTCAAACAAAAAATGATCAGGCCCACTGAAATGCACCATTTTTCACCAAATGCAGTTCACTGCTAGCTGGCTAATGCCCATTATTTGCAGAATACTTTTGGAAGCTGAATGCATTGACACTTCCTCTAACACAGGACCACTGTGATTAGTAGCTACTACCTACTCGCTAGAGAATCCCTTGAAGTTGCGATGCCGCTTTTGCTCGGTTGCCGGGCCATTCAAACTGCAGTTTAGAGCAGCACGAGTTCTTGAAGATTAAATTAAAGACACGTGAGTTTCTGAAATTATGTCCGACTGCTCTGAAGTTCAGTCTGCCTCCTGCCAACAGAGCAACTGCAGCTCTGGATTCTCCAAGAGACAGTAGCACTTCCTGAGTGGAAAGAATTTCAGATTTTACCTCACATTCACCATGGCTGCCTGTTGTAGCCAGAGCATAAACACCTTAGTAGCTCTTAAGACTTCTCTAATTTACAGCGGGGGGCACACAAACCAACTATTCCAAGAATTAAAAATGTCTTCCAGTCACCTTCTGCTTTCACTTCCATACTTGTCTAAAGCATAGGAATGGAGAAACAAACATTCAGCTTCTAAACATCTATATCTTATGACTGCAGAGATCATCTCCAGGCTATGAAATGTACTGTCATCTGAACGAGTCTTCAGAAAACATCAGAAAAAAGTTAGCTAGGTGCAAGCTGTTCCCTTACTGTTTGCAGGTGCCTACTCTGAAATCTAATGCCAATATTGGGTAACAATCACAGAATCACAGGACAAATGCCAATGTTAACTAGATCACTGTTACTGATTTTAGCGATAACATCTGGCTATTTTAGAATTCTAGTGGTTCTTGGGAGGATATTTCCACCCAGTTTCTCCTGTTTCTCTCTGCCTTTGTCCTCAGTTATTTGTAGTTCCCATTGTTTGTAATTTAAGACACATTATGCCATTCTTTGCACCAAATAGTTAGTATGCTGCTGCCACAAGCCTTTTAGTATCTTTATACGGAGACGAAGGTTCTAGTGGACTGGGATTGGAAAACAGAAAAAATACTGTGAATACAGTTCTCCTACTGTTTTGGTACTTGCTAATCTGACTTCTTAATTGGTTGCAGGGATGTGACCATGTACTGCATGATCTCGGGGCCTGGATTAGAGTTATAGCCATCCAAGATAGTAGCTGAGTCTGGCTTTGCCAAGTCTAGCAGGGAGCTGCAGTGCCTTATGCTTTTCTTTTCACTCGTCCTGGGCTGTTTTGGTTATAAAATGATGGATTCCCTACTCTCAATCCCCTCCTTTGTTTCTTTTGGAGAATGATTCACCGGGAAAGAAAAAGAATACATAATTTGTTTGCTGCAATCCAGCCTTTACTTGTTAAAGTAATCTGAAGACTGGATTCTAAGAGCTTACAGCTGCCAAATGAACTGACGGTGGTGACAGTAAGCAAAACACCACAGACCAAACTCAGAAGTGGCATAAACGGTAGGATAGCTTTATCACATAAAACCACAAGGTTGAATGCAGAGTTGATACCAATCTAAGACTTGCTGGGAGTAGTTGAGGAACTGGTGTTCGTTTGCTATATTCTGAGAACCACAGTTAGTCCCTTCCATTAGCAAGCGTGACTTCCACTGTGGCTCACTGATAATGCCGAAATTCTTCTTTACGCAAAGAACGCAAAGCTGTCCACATAGGTGAGGACTCCTGCAGGCAGGAAACGCTCAGTGCATGTGTCTGGGAGAACAAGTCACACTATTTTCACACCTGATTCAGCGTAGTCTATCCCCCTCTGCTGGCCACCCATCAACTCTCTGCCTATGGGAACACTGCAGGAGATCCTACAGCAGACTGTTAAGAGACCCCGAAAGATTCCAAGCCGGTGTTAAGAAAGAGGCTGATGATAGCAACCAACAGGCTGAGAGAAGGGACCAGTTAATGCAGGATCAAGGAGAGACTTATTACAGTTCTTATCTGTAGCAACTAGATTTGTGGTGTGACTCAACCTCAGTATTTCAAAGTAAGCACTACCTCTCGTTTAGTAGGATGTGCTGATATCTATGTTTTGATAATACCACCTGCTATATCCAACCACAGCCATTTCATCCATTAAGTATCACACCCATACATCTGCATATATTTATTAAAAGTGGACAGTTTTTTTAGAAAGAGGGAAAACACTGGAAATCTTTGATAGCTAACACAAATGCAACTGAACTGGTGTATTTCTACCCCGTTACTGAAATAGGTAAACCTGTATACAGCATATTTATACTACTTTAACTACATTAATGCTTAGAAGCTTGTATTGCTTGAACTATTACTGAGTTGGAGCAATCCCATTTCCTAGTGAAGGAAAGGTTTTAGGAAGCAAAATGGAAAGAAGCAATGTATACTCTTGGATCATCTTCAAAGAGCTGCATCTTGCACAAAAACAGTACTGCAGCTGCGAAGCTGGCACTGTTAAGAGTTCTTGCTGCTATAAACAGATATCATTTAATTTTTACTAGGAGTGGACAAGATATTAGACAGAACTATCCAGATACGTGATATCTCATTACTTGCAAAAAAAGAACGCTGACGGAACATCCAAAGGGAAACCTCCATATCATGTCTAGGTAAACTGATATAAGACTGCTTATCATAGCTGCCAAAGATAACAAACATAGTGAAGATGTAGAATTGCTGCAGCATGATGCCCTACGATTACCAGCAAAGTTTGGAAGGAGTAATAATACCTTATCAGACAAATCAATGTAGTCAGGAAAAGTAGATAAGCATTTAATCTCAAGACAAAAACTAAAACAAAGGCATTTTACCCTGTCAAGCTGGAGTACAAACTTCCGTTTGTGGAGTTTTCCCCTAATTTTGGTGTCCAGTTCTGTTACTCATCTGAGTTTCTTCACTTCACTTACATAACAGCACAAAATATACTCTGCACTGGAGAAACAAAGACAAGCTTCTAAGACTAAAACATGCATATTAAGATACATAAGAAAAGATAAACACTACCTTATCCAAGACTAGTTTAGAAATGTTCTCTCTCTTTTACCTTACTACCAGAATCTTCATCTCTAGCAGAACTAACACTGTTCTTGTAAAGGGAACAATTTGTCAGATGTATGCATACACTATCGTGTAAATGAATGAAACAAGATGCAAGGCTGGAAAGGTATTAGCCTCCTTCCTTCTTCTCTACATGATCCTGGTCACACTGCATAATGTACAAGCATCTTAATTAAGCACAGAAGATTTAATGGCACTAAATATGATCAGCCCTATACTGATCCCATTACTCTAAAGAACTCAACAAATGAGGCTCAACAGCTTCAATTTCACTTCACTGCAATCTCATCAGCATTCCCATTCCATCACTTTTGAGAAATCAGCAGTTTCAATGGAAGAAAGCCCTCTTTCTCAGTTAGGCCCCTTTCTACAACGACTTATTAGTGGAGCTAATGCTGTGTTAGAATGATCCAGAACTACATACCAGAACCTTTTCCAGCCATCAGCCAAGCCACGACTTCTTCTCATAAAGAAGAAAAACAAAGTATTTTAGTATTCAGGCATTTTGTTCCTTCGAAGATTACCTCTTCTTGGAATGCTTTTTTCACAATAACACTTATGAAAAATGGCACCAGAATAATATAGAAAACCAGTTTGGTACAGGTTTATAGAAGTACTAACTGCCCTGAAACTTGTATGCAGCACTGACCTGAACTATGTAACACTGCTATCTTCTACTACAGAGCCTGTTCAAGTATTCAGTGCATAATTTTATTCACAACACTCAGATGCTGCAAAGATGAATTACTAATATTTATGAAGTGCTTAGAGATGATCAGGAGAAAGACACTTTGGATAGTCAAACCATTATGGTTTCTCTGCATCTCTGGTTGCTGTGTATTGAACTGTCATTAACTTCTGTTAATAGGCTTGTTTGCTTACCGAGTTCTTATACAAAGGGTCAGAGTATACCGAAGTAGCAAAACGTGCAGTGCCCTCATAATAAACACATCACAGGATGTCACCAGCACATAAATCCTCAGATTAAACTTAAATCTACCAATAATAAAAGGCTGGGAAAGAGGACATGAAGCTGATTTACTTATAAGCTTGTTTGCAACACATGAAGAATACTAGTAACTCATTAACCCACAGAGCAAAGGTGGTAAGCCTCGTGGATATCCCTACTGAACTCTTTTCTATACCTGATACGCTTCTAGAACTAGTCTAGCCCAGCTAATTCTGAGCTGAGAAAACTACTGTAAACATGTATTGCTGGGGTGGACGCCCCTAGCGCCTTTTAGCAAACTAGAACTTGAGTCTGCACTAAAACAAAAGCACTCAGGCTCTCCACTTAAGTTAAGCAAGCCTTAGCTGGTCCTATACAGCTTGGCAAGTGTTAGAAGTTCACAGAATGAACAGAGGACAAATTTTGTGTTTAACAACAGAGAAGGAGCCTATGGGTAAGTCTATCCTACCTCCTGCTCAAGAGGATCCGAATTACCTACTTTCTTTTTCACTAGGCCAGAGGCTCCATGTGTCCTTCCCTGCACCTCTGATTAACTTCTCCAGATTTTCATGGAGTTCTATTCTTTCCTTGGAGCATTCCCCAAAAACATAACACTGAGGTCAATGCAAAGTCAAACAATTTTAGCTCATAAAAATAAAGTGTGCCCCACGGTCAATGATAAATAAAAGTAAATGAAGGTTCTGTTGCTCAGATTATTAGCAGTCCAGACAGCTAGGTGCTTAGTGAGGTTTGTATATTAGACTTCATTAGGGACATAACTTAAAGTGCCAATCAAAAACACATTGTTGTGAGACTTGTAAGGAACAGGACGATAAGGTTGAACTGAACTCATGAAAAATAAGCACCTTTTAAGTGCTCGTTCCCTGATCAGAGATGAAGTTTTCCTTGTCCAATTCATCTGAATGGTGTGAATTCTTGTCAAGGTGAATCCACCTCAAAATATTAAAAAATCGTTTATGAACAAGAGTTTACACAATAGTATGTAAAGCAGACGTTTTTCTTTTGACAGTGATGAATTCTTTTGACAGTGATGAATCTACAGAAAATGACCAGTGAATCCTATTTATGGCTGACTGACCACATCAAAGCAAGGCTAAACTGGATATTAAAACACTAGGTCAGTGACAGAACAGTAATCTTGAAACAGGGAATGGAAGGATTACCCTTGAGGTGTTGAGCTGGCAGATCATATCCTGTTCCGTTTTTTTGTCCTTCACAGATCTGGTGATGAAGATGCTTCTCCCCTGACAGTCAGTCCAGTTTACAGACATAAGTCTTAAGTTTCTTTCATCTGCTACTGGCCTGCAAATCGCCACAACAATGAGAAGGAGTAAAATGGAACAGAGGCACACTTCATAAGTTATGAAATAATTTCATTAAAGCAGCTTCCTAATGTAGATTTCCTGGGCCTAGTTTTTCAACCTATTACAGGAATTTTCCAAAAATGTAACTCTAACTATGACAGCAAATAAGATTGTGAGAACACTGTAAAATTAAAGAATCAGGACTACTTTCCTTCAGTGCTCTACATTTACAATCTCAAAAGTTTTAACCAACAACCGCTTACTTTTCCTGATTTCATTTCCATCAGTAGTTTACACAGAGAAACCTACTTGTTTTCCTGTGCCACAATATATGAATCTTAGTCTGTCATTCAGGAAATAAGGGCTTCTAATATCATGCTGGAAGTTAGGTGGGTAGAAATGTAAGACATGAATCACAAGCGCATGATTCTGACACTTGCTGTCCCAGAGCTTAGCAAGGCTGGAGATATTTTTGGCAGACGAATGCTTACAGAAGCAATGACCAGAAAGAAAAAAAATACAATTTATCCTACACTGCCAGAAATACCATCCCTAACAACAAATTCTTCTTTCAGCAGAGTCAAAATTGCAATTAATTGTACATTTACAAAAATAGTCTGTTATAATATGCAAATAAGAGAAGAATTTGAATCTGATAGTCAAAAAAAAAAAAAAAAAAGGAAAGCCCAGAAGAAAATCAGGCTTTAAGAAGGACTTACTCTGCAGGAAGACACCAGGTCTGGGAAAGAAGTTGAATTCTTTTGGGAAGAGCTTTACCATCCTGCTCATGTTCCTATCCAGCAAGTCTTTCCTCTAGATCTCACTCATTTCAGGAAAGTAGCTCATTTTCTGGAGAAAGAAGTCCAGAAAAAAAGAGACAATCATAAATAAATATGTTGATCTTCACCTTTTGAATTGCAAAAAACAATAAAGGGACAATCATTTAGCCAATTCGATTCACAGTCCTAAGTACTGCATAACTTTTCATTTCCATTAACCGATCCAGTGAGACAGAACAACCCACCCACTACCCTGGCCACTTCTCGCTATCCTTTGCTTCCCATAAGCCATACCATTTAGCAGCTCGAGGCACTGCACCACGGAACAGAAACAGTTTCAACAGAATGAGGATTTATAATTTCAAACTTTCTGTTTGGACTCAGAAGGGAAACTTAGAATCACTGTTCAGTTAGACCATTCCACTCATCAGTCAGTCAAGGTGGATTGCTACCAGTCATTTGCTCACTGTGGATGTATTATCTACAAATTGGCTGCTTTAGATGATGATCTGGGCAGTTAGTCATAACTGACTACTGAACAAATCAACAACTTCTTACAATTTCAGAAGCTTCTTACTAGCTAGCAATAACTGCTAGAACAAACAAACAGTTCCATTGATATTTCTGATGAGTGATGAAAAACAAAGCTTCCTGGAACACAAGTCTGAATGATGCTTTATTTGAATTGGGAACGGAGCCATTTATTGGCCTCCTTGTGTTCTTTGTTCGAGGCAAGAATCCAGAAAGTGCTGGCAAGAGCTCATAGACATATTAAGTTTTGACTTCTTGCCTAACTTCAGTCATTGTGAGAGAAACATGTAGAATGATCGCAAGCTAGTTCTTAAAAAAAATGAAGCATTAGTGATCGTGCATGCTTGCAAAGAGCAAGTGTTAAGACAACAGGGGACACTCTGGGGCAATAAAGAAATACTTTGACAAATGACTTGTATGCTAGCGTATGCCTGAAGTAAACTGCATTAACGGGGGAATTTTGAGAAAGTCTGCCAAACTTTGTGCAAAGCAAGACACAAAAACACTGAAGCTTTTGTTTTCTAACAATTCAAATGTTATTTTAAAATAACGTCGCGACCTGAAGGCAAATGTAAATTTACTACTCCTTTAGGAATCATCTGCACCAACTCTTTTGGCTTCTCCATTCAAGAAACAGCAGAAGATGATTTTCCACCAGATTTGTACTTGCAGTTAGTCAGATTGATCCCAAGTCACCTGAAAAGAAAAACAAAAGCAGAAAGACAGAAACAAACAAAAATAGTTCATGTTTTATTTTGCAGTCCTGGGAACTTTATAGTCATGTTTCCATAAATTTACATAAAATGCTTGCAGAAACGGATGCAAAAAGCATTAAGCAATAAACTATACTTTCATTAAACAATCCGTCAGGACCTGCCTCTCAGATATACCAACAAATCAGTATTTTAAAGAGAGAGCACAGATCCAAACGTAAACAGCGCACAAAGGCTAGGCAAAGGGCTTTTCCTCCGACGTATATACAGCCACACACTTATTCAGAGGCCTTCCGTTTAAAGTCAGTATCTCAGTAGGTATTTTCTGTTCCTCTTACAAACTTCCATTCAGCTTCCAACTTATTTCTAACCTCTTCTTCCTCCTTTTTTTTTTTTTTTAAATTCCAGAAAGCTATCTGAATGGCAAATTCTCCTTTTCTCTTCATACTCCGCTCTATCCTGACCTTTTGGTACTCAAGGCACTTTTATACTTTTTCTTCCCCTAGGCCGAGGCACCGGCGGGGCCGAGCCGGCGGCGCAGGTGCCCCCGCGGGCTGGGCGGCACCGCTCCGCGCTGAGGTAAAACCGGCTGCGCTGAGGGAAGCGGACCTCAACGCCCACCCGCCCTCGCCCCACCTCCTCCACCTTCTGATTGGTCAAAATGACCCCCCTCCACCCTCTCCGCCCCGCCTCCTCCATTGAACTATTGCAGCCCCATTGGGCCAAGCGAGCAACTGAGTCTCTGATTGGGTAAAAACCGCAAGGCGGAGGCGAGGGGTTGTTACGGCGACGAGAGGACGCGCGGGCCTCGCGCGCCTCGAGGCGGCGTGCGTGCGTGCGTGCGTGCGTGCGTCCGCCGGAGCTGCGCATGCGCATGCCAGCCCCTCCGCTCTCCTTTCTCCCCCCCCCACCAAGCAAACGGCCGCCTAACGGCTGCTGATTGCCCCGCCTCGTGCCAGGGGGCGGGGCTTTCTTTGACGGCCCACAGCCAATCACAGCGGTGAAGGCCAGCGTGATTTGAATATTCATGAGGGGCGCCAAGGCAGCGCGGGGTGTTCTGGGAGGTGTTGCTTGAGGAGGGGTTGGCTGAGGGGGTGGTGGGGTCCTCATGGGGTTGGTGTCTGCTGCCTTGCTTGGCCTGGCAGGGTGTTGTGGCACTGAGGTGGTCCCCGCCTCAGAGCACTGCTCCCCTTCTGTGTGCAGGCATCGTGTGGGGGCCTGGCAGCGTGGGGCTTCTGCCTTGGCCTGCTGTGGCATTGCCACTTCTTGGGGGCAGGAGGAGGGAGGCAGGTGGACGTGAAGGCCACAGCAGCTTCACCTGACACAACGGTGTCAGAGCCCTTGATAGAGCTAAAATGATGATCCGGAAGCATCAACGGGCGTACCGGGTCTTCCCTCCTTCCATGAAGACCTTGTTTGTGAGGCGATAATCCTTGACTCCAGGCCTCCGGTTGCCTGGATGGGATTTCAGGATTCCATTTTAAAAGCCACAAGTGTGGAGATAGGTCTGTCCTGGCTCTGCCAGTGCTGTCCTAACTCTGGATAAAGGGTATCGTGCAGTTCCCAGAGCAACCTCGTCTCAGGTTTGAAAATGACACAAGAAACGCCCTAAATGAATGATGAATCAAAATTACCAGCTTTGGGAAATTGAAGTTAGACCCTGAATGAAGTCTGTTAGGGCTGCCGAAACAATGAGTACCAACATCTACATCTAGAATCTGCAACAGTTGTATTAACTCAGTTCCTGCTGCCGTGGAAACAGATGGAGATGGCTAAAAATGGAGCAGGTTGTTTTAAGCTAATTGTTCGACACGCACAAAAAAGCTGGGATTCTCTTTTATTTTTGTGATACTGAGTCCTTTAAAGTAACCTCCATTTCCATGGCAGCCAGCAGCAGATTTACTAGAATTCATTTTAGATTTTACAATCCTGATATATGTCATAAGGTTAAGCGTTTTGCAGGATTTTTATAGAATTAAAGCTCTAGTAGGCTCATTAGATTTATCTGAGCAATCTATAGCGTACCCAGTAAGATGCATCCAAATGATATATAGATATATATAGCTTCTACTATAGCTTCTACATTAAAGCAGCTTATTCAGTAAATTTCTCTTCTTCTGCTTGTAAATACAACTACTAGGGCCTTTACTGGGAGTAGAGAAATTTTCATCCAGGATCTAACAGTGGTTCATCTAGTCTATATTGTGTTTCGTACTGGGCCACATGTTTTAGAATAAAGTGCAAGAAGCATTCTCATGGTTGGAGTTGTCTTAGAAAAGTTCACTGAGAAATATGATTTAAAATCTCTTTCAATGTTAATGAATCTTCCAAAATATGTGTTAGGATTATAACTCTGAACATTCTTGCTAAGAATTCCTCCTTCAAGAACAGAGGGACGTTCTAGTAGATAGCTTGCAAGAAAGTTTGAGTGTCTCCGTTTTGGCTGGTTTGTTAAAAAAAAATCAGCCATGTAAAGCAACAATACCGTCTCAAGACATACTTTCTAGTTATAGTTCCAAAAGGACAGAATGCAAAATTATCTTGCAATAATATAGAAGGCATTTTTGCAAAGGTAGAAAAAATACTGAGCTGCCTGAAAAAAGGTATTTGTTTTCTCTGATTCATTTAGTGAAAAGCCCCTCTCCCAAACCTTTCCAAAATTTTGAGTCGGATTTATTCCAACAACAGCCCCTTTTCAGAAAAGATTGTCAACTCTAATGACTCTGTTAGGATGATCGTGGATCGTCTTATGTACTACTACAACCAAGTAATAACTCTTAGGGCTAAAAAAATCCATATGGCTCTCTCAGCAGTACTGCTTAACATGTGTGACGGCTGCTCTTAAAAATATAACTATTAGAAAAGGAATTAACTGCACTGTGTGGCTTATGAAATGCCAACTTATTTTTGAATAGAAGCAATTTTAGTTTAACAAATGCTCGGGCTGGTCATCCTTTTGTCTTTTCCGTGGTTACTATTGGTTTCTAGTTGCATTTAGATGCCTTAACCGTGACCAAGGCCCCATAGGAATACACATTATAAAAGCACACGCAATATCCCAGTCTCATTTTGTTCCTGGGAAAGGAGGCAGGCAGAGTGTGAGACATACAGATGTAAGTGCCTCAGGGCTTCAGTTATCAACTCACTCTAGAAGCAGCTGCTCCCACTGGCAAATCTCTTATGGATCAGTAGTGGAGAAGTACAGCCTGATGAACCACACCAGGTTTTTCAGACTGGGAAAACCATTGGGAAGGGTTAAAAACTCCCGTGAGACTGAAGGGCATCAATCCTTTTTGGCAGCCATCCATTTTTTTCTCCATCCTGCCTCACTTCTTGTGCTATTCAGCTTTTCTCAGAATGAATTTTAAATCTGGTGAGAGAGGGGGGATTATGCCACAAATTTTCTCAGAGAATTTGGCTAAATTCCTTCATGTCTGCATAACTCAATTTGCCTATTGTAAGGTAGGGGTAATATTTATGTTATGTAGAGTTTAAGTCTCGTAAGGCCTACCTCTTCAGGATTTGTCAGGAGCTGTGAAGCTGCAGTGTGGAAGGAGTTATATTTTAAAGCAGTTATTTTACTTTAGGATCTGTGTTGCTGATGGTTTTACCATATTTTAGATTCTCAGTGCCAGACTAGTAATTATGTAAGACTATAATCCCTGGAGCACTCTGAAGCTAGCGGAAGCTTTGTCACTGATATCGCTTTTTTATTTATGTTACATGGTAAGCCAGAGTGCAAGCCTAACATGACCTTGTGTACGAATGTAACCGAGCTCTGATGCCTGAGCAGGGAGGGTGCCCACCCCACCTCTTTGAGCCCCGTGCAGTCCACTCTCTGCAGTGTGAGTAGGGTGGGCACATGCACAGCTCCAAGCTGATCATATTGTATCCTGTAGTATCATATAGCCAACAGAGAGCAGACAAGTCAGCTCAAGTTCCTTCTTAGAAGCCTTTAATGTTGTATATAGCAAGGCGCTATGATCTACGCAGGCAGCTAAGCTGCAGATATTTTAGGGATGTCTATGTGGACACACAGTGCAGGTCAAGGGGGCATACTTTGCAGTAACCCAGTTTCTGGCTAGAATCCAGTGAACTGCACAGACATTGCTATTTGGGTCAGGATGTGGTGTTAAATTTTCAGTGAAGATATTTTAGACTGGCCAGGAAGGTAGAAACAAATCATCTTGAAAAGGAAAATCCTCTTTAACTAACAGCAAGGGGTAGTCTGTGCAATACCACTGCAGTAGCTCTACAACTTAAATTGTGACCAAAAAGTAAGAAAACCCTGTATTTGCCGAGATTTACTGCTTCACAGACCAATGGAGCGAAATGTAAACTGCAACACATCCGTCTTTATTCCACAAGCATCCGTGGCTCTGTTATTCCCGTGCTCCAGTCCCCCTGGATGAATAACCCTTCCCCCTCTCCACGCTGAATAGGGCAGGTGACTCGGTACCCGGCCACCCAGCAGATGCTTCCGCAGTACCAACTGTTCTGAATCCCCCACCCCTTCTCCAGCTTTTTTTTCCTCCTTCCCCCCCGTGTCCTACCAATCTAGGCTGCCTGGCACATGCTGCAAGCTGCAGTCCCGCTGGAGTGATATTGTGATGGAAATGAGGGAGGGGATGCAAGCAGAACTGCACAGATTTACAGCACTCTAAGGGTTTCCATTAAAATCCTTGACAACTTGTTATTTATGAGTAGACCAACAGCTCTTCTAATATCCAGGGCCTAGACCCCATTCACTTCAATAATGCTGGTTTGGAATAAATGAGCCAGAGGATGGAAACCAGTTCTGTTAGTATAATGGAGGAGGCTAATAGCTGTTTAGAGAAAACAACTGATGTAATTCTGGGACCCAATCCTTTCACTAACTAAACTATAAAGGTTTGATTCTTTAAGTGCATTTCAAATAGTGATTTAATTCAGTACAAAGAGGGTGATAAATGGTAGCATTCTGATTTCATGGCATTATGTACCCACTTTGCACTGCTCTGGGTACTATTTGCACTAGTGTGCTAGAGATAAAGGGACTCATTGACTACTGTGCAAGCAGAAATGGGTCAGTTTGGATCTCCACAGCAGAACAAAGATGGACAACAGGGATTCGTCCTTACAATTTAATATAAGCAACAGAAAGAGCTCTGCATAAGCACATTATCTTAATTTTTCAGTCTCACAGCATATGATCATTTCTTCCCCAGATTTTTCTGAGCTTCTCAGCAACCAACTGCAGTGGCAGTCTAGATGTCATTTTTGAACATTTTTTCCAGAGCAGTTCCCTTCCCTGTTCTCTTCCCCTTCCCAGCACTGACATGTCAAATACTGGAACGCCTCTGCATAAGTACAGGACTGACCCCTGAAATAAGGACTTTGACGATCAAACCATGTTAAGAACTAGGATGTGCACTTTGCTGCTGTAAAGAATTATCGATCTCTTCTGCTGTGTCTTAAAATCAAGCTGGCTCATATACTGTTTTTTCCTTTTTCTCTATTGTTCACCTGCTTCTTGTCTATTTACAGTCCTTTTGTCAGGCATCTTTTTATTTCCTTTCTGCTTCCTCTGCTCTCCGCAGGAGCCTCATTAAAGGTGAAGTGAAGAGAAGCAGCAGCAGTGCTCCCAGGCTCGGTTTTGCGGGGGCGAAAGACGAGGAGAGGCAGCACTGCCAGATGGATTGTGCTCTGTGCCACTACCTCCCCCCCTCTACTGCACCCTGAACCCTCTGCGCTGTGATTTCGGAGCAGACAGACAGTCCTGAAGGTCCAAACTGTTCTGCAGGACGAGGAAGGAAGATATGGATAGATGAAGAGGAACTAGGAGGAGGAAGGGGGGTGGGAAGAGGCTGTTAATGTGAATAAGGTGACTGAGACCATAAGATTGGGAATCACTTTCTGAAGGAAGCAGAGCCGCCTATCATTTATCTCAGCAGCTTTTCAGGTACTGACTTTCAGGGCCAAAAGAGTTTGACAGTCTGGCATCTGTAACTGTCTCCTTCGTGACCTGTCTTTTTCTTCTGTACCAAAAGTAGCTTTTCCTAGGGAAAACAATGGTCTTTCCTGTGGAAAGAACTGAGATCAGGCAGTATGCGATGCCCTCTGTGACCATAGATAGGATTTGCGGCATGCTTTTGCAGTTGAGAAATATTATCATCTATTTTGCATTTTACACATAAAGAGATATACCTGTTAATTGGAAAATGATTTCCCATGGACAGATCTATTCAGATTTTTCTGCGTGTGAAGGCACAGAGAAAGCCCAGGGGAAGAACCAGCTTCTTGGGAAAAGAAGGCAAACGGTCTACCAAAAAGTGAGGGAAAACCAGGCAAAGAGAGGAGAGCTCCCTGAGGCCGAACAGGTTTGTCTGGATGGGGAAACAGAAAACGCATCAGAGCAGCGATCGCTCATGGAAACCAAACGGGGCTAGTTCCTAAGCTAGGAAGGTTTAAAAAGATTGTGGGGCTTGTTTCTCCAGAAATTTGGCCCACAGACTATAACATCCTCCTTTTAAATACATTTCTAATAGATGTCCATTCTGGTTCTACATGGATTCTGGTATAAACTGTGCCAAACCCCTGCCGTCCCTTTGAAATTTTCTTTCACGTTTCTCACCCAATACATGCCAATGGAATATTGGATCTTACCCAAAGTATAGCTATATCTAATTATCAGCCATTTGAGCTACTTCTATATTAAACCATAAAATTGAGATAGGACTGAAACCTCTTGTGATTCCAAGGGCTAAATGCAGCAGTAACATAAATAATGCTGTAAATTACAGGCAAAATGAAAACTCGGTCAGAAAATATATGATGTAATTTGTGCTTAGGGATAAATTGGTCCCTGGCTGCACAGGATAGGGAAGATATGACCTGCATCAGGCCAAAGTATATGGCTGGGAGCCTGAATCTGAGTCATTATTACAGAACACAAATGATATACTTTAAAATTTAAAAAGTCAGCATCATCATGAGATTTATTGCGGTCTAACCCCCCCTGCCGGTCACCTGCTAGCTGCCTATGTCACAGGGCCTGCGCCTCAAAATAGGCCTCTTAAGGGATTTGTAGAAATGATAGGAGCAGGCAAGTGGAAAATGATAGGCACCCGTGTAAAAGGGATGGCGAAGCAATTCAGGGGCACTGACACAGGGCGCTCACAGCTCCAGGACATAGATGGAATCGTGACATACCTCTAACCCCAAGTGACTGGGTTTGGGTTGATAATATGAGCTGCTGAAGCCAGTGCAGAGTGGAAAGGAAACAAGTCCAGTAATTCTGATATTGCGTCAACTACCAGAATTTTAATAAAGATGGCGTGGGTGTCCTTCCGTATCGGATCTGCTTCTGTCAAGATGTAAACTTTTCCTGAGGAAATGAATATTCCGTGAAAGAAAAAAAGCTTCATTGTGATGAAATCTTCAGTTGTGAAAACTGCAATAAAAACATTGAAATGCTCCTATGACAGAGTATAAATTCAACTGTTTTAATCAGCTGTAGGTTTTGGGATACATTTTGATATAGACAATATGGCCCATACAACTCATTTTATTTTCCTGATTTGTTCTTGTTACTATATACCACACTATCCTTTGACCTTCTTGATATATTTCCATGCTGTGAGGAGCCAGTGAGGACCAGCCACCTAAATATGTGCTTTCTGTTAAATAAGAGTAGTCCCGCTAACTATAGGAATACCATGTTACATGCTAGGTGTTCAGAGATGTTCTGAAGTACTTGGTTGGACAGAAGCTTCAGAAAGTAACTGAAAGCTTGCAAATAGCTCCATTATGACTCCATCAGCTCCTCCAATCTATTTCTTTAAGAATGAATAGACACAGGCATCTTCTTGAAGGATTTTCTCAGCGTAGCTTTATTTTTGTTTGCTCTTATTTTCTGTTACAGATTTTTAAAAATAATGCTTACCAATATAGTACAGAAATACTCTATTTAAACCTAGATTGATAAAAAAGTTTATGTGCATAGAATCAAAACAGTAAACATTTTGAAGTCTCTGCTATTCTTAATACTAAAACTCCATAGAAACTTATCAGGATTTCCTATTGCTTCAGCTATTCAGCAGTAAACACACAGTTTAATATAGGTAGATAATAAAACTTTACCCTTTCATGTTTGTCATAAATTGAAAGCCCCAAAGCAGAAATAAAAATAGCAACTGGATGATCTGTGAACAAAGCATTGTAATATCCCAAGGCACTTAATAGTTTTGAATCGAAATGTTTTGGTTTGAGAAAAGGCTCTTCTTGTTAAATCAAGAAGGCTTAGAAACATAAAGGAGAAACGATCCAAATTCATTACGTCCTTTAAAGGAGGGTGCCCAATTTCTGATCGCGAGGCCATATATGCTCTGCTCTGTCAGGACAATTCAGCTCCTGCTTTCCTCCGGGCTCCACATCACACCGACCTTCCCAGTTGCAGACATTACAATGGGTTTCCTCATTATGAGATGGATGCATGATAAGCGTTAGACTGCACAATCACAGATTGATTGTATCACTATTCACTGTAAATCTGGTCATATGGAAAAAAGGGACAACGATTTATGTGCCTTGCTCTACAACAAGCTATACTGCCTGCTTTCCTGGAAGGATGGGCCCTAGACCTTTAGATCTGCAAACACATATTCAGTCTCATTATAAATATACAGCTTGCACTTGCTTTAGGACTGAGGGCGAAAGAAGAGAGGAAAATACATTTTTATTTAGTTATTTTTATTTATTAGCAATTAATTCTGCATTCCAGAAGGTGAGGAGACTGGAATTTTGATCTTAAAGGATTACACAATGTTTCTAGTCTTTGGTTAGCGATCACAGTGCTGTATTAAAGAATAAAAACATTATAATAGAGATGTATCAGCCAAGTACAGAAAATTGCTGCACCACATCTCTTTACCTGGCCCAACGTGGATGCACGGTTACATGGACTGTTCTAAAGTACTGATACCACATTCAACTAAATTAATAATAACAGGAATTGGATCAAGTATATGTACTTGTTAATTGGTCACAAGACAGAAGACTTAAGTTGATGGTGCTGATTCAGTTTCAGGGTATGGATGCCTGATCCAATTCAAGTGTTGGGTCATGTGCTGCATGGAACAGAAAGCTCAGAATTACAGTACTAGTGGCGTATTCAGTCTTGTCTGGGGGATCCTATTAGCACAAATTAAGCCTATAGAATGATTCTGGTCTATTCTATACTGCACCCCCCCATCTATTCTGCACAGAAGATGAGAATTTAGAACTATTCCAGGCCATGACAATAAATATGATCATCATACACCTGCTTATTGGACGTTTCAAAGGTCTCACTGCAGAGCGGGCACTCCAGAAGGTGGCTCTGCACATGGGCCTCATACTGACTTGTGTCAATATCTTCAGGAAATATCTCATCGCACATGGGGCATTTCCTTATCGAAGCCTGAAATGCAAAGCAAATACAAATAAAGACAGTTAAAACATTGTATTAGCATTTAAAAGAGGAAGAAAAAGAAAGGTTTAATAGTCAGAAGTCATCAGTTCTGCACAAGTCTTTCTGATTTCTAACACTCTCAAGTTTCTAATGTCTCCAGGCTTCTCTGACTATCACTTTGAAGAGCTTCTGAGAGGTACTCTAACTTTCCATCCTACATAGCACATGTCCATGTCTCCAACATGGAATAAGGTATCTAGCAGCTGCCTGCTACACAGTCTGACATTAGATGCTGCCAAAAGCTGGAACTTGAAGATTAAAGTCAACAGTTTCCTTTCTCTTCCTTAACAGTTATTAATTGTACAGGTTTAGCATACAAGGCTCCACTTTGTTGTCCACTGTCTTACGAGGACTAGAACAATACGCAGACAGTTGGCTACTGAGCTGAACTTGGAGCTTCTCATTTCAAAGCACTAATTCCTGTCCATAAAGTACTTTACTTACCATGTCTGTAGCTCCTGCCTCCAGGTTTGCTCCTGAAGATGGAAAACAAGAGAAGTTAATTTAACCACAACAAAATGATTAACAATGTAATGTGCTGATAACTAGTAATTCTTGAAACATGAGGATGTGGCTCTTGATCTAGACCTCTATATTTAGGACTATGGAAACTGGACGTAAGCCACAGAACTAGCTGTCTCACAGCTGAATAAACTAGCTAATAGTTGTCTCTCTTGGCAGAAAATGAGCAGACAGCTGATCACTTAAGTCAACTCTTAACACCTGGCACTATTTTGCAGCTGCCGAGGCATCTGCACATATGCAAAGCTGCAATGAGGTGCTGCCCAGAATTTATTTTCTACAAGCATTCAATTTGAAAGGGAAGATAATTTGCTGAGATCCTTACTGCCATGTACTTGTGGTTCCTCTGATAACAAGAAGAGAGGACAAAATTCCTCTTCTTAGAACACATGCACAAATATATAAGTATTTTCCTACACATAAACACTCTATTTCTGTAGCCAGAAGAAGGTCGAAACAGTACAGAAAAAAACATACCCTCAGTATGGGCAGGTGGAATTTTTTTTTAAAGTCCAAATCCATTACTTCTTCAGTTATTTCCGATTCTAACCCAGTTCTCCCACTAGGATTCCCTTTCTCAGAGGTAAGGATGTCAGTAGATTTGATTTTAGATGGGCTTATGCTTTCAGACAGAGTAACCTTACCACGATAGGGATTTCCAAACACAAGATCTCCGATTGCAGGAGGTGGAATTTGAGGTTGAGATGGTGAAACAGCAGAGAAGGAAGAAATCTCTGCATTCTGTGAGACACGTCTCAAGAGGGCTTCATTCTTTTCCCTTAGTTTCTGCAAAGCAACAGAAGGACCAGCTGAATTTCCAGAAGCTCGGGGGCCATTTCAGACAGAAGCCATAATTTGCGCTAACATAGCTCCTCTGATATCAGAATCAAAATTGCTCTGTAGCTCCTTTTAGGTAGACCAGTATTTGTCCTATCTGATGGACAAATCTGATGGAATAGGAAGGTGGGGTAAGAAAGTGAACGGATCTATTCTGTGGCCTGTCGGGAAGGCAGATAAGATGAGTACAATAGAGCAATATGTTTTAAAAGATGATCCTGAAGTCCTGTAGAAAATGGCAGAGTAAGGAACAAAATCGATAGTCACTGTTTCGACTGGGTGAAAAGACTGTTCATTTAAACAAATGAGTCCATTCATTTCAGGGGTGTCAGAGTTAAAATGAGGAGTTTTTGAAAAACCCCTCGCTAATATGGGTAAACCAATCTCTTCTGTGGTGGGAGAAAAAAAGTGCAAGTTTTTGGATCCTTCCTTTTAGACTGTACAGAGGTGGCAGCAACAACACACTGTGAGTCTACGCACAGCCTTGTATGTGCGCACAGACAGCACGGCAGCCTGGTTTTAGGTGATGGTCTGTGTGCAGGCACAATTAGTGATCCATCTGGTAATAGGGTTAACGGAACTGAATAATAGACTGAGAGATTTATACCATATTCAGTTCAGGAGAAGGACAAGGGAGCTGCGCCAAATTCTCACCTGATTTTCCTTATCGGTTTCATCCTTTTTTGCCTGCAAAATCTGAAACAAATGTTTCTTCTCCTCAAGTTCTTTCATTAAGTCATGGTTTTGATGCTGTGAAGGAACAGTGTTGTTTGGTAAATGGTGGGAAACCAGCAAACAAAAAACTATGAGAACTTCGAAAGCTGTTCACACATATTAGCTGCCTCGCTGCAGTTATTACCAACAAATAAACCTTCACTTTCAATATGAGTCTTATCATTTCATAATTTGTAACCTAGGATATCTCCATATCACCATTCACTTAGTTCCGTGTTTTCATGACAACATGAGAGATGACATGTGACCTCCAAAGGAGACAGAAGTCAGGTCAGACAAATGGAGATGCTGAAGAAAAGGAACAATTACAGTTGAAAAATGCACCCTGACAGGTGAGAGCTCTCCCAGGCTGCCAGGTTTCCTGGGACTGTGAGACTTGCCTTGACTCTGGATAGCTAGTACATCCTTAGGAATTAATCTTGTAGCTGAGTCTTGAATTAAATCAGTAAATTAGATAAGCTAGAGTACTTAAGGATTCTGCAGTCATTCTCAAAGTATCACTCTAAGAATCCTGAGCATTTGGCATCACAGCAGAGGTAATCACATAATCTATTTTAGGCATCTAATTTGCAATGCCAGAGTCAGAGTATTGCCTCCAACAGCTTCCTGAATAGCACATACAGAGAGAAGCACCTTTAGAAGGTGACTCAGGGCAACAGAGTAAAGATAACGTGAACAGCCTCAGCCACTGCCAAGGATGGTTCCTTCAGCAGAAAGAAATGCTACTGCATTTCACCTTCTTTTGTTCTCTTATATCCTTCACGTTTCTTCAAGGAGTGATTTTCAACGCTGGCGTCGTGGATTACCTCTAGAAGGTCTGTGGAAGTTACTTAAGAAAAGCAAACCTCTTGTCCATAAGCTTAAGTTTCCTATATAGTCATCTGCAACATCACTGGGAAACTGTGAAGGTTCTGCAAACCTTCTGTAAAAGGCTGGACGACAGTGCTTTAAGCAAATGTCAACTCTACTTCACTGGCAACAGCAGCTTATATATAACACAGCAGAGCTCTGTGCCTTTGGGACAGCCTCCCCAGCTGCACCCACAGAAATGCTGGGTACCTGCTCATTTTGCAGAAAACGTGACAGGCTGGCCTCCGTCCCCTTCAGGTTCTCCAGGGCACATTCAAGCTCCTCCTTGTGCTCCCTCTGCACAGAAATCCCAGATTTGCAAAGGCAGAAAGGCAAAGGGAATATCAAAGAAAAGAGGTATCAGAGACGTGAGGCAGAGCACCAAACTGTAGAAGAGAAACTTCAAACTGTTTACAGATTGGTTTGGTGCACTCTGACAATACTGTGCCTGCTTATTTTATTGATTATTAAATGCCAAATCTGAGATATTAAAGACGAGAACGGGACAAAAACATAAACAGAGAGAAGACCAACAGGGTTGCTACCTCATACCAGTTACAAGTCATCTTCCTGTTGCAGGTAAAAATAACGGCATATGCACTGGGGCCGATTTTGGATAACTTGTTTCTTTTACACATAAGTCCCAGTTCTGGGCCAGTTTTGGTAGATGAACTAATTTGCAAGCAGCTGAATATCTGTCCTGAATTGCCACTGAGCTACTTCATCCCTTGAATTGATTCTAGAGGGACGAAGGCAGAGACTGAATCTTCTTGCTTCAGACAGTCAGAATTACAAAATGTAGTTATATAGGTGTTTATTCCAAAACTAAAATATATTTGTATACTATAACAACCTGTCCACACAACCATCTACCCGGACACCCATGCCACCACCATGGAGAGTCCTCTTTCTCCGTGTCATGCAATCCCCCAGACCTTCGGTAAGACTGAGCAATATTTGTACCTGCTCACTGCCAAGGATTCCTCTAAGTGTCCTAGCTCCCCCAAGCACCAAGACACTCGAGAAAGGCTTTACCTGTTCAGCTATAGAGATAAGCAACTGGCGATTCTCTTCCTTCAAACTTTCAAGCTGCTCAGTCTTGTTAACGTCCAGGCGAGCCAGGTTTTCCACTTCTTTCTCATAATTCAACACCTGAGACTAAGGAGAAAGAAGAATGGACAGAAGTTTTAAAAAAAAATGTAAAAAGTGATGACTGAGAAGCACAGGCACTTTTTGCTGCACAAAGCACAGCACAGCAAAGCTCCACAAGCCATGGCTGCTCAAAAACTTTGTAGAAACTGGGAATAGTTAAATGGGGATACACTGAGGTTGATATATTCATCAGAACACAGTATTCTTGAGGAGCTTTCTAAATTTCAAAAATACACTTCTAGTCTGGAAAGTTACAGAAAGAAGAGGAAAACAAAGACTCTATGGCCAGATAGATACCGTACCGTTCCGGATCTCCCATGTCCCAGGCCTAACCACCAAGCTATTTTCGGTCTACCTTCCCCGTTCAGATACCTCCCAGCAAGGAAACTTGTTTTCACCCAAGGATTTAACACAATTTTAGAATGTTTTCCAAAATAGAACTGTTTTCTGACCCATCCTTTTATGTACCTGATCCTTAGCTAGCAGGAGGTAAACAACAGTCTTACTGTGGTGAGCTTAACCTGTATGCAAACAGGATACATTTAGGGAATAAACAAAAGAATCCTTACAATTTCTCTTGACACATCCCACTCTACCCTTCCTGCTAAGATACAGCTTTCTTGAGGTTGCCTGGTTTCATATAACAGGCTCACGTTTTCCTAAAGACCCCAGGTAATCAGGAAAGGAACTCACACGCTACATATTTGCTCGAGATTGTTCAGTTCTCTGTCAGAGACAAACTGAGACCCTCAGATGCAATTCACAAAAGCAGAGGCAGGCAACTGTGTGTTTTCTACCTGCAGCTGATCCATGCGATCCAGGGCTGTTTTCAGTCTGTTTTCCAGGCGTTCCTTTTCAGAGGTCACATTCTGAATTTGCTCTTTGAGTCTACTCAGGACAAATCAAAACACACCATAATTTCAACAACCCACGTTCCCAATATCACACTTTGGTAAGCAAAACTAGGAGTCTACGTTTCCAGACCTAATAAGAAGCTCAGGTTGCCCACATCCAGACTGAAATGAAGTAACCCTCATTTGTGTGAATGCTGCGGGGTTTCCAAAGTCTTGTTTGCTTGCACAAACTTCTGTGCTAAGTTAAGTGAGGCCTTGTGAATCCTGGAAGAGTTACACAGCCTGGGGTCGCCTACCCAAGCTTCCAGAGAAACCTAAGCACCTGCAACCCTTGGATGTGTTCCATGAGTCAGTTTTGTTCAGTCGTCGCCACACTCAGGTTTTGCTGAGGTTCGGTTCATCTGAATGTAAATCCAAACCCTAGCGAGTTGCTCACACTCTTGCTCAGTAGCTTAGCACTAGGCGCACCTGTAGACACACAGCTCCTGGCTTTCATGAACACTAAATGCACAAGAAAACTTAATCCACATAGGCAAGGTGCTTACATGAACTCCTGTTTTGAGATATGCTGTAAATACACTTACTGGTGCAGTTCTGTCTCTCTGCAGTTATCCAGCTCCTTGAGATGCTTGTTTTCTTTTCTCAGGGAATTCAGCTCCAGATCCAATTTCTTTGTGTTGCTCTTTAAAGACTCAAAATCGTTCTGCAGCTCCTGAAAATCAAAATCTGATCAATGGGAGTCAAATGGGACCCAAGCAATAGTCCTGCTCTGAAACTGCAAAACCCCTCTAATGCAACACTTTCAAGCAGCTCATCTGAAGGAGGAAAACCTCTCCTTTAAATCTTGATCACTCCTGCAGACCCAGTTTTATTTCCATTAAGCCATGAGCAAAACCAAAGGAGGAGAAAATAATGCTGGAAGAACATCAGAAGCAGCGCTGGCCTTGTGATTTTGGGACGGGTCTACAAAACATTTTTGAACAGTCTCCTTCCCATGTGAGTCCTGTGTCTGCTGATGCCTCTTGTGCATTATCATCATTGTTATCTCTGTAGAAGTGTTGCAGGATGTGGTAAAGGATTAGACAGATAATCTGAGGAGAAATCCCTTAAATTTTCTCTTGGAAGCACACAGTGGAGCAAGGCCTGACTCAGTCAGTCTCTTTTTGTCTTTCCGACTTAAAGCCTCTGACTTATATTAACCTCTTTGTTGTACCTGTGTCTTCTTGAGTTGCTCCTGCAGATCCATATTTTGTTTCCGGAGACTTGTACAGCTTTCTTTCAGCTCCTCGTTTTCTTTGAGCAAATTTTTGTTTTGTAGTTCAATCTCTTCCACTTCTCCCTGGCAAGCAACAGAGCTGTTCAGTCATAACGGAAGCATTGAAAAGCTATGTTCAAATAGCCCAGCATGAAGAGCAAAGAAAGATGAGCTCTGTAAAAGAGAATACCTTGTACCCTCCCCATGCTTTCACTACTGTCAGAGACCAGACTGCTTCTTCATTCTACCCCCTGTCTGCCCAAAGCTGAGGAGGAACTCAGTCCTTGAATCTTGAGCACACAGACACCTGATCTTTCAGGGTGCAAAGCCTTCTGAGTCCACAGAAGTCAGTGGAGGCAGAGGATTGGGTATTTTTGCAGTCTATAAGATTAGGCCCATGGGCCAAGTATCTGCATAGCCATTAACAGAGAATAAGGCTGCATACAAGAAACTGCAAAATAAGAGTATTTGTCTTCATGTCAGCTCAATTATTGCCCATGTGCCTGCTCTTACTCCCATCTAAGGGAAGGCTGCTTCCATGAATATGACATTTTATTTTTAAAATATTCAAAACGCCCTGAAACACTACATACTACGGCACTCCCCATCACAAAGTGCTCACAGTCTAAGTACACTAGTCTGGCAAAAGGCAAGGAGGGAAACAGAAGGTGCCAAATTTGTGCAACAGATTAGTAGCACAACCAAGAACAGAATCCAGGTCTGCTGTGTTCCAGCTCCACGTTCTATTTACCGGATCGCTCCACGGTAGCGATGAGCATGTGCCAATGAAAGACAAAGGCAGGAAAAAAACAGAGGAAGAGAGGAAACATACCTGTGTGGTAACCACCAGGATATCGTCCTCAGTCTCTGCTCTGAACTGGAAAGGTACGCTGGCTCCACGGACCACTCCATCCTGGTCAACGTAGCAGAACTGGTAGTATTCATCGTCTTTCGGTAGGTAGTAAGCTTCAAACAAACACAACAACCCCATCAAATGCCTCTTCTACTTATTCACATTTCTCAACTATATAACGCAGAAAGTCTGAATCTAAGAAAACTGAGACATCCTAGTTCAATACTGTTCCTGCACCATAAGTAACTCTTTGTGCAGGGTTCAGAACACAAACAATATCACTCAGTCAAGGCAGCAGAACTTAGCGGTTTGGAAATTTTGTGCCTATCATTACAGGACCGATTTATCGTTCCAGTTCTTTGAAGTAAGTTTACCTAAGCACAGTACTGTAGATGTTCTGTAATTCTCCATGTAACGCTCATTAACGGTATCTGGGAAGGGACTGTGCGTGCGTGGCTGTTGTGCATGTGCACACGTGTTCCCTGAGTGGCTCAGTTTCCCCACTGACCTTTGAACTGGATCTGTTGCTGCACAGTAATATCACCGCTGACACCACCGGGCAGAGGAGCCCACATGAACGTGTAATATTCCCGGGTTGTTTTCCATCCCACCTACAACAGCAAAGTTGTTACACAGGATCACAAAGTTCACGTTCATCCTATGGCAGTTTCTAGATGGTAGGTGATAACTTAGACTCTATTTCCACAGTTAACGGCAGGACTTATGCATCGCTCTCCTAACTTAGATTTGTGGCCTATGCATAAAAGGACAACCAAAGTTATTTGCCAGTTTATTGCATGAGGGTATGTGGGTGATGAGAACACTGAAGAAGGAAATACTTTGGAAAGGAGGGTGCCAGAATGGCCTATAACGTAGTTATTTTCCACCAGCTGTGGGAATTAGAGTCCGTTTGATCAGCCTTGGAGCTGTTCTAATTGCAATGTGAAGTTGGGAGAGCCTTTCATGCAGCATGAAAATGAGGAACTCTGCTTTCCCCAAGGTAACAACAGGTCTGGTACTTTGTCCCGAGGTGCAACAGAGATGTTCCATTACACAAGCTTATTATTGAAAAAAATCCCTTAGCCTGTTCTACCAGAGCCCTAAATCCTTTCTGAGAGATCAAGCGTGAAGTAAATAGATGCCAAGCTACTTGTTTCTGCTGGCTGCTACCTTCTCTTGGTATGTTGGTTTCACAGAATTCACTTACCCGGAAAATGCCCACCCAGTCCTTCCCACGAGGAGCAATGTTGTTTGTGAGTGTATAGTAACAGGTTATGTCTCCTCCGGGAACATAGAACTTCTCCACGTTATTAAAAATGACCTGGGAGAAGTGGCAGTTGTCTAAGAGGACGGCAGAAGTGGGAGGTTCGTCTAAGGTCTCATCCATTGCGGAGTTCTGCAAGAGGAAGGAATAAGGTGATTATTTAATCTTCGGAGGCTGCCAACATAGTTGTATCGGTGAAGGGTATGAGGATGGAAAGCTTGTGACTGAGAGCTGTAACGTCTGAAAGCCCCTGCATGCGCACACAAGGTTTCTCAGCAAGGCTCGCGAGTGCGCTGGAGTCCCCGCTGCTGTGGCCAGGCAGCTCACAACATCCATGGCAGCTTGCACAGTCCGCAGGGTAGAAATCCTCTATCGGACGCAGCTGTCAAACTCCACGCATTACGTGCGAGACTCACGCGTTTGACTGCTGCTTGCCAGCTGCAGCGCCTGGAGCTCTCGCACTGCCGGCACGGCACTGCAGCCTGTCTCCTGCGCAGGACAGCACAGCACGGTCCAGGCACTGCCGACTGTCCTGCAGCTCTGCTCCACGGAAGAGAGGCAGCAGAGCCTGGGAGCAGTTGGGGCACGTGTGCCTCCTGGTGGGATCCCATGCTTGCAGCCCTGATAGTAAGTCTGCTGGCCCCACAAGCAGCCTTGTGCTGTGGTTGTAACGTGATTTGACGCTCCAGGCACATCCCCGCTAGGTAGCTGCCGTGGCAGTCCATCACCTGTTCTGAAATCTGGAAACACACTGCTCGAGAGGAGCAGAGATTTCACTGCATCAATGAAATGCTCCTGCAGAGATTAATACAAGACCAAAGTAACAGCTTGTGATTGATCACAGTGGGACCTCCAAGAATCCTGCAGTCTCACCCCCAGCACACTCCACCTTCACTGGCGGACCATCCTGAGACACGCAAGACACACTCATGCTGGTAATGAACAAACTCAACAGCCTCCCAATTTTCTGCATTCAATTCCAATGTACTGGTTTGACCTCCAAATACAGCATCTTTCATCTTCAGCTTTCTGGCCCCAAGGGAAGAGAGGTAACTTGTTAAGCTCAGCTCCCATAGAAGAGCACAGAGAAGATCCTGCCTAGGCAGGCCATCGTAGTTCTGCCTCACAAGCCTGCGTTGGGAGGCTATTATAGCCTTGCTACTCGTGACTGCTATGGAGAAACTGCAAGACGATTCTCAGTATTGAAATCAGTATGTTGCATTGCAGCAGGGTCAACAAATAGCATTAAAGGTTTTGCATCAGTTATCTATACAGAAAACTTTTCAGTATGTTGTGACGCTGTGTCAATATAAATCTATTGTGGAGGCATCTATTAGGAAAACAATACCAAAATTTCCAAGAGCCTGGGGAAGACTGGAAAAGGAGAACTAAATTACACTCTTTGGCAGTACGTCGTGCAGGCAGGCAGGCTTCAATGCTGGCAGTCTGTCAAGAGGCAGATCACTGCTGAGAAAACCCTGCCACCAACCCTGGACAATTCAATTCCAGGAATCCAAAGCAGAACCTCAGCTGATCTCAGTGACAGCAACAGAGAGCGAGTCATGACCTCAGAAAGGAGGGAAAGTTCATCTCAAACAACCATCCCACTTGGGCTTTTAAGGTCATCTCAAATCCAGGAGTTGCACATGGAGATGAACTGCCTGGAACCCTTTATTTTGTTGTTGCTGAGGATATCACCTGCTTTCTGTGCCAAAGAACAGCCTGAAACGCAGGTAGAAATAGAGATGGGTATTGTGGGGCTGTGTCCAGAAAGCAAAAGTTATCTGCACAGCTGGAAAGAACAGTGATAACAGGGCATTGAAGCACGTTGCCTAGGGCGGTCGGAGAATTAGTCTTGCTGAAAGCAGAAGGCAGGTCAACCCTGGGCAGGCTAGACACGTCTCAGTCCCCCAGGAAATCCAGGTGCACAGTTTCAATATATCACTAAAGCATAGGAAATTATGCCCGATTAATCTAAGCCTCAATCTTCATCTGGCTGATGTCAATCTTTCCTACCCTGATGGCTGCCACAAGGCTTAAAAGTAACTTGAAAGGAAAATGAAACGTCAATGCCTGGATGTAGCACAATAACGCATTCTGCTGCTGCAAAAAAATGCTGGTTTTGGAGAAAATAATCGTGATCTTGAAGAAAAGTAGACCCAGTGCCCACAGAGAGTGCTCTGACGGGTGTGCCAGTTCACTCCTGGGGGGGGGGGGGGGGAAGAGACAGGAAGGAGAGGAGGAGAATATTTTAATAATGTTCAAATTTTGCAACTTGTTATGCGAACAGCTCTTATTTCTTCAGCAAGGGAAGGAGCAGAGGAGCCCTCCGAGGCTGCCGCTGCCCAGGAGCCGGTGAGAGCCGCTCCTTTGGGGATGGATGATAACGAGTAACGGGCGGCCTCAGCCCGGCACTGAGGTAATGAGATATTATATCGTGCACAGAGCAAGGCGGAATAAATAACCCATCAGACTTCCTCCTGTATTGGCTGCCCAACCTCCTTCTGAGGGCTGGTCTCTTCGGGTGGTTTTTTGTTCCTGGGTTTTTTTTTTGTTGTTTGTTTGTTTCGTTTTCATCTTTTCGGGAAACTGTTCGGAAGACGTTGGAAAACCTGCGTTTCCCTTTCCCCAGGGAAAGGGGGGCAAGGGGACCCGCACCGAGCCCCGCTCGGACGCCGCCGCCGCCCCGGGCCCCGGCAGGAAACGAAAGCGAAAGCGGCGCCGCCGCCGCGCAGCGGGACGACCCCGGCTTCCCCCCCCGACCCCGCTCCGAGCCCCCCCCTCCCCTCCCGCTCCGGTGCCCGGGGGGGCCGTCAGGCTCCGGTGAGGACGGGACCCCGCCGCCCCCTCCCCGTTTCACTCACCGAGAGACGCCGCTGGAAACCTCCGGAGCAGCGAGCGGGAGGCGGAGCAGCAGGAAAAGGCGGAGCCCCCCCCCGGCCCGGCCCCGCTCCCCCCCCCCCCCGCCTTGATGGGACTTGTAGTTCACTGCCCCCCCCCCCCGCCCGGTACCGCCGTTACCGGCGCTGAGGAGGCCCCCGCTGACCGCTCCCTCCAGAAGGGGGGCAAGTCCCGGTGGTGGTGGTGGTGGGGGGGGACAAGACACAGCGCACCGCGGACACCCCCGCAGGGGCCGGCACCGCCGGTAACGCGCCCCCCCCCCCGGGCGGGGCCTTCCCACCGCCCGCCGGGGCGGGTCCGGAGCCCGGAGCCTCCCCCCGGCGCCGCGGAACCGAACCTCGGCTCCAGCGCCGCGCGGCCACGGCGCACACAGCGCTTCCGCCGGGCTCTGCTCGGGCGCTTTAATAAACCCCAAAACAACGTAAAGCGTGTAGTACAATAATAACAATAATTAATAATAATAACAACAACACCGAGGCGCGCCCTCCAGCGGGCCCCAACCGCTGCGCGGTGAGCAACGGAGCCGCCGGCCTGGCACGCAGCGGAGGCCGCGGCGGCACAGCGCGCTAGGCCGGAGCGGACCGGGCTGGGCCGAGCCGCCACTGGGCCGGGCCGCCGCTGCTGCTGCTGCTGCTGCTGCCGCTACGGGCCGCCCCGCGCGGTAGTCTCTATGGTCGGAGGCGGAGCGAGGGGCAGCCCCACACGCCTCCCGGTCATTTGGAGGACCTGCGGGCCGCTAGCCAACCAGCACGCCGGGAGTTAAAACAAGCACCCAATAGCAGCCCGCGGGTTGGCTCCGCCCTTCACTGCCCGGCCCCCGTGTCCCGGATCCGGCCTTTCGGCGGTAGCCAATAGCGAGCGCGGACGTTGGCCCAGGGTGCAGCGCGGCGCGCGCGGCGACAGCCAATGGGCGTGGAGGACGCGGGGGGGACACGGCAAGGTGAGCGGGGCGGGGGCCCGGCGTCCTGTCAGAGCCGCCGCCGCTGCCGCCGCGCGCAGGTGGGGCACGGGCGGCGGCATCGCCATCGCGCCCTTCGCCCCGTCGCGGTGAGGGGCGGCTGCCCCGCGGCGGGGGTGGGGGGAGAGGGGCTGCGCGGGCCCCTCGTGGCGGCTCCGGCCGAGCCGAGCGAAGGGCCGGAGCGGAGCGCAGCCGCGGGGGTGGCGAGGCCGCCCCGGCCCCGGCCCCGGTCCCGCGCAGGGGAAACGGCGCAGAGCCCGCGGCCGCGGGGGCTTCCGCAGCCGCTGCGCGGCCGTCTGGGGGCGTGGGGGAGCGGTGGGTGCAGCTGCGACGTTCCTCCTTCCTTTTTTTAATTTTTTTTTCTTATTTCCCTTTTTTCTCCCTTTCCCCCTAATAGATTAACCAAGATGCAGACCCCTGTGGCTCTCCTCGGCTCTCCAGCTCTGGTAAGTGACCTTTTGTCAGAGGGTGGTGGTGGCAGTCCGTGGGCATACGGGGCTAGGAAACCTTTCTTGCTGGTGCTTTGCTCAAAACGCTGTCCTGGGCACCCCTAACCGCGATGGGGTCGTGTGGGTTTGTTTCGCCGTGGCTTTAATACAGAGGGGAAGCAAGGTCACCTCTGGTGACCTGAGGGTGATACCGACCATTTTAGGAGGCCTGCTTTGTAGTGTAACCCCAAGGGCTCCAGCAAAGATATACTAACCTATGTGGCAGAAGAACTCAGTCAGTCACCTTCTTCTCTTAAAGTGTGGAACTGGGAAGAAAATGTAAGGATTTATAACAATGACTGAATTCTGATGTAGCAGGCACAGTGCTGCAGCGTGTGGTCTGCTGCAAAATTGCTTGGAGATTTAGCCCTCCTGGCTAAACTAGAAGTATCCTAAATGTGCATATGCTTTTGCTTTCTAGTTCTGTTTCACTCTTGGGATGTCTTCAAAAATTTCTAAGGCTTATTCATAAAGCAACTGCTCTTTTCCGAGAGGTACTGTGGAGGTATCCAACTGAGAGTAATTGCCTGTGTTTTGCTGCAGTTCCGGTGCTGTTCCAGGGCTCTGGCCAGGCCAGTTTCAGTGTCTCTTTTCAGCAGGCCTGAGATTCAGACTGTACAGGTAAGACTTTGCTGTGGTAAATGGGGTCCAGTATTTCTGTGTTTATCACCTGTGATACTTGATGGTTTCTGCCACGATGGAGAAGTAAGTCTGTGAATCAAGAGGGTGGCTAGTAAGGGGATATAGCTTCTAGCGCACATCAATGATGGATTAGCAGGTTTGGCTGATCTTGCTCTGCCTTGAGTAGAGGAGAAGTGGTGATTATGTATTTTTATTTAAAAAAAAAAAAAGTGTCATTACCGTGTTTCTTTTGCTGTATCCCACAGCCAGCTGGTGTTTCCCATCCACAGCTGAGCCGGCGGGAATTCCAGACCAGTGCTGTTTCCAGGGATATCGACACTGCTGCAAAGTTCATTGGTGCTGGTGCTGCCACGGTTGGGGTGGCTGGTTCGGGAGCAGGTATTGGGACAGTGTTTGGCAGCTTGATCATTGGCTATGCCAGGTAAGCAAGATGCCAAACGGGCTTGAATTTATTCCTGTCTTCAAGCAGGAATCTTTGGTAGATTAGGAGATCCTTTTCTGGAGTTTATGTTCAGTTCTGCAGTAGTGTGTATATGCAGCTCTTGTGTTTAACTGAGGCAGTGCTCTCTGGAATATAAAAGGATTTCTATACTCTGTGATTCTATTAAAATACAAAAGAGAGCGCCTGGATTGTTTTAAACTCCCTTTACTTATTTCTGAATTATGCAGCAGCTCTCTGGAGCTCCGTCTGCCTCTAGAAAAAATGAAGCCGTAGTGAGTGGTTAGCAGGAACTGTTGCTTGGTACTGCCAGGTCAGATGAAACTAGTCGTCAGGGTTTGACATGTCTACTGGCAATCGCTAAAAGCAGGAAAAAGTCATGGCTTTCTCATTCCAACTAGTGGCTGCCTGCTGTAAATCTGATCTGTGCTCCAAAATGCACTACCTGGGTGGGTTAGTCCTGGTTTTCTGTGATACAGGCTGTGGTTTTTTGTTTGTTGTTTTTTTCCTCATTGTGAATCCACTTCTCTCTCTTTCTCTCTCTCCCTCTCTCTCTCTTCCCCTCCTCCCTTGTATCACATACAGGAATCCATCCCTCAAGCAGCAGCTTTTCTCTTATGCCATCCTGGGCTTTGCCCTGTCTGAGGCTATGGGTCTCTTCTGTTTGATGGTGGCATTCCTTATCCTCTTTGCTATGTGACAACTTCTGGCCCTGGCTGCAGCTTCCATCACTCTGTCCTCTGTGGTTTGAGTCCGCTTCCATCAGAGCGTTCCAGACTGACAATTAAAGAAAAGATTTCTCTAAATGAACTGGTGGCTTTATTTTTTTTCTTATGTTCCGGTCCAGTGGTGGGGAAATCCTTGGGGGAGCTGGCGTTTTGATTGAAGAGGGCAATATCCTAGGAATATGGGATCCCATTGGTGAAGCAGAAGGGGGAATATGAAATAGCGGTGGGAGGACAGGACAACTAATGCAAAGTCAGCTCAGACTGCAGCTCTGTGAATACAATAATCTGTGTCAAATCTATCCAAAAATCTCAAAAATCCCAGCAAGCATTGCCCTAGTAAAGCAAATACTTCTGTATGAGCTGACAAAGCATTGTTTCCTCTGTGTACTGCTGTTGAAAAATGCCATGCCTTTCTCTTGCATCTGAAAGACAGGGACGTTGAAAAGGCGATGGGTGCAAGTGAGTGTACTTAAGATTGGAGTGTATTAATGGTATTTGGATAACTAAGTTATCAGTAGATATGCAAGAATATGCACTGCCATATCCTCAACTTTCTTTCCTCACAAAGAAGAGCTGGCTTCAAGGTCACACTCTTCATGGGCCTCTTCCAAGCATGCAGAGTTTACACAGAGGTCCACAGCTCAGTTATATTTCTTCTTCCCCAGTAGTTATATGCTGCAATTGTTTTAAAGATGGGAGCGTATGGCAGAGAAATTCTAAAAATGTAACCTGAATCTTGGACTTTGTGGTAAGACCACTGTACCTTTAAGGGATGTAGGAAGGTGACCATTTGGGGAGCTTGTCTGGTTATCTGCTTTGGGTAATTGAATTAATGCAGCTCTTGTGTTTTAAAGCCTCTAAAGCATAGTTGTGACCTCCTTTGAGATATGAATGGGATACTGTAACTATTCTGTTTCTTCATTCTAACAGCTACTCTCACCCTGTGAGGGGACTAGGAGTAGTAGCATCTGAGAGTAATTGTCTTGTGCTAAAAAGTGTCAATGAGACTATTTGGAGAAATGTGATTTTTTTTTTTTTCTTTTTCGAAACCAGAAAGAACCCAGACTTACTGGCTGAACAAGGAAGGAAAAATCCTGCATCTTCAGCCAGGCTGACCCTTGGGGACATATGTGACCACATGATGGGAGGGACAGGATCCTCTGTGCCTGTGTTGCTACTATAGCCAGGGCTCAGCTGTTGTTCTAAATGCCAACTGTGCCAAGCTGCATCCTAGACGGCAGGTTACATGTAGCAGAAAATTCTTATCTTGGCAGAGGGGATGATGCACAAGTAACTCGAGAGCTTCTTTCATGTTTTCTTTAAAGAGAATTCTGTATAGTGCATTACAGACAGCTATCACCTCTGAGGCTGTCTGGTCTTGGGAGGGGCTCCTGCAAGGGTCATAGAAGACTTCTCTGCACACCTCTGACCAAGCTTATCTGTGCTTCCTGTAAAGGGGAGGAAATGGCAGCGTGATTAGCCAGTCAAGAGCTACAAGGAACTGAATAGCCAGGTCAGTAATACTTTACGGTGCTTTGAGAATCCGAAGTCTAGAACTGGTGTGTTAATGGCAGGCAGTAACTGTCAGCCTCCCTTGTTTCATTGTACATCAGATGCTCAGATTGATAGTTTCAGGAACACAATGCTATATTACCTGGCCTTTTTCAGCATTTGAGCAATTTACACTTGATTGTTCCATACAGTGGAACATAGATCTTTTATCTATGAAACTGGCTAAATATATATATTTTTAAAATATAGCCTTAATAAAGGAGACGTCACCCTGGAATTAAAACTGGTCAGGCCCAGTTGCACTATGTTTCTGTAAATGAAAAAGTAACCAAGTGCTTCCAGGTGGTGTTGCAAGGTGTTGTACGCATGAGAGATCCTCCCCCTTGTCTGAGAAACGTAACTGCTGGTTTCCCACAAGCCTGCAGTAACAGGCCTCTCCCATCTGTCCCTTTGTGCAGCCCCAGGCAGGCTATTTTACTTCCTGCCTATTTTGCTGTGCTTGCAAACACAAAATGATGAGACTGAGGAGTCCAGAGCTGCTGGTAGCAGCTGAAGGGAGCTGTAAGGCCCCCGGACGGGACAGGGGCTGCTGCCGGGGTGGCAGCAGTGCTGCCCTGGTGTGCGCCGTACCCCCGTGCAGGGCACTGAGGCTGAGCAGGCAGCGCCCATCCTGCCTGCACTCTTTCACCAGCCTGCGAGGCTTTCTCACCGCACCTTTTTTCCCGGGGAGGGGGAAAAACCAGCCCCGTTTCTGCAGCTGCCAGTGCCAGGGCTGCTGTGCCAGGGCTGCTGCCCCGGGGCCGGGCGGCGGCGGGAGCCCCCCGCTGCGGCAGGGGGCGCGGCGGCTGCCTGGCAGGAGGGTACTCTCTAACCGTGCCGCGTCTCTGTGGAAGGGGCGCTCTGGCGGTAGAGGCGGACTCTATAGTGGCTGGGGGGAGTCTGCGGCGGCAGTGGGCGGGCTGGTCTCGGCCCCGACGCGGAGGAGGGTGGGGAGAGGTGGAAGGCGACGCTCTGGCTGGCGATCGGTGGCGTCGAAGCGGGGCGGGGGCCGCTCTGGCCGGCGGACTCGCTGGTGCGGAGTCCCGGAAGCGGAGCTCCCCGAGGCCGGGAGCGGAATGGCGGAGAGTCCGGCCGCCGAGGAGGCGGCCCCGGCCGCGGTGTTGGCGGCGGGTGGCGGCGGCGGCGGCACCTCAACCGGTCCGGGCGGCGGCGGCGGCGCGGGGAGCCCCGGCGTCTTCATCCCCGCCGAGTTGTGGGCGGCGGCGGGTTTCGGCGCGGCGGCGGCGCCGCCGCCGGGCACCGCCGTCGCGCCGGGCAGCGGCGCGGCCCCCATGGCCGGGCTACCGGCGGCGGCGGCGGCGGCGGCGGGGGCCGCGCTCCTCACGCACTCCGCCTTCTGGGACCCCACCGTCAGCGGCGACTGGGACAGCGAGCGGCCCAGCCCCGCCTGCCTCCTGCGGATCAAACGGTGAGAGCCCGGCTAACGGCCCCGCTCCTCGCCCGCGGCCCCCCCCCCACCCACCCACGGGGGGCGCGGCCGGCCGTGGGCCCCCTGCCCCGGGGTCGGTGCGGGGTTTTACCCGGGCGGGAACCGGCCGCGGAGCCTCTCGCCTCGTCCCCGACCCCCTCAAGGCAATAAACGTCCCCAGGGCACGGCCGGTGGGCGCAGGCCCGGGGCTCCGCGGGGGTCGGGCCTGGGCGCAGGCCCCGTCCTTGCCCCCGGGGCTCCCCGCGCCTAGGTGCTCGGACGAACGCAGGCCTCGCGTGTCGCCCCCTCGCCTGGGGTCTCTTCCTCCCTCCCTTACCGCCAGGGTCTTTGGCGGCGGCGCTCCCGTCCTGCCCTCGGGATCGCGGGCTCTTCCTCGCAGTCGTTAAACCGGGAGGGCAGCGGGCGGGTTGAGGTTTATAAGATACCGGTCGCAAACCTGCCCGTAACGCTCCCCTTTGCTTTCCTGCTGGTGGCCCACCCCTGCTCTGACTCTCAGAGGGATCGCCCGAGTTAAAGCTGGCGTGTCGGTAGCCATCGATGTAATGAGCAATATGGTCTCGTATTGTTAGAAATGCTGGCGCTGTTTCAACAAGTTCTTCCTCTTTCCTCACAGCAGGTATCGCTGCCTGCCAGGCTCTTGTTCATCCTTGTTCTACTGCCTGTTCTAGACCTTGTATAACGTCTTCCAAAGATGGCATCAAATATTTGGGTGGTTTCCAATCCAAATGGCCAAGAGCACTAACTTCATAATGTTAGGCAGGAAGGCGAGGCTCTCCTGTTGCTCTTGCGCTTCTTCTCATACTGAAACCTCTCTGAACTCCGTTTTCTTCCCAAATGGGAAGGCTTAGTGATAGCTAGCCTTGGAGTTTGGTGCAGCTCTGATTATGGGAAGGAGCTTTTTGGTGATGGGTGCCATTCAGAACATCTGTAAACTGCACTCGTTCGTAGGTCGTTCATTATTTTTCATTTCATTTAGTCTGCTTTCCTAAGGAAACAAGGCCTTTGAGATTAGGTGATGTATGTGTTTATGTTTGCTAGTAACTCTTGAATCCATGGGCTGATCAAAACCAAATGCAACAGACTGACAAAGTTCTCAGAGACAGTTGAGAGAGTTTGGGGAAAACAAATGACTGGGTATAAGAAAGAGATTCTTTAAATACTCTTGAGTGTCGAGAGGGAAAACAGTCATTTTCCATGGGAAGGGAAAATTGTCCATTAGACAACAGAGAATTCACCTAAGAGGACTTTTAAATGCCCACCTATAGGAGAATTTGTGGTTGAAGTCTTAGATGCTGAAGCTGATCTACCCTAAAATGCAAGACTAGGTAATTGAGTTTCACTTGGTCTGATGCCTCACTTACTGATTCATTGAATGCTTGCCTCTTCAGCTGCCTCAGCTATTGTTTAGGGTAAGCTGGAAGAGCTCAGTCAGAAAACAGTGAGACAAAGGAAAAAGAAAAACATCTCTAACTCTTTCAATTGCAAGTTTCCATCTTAAAAATCTGTCCCTTTGTGTATGTGCACAGATTTGTCGTCTAGAACGTTCTGTGCCTCGAGGGCTGATGAACGCCAAGGGAGATCTTGACTAATTCCTGTTTCCTTTGTTCAGGGATATCATGTCCATTTATAAGGAACCACCCCCGGGAATGTTTGTTGTGCCTGATCCCCATGACATGACCAAGGTAAGGGAAGATTTGGAGCAGATTCAACTTTCTGTTTCTCTGTATTTTGCTGTTGATAGCTGCTTTAAGGGTTCGCCCAAATGGTGCGTTCCCTTAATGTTTTGAGAGGAGTCAGGGTGAATCTTCAAGAGAATAATCAGGCTCCAGTTTTCTGGGTTACAATGAGATGGGCTGCATTTAAAATGGGAGGAGGCTCTCAAGGAAATTGGCTTGGTGGAGAGTTATCATCTCAGGGATCTGAGCAGCTTCCACAAATAAACCCGGCGCTGCTTCGATGGCCCTGTGAACTAACGAAGCACTGCTCTAGCTGGTTTTATCCTCCTGATGCTTGAAAATGATCAACAGAGCAGCTTGAGGAAGAGCCGGCTCTGGAAAGCTGTTGGCTGTGCGATCTTCTCAGAGAGGCTGAAAAAGAGAAACGTCCATCAGCCGCAAGCAGAGCCGCAGTTATCTGTGGAAGCCGGAGACGTTTAATTCTCATGACTTGGTGATGGGATGTGTAACCAGGCCTGCACCCTGTCCTCCCGCAGAGCTGCTGGTTTTCACTTGTACCAGGGTCGTACGCAGGTCTGACCTGCGCAGCTGCTCCCAGCACATCGCCTTGAGCAGATGTACTCCCTAGGGATAGGTAAGGCTGAGGCCTCTCCCGTCCCGGTACTTCCTCTCCTGGCTGCCTGGCTCTAGGTGTTTTCCAGGACTGGGAACTCCCACTTCTGTTTGACATAGTGCAGTGAACTGGCAGACAGAGGCTGCTCAAATGTTCTTGATCCAGTGCGTTTCTTGGCCTATCTGATGCTGCCCTTTCTTCAGCTAGTGTCACCTATTCTGGCTGCCCTGGTTTCTGAGAAAGCAGGGTGTGTGGCGGGGATGCTTTGGCTTCTCCTCTGCTGCATACTTCTACCTTCCTGACAAACTTGGCGTCCTCCAGACTCCACCAGTGTAAACACCTGCCTGGTTCAGGGCCTCTGGGTTTTTGGAGGCAGCACAAAGGGATTGTCTCTGCACAGGCAACTCCCGCATCGAGCATTCAGCTATAGCTCTGGCTTCCCTTCACACTGGAAGCTCAAAGTGCAAAAATGCCCTTCAAGGAAGAGGTGGATTTGTAAAACACCAGCCTTGGGGCTTGTAACTAAAATCCTAGGTAGGTAAGAGGACATTAAAGGAGACCGCTTGGATCGCTTCAGGAGGATGGAAAAGGGAGTAAGCTTCCTTAAGAGCCCTATGGGAGTAGATTTCCTGGTACACAATTGAGATCTTTGAGGGTAATTAGCACGGAGAGAATAGGTTCTTAATTTTGGATCCTGGCAGAGGATATTGAGTGATTGGTTTCAATAAGGCCAAATCAGCACGAGACCATAAAATTGAGGAATGTTCTAGTTCTGGCAGTAATTATGATTTTTTTCCCCCCTAAAATTAGAATTTTTTTAAATTTGAAATCTTACTTTTTTTTTTTTTTTTTTTTTGGAAGCAGAGCTTACCAGCTGAACTGTGATTCAGTCTGGTTTGGACTGTGTAGAGATGTATGTATGGGAGGCAGCTGCTGTGGATTCTGGCCAAACCTTGCGTTGGAAGCCTGCTTTGCACATTGAGCATGGCAGAGGGGGAAGAAGTGTGCAGCAGTGGCTCAGGCTAAAGAGGGAAGGAGGGAGGGTAATGTGTGGCCTGCACATGTCCTGTGCTTATGGAAGATGCTGCGTCCATAATGCTGCCTGGGTGGAGATTTCTTGCCTTTGGTTGGCTTTGTTGAGGATTTGATGGTGCTGCACAATTTTGAAGTGGTGCGCAAGATGGGCTTTTGTTTTCCAGATTCATGCATTGATCACAGGCCCATTTGACACGCCTTATGAAGGGGGTTTCTTCTTGTTCCTGTTTCGCTGTCCTCCAGATTATCCCATCCACCCACCAAGGGTCAAACTGATGACAACGGGAAATAACACAGTGAGGTTTAACCCCAACTTCTACCGCAATGGGAAAGTCTGCCTGAGTATTCTAGGGTAAGAGGAGACTTTGGCTTTTTTCAGGGGAAACCAGGAGGTGGCTGCAGGCTGTCTTCTGCCTCACGCGTCCTTCTCAGTACGTTGTGCCCTAATCTTGCCCCAGACATTCGCTTGGATGCACCTTTATGCTTCTGTGAAGTTATGTGCAGAACTGGAGCTTTAAAGCAGCAAAAATTTCTCTCCTCTACTGAAACAGGAGTCTGGCTTGTCTTTAAAAGCACCTGAGAATGGAGCAGGGGAAGCATGAAGTTCAGTGGATGCTGCCACTTTCCTCCTATTTCCCCCTGCAAAGACTTGGCCCAAGCACTGCGTTTCTTCCACTTTTGTGCTTTGCAGCCTGATCCTTAATGTTGTTTGAATATAGGTTTTTGTGGTTTTAATTTCCTCTCTCTGTGTGGGTTTAAAAATAAATAAATAAAATATAAAGCCGCTAAGAACTTCCTTGAGAGCCATTTGACTGCTCTGGGCTTCCACCTACACGTAGTATGTGGGGCTGAATGGTGGGAGTAATGATTTACAAGCCACTGCTCCCGTGCTGCCTGTTCAAACAGGCTTCGCTGCTGCAAACGCTTGTTATTCACCTGCTTGATTTTTAAGCATGTGAAAGTCCTGGTTGATTCAATGGGCTTAGGGCCCAGCTTAGGGGCTCTGCTAGAGGAACCCTGGCTGTGGTATGGGGTTCCCAGCTCCAGCTGTGATGGGTTCAGTTGCCAATAAAGGAAGGTTTTCGCTGAGTCCCCAGACTGGTGCAGCTGAGGTGTTTGTGTGTGTTCCCTTCTGTTGCAGAGAGGCAGCCAGGTGGGGAAGAGGCAGCGATGGCTTGAATTGCTGTAGGGATTCAGTTAGATAAAAGGAGTCTGGGTCTTGATATGGTTAAAAGACTGCCTTTGCCAGGGTGGTTTCAGCAGTGCTGTGCACATGCCACTTATACCAAAGCTGGTCCAAGTAGCTGACACTCATCTTATCCAGGATATGGCCCAAGACTGAGTGAAAGGGATGCTGTCTTTTGGGGAACATTTTCTTCCAGCGTTTCAGTCTTCCTGATCCAGTGAGCTGGATGCCAACACCTGCGGAGTACTGAGACGTGGAGGCATGTCCACGTCTTGGGGGTCTGAATACCCAGCAGTTTCCGCACAAGCTGCGTTGTTGCTCATGCACTGTAGCCCTGGCGGGAAAGCTAAATTATTGAAGAGTGACCCAAGGGCCTTGGCCTTAGCAGAAGTGGGAAGCACAGAGGCAGCTGTGAATGAAAGGATTTAGGAAGAGCATGTGTGGGTCAGTACGTTTGTTCAGTTCTGTATCTAGAACTAGGATATTAAGGGCAGGCAGCAGAACAGCTTTTCCTGACTATGCCTAGCTTGTAGCTTGTGTTGTAGCTTGTGTGGTAGCTTGTGTTGCTCCAGGGTGCTGTACAAGATGACAGCCCTAGCTTTAATGTGCCTTGTAAGAAGTTTGGAAGTGTTACTTTTCCCCCGCTCTTCTGTGTGTGAGGCCCTGTATGTTGTTGGCAGTGGAGTAAAGTTCACCAGACTCTTGTCTGGCTCCGGTTAACGTGTGCAGTTGGGTGAAAGAACACACGGGCTGCACCCTTAAAACCTTCTCAATGTCCAGTGCTTTGTATATCTGTAGCATCTGTTTCTTTTCCTGTGGTGTTTCTGTAAGATATAGATGTCTCCTTGTGGTTTCCCAAGCTTTCTGATCTTTTGGCAGTTGGAGGGATGGTAGTCACTGGGCTTGTCCTGTGTTGTTAATTAATACTTTTCTGTTTTGATGCCTCAGCACTTGGACCGGGCCTGCATGGAGCCCAGCACAGAGTATCTCTTCAGTCCTTATCTCCATCCAGTCTTTGATGACTGAGAACCCCTATCATAATGAACCTGGCTTTGAGCAGGTGAGAGTTTGGGATGGATCATTTCTGATTCTGCAGCTATTTGTCTCTTCTCTCCACACTTTGCTTCTGGTGGTAAATCCCATTCTGGAAATGGGGACAAAAGTAAGTTATGTCACTTGGCTCTTCTCCAGCTTCCTCCCCCTCTACTCAGGACTTGAGGGGGAGTTGCAAGCCAGCTCTGAACTGCAGGGTGCTTAGTTCACACCTGCGGAGGGTAACAGAAACCAGAGGCATTCGAGAAGTTGCTGGGGAGATGGGAGTGCTCTTCATTTCTCTGCTATGCAGCTCCTGAAATGGCTTCCTCGTGACATATTGTTCTGTCATGCAGGAACCAAACTGCTCAGGTTTTCCTGGTCTCCAGTGTCCCAAGGAGAGATGAGGAGAGAGGCAGGTTTCTGTGCTGGCTGTATCAGTTGACCTGTCTCCACTGCTGTGTGAATCCAGGGCTCTGGGGACATGTGAAATCTTGCCAGCCTTTCAGTTGCAGCATAAATTAGCTCACCATACACTGAACAGACAAAACCGTAGTGGGTTCATGCACCGGTGAAATTCATCGGGCCCAGGAGGGAGAGACTAAGAGCCATTCCAGTTGCATGGACTAACTGGCCCAAATTCTGTTTCCAGGAGAGGCACCCTGGGGACAGCAAAAACTATAATGAGTGCATTCGGCATGAGACCATCCGAGTAGCAGTGTGCGATATGCTGGAAGGAAAGTGTCCCTGTCCTGAGCCTTTACGGTATGGAAAGGTGGCATGGAGGGAGCGTAAGAAAATGGGTGTGTGTGTGGGGGGGCCAAGATCAACTTCTCTGACTGCCCTTCCTGACATCCTGAGAGTTGCTCCAGGGAAGAGCAAGCCTTTAACTCTACCAGATCCAGCAAAGAGTGATTGTTTGGGGTAGCTGCATTTGTATGGTGCCCAGGAGCCGTTCATTGACAAAGGCGGTGTTAATGTGCACAGTGGCTGCATCCTCTGACTAGCGTGTGAGAATAGATGTGCCTTGTCTTACGGCAAAAAAAAAAAAAATCTTGGGGCAGGAGGGAGACCGCAGCTGTTGTGCAAGCACATGCAGAATCTGTTCAGCTGCAGTGGTGCTGTAGCTCATTTTACTGTGTGTCCTGCCTAGCTGTACCCAGTTGTCTGTAACATGCTTTGCGGGCAGTTGATTTGCTCAACTGGAGTTCAGTGGGATGGTTGTGACCCTGGATGAGGTGACTGTTCTTGTAACACTGTCATTCTGCATTGACTGTATGTTCTCTCATTGCCTTCAGGGGAGTAATGGAGAAATCCTTCATGGAATACTACGACTTCTATGAAGGGGTGTGCAAAGAAAGACTTTATCTCCAAGGACAGACGATGCAGGTGGGTGGCAGACAAGCTTCCTATTGATCACACGCTGCCTTAGCAAGGAGCATGTGGTAGGACAGCTTAGTGAGAAACAACTGTGCTGTGATGTGCAGTACCTAAAGGTACTTAGGATGAAGCTGGACCTTTTCTATCAACTGTATGTTCCAACTTTGCTTCAACCTTGAAACTGGGACCCTGAGACGTTCCTGTGGATAAAACACTGCTTTCCCCGAGCTCAGGGTACGCAGGCAGCGCTTTCAAAGCTGTTAGATTTCTCTGAATGCTGGACCTGAGCTACTCTTCAGGAAAGCAGGTACTTCTCTGAGCAGTGAAACCAACATAGTTTGCTTTCATGTGGATTTGGTGTTAAGACGGGAGGGCAACATGTAGGTTGGCCAGTGCTGGTGGGGACTGAGCTCTATTGCAGCATTTTCCTGTCGGGATGCTAGTAAGATTTTTTTTCTTCTGAGATTCCTTTGCTCATACAGCAGATAGGAACTCTCTCTGACTCCTCCTTGTTCTGTCGGATCGGGTTGAAAGCGGCTGACTGAGCCAAAAGTTCCTGGAGGAGGAAGGGGTGAGGGAACAGGGATAACACGGCAGACGCATCTAGACAGCTTGAATGCAGGAGCCTTGTTTCTGTAGGAAAGTACACTTTAAATAATAGATTGCCAAGCTACTTGCATATGAACAGATGCATCTTCCTTTCTCATCAGCCACCTCTTGTCTGACTCATTGAGAAATTTCACTATTAAGAAAAGATGGAGGTGGTTGATTTAACGATCTAGAGTCTACATAAGCCCTTTTTTCCTGTCAGAGCTGTCACTGGCTGTGTAATTCATAAAATGAGAGCATTCCTGAAGCAGGAGAGCTCTTGTTTGGGATGAGAAATTCCCCCACGGCAGATCTGTGCCTGACTTGTATCGACAGAGAGTACTGGACTGTATAGTAAAATTTGACGTCAGAGGGTTGTCAGGCGTGGCCCGCTCTTGTTTCTGCTGCAAGGAGCCAAGGCTTAGTTGCTTTCACCATGGGTTTGTGAAGGACACCGTGGACTGGGACTGCGTTGTACTTGGTTCCCAGAGGTAGGGACTGCCATGTTCTGTTTTCTGCTCGCTTGTAAATGGTAGGTAGCATAGGAAGGTATCAACACAACGTGCTGGAGAGATGCCATTGTTGTCTCCACAGCCCTCTATTTAAAATGAAGCCACTCCAGGGTCAGTATCAGTTGAGCGCTTGCCTTATCTGCTGTCTTGTTAACTCTAGAGCCACACGTTGGCTTGTACTAAAGGTCAACATCGGACGGGACGGTGTAAACTCCCACCATCTTATGTAGCTCTGGCAATGTGTCTTCGACTTGGAATTGGGATGAAAGGAGCAAGTGTTAAGTCTCCAAAGGTGTCTTGCCTTTCACCCAGCTACATCTCAGCTGGGGGACTTGATTTGCAGTAAGAAAAGTGTTACTTTCATTTGGAAGAGGTCTGTAGCACTAATATAAAGTGTGATCAAATCTTTGGCCCCTGGTTATAGAGGCTTTCATTTGTAATACGTTTTCTTTCCCTCCTTGGTATGGGCCTGAGACCAAATCTTTGAAGTAGCTTACTTCCTCAAAGCTGCTAGCAGAAATGCAACCCGTGTCTGCCTGGCCTTTCTTCCGTCTCTGAAGTTTGCTTGGGTTTGTAAGGCTTCCCGAAAGAGACTCTAAACAGAACAAAATCTTCAGCCTTCAACCTCTGCCTTGACACTGAAAAGTTCAGGGGCCTCTTGGTCACAAGTTAGGATTTAACCCTGAAGTCTTTGACCGTTCTTTGCCCAATTACTGTGCAGCTTTCTTCTTTCTGCCTCTTGGCCTGGTAAATATTCCACACGCTGAGCCTAGTTTGATGTGATGCTTCACTGTAGAAGGATAATGGTCTCTATTAATATAGATTTGTCCACGCTTTCCTTCCAGGATCCTTTTGGTGAGAAGCGAGGCCACTTTGACTATCAGTCCCTATTAATCCGTTTGCAAGGAATTCGGCAGAAGGTGCAGGAGAAACACCAGCAGGAGAATACAGAAATAGACTCTGAGAGCAGCTCCTCTGAGACAGAGACAGACACTCAAGGTTGTTCCAAAGCTTAGAGCTGCATAAGGAGTGGAGAGGCCAAGCCGTGGGGATGTTCTGTCTTCACACTCTAGAGTACCCCTGACAGACTCGACAACCAAACCAGTGCCAGAGCGGAGAAAACTGCGGGATGTCTTCTGTCTCCTTTTACTGCTCTGGTGGATAATACTGAACGAGAAGACTTCATGCTAGACAAAGCCAAGCTTGTGACAGGCTACTATTAAAAGGTACTTACTATGCTAGAAAGCTGGAGCATGTGGCATCAGGTTATTTTTTGGAAACACCTACACTGGGTTTTTTTTTTTTTTCCTTCCATTTGATTAAAGAATGAGATCTAGACCATGACTCCTCTTTACAGCTTTTCTGTTCCTAGACAGTGAGCCCATCCCTGGGGCCACGCTGAACATGGAGCTGTAGCTGTGGGAGTGCTCTGATGAGTCCAGGGTATGACAGGGCCCATGCACTGTGTGCCCGGGTGAAGCCTGTTTGTGTGGGTTGGGAGGGATGAAGCCCCTCTGCTCCGTGGGAGCCCAGCTACCTGGTGTCTTTCTTCTAGACACTGTTCTAGACAGACCAAAGATAAAGAGCAGTGGTGGAATCTGGGCTCCCTTCTGAAAGCTTTATTCAAGCCCTGGGTGACTTCGTCCACTGGGACTTCAGGCACAAAGGGGAGAATGAAAAGTGGAAACTGCAAGAATTCATAAATCGAGTGCAGGTGTGTTCACCCTGGCATTTTGAGGGAGGGAGGGTGAGAAAATCATTGGTTCAGAGATGGGGGAAGCACTTAAAAATAAGTCTAGTTTGTGTATTTTTTTAAGGTGTTGATTTGAAATTAGTGTTCTAGAAATGTTTATTTGGTTGCTCTGAATGGAGCTGTTTTGTTTCCTCATCTGAAGTACTCTTTGCTTTCCACCCCTCTAGTCAGTGTAATATTTCATTTTTCTCCTCTCTTCCTCCTGCCCCCTCACTCCCAACTGTTACTTTGATCCCTCAGATTTGAAATGCTAGTATAAGGAGCATTTCTAGCTAAGGAAGCCACCGTTTCTGGGTGGAGTTCTTCAGAGGTGCATGCCTCGTTATTGACTGAAAATTCCTTTGCCAAACTTGGCCGAGCGCAAGCTAGCTGAGTGTCGTAAAGCACTTCAGCGCTTTGAATATTTGTTTTAAACAGCAGCTTTTTACTGTGAGCGAAGGCAAACCTCTTGGAGAGGTGTCTGCAGGCTGCGAGTGCCATTACATCAGAGATGTATTCCGTGTAACTTAGGTGGAGGTGAAATACCCAGTTTCTCCAGGCAAGTGAGCCTGGTGATGATTGATTGGAGCAGTAAAATGTTTTGTTGATGAAGAGCTTAATCTACTTTTGTTTTTTACAGGAGCTTTGATAGAAAGCTAAGCAGAGAGTTGCACATTGTCTCAGGCCCTCTCCCACCTCCCTTAAACACCTTCTACCAGCTCAGCCCTGTTTCAGACTCCTAGGGGTGGTGAGGGAACTCCCAACCCAGTCCTCTGTTAAGAAAGTGCATAGAGAGGGGCCAAAAGACCCCTGCAGTGTGATGTACAGAAAAGCAATGTCCCACGTGTCACTGAATTATCTGGAGTCTCTGTGATTTGAGCATCAACTATTGCAGAAGCCTGCACACTGCTGTCTAAGCAGCTCTGAAAAACCAAAAGGTGGAAACATTTCTGAATTAGAAAGGCGCCATCTAACAACTCGGGAATCTTTTTCCCTTTAGCAAGCAAACTCCCCTGGGTCTGTCATTGGTATGATTTAGACTTAAACCCTGTCTTCCCTTGAGGGAAAGCTAAACTTACATAGGACTCACTCAACACATAAACCAGATGAGAGTAAATAAAGCTGTGTTCACCTTGAAATAAGGTCTCAGGGAGGCAGCAGGGTCTCCTGAGAAGTCATGAGCTGTGTGCTACTTTAACGCCTCTTTAATCCCATTGTAAATGTCACGTTGTTTTTCACCATTCAGTAGCATTGTGGGTAGAGCTGTGACTCTGCTGCCTTCCCAAGGCAGAGCTGGTTCTGAAATCTGTTTGTGATGCATGTGGCGTTACCATCCACTGATACAATGAAACAAGAAAATGCCTTATTGTGGACACTATTCACATAACTAGCATGTGGCTGTAAAAGAGAAGTATTAGTTTTATAGTTCTAATGTTGTCTGTCCTACCATTTCTGAATGTTTCCATTTCAAAGTGACAATCCTCAAATGACTGCTCTAGGCAGAGATGTTTTAGCAACAGATTTTTAGACCTAATTGAGTTGAAAATATATGCACAAGAGTCACTCTAAGATACCTTGTTTATATACTATTGTACATAAGATTTTTTTGTGCAATAAAGTTTGTTTTGGCAGAATCTAGACTGTGGTGGTACTTAGTGGAACAACGGCTCGTTCACAGAGCAAAGAGGACTACAGAATAGTTCCTCAGCTGCTTTAGAAGTGTCACTGCTTGCTCTGAGATTCTCTAGACACAGTCACGTTTGCATCCTTCAAGACTGCAGTTGAAATAGCAGCCTAGATAATTTTCCTCTTGCTGTGACAAGGTAATTAGTGTCTGTAATCATAGGTGGTATTTCTACCCACAACACAGGAACAAATTCAAAGGTAAGCAAATATGAATTAGTCCTATTAAATTCTTCAAGCTAGACACTTTTTAGAAAACTTTATTTAAAGTCCACTGTCCCTGTGTTTCAGGTGATATGCAAATAACCTCACAAGAAGAATTATATACAGGCACAGAATACTTAGCAGTCAAGGTATTGCCTCCTTGGCTTCCTCTGGAGTGATTTCCTGAGAGTACAGCTCTGTAAAGAGAGCAGGCAGCCAGTACTGAGGTTCTCCTGCTGCCTGTGTATCCAGCCAGGCCATTCCTTCCTTCAGCAAGTGTTCCTGTACAGAGTGGAAACTGTGAGTGAAACTTAATGAAATGGCTGAAAAGCCATTCGTATTAGAGGCCTGATCTCACATTTATCCTAGGGGAAGGAAATGTTGTAGAACTTGCACAACAATTGTTTTTGCTCATCTTGAGCTTAGGGAATATAATTCAGGCACCCAGTCGCACCCAATCACACCCACCCTGCTACAGCAGTATGTTTATGCAGGACCTGAGCTAACAAGATTCAAGCTTTTGGGTTAATCAGTGAAGCTACAGGAGGGCCATCTGCAGCTGCTGAGCCTGTACCCAAGAACCTATGTTGCGGCGGCATGTACACTGCCTTTGGTCTACCAGCTTAGCTTAGGACCATCTACATTTGCTGTGATCACGCATCCCCGCCGGGTCTGCAGCAGGGCTGCAGGAGCAGCCACTCTGCGCTGTCATTTAACCCCACAGTGTGTAAGAAACCTTCGTACATACCAGCACCTGCTTTGCTCGTTCTGTCTCCCACTTTAGACTGGATCTGATCTCACTGACTGTTACGTATCCCTTTTTCTGAAACAAGAGGAAAAAAGTCTTGACTATGAGTATACAGTATAAGGCCATAGTTTAGGAAAGTGTGAACAGTTGTGCCTACAGGCTTGACCTACTCTCAGCTCAAGTTTTAGATTGTGTTCATGCTGGAATTTGCATTTTCTACACCATGTGTTTCCTGCCATGAAAGCAATAAGGTTCTTTTAAAGTGGCTGTATTTTAAAATTGCCTGACTCAATACCTCTGCCAGCTGCAAGACGACTGTGTGATCCATGTTCAGTTCAGCTGGTACAGACTGGATCAGATATGTTCCACCAACAGGAATAATCCCAAAGCCATTCCCCAAGACCTTCAGCTTCTTGATTGCTCGAAGGAGATCATCCCTGAGAAGCAGAGGTCAATGCAAGGCTTTAAAGCAAGAACCTCTCTTGAAGTGCACGCTACATTCTGTAAATAAGGAAGATTTGAATTGCAGAAGCTAGGAGCAATAGCTCCTTGGAGCTTACTGCAACTAAGTAATGAAAACTGAAGAAGTGTTTTATAAAGCAATTTAGAATTAGTCTGGATGTCTATGCCCCTCTTCAGAAGTGTAGATCATGGTGAGCTGTTTCCAAATCTAATTCTGTACTGATGCTTATCAGTCCCTTCTGGATTCCTTACAGCTCAGGAGGCCACAACAGCCTCAGCAGACTCTTGACAGCAAGAGAGCTGGATTTGTAGGGAACTAATTCTCTCCAGCTCACTGCAACAGTCCTTAACACCTAACAGCTTGCAGAGAAAGTGCACTTCTGCTTTCTGAACTGAAATGGTTAACAGCATCAGAATAGCACACTTGTAAGTCAGTAATTGTGCATCACGTGCAAGTGGCTCCTTTGTTAGGAATCAAATTTGGAATCCAATTAACAGCAGCATTTTCAAGTGCTACTGAGATCAGTCATCCCTCTTTTCTTCCCTGAATGCTACTTGACTCCCCTTTCCTGTAACACACAGATACTCACTGGCTGACATCCTGAGCAAACTTCCCCCTTCCCTTCAGCACTTGCTGATGAAGTTCTTCCAGTGTTATCAGACCTAAGAGTCAACAAAAGGGCACAGGAAAGCATTACTACATAGCCAAAAAAAGAGTAGTCAAGGCTCCTTTTGTATTTGCCACTGGCTCACCTCTGCCTTAACATTTTATAAGTGACTGTTCATTGTTCCCAGTTTCAAGGCTTGGGTAAGATAAGCATCTTGTCATTTCTGTTTCTAGAGCTAACATACAGCAGTCAGCTGTTGCCTTCCCCCACAAATGTATCACACAAGTTTCAGCTGGTTTTGATGTAGCCTATTCCTGGTCTCAGATTGTCTTTCTGGAGTAAAGAGCGTCCGCTGTCTTCATCAGGCACTTGCTACTATTGTGATTCTTCAGAATGTTGCTGTGATCCTTTAAAAATGATCTTACTGTCAGGCTCAAAGCAGTGACTTATACTTGACTCCCGTCAAGATTGTCATTTATCACTACTGTTTCCCCAAGGTAATGGGAATTGCAGTTCCATTACTTCAATAGGGCAGAGTTGCTTGATTTCCTCAGAAACCGATCAATCTGGGTAACTACCAGTGGCACAGCTTTAACGTGCTACAAAAACAAGAAGGCTTTTGGGGGGCAATGAAGACGAAACTGTCATCTCAGCATTTTCTGAATCTAGTGAAGAACACAGCGCTGAGCGGGGCGACTCATTTTCCAGAGGGAAAAGGTATTCTCCATTCTCTGCAACTCCTAGAAGCCACAGTGGGATCCTTACCTCCGTTCCTGTGTTTCAGAGCCAGACAGACTTCAATAATCTGCACGCCCAATTCATAGTAAAAGTCTCCAACTCCCAGCATCTCTGACCAGAATCCTTTACCAGCTGTAAAGCGAGAAAGGGGAAAGCGATTAGACCATTGTCAAAAATATCCTTCCCAAACTGGTGCTGAGCAGCCTGCTTCTCCTTGCAGAGTTGCAGGCTCTGTAACCTTGTGAAGCAAAAGGGCAGAAGAGGTTAAGGGATCTTTGACTATGTGAGACTTACACACAGAACCAGAAGTCTGGCCCAGAGGACAGTGATTTTTCTCCTAAGGAAAGGGAAGACCTGTGAGCACTGTCAGATTTGTCACTTAATTGTCTCCATTTTGGGAATCTCCACCTCTTTTTTTCCTCTTTGAAATAAATAGCACCTGAAGGTACTTGCTTCTTTTCCTCAACCATTACAGCAGTTCACAAACCCAAAGAATCAAAATACTGTCAGCTTTCCTCAAGGACAACTTATATCAGATTCCCCAAGAAATGTTTACTGTATGACAACAGTGAGAGGAACCCTTAGCTCATTAAACCCCTGGTGCCCATTCCTCACATGCCAAAGGATCCACTCCTATTGTTGCACACATATCCTGGAACTGGACCCGAAACTGGGGATTTTTACGGATCTCTTGCTTGTGTTTGCTGGCAAACTCCTCTAAGTTGGTCTTAAACATGTCCAGCTGCTTAGACATCTGAAAGAGACAATTGCACAGAAGAAGTATTTCTGTCTTAACACTAATTTAATGCATATTTTTGATAAACGTATCTTGTATGTACCCTCCCTGCCCAGAAACTAAGAAAGTACAGTCCTCAAGTAACACTAGGGTCTCTGACACGCTGTCTACTGAGCACAGATTGCCCCACTGGTCTTAAAGGAAGGAAAAAAGATAAAGTTGCTTGATGAAATCAGAATTCTCCATTTTACCACTGAAGAAACATCCACATTGCACATTCACACAGTGCAAAGTGCATATTTTAACACTGAATACAAACCACTGTCAGGCCACAGTGGAGATGAGGCAAGGCAAAGGGCTACTGTGAACCAAGCGACAGGCTTAGAAGGGAGGCGGCAGTTATTTTGTGACGCGCGTGGGGTAGAAACTGCTCTACGCAAAACAGACGCTGCTGAGGGTCCTGAGAAAGGAGGCGGAGAAAGAGCTGTCTCCAACATTACAGCTCTCTGACAGAAGAGCAAGCTAATGGGTGCCTTCACTATCCACGCTGCTCGTTACATCCGGACACCGAGGCGGAGAGAGAAACGGACCCAATTTCGGGGCTGGGCGCGCCATCGCGGTTATCCCCACTGCCGGGGTGGGGGCAGATCTCCCACCTGGGCCAGCTGGTCTTCGGCCAGCACCGTCCCTCGCTCCTTGTACTTGGCCTGCGGGAGGAAAGCGGGATGATGATGGCGGTGCTGAGGGACGGAGGATCCGGGGGACCCGCGGCGAGCGGGGGCGGGGGGGTCCGAGCAGGGCTGGCACGGGGGGAGGGGGGCGACGCCGGGGCCTGTCCCCCCCCCCCTCCAACTCCATAGGGCTGAGGGGGCCTGGGAGCCCTCACACTGGACCAGCAGAGCCAGCTCAGGACCGGGGCGGGGGGATCTGCTGCCCCCAAAACGGGCCGGGTGCCCCCCCCCGGGCTGGTGGGACCTGGTGTGTCCCCCCCGCAAGGGCCTAGCGGGGCCTAGCACTCCCCCCACGGGCCCGGTACCCCCCGCCATGGGGGGGGCTGCCACCCCGCCCCCAGGCCCGGTGGGGCCTCCCCCCCCCCCCAGGCGGCCCGACCCCCCCTTCCCCCGTCACCTCGGCGAGCTTCTTCTTGGCGATAGCGCCCGCGCCCACCCCGCGCCGGTGCATCCCGGCCCGGGCGGCCCCTCCGCGCGCCGCGTGACGTCATCACCCCGCGACGGGAAGCGGTGACGCGCGGCGGTGGGCGGGGCCGGAGGGGGGACCGCCCTCAGCCGCCATGTTGGGGGGGACACCGCTCCCTAGCTCCCGCCCCCGGGGCACCGGAGTTGTGCGGGGGGGGGGGGGGGGGAAGGTGCCCGCCCCCCCCCCGGGCCGGAGGGATCTCCTCGAGCACCCTTGGTAGCCGCAGGGGGTGGGAGAACCATCGAGGGCTTCAGGCCCCCACTGAGGGGGCCTTTATCTGGGGGGGGAGGGAAGGCCCTGTTGGGGGGCTGGGCCCCGCCCGGGGTGAGTCCCTCTTTGGGGGGTTGGGCCCCCCCGGGATGGGGTGAGTCTCTGTTTTGGGAGGTTCCCCCCTCCCCCCGGTTGGGGTTAGTCCCTGTTGGGGGCTCTGGGGCGGGGGGGGGTGAGTCCCCATTAAGGGAGGTTTTGCCCTTTCCCCCTCCCCCGGTTGGGGTTAGTCCCTGTTGGGGGGCTCTGGGGGATGAGTCTCTATTTGGGGAGGTTTCCCCCCACCCCTTTTGGGGAGCTCTGTGGGGATGAGTCTCTATTTGGGGAGGTTTCCCCCCACCCCTGTTGGGGAGCTCTGTGGGGATGAGTCTCTATTTGGGGAGGTTCCCCCCCCCCCCCTCGGTTGGGGTGAGTCCCTGCTGGGGGGCTCTGGGGGATGAGTCTCTATTTGGGGAGGTTTTACCTTCCCCCCCCCCACCCCCCCGAGAGCGGTGCGTTCCTGTTGGGGGTTTGAGGCCCTCCTGGGTGGAGGTGACTCTTTATGTGGGGAGGTTTCAGCCCCCAGGGTGAGGTCAGTCCCTGTTCGGGGTCGGGGGGGGTCCCCTCAGAGATAGGTGAGCGCTTGTTTGGGGGGATTGGGGCCCCCTGGTTGAGGGTGAGTCTCTATTTGGGGAGACTTGGGGCCCCCCCGGAAGGGAAGGTGAGCCCTCGCAACTGCTTGAGGACTGGCAGAAGCTCTCCCATGGGGATTTCGGTGAGGCCAGCACTTGGTCAGGGTTTGTTTCCAGGATGAGCAGTGTGGGCTGAACTTCTGTGAAAATCCACAGCTGATGCTGATGTCATTCTTTAGGTCAACACCCCATGGCAGGTCCTAAACTCTTGAATGCCTGCGGTCTCTATCCGTGTTACGGTTCAGTCATCGGCAGGCCAAATTCATTGACCCTTACAAGGTGCATTGTGAGCTTTACTGAGAGCCTTGTTTGGAAGGACACTTTTTTTTTAATGCAATATTTTTATAGTCTATCCTCAAATTGAGTCCAAATCAAACTTATTTCAGCTTCAGACTAAACTCTTTATTGCTTACATTAGCGAAGTGGACAATATGCGCAGAACAGGGTGAACGTAAGATATCTTCCTCCTTAACATATCTGTGGAGACAGCTCCTCCGGAGGGTCCTGGAGTTATAGAGTCCTAGTGAAGCAGATGTGGGAGAAAAAGGTATGAATCCCTATGGTACTGCGTTAAGCCATTTTAATTTAGATTCTGCAGGGGAGAAGTCATATGTTATCACCCTCTCTACCCGCCACTCCCTTCTGATAGCTTGCAACCCCATTTGTTGATTTTGATAGCAAGATAGAAGTCTTAAAAGCTAGTAAGTACCTATTAGTAAGTGCCTTCAAGTTTTGAGAAAATCAGATACTGGTTAGAGAAGGGAGATGCAAATAGATGTTCCTGTGAGGGAAAGGCTGCATTGCGAGCTCAATGGTAATTTGTTTTATCTGGCCTGCCGGCTGGCCAGCCAGCACACTGTGTCTGACCTATCTGCAGGGGATTGTCCGTGGCACGGATCTGCCTCTTATTTTCAACGTACATTTATTCATGACCAATTCATCCCTTTTTGTTCTTGTGCCAACTTTTTCCGTTAGCGTAAACAGCTCTTCTCCCTCTCTCTGGTGTTTATAGATGGTGACTTTGTCCTCAGCCTTCATCTTACTAGACTAAACATAAAAGATGTGCTCTCCATTCCCTTGAGCCTTCTGGTGGCCCTCCCCTGCACCTTTTGCATCCTGAGTTCTTGTTATGTTATGTGTGCCTTTTGTAGCAGTGCACAATGTGCAGAAAAAGTATTTCCTGTAAGTGTTCTGATATCCCTATTTTTTCATTTTTCCTTTTATAAACACCTCATTTTCTCATAAAACAAGGGGGAAAGGGTTTTTCTAATCTCCCTTCTGTAGATAGTCATTATTTGTAAAATGTTTTTCCCCACTTTATGATAAAGTTGGCCAGAGGATAACTTTGCAGAGCCAAACTCTGGCCAGAGCTCTTAACTTTCCACACAAATCCAGCTGAGCTGCACTGTTTGAGCACCAAGTGATTATCTACAGAAATCCTAAACTCGTTGGTAGAGCACTGCAACAAGTACCTTTGTGGCAGGGCCTTTGTACGGTGCTGGGAAGGGGTCTGAGGGATGCTTTTAGGAATAGGAATAGGTAGAACGTGGCTACTCACGTTGGTCTGCAGAGATCAGCCGAAATCAACCATGTCAGAAACTCCTGGCTCAAAACATCCTTCAAATCTTCTGAATCTTCGGAAGAAGTAAAACTGCAAGAAATGTCCCATGCCATAAAGACAAAGGAGAGAAAACAATCCAAATGCAAAATATAACAGCCGCTTATGCCAATACCCCCACGTTCACAGGAACATTTTATTTTCTTTCTGTTGCAATATCTTTGACTCAATGCATTGCTCACCAGCCTGTCAGTCCTGGCAACTTTTCCTTTTTATCCTTTTTGCTGCTTACTGCCAGTTGCTCCCCTCTTTCCTTCTGTGAAACTCTCAAGGTTTTTTGTTGCTAGAAAATCTGGGCAACTCACACTTAGGTTCAGAGCTCCTTGTCTGTCCCACAGAGCTTGAGAAACAAGACCGTTCTGCAGAGCTGACGGTGCCAGTGTCAGTGGGGAGGAAGTGACAAGCATGAGCTGCTCTGAGGAAAGAGAGCCAGAAGGATTTCTCTCTCTCTTCCTGCTACGATTGGGCCCTGGGTCTCAGCTGGGCCTGATTCAAATTAGACAGCTCAGGCTCTTGTCTCAGTTCATCTCTTTTCTGCCTTCATTGCTTCATGTCTCCGCAGCCAGGAGGCTGTATTTTCTTCTTTTCATCTTTCTCAGTACTGCCTGTTATTCTTAACTACATTTAACACTCCATCCTTTTGTCTTTTTTTCTCTGCAGCCTTTCCTCCGCCTATATTCTGAAACGTCCATATGTAAATCTCTACTTCCCAGCCTAGATCAAGAATTAGGTAGTGCCGCATGGATCCATACCCTTTGGGTTTTCTCAGTCCTCTTTTCCTCCAGGTGCCATTTAGATGCTTGACAAAGTTAGTCATTTCCTGCTTAACAGAAGTCCCTCTGCTACTGCCTGAGCATCCCAGCAGAGCCATAAACAGTGAGAGACGGTTTAAATTAAAGGGCATTTTGCTCTTAATAACAGTTTTTCTGTGCTGTGAAACAGAAGTGCCAGTGAGGAAGAAAGAATAAAGGGAAATGTTGATGGCTGGGGGTGTTGCCCCAACTGTAGCCAAAAGAATTCACAAAAGCTTTAACCCCTTTTCGACACAATGAGCTCCTGGCACATAACAGTGCCTTGGTCTTGACAGCTTTGGGATGCCTAACAGCGAGCGTGTCTGTCAGGCTTGGGGCACGAGAAGGAATTGTCCACCAGCTCCCCAGCGCCCCAAGTTCATTTGTACGCCCAGCAGGCATCAAAGCAAAGGCAGAGCAGGGGTGAAGCAGCATCTGTGCTCCAAACTGACAAAGGAAAGTCTTTGTTTCCAAGGACTTTCCCTTAGAAGTCACGTTTTTTTATTTGCAATTAAAGAGATTGGGGGAGACACTAGAAAACAATTTTTTTTGTTGTTAAGAATGAGGCTAATTAAGCTGATTAATCCCTAGCATCAAAGGTTTTCCTCCTCCCCGCCCCCATAAGAACAAGTTAGACAAACAGCTGTCAGGAACAGTTTAGGTTGAGTTGGTCTTGCCTTGGAGCAGAGGTCAGACTAAATGACCTCTTGAGATCCCTCAAAGCCCTGGTTTCTTTGATTTTGTATTTTCGGTATGATTAGCAATTCTTGGTGTCTGATTTTCTGAATGCTTGGCCTGAAACACCTCCGTGAACCATAACTGTGCTCCTTTCCCCCCACCCAGGGTCATTTCCTTCCCCCACCGCTCTTTTTTCTAAAGCAGTTGGCCTGCAAAGGCTGTGAAAGGCTGCAAATGCCACCAGATACTTGTTCCAGATGACTATCCCATGACTCCTCTCCTCGTAGCTAGGGGTTTAGTATTTTTGCGAGGACACACTAGGTTATGCCTGAAGGATGCGGGCTGTGTGCAGTGAGTGCCTGTATTCCCTTGTGCCACCATTTTAGGATTTAGCAACAGCAACCTGTTAAGTTTTGTAAAATCCCCTTCATGTTAAAGAAGAAAATGTTTCCCTCGTTTATATATGGTTTTTTTTTCTTAATATAGAATGCATCTGAGAACAGATTTGTGTTTGGACTAAAGTATGCAGTTTGTTTTTCGAACATTTGTGCCATAAGCTAAGCCTGGGGGAGGTGAAACAGGCCATTGACAGGCTGTGGATGTGCTGACACAGCACAAAGCGGCAGCGCTGCGCTGCACAAGTGTGCTCTCGGCCAGATGGCTCGGGAAACGAAGGCGCTCTAGCTGCACCGGCACAGCGCTCCATATGGACTCATTTACCTTGCCGAGAGGTACCTGTTCAAAGCTAGCTCTTATCGCCATCATTACTGCAAGCTGGGTAGACACATCGGAAAAATGTGTCCAAATGTCCAGGTTGGTTGAGTTGCAAAATAGCCAATAAAAGGCACAGCTCCGAAACACACTGGGAAATTCCTCTTAGGTCACTCAGGCTTCTCTCCTGTATGGCTTCACGTTTAGGTGGCAGGCTTTTCATGACGCGAGCTTGTAGGAGTGATATGAGGAAAGAGCTATTTGTTTTTAACTGGTTAACACGTTCTCAGCGGAATAGTTTTTTTCCCCCATGGGCGGATTTGATCAAATCAAAACGTCTGGTAGAAAATGTGTCAATCCCATCTCATTTTTCCACTGGAAAGTTTTCTTTTGATAAGGTGAAATGGCTTTGTTTTGCTTAGCTCAAAGTACTTCATTTCGACTTCACCGTTAGGGTGAAGTTAGAATGTTGTAGGAATGGATGCGCTTCAGCCTTGTCAAAAGAAAGTGCTTTGACCTTATCAGAGTGAGGAGTTGCTACTCTGACCTTTCCGAAAACAAAACCCTCAACCCCTCCAGCCCCATGTTTCCTGAAGTGTGCGTTTTGGGAGACATTTCAAAATTTTAGAAACTTTTTGTCTTTTTTCGTTTCCTCCCTCATGAAGACAAAATGCATTATATGAAATTTCCTTTTGAAATGGAAATACTTTTTTTTTTCCCCCCTTAGGCTGACATTGTTAGCACTGATTCCTATCCCAAAATATCCGCTCAGAAGATAAGCACTGGGGGACCTCTCCCTCCGTGCAACCGCAGTTTATCTCTTTCTGTTCTCCGATCTCACCTCTGATTTTTCTTGTTTTTTAGAAGCCAGGCAAAGAAGTCTTTCGCTTCCTGGGTGCTCAGGTCCAAGCTTTGGCCATTCACAGCTGATACTTGGGGCTCAGCTTCCCGCTTGTATGGCTCAATGATATTGCTGGAAAGGCAAAATTGGAAGATATCAGCCTGGGATGCCACAAGAGGGTGCTAAAATGCTGCTTTTCCACAAAATTCGGCTCCCTCCCATTCCATCTAGCAGCAGCCAGAGGAGAAGGTGCTCTTGGATAGCTAGAGGGATAGCTGTGCTGTCTTTCGCCAGAGCAGAAACATTTCTAGGGCTTAGAAAAAAAAGAACAAAAACCAAAAAAAAGTCCCCAGAGAATCACTGCTGCAGTCCAGGAAAAACATCCTCAGCTCTACGTTCTTCTGTAGCCCTCAGTTGGTTGACGACAGCTCAAAATCGGGATCGTAGGAGCACTGAAAGTCTACGCACTTACTCGCTTTTCTTCTCTCGTCTGGCTAGCAGCCATTCCACAAAGTTCTTCTTCAGCATGTTGTCCATCGTGCGGCTGTAATCGCTCGCCAGGGTGGCCTCAGAGTAGCGCCTCTGCACTGCGCTGGCGCTGGGACTCCTTATGCTTACGCTAGGGTGAGAGCACGGACACACGTGAGTCCAGCACAGACAGGGAGCAAACGCTACACGAACTTTTGATTGGAGCTCCACGTGCAGCTCCTATAGCCAGCAAGGTTTTGTAATCAGTTTGAATCCCTCTCGGTACCGCCGACCGTTCCCGCACTGTAAAGCGAAGAGATGGCTGAAGAATGGGCGAGCACGCTTCTCACCCATTTTGCTGGCTGCTAGCCCAGCTGCAGCTCAGATTCAACTCCAGAGGAGGAGCTAAGCTCAGGTTATTTACTGATAGTCTGGACTCAGTGTGGTCTTCCCTGCCATCTCCTGACCCACATGGACTGGAAATTTGGCTCAGTGCTCAGGTACCGAGTACGCTCAAGCTCCCTTCCCTAGTGAGCTGCAGACCTAGGGCCAAGGGAGCCGCTTCCTATGTCCTTGAGAGCCTAAAAGGTGGACGGCAGGAGACAAGGTGCGACCTTGATACCGGTGCTGGTCTGACAGCATAGACGTAGTTGGTGGCCACTTAAGTTAGCAAAGGATACCAAGGCTGATTTTGTTTTTGTACTGTTATCTGGAGTTGTAGCAACTCCTGCTCTGATAAGGATTCTTTTGGATCCTCTCAGAAATTTCGTGGCAGGAGTCAAGAAGAGGGGGAAAGTCTTCATCATGTACCTACTTTATTATTACTGATCATATTTTCACATGCCTCCCTATACTGGGTGCCCGCTAGCCTCATTCGTGTGAGACAATTACATCTCGTTTCTAGTTCCCAGCCAACCTTGTTCTCTTCCTGGTTGACTTCCAGCTTGTTCCTCCCAACCCCAAGCCATGAAGTTTATAGGGAGAATTTGGAGAGTTACTGGCTCTGACCCAAAGGCTCAGGGTTTTAGTTTGATATCTCTCTTATCATTTGCTCGTCTCTGTACACGTGGTTGTCTGTCTATTATCCGAGATCTATCCGATTATCCGAGGACTGATCTTCTCACCTGTTTACCAAGATGCCAATGGAAAGAATGCATTTGCCTGCAGCCGGGAGCTGGAAAAGGCTCAAAATGCATTGTGGACTGTTCCTGAACACTTACCCTGAGACGTTCTCTTCCATCAAAACAAGGCTCAGAGAGGCAAGAAGCAGAGAGAGAACTTTCAAATACTTCATTTTCTTGGCTTGTTTCTTGGTTTAAAAGTAGAAAGCAGTTCAGATGTCTGGCCCCTATAATGCATGGGGACAGATAAGTGACAGGAAAGTAAACCCAGAAAGATATGCGGCAGTTAGGCACGTGTCTGTGCTTGTAAACGTGTTTCTTCGGTCCCTGTGCTTGGAACAGCCTTCTCCATCCTACAAAGCCCCCCTCTACCGTTCCCAGTTAAATTACTTTTTCAATGCCAACGCTCTTTCCTGCCTTGGTGTCTTTTAATGTTTGTTCCCTGTACTTTTATTGTAACCATCAAATTCATTGTGGGTTGCACATTCCTCGAGGCAAGGACATTGTCTTCCTCCATGTTTACAAGCTGACCCTGTTGGTACCTCATTGTGCTTTAAGGGTTGAGTCAACCTTAAGCATGTGAAAGGGAACGTTCGTTTGGATCAGGCAGTTCAGTAGCAAGCAGGAGTAGCATGGCATCCCGCCTGTCCCCCGCTACAGTTCTGCAGGGTTTAGGAGCCCGATCTAATTTCTGGGAGATTTTCTCTCGAGAGGGGTAATGCCTTAAGTAGGGACTGGAGCCAGAGCTGGTGAGTATCAGTTATGAAAAATATCCTATGGACAGTGACAGGATCGGATCCCAAGATTTATTAGTTTCAAGCTGTTCCTTGTCCTCACGTCCACAGTTCAGTTCACTAATCCTTGGACATTTGAGCACTTTTAATGACTATTCCAGCTCTACAAACTCTGTACCAAAACAGTTTTGATCATGGCTCATAGATATATTTTATTGTTCTTTGCTCTTCGTTATATATAGATATTTCTGGAAATTGCATTACAATGGAGAGTTGCTCTTAACAAAAATAATGCAGTAACAAAAAGAGCAGGACTAGATCAGGACTCAGGCACCTTGTCCTTCAAAAATGTGTTTATACGTTAATGTAACTGTACTCTTATAAATAGCCATTTGTACTCTTACAACAGCCTTAATTATTATTTTGCAGAAAGTGGAAGTTTGAATGTTGTTTATTATTAAGGCACTTTAGAAAGCTATGACATTTTTACAACTGTTTTCAGCTTTTCTTATTAAGTGAAAAAATATTAAATTACATTACATTATCTCAGATATATCAAGATCAAATGAATACTCTTAAAAGCAAAGGTGTAGTATTCTGTGAACACTGACAAAAATCCCTAAAATACTTTTAGCTAAAACAATAAAAGATAAATAGTTACAGAGTGTGCTAACAGCAAAAGTAAATTCCATGATACAAAAAGCTGAGGAATATTTTAAATTAGAATTGAAAAAAGTGTCATGATTAAATAACTGATTAAATAACTTCTGTTTGCTTTTCATTACATGTATTGATGATATAATATAATGGTGAGTATGACAATGGATCTGAAAATAGCTAAGTCGTGGAAGAATATTATTGTGCTTAAGGTAATTATTTATGAAGCTAGGAGAGGAAATGCATGATAGCCTTAATTTTAAGAGGTTAGTGCTCTTTAAAACATTCTCTGATGATGATGAATTTACCCAAACAGGGAGGAAAAGGAGTCCACGTTTTAAGAGATTGTTGAAAAACAAGTTCTGAATTAATACGAGACCTTTTTGCCTGTAAGGCACTGGAATGGAGTAGTCAAGCTCTGCTGTCCCTGACCGGCACAGGGTTTGCTGAGGCACCTACACTCTTGTGATCCCGAATTTGACAGCCCCGCGAGAGGTGGTTTACTGACCTATTCCACAGCTGCCCTGGAGGAGCTTTACCTGCTGTGGGGAGCTTCGCAACGTGAAGATTTTCTAGCCCCCCTGTGCAATATCGTCTGCTTTGGAAAAAGCGTTATCCCTGTTTTATCCATAGCTGAGAGGACACAAGAAACGAATGAGAACCAATTTCACCTTCTTTCCCTGCACAGTCCATGTTTAAAGGCGCAGATCCCAACCCGATACTTCCTACGCGCTGAAGCCTCCTCTGAAATAACGGTCTTCAACTCTTTTCTGCCAAGCCTAACAAGATAAATTGCTAGTCTTCTGCCACTTTGGAAAAAGCTTAGCCAAAGATACAGGTTCTTCCTGCTCTGCTACATCTACTATCTGACCCTCTCAAACTCTATTCGCTGCCACTGTTAGCTTAGGAAAAAGAACAAAAATTAAAAAAAGAGAGAGACTGACGCAGAGCTTCTTACCTTCCTGCTCCTCTGAAGCTGCCCTGAGGATTTCAGCGGGTTCTGGTGCTCAGAGGAGACCCTCCAGAGCCTTTATATACATTAGCTGTGAGGGACTGAACCCACTTCCATGAAGTAAACAGGAAATAAGCACCTAATCGAAGCAATTCAAACCCACTTAGATCTGCTTCGTTAGGTCTGTTGACCTGCAGAGCAGGAAAATAACCTTTTAGAATATGTTTACATTAATGGCAATTAAACATCACTATATCGCAAAATCAAGAGTGAACGTGTACTGTGGGCGCAACACATATGGCGTTAGTCTACAACTTAACTCCACGTAGCACCTCCTTCTGCTGGTAAAAACTTCCTTGAGCTCCATCTTTTCTTTTGCAAAGCACGAATCTCATCCTGGGGAGATCCAGGCTGCTCCTCTGCTCTCTTAGAGATGAAGTAGGAGTAACTTTGCTAAAGCCACAAACTCGCATCCTTGTTAGGCGTGCTCGAGGACCGCAGTGGGAGAGCAGCCGGGGTAGCGCGGAGCAGAGCGCCCGTTCCAGCCCTTTGAATCGAGCTGCTTCTGTGCCGGGCGAGCGACGGAGCGCTTTCTCCGCACGGCTCGGCCGCTGGCCGGGGGCACTGAGGCCACCACCTCTCCTTCCCCTGACGCAGCGGGAGGGCAGATGTGCCCCAGATGTTGCTCATGCCAGAATTCAGCGAGTGTAAGGGGTAAAGCCACTTCCACCGGCTCTGCCGTGGCTCCATGCCTGGTGAGGTTCTCCCCAGCGTCTGACCTGTCTGACTTACCCCAGGACGGTTCAGGAGGAGAGCCAGGCCTGTTAAATTCTGATGCTGTTGGCTAATATAACGGCAAACCAGCTACTCTGGTGATCTATGATCCTGGCTGCTCCCAGGGGTGGACCTGGTACTCCAGGATCCCCCTCACGCACAAGTTGAAGGAGCAGAACTGGATTATTTTTGTACCAGGCTGAGCTCTGTGCACGCTGCCGCCAAAATGAAACACTGCCCGCGGCTGACTCTGCTGATTTGCAGAATACCCTGCCATCCGTGGTTCAGTTCCCCAGGGCTGGCTGAGCTTTTGCAGGAGGTTAGCGGCGTCACAGCCTTCCCCTCCGGTCCGCCGGCGTTTGCTCGTGTGGTTCAGACGAGCTGCTAGGAGCAGCAACCCAGCACACCTGGATGTAGGAGGGCTGCGCATTCACAGCCTCCCAGACTGGTGCTGCCTCAGCTGCATCTCAGATCGGCGTGTGAGCGAAGTCACTTTAGTGCTATTAGGGAGTAAGTATTGCTTCCGCAGGAGCTGCCGGACACGTAGCTCAGTCCTTTAACCAGCACCACACAAGCACCCCAAGGTCTGCAAAGGCTTTCACCCGCAACAAGCATGGTGCCTGCTGTGCTAAATGATGCAACGTAACAGTTACAAGTAGCCGATTTACACTCGCGGCACAGTTGCTAATCAATAAAATGGAGTAGTTTATCCTGGTTGCTTTATTATATGTATTCTGGGTACTTCACTCCCAGCCAACTCAGATACCTTGTTTCTCCAAAGCGCACCCTATTTGTTTTCCCCTCATTAAGTGCCTCCGTTGGATGTAAAGTTAATAGAGTGAAATAAATATCCAGCAACCTTAAATGTTGACCTAGTGTTCACAGTTACGGTTATTTCAGGGCGTCTGCTCATGATCCAATTTGGACTGCAGCGTTGCTCTGAAATTTCTCACAACCTTTCAAACAAAAAGGAAAAAAACCCACCCAAACAGATATACAGAAGTATTTCCAAGGAGACGTGGTGTTGCCTGCATTTCATTTGGTCTGTGTGATATCCACAGATCAATGCCTAAAATAGTTAAGCTTTGCCTGCCAGTTCAGGTCTGCAAAGTCGAGAGGCTAAGAGTGAAGCGCTAGCCCGAAGAAGGGCCACATACCCACGTGTGCTTTTTCCAGCGTAACAGAGGCGCTAACTAAAGACGCAGACCTTGCCCTTCCCTAGCCTCCGACCATCAGAGCTACCGCAACGCTTCCCCCGTCGCATTATTCGTGGGCTGCTGCCTTCTCTCCTAACAGGACTCATTTCACAGGCTTCAGCTGGGTCCCCCCTTTAGGTTTCACCCAGCCGGAGCGTTGACGTTTGTCTCCCTGCAAACCAGGTAGGAGAGTGAGGAGAGCTGCGGCTGCCCTGTTTCACCCTCCGCAACCACGCGGTCGCTCGGCGCTCCGCTTCTCAGCGATAGACCTGACCTGAGGAGTCAGTGTTTCAGGAATTTGGAAATACTTTGGGAAGATCACAGCTGTGTTCCTGAAACAGCCCTTCTGGTCTGCTTTGGGACACCAAAACATCTCAAGGGCAACTTTGATTTCAAAGCATTTCAAGTATTAGATGTCTCCGTAATCACAGAAAACAGGGCTGGGAGTGACCTTAGCAGGTCATCTATTCATTCTCCTCCTTCCAGATAGAATCAACTCTGCTTAAATCGTATTGAACGGCCAAAAGTCTAATCCGCTCCTAAAAGTGTGCTGCAAACTTCCCAAGAAATCTCTTACAGTGTTTAGCTCTGACATCTCGCCTTCCTCAGCGCCGCTGTCCTGTTCCCAGTGGATGCGGTGAACAACGGTTTCCCTTTCTGCCCGGAGCAGGGCTGCCTGGCGCCTGTTTGGCAGGGCTCCCCTTAGGGCACCGCCGTTCTGCCAGGGCGTTTCAGCGGCTGCGGGTGCCAGGTGAGAGCACCGCTGCCTGCGCCGGCGGGGGGGTCGCCGGGGCGGTTGAGCTGCCGCCGTTCCTAATCGTATCCAGCTCTGGTCGCTCAGCATTGGCATTTGTTCTACTCCTCAAATCACGGGGAGAGAGGAAGGAGGGATTTTTTGTGTTGTTTTTCATCCCCGTCCGCTCTCTGAGATGGCGAGCGTCCGAGCACCTTTCAGACTCTGCTCCTCGCTCAGCACCAAGTCTGCTCTCAAGGCAGCTTTGCTGCTGGCGAAGAGGCTCAAGGCTTTCTTTGGGGCTATTTCTCTCCCTAAAATACCAGCAATGGCATGTTGTAGAGGAGCTGTAAGTAACCCTCGTGTGCTTTTTTCTCACTTATCCTGTTGCATCTTGGCTGGGCACTAATTCTCTAAATACCAACATCTTTATCCCAACCCCCGGCTCTGCAGCCCAGCCTCCGCTCTCCTCCCCGGGCTGCCTGCGGACTGGCTGTCCGCTCGCAGCCTCGGCTAACCCAGGTGGGTCTTCTATGTCTCAAGCACCAGGGGTTTGGGCTGTCGGGATGGGGAAAGCACCCATCTGCTCCCCGCTGCCAGGACTCAGCTTCCGCTCTAGCTGAAGGCAGCGAGGATTTGCCTGGCTCCTGATCCCATCCCTGGTGCTTGAACCCATCCGGCGTTCAAACCGAGCTGCACGAGGACGGTCTGCCTTGATTTAGGGGAAAGCTTTGCAGTGAAGAACATCGCTTCAGCCTCTCTTTTGGACTCAAACCTGCCTTTCCCTCCAGTGCTTGCAGGGATGGAACAGGTTTTTTTACAATGGCTAAATACCAGATATGTCTTTAAATGCCAATACTCCCTTTTAGCTGCAAACAAACCCTAGGGCCTTTTAAGGCTCCAGCGGTTGTTCTTGACTAAGTCAGCTCACTGGTATGGCTGTTTCAGATCCTCCCTGGTTGCCATTTCTTTTGAAGAATCACACAAAAAAAAAAAAACCAAAATTAAAAAACCCCCAAAACCAGGAACCACAAAACACTAGTCTTCTCCATATTCCACTCTGCGCTTTTTTTTTTTTTTTAATGCAGAGCATATACCCCCCTGGGAGCAGGGACCTACAGCATATAGCACAGTAACTGGCGTAACAAAAAGCCCATGGTAGAGGCTGTAACTTCAATGCATTAAAGATGTACTTTGACCACAGAACCACGCCGGTGTACAAACCCCGCCAGCCCAGCTTTTACCTCTGCGTAGCTGAATGCTGTCGCTGCTTCGTGAGGGCGTAAAGATGATCTCGGCTTGCTATCGCCTTCAAGCTACCTGTGCTGTGTCCTTTTAGCACTTTACCTTGCGACAGCTACCTTGATGTGAAAAACACACTTTATTCCCTCTTGGAGCAAAGATAGAGCCAGAACTAAACAGCTGGAGAGATTAGAGCGGTGGAGCTGCAGGCAAGGAGAGGAAATAATCAGTCCCGATAAATCCCAAGTATGTACCAGCAGGACGAGAAACTAGACAGCACAGTCCACGGGAAGGCGTCTGCCCAAGTGGCCGGTTCAGTAACGCGAAATTATTTCCAGCCCGTGCCCTTGCCGCTCTCCTACCATCACTTTCCCCGCAGCCCAGCAGTGCGAGTGCCACGGCGCAGGCTGGGGGTATCGTTCAAGGTTTAGATTGTGAAATGACCTATACTTTTAAAGTGACCCACAGCAGCAAACTTGCTGCACAGTTTGCCACCTCCCCGGATACAGTCGTTTTGGGTACGATGAATGAGACGAAAATGGAAAGGCATTAATGACTGAGCCTTTCGCTGCCTCGCGCTGCAGGGAGTTTGAAAAGCGGAGGCAAGAAGAGCAGGACGCGGTGGCAAACCCTCCGTCCCGTGGGGAATTTAAGTGGCGACTTGCAATTATAGGGCCCCCAGATTCGTGCTCATGTCGTATAAATCTCATCTAAAAGCGTTCATTTCAGCCTGAAGGAAATCTGATACAAATACCTGAAGTCACTGGAAGGAAAACATTTAATCAGCGCTTTGTAAGTGCGGAGAATGGTTGGAGAGGGGTCCAGGAGATCAGCTCCTACGTGAAATAAGGTCAGGGGGAGTTCAGCAGCGGCAGAAGTCCATCCTCCAAGATGCTTTTTGAACTGCATTAATTTAGTTTATCGTTGTACTAAGACCAAAACTTTCCACCATCGCTCAAGCCACCCACGGGAAGAACGGCTGCTACCACTATCCGTCCAACTCTTTGCAAGTGATTTTGAGCAAGAAAAACTGTAAACTTACAGCTTAGGAAGGTGTGCTGGAAGGGAGCTGCTACATATTAATTTGGGGGAAAAGTGAAAATTGAAGGGACTAACAACACAATTATGGGGCTCTTTCCAATAAGCTTTTTTCTTTCCTTGCATCTTGAATTTCCCGCCTACGCAAAGAAACGGGCTGCAGCCCCCCAAGTGAACAAGACCATCGCCATTATGAAAAAATTTGGATGCCAAGCAGCCTTGTTTTGTTTCAGTCTGAACAGTTCATTGCATGTGCACAAGCCCAAACAGAGGATTCAGTTTTCTGCTCTAGGAGACCTGGAACGTGCAACCATCCGGAGACCTAACCAAAGCTGCCCGCCCCGCGCCGCAGCGAGCGCAGCGATAGCAAATGCTCACAAAGTAGAGAGGAGAAGAAAATAGCTGTTTGCCTGCGGTTTTCTCTTGTTTTTGTTTTAAGGAGACGCCAACTTTTAGCAGCACAGCCAAAGGATTCTCCAAGATGCGAGTTGATTTTTTTAAGCCGGGGTTCATCGGAGTATTTGCTTTGTTTGTAACTGAAGCACTAAAATGTTTAGGAAATATCCAAACGTCGAAGAAAGTTGCAGGTTTAACCGTTTGCAACGTCAGCTCTGCTGCTCTTGAGCCTCGCGCCCGGTGCTGGCAGAGGCGCCCCGGCCGGGAGCAGAGGGGCATTTCGCAGCCCGCCCGCAGCGCCTCGCTGGCGCGGCCGCTGCCCCGTCCTCCTCCGCCTCGACCAAGCCGCAGGCAGAAGCAAAAACCGCCCTGCAAGCGCGCAGGGAATCCGGGGATTGTCCCAAATCCAGCGCAATGCTGAATTTTGTTTCGAAGCAAACTGTTAATTTCCCAATCAGTTTGATTCTTAACAAATTTGGCAGCACAGCCTGGAATCGGCGGGACCTTCTCGGACGGGAGCTTCTTTTTTCCAGTGGTGAATGTTTTCCACATAATAAAAAGGGAACAAAAAGGGGTTTAAACTGTGATTCCACTTCACTAAGAGGAAATATTTCCCCACTGCATTGCTCGCTCTTCTTATTCTGTTGAATTCTCACCTGTGTTTTATGCTCAGGCTTGCTCTGAGCTCAGATGATTTCTGCTAGCTGAGAGCTAATTGAAACAGATTCTGCAAACATTAAATTCTTATTTTTTTGCTGTATGACCTATGTATTTTACCGAAAACTTTCAGCACACGTTTATTTGATAGTAATCAACAGATACTTTCAAACTCTTGAAACTGAAGAATTTCCAGAGTTTCTGGGGTTTTTAAATACACCTTTAATTTTCTTAAAATTAAACATAAGTGACAGCACTAGAGATTAAAAAAAAAAACAAATTAAAGAAAGATTCAAATGACAACTGGCAGAAAAATTACAGATTATAATCTGTTCTAGTTTACCACTAATCTGTCATAAAGATTATTTCTGTTTTAGGTATTTTCTGAGTCAGAGCACCAGCAGCACTTGAGCAGACGGCAGGAATTTCGCCCCTTTGTACGAAGCCCACGTTTCATTAAAACCTCAAACGCGCTGCTCGCCCCTCCCGTTCAACTTTGTACTCCAACCAATTTTTCTGAGCACCCACGCGGCAACAATCGCTTTTCTGAGTTGTGGAGAAATTGTCAGTTCTCTGTGAGCGCTTTCCTACCTGCTTCAGGGATTTATATCTAAGGGAAAAAACAACCAACCAACCTTTTGCCAAAATCAGATCTTACGTCTAAAGTCAGGAATAAATTTATGCCGACGCCGGAGCGGGACACCGTTTGTAAGCCCACGCGAAGCGGCCAGCCGCTCGGAGCGATTTCGCCAAGAAATTTAAGGAAATCCTGGGGAAGGGAGAAGGCCACGCAGGCTCCCCGAGCTGACAGCATCCCGGGGGAAACTGCAGCTTAGCAGCGCCCGGGCTGCAGCGCTCCTGACCGGTTGGGGCTCGGCAGCTGCTGCCGAGCCTGACGTCTGCAGGAGCAGCGCGGTCGCCCTTGCGGGGGGCTCGGCGAGCCCCAGCTGCCGGGGGCGGGGGGCCCGGCCGGGCAGCCCCCTCCCACCCTGCCCCAGCCGTGAACGGGGTTGGGGGGGGGCAGCAAATCAATGATGGAGCCTCTGCTGTTTGCATTCCCTAAATACCTTGCATCTGGAACGCTCCACCGAGGGGAAGGAGCTTGACTGATAGTCTTTCTTGTTTCAGACCTAAATTGAAGACTTCCCTCTTTGTTTGGTGCTTTTTTTTTTTTTTAAGGCTGGTTTCCTTGATTTCATTATTGCAAAGGGTTATGTTACACGGGCAAGGTGCTCGGTTAACCAATAAACAGCGGCAACAGCAGTATTAGGGTCAAGATTAGAAACAGAGGCGAGGCAGATAGGGGCTCATTTATTTTGACTTGTTTGCCCGCGACGCGCAGCGCGGTGGAAGCCCGTGAACGTCCCAGGTTTCAGCCCGCGAGGGTGCGAAGCGCGCTGTCTGAGCTGCAGGAGATTTATTTCCAAATTGCATCGCTCTCTCCTTTTCGTCTGTGACTTTTGAGCGTGGGTGACACGCCGGAAGCCTTAGAAACCTGCCCGTGGACACAGAAAGCCTCCTCTGGCTGCGCCGGTTTGGTACTTCTAGGAGAGCCAAATAACGCAGCTGGAAGGATGGAAACCAGACTTGCCCTGGTGAGCAGCATCCACACGCTGCAGGAGCAGCGTAGCAGAGAGCGGTTCAGAGCCGGGAGGGAAAGCGGACTGCTCCGGGCTTTAAATGAGCGTTTGGCAGAGGGGTTTTTTTTTTTTTTGCCGTTCGCGTGAACGAGACGCCCGGGGGGGCTGCAGCGCAGGCGGGCGTCCGGGGCTACGCGCGCCTGCTTCCTCGGACCCGCGCAACTCGCCCATTTCTGAGCGACCTCGGCTTTATTTACTAACAAACCCTCCACGCAGCTGAGCAAGGGGCGGGGGGCGGGGGGGGGGAAGAAAGAAAAAAAAAATCGAAAATAAAAAAAAATATCGGAGACGTAACCGGGCGCCCCGCGGAGGGGGGAAGGGAGCGCGGCAGCGCCGCTGCCCCCCCGCGCCGGGCGCGCCCTCCGCGGGGCTCTCCCGGCGCCGGAACAGCGCGCACGCCTTGCGGGAATTTTAATATATAGATATATATTTTTTTGGGGGGGGGGTGGTGCCCCCCGTCTGGGCCGCCCAGCACGTGGGAGCGAGCTGCCTTGCTGCGCGTTTTCATCGGGAGCGCGGAAAGGCCGGACGGAGCCTCCGCGGCGGCGGCGGGGGGAGCCGGGGCCGCCCCTGCCCGCCGCCGCGCTGCCGAGCCGCCCGCCCCGTCGGGGGGAAGGCAGGAAGGAGGCTGGGGGCGGAGGACGGTAGCGGGGGGGATGGGGAGGGAGGGGGGGGGGCTCGCTGCTATTTTCAACCCATCTCGAGCCTAAAAATAAAAAGTCTCCAGAAAAGGCTAGGCGGGGAGGGAAGGGGGGGGGCTGCCCCGCACACGCCGCTTTGCCGTCGGGGAAAGGCCCTGCCCCAGCGCGGGGCCCTTTTGTGCCGGGAGGAGCCATCCCCCCCCCCCTCCTTCCCCGCAGCCCGGGGGCTTCCGCGGGGCCGCGCACCAAGCGCTTAAAACAATGCCGGGGCCCATCCTCCCGCCGGGGGCGCGCAGCCCCGGGGGGGCGGCCCGCCCCCCCCCCCAGCCCTGGCGCCAGGGGACCCTCGCGGCCCCTTTGATACTGAAGTTGTTTTTTTTTTTTTTTTTTTTACACCCAGAAAAATCCCATTGAGGCACCGGGGGCCGGCGTGGGGGGGGGAGGGGCGCCGGGGGGGAGGGGCGCGGTGGGGGCGGGGGGCTGCAGCAGCAGATGGCAAAAGTGCCTCCGACGGGACGGCGCTGGGGAGGGGTGCGGGGTGGGTGCGCACCCCTCCCCGCAGGGTGGTGGTGGGGGGGGTGGAGGTAAATACCGTAGTATTTAAATTAAAATAAATAAATAAGTGGCGGCGGCTGGGCCCCCTCCCCCCCGGCCCCTCCCCCCGGGGGCCGGGCCCTCCCGCATCACCACGTGGCTTCCTCCAGCAAACATTTTCACTCATTTTCCAGGTCGGTTTTATTTAGAGGCGGTGCCCGGCTGCCGAGAGGCGTCCGGTGACACTCGAGTGCCACTCGGCCGACTTGGGGGCCCCCGGAGCCGGCGCCGCCGCCCGTCGGAGCAGCGCGCCCCGCCGCCGCGCCCCCCACCTCCCCCCGGCTTGCTTTCCTTTCCCCCCCCCCCCCCCCCCGCACCGGGAAATAATCCCCCCTGGATTATTAACCAAAAAAAAAAAAAAAAAAGAGGGAGAGAGGGGGAGGGAAACCCCCCCCCCCCCGCAGCCCCGAAGGCGCCCGGCGGCGGGGCGGCAGCGCGCGGCCGGAGCCCGACGGCGCGGGCGCTCGGTGGAGGCGCCCGGCGAGGCGCGCTGCGAGCCCGGCCGCCCCCCCCCCCCGCCGCCGCCCCCCGCCACCATGAACAAGCTCTACATCGGCAACCTCAACGAGAGCGTCACCGCCGCCGACTTGGAGAAAGTCTTCAACGAGCACAAGATCTCCTTCAGCGGGCAGTTCCTGGTCAAGTCCGGCTATGCCTTTGTGGACTGCCCCGACGAGCAGTGGGCCATGAAAGCCATCGAAACTTTTTCGGGTAAGCGGCCTCGCCCCCCTCCCCTCTCTCCCCTTTCCCCCCCCCCCCACCCGCTTGCTGCCCCCCTTCCCCGACCCCGCATCCTGCCGCCGGGCAGCCCCTTGTTCCCCCTCCCCCCGACGGCGCTTGCATCAGCGCGGGGGCCCCCGCAGGCTGGGGAGGGGGGGGGGCGACCCCCTTTTCTCCACCCAAAAGCAGCTAGCGGAAGGGTGAAACGAGGCGGGGGCCTCTCCCTGCCCACCCCCCCCCCACACACACCCACCCCGGCCGGGCCCCCGTGGGCGCCCCCGGGCCGGGCGCGGCGGCGGCGGCGGCAGCGCGGCGCCCGCCCCGCCGGGGCTCGGCCCGGGGGTCCCGGCGGCAGCGCGGGCGGTGGGCTGGGACTTTGGCCATTTTGATTTGAAACTGCCTTGGCTGGGGCATGTGATGCGCGGAGTAGCGCGAAGGTCGCCATGCTGCTCGCACGGAGAGAAAAAGCTCCCGGGGAAGCAGCTCGGCTCTTTATTATTATTATCATTATTTTTATTTTTTTTGAAATTTCGATTTTTTCTTCCTCCTTTTTTTCTTTCCCCCCCCTCCCCCCGCCCAGCTCTCCCGCCGAGCTCTTCCCATACCCGAGCCCCTCTCCCCAACCCCCCCTCCCTCCCCCGCCCCAAATAAACCAGCCGCAAAGAAACCACCCCGTTTTTCAAAAGCGAGAGATCCGTTTCTGCCGTGAACGACTCGGAGCCTTTGGGTGGGGAGGGGAGAAGGGGAAAGGGGGGGGGGAAGGAAAAAAAACCCCAAACACCCCTAAAACGAGGAATTCCGCGGGAATTCAACACGAGGCTTTGAATAAAGGCGAAGAAATCCCTCTCCGAATATCCCTCTCCGTTTTCTCCCGCGCGGAGCGGAGCGGAGCGGTGGGAAGGGGGCAACGGGGTGTCCAGGCGGCCGCTGGCCGCCCCCTCCCGCCGGGCTCCCGCCCCATACAACGCGCCCGCGGGGCAGCCGGCGGCCGTGTTTGCGTGTAGATCCCCGTAAATTCGGAATGAAAACGAAAGGTTTCACGTGGTAGCATGTTCTCCAGGGCTTTTATTTGTTGCCCCCCCCCATTGTAAAAAAAAAAAAAAAGAAAAGAAAAAAAAACCCAGACACATTTTGTTTTTAGGGAAAGTGGAGCTTCATGGAAAGCAGCTAGAGATTGAACATTCAGTGCCTAAAAAGCAAAGGTAATACAGCGTTTTATTTTCTTTTGTTAATTTTTTTTTCTTTGCTGTTGGGGAGGGGGGAAAGGAGAAAAAAAAAAAAAAGGCCGTAAGATAAAGGAGACAAAAAAAAATATCCCCAAATATGTGCATGTGAAAGGAGATATGTTGGCGATTTGGCTCCCGATCCGTCCTCTGCGAGGTGGGAGTCAGCGTGCAGGATCAATGTTGAAATTTCCTTCCTTTTTTTTCTTTTTTTTTTTTTTTTGAAGTTAACTCTGAGAGCAAGTTTAAACCCTAGCCGAAACAATGACCCCGCCGCTCGCTCGCCCAAGCTCGGGCACGGCCGAGGCGGTTTTGGGGTCTGGGTTTGCAAACTTGTGCAGCCGGGCGCGTTTCCGCAGCTTGCCCCTCTCCTTCGCTGGGAAGCGCCTGCCTTTTGTTTTCCGCTTTAGTTTAAAAAAAAAAAAAATTAAAAAAAAGAAGAAAGGCCAGGGGGAAACGTGCTGGTGGGACTGGCGAGGCCGGGCGAGGCGGGGGGCCCGGGCTGGGCCCAGCTCCGCGCAGCCCCTCGCCTCTGCCCCGGGCTCACGTGCCCGGCCTGGGCCTCCGGCCTCGCCGCGCTCTTGGCCCTTTGTTGTGTGCTTGGGGGGGGGGGCTGCCAGCCGTTTTGGGGCAGGAATGCTGAAAAAGAGAAATAAAGAATAAATCCCCCCTCCTTTTTTTTTATTTGGGGGGGGGAGGGGAGTACCCCCAACCGAACGCCCCGCGCCAGGGAGCAGGCGAGCGGCTGGCCCAGCCGACTCGTCCACGTTGGATGGCGCGGGCCCCGGGACCCCCGGGTCCACGTGACGAGGCGCTTACCTCAGCGGCGGGGCCGGCAGGGAGGAGGCCGAGCCCAGCAAACTCCTTCTCCCTCAACTCTTTGCTGCTTCCCTCCGATTGACCAAAAAAAAAAAAATTTATATATATAAATATATATATATATATATATATATCCCCCGGCGTGATCACGGGGGAGTCCATTTTCCTGGTGCGGGCTGGGCCTTGCCGCGGCTGCCGCCAGGCCTTGGCCTTCACAACTTTGCCCCAAACCCTCCCTCGGAGCTGGGGGTCAGGGAGGGGGAAAGGTTTTGGGAGGGGGGGGGAGGCTAAAAGCCCCTCGGCCTCCAACCCCGGGGTCCGGCTCGTTTAACTCGAAGCCCCAACTCCATCCCGTAATTTTGCCTCTGGAAAGATTTGGGAGCGACGGGACCTGCCTGGCGCCGAGCTGATCGATATTGCTCCTTACGGCGGCCGACACCTCGCCGTGGCTTAAATATCCCGGAGCGGAGCGGTGTTGTGGGAAAGGCGGTGACGGCGCGGAGGGGACGGGGGTGACGCTGGGCCAAGGGGGCCTCACCGTTCCCCCCCTCCCCGTAGCCTGGCTCCATGATCGATAGCTTGGGCCGAAGGGAGCGGATTTCACCGTCTTGCCTGCTCCGCTCTGCCCTGCCCTGACTTTTCTCCCCCTGCGTTATTAGGAAATTATCTCGAAATGTAAATATTTCTTTGGAGGCTGCAGTTCCCCTCCCTCTCCTTCCCCCCCCTCCCAAATATCCACCCGCCGCCCTGTTGTCCAAACTCCACGGTAGGTGGAATCGAACCCGAAGGTTAGTTGGCTCGTTTTTAATGAGAACCAGGAGAAATGAAATTAATTCCGTCGAGCTGCTAAATCCCGGGCTGGGGGGTGTTTTTTAAATTTAGCCACATATTTCTCCCCCCCCCCCCAAATCCGCTGCCTTTAAAGCTATAGGAGCCATTTTTGCTGTCGACTGTCTCCGTGGGCTTCCCCCTGGCAAGAAGGGGCTTCGCGCTGGGTCGCCCTCTTCCCGGGGGGCTCCTGGAGCCCGGCCGGGCTCGGGGCTGCAGTTACTTGGTCTCGGTTTCGGGAGGCGAGTTTGTATTTTGGGAAAGGGGGGGGGGGCAACTTTGCAGGTTGTTAGCTCGAAGCAGGCTTTCGGGGCTGAGATGTCGTATTTTACTCTTCTCCCCCCTCCTGCCCTTTTTTTTTTTTTTTTTTTTTTTTTGGATAAAGACCGAGATGCTGGGACTGCCTCTGTGTCTAAGTAGACTTTGTGCGTGTGTGTGGTTTTTTTTTCTTTTCTTCTTTCTACTTGTTTTTTAAGACTGGATTTTCCAGTTTCAAGACTGCACAGAACAGGAAATGGTTAATTAAGAGTAGTAAGGGCAAAATCAGATGTTTTTGGTGTGATTTGAAACAAATGCCTCCCCCTCCCCAAGCTGATATGAATTTTTTCTTTGGGGGGGGGGTAGTGTAGAAATATGGAAAACAAGACGTGTTCATTTGTGTGCTTTCCAGATGATTTATAAAATAAAAATTTGGCTTGATGGTTGTGTTTCTTGTGTTTGAAACTGCAGATGATGATGCTCAGTCAAACTGGTGTGGATGTTTCTTGGAAATGAATGGCTACAACAAAACTATTTGTTGTAAATCGATGTTGCATGTTGGTGTATTTCCTTCTTTAAAATCTCTCTTGCCCCTGATCCCATCGTAGAAATGAATTAAAAAGTAGAGAATGTGTTAATGTTGCACCAGAAAGAATGCTTGGTGTGTAGTTGCCGCACCAAAATGCGCAAGCATGATAAACTGATTTAGGGCTGTTTAATTACAGGGATTCTTCAAATAACACTTAAGGCTGCAAATGTTGTTAATGGTTATAGGCGACCATTTTAAAGAAATACTTTAGAAATATTTGACCATAAAGAAAAGAAACTGCTGGTAAATATGTCACTTCGTTCTTGGCAGTGAATCCTTCAGAAACCCCCTCAGTTTTAAAAGTTTGTTTAGATTTTTTTTTTTGAAGCATCTCATTGTTCTTTTGAAGTTATTTTTTTCTGCAACTTTGCTGATGGAAAAAACTTGGGGAAAGCTAAGAATATATATATATATATATATATATATATATACATACATATATTCAAACCTGAAAATTATTACATGTGTTATGATTCAGAGGGTTAAAGAAGAAAAGATCCTTTAAAAAAAGTAAGTTCAGCTTCTCCTCCTCAAGATTAAGAACTGGTTTTAGGGGGGTGGTTAAGCCTCTCTGAAACTGAAAAGACCTAAGCAGATAGCATTAAAAAGAATGAATGAATGAATAAAGGAGGAGGGGTGAAGGGGGGAAAAAAGTGAATCCATCAGGCAGACATTCCAAATATGAGGAATGTGGAAGTGAGTCGACCAGAGAGAATGAAACCAAGTAATTGGGGGGAAATAGTGAGTTTGGTTGATAACAGCCAATATACTTTAAACTAAAAAGATTTGTGCGGGGCATTTTGAAGCAGAGGCGATTCATAAACAACATGTGTGTTTAGAAGAGTCAGTGAACTCTCAGGCAGGAGTGGGAATTACTATATGTTATTAATTATGAGAAGATTTAGTGTAGCATATAGAGAATTGGGTGGATAAATCTTGAATTGCCACTTCTTTTTTTTCAGGCTTTGTTTCAAATTAATGCATTTGCACACTGCAGAAGCAGTCTTTTGTGTGTGCATAATCTTGGCATTAATTATTCATAACGAAATATTTAAAAACTTTTGATAACAGCTAGTGTAAATTCTTTGTTCTTAAGTATTAACTTGAAAATACGCCTTCCTACCTAGAATTCTGTGCATTCTGTGAAAATTGAGCCGAAAGAAATGAGGTAGTTCTTTTTTGTGTAAAATAAAGACACTGTCTCAAATGCTGCGACAAAATATGTTTTTAAGCCTTTGTTCAGATCCTTCGCTTCCCCCAGAACAGGTCTGTTTGAGAAGTTACAGTATCTTTTAAAAATTAGCAACATTCTTGTTCACAACAGTGTGTGAAGATTGAAACACAGGATGAAAGCTACTTTCTGAGAGTGCTGAGTTTGATATCACTTCATTCGTTATTGTCTTTCTGTTAAGAGAGAAAAAAAGCAAGAATCTTAGTAGTTCTTTTCAGATCTGTTTCATGAATGTCCAGCTCTTAACTCAAAGGCACTTTTTAAATACTCATTTTACACCTCTGAGAACTGGCATAACTCGCAAATTAATACAGTTTGAGCCTTTCCAGCTAGAAAAAAGTAGAAATAATTTGTCATTGTCACGTCCTCCTGGAGTAAACTGCGTCAGTTAGGTTTAAAACTGAGATAATCTGCCCAATTTTGATAAACACAGGGGAAAGAATATGCTTAGCAACTTGCAGCCTGGAGTGACTGTTGACGAAATGCCTTGATGTCCCCCTCTCCAAGTAGCAGCTGCAGCTGGCAAGTAGGTAAAGAAGTTGCAATTTAAGTGCAAACTTTGTAGCCTCCAGTTTTGCACCAGCAGCGGAGGGGAGTCCCTCTTTGCTAAGAGTGTGATGACTTTTAATTTTAGAAGGAAAGAAGAAATCTGCCCCTCTGGAGGGCGCGCCTGGCCGTTGCGAGGGCTCGGTGCGCTTCTCCGCTTTAATTTCTTTCTGTCTTTGCCTTTTAGGTTAAGAAACAAGCAAACAAACCCCAGAGATACGGATAAGGGAAGTGGGGTTAAAGTACTCCCTTTGAAAAGCGAGACCTTTCAGAATTCAGAAACGTGCAAGATTTCTGCCCACCGCGTCCCCCTCCCCCTGCCCAAACCCCAGCAATGTTAATGTTTTCCAGAGTTGCCAGGAGGGTCTGGGAGAGTTCAGGAAGCGCGAGAGGCTGCTCGGCTCGGCCCGAGGTTAGCCCAGGGCTTCGCAACTCAAGGAGGAGGCAAAAGTCTCCCGGCCCCTTTTGCCCGTTCGGAGCCGGGTCGCTAAATCTCGCCCGCCCGCTTTTTGCCCCGTTTTCCAGCCCTGCTGGCGGCAGGGATGCGAGGTGCCTGCCGCCGAGCGGCTCCTCGTCCTGCCCCTGCCAACGGTGCCCCCGGCTCGGCGGAGGGGCTTTCGGGAGCGGGGCGAGCGAGAGGTGGGAGCCGACGGGGGCAGCAAACCCAGGGGTTGCAAACGCCTTCGGAGGAGAAAGCTTTCCAGAAAAGTTGGGGAGGTTGTTTTTTTTCCTTCTGTTTTTTTTTTTTTGGTTTGATGAGAGAAGCTTTCCAAAAGTTTTAAGCGAGAACTCTCCTCCTCTACGTCACCGGAGGCATTTAAAAGCTTAGCCTAAGGTGGGCGCTCCTAAATCGCCCGCTTCGCAGAAGTGTTAATCCACGTCGCCAGCTGCCCCTTTCCGCCGCTGCGTGAGAAGGGTTTCCTGGCCGCCAAGCAGATAAAGCTAAAACAAGGGATAAAGCAGGGTGGGGGGGGGGGGAAGGCAGAAATAGAAGCGTGCAGGATCTGCGCATCATCCTGGCTGCGAGGCTCCTCGTTAGCTAACGGCTCCGAGTCTCTGTGCACCTTTAAATACTAATTCTGCCCCATTCGGAGCATGCAAATGCCCGGGGAGGGTCTTGTGGCGGCCAGCTGGGGTGTTTGAAAAATGCACTCGCCCGGCAAAGTTTATACAGCGTTAAAAAAACAACGGAGGCATAGGCGAAGGACGGATCAGAGCCGGGGCTAGCCTAAGGCAGCCCGCTGCCCCTGCTGTGGCCGTTGCGGGGAGGAGCGCGAGAAGCGTCGCCGAGACGCTTGCGGCACGGTCCGCGCACCGGGAAAGCTTTTTTTTTTCCCCGAACCTCTTCCGGTTGGAAACTGGCCTCCCGGACCCACGAGGGTTTCTACCCAGCGCAGAAACTTGGGCTTTGTTTTATGCCGCTTCTATTTCCAGCTTGTCTTGTGATTACCGGCAAGCGTGCCAACCCTTTAGTGGATTTAGCTAGGAAATCCTTTTGTGGGGTGTCCCCGAAGGTTGCTGGCTTGTCCTGGCTGACCGGGAAGGGGGAGCGGCGGCGGTCGCGGCGGCGGCGGCGGTCGCGGCGGCTTGTTTCCGTCAGTCCTGCCAGACTGCGCGTGCACCTCTCCGTCCGTTCCCATCACCAGCGCTGCGTGTTTTTTGGGGAGCCTGGAGCCCTTCTGCCCTCGAGACTCGGTGCGCAGGGGAAGGGCTGGGAACGCCGCGGGCCGGAGCGGGTGGCCTCGGCGTGTCCCTCCCGATCCGAATTACCCCGTGCTTCTGTTTAAAATGTCTCAAACCTAAACTGGCCGTTGGTTTTACACTGCGTGACAGTGTCCCAGTGAAACAAGCGTTTGTCTTGGTTGGAAAGTTAACGTAAGATGTTATTTTTAAGCCGGTTTTCTTATTCTGATTGAATAACAACTTACTGAAGGGTGGCGGAAACCAGTTTGCGTCCCGTGGCCGTAGTCCGCTCTTGGAGATGCGCGAGGGGTTTCCGCAGCGGGATGCCGATGGCCGCGGCGTGGCAGCGCTCGGGCTCCGACGCGCCGGCGCTGCCTTTGAGCCGGAGGCTTCGGGGCGCCTCTCTCCGCCTTCGGCTCTTGCTCCCCGCGCCGGCGTCCTTCAGAGCCCTCCGCGCGGGAGTTTCCCCAGCGGGACTCGTAATAAAATCCCCACGGTGGAGGACGTTGCATTGAGATTGTTGCGTAGAGCCTCGAGCGGGATAAATCGGTGTGGCTGGCAAAAGGGGGCAAAAGCAGGCGGCATCGGTAACCGGAGCGGAGCAACTTGCTGTTTATCCTTCTCGCTGTTGCGGTCCGGGAGGGCGTCGCGAGGGGCAGCGGAGGTGCGAGAGCATCCCCAGGCTGAGCCGACCTCCCGGTGCCGACGAGCAGGGCAGCCAGAGCCTCTGTCCAGCAAACGGGAAAATAAACAAGACTCTCTCTGTCCGTCTGTCTCGGAGGAGCGCTCGCGATCCTGCAGGAAATGGGTCATTTATTTTATTGTAACTGACACTTGGGAGCCCTGGCATGCTCAGAGCTGAAATTTCACACTTTTCTGGCTACTGTAATTGTCTGGTCCGGATGGAGAAAAGCGGTTTAAGGGAATGAAACGTAACCCACGTGTATGCGGGGCAGAACCGGGTCCGCGCTTTGTTTTTTGGGAGTAATCCGCCAGGTTGATTTTTAAGGCGCTGCGAAGGCAGCACGAATACAATAAAAGCAGCGGCAAAGCCGAGCACCAGGAACCGCTCGGAGCTGGCAGGGCTCCACGGAGAGCGCAGCAAGATGCAAATCCCGCGCCGGCCGGGGGTATCGCGCAGCGCAAACGGCACTCGAGATTATAGCAGAATTGATTTGCGTGAAAAGGAGAAAGTTTTGAGGCTGCAGAAGGTCCCGCTGCCGTTTCCTTTTACAAAAGCGGAGGTCCTGTGGGAGCTGCCTCCGTTGCCGGAGTGCCGAACGGATGGCAGAATTATGATCTAGATCCGGGGGGGGGTGAAAAAAAGAGCACTCAGGGCCAAAGTTTCACCCACAATTGGAGCCAGATTTTCCAAGTTGCGTTTAAGCGTCGGAACGAAAGCTGCGTTTTCCGAAGCGATTAGCGCCCGATGTGCTGAGCGCTCTTGAGTAACGCGACCGTTGCGGTTCCTTCTCGTCTCGTGGCGTTTGGGTCCACCGGCTCGGGGAGTCGGCGCCGGGGCAGCCGAAGGGGTTCCCGTCCCGGCTAGCTGCTCCCCTTCGCCCTCGGCCCCAGCGGCGGCGGCTGATTGCCCAGCGCGTCTGTCCCGAAGCCCCTAAGAGGAGTGATGAATGCAGGCTGTCAGATCCAGAAAAATGCTTTGCCCCCTCCTTTTTTTTTTTTTTTTTTTGCTTTTAGGGGGAGAAGCTGTTATATTTAGTGCTTGGGGCAACAGGCTTGGTTGAACTATTTGGAAATTCAGAGCCCGCAGTTCCTTTTAGGTGCTTGCCTACCCGCGACCTGACATCTAATGGGCATTCGAAAGGCCATGGAGACACCTCTTCGGGGTGGACCAAGCTTCGAGCTTCCTTAAGGAAATGTTCAGGGATCTGCACGTGGAAAAGATTGAGACCCGTGGCTCTAGACGTGGAATAAGGGGCTGTGCGTGGCGCGGTGGGGACCGAGTGAGATGGAAACTGCTTGATCACCCCTTTCTGGATAAGGAGCTTTCTCTGGAGCGCGTCGCCTGCAAAGCGCAGCCTTTGGTTCATCTCTGGCATGATTAAAGGCTCAGGGATTGCGCCTTTTGCCTGTGTTTGCATGCAGAGAACCGATATCTTCATTAAGATATTGCAGCCAACAACCAGCGTCCACCTCGGCGACGCTGGGAAGCAAAGCTGGTCGGGTAGCGTGAGTTCTGGTGTTACGCCTTAAAACCAGCTCTATCACTCTTATCTGAACTATTCCTTGTTTAATGCTGGTCTTGTCCAAGCAGAATTAGTCACCGAGGTGTGTAGTCATATATATGTGTGTGTATGTGTAAATATATATGTGTATACACATCACACAGAAGCCCACAGAATGGTTTAGGTTGGAAGGGACCTGGAGATCATCTAGTCCAACCTCGCTGCTCAAGCAGGGACCTCTAGAGCATGTTTCCCAGGATCACGCCACAGACTTCTCTGACTTCGGTAGCTTCTCCTTGCTTATGGAGAGGACGCAAAGAGGCTGCGACTCTTATGTCCAATGCGTATTGGAGGGGAGGGAATTTCTGAAACTTTTTGGACGCTGCGCATTGACTTGGAGAGTTTTTGCCGGGGAGCCTTTACCCGCCACGTGAAATTGTTTCTGTGCCTCGCCGGCTGCACGCGCCTGGCACCGGTATTTGCGCAGTGCAAATTTTATATTCGGTTTCCCCAAATACTTGCTCGTGCAACCTTGAAAGCTGCTTTCCGCCGCTGTTTGTGCCAGTAAGAAAAAACTTGGCCACGTGAATGTTTATGGAAGGCAGACGGGAGAGAGGGCACGGACACGTCGGAAGGGAATTCGTTTAGGGAAGAATCCAGATCAGATAGGCGGGCAGTTTTGTGCTGGATTTCCCCAATTGTGCATTGAATTTATTTGGTGTTTGTTTAGGTGTTTGTCGGTTTGGGTTTAATATTGCCTGTAGCAAAGTAGCGGAGGGCTTTAAGTGACTTTACTTAGATGCTGCTAGCGACACGGTAATGAGGTGTACGGGTAGTAAAGGAGAAAAGTCCCATCTTTGCTGTTGTGTGGGCAAGGGCTGTTTTCTAGCTCCTGCCCTGCCCCATCCATCCTTTCCCCTTTTCCTTTTCTCCTCTTATTCCCTGTACCTCCCACCAACCTCCCCGCAAAAGCAGCCCCTGCCAAAACCAAAATAACCCACAAGACCTCTTTCTCTGTCCCAAAACTTGGCATCTCCTCTGCCGCTGGTCCAGCTCTGCTGCAGAAGGAAGCAGCTGGGGGTTTAACCATCATGTCATTTAATTTTTTCCCAAGGCCATCCAGACCCTGAGGTGGCTGGTTCACGGGGGCAGCACTGCCCCCGGCGGAGCCGCTGCGGGAAACCGGAGCACGGTTGTATCCGTGCGGATGCCGAGGGTTTCCCTGATGGTCTTGGGGGGCGTCCAGCCACGGTGGGGAGGGAAGAGGTGCCTGGTGGACCCTTTCAGGACCCCGAGACCCCTTTTTGGGCCCTTTGCCTCCTGCAAATGCTTGCTGCCTTGGGGGCAAGTGTTTTGTGGAGGGCAGGAGCCACTCTCTTGCTCCTGTGCCAGTCAGGCTGGCTGGGGTGGGATAGGTGCCTCTTTCCACCTGCCCCAAAAGGTGGTCTCAGCCGCAGGGTGATCCTGCGGGCTCTGCGGGAAATCATATTTTTTTTGCTTTTGGTGGAAAACCCCATGCTGGGTTTTCTTTTAAGGGTTTTGCTTGGTCCTCCCCTCCTTTCTGCAGAGGGGATGTAAGAGAAAGCGGGTCCAGCTTTAACCGGAGGTGGCGAGAAAACTCTATTCTTCTATTTCAAATTTGTCGGAAGTGCAAAAAAACCCAACAAAAAATCCGTCCCACTTGTACTTTCTCACCTCAGTTTGTTTCTTTGCACCCCCTTAGAAGAAAGAACGGAAGCATTTTGATTTCATTTGCAGGTTTCCGTGAAAAAAAAATAGTGCTTTTAACCAAGTCGGGGCTTAAACCAGCGACTCGGTTGTGATACCAAATCTGCCCTCAGGTGTTTGTCCTCGCCCTCCGGGGCTCATCCATGCGTCCAGACCCACCGATTTTGGTGGGAAGCTGCGACAGGGGTTGGTGGGTGCTCGCTGGGACCGGCCACGGGTGCAGACCGCCCCGGCTTTGCCTCCCTGGCAGGTCTGAGTACGGCACCACGGGTTTTGACTTGAGTTTTGGTTAAAGGGTCTCCACCCTGGAATTAAGTTCCTAAAATAGTATAATAGTATAATCTGTGTTGTAATTTCTGGATTCTCACTACACTCCCTTTGCAAGTTCACTTTGATCTTCATGTGCAATCATTGCACTGGTTTAACCTGATTGCCCTTAAAAACAGATTCTGCGCCGTTGGCCCAGAGCCCTGCCTGGAGACGGTCTTGCGTTGATTTGGAGCTCGTTTTAGCTGACGAATCTGCACCTGCCAGGCATGCGGGTCCGCAGAGCCAGGCCACCTTCTGCAAACGGTGCGAAGGGAAACTTGGGGTCAGCTTGCTGTAACCTCGCGTGCGGAAACAACCCTACAGGCTGCCCGTCTCTCACTCTGCCTGTTCTGCCTCCCTCGCCCGCCTTGTGACACAGGCGTTGGCCAGAAAAACCCTCAAAAATTGCAAGCAGTTTTGCTTCCTCTTCCTTTTCCTCCCTGACACTTGCACGTGCTTGAATGTATGAAGTCGTTGGAGACATGAATCTCTGCAGGTCCTCTCGGCCTTAACTAAACCTCCCTGCTCAGGTTATCGAGGTGCTCTGAGCTCAAGGTGTTTGCAAGATGCCCAGTAATGGCCCAGTATCCTGGAGATCTGGAAATACAGGATAAAGAGATGGCTCCTGCCGCTTTCTGTGTGCAAAACTAAATGAAATATGTCTCAGTGACAGCTGTCAATCACCCTGCTTATTGCCCTACGAAAGCTGTTTAATATGAAGTAATGCAAATGATCTAAGACCCACGAGGAGCACATGCTGACATGGGAACCAGTGCTCTTTCTGCTGTGCTGGGGTCCCATTGCTCTCGGGGCGCGCGGGAGCTGTTCTCCCATCTGCTCGGCCACTTTGCAAAGCGTGAGTTCACCTTGAGGCAGCCCTGATCCCGTTCCCACCACCATGGCCACTGGAAACCAGTTAAAACACAGGCTGGGAGTTGGAGGAGGGCAGAGCTGCCCTCTCGTGGCAAGGAGAAGTGGGCGAGAGCTTTGCAGGTGGCATCCTCCTGCTGAAACCCTGGTGGTAGCACCCTCATGCAGGGAGCCACGAAGGGAGGAAATCGGTAAAATGGCGCTGTTGGTTTTGTGCCTTCAGAGATATCGTTTTGTGGGTTGGATTTGAGGGAGGATGGCAGGAAATCTGACAGACTGACAAATCTTCTGCATTAAATGACTGAAGTTGCAGCTCCTGGGGGCACGCGACTGGGTGAGAATGTGGTCTTAGCAGACTGATCTCGAGTCTAAGGCAGCTTCCAGCCCTCGTGGATGAAGGGAGATGCTCTGAAATGTGCTGCAAACCTACTTTAAAGGTCTCAAAAAGCAAAATGCAAGATACACTTTTATCTCAAATGTGCTTTTATTCATATGTTTTGCATAACACCAAGGATGGAGGGAAGCTGACAGCCACATGGAGCTGGAAGTGCTCACTTTGACGTGTTGGACACGTGCGGGTGATGTTGCATGTTCCCTTGCCTGGTTGCCTGAGTTTGTTGCATAGTGCTGCTCCTGGGCAGTCTCTCCTGGTGGTCTCTGCAGTGCTTTGAGATCATAGGTGAAAGACAGGGTGAAGACCAAGTCTCACTTCACATCTCTTCTGCCCCCCGTCCCCGTGTAAATTAACAACAACAACATTTGCCTCCAGGCACAGGGTATTAGATGGCATGTTCACAGTCCAGTCTGTGCTTGGCTGATGCCAGGTTAGATAAAGGTCTGTTTGAGATTTACGGTTTTAGGTTTTGTTAGGGGGCAAAGATCTACCAACTCATTTCAGTGGCCAGCTCCTGGGTAGCAACGTGACCAAGCTGCATCGTGTTTAAAGTCAGTGAGGAGGATATTTCCATAATCCTCTGCCCGTTTCTTGGGGTCATCGTGTCCCATTAGAGGTTTGGTGTTGGGACGCTGGCTGTGGCTGTCCTTGGAGCTTATCTGGCCTTGCATCGTGTGGCTTTGGGGCATGTTCAGAGTGTCAGAATGAGCCTTTCAATATATGGCAACGTGCCAGCAAATTAGAATGGAAAGATAATGCAGAATAACTCATCTGTCTTTCCTCTCTATTACTTACTGTTACATTTGTCCCGTCCACAGATACTTGATGTATTGACTTTGGCAAGAACCAAATGCAGAAGCCTAGGAGCTAAGGAGAGTCTTTCTCCAGGCAAGATGAGGATAAAAGTTCTTATCAGAGGTGTCTTTGAGATTTCTTGCATTTTTCGAAGCACAGAGCATTGACTGCTCTCAGAGGTTAGCACTTAGCAAGGTGGACATGGCATGTGCTCCATGCCAGGACCAAGCAACTCCCTTTTCCTTCTGGTCACAATGAGGAGTGGAAAGGTAGCGCAGCGGGTTGGTAGAGGAGGGAATATGAGCCAGAGCATCTTTTCCCAGGTCTTAGGCATCAACTTGTCCCTTCCCACTCTATCCAAGATGCAGTAGCTTTTTTAAAGGAGTTCTCTGAGGTTTTCAAAGGGACGTTTGTGGACGACTCTTCATTCTTGGCAGCTCCCGGAAAAATCTCATCAATTATTAGGCATGATTCGCTGTGTACAAAGCGGTTCCGAAAGAGAGGTAACGGGCAGAAACCAATTAAACAGATTTATGAGTCCAAAATCAAATTGTGGTTGCTGAGATGATTGATGGAAAGGATTAATCATGTTGTGCGGGCTTGCCAGAGATAATTACTAGCCAAGGCGAGTAGATTAGTGCGAAATTCTTGCATGAAGGATGCGCACACGTTTCTCTGCGATCCCATGGCCGGTTCGCTTCCACCGCCGTCCTTCCTACTGCAAGCTCCATGCCAGAAGCTGAAGGTCTTTTGTTGACTTCCTGGAGGCCTGATCTCCTCAGGAGGGGCCTCTCGGGTCATTTCTCCTCCCCTCACCAGCAAACCTTCAAGGGGTGAGCCCTGGTTTCGGTCTGGTTTTCCTGCCGCTGCTGCTGCTTTAATCTAGTCATTATGTGCATTTGCATATTCTCTTTCTCACCCTCCTCTTTCTTTTATTCCACCCTCGAATCTCTTCCTCGTCAGCCACCCTGCCGTTCTGGCGCTCCCGTTGCACGCGTGCAGCTGGGACTCCGCTCTCCCGCCCGTGCGGGAAGCAGCGCGACCGTGGCACCGCTGCCCGAAGAGGGGTTTAGCCTGCGCGCGGTTGTACAAGAAGCTGTTGCTTCATGCGGGTTTAGGATTTGGGGGCCGGCAAGGCACCGGGGTGGGAAGGGAGGAAAGCAGCAGCTTAAAAATCCCACAAAACGCTCTCAGAAGCAAGCGTGCAATGTGAGACGCGGGTCGCGGCGGTGGATGTTGCAGTGAGGGAGAGGTGGTTGCACTGACGACGTTAAGTCGAGGTCGGGAAGAAGTGCTTTGGAGGCAGGCGGATGGTCCTCAGCTAGGGTACCCCGTGCTCTCTCGTTATGCGAGATACAGAAAAGCCATTGTTTAAATCGATGTTTCCTAAGAAATCCGAAAGCTGAGTCTCCTTTCAGGAAAAGAAAATGGATACTGTTTCCTGGTTATGTTCCTGCCGGATGCTGCTGAACTGTAGCGCGTTTTAGGGCTTTTTTTAGGGTTCTTCCTCTTTTTTGCTTAGTCGGTGCGTGTGCGTATGAGTGTCACCTGCTGCATGTCAGAGTCCAAATCCCGGCTTGGCCAGCAACTCCGGCGATGAAGCCAGCTTTAAATAAAGGGTCGGGGTGCAGGGTGCCCTGGGTGACGCGGGGTGGGGGGGGAACGGCGTGGCCAGGAGACGGCAGTGACAATCTTAACTCTGGTAGCAAACCTCAAAACTGTTTAAAAAAAAAAAAACCCAAAAAAACGAAAAAAAAACCCTTAATGTGGGGGCCTCTCTCTAGCACCCTCCCGCCCCAGCCCTTGGGGGATGCTAGCCCAGGTCGGCAGTTTTTGGCTGATGTGCTCTGAGCCAGCGGACTTGGTCTGCCATCTCAGGTCAGCGCTGCAGCTGAGCATCAGTGAATAAAGCGGATGCCGATGGCTGCAAAATCTCAGAGCTCCGGTTTTAGGCTCTTTGCAAACTCAGGGGAGGTTTTTTCCTGTGCTTCCTACCCGTTGCCGCACTGAGGGTTTTCTTGCAGATTGCAAAGGTTGGGGGAGTTTGAGCAGGATCTTGGTGAGGAGCTGGGGCAGGACGGCAGATACTTGAGCTCCACCTGATGTCGGTGGGGAAAGGCTTGAGCTGATTTCTCTTCCAGCGGTGCCCGTCTTGCCTGGAAAAACTGCGCTCCTGGTGCAAGCACCTCTGTGAGGTTTGTGACATGGGACAGGAGGCAACGGGGCTTTCCTGCTGCAGAAAGGCCACTTGGGTTTAGAAAATTCATATATCTGCTTGTGCCCCTGCTTATGCATGTCTCGGACCTTGCTAACGCGGCGTTGGAGGAAGGAATTAGGATGCTGGTCGTGCTGTAGTGAATTCGGTGCGTTGCTTTTCCCTGCCGGCTTCCCGGCCAGGCTCTCGCCTGCCCCTCTCCTTTCCGAAGCCCCCGTGGAGGTGGGTTTAATGCTAAAAGACCCGAACGGCACGTGAGGAAGCGACGCGTCGGCTCGAGCGCAGAGCGGCACGGGGCGGATCACAGGCAGAGCGGCTGAACCTCGAAAGCAGGTCGCACCGGCGGCGGACGGGGCCCTGGCGCTCCCGGGTTTTGCTGCGAGGAGAGCGAACTGCTGCGGCCCCTCGAGCAGGTACCTCCTTTTGGGGGGCTTTTGCTTTCTTGTCCGTGAAGGGAACGTAGGGATGATGTTTCTGCCTCGCAGAGATGCTGGCAAATTGAAAGCCTATCAATTTATAAGGGAAAAACGAGCAATTTCAGCTACAACTTTTCTCCGAGTCCCCCTGGCAACGTTTGTGTCTTAGCAACCACATTTTCCTATTAAAAAATGTTTAAAACATTAAAAAACAACAACAACAACACATTAAGCACAGGATTAAGTGCTTTCCTGAATCAAAGCCTAACTAGATAAATGAAAAGCTGTTAATTGAATCAGGGATGCACTGTGTTTTCAGCCCCCCAATTTGCATAACATTTGCATGCGATTGAAAAGCCATCGTTAATGTTGTTTAGTTCTAGCAGGTCCCCCAATGTCTCTGGCTTGGGCCAGACGCGTTGGAAGCCGTCCTTCTCCGGCCCCGAGGAGTTCCATAAATTGCTTCTTCCGGCCTCGATGGGAAATGGCCCAAATTGGCCCGTTGGTCGGGGCTGGGGATTGCCCAGAGCTTGGCTACTCTGGCCGCGGCGCTTGGCTCGCTCAGCTTCCCCCTTGCCCCTAGTCACCTCTGCTTGGGGAAATCCGTGGCGGGGGACGGAGAAGGTCCTGTGCTCTAGGAGGGGTCGGGCGTAAGATGCCGTAGCTACGTCCTGCATGCGCTGCTAGAAGAAAGCATTTGGCATCGGCACAGCGCCAGCTTGTCCGGAGACGGTGATGCCCCGTTACGGCCACCCTAACGCAGAGCGAAGGGAAGGAAAACCCCAGCAGCTCCTGCGTGATGCTCAGGGCTGAGCCTTTCTCCAGCGAACGTGGCACTCGGTGCGCTGCGCTTCAGCTAAACCAGCCGCTCGCCGGAGGCTAAGTAGAAACCGAGCTGCCTGGCCAAAATGTGGCCCCGGGGCTCGGAGCGTGCTTGTCCGGGGGGCCGAGGTCTGAGCATCCCGCGCCCTCCGTCCTCCTGGAGAACCGGGGCGCTTGCAGCTCCCGTCTCGCCTCTCGGGGCCGAATCGCGCTGGCGAAGTAAATCCGGTTTGGGTTTCTCAGCGCCGATCCTGCTGGAGGAGGGGTCGGCTTGCGGCAGCACCGCTCCGTCTAGGCTCCTCCGTTCCTCTTCCCCAGGCGGCCGTGCCTTTATGAAGAAAGCCCTGTGTCCTCTCTGGAGTCACCGCTGAGGTTTTCCTGTTGGGATATGACAGCTCTGCTTCATCCCCAGGGACGAACCAGCGCGTCCGTCCGCGGGCTGCGCAAAAGCCGGCAGGTGGCTGCGCCTGCCTGCGGGCCAGGCTCCCAGACCCGTGCTCGGCCATGCCTGCCTTTTACGCCAGGTATCGGCAACGCGCTGGTATTCTCATTTTTCGCTTTCTTTGCCACGGGCTGAAAGCGCGTGCTTTGCTTCCGCCCCGACGATCGGAAGCTGCCGGGCTGCGAGGCGCCCGCGGCGCTGCTGGCTCAGCATCGCCTCCCCGGCAGGGGTTTCCCGTAACGGAGGAGGGGGACGCCGGCGGTGCCGGGGCCGCGCGGGCGATCCGGGCCGTGCCGCGGCGCAGAGCAGCGTCAAGAGCTAGCGACTCTCGCGCCGGCGGTGGGAACGCTCTGCGCAAAAACGGGTCTTCCCTTTCGCCGTCGCTTCTCGGAAAAGAAAAAGGCACCAGCGCGCGGGCGGAAAGCAGCCGAACCTGCCAAGGGACGTGTTTTGCCGGTGCGTTGGTCCCTCCTGGCTCGCTCCTGGGAGGCTGCTGCCCTTGGCAGAAGGCGCTGTCCGAGGCTGCCGGGAGACCTCGCGCCGGCTGGAAGCAGCCCGGTTTACGGGCGTCCCGCGAGCGCCGCCGCAGCCCGGCGGGACGGTCCCGGCCCCCGAGGCCAAGCGGCGCGGACGTGAGCACGGGGAAGACAGAGCGGTTCGTCTGCGCGCGGCTCCGTCCGTAGTCCAGCCGCTGCCGCGGGCTCGCAAGGAGCCAAATTGGAGAAAGAGGCCGGGTTTGCCCGGAGGGCGAAGAGTTGGCCCCCGCGGGAGACGGGCGCCCGCCGGCGACCGCAGCTCGAGCGGTTGCTCTCGTGAAAGACCCCGCAGAGATGCGGCCTGGCGGTGATTTCACGTTGGCCGAGGAGGCCGAGGGAGCGCCAAATAATCCCGGTGCCATCGGAGGAATTAGCAGGTCATTAACATATTAATGAAGCGGCCCCAGCCCCCTGCGCGGGCCACCGCGTGCTCCCTGGCTTGGCCCGCCGAGATACGAAAGCGGAGATCCCAGCCGGTTCCTTTTTTTTTTTTTTGTAAGGGGAGAAAATCGGATGCCACCAGCAGAATTACGGCGCGAGGCCGTACCCGGCTCGCTTCTCCCGGCGGCGCGCGCCATTGCGCTCGCGTACGCGCCGCCGCGATGCGGATTCGCGCGGAAGCAAGAGATGTGGTCTCCAGTCGTGCTCCTTTCCCGCACCTCCTTCCCCAGCACGCGTTGCAAGTGCACGTTGGTTTTTTTTTTCCCCATCCCATCCACCCGGTTTGTGTTTGCAGCAGCAGCGACGAAATTGGGCGTTTCCGAGCCGGCCCGTTGGCTAAAAATCGTTTCTGCCTCGTTTTCGCCTTTCGAATGGGCGAGAAACTCCAGATCTTCCCGGCCATCCCGGTCCGAATCTAGGTGACTTTGGGAAACATCATGTTGGGTTTTGTTCAAGACCGCCCAACCGAAGCAGCCTTTCCCGGCGTTTTGGTGCGTGAGGATCGAAACCGGCAGCGCGCCTCGGAGGATGCTCTCCGGGGCGGATGCTTTTACCTTGCGGGATAAAGGGACCGATGAGGAACCGTCTCACCGGCAGCGGAAACGTAGGCGTTGAGGACCAGCTGCGCAGGGGCCACCGATGGGCGCGAGGTCCCCCGCGGCGCAGGACGCGCCGGCCCGGCCTCGGTCCCCGCCGCCTCCTGGCTTTGTTGGCACCGATCTCCTCTTGCCTGAAGGTCGCTGTGCCGCGGGGGCCGAACTCGGGAGCGACCGCGGTCGCGCTGCAACGGGAAAGCCCAATAACGCCGAGCGCTTTTGACCTTTTCACCGCCAGACGGTTTCTTCTCCTCCTTGGAGCGAAACCGCCGTCCGGGTTTGTGCATTTAGAAGACAAGAAGCGAGAATTTCATTTTTCTGGATCCATTTTCTGGATCGTTTGAGCCGTTAGCAAGCCCTTCGGATTTGCAGCCGGGGCCTGAGCGGGGCCAAGGTTGTCTCCCCGGCGCGGGCCGCCGCGTCGCTCTCCCTTCCCTTTGGGCGTCCGAAAGCTCAGCGCGGAGGCGAGGGGGGTGCCGAGCCCTGGGGGCAGAGCGGTTCCCCCCCGTCGAGCACCGCTTGCAGCGGGGGGTCTCAATGAGGGGCTGAACTCTTCGCTGCTCGGTTTTTCCCGGTTTCTGGCCCGGAAGCAGCACCGGTGAGGGCCGAAACGCCCCAGCCGTGAGCAAAGCCGGGCCTGGGGCGTTTGCCGGCGGCGGCAGGCGAGGGGCCGGCGGCTCCGCGCCCCCCTCAGCTGTCGGCAGCAGCTGCCGGCATTTTAAAAAAAAAAAAAGGCATCTATTTTGGGAAAAGGGAGGTGAGAAAGAAGCAAAAACGCGAGCAGAGAGGCGGGCTGGGGTCGGATGCTGCGGCCGGAGCGGCCTTTCCTCCCGCGCTCCGGTGGCCCTTCGAGCAGGGGCTCCCGGACGGCCGGGGGTCCCCGGGGTTTCTTTCGGCCGTCGCGGGGCAGTTTGGCCCCCGTCGCCCCGGGTTCCCCTCCGCTTTCGCCGCGCGCCAGGCTGGGCTCCCGGGGCGCCGGGAAGCTGCAGCCGGCGACGCGGGCCTCCGCCGCCGCTCCCTCCTCCGCGTTTGGGTTGCTGGCTCGGGAAGGGGCCGCTCGGCCCTGGGCGCCGAGGAGAAAGCGGATGGAGACCTTCGCCGTCGCCCGGCGAGGACGGCTCGGCGGCGGGAAGCCGAGGGGAGCCGCTTTCCCGTCGTAGCGCCGGCCGGGCGGATCGCGTGCAGGCAGGGCTCCCTTTTTGCTTCCTAGTCCTCGTGTTTAACCTGGCCAAACTCCTCCTGCTTTTACGCCGGGGGTCGCGTTGGGGCTGTAGAAAGGCCGAGGCGGGGGGGGGGGAAACGTTGCCGTCTTGGCTCGCGGCGTGAATCCAGGCGCCCGCTCTGCAGGGCGAGAGCGAGGGTGCGAGCCGGCCGCCGCGCCGGGAGCCATCGGATACGCCGGCAGCACGTGGAGACGTACAGCTCCGTTAGATACGTCAACGCGAAACAATTCGGCGCGAGACAGCTGGAGTTTTGTCACCAAATTTGGTTTTGAATCGCTTTTCGTTTCTTTCAGGAGCCGGAAAATTCAAATCAGAAACATCCCACCCCAGCTGCGATGGGAGGTAAGAGGAGCAACCGGAGGGCACTGGACAAGCCCGACCTACGGGGACTTGCCACAGAGAAGTGCAGATCAGATTTAAGGACTAATTCCCACGCAGGTTTCTGTACTTGGGATTAAAGTTGATTTGTCCTTTTCCTTGTTCTTAATCAGAAATAATTATACCAGATCCATGTAGCTCATTCCCCTTCAATTATGGGAGCAAATTCTACTGATTCAAGCGATGTAAACGCTGCCAACAAAACCCCCGTTAATGATAAGGTTATACGATTTATCTGTTGTACGAGGAACAAAATGGATCCCTTTTTCCAGCCTGCTGCTGGGACTTTTCCCTGCTGCTTTTTTTCCCCCTGCTCCCCCCAAACCGTCCTCGCTGGCTCCTGGGGCCCCGCGGTCCAGCGTCCTGGGGCAGCCGGTAGCTCCGTTAGTCTAATTGCTTGTGAAATCTTAATGACTAGAAAGCTGCTTTTATTGATCGATCGCATTTCCTCGGTCTGTCCTGATGGTCCCGGCGTAAGGCGGTTTCTTCTCCCTTTTCCAGGTTCTGGATGGTTTGCTAGCCCAGTATGGTACCGTAGAAAATTGCGAGCAAGGTAAGAGTGGGGAAAAAAAGAAGCCAACTTGCACTTATTGGGCTATTTTCTGCCCCGGCTGTTTCCCGGGGTGGGTGGGCGGCTTTGCTTTGTCCGCGGAGCCGCTGCAGAAGACGCCGAGAGGTCTCTGCCTGGTCGCTTGTGGGTTTTGTGCCTCCCCGTAGACAGACGTAGAGGCTGGGGGAGCGCCCGGGGGCGAGCAGCGCGGCTCCGCGCGGCCGCCGTGCCCTCCGCACCCTGGGGCAACCCTTCAGCGAGGCCGGGGCACGGCGCGTCGGCGGGCCCGGCGTCCTCCTCCTGACGGCTTCCCGCCTCGGCTCCGTCGGGGCAAGGTGCAAGGACCTCTCTGGAGGCCGGCGGGGGACTATCTGTCTCCGCTCGACAGATTTTATCTCAGCCTCTAATGGCGATCAGTTGAGATGTGAGGTTTAATATTGCCCCCGGGATGTTTAATGAGAGTACGGTTACCATAAGCCTCCTAGAAATGGAAAGGAGGGCTCGGAGGAGCTCCGGGGCAGTCCCTGGGCTCCAGCACGGGCGAGCGGATGGGGTTAGGCTTGGTGGCTTTCTCCTTTTGCTGGTTCAGCGCAGAGAGCGATGACGTCTTGGGAGCCTTTAAGCGAGGCAGGAAGGTCGCGGCTCCCCGGGGACGCGAAGCGCCGGTGGGGGGACTCGTTGCTTCGCCCTAGTCGCTCGCCCTGGCTCTGATTTCTGCCTCTTTTGCTCCAAGTGAACACAGACAGCGAGACGGCGGTCGTCAACGTCACCTACGCCAACCGGGAGCAGACCCGACAGTGAGTGACCCGCAGCCCCGCTCTCTGTCCCCCTCGGAGCCACGCGTTGCCCCGGTGGGAAACTCGTCTCCGTTCCCTGCCCCTTTCTTAGTGCAGAGAGCGTGATTTCCAGTGCCGGGAGTTAGAGCCCGTTCACCCGAACGCTCGTAAGCTTTGGGTAAAAAATGAGGCACATCTTCTCTAAGATTAAAGACGTAACTTTTTGTTCAAAGGAAAGCCAAAGTTTTCTTGTATTTACATGATTTCAGGAATTACGGCTTCAGAAAAAGTAGTAATGAGATTAAATATCATAGGAGTTGGTAGGCATGAGACAACATGCATCCTCGCGGGGTGATGGCAATATCGCTGGGAGACTTTCAACTCCGTGACTCTCCATCCTGCCTGGGGAAGATTAGGCTTTACACTAAATGCAAATGGAAAATTAATTGGGTCTTCGCTGCTGTGTTTATTTCCCTTTCCTTTTTGCCTAGATGAAGGGCTCTGGAAAGCTGTAAAAGGGATGGGATCAGCACTTTGCTTGGAGGGGAGCCAGGGAGAGCGCAGGCACTGATTGATAGATTTTTATCCAGGAAGGTTTACGTCACCGACTCTGGCACTTCTCAAATGTGGCCGCTGCGGCCATGCTGCCGTCCCAGGGGATTTTGCGTGTGGTCACTCCACGAAAACGCGCGCTTCCAAATCACCTCCCGGCCCATAATGCTTCAACTGTCAAAACTGCGGCCGCTGCGAATTTGCTGTGGTCGCATGCGCGGCCGCAGCAAAACTTCATTTGAGAACCACCGTCTCGTTTTACTCGCTGCAATAACACGGGACAGAGCGCCGTGCCCTGCGAGTCCTGTGCCTCCCAGCCGTGCCCGAGTCTCGGACTTAAAGCCGTGATTTCGAGACGGTGAGGCCCTTAATCTCCTGGCTAGCAGTGGATCAGGTTAAACACCCTGGGTTTCCCCACTGGGGAAGCTCGGGACCGAGGAGCTTTATCCATGTAGCTCCCCTGTCAAGCCCGAAGCCAGGCAGTCGTCTCGCAAAGCCGGGGGTAGGCAGATGCGCGTGCCTTGGCCCATCCCTGGAGATCCAGTCCTGTTCCCTGGTCCCCGGATTTTAGCCACCGATGCCTTTCCCTGCCTCGCAGTAGGTGCTCACTTCTCCTCCAGGGAGCCTGCAGACGTTATTGAGTGCCTTTCTGACTCGGGTCCTTCACATTCTGCGGGGAAGTTTCTGTTTGATCACTTGTGGGTTTCTTTTTTTTTTTTGCAAGAGTTGAGTCACTGACCGCTTTGCAGAGAACCAGAGTTTGAGTTGTCTTTGTAGAAACCTTAGGAATGAGAGTTGCGGAGCCCTGTGGCAGAGAGCAGCTGTTTTGCTCTTGCTGCCAGCCCCATCTATCGACAGCTTTCAGGTCTTGCAGCCAGCCCCCAAAACGCCTGCCGGGAGATGGATTTAAAATATCAGGAAAAAAATCATGAGGGAAAGACTCCCTGACCCGTTGCGTCCAGCCCTGCCCGCATCCCGTCCTGTGCACGTTGCTTTTGTCCCCTGCCCCGAGGCCGAGGGCTTGGAGAGGGTCCCCTTCAAATGCTTTGGCTCAGCCCGACTGGGTAGAAAGTCCTGCCAGGTCCCCGCGGCATCGAGGGAATCTCCTTCCCTTGCTCCGGGGCTTCCTTGCTGGGAGCTGAGCCAGGGAGGGCTTGGCCCGTTCCGATTCCCAGTCCCTCGACGGGGCGCCAAGCTGCTGTACGGATGCCTCACATCTGCCCCGCTCACCCGCGAGTGTCCCCAGAGGCTGCCGGAGCTGGGCAGCAGGATGGGAACAGCCGGCTGAGCTGGGAAATGCCTCTGGCACCAACCCCTTCTCTCTCTGCTCCCCCTCCAGAGCAATCATGAAGCTGAACGGACACCAGCTGGAGAACCACGCGCTGAAAGTCTCCTACATCCCTGACGAGCAGTCCATGCAAGGGCCGGAGAACGGGCGACGGGGCGGCTTCGGGGCCCGGGGCGCCCCCAGGCAGGGCTCCCCTGTCACTGCGGGGGCACCCGTCAAGCAGCAGCCGGTGGACATCCCCCTCCGCCTCCTGGTGCCCACACAGTACGTGGGCGCCATCATCGGCAAGGAGGGGGCCACCATCAGGAACATCACCAAGCAGACGCAGTCCAAGTGAGTCCCTTCTCCTCCTGTTCTCCAGCCGGGGCCTTGGGGTGCTGTTTTGCACCTTATTTAGGAGTGTGACGTGCAGAGGTGGTTCCTCAGAAGGGGCTGTTAGCAGATCGCCCGGCAGCCTCTGTCTCCAGCGTTCCCGCTGTGCAGGGCTGTGTTGTCCAAGTGCTGAGATCCCATGCTGACTCCTAGCCAGGCTTCCTGGCTGAGCTTCCTCGTTCCTCTCCCTTTCCAGGACTGCCCTGGCTGTGATGGGATCCCCAGGCTCCTCGCTGCAGGGCAGCAGAAGAGCCCTGGGGAGCATGTGGGGAGATCACTAGTTCAGGAGATCGCTAGTTCAGCAGATCACCACTTCATCTGGCCTCGTTTAGCACGAGCTTGTTGAGGTTCACCCAGATGCTCTTGCTTTTGGGCCACTGCCTTGTATTGGCTGCGACGCTTCTCCCCTAAGGAAGGCTTTATCTCCGACATAGTGATGGACAGCCCACCCTGTCCCCCAGGCACGGGTTTGTTCCACCAGCTAATCAATCCTGTTACTTAAAATAAGTAGCTACTGGTGCCTTATTTTGATTTCTGTGATTTGAGCTTCCAGCCACTGCCTGTGTCCATGTTGTATATCAGGCTGGGAGTTAACTCCTTCTGCGTTCCCCCGTGTGCATGTAGTCTTGCGCTCACGTGCAAGTTTGAGGCAACCTGCAGGGATGTTTGGGAAGAGGAGCAGCTGCACTCACCTCTGGGAAGCCGCCGAGCCTGGTGGCCTCTCTCTGGTGCCTATCTCAGTGCTGCTTTGCGCTTTCAGGATCGATGTGCACCGGAAAGAGAACGCGGGAGCTGCTGAAAAAGCCATCAGCATCCATTCCACCCCGGAGGGCTGCTCTGCTGCCTGCAAGATGATTTTGGAGATCATGCAGAAGGAGGCGAAAGACACCAAGACGTAAGGTTTCCCTCTTCTTCCTGGTGCACACACATCCCGTGCACAGCTTTTTGCTGGGCTGCAATAGCTTCCTAACGCTCGGAGCCAGATGATGCTCCGTGCGGGAGCCTTGACTCGGCACTGCTTGGGTTTGGGGGGCTGCTGGGCTTTAAAGCACGGGGACTTTAGCCTCCCCCATCACTTTGTACCAAATCCCTCCCATTCTGGCTGTAGTAATTGTTAATGTTTTTTTTTTTTCCTGTTCCTCCCTCAAGAGCTGATGAAGTGCCTCTGAAAATCTTGGCCCATAACAACTTTGTGGGGCGCCTGATCGGCAAAGAAGGGCGAAACTTGAAGAAAGTCGAGCAGGACACAGAGACAAAAATCACCATCTCGTCGTAAGGCTTCTCGCACCCTTCGCCTCTTCCTGGAAAATCAGGGCAGACCTTTCTCAGCCCGGAGGTGCTGATGGTGGTGGTGGTGGGGGGTGACCGAAGCAGGCAGAGATGTCTGCCCGTCACTGGGAAACCTGCCTGAGCCATGGGTACTTAACTCCCCAAAGATCTCTTGAAGAAGCTTGGCATTATATTTTATTTTTTCCCCTCCTCCTTCTTTGAGTGGCATGTTGCAGCATTCGGGGCTGCCTGGCTGGGTTTTGTAGCCAGGCAGGACCACGTCTGCGCTCTTACGTCCTGCTTGGGGAAGGGAGGGTTGACTTCCCAGGGCAAACCGGGATGCTGGTCCCTGCTCTGGGTGCAAGCAGGCAGGCGCTGCCTTTACAGTGCTAAGACCCTGCTGTGATGGTGACAGCAGCATCCTTGGTGTCCAGCACCCCTGGTCTCCACCTTCGAGAAGGGAAGGAGGCCCTGGCATAACACGTGCCCCTTGGGGGGCAGGGGACGGGCTCACGCCTGCCGCTTCGCCAGGGTGATGCTCTGTTTCCTCTCAGCTTGCAGGACTTGACTCTGTACAACCCTGAAAGGACCATCACGGTGAAGGGCTCCATCGAGAACTGCTGCAAAGCAGAGCAGGAGATCATGAAGAAAGTGCGGGAAGCCTACGAGAACGACGTGGCAGCCATGAGTGTGAGTGTGGTTTGGGTCGCAGAGGGTGAAAGGCCCTGCCCTGCTTCTGGTCTGATCTGAACTCTCCAAGAGGATGCTCTAATAAAAGCAATGAGTGTTTCTCTCCTCACTCCCTCAGTTACAATCTCACCTCATCCCTGGCCTCAACCTGGCAGCGGTTGGCCTCTTCCCTGCCTCCTCCAACGCAGTACCTCCTCCGCCGAGCAGCGTCTCCGGGGCAGCTCCGTACAGCTCCTTTATGGTAGGTGAATGGTCTGGCAGCATGAGCTGCTCCCGTTTCTCCTGTTTCCAGCTCCAGGAAGCTGTCGGCTCCTCCTTGGGATGCAGGGTTGAATCTCCGCTGCATGGAGAAGATCCCTGCCGTGAGCAGGGTTATGCCCTTAGCGTCCTTCGCTAGCAGCAGTCAGGTTCTGATCCTGCTGGCTGCTGCGTCTCCTCTCTGAAACTCTTGCAGACCCAACAGAGAGTGCGCTCAGGCCCTAGCGGGGTCTGGCCCTGGCTCAGTCCAGCACCTTTGGGTGTTGCATGGGTGTCACTCAGGCTGGCAGGGGGGCGGTTGAGTCTTTGTGGCTGTACTGAGCCTGAACGGTGACACCACGTACTCTGCACGCAGCCTCCGGAGCAAGAGACTGTGCACGTCTTCATCCCCGCTCAGGCAGTCGGCGCGATCATCGGCAAGAAGGGCCAGCACATTAAGCAGCTCTCGCGGTTCGCAAGTGCCTCTATCAAGGTAGCCTTTTCCTGGCCAGGAGCTCTATTTTGATGTTGCCGGCAGGCTCAGCATCACCACCTTACAAAGCAGATGACTTTCCAGCTGGGGGAGAGCAAGCCAAGCCTTAAAACCCCAGGCGTTACTTCTGGGTGACTAATCCTGGTGGGTGCGTGGCCCCTGAGCCCGCCACCGCGGGCGGATGGCAGCGGGTGGGATGGCACCCCAGCGAGCTGGGACTAGAGGTGCCCGTGTCATCGCCCCGCAGCCGTGACCACCTCTCTCCTCCCTTTCAGATTGCACCTCCGGAGACGCCGGACTCCAAAGTGCGCATGGTCGTCATTACGGGCCCTCCGGAAGCTCAGTTCAAGGTTCCTCCGTCGCTGCTGTCTCCGCGGGGACCTGGGTGCCAGCAGGGCTCTGCCGATGCCGCGGGCGGTCGCTGGCGCCCTCGCTGCGCGGCTTGGCCCTCCTGCAGCCCCGTGCCGGGCAGCCGCTCCCGGGCAGCCCGTTTCCTTCCTCGCGTAGCGCTAATGGGAAGAGCAGAGCGGCTGCGTCCCTTCTTGCCGTGCATTTGAAAGCCCCCGAATCTGCGGCTGGATTAACGTAGCCTCATCCCTCCCTGGGGCTGAGATGGCCTAAAAGCACAAGGCATCTGCATCTCACGTGGCTCAGGGGGAGGGAGACGTGGTCTGCTGCCGGGGCCAGGGCAGCTCTCCAGTCGAATTTGACCCCTTCTTCCCTCCCTGCTGCAGGCACAAGGCAGGATTTACGGAAAACTCAAGGAAGAGAACTTTTTTGGACCTAAAGAAGAAGTAAAGCTGGAGACGCACATCCGGGTCCCTGCCTCGGCTGCAGGGAGGGTCATCGGCAAAGGAGGCAAAACCGTAAGTAAAACTCAAGTTTGGAAGGACTCGGGTGGGAGAGCTTTCGTGGGGCTGCGATGAGGAAACCCTGGGATTGCTGACGTCCCTGGAGGGAGGGCTGCGTGCCGGCCGCGCCATCGCTCTGCACCAGCTCCCGGCGGGGTGCCGAGGCCGGATGAGCGGCTGTTGGCCCGGGGGTCTGTCTGCCGGCAGGATAGTGGGTAACGGGGTGGGCTCTGCCCCATCCCCGCAGGTCAACGAGCTGCAGAACCTGACGGCGGCCGAGGTGGTGGTGCCGCGGGATCAGACCCCCGACGAGAACGAGCAGGTCATCGTGAAGATCATCGGGCATTTCTACGCCAGCCAGGTAGAGCGCGCGGGGGCTGCCGCTGCGCTGCCCGCGAGCCGGGGGGAGAGGGGCAGCGGCAGGGGGACGGTGGGGGCTCCTGAGGCCGCAGGGCAAGCGGGTCTGCGAGCGGCAGAACTAGTGAGATCCGGTGCCCGGCGCGCGCTTGTGCTTGTGGCTTCTCTGACGTCTCGTAAGGGTTGCGTTTGCTTGGCACCTTTCCTCCTGCGGGATTGTTTTCCTCCGCTTGGCAGTTGATTTTTGCAGAGCTGGATAGCCGTGAGGTGCCCGCTGTGGCCCGTGGGGGCTCTCGAAGGTGATGGCGGGGGGAAGGAAAGGGAATTGCTCGAGTGCATGCAGGCGCGCACACACGCATTCATGGAGCATGACTGCATAACTCTGACTTCCTGAGGAAACCAGCCTAAAAATAGGACAGAAAGGGATCTCCACGAGTCACCTAGTCCACCCCTACCCTGATGAACCATCAGCTCTTCTCACTTACTTCCTGACAGTCCTTTATGTCTCAGGTTCTTAAAACCACCAGCGATGGAGATCCTGCGCTCTCCCTCCCTGTTTGCAGTCCTCATCGAAGAGACTGTCCTGCCTTTTCAGCCAAACCTGGCCTGAGCCAGGCTTTGCTCTTCTCTGCAGCTGCAGATGCATTTGAAGCCTTCTGCTTTTCACTCCTTTCCCTGGCCTAAGCAGCCGGCGTTTGCTTCCCTTTCTCCCCTCCGTTGTTTGCCCAGGTCAGACCGCTCGGGCTGCCGGACTCTCACCGGTTGCTCTACGTCTTTCCCGACAGGCAAAATCATGTCCCTCTTCCCCGGCGTCCAAATAAGCCGGACAGAGGTTGGGGAGGGCGCGGGGGGGCGAAGCCGGAGGGCAGGCGGGAGGGTGCAGAGCGGCTCCCCCCAACGCGGCCTCTGCTCTTTTCGTCCCCAGATGGCACAGCGCAAGATCCGCGACATCCTGGCCCAGGTGAAGCAGCAGCATCAGAAGGGACAGAGCGGCCAGACGCAAGCACGAAGGAAATAAGAGCAGCAACGACGGCAACGTGAAAAGTGGAACAAGCCAAGGCCGGGCTTAAGAGTGGCTGGGAATCAGTTACCGTAGACAGATGCTAATTTTTCATTACCCGATCGAGATTAAAAGGCAGTTTGATTGGCTTCCAAGGTAGATGTCTAGGTTCAAATCAGACCGCATAATTGGATCCGTTTTTAGCTCCGTGTGCCAGAACAGCTACTTAAATGAAGTGAGACGTGCTGCAGCGTGGCGGGCGAACCCGATGCGCTCTCGCTGCCGTGGCCGGAGCGGCGCCAGGGTCCCCGGGAGGAGCGGCACAGCCCGCCGGCGCAGGGCCGCGCGCGTGCTCGGTCCCCCCTCGCTGGTGCAGCGTCGACCCTCTCATTTAAGTAGCCTTTGGAGGTACCAAGCCACCCGGATCGTTGCGTGGGAGCTTTCCGGCAGCTGCGTCTCCCCGTCCCCCCGCTCCCTCCCGGCCTTCCCCCAGCAGCGCGGCTGACGAAAAATTCCCAGAGCGGTTTTACGCCTTTTGGAGCGTTTTGATTTTTATTTTGGCCTTCCTAGGTTTTATTATTATTATATATTTTTTAAGAAGTTCCAGCGGGCTGTTACCACCTCCCACGGGTAAGGAGATCCACCGCGGGCGAACAAACGCGCGCCCCGAGGCCTGGGCGCCTGATGGGCTCGGATGCCCCCGGAGCTCTGCGCTGCTCGAGCCTCAGCGCCTCCCGAGCGCAGGCGTGCCGCCTGCAGCGCAGCGCCTTGCAGAGCCTTAGAAGCCAGGAGAGCACCTCTGTTTTCCAGGATTTGGTTTTTTTTTCTTTCATTTGTCTGAATGTTTCTTTTGATTTTTAATTTAGTTTACTTTAAAAGAAAAAAAAATTTTTTTTTGGTTTTTTTTTCGAAGCCTATGAAATGATGGCAGAATTGGGACATGCAACCCAAGCAGTGACCGTTTTTCTCTGTGACCTCAGCTGCGGGCATGACGACCCGTCCTAGGGACGCGGAAAACCGTCCGGGGAAGGGACGGGGTGAGGGGAAGGCTTTTGATTTTTTTTTTTTTTCCTCCTCCCTCAAAGCAAGAGCAATAAAACAAACGAAAAAAAAAAAAGCAAAGAAAACCATGCTGGGTAGGAAACGATCTATTTAGCAATCAGATGATGGGAACTAGATGCATGCAGAAGAGTGAAGGCTGGGGGTCGTCGGAGAGCCGAAGGGATTTAGGGTGCACAGGGCGATGGGGCTTAAGGCCGCCTGGGATTTGGGTTTAGATCCCAGCTTTGCTGCAATCCTCACGGCTGAATCCGGGGAAGTTTTGGCACCGGAGCTTCCCCGGCGTCCAGGCGGAGGGAGGGACCGCGGCCTCCTTGGCCAAGTCCTCCGAGGTCTGCTGGGGACGCGCGTGTTCGGCCTCGGTTTCCGCACCCGGAACATGCGATTTGTGCCCCAAATTCCCTTCGGTTTTTCTGCAGCACGAGAATGCAGGTTTTTAGAAAAAACACCCGGGGGATTTTTTTTTTTTTATTAGCCCACTGGGAAGATGCCAGTTCACGTTGACTCTCCTGGCGTTGTTTGTCTTTTATTTCCCCTCTGATCTCTCTAGGTGGGGGGGAAAAATATTTCTGAAATTTGGCACGTTTTTCTTATATTTTTTTTTTTAAGATTTTTTTTCCTTATTTAAAAAACAAACCAGCACCCTCCTTTCTGCAGCAAGAATAACTGTTCTCGTGAGACAATGCCAAATATATACGTCAAACGAATGTAATATGGTCACTGATTCCCGTCACTCTTACGTGGATTTTATATTTTAGATATATTTTAATGATTTGTTTTTACTATGAGTATTTGGAAGGGACAGTAACTGCTGCGATCGCCTCTTCCGCGCAGGGTAAGGTCTCGTCTGCACGCCGCGAGCGGAGCCAAGTCCTGCCCGGCCGGAGCGAAATCCAGCCGAAACACAGCTGGGCGCCGCTTCCCGCGCGGCTCCGGGGCGGCGAAAGCGAAGCAGCTTTTAGTTTTGGGAGCCGGAGCCGGGCCGGCTTTGGGAGCATTCGGGGCTGAAACGAGGAGGGAATTGGGAGGGAGGAAGAAAAAAGAAAAGCAAACCCCCCCCCCCTCGCACTGACGATTTTAACGTTTCTTTTCGAAGTGGAGACCAGACCTTCTGTTCCAGCAGTCGTATTCCTGGGTGCATCGTCCAAAGCGAGAACTGGCTTTTGAATTTGGATCATGCAGCATCAGGAACGCGGGCGGTTTATTGCTAAGGCACCGCGTCAGCAGTTACTGTCCTTTTAAACATTGCAACAACAGCGAGATGTGGGGGAAGGCCAGGTATTGCTGTGTGTTTGAGCAACGAGAGGAGAAAAAAAAAAAAGAGAAGAGAAAAGAAAAGAAAAGAAAAAAAAAAGCTACCTCAAGGTATGAAGTTACCTCAGCAATTGTTTTTTTTTTTTTTTTGGGCTTGCTGATATTTTATATAAAAGCTGATAGTCTTGAATATTTTATTTTTTTAATGAAAAGAGAAGTTAAGTTTCATAATTTCTTATGAGCCAGGAGTTATGTGCAGGTAACCAAGTGTTATGAGCTCTCTATGGAGAACGACAGGAACTTCAGACATAGTGGAAAAGATGGCAGCAGCTTATTTTTTGGCCTTTTCAAGCCAGTTATAAATTTCACCGTGATGCAAAAGCTGTCAGATGTCGCGACTCTTCGAGACCTTGGACAAATTGGAGCCCACTACCTTTTTCAATTGGGAACGCTTTTATTTCCCTTTTTTTTTTTTTTTCTTTTTAAATTAAAAAAGAAAAAAGAGAAGCCACTGGATTAAAAGCCTTTATCGATCCGACTCCCGCGGGAAACCAAATTATTAAAGAGCTTGGGATCGGGAATCTTCCGCTAAAGGGCATACGAGCGTGGACTTGCCTTCAAGCACCTCTCCTGGGCGTTGGGGGTGACTACGCAAAGCGGGGTACGCGGGGCTCGCCGGCGGCGCAAGCACGCCAGCCCGGGCGCTTCTCCAAACGCCCTTAAGCCATGTGTCACAGAACCGAAAGGAACGGGCCTCCCGGGTCGGAACGGAGGCAGCGTCAAACCATCTTCTCCACTATGATGCTGTTAAATGTTTTACCGAGATTTACCTCAGTTTTACCGAGGATAAGCAAAGGAGTGGGAAAAAAAAAAAAAAAAGCAAGAAGGAGAGAGAGAAAAAAAAATGAATGGGAGCCAAATTTTTTTTTTTTTTTTTAAATCCAAACGCACATCGAGTTTAAGGAAAACCTGACGGAACGATCGGCGCAAACTGCTTTCCGGTTCGAAAGGTTCGCGCGGTTTTTTCTTTTTTTTTTTTTTTTTTTAAAAAGTCCCATCTTGCTATTTTTCACTGTACCTGCAGAAAAACGACCCTTTATCGAATGTTCTTGGAAAAATCGGTGGCGGTGAAGTCGAGCTGAACGTGGCCCGACCGCATCCCGCTCTGCCCTCTCTCCCCCTCCGCGTGAGGGGCGCTGGATCAGGCCCCTAAAGGTTTGCAGCTTTAAAGAAGTATTGGCCCTTTTTCCGTAGACAAGCGAGGAATTCGGAGGCGGGTGGAGAAGCCGAACGGCCCCGGCGCGCCGCGGGAGAGCGGCCGTGGGAATCCCGCGCCGCCGTGCTCGGCCGGCCGCGTGGCCGCAGGCGGGAGAGGCACGGGCAGAATTTAAACAAATTTTCCATTTTTTTTTTTAAAAAAAAGCCTTGTCATTTGTCCTATTGAAAAGCGGTTTCTTACTTCCTTAAATCTCTGGCTCTCTACTTTTTACAGAACTTGCCTAGAACAGTTTATTCAGACATCGGTGATTATAATTGTGTTTTCCAGCAGCAAGCGTTTTTTTGATAACTGGTTCAAACTGTATCATTGAGGAGAAAAAAAAAAAAACAAAACAAACCGACGACAACAACAACAAGACAACAACCACCACCAAACCCACAGTCGTGTTAATGTGATTGTTGCAGTGGTCTAGCGAGAAGAGGGGGACACGTACGGGGAGCCGTGCAGGGCGCCGCCGAGGCGGGCGGCTCCGCTGCTGGCGCCGGCCGCCGGCTCCCCCGGGGCTCTCTCCCGGCAGAGCCATCGGTGCTTTTTCGGGAGGATCTTTGCTTTCGCGAGGGAAGGCAGCGGCGTTGCGCGGCCCGCCGAGCGGTGCGGGTGGATTTTTGCCGCCGGTCGTTTCTCGCCTCCCCGCGGCCCCGCTTCGGGGAAGCGCTTCGATCCGCGCTCGAGCCCCCCCCCCCGTGGCCTTCGGCGGGGCTCGGGCCGTCGTCCTGCCGAGCGGCTTTGCCGCGGCAGGGGGTTGGCGGGAGGGAGGACGCTGCCGTACGTCTCCGGAGGCAGCCCCAGCCGGCCCCCCGCGGACGGACCCTTCGAGAAGCCGAGGAAACCCGTGGAAGGAGCCGCCAGCCGACTTCGAATCGAGCCCGACCTGAACAACCGGGAAATAAATCTCTGGTCAAAGCAGGAACCCGAAGGGAAGGAGAATAACCAGCCCCGCGATGGCGCCCGCGCGTTACCCGCTCTCTGGGCGCCAGGCGAAAAAAAAAAAGGAAATTTCGGCGAAGCCTCCCGCGCCGCCCTTGGCCGGCCCGGCCGCGCGTCGGGAGCGGGCGGCTCGACGGACCGGACCGCCGGCAGCCTGGACGCGAGCGCCCCGAGCTCGGAGCCGGCGCCGCCGGTTTATCCTAGAAGCGGTTGAGGTTTTGTTCGTTTTTTTTTTTTTTTCTTTAAACGGGCCCTTTCGGAGGGTTTCCGGAGGCTCCTGAGGTTTTTAACTTGGGGTGGAGGGAAAGAAGGCGCCTCAGCGGGGACGTAACGGGAAGGGAGAGGGGGGCAAAGCCGGGTCCCCACGCCGGAGCCGCGGAGCACAGAGGTTTTGCCCGCTTTCGCCACCTCCCGGCTCCGTGACCGGGGGCAAAACAGAAGGAAGGAAAGGAGGGGAGAGAACAAAAACAAACAAACAAGCAAACAAAGACTTCTCTGTGCCTCAGTTTCCCCCAGCTGGGGGTGATGCTACTTACCTACCTCGCAGGCCTGGAGTGAGGATTACCGACCTAACGCCTTGGAAGCACTTTGCGATCCTCCGTGCCACGTGCAGTGCAAAAGCATCGCTACCGGCGCTAGCGGCCGCCACGCCGCCCAGGGACTTTCTTTCGGGCTCCAAAAAACTCTTGTTTTGCCATTCGGCTGGAGAAAAAGAGGGGGAAAACAAAACAAAACAAAAACCTAGAACAAAACCAAACCAAACCGCGCCGCAGGCCCCGCGGCGCGCGTCACGACTGTGCTCTTCCGAGCGCGGCCCCGGCGCTCCCGGCAGGCGCGATTGCAACCTCAGCAAACGGACGAGCTTGGAAGGTGTTTATTTTATTTTATTTTTTTTTAAGGAGTCAAAATAGACTAAAACGCCATTGTAAATATGAAAAAGGAACTGCCTCTAAGCTACTTTTTGTGTTTCCTGGGCATTAGGTTTTGGGCTTGTTTTTATTTTTTATTTTTTATTTTTAGTGCAAAAAAGAAGAAAAAAACAGCGGTAAAAGTTAGTCAAATAGTTAATCAGTACCAGAAAAATCTTTTTTTTTTTTTTTTAAATTTCTAGCTCCAACTCTTGTGAGTATTTTTTACGATTCTGAAGAAAAGGTCAGAAACGCAGACTTGCTAAAAGACAGTTGAAGACTTTTTTGCTAAATTTAATTTCTTTTCTAAAACAGAAAAAAAAGCGATCCAGGTGTTCCCTTCCTGTCCCCTGCGGGTCCGCGCAACCCAGGCTTTTGCTATTTGCAGAACTTTCTTGTTTTCGAAGAATTTAGCAACGGAGCCTTTTTATTTTTTTCCATTTTGGTTTTTTCTTTCTTCTTTCTTTTTTTTTTTTTTTAAACCGTCGTAGGTTTCGGTTCGTTTTGGATGAAATCGGTGCGATCCTGTGAAACGCGTGTTCTCCCGCGAGGGCACGGGAACTTTTTAAAACGCCCCGAAAGCGCGGGAGCGAAGGACCCGCCGCTGGGCTCGGCAGCTCCCGCCGCTCGGCAGCTTTACATCTGCTTTTCGGAGCCGGGTGGCCGAGCGCTGGGGGAAAGGATCTCGGAGCGGGTGCTGCGGAATAAAAGCGCTCGATTGGCACGAATCGCTCCGGCTGGTAGAGGGCGGCTGTCCGAGCGGCTCGCCGCGGGGTGCCCGCGGAGAGGAGCGGGGACCGGCGCCGGGCGCAGGTATCCGTGCGGGACCGGGGTGCCCAAGGCACCGGCGTTGCTCGGCCGGAGCCGAGCGCCCGGCCGACGTCCAGCTCCCGCGGCCGGACGACTCCGGAGCAGCGGCGCGTGGGAAGGAAAGAAATGAATCACGATCCGATCGAATGAGCCCTTTTTTTTTTTCTTTCTTTCTTTCTTTTTTTTTTTTTTTTTTTTTGCTTTTGGTGTTTTGAACTCACTCGCAATCGTTGGTAGGAGGCAGAGGCGGAGCGGCAGCAGCCAGCGGCTCCGCCGCGCCGGTGCTGCGAGCGGAAAACGAACCCGTGCAAACTACCTCAAACGTGGCAGCAAGATGGGAATTCGAGGCGGCCGGAGGCTGGGGGGCCGGCCGGCCCCCTCCGGCCTCGGGGAGCCGCCTCGGGCCCAGCCCTTCCCCCGGGAGCAGGACGGGCCCCCTGGGAATATCTGTGTTCCTGCGCCGGAGCGGGGAGGAAACGTGGAAGAGGGTCGTTTGGAGGAAGGCGAGGAAGACTCCTTCGGGGATTTCCCTTCGGGGCTTTTAGGGAGCCGCATAGGATTTTCCTGGAAAGAGTCGAGGTCCCGGGAGCTGGATTCAGGGCAGAACCGAAGCAATTTATTTGGGGACCAGTTGGGGTCTCTGCAAAAGCACCGCTGAATGAACGCGGCGCAAGTTCGGTTGCGGCGGCGAGGCCGGAAGGACTAAAGCCGACCGGAAACGGGAGCGAAGGCCGGCGGCCGCCGGGACGGCGGGTTTGGGTGTAGCGGCCGGGGGCAGCGCCGGGATCGCCCGGACGGCGAATTCGGGGCAGGGACGGAGCCTCCGGAGGGCGACGGTCGGTGCCGTCGCTCGGCCGCCTTCGCTCGGTCCTAACGGGGCCAAACGGGCGGCGAGGGCAAAGCCAGTCGGTGACTTCAGGAATCCACCCGGGCCCTGAAACACCGCCACCGCCACCACCGGCCCGGCCGGGTGACGCCGTCGCTTCCGTCGGATGCGCTCCGCCGAACGGAAAAGCTGCAGCGTGCGAGCGGCGCTCCGGACGAGGCCAAACGCCGCGGGAAAGCCGGGATTTTCGGCGCGGAGACCCGCCGGCGAGGCCGCCCGACCCTCTGTGTAACCAACCCGTTTTTGTTTATCTACCTCTTAGTGACAATAGATTAAAAATAGGTAGTGGCAACTCCACGTGCTGTAGTGTAGGGGGGAAAAAAACACACAAAAACCCACAAAAAAACAAAAAATTACTCTCTCTCTTTTTTTTTTTTTCCCCCAAAGAAAAACGTTCTTTAAAAATAGACTTTACGGGCTTTCTTTTTCACTTGGAAGCGGTCATTAGGCGTAACCGCTCCAAACCTCAGCAGGCCGAAACGCTCGCTCGTGACCGATTTGTTTTCTTTTTTTTTTTTTTAAAAAAGCTCAGTCCCCCATTGCTTTTTTTTTTTCCCCCCCCTTTTTAACTTTGGTATTTGCTTCTTCTGTCAGCAGTACAACTCGGATCATCGCTTCCGCCGCCGGGCTGGGCCGCGTTGCCTGGCTCGGGCTGGCCGCTGGGAAGGCGCCGGGAACGACCGGCCTCGCTGGTGTTTTTTCAGCGCAGTGGCTCTTTTTTGGCCTGGTTCGTGGGACGAGGTTACCGCCGGAGCCAGGAAGGGCCGTGCGGGCGCGAGCGGTTTGGGGACGAGCCGGACGCGGGTGGAACGTGCAACAAATGTGGGTCGGCGGAGGCAAATTCGGGGGCGCCGTGTCGTTCCGTTGTCCCGACGGCGGGAAAGTCGGGGAGCAGCCGGCGGCTCCGCGTGCCGGCGACGGAGGAGCTCGCAGACCCCTCGAGCCCGGCGCCACCGCTCGCCCGCCCGGCGCCGTTTCAGCAAGTTGTACTTCACTGTACCGACGTTGGGTTTTTTTTTCCTCCTTTCCGCGGGTTGTTTCTTTTCGCCTTTCCCCCCTCCCCGGCCCGTGTCCCGCGTCCTTCCCTCCCGTCCCTTCGCGTGAGGCAGTTTGTTGGCTTGGATGCGGAGTCGGGCTCACGGACGGACGCGGGCTCCGTTGATTTTGCCTTCCAGCGAGGTTTCGCCGCAAACCGCTTCACTCCACTGTTTCGTGTTTTTTTTTTTTTAAATAAAGAGGAAAAAAAAAAAACCCAAACAAACGGACAAAAAAAAAAAAACCCTAACACCGTTCACGTGTGTTTTTATCGGTTTGGGGGAGGAAATAAATATATGCAAAAAGGGGAGGGGGTGAGGGTGCTGGGCCAGGCTGGGGGGTGGGTGGGTGCTGCGGGGGGGCGGCGGGGGATCCCGGCTGCAGCCTGGGAGCCGAGGGCTTCTCCCGGCGCCAGCGGTAGCCGAGCCCATCCCGACAGAACGCGTAGCCCGAAATTTTCTTTCCAGAGGATTGCAAAAATGTTGGGGGGCGGTGGGAGCGGGGGACGGACACGCACAGCTCCGGCCCTCGGGGGCCACCGCAAAGCAGCCGTCGCACGCGCCGAGACGGACCGTGGGTTTTTGAGGCCGGCCTGACCGGCCCGGCTTTTGGCGAGGCGCTGCCACCGCGGAGGCCGCCTCGGAGAGCGGGGTTTACACGCAACGTTTAGGAAGGGTTCAGGGTTTAACGGCGCTGCTGAGCCTGGCGCCGAGGCCTAGCGGAGACAGGGCCGAGGGGAGCTCGCCCCCGCGGCCCCCTTGGCGTAGGCCGCTTTCCCCGCCGAGGGCTCAAAGCCAAGGCAGCGAAACCCTTGGGGGAACGTGGCGGTGGCTGGTCCCCCGTGGCCCTGGAGGGGGCCTGGCGGGCTCGCACTCGGAGACCCCCCGAGTCGCCGGTCGGGGGCGGCGGGCGCGGCGCGGGGGCGGCGGCGGCGCTGAGAGGCGCCGCGGCAGCCCTCTGCCCGCAGCGGTCCCATGGTGTAATGGTTAGCACTCTGGACTTTGAATCCAGCGATCCGAGTTCAAATCTCGGTGGGACCTCGCGGACCTTTTTTGCCCCCACCGCTCCGCTAGGGCCGCCGGGAAGCGGCGCGGGGGTAGCGAGACCGGTTCCTCCCCCCCCCCGCCTCGGCCGGCTCTGCCCGCTGCCGGCACCGACCGGCGAGGAGCGCCCGCCGCGCTCCATTTTGTGCGGGGGCGCCGGCTCTCTCCGGCGCATGCGCGCAGCCGGCGGCGGGGCGGAGAGGACGCAACGAGCCTTCCCGTCTCCCTGCGCTGATTGGCTGAGGCGGGGGAGACGGCCGCTTTCCTGCGCTGCTATTGGCTGGAGGAGGGTCCCCGCCCACCCACCCCCCCCGCCTCCGCCGTTGTTACATTGTAGCAGCGCTGCAGCGCTACATTGTAGCGGCGCTCGCCGCGCTGCCGGCGTGTGGCCCCGCTGCGGGGCGCGTGTTAGGCAGAGACTTGAGCTCGGCTTCCGGCCTGGTGGCCCTGCCAGCGGGCAGGGGACGGTCCGCCAGGGGCGGCCGGGCTCCGAGGCTCGGCCCCCGCGGCGAAGCGGGTGCTGGGTCCCGCCTGGGGTGAGGCCGAGGAGACGGCGCGTTTCGGGGTCCGCGCCGGGCAGCTTCGGGGGTTTGAGCCGTGAGCGGCAGCCACGCGCCCGAGCTGCTTTCAAAGGGCTGGTGGCGTCCTGGCTTTTCGGGTGGGAGGCCAACACCCTGGAAAGGCCAAACGCCCCTTGGCCAGAGCAATCCCAGCAACCCAAATCCCTTTCGGAGCGATTAGTTTGCTGTGACGCAGGTTTCGAGGAGTTTAGCTTTGCTTAATAGGTCAATCTGCTTTGTGCGCAGGAAACCCCGGGTATATTTGATTTATCTTCCTCTTGGATTAGACGCGCAGATGAACAACGAAGCTCTAATTTGGCAGCAAAGCAAGCTGCGTTTGCCGGACGGGGAAGGGCGACGGGGCTGGATAAAACGGGAGGACGCTATCCATCCGAGGCTCGCTGGTAAGCGTGAAGGCAGCCGGAACAAGGAGCCGTGAGAAACGTAGCTGGTGCTTTTCAGCCCCGCTTAGCGAGACCTGCGCTTTGCGCAGTGCCTGCAGGGACGGGCCTTTCCCGGCAGGGAGGGTCGGAGGGGAAGCGCAGTTAATCCTGCTCCTGGCCACGCTCCTGTCTGCGCGGCTGGAGCCTCGCTGCAGTTTGCCTGCCGCTTTTCCCGGCGCTCGTGTTAACGGAGCGGCCCCGTCCGCCCCTCGCTGCGTGGCGCTTGGCAAACTTGCCCCGCGCTGCCACGGGACGGATGGAGGCTGCGTTCAAAATGATCCCTTAGTGGGTTTATTTAGCATCTGTGAAAGAAAGAACCAAACCTTTTTTTCTTTTTATTTATTTATCTATCTATTTATTTTTATCTGCTAGTGATGTACGAGACACCAAGCTGGAGATGCTGGCCGCAAGGGACTTGCGTGAACTGTCCGTCCCCTCCGGAGTCACAGCGGGGGAAGTCTCTGCGCGGTGCCCAGCTCTAGCAGGGGAGCTGGGCAGCTTCGGGGCGTCCTTGGGCCTGACCCCAGTGGCTGCTGCGGGTCTCCCCTGCTCCACGGGCTTCCCGGAGGGACTGTGCCAAGCGGGACTGCACCGCTCATTAAGGCACCTCCAGATGGGAACAAAAGCAATATGCTCACCTTCAAACTAGTGCCAGCCCTGTCTCTACGGTGCTCCCAAAGCCCCGGCGGCTGCCGCCTTGCCTCCCCGCGGTGCACGGGTGCTCCCCCGAATGCAGGCGCATGCAGCAGGTGACACCTACGCTGCCACCTCCTCCCAAGGCTCCTGTCCCGCAGGAGAAGGGAACGGTTTGTTCATGCCCTGAATTTGTGGCCCTCAGCTCTGCTATGTCTAAATCAGACACTGTGTGTATGTAGCCTCTAAGCAGAGGAAATTTGGGCCCTGGGGAGGTGGGGCTGGGGGTCAACCTGGTGCTCTATGGCTGCTGCGAGATGGCAGGCTGGAGTCGGCGGTGGGGCACGGTGCTGCCGGACCTGCCACGGAGCGGGAGCGTGATGGGGGATCTGCAGCAGAGACGGGGGTGGGTGCTGCCTTGGGGGAATAAAAAGAGTTGCTGCTGTTTGGAGTTAATCAGCTGGGATTGTTTTGGGGAGGTTTCCTAAAGATAATATGCATGTGTAATAGATTTAAAAAAAAAAAACCCCAAAAACTTAAAGCGTCACTAAGTATTGTCCTACTGAATGTGGAAACTGGCTGCGTTCCCATCCGATGTGCTTTGTCTATCGAGCAGGGGGCTGCAACCTGCTCTTGGGAGCAGCAGGATTGCTGCCAGCGTCCCTGGCTCAGGGCTGGGCCTCTGGACAAGTCCTGCCTAATACCCGGGAGCTGCTGAGCTGCAGAAGTGGGGGCAGAAGTGTGCCTGCGTCGGCCCCCTGAACCACCGGCTCCTCCCTGTCTCCACTCCCCACCGTGGGCTGGGGCTCTGCAGCCCCTTCACCCTTCCCAGGCCCTTCTCCACCACCTCCGCGTGCAGCGAAGGATGTGGTTGGAGATGGAGCTGCTGCTGAAGCTGAGCCCTCGCTCAGAGCTGCTGCTATCGCAACCGGGACCTGACAGCCTTGTGCTCCCACGGCTGCTGGGGGTGGCGGGGGTTCCCCACAGAGGAAGTGAGACTGAGCGGCAACGGTGAGAGTTTCGAATAGGAAGCTTGGAGATTTGCTCTTTCCCAGGGGCCCTGTGTGCCGTGACATCCCCCCACCGTGCCCCGGGCCATCCGTGGGGTCGAGCCGTGAGATGGGGCAGGGTGGGTGCCAGCCCGTCCCGCGAGCCCCTCGCGCCGGGGTGCTGCCAGCTCTCGGGTGCTCTGCCCTCCCCTGCCCGCTTTGGAGGGGGCAGCCGTGTCCTAAGGGAATGGCTGTTTTGGGGGTGATGTGCTTGAGGCAGAATGAGCCTTCAAGGGGGAACAGGATGGGGCTCCGAAATATCATCGCTCTTCCCAAATGATTGTAGTGGGCAGCCTGGTTCACCTGCCGGGACGATACCCGGGGACCTGGGGAAGTTTCCCAACCTAAAAGCGCTGCACTGGGGAAGCGGCGCTCTGTCCCAGTGAGCGGGGAGGGGGCTCAGCGCCTGCTCCAGCTTTGGTGGCTTGCAGAAGGCTAAGCCCGGACGCGCTCCAGCCCTGCAGTTTTGTTAAAGCCCCGTTTTGCTGCTGGCTGCTAAAACTGCAGAAGTTTTGCTTGCAGGAAACGAAACTTCAGTCTGCTGTGAGAGCACAAACGCACCCATAGCTCTGGCTGTTGAACCTCATCTCCGGGGTCTGTGGGTTTGGTTTTAGTTTTATTTTTTTTTAATTTGCCTTTTTTTTTTTTCTTTTGTCATCCTTTAGCTGTGCTACATTTTGGGTCTGGACTCCCCTCCCCAGTGTGGGGTCAGGCTACAGGGAAAGCAGGTTTCTTACAGTCTCGGCTGGGTCGCGGGAAGGGCCCCGGGCCCCGGGCCCCGACGGCGGCGGGGTCAGCTTATCGTACAGCCGCCCTTCTCCTTGAACGGGTTCTTGTCCTCGGGGACACCTTTCAACAGCGGGTCCTCTCCCGCCATGGACTCGATGTATTCCTTGAGCTCTTTGCCGGTCTTGGAGATCTGCCGAGCAGAAGCTCCCCGTAGGTTACAGGGACAAAATGTCACCGCAGAACAGCGATCCGACTCGTGGGCTGAGCAGATCCCCGTTCGCGCAACAGGCGGGAGCGCGACCCTACAGCCGCCTGTCGTCGCTCCCGTGCCACCCAGCGCGGGGTGCGGGTACCCCCGCAGCACCCTTGGGGAGCCCTGAGAACACCTGACCCGGTGGCCCAGTGCGACCGAGTCCTTCTCGTAGGATCGCCCCAGCTTCTCGGAAGAGCTCGCTCGTGCCGAACTCCTCCGTTGGCAAACCCGCAGCCCCGGGGGGAACTTGGGTGGAAATGCTTACCATTTGCCTCTCATTCTTCACCTCCTTTTTCAGCTGATCAAGTTCCATCTTCAGCAGCTCCTTCTCTGTCATATCCTGAGCCATTTTGCCCTGCGACGGCAGAGAAACGGCCTGTTATTAGCTTACAGACGAGCTTCTCGGGTCCAGGCACGCCGGACCCGTCACTTTGGCCCTAACCATATCGCCGCCTCTGTTAATGGCCCAGCTACGAGACGGGTAGACCCTGAGTAAATGGGTTGAAGCTAAAAGAGAGGGAGGGTGCACTTTTCGCACCACTTATTGTAACATCTGTAGAGATGGAACAACCCAGAGTCCTTCCACTAGCTCGTAGCAAGCACATAGATGTGTTGCTTGCACCTGGCATTTGTAAGAAATACATGTACTTCGGGAATTCAATAAATAAAACCGTCGCAGATGAGGAGAAAGACTTTCTAGCTAAAGCCAAGTTTGGAAAAGGATGGGACCCTCCAAGGTAAATACCATGGACTACATCCCTGCGTTGCTGTTTGCAACGCAGCGCTTGCTGCGGGAGGAGGTTTCGGGGCTTCGCGCGCTCTTTGCAGAGACCCTGCCCACGGGCTGCGCGAGATCCCCGGGGCAGCCGCCCTGCGCGGTGGAAGAACCGGTCCCGCGTCAAAAGTTAAAGCGGGGTTTGAAAGCCGCGATCTTTTCGAGAGCAACGCGGCTGTGATGCCTTGGCGTTGCTTTGGCAGGCGTCGAGCCTGCGCGCCCCCAGGGCCCCGACGGGTTGCTCCAGTGGGTGCCCCGCTCGCGGTGGGTGCCGCCAGCACACCGGCACCGGGAGGCTCTCGCGGAGGAGCCGAAAGCCGCAGCAGCGGCGCGACCTGCCCATGGCGGAGGTGACTCCCGAGCCAAGCGAGAGGCACCAGCGACGTCCTCCCCGCTTGGAGGAAGCGAAGCCCCTTACCTGCGGGGACGAGGGTCTCCCGCTCTGCGACACGGACGCGTTTAGGGATGCATCAGCCTCCGGGCGCTCGCTGCCCTGCTCCGGGCTTGAAGACTCCTTCAGGTCTCCGAGCCGCCACCAGGCAGCAGATGTCTTTGCTCCCTAATCTGATAATAGACTCAGGCGAATAAGCTGGTCAGGTGTCGAGCATTAGCCTCGAAGGCCGGGGTGCTGGGGGGGGGGCGGCGGCGAGGCTGGGGGCGCAAGGCAGGGGCGCAGCAGAGCACGGCGGCCGGGGGGCACGCGGGAAGCCCCCGAGCGCGGCCGGCGCTGCGGCTCGGGAGCGACGGGAGCATCCCCCGCGGGAGCCGGAGCCCGTCTCGCCGAGCGTGGGGAGGGGAGAGGAGCGCAGCTGGGTTTCGGGGCAGGCCGAGGGCCGCGTCCCCTGTGTGCCCAGCCCGGGTCGGCCCAGCCGCGTCCTTAACTCTGCCCCCGGGCGCGGCGTGGGGGGGGGCGCTGCTCGCGCCTCGCTCGGCTGCCCGAGGTCTAAGACGCGGCGGCTGCTGCAAACGCCCCTCTGCGCCCGGCGAGGCCCCGGCGGCCGGCGCGACCCGCAGCGAGGGGTCCGAGGTCTTTTTTTTTGGGGCAGTGAGCAAGGCCTGGGAGTTGAAGCGGGAGCCTTGGGTACCTCGCTCGCCTGCGTGATAAGGAGGAGCTATCAGTTTCTAGTACGCGCGGGGCTTTGAAGCGCTGGTCCTGCCCCTGCTGCTGCAGCGGCGGCACGAGCAGGGCAGGGCAGGGCCCTTCTCGGGTGCTCCCGGGCACCGGCGCAGGCCAGCACCCGCGGGTGGCAGCCCGGGATGGGCCGACGGATGCGGGGATGGAGGCGAGCCGGCTCGGCGGCGGCCCCGGCGGGGGGGGGGGGGGCTCCCCAGGCTGCCGCGGCGAAGCGTGACTCACATCCTTCCGCGCCGGGAGCGCGCGGCAGGCGCCGGCGGGACGACCGCTCGCCGGGCGCTCGGCCGCTGCGCCCTCCGGCAGCCGCCATGTGAAGGGTGCCGGCGGCGGGCGGCCGGGCCGGGCGGCGCGCACCGCTCCCCCCACCCACGCCCCCGGGGCCCGCGCCGCCCCGGCGTCAGCTTCGAAACCGCGCCGGAGAGGGAAGCGGCAGGCGAGCGGCGGCCGGCGGCATGGCCGAGCTGCAGCAGCTGCAGCAGCGCGACATCCCGGCGGCCCGGCGGCTCCTGCGCGACAACCGCAGCAACCTCGGCCAAGTGGCCGACTACTGCGAGAGCAACTACGTGCAGGTGCGCGGGGCTCCGGGTGGGGGGCGGCACGGAGGGGCTGCCCGCCGGGGAGCTGCTCCCCGCGCACGCGGGGCTCAGGGGTGGCAGATATGCGATGCACCCTCGGGTACCGGCGGGGGGGGTTCGGGTCTCCCCGTTGGCTTCCCGCCGAGCGGTGCTCGCCGCCGGGAATGTGCTGGGCTCGTGCCTCAGTTTCCCCTCTTGCCCCCCTCTGCTTGGGAGGGCGGCTGCCCTGCTCCGCTCCGGGCTGCGCTCCGGGGGCTGAGCTGCGGAGCGGAGGCGAGGCAGAAGCTGTCTTGGCCTCAGAGGGGTTTCGGTGCCTCCCGAGAGACCCTCGGCGAGGACCGTGGGTGCAGACCCCCCCCAATCGCACAGCGGCAGCAAAGCAGCCTCATCGGGGCTGGGGACGGGGGGGGTTCCTGGGGGCCGGGCCCCGGCCCACGTCTGCAGCATGGCCGCAGCCCCGTGAGCAATTAAAGCCCAGCCGCCCGGCGGACGAGAAGACCCCCGACGGCGCCGGGTGGCAGGGCGGCGCGACGGCTCGGTGGCGGGGAGCGGTCGGAAAGCAGAAGGAAACGGTTTCTCCTCGTACCGTGTGAAAGAGAAGCCGGCCTGCAGCGTCACGTTGGGTCAACCCCAGCTCCCCCGCCAGCCGGGCTGGGCGGCGGGAGCCCCCCTGGCGCGCGTCCGGCGGGCAGGGGCCGACCGCAGCGCCAGCGCCGCCCGCGGCGGGGTGGCTTGCCGGAGCCCGGTGGGCTCCCCTGCCTGTGTGCTGGCGAGGGGACGGTGCCACCCCGCCGCCTTGGGAGCGCTAAGCCAGGCTGCGTGGAGCTCGTGGGGACCCTCTCAGCTCCCCGCCCAGCTGGGTTGGCGTTGGCCAACTGGTTGAGTCGTCATACCAGGGTGTGTTTTTGTCTCCCAGGCGAGCGACAAGAGGAAGGCGCTGGAGGAGACCATGGCCTACAGCACCCAGTCCTTGGCCAGCGTGGCTTATCAGATCAGCAACCTGGCCACCAGCTTCCTCAAGATGCTGGACCTCCAGGCGGCCCAGCTCCGGAGGGTGGAGGCCGACATCAGCTGTGTGGCCCAGGTGGGGCCATCTTAGGCCATTTCCTCAGACTGATGCTGTCTCCTCGTTGCCTTGGGGTTGGGTCCCTGGGCCCTGAAAAAGGGATGATCTCTAGGAAAGGAAGGGGGGGGGTCTGTGAAGGCCGGTAGAGGTGGAGACCACTGTGTGAGCAGTAGCAGGAAGTCCAGCCCTGCAGGAATAGCCCCACCACGGCCACGAGGTCCCCGCCGGGTCAAGGATGTTGGCTCGGTCGCCCAGGCATCCCGGGGGCCCGGCCTCATCCTCCGGGAGCCGCGGCCGCCGGCGCGGTGCCCTGCAGCCGCCCGCCCTCTTCCTGTTACTTGAAAGTCGCCTGGAGGCTTTCCTGTTGGAAGGATCCCGACCTACCGCTCCGGAAGCAGCAGGAAAACGGATTAAAGGCGGCCGAGACGCGCGGCCCCGTGCCTCCGTGCCCTTCTCCGGCCCGGCCGCCGCATCCGCTTTAGGAAGGGCCAGCGCTGCTGGTGGCGGCGGTGGTGGTGGGGGGGGGACGCGGTGGTGGGTCCCCGCTGCCGCAGAGCGGATCTGCCCCCGCGGCGCTGGCGGGGCTGCGGCTGGGCCAGCGAGCGGCGGCTCAAGCCCACGTTAAGCTTTTGCCCCGGGATGGTCCTTCCCTGCTACGCGTTGTTTGGGGAGGGCTGGACCCACGGGGTGGTGGGACCTGGAGGTGGCCATGGCTGGGGGGGGGGTCGGGAGGACCCAGCAGGGCTGCGGCGGGGGACAGTGCCGGTCCCCGCAGATGGTTGACATGCACAAGGAGAAGGTGTCCCGCCGCGAGATCGGCTCCTTGACCGTGGGCAAGAGGTTGCCGTGCCAGCAGAAGATCACGGCTCCCGCCAACCCGCCCAGCCTGGAGCCCTACTACAGGAAACCCCTCAACTTCGGCGTCCTGGACGACGTCGGGCACGGCGTGAAGGTCGGCCGGGGAGGGGGGTCAGGGGGGGGGGGACGCGGCGCGGGGCCAGGTGGCAGCCGAGCTCGGGCGGCCGCTTCCCGTTGCGAGACCGCCGGAGGGGAAGCTGCCGCCGCCGTTCCCACGGGGCCAAGGCCGCCGTGGGCGGCCGCTTCGGCCGCGAGCGCCCGGGTGCTCCCCGGCAGGGCCGCGGGGGCTGGCCACGCTCCTCCGGAGCCCCCAGCACCCTGCCGGGGCCGCGGGCGATCGGGGGGGCGGGCGGGAGGGGGGGGCATTGCGTTGCTTGAGGGGATTGCAGCCTTGTTTGGGGGGGGGGGAGGCGCGCCTCGGTGCAATGAGTTTGTCGGTCGGCAGCCCGTCGGGCCTCACCGCTTGGTTGCTCCTCTCGCTCTGTGTCTGCCCTGCGCCCTCAGGACCACAGCACCCAGCTGTCCCGCACGGGGACCCTGTCGCGGAAGGGGATCAAGTCGGCCGTGCCGGCCGCGGGCACCCTGGGGTGAGGCCACGCGCCGGGATTTTGGGGGGGGGGGGAGGGCGGCTTTGCCTTTCGGTCCCATCCTGCCCCGCCGGCACCTCCGGCCGGGCTCAGCACCCTCCCTGCCCGCAGGAGGGGACTGCGCGTCCCGGAGCCCATCCAGCCGCCTGTGGTCCCCGAAGGGAAACTGTCCGCAGCCTCCTCGACCTCCTCGCTGGCATCGGCCAGGTACCGGCGCGGGCCCCCCCCGCGGTGGGACGGTGCCGGGAGGGCTGCGCTGGGGCACGGCGCCACCCTGCTCCTTTTTGGGGGGGGGAGTGGGGGGGGCTTCTGCCCGCCAAGGTGTTGCCGTGAGCAAGCGGGTTTTGGGCGCAGGCGACGCCGCTGTGCCGGCCAGCGGTGACGAACGGCTCTAGAGCAGAAATCTCCTTACGGTGAGGGGCGCTTTACTGTCCCAGGTGGGGAAACTGAGGCACGGAGCAAGGCAAGGGCTTGCACAGCGCTTCCCAGCCAGCGCCGGGTGCTGCCCCCGCAGCCGCGACTGCTCCCCCGTCCTGGGTCGGGGCAGGCGTCTGCGGGCAGCCGGCCCCGCGTGCGGCGGGACGGGTGCTGGCCCGGCCGTGACAGCCGCTCCGCTGCCCCCCCCGCAGCTCAAGCGCAGCCTCCGGGCCAGCGGGTGATGGTGTCCTCGCACCACCGCCGCCTGTGCCACCTGCCCCAGCCCTGGCTGCTGTCCCACCGCCGCCACCGCCACCATTGCCTGGGGACCTGCCACCATCGGGGGACCTGCCACCACCACCACCACCACTGGGGGACCTGGACCTGGTGCCTCCAGGGGACCTGGACCTGCCCCCACCAGGGGACCTGGATCTGGTGCCTCCAGGGGACCTGGACCTGCCACCACCGGGGGACCTGGACCTGCCCCCACCAGGGGACCTGGACCTGCCCCCACCGGGGGACCTGGACCTGGTGCCTCCAGGGGACCTGGACCTGCCCCCACTGGGGGACCTGGACCTGGTGCCTCCAGGGGACCTGGACCTGCCCCCACCATCCCTCCTGCCCCCCGGTGAGGGCTGCGCTGGCCCTCGCTGGCCTCTGCCTGCACCCGGAGCCCGTCACCCTCCCCACTGACCTTTGCGGGTGTTTTGCAGCCCCTGACGACTTTGATTCCCCGCCGCCGCCTCTGCCCGACCTCGATGATGTAACCCCACCGCCGCCGCCACCACCGGCCTCCGAGGAGCCTCCCTGGGCGCCGGGCAGCTACCTGGAGAAAGGTACCGGGCGGCCGGCCGCCTGCGGCGCGGGGCCCCCAACGGGTCCTCGCTGGCCCCCGCGCAGCCCCCATCCCCGCGCGCCCCCCTCCCCATCTCTGCCTCGTCCCCGCAGTGGTGACCCTCTACCCCTACGCGCGGCAGAAGGCCAACGAGCTCTCCTTCGAGGCGGGCGCCGTCATCTACGTCACGCGGCGCTACTCGGACGGCTGGTGCGAGGGCGTCACGGACGGAGCTGCGGGCTTCTTCCCCGGCAACTACGTGGAGCCCTTCTGCTGAGCGCCCTTCCCCGGGGCGCTGAGCGCCGGGCCTCCCGCCGAAGCAAGGGGAGCCCCTTGCAGCCCCTTCGCACCCACCTCCGTGCCCTGGCGACAAACAACTCGTGCAGCTGCTCGCTCTCTCTCTCGATATACATATAGACGTATTTTTTTTTTTTTAATTCCATGGCTTTAACTTCCACACAGTTGAACAGGGGCCAGAGGAGGAAGGGGAAAAAAAAAAAGGGGTGGGGTGGTGGGGGGGGGAAGGAAATAAAGGAGGGAAAACTCAGGGCTGCTTTGGTTATTGTCCTACTGCTCAGCTTGGCTGTCGGGGTTTCTACGCTTTGGAGTCGTCTCGAGCCGCCCTCGGGGGCACTTAAGGCTGTGGATAAATCCGGGAAAAGCCAACACAAGAGAGCAGCAAATCCTGTAGCTACTCCCCTCCCCGGCCCGGTGGAGTGCAATTAAAAGGGGCAATTAATACTGCAAAGGCCCAGGGAAGGGGCGCAGGGCTGAGAGGGTCTCACCCTCCAGCGACCCGCTGCCAGGAGAAGCGCTAAGCACCACACCTCCCGCTCCAGCTGCTGGGAGTTTCGGCACCTCTGGACCAGGCCAGGAGGTAAACCCTGTCCCTCCCGGGGGTAACGGGGAGGTCGGGACACGACACGGCCAAACGCGCGGTGCCCGAGCGGGAAACGCGGCGCTGCAGCTCTGGAAGTGGCGGCCCCGCTCGGAGCCGGTGCTGCAAACGGCGCAAGGAGAGGGACGAAGCTCTCTGCTTCGGGGACGTGGGAGAAGTTTTGCCCTGGAAGCGAAACCAGTAGGTCAACGTGGAAGCCAAAAGTAGGTTGTGTCCTCCTCAGTGAAGCGCATCCATGCTGGGACACGTTAAACATGACCGTGGCCTTGGCAAGGGGCGGAGGGGAACGGGACCTACAGGAGGTTTTCCAAGGGCGACACGGGAACGACCTTTCCGAAAGGTTTCCTGTTATTCCCTTCACATTTTTCAGAGAACAAAGTCTTAAGAGATAATTAAATCCGTTGCATCCTCCTACGCCCCCGGCCTGAATCAAGCGCAGAGCTCACATCATCGTCCTCCCGTGAAGCTCACCCAACGAAGGGTGAAACGCTGGGTGGCGCCCTCCCGACGCGGGGTGCGACGTGCAAGCCAGGGAGCCAACATCAGCAGAAGCTTTCGGGATTAAGTTTCCAGTGGCCTCTTGAAGAGGCAAGGAGCTCTTGGAGAATCAGGTTCAAGGCAACAGTAAGCAGATCCTGGCTGGGCCTGTAGGGATCAGAGGGAGGAGAGAGGCCATAAAGGAGCTAAGGGAGGAGTAAGCAATGGAGGAGATACGAGGTGCTGAGGTCAAGGCAAAAGGAAGCGTGTGCGAGGCCCAACCTGCAGGACAGCTAGGTTCCGGTTTTAAGAATTGCTCTCACAAAGTCTAAAGGGGGGGGGGGGGAAATAGTGTTGCCAAGCACCCACGCTTGAGTAGATGTCCTAGCTGCATAGAGATTTCATCTCATTGTCAAGGGGAAGGACAAGTGGAACCTAGAGAAAGTGCTTCAGAGTAACTGGGAAAAAGGGAGGCTGGCTGAGAGAAAGGGGAAGAACGTAAGGGAAGTAACCCAGGAATCGGAGTCCGAGCGAGAAGCAGTGCCAGATGAATGCGGGGTAGGGGACCTACCCCTGAACTTCTCCTTTCCCAGCTGCTTATACTAAGCAAGTCCCTTTTTCAGCCATCCTCAACATTTTTTCTTGAGGACTTCCTGGAGATAGTGGGCGACTTCTGTGGCCGAATCCCAGGCTACAACAGTGGCCTGGAAGGCTCCGGGTTGCTTCTTCTCCATCTCTTGGGCCATCTGGTGCATGGGGTAGCCCTTCCGTGGGAAAGCAACATCACTTGAAGTCAAAGTCACAGAAGGGCAGAAGTCATTGGCACCGTCACCGATGTAAAAGACCCTTTCGAACTCCACTTCCTCCTGGGCTCTCTCAGCTAGGTACTCCGTTAGGATTTTGCGTTTGCACATGTTGGCCGGGCAGTCAAGGCACTTGTGACTGTGATAGGGCCCCAAGGTAAAGTAACCCCTCTTGTCAAAGCCAGATGGGTTGCTGAAGATTTTGCGGAAGAGGGAGTAGACACCAGCTGCCCTCAGAGTGCATTCGATGCCAAACATGTTGGCATCGGAGATGAGGATGATCTCAAACATCTCGTGGTTCTTGGAGAGGAACTGGAAGAGCTCTGGCATGCCAGGGGACAGGGGGATGTTCTCATAAACGGTCTTGAAGTCCCCCATCTTAACTCCCTGGTCCCCCATGTACGCCAAGACGCGCTGCATGTATTCGTTGTAGAAGCCGTCGCGGAAGGTTTGGCGGATGTGTTCTGGAAGCTCTTGCCCTGGCGCGGCCCTGATGATGGAGTCGTCGCTGTTCTCATTGATAATGGTCTCGTCGAAGTCGAAGATGAGGAGGTATTTTGGAGGCCGACGGCTGGCCATACCAACGCCCTGCAAGTTGAAAGAACAAGGCCCATCAGTTCGTTCAAGGCGCTGCCGACCCGGGCTCAGTTACGGCAGCAAGCGCAGCAGCAAGAGCAAGAGGCTGTCAACTCCGCCAAGCAATGCTACTTAGCCAAATAACCACCGTCTGTCTGTCTGCCTGTCTCCATTTATCGTTTTAGCCTAGCTGGGGAGGCGGGGGGAGAGGTCAATCCATTCCTGACGTACCTCAGCCCTGACCCTAAGATGTTTATCCTTCCTATAAAGAGATCATTTTGTCACCGCTAATCCTGCTGCTGCGGCCAAGAGAGTCGCTACGCCAAGCGACCGCTGTACGCGTCCCCGCAAGGCGAGCGCGACCCCAAGGTGCGGTGCTGCGCCGAAAGGGGCCTCGTGGCAGTTCGCTCCCGCCCCGGCTCCCGTCTCTGTGTTCAGCAGACCCGCGAAAAGCGATTTGTGCCTGCGTCTCTGCAAACCCCTCTTGCTGCTCGCGCTGCAGGCCTCCCCCCTCGGGGACAAGCTCGGGTCCTTCCCAACAGAGGCATTGCCCAAAGACAAGATTTTTGCAGCTCAATTTTTGCTCCGTCACCTTGGCGCAATTCCCCTCCGGGCCAGGCTCCCAGCAGGACGCAAGGATACAAGCCGAGGAGCCAATATCTGCCGAACCATCCCAGGAGGGACGTTCGAGGGTTTTTTTTTTAGCTGCGTACGGGTACTGTGGCCTCCTGAGAGGAGAAGCGACAGCAGAAGAGCCCCAGCTTAGCTTCCCAGGGCTGAGTCGCTCCCTTTGGCCTGGGGGAGGAAAGCACCGGGCCAGATCCTGCACGCAGCCTGGCTGCGTGCCCAGCTCTGCGCCCCGGGAGTACCCACTCGTCCCTCGCAGCTCTCGCGGGCGTTAAGAGTTTTGCAGGACCAGGGCCTTATTTCTGCTTCCTAAAGCTGAGAAGAGACATCCCTGCTCAAAGAGGGCAAAAGAGTCGAGAAGTGCACTGACCTTAAACAGGCATGGCAGCCCAACACCCTCACAGCACCTTTTCATTTTAACATCACTCGCCACACACCGCTTTCCTGAAGTTACTGCTTAAGGCTCTCTCTGTGCTGGTCTCATCACTGTAAACCACAAGGGTAATTTTGGTTAATCACTTTGTTTCCCCTGCCACCACCTTAGGGTACTGCATCCAAAAATAAATAAATAAATCACAACCGCCAGCCCAGTTCCTAAGGCGCCGCTCCCATGGAGGGGACACGCTGCCTTTTTAAGTCCGCGACTCCCAAGCTCGTGACCTTTCGTACCAGGAACTGAAGAATTAAAGTTATAGAGAGCGGGGTGAGTGGGCAGAGACCGTTTAATGCTTCTGATCCCTCTTAACTCCTCCGAACGCCCGGCGTTGGCTGCACGAGAAATGAATAATGCAGGGTTGCTCTGGAATAAACCCCTGCAGCAGATGCCCTGCTCCAGAACTGTCCTGGTTTTGTTCCAGTATAATTAGTGTGGGTTTTCTTTTTTTTTTCAATGGAGTAATTATTCTGGCATGAAAACCACGGCTCGGGCAGCTTCAGGGAAGGAGATGTGCCAGGCGGGCACCCTGGCGCAGAGGCAGCACACTCACTTCTCCTGAATTTTGCCGACCTCTTGTGGTCCGTAGTGATAAAGCCGGAGTGAGAGCAAAAGCTCCTCCAAAAACCATGCTCACAGCTCAACGCTGCTGGAAACTCGGGCGGACATTTAGCAGGAGGAATAATATAGGGGGACCCAGGACATTTTAACTTGGAGCCGCTGTTCTGGAGAAACTGGTACCTCGGCTTGGTTGGGGCTAAGAGGATTTCAATGATTTTTTTTGGTCATTATCCTCACAACAGAAGCATATTTTCATCTGCAGATGATTTGTTTTGAATTTGTCTCCTTTTTCAAACCCAGCATCAAACTATTTTGGCCACAAACAGTTCCAGAAACTGCTAAATTAATAAAACCCAACTGCAGTTCAAGGATACTGCAATGTTCAAAAGGAAGCAGTCACTCCAAATTAAACCCCACGTTGAAACATTGTAGAAACGACTTTTTATGGAACCGTCCAAACAGACAGTATTTACTTCTTCGTAAAAGTATCCCTCAGAAATGATGTTTATTTGCAGACATTATTTGAAACCAAATAAGGCTACGCCCAGCCTGGAAGTAAAATTAGCCACCTGGATTTCTAGATCCAAATCAAGAGAAGTAGAAAAAAATTTGCAATTACTCTTTCCTGTTTCATTCTTTTTTCCTCCAATTATATTCTAAAGAGGTGCTGAGAAAGGCTGCATGACGATAGCATCGCACAAGCACAGCGAAAGAGCGCTGAACTGGATAAAGCCCCAGTGAGCAGCAGCAGCTACGGGCCGCTGCAAGAGACGCCGGGGATACGGCACCTAATGTCGCTCCTCAAAAAGCTTTCCTGGGCCTAATGTTTTTGCACTTTGCAAAACAGCAAAGGCTATCGGAACAGAGCTCAACTTTCTGAGCGCGGCCAGATTAGGTCAAACGCAGGCGTTCAGAGCCATCTTTCTCCTCTTAAGTCTCTTCAGTGCTTTTCATCTGAGGGTCCCAAAACGCCTTGCACGTAGTCACCGCTCGTGAATTAAAGTTTGGTTACATACATAAAAAACCTGACCTATCACTTGGAGAAAAATCGTTCTGGTTCATTTTAGCTCCGAGTCCTTCGAGAGATGAACAGCGCGAGGTCTGAAACAGCTTTAACCACCCAGGTCTCGTGTGAATTTGCCTACAGAGGAGCTCTTTGCAGGCGCTTCACTTGCTTTCCCACCTCCCAGACCTCGCTTTTTTCTCGTGCAAGCACTTTTGACATCTGTCGCTCCACTGGGGATGGTTCCAGCTGCTCCTGAGCTGGACAACCTGGGATCGCGGCTCTCGGCGTTGCACGGCTGACGCTGCAGGAACGTCTGTCCGTGTTGTTCTGCAGAGCCTGGGATGAGCCGTCGGGTTTCAGGCAAGCGGCTGGATTGCGGCTTCCCTGCGATACGGGCGCCTCCGGAGCGCCCGCAGCCAGGGCCAGATATGAAATCCGGCCGGCTTGAAAAACGAAACGTTTGGGGCAGACAAAACACCCCAGCCTTTGCTCTAATTAGATACCTGCCTTCTCCGGGCATGGCACTTCGGGAGCACAGCTCACCGCCGAGCGCTGTTACGGGATGCGCTGGGGAACAAGGCAGTGATCGCGGGGGAAGAGCCAGGCCGTCCTACCATTTTTGGTGGCATTTCTAAGGAAAACGCTAAACTCTGAAATCAGCCTGGAAGCTTGCTGCTGCCTTTTAGTGGCAGGAGATCCAAGTTTCCCCTCCACACTTCCACCAAGATGCCTGCCGCACTGCAGGCCCAGCTCAGGCGTCCCCAGCACCGCCGGGAACTGCCTCTACACGCGCATCTCTTGATGCCAAGGAGAAATAAACTCCACGTCAGTGGTATTTAGTGACTGAAGGTCTGGGATGGGACTTCTCACTAGTGGCCTTCAGGGTGACGTTGGGCAAGTCGCTTCCTTTCCCCACGTGCTGTTTTTTCCCCCAATGCTACTGAAAAGCGAGATGCCAGAACTGGGATCAGTGCTCCTCACCGGAAGACAAGCCGGCTAAACTGCAGTTCCAGCAAAGCCCCGAAAACGCCTGCCCGTCGCCCAGACTGCTGCTGTAGCTGCCAAGGTCTGGTAAGAGCCACGGCAAACACCGAGTCGCCCCAAGCAGGATGATCGTAGCGGAGGTAAAGCATTTGGCGAATCTCTCAGCCCCGAGCTACCCCTCAAACACAGCCCTGAGCGCACGGGGCCAGCTCTCATCGATGACCTTCCCGCAGAGGAGATCCATCCCGTCCTTAACACAGACGCTCTTTTGTCCTTCTTTCGGGCCGGACTCGGGCAGCGCCGAGGTCAGGCCGTTCCGGCTGCAGAGCGACCGGCCAAGCGGCAGCGACAGCCGCTTCTTGCAACGCGTCCCAAACACCGGCGTGGGCGACGGGAACCGGTCCGGGGGGGGAAAAAAAAAATATAGAAGCAAAGCCCCGTTTTTATCTTCCCAAGGTGCCGTTTCAGAGCAACGCCGTTATGCAATTCACATCGCAACCTTTAACCGACCGGCACCGAGCGCCCTCAGCCCCCGGCTGGCCACGGAGGCGCCGAGGACTCGAGGGACGGGCAGAGAGCGTGACGCAAGCCGGGGCCGAGGTGGGGACGGGCTCGCCCGGCCCGACCTCGGCGGCCCCCGCTTGGCACTGCGAGGCTGGCACGAGCCCGGCCGAGGGTTTTTATATATATATGCATATATATATATATATATATTGCATATATATATATATATATATATATATATATATATATATTTAAATCTGGCAGTGAATTTCAACCTGGCGGCTGGGCGAAGGACCGAGCCTCGTTCGCGCTCCCACCAGAGCTATTTATACGTGGAGATGACTCACCTAACGGCTGCTTCCCGGCAGAGCGTCCTTCCACCTTCTGTAAAAAAGGGAGTCCCTCCAAAATAAAATAAAAGTGGCCGCGCTTCCTAACATTATGCAAAGCCTGAATGTTGAAACAGAAAATAAAACAAGAGATTTGCTCGTTAATCGCACGCGACACAAAGGCTCAAGCAACTTGGATTGAGGATGGGGGGGGGGGTAAAACGCCTGATCGAAGCGGTGAGCGGCTCGTCTCACCGCGCCGTAACGCTCTTATGGGGTAGAAGTGGTTTAGCCCCCCCAAACCTTGGCGTTTTCTTCCCCTCTAGCAGTACCTGCAGGCATCCGAGAGGATCCTCCCGCCTCGAAGAGGTGCCGGCGGGAAAGGTGGGATGCCGGCAGCGCTCCCCCCGCCCCGATCATCTCTGCGGATAAGTTGTCGCTGGGCGTTCGGGGGGACTCGGCGCTGCGGCGAGGGTCTCGCCGGGCAAGGGGGCCGCTTTCGCTCCTCGTCGCAGGAGCGGGCCCTACGGCAGCAGCGACCACCGGCCGCCGAGGGGGCCACGCGCCGACGGCGCGCCGCGAGTTTGCCGACCGTCCGGCGTCGGCTGCTCCGCGCTGCTTCACCCCGCAGCGATACCGGCCGCCGAGAAACGCGCTGCGGCTCCCGCGGGCCGGCAGCGGCCCCCCGGCTCGCCCTGCGAACCCAGCCGGCGCTTTTCGGGGCTGCTCGGGCAATTGCAGGGAGGAAAATGAAACTCGTGTCAAAGCCACGCTCGCTTCCCAGCCCGGAGCGGCTCCGGTCCGGCAAGCAAAGCAAAGCTACCGTTCTCGACGTTTTTAAACTCGGCAAACCACTTTATGTTTCTGTTTATGCCCCTTTTTACTCAAAACCCAACCACGAGCCGTGGGCAAACTTGTCGTTTCACCCTTTAGAATAGTATTAAAAGAAAAACAGAGGATGGATTTCTGTTGCCCCGAAAGCAAACCAGGGCGAAAAAAAAAAATCCCTCTCTGCCCAGCATCGCGCACATCAGCATGTCACAAATATCATTAGACAATTTTGCTGCTCCTGGAATAATTAAAAAAAAAAAAAAGACCTGCTTACATCCCTAGCTGGGACCACGTTCACATAGCTACCGAAGCAGAAGCCGACGAGCAAATTTAAAACAAACCAAATAACGCGGGAGCTTGGAGCGGGGGATGCCGACACGGACCCGGGGTCCAAGCTCCCAAACGAGCCGAACGCGCCGGGGGCAGCGGGACGCCCGCGTCGGCGGGGGCTTCGGGATCGCTCCCGCGCAGCCCCGGTGACGTTTCCCAAAGCTCGCCGGGACGCCAGCGCCCGCGAGAGCCCGCGGATCCCGCCGGACGCTTTCTCCTGAACTCCTTCGGCAGGAGCCTAACGGAGCCTAACTTTCCTGGGGCCGTTTTGGGACGGGGCAGCGCGACTCCGGCCCCCCGCGAGCCGCTGCCTCCTGGCAGAGAGCAGCAGCGAAGCCGCCCTGGCCCGCACCGAGATTTGCTGACGTTACAACCGCTCCGGGTTATGTATAACCTTTCAACTTGGGTTATAAAGCTATTTCTTTTTTTTTTAATTGCCTTTCCCCCCCCCCGTCTGATGGGAAGGGAAGGGCAGCGTTACAAAGACCAAGGGCTCTTGCCACAAGCATCAGGGCAGGGAGACTCCACGTCTTCTCGCTCCGCTCTGCGACCAGTCTCACAAGGGTTGTTTTGCCCCCAATGTGCCGCAGCCGGAGCGCTGGAGGTGCCCGGAGGCAGAGCGCCAAACTGGGAGGGTTTTAACTAGCCCATTTCTCGCCCTTTGGGGCTGCGGTTTCTGCAGGCTTCCTTTAAAAGCCAGTTTTGAGCTCCCGCTCCCTGTTATCGCACCGCGAATCTCTGCGTGTGCGTGCACGCGTTTTGTTTTATGGGACCGAGCTCGATTTGTAGCGTGGATTCAGCCTCTAAATTTAGCGTTTGCTGTTGATCTTTCTCTTAAAGATCTGGTACAGTTTGAAATGCCTGTTACAGCCAAAAAGAGGAAAAAAAAAAAAAGAGGAAAAAAAAAAAAGAAATCAGGCCGGATGGCAGCTGGTTTGTGGGAGTCCCACGGAGCGGCTGACCCAGAGGAACAGATACGGTGGATAGGTGCAGGGGAAGGGCATCAGCCACGCTTCTTTCTACCTAAATCCCGTGTTTTGTATTACATAGTCCTCAATCTACTGGGAGCAACTCACTGGGGAGATGGGCATTGCTGTTCCTCTCCTTATCCCAGGCTGAGACCCCAAAGAGGCTCGATGGGGCAAACCGGTTCTCGCCCGGGACAAGGGAAAGGGAAGAGAACGGCGAGCGGGAGGCGGGAAGGGCTGCCGGGGGGATGTTTCCCCCGAAGCTGGGCCGGGACGGGCGGGAGGAAGGAGAGCGATGCCGGCGGCAGATCCAGAGCAGCACAAGGGCCAAGACGGGGGCGGCGGGGAAGGGGAAAGCGGATCCGCCGCGGGAGCCCTTGGGTGCGGGCCAGGGATGCAGCGCTTGCAGGCGGCTCAGCGACCGGGCTGCCAGCTGTGACACAGCTGGAAACTTTTCTTCCGCCATCGACTTCTGGATGCTTGCCCCGAGCTCGCCGTTCCCGCTGCGGTGCCAGTCCAGCCCGGACCCGTCGGTACCGGCACCGTCCCCGGTACCACCCGCTGCGGGTGACGGGCGAGCGCATCGCCCCGGGTACGTTTACTTAAGGGTGGTACCGGTACCGTCTCCGGCCCGCTGGTCCCGACAGCGTCTCCCTGCTGCGCCGCATCCTGGCGCTGCTACCGGCACCGTCGCCCCCCGCGACGCTCCCGGTACCGGCACCGGCTGCCCGGTGCGGACTCACGTGTGGCCGGTCCTCGAGCTGCCTGGACGGGTCGGGACCTGCCGGTACCGGCTGCCTGGTGCTGGGTCACTCGCGGTCGGTCCTCAGAGACCCCCTTACCGGGTCGGGACCTGCCGGTACCGGCTGCCCGGTGCAGGATCACCCTCGGTCGGTCCTCAGAGACGACTAGACCGATCCGGGCCACCCGCTTCTAGCTACGCCGGGTCAGATTCACGCGTGGCCGGTCCGCAGAGACCCCTTACCGGGCCGGGACCTGCCGGTGCCACCCGGTACCGGTGGCTAAACGGGCAGCCGGGAGCCTCGGCCGTGAACGGGGTCGGGCTGCGCAGCCGGAGGCGCTGCCCCGGGGCCGGGCCGGGCTCGGTGGCTGCAGGTGGGGCCGGTGCCCGCCGCCGCTCGCCGCCGCTGCCGGGGGCTCCCGCGAGCGCGGCCCCTTTAAAGCGGCGGAAGCGGCGCTGCTCCATGGGACAACCGCAGCCTCCCCCATACGTCACCGGCCGCGCAGCCAATAGGCGGCCGCGCCGCCGCGCATCAAAGGCGCCGGCCGACCGCAGCGGCGAGCGCGCCCCGCCCCCTCCGCCCCCCCCTCCCCCCCGCGCCCGGGGCAGCCCCCGCCCCAGCACCGGGGACAACCCCGGCCCCGGGGGCAACCGCGGCCCCCTCCCCCGAGCCAGGGCAGCAGAACGAAAACAAGCCCTAACAAGCAAGCGAGCCGCCCCCTACTTTTTCCTTTTCTTCCCCCCCCCCCCCTTTTTTTTTTCCTCTCTCTCCTCTCTAGAAACGGGCAATTTGGGTAAGAAATAATCCTTTTTCATCATTCCGATCCAGCCCCGAGCCGGCTACGTGTCTCCCCTCAAGGGAGCCCGAAGAGCAAAAAAAGCCGCAAACGCTCCCTGAAATAGAGCCCGAGAGGGATGACAAGTCAGCGCTCCCCGCCCGGAGCAGGCAAGCTGCCTTCCCTTACTGACAACTGCCTAATGAAAGAACGGGGAACCAGGGATATAAAAATATCCCTGTTCTGGCTAAGGAAGTTGCCCACAGCTTGGGCAGACTGCAGCCTTTGAGGCTAATTTTAGATCCCGGGACGCCAGATTACAGAGCGCTTTTCCAAAGGGGCTACGCACACAAGCGGGGCAGACGGAGCAAGCCTGTCCACACCCTAAAATATTCTTATTTGCGCTTTAGGTGGTGTTTAAGTGGTATCTTTGGTTTTGCAGGACGTCTAATTTGTAGTGGAGTCACCAATGATAAAAAAAAAAAAAAAGGGTGGGGGGGGAAAAAAGACAAGCTTGTCCAAAGACTGTAAACAGCGGGTGCGGGCAGGGAGTGGACACATCAGCACAGCGTTAAAAACAGATAGTTGAGACCACTAGAGGTTGGGTTTTCTTTTACTTTTTAATTAAAAACGTCTAAGAATGGAAGGAGCCAAATAAAATTCAAAAGATGGCCAAGGACACAAGTCCCTGCTCTGTACTCGTGTGGCGCACGCGGCCTCGGGACCGATCTCCCGCGCACCAGCGCCTCCAGGGAACCGTGCGTCGCCCCAGTCCTCACCTCCGAGCCCCAGCACCTCTAACGCTTCCCCATTTCTGCAGAATTCACTTCCAGCCCCAGCCAGCAGCAGAGCTCAGAGCATATCTGTGGCCAAATTGTTGGTATTTTGCGACCTTTCTTAATGGACCTTGCTCCTAATTGTTAAAGGACACAGACCTTTAAATACAGATAGCTGCCTGCAGTCACTGTCCTCTCCTACAAAACAACTTTGGGTGCCAAGGAAATATTTTATCATTTATTTAGTCTGAGCCTTGCTGGTTTTTTGATGCAAAGCACACACTATTTCATCTCTACAGTACGGGTTTTGCTGTTTTTTTCTTTCGTACGAGCGCCTCGTCCTGAGAGGTACATCACCTTCTGTTAACGCAGAAGACCCCGTTTGAGAAGGCTGTCGGGGGTACGAGCGGGGTATTACAAGGGCAAATTCTCCACCGCTTCATGCCTCCTTGCCGCTGAAAGGCACCGGGGCAAAGATCATTCCAGAAACACCTCGGGCAGAGGAGTTTTTGGCAAGGGTAATATTGGATCCTGGTGATTTTCCGCTGTTGAGAGCCCCAGAGAGCAAGCGAGGACAGCTCTTTCTGCGTTGGGCTGACCTAGCTCCTGGCAACCCCTGAATAGACAGGCAACCCTCCTCTGAACACAGGGATTTCCTGCGATGGCTACAACCTACCGGCACCACGAGACACACATAGATGCGCACTTATCTCCGAGTTTGCCCTACTGTTTTTTTTTTTTAAACTGACAAGCAAGTGCGCTACATAAACACATTAGCGACTCCAAGCCTGCAACGTCCGCATAGCTGTCCGTCCACCCACTCTTGCTTTATTTCCCTATGGTTAAACACATGCACATAAAACCAGCGAAAGGAGCTCGGTTCAGACTAGTTCGGTAGTCCCTATAAAAGAAATCCGGTCACCTGTCTTGGACAAAAAGCCCAATACTCCTGGCACTTGCGTCAGCAGTCTGCAATACACGTTTCAGGAAAGCGTTAAAAGTCGAAGCTTTCCTTCACTCACAGAGGGAGCTAGCTGCTATAGCTCAATCGTTAAGGCACACGGATAAGGAAACTTCAATCACAGCTAATTACAGGTAATCACCTTGCGCTAAGCCTTTCTCAGGACAGAATCCTCTAATACCCAGCATTTCTTTTACAGGGGAACAGAACCCCAAGAATTAAGCACCAAGACGACAGCAGCTCTTCACTTCTTCACTTTATGACGTGGGGCAACCTTCCCACGCGCCAGGTCCTCAGTGTCTACAGTGCAAGAGTCAGGACGCGTGATATGGGAAGTGGCAGACTTTGCTCAGGTCAGGCTGCACCATTAAAATTATCCAAGGCCGAGGTCTCTCTGTTTCTCCTGTCACCACGGGTTTCAACTTCATTTTTAATGCTCAAGAATACTAACGAAGAAAGGAGGACTCACGGGAAGAAATGCTTAGCATATAACCCAGCAGGGGAGACATGAGCTCCAAGTCCTTTAGTCTGGTAAATGTTTGTCTATATGAAAATAAAGTGGTAAGTAGAGTAAGTGAAAGAGCCATGCTCTGTAGCACTCCATAGTCGCTTTACTGTACTCTTGTGATCAGGGGAAAGGATATGGCTCTATTTCCTTTTGAAAGAAAATTTTATCAAATTTCTAACTCTGACATCCTGGGCAAGTGGTTTTAACCGCTGACCAACAGATGCAAGGAGATTTGCATCTCCCTTGCTTCCACTCTTAGGAAATACAGGTGCTTCCTCCCCCACATACCCAGACACAACTGTGACAAATTTGCACAAAATCATCATGTAGTTCAGACAAAAAAAGATTTTTTTTTTTCTCCCCCCTTCTCCTTAAGGGAACTTATTCACCAAAAGCTTCTGCTGCTTATCTGTGATTATTAATCTTGAGGGAAAAGTTGCATACTAGAAATGACAGTTAAGAAAGCATGTATAAGACTAATTGCTATTAAGGACTCAAATGGCCACACTGCAGAATCATAAGATGTTAAATGCCAAAGCGGAATTCTGCAGCTCTACACAAAACACAGTATTTTGCACGTTATTCTAAATTACATATAGAAATCAGGAAACAAATAACAGATAGGGCTTTTTATCAGGTGGGATAAGCTTCTGCTGAAGTAGCACAAGAGAGACAGATAATGCAGACGATCTCCGTGCACTGCAGGTCAGCTGTACGGGCCACTAACTGCTCTCACATCAGCCTGCTGGTGAACAGAGCAACATAATTTTCTCGGTAATTGCAGGCCACTTTGTAAAATACATTTTACTTGCTCAGCTGGAAATGCTATTCTTTCACATGGAAGTAATTTCAATCTCTATCTGCTTCATCAGAAGGCAAGCCTAAAAATCCTCCTACTCCTCTCGAGCGATCCAATCTAATAACCGACAGCTATCACCACAACGGTTTCTGAAGAGACCAAGAGAGCTCACAAATCTCCCACTGCTCACTGAAGCCTCAAGTTACTAAGTTCAGTTAGAAAATACCCAAGACCACCACTTTCAGAGCTCTGCCTCAGCGCAATTCGTAAACGACTTCAGACAATTCTGCTGTCAAGAGCCACCACACAGAGTCGCTGCAACTGGAACGCTGGCTTGTAATGTGTGTTTAGGGGGTCCAATCAGGGTTATATGAACTTAAGCTATGTGACAATTTGGGGGATCTAGGACATGAGCAATTAAACAGAAAAGTTGAAAATCTGAATTTTTTTTCTAATTCAGTAAATTACTTCATGCACAGATTTAAACATCAATTGAGGCGCAAACAGCCTTCCTTCATCCACTTCATTTGCTTCTCCAAGAACCAGTCAGCAGGCAGTGATCCACCCCACTGCCATCTCCTGGCTAATCCTCCAGAAACTCTTTCTCCTGCAGGTTTTCTTCCTCAACAAAAAGGACACATATTAAATGGCAGCCCTCTGGGGAATGATTTCTTTGTGGGATGGGAAAAGCCACAAGGTATGACAGCAACATGATATAACATAAGTTACGTTAACTTAAACCAGTGCATTTATCTTCTGTGACAATCTAACATTATTTCCGTGGGGTTTTTTTTGTTTGTTTTTTAAAAACAGGAGGCAGTCTGGATGGACTACCGCAAGCCATGAAAATATATACATATCTAAGATGAGTAAATTAAAATCTGTAAGACACTGAGCAACAGAATCCAGTTGTCGTTTTCTGGCAGTAACAAGAAGTTTACCTTTTCACAGAACAGGAAGCAACATTTCAGGCTGTGTAAGAATCTTCCTGTGAACGATTTAACCACCCTAAATTAGTAAATGTATGATTTCTAAAAGAAAGGGCCCAAACCCTAACTTAAGGTAAACTAGTATATTCTGACACACTCCCTGGTTTCCTTGGTGACAGCTGATGAATCATTTTCCATTACAAACCTGCAACTAGAATGGACAGTTAGGTAACGTGCTTCCTCGATGCTCTCCTTTCTCAATGCACTGGTTTTCCTTCTAGCCCCGGGGAACTAGGTCATCTTGCAGCTAATATCAAATTCGACCTCTCTGACATATGATGCATTTTCTTTTAGCACCATCCAGAAACTGTTCCGAGAAAGGGAGGTGTAGGATACTTTAACCTGCTGAAATCACAAAGGCTACATAAGAATCAGAGCACACTTAACCAGAGTTTGAACAGGATGAAGTAATTAATTTTAAGTGTCAGAAGACCAGTGGACTATCAATGATATTTAAGGCCTAGCTGAAAGCTGACACCTTCATGCTGGGGACTGTCTGAGAAGGTATAAAATTAGTTCAGACTGAAAAATTATGTATCATTGTTCCAAGGCATCTCCAATTGAAACACAGGCCAGGTTCTGTTCTCTGCTTAGCTTAAGCACTCAGAAACACATCTTGAGATGAGTAAGATCTCCCAATCGCCTTTTTCTTTCTAATTCACAACTTTTTGCCTTTACATAACAGCTTCAATATAACCACATAGTATAAGTCTCTCTGATTCTTCTCTCCTTTATTATACTATATGCTATCCACTGTCTGAAAAACCTTACAGAGACAAGATTACGTACAGAATCTAAAGAGAACTGAAAAGGGAAATGGTGTTCCTGTGGTTAAGGGCAGCGGTCTGAATCAGAAATAACACACGGAGCTCTGTTCCCAGCTGTCTGTCACTTACATAACGTCAGGCAGGATGGTCTCTCAGTTCCACATCTTCAGAACAGGGAATATTTACCCATCTGACAGTCATATACTAAATTTAATCACACAGGCTGCTCAAGGAGACACAGTAGTAAACAACATAGGAAACCCTATAAATAAAAAAATTTCCTCTACAACAGTGCTTTTCTAATGAGCTTCCTAGTTTTATCAAAACTCACAGAGATAGCTGTCTTCCTAGTAATGGATTCTCACAGGCTACGGGAGGGAGGAGGAAGGCAGAAGCCTTTAAACATGGAGATGAAAGCACACAAATGGGTTACGAGGAAAGTAAGCAAATAGCACTTCAATTCACTGCCCTGCATCGAGTTGCTAAAGGAAGAAGCAAGGCTGAATTCCTGCTTGAAAAGCTAAACTGGAAACTATTTTGTAATATGTTCAGTCTTTCATTTTGCAAGTTCTCGCATGTACCAATGCATGGTTGCAGAATAATTTTGCAGCTCACAATGCACAGACACGCGTACAACAGCGCATGGTTTTAACACACATCCCACACTACTGCGCAGCACACGGATAACGGAATGGGGCATCGTCTTTCACATGTGCTGGTACAATTGCCCTCGATTATTTTTCTCAGACTACAGGCAAAACAAAGTTGAGGCAATTCAAAGAGCAAATTGCAAAACTACAATTGTAAACAGAAACAGTACTCGGTCATAAACTATTTTTTGTTCAGGTCAAATAAGCAAAAAGAAGTCTGACATAAGCAACATGCTAAACAGAGCCATACTATTTTTTCAGTTCAACACTACTCATGGCAGGAGGCTGCAGTAGTTGGCCTCTCTATACTGCAACTTTTTCCTGACTTTGCTTTTTGTTGACCCCTTTTACTGCTTGCTAGTACCAGCTCTCATCTAAAATTAAACATAGAAATTCCAAGAGGGGTTCAGGAGAAAATGGAGCAAGAAAAATGTTAGCTCCCTACATGCTCATCCTTCCCCCTCTTCATTTAATAGGTTAAAAAACTTTTCAGTCAGGTAAAAATCATTGCTGTATTTTTCTGAGAAACCTTAAGTTATGACTCGCAAACAGAGCAACAACTCTTTCAGAATCTCCCATGCTATTCAAGAAATTATACTAATTAGTCACTGCTACATAAAAAGCCTCCTAAATCTTTCCACAGCTGATTTTGGAACAAAAGGTTAGTACAGCATGTTAAATTGCATTTTATGGCATCAGCTGTGACCTCAACATTAGCAGCAAATCAGTTACTGCATATACCCTAGCATCCGACAGCCAGACTGAGACAGCACACCTCTAAACTAAGGGCATCAAATAATACATCTCCAGTGCTACCTGAAAGAGTTAAAAGGACGCTTTTCACAACATACAGTAAAAATTAAGTTTATTTTTCAAACTGCAATTGCGTTGGGGAAAAAACACCACGACAGCCTGCATTTGTTTGGAAAAGCACAAGTGGCTTTCTGAGCTCTGCCTGCTAGACATTTTTTCCAGCTGGGCCATGATAAACAGCAAGGAGAGACAAAATCCCTGCTCTCACCATGGTTTCATTCCTGTACTTTCCACTCCAAAACAGGAAGAAAATGTAATTCGCTTGCAGCTATCTCACCTCAAGAATCTTTTGCTTTCCTTTGCCCACCAAGCCTTTACGCTTCTACAGTCTGTTCATAAGCAATCATATGAACAATACCAAAAATTAAACCGAAACAGCAGCAACCTTCTGTATTACTCAGTGACATACCAGGATTTATTCCTGTACTTCTAATGAAGTCAGGATCAATAGCTGGCTTCTCTTTAGGTGCAATCATTTTAGCAGCGTTAACTCTGAACAGACTAAACGTGTTCTTATCTATAAACCTCTTGTTAGAGTTACAGTCTTGCTCTCAGTGTCTCCTCTCATCTCAGCAAAGGGCATTAGTTCAGCAGCACATCAGCAAAATCAATCCTACTGTACCCAAAAGGGTAAGGGTATTTCCCCCACTACCTTTTCAGCCAATTCCCCTATTGGTCAATTCAACTTAAAAGGTTTCAATGACCCATTAGGAAAGCAGACACGTACTTCAAGCAAAGTTAGATGCCTAACTTATTGAGAAGACATCCTAAACTCATCAGTTTTGGTGTTATTACAGGTTTCAGCTTTGTGCAGAAACAAGAGCAGAAAAAACTAAGAGAACTATGTAATCACTCCATAGGTTGGCTAAAAATAAACAGTAACAACATTGTTCAGTGCTCTTTAAGTGATAGATAATAATTAACATCAACATTTCACTCCAGTAGGGGGGTTTCAATCTGCTGCTGCGCTCCGCCCAGAAGTTTGCCAGTTCTTTCAGAAAAGGGAATTCAAACAAAACGTGAACAAGAGTAGCGTTTCCTTTTTGGTGGAAAATTTTATGCAATTTCTAAGTTTCAAACATGTTTAAACTGCATATATGAGAGACTCATGATACAGCACATGGCAAAGAACCCTAGGTCACGGAAAACAGAATGAGTAGTAGGAAGCGCGGATGACAGCTTATCAGTTTTCACACTAAGTTAGAGAGATAAGACAGACATAGATGAAATAACTATTTAGCAATAGGATGAAATGAAAGAACAGACTGCAAACATCTAGACTAACTGTTGTTCTCAGCCAGCTTCATCTGACCACAGTGCCCGCGTACAGAAGATCGCAGTACGCCAAAGAGGCGGCCTACATTGCGAAACACATCCACTCTGTACATACGTAGGCCCCAACTCCGCACAAAGGTGGCTATTCTCAATATTCAAAGAAATTTCATCAGAAGACTTCTTCTAATTCCTTGACACTTTCAATCTGCAAAAGCAGCATCAGAACAAGAAAGCAAAAGGATTTATTGTGAAAAATATAGAGACAGGCCAGTTCTTAAGATGCAGAATAATAATAATAACAATAAAAAAAAGATCACTAATTCCCTCTCAAATCTTTATCCTCGTTTGAAAAGCTAAAGAGACAGAAGGGTGCAGCATTGGTATGGGAAAAAAAAAAGCACTGATTGTTTTTCCAAAAGCAGAGGGCGCCCCCTGCGATCCTCAGCAAACTTCTTCTTAGGCATAGGAAGAAACAACAAGTCAACTCAGGCAGAAATTTAGAGGGGAGAACCATGAAATTAATGTAATTCTCATTTCTTACCTGGAATTATATTTGAATCTTAAAAACCGCAAAGTTAGCTTGCTGCTACCAGGATTAAAAAAGTCTTTTTAAAGAACATCTGTGAACCTTAAGGTAGATTTGTTTCTAGGGTCTATAGGAAGTGCAGATGCTTCCCTGCCTTTAACTTCTCTTCCCTTTCAGGCGGATTTTAAATTTTTTGCCATGACTCTAATATGTATACGATATATCAGGCAACTTATTTTAAGGCTAAAAGTGTGCTTAAATCCAAATACAAGATTTACATCTTCCCAGGCCACCAAGACAATACTACTTACCAATGCCAGATTACTTCAAAAACTGCCTTGTACTTCTATCTGCTAAAACAATGACAGTTACTAATCTGAGTTTAATTCCATTTTTGGCCAATCTGAAATCTCCACCAAAAAAAAAAAACAAAACAAAAAAAATCCAGTTCCATTCACATGCACACAAACTCTGGGAAAACGAGTGTTCCTTCTTCCCCATCTGTGCCTTTTAAAGAGAATACTCTCCCTGAACTGCTAGGAAAGGAGCACTCTACAAAAGAAGACATATGGTTGCATAGTACAAAAGTGTTTTCAGATCTGAGGAAAATAACCGTTACGGTACAAGACAAATTCCTTTGATGGAAGCTGGCAAGCGATGTGCCATGAAAGACTGTTTAAATCTTAATGGGCACGTCAAAACTTGCACAGTGACTCTTTTGCTTTCAAATTTAAACTGCAAAAGAGTGAAACCATTTTATAGTCATTAATTTTCAATGTACCTTCCCTCTACTCTTGAAACCCTCGATGATTTAATACATAAACAGTCTACAGAGGTATGGTATTCATCAGTTCTAAGTACAACCTTGTCAGTTGTTCAATGATATTAATTTTTGAAATGCTAAATGGCAGTTTCAAATCGTTAAATGAATGCCTGATAAAATTATTGAATATTATCCAGTGCCAGTCTCAGCGTCTTCAACATAACAATAGCATCCTTCAAAGACATATGACCACTGTTTAGAGCAAGCATCCATACCTCCTCTCTAGACTTTTCCAACTAGGATGCAGAAGATCACATCCAGGCTCAAATTCCATATGTGTTTTCTGCTTAGCAGTACATTTTATGCCAAATTTAAAAAAAATTATATGCTCATAAAAAAATCTAGAAAGGTCTGGAAGACTTTTACAGTCACTACGGAAAAAACAGTAGAGCTCAAAGTTCAGAAGCAGATGAGATAAAAGAACAAAGTCATGTTTTCCATTAAGGATCACTCGCATCTTAATTATACTGTATTATATACTAGGCTGGAAAAACTGCGTCAGTTCAGTTTCTCAGGACAATGGGCAAGCATTTATTTTATTCACTTCAATCATCTCTCAGGTAGCCACGTCTCCCAGGCTAAAAACCCAAAACCAACACTAAGAACAGAAACTTAATTCATCTTCTACTTACAAGTGAGATGTTCCTTATTATTGGGTGAAAAGTCTTGTTGAGCCAATACATTATGTGTTCTTGTAAAATACTGTTAGTCAATAGAAATATGAAATCATAAAATAAACATTAAAACATTTTATGACCCTGAGCTCAAGTCCCAAGAGCAAAAAAAGTTTCACATTACTAACGTAGTGTTCTTGAGTGCCTCACTGCAAGTTGCATATCGCTCTACCGTTTTCTCAAAGGCACATTACCAATATACTCTGCAAATAACAATCATACCAAAAAGCATCACGGCAGCAATATCTTTGCAAGCACAGAAACAGCTCTGCACAACAGCATAGCTCTCAAACGCCTAAAAAACGGTGCACGACCCCACTGATGATCACGCCATTGGTCATTATAACACAAGGAAATAGATAGCAAATTTCAATTTATTACAAAAATACTATTCTTCTTAGCTCAGAGTTAAGCTTGTTCTTTCACTTACTTGGCTAAAACAGACTGAAACTGTCAAAGGGAAGCACTGTCTTTTAGACTGCATGCCCTGAGCTTTACCTCCTCTTCCCTTCAATAAATAGAAAGTAGCTGTTATGTGCTCAACAGACACAACAGGGTAAAGGCAAAAACATCCAGATGGACTGGATTGTTAAGATATGAACTAATTTCCCAATGATAAGACCCTAAGTTCAGCTTAAAGCACTCTTTCAAAAGCCATAATTTAACACGTACTTTGGAACCCAAGATGGATGCTACTAACTTCTGATGTGCACAGCAATACAAATTAAGCCATCTAAGAAGTATCTGAGCTGTGTGAGTAGGAGAGTCAAGAATTTAGACAGGCACGACAATATAAAACAAATAACCACCACATCTTTATCCAGAAAGATAAGTCAGTCTAAGATAATACACCGAATAAACAAGCTCACACAGCTAACACCTTTAGAAAGGGTAACTCACTGTCCCTAGGACGAGCGGATTACAATTCTCTGGAAAAGATGCTGTCCTTTTATTACTAGTCTTAGAATGCCAGTCTCCCAATTACAGTGGTAATTCTGTTGAATTTTCCCCTTTAAAAAAGGCAACGGTAAGAATTCAGTAAAATTTTGCCTTAGGCTGTAGGATGTTTTAGGGAAAAAAAAAAAGAGAGAGAGAGAGAGAGAGAGAGAGAGAGATTGAGAGAGAGAGAGAGAGAGAGAGAGAGAGATTGAGAGAGAGAGAGAGAGAGAGAGAGAGAGAGGGAGAAAGCTAATACTTTATGCTCAGTTTGCCAACATAAGCAAAAATATCAGATACACTTCAACATATTCCTTAGTGTTGCACAGAACCTTCAGAAGGTGTGCACAGCAATGCAAATACGTGAAGTGGAAGTTAGAAGCCACAGCAAATCTCAACCTTGAACTTTCTGACTTTTCTAATAACCATTTTCCTTTTTTGCTGAAATACGTACTTTTAAACACTGCAACACTTGGAGACCACTAGGTCAGATTTCAATATTTTTGTCCCAGATTAACATGAGAATCAGTTGACATCATGTCATATTATGACAGACTGTTAAAGCTGGTTAAATAGTTTAATCTTCTTCCACAGAAGGGAAGTTCATAAGTCTCAGGAAAAAAAAAAACTACAAGGTGTATCATTGCTATGAACTAAATAATAAACAAAAAACTGTCCCAAATTTTAGAATTCTGAATAGCAGCCTAATACTGTAAATTTATTGAGAAGAAATCATTTTGCAAAACTGGAATACAATCGATTTACCAAGATTATTTTTTACCATTTAAAAATCATTTAATAACAGGCCTGACCACAAAATAGTGGCACAACAGAAACGTAGGTTGCAAACGTGACGTGGAATGCATAGAACCTCCGGGGCGGACCAGCCACAGTAAATACAATAGTTGTAATTAAGAGTGTAAATTCACTTTTATAACTAGCTTTTTCTTCTAGAAGATAAGAGGGCGTATATAAATACTATAGAGAAAACATTTAAAAAACACATTGTTTTATTTTTCAGAAATGCTGGAAGGGGGTTCAGCTCAGTCAAAAATGAGTAGGTTTGTTGGGCCAAAATTGCCCATTCTGGTTCCTAAAGTTTCTTAGGCTTTTTATGAAAAAACATCATCAATGATTAGGTGGTAGAAACGTTGAAAAACGTCAACTAAGGAGCTAATTCTCAGACAGAGGACATGGTGTTTCAAAACACAGTACTTAACAGCATTAACCTTGAGGAAGCAACACTTGGAAGAGTTCCCACCATTTCTGCTATCCTGAAGACTGAAAGAAATTAATCCCATTAGCCACAAAACCCCAGTTCATTAATAAGCAGAATGGCAAGTTAGACATCTGCCTATGAGAGTCTCTGGATGGATAGTTTGGTGGGATTTAATTTAAAAAGCAGCACAGAAAAGTAGGAATTTTAAGGAAAAGAGGACTTACAGTACATTGCCTTGGGCCTCTCTCTTCACTGAAGGTGGCAACAGTTACCCAGATTGCATAATGCTGCTATATTTAGCTTTAGTCAAAGAGAAATACAAACCTGAAAAATAACAGCTACTTACTGGTTAAAACAGATACATTTGGCATTCCAGCCCACCATCCCTGCACTAAACTTGTCATTTACCCCTCATTGCCTCCCAGGATTATGAAACAGTGACATGCCTACAATTCAAAGTTTCCTATCCTACAACTGCAAAATTTAGATTTGCCAAAGTATGACTACGACCCCTAGAAATCATCCCATAATTTTATGCACATTACATTTATGGGATAGAGCTTCACACGGTACATACAGTGCTATCAGCATTTTCTTAACGATGCAACTGAAACACCATTGTCTCATTCAAACTTGTCTTCTCACTCTTACAATCAACCAGTCAGAAACACCACATTTATGATCTCACTTAATTCCCCTCTCCTAACAACTCCAGGAATTCCAATAAGCAATCTGAAGAGCAGCATTTGATATGATCCCCAACTTAAAATCATACCATGAAAAACCATTAAAACCGGCTCTCCCACATAAACGAAAAAGACACTTGGCTGACTTGAGATGGTTCATTTTCTCTCTGCTGTCAGACCTCTCGTTAACCGGCGAGTTTCAATTTATGAGCCAGTGGGTCCCTACGGGTAAGGAGCTCCCTTTCTAGCCCACCTCATACCTCACTCCAGCTGAACTAAACAGAACTTGTGGAGGAGGAATACAGTATCTCCATGTCCTTGTCCAATAAGCTTAAGAGACACTGTGAAAAGGGAAATATAAGGTTTAAAACAAAACAAAACAAAAAAAAGCCCTACTGAAATAAATTACGTAAAGTTCTGAAATCAACATCACTTTTGAGGCAACCTTTCCAGAGACCTCTTGGGTTCCTTCCTTCTCCGAAGCACCTTTTAAGTCGTATGGTTGTAAGAATAACTTTAACTATAGAAGCTATATGCATCTTTTAAGAATCACATTTTGATGATTATAAAAATTTATCTATTATACAACATAGGTCCAGCTACACTGAAAAAATTACACCGCTTATTGAAATACATTTCATTTTAGAAACAGACTACTAAATAGGTCTATACAAAAAACTCTAAAATAATTTCTGTAGTAAAATAAAGAGTGTGTTAGGAGAGCTACACAAACAAGAAATTTTTTGTCTTTCTCTATAATGCTCAAATATACTGTGATACGTGGCTGGCTCACTCCATAGCCGGCACCAAAAGCTGAAAAGAATTCATTACGATACACAGTGATACAATTAATGCTCTGTATTAATCTCACAGCCTTTCCGATTAGTACAAAGAAAACCAGGCCTATCTCCTCTTTGAGGAGAAGTCCAGGATATAAAAGCAAGCATACCTCATCAGCTGATATGAAATTATAAAATTCCACAAGTCTCAGTATCTGAAATTTATAAAAGTCACCAGTAAAATGCAAGCAAATTGGGTTTAAGTCCTGTTGGTTCCCAGGTTCAGATGGCCACTGCTGATCCAAAACAGAATTTCCTTGTTTGTTAATTGATTCCAGGGAAAATCAGGACCATCTGCCAGGGCTAAAAGAGAGACAAGGATCCTCACCAACTAACCCTCTGTACTTCCACGAGGGCATGTTTCCATGTGCATAAAAATGGGAAAATAGCTGGCAGGAAGCAAAGATGTTAGTGGTGCTGTGCTGAACTGTTTTTTTCTGCCAGGTGCCGCAGAAAGTTGTCCTCACTCTGGCCTCTGTGATTTAAAGGCTCACTCTTAAAAAGAGCTGGAGGAGGGGGTAAATGAGGAACTGGGGGGACAGGAAGATGGTGTGGATGGTGAGGATGAGGATGTAGGTGAAGGTGTGAATACGGATGAGGAATGGGACGTGGAGGAAGTGTGCTCACTGGGTTCAGGTTGATAGGTGGGGTTGGGGTTGTGGGCGTGTTCACTACAGCCGGGACTGTGGTGGCAGGAGAAGTTGTGGACAGTGGGATCTGGACAGCAGATGACACATTAACAGGGCTGGTAACACGGAAGCACTTCTCCTTGTGTGCCTTGAGCATGTTGGAGAAGCGAAATCGCTGACCGCACACATCACATGGATAGGGCTTCTCCCCTGTGTGAGTTCTGCGATGTCTCTTCATGTTTGGGCGGCTGGTGAAGCTTTTCCCACAGATTTCACAGATAAAAGGCTTCTCTCCTGCAGAACACGGACACAGCAATCAGTCAGGCACAGAACGTCTGCTAGTAATTACTTCAGCTGTAAGTGGCAAACAAAGTGAGTATTACAAAAAGCTACTCTGACAGCTACCTTCAGCCAACAAAGAGACAACGGTTCCACAGAAGTCCCCAGTTTTTATGAAATCCTTTCTCACCTTTGGATTGTGAAGCACGAGAAAATTCTATTACAAGGCTCTTGGCAAGGAGTTCCTTCAAACCCAAATAACAAGTAAGCCTAACCTCTCATTTTCCCCCACAGTGAATCACATGACTACAGACAGTTCTTTTGTTGCAACCGTTAAGTTAACCTATATTAACCTTTCCTTTCGGATTTATCTAGGCTGGAGAGCAGTTTTGATCACAAGTTCCAAGGGAGGTAACATAAATGGAAGCACAGGCATGTTTTTGCCCTGGAAGTGACCGTACTTATCAAAGAAAAGTTCTTACCAGTGTGTGTTTTCATGTGCTCATCAAAGTACTGTTTCATGTTGAAGTCTTTGCCACACCACTGACACATGAACTGTTTGTGCCCAATGTGGATGCTCATGTGAGAACGCAGCTGGTACTTGTACTGAAACCTCTCATCACAGTTCTGCAACAGACAGACGGCAGCCATGATATTCAGGCATCACGCATGAGGAAGCAAAGCGGTCGTGGGACAGCATTCAAACGTATTATGTGAAGGAATTAAAGGAATACCTCAACTAGTACACGTAAGGACCCTCACACTCTGCAAACAAGGAGTTTAAATTATTTAACAAGACTAGAATTTGGTCTGTACTAAAAATTCTGCTGGCACAGGAAACTTGGCAAGGAGCGTGGAACAGTCACAACCTTCAGCTGACATAGCTGTTGGCAAAACCCTGGCAGAAACATGGTTATGCCAACGGAAGAGCGCTTCTGTTGGCTTAACGTATCATTTGGAGGTTTTGCAGCTTTGCCAGCAATCTCTGCTGGACTATGGTGCGTGTCCACTAGAGGACTCTACTCGCACAACAAAACCGACAGCAGCTCTAACGCAGGCTTGTTCTTCTGAAAGCCAGTCTGTTTTCCAACTATTATCTACTGGTTTAACGTGAAGTATTTTCTCTCCCTACAACTCTTAGGGGCTGCAACACTGCCATTACTACTACGTGTCCTGCAGCAGTTGTGCTCCGCTCCTTGGACAGGGTGAGCCGCTGTGGAAACAGGAAGGGCTCTCCACCAAGGCCTGCCTCCATCATGTGATAGCCCACAAGCATCCCCATCACATGACTGAGACATTATCTGCCCCAGACATATGACTGCATAAGTCCATCCCATACGATCTCCTTGCCTAGAACAGGCATATAATTACAAATCAGAAATACACAGGAATGCACTAGTATGATCCTCCCCCCACCCGCCCAGTTTAGAGTACTGTCTTATACTTCACAGAGGTAATTTTCTAAAAGATGATTAAATAGAACTTTAAACCACTTTGCAATAACCGCTAATGTGACAGATGACTATCCTCTCACACACACTAAGAGGCAGCCTTTACAGCCTACTTCATACAGTCTCTGAACTACTGTAGAGGAAGTAAACAATGTTCTTGCAGAAGTCTGATCTTCAGACTTAAGTCTGTGAGATCTGGTTTGCAGGACAAGTTTTGACTTTCATTTATTTCTCCAACTGCAAAGAGCGTGAGAGAATTTCTCCTCTCTTCCATTTTTCTCTCTTCCTTTTAACACTCACAGCAGCACTGATAAACTTTGCTCTTTTCTCCGTTTTTGTATGAGGAGAGACAGACACAAATCAAAACGCTTGTTTCCATTCGTTCCAGGTTTCAGGAAAAGGGGATGGCTTTTCTCTCCCTCTCCTGTTAACTTAAGGACTCATCACCTCTCTGCCCATAGTTTTTCCCCCACAAGTGAAAAATCAAGCAGTAATTTATTTCCGCTCTTGCCAGCTCTATTCGCCTCAAGTCACCAGGCAGCAGGGGGAGGATTACCATAATTTGTACAATGTTACTGGCTTTGCTATGGACACTGACAGAACACACATACGCCTACTGACAGCGTTACTAATTCCATATCTTATGCTACCATATCCAAACCTTTTAATTTGAAAGTTGCTGCCTCACCTCACATCTGAAAGGTTTCTCTCCAGAATGCTGTAAGGAATGTACTTTGAGAGACATACTGCGTTTGAATGATTTTCCACAGGTTTCACATGTAAATGGCATGTCCTTTGTATGTGCTGCAACAAAATATTACATTAGAGAAGAGTTACTAAAATGTAAACAGTTCTTCATCCAGAATTCTGTCTGGAACACCGAGCAGGAAAATGATCAGAACTATACAGCTTGTGCATATATATACACACATGTACACACATACGTGAATATACTTTGCTTGCTTTCCTACTATAAACTTGAACTTTTAGCTTACTATAAACTTGAACTTTTAGCTACGGCTAAAGCTCAGACAACTGAATTTGCCTTTCCCCCCCCCCCTCTGTTCTCCAAAACCAGCAATTAAGAGTTAAGAACCACACAGACAAATTGTGAGGCAGAACCAACAGAAGCACCAATCAATAACTCACCAACCATATGTTTCCGCACGTGGGCCATGGTGTAGAACTTCTTTTCGCAAATCTCACAGGAGAATTTCTTTTCTGCATATCCGTGGACTATCTTGATATGTTCGTGGAGGGACCAGAGCTTCTTGAATGACTTATTACAGGAGACACACTGAATGAATGGGACAAACATAAGGAAGTTTAAAAATTAGAAAAGATCCAGTGATTCGAGTTTGTGGAGTTAAGCCACGTATCTTCCTCTTGCATAACAAAAAGAAACCCAAAATAAGTCCAAATGCCGTATACCTTATCAGCTGTACTTCAGTTTACATTTACTGTTTTACAGTTGAAACATACACTAAGCAAAGTCTACAATTCAAATCAGGTAGGATTAGAGAGAGTGTTAGCACATTGCATTTTGGTGCCATCTGCCAAAGTCTGAAGAGCACCACAGCTACTGCACTAACCTATTTCCAAAACACAACAGCATGTATAGCTGGATGCAGCTTCCAGGGAGCTCAACTGCAGGTCCCAACACAGGAGAAAAAAGACTCCACTGGCACTGAGGCTGCTGGTAATCCAAAACCCTGCTGCCTCCGGGAAGAAGCAAGCCACCGGAGGCTGAGGAGGCCAACACCACCAAGCTGCCTTGACACCCAACTGCATGTCCAGGTCCTGTCTTTCTCATGAGCACTATGACCCCTGGAAGACCAGGTCTAACAACCTGTGAATTAGACAAAGCTCGTTCGCTCTTTTGCCTCTGCTGGAAGACAGCTTCCACCTCACAGCTCTTGTCCACGTGGAGACTCCGGTACGCAGTTCATACAGCAGGGCAAGTTTCTTTCATGTGCTGACTCTTCATTCATACATATCAGTAGCAGTGAAAGTTTAACATGACCATATGCAAAGCACATTTTAATCTCACCCCACAACTACTGCAAAATGTCCAGAAAGTCAGTGATTAGCAGGATCCACAGGCTTTCACACACCTCTTATTTTAAACAGAGTTCCAGAACAAACTTAGCTGTGAAACTTGACAGGAGCAGTATACGTGAGGATACCAAGTCATTTTGATCTTTGAAGTGAAGAGGAAGGAATTGTGGTTTGTTGGTTTTTTGCTGGCTGTTGGATGTTTTGGGGGGTTTTTTGGTACATCTCCACTTTTCTGCCTGTCAGTTACCCTCTTCCCCCAAAGGAAGGACCGCTATATGCCGTTCACTGCAGATTTAGCAAATACTATGCCTTCCATCAGCTTGAGCTGTTCCTTCTCTGCATAGGCAAGTTATGCTGTTTTCATTGTGCTCCCAATCTCTGCAGGCCTGGAAACTCTGGTACACCACTCACCATGCTGACTCCGGGGAGATCCTTTGCCTTTGAAAGTACCTACCTGGAGATGTGTCAGGAGCAAACTGTAGTCCATGGGGAAAAAACCCTAGAGAGTGAAGTAATGCTAAGAAATGATCAAAAACCCTTTGATTTAAGGTTAACTGAGCCCTTGAAACAGTCAGTCTACAGTTTCATTTATGATCATCAGCTACAAGTAGCCTAGATCACCAGTATTAAGAGTCTAACAATATAAACTCTGTGAAGGTGCTAATTTTGAAAGGATGCAAAACAGAAAAAAAGAATTTGTCTGAAGAAATAGATATAGCCATAGGTTCTCTTTGGAAAGGTGCCAGCCATGTTTATCAGCTCAATTACCACTTATATAATGAAAGCATTCAGGATTTTTCTAGACAAAGCTCCATATTCTCATGGACACATTAAACCCTACGTTAACGTAAAACTTTACATTTGCTGAAAGGAGTAAGAGGACATGAAAAGAAAAAAAAAAAGCAGGCAGCTGTAAAACACATTCCAAATGTTAGGCCAGACAAAAATAATTGTTGAATATTTGCTTATAAAGAGAACTTGAAGACGACAAGCAGTGCTTCTGGCACTAGGAATACTTGAGAGAATTTCTGGATCTGATGCTTCTTGTACTGGATATAATTTCTTCTTTTCCTATTACTTTCGACAAAGGAATGTAAGGGATTATCTACAGGCTGTATTTCTGCATGAGTATAGTAACATCAACACAGCCAGTGCAAAGCTCTAGTTAGTGTCACTACGTCGCTCCACTTTAATATAACATAAAAGTTCCCTTGTTTTACTGAAATATATATGCCTATAGCATACAGAAAATCTTTTTAAGTTTTCTGCTTGTACGCCCATTACTCAGCAAACTCTAGGTCTCTAACCAGAGTCTAGAAGAACTACAATAACAGAAAGAACTAGTTAACGTACATGAATATAAAACGCCAAATACATCATGCTGGCAACAGGAATTTCACATTGTGGCAGCCACCCAGGTACTAAGCACAGACAAGGCTTGTATTTCATTCACGTTTCAAAAAACCCCCAGACTTTCTTTGCAACAGGCTTTAGTGGGATCTTTTATTCGGAAACACTAGGTGCAGTCATTTACATACCACCTAACTCAAAGCTAGCTTGGAGCTCTGCGGTGCTCTTTAATGAACAGTGCACGCAAGTCTCACTGGAGTTGACTGTCAGCAAAATGCAGGATTCGGTTTCTTTGCTCAGTAAGCTGCGCTTACTAATAGCAAGTGTCAAAAGACTTATTTATTGATCAGTAACCCCTTAGAAGCATGTGAGTGCAGGGATTACAGATGCTTCTCCATTCTATCACACCTATTCAACCTATTCATACATTCCTGTTTAATGTCATAAGATTCTAAGTGGCCAACGAGCCACATGGATGGCAGGGCATTCCTTAAATTTATATTTAAATGTTTTCTGCCACACTAAAGTTTCAAAATACTTATTTCAAAAAGTGCAAGGATTTTTTGCAATTCATTGGCAGAAACTAGAACATACTGGAATGTTTACAGATTTTGCTAGCTATGCTCAAAACTTATACTCCTTTCTTCAGCCTTCCTCCTATGAGTTGAAACCTAAGGAAAAATGGTGCAGTGATAGCTGCGTTTGAGCTGTACTGCCAAGAGAAATTGCAATAAATATTTCAACTGTCTCCCACAACAGTAGGAACTGAATACCAACTCGGTTTAACATTTCAACGGTCAAACAAACAAAAATCTTAAATCCTTCTTCTGGTAAGTCTCACTGGATAGACAAAAAACTTGTTGCCCTACGATCTCTGAACACTTCAGTTGCACCGAAAGCGAACTCAAGCTGCTTCACCCTGCCGGTGGAATTATTTCAGAAGTAGGTGGCAACACTCTGCCTAATTTAACAAGGCAACAAAGCATGCTCAAATCGCCAGATAAAACAACAGTGCCCCCAGTTACAGGAGAACATAGATGCCTACAAGCAAAGTACAAACCACAGATGAATCAGAAACTCTGAAACTCTTTCCACAACTTACATTTTAAAGTGGTTCTATTACAACACAGGCTTCCATTGTTGTATAAAATTAAAAGCTGCAAATCTTCTGCTGAGAAAGACCAGAGACCTTTACACTATCAGTGAGATTTATTGAGCTTTTTCCACTGGGGACAGGGCAGGCTAATGAATGGATTTAGTCCGTGAGTTCATACACTTACATACTCACACATGAACACTACTGTAAATTACTTGTATGTAATTATCTCTTCACTGACTTCACTAGTTTCTCTCTCACCTGCTTGCCTCTCCAGTATTTTACACCCTTCCGATTCCAACACCAGCAACTTGTCATAATTTTGCTCTCCCTTGAAACTTTACCTGGACATACTACGTGACTGATTTTCAAGACACTCAAACTTTTCACTTTAAAACTAGTGATGATAAGCTGCAGGTGCTCAGCACCTGAAGAAACAGGCTTTATCCTGTCAAAGTACTTCCCAGCAAACGCACTTGTTTTCAGGCCAGATATTCTTGAGTTTGACAGGTGTTAAAAGCAGTTTTTCGTTTTCCCCAACATGTGGTTAAATATTAGAATAACTCTGCTAAAGCAGCAAGCAGTTGCGCACTCTGTTCCCTGCAACTTACTTCTTTTGGAAGACACCAAAAAGTGCTGATAAGTAGAGACAAGGTCTCGGTCAGAACCTGGTCTGCATAAGAGATTTCCCCCTCTGAAGTGTCCGCTAGCTGTATCCAGGGCACAACAGAAGGTACGGAAATCTGGCAAGCAGGTGAACAAACCTACCTGGATATTTTTTTCACAGTCTGTTTGCTGGTGAAGGGACAGCTCACTTTCTAGAACAAATTTCTTCCCACATTTGTCGCAGATCTGCATGCGCCTGTGAGTGACGTTCATGTGCTTCTCCAGGTACCAGCGTGTGTTAAACACCCTGGGGCACTTCTCACAGGTTAAAGTCTCCTTCTCTTCACACTTTGATTTCTGCACAGGTGCCTTGGGCTCCTTTGCAGCTTTCTTCTTACGTTTGGGGGGCTCCACACTCTTTCTACGACCCCTTGTAGCTCTGGGTGATGGGGAAGTTGTGGCTGCTGCAGCAGATGCAGCTCTCCTTGTTCTCCTTTGTGCAACACTAACTTTTTCCACTCTTTTCTCTTTTTTCTTCTGCCTCTCATTTTCCTCCTCATCATTACTGTCTTCAGTGGCCTCTTCCCCACTGTCACCCTCCTCTTCCTCACTGCTGGTCTTAAGAACAGCAGTCTCTTTGGACTGGGAGGGGACACCCTTCTCCCCTTTTGATACATTTAATGTTTGGTTGTTAAGGTTTACCTCTACTATAATCTGCTCCCTTTTGTAAGTCACTTCATCTTCCTCCTCTTCCTCCTCCTCAGAGTCGTCAGAGTTTTCTCTGTCTTCTTTCACAGCCCGGACCTCTCCTACCGATCTGTTTTCCCTGAAATATGGCTGCTCCTCTCTTTCATGGAGATGTGGTTTACTCATTTTGCTGTCCACCAACACCGAGTAAGGACTTCCTGACTCTCTCTTGTACACTTTGGTGGACAGATCAAGTTCCTGGCTGGCACCATGATAAAACGTGGGTGGCACTTGACCACGGCGACTGTCCTCTTGCGCCATCCCTGCTACATGGGCGGCACAGTTTTCAACCAACTGTTGGCAAGAATTGGCTGTCTGACTCATTTGGGGGGCTCTGATTCATTGAGCACCTTTAATCCCAGAAAACCAAGTAAGCAGCTTTAAATCAGGATGGGCTGTCAAGACCGATGCCTGTTCCATCTACACAGAATGGACAAAATAGGATTCTCTGCTGGTGTTTAGCAGGGACGTGTAGGTCTCAGAATTCTGGTACTATGGCAAGAGCAGAGCAGTAGTAATTATTCTTCTGAAGAAAGTTGTCAACGAACTGCCGAACATTTTATCTACAAAAGACAACACAGAAAACATGGTCAATTAAAAAAAAAATCGTTAAAACGTTCACCAAATTGCTCTGCTCTGAATTTGTACCGCTGAGGTAAAGCACAGGATATACTGTCTATGAGCTGAATCTCTTGAGGGGAAACTGTCCTGTAGCACTACCTCAAGCAAAATTGGTACTAAGGCACCAATACGTACACCTTTTCGGTGGACCAGAACTAGTACCAGAATCCTCACATAAGGAAACCAAGGCATGCCAGTCATTTAAAAATGACAATATTCTTCACCTGCCAAAGATTACCACCTGCCTCATCAAGGTGGGCCAAGATGCTGATCTGTGTTTCTCTTGGACTACCTGGAGCACTGATGGCCCACAGACTCTGTTCTACACCCCCTTAATGCCTCCATCAAACAAGGCGCACTGCTACACAGAAATACCTCTTCTCCTTCTGTACCTGCCAGAGAGGGCCCATCCTTACCCAGAAGGCAGGATATATGAAAAAGTTTGTATACCAAACGACATTCCATTAATGTAGATATGCATGAAGAGTTTCAATGAAAACATTTTCAACTTGCAGCACTAAATCAGATTAAGAACACTGTGTCCACTGCTTCTTTCCACCCCAGAGATTCCTCATACAGCCTCTTGATTTAAGGCACTCATTCTTTTGTCTCATTCTCCCTTCCCCCAGCCTCTTATTTCTCAAGGCAGTAGCCAAACAATATTACATTTGCCCATCTAAATTTCACTTGCAGTCATCCAAGTTGGAATTTCACCAGGACACTACTACTTCCTCCTGCAAAAAATACCATGCGATCCCTAACAAATACAAGTAATCAAACTCTCACATCTATTTTTCACCAGGACAACTACATTTTAGTAGCACAGTATTAGAACACCAAGCCAAGACTTTTAGCTACGTGGATCAAGTCAGAAATACATTGGAGTTGCTGACCAGACAAGACAGCCAGACATAAACCTGTGAGTAGAGGCTGCAGAAGGAGAGAATTAAGCATTAAGAGTCAGAGACATCCCATGACTACAGGGCAGAGAAGGGCCCTAAGAGAAAACGGATGAATCAAGCGGCTAAATATGAAGAAAAACATATCCTCACTACTGGGGTCTGAAACATTGCTTGAGGTTGAGGTTACAGCCTTGGGCAAAGTCCAGCAGACAGGTATAAAACACTTTGATGCTGCAGAATCACACAGTGATTTTTATTATTATTCTTGGAGCAGCAACAATAAAAAGCAAACAACTCGAAACAGTATTACAGATACAGATTTGTATGACAAATTTCCTTCCATTTCACACTGCATTAACATAGTCTCCACACTACAAATACAGCAACTTAATATCAAATACATTTTGATACAATTTATCTATTTTAACTGTTCCACCACCTTCTGACAGAATGGCTGAAAATGGCAGCTTTGAAATTTTCCTTTTTGAAATTAATTTAATTAAATGGGAGATGATCTTACTGTACTCAGTGGTTTGAATAATAATAATTAAAAAGAGGCTGAACTCTGCCCTGCAACGTTTGTGAAGTGACAGTCTGGACACAGCGACTTACCAATAACCCAATCTTCTGATTACCAGCGTAAAGTTAATTAACTAGATTCTTGGACAGTTCTCCAAGTTTTCCAAAGGCCCTCAGAAATCACCCTGAAGATGCCTGACAGAGTATCCTAGAGACACAGGCTCACTGCAGCGCAACAGCAGGGTCTTCTCCTGCCGCTGCATACTCTGCATCCTCAGCAGGCTCTCGGACGCAGCTTCCAAACTCCGGAGGTGAGATCCAGCTGGGCTAGGAAATAGGTGGAGATGGGCTGTTAACATTGGCTTGTGATCACAAGTAACATTCAGATGGAAAAGCTAGTAAATAACGAAATAAACTAGTTGTGATTACAAGCCAAAATTAACAACCCTATACCCAGGAAGACCCTTAGAAAGCAGTGAGCATGATAAAACCCACTATTTAGCTTTTCCTTTAACAAAATTTAATGAATTATTCAGAAGCCCCAGAAAATCACTATGTCACGGAGAAAGCGATACCTGATTATTTCCTCTGCAGATTAAGCATCTCTCACAAGTTACGTCAGTAACCTGGAGCCTCTCAGAATTCTGCTGGTAGATCACCAGAAAAAGCACAAAATGTGGCATGAAAAGAAAGCTTTGTTTTTTTTTTTCCCCCCTGGCTTACTGCACATCGAAATAGTCTGTTTACACACACTGCCATCATTTCACCTCTGCACATTTAAGGAATATTCTGTGTAATAAACCACTTTGTATGAACATATTACCACTTCAAAAAACAAAGGGACGCATTCCGAGTTATCAAAGCTATCTGGTCTTAAAACCACTTCACTCTGCAGAAACAGTAACCTACTTTCACTTTGAATACACCGCTTGCTACCCTCAAGGGACCCACAACTTTCGAACAAGATTATTTAACAGTGAAACAGCTGGTAAAGCAAAGTCCTCCTCACACATTTAATACAAACAACATGCTATTAGAAGACTGACAGCTCGGAGAGGCAGTGCTTTAAATATTATAATAAAACAATTTTTTCTTAACTTCCTAATCCTGAACGTAAGAAAGTAGTTTGCGATTTTTTTTTCCCCAAGTGAATCTACTTTTTCCAAAGCTGCTGAACAACTCAAGCTCACAGATCGAACTCCAGTCCCACTACAAATGGGAGCAACAGAGGTTCCAATTAAAATGTAAATAGGATAGCCAGTTTCAAAGTAACTTTTGAAGCAGCATAACAAGACGTTAAACTTTGAAGAATAACTGTATCGTGAACATAAAATGAAAGTATTAAGTATATGCAACATTTAGTAATCAGAGATTATACAAGAAAGGTATGCAAGCCTTCAAATATTAAAGGCTCAAACCCAGAGGAAAAAAAAAGCGCAAACAACTTGCAGACAAATGTGTAGGTGGAGGAAGCATGCGTACGTGGGAGCAACATATCATACAATGCTTTCGCTACTTCTAAAGAAACACCACATTTCTTCATGTTATCTGTACTAAAAATAGAACAAATTATCCAGCAAGAAACGCTAAAACAATTACCTGCCTCAACTTTGATTTAGTAAACGTCTTTGAATCAATACAGACCGAGTTCAACATGCCTAGAAGTTAATGACTTTTAAATTATGTCCTTAGTTTACTACAACAGAGATGGACCAGCCTGAAGTCTTACATTTTAGTCTTACCTGTATCAAGGACATACAATCTAACTATTGGCAAGCATCCATCCAAAGTAGATACTGACATTAAAAAAAAAAAGTCACCCCACACTTGGTCATTAGTGAAATGGCTGCCCAGTCGTTTCTGCATATCAAGGCTCCTTGTAAGCTACTGACCCCTGCACGGCCTACAGCTGTTTGCCTACTATCATAAACAGGCTGCCAGCTCCACAGATGTATACTTAACTGTCCATTCTTTCTGCCTGAGCTGTTCCTGGTGGCTCCCATAAAAGGAAAGAGGCGGCACTGCAGGGCACTCCACAACCATGACCCTGCCACTCCTGGTCAATGTGACAGTGGCCTAATTTTTTTTTTTTTTTAAACCAGTTTAACTGCTGCCCACAGAAAGTTATCAATATTAGCTCTGAAAATTGACAGACACTGGTCTAATTCACTTTGCTGTAGGTTGGCAAGTCTAGGAGAAGCATTGCAGGCACAAGACTGACTTGTCTACAGACACAAAGACAGCACTGTATTGGTTTATTACTTAGTTCACATCTGGAAGTTCCTCCCACTCTTCCCAGATAGCTATAAGGATCAGAAAATTACTTTTAAAAAACCCATGCCTAAATTCACAAATCAGCGGCATTTGCTTGGATAAGTTTTACATATACCACAAGGAAAAAGAGGAGGAAGGGTAAGAGCTGGGGGTATGCGTGTGTGTGTGGGGGGGTTTCCTGCAGCTCACCTACTTCCGGTGTGAAAAGTGAATACTATTAAAAACAAATGCAAAAGTCAATGTCCAGTATTAACAATGCATTTGATTATTAGCCATCTACTATTATTTTCTTTCTTTGCTGTAATATAGCATTCTAGGACAGAAACAGAATGTAATTTTTGGTTATAATCCACTTATACTAGATTCCATTTCCAACTTGGCACAGTAAGACGTGCTCTCAACTTTAATATAGCTCACAAGCCACCAAGCCAAAATTATTCTCCCAAAAGTATACAGTGCCTAACATGTAGGGTAATCTGAGTCACAGATAACATTGCAGCACTGAAAAAATACACACTGCATACCTTGTAGGAGCATTAAGAATTATTTACACACCTCCCTTACAACACAAGAGCTATATCTATATCTTCAAACACAAGACAACCCCCCAATTTTTTTTTTAACCTCTTCAGTTTAAGAGGAGACAAATCTCAGTTTAACAACAACTTTTTAATGGATACAATCAAGAGGCATTGTGTGGCATGAATAGGTTTCCACTCTGCCATTTAGGCATAAAGACAACTATAAAGTGCATCAAGTTCAGTGGGAACGTCTAAAAAAGGTTATCTTGCAGTGTGTAATTTTATTTTCCATAAAACAAGATTTCTTTCCAGCTACAGTTAAGAAAGTACTACTCGCAATTAAGGGGAGGGGGAGACCGCCTTATGATTAAAGGCAATGCCATTCTGTGTATGCATTTAACAATTTGAAGTTGTTAAGAATCCTGAATGTCCTTTGGTTACAAAGAAGCTACAATTCAGCAGCTGCATTAAGTCCTAGGGCAACCAGATTTGCATGCACTTTACAAGTGGTGAAACAACCATGTGTATAAATAAACCATTTACACTATTTAAGATAACACACCAATTTCAAATTAGTCAAGTATTTGTTGAAGAAACTACATTGAGAACAGGAGTAAGGCAGTGGTAGCAGGTTGGGAGGTGATTGATTAATTTAACACAGGTCCAACATTATGTCAAAGCTGGGACACGGTATATGCTGACCATCGTGCAATTTTCTAACTGAAATTAGAGAGCCAGCTTCTCTGCTTCCCAGGCTCTGGATCAAAGTTAACTTATTAAGTAGAAATTTCTAATACGGCTAAACTCAGAATGCAACAATGCAGTTCAACCCTTTCAAAAGGGCAATATCATTCAAAGTAAAACACTTTCACACCTATTAGTCACCTTCTTTGGATAAAGAAAAAACAGTAGAACTGTGATAAGCTGGCTGGCACATTTGTGTTTATTTTGAAAGATTGATAAGAGAATGCATCATTCTGATGGATATAAGCATAGAGGTAAGTGGCAGTGTGATCTTTCACTTAGGCCTTCTGTTAATTTCTTGCTTACCATCACCAAAAAAGCCTAGTATCCCTAATTCATACTAATCACTGTTAGCCCTTAATCAATTTCAAGTCATCGATTTCATCTGCACACACAACAGAAGTAAAAGAAAATGCACCATATATAACTTTCATTTCACAGATACAGCCTAGCTTTAATTATACTACCCAAAGACCTGCAGTATATTTCCTAAAAATAAAAAAACCTTCATGAGTTTTCACTGTAGCTCAGCGCTATGCAGTCCTTAAGAAACGAGGCTTCTTTTTCTGTGAATCCTGAATAGCATATTAGGAAGAAATCACTGTGGATGCAGCTTGAAAATACAGTGTTTGACTAAAAGGTTCCCGCCACCTACATTTTAATACCTTAGCAATATTTCAGAGCATATCAGAAAAAGTTTAAATACACAGTTTGAAGAACAGGTGCATGAAAACAGAAGAGTGCACAGGCATAGCAATTCCCTAGTAGTGGGAAAACACATCTGGTACAAGTTACATCATGTCAGCGGACAGTAATCAGAACTATAATACAAGAGGGAATTATTTATATCATCAGACAATCATTCCTTTCTTGTGCATCTCAGCTGCTCTATAGGCAAAAAACTGAAAATATGTTCTTCTGAAGTGGTAAGTTCTATCTTAAGACAGAGCCACAGTCAGCAAGTCTTCACAGTTTTTGCATTTCTATGGAGAAGTACTTAAGTCTGTCTTTGCCAATGTAAAAGCAGAATGAAAAGACTGAATGCAACCAACAGCCTACTCTTATCGGCTAAATGTCAGCAACTTGTAATACCCACCTAAGAGATGGTATCTATTATAGCTTCAACGCTTAGAGGAGCTATAAATGAAAGTAGAGAAGAGTAATCCTATATTCTGTATCAGAAAGCCAATTTTGTGCAGCTGACACAAACTTCGGGAAGACAGTCTAACGTGGCAAGATGATATTTGGAAACAGCATTCACAATCAAATTCCAGAAACTGTTCTGTGACAACAACAGAATATTCCTAACTCTCTCTTCACTGCGAGCTCCAAAAAAAAAAAAAAAAATTCCCATCAATTCATACAAAAGGTTAGACATCAAATGGTCACTGTGGCTTGTATTTTGGTGAAATGAAAGGTGTGTTGCACTTTTGGGCATCTCTATCTCCAAGGGATTAGTCGTGGTACAGCTAAGCAAACTGATACGCACATCAAAAAAACCACCCCAACGCTAGCAGTAACTGAAAATATTGTAGGGAGTCTTGGCAGGGAAACAAAGAGTGAAGAAATAGCGTCCCATTCTCAAAGTAAAGGTTTGGGCCAGAAGTACATTTAATGGAATGGTATACGAAAGCTTGAAGAGAGAGGACAGAATCCAGACTGTCCCATCTTTCGGTTATTTTCCTTGACAACTCCTAAAATAATCTATGAAAGGTATCCTGCTAACTCAGCAGGCAACATATTTTCACTGTATGGAGCTGGCTATTTGCCTGTAAGTATTTAACATCCTAAGGGAAAAATGAAACAGACCATATTTCCAATTCCAGAAAATGCCTCCTATAATAGCCTGCAGCTAAAACAAAAACTGGGATAAAAAAACCTTCAGGCTTTTTCCATTTCTTAAGATGAATTATTTGGCTCTATCTAGAAATCTGGTTTGAGGGACAAAGGCTTTCAAACCAGTGACTTCCAGAACTGTGAATCTGGAATTTTTTCAAGTATTATCTCCACAGAAAATAGTTTAAGAGGTTGCCATTTCAGAATTCAGCAGCATTATAATCCCTCAGCTTTTGCAATAAGCTGAAAGTTTTCTATTGGCAGTAAAATTAGCTTTAGATATGACAGCCATAAACCCCAACATTTTATTTTACTAGGCAAAACCATCTTGCAATAAGTTCTAGCACACCCCATATACTCTCAAATTAAAAGTCTAAGTCTTTCCTACTATCTCAAATACATTTAACAAACATCAGAAGGTACACACATCACTCAAAAGTTAAACAGCTGTGACTAAACTAGGAACCTCCTTGTATCCAAATCTACTCTGTCATGTCTTGTTTCTTTCAATACGGAAAATAGAAAGCAAGAACAGGCAGTTACCACTCAATGGTAGGCACTCACTTGTATATACCTAGCTTTCACATTTCTTAGCCTTCTGTAATACCTTGAAGTAGCCTTCAAATACCTTGAAGACAGATATATGAAGCAAAAAAAGCTTTATATGATTGCATTAACAGTTTATCTGTCCCTTCAAAGTTGTATATTCATCAAAATACGTGCCAGAAGTTCCCCAAAGGACCCACTGCCATGGTACTGAAGGACAATTGTTTCACCCATTAGCCTACTCCTTTCTCCAAATCCCTTTTTTTGCTTGTTTGCATTTTGTTCAGAAGCAAGACTCCTGCTTTCAGAACTCTTGCTTTCATCATTATCTGCTTGCATTTCTTGAAGACTAGTAAAAATAGCACTAAGGTTTTAAACTGTTCATTTATTTTTATAGATGCCAGCAATGACACTTCTTATTAAACATTGCTAACTTACTGTAAATGATTGCACTAACAATATAGCCAACATAAAGCCATATGAAAACAAAGAAGAAATCTGTCAAAGATCTGTACTTCTGTTTCCAAAGTTAAAATTTTTCCTCCCAGAGAGTGAGAGGCAGAAAAAGGGGCAGTAGATGTGTAGCTGTGTCTTTGAATATGTAGATAACGAACAGTTGAGAGATTTGGGAAAAAAAAATATTTAAACAGCCTGTCCACCAAACAATGCTTACAGGTGTAATTTCTGTCTGGACATTTATTCTGGAAGAAAGGTGTTTCTCCTCAGTTTAAGCTAACATCATTTTTAGAAAGAGTACTAACTTGGCAAGAAATACTCCAATTTAAAGAGTATCTACATTCAGAATTATACCCAGGAGAGACTTAACTTCTCTCCTAGCAAGCCCTAAAAGAGACCTTAGCAAAACGTAGAACGGAGGTGACTATAAGCTTCGCTTTTGTTACAGAAGAGTTTAATTTAAGAAAACTTACATACAGGTTTAGTAATACATTGTTGCCTGGTTATAGCTTTCTTCTGATCAGCCTGTACTACGCATCACTGCACGTATCATCTCTTAAACCGTAATAATGGAACGTTCAAAATAATTACATCTTAGCTGAGACCAGGAGGTTCAACACTTATTCCACACGCACAGACTCCTTCAGTCACAGCTTAATGTATTATTTTTTAAACGTTTTGTTCACTTCTAGCCCATTAGTTTATTTAAAAAAAAAAAAAAACCTGCTAAATATTTTGGAACTTTGCTGAGAGTGGAATGTAATGGAAAAAAAAAAAAGGTGGTTTAAACAGGGAAATCTCCTTAGGCTTTATAGAAGTGTGAATTTGATCTCTCTAAAATAAAGTTTGTTCTTCTCACATCATTGGAATGTGCTTACAGATACATTTAAAACCCTCTCAATTTTTCATCTAGAGCTCTTTACACACTAGGTAATTTTGACTCTGAAAACAGCAATAAGTTTGTGAGAACCTCCATAGCAACAAAAACGCCTGCAGCAGCTGCACAGCTGTCCTCTGCATAGTGGTAGATGCACTAGCTAGGAGCATGACTCACTGCTATCTCATACTGGTAAATGCTGAGCTGATGGAGAATTAGTAGAAGAAACTTTTCCTTCTTTTCTTTACCTGGGCTTCACCCAATATCTCCTTCTCTCTAGCTGCCCAAAGTACATCTATATTTTGCCTAGAGCTTTAGTTTTATAACTGCTAGCAGCACTTTAACTACTAAATCACTAGACGTCGCATCGCTCAGACCAACTCTAGCTAACCTGTGGTTAATACAAAGACAAAAATGCGTGTTTATGCAAGCACGATTCACCAGTAGAACTGCAGCCTGGAATTATTATTGAGAAGCTTAAGTAATCTAGTGTTGACAAAGTCTAAATGTGCCTACACTAAAACTATACTACTGTAACTGTTTCTCCTTGCACAATGTCACAATGCTCCTTTAAACCCTGAATAACCATTCTGTACAGTAGCTTATACTGAGAATCACTGTTTTGAACTACTGAAGCTCTGAAACATTATACATAGAGTTTGTTTTAAAGGTGGCACGTAAGCTTTCGGAGAAAAGAGGTAGTCTTCCTTTTATAGTATATAATTTAACAGAACACACTTAGCAATACACTGAAATTTGGCAGATTCCAAGAAACATGAACCAAACAACAATACTTCACCAGAAACTCGTTTGCACAGATTCTGCCTTTGCAGGCAGAAATTACACTAGGTGCTCTCACTAGCGTTACCAGAGTTAGATGCAGAGATAAACATCTGTTCAGCATGTCTATACTCACCAAAACATATGATCATGACAGCCTCTGCACCACTGCAGCAGTTCATCTCAGCCTTCCTGTGTTTGACAGGTGTGATTCTCAAGCACGAAAGCAAACTCTGCACTGATATGGTAGATTCTATTCCCAGTTTTTCCACTAATTTATCATGCAACTTTATCTCTACTCTCTATTTAAGTTTCTTCCTGGGTAAAGTGAGGATAATAATCAGTTAAGGCCAAAGTTACTTGTTCAATTTAACCTGATCTAATTGTGTGGCAGTCAAGGAGGCAATACCCTCTCTCCCTATTTGTGTGCCAGCACTGGCATTCTTGGGGTTGCATGGAGAGCTGCCTTGAGAAATTAGACTGCCTGAAAAATAATCTTTCCTTGGGATTAATTTTCAGCTGGACCAGTTCTCTGAACCAGCTCACTGAGCAGCCTTGCGAATGCTATTGCCTATTACACGATCTTGCTTCCTGAAATTCTTCCTTCCTTGTTCTACGGGTGTATTCCAACTTTCAACTTCCATAAGACAGCAGTGTAAGAGAACCACAAACACAACAACAAATTTGCAGAACAAATTTAAAGATGAGGCTGAAGAACTGAGGACGAAAAATAACGCGTTTTCAAGTGCCTGTGGCAAACGGGAATTTTTCTCAAACGCCTTCGGCCTTTGCATAGCTCCTGCTTTTATTTAAAAATAAGTTTCAAGGCCTTATGATTATAAAAATATTCTTTTAGATATGAGTTATCTCCCTTTACTGATATGTCATAATCTAAAACCACAGAGGTACTTTTAGCATAGCAGGATCAGAGCTACAGGCTCCAAGTCAAATTCACATCTTGGTAAAAGTCTGAACAAGCGTAGAAACCACCTCAGGACCTAACTCAGTGGGTGCAAGAATTCCAGATCTCAGCAACAGAGATACTGCAGGCACTGCCTTTACAGCAGCCAGCAAATTTTAGGGTGAGAAAAGGAAAAAGAAAATAAAAAGCTTGAAAAATTTGAAACAGGCCCAGAACTTTACTTCTCCCTCTTGACAGAAAGGAACAACAACTAGGTAAGTTCCTGAGCCAGGTAGGGAATAGCACCTCAGTAAGAATCTCAATCATGTTTCTTTTTCACCCACAAATAAAGATTGAGAAGAAGAAAAGTGTCCACTGACTGCAGAGATAATTAACTTCATCTTATTGTCTGGATTTGAAGTGCTTGGAGTGTGGGATAATAGAAGTCAGTTGTGCACAGGAGAGATTATGTTAAATGATTTTATAGCACCATAAGTGGGCTAGGTAATTTTTCAAGGATAAGAACGCAGGTGACTTCTTCAAGAAATCTGCAGGTTAGAGAAAAAGCCATGACAATCCACAAAGGGAATAAAAAAAGAGAAAAACAGACTGGTCTAAAAAAAAAGTTTAGGAAAGGCAGTAGAAAACACAGTAGTAAAAAAAAAGATAAAGGGATAACAAATCAGAAAACAAAAATTATGAGCTGCAATAGGAAAATAGAAGAGTTGGAATGAGTTTAGAGAGGTACAACTAAAAGAAGAAAAATGCAACAAGGCACGTATTAAAACAAAACTGCCTGACAAAAAGTTGCAATTAAAATCAGCACATAATTTTTCTCAGACCTTTAAAATGCAGTCGGCATGGCATTTCACTCTAACAGATTTTGTCCTGCAGCTAGTAAGTGTGAAATGAATGATTCAAGACACGCACATTACAATAAAGCAAACTAGAGATTCACAGCAGCCATTTTCACTATTATGTGACGTGGGTGATGATGATTTATTAGGATACGTTCCAGTCTCTGCCTAAAACTTCAGAAGTCTCCTTTATACACCACAACTCGTATTTTCATAATGCCAAACCTACTAATGTCACAGTACATTAAACACCTATCCCAACTTAAGTCCCAACAAAGGGACATGCAATTAAAACATTGGAAATCTAAGCACAGCGCCTACCACTTAACTGGGAATTTACAGAACGTCCTACAGAGACAGAGCATACAAAACAGAGGAAAGACAGTGCATCTGACCGCATCAGAATTTCTATAAGCAGCACCTTAACTTTTGTAGCCTGAAAAAAAAAAATGTCTGTAATTAAGGGCAAAGATCCCATCACTGTACGAAACAATGTAATTTGCTAAAAAAGACAAAACCAAAAAACCTAAGGAAGCGTGAGCAGGAAGGAGAGCTGCTTCTTTAAAACATATCTAGCAAAAAATATCTGCATCAATCAGAAAACATAAATACTCCTGTTCAGTAGATGGCTAAAAAAATTACAGTGCCACTGCTAGTTGACAGTATCTACTATATGTTAGGCTACCGGACACTAAAAGCAATCAGGCTTTTAGTTAGAAATAAACTACCTTCTACCATTAAAATTCACAGTTGTCACCGTATGTAATTTGTCTTCAGACAGCACTTTTAAGACACGTTCCATAATTCCTCTTTCATCACATAAGCACTAAAAAGGCTTAAATAAGCATGACTTGCAAGCAAACGTGGAGTTCAGAACAGATTTTTACTGTCTTCCACACGACTAGTGAGCCATAGAAAAAGCAAAGTTCTAGTACGCTTTCTGCACCTGCAAGATTCAGCTATGCTCCAAGTCAAATATTTGCAACTTTTTGTGTACAACACTCCCATAAAAGGAGGTATGTGGATCAATGGATGCTTGTCCGTAAATTTTCAACTATAAAATTTTCTGCTATAAAAAAAGCCCTCCTACTTTATCCTACCAGGCCATCTGCCTTCACAGTGGTACCATAAATATCTCTCCAAAATTCCAGCTGAAAAACTTTCTGTTTGCTCGTATTTAGTATCCGGGACAGAACAAAATGGCTTAACAGGCTTCATCTCAAATGTTACTATGGATCCTAATACTGGTAATGCATCTTCAAGCAGGCCCACTCTCTATTAGACGTGCCTTTCACACTGCATTCCTAAAAACACTTTTCCACTAAAAGAATCAGGTTTCAAAACTTCAAAATACACAAACAGGAGAGCAATACAGCATAGAAGTGCTGGTAGTTGCTTAGCATAGCTAAATGTTTCTCCCGAGTGAAAACTACTAGTCTGAAACCTCCTCAGGGAAGGGTGTCTGAAAGTGTCAAGGAAACTAATGCAAGCTGCCTGTGTTAATGAGTTTAAGCTGCTGGCACCAGAGCTACCGCCAAGAGTTTCACTCCCTATGCAATTGTTTCTCAGGAGGGAGGAGCAATTTAAAAATCACCAATTTAAGATCACTTGGAAAAATTAAGCGTTTGCAAAGCTAATTTGAAAATTAGGTACTACAAGCTTAGGTTATAATGGATGTTTGAACTGAACTAAGAAAATTTGTGCTTGTTATGCTTTCACTTTTTACATGATCTACATGAATTTTACTTAAGAGCTATAAGCAAACCCCACCCACCTCCCAAAATACTGAAAACAAAGATCCTGCAAAGGCCTAAAACGGCATATAATTTGACTCACATTGGCTTACTTAAAAGGATATGCATTTAAAAAGAGTTTGCAACGTCAAGAACAAGTCATATTTTTATTAAGAATGGTCTTAAAGGCATAAAATTTGCCAGCTGCAGACAAAACATACAAAACATCCTTTTACGCTAACAGAGAATACTTATTTAGGCTTTCAATGCACTAAAGGAGTTGCTGCAAAGTTCTTAAAATAGGTGAGCCTCGTATTTACAATGGAAACAGTTGGAAGTTGGGCATTTGGTTCCACAGAAAAAAACAGGTAGTTCAGGAGCACGCTTCCCAATAATTAAAAACACAGAGCCTTATGGAAAACATTTTTGACATAATTCACCTGTGCTTCCTCAACTTGTGGAAGCTCAATGTATTAAGGATGGTATCATGTGAAGACACCATCTATCTGCTTATTAACAGTGTTAATATTTGAAGTGTTTAACTTCCGATAATAAAATGACCTCACATAAAAAAAAACTCAAATTTTTGACCTCCTGGGGGATCGTCCCCCCCGCCTCCAACTTTTCAGAATCTTAAAGTAATAAAGACAGACAGCAAGGAATTAGCAAAATGCAAATTAATGTTTTCCAAAAAAATCACCTGCTTTTAAAATTTACTTCCATTTTCCATTTAGAAGCCAAGATCTGAATCACATAGGAACAGAGCTGTTTTGCAGCAGAACACACTGTAGCACGATCAGCTGCTTCGTACCATAGGAACGTAACCAAGTGAATGGTTATACAATATTTAAATACAATAATGAACCACGGATTCCGGCTTTCACAGAACATCTCAATCTTCTCAATTGGTTGGCACCGTCTTCCAATTATGTTTGTCTTTTTGTGTTGGTTGAAAAAGAAATTTATTCTTTGATAAAGCATATTATAGCGTGCCACATAGAAATAGGTCATTGATGACAGGTAGTTTTGTAATCACCTTAAATACACCTCTGCCTATCTCAAATATGCTATTGGTACACCCACCACTCTTCCATTAGGCACTGATATAGAAAACATGGTATCAAGAACGAAGGACCGGATCTTGTTTACTGAAAAATCTCTCCTTAATGCAGTTGTGCAAACTCAAAGGACTCTTCCCAAGTGCTTCTTATATGAGCATCTCATGCCGTAGGTGGAACAGCACTACACAAAGTATATTCAACCCGTAAGCATCAAGAAAGCAATTTCTTGTGTCTATAAAGACTTTCCACCTTCAGATGAAATTGCACTTCTCAATCTGAGATTTTCACATTCTATTATCCTAGCAACGAGAGCAAAAACAGAATATCCCAATAGCTTGCACTCGCAACAGAACCTGACAAACTGCTTCTGTAACTTAGCTCATATATAACTAAACCTTTATACAAAACTGCTAGGAGCTCACTCTTCAGGAAACATCAGCCAAAGGTTTTCTGTATCAGCATTAAACAAGAAAAACATAATCAATAAAGTCCTTTAAAATAAATCAACAAAAGCCTATAATGCCATCAAAATGTTTTGATGATTAAAAAAACCCTTTCAAATATTTACAATATTACAAATTATACGCCACAAAACATTTACAGATCTTTCCAAATACAACAGAGCTCAGTCTCTGCAAATAAATGCTATAGTACCTCTAAACACTAGACTTGCCAAGGACTAGTTAGAATTATAAATAACATCTTAAATCTCCAACCTCCTGTTACATACAATTCCTTAGTTATAAAAAGTCTTCATCATTTTGCACTTCATTGTCTTTCAAATATACGCTCTTCCTGAAAAAGCTTTCAAAATTTATATCCTCAACTACACGTTTATACTGTAAGTTTATTCTATATCTCAACTTCACTATCAACATCTAAACTTGAATGTTGGCTGCTGGGGCAGGGACTGGGCTCTTCATTCATTCAGCACAACAACCATATGGTAAATGCTCGATTAATCGGTATAAAGCACAAAAAAAACACACCGCACATACAGGTAGAAAGAGAGTTTCAGGTAAGTACCAATGATAACGCTAGACCCATGCGAAGGAAGTAAATTACGTGTTCCCATAAAATACTAGACCCTTTTTATATCAGATTTTCCAACTCCACCGTCTTTCTACCACAGCAACGTCCATAGTCCTGCATTTGCGCGTTTGTTTTAACGCACACCAGACGCAGGCCTCAGCGCAAAGAGCGCGCAAGGGGAACCTGGACATGCGAACAATCAAGCTGCAGTCAATCGGCCCGGTGGCAAATCAAGGTGCGCCAGACCATCCTTCACAAATCAGTGCTCACACGTTACATCTCCTTTATTCAGGGCGCACGCAAATACCCCACCATCGCTCTCCTGATTCACGGCGCATACACCACTGCCAACAAAGCATGTGCCCGTTGCCATTCCCAGAACAATACAGCTCAGGTCATCCCCTGGAAAGATAAAAACGCACATTCCTCACACCCTTTATGCCCACAGGACTTTCCTCACTCTCACTTAAATCACTTCTCCTGCACAAGATGCCAAAACTCAGTTACAATTAAAGAAGAGACTTTGCTAAGACCATTATGACCAAAGAGAAACGTTACCTTGAAGCGCATCTTTTCATTCTAACAGTACCTGTACCCAGCCACCCGCAGGACTAAAAAGTTGCACAGGAGACAGCCAAAAACAAAACCAAACCCTGGGACACGCATACCACAAGATACACGCTCCGAAAGCCAAGAGATACCTTCCCAAACGACTGGGGAAAAGAGGGAAACGTCTCATTTTTCCTACACACACCTAGACCCAGCACACCTAGACCCAGGACGAGCTAGCGGAGGGTGGGGGGGAAGGAAGGGGCTGCATTTCACCTCCTCGCTCACCCGGTGACAACTCCGGCCCTAGGAGCGAGTGCATTTAATAACTATTCCTTCCTAGCAGCCGTGCGCAGCCCCAGGCGCGAGTGACACGGAGGCAGGAGAGGGTCGCCAGTGCCCCCCACATCTCCACGCTACCCCCCCCCCCTGCGGGAAGCAAAGGGAGAAAGGGCAGAGGAGCCCAGCGCTGCCAAACGCGGCGAGATTTTTTTTCTTCTTTTTCTCCCCCCCCCCCCCAATTGCTTCGTGCAACTCACCTTTCCCTCCCCTCCCCCCAGCAGGTGGCACAGCCCCCTCCCGCCGCCAGGGCAGCTCTGGGCACCGTCCCCCCCCCCAACCCCGCCGCGCCGGGGCCTCCCGGCGGGCTGCGAGCCGGGCCCGGCCCCCCCCCACCACACAACCGCCCGCCGTCTCCGTCACCCACCCCCGGGCTGGGCCTAGCGCTGCTCCGCGGCTGCCGCCAGGCCCGAGGGGAAGGCCGAGGTGAGGGGAAGGGGGGGGGGGGGAACGACGACGACGACGACGACGCCCCCGGCCCGGCGGGCGGCCCACACTCACCCAGGCCGCTGCCCGCAGGGCCGCCCCCGCCGCCGTCCATGCCGGGCGGCGAGGGGAGGGGGGCACAGGCGAGGCGGCGGAGGGCGGGTGGAGGAGGCGAGGCGGGAGGGCGGAGGGCAGGGCGGCCGCGGCCCTCCCTCCCTCCCTGCCTGCCTCCGCTCAGCCCCCTCGGCCGCCGCCGCGGCGCTCCAGCAGCGGCCGCCGCCGCCTCGGGCCCAGGCCCCGCCGCCGCCGGCGGACGCGGCTCCCGCTCCCCTCAGAGCCGCCGCAGCGCTACGTGGCCGCCGCAGCCAGTCTCGCGACTCCGCCGCGCGCACGCGCACGGGCGGGCGGGCGCGCGCGCCAGGGAGCGGGGAGGGGAGGGGGGGGGAGTTGAAGCCGTGCCGTGTGTGTGTGTGTGTGTGTCTGTTGGGGGGGGGGGAGGGAGGGAGGGAGGGAGCGCGCGGGCGGGCGGGCGCGCGCGCGCGGGGCGGGGGCGGCGGGGGGGGATACCCATAGGCTGAGGGGGAGCGGGGCGGCGGGGCGCATGCGCGGTCGGGCGGTGGCCTCGCTCCCCGCCTCTCCCTCCCTCCCACCCCACCCGCTCTTCCCCCCGCCCTCCCTTCGCCGTTCACCTCAGGCTGCGGAGGGGAGCGCGGAGCGCAGGTGAGGCGGGCGGCCGGGGGGGGGGGCGCTGCGCATGCGCGGAGCCCGGCGCCCCGCGGGGCTCAGGTGAGGCGGCGCGCGCGCGCGCGCGGGGCCCGGTGCGCGGCGGCGCGCGGGGGGGGGGGAGGGAGGGGCGGCGCGGCCGACCGACCGACCGACCGTTACTCCGCCGCGCTAATTAGCGAGGCCGCCCTAATTGCAGTCAGCTGAGCCGGGCAAGTCGTGGCGGGGCGCTCCGCCGCGCTGCGGCCAACCCCGGCCCACGCCTCGCCCCGCGTCTCCGCTGCCGGCCTTAGGCCTGTTGCCGCCGTCGGCGTAACGGCCATAACGGCTGCCGGGCCTCGCGCCTCCGTCAAACGGGGGGGGGGGGGTGACGGCTGCGGCCGGGGCGTCGCTGAGCTGCCCCTGCGGAGCCAGGTAAGACCTTGAGAAAGGCCCCGTCAGCGAGGCCCGGCCTGCCTTGCTGTTAGCGTTGTGCCAAACCCCAGCTCTCACTCGTTCAAACCTCCTTCTCCCCCTCAAATACTAATAACTACTTAGCTCTGGCCTGTGGTTTCGTGCTTACACCCACCTGCAAGGCCCGGGCCTGGCGTGTGAGAAGGCAGAGGTGACAAGAAGTTTAAAAATGGGTTTTTGCTGGTCGAGCCCAGCGCTGGCAGCGGGTCGGGGGCTCGTGAAAGGGTGCGGGGTGGGTCAGGGCTGCTTCTCTCTGGGCTGGCAGCGCCGGTAGCTTCCCTTCTCCTAGGAAGCTACAAAGCCTACTCCATAGCCTTGAAAACCACTGCTGAGCGCTGTGTAGGAGGGAAGAGCACTGCTGTGGTTTAGGTTTGGCGGCTGTAAAAGAATTAGCAAGAGTAGCAGAAACAGGAAAAGGGGGAAGGGCACTAGCCCTGTTCTTATAGCGGTAGCTGCTGCCCAGGGACGTCAGGAATCTGTTCTTGTGCCATGCTGCTTTGACTGCCTCCTCTCAGACTCACCTTGCTGCCCTGGCCCCCTTTCTTGTCCTTCGTCCCCAACCCCGTCTTTGCTTCTGTTTTGTTTCTGCATCTGCTGTGTTTGCTGCAGATGGCCTCTTAACACTGGAGGGCCCTTGGTTTGAGGTTCTACAAACAGTCCATCCCCCACTGCCTGCAAATGTATTTGCCCTGCTCTCGATTACTGAATGTAAAACCCAGAGTTGAGCTCCCTGCGCGGAGTGAGGATTGGGACTGTCAAGAGTTCACTATCAAATAAAAGGGGCAGTGTAGACAGGAGGAACCCCATGGTGGGATGAGAACAATGTTGCCAGCTTTCTTCCTTGCCCCAACAACCCCTGCTGTGGGGGCATGGGAAAGGAGCAGAGCACGGTGCACTTTGCTCTGACCAGCCCCATGGGAGCTCTTACTAGCTGGTCCAGTTCAGAGCAGGCCCCAGGCTGTTCTAATCTCTGCTGGGACTGTGTATAGCCAGAGCGGGAAGGGGCAGCCAGAGGAGACCCTGGGCTTTGAGAGAATCAGCACTGCTCCACCTTAGCTCAACACCCTCACGCAGTGCAGCTTCTTGAGAAAAATGGAGAGAGGATGTCAGGGGATGTGGTGCTGCTGCTGGTTAACTGTGTATGTTCTGAGGGATGCTGCGTAGCTGAATTTCCCACGTGCTTTAGAAGTTGAGACGTGAAGAGGGCAGGAAAAAAATGCTGGGGACCTTTTGCTTGGAAGGTGATTGAACGTGATAGTGATGAGTGACAGATCCCCTCTTCCAAATATGGGATTTTAGCAGAATGACAGCTGAGGGGACACTGGAAACCAATGGGCACCCTTGTCTGAAGGAGCACAGATGATCAGTGAAAGCTATCAGCTATTTTGCCACCTGCACAAAGGCAGCAGCCACTGCTGGTGTCTGTCCATGGGACAGGAGTAGGCCAGTGCCTTGATGATCCCTTCCTCCAGCATGTGAGGAGAGCATTTGGTGTCCTGGTCTGTTTTGCTGCTCTCTTCTCTGAGGTTGTGCCTGTGGTTTTCTAACCTGCCTTCCTTACCCTGAGCTTGTGGCATGAGATCCCTTCATACTGAAATGGCAACTGGAGGATTGCAGGGGCCTGTCCTGTGAAAGGTGCTCAGTGTCATCAGCTTCAGATGATGTCAGCAAGGTGATTTTCCTCCCCCCAAATACAAGCTGTGCAGAGGTTAAAAGGAAATGTGGAGTGCCACTTTCTCAGTGGTCACCAGGACTGTGCAGGGGGAGAAGAAAAAAAGGGACCAAGTGCAAATATCCTTGGAGTCTGAAGGGCTTCTAACATGATGAAACCAAAGCGTGGTCCTGCTGTGGCCCATCAGTGTCGGTGGTGGCTTAGGGAAGAGGCCATCGCAAAGGAGCGTGACTCTTTTTAGCCTCGCTGTGTGGTTCGGCTCCTGAATGCCCAGATCACCCTGCAGTCGCGCACTTTCTTCCCTGGTGCTTGGCTAATGGAGAGTGACAGCTCTTCATGCCAGCTCCCAGGGAGGAATCCAGCTGAGAGGTTGGCTGTGGCACTCAGCCCTGTTCCCACGAGGGAGCCTGCTTCACCTATTTACATCCCTCTCTTTGATCTAGCTTTTGACGTGAAAAGACATGTCAGCCAGGTAGAGGGAAACAAAACAGAATGCAGCAACAGCTCCACATCTCTCTCTGCTCGCACATGATCTGCTCCCTAGTGCACACCTGCTTCACAGCCACAGATCCTTATCACCCCTCTGATTTCCTTGCTGTCATCTCTGCTTTCCTTTCACTGTTGTATAACTTCTAGAGGCAACTTCCTGCATCTTGTTGCCTGCTCATAAGATCCTGTGGCATCTTGGCCCCCTTTCCCTGGCATTCCCCTTGTCTCTGAAATATAACCAGTAAGGGAAATGCCCGCATGCTTCCTCCTCGTTGCATGCAGTGGCAGAGACGGGTGATAAATATCTTCATTTTCTGCCCTAAACTGTTGCACTGTTTCAGCAAGCAACTGTTGCAGCTCACTCTAGAAGTAGCTGCAATTCAGCATAGGTGAATGCTGAGAGCATAGGTCTCTACGTGCCTCTCTAGAAACAAGATCTTTTCCTGCAGAGCAGCTTAGAACTTTTCAGGGTGAAAAGTAAAATAAAAGTATGAGTATCTGCTGGGCCAGAGGCCTCAGAAACACTAGGATACAGCATTACTTGGCTTTTTTTTCTTTCCTAGAGAAATAGATGTTCTAAACTTGCTAAGAAAGCAAATTTAACATAGAAGAGTATTGCTGAGATGCAGCTAGTTCTGTGGTGGAGATAACCACTAGCAACAGCTGCAGAAGAGTGTAGGAAGGGGAAACTCGAACAGAAATGAGCTCTCACTTTTATCAGCAGTTAATTTTCTTGTGTGGGCAGTGTTCTTGGGTTTGTAAAGCTAGGCGTTCCTGAGTGACCCCTGGCTATTTCATATGGCTTTCAGGTAGTAAACCTGGGCTGGAATCCTCTGGTTCTGGAGATGTCTGCCCAGTTTGAGGGCTGCAGTCCTATGTGAACTGTGCTGCTGTGGGATGGGACACAGTTTACAAGAGTTCTCTGCTTTATTCAGGCAAGGATGATTCTCTGCTGTCAACAAAGATCATCTGAACTCCTGCTCTGATGATTTCTTGGGAAACTCTTGACACCCAGTGAGCCAGATGAGAGCCAACTGACTGAAGAGAATGCATTTCAGGAGGAGAATGAGAGCAAGATCTCTGTGCAAAAGGATTCCTTCCCTTGTGAGTGCCTAGTGATAGCTTGGGAAGAGGACAGCGTCCATGTACACACGTATTCCAGGCAGAACAGAAACAGCTTCTTGGGTTGGTCATCTGAGTCCACAGTACGTTGAAAGGTTTTTTTCTGGCAGCTGGCTTCAGGGTCACCAGCTTGCATAAACTTAAGCATCAGCTTAACTAAAGCAGTCATCAAGGAACTGCTGTCCTTCCTGTTCTGAGAAAGGTTCCTGTTCTAGCCGTTTCTTTCCCCACAGACAACAAGACGGGCTCCCTTCCTGCTGTCCTACGTGTGTCCTCCCACTCTGCACCACAGCAGGTCGGCAGTGAGAGGTGACTTTTGGTGGCTTGCTGCTGCTGGTGACAGGGCTGGCACCCAGGTCCAGGTGAAACAGTGCTAGCCCTTCTCCACATGCTTGATGTTTTGCTGAGGCTGCCATGATGTAACCGTTCTATGTCGAGAACAGCCTGAACTGACTCAGTGCCGAGGAGCTTGTGAGAGTATGGTTGCAATCAGGACTCCTTCCCTGATTGCAGGGAAGGGCCCTTGGAGCTGGGTGCTATGCAGGGACATCGCAAGGAAAGTCCCTGCCCCAACTAGGAAAACAAACAAGGTTGAGAAAATAAACTGAGGCACAGAGAGGGGTACTGACACCTTGCTGACCATATCTGCAACCCAACCAGTTGACTTTCGGAGCAATGCTTTATCTGTTAGGCATCCTGCTATGTCCTGCAGGATTCAGGGCCCTCTCAAGCAATGGGAAAGGAAGCAAAAGGAAAACAAAGGGCTTTTCCTGCTAACCCTTGTCACAGGAAGCCCTATACTGTCTGAGGGAACCACCACCACTGAATGTAGAGGATCTGGCCTTGAGACTGTATCAGAGCAGAGTGGAAGTTCAAGCAGAGGAAGTTCCCGTGCCTATTGTCTCTTCTCCTCTACTGATCCACGGTAAGGCCGCAATTAAAGATTAACTGCCTCCAAATAATATTGCAGAGTTTACGTCTACCAACATCGCCTCCTGAGCAGCAGGATGTAGGCAGAGTTGACAGGCAACAAACAAGCATCTGAGAAGCAGAAAGCAGATGGAGGTACCTTCCAGTAAGGTAACAGTAGCCTTAACTCTGCCCTTCTGAGAAGACACACTCAACCCTCCCTGACATATTTTAACACTTCAAGCATCTCAATGCTGGGGGGTTCTTCAGAGACACAGCATTGACAGCTGGATGTTACAGGGCCTTGTGCATTAAAGGCCCAGGCAAGGCAGCAGCAACAGCCTTGTATAATACAGAAAAACCTGACAGATCCATGCATAACTTTCTTTGGGGTGCTTGGGGCAGGGTGGTAACATGACTGTATTATCAGAACCATCTGCATCGGCCTCCTCATGAAATCATTCCACAGAAATTAAGAAATCGCCTTTGTTTTGTGCCTTTTTTTTTTTTAATTGCAAAGTAAAACACAGATTCTGGGCTACAACAGTTGAATAAGAGCAGGGTGGGAGCAAGGGAAATTCACAGAATTGGGCTCTTACTCTATTTGCTGCCTGTTTCATCAGCTTTGGCTTATGCTATAATATCAGGGGGTCTCCTCAGTGGACTGCCTACAAAGGGGAAGTTTTAACATTTGTGCTGGGATAACTCTTAAATGGAAACATCACCATAGCATGGCCTGAGGACATTTCTATTCCTGTGTTAAGAGCACTTCTGCTCAGATCAGGATCAACCCTTATCAAAGTAGTGCAAGCGCAGGTCCTTATATCTTGGCTGGAGTCTCTTGGTGAGGAATGAACTGGTTTAACTGGAGTTTTTTCCATTCACACCCAATCTTCCAGCATAGTTTTTTGTGTAGAAACTTCCCTCTGGGTTTGAAAAGTACCTGGGGAAAGTCATGTTTGGGAGGAAGATGCTTTAGGTGACAGAAACATGAAGCCTCAACAGAGCCTTATTTACCAGCTTTGCAGAAATGGCATTATGAGACTCATCCCCATGAAAGACATGTTTGAATTAATATCTCCAGAATAAACTCACCTTGTTCAGGCTTAACCCATGCTTCCTTCCTGTTCTTGCCTCTGTTGCGCGCAGGAGTATTTTTAACCTGCTGCTTCGGAGGCATCCTGCACGCATGCTTTCCTAGCCTCCTCCTGCCCTTCCTGCCTTGCTGCCCCGTTCCCCTGAGCTGCACAGTACCAGTGACCATTCATCTTGCAACAGGCATCTCCCCCTGTTTTCCATGTTCTGCACTGCCCTCCAGTTTGGGCACTCAGTTTTCCCATGCTCAGTCACAGCTTTGGCTTGTCAAAGGTCAAGGTTAGCTCACTGCAGATTTCTGACCTGCTCCAGATCAGCATTGTTTGCAGATCCAGTGCACGAGCCCTAACACTGGTTTTACACCAGCAGTTGAGCTCAGCCTCAGGAGAGGGCCAGGGTTTGGGGCTTGGTTATGGGCCCTGCTGTATGTACTTCTAATTTATCACAGAGTGTCACTTCACTGCCACAGTGACATGCAAGAGTCATGTCATAGCCATGCAGAGAGGCAGTAATGATGCTTGCCTTGCAATATGCTGCAGAACATTGCATGTTCACACAAATCTCAGTTTGAGACCGTTACCTCTCATTGTAATATTTGCTTAAAGAGTTGGTCCTCATTGCAAAGAGGGTTAAGCTACTGCCCACACTTTTGAACGGTTAGCTGTGGTGATGCTTTTTACTCAAGTGGGATGGGTCCTATGGGTGCTTCCCACTCTCTCTAGTTCCTCTCCTTTCTGGGGAAGCGTTCAGCAAGAAATAGATGCCTACCCCGCCAGGTCCCTTCTCCACAGATTTGGTTTTTGTTGCTTTTTATGAGTAGGAAAAGTGAACCTAGCATAGCTGTGGTGAGCGTGTGGTTAAAAGAAGTATCCATTGTATTTTTCTAAAGACATTGGCTGCTTCATCTTCTCTGGAAGGTTGTTATGCATCTCCTAGCTGGGGTATACTTATGTCCCCCATCACTCACCCTGCTACCCCTCTGCCTATGACAGTCACTCCCTGTTTTACCAAGTAGAAAACCCAAAGCAGAGTCGATCATCTCTTAAGTAAACCTGACCCACCTCTGAGATTTACTTACACTAGTGTAAGTCAGGACTCGCTGGACTGAAGTCAACTGAGTTCTGCTGATGGAAAACAGGCATGTGAGGAACGTCTCAGTCCCCAGTGCTGCCTAGCGCCTGGCGAGGAATAACTAAACAGAATTTGGCCCTAAGAAGTGCTAGTCCTCAGATGCTCCCCTTCTCCCAGCCCAGCTGAGCTCCAGCCTGACTTAGGACGTTTTAAACTTTCTACCCACTTCCACAAGTGCTTCCCCCCCCCCACCCCCCACCTCCTCTGCATTTCAGGACAGAGACATTTTCTGTTCAGTCCACTTGGATATAAACAGCACAAAGGAAGCAATAAGGAAACTCCTCCCTATCCCTTGCTCTAACCACTTCAGACATGCTGCCAGCTTGCTGCAGGGTACAAATTATCACAAATTCAGGGAGCTTTCTTACCTGGAGAGGCTTCAGCTCTGGTGCATCAGCAACTGTCAGGGAGCAGATGCATATTTCTATGCAGTAGCCATGCTGCAAATTACAGCTGCTCCAAAGTGCCTGTCCATGCATTTGCTTTTAGTCGCCTGCCTCTTCACAAGTCAGGTAGGTTGGTTATCTATGAAAGTGGGAGAGAGAGGGTGAACACACAGAGGAAATCGGGCAGTTTCCTGTTTGTTTATCATGAACAAAAGCTTGTTTGGCTGGTCTGAATGTTGCTAGCCCAGCTGCTGTGGGTAGTGCAAAGCTGAGCTCTTCCTCTTAGCATGAAAGGAAGGAGAAGCAGCAAGGCAAAGTCTCCCTGGGAAGAAGAAGAAAGAAAAAGAAAAAAAAAAAAGAGTGGTGGGCAGGGAGTTTTCACCTCAGCTGGTAGAGCTTTGATGTGTGAAAGTGGCAACTAACTGCTGCTCTTTGGTCTTCTGGCAGCTCTTTACAGCAGAGAGGGCTGCAATCAGCCTCATATGCGGGGCCCTGCAGCAGCAGCCCTAGTAGGTCTCATGTTGCCCATTATCATCAGATCTTGCTGAAAACCTGGTCCCTGTAGCCTAGTACTTGAGCTGTATTCAGAGAAATACAAGTGATGAATCAATGTTGCTATCACTGTAATGACTCTGGGGCCAGGGCTTGAGATTAAAATACTGCCAAGCTTTTACCTGCACCAGGCCTCCTGGATTTATACTATTGAGGGTCTGGACCCGAGAACTCAAATGTTATTATTTGTAACATTACAAGCTTGGCTTGTAATGCCAAGCTAAAGCAACTTGTGCCTCTGAAATCATACCTGGATGTTTGTGGTGTTTACCCCAACACGCTTTGAATTAATACTAAACCAGGAACGGCCTTTGCGGGCTGAGAAAGGGGCAAGGGAGGAATGCTCAAAGCGCTGCCTTTGGGAAGAAATGCACTGCAAAGCAAAGCTGCCCTAGGACCAGAGTTAAAGGCAGAGACAGGCATTTGTGTCCTTCAGTGTACTACCTTCGTCTAGAGGGGTTAAAACCCGGAGCTGGGAGTGGAGGGACTCCTCAAAGAGTCCAGCGGGCATCACAGATTTACCAGGACAGCCTACTAACTAAGGGACTGAACTTTTGTACCTGCCTTCCCGAGCCCTTGTCCGTGCGGTGCTGTCAGACCGGTGTCATGCCAGACTGTGCTTTTTCTTCCTTGCTCAGGAAGGACTGTGTGCTTTTGTGTTTGTCCTTGTCCACTCCTTGTGTCCTCTGCCAAGGGTAGGGTGACCTCCATGCTCACCTGTCCCCACAGGGAGCCTGAGGGACACCCTTTGGTCCCCATCACCCTCCCTGGCAGCAGAGAGCAGAATTGCTGCTGCCATCTGGTGGGAGAGCAGCCTGGGCTGCCAGCCTCACCTGCTCTTCGATTTGTATTCCTTTTGCCCTCTGAAAAAGGTGTTGGTCTCTTCCCAGATGTTCTTTTTAGCTAAGGTGGCCAGTTGTGGTTAACAGCAAAGCTATAGCCTCCATCAATTACCCGCAAAACAACCCATGCCCCAAGACTGATGCTAAATTTAACGATATCTGTTGGAAAACAGAAACATCAGGAGTGCCTGTTGTGATGCTGGTGCAAGTCGGTGTCCATAGCTTTGGGGATGGAAAGCCTCATAGAAGGGCATTTATTTCTGACTATTGAACACTCAGGCAGAGATCTGGGGCGAAGCCTTTTGAGTAACTTTTTAGGCCCTTTTAGCTGGGTTGCCTAAAGAAGGGCATGCTTCCTCCAGCCTGCTAACATATCCTAGCCTTACTGGGAAAGCAGTGGCTTTATGCACCATGCTGTGCCTGTCCTTCCTCCAGAGGAAGCCAATTTCAAACTAATCGATGGGGGAGTCAAATATACTGAGTTCAAAGCGTTTTGGCCAAGAGGTGGCCAAAATGAGGAAGAATTGACCACGGAAAGCATTCCCCCTCCCCAAAGCAAAAGTTTTAGCGTGGCTGTGATCCCCGCTAAACATCAGAAAGCGCACACGGCAAAGAATTGTTATTATTTGCCTAACTGCAGAAAATGCTTCAATCAGAGCTTGTGTCATTTTAGACAGCGGGAATCCAGGCTCAAGAACCAAACCACAGGCCCACTGGCTTTTCTGTTCACAGAAACTAACCCAAAGTTTCTTTACCTCCCTTCAAATAGTATCATCCAACTAGTTCCCACCTGTGAGCATGGCTTACCTTGAGCTGAGGTGTGCCTCTGTCTCACTGGAAAGATGTGGCACACGGTGCTCATGGAGTACTCCATCCTCATGGCCAGTGCTTGCTCCATCAGGCACAGTCACAAGACAGCGCCTCTCTTATTCTTTAGGGTAAGGCGAAGTGGGAGATCTGCTGTTTTTGGACCATCTGCCTAGCAGCTCTGAGCATGAGAACCCCACTGATCAGGCAGCACTTGCAATAGCTGTGCCCTGCAGCTGGGAGCTGGTCCTGGCTAGGCCAGCAGAGCAGGAGATGGTCTCAGGACTCTGAGTGGATCAAGTGGCTTATGCAGGCTGTCTGGCAGGGCAGACTTAAGCCCCACACTAACAAAATGCCTCTTTGCCCTTAGTATAAACCACGTGCCTTGACCTTCTGTCTTGTCTCCTCACCCCCAGGTGGGGGCTCTTTCATGAAAAAGTTTTTGTTCCTGGATTATTAAGAGCAACAAGGTTGGAAAAATGCCAAACAGGGAGGGTGGGAACATCTTATTTGTTAGAGCAGCAAGAGCGGCCTGCCTTCCTGTTACCCAAGCCTGAAGCTCTTTCTATTGCCCTGACAAGTACAGCACTGAGAGCAAGAGCTCACACCCTGCCAACACCTTCCAAATGCTGTGAGAGGAGGGCCAGCGTTCTGGGAAGCAGAGAGAGTTCAACCTTTGGCTCTCTTCAGTCCAACTTTGGCCAGGGATGCCAGGGAGGCTGATCCTTGGCTATGCAATCTTGACTGTTGGTTTTTTTTGTTTGTTTGTTTGTTTTTTTAAAACCAAGGAGTCAGACAGCACCTGACACGGTTGGTAGAGGATGCCCGGTACTGGCAGTGTTTACTCACTGCTGCACAGCTCTCAGAGCAGCGGCTATCCAGCAAGTGAAAGGCTCTGTGTTTCCTCACCCAGTATTGCTGTGTAGCCCACACAAAATCAGGTCCTGATTTTAAGGTCACTGCTCCCCATCTGGATACAGATGGGTAGAGGGTCCACACGGTCTACAAGGCTGAAGGGCAGCTATAAACACAGTATAAAAAACAAGTTCAGCTAGCATGTACCGAGACAGCTACAGCTTCAAGAGCAGCTTTGAAGTTTGATGAGTTCATGGCAGCTTTAGGCATTAAGTGAGGCAGAGCGAGGGTAACGGAGCAGTTAACAGCCAGGGAACATTTGTGAAAAGAATTACACCCAAAAGCAAAGGAAATGGTGATTAATCAGACCCAGGGGCCACCGTTAGAGCCTTCAGACACCTTCTCCAGAGAGGCTAACAGCAAAAGCAGCAGGAAACACTCCACACTCCACTGAAAACACAAAACTGGAGGCAGAAGTAATGCAGAGCCACAGAAGCTGAGAAGGGATTTTAAACCCACTGTTTTGAGCCCAACACCTGGCGCATGAAACTCAGCAGGGAAATGCAGGAAACACTAAAGGGCTTTAAAAGGAACCTCGGGAGAAAAGTGGAAGCTTCCTTAAGACAGTGTCTGAAGCAGTAAACTAGAAGAATAAAGAACAAGAGCCCTGTAGAAAGAAGAGGTCTGGAAGTTATTTGCGAGTTATAGGCCTGACTGCTCAGCTGCTTAAAATACTTTGCAAGCTCAGACACCTCATCATTGCAAGCATATACCCTGCCCAGCAAAAAAAGCAGGCAAGTCTTTCCTCTCCATTTTGCCAGAGGGTAGGACAACAACCCAAAGCGGCCGTGTGATGACAAAATGAGCCCTCTACTTACAGAAATCTTCCCAGTGGTTCAACATCCTCAGGGTAGTGATCACATCCACCTGAAGCTGCATTGCTTAGGGACAGCAGACACTATATGAGCATCTTATTTGCAGGATGGGGGTAATGGCGTGCCAGGCAAGTACAGGGCCTTCTGACAGCCAGTGATAGGTTTGAAGTTCACGGCAGGCAGCGTCTGGTAGAACCCACTGCTTTTTTGATGCAACAGCACGCTGTTGGAAATAAAACAGCGGCCCTGGAAAACATATGTATGTGCAGTAAACAACAGCTCAAACTGCACGGGGAAAGAAAGGAAAGGCCCTCTGGCTTTAAAAGTGCCTACTGAGTGTATTTGTGGAGGTAAAGGAAGCCAAAGAGGACTTGAGAAGTGAAGGGGCCGAGCCAATGCTCCCAGGCACGTCATCTGAAGATCAGAAATAAAAACCTGTTCAGCCTCAGAGTTCTCTTTGTTCTGAAGGGAGTGCAACATATTCACAACCTGATTTGAGTTCCAGCAAACATGAAGGAACCAAGATTTAGCTCCAGTATGGAGGCGTGGTCCATTTGTAGGGACGCTCTTATATGAGGTTGGAGTAGAAACTGCAGAGAACTGGGCCTCCTCCATGCCCAGCAGCTCAAACGTGCTATATCTATATATCGTGTATATATATATATATATATATATATACACACATATATATGTATGTATTTACATATAAACTCAGGGTAGCCATGTTCTAGGCTTTACAGCTCTTTCTTATTTAAATATAGAAGTAACAGGAGTAGAACAGAGGGACTTGCCTGGGCCTGGTTGGGAGCAGAATCCAGCTAGAGGCTCATGTCTTGGATCCTGAGGTCTGTCCAGGCAACAGCCTACCTTCTCTCATTGAGCAATTCTGCTTGTGCCTGTGCGGCGGGAACCGTGGAAGAGAAATCTCACAACCACCTCAAGGTATTCTTAGCCTTACGTTGTCACAAGTGAAGAATTCAGCCTGAGACGATTATATTTCAAGGTTTAAGTTATTCGGATTGAGACTATTTGCTTGTGCTAAGTGACTTTTATCCAAATAACGTAGCACAAGCATGAGGTGTCTTGCTCCACTGACCCAACCTTCTCTTTTCTGAGGTATCAAAAAACACACGGTTAGGCTTGGGACCATGGCATTTATTGAAGGCTAGTTATACAATCTCACCCATCACATCCTCCTTGTAATTCAGATTCCCTAAATAAAAAGAACACTGATGTAACAGAGAATTATGCCCACCTCAGACTGCCTGAGCCACAGAGCACTGAGTCAGCCCCTCGTTGTGCGAGGCACCATTTGGAATAGACCAGCTGCTACGTTTTCTGACCTTGGTGAAAAAACTATGGTTGCACAACAGGGCAAGTGACAGCAAACAGAACAGCGTGTGGCAAAGTGGGGAGAAGTGGAGATGTCCCACTTCCAGCATGGGAGTGAGAAGTAGTTCCTGCAGAGGAAGCATCTTCTCCTCCATGCCTGAAAAACTCCATCTAGTGCTTAAGGTGGATCTCTGCTATTCTCACCCCAGCCACAGTCCACTCAATCTGTGCCTCCTGCTAACAGTGCCACGGTTCACACAGGCACAGCAGAGCCGCTAACCTAACAACTGAGATGTCCTCTTACTGTCAGTTGACACCTGGAAAAACACTGGCTTGACTGAGGAAGAAAGAGCCCTGAGCATCCCTGTTCCATAGTCCAGGACATGCAAGTCTGTAACGACCCTGGCTGAGCCAGCCAAAAGGCACTGAAGCATCAGCGTGAAACCTGATTGATTCGGCACTCTTGTGGTCAGGAAGTCTCCTGGGCTACTTGTTCATCCCAGAAGTCAAGAGATGAAAACACTCCCCAGCTCTGCTCCTGCTGCTCAAACTGCCTGGAAAGGGGCAATTCTCAAACCTAGCTTAATGGTCACTGGAGCCACTGCTCTGACCATACATGGGAAGAATGCAGGTTTGTTGTCAAGAGTGTTCAGTTTTATTTGATTAAGAATTCAAAAGGGGTTGGATTTTAATTTCCTTTCTTTTACCCAATCAGGAAATTGCAATGATTGTTTTGGAAAAGGCTGATCTGGTAGGTAGAAGTGATCAGGTTAACTACGGCTGCAGAGCCACATTCACTGTGGCAGCTGGAGGAGCACAGACTGTCCGGAGGGCAGGTAGGTGACGTTGCGGGACCGTGAGAGCTGGTAAGCGATGTCTTCAGCTGCCTCCAGTTTGCGCAGCTCAATCAAACCATCGCCTGCAGTAGCCAACGAGTTGGCAATCAGCTCAGCTGCTTTTGAGTCTCCTTCAGCAGAGATGACAGCTGCTTTCTTCTGCTGCTCAGCCTGCAAGAGAACAAATGAGAAGGGGAATGAGCAACAGAGGAAACAAGAACAAAGCAGGAGAAGGAAGATACTATTGTCACATGTAAAGGATAAATTCCCACCTCATCACCATACTGCTCCCCCCCTCAGTAGGAAACTTAACAAGAGCTAACATAAAAGGTGATTTTATTTTAAAGGTGTATTCTGTTTGACTGCTTTTTTGCCACTAGGGAGAACAGGTTTAAAGCTCATTTTAAAATTGTCTTATCAGTCTAAAACGCAGGAAACATTAACCCATCTAAGGGCACTCCTGCTGGAAAATTGCCTAAGAAATGTTTGAGATCTTCATCAGAGGAGTTAAAACCAGGCTAGATAAACTCTTCTGCTATTTAATCATCCTGGTTGTTTACAAGCATCTTACTGCCTCCACTGGATTAATTTTGGGTATAGTTTCAGGTTCTGGCAGTCACAAAAGGCTTGTGTTCTCAGCTCTACTGGGGAACTTTTACATAAAGTTATTTCTGTGGCTGCTCAGGCTCCTCACTGAGATTCTAGGTTGATCTGAGATTACGCGGTCTTGCGTGCAGTTAATAATACTGCTAGGACACAGGCCCCCGTGCCTGTGATACCAAACACCACCGAAAGCTTCAGCAACCCTCTAAAAATCCGCAAAGAGCAGGATCATTTGGGTTGCAAATCTCAACCTCAAACCCCTCCACATATTTTTGTTCAGCAGCTCTGGTAAGAAGTGACACTTGAAACGTTCACCGCTAGCTAGAGCAGGAGGAATATACCGGGAACCGTTTCCAAATCAAAGTCTCGCATTAGGACAAGGTACCTTTTCCACAATGAATCTGGCTCGCTCTGCTTCTTGCTGGGCCACTTGCTTCATTTCAACTGCCTCTGTGAACTCCTTGCCAAAGGTCAGATGGGTCTGCGGGACAGAAATTGAGCAACAAAGTCCGTAACGCTGACGGTTCACAGCAGCATTGCCGAGAACCACGCAGCTCCCATGTGGTAGGAAACCCTCCTGTATCAGTGGAACTGGAATGGACATGGAAAACCAGTACCCCTAAAAGAACTGAAAGGCGACAGGAACTCTGACAGGCAAGGCCTTCCCATCCTGTTTTGGAGTGTTGGACCTACTGAAGGGAGACAACACAAGCACAGCTCCAACCCAGCAGACAGGTAACACCAGTAACTTTGGAGATGTACCACGCGGTCCTTCCACCACAGCTTACTAAAGCACCCAGCAGAGGGAGCCCGCTCACTCGCCTCTCCCCTCCCAGGCAGGGCAGGCCTTCAGTCCACAAAACGATCCTAAACCTGTCATGCTCAATTATGTACTTATGTTCTCAGCTTGGGCTGTTTGGACACCTGCAGGCTACTGGGATGTTGCAGGGGAAAGGTGAACTTCCTTAAGGAGCGTGTTCAGTAGAAAGCACCAGGCATGAAGAGCCAAAACATACACTTAGCAGAAACAAAGTCACCTTCCTGCAAAGACTTCCTACGTGTTCAAAGCCAAATGAAAGAGCTTGTTTCCTTTTCCTCTAGCAGGCTTTCGAGGGAAATCCCAGAAGAGAGAGCGGTGCGTGTTCAAGCCAGATTACAAAGCTTTAGAGGAGCAGGGGTGGGAAGGGGAGGAGGGAGGGAAGAGCTCCCTCCTCGGGTAGTCTTGGAAGACGACACAACCAGGAGAAGACATGTTTGTAGGAAACAGCCAGGACTATCAAAGGCATAGATTTTCGCTGGAGCGCCTACTTTCCCCCTGTGTCTCAGAGCACTTGTGGAACAACAGGCTGCTCTCAAGCAATTTGCAGACTGATCCATCATCCACAGAAAGCATTTGCTCCCTATTTTAACTACAGAAACCTACAATAGTGAGGTCAGCAAGAAGACAGTACAGCTGAGCCTTCAAGGGCTTTCTCAAGGTCACAGAAGGCCAGTGACAAAACCTGACATACTGACTTGAGCTGTAACCACTAAATTACATGCAACTCCAGACAAATAAGCATTTCACCTACGTCTAAAATTCTGTCCCCCTTTGGCCATCCACTGGTTCTGTTCTCCGCTACTCTTATCTGCAAGAAGAGAGAGAAAACCTGAAAAGGGAGAACTCTTACCAGGGACACATCATCTAGAATGAGGCCGAAGGTCGCTGCTCTCTCCGTGAGGTCTTCACTCACTTGCCTTGAGACCAGCTCTCTCTGAGTGATCAATTCTCCAGCATCAAAGCGAGCCTGATATTAGGATGGACAAAAATGAGAACAAAGCTTCCAGAAACAATAGATTTTTCATATTCTGTTTGTCTTTGCACCTGTAAGCCCCAGAGTTAATCCAATTTATCTTCCAAAGCTAGCAAACACTAAGCTACCTGTTCACTAGAACTAGGAGAAAGAATGAATGATTGCAAATTTAAGTGTGAGCTGGAGGGGAGGTTTCCCCCAAAGGGAGAAGCTAACAGCTGAGAACGGGTAACAGAGAAACCTCTTGCTGTCCAGACTACACCCAACTTGAGCCTTAAGTCAAGGCAAGCCGTCAGAACGGCAAAGAAACAAACAGCATAACTACAATTATCAGCTTTTCTGGATAACCCTTTGGAGCCTGGAGAGTGGAAAGAGAAGCTTTAGTCTGGAGTATTAGATATTCCACATGCTAGCAGGTATCTCACTGCAAAAAAAACAAGGACAGAAAGGTGACAGGCAGAGCCCAGCAGCTGTCGTGCTGTCCTTACCACAACAGACTTCAGGATTTCAGTTGTGATTGAAGGCAGGACACGCTCATCATAGTCTTCTCCAATACTTGTGAAAATTCGGGGTAACTGGGCGGTCACTGGTCTAAACAAGATACGCAACGTGATGTTCACGTTCTGTAGATCTGGGGGCAGAGCGGGGGGGGGGGGGGAGGGAGAGAGAGAAGCACAAGTTTAGTGGCAAACTGTGGGGACAAGAGATGTCCTGAAGTTGGCCTTTCCAGGGTAACTAAATGGGAAAGACCACACCCTCAGGCTTCTCTTTGCCGGCAGAGACAAGTTATTTTTACTGTCCCTTTCACCTAGGGATCTAGATCCTTCTTAAAAAGATAAGACTGAAGTTTCAGTTTGCTTCTGATGCAGGGAATTATTTGCCCTCCTGCAGAGGCAGAGATTTTGCATTTAAACGGACAACCTACTAAAACCCTGCAACAAGAAGTTGCTTAATCTGTTCTGTAACTAAAAAGACAGATCAATGACTCTGTGCCAGACTGGACTCAGCACACATAGGACCACCATGTCCAGAAGACAGAACCCTTACTCAGTGATTTTCTGTAAGGTTAAAAGATCACAGAAGTCACGACCATAGTAAAACTTCTTCTCGTGCCCCATCCACCCAACTGCTAACTACAAAGAAATCCAAAAGCAACATCAGAATAAGACACAGGATATAACGAGAGCGCTTGGATCACAGTCTTGCACGATATTCAGATGCACTGCTCTCTCCTCAGGGCTGATAAGCTGCTGAGCATCTTCTCTCTGCCACCTGAGGCAGAGGGAAAGAACACCTCTGAGGCAAAGAACTCAATGTCACGCAGGTCGCTACAGTGGGCACACACTCAGAGTGACACTACTCTGTTACAGTCGCCTGGTCGAGAACACTTACCTTTGCTGCCAGTGATCACGGGAATGTTACGTGGGCGAGATCGACAGTCAAAAATGATCGGTTTCTGTACCCAAGGGATGAGGAAGTGGGTACCTTCTCCTACCACCGTATCCTGGACTCCACGGAATCGGTCAAAGATAACAGCTCTGTGGCCCGCATCAACTAGAATGAAACAGCATGGTTTCACTGTTGTACTTGCACACCATCAGAACATTCTCCATGACAGATATCAACAGTCTGTCAGGATTAATTAAGGCCTTTTGCTGCAGGAGAGTGGTGAAATTAAGTAGATTGCTAGTAGCAACAAAGCAAAAGAGACAACTCAGCCACGACTCGACCTCTCGGCCTGCTTTCAAGGAGAGCATCTCATTGACAGTTTCTAGTGAAGGGACTCCGCAATCCTCTTGCCTACCCAATGCAGAAGGTCAGTATAAACCAGCACAGCAGAGTCTCATGCCTATTTTCCCCTGATGCCACTAATAATAAAGGCACAGAGCAATAAAGACATGGATAAAAAGGATATAAAATGAACGGGAAACACTCTCCCTCTCCCACTCACCATTGTAAAGAGCAGAGTTGACAACTCCACCTGCGACAGCTAACCCCAGGCCAAACTTCCCGATGCTTTCAAACAACTTCGCGGCCATTTCTCACGTCCAGTTCTAGCCCCTTTAGCGAGTCCCTCCTGCAAAAACCCCACAAGCTTGTTAAAAGTGCATGAAGCGAGGAGCCCAGGCAACTCTGTGTCTGCACCTACAGAGCCGAGGATTAACTCCCCCCTCCAAAAAAATCCAACCTGCACCCCCGACCCGACCCCCCCCCCTCCGGGCCTCCCTGCACCCCCAGCCCCCTTACCTCCCGGATCCCTCCCCCCCAGCCCCCCTGCACCCTCCCTGGATCCCTCCCCACAGAGCTTCCCCCACCCCCTCCAGGCCTTCCGCCCCCGGGACAGGCGCCCCTTGGGCCGAGGCCCCCTCACACACCCGCAGGCCGCCGCTCGGCCCCTTCGCACGCCCCACCGCGCCCGCGCCCCGGCCCCGGCCCCGGCCCCGGCCCCGGCCCCGGCCCCGGCCCCGGCGACCCACCGCGCCCGGCCCGGCCCCGGCCCGGCCCAGCCCGCTCTCCCTCCCGCAGCGCCCCTGACCTCCACATGAAGCCGCGGCCACCTGACCCGCCGCGCCTGCGCGTCGCGCCAAGACGTCCGCTTCTCATTGGCCCGCTCCGGACCTCGGCATTCTGGGAAGTGTAGTTTTCGCCGCCCCCGCTCCCGGGAGGCCGTGCGGGAAGGCCTACAACTCCCGGCGAGCCCCGCTCCGCCTCGCTGGCTGTGTAAAGCCGCTCTCCATTGGCCCCGGCGCTCCCGCCGTGCGCAAGGCGTTCTGGGAGCTGTAGTCCTGGCCGGGGTAGAGGGGGCGCACGTCGGGGCTGGCGCATGGGGGAACCGGGGTGGGGGGGAAGGGGGATCCCGGCATCCCGCCACCGGCTCAGGCAGCCCCAGGGCAGCTGCCGCCCCCCGGCTCGGCTGCGCCCCCCCCCCCACCCCGGCCCTTTGTGGGCAGACCCCTGCCATACGCTCAGTCCGCTGGAGCGGGAGAGGCCGGGCAGCCGCCAGCGTCCAGCCCGGGCTCCCCACGGACGGGGCGGGGGTGCCGGAGCGGGGGGACAGAGGCGCCTTGCGGCCGAGGCGGGAGCCGGGGGCCGCTAGAGGGAAGCAGCGCTCTGCCATCGGCTCCGCCAACCGGGCTGAGGGGGGGGGAAAAAGAGAGGGGACCCCCCCCACCCCCCCCCCGCTTCCCAGGCAGACCCCAAAACAGCCGCCTTCCCCCGCCTGGAAACCCCCGGCCGGTTTCGCCTTTAACGCGACGCCGCTGAGCACGGGGGACTTCGTTACCCCCGGCGGGCGCCGGCGGGCACGGCCGCACCCGGGAGAGAAAACCGCTGCTTAAACCCCGCTTTCTCCCCGACGCCCTGCGGGAGCGGCGGGTCACCCCGGGGTGGCGGGGGGCGGACGGGACGTGAGGATGGCCCCGGCGCTGCGACGGCCGCTTTCCGCCGACGGACGGGGCCCGGCTTTGCCCGGCACGGCCGCGGCAGCGAGCTCGCAAACCCGGCCGGCACGGCTCTTTTGTGCCTCGACAGCCCTGGGAAGCGGAAAGCCAGGAGGAAGAGGAAGAGGCGAAGGTGTCTGGGGACCCGGCAATTTTGGACCCCATCCAAAATGATTTGGGAGCCAGATCCCGGCACCCCTCTTCCCTAGGTGCCGTAAGGCTGAATTTTGGCTGCTCCTAACCCGCTCTTGGCTGCATGCCTCCCTCGAGGAATAAATCCCGGGAGCATCCGCCTCTGCCTGCGCCACGGGAACAACGTCCGCCGGGGCCGGGGCCGGCTCGGGTGCCTCTTCCGCCGGCGCGTCCCCGAAGGACGAAGCTGCCCCAGGAGGCGTCTCTCCGCTTGCAGCTAATCCCGTAACAACATCCTAATTGGTGATAAAGCCACGGCTATAAACACCCAGGGATTTACACCCTTCCCGCGTAAGATTCGCACACGGGGCACGGTCGCTACGGCAGGGCTGCGCGGACGCGGCGGCCGGAGGTCTGCAGCCCTCCCGGCTCAGCCCCTCTTCCGCACCGCGCGGCCGCCGGCGCGGGCCCGTTCGTTGCCGCCGTTTGTGCAGCTTCGGCCCCTGTCCCGCGCCGCGGGAAACTGTCTCGGCCCCTCTCCCGCGCCGACGCGCAGCGCCCGCCGCTCTCCTCCCACCGCCGCTGGGGCGGGAGCCGGTGACACCCGCCAGGGAGAGGGTTTTGGGAGCCCTTGTGCTTTCTGCGCTGCCCGGGCCGGGGCGGTGGGAGAAAAAAGGGCCTTTTGTGCAGGGAATATCCCGAGGGTGATTCAGCCAGGCCTGACGCTGGCGGGGCCCGCTGACACATCGCTTTGTGGCCGGGCAGGGGGGGCCGCGGCTCGTCCCCGGGCGCCGACACCGTCCCCGGCTCCAGGCAGGGGACGCAGCCGGCGGGGAGGGGGGGGGTCGCCCCGCCGGGGTGGCAGGGGCAGGTTGAGCGGAGGAAAATCAACCCCACGACAGCCCCGGCCGGAGCCGCAGGCTCAGGCGGAAGCGCGTTTCGAGCTGCGCCGGCTCGGCCTCGAGACGAGGAGCGAAACTAGTGTGTTTTCGCCCGAGGACGGAGGTGGGCGCCCAGTGATGGAGCAGGGCGAACGGAGCTGGAGCGGTGGGGGACGACACCTTCCTCGCCGCCGTCCCCGGAGCTCAGCCGCGTGCTTTGCCGCCCCGCGGGAGGCTGCTCCCCCAGGACCCTTGATCCTGGCTCAGAAGAAAAAGGAAATTTGGGTGGTGGGTGGTGGCGGGGGACCGTTAAGTGCCAATTCCTGCCCGGGGACGTGGAATCGCGGCGGGCCGGAGCAGTAGGGTGGCATCACCCCTTGTCGCTCCCAAACCGGGGCGCAGAAGCGACGCGCGAGCCCCACAAAAACCCTTCACGACGGCCCTTCGGCCAGCTCGAAGCTGCTTTTCCGGGAGCAGACGGTGCTGAGAAAACGAATCCCCCCCCCGGCGCTTTCCGGCCGGGAGCGACCACACGAATCCCGGGCAGGTTTTCATCTTCGCCTCGATCACAGCTTGTTTCCCCCGTCTCCTCCTGCCTCTCCAAAAGACCCCTTGAAAAAGCAGCGGCCGGCCGCGCTCCGGGCGCTCACAATGGGATTTCAGAGCGCCGGGGCCGGCCGCGTTTCGGAGCCGACATTCCTCCACGAGACAAAAACCCTCGGCGGACCCAAGCGCCGGCCTCGGCGGCAAGAAGCGGCTCTTTGTCCTGGGGCGGTGAGGCCGGGGCCGGGCAGCCGGCGCTCGCTCCGGCCGCGGCGGCCAGCGCCGCGAACAAAAAGCCTCCTTTTCTCCAGCCCTCCCAAATCCGGCGTCGCGGGGCTGGCGCTGCCCTGAGCGCACCCGGGAAAAATTTATGGCATGGCATTTGCCAACCGGGGAGAATCGGAGCGACCCCGGCGCTGCGCTTCCCGGCCGCTCCGCTATGCAGACGGGCATTGAGCTGCCGGCGCGTCCCAGCCGCCGCGCTCCCCAAAAACGGCTGTTTGACTCGGCGTCCTGCCGACGTCCAGCTCTGGCCCCATCCGTCCGACGAACCCCTTTGGCCGCTATTTTCCCGAGTGGCTTCCTGCGGCCGGGCAGCGAGAGCGGCGTAACCAGCTGCTGCGCGCGGCTGCCGCGTGAGCATCGCCGCCGAAAGGCTGGTGAGGGTCGGGCTCGACCCGCGCGGGCCGGGAACCCGCGGAGCAGAGAGCGCGTATGCGTTTTCGCTTGGCCGGAAAAGCTTCTTTCCTTCCTCGTTCAGCTTTGCAGGAATAGCGCGTTCCCGGCGCAGGCTGCCTTTCAGCATACATCTGTTCCGAAACGGGCGTCAAGCGGACGACGTGCTTTTCACAGAAATGCCGTTTTCCCCACCTAAAAACCGTGCGTGGTTTGCACAGCAAATCTGCATCTCTCGGCAGAGCGAGAGCATCCTCGCGGCCCCCCCGCAGGACCCGGGCTGGCTCCTCCGTCGCCGCACGGCCGCCGGCCGCGCCGGGAAACGGCTCCCACCTCCGCCGGCCGCTCGGGGACCGAGCCCGAACTGGCCGCGTAAACCGGTTCATCCGAACAAGCGCTGAAATCAAATTAGTTAAACTACGTTAAAGCCCTGCGAGGACACGGTGCAGAGCGCAAACGGCCTTAATGTGATTTCGGCTGGCTTCGCGGCCACAATTTGCAAGTCAGAGAAATCGAATTAAGGCCGCTTGCGTTCTCGGCTGTGTCCACACAGGGCCTTAATGCGGTTTAATTAATCTGCTTTAAAATTGCGCCTGTCTTTCATTTGGGCCAATTTACCCGGCTCGCCCTGGATAACGGAGCCCCCCCGCCGGGCCAAGAGCCATTAGCCCTGGGGCAGATTTGGGGTACGGCCCCAGGCTGGAAGGTGCTGGGGTCCGCGATGCTGAGCCCCAGCCGTGGGCTTGCTGCCACCCTGAGCGGCTCCCGTGCCCCGCGCTGGGGTCCTGTGCCCCGCACCGGGGTCCTGCACTGGGGTCCTGCACTGGGGTCCTGCGCTCCGTGCTGGGGTCCTGCACCAGGGGCCTGTGCCCCACACCGGGGTCCTGCGCCCCTCACCGGGGTCCTGCACACCATGCTGGGGTCCTGCACCAAGGTCCTGTGCCCCGTGCTGGGGTCCTGCACCCCATGCTGGGGTCCTGCATCGGGGTCCTGCGCCCCTTGTGGGGGACCTGTGCCCCGTGCTGGGGACCCACACTGAGGTCCTGCGCCCTGTGCTGGGGTCCCATGCCCTGTGCTGGGGTCCCGCACTGGGGTCCTGTGCCCCACACTGGGGTCGTGAGGCCTGTGCCAGGGTCCCGTGCCCCATGCTGGGGTCCTGCATCCCATGCCGGGGTCCTGCACCCCGCACCAGGGTCCTGCACGCCATGCCAGGGTCCTGCACCCTGCACTGGAGTCCTGCACCCACACTGGGGTCCTGCACCGGGGTCCTGCACCCCACGCCAGGGTCCTGCACACCACGCCAGGGTCCTGCACCCCACGCTGGGGTCCTGCACCGGGGTCCTGCACCCCACGCCAGGGTCCTGCACCGGGGTCCTGCGCCCCATGCCGGGGTCCCGCACCCGCCGCGATGCTCCAGGGCGACAGGGCCCCGCAGCACCTGCCTCGCGGCTGCTCTGCTCCTCGGCCTTAACGCCGCTGCCAGATCGCTATCTGCGCTTAACCGAGTTTCCTCCTCCGCGGCGGAGCGCGGCGGCTGGAGCTGGCTGCCGACCGCCCTGCGGCTCGGCTCCTGGGACGGCTCTCGGCGGCTGGGAATTGCCGGCCGGCAGCTCGGCGGAGGCTGGCGCTGGGCGAGGGAGGACCCAACCTTTGGGTGCCCCCGAGGGGCGCCCCGGATCCCCTGGACCCCTTGAACGTCCAGCCGCTTCCCCTCGGGGCAGCTTTGGGGATGGCCTTGGGGTGAGCTGAAGCCGAAACCTCAAGTTTGCAGGAGAGCTGTCAGCTTCACGTTCCTGCTTTCTGGGACTGCAGGAAACATCCGCCTGCCCCGGGGGGTTTTGGAAACCCCCCCCCCCCTTTTATTGAAGGGCAGCCTCACCGGTGCAAAGCCTGGGGCTGCTCGGACCCGCGGGCACCCAGCGGGGCGCCGGAGCAGCCGGCTCGTGCCGCGAGCTCGGGGCTCTGCTCCCCTCCTGCCTTTGCTCTCCGAAGGTCGGCTCCCGTTTCCTCTCCAAAGGTAAAAACGACATCACCGCTAAAGGAGCTGCAATTAAAAGAAAGCTAATGGCTTAATGAATCATAACAAAATCTGCTTGCATTAGCACGTGAACCGCTGACCCTCTCCCGCTGCGGCTACCAGCTCTTTAATTGGATACGGTTTTATTTCCTTCCCAGCAAATTGGCCGCCAGTTCAACGTGCCAGGTGAGCAAAGCGGGCGCCGGGGCAGGTAAAGCCCAGCCTGCGGGGGGGCAGAGCCCCCCGGCCCCGTTTGCCCTGCAGGCAGCGACGCCTCCCGCGGTGCTGGCGCTGCGCAAACCCCAAAGCAGCGGGTGGCACGAACCCGGCACCCATCTTACAGCCCTGGCGGAGCAAGCAGGACCGCCCAAGGGGCTGCCTCCCCTCCTCGTTAACTTCCTCGCTCATTTGCCCCCATCACATGATGGGGAGCGGCCGGGTTCAGCGTTTCTGCTTCTCCCCCTTCGCCCGCCCGGCTTTGGCGCCAGGATCGCGGGGTTTATGCGGACGCGGGAATAACCCGCATCGCCCCAGGGCGTTTCGGCTGAGGTTTCCCCTCCGCTCCCCGGTCCGAAACGCAGCGGCGGCGGCGGCCGAGGCGCCGCGGAGCGAGCCCGGCGCGTCGATGCCTTTGCGTGGCGTTTGAGTTGTATTGCTGCGCTCGGCCGCCAGCAAAGGGGCTCGAAAGGCGCCTCGCAGCGGAGCCGGGGCGGTACGGGACAGGCCGCGAGGAGCCGGGATGCTCTACCCCATCTGTCCGGCTTCGCCCCCGGCCGTGGGGACCCCGCGCAGGCCGCGGGATTTGCCTGGCCGGGGGGGTTGGGGGGGGGGAACGCGGCATTTCCGCCCCGCCGCGGCCGGAAGGGCCCCAGGCAGGCCCCGAAATAGCACCAGTCGCTGCTTGATTTACAGCGGCGAAAGAGCAAAAAACAAAAAGCCGGCCGTGGCCCGCTGACCCGGCGGGTGTCCCCTCGCCGGGCGCCCGGGGCCCCCCGTCCCCTGGCCCAGCGGGGACCTGCCGGGATGGGCGGCCGTTTCCTTGGGAACGGCACGAGGGTCGGGGGGGGGGGTCCTGGGATGCTTTGGTCTTCCTGCCATAGCCTCAATTGCTCATTTATTTAGAGCGATTAGTGCCAGGTGCTGGCTGTTGTCTGCGTGACCCCAGCGGATGCCTGTCCGGCCCTGCCGGGCTCTTCCAGGCTGCTGCCGCATCGATCCGCTTCCGGCTAAGGTGGCCGGGTCTCCTCCGGCTTCTCACCCCGGCTGGGCAACGCGTGTGCACGCGCGTGCACGCCAGCCTCCCTCCATCCCTCCTCGCACGAGCCACGCCGCGAGCGCTGCTCCCTCCCCGGGGCAGCTCAGCCCATCACCCTGGCTCCGGGCCTGCTGCGCGGCTGGCTCCCAGCATCGCCCCGGCCGGGCCGCGGCCGCGCCAGCCCAGTGACTAATGAGCCGGCCGCAAATGTCAGCGGGGGCGCGGAGGAGGGGGGGGCTGCAGGGAGCCGTTCCCGCGCGGCCGCGCAAAGCCGGCTCCCGGCTCGCGGGAGGCAGAAACGCTGCCGGCGCCCGCGGGAAACAATCCGCCGCTTTGTGGCAGCGGCTGCCGACGGCGGAAACCTCCCCAAAAGCGAGCGCTGGGGTCAGGAGGCCTCGGGCTCCCTTTTGTGCGCCGGCTGCCGAAACGGCAGCCCCGCTCGCACAGCAGCATCACCGATGCTCCTCGCTCCCGTGCACGCTTTCCCCCTCTTCTTCCTTAACAGCACCCGCCCCGGGCAATTCCCCGGGGGGCTTGGGGGGGCCGGGAGCAGCCCGGCTAAGAGCCTCGTGGCTTCCAGCCTTTTCCCTCAACCCTCTAAAAGAAACCAGGGTTTCGCTGCCAAATGCATTTCCGCCGGTCCCCAGGTATCGCTTCCCCCGTGGCTCCGTCCCAGCGTTTTCACTCACTGGCACCGCTCGCAAGCAGATCTCGGCGAGATTAAACCTTTTTGCTGCCTATTTCTCCATCCACCAAAACTTCAATGCGCTTTAATTGCCTGCCGATTGATTTCCCCAAATTCCCCGCTGACCCGCGTAATCTTTAATTTGCAGATACTGGGAAAGAGGCAACGCCGGGGCTGTACGAGCCCGTCTTTAACTCGGCTCTGCTCAGACAGAGCTGGGAGCAGCGGGGAAAGGATGCTGAGAAAGCCAATTATTAGCGTTTTCATCCGCGCCCCGCGCTAGCTGTTCGGCTGAGCCATCTAAAAGGCTCTTTGTGCTCTGCCTCCTCCTCGGTGCTGCGGACTCAGCCGGGGAAGGGCGGGAGGGGGGTGACATTTCGGGCTGAAACAGCAGCTTTCGGGTCTCAGCCTGCAAGCGGCCGGGGGCTGCTTCTTGCCACCCCGCGCCCGACCAGAAGCTGCTCCTGCAACATCCCCGGCACGGGAGGGCGCGAGCATCACCCCGGTCCTGCTCCGCGGGACCCCGGGGCAGCCCCCTGGCAAATCCCCCGGCTCCCGCCGCCCCCGGCCGCTCCGACGTGCCCCGAATCCGCCCCCTGGGGCAGCGGCGACCCGGCGAGCCCGGCCCCTGCCCCGTCCGCCCCTCCGCTCCGGCGCGGGAACGCTGCCCCGGCGGCGGCCCGTTCGGTGGAGCGGCAGCAGTGACGAGCCGAAATCCTGAGCCTGGCCACGAAACGGCGATGAGAAACGTGCTTCAGCTAATAGCTGCCCACGGAGGAGGCCGTGAAGTTTATCGGAGCCAGGCGTCGGAGGGCTAAACAAACCCCAGGGGAACCGCGGGACGTGGCGGGGCAGCCGGGAGCGGGTCCCCGCTGCCGGTCGCTTCCTCGGCACGGGACCGGGGCTGGCAAACAGGGGGAAAAAAAGAGAGGGGGGGGTAAAAAAAAGGCCGGGGGAAAGCACCCCTGGGTGGGTGCTAGCGTGGGAATCGGGGCCGCGGGCGACGCTCGAGCCGGCCCGGGACCCTGGAGAAGACGCTTAGAGCCAGGCAAGCGACCTGCAGCAGAGGCAGCCTCCCCGCGCCGCGGCCCCGAACGCCTGCGGTCGGTCGCCCCGCTAGGGACGGAGCCCCGTTTCCCAACGGGAATTTTCCCTGAAGGTGTTGGGGATGGAGACAGCGAGGGGAGCGCAGGACCCCCTCCGCCCGCAGCCAGCACCGAAGCCGGGGCGGGCCGATGCTCCGCAGCCTCTCGCGCTCCGGGGAAATCCCTAAAGCGTTTAATTCACTTAAGCCTGGCGGTCTCCGCCAGTTGGGCAGAGCGACGGCGAGCAGCTCTGCTCCCCCCGCTCCAAAGCTGAGACTTAGCATGTTTTCCTTGCTCTGGCCGGAGGGCGGTGGAGCCTCGCGTCGCGAGAGAGGCGCTGGGATGAAGCAGCGGGGTGGTACCGAACGGCCAGGAAAGGGGCTCCGGGAGGGCCGGCTCCTGCCGGGACGATCGGGGAAGCTCCCGCGTCCCCTCCGCCGAGAGCATCCGCAGGTGCCCCGCGCGCGGCGGGGGACGGCCCCGGGGGGGGATGCTCGGCTGCGTGGTCCCCGCCGCTGCGGTCCGGGGCCGAGGCAGCGCCAGGAGCAGACAGATTAATAGCCGGCCCTCCGCCTCCCGTCTGCGCCCTTCAGCCTCGGCACGCTTTCCCACAATTAACTTAGCCTCTGAGCTGACCTGCCCAACGCCGGCCGGCGCGGGCCTGAAATAGCATCATCTGGTTTATATTGCCGATCCGCCGGCCGGCTTCGCAGCATCGCCCCGCGGGAGCCGTCCCCGTGCCGCCGTCTCTGCCCTCCGAATGCCTTCCGCCGCTGCTCAGAGCCGCGGCTCGTCGGTCCCCAAGGAGGGACGGGGAGATGCCCAGGGCTGCGGCGGGCTGCAGCGGCCGCGCTCGCTGCCGGCCGGGCGCCGGGAGGCGGATGCCGAAGGGCGGTTCCTGCCCCGGCTGCGCATCTCGCCTCCCTGGGACCGCACGGCTCAGCTCCCGCTGTTGCTGCCGGCGTCCCCAAAGCAGGGCCCCGGGGCCACCCGGCCGCCCCGTCCCGTCCCTCTGCCACCTGGCTGGGGTCCCGGCTCCCGTACTGGCTTCGGTGGCTGCCTGAGTAACTGGGAATAGGAGTCGCTGCCCCAAATTTGTGACCCAAAGCCCAGGATCATCAACCAAGTGCCTCATTTCTCTCCAAAAGATGCTCCTCAGCCCCAGAGTGACTGGTCGCGGCCACCTTGGGTCTCCCAGGGAAGTCTCCACTGTGCGGGAAACGCCAGGCAGCAAAACCCGACCCGGCGGCTGCCTTCGACACAGGGATCCCGACGAAAGGATCGTTAAAGAGCTTTGCAAGTGCCGGGTGGCTAAATAACAGGGGCAGAAGGAAAGCGCAACAAGGGATGTCTTGGAGAACCGGAGCAGGGAATAGCCACAGAGCTTTGGGGAAGTCGTTCTTGCAGAATAATCAAGCCCGATGCTCAAGAAGATGAGGCAGGATGTGGCACAGAGCATCATTTTCCCATCCTCAGAAAAGGCCTTTAAGCCATAACTAGCCAAAAATCTCTGAATGTGGCTGTTCGGGCAGAGGGCAAGGTCTGCTATTTTTCGGAATGACCTAGCACTCTGTCTAGGGACTGTCACGGGAACAGCCGCTTCCCGGGTGGGTCTGAGAGAGGACATCCCATGTCGGCCTGCCTGCGCGGCAGGAACCGCTCGGCAAGGCGGCAGGCGAGCCCCGAGGGTCCGTCCCCGCGCGACGACGGGGTCTGGGCCCGCTCCTAGCGCCCGGTCCCCGCGGGGAGGTCTCTCTCCCAAGGCCTCCAGCTCGGTGGCCTCAGCAGCTTCTTTCCAAACCTGCCGCAGCGGCGGGCGGCAGCAGCCAGGGACCTCGGGAGCGACTCGGGCTGCGCAGCGGCGTCTCCCCGGGCCGCCGCAGGCTCCCGGCTCCGCTCGCAGGGATTCGCTGGCAGGATGCGCAGGCGCTGAGACTGGCCGGGCGCAGGACACCACAGCCGTGACATTTTAAGGTCAGCACAAAGCTGCGTTATGACTCAAGTGGGGAAGATTTTTGATTTTGTCCAAATCAGCGATTTCTGCACTGCTGCTTGGAGGAGTCGTGCCATTCCTACGGCCTCCAGCCGCTCGCCATCGCCTTTCCTCTGCGCTGGCATTTTGCTGCAAACTGAAGTGTCACGCTGCTGCATTTCAACCCAAACCGTCCCCCCGTTCCCCTCTGACACCTCTTCAAGGTCTGTCTGGGGGCGGCAGTAGGCAGAAGAGAAATTGCAATTTCTCCCTGCCGCTGCCTGATGGAAGTGAGCGTGGCAGGAGCAGCTCTTCCCCGGAAGGGCAGCGCTGCCTCCGGGCAGCCCCGGCGCCCCACGCATCACTCGGGGGGAAGTCTGGGTGCAGCTTTCACCGGCTCAAGCGCCCCGAATTGGCGGTGGCTTTTCCAAGAGCTCTGCTTTCACACCGGCCCCATAGCAAAGGGCGGATTCGCAGCATCCATCGTGCCCTGGGGGATCCCGGCTCAGGGATGCAAGCGAAGTTGGGTGCGGGCACAGAGGTGAATCCTGCTCCAGCCTCCCCGCCGCTGTCTCAGCACCCGCTTCGGGTGGCTGGTTGCGTTAAGACCCCTCAGCAAGCGATGGAGATGCCTCTCACCTTCCAGCCAATGATTCAGCCCAGCTAAGATACAAACCGTCCTTGGAAGATACCCGTTTCTCTGCTTGACCGGAAGGAGACCAGAGCAGCTCCGTTATTCATGCTCAGCCTGATATTACAGCGCAGTACTTTCCCCGCGCCCGCCGAGCGCCCAGCCACCTCGCCGCAGGGGCTCGAAGGGCTCGGAGGAGCCATCTCTTACTGACGCCCAACCTGGGGCACGGGCCTGCTCGCGGGGCTCCCTGCCCGAGCGCGCCGGGGAGCAGGATGCGGCCCCAGCCTCCCGCACCCGCCTGGATTTGAGAGGGCAAAGCCTTCAACGTTCAGGCTCGGGGTTGCTGGCAGGGCAACGCCAGCCCGGATTTCTTGGGCCGTTATTTCGCTCGAGCATCCCTACGCGGGGAAAGCAGGATGAATGAATGAATAAGGGAGCGAACGAGTGGACGTTCTCCGTGCACAAAGCTGCTCCTCCAGCGGGTCGGGGTCATCTGGTCAAGGTGTGGGAGCTGGCTGAATAGCTCTGCTGCGGAGGAAGACAACGGAGAGCCCACCCCGTTTCTCGGCTTGCTCTGAAGCAGGTTGCGTGCAGGGAGGGAGCAGGGAGACAGCCAGCGCCGCTCGAGGCCATAAATTAACCTCAGGGTTTCCTAATGGGACCCTGATTTATCTCCTGCCTCTGTCTGAACTAATTGAGTTCATTCCACTCGGTGATTCATGCCGTGGAAATGGGTTCCCGAGAAAATGGGACCTCAAGCGGCTTCAGCAAATCCCTCGGTTTATTAGCCAGGGAGCCGTAATGCTTTTAACCCAAGGAGACTTGCAAAAAGCAGCCTCGAGCCCCGAGTCGATCCGTCACTGCCAGCGGCCGCAGCTCAGGTTTCAGCCGGGCCGCGCGGGGCTGCCGCGCGCGTCGGCTGCTCGCGGCGCAGCCGGACCCGCCGGGCGGCACGAGGGGGTTTGGCAACAGGCGGTTTCGCGGTCAAGCCTGGGCCAGGCTGGCTGCGGGGCTCGCGGGAAGAGCTCGCCGCCGGCACCCCGGAGCCGCCGTCGCGGCCAGCGGGCTCCCAGCCCGGCTGAGCTTTTGCTGCCCCTTCCCGCTGCCGTGGAGGGAGGGAGGCAGGCGGAGGAAAAATCGATGCTGAGCTGCTCTTACCACCCTCTAGACATTGCATCGGCCCAAACTCTGCGTTGCATCGGCCCAAACTCTGCGTTGCATCGGCGCGGGGGCCGTGGGCCCTTGTCGCGCTGTCCGCTCGCGCCCGAGCGAGCGCCGCGCAGGGCGTTCGGCGGCAGCCGCCGCGGCTAACGGCTCGGTTGCTTTGCAGCCGTCTCGCTGCCCTTAGGGCCGGGGAGCTTGCGTTAAGATCGCAGGGTGCTGGTAGTCGCCCAAGACCCAGAGGCCTTCAACGGCCGCCTGGGAAGGGTCTCAGCAGCCCCCGTGCTCCTCGCTGGACGCAGAGAGCAGCCTCGGCTGACAGCAACTGGGGCGAGAGCTCCTGATTTATGTACCCCGGAGGTGGCTTCTTGCAGGACGTCCCGAGCCCGTGTCACCACCGCTGCCCTCGTCTCCCAGGACGCCCGGAGGGACCCGCTGCACCTCCCCAGGTGGCAGTTTCTTGGTGCATCGCCTGCGAGCGGGGCTCCCAGCGGTCGCTGCTGCTCGCAGGTGGGTTTTCTCCGCTCCCATCCGCCCTTTCAAGCATCCAGCCCGGGGCAGCTGCGTTTCTGTCTCCCTGTCGCGTTATGGCCCTCATTAAAATCTTTCTAGAAGCCAGAATAAAATTGCATTTACCAATTTCCTCCTTGCCCTCGATGTTGTTTACTGGCTTAGAGAATTCCAGCAGGTCTGAAAGGCCTGCTTTCGCCCGCGGAGACATCGCTGCTCGTCCCAATCAGATTACTTTTATCCGATCCATCTTCATTTATCTGACCTTTATAAAGCTCTCACCTGATTTCCAGAGCACAGGACATTCACAACACACAGTTCCCTTCCTTTCCCTGCTCGGCTCTGCTCTGACACCGGTCTACGACCTCCTCACCCAGCAGCCACCCATCTCCAGCAGAGCCCGAGCGGGCGCGAGCCACCCCGAAAGCGCCGCTTGGCGCGGGCGCGTCGGGCTGGCAGGGCCAGGGCTGGCTCATTTGCATGGGGAACGAAGGTAGCAATTAGTTTACATCATCGTCTCAGCAGGCTGGGAAATGAGCTCCCTTCCGATTGAGTCGCAGCTGCTGGGAAGAGGCTCGAGGGAGCGGCGAGCCGCAGGGAGGCAGCGGCTGCCCTGGGAGGCGCGCGGAGCGCGAGGGCGGGCGCCGGGCCGCCGTCTTGCCCCACGTTGCGCCCTCGAGCACGTCCCCTCCTCGCCCAGGGGCCCGTTCCAACCGAAATCCCCCCCTAAAAAAATCTTCAGTACCTTCCTCAAGTGGAAAACGTGTGGGAGAAATCAGAACCGGGCACTGCTTGGCGCTCCCCGCCGCGGGACGAGCCGCGTGTCCAGCTCCGGAGCGGCAGACTCCCGCCTGGGAGGAAAGTTCATGCAAGAGATGAGTTTGTCAGTCCCGCACCCGGCAGCCCTTCCTCCCACTGCAAGGAGCCGTAATTCTCCCTGCACGTGTATCCCCCGGAGGAATATTAATGAGTCTGGAAGGCGCAGAGAAGCCCCTCTCCCCATTAGGGCTCTCGTGCTCTTCACCTTGATGAGCACTTGGCTGCCAAGTGTTAATCAGAGCATCTCCTCTCCTGCAGGGAGATGGATGGAAATGCATTTCTCCCAACCACATTGCCGCTGGTTAATGCATCCAGCTGAGCCCAGAGAAGGACCCAGCACATCTCTGAGGCTCCAACCTCCAGCACTTTCAAGAGGGTGTATTGAGAATCATGCAGCTTTTCTGGAAAGCTAAGGCAGGGATACCATCCTGATAACACTGAGAAAGCTTGGCTGTGATCGGGGGAATTTTTGCCTGTTACCACTCTGAATGAAGCCCCAGGGGTTGCTCTAGGCTAAATTGCGGCCAGACGCGACAAGGCCACGGCACGAGAGTGGCCAGCGGTGCTGCGCATGGGCCCGGGCTGCTCTCACCTCCTTCCACCGTGGGAGCAGCCAGCACAAGACTCCCACCCTGCATGGCAGCAAGGGCAAGAGGGGAAAAAAAGAAGCATCTGCCTCCCTTCTTTTATGCCAGGTGTGATGCCCCCACCCACCACCCAAACGACCAGCTCCCTTCTTCTACCCACCTTAAAAGCCCTTAAGTGAAGCCAGCTGGGCTCAAACCCTGTTGGGATCCTTCCCTCCAACCCCCTCCCCGACTTGCCTGAGCATCATTGGGATGAGGCTACGGAGGCCCCCAGCATCCTTGAAAGTGGACAATTTGGGGAAAAAGACAAGAGGAGGGGGGTCTGCAGGGACACAAGGGCTTAAACTCCAGGTTGGCCCTCAAGCCAGTCTCCTGGGGGGTTGGAGGAAAGCTGGAACAAAGCATTTGGAGAACACATGGGTCCAGCGTGTCCCGAGCAGCGTGTGAGGCTGGAACGGGGTCGCTTGCACCGCTGGACATCCCAGCCCAGCTTTCCAAGCAGAAAACCCCCCATTGGCCTCCTCTCCTTGCAGCGCCGCGGTGGAAAACAGCCTGTGATCTGCTCCTGCCCTGGGCCAGGCTGGGAGGTTTCGTGCCTCCGCTTTGTGCTCAGACGCACACAAAAGCGGCTGCAAGGAGGAGGATGCTGCAGCCGGGGCCTGCTGAAAGCAGTTGCCATAGGGACATTATCGCCCAGCGTCAGCCTGGACTTCTTTGCTCCCGCTCCCTCCTTGCCTTAGCTTTCACCCTCCTTGGCATCGGTGTCAGGGAGCCGAATTCAGACTGTGCAAGCGAAACCTCCCCACCGCGCACGGCGGCCGCGCCGGGGCACCGAGCCGCGGCGTCTCGGCGGCAAACCCACCGCCCCGCTGCCAGCTCCGCGCCGGCCCCGCTGCATCCCCCGTGGTGTCCCCGGGAGTCGCACGACACACCCGCGTTAGCTGACATCCCCGACACCGTCATTATTCCAAGAAGCCAAACTCGCTCACGCTCTTTTTCCCCCGCTAAGTGCTCCAAAATACTTTGAATTGTAATCAAAACTGCAGGAGACGATACGAAGCTTTCGCCTTTCAATGTGGCGGATTGCATTGTTGCGTTAGAAGGAGAACAAGCGGTTATCGTTAAGGTTCCTCTCGCCGGGTTTGCCTGCACCAGTGACAGCCGGACAACCACCACCACGTTGCAGGGCTTCAGCTTGCGGGACCGACAGATGCCGGGAGGCTCTGGAGCAGCTTTGCGCTCTCCTGGGCTGTAGGCATCCATACCGGGGCTCTAGCAGTGTAATTACATCCATATGGAAAAGCCGACGCTGCTACCCAGCCCTGGGTGGCCCAGGCTGGAGAGCAGCAACGTGCCCTTCCCGGGACCCTTCGACCAGGGCCTGCCCGGGAGGAAACGTGCTGTCCTAAGAGCTGCAATTTGGAGCATAAAATGAAAAAAGAGCCTTTCCCAGGCACTGCTGCGCTCAGTTTTCTCTCTCCTGGGGCTGGCGGACGCAGCCCTCTAGCTCCAAGGCACCGGCGGGTTTGGTGCAAGCCTGGTGGCTAATGAAATATGCAGAGACAGAGCTAATTGGCAAACGGTTCGTCCTGCTGGAAAGCACTCAGCCGCCAGCCGGGATGTTCAGCCCCCGCGGCCGGGCTTTGGCTGGCATCAGGAGAGGTCTGGGTTCGTTATAAAGCTCTAATCTGATCAGGTTTATGAAAGGCTTGGAGGAAGTTGCAGCGCGATGGTGCAGGATGCTGCTCAAAGGTGGAGACGAAACGCCCGTCCGCAGGGGCTTTAACCGAGCGGTCCTGGAAAGAGCCCCAATAGCTCTATGCACGCAGCAAAACAGCAGCTCCCCTTTCCAGCTAGCTCTGAGCTCGGCAGGGATGCATGGGGAAACTGAGGCACGGTGAAGTTGCAAGCTGTATTGCTAATACGTCCGCCAACACAGACCCCACTTGGTGTGGGGCAGATGCCAGGAGTTGGGGGGAAGAGGCAAAACGCCCCTGGACCTTGCCTGGGCAACATGCAGTCTGAAAAAAACAGCTGAAAAAAACATCCCATAACAGAGTAAGCATCGAGTCATTAAAATTAATGCCTATTTTTTGCAGGGAGGGAGAAAAAAAAAAAAAGAAACAGCTGAGAGAGCCAGGAAAAACCTCCCGCTGAGTCCTGCTGCCCAGGCTGCGCCGCCTGCCTTGCTCCGTCCTTATCGACGCAGCCAAGGGTTTGACATTCATTTCCTCCCAACAGCAAAATTCTTGATCCATCAGCAACAAAACTGAATCAATGGGTTCCCAAAAGCTGGGCTGGTGAGAAGAAAGCCAGCCCTGCCCCTGACATGTGGAACCAATCAATACCTTAACCAGAAAAATATTGATACTCTTGCTGCTGTGGACATATTTATGTCCTTTATTATACGTGTCACCAGGAGTGACTTTTTTTCTGCCCCTTGCCTGGCTCTGAATGCAGTCTCTCATTTTAAATTTTGCAAAGTCTCGTTTCTCGGGGAGGGAGATGGAGGGAAATCACGGTCTGTTTTTACTGTCTCACTATTTTACCATCGCTCCATCCCGAGAAGGGATTGAGTTTCCTGGACACTGTGGTCTCTGCTCTCAGGAGATTGCTTCGGTCATTCCTTATAAGGAACCAAAGATTCATTTCACACATTACCATGAATACCCCCCGCTGCTCTTCAGGGTGATGGATTGCACTGAAAGAACAGTTAAAGAAGGAAAAAAAGGAACAAAGGGAGGATGGGCAACCTGAAAGCAGGAGATTAACAAGGGAAAAAGAGGCTGGAGGATTAGAAAGAAGCATTAGGAGAAATTATAGGAATGGATATCAAGGGGTGTAATAAAAACCAGATTGGAACACTTTGATATTAATGGAAATCAGGTTTTTGGGGAGTTGGGGAATGTTATATCCCTTCTACCTCAGAGCGACGGGTTTAGGGTGCTGCAGCCTCACGAGCCCGAAGCCGAACACCCTCGACCCGAGATCCTCCCCACCGGGGCGATTTCGGGCCAGCATCCAGCTGCTCCAGGCTACCCGGGGGCTACAGCCAACCTCGCAGCCCTGCAGAGGGGTGCCCAGGCACCGAGGTGGCCCCGCACCAGCCCGGCCGCCCCGCGGGGTCCCAGTGCCGGGCAGGACGGCGGCAGGAGGGACGGGGCCTTGCGCCGGGGCCGCCGTGCCCTGGGCGAGTGCCTTGCACTGATTTGGAGGCAGGATGCGGGAGCCGCGAGGGCACCTCCGAGTCGGAGACCCGGCTCTCGCGGCTCTTCCCCGGACACACCGGTATTAGTGAGTCCTTGCAACGCTCCAGGAAGGGGAAAGGGGTGTGGGGGGGTTATCAGCAATCCCTCCCCAGCTTTCTAAACCAAGGGAGCAGTTTTGCCATGGTAAAATAGCTCCGAGCCCGGAGCCGCGTGCGTTGGCTGCGGTTTTGCCGGGGAAGGCGTTCGGCCGTTTCTAGATCGCAGTTTGAGACGGAGCCGTTCTTCCCCGCGCTCCCCGTCGGCCCCCTCACGGGAAATAAGCGGGCGGTTTTGGAGCTGCAGAGACGCCGAGGAGAGCACGCAGGCGAGCAGCCCGCCTGTGCGCCTCGCTCCGCGCGCGTCGACCTTGGACTGGATCCTCGAAAGCTTTTACGTGCCTAAATCCCATTGATTTAAACGAGGATCAGAGGCTCAAATACCACGGGAGCCCTTGGCCTCAGCTCATTGCTTCCTGCTCTCCAGCGGTGGGCTTGGCTCTCGCCAAGGGTCCCAAGCGGGCCAAAATGGTTCAAATGAAAAGGTCTCATTTCCTATTGGAAAAAGTGAATTTTCTTTAACCAAAAAAAAAAAAAAAGCCTTGTTTATATGAATTCCTCTCCACCCTCCAGAGACTGTCTTTGGAGAAAAACCCTTACGGTTCCTGGCAAGGTGCAATCCTCCAGCCCTGCCTGAAGGCAGCCGCAATAGCCCCGCGTTTGGGCAGATCACCCTCTGGGATTATCCCCAGCCCGGATTTCCTCCCCGTTCCCCGCGAAGGGACGCGCTCCCGCCCGGCCCGTCCGTCGCTCCCCAGCGGTCCCAGCCCACCGATGACGCCTCTCGCCTCGCCGGACACCAAAGCCCGTTTCACAATGGTTTTTTGCGCGCTCTGCTCATTGCAGCCCTTTATTTATGCTCTCAGCCCTGGCTGTGAACGGCCCGGGCAGCGCGATGAGATTGTCTCGATATGTATTATTTATTCATCGTTATTTATAACTTACCATTACCGCGCTACTGTCTTTGTCGGGAAAGTAATTACCTACGCTTTTTAGTAAAATCGATACAAAGTTTGCAGGCAGGAACTAGCGGGGAGTGTTTAACCGGAGCCTATTTCTGGGGGCTCCGGTGGGTCCTCGTGGGGCGACGGGGGACAAGCTCGCCTGGGTTCGCTCGGACACCTTTGGCCTTCACGAGCGCTCGGGGAAGACCCGGCCGAGCCTAAAGACGAAGAGCGAGAGAGCTCGTTGCTCCAAGGATGCTCTGTCCTTGAGCGAGACTTAATGGGATATTTCACCAGTTGGGCTTTCGCTAGTCAAACCTGCCTTTATCCGGGGGAGGGAGGCACCCGCGAGCGCGGCCGTCCCGGCCTCGCCGAGCAGCTCTTGCCGGCGACGTTTCCACCCTGCTCCATCCGCGCCGGCCAACGACACGGCCTCGCGCATCCTCGCCGGCCGTGCAGCTCGCTCCGGCTGCAGGGTGCAAGCGGAGGGCGATGCCGGCGCAGGCTCTGGCCCCGCTCGGCGTTGCCGCAGGGTCGATCCAGAGCGAGCCACATCAAAGCTGCGCTCCGCCAGCAAATAAATCCTTTGAGCCTTTGGTTTTAATTCGCAGAGGCAACCGCAGACCTTTAAGAGCCCCTCCGTCACTGCACAGAGCCAGGAAAGGGCTGCGAGCTCTTTGGGACAGAAAAACGCGCGAGGGGGATTTAAGGAAAAGCGCCGGCGAGACCGTTCGCCGAAGCAGCCGCGGAGGGTTACGCCGGGAGCAGAAGTTTCCGCTCACCTTCGCTGCTGCCGCCCGGCCTAGCGGACATTTCGGGGCACAGTGGCACCCGACAGCGTCCGCTGGGTCATTTTCAAACCAACCTGCTTTATCAAAGCCACCATAAAACCCCCCCAGAAAGAGCCCTTCCGGCCCCGGCGCGCTCTGGCGAGCCCCCCCCCACCGGCAGCACCGCGCTCAGCTGCCCGGGCCGGGGTCCGTCACCGAGGCCGGGGAAAGGCCGCGACGCTTTCGACCCTCTCTGCCCGCTAGCGCGGTTTAACCCATCGCTGCAGGCTCAGGCCGAAGCAAGACAGAGTTGTCCTTGTAATAAAAGCGGGAAGCTTTGCAGGACGCGAAGGAAACCGATGCGGTTGCGTCAGTGCCGAGGGTGGGTTTACGGACGGTCCCCCTGGGGCGCGCACGGGGGGGACGTCGCCCCCCCCAACCCGGTCCCCGAGGGCTGCGATGGGCCAGGCAGCAGCTCGGGTGCCCGGGCGAGGGGGTGTCTCCAAAGCGGGCGCCTGCGGGACCACTGTCCCTGCCTGGAGGAGGTCCGGTCACCCCATCCCGTGCGCCCCGGAGCATCTCGGCGGGCTGCGACGTGACCAGCCATCGGGGGGCCGGAGCGGGACGAGGCGGGCGGGCGGCCGAGGGTGCAGGGGGGCAGGCGGGCGGCGGCGGCAGGTGCGGCGGGGGCGCGGCGCGGGGGGCTGCCGGGGGTCGGCAGCAGGGTGCTGGCTGGCGCGATGCTCCGGGGGCGGAGAGGACGAGGAGGAGGAGGAGGAGGAGGAGGGACTTGCAGGCCTTTTTTCGCCGCTGCCGGGGCGGCGGGCGGGCAGAGGGAGGCAGCCCGGCCGCGGCAGGCGCTGCTCGGCTCGGGGCGGGGGGGGGATGTGAGGCGGCGCCGCCGCCCCGGGGACCATGGCCGGGCTCCTGCCGCCGCCGCTGCTGCCGCTGCCGCTGCCGCCGCCGCTGCTGCCGCTGCTGCTGCTGCTGCTGCCGGCGGTGAGTGCCGGGGCGCGCCCGGAGGGGCCCCGCCATGGAGCATCCCCGGGGGGGGGGGGGCTGCGCAGCCCGGGCAGAGGCACCCCGAGGCACCGGGCTGGAGCAAGGGGACTCCCAAACACGCAGGCTGGAGGGTCCCCGAGGCACCGGGATGGCGAGTCCTGAGGATACGGGAGCGGCGGGTCCCGGGGGACCCGCCTAGAGCACCCCTGGGTGCCGAGGGAGGGAGCAGGGGGGGGCGGCGGGACCGGGCAGACACGGCTTGCGCTACCCCGAGCAGGGGGCTCAGTCACCCTTTTCCACCGGGAAGGCTGATACAAAGGGCAGTGCACGGCGGGGGGAGAAAGCAATCCCCACCCTGGTAGCCCCATCTCCCACCCTCCGGTGTCTGCACATCTCCCCCAGACCTGCCTTGCCCTTCCCGGCTCCAAACCCGCTTCCCCGGAGCGTGGGAAAGAGCCCCCTTCCCCGGGGCGAGCCCCCAGCAAGGGCGACAACCGGAGCCGAGACTTCGGGGCAAGGGGGAGCCCAGGAGAGGGGAAAAACCAGGAGCAGAGCAGACCTACGGCCCTGCCTGGGGCAGACACAGGGCTTTTGCTGCAGGACGGTTTGGTGCGGGTCCCCGAGGTTTCGTTAGGCAGCAGGACACCTTTCGGACGGGGCGTTAAACCTGGTGCTTTAGCCAGTGTGGCGCAGAGACCTGGATGGAGAGCGCTGTTCCTTGCTCCGCTCCGGAGGGTCTCCATCCCCGCGGACGCCGGGTACCGCTGCGGAGAGGAGCGGGGCTGGCCGCGCTCGCCCCGTCCCCGAGGCCGCTCGGTGGCAGACGGAGAGGCAGGAACCGTGCTGGGGAATCGATTGAAACGATTTCGCCCCCGGGGAACAACGGCCCGGGGAGGGGGGGCAGCCAGGCGTAGGCGTCCCCCGCGACCACCTCGCGGGGTCCCGGCTGAGCGCCGAGAGAGGACGGCGGCGGCTCGTCGCCAGGGCACTTGCCGGCGTTTAGCGCTGGATGTGACCCCCTAGGCTTAGACCTGCCAAGTCCATCCGGTCCTGGGAGCCGGGAGAGGGAGCGGGCAGAGCCCGGCTGCTGCTCCGGCTCCTGCCCGGGGGGGGGCCGCGATCCAGCTGTGCGGCCACCGCTGCGGCCAGCGGCCCGACAACCCGGCCGTGGGAGCCGTGCCGCCCCTCGCCTCCGCTCTCGGCCCGCACCGCTCGGAGGGCGGCCGAGCCCCGCGGGACCCGCCGCGCCGAGGCTTGGCGGCACGCGCCGGATTCAGACGCGGCTTCCTCCCTCCGCTGCCCCAAGTTTGGGGATCGCTCGGAGCCAGAAAGGGGGGTGGGAGGTGGGGGCACATCGCCAAGAAGCGCGGCGGCCCCCGCCCCGGCAGGCTGGCGGGCGCTTCGCGTCCCGGCTTGCAGCTGGGCCCGTCTCCAGCCGCGGCGGCGAGGCCGGCCCCCCGCCCCAGCGCCTTTTCCGCGCCAGCGTTTCGGCGGTGATGGCGATGGTGCGTCGCCGAACCGGCGCGCTGCGAGAACCCTTCCTCCAGGGCCAGCTCCACGCCGGCCCGCTCTGCCGCGAGAGCAAAACGGGCCGGCGCCACTCAGCAAGCGGTTAAAAGCCCGCAAAGGCGTCGTGCTCACCCTCAGCACGTCCCCCCCCAATCCCCCCCCCCCCCCCAAAAAAACCCCTTTTCGGTCCAGCTGTCAAAAACGCTTTACGGCGTTAATACCTGCGGCTTTGTCAACAGGCGCTGCGGTAACGAGGCGCACGTGCCAGCGGTCGCGCGCGGACCCCCGCGCCCCTCTTGCAAGCGCCCTGGTCTTTCCGGGGGTTTGGGATATCACGTTTTTGCACGCCGCTGAGCGGCGCCGAGGCGGCCGGCGGGCAGGGACAGGCGGCAGCGGCGGCTCCTGCGTCGCGATGCAGGGCATCCCTGGGTGGCAGAGCCGGGGTTGGGGCCGGGGGGGGGGGTCCGGGAAGGAAGCGTTGCAGCCAGACCCCGCCGGGGCAGCCCGCACGGAGCGGCGTGGGAGAGCTGGCCGCGTCGGCCCCAGCTGCGCTGGCCCGCTCCTTCCCAGCGCTATTTATAGCGAGGCGCGTTCGGTAGCTCCCCCGGTCCAGCTGCCGCTCCCCCCCCCAACCCCGGCGCGGGCCGCCTGCCAGGACCCCCCCACGCCGCAGCAGACCCCTGCCCCAGCCGGGGGGACTGGCGAGCGGCAGCCCGCGCTCTGCCAGGAGGTGCCGCGGGCAAGCTCCGGCCGAGCTGGATTTGTCCCGCTGGAGAGGCATCCGGCTGCACGAAGCAAGCCCGTTTCCCAGCTGTCGTCTGGGGGTGCAGGGAGGGTCCCCGCCCCCCCCCCCCGGTGCCAGGGCCCAGCGCCGCGGAGGGCGGCGAAGCAGCACCAGCGCCCAGAGCACATGCTTTCAAGCGCAGGGTAATTGGAGCACTTTGTCATTCAAATGCCTATAATTGGCGCTCCATTGTCTCCGGCCGGATGATGCACAGAGCCGAGTTCATAACTGGAGCCGAGTTCATAACCGGCGCTGGCCGAGGAGGCGGCCAAGAGGCCGACAAGGCAGCCGGAGGCCCAGGGAGCGGAGACGCGGGGAGGCGGCATCGCCTCCCGGCCCCGGGCAGGCGGCAGCTCGCGTTTCTTCCTGCAAAGACGGCTTAGCTCAGCGTCCCCAGCACCTTCTGCCCCTCCTGCCCATCCTTCCTTCTGCACAAACGCAGCCCTGGCTGCAGCACGAGGGAGCAAGAAATAGCCCTGGCAAAGACTCGGGTAGCCCCTAGCCCCGCTTCCCACGCCCCAGCGGACCCGGCCAAGAGGTGTTTTGGGGACCGGCCGGTCCGCGAACGCTCCCAGAGCTGCAAAGTGCATGTGCAGAGCTGCCCTGACCGCACCGCTTGCGGCGGGTTTATTGCTTCCAGATGAGGCAGCAGGCTGCTCTGCAAGCAAATACGCTGCCTTGCGTTAGGCAGCAACGCCGCTAAGGGTCTCGGGGCTCTCTCCAAAGTCACTTCCATTGCGGGGGGGCTCTGATTTCAGGTCCCCACATACAGTAAAATCACTGCACTGAGCTGGGACCCAGGTTTCCCGAATCGCCCGCTGCCCGGACGGGATGCGTTTCTCCACCTGCCCTCGCAAGGGGCAAGCCCCGTAACGACAGTCGCCTCCGGGCTCCCTTTTCTCTGGCAGGGACCCGCCTGGGCCTCCAAGGACAAGTGCTTCACCAAGATGTACACGACGAGCGGGGAGTGCTGCAAAGCCTGCAACCTGGGCGAAGGCGTCGTGCAGCCCTGCGGCGTGAACCAGACCGTCTGCGAGCCCTGCCTGGACAGTGAGTAGGGCGGCACGCGCTCCCCTCCGCCGGAGGGGCTTTGGGCGTCGTGAGCGTTAGCAGAGCCTCGGCTCTCCCCGCGTGCATCCTCTTGCCTTCCCCGGAAGCGTTGCTTGGGCGGGATCGGCAGATTGTTTTGCCCTTTGTCTCAACGAGGGAGCAGAAGTCCCGGGCACGCACCAGCTCCGCCGTGCTCGCCGCCTTCCCAGGCCACCAACCTCCACCCGAGCAGCCCAGATGTCAGGGTTACTTCCAGCATTTCCCCAAAGCCACGGGACACCCGTGCCCAGCCCCAGACACGGCAGCTCTGGGGCAGCAGCCTGGGCAAAACCCCTTCAGCCCACGGCACGTTGCCACGTCCCTCTTCCTCCCTTCCTTCCCCGAAGGCTCCCCAGCTACGGGTCAGTGGCCAAGCTTTGCCTCCGACACTTTCCCCTCCCCAGGCCGACTCCGCGTTGGTCTCCGATCCGGCCCCCGTCTCCCCATGAGCCCCCTGTATTTTTTAAGGCAGCAAAACCTGCAGAATAGAAGCGAGGTTGGTGGGAGCGAGGCAAATCACAGCGGTCGCCACCAGAGCGGGAGCAGAGCTTGCTGCCGGCCGGCTCCAGGCACATTGCCTCTGCCAAACACTTCCTAAAAGTCAGAGATGAGTGCTGGCCACCTGGATAAATGCTTACAGATGAAGCGGCCCAACTATTATTATTTATACAATGCCACGATATGCACAAGCAATCTGCCCCCTAAATTTACTGCTGCAAACTCTCTGAAGGCCTCAAACAGGGCTGAGGACAGGCACGAGCAGCATCGTCTGAGCCATCCGAGCCCGTGCCGCCCCGAGGGTGGGGGGCGACAGGGGAAGGGGCTGGCGAGCCCTGGGAAAGGGATGCCGGTTTTGCAAGCCAAAGGGCTGCCAGAAAGTCAGGGCAGCGCCGGCGCGGAGCGGGGGAACGGAGCAGCGTGTCAGTGTAGCGCTAAAAATACCTCTGCCTTCCTGCAAAATCAATGCACGGCACTTACGCTGCGAGCGACGGGCAGCAGCGGCCCGGGGGACCGACCGCGTGCCCGGCTGTAACCTTGGGGCTCCTGTATGAGCTAGCTCGGACCTGTGCCGGCTCCGAGCCGGAGCATCCCGCTGCCGGGGCACCAAGCCTGGGGTTGCACCGTGTGCCCCTGCAACCCTTCACACGGGTTGCGCCCTGCAAACAGCTTGCCGGGGTGTTCGGCTCCGATGCTGAGACTGCGTCGCCTAAGACGCAGGACTGCACATCCGGGGCGCGCGGGCGGGTTGCTTCACCCCCTTGCCAGCAAGGCTCAGGCGTGCCTCTTTCCCGTAACGCCCCCCCGCGCTTCCAGGCCAGGAGATGCCTTGCCTCCCCGCTTGCTTTCTGGGAAGTGGGAGGATGGAAGGGAGTTTCCAGCCCCTCCAGGAGGACGTGGGATGGGAGAGCAGGACCGTGACCTGGGCGCAGCGTTAGGAAGCCGGTGGCATCGAGCCATTGGCGCATGTCAGTGGTTGTGCATGCGTGCCGGCCGCGGTGCATCCCGGCTCACCCTGCCCCGTATCACCCCGGCCCTCGCCTGGGGCCGGCATTCATGTTCCTGCAGCAGGATTAAGATTTGGCACCCGCCTGGTCGGGTCAGGGAGCTGAGCTGGAAAACATTGAGGGGAAAAAAAGCTCTGGCCCTTCCTCCTTCCCTGCAGGGCAAGGAGAGGCTGGGAGCGAACAACGGAGCAGCTCGGGAGAGCCAAGCCCGTGGGCAGCCCCTCGCGCCCTGCTTGGCTGCGACACGCCTGGCCTCTGAACGGGAGCGCTGGGCCCCGCTCCGTGCCTCAGTTTCCCCCCCCCCCAGCACAGCAGCTTGCAGCCCTGCCACCCCCATTTGGGGAGCACCGCAGGAGACCCCCAACTTACCTAACCACCAGGGGAGCATGCACCAAGCACCTCCAAACCCACCCATTTTATCCCCCCCAGCTGTAGTCCCTCATTCATTAACCTCAGCATAGGCTAATCGCCAAAAGCTCGTCAGCTGGGAGCCCCCAGGCACCAGCAGCACCCAAGGCCCCCAGCACCCAAGGAGCTGGAGGAGTCCAGAGGGGATGGGGGCTGTCACGCCAAAGTTCATCCCCCCGGTCCCTGCATTAGCCCAAACAGCCACTTGCTTTTTTTTTTTTAATTATTATTCTTTTGCTCCTTCCCCCTCGCCAGCCGCCCCTGATTGCTGCCTCGTGATTTATTTATGCAGCTCCCCAGCCTCCATGGCCGCGGCAGGGAGGAGGCCCCGTTTGAATCTCGGCTGTAATTGCTCAGCTCAGATACCTTTTGCTGCCCCTGAAAATGTGCCCACTCAGCCAGATGCCTTTCCTGGCCACTTCCCCGCGCTAATGGCGCCTATCAATAATTCAGAATAATGCAAGGGCTTAGCCCAGGTTAATGGGAGCTGCGCGCGCCGGCGGCCGGCCGGGGGCTGCTCTGCCCCTGCTCATCCGGACGGGTGCAGGATCGGTGCGAGGAGCGGTCTGGTCTCCAGGACAGTGGTTACGAGCCCCCGGAGAGGAGCGGGACATGCAGATGCGGCCTGGGGGAACTGGGACGGGGAGGTGGCTGGTGGCTGGTGGCCCAGCATGGCCCCTCGGGGGTCCCTGCGGCACCCGCAGCACCCGGCAGTCGAAGGGGCACGTAGCCCCCTTCGGCCCGGCACCGCGGCCCAGCGCCGCCGCGCTATGGGATCCACCGCGGGGGTGGGAATGGTTGATGGAGATGCCACCGTCCCTGATGGACGGTGGCTTTTGGGAGCTGTTTCTTCTCAAGCTGGTGATGTCTTGGCGATGGCTTGGCCACTTGGGCCCTCCAGGGGTGCGGGGACTCAGGACCCTTCTTTCCACTCGATCTTGAAAGCAGTCAAAATTAAGCAGGAAAACACCGTTGACCTGAGGTTCTCCACGTCTCCTGGCTGATCCAGGGCAAACAGCCTAGAGGCTGTGGAGGCTGAGGATGAGGAAGGGCTGTGGCAGAAGGCCCCGGGGCCAGGGAGCCGGGGAAAGGCAGGTTCGCCCCACGGCGCTGAGCCCCCGCATCCTGTGGCCATGGCCCCAGAGCATCCTCGCGAGCCGCGCAGCTAACTGCAGATCCGGACGCGCCCCGACCGCTTTCCAGCCGAGCGGGACAAGCGGAGGGACCGCGCTGGCCCTCGAGAGGCGCACCCGGCGTTTTGGGGAAGGGCGGCCGGGGGTGTTTCGGCAACGGGGGGGCTCAGGGGAATCAATCCGAGGGGGGCAGGTGGAGAGAGAGCAGTTGCGCCCCGAACCCTTCTTCCTGGGCTATATATAACTTCGAAGGCCGCCGGGACCGCGCCGGCGGGGGCGGCTCGCCGGGCTTCGGGCGGAGGATTGATTTCCACGGCGGCATCAATCCTGCCGGCTGCCCTGAAACCAGAGAACGAGCAACCTTGGGGTCGGCGGCGCTGTAACCTCGCGTTGGCATCGCGCCCCGCGCGCCCCGGCCCCCCCCCGGCAGGTCCCACGGCCGGGGGCTGCAGCGAAAGTGGGTGAAGCCCCCCCCCCAGCATGAGCAGCCGGCGGGACGCGGAGTGGCACGCGTGCTGGGAGGATGCTGAGACGGAGCGATGGGCTGGGGACAGGGGGGGACCGGCCGCAGCAGGGATAAACGGTGGCACGAACGACCGTCCTGGGGCTGGATGAGCCCCCCGCTCCTGCCCGCGTCCCGCTCCGGCGCGGCTTGGGACCCCCCGGGTGCCGCGTCGGGGTGGAAAGCCGGACGGCGGGGGGATGCTGAGCGGCGGCGACCGGCGGCACCCGGCTCACCTCGTCCTCTGTCCGTCCCCAACCCCTGCTCCAGGCGTGACCTACTCGGACACGGTGAGCGCCACGGAGCCGTGCAAGCCGTGCACGCAGTGCGTGGGGCTGCAGAGCATGTCGGCGCCCTGCGTGGAGTCGGACGACGCCGTGTGCCGCTGCGCCTACGGCTACTACCAGGACGAGGCGAGCGGCAGCTGCCGGGAGTGCCGGGTCTGCGCGGCGGGGTTCGGCCTCATGTTCCCCTGCCGGGACGCGCAGGACACCGTCTGCGAGGAGTGCCCCGAGGGCACCTTCTCGGACGAAGCCAACTTCGTGGACCCCTGCCTGCCCTGCACCATCTGCGAGGAGAACGAGGTGCTGGTCAAGGAGTGCACGGCCACCTCCGACGCCGAATGCAGAGGTAAAGGGGGGGGGGGGGCCCAGGCCTCATCCTGCGGCCGGTCCTCAGCACCGCCGCCGGAGGAACGGGATGGCTGGGGAGGACCTCCACCGCGGTGGGCTTCGAAGCGGGTGGCAGTGCCTCGACCGCCGCATGCGTGAGCTCCCGGGGGGCCCAGGCGTCCTGGCTCCGCCTTACCCAGACCCTTCAATCACAGCAGCCCACTGGGCTGCGGGAGCTGGGGAAAGGAGCCGGGAGCCGTCCGCACCTTCCCGGCCGGCCCCGGGGTGCAGGGCTCGCCCGCAGCCCTCCGTGCCTCAGTTTCCCTCGGCGTGATGCCGATGGGACGCGATGAGCCGGGCGCGGGACCCTGCGGGGGGCAAACGTCCCGCCGCCTCGTTCGTTCGGCAGAGGGGACTTAACGATGCTGGGAGGATAGAGCGGTGGGGGGGGTTTCTAAGGAGCCTGAGGGGGGCGGCGGGGACCCCGTGTCCGCCCCCCCGCCCCGGGCGGCGGCAGAGAAAAGGGCTTTGTGCCGACTGCCGGGGGATCGCGGCGGCGAGGGGGAGCCAGCCGGGCACGGCGGCAGCGGCGGGGGGGGACACACCTACAAATATTTCTTCTGCCCTCCGGCCGGCCAGATCTGCACCCTCGTTGGACGACGCAGATGCCGTCACCGGGGGGCTCCGACAGCCCCCAACCCGTCACCAGGGACCCGGCCGGCACTGAGCTGGTACCCAGCACCGCGGCGGACGCCGTCACCACCGTGGCGGGCAGCTCGCAGCCCGTCGTGAGCCGCGGCACCGCCGACAACCTCATCCCCGTCTACTGCTCCATCCTGGCGGCCGTGGTGCTGGGGCTCGTCGCCTACATCGCGTTCAAAAGGTGGGTCAGCGCCGTGGCGGCTGGTGGGGGGGGGGGTCCCGGACTTCCCCGCTCCCGGCACGCGCTGCAGCCACGTGCCGGGCTGCAACGCAGGCGGATGCACCGAGCTGGAGCCGGGTGCGGGGGGACGCACGTGCACCCCCGCGTGCCCCGGGCCGGCTCGCAGCTGCGTTTCCTCCATGCACGCGGCCGCTTGCCCGCTCCATCCCTTTGCAAACCTCGGCGGGCTGGAGGTGCCGATACGACCGCTGGCGGGAGAAACGCTTCTGCCCGGGACGAGCCGGGGGCGAAGGCGGCAGCCCCCAACCCCATGGAGGGAGGGGGGGCCGCGCTCACCTCTCGCCCGCTGTCTGCCCCCCCCCCCCAACCTCGGCGCAGGTGGAACAGCTGCAAGCAGAACAAGCAAGGCGCCAACAACCGCCCCGTCAACCAGACGCCCTCGCCGGAGGGCGAGAAGCTGCACAGCGACAGCGGCATCTCCGTCGACAGCCAGAGCCTGCACGACCAGCAGGCGCCCGGCCAGGGCACGCAGGCGCCGGGTAGGGGCGAGCGCGGGGCGGCGGGCGGGCAAGGGGTTGGGGGGGGGGGGACACACGCACGCCCTGACGTCGCTTCGCTCCCCCTCCCCGACTCTTCCCCGGGCAGCACCCAAGGGCGACGGGAGCCTCTACGCCAACCTGCCGCCCGGCAAGCAGGAGGAGGTGGAGAAGCTGCTGAGCAGCTCGGCCGAGGAGACCTGGCGGCAGCTGGCGGCCGAGCTGGGCTACAAGGAGGAGCACGTGGCCGCCTTCACCCGCGATGCGTCGCCCGCCCGGGCCCTGCTGGCCGACTGGGCCTCCAAGGAGACGGCCACCCTCGAGGTCCTGCTGGCCGCCCTGCGCAAGATCCAGCGCGGCGACATCGCCGAGAGCCTCTACAGCGAGTCCACGGCCACGTCGCCCGTGTGAGCGGCGGCCGGGCAGGGAGAGGCGCCGCCGGGCTGCCCATCCCGGCCCCTCTCCCGGCCCCGGCGCAGAGAGGAGCCCCCCGGGGGGGGGGGGGGTCCCCAGCCTGGGTACCCCCCAGCTCGCGTTTGCAGCGTCGTTGCCCTCCCGGCACCGCACCGGGTTTGATCCTGCTCCGGACCCGACGGCTTTTTGCCACCCGAGCATCCTCAAACGAACGAACGTCCCCCCCCCTCCCTCCACCGCCGCCTCCAGTCTCTCCCTTGGCCAGGCTCCGGTCCTCCCCTCGCTCCTGCCCTCCTTCCTCGACCCGCAGCCCTTATTTTCTGCACCTTGAAATCCAGCTGTTCCTCCCCGAATTGCGAGCAAAGGAGGACGGCTGTGATGCGGGTGCAGAGAACTGGAGCTGTTGTAACATAAATGGGAGGCGGGAGGGATGCACCCGTGGCCCGACCGTGAATCTCGGGGGAACGGAGGGGAGCAGCTGGCACCCCCTGCAACGCATCGAGGAGCGACCGGCTCCTCCGGCGAACCGGGCTCGTCTCCGCCGTGCCGGGCTCAGCCGAGCGCCGCGGCGGGGTCTAAAGGGCTGAAAAAGTGCCTGTCTGCGGCAGCAGCAGGGGGGAAGCCACGATGATGGGCCTCGCTCATCCCTCCCTTTGCAGGAGCCGTGGCCTCGCGCCGGACACCCGGCCCCTGGGGTCTCCCTTGCCTCCTTGGGGGGGAAGGGGGGAAAAACGCCCCGGGAAGGGGCTCGCCGGCACTTCCCGTCGCCGAGCCCGGGAGCTGCCACCCAAACGCCTTCACCCCGATCGCAAGGGCTGCTTTTCCTCCGACACTGTGAAGGGCCATCGGAAACGCTTCGGCGCTTTCCCGCGGGCTCGCCGGGACCCTTCGCCTCCGGCCGGAGGTTACCGTCGGCGCCCCGACCGCCTTGGCTGGGGCAGGACGCCCGCAGAGGTGGCGGAGCCTCCTTCCCTGCAGACCTTCCCTCTGGACGCGACCCTGGGCAACGTGCTCCAGGTGACCCTGCCGGAGCAGGGCGGTGGGACTAGATGGTCTCCAGAGGTCCCGTCCAGCCTCCGCCGTTCGGTGATCCTCGTGCCCGGCCGCCGGCTCCCGCGGCGTTTTCGGCTGCCCCAACCCGCACCCACCGGCCGCATCACCCCCTCCAGGGCCGAGACCCCGTCAGCTCCACCAGCAGCCTGCTCCCAGGACCACGCTCCTGCGCCAGTGACCCCGGGCAGCAGCCGCCGGCGGGAGGACGAGCTCCGTCCGGGGGGCCGCTGACACTGGCGACGGCTCCCCGGAGGGAAACCGGGGGCTTTTTGCAAGGGGACAGACCGCAAGGCCACGTCGCGCCGGTGCCCGTCACATCTCTGCTGCTCGCAGGGAGCTCGGGCGCGCGACCGAGGACGGCCTCTTCCACCAACCGGACTGCCGTTTGCCTCGTTCGCTAAACGAGGAAGGCGATTTCCCCCGGCTCCCCGCTCAGCCTCACCCCTTTGCTAAGGAAGGATTGTAAATCATACCGTGTCCTTGGACTAATTGCTAAGCGTTTCTAAGCACGCCGAGGGTTTTAGGGCGAACGAGCAGCCGGCCGCGGGGCTGCGATCGAGGCTCCCGTCGCGGCCGCTCCGCTCGGCCGAGGTCCGCTGGCTCGCGCCTCTCACGGGTGCAAGGCGAGCTTTGATTTTTGCAGCCCGTGTCTTCTTTTGAGCTTCGTTTCTGGCCTTAAAGACTCGAGACGGAGCACGGAGACCCGTATGTGTGCACGCGCCAAAAATCATCACTGCCGGACTGAGAAATCGGGGGGAAAGCGGGGGATTTGGACATTGCAGACGGAGCTGCGGCGCTTTCGAAAGGAGAGCTTGGCGTTCGCCGGGGGCTCGGAGCCCGACCCCCTTTCCGAAGTCAACAGGAGTCGAGTGCCCGAGTCCTTTGAAAGCTTTCGGGAACTTTACTCCCCCTGCTTTGGAAGATAAGGCACCGGGTAAATTGAGATGGGGGTACTCAATGCATCCTATCTTCCCGCAAAATAATCTGTCCAGCAAAAAGGTCCCTTTGCAGGATCAACCCCTGAGATGCTTCAGCCACCAGCTGAGCTCACAAAACCTGCTGGTTAGGGAAATTTGGCTCAGACGCAGCTCCGATTCCCAACCCCGAATCCTAAATCTCTCCCATCCCCGAAGACCAAGGAAACCGCTCCGGATTTGCGACCCCGTTCCCAGCGGGCGACTGCAGCCTGCGAGGCTCGCTGCAGACCCAGCGCCTGCACGGACGCTTCGGGAAGAGTTTAAACACTGGTTGTCGTGATGCCGCTTCCGTTACCTTTTTTCATCAAGTGACTCCAAGACGGACTCAGTCTGAGTCGAATAAATCGTGCCCGAGCTGGGTACCGCTAACGGCGCATCAAAGAAAAACCCAACTGCCCCGTTCAGCCTGGCCCGATGCGACCGACCGCCCTGGATTTACCTCGCCGCAACCAAATCGCTTTCCTTCAGGACAGGTTTGCCACGGTCTCAGGTCCCCGTTGCCATAGCTAAAGGCTCCTCGCGTCGCTCTTTCGCCAGCCTCCCAGCTGCGGGGACGGAGGCAAACTCAGCATCCCAAGAGCAGCGGCGGGATGCCTCAAATCCCTGGCTGCAAACAGGAGAGAGGGGGGGAAAAAAAACCCCAACAAAAAAAACCCCGAAGAGGGAAAAAATAAGCCAAAGCTAGTGCTCGTTGGTACGTTTTGTGTCCTTTTATAATATTTCTGTTGTACAAAGAAGACGCGTTTCTCCAGTCGTTACCCCGGTCCCTCTGTAATACAAACGCCGATTTATTAGCAAGTCTTACGGGGGATGAGGAAGGAGTCGGGGGCTTTTGCGGGGTCGGGGGTGAGCAGCATGAGGCGGGACGGGGGGTTGCGGGTACCTATCCTTGTGTAGCGCGCGGATGCGAATAAAGAGCCTCGCGGCGTGCCTCTGCCGCTGGGTTACTCGGCTCCTCCGTGCCTCAGTTTCCCCCCCCACCCAGCAGCCCAGGGTAGGATCACTTATTTCAGCCACCATAAAAGAGCATTAAAAGGCTCCGCTTATTTTTTTTCCCCCTGAAGTCTTTGCGCCCGTTTGCTGCCGCCGGCACCAGGAGGGGCAGGCTCAGGCTCCCGAGACCTTGCTGCAAAACCCCGGGCCCAGGACGTCTTTAGTTCATATCGGGGCAGTTGGTTTTCCCCGCTGGGTTTGCTCTTGGCTGGCCGGGGTCTCTCACTAGCCGGAAACGTAACGACGACCAGGACCACGTAGGCAGAAAGAGCGCTCCCCTTCCTTTCGTTTTGCTTCTTCAGGCTCCCCCCCGACACTGCAAATAAACAAGAGGAAAATAATTGCAATCAATGCATTAGGTTTTAATCTGCTTCTGCTTAATCCCCATCCTCCCATGGGAAAAAGGCTGGAACAGAGAAGAGGAGCTGAAAGCAGGAGCCAAAAGGCTTTTAGCTGCGGGGAAGGAGCTGGAGGGGAGAGCGGGTCCTGCCCCAGCCTCCCTGCGCGGCCGGCGCTGGGAAGGGGCTGCGCACGGTGGTCTCCGTGTGCGGGATCAGCTGCATTAGCTGGTCCTTGGGGAGAGGAACTTGATTTATGGCTGGTGCAGGAGGGAGAATATTGGCAATAAGGTCTGGAAAAGGAACCTGATGTTTGCATCGACTGGTGAGCGGGGCCGGGGGAAAAGGCCCTGGAAAACTTCCTTTCCCTTCTTTATAGGTCCCCGAGGAGCGAGCGATCGGCCCCTGGCTTAATCGCGCATCTGCTGGACAGGAGGGGAGGGGGAACAGCCGGGCGCCCGGCGCAGCCACCCGCTCCCACCCGGATCGCCTCCGGCTTCGCCCAGCCGGTCGCCATCCCCCGGCGGGGGAAAGTCCTCCACCTGCGGCCCGAGCGTTCAAAACTCATCAGTGAACCCAAAAAAAGGGGGGGGGGGAAATAAAAACTCCGCAGGGCACCAAGACGCTTCTGCTTGGCCTCCCGGTTCCCGCGGCGCTGGGAGCACCCTGGCAAGGTTTTCCCCACGGCTTTGCCTTTGCAGCGGGCGAGGATGAGAAAAGGAAGCCGAGCTTCCCGAGGAGCAGGCAGGGCTTTACGCGTGAAACGCCAGCTCTCGGCTCTCAGCTGCAGCTGACAAACGCTAATCCCACCTATATTTCTTCCCTGTGCATCTGTCCACCTCCACAAACGAGCCGAGCAAGCGGTCTTGCAGGTCCTTCCCAGTCCTTCAGCCCAGCTCCAGGGCTGAAATCCAGCCCCGGGAAGCAGCAGCGTTGGTTCACGTCCCTCCTCGCCCCGGGAATTTTGGGCACTTGCTTCTCTGACCCCACTAGTGCCCAGCCCAGGCCACAGACACCCTCCGCCGGCCGGTTTCCCCTCCGCGTGCCAGCACGAGCCACGCTCCCGGATAACGGGAAGCAGATCGGGCGCAGAGCCGGGAGCGCCGGCTGCGTGCCAAGCAGCGGGCACGGCTCCATGCCGCGAGGCTGCCTGGGGGTCCTGGGAACGCACGGAGGACGCACAGCGTGGAATGAAGCCCCACGGAGAGCTTCCTGCTCCCGGGGCAGGGACGGGGCCGCTCACCTGCTGCAGCCGCCGCTGCGCGGTGCTGGGTTACAGGCGCTCTGCATCCGCATCCCAGCAAGGCCCTGGGCAGAAGGGTCCGGCACAGGGGCACTGCCAAAAATCTGCTTAGGAAACCCAGGAACATCAGGGAAAGGAGATGACAGAGACATGCAGGGAACCGCCAAACCCACCCTGTGCCCCAGCCAACATCAGTGACAGCCCAGGACAAACCACAGTCACTGCTCTGGTTTCCATTATATCACTTCAAAATGCAAATTGCTGCCAGCTGCTAACCGCACCGACACGGGCAGGCGGTACCTGATTGCAGGCTCCTGTGCCCATTTGCACATGTTGGCTCCATCCAAAGCTAAAATGAAACCACCTGGGTTTTAAGCAATGTTTTTGCTCCAGCAAAACAGCGGGGAAACTGCCATCCCAGGGCAAAAAGGCAGCGGGAAAGGGAGCAGAGAGTGACAAAGTGGCTGATTTCCTCTGGCAGCGGGAATTACAGCAGCTCCTTGAAAGCCTGCCCTGCACCGTGAAACACTTCAAACCCTGCAAAGCGCCGTACTGCCGAGCAGTTTTGCAGGAAACTTGCCAACAGCTCGTTTTCCTGGTCTTTTAATTATTTCCTTTATTTCAGTGCAGAGGTGGGGGAAGGGGGATGACTTACAGACACGAAGAGAAAGTGGTCGTTTTGGTTTCCTTCCAAAGCCGGGCTAAAGACAAAGTCACCCAGAGCAGAGGCAAAAGTCTCCACGCGGCCGGGAAGAACGGACTTTCTCCCGTTTCAAAGGGACCGGGGAGGTGACGGACGTGCCAGGACGCGGCGCCGGTCCCGGGAAAGGGGCTCCCGCCGGAGGAGCGGGGCCCCGGGGTGCAGCCGCTCGGCTCCCCTGCGAAAACCGCGGCGCGGACCCTGACGGGAAGGGGCAGAAAGGGGCTTTTATTTCCCTTGGAAGGTGACGACAGGTTGCTCTGTCCAGTTCCTCGCTTCCCCTTGGCCATTGAGCGCTGACTCATTTTCCCAATGTGAAAACCAGCAGATGTAAATCCCGCTTAGAGGCTGGCTCCCGGGTTAGTGCATTACCGTCTCATGGCTAAAATAGATATTTCCCCCTTTTCCGTTGCAGGCTGCTTAGGGTTTGGAAATTTTGCTGCGTTTTTGGTTTTTTTAAAAAAAAAAAAAAAACCAACCAAACAAACAGGATGAAATTTTCCCTAGATGCGAAGCGAGGGTCTGCCGAGCGGAGCGCGCGCCGTCCCCCCCAGGCCCGGCCGCCGGCGTTTCGCTCCGCAGAGCTGCCAGATGAACTTCTCAGATACGCGGCGCTCTGGTTTTGCAACTAGGGATGCTGGGCCGGGCGCCAGGCGAGCCGTGGGAAGGCAGCAAAGCGCGGCCGGCTCCGGCGCCGCGGACCCCGGCGGGGCGGCCGGCCCGGGTACCGCCGGACGGGCGCGCGTCGCCGCTCGCCTCCCTCCTCCTGCCCCATCCAGCCCTTCCCCGGGCACGGGTCACGGCGACAGAGCCTGGGTTTTTGCTTGGAAAAAAACGAAAAGAAAGCAGGGAAGTGGGGTCCGCTTAGGATTTTGCTGCGCTGCTGAGCGGGAAGGGACGTTTCCCCCCGTAGGCGCAGCCCGTCTGTAAGCTCGGATACGGCCCACACAAATTCTCCCCCCTGTTTTCCACCCCCCCTTTTTTTTTTTTTTTTTTGTAGCTGGAAGGGTTTTGTTTCCAACTCTAATTGCTTCAAAAACTTGCTTTTCAGCCTGGAATAATCAGAGCGCCCTGGAGAGATGCTTCAGCTCAGACCTGGAAAACACCCGCGGCGACACGCGCGCGGCCGCAAGGGTGCAACCCGGGGGTGCAAAGCAGTTGCAGCTCTGCAGGCAGATGACCCCCCGCCTGCCGGCACGGCCCCAACCGCCCGCTCCCCCAAACAGCCTCAGGGGTGCCGCCGCGGCCCGCGAACCACGCGGGGCACCCGCCTTCCCCAGCCGGCCGCCAGCCTATTTCAAGCCTTATCGGCAGGGAAAAACGCCACCGAGGATGGATGCAAAGCCACCGGACCCCGGCGGCGGCCGGCCGAGCGGGGCTGGCGGGGAGCAGCGCCAAGGGGCCACCCCCAGCGCCCGCTCCTGCTCCGGCCGACGGGCTCGCGTCTCTCCTGGTCGCCCTCCGCCAGGCTCGGAGCAGCACCCTCCTTCCCACCCTCCTGCCAAGGCAAACGGGTCCTTCCAGCTGCTGCCTTCCCTTCCGGCCCCTCGGTCCGGGGAGGGCAGGACGCCCAGGGCTGTCGCCCAGCCCCGAGAGACACCGGCCACGCGAGCAATTTCCTCCCGCAGCGCCTCGATTTTACACTCGAAGGGAAAGGACTGGAGCAGTTACGACCGAGCCGGGGCTAAAAAAAAAATTCCTGGGAATTGCCTCCACAACCATATGGATTTCCTTCGCGGCTTACAAAACCCCCCAGGCTCCCCGGCTTCCCACCCCCTTCCGGCTCGCAAAGAGCCGCTCGTTCCTGCTTTCAATTAGCTCCCTGATTAACTTTCTGTGTTTTACAGGCGGTTCCTGCCCGGCTCCCCGTTTGCACCCCGTCGCGGCGCAGAGCGGGCGCCGGCGGTCCAGGATGCTCCGGGAAGCGGAGGCAGAGCCTCTCGGCAGCCGAGCGGGGCTGCCCGGCTGCAAGCAGGGAAAGCAAAAGGGAAAGGGAGAGGGAGGAAAAGAGAGGCTGGAGGTAGAGCAAAGCGATGAGCGGAGGTGGGGAAAAGACTTGGCAATACGGGGAGCGGGGGGAAGAGGGGCAGAAGCTGCTCTCACAAACCCAGCTGCCTTTTTAGGGAGCCCAAAGGCCAGCGGTCCCCTGGCGCGCGAAGAGGCTGGGTTGCCCCTTCCCCTTCTCGGCCCGTGGGAACTCGGCTCCGCGCTCCCGCAGGACGCGGCAGACCGGCGTCCGCCTTGCCCGGCCGGGCGGCTCTCGCCCTCGCAGGAGCCCTGGGGCCGCTCGGGCCCCGTCGCCCGCCAGCTGCACCGCAGCCCCGACCGGCCTCGCTCCCAGCTGCCCCCGAGCCATAAATCCCACCTTGCTTTCCAGCAGGCTCGCCGAGTCGCTTCTAATTTCCTCCTCTTGGCTCAGCATTGAGCCTTTAATCCCCAGCAGCAAATGCTCCCCCTGACTCACCACCCCCAGCACCCCTTCCTCTCCCCGTCCCGCCAGCAGCCCCCCCCCAAGGGCCGGCCAGCGACCGGGGCCAGCTGGGCCCTGCTGCCCGCACCCAGGGGCTCCAGCACCAGCCGGATCAGTCCTTGACCCCTGTCACCGCTGCTCGACCCAAGGGGAGGTGATTGCAACTGGGGCTGCTGCAAACTCCCCCGGGGGGCTGAGCTGGTTCCCGCGTCCCCCGCGGCGCTCGGTCCAGCGGCACGCGCTGGGGCAGGCCGGGATGGAGAAACGGAGGGGCGACGATAAGGAATCGGGGCTCTTTACCGCGGGAGCGAGACGGGGAGCGGGCGGCGGGGCCAGAACGCGGCTGCGGCCGGGGAGGGAATAGCTGTCCCCTCCATGCCCCTGCGGGCAGGACGAGCAGCAGCCGCTTAAATTACAGCCGGGGGGGGGGATCTGGGTTGGACACCAGGACCTAATCCGGGGACGGGGAGTCGCTGCGAGAGGAACTGGTGGGTTGGAGCCGGGGTAGCGGGGGCCTTTCGGCACCTCCGCTGCGTAATCGCAGCCTTGCCGGGGGGAAATCACTGCAGCCCTCTCTGCCTTTGAACAGCCGCCAGGTCGAGTTACTAAATTGCACCCATCCTGCTGTCTTCTCCGGCCGCTCCGTGTCTCCGGGCGGCCCCCGCCGCCGGCTACGGTTACCTCCCGGACAACGCGGCCGGTGCGGGGGGCCCTACCGGGGACACAGCCCGGCCGACGGCCCCGGGGACCAGGGACAACGGCGGCCCGGAGCAGACTGCCGGGCGAGCTAGGACGAGAGGGAGCGGGCAGAGGCGGCTCGGTCCTTCTGCGATCCAGCCGGGATGCCCAAAACCGGCACGCGGCTCCGGTGCCTCGGATGCCCGGCCTCGGGGGGCACCGTTTCCCGGCAGGAGGGGGCCAGCGGGGCGCAGCTCCGGCCCGAAACCCCTCGGGACCCCGTGCAAGGTTGCAGCGTGGTGGAAAAGCTGGGATGAAACCTGCCTCCCGCCTGCCCGGCCACGTCTTCCCGCCCGGGAGCCGGCGGCGGCCAGGACTCAGCGGCCGCGCGGGCTCCCTCGGTAGCTGTGGGAAGGCGGCTGCGAGGCCGCGACGCTGCTTCTCGTCGGAGGAACCAGCTGCATCGCCGACTTTGGTCCAAGGCGCATCCTGCCCCTTCTGTGAAGCCCCTGCAAGTCCCCTAAAATAAGGGGGCTCTTCCGGAAAGAGCGATTGCTCTTCGTTGCACCAAGAAGGGGTCGGGGGAAGGAAGCAAACGGCGGGAAGGAAGCAAAGCCGCCCGGCCGCGCGGGTATCGCATCGGGTCGTGCGCAAAAAAAATCCCCTGGCAGAGCAAGAAACGGAGGTTTTCCGAACTTTCGTCGGGCCCCCGGGCCGGCCGGCCGGTCAAAGCCGCTGACCCAGAGACCTCGGACCAACCGCGGCGTTTTGGCTCCAGCGCGTTCGCTACGAGGACGAGGCGGCGCCGATTCACGCGGGGCGGCGGGGAGCCCGCGGGCGCCCCGGAAGCCTCCTCGGCCGCTGGGCGAAGGTGCCAAGACCCCAAACCTCTCCCCAGAGCGCGATGCAAACTGCAAACCTACCTCGGTTCAGCCTTCCCGGTGGCCCCGCCAGGACAAAACCACCCGTTTCTGCTCGCAGCGTCGCCGTCCTCCACCCCGTCCGGCCCTGGAGGAGGAAGAGGAGGAGGAGGAGGAGGAGGACATCTGCCCGCGGGCTGCGCGACGCGGGGACCCGCTCGCACCGAGGCCACGACCCGCCCGCGCGCGGCGCCGCGTCTGCTGAAAACCACAACGAAAAACAAATATTTGCACAAGATTCCCAGGGAACGTGAACTGGAGGCGGCGGTGGGAGGGGGGGGAAGAGGCTCTCCAGGGCCACCAGCATATTGGAAACATTCGCTTTTTCCTTACATTTTACATTGCATTTATAAGCTTGTCATTCAGTGGTGCTAATACACCCCGTCCTATCACCAGACTTGGTGCTAGGCGCCGCGGGAGCCGCTCGGTGGGTTTAGCCGGGCCGGGGAGCAGGCAGAGCCAACGCGCCGCTGCCATGCAAACACCTGGGAGCATTTCGTTCCCTCGCTGGATGGCAAAAAAAAAAAATGCATTAACGGCTTATTATTATTAAACCGGGGAAGGACGAGTAATGCGCCTCTGTGAAGAGCTCTCAGCGAGAAACAGCTGGGTCACGTTCAGTTATACCAAATATTTTCCCGCAGCCCAGCAGCTGGCTGCGGATGGCCCGGCCCGGGCAGCAAAACAAGGGGAAAAAACTGCCTTATCAAGAAAATATTTCCTCCGTCAGGTGACGCGGTTTGCACTTCGGCTAAAGGGCCTACGCCAAAAATAGAAGGCGTTCAGCAAGTTCGCAACAAGTAAATGAAAGAGAGAGAAATTAGGTCTAATTTAGGCCCGCGGGCTGCCAGCCGAGCCCGGCCAAACCTTTTGCAGACATCTGTTGCGAGCGTCGCGCTCGCGGCCCGGCTCCAACCTAAACAAGTTTCGCATGGTTTTGAGTTTCTCCCGCAGCACTTTGCACGGCCGCAAAAGCGGGGACTTGAAAAACCGCCCTCTAAATTGTATCTGAGCGGAGAAATCCCTCCCCGGCCCCTTGGGCTCGTTTCCCCCTTCCCCTACGCCTCGGCCGGGCCAGGGTGCAGTTAAAGAACAAATTTGGTTAAAATATGCACTTTTTTTAAAGCACGCGACGTTTCCTGCCTTCGGAGATAAATCTTTCCCCAGTTAAGGCAGCAGAAACCTCCGGTTTCCCCACGCTGCTTCGCTTCTCTCGATCGAACGGGAAAGGGTTGAGGCCGGGCAGAGCAGCCCCGCTCGGTCCATCGCCCCGGCCCGAAGCGTCCCGGAGCCGAGCCGGCCAGCGCCAAGGGCCTTAGGGGGCTACGCGTAAAACCACGGCGTGATTTGCAACCACGACCTTGTCCCCTGAAGCATCCCGGAGCGCGGGGAAGATTTCGGCCAGGCTTTTTTGGCAGTTTGGCCCCTGCGTGCTCGCAGCAGCGCCGGGGCGCCCAAGCCAGCCGGGACGCCGGGAGTCGGCCCCAGCCCTCGCCGGACGCCCTCCGCTCCTGCCGCCAGCCACCGCGACCCCTCTCCGAAGGGTGGGAGAAGGCTTAACCCCACCAGCAGCGGGTTAAACCGGTCACCGTGTAAACGCCCTGCTCCGAGGGGCCGAGGAGAGCAGAGCTTTCTTGCCCCTAATCGAAGCGAGCTCCGAGACCTCTGCCGTCCCCCCCACCGCGGAGAACCGGCGAAGGCCGTTTTCCCAGGTGACAAAACCCCAGAAAATTTACCCTTGGCCTTATCAACCCCCCTCTTCCCTCCCACCGCGTGTTAATTTAAAACAAATTAAGCTCGGGCTACACCTGGTTCCTTCCCGGCGGAGCAGGGGGGATGCGGGGGCCGGGGCGGCCGCGAGGCTTTGGCGCTCGTGATGCTGCCTCGGAGCATCTGCCCTTCGCATCCCGGCGTCTCCGCAGGGCGATCCCTGTGGATACCTGGGTTAGGTCTGGTCATTTCTGGGGTAGATAAAGCTCTAAATAGCGGTGTTTTTTTGTTTTTTTGTTTTTTTGTTTTTTTTTGCAAAAACCAGAGGACTTTTTTGCTCAGTTGGGATTTTTTTACCGGAAGGAAAATAACACAAACCAGCTTTCCTAGGGCTGGGAGGGAACACGCTGATGAAGACAAGACTCCTCGATTTTCCTGCAACATAAATCAGCCGTCAGTCCCCCGGCGCGGGGATTACCCCCGCGCCGCCCCGGGTAAATCATCGCCGCTCTGACAAACTCCAGCACCAGGACCAACGGGAACGGGAGGAAACGTTATCCTCTGTTTTCCTCCCTTTCCTTTGCAAGGAGGTTTTAGGTTTTCGGTGAAAGTCGCTGCATCGACTTATTTCACGCTTTTAGCGCCCGCCGCTTCCCCTGCTATCCGCCAGCTGCAAGCTCTCCCGCTCCCCGCTAGCGGAAGAAACAAATAAATAAAAGCCGCTAGAAAAGCAAACGCGTTCGGCACAAATCCGGGGCGAAATGAAAACTCGGTTTCCTGTTGACGGGGGCGTAAAAAAAATAAAAAGAGGGGGGATGTTTTCGGTGAATTTTAAGGCAGGGCAAGCGGAGAGGGGAAGCACGCGAGCAAGCAGGCTCGCGGACGGACGGCGGTCAGCGCGGGGCGGCGCGGACCGGCCGGAAACGGGATGCAAAGCGCCAACTTCCGCCTCTGCCATCTGAATTATACGTAGGAAAGAGCAGCTCCCGTGGCATCGTGCGCCTGGGAAAGGCGAGACGGGCCGGCAGCGGGACGCCCCCAGCGCTGGCGAAATCGCTCCAGCCCTGACAGCAACACGGCAAAGCCCCGGCCGTGCCGGGTGGCCCTAGCGATCCAGACGCGCCTGGAGGAAATTGCCCGTATCCGTACTGCCAAGCCCTAGCTCCGTGCTGCAAACCCCGTCGCCGCGGAGGGAGCCGCTGGCGGGCTTTGCGCCCCGCAGCAGAGGCTGGGGCAGCTGCAACACAAAAGCGGCGGCGGCGCGTGTTTAAACAGATGCTATGCAAATGAATATGCATTTATATACAGGTGATGCTGCATGTTAAGTCACGGAGGCCCATGCACAGAGCATGAAAGCTCAGCAAGAATTTGGGCCCTTGCTGCAGCGCGGGATTAAGCGGGCCGCGCGGGAGGCGTTGCAGGTAGCAGGATTTCCAATGGCTGCTCGCGGCCTCCATCGAGCCGGGAATTTTGCTCCCTAGAGACTTACAGGAAATGAGTGAAATCAATTTAGACCCAATTATCACACGGGTCACCTAAGAGCGGCGTAAGCAGAAAGCCGTCTTCCCTGCGCCGCTGCAGGGAGAGGAAGCTGGGAAAGACGAACGTCTTCTCCAGGGCAGGACCGACCCGCCGGGAGCTTCCAAAATACCCCAGAATTTCCAGCCAAGAGCTTCAATCTTCAAAAATAATCAAAGCTCACTGGGGGCATGCACAACTGCATCTCCAGGTAGAAACGTCAGCCGGACGTGGGCTGCTACCACAAATATCTCCTTTCCTCTTGGCCGGGGCCGCAGACCGGGGGATGGCGAGCAAGCGGCGGGGACAGGGTGGAAGGGACAACAGCGCGGAAAAGTCTGGACGGCAGCGTGCAATGCAGCCTTATATCCCCAAACGCTATTCGAAGAGCAGAGCCAACAGCACGAACATCCAGCCAGGCCCCGCAATATGGCAAAACGCTCAGAGCCGTCACCTGCTCCCTCCCGCCGCGCTTGGCCCGGGAGCGCTTGCCCCCTCCGAAGCACCGCGAAGCCGGTTGCGCTATTTCCTCCGCCCGGCTGCTCCGGCTAAATGCCTCCCGAATGGCCGAGGGAAGAGTTAACACAGATGTCGGGAGGCAAAAAAAGCAATCGAGCATCAGCAATAAATCTCGCTCCCCCCCGGAGCGGAGCAGTAAGAAAGATTAAAGGAAGCAACGCAGACCTCGGCGTCCATCGATAAACAGCAGCAAAGCATCTCGGAGCCGAGGCGAGGCGCACGCCCGCCCTGCGGTCGGAGGCGCGAGGCCGGCGCGGGAACGTGCCTTTCGGGCCGCCGCCGAAACCAGAAGCGACGCGACCGCCGAGGCTCCGCCAAGCCCGTGGCTACGGACCCGACGGCAGCCGAGCCCCGGCGCGCGGCTCCGAGCGAAGGTCACGAAAGGCGACGCGGTCGCCTGCCTTCGGGCTGCCGGGCGCCTGCTGCCGGGCGGCAGGAGCCCCCCGAAACGCCGAGCATCCCCCTCGGCTTTCCGCTCAGGCGCTCCGGACCGAGCAAAGCCGGAAAAGAAAGGATAAAGCCATCGATTCAGGGGCCGGGTGACGCGTCCGTCGGCGCAGCGGAGGACGGGCAGGGCCAGCCCTGCAGTCGGTCCTCGAGGGCTTCAAAGGGCTCTTTGTCCCCAGCACCCTGGGCTCCGGCGCGCCCGGGCCCCCCCGGCCGGAGCTGCGGCTCGTGCCGGCTCCTCCTGGTGACGAGGGCTGGGATGCTCCGAGCCCTGGCGATGGTGGCGGGGTGGAGGTCCCACACAGAGGAGACCAGAAGCCACTGTGGTGGGCTCCGGCTCGGGGACTGCCCGATGCATAGCTCGGCCGGAGCGAGCCGGGGCTGCAAGCGCTGCCGGGGTCTCTGCGCGCCCCGTGCCGACGTCCCGACCGGTGGGATCCTGCAAGGGGCGTGGGACGGTGGCCCGCGCCTCGCTCCCACCTTGGACCCGGCACACGGGGTCCTGGGAGACCCCCCCGGGCACCTCTCCGGTGCTCTGGCAGCCCCGGCCAGGGCGGAGGAGACTCCGGCATCCCTCCATCCACCGTGGCCCGGCCACGAAGCCCGGCTGGGTGATTTGCACCCAGAAACGCCGAGGACGCTGCTCTTGTTTCCTCTGGAGGGGGTCTGCAGCAGGGTGGCAGCTCCGGGATCTCCGGAAGGGCAATAAATGCCCGGGTGGCACGCTGGGACAGCCTTTGATGGCCCACGCCAGGCTTAAACCCCTCCGGAGAGGACTGGAGCCAGGGGCTGGCTGCCCACGGCAAACACACGTAGCCGGTTTCACAGCTACGGCAGAGCCTCTCCTGCCCCGGGATGCTGCGCCGCGGCGCTCCCCGGCCCGGACCTAACCCAGCCTTGCCCGGCTCGGAGCAGACTTCCCCCCCGAAGGAACCTGCTGCTCTGACAACGCTGTGATTTATTACCTTGATCTCTGGCTAAAGTCCCGCCTATTCCCAATTTCCCTGGGAGGTTTGGATATTTTTTTCCTTCCTCCCGCCGCCGCCGCCCCGGCATCAGCTGTGCTCCCTGCTGCGGGGAGGGGGGCGAGGGGGGGAACCAGCCCCTATCGGGTTGCAGCCTTCACACGTTTCCAGGCTTTTGGAGCAGCGTTTCCCACCGAGAAGGCCAGAAACCTCGATCTGTCAGGCCACCTAAATAGAAACACATGGGCAGAGCCCAGCTTGCCAAAGAGCAACGTAAAACAGGCAATTAAAGGGAGGGAGAAATTCAAGAAATAACCCGGCGAGCACGGGAGCGCGGCGAGCAGCGGGTCTCTCCGCTCCGGCCGAGCCCTCCAGCCCCGGCGGCGGCCGGGGAAGAGTCCGGCTCCAGGGACGGCAGCGGCCGAGCAGGAAACGCGGGGCCGCTCCAGCGAAACGGGAGCTACCGCTTGCACGCGGGCTGTGCAGCTAAACGCGCCGTTTGCGGGAAAAAAAAAATCCCATAGAAGCACTTAAAATATTTGCATTAAATACCCAACAAGCCTATCAGGATTAATAGCTTTACAGTAAATGCCAGACAAATTAATAACCATTAGGCCATCACGTAAAAGCACTCCTGGAGCTGCCTTGCCTAAGCCTCGCCGTAAATCACTTTGCTATCAGTAGCCGATCGTCTTTTCGCAAACCCATCCCTCCTTCGGCCAGCAGCACCTCGTGGTGCAAAGCAAAACATCCGCAGAGCATCGTGTAAGGGCAGCGCAGCCACTCCGCGGCGGCCGTCCCGCGGCGCGGGGAGCAGAGCCGGCACCGCCGGCGGCCTTTGCAGCCCTCCCCGTCCGAGCTTTTTGGCGTGCATCGTCAGGGCTTTTTGCAATCCAAACTCATCAGGATAGGAGGCGTTTGGGCGCCTGACACCCAACAATTTGCGGTTAGAGGGAGCACCCAGCTACCAGAGGGGCACCTAGGAGCCGCCTGGGAAGAGCGACGGATGCTTTGGGGTTAGCAGAGCGCTGGGAAGGCGGCATCTGATTTCCAGCTGCTAAAAATCCGCTGCGTGATCTTAGGCCGATTAATCCACCGCCCTGGCTCCGTTCTCCCCCTTTCCCACCCAGAGCCGCTGACAATTCGGCGCCCGGGGCCTCGCAGCCGGGTCCTCCCCTCGGCTGTGCGCAGCTGGCCCTGTCCCCGGCTCCGGCAGAGCCGCCTACCCCCCGGTGCCGTCCCCGCCACGGAGCCGCACCGACCCCCACCCCGTAATTTTTGCAGGCTTTGATTTATGCATTGCCCTGGGAGCAGAAGGAGACGGCGGCTGTAGCGCCGGAGTGATCTGTGCCGCAGCCGTCGCGGGCACAAAACCCCTTGAGAGCTAGCTCCCCCGGAAAGATGCGCAGGAGCGTCCCCGAAGTAGAGAAGACGGGAACAACTCGCTGCGGGCAACAAGGAGAATTAACACGTCCAAAGCGATGACGCTTGGGCCAAGCCAACTGGCTTGCAAATCTCTGACCTCTGCCACGCTCCATCACCGCGCGCCCCCCGAGCCCCGCCGGGGTCTCAGCAGTCCCCCCGACCCCGCCAAGGGGTGACCCCCTCCTCCACGCGCTCCCAGGCCTGGACCCGCAAGGCCAACGCGCCTGCCCAAAACGGGACAAGTTCCCACCTGCTCGGGCCCCGGAGGCCGGTGACCACCCAGGCGGGTGCTTGCTATCGATAACAGACTAAGCAGCGGAAAAGCTGCAGAAATAGGAGAGGCAATGCAATTAAGTTGCCAAAAAAAGTCTTTGCCGGGCTTGAGAAAGGTCTCTGGTTGATCGTCTCGCGCGGTTTTTCTCTCTATTAAAACCAGCGGAGAGAAGCTGGTTTCCAGCAGAGCCTCTCCGCGGGGTTGAACGCGGCAGCTGGAGAGGCGAGGGAAGGCCGCTATCTAGCTGCATCTCCCTGTCTGCTTTAGATATGAGAAAGTGCAAATCCGAGCCAAAAAGCGATTTGTCAAGGAGGGAGGAAAAAAAAAAAAAAGTGAGCTTTGGACGGTGCTTTATCTCCTATAATAATGATTGATTTTTCTCCCGGCTTTTGGCTCAGGAGCTAGGCTTCCTCCGGGACCAGGACTAGCAGGTAGGTTTCACTCAAACGGACAATTTGTTGCTTTGACTTGCTGAAGGCTCAGAGCGGCGAGCCGGGGCGGCAGCCGGCGGCTTAGCCGGGCAGGGCGAGCAAGCGGCGCTGGGCAGACGGCGGCTCGCGTTTGCAGCGCTCCCCCGCGATGTTCAGCGCTTGGGGCCGGCCAACTCGAGGCATCGGAAAAGCAGCCCGATTTTCCGGCGCAAAAAAAAATCTTTTCATCAAGCAGCAAAAGCCCGACTGAGATTTAACAGCGGGATGCCGAAGCGAAGCAAACGCAGCCTCCAGACAAGGCTTTTGCTTCTAAAGCAGAGCAAAAGTTAGCCAGCAACCGCTCGGGATAAAACGAAGACGGAGAAAGCGAGAGGCACGGCGAGGTCGGACGCGGCCGCAGCGGGGCGGCCGGGTTCAAGGACCGGCTCCCAGCAAAGTTCCCGGCACAGCGGAAACGCCGACTATGTAGCAGACCCGCCAAGGGCTCCGGCTTTTCAAAACAGACTCGTCGCCAGTGATGATGCCTTGGAGCGACTTCATTCGTTCGGCCGAAGCTTTGCAGCAGTCCCGCTGCGGCGAGGCAGAGGGCGCGGGAACGGGCCGGCGGCCCCGCGCCGAGCCGAGCCCTGGGCTCCCGTCCCCGCTCCAAGGCCTCCGTATGCATTTCGCATTAAGCCGTAATTGGATAAAATGCATAAGCAGGCGCTGGCAAAGCAACGGCGCTCAGCTCTCCCGCTCCCCTCGCCCCCCGCGCCGGCTGCAGAGCTCAGCCAGAGGCGGCTGCGATTCGGTTGCTTCTCCCCTCGCCGCCGATTCCCGCGAGCCTCCACGGAGGCACCGCTCTCCGAAGAGATGAAAGACGCGCGTGAATCCCTTGGCGGAGAAGAGAGGGCCGGCGCGTGCTCTCCCCTGGCCCGCAGGAGGAGCGCGAGCCACCGATATCCCGCATGGCCTTGAAACGCTCCGGAGCGGCAGCGCCGGCGGCTGAGCCAGGGCTCCTCCGAGCCGCTCGCCCCCGCGTCCCCGCTCCCGCGCTGCGGCTCCTTCTGAGCTGTTTGGCCCCGCTGGAGCTCGCGTTGCTTCCCGGCAGGCTGCTGCGCGCCCAAATCGTCGCCCTTGAGCAGCTCTATCCTGATCCCCGCTGTCGGCGCGTCTTTGGTTTCGGGTAGTTGTGAAAAACCCCCAATCCTGCGTTTGCTGGTGACTTTTTCTAACGAGAATTCTTCCTTCCCGGCGTCCGCCCATCGCCCCTTCTTCCTTCTTCCTTCCCAGCATCCATCCATCGCCCCTTCTTCCTTCCCAGCGTCCATCCATTGCCCCTTCTTCCTTCCCGGCGTCCATCCATTGCCCCTTCTTCCTTCCCGGCGTCCATCCATCGCCCCTTCTTCCTTCCCAGCGTCCGTCCATCGCCCCTTCTTCCTTCCCGGCATCCGCCCATCGCCCCTTCTTCCTTCCCGGCGTCCGCCCATCGCCCCTTCTTCCTTCCCGGCGTCCATCCATCGCCCCTTCTTCCTTCCCAGCATCCGCCCATCGCCCCTTCTTCCTTCTTCCTTCCCAGCATCCATCCATCGCCCCTTCTTCCTTCCCAGCGTCCATCCATTGCCCCTTCTTCCTTCCCGGCGTCCATCCATTGCCCCTTCTTCCTTCCCGGCGTCCATCCATCGCCCCTTCTTCCTTCCCAGCGTCCGTCCATCGCCCCTTCTTCCTTCCCGGCATCCGCCCATCGCCCCTTCTTCCTTCCCGGCGTCCGCCCATCGCCCCTTCTTCCTTCCCGGCGTCCATCCATCGCCCCTTCTTCCTTCCCGGCGTCCGCCCATCGCCCCTTCTTCCTTCCCAGCGTCCATCCATTGCCCCTTCTTCCTTCCCAGCATCCGTCCATCGCCCCTTCTTCCTTCTTCCTTCCCAGCGTCCATCCATCGCCCCTTCTTCCTTCCCGGCGTCCGCCCATCGCACCTTCTTCCTTCCCAGCGTCCATCCATCGCCCCTTCTTCCTTCCCAGCATCCGTCCATCGCCCCTTCTTCCTTCTTCCTTCCCAGCGTCCATCCATCGCCCCTTCTTCCTTCCCGGCATCCGCCCATCGCCCCTTCTTCCTTCCCGGCGTCCGCCCATCGCCCCTTCTTCCTTCCCGGCATCCGCCCATCGCCCCTTCTTCCTTCCCGGCGTCCGCCCATCGCCCCTTCTTCCTTCCCGGCGTCCGCCCATCGCCCCTTCTTCCTTCCCAGCGTCCGCCCATTGCCCCTTCTTCCTTCCCAGCGTCCATCCATCGCCCCTTCTTCCTTCCCAGCGTCCATCCATCGCCCCTTCTTCCTTCCCAGCGTCCATCCATCGCCCCTTCTTCCTTCCCGGCGTCCATCCATTGCCCCTTCTTCCTTCCCAGCGTCCATCCATCGCCCCTTCTTCCTTCCCGGCGTCCATCCATTGCCCCTTCTTCCTTCCCAGCGTCCATCCATCGCCCCTTCTTCCTTCCCGGCGTCCGCCCATCGCCCCTTCTTCCTTCCCGGCGTCCGCCCATCGCCCCTTCTTCCTTCCCGGCATCCGCCCATCGCCCCTTCTTCCTTCCCGGCGTCCGCCCATCGCCCCTTCTTCCTTCCCAGCGTCCGCCCATTGCCCCTTCTTCCTTCCCAGCGTCCATCCATCGCCCCTTCTTCCTTCCCAGCGTCCATCCATCGCCCCTTCTTCCTTCCCAGCGTCCATCCATCGCCCCTTCTTCCTTCCCGGCGTCCATCCATTGCCCCTTCTTCCTTCCCAGCGTCCATCCATCGCCCCTTCTTCCTTCCCGGCGTCCATCCATTGCCCCTTCTTCCTTCCCAGCGTCCATCCATCGCCCCTTCTTCCTTCCCAGCGTCCATCCATCGCCCCTTCTTCCTTCCCGGCATCCGCCCATCGCCCCTTCTTCCTTCCTATCATCCGCGCATCGCTCCCTTTGCTACGCCTGTACCTTGAGGCAATGGCAAACGTCTGCCCCGCTGTTTTATCGCTCAGCTCAGGAGCAGCAAACGGGTGCATTTGGGTGCCGAACGAGGGCTATTCGCCCCGGGGACGCTGGGACAACGGGGCTCGGAGCAGCGGTAACGCACAAGCCCAGCTGCAGTGAATCGCTACCGAGCCTGGGAAAACCTGGCAAAGTCTCATTTCCTATCGCTCGACCCCCCCCGCCTTCCCGCGCGGAGCAGGGAGGCTTAAAATCAAGCGAGCCAAACATGAGGCTTGCTTGTTCAAGGGCTTTTGGGGGAATTTCCCACCCCGCTGCAGGACGCTGCCTGGCCCCGGATGGGATGGGATGGGACGGGACGGGAAGGGACGGGATGGGACCGGACAGGAGCCTGCCAGCCAGCTCACAGCATCGCAGCGCTCCCCTCCGATGGCCCCGGCTCCCCAGGTTTAGGTTTTCCACCTAAAAATGCTTCCACAGAGAGTTTTTGACAACGGCTCTGTTTTCCTCTCTTTTTAAGGAAACACCTTTCGAATACAACTTAAAACTTTCGCACCAAACCTAAAGTGCACCGCAGCAATTTCCCTCCCTTTTCCCCAGGTTTTCCAGAAAAAAAAAAAAAAAAAGTCCCCTTTTTGCTGGTTCTCAGCCCAATGCTCCCTCCCTCGCTCTTTGCTCCGACAACGAGTCAAAATTTTCCATAGGGAAATAACCCCCCTTGTCCAGCCCAGCCTAGCATTAAGGGGTACTGATCGTTGGCGTTATTCCCCAGCCCCCAGGCAGGCCCTATCGCCGCTCCGCAGCCCGCCCGGGAAGGCACAAACGAGAGAGGCAGCGAGGCGCGGAGGGCCGACGGGCAGCCGGAGGCAGAAGGTTCGCCAAAGGCGGCTCCTATCCGGAGCAGGAGGTGCTCCAGCACCCTTTTTTGGGGCCAAAACCAAGCTTTGGAGCCTTCGAGGTTTCCTGTTAAGAGCCCCCCCCCACCCCCTTTCACGGCTCAGATTTCCAAGCTGCAAACTGTAAAGATTTCAGCTTCTCCCCTGTCCGGGCTAAAACAGCACCGAGGGCATTTTGCACTCTGAGATTATTATTTTTTTTCCCTCTCCCACCGTTTTCAGCGCAACGCAAACAACTCGGGCCCAGCCGGAGGCGTCGCCGCGTTTTACCGATCACTGGTTTCAATCAGCGCCGTCCCACTCCGCGAGCCGGGCGGGAAACGCCGGCGGCTGCAAACCTGGCAGCTTTTGTGCCAATAGAGCGCATCGCGCTTACACCGCGCTTTTCCAGCGCTAGCACCGAGATATAAATAGGGGGCACGGCCCAGGAAAGCGTTACGAGGCCGTGAACCCTTTCGGCTCCGATTTATCATTTCAGACCCTTCGGCCGCTGTTGGCTGAGCCCAGCACGAACGAGCCGTTAATCTCCGCCGCGCTCCGGAGGCAGGAATAGCTGCGCGAGACGCGAACCGTCGCCTCCACCGGCACCGCATCCAGCGGAAACACCGAGCGCGGGCTGGACGGGCGCCGGGAACGACCCTCTTTGGCGGGTTCGTGGGGATGAGGCCACGGCGTTGCAGCAGCAGCCCGCCCGTGCGCGGCTTTGCAAAGCGAGGCCTCTGTACGGGAGGATTTACCGGCGAAACTAAAGCTCTGCCTTGGAAAAAAAAAAACAAACCGTGCACGGTACAGAAAAACAACGGGGAAAGACTGGTCCCTGCGCTGGGCAGCTCTGCTGCAGGGGGGCAAAACGCGGAGCGGGGATAAATACGGCAGCGTCCCAGCCCAGGGGCTTTTCTTTCCCCCCCACGGTTCTCTCTTTTCCCAGCGAGCGCAGACGCCGCTCCTGGTTTCTCTGCAGATGATACTCGGCTTTGGAGGGCGGGAGGCGAAATCGGAGCCCGCGGGGGCTCAGCAGCCTCGGGACGGAGCCGCAGCGCGGTTTCCCCAGCGCCCTGGTGAGCAGGGACCGTCATCTCCATACTCCCCCAGCGCAGCAGCGAGACTTTTCTTTTCTCCCAGTTTGCTCGGCCCGAGAAAAAGCAAACGAACCAACACAGGCAAAAACCCAAAGGAGATGAGCGTGGAAAAAAACCCACCAAACCCCCGCACAGTGCCCTGGCGCGGGGCGGCTGCCAGGACGGCGCCGGGCAGCCGGAGCTGCGCACAGCTTTCCCAGGAGCGCTACTACTTTATGTTTTACTACCTGACAAAACAGCCTGCGGCACCGAATTGCCCTTCGGCCACGGCTAGCGTACGAGCGGCGGCGATGCGAGTCTTACCCGGCTGCGATGCGTTAGCCGGCTCGGGAGAAAGGCTGCCGGCTCCAACCCTGTCCCCGGGGGGGGCCCCGAATTTAGACGAGCGGTTTATGAGACCTTTCCCCAGGATGGCGCCTGCAAGAGCAGGTCTTTCCTGGGCGACGCCTGAGCGGTGCTGGGCCGGCAGCGCGGCTCGGGCAGCGAAACAGGCTTAGCCGCAGGGTCCCTACGCTCAAATCAATCCGGAATAACCGTATTTCCCAGCATGGGGAAATCTCCCTGGCGGGCCCAACAAGCTCGGGCAGCTCGGGTTTTCGGGCTGTGAAATAAAACCAGGGAGGGCAGCAAAAGGCGGGCGGAGGGAGCAAGGGCTGCGCTGGGCGATGCAGCGGCTGCAGCTGCCTCTTAACGGCCCCGCGTTAACGCTCTTCCTCCCCTCCCGGCAAGGCGCCCGGTCCCGCGCCGCTCGCGCTTGCTTGCTTCTTCCAAGGCTTTACACGAGCCAGGCTCTACCCTCCCGATCGCTGCTGTCTCTCCCACAGCATCTTCACTCCCTCTTTTTTTTTCCCCCCCCCCCTTCTTTTTGGTACTCAAGCTCTTGAAAAACCCTGCTTTCCGCGCGGCCCAGGGGGCCCGTGCCGCCGCGGAGGAGCAGAGAACCGAGCCGCTTCACTGCAGCGATGAGCCGGCTGCGGGGCTGCCCAGCCTCCTTCGGCCAAAGCCGCCGGGGCCTGACAGCGGCCGTCTCCCACGCTTGCGCGGGTGCTTGGGTCGGGGCCCGCGCGCCGCCGCCGGAAGATGCCCAGCAGCACCTGCCACGGCCAAAGCGCATCTTCCTCGTCGCATCCCTGCTCTTTAGCTTATTGCACCTTTTCTGCTTAAAAATATGCTGCCCCCCCCCCAACCTGCGTTTCCCAGCGAAGGGTCCCACTAGAGGGCAACAGAAACCCAGGAAAGGAAACCTGGAGCTGCACGGCAGGGAAAGGGCTCTGGAGCAGCGGCAACGCGTCCTGCAACGCGTCCTGCAACGCGTCCCAGCTTTTCGATTACATCCCGCATCAAAAAGCAACTGCGGCGAGCGCAGGGAGGGCCCACGTCCACCCCTTCCCCGCTTCGCCCCCAAATCCGGCCCCCGCTCTCGGCGGGCTCGAGCCTATCCCAGGGAAAAAAAATATATATATATAATAATAATAATAAAAGCCAGATCGCCTGGACCTAAAAACAAAGGTTTCCCAGGGCGCTGGGGACGTCCGGGTTTGGAAGCAGGCGCCGGCGGAGCGAGCGGTTTTGCAGCAGCTCCCGGAGCCCCAGCGGGCTGCAGCTTCGCTGGGCGCTGCGCAAACAAGCGGCGCGGGCAAGAGTGCCCTGATCCCAGGAAAAAAAGCCGTAGAGCAGGAAGGAGAAGAGAAGGCCAGAGTAAAGCAAGCGCTGTGATTGAGCTTGAAGTCCATAACGCGCATCCCTAAGATGGAGCCCGTCTGCTCCTCCCGCTGGCTGCCGCTCTCGTCCCCGGAGACCCCCCCGGCCCGAGGCCTCGCGCAGGGCGACCAGGGAAGGAGACACCTCGGCCACCAGGACTTTCTCCTCCGGAAAAAACGCAGACGAATAAACAAACTTGCAAAATAGCCGCTTTGGCACCCAGCAGATGGAGCTGCGGGTTTGGAGCGGCCGAGCCGAGCAGAGCCAAAGCCGCTGCACCGATTCAGCCGGTGCTCAGCAGCCGCCGGGGAGGCCTCGGTGCTGCAGGCCAGCCCGCTCGCCGTCCTCCCCCCCCCGGCCCCCGCCGAGGGCGAAAGCAGCAGGCAAAAAAGGTTTGGATGCTCTTAAAACCGGTCACGAGTGTTTTCGCGCTCTCTCCTCCCGCCCCAGTCGCATCCAGCTCGGTTCCCCAGCGCACCGGGAACGCGTCCAGCAGCGCTTCAAGGGAGCTCGGTCCCCAAACGCTGGCCCAGGCTTCACCTTGCTGGGGGGCATTTCGGGCTGTCGAGGCCCCGGCTCTGCCCAGGAGATGCAGGAGCCCTGGCTGCGGCTCCTGGGCGGCAGCGCCAGGCCGGCAGCAGCCCGTTCCCGCGCTGCCCCCAGCCCCGTTCCCGCGCTGCCCCCAGGCCCGTTCCCATGCTGCCCCCAGGCCCGTTCCCATGCTGCCCCAGCTCGTTCCTGCGCTGCCCCCCGGCCCGTTCCCGCGCTGCCCCCCGGCCCGTTCCCGCGCTGCCGCCAGCAGCCCCGGCGCAGCCGCTCAGCGCCCGGGCAGGCGGCAGGGAAGCGCCAGCCTGCCGCTCGCGGGCTATCGCAGCAGCTCCGGAGGGAGCCGTAGCAGCACCAGACGAGCTGGAGCAGCTCCTAAATCAGCCCTTCTTTATGCCGCTCCAGTCCCCAGCTCCCGCCGAACCCCAGAAAAACCCAGAAAGGAGCAGTAAATCACTTTTATGCCCGGCTCTTCCTCCTCGCCCGGAGCTGTGCCGACCTCAGCTTGGCCTCGGACCAGAATCGAAGCTGCCCGGCCTCTTCCCTCCCTCCCCGGCGAAGGATTTTTACAACCCGGCGCAGAGGTCGGGCGCGGGCAGCGGCGCTCGCTCCGGCAAGGCTGCGCGCCCGCCCCGGCGCCGGCAGTGATTTAAAAGCAGGTGACGGCACCGGCATTTGGGAGTTTTATGAAGCTCTTTTATCGAAATCTCGGTCGTTAGAGGATGTGGCGGCTGTTAAAGGTGTGGAGCACGCCGCCGGGGCCGGGACAGCGTTAGTGCCGCCGTATATCCGCCGCCGCCACCGTGTTCTCCCGGCGTTAGGAGGCCCCGGGGTCCCTCCGCCGCCGCTCGTGGATGAATATTCTGGAGCTTAATAGCCCCAGCTCTGGGGGAGCTTTTGTGGGGCCTCGGTCCCTGGTTTGTCCCCTGTCGCCGGTCGGCTGGGGGCTCCCGCGGTCTCTCGCCCTCCGCTGGCTCTCAGCCGGCAGCGGGGGCTTCCCGCACCCCCAAAACGCCGCCGCTCCGCGGGATCGACGGCAGCTAAAAAAGCGATGCAAGCGAGAGCATCCTGCATCGCAGAACGCCCCCTCCTCCCCGCAGCTTAAGGACCTTCGGCGACCCAGCGAGGTCCGTCTTTCCCGAGTGGCTCGGCACAAAGGGGGGGGGATGCAGCAAGGAGGCGGAGAACACGCTGCGAAGGGCGGAAATCACCGCTCAGGACTCAGTTCGGTCTCCGGCAAGGCGCTGCGCGGCGAGCCGGGGAAAAGGCCAACTGCTCCCTTGGGCGAAACACAACGCCAACGCGAGCGAGCGCCCGGCTACCTTTCCGTAACGGCGCGGGCGATCGCTGACTTCTGTTTGCTCCTTAAGTGCAAGAGCGCCCGGCCCCCCTCCCCGTATTTCCTGGAATAACATAAAAGTCAACGGGCCTGCCTGAGTGGGGACCGAAGCCGCGTTTTCGTGTTCCTCTCGCGACTATAAAGGCAGAGGTGCCACCCGCGGCGGCGCAGAAGGAAGCGGGCGACGGCCCGGCCCCGCGTACGCACCCCTCGGCCGAGGCGCGACGCTACAAGCGCAAAGTTCCCACGCAGGCGGCGGGGAGCTTCGCCGCCCGGCGCATCCCGACCGGCCCCGGGGCAGGGGGGTGCCTCATTCAGGCCCCAGCTTTCGGCAAGTTATTACCTCCTGCCAGCCCAGAAAACCCTGGAAATGTTACAGTTCTCGCTCTTTGCAACGCTTACAGAGCGAGTAGCAGCCTCCCGTAGGTAATTAACAGGAAAAGCAGCATTTTGCTGCTGGGACCGGCGGGAGCGGGACGGCGAAGCGCCCCGAGGCTTCGGCCGCCACGGGGACGGGGCGAGAGCTGAGCCACGAGCTAGTGCTACAACCCTGTTCCCCCGCTGCGAGAAAAAGCAGCTTAAAAAGGGCAGAATGAGCCAAGCGGGTTCCCTAACAGCCGTTGCCAGCACCCCGTTTCGCTCCCTCCTTGCTGGTCCTTCCCCGTGCAGCTCCGGGATGCTGCCGGCGGGATGCTGCACGAGGCTCCTTCGCGCGAAGGCGCTGCCAGCCCCCTCGTTCGGCCAGCCCCAAAACGGGGCTTTCGGTGAGCGCGGCGGGGTGCAGGCAGCAAAGGGTTACGCGCGGAGGTGCCGCTCGGCTCCCCGCACCTGGCAGGGGAGGGAGCGCCGAGGGGATGGAGCGGAGTTTGAGCGAGTCTCCGGCGAGCGGCGGCAGATGGAAGGAGCCGGCGGCGGCGGCGGCAGCAGCAGGTGAAGGCGCAGGAGGGGCAGGCGCCCGCTGCACGGTCCAGCTGCACAGCTGGATGGGAGCCGCCGGGGCCCGGGGGGGGCCCTAGGAGCCCGCTGCCAAAGAGGGACACCCCCCCCCCCCTTGCCGTCGCTTGCGTCCCTCGCTCCCGAAAAGAGGGGAGGAAAAAAAAAAAAAAGACCCTCTCTAAATTTGAGATAGGGAGAAGGCAGGCGGGCAGCGGCTGGAAAATGCATCTCGCGCGGAGCTGCATCGTCTTCCTCCTCCAGGGCAGCATCTACCGGCTGGTGAGTGGCGGGAGGCAGGGGAAGGCGCGCTGCCCCCGGCCCACTGGGGCGGGGGGGCCGGGGGGGAGCCTTGGGGTGGCCAAAGGGACAGGGGGGCTTTGCAGCCAGCAATGGTTTTCCAAGCAATTAATCCCCCCTCCACATCTCCCCCTCCACCCCCCCCCCAAAAAAAAAAAATCAAGCATCCTAAAACTTCTGCTGCTTGGCAGCGGGTGGGCGGCAGCAGGGTGGGCTTGCAGAGGGGACACGCGCGGGGACGATCACATTCCCGACCACCCTAAAAACCCTGTAGCCTGCCCGGGCACGGCGGAGGGGGGCAGCTCCCCGCACCCCGGGGCGGCCGGGCTGGGCGCCCTCCTGCTGCCCCCCGGCGCGGCGGTGCCGCGCGCCGGCCCGGCCCCAGCTCCCCCCCAACCCCGGCCGTTTTTCCTTCTCGACCAGGCGAGCGCTGAAACCCCAGGGAGCGAAGCGGGCGTTTGCTTGGCAGCCGAAGGCGGCTCGTTCCCCGCGCGGGATTTGCCCGGAGCGAGGGCGACGCGCCTGCGGCATCCGCCTGCCTGGCGGATCTTGTCCCCCCATCCCGGGTGCCGGCAGGGCTCCGTGCCTGCCCGTCCCTTGGGGCACGTGGGGCCGAGTCCCGGTGCCGGGGGGGAGCGGGAGCAGAGAGTTTGCAGGCGGGTTCGGGGCAGCCCGCGCGCGGCGGGGAGAGGCGAAGGGCAGCTCCCCGGGTCAGGGTCTCACCTCCGGGCGACGGCGCTCGCTGCGTTTCTCCGTCGCTCTGCCCGGCTGCTCCCCGCTCGCCCGCGAACCGCGGCAACGGTCCGGAGGTGAGCAGAGGGGTCCGCGGGACGCGCTGTCGGCGGCGAGGCCGGCACCCTCGGCCCCCGCTCCCCAGCCTCTGCCGACGTGCCCTGGGGTGCGAGGGCTCTACCCTGAGCCGTCCACCTCAGAAAGGTGCAAGTGCCCGGCTGCGCCACCACCCAACAAACCCTCTCCCCGTCCCGGCTCCTTCCACCCGTTCCTCAAGCAAGAGCGGAAGGAGAAGGAGAGCAGGGAAAACTTGCTACCGGAAGGGAAATATGGATCCTAGAGAGAGAAGCAGAAGGGAAAGAAGAGAGAAAAGGCAAATAAGGAATGCAAGGAGAGGAAGAGGATGGCTAGGTCCTGCCCAGAGAAGTGGGGTGGCTATGATGAACACAACTGGGCAAGGGGGGCAGGCACACGTCACCCACCTTTCATTCTCCACCATTGCCCTGTCCAGGTGACCTGTGGCCAAGAAGAAGGAGGGGAAGATGCAGAGCAACGTGAATCCAAGACCCAAGAGAGACCTCGAGTGCAAAAGAGAAGAGGGCACCTCGCTCCAAAGTCCCTGTTAACTCCGACCTTACACCAGAACGTGACCCTCCTCGAGCTGGTCAGCAGCTCACGGGAGCTATGGGATATCCTAGACCACCTGTCCGAGCGGGATCATGCTCCACGCCCCAGAGGACAGAGGGACCTGGGGCCAGCCACAGGCAAACTTAAAAAAATTTTTGGCTGGGGAGACTTCTACTCCAATATCAAGACAGTAAAGTTGAACCTCTTGATCACAGGAAAGGTGGTCGATCACGGCAACGGTACGGTCAACGTCTTCTTCCGGCACAACTCTACCGGGCAAGGAAACATCTCGGTCAGCCTCGTCCCCCCGACCAAGGCAGTGGAGTTTGACCTGGAGCAGCAGATCTTTATCGAGGCCAAAGAATCCAAGATCTTCAACTGCCGAGTGGAATACGAGAAAGTGGATCGTGCCAAGAAAACCACGCTCTGCACATACGACCCGTCTAAAACCTGCTACCACGAGCACACCCAAAGTCACGTCTCCTGGGTTTGCTCGAAGCCCTTCAAAGTCATCTGCATCTACATCACCTTCTACAGCATAGACTACAGGCTCGTGCAGAAGGTGTGTCCTGACTACAACTATCACAGCGACGTGCCCTACTACCCCTCTGGATGACGCGCTCTGCCCACCTCCGGGTGCCCCGGTGACGAGCGGGTGCTGGGGGGGGTGGGGGGAGGGATGGGGACTGTTTCATGAGCGGGGCGGGTGTGCAGAGGTCTCTAGAAACCAGAGTTCTTGCAGCAAGGAAGAGGAGGATTTTCTATTTTCCCCAACAGCTCCCATGTCAAGAGAAGGAATTTCAGGGTCTGGTATTTCTAAACCTGGCCTGGATCCGTGGTCTTCAGAGACTGGCATGTGAAGACGGGGCCTGAATCTAGGATGCAGAATATAGGACATAAAACCACAATCAGGATTTGTGTTCCCCAATGCAATAATACATCTGCCTGGATCTAGGTAGGCCACATGGTCATCAAAGATTGGATCCGAGGCAGAGAGGTCTACAGAAGTACGCTTGAAAAGCCTGGATCTAGAAAATGACCTCAGTGGAGACAAAGGCACCTGATTTCCTCAGTGGCCACAAGATGACCGTTGGCATCGGTCACATCCTCTTCTCTATGCTCAAGTTCAGCAGCGCGAGCTGGAGCCACGTCCTCCCCCGGGTGGACACTGGGGTGCGAAGGGCTGCCGAGATGGGGACGCTGGGAGGGCGCCAGGCCGTGGAGAAGAGAGGGACCACCATGGGCGTGAGCCCACCACGGCTCCAGCTGGACGCACAGCTCCGCTCCGCCGGGGGGGTTTGGGGACTATGGATCTGCGGATAAAGAAATCCTGGTCGAATCTGTCGAAACCACTGACACAATACATGATTCATGTGTTTCCCCTGACACAATATATGATTCATGCCTTTCCTCTTCATCTCATCTGTGCTTCCGATCACTCCCGGCTCCCTCTGCCCAAGCCCTCCGCCCCGCCGTCCCCCAGCCGCCTCTCCCCGCCGCCACACTGATCGCTAAACGCTGTCGTGTCTGTATTTCCTTGGTGCAAAGGCGCGCGCCTGCGTGTGCGCGTACGCGTGTGTGAAGTCGAGCTCCGACTGTAGCATTTAATTGACTTTAAACAAAAAAAAAAAAAAACCAACAACAAAGCTGTCCTTGAGAGAGAGAATAAAGTTTTCACAGGAGCGCACAGGCAGGTCAAGTGTTTTTTGCCGAGAGCAATCTCAGCCTCTCCTCCGGGTAGAGGGAGGAACTCGTGCCGTTAGGAGCGAGGCACGGGCGGCATCGCGCCCGCGTTCAGACCTCCGCGGGTCTTCTACCGAACTCCCCCTCGCTAGTCTCCAAGCGTTGGATCCAATTTTCGTAGGCTGACGGGGCTCCAACTTTGACCTTCACCGCTTTCACCCGGCCGCCGCGCTTGATCGCTGTTGCTCGTGCGGGGCCCAGGGCTGCGCCGCTGACCGCTGCTCCCAACCTCTGGTCTCGGCCCCTTTTCTACGCCTTAAAACCTCAGGCTCCGGCTTTGAGGCACGCACGCCTCCCCAGAATACAACAAAAGCGGCCTTCCCCGGCCGGCCCTTCCTCTCGCCAACAACCCCCAGGTCCAGCGCGCCAGGCCAAGTCCAAAAATGCCCTCACGCCAACCCAACTCTCGCAAGTTATCTGCAGCGGCTGCAAGCGGGCTTTACGCTTCAGCGTGCACGAGTCCGGTTCCTTCCACCTCTGCAGGCGGGAGGCAGGTTTGCTGGGCAGCGGCGCACGGCCGTGCAGCTTCGCCGCGTGCGCTTCTACACCGGCGCCGAGGCCAGGTCCAACAGGCATCCAGCAAAGAAAGCCTTTCAGTGCAATAATCAATGGGAAGATTTTTACTCGGGGAACAAAAGTTTAAAATGCTTTGAAAGCACCGTTTCAGAAAATAACTGTAGTAATACTTGGGTTTTTTTTTTTTTTTTGGGGGGGGGGTGGGGGGGGAGAGGAAGCACCGTCTCACAAAGGTCTGTTCCCCAAGGTTTCATGCTTCCTTTAAGAGCAGAAACACAAAAAGACACGTTAAACCCTTTTTCTGCCAGCACAGACGAAACAAACAGAACGACCACACACAAAAAGTTGCTCATTTGGAGAAATTGCAGACAATTGCCATTTGAAGAAACAGAGCAGACAGCAGGAAGAGAAAGGGAAAAAAAAAAAAAAAGAAAAAGAAAAAAGCAGGCTACAAAGGATGCACCATTGTCAAAAGTGCTGTGGCAGCCGGCAGTTACTAGGAGACCAGGACGGGCCATTATTCCGGCTTGGGAGAAGAGGATTCCTGCTAGCTAAGTCACCCAGAGCGTTTCATCAAGCTGTAGGGGGAAAAACCAGCAAGGAAAAAACCCCACACCCCCAAAACGCGTCCCCCCACCTCCCCGCCACAGTTAGATGCGATGGAGAGCCTCTGCGCCCACCTGCTCAGCCAAACTTACCTTGCGCGCGTGGAGACGTTAGGGGCTAAATCGAGGTTTACCCGACTGCGTTCTGTTATCGCTGCTGATTATTTGCTTTGGGGCTCATCGAGGGAGCCGCGCGGTGCTGCGGGGGCCGGCCCCGGAGCTCCTTCTGCGCCGCGAGCGGAGGAGTTGAATCCTTGTGACCGTATCTGCGCAAGGAGCCAAAGTTTAATCTCTTTCCCCATTAGCATAGGAGCATAAAATAGGGGTTTTGGCTAGGCGGGCCTAAAGTTTGTCTAGACGACGTTTCACGAGTTGCAAACTTCATCACGAATGAAGCCGCACGTGATGACCGGGGAAAGCGGACTTCAGAAATTCTCCGTGACACCAGAGTTCAGTAAAGCGTCATAGAGACATCCACAGGCGTTTTGGCCATTAGAGGCCATCTCCGTTAATAAAACGCAGCTCCCACTCATCTTGGATAACGCAGCGGACGGCCGAGATCGTCGTCTGCGAAGACGGAAAAACCCCGATGGAAATACTTACGCCGTCAGCTAGACCTACCCGGCGCGCGTTCTCCGTCTCCAGCAATTAGCTCGCCGCAGTTTGTTAATACTCCTTCCTCTTCCCCGCAAAATCCTCCTAATTTAAATTTCGCGAGGCTCAGAGCTGAGCGAACCTGCCCGCCTGAGCATTGAGCAGCCGGCTTCCCAGAACAGGCTGCTGCACCCTCCGGCAGCCCGGCAGCGGCGCCCGGGCCCTTACCGCCCCTCGTTCCCGCTGCCCGGGCTGCGGGGACGCCCGAGAGCGCGGCCAGGCCGTCAGCGCCGGCCAGCGCCCACGTTCGACGCCTGCCAAGAAATCAGAATTACTGCGGGAATACGAAGCCGTCGCGCCCCGTTCAAGCGGGGCCGTTTGTCCGTTTTGTCCCGTGCCTTGAAAAATGATTAGGAGTCAACCTCCGGTAAGCCCCAGTCCATTTCTTTTTAGGATACTGGGACCTGTTCTCCTTCCTTTGTTATCTTCCACTCTATCAGACTCTGTCTTTCTACTATTTTCTACCTACCATATCCAAAAACCAGCAGTGGCCCCAGATCCAAAGTAGAGGCTCGTTGCCAACCATCACCTCCCAAGCGTGCTAATACCTTACTCCGAGATGGCAAAAAGGATAACTCTCACAGGTAGGTACGATTTAACGCAAGAATGGCAGAACCTGATCTTTCCCACCGTTATGACAGCCTCAAGGCATCAATTTTCTCAAGTCGGGGGCCAAGGAGGTTTTCCAATCATAAACATTTTCCACACGTTCCAACGAGATGCCAAGGTCCTGAACACGAAGGAAGGTTGTTCGTAAAAAGCTTCCTTGCAAATTAATAAGGAACAAAAAGTTACTGTCATAAGAAGCCTACTGAACGTGATAACTTCTTTAAAAAGCATGACAATTGAAGAGTTGCCAGCCCTTGAGGTTTTCATCAGTTTGGCAATAGAGGGAAGCGTTCTCCCAGCAGTGGCTATCGGAGAGATTTGGCTACGTGAGAACTTCGGCTTCCAAAAAAAAAAAAAAGATTGGCTTGGTCATGAAAGAGCAAGAAAACGATATTCCCAGAGGCTTAGATGTCAGAATACAAACATAAACATCAAACAGTGTGAGATTTCATGATTCCTAAATCAGGCTAACTTGAGACAGGCTTTAAAGTGTTCTTTGACAAATTTGAGGGTGGCGGTAACCAAGCTCCTGCAGCTGGGTACACGGTGTAATTTTTTGCATGGAGGGACTGCTAAGTGCTTTCACAACACAAATAAAGACATTTTACAGTTTCACGCTCAAACTATCAGGCGGCTAATAGAGGCTTTGCAGCTCTCCAGCTCGTACGGACTAGGGCTGCCTATGTCCAGCGCTGCATCATTATGGAGATTATTAGACTTTAATGAGGTCTAGTGAATCAGCCATGCCTTTATGATTGCAATTGCCCATTTTAATAGCCATAGGTGTCTCCTAGATGCATTAATACTGGCTGTTCTAGTACGCTGTCCTATGTACACTCTATGCATAAAAGCAAATTTGGATATGCTTTTGTTGTTATAATTAATGCCAGGCCAATATCACACTGAGCACAGTCGCAATAAGAGAAATCGGTCCTGGAAAGCTTGCAAACTGAGCAGGCAAGAGGCAGAAAAGGAGAGGAGACGTTGCCGGCCCGAGATCACACGACAGGTCGAACGGCAGCGGCTGGCCGGGAGCTGGGTCTCCGGGACCCACCAAAGCCCTCCCCACTCCTCGGGGCACCAAAGCGCCTTTCAAGTCCTCTTCAAGTCTCTTCACTGTCGCTCCCTGGCATCTTTCCTTTTCTATCGCCGCTGAGACAAGAGTTTCTGCTTTTTCCCGGACCACGTAACCTGCAGAGCCGACGCGAGCTGTGCCGAGGAGCGACGGCTCCTTCTCGATGCAGCGCGGCTGAGCGGTTCGAGAATCTCCATTCCTACGCATAAATCCGGATCGTGCTATTGATTGCCCCGATAAACTTAACCAAGTTAGTCCAGGCTTTTGTCTCATCTGCCTTCTCTCTCTCTATAAAGATAACATTCACCTGCTTTCAGGGACGGAGCAGGACAGCACGATCACCAAGCGCTCTGGAAATCCTCCACTGGGGGGGGGGGGTGCCAAGCAGAAGCGATTATTCATGAAATCCCCAGTGTTGTGACTTGTTATTACACGCAGTAGACTAAAAACACAAGCGGGCTGGATGCATCACGTATTTGATCTAAGAATTACTACAGTTTTGCCAATTAGACTTAGACCCAGAACCCAAATACAACTGCTTCCCTCCTCCTCCCGCTCCCCCGCCGGAGCTCAGCACCAGCTGCCGCTTCACAGACACCAGCGTTTCCCCATCTTCCTGCGCTTTCAACAAACTCCAAAAGCAGCAGGTCTCTGATTGTTTTCCCTCCAATTAATGGCAGAGTGCACTGCTCCCTGAGAAAGATGCTGCAACGGGTAATGTCACATTAGGAAAACAAGCGCTCCCCCAGCCGCGGTTTTTCCAGCGCAGAAGGGAGCCGCACGGAGCCTCGGGAGGAGGGCATCCCTCGGCGCTGCCCGCAAAACCCACGGCAGCCCTCGCTCGCCTGGAAGCGTCGCCCATCAACCGTTGCCTGGGCCGGAGGGATGGGATCCGAGGGCTGAGGAACGAGGCTGCTCTGCTGCTCAGCGCGCCGGTGGCACGCCGGCATCCAGCCAGACACCGGAGGAACAGGGCAAGCTACTCCCGTGGGGAAACTCGGCTTGTACATGTTGTTCTGCAAAATAAGGCCTGAACCTCCTGGTGGGAAGGAAGGATTTAGTTTTGCCTGAGAGGTTTCCAGACCTACCAGAGCACCCATCTGCTACCCAAATGCCTTGTTCCCCACAGGCACATGCCCAGCGAGGAGGGGGGAGATGTTAAAAGGACAAAGCAGCCCCTTCGCCCCAGGTTCCTTAAGGTCACTCTTGGCACGACAGTTTGACCAGTTTGCTGTGCTCGAGTGCATCTCTTCCCAGCAGGATCATAGCGAGGGTTTCCTCTTGCATTCTTGTAAGATTGCAAACTACGGAAGGGCTGAGAAGAAAGTAGTGCTGTTTTTTACATAGAAATATTCCAATTTAAGTATCATTTTTATGTGCTACGGATAACTCTGACTTCCTCGGGTCCTGCTAGATTACCAAAGTATGTTGGGGTGCAAGGGTCACCGCGGGCGCAGCTTTTGGCACTGTGCGTGCCAGGAGGCCACATTACACTAGCATTCGCTATCCAAACAGCCCTTCCCTGTGCCCGCTGGCAAAAAGGCACCGCGCTAGATACCATTGCTTCGCCGTCTTCCAACTCGTACAGCACAACTGTTCCGGGAACCTTGGCTGCAAACACAGTCAGCGGCATTAATCAGCTCCAACACCGTCAGACTTTGCTGGTAGGGCTGGAGGAAAAACGTGGGTGAGTTGTAATTGAGCAGATCATGGAAGAGAACAGCGTCTGCCTGATGCACACGCGCGTGATCGCAACCGTCTGAGCAAAGCGCTTGTGGGGAGGAGACTGCAGGGGAGCATTGAGCCTCCGAGGCCGCTCGGATGTGGTTTGCAGCGGAGTTGCCTGCATCACCCCTGCTTGACGGTCACCCGCCTTGCAGAAGTCCTCGGGGTCCTCTCTCGGCTGCTGGATGAAGGTTGCTTGCCACGCTTGAGGTGCTCCGCGAGTCTCTGGCGCGGCGCTGTGTGCACCGGCTGAGAAAGCTTCTTGCAAAATACCTCCTCTGCCCTGTACGCCAGGTCATTCCTCTTAAAACAAAAAACACCCCCAAACCCACCCCCTCTCCTTCTCCTGACAACCCTCTCATCGAGGCTCCTCGCTCTGTTTGCGGCCGAACTAGCATCTGGTTGCTCGCCACCGCCTGAACCGCACTGTCTGTCTGAATTAGATTGTAAAGTCCCCTGGGACAAAGGGCCACATCGTCTTGTGTGTTCGTACAAAGTGTCAAGCACGCTGTCAGTGCTCAATAGATCGTTACAACAGCCTCCAAAGAGGCGCTTCAGCAGGTGAAGCATTGAAATAAAGGGGGGGGGGGGGAAGTTTCAGGGGAAGGAGGGAAAAAAAAGGAAAAGAGAATTCAGAAAAAAAAAGACTGTCAAGAGGCAGCAAGAGGAGGACAGGAATGGAAAACTTGTCCAGCTCTTTCAAATCCCATTAGGCCCTAAGTCCTCTGCAGAGAATTCCCAACTCAAACTGTTTCAAACCACACACCTGCTTGCACTAAAAAATATGCTAAATAATTCAGCTTCACTCGCGTGCTCTTGAGCTGCAGAATCCTCCTCGCTCCTGTGGCATTTGGACATTTGTGCAGTATTTTACAGGGAAGACTACAAAAAGACGAGGACCCTCCGGGGGACAGAGGGAGGGAAGGGAGGGCATCCGGGCACGGCAACCGTGCTCGGGGACAGCAGCTTGCTCTGCCGGCGCCGCTGCTCTCTGCCAAGCTACATGGAGTCCGTGTCAGCGTGGTGGCTGCAACACGCAGGGAAAAGAGAGGCACCATGCACAGGATAAAGGCAGGGAGAAGGGAGGGCTGGTGTGTTTTCCACCTGCCAGGTTTTTCTGATCTGTGGCAGATGTCTCTCCGCTTTCAACTGCATCAAGAAGTGTCCGCTTTCATCTATCCTCCTCATTGGGAAATTTTCCTGTAAGGGGAAAAAATTATATCTTCCTCTGTCTACTCAAAGCATCTCACCGCCAAGGACACATGCCTGATCTCCTGCACATCACTTTAGGACTTTATCCAAGAACGGTGGCTCTCTCCTGCTCCCGCCACTTCTGTCAACCATTTGAAAAACCGAGGGCTCCGGGGAGTCCCTCCATTCCCCTCCTCGGCACCGCCAAGGCCAAGGGTCGAACCCCAATGACGTACACTCCTCCTGAAAGCTGCACATGCATCCAAGACGGACATTCGTTACCTCCTACGCTACTTCACACAGGCTCTTAAATTTTATGTCCTGCTCAGAAAACTACAATCCCAAGAAGAAAAAAAAAAAGAACATAAGGCATCTAAAAAAAGATTCCTCAATGGACTCTACACACACATGTGGGACTCATGGTTAAATAAAGAAGTAGAGCTAACACATGATAAAGCAGCCCAGGAGCCTACTGTGCCTGCCTATCAGTTTGAGGATTCACTGCTGGTTTGTAAGCTTTTCGAAACTGCAGCCTTAAGACACTAATTTTAACTACCCTGTTCTCACTTCTTGCCTCCAGTATTAGACACCATCCCACTGAGACAGCGGTCAGATGCTGAGATACCCAGTAGAGAGTCTCTCGTAATTTCTGTCACTGCTGTCTACCTTCAAGTGCTTAAAAACGTTCGCACCCAGCTCAAATTGGCATTTGTTTCAGTTATCAGAGAGAAAGCCTAGCTATTCTTGCATGTACTGTTATCCCACAGGCAAGTGTTGCTTACCTTGCAGATTTTATTTTGATCTCCTTAGCCCACTGGATGGTCTGGCACTTTGTCACGGGAAGAAAAATATTTACTTATACCACTGGTGGCCAGCTTTGTGTTTGCAGCCTCTGTTAGAGCAAACATGATATCTTAATGATGGGACTTGCTGGCTTGCTGAACTCAGACAGATGGGATTTTAATTCAATTAGTATACTTTAATTACCTATCATAATAAAAAAAACTGGACACAAGTGGATGGGTTTTTTGAGCTGCTATCAATGCTATCACATGCTTATCAATGATAAGCAGTAAACATTGTACAGTGGTTTCTTCCTACCAGTCCTCTTCCTCACCGCTAAAAAAGGCTGGATTTTATGTACAGTTCTGTAAATTTCGCCTGATCTCTCCTTATGTACTTAAAATAAACAGAAGCAAGCCCTCAAGCGGGCAGCGCACACTAGTACCTCAAACAGAAGAGCTGTGAAACGGGACACCTATACGTTAATCCATCTTCTCCCAACATTTCAAGTTACAGCAGTATCCTAAAGTTCAACGTATTTTTGCTTTGCAGACTGTAACCCACTTTCCACACGTGCTGGAGAAGTTAATGTCAGTAAAGAGGTCCGAACGTGATTTAAGAAATAATTGATCTTGACACAAGGATGTGCCAGACCATTTCTTCTGGTCCCTCTCAAAATTATTTTCTAAGAAAAGCCCCAAGACAAACAATAATCAGGGCCTGTTAAAAAGAGCCTACCTCTAGGACTGATCTGATACGACTGGGACAAACTCACGGCTAGAAAGTATTGAGATGCAAGAAATCTCCCCGAAGCTGTTATTTTGTGAAAATTACTTATTTTGAAGTCTGTTTCTATCACACAGCCTTGTGTGTGCCTAGGGATGGAACCAAATTTTGGAAAAATATCCCTTTTCATCTGGTTGATATCTGGGGATATTTCATCCATAAAACACCAATAGAGCAAAGGCAGGCCTCAGAAGACAATTTTCCATTTCCATTTTTACGAGCAAAAGGGTGTATCTTGGCATCCTCTTGGTTTATTATTTCTATTTTAGGAATGAAGCTCAGAAAACAGGTGGAATTTGAGCTTCAAATTGTTCAAAACTCTGACCACAAGATGTGACACTACAGCATGCTTGCAACATTCAATAAACCTCTGAAAACAAGGTACTGGCCCAATTTTTTCTTGGCAGCTCTCGAGCCATGCATCCATTGCCAAGAACAGAACGAGCAGAGGGAGTGGCGATACAAACTTCCCCAAATCTCCCATTCTAACAAATGGCGAATAAATACCGAGACCCAATCTAGGCACAGCTTTCTGCTGAGACCGCCAATAATGGGACCAGCGGTGTCAAAACTCAATGAAAGACTGGTCTATAAAAAAGAAAAAAGGAGGGGGGGAAAAAAAAAAGCAGAGGTCAACTCATTTCTGCTAAGATACTGAGCACCCAAAAGACAGTAAAGGTTTGAGGTTTTGGGCTGGTTTGTTGTTTTTTAAAAACTACTAAAGAGATGAATGTCTTGCCAAGGCTTAAATACCACCTATTTTCTGAGGTATCAGGCTGACTTCCCATCATATCTGCTGTTCTCGCCTTACAGTGCCATTTTACAGAGGAATATACCCACACGTTCTTCGTAGAACGCAAATTTATAGCCAGAGGTTTAAAATATAGTGGCAAGTAGTAAAATATATTTTAAATACTTCGTGGCTGTTCACCAACAGGAAATGTCTCCTTAGATCCAAAAGCTAAGAAGCGTCTCCCTCCCCACACGCAGCAAGGAGTGAGCACGCGGCTGAGCAGCGCTCCCCTGTGCACCGCGACACGTCAGCACTGGGGGCAGGAGGGGAGGCAGAAATGGAGCCGCCAGTCAAAAAGATACAGTTTTTAATTCACGAAAGTTTATCTCCATGATGTTGCCTGTCAGCCACTGCTCAACTGAGGGATGCAAATATCTATCTATATCTATCAATCATCGTATATCATCACAACCAGCATAGCAGCTCCAAAGAAGAGCAGTGCTGGTTCAGTGGCACCAGGTAAATGGCAACCTGTTAAGATTTAATTTTGGAGAACCATGCTGTCAAAGAGTACTTAGACAACAAGACTTAAAAAACCAACCCAAACACTCAACAATACAGCAAAAAAAAAAAACCACTTAGACCCTACAGCCTAGCTCCATGCCACAGTAAAGCACCCGCAGTAAATATAACCTCACAGAATGATGCATTCCAGAAGTCCTAGCAGCCCTGGAGTGCAAGGGAATTATTTCTGAGGGGCTGAAATGAAAAAGGAAGGCTTAAACATATTTGCGGTATGCAAAATACTCCTCTTTTTTCCTTGCCTTTTGAGGCTTCAGCATCTAGAAATAAATCCAGCTCATTAAAGAAAATTTTGTAGTTTAGTTTTGTTTACAGGCCCCAGATAAGTAATGTCTGCTACCTAATTCAGGTTTTACCATCTGCCACATCACATTAGAAACCAGAACTGCAAGGTGGTTGCTTTTATTTTATTATTATTATTTTTTAATTCAGGAGAATCTGAGTTAGGTAGTGACATCACACTGGACAAAACAGAACCAATAAGAGAAAGGCATTTTAATTTCACATCCTCTAGAAAAAAAAAATACTATTGTGATCCATAAGAGTATCTCCTGTACATTTATGTCTAAATGTTCTAGAGCTGCGATAGCTGCAAGTGATGAAGTTGAGCATCTTAAGATGTCCCCGCCTCTCAGCAAAGCCATAGCAGAGGGCAAGTATAGCATGTGAAACCATTTCCTGTTGGCCCATATACATTTGCAGTGGATTAGAAGCAAGCACGCACGCAATGAATTACTCTAGCTCAGCTGTGCCAACATACCTTTTTAAGATATGCTAATTTCTCAGGTTGCTATTGGGTAAACACACCATTAGAGAACAACATTATCTCAAGGAGGCGCACAGGGACAGAGGGACAATGAAATATCTTGCCCAAGTCTGCTATCTCCTCGCTCTACGGAGTTCAGAATAGAATCAAACCTCCCCAAATCCACTCCTCTGTTCTCAATTAAAATAACAGAGCGGGTGAGCCTGCGTTATCCTGCAAGCTGTGCCTCATCAATGCCTCATCAATGCCTCACGAGTAACATGCTAGTTAAAGCAATGAGTACTAGATATTTCTGGATCTTAGTCCACTTCCCATACCTTACAGTTTAAACCATTTCCAAATACAAATACTGTAACTTGCTAAACCATTCTACGTTCCTGTTCCCTGCTCATAGTGAAACCTTCTGTCAAGTCCTACTACCCTACTTACGAACAGGGACTTTAGAAACAGAAAACTTTTAGTCTGCTAGCTCTCATGACACTAGCCACACAAAGCATTGCCCACTTGTCCTTGCAACAGGGTTGAAGAATCTGACAAGTCTCCAACGAACGATGGATCTTTCCGCAAGTTGTAATCTAGCCTCACTGCTCCCACAGACTAAAAACCTTGACATCCTGTTCAGCTATTTTTGTCAAGTGTTTTGTTGTTTGGCAAAAACTCAACAATAAGCAATAAGTTTGCCAACACCACCTGCCTAGAGGGGTTGAAAGAAAAAAAAAAGGCAGAAGACAAAGAAAAAAGTTGGTTGGAAAGAAAGGAAGTGAGGACACAAACTGCAATGCAGCATAGTTTAGATAGATCAGTACAGCAGCAACTAGAATCAACCACAGAAAATTCTCCTCTACTAGGAAGCAAAAAAAAGCAACAAAAATCTTGCAAGTCCTACCGTAAGAAGATAAAACAATTAGGTGTGAACAGGAAAAAGAGAAAGGACCCACCTCAGCTATGAGATGCAACAGTCTTAAGGGTCAATGTTTATATGGTTCCATGTCACCAAGCTAAGGACAGCACTGCAGACAAAGCACTCCAGCTATCGCATTAGAAGTGCCAGCAAGGAGTAGGTTTGGAGACATCCATGCATGGATGTCACACTTCAGAAGGATGCCACAGCATTAAACATTGAGCGCTACCATACCCATCTCTTTCCATGTCAGAACCAGATTCCTCAGTTTGATTAAGTGCTTTCTCTATTAGGTTTGAATGACTAAAAATGCTCAGGGAGAACCTCCATGTCTGTCAAGAGATTTCCAAAGGAACCGGAGCAACAGTTTGAAAACGGTTTTCATTTGTTCATTTTCATCCCACCACTCCTAGATTTACAAGCTCTGCCTATTTCAAGGCTCAAAAAACTTCATTATCAGCTTGTTAGAAATATTTGCAGTTCTTGTCCTCAACACTGCTCCCCAGTGGCAAGAGTCAACAGTTTCTTCTTCAATCTTTGCTCAGTTACCACATTCCTCACAGAGGAGCTCAAAGTAACGTTCCTGCATTGGGATCAGAGAAAATATTCTGGTATAATATAGGATATTGTTTGTTTTTTGGAAGGGAGGAGGAGGTGTTCCAATGCCCATCCAATTTATCATCCACATCTATATTAATTTATCCCCCTTCTTGGCCACTGACGCTTTTTAATTATTCAAAGAGGAGGCCTACATTTTGTCTTTCTTGTCTGTGACTTTTCGAAACTTGATGGAATAACTGCAATCCTCTCTCTACCACCTCCCAATTCACCCCATCAATTAACAGACTTCCTCAAGTGATTTTAATAATTCAGTCCTAGAGACAAAAGTCTAATGTATCGAGTGGGAGCAAGATGCAAAATCCAAAAACCAAACTTAACCTCGAAGTCAGTGACTTCTATAGACTGCACTCTGCCAAATGAACTTCAGCTGACTTAAAAGGCCAGCTCCCATGCTGAACAGTTCCTTTTTTTACCCATTATATGTATTTTCATTGCTGTTTTCTCCCCGCCGTCTCCCAGTTTCTCTTGCCCATCGACTTCCTGTGCAAATAAAGTTGGCACTCGTTTGCTGTGCCACCTGCTGTTGTGCACACATCAGCAGCACCAACAATAGTTTTCAAGTTAACCTCACACATACAAATTAACACACATAAGAAACTGCAGAATTGCCAAGGCAAAATTTGCTGCAGCGTGTGTCTAGAATTGCAGCCAAAGATCCAAGTGGCCAGCAGGTCAGGGAAAAAAAATACACCCTGTATAATTAAAAATCTTCATATTAGATTAACAAAAAAAGTCATTAAAAATAAACGAGTTAAGTAATTCCACAACACAAGTTAAACGGCAGTCATGAGAGAAAGAAAAACTGCACGGCCCAGTCGGACCGAACAAGATAATTATTTCAGCAAAGCCTTTCGCAAAATAAATTGCACGGAAGTTGAGACATCTTCTGAAATGGAAGTTTAAAAAAATATATCTTTGGCTTCTTCAAGGAAGACGAGGGGGAAAAAAAGAGATTGTATTGTGTCCTTAACAGCAGTTTTAGAACCAGAACAAAGCAAGAGATAGTTTCAAAGCACAGCAGCTCTCCCCACTCTGTTGTTTGTTCTGCTCATAAGCAGACAAGCTGTTTCCTTTCATCTGGAAAAACTCACACAATAAGAAAAATACCTCAATAGAATCTTACTCTGTAATAACAAAGCCCAAGGGGCAGACAGAAAGAAATCTTTTGGCCAGTAAAAAACAGTTGCTGTTTGGATCCTCAAGAGAGGCTGACTGCTTCTGGGTATAGGGCATACGTACATCCGACTGCTGCCTAAGGAGGTCGATGGATTCATTGAGAGAGCTCTTATTCTTGTCTCTCCTTCCCACACCCAGACGAAGCCTGCAACCCTTGCAGGTCAGCATAAAAGCAACTGGAGGAAACAAGAGCAAGGAGATAATAAGGAGAAGGAAGCACATAAAAGACTGCACAGAGGGATGAGATGTCTCTCTGTAACACCCCCGAGGAGGGGGAGAGGAGGAGGAGGAGGAGGAAGAAGAAAAAGCGTGAGGACAGGGCCCAGACTAAATTCCGAATTTGGACCTGTGGTAACTGTGCTGCAGTTCAGAAGATTCTGTAAAAATGTCTCTCTGAAATACTGTTTTGATAAATATGCCATCTCCTTGTGGAATTCAAATCTCCAACTGTTCAACTGGCATGGACATCTCTGCAGTAACAACACACGCCACAGATTGTGAGTTAACTTGAATTACATTTCAGATCTGGGGAGGGGAGGATGTCAGTGGGAGGTTTATGAACAGTATGCTCTAGCTCTGATGTTGTTATAACCAGATGGCTTCAGCTGTATCATTTACAACAAAAAACAAACAAAAAAAAAGTGAAGTTGACAAATAAATCACTCAATCACCTGCAACTGGAACAATCTGAACAAGATATACGAAGGAGGCAACTTATTTCAGACCTTCTACGACAATGTATTTGGAAAAGGTACTTGACAGACAAACCCCAGAAGAGATGATCTTCCTGCAGGTCTCTCTCCATCCTCCAGGGAAGGAGACTGCCCAATCTGTACTGCCTTTCCGTAAATACCTCCCTAAAGGAGGCTGAAAATGTGATGTCGACACCCATTTACCTTCTTCTAGGCAAGTCGATATCCCAGGGAAAGGCTGAGTCAGGGACACTCCCAAACAGTTGGTCACTTTAACATGACAAGGATAAAAGGTCTTGTTCAGGAGGCTGGAATATTTCAGCAAACAGTGCAGTTACCGCAGCATAATTAGACATCACTGTGCCACACAGACAACTTCTGCAATTACCTGGCAATGAACTTTTCACGTCTGCATGCAACTATAAGCTAGAAATGCTGGGTTTGAGTTCTGACAGGGTAGTGGGGAGAATCAAAATAATGACTAAACGCTTTGCTTACCTAAAAGGAGATGCATGCTAAATCCAATATAAAAGGAATTAGCAGAGTTCAAGCAACAGAGGTATTACGGGAATTTGTGAACCAAGTACAGGGAAGGCTTCGTATACAGAAGGCTGTGTACGTTTCTCATGAGAGCCTCTATGGGGGAAACACAAAAAGGGGCAGGGACCCTTTCATGAGTCACTGTTTGATAAAAATAGATTGCAGCTAGATTAAACACCCGAGTGTATGAATGGAGTTCTCCTTCGCACAAGGGACAAAAGGCTGCGAGAGAAAGTATGATAACAGAATGAAAAATTAGAGACAACAGATACCTAATCCATTTTCTAGACAAAACAGAATTATTCCCTGTAATCCATTATGTGCCCTACCTGACCATCTTAAGGTCAAATCAATTTGCCACTGCCCTGGCACAGCGTATTTCAATCTAACTTCCCCGGATATTTGGGGCTAAAGATGACATAAATGGATGGTGTGCCTCCCAGTCAGACACCCTCCACAGCACTTTAGTGTAATAAGCCATCTGTTTTATAACATTATTCTCCCTTCCCACATTTAAACGTAAGTACAGGTAGAAGGTAGGACTATGGGTCAGCTTCACGTAGCTATTATTAAAACCAATGTTCTCCATTATTTTGGTAATACCTTCTATGAGACATATAGAAGCAGTTTTGCATTGCAATTGTGTGCAACAATCCTTAATAAATTCCACGTGAATTCCAGGAACAACATGTCACTAGCAGTACATGGCAGCAGACTGAAACGGAATCTTCTGGTAGTTGGTTTTAAACTGGGAAAAGTTTTAAAAATGAAGCAAAAAAGACAACAGATACCACACAGTACAAAATAGTAATTATTTATATTTTCCAAAAAAAAAAAAAAAAGTTACCAGCTATTTTGAAACTTCTTCCCTGTAAGAAGAGTGACTAATAGAAAGGAACAGGACTGGCTCCTATACAGTCGGCAAGTCAGGTACAAACAGTTGTTAAGAATCATTTAGCAACTCAGGACAGGGACTTTTGACGCAGCGTTCATGAACAATAAAATTTCTCCTTTTTCTTAAAAAAAGGGGGAGGAGGGAAATAAAGCAGGGAAAAATGCCAAAAACATTTCCCACAATATCTAAAAACAGTAACCGTTGTTCTTGTAAGACAGCACACTCCAGACCAAGGATTTTCTAGTTCTTTCAAAAGCAATACAGACTTGCCAAAGGCTGCCTTCAGTCTATTCACACCCTCCAGAACATACAGCCTTTCACTGTCCCCTTTCACTTCAACCTGTCATTTTATAAAAGGTGTTTTTTCTTCTTTTTTTTTTCCTTTTTTTTTTTTTTTTGCAATTAACATACAAGTGCTACTAACAGAGAAACTGATCTTCTTGTTGCTGGATGGCAATAAGGAGTTACACAAACGTCCAGTTTTTAGCTCAGCTGGAAAGACTTAAATTCTCTTTTTTGATATAAATACTACTGGAGCTCCCACCATGTACTTCCTTTCCAGAACCTCACTGGAAATTCTTTTTAAACCCCCAACGCTCTCTCCAAAGCTAAAACGTCCTCTTGCTCCAGGCATCTGACGATTTGTTCTGTGCTGCCAGACGCAGAGACGTTGTTTTCCCCCAGTACCACTGCTGGGTTATTCCGACTCGGGCCGGTGCTAAACCGAACCCTGTACTTAATTGACTCAGCCAAGTCGAAGGGAACACACAGACGATGCAGCGACAGGGATTCGTTAGGTTGAACAGCCCCAGAGCCCCAGGCCCACCCTCCCCCCTCTCCCCAAGTTACTTGGTGCTGTTTTAAAAAGTCTGGGTGTCACGAAGCAGTCTTTTCCCCCCAACAACAGAGTAAAAGCTCCACAGATTTCGCTGTCTACCTGGTGGTCAAGGTTAGAGCAGCAACAGCTGATGCTGCTTCCAGAAAAACATGGGGTGGTGTGACAGACAGGACTTTAGGATTGCTTCAGTCGCTTACGTGGGGGTCCCAGAAAGGGACACTGTGCAGAGGCCAAAGAGCGATACGCCTCAGCCACCAAATGGGGATGCGATACTACCATCGACTTCCAGCCTGATGTCTCCATGACGTCAGAAGCATGGCTAGAAATAAAACAGAATAAATCTGAAGTTACTTATCAAGGACAAAAAAAAGATTAAGTAACAGATTCTCTTCACAGGCCTAAGCAAGCTGTCTTTTTCAGTGTACTGTTTTAGGATCGCTCTGGATGTATGTTAAATACCTTTGGCCACACTCACAAGCTTTGGCTCTGCTGTCACACTTTTATGCTGTGCAGTTCTTCAACCTAAGGCTGACTAAGTAACTCAAAACACACATGATCCCAAGCGGAGGACAACAAGGAACACATTGCTCATCTACCCTTAAGCACTGAAAGGTTTTAAATCAATTTGGAAAGTACAGAGAAGAGCTGTATTAACTGACTGGCAGGACTAGAAGTGCTTCTGGGCATCAAAGTAGTTGGTAGTTATTTTTCATTTACTAAAAGGTCTGTTATAATCAGTAGTACAACTAGCCCCTCGCTATCAGAGCGCCTGCTAACAGTTCTCATGATCACAGGACTAGCCTCCATGAGGTGGCCTCACAAAGACAGTCCTGCTGTATACCCTGAACAGTCACAGCACAGACATGAGTAATCAGCCCTTAGGGCAATGTCACTTCTGGGGGGCCAAATTAATGAAGGATCACAATGGGACAACTAAAACATAGAGGAGAATCTCCCCTGTATAGGACGGTTCACAATTTGTGAACCCCACTGCTTGTTAAAACAAACAAACAAACAAACTCCAGATTTGTTGCAGCCTGAAACAGGAGTCAACTCACTAGTTAATGAAGTCCACTGCTTGAGTTTTTAGTTGATCAGCACTATGTAGGTCAGCCAGAATGAGAATCTCAGCTGCATTTTCCACAGATAGGTTACTGCACAGCGCATCCTCGCACATCACCTTCAGACGTTCCAGAGCATACTGCAAAATACAAGCCAAAGTACAGTTACAACGAAGAAAAAAAAAAAAACCTAGTCAGGCCTGAACTGAAGCTCTACTTGTGCTGCTTCGCTCTTCATTAACAAAAACTACTCTATTATGCCGAAATGTGTATTACAAAGCAAAGAAGTATCTGAACTGTGCTCAAAGTAGTGACCAGCAAAAAAGGAGAATCATTACGTGCCCACCCTGAGGAAAACAATGGATAGGAAACATACCCACCATAACTCTCATCCCAGGCTTCTTGTGTTACACGTTTACTGGTGCTGTGGACATGCTTTGAAATGAGAATTTCAGGTCACCTTTAACATTATCTCCTCAATTACTTCAAGGCACAGAATGCTGAAGCCGAATCTCTAATCTTACTCTAATAGTGCACGACAGTATTGCCCAGGTTCGGTGGGAAGAGCTATTTGACAGTGAATGCTCCATAGGTGTTCCAGTGATGGTTAGGCAGCTTTCACCCAATTTCTTTGCTGTTAATGGCCTGCAGATTAAGATCAGCCTTGCTGAAATATATATGCTACCAATTTAACATTAAAGTGTTCAACAAATGCCACTGATTTATGGTGACTATTCAGGTGGAAACAAAGTAGCACAGCATGTCTGTAAAGCCCTGGCAAGAGCCCTATTCTAACGTTCCATTCTCAATCTAAGAGTTTCAAGCCGTTCAACTGTGCGTTTACCTCAACGTTTTTTTTAAACCCATAGCGTTGGGCATGTCAACAGTTTGAGGAAGTCAAAGGACACACCTAGAAAAAGAGCGCCTCGTAATAAATTGTCACACTCTAAATTTCTGCAGCATTTTTGGACACTATTGAAACATGCAGACATGGCCAAGATTTTCAAAAGCAACACAGTGATCTTGGGCAGACTTCAAAAGCATCCATGTTAAGAAAACTGTCAGCCACCAGCTATCAAGGAATGAAACCCAAACCCCAATTCTCAGTCTTTTAGAAAAATCTTAGCGGGGCACCACCACACTGAGACACTTCTGAAAATCTTGGTATGTATGATCTGAATATAGTGTTTGCAGCTCTTTGGATGAAGTAAACTGAAATTCAGAATATTCTGGATCCCATGATTACCTATCACAGGGATAAGGAGAGCAGTTAGTTTCTAACAAAGTTCTTATACGAGTAATAACATTAGCACTACATAAACTATCCTAAAGATTAAACACTTGAAATTGAGTGACATTTCTAAAAAATGCTTAAGATCGCTAACTTTTTATCTGAGACATAACTGCATTTGAGAGTTTCCTTCATTCTGTTTATAAGGCCTTTTGGACGCATTAAAGATGACAGGGTACACAAACGCAAGTTCTTCAGTATGTGAGGCCGCGTTCTGAATCGGTACCAGATTTGTAAGGACTGCTCTGTCAACCTGAACGCAGAGCTGGCAACTAGCTCATCTTCCTAACTTTGTAAAGATGACTGGAGCGCTTGCCATAGGAAACGCACTGTTACTATAAACTGATTTTATAAACTGATTGAGATTTCATTCCGTAATGATTAGATTTAAATGAATAATTTTAGATTGTAAAAAAAAAAAACAAAACAAAACATTCTTTTACTGAAGACTCAGCAATAATAATTACTTCAGGTGAGGCACAGCATTCGTAACCAGGACAGTTGTCTCCTAGCAGAACATCTGAGAAGGCAAATCGAATTTACTTGCTTGGTCTGTATCAATAGTTAAAACAGTCTGAAATGAGGGGCAAGCCATTAGTTTATATCACTGTCTGTCAGTAGCTTAAAATGCAGCAAATGGAGCTTAAAATTATTCCCTCTGTAAATTGAATATTCTCCTCCATGCATGTACAATTTTTATTTGTATTTTCACTACGAATCGCTCAGCTTCTAATTACACAGTTGGGCAAAAGTAGCCATTCTGGTCTCTCAGGTACCAAGATTTCCCCTTCCCCCCTTTCTTAATTACTCTTTTAAAAAAAACCCTACCTAATAGCATCCTTACCCAAGAGGCTGAAATAGTATCTCCTGGGTCTAGAAGACGTGTTTTGTTTTGGTTTTGGTCTAATTACATATTTTCCCCAAGAGAAAGGAGGAACTCAGACGAAGCTGTTTCAGTCTCTTGAGTAAATATTAGATGTTTTATGTGCTTTCATGAGAGACTTTTTATTTCTGCTTTTAAAAGACATACAATGAGTTTAAAAGGAAAAAACCTACATTAAAAGCCAAGAAATTCAAAGTTAAAGCCGACTCCGTCCTTAATGTACTGCTTCTTTCTTACACTCGTCTCGGTTAAAGACGGTATGTGAGCACTCAATCAATACTCTTTAAATATTGAATCAAATGTGGCAATGATTATAATCAGCCCAAGAATCTGCTTGCATTAGTTCCCATTTTAATTCTAGTTACAGGGACCAACTAATGGCATATGGAGCATTTCACCTCTGAATCATCATTTTTGATTAAGCCCAGGTCTGCAGTGACAGGGAATTTGATGGCCATGTGGTGGTTTGCGTGGAACAAGGTTACATGCATCCACATCTTAAAATCCACCACCCTAACTGGCACCCACAAGAAAATCCAAGGACTGAAGAAGCATGGAGACTGAACTACGCTCTCACCCCTAGAGGTGGTCCCTCCAGGTCAGAGTTGAGGCACATTGGCAGGGCAGTGTGGAGAATCTTGCACTGCTGCTACCCGTGCTGAACCTGTTTGATGGATAAATAGAGGACTTTAGTCTCCAGTGCTGTCAAACTGGCACCTTTCACCAGCACTAAGTTCACTTTTAAAAGAAAAAAGAAAAAGGAAATAAAATTTCGGTTATATGTTAAGAATTTTCACTCGTTAATATGGCTCACAGGCCAGCAGCGCACTCTCTTCGGTCCTTGGTGCTGCAAAGGGAAGTAGACAGAGGCTGACTGGCTGGCTAGGCCACGGCGCTGCGCCTGCTACACAGAGACTACCAGCAGCCTTCCCGTCACAACATCCCCGACACCTCCCTGCAAAATCACAGCAGGGTTAAGCAACAGGACTTCCTCCAGTGCACCCCTTCCCTCCTCAAACAGCAGGGACTGCCACTGCAAAAAAAACAAAAACAAACAACAGGACCTTCCCACTCTGCTATCCATCACTTTAGAGCATCTCTTGAAGTTGCTGATACCAGCCAGACCAGAAGGAGAAGCAGGCCCTGTTCGCCAAGACAGAACACTACTTGTGAGATTTGCTAATGATCGAGCTAAAAAATATTGCCACGTCAATCCCAAATTTTTCTTCTCATCCCCAGCTCTTAGGCTAGATTATGCTGAACAGAGATGTCCTCTGAAATTTTAAGAAAATGCTTAAAAATGAGCAGTTGAGACAGAAATTCCTGATTGTTGTATGTTAAGTAGGAGAACAAACGTACTCTATTACCCTTATTCTGTGTAGGTTCAGGACAGAAACGTTTGCATTTTAATTTCTTTCAGAAGCTTAACTTACATATCTGTACTACATCCAAGTTTATCTATACACCACAGCCAGCTAACAGAGCAATTCAAGGAAACTGCCCGGCCACAATGATCTCAGTGAAAACCTTACTGCAGGAATCTCCAAGGAGCTCTGTGTAAAGCAAGGCACATGTCATTGCTGGTTCCCTGAACAGCCATAAATCCCAACTGTACCTTGTCAGCAGCTGCCAGCAAGTCATCAGCCATTTTGTCAAGATTTGGTGCCTTCCCCGTGTAAATAAAGCACATCATTTCCTTAAAAACTTCAGGCTCCACATCATTGATTTCAACCCGATTCTGTATCGGAAAAATGAAGCTTATTAAGATCCTGACAAGATGCTAAAGGATTCTTTCTACCCAAGTACTTTCAGTATTTGAAAATGTGCTACAGACATACGCTTTAGAACATGTACTACTTGCAAAAAGAAAAACAAACAAAAAAGCGTAGATGGAATAAGAAACGTTCGGAGTAGTATTTCATAGCCTCTGCTTCTCCCTATCCCACCCCAGTCTCTTTCCCCAAGAGTAACAAAGATAACAATTGCCTCCTTGATCCCTTTCTTCCTCCCTTCAGGACAGCTGAGGCAGAGACCTGCATCTAATGTGAAAAAAACAGTTAAAAGGTGACAATAGTCACAAACACTATCTAAGAGAGTTAACCGACCAGAGATGTTAAGAGTTGACCAGAGCGCTATTCATCTAGCTGGAAAAGTTCTCCTTCCTTTAAGCACTTACCTTTTTACTCTCTTCCATCTCATGTTCAAACATGGCGCTGAAAACCGGGGAACGCGCTATGACAGTGGGGAAAATAAAACGTAGTTAGAAATGCTCTTTTACTCTCCAGAAGGAGCTAAGCATAGTCTGCCAACACCTCAACGTTTGTCCCGCTACTTAATGCGGAAAAAAATTCTCCGGTAGAAGTAGTACAGGTCGCGACACAATGTAACGTGGCCAGCATACCCTGAAATGAGGTAGGGTACAATTTCTTGTGCCCTTTCAAACAAGGCTGAAGAGTACACAGGCAGTCAGGTATGTTTCATGGCTTTATAAAAAAGAATTCTGGAAATCTGTTATCGTCTCCTCACAAATGCTTTAGGAATACATTACAGTACAGTACGGCCACAAAATCCTCCTACCATCCTCGTCTGGGGAGGAGGTAGGCAATTAAAAATGGAGTAGATATTTTTTCCCCTCCCCATAACAGTACTGTGATAATTAGTTGTCGTGTTCACGGAACAGCCTCTTATTGCAGCTCTGCAGTTAATAGAGCTGCCGAAGCCTCCTTTAAATGAGAGGTAACTAAAAAAACAAACAAACAAACAAAAAACCTTATCAGAGCACTCCACTTGCCATCAAGTTGTTGTTTCCTATCCCGCTAAGGCCCATCCAAGTCAATACCGACCTGCTAGTATGGCTTTGTGAGCCTGGAACTCCTGGCCTGCAACACACAGACAGCAGTCCGTGAAGCGCGAATTCTCCCAGAGTCCTCCCAACTCATCTGCCAAGCGGCACTCTGGTACCTTCACCATGTTCATAGTGTTCTGGCCGGAGATATTGACAGAGTCCTGTACCACACTCACCTGCAGAAAAAAAAAAAAAAAAAAAAAAGAAACACCCACACTGGAAAACTAACCTCATTATAATAATTTCTTTTCCAGGGCAAGTGAAGGGAGATGCAAATCAAAAAAATCACACCTCTCCAACAGAACCAGCATACAGTTAACAATTTCTCAATTTCTACGGCATCCTTTCTACTCTGCCTCAACTCTATTCTCTTCTCCTCCAGACTGTCCACCCCAACTCCCCCACTTCTTCCATGTCTACAAACAGCACTGCCTCCCCTCTGCGTGGGCAATCCATAGCTCTGCCTCTTCCAATCCCAAATGCAGCGCTGCTAACAGCACTCTCATCCCTCACCTCTGATGTCAGCATGCTTCAGAACACTAAACAGATTTTCTGCTCAACCCCAAATTAACGGCACTTCCATGCAATTTAATCCTAACTTTTGTTAGTTTCCTCCTAAGGAAGTGGAACCTTATTTCTTCTGCTTTTATAGACACCATCCCTGACCTAGTTTTTTCCCTTTTATCAACAGTCTAAAACCCTCCCCAATCAATAATGCAATACAGACAGCAGTACAAATGGAAATGAAATATGCAGAAAACATCTACAACCTCGCACTGAATCTGCAAGTGCGTGCAAGAGAAAAGCGTCTGACCAGCACAGGACATTTAGAGCAACCCAAATGCCTCGCTCCTTCTGGTTAGGTACCAGAATTTCAATTTCCTCGAGAGTTCAACATGTTCACTGCATTAGAATCAAACAGTAAAACTGGATTAAAAAGCAATTCCATGTAAAATAATGAGGAAAGATCTGGAGAAAGCACACAGATTCCTGATCACCAGCTCTAAATTAGACAAGGTTACAAAGAGACCAAAAGTATTTCTGCCACTGGCTGATGAACAACCTGCATGGGACCCATTAGTCTATTTAATATACAACCCTCACTTCAAAACACGCAGTAAATCATAGGCCCTCTGTAGCAGACTCCTAACTAGGAAAGACCAGAGTGACTAATACCACCCTGCCATAACAGAGTGAAGGAACAAGCTGACCGAACAGGGAAACATATGTGAGACTAGTTGCTGGATTTGCTGTCAAGTCCAGGCGACATTTCAGAGATCTATTAATATCCAGGAGACAATGAAAAAAACTGGCAGCAAAGGAAGCTTCATAGATAAGTAGAAGTAGTAAATTACGAAGTGAGAGAGATGACAGAACCGCTTTGTCAAGGAAAAAACGTTGGCTGCACACACCCCAAATCTTGAGAAACCTCCAGTGGGTTTCTGATGGCAGACACTCTAGCATATTCCAGTTCAGCTTGTATAAACAATCCAGCACTCAAAAAGGAGCAAATATCAGATGGTGCTTGCCAAAGGGCACTAAGGATAAGTGATAGCAACTGTGAGGAAGTTAATACTCTTTGTCATTAATTTACGGCAGCTACACTGCCATGAACTGCCCTGTGTCTTCTAGGCCAGTAACACGGGCTCAAGGATGGATGACTCTGCAGCAGATTCATTTACAAGGAATTCTAAGATGCAGCTCCTTTGCTGGACTCGTATACTGACTGTAGACCAGACAAAAAACAAACCAAAAAACCAACCAACCAAACGAAAGACTTGCAAATTATGGCTCAAATCAAGAAGTAACTCTTTGTCAGATGAGAAAGTCAGTCAGTTACTGGCATGAAAATCTATTACGCGGTTTCTTATAAAAGGAGTTTAGGCTGGTAAAGTCAAAGAGGTGACCAGATGTCAAAATAGTTACAGTTTTGCTTAAGATATTTTCAACATCTTAGCAAGGGAAACAACGCTACTCAACTCTATTAATAAAGAGTTGTTACCCTAACTTTGGGAACCTTGCTCTGTTCCCAGACAGCATACTTTTCCCCTCTAGTATCAGTATATACTGAGCTAAAGACTTTTGTCTTTGTGAGGTGCAAACTAGATAAACCTCTCTCAAACATTAATTTTTAGGTCTCATTCCACATTTGTAAGGTTTCTGGCTCATTTATCATGAAGGGAAGAATTAATTGCTAATCCTGGGAGACGGCATCCAAGACACTTCTCCTGTCCCCAACACTGCCAAACATGTTAAAGGAAGGGCTCCCTCCAGGACAGTAACGATTTAAGCAACTGACTGAACACCTTTCCTTCAGGAGACGTTTATTAATTTAAATAGTTTTTATGATGGCCAAGCAAAAATACAAAAAAAGTACAGCTATTGAACAGCTTTGACTGAAGCATTCCTTTCACTCTTGGAAAATAAGGCGGCCAAAAGCAAAGAATCTACTCCCACAGAAAACACTGCAGGAGATCCAAAGAGAGGACAACTTGTTCTACCTGGCAAAAAAATCACAGCTACAGGAGGTTTTTTTCAGTTAAAAATACAATACAAATAGACCCCAGAAGCTCTGGGAGACACTAAATTTGAGAGTTTAAATTTGCTCATTAAGGTTTCGAAACTTAACTATCAAGCTTTAGAAATAACTTTCTGCACCTTTGTCTGAAACAGGTATTAGTGAATGCCATGAATTTTGTAAGCAGCTGCAGAAAAATAACAACACTGCAAACAAAAAAATTGTAGCTATTCAAAATTCCTTTTCTTCCTAAAGTAATAACAACAGACATATATACACCCTTGGAAAACTAAGAAGAAGTTGCCTTCTTCACTCAGTGGGCAAGTAATAGCCACACCAGTTTCTCCTACAGACCTAGTGCTGATTATTATCCCAAGTGAGTTTCAATTAAGGAGCACAAACAAACAGATGATAATATTAAAGCAGAAGTGAAATGTTAATCCAACGTTCTTAATCCTACCATCATCTCAGGTAAAAGACAAATGTGAAAATAACTACAACAACAACAAAAAAAGAAGTGAAACGCGATGACTCACAATTAAAACATACGTAAACAAAATCTAAGTACTATAAAAACAGCCAGTATTTCTCCTGACACCTCTGACTCCTTAAAAGCAAGGATGAAAAACAAAGTCACATCTACCTTAAGCTAATGGAACTGCTATTCTTTCAGCTGAACAGGAAGACTTACCTCACAGAAGAGAGTGAGTTTGTCATCTGGAAGAAGTCCATTGGCCTCATCCAAAAGAAAGTCTCTTCTAATAAATTTTTTGAATCCCCAGTCCTTGCCTTGTACAAATCGATATGCTCGCTGGCTCTCTGAAAAAGATACACGGTGCTTCAAACAAACAGCTGAACGACTTGCATGAACAAACAGCGAGAGACAAACAACTGACCCCAACAGACAGAAGTTTTTACACACCCATTGCTTTTGTTTCTTCTCCTTTAGCATTCAGGATGGAAAACTTGAACTTTGCTCGAACTTCACTCTTTGGACAGCTCACCAGTAACAGATAGAGGGACAGATAATCTTTACTTTCTTCATCCAAGCCTTTAGGGTTCACACGTAAACACCTGTAGAAGCAGGCATTTGAATGAGATGTCAGGAACAGTTTGTGGAAGGTCATCATTCACAGCTCTCAAAGAAAGGGTATTGCAGAATTTTCACAATAAAGCATGCAACAAATGAGTTCTGCTTAACAGACGCTGAACCAGGAGTTAAAAATAGGTAAATAGATTGGTGCTGTGGGTTACAATCAGACTCATGTTACATCCCCAAGACAAGTAATAATTCATAGGCAGATATATACCTATGCTAACTATAGGCAAACCAGGTCAAAAACTTGAAGGGCGCAGTTTAACACACTGAGTAACACCTCAGGCAACAATTTTCACAAAAGGAAAGTGAAAGAAACAGCAGATTAAAGGTAATGGATTAAAGAAGCACAACAAATTCAGAGAACTGGTAGGTAAAATTCCACAGGAAGCAACTCAAAGGCAAAAAGGATTCCTGGAAGGCTAGTTGTTTCTCAAAAACATAATAATAGGGCAAAAAGAAAACTGACGCTATGCAGAGAAAAGATATGAAATGCGGGAAGAGGCTAACTCATAAGCACTTCCATGACCCGAAACTTGAGACAGAGTCTAACAAGAAGCAAAAACTAGGCCAAATGACTAACAGCTCAAGCACACCAGGACAAAAATCAGAGAGACCTAGGCATGAGAAGGAGATCTGACTAGTGAAGGTTATAAAAGTAAGTAATTTAACAACAAAAAGCAGCCCAAGGAAAGCACAGGTCTGCCACCCAAAGGAAGGGAACACAAATCTCTGTCTGTCTCACACACAAGGGCACGCACACACATACACACACAGAGCTTAAGGTAAATTATTTAGTGCCTAATTTGCTTCAATCTTGGCTAAGGAGGTTTAAAGAAAAAGGAAATGCTAAAACATTTAACATCATCGATAACGGATTAAATAAGGGAAGTTCACGACATCTGGTTCATTTTGAGTCAAGACGACTCGAATGAACCAGATGCCCACAGATCTAGTAGGTCAGACAAGATTCACAGTAGAATACACTCTGACCAAAGTCCTCTCAGAATTACTGGTAATTATCTCTGAGAATTCAGGGAGGATAAAAAAAGGCTTGAAAGGACAGGAAAAGGGTAAAAATAATGTCATCTTCAGAAAAAGCAGAAACTCCAGGGCAGGAGGAGTTATAGAGCACAACGATAATTCAGGGAACCATGTTAAGTCTCTGAATATATAAAAAGGTGCCATGAAGAGAAAGGTAATTCAGTGGCAATAGTCTTAAATTGCAGAAGAGAAAATTTAGAGCGCAGGTAAGGATTGTCTTTTTAACAATATATAGTATTAAGGGCTGAAATGGGGAGGCTGAAATAGAGCTTGCATACGAAAGCTGCGGAATCCCACTGGAGGTTTCCAAGAACTTACTAGACGAACATCAAGTACGAAAAACACTTAAAGACAGATTAATAATCCTCCATGCCATGGCTCTGCCTCAAGGCAGGATGTACTCTCCCTTCCAGCCATGCCTGCTATTATTTTTGATGTTTTCCATTATCAGAGAAACACCCCAAACAGCCAGATCTTCACGTTTGTTTTGTGTCTCCAAACACTATACTGAAGCAACAGCGCGTATATGCTGCACGTCCAAGCAAGCAAGAACTCCTGTGCAGTACAAGTATTTTTTGTGCAGTACAAATATTTTTGATAATTTTGCACAAATAGGGCAAACATCTCTGCTGAACATCTTACCACTTCAGTTTATCATTGGCTCCTGATGAAAAGGTTGAGCTCTTGATGACCTCACCCATTTCCTCTCGGCAGAAACTGAAGTTGTTTATGGTCCACATGTAGGAAAACTTCACCACCTTAATCTGAAGACAGAAAGCCAGGGAGCAATTTAGGAGCGCTGCTACCCACAGTAGGCCACTGAAAGGCAAAAACTAAAACAATCCTTAAAGTTTTACCAAGTCACTTATGTTACAAATAACCCCCAGGCACAAGCCAGCCTAGCTCTGAAATGGGTGGCAGTGGTAACTGGACCATCACAACTTCTTGAAATGCTTCAGGAAGTTCCACAAAAGGTAGATGGTTAAGAATGGTGATACCAAGTTTATTTTCTACTGCTGCCTTGGAGAAGAGGTCACATCTTGCTTGAGAGCGTTGTAGAAAACCATGTAAAAAACCCCACTACACTTACAGCTTGAGCACAGAGATTTTGTGATTAAACCCAATGAATTGCTAACTATATTCACTGTTAATGAGTCTCACATCCTCTGAAAAGCTATGCTTTAAACTTGTTTTGAATAAATTTCTCACCACGGGTTCTAATCTCGTTACCTGGTGAATATCTCAGCATACTGTGGACTCACCTGAGTGTAGCACCAGCTCTCTGCTACAGGTCCACTCGACATTTCTGCCGGAGGAGGAGGACTCGGCACCCTTGACATCGCCAGTTTGAAGAGTAGACAGAATTTCACAACTCAGTGAAAGAAAGTTGTAATAGGTCTTCACCCTGTCAGTCCCCCAAAGCAGCAAAAAAAAAAAAAAAAAATCTTCAGGAGTGCTGATCAATCTTGTGGGACACCAGTAAAAGCAATCATGCTTTCTCCTTCCCTACCCCCAGAACCTTCAAAATATGTTACATTTAAAGTGTATATATGTAACATCATATGTTTTCTGAAGAGCAGCCACACCAGTCCACTCAATTCTTTCAATGTGCCAGCTCTTAACAGAAATAAATCCAGAATATAATTCCTTTTAAGAAGCCCAAGGTTCAAGTAGGAGACTCCCTATCTGACTCGTATTTTACTTCTTTACCCAGAGGCCACCATTTGAATTCCTTACTACTTACTCCCCCCTTTAACTTTAGTGTTTCAGACTATTAGAGATCAGGTTTGATAAATGAAGTTTTTAATCTGAGCAGACTATAGGTAGCAACATACAACCCAAACTCCCAACAGCAAAACAAAATCCCAGGTTGAGAGCGACTCCAGTAACTTCCACAGAGCAACTTCAACAGCTCAGCCCTTCTTCTGAAGCCTGACTATTAAGGAAGGTGTTGGGACTGATTTCTCTACTTCAAACCTAATCCCCTTTGGCCAGAGGGAAATTCTCATTTCCTTTATATGCTGGCAAAGTACACAACATCTAAGCGCCAAATCAGACCGTCATCGGTAGAGAACATATGGGCATAAAAACCTCTGCAACACACCCGAACGAACACAGAGGCACAACTGATACAAGACACACCTAGCTACCAGAAGGGAAATTTTTAAATCTAATAGAATAACCAACCCATCTCCGACTTCCAGCTCTTCACCCGCCTTTCTCTTACCTGTGCAGGACAGCAAGTGAACCACAACAGTTCTATTGTTGTTAGCAACTGTGGAACAAAGAAAAGGCTCTACACTCCATTTTCAAACTGCCAGATAACAAAACTAAGAAAAGCACTGCCCACCACACAGATTTTCAGAAAATAAGTTTTTTTTAAAAGATCAAACCTTGTCAATAAACCACATCCTCAAGCAGCTAAACAAAGCTGTGACGCTCAGTCGAAACCAATGCCCAACTGACTCGATCTCAGTCACTGATTCAGGCATCCAAAAACAACTCTGCATCGTTTGGAGGAAACTGCAGTAGTTATCCCTATTTCAAAACCAAAATACTGAAAAACTCAACTTCACAAATGGCAAGATTCTATGCTAACTGCACTATTTTCTACATAACAAAAATGAGCAGTTTTAGCAAATGACACTTTGCCCAAGATAAGTCTTCCAGGAGAACTATAAAGTGAAGAACTGAAATAATTAACACAAAGAGCAATGATAAGCAGTATTTATACATGGATAAATGGACTGCCACTTAATAGGATTCATATGTATCCGAGAAGAATTACATTCAGAACCGTACCAACTTCAATAAGAAGCCTTCTGCAATATAAAAAAAAAAGTAGATAAATGTAGTTTTAAATGTCAACTTAGGCAACAAAAAAGTTGCAATATTTTAAGCTTCCGACAGTGCCTTACAAGTGTTAACCTTTCTTTTCATAGAAGCACCACCTGATAGTTCTAAAACATACCAAAGGTATTTAAAATTGCTCTTTGAGGATTACCATCAGCTTCATACTGGAGGACAGAGGTGGATGGAAACTGTAGATCTCTAGTAATAGCCAGCTGAATTCTCAAAGATTCACACTCTTTCACTTAGCTAGTCAGAATTTGCATCAAACACATGGATTTTATTGATCAAAACACAGTATGTACTGTATACAACACACAACTCCACAGAGAAACTCTAGCATTTACAAGAGCTATGGAATTAGACTTTGGAAGTATCTGACAGATCACCTGCTGATGACATTAGTGTCTCAGCGGAAACCCTGTTTGAGCTAATTAACCCACAAAGCAATTAAAAAAAAAAAGCACAATTAGAAGAAATCTTAAAAAACTGTTAGGTTGCAATATGAATGGCTTTAAATGCAAAGGCTAATACTGAGGTTCATTGGGGGAGAAAGCTAAAAGAGGCTCTAACTCATGAGGAAGGCCAGGTCATACTCAGATTTTGAATTCTGCTCACCTTCAGAAAGTATCTGGCAACACTGGTACATAAGCATTATCTAATTCTAAAACAAGAGTGTTCTCTTCAGACTTGATTTGCTTTAAAAAGCACAAATGAGCCCATGCAATCACTAAAAAGAGATGCCGGCTACCAGTAGCTGAGAATTAAGTATTTAACCCTGTGGAGATGCATACTTAACTCTATGGAAATTTATTACCCAGCACAAAGCTCAGGGCCAAAGAAATACAGCCAGCCCCTTAAGATCTGAACTGCAAGACAACCGGTGCAACTATAAAATGGAGTACTCTCACATCAACCTACTTCACAAACTTTTTGCATTTGCAGTTTGCTTTGTGTATGCAGCACGAGGAAAGGGGTTAAACAAATCAACGTTTTTTAAAGAGAAAGGCACATCAATAAGTACTTTAGGTACTTACTTGGGTTTTATTAAATTAAACATAAAATTACAACAATTCCTCCAAAGGAATTCAATTAAACCACTCTGTGTCATTCAAATTAAGCCAAAATTAGCAGACACTAGTTTTGAATACTTAGCTAAACTGCTTTCTACGTGCAACATTCAGTCTGGCCTCAGAGGACCACCATCATTTCACTGTCTCCAGGCACATGTCTCCAGGGGGCAGATACAACCCGAAATTCCAGCACAAGTGGCACAAAACACCTCCTTCTCACCATGTCTGCAAAAGCAATGACTTTTTGCTGGTTCTAGTCTACGTGCAGGAGATGGGAGATCCAAGCCTTTTCCCTCCCCTTGGGGATCACACAAGCACTGCTCTACTCCACCCAGGCTCGGTTATATTGTTCTTTCTGCAGCTATTTTTAATCTACGTTATTCAAGTAATCTGTTTTAAAGCACAGGCTCCCCAAACAGTCATGCCAGCACAAATGAGAGGGACACAAACTGCACCATGGGCGGAGAATAAGCAGACAGGGAAAGGACGGAAATTCTTGAGCTCATCTCCTTGCCGACAGCAACCTGTCTGCACACTGAGGAACAAGTGTTACACTTACGATAAGCCTAAGTGAAAGGTTTGACCAGAAGAGAGCACAACGAATAAATAAGACACGAGAGCAGGATATGAAATTAGATTTTTTCTCCCATTAAAATTACATTTAGTTTCAGTAATTTTAGTTTGTAAGCAGCAACTTCTTACTCATACTGTTTGCAATATGGAAGTATTCCAGTCTCAATTCTTTAAAATACTCACTTCCTTAGGCACTGTGAGAAATAGCACAACTTCTATCCAAGAGGCATTACTGCATTAAAGACACAAACTCATCTTAAAAGCAAAACAAGGTAGCTTTTTTTTTTTCCCTCTGTGAAACACACCAGATAAATCTTACCAAAGACATCAGGGTGCTGCATACATTTCCCAATATATCTTGCCAAGATGATGCTACGGAATTCAACTTCAATGCACAACAAACCACTCCATTTTCCTCCCTCTAGTTCAGTCTTCCTCCTTAGGAGATTTCGGGCAGAGCCTATCACAGCGAGGCTACTGAAAGACTGAAAGCTCAGCAAGCTCAGCTTAAAGACACCAAGGAGCAAGCTAGCAACAAGGGCCACTCAGTGCCTCCCGGTGACATTATGAGGCCATAAAGCAGTTAGCCTTAGCTGGCTTTATGGAAACTTCATAGGAGATGACACCAATGTGAAAAGGGACATGTCAGCATGAATTCAAACTGCATGAGAAGAAAGCGAGACTCCAGAGGTCAAAACACTCTTATAAACTCTAGTCTATAACATATGGAGAGCACTCTTGAGAGACGCACACTGTGTAAAACCAGCTATTTCTAGAAAAGAAAAAGAAATTCTTTTACAGATGAACACAGTAGTAAGTTCAGCAACGTGCTACTATTCCAGGTAACTTTTGTACACATCAACCTTACAGCAGAAACAAAAACACGCTGCTTAAATTCAAAGAAAAACATGTTCACTTCAGAAGAATTATAAGGAACAGATACTGAACAGTTCAGCAAGGAACAACTCCACCATTTCTGGCATTAATTTCTAGTCTACCTTCATGTGAGGTATTTATAAACAATAAGCAGCTCTATAAGAAGTGTTTTACTTTTTCCAGAGGAGATTAGGTAAACTGAAGCAATTAAGTATCTCTATGCACATATTACACAGTTAAAAGACACCAGTGGGTCTTTTTGGAAGACAAATCGGTAAATTTAGCGGTAACACCTCCCTTTATGGCATGAAAATGAGGGATTAACGAGGAGAGAAAGAGGAGACAACAACAACTTTTTATGTTACAATGGCACACTCATCAAGTATTGGCACACCCGGTAAAGTTGTACAGTTTCCTCACGCTAAAGAGAAATTCTGTAATTCTAAATTCCTGTACGTTTCACTAGTCTCCGGGAAATAAACTCCAGAAGACTTTAGCCATGGATTGCATAATTGGATACGTAAATAGATAACTGCGTGGTGCATCGACTGAAATATATATGGCTACATTTTGTATTCCAACAGGATTTTAGGAGGTACTTAAATACTACCTCTATTTTAGATAAGTAAAGAAGATTTAGAAAACTTTCCGTGGTGTAAAGCCAAGAGAAATGCATGAACCTAACATACACAAGACTATTTCATTTCCTATACAAGACTATTTCATGTCCTATAACCAACTGTCACTTTTACATATCTTACATCCTTTCTCCCAGAGGGCTTCGATAGGCAGGTAGTCATAAAAGTCACGATAGAGTGCTAACAGAATTGCTGAATGACACCAAGTCATTTGTTACACCTTTAAAATGACCCAAAGGGGACAAAGGGTGCAGATTTGAAAGTTTCTCTACTGCTCGAAAAATAGTTTTAGTCTGGTGTGTTATGGACATAGCAGACAGCTTTCTATAGATGCTTTGCAAGTGCTTTGCTAAGCACAGTTTAAAAAGAGCTGGGAAATGACTATTTCAAATATCCCCAACACATCCCTACGTCAATACGGCAACCAACCATCTAATACCTGATATAAAATGCCATCATTGATTCCTTTACTGCTACAGCAAAAGAAAAAAAAAAAAACCACTAATACAATTTTCACAAAGGGCAGTAAGGGGTAAGTAAGGAAAAACTTGCCACCTGCCTTGCTTACCAAGCATACTATGGGAGGAAGTACATAAAAGGGCATTAAAACACATCCTTAAAAATGTGCCTTGTTTTAGTAACTAGCATGCGCTGTTCCAACTTCAAATGCTGAACAGATCTTCTGGTGTGGACCAATACTAAATACGTTTTAAAGGGAACCACAACTAACTTAACGTATCCATACATTAAGTTTTTGAAATCACTAGGGCACCCCCCAGTGTTTATTTGCTCATGAACTCTCAAAGTTTTACCAGCTCACACTCCTTTAGTAAATAGCACTGGCATCTCTGGTCTGGGAGCAGATTATGAAGTTCTGTAGGCAGAGTTTTTAGGAAGAGATTTCATAAATAGTTTGGACATCAGAACGCTTTCTGGCCAGGAAAGGCAGGGACAACCTGAAAGTACAGGCAAAACCAGCAAGCCACAGGAGACAAAAACCAGAATATTACCTTATGGACCCCTATAAGCCCATTTACAGCGTGCTAGTCTCTCACTTTCTTGGATATAAATAACAAACAGCACTCCTCTCTGGACACAGTTAAGATTACAGATTAAAAAGAAAAAAAAAAAGGGGGGGGGGGAGAGAGAGAGAGAGAGAGAGAGAGAGAGAGAGAGAGAGAGAGAGAGAGAGAAGAGAGAGAGAGAGAGAGAAATTCTCACCTCATTCACAATCACTTCCAGATGAAGAAATTTTATCTAAGAATCAGAGCCAGATCAGACCCTTTCTGAAGCACAGGAAATGTTCCCTTGCCACCTTGTCCTAGTGATTACCTCCTGACCTAGCAGCTGTACTAAAACATCTAAGCTCCAAACCCCATTTACTGTAGGAATCAAACACTCAAAACTATCCTGTGAGCGCAGAGATTTGATCTGAGAAAGGCAGGGAAAAATAAAGTCAACTAATAATTCTGAAAGAGGCCTCAGAATGACTGATGAGAAAGGGAACCAAAGGAAAAGACCATTATCTTCCCTCATTCTTCTAAGCCTTGGAAAGGCTCATGGAGGATCTGAATTTGCTGCTGTAAAAACAGGCAAGTTGACTGAAGGAGCAAAGCGGGATGCAATGTTATCTAACTAGCAGAAGAATAATTTTTCAGATTTTAATATATATGCTAAACAGGACATCGTAACATTTTTTTCCTACTTGGAACATACCAGAGAAGAAAGCAAGATGGGCTCAATAAGGAAGCTCTGTCAGCCTTTGTGCTAATGACTGTCAAGCAATTCCGATTTACAATGATTATATCCTCCTCTTTGCAGCAGGAAAGCTTACCCAGTTACAAATGCAGTTTGGAAGTCACGTGCAGTGAATTTCAGAGGTTACACAAAGTTGCCTAACTATTAACAGGGTGGTGTAGAAGGAACAGCACCAAGGTAGCAAACAACTTTATTAATAACAATAGATTAAGATAATAAATTATCACTTTAGAAAGATGAAAGCATCCCATAATAAAAAGCCATGGCTTGAAGAGAGGCCTGTTTTATAAAAGCTAGAGGCTTATCCTTCTGGAACAAAGTTACGTGTACAATTTTACAACATCAGCAAGTCAATCACTGTGTGGAAAAAAAATGGAAGCCAGAAAGGAGAACCCTCAATGGGCTATATGAAGACCTAACTGTACCTAAATTGGAGGGAAGTTGAAAGAGCGGTGGGGGGGTGCACTGCAGCTTCCATTACATTCTGTGCTTTGCAAGCCCCAAGGATCTTACCGACCCTGCTGACGTGCCACGAAAAACTGCTGAGCTCAAAATGACACACCGAGTTTCATTTAAAATACTCATCTCACTGTAAGAGAACAGACTGGATAATCAACACTACCACAGCAGAGAGATAAAAAGCAATGAAATGGTATCCAGTGAAAGATGCATACCATACTAATGGACCTATAACCTCTCATTTGGGATGCAGAATATACGCAGACAACCCAGCCTCTTTAAAATACAGTTGGAATGATCTCCCTCAACAGTTGAAAGTCTCTGTACTTTTCTCTTGATTCTGAGGCAGTATATATCAGTCCTGATTCAGTTTATAAGCTGCCCTCATTATACTATTAGTAGCGTTCAGGCACCTGGATGGACACTTTTTTTTGTTATTTAATATGCAGTGCTCTAATTCACTTAAATTACACCTCAAAGTTGCCAAGTACATTAGAGAAGGCAAAACTCCTGAGGTCACGATAGGGTAGTCTTATTTTAAGTTGACAGATAATGGAAAAGTAAACAGAAGTTATCTAGAAAAATCATTTTCAACACAGAATTAAAAAAAAAAAAAAAAGAGTTTCCTCATAGCACTGGCAGCCCACTAAAATTCAGTTGCTAAATTCCATTTTATGAAGTATTCTGAAACTAAAGAGTTTTTTCCATTCTTGGACGGTTTCGAAACTCTTCTCTTAAACCAAACCCCTGTTACAAAATCAGAGCCATAAAAAGACTTGGTCATCTCCAAAAAACATCATTTACATGAAACTATTAAGAGATGGGGAAGGAAAGAGGAAATGAAATGGGGACGGGCACCAGTGAAAAATCAGCAACTTAGGGAGAATAACAAGTTTTACATGCATTTCCCAATAAAAGAAAACTAACATTGTTTAGCTGCAGACCATCTAATGTCTCTCCCCCCGCCACCACCTTCCCAAATATCACCAGATAAATAGCAAACAGCTAAAACTAACTAAAGGCAAGACAGAGGAAGCTGGGGGTAAGAAGCAGCCGAGAGTTCTCTAAATAACTTTCTGCTTTTACAAACAAACCCTCCACTGAAAATTTCTCCTCTTCAGTCATCAAACCAAACCATAGTTTTGACATTGTTCTAGACTGCTTCATGCTGGTGTTTGAACAGATGCAGAAAACTGTATCCCCTTTAATCACATCTGACCCTAACTATAAAACACCCACAAATTATATTAGAATCATATCTACATCAGTAAATATTACAAAAAAAATCAAATTCTTAAAAGCAAAACAAAACTTTACTTTTAATTTAGAGTTAATGCTGTTTTTAAGTCATCACTCCTATTTCCACCAGATGTCTGCCTCCGGGTTAAACTCCTTCTACTTGCATCTTTATGCTACTTCCAGAGATGCTTAAAGCTTAAACCTTCAAAACTGCTTTTTCTTCCTCCAAATTTAATCGCCATCATGATTTTTAATTCATACCATAAGTACGCTAAAAAGAATTAAACCTCCCATTTACTTTTCTCTAAATTCTGCTTTTTACCTAAAGTTTCTCTCTCCTACCAATCCATTCCTGATCACTGCTCTCCTCTCACAAGGGAAAATGTTTTCTAAGCACACCAACCTACATCTTACAGAAACAATCAGCCTGAATAGAGTTCTCTGTTCAATAAGAAATCTGATATTGTATTTGAAAAGAAGGATTTTGTTATTGCCTGCGAACAGTGTTATTTTACATTCTCCCTCAACATGTAAATCGTAAAAGGATTTTACAGCTTCAGTTTCTACTTATACAGTAAGATATTACCTGTCAAGTATACTCAGCTGCCATTAAAAAAAAAAGTCAAGTAAAACATTTGCACTTTCTTACTGTGCAAGTCATCTTACAAATTAAAAGATGGGGCCATAAATGGCCGGGGGATATGACTTTTTCCCAGAAAACTCCCTAATATCTTTAGGAAGTCTGTCACTCTGAAAACAGACTAGTAGCAGTATGTTTTTTTTTTTTTCCCCTCTGCAGATTGTTCTCTTGTAATAGCAACACACTGGTAGAAATACCTCACACCTCTAAAATCCCAACAGATTCCTGGGGAGTTGAAAATGACTGAAAGAAAATGCCTAAGCAGTATGACTTCTAATCAGGAACACTCAAGAGAATCAGCAAGAACAGAAAATTAAGCAGGACTGAATTTTTTCATCTACTACGCTGAGACGTGGTACCAAGCACTGCTGAAGGACTCGGATGGGATTGCAGATCTGAGCTCTTACAAACCACGAAGACTATAGTCCTCCCAGAGCCTTTTATTTATACCAACTTTCCAGTAACACAAACATCTGGTAGTCTCCACACAACATTTTCCAGTTGCCACCTTGCTCTAATATTTCTAAGAGCTTATCAGAAACAACTTGAGCTGAAATCAAGCTTTCAAATAATAAAGTTAGAGATTACAACACCTGGCAAGACATCACACTACTAGATGTTTTTTACCTACTTGTAATTACAGCATGACCTTAAAGCTGTTATGAGAATTATTTTAATCGATGATCTTAGACCAGCTAAACGTAAATATCATATGATGGCCACATAAAAGCGCTCAAAGAATCAGCATGCAAACCCAAGTTCATGGAGAAGTACAAAAACAGATCAACTGCTTACTTCAATCCAACAGAAAGCTCACCCCTGAACATATTTCTAAACAGACAATAAATAGCAGTTACAAACATTCAAAAATACTCTAATCCACTGCCTACCCTATCAGGTAATGCTGCTTTGACATTTCTGTTGTGCAGGCTGTAAGAGTCCTTCCTTTTCCAGGTTACTTTAATTTTTTTCTGCGACCTTATCAGATATCAACACGAAAAGGAATTAAGGGGGGGAAAAGGGGTAAGAGGAGGAGAAGGGAATCAAATGCCAACCAACTTCCACTTCTGAACTATATACATTTTCCTCAAAAGTCAGCAGCCTTTTTTTCCCCCCTATAAAGCATATCATACATACTTCAAGCTAGCACAACCATCATGCCTTATTAATTTTAAATAAGCTAACTCAGACAAAACCCCCCATATCTTACCATAAATCACACTTTGAAAAATAACACAGTTATAGCATTTACCTACACCCATATTTGAATATCCTAACTATTCAAGACCAAGATTATCTAATTAGTAAGACAAAGAGCAAAGAAAAATTTGCATAGCTTAGATATTCTATTCTTAATGCATTTCAGTAAATAGGAAAAAAGATTGGGCCAGAGGCATTATTATATTTCTGTTTATATTAGCAACATTTTGGAAGCAGAGTAGCAAGACGCATTCTCTTTACTGCTTTTGGCATGAATGTTATCATTTGTGTTACAAGTGAAAAAATGCCCAAGGAAATAACTTGGATATGGGGTGCTGATTTGCTGACTTTTTATTTTAATCATACATTTTAAGCTGTTTCTGGCACGAGCCACCTATTTCATCTTTAAAAAACAAAGGGAAATATAAAAGTACATGAAAATAGATTCCCAGAAGATGCCTAGATTTCTTTCCCCTTTTACATCAACAAAACTATCTCCACAAACTGTTTAAACTCCAGCCTCAAAGAAGAAACCACAGTTAATGTTGCTTTTGATTTCTTTCTGTTTCCTCTTCCGTCCTTTTACAAAAACACTTTTTAAAAAAAGTCTTCCCACTATTTTTCCCAGCACCACTAAAATTCAATTAACTACCTGGGAATATTACATTAAGAAAAACATCAGTTATCTGCTAGCCAAGAGCCAACTCTACACCATCAAGTTAAAAATCTTTACTACTGCATAATACTAGAATTTCTATCATACTTTCAGGTTTGGTAATGTTGGCAACCACTGAACGCAAGGTTGTTGCGTAACACATCCAGGATACAGCAGAATATAATCTACCGTAACGTGCTTGTGTGCGTGTGCTTGTGCTCCCTCATTCAAATGGTGTTACTTAAAATCCAAATTAGGGCCGTTTCCCTGTAATCCTACTTGCTAGGACACAGAGGTCTGTAAGGCACAACACATGACAGCAATTTTCAAAACTTTTCAACTCAAATACCTACACTGATATACTTCTGTCCTGGAACAAGTATCTATGTAATCACAGTCTAACAGGAAATTTTATTAAAATCCTCTGTATCTCAAATGCAGTAGCAAAATATTGTCTTGTGACTTTCATTTACTGTCCACAAATACGTCTAAAAAAAAAATCACCACACAACCATATATATTTTTATGCATAACCTGTTAAGGCTGCACAGTTCTAGGGAAAAAAAAATGCTGCTGAGGAAATTAAGGCACCTATACAGTTGTGTCATTCACTATGATTTTGAAACTACAAAGACAGAGCTATAAGGTCAGGATTCCCAGCCCACAATAGCCTGCTTTCTATGCATCTGAGGAAGGTATCATGGTATCTTCAGGGTAAGGTGGTGGATTCTCCGGGGGGGGGGAGGTACTATAACATTTTTCACAGACAAAACAGTTAATCTGTAGGCATGCTTCTAGCCAAGTGAGTTAACTGAAAACTTTCACATCAATGCAGTCAGCGTCTGTTCTAGCCTCTTTATGCAGCAACACTTGGGAGGCAGCCAGGCAGCTACTCTGCATTGCTATACAGCAGCTCAGGCTGTTTTAGTATATTTGTCTCCACCTGCTCTCTAGTCTCATCGCCATAAGCATGTCTCTGAAAACCATGCTCCTCATGTGAGTTTTTCGTTCAGATACAAAAACAAAACCTCTAAATTAAGAAGGGTTTCTTTTCAAGAGTAGAAGACATAGAAGTGAGACCTTATTAGCTTTAAAATCTAAGCTGAAGAAATACAACTTAAATAATCTTGGGAAGTCCCCCACTAAAAACACTGTAATTGGAGAAAAATTGCTATACACAGTGAGCATTTTATTTATGATTTAGTGAGCAATTTCTGCAGCAGGACAGGGGAGTTTCTGCCGAGCAAAAGTAACAACAGCAGAAACAATGCAACTAAAACCACACTTAAAAATTTTTAAACATATTTTTAAACATACATATTTTTAAACTAAATTACTTCTCTATCTGATCAAGTGCCATAAACAAACTTGCTTCCTATTTGGCTCCAAGATCAGTAACTTTTTCTAAGCCATCTTCTCTTTCCATGCAATTTTACTTAACTGCCAACTCTTGTCATAGCCATAACAGGGATATTTGTACCTTACATATATTTTGGAGATGGTTTATTGAGTAAATACGAGGATTTATCCTTCATGAAAAGGAGGAGGGGGAAAAAAAGGCAACTATACATCACTCTTCAAAAGCAATAAGTCATTTTGTCAACTTCTTCATGTACCACTCATGCATGCTCAGAATTGAAAGAATTAAACTCTTAACTATATCTGTGACATCAGAAGGCAAGCTTCCCACTTTTAGAGCATTACATCACAGTCTTTTCGGATTGATGCTGCATAGATGCCATTGGTATGACTGATGTGGCACATACGAAACTGTACCAACTGTATTTCTATTAACTCAAAGGGTAGTGCAGTAACTCAACAAAAGAGTAATGATTCAGAGTAACTTAGAAGTATCAGTCAGTAATTTAAGTATTCCAGTGTCCAAGTACACACCATAAATAAATTTACACACCATGCCACATGAAATATGTTTCTGAACGCATAATAAAGTATTTAGAGTTCTTAAGCCTCCAGTCTATTTTCAGATACCAGTACAATATTACTGGACTTATATTTCAAATATTAAAATAGCTAAAAATTAGTGTACTCCCAGGTGAATACTCTTTTCTGTACACGATTCTCTTAAAGCTTTGCACAAAGACGTTCTTTTTGCTGGAAAAGGATTTCTGTTATCAGAAGTCATATTAATTTTTCTGAAGTATTATTTTAGATGGTTCATATCCTAAGCATTACATCACACCTAATTTAAAATGCAAAACATACGTGCCAGATTTCTAGCAAGAGCCTACAACAGAACCTATCGAATATGGCCCACAACACAAGCTAAGAAGAGCTGAACTGAGATCTCAATATGAAAAACTTAATACTATTTTCTGTAGTCCGCACATCTAAAGCTAACGGTATCCTGTTGGCCTCTTCCATATCAATGGCTAGAAGGATATCTTCCAATATGAAATTTAGTGTTGGTTTGTTTAATTCCTCCCACGTTCCTGACACTATAAACTCCAGCAATTTTTAAAAATCTACGGAGTTCTAAGACCAACCATGCCACACAAAAAGCAACGATGCAATTCCTACCATCAGCCACTGAACTTACTCCCAGTATAAAAACGTACTCCCAAGTCTTTTCCAGGCATTTGCTACACAGTCAGTGGTTCTGCATCTTTTTTGTCCTAAATTTTTTTTTTTTGGGGGGGGGGGGGGGGGGGGGAGACATTCTGTGCGCGATACATATTTTCTTAGATACTCTGCTATGCACATCAACACAGAGGAAGAGATTCCCAGAATCACTCAACTCCTCCTTTCCAAAACAGAGCTACAGAGTTCAGTAAAGGGACACTCAACAACGTGAAACCAGGAAAAGAAGCTCTAATATATTTACGGATATATTTTCTGAAAAAACAATAATTTATTTGCCTTCTCAAGGGATGAATTTTAGACAAAGTATGAATATCTTAATCTCATGACAACTTCCTGTACTGTCACATGTTCCTAGAACTCGGGGCACATAATTTATTTAAGAAGTCTTTTAAGTACACAGTACAAGGCAGAATGCAGTAGCAGCTTATCATCTGAGAATCAAGAAGTAACACCCGAGAAATGTTCTCTATAAAGCTATTTTTGTTATGTGTATCTGGTTATATTTCCATTCCATGCTGAGTAGGAAACACCAGCAGTCAGAGGTCAGAGCAATACAGCAAGATCTTGCATAATACTACAATTGTGCAGAAAATTGAGCCAAAGCTGGGAGGAGAGAAGGGATTTTATAAAGTTACAGCAGATACGTCTGAACAAGGAACTGTGTGTCCAAATGATAAAATAGCAACAGCTCCTGATCACAGAAGAAATACATATCTTTGCCAGTTCCTATGCCCAATTTTACAGAAATAACGTCCAGGAAGAAATGAAGTAGATGTTTTCAAGTTTATAGGTTCACAGCATCAGCTAAGGCAGCGGAATGGCAAGCCACATGAATAAAACACTGAACAGAAGAGCGTGCCAAGAATAAAGCTGCTAAGTCCCTCTTATTGTAAACTGGATTGGTATCTAGAAAAATCATATAGGACAACAGACACAGTTCACTGCACATATCTAATGCTATCCATCTAGAGCCCCATCTGCAGTTCAGAAGTTAACCCTAAAAACCCCACTGGTCAAGCTGGTTCAGTGGAAGCCGTAACTGTTAGAAGGTTCTGGTGAGTGGAATTGTTGTTAACACTTATCAGGTCTAATTATCCTAATACTAGTGCTACTACTGGTACCTTCTCTATGTTAAAGTATAAACTAATTGTAAGATCAGTTACACGAGAAGTAGGCTTTTTTTAAACACCACTTCACTGTGACCCGTGAAATTAACGATGGTACTGCTCATTGAGACCACGTGTCAAACCAAAACCACTCTGTTATAGCTCCCTCCATGATCTGTATCCATGTGCAAATCCTGCAGGTTTTGGGAAGGAAATACAACTAGTTTTACAACAGTGGTAACGACACTTGAGTATTTTTAAAATCAGTACATCAGATTTGAAAGCAGTTTTTTTTAAGAAAGCATAAATAATAGTGAAAATGCTTCAGACTTTTTTTAGAGGGCCTCACATCAAGCCACCCCAGGCATAACTAAACGTAAATAAATAATTTTAAAAAATCACAAAAACAGACTGTCTTTCATAAATCATGATGATACGCTACATAAAATGTAAATAGATCTAATAATGCTGAATTACAGAAAACAGACAACAAATAACATGACATTTCATTCCCCCTCCCCCAAAGAAACCCTCCTGTCAAAAAAACAAAACAAAATATTTCACAGGCAGCTTTGCAAGTAATACTATGGAATATTTTACCCTTATAATAGCATTTATCACTAATCATGACAGCGCTTGTAACCACTACTAACTGCTGTCAAATCGTATTAGTGACACATTTAGCTGTGAAAAGGAGTTCTATTGCCTTTCCATACTGCATGATGATGCACCATTTCCTTTAAACACCACCACAGGCCCGAGACACTGCTAAGAAATACCAATAGGGATCCCATGCAGGCTGGGTTCTAATTTATGTGCCGACCAAGCTCCCTGCTGATTTAGAAACGTGTCTCTCAATCCTCAGTGGCTAAGCTAAGCCCTGTCATCCCTTACTCAGTTGCGCTGTTAGTCATCTCAGTTTTTCCACTCTAGCCCTTATTTCCTTTCTCCCACTCGTGTTTCCTCACTTAGTTCCTGGTAACCCACTGCATCTCTATCCTCGTCTGGGAAGCACTAGGAATTCCTTCCCTAGACTTCCCCTCAGCTGCTCCCTACCTTCCCCCTTAGCCCCTGTTACTTTGAACTGCTCATACCCTTTTCCCCAGCCTCATTACTAGCCCGGCTACTGATCCCTCTCTCCCGGCTCCGGTTCAACTCCTGCTCCCTTCCCCAGAGCTCTTACCTCTTGGCCCTAATGAGTGACTCCTAGCACTGGAAGCAGCTTTGCTCCGTGGCAGGGTGGGAAGGCAGAGAAACCCTAGCCCGAGCAGGTGCGGTGGGTGGGGATCGCGCCCCCCCGGACTCTGCCCCCCACTCCGCAGCCAGCCCCCTAGGAGAATACCAGCAGCTGGAGCTCACTATTTAGCAGCATGTCTTCCTCCTCCAGTTCCCCCTGCGCAGATGCGGAGGCTCATTATTCCGCAAGTCCCCGCAGCAGCCTTCTGCGCAGGCGCCAAGCTTACGAAGAAGCAGGATATGGCTCTTCCCAGCGCTCCCCTCCCAGCAGCGCATGCGCGATGCACGACCGACCCCTCCTCCCCCACCCCCGACCACTACCACTGCGCAGGCGCACATTCCCTCGCCCAAGACCAAGGCGCCCGCCTTCGACGTCCTCCTGCGCATGCGCCTGCTACCACTCGTCCACTTTCGGAGCATGCGCCTAGCTCCCTGAACACGCCCCCGCTCCCCTCCGTTGCGCATGCGCGCCCTGCCCCGCCTGCCTTTCACCGCCCCACGGCTCACATTCTGGCACTGCCGTGGAGCATGCGCTGTGTTCCTTGGGGTCCCCTGAAGTTCCACAGCTCAGAATTTGGCAAGGAGCCACTCCTGTCGCAGTGCCATTTGAACAGCTAGCGAAGCGGGGGGGGGGGGGCCGGGCCCGTGCGGGTCTCTCACGGCCCAGCCATGAGCCAGGGCCCCGCAGAGAGCAGGAACAGAGTGGCGCTGCCCCACACACACCTTTCAGAGGCAGGCAGGAGGAGGCGGGGGGGGGCTACCTTCCCTCCTCTCCTCCCTGTGGAGATTTCCAGTCCTCGCCCGATTTCTTTTGCTTCTTCCCCCGCACAGCCCCTCCCACCTCACCTGTGAAGGATACCGCTGGCTGCTGTCCCCTTGCGGTCTCCTCATACTGCCCTAAACTGACACATCCGGGGCTCCCCACAACACCGCCTCTCAGCGACACGACACCGCACCAAACGTGTGGGGGGGGGGGAAGAGGTGGAGGGAGGCGCCACTGCGCATGCGCGGCGCGGGCAGCGGGCGGGGCGCGCGGGAGGCGGGGGGAAACGGCGGGAAAGGCGTCGAGCGAGGCGGCCGCGAGGCCGGGCTCGGTGCGCCCCTCCCCCCCACCGCGAGCCGTGAGGCGGTAACGGCCTGAGGCGTCGTGTGAGGGGGCGACGGCCCTGCTGGGAGCGAGCCGAGCTCGCGGGTTCTGTTTTGAATCTCTTAGCCCAAAGGGGGAGTTTTGGTGGAGAGGGGAGGCTGCAGGCCTCTCTGGCTGGCGGGGTGCTGCCTGGCAGTGCTGCTCCTCTCCTTCTTTGAGGCTTGGGCTTGCTGTTGTGAAGTGAAAAACCCAAAACAGTTCTTCCACCTTCCCTCGCTTCAGGCTGGGCGGGTCACGGGCGACTTCAGCTTGCGGGTCACCTGCGCGCGTGAGGAAGGGCTCCCCTTAGGAGGATTTCTTGCCAAGCTGTGAGGGTGATCACTGAGTTCGCCTTAAGCCCAAACCTTTGTTTTAACCTTCTTAGAAAGGGATTTTTTTAAAGTAAATCTGTCTTACGCCTGTCATTCCCGGGCCTAGATTTCACTGATTCCTGGCAACCCCGTTTTCTCAGTCTGCTCCCACAGCACAGCTCTTGTGTGCGCGGTTCCTGCCAGCAGGGTGGTTTGTAGCTGACTTTGGCCACCAGGATGGTCAGCGGACTGGAGCACGCGCCTGATGAGAAGAAGCTGAGGGAACCGGGCTTATTTCTTCTGGAGAAGAGAAGGCTTGAGAGAGACCTAATAGGAGCCTTCTAATACCTCCAAGGAGGCTTCATGGGGGAGGTACATGGCAGGAAAATGGGAAACACAGGGCATAAGTTTGAAACAGGAGAGGTTCAGACTGGGTATAAGAAACTTTTTCAGCATGATAACAGCGCAACATTGGAAGAGGCTGCCCAGGGAGGCTGTGCAACCTCCATCCTTGGAGGTTTTCAAGGCCTGAGCCCTGATTAACCTGGCTTGGTGTCATAGCTGACCCTGCTTTGAGCAGGAGGTTGGACCAGGTGACCTCCTGAGGTTTCTTCCAACCTGAATTATCCTGGGATCCTGCGATCTTTGTTGTGTGTGGATCCTCTCCTGTTCTGATCTGTAATGCTTTGCAACCAGAAGAAGCAAAGTTTTCACTGTTAGCATTCCTTAATTACTTAAATGTGTGAAGAGAGATTTATCTTGAGCTAGCCTTTCTTTCCTGCCTGAGTTTTCAGTCTCATGTTGTAGTGAATTAATACTGTTACACACAAAGCACCCAAATAACTAAATTAGGCATGTATAAATTATTACCGAGTCGCGCTAGGATACTGATTGGTACCAACCGTATAGTAGGAAATAAATTAAAAAGAGGGTGGGAGGCATTAATATCCATGTATTTTGGAGAATGTGAAGGTAAACTGTTCGTTGCATCTACCCTGTGCCATGGTACACGGTGATACAGTCGCCTATTACCATTTCTGAGAAACATGAACTCCTGATTCTCTCTAAAATTCTGACACATGGTAAATATACAGGAGGGACATATGCAAGAGAATAATACCGGTGCACTAAAGTTCCTATTCTCTCGTACACGTGCACTTCTGCACTGAAGCACAGCAGTCCTTTATCCGAGACTCGGTGGATTTATATTGGTAGTAATTGATGAAAAACTGTATATATGAGTACAATTGGAAAGGGATTTTAGCTACTTCAGTACGTAAAATACTTCAGTACATGCGCCCCAAAGCTATCACAATTACCCTTACTTAAAAAAAAAAATGCATGAGCTTTTTGCCTCATAAACTCAGATGAAAAATGATGTTTCTCACAGCACAATGGTCCTATACACGAGGTTTCCACATTTGTCCAGTACTGACTTGAAGAATATTGCCTGTTTTATTGCTAACATTTTCTGCAGTATCCTGGGTTTTCCTGGCAAGTGTCTCATCCAAGGCCTGACCAATTCTTGGACTCTGCCTCATTCCTTTATTTCACAAACTGCTGCCCATGGTGACAAAACAGCAGGTAATGCTGCATTGTAATGAAAAAAATGCCATAAAACTGCTTCTCGGGAAGTACAGAATTGGTATTAGCATTCTTATTCTGGATACACATTTCTCCTAGTTACTTATTTTCATACCCTCTCCATTATCCTGACTTCCACGTTTGCAATATAAACTGTGGGTTTTTACTGATGTACTTATTCTCTTTCAGTTGGAGCACGATTTCAGAGAAAACAGAGATCTTTTTTCCCTTCTCCAGTGCTTAGACTGTGGAGCTTTGATCCAAAGAATTTCTAGATAGAATAAAAGGAAATTTATCCTTTAATGAAGACTGCCTATGTGTCACTTGGCACTATGGAGGTCAGCCTCTTTCGTAGGTTATGACGTTCTTCTGACCAAAGTTTTCATGTTCCCAGGAAGTGGAAAATTAAATCAGGTATCTGAAAAATGAAGGTGGAATTTTACCTCTCCTGCATAGGAATAAGTTATCCAGGGTCAGTTCTGCCCTTGGTGGCAGGAAGAACTGAAATACTGTCACTTACTCCTAACAAAACATACCTTCTGCCTTTAATGTAATTCCATAATGAAATTACTGGACAATTCCTAGATGAAGGTACTGCTTCGAGCATGGGGTATGCCGATGTGTGTTCTTTGACACTAGCGTGCATTTGAGAGTACCAGATCCTCAAGTACATACGTTTTGGGTATAGTTCCCTGTATTATCTGAATGATACAAGACAGGTTGTTTATCCTGCAGGAAAAGATCCAGCAAATGCTAATGTAGATAGAGCTTTGGAGGTGTTACTTCTACAGCTTTTGTGTAAATACAAGTTTTTTATGTGAAGCTGATTAAACTGATGTCCTTGAAAGAGTTGTGTGTAAGAATTTTAAATAACTCCTGCTTTTTAATATTCACTCCCTCTTTGGTTTTAATTATTTTGTTCCTACATTTTCCCTTTCAATTTACTAAAAATCTAGAAATGTAATTAGAGAGAGGCTGAACTCTGAACAAGCTGCCAGCATTTCTACATCATGATTAAATATATCAGCCATCCCTTTAGTGAGAGACTGAAAAACAGGATTCTCATAATTATCTCCCCGTTATCCAGGAAAGAATCTGCAACACGGAGGGAAACGGAGTTATTGAAAATGCAGCACTAATTAAAATCTCATATAGGCTTCTGATGATCAGGAGAGTATGAAAACACAGTTATTTATTTATTTCCTGTATTTGCTATCTTCGTTACAAAAACAAACAAAACCATTCTAAACAAAACCCATCTCCAATCACTGGAGAGACTTAATTAGGCTTTTGTACATGCAACAGTCAAACAAACAATGTGAGCTACTTGATTCACCTCTCCTTATGCCAGTCAGAAGTCTACACACCTCATCTTCCACATGTAATCCGAAGAGGAATGCTGCAGTGTATTCACAAGCAGCAATGGAGTCATTCCTTGGTTTGAGGATATGGTCACTGTTTGTTTGTTTGTTTAAATTTTGAAAGAGAAAAAGAATCTCGATATTACTGGCTTTACGTGGTTTCACTGTGAAACAGTAGCAGTTGTGTCAGAGCCATTTACAAATCTACTACGCAGTAGGTTATCCTTCCAGTCTAGCTTATCCTAGGTTATCTCCTCCATCCTCTTGAAAATGCCGGGCTCTCACCTAGCCCAGTACAAAGCCTCCGTTATTTGTCTTGTCAAAGGAGTCTAAGCTCTGGCACTAGTCGAACACACTAGAGGAGAGTAAGCGTTGATATGGGTTGTGATGAAAGGAAAAGCTTCTGAGATACAGGCTTCTTTGCAACCAAGTAAGTCAGTGGATTCTCCAGGGGACGAAGCTGGCGAGATTTTTCTTCCGTATCCCTTTACCGCTAAATTGAATTTGCAACAGAATAGCAAGTACTGAGCTAGACAGAGTCCAGCATTCCAACTTTTGCTTCACTGTAAATAGGAGAGTAATTAACACATTTTCAAAATGTTGTACAAATTAAGTAATCTTCGGTTTTTCATGGAGTAGAAAGATAAGTTGAATATTACGTCTTTTTTAAACTGAGGCGTAGAGAAGATAAGCATTTCATTCAAGTTTATGGAAAAAACTATTGGAACGAGGGCTACTTTAGAAACTGGTTGCTTCTCGTTCCTAAGCAGAGATCTAGAAAAGAGTATAGGAATTGGGTTCTTTTCAGGCCTCCAGATTCAAAACCGTGACTGAAAACAACTCTTGTTCAACAGCAGTATAAAATGACAGGCGCCTACATTTTCCAGGTACCACCCTTGCTGACCTGAAAGTCCACAAAGCGTTGCCCGCTTCTGGTTATGCATGTGCTCAGGACTGTCATTGCCCGAGTACTTGAGCAGCTAGCTCCTACCTCGGCTGCGTTTGGATCCAGTAGGAACTGTGCGCCCTGGAACATGGAAGGATAAATTTGCTCTTGCGCAGCAACCACATAGGTACAGCATTAAGGTCAGCACAAAGCAAGACACCTGTAAGCTCTTCTTTTAGAAAGTGCTTGGTGGTAGCGGTGGCATAGTCTACCTTCTCACATACGAACCATTCCCAGGTCTGAGCATACAGCTATGCATATTTCTTGTCAGAATTTGCTTTCCTGACTTCAAAATACTGTAAGATAACTTAACTTAGGCATTGTTGCTGTAATCCAAAACTAGTTTTACATGTGAGTAAACAAACATTGTTTAAAAAATCTTGACCTCCTTCGGAAAAACTGTGACTTGAAGGCTTTAATTGCAGGGAATCTGTTCATAGTTCTATTTTTACCTCCATTGGAAAAGTATCAAAGCTAATTTTTTAGTGGAGGAAATTATACTTTAAAATGCACTATTGTGAGAAAGTGACTCCCTAATGTCTTTGAGTTGGTGCTTTGTTTCTCGTTAGAAGCATCTCCTGTCTTCCCTGATGAGCCTGCTCTTGTTTTCAGTGCTGGTTTGCTTTAAGATGCTTTTGATCCTGTATTCATTAAAACCTGATCCTGCTGCTTCCCACCAGCCCTAATGGTCTGTGAAATTATTTTCCTTTCTCTAAGACGCTGTTAACTCTGCAAGCGCCTGCAGAGTAGAGAAGCTCAGAACATTGTCAAAAGTCCTGCAATTTATTCAAACCAGCTTTTCTCCACAAACAGAAATTAATCTTTAATGTTAACACAGCAATCTTTAGTGGAGAAGTGGGAATGGACTGGAACAGAGTCCACAGGTTTTTATCACTGCTGTTTTCCCCTTCTGCAGGTACAGAGAGATAACTGGACAAAGACTTGAGAACTGAGCAAAAGATTCAGTCCATATAACAGAGCGTGAAAGCATGAATGAGCAATAAAGGGCTCAACAGCTGCCAAAAAAAAAAAGATGGGGGGGGGGGAATGAATCATGTAAGAGAGAGGAAAAAGTAGGGGACAATGAACAGAAGGGATGAAGTAAAGGAAAAACATAAAACTGCATTTGCTGTGAGAAACTGGAGAACGGAGAGAAGAGCAAATGAAGTCTAGACCTCGCAGGGAAAAAACAACAGGTAAAGAAAAGGCAGGCATCCACAGACTAGGAGTTTGGCTTTCAATTACTTTGTGGCAGGACACATAACTGGATGACAGTTTAGTCATATCCTGTTTTTTTTTTTTAATGCTGTTGAAAGAGAGCTGTCAAAACTTGTGCTTTTGATTAGACCACAATGATGAAGGCTAATATTAGTCATCAATATGCATTTTATTGCACAAATTCTAGTGACTGCTGTGAATTGAATAATGCTTCTCTATAACAGTCTTATAGAACTGACCAGTTTAACAGGGAACTAATCCCTTTCTTGTTTATGCTGTCTCAATAGCAATGTCCTGCAGTGACTTTTATGGCATTAAGTTATTGCAATCTATTTGGATCTTTAATTTCATTTAAAGATGCACTCAATTATTGCACCAAAATTTGTTTCTAGAACAGTGATTTCTAAAGCAAGCATTCAGAAGTCACGAAGGCCAAATTAATTTTAGTCTTTTTATAGTCTTTAAATGCATACTGAAGTCTTTAATAGTATGATTACATATTATTCTTAACCTGATTTCCTAAGGAAACAGAGCTTATATTGTTGATGTTCCTATCGTCCTACTCCATCCCTCAATAACTTCAACTCAGTAGTGATTCCCATCCAAATTCAAAAAAAGAAGTAGGGAGTCTTAAGGATAATTGCGTTCTACTACCCTCCATGAAACTAGAGGTTAGATAGAGAAAACTGATATTCCTCCCCCCCCCCCCCCAGGTGCTCTAATACTTTACTCTATACCCTAATAAACATTAGGGAATCCACATGGGGGAGAAACCTTCTGAATATGCTAAGTATGGAGAAAACTTGAAACGGGAGCCACGGTCAACCACAAACCTCAAATCTACAGGAAACTAGGCTTTGCTAATTCCAGTGTTGACAGAACTACTTCTTCACCGGACTAAGCTAACCCTTTTGGGACTGGCTAAGTGCGCAGATAAAACTAAATGCTGCATCCTGCACTCGTCCCCAAAGTTTAACACACGATACCTAAAATATTTACGGAATGCCAAAATCGTTGATCTCCTCCTGGGCATTTCCTAAATAATCAAATAATGATATCTGACTGCTCAGAAGTATTAATGAAGTTTTCTTAAGCAGTATCCCAGTGATTTTCAGTGATAACATGCTTTCCAGAATATGGATGGGTGAAAAAAATCGTCTTAAAAAGTATGAAACCAGAGAAAATAAAGCTCTAAGGTCAAAAGTGTGCACTAATTTAAAGTGCCCAATTTGAAATACCTCAGGTCTGATTATTCAGAGAACATGATATTTTAATGGTACTTTGTGTTTTCAGAATACAGTTCCAACTCTCTACAGGTGTGCTTGTGAACACTCACTTTTTGCAAATCTAGCCCCGCTGTTCATACAAACAGGAAGAACTACTAAATCTGCGGGGCTTTATGTTGCCTCGCAGGTCCTAAGGCAGGGGCAGAATCTCCTAATCCGGACTGGAGTTCAGTTTCTTAATCCTGAGACCAATCTATTTTCTCCCTGCTACATTCAATGTCAAACTAATTAACAAATTATTGCCCGTCACATTCACTGAATGAAGTCTGTCAATACCTCAGGAGAAAGTGACGCTAGAATAACGAGAAGAATAAACTAAATCGGAGCAGGAACTTGTAAATCTGTTTTGAAAAATAAGTAAAGAGCCTTAAAGCTGATAAAGAGTAAGAGAGGCAGCACTTGCCTGGAAAGCTGAATGCACTGTTCTGAGGAGAAGTGATTTTACAAAGTTTAGCTAATGAGTGTCAGGTGATCACGCTGCTAAGGGATACAAACTCAACTCCCTGCTTTTTCCACTGCTGCAGGAGAGGGAGAAAATGATCTCTGTTCTTTGAGTGTACATGAGAGAGGCGAGATTTTATTGTCTTGCAGTGTTTAATTTTAGGTGGGAAATAGTCCTTTGGAGGACAGTTTTCTGTCGTCGACTGGAAGAGACTGTTGCAAAATGGGCCTGTTAACGCTCTCTATTCATCTTCCAGGGCCACTGCAAGACTACTGTGCTGTCTCATATAATACCCAGGATTTAAAGGGGAAATTACAACAGCAACATCTGATTAAAAAAGTGTGAGGCGCTTTTCCTAGTCTCCCCCCCAGACAAGCATCCCTATGTGTGTGTACCACTATGGAAATCTTTCTTTGCTGTCCCCAACGTTGTGTGTGCCTATTCAGAAAACATTTCACCTCATTCCCCCTCGCCTTTTCAGGCCTCAGTTAAGCCAAAGACTTAGTCCTCATGCCAAGTAGTGCAATGTTTCCGTGACGGACCTGGTTGGGTTTTCATTTTTATGGCATCCTCAAGCATCTGCTCTGTGCTAATAGAACTGCTCTTGGGAATGCCCCACGCTGTACGTCCGTGCTACTCTTGGGAGAGCTGAAAACCCAGTCAAAGCCTTGAACCTGCTTGCAGGAAAAAAACACAAATCTGACGGGGTTTTTTTGCGTTCTTACAGCAAAACATCTCTACTGAATGTGTCAATATTTCAACACGTGCTATACTGGGTATGAGAACCACATTGTGCCTTCTAAGCATTTTTCTTTTTAAACTAGGTTAATTGCTCATAAAAATTCCGGAAATAGGCTATTAGCTTACCAAAGTAACGGAACTGTGATGATAGAAAAGAAATATTAAAAGTATATTCAGGATCATATATGCGTATACATATACAAAAAGAGAGTGACAGTGCAAGCATTGCAGAAAAGCATAGCGAGAGAAAGGAAAAACGTCCTTACGACTTTTTTTGCTGTTTTAATTTTGAAGCCTTGAGTGCAGTCTTAATTTTTCTTTAAAATATTTTAAACCTTAAAACACCTCATTCCAGTGTGACATCCAGCTGTCTCAGTTTCAGTCTGAGGTAATTATCTCCGTTTTGCCTGTTCTTTAAATGCATCCCTGGCTCACTGTTGCTGAAATTCTATTAGTTATGAACTATAAATCTGATTACGAAACTGCTTATTATAAGAGCATATATTTCAAATGCATATCCTATCCCTTACAAGCTTTTTCCTACTTGCAGGCAGCATAAACTTATTATGTGATGAAGTGGGACTCTGAAACTTGCATGTGTTTTCCCCTATGGGTGCTGTCTTAATTATCACGGGTGCTTTCATTCGGCGGAAACGGACAGGAATTGTTTCCTTCCAAAGAGCGTATGAAATCCTGCAAGATGAGCTCACGTATTCTTTTCTGCATATGGGTGGGCATTTGGGCCTGTACTTTTTCCTCCAGGGTTTGAAGTACAGGCTTGTGACTTCATGATACAAAGGTGGGTTTAGAGCAAAGCCCAGGCTCAGAGTGAAGGTACCTATTCTAGGCTTGCTTAGCTGTAGAGGCAGAATTTTAGCCATCTGTTATTAAATAACTACTCATTTTGTAGCCTTGCAGGGAGAAACCCTAAAGGGGATGCACCTTGGACTGTCTTAAGAATCAAACCTATTAAAAAGAATATCATGCTGGGGACTCTGACTCTTTTAAAGCTGAGTGGCAAAGCACAAATCCTCATTGTTTTTGAGGAATGAACGTTTTTTTTAAAGACGTGGTAGCTTTAAGATTGATAACTCATTGATTACAAAGCAGTACCGATGACTTCCTTATCCCTTAAACTGTTGTCATCTGAGCATGAGTCTTTACTATCCCGTGATCAGAAAATTATGTGTTGCACAATTATATGTACCCCTACAAAATACGTGCACATACAGTACCACCTACCTTATTCTATATGCTCTCTAAACATTTTATATTTTTAACATCTGTTGATGGAGTTGCAGAGGGAGCTAGTAAAGACAAGGAAGATGAAAGAAAAAAGAAAGCAGCTGCCAAGTTCTCTCCCTGCGGATGCCATGTCTCAGTTAGCTATGAAATAAAACTTCGCCTTTCTTAGCTGATGCATCAACCAGTTCCTCCTGGAGGGACAACAGGCACAAACAGTGCAGCAATATAATCTGCTGTTTATTCTCAGTATGTGCATGACTCTTCTCATCTCCCTGGAACCACCAAAAACTGACAAGGTTCCTGGGAGGATTCTGGCAGAAATGCCTTCAAAAACATTGACTGTGATGCCTATGGCTGCTGCTGTGCATGAGAGCAGCTGTTTGTGTTATATGAGGACAAGAGGACATGCAGGTGTGCACATACATATTTATACACATGCTATTTCTAATGAAGGACCATCCTGCTAAAGAGACAGTGACTGTCTTAAAGCTTCTAACGACTTAGCTTCAACGTAGTCTGTGCTGATGGTCAAAAAGGATTGAAGTGGAACCAAAATGGAGGAAGACCTTGATTTCGACATTACGTTTCTACTGTAAGCATGAAGACTCAAGTCAATTCTATCACTAATTAGACAGAAACTGCTTTTTGTTGTTTTTCTTCTTGTATTTCTTGAAAACGATTGAAATAAGAGTTCCCTCTGCTGGTAACTTGCTGAGTCATAAATGGACAGATGCCTCAGGGCACCTCTGGACCCATCGAGAAGAAGATAAAAGATGGAGCCACCTCATAACTTGTCAGCCTGACCCTCATGTTTTGCACTCGGAGGTTTTGTTTAAGTCACTTATTAAGTTTACCTCCTATTTCATGGCTTTCTCTTCCTATTTCTACTCAATAGAAGGTCAGTCACATGTGCAAAGGAGTCAAACCACAAGCATTCCCTTTAGTAGTTCCCTTGACAGGTCAGCCCAAACTCAAAAGCCGAGATTACACAGCAAGCATTCAAAGTATCTGCAAGGTTGGCTGCAAAGAGCACTGTTTTACACCATAAGAAAACTGGTCGTTTTGGAAAATACTTCACTACCACAATAAAATTGTTGCTTGCTTGCAGCTGAGGAAAGGAAAAAAGTGACAGATCAAGCACACAGAACTAAAGAGAGTAAGACAGTGATTTTTATTGAACTAGGTTTATACCCTTCTGACCAACTGCAGATGTCTTAAAAAAAGCAAAGACAGACACAACCCGAGTCCCAGCAGAACTGGCCAAGCCTCAAGCTGCTAAAGGGCCAACCGCTGGGAGAGAACATCTGGGTACTGTACTTTACTCCCTAAAACCTCTGAACTGCTTATAGGTGCAGATGCTACCACATAACTCTTCCTTCTTTGAATATGAAAAATATAACTTGCCAGCAGTAGTTAAGTTAAAGATTCCTTTGCACAGCCATACCCTACATTTTATTCAATTTCTAAATCATAGAGAGAATAAATTCCCTCTACACTTTGCAGACTATTAATCTCTATTACCTCTAAGACAGAAGGCCTTTCCTGACATTTTAACAGAACTGCACTGCATCTGATTGAAGACACTTGCACTGTTTAGAAAAAAGAGCGAACCCAAGAAAACATTAAATCTAATTATCCCTATGCAAGGAAGCGCCTGACTGAAGGAGCTTACATTTCTAATAGGAAAAAAGTAATACAGAGGAGGAAAATCTTATTAGATACTAAACCGAGTTCCTTTAGAGTTTACCTGTGGTACTGCTCTTTGCTTACACAGGGACAGCTCAACTCAAGCAGCAATGCCTACCAAAAGCCACCAGGCAAGCCTCTCACAGTGGGGTAATGAGTCTGTCAAGGCAGGGAGACATTGCAGCAGTGCTCCTGGCAGCTCAAAGCCGGGGGCCTGTTTTGTGGCATCATCCAAGAAGAAAAGCCAGTGCTGATTTGAACGTAGCTTCTTGAATTGCTTTTGTAGGCTCCTCTGGGATCTCACAGCACATGAGGTCTGGACAAAAGACAGCAAGCTGTCCAAGGAAATCCAAAGGGTTCTGACTCTGGGTAGACACAAGAGAAAGCTTTTAAGAAATTCTGATTGAATAAGAGTTGGAGGTGAAGCAAGAACCAAGCTGGAGCAATACCAGGAATAGGCTTTAGAGCTAAAGTGGGTCAAGGGAGCCTGCAGCAATCAGGGTAGAGAAAAAACTGCAGTTCCTTTATTTTCTTTCCTCTTGGCAGACTGATCCTTAAATCTGTGCTCTGAATACAAACAAGTGGAAGATATTGGTAAAGCCACATCTTGCCTTAGAAAATAGGCCATAGGAAGCTCCCAACTTTTTCCTTTCTGCTGGTCCTCCAGGCTGCTGCAGCGCAGGGCGGGACACAGACCTGTGAGCTTGAGGAAAAGTTCCCTTGAACTTATGGTGGTTTCATTTCAATGGTTAAGGAAAGAATTAGCAACACCAAGCTTTCATACTGTTTCATACTCTTTTAAGACCCTCTCTCTCTCTCTCTCTCTCTCTCCTGGAGATGCAGCTAGACTTGGCGAGAAGGGAGAGTTCAGGAGGAGCAACCTTCCCAGCCTATACAGAGAAGCAGCTTGAAGTAACCTGCCCCTACCCAGTCCTCAAGAGGCAGCTTCACTTGAGATGCTGCAAGTAAAGAGGAGATCGTCTATAACTGACGGACAGTGTAGTGGAGAAAGACTGCTAATCTCTCAGTCCCTCAGTTTGTGATCATATACTTTCTAGAGAGAGCTTTAGTCACGATATAATTACTGCTAAAACAATCAAAGTAGAGAGATTTCCCTTTGGTTTTCTTTGCATGTGCTCTGGAACAAAGTTATAACTCAGAACAGCAATGACTCAAATATTTTTAACAGGTGATATGTTTGAACAGGAAGTTCATGATGACCATGAGGAGGTGGATGGTAAAGGGAGTAAGTGCATTTTTTTCAGCTATTTGAATGTGAATGACAGGGGTACCTGGGTCTATTCCTACATGACATTACTAATTTAATAGACGAGAAAGCAAGTCTGTTAAACTCATAGAACTGAGAGCCGACCTAGAATCTGTTTGCTGCTTTTGGTTACTGAGTTTGGGAACTGGTTAGATTTCAGATACACGCCTCTGTCTCTTAGCACTAAGTATTTTAAACACAGGGAAAGGATGCTTTCAGGATTAAGACACAACAAAGAAAAATCAATCCCCATGTCTGCCACAATATTTATGAACAAGTCATGCAATTTCTCCATTCCTTCTTATAAAACAGAAATAGTATTTGTCACCTTCGAATTATCCTTCCCAGTACCTCTATCTTCAGAGAAGTAGGAATCTCCGTACAGTAGCAGATGCCAGCACATGGCATTCACCAGGCAGGATTAGTGGAATTAAGTGACAGAAGCTTTTACTTCAGGATTCTCTGCTACAGAGAATATATTTGCTTGCTACTTATCACTTGACCTTTAAGACAATAAAAGTTAGCAAAGAGGCGAAGGTGACAGAAAAAAACCCGTCTAGGTAAATTTCAATATCCTCAGGTTTAATTGTGCAAAAGCCACATTTTTTGAGTAGAGCTATGGGATAAAGATTAAAATCAAAACCAAATTTGAGGCCAAAAAAGTTGTAAAAAACACTGGAAGGGTGGGCGAGGGGGGAGCTAGAGAAAGAGACTTACAACAGCCGCTCAGGAAAGAGATCAAGATCCCATCTGGAGGGGCAAAAGGCCAAAGCCGCAGAACAGATGGAGACCAAGCGACAGCTGGTAGAAACATGCTTTCATGTGTAAAGTTTGCTCTTTGGAGAATTTTGCTCTCCAACTCTGAAGGCATCGTTATGATAGTAACTCCTCCCCTACAACACTGGGGAGCTAGCGGGTGCACTCGGGAGCAGGCGCTCCAAGGCTCTCGGTGATGGTGGTTAATTAACAAGGCCCCTTTCAACATTTAGAAGCTGTTGTCACACAACCTTGGCATGGCTTTAGCAGCAGAGGGTCTTGTTCCTTCAGCAGCAGGGGGGATGAAAAGAATTAATTTGGTCCTGTAAACTTTTACATATGCCAAGAGTTATTTCGGTTTTAGAAGGGATCAGGTGAAGCATATAATGCAACTCAATGTTTACACATATTACCTTAATGGGAGAATGTCCGACTGGCTGCTCCACCAGCCCGTTCTCGGTTATGGAAAACCATACAAATCAGAAGAAGGGGGCTCTGTCTTCGTCACAGGCACTTAATCCTGAGGTCCTTCCAGGCTATGCCAAACACACTGAAACAAAGTATTCTAAGACTAGCCCTCTCCTTGGAGCAAGGTGTGCTGTTTGCACGAAGCAGATTCAAAAGAGAATGCTGCAAGATCCAAAGACAGTTTCTCCCCAAGATCAGTCAGCTGTACTGAAATTAAAGTTCTGGAAAAATGGCCGTTGTCTCCTTTTCTTTAATAAAGATATGTAGCCTTTGCTCCTCTTAAGGCAAGGATTTCATCCTGCTGCTAGAATCTAGTAATGCAGCTTTGATTACAGGAAAAAAAAAGTAAACATTTGATTACATTTAAAACAAAAGTATTACACTTTAAGACAATTCAGAATTAAAAAAACTAGAACAAAAAAAAATCCAAACGCTCCCCTTCTAATTTCCCATCCTGAGTCCAGTTTCATAACAGATTTTGAGGTACAAGACAATAAATTAAAAGTTCATTCCAACTGCAGAGTTCAAACATCTCTTCAACGGGATGTCTTCTTCACTCCCTTTCCAAATTTGGCATCAAGTCCAAGGCCTGCAAAGAAATAAAATAATCCATGTGCATGGCAAATTCACAGTCTTCAAACAAACATAATGCAAGGGACTATATGAAAATAGGCTTAACAATACCAACTTACTAACGGTCGCTGAGTGGCAGTGACTTATCTTACCAAGTGTTTAAAAAAAAAAAAAAAAAGATAAAAAAGAGAATCTGCCAGAAGTCCCTCTTCTGCTCCAGTAAGGCTATTAAGACACTTTTCCATCAAGCGTGTTCTAATACAATTAGGTTTTTTGACTAGCATCTTTTGTTAGCGCTCCCCTCTCTACACATCATCTCTCTGTAAGTTAACGGGGGAAAAGACTTCAGATGTTTTCTTCCCAGACTTACCCAAGAACACCAGGACGGTCCCCACCCACTGCATGGTGCTGATGGGATTAGCAAATAGAATGACGGATGCTAAAATGGTGAAGAACTTCCGCGTTGTGGTGATGATGGAACAGGTCAGAGGTCCAAAGTATACGACAGTCATGAAAATGAAACTCTGGAGGAAAAAAAAAAAAAAAGTTTTGTCACTCTGCCTGGAAGAAGTACACCACATATCTTCATGTTTTTGTTTTTTTGCAGGAAAATTACTCAGTCCTAGCCATAAAAGTCTATCCCAAATCTTGATTATTGGCATACAAGTTTAAACCAACTTTAATCTTGTAGGTAGCCTGCACAGAAAGTAAGCAACAACCAGAGCAAGAGAAGGTGGGACAGCTTTACTTTTCCATCTTTTAACTATGCAAGCAAATCTCAATTAAGACTGCAGAATAGGGAATGAAAACGTACTTACTTGACCCAGTGCACTTGTCAGGCCAAACAGCAGGATATTGTAAAGGATGCTAGGGTAGCGTTCAGCAAAACTCAAGAACTCCCAGAGCTCTCCAGTGAACAGTATCCCTAGAAGATTAAAATGAGAAGCGTGATTTATCAGCCCAGAAACAGCGTGAGTAGCCACTGCCTATGTAAGGTAATTCCAGTACATTCAATACCTGACAAAGGCTAAACTCTACCCAGCGAAGGCTGGTGGCAAGCAGTGAGCTTTCCCTGACAGCGATCTTGTCACATGAAAGAAAAAACAAACAAAGCCCCTCAGAGTGACAAAGCCCCCCTTTCCTGCCAGTTTTGCAACGTCTCTCCCTCACAGTACCACTTACTGGCTGAAGCCAAAATAAAAGGGAAGAAGCAGGTGCCCCAGCAGAACACAACAACGCTTGTGTGTGTTAGGCATGCACCTTCCACCAAAGGAAAATTATTAAACAAACAAATAACCCCCCCCCCCGACAAGACAGATGAGAAAAGATCACCTTCCTCAACAACTAATGAAAGCAGCATTATGTGCATCTCCAATTCCGACAAAACAGTCCCAAGCAATTAATTAGAAGTACTACTCCTTCTCTGGAGCAGGGAGCTACGGTGACAGGGCTTGCTTCTGCGCCAAAACAGGAGGGCCAACAGGTCGAAACCCAGGTGCTTATGTCTGGATCACAGAGCCAGCACACGCAAGCAAGAACTTTTCAGAAGTGAACAGGCTTTGGGTAACTAAACTGTACGTGGAGCAGTGTCCTCTAGCGGGCATGAGAAGAGCTACACTGACCAAGGACTTTCATGTAAAGAAAAAAAAAAAAACAACAAATAAATGCAAAACTATAACTGTGCACAGAACACGTTCTAGGCCCTTTTCAGAACGGGACACGATGTCTCTTCCCACAGGGTGTCACACAGCAGCCTCAGGGCTCGGTGGCTGTGCTTTCGTAGGCTCTTCCTTACCAGCCCCTAGGAACAAGGTGGACCACAGGTTAACGTTTAACATCATGTGATTGGAGCCAGTTTGGTAGTGAGCTCTCATGTGGTCCTGAGATACACCAGTCAGTCCATCCAAAGTCAGAGACAGCAGCTAAAGGGGGACAGGGGGGTTGGGGAGAGAGAGATAACAGAAGAGCAAAGAAAATCTTCATTACTTCTTCCTTCTGGGGAACACCTTGGAAGCACCCCCTTTTTTTCCTCTGCGTTTCAATCAGCTGTTAAATAGCAATTATGCAGCCTCAAAACCTATGCTAGGAGAGACGCGTGCGTACTCATGCACTGATCCCCTGCCACAGCTTGAGAGCGCATGCCTCAAACCAACGACGCGTCCGTGTTTTAATACCAGCTTTAAAGCATGCTTGCTATACAAAAGACACAGCCAGACCGGTATCACAACTGCTTTTTCGTCATCAGACCGGCCACCAACGCAGCCCCTGGGACGTTCGTACTTTGGCAGTACTCACTAGAAGGAGCTCTCCATAGCCAAAGACGTGGTCATCGCTTCCAGCCCCCTTTTTAGGCTTATACATGAACAGGGCCACGCCTGTGACTATCAAGAGGACGCAGAGATATTTGGCCAGTGGATACTTCTTCCGCAGCAAAGTCACTCCTAAAAGCATGACTGTAAAGAAGAAGCAACATCGTGAACTACCTCCAAAAGCCTCTCACGGGAATTTAACTTTGCCCAGCAAAAAACTAGGTGCATACTGCAGTGCTTGCTCTTCTTGCAGCAGAAAAGACAGAAAAAGAGAGATACTGTTTTTAAAAATTAGGTCCATGGACTGGTTCAGGGTATGAGAAACCCACGCAAGTATACAAGAAGATACGTGAAGACTGCTTACCTGGGATGGGCTTACAAGATTTGCCCAGGACCTGTAAAAGAAAGAATACCTTAACTAACTGCGCACCATCGCTTGCTGACAACAAGCAAAGAGATCAGGGAAACCAAGGGTAACCGTACCGGATCAGACCACCCTGATACCCATCTCTGGTAAAACATACCAGAGGCTCCAGAACACAAGAACAAGGACCCACAGTGGGGAGACCGCTCCAGCAACTGTCCGGGAAGTTTCAGATACTGTCCCAAGCCTGCACACATTAAGTGCCAACCCCCCCTTCCTAATGTCTACCACTTCCAGGTACTGTTATTGCTTTTCTGGAATAACTTCGACTCTCTTAAGCCATCTCTATGACACACAGGGCTGCTGGAGGAAGCAAAGTGACAGGTCATGGCCCCACAAAGGCAGCCTTAGAAAGATGAGCGCCAAAATCACAGCTCCCTCCTGCTAATTATTAGCGGCTTGTTCTCGCGTAGCAAGAACTTCCTCGGCGCAGCGGTTCCAGGGCACGTAAGCACCCCAAGCATCAGAAAAGCAAGAGCTGTAAGTTTAACGCCTTCTCCTTCTTGCCCTCTCTCTCATTCGCGCCTCTGCAGCCTGCGCTTCTTCACCTGAGTCGGATAGTTGACAAACTGCAGAGCTGAGTTGCTGGAAACCATCGCGCCCAGATAGGAGAGCGAGCAAGCCGCGTACAGCCAGTTCCGCGTCCGGTCCACCTTGACCGAGTCAAAAAACCGGATCACTAGAAAGAAGAGAGAGAGAGAAGGAGAGAGTCCAAGCAGCTGCAGGCGGCCAGCAGCCCGGCAGAGCCACGGCGCCAGGGCCGGGGGCACTCACGGAGCTTGGCGAAGGCGGCGTTGATAACGCACTGGATGAAGACCAGGGACAGGGCGTGCTGGAAACGCTCCTGCGCCGCGCCCTCGCCGTAGCGGCCTCGAGTGCTGCGGGCAGAGCGGAGTGGAGTAAGTGCGGGCAGAGCCCCAGCTCAGCCCTCCAACCCCGGCCCGGCCCAGCTCTCCAGCCCCCCTGGTACCCCCCGGCCACCCCTCCAACTCCTCCCAGTTCTCCAACCCCCCTGACACCCCTCCGGCCCAGCCCCCAGCCCCCCCCCGGCCCGACCCCGTAGCCTCCCCCCGGCCCGGCCCTCCAACTCCCTCCCGACCCCCAGCCCCCTCTGGCCGCCCCCCAGCCCAGCCCTCCCACCCCCTCCCAGCCCCCCCCGGCCGGGCCCCCCAGCCCCCTCTGGCCGCCCCCCAGCCCAGCCCAGCCCAGCCCTCCCACCCCCTCCCGGCCCGGCCCGGCCCCGGCCCCCTCTGGCCGCTCCCCAGCCCAGCCCAGCCCTCCCATCCCCTCCAGGGCTCCCCCGGCCGGGCCCCCCAGCCCCCTCTGGCCGCCCCCCAGCCCAGCCCAGCCCTCCCACCCCCTCCCGGCCCCCCCCGGCCGGGCCCCCCAGCCCCCTCTGGCCGCCCCCCAGCCCAGCCCAGCCCAGCCCTCCCACCCCCTCCCGGCCCCCCCCGGCCCGGCCCCCCAGCCCCCTCTGGCTGCCCCCCAGCCCAGCCCAGCCCTCCCACCCCCTCCCAGCCCCCCCCGGCCGGGCCCCCCAGCCCCCTCTGGCCGCCCCCCAGCCCAGCCCTCCCACCCCCTCCCGGCCCCCCCCGGCCCGGCCCCCCAGCCCAGCCCAGCCCTCCCACCCCCTCCCGGCCCCCCCCGGCCCGGCCCGGCCCGGCCCCGGCCCTCACATGCTCTCCTGCAGGATCCCGTAGTAGAAGTAGCAGGCGAAGACGCCCAGGAAGCAGACGGGCAGGCGGAGGCGCTCGGGCAGCGCGGGGCCGCCCCCGCCCATGGCGGCGCCGCCGCGGCCGCTCAGCGCCGGGCCCACGTCCAGCGCCACATCCCGCAGCGCGGCCGGCGGAAGCGGTGGCGGCGCTGGTGGCGGCGGCGGCGGCGGCGCGGGGGGCCTCATGCGGCCTCCGTGCGCCCGCCCGCCCGCCTCTCGGGGCCCGCCGCGCCGCGCCGGGGCCGCCCCTGGCGCCGCCGGGCGCGGGGCACGGCCAGGGCGGGCGGGCGGCACCGGAGAGCCGGGCGGGGGGAGCGGGCGCGGCGTCTCAAGCTCTTCGGAGGTCGCGCGGGGGCCGCAGCCCCCGCGGCCCGGCGGCGCGCCCGGCCGCGGGGAGGCTCTCAAGCCAGGCGGCGCCGCGGACGGCCCCGGGCTGGGGGCCTTCGGCGAGGGCGTCCCCGACGGTGACGCGCCCCGATGTGGTGTGCGCACATTGGTTCGGGGGCCGGGGGCGGAGCCAGCGGGCGGTGCCTTGTTGGCGTTCGGGCGGTCGCCTGAGCGACTCGGGCAGGGCGCGCATGCGCAGTAGGCGGGGCGAAGCCGTCTAGGGGCGGGCGGGCCAGCAGCGTGCCGCGGGGTCCTGCCGCCCGCCGGCCCCATGGCCGCTCCCTCCCCGCAGCAGCCCCCTCCGCCCCCCGCTCAGCTGTCAACTCTCCCCCGCCTCCCGCTCCCATTAAACCCCAAAGAAAAGAGGTACGCCTGATGCCTGAAATATTTATTCTTTTTTTTTTCCTTTTAACTGGCAAAAAACACCCTCCTCTAAACACAAGACTGGAACGCCAAAACTAACGTTCCTCCTTTAAGCTTTGCAACACATACATAAAATACAAACTTCAAACAGCTGCAAAAATAGTGTCTTTGGAAGAAAATAGAGTTTCTACATCAGATACAAGAAAACAGGCTCCTTCAGTGCAACGCCGAGCCTTTACAACAGAACACAAATCAAATACTTTTGTTGTCGAGAGGCATAACAATCCATGTTCCTGTGTTATCGCTTTGCCCTCTAAGGCATCGTTTTGGGACAGCGCTGCTGGATTCGGCGTGGTTCAGGGGCTCCTGCCCAGGTGCGGTCCCAGCCATCACCGCTCCAGGCCCAGCGCTCACCCCTGGGTGCAGCAGGGCAGTCCCACCCCGACCCCCAGCCCGGCTGCCTGGCCCCGTGGCTGGGAAGCAGCACATAGTTTCTCTATAGCAGCAGCCTCCCTCGAGCGAGACCTCTGTTACTGCCAGTTTAATTTCCACCCCTCTTCCCCTCAGGGAGGCCGAGGCACTGAGAAGACCCTTGCCCACCTGCAGGAAAGCCACTGCAGAGCAGCAAATGCCTGCTTTGCCCCAGGCACACGAGCAGCTTTCCAGCCCCTGGGGATGCACAGGCCAGTGTTTAGTCATCTCCATTTTCCCACATGTGGCAGGGCTTTCTCAAGGCTCCTCAGAGCTCCAGGCTTGCTTCGAGGCATAAGGTGCCCCCAGGAGGCACCGTCAGCGATCCATGGCCTCCCTCCCACCATCTATCTCAGTGCTCTGCAGCAAGATCTTAATAGCGCAGATGCACATCAAGTTCTGCTCCAACACGTGTTTTCTGGAGGCACCTTGGCCAGGCTCTGCCTTCTTCAGGAGCAGCCTTCCTACATGTCCCTTCTCCTCCCTTCCCACTCCCAAGGGTTCAGCAAGACCCAGACAGCCATGGCGGGGGAAGTGCTGGGAAACTCCACCTGAATTCTCTTAGCTCAACCTCCTTCAGAGCCAGGGAGCCCGAGTTTGCCTCTGCTCATGGCAGCAGTGCCCTGCTGCTCTTTACCAGCAAAACAATCGCACAGGAAACAAAGACATTTCAACACAGGAAAGTGCTTTGAACAGGGGAGGCTCAGAGAAACAAGCCTCTCCAGCAGTGAGGAGTCCTGTGGCACACGGCACTTCAGTTTTCGTCACCCTCGGAGGAAGGCTGCTGCGGTTCTCGACCCCAGGGCTGCCTCTTAGCTGTCATGTCCCAACTCCAAGGCACTCTTCTCCGCAGGCTGGTTAAGATGCACTGAGGAGCCCAAGATGCTGAGGCTGGCCAGCCTTCCCCAAGGCTTCATATCACAAGAGAGCTGTGGAAGACGACGCTCTCCTCCGTTTGGCCACGCTTCCAGTGTTCGTAGTTCAGCGACGGCGATTTAGACACCTCGCTAAAGCCATCTACTGCGGGGTCCTTCCGCATCCCAAGGAACGGGGTGGGGGCCGAGGACTGACAGGATGTAAATGAGTCCGTGCCAGGGCTGGAAGAAGCAGAAAATCCCCTGAAGAGGAAGCCCACATTCGGGAAGAGAGGCTTCACCAAGCTGACCGGGCAGAAGGCAGAACCGGTGGGGTTGAAGTGCACTTTGTTCTTGTCTGGGCAGGAAGGCTGAAAAGGCTGATCGGGGCTGGGGGATCTGAAGGAGAGAGAAGAGCGGAGGGGATTAGGAACAGACACTCCCAAGGGCACAGAGCTGTCAGGCCTGCAGCTGCAGGCCAAACACCTAGAGTTCGTCGGGCTCTTCGAAGAGCCTGACTAAAAGCTGCATCGCCTTTACTGTGAGCCGGCCCTTTCTTCAGGCACAGAACAGGCTCCGCAGCGCAGTGTGAAGAGCCTGCTTTGTTTCAAAAGCACACTTATTCATAGGAGAACCAGCTCTTTTTTCTTTCCTCAAGGTGCTGTGATGCCTGAGAAAAAACTGCTCCCTGGGAAGGGCAAGGAACCAAAAAAAGACCCTTCTGAGCACATCTGAGGGGGCAGTGCTTTGGATTTTCAGCTCTTGCACCAGGAGCAGCCACATTTCTGCTGGGAGAGCGTTTTCTTTAGAGGCAGCTCCCCACTTTCTAGAATAGAGGGTGGCAACAGCAGCTGGAGCCTCAGCTGCCCCCACCCACCCCAGCATCCTGCTGTAGCACCGATCTCACACGAGCTCTCTTCTGCCAATGACGCCTCATACTCACAAAGCTTCTTCAAAGGCCCGGACTTTCTCACATCCCTCAGGAGGTTCCCGTTTAAACATGTAACTGTGGTTGGGCCGAGGAGAAGAAGCAAAGGCCAGGACGGGAGAAGGGCTGCCATCCTCTAGGAGGAAAAGATGGGGTTTTTTTGTTTTTTGAGAAGATTTTAAAAGAAACCAGAGCTCTTTAAATCAACACCAGACACGCTTTTCTAGACCCCAGTGCTGCAGGCTACAACAATATCCCAAAGCCACATCAGATCTGTTTAGTTCCCAGCTCGTATCCCCCATCTAGTAACTAGTAGAGGCTAGTTACTCGAACCTGAAGAGTCCACTATGGTTTAGCTAAATTGGCTGAGGCCCTTTCCTCCCCTATTTTAACTGCCGCTTCCAACCCAACGTGCAAACAGGGATGAGACAGGAGACCTTGCACTGAGGTTGCCACGCTACTGGCACCATTTGTCTCCCCTGAGCTCCCAGCCTCTTTGCTTTTCACAGCATTTACCTTTCTCCTTTGGTTCTGGCTGCAGCTCATCCGCAGCAGAGGAGAGCTCTTCTGCCGCCAGCCTCACTGGGGTGTGTGGAGAAAGGCGGAGGGGCACAGAAGGGGAAGGAGAAAGAGAGAGACTGCTGCAGCTGCTACTGCTGGGCTCCGGGGCCAGGGACGCATCTCCGGAGCCTCTCTGAGCCGGTGCTGGCGCCCTGTGGCCGTCTGGGACATCCAGGATCTAAGGAGGAAGCAAAGCCTTTAGCGGATCAAGAAAGTCCTTTCACACCAGTGGAAAAGCTTAACAGCACCTGCACCTTCACTGGCCAAAGGAATCCTACCCCTCTGACCCAGAAAATATGAAGGGTGCTTGACTGGACTTATTTCTCCAGGCTCCTACAGAGACTCTTTTTCCTTGCCAGCTGGATGCTCACACATGGAGGGCTCACGATGCGACAGCAAAGGCAGCCAGGTGCCCTCTGTATACCGCAATAAACTTCAGTTCACAAGCTGCCTGGGATCTCTCCCACAGCTGCACAGTACAAAGTAGCCTTTGGATGCCATTCTAACATAGTGCCTTAAAGCTGTCAATGAGGTGTCATCTGTCCTGGTATTACCACTGGCTGATTTCCCGTAGCATGAGCAAGTTTTCAGGAGGGGAGCCAGCAGCCTTTTGGCCCAATTCCAAAAGTTATATGCCTAGCACAAAATGAAACTAGACATGAAGACTGTCCCCTGCGGCCAAGGAACAGATATGGGCAATGTTCTTAGAAGAAAGGATTTCCGAGACCACCCAGGAGATTAGGGAAGTCTTCTAGTGGCCTTCACTCACCCTCAAAAGCTCTTCATCTCCCTGTTCTTTCACAAACACTTCCTCTAGTTCTTGGTTTAGCCCCTCAAGGCTCCTGTGTAAGCAGGGGCTGAGCCTCAAAACGGGAGACGGAGAAAAGAATCCTGAAGAAGAGTCCTGTAACAATCCAGAGTCAGACAAAGAGGAGTTAGTTACACCTGCACAGACTCAGCTGCTGCTCAGAGCAGTTGCTTCCTCACTTCCCACAGCTCTCCAGAGCTCAGCCAAAGCCTTCCAGCAGGCTGACTAGAGAAGACTGACAGAAAGGACATGATAAACTAGCTGCAAATCAAAGCACTCACAGGGACATATTGGAGATAAGAAGGGGTATATACGTGGGGGAAGAAGAGAAAAAAATTCTCCTCTCTCAGATATGAGAGCAGAAGTCAGAGAACAGCTTGGGCACCTGCCAGCAGAAACAGGAGTTTGCTCTCCACCTCATTAGGGCACACAGTGACAGCAGAGCAAAGGGAGACTTGAACATACCCTGAGCGATCCAAGGACAGCATGGTCCCCCTGGAGTGGGGAGCTCTTCTCCTTTTCTTTGCCACTTCTGCCATTTAGCTTTGTTCGCTGGAGCTGCTGCTTCAGTTTGGCAATCTAGCAAACAAAGTTTCAGCTACAGAACCAGACAAGCCAATGCTCCTCCACCAAAAAAGGATCATCTCTTCTCTCTCCTCCCCCTTTCTTCCAGCCCACAAGGAAGTGCCAAAATAGACACAGTTTATCCACACAATAAGCAGCTCTGGCAACCTCTCAAAGGACAGACCAGAAGTACTCTCAAGGCCTAGTCACAAACTCCCCCATTAAAATGTGGCCCAAGCCTCTCCTCTGGTAGATCTTCCAGGTCTCCTCTGGGTTATCTTCCACCTACAGAAAGTTATGAACCAAGCCCTGCCAGAACCCGCATACGCTGCAACACATACAAGCAACGCACAGAGCCTCAGTGGAGCTTCTTTACAATGGCTGCTGCTAAAGGAAGCCAACAAGATCAGCTTCCAGTTCAGTCAGAGCGGTAGGGATCAAAATAAGGGCTAACGTCGCATCTCCTAAAGTAACCTCTCATCCCTGTCCTCCCGCTCCCCTCCCATGCGAGCAGGGACCTCCTACAGATTAGCTGCAAAGACAATCTTGCTTAAGCATTGGGAGTGGTCTCTTTTACCTCTCTGCGGTGATCTGTGCTACCCCAAGAAGCAGAACGCTTGTGAGTACTGGAGCTGGCTTTCCCCACTTCTGTTTCATACCAGGACACTGGAGTCTGAAGTGACGAGAAACATGGCTGAGAACAATCACAACATTTACTGTTTTTGAGACCGGTGGTAGAGTCCAAAGAATACAAGTGACCAACGACTGCCCATTCATTGTCCTAGTCCAGCCTTCCCCCATTAATCAATGCTCAGTAAAATACTCTAAGAGAATCTAACTTTAATATTTGCCAAATCCAAGTCATTTTGACCAGATTTGTGCCTCTTGGAAACTGCACCTCATATGGACCTCACAGACATACATGGCAAGAGACCTACTCAGAAGTCAGCGGCTTAATCACAAGTACCTGGCAAGATAAAGTACACCAATGCATTACTCTGGAGAAACAACCGCAACCACCCCCCTGCGCTGCCTGCACCGGCTCCCGTCTGATGGAAAGCGACGTAGGGTTTCAGGCACTCATCGCAGCGAGAAGAGAAGCATTACCGAGAGGAAAAGCCTCACCCAACTGTGAGAACACACAGCTCGCTGCTGAGACCTCAGGCTCCCATATCGGAGTTCAAAGGCGTAACCAAACCCAGCGTTTGGCTTGCGGACTGGAGGCCCGAGCGCTGGAGGACCCCAGCTGCCTCTCCAGCTCACGTCAGTCTGCAGGGCTGGCAGTTCTCAGCTTACTCTCTTCATTTAGAAAAACAGCCTCAGCACCACATTACACAGCTGTTTCCCAAGCAACAGCTACATTTCAAATATCAATGGCCATCAGAAAAGTGCTGTTAATCTGATCAGCAAAGGGTGTGAACTTCCTTCCAATGAGCTTGGCACTCAGTGGGAGACTCCAGCATCGGAACAGCCCTAAGGCACATGGTTTCTAAGATCAGCCGGCCGTTGTTCCCCCCAACATCACGCTTCCATGCCGCTCAGCGTTCACCCTGTGTCACTCTGCTGCCTGCCATTTCTGTGGGAGGCTTTGGAAGATACTTCCCTCCTTCGTGACACGCTGCCAGAAGGTGCAAGGGCCTGAGAACAGTTCCTCTCCAAGCAGCTTAGCTGATCTCCCCAGAGGCTACTGCAAGAACAGCAGCTGTTTTAAACAACCCTGTTGAGTCATGAGGATGACAGAAGCCTCTCCTCTCAAAAGGGGTTTTAAAACCCGCTTAATCCAAAGAAACAAGGCAAAACATCCTGAGAGGTACGCGGCTTCCATTTTGTAACTCGATACAGGAGATTTTGAGGCAGAAATCCAACCTTCTGAGTTTCAGGCTCTGAACCGAACCCCTCTTGACACAGAGGGGGCAGAGTGCAATGTCTTCTCCACTGCTAACACTAACTGTTGTCTGCAGCTCCTTTTTGCAGTGCTGGTAAGCAGATAACATCACAATACAGAATTTGTTCCATTTGCAGTGCTCAGCCTGCTTGGTTTGAGGAAAGAAGTTGGTTCAGCCTGAAGCATTATGCTGAAGCCCTGTTGAACTCAAAGCGGTCCAGAACGGTTTCTTGGTACAGCACCAGGTAATGCTGAAGAACAGACCAACGCTATAGGAAACCCCATGGCCAAGACCAACCTCGCAGTTTTAGCATGCCACACTTCTGATCTCATTTCCCACCTCAAATATTCTCTCCTAAACAACTCAAACATCATTATTTGGCATTTATCCCAAAGCATTGTGCCACTTCACATCCCTGTAGATAACACACACAAGAAAGCCAACGAGAAGCGTCAAAAGATCTGAGAGTCACAGGACAGACCCCGGCCCCATCCCACGTTACTGCAATAGGAAAAGCTGCGGAAAGCTCAGCTCCAGCTCCTAGGCGTGCTCCTGAACTGCAGGAGGGAACTCATCTCGAGTCCCCAGAAGTTTCCTGAGCAACAGCACCCTGCAGCTCCCTGTTTGAAAAGTCACTTATGCCAGTCTGACATGCACCTGGAAATGGAGCCCAGTAAAATTGCTCTTGGTGCTGCTTTCCTCCCTACACCAGGCTCACAGCAGTGGTTTCCTTGGGCCTTAATGGGTTCCAGATCTCTACTCTCAGCACCATCTTTTCGGTCATTGCCTTGATACCCAGAGTACTAAGCACTATACCAGGGCTCACAAAGAAATAGGACCTAAAAAGGAAGAAAAGACACTCTTTGCAATAGGAAGGCCTGAAAGAACGCATACGCATCCTACCTCTCACAGGCAGACTCACAGTCAAGGCAGAAGGAAATTACAGAACCTTTTGTACTAACTGTGGCAAAACCGCTTCCTCAGAAAAAAGAGAGAAAAAATGCTTTGCGCAGCAAGCTAAAGCCACAAGCTCCAATCATGTATATTGCTGCCATCCTCACCCCCACACAGAGCACCTGCACTTGAATCTCTCACTTAACCACCTTAAGATAGCAAATCTACAGAGCTCTGCAAAACAGCTGATCAGTAGCTGAATAAGAAGGGAAGTAAACATGTACTGGCTAGCAGATAAAGTCCCAAGTTTGATAACTTTATTATGCCTGAAAACATGGAAGGAGTGGCAAAGTCCTGGAGGTTATGACGAGGAACATTCTGTTAATACTCCGGGCAGTCTAGAAATCAGGACTTTATTCCCAATTTCCAACAATAGGCAAGTCATTTAACAGGCCCCCCCCCCCCCTTCAGTTTGTGCCTGTGTAACAGCAGACGTAATTGCTTGTTTCACAGGCATGTTGCAAGGTAACATTAGCATTTGCAAGACACTTCAGATAACTGATGAAAGACTGCCGCACACCTGGCCTATTCACTGCAGAGGCTGAGTGATCCACTCCATATTCAGCAGAGTCAGAATTAACACAGCGGTATCTTCCATTCTGGGAAGAAGGAGGTGTCTTCTCCAACCCCTTCCCATAAAGGGCCACGTGCAAGAAAAGCTAAGAAGCTGTAGCTCCAAAACACTGGGGTTAAATGTTCCCACCATTGCCTTAAGACAGAAAGGAAGAGTGTGCTTCCCTGACACAGAAATAAAGTTAGACAAATTCTTTCCTTTCCTTTCCAGCATGCCCTCTGCCCTCAGCAGAGCGCTTGGGCACCAGAACTGAAACAAAAGCAGGCAAGAACACATTGGAAAAGGACAATGGAAGTTGGAATCCAATTGAGAATTTCCTGCAAACAGCCCAGTAATAAATTGTTGAATAGCAAAGATCAAACAGCAAGTTAACAGAGATTGAATGCGCTAAATAAACGACTGCTTAACCAAACGGATGCTCTTATCCTTCTAAATTCTTTCACCTCTACAGATAGGCAAGCGGTATTTGCTGCCATAGAGTAATATTTACAGGTTGCTAAGAGTTCCTCGAGGTCTGGACCTTTTCCATCCTACAGCAGAGTGCTGTGCTGTTCGTGCTAGGAAGGCCTTCTGTGGGAGCACCCTTGACTTCTCAGTGTGTGGCACAGAGCCCGTGAGTGTTATATAAGGACTTGGCCCAGAACTGCAAGCTAGGAGAAAAAAAAGTAGCATTGAGCCAGTACTGGAGCAGAAAGCCAGAGGCCATCTGCCTCCAAACAAGGCCAAGGAAATTCTAACTCTGCACCAAAGTGGAATGAACTGAAGCCGAGAAGCAAAAGGGGGAGAGAAAAAAAAGAAGTCTTCCTAGAAAGTTGCAGCTGGACAGATGAAAAATTTAACGCTTTCTCTACTCATCTCCAATTTACACAGTCTGTTTTGTTCTGCAACCCTCTCCTGGCCCAGAAACTTCATGCATAGTCTTTGAGCATTTATACCTGGGTAGCTTTGTCATTCATGCATGAAGTGGAAGCCCCGTCAGCATCCCGTGGCCATTGTCCCAAGAGGTACGAACCCACAATGGTGTCTAACGAAGAGGTGCGCCGCACACGGGGCTGCCTGGGCCGGCAGGTCTTTTCAGTAGCAGCAGCACATGGAACGCTGGCTAGACAAGGGGAAAAAGGAAAAAAAAAATTAAGACTTCCAAAGCCAAGATACAGCGACACCTATCGCAATTACCCAGTCTACAGCCATTGGAAAGATCACAAGATGAGAACTAGGATGTACAGACTGGAGAAGTCCAACTACTTTTCGGGAACCAAAGTCATATTGCTCCTAATGTGGCCACCAAGTTCCCACTCTTAGAGTAGCAGAAGCTCTTCTGGCCCAGGCCAGGCCACTGCCCAGCCAGTCCAGCGCAGATGCTTTTGCTGCTCGTAGTTAGCTGTCAAAAGTAAAGAGCACCAGAAACATGCCATTTGAGCAAAGTAGGCCAGCGAGAGCTGGTGGACAGAGGCCCCCCCCCCCATCCATCCACCCTCCCACTCAGTCCACTCCACTGCAGAAAGCCGTATTCATGCTTATCACCAAGAGATTCCTTCTCTAGAACAAGAGATTTTATTGCAGTCCTTAAGGGGCTGCTTGAAACCATTGATTAGACATTCCAGCTGAAGTCAAGGGAGCTACTACACAACAGAGTGAAACATTCTGCATGTCCACAATTCTTTTGCATTAGCGCTGCAGAACTACAAGCACTGCCTACAGGGCCATATCTCTTACTAGCTGCAGCACAGTACGCAGCCAGAGAACCTAGGCTCTTACCCACGGTAAGACCCAACACTGAAAGGGAGGCTGCATGCCTCAGTTTCCCCCCAAGGAAGTGGGATAATGCTTGCTTCCAGTCTGAAGGAGGCTATGAGAACGTTCACAAAGTTTTGGCTCCTCCACAGTGGGACTGAGCGAATCTCAATGCGGTTAGCAGGTGTGGGTATTCACTCCAAGACCAAAAATGAAGATATGCAATCTGCTCATTGCCACAGCCAATCACTGACTGGGCCCAAACTAAAATCCAGGAGTTCCGGTTGTTTTGTGCAACTTCCATGAGATGACTACATTGTCTATTCAGGCAGTATTTTCCTAACAGTAGCTTTCTGACAAACAGAAAACCTTTGTAAATAAAGCTAGTTTAAGTTCATGTCAGTAATGATGCACACCAGCACAAGTCCATTGCAAGCCAATAACAGAGTACAGGATGCCAAATGTCTCTCTTGGCAGCCTAAGGCAAGGGCATACATACAACACACGCTTTACTGCTCAGATCACATCCTGGTAAGCTCCAAACTAGACATGGTCTGCACGTATGGCCCATATATATACAGCATAGCTGCTCTTTTCTGTAGCTTTGTTGTCACCCTTGTAGCTGAAAGAAGGTGTTGCTGCCAAAACCAAAAAAGGTAGCAACGAAGAGGCAAGTCCAAGCCAGTGCAAAAGTTTGCATTTAGTTTTGATTAAACATGCAAATTGCCATGCACATTAGAATCAGCCCTGTGGCCTCCTGGCAAGATATTAGTAACGCCACGAGCAGCTCCACTCCGGGTGCTTTGTGTACAGACATTCTCTCCTTCCTCCCTGAAATCAGGGCATGGCAGGCAGGTAGCAAGTTAAACCACACTAAAACCAACGTAAAGGCTATTAAGGACTCTGCTGTGTTTGCCAAATACCTTCGTAGAAGAAGGCTCTTTAGCGCTGGCTCCATGGCATTCTGTGGGCTCAGAAACAGCTGAGACTGTTTCCAGGGACACTGTCTATTAAATACATCTTTTTTTATCAGCTAGAATACCATTTGAGGAAAGCGCGGAGACAGAAAGCCACGCAGGAGGGCTAGAGAAGCATTAGTCCTTGCACTACAGCCACACCTTGTAAGGTCCACACGGGATTAAAGGCTTATTGTGTTCAGTCCAGCTGGCGTTTCAAGACGTGCTCCCCACTTCCAACGCTTAACAGTCTAAGGCAGCTACCACTAACTCTAATTTAGAAACTCATTAGTATTTGCAGCTTCCTCTTCAGCGCCTCATTGCCCCCACAGGCTAGGTTACTCGCATCTCCATTACGTATGACTTCAGCTGTCTCTTCCTCTCATGCTGGTCTCCCCGACTAGGCTGCTGGCAGGAGAACTGAACGCTATCACAACAGGATAGCCTCTCTCCCACACTGCGTTTTGCCAGCACACGTCCACTGCAGCCAGACGAGCAGCTACTCCTTCTCCCCCACAAAGTCCTCCAAAACGCCCCTCGTTACAGCCAGCACACGCGGCGGTCGCCTTCATCCTCCAGACCTTCTCCAGGACACCACAGTGAGCATCAGCTCTTTAGCAGCCTGCAGGGACAGACACGACAGAGCAGAGGAACGCGGCCTCCCGCTGTGACGACTGCACCCATACATGCGATGGGTGACAAACGCACACATCTAAGGCCATTAACACTCAGAAAGCAAGAACCTCGCTTCCCTTTTATGAAGCACAACTCTGCTGTTAAGCAGTACCTTCTTGCTAAGCAGCACCCAGAGGTGCAGGTGGGTCAGCTGGGAGGACACCAGGGTGCTGGCTGGAGGTAGCTGCCCCTCACTGGGGTGCAGAGGCCTGCAGGCAGCTGGAAAGTGTTTCGGGCACGAGGAGAGAGCACAGGAGAGGTGCTGAGGCAGGGTGGAGCGTCCTGTTTACAGCTCCGTTCTATTATCATCCCTCTGCACCGAGCCGGCACAGCTGCCACCTGGCCACCAGCTCTGGATTCGGTCCAAGCCAGCTACTCAGCTGAGAAGCACCAGGTTGGGGTGCTTTTACTTTTCACGTGACAGCAAAGCTGCTGAAGATAACAGAACCGTCGCTGTATCTCCGAGAGCCACTTGGCTGTCTCCCATTGCTGCAGCAGGCTTTTGCACAGGCAGAAATTAAAGAGACCAGTGTGATACGTGCATTTAAAAGTGGAAATTTTTCAGTTCTTTTTTTAGTACTGGAAGCCTGGGTTTGCAGTCTCCCTAATCTTTCCCAACTATGTCAACACTGGGGGGGCTCAGAGCTTCCTGAACAGTCTCCCTAGGCCAGCCAACCTCTGCATCTAAGAAGAGAAAAATCAAGATCTTCAGTAAATTTATCAAAAAAAGCTACTAAAATGACTTTCAATTTCCTACCCCAGGATTTCCAGAGTTGCTTTTAAATGAAGAATACTTACAGCTGAATCCTAAAATGACGACAAACAAAAAGTTCCCGCTACTTCCCCTTTTAGAGTTGTAAAACTTTCTTCCTTCCTTCTCCAGATTTCACCCTGGGGAAATTGACCCTTTAATATCAGAAGAATGTTTAGAAATGTAAGGACAAGCTGTTCAGACTCTGACATTTCTGGAATATGTCCATGTAAAGGACTATCTTAAAGTGATGAAGCATAAAATAAGAGTCCATGTTCAAGCATAAGCAGTTCTAAACCATGGAACAAGGCGATACCTCAGCCTTCACTGTACAGCGAGGCTTTACTTACATTCTGTAATATCAAGGCATATCAAATGGTTTTTGGATGCCCTTTTCAGTTCATTGGCTCAAGCAAGAGTCAAAAGCAGCTTCCCAGAGCGAACCTGTCAGGAAGAGCATAGCTAAGACAGAACCCAAGCAATTCTGTCAATAATCAACTCACATAAATGTCTTCCACCCAGCCATTACAGAACTTATACCTAATTACTTAAGTTCTGTATCAGCTTTCTCCACCTGTGCGCCTTCTAATGCCCTTTATAACACGCATCTTATGCGGATGACACTGCTGATGTGGGGCAGTAAGACAACAAACACCCAAGCGCAGGTTCTCGTGGGCCTGGTAAAGCACAGCAGGACCCTGCGATGCAGAAGCTTCTTTCCCGACAAGGCTGGAGGCCTGAGAAACCCACGCTAAGCAGGGTTGCTGGCTGAATATCAGGGTCCCCTGCTGCACTCCAATACCGCTTCCTTGATCTTTAACAACTTCCTACAACCTATCGGGGACATCTCCATGCAACGCCTTTTTTTGCATCACAGCTACTCAGACGCAGTTCAAGTGATAGAACCCAGACACAGCACGACCACAGCTCTCGTGTTAGTATTGCTTACCAGGACAGGTATTCCTGCATGAGAAAGGAAATAAGCCACCCTACCACATTAGAGTGACCAAAAAAAAAAAGTGCCGTATGTTCATCTTAAGAGACCGTACTGTTGAATAGCTTCTGTAGAAGAGGAAGAAGTTACAGCTCTAACCCAGTAGTTTCACTAGGGCAAAAACTGCGGCATAGACCAGGCCACGGTGACATCACCCTGAGCTTGCTGGATCTGATCCCAGCGAGCAGGAGGGCGAGGTTGTCTTGATACATAGCAAGCAAATCTGGTGTCTTCCGTTCTTTCTCATTTTTTTAAAACGTAACTGGACAAGAGACACGCACAGGACTACCAAATGACATATTACAAACACTGATCCACAAATCAGATCAAGGAATCGCACTTCATCTAACCTCACTCTGAAAGATGCCATTTCACCCCAGCGCCAGCAAGAAAGGAGAATATCTCCTTTGAGGACCAAGACATAATTTAGCTGGGCTTTTCTAGTACAATGATCAGTAGTGGAAGCGTTAGCTGCATAAAGATCAAAACTGAAGCTTCATCATTATAATGTGTTTAAATCTCATTTCCATTTCTCTGCAGTTTCATCACAGTGAATCTGGTTACCTGACAGGCTGCTGCCAAACAGGACTTAAACATTCTCAGCAGCAATCAAGCTTCGGAAATATATTCTCTCTCTCTCTTTTTTTTTTTAATTACTTCTTTGCAGATTGAGCAAAAAGAAAATTTGGTATGTTCAGACTAGCAAGCTTGGAGAAATGCAACAGAATCACCTATTTTGAACAGTCCCAATCTTTAACCTAGCAGAGACCAAAAACACTGCCTTTTCCCAGCATTGTCGTCTTTACTGCACTCTTCACATTCCAAAAAAGTGTTAAGATGTAAGAAACTATGCTTGCCACCATCTTAGTCGGCCCAGGCACTTCCCCATGGCATACTCTACCACAAAATACTGCTGTTGCATGCTTCTTTTCCAAAAGCACGCCCAGTGAACACTCTTAATCTATCATGCAATTTGAGGACAACTTAGTAGTATGCAAGGAGTAAGTATTTTTGCTCTGGAAATCCCAGAAAGCCTAGAAGGGGATGAACAGATAGTTCTAGTGATTCTTAATGAAGTTTAAAACCCCATGTTTTGTAAACTACAGAAAGTCCACATAACACGCTAGAAGATGGAAGCATTTCACAGGAATTTACAGCATGGCCAGGAGCTAACTACCAAGACTGGAACGAGAGCAAGAACAAGAGCTGGAGAGGCAGTGAGATGAAAGGTCATAGACAGGTCTTTTAAAGTGGAGGAGACGAAAAGATCTCAAGCTTTTACCAGAAACAGAAGGAGACCCAGAAAAGACTGCTGGAACATGCTTACTCAAAGGCACCAAAGGACAAATGAGGCTATAAATCCACACCATCTGAAGGATCTCCTAAAAACAAACAAACAAAAAAAAAAATAAAGAGACAATGAAGCCAAGTAGGCATGCAGAGATGATCTCCAGTACGATACAGGAGGTGGGCTGACCAGTCAGCAACCTTTGAAGGCTCAAGACAAACACGGCCCCCATTTTCTAGGGAAAGAAAATCTCACTTTATCCAAAAGAAAGGAAAGTTATGTTCAGCAGTAACACAGTTGAGACAAGAATGCAGTAACAGAACCATTTGCAATTGATATGCATGAAGAGAGGAAAACACCAATTTGAAATGTTAAGGGGTTTCAAAGAGGAGGCTGAGCCTGGAATTTATAGGTAGATCAAAAGCTAGTGATAGACATAACCCTCTGCCGCCCCTACAAAAAAAGGGCAGTTAACACCTCCATAGCAGAATCAGCTGAACAGCTCAGTAACTTCTGGCATCTTTTCACCTGAAGTCTCTGCAAAGGAACTATTCCACCTCTCTACCCCCGGCAATATTTTACAGTTATAATCCCCTTGCCTTTAAGAAGATTTACAACCAAAGGGAAATTCACACCCAGATCAGAACGGGATTTCAGAGCGCTTTGCTCATTTCAGTACACGTTAATACAGAAATGCAAACCCCTCAGAGCACTGAAATCCATTGCACCTTCCGGTGAAGAGACAGAAGCTGTGGTTAAACCACACTGCCCCTCATGACTCTTGCTCAAACTGTACGCGCAAAGCTCAAGACACCCAAAAAAGTACCTGCTGTTCCCAAAAAAAAACACAACACTAAGAAAACCCACAAGAATCTTTGTTTCAGAGCTTGTCCTGCACAGAAAGTAGCAACCTACTGACCAAGGACATCAGGAAAGCAAGACCACCATTTGGTTGTGGTCTCCAGCCAAGGGCAAAGAGGATCCTACAAACAAATCCTCAGGCTGGAGAGCTGGATTCCCATCTGATACAACCCAGTAATGACTTGCCCTGCAGGCTTCGCTGAGCAGGGCTGAGGCCTTCTGAATCAGCCCAAGAGCACAAGTAAATAAATTCCAGGCGTTGCAATCACTCCCCTGGTCACAAGCTGCATTAGAGTACAGCTGGAGAGAGCTGCCCAAAGGACAGAGCATCTGCAGATATCATTGAAGGAAATTAATATGGGACACTAGCAGTTCAAGCTTTTTTTTTTTTTTTTTTTGGACACAGACACTGTGTTAAGAAGCAACTCCCTCAAACACAGCTCAAGGCCTAAAGCTGAAGCTAAATACCCAATTAGAGGAGGAAATGAGCTGAACTTTTCACCTTTTTCTTAATTCTTTCAAAGTTTGTTTTTCAAATGATAAAACAATCTGAAGAATTTCAACATCCTCAAACTTAAACATTTCCTAAGTCTTGCCTGATGCAAGGCACCACTTCAATGGGACCTTCAGGCAAACCAGTCTCTTACCCCCCAATACATGCAGGGAGCACCTCTGGACTGGCTTTTATACCCTTAAAGTTAAGGAAGAAGTAGAAAAAAACAAGATGGGCTGGCAACCTCTCATGCATGTTACAGGTGGTTTAGAAACAAGCAAAAACCTGTTCAAACTTTAGACATTCAGGGCTCACTTCACTCCGATCTGGGAAAATACAGATGACTAAGGAGCTACTAGGATCATCCATGTCAGCCATACCAGAAAAACAAAACCCAAGCAACGAAGATAGAGCTGTGCTTTTTGTTTTTGTTAAACCTACTTAAACCAACTGCTGATGAGCATCTAGGAATCAAGATCACTGAAAAAGATTCAATTCTCAAACTCAAAAAGGTGAGAGAACCTGTGATTCACGGAAAAAGTGAAGGCTTCTTATCCTTTATAAACCTATATCTACATAAATCACATCAACACTTTATGGCAAGCCCTTCTCCCATACTCTTCCAAAGTTGTCTTCATGGCTAATTTCAACTAAGCCACTTGCCCAGGAGGCCCAGCATGAAGCTGCCGAAATATTGCAGAGAAAACGTAGCAGGAGAGTCACAACATATGATACACCTTACCAATATCTTTCCTTGCATATTTTCTAATTTGGAGAACATGATGCCAAGGCTAAGAGCATTAACCTTGCTGCTACAGCTAACCTAAACACAGTTTAGGCACAGCAGCATTATGCATGTAGCAGTTGCACAAAAAAGCCTCAGGCTCAAGCATGCCAGGAACTGTACAAACTCAGAAATTCCTGTTCCTAAATGCTTACAGGCTGAAAGGATGGCACATAAACTATGAGAAACTGAGGCACAGGGAGGGGAAGCAGCCTGCCCAAAGTCATGCAGCAGGTTCCAGGCAGGCATGGAAACAATTATCTTCCGTTATTTTCAAAGAATGGACTAACCACAGCATCATCTTTGATATTTTCCTCATTTCCTGTACAGTCACCCCGAACTACCAAGTGGCTGGAATGGCAGCATCACAAACTTACTAACTTTTAACGCAAAAAGGGCTAACGTAAATTCCAAGAGGGAATATTTTTTTAAAACAGGTTCAATGCTATCGGTCTGTTAACACCCTTTTCTTGTACAACTCACTGTGAATCACACTAAATCAGTACTGTCATCAACGACTGCACTAGTTATGAGGGAAGTGCCAAGATCAGCTTGGAGTAGTTAACGCAGCTTAAAGGTTTTGCCACTTATGCAGTATTTCGACATCTTGGGCTTCGCAGAGAGAAAAAAAAAAAACTCATCGCACTCTGGTGTTCAACATTATTTCTGACACAAGGCTAGGCCAAGCATTAGTCCTTTACGCTGTGCGGTCATTAGACTGTAAAATGTTTACATGCCTTGAACAGAATTTGTTCTTCTCCGTGCAAATCAGTGCCCAGGTTCTTTCCGTTCTGTACCCTACCCAGCAGATGTTGAAAACTTTGTTATGGTCAATGAAATGTTGTTAGTTAAACTCCAACTGAAAGAGTCACAGAAAAGTCCACCCAGGGAGAAAATGATTTGTGAGTGTCCTAGTTCCTTTGGGACATGCTGCTATAAAAGGGACAGGTCAAACTTACAGCCTTATCCTCCTCCCCCCCCCCAACCCGTCCCCCTCCACAATTTCTGTTTTTAAATGTCATCTCCAGCATTTTAAAGCAGGGAAAAACTTGTCTCACCCACAGAATGTCAACACAAGTCAAGATTAGTTATAGATGTGTCCTTTGTTTCCCCTTTCCCACACCCGTATCCAGAGGCTACCAAACTGGGAGCAGCAAGTTTAGATTGAAGGTATGATCAGTATCAGCTGAGGGCTGCAATGCCGTGAATGGGCTCCAATTACTGTACGAGAAACTCGTTCTACATTAAACAAAGCCACCTGCAGTGCTTCTGACTTCAAACCTGAGCCAGGTATTGTATTCAGCTATGTTTTATACAAAAAGTGATTCGATTCCATAGGGCAGAGGCAGGATTCTTTGGGGCTAGAGCAACAGCAGGGCATCTTCAAGGTGTTCCTATCCTTAAGCAGTCTCTACGTGACTGCTTTTTCCATTACAACTCCCTACTTGTGCTTCACCCCTCCATTCTGTCAGTCTATTTACACGTAACAAACCTGCAAAGGCAAAAGTAGAATTATTGAGGATGAATTCCAAAATCTGGAAAAGCAGAGTTTGTAGAAGCAGCTGTTGGCACAGTGCAGCAGCACAAATTTTCCCATGACAAAACTACCGCGTCCGCACTTGAGAAAGCGAGAAGGAAAAGAAAGAAATCCTTTTTTTTTTTTTTTTTTGGAAGAGTTAATACAAACTGAGCTGCTAGTTCTACTGAGATACCCCTCATCCAACACAAGTTTTTCGATTTAGACAAGCTCAGTACCATATCTCCTGCTCAGTTCTGATCAGTAGAACCACTGCTTCACACCCACTGCAGGGAATGACTCACTCCATACGTTAAATATTTAGAGATGCTTAACAAAAACAGAACAAAACAAATCCTATCAATTTGTACACGACCTACCCTGAGAGTAGAAATCTAAAATGCAAAGAATTCTAATAAAGTCATCACGTTCCCGTTTTTTCCTGAACACTTTAAGTAACCGACGCTACAGTTCCCCCACTCAGACGCGAGGAGAGGGGGAAAAGGCAGAATTTATCAGCCCCAATGTTTCAGGGCCACCTAACTCGCATTGAAGCGATAGCAATAAGCGACCACAATAGCATCTGAAAGGTAGAAGCACTGTGAAAGAATTACAGCACCACCCCTCCTTTGGCTGAAGCAGCTGGGTATAGGATATAAGCGTTATGAATCCGTGCACCCCCTGCTCATTTGTTTAAGCACCCCTGAAAAACTACAGGTGTTATTTCACAGCATAAAAGAAAACTCAAGAGCATATACACCACGAGCACCTGGACCACTATTTTAGTAATGAAAGCCTTCATACGCATCCCCCAGGAAACAGAAACCCCATCAGACACCTATTGTTAAAGCAAACACAGCAAGGCCTGAAACACTAAAGATGTTCAGCTAATAAGATTAGGGGGAAAAAAGGAGACCCTCACACTCGCTTTGTGATGCCTGTAGCGAAGGAAGGGAGGAGAAAAATATTAACAGCTCTGCTGCATCACTACCATGTAGGCAGCAATCCCACAGCACTTTCAAGTGGTAAACAGGCATTTTTATTCCTAAAGAAACCTTTTCACGTTGCTAAACATATACTCAGACAGAATTGCCTATGAATAGCGTCCCACTAGTCTGCATCTATAATACACACCAGGCACGGGTTTCATTCAGATACCAAATAAAGATATTTGGCAGTCTGCTCACTTAGTCTCACTCTAGCAGGATCCACGCAGCAAAAACAACTGGACATCTCGAAAAACAGACAAGTTAACAGGCAAGCAACAAAATCCCAAGTAGATGAGTCACCTCAGCTACTAGTAACTTCCTGAAAAACTAAAAGGCACCATGTAATTCTTATAGAGGTGGGGTGGTCATAGCGGGAAATCTGTCGAAGTTCTCTGAATTCTGTTGAAAAGAGACCATCAGTTTCACAGAGGGTTAATCATGTGAAATACATGCAGTGCTAGACATCTCTCATCAAAGCCACTCCTGAAGTCTCCCAAATCAACTGGGTAGGTTTAAAAGATGAAGATTTGCATCTCTATATCTTACTGTCGTCCCTCTCCTATGCCAGTGTCACTGATAAACATATGTAGTATTTAAAAGATACAAGGGCAGTTGTCAACTCTTGTCTTCTCCCCCCACAAGAAGTTTACTCCAAAATCAGTTTAAAAAAAAAAAAAAAACAGGTGGCAGGTAACTCCCTATCACTAGCTATTCATCCCATCTTACTCCCTAAACTTTTAATTAAATTAAGAGTGCATAGAAAGAGCCTGTGGAACTACTAACATATGAAGTTGCTTTGTTTTTCCAGTATGCTCCATTTTCTCCCTCTTTGTGCATGATCCAATTTAGACAAGTAGCTAAGTAGATTACTTACCTCTTTACACAGATAAAATATTATATTCACCAATGGGTCCACAAATTAAAATTCATATTGGAATTTAAACAATCCTATTTTTCCAGTGCCATTCTGATATTAAAAAAAGAAACATAAAGCCTTTCCGGTGTCCCACTTTAGAAAATTAAGTCACGTGGTTGACGACGAGGACTGGGGTTACAACCAAGCAGAAAATTCACAAGAGTGAAGGCACAGGTCTCAAGGAGGCTAAAGTTTGGATACAAGCGTAGAAGTTCTCCTAGCATGCACTTCAGTGCGGACTTTGGAGGAAACAACCAAAGCCACAAACAGCATGGGTATTGCCACTAGCCGGATTAAACTTCAAAGTTTCCATAAAGTTGGAGAACATGCAATCTTGCCAGTGTTACAGCACCTGCAGAATTCCGACTACCCCAGCAGGCACCTCAGAGCCACCTCATCCAGCATAAATGGAAGCAACAGGGATGGGTTTGGCCTGCACCTGAGCAGGATCAAACACTTGTAAATTATCTGCTTCACCTCCAAAAGCCACATCACTGAAGATATAAGAAATTAAAACAAAAAAAAAAAATACAACCTCCCCCCCAAACCCTTTGACACCAATGACATATCAGATTCATGGCTAGAAGTCTGCACGTCTCTATTTCCAAACACCAAGACAACTCATTTTTAAGGATTCTTAGACCTGCTTCCTGGCATCTCCAAGTTCCAGCTCTTCCTTTTAACAGAAGCTCTTTGAGAAATTCAACAGCTGCTTCTTATTTCAATGGGATTCTCTATTAACAGAGCAGCTGCAGGATCAGACCCTGGATCACCCAGTACCGCTCCCTCACCCTGCATCTCTTCTTCTAAAGCTACAAGTCAGAATCAAGATACTCCAGAAACCAGCCACTAAGGAGCTCAAGAACAATTCAAAAAGTCAACAGAGCAGAATGAGGAAAGACTGGATAAAGCAAAAGATTTCCATGCTGAGCTCCCAAAAGGTAAAAGTGTTAGATTATGAATCACCATGATAATAGTTTCAGTTAAACCCAGCCAGGTTACTGCTACAGCTCCCACACATGCATGGAGCAAGCTGAAGCTTATGAAGAGCGATGGAAATTCAAGTACTTCCAAAACAGTGTACGAAACGACCATGATCAAGAGGAAAAATTCAGGCTCCTACAGCTTGAACAGCAAGGCACAGAGCCAGCATGAAACGAAGACCAGCAATTCTGGTTCGTGTCAGTGCAGCTCCTGCCTTCTAACCCTCCAAAAGCTGTAAGGGATTCACCGCGCTTCAGAGCGGGCACAGCACAGAGCTCTGACACAACCAAAGGCACAGAGGCAGCCTGGCTCGCCTTTCTTTGAGACTGGCTTTATTTTGTGCAACATCTCAAACTACCCAGTAATTACCCTATTAACAGCGACTTCACCTCAGAATTTCAGACTGCTACTGAGCAGGAGTAGGAGACTAGCACCGAAAGAAACATACAGTTTACTTCATGTACTTGTTCCAAGCATAAATGGAGCAAAATGCTCTTTAATGGCTTCTCTGATCAATACCAACCCTGGCAGTAGAAGGAACGACTGTAAGCCTCAAGTAATGAAATGCACAACGCTTCAGGAACGGCCATTAATTCTCACTTTAGGATGGGCTGCAGCACTCGCCCCTGTAAAGCGGATTAACTAGCTGCTGGATTAAACAAGAGAACAACGTGCTCAATGGAGCTCCCGAGATCGGTTGGCCCAAAGTTTGACAAACGTTTCCTGCTGTTTAAGGAGTCTGCTTAATCTCATATTTAACCTAGGGAAAAAAAAAAAAAAAGCAAGCTGTAAAAGAAGTATTTTAATACTTCTTGTAATAACGAATAGCCAAGTAACAACCCAACACCCAAGAGAAGTCCTACAAACAGCCAATAGTAACGCAGACATGAAGAAAAGCCTAAGGTTAGTAGTAGCTCACTGAAAAGCTGCTCTTAAATAAGCATTTTTGAAGTGGTCAGAAAAATCTCAGCAATGCAACCGGGGACAAACTGCTATTAGCGCCAACCAAACTACTGCTCCTCTATCAAGCCAGGGCAGCTATATAAAACAAAGGGCTCCGTTTTATTTATTTATTTTTTTTGGGGGGGGGGGTGGTGAAACCACCTCAGAATCGGCAAGTCACTGTAATGGAAGACCACAGAAAGTAACGCATCCTGCCTCGAAGCAGGCCGGACCAGAAAAGGAGACGTGCCGACGGCGGAGATCGCGCTTTGCCTGGACGAGGAGAACCCACGTGCAGAACTTGAGCCGCTTTAGCTCTTTCCTGGCAGCAACCTCTCGCCCTGTGAAGGTTGCTGCAGCGCATTGTCTTCTCCTGTCTTCACCCCCCCCCCCCGCCTCACACACACATGGTTTTTGTTTTCCCCTCTCTCATCTGCTCCGGGTTCTCTTATTTCTCTTTCACTTCCACCCACAAAGGACCCGTTAAGAAAACCTCACAAGCACGCGACGGCTTTAGCAGCCCCTCCGACGGCGCTTTAACGTCTTCGGGCACCTGCGAGCACAGACAAGGCTTTGCGGCAGCTTCTCCCAGGTGGCCGGAGGGGGGGAACCTCACGGGCACCTCCCCGAGCATGACGCAGCCGGTCGGCTCGGGGCCCCGCGGCAGCCCCGGCCTCGCTGGGGCCCAGGCCGGCCGGGGATAGGGGGGGGGGGTCCCCGCCCCGCCGTCGTTACCTGCCCGGCCCCCGTCTCCGCGGCGCTGCTGGAGCTGGAAGGGCACCGTGGCCCGCAGCGGCTGGAGCCCCCCCGCGCCGCCGCCGCCGCCGCGGCAGCAGGAGCCGCCCGCCGCCCCCGCCATACCCGGCCCGGCCGCGCGCCCCAACCGCACTGACCGCCGCCGCCGGCGCCGCCGCTTATCAGCGCTCCGGGGGCGGTGCCGGCGGCGGGAGCCGCCGCTCATTGGGTGCTCGAGGCCGCCGGCTCCGCCCTCCTCGGGGAAGACAGCTCGCACGCGCTGTAACCGCAGCCAATCAGAACCGCAGGCACGCCTCACTCCCTGCCGCTAGAGCCAACCAAAGGGGGAAAGGAGGGACGCTCAAGCCCCGCCCCGAAGCTGAAACACAGCCGCAGCTGGGCGGCCCGGCCCCCTTCGCTCGGGGGAACCAATCACAGCCTCCCGCGCCCCGCCCCCTCCCAGCGAAGACCAATCGGAGGGGCGGGCAGTGTTTGTGTACTGCGTCCCGGCGGCGGCGGCCGCCAATCGGCGGGCGGGGCTGGCGCGGCTCTCACGCGCCGCGGCCCCGGTTTCTCTTTCACCTACGGCGGCCGCGAGGCCCCGGGGGGGGGGGGGGGAGAGGGCGCCGCAGAGCCGCGCTCCTGCTGCCCCTCCTGGAAAGGCCTAGCCGGGATTTTTCACAAGCTTTTTAGCGTTACCTTAACTGCGCTCCGAGGGACGTTACCCTTGCAGGGGTTGTTTGCCTTTGAACTAGAAAAACCTGTTGTGGAAGATCCTAATGCGAGCTTTTACCACCACGTGAACTTCCACTTTTTTTTCTTTTTTTTTATTTTTTCTCCTCTGCAGGCCTGAAAGCCAAGGCACCTCGCTGCAGCCTCCCCCGCTGAATTAGGGCATTAAGAAAGTAAACAGCTGGAAAAGGAGAACAGAAATCAAAACGTTACAGGTTTTTTTTCCTCCTCCTGCTAGTCCTGCAGCACAGAGAGCTCTGGTAGAAGCAGCTACAGGCTGGAAGAAGTGGTTTCATCACACCAGCGGAGCCGGGCTGGTGCAGTCCCGCAGCAGAGGCCAGACAGGAGCAGGTCACCCTGCCTCGCGGCTCGTGTTCTGCATTTCACACTTGAGGACATAACTCACTTCCCCGTCTAGTTTTAGGATTTGACCCTCCTTAACAGCAGCTTCAGCAGGAGCTGCAGGAGGAGCTTCTTCCTTAGGCTCCCACCCTTCCCCACTGCTGCCTGCCCTCGACTCCAGTGAGTTTTGTTGAGCTCGTTACACTTCCAGAGGCTCTGCTCCTTCCACTGTCTGACACCTTATGTCACTTGCAGGAATCAACTGCTAAATAAATGAGGAAAGCAGCCTGAGAACACTGACCCATCATCTTGTCAGCAAGAGGGAGGCAGCTGTAGCACCGGGCCTCAGGAATGACAAAAGTTAAAGCTTTGGCTACGGCCACAGCAAAGGGGGCATGTCCAGGGTTCGGGGTGTCAAGGATTTTTTTTTTTGGCAGGGGAAGGGTACCAAATTTGAGCACTACAAAACATACTGCTAGTACTAAAGCTAGTTTTTCAGTTGCAAGTGCTAAAATATTTGGAATTCTTACCCCACAGCCTTTTTCAGGCTTAGGCTCCTAGAGTCTGCCTCATTTCCATTTGTCCCTGCAGTCTCATACCTGAAGGCACAGAGGAAAAGGTCTTTCTACCTGCCCAGGGCTCTTTCAGTAGCCAGTCATTCACCATCCTCTGACTCTCTTTTCCTGAGGTATCATTTCTGATAGAACGCTTAAATGGAGGAAACTATTATCTTGTTTGATTTCTTAGGAAGACTTTAAAACATGCTTTAGGGGACTACAACAGGAAAACTGCATATTGTAGTCTAATTAACCCTCAAAAAAGGTCGTCATCATAAACCCTTTTCCCTCACCATACTGCTACTAAACCTTTGAGCAGATTTTACCAGCTATGGGTCCTGGGATATTTTCAGACGGGCAGTTATGTGGGTTTAGGGAAAGGAAGCATCTGTCCAAGTGAAATGGGTGTGGCAGATCTATCTCATACAGGAGACTGGAAAGCTGTGGCATAGCTAGATAAGAGAAGGGGGAAGGCATGAGGTGGCAAAGTAGCCTGGGCTTTGTGCCAGCCGCTCTGGAAAGGAGAGGCTGTGACAGCAGCAGACAGTTGGTCTCTCCTAGTGGCTATCGCAGCAGCGCAGCATTCCCCATCTTCTTCCTGTATCTCTGCTCACAAGGCTGGCTGTTTCTATTTGCATGTAATCAGGCAACAGATGGGAAACTAGACAGTGCAATTTTCTTGTTTCAAGAAAAACCCCTGCGGGGAGGGGGGGGAAGGGCATATTGCAATAGTTCAGTTACTAAAGGAAGAGACAGAACGTACCTCCTGATGGAACCAAAGATGAGACAGAAGCCACAGCTTTGGTTATTAGATCTCTGCAAACAAGCAAAATGCAGCACTCCTTGCTAGAAGGGCTAGGGCTGATTTAGTTTGATGGGTGGCAAGATCACCGATAACGTGGAAACTCAAGAACCCCAGTCACCTAAGGAGGCACGGTGATCTCCGTTCATGGCACAGTCTGAATATTCTAGGGGAATATTCCAGAAGAGCAGTAGGGGGCATTTCCAGAGGCTAACAGCATTCACCAGAAAGTTCAAGTACTTCTCAGCTCACCCCATTTCTCAACCTCAAATTAAGCTACAAAAATAACAAGACTCCTCAAGTGTCTGTTCTCCCAACTTCTTCCTATCCCAGCTCCCCCTGTAGAAACAAGGTAAAAACACACGCAGGGGGTCTTTAAAATCTTGCTGCCACTCTGCATATAGACCTTTCTTCAAATCAAAGACACTCTTCCTTTACTAATAGCTGCAATGGACTTTGAGAAGGAAATATTTTCAGGAACAGGAAATTAAATGCAAGAAAGGAATGGACAGGGGACTACCAAGCACACATGTCCAAAAGAAAATTAAAAAAGCAATATAAAATAGAATTATGACGGCAAAATAGAGTTGTGACTGTATTCTTTTCACGGATAGACTGGTAGCTCCACTTTTCTAGGAACCCTGCAGAGTTAGTCTCCTTCCAACCTAAAAATTCAAATTCACCTTTCAGTTTCTTGGCCACACTGTCTTTTTTAAGACACTGCCATTTGAACCCAATACCTACAGCTGGAACAAACTAAAAATATTCACTCCCCCTGTATGCCATTTTGTTTTAACATAAGGGAGGTCACACAGCTGTGCCGATTGTCCTGACCATATCTCTTGCTATAAATACAGCAAAGAACACTGAAAAAATTAAAGCGGTTCAGCATGATATTGCTGAGCACCACTCAGGAATAGGCCCTTATTTTGCTCTCATTGAATGCTTCCCTCAAGTTTTACAACCCATGTTTTTCTTTATAATGAAGAAGTGAGAAAGCACCAGCTGTTACCTATCAAGTGGGTTGCAGCTATTTCAGCTGAAATGGGGTTGCACATTATCAGCCAGCCAAGTTTGTTTCATTTGCAACAAGAACAGGCCTTTCTATATCTTCCCCAACAAAGACACACCACAGAGCAAGTGTTATAAAAATGAAGTTCTTACATTCCTGGAGGCTACACTCTTGCCTACGCAATGCAGTCATCTCCCCATAATTGAGGTTCCTAACGATATGCTGCATAGTAGCCGAAGTAACACAGTCTTTTTACAACTACTCAAGGGCTACAGGTCAAGGATCCAACTTCTTATCATAGGGTCTGCTCGTTTCCATTGCTTCTGTCATAGGAGTTTCTGTAGCCTTCTCTCCTTGCACAGAGAAGGAGAGCTGACCTACCACGCCACCAGTTAACTATTCTCAGTTTTCAGAGCCTCAGAGGCCAGTCATTTCATCATGATTAGCCAACACTACCAAGCTTCAGAATTATCAAATATACTGTGTACTGACCTCCTCAACATGCTACAGAAAGCAGCCTTCTAATGCAGCCCAGCACTGTCCAGTTTCTCAGTACTTATAAATCCATAGGAGAGTATTTTTTATAAAACAGGCCCTCCCTTTCCCATTCACCCTCTCAAGTACAGCCTCTCACATGCCCCAGAATTGCTACTCGCCATTCTCTAGCTTTGTGTCAGCTTCACTTGAGGAAGTGGCAGATAAATAGGAAATACGTAAGGATGAACAATCTCACTGCAGTCCTATCATTCTGGTCCATCGCTCAAGACCTAAATGAGATTATATTTCTTGTTGTTTGCTATGGGTAGGAGGGAGACAGAGCTTAGATTTAAAGTCCTGATCAGCTGAGCGTGAATGTGGAAGATCAAAGGGTCACTTAGCATATGAGCTAAGCATTCCCTCATTGTCCTTGAGGAAAATTCCTCTCACTCTAAACTGTGGAGTAAAATGCCTGCCTGTCTGCCTCCCACTCTATCCCCATGAGAGATGGCTGCATTTCCTTACTGGACAGTTTCTGCACTCAAATGTTTTGAGATGAAAAGCTCTACAGAAGAGCAAGATAAATAAAACTGCAGTTTATTTATTAAAAGAGACTAACAGATTATTCACCAGACCAGCCAAGCTATTTCACAGTCTGATCATGTTCACAGTGAATACAGTGGGAGTTTTGGGAACAGAGTAAAGCCCTGTTAAAATTAAGGAGACGTTATTAAACAGATCTTTTCCACTAAGTCATGGAAAGGCAGGAAGCCTGTCCTAATAGTATGAATCATCAATACACCAGAAAGGAAGAGTGCTCTTAAAAAAAAGAATCACTGATGTCTGGCCCTGCCAACATCATAACAGAGCATGTAAAGGAATACAAAATAAGACCAAGGCAAGGAAGTCAGTCAAGTACTGAGAAATCAATACAACACAGGAGAGGGATTCAGAAGTATGAGAACAGTCTTCATTTAAATAAACACTCTGAGCAGTGCTGTCTAGTGCAGGCAGAGCTATAACAAAACATGTCTGACACCTGTGACATCCTCTGCTGCTGCTTAGGTTTCTTCCACCCACTGCAACAGCTGTCTGATCATCCCACTGCTGTGACCCCACACCTTCTTCTTCTGGAGAATGGACACAGCAGGCATGTTTATTAGTTCATTTGGGACTTTTCATCATACACTTGCTGGAGCTTGGGCACGCTGTTTCCAATTTGTTTTTATAGCACCATTAGTGTTGGTGGCATTCACAGCCATCTCCAGCTTTGCAGTATGCCCTGCATCTATGCAGGAGCTGGCACTTGACTGTTCAAAGGGGCAAGCAAAGGTTGCCTGAAGGAGGACATAGCACAGCTCCACTGACACCAGGACTTCTCCTCTGTGCTGGCAGATCCCACTTACCTTGCCCTAAAGAAGGGACCTCGCTTCTCTTCTCATACCTAAGAGCATGGATTTAGGAGTCAGCACTGAACACAGAACTACATCAGAAACTTAATACAATTTCATGAATAAAATGGACTACATTAGTTTTAATTATTAAGGAATGGCAGCTTGCTTAGGAGAACATGCATTAAAGAACAGCAGGGAAAGCCTTACATGGTTGGGAGAGAGAAGCCATGGATTCTCAGCTGGCACACAAGAGTCAACAGTTAGAGCTCTAGTTCACCCACCAGCTACTGCCTGGCAAAGCATGGCTGCTCAGTCACACAACACTACCTTTCTACTTCCTGCAACTGAATTAGATTAGAAAGGATTAGAAAAGGGATATAGAAAAATATTGTTTATGTAAAGGGCTGTATTTGGCACAAGAATACTACTCCCTCACGGATACAAGGCAGTCTCAAAACAATCTCTCTTAGAAAAGCTGCTGAACTTTTCCAGAACACGGAACCCATGAATTATGGAGCACAGGTAAAGAAAACTGTGTGGTAACTGGCACAATATAATTAGGAAAAAATGCAGTCACTTGAAAATAAAATAACCTACTCGGCTCACCTCAGAGCCATACAAGCCAGAAGTTCATATGAGAAGGAACTTTTTTTTTTGCCATGAATAAATTATGAAAATAGGAGTATGAGAGGAAATCAGCAGGTCCAGCTGGCACAACCATTATCTAGGAATAGCCATTTTGCTGCAGTGCACTTCTAACAGGACACAAGCCCCTGGAGAGCACCAACATTGCTCACACCATCACTGTACTTGACAAGTGTCCCCAAGACAGGCATGTTTTTTTCTAACTAGAGGTATGAAGGACAGTGATCATCTCACCTAATACAAACTGGTATAAAAACTGCTGATCCTATCTCATAATACATTTCTTCCAGATAGACTACCATTCTCCATCCATTTTGTATTGGCAATTTGCATTCAGTCTGGTTTTTTTTGGGCTCCTACCGTCTTTAAGGCCAGAAACCAAGCACAGGGGTCATCTGGTAGTAGTCAGTCTCCTAGGAAACTAAGGAAGAGAAACCTGACTAAACAGAGAAGCAGCCAAATTGATGGTATATTTGATACTGGAGTAAATCAGACTATCCCAGCAACCATGAGGCTCAACATACCAACCTGGCAGTAGTCAGTTGTTCTCCAAAACCTTTTTGCTTAGTTCTAGTTCTTACTTCCACCTAACTACAGTTTCCTTCTTGTCTTACCACAATCCCATCCAGCTCCTTGTCTCAGGGCTGCTTCTTTTCTTCAGATTTGGCTGAACATACAAGTATATGCCACTCTTTAGTTTGGAGTAACTCTTGGTTTCTCTAATTGCTCATCACCTGCCTCTTATTTTCATTTTGGCCCTAAACATTAGGCACATCCTACATGTGCATCCCTCTACCTCCACTACTGTAAGTGACTGCTTGAGGCACAGAACATGGTGATTTTGGACCACTGTTTAATCAAATCAAAGCCAAATTCTGTCCCCACTATACCCAACTATAACCTGCTCTTAACACCCCCAAAGTTCTTACTACAATCAAGATATTCTTCATGGCAGCTGGAAACTGACCTACAAAGTCTCTGCTGCTCATTGCCCACATTACCACAGTTGGCCTTATGGAAAAAACTGCCCACAGGATAGCCTCAGAAATGCCAAAAGGGATTAGAGCAGCATCTTCACCTCCCACATCAGCACCATCCTTGGTGACAAATGCTTTACACCTGTGAAAGGTTGTGTCACTGGGCTGAACAACATGAGCTGAGTTTTCCTTTAAGGAAGCATGCAATGCACTTGATTGATTAGGAAGCAAGACATTAACATCAGTGCCAGGCAGTTGGAGAGCACTGCCTAGACTGGAAGGAATGTATTAAAGGAGCAGATCACAAGACTAAAAGCAGACGAGAGAATCCAAAAAATAACCAGTTTTGGCAGGATCAGGGCAAGGATGGCATAAAAATATCTAGTCTATCAAGAGGCTTCAGTCCTGCTGGGGCAAAACATACTTCTATTGCAGCTGTTTAATAAATTAGATTATACCATGAGACCCAAGGCAGAGGGAGAGAACCAGGAAGCGTGGCTATATTCAGCTGTAACTAAGTGAAAAGCTCCTGCTTTCAGCAAAACTCAGACTGGATTCTTTTTCTTTTAGAATTTAAAAGAAAAAAAAAACCCACTGATGTAGGCCAAGCTGGCTTGACCTTGCTCCTGATGCCAGGAAACACTGGCTGTACTCAGATGTCTGCATGCCAGAGCCCTAGAGGAAAGGGCGAGCGTAAGGATTTTGATGAAGTCTACTGAAATATCCCTGTCCATCTATAGCTAGTTGGGTTCTGCAAGACCTTCAGCTCAATGCACAGCACATGCCCAGGACTCTTCATACAAGGGTTTTAGCTACTAATTTATACTTCAAGTCAGTATCCACCCAAGTCTAGAACAGCTTCAAGCTAAAAAACAAACAAAAAACAAAACACACCAAAACAAATACAACATGAGCTTCCCAGACAGGATTTGGTTCTCTTGTTTTATGAGACCAGCGCAAAAACCAGAGTCCTCCTGATGAGCATCAGCTGATGAATATTTTAATTCATGTTCAAGTCAAAACCTACTATGCCTATCTGCAAATAAATCCAACAGCCTAGACTAGCTTCATCATTACTATTGTCTGGATGGAATATATTTGTTCCTGTAGGGTTTGCTTCTGAAACATACCAAGGCCCGCTTGAGAGCTGGCCTCTGCAGCTGTAATCAGAAGTTAGGGTTCAAAAGTACCTAAGGTCAAGCTTAGTCCAGCTTCAGCAGCAAATCTACCAAATTTAGATTCAGTCTCTCAAAACGTCTACCATTTGCATATACACATTGCTATTTAGCTTGTTTGCATTTTAATCCAATCAAGAATCAAGTTCAAGCTTCTGAGCTACCAACAGTCAGAGTAATTTAGGTTCCAACCCCTGCTCAAAGCAGGGCCAACTTAGATCAGGTTGCTCGAGGCCCTGTCCAAAAGTAATCCAGCAGGCAGCGGCAAGGCCTCAGTTATTCTACAGCAAAAGGGCATCTGTGAGAGACAGGGACCCACATCAATAAAGGCCTTTAAGATGCATCAAACCAGGCCCAGGAATTCTTCAAGCTTTACATGCTCCAGCCAAGAGCTTCTGTGGTGCTGCTCCACTGCCCAGACCTACCACACCTAGAAAACAGACAGTTTAAAACATTAAACTGCAACTCAAAGCACACAGAAACCACCTCTACTCACCCTCAGAGGATGTGAAAGTAGGAAAAACAGCAGTCCTGGGTCCTCCCATATACATAGCAATGCTCTGGATATTTGTAGCACTCAATCATTAGGCTAGCCTTTCTTCAGTCTACTGGGTGGACTGATGATACCTAAAAAACAAGCAAGATTTGTTGGAGTATAGCATTTCACTTTTTTTTTATGGTAGATTTTCATTATAGCACATTTCTCCCACTTCACTTGAACACGCTTAAGCGGGTAAAGTAACCCTGTAGGAATGTATCGTAAGAAACAACACACAAAGCAACTAACAAAATGAACGCTAACTTTCCTGACGTGTTTATCACACAGTGATAATCCTGAAGTACTTTACTAGTATTTATTCTGCTTCATAACAATTCCTGTATAAGCCTACTTTATATTCTCATCAACATGAGCGATGGCTAAATCAAGACAGACAGATCACTCGGCGCTGCATCTCCAAAACAAGTGGGTACCAAGATCAAAGTTTTAAATGTAATTTCTACCAACTGGTGCCTCTCGGTTTATGGATTTTTTTTTTGGTGGAAATTCCCTTTTTGTTGTCTATATTTGCTAAGATGCAGCAAGAGTTTTTATTTTTTAAATTAAGGATAGCAAATGTACATAAGCCTAAGTTCCAATGAATTTTAATTGGATCCAACACCTAGAGAGCTTTATTGAGATTTAGGGGGACTGTCAGGGCCAAGAGATTTCAGGTAGCTACTCAGCTGGCATCTGTGGGAATTTACCAACAACATACCTTCAAGATTCTAGAGTTCAAAAATTCAAAGGAGGGGAAGAAAATCACTGTGTTCAACAATTTAAGTCATCAAGCAATTGCTGAACTTTCTTCTGATGTGACATCAGGAAATTCCTCATTCTAGGTCCTACCTGGAAAATTCTGACACAGTTGAGAGACTGCAAGTCTGTCTCAAGAACCTGATTATGGGAATTTACCTCCAGCCAAGATCCTTGTAGGCAGGAATTTTACTAATTTTGCACCCTGAGGAATCCACTTGGTCTGTTTCCAGGCTGACTCCTGACTTCACTGGCTTGCTCATGGTGAAGTGGTTTCAAGCACTGACATCTAGTGGTGAAGCCAACGAGGCAGGCACCTGTAAGCATGCGGCCTCTCAAATTTCACATCCATTTATGTTTTGCTGCAGAACAGATCTACAGTTTAGGCTCCAACAAATGCGAGTGATGAAACTTCTGCAATACCAATGACTGGGACATGGTCAAGGGCTGTACTTATCCTCCACATACAAATTCAGGAAGAGAAACAAATGTTTATTTTTGCCAGAAGCCTCCTAATTTGGGGTTGGATTTTGAACCGAAATGCAATAGCAATGACTTCTCTAGTAATCACCCGAGACTTTATATCCCTGTAGTTTAGTACTAGAGACAGCTGTAGAGCTTGCAAGAACCCTTCTGTATGTATATACCTGTCATAACATGATCTGATCCTTTGCTCTTCTTGAGAGTGAGACAGCTCAGCTAACACAGGCCATCTTCTCATTACCCACATCCATCTACACACACTAGGTACTGTTTTAGTTTTCCTTCCTTCCCCTTTGCTATGTCCATTCATCGTACAAACGGCACAGAGGATTTAAAGTTTGTATTGCCAGTTTAAATGCCAGGAGTTGACTAGAGAACATGGGGAACTGGCTTCTATTCAAGTATTGCTACCTCTAGGAAAGTTACTGAACACCACCCACTTCAATTTGCCTGCTTTGTTTTTCCCAATAACATCCTGTTGGTGGTGGTGGTGGTGATGGTGATGATGATAAATCCTGCTAATATGCAATAACATAAACATAATGAAGTTAATGTTTAAAATAAATTAACACTTAGAAGTTCTAATTAATACTTGGTGCATCTGATACAATTAAGAGCTATAGCTTTCATATGAGGTATAGTTTTAAAAGAGGAATCCTTCAGCTACCACTGATAGGCAAACACTGCAATGGGATATGGTAACGTGCAACTTTTTACATGGCCATTATATTCTTTGCTCCTTTTTATCCACACAAAGGTGCAAGGGAATTTAACACATTCGGACTCTGCAGCTATCTATGTTAAATGAGCTTTTAAGCTAACTATCAGTCTTTGTACCACAGGCAGATTCTACTTAATGCAAGAAGAGATAAAAGATGAAGGTGCAATTTATAAGTCCTTTTAAGTCTTTTTCGTTTCTCCTGACTGCCCCACAACATTTCCATTACAGTCCTTCATCGGTTTGAGAGAAACAGTCACTCTTTTGCAAGGCCTCAGCTTTGTCTCATGAAAATATGGTAGATGAGCAATTATGAAGTGTTCAGACTAACTCCTCCCCTTCCATTAAGGCGTAATACACTGCTCTTCTCTGCTCCCATTTCCACTGCCCTTTGGAGCTATAGCTTTAGCTCATTTTTTTCCTGCAGAATGTTTTCCCAAATTAATCATAAACTAAAAGTTTCAAGGCACTCTAGTAACTTGAAAATATAATGCTCATTAGCCTAGTATAAGACACTGTCTCAACTGCAATTTGAAGTTCCATTGAATCCCAGGTAAATGGGAAATCTTATCCAGATCTTAAATGCTATTTTTCTTGTAAGGCATGAAAATTTTGCAATCTTATTCCAGCTCCTCCCCCTAAAGCAAGAATCCTTCCTTCACATCCTGGGCTAAGAACGCTGTCCTCCAATGTAGCCATGCTGATGTGCATGGAGTTCTTTGTAAATTGGGAACAGGGTTTCCATTATGTGAGGAGGAAGAGGGGATTGAGGAAACAGAAAGAGGAGAAAAGCTGCTAGTTTTGTTAACAAGTCTTTTTCCCCTTTAAAACCAGAGTCATAATTATGCTATAGCAGGCAGGTGTAGCCTGGGAAAAAGCAGAAAGCCAAAAAGTGGGTTTTTTTTCCTGCAATCATCTCATGAATAGATTAGCAATTGGGCCATTAAAATAACCAGACTTACTCATGAACTGTTCCCCCATCCACAGTTTTCCTGCGCTTCATGTGTGCAATTATGACATGCATGGTGATTTGCAACCAGTACGTGCAGCCCCACTTAACATACCACACTGCTGCTTCCCATCCCTCTCTGCCAGGGCAAAAAGCAGAGGTATTCCACTTCGAGCTCTTCAGTAAGTTCGCCTTTCAGCATTACACAGGAGACCAATACACCTAGGAGCAACAGCAGTTTGGAATGAAAGAAAGACTATTACTTGCATGACTAAGAATGACATGCACTCGCAAAAATTATAAGATTAGACCTTAAGAATGTCCTAATCCTTAGAAATAACCACAACTGCAAAGAAATCATGCGTTTGACTAAACACCCTTATTTCCCCCCCAAGTCCTTTAAATAAAGCAGCACTTTGTCACTCTCTGGCAGTGTTACGGCCTCAGCGTTACCGAGAGGCTATGTCTAACCAGGTGTTGGCCTAACCACAACTAAGGAAACAGCAGCACTCGGCCAGGCCGGCCTGCAGGCCCGGCAAGGGGCCTTGCTGCAAGGCCGCTCGGGCCCCCCCCCAGGCCAGCGAGGAGGCAGGGCCCAGGAAAGGCCTCTCCCTCCAGCAGGCCCCACGCCGGGCAGCAGCGGCACCCCCCCGGCAGGAAGGTCTCCGCACACCCCGCCTCCGCCGCGAGAGCGATGGGGACTCACCGCCTTCCTCCACCCAGTCACTCCATGCACCCGACGGCGCCTCTCTGCCAGGCCTCAACATGGCCACGGCGGGAGGGCTCGGCTTGCCCGTATCCAACATGGCTTCCTCGGGAAAACACCCGCGCCGGTCTCCGGGCGCCGCGGGGAAGCCAGCTGGCTTCACACCCGGACCCAAGATGGCCGCCGCCTCACCCCTGTGCAGATTCCGCCGCCCGGACCCAAGATGGCCGCCGGCAGCTTCACTGTCGGCGGAACCGCCAGGATACCTGTCCGAATCCAAGATGGCAGCCCCCGCTGGCGTGAGGCTGGCTCCGGGTCACGTGACGGGGGGTGTGGACCGTGTCCCGGCGGAAGCGTGAGGGACCGAGCAGGGAACAGGGACCGCTGGCGGCGGAGGGAGCGGGCTGGCGCCGCCGGAGCAGACGTGCCGGAGAAGAGGAGACACGGCTGTCACCACGGAGCCCGCCGGCGCTAACACGGCGGCGGCTGCCGCTTCGCGGGCCGGGGGCGCTGGGGACCAACCCGCCTCGCTGCCCCCGCCCCCGCCGAGGATGCCGCGCAGGAAGGTGAGCGAGGCCGGGGGAGCGCGGAGGCTGCCGGCGGGAGGGCGGCAAGCTCGGGCTACGGCCTCCCGCCTTCTCTGTCCCCCTGAGCTGCCTCTCGCGGGGGCAAAATCTGGGGGAAAATAGCGGCCTTCACCCCCCAGCGCCCGCCCCGCTTGCTCCCTGAGTGGCTCCCGCAGGGGCCTGCTGGGCGCTGATTGGCCGCCATTGCTCATCACTCATCGCCCCCAACGGTTGCCGTTTCCCCTCCCCCCCGCCTGCAGTGCGTCCTGCCCCTCGGCTTTTCCGATTGGGCGGCTATTTGGAGAGCTGGCCGCGGATTGGCTTTACTTGCCCGCCGGGCTGGCCTCTGATTGGTCGCCGCAGCTGCCCATCTACGCCCCCAACGGTCACCTCCCCGCGCGTGCCTTGTTTCTCCCTCTTTCCCTTCCCCCATCCCACTCCCGCCCCCTCCCCCGCGGGGTGGATGTTTCTGTAGGAGCGAGGCTCCCCCGGATAGGCTGGCGGCCGCCGTCAGTCACGCAGTGGTGGCCACGCCCCTTCGCTCTGCCAGGTGCCATTGGCGGGCTCCCGCATTCGGCCCCTCCCACGCGGCTTGTGATTGGCCGGGGCCGGCGCGTCTCGGCTGGGCGCAAAACAAAGCGGCGCGGGGCTGCGCTCGCGCCACGGGGCGCGCGGGGCGGCCTCGCTCCCTCCCCTGAGGCGGCGGCGGCGGCTCTGAGGTAACCTCAGAGGAGATTTTTCTCCAGGGTAGAACACCTGGCGCTTATTTATTCCAGTATGTCATTGTGAGCTTGGAATTACCTGTCAGGAATCAAATATCCTCTCTGTATAGCCTAAGCACGGTATGCAGGTTGAGGTGCTGTCGTGCTAATGCCCGGCTCTGTGGTGTTGCAGAGGAATGCCGGCAGCAGCTCAGATGGAACAGAAGACTCTGATTTCTCCACTGATCCTGAACATACAGACAGCTCCGAAAGCGATGGCACGTCGCGGCGATCTGCCCGTGTGACCCGTTCCTCAGCCAGACTTAGTCAGAGCTCTCAAGGTGAATGCTTTATTTTCCTAAACGCCTAAGTGGCAGGAGGCTGGATGTACTCTGTCTTCCTGACCTTTAGAACGTGTTGAGTTTACACCTAAATAAAATTATTTTATTTTTTGTTGGTGGGTATTGCGGTACCAAGGAAAAGAACAATCTCATGTAAGCGCACTTTGCGCAAATGAGATGATATAATCTAAAGACTAAATTGGTGGTGAAACTCAAGAATCTAATATCTTCTGCTTAAAAAGTAAAGTTGCCTGCCTATTGAATGAAAGGGGAATTAAAAGCCTTGATTCTGCTGCCAGCTTTGACTAATTTTTCTGAGACCTCTAAAATTTTACTTTCCGTCTAGTTATTTACTTAGGTACCAGAGTAGTCACATGGTGTCAATACAGAGAGGGTGTTCAGGAGTGAAAGTTGGTTTTGTTTGCTTTGTTTGTTTGTTTTGGGTTTTCTCTGCCGCAAGGGAAGGTAAACTTTCATGACTTTTTGAGGCTATTCTGCAGTAAAAGTAATCAACATATTGGCAGTTATTTTGTATACATCTACTTTGGCTTCAGATTGTAAGAGGATATGTTGAGTCTTTCTACCTGGTCGTTTTTAGTTTTAGTTTAGCTGTTTCACTGGTAGTTAATAACAGGAAATGAAATGCCATCTGGCATCCAGAGGAGGAAATGACAGTGGATATTAAGTTCTTTACCTTGTTCTGTTTATACTCTTTGACAAAGAACCTGTTTTGTGACAAATTTCCTTGCAGGTAAGAAGTATGCGTGCATAATCATCTGATGGTTATGTCTTGAAAAACAAAAGGAAATGTGATTTGCATCAGTGCATGGGATGCCTGTGATTTTCCTAGGGAGCAAAAGTATCACTTTCCTGTAAGATGGTCAGTTTTGTAGCCTTTTAAGCCGGATAGGATGCCCAAACCACACAGAGGGTTCCGAATATAGTTCCATACCAGAAGCAGCCTTGATTTTCCCAAGGGTTGCCTAAAACTAAGAGTTCTTATTTAAACTAATGATTCTTTAGCTTTTCCGATGGGAGCTGTTTTGTAATTACTAGTTACGTAAATAAGTCCAGAGAAAGTTGATCTAGTCCCAGATTGCTCGGTATTGGTTATAGTGTCAAAGATTTAACCTCAGAAGAATAGAGCAGATCCTTGTGATAACATGCAATGGTGAGATGTGGGAGGACAGAACTGTTTGTTGATATCCAGCTATCGCATGTTGATATCGGAGACTTCAGAGCACGCTTGAGTTAAGTTACTTACAGTGGTTGTTGTATGTGTGATTATGGTGTCTCTGTTGAATTAGATTCCAGCCCAGTTCGTAATCCACCATCGTTTGGAGCAGAAGAGCCTGTCTATTCTACAAGGAGAGTAACTCGCAGCCAACAGCAGCCCGCTCCTGTGACTCCAAAGAAATACCCGCTCCGGCAAACCCGATCGTCTGGGTCAGAAACTGAGCAAGTGGTTGACTTTTCGGATAGAGGTATGTGGGGTGCAGTGAGGCTTTGGGATTTTGCAAAATGCAGTGGGAAAGAGCGTATGACTTATTCTCTGAGGGCACAATACAGTACCCTGAGGATACTCAGGAGTTGCTTTACTTATTTTTCTGAGAGCTTTCTTCCATGTAAATTTGTAACATCTTGATCCTTATTCAGACACTAAAAATGCAGCTGATCATGATGAGTCTCCACCTCGCACCCCTACTGGGAATGCCCCTTCCTCCGAGTCTGATATTGATATCTCCAGTCCAAACGTATCACATGATGAGAGCATTGCCAAGGACATGTCCATGAAGGATTCGGGAAGTGACCTGTCTCACCGCCCTAAGCGCCGCCGCTTCCATGAGAGCTACAATTTCAACATGAAATGTCCCACTCCTGGTTGTAACTCCTTAGGTAATTTCAACTCAAGAATTAATGTGTTAGTTTTTGCCTTCCTGCTGTGATATTCAAAGCCCTGCTCAGTTAAGTAATACATCCTGACAGTACGCATTTAATTAGTATCAGGAATGTTGCTGGGAAGTGGATATAGAGAAGGGATATGGAGTACATCTGTAGGTATACTCTTTCACAAGGTGTTTTTGGCTAGAAGTGTTTGGAGGATGATGGGATGAAGAACAGGTTAAGAGTACTAGCACAGGTTTGGGAGGAAAATGCAGAATCCCGCAGGTAAGGTACTGGTCTCCACCAGAAGCAGGTATTCAGAGGCAAATTAATGCAATCCTCTGATATGTCTGGCTGCTTGTATGGGGTGCAGCCTTAGGGCTCTCGTGAGAGGGATTTTCCTCCTTTGTTCTAAAAGATGTGCCGTGAACCGTGACAAGTGTTCGTCCCATCGTGCTGGTAATAAACTTAGCATACCCCTTGAGAAGCTCATATGTGGTATCTAGACTGCTCTTTAAACTTCTTCATTATATCTTAAAAGCTTTTTTTCTGATCCTTCGCAGGACACTTAACTGGAAAGCACGAGCGTCACTTCTCCATATCAGGATGCCCGCTATATCATAATCTCTCAGCAGATGAGTGCAAGGTAGTTGAGTCGCCTATTTGGCTTTCTTATGCTTTTATGAAACAAAATGCCATGACAGGTCACTTGTCAACAGAAAGTGGAGCTACCATGTTCCAACTGATGTCTTTAGCTGTAAGACAGCAGCATGGGTGTGTCACATCATCTGTGAATTACAGTTCAGAGAATTTGCCTAGGCGGAAACGTAAAAGATGAAGGCCTTGATATAGTTTGCTGCAGTATTGACAGATGACTTTTGACTTCCAGGTGCGAGCACAGAGCCGGGATAAACAGATTGAAGAGAGGATGCTGGCCCATCGGCAGGATGACAACAACAGGCACGCCACCAGACACCAGGTAGGCAATCTGCACGTGATAGAATGGCTTCTCAACTAGAAGTAGAAAAACTCAGCTTGTGGTTTCCAATGACAAGTACTTTAACTTGATCTCCCTTCTTCATGTCTCAGATAAGCTGTTACGCTGAGTCTTGGCACTCCCCGTTTGTCATCTCCAATTTGTTTGAGCATGGGAAATGCATTGTATCCCTTAAATGAGAAACTGGAGCAGCTAGTGAGACCGCAGAGGTGGCATTTCCCAGTAATAATACAAAGGAGGCTGGAGCTCTTCTCAGGATGATCCTCTCTGTGTGCTTTAATGTATCTGACAAGAGAATTTCTGCAGAACTATAAAACTCAATTTTACTCTGACTAAATCCAAAAGAATAAAACGAGGGGAATTACATTTTTCAGTTCATGAACCTTGGAATCAAGTCAGGATGACTTTATGAATTGGCTCTGAGCTTTTCCACCTGACTAAACGGGTGGATAAGGATAAGTGGATAAATTCTGTCTTGTGAGACTGAGGCACACTGGCAGAGAAGAGCTGTGAAAGGAAGAAATATTTCCAGTTTTACATACTTGTGTTGTACCTGAAGTGTTCTCTCAGCAGCACTGAAATCTATAAAACTCAAGTTTCTGAAACGGCTGTGCAGCTATCGTACGTTATGAATTGAATACCTGGACAAAAGTATTTTGTTGTGGTGTTTTAGGGGTTGATGTGGCATGCCAAACGTCCGTGATGCTTCACTGACAGAATTTGGTTCGTGAGCAACAAATCTGATAAATTGGAAGTCAGGACAGAGGTCTTCTGGGGTTGGAAGGTGAATAAAAATCTTTGCAGTAGGTGAAGCCTACCAAAGGTTTCCACCTCTGGTTTCTTTCAGGCACCGACAGAGAGACAGCTGCGGTACAAGGAGAAAGTAGCTGAGCTCAGGAAGAAAAGGAACTCAGGACTAAGCAAGGAGCAAAAAGAAAAATATATGGTAAAAGTAGCGATTTTATTTTTTTGGTTCTCTTCTGTCTGGAATGAGACCATTAGGTGAGAGTTTGGCTTTCTCAGACTTCCTGCAACGTTCAAGGTGAAAAAAAAGTGGTGAGAGCCAACAGTGTTCTAGCAGCATAGCTGCAAAAACTAATGTTTTGTTGTTCTAGGAGCACAGACAAACCTATGGCAATACTAGGGAACCTCTACTTGAAAACCTGACCAGCGAGTATGACCTTGAGCTTTTCCGAAGAGCACAAGCACGAGCTTCTGAGGACCTGGTGAGACTTCTGAATCATAGTCTATCTTACAGCAGTTGTCTTTGTTCAACAGCAGTTGTCTTTGTTCAGAGATGTGAATGTTTTCTGGGATTTGTGGTACTTGTGCAGATAGAATCGGAGTGTGTCAGAAGAGGAGCTACAGCCCAGCTAAGGCAGCAAGGTTATGCTAGGGATAGGTAACTCTTTTAAGTGCCAGTCGTTCAGAGAGTTTATCGAAAATACAGGTGGAGCTACGCATTTGCAGTCATGAATTCTGTAATGCCAGCAAGAGGAATAATTAGCAACAGTCCCATTTAATAGGTGTTTGTTTTTGTTGAGAGAATGGACAGCTTTACTTGCTGTGAAAGGGCAGCTAAGGAGTGACAGAAACGGAAGACAGAAGTGCTTTGCAGAAGGCTGTCTTGATGGTAGCCTGTGACCGTGGAAGAGAGTTCAAATCTTGATGTTGCTAAGGTTTCTCCAGGAGATGAACCAAAAGATATTTTGATGGTCACTAGTGGCGGTTGTCTCTGGAGTACCTCAGGCAGAAGGCTACCCTGTATCTTTCCCTGCAGATGACGGAAGAGGCACGAAATGGCAAGGAGGTTACGTTGCTTTGATGACAGAAAGTAGGATCCCGGTGTTAGGGTGCCTCTAAATGCTGAGATACAAAAGATGAGAGGAAGGCTCAGTAGCTCCACTGCTGATGGACAGGACTTAGTCTGAGGTTGACTGAAGAGAGGTGTGTGGGAGTGCTCATTAGATCTGGTCCCACTAACAGGTGAACCTAGAAGACTTGAAGAGAAGGATTTTCTCAAGGGAATTAATTAGGGCCCTTTCCAGCCTCACGTCCACACCGGCTTTTATTTAATTAACCATTCATTTTTCTTATTCATAGGAAAAATTGCGGCTTCAGGGCCAGATCACAGAAGGCAGCAACATGATTAAAACAATTGCCTTTGGCCGTTATGAATTGGATACCTGGTATCATTCTCCCTACCCAGAGGAGTATGCTCGGCTGGGACGTCTGTACATGTGTGAATTCTGTCTCAAATACATGAAGAGCCAGACAATACTGCGCAGGCACATGGTAAGGCCTAGGGTGATTCTTGAGCTTTAAACACGGATGTGAGGATGGAGATGCTTTAAAATATTCTTGCTATTGTTATGTCAGTTACCCACTTCAAGGTCTGCTCTTTTAAACATGAGATGAGAATATTCTGTGCAGTTTTGAAAAGAAGAGAGATTTAATTAGACTCAGGTTTCGTGTCTGTTCCACTCAGTGAAACATAGAGGAACAGAAATGGGATGTGGAATTAAATTTGATATCATAGCTAAGAAGTGAGTGTTTCCTGCTGTATCCAGTAACTTTTGTGACTTTTTCTGCCCTTAAAACAGCAGCGTCACCCTTACCTTGTTTTCCTGTCGTAGGCAAAATGTGTGTGGAAACATCCTCCAGGCGATGAAATCTACCGCAAAGGCTCTATTTCAGTGTTTGAAGTCGATGGGAAAAAGAATAAGGTAACTAACTGTGGTCACGGGCCAGTCTTGAATGCAGATTCCATCCTTTAAATGTACTGTGCGCTGCTTTCCCTGTAGAGCAACAGGATGTGAATGTTCCTTTCTCCCTCTAATTTCAAAAAGGTTACTAGAGTCTGTTCTCTCAGTTCTTGCAGTTCTGGCAGTAATTTTGTCTGCGTTTTCCTGGTGGTTATTCCTCAGCCCTGTTGTGCATCAGCAGTTCCATCTGTTGTCTCATAATCATCCTGGACTAGTAGCTTTTGGAGTTACATGTCAAGATCCCTTTCTGAAAGTTATTAGAGAGATCTGAAGCATGGCTTCAGTAGATTGCTGCTGCCCATCTCACATTCAGCTGCGAATACTCTAGTCAGGCTTGAGTTAGAGTTAGAAGCTGCCCAACATTATTGCAGGTGATCTCCTTAACCCTAAATTTAAGGGTAGAACATGAGACTGCACCTGCGAATTAGCTGCTCAGTCGTAGTAGGGTGCTGTGCTTGTGTCCTGTCTCTAGTTGTGTTCAGTCTTGAAGGCTTCAGAGGCAAGAACAAAAAATAAATGCAGAAGATAAATTTTGCATTGTCAGAAGCTGGGAAGAGTCTTTTCCGTTCACTACAGGTGTCATTGAAGTATAGGATGAATACAAATACAGTGCAAGCAAGCAGAGATCCAGTTTTCTTTCAACCTTCCGCTCCCCTTCTCTAAGTATGTGATGTTTCGGGCATTCAGAGATTGCTACGACAAACTTAAATTTCGGGAATTCTTCTATTTGGTACATAGGCTTACCAAACTTCATCATAAATGGAGTTGCTTCCCAACCTAGCTGCTCTATTTGAAAAACTGTACGTTATTTCTCAGATGGTTCACAACTTTCTTCTGATTTCCCGTCTATGTTTGTTTTTGTCTCCTTTGAGGATGTTCCGCTGTAATAAACACGTGTATCCTGTTCTCTCTTTGCTTCTAGATCTACTGTCAAAACCTGTGTCTGCTGGCAAAACTTTTCTTGGACCATAAAACTCTGTATTATGACGTTGAACCCTTCCTCTTCTATGTCATGACAGAAGCTGACAACACTGGGTGTCACCTGATAGGCTATTTCTCCAAGGTTAGTTGAAAAAAAAATGCATATACTCAGTACCTCACTGGAATGAGATTTAGGGCACAGATTATCAATATTGAATATATCTTCACAATTTTTGCGGTCTCAGGATTTGTTGCCTTTAAGGAAAGGTAAAGTTTCAAAGCTGATCTGCATAAGTGGTTCATGTTGTTTGCTACAGGGGTTGCAGGTGCTTTGCGGTAGCGTCTTTCCTCATGACTAGCAAAAAACAAATCGGCTCAAATAAAACTAGTGTCACTAGGAAGTGGTATCTTAAATGTAGGCAAAAGTAATGATAAAGAAAAATGCATTGCTTAAAATATGTATTAGTTGCCATGGCTTTTTTTTAATAAAGTACTTGGAGGAAGAAGAATACTTAGATGGAGAAGCTGAGACGTTAGTCAAGTTTCTTGACCAGATTCCCAACATTAGTTACTGGCTAAGCTTATGGTAGAAGCTAGTTTTCTTGACCTTGTTCTGTGCCCTGTTTGCTCAGTCATGCTGCCTACCTAATAAACAGCCAAACTGTTTGTTTAATCCCTACGGCTTGTTCATGAAATATATTTCCTGGTTGTCCTTACTTAGATGCAGTAAAAGTGATTGGCCTTCTGGACATGATGGTATCATGCAATGCAGTCATCAGTTTAGATATTGCAGCCAGTGAAATTCTTTAGGCGGGAGAATAATCTCCCAAATGAAGTTCAGGAAAGTATTTCTTAAACTGCCTGAATCAAAACTGAATAAATATCTTAAAAAACCCAAAAAACAAAACTCTAGAGAAAAATCTGCATTGATCTGAGAACAAGTGTGTCTGGAAGAGTCTCTTCTTTGTCTGAACACTTCAATACGTGCTCTGTGCTTATTATGCTAGTATTATGTTGCCCTTTTTATTGCGTATAAATCTGCTGGATGACAGAGGTGGTAGTTACGGGACTGCCTTAAAGTGTTACTGCCTTCTCCCCAGATACAACTCTATTGCCTGCCATCCTAGGCTTAAAATTGTGCACCAATCACCCAATTTAATGGCTAATAAAGTAAGACACTAAGCCAGGTTGGTAGCTGAAGGATGATCGTGTTGCTTGTTAGTTGTTAGGCAGGTTTTTCTATGGCTGCTCCCTTCCCCTTGTATTGTATCAGTTGCACAGGCTTGTTCATTCTGTCAGGATTATGATACACCCATTGTTTGTACAGATCGAGACCTGTTAATCTATCTTCTCTGTGCTCTTGTTTTTAGGAGAAGAATTCTTTTCTCAACTACAATGTTTCTTGTATCCTGACAATGCCTCAATACATGAGGCAAGGTTATGGCAAAATGCTCATTGACTTCAGTAAGTATAAAAACTGATAATGGCTGTAGAATGAGGCAAAAATCTCTGTCTTAAGGAGTTCAGTTTTCTCATGCTGATGTTTTGGGGATCAGAGTTGCACGGCTGACTTGTTTGAAGGGACTTTATCCAAAAGTGTGTATGTAAATGCCTATAACTTGCTGAACTTTGAAACAGCTGTTTAGCACAGGCACATGCATTGCAGCCTGCCAATGAGTTCATTCATCATGTACTCATTACTGGTATTTGCATGCAGAAGTAGCTAAGCGAGTAAATGCCTTTTGTGTGCTTCATATGCATCAACTGTTATGTGTTAGGAAGAGAAAACATAGATTAAATGCCCACATTAACCCTTCATCGTTCTTTTCAAGTGTGACTTGGGTAATGCCAAGATTGGTAAAAGTCAGCAGTGCTTTCAGTCTGCGTTCTAACTGCCCGCCACCTGACAGTCAGTGGTTAATTAGAAAAAGAAGTTTGAGCTCCTTTTGCAGGACTGCGTGGAAGAGTGACATTCTGGAAACATTTTCTGTCCAACATGTACAATTTCACCCAGAAATCTAACATTTCTCAGTTGACTGTTGAGCAGTTTTGATTATAGCTGATTTCTGCATGTGCTAAAGAGAGTAATAGTCAGGAGAGACTAGTTTAGGAGGGATAAATAGGTTTTCTTTCCTTTACAGGCTATTTGCTTTCCAAGGTAGAAGAAAAAGTTGGCTCTCCGGAACGGCCTCTGTCTGATTTAGGTCTCATCAGCTACCGTAGTTACTGGAAGGAAGTTCTCCTTCGTTATCTGCATAATTTCCAAGGAAAAGAGATCTCTATAAAAGGTATGTCTTCAAGCTAAATAAGCTTGTAATGAATTGGTTGAGGAGCATTTCTGTGCATCTTACTCACTCATTTTCCTCAAATATGAGGCATGTCATGCTGGGCTCATTTTTAGAAGAAAATAACACAAGTGTTTATGTACCAGCACGGTTCAGCAGAACATTCTTAACAGCTGGGTGTTGCTCTTTCCAAACCTGCCACCATTAAAGATAAGTCAGCTTGCTGAGCTTTGAAAGTATGTACTGGCTTCTTTTTTTAAAATATTTTTTCAAAGAGGATTCTGTAGAAGAACTTCCTCTCTAAGTTAGAATGTTCATTTTAAGAAGATAAATGGCTACACTGAGAGGCTTTCAAACACTTTGGAAAAATACTAAGACTGTTTAGATTTCTGCCAATAGCATTTTGTACACGGATGGTACCTAGGAGTATGCAGGATTTCATAGAGACACTAAGCTGGTTCTGAAAAAGCTGATATGTCTTCTTTCAGAGGATTACACCATATTAACTTTGATCCTAAAAGCAGTATCGCTAAATCATTATGATGTTCCGTTTCAACTGATTTTTTTCCTCAGTGCTTCTCTCGGGCTGACTTTCAGTGTCAGGGCGAGTTGGGCTGTTTCTATACAGCTCTGCATGGCTTGCAGCCAAAACCTATGGTTCTTCAAGCTGTTTGCAATCAATCAGTCCTCAAGAGTAAAATGAGCATAGGCAAGTTTATGTAACAGTGCTACAGATAACTAGGAGGGTCTAAGGGTGTAAATCGGGCAACAACAGCAATATTGCTTGTGTCACCTTAATATCTGCAAGGTATTTTTTGGATATGATTACAAAGGGAGTTGCATAAAATTTGTTGTTGAAAACGAACAAATATTGGGTGGTTGCAAAGGACATTCATGGTAGACTGGCTTGTTTCTCTCCTTACATAAACAGATATTGTTTTGCAGAAATCAGCCAGGAGACTGCAGTAAACCCTGTCGACATTGTTAGTACATTGCAGGCACTTCAGATGCTCAAGTACTGGAAGGGAAAACACCTGGTCCTAAAAAGACAGGTAAGATTTCTGATGGCTCTCTCTGCATTTTTGTTTCATTATATTTAGCTGTTACACTTGAAGTAACAGCCTTTGAACCTACCAAAATCAATATTTCCTTTGTCTTGTGCCAGGCTTTCCAGCCATTTGATTCTAGTGGGGAGCACTGTAATTGTCAAGTGAAATGCAGTAACTGATAAAATATGATATGAGCACCCAGCCTGATTCTTTGGTAGTGTAGAAACATGCTGCATTGATCTTCCTTATTTTGATGTGGGGAATAACATTGCTCATTGTTAAGTGGGTTGTAGAGGAGCAATGGATCAACATTCCTGTCGTGCTCCTCATCATGCCTGCCCTTTACTGGGCAAATAAATGACCTAGTAGTGGACGGAGTTCATTGAATCCTGAATGGGTTCTGCTTGTGTCCTTGTTAGATATGAGGCAAGTGGTGTGTAAATAACTCAAATCTGTGACAGCTTCTCTTTTTCATTTCCCCCTTCCTGAGACTTTACTTTGTAGCTAAAAGTAGCCTTATCAGTGTCTTTTTGGAACTGCTTCCGGAAAACACTGTGGAAGAGATGTTGTTTTTGTCATGCGAAGCAGAGAGCAGGCTTAGGCATCTTTACATTTGTGGACTGAGATATTTGGTGTTGTACCATGGATAACTCTCCATCACAGATCACTTGTTTTAACCTGCCCTTTCATGCTCTTTTCCCCAGGATCTGATTGATGAATGGATAGCCAAAGAGGCAAAAAGATCCAACAGCAATAAGATAATGGATCCCAGCTGTTTGAAATGGACCCCTCCTAAGGGAACTTAACTACCTATCACTCCTGAAGCCAGTGAACCCCAGCAGTAGGAAGTACCCTAGGGATCTCTGTTGTATCTGTTGCTGTTGTGATTGGCTGGTACAGTACCCTCCCGAAAGATCAGTTCCCCTTGGTACTGTTCTGGCCCAGATCTTTTGTGCACACCACAGACGCTAGTTCTGAGGAACTTTATGTTTCGGCCTCAATGAGGTTGCAAGGATTGGATCTGTATAGGACCCAAACGATGCTCCTAGCAGCACTGGCCCAAGGAGTTCTGATATCTGGTACTGTACCTGTCCAGTCACTGGTCTTACCCTCATGTTCTTATTCCAATGAGGTTGTGTTGTGTCTATAATCTGGTTGTTTCTTCCTTCAGGCTCCTTGCCTTCTAAGTAATGGAGATAACTTCTGTGGCTTTTGAACAAGGTCTAATAATGCTCATTTGGGGAAAGTCTGGTTTCCGACAAGCAGCAATTACACTGACTTCAGCATTTTTGACAAGTTTTGTCTGATGGACTGTTCCGTTCCATGTATCAAATAGTTTAATAAGGTAACATGCCACCTCTTTGAGCAGTGTGTTCCATATAATATAGCAGGTCTTCACATAGTTAATATTGTACAGTCAGAAGCTTGCATATCTTGTACCTGAGGGGTGTGATTGTTAGTGTTACCCTGGAGAAGTCAAGGCTAAGTGTGTGAGAACACTGTGATCTGAGGTATTTGATAGAGTTGTTCCTGGTATACTCTCCTGGAGCTAGTACTGTACCATGTCTGTTGGAGAGACCTCTTTGGTTATATGTTATTCATTTCCTCGTTTATCTGTTGGAGTTGGTGGATTCCTTTACACAAAAGCAGCCTGTTCAGTATAGCTCACCTTAACTGTTTTTCTCAGAGCAGTCTTCCTTGAATTGTAGGTCTCTTTCTACTGGAGAGGAATTTTCTCTATACTGAAGAGGTAAACCTTAACTTCAGACAGATACTTGCTAGCCTTGTCCAAACAGCCACAGAAACTCTGTAATGCAAATATCATCAGTTGTTGGGTTGCCTATTGTGTACATTCTGTGCATCAGTGGCAGCTCCAGTTAGCTGTGTGGATGCTTTGCTTCTCTGACAGTGCATCCTTGTTTGTCTTTGTAAAACAAAAGAAGCTTTTGCTTCCTCTCTCCCATCAGCACCACCAGAAGAAACTATCATACAATGGCTTTCAATTATAACCACTGTCCTTGTTCCACAAGTTTCCTAGATGGCTGCAATGTGATAAAAAGGGGGGGGGGGGACAATCTCTGAGTAGATAATGGCAGCATCATATAGTGCTGATTTCATTTAAACCTTCCAATGCTTTCTCATTGAATGGTGTCTGAAACGAAGCACTTGCAGTGTACTGGTAGGTAGGAGCCATTTCCTGTTAACCACTGACCCATCCTAATGTGGAAAAGTTCTCCGTGGCCCCTTTGATGGTTGTCTCTGCCTTTCTCTTCCTTCCTAAAAAATAGATCATCAGTACATGATGTGTACTTTGTGGGCATTACTGAATTTTGCTGTCATATGCCCTTTGCTCCTGTATTGTAACTAACTACAGATACTCATGAAACTATCCAATGAAGTAGATCTCTTGTGGAGTAGGGAAGAAGGCCATTCTTGTGCAGAAGCTAAACCCTGTTCCCATGATGTGGCAGAATGTGCTATTCTTGTATCTACTTCTCAATAAAGCATGTTCTCTGCTCAAGTCTGTGCCTTCCTGTTATTTTTTTCAGTCAGACATGCTATTCTGGCTCTCCAGTTAAGTGATGCTGCCTGTCTGTGTTGCAAGGGACTACTTTTGAACCTCTCTGTGTCCGATATAATACGGATTGTGACTGTAGCAGCCTTTAGGTTGGATGTTTTGGAAATACTCTGTATTGTATGTTCACTCTAGAACTGATCATGCACAGGAGGCTATCATGAGGAATATATGATGTTACCAGATACTAGCAACTTGAGCATGATTTAAGATGCTCAGCTTATGAAGGAAGAGAGTGAACTAACTGAGAGGATATCATGCCTTAGTAGCCTTGTTCTAATTAACATATATGTATGAACAGTAGTTCACCAAGACCAAACAAAGCCAGTTCCCTGAACAATGATGTTTGTTTACTCAAGCCATGTCACAGCTATTCCTACTGCTGTCATATTTTCCCTAATGACAAGACGGTTCTTAGAGTTTGATTTGGGAGCATTGCCTTTCCTTATTTGAGCGCACTTTTTTACAGTACCAGTTGCCTTTATTTTATTTATGTTATTTTTATTGCAAGTACAGACGGCTGCATCGTGGTTTCGTTCATAGGTAACTGGACAGACTCAGGAGGATAAGGGTTTTGTTCCCCACTGTTATGCTGTGTGACAGCGAGCAAGTCACTTTTCAACTCTAGGCTTTTGTTTCCCTCCGGTCCTTATTCTGTTTAGCCTGTTTACATTGCGAGGTCCTCTGAGGCAGTGACTGTCTCACTGTATCTGTACAATTCTTAACATGGGGTCCCACGCTTGACTGAGACCTCTGGGCGCTTTGGTAATGCAAATGCTAAAGTAGTGAGTCATACAGATAGCTGTAAGCATCTCTGGGTAACCAGGGGATGAGGCATGCTACTGCTCACAGTTTCACTCACGGTTTATTCATAGCAACTGCAAACTTGCAGATGTTATACGCTATAAGCAGTTTGACGCCTACCTAAAAAGTCAGGATGCCTACCAAAAAGCAGTCAGTGCTCTCAGAAAATCATTTCATAGATTGATCCATTCTTGACCCTCTCTTTTCTCATTTATAAAAGACATTTGCCTTTAGCCTTGACCAAACACAGGAATAGAAGGTGTATATGATTTTAAGCACACTGGTAACCTCACAGAATGCTTTACTGGACAGCAACCTATGGTAGACCCAATAAACCCTAGCACAGACCCAAATTCAATGCAAGACTAAATTAGAGGTTGAGTGCCAGACTGCCTCACATGAGCGTCCCACAAACCAGAACTGGCTATGGAACTGAAAGTGATACAAATCAAATAAGATTTTGAATGCCAGTGAAGGTGAACAGTAGGAGCATATCAAACCTCTTAAGGAATGGGCTCTCATTGGAAGCCTTATGTTTTATGCCCCAAATCAGAAAAGTACCCTGCTGAGGAACTAGATAGAAAGCAAGGTCTTTCAGTGCTCAATCCTGATGCTTTAACATCAGACTTGTCCTTTTTTCTGTGGGCCAACACCCAAGTTTCTGTGCTTCTGATGTCACCTAATGCACTTGCCAACGTCTCTTTGAGAGGAATTTATATTTTTCTAAAAGATTTGTCTTTTTCGGCAGAGCCAAAGTTTAAAAGTCTTTGTTAAGTATGTTTCACTGCTGTCAGTATACAAGAAATACTCTTTGAAAGCTTTAGAGATGCAGTAGTAGCAGTGTATATACTAATAAAACAGTATTGTTTCCTGATTGAATTTGCTTCCCAGAGAACTTTCCATGACTTCTGCCCCTTTACTCAGACTCTAGCTAGCCTGTAGCCATTTTTCTGACTGTCTCAGCAGTCTCTACAACTTTTTCCATGTTTGTTTTGCCGTTTCTATCCCTTAGCCTTCCAGATGTCTCAGTTAAAGCAACTTCACTTTCTATTTTAATCTCCATGCTAAGGTGCAGGTGTAATAGCTTAGACTATGGATGGGTATAACACAGGCACCTGCTTACCAGAGGACTTCACCCACACCTCTTTGCGTTGAATTATGCACTGCTATTCCAGGCTTAAAGCTGCACTGCACAGTTACTATTATTTCAAGCTGGACGTGGATAAACAGCATGGACATATCCTCTGCTCGTTAGCTGGACTCGTAATTGCTTCAGCTTTAGGAAGTTGAACTGAAGATAAGTTAATGGACCTAGTTAATGCACAACGTCTGTATTTCAGACCCCCAAAACACCTCCACGTTTGTCCATGTAGCTAAAGATTTCTTAGCCACAGGAATTCTTAGCTCTTAGTGCAAACTAATGTAGGAAGTGAGACACAGGCAACTGGCACAGAGATCCCACTGTCACTATTTCCTCACTGCCAGCTGCTTTGTCCTACCTTACATGTAATTGTGCTGCCTTCAGTTGTACCAGTACAGTGTTTATAGGGACCACTCTGAACTAGATCACTGATGTGATTCAAACATCTCCATCTCTCTCATTGTCTCTACTGGCTGTATCATTTGGCAGACCACAAGGCCCCTCCTTTTCACAGTTTTTTTTTTCAGATTCCTGGAACGCTGGTACAATAAGTTTTCACCATGATGAGGCAAATTGGTGAATTTTGCAGTGCTTGTGTTTCTTTGCCAAGGTCTGTGTGCATCTCCAGGAACTGGTATATTGCTGCTGTTCCTTCTCCCCAACTGAGCACTGCCAGTTCTGCTGGCTTTTCCTTTTTGATATAATTGTTTGGGGCAGGATGTGGTAATGTTGTGGCCACGCTGAGGATCTGCAGGGAAGGAATAGATGGTTGATACTCCTATAAAGAACACTAGAGGAAAAGAGACAACGAGGAAGCAGGAAGGAAAGGAAGCTAAATATGTAATGTTACTTCAGTTGCTTCTATTGTGATTGCTGTGCAACTCTGAGCTTAGTTTAAACCCATGTAAAACAGTCCATCTGCCAGTAACTCCTCCCTCCTGTTGTTCCAAAACTATGGAAAGAACTAGAACACCTACCTCTCTCACCAGCTCACAGGCAAGGGGAAAAGCAACTCTATTTTTGAGAGCATTCCCTGTAATTAGGTCTGCTTCCCCCTCCCCCTTCCCCTGGGCTCCTGCCCACACACCATAAGAAAACACCCAGCCTCAAGTCTGGCATGACAGCAGAGGTGTAGCAAAAAGGGAGAAAGCAAAAGGAAAAGAAAACATGCCCAGGAAGTGTATAGATCTCAAAGACTCTTGCAAGCTTTCTACAGTGAAACATTTTGAATTAAAAGCTGTTAAGCTGCAGAAGGCTAAGACTTGACTCCCTTCTCCACTGTCAGTTAGTTCATGCGCTAAACAGTGGTAATATACTGCTGAATTTGTGCTTACTTTGCACAGATAGGCACAAGATCCACAAATTACAATAACCCTGCATCATATCTGACTAGTCGGAAGTAAAAAGGGTAGGCTTCTGGAGCTAGATTACCTATTATCTGTATAAATTGATCAGTAAAAGATTAAACACAGGGGGTTATATAAAGCAGTAGACAACTGAGCTGTATATCTTTAAAAGCGATATGCTTCTAGCATGGCTAAATTCATTGGAGGTGGTTAAAAGGCAGCTGTTTGAACAGAGTGAAGCGATGATGAGTTTCATTTTCTTTGTATTCAATTCCCTTGGTGCTTGGGTAGATGCTAGTGCATCAGGCTTTTCCACAGGTAATGTTTTTAGGTGGTGATTAATGAGGAGTCTGAATTGGGGCTTATAACTGAGGTAAATCAGTGACATAGTAGCAGGTATGCTAACAAGTGTAGGAAGAGATTGTGCAGGAAGGCAAGGGATCGGATCAGTATGCCTGTCAGCCACTATCACCAACTCTTACCAGTCAATTTGTCCAAACCGGAAAGTTCCAAGAGGTTTTACGTATCAGCCTAAGCCTTCTCTGAAAGGACGTTACCCATAAAGCAGCTCTTGGTTTCCACAGCTAGCACAAAAGGGAGCTCAGTGGGTTTCAGCTCTGCTAGGGATTATTTAACTAAAGTAGCAGAAACTCACCATGGCAAATGTTGTTGATGAGAGATCATGAGACCAATCCCATTCAAAAAAAAAAAAAAAAAGTTCTAGGGAGCTCTCCTGCTTTTCCTGAGACAAACATGTCCAGAACTGCAGCTCTGGGAACAAGAGGTAACAAAGACGACATTAATTTTGATCCAGGTTTAAACCACTAGAAAAACTCCAGCCCACTTCCATTTCACTCCAGAACTCCTGGGTTCTGTTCCTAGCCCTGCCATTGATTGATTGTCTAACTCGGGCAACTGCTGAGTCGTCTGTAGGGGAATCACTGTGATATGGCTCATCTCAGAGGGGTATATCTGAGCAGAGGTATTTGAGATGTAAATGAAGGCAATCAGCCTCAATTTGACCAGTGGTCAACTGCATAGCCATGCAACTGCAGCTATGTAGTGTGGCATAGTACGTGTCACGCTAGCCAGGGCTAAAGGAGAAGTAGAGGTACAATCTACTCTTCCTAAACTTCCCCCTGTTAATCCCCACCTAGTCCATCAGCGTGTGGCTGTGCGTTCTTTCACCTTTTCGAAGTGAGGACAGTTTCATGGGCAGATACGCGAAAACAAGAAGCTACAGTCCTATTTCACTCTGGAGATGCAGTTTGACCCCCTGCAGCAGCCAAAGAGAAACAGGATGTCAGTAAAGCATGTTTGTTGGCAACTTCAGTGTGTTCCTGATGAGCCAATAGGCTGGATCAAGATGCTTGTTTGCTTTCCATCCCATGAGGGAGTTTTCCAAGCTGATCTGTTACATGCCTTCCAGTGAGATAAATCACCCGCTCTTTAAGCCACTCTGTTTATTACTTAATGCTGGCACTGGAAAGAGGCAATCAGAAGTCTGTAGGAAACCTTTCTTTGACAGACTAGTCCTTGTATGAGAAAAACACAGAAATCGGATGGGGAACAGCAACAAAATTCAGTGAAAAAGTTTAATCTCGGCCCTGACTGTTCTTCTTCTTCCGACTAATTTTATGTTAGGACTAGTGAGAGCCTAGAGAGCCAGGATCACTCCTTGGGAGGTGCTGTTTTAGGGAATAGCTTTTTCATATTATGCTTGCTTCCAGAAATTCTCAGGGATATGGCTTGCGGCCATGTGGGTGATAAATTTGAAACCTAACTACAAGAAAGTAGTGAATCAGATAAAAGTTGTCCTTTTGCAGACAGGTATTTCAGTCTTGCCTGGAGTAGGAAAAGGGCCTAATTTAGGATGTTTTATCTGATCATATGTCCACTTTCCAAGGACAAAGCCTTGTATACACAAGGACACTTTCTCCTTTGTCCTGGACCGCATTTAGTCATTTACACTAGTACCAGGTAGAGGTTACAGTCTACCCACTCGTTTAGAAGGAGCTTTGTATTCACGTTGCACTTGCATAAAGACTTCATGCTCTACAACCACTGGAAATCAGAACAGGTTTGTCTATCAGAAAACAAGATCAAAGTGAAGCTGGGTTTACTTTGTGTATGTTTGTTAACTTTCTCTTTTTTAGTCAGATACTGCCTTCTATTATTGAGAAGTCTAATATTGAGAAGACATTATGTGCAAGTCCTAAATACTTATTTCTTCCTTTTTTAGTATTTTGTATTTTGTTAATTTGGCTAATTCAACAGGTGAAACCATGTGTGGGCAATGAAATCTGAGACTCCAAGAAAGGCTGTAGAGTCAGAAGTAGAAAGGTTTTGCTGTGTTGTGAAAATTTTGCAATTTAAGCTCACCTGTTTAAGCTCCCCATGACACTTAGTTCTTCTGAAGTTTTCCATTAAAAGGCAGAGAAACTTGCTCTTTGTGACCGTGGGAAATCCATTTCCTGGATGGGTTTGATTCAGATCAGATTTAAGCACCTAAAATCTGTTTTTCACACTCCAGACAAGGAGTGTATTTATTAGAGAATTGTATTGCCTGGCTTTGATGCCATCTAGGAAGTTCCTCTCTGACCAGGCGTTGCCTTGTTTTCTAGCATCACAAGCAGTTGATTAAGAGGGTTTTAAAAGTCAGTGGATTTCTTTCTCAGTTAAATTTGATAATTTACCAGACTTAGCTAATGTAAGAGGCATCGTGCACATGACTGAATCCAAGCAACCGCAGAACTCCCTGGAAATCCCCAGTGAAAGGTCAGCTAAGTCCAGACAGTTTTATGGCAAAATCTGGTTTGCTCTGAGATGACAGCAGAGGGTGCTGCCTCCCCAGGGCAGGGGAAGGTCGCTGTGCAAAGGCACTGCAAAGCCTCTGAGGAAGCCCCTCTACAGTTCTCCAGGACCTGAGAGATCATCCTTTCGTTTTAGTTCTCTTTTTATGTATCTCTCTCTGTATTTTCTGGGGAAAAAACTGTTCACGTTCAGAGATTGGTCTTAAGGCATGGCATGGCGAGAATACTCATCTCTGTGCTAGCCAGTGCATGTTTGTATCTAACACCAGCTTTGGAGGACGTCAGTACAGGGTCATGCCTTAGAAAAGTCACATAAACACTTATTGTTCGAGCACTGGTCTGGGACTTGGGAGACCTGGAATTTCTTCCCAGTTTTGGCACAGCCCAGCTGGCTGGATGTGATGCATTGCTTCACCATCATGTGCTTTAGTTGCTCTGTTTTCCTAACAGAGATACCGCTCTCCTTGTCCTTTGCTATGAAGCCGTATGTATGTTTTTAGGTGCCTGATGCCCCCATAACTCTCAGAGATGGGACATCTACTTTGATCCCACTGGGTGAGGACAGGGAGTTTGTATCATACCAGACGCTTCAACCGCAAGCCAGTCTGCCAGATGGGAACGCTGGGCCAGTGCCTCTGCTGCAAGGACATGACCAAGCCTCCCTTGTCCTGCTAGCACCAGTGTCAGCTGCTTTGCTAGCAGCATCAAACCCTTCTGCCTGGCTGGGTGTTCTTTCTTTACATGCAACACTTTTTCCAGCTCTCAGCTGAATGAAAGCTCAGAGCAGCAGTGCCTTGAGGCAGACCCATCCTCACCACTGTCCCTCCTCCCAGATCAACACAGAGAGCAGCCAAGGCAGGATGCAGCCCATAGATGGCACTGGCCTTCCACCATCAGTGTCTTGGGTCAGTGCATCTGCCCATGGCCCTGCCCAGACATGACTAACCAAGCTTAACCCCTGGACTGCCAGCCACACCATTTGGCAGTAGAAGCCCATGGCTAAAGGTGTTACCAGTAAGTTGAATATTTTATTTATTTATTTTTAACGTTGTGCCATGCACCTAATGAGGGAGCACTTTAATAATCTGCTGCCTGCAATATATGCAACCAGCAACAGGAGGCGCTCTGCCTCCTACACCAAAAGGGACTCTGAAGTTGAGCAGTTCAAGTCAGGCTCCTCTGTTTTTGCAGTTTTCACTAAAATAGTTAGGCCTGCCTCCGAGCTCTGCAAGTGTATGAATATAATGCTCAGGCTTTTCCCCTTACAGAGAAGTACTCCCAGTCTGAATGTAAGAACTGTTACAGCTCAAGAAGTCATGGTTTTTCTTTTTTATTTCCATTATATTATCACTTCAGTGCCCTAATTAAGATATAGACTTCATTGTACCACTATACAAACAAGCAGTGAAATATCCTGTGGGATGTGAAGGTGTCTGTGCATTGATGTTGGGAGGTGGGGGAGAGTTGTCAGATTTTCCAAAGGTCTTATCCCCTCTGTGAAGGAGTAGATGGCTTTTTCCTTGTGGCCAACTCCAAGCTGATGTGCTACATGTTTTTGAAAATCTGGTTCTGACTGTGGGCAGTAAGCCCTGTGGAAAATTTTAGCCTTCCGGCCGGAAGATGACCACAGACAGAGTTCAGAGGAGAGTAGTAAACTGGTCAGGAGCTTGAGGGACTGGTTTGTGACAAAAGGCTGAATCAGATGGTGGGGAGGAGCTGATACGCATTCTTGGAAGATGCCCAAAGAGGGAGAAAGATTTTTTAGGGGATGTAGAGAGGTAAATAACTGGAACTAAAGGGATGAAAAGGAGGGGAAATGCATGATGACTGACAGAAAAAATATGAGCCCCCTGAGCCTTCATTATATTCCTATAGCACTGGAAGAAATCCCATCACTAGGGTCATAACACTAGGAAAAGACCTGAGGACACTGCCTTGTGTTGGCCGTAGAGAGATGAATTAGGGGGACTCCAAAGGTCTTCTCTTTGGCTGCCTTTTCCTTTGATTATTTCTGTCACAGGGAGGCAGAATGGGGTCTGCTTCAGAGTAGCAGTCCCTAATCTTGCTGGTGAGAGTCACAGAGTCAGGGTTTGGTTTCATCATTTGCACTAAGCATAGCCTGCAGGAGTCAGAGGGCTCTGCCTGAAATGGCTGAGACCCCTTGGGTTGAGGCAGCAGGACTGCAGCAGTTATAGCCCAAGAGCAGTAGCTCCTAAATGGTGGTCTGCAGATTGGTGGTGAGCCCAGCATTCTCAGTTCACATGTTTCAGTTCCTACATTAATGAGAAAGGTGCAAGGTGAAGCATGAGGAATCTGGAAACGTAACATGGTGAGCCATGACTTCAGCAAGCTGCAAAGGTTGGACCATTAGCCTGAGATTTCAGTGACTTGCATTTGATTCCTTGTTCTTCCACAAATTACCTGTACCACTTGGGCCATGTCACTCTCTCTATTTCAAGCTCCACCCCTGTTAAAAGATGGTGCTTGGTCTCACACAGAAATTAGGAAGTGCTCTGTATGGTAGTGAGGACTATGTAAGATCTACTCTACTGGTAACCTCAAATCAGACTTTTTTTCTAGTGCAATGTTTTTTCTTTTCTACCTTTCCTGTCCTGGGAATTATTTCTTCCCATGGTCCCCTCCAACTCCCAGCAGGAACCCAATATGGGAAAGCCTAGTTGAAAACTCCTGCCCTGCATTCTTTGGGGAAAAGGGCTGGATAAAAGGGGAGAGGGTCTTAGTTCAAGATGGAAATAAAATTTTCATCTGAAAGTGATCGCTGGAAAAAAGGCCTGTTTTGATGTTGCCTGATGCTAGTAAAATTATAGCAGTGTGAAACAAATTTGCCAAATGCTATAAGATTTCACCCACTTTGCACCATTAGATCTAGGGCCGTAATTTATATCCCTGTTGTTTTTGACTGGTCCCACCTTGGACTTATGCAAATTTCTCAGTCCAAGAGGGTGGCACTGGAGATATTATCGCTGCCTAGTTTTGCAAATCTGCATTCATGCCACATGATGTGGTCACGGGTGCACAAGCACCCAGTTCTCCAGCCAGCGGTTGTGCCTTCCCCTACTTCTGGGCCAGGCAGGTTCTCCACCTCCCATGGCTGGGCAAGGGTGCTGCAGCATCCGGTTTGTGTCACGTTAAGCTCTGAGCTCTTCCCTTACTCCACCACCTCCTCCCACACATGGAGAGATGCTGCCAGAACGCCAGAGGCATGGCAGCAGGGAGCCAGGCTTGCTCTCCTGAGCGGGGAGACAGACAGAGACAGCGCTGGGAGCAGTCAATGGAACAAGGGAGAGCCAAGGCTGCCAGACAGACACAGACAATGCACAGTCGACAGGCAGAGCTTCTGTCCTGCCCAGGCGGACAGATGGAGACTATCAGGCTGAGGAGACGAGATAACCAAGTCTCCTCAGGCAAAGGGAAAGGATGTGGCATGGGGGAAGTACTGCCTGTTCTATCTTGTTCCTACTGTGAAACCACCTATGGCTTGCAGTGGGAGCAGGAGTGCTCCTTGAATGCCCAGCGTGGCAGAATTCAGCTGGAGGCTGTGTATTGTCTGCTGGATTGAACACAGGCCTGGGAGACAGGCGACATGGGGATGTGAGTGCTCTTCCTAGCTCAGCCTGCAGCTGGCTGTGCAACCCCAGGCAGGTAACTTCTCCCTGTGCTTCTGTTCCCCTCCATCTGTGGGGAAGAGGCTGTCTCTATGACGCATTGGTACAACAGCTAGCACAAAGAAGCCTGAATTCCCTGGGGTCTTTACATGCTATTCTTACACACATCACAATCACAGCTGGGCCCATATGAAAGTGGGGAACACCAATGAACAAGAAATCCATCAATTAGGAGCGTTACCAAGCAGTGTTACCCAGGGCAGGCCCCATCTTTTCTTGGCCTGCAGCCCTGCAACTCCCACAAGCGAAGCAGTGTTTGGCTTGGTCAGTTGATTTCTGCTTGGGAGTTCTCCCCATAGAGCCGGCTGGTGCAGGAAGTTTTGCTGATGATTCAGCAGGTGATGCTGTTCTTTTTGAGTCACTCCCAGGCAGCCTAGGAGGGGGGAGATGATGCTTTTGGAGATGCTGTCAGCCAGACCAGATTCAAACCTGATGGCTTAGGTCATTAACTGCCCTGTGGCAGCTTAGGATACTATTTACCTGGAACTGATAAGAGGACTTGCTATGTGGCTCCTGTGCTCCATCCTAGAGATGGCTTTATTTCAGCTGGAGAAGGAAGGGAAGTGAATTTGCAGTCAGTGCAGGTAAAGGGCCTCAGGAGTCCTGATTATTTTCCTGGCTATCCACTGAGCAAGACGCTTGTTCCCTCCCTTCAGTTCATCACTTGTAAAAAGGAGATGGTCACATTTGGGGGTACATGCTGAGAAAGCCATTCATTAAATCTTGGGTGGTACTTTGGCCACCTCAGAGGGAAAATGAGACAGCAGGAGAATATCTGAATTGTAATAAAGTAGTAGCAAGCAAAACGTAAATGCTGACATTTTCTTGTGCTGCCCTTGCCTGTGATCCTTACAAGCAGGAACCTCTGTGCTGCCTTTTCCTCTTCTCATACAAGGTTTCAGGCCAAACATGGGCCTTGCATAATTGTACGTTGGATCTATAAGTCATGTTCTCAGATGGTATGGAATTGCCAATTCCTCTTCAGGTCAATGGAATCCCAGTTGCTTACACTGGCAGGGCTGGATCTGGACCTCCACTGGGAAATCCCATTGGTGTGTTGCTTTGTCAGCAGGCACAAGCTACTTCTCCTCCGTCCTCTTTGCTCTAGTCCTTTGCTCTGATGAGTCTGAACTTGATGCTGCAGGTTGCTGAAGGGATCAGGGGCTCAGCAAACCCCTTCCCTGCATGGGACAGCCACTTGGATATCGAGCATTTCCTTCACCAGCTGTGGTCACACGTGAGTAGAGAAATGCCTTTCATCACCTTTGGTTCTCCGCCAGGCTGAGATAAGGACAGGCACTGAGCAGAGGACTTGGGCTGCCTTGAATTCAACCCATGATTGGCTCTCATGTTCCCCCAACTGGTAGAAACTCTTCATACTGCTTCCCACATGCTGTCACCCAAGGGAGTGAGGCAGGTACCGGGATCCCAAGGGCAGTACTGATAAACCTTGCTAAGGCTGTTGTCCATCCTTTCACCCTTCCTCAGCTCTAGGGTGTGATCTTGGAGCTCTCCAAGAGCAGTGCACTGCATTACTTGATGAAGGAGTCCCAAAAGGATGAACTGAGCTCTCTACTCACTCAGAAGGACAGGACAGAGGGTATTCGGTTGGTACAGACACCTCATAGAGCTCTAGCAAGGGGAGCTGATATCTCTGCTTCCCTACAAGCACATTTGGGCTTTGGGGGCTCAAGGCAGCTACTGGTATCCAGGCCCTTTCCTGAGAGGTTAAAATCTGCCCATCTAAATAGGAACAGAGAGCCTGGAGCCTCAGTTACTGCTTACCAGCAGGGCCAAGAGCTCTGAACTCCAAACACCCTTTCCCTCTGTAATTATGTTTTATTTTTAGGTGTCCCTTCCTTTTTCTATTTCAAGTCTGCATCCTCCGCAGAGTAAACCGGAGAAGGTGCACTGAGCCGAACCCGCTGTGTTTGGGAAGCAGTAAAACGAGGCTTCTAAACTGGGCTCCGAGGCGTAGGAGCCATTGGCGAAGGCTGGCAGGGAGCCCTGGCACAGCACAGACCACAGCTCTCCCTGCATGAGGCTGCGAGAGAGCCAGTCACTTCAGTGGTTGAGGGTGGGGAGAGCAGGAGGAGGGAGGCAAAGGAGTGAGTGAACTGGCCTGTGGCTGTGTTGGAATAATGGCGCTGTCTGGTCTCCTTGCTGAGCAGGTGGATGTATACACTGCACCCAGTGGATCTCATATTTCCCCAGCTGGGTCTAATCCTCAGGTGATTTGCTCCAAGAAGCTAGTTTTGTCCCATAATGTGCAGAGACTCGTGGCTTTAGTGGTGGGCCTAGTTTCCGTCTTTGAAGCACCAGTGAAGGTGGTGGTTGTCCCAGCTCCACAGAGCTCTAGAAAATGGAGTTTCTTTGTCTTCAAAGCAATTTGTCCCTTCCTTTCCCATTTGTATTTATATGTCCTGGTTTTGGGCTTGCTCAGCACTTCCTGGATTGAATAACTCAATGGCAGTGGCAGAACATTTTCTCAACAGCAGCAAGAAGTCATCATAGCTCCCCTCTGCTGCACACTGGTCAACTTCAAGCCCCAGGAGGGCTCCTACCTGGCACCATTGCCTGTACTCAGCTCCTTCCTGCGTCCCTGCAGTAAGGAGCATCATCCTGCAACAGTTTCACCACAGACAACAGTGGGTAGGACAAGCCAGGTTTCTCCTAGCTGCTTTTGGCGAAACCAAACTTTGCACTGTAGTGCACCTCAGGACTAATACATGCTTATTAGCCCCAGATTTCCGCTAACAGACTCAGCAGCCAGCTCTGACTTCTAGGAAACCCCTAGCCTCTGAGCTGAGCTGCAGAGGGGAATCAGTGCTGGAGTCCATCCACACTGTTTTGCCAAGAGACTTCAACTCTGGCCTTCCTAGTGTAGACTCTATCCTGCTTCCCAAGGGAACAGCCTGTGCAAAGAAAAGGGGACAAAAGAAAGAGGTGCTGAGCTTCTTTTGCATTCCCTGAAGCAATGTTCAGGCTGAACCAACCCCTTACTCCCAACGTGAATTTAAACAGCCTTGGGAGTGCCCTACATTGTAGCAGGCTTCCATGGGACACTGCTGAGCCTAGAGCAGCCTGGAGTCTCTGCTGCATTGTGGGCTGGGCTGCATCTCTGTCCGGCTCCCATCTTTGTCAGTCCAGCTTGTTGTAGGCTTCTGGGGCTTCCGGGGTCCTGAGCTGCATGTGAGACAATGGTTGGGCCTGGGATAGCAGATTTACCATTGCAGATGGTTTTAGTTAGTGCTCAAGACACATTAAAGCCAGCAAGGGTTTATATTTAGCTGGGCTTCTTTAAGAGGAAAGCCTTTTATCCTCCTGGCTGGTCATCCATCAAGCCCTTGGGAGGGCGGGGTCGTGTCTCCAAATAGATCCCATGGACAAGCAGCCACTGTGAAACCACATTTCCTCCTGGGAGGGCCCTCCAGAGACAGGCGCTTACTGTGGTGAGGCCTCTGGTCGCCAGCATTAGAGCAGGCTGGTCACGGGAGCTGGCAGGAATACAAAGCAGAGGCAGGGACATAACCAGCTTGGGTACTGTCTTGGCATCGTGGCATTTAAACTGCCTCGTAGCCCCAGATCCTACAGTTCTTGCTTCTGCTGCCTGGAAGGGAAGTGGCAGTTAGAAATTTTCAATTGGTTTTAGCCAACAAATAAATTTTTGAGCTGATCTAGTCATGGATCTAGTAGCGACTGGAGCCTAGAGCTACTGGTCTACTGGAGGGACAAGCAGTTGCCCTGCTGTGATCAAGTCCACTGAAATTTCCACGACAGCTGGTGGCAGTTTTGCTGTTTTCTAGGGCTGCAAGGCTTATGCCGTCTTATTGGCCTTAGCATCGCTGGCATCAAAATTTAGCGGACGGCTAAAGGGAAGATGCTGATGGCAAGGAGAGTTTTGTAATGAAATGCCAGGTGGCTCTGCTGTGGGGGCCCCTGGAGTCCTAGCTGTGTGTTTGTCCCGGGGTGTTCACTTCTGAATACAGCCTCTTCAGCAGCCTTAGCTTTGTTGCACTTCTGGCTCTTCAGATAGCACAGATACGTCATGCCACGTGGATCTTCAAATTAAATGGCCGTGGCATTCCTGTGCTATCGCAATATGGCATTGCTCTGCTAGGGTCCTGCTGGCATTGCTGGGGCATTGCTGCAAGAAGTTTACAGTGCTCATACTTTAGCCACGACTGAGAAAAATTCAGGGAAGCAGAAACCTGCTGTCAAGGACAGGAAAGTTACTTGGCTGGAAGTGCCTTTTACTTACGCCAGTATAAATTTTAGTGGATTTATTTTGGGTTTATATTGGCATAGGTGAGAGGGGAGTTGGACCCTGTTTGTGTGTTTCACAGCCCTTGTGAGAGCATGAGTGTATTTGATCATTATAATTCCTTTGCCTTTTCTGTGGGCTTTGCATCACTGATGTTCTGATTGTCATGGATGGATCTGTAACACAAAAATGTCCTGGTTCATACTAGCGATTGCAATTCCCACCACCACCAGCATGGTGCTCCATCCCAGCAGTAGCAAAGGGAGATTTTTTTAATCTCTTAAGAACATTGCTGTCTGAAGTACACAGGGTAAATTACAGCTCTGGGGCAACAGGACCCATCTTGAATTATACTGTTGATTCTAAAGAGGTTCTCTCCCCTGGGAAACTACCGGGGCATTTGGGAGGGGCTGTGTGTGTGCACAAGCAAAACCAGTTTGGAACTGGAACCAGTCTGAGATTAAACCATTTCCTTTGCTCTCTTTCCAAGAATGAACTTTATTTTTCCAGTTGATCTGAAACAGGGAATATTGGGACTTGTTGTTTTTTTTTTCTCCTTCCTTGTCTCTGGATGCTTTCCCAGAAAAACACAGAACATGAAACATTTATTTTTCTTCCCAGTGAGAAAGTTTCTTCTTTTCTGGGAAGAGGTGCAAGGGTCGGACTAGAACTACTATCATCCCTGCCTTGTGAGGGAGCAACTACAAATAGGAAATGCATAGTCTGGCCACGCAGCCCACTGTCCAGTGAAGAAGGCTAAGGGCAAGTTCGTGAACGTGCCAGAACATCGACGTTTGTGACTAAAGAGTGTGTTCATTCACTACAGCTCTGCACGCTTGGCACCCTGCAGATTGCAAGAGCTCTGTGCTTTGGGAAGAAGGAAAGGGACATGATTCCCTCTGGAGGAAATGAGGAGATGCAAAGGAAGGAACATGTTGATTTAACTCTTATTGGATAGGCAGTGTTTTCAGATTCCAGGCAGGAACCAGTGCCAAGCCATGCGGATGCTGCAGGGAAGTGTTAGTGACTCTGGAATGGTCTTACCATAACGACATCCTGGCCCTATCTTGGGATGGCTCATCTAGTTCGGCCTTCAGTCCCTTCCAGGGGAGAAAAATGAAGGCTCTGCCGCTGTCTGTCATATTACAGTTCTCTGCATTCCTGGGATGGAGATGGTGCAGTTTACTGGAGAAGGTAGTGGCCTGGGACTCAGGAGACATAGCACCTAGTCCTCTCTCTGCTTTGCTCAGATGACTTGCTTTCCAGGTTTGCCTTTTCATGTCTTGCCTTTGAGGTAGGGGCTGTCTCTTAGCTGAGAGCCTGTAAGTGCCTCTGCAGTACAAATAACAGCAGTATTCCTAAGTATCCAGTATTATCCTACAATTTTGCCCAGGATCAGCTGATGGTGACCCAGCCAGTGAGCAGATCTGGCACTCTAGGACCACACAGGGCTGTGGTGGGTGCTTGCCAGGGGAGGCCTCAAACTGAGGCGATGCTGCCTTGGCTCCTTTCTCTCTAAGATCGATTTCCTGCGACAGCCAGTGCAGTAGAGGAAGGGGCTGACTATTCTGTTTTGCTCCCCACCTCCACTCTCCTCCTTTGAAGACCTCCCAGTAAGTAACCCAAGCCCAGAGCTGTGGTGACAGACGCTGCTGGGGAGGAACTTCCAGTCTCCAAGGCTCTAACCGCTCAAGGAACCAGCCTCTTCATCCCCACAAATTACAGGCTCCTGCCTGCCCTTTAGAGATGAGCAGGGAAATGGATGACAGAAGATGAAACGATCTCCCCTACCACCAACCAGCCCGCCGCACACCCCTCCTCTCCTTGTCTCCTGGGCAGAACCCCTGTTCTCTCCGTTGTGAGACGAAGCTATCAGCAATGCTACTGTGGTCTTCTGTGTGTGTACGTGGATTAACCACCCCCAGGAAAGGGCTGCACGGATGTGTGAGTGCTGGAGCCAGCGGGAGACGGCTATAAGCACTAGCTCACCACAGTCTCCCCTTCTTCCAGCCCTCTCTCCAAGAGCTCAGACACAGGCATGTTGTCACACCTCCGCAGTGGGTGAGGGGAGAGTTTGAAACGTAGCAGACATGATGCAGAGAAGAGCTCATGTCTGGAAGTATTGAAGCAGAGGCTAAGGGGGCTTGTTGTACTCCCCCCAACCCCTTCCAGAGCAGCGCAGATCCATGTTCTTGGGGAGGAGATGGGTGTTTTGTTTTGCTTCTGCCAGCAAGCTGCGGCCCTGGGTCACTGCATAGTCTGGGCATAAGCTCATGCTGTGCAGATGGGCGACATGAAAGTCTCTTGTCGTTAAGGGGCTGAACTCAGGAGCCTGGGGTCCAAAGTCCAGTTTTGCTATGCACTCACTGGGTGAGTTTAGGCAAGCCATTTGTCATCTCTGTGCCCAGTTCCTACATGTGACATGGGGTAATGATTCAGCTTTTTCACTGTCCTTCCTAAGGCCCAAACTTCGAACGTGCTCAGGCTCCAACTTCCCGTTGCCTTTGAAATCAAAGGTGCCTAAACATTTACGAGAATCTGGACCAAACTTATTTGGAGGGGGACTCTTCCCGCTCTGTGTCTTGTGCAATGGTCTCTTCCCCTCAGTAGGCAGCTTTGGGCAGAACCATAACCCCAGTAAATAATAACAGAGATACAGATTGGTTAGTAGTGGCTGATCTCCAGCTCTGCAATGGAAATTAAATTTAGCTCCATGTGAAAAGTGTGGAACCACATAAAGCCTCAAAATAGGGTATCAGTGGGGGTAGCATAGTGCACAGGGTAAGCCTAAGCGCTAGGCCTGTGCCCCAGAACAATTATCTGTGTAAGAAACCTCAAGCTGGGAGTCAAACCCAGAAGGTTGGTGAAAAACTCAAGAACTAATGAGAGAAAGCTGGGTGGCAAGGCCAGAAGCTGGGTAAGGTGATACAGAGAGAATAAAGAGCTTGGAAGAGGTGGTGCACAGGAGAAAGGTGGGTGCTAGCAAAGGAACTTTTGGTGGAGTATCAGTATCTGAATCAGCAGCTTTGAAGCCAGCTTGAGTCCTGGCTGGCTGTGCTCTGTGGGAAGGGGCTCCTCTGGAGTCAGTCTCCACAACAAGCAAGCTCAGATACTTTGCTGACTCTTTTCTCTGTGCTCTGGTTGTAGCAAGCAGACTTTGCTCTTCATTGAAGTTCGGTTCAGGTCCCCAGGGAGCTGCCCCATTCACTTGGAAGTTGGGGGGAGGGAGGACTGTTTAATACGGACAGTGTCCAAATTTGGAGGTGAAGGAGGGCTGCGATGCTTGCAAATACTGCCCTCCATGTCAGAAATGCGGCTCTTCTGCTTTTATTGCAGCCCCTGATTTATGAGCTGGGCTGAGTGCCAGGCAGTGTGTTGCTATCAGGCAGGAGGAGGTGCGTGCATGTGTGTGTGTGTGTGTGTGTGTGTGTGTGTGCGTGTGCGTGTGCGTGTGTGCATGCGTGCATGCATATGTTTATGTGGGCAAGTTCAGTAGCGCGGTGCAGGTACTGACTCTGGCCTGGAAATGCTTCTCTCCCGTCATTTGGAGTATTTCCAGACTCTATCTGAAAGGCTGGGCTTTACAGGTTAGATTCAGACAAAGTTCTCACTGATTGGGTACTAGACTCCTCTCAGTTGGTCAGTCAATCTGTCTACCTGTCCATCTTATCTCCTTTTCCGTACCCCATCACTGGTTTGTCCACACACTCTCAGGGAAGTTTCATCTGTGCAGTAAGTCCAAGACTGGTAGGTTTGTGAGACACGCCCAGAGTCTAGCTGCATTGAATCCTTTAGTTTAAACTGCTCTTTCCTAGATACAGAGGTATCTTTGGTGTTTTGGTGTTCTCAGGTAGTTTGAACTAGTTTTAATTTGGCAAGTGAATAAGGTATTGTTTAACTCAGGGATTTGCCCTTAATACGGAGCTTGTCCTAAACCATATATCCACTCTCCAAGTCCAGTGCTATTGCAAAGGCATCTTGTAGGCAAGCAAAATCACTAAGAGATGGTGTTTTCAGAAGTTCTTAGCACTAACAGCGATTTAACTCTCACTGAAGCCAACAGCAGGTTTTCCAGTAGCCTCTCCTTCAGTGGTAGAGGCAGGCTGACACTGAAGACTTGGAAAGGCCTTTCTGGTTTCACACCAGCAGAGTTGCACTGGCTTGAAAATTGGATTAACTGCAAGACTGCCAATTGTGGCTCATTGAGGGCAAGACTGCCTGCCTCAAGGATGAGGTAAACAGCTAGTAAAGCACAAGAAATGAGACCTTAGTCTTCCTATTGGTAGACTTAATGGACTGGCCGTAGGTGCTATGATTTGAACCAAAGAGCTAAGCCTCTGAAACTGTCAGGTTGTCAACTAAACTGAGACTTTCAAATCTGCATGTAGATTTTATGTGGATGAACATTCAGATTCACAGTCTCATCCTTTGCTCTGCTGACTGGTAGCAGATGTTTGCAGGTGGCTGCCTGTTGGAGAAGCCCAAAGTGTGCCACTTGGGAATTGGGTATGCTTGGCATATCACAGAATCATTTAGGTTGGAAGGGACCTCTGGAGATCATCTAGTCCAACCTCCCTGCTCAAGCAGGGTCCTCTAGAGCATATTGCCCAGGATCACATCCAGACGGGTTTTGAATATCTTCAGGGAAGGAGACTCCACTACCTCTTGAATATCTTCAGGGAAGGAGACTCCACTACCTCTCTGGGCAACCTGTTCCAATGCTCTGTCACCCTCACAGTGAAGAAGTTTTTTCTCAGGTTTAGGTGGAACTTCCTGTGGTTCAGTTTCTGCCCATTGCCTCTTGTCCTGTTGCTGGGCACCACGGAGAAGAGGCTGGCCTCATCCTCTTGACACTCCCCCTTCAGATACTTCAGATACTTCAGATATCCTTACCAGGGACCCTCCAGTCCTGCAACAGAGCTGAATGGAAAGAGTACCAAAGGGATCCTCTATGCCCAGCACCAAATGCTCACTCCTTAAGGGGCAGTTCTGCTCCTAAAACTGACTCTAGTTGGAGAGATTAGAGGAGAGGGCAGGAGCTTTCACTGTTTGCAACAGCTCCTGGAAAGAATTAGCATCGTGAAACAACAACCAAGCATTTCCCCAAGCCTGAGTAGCGTTTACATGCCTGAGTAGGGCTTACTGAAGCAAACCTGTAAAGCAACTTGGCACAGTGCTGTCTGCTGACTTTAGCCATAGAAAAGACTGCAAGAGATAGCCAGTTTGCCATATCCCTCGGTAATAGGTACTAACTTAATTACCTTCTTTGTTAACAATTTGCAGGAGGTATTTATTCATAAAATCCACTTACTGTGCCATAAATTTACACAGTCAAGCAGCAACAGTGGGGAGGTTTTTTCCCTTAACATCCCCCTGGGGTTACCCTCAAGCATGCTCCCTACATGGAGACTAGCCCACCAGTGCCTCAGTGACTGCTGGACTGAGTTTCACTGAGTCATCATTACCAGCCACATTCGTATTCCCACTTCAGTTTGCCAATTCACGTTTTATTTAGCAACTGGCATGACTCACCCATAGGATGATGACAGTGAAGAGATGGAGTGATACTGGCATTTAATGCTCAGTTTCTTAGGTCCGAACACCTCCTAAATTTCTTTGCTTACATCATGGGTTGAAGAATTAGGTTTGCCATTTGCCATTGCCCTGGAGTAGAAAGTATGGATGCCTTCAAGAGATGCACCGAGGGAGCCCGAACCACCACACCAGGGCGGAGGAGTGAAGGAGGCATCAGACAGAGCGCGTGGGGCTGAACATTAGCCAGAGCTGTGCAACATTAGTTACAAAACATGAAACTGGGCTGAACTTTCCTGGTTTCAGGTTTCACACCATGCTTTGGGCTTCAGCCAGATACCTTGAGCCTAGACTGGGGAATTTTGGGGGGTGACTTCCAGCAGCTCTGGCAGTATTAGTGGAGTCTTGCAGGTTTTAATATTTATCTTGCAGCTCCAGTTTTTGGAAGTCAGTCTATTGCATCTGCAGCTTCTGTAAAACAACAACAACTAGTAAACAACTTTTTAGCCATCAAAAAGCAGAAACAACTCTCAAAAACAGAATCTGATGTGCATTTTGTAGGTTGAAAAGGAAGAAAAAATAAGTTTATTAGTAATTAATTTTATAGAAGCACTCATGATTACTTTGACATTTTGTCTGGCTAGACTGATGACATCTGATTATGTGTGGACAGGGCAGCTCATATGTGATTTATATTTTTAAGCAACCAAACCAGGTGAAATTTAGTTGCATCCACCTAAATGGCCCAGGCAAGATGGGCCTTTTCAGCCCATCATTTTCCTGATTTCAACTACGTTATTACTGCAAGATGCTTCATCTTGATTTTATTGTATCTGACCTCATTTGGCTTTGATTTTTATATAAAAATACCATTTTGATCATAGATTTTATTTGTCACGGTGGTTTATATCTGAATATATTGCATAACGCTTCATTACATTATGATGTTTTGACATGACAAACATCCAAGGAAAGTAATTTTGATATTCAGAATCCATGTTTTTGGAAGATCAAAGCCATTATGTTGTGCTCTGGTTTCAGATGTAGCATGAGGAGCAGAGTTTGACATCCTTCCCCATGCAATGGAAATTTGATCTCTACTTGACCAAATGCTACCTCCACTTGCATTTCCTAGGTGCAGTGGGATCTTCATTTCAGGACATTCCTCCCAGAGTTTTGTGTTCTCAATCCTAGCCTCTACATAGCGAAGCTATCTGCCCCTCTTCCCCTATGCTAGCGGAGCTGCCTTGAAGCTGTTCCCAGAATCAGAGGCAAGAGGTCCTGATCTTAAGTGAATGCTTGGGGTGACAGGTGTAAAATGCCTGTAGGTTTGTTCTTCTGGACACTATGGGAGTTGCCTGCAGTGGCTCCCTACCATCCTTCTCCAGCTCCTGCAAGGTGCTCCCCTTTGATGCCTCTCTGCTCTGAGCTACTTCAAACAGCCTGGAAGGGTGGTTCAGCCAGGGCGGTAATTACACCTTTTTGCAGCTCACTGGTACTGCAGCCCCTTTGAAGTGATTTTACCACCCAGCCTCCTCGCCAGGAGACACATGCACGCACATACCATAGAGTTCAGTCTCCCTAGCAGCTCTGCCCTAGGGGCTCTGTGGGAAGGTGGGAGTGGACAGGAGGGCAAGGAAACGAGATTAATGAGGACTTTAAAAAAACAAGAAAGCCCATAAACCATTTACCAAATATTTTATTAACCCTTCAAGTACCTGAGCACATCCCAGGTGGGGCCTGCGCATAGGCACCCAGGCATTCCCACTCCTGAGCAGAAGCAGTCTGGGTCGGAAGAGGTTTGAGATCAGCTGGCAGGAATCAGGGATGTCTCCCAAATGCTGGCTGGCCCTGACCAGCTGCATTGTCAAGTCTGAGTGGCCTGGTACCACATGCCACCCTTCGATGGACACATTTCCTGTCATCTCTCAGCAGGCTCTGTGCTCCTATTGCTCCCCAAACCCATTCTGGGTATAGACAAGAAGACTTTGCTTGGTTTGATGCTTTAAAAGAGATCCTGCTAGTGACATCTTGTTGTTAAGCATGCTATACCCTTCTTCCATTTGTACTGCATCCCTATAAACTCATTTATCTACCTTACGTCCTTGTATGTGCCTTGAGACCACAAAGTCTGAGGTTAGGTTATCTTGAACGTTGTTCTCAGCTTGCCTCTCTGAGCTCAGTCAGAGCTCTTACTTCTGTCTGTAAGAACTCACTGAAAGTGGCACAGATGCCTGCAGCACAGCAAGGATACCAAACGAGGCCATCCTGAGATTAATGCAGCGGTGCTGGACTACAGAGCTCCATGCTGCAGTGTAAATCCAAAGAGCAGGGAAAATGGAGCTCAGGATGTCCCAGCCTGCTTTTAGCCCAGTGTGAGCACCTTAGACATGCTGAGTGAGTCTCTGCTGGGCTTTTCAGACATGTTGAGCAGCAGTAGCACGTATTCATCTATTAGAAATGTTGAAAACTGACAGTGATCCATTGATTCAAAAGGATTGGAAGGAACTGCTCCAAAACACCTGGCATCAGCTTCTCTTGGAGACAGGGATCTGAGCTAAATGGGCCACTGCTGGACCTTGGAAATGTCCACGTTTCCATCTGACCAGGAGACTCTTTGTTAACACATGATGGCAAACAAGGATTGTAAGCGCCCCCCCCCCCCCCCTTGCTTTATTCTATGGAAATCACAAACCTGGATGTTTATCCTCTCCTTCAGCTGCAGCCAAGTATCTCCCTGATTACAGAAACAAACCAATTTCTCTTGGATTGGAAATAATGTGATTGTGCCCTGGAAAATCCTCCTGGAGCCACATAGTCTTAGACAACTGCACATCCCTCCTCCCCCCTCACCACCACCTTAATCACCAAGTCTACCATCAGCAATGCTCAAACATGCAATTGTCTAGCAGACACACTGCTGTTTTGAGGGCTGGTAAGGGGTAGCTGGGGGGAGCAGAGACATATATGTGTGAGCTGCAGCCTTCTGGCTTTTCATCTCCAGCAACACCACAAGTACCACCGCTGCGTAATGCAGAAATGATCTTTGTTAAGATCTAGCATTCCAACAATTTCCAACCCATTAACCTGGGTTTGCTGGGGCAAATAGTGATAGCTTAGCTTCAGAAAATGATCATCTTTCAGTCTTCCTGAAACTGGAGCTAAAAGGTTTATCACAGAGATCATACAAAGGAGAATGGTAATAAAGTCAAGAATTTCAGTCGAGAGGATATGATATATCAACACATCGGGAGAAACTGCACTACATAGTCATTGTCACCTTCTAACCCTCCATTGCCCCCTTGAGAAGGGCTGTTGTAGACTTCCATTGGAAACACCGAATGCATCCATACAAGGGCAGGCCCTACTCAAAGCAAAACTTCTTGCCTCTCCCATCAAGGACAGCAGTATTTTGGAGGTTGATCCACCCATCTCAAGGCAAGGCTGGTGAATCCCTGTGCTCGTTTGAACTTTGAAGGTTTGGATGAGCCTGAAATGATTTGAATTTGTTTTTGCAAAACCAAACACTACCATACTGATTAGCTAATATCTTCCTGTGAGCCTGTTCTGCATTGTCCATAACCACCAAGGATACTTCAATATTCACATACCCGTTTAATCCCATTATACTTACTGTTAAAGAGAGGCTTAAGCCAAAGTCCTCGTTCCCTTGAACATGGACATACCCTAATCTGGATTGTATAGCTTGGGGCCATCTCATGTTAGTTGTATTACATTTGCTTGTGCAATGAGTATGCTTCCTTAAAAGTGATGCTGCAGCTATGAAATGCAGCTGTTTTTTAAATCACTGGTAATGTATTGCTCCTTTACAGTCAGAGGATACAAACAGCATGTGCACGCTGTCCTGACAGGCACAAGTTGGGTAATCGTTGCTGCTGTGACTGAAAGGTGACCGGTATGACTGGAACTGTGAAGCAGCTCCCATATGGGAAGAGAAAAAATAGGAGTTTCGTGCTTGGAGAAGGGATTTAAAAGTGGCAATGATAAAGACCTACAAAATCATCTCAGAATGGTGCTTTGTTTCTCACAACACAGGAAATAGGTGGCACCTAATGTAATTATCAGGCACATATTGAAAACAACCAAAAAAAAAAAGTAGAAGAAGCTGAGAGGGCTTATCAGGGGGAGGATTGCTCCATGGAGGCCCTGTTGTTCCACTTCTTGCCTCTACTGCTGCTCGCTGCCACAGAGTGGAACCAGCCCTTGGTCCAGGCTGATCCGATAGTCCTTACAGTTCACATTGCTGAGCGTCTCGGGCCCCTAGAGCCGGGTCGCTCTGCAACCTTCATTAATAGCTCTCTTTGCAACACAGAGGTTTTTGTTATTTTTGGTTTTTTTAACTCTAGCAAGAAAACAGGCAGGAACTGAGCTTGGAAAGATTCTGCAAAGCCCAGAGAGACAGTGCAGGGCAGTTTTAAGAATAACATTGCTCACTGTAATTTATGGCCACAGGAAAAAAAAAAACCAAAAAACTTTTTGCCTCCTTGGAGTCAATAGGAAAACTCCAGAGCTGTAGAGAAGGCTCAGCAGCTTCTCACAAGCACAGTTTGAGTGAGATTCCTGCTCCTGCTTCTGCTCCTTGGATGACAACGGTGAGTGACATTGATAAGCATGTCATCTGAGGTCGTAAGCTCTCTAGGACTGTCTTTCTGCATTGCTTATATGGCAACAACAATATCCGTGTTTGAGACTCCTGGGCATTATTGCAACACGCCATTATTTCTAATAGCTAGTACTAAAACAGGAGCAGCGGCTTTGATTGTTCAATAGTTGGGACATATTGGAAAAGAAGCGACGTTTCCACAGCTGCGGAAAGCAGCTCTTAGTTCCAGGCATCTGGGGTACCATGAAGTCTAGTCAGCAACACTCAGGGAGGAGGGAAGGCAGGGCACAGTGGAGATTGCAAGAGGGGTTGTGAGACAAAACAAGGGCAGGGACATCAGCGGGGTGGAGGCCATCAGAGCCCGGAGGGTGGAGACTAGCTTAGGCAGCAGAACAACTTGCAGTGTTGTTTTCTGCATTTTGAACTTCTGAGTTTTTAGGAGTCTCCTGGTTGCAGAGACAGCTGCAATGGTGTGTGGCAAGACAGATGCAGCATGTAAGGGAGATGTGTATCATGCTCCCTCCGAGGAGAAACTTGTCTTTTGTTCTGGCTGCTTACAGTCCTTATGGGGGGAGGCTATCAGCAGAACCCCCAAACCTCTCTCTGACAGTGTGACAAACAGCTCTCAAATTGTTATAACTGAGACAGAGTTATCGTCTATATTCTTTGAGTGCCTCGGAATTTACAGTATCTCTCTGCAAAGTTAGATGTACTGTTTCCCCTGTCTGAATTAATCCCTGGTCCCAAACCCACTGAAATCAACAGAGAAACTTCCATCTTATATTTTAACAGGCGCTGGAGTGAGCCTCAGGTTAGCTTCCCTTGTTTGCATGCTTTTGTATGCTGATAAAGGGCAAAGATAGACCTTTACAAATAGTTAGGAAAATGTAAAGCCCTAATTAGGAAAATGTAAAACCTTAACAAACTAGGAAGACTCCAGGAGGGTCACAAGAGACAAAGAGAGGCTGAACTAATGAATGACATTCCAGGCTGGTGTTTCTTCATAGGCAAATTCTCTAGGGTTGCTCTTGATAGCTTAAAAGAAGAGAGGAAGCCAAACTGGATGCTGAAGGAGTGTGGAAGCCCAGTAAGGAATGGGAAGTGCAGAGGATAAGTGCTTAAACAGCACTAAACATGACATCTAGGGATGTCCTTTACACCAAAACAATGCCTGACTATAGCACAGTCGCACCTCATTTCTAGTTGTGATAAAAAAGGCTCAGACCCTTATCCCTTAATATTTTCTCTGGGGTGAGAAGATGCCATTTTCTCTAGCAGGCTGCCACTGGGCAAACTGCGATTCGCTGGGGACTGAGAGATCCTCTTGTGCCTGCTCTTCCGCCAGCCCCTGCTTTGACAACTCGCCGGCAGCTAGCGAGCGGGCTGGGACAGTTTGGGGGAACGGCGGAGGCGGCGTGTGGGAGACTGTGAAAGCAGGGAGCAGGAGCACTCACCTGTCTGATGTGTCAGTCTTTGATGCACACGCCTGAGGACAGATGGCTCAGCTCCTATTAGGACAGCAGGGAGCCGTACCAAACAGCCTGCCGGCTTCTCCTCCCAGCCCACCCTCCTACCTCTGACTGCCAGAACAGCACCGTGCCCATCACCCCTCCCAGCGCTGGCACTCCACGGCTCCTTGCTGATTTACCAGCTCCGTCAGCGACTTGGCAGCCGTGGGATGCTGCGTGCCCGCAGGGGTACGTGGGGGTGTGGTGAGCTGGAGACGCCCCGCTTGTTTATTTGGTTACCGTTTTGTGGTTTTCGAAAGGTGCCTGCAGGTCTGCAGGAGAATCTGCTGCGAGATGCGCCTCGCCCTGTTCCCGTCTCCTAGGCCCCAGCCGGTGCCGCACCGCTGTGCCTTGCCTCCATGTTTCCGTGTGTGTGTGTGCATCTGTGTGTGTGTGTGTGTGTGTGTGTGTGTGTGAGAGAGAGAGAGAAAGAGCAAGTGAGAGCAAACCCTGCAGAGGCAGAGGCATGCAGAGCTGCATGGGATTATTTCCATCTCTGTGCAATAGAAGTTTTGCACCTTCTTTGTCTCTACCATGCACCAGATAGCGAGGACTCCCAGGCACCCGATAATTAACCTTGTCCCTGCCAGTATCTTTTAGAGGGTTAGAAAGAAGAGTGGACTCTTTTGTGTCTTTTGATTTTCTCAATAATTGTAAAATCCCTCATGCAAGGTTGGAAGAGTGGGTATCACCCGGGTTGGATTTTGCTGCAACGGGAATGTGAGGCTATAGAGCTGCTCCTCATCCCATGGTCTAGATTTTGCACTGCACTTCAGGAGATGATAACAAAGGCTGCATCTTAGTCCCTTTTCTTGTCCTCCTTAGAAATCCATTATTATTGGCTTGACAGGAGATACAAAATGGATTTAAAACATAACAGTTAATTGTGGCATGAAGTGCAGTTAGGAATATTTTTATGATGCACTTCTAACTTAGCCCATTTTGCATTCCTATTCCTCTTACTTGTATGGTGATCACACCTAGGGGCTCAAGCTGAGAGCAAGGATTCCTTGTGATAAAAGTTGCATGGACTGCAAGAAACAGTTCCCCTCTGAAGAACTCCCACTTGAGAAAGGACAAGAAAGTGATCATTCCCACCCAAGGAGACTGAAGGACACAGGAAGGCCATGTTTCCTGTAGGTCATACAGGATGCGGGCCTCACATGCTGAGAGTGATGCAGATTTTCTGATTCCCAGTCCAGAAACAGCCACAAAACCATCCTTTTCCTTTGTTGCGCCATATACTTGCAGCACCGCTGAAATGTAGACCTTTCTGGGGTGAAGGCTTGCACAGTAGCACTGCCTGACAGTTCTGTAATGCCTGACCTGTGTTCAGTTGAAAATACAGGAGAAACCGCATGCTAAATGCCATCTGCTGAGCTGGAATCCAGCCCATGCACCTCATCAGGTACTGCTTTTTCTATAGAGAGGAATAAGGCTGTATCCGTGAGCGGGTCTCTGGCAGCACAGCACTCCCTACAGCCGCACGGAGGCACTGGTTGCACGCTGCCCAGAGGGGAGAACCCCACCTATTGAATCACCCTCTGCGCTTCCTGTATCACCTCGCTGTTCCCTGTGTATCTCCCGCCAAAAACTGACCCAGCCCAGGCCTGCTGAGCTGCTTTGCCATAAATGAGATTGTGGATGATTCTAAGATTGCATTGCATGCACCAGGGACAGACAACCTGCTGCTTCATGATAAGGCCACCACTTAGATGCATTTGCCCAATGTCACTCAGTTGCAGTGCAGCATCAAGTTGACATGCCGTGATGTCAGCTCTGAGAATGCTTTGCAGGGCTTAAACATGCTTTGAGGACCCACAAAGCTGAGTCAGCTGGAAGAGAGGGGAAGGAATGGTTCCTGGTTCCTTCTGTGACAACCTGCCTGTCTACAGGCTCCTATTGCTTCCTTTTCTTCTGGTCTGAGCAAAAGTAACTGGCATCTCAGCTTTATGCTGCATAGGCATTGCACACCCTGCTCTGGGAGGCAGGCTCTGGAGATGGCAGAAATGTGCTGATAGCAGTCCAGATTGCTAAACTCCACTGCTTCCTATGGGATTGCTAGTGATCACAGTGGCTTCAGAAAGATGGCACCTTGTGCAGTGTAGTGTTTAGTGCTGGTTTAGTGTTAAGCTAGAAGGGGAGTACTACCATCTGCAGAGAAGGTCTTCCTTCTTAAGAACCAATTTGGAGGGCTCAACTACTACAGACATGAGATGGACAAGTCCTTCATTTGTGACCTGACATTAAGAGCTGTTTAAAGCAGGCACTGTCTTTACCTTGGCTTTTTGCAATGCCAGCAGCATGAGATTCTCTCCCTGACTACAGACCCAAAGCTTTACTGTTCAACAGATATTTGTAATACTAATGAATAAACATCACACCTGACCTGTCAAAGGCCCTCTGGCTATAAGGAGGATCTCCGCTCTATGAGCTGCATTAGCAATCAGTGTCATCGTGCGGGCCTAATCCTGCCTTGCTAGCTCATATGAAATCAGGAGGTTGCACCTGCTGAGAAAAGTGGACTGGCAAAGAAAACTGCAAAATAACCTGATCCATTTTCCCCTTGTGACTGTGGGCTGAGTTTAGGGGCTCCATATGCTCCTTGTGAGCTGACAGGAGCCTCTTCTGGATTGTTTGTCATGTGTTCATACCAGGGTAGTTTGCTCTTTCTACACATGGACATGCAACCTTGAGAAAGTTTAGTTTGCTCTTTCTACACATGGACATGCAACCTTGAGAAAGTTCAGCTTGGTTGGGCATTCAGATTTTGAGATTTGTCGGAAGCCAGATCATAAAGCAAATATTTCAAGGGGAAGAGGGAGTAAGCAGAGAAGGTAGGGGAATCTGTCAGCGATGAAGCAGCAAAACATTTCCTGTGCTGGAAAGTAGTGAAAGAACGGAATTCTTTTATAGCTCTTTGCTTAGTAATATCCATAAGGTTTTATTGCATATGTACCTGCTGTGAGTACTAGACCAATCCTTTAATACCACTGCTGTCTGGTATAAATCATGATTAAGATGGAGAACTAGATGTGAGGAAGAAAGAGGTTCTTTCCCTTTCACAGATGTACATGACTCCCCTGACATTTTCCTTGGCTTCACACATTTCCTGGATGCTCTCTGCTTTGGATAGATTGGATATAGGATGGGGCCTGGACTACCAAAGTTTCTTTAATTAACACCTAGTGTTTCTCAAACCCCTTTCAGTTGATGAGCACAAATACGCTTGGCAAAAACATTTGATTTAAACTCTGCTCCTCTGGCTGTGAGTCAGGACAGCATCATTTTTATTATTCTAGTTTCAGAGATGAGTGGAAGCAGAAGTTATTTGCTCAGTGTCACAGTGTGAGGCTGCAGTAGAGCCAGGAATACAACCCAGGAGTCTCAGCTCCCTAACCCTAGTGCCCTTCTCTAACCACTAAGCGACACTCGCAGCCATAGCTGAGAACAGGATCTAAGGGCCAGGTGACCAGTCCCTTTGTTCTAAGTCCCTCAAGCCAGGAGCAGAGTCCAACATCCGGACTCCTAGATCCCTTCCTAGCTTCCACTCCCACCAACAGCTGGAAATAGAGTCGAGAAGCCCTGGTGGACAGCCTCCTGCTGTAACCGCTAGAGCCTACTCTGCTCCCTGTAAAACACGTTAGTCCTTGTCTCAATGAGGACATCATGGTTGTCCGCCAGTAACTTAAAGTTGTTGTTTTGGTCATTTTCTTCTTTAGCACTGCCCACTCCCATAGCAGGGCTGTTTTCTTGCCCTTTGATCCTTTAATACATAGCCTTGGCAGCACGGAGGGAGGCAGGAATTGTGCAGGGTCAGGAGCACAGGAAGGCGTTGATGGGGGGGCTGATCCAGATCATGAAATCACATCTGAACTGAGCAGTGCTCTCCCTGGTGACTGAGGGAAACAAAATGATAGATTGCTGTCTCCTTGAAGGCTACAATTTAGTCCTCCCATTGCAATATTCCCCTGCAGTTAATAAGCACCCTGCCTACTCTGAGGAGGCTACTGTGGCTGGGGAATATGTAAACCCAGAGAGACTAGAGCTTTCTAGGATTCAAGGGAAGGAGTCTCTAGGACTGGGGATTGGTCAGGAGTCAAGCCAAACATGACCCAAAGAAATGGAACTTAATTCAAACAGCTCCCAGAGTTACTCGTGGCCAACGTGCTGTGCTCGGCTTGGGCCTGATTCATCTCTGAACGCCGCATGAACTCATCTTTGAAGTGCTGCAGCATGGCAGACACTGACCTGTGCATAACAGCCTTGTGTCTCTGTTTCATCCTAGATTTTCAGGAGATCTGGTGGGGGCTTGCAGAATTCAACGGGAGGCTGCTTTATTTTTGGAGACCAAGAAACCCATAGCAAAATCCTGGCTCCGTTAAATTTAATGACACAACACCCCTTGACCTTGCTGGGTCTAGAATTCTGTCCTGTTATTTAGTTCTTTATTGTGTTGCCAGCTCTCACATCTTATGATATTTGCCATATTTCTTCTGGAGCCAGGTTCTGGAGTGGTGTGATGACTTGATGAGCTCAACTTTCATTTAAAACTGAAAAGTTTCGTTTCCTACTAACCTTCATTATAGTGGAGTAAACGAACCCAACAGGCTCAAAAGACACGAAGCAAATACAAAGAATAGAAGTAATATTTTGATAAATCTTATGTTTTTAAAGCCAATCCATGGTTCGGGGGCCACAGCTCACGATATCTTAACAACTGTGTTGGACAATCCTGCTTTCAGCTAAGGGCTTTCTTGTGGTCTCTTGCTCTGATTTGGAGAATCTCTGAGGGCCTACATGCTAAGGGAGGTCAGTGGCCAAAGAATTCCCCACTTCCACCTCTACCACATGACCAGCACCTCAAGATATCCCACATCTGAGAGAGAGTCTTCCATTTATTCAAGCATCTGCAGCTATTGATCTTGGTTCCAGAATGCAAATGACCTTGACAAAAAGGAAGGAGAACATCTATACTTACTGCTATGCCTGCTACACTTGATTCATACACTCAGATTTGTCCAGTGCCTAGAGGCTGGGTTTCATGCTTTGAAGGCAAAGAACGTTTGTGCAGTTCTATTCACTAAAACAATCCCTATCCTCTGTCCAGTGCAAAAAAAAAAAAAAAAAAAGATAAAATTTGAGCACAGTCACTCCTGATTCAGCCTCCTGTGTGCATTTCTGTATTTTCAATTCAGCTGCAGCACTAATGGGCACATCTGCCCTTTTAGCACAGCCAGCACCAGTGCACCAGGGCTCAGCAAGCAGTACTCCCACAGAAGCTAATGGAACGATGCCATGTGCACAGAGAGAGTTTTGCCCTTGAGGTTGAGGATGGCTCAAGGCCAAATTCTCTCCTGAATGAACTCAATGTGCTTACAGAAGCTGGAAGGTAAGCCTGCCCTGAGCTTTGGGCTGGAAGTTTGAAAAATGATGGCATAATTGTTGCCACTGAAGTCAGTAGGAATTTTTTCATTTTACTTCTGGCTTTAGCGGGAGCAGAATGAGGCCAGAGTTGGTAGTTTTTGAAAAGCTCAGCCTGGATTTCCTCACGTTTCTCTACCTTGGCCATGCTACTTGCAGATTATTTGCTTAAGTTCAAGACAGAAATCTTTTTAAGTTCAAGTTGGAATTGTTTAGTAAATTTGGCTTCAGCGATAAATAATTTTAACTCCCTACTGTGAGTGCCTTATTCTTCTTCCAGCTAGAATTCGAACATGGTTCTTTACGAAATCGTCCTGCAAACTTTTGGCCTGACATTATCACCATATGTAGTCACATAAATGGAATCTCCTGGTCCTGCTTGCATGGAAGCAAATTCATTCTTGGGGTAATGTAAATGAAGACAAGCAATTTTCGCTGTAATCAGTTGGGCCCTCCTGTGCTAGACTGCTCATCAGATATCTCTATTGCACAGCCTGTGTAATCTGTCTTTGGTTGAACTCTGAGACCTAGGTCTTGACTCTCTGTGGTCATTAAAGCTTCTATAGCTCATTCTATAGGAAATGAGACCTCAGCCCTGCTGTCTTGGCCAGGTTCCACTAGAGGTGGTTGCATTCTGTCTCGTTAAAACCTCACTCTGCTTCCTGAAGAAACCTTTAGCTCCCTTTCTGTCCGTCCATGCACAAAAGTATTCCCACCCATCTCCCATACAAAACACATCTGAAGATTAATGCTGGATCAGATGAGTTGTTCTTGGTGAGGAGCACAGCGTGCAAAGAAACATGGGGATCGTTCTGACTGAGAAGTGTTAATGCAATAATAGTGTTTGCCCTCCATTTAGCACTTTGTAATTTTGTAGCCACTTCTTACAGCCCCTTGCCAAGCAGAGAAGTTTGCAATAAGTTTGGAAAAAGAAATGGATCTATTAGGGCCTGTATTTGGTGAAGTATTTAAGCATGTGGTAAAAGCCCATGCTGCTCAACTAAGTGTTTTAAGCAAGTACTTTTAAAGTTAAGCTTGCATTCAATTCCCATTGAAACCAACAATTGAGACTATCCATACTTAAAGCTGGTCATGTATGTGATTGGTATCTGGGATCAGGGCTAAGCCATATAGGGCTGGGGTTTCCTACATTTAGCTCGGGCGACAGGAAGCTGTGGAGGCAGTACGATTTGGAGCCCAGCTTCCTCAAAGTTGCTGGTTATCATCAGGTGTGCACTCCACCATGTAGTAATAAGGTGATATAGCTAATAGGCAGCTCTTTCATGGTATTTTTTTTGTAAATCTCAAAGCATTAGTAAAAGAGAATAGGCATCCATGCACAGAACCAGGAACAGGATCCAGGTGTCCTCAGTACCTACCCAGTGCTCTGGAGTCTGCCTCCAAGTGTTAGACATTATTACTAAATGCTTAGCGTTGTTTCTCATTTGATCACAATGATCACCTTGCTCTTGTGCAAGAAGGAAAAATGCATTGAACGACTGTAGTGCCAGGCATTTGGAATGGAAAGGCATTTCAGCCATTCCTGACAGTACAATATAGACTATATATAATGCCCTGAAGTACTTGCCCATTTCATTATCTTTGCAGATGTCTCTGGAGGAACTCAATTGCGATGGGAGCGTAGAGTTTGGTGACAAGGTAATTAGGAACACTTGGACAGGCTATGCAGTCCTGGAAAACTGGTCTTAACAGTGTATCCTGCTCCGTGCCTGCTCCTGGGACAAAAGGGACAAAAGGGACCCCAGTGTGAGCTACCTGGGTGCAGCAGAGTGTCCTGCACAAGGCTGCCCTTCCTGAGACTGGAGGAGTGGACAGAGGTAATACTGGTGGGTCATAGCACAGCTGATTTGGCACAGGAGGAGAACTGAAGTAGGAAATGGCTGGAGCAGCTGATAAATTGGACAACCTAATGTATTCCAGGCATCTCCTGCTGACCTTCATGTTCAGATCAACATATACAACAAAATTTATCTGAAAACTCCCACCAGAATTAGTTGTCCATAGGAAAGTTGTTTTAAAGTGGTGGAGTTTTTGGTGGAAGTGTTTCCTCTCTAAGCCACAAATTTTAATTCTAAAACTTTCCATCAGAAAGTGAAAATTTACGTAGGAAATTTGATGGATGCAAAAGAATGCTTTTAATTTATGGGAGAAAATATATCTGGAGCAAGCTCTGTCCCTCAACTCTCTCACTAGCACTGAGGGACATTGTTACTCCAAGAAGTCCATGTTAGCTCTCTGGAGAGAAAATTGCTTGAGGGTCTTGCTGCATTCTCTAACAAACCTTCCTGAAGGGCTAATTTTGTGGCAGTGCTATGTATTCCTGGCCCTACTTGGAGTGAAGTGGTTTTGGTTTTGCTCTGTACCACTTGGCATAGATAGTGTCTTGGATTTCAGTATTTAACACTAGCTACTCTAATTTGAAAATTAAGCTTGCTGGCCCCAATTCTCAAATTTGGGTCTCCAAAATTATGTACCTAAAAGAAGGACCTGATTCCTTAGAGTCTGAGCATCCCAACCCACATCTGCAGCACCAGACACGAAGGGAATAGGTGGCCTTTAAAGATCACTTGGAGACTCTGCAGGCATTTGCTCACAAGGCACACAAGACCCTCTACAGCAAGTGATGTTTGCTGAGTGAGGAGAGAGACGATGAACTCTGTACAGCAGAATGGGGAGGTAGTTGCACAGGGAAGTAGTGCGAGACTTTTCCCAGGTTAGGGATTCCTACAGAGCGGCTGCTAGTGTTGTAGCTTGACAGGTCTGAGACTATAAATCCTGCGGATGAATTTGAGTCAGAAAGGGAACACTGGCACCTCTTGAACATGTTTTACTGCTGAAGGGGGTTATTTAGGTCTCTGCCACCCACGATGTATGATGTGAAAGACATCACCCAGGTTCCTGTGGAAACATTAAAAGAAATATGGGGGCTGGCTCACTTTCTTTTGCCAATTACAATTTAGCTGAGTTGCATTTGCAGGTAGATGCAGGCTCAGAAGAGAGGTAGAAAGGGAGAGCACAGTCCTGGAATGAATACCTTGGAGTATTTGTCTTTGCAAAACAGAGGGATGATTAGCTATGGGGGTGATATTGTGTACTGCTTGGGTTTCATCCCCTCCCTCCAACTGCAGAGGCTCAGGTCTTAGCTTGGGAAGCCCACAGCTCAATCCGTATAGTGGTCTAGGACGGCACTGGCTTTAGCAATGGATTCTGGGCTACAAATTGTTGGCTGAAATGGGAACTTTCTGAAAATCACCATGATATTAGAAATCAGAGTGCGACCCTCCTGTGCCAAGTGCTAGAGACTTTGAGGACATTGAGACTTTTGGTCTCAAATGTGGAAAGCTTGCAGTTTAAACGGAGAAACCAGAATGGACATGAGATATGGGAATACTGTTCTCTCATATTACTGATACGCAAACAAAGCACAAAGAGGGCAAATGATTTGCTCGAGGCCAGGCAAGAAACCAGTGATGGAGCCAGGAGGTGTAGTCACATCCTTGAGCCCCATTCCATCTCTCCAGCTGTTCGCCTCTCAGATATGTGTTATTCCTTGCCCATACCACCACATCTAGACCGTCTTTATTTATACAAAAACATCGGAGAGTTCAGTTCTGTTGGTGACTGAGGGAAGGAACACAAGGCCTGGAGGGTTAGTGGCAGAGAAAGACGTTCTCGGATCTGTGCTTCTGCCTTGAACTCAGTAAGAGCGGGAGTAGCAATGTCCTTGGCAAAGGGGAGTGCCTTGCTTTGTTCTCCAGCAGGCCCCATGGGCAGAAGGAAGGAGCAGCGCTGGGCTGCCGAGGGAGCCAAGTCCAATCCTCCCTGCTGGAGGGGAGATTCTTTATGATTGTGAGGAAGGAAAAAGTAGGATTAATGAGGGTGGGGATAGGGCCCAGGGCCTGAAGATTCCCAAACAATAATGTATCAGATATGTGTGTGTGTGTGTATATATATATGTGTATGTATACATATGAATATATGGGAATTGTACTGAAGGCTGAAAGAAGGTTCATTGCTACAGAGAAAGAGGGATGACCCTGCGGTTAAAGCTCTGGCTTAGATTTCAGAAAACCTGCTCGCCTTCCACATTTCTCTGTACAGCTTTAGACAAGTCGCTGAAGTTTTCCCTGCCTCAGTTTCCCACACTTCTGTTTATCCACTCCATCCCTTTCTATTGCCCATTCCTTGGAGGAAGGGACTGTATTTTCCTCTGTGTCCCCAGTGCTACATGTGGTAGGGCTTAAATCAGATAACTCATCTAGATACAGTTGTAACCCTGCAGGTAATGAAATATACTGGGGAATTTCTGTACAATAGTGAGAAAAGAGTTAATAACTTGGGGAAATGGACCATGGAAACCTTAAGCTCCTGAGATGGCCGGTTTTTTTAAAGTGTCTGCAACTGAAAACTCTGGTGGAGGTGGAGGTGGAGAAAAAATGAACATTTCTGAAATTTCTTCAGCATTTCTGTTGTGTTTTGCTTTGTTTTTTAATAAAAAGAAATTTTCTGCAAGGAGAAAAATAAATTTTCTACCAGTTCTAGACTATATTTCAATAACTCTGTGGCACCAAAGAAAGCAGGGAGCTGAGGTTCCACCTGCTTTTAGAAATCTGGAAAGGAGAAAAGGCTTTAATGATGTTTAACTTGTTCAGTCACACTGTACAGCAAGGGGTTCAATAGGGTCTTCTCAGCAGCACCAGGTGGCAGAAGGAGAGGTACTGCAAGAGGAGAACAGCCACCTCCTCCAGTCAGGCAGACTAAAGGGACAGGCAGAGACAGGGCTTTCACAGGTGGATAGAGGTAATCATTATTTCAGCAAATCTTAAAAGCTTTGTTAAACCTCATCTCCTCCCTTTTAGCGCCATCTCTTTGAGACTTCACTGGATGCCAAGGTACATTTCTTAACAGGTAGATGTTCCCAAGAAATGATGTCCCCTGGTTTTCATGTGCTTTGATACCTTTACCATCACTTATCCACCTAAGGCAGAGTTGTGACTCCAGATTTACCTCTTTTGCATGCCAAAACACCCCTGTGATGGGGTTCCCTTGTGTGACCATCCTTTCCTTGGTGACTTCACACAGGCTACTGGGAGTTCAGTTCAGTCTCCGAGCCCATCTAACCCCAGCCTAACTGTGGAGCCTGCCAGCAAGAATGTTGCTGCAGCTCCAGTAAGCACAAAGCGCATGGCTACCAAGCAAGGGCTAGCCCTGGTTTCCTATCGTCCTGGCTTGGATTCAAACCAGAGAAGAGATGAAACATCTCCAGGCTCATTCCCATTCTCTTTAGCCATCTGGTCCTATGTTGCTGGAGCCTTCCCTGCCTTAGAAGGAGGCCCAGATCAGCTCTTTGTGGTATCTTCCCTTCTGCCAGGCTCGTCTCCGCTTTCATCCTCGGTGCCATGCCCGCCCCCTCATCCCCTTTGATTCTAGGACCTGAAGAGAAGACTGGTTTAGGGAATGTCTTGTCAAGTCCACCTCCCCCCCCCCGCCTCCTCCCCAAGGGCCTTCTGCATTGTCTCACTGTGGTGCAGACGGAGCCTGGAGATCAAAGCCCAACCGTCTTTTTTTAGCTCGGGGAGGAATGCACAATGCCTCCTGCGCTGCGAGCTGTCGCCAGCTCTCGCAGAGTGTTCCTCTCGGTAACTCGAGACTCCCATCCCTGGAGGCGGCTCCAGGATTGACAGGTGACACAGAGCTGCTCTGAGCAGGCAGGTCCTTTGCAACAAGTCTGACTTTGCACAGAGAGCTTTCCGTCAAGGATTTGAAGATGTCTGCGGTTAAGATGGGATGTGCCTCAGAATATTCAGCTTTGAAAGAAGTTACCTGGGTGGAATTAACCCTTTCCAGAGCTTAGTGTTTCTTTTCTGCTCTAAGTTATAGTGATTTGTAGCCTCTTTCTGTTAGTTATGAACAGCTTGCTTGCTTTCTTCCTTACACTTGTCCATTGCACACCTCCTGTCAGCCCTGTCTCCCTGTTTCTCAAGACCACTGTGACACTGTGGAATGGCCCTCTGATGGGTTGATGATGTGCAGGTCTGCTAGGGTGACACCTGCACGTAGGCTTCATCAGCAGACAACCAAAGCCAGGATCTTACTCACTAGAAGCATAAGCTGCCATTACCTGAGCTGAAAAATCTCTCCAGCAGCAGAAGATTCTTGCCTTCCTCTGTGAGTCACCTGCTGGAAAAGTTCATGACCCATTTTGACCTGAAGGGTTGCATCGAACCAATAGCTTTTGTTGTGAAGAGCACTGAGGCTGGGAAGGAGCTGTGTCTAGTATTCGACTGATATCTTCTTTCAGGCAGACTCAGGCTCAATTTCTACACGTGCTCCACGTGAATTTTACCCAACCCCAGCACCATTCTGGGCAGGGACTGCTGGCATCCATAAGATAGGATGGGATTCCTAAAACCTGGAGCCTCAGGCAGGTTTTGCATGCCTCTGTTCCTGGCAGGGAATGCTGTGAGCTGCCAGCAGAACTCTGATAAAAATTTTGCTCAGAGGGGTTGTTCATTGAATAAATGAAAAGGAAACAGCAAGAGTAGATGGGGAGGAGGTAAATTCTCTGCCCTTATCACGCCCTGATTAACACAGACCTCAGCCAGAGGAGAAGCGTGTACAATGAAGCAATCATATGTGTTTATAATATTTATACATATCGCTAAGGTGTTTTTCTTGGACTACCGGAGTTAAGTCATGCCTCTGATACATTCCCTTTGGGATATCAGGCAAGTGATCTCTCCTCTCTGGACCCCTTTGTTCATCTTGTCTGTTTTGACTGGGGAGCTCTTTAGACAGGGATCGTCTCTCACTCTGGGCATGTACAGAAACTAGAACGATGGGCAGAGCACTATCACATTTGAAGCAAGGAATAAGCCTTTGAGCTAGAATTGTTTGTATTCTCCATCCAAAGGACTTGCCGAGTGTTCAAGGCACTCTAACCAGCCATACATGGCAGATCCTCAGCCTCATTTCTTCAGTGGGGAAACTGAGGCACAGAATGGCACTCCAGGGTCATATGCTGATTCTGTGGCAGAGCGGGGAATGCTTACCAGGTCTCTCGCCTGCTAGGCCTGTGCTTTAGCCACAATCCATCTCCCTGCCCAAGGCCCTTTCTGTGTTCAAAGTGTTCCACAAACAATTGAGGTCTTTGAACTCCTCCTCATCCTAGTTAGTTTGAAAGTGGAGGCAGGGAAGGAAACACCTTCCTAAACTTAGCCCCCAGCCAGCCAGTGCTGTTGGGAACTATGTTTGATTAGGCCTGGGGAGCACTAATTTGGTCTGAGGTTTATTTAAAAATCCTTTCCTCTGGCGAGAAGGCCGCTTCTTATGTAGGGTAGAAGGAATAGGTACTGTCTTCCCTAAAGCATAGTTTGCTTATGGCTAAGTCAGTTATTCATAGTTACTCCACTGCAGCCCCTCCTGTGCTTACGACCTGCCCCCATTCATGAAACCAGTATTTCTCCTGGTCTGCATCTCTGGCATTTCTCCATGAGATGCACAGTACACAAAGAAGATAGGGGAGCAGCAGGGGCCATGCTAGCTTTTGGAGCTGGCTGTCAATCCCAAAGCAATGACACAGTCTCTCAGGAGCTGGACAGAGAGGACAGGACACAGAACGTGGCTAGGTCTGCCCCAAGAATGCTCACTGCTCTGTTATTGCGTCCCTCATGCCCTGGCTCCTGTGCAACAAGACTGGGGGGTCTGAAAGAGCTGGGTTTTGCTGAGAAAATTAATCTCAGAAGAAGGAGTGGGCAAGATGACCCCTGTGTTGAAGTAAGGGTTAGTCTCCCATGGCTTTCTAACCAAGCCTTTCCGTGAACTTCTCAAACAGTCTTCAAAATGTCCTGCCTTTTCAGCTTCCTACCAGAGCCAAGAAGGAAAGGACTAAGGCTTGATGGGAAAAGCTGATCTTGTGGTATTTCCTCCTTGAACTGGAAGCTAGCCATGTGTGAGTCTTTGCATGAGATTCAGGGCCCAGGAAAACATACAAGTCAGATAGATAGTTCAGATTGAGAGCCATGCAGTTACTTTACGCTCTAGAGGCAGGCAAACTGCCAGCCTCACACACCCATGTGTCTAAAGCACTTTGAGATCGTTGTGAAAAGCAGAGCGAAGCAGAAGTGAACCTGATTTTACTGCACAGGACTCAGTGCAAAGCTCTCAGCTGATGAGTCTGCTTGTTCCCTGAGAATGAGACATTATCTGCTGTCTCTAGCAATCTGGTGGCACTTTGGGATCTTTATTTAGGGCCCAAGCTGATGCGTGACCCAGATACTAAACATCCAGATTTTGAGCAACAGAAAAATACCGAAAGTTTGCCCACAAATCCAGAGAAATTGTGCAAACTTCTTCCCATGTTCTTTCACTGATGAAAAAAGCTTCTGGCATAGCCACTGGCAAACTCGCGGGTTCAGGTGTGTGATTCTTTGGAGCAGGCGTGCAGGGAAGGTGGCAAAACTGGTGATGGCAGAGGAGAGGGACTGGCTCTTTTGCGCGTGGGAAGATGGACTCCACATTGAACAAATCGCTGAACACGTCACTGAACCTGTGTGACCATTGTATCGCATGCTGCAGTACCTGAACGCCAAGGGTACAAGGCAGCTGCGTGCTGGCAGGGTGGGACTGGGATCCACCTCTCCCTAACCGCCTTGGGAGCTCTAGATACAGAGTTTGAGTGCAGCGTTACACGCAGGAGACATATGTGTGGGTGTCTGTGCATGTGTGACTTCTACCTTCAAAGTGACTAGAAAAATGCAACAAATCAGATTGGAACAAGCGGGTGTTACCATTGGTTAGTATTCCAGCTGTCAAAGGCATGTATTCATTTCAAGCACTTTGGAAAATCTTAATAATGGATGATCTTAGCAAAAGGAATATGTTGGAAATAAGGTAAATTTGACTTTGAAGTCATTCATAATTAATTATAAAGTATCAGCTGGTTGCTTTTTGCAAATAGTTTTTACATAGCTACACCAGCTTTAACTAAAGTCTATGGATATTATTTCATAGTTTATGTTTCTGCTTCCAGTGTCATATTCTGAACTCAAAACCAGATTTGGAGTTTTTCATTTATCTTCTGTGCAGATGAAAATGCACATGACCGCACTGAGATAAATCCAACTCTTGTTGGTTATTAGCAGATGAAGATCCGTTCCTATGTTTTTAAATAATAACAACAATTATGATGTTTTAAAGATGCCCTCAGGCCCTTGAGCATAATTTATCTTTCAATCTGTGTTTACACAGCAGTTAGAACAATGGGATCTGCATTCTGATAAGGGTTTTTGGTCATTGCAATGCTACTTGTAAATAATATGAGATGATTGGGAAGAAAAAGGGAAACCTATATGAAAATATTTGGAATGCCTTTTCCTTCTACTAATTTCAAAGTCTGTAACGCTAAGAGAAAATCAGTTTTTAGTTTAGGAAATTGCAACTGGCTCTTACAAAGACACTTTGCTCTGCCTCATCGGCTTCCAGCCACAAGCCTATATGCTTGCTTTTGTCCAGGCCGCTGAGATGCCAATGAGACTCAAAGATGCAGGGACAGCTCCTAAGTGTTTCATCACTGTACTAAGAAAATTCAGAGATGGTCTAATGACTGCTGTTTGGGGAATGAGCTTTTTTAGGATCTAGCATCTCAGTATTTCTTACAATTAATTATGACCGTTCTACTGAAGTAGGTGCGTTTCTTGCTGGCACACCAGTAAGACAGAGAGCTGTAAGTGGATGGAAAAATGGAAGTACTTGGTGTCTTTATGCTATCCTAATAGACTTAGGATTCTGAGCCTATTTCATAGCCTCCCCTCATATTTGTTAGCCATTACACATTACACAAAAGATAACGTCTCAAGTCCCAGGGCAGCTGGATAAAGCCAGGTTCTCTCTCAGAAGACAACAGTCCGCAAGTGTTGGACAGCACGATAATTCTGTACTGCAGAACATCGCATGTGACAGAGCAAGAGTTTGTTTGTGTAGGGTCACAGGAGGGGAATTTTACAGGGGAATGAGTCACTGGCGGGAAAAGGCTATCCTGTGGGGAAGGTACAGACCATCAGGACTTCAGCTTTTGGCTTGGTCATAGATTTTCTGACTGACTTGGATAAGACACTTCCCTCCTCAATGCCTTAATGCCTCCCAATCCCTTTCCCACCATCTATTAATTCAGGATACTGGTTCTTCCTTGCCTCCCAGGCAATCCATTTAGTGCTGGCAAGGCCTGCAGGTCCTGTAGGTACCATACAACCAGATCATAGAAGCAGCTTCCGATTGTCAGTACTTATGCCAGTAGTATCCCTCGCAGCCATCTCCTGTGGAGTGCTGCAATGTTTCCTAAAACAGGCAACAGACTTCCCTGTCTAACAGGTCTGTTTCTACTTCTCAGGTCTAAATGATGATTTTCATTCCCCTCCCAGAAAGCCTGCCTGGGCATCTGCAGTGTCGGATTTCTGATCACCGCCAGATGTCTCTGTTCAGCTGTGCTGTAGTGCCAAGATACAGGCCAACATTTTTGCAGAGGGATGGGTGGGGGGAACTTCAGCCAGTTGAGGGAGATCTTGTTTGGCTTAGAGGGAATTAGGGTAGAAAAAATCTCAACAACTTCCCAAAGATCTTTTACTTGATCTCCTTGGCGTCCCCTTTCATGTGCTGTGCTAAGCTCCTTGGTGGGCCGCACCCTTCTCCAGAGAGCTGTACACCCCACTGGCACCGTGGCCAGAGCCTCCCAGAGCTTGGGGTTTTCTTTAGAAAGACTTTCTTGAACATCTTGAGAAAATGGCTTTGCTGGGGGATCACACAGCACTGGGTACCCTTGCATCTCCTCTCGTGCCTGAGGGACTTCAAGAGACCCTGCCTGGACTAAAAGCATTTCTCACCAGGAACCTCCGTGATAAGTAATAAGGTACTTGTCCTGCAGGAGCTCGGATGTCCCGGAGTCCCTGCCCTCTCCCCAAGGACGGTATGGTGCAAAGGGTGCAGGAGGCTCAGGGAGTGCGCTGGCTGCAGCTATGCAGTCCCAGCAGCAAGAATCAGGGTAGGGGACAGTGAGGGCTGCCCCGTGGGCAAAACAAACCTCTCCCATGAATATTACAAAGAAACAAAGCCAGGAGGGTGGAAGATTTTGGTCAGGAGGTACCTTGGCAAGGGGGAACGCGACTGACCTTGCACCACAGCCCTAAAGGGAGCACCTGTTAGCTCCCATTTGTCAGCACTGCTCAGTGCACTCAGTCCCCAGAGCCACCCTAGCTAGAGACACTGGCTGTGTTAAAAGTACACAGGGCACGTTGCCATGCGGCTGTGTCATTCAGCTGGCTCCTGCTTCATTTGCACGTGTGTGTGGGTGGCAAAAGGAGGGGGTGCACAGCTGACACAGGGTGCAAGGGGTTTGCAGACCAGCTAGGACCCAGGTAATTAGGTCCTTGGGGAAAATGGTGAGCATTACAATATTTGCAGAAGGCAGGCATCTGATTCTGCTAGAATCCCCACCTCTGCTGTGAGTGAGGAGCCTGATATAACCTTTTGCATCCAAAGGGTTTCTGTGAAACATCCTTCTGCTGGTTCCTGAGAGGAATAGCGGGGTGCAGAGATCCCCGAGCCGTAGTATAGCAATCATCCCCATGTCTGCAGCCACTCCTGCTGGGATGGACAGAAGATGGTGCTGTGATCCTTTTGCAGGCTGTCCTGGGGCCAGCCCTGGGGCTCTCACATGTTGCCATGTGGCCTGTCACTAATCCTCTGTTAGTGGTAGCTAGTCCTCTGGGGGCAATTGCTCCAAATCCCAAGCCAGTCAGTAATGCCCATGAGATTCACTATTATGGAGGCTGGAGTCCAATGGCTGAGCCAGGGCCTCCATCCCTTCTCTTCTGCCTCCGTAGAGCTTCTCTTACCAAAAGCCATAGGGAAATATAGTCTCCACTTCTGCCTTTCATGGCCCAGAGCCACCTCAATTCTGGGAACAAGAGATACCTGAAAATGGAATATCAGTTGTGTCTTTGCTGGTCAGCTCCCAGCAACCAGAGGGACAAAATCCATCTTAATTATGTGCCCATATGTGATCTGTAGGGCAAATAATTGGGCCAGCTGAGGCATGGGGATGGGATGTCAGCAGGATGAGGTTCCTCATGTCTTAGGATTTATGATCATTCTTGCTCCTAGGGAGGCTGCAAACAAACATTTGTTTCCATTCTTCTACCTTGGCCCTAAGCCTGGAGATGGAGAAGTGCCATCAAGAATAAACCCCAAACGGGGGACAATTGGCCTTGCATGGCTGAAGGTCTGTTGTAGGCTTGGATGTTCAAGCCAGGTTGGTCTTCTTATCTCCACCGTTTTTCTCAGCAGGCCACAACTGCTGGGATGGGGAATCTGTTTTGTTCTTTTCCTGTCTCTTTGAGGAACAGTTTCCTGCTTTCTCTTTGGGCTAGGCATCCGCCAGCTCTGCTCACTCCTACAGGAAAAGCATGATCAAAGCCACTCATCTGACCCACCCCCTACTCCCCAGCAGCAGTCATCCGCAGGCTCTGCTTGTGCAACTGGGATCCCAGAGGACTGATCCTAACAGAGGCTTCTGGATGAAAAGCAAGCAGCCTGGGCTTTGCATGAGTGAGAACACAGGCGGATAAAGGTGTCCCAGAGCCTAACCACTCGTAGTGCTCTGGCAGGAGAGCTGCTGCCATTTGTCATGGTGTTCCACAAGGGAGATTAATAGACACATCAGAGGTGGCTGCATTACCTTTCTTTTGGGTGGCTATGAGTAAATGCAGAGGTGACATTTCTGCTACTTCATCCTGGAAGGCCCCAAGGCTCCAGTTGCTTTACCATCTGTGTTGCTGGCTTGGGGAAGAGCTCAAGCACCCTGGCTCCCCTCCAACCGGGGAGCTGCCCAAGCTGACACCTTTCTCTGTCTCTCCAAGATCTGTCCTCTGCACCATTAGCTGCATGGCCTGGGCTGAAACAGCTCTGACATGGGAGCCCCCTGGCTCCTTCTCAGCTCTAACACAGCAGCATTCATCTACAGGCTTCAAAGCAAGTCTGAGAAGCCAAAGAATTGCAAAGGTGGGAAGTGATACATTCAGAAACAGCACAAGGGGCAGTGGCAAAGCCAGTAACTGAGCTGAAGCCTACACTGAATCCTGAGTTGTAACCACTGAACAGTATCACAGTATTCCCTGCTCTTGGCCCCAGTTGCTCCACTTGGAAGTCGTTCGGGCCTCCACATGTAAAGGAATGTAAGCTGAAGGAAAAGCACAGGCCCACGTGTGCTAGGGACTGCTGTTATAAAAAGCGCGGCTGGTGCGTGATCCTGCTATGCCAGTTTGCCACTGCCATTTCAGATCTTGCTAGAGATGGTGCCAAGATACGTGAAATGCCAAATGCTGGCACGTCTGGGGGCCTGCTGGAGGGGGCCCCTGTGTGAAACGAGCCTCCTAGACTCTGAGACGAGATAAGGGGATTCAGGCAGAGGGTGCAGTTCAGATTGCGTCTGAAGCAATGTTTTCATCCTTGCTTGGTGGAGCGTATGTGGTAGGCAGTACCTCAATAGGTGGCCTTGCTAGGGTGGAGAATATTGCTGTAGTGAGTGCGAGGTGCAGAGAGCTCCCAGGCAACTGAGCCAGGCAGCCTAACCAAATAACTCCTTGGGGAAAGGAGCCAGGGAAAATTCTCTGATCACTGAATATTAAAGCCGCATGGTGCCGAAACCCTTATTAGCACATACAATCCTAATTGTGTTGTTTGCATGTGCTGTTCTGTACTTGCCTTTCTAATGACAAGGGAACTGACAGGAAAAGCAATAAGGATGCCCACGGCAGTCTGGGCTTGGATCAGCTGCAGAGATTTTGATTTCTGATAAGGTGAAATCATGGTGATTTATGCCCCCTCCACTTCCTTCCTCCTGGAGATGAAGACATCCCAGAGGAGTCCTCTTCTTCCCAGGACGTTCTTGGGTGATCTCAACTTGCTCTGCCTGTGCCTGTGCTGGCACCCGCAAAACCAATGCTAGTGCTTTGCACGTGTGTCCAGCTCACTGGTGGCAGCAAAAACAGATCTCAAAGAGGTCAGTGACAGGCAGAAGGGTTACCTAAGGCATTTCAAAGAGGCCTGACCTAGTATTGAGTTCATGGGAAGGTTCTTTCAGTAACTTTAGTAGGCTTTGGATGGTGTGCTTGGGTAAAGAGGAGTCCTGCCTTCCTCCTCTTTCTGCCCCATTTTGTACAGCAGGAGACAAAGGACCTCCTTTTAGCTGGTGGAATCCATTCAACTCAATGAAGTCGTGACAGAATTGGCCACTTGGGAATTTAGCTGAAGGCAATAGAGCACAGGCTGGAGGTGGGAACCCTCTGTGACCCTGGGCACTTCCCTGAGTCTTTCTGGACTGTTCCTCAAAGTGGGGGTGATAGTGATAATATTTCCTTTGTCTAGTTAGACTGGAAGCCTTGCAGGGCTGGGCTCTCTCTACAAGCATGTCTGTACAGTGCTCAGCACAGTGGGACTTGGAGCTGGGTGAAGGCCCCTGGGCGCTATCCTAATATAAATAATAGTGAAGCATGGGTAGAGATAAAGTTTAACCGAGAACACCAGAATGAAAACAATGCACAGAGCTCATTAGGAGGAACTGGAGCCCCAGAGAAGATGAGAATGAGTATGATCTTCCTTATTTCTGACTCATCTTAAAATATAGTGGGCTTCCTAAGCTTTGCAAAATACTGGGATCTCTACTTCACAGCAAAGCCTCAGTGTTTTTTCCTGGGGAACATCACCCCAGTGTCACCTTCCCATAGCTGTGCTTCTCTGGCTCTTCTCTAGAGGCTTGGGAGAGTACGTCAGAGAAGAGATCTCAGTCTGGAGATAGGCATGATCAAAACTGTTATGAAACTCCTCCAAAAATCCTCTGTCAAAGGTTTCATTATGGGTCTAGGGCCATCACTCTGCTTTCAGATGTGGCAACTGCTCTAAACTCCACATTGCCATAACTTTGAGAGTCTGCATTACATCATCTCCATAAGAGCCACTCTAATGCTCTGTAGAGCATTGGGATCTCAGTTCTCCAAAGGCCATACAAACTGGATGACAGGATCCTTAGCACACTTTGTAAAATCTGCTGTTTTTCTGGGGTCTTTTACAAGTTTCAGTACCGCTTTATCTAAGCAGCTAACTTTACTGAGTTCTGCTTGGGCTGGATGTATAGCTGTAAGGTCACTGCTCCCCCACCAAGATGGTGTGATATAGTGATAGAGCTAATTTGCTGTGGTTATCTGGCTATAGGGCACTGGGCATGATGGTCCACATCGCATCTCTGTGATGGGCTCTATGCAAAGCAGATCATAGGGTAGAGTACAGTTATGCAGGGAGATTCTGTTGGTAACAGCAAGTGCGCATGGTCTCTGGAACAGGCAGAGATGTTTTTCAAGAACTGAACAAAGCCTTTATGGTGAAAGATAATGCACCAAGAATGATGTTTCAGCGCTTGATGATCAAAAGAGAAACCAAAACTACTCATGAATTTGGATTGAATTTGGCAGTTTAGTTTGCAGAAGGCAGGAGGGAAAATCTGGAGGAAGTTCAAATGTTTGCTTTGTTTCAAAAAGATCAGAAATGAAATTAACTTTTTTTTTGTTTCAAAGCGATGTTTTGATTTCAGATTAATCTTTTTTTTTTCAAGGTGAAAAAGACAATGAAATAGCTTTAAGATGGAGGTTATGCTCCAGCACAGAACATGTTTTCTTTTTGTTCAGCCAGCAAACAGCTAACTCCAGTGCACTGACTGCTCTGTAGAAAAATGAGGGGGTCCTGGTCACCTTTTGTTCAAAGACAGTGGAAAAAATTCCTAATCGCCTCTTCAAACAGTAACAGCTGGAACAATAGGATGTCCCAACGCTTAAGCTAGCAGCCTTATGGCATGGCTGATCACCTTATACTTGAATATATAGCAAACATGGAGAAGGGTATGTCCATTTGTGGCCAGGCAAGAAGTTAGGGAAAGATATACTTTGGGGGCATAGCACACCTGGAAAAGTAGATATGAATTTCTGAATGAGGCAGCTGCCTCTCTGGGAGCTCTGTAAATAACCAGGATTGTACCAAAGAAACACCTGACTCATATAATCAGTTTCCCCTTCTAACGGAAACACCCTGGCAAGGCCCCAAAAATTGGCTAACCACTCAGGCCAGAAGGGAGCAAGAGCAGCATCACTCCCAGACACTCTTGAGTTGGCTGGAAGGTATCATTTTATGGGCTTTTTTTTTGTAACGCTTTCAAGTTTGTTAGTAAAGAAATGTGAGTCTTCTCCATAAATATTTGTGTGTGTGCGTGTGCGATTGTGTGGTGAGATGCTGGCTGCTCGGGATTGTACAGCGGTATGATTGTGTGGTGGGGCAATTATGTCGAGTGAGCGTGTGGGGCCGGGATGCAGGGTGCCAGGGTGGGGCGCGCTGGGGCTCTGTGGTTGTGGGGAGGGTGAGGCTAACCCTGCGGGAGCGAAGACAGCGTAAGAACAAAATCCTGCTTCCGAGGCTCATCGAGGGAAGATTTGTCCTCCCAAACTCTTGCTCCATCTACACAAAGACACCTAAAGCGCTCTCCTTGGTGAGGAACCAGGTGTCTGTGCAATACTGTGCGACGCTTCAATTCTTAGGGCTTGGGAAGGAGATCAGAACTGGGCTTGGTCCTGGTACCAAATCTGCCCTCTACAAACTGATCTGAAACCCGTTTTTCCACAAGTTCACATCTACATGGTCATTTCCCCAAAGCTCCCAAGCCAGGCCAGACACAAAGCAACTTCCATCCTGAAGCCAGGTAGCTGAGTTAGCATGGTACCAAGATGGAATAAATACACCCAGAGCTGTTAGCTTGGGCTTGGTGCTGTGCTAATGTCACTGTGTGCCTTGCAGCCCAGAGCTGGCGTGTGATTGTGTGGCTCAGAGCATGGGTGTCTTTCACCAAACACGCAAGCCCTTTGCGCCACACAGCCTTGACCCTCCTGGATCCCCATGGTTCCTTTCAACCCTGCATTGCCAGGGAAGGTCCAGGTGCGGAGGTGATATGTGAGGGACGAGGTCCTACACCACCCGGGTCCCATTGCTCCCTCACACCCTCTCTTCTTTCTCAGCTGTGGAACTGGCTGTTCTGTGCAACAGCCACGTTCGCTCCTCGCACAAACAGACCGTCCTCACGCTCCCGTTCAGGCGGCAGCCCCGACCTGTTCTTCCAACCCACACCACTCTGGCACCGTCAGGATTTAGGAGCGGTCTGGCCTGGGGCCTTCCCACTTCACAGGGCATCGTGTGCCTAGGAATGCAGCTGATCTGGCTTTCACCTCCTGCGAGCGCTGGGGCAGGCTCCTCCGCGGAGCCAGCTGGGAGCCCAGGGCTCCCTCTCCCCTGCTGCGGCCCTCCCAGGTAGCCTGCGTCCCCAGGAGGATTGTGGGAAGGGGAAGAAAACAACAGGAGGAGGGAGAAAGACCCCGGTTCAGCGTTGAGCCCCAAGCTGGCATGTGAGGGGGGCTGGACCGTCCTCCCCTCGTTATTTCCAGAGTGATGAGGTTGAAAGGTGGCATGGGACTCCTGGCGAGCCTTGGTTTTAGAAGTGCTGACCGATCCTTTCCACCTCTTGCTGGAGCCCAGGGGATGGCTGGGTGCTCAGCACTGTACAAAACCAGCCCCTTTCTTTCCAGGCTACTCCAGCTCACATTTAAGGCTAATTTCTGTGCAAAAGAAAGGTATTTTCCATGTGACCACACCAGCAGAGTGGCTTGCCAGGCAGGCTGGCCCTGTAGGTAGAAAGGTATGAAATGTAATATGTATCAGGTTTCCACCAGGGATTGATTTACTGCTCCCAGCAAGGTGCCCGAGAGAAATTCCCTGATGGTGATGCAAGGTCAGGCCATGGAAACTTGCAAGACTCTTCATCCTGCTGGAATGAAGAGCAACATGTCAGCTCCCCCAGGCCAGGGTGGACGCGAGGCGCTCGCACAGCTCAGAGCAGGCAGCGGAGTGGCCAGACAGGCTCAGTGCAAGGTGAAGGGTTGCTGGGGTCCATGCAGTGACGTGGACAGTGGCTTCGCTGAGGTTGGGAGGGGACAGGGAATGACCGTGACACTGCCTAGTGAATTGTTTGCGCGATATTAAAGCCTGGACGGCAGAGGGCTGAGGAACTGCTGTGGTGTGGGCACCATCCTGGAAAGGACCAGAGTGAAGAAGAGTAACGCAATGCAGCCTCTACACGCGATTTCTGTTCTGCAGATGGGGACACAAAAAAGCACGTCGTTTCCGTCACGGTCATCCAGCTGCTAATAGAGGAGATCGCAGCTCTGATCACTGCCCGTGCGCGGCTGTGTCGCCCTGTCTAGGGGAGGGGAGGAGTGGAGGTATGATGGGAATCAAACAGCGAAGCAGGTGCTGCACCGCAGATGGAGGCTGGAGCTGACAGGGGCAGGTCTGTGCTTGGCAGCGGGCAGTGAAGCAGATGATGTTGCTCAGGGAGGATAGGGGAGCTGGCAGTGAACGCGAGCTGAAGGGAGAAACCACCCCATTAGGGTCTGGGTGAGGGTGCCTGCGCACAGCGGAGCCCTAGGAAATACTGGATTAGACCTAGGACATCTCCTGAACTGGTAGCCTCTGGCCCAGCACAGCCAGGTGGCTTACAGGGGAGAGTAGGGAGAGCTATTCCCAGGAGCAGGGCAGAGGGGCCAGGAACGTGGGAGGGACAGGAGTAAGGCTGGGAATCAAACATTGCTGTTTTTAACATGCATAAAGAAACAGTATGTTCAGCTGCAAAAGCCAGGTTTGCTCTCTGCGCGTACAGAGCTGCGTATGCGCCTCTTCCCTTTGCCTTGCTCTCGCTGGGTTTGTAGCACATGTTTTTCACCATGGCTCTCAGAGCTGTGTCTCTGTGCATGTGTCCAGAGCTATGTGTCTTTCCTGACCTGTGTGTGTCAGTGTGTCTCTTGGGTGAGTGACACATGCTGGTGTTATGCTGCTTTCCCAGTCTGGAGGAGGGGGACCCAGGGCTGCGCACTCCCAGGGGTGTGAAGAGTGCCAGCAGGGTGGAGGGTGGAGGGTGAGGGCTGAGCCTTGCCCAGCTGCTGGATCCCATGGGCTGGTGATAAGCTGAGGACAGAACCCTCCATCATTGGCAGTTTCTATAGGAACTGAACTTGTTTTTCACTCCTCCTCTCACCTACCTTTAACCACTTTGCCACAATATCAACAGCCGGAACCACCAGGCAGACCCAGATCCCAGCTGATAAAGATCTTTTCTCCTAATTACTCAGCAGCCCACAAATCCAGTCTCAGTTAAGCCGCTAAGAAGTAAATACCCTGGGCTACTTCTTCTCCCTGCCCTCCATCCTTCTTGGCCTTGCTCCGGTGGGCAGATTTGCAGCTACTGGGATTGACTCGGGCAGAGAAGTCAGTGCTTTGGGGCTGTAGCCCATTTTCCAAATATCACAGGTACAGCGTGGCTGTGGGACTCTTGGTGCTTGGATCTGTGAGCCCAAGGTGCAGGCAAGGGAGAAGACAACAGAGCAAAAGGGATGGGATCTGAGCAGGGGCAGTGTTCGAGTTAGCGTGCAGCCACGCACTGTGCAAACCAGCTCAGAGTGAGAAGCCCATAGCTGGATAACAGCTGGGAAGTTATAGCTTTGCCAAAGCTCCTGTGCAGGTCAGGAAGTGTGCAATTCAGGGGACAGCTCCGATCCTGCGTTGACGTGAGGCTGGCATTCCCCTTCTGGGATTCCTTCTGTGCAGCCTGAAAGGGAAAGGTAATGTGAAGGCAATTAATAACATTACCTACTGAATGCAGAGCTATTATTTATGTGTGAGGTTAAGTATACACTGGCACAAAATCACTGTGAATCTTGTGTGCATAGAAAGCACCTTGGCACTAAGCCCAGCTTGCATGTAAAAAGGGACTAACCCCCAGACTGCCGCTTTCTAAGCGTGAGCCATGCTGTTTTGAGCTCGAGGGCCCTGGGGTGTTAGCTGCAGCTGTGCATGGCGAGCTGCTGACTGAGCAGAGATCTGGTGAGGAAATGATGCCCTCTTGGTCCCCAGCCTTGCTCGTGAGGATCAGGAGTTGATTCCTCATAAATCAGCTGTCAGAGTGAACCAAGAATGGTTTCACATCAGAAATGTCGCTGGCACTCACATGACTCCCGGCTCGGTAGAGCGCCCGTGGATAGTGTGGGATAAAGCAACTGATCTTTTTTTAGAATGGCCAGAACATACTGGAAAAATGTCCTAGGAGAAGGCTTTTCTGCTCTGACTTAATGCTTGGAAGTGTTTGGGGCTGCCAGTCTGGTACCTTTGAACCAGTTTGAGGTCTGGATTTCTAGGAGGGCTCAGCATCCATCACTCCCAGGCTTAGCATTTTCAAAGAGCTCCTTTCTTAGGCAGCTAAATAAAGGCCCAAGCTTTCAAGTGAGCTCAGCATCTAGTGCCAAGTGCCAGGCTCCTTGGTAGGGCTTGGCCAGGCTGCTGGGGTGCTAGGCAGGAGGAAGTCTGGCCCTGTGGACCTTGTGCTGAGCTGAATTATCCCCTGTAGATGGCATCATAGCATCTCAGCTGTCCCTGCAGGAATGCCTCTGCCAGGGCGGCAGCAAGGGCTCAGCTGCTCTGAGGAGATGTGTACCACATCGAGCTGTGCTTCGAGGAGATATGTACCTCATCTAGCTGTGCTGCTATGGGCGAAAACCAGCCAGGAAGACATGGTCGCATAGCTCCAATACAGCCCAGCAACCGGAGGGTCTCTGGCAGCCTGTAGAGCCCTCGTTGAAGCCTGCTGCCATCATTAGCCTTGCTAGCTGGATTGCGGTTACCGGGGTACCTGTGCGGTGCTGCTGTCTGACCTGAAACTGCAGTATGGATATATCTTGGCTCTGCTAGGAGAGAGAGTTAAATTAGGGCTTGGTCCCAGTCCAGATCAAAACTCTTGATCAGTTTCTTGGTGGACTTGAATTGCATCTTTGCTTCCTGTAACAGGGTTTGTCTACCTGGGGACATTCAGGAAGGTTAATCTGCATTCACTTTGAAAGGGGATAAATTAAACCACATTAAACATGCTTATTGAGAATTAAGATGGCTTTAATGTGGTTTAGTTTAATTTACTTTGAGAGTGTGTTGAACTAGATTAAATTAAAACCATTCTAATTCTGAAATCTGAATCATGAGTTTAACGGGCTTTAACTGATCAACTTTACATTCATACTTTTAATTAATTTGAATTAATTTTCCGGAGTGGCTCCATGTCGACAAGCCTGGTAGTGAGAGAAAACCACAGAGACAGAGTTGGAGTTCTGGGCAATCATGTTTACTATCTGCGGGAATGTCTATATTGTAGTCACTGCTAGGGCTGCAGTGTGCTATAGATATACCTGAATAAGCCTTAAAGTAGTTAGCTGGAAACTAAGAGCCAGCTAATCCGTATCTTAGCCTCCACCTTTAGCCTGCTGGAGGCTTGGCCAGCTCTGATGTAGTGAGCTGCAGACATACAAAGCCTTGCCACGCTGGTGGTTTACTGGGACTTGGATCTCCCCCAGAACACAGAAAGTATTTAAAGAAATGCTGTCCTCTGCTCCGAGTGCAGGCAGTGGTGGGACAGAGAGAAGCCCTGCAAGAACTCTCTGGCTTTTTGCTGCAGCAGAACTTGTGAGCCTGTTTTGCCCATCTGAAGGTTTTTCCTTTGTTCCTAATTGCAGAGGGGTCGTCCCACTTTTGAGATGCTGACAGTCACCGCTCAGCCCCGGATGTCTCCTGCATTCCTTCCATCTGATGGCTGGCTGAGCTGGTCAGAGGCTTGGATTTTAATGATGTTGTAGGCCACACGTCACGTCTGGCCAGGCTGCCACATGTGACCATGTGGCGTGTGTGTGGAGGCTGGCTTCCAGTAAATAGTGCTTCCACTGTATTTCAACATGCCCATTCGTCCAGCCTGAGGTGCCTCAAAAATCCAGGTCATGGCATTGTGGAGTCAGGCAGGAACCAATATGAGGATACAGTGTGGGCAGAGATGAGCTTTGAAGGCAGAGATCCTCAGGTTCTAGTGCTGACCCCATTCCTCCTGGGCTCCGCAGCCTTGGGCAAGTTACACCTGACAGCTTCCCCATCTCTAGAGACAAGATAACATTTAGATGGCCATTATAAGAATTAATTAATGTTTGATTAGGTCTTTGGAATTATAAAGCACCAGGTAACCATTAAGGATTATTATAACCCAACTTACTTTCATGTTCCTTAACTCTCGTTACAACTTTTCAGAGCTCCAGGTAGAATTTAATATTGGCATCTGGAGCAAAGACCAGAAAATCAAAGGTTATTTTTTGCCTAGGTCCCCTTCTCCCAAACGGGGAGAAACTCCTAAGACAGGAAGAACATATGGCAGGGAAAATTCTTTCCTCTTGGGAACAAGTCACTAGGGCCACATTTGGATCAGATTTCTCTCAAGCATTAATTACAAGATTTGTGAGTGCATGTACATATATCACAGAACAGAGACTTCTGTGGATTCTGTGGTATCATTGAAAAGGGAAGAAAGACCATGGCCTAGACTGAGAAGCCATCAGTGCTTAGATGAGCAGCGTTGTTATTTTTAGATTTTAAAGAGAGAAACGGAGATTTGCGAGATTTGCATAAGGCCAAAAAGTGAACATGTAGAGGAAACAGACTCCTCTGTTGCTCATTCCCATTTGCTTCTTGGCAAATTTACTCTCCTGTATTTTTATAACCATGTCACCTCATAGCATGCAATAAAGAACACAGGACTCTTGTTTGCTTTTCATTCACCACAGCATCATTGGGCAAGGACGTCCCAGAGGCAGCATGTCACCGAGGGAGTGTTCCCCATGCTCAGCAGCAGATCTGGCTCGCTGGGGCCGGGCAGGATGGCAAGTACACGGCACCCTCCTGGGCAGAAGAGCTAGGTGGGCAAGGGAAAGGATCCACCCCACCCTTGGTGTGTATTCCCATTATCAAAGCTCCCCAACCTTACAGGGCCTGGGTGGCTTGACTGGGGTTGAAGAGCCACCTTCTTACTGCACAGAGATCCCAGCTGTGATGGGAGCTAGGCCAGAAATGAGGGAAGGCACTGGTGAGTTGTGCTGAGGAGAGGGAAGGGCTGGCATTTTAATCTAGCTCTACAGGGACAAATATGCCCTTCCCTGAAAGCACCGCAGTGAAGTGTCTCTGCTAATCATGTCCAGCAAAACCCTTGCTTCCCTCTGCATCTCATCCCCTTCCACTGCAAAGCCTCAATGTCCCCCTTGCCCCGTGACACCGTAGGCCAGAGGCAGCTGGCTGAGAAACCACTGCCTCTGTGTGTCCAGCAGGGTCTGGTCCATGGGAATCTAGGGCAGGAGGAGGTTTGGGGTGCTACATTTTACCTGCAGGGAGTTAAGGGCAGAATGTGCTCCCCCTGAGCATGGCCCTATATTTAAAGATGTCCTGCAATGAGGCAGACTGTCAGATATAACAGCATCCATGGTGAGATCCTCACACCGCATGGCACTGTCTTATATGCTGAAAAGCAGCTTCTTGACAGGTCTGATGTCAAGTGGTGTCCCTACTCTAACTCCTGCTGCTCTTCATCCTTCTATTTAGAGGTATAAGCTTTGCTTACAATATGAGTCACAATTATTTTTATTTATGGTGTCTCAATCCTCTCCATCTCGGTCCTTTTCTTTTGTCAATCTCCGTGTTCTCTCTTTGTCTAATTTGGATGACAAGGCCTTCCAGGCAGGAACAGTATCTTTCTTAATCTCTCTAAAATGCCAGCCACTAGTTACAATGCTAGATAAATATTTAATGATAATAATTGAACTTGACAGTAACAATACTCAGCCACACTTACATTTTCTAAGCCCTTTCAGACACAGGCTAATTAATTAATTGCAAATTTACAAACAGGATAATTAAAGGATGCCCTGGCTGAGCAAGAAAATATACTGAAAGCAGTATAGGGCTTTTGGAGGGGTCACAGTAGATCGTGGAGGGGGAAGGAAAGTTGCAGAGGGTGCGCCCTTCTAGAGCTGGGCTAAACCCATGGAGTTAGGAGGTCTGTGGACGTTCTCAGTCATTCAGTTCACAAAACTGGATCTAGTTCATGATCCTACCCCTCTCCCCACTCCCTCATATAATTGCATCATTTCTCCTCCCTCCCCTACGGGAGAGTCAATTAAAATACTTGGGTCTGATTTTTTTCTTCTTCCTCTTTGAAAGGCAACCCGTGCCTTTATTTGATATAAAAGTTGTCAGATTTGGAATGGCAGAAACAGACTCCTTTCATCCCCCACTAAAATAGTGAACCAGTTCCCTGTGAGTCTGAGCTCTGCTTAGCACAGGGAACCCTGTCCAGGAGCCAGCTGTAATCCCCTTTATCTTGCCCAAGCTGGAGAATAGCCATGGAGTTGCTCCGATTTTTGTCACTGACACAAGGTGAGAGAGACCAAAGCTCTGCTCTGCTTTTCCAGTCACCCATCTTCTCAGTGGCAACCCTCTGTGCAGGTGGGATGGGGTTTGGAGTGCTGGGAGCCCCTGCACCAGGTTTAGAGCTGGGAGAGATTTCCCCGCAAAGTGGAATTCTCCTGCAGGAGGTCACTGGGCCTCGCGAACAGTGTAAAATGGCCAGATCACAACAGAGAATCTAGTATTTTCATTGCATTTTCTATTTCCGTTGCGAAGCGTTTTCTGTTTCCATTTAGGATATTTAGTCCTATTTCCCTGTCTTTTCTGATGGGAAAACTTCTAAACTATGAGTATCCATGCCCATTCTTTTTCCACAGTCTCCCCAATACCATATGAGCAAGCTTAAAATTTTGGCCCCCAGCAACGGCTGCAACATTTAAACCAAGCCCTATTCACAAATATATTAGCAAATGAAAGAAACAAAAGCAGCTCTTGCTGAACTTTGAGATCATTGTTTTGTTGTTTCTCAGTAGGATTTGGATGTTGATCAGGTATTTATGCAGATGTTCATAATCTGTGTCATTTTCCATCATTTCAATGCTAGTGTTTGTTCACTTGAAAATATTATTTCCGTAAAGTAATGGGGGAAAGTGAGTTGCCCAGGGCCATGCTGAGAGTCAGTGGCAGAGCCAGGAACGTATCGCTCACTTCCTGCTCCTGTATTTTAACCACAAGATAATCTTAATGAATAATAATAATTCATGTAAACACTGGGCCTAATTCATCCCAGGAGCAGCTCCACTGCAGCAATTGGCTTTGTATCAGAAGAAAAATTAGCTGGTGTGTAGACTCTCACTCTGCATGCTGCCTCCTACACAGAAGGAAGAAGGTGAATGTTTGCAGTAGATTTCCTCTTTTGTCCTCCTCCCTCTCGTCCTAGTTCATGGGGATAAGCGAGGCCCATGCAGGGCTGGATAGGACAGTAATTCCAGCCAAGCCACTCCTACATCAGCTGCTCTGAGCCCAGCATAATTATTATTTATTATTTGTGTTGTGGCAGTACCAGGAAGCCTCAGTCACGGACTGGGGTCACGTTGCTCTCAGCGCTGTACAAATCCAACACAGATATCTCAAGCAGCATCCAATCAAAGCAGAAGACAAAAGGCAACAAACAGATGACGACAGGCAGCCAGGGGAGCCTGGGGTAACGTGGCAGCATCCACACTCTCTGCTGGAGCCTGCGCCGTGCAGACCGCGGCCGGGCTGTGCTCCAGCTCAGGCCCATTCAGTGTGGCCCAGACATGTACCTCCTCCAGATAGTCGTCACCAGCTGGCGGGTGACTGACTTCAAAGTCTTTCCTGACTCCTGAGCTCTCCCTTTGCAGGCAGCAAGGTCACTACTCCCAGACACACCAGGGTCCTGCCGATGGCGAGTGGCAGCAGGTTCCAACGGACTGATTTGCTTTTTCAGGCACACAAAAGCAGCTCTTCTAAGGAGCAGAGAGGTCATATGACCAAAACTGCCTGGCAGAAAATGCTGAAGTTACCAGAAGAACTAGGTGCACAGGAAATCCTCAGCTGTGAGGAAAACTGGTTGTACAAGAGTTGGTGTGACTTTCTGAGCGGCTGAAGCAGTGACTGGCTTGCCACAGCCAGGAGAGCTTTCCCTCCACATTGGTGAGGTACTAGGAGGCTTTCCTTACAGCCTCATCTACAGAGGGGCCAATGGGTCTGTAGTGCCCTGGACACGAGCGTGAATTGTGCTCTCTTCTTCATTTCTCCTTTCCTAAGCCTTTACAAAGCAGGGAAGATGAACTGGCCATGCATGAATCCTGGCTGGGAGAGAGATTTCTGATCCTTAGAGCACTTAGGTCTGGAATAGCCTCCAAGTCAATACAGGAGGGGGCAAAGTCCCTTGTCACTGAGCACTCATGGAAAGGATTATACATGGTGCCTGCTATAGCAACATACAGCACTTGGTGACCCAGAAGGGCCCTTCTCAGGTGTCTAGTGAGCAGCCGTTTTCCCCTCCTATCCTGCACTCTTATTCTCATGGGACCTCTACCTCCTCTTCTGTCTTGACATTTTCCCCTTGGATCTAAATTAGAGATCGTTTTAGCTATGAAAGGCCAGATTCACAATGGCACCAAGGTGCATACTTCCCACTTCTTATTAAAATCTTGGGAAACCCATAGAAGAGTGAGAAGCCTCTGCACCCAGTGTGTGGTTGTGTAACTCTCTTGTAAAACATGTTCTCTGACTCCTCCCTTCATCCACCCCACAACCGATCCTGTTCCTTGTCCAAAGTACTGGTGCTACCCCCATAGCTGAGTTATTTGTGTCAGTGTTGTGAAGGCTGAAGGTTCAAACCTGGTTATTTTATCAGGGTCTCCATGTAAACAGGGAAAAGGTCCTGTCAGGAATTTCACTGTATGGTATGGAAATAGTCTATGGGAATCCCCATGGAGGATGGATCCAAGGTGCCAGCATATCTTGTTCAGCTGGAGAACTATACTGATGTGCTCAGCCAGAGAAATCTTACCTATCCAGAGTGCCTTGGTCACTCCTGATGGATCACTGATCAGAGGATGGATCCTCTGATCCTTTTCCCTTTGATATGGCCTTACCTACAGCTGGCTACAATAATTTTCTATGTATGTGAAATGCTCTGCACTTCACACAGAAAGAAGAAGAAGCAGTTGCCATAGGGTTTCTCTGAACCCATTCAAGACCATGAAACTCTGGGACCATCCACTTCTGGCAGAGGACCTTTAAGCAGTTTTGGGTGTATGACATGATAGATTGGGAAGGTACCTGGCAGGAGCAGCGCATGGGATAGTGGTGAACTCTTGAATTCTGTAGCTTGGAGTCTGTGTGTGACTACAGCTTCAGAGGCCTAGCCTGCATCTCTGTTCTTTGGCCCAATCACATTTCAGCCAAATCTTCTCTTGGATACAACCATGGCCCTCATTGATATGTGAGTGAGCAAGAACAATAACTAACGGTGACCTGTACTCTGCACCTCTTTTGGTGAAATTGGCAGCAATTCTTCTGGCCCCACTGAATCTGCCCAGGACTTTCTCCCTATGGCAGAAATGCCTGAAGCTTGTGCTGACCTCTCTGGCTTTTAAGCTTAGTTGAGCTAACTCAGTACCTTGCAGGATCAGGCCCTGTGGTGACTTCTGCGTCACGTGGCAGTGGACACTGCAGCACATCTCAGTCTCTGGACTGTCGAGTACACATGCCAGGGCACAGCTGGGCAGCCTTCTTGGGCTGCAAAATAGCCTGAATGATGCAGACCTAGGCTTGAGTTTTATAGGAAAATGGAAAATCCAGGACACACTGTGGCAATCTTTCCATGAACGTTGATGTATTTTGGGCCAGGCCTTTGAGTCTGGAGTTAGCCTTAAGCTTTTCCAGCTTTTTCAGGTGTTTGCAGATAGTATTTTGTTTCAGTTCCATTTCCAGCCTGATTCACTTGGATAGCAATTCACTGCAGACAGACACCTACATTTGCACTGTGCTGAGCTCAGACTTTCATTCACTCAGGGAGGTCATGTGGAGCAGCCCAGTTCATCGCACTCAGCATCAGAACAGAAACAATATCCACTGTTTCCCATATTGCTCGATCCAGTTTGTGGTGTCCAGCATAGAACATTTTTCAGTGAAAGAGGGAATAAAAGGCATGTCGGGACACACACTTATGCACAGACTCGCCTCTTTAGGTTATTTAGGATGCACATTAGTTGAGTGGTGCTGTTGAACAACAATGATTAAGGGCTCAGAGGAAAAGCTGAGTCACCCCAAGGGCATGCTGTTACTCCTTACCAGTGAGGGAGCTGTGTGGGGAATTTGTCTGGCACTGGTTCACAACACGTGAACTTACATCCTCATATGACACGATACGGCAAGATTGTTGTGCTGCTGATTGTGCTTTCTTCCAAGATCCCCGAGCTAGACCAAAGCAAAAGGCAACAGGCCCCAAGAATCCCTCTCCAGTGTTACACTGGGCTCTGTGCATCCTAAGATAGGGCTATGAGATCCAAGCCTGTAGCCCTGATGTGATCATCAAATCCCACTGTTTCTGTATTTATCCATCACATCTCAGGGCCTCGATTTAAGCTTCTCTCAGCCATTTATGTCAAAACACCATGGGAGATCTACTGCACAGGTTCTCCGGTTGAGATGGTACCAGGCCCTGTGTGCTACATGTGTTACCTAACAGTCAACATCATTCCTCGTGGTGGAGCTGAGGTTCCATGCTGGCAATCTGAATTGCAACTGCAGTTCCCTTAACCTGCATGTTCCTGCTCCATCTCAGCACTGCTGAACAGTAAATGAAGGTGGAGGAGGGGGCAGGGAGGCAGAATTTATGTAATTACCTGCAAGGAACCTTTCTGCCTCTTCACTGAATGGAGAAACCAAAATGTAGCCAAGGTTTCTGCAAGCTGGGCAAACATCCCGACCAGAGAAGGCTTTCTTGAAACTCCACTCTTCCAGGCGGTGCCTTTCTTGGCTGTTGCTTTGGCAGCACCGGGCCAGAATGTCTGGAGGCTGTTACAGGGCAGGACTGCTGCCTCCTCTGTTTTCTTATGAAATACACCCACAAAGCAACCTGCAGAGGCTCCAGTCTGCCAAATCAAAGGGATCGCGGTTGTCCCAGGGCTACACACTCAGCAGCATTCCAAGCAAAGCTGCATTTCTAAAACCTGGGCTGCAGAAATTAAAGGCACAGGCGGCCTTTCCTTCCCCCACCCCTGCTGGCTGGATCCCATCCCACCCTGCCTTTACTCCTCCATTCCCAAAAATCTACAAGAACCGAGCAAATTAGCAACTTTCCCAGCCTGTACCAAAATCCTGGACCCTGCAGCCGCTGGGCAATATTGATTCCCCAGCTCCAGAGTCCTGTATGATTATGCTCTCCCACACAACGGGATTAAGTATTTCTCTTCTCCCTTTCCAGACTTCTTAATGTGGAGATTTGGGTTCCTTTAAGTATCTCTCTCTCCCACTTGAAATTTTCCAGTATTCTCTGAATGGGCAAAGGGGCTCAAGTGAGCTTGTGTCACGTCTTGTCAGCACAGAGGTTTCCAGCATGACCCTCCTGTGGGATGAGAGCGCATGGACTGGTGTGAAGCACCTGCAATGCATTTCAGCTGCAGTGTTTGATGTCATAGCTTTGCTGTATCTGCAAAGATCCTTAGCTGGACCCTATTAGCCAGCAGCGCAGGACCAGAGGGCTCACATCCCTTTCGTGAAACAAATGGAAACCTCTCCCTGAGCCAAGAGACATTCCTCCTATTGGTGTACTGAGTGTGAGAGAGGAAGGGAAATACCCTTTCACAGGATCCTGATTTATACACCTTGGGCTGGATTTGTTGTCACTTGATTTTATTCGCTGAGGTGACATGAGTTAGGAGCACAGTCTCTTTCTAGCACCCATGGATGGAAACGGGCACCTTCAGAGGGTGGCTCATCCCATTCCAGCCCTTGGAAATTAGAGGAAGCTTGGAAACACTTCTCACTAGGCATCTCAGGTAGGGTAGACCTTGACCTCCTTCTCCAGTCCTCTTGAGGACAGTTGACTGAGGGTCTCCCAGGGCTGCTTTCTATGCCACCATTTCTGCATCTTTTTTTAAGGATGAGCTGTGTTTTCCTACTCCAGTTTGCACAGAATGGACATGATTCTTCACCTTCTTGCACCTCTGCAACAATAGCACTTTTCAGCCTCTCCATCCAAGGCTAAATGGCAATTTCTGGTCACACAGACTCTTTCCTCACATGCTATATTTTCTTAATGCTCTTTATTGTTCGTGTTATCTCTTTGGATTCACTTATATAGCATCTTAAAGTGCAGTGCCCAGAAGCAGATACAATGAGATTTAAGTAACAGTTTCCAATTTTCAGAATTTAAACATTCTCTTGAAATCAGTGTTTGCTGAGGAAAAATACCATTATTGAGGGGAACGCATCATCCAGAGAAACTTTTCCATGCAAAACATTGACTAACTCTCTCTCTCTCTCTCTCTCTCTCTCTCCAATTTACTGTTACTTTAATGTCTGAGCACTTTTTGTGCAAGATCATAAAAGGTCATAATCAAGTCCTTCTAAAGAATTTTTCTTCTTTTTTCTCTTCACCCTTTCTCTCTCTTATTCAAGGTGGTAGAAACTTATTCGAGAGAAAAAGAGACAATATAGGGAAGCATTTTTAAAAATTTGCCAAGGCTTGGCAACTACATAAAAGCTATAATTTTCAAAAGAGCAGGAAGGTGAGGATGGAAGGAAGAGTAGAAAAACTGGCAAAGATGAATGTACCAAATAGGAGAAGCCTAGTCCCAGTGTGTGTGTGATGCAAGCCCAAACCAGACAGTGCACAGAGAAGCTGGCCTAGTAGCTATTTCTGTCGCAGTCATGAGTCTCAGCTTCAAACTCCACATGGCTGGGGAAACTCTTTCAAATGCAGTCCCCGGAGCCCTCAGGAGACTGGTGTTTTGGAGCGATGATGCAGCAAAGTCAAACTGTCCTTCCCTTCAAATTGCAAGGCCCTCCAGGCTGAAGTCAGGCTGAAATCTCTACATCTTGCTTTGTGCAATGAGGCAGGAGATACCAACATTGAGAGCACCTCTGCTGTGGGTCTCAGCCTCCTCAGCATGCAAACAAGGAGAAACTGTGTGTCTTCCTTAGCTTGTAGAGGCTAAAGCAGTTTGCCTGCTTTCTTCACCTGTTCCAGGTTTCTGGGATGAAGAAGGCTGGGCAAGAATGAGACAGAGGCCCTCACTCTAGAGTGTTCAGACACAGATTCCGTGATTTGCACCCAGCACGGGTCTTTTCAGTTTACAGAGTTCCTTAAATAAGGGCCATGATTTTTCAAAGTGCTCAGCTCTGATTGCACTGGATTCTTGTGCAAATCTGACACCCAGTTTGGGTGCTCTTGAGCCCTTTTTTCCCCCATAAGCTCAGAGCAGTGGGATCGTTCAGACTTCTCCTCTCCTCCTCTCCACTACACTTTCAAGCAGGATTTCTCTAAGCTCTGATCTATCTCACCCCAAAGATCCTGGAGATTTTCTAAAGAACCAAGTTTACAAATATGCATTCAACTGTTCCCTAGGTGCACTGGAGGCTATGGTAGGAAGGACACAGGGAGAGGTGTCTCCATTTCAGTCTTCAAGGCCTCATTCACAGTTGCCTATGACAGCTTTTGCAAAATAACCGTGCAGCACATGAATGATGATCTGCTCCTAGGGGATTTTTAATTGTAGCAGATCCCATGAGCTGGCCATGGCTGAAGTTTAAAAGCTAAGGTTGATAAAGCAATAGGACATTCAGCACCTTGCTCACAGAGAGTTAGAAAAACACAAGGTGTTTTCCAGGACCTCACTGATACATCTGCCCAATACTTGGCCCAGAAAGGTGATAGCTTTTTTTCTGAGAGGCCCAGTGGTGGTCCATGCTCTTACTATTGTTTTTAGTAGGACTCACAGAGTCTTCGACTGTTTGATGGTTAACAAGAAAGTTAAAAAAAAAAGCCAGTCCAAGAGGGGAACCTTTCAGTGCCTTATAGCAGCCACGAGTGGTGAATATCCCAGGAGAGCTGGACTGTAATTCCTGCTAGCTTAGCATCAAAGGATGCTCCGAAACTTTACCTTCCTGGTGACGTCTCTTCTTCCCAATGAAAGATGACCTAGGCGACCTTTGATTGAATGTCTTGATAGTCCAGAAGGCAAGGAACAAGATAATTAGAGCCATAACCTCTGATCACAGGAGAGAGGTGAAGCCAAGGTAAGGGCAGAACAATGCCTCTTTTCAATAGCGGGTGTGGCGGCTGAGATGGTCACAGAGGGGCTAGGGAGGGGGTAGGAGTGAGGGTTTAAAAGGGGGGTTAAGTAGCTTAATTTTGAATAAAAGGGTGCAGAAAGCTGGTTGTTATCTTCCTAGTGCCATTCAGACTGCAGGTGTGACTTAATCTCCTGGCTGGGGCAGATGGGTTCTTTGGGTATCAGCCATCTTCCTGAGGTCTGCAGAAGACCTTGTCAGCCTGGATGCTGACTCTGTCCTGCACATGAATGGCTTCACCTTTCCATCAGCCAAACTAAGGGATTACTCCATTTTACAGTTGGGGAAGTTAAGGCAGAAGGGGACACCCTATTTGATCCAAGCTCACTCTGTTGCCCGGACACAGAGGGGAATTTCAATCCAAAATTCTCATGCCACTGTCTCAGTATATTGGCTTCCAGGCATGCAGAAACTTGTAAGTCCTTTCTACCCCCCAAAATGACAAGACCTTTTAAAATGTGCATCTTTTGGGTTCTTTGTACCTTCTCAGCGGACATAAGTGCCATCTCCAAGCTTTGGAGATGCCAGATGGAAAAATTCTCATCTCAGCAAGTGTCTCCAGGAACTAGATCTTTCAGAGATGACATGAGACTCACAAAAAATTTCAAGAAATAGCAACGGTCCAGCCTTGTGCATCCTCTTATCGTGTGCATCCCTTGTCAGCATCAATTTCTTATAGTCACCCTTGTGTCCATGAAAGTTCTTCTGTAAAACTCATTTTCCCCAGGTTTCCTTTTTATATCTCTTACTTCACCTCAACCTCTCCAGCTATGTTTGACATAGAGCTCTCATGGGTAGGGTCTCATTCTGTGAGCAGAAAACACTGTATATTTCTAGTGCTACATCAGTGTTATTATTAGCCATCACCTGGAACCTGACTGTCTCATTCATTCACATCCAATCTCTTTAGGTCCTTGTCTTTTTTCCCTCCCCCAGACAAGGAGCATTAAGTAAAAAAATGATGAAAAGCCCCAGTCATAGAGCTGAAAGCTCCCACTTCCTCTTTACTGCTTCTTTTTTTTCCATTTTTGCTGGAGCCCCAGGAAGCATCCACACAAGTGCAAAATTATTTCCATGCAGGGCTTTGCTCATGTTAAAACTCTACGGCTGCTGGTGCACAAGTCCCTACACAGCTCTCGAACAAATTGGACCAATTTGGAGTGATTAGTGAAGAATTCACATATGGTGCCCAGCCAGCTTCGCGGACCAATTGCCTCCTGCAGCCCATTAAGAGCCATTTACTGTGATGGGCCCATTTGTCTTTGTTGTTAGTTCTGGCACAGCCAGTGACAGATCTTTGGCTGGCCACTGGGCCAACCTCTCCCTGACATCATCTCAGGGGTAAGAGGGCAAGGCTGAGACACACATCGAGTCTGACACCAGCTGATGGATGTCCCAAGGAGCCATGCCAGGCAGGGCTGTGGGGCCTTATGAAGGAATTGAAAGAGGATTTGCCATTTTGGGTTGCACATTGGGTACCAGTGGCAGCCTGTGGCCACATGGTGGATGTGAGACCTTGAGACCTTCCCTGCTGTCGAATGTGATGGCCGTGCTGTGATAAAGATATAGCTAGGAAGACAGAGACAGACTGCTTCCCCTTCCTGCAGTGTTGCACATGCACTGATGCCTATGGACGTCTAGCAGGAGGCTTGGATAGAAAGCCAAAGTCTTAAACCCACGCGCCTTGAGAGCCAGTGGATGGTCTGCTGGGAAAAATCAAAGCTTGTCTCAAGCACAGCTCTCCCTGCTTCCTGGAGCTCTAGCAAAAATGGAGAAAAAAAGAAGCAGCAAAGAGCCAGCTAAGGAGTACCCTAGAAACATGTTTCAATCTCGGTAGAAGTGAACAGTGGAATCAGGAGGGCACAGATATATTTCTAGTGGCATAGAAATGCTTTCTACTGCCATAATTATTCTGGTAAAAGAAGGTGAATAGGCCATGTTGGTTAGGGTGTGTTTACACCAGTGTTATGATAACCAGAGCAGTGATTATATGTACATGACTACACAGGTAAAAAATTCATACCCTTCAACTGACACAGGTGTCACAGCTCAAAACCATCAACCAGGTTGAGAAACAAATCCAACACTGGGTTAAATATGGGTACACTTTGCAGGTTTTGTTTTAGAGACTTGGAATATGTGACTCTAAGAAGAATGAGCCGGTTTGAAGACATTGCCCTTAATTAGAGCTTTGTAAATGCCTGATATTTTCAGTCTTTGGCAGTTCTAGGACTTTTTCCTGTGATTGTTTTGGGTTGACCCAAAGTGAATTTTGTGAGGGACTAAAAAGGAAAAAAAGGTGTCAAATGAAACTTTTATTTCAAGACAAAGATTTTGAGGAGCATCTCATTTCTAAATACGATCAAAATCAATCTTTTCATGACGTATGATTGTGGTTTGGGAAAAAAATTAAAAGACTTTTTATCAAAAAAAATCTTTAAATTATTGCTCCAACCAAAGTAATCATCTAGACTTACTATGAAACTCTTTGACTGTCCAGAATTTACAGTGATTCGTAAACAAGAAAAGTTTCAGACAAATCTTTTTGCTTCCTAGCAGAGCCCAGATCTCTGAAACGGGGCTTACAATGTTTGACCTGTTTTAACCTTTTTAGACAGGAAAAAATAGACCAATACAACCCCCTTCCCTAGCAGTCAACTTTCTCTGGCAAAGTTGAGTGGTATTTTAACACTTTGGCCCCTTTGACAATGCCAGGCTATAAGTTGCTGTGTGCTGACAGCCCCTATTGTGTCAGTCCAGGGTAATTTAGAATTTGATCCACAGCTTTTAAACTTTTTGGACTGACACATACTCTCTGAAGTAAGACACTGTCAATGCTCTTTGGAGGGAAGACAGGGGTGCTAAAAGGTTTCTGTCTCAGGCCATAGGGCACCAGGACACCTGGGTCCATTCTGAGCTGATTCTGACACTGCTATTTAGCCATCTCCTCAGCAATTGGGGCTATTTGAGGAATTGGGGTCAATTATAACCAGCCTTCACCTGTCTTGCTTCCACAGAGAACTGGAGCCAGATGGCAACCTGTAGTGCTGGCCTCTCCCTTTGTGTAATGCTCAGTGCATGTCATTCCTGCCGGACAAATGAACTTGGAGCTTACAGGGTTACAGACCAGCATTCAGTATTGAATACGAGAGAAGTGGAAGACGTAAAACAGAGACATTCATTCACCATCAGCAGGTTCCAGTTGCCTTAATGAATAATCTCCAAAGAAATCTACCTTATACAAATCATAAGATGCATACATTAATTCTAGCTAATTCCTTGTCTTCAACAGTATTCTTATCTCTCATTGATATAAGGGGCAGAGATACCATGGCATCACAGAGTACAGAGAAGTTAGCCTACCCCAAAGAGATCCAAGCTACAGTTCCCTCTACACCGTGCAGGCTGCAGAAAGGCTTGGGCGTAGGCTTAGGGTAGGAATTCTGGTCCAAGTCCATCATCTGTTTAATATCTGAAATACCAATAATCTCAGTGAATACTGGGACGCTGACCCCAAGCATCCCAAACTCCCTTCTGAGTTGTTTCTCCCCAAATTACAGAGTTGGTAAGTAAGTTCCAGTGATTCAGGCTGGAATTTCACGACCACTTTGTGATTAAATCTGCAGTAAATCCAGATGTGTCCAGCCTGCCGCTACTCAAAAAGGTTTTTCAAGAGCACAAGTGGTTTTAGGGCTTTGTAGATGAGATTTAGGCTCTTAAAAGCCATTTCTGCCTTCGCTAATCTCTCTAGCAGACTGCAACACAGTTGTGTGTTACCCACCAAATTCCCACGATGTCACCCTTTCCTTATTATTGGTCTAATTAATAATAATGTTTCACATTGCACTGGAGATCATGGTAAGACTGACCTGAGCCTGTTAGCCTCTCCGGAAACTCCTATCTGCTCCTCAGAGTGTCTTGATGTGTGGGGCACTGCATCACGGAACTGTTAATTTTTAGAAGGGTCTTACAAAAAAAGGACTGTGAGTTACAGCAGGACAAACAAATCCTACAGTGACAATGAAGGACTTGAAAGTCCAAAGTAAAAGTTCAGGCAATGCTTCTGGAGAATTACAAGAGCAGAGACCAGAGGGACCTGCAATTTTGGTGAGGCTGAAACATGCAGGGGGGAATTACATTGGGTGCCCTACTTTTGTTCTGAAAGCCATGAAATCTCTAGGGGAGGTAAAAATACTGGTGACCCTCCAGTTGGTAAAAAAACAGGATTGCTATAGACATTTGCATTCCTCTGCAGCGCGGGGTTGTGTGCAGACATTATCTCTATACACATTACCAGAAAAACTCCTTGCCACTGCCACTATCTTACCTTTTAGTTTCTCCTATTCTTTGTTATAGGATGTTTGAGTGCAGCTTGTCAGATATCAGTACACCAAAGGCTTCAGTTTTTTGCCAGTAATTTCAGTAGCACCAGAATTTCATGTGTGTCTGATTTTCTCCTGCCCTCTTGTGTTGTCATTGCACCCTTTGCAGATGTACTAAACCAGAGTGATGATGTTTGGCACATGGTATCTACTTTACACAGAATCATCAGCTCTTGGATTCACAAGCCTCTGCAGTGATTCAGCAGCAGATCACGCGCTCGCTGTTTCCTTCCAGAGTGATGTGCACAACAAACAAGCAAAGTAAGCGAAACTGGCCCAGCAAATAAAAAAGTATTCCCAGCTCAGGATCTGACCCACACTTTGATGGTGGCTGTGCAGTCCAGCCTTCCCCATGTCACTCTAGCCTAGCATCTCCCAAGCAGCCACTTTCTGTTGCACAAGAAGATGAGGTGGAGGAGCCAAAATTAGCACCTTCTTCCTTAGGTAATATCCCAGTTGCAGCGGCATTGTCTGACCCCATACAAAGAGGCTGTCGCTGGAGCTAGTTTTCAGTCAAAGAATGTGAGATGTGTTGCAACTGACACAGTTTGAAAAATGGAGGAAACCTCCTTTTCAGCTTCTCCACATAAGGCAACTTCTCCATGCCCTTGATCATGTTAGCCAGCCTTCTCTGGACTTTCTGTAACTCCACTATGCCATTCTTGAGACATAGTGACCAGAATTGCATATGGTACTCCAAACGTGGGCACATCAGTTTTTTATGTAGACACAAAATGACGCCTTCTCTATTGCCCGCGGTACCCTTCCAAGTGATAGTCAATTCTGTTGGCTTTTTTGGCAGCCACCATACATTAAGATGATAATTTCAGAGAATTGCCAATGATAACTCTCATGTCTCTTCACTGAGATGTATCTTCCAGGTCTGAGTTCAGCACAGTAGAGGCATGGTTTAGATCACTTTTTCCTAAATGTGTTATTGTCCTTTTATTTACACTGCAGATCATCTGCCAGTTCTTTGCTCACTCACTCAATTTTGTGAGTCCCTTCTGGGATTCTTTGCTATCGGTGCGGTGTTTGACTGCTCAAAAGAGCTTAGTATCATCTTCAAACTCTCTCTAAATAAAGCATTTTGTTTAGCAAGAAAAAATTTACCTTTTTATTCCATTCTCTTAGAAATTCTGAAGGTTTCTTGCCTTCATCCTCTGTAGGAAGACTTTTCTTTTTTTAATTTCAGTGTTCTCCATTAAATGAAAAAATGAAAAAAAAAAGGTTTTGCTGTGCTCTTCTTATAGCATCACGCCTTGATATGATTCAACAGAAACAGATTTGGGGGTGAAATTTTGTTTTGGAATTTTTCCATTTTTCTTGTCATGGCCCCATAGATCTGGAATGGGGAACAAAGGCATAAAAGTGAAAAGCCTGTGCTCTTTGGGTTGCTTCCCAGTGAACAATTTAATTTATGAACACAAAGCCAGTCCCTCTCTCCTTGACAGTGTCCAGACCTCACCAGGAATTGGAGGTGTAGTTAAAAAGTAATTGGATAAAACTACTCTATAGTCCCTGTGAGTGCCTTTGGCAAAGTGTTTCCTATGAACATGAATGAACTGAAGTCTGAAAAGTGAAGGAAAGCCAGAGGGGAATAAGCATTTCTGTGTTAGCTGGCAAACGCTGGAAACCAGCAGTTTAGGCTCTGATTCCCCCCATCTGTCAGGGATGCAGATAAAGCTAAGACAGCAATTTGGTCCTCTGTTGGAGGGAGGGTTACAATATTCGGATAGGGCAGTGAAAGCCATTTGTGCTCCTTTGTGCGAGATCAAGTCAAAAAGTTAAAAAGGTTGAAGTTAAAGGTAAAAAGTTAAAGGTTTCCACATCTGTGATGGAGTCAGAGCAGAGAGCAATGCGTTGGCAGGCGATTGCTACCAGGCAAACCCAGCTCCTTCCAGATAGGCCATAGCACATCTCGAGCAGAGAACATACCGGGGAAGACATTTATACTGATACATCGCAATTCCTGATCAAGAGAAAGAAATGGGTCTTCTCTGAGACCACTTTTCTTCAGCCCAGACATCAAACCAGTGGGACAGTCCAAGAGCCGTTTTCCTACCTGGGTTCCCAAGAGCACAGGTTTCACCATCTTTGTCTGTTGTCTCTCTGAAATCCGCAAGAAGCCACGTGAGGTTACAGCCAGCCTTAAGCACTTCGGAGGACTATTGCTTCTTCCTTAATTCCTTAGTGGATCTAAGTAGAGCAAACAAGCCTGGCATGGTCAGAAGAGCACAGCTTGCTGAAAGCTCCCTTACCAGATGCATCCTCACATGGCTGATAGGGTTCATACAAGGCCAAGGCTCAGCATCACCCGGACTAGAACCAGGAAAACCTTTCTCTGATGCAGCCCAAATGGGCCAGCCTCTGTCTCACAGCTCCTTCTTTGTCATCAGTATCAGGAATGAAGCTGATACATTCCCTTGCTGCTGGCAGCTCAGAGCATTTTGATTATGAAAATAAAGGAAATCGACTATGTCGACACTCTCAGCTTGTCTTAGGAATGTGGAGGATTTGCATGGTATATGTCAGGACTATGTCTTATAGATAGCAGGCACTGGATATACAAGCCTTGTGAATTTTTCTTTTGAGTTTCATGAGTTTTTCGTGTAAAAGATGGTGGGAATTGGTTCCAAAGGAATATGGGTGAGTTGGGAAGTTGCTGTTGTCTTTGAAGCCTTTTTACTCCTCCTGGGAGTGACTGGTTCCCCCAAGCATGAAGAAAACCAACTATGGAAACAGTCACCTCATCTAGAAAGCCTGCTGTCAGGGCCTTGAGTGCACTAATAGGTCTTAATGATGCTGGCCAGCTGCACCTGGGGTCTCCACCAACACCCTCTGCACATGGGCCCAGGAGCTCCATTTAAGCTCAGGCCTTGAGTTCTTAGTCCCTCCTGAGCTATGTTGTAGGTATGTCTGTTTCTAGCCTTATCCCTTGGGTGGACCTGAGAGCTATGCTGTACGTAGGTTGTCTCCTGGATGGACCCCCTCAGGCCTACATTGCAGACTTGTCTCTGGTCCCAGCTCCATCTCCACCTGCTGCTGACTGGATCTCCTTGGATGGACCCTGGACCTGACTGATTGCTTTGCCTTGTCCAGGACTGGTGATGGACCCTGTTAACAGCACCCTGCTCTACCTGATGTGTTGAGGATGCAGGACTGTGCCTGGGTTGGTGAGAGAGCTGCCTGTGTTGTGGTCACCCTTAGCTCCTGGCTTGTCCCCACTCATGGAGATGCCCTGCTCTTCTTCCTCCTCAACATACCTTTCAGCTGAATGGTGCTCAGTAATGAGGAGGAGTAATGTCACTGAAACTAGTGGAGTTATATCAATGCATAGTCAAAGAATTTGGCAGGGTAGTTCTGCAGCTCTGATGGGAAGAATTGCAAAGATCTGAATAAGCTACTGCTCCATAGAGGAGAGTTTCTCTGGAGGTGCTTCAGCTGCTGTTGGGGTTTGGGCAAAGAAGAAGAAACAAGGTTTCTGGGACTGAAGCAGTTAATAATAATAATGGTTTGGAGGACTATGCTAATCAGGATTACCTTCTGTTATGTGCTGCAGAAACACAGATGTTTCTGACTGAGTATCTTACCAATTTAAACAGATAAGAAAGACAAAAGGCAGGGAGAGGGAAATATATTCCTCACTTCTGCTTCTCATCTGTAAAAATCAAAGCACTTTGCAGAAACTGGCAGCAGTCTCACTACACGACTCATTGAAGAAACTGAATCAAAACATGTTCAAGACAATGTGTGGAGGATTACAGGTGATCAGACTACAGCAGTTGTTCCAGTTCTGCATTTGTAGTGGACTCAGTTACCATGGTTCATCTGATGAACAGTGACTCATTAAGCCATAACAAGATTATGTGCTAGCATCTATCCATACCCTTAAACATAGAGATTCTCACCTGAGACCCTTAATGTGATCTGCAAGTTTGGCGTGAGCTGGAGAGCCTTAGTAAACTGCCCTGAGCACAATCAGCCTCAGTGTCTGCACTTGCAGCCTGGATGTTGCCTGTGGGAGGAAGCCTGGGCTGAGCACCAGTGCTTGAGGAAAAGAGCTCTGGCAAGGGCTGGGCACTGCAGGTATCTGGTTACTCAGAGCCTTCCTGGAGGACAGGGAGCACGACTTGACCCTTGACTCTTCAGACTTATCTGGGCATGGTGACAGTGCTCAAGCCAGGCTATTGGCAGGGAATGCCCCATGTGCACAAGGGACACAGCTGAGCCAGGTGAGATAAAGCTTCTTTTATCTTGTTTGGGCAGTGTGGGAGGCTCTGAAAGAGCTTTGGCTGGAGGGGCGCTCTGGCAACCTCAGAGTTGCTGGGGAAATGCTGGTGGGCAGGCTGGGAGAAGCCAGCATCCTTGCCCTGCTGTACAGGGATAAGCAGCCAGTAGCAATGTGATGGTCGAGGTCTTCTGAAAACCTAGCTCTTAGTGTGCTCAGCTAACACGAGGCTTGCAGACTTGGCCCCCAGGCCCTCCCTCTTCTCTGGACCTTTCCTCTCAAGCTAGAGTTTGGCCCAAGCTGACTGGAGTGGACATCCGTTGCCCCAAGGAAACAACATCTCCCTCCAATAGACTCAGGTAAAATGTCCTGACCTATTGCTTAGTCATCTGTGTTTAGTGATAGGACAAACTCGGCCACAGCAGCTGCTGTTTCTTCCTATTGGACTACTAGATGCATGGTGGCTCTGGGGGCTTAGGAACCCTACTGAATTAAAACTGTATTGCTACCAATATCCTTTCACTGATGTCCCAACCTGCCTGGTCTGGGATTATATGCTACGCTTTCTTCTGTGACCCTCATCTTGTGAAGGAACCCAATTCTCTATCTGAGATCAGTGCCACCACTGCCTGGACACACTGAGTCATGGTTGTGGTAGCTCTGAAGTGTGCAGGCAGGTCCCTGTCCATGCTAGAAATTCATATAGGGAAGAGGGCAACAGGAAACAGGCCACATGAACTATTCCAGTGGGCTGGCCACCCCTGACCTGGACCACAGAGTACATTTCTATTTGCTGGAGTGTACAGGTGGGTAACCAAGACTTTGCAGCAGTTCTTTCTGCCCCTGAGTTCCCCACTGCATGAAGCCCACTGGTAATCCCCACTTTAATTAGCACAGGGGAGCACCGGAACTGAGAGCAGGTGTCTGCAGGGCTTGAACTTACCCAGCCAACTGTGTTGTACACAGCTGTGCCTTCTGCTGCATCCCATGTGACTAGGTACAGGCACTGCAGGGTCCCTTGGCTTGGCCTGTGGTGCTCTCACTGGCTGGTGTTAGCCAGTGCTGCTCTCAAGATGGCACAGTGGGTGGCAGCTAGGAAGCTTCCAGGCTTTGCTGGGGGAAGGCTCAGAGCCAGCCTCATGGTTTCGGTGAATGAGCAGATGAAAAGCAAAGGCAGAGACACAGATGAAGTTCACCCTTATAAACTTCTCATCGTTGCCAGGGCTTATGGAAACAATCTAGTACCCTGGACACTCCCTATGGTTGTCCTAGAGCTGCTACCCACCAGTGTGGTGCCTCCATGTGGTAGCAGAAGTTCTTCCGATGCCCTTGACAGCTAAGCCAACTTCAAAACAAGGGGTCATGGGCCTGTATCCCCAGGTCTTTCTGCTGGCAATAGCAACTGCTGCCGTTGCCTCTGTTGGACCCTATCTTTGAACTCAGGCAAGTGCCACTGGAACAGCAGCTCTTGCACAATTCGCCTTCCAGCTTCTCTTTGCAAACAGTGCCAGAAATGCTTTTGCTAAGTGAAAGCGAAGACTGATGTCATCCCAAGTCTCTGTGAGCCAGGGAACTAAGCAAAGGCCTAAAGTGCCTCTATCTTAATCCAGCTGTGGTTGTTCCTGCTTTCAAGCCCTTATTACCTGCCTAATTCTGTGCTAGGATATTGCCCAAACATCTAAGGAGATGCAAGCTGGCAATTTCGATGTACTCCTAAACATCTCCAGCAAAACACCCGCTGGTGCCAAGCCCTTGGCTCCTGGCTCCTTAACCTGTTTCTACTAAGTACGGAGATTTCCAGGGCGAGTCTGACTTGGCCCTGCAGGAGGCATCTTTTATCCTGCCAAGGCTTAGGCTGGAGTGAGCTGCTCCTGAGCTGTCACTCAGGGAGCAGGAATGCAGGCGAGGCTGCCCTGTGGTTAGAAGGACTCCACCCCAGAGACAGAGGTAGGCGCCCAGGTACCAACACTGGGAGACTTGGGGCGCATCCAGGGTTGCTGATGACAGGCACTGATCTGTTTCTTAACCCTTTGCCTGCCTGCCTTTGGCTTCCTTCTTTCTCTAAAAATATCTAGACAGTGTTCATATCTCGCTTTTGCCTTGTGCTGGGGAGGTGGTTGGTATGGGAGCAGCTCTTAAATGGGAGATCTTTGATGGAAAGCCAGCAGTTAGCAGGGATTCAGTCTTCTCTCTACTCTGCTTCCTGGTTCTAGGAGATGTTTCTCAGCTGGAGTTGGAGATTTATGGTTAGAGGAAAGGGTCCCTGTCCTAATGTTGTCCTGGAAGGCTAAAGGGCACTAAAGTCAGGAAGGAATAAGGGAAGAGTGAATCTGCTTTTTCTCTCCCTCCTCTACGTTTTTGGGGTCTTGGGTTGTATATTGATTGTTCTGCTGAGGTATTTTTGGAAGGCAAGAGGCTCTGAGTCAAAACAGGGACAGCTAACCTAGGAGTACTGCACTCTGATAGCATTAATTGTCCATGAGGTGGACAAACCCAAATCATACTTTCCTCATTGATGAGAATCTGACCCAGAAGTCTTGGACAGTCTGACAATATAAATGTTTCCCTGCATCATAACCCAAGCTTCATTTACATCCTGCTTGTGATGGCAACATTCCACTGGTGTCCAGGTGCTTATACAGCCCCACAGAAAAAATGTTGGTGAGTAAGGCTGGAGCAGGAGTGAACAGCCTGGCTCATGGCATGCACCTCTGGATACTGGACATGAATCCCAGTTTAATGCCAGGGTCTGCTTCAGAGATGTTTTGTGTATTTTCGTGTGTGTGTGTGTTGCTCCTGTTTCTGAGCCTCAGTTCTGTCTATAAAACAGGCATGACTTTTGTTCTCCCTACTTAGAGGAGGTATCCGGTACAAGGCTTCAGCTGGGGCCCAGTGACTCTGCTGGTATCATAATGCCCCACTGGTTTTTTTGGCGTTTTTTTTTTATTTAACTAGTGATGTAACTTTTATGTGTGCGAGCATGTGGAAGGATAAACCTCACAAGTCTCTCCATAAAGCAAAGCAAAACAGGCCAGGCTTTCTGCTCACTCTTTCCCCTGTGGATCCTGAGTATCGTGAGAGTTGAGCTCAAGACTTTGGCCTGTCTTTCTGTTTGTTCTCCTTATATGTTTGCTTAAGGCATCCATCACTGCCATATCTAAATCCTTACAATATGCTTAAAGGATTGTCATATGTCTTTGGAGCGTCTTATGTATGGTGCAGTCTGAGGTGATGAGTCCCCTGCCAAGGCCACGGCTGTGGTAGCCCTTCCCAGGCATGCTAAATACATTTAAAAGCACATCATGGACCCCTTAAGGAAAGGGTACAGATCTTGCTTGTTTCTCTCCCCTGTTCCAGATTCACAAGTTGTGTACCTAAATGGGCTTGTTCTCTGCCTTATACCTGCTGTTGGTACTGCCATGCTGAAGAGGTAGCACATCAGTTCACCTCCCTGTAGGCTGTGAAACTGCTTCCACTTGTGTTTATGGAGCATTTTGCAGTCTGCAGCAGGAAAGTGACACAGACGAGGGGAAATTGTTATGCAGTGACCTGTAGCCATATGTTTTGGAGGTTGTTGCTAGCAGGGGACTGCGGTGTGTCTTTGCCTGGTGCTGAATTCCAAAATGCTCTTAAGTTTTGTCTTCCCCCTCACAGCAAATCATTAGTCAAAGTAAGGAATGTCTGTAGCCCAGTTAGAAAAGCCAGCATAATGCACTGCTGTCTCCAACTTTGGGTTCTGCAAGTGGAGTGACCGATGGAGAATCTCTGACCTTGAAGACAGTGTGAGTAACTAGGGAATTGGCATTTTACTCTAGTTTGCAAGCAAATTCTCAAAGACCCACACCCACCTTGCTGACCTTTCCTGGCCTCCACCACTCAAGGGCCAATGTCCACAGGTCAAGCAAGTGCCTGGAGACAAAGGGGATTTTACCCCTTTACATATAGTGGTATCAGAGCTATCAGACTTCAGCAAATGTGTGGTGCCAGGGGACTGGGGCCAGTCTGTGGAGTTGACAATGCTGTCTTGGTTTAGAAGGGCACTGTGAGCCAAGCTGTCCTGTTCCTGCTGCTCTCCATTACATGGGAATGGTAGGGTGACCCTGACTCCCGGCCTTTTGGCCAGTTCTGGTAGGTGTTATCTGTGTAACTTAAAGCGTAACCTGCTCCGTGGGCTCAGCCACAAACCCTCGGCCCTGGACATGGCAATGTCATTTCTCGCTGCAACACGCTTCTGCTGACACAGCTTGACGTCACGGGGGCACTGTGATCTGTTGGGCACAGCCATGGATGAATACTCTGCCCTTTGCTGGAAGCATTATGTCAGCCAGAGCCCTGCCAATGCTACCAGGGCAGCAAAGCCTGCATTCACACCAGCAGCACCTTTAAGTTTGCTTGGTGCTGACTCACCACTCTGAGAGCTGCCTGATGATTTGTGCTGTTACAGTTCAGGTTTGTGTTTTATTCTTGTGACCTGGAAGCTCCACCAAGTGCTTAGTCCTGAGTTTGGCTAGAGGATGGAGCAAGGGCAGCTGAGTTTGCGCAACAGGATCTCTTTAACTCATTTGTGGTTCTGTGGGCAGGAGTTTTTCTTGGGCTTGGTGACTCCCTGCTTGGGAAAGATAGCCTTCTGGCATCGCTTGCTTGATGGTGATTTGATCATAGAAGACACTTTGTGGCTGATTCTCCTGGGTACAGTGCCTGGACAGCATCTGTGAGCAGAGTTATCTCCGTGCCACTGCACGTAACACCAGAGCCAGTCCCACTACTGGTCCTCCTCTGAGGCCCTGGCTTACAAGTCTGAGGCCTGTCTCAGGGATCCTTGTTCTTCTTTACTAAAGTTCAGGCTGAGTCAAGCAGAACCGGAGGAGCACAGATCTCCAGGGGTCATTAATTCACATCAAAGGGCTCTCCGGAGAGCCCTGAATGTATCAATAGGGACTCAGACTCTGCATGGCAAAGAGCCTTTTCTGTTCTCAGCCAGACTCTGTTCTGTCCCTTGGCTTGGAGCTGTGTCCTTGTCAACAGCTACTGTGGCTAGCTCCTGGTCAGTGAGTCAGATAGTGGTTCCATCTCCCTGCTAGGACCTGCCGCTGTGAGGGTCCCAGTGCCTCTGACTCCCACTGCACTTCATGGGGTGTCTTTGTTCTTTTCAGAGAATCACAATGAGCTCTTGCTCCTCTCCACACTCTTTCATTTCTTTCCATTTCTTTTCTCTTTGTTTCAAGAACAAGCAGACTATTGATTCCAGGGGCAACTGGCTTCAGACCACCTACAAACTAGGCATCTGCAGGACTGACCACATCTCATCAGCCTGCTTTTGCTGTCAAGAAAAGCACCATAAGGGCACTGTGGGCATCCTCTCCTCTGACTGCCTCGCACCCTGCAGAGGCCGAACACCAACCACAGCCTTACAAGGCTCCTGGGATGGCAAGAGAAGTAATTAAGACATCAGTGGTTCTCTTCCAGTAGGATTTACTGGCTTTTGTTTATTTGCGGGGGGGGGGTGGGGGTGCCCTGAAGAAGGTTCAGCTGGTTCTTTATTTGCCCTGCCTTGCCTTGCACTGGCAGGCCCACTCCATGCAGTGGGGTCTTCTGCAGGGATCTTGAGCTCCCCCAGGTCTGGGGGCCACTCTTGCACTGTTTGGTCCTGTGCGTGATCTAGCCCAGCCTCTTGAGGCTCAGCCGTCCCTTTGCCCAGTGGTGCTTTCAGGACCCTGATGACTGCAGTCACTTGCATATAGAGGTCCCTCCTTTTTATTAATGCTCAGAAGTAGGGGAATGGGGTGTTTGACCTTGAGTATGAGGATTTTGTGCCTTCATGTGTGGGATGTGTGGACATAGCAGCCTGCTTGGGGATCATTGTGTGGTGTAGAATTGTCTTGCATCTAGTTAGAGACTCATTTCTCCCCTTCTTGCCTGTCACTCATTCCTCTCTTCCCCTTCTGCCTTCAGAAACTACACTCAGCCCAGGTAGTACAGTGAGAGCTGGCTCTGATGCTAGTTTTCTTAGTCATTTTAGGCCCTGTAGTGCTGAGCCTTATCTTAGGCTAAAGCAAGCCAGGGTTTGCACAGTGGGCCAAGCAAAGCTTACCAGCAAGCCCCTCTCCGGAGATGGTCCTGGCATTAGAGTTCACATTGAAGAGACAAGTGAGTCAAGAGTGGGTAACCCTTTCAGCAGTTTGAGAAATTCAGATGTAGACAGAGACCTGCATCAGGAAGTTATCATCAGATCCAGGACTTGCACCTGTATAGTACCTGTATTCCCTGGGAATTGACCATAAGGTCACTTTTTTCTCCTGCTGCCGTCACTGGATGACCCCTCATATGTGAAAAGGGGTCACTGGGAATGCAAGTGTGCTGCAAATGAATTTAGTGGCGTATAATATTGCAATGTGGTCAGAATATTTTTGCAGAGTGCAAGTAACTAAGGTTTGGCTATGACTGCCTTGCACACAAGAACATGCACTTTGTAAACTTGGAAAGTATTTTATTTTTCCTTGAGTGGTGTCATGACCTGGCATTATTTAAAACTGATTTTGTATCTATGATTGTTATTGCTTGTACAGTATTACAGGCAATTATCTTCCAATAATTATTATGATGAATAATTCCAGAAAGTTTATTTAATAAACATATTTGGAAAGCTAAATACTAAGGATAAGATTCAGCCCAAAGGCTTGGGTTCTGTTTCTAGCTTTGCCACTGATCTACTCTATGGCTGTGGCACTTAACACACGTGGCTTTTGAACAGAACTTGACTTAAGGGGGAAGGACTTTTACTTTCCATCATTAAATAAGCCAAAATTACACCGGTAGTGTTGAAAGAAACAATAATGCGTGAACAGTGTATTATTAGGGTGGTGGAGCACGTGGAGCTTCCCAAAGGGTCAGTTTTACGGTGTTAGTTTCCTCTTTATAGTAATCTGACATTGTAAACACAACTCAAAGTCACTTATCACTCCAAAAACTCAATTACATCTCTTCCTTTTCAAAGGTCCCAGTCTAGCAGAGCACTTTCAGCATGAGCTTTTACTCATTCTTAAAATCTGTGGAACTTTGAATGGGGACCTATTTGTATGTTTGAAGCTGGGCGGAGAGCTTGTCTGACAAAATCAGGGATGGAACAGTCACCAGAAAATTGATAGACCTGCCTGGAAATGCCTTTAACCCTTATTTATTGTAGGGCTTGTGGTTTGAAGAGCCTCAAGTCTTATCTTGACTGCTTGGTCCCCACTGAAATTAGAAGTGTGGAGAAACCACCCAGCTATCTGTACGGGCTCTGACAAACAAGCCCGGAGGAAAGGGGTTCACTCTAGGCCTGCTGTGTAAATTAAAATTAGGTTTAGAGCTATAGTTTATGCTTGCTCTTGCAATGGTTGCAATGGGAAAAGGGAAAGAATGCACAAGTGGTGTCTTCAAAGCCCGTGTTAATATGTCAGCTTGGGCTTACATGGTACTGCTTGCTGTGACTCCTGTGGGTGTGGAGTCCTAGTTATTTCACAGGGTCTGATTACAATTTCATTGACACAGGAATAAGCAGGATGAAAATAATGGCATTGCAGCAACTGGAGAGTGAAGCCAGGCTTGCTGTAAAAAGCTCTCGTGACTGTAGGCTGCTTGAGGACCAAGGTGCCATAACAGTGCTGAACCTCAGTTTGGGCTGTGCTGAGTGGGGACACATGGGACTCCTTTCCATATTAATGCAGAAAAGGAAACTGAGGAACAAGAAGTCTTGTGTAAGATTGGCAGCTTCACCACCAGTTGTGCAATAACATGCAGGTCGCAGACTCCAGTCTTTCTCAAGACAGGTTGCTCATGTGTTGTGGAGGGAGCCCAATTTTGTTTGTCACCCAAATCTATGGGAGCGGGAGGAAAGAGCGACTTCTCAGCGAGAAGCAGCAAGAGGAACGATCCTTGTCTAGGAATGCATGAGGATTCACAAGACCTAGGGGTTGAATACATCCCCATCTCCAGAGGCATGAGGAGACCAGAATAGCTTATAGTATTTTGTGGGGCCAACTATGCCAGCATAGCTTTTTGTTTGTCTGTTTGTAGACCATGAGCAAAATTCCCTGGGCTTTGCTGCCCTTGTGCTTGGGAACAGCAAAGCAGAGCAAAACCACTAATTCCAAAGTACGAGGCCTTACTATGGTAGGGTGGGTGTGCGTGCATGCATGTGTGTGTAATCTCTTCCTTATTAGTGAAAGACATGAGATACCTGGGACAAGTGACAGCACTATAAGCTCACAGCCTCCCTACTGGTGCCGCATGTGGCTTGCTCCTTCAGTGTCCAGCCTGTATTGAATCCAGGCACTTTCTTCCCCAAGCATCTCGGAGCCCTCCTGGTGTTATAGGAGTCTAGAAATTGCTGCAAAATAGCTGTTTTCTCTCCTTTTGGACCTGAGGAGAGGAAGGAGGCTTGGAGCAGCACAGCTCCCTTGTGGTGGCCTCCTAGGGTGGGGCAGGTTTTAACAGCATGCCAGAATGTGGCTCTCCTTGGACATGTTTGATTTCCCATCCTCTCAGCACAGGGAGCGCTTGAATCCCCTTTAGCAGTTGGGCACAGAAGGGGGAAGATCATTAACATACAAAGGGCTCCTCTTTCAACACCAGGATTGCAAACTTTCATGATTTTAGCTCTGTCTCATCACATTTGTTCTGTGGTGTTGGATTTTTTTCTTTTCTTTTAAAGTCCTAATTCTTGGAATTGGGTGAACACATCAAAATCTCAGCTTTTGTTAAAAGCTCTTACTATGCGTGGTTGCAGATGAAAATCATAGCTTCTAAAGACACCGAAGTGATTATCTGACATAAACATTGCGTGCTCTTAGCTTACCTCTGAATTCAGTATTCAAGCAAATGTCTGAAGGGAACAGGAGCAGAGGAAAGTGGCTGTTTCTGACTGGGGCTGGCAGACTTGAATGGTGCCTGGTTCCTTTGCTTGTTTGCAACAGAGCATTACTACTTCAGCTGCATGGGTGGAAACAGAAAATGCTACATCTACTTTTTCTACTTCTTGTCTACCTACCTTCTTTTTCTTTCCCACTCCCATCTCACTGAATTAGGTTCAAGCTTCCTGTCTCCTGTGCTGGGAACAAAGGCGAGGCCCAGACTGGTTTGGGGAATTCTGCCTTTATTTATGCAGGGCAAATGCTTTGCTGGGCATAATATCAGTCTCCTTGGCTGTGTCCTGATCTCTTGGGTGGGATTTAGCTCTGTGCAATAGCGAACTTGGGGAGCTGGGCTTCCCCTCCTGCTGACATAGGGACAGCTGGGCTGAAGGTCCTAATATGGACCCATTTCACCCTTCTAGTGAAGATGCGACCCACTTAAGATCAGGTGTTTTGTGGGCATGGCCAAAGCTATTCAGGTTAAACATCTTCATTGGTCCTTAAGGTGGTTCTGACCATGGGCCTCAGGGGAAATAGGTCAGGTACTTTGATCTGTGTCACTGTGTTGGCTTAAAACATTCCTAAATGCAATCCGTGAAGAGATGCCAGAGTGCTGACCCATCACCTACCACTACTGCAGGCTTCTCCTTCAGACATGTTGTGCTCTTCATTGACAAAAACAATGCTGGAGCTCTTTGGCACAGAGGCACAAAAGGAGAAAAATGATGGTGCTTCCCCCATAACATTCATCTGCAGTCCTGTGAGCCTGACTCACCTTTTCAGGAATCTGGTTTAATCGTCTATGTAGCTTCTGGAGGGACAGGCAGGAGACAGCATGAAAGCATAACGCCTTTGAAAAGTATTGCCTTTAAAGCATTTGCCTTCTAGGGGATCCTGTAGTAGTTGCTGCAGGGCTCTAATGGTAAACAAGACCAAAGTTTGTTCAGATTCTCTGTGGTTTTGCCTCTCACTGTGCTGTTGAGAGCCTGGCAATGTCTGGTGTCTCTGAAAGTGCTTTGGTTCGTGGCGTCATGGGAATTGTAAGATTATGTGAGAATCTCCAGCTGTAGTATTTTTTCTAAGTAAATTTTAGCCTCTGTGGAGAAGAAAAGGGATTGGTTTAATACTCTTCTTTATCATGCCTACTCTTTGATATGTTCCTTGCATCCAAAACTGGTGTTAATGGTCAGTTGAAAATGACTATTTTGCACATAGTCCAAAAAGTGTGATTTAGTTGAAAACAACAAAATGTAGTTTTCTCAACATTTTGTTAAATGGAAGCCAAATATTCTGTTACCAGTAGTTGCTGTCTCTCTGCTGTCCCCCCTCTCCTCTGTTTCCGTCTCTGCTACCACTGCTACTAATGACAAAATTGAAACTGAAAAGAGGTGAAAGTTGGAATTGGAATTTTGGTTTTGTTTTTGCTTTTTAAATCAGAAATTTCAATTAAAACACTGGTAATTTTTCTTTCTGTTTTTTCTTAACCCAAGGTTTCAAGCCAAAAAAATCCAGCTGGTGCCACCTTAGTTAAACACATGGTGTCCTTCTCCAACTTTTGGGTACAGATGAGTCTTGTGGTTCTCCTCTCCTCCCACATGGACTTGCAGAGCTTGTGCTGCCCCATGTCTCCACACAGGGTCTCCCTAGCCTTGGACAAATCAGCCACTGGAGAGACATTAATTAGGCAGTCTCAATTTAGACCTGATGCTTTGGCCTTGGTTCTGCCTTCTCTGTAGTCAGTGGACACTTTACCATCAGTTATATTGAGAAGGGGATTACATGTTTAATAAACTATGCAGAAACCCAGTGGTTTTCCAATGTACAGGCTTGCTCATATGTAAAAGTTTTTTACCATGGCAAGGGAAGTAAGAGAATCATGCAAACCAATTTTTGCCATGGTGGCATAGAAATGCATTTGAAGACAAGTGCCGGTGCTGTAGCTAGGACTCTCAACCAAGGAGAAACATTTCAGGTCTCAGTTCCCATTTAGGAACCCAGCAAACGCATCTTTTCAGTGGGAGCTCCAGATTCTTCCAAAGCACTTGGGATGCAGGTCAAAACTCAGCTGTCTAGAAAATCTAGCCACTTTGGGGACATAAATGGGAGCTGAGCTGCTTTAAGCTCTAGCCCCAGGACTGGAGGGGAGACAGATGGGGACAGCAAAGGGACCATGTAAAGGAGGGTAAATCTCAATGCAGTTTGTCATTCCCTTGTTGGGAGGAGTGGAGGAGACTAAATGAACTCTTCGAAGGGATCAGCACCATGTGTACCTCTTTGGGAGCGGGAAATGTGCTTCTAATTTTTCTTGCTTGCTGTGTGCCAAATGGATCTGTTTCCCATTGACTCTTGACCCTTCGGATGAGAGGGGGGGAAAAAACAAAAGAGAAATAGCTGGCCAAAACTAGTGCTGTTGAGGTCTATGGCAAAAATCCCACCAGCTTTGAGGGGACCATGGTTCAACCTAGACAAAGAAGAAAGACACTCTGAGCCAGAACAGTAAAAAAAAAAAATCTCTTGCCTTGGTTTGGGGCACAGGCAGGCCTGAAAGACATTGCACCCGTGGTTTATCACAATATTGGATCAGGCGCACCTAGAACTGCTGTCTTGGAAACAATGGATAAAATCTTCTCCCTTTCTGAAAGTGGAAAATTCTGTTCAGTTGTTTCAGGACGCATGTGCAGTATCTAGCACAGGCACTGTGGTCTTGGAGAGGACCTCATTGGGAAATGAATTTGTTGTCTAATATTCCTAGATTTAAAAAAAAAGCCCAGAGACCTAAAATCACTTTTCATAAAACAATGGCAGAAAAGAAAATTGTTTGGCTCAGTGAAAGTGATCTTCATTCAACGAATCTGAAATGTTTAATTTAGACTGATCCTTTAAACGATGTTATATGAAATGGAATAAATAGCAACATGAGAAACTGTTTTGAAAGGAGAAAAATAACCCTTTGTTTATCCTACATTTGGGCCGTTCTTTCCTGAGCAATCCTTTGCATCTTCATTCTCATCTGAAAGTGTCTCAGGTAGTGTAGACTTTCTCCATTCCCTTTCAGAAACTTCCACAACAGAGATGCTTTCTTTCAGTTACAATCTTCTTTGGTTTAACCTCATTGGGCTGCTTATTACATTAAATAATTCCCTCTTTGAGCATCTTCACCCTTTAAAACTTTGACTTGCCTCATTAACATGTCCTCTTTCAGCTTTTGTTTTGCTCAGATCAGGAAACCAAGTTTTTCTTTTCTCTTCCTTTATGATTGAGTCTCTGTTGTCCTCTGCATCTGTCCTGGTCTGAATTCTCACCTCTGTTGATCACATCAGGGAGCTCATCCCAGATGGGTTCTTGGAATACTTGTGCAGTGGCGCAAAACATCTTCCTCACTAGTATCATTGTATTTGCCTTTTCCATGGCAACACTGCACTGACAGTTGTACTTCCAGGTCTTTTTTATTCCTCTGACCCTTCCACCTATGGAGTCCTACCTTAAAGCAGAAATGCTGTTCCTAGTCCCACACTTTTTCCCCTTAGTGCTATTATGCTTAACTGCATTTCTATTACTCCAGTTCCTTGAAATCACTTGCCTTCTCCTGATGCTACTCCAGTGTGCTGGAATATCCTACCATAGTGCCATCAGCAAATTGTATTTTTTACTTCTGTTAGTGCAAGTAAAGACAATATGAGAGAGGATTTCTCTGGAGGCTTTTTCCTGAAGAGTTCACTGGCAAATTCTCTTCAGCATGAAACTCCACCTTCCCCCCACCCCCACCATTGTCTCACTTTTAGCCACTTCTATATCCATGGTAGGTAATTCCTGTGCTAATGAACATCTCTGGCTTAGCTGATACAGAGCCCTATGGCAATTATTACCCCACTTAACTGCAGTCCAGATGAGCTTGTCTGCATTTCCTTTGCCTAGAGTGTGTGATCTTTATCACAGCTTTTTGGTAAGTCTGGCACCATCTACCCCTGTTGCATTTTATTCCAATTTTCATTTATTATGCTGTTGTGGATTGTTCCTCCAATATAGGCTAGTATTTGCCTCTCTCAATGTGTTTTCCTCCTTCTCAGATAAAAGAATTGCACCCCTGCCATATAGAACCATCTTGGGACTCTCATACTGGATGGACTTGAAGGATCTTCTCTGGATTGATCTCGCTGTAAGGAAACTTTCCTATCAATTCCTCACTTTCAGAAGCCAGTTTTTTCAACACTTTCAGTACAGACTCTTTTCCCCTGTGGACTGAGTGCACTGAGCAAACTGAATATTAATTCTGGCTCCATTGTCAGTTCTCATTTTTGCTTCATAGTTAGTTTGTGTTTAATGTTGTCCTTACTGAAAACTGTGGTAAATTGACTTCCACTAGATGTGAGACCTAAGTTGTCTCTAACCTCTATTTCTCCTGCTTGTGCCTTGATTCCATTCCCACTTTTCTTGTTCCTTTTCATGATACAACTACAGAGTCTCCTTGCTGTTTGTTCATTACAAGGTCTAACTTTGCTTCCTGCTTGATAGTTCTCAAAATCCCTACCCTTCCCAACCTCCCAGGGAGAACTTCTTTCTAAAAGTCCTGTTTGCTCATTCTCAGAAGTCTCTGCTTCTTCCTAAACCACTTTGAGATAGCTAATGAGGATTATCCGAACAGATTAAAGCCCTTTCCCTACATATTTTTGGCCCCCTTCTTAGGAAATAAGAGCTTTGTCTTATTATAACATAATCTACTGATTGTCTTGGAGACAAGACCTTCTTTCCTAAATCCCAGTTTGGAACACCATAGCCAGAAGCCATGATAGGAAGAGTTTGAGCAAAAAACTACATCAGAGAAGGTGACAATAAGATCGAGTTCTCTGCCATATCGTGCACTGAGGTGCACGTCTTGCAAGCCTCAGTGGCTTGCAATGTGTTACTTGTTATACACAAATACAAGGAGGAGGAAGCCATGAGCTAGCAATATGAGGATGCTTCTTAGAAGTTTCCCATTAAACACAGATATGTTCTACCCCTTTGTAACCTGTATATTGAATCATTTCAGGCAAGAAACTTCTTTAACTGCTTTGATAAAGATTGCAGGCTTCTTCCTCTTCCTTTTCCCCTCCCCCCCACCATGAGTTTCTCCTCCTTCCTCAACTGCCCCCCAGCAGGGACTCTTCCACCAGTGGGGCTGAGAAGGTGCATGACACTGGTGTCAGGTGGACCATGAGGTGCTTTTTACCAGGTTGCTGCATGATGACAGGTGACTCAGTGCCTCAAGGCTTGCCAGCATCTGATGAAAGAGCCCAGTGGAGAGAGGTGCAAGGGAAGAGAGAAGAGGAGAAACCTCACGGGATGTGATGGAAGTGAGTCATCTGACAGGTACTGCCACAAGGCCAGTCTGTAATTAAAGCTAACCCTACCTGGTGTCTCCACTGGAGCGTATGCCAATCATTCCCTGTGGCATTTTCATCCTCCTTATCTGTCAGCCTAGAAATTACTTTTTTAGATCAACTTTGAAGGCTTAATTCTGTCAGGGAGACACAGGGGGCCAGACAGTCTGCTTTGCTGGAGAGTGCCTTGCAAGGGGAGAAGCAACTGTTGCTTTGTGTGGACCAGATTTTCAAGAGATCAGAGCTGGTTTTTCAAGGTGGGACCAGGTTTTCCAAAGTGCTTGGGTCCTGGCAACTCCCATCATGTTTTTCAACGTGTGTGTCTTTCTATGTCTTTAAAACCTCAACCGGAGCCAAACTCCCTTAAAATTTTGGGATCTTATGGTCATACAGAATGATGGCAAGTGCATGGGCATAACATTCATGTGATGGCTTCACAAGTAGTGGCAAGCTGTCAGACTCACCCCGGTTAGTGATTTTGTGCGTTTGCTCAGTCTTGCAACAAACTCGCAGCGGGCTTTGATTCCTTCGTAGATGAACAAAGTGCACTGTTATTAACAAAACAAATGAGTAGAATTAAGACATTAAATCAGCAAATGAGCTGATGGATTGGGTTCTGCTCTTTGGCAGTAGTATCCTGCAGGTACAACTTCAGTAATGTCAATGGGAATTATGCCTTAGGGTGAACTTGGGATTGAGCTCAAGTCGTCTTCACCCATCAGTATGTTTGGAGACATTCCTGATTTTAAAACCAACTTTTTCGAAATCCTGTTGGCTTCTGCTAAGCTCATGAAATGGGAGTTTTCTGATTTTCTTTACTTGACAAAGGGCTTTGTAGAAATGTGCCAGTGAGTATGCATTCCTACTCCGCTCCCCAGGATAGGCGCCATGTGGTTGACAGCGTGAACAACATGTCCAGGATCACCCAAGAATTCTGGGGCAGAGCCAGACTAGGCACCCTTTCCTGAAGCCCTCCTAACTAATGCCTCTCTCCTAAGAGAGGATGTTACAAATCAGACTGCAGGTGTATGTGAAGCACATGCATGCACCCACCCACACACACACGCACCCTCCCTTGCACAGGAGCAGTCACTGCCTTCTGCCTGCATACAAACATGCAAGACTACACTCCCTGGCGCGCACACGTTCACCCACACCAAGTGCCCTCTTCCAATGGCCTGGCAAGAGCAACCTGTGACTCCGTGCCCAGGAATGCTACTGAGGACAATCACTCGTTGGGGATTGCATCAGTAGGACTATAAACTTGTTCTGCACAGGATGAAGTGGCTTGGTGACACCTGCTTGTGTGCAGTGTGGCACTTCTCTGGGCACAGTTAGTCACCATAGACTCAGAACAGGGAGGTGAGGGTTCATCCATCATCCTGGTAGCAGGCAGCATGGTATGGTGTGCCAACAGCCTCCACCAGGTTTCAGGGACCTTTTTTGATTCCCCTTGCAAGGGGTTGGAAGAAAGTTTCCCCAGTCTCTAAAGCGTCTGCAATTTTTCCAGCTCTTCAGCTGGGGAGAAGGGACATGTCGACCCAACCAATAACGCCACACATGCCACAGGGGTTTCTTGTCATTACAGCTCCAAGCCCTTCCTCTGTCTCCTGAAAAAGTTAATAGCCTCCCTCCTGGTTTTCCCTAGCTGCTTTGGGCTGTGTTCTGGCCTGGTCTATACTGCTGGCCTTTTCTCTCTAAAGTGATGCTAGCTCTGGGCCAGGGGTGTCTCCCAGGAACATCTCAGCTATGCACAGTCGGGCACAGTGGAGGTTACACTGTTTTCCTCTTGTGCCTTGTGTGTATGTAGCATCTTCACCTGGAGACTTGGAGGGAGGTGCTAGCATTAGGAATACGCACCAAGAGAGGGAGATGGTACAGAGAAACTCTGTTAACAAGAGAAGGTGACATAACCTACCACCTTCCCCCACCAAATTATTTTTCAGTCCTTTGGCAGCTGTTATTTTTCTGTTACATCCCCACCATCTTTCTATCTGCTTGACATTTGGATTTAGTAGAAAAGGGCACGGGACAGAAGTTGAGTGCAGTTGACTTTTCTTTCCTCCTTCTGTTTGCCTGCTGTGTGGTAGCAGGCCTGGATTCACCTCCCTCCTTTTGCATGTGTCTCCCTCTGTGTCTCAGCCAGTCACCCTGCCTGCCTTTGTAGTCAGCTGAGAGAGAACAGCATTTCTAGGACTTCAGCTCTTCCTAAGCAAGGCGCCTGCATTAGGCTGGATGAATTACCAGAGCCCATTCTCTCCAAGACAGAGCCCCAGGTGCTCAGCTCTCAGATGCAGACATCCTTACTGTGAACTTCTAAAGCTGGATGAAACAAATGCCACCCTTCACATTTCTCACATACATTAAAGGCTAAGTGACTGATAAGGAACCTGCTAGTTTCTAGCCTGACCTTATTAATGTCCAATTTATACAAAATTGTCCTCGTAATGACGTTGTCCTTCATTTTGCTCTTCTACCCCCTGGGTACTTGCATTGTGCCGCTCTCTAGACAGAACAGGACCATTCTCTTTCATCTCTATGAAAGCCAAGGTCTCTTAGCCTCTTCCTTGTAAGAAGGGCTCTCTATTGCCCTGATTGCCCTAGTGGTTGTTCTCCACCCCTAATTTCTTGATCATGGATTATTAAAATAATATGCTGTATTCCAGATGAGATCCCTCAAAGCCATATTGAAGGAATACTTTCCTATTTCTGCTGGAAAGGTTGAGTGTGGTACTCTTAGGATTAAATTGTCTCCCCCACACACACTGCGCCGCACTGGCAGTTCATGGTCAGTTGCTGCAGGCATCTACTCTCTGGCCCAGTCTGAAATGCTCAGAGTCTTTCTGGCCTAAGCCATATGCCTGAACAACTTCTGTCTCCAGGAAGAAAGCCTTATTCCAAGAGTTGCCCCAAAACTCCTGGAAAATGAATAGGATTTAGCCAAACCAGGAGAATCTCCTGCTGCAGAAAAGGCTAGAAGCCGAAAAGGAAATATCTTTCAAAAGTGTAAAACCTTTGAGAAATAATTCCAGAAAAGAAAATGTTATAGTGTAGAAGGAAACAGGAATCAAATCTGGACAGATTCTGTTGAAACACAATATTCTGACAGCCCTAAAGTAGCCGGTTTTCTGGATGGAGGTTAGGAGGGAGGGATTTTTTTTCTGTTTACTCAGAGTTGGATTGTGGGAAACTACATTGTTTTAGGTTTTTTTCCTTTCTGAAAGAGTTGGAAGTTTCAAAATCCTGAAACTCTTCCCAAAATTAAGCAGCTGGTTATTGCTCAACTCCTTCTGTTCCTACCTCCGCCCTCCTGATGAGTTATACAGAGGGTGTGACATTCTGGGATCGCACAGATCCCCAGGTGCTGGAAAGAGCTACTTCCAGCAGCGTCTCCCTAAGTAGGGCTCACTCCTGTTATCAGCTGGTAAACCTGTCCCTGCCTAAAAGAACATCCTATTCCCTTGGCTCAGCCACTTAAAGGTGCAGTTCCCAGCACCGCACAGGGCATCGTTGGAGATGCAACAGAGCCAAATACTGGAGCTGCTTCTGATCTCACGTTATTTATCTGCATGGCCTTCAGGGCAGTTGCTTCTCATTTATACTGGTGTAAATAAGAGCTGAATCAAGCTATTAGTGTCTCACCCCTCAAGTATTAGGGCTTTCTCTGCATTTGTGGAAAAGGTTGAGGTTGTTACCAAAGAGGTGAAAATTAGATAATAGCTGATGTCTCAAGGGTGCCAGCCATCCTGGTCTTAAGTGATTTCTTTTTTTTTTTTCCCCAAGCACATCATAATTCCCTGGTGATTGCTAACTGGAGCCTGGTGTCTTACTTGCATTTATGGGCTGCTAGCAGATGATTATAGAAAATACAGTAATTAAATAAGTACTTTGGCTGGGTAGGTTTGGCCTGGGAAAGTGTAAAATTAGAAGAGGCAGTATGAGCTGTTCCAAATTGTGAAGACTGATTATTTTCACTTTCTTTTCTTGAAACTTGTCCAGTAATATCTGGGAGGAGGAGGGGTCACCCAAGAAAGCTTATGACTGGTGAATTAGAGCCAATAGACTAAAGTGCTCAGTATATCATAGTAATACCTAGTAGTCCTATTCTGCAAGGTGCAATACAAACAGGAGACCTGCAAGATTTAGAGGCTAGAAAAAATCCAGGCAGTGAGGGGGATGATTTGGCCGGGGTTGTGCAGCAGATCGGTGGGAAAGCCGTGGACAGACCTCAGATCTCCTGGCTCCAATAGTCAGCTCCATTGGCTGGATAATGCTGCCTTCTCTGCCCTGTTGCCTAGAGATACACCGGCAAAGCACTGAACAGTTTTACATCTGTATGTGGAGTGATTCAGCTGGGCAGCTCTTTGGATCTAAGGAGTAAAAGTGGTTTTGGGGGCCACTGATTTACAAAATTCTTATGACAGCATCTTTTCAGTGGAAGTTCAGAGCAGCTCACTGCTCTTCCTTCTGCATGTAGTTTTGCTCTCCAGCATAACAATTTCCAGCAGAGGCAAGGCAGGGGTTGAACTGGCTCCAACTAATAGAAACCTGCAATTATCCAAGCATCTACAGGATGCCATCAACATAGAATTCCCTTTGAAGCGTCGTATCCAGGTAACCTGTTCCTAATCAAACAAGACACCTTGGAGCACAGGAAAGGGCTCTGCCATCCTTTCCAGGTGCTCAGGGAGTACGCTGTGGGCAGAGCAAACAGGAAGCCAAGGGATGGACCACTGAGAGCCACCCCACCTTTGCCCAGAGGTGCTGGGCAGGTGATGAGTCACTTAGAGCTGGTCCTTCTCTTGCTCCGGCAGTGACGCATTGTTTTGAACGAGAAATTCCAAGAGCGTTGATAGTCCTTTTGCTCTAGGGACAGCATCATTACTTGAGGGTTTTGGGGTTAAACCCACAAAGGTGCTGACCTTCCTCAGTCTCAGGAGCCCTATAGGATTTAGAATCAGGGCTCATCCTCCTAGCTCTGAGTGCTGAAGGTGCCAAAGGAAGGAGGATGGTCACCAGAGCCTTCCTCCAGAGTAAATGGAGAGAGTAGCTATTCCAAAATGTGACTCATTGCACTTAAATTCTGAACCACCCCCTTTGGTGGAGGCCACCTCTCTTTCTTTCCACAGCCCATAGAGGGAGCTGATGGTGCTTTGAATTATCTGGCATGAAATGTGGCCTTGTTGGCTACATAAGAGTGAGAAGCCAAAATACCTGCATGGCTCTGGCTTTTGGGAGCCACCCACCAGGCCTTTGGTCCCTCCTTGCCATGCAGCTCTTGCAGCAGCATCACATGACGCTGGTTCGGAGGGTTGGATAAGGTGACTGAAGGTGTCAAAGAGATACCCTCCAACCTCTGTTCAGGCCATTCCCTCTGGGGTGCCCTTCTCTTTGTGGGTTTTCTTCCTCTTACTTATCTGATCAAGAGTTGAACTCTTGACTGAATCTCTTGGAGGACTAGATCTCAGAAGAAGAGATATTCTAGATGCCAGACGTGGAAAGATGGAAGATAGCTGACTATTGTTCCTACTGGAGTATGACGAGATTCCCTCAGACATGTGTAGCTGCTGCAAATGCTCAGGTTGAGACATGAGGCAGCAGTCCTAGGAGCACTTCCAACAGATTGCCTCTTGGGCCAGAATGCAGGGAATTGAGTTGGGGCCATCAGAGCTAGCAGCAGAAGCTGAGCCAAACAGCCACAGCGGTTTCTGGGGACTGGCAGGCTCTGCAACACACCAGGGACAAGGGTCTTCCACGATCTCCTTGGGGAATGCTGTTCTAGACTCTTCCACTTGCTCATGCTTTGCTGTTCTCAGTGCATTGCAAGTAGGGAAGGGCAGACATCAAAAGCTCGATGGGAGCATCCACAAGTTCATCTGAAGCATGCAGACCTTCAGCATTTTTAACGGGAAGTTGGAGAGCTTTCAAGTGCTCTCATCCCACCTCCTGGCGCTTCTGCTTCTGGTTAAGGCCAGACATAACCACAAGAACAAGCTTTCTCACGGTGTTTCAGCACGTTTCCTGTTGGTCCTGGAAGAAAACTGGAAGAACATTTGAAGTTAAGAGGGCGTCTAGTCTTTGTAGAACTACAGAGGCTCTGTTCTGGAAATAGGCACAGGCTGCGAATGTTGGTAGGGGTGAGTGAATTTACTTTCTCAAAGCAGTTTGCACCCTCCCCGCTAATAAGCCTCCCCACAAAAGGGAAGAGTTGATTTTTGTCTTATAGAGAAATGAATCATGGTCGTGCAGTGCTCTGGTGGAACGGGAACAATCCCGAGATACTTTGGGGGACTCGGATGGAGTTGCCTTGTGCAATAGATAATTTGGGAGCCCACAGAGGGTCAGAGGTGAGTGGAAGGATGGAGAAACATTGCTGTGGAGGGCGTGTCCTCCATCGCACTCTCACGCAAGCCTGCATTTTCAGGGAGGTTTTGTCAATCTTATAAAACTTTTTACTAGAGGATACTGGATGGCATGAAGCAAAGAGTCATGGGCAGAGGTGGTTGGAAAATTGTGTATGTGTGTGGTTTGGTTTGGGGGAGGAGACTACATGGAAACACTTTGTTTTGGGGAACAGGAAAAATGTGAAAATGCTTTCATCAAACTGTTTATGTCAGGGAGCATGTGTGTTTTTGCTAAACAAATTGAAGTTTGCTTACACCTTCCTGGGATCACTTTTGTTCCTTTGAGACTATGGTTTCCTTCAAGAAACAGCTCTGCTCAGAAAAGTTTGACACATCCAATCACGTTATTGTGACAAACAAGCATAATTAAATAAAAGCAAAATTAAATAAGCACTTTTGCAAATAGAAAACCTCTGCAACTCAGGTCAGATCTCCATTTGGAGGATACCTTGGAGGATACTTCTCTGCCCTTATTCCTGCTGGCAACTGGAGCATGAGAAAGGAGCTTTAGGCTGGGAAGCGGCAAACTAAGAACTTGCCTCTTGTTGCTGCCACCATGATAGACAAAATGTAGCCTTGAGACAGTCAGCCATAACCATTTTCTTCCATCAAGTTCACATATCATTTCTGATTTTAGTTTAGGGCTAGTCTCACGAAGGGCCAATACCCATTTTCCGTATCTTCTTTGGGGAGGGGGGATGGATTTGAATCCTCACATTCTAACACTTTCTATTTGTTTTGAAAATTCAAGAGCATCACACCAGAAAAATTCAATCAGCTATAGTGTGCAAGGGCAGACCCAGAGAGAAGCCAAAACCACAGAGGTGGGCCTGGATTTAACATCAGCTCCCTACAAAGCACAGGTATAGTCTACTTTCCCTTTTTGCTCTTTGCTAAATCTTAATCATGGATTATGCTGCAGTTTCTTCCATGAGGTTAAATCAAAGGAAATCCCCAGCTCAAGTCACCCTCTGCACTTGGGTTCAGAACTTGCATTAGAACTTTACTGAATCCAGAAATATTTGAATTGGTCCCAGCAGAGGGATTTGAGCTGGAGGCTTGGATGAGAGCCTCAGGCTGGATTCAGCACTGGGGGTTTGACCTCTCTTTCCTGAGTCTTGCCCATCAAGCGTTACAAGCCAGTGAGGGCGGGAAAATGTCTAGATTTGTGATGCTTCAGGAAGGGTTTTCACACCTCACCTTCCTCCCTTGAGGAATTGTGCATAGAAAAATCAGAGCTCTGCATTTGACTTCAGTGGGGAATTCATGATCTCACGGGGTCTCCTTAACGTAGGAGCGCTGGTAAAATATTTTGTGGCGAGAGTGGGGAGTCTCAATCGCTGGTGTTCGGAAAGGGTTTAGGAAAACACCTGTCAGGAATGACACAGGCAGAGCTGTTCCTGCCTCTGGCTACATGCTGGGCAAAGTGACCTCCTGAATTCCTCTCTAGCTCCATCCCTTTGCTATTCTTCCTCTGCCTAATGGAGGTGCAAGCAAAGCTGCATTTCTGACAGCGCTTCTCAGTGCGGTAGCTCTGTATGCCAATGCTCATTTGACTGCCATAAACCTCAGGTCCATAAGGACAAAACCCCTTTGCAGAGGGTGCCTTTCCAGCAGGGCTTGCTGCAGGCTCGAGTCCAGCCAGAGATACTTCACCAAAGCGAAGGGACAGAGTAAGGAAACTTGATCAAGACCACACAGAGAACTAGCAGTCATGCCTGGAATAGATCCTAAATCACTGGGCTGGTTTGCCACCCGCAAGGCCACGCTACCTCCCTTGGGCCAGGGGAAGTTACCTGGGACAATCCTTTCTTCTTGTTGGCCTTTTTCTTTTTTTAATTAAATTAAATTTTGGTAGCATCTTTTTTATTATTATTATTATGTACCTTAGGCATTGCTCTGAGTCCGTTGGAGTGAGTTGTATAACACGCTGAATAGACAGGTTGACTATCTGCCCGCTACTCCTCCTTTCCTCCCCCGGTCCCTCCCCCTCTTCTCCTCCGGCCACCCTAGAGCTACGCTGCAGTAAACGTGCTTCAGTTTCATCAGTCCCCAAGCTGCACATCAAAGGCTGCATTTGCTTAGCTGCGCGCTTCCCTGGCAGGCTTTGGGGATTAATCACACCCGGGCCTGCGTGAAAAGCGTGACCATGTCACAGTTGTTTGTCTCAGATGGGTGTTCTTCTGGTTATCTTTCAGCAAAACTAACTTGGCTGTCAGCCTTTATGGATGTGCCATTTCCATTTTTATTTCTTTGGGTTACCAGCCACAACTGAGGTTGGCTGTAGATGCCATACAAACATAGCAGAAGATGCTATTACATATAGTTGAATAATAGTTAGATTTACTCAAGCTGCTGTAGCAGCTAGAAGTCTCTGGTACAAACCAGGGTCCTGCTGTGCTAGGTGCTGTGCAAGCAACAGAAAATGATTTCTGCCCCTTTGTAGTCTGGGAGAAAATGAGAAAAATGAGTCAATACCTCCTAGGAAGCCAAAAAACTGTTGCATGACAACACTGGTTGCATGATTGGTGTCTGTCCCCATCCACCCCCAGAACTGGAGTTGTTGGCCTCAGAGGTTTGCTGGCCACTGTGAGAAGGTTTAAAGCGGCATTTAGAGAGGAGCACAGCCTCTGCAGAGTGGGTTGGCATGCAGAGATGACATTTGGAAGTTGCCTGTATGCTGGACAGCCCTGCGCTGCCACAGATTCACATGGGCTGTGTTTGTACCCTTAAAGAATGAGAATCAGGAGCCAAAACTGAGACTGGATGGAAGCAAGGATCCGTTCATTAACTTCAGCTGCTGCTGGGATATGGGCTGGGATTGAGTTGACCTCTGGGAGAGACCAGGGAGGTCTGATCTGGTTGGCTTGGATTGCATTGCCTTCCTTTATATAGCCGGTGGCCTTTTCTGTAGCCTTCTATGATAGCAGCGATGATGGAGAAAGCTTGACTTCACCCACAGCGTGTGATTTGGTCAAGGTTTCCCTAGAGATAGACTCTGCACGTGCAGAAATGCTCATGGAGATTAGCAGTAGGATCTTGATTTGGGTGGGATTGTAACCCTGAATTTTTAATCTCAGGCATCATCCCCAGCAAAAACATTAGCTCACAGTTGCAGAAAGAAGCCCCAGGAGAGAGCAGGGCTCTGTATTGAGAAATAGGCACTGCCCCAAGGAGCTTGCAAAAAGCTGGGAGGGGAAGTAAACACAGCAGGGCAGAGCTGAGATTGCAGCACACTCCCCATGGCCCCATCCAGCAGCCTACACATGAGGCCCCAGTGCCTTCCTGGCTATTCAATGCCTGGCACTGACCTATGCTGCTGCTTCTCTAGGGGAGAGAAAGCATTGAGGTCCCAGATATCAAGGGGTGCAGTGATCAGCGTGAAAGGGAGACGCCATGGATGTGAGGCTTAGCAGATGTGATGATTTCCACTGGTTCAGGGCTGTCTGAGGAGGGAAAAGCCCTTAACTCATGCTGCCATCAGAGATGGGGCAGAGCAGGCCATTTTCACGCGTGCCTAACGTGGTGGGGAGCCAGGCTGGAGATGGGCAGTCACCTTACGAAGCCCGAGGAACATGTGGCACGTTCTTGCCAAGAGCTCTTCAGGCCCCAGGACCTAAGCAGTGGAGCCACACAGCCCCCCTGGGGCAGAGGAGAGGAGAGGGTGTACCTGGATCCTCATGGAGGATCTTTGGAGGGGCTTTGGACCAGCACAGTCTCTGAGCTGCCTGTAGTATCCCCATGAGGATGCCCAGGCACCACCAGGAATAAACATGGGATCTCCAGCAGGATGCAGGCAGGAGAGGATTACAGCAGATGAAATGATACCCATGGCCACTGGAAGACCACGCAGGATGTTTTCAATCCCTATCTAATTTTCAGCTCCCAATTGAAATCCTCTGCGCTATCCTTCCTCTCTCCCTTGGCAAGATAAAGATCCTGGGCGCACAGGGATGAACACCCTGCCTTTGTGTCCTCTTCCACAATCAAGCAAGGCATCAAGTGTTGCCTCCCCGTGTGCACCATGGGGAAATAGGGAGATACCAGAGGGGGAAAAGGAGGTGGCTGTCTTCCTGTAGGTGTATTTTCCAGAGCAGGAGAGAAACCAAGACAGATCAGACATCAGCCAAACAAGGTGACTATGTTGTGAGGAATGCAGGCATAGGCTCTGCGCATGTGTGAGATGCACAGAGAAGATAGAAGGGCAACTGGAAAATGCCTTTGCTTTAGCCCTTATGCCAGTACAACCAAAAAACTGGCCTCTGAAAGGCAAAAGGAAGGGCCTATCTCGCCATCTTCGACCGGAACAAAATAACGTGAGAGTGGTGTGCAGTTAATCTGTGAAACTCATTGCCACAAGATATTATTGCCGCTAATGGCTTAGCGGGACTGAAAAAGCTTTTAGAGAGTTATTGAGGTAGCAAGAACAACAAGAGTTCTAAAATAGTACGTCATAAAAAAGATAAAGGAATCGGACACAGATAAAATCTTCACGCTTGAGCACATAAACTATAGCGTAGAAGACAACGGGGCAGGCAGGAATTCACTCCGGGGCAGGTGATCCCAGAACTGTTTCCTTTAGGATTTCCTACCCTCACAGCTGTGGCAAGAAGCCCTGTTCCAAGGGAGGAACCAGAGGAATCCTGAGTCTAATCCTGCAGTAAGAATTTTCTGAGGTAATATTGGATTTACACTCCTGGACTGGGCAAGGATCCATTGATGTGATTCTCTAGGGTGAACTGGGTCATAGTAGTGACGTGGCAGAGTGTGGATTTCCCTGGGAAAAAAAGACATTTGGGCAAAACCTGTAGGAACTTTATGCTGTCGAGATGTCTGTCAGCTGTGGCTGAGGCTGGCTAGCAAGACTGCAAGTTGCTGTGAGGGAACAGGCCGACAGATGAAGAGTGAACACACGAGCTTTGTTTTCTCTGGAAACCAGGCTTGAAACCCCCGTGCCCGTAATTTGCAGACCCAGCTGTGTGATGCTGGATGCAGGGCTTCTTGATCCTTGGAGATGACCCTGTGCCTGTCAAACGGGGGCTTTGGGGCTGGGGCTTTCCGTTGCAGGCAGATCGAAGGTTACTGACTTGTATTAAAAATTTCTCCTTCCCTCTATTACTTGGGGTTTGTTTACACAAACACGCAGGCTCCGAAAGTGAAGCGAGAAGAGTGTTGCCGCGCTCCGTGCATCAAACAAGCCCCATTTCTCCCCTCTTAAAGTTTTGGGATGCAGGTGGCAGAGCAGAGCAGCGGGTGCTGCTGGCCTGGGAGTAGGTGATGGAGAAGCACTGGCAGCAGAGGACAGTGCTCGCGCTGGGGGGCCGGGGTGATGGCTCAGGCGGGTCTCTGGCCCTCTATTCCCTGCCGGTAAAACGGGGAGAAGGATTCTTTATCCTGGTGGATGAAAAGGGCTGCATAAGGCACCGTTTTCGGGCTTGCATTTGATGGGTGGGATGGAGGGCCTTTGGTTACCAGTGTGTTACTCCTCTCTCTGGAATGGTTTGTTGCGTTTTTAGGCAAAGAGAAAAGCAAGCAAGGCATTGACAAATAGTTAAAGGGACTGGTTTTCCCTCCGGAGCTGCTTGTAGCTTCTGGCCTCCAAATGGAGCCACGGAGAGTGGGGAAACTTTTCTGTATTTACCAAAAGTGGGCAGTTTGTGGTGTGGGTCATTATGCCTGTGCGTGCTGCCACTCTCCGTTCCTGGCCGGGGAGCTGCGGGACCGTTCTGAACTGAGTTCAAATACGGCCTGGTGCAGAGACGAGGCATGCACGTCCTCAGCCGGGTTCACCTTTGATCTTAAGCTCTGTCAAGAAAGATGCTTTGGCAGGAATCTCGCCCATCAAGTGCCATCCATAGGCGGCTGCAGTGTCACTGCTGTGACCAAGCCCTGACAGCTCCAGGAGCTGAGGTGTTGCCAGGTTAGTGTGAAGCCTCCACCTTCTGCCCTTAGGCTGGAAGCAGGCTCCTTTCGACAGTGTGTAAAAGCTCCCCACTCCTCTGCCTGGCTAGTTCACAGGCTTTAGCTGCTTTAAAGCATCGTAGCTGTCTGGTAGAGCTGCCACTGCACCCCCGAGTCCCGGTACTGGCCACACAGACACTGGCCCTCCCGCCACGTCCCGGTCAGGGCAGAGCTGGGGTGGGCAGAGGCTGAGCCGCTGGGCAAGGGCAGGATGCTGCTGCCTGAAGGGAAAGGCTGAAGGTGGGTACCACCGGCTCTTGCTGGGGTATCACTGGGGTATCGCTCGGCTACCAGTACACCTGTGTCGCTCCTCACCCCCAGCCACTTCCCAAGTCATCCCGAAAGCGGCTTCCCTCGGCTCGGGGTGGGAAAGCCACTAGATGGCAACGTTACCTGCAGTCTCGTCTCCTCTCCCGGGGATGCGAGCGAGGCCGGGGGCTGGCCGCTGCCGCGATGCTCCGGCTGCCGCCGGACCCAGAAGGCCCAGCCACTGCCCCAGCACTAAGAGTCTGGGGGGGAAAAGGCAAAGCCGGTGGCTTTTCTGGAGGGCAAAATCTTTGCCTCGTGGCTGAGACTCAACAGCGAGTGTAAAGAAAACGAGTTACCTGAAAATCACTTTAATTCCAGGTCATTGATTTCTCCTTCAACAGAAAACTAACTGCAGAGTCATGAAATACCACACGGCTTGGCAGAGAAGTGGCAGTCTACCTGCACACGCACATACGTATACGCGCTCATACATATACACACGCGTATGTTTGCATATACTTGTGTTGCCATCCCTGGAGACTGAAGCCCTCTGTTTATCTCCAGTTTCTCAGGTAATTCTCAAACTCTCTTATATACGTGGTTGAATTTGACCTTGAGAGAGACACGTCCCAAGAGGAGACTGGTCTGTGCAGTGGTTCAGTCCCTCGGTGGCTGGCAGAGACCGTTGAGCACTCGTTAGGGTTTCTGCGAATTGGCATCTTTGCTGTGTCTGGTCCCAGACTGCACCTGGGGGGCACTGATTTAGCTGCTGGGGAGGGATTTTAGGCCTGGCTGGGTTTGAACCGTGCAGCCCAGGAATGAACAGCGGCGTGTAACACACCTATAAGCACCCTGTGCCTTTCCCCGCTCCCTTCGGTTCTCACCGCCGCCTGTGTTATATCAGTGCTGTAGCTGAGCCCTGTTACGTGAAGGCGATTAGACCCAATCACGTGGGAAAGCCAGGGGTGAAAACCCATCCGAGTCTGTCGCTCGACTTGGTGTTAATTGGGCTAGTTCCCTTTGAAAGGCAGGCGAAAAGCTTCGGTGAGCCTGCCGGCACCTTGCGGCGCAGTGTCCGTCTGTGCCGGGCAGCGTCCGACCGGCAGACGTGTTTGTGCAAGCGCAGATGTTGCTGCCTCCTGTCGGGCTCCTGCCTGACCTCGAGCAAGGCGCTGCGCCTTCCCGTGCCTCGGTTTCACCATGCGATGGTACTTGGTAGTCTTTCCTCCATACAACAAGGAAGAGGAAGAGGATGGAGGAGTGCGGTGGCACGGTTTGCAAAGACGGCCAGCCAGGCAGAACGGGAATGCTAATTAATTAGCCATCGCGCTCAGGCCACGGCGCACGAGGAAGTGAAACTAGAGCGTGGTTTGGAGGAACAGCCCCGAACAGAAAAGGGATGTGCCACGTGCCCAGCGAAAGACTGAAGAGTCCTGACTCGGAGCGTGTAGTAGTGCAACAGGTAAAGCGATCGGCAGCGGAGGAAGGAGCGTGTGAGGGAGCGAGAGGCGTTGCTGTGTCTGTCTCCGTAAGGCTGCAGAGCCAGGAGGGGATGGACCATGCTGTGCCGGGATGGGGAGGGAGGCAGGGACTGCCAGGAGCCTGGTCCAAGGGAGCGCTGCCCTGTGGTCACCCTTCCCTGGCTTCTGCTGTCCTCTGGTCTCCAGTGCGATTGCTGCAGGTGTTCAGTATTATTTTTCTTCCTCTTTATAGGGCTTTTGTCCCTCCGCAGTCCCCACCCATGGCCCTTTGAGCTCTGCAACGTGCACGTTTGGAAACCAGCCTCTGTCACAAAATCACCCACGTTCTTCCGGCCGCAAACCTTCGCCTCACGCGTCCTGGAGTTGAAGCCACTGAGAGGAGCCCCGAGGGGGGGATGCCACACGCTGAGCTGGTGACAGGAGAGGAGCCACCGCCGCACTGTGGGAAAGGTGGGAGTTGGGCCGAGGGGAAGGACCAGATGCGGCCGAGGGGCCCTGCCAGCCCTCAGGGGGACGGGAGCCAAGGGCAGGAGCCACCTCGCCAGCCTCACCGAGGTGATTCCCATGCTGGGCTCTGCTGGCAGGAGCGAAACCACTCGCCCAGAGGAAAACAGGCAGCCCCCAGCACCCTGCCCCACTGCAGGCCCCTCTTGGCACCGACCCTGTCCTGATGGAGTGCGCAGTGTCGACACACTAAGACTTTTGGTCCCTGCATGCCCCCTTCCCAAGGGGACAGTTTCAAAAGGCTCAGCTGGATCCAGGGTAGCTGGGATGCTCCTTGGCTTAGGTTGGGGCAACTTTGCCTGGTACTGGTAGGATTTTTGTACCGGTGGCCCAAGGACAATCACCGATGCTTGGCTCTGGCCCTGTGGTCTCCAGTCCCGGCTGTTGCTTAAGGGCTCCTTTGAGGAGGAGAGTGCGATGGCACCCAGCCAAGAAGTCCTGCCTGCTCTGCCCTCTCCACCGTCCTGGCAGCAGGGTTGCAGGTCTTTCCGGCCTCATCGTCTCCCTGCATGACTAACAGAGCTGGCCAGTTCCCGGGGATGTCAGGACAGGACCCCAAACAATGCTGGGGACCCAAGAAGTACAGGAAAGCCCAGAGTCTCCTTCCTCACCGCTCTCCTCCTCCTCACTGCCTGCCAGCTGCCTTCCTGGGCCAAGGGTGGCAGCGGGTGGCCCCATCTCCCGTTGGCTCAGACGGGAACAGCCACTCCCTATTACTCATGGGGATGATGTGGGGGGATGCAGGGGCGGAAAGTCGGAGTTAATGGAAAGTGGGCACTTGCCTCTGACCTTGTCTTCACATCACCGCAGCTGGAGCTGAGCTCAGCCAGACGGCCCCGGCCTCCTACGGGTGCGAAGCCTGCAAGTGGCAGGCGGTTGGCAAGGGGACACAGCTTTTGGCTACGAACTTGGACGTGCATCTCCATCCTCAGCCAGGCAGCCAGGACAGACTGCTGGGAAACGTCGAGGTGAGAGAGAGTACACAACCGTGGCCCTGAAATACAGCCAGACGCCTGTGCGCACGAACATGTGCGTGTGCCAGAGAGATGCCCTGGTTTGCGCACGCAGGCACACACGTAGCTGTGCCCAGCTCCAGGGGCTCAGCCACCTCCCTGGTGCGAAGACAGCGACAGAGGGGAGGGAGATGGGGAGTATGAGGGGAAAAAGCACCCGAACCATGCTGGAGATTGTCTGAAAAGCTTCCTTCCATCCTTGTTACAGGCTGGATCCTCCTGCACTCTGAGTCCTTCTTCTCCGGTGTCAGTGGTTTAAGGAGGCCTTAGAGCAGAAACTCGCAGCCCTTAATGGTGATCACCTATCCCAAGCTTTTAAAAATCAGGACTATTATCCATATTTCCCAATAGCAAGGCTCTCTGGTGGTGCAACGGCTAGACCATACCGGAAGGACCAGTGACGGGAAAGCTCAAGAAGGGCCAGCATTGTGTTTGCAGAAGGCATCAATGTATTTTTACAGAAAAGATACCTCTCAAAAAAAAATCTTTTGACATGCATAATTTGGGCTTACTGTGACTCTGAGAGAGGTTTGAGGCTTGAACCTTCAGTTGTTTCCGGGCTCAGTTTCTGCACGTCTCTAAGTCAGGGGCAAATCCAGATGAAATACCTTGAAGGTGGCTAATTTTCTTTCATTTTCAGGGCTTGCCAGCACTATCGGCAAGTCCAGTTCATCTCCGTGCTGCGTGGCCAGCACCCCAGGTCCCCCCATCCCCATCTTTTCCTCTCTGATGCTTGGCCCCTGAATTCATGGAAAGTACTCAGCAGTGGCGTGGGCGAGTGATGGAGAGCTCTAGCGCTGGCCGAGCTGCCGAAGGAGCTGGTGACGTGGCATTTTCCAGGCCGATGCAGAAGTGAAGTCAGCTCTGCGCTCACGCTGGCGTGACTTGCTGCTTCCCCACCCCAACACGTGCAGGCGCTGCTCCCAGCACCTTGCAGCAGCCATCTGCCGAATCGCCTCCTCTGGAGGTTTCAGGCCCTGGCTGTGCATCTGCTTCGCATATTTGCACTGCGCTCCCTCAGCTGTGGAATAAGGGTCGATCCAGGCATGAGACCACATCCGGCAACGGCCAAAGACCTAATGTGAAGCGTAGTCTTTCTGCAAAGTGGCTGCTGCATGCTCCACCTCCTCCCTGCTCTGCTCCATTAACCCTCCCAAATGCTTTAGGTTAAGCTGTGAAAATCAGGGTGAACTCAAGAGAAGACCCTGCAGCTCCCACTGGTGGGAGAAGAGTTGGGGGTCCCCTTTCCTGCGTGAATGTCCTACCTGCTAGTTATTACAGGATGGATACATATATATCTTTGACACATTTTGACCAGAAATTCTATCCGGGTCAAAAGTAGTAAATATGTTCCTGGCAAAAATCATTATTTCCAATGAATCAACATTTTCCCGTAGAAAAAACACTTCCAGAATCTCCCTCAGTCACTTTTACTGCTCAGTGCTCAGCTTAAGGCGAGACAGCAGCTGGACTCAAAGCAACCGGCACGTTCTGGGCTACGAGCAGGCTGAAACGGGACTCCTGGAAAGCACAACTGGGACAAGGTGGAATTTTCCAAACCAATGATGAAACAAAGCATCAACCGATCCCTGCAAGAGCAAATCGCTGTCAGGTGACGTTCAAAGGGAACAGTGCCCTCGGTGCCGCCCACCGTCCCAGGACCAGGAGGAGGTGAGACTTGAAGTGATGGTTAACGCCGGCATTGCCTTCTCGGCTTTGTGCTGAATCGGATTGAGTTACAGCGCTCGGGCTGGGAAAGCTCCAGTGCAGGTCACAGGTGGATTAAGGAATTCCAGTCTCCATTCAGTGCCTGGTGAACCACAACTAATACGAGAGCTGTAAAGAGCAGGGGCAGGCGAGATGGGCGGCTTTGAATGGAAACGCCACCTGCAAAGGAGGGCGACACAGCCCGGCTATTCTCCTGGGCCGCTGGAATCTGGCAGGTGGTGAGGAAATGGTGTGATTTACTGTCAAACCTGGCCACAATCTGCTTGCTTTTTCTTTTGAATAGGGGTGACTGGGGAGAACCCTGGGTGAAAGTGGAAGTTTTGGGCAGCACCAGCAGAGCTAATGGCAGGGGAGGTTCACATGTCACCTCTGTAATGGGGATGCTTCCAAGGAGATGAAAAATAATCCCCCAGCGCAGATGAGTTGCTGAGCTGGGTCAAAGTCAGGCTACGTCTTGGGCACAGCCAGAGGTAGGCACGGAGCCTGCAAAGGGACGGGCATACGCCCTTCTTGCGAAGGGAGCCTGAAAAGCGAGGTGCCAGGTAGCGTGGTGGGCGATTTGGCTAGGGGAGGGATAAGGGGGAGGTCTCTGCGGAAGACATGGACATTGCAGTGAGAGGGGACCCTGATACACTGACAGGGCCAAGAGATGGAAGTGAGCAGCTGGGGCAGTCAGGGTGTAGGAGACGGTGAAACCTTGAGTCCCTGACAGACCACAGAAACGCTAATGCAGGAGACTGGGCAATAGCAGCTCCCTCTTTTTGGCTACTAAACCGGAAAGATTAGAGTCCTCCTTAGCATATTCTCCAATAGCTTTGCCTGGCTGAATGGCTCCAGCCATGCATTGACCTGCTGAGCCCGGGGAGCAGGCTGGACCTCCCACTTGTCCAAGTTTGTTGGCCCTTTGCTCCAGTCCAGTGGGAGCTGTTCAAGGGATTCAGGGAGCACTGGAGCTGGGCACCAGCCCCAATCCTTCCATTGGAGCTAGGGCAATATTCAGCTGCAGGGGAAGGCCCTTTGTCTAGGTGGCAAAGGGCCTCCCCGCAATATTCAGCTGCAGGGGAAGCAGCAACAGGACAGACTCCTCCTCTGAGCATCTCTGAAGCCAGGACAAGGCTGCCAGTGGCCAAGCCAGTCCTCCCCCGCCGGAGCCTGGCCCTGGGAGGGTGGCCCCAGCCCCGCAGAGACTCAGCCGGGGCAGGACCCTCCAGGCAAGCTATCCCGGGCTCTCCCAGCCCTGCCTGGGGAGATCTTGCTCCTCTGGAGTACCCAAGAGCTGCCGAGAGCTGGCCAAGGAGGCAGTGATTTTGTCCTCCCTGCTCCTTGAGAGACTCCCCGGCGCCTCTTAATAGGACTTTAATTATACATTTACCACCACCATTTTTTTCTCTCTGTCTCTTGAGTTCAGCTTCCCTGGAGATGTAAATACCCGGCGCGTGCTGCAGGGATTGCCAGCTCCGCTAATGACGTCCTGCGAGCGTGCTGGGGAGGTGACACCACCCCAACTGGCTTGGCAGTGGTTCCCCAGCTCGGCAGCTGTGTCTCTGGGCCCACAGTGGGCGGCTCTGCCTCCAGCTCCGCAGCAAAGGATGGCTGCTCTGGGAGACTTCGAGGAAGCCCTGATCCTACAGCCGGTGAGGTGGCCAGCACAGCTGCGTTAGCCCATCATGGGCTGCCACAGGCCAGGAAAGCTCCGGACGATGCCTGTGGCACCATCAGGTCACTTTGAAACCCGTGTCTCTGTCCCTTGAAGCTCTCTGCGGAGACGTAAGCGATGTGGCAGGATTTGACCCCTACTTTGCAGAGGAGAGACTCTGGGCCAAGCTGAGCATCACTCGACACCGCCCTGCTCCATGAATGAATACCTTAGGTTCAGCCTGTTCTAAACTAGAGGCTTGGCCCCGTTTCTGCTTTTCTTCCTCTGGGCAAGACCCTAACTTCTCTATTCGGGCAAAAGTCAAGCCTGGGATTTTGGCCTCAGAGGCTTAAATAATTCTTTTTACATGGTACATGTGGAGCACAAAAAAAGAAAAAAAAACAAAAGGAGCAAACTTGAAACAGCAATATATAAGAAGAACAATTTCATTTACCACGAATTTTCTCTCTGTCAATTAGCGAGAATGTGGGGTCACAGACTATAATGCTCTTAATGTCTCTCTGAACCTGCATGTCTCAGCTGGGGACCGCAAGTGACCACATAGCTCTGAGCCTCCCTGGGTCCTTCGCAGCCTCATAGTCATGGGGGAGGAGGAAATCTTGTCTCTAAAGCTTACACGGGAAGCGTAGCCTTGTACCCTGAGCCGGGCTCCAAGAGCTGCCCTGCTCTTACCTTGCCCATGAGTAAACCGAGGACTCCAAGATGACATTTTTTTTTCCAAGGCTTGATCTAAATCTGCTCCCTCTGAAACTCATCATCGACTGCAAAGGAGAACAGAGCTGGTCCTGAGTGCTCTCAAAATCGCAGGGGCTGGTAGCAAGGCATTGGTCATCGGTGCTAAAAAAACAGAGCTGGGATACAGAGAACGCACCAGGTCCAACCCTGGAAGCTTCTCCCCTAACACCTTCCCCAGCTGGCAGGACCAGCTGGTGATCTCCATTCCCTTCAGGGCGATGCCACCACCTTCGGCTCCTTCCCCAGCAACAACCCCCTGGTAGCTAGTTATGGGGAGGGGTCAGAAAACATCCGTTATTCAAGAGATGTTGAAGTTTTTCCATTTTATTGCTCTTTTCCCTCTTAAAAAATTCCTGAAATAATTTTTTTCAGGCTCTCGGCCACCAAAAAGAAAAGGACATTTTGGAATGCTGCTTTTAGTTAAAGCATTTAGGAACTTTCTGTGAGAGTGTGTTTGCGTGTGTTTGGGGTTTGGTGAAAGGCTTGGATTTTTGCGAAATAGGGGAAATATCAACAGAATATATATTTTCCTCCCCATATATCTGTTGAAAAGTTCCTCTCCATCAGTAAAATTTCACAGTGATTTTTTTTCCTTCTTCTTCTGTTCACCTGCTTGCAGGACTTTGCCAGGGGACTACGATGTGGTTTCTTGCAAGCCACCCTTGGCTAACCAGAGAGCATCCCCCATAGCCACACACCGAGACGCGAGCTCCGTCTAACACACGGCTTCATTGAAAGCGCTTTCTGATGAATATAAATCCGAGGGGGGGGTGACAATTAAATCGCTCATCTATTTTCAGCAGGAAAGTAGGTGCAGGGAGAAGGCTCGGCTCCCCCCTCTGCCGAGGATTCCTCTTTGCCAATTAGAGCGAGCACCGCAGATTTCCTGTCACTCAATCCCCACAACCTGGGCAACAAAGCAATTTTCTGTCATCAGCAGTGCAAAGTGCTTGCAAACGAGCACTGAATGTGCAGTCAGCTGCGAGCTTGAGCCCTTCCTGCCGGCTCTTTACATGCTCGGTAAATCCTTCCCTGAACCTGCAAGCCCCGGCACATCCCGCAGCCCAGCCAGGCCCCGTGCACTGAACACAGAGGATGCAGGGTCGTCCTCACTCTCCCCTTCCTGCACATGCCTGTCCCCAGAAAAGCAGCTTGTGTGCTCAGGAGAGAGGCCCAAGATGGACTGTGAGGTCCCAGGTGCCCCGAATGGGGGATGCCGATGTTGGCCCATGGCGGCTGGATGCAGAAACCCTGCCCAGGCAGCATCTCACCTGGCCAACGCTGGTGATGGATTTGCCCCAGCCGGAGCCCCTGCAGCCTGATCCAGGAGTGAATATCCCCCAGGTGTCCCCACTTGCCTGCCTGCAATGCCGCTTCCACCTTGCTCTGGCTCAAGACCTTGTGATGCCGCTGTTCCTGCCATTTCACCGCACCAAAAAACACGGATGCGAGGGGCTCTGTGGGGTCCCTAACCCTGAGCAGGCTCAGACATTGCCCTTTCCCCAGGGTTTCATACTGCCTCTGAGCAGCCGGGCAGGGTCAGGTTTCACAGGAAACTCTACCATTTCTACCTGATTTTTCAAAAATGGAAGGAAAATACCCGGCAAAGTGAGATGATCTTCCTCCCACCAGCCCTTCTGATGCATCACATTATTTTACTTTGAGAAAACCGACAGATTTTGTTCCACTTTCTGAAATTTTAATCTTTTAAACGGGAAGGTTGCTCGCTAAAAAAGTAACTTGATTTCCAAGTGAAAAAATCACATCCTTTCATTGCAAAAAATGTCATAAGAGGCTCTTCATCCTGGAAGGTCAGCTCTTCTTCCTGACCATACCTATTTCCCTCTCAGGTTTTGCCTCACTTGTATCCTCAGAGGATCCCAGCCCCTCTGGGATCATCCCAGCATCAGCACCTTGACCCGTCCTGCCCAGCACCCAGACCCCAGAGGCTGATATTGGAAGTGCTCTATGGGACGTCATGTCACCTTCGAGCCACCTTGGTCTGCGCTTTGGGGCACTTTGCAGCCACACTCATAGGAATCAAGCTCAGTGCTGCCAGAGGAGGCCTTAGCCACAGCTTTCAACTTGCTGGAGAAGATACTTGAAAAGAAAAAAGAACGCCAAAATAATTTTAAAAAAAGAATAACAAAAAATAAATAACAAAACCCAAGAAAATCTGTGGTTTTAAATTCCATCCTAGGCTAAACCACTTTCCAGAGAAACACATCCACATGCGCTGCAGCCAGCGAGCTGGAGCAGGATCCTTGCAGGGAAATGCACGGACTTTAATTGCTTCCACCAAACAGGCACAGAAATAGGAGCGGAGCCAGCCCCGACTGGCGAGTATTGGGGAAGGCCCAGGGCATTTCCAAAAAGGGCAGTGGGACGCAAGGTGACTCGCACCCCAGTCCCCTGGGCAGCATGCCGTGCACCTCGCACTGCTAAAAACACCGCGGCAAAACCCTGCTCGCCGTACCAGTTTGCAGAGCCAGCCACGCTGAATCCCCTGCTTTTACAGTCGTACGATACGTACTGCCCGTTTCAGTCCTAAATCCAAAGTTTGCAAAGTTTATGCTTTAGAGACATGTGCCTGCAAGAGATTATTTTAAAGTAAATGAATCAGGCTTTATTGGATCAAATTCCCTGCTGAGAGGCCAACGCTTGATTATCTCTGCGTTTAAATGCTGCATCTAACCATTACTAACTGCCTTGTTATGTTGTTAAAGTTACAAACCCTTATTGCCTCTCACTAAAGGGGGAAATAACAGCCTCTCAAATGAAGAGCCAGTGATAGGAAAGGCAAAGACCGTTTAGGAAACGAAGAGTCCCCTGGAAATAGTGCAAGAAACATGGGCCACATCCTAATTGTGCTTATTCTAATGCTCACCCTCAGGGGAAAATCAGCCTCTCTAAACAGTTACCTACCAAAAAAAAAAAAATCCAAATTGGTATTTCTCACTATTTAAATAATACACAGCAAACTCGACACAATGCAAACAGCACAATATGTTCATGTTATCCTTTTCATCTGCTGTACTCAGAAAGGGGCATTTGGCAATGCTCCCGCAAGAGCAGTTGAGGCAGGAAAGGGAAAGGAGTTGATCGCATCAAGTTGGAAAAAGACAAGTGAAATTTTGGCCTGGAGGCAATCCATGGCCTGGAGGATCCAAAACCTGAAAATAGCAAAGGGTTGCATTAAACTTTGCGATACTCGACAAGCTGCCACGCAAATGGCTTTTGCGCTCCGCACCGGAAAGGCGAGGAGCCCCGCTCCCGCGGACTCAGCAAGCAGGACTCCACGTCACGCAGCGTGAAGCGGGTGCTGCTGCTTTCTGCTCTTGTAGTGTTTTTTCATGCCGTTTTTCCTTGCGAGCATGGCCTGAATAAACCTTTAACTCTTCAGTTTTGGGGGATAAGGAGGAAAAAAAAATGCAACGAAAAGAAAGAAAAAGTAACTAGTTTTTTAATATCCATCGCGTGCAACTCAGAGGTTCTTCCAGGTTTTCCAGCCGTGGGCGAGACGTGGCACGCACGCGTTGTCCAAACCGGCCTCCCCAAGCGGCTGGCGCAGGGTTTTATCAGTGTTATTTTTAAGGAAAAGCATCATGTCGTCATTCCAGCAGGACACAGTTCGGGTTGTTTCCAGATCACACCACGTGTGGAGCTGAAGATGTGAAGAGAAGGGGAGAAAACCGAAAATCAGGCAGAAGCACACATGGGCACCTACGTGCGTTTCATAGACACAGACCATCCCCTTCACAGACACGTCGTATGCTGACTTTGGGACTTTCTAGCTACCTGCGTTAAGGGTGACGTGAAGTAAATGAGGGTTAAAAAGCCTCTTTAACTGCTGCTCTTGTCAAATTAGCAAGGCAAGGCACTGAGGCTGGGGCTAATGAATGGAATAATTGATTAAATATGTCACATTTCGGCCTTGCGGGTTCACACCTTCCCCAAAGGTTTCCAGATGGGGCATAATTACCCAGCAAACGGGCTTCACATGGCAGGGCACAAGGGGAATAAGAGTGACACGGGGAATTTAGGCAGCAGAAAATTGCTCCTACAATCAATCCCAGGTGCTTAATAAACTCACCAAAGAAGAGCAGGGGAAGGGAGAGACCCCCTCCACTGCAGTGGCAGTTTTGGCTGATGCTCCCACAACCCTCTGGTGTGACGCTGGGGCAATTTTTTAGCCGTTTATATGTTTCTGGGGTAGCAAAGTCGGGACCAGTTTGCTTCGTCCAAACGTGAAGCTGCAAAGGGGAACTTCTCCCTGCATTTTGCCCCCTAATTCTTTGGTTTCGGTAAGGGCCAAGGGCTGGAGTGGTGCAAATCCGCGGGATGATATTCCCCCCTGTCAGCTGGAGAGCTGATCCTTTTATTCCTTTCTTTTCTAGCTGACAGTCCCTGTGGAAATCAAACCCAGACTAGATCTGGGTCCTGGAAAATATTTCAGTTCAAAAACAACCAAAATATTGCTTTATTGTATTAAGGGAGGATAAAAGCAGGGGAGGGAAAGATTACTTGTTTTAAGAATTTTTAACGTATATATAATTTCATCTCAGCGCGAACCAGTGACAAAGCAGGGCACAAATCCTGGCCGAGGGACACCCGGCTCATTCGTGTCACCCGGGACGACGTGGTACCTCTTGAGTGTTTCTGTTTGCACTAAGCATGGTTGTGCCATTGGGGAAACTGCTGATTTACACCACCTGGCCAGGGCCTTGGATGGTGCCAGGCTGATTTACACCCGCCGCAAAGGCTCTGGGTGCTGGAAAGCAAGAAATCCCAAAGCCCCCTAGAAGGGAGCCAGGCTGGAGCCTGGCTTTGAGGTTGGAGCTGTTTTATCTACTTTTCCCAGTGAGGAACTGGGGGGCTTTAGAGATGTTTTGTAAAAAGCTGTTGATGTTTTCAGGAGTCCTGGGACTTTGTGGAGGTTTTTTTCTGCTATTTGTTCCAATCAAAAATAGCAATGGAGGGTTTCTTATAGTTTCCTGAGGACTGTGAATCTTGAGACGAGTCATTTTTGAGAACGTTTTTGGAGAAAAGCTTCCTCAAATCCAACGTGGAGACTTTGGAGCTCTGCAAAGGGGAAGGGAAAATAATGCTGAACGTGAACTTGCTCTTCCCTCGTGTTGCTCTGAAATCTCCCCACCGAAAGCAGGCTGGAGGCATCGACGGGTTTCCGACCCCCTCCTAGAGGATGCTCCTGCCCCGTATGTTATTCCCAGGCTGCGCATGGGGCTAGAGATAGTGCGAGGGTTCGTTAATGTGGCAGCGGCGGAGTGTGGGAGGGCCGACGCCAGGCTGTCTGCTCCGACTTTGTTCGTCTTGTTATTAACTTCTCCTTGGGCTTCCATTAACCCAGAATTCCTGTACTTGGCTTCAGGCTCTCCCCTCGCCGCTCTATCTCCAACGTGTAATTACAGCTGTTGGGATCTCCCTTTATCTTGGGTGATCTCCCAGGTTTGTTACCTGGCACATGCTCTCCTGCTCCCCCCGCTGCACCCTTCTCCCTTCCCTGCACCCCTTTAATCCTTCCCGCTTTCATCAGCCTCATCAGCCGGTGTCAGGCAGGTAAAGACCGGGAGCCTCCGTCGCCTCCGCTCCGCGCCGGCAAAGCCCGGCTCTTCCCGCGACACCGGCCGCGGTGAGAGCAAAGCCCTTCTGCCCGGCACGGCTGGCCGGGCTGGGAAATTGTGGCGGACACCGGGGTCGGCCGGGCGACGAGACTGCGCAGCTCCCGGCCCGGCAGCGCCCAGCCGAGCTGCCTGCCTTTGCGTGGGTCTCAGCGTGTGTCAGCACCTTCCAGCCCCGAGACCGAGACTTTTAATTGGCTCCGAGCATGGCCTTGATTTATTTTTTTAATTTAATGCTCGTTGGCTTGATGTATTTATCTTGGCAGCGAGTTACCTTCAAACCCCAAACCCTGCTAAAACAGCATGTTCTGTACCTTTCAGAGACAAACATGAGGGATCGGATCTAACCCTGAGCCCTGCGTTTGCCTCCGGGCAGGTACCTGGATGGCACCAGCTTCTTCCCCGCAGCTCCCGGAGCGGCTGGGAACCAGACCCCCGGGTGCGAGTTGGCCACGAGGTGCGTTTTCACAGCCTGAAGCTTGCGTGCCAGCTTTTACCCCATCTCCCAAGGGAACACGGAGCAGGTAGCGCCGTCTGTGCGTGCCGCGTGTCCACCTCCCCTGCCCCGCAGCGCTGGCCGGCTGCACCTGGAGGACCGTCACCTCGAAGACAGGATGTCCCCTTGGCAAAGGGCAATGTGCACCCAGGGAGCTGGGGGCGGGATGGGGGACGGGGACACGCAGGTCAGCACCCTCAGGTCCTCAACCTGAAAGCCCGTCTGTGCAAGGCTGGTGGAGGCTGGTGGCTGTCGAGGAAGAGGAGGAGATGGGCCTGCACATAGTGTCGCCTGAGCCTTGGTCCTCTCCCTGCTCCCCTCTGTGCTGCCCTCCAGGTTGTCCCATACCATGGGATGAACATGGAGATGCCCCCAAACGGGGCAGCTTATCTCAGGTGGGAATTTGGCCCTCAGGGTCCTCCTCCTTCCACCAGCAGTAAAAGAGCACCCTGAAATGTCCACGGACATGCAGTCCTTCCCCCAGCACCCTGGCCACGGGAAACCCAGGCTCCCTGGGATCTGCCCAAGCGCAGCCTGGCCTGGCCAGGCGCTGGCATTTGAGACACGTGTCCTCCAGCTTTGCCCAGAAACACTGGGCTGCAGCACTAGGGGAAGCAACGTCCCCCAACTCCCTCGCTCCCAGGTGAGGTGACCCCCCCGGGCTGGCCCATAGCCCCGGTCTGGGCGCTGGGACAGACTGGCGGTCTGTCCTGAGTGGCACCCATCCCTTCGTCTGCATGTGTTCCTTCTCCACCTGGTGCATGGCATCTCCTGCTTCTGAAGGTCCTAAAATGGTTTTTATGAAATATCAGCCATGTTTTAACAGATGGGAAAGTAGATCCAGGTCCCCCCATCGCTAGTCCCTCCAGAGCCCGGGCAGGGAGTGTGCGCTCGGGGAGCCGAGCTGCCAGTAGCTCACCCTGGCAAGCCAGCACCCATTCCCAAAGCCAGGGAGAGCTGAGTCACCCAAGCAGGGAAAGCAAGGAGCCGGGATAAAAGCAGATCAGCAGAGGTTTCCTTTGATACTCGGAGTGGCTAAGCTTTGCCTTCGGTGGTGGCCAAGCTGAGCTCCCTGGAGATGACTCAGGCTGGCCCAGGCAGGGCTGGTGAACATCTAGATTTCTCCATATGTCTTTTTTTTTTTTTTTTTTTCTGTTTTGCCTTGTTTCTGCCTGGATGGAGTCTGAGGATTTTCCACATTTGCCCTATGGAAGTGAGCAGAGTAGATGCACCAGGACAGCCTCTCCCCAAGTGTCAAATCCAGGGCTCACGTAGGATTTAGAGCCCAGGTCTCCTCCCTGGGTGGATGCAGCTCCCAAGGGCAGTCCCTGGGACACGAGCACCTGGTTCAGCTCCGCACACGTGGACAGAGGAGAGCCAAGAGCCAGCATCTGGGCACTCAGAGTCCCACGCTGAGGGGCTGCTTGGTGGGTCTGGCGGTGCTGGAAATGGTCATTACAGCTGTGAGCAAAGGTTTAAGGTTGGGATGGGGAGGGATCTCAGCAGTGACCAGCTGCAAAGGGGTCAAGACATCTGTTAGAGAAAAGGTTGCATTTCATTTGGAGTTTGGGGTAGGAGATGAGTCCCAGTGTGTCTTGGGGTTAGCGAGCAGCACGGCTATTTATATCAGAGCTCCCGGCCCATGCTCTGAATGACTCAGACTCGGCGTGATGGCGACATGGAAACATGTTTTGAAGATGGTCTAATGGGAGGGTGGGGACGGGGGGCCCTCCCTGCCAGCATCCCTGGCAGCATGTCACCCTGCTCCCGCAGGGCTGCTCCTCCCGGGCAAACCCCATGCGAGGTGACAGCTGAGACCCAGCGGGCTCAGGACCAGCACTCCAGCAGGGAGAGGGCTGCCCAGCTTCCCAGCAGCTCCGGCTCCTGCCACGTCACCGCCAGTGTCTCCAGCCCCAAGCACAGCAGTGTGGATGGGGAGACCCAGACCCCCTCCAGGGCTTGACAGGAGACCCAGGGCATTGGGAAGAAGGATTGACCCCGCTGCCCTGCTGGGCAGGGAGAGTCCACCCAGGGGCTCCAGTTGGGTGTCCCCGGAGGTGGTGCCAGCATCTCCAGCCCTGGCTGGGTTTCTGCCCCCAGCTGTCCTGGCTGCCGGCCGGCATGGTGCCACGGGCCCCACTGGGGACAGGACTCCCCGGGGCAGCGGGGAGGGAGCGGCCAGGCAGGTCGGTGCCTGCCGCCGGGAGCGGGGCCCCGGGGGAACCGGGCGTTGCAGGTGCCGGGGCGAAAGGGCCTCCTGTCTGTCGGGGCGGACCTCACCAGAGCAGCTCCGGGGCTCCCAGCCCCGGCACCCGGAGTGCACCCCCCCGGGAGCACCCAGGCCCGGGGACACAGGGACCTCGCACCCCACACCGGAGAGCCGGCGTCTGCCTGCCTGTTCCGGGGGTGTCCGTCCCTCTGTCTGAGCATCCGTCCCTCTGTGTGGGTCCATCCTTCTCTCCGTCCCTGGCTGCATCCCTCACCGTTCCCACACCTGTGAGCTGAGATCAAGCAGCCTCAGCCCGTCCTTCCTCAGGGTCCGGCCCAGGGCTGCCCAAGCCCACAGCCCCCAGGCTCCAGAGACCCTTTTTTGGCCGCAGGCGCGGGGAAGGCACCAATCCTGGCCCTGGCCACCCTGGCCCGGGGAAGGGCTACAGGCCAGGTGGGCAACTCATCTCTGCCCGCCCCTGCCCGCCCTGGCGGGTGCCGGACCCCCAAGACCAGCAGGACCCATGCACCAGGGGTTACCCCACAGCAGCGCCCGTCTGCCCCCCCGGCCCCACGCGTTTAACCCTTTCCGGCCCTCCTGATGTGCAGGGGGGTCCTTGGGAAAGGGTATATCCCGCCACCCCCAGCGGGAAGCCCCAATTTCCCAGTACCGGCAGGGTGGGAAAAGGCCCCCTGCACCCCCAGGGGGGGCTCAACCAGGACACGGCAGGGGGCGGGCCATGTCCCCCCCCCACCCCCCGCACCACTTTAACGCTGGGTCTCCCCCCCCCCCCACGGTGCTCCCCGTGGTCCTCGGTGCATGAGGGAAGGGGGGGGTCCCGACTTAGAGGGGGCTACCCCGGGGGGGGGGTGCCCCAGTGACGTCACGGGGGCGGGGCCAAGGCGGGGCGGGGCGGGCAGGGGAACCCCCGGGCGCGGGGCTGCGGGTGCCGCAGCGTGGAGCCCGTCGGGGGGCGGCGGGGCCTCTGGCCCGGTCCGGTCCAGTCCAGTCCACCATGACCATGAGCTCCGTGGCCGAGAGCCTGCTGGGACCCGACCCCTCCAAAGCCGCCTTCCTGGAGCTCGGCCACCCCTCGCCGCCGCACTACCCGCTGCCCGGCCTCCACCCCGCCGGCTACCCGCAGCGCGACCCGCCGCCCTTCGCCTCCTACGGCCGGCCCGGGCCCTACCCCTTCCCCAGCGGCGCCCCCCCGCCGCCCCCCGGCGGCCCCTACCTGCCCTACCCGCCCCCCGGCGCCAGGCTGCAGGACGCAGGTAAGGCGGCCGCGGGGTGCTCGGCGCTGCGCACCCGCCCGGCGCCCTCTGCATCCCGGGCGCGGGGCAGCCCCGAGCCCCGCCGGCCCCGCCGTGGGGTTTCCCCGGCAGCCGAGCCGGCCCGGCGCCGTCGGAAGCGCCTCGGGGCTGCGAGCGGGGCTCGGTGCGGCGGGGAGGTGGCGGCCGGGCCGGGGGGAGCGGGGAAACCCCGAGGTCCGGCAGGGCAACCGCGGGGGTCCGACCGCGGGGCTGCAAACGAGCCCCGTCCGCCCGGGCTGCTGCAAGAAACCTGGGCTGGGCGGCATGAAAGCCCCCTGCCCGGTGCCCGCAGCCACTGCCCCAACCCTGCACCCCGGCCCCCCCCTCGTTCACCCCACGGCCGCCCCCCCCGGGCCGGGCAGCTTGTCCCCTCCGCCCCAGTGCGAGCGGGCTCCGACCTCAGCTCCTGGCCCCCGGCGCATCCCGTCTGCTGTTCTCAAAAGTGAACTGCAAACGGAGCAACCCTGCAGAAAAATGACTCGGGGGCTCGCCGGCCGCAGCGCAGAGGGGACGGGACCCCGGCTGAGCGCCGCGGTATGACGCCGGCCCTCGGCTCCGGGACCCCGTCCCGTTCCCTCCGTCGGCTCCCGGGAGCTGAGGCTGGCAGCCGGCGCGAGGCTGCATCTGGGGCGTCCACGCGCCCGTGCGGCGTGTTCACCCATATCGGCCTGGTGCTGCTTGAGCCCGGGGGTCAGTTTGTTCCCCGTCGCTCTGAAAGCCTGGTGGGTTTCTGCTCTGCAAAAGCCCCTCGGCTCGAGACGGACCGGAGGATGCTGAAAGCAGCACGGCGGGACGAGCATCGGGGCGGTGGGGACAGTCCCGGGCAGGAGGCACGGCTCTTTGGGTCGGGCTCGCCGAGACCTTGCAGCGAGGGTCTCCGGGGCTGCCCGGACGCTCGCTGCGGCGGGGGAAGCAGCAAGCCCGGTGCAGCACCGCGCCGGCTGGGCAGAGGAGCCTGTGGCCTGCCTGCTTTTGGGCTTGGATAGTAATGCCAGCTTAATAACAGTTAATAACCGTATTCCTCCTCCTGCTTCCCCTTTGCTTTTCCTGGGGCTTAACCAAACCAGCACAGAACAAGTAGATGCCCCCTATCTGGCCCCCTCTATCCCCCCAAAAATAACCTACAAAAAGCAAAACCCAATGCCCCCCCCCCCGCCCCAGGGATGGGATGGGATGGGACACTTTTTGTATATGTGAGGTTTAAATTCCTTTCTCTGCTCCTCTCCCCGCCGCCAAGAGCATGACAAGTCCCCAGCGGTCGCCAGCAGCGAGCTGCGCATCAACGGCAAGGGGAAGAAGGTCCGCAAGCCCCGCACCATCTACTCCAGCCTGCAGCTCCAGGCCCTCAACCAGCGCTTCCAGCAGACCCAGTACCTGGCGCTGCCTGAGCGCGCCGAGCTGGCCGCCCAGCTGGGGCTCACCCAGACCCAGGTACGGCCCCGGCCCCTCCGTGCCAACCGGAGCCAGCCCGGACTGGGGCTCACACAGGGCAGGATGTGGCCTCTGCAGCCGGGGCGAGGGGACCGGCTCGGCGCGGGAACGTGTCGCCCTGCTCTGCTCGGGCCCAACCGCTCTGCGGAGAGCATCCGAATTAAGGCTGCGTTTCCCTGCCCGCATCCGGCTCCGGCACAAGCCGGATCGGGGCGAACCGGGATCGGAGCGGTGCTGTCGAGGGGGAGCAGGCGCCGGCCGGGCCACGAGCTTCGGGGCTGGGGCTGCCCTGGCAGCACCTCCCAGCGGCACCGGGACTTTCCCAGCCCCGGAGCCTGGCTGGCGGCCCAGCCGTGCCCGGCGCAGGCGGCCCCCAGCCGCGGGATGGGGTGAGCGGGTTTTTGAAGGCGATGGGGAGAGACAGGCAGGCGGCAGCGGCGGAGCCCGGAGCCACGGGCGAAGCGAGCTCATAAAGCCGGGGAAGAGGAGGCAAGTGGGAACCTGCCGGCAGCGCGGAGAAGGGGGGGGACGACCGCGGGGAGGAATGAGCGGGGCCGCCACCCCAGCCAGCGCTCGCCGGCCCCAGGGCCCACCGCGCCGCACCCGGCCCAGCCCCGGCGCCCGGCCGGAGCCGCGTCCCCGGCCGGCAGGGCGCCGGGGGGACGTGGGGACGCCGGGACGTGCCCACGGCCTGTGACTCCTGGGGCGTTCTCGATTTATCGCGTACGTGTCTGGCCTCTGCGCGCCTCTTCTCCCTCCAGCTGCCTGTGGTGGATTCTCTAGTGGCTTGTAAAGGGTTGGGCTTGAAGTCCAGCTTATCTTGTAGCAACCCCCCCCCCCCCCACCAGGCTGAATCAGCTGGGCAAGGGTAGGTATAACCTTAGACAGCGGGAGGCTGGGACTCCAGAAGGGTCTGTAAAAATGCTGCTGCCGGATGGTTATAAGGGGAAATTTGCCCCAGATCCCGTCCCCCGGCAGCTCTCGCCTCGCTCACCCCTGTCTCACCCGCAGGTGAAGATCTGGTTCCAGAACAAGCGCTCCAAGTACAAGAAGATCATGAAGCAGGGCTCGAGCGCGCCCGACGGGGAGCACCTCCACCCCTGCTCCCCCGGCATCCCCCCGCTCTGGGACGTGCCCCTGCCGGCGAAGGGGCCCCCCCTCACCCCCAGCAGCTACATCAACAGCTTTGGGCCCTGGTACCAGCCGCACTCGCAGGACGCTGTCCCCCAGGCCCCCATGATGTGACGCTGCCCCGGCTCCAGCACCCGCCGGCTCCGGGAGGGCCAGCGAGGGGGGACGCACCGCTTCCCCCCACTGAGGGGCTGGGAGCCCCCGCAGAGGCACCGGCGTCGCCCCGGCGAACCGAGGAGGAGGAGGAGGAAGGCGACCGCGGTCTGCAGGGACCCGGCGAGCATCGGCCCCGTCGCGGGCCGAAGCAAGGCGCCTCCGGCACAAATCCCTGGCAGGCAGGACTTGGAGCCCCGGGGTGCCTCCGTTCATGGGCGCAGGAGGGGGTCCCCGGCAAGGGGGGCTCAGCGCAGCCCCACGAGGGGCTGGGAAGGGCTGGAGGGATGGGGAGCAACCCGGACAGGGGGACGCCCCCAGCCTGGCTTTATTTATAACGATCGTCCTTTATTGTATGTGTCCCCTTTATAAAGAGACCGTACAACTGTAAAGCGAGGGCTGCTCCTCGGTGCCTCCCGCTCCCCTCGGACGCGTCGCAGGGGGGTTTCACCGGGGTGAGGGCGAGAGCCCAGGGGAGACGCCTTGGTCCTGGACCTGCCCGTCCGGGAAAAGCTCCCGGGAAAATAGCAGCGGGGGGAGGCTGACCCCCCCCCCGCTTCCCATCAGCGCAGGACCCGCTGCTGCTTTCAGACATGCGATGGCTGCTCCGAAACGGAGGTGCAATTATAGTAATTGTGGGCCCGGGCCCCTAAGAGAGGGGGCTTCTCGCCGCCTCCTCAGGGGTAATTACGGGCAATTTGCAGCTGTTGGCGATGTCGCGTTAATAAGCGCAGCAGCAGGAGGGCTGGGGGGAGCTGGGGCCGCAGGGCTGGGCTGGGCTGGGCTGCCGGCGGTGCTGGGGACCCCTACTCCTCCAGCCCGGCTCCTTTGGGAAGCTGGTGGCCGAGTGGGAGCTTGCGCTGCGGGGCGGCCCCGTGCACGTGGAGACCCCAAGACCCGGATCCTTTCCTGACAAGCACGAGCCTCCAGGGGGGCTTTGCCGGGCTGGAAACGAGCCCTGCGTTTCGGGTCTCGGTGCAGCACACGGAGAGGGAGACCTGTGGCAGATGTGATACCTGGCTGTGGTTTAGTCCCCCCGAGTGACTCTGAAATGCGAAGCGCTGGGGCCGTCTGCAGTCCCTCAACCCCTTTGAAAAAGGAAGAGCAGGACTTTTCCCAGAGGCCGGAAAGGGGATGCTGAGCTTGTATTTCCCGGTTCGAGCCCTGGGTTGTCTTTAAAGCTCTGGGAACGTTTGGTGTTTGGGACGAGAGGTCAGGGCTGTCCGTGGCAGCATGCCGGGACAGCACGGGAGGGGAAGCCTGCGCGGAGGTGCAGTTGGCCCCGACTCCCCCTTTGATATCTGCTCTTCAAGAACAGGCCGAGGGAAAGCAGGAGCAAGAGGCCGTAGCTCAGCAACTGCCCGTTCGCGTTTGCTGACGGATGCGCTGCCAAGGACCTGCAGCGCCAGCCGGCGCACAGGCCCCGTCTTGCAGCGGGAGGCAGAAGCGCTGGGCTCCCGGGGCCGGGATGGCGTGCCGGGCGCTCGCGGCGCGGCCGGGCCGGTGGTTGGAGCCGGTCCCGTTCAGACCCGGCGCCTGCAGCTTGGAAGCCGCCAAAGGCAGCGCGCGCTGCCGGCTCGCGGGTGGATGCGGTGGGATGCTGGGACCCGCACCGAGCTGCCGGTGGGAGCAGTGGGAGCCATCCGAGCTCTTCTCTTCTTTTGACCTCCCCAGTGCTAGCGAAGTAGCCTCGACCCCATTGCTCATCCCGGGAGGGAAAGGGGCTCTTCCAGGGGCTGTTTCTACCGGGATGCTTCAGCCTTGGCCGAGACAGGCTGCGAGGCAGCTTGGTGCCCAGTGACCCGGGATAGGTGTCGTGGGCACTCGCGGTGCAGTGAGGAGCCCCGATTCGGGTGTCTCCAGTGGGCCATTTCCACCCTGCAGACGCAGGGGAGCGGAAACAGCAGGCAGCCGCGTTGGCTAGTCCCTTTTCCCAGCTATTCCCGCTCCTGCCTGGCCACACGGCCACGCCTGCGTATCACACCCTGATTCGGGCACCCTCCGCTCACGGGAAATTCATCCTCCAGCTGCTTTCCTGGGGCTGCGCTCGCCCCTGCCCGTCTCGGGCACTCGGGAGCCCGGCTCCCGCCCAGCTCCCCTTGAACGGCCCGAGAAACCTCCAGCTTGCCCGAAACCTCTGCTGGGTTTGGGGCCAGCGGAGCCGGGCTGGTCACCCGTGCTCAGGGTCCTGCCCGCGGCTGGGCATGCTTTTGTGCAGCAGGCAAGGGGCTCGAGTCCTGGAGGTGGGTATGTTTTTAAGTTTTTCTGCCCTTTCCTGCAAACCAGACCTCGACCTTGGTTTCCTCTCCACGCCGGGAGAGGGCTGGTGTTTTCTGCAGGGCACCTCTGAAGCTTTTCTCCATCGGGCAGGAGCATCCCTGGCCTTGGGGAGGTTTGGAAAAGGCCAAGAGCCCAAGGACGGTCTGGCCTGGGAGGGTTTAACCTGGGGGATGGGAGAAATCCTTTCCGGATGCCCTTCCTTGAGGGAAGAGGGTATCGTTGGGTTTGTTGGTCCCTCTCTGCAGATATCCGATGCAGGCTGGAAATCACGCTCTTCCGATGCCCGCAGCAGGTTTGGCCAGGGCGGCGGGAGATGCTTTGCGTCCCCTTTGCGCCCATCTCCAACCGGCGGTGCCGGAGCCTTGGCCGGCTCCCCCTCCACCCCGCGCCGCCCCAGCCCCTACCTGCGGCAGCCTCGGCTCGGGCTCCCGCGTGCCGTGTTAGCAAACAGCTCGGGCGGCGACGAAGCCGTGGCAGCCGCCCGGGCCAGGCCGTGGGCAGCGGGCGGCCCACGCGCTTTGTGCCAGCAGCGCGTGACGCAAGCAGCTGGCAGCAGCGTGTTGCAACGGCGCAGGAAACGCGCGCCGCGCTGGGCGGGAGGCGGGCCGGGGCATGTGCGTGCCGGAGCAGGGGGCAGAGCCGCGCGGAGACGCCGCGCCGGCAGGTGCCAAGGGCTCCCGCGCCGGCCGGGAGCGGCGGGACGCTGAACCCGCGGCTTCCCGGCCCTTCGGGACGCTTGGCACCCAGCCAGGCCCCCGGGCACCCTGCAACTTCACGTAGGCTCCGGGACTTGCTTCGTGGCTGGGATGGAGGAGGCAGAAGGGAGCCAGCCGGAGGGGGACGAGGGGGCCACGTTTGAGCCGGGCTCTCCCTGGGTGCCCATCCCCGGGGCTTCGGGTCAGGTGGCGCAGGCAGTGCCACTGGAGGGGAGCAGGGTTAGTGCCTGTCCGTGGGCAGAGATGCACTTAGTATTTATATAATCTGTGCATATGTAATCTTCTTTCTTCCCCCCCCCCCACCAACAAAACTTAAACTAAAAAAAAAAAAAAAAGAAAGAAAAAGCCAGCTCATGACATGCTTCTCACTGCAGGCAACGCCGCTCGGTTTCCTCCTCTCTCAACCCGCCCGCCGCCTCCTCTCTCGCGCTGGCAGCCTACCCCTAATAAAACGCAGTGTCTCCAGCGTGTCTGCCCGCCTGCCGGCTGCGGAGCGGGTTTGCACGCAGCCTCCAACCCCAAGCGCTCCGGCAACCCGGGGGCTGGCGGCTCCCTTAACCCTTTGCAGCCGGCCCGGGCGCCGCGTGGGGCCGCCCAGGGCTGCGTCTGCCCCAGCGCCCGCGGGCGTCCGGCGCGCCAGAGCGATGTTTCGGCTGAGATCAGGTTGGGGGGGGGACGTGGGATCAGCCGGTGCTTGCCTGGCCGGGTCTGGCAGCGGGGACCCCGCTGGCCACCCTCTGCTTTTGGATGGCTTCTTTCGGCCGCGCTGGCGTCGAGCCGGCCGGGGCTGCAGGGCTTCGATGGTGCCGGGGTGGGGGGGTCTCGCGCTGCAGCCTGGCCGGCGCTCGCCACGATGCTGCTGCCTGCAATAACCCCTGCCGGCTCAGGCCCTTGATGTGAATATTTGGTGATTTTTTTATTGCTTTTTCTGGGCACCCTTGCGTGCCACCGCGGGAACTGGGAAGAGCGGCCAGTTCGGTGGCAGCTTTGGGACCGTCCCCCCCGGTTCCCGCCGTGCAAGGGCCCGTCTCCCCTCCCAAGTGATTCAGGTCGCAGAAGGCGCCGGTTTGGGTTTATTGCCCCAAGCCAGGCCTGGAAGAAACCCAGCGATTCAAAAGGCAGCCTTCGAAAATGGCCCAATCTGGCCGCCTGCAACGGCTCCAATCTCGCAGCGCCGCATCTGGGGCCCAGCAACCCGGCGGCGAGGGGGCGGCCAGGGCGGCGCGCGGGAAAACGCAGCCTCCCGGCCCTCGAGGGGCCCGCGAAGACCTGGGCACGGCCGCCGCGGCTGCCGGTATCCCGGCGAGATCCGGCTCGTTTAGAAAGTGGCCGTCTTTGACGGGGCGGCAGACGTTGGCGCTGCGGATGCTCGACTTCAAAGGCGGCCGCGTCCCCCCACCCCGCACCTCCCCGCAGCCAGGCAGGCTGGAAGCGACACCCAGGCGCTGGGGCCGGGGCGAATCCTCCGTCTCCCTTTGAAGCGGAGGGTGTTGCCCTCTCCCAGCAGCCAGGTGAAGGGATTTGCCCGAGGTGGCAGCGAGGAGTCGGTGGCGGAGAGCTGGGCGCCGGCGCTCCCGGCTGCCCCGCGCCGCGTCCGGCTCCCGGTCCTGAGACTGTGGGACGAAGCCGAGAAGGGGCAACCGAGGCGGCCCCCGGCTGCCCTCCCAGTTTGCACGGCTGGCAACTTACTGGTTCCCAGTGACAGGGTTGGGAAGGCAGCGGCCGGTCCCTGGGGCGCTTCGGAGGAAGCCGCAGACCGGGCTCGTCCTGCACCAAAAGCGATAAAACTTGCCCCAAACTCACCTCTCGGCTGAGCGCGCGACCAGGCGGCAAAAATCCCCGACCTGTTTCCCGGAGCGGGAATCGGGGCCGAGCCGAAAGCGCCTGCGCCCCTCGGTCCCGACCCCGGGGTCCTCCACCTTCCCTACCGCCGAGGGCACTGCCGGGGCCCGAGAGCCTCCCTATCCCCTGACAAACCTGCCCAAAAAGTAGCGTTGGGACAGCCTGAAAATTCAAAGCCTTTTTTTTTTGTTAACATTGGTCGATCGGGTTTTGTTCACTAAGGAAGCAGAGAAGGAAGTTTGGAGCAAGTCCCTGTCCTTGCAGGGAGCTCACATCAGCCAGTTTTTTTGTTTTTCTTTTTTTTTTAAAAAAGCAAACAAAAAACCAGAACAAAACAGTTTGGTTTTGATCAACTTTATACAAACGAACCTTATGTACACTCTTTTTTCCCCCAAACACCCCTATTTATATAAGGCAACATAAATAAGATCCTCGGGACTGTACAACACATATGAACACTTCTTAAAACTGCACTTTCTGCTTTTAAAAAAATAGCATCATTCTCTTAAAAAATATTAAAGAGTTTTTTTTTTTAATGTGTTGTTGATTTATTTAAAAAATAGGCATTCTGCTTTGCCATTAGCTTAAATGACACAGATGGAGGCACTGTTAGAAAACGGACATCAGTACGATCATTTTCTCTTTAAAAAATAACTTAAGCCATTCCTGAACAGTTTTAAATATTAAAATATTTTCTCCCTCCCCCTTCTTTTAAATAACCACCTTATCGTCTGTGCATCGTCCCCGGCGATTCCCGTGAAACCGCCGGACGCCGCTGCCCTGCGTCCCATCGCCCCGGCCGGGCTCGGGGCGCCCGTTTGCACCCGTTGAGCGTCGGGTCCCGCAGACCAGATCCGTCTGCCCGCGGCGGCGATGGGTTTAGGACGCCGGAAAGGCGCCGGGTCTGGCCCCACGGCGGCCGGGCGGGCGGGGGCTCTGCAACGCGCCTCCCGCTTTTTTGGTCGGATGGACGCTGCCGAAACCTCGCTGCTCTTCCTCGCCTCCTCTTCCTCGCGGCGGCTTTGGCCCCCTTTGGCGCTCCAGGGAACGGCTCGGCTCCAGCAAAGGGGAAACGCCGCTCCTTCGCAAGGACGGGGTGGGCTGGCGGGGTGAAACGGGGGCTCTATTGCTATGAAGGGGTGATGGAAAAAAAATATATATATCTATAAGAAGAAATCGCCACCTCTTCCTTGCCTTCCCTCTGCCCTTGGCGTGGATCTATCGAGTTTAACCCTTTGCAGTCCTGTTGTTCCTGAGATGAGCTGGGAGAGTCTAGGATATATAATGTGTATATATAGGGGTGTGTGTACATGTGTGTCCTGGGAACACATTTCAAAAAAAAAAAGAAAAAGAAAAAACAAGAACGGAGCGGGGGAAAAAAAGGAAGGAAAAGTTCTGCCACTGTCTTTCGTTCCCTTTCTCGCGCCGGGCGGCTAGTACACGGCGCCGGCGTTGGGAGGAGGCCCCGGGGAGGTGTGATGCATCGTGGCGGCCGGCGGCGGCTGGTGGGGTAAGTGGGGTCCGCTGAGGGTCTGGGGGTGGTACCAGGGGTTGTGTTCCTCCAGGAAGCCGGGCGAAGAGCTGTAGGGGAGCGGCTGCGGGAGCGGGGTCCGGCCCGCCGCGCTGCCGTGCGAGTTACTGTCCCAGACGGCCGGCGAAGGGGGGGAATTGCAGGCCATGGAGTCGCTGTTGTTGGGGCTGTGCTCCAGCGGCACCTCGCCGTTCTTGTACAGCTTCTTGAACTTGGAGCGGCGGTTCTGGAACCAGATCTTCACCTGGGCAGGGAGGGAGGAAGGGTGAGAGCTGGCCGGGCGACCCTCACCCCCAACCCCGGCGCGGGAAAGCAACCGCACGGGGCCACGTGGGGCGGCGCGGGAAAACAGGGGACGCGGGGCATCGCGGGGATGCTGCCCCCCCGGTGCGTGGGGAGTCACGGGAAGCCGGGGCACACGGACCACTGTGGGAAAACTCAGCCCATGAGGGGGGGCGCGGGGATGTCACCGCACACGGGACATCGCGGGAAAACTCAGCACATGGGGCGTCGCGGGAAACCAGGACGCACAGGGCATCACGGGAAGGCACCCGGCACGCCGGGCGTCGGGAGCGTCCCCGGTCCTGGGTGAGGCCGCGGCACCAGGGCGCCCTTCGGCCCCAGGGTAGGGGTGGGGGGACGGCTGTTGTCACCCAAACAGGATGTCCCTCTGGGAGCGGGTGACGCGCTCCGTCAGCCCTTTGCGAGTGGCCCCGATTGCTTCATCGCCCAAGGGAGGAGGAGGAAGGGCGAGCGCTGGGGAGCGCCAAGGGCGGCACAAGGGCACCGGCGCCCGGCGCCCGGCCCGAGGAGGGGTGAGGGGACGCCGGGGGGGAGCAGGTCACCGTCGTGACGGCGGTGGCAACCCCCCCCCCAGCGGGTCTCGTTTGAACCCCGTGCCAGAGAAGCCCCCAAAAGCGAGGGTTAAACCCTTGTTTTTTGCAAGACGTTTGGGATAGGAGAGGCTCCTCGTTGGCACCTCCCGATAGTTTGGAGCCGGCGGCTCCCACTGTCAGGCACGCGGGTCCCCCACTCCCCAAATCACCCCCTCCATGGCCAGAGAAGCCCGGGATACCCCCAGGCCTCCCAACCAAAACTGCAACGCCCCAGCCCCAAAGCGCTCCCTTTACGGGGGGCACGTGGCTCCTTCCCAAATTCCCTTTTCTCTGCCCGAACCGAGAGGGACTGGGGAGCCGAGCGGCGGAGAGCCGGACCCGAGGGGAGCGCGGGGGGCGGAGGAGCAGGTCCCCCCCGCGGCGCTCCGGCTGCCGCCCTGCCCGGCAGGAGGCTGTATGCGGGGAGGCAGAGCCCGCCTGGGCCGGGGTTGGGGGGGGGGGCACAGGATAAGCCCCAAATCTGGGGAAAGGGGCACAGCTGCGGTTCGCCCCCGACTGCCCCCGGCTCCCGGAGGCTCCCGGCGCGGGGCTCCGCGTCCCACGGGACGATTTTTGTCCCACGGGTTTTGCAAAGGGGAGACTGGCCCCCCCCCCATGGTCCCTCCTGGTTTAGCCAGGGGCTGGGGCAGCGGGGGGGTGGCAGGGGGGTTCAGCCCTTACCTGGGTCTGGGTGAGCCCCAGCTGGGCGGCCAGTTCGGCCCGTTCGGGCAGCGCCAGGTACTGGGCTTTCTGGAAGCGGCGTTGCAGAGCCGCCAGCTGGTAGCTGGAGTAGATGGTGCGCGGCTTGCGGATCTTCTTGGGTTTCCCGTTGACCATCCGCACCTCCGGCTCCGGCTCCTCCTTCACCGACACTGGGCAGAGAGCGGAGGCGTGAGGCCGGGGCGGCGGCGAGCCGGGCGAGGGGGTCGCCGGCACCCCCGGCTGCCCGAGGCATCCCGCGGCGCGGGCTCCCCCCCTTCCTCTCCCTCCTCCGCCGGGTCCCCTGTCCGTCGCGGTGGCGGGGGGAGGACGCCGGAGGGGACCGAGACCTGGCCCGACGATGCTCCCGTCCTCCGGTGGGGAGGACGGCCAGCCTGGGACCCTCCCCGGGGTGGGGGGGGGGACGCTTGCACCGTGCAAATTTCATGCTCAACTCCAACCACGCTGCTGGCACGGAGCCGGAGCTGGGAGCCCGTGGGACGGATACGGCCCCCCCCTCCCACCACACTTTCCCGGGCATCCTACCTGCTTCCTGGGCTGGGAGCTGCTGGTCCCTGAAGTGGCCGTACTGGCGGTACGAAGGGCTGTAGGAGTAGTCGGACTTGGGCGAGTAGGTGCCGGCGGCCCCGATGCCGTTGAGGTTGAACTGGTGGTAGGGGTAGTGGCTCACGGGCTGGCCGTACGACTGGCCCGGGTAGTAGTCGTGCTGGCTGGTGTAGTAGCCCAGGTCGGTGACGGAGGACTCGGGCAAGGTGGGGGAGTCCTTGGAGGCGGCATGGCAGCTCAGCGAGCCCGAGAGGTCGGTGAGGATGCTGGAGAGCTTCTTGTCGAAGGAGCCGCTCATCGCTGGAGCGGGGGGCTGCCCACCCGCCTGGGGAACCCCCCCCTGGCCTCGCAGCTCCGGCTGCCCGCGCGTCAGGCCCGGCTCTTCCGCCTCGCGCACCACCCGGGCTCTTGCGAGGAGCAACCAAGCGACTGTGCCCAAACCTCCAGCCCCGGCCGCCTGCTTAAAGCCTTTAATTATGGAGCAGGGCAGGGTGGGTGCGCATTCCTATTGGCTCCAGAAATATTGCCTGGGAGGCAAAACAGGCTCCTGCCTCCTGTTTTTTTTTTTTTTTTTCCCTCGCTCAAGAAACAACAAAGAGTGGGTGAAAGAAGGAGCAGGAATAAATAAAGATCGCAGCCTCCTGTCTGCAGGCGCAGGGGCGGGAGGGGGCCGGCTAGCAGGGCCTCCGGGGCAGCCGGGCATTTCGGGGGAGATTGTTTTGGCAAGGGGATTAGTGGCCCGGGGGGGGGGGCTTTGGGGGAGAAGGGGTGAGTTGCAGGGGGAGTCGGGGAGGGTGTTTGCCAGGGGGACAGGGTGCAGGGAGAGCTGGGGTTGGGGAGCGGGATGGATCTGGGCTCGGGGCTGGGTGGCAGCAGGGGTATGTCCTAGGCAGAGCGAGACCTCCTCCCCAGCTCCCAGCAGGCACCAGTGTCTCCCAGTAGGACGCCTGTCTGTGTCCCCATCCCCAGTGTCACCTCACAGGGCGAATCTCCCCCCCCCCCAGCTCCATGGGGCAAGGGGGCCCTCACATACCCCAAAATTTGGCACTCTCCACCCCCCACCCCAACCCAGTGGGGACCCCAGGCCATGCTGGGCCCTGACTCCGGCGCTATTTCCAAGGGTCTTACTCGCTGCCGCTCACCCCCCCACCCACGGCCAGCCCCTGGGCATGACCCCCCCCCAGTGACAGCTGTACAAGCCCCCAGCAGCATCACCCACCCCAGGGCCCTGCACGGGCCCTGCTGTCCTCCACCCCCAGCCACTCACAGGGATGCTCCTACCCTCCCGCCCCCCCCGCCAGTGCAGAGGGGAGATTTGGAGGAGGCGGGGGGGAGGGGGCTTGTATTTTGGTGGGGGGGGGTCTCTATGCGCTAGGGTAACGCCTTTCTTCTGGGGGTGATCGGGGTGCAATTGGGGGTGGGGGGTTCGGGAGGGGAGATGCTCAAGCCTGCACCGGGCTTTTGCTTTGCTAAATGAAACTATTTGGCCCCCCCCCAAAAAAAACTTTGCCCCCCCCCCCCCCCCCCCGCCCCCGGGGGGCCCCTCGGCGGCCGCCGCGCTGCGGGGTCGCGGCGCGCTGAGCGGTGCAACGGCGCCACCTGACGGCCGGTCCGGGGCACTGCGCCGCCGCCGCCGCCGCCGCCTGGGGGCCGCGAGTTCGAGCCCCGGCGGGGCCGCCCGGCGTCAGGGACGGAGGTAAATAAAAACCTGGAATGTATTGAGATGTATTTAAAATTAAAATACAATAAAATAGAATAAAATAGAATAAAAATAAAATGAATAGAATAGAATAGAATAGAATACAATAGAATACAATAGAATACAATAGAAAAATAAAATATCAGAGGTAAGCAGCCAGGACGTAGTGGGAGGTAAAAGCATGACCCAAAGGTTACATTGAGACATGGACTTGTTTTCTTCCATGGGAAATATAATTTGAGATTTAGGAATTATTTGGAAGGGGCAGAGAAATGTCTGGGACAAGCCTAGCCCTGCTGTCTGTCCTGCTTAGCATGTGCACAGCTCTGCAAGGGCCTCCCTGGGGAGGTTTCCCAAGGTCCTGGATATGCCGCTGGGAGATCCCGAGGTCCTCAGTCCGGCCATCCCTCCAGCTGGACTGTTACCAGGGCTGGTTTCTTCTGTTAGACAGTTTATCCAACAGGAAAAGCCAGTTTGAGACCTGCACACGGAGCAAGGCGAATTCATCTCAGAAGCAAAGTGCAAACAGGGAGCAGGTCTGTTCAGTCCTGAACCAGTTTGGGACAGGGAAGCACTGGTGCCTCTGGCTCCCAAAGGCTCCTTGGCCAGTCTGGCTTTTGCCGGAGCCCCAAACCCCGGAGCTCACTGGTATGCAGGACACAGTCTGGATCAGACAGTTTGGATCTCCTGAACTTAGACCGGGGGAGGAGGGTGGAAAAATCCCTGCACCGCACTGCCTTCGGGGCTGGAGCTTCTGCCCAACCCTGCGGGCCGCAGTGGGAGACATGGATGAGCATGGGACAGGTTTGGCAGAGCTGGCCCCGGGACCAACTCCCCTCCCCCTTGGCCCCTTGTGCCCCCCACCAGGCTGGGAGGTCCCCCAGGAGCCCACCTGGAAGTGCCCTTCAGTCCTGCAGCCCCCAGGACCCCCCCATCTCCCCACCTCGGGCACTGCTGGGGGGGGGGGTTGTTGGGGGCCCTTGGCGGAAGGGCCCGCACTGCCCCCCCCGGCATCCTTGGGCAGACGGCTCCACCTAGTGGCCTTTTGGGTGCTGACACCCCCCCCATTTGGGTGCTAAAACCCTCCCTTGGGTGCTTACACCACCCCTTGGGTGTTAACACCCTCCTTTGGGTGCAGACACCCTCCTTTTCTTGCAAACATCCCTCCCTTGGCTCCTAACCCCCCCCTCTTCGGAGCAGATAGCCCCTCCTTGGGTGCTAACACCCCTCCTTGGGTACAGATACCCCCTCTCGGGGGGTGACACCCCCTTCCTTGGGTGCTAACACTACTCCTTTGGGTGCAAATGCCCTTTGCTGGGTGCTAACACCCCCACTGGGTGCAGAGACCCTCGGTGCCACTCTTGGGGGCTGCTGCACCCTGCACCCAGCACCCCGAAGGACGGGAGGGCCAAGGCGCCGCTGAGACGTGGCTCCCAGCCAAGGCACCTGGGGATGGAGCGGGGGGTCAGGGCAACAGTCAGATCTGCACAAAACGGCCCAAAATGGCCCAAACAACCCATCCTCTCTCACTGGACAGGGTGGTTTGGCCCCGCTGGGGGTGCGTGGGGCAGCCAGAGAGGAGCAGTGATTTGGCCAAAAGAGGGGCGAGAAGGGATGGGGTGGGGGGGGAGCACGCTGGCACCGGGGGCGTGCTGGGATCTGCGGGCAGCCCCCGTCGCCTCGGAAATCGGTGCTGAGCACGGCTCGAAGCCGCTCCAGTATTCCCAGTAAAGGCACGGGGATGCAATTCACCCAGGCGCCCTCGGTCCCTCGGCGGCTGCTCCGGGGCCGAGGCGCTCCAGGGCTTTTTTAGCCGTACAAGGAAGAGCGCGGCCGGCCAGGCTGGATTTCCGTCCCTGGGCCGAGAGGGCCGTGCTGCCGCCCGGACAGAAAATAGACCCATCCCCTGGGAGACGGCTTTTCCCGCGGCTCTGGGGAGGAGATGCCTCGCGCCTCGGGCCAAGCTGCCCTGCGGGATGCAAGGGCTGTTTTGGTGCTTTGCACCATCCCGCTAAGAGCATCCCAAAGCCATTCAGGGCACAAAACCTCCCCCCACTCCGGCGGGTTGTGCCTCACCCTGGTGTTATTTGGGATGCTCCGAGCCACGATCGAGGGACCCCCTCCCCAAGGGTACGTGGCCGGGAACCCCGGGGCCGGGCACCAGGGTTGGGGACCCGGAGCGGCTGCGGTTGCATCCAGCAGGGCCCAGCGCCAGAGGGTGACGTCCACGCTGGGTGGCTGCCAGCGGGGCTGTCCTTGGGACTGTCCCCCCCCCCCCAAACCTCGCGACGGTGACAGCACGTCTCCGGTGGCGTCAGTCTTTCCAGCGACATTGTCTGCGACCGGCCGGGCTGACAGCTTCCCAGCGCCGGTGCACGTCCCGGCGAGAAGCAGCGAGGTGACGCCAGCGCAGAGCGGGGAGCAGGACATCCTGCAGCCCCTGCTGCGCGGGGGGCACTTCCCCCCGCCGCCCACCCTGTCCCCACCCGAGGGACGGGTTTCCTGGCTTGGGTGGGGGACGCCACCGCGGTGGCTCCCGATGACCTTAGCTGCGGCTCACGGGCCGGGGACCGCTGGATGCTGCCAGCGCGCTTCCTCGCAGTGCCAGTCCCCGTCTCGTGCCCCGGCGTCCTCGCGGACCGGACGTGGCAGCAGGGGCTTGGTGACAGCACGGCACAGCCCAGGGCCAGCGCGACGTCTCCGTTCCCGGCCGCGTGGCGCCGGATGGCGACCGCTGCCCCGTGGCCCTGGACTCGGCTTAGCTGTCGGGTTTGGGGGCTTGACCTCCTGCCCTCTGCTCCGGGCTCCTGCAAGGGGCCGGTTGGTCCTTCCACCCCCCCCCCCCCGTGTGTCCCCCCCCCCACCCAGGTGAAGGACTCAGGTGTTTTGAAGCAATTCCTTAAGCTGGAATTTGGCCTCCTCCAAAGCAAACAAGCCCTGCAGCCCGGCTCGAGGCGAAGCGGAGGTTCCCGGGCTCCGGTCCCAAGGCTCAGCCCCCCCCCCAGCCCCCCCGGCTGCATTTCTCCTGCCCCGGAGCGATGCCTCGGCGATACGAAGCCCGGCTCGCCGTCGGCTCCTGGCAGCCGTGTCCCGTCGCGGCAGCATCGCGGAGCTGGGGGGGGGGCGCCAGATCCCCTGCACCCTCCGCTCCGGGACGTGGGGACGGTGCAGCCACCGCCTGGCACCTTCCTCCCGCGGAGGGCTGGGACCCACGGCCCCGGCGAGGCGGCAGGGAGCTGGTACCGGGGGGACGGGGGGGATGCGAGGTCGGGAGCCCGCTGGATCCCGTGCATTCCTGGCATTCCCGGGCGCAGGAGGGCCGGCGGATTCGCTTGCTCGCCGTTCCCACCTCGGCAGCTCCAACCTCCCAGCGGAGCCAAGGGGGCTCGGCGGGAGCGGGGAGCTCAGCCGCGGCGCCCCGCCGCCTCCCTGCCTCAGTTTCCCCCAGCAGCGCCAGGGAAGGGCCCCCCTCCGGGCGACGGCCAGGGAGGAAGCCCGGCCCTGGAGCCGGCCGCACGGCAGGACCCGACCTGCCCGCGGCTCCCTGTCCCGGCACGCCAGCGCCGGCCCACGAGCCGCCTCTCGGGGACGGGGTGGGGGGGGCTCGTCCGGTGCCCAAAATCAGGGTGGCAGCAAGGAGGGGACGGGGGCGGCGTTGCCCCACGTCAGAGAGGGGCTGCTCGGTGCCAGCACCCCGACCGCATCCGCCGGCCTCGCGGTTTATACCGGCGCGGGACGGGATGCCGGGACGGAGCAGGATTTCTTTGCTCGGGAAAAAAAATTCGGCTGTTTGGCGAGCGCCCCGGCTCCGGCGGGCGCCCGCTGGCAGGGAGGCACCGCCGGGCACCGAGGCGGCCGCGCCGGCTCCAGCCGTTGCCGAAACGCTGCCGCTCTCGCAGGTCTGGCGCCGATTCCCGGCCCGACCGGCCGGACGGGTTGCGAGAGGCGCCTCGGCCGCGCCGGGAGAGCGGGCAGGGGCCGGCCGGCGGGGGGAGAGGGACCCCTGCGGGCACCCCTCTGTCTTGGAGGTCCCACGCAGAGGGTGGGCGTGTTTCTGTGCACACATACAACCCAGCGCGCACCCCTTTCATGCGGGCACAAAGCTGCGCGCGCACGCACGCGCTTGTGCATGCCGACGTCGGCCAGGGCAGGGACGCGCTTCAGCCGACGCATGGCTGCCGGTGCGCACGGTGTCTCTGCGGGTGTGCGCGCGGGCACAGCTGTGTGCCAGCGCAGGCACGCGCGTGGGTGGACGCAGGTACGGGCATTTCTGCGCGCGCCGGCCTGCGGGAGGAAGGTGCACAACAGCGTGCACACCCGCCTGTGTCTGTACGCGGGCCCCTGTGCATGCACGTGTGTGTGCGCACACGCACCTCCGTGTGCACGTACTGGTGTGCGCGCGTGCACACACTCCCTTGTGCATGCACTCGTGTGCACGTGCTAGTGTGTGCACGTGCACCTGTGAGCATGCACTGCCCTGTGCACGCACCCCCGTGTGCACGCGCTGGTGTGCACACGTGCACTCGTGCGCACACGCTCTCTTGTGCACACGCACACCTGTCTGCACCCACCCCCCCGTGCACGCGCCTCCCTGTGCCCCGCCTGCCCCCTGTGCTTGCACACCCGTGTGCACGCGCACCTCGGGCACGCGCTCCCCCCCCTGTGCGCACGCGCGGACCTTTGCCCGGGGGCGGGGCAAGGAGCACCGCCCCCACCCCACCCCGCGCGCCTGGCGCCGCAGGTGCCCGGGGCGGCTCGGCCCCTTTAAGGAGGCGGGTCCCGCCCCGCCCGGCCCCGCCCCGCGGCCCCGCCCCGCCCCGCGCGCCGCACCGGCTCCGGTGGGGCACGGTACGGGTGCCGGCACGGCGCGGCAGGGTACGGGTGCCGCCGGGGGCCATGGCGCGGCGCCGGCGGCTGCTGGGCGCGCTGTTGCTGCTGCTGCTGGGCGCGCTGCTCCGCGCCGCCGCCGCCTTCAACCTCGACACCGCCTTCCCCGTGCTCAAGGAGGGCGCGACCCGCCGCGGCTTCTTCGGCTTCTCCGTGGCGCTGCACCGTCAGACCGAGCGGCGGGAGCGGTACCTGTGAGTGCGGGGGCCGCGGCCGGGCCTGCCCTCCCGGGGGCACCGGGCCGGGAAGTGGGGTGGCGTCCTGGGGGCGGCTGCGCAGGGGGGTCTCGGGGATTTGGGGGCTGGAAGAGGCCGGAGAGGGGGCTTCGGGGGTGGGGGGGGCTATGAGTGTCTGGGGGCTTGGGGGGGCGCTGGGGTGGAGAGGGGTCCCGGGGCTTTGGGTGCTGGACGGGGATGCACTGGGGGGGGTGAGGAGGGGTGTGCTGGGGAGAGGGGGTGAGGAGGGGTGTCCCGGGGTCTAGGTGCTGGTGAGGAGGGGTGTCCCGGGGTCTAGGTGTCGGGGAGAGGGGGTGAGGAGGGGTGTCCCGGGGAGAGGGGGTGAGGAGGGGTGTCCCGGGGTCTAGGTGCCGGGGAGAGGGGGGGGGTGAGGAGGGGTGTCCCGGGGTCTAGGTGCTGGTGAGGAGGGGTGTCCCGGGGTCTAGGTGTCGGGGAGAGGGGGTGAGGAGGGGTGTCCCGGGGAGAGGGGGTGAGGAGGGGTGTCCCGGGGAGAGGGGGTGAGGAGGGGTGCCCCGGGGTGTAGGTACCGGGGAGGGGGGGGGTGAGGAGGGGTGTCCCGGGGAGAGGGGGGGGGTGAGGAGGGGTGTCCCGGGGTCTAGGTGCCGGGGAGAGGGGGGGGGGGTGAGGAGGGGTGTCCCGGGGTCTAGGTGCCGGGGAGGGGGGGGGTGAGGAGGGGTGTCCCGGGGTCTAGGTGCTGGGGAGAGGGGGTGAGGAGGGGTGTCCTGCGGTCTAGGTGCCGGGGAGGGGGGTTGAGGAGGGGTGTCCCGGGGTGTAGGTGTTGGGGAGAGGGGGGGGGTGAGGAGGGGTGGCCCGGGGTGTAGGTGTTGGGGAGAGGGGGGGGTGAGGAGGGGTGTCCCGGGGTCTAGGTGCCGGGGAGAGGGGGTGAGGAGGGGTGTCCCAAGGTCTAGGTGCTGGTGAGGAGGGGTGTCCTGAGGTCTAGGTGCTGGTGAGGAGGGGTGTCCTGAGGTCTAGGTGCTGGTGAGGAGGGGTGTCCCGGGGTGTAGGTGTTGGGGAGAGGGGGTGAGGAGGGGTGTCCCAGGGTCTAGGTGCTTGGGGGGGGGTCCCTTGCATGACAAGAGGGTCTTGGGGCTCTGTTCCCCAAGGTGAGGGGAGATGTGTGCTCTGAAATAGCCCCTTATCCACCCCTCACGGCTCTGGGCTGTGCCCTCCCCTGGGATTTGTGTGTGCGTGGGGAGAATCCCATCCTGACCGCCAGGTTTCTGCCCACCCCCGTTCGCCCCTGGCGCTGAGCGCTGGGATCCTGCACAGCGTCCGGGCGCGGGAGCTGGTGCCGCAGGGCACGTCTGGCGTGCTGGGCAGAGACGCGCTCTGACGGCACCCGCCGGCACGGAAGCTGGGAGCGGCCCTGGCAGCGCTGAGATTGTCCGATATGCTGTGGGTGGCCCAGGGCTGTACCTGCCTGCGGGCTCGCCGCTCATAGCGCTACCTGGTCTTAACTTTGTCTGGGGCAGCTGCAAAGCCTCTCGCCTGCCCCCTCTCCTGCTTTTGCAGCCTGCTCGCGAAGTTGCTTTCCTGTGTAGCAGCCGCGCGTCTGTTTTGCTGAGGGAGCCCTCAGAAACCTGTTGAACTGTAATTCCTGCTGCTCAGTTAAGCCCCAACAAAAGCTCTTTTCAACCAGCGCATTCTCCTTGTTAACCCACCACGATCTCTCTCCGTGTCCTTCCCGCTCAGCTGGCCCTCCCGATCCCGCTGTGGCCAGCATCCCCAACTCCCTTTGCATCCAGCGCCCTGGCAGGAGGTTCAAGTTGTGTGCGTGCTGGGGAGAAGGAGGCAGTGCAGTGCGCAGGTTGGGTTTTTCTCTGGTTTCAGGGCACACGTTTTTGCTGGCTCACCCTCCCGTGCAACTCCTGCTGCGAGCCAAAATGCGAGGCTGCAGGGGCCTTTTGGAGCTGGGCTGGGATGGCTCCGTCTTTTCTGTCTTGCCCGGCACCGTGTGCCCGTAGCAGGATGGACCCGCGGCAGCTGCAGGACGGAGGCATGTGCTCCGCATTCCAGAGATGCATTTCGGACTCTCGCCCCGCCGTGGGATGTTTTGTTGCTGCTGATGAGGAGGGAGTGAAAGGGTTCCCCGCAGAACAGCTGCGGGGGCCGAGGAGCAGGCTGCGCGCCCGGGGGACCTCGCCTCGCTGCGGGGACCTGCTGGCTCCTGTCCGCGGCTGGCTTCCTCTGGCTCCAGAGGCGCTGGCGCAGCGAGTGGTGAGGCAGGGGAGATCAAGGTTGGGTTCCCAGCTGGGCGGTAGGACTGGCTGACTCGGCCGGCTCTCGGGGCTGTTGGCAGTGGCTGTTACTTTGTCTCTGGGGTGATTTGGGGGCTGTAGCCCAGGCAGGGGCTTGCGATCCCCCTGTGTGGGCCACACGGCCTGTGTGTGTCTGAGCATGATGCTGCAGAGCCGCAGAGGCTTCGCAGTCTGCCAGGGAAAGGCTTTGGAGTGTGACACCCCTGGAGGCTTTACACCCCCTTTCCCTTGGGATCCTTCCTCTGCTTGGTCCCCCTGGGAAGGGACAGGGGTCCCTTCTGAGCCCTTCTGCTTCCTGGCTGAACCTTGCACATGTGGGCAGCGGATCTGGCCAAGGCCGGGCTCTGCGGGGCGTCTGCACCCTGGCTCTCGCAGCTCTGCGCAAGCAGGAGGGGGCTGAGGCAAGCGCAGGCAGCTCCCACCTCGCTGAGGCCTAATACACTTGCTTCAGGCAGGTTTGAGGAAGAATTTGCCTCAGAAGTTTTGGGAACTTGATACCAGACTCAGTGTCCTGACAATCCGCCACCTTTCCCATGAGCTCGAGGAGAAACCATGTTCCTCTTCCAGGCCCTGTGCTCCCGCCTGGGTTGCTGAGATTGAACCAGAGGCCTCTGGGCTCCTATGTGGGACAACTCAGAAATGCAGATCTGGGGGGAACGGCCAAATCTGCTCGTGGTGGCACACGGCCTACCCTGGCTCTGCCCTCTCTGTGTCCCCGTGGCTCTCCAGGGGCTGGCAGAGCTCTGCTGTCTTAGGGCCAGAAGAGGCCCAGGGTTTCCCCCATTGATGGAGGGTGCCTGTTGTCCCCAACTGGGGCTTTGGGAATGGCTGTACCAGCCTTTACGCCCTGCTTCTGATGGATGAGATGAGGTGGGACCTGAGCAGGTTTGCCAGCCAGCTCCCCAGCCTCCTTTCACTGTTGTCTTGCAGCCAGGCTGTGGCAAGTGGGAGTCAGCCCGCAGCTTCCTCCCTGCGGTGCCCACAGTGCGAGCACGTGAGCGGAGGTGGTGAAGAGCCAGAATGCTGTGCCCCGGGGTGGGTTTGCTCCCCTCCCTCGGCCTTGGTGGGCTCAGCCTCTGCCCTGTTATCAGCCAGGTGTTGAATCCAGTGCAAAGAGCCTCTCTGAAGCCCTGGAGCAGGAGGATGGAGGCCTCTTCCCTGTGCCCTTTGCTCGCTTCTGGCCCAGCTCAGCTCTGCATGGCTCCAAAGGGCGCCGCACCCTGTACGGGCCCTCACAGGTGCTAAGCTGCTGCCGCCTGGGTGGGGACCGGAAAGGGCTGTTTCCTGCCGCCCTTGTCTCTGCCGCTCATGGTGTTTTTTGTGCACCCTGTGCAGGACTCAGGATCACAGTGGAGGCTGCAAAGGAAGGGCCAGCTGGGCTGTGTTGGGGCTGGGGGCTCCCCTGTTGCAGATGTTGGGCTGGGGCACTTGGTGCCTGTCCTCTTTCCTACTCTCACTCCTGAGCAGTTGTCCCTGGTGGAGGGACCCGGTGCGGACCACAGAGCGGTGATTCAGCGTGGCTGTGGTCCGCCCTGGGACAAGAGGGATCTCCAGAGCTGGTGGAGATCCCCCTCGTGCACAGCTGGTGTTTCCTACCTCCCGGCAGGGCTAAGCCAGCTACTTCCCGACCCCTCCGCTCACTGCCCGCTGGAGGGCTGGCCTGGGGCCAGCGAGCACTTAGAGGCCAGCGTGACGCTGGAGTCCCCCGTGCTCAGGCAGGCAACTCGAGCATTTTGTGTCCCGGAGCCTTGTCCATGCAAAGGTTTGTTTGCTTGCTCCTCCCCTGGCCAGGTGAAGGCTAAGTGGATATGGCAGGAGTTATCTGACTTGCTGAAAGATTGCAGGAAACTCTGACATGAACTCCTTTGCCTGTGCGTGCTGGCTCTGGCCATTCCTGTTCCTAGAGGCTCCAGCCGAGCAGCTTTAGGGGGAAGTGTTTGAGCAACTCGAGCGAGCGGTTGGGTTGGCAGGACCTGACAATGCTGCGCGAGGCTCAGCGTGGCAGCAGGGTGCTGGGCAAACCCGACTCATGCCAGACTCGGGGATTCCTGAACAATGTGGGGAAACTGGGGCCGGAGAGGCTGCAGGTCCAGCGCACCCAGCTCGGGAGGGGAAGGGAGCACTGAGGCCTTGGGCAGGAGACAGCATCCGCATCCGCGTCCCGCTCGGTGCCTCAGTTTCTCTTTCGTGTGTTCCCTGGCTGTGAGGGACGAGGGGCTCTGCCCTGGCACTTGGGGGCATTTATGGCTTCTGAGGACCTGAGAAAGGGCAAGCCAGAGACAGCAGCTCCCGGCTGGCTGGTTGGGGATGGGAAGAGTACAGCTGGTAGCAAAGATGGGTTAATTCCCTGCTTGTCCTCCCCCCACCTCCCTTCAGGGACTTCTGCTAATTCAGGAAACGCGCTTGCATGTTTTTCTGCTGATTGCCAGAACTGGCGTGGCCAAACTCCCCCCTCCTTGGCCAGGGCCTGTCGAAAACTGCCGGGGTGCTTCAAGGCTGTATCTCCTTGGCAGGCAGGGAACGGCTGCTCAGCAGTGGTGATGGCGCCCACGGATTGATCTGTCTCTCGCTGTTCGTCTGGGCCCAGGGATGCTTCGAAGAGGCATTTCTCTCCCTCGCCAGCTTCCTTTCCGGCGCGTGCATCAGCAGATTTGTCTGCTCAGGGCTCCTGGGGGCTGTCTTAGAGGACTGATTGTAAAAGGGCCCCCCCGTCGTGAACATTTCAGCCCTGGTGTAACCGCACCAGAGGCAGATGTGCAGGAGTTGGGGAGCTGGTGGATGGTTACAGGCCAGCCCCGAGCAGCGAGCCTTGGGCGAGCTGTGGGCTGTACCGGGGATGCGCTTTGGTGCGTTCCCCTTTAGGGGCGAGGGGGCTTGATAGGGGCTTTGCCCTGCCATCGTGCGCAGCCAGATCGCAGAGTCGGGATCTGTACTCTGGCCTTATTCCAGCAACCAGCACCGTTGTGGGGTGACGTTTGGGTGGGAAGCCCCAGGGAGGGTCTCTGGGACCCAGCCTGGCTCCAATTGTGCCTGCGAACAGGGAGCGGGGATTGGACTCGCTGTCAGTCACCCTCCAGCTTTCTCAGTGTCCAGCTGGCCCGGGGAGGGAGAGGACACCGTGCAGAAGCTGGAGCCTGATCCCTCTTGCACACGCCTGCGTGCTCTTCCCCTTGCCGCCTCATTGCCTTTGTCACCCGGCGAGTGTCCGGAGATGGATGAGGTGTTTTGCTCGCTCCGGCGGGCTGTGGAGCAGCAGGCGCAGCTGCTGTGCCGGAGCCCCGGCCAGCCGGCCTGACCTCGCGGTCCTCATCGTCCTCTGGGGCCGGCCCTCCTGGGGCTGCACGCTCGGCCGGGCGCCTTCGAGGACCGAGCAGGGCTCCGGTGCCTCCTGGCAGCCCTCAGGGGGATGTTTGGGGAGGGGATTTGACAGACGTGCTGTGAGCTGCGGTCAAGCTGTTTCCTGCCCGGCTCGTGCCTGCGGCCTCTGCAGGGAGAGAGGAGCCGCGTCCGAGGATCGGCCCTGGAGGACGAAGGTGGGGGCCGCTATCAGGAGCAGGGCTGGGGGTCCATATACTGCTTTTGGGGGTTGTGCAGTCTGCGGGGCTCTGGGTTTGCCTGCATCAAACGCCCACTCTTGTTTGTGCAGCACCCTTTGGGGGAGCGAAGGGGCTGAGCTGTTGAGCCTTCGGTGCTGGGTTGTGTCGGGTTCGCGATTGCTCCAGCTGTCTCTGCTCCCTTTGCTGTAGCCTGGAGAGCGAAAGAGGATCCAGCCCAAATTGGGATGGGTGCTGCGTTTCAGGGCTGGTTAGCGCCGTGATGCTGAGGCCAGGCGGGAGCTGTCTATCCCCCTCTCCTCGCCTTGGCCCGCGACTGCAGGGGAGGCCCTGCAGCTCCATCCTCCCCCCTGCTTTACCAGGGCAGATTAGGACAAGGCATGGCCTTTTGCATTCTTGCCTCCCTCCCTTCCCTTCCTCCCCCTCCTGTTGCTGTTTGACCATCCCGGAGCTTGCTCCATCGTCTGGAAAGGATGCTGCTGTCGGAGCAGAAGGCCTTGGCTGAGCCCCGGCTCCTCCTCCCACAGCCCTGGCCTGGAGTCCTAGGCACGGGACTGGTGCCCTCCCAGGACCACTGGCTGGGATCAGTGCCACAACTGGTCCTGCCCTCCCCAGAATGGGGACCCAGGCGTCCTGGCTCTTGGTTTTCTCCCATGCCAGGCCTCAAAGGTAGCTGGGCTCTCTTGTGGGGCGGGTTGGGCCATGCATGGATGGGGGCAGATGTGCATGTTCCTCCCCTGCCTTGGAGCGGCCAGCATCGCAAGGGCCTCCCAAATCTGTTAAACTTGTCTCCCTAGTACCCCTGGTCTGTTTTCAGCCCCCAGGAGCAGAGCCCCGAGCCTGCGGGTGGGCTGGCTTGCTGAGAAGTCTTGGCTGGAGGCAGCGAGATGCTCGAGCCGCCCCAGTTTAGGTTGGCTCCCTGCCCCCTTCCTGGGGGACCTGCTGAGCTTGGCCACGGAGGAGTGACCACGGCCGTGGTGGATGGGAATGGCTCTGCTTGGAGCTGGGATCTGGCCCCGCTCCCGGCCGAGCCAGGACCACCCACCTAGCCCAGGGAGCCCTGGGGGGTACGTCCCGCCGGCGGGAGTCCCGGCCCTGCAAGGTGCAAGGGGCTGCACAGTGCTCCGGAGGGGCTGCCTGTGCCCCAGGGAACCTCCACCATGGTGTGGTGGCACCTGGGGGCTCCTGTTCAAGTGTCCCCTGGTCCCAGCTGAGTTTCTATAGTATCTGGGACGTGTTGTCCCTCCTGGGCACTGCCCGAGGCATGTTGCAAGGAGGGAGCCCAGCAGGAGGGAGTCCTGCGTTATCGTCCCACCTGGCACGTCACCGCAGCTGTCCTCGGCCGTGGCAGGGCTCCAGAGAGGCAGGACCCGGGCTGAACGGCCCTGGGCACGTGGGTCTCCGGGTAGCACTGCCTGAGGGCGAGAGCAGGAGCCTCCCGGACTCCTGGGTTCTCTCTGTAGCCCTGAGTCACAGGGCAGCAGCACTGAGTCACTTCCCCTCGAGGTAAGAGGGGACAATAATGCCTTGTTGTCCCCCCCCCCCCCCCCACATCTCTCTCCTCTCCCCAAAGGAGGTATGTTGGGGGAGGAATTAGGGAGGCACATTCCTTTTGTGTGGAGCATCCCAGACTGGAAAGAAGTCAGGAGAAAACAGCCTATGCGTGCGCCTCTGCCTTCATGCCCAGCAGGTCCTTCTTTCCCTGGGGGCAGTGGGCACCTCTGGCATCCGCATCCCTCCATGGCTCAGCCGAGCCAAGGGGGGAGCTGAGCCCCAGGCCACCTTATCTGGCCTCTCCTCGCGCTCCGCCGGGGGCGCTTTTGAAGCCGGATGACTCTGTCCACCCGACTCGAGCATCTCGCTGACTCAGCCGGAGCGAAGCCACTGGCGGTGCCCGGTGCGGGCTGGGCGCGCGGGGCCCCGGCGTGCTGGGACGGGGGCTGCCTGGGGCCCTGCATTCCTCCTGCGCCTGTGCTTTGAGTCACCCACCCCAGCAAGCGCCGGCGCTGCCCCGACGCGCCCGCGCTCCCAGCCTTGCGTTGTTCAGCCCTGCCCGACCGCGGCTTCGTCTCCCCAAGCAGCCTCCTGTCTCCCCGTTGTGCCCTTCCCTGTGGCACCATGGGGAAGTCGGCATGGACACCGGGCTTGATTTTCCCCCGGGGGAGGATGGGGACAGCAAGCTGGCCTTACCTTTGTCCTCTGTGTTAGCTGGTGCTCTGGGAGGGGTGTTAGTGGTGGGGAGACAGACCTGCGCTGAGGACGGGCATGCTCGTTACCTGAGTGCTCTCCAATAAGATCTGCCGGTGCTCGGGCTGTGGAAGCCACCTGGGCACCACGGATCCTCTTGGCAGCTTGCTTCCACCCTCTGCGTGTTTGGAAAAGCTTTTCCTGTGCTGGCACGGCACTGCCGTGCCTCCTCCTCGCCATTGTCTTCGGGGCCCTGAAGGACTTCCCGGCGGAAAGGTTGGCCTTTCCGGAGCCCTCGGAGGCACGCCGTGTCCTGCAGCCGTCCCCGAGCCCCGTGGCAGGCCTGCGGGCGCCCGGCCCCGCCGCCGTCCGAGGGCTGGGGTGCTGCCAGAGCCTCTTCCCTGCGCGGGTGCAGGTGGGGGGCTACAAACCCCTTGGGGCAGAGGGGAGCCGTTGCCCTGCTCTAGGCAGGCGGCAGCACTGATCCCTGCTTGCACATCGCCGTTGCCGTCGGCTGAGGGGAACTGCTTTAGGCAGGTGTGGGGGTCCCTTTTACTCTTTTTTTCAGTGTCGTGTTAAAGCACCCGGGGAAGTAAATACCTGTGGAGCCAGGCCGTGGGTTTTACAGCGTTAGCGTGGAGCCGTGTTTCCTTCCTGAGCACCCATGTCCCTCCGGGACTGCTGATTCGCTCCCCCCTGCATGGCCCTGCTGTGACTCAGTGGGGACCTGAGTCACCCCAGGAACCCCCCCACACACACACACCGCATGCCCCGGCCTCCGCAGGACCCCCTGCGACGCCTTGCCAGGTGGACGGGATGAGACAAGCCCGGATTCCTGCAGGAAAGGGGAAAGCACGTGTGCGTGCCTGCACATCCGTGCGCCTCCGGCAGCTAATCCATGCTCCGCTCTGCTGCACCTTCCTTCCCAAAGATCCCCTCCCCGCCCGGCCCCGGATCTCGCCAGCTCTGCCTCTTCGCTTGTCCCCCCCCCCCCCCCCCAACCCCGAACCTCAGGGTCTCTCCCTCCCCTCGCTGGCGTTGCATCCGGCTGCCTGTGTTTATCGCAGCATTCCTCGGCGAGCTGCGCGCTGGCACGGCCGCGAGAGGCAGCGAGCCTGTCGGCCGGCCGCGGACACGACGCAGCTGTGCCGCACCGAGGCCTGGGCCCCGCCAGCGGCTCAAAGGTTGGCTGGGAAGGGCTCTGGCTGTTTACACACGCGTGGGGCCCTGGCGTCCTGTTCCCAGCACTGACAACGACTGCATCGTGCTGAATCGCTCAGCGCTTTGGTTTTGCTGCCTTGCAAAGCGTCCTGAGCCCGGCGTTACTGGGCGCTGCCTGAGCTGGGAAACTGGTGCATGCAAGGCATGGTTTACAGGCGCCATCCAAGCCTGCCGTTCCCACACCCCCGTGTGCGCTGGGATGGAGTAGCTTTGCAGTGAGCTCAGGGTGGGAATGGAGCTGGCAAAGAACATTTCCGTCAATCCGTCCGGCTGCTGTAGGCCTTTGAGGCAGCTCCCCGCCTTCCAGCGCGCACGTGCTCGTGCACCCGGACGCGCGCACCGCTGCCAAGGGGGAAGGAGAGAGGCTGGTTGCTGCCAGCGGTGCAATGAGCCCTGCACGTGTCCGTGCTCGCGTCAATATGGGGCCCCCAGGCAGCCCCGGTTCCTGCTACTGTTTCAGACCTGGGGGAGGAGGGAGCCGTGGAGATGGAGCCAGGGCGGCCCCATCTCCCTGCCGCGGGGAGGGAGTCGGGGCCTTGGGAGGGCTGGCACGACGTGCTCCGGGGAAGTGTTGTCTCGTGGCTGATTCAGCTCCCTGGAGAGGGCCCGTTTCCCAGCACAGCGTGGGATTTGGCTCAGGTTTCTCTCGGCTGGGATGTGGAGGGAGGCCAGCTCGTGCTCGGTCTTCCCGCGCCTGCATCCCGCGGAGGGGTGGGAGATCCTGAGCTACAGGAGCCCACAGGACGCTCCTGCTAGTGGGGGGTCCCCATCCTGCTCCTTTTCCCTCCCAAGTACCCACCAGCCTCGCTCACCCTCAGGGCAGTCCGCCTGGTTTCTGCACCAACAAGTGAGGTGGAGGGCTTTGGGGTGGGCGAAGGCTGGGGAGACACGTGCCGATCGCTGCCTCCTTCACGCGCCCTGCTCCTCTCTGCTCCCCCCAGGCTGCTGGTTGGGGCACCCCAAGATGTGGACACGGAGAATAGCACGCGGACGGGCGCCGTCTACTCCTGCCCCCTCACCGCCTCCAAAAGCGACTGCCAGAGGCTCGATATTGAGTTGACGAGTACGTGAGTGCCCCCCAAGCACCCTGCAGCACCTCCAGTACTGTCCATCCCAAAACTCTCCTCCTCCTTTGCTCCCATCCTCCAGCCAAGCCCCCCGTTCCTCTGTCATTGCTCCCCACAGAGAGGGCAAGGGCTGCCCCAAGAAAAGCCCCATCTGGCCCCCAGGGGAAAGGAGGATTTCTCTGCATGTTGGCATGCAGCATCTCCCGGGGTCAGGAACTCTCGCTGTGCCATCTTCCCAGCTCTCACGCTGTGTCTCCCCTGGCTTAGGTGAGCCGGACAAGTACATCATCGAGGACATGTGGCTGGGAGTGACGGTGGCCAGCCAGCGGCAGCCAGCTGGGAGGGTGCTGGTGAGTGCGTGCGTACCTCTGCACACCCTGTGCCAGCCCTCGCAGCTGTGCCGGGGTCTGCCGTGTCACCTCTCTCTCGACCTGTCCCCTTGGCCAGGGACCTGTGGGAAGCTGTGGGGTGACAGGGTGTCCAGACCACCATTCTGGTACTGTGTATTGGGGCACGTGGACCGATGTTTTGATCAGCCAGGGTGGAAGGCAGTATCTGGGGTATAGGGACCATTGTCCTGTACAGTGGCAGGGCAATGTTGTGCTGTATAGGCTGCTAGTGGCAGAGTAGTATTGCAGCGCATGGACCATTGGTGGCAGGGCAGTGTTGGTATATAAGGCCTGATGCCTCGACCGGAGCAGAAGCAACGTGTGGGCAGAGGGACCCAGCCCTGCAGTGGTGGCATTGGGATGGAGGGGTAGTCCCTCAGTTTGCGGGTGCCCCAGCACTGAGGCCGGGTGCTCGGTTGTGCCGGCAGGCCTGCGCTCACCGCTACACGAAGGTGCTGTGGTCGGGCAGCGAGGACCAGCGGCGCATGGTGGGCAAGTGCTATGTGCGGGGCAATGACCTGCGCCTCAACATCAGCGACGAGTGGCAAACCTACCACAACGAGATGTGCAACTCCAACACGGACGCCGAGGAGACGGGCATGTGCCAGATGGGCACCAGCGCCGGCTTCACCGCCAACATCATCTACTTTGGGGCGCCTGGCGCCTACAACTGGCAAGGTATGGGGGAATGGTCTCTGCCTGGGCAGGGACAGGGCAAACAGCCCCCTTCACCGGGGCAGCCTGCTCGCCTGGGCAGCTGTGCCCCTGCGTGGCATCTGCTTGGGGTGGTGTGAGGTGTGTGTGTGGGTGAGTTTGGACATGTGCATCTGAATGTGTGCGTGTGTGTGTATGCGTGCTCATGGGCCTCTGAGCAGGTGTGCGTGTCTGCATGCTTGTGTGTGCTTTATGTGCCCACGTGTGTGTGCATGCACCTCTGTGCATGGCTGAGTGTGCAAATACGCACCTGAGTGTGTGCGTTTGCACGTTTGGGCTTGTGCCTTCCCACAAGCGGGGAGAACGTATGCCTGAATATGCATGCCCCTCTGTGCATCATGCAGGTGTGCACGTGTGTGCACCTCTGTGCGTGTGTGTGCTTGTCTGCATGCCCATGCATGCGTGCCGCTGCGGTGTGTGAGCATGTCTGCGTGCCTCAGAGCCCGTACACCTGTGTGTGCACCCGCACACAGGACTGCTGTGGGCAGTGGGCGGCAGCAGCTGGCAAAGGGAGCAGGCACACAGCTAGTAGCGAGGGGCTGATACCTGCCCTGCTATTGTAGGTACCAACTACATGCTGCAGCGGGAGATGTGGGACCTGCACGACTTCTCCTACCCCAACAAAAAGAACGGCAACACCTACATAGGTGGGGAGCTGGGGGTGGCAGGGTACTGGGCTTCTCCCCGGTTCCTTGGCAGCTCTGGGGAGATTTGGGTTTGGAGGAGGCTTGAGGGATGTGGGTTTAGGGAGAAGTTGGAGGAGTGTGTGAGGTTTGGGGATGTTGGGGGATTCCCTGGGCAGCCATGCCCTGGGCGGGTCCTGTTGCTGGCCCCAGCTCACCTGCAGGGTTTGGCCACAGGGTACACGGTGGAGATGGGCAGCGCCGTGCTGCAGCAGGATGCGGTGACCGTGGTGTCGGGCGCTCCCCGGTACCAGCACACGGGCGCTGTGTATCTGCTGAGCCGCAGCCCCCAGCACACCCTGGAGAAGAGCCTGTTGCTCCGCGGCCACCAGGTCGGCTCCTACTTTGGCAGCGCTGTGGCCCTGGCAGACCTCAACAACGACGGGTGAGTCCGGCAAGGCCAGGGCCCCCCAGCTCCGGGGGGTGGCGGTCTCTCCTAGGGCATCCCTTAGCTCAGAGGGCTCTCTGGGTCACAGCATAGTGCGGTTTGGTGATAGCTGTGGGGATGAGAGTCTCCCTCATCTTTGCAGGGGCTTCTGGCTCATTTCGGGGGTCTCACTGCTCTTTAGGGAGAGTATGTCTTCCTGTAGCTTTCAGGAGTCCCCACCTCTTCTGAGGGGTCTCTCCCCTTTCACTGGGGGACACTTGGGTTTGTCAGGATGGGGGGTTATGAAGAGGGGTCTGCCCACGCCGCTTGCCCGCGTCATAGCCCCCTATCCCTGACCTGCCCCTCGGCCCCACAGGTGGCAGGACCTGGTGGTGGGAGCCCCCTACTACTTCAAGCGGAAGCAGGAGGTAGGGGGTGCCGTGTACGTGTACATGAATGAGGTGGGGGGCTTCCGACCCGAGCCCAGCCTGATGCTCACCGGCCCCAGCTACTCTGCCTTTGGCTTCGCCGTGGCCAGCATCGGGGATATCAACCAGGATGGCTTCCAGGGTGAGGGGCCAGGGGACCCTCTTGTGGGGGGACCCCAGGGTATATGGCATGGTGGGGTTGGGGTGCAGCGAGGCTGCCTTTGGGGGTGCAGGGAGGATCTTTGAGGTTCACGGGAATCCCACTTGGGGGGTATAATGGGCTTTGGGGAGATGGAGATCTCTAGGGAAGGTTTGGGGTGAACAGGAAAGGATGAGGGGCATCTTGGTGGGGGGTGTTCAAGGAAGAGAGGAGGTGAGTGAGAATGGGATGTGGTGACTGAGGAAGGGTTGAGGAAGCTCTTTAGGGGCTGCCAGGCAGCCCTTACCCCATCCTCATGGGGCTAACCTGTATCTTCTCCCCGCAGACATTGCTGTAGGGGCTCCTTTTGAGGGGCCCGGCAAGGTCTACATCTACCACAGCAGTGCAGAAGGACTCATGGACAAACCCCGGCAGGTAACGGCCCCGTGGGGCAGGGGGGCTCCCTCAGCTGGCGGAGGCAGGGCTGGACTGCCTCTGAGCATCCTCCAGTTCAGGGGTAGGATGCAGGGGGATCTCCAGATCCGTGGGGCTGATGGGGTGGTGCTGCACGCAGCGGGTGATCTCCCATTCTGCTGTGCCCCCCAGGTGATCAGCGGCTCAGATCTGGGTCCTGCCAGCATGCGAACCTTTGGGTACTCGCTTAGCGGGGGGCTGGATGTGGACAGTAACTCCTACCCTGACCTCTTGGTGGGCAGCTTGGCAGAGAGGATTGCACTGCTCAGGTAAGGGAGCAGGGACTGGTGGGCATCTTAACAGCCCTCTGTCCTGGCACTGCCACCTCCTTGCCCTGGGGATTGTCCCTGCCTTTTCAAGCACCCTGCTCCCCTGGCGAGGGGGGCACATGTGTGCCAAGGGGGAGCCTGGTCCCACTCCAGGAGGTTCAGCCGAGCCCTGCCTTGCTACCCAGAGCTCGCCCTGTGATCAACATCCTGAACAAGACCTTGACGGTGAACCCCAGCAAGGTGGACCCTGCCCGGTGCACCCCTGACTCCTGGTAAGGCCCCCTGGCGTGGCCGGTCCCACTGACGGCACGTGGGCTGCACATTGCTGCAGGTGGCTCCACACACAGCCCCTTTTCCCCCACAGTATCAAGGTGACTGTGTGCTTCTCCTACAACCAGAGTGCCGGTGACCCCAAGTACAAGGAGAAGATCGGTGAGTGCGTGGGGGAGCACGTGTTATGCATCTGCACATGGGAATGGGCCTGAGTGTGGGGGGATGTACACAGGCGCTTGTGCAAGGGTTCGTGCAGAAGGGGTGCATTGGGGGACACGCTTGCAAGCAGGGGATGCACGTGTGCACACATCTATGGGGGAGGATATGAGCTGTGCTGTGAGGATGTGTGCACACACGTACGTGTAGGAGATATGTGTGCACACGGGTGATTGTGTTCAAGTGTATGTGTGTGCAGGGGGACACGCAATTGTGTGACCCCCCAAGGCACTGCTTTCCTCTGCACTCCGCAGCCCTGGAGTACACGTTGGAGGCTGACAAGGACCGGCACCCACCCAGGGTGAGGTTTGAGGGGACGAACTCTGCCACCTACCGTGATGTCTTACAAATACTTGACACCAACTGCAGTACCAAAGATCTCCTGCTGGTGGTGAGTGCGCGGGGTGCATGCGTGTGCGTCTGGATGTGTGTGTGTGTGTGCGTGTGTGCGTGCAGTGCAAGTTGTTCTGCTTGTGACACTGAATCAGGAGGACCAGGTACTGGAAGATAGGATGGGGGATGGTGAGGTACAGAGGCTTCTGGGAACAGAGGGAGCAGGGCATTTTCCAGCAGGAAGAGAGGTCTGAATCCAAGCAACAGCTGCAATGAGTTTGATGGGTCTTGTAGTCAGGGATGTGGAGCAGGAAGGGATGCACATAGATGTGGCAGGGGGCTGCTTTGCTGTGGCTGGAGCTGGAGGAGGGACAGGGAGAGAGTCAGTGCTTTGCTGTGATTTCCTCCATCCCACAGGAGAACATCCGGGACAAGCTACACCCCATCGTGCTCTCCATGAACTACTCACTGGTGGAGAGACCCAGGACCTTCCAGCTGGGCCTCCACTCCCTCAACGCCTTCCCCGTCCTCAATGAGGACCAGTCCCACGAGAACGAGACCAAGGTGCCTCGGGGAACGGGCGAACAGGCTGGGAGGGAGCACAGACTCTGCGCAGGCATCCTGGGAGCGTGGGGGCCCTCCAGGCTGTCCCCATGCCTCAGTGTCCCCATGTGTAAATGGGAGCAGGAGCAGCCCCAAGGGCTGGGCTGTGAATGCCCCTCTGAGCCTGGCTCTGTGCTTTGGGGATCAGAGAGGGGTTGGGGCGGGTGCTGACACACAGACATCCCTGTCCCTCAGATTGAGTTCCAGAAGGAATGTGGTGTGGACAACAAGTGCTACAGCAACCTCCAGCTCCAGAGTGGCTTTGTCACTGACCAGAACCAGTCCCTGCCCAGGTGAGAACAGGCTGTGCCGGGTCTCTGTCCACCTCTCCTGTCGGCTATGCCATCCCCTGCCCAGGCTGGGTCACCCCTTGGCCACAGTGTCCCCATCCTGGCATGTGCTAGTGTCTCTGTCTCACTGGGGTAGGTGCATCCTGGGGTGGGTGGCACCATGTGGGCGCTCCTGTGCTGAGCGAGGGCGATCTCTGCTCGGCACAGGCTGAACGGGACCCAGGTGCTGCAGTACAGCCGGGACATGCGGAAGCTGTACCTGAGCGTGAACATAACCAACATGCCCACCACGGCCTTCAACGGCGAAGATGCCCACGAGGCCCTGCTCAACATCACAGTGCCTGCAACCCTGCTACCCTCTTCTGTCCGCCCGGTAAGGGATGGTCTCCCCGTTCTCCAACTGGAAAAAGGGCAAAGGCCCAGGGGTTGACATTGCTAGGCTGTTCCTCACGCTCTTCCCCTCCCCAGAGTGGGGCCTGTACCTTTGCGGAGACAGTGCTGTGTGAGCTGGGCAACCCGTTCAAGAGGAACCAGAGGGTGAGCGCTCTCCCCAGCCCCATTTGAGCCCTGCCTGGGGACTCTGTAGGCAGGCAGGGGTCTGGCCGTGCTACTCCAAAGTCCGTCTGTGTTGCAGGCAGAGCTGATCATCACCTTTGAGGCCATTGGGATCACGCTGGACACGCGGGAGGTCTTAGTGTGGCTGGACTTGTCCACGTGAGTGTCCCTGGGTGGGCAAGGGTAGGTAGAAGCAGGGATTGGAGAAAAGGTGTCTGGAAGGATCTCGGCTCCTCTTTCAGTGTTTGGAAGTGCAACTGCCTCTGGGGCAGAGCACAGCTGTGTAGCAATAGCCCTCAGCTATTGCTCAGCTCCGCAAGAGGATTGGAAAACAGTCAAGGAGCTGCTGAACCCAGGAAGGCTCCAGGAGCAGGCAGGACAAGGCACCCCAAGGCTCTCCCTGGGAAGACGGTGGGGGCTGCCCATGCTGTTCGGTGGAGGGAGACGCTGACCCTCGGGTGGTGTCTTGCAGGCAAAGCATCCAGGAGGACCTGCAGCCCGTGCTGGCCAAGCTGCTGGTGGATTATAACATCCAGTCGTCGCTGACCATGTGAGTGTGGCAGGGCTGTGACCCGTGTCCCTCTGTGCCCCCTGCATCCACCCCAGCAGCCCAGGCAGTGCACCCTGCTCTTTCCCCTGGGTGGAGGGTGGGTGCCCACAGAAATCCAGTGCTTTGTCTGTACCTGGAGTGAGCACAGCCTGATGTGTCCGCAAATCAGGCGCGTAGATGCCATGGAGACCAACTATGCCCTAGTATCCCACCCAGAGATGCTCCCTCCCTTCTCTGTCCCCTTCACCATGCATGTCCACCTTGTCTTGTCCTCAGAGCCTCCTCCCATGTCCAGTCGCACTTCAGCGGGACAGTAGTGGGCGAGTCGGCCATGCAGAGAGAGCAGGACGTGGGCAGCGCCCTTGCCTTTGACTTTCAGGTGAGGCCGGTGTGGGGCAGGGGGCAGGTGGTGCCCACAGTGTCAGAGTGGTGGGGCTGGGCAAAGGCTGCTCCTTACCCAGTGCCACCGGGCTCTGCTTTGCAGGTGACCACCAAGGGAGAGTCGCTGGGTGCCCTGGGCACCATCCTGCTCGGCTTCGAGTGGCCCTACGAGATCCCCAATGGCAAATGGCTCCTTTACCCCACGGAGATCCTCGTCAACAACAACGAGACCTGCCAGCCCCCCGGGGGAGTGATTAACCCCCTCAACCTCACTGTGAGTCGCTTTGCCCCTGGTGCTTTGCAGTTGTCCAGGCTGTGCCCTCTCTGGGGCGAGCACAGCCTGTGAGATGGCAGGACGTGCCGGTGCCCCTGCTTCAGTATTTCCAGCCCTGTTCACCCCTGTTTGATCAGAGTTGACCGGGCTCTAATGGGGTTTGTTCCTCTCCAGCTCCTGGAGGACAAGACCCTGTCCCGGCAGAGACGGGAGCTGGACAGGTCGCAGCCGGTGGAGCCCCCCATCACCCTGGCCACTGCCAAGAAGGCCAAGTCAGAAGTGGTGCTGGTGAGCGGGGTCTGGGGATGGTGCTGGGGGCCTCCGGCTTTGGGGGACGGAGGGGCTGGGGGTCTGGCACCTAAGTGCCCTTCACCAGCGCTGCTGGGACGGGGATGGGATGCAGATGCCTCTGGACACAGTTGCGGGCTGAGGACGCACTGCACTCTTCTGGCTGCAACCACTGGGCGGCAGTTGTCTCTTGCAGGGTGCTCACACGCAGTGACATGCGCACAGCAATGCGCAGAGCGACACACAACAACACACAGCTACATGTGAGTGCAGTCTGCTGTTACGAACAGCTGCAGGTGTGTGTATGCAGTCGCGCATGGGGTTACACACATCCTCCCATGCAGCAACACACCTGTGCGCACACAGCTACACACGTTTATGCAGCAGCATGCAGATAGTGACTCAGGTACATTTGGCACTGCTAGTTATGTGTGTATGCCACACAGCTTCAGAGCTACACACATGCACATGCAGGGACACAATTGCGTACGTGTACACACGTGTAGTCACACATGCACAAACGCATGAAGGCTGCACACACAGAGCTACACACATGTATTTACACATGTGGAGTGTACGCAGCTATAGCCACACACGTGCACAGTTACACCCTGCTGTGCAACGGCATGCACACAGGCGTAGCTGCACGCGTGTGGATGCAGTGATACGCTCACTTGCGCGCACCGACTCCCTCGTCCAGTGTTGGTGTGTGGCAGACTGCACTGACAAGGTGCTCTGCAGACTCTGGGGCTGTGCACCCCCCTGAGCGCTCCCTCCCTCCTCCCAGAGCTGCTCCAAGGGCACAGCCCACTGCATCTGGTTCGAATGCCCCGTCCACGACACCCAGCACCCCACCACCTTCAGCATCCACGCCCGCGTGTGGAACAGCACCTTCATCGAGGTGAGTGCAGGGCCCTGCGGTTCGGCTTTTGAGGGGGCAGTGGGTGCTGGCAGAGCTGGGTCAGCTCTGGGGTCAGGGCTGGGCTGCTCCTCCCAGGGACGCTGCTGAAACAGGGCACTGAGTTTGCCAGGTCTCAGCTCAGCAACTAACATCCATCCCTCACACTGTTCCCGGTGGCAGAGGTTGGAAGGGATGAGGTTGGCATGGCTGCCCAGAGATGGAGTATCCTCTGCTCCAGGACTCATGGGGCCACTAGCTAAGTGCCAGCGGTTCTGGCAGTCCTGAGACCCCTCCATCACCTCTGTGCCCCCAGGAGTTCAGCGATTTTGACCGGGTGAAGGTGGATGGCACAGCGACACTGTTCCTCCGGACCCACGTCCCCACCATCAACATGAGGAACCACACAGTGCGGGTGAGTCAAGACAGAGCCTCTGACTGGGACAGGCTGGGACTGGGGGTACTGGGAGCTGTCCCCAGCCCAGCCCTGCTTCCCCCAGTGAGGCTTTTCTTGGCCCTTCCAGTTCTCCGTGGACATCGACTCGGAGCTGACGGAGGAGCAGCCAGCCGAGATCGCGCTGTGGTTAGTGCTGGTGTCTGTGGCGGCCGGGCTGCTGCTGCTAGGGCTGATCATCCTCCTGTTGTGGAAGGTGAGCACCTCGTCAACGCTGCTCACAGCCTGGCAGGTGTCTGGCTCCCCCTCTCCTGCAAGCAAGTGGTGCAGGAGCTACTCTGAGACCTGGTGTGCTCGTGTCACCGATGGCTGGTGATTCTCCACCTGGATGTGGGATGCTCACAGATGGCTCCAGGCAGTGAAACTTGGGCAGAGGCATAAGAAACCGCCTCTCTGGATGGCCACGGGCAGTCCCTCCGGGTGGGAGCCGGCCCAGGAGGAGGCTGTGTACAAGCTGCAGAAATGCACCCACCTCTGGGGTGGAACGAGCCTGCTGCCGCTGTGCGGCCAAGGAGGAAGAGCAGAAAGAGCAGATCGAAGGCCCTGCCCCTCCTGGGGTAGGGGGACATGCCCCTCGGTGCGAAACACTGGGGGAGTTGAAACAGCCAAGGCAGCGCTGGATGATGGTACCTCCTTGTCCCTTGCCTCCTCCTCCAGCATCAGGTCTCTTGCAGCTGTGAGGGCCTCATCCTGCCCTCCCCTTTGGCTCCCAACTCCTCCCTGCAGAGGTGCAGGGCAGGGGTCCCTTACCCCCGAAGACCCTCCACTCTCTGGCCAGGAGGGGTCTGCAGCGTCTGCAGGGCCCCCCACCCAGACGAGCCCTGGGGAGGGGTGCAGCTCTTGCCCACTGCCCCTCTCCCCCTACCCTGGGTGGGTGGCTCCCTGCCACCCGCCCCGTCGTTTCCCAGCCATGCTCCGGATGCGGCCGTGTCTGGGCTAGAGCGTTCCCACCCTGGGCCCCTCATCCGTGTCCCCTGACCCATGTCGCCTCCTTCCTCGCAGTGCGGTTTCTTCCGGCGGGCCAACACGCGGGCCATGTACGAAGCCAAGGGCCAGAAGGCAGAAATGAAGATCCAGCCGTCTGAAACGGAGCGGCTGACGGACGACTACTAGCTGGGGGCAGCCCCGTTGCCCCCGAGCGCCCACTTCACCCGCTTGGTAATGCCCCGGACCCTCGCTCCCTGCGTCCTGCTGGGCCGGCTGCAGCAGGACCCTTCTCCTCTCCAGCCTCCTCCGCTCTCCCTTCGCTGCTCCATCCCTCCCTGCCCGTGCCGGGCTCTGTAGGGCCCCCACAGGGGTGCAGGGTCTCCATGTGCATCTCCCTCGAGCTGCTGCAGGACTGTTGTTCCTTTCCATCTTCGAGGCCGCAGGCTTTGCTGGCCTCTGCCCCCCGTGAGAGCCTTGGAGCGGCTGGGATGGAGGCAGCAGACAGCCTCCTCGAGGTGTTTGTCACCATGAGCCAGCAAAGGTGAACGGCTCGTGCGAAGCATCGGGCGGGCGCGCAGCACCCGCGGCGGAGAGGAAACGGAGGCACGCGCTCTACGGCGGGTCCTGTCCCCCTTCACCAGCTCTGGATTCTCTCTCTTTTCGCTCTCTGCCTACCTGGCCCGTCTCTGGGCTCCTGTTTCTCCTCCCGGTTTCTCTCCTCTCTGCCCGGTCCCTGCATTAACCTGCTCTCTCCTTCCCCCCCCCACAGTGCGACTTCTTCCAGCGGACTCGCTACTACCGGATCATGCCCAAGTACCACGCGGTGAGGATCCGGCGGGAGCAGCACTACCAGCCTGGCGGCCTCCTGCCCCGCCGGCGCAAGAAACACTGGGTAACAAGCTGGCAGGAGCCAGAGAAGTACTACTGACCCCCTCGCCCTCACCCCCGCCAGCGGGGCCGGGGGCCGCGCGCGCCCCCCCCCCCCCGCGCCGTCGTGCAAGGGGAGCACGAGGACTGGTTTTACTTTGCACAAGGGGATCTTTTCCTGCCCGTATCCGCCTCCCCGTCACCCAGGGACGTGGCTGCGTCCCTGCGCTCGCTCGCGCGCTCTCCCGTACGCCTCCCCGTGCCTTCTTGCGCGCGGCCCGCCTCTTGCACGCTCGCGCCTGGTGCGAGGCACGAGCCCGACCGGTGCGAGGCCGAGCCCGACGCGTCCCCCCGCTTTCCTCGACGCCGTGGCTGCGGGTCCACGCTAGCGCCTTCCCGGCACGGCCGCAGCCTGGCGCGCTCCGGCGGGGCTGCCCACGTGCAGACACTCCTCCCCGCCGGGGCGTCCGAGACACGTCCTTGCCCGCCAGGACACGCTCGCGCATCCCCGTCTCTCCCCGAGCCTCCCAGCGCCTCCGGCTGTGACGTGAACGACCCCCTCCCCTGCGTGTCCCCCCCCTTCTCTCCGCGCTGACCCGCTCGGTTTTCGCCCCGGGGCCGTGCGTTAAGGTGGAGGACGGGGCGCAGGGGGAGGGCAGAGCCTTCCTCCCCTGCCTCCTCCTCCCCCCCCCCAAAGCAGCACAGGGGCCTGATCCTGCACATTCCTTTCCCCACTCCCCATCCAGCCTCGGCGTGGGGCAGGAGGAGAATCCCCCCCCGCCCGGGGCTGCGTCCCCCCTCCATGCAGCCTCAGCCCCTGCAGCGTCCCTGGGGCTGGGGGACGCTGTCCTGGGGGCGTCTGTCCTGCCCCGCCGATGCCGACGCTGCCCCCGGGGTTAAGTTATTCCATGTCTCTCACGTGCGTTTCGGTGCGGAGCTCCGGAGCGCGGTCGGTACTAGGGCCCGGGGGCCGCGCGTCCCCCCACCCCGGCTGGGCCCGCGCCCCGCCGCTGGTGCCCAATAAAGCCTCGCTCCGGGATTTGTAACCTCTCGCCTGTCCCGTGTCCTGGCCGAGACCCTCGCTGGGTGGGGGGCTGTGAGGGACCCTGAGGGCTGGCGGGAGGGGGCACTGGGGGGGGGAAATGCCCCAAGGGAGGAAGAGCAACGCGGGGGGGGGGGGTGGAAATACCCTGGGGAGGAAGGGGGGGTCACAGGGGAAATGCTTTGACTGGGAACGGGGAAGGGAGGAAAATATTTACCCGGGGGGGAGATAGGCTGGTGGAAAAGGGATGGGGGGGGAGAAATACTCCGGGTGGAAAAGGGCATTAGGGGGTTAAATACCCGGGTGGGCAGGGGAAACGGGGGCAATACCCTGGGCAGCCAGGGTACCCGGGCGGGCGGGGGGGAGGCGTAGGAAGGGGCTGAGCGGAGCTGCGGGCACGAAGGGGGGGCGGGGCGAGGCCAAAGGAGGCGGGGCTAGAGGGCGGGGCGGGGCCAGCGGGCGGAGCGCGCGGCGATTGGCCGGCGGGCGGGTTGTTTGCGTGCGGCGGGGGGCGGAGCCGGGGCCGGGGCCGGGGCCGGCGGGTCGGAGCGGGCCGGGGGCGGCGGGGGCAGCATGCGGCTGCTGCGGTGCCTGCGGAAGCGGGCGGCCCTGGCCGGCGTGCCCACCTACATCGAGCACTTCAGCAAGTTCTCGCCCTCGCCGCTCTCCATGAAGCAGTTCCTGGACTTCGGTAAATACCCGCTTTCCCCCCCCCCCAAATACATCCCCGGTAAATACTGCCCTCGGTTCACACCCGGCCTGGCACAGCCGTTCTGGGGAGGGACCTGTGTGCCCCGCCCCGGGAGGGAGACACCCCCCACCACCACCACCACCACCGGAAAACACCCAGCTTCGGGTATATACACCCCTTCTGGGTAAATATCTAGGGTAGGGGCTGCTCTGGTGAGGTACCTCCGTGCCCTGGTCCCGGGAGGAGCCGTGCTGACCCCCCCCCGGGTAAATATGTGGTAAATAATCTGCACCCCCAACCCCCCCCCCCCGATAAATACCCGAGTTAAGGGATAGCTGCTCTGGCACTGGCCCTAGGGAGAGCCCCCGCCCCCCCCCAGTAAACGTTTAGGTCTCAGTAAATACCCCCTTGTAAATACCTGGGTAAATACCCCCCTATAAATACTCCCCTATAACTACCTGGGTAAATACCCCCCACACACACTCCCAGTAGCTGGCCTGGCCCTAGAAGATCCCCCTGGGCACTGCCAGAGGGAGAGACAACCCTTGGGTAAATACCCTGGAGAATATCTGCCCCTTGCAGGCAAATACTTGCTCCAGAGGGGATGTCCCCTGGGGCAATAACTGGGCCTTGGGGGCATTCCCCCTGCCTGGGTCAGCAACAGGTAAATATCCCCCTCCCTGGGAAATCCTTCCCTCCTGGGTAAATAACCAGGCCTGGGAAAATATCCATCTGCAAGGTAATTGCCTTTAGATAAATACCCGCTTGTGGGGAGATAACCCTCCTGCCCCAAGTAACTGCCTGTAGCGAGATACTTCAGTCAGGGAAATACCCCCAGATAGCTAAATACTGCTCTGGGTAAATACCCACCATGTCCCTGCCCTGGGGAAGCGCCTTGGTGTGAGGCCTGGCCAGGCAGCTATCCCCACCACCACGCCTATCAGGGTAAATACCCCCAGGTAAGTATATCTGCGCATGCTTCAGTCCCGTAACCGTCCCCAGCGCCCCCTGAGCCGGGTGAATATCCCACCAGCAGGAAAACCCATCTGCACATGCTGAAGCCGGGGCATCTCCTGGCCCACTGTGGCCCCGCCGGGTAAATAACCCTGTGCACAGCCCGGTACTCACTTGCCCTAAACACCTGGGTGAGTATTCCCCTCCCAAGAGCCCTGTCCAGAGAGAGCCCTCTGTCAGTCCCACAGCCGGGTAAATACCCACCCTGGCCCCTGCAAATACCCAGTGCCCCAGGGCAATACCTGCTCCCAGCTGATGGGACGTGCCTGGCCCGGGGCCGTCCCTTCGACTCCCCAGTCTGCGCAGCCCCAGTGGTGCTCGCTGGGAAATACCCCGGGTAAATACCCTGGGGAGGCAGGAGATGCTTCTGCCTCCCCCTGTTCCTCCACAGGGCTCGAGACTCTCGGTCACCATCCCTGGGGTCTGCAGCCGGTTCCCGGCAAACCCTTGCTCCCGCTGGCTTTTTTAAGGTCAACGCTATATTTACCCGCATCCCCTTGGTGCTGTCACTGGCAGCTGTGCCCGGGCTCAGGGTCTCCAGCCTTCCCCCAGGTCCCCTCCGGCTCTGCCCTTCTCCCTGCCTGGCCTGTTTTCCCCTCCTCCAATCCTCCCCGTGTTTCGGTGCCAGCCGGCCCGGTGTTCCCTCGTCCCCTTCTGCTCCGGGTGGTGCCTGTGTCCCCAGGGAAAGGGGAGCCCCCACTCCGAGCCCTGGGGTCACCCAGTTGGGGTGTCCCCCACGCTGATTGTGCCCTGTGTCCCTCTCCCCTCCGAATCATGCCCAGGGGCCTCCAGCCTCTTCCCCAAGTCTGGGCTCCAGCATCTAAGCTGGGCTGAACTGGGCTGCCCTCTCCAACAGGCTCAGTCGTGCCCTGTCCTGCCCCCACCTCAGGCTCTCTGCGGTCTCCCGTTAACAAAGGACAAGGGTCTACTCCTTTCCAGTCCCTCCCGGTATCCTGGCCATACCCACTGGTGGAGGGGCAAAGCCAGCTACACGTCACAGGGTTGACCCACCGCCGTCCCCTACCCCAGCCCCCCTCCTGCTCACCCTGACTCCCCGCACCCCTGTAGGCTCCAGCAATGCCTGTGAGAAGACCTCCTTCACCTTCCTGCGGCAGGAGCTGCCCGTCCGCCTCTCCAACATCATGAAGGAGATCAACCTGCTGCCGGACCGGGTCCTCCGCACCCCCTCGGTGCAGCTGGTGCAAAGCTGGTGAGCACCAGGGGCGCCAATGCTGTCTGTATGGCTCCTGTCACCCATGCAGGTCCCACTGCCACCACAAGTCCCACCTCTGTCACCCCTGGGGTTGTTCCTGCAAGTCCCATGGCCATCAACTTCTAAGGTGCCACCACTGCCGGTCCCACTGCCACCATGGGTCCCACCAGCGTTACGCATGGGGATCCTACCCTCACCGCTGGTCCCACCACCATCACTTTCATGAGTCTCACCATTGTCACCCCTAGAGATCCCACCACCAGTCCCACCACCATGGGTCCCACCACTGTCACCTGCATGAGTCTTGCTGCCACCACAGGTCCTGCTGCTGCTGCTGCCTCTCCTCCCCGGGAGATCCAGGAGGATCTTCTGGGTGGGATGGTGGACAGGTGCTGAGCCAGGCGTAAGGCAGTGCCACGGAGAGGGTGCCTCGCCAGGCAGGACCCCCAGCCTGTTGGGGCCGTTCCTGGGCCGTGCCCCCACCTGACCAGGGTGGACAAGGGCTGCGGGGCTGTGGCACCTGGTGCCAGGCAGGGTGTCCCCAGCGCCAGTGCTGTGTCCTGCTCAAGCCTGCTGCCCCCCAAAAGGGCAGAGCCAACCCCGTCGACCAGGGGTCCGGGTCCCAGCGTGGGGGACAGGCTCTGGATGTCCCTTTAAGGGCCGTGTCCCCCTGCCAACTCGCAGCAGCTTGAACCTTATCCCAGTGCGGCCACGTGACGAGTTGTTTGTGCAGCGTCCTCAGCCCCTGCCGCCTGCGCAGCACAGCCCGGTGCCAGGCCTGCCCCAGGCAGGATCCAGCCGGGTCTCCCCTCCCGAAGCCCTTAGGGACTGGGAGCCCTCGTGGGGGGCCCCCCAAAGCATGTCCATGGAGAGTACCCCGAGTCACCCCTCTCCTGCCTGTTGCCCCCAGCCAGATTGGTGGGACTGTGCTGCCTGGCTGCTCCTGTCCCCATGCCTGGGGGGGTGGCGCTGCTCTGGGGGGGCCCTGCAAGCACGGGGAGCTTGAGGGGGAGCCCCAGGCTCTGGGGGCATCCCGGTTCTCGGGGTGCTGGGCCCCCTCTCCCTGCATGGGGCAGTGCCCTTGGGGGCACCCTGTGCCCCGCAGGCACAGGGGGTAACCAGCTCCTTCCCCAGGTATGTTCAGAGCCTACTGGACATCATGGAGTTCCTCGACAGGGACCCCGAGGACCAGGCCACCCTGGGACAGTAAGTCAGGGAGGGGGGTGGCAGTGTGTCTGGGACACCCTGTCCCCAATCCCTGGGGTGTCACCTCCTCCCAGACTCACCCCCACGAGCACTGTGGCATCCTGCGTGTTGGACCCAAAGTGCCCCTTTTGCCCACCCAAGGGCTGAGCATCCTGGTGCCGCCGGAATCTGCTCCAGGTTTTCCCCAGTGCTGCTTGCTCCAGCCCTCGGGGAAACCCGGCCTGGATCATGGGCTCCTGCCTGGACTGGGGGCCCCAGCTGGCCGCTGCCACTCTCAGCGCCTTCCCTCGCTCCTGGCCAGGTTCACGGACGCCCTCGTCACCATCCGCAACCGGCACAACGACGTGGTGCCCACCATGGCGCAGGGGGTGATCGAGTACAAGGAGGCCTATGGGGACGACCCCGTGTCCAACCAGAACATCCAGTATTTCCTCGACCGCTTCTACCTGAGCCGCATCTCCATCCGCATGCTTATCAACCAGCACAGTGAGCCCGGGCATCTTTCCCCTGGGCATCCTCCCTGGCCCTGCGGCATCTTCCAACTACCCCAAGGGTCCCTGCTGGCGCTGGGTCCCCCCTAGCTCCAGGCATCTCTCTGCTATGAGATGCCCCCATGTCCTGCCCCACCAGCTCCTGCTTCCACCCCTATCCCCTGCGTCCCTTTCCCCGCCACCCGCATGCCAGGGAAGGGACAGTAAGGCCAGCTTTGGGCATGCCCCGGGGTAGGGGGCTGCAGAGCTGGGGGTCCCTGGGGTGAGGTTGACTCCTGGGTATGTTTGAGGCTGAGCTTGGATCCCTGCTGCTCACCCAGCCCCTTCCCCGTCGTCTCCTCGCAGCGCTGCTCTTCGACGGCAGCACCAACCCGGCGCACCCCAAGCACATCGGGAGCATCGATCCTCACTGCAGCGTGGCCGACGTGGTGAGAGGTCTGTGGGGAGCCGGGGAGGGCACAGCTCCCACCCCGCTGGGGGCTGAAACGTGGGATTGCTAGGGCTCTTGGGGGGCTTTTGTTCTTCTCCCTGCTCCTTGGATCTTCTGTTTGGGAGTCATTTGTGTCACAAGTTGGGTGATCCTCAGCCAAGCCTGGTGTCTGAGGTCCCCTGTGTTTTGGAGTTGCTCCAGAGGAACCCAGAAACTTGCTAGATCTCTAGAAACACAGGATATTTGGGTGTCTAAGGCAGGGGCACCTCAGATCCTCCTACACTTTTGTGCCGGGGGTGCGTATGTGTGTTGATTCCTCCACTTCTCCCTTCACCAGATGCCTACAACATGGCCAAGCTGCTGTGTGACAAGTATTACATGTCCTCGCCCGACCTGGAGATTGAGGAGGTGAACGGTGAGGCGGGGCTAAGGGTCTGTGCACGGAGAGGGGTGGAGGTTGGGGATTCTCGGGTGGCTCGTTCAGGGTTGGGGAAGACAGGGAGGCTGAGAGCTGCTCTCCTTCCCGCAGCAAACAATTCCCAGCAGCCCATCAACATCGTCTACGTCCCATCACACCTCTACCACATGCTCTTCGAGCTCTTCAAGGTAAATCTCTGCATCTCTCTGGCTGGAGCCACAGGACACAGCACTGTCTGAGCCCATTGGGGGCAGGTGGGGTGGTAAAGTGTGGCTGGGGGACGGCGTGCCAGCAAGGAGGTTGCATGAGGCCCCATCCCTGTGCAGCCTCTGATGACCCCTTCTGGCTCCTTGTCCCGCAGAATGCGATGCGAGCCACGGTGGAGAGCCACGAGAACAGCCCGCGACTCCCCGCCATCAAGGTGATGGTGGCCCTGGGCCAGGAAGACCTCTCCATCAAGGTGTGTAAGGGATGACTGGCCACGTCTAGTCCTCTGAGGGCGATCCTGTGTATCAGGGCTGCTTGGGGTGGCAGCAGCAGGGCCGGGGGGTTAGCAACAGGGCCAGGAATGGGCCCTGACACCCCACCGCCTCTTGCAGATGAGCGACCGGGGCATGGGTGTCCCTCTGCGGAAAATCGAGCGTCTCTTCAGCTACCTGTACTCCACCGCTCCCACCCCGCAGCTGGGCACAGGGGGTGCCCCCTTGGTAGGTGTCACGGGACCTGGCACAGCTACCAGGTGCTGGAGGCACATGCGCAAGCCTACCTGGGGGTGGCCTGGGGACGTTTAGGGGTGTCAGGGGTTGGCCCGGGGAGCGGCATGGGGACATTTGGGAGTGCCTGGAGGTGATGTGTTGACTTTTGGGGCTGCATGCGGTGCTGTTTGGGATGGTGTGGTGACATCTGGGGGCACCATGGGGACACTTGTGGGTGCTGGGCCTGACGTTGGAAGACTGTAACCGCATCTCCCTCCCCACGCAGGCTGGCTTTGGCTATGGCTTGCCCATTTCCCGGCTCTACGCCAAGTATTTCCAGGGTGATCTGCAACTCTTCTCCATGGAGGGCTTCGGTACAGACGCTGTCATCTACCTAAAGGTGGGTTTTCCCCCATTGCCTGGTCTCTCCACCTGGGCCCACGAACCCCCCAGGGGCGCAGGGCCGTCCCCAGCCGCCCCCTGTCTCCCGCAGGCCCTGTCCACGGATTCGGTGGAGCGATTGCCCGTCTACAACAAGTCGGCCTGGCGGCACTACCAGGCCAGCCAGGAGGCCGGGGACTGGTGCGTGCCCAGCACCGAACCCAAGAACACGTCCACCTACCGCGTGCCGTAGGCCAGGGCCGCGGGGAAGAGACGCGGATCCAGCCGTGGGTTTAAGCTTCCTTCGCAGGCTGTAGCTAGCCCCTACCCAGGGCGCTGGGGGGCTGCGGGCCCCCCCACCCCGGTGCCTCCCTGGTGCATCCGGGGTGGGGGAGTGTTTTACATGAGCATCTTTTTAGTAGCCTGGTTTCGGCTTTCCGCCGGGGGAAGCTGGAGCCGGGGTGGCTTTTTTTTATTGCTCACTGGGAAGCGTGTGAAACGCGGGGTGGGGGTTATCGCTGTATTGGGGGGGGTGTCTAGTGGGGAGCAGCGCTGGGGGGTCCCTCACCCCCAGGTTTGGTGGCACTTTGGTACGTAGCAGGGGGTGGCAGAGGGGCACCCCATACCCCCATGGAGCTGTGTTAAGGGGAGGGGGGTAGAGCCCCTGCCCACCCCCCCAGCACCCGCCCTAGGGTGGGTACGACGCAGGGGCACCCAGGGGTGGCGAGGGGCTGGCCCTTTCCGGAGTTGCCAATAGCACTTCCCTGGCTCTCCAGGCTCCCTGGGGTGGGGGGGACTGGGCCTGAGACACCCCCCCCACCCTGATTCCCTGCCTAGTCTCTGGTATTGCACTACTGAGCTGTACTCACCCGCATGTGTGCGCCCACGTGTGTGCACCCACGTGCACACCCGTGCGGGCTGGTTCCCCACAGCATGCTTGGACCTGCTCAGGAATCTCTCTCTCCCCCTTTCTCTTTTTCCTTCCTTCCTTCCTCCCCTCCGTCTCCCACCCCGTGTGGTCAGTAAATTGGATGTTGACTGAGCTCCTGTCATGGCTTTTTGGGGCCCCAGGACCCTCGCCACCTTCTCCCCTGCCCCAGTTGGATTATCTGTGTCCTGGGATGGGGGCCTCGCTCTTGGGCCTCCCACATGGCATGGAAGAGCTGTCACATCCCAGGACCCCTGGGTCCCTGGTCCATCAAGTCACTGCCTCTTTGTGCCTCAGTTTACCTGTCCCGGGGTCACGTAGGCTTGGGAAGAGGCTATTGTGTCCCACTAGCCTGGGCACAGTCACAGGGTGGCACATGGGGACACTAGTGACTCGTGGGGACACTGGTGGCTCAGGGTCCCTGCCCCAGGGAGGGAGAGCCAGGCTGCAGCCAGGTGCTGGGCTCTGTCCCTCCTCTCCCATTGCCCCCCACCAGCCTAACAGAGTTGCCCCCCACCTTGTCTCCCAGCCCCATCCCGGTCCGGCTCATACTGGTAGCACTGGTTTGCACTGGCCCTCGTTACCCTTTTATTTCCTGGGGTGCCACCCGTGCCACTGGCGGGCCGGGTCGGTTTGGTTTTATATGGGAAAGGGGGGGGATCAGCGTTCGCTTACCACATCCTGACTTGGGCTGCGTGCGTTTGAGGGTGCCAGGCCATGCACTGTCCTCGGCCGGTGCTGCACCGTGCCGGGGGGTGGGGGCCAGGGTGGAGGGGTGGCTGGGACCCCTAGGCCCTTTGGGGCGTGGGGCAGCCAGAGGTGTTGGGGACAGGGTGGGGGCTGACGTGCCATTTGCATCCGGAAGAGGGGCCCAGGCCCCGGTCTGTGCCCGTGGGGTGGAGGGTGCAGGTGGGGAGGGGGCGCATGGAGGAGGGGGGCATGTGCTGCTCTGTTCCCGTCTTGGCCTGGCACCACGGTCCCTTCGCTACGGTCGGCGTGTCCCGTGCTGGAGTCTGGTGCCCCCCAGGCATCCTGGAGGCTGCAGGCAGGGGAAGGGGTGCTGGGGCACTCCTGGCCCCTTCTAACTCCTCCGCTGCTCCTGATCTTTCTTCTTCTGCTTCTCCCGCTGTTTCTCTGCCTTCTCCTGGGCCTTGCGCTCCTTCTCTACTGCCAGGCTCAGCTCCTTCAGCTTCCGCTTGAGCACTGCGCGGTCCTGCGAGTTGCTCACGCCCAGTGCCTGCCAAGACATGTGCGCGCTGGCCTCTGGGGGTAGATGTAACCTTCTCCCTGTCCTGGGGTGCCAGGATGCCCCTGCACCTTCTGCCCTATGAACTGGCCCATTGGGGTACCTGGAACCCCCCTGCACCGCTTGCCTTGTGGATCATCCAGGTGAGGTACCTAGAACTCTGCACCTTCTGCCCTGTGCACTAGCCCTTTGGGATACCTAGAGTCCCCCTCCATGTGCTTCCTGCCCCCTTGACTAGACTGTTGGGACACCTGGAAGCACCCTCCACCTCCTACCCCTGGACCAGCATGTGGGATTGCTTTGAGCCTTTTGTCCTGTGGAGGAGCCTAATGGGGTACCTAGAACCCCACATGCCTCCTGCCCCATGGAGCAGCCCACTGAAGTGCCTAGAACCTCTTGTGCTATGAATGAGCCCTTTGGGATATCTAGAGCCCACCCAGACCTCCTTGCCCTGTGGAGACCTCCTTACCCTTGTACCTGTGGGGTACCTAGAACCTCTTGCCCTCTGACAGCCTGTCGGGGTACCTAGAACCCTCCACACCCCAGTGGAGGAGAGAGATGCCCACCCCTGTACCTTGAGCTTGGCGCTGTCGAGGTGCAGGAGCCGGGGACCGTCAACCCCATGGGCTGAGAACTCGTCCACGTACTGCTCCAGGTTGAGGCTCTCCAGCCACTGCCCGACCTGCTGGCATGTCCAGCCTGCAGCTGCGCCGGGGGGCTCATCCAGGAACTGGGCACAGGGGGCCAGGGTTAGCTGGGGGGGTGGCCAGCCTCACAGGGCCTGGGGCAGCAGTGTGGGGTGCAAGCAGAGCAGGGAAGCTGTGGGGCTATGGCAGCGGGGTCCCCGGGGCTCACCTCATCGGAGGACTGCGACAGTGTGTGATAGGGGTAGGAGCACTTGGTGGCCGTTGTGCCACTGGGCAGCCGGGGGCTGGAGCTGGGTGGCGTGGAGTCATCACTCAGCGTCGATTCCTGGGGCAGCAGGAGACAGGAGGGCAGAGCTGGCCCCATGACTGGCCCCTATGGGGCTCCGGCACCAGCCTATAGCACCTTGTCCCTATGGACCCCCCACCCTCCCATCTAAGTACCTACTCCTATAGTTATCTCAACCCTATAGGGTTCTGACACTCTCCCATATAGCTCTCCTCTCTTATAGGGCTCTGCCACCCTCTAGAGCTATCTTGACCTTAAAGGGCTTTGAGACCCTCCCCTATAGCTATCCAGTCCTACCGTGCTCCACCTCCCTCTCTACAGTTAGATCCATAGGTGCGCTGAAGTCCTCCCCTATAACTTCCCATGTCCTCCTGTATAGCCACCCATCCCTCTAGGGTTTGGAGGCCCCTCCCTTCCCAGGCGATGCGCCAGTCCCCGGGCACTGACCTGGGAGGCAGATTTGGCAGGGCTGAGGCCCTCGTGCCGGGGCGAGCTGGCGGGCGAAGCAGTGCCCGGGGAGGCCGAGCCCTTTGTGCCGTCCGAGAACCAGGAGAAGGGCAAGAAGGGCGAGCCCGAGGGGCGGCCAGGGCCCTCTGCCACCTCCCTAGGGACAGAGCCATGTTAGGGTCTTCTGTGCTCTGTGCCCGACCCTCTCCCTGGGCTATTGTGGGGGTCAGGCAGCTCCCTCATCCCGGGGCTGCTGTGGGTCCTGGCCCCCCCCTCACCTGCTGCCCATTGACAGGCGGTTGCTTCCCTTCTCCTTCTTGCTCTTGCTGGAGGATGCCCGGCGGAGGGTCACCCTATGGGAGAGGGAGTCACACGGCAGCTGGGGCATGGGGGGCCAGGTGGGAGGGGAGCAAGGTGCCTCAAGGGCCATGCTCCCCCCTGGCCGCCTAGCCAATGTATGTCTCTGTCCCTCCATGCATCCCTCCATCTTTTCCTCCATCTCTCCATCCCTCCATGCATCTCTCCATCATCCATCCATCCACCCATCCATCCCTCCCTACCTGAACCCTTCCATCTGCTTCTCCATCCAGATACCCAGTGCTCCATCCATCCCACCCCAGGACCAGGACTCACCCTAGATCCAGGAACTTCCTCCGCGTTTTCTTATCCAGCCCCACAGTGGGGCTGGCCGGCTCGGGGGGACTCATGTCCCGGCTGTCGTCTGCAGGAAGGGGTGGGGGGGTCACCCACTGCCTCTCACATACAGATGCCGAGGGTCCCCAGCAATGGCAGGAGGAGGCTTTGTTGAGGCTACAGGATGGGCCCGTCCTCTGCTGGGGACCCCCAGCTGCCCCCAGCCCGGGGGGACAGGGAAAGGGAATGGGGACAGAGCAGGCCCTCACCTTCGCTGTGCCGCTGGGGCCGGGCATCGCGGCGGGCGAAGCCAGGCGAGCTGTCGGAGCTGTGGCAGGACTTGGGCGAGGGGGTGCCCGCCAGCCCCTCCTGTGACGAGGCGTTGGTGAGGGGCCGGTAGCGGCTGAGGGGCGGCGAGGGGCCCTCGGGGTCCCCCAGGGCCCGCCGCACGGCCGAGGCCTCGAAGGAGAACTCGGTGCCGCGGGAGAAGGGTGACGCGGCCGAGAGCGGGGACGAGGCCGAGGGTGAGCAGCTGCCCGGCGAGCGTCTCCCGGCCGCGGGGCTGCTGCTGCCCTCGGCTCCCTGGGGGGGCACAGGCGATTGGGGGAGGTCAATCCCCTGCAGCTCCCTAGGGGTGGTCCCCTGTTCCCTATATCTAACTGTTCCTCCCTTCTTGTCCCCTCCATCCCGCTGGGGGTCCCCCCAAACTGCCCCATTGGGCCCTTGCTGCACATCCCCGTGATCTGTCCCCAATACCTACCCCAGGCCCCCAGCCCATGCCCCCCATTAAGCTCACCCCAGTGCCCCTCAGTTCCCGCACGACCACCTCCAACCAGGCCCCCCTAAACCCCCTGGGCCATCCTGCAGGTGCCCTGGTCATGGCAGGGCCCAGCACCCCATCAGCTTGGCCAGGGTCCCTCCTCCACGAGTGCCCGTGGGGCTCACCCTCCTCTCAGGCCCATCTTCACCCTCGGTGGAGCTGGCGCTGTCTCGCAGGCGGGAGCGGGATGGCCGGTGCCGCCTGCCTTTGGCTAGGAGCCGTGCTCGGGCCTTCTGCAAGCTGCTGTCGAGCCGCTGCGTCTCTGGAACCACAGCGGTAAAATCTGGGGGTGAAAGAGAGACCGGGGCAGAGAGAGAGAGACAGGTGGACAGACGGACAAGCAGGGACAGGGAGATGCAGATGGATGGATGGGTAGGGATGGAAAGACGGATGAGTAGAGACAGGGATGGATGGAGAGATGGATGAGTAGGACAGGTAAAGGGCGACAGATGGACAAACAGGTAGGGACAAGGAGACCAGAATGGATGGATGCATGCACAGGTAGGGATAAGGAAATGGGGATGGGAGAACATTGTGGGGGGATGGATGAGCAGACAGATGGGAGGACATGGGGATCCCAGTGGAGACGGAGAGCATTGCAGGGATGGATGAACAGATGGACAGAGGGAGAAGGCCAGCCCAGTGGTGATGGGAGGGAGGCAAAGGGGCACAGAGACAGGGTAAGAGTATCGGGGGACGGATAGGAGATCGCAGTAGGGGTGGGATGGGGGGGGGACAGGGATAGGGGAGAAGTGTGGGGATGGATGGGGGATCCCGGTGGAGGTGGGACAAGGGACAGGGACAGAGAGAAGTGTTCAAAGAGATGCCTGGCACGTGATGCCCCAGTGCCCACGGCGCAGGCAGCCCTGGCCACAGTCGGGGCAGGGAGAGGAGCTGGCGGAAGCCGGGGGCAGAGCGGGGGGCCACGGGGCTCCCCGGGCTCATCTGCTCTGAGTGTTCCCAAGGACCAAGTGTCCCTGTCACCTGGGCCTGTCCCTGGTCTACCCCACCCCAGGAGAAAGCTCTGCCCAGGGTCTGAGTGGGATTGCCCTGATGCGCCCCAGTCATCCACTGAGGGTTTTGGCCCCATCATCCCCATAGCCCAGCCCCTGCCGCCTGCCCTTCTCTGCCTGAACAGCCCCACCTTTGGCCTCCACTTGGACATCCCGTGCTCCAGCCCCAACCATCAGCATGGACCCCTTGGGCTAAGTGTCTCTCTGTGTCCCTAAGTGTCTCTCTGTGTCCCTGTGCCCTGTGAGCATCTCCACGTCTGGGTCCATGTGGCCCCATGTGTGTCCCTGTGCCCACACCCATGTGCCTGGGTACCCATATGTGTCCCCGTGGCCCTAAGTCCCCCTGTCCCTGTGCATATCCATGTGCCCATACCCTTGTGTGCACGATGCCCCTGCTCCCATGTGCATGGCCCCATGCCCAGCTCTGGGGTGATTTCTGCCACCCACCCCAGCCTCAGTTTCCCTTCTCGCCTCATCACTGACAGGTAGGAAGGCATGGAGGGGACAGGAGGCTGAGGAGGCTGCAGGGTGCAGGGTCCTATGGCTGGGCCTCACCCCCGCCCCCAAATGTGCTGTGGGACTGCGCCCCTGGCAGGCCCCTGTGCTGTGTCCGTGGGTCTGGGATGCAGGGGAAAATGGGGGCACCTTCCTGGGGGGGCATCGCCCACAAGGACTCACCAAAAACCTCATCCACGTCCTGCAGCTTGGAGACCGACATGGTGAGACAGAGCTGAAGGGAGAGGGGGCAGTCAGAGAGCGGGGACCCCATGCCAGGCTGGGAGGGCTGCTGGGCTGGGGGGCAAAAGGAAGCAGGGAAGGGAACCCAGGTGTCCAGCCCTACCACCCTCACATCATGCTGAGGCCTCCAGGCCCAATCCTGCTCCTTGACCTGTGCAGGCAGGATGGTGGGGTTCACCGATGTGTCTCCTGCCACATACCTCCTCCTGGCATGGGGGGGGCCACTGTTTGCTTTGCCCTATGCCAGCCTTGGCCTGTGGCTCCCCAAGCAGCAATTCCCTCCCCTAGTCAAGCTGTCACCCCATGGTGGGAGCAAGAACAGGCACTGCTGCTCTTCCTACCCATCCCCTCCTGGGGACCCCTGAGCCCCCATCCCACTGGGACCCTCTGCAAATGGGGGTGGGAAGGATGCCCCCACACCAGCCCTGCCTGCGCAGTGATCCCAGTGTCCTCCCATGCCCTTGGTCTCAGCAGCCCTGGTTGGGGGGAGCCTAGGGGCTGAGGAGGGCATAATGACCCTCAGGACAGGTGATAGCATCCATTGCTCTCCTCCCCCCCCACCATTGTTGGTCTGGGATGGAGACATCACCTCCCCTCTCTGGGGCGGGGGGGAGCCCCAGGGCTTGGGAGTGGGAAGGGCTGTAGGGCCTGATAGTGCTGACCCCCCCCACCCCATGGGAATGGGAGATTTGGGGTTCACCAAAAAGCATCCCAATAGAGGAGGGGGGGCTGTGGATTGGGATAGGGCCTGTTGCAAAGTTCCCCCCCCAGATCCTCCTCTGTTAATCCCCCCACCACTTGCCCCCCCCCCCAGATTTTGGGGCTGTCCCTGGAGCAGAGGCCACTTCCCTGCCAAAGAGAGGGATAAAACTGAGCCCCCCTCCCAATAAGCACCCCCAAGCCCCTCTTGAGGGGAAGATACAGATGGCCTTCCCAGCATGGGGCCAGGGAGAAGCCCCCCCCATTCCCCCCCCCAGGGTATTTGAGGGGGGAGGTGGGGTAAGAGCAGGCCTGGGGGACACCTAATTGAGGTCCACTTTGCAGTATCTCTCAGTGGGAGGGGGCTGCTAATACCTTGGGAGCATCGTGAGGGGGGGGGGCTGAGGGGGATCAGAGTCAAACCCAGCCCCCAAAAATGCCTGCTGCCCCCCAAGGCCCCTCCAATCCCTCCACTTCGATCCATTCCCAGCACAGCTAAACAAGGCCGGGGGGGTGGGGGGGGAGGGCGCTGTACCGAGGATGGGCAGTGCTGGGGATGGGGGGACATTAACAGGAGGGGACACTACCGGTGATGGGGGGGGGGGGGGGCTGTACCAGAGGACCGTACAGGGATGGAGGGTGTTCCAGGGACGCTGTACCAAGGAGGACCATAACCGGGAGGGTGGTGTACTGGGGGGGGAGGGAGGGCGAAGATGCTATACTGGGGGTGGGGGTGCTTTAGAGGGGATGCTGTCCCAGGGCCGGGGGGCTGTACCGAGGAGGGGCTGTACCGGGGTGGGATGCTGTACCGAGGGTGGGGGAGAAGCTGTACAAGGGGGACACTGTACCGGAGGGATGCTGTACCGGAGGGGTGGGTGCTGTACCGGGGGATGGGGATGCTGTACCGGGCAGGGAGCTGTACCGGAGGGATGCTGTACCGGGGATGGGCCTGTCCCGGGGTTACGCCCTGCCCTCCCCCCACTCACCCGCGCTCCTCAGGCATCCTGGGCTCCTCCCGCCGCCGGGCCGCGGGCCGAGCCGGGCCGAGCCGGGCCAGGGGCGCTGGGGAGCCGGGCCGGGCCGAGCCGAAGGCGCCGCAGAGCTGGGCCACCCCGCCGGGCCGGGGGCCGCGGGGGGGGGGTGGAGGCGGGGGGGGGACAGGAACCCGGAAGCGGCCGGGGCCGGGGGTGGGCCGGGATCAGCCGCCGCGCCCCGCCCCGCCTACACGGCGCGGGTGTGCAGCGCCGAGCACCGCGGCGTGGTGCTGAACGGACAGCGCCGGGCTGTGCAGCGCCGAGCACCGCGGCGTGGTGCTGAACGGACAGCGCCGGGGTGTGCAGCGCCGAACACCGCGGCGTGGTGCTGAACGGACAGCTCCCGCCCGGCACGCGCGGGCACACACCCACGTACACCCACGTACACCCACGTACACCCACACGAGTTCTTTTGCACACACACACAGGCACATGCATAAAGACGCACAGATGCACGCACGCACACAGACATGCGCACACAGGTGTACACATGCCTGTGTGCACACACACACGCACGCACGCACATACACACACGTGTGCCAGTGGCTCTACCCCCTTCTGGTTTCCCCCATTTTCCCTAGACCCCTTCCAGTATGGCACTCCTCCCAGTATGGCAGTCCTCCCTGTACCCCAGTCCTCCCTGTGCCCCGGTGCTTCTCTCATTTTCCAGTGCCTCTGTGGGATCATTGACCCTGCGTTACCCCCCCGGGCCGGCCAGTCCTCCCAGTGCCCCCAGGTGGCCCCTCCAGGCAGTGGGGGTGGGGGTGGGGGGGGAATCAGGCGCGGCCAAGACAATGAGGTTGTATTTATCGATATGACAGGATGAGAGGACGTTGCATTACAAAACGAGGACCAATACATACATACGTACATATATATATAGTATATACACCCACAGGTATACGTGTGAGATTAAATAACCCCAGGACCCCCCCGGGGCTCTCGCTCCCACCCCCCCCTTAAATACTCCCCCATCCCCAAAGTGGCTCCAATCCAGTCGGACCCCTCCCATCACCCCTGTGTGCCCCCCTCCTCCCCGTCCCAGTATAACCAGCTCTGACGCCCAGTTGCCCCCACATCCAGTTACTGTCGGAGACTCAGTACTTAGGGGAGGGGGGGTCCAAAATGGAAACAAAAATAAAGGGATTTCCCCCTGGGATTAGGGGAGGGGGACGTGTCCCAGGGCAGGGGCCCCGTGACCTGATGGGTTTGGCCAGTGGCAGTGGGGGGGACATCCCAGCCCCACAGAAATACTGTGATTTTTTGGGAGGGGGGTAGGGGAGAGGGTATTGATATTTACAGTTGGCAGATTGGGGCTGTGGGGTCTCTCACCCTTCTCCCGGCATTGCTTTCACACCAGAGAGGAAGAGGGAGCAAAGAGGGGAGCCCTGTCTCGTGAGTGCCCAGACAATGGGGCGCAGGTCCTCCATGTCCCCTCTGCTAAGGGAAGGCGAAAGAGCCCTGGGCTCGGGGACGCCGGTGGCAGGTGTCGGGGGAGTCCAGTGGCACCGACGTGGGCGCCCCCACTGCCCCGTGGTCTTCCTGTCCGTGCCTGCGCAGCCGGGATGCCGGGCAGCCCCCGCGTCCCTTGGAGGGGGGGGGGTGCGCTTTGGGAGCCAGCATACCCCCGCCGTGCTGGCTGCAGAGGTTGGCAAAGGCAGAGGTTGGCAAAGGGCCATCATGTCCTTTATGCCTAATGGTGGTGGCACTTTGGAGGGTGGGGGGGGGCCCCCCTCCAACTCCATGTCGAAGGTCTGAAGTGTCCTAGGCACCATGTGCCGAACCCGACGTGGGCACCTTGCTCCGGAGCCGGCCCGGTGCCAGGGTCGAGTCCGCCGGGTGGGGGGTCTGGCCAGCACCGTGTGCCCAAAGGAAACCAGGCCCTGCCCCGCATCGATGCTCCAGGTGAGTCCCAAGAGGAGAAGCTGGGGATGGGGGAGGGGTCTTTCCAGTGTACCCCCCCTTTGTTCCCCAGTATGGCTCACATTTAGGGGGGGGTGTTTCTGCCTGTCCCCCCTCCAGCGTCAAACGTGGGTGCCAGTTCTTTATCTTGATCTGTGTCCAGGGTTGGGGGGGAGGTCAGATTAAGAGGAGGGTGCATTTGGGGAGGGGGAGGCATGGGGGGGCTGTGCCCCCCTCTGATCGGTCCATCACGTTACAAGACTCACACTGGACACAGACATGAACACGGGGTGTCCGCCCCCCCCCTAAACAGCCCCCTAGAGATGCACCCCCAATCAGACCCCCCCGCACTGTCTCTGTGCCCCTGAGGGGAGGTGGGGGGCACCAGGTGGCCTTGGCAGGGATTTCGTCTCCTCCTCGGTGGGGAAGGAGTGGGAAGGTGGGGACGGGGCCGGGGGGAGAAGGGGAAAACCCCTGGGCCCCCCAAATCACTGCTGTTTGAGGGTGGTTTAAGTCGGGTTGGAATTTTTCAAAGTCTGCAGCTTGGCCTCCAGTTCGGAGATCTGAAAAACAGCAAAGGGGAGAGGTCTCAGGGGGGCCCGGTGGGGCAGGGGGCAAGGGCTGAGAGACACAGGTTGGGGGGCACAGGACTGCAAGGGGGCAGGACAAGGGGGGCAGGATGGGAGGACACTGGGGTGGTGGGAGGCACAGGGCTGGGGGAAGAGGGTAGGGGCCTGGGGCTGGAGGGGGAGAGGATAGGGTCACAAGGATGGGGGGGACAGGATGAGCCAGGGAGCAGAGAACCAGGGGTAGGGTGATGGGGGACAAGACTGGGCTGGCGGGGGGAACACGATTGGGGGGACACAATGGGGGATAGGCTGGGCAGGGGGCACAGGGCTGGGGAGCAAGGGAGGGAGCTCAGGGCTGGGGACACACAGCACTTGGCGGGGGTCCAGGGTGATGGCACCTGGCAGGGAGCTCAGGGCCACATGTGGGGGGCACAGTGTCAGGACTGGGGCACAGAGGCATGTAGGGGGGCACAGAGCCAGCTTGGGGGGCCCAGAGAGGAACAGGGGGCTGCAGGAAGGTGGAGGATGAGTTGCTGTGGGACACCGGAGGGGCATTTTTAGGGGTGATTTTAGGAAGGTATGAGGAGGACACTGAGGGGGTCTGCTGGGGTGGGGGATGAGGCAGGAGGGTTTCTGTGCTGGCTGGCCCAGCCAGGGGGGCCTGCCTGGGCCCTGGTGCCCCCCAGCCTGGTGGGTCCCTCCCGACGCTGCCCCGACCGTCCCACAGCGAGAGCAGAGGGTGTGGGGCTGCCCGGGCCCCCCGGGAACCACCCCGACCCCATGGCATTAGGACCCACCGGCCTGGCCTGTGCCAGAAGGGGGGCTGCTGGGGTCCTTCGCGTCACCCGGCCCCATTCTGTAGCCCCCAGTGACCTGCCTGGCCACCCCAGGTGGGCCAGGTCCCGCGTGTTGCAGGGGATCCAGTGAGACCCAGCAGAGGATCTGCTATGACCCAGCACAGCTCTGACCTGACCTGACCTGCTGGGGAGGACCCAGTGTAGCTAGTAAGGAATCCAGTGTCATCTGGTGTGGGATCCAGCATGACCAGCATGGGATCCAGCTCCCAATATAGGATCAAGTGTGACCCAGTGCCTTGTGCAGATCTACCAGGAACCACCATGGGATCCAGCACAAGCAGTCTGGGGATCCAGTGCCCAAGAAAATCTCTTTTGATCCCTTATGGGATGTAAGATCCTGAAGTAGGATCCACTGTGACCTAAAATCTAGACAGATCCACTGCAATCCAGTGTGGGATCCAATGCCAGGAGGAGGGTCAGGTGTGAGCCAGTACCCAAGCAGATCCACTATGATCCAGTGTGGGATCCAGTGCCTGGAGCACAATCCGGTGTGAGCCAGCACCCAAGCAGACCCACTGTGATCCAGTATGGGATGCAGTGCCTGGAGCACAATCTGGTGTGAGCCAGCACCCAAGCAGATCCACTGTGATCCAGTGTGGGATCCAGTGCCCAGAGCAAGACCAGGTATGAGCCAGCACCCAAGCAGATCTGCTGTGATCCATTCTGGGATCCCGTGGCCAGAAGAGGATCAGGAGTGAGCCAGCGCCCCAAGCAGATCCACTGCGATCTGTTGCGGGATCCAGTGCTGGGAGCAGATCGGCTGCGATCCGTTGCAGGATGCGGCGGCCGGAGCGGGGCGAGGTGGGAGCCAGGCCCTCCGGGACAGGCGAGAGGCCGGAGTGACGGGATCGGCGGTGCCCGGCCGTGCCCCAGGTGGCCGGAGCGGTGCTGACGGGGCTCAGGGACAGCCCGCATCCCGGCGCCCGGTGCCCACCTTCTCCTGCAGCTTCTCGATCTCCTCCTTGTGGGCCAGCTCTGACTCCTCCAGCACACGCCGCTGGGCCGTCTCCTTCTTCAGGAACTCGATCTCCCTGCAGTAATGGTGCCGTCAATGCCTGCCCAGCATGTGGGGCAAAGCCAGGGCAGGGGGCACCAGAGAAGGGATCTGTGCCCAGCTGGGGTGTCACGGGGGAGAGGGGCCAAGTGTGGCAAGACCCTGGGAGCTGGGGCCTCAGGGAGGGACCATGCTCAGGGGAGGATCCATGCCCAGGGACGAGCCGTGCATGGGAAGGGGTGGTGCCCAAGGGATGGTCTGTGCCCAAAGGATGGTCTGTGCCCAGGGGATGGTCCATGTCCAAGGGGTGGTCTGTGCCCAGGGTATGGTCCATGCCCCAGCAGATACTCTGTGCCCAGGAAAGGATCTGTGCCCAGGGACAAGTGGTGTCTGGGATGGGGTTGGTGCCCAAGGGATGATCCATGCCCAGGAGATGGTCTGTGCCCAGGGGATGGTCCATGCCCAGAGAAGGGTGCTGCCCTGCCCTCACTTTTGCTGGTACTCCTTGATGAGTCTCTTGGCCTTGCTGTACTTGCGCTCCAGGGTCTGGTACTGGGCTTGTGTTTCCTTGAGGTGCTCATCCACAGCCTGGCACAGGTTCTGCGCCTCCATCCAGTACCCCTCCAGCTTCTCCATCCGCTCCTTGTTCTCCTCCACACTCTGCTCCAGCTGGGCCTTCTCAGCCCGCCACCGGGCCTTCTCCTGCTCCAGGCACTGCAGCTGGGGGACAGTGGGCTCAGGGCTTGGCCCTGCGCAGCAGGGCATGGCACGGTGCAGCACGGCATGGTATGGCGCAGCATGATATGGCACGGCATGGCATAGCCAGAGAACAGGCATGGCATGGCACAACCCAGCATAGCACTGGGGGAGTAGGGCTCCAGGGGGAGATTTGGGGGGCTAGGAAGGGTTCAGGGAGGTGGAGGTCCATGGGAAAATGGGGAGATGAAGGGGATTAGGTCGAGGGAGGATGATGGTGCCTGGGCCCCGGCACGCAGCCCTGCTGCCATACTGGAGCTTGGGCACCCCAGGGCCCCGCTCACCTTCCTCTTGAGCTGCTGGATCTCGGCCTCAGTGACAGCGTGCTTGATCTGGAGCTGGGAGAGGAGCAGGGCATTCACACGGTGTGGGGACAGATTGGGCACAGCCAACCGGGGTCTCCGGTGCAGCCCCCACACATGTGCGCGTATCCACACACGTGTGCCTGCCCCAGCCCCTGCACCCCCCTCACCTCCTTGAATTTGTGCACCAGCTTTTCAGGGTCCATCTCCACGGGGGAGAGCGTGTCCTCGTTCTCGGCCAGCTCGAACACCTCGATGGCCATCTCGCTGCTGGGGAACATGGGGCTCATCTCCTCCTCCTCGTCCGTGGCGTATTCGCCCGTCTGTGGCGGGCACAGAGCAGGGTTGGCATGCAGTGGCCTTACAGCCCAGCACTCACCATCGCCTCCTCCCACCCTGAAACACAGCTCTGCACCCCACTCTCTGCAGGGGACACTGAGACACTGGGACCCATATAGGATGGGGGAACTCAGCCATGGATGAGGGCCACGTCTGTCCCCGACCCTTGTTGAATCCTCTGCCCCCACAGCCAGGGAGGCTGATGCAGGTCATGAGAGCCCCCATCCCTGTGCCCCATGGTGGAGCCATCCCCCTCACCTCCTCATCCTCTTCGGTGTACTGGGTGTACCGCTGCTCGATCATCTCCCGCTGCCACCGCTCCTGCTCCAGGGTCTGTTGGATCAGCTGGGCCACCTCACTCTGCTCACCTGGCTTCTCGCGTCCGATGAGGAACCTGCAGGGACACCCGGGCAGCTCAGCCAGGGGACATTGAGGTGATACAGGCAGGGGACCCCCTGGTGGCGCAGCCAAGGGACTCCCAGGTGGCACAGGCAGGGGACACATGGGCAGCTCAGCTGGGGGACTCCCCTGCTAAGAAACATAGTGCTCCTGCACCCAGTGGTACCAGCCCCTGGGAAGGACAGGGAGGGGGCAGCCCCACAGCACAGCAAGGGATGGGGATGTTGCAGGACCCAAGGGCAGGACTGGGAGGGGTGTTGGGGGGCACTGGTGATTGGGGGTGGCAGATGAGTGGGGGTGCTGGATTAGGGGGCTGGGAGGATCCTGGAGTGTTGTGAGGCACAGGTTGGGGGGCAGGGAGTACTAGAGGGGCAGAGGAGAGGCTGGGGACATATTTTGGGCATTAGGCTGCAGGGCAGAGGGCGCTACAAGGGTCACAGCATGGCCTGGGAGAGGAAAGCTATGGGAGCATGCAATGGGGCAGGGTGTCAGGGAGGGATAGGGATGTTTCAGGGGGCTCAGCACCAGCTGGGGCTCTCCCTGCCCCCCAAGCACTCCCAGCCCAGGGTCGGTCCATGGAGGGGGATCCCTGGTGTGGCAGCCAGAGCCGGCGCCCTATGCCCCAGCCTGGGGTGGGGCACTGGGGCCGGCAGGAAGCCAAGACAATGGGCTATTGTCAGCCCTGGGCACAGCCGCGACGCCCCGGGGTCCCCCCGGGCCCTACCGGACGCGGCCCTTGGTGTTCCTGAGCACGGAGGCTGCGAAGCTCTGCGTCACCCCCACCAGGCTGGTGCCGTCCACCTCCACGATGAGGTCGTTCACCTGGATCCTGGGGACAAAGGGGCCATCAGCAAGGGGACATCCCCTTTCCTACCCCACCCTCTGCGCCCCAGGGGCTACCAGCATCTTGTCCCTGTGCAGGGTGGCCGCAGGGACGAGGAAGTCCACCACGAAGCCATGCCCCCAGCCGCTGCCAGCCACTTTGTGCAGCTGCATTATTAATAGGGCTCACGGCTCAGGTTTCAGCACCATCAGATAAGGGGAATTTGATGCTGTGAATGTGCAAACACGCGTGTGCATGCATTGCGGTATTGGTAGCCGGCTGGTCAGCGCTCACTCATCTCCTGGGTGGTGGGAACATCTGGCTGGCCCCTGCTCCCATCTGCCTGTCTCCTCGCTAGCCCCAGCTGAGCTTTTTTTGGATGCAAACTGGCCTCCTTGGGTTTACATCCTCGCTGGGCAATGAGCACGTGGCCAGGTGTGCAAGCATGGCCAGCCAGGCTGGCTCTGCAGGTCAACCCGCAGATGCCACGTGGCCACCAGCACTGAGATCATCAGCCCAGGGGGCTAGTTGCTGACATCCAGGTGGGAAAAGGGGTAAGGATGTGTCAGGGGCTCCCATTGCACGTCCTCCAGCAAAGCGAGCGAGAACGTGGCACAGAGCAGGCTGGGTGCAGGTCCGATTTCCTGCCCTGGTGCTCAGGGCACTTGGGGATGGGAATTGCCATTACCTGCCGTCCCGGTGGGCCGCTCCTCCCTCCGTCACCGTCTTGACGAAGATGCCCAGTTTCTCCAGGCCCATGTCAGCCCCTGCGCCCATGCCGATGATGCTGATCCCAAGCCCTTCGGAGTCTGTGGGGACAGAGAGCCTGTGTCCTCGTGGGGTGAGTGAGTGGGGACACCCAGGGCTGTTGCAGCCCCTCCAGGCAGGGACACCTGCCTGGGCGCAGGTGGAGACTGAGGCCCCAGGAGATGATGGGTGCTCAGCACAGTGAGAAGGGAGACGGTGGCTGGGTATAGGGCCCCTCTCCCTCCCCGGAGGCTGTGCCGTGCCTAGGCTGGCCTCTCTCCTTCCCCGGTGCCTGGGGATCTCCTTTGCTTGGGGAGCCTGCAGTGGGCTGGCTGCCTCTCCCATCTCCCATGGGCACCCCTGGGTGCCTCAGGCATGAGGGAGCCCCGCGGTGGAGCTGGCTGCAGGGGGGACACATGTGAACACGTGAGAACATACATGCATGGCTGCCATGGCACCATGTGTAAACCAGGTGCACGCATACCCGATGTGCAAGGCAACAAGTGTGCAAGGTGTGCAGGGGATGAGGTTGGCAGCCAGGGGCTGGGAGGGTGCAGGGACCCCAGCCCAGCCTGGCCCACCTTTCTCCAGCTCCACAGGGAAGAGATCGAGCCGCTCCACCCTCTTCTCCAGCTCATACTCAGCTGAGGCGGCCATGGGGTCGACATCCTCATTGCGGCGGTCATAGTCCTCGTTGGAGTAAGTGCTGAAGACCTGCGGGAGGGAGGGAGGGAGCCACTCACAGAGGCAGCAGACCAAGGATGGGAAAACGCCATGGCCAAAGGGATGGCAAAACAGGCATCCATTTTACCATCCCTTTGGCCATGGCATTTTGCCCAACCGCCTAGCCCAGCTCTCTAAGCATTCCCCACTACCGCTCCAGCCAGGAGAAGAGAAAGGATGGATGGAGCAGCTCCAAAGGGGATGTTTTTTCCCTCTGCTCCACCAGGCTCTTAGTAACCTCCTGCTTCCCTCTTCCCCTGGCACCAGTGATGCTCAGAAATGTTTCCATTAGCTGCCTCGGCACGGGTGCTCCTGTGAGAGCAGCACCCGCACCGAGAGGCCCTCCTGGAGCTGGGGAGATGGGAGCCCCGCACAGGGCTTGAGCTGCTGATCCTACAAGACACTAGAGAATTCCCCCCCCCCCCCCCCAGGTCACATCATCAGACAAGGGACAGTTTGAGGAAGCGCAGCAGATGTGAGGTGCCCCTGGGAGCTCCCAGGTCCTTGCAGACCCAGATCCATGCCCTGTGCCCCAAACTTTTTGCCCTCATTTGGCTGAAACGAGGGTGACTGCACCACGCAGAGGGGGACGGACAGGAGGTATGGAGGGACAGACAGATATATTCAGGGATGGAGGGAGGGATGAATGGACAGAAGGGGAGATTGATGCATGGGTGGAAAGATGGATGGATGAATGGACCAATAGGTGGACAAAGGAATGGATGGTTGGGGGGGGTGGATGGCTGGATGGGAGGATGGATGGATGGGAGGATGGATGGAGGGATGGACAGATGGGTGCATGGGTAGGTTGTACAAGCACTGGCTAGTGTGAGCATTGCACAGTTTGAGGTTCCTGCTCGGGGACAGCAACACTGGCTTGTTCACCCCTCTCTTCCCCTTGCCCACCCTCTTCTTCCCCTCCCCCCTCCCTGGAGGCATTCCCTGCTCTCACCCACCACCTTCTCACTTTCCCCTTCCTGTCACCCTGAGTGAAAGAGCCCTGAAGGACCAAGGACGGGCCCTGTGCAAGGGCTCCTCCACAGGCAGAGAGAAAGCAGCCGGGTCTTGCCGGGTTCAAACCCAGCCACAGTAGTGAGGCGTTGAGCAAGGACCACCCGCCCGGCCGGCCCCAGGGGACATGGGGCATGGTCGGAGGGAGGGATGGAGATGGGTCATCAACTTCCGTGCCAAGGCAGTCCTGTGGCCCCTCGGGGAGCACGTCTGCCCAGCACAGCCCAGCTGTCCCAGAGCCAGCCACGTGCAGGCTGTTTTCTTGTTCCGGCCTTGCCTCCACTGTCCTTCCTTGCACTCCCAGGCACTCACACGCCTGCCCGGGCACTTCCATGCAGGCCTGGGCACCCATCCCAGAGCCAGGGGAGCCAAACCCCAGCACTGTGCCAGTCACAGAGGAGATTTAGATGTCACGGGAAGTTTGGGGTGTGCTTATTCCCCTGGGTTTCCACCCAGCGGATTTAACCTCCGGCTCTGCCCGCCGAGCCCAGGGGGAGAGGGCAGGGAGGCAACAGGGACACTAGTGATTCCCCAACCCCTGCATTCGGGCAGCTCCATGTCCTGGCACCCTACCCTCTCGTAGACGGGCACTCTCAGGTCTCTGAGCCCCTTTCCTGCCCATCTGGAGGCCCCTGGCAGTGCCGTGACCCCATGCCCGTCTCTTCCCAACAGGTCCGGGGAGCCAGAGGCTGCTGAAGGCCCTGCGGCCCCACCACAGAGCTGCTTCGCTTGCAGGATGCTGCTCGCTGTGCTGAAGGTTTGGGAGCTGGAGGGTGACCCCAGAGCTGCAGCTGCCTCTGTCTCCCCACAGGCCTGGGGACACAGGAGGTCCCCAGCCACCTTCGGTCCCCTGGAGGGAGCAGAGACAGGGGCTGAACGGGATTTTTCGAGGCCACAGCAGAACCTCCAGACAAAGCCTGGGGAATTGATGCGGGGCAGCTGGTCGGAGCGGGGAGATGAAAGGCAAAGGAGGTCAGGGCGAGCAAACGGATGCTCCTCTAATACAGTAAATCCCTGGGCCTGCTAACCCCCAGCACGGAGCAGCCGGTGCCCGGGGCAACCCCCTAAATCCTGCCAGGCACAGTTCGCTGCAGGGTCAGCGGGTGCCAAGGGGGCTCAGGGACATCCCTGCACTCAGCACCCACAGCCCCCCGTGCACCTTAGCCTGGCCATGCCCACTGCCACCCCCGGTCCCTGGCCCGGAGCAGGGGGCAGGGTCCAGCCCCCTGCATGGGGCACCGGGAACAAGTCCCTGAGCCAGCCCAGGGCAGGAAGTGAGGGCCAGGGGTGCCACATCCCTGCACCCCAGGGAAGGCTGGATGGGGGACCAGCTGGGGACAGGGACAGTTCCTGGGCATGGCAGATGTCTCTGGGGCCGCCAGCCCGGGGCTGCAACGCCACCAGGGGCGAGTGGATTAGGGATAACACGGCGCTGCTAAAGCCTTGCAACAAAGGGCATTAGGGATGAGTGTCAAGGGCCATTGCACAAAGCCCAGTGACACTCAGCAATGAGCAGGACCCACAGCATGGCCCAGAGCCACCTGGGTGGCACCTAGGGGTGCACGTCACCCTCCACAGCCTGCCCCGTCCTCCCGTAATCACCGGAGAAAGCACCTGAGGAGCCACGAGGGACTTGCCCGGGAAAGGGGATCCCTGCACGAGCCCTGGCACGGGGCTCACACCTCCAGCCGGGGATCCAGTCCCCTGTCCCCAAAGTCCCCAACCTGCCTCCCAGGCAGCACCCGTCCGCTCCCGGCATCTCACTGAGCTGGGCACCCCCAGGTGGGCCCTTCTGCCCCTCCGTCCCCGCGGGCCCCCCAGGTGCCCGGGGTGTTTGGAACGTGCCAGGGGCCCCCAAATACCATGGGGCAGCGGCCGGTGGGATGTGGCCCCCCACGCACTGGATGCACAGGATGGGGTGGCACTTCTCCCAGGTCTCCCCATCACCAGTGCCCCCCGAGGTTTGTGGGGGGGGGGGTGTCTCGGACACCTGGGTCCCATCCCCACCGTGCAAGCGGGACCCTCTCCTTTCGCCTCCAGCCCACGGAGGGAGGATGGAGACAGCGAGCTCCTGGCACTTTTGGGGGCGATGCCGACCTCCCCTTCCCATGCTGGGCTCTAGGGGAGCCCCCAGCCACTTTGCCCCAGAGCCAGGAGTCCCAAAGAGCCCGGCTGCCCCCTCCACCGGGGCCAGCCCTTTCCCGGGGCTGGCCGGGTGGGTGCCCCGCTCTCCCTGGCCTGCGGCCACTGCTGCCACCGGGGGCCCCTGGCGGGTCCCTGTCCCCCCCCGGCCCAGGTGGGGCCACCCACCCGCCTCTGACTCAGAGCCAGAATATAGGCCGGGTCTCTAAAAATAACCCAGCTCCAGCACAAAGCAATTTCTGTTCCTCCAGTCGGGGGGATACGAACGCGAGCGAAAGCCCCGAAATAGCAGCGCGGCCCCCTTCTCCCCGGCTCCTCCGCCGGGAGCCTCGGGCTGGCTCCGGGGCAGCGGGGGACCGGCGGGGAGCCTGAATCCCAGAGCCGTCCCCGTGCCGGCCGCGTCCGGGCCGGAGCGGGGTGGGGGGGGCCGGGGAGCCCTCGCTGCCGCAGCCACTTCCCCTTCCTCCGCTTCCTCCCCGCGCCGAAAATGGGCACAGGGTGGGGGGGGGAGGACACCCAAAATAGCCTCCCTGGCCACCTCGCTCCCCTAGGGACCCCCGAATCGGGGGACACCAGGGTCGGGTCCGGGGAGGGGACACTGTGTGTGTGTCCCCCCCCCTTAAAAATCCCTGGGGTGGGGGGAGAGGGTGGCAGCATGGCCTGAGGGCGCCCGGAGGCCTGGCGGCCGCCACTGCCTTTCCAGGCGATATTTAAGGGGACCCCCCCCCTCCCTGGGGCACGGCAGCTCCTGGCCTTTTCCGGAGACTTTTTGGCCCTGGGGGGGGGGGGTAGTGGAGCTGCTCAGGGGCTCCCCCCACTGCCACCCAGGCTCCTGCTGTCCCCCAGCCCAATGTCACCGCTCACCCCATCACCGTCCCCAGGGTGACACAGCCCCCTACAGGGTCCCCGCTGCATCAGGGCTCACTGGGGGTGGGGCAGGGGGGGCTACAGCACGCCAGGGCCGGGCCCTTCGTTAGCCGGTTCGTTAGCGGCAGCCCAGGCCCAAGCGCCTCTGCAGCCTCCGAGGCGCCCGCCGGCAAGGGCACGGCCCGGGGTGCTGAGTGGGCACGATGCCATCGCAGTGGGTGGGGACCAGGAGGGTGCAGGACCCCCCCTCCAACCCCACACCAGGACCCTGTCCCCTCCCTGCGCCCGCGTGGCCGGGCCGGACGCCACCGCCTCGGGTGTCCCGCTGGGCCGGGCTGCGTGCCCCACCACGGCACCGGGGCCACCCACCAGCACGCAGCCCCCCAGAGGGGTTATTTTGGGGCACGGGAACAGGAGGTAAATCACAGCCCTTCACTCCGGCCTAGGCTCTGGCAGCCCTTTTCCGAGCTGGGCCGCCGCGGCCCTCACCGAGCCCGGGGACGTCCCCAGAGCTGGCCGCGCTCTGCTCGCCCGGGGCAGCGGGGTGCCCACGAAGGGTGGGCACGGGGACACGGAGGTTGCCCAAAGCCCAAGGGGAGGGAGAAGGCCGGAGGAGGGGGCAGAGTGATGCCCCCGCAGCCCTGGGTTCCTCCCTGCTCTGCCCAGGTTGCCCCCACCGGGAAGGACACCACCGGCTGGCTTACCTGGATGGGCGCCGTGCTGAACTGGATCTTTCGGTTGGGGACGGGCTCCTCTTCCTCGGACAGCCCGGGGATCTCCACGCAGCTGGACTCGGGCTCGTAGAGCCCGTCGGCCTCTTCGTCCTCGTCCAGCCCGCTGCCCCCCGAGTCCTCCCCGAGCCCACTGTAGGCACTTATGTCCACCAGGTCCGCCTCGGAGAAGTCCTCCTTCTTGGACTCATCGTACAGGTCACCCTCGTCCGCCCGCTCGCCCTTGCTGGCCTCCTCGGGGTAGGTGGCCTCCTCACCTCCCTCCAGGTGCTTCTCGGTGGCCACGTGCCCGGCCTCCCGGCCAGCAGGCACCGTCGCTTCGGCCTGCAGCTCCTCAGCCCTCTTGGCCGGCTCCGGTGGCAGTGCCGGCTCGCCCGCTGGCTCCTCTGCCCGCTCGCCAACCTCCGGCTCTGAGTCACCGCTCTCCTCCACCTCCACCGGCTTGATCTTGCACACCTCTTGCACGCTCGGTCCCCGGGCGCTGCCTCCATCCTTCTCTGCCGGCCGGCTGCCTTTGCTTGGCCCTTTCTCCTCCTCAGCTTGCCGGAGCCGGGCCTGGAGCGCGGGGCTGTCGCCCGGCCGGCTCTCCGCCTTGCCCGCGTCCTGGCCCTGCAGGAAGACCCGAGAGCGCTTGCTGACCAGCTTGGAGTTGAGCGGTCCCACTTTGCCCGGCGTCTTGTGCAGGTTGTTGCGCAAGTCGGCCTTCTCGAAGACGGCGCTGAGCTGGCTGACGGTGGGCGACACGGCCTCCGTGTCCAGCTTGTCCAAGGACTCGGTGCTGCCGTTGAACTTCACCACCACATCCAGCTTTCGGTCCTGGAAGCCGGCCCGCTCCTTCCGCAGCAGGAGCTTGTTGGTGGTCTCCTTCTCCTGGAGGCTCCTCTCGAAGATCTTGCGGGTCTCCTGCAGCTTGGAGAAGGGCTTGTCGGGCTTGGAGTCGAAGCGGCTCACCCGTTCGGAGACGCTGGTGCCCAGCTTGAGGAGGGTGCCTTGGTCCATGGTCTCGCTGAGGCTGCTGGCCCGGGGCAAGGAGAGGCGGACGGGCTTCTCCTTGGCCTTGGCCAGGTCGCAGGCGCCCTCGGCACCCGGTGCCGTGCCCATCTGCAGAAACATGTTCTTGATCCGGTGGACGTTGGAGCCATACTTCTTGCTCCGGGCTTTCTTGGCGTCCTCGCCGTCAGCATCCTTTGTGGTCTTGAGGGCCTGGATGCTGGCTTCGTAGGCGTTCCTGTGCGGGGACGCGCTCCGCAGCCCGCCGGTCCCCGTGCTGCTGGCGGGGGCCGCGGCGTTGCCGCCCGGGGCGGCCGCGCCGCTGGCGGCCTCCGTCCTCAGCATGCTTCACCGAGCCGCCGGCCGCATCGCCCGCCTCCGCCGCCTCCCCCCGCCGCCGCACGGCCGAGGCAGCCCCCGGCCCCGGCACCCCCCGACGCGCCGCGGCCCCTGCGCCGGCTACTGGGGCATCGCGGGCGGGCGCTGCCGAGGGGGATGCTGCCGGGGGCGGGGGGGGGGGACCGGGACTCGCACCTGGACCGCGGGCTTGGGGCAGGGGGGGTCCCGGCGGGGCAGCGGCTGCGGGGGGCAGGCGGGTAGGTCAGGCCATATCCAGCTGCAGGGGGGGGACGGAGCACTCCTCTTCCTCTCCCCCCCACCTCCACCACTCCGCCCCGTCCCTCCTTCCTTCCTCCCTTCTCCTCCTCTTCCCCTTTCTCTCTGGCTGGTGATGGAGCCCGAGCGCTCGCTGGCTGCCGTCTGCAATCCGCCCAGGCTCCCGCCCCGCTGCCCGCAGAGCCCTCTGGGTCTTAGCGACGCTCTCTTCCTCTTCCTCGCCGCCTCGCTTCGGCCTCGCTTCGGCCTGGCCTGGCCCAGGCAGCTGGCCCGGGGTGGGGACACACGGCAGCCCCCAGCCCGGACCCCCCCCAGCCTGCCGGTACGCAGCTGGGGTGCCCCGCGGTGAGGCAGCTCTGCACCCCGTGGGTCCCCTCCCCGCTCCTGGCCCTGTGTCCCCCACCAGGCACGCGGGGGTCCCCAGCCCCTGTCCCCCCCAATCTGTCACGTCCCATGTCCCCCTCCCACTCCAATTCTGCCCCCCAGCTCCCTCCAATTTTGTCTCTGTGCCCCCCCGTCCAGAAGCATCCCCAAAGCTGCTCTGCCTCTCCCCATGTCCCCCCTCCCCTTGTTTTGTCCTTATGTCCCCCAGGTCAGTCCCTACGTCCCTTCAGTCCTGTCCCCGTGTCCCCCAGTTTTCTACCCATGTCCCAGCTCTGTCCCCATGTGCCCCCCATCCTGCCCCTGCGTCTTGCCCGCTTTTGCACCCGTGTCCCCCTGCCCCATCTCTGTGTGCCCTCCTGGGTCTCTCCCCGTGTCCCCCCGTCCCTGCGTCCCCCTCTTTTTGTCCCTGTCCCCCCCAGTGCCTGCCACAAGGACTGCTGTCCCTGCAGCCCCCCGGGGGGGCTGCTGGGGGCACCGCGGCCAGCATTAACCCTTCGGTCCCCCCAGCACGCAAGGTCTCCCGTACCCCACACCGGGGTGTCTCGTGTCCCCACTGGCTTAGTTGCTGCCTAAATTGTGTCCCCTCCCACCGGAGCAGTACACGGTGCTGCACGTCCCACCCCACCGGTGGGGTCGGGGTTGGGGGAACAGAGGCAGAGCCGTGCCAGGCCGGCAGCCAGCGCGCCCCCCGCTCCAGCCGCTGGGACAGGCCGCGGCCGCCGGAGCAGCAGCCCCATGCCTCGGTTTCCCTGCGGTGCATCGGGGGGTGGGGGCGAGGGACGCCCTTGGGGACGAGCCGCAGCCTTGGCACCACGGGAGGACCCCTTCTCGCACAAAAGCACCCCAAGAGGGCTGGGGGGGGGATGCAGGGCACAGAGCAGTGCTTTCTGCCCCCCATCGCTGCCGTGCGGGGGGCAGAGGGCTCCCCCCTCCCCAAGCCAGGGCTGCGCGAGGGCGCCAGGACCCTGCAGCGGCCCCTCACCGCTTCCTGGCCCTTTGTGCGTGACGCGGCGTGACGTGCCGTGACGTCCCCCGTGGCCACCCCCTTCCCCTTCCGCCACCGCCCGCCCGCCAGGCCCGGGCCTCCCCCCATCACCCCCCCATCCCGCCCGTGGTGAAACCGCCGCTCTCCCAGCACCCTCCGCTGCTGCGTCACGCCAAGCCGGGGCGGGGGGGACACCCTTCCTGCCCCGCCGCCATCCCGGCGCTGCACCAGGGCTGGCACACGCTTGCACCCACCCTGGTGCATGCACACGCATCCGTGCAAAGCACACGCATGTGCACGCCGATGCACGCTCCGGCCCAGCTCGGGGGCTGCTGGCCCCGTCCCTGAATGTCCCCTCCCGTTTCGCCCCGGGATAGGGGGGCAGCAGGCAGCAGGGGAGCTGCCCTCGAAGCCGTGCCCGCCGCTCCGGGCTCTCGTCCCCAGCCGCCCTGCTGAGCGGGTCAGGCGTGTGCACGGGGACACGGCCACCCCAAAAACCCCGTGGCCGGGGTGGGGGGGGCACAGCCGGGCCACTCCATGCCTCCTTTTGCATGCATTGCTCCCCGGAGCCAGCAGCACTCTGGGGGGCATCGGCACCCAGCTGGCCGGAGGCGGCGGCGGGGGGACCGTCCCCGGCGCGTGCGGTGGCACCCCGCTGCCTCTGTCAATCAGGCCCTGGCTGTGCTCCCGGGCTGACGGCGAAGATGGAGGCGCCGCGGTTCCTCCGGCTCTGGGTGCTGGCAGGCGAGTGGCCACCCCGGACCCCCACGGCCGGGCTGGGGGCACCCGCAGGCGGGACGCGGCCGGGGGCAGCCGGGAGAGGGGCAGGAGCGGGGGGCACCGGCGGGAGGTGACGGAGCCCGGGGGGACACGGCTGCGACGTGACAACGGAGCTAAATAAATCCGTCCTGTGCCGGGTGCTAGGTGGGGTTGGGATGGGGGGGACCGAGCGGGGGGGGATTGCTCGGCGGCCAGGCAAGGAGAAGGTGCCGTCCTTGTCCCCGTCCCTGTCCCCGTCCCCAGCACCTCCTAAATATAGCCTGGCCCTTTGTCTCGGGAGCGCCCGGTGCCAGAGGGACGCCGTGTTTCTGACCAAGCCGGGCAGGGGCCTGCAAGCGCCTTCGGGTCGGCCCGGGGTCTCGGTGGGGAAACTGAGGCACGGAGGAGCTGCCCTGGCTCTAGCCCCCCGTGCTTGGCAGCAGTCGTGGTCCTCGGAGGCGCCCGGGGCTCCCTGCCTGACCTCAGCCTCTCCTCCGAGACCGGAGCCATCTTCGTCCACGAGCTGGAGCGGGAGCCGTTCCAGGAGGCCTTCCTCGCCGCGCGTGAGGAAGACGCCGGTGAGTGCGCTGCACGGGGACACCCCAGGGTGGCTGGGCTGGGGCAGGGGGGGGGCCCGGGACCATAACTGACTTAACGGGGGCGTTGGCTAATGCTTGCCGGTCTGTCTGTCCATCCAGCCGTGCCTTTGTCCCTCCGTCCACCCCTCCGTGCGTTCCCTTCTCCATCCGTCCCTCCGCCCACCCCTCCATCCATGCATCCCTCCATGCATTTGGGCACCGGCTCCTGCTGCCCTTGAGGCCTGCTGCAGCTCATAAACCCATCTGGGAGCAGGAGCAATTCGTCCCCCGTGACTAAGCAGTTGGGGGTCACCTCAATTTGGGGGAATTCAACCCAAAAAGGGAGCGGGAGGCTCCAGGGTGCAGTCGCTTTTCCCCATGGGGAGGGGTTTGAAGCGGGAGGGTTTGCAGGGTGGGGGGGGGTCTGCTGGCAGCAGAGCCTCACCGTGTGTGTGCGTGCATGTCTGTGTGTCCCCGTGTCCGTGCACACATATCCGTGTGTCCTCACACCTAGAAGTCGTCCCCGAAGGCCCCATCACCTTCCAGCCCCACCTGGGCGGCCACCCCGACCTGCCCCGCTGGCTGCGGTACGCCCAGCGCGGCCCCTCCGAGCCGGGCTACCTCTACGGCTCGCCCACGGCCGCCGAGGTGGGCACCCACGTCATCGAGGTAGGCACCGGAGTGGTGGCGGGGGGGGTCCCGCGCCCCGCGGTACACCTTGCACGCTTTGCACGTCCTCGTGCGAACGTGCCGCCCCACTCGAGGGCGAAGCTGGGGTCCTCCAGGATGGCCGGGGCCTCTCTCCCGCTGCAGGTGCTGGCGTACAACAGAGACACCTACGAGACGGCGGTGCAGAGGGTCATCGTCACCGTCGTGCCCTCCCCAGGTACGGGCGACGCGGAGCCGGGAAGCAGGGGGAGGGATGCCGGGTGCGGTGGCCAGCCCCACGCGAGCCGTCGTCTCCCGCAGCCGGGGAGCCGCCGTACCAGGGCGAGTTCTTCGTGGCGAACAGGAACGTGGAGGAGATGCTGCCGGCCGCCGCGCGGCAGCTCTTCCGGCAGGCCGTGGACGGCGTCTGGGAGCAGGACGACCTGAGCATCATCAACATCACCTCGGCCCTGGACCGGGGCGGCCGCGTCCCGCTACCCATTGAGGGCCGCAAGGAAGGGTAGGAGGCAAGGCACCGCGGGGATGCTGTCCCCGGGGTTGGCCAGCTCGGGGGGGATTTGGTCCCTGATGCATCCTGAGCCTCTATGCTCCGGCATCCGACCGTGGGAAAAAGCGGATTTTGGGGCCCATCTCCAGCGTGGTGGCTCGCCGGGAGTGCCGGGCGCCCCGTCACGGCCGGCTCCCCGCTGTGCCCTCCACCAGGGTGTACGTCAAGGTGGGCTCCCGCGCCGCCTTCTCGCGCTGCCTGGCGTCGGCCGCCTCGGCGCAGAGCCGCTTCCGCTGCAGCCTGGGGCAGCAGCCCGTCGCCACCTGCTACGACACCTTCGGGCCTCAGTTCGCCATCGACTGGTGCAACCTCACCCTGGTGAGACCCCTGCCCTCGCCGAGCCCGCATCGCTCTCCCGCGGGCACAGGACAAGGCGCAGCGCTGCGCGCCTGCCTCGCACGGCTTTGCACGCCCGGGAGCGTGGCGGGGACCCCAACAGGGTCACTCCGTCCATCCCTCCCTCTTCGCGACCCCTTTTCCAGCTCGAGGTCTCCGCCAGCCCCACGGCGCTGGGGCCAGTTTGGGGCACCGGGCTGCTGGAGAACGGCAGCGATTTTGCGCCTCCCACCGCGTCGCCCGCCGGGGACTTCCTCGCCGGCTACCTGCTCACCATCCTTGTGCCGCTGCTGGTGGCTGCGCTGCTCTGCCTGCTCCTGGGCCACCTCATGTGCTGCCGCAGGGAGGGAGTGTGAGTCGGGGCGCTGGTGCCTTCGGGCACTCAAAAAACCCACCCGAGACCCCAACTCCCTGCTGCATGGGCAGCAGATGGGGGATTTCCCTGGGGAACCTGGGCTCGCGCCCCCCCGTCCCCAACCTGGGACCATCTGGTGGAGGTGGCAACCCTTCCCTCCTCCTCACCGCCTGCTTTTTTTCTCCCTTTCTGCTTGGTTTTGTAGGCAAAAAAGGGACATGGAAACGTCTGAGTAAGTCCTGGGGCTGGTTGGGTCCCCTTGGTGGGGAGGGGTGAGCCGGGGGCTGCCTGCACCGGGGGGCCGAGCCGCGCAGGGGAACTCCCATCCCCAAAGGAGCCCTCCAAGCTCTTCTTCCCCCACGCCTTGGCCCCCTCCAATGACCCAGGACACACAAGGGTTTGAGCACAAGAGCTGGTTTACTTCTCCCGGCGTTGCATGCGAGGGCCAGTCCCCGAGGCCGCTGGCCACCATCTTGCCAGTCCCAGCTGCCACCGTGCCGATCACCCCAGGCACAGAGCCGACCCCCCCCCCATGCCTTGGGTCTCCCTTGCGGTGGGAAAAACTGCTCCTGGGACCAAAAGCGCGAAAATCCTCCCCAAACCGGTGTGCACATCTGGAACGCCAGTCCCCAGCCCTTGCTCCCCTGTGCCTGGCACCGAGTCGTCACCCAACAGGCCAACCTTGGTCCTTCCCTGCCCTCCCACCCTCGGTGATGGTTATATGGGGTGGGCTGTGGGGTCTGGCTCGAGGCGGCGGGGGGAGCCGGACCCTCGCTCACGGCCCGCCACCTGCAGCATCCAGCTGCTCCATCACACCACCATCCACGGCAACGCGGAGGAGCTGCGGCGCATGGCCGGCAGCCGCGACGACGTCCCGCGGCCCCTCTCCACCCTGCCCATGTTCAACGTGCGCACGGGCCAGCGCGCCGACCCCACGCGGGGCCTGGGGGACACCGCCTGCCTCCCGCTCCTCCCACGCCAGCGGTGAGCCGTGGGGGGCACGTTTCGGCAGTGGGGGGGCGGGGGCTGCTGTTGCTTGGGATGCAGCACCCAGGTGGGCCGGTGGGGTGGAGCAGGACACCTGGGTCCTATTCCCTTCCTCTCCAGCCTGAGCTGTCCCACCTGGGCTGGTAGCTAATGAAACCCTTAAATAAGATCCCCTGGAAGGGAGGTGGGTGATTTGGGGGGGGGGGGGGGGGGGAGGGAATTGAGACTAACCTGCTCTCTCCCTGTCTCCAGGTGATGGCCTGCTCTGAGTGCTTGCATCTCTCCTGCTGCCCCAGGCTTGCTGCAAGTGGCCTGGAAAGGTCTCCTCTGCTGCGGTGGGGTGGCTTTGGGTTGGTAAAGCTGCTCCTTAGCAATGAAATGTGTCTTCTCCCTTCTTCCCTGGGTGAGCGGTTGCAGAGGTGCAGGAGGCAGGGTTTGGGGTGCGTTGCCCCAGCTGTGACTCCCCTCCCTGGGCTCTTGGGGCAGGCTGTGGGTGCAGCCCTCCTGGGGGCCTCCAACTGGGCTCACCCCAGGGCCCCAGCTCAGAGCTGCAGTCTCGGGGGGTGCGGGGGGGCTGATGGGTGTGCAAAGTGAGACCCTGACCCATCTCACCAGGCATCCCCCTGTGCATGGGGCACCCGCCTGGAGGCTCTTGCCCAGTCCGACTGGCTCACCCCATCCACCGCACAAACCTGGGCATCCTGCTCGAGCATCTCGGCTGGGCTGTGATTTGGCTTAGCCTCTCTTTACCCAGCAGCTCCATCTCCCTGAGGTGGGTGCACAGCACTGGGGTCCTGGGTGCCCCCCAGGCATGGCCACGCGAGCCGGCTGCTCCCCGGCCTCCTACGAGCCCGGCGGTGCGGGCTGTTCATGCCTGCGAAGAAAGAGCCTCATTCATGGTGGGGCCACCCCCCCTGCGCCGGGGCAGGCGGCCAGGGTGGGGGGTTACGAAAACACGAGGGCCCGGAGGAGAAACAAGAGGAGCCATTGAAAGGGCCGGAACCCGGCTCCGGCGCTTCCCGCGCGGCCCGAGGAGAAAGGCGGCATTCAGCGTCCCGCCACGCGGCTCGAGTGCCTCCGGACCCCGCAGCACGGAAAGCGTCCCCTCGCTGGGGGAGTCGCATTGGGGGTGCTGGGAGATGCCCTCAGCCCTGGCACCGGCAGGGCATCGTGGGCACCCCGGTCCCCTCCGTGGCAGCATCTCGCAGGCAGCCTGGCGGAGATGCTCGTGGCACCCGCTGGCTGGGTGCGCTCCGGGTTGGCGCATGCTGCTGGTGTCTGCCCGGCTGTTTGCACACCCGGGGGTGCATGTGCTACGCTGGGGTGCGCTGGCACCTCGCTATCCCGTGTGGGTGCTGCTCTGGGGTGCAGATGTGCACAAACCTGCACCTCTGTCAGCCAGGGCACGTGCAACCTGCCTGCACCCAATTTCTGTGCCTGCTCCCAGCCTCTCTTTGTACATTTTCCTGCACAAACGCAAAGGCTCTGTCCCTCCACAACTCTTCCTCTCTGTGGGGCCCTGCGGATGGGGGGGCAACCCTAGCCCAGGCTGCCCCATGCCTGTTTGATGCCACTTTCTGCAGCTCCCCAGATGTTCCCTGCAGCCCCTCCAGATGTTTCCCCAGCCCTGCTGCTCCCGGGGGATGGCTGCCACAAGGTCCCCCTTTGCTGGACCACGGCTGTACCCCATATGTGTGTCGTTCCCTCCCTCCCCCCCCCCAGAAAAGCCCCCCAGGGCCTCAGGGGCTGGGCAGCAGGTCTCGGCCCCAGCCGTGGGGCGGGCTGGGGAAGGGGCCGGGCTGGCGGGGGGCCGGGAAGGGGCCGGGCACCGAGGGCGGGGAAGTTGGGAGCGGAGAAGCGAAGCAGAAGGAGAGCAGCAGCCCCGGAGGAGAGCGGCACCGGCACCCCCGGACCCCCAGTGCCATCGGAGGGCGACCCCAATCCGGCATCGCCTCCTCGAGGGTCCGAGCCCCCCACCCACCCAGGACGCTGGCGGCCGCGAGAGACAACTGCAGAGCACCGCAGGTTTGTTGGATCATTTCACATGCTTTATTTCAGCAGTCAAAATAATTAAAAACATCTCAAATTATTATACATATACAAACTAGGTACAGACTCCTCGTACACCCTGGAACATCTGCCTCGCTGGGAGATGGGCTGGCGAACGGGGTGGGTTCAAACCCCCTCCTCCCCCCAGGAGGGAGCGAGGGAGCGAGAAAGAGAGGTGAGAAGAGGAGAGGAAGGTTTAAAAAAAAGAGAAGAGCTGGTGGTGGCTGCAGAGGACGGCAGGAGGATGAGAGCGGCGGAGGAGCGGGTTAGAAAGGGGGGAGATGGATGGATGGAGAAAGAGCTGCTGGAAGATGAGAGCAGAAATGAAATGCACCTGCTTAACCTGGAAACCAGGGCTGCTTTCACGTGCTTTCCTTTCCCTTTCAAGGCTTTTTGGCTCTACCTTGCATTTGTCTCCACGCCTTGCTTTAAGGATGCATGTGTGTGTGGGTTTAAATAGCACCTTTAGAAAATTCACAAGTCGACCTGGGCAGCAAAGGGAGAAAGAAAAAAAAAAAAAAAAGAGGAGGAAAAAAACCCCAAAATCAACCCAAGACTCACGTCTTTTCAGACAGTTCCCATGTCTGTAGCACCAAGCGGTCCCGGGGCTGATGCTGCACAGTGGCTTCGCACAGCTCGAACCTCCGCAATTAGACCGAAATAAAACAAAAGGGAAATAAGGAAAAAAGGACAAAAAAATCCAGAGGGTAAAAAAACCCCGGCGACTCCAGAGGGACCTTGAACAGAGGGAAGGGTGGGGGGGAAAAAAAGGAGAAAATCAACATAGCAACAAAAAGGAGAGGAAAAACTAGATAAAACTTAGCACCTTTGCTCTGAACCTGGCAGGAAAGTCCCGGCACGGCTGAAAAACCCCAAACGAACCTAAAACTACTTGGAGGGAGGGAAAAAAAAAAAAAAGAAAAAAGAAAACCACAGCTGTGAGGTAGCCTTCCAGAAAAGGAGAATATACACTGAACGGTCCGGTTTTCTCTGCTCCAGGGATTTGGCTCTCGGGGTTTGCCTCGGGAGAAACGGCTCACCCGCCGAGCCGGGGGGCTCGCCTGCAAAAAGCCGGTCCGTGCTCGTCTTTGCGCCTGGCCGGCAGCGCCCCGAAGGAGCGGGGAGCGCTCGGCCGCTGCGTCCGGGCTCGCAGGTCCCCGTGAATTGGTTGGGCTTTTATTTTTTTTGCTGCCTGAACAAACGAAAAAAAAAAAAAAAAGGAAAGAGAGGGAGGGAAAAAAAAGTTATAAATGAGTTAAACATCTTCCTTTCAGTGGTATATATATATATATATATAAAAAAAAAAATGCATGTAGCAAAGAGCCCGGCAGAGAAAGGTCGGTTAGTTTGGATGTTGCCCGACTCCAGGTTGCAAGGAGAGATCTTAGCGCTCGGCGGAGCGAGGGAGGGAGCAGGCGAGGGGCAGGTTTGGCCGGCGGGAGCAGCTCGTTCCTCGGCGCCGGCGGGTCGGTCTCTCCGAGCGGCTTGCCGGGATCGAAGGCCGTCGGTGGGGCTGGAGAGCTCGGCTCGGCCGCGGGAAGGGCCTCGGCGGCAGCGGCGGCACTCTGCGAGGCGAGGGCTGGGGAGCCACGAGCCGAGCCGACCCCGCGCCGTCTTCGGGGCGTAAAAACGGAACGACACCGAGGAGGAAGAGGAGGAGGAGAAGACGGAGAGAAGGGCAAGCAAGCGAACCCACTTCCTGGTTATTTGGTTTGAAAAGTCATTTATTTTTATTTTTTTTGGTTTAATGCTTTTTTTGGTTTTTTTACGGAAACGAAAATAGTTTGAGCGACGCTGGATAGAAACCGACACGAATTCAAGTCCATGTGAAATTTTCTCCTTTTTTGGCTGTTTTTTTTTTGTTTTTTTTTTCTTTATTATTTACTCTCTCCTGTACGCGTGGGGTTTCCGGTTTACAAGAAGCAGACGGGGCCGATGTCGATGCCGAATTCCTGGTCCGGAGCGCCAACGTCCATGGGGGCCAAATCGATGATGGGCAGGCGGGAGGTCTTCGTCGTCTTATACTCAATGACTGTCTTGCCCCAGGCTCCGGTGTGACTCTGCCGGGGAAGAGGACGGTCAGGCTCAGCGCTCCTCCCTGCTGTGTCCCCCCAGGACCCCCGAGTGTCCCCTTGGCCGTGACACAGCCACTGCCACTCACCGTGCAGCCGTCCTCGGTGACGCCATAGGTGAAGCGGCTGTTGCCTTCCGCCCGGATCTCGATCTCGTTGGAGCCCTGGAGGAGCAGGGCCTTCTTCAGGTTGCCGCTGTCGCGGTCCATGTAGGCAACGCTGTTCTTGCAGTGGTAGGTGATGTTCTGCGACGCCTCGGTGGACATCAGGCGCAGGAAGGTCAGCTGGATGGCCACGTCGGCTGGGTTGGAGCCCTCGCCGCCGTACTCGAACTGCGTTGGAGGAGAAGTTAGATCAGCCCGTACTCAACCACCATCACCACCACTACCACCCTGGCCTGGCAGCCCCCGCTCACCTGGAAGCCGTCGCTCATTGTCTCGCCGAACCAGACGTGCTTCTTCTCCTTGGGAGTCTTGCTGATGTACCAGTTCTTCTGGGCAATGGTGGCCTGGGTGGGGTAGACGCATGTCTCGCCCGTCTCCATGTTGCAGAAGACCTTGATGGCGTCCAGGTTGCAGCCTTGGTTGGGGTCAATCCAGTACTCGCCTGCGGGGCAGAGAAAGGGCTGTCAGGGCCATGGGGGCTCGTGGCCACGGGATGGGGGGTGATGGGGACTGGGACACCACTGACCGCTCTTCCAGTCGCCATGGCACATCTTCAGGTCGCGGCAGGTGCGGGCAGGGTTTTTGCGGGTGCCCTCGGGGCTGCGGATGTTCTCAATCTGTTGGCTCAGGCTCTTGAGGGTGGTGTCCACCTCCAGATCGCGGTCGCGCATCACGTTGGCATCATCAGCTCGGTAGTAGCGCCCGCCGTCGTGGGCCTTCTCCTGGGGTGGCTGGGGCAGGAAGCTGAAGTCGAAGCCGCCACTGGGAGGACCGGGAGGACCAGGGGGTCCAGGAGGGCCGGGGGGACCCTGTAGCAGGATGAGGCAGAGATGAAGTCGGGAGGCTTGGCACGGTGGCTAGCAAGTGGCTGGGGCACTGCAGTGGGGATGGTACGTACGACAGGGCCGACGTCGCCGGTGCGGCCACGGGGACCGGGTGGACCGATGGGGCCAGGGAGCCCGTTGAGACCGTCCTTGCCAGCAGCACCAGCAGAGCCAGGGGGACCCTGTGCAGGGAGAGAAGAGCAAGTGAGCACTCAGAGGGCCCCACAGGGACAGGGCAGACACCATGGTCCTGTCCTAGGCATCCTCAAACCCGGGGAGCAGGGGGTACTTACTCTTGGACCGGCGGGACCAGAAGCACCAGAAGGCCCTTGTTCACCAGGAGCACCCTGTGCAAAGCAAAAACAGAAAACATCCCATTGGCAACACGCTCAGGCAATGAGACCTGTGCAGGGCTGCTCCACCAGCAGCCACCTCCAGCGTCTCTATGGGTGCCACGGAGCATCCACCGACATGGACACCCCGGGGACCCAGACATTGGCCCTGAAGAGCCCCCCAAGCCCTTTGGGGTGATGCTGCAGCACAGCTGGATGGCCAGTGCTGGCCCGGCACAGGAAGCAGCAGTACTTACGGGGGGACCAGGGGGACCCTGGAGACCAGAGAAGCCTCTGTGACCCTTCATGCCTCTGTCGCCCTGTTCACCAGTTTCACCTTTGTCACCACGGGGACCTTGTGGGCCCTGGAGGAGGAGGAGGAGGAGGAAGAAGAGATGATGTTCTGAGTGGTGAGGGGCTGTACCGGGCCAGGCACTGCCCCAGCGCCCGTGGGGCTGTCGCCCACCCACTGCGCAAAGACGGAGGAGCTGAACTTACAGCAGGACCACGAGCACCAGCAGGACCAGGGGGGCCAGCGGGACCAGCAGGGCCCTAGGGCAGGAAGAGAGAGACAACAGGTTAGAGCATCCTCAGAGGGTTCCCTCGCGGCGCGGCAGGCAGTGTCAGACGGTGCCTAGCGCAGGGTGGCCCGCAGGAGTCAGGACGCCTGCGTCCGCAGGATGCCTGGGGACCTCACCAGCGCCCGGAGGGGAAGCTCCCTCCAGCGGTGAGAGCTGAGCCTGAGGGCCAGACTCTGACCCGCCTCCGGGTCGGCCCTTACACAGTACCGGGGCCGAGCGGCATAGGCTGGCGGCCAGGACTCCTGGGTCCCGCGCTCGGCTGGGGTCGAGCTCTGACGTGTGGTTACAGCTGGGAAGTGAGGGCCAGGACTCTGGGGTCCCTCCACCAGGGAGGGGGTGCAAATCCCTCCCTCCCCAGCTCCCGGTAGGGGGTTCAGGTTGAGCAGGATGGGGCAGAGCATCACTTACGGTCTCACCGCGGTCTCCGTTCTTGCCAGCAGGACCAACAGGGCCAGGGGCACCGGGGGCGCCAGGAGCACCAGGGGGGCCAGCAGGGCCAGTCTCACCACGATCACCCTGTGAGGAGGAGGAGGAGGAAGCAGAGATGTCAGCGCAGGCCAGCTCAGCCCCACCATCCCCTCCCAGCCAACCCGGCCATGGGCACTCACCTTGGGACCAGCAGCACCGTCACGCCCGGGGGCACCTTCAGCACCAGGAGCACCCTGTGAAGGAGCAAAAACCCCCCTCGTTACTGCAGGCGAGTGCTAACGAGGGCTTCAGCAAGAGGACCTGGACGGGCACCATCTCTGCTTGGCCCACCTTGGGCCCAGCTCTGCCTCGGTGATGCCGATGGATGCTATGAGTTGGCACGTGCTCAGCAGGGATAATTTAGCGCCACTGTGCTGGCACCGAGGGCCAAGCCTGTGTCCTCCCGCATGGCTGGTGGTGACGGTCCCCCACATGCCACCGCTACTCACCTCACGTCCAGCTTCGCCAGGGGGTCCGGCCAGACCTGGGGGACCCATGGGGCCAGGAGGACCACGCTCACCAGGGGAGCCAGAGGGACCTTGTTTGCCGGGTTCACCCTGCAGGGGGGAGAGGAAGGGGCAGCGTTGGAGGAGGAGCCGACCACGGAGACGCTCTGAACTGGACCGTGCAGCTGGAGCCCTCTCTGAGCAAGAACGAGGTCTCCAGGCCATGTAGCAGCGCTGCATCCCAAGGGCCCCCAGGATGCTCCTGCGTGAAGCAGCCCCACGAGCTCTGCCCTGCACAGCAAGCCCCTCGCATACTCACAGATGGACCGGGGAGTCCGGGGAAACCTCTCTCGCCTCGCTGTCCAGGGAGACCAACAACACCGCGCTGGCCGGCGATACCTTGGGGCCCAGGAGTGCCAGGAGCGCCCTGCGGAGAGAAATAGCAGCTCAAGGAGATGCAGCAACACCAATGTGGCGGCTCAGAGCAGCCCCGCCGGGATGTCCCCAGCGGAGGCACGCGGAGATGCAAGGGGACCAAGTCGGGCACGGGGACGACTTACGATGGGACCGTCAGCACCGGGAGAGCCCTTCTCGCCAGGGGGTCCGGGGGGACCAGCGGGGCCAGGCTCGCCAGGGCGGCCAGCGGGGCCAGTTTCACCCCGGGGTCCTTTGCCGCCTTCCTTCCCGCTGGGGCCTGGGGGGCCGGGGAGGCCGATGTTACCCTGCGAGGGGAGAAGAGCTCAGTCCCAGGGCAGCCAGCCAGCCAAGCCTCAGCTCGCGAAGCCCTGCGGCCGCTGCGGCTCTCCCCATCTGAAAGGAGTCCAGGTGAGTCCCAGTGCCAACTGGGACAGGGCTGGGATCGGCCGGCACGGAGCCGCCTGGACCTTTGCCCAGTTCATCGCTGCCTCGGATGAGCAACCATGGCTGGCAGCTCCGAGCATCGTCCCTCGTCTCTCCCACCCTGCCAGGCTGCCTCGAAATCCTGCCCAGCCCTGGCTCCGTGAGCGGTAGGGCAGGAGAAGGAGGTACTCACAGAGGGACCGGGGGGACCAACTCTTCCAGCAGCACCAGGGAAGCCAGTAGCACCCTAGAAGGGAGAGAAGCCGGCGTCATGCGGGGCTGGCCCCGGGCTCGCCGCGCTGCCCCTGTGCCTGGGGGCTGCAGGCAGGCTCAGCACCTGGGCCCTGAGCGCGATGCATCAGCGCTTCATGTTGGGAAGGCCCTGATTTGGGAGTGGGGCTCCTCCAGATGTGACGAGCGCCCCCAACCCGCTGCCCCAAGCAGCGAAACATGCTGAGCAGATGGTGCCCTGGCTGAGGACCAGCGCATCCCCCTCGCCTTTGGGGGGCCCACGGGGAGCCCAAGAGCCATCGGCCAAAAGGAAAAAGCTGTGCATGAGTCCAGGTGGGGAATTATTATTAATTTGGGGGGATGAGGGCAAACCTTCCCCCTTTTTGCTCTGCCCCCCACCATGGGATGAAATAGCCCCAGGTAGAAGCGGTCTTCTGAGAGGCAGAGCTGGAAATGCAGCATCTCCCGTCCCCCAAAATTGGGCCCATCATGCTGTCATGGGTCCCAGAGCAAAATCTCATGGAGCATTCAGCTGCCCACAGTGGGCCATGGGATCCAGCACCCCCGCTCCCGCGCCGGAGCTCCCTAGCATCCCCCTGCACCCGAGACCAGCTGTGGTACTTACAGGGGGTCCAGCACTGCCACGAGCACCTTTGGGACCAGGAGCACCAACAGCACCCTGTGGAGGAGGAGGAGGAGTGAGCAGCGAAGTCAAGCCATGGCCAGGGGTGGGGGCAGGATGGGGGTTGAGGGGCTACTTACGGCAGGGCCAGGAGCACCGGTGGGGCCAGCAGGGCCGGGAGGACCCGCATCACCCTTGGCTCCAGCATCACCAGTTTCACCTTTAGCACCAGGCTGGCCGTCAGCTCCCTGTGGGAAAGCAGAGCCGGCATGAGCCCGGGGGGTGCCAGGGGCTACGAGCCCCCCTCGATGGGGCGGGGAGTGAGGCCAGCAGACGGTGCATCCCACGGGAGAGCATCCCGTGGGAGAGCATCTCTCCAGCTCCCCGGTAGCATTGCCCCCATCTCCCAGCAACGCAGGATCCGGCTGATCCCGGAGGAAGGAGCTAGGGGAGAGCGAGCGACTACCCGTGGCCGAGGTGGCCGTGCCGACTTACGGGAGGGCCAGCAAATCCAGCAGGACCAGGTGGGCCAGGCTCACCGCGGTCTCCCTAGGAGAGAAGCCAAGAGAGCTGGTGTCAGGGCCGGGCAGAGACAGCCACCACCGATGGGGCCGCGAGCTGCGAGACACTTACGGGAGCACCACGGGCACCGGTGGGACCAGCAGGGCCGGGGGGACCAGCTTCACCCTGGCAATGGGGAGAAAAGAAACAGGTTAAAACCTTTAGAAATGAGGCTCCGGCACGTGGCAGGTCAGGAGGAGCCGGTGGTGGTGACGATGCCACGTCCCCTGTGCAGCATCCCTGCCTGCTGCCACCTCACCTTGTCACCGGGAGCACCAGCTGGGCCAGGGGGGCCGATGGGACCGGTGAGACCTCGGAGACCGTCTTTGCCAGGAGCGCCGTCAGCACCTTTGGGACCAGGATCGCCCTAGGGGAGAGGAAGGCCATGGCAGGTTAGACCTCATCCCCCTGCTCCTCACCACGGCTCTCTGTGCCAGCCCAGAGTGCGACCCACAGCATCATTGGCTCTTCGCCCTCCCACCTTTGGGCCCTGCTGTTTCCAGCCTGGGAGAGGCTGAGGTCCTCTTCCACCACCCCATTTCTGGAGGAAACCCCCAGTTTGTCTACCGGCCTCCGAGGGCCGTGCTTGTGCAAGCACACGAGTGGGAAAGGGCTTTGCTACGGGTGCCTGCGCCTGGGTCTGGCTTTGCCTTGGCCCTGCGGAGTGACGGCACATCCAGCCCCCGTGGAGCTGGGGGGTGTGAGGCTGGAGATAGGGGTGCGAAGGCACGGCCTGAGAAGAGGGGGCAGCTGCCGAGAGGGACCAAGGGACATCCAAGGATACGTACTCTGTCACCCTTGGCGCCTGGCAGACCAGCAGCACCACGCTCTCCGGGCATACCCTGCAGACCGGGGGGCCCTTGGTTTCCAGGGGCACCAGGAGCACCAGCATCACCCTGGGCAAGAGAGGAAGAAAATGTGTGTTAGCGAGAAATCAGAGCTCGTTCCTCTGCAGAGCAAACCCCTCCGCTTCTTCAGCCTGGCTTGCAGGTAGCAAACTGTCCTGCAGGTCCCACGTCCCAGCAAAAGTTGGACCGCGGTCTTTGCTTCCCCTTCTTTTCGGCTGCTCCAGAGAAGCCACCAGCTGGAGACAGCCACCCTCCCCATGCATTGCAGGGGACGTCCTTGTATGGGACAGTCCCCACCCACACGCCTCATCGAGGTGGAGAGGAGACCCCAGACCTACCTTAGCACCATCGTTACCAGGAGCACCGTTAGCACCACGAGGACCCTGGGGACCAGGGGGGCCTTGGACACCACGTTCACCAGGGAAACCTCTCTCGCCCTGGAGAAGGGAGGGAAGAAAGGAGGCAAGCCGGTTATGGAGGCAGCAGGCACACAGGGAAGGACAAAAGCTCAGGTGGAAAGCAAAGTTCAACTTACTCTGGCACCAGCAGGACCGGGGGCACCAGCATCTCCAGGGACACCCTGTGTGGGGAAGCAGAGAGATTTTGGTGTTAGCATGGGAAGGAGTTGAACAACCCCTGCACCAACACTGCATGGGTCCTAACCTGCCTGGCCAGGCCATGGCAGGCACCCTCCTCTCTCCTCCCAGCCTGAGACACAGGCCACCCCAAGGCTCCCGCTGCTCTGCCCTTGGGGACGGGCAAGACCGGAGAGGGTCCTTGGCCCCTTGGAGGGATGAGGCAGCCCCAGGAGGACACAGGCTCCCAGGTCGACCCCAAACTGAGGCTGAGGTCTTCTGTGCTGCTGGCCCCCAGGAGGCCACGTGGAGGCCCGTCGAGGCTGGCACGCTTGGAGGCTGCTCTGCCGCTACACTGCCGCAGCCCGGGAAGGCAGCCAGGCCTCCTTCTGGCTCGGCTGGGACCGGAGGGGTTGGGCAGGGTGCCTGGGGCAGCTGGGCACTGGGTGTCCCTGTCCGCCTGTCCAGCAGCCCTGACCCTCAGCCAGGACATGAGTTATTGGGGGGGTGGCAGGGATGGCACAGGGACAGCTGCAACGCAGTGCTTTCCCCCACTCACCTGCTCACCAGGCTTGCCAGCCTCACCGGGGGGCCCAGCAGGGCCGGGCAGGCCCTGGGGAGAAAGAGGAGAAGAGAACAGGTGTTATGGAGGCAGGTGACCAAGGGCACAAGAACAGGAGCAGCATCGTCGCTGCCACAGAGGATTTTCCCTCTAGGAAAAGGGGATCTTTCCTCACCTGGAAACCAGGAGCACCAGCGGGACCTTGTTCACCTCTTTCTCCAGCGGGACCCTGCAGGAGACAGGGAAAGCATCAAGGCAGGCAGCCGGCTCCAGAACACCCGTTCCCCAGTGGCCCAGCACAGCTCCAGGGGAGGAAGGATTATTCATACTCACAGTAGGGCCAGGAGGACCTTGGGCACCAGCTTCACCGTCTTTGCCAGGAGCGCCCTGGGGAAGAGGAGAAAGAAAGTGCTCAGAGCAGGGTTTGGTCACAGGTGGATTTGGGGAAGGGGTCCAGTCTACTAGACCCAACCTTCAGGTGCTTCTGGAGGGGCCCCCAAGCAATGAATCTATGGGACCGCAGAGAGATTTCCCTCACGGTGCAGAGGGGGATGGAGCCATAGCATCCTTTGGGGGGACCAGAGAAGAAGCCACGAGCTGCCCTGAGACACGTCAGCTCCTTGCAGAGCCTTTTGTCCCCACTCCAAAGCCTCTGGCAATGATCACACCTGACTCACAGCCACTTCAACCAACTACAATATTCTGGCCAGTTTTGTTCCTTGGAGCCTTCCTAGGGCCCAGGCTCTGCCAGCTCAAGTCCTGTTTCCACCCTACCCAGGCTCTCTCTGCCCCACGTTGAAGTGAACCTCCCTTTCAAAGCCCAGGAGGCGGATGTGTTGCAGCTGCCAGGACTGAGTGAATACTTACAACAGCGCCAGGGGGACCAGGAGCACCTCTCTCGCCGGGTTTGCCAGGCTCACCCTAAAAACAAGAGAGCCGAATGAGACCAAGGTGGGACCATGACTCTGTCGGGCACAGCCTCGCGCCCCCACCTGGACATGGCTAGTGGATGCACTAGACCAGCTCTCCCCTCCGCTCCCCTTCGCCCTTCCCTGGGGACGCATCCCCTGAGCCACCCCCTCCTTGGGTGCTCAGCCTGAGGGAGCCAGTGTGCCCCTCCATGTCCCAGGAGGTCTCAGTGGCCCAGCTTGTAGGAAGCCCTCAAGGATGAGCAAGCCCCGAGTTGGCCTTGTGCAGCATCTCTGCCTGTGCGCTGGGGCCGGGTACCGGTCAGCCCAACCAGCCCCTTGTCACCACGGGAAACGGCTCATGTTGGCACTCACTGCAGCGCCTTTGGGTCCAGGGAAACCCATCACTCCAGCTTGGCCTCTTGCTCCGGGTGGGCCTGGGGGACCAGGGCGGCCGTCTTGACCAGCAGGGCCCTATCACGGGGGAAGCAAGAGCTTCGTTAGCAAACCCCATGATGAGCCAAGAGGTGGGGAGGAAGGAGCAGGGTGGTCAGTCAGGTATTACTTACAGGGGGACCAGTCTTGCCATCAGGACCAGGGCTCCCAGGGCTTCCAGTCAGACCCTAGAAGGGAGCAAAAGGTGGGTTAGGACATCATGTTTCCTCTGATGGCTGCAAAGAGTAGGCTATTCCCTGCAAAGATCAGATTTAGCGTCCCTGAAAGCAGCCTTCTCCATAGAAAGGGAAAGAGCGCTGGAGCTCTTGCCTGTGCCTGGACCAGGGCCACCAACGCACCAGCAGCCGTGGCCATGTTGACGTGGCTTGCTGCTCCTCACAGCCAGTCCTGCCAAGATCTGCCGGCTGCCCTCGCCCAGCCTGACCCTGAGCCATCTATCTCCTCTGTGTCCACCCCACAGTTCCTCCACGCACTCACCTTGGCACCAGGGAGACCAGGTTCCCCAGGGCGTCCAGCTTCACCAGGAGATCCTTTGGGACCGACAGCGCCGGGGGACCCGCGCTCACCAGGGGGACCCTAGGGAAGGATGGGAGTGAAGACAGAGGTTACTCCAGCTGGAAGACCGGGACCAATGCAGGGGATGAAAGCCATGTTATGGGAGGATGCAGGGACAAAGATCCAGCCTCAGGATTGAGTGATCTGGAGCAGAGCAGGGGGGAAGATGACAAACCCATCATATCCCCACTGCCCCATTCAGGACACATCTCTCCCATACAGGTGGGGAGGAGAGTTCAGTACCTACCTTGGGACCAGCAATGCCATCAGCACCAGGGAAACCACGGCTGCCAGGAGCACCCTGCAAGGGACACGAGAGCGGTCAGTGTGGCGCAGGTGGGCAGCATGAGGAGCAGGCGGGTGGCAGAGGACTCTTGGGCTGTTGGCAATGGGAATAAGCCCAAGGCAATGGGGCAGCTTCAGGGCACTTGGGGTTTTAGGGGAAGGATATTCTGATGTGGGCGTCAGCTTCCAGTCGGGAGCAGGCCTGGTCTCCCCCAAGGTTCGTGAGATGCTCCAGTGGAGATCTCAGTCAGGGGCCCTGATGGAGTGAGGGCCTGGAAGAGGCTGAAACCAGGTGGGAATTTCACCATCCCGAGGTTTGGTTCAGGAGGTGTGTGGCTCTCTGCCCAGCAGAAGCCTGGAGTGCCCAGGAGGTGGAGCCAGTGGGCAAGATGTCCAGAGAGAGGAGGAGAAGCTGGTCTTGGAGGAAGATGGGAACAGGGACATGACAGTGATGGCAACGGGGAGAACTCCTACTTACACGTTCGCCAGCGGGCCCAGGAAGCCCAGCGGGGCCAGGCTCACCACGGGCTCCTCTCTTGCCTTCTTCACCAGCTGGACCAGGGGGACCTTGGACACCAGCAGGGCCCTGGAGAAGGAGGCAGAGGGGTGAGTGTCCGCAGGGTACATTGAACCAAGCAGAGCTCAAATCTGCCAGCAGGCTCTAGATGGGCTGTGAGGGGGTTACTTACGGGTTCGCCTTTTGCACCAGTGTCTCCCTTGTTGCCTGGAGCACCAGGTTCACCCTGGAGGTGGAAGGGAAAAAAAGAGAGAAAGCTGTTTAATTCCAGGTTGATGAGCAAAGAGAACCATGAGCCTCATCCTGTCAGGATCCTCAGCATGAGGGGAGATGTTCAGCATTTCCTAAGGAGCTTTCGGTCCCAGTGCCCACCCTGCTGCTTGCTGGGCCGGAGATGATGGAGGATGCCAGAGGAGAAATATCTCCAGGCAAGACAGTGGGTCGCTGGAGCAGAGGAAGGGACTCAAACCCAGGGAGAAGGTGGAAGGCTCTTGCTTGGGAAGTGGTAACGCTAGCCATGGAGGCAAGGGTCAGGGCTGAGCCCCGCTGCTCAGCATCTCTGCCCAGCCTTGCAAGGGGAAGAAGGCCCACCACAAGCAAGATGGAGAAGGATAATGATACTTACGCTGTTACCCTTGGGACCAGGGGCACCACTGGGACCCTGAGGTCCAGAGGGACCACGAGCACCGGGGAAGCCAGGAGCACCAGCAATGCCAGGAGCACCCTAAAAGGGGCAGAAAAGGTGGTGAGGGAGCTGCATGAACCTTGGTCCCAAGAGCCATGAAGAAAGACAGGATGATGATGGACACTCACAGTTGCGCCTTTGGCACCAGGTTGACCATCAGCACCAGGGTTGCCCTGCAGGGGAGAAAGACGAAGATGAGGGTTATCCCAGGGCCAGCAGGATACAATGTCAAATGGGAATGAGCCATCCGATGCCACTTACAGCAGGACCAGCAGCACCAGCAGGGCCAGGAGGACCAGGCTCACCACGTGCACCTTGAGGGCCTTCGCTACCACGAGCACCCTGGGGACCGGTTTCACCCTGGAGAGGAAGAAGAGGGAGAAGAAGCCATGAGCACGTGGGCTGCTGTGAAACCTCCTTACGTCCCTGGACTTTCAGGACCTCTGTCTCACTCCCCAGTGAAGGATGGGGATGGGAAAATGGGTGATTTCCCTCTTCGTTTGTGGCCTGGTTCTCTACAGAGGCACAGTCTTACAGCCTGGAGAGACTTCTGAGCCATGTAAAATGCAATCGTGAGATTTAGCCAGAGAAGCCCTTTATCTCCACTACAGATGAGAAGTGCAGCCACTTTGGCTACAGACGTGCCTGGCACCAAGCATGGATGAACCCATAGCAGTCTAGGCTAAACTCAGTTCTGCTCTCTAAGTTTTCAGGCCACATGGGAAACACATTTGACACGCAATCCTTCCTCCTCCCCTCTCCCTGTTTCCACCAGCTTTTCAACTTCTCTGCCAAAGCCCTAGAGATCTGGAGGTCCCACCTAGTAGAAAAGGTCAAGCAGGTCCCTACCTTAGCACCAGCAGCACCGGGGAAGCCAGGGGGACCAGCTGGTCCAGTTGGACCCTATAGGAGAGAGAGGGCACGTGTCAGAAAAGCAATTCCAGTGCACATCTGGAGCTGGCGGATTTTCTGGGCAGCAGAGCTCTGGACCCCAGCCAGGATTTCCAAGCTGTGGTCATGGAGCTGAGCTGTGCTTTGGTGTTGGCCAGTGAAGGGATGTTGGAAGGGGATCTCCCATCCAGCAGTCAGCGACTCCCCTCCAGGGAAGCTGACGCTGCTGAGGCTAAGGCCAGTTGCTCCGGGAGAGTATCGTTACTTACTGGAGGACCAGCAGCACCAGGGGCACCGTCGTTACCACGAGCACCCTGCAGGCGAGGAGAGAGAGGAGGCACCCGTCAGTCGTGCTTATCTGCAGCGGTGGCACAAGACCCGGCTCCTGAGCAAGTCCTGCATGCCCAGGGCAGTGTAGCCAGAGGAGGGATGCTCAGCCCTGCTGGAGGGCACAGAAGGGATACTCACAGCAGGGCCAGATGGACCGGGGCGGCCTCTCTCGCCGGGAAGACCACGAGGACCCTGGGGAGGAGAGCAGACACGCGTTGTCATGAGGGGAGCTGCCTTCATCATGCTGGGCCTTCTCCCACCCCTTCTCCCCCTGCTCTCCCTGCAGTGATGTCTCAAGGGGGTAAAAGTCCCTCCCTGTCCCACTGTCCTGGGGCATCTTTGGAGAACCAGGCCCAGAGGACAAGCTATTTCCCTACCACATTTCTCCCCCTCCCCAAATCATTTTGCTCATCAAAGCTGGATTTCTCCCTTCACCCCTTTCTTTTGCATCTGGTTCGCCAGCTTGGGGCTGGCTCAGAAAGAACAAGACTCACTCACTCACCATTTGTCCAGGAGCGCCGTTCTCACCAGGGCTACCAGGCTCACCCTAGGAATAGGGACAAAAATCAGTGATTCCCAAAGGCAGAAGGAGGAGAGTAAACTTTGGAGAGAGGGCAAAGATGCCCTTGTAGAGGCAGTTCCTCACCTTGGGGCCAGCTGGACCAGGTTCACCCTTGGCACCATCCAGACCACTGAAACCCTGGAGTGCAGGAGAGAGAAGAGATAAGAGTGAAGGTCAGGAGAAGACCTCACCGCCTTGGTCAGAGTCAGGATTTGGATATAGGAGGGATTCCAGCCCCTTGCGCCATGAAGGATGGGGAGGACAACTGGGTGCTCTCACAACCTGCTTCCAGGTGGGATGGCCCTCCAGATGTGGTGTCAGTGGAGGGCCATCCTCCATGGCCAGCAGTAGCCATGGTGCTCCCCTTCCCCACATGCCCACAGGCTCATGCCTGGGTTGGACATGTTGTGCAGCCTTCAAGGGCTCCCAAATCTTAACAGTAACCAAGGACAGACTTACCCTGTGACCCTTCATGCCTGGCAGGCCAGCAGTTCCGGGAAGACCACGTGCACCCTAGGAGAAAAGGCCAGAGAGTGACTGGAGAGGCCCACAGAGGCGCAGAGGGCTGCTGTCCCCTGCCCCCCAACTCCCACCTCCCAGGGCTCCAGGGAGCAACTCCCAGGCACATCCTTGCTCCCAGGCTTTGCCATCAGCTACCCCAGGGCCAGTCAGCCCATGCATAGATGGGCAAGATGTTTCCTATGTTTCCTGCCCACATGGGCCAACATGACTGCTGTGACCCCACCAAGGATGTGCGTGGAGGACGAAGCCACCATCTCCCAAACAGAGCAGACATCTTACCTGGGGTCCAGGAGGACCGCGCTCACCGGGACGGCCAGGCTTTCCAGCTTCACCCTAAGGGAAGGCAAAGAGAAGGACAACTCATTGGAGGCTGATCCTGGGCTAGGCAGCTCCTGTTTGCCTGAAGACCTTGAATCTACCGGCCCAGTGGTGATGGGGCTGTCTGGCCCCAAACCCAGCCCCAAGAAGGCGAGACCCCATCCTCCCTGCAGGACACAGGGATCTTGCAGCAGCTACTTACATCATCTCCGTTCTTGCCAGGGGGGCCGGCTGGACCACGAGGACCCATGGGACCCTAGAAGAGATGCAGGGCACAGGGGTGAGGGCTTGGCGCCGGAGCAAGGCTTCCCCTCGCCCTCCCACGGGCATGAGCTGGCTATTCCCAGGCCAAGGCAGCGCCATTCCCACTGCTCCTGGCCCAGAGCCGAGACGTCTCCAGCCAGAGAATCCCTCAAGCGGTGAAGAAGGGAATGGCAAGGACGAAGCCAAGGCTTAGGCTGGGAAAACTCAGTAATCCACCCCAGACAGACAGGATATGAGGAAGGAGAAGATCAGCAAAACTTACAGAAGCACCAGGCTCTCCAGGCTCACCAGGGGGACCTTGGAAACCTTGAGGACCCTACAGCGTTAGGGGAGAAAACAACGGAGAAAATGGGTTAGAATATGAACAGCAGGGGTCTGAAGGCATTGCCCTGCTGGCAACGGTGGTACCGAGGTAAAGTGGAATGAGGACCCGGATGCAGTGCTGGGCGTGTGTTGTCACCTGTCACTGGCACCAGGGAAGGGTGGGAGGCCACCTCCTGCCCTCGCCCTGTCCCCGTCCCCTCCCTGCCCCTCCACCCGGAAGATTTCTTCCAGCCATGAGCTAAAAGGACACTTGGGGCTGCCAGGACCAAGGGGTTTGAGATTGAGGGCTGGGGTTCAAACCCATGCTAGAAACATGAAGGAGATACTCACAGGAGCGCCAGGAGGGCCGGGGAGACCGCGAGGACCAGCTGGACCCTAGGAACGAAGCAAAGGAAACCCGAGCTGAGCAGCCGCCGCGCCGCCGCGCCGCTGCGCCGCCTCGTCCCCCCACGTCGCCGCCGGTGCCGATGTCTCTTCCCAGGACCTCCCGCCTCGGCTCACACCTCCTACCACTTGGCAGCCACCTCGGCGCTGCCTGCCCGGGAAACACTCCCGCCCCGCAGCTTTTCTCCTTGTTTTACAACATTCCCACCTCCTCCCCGCCGGGGCAGCGGCCTCGGCGAGCCGCGCCGAGGCCCAGCACGGGGCGAGACGGTGGGCGCTCCCAGCCAATTTTCGGAGCCGTGCCGGCGTCGCCCGGCCGCCTCCGCCCGGATGCCGCGCCGCTGGTTGCTCACCATGGGGCCGGGTACGGCCATGCCGCCGGCTTTCTCGTCGTATCCGTAAGACATTTGAGGAGCGAAGTTCTGCGGGGAGGAGTGAGAGAGAGGCGTGAGCATCGCGGGCATCGCCGGCGGGGCCGAGCGGGGCCGAGGGGCTGCCCGATACTCACTCCACCGAGGCCTGGAGGACCTGGAGGGCCTGGGGGTCCCGGGAGGCCAGGCTGTCCAGGGATGCCATCTCTGCCAGGGGGGCCGGGGAGTCCCTGCGGGGAGAGCGGACACAGGGGTGAGCGCGTGCCGGCGCTGCCCCCGTGCCGGGATGCTCCGAGGCGCGGATGGGAACGGCCTCGGAGCTGTGCCGCATCTGGTCTGGAGGAGCTAGGCTGGAGCTACCCACCCTGTCTCCTTTGGGGCCGGTGTCTCCCTTAGGACCCTAGAGGGGAGAGGAGAGACGGGTGGTTAGAAAATGATGGAAGAGAGCAAGGAAATAAGGAGAACTGTTTGGGAAAGGGTTTTTTTGGGGAGAGGATTGCAGTGATTACCTCTACTCCAGCGGATTCTGGGTAGACGGGGGAGGCTGGGGAGAAAGGAGAAGGGTCAGTCGGAGGAGCCGAGTCTGCGCCACGTTTCTACCCACCCCGATCCCCGTCCCACCGGGGCTGCAGCCCCTTTGGGGAAGGATGCTGAGCTGGAGGGGGGGGCAGCGCGGGGGCCCCCCGGCAGCGTCGCGGCGAGCCGAGGCGAAGGCGCCCCGCTGCTCGCCGCGGCACGGGGACGCGCGCGGGGCCAAGGGTCAGTACCGTCGGTGTCGGGACAGATGGGGCAGCATTCTCCGAAGGGGATCTCAGCGTTGGGGCAGTCGGAGGTGTCTTCGCAGATCACCTCGTCGCACAGGATGTTGCCGCTGTCGCACACGCAGATCTGGCAGGGCTCGGGTTTCCACACATCCTTGTCGTTGTATGTTAGTCCATCTTGTATGCAGCTTCCAGTTTGAACTGGGGAAAGAGGGAGACGGGGAGGGGAGCGTGAGGGCGCGAGAACCGGGGCACGGAGTGAGCCGCTGAGATTTACGCTCGCGCTCGTCCACAGGCGTTCGCCTTTCCTTGGCAAGTCCAGCACGTCCTTTTCCTTGCGTTCCCCCCCCCCCTCCTCTTTCCCCCCTCTCCTGGAGCTTTTCTCCGTTCATCTGGTTCTCATCAGCCCATCGCGGTGACACAGGAAAAGCACCACCACAATAAACTCTTCCCACTTACTTTGGAATTTAAACAAAACCTCCAGCCAGTTGTTACGTCCAACTGCAACCTCGGCCTGCGGGAGCCCAGGCCAAGGCAAATAAGCCCCCGCGCCGGGCTGGGGGCTCAGAGGCGGTGGGGAGGCCGGGAGCCACTCGCGGGGGGCGCCGGGGAGGGGATGCTGGAGCGGATTCGGGAAGGGGCTTGGGGAAACGGGATCACCAGCGGGGCTGGTAAAGCAGCAAGTGCGAATTAGGGGCGGCTGGACGGCGGGCCAGGTGGGCTGGCTCGACAGCTTGGGCTGAAATTAGATCCAGGCGGGTCCGGGCTAGGGCTGGATCAGGCCAGATTGGTTGCGCCGCCGGCGAGGGAATAACGTCCAGCGGATGGAGGCAAGCGGGGGGACGGCGCGTGCGGAGGGCAGGGCAGAGCGCCAGGGTGGAGGGCTGGCACCCGAGCGGGGCCGGGCTCCCAGCGAGGGGGGCGCGAGCCAGCCCCATCCCGCAGCCCCCCGCTCAGCCGGAGCCGCTTCGGTGGGAAACAGCCAAAAAAAAAAAAAACCAAAATGACTAAATTGGGGAAATGCCGCAAGCTGCGGCCACGCTGCCCCGGGGACCCGCGGGGGTCCCGGCGGTGAGGCGGGGGTGCCGGGCTGTGCCCCCCACCCCATCCGTCACCCTCGGGGGGGGGTCGCATCCTGCACCGGCGCGGGGCGAAACCCCAGCGCGGCATCCCCGGGGCGAAGGGGGCTGTCCGTGAAGCGATGTCTAGACGGCCCCGGCTTTACGGGCTGCTAAAACATTTTCCTTATGAATCATCTGAGACTTTTCTAATTCTTTCCTGATGGCTTTTGCAGATCCCGGGGCCGGCGGCGGCGTTCCCCCCCCCCCCCGCCCCACTCCTCCTCCTCCTCCTCCTCCCCTCCGGCTCTTCGAGGCGCACCGTCGCTCTCCCGCTCGCTTGCCCCCCTTTCCCCAGCTCCTCCGCCCCTGCTTCCCCGCCGTCCTCCCCTCCTTCCCCGCCTGCTCCTCGCTCCCCACCCTTTTCTCCTTCTCCCAACTTGGCACCGAGTCCCGGCCGGCAGCATCGTTCCCAGGCGCCACCGGCCCTCCGGGGCCAAGGCCGGAGGGCGACGGAGCCCGGGGCCGTGGCGGAGCGCCCGTCCCATCCCGACCCCGGCCGTCGGCATCCCGGCGCGCACCGCCCCGCAAAGCCGCCGCGTCCCGCCGCTCGCTTGCCTGGCGTTTGGTTTGGTTGGGGGTTATTATTTTTTTTTGCCCCCCACCCCACCCTCCTTCTCCCCCCACCACCCCGCAACCCCCTGCAGGAGAAGAAGGACCTTTTCACGGCGACTCCTCTGCCGTGTCGCGGAGGGCGGCGTGCGGGAAGGGGGGACGGGAAGAGCGAGGGAAGCGTCGAAGCGGCCACGCGTCGCCGGCCGCTCGAGGCCCCGTCCCGCCGGCGGAGAGAGCGCGAGAGCGAGCGGCGGCTACTTACTGTCTTCTTCTCCTTGCCCGCGGGTGAGTAGTACAGTCGCTGCTATCAACAGCAGTAACCGAGAATCCACAAAGCTGAACATGTCTAAATATTAGACATGTAGACTCTTTGGGCCTCTTTGTTTCAGAGTCGGGTCATACAGGGCTGCTCTGACTGTGTAGCTCCAATCCGGACCCCAGCAGAAACTTCCTACTGCCTTTCCCAGCGCCTCGCCTGCCCTTTTATACGGTGCGGCGGCGGCGAGAGGTGGGACCGGCCGCAGCCCGCGGCCCGGAGCACGGGGAATTTTGGACAGCCCCTCGGCCAATCAGCGGGGCCCGGCGCGCCCGGGGTCCGGGCGGCACACGCACACGCACACACATGCACACGCACAAAACCCCCCAAGCGGGGCGGTCGCTGCCGCGCAGCCCCGCGGCGCCGCCGCCGTCGCCCCCAGGGTGACGGGCGTCGAGTTATTTTTTTGGGGGGGGTTGGGGGGGTGGTTGGGAGCCGTGGGGCTGGATTTTGGGGAAGGGGGGGTAGATGCATTGGGGTGGGTGGGTTTGCGGCGGGGGGGGTCACCCATGAAGGGTCCTGGGAATATCCCAACGCCGCCGGGCGGAGCGGGCACGGGGACCGATGGGGACGGCCCTCCCCTCCGCTCGCCCCACGCGGTCCCGCGCGACGCCAGGACGCCCGGGCCACGCGGACGCCCACCCCGGTCACACCGCCGGGACGTGGGGACAACGTTGCACAAGCAAAACCCAGGGTGGCCCTGGCATCCCCGACGCCGGGCGCTGACGGGGACCCCGGAGCCACCAAACCCGCTGCTCGGGGCTGCTCTGCTTGGGGTTCTTTTTTGGCTTGCTCGCTTTCTATCTCCGTTTTTCTTTCTTTCCTTCCTTCCTTTCCTTCCTTCCTTCCTTTCTTTTCTTTCTTTCTTTCCTTCCTTTCTTTTCTTTTCTTTCTTTCTTTTCCTTTCTTTCTTTCTCCCATTCTTCCTTCCTCCCCTCTGGCACGCCTCCATGACTGTTTCCACATTTGAAGAGCCACGTTGGTTGGAAAAAGAAAAAGCTCGCTGACAATAATCCGCAATACACTGTGCAATTTTGGGAGGGTGTAATTACACGCCAAAAAAATATATATATGTGTGTGCATGTGTGTGTGTGTATATATATATATATATATATATATATGTGTGTGTGTGTATTTTTTAGCGGGGCCGTGGCAGGCGCCTGGATCTCTAGGGCAAAGGGGGACGGAGACCCCCCGGTGCGGGGAGCTCTCCGCACGTCCCCCAGACGTTGTGGCATACCGGGGTGGAGGGCAGCTCGATTTTAAGGGTTTTTTGGAAAAATGCGGCACTGAACAGCCCCTTTCCGTGGGCCCAGCCAGCGGCCGAGGGTGCGGGCTGGGCGGTCTCCCCGCGGGAGTCTCTGGGGCCCTGGGCACTGCTGGGGCTCGGGGGTCCCCTCCCAGGGCTGGGCAGCGGCTCGTTGGACCCAGGCGTCCGGGACGGGGCTGTGGGGAGGGTGGCAGCTCCCGGGGAGCGCGGGGGGCCGCCCCAGCAGGGAATGGGGCTGGGGGCTGCCGTTGCGCTCGGGGAGGGGGACCGGGAGCCGCGAGGCAGCGGGGTCCTACCTTGGCACCCACCGCCCCCCCCCACCCCGACCGGGCCACGCCGCAGGGGCTGAGCACTTGCAAACTCATCGGCCTGCTGGGTCGCCAAGTGGCTCCTGCCTCGTCGAAAAGCAAACCGCACACGCGCTTCCCCCCGCTTTAAGCGCCCGCATCCGAGCAGTAGCCCTCAAGGAGAGACCGAGTTATTTATTTTTTGGCCGGGGGGCGGGGGGGGGAGGGGATCAAATAATGCAATAACAGGGCGGGGGGTGGGGGGGGGGGGGAAGAGACACGTCGAACTTGAGAGCAGAAAAAGGCTCCGCCGGTGACCTCTCCAGGTCTTTTTTTCCAGCCTGCGATTAAATGCAAAGAAAAAAACCGCGGCAGAAGGAGTTATCTGTGCGAGTTGCACACGCACGCACGCACACACACACACACACACGCACACGCATGCACACGGAGCAGCTGGCCAGCTTTCAAGCCTGTATCTATGCATCCGAGACACGTTGCAGGCGAAGACTCCTCCAATCATGCCTCTGCGACTCGAAAACCCCTGGCCGCGCTCCAGGCTGAAGATGTGTCTTTAATTTTTGCAGCATGACAGAAAAGAAAAGAATGTCATCGTTTTTTTATATGCATGTAGCGCGGGAGGGAGGAGGGGGGCCAATGCCACCTCATCAGCCCCGGCCGCCCGCCCGAGGAATGCAGGAGGGTTTCGTGCAGGGGATGGGGGCTGGGGGGGAATGAGAAGAACGAGGGAGGGGAAAAAAAAGAAGAGAGAGAGAGAGAGAAAGGGAAGAAATCCCACATTAAAAAAAATAATAATAATAAAAGCCTGGAAAAGCCATCAGGATCCTAGGAAGCAAAACGGGAGACGCCAGCCCCAGGGCCTGGGCCTGCCCCGGCTACTGTGGGGTGCAGGATGGGGGTCCCTCCCTGCTCGTCCCGGTGGTACCCGTGCGGGGACCGTCCTGCAGCACCCGGGCAAGGACGGGGACGGGGTTTTGCCCCGCGGGTTCGGCGGAGGCCGGCCGGGGCGGCGGGATGCTGCGGGCTGTGCCCAGGGTGCCACGGCCCAGCTGGGCGCTGGGGGTCCCCCCGAGCCCCGTCCCCTCGAGGGATGCCACCCCCTTCCCGTGCAGCCCGCTGGCTTCGCTGGTGCCAACGGGGCTGGGGCGGGAGGAGGACGTTGCCCCAAAAAGTCGCAAGCGGGACCGGGGTCGTCCAAGCCGTGGGATGGAGAAGAGCAGGCGAGAGGCGGCAAGGCGCCCGTCCCGCCGGTCGTGCGTCGAGTAGGACCTACAGAAAAACACAGCTGACGGGGGACGCGGGGATGGGGGAGGCGAGCGGTGGGGCTTGTTTGCCTGCGCTGCAAGAGCTGGAGCAGACACAGGCATCTGGTGTGAGTTAACTCCCCTCGACAGCGCAGACACATGGAGCGGATTAACTCCCTTTCTTCTCTGGTTCCTCCTCGCTCGGCGGCCCAGCATCGCTCCCGCCCGCTGGCCCGGGCGCTGGCGCTGCCCGGGGGCCGGTGGGCACTCGCTCCCGGCCCCAGCCCGGCGCAGGGTGCCAGCGTCCCGCCGTGGGTCCCTGCTCGTCCTGCAGAGTCGGCTGCAGCACCGGACCCCACCGGGGTCGGGGGACCCCTGGGTCCCCCCGGCTCTGCTGCTCTAACCCCGGCTCCCAGCCTGGGGGGACAAGGCTGGAGCTGGCACCCACGAGCCTTTAGGTGATGGCTTTTGAGTGCCGGGAGGTGCCTTTTTGGGGAGCTGAGTTATTCCCCCTCAGAACCCCCCCCCCAAGAAAAGCAGAGGACCCAGGCGTCCTGCTCCCAGGACCCGCTTCGTCGACACCCCGGTACTGCCGAGCGGTTCCCCAGCACCCCGCTGCGCTCGGCACGGACCCCCCCCCCAGCCGCCTGGGTCCTCCTCGGTGCCCTGGAGGGGGGACATGCCGTACCGGGGAAGGCGGCTGCGTGCCTCAGTTTCCCTCCTCCCAGCGGGTGCCCCCCGGCGCGCGCGCCCGCAGCCCGCAGCCCGGCACCGCCCCGGCTATTCCTGGTGGCCAGCCGGCCCTCGGCACCCTCAATTGCGGCGGCAGGGCAAAACCCAGTAATCACGGGCAGCGACTGCGCCAGCTATTTCCAGCCGCCGTTCAAAGAAGCCAGGGCAATTGCTTAATTGGCCTTTGGGCTGCCAGCGAGACGCGCGGCTCCTGCGACGGGGCCTTGAGCAGCCCGGACAAGTGCAGGGGTTGCTTGGGAGGGTCCGAAAATATGTTTGCATCCCGGCGGGCAGACCCCTGAGGGTTCCCCCCTCCCCTTCCCCGGGGGTTTGTCCCTCTGTCTGCATCGCCTGAGCTTTCCGCTAGGTGAAGGGTGACGCTGGGGTGGTTTTGGGGGTCCCGGAGCCTGGCAGCCCCCCAAGAGCTGGCTGGAGGGGGGATTTTAGGAGAGTCCCCCCCCAACCCATTTCTTCCTGGGATTCGCAGCCGCCTTGCCCAGGGACCATGCTGACCGTCACCCCCAGGCCACCCGGGGCTGGCGCTCAGAGCAGCGCTGAGATTAGAGGGAGGGCAGCCCAGAGGGGGGTTCGCGGCCTCAGCACCCCGGCGGGGCTGGGGGCAGCTTTGGGGCAGGAAGGGGCATTTCCCCGCTGTTGCCGGCCGCCCCTGGCGCGCAGAGGGCAGCCCAGCCCGGGCCCCTGGGCCGCGGCCGCCTCGCCTGCCGTCTCGGCTTGCAGAGCCCGGGATGGAAACTCTGAGGGCCGAGGTACACGCCGAACATTTTCCATTGCCAGTTTTCTTTTCTTCTCTTCTTCTTCTTTTTTTTTTTTTTTATTATTTTTCCCCCCTTCTTCTCCTTTTCGATTTCATTGAAGAATTTGCTGCTCCTGCTGCTCCCGGCCGTGGTCCTGCATATCCCCCCGGGGCGGCCCGGTGCCGGGGCGATGCCCCCCAGCCCATCTGAGCGGGACCGCGAGGGATGTGGGCGCTATCCGCAGCCCCCTGTGCTCTGGCTGCTTCCTTCTGCCTCCCCGGAGCCTCCCAAGTGCCCAGGGGACTCCCTGGGTCCCCTGGGGGGGGGTCTCTGCCCCTCTGCCCAGGACACCCCCTCCCCTGGGGGTCTCCTAGCTCCAGGTGCCCCCCTGGCTGTAGGGGAGCTGTCTGCCCCAAGGCAGCTGGCATTTGGGGGGGCTGAGGGTCCCTTTGCTCCACTTTGGGGTCCCTGGTGGGGGGGGGGTCTCCCAGGTGGGACGATGCTGGGGTCCACAGAGAGCTACCGAGGGTGCTGCCTCCAAAAGGGCAGGACGGAGGGACGGGGACAGCCCTTCTGCAGGGACGGTGATGGGGCACCCCAGCGCGCCCCCCCTCTCTGGCCACCGGGACAGGACTGGGGTGGGGGGAGGCTGCCGTTGCCCCCCCACCCAGGCAAGGGGCTGCGGGGATGGGGGGGGTTGCAGCACTCCAGGCGCTCCCGGCCGGCTCCCAAGCCTGGCTGGGATTTCTCCGCGGCGCGGCTCTTCCAAGTGACCTCATTCCAGGCGGGCCGGGCTCGCTCCCCTCGGCCCTCGCTCTCCCCTTCCCGTGGTGGGAAGAGGGCCCCAGCGCCACGTGGACGGGGCGTGGGGCCGCGGGCGCCCGCCTCGCACCCTCCTCCTCCTCCTCCTCCTCCTCCTCCCGCCGGCCAGCCAGCCGGCCACCGCTCCGCTCCGGCAGCGAGGCAGGGGCGAGGACCCAGGCGGCCGGAGCAGGAGGAAGCACCACCCAGGACCCCCACGCCGAGCCCCGATCCTTCGGGTGGTTTTGCAAAGCTGGGCGCAACGGCGATGCCCAAAGAGCCCCCTCAAGAGGGTCAGGAGGGACCCTGGCCCCGTAGCTCCCGTCCTGGCACTCCCTGGGTCAAGCGCTTTGCTGGTTTTTAGGGAGCTCTGCGGGGTCTCCACCCTGACGTGAGCCTCAGCGGGTCCCCAGGGCAGAGCCTGGCACGTCCAGCACCACGTCCACGGGCACCAGGGCCACGACTTGGAGCCAGGAATGGCACTTTGGGGGTATCTCGCTCCCAGCGGGGAGGTTGGAGAGCCAGTCGGGGAGGTCAGGAGTTTTAGTGGACCATGGTAAGCAGAGAAACAGGGTCTCCACGTGCTGCGAAATCCATCACCGAGCCCACACCAGGTGCCACGCGGGCTGCAGATACCCTCCTCTGCAGACGTCCTATCAGGCCAGGGTTGGGTTGGAGTTGCTGGGGTGAAGGTGTTGGGGTTGCTGGGGTGAAGGTGTTGGGGATGGGTTGAGGTTGCGGCTGCTGGGGTGAAGGTGTTGGGGTTGCTGGGGTGAAAGTGTTGCAGGTGGGTTGTGGTTGGGGTTGCTCGGGTGAAGGTATTGGAGTTGGGTTGGGGTTGGGGTTGCTGTGGTGAAGGTGTCGGAGGTGGGTTGCGGTTGGGTTGGAGTTGCTGGGGTGGGGCTGAGGGTGTCACGTTGGGCTGGGGTTGTTGGGCTGTGCTGTTGGGTTAGGGTTGTCAGGTGGCTGGAGCTGTCGATTGGTTGGGGTTGTCAGGTACTTGCGGTGGTAAGTCTGGGGGTTGATGGTTCCTCTTATTATAAGAGATTCAGTTTAGATTTATGGAGCTGGGGTCCTGCAGCCAAATAGGCTGAAGGCAGACAGAGGGCTGGATAGAGGGACAGATGGAAGGATGGACAGATGGAGGCTGGGTAAAACCCCTGTATAAGGGGTTACAGTGGATGGCCCCTGCGGAGAGGGGTCATTTTGCGAGGAGGTGTGAGGACATGGATGTGCTGACATCCCACCCAGGGTGGGAGGTCCCTCCTCTCCTGGCACTGTCCCCAGCCCCTCACTTCTTTTCTTCCAGCTCTCTGGCCACAGGGGCACCTGCCTGTGCCAGCGGGGTGCCCAGGCCAGCGAGTTCGGGGTGGGGTGCTGGGGTCCCTGGGGCTTTCTTGGGTCCCCAAAGCTGGGTGGTCCCCGGGTCTCCCAAGGCTGGGGGGGGTCCATGGGTCCCCCAAAGCTGGGTGGTCCCCAGGTCCTCCAGGGCTAGGGGGAGTCCTTGGGTCCCCAACGCTGGAGGTGCCAGGGGTCCCCAAAGCTGGGGGTGCCAGGGGTCCCGGGGCTGGGGGGGGTAGGGGGGTCGGTCCCCACTGCACTGGGAGGGTCAGCCTGCCCCAGATGAAGGCAGGGCTCAGCCTGGGGCCTGGCAGGGGGAGCTGGGCCGGGTGCCCCCATCCCGGCCCCTCCAGCTCCACCGCCCCGGCCCCGGACGCCAGGGCCCCTCCAGCTGGAGCTGGGTTCTGGTCGAGCTGAAGCAGCGATGCCCGAGCCCAGACTCGGCTCTTCCTCCTCCTCCTCCTCTTCCCTGGCCGCTTCCCACCCCAGCTCCCAGCCCCACGTCAGCATCTTCCTCCCATCCCTCCCCCCAGTTCATCCCAGTTCCCTGCCTTGGGGACCAGCACGGGGCTGGGGCCGGGGGGGGGGGGGGGGTTAACTCTTCCCTCGCAGGCTGCCCTGTCCCTACTGCTCCCACCCCTCCTGCCGTGTCCCCCCATCCCCGCCACGTCCCTCCGTCCCCGTCCCCCCCATTCCTGCCACGTCCCCCCCATCCCTGCCATGTCCCCCCATCCCTGCTGTCTCCCTCATCCCTATGGTCTCCCCCCCATCCCTGCCGTGTCCCCCGTCCCCACAGTGTCCCCCGTCGCCGCCACGTCCCCTTCCCAGCGGCTGGGGCCAGCCTTGGCGGGAGGGGGGGAATAGACGTGGAAATGGGGGGGGCTGGGGGGAAGGGGTGTGGCTACACCCCGAGGGGCGGGGTCTGTCGAGAGGGGGTGCGGCCACTGGACAAAGGGCTGGAGAAAAGGCTGAAAAAGGGCAAAGCCAAAAAAAGTCCCGTCCCCCCCCGCCCCCCCGCAACTAAATCCCATGTGCCCGAGCTCCCAGCAGCATCCCCGTCCCCTCCCTGCACACACGCGTGTGCCAGGGGCAGGAGAGGGAAACTGAGGCACGGCGGCACAGCCAGGAGCCCTGCCGAAGCGGCGAGTGACCCCAGGGGTGCAAGCAGGACCCGGCACCCCACTGCCCAGGCCTATGCACCCACACAAACACCCCTTGTATCCACCCTGCTGGCATGCACACACACACACACACACACACACACACGTGTGTGCACGCACATGCATGCTCCGTGCACTCACACACATCCAGCCGCACCATTGTACACACATGTACACAGAAACACACACACACACACACACACACACGCATACACACACACACACAGTGCAAGCAGATGTATTCCCCAGGGGAGACAAGGACAGGACGGGGACGGGGTGGCTGAAGCCCGGCAGGGATTCGACCGGGGCTCCGGTGCCGGGCACATTCCTCTGGCCCACGCCGGGCCGTTCCCTCCTCCTCTTGCCGAGATGCTGCTGAGGGCTGTCACCGCCTCCCCGAAATTTGGGGAAGGCACAGCCGATGCCCTGGCTCCCACCCCACGGCTCTGACACGTCTCCAGCACAGCCTCCACGTCGGCAGGCGGAGGGGCGGCGCGGGAGGGGCGGCAGGGGGCTGCGCCGGGGCGGCGCAGGGGGACCAGCGGGGCCGGACGCTTTCGGGATGCCCCAGCCCTGCTTGGTCCTGCAGTCTGACCCCTAAGACCCTGGCTTGGGGTGTGGGCACATGCTGCCAGGCAGGGCGCTGAACTGGGAGCAATGCTGGGGCTGAGCCGTGGGCAGTGTTGGGGCTGAGCCATGGGCAGTGATGGGGCTGAGCCATGGGTAGTGTTGGGGCTGAGCCATGGGCAGTGATGGGGCTGAGCCGTGGGCAGTGTGGGGCTGAGCCATGGGTAGTGTTGGGGCTGAGCCATGGGCAGTGTTGGGGCTGAGCCATGGGCAGTGATGGGGCTGAGCCGTGGGCAGTGTGGGGCTGAGCCATGGGTAGTGTTGGGGCTGAGCCGTGGGCAGTGATGGGGCTGAGCCGTGGGCAGTGTGGGGCTGAGCCATGGGTAGTGTTGGGGCTGAGCCATGGGCAGGGATGGGGCTGAGACATGGGTAGTGTTGGGGCTGAGCCGTGGGCAGTGTTGGGGCTGAGCCATGGGCAGTGTTGGGGCTGAGCCGTGGGCAGTGTGGGGCTGAGCCATGGGTAGTGTTGGGGCTGAGCCATGGGCAGGGATGGGGCTGAGCCGTGGGCAGTGATGGGGCTGAGCCATGGGCAGTGTTGGGGCTGAACCGTGGGCAATGTTGGGGCTGAGCCGTGGGCAGTGATGGGGCTGAGCCGTGGGCAGTGTGGGGCTGAGCCATGGGCAATGTTGGGGCTGAGCCATGGGCAGTGTTGGGGCTGAGCCATGGGCAGTGTTGGGGCTGAGCCATGGGCAGTGATGGGGCTGAGCCGTGGGTAGTGTGGGGCTGAGCCGTGGGCAGTGATGGGGCTGAGCCTTGGGCAGTGTGGGGCTGAGCCGTGGGCAGTGATGGGGCTGAGCCGTGGGTAGTGTTGGGGCTGAGCCGTGGGCAGTGTTGGGGCTGAGCCGTGGGTAGTGATGGGGCTGAGCCATGGGCAGTGTTGGAGCTGAGCCGTGGGCAATGTTGGGGCTGAGCCATGGGCAGTGATGGGGCTGAGCCGTGGGCAGTGTTGGGGCTGAGCCGTGGGCAGTGATGGGGCTGAGCCGTGGGCAGTGTTGGGGCTGAGCCATGGGCAGTGTGGGGCTGAGCCTTGGGCAGTGTGGGGCTGAGCCGTGGGCAATGTTGGGGCTGAGCCGTGGGCAGTGTTGGGGCTGAGCCATGGGCAGTGTTGGGGCTGAGCCGTGGGCAATGTTGGGGCTGAGCCATGGGCAATGTTGGGGCTGAGCCGTGGGCAGTGTGGGGCTGAGCCATGGGCAATGTTGGGGCTGAGCCGTGGGCAGTGTTGGGGCTGAGCCGTGGGCAGTGTTGGGGCTGAGCCATGGGCAGTGATGGGGCTGAGCCGTGGGCAGTGTGGGGCTGAGCCTTGGGCAGTGTTGGGGCTGAGCCATGGGCAGTGTTGGGGCTGAGCCGTGGGCAGTGTTGGGGCTGAGCCATGGGCAGTGTTGGGGCTGAGCCGTGGGCAGTGATGGGGCTGAGCCGTGGGCAGTGATGGGGCTGAGCCGTGGGCAATGTTGGGGCTGAGCCGTGGGCAGTGTTGGGGCTGAGCCATGGGCAGTGTTGGGGCTGAGCCTTGGGCAATGTTGGGGCTGAGCCTTGGGCAGTGTGGGGCTGAGCCGTGGGCAATGTTGGGGCTGAGCCTTGGGCAGTGATGGGGCTGAGCCGTGGGCAATGTTGGGGCTGAGCCGTGGGCAGTGTTGGGGCTGAGCCATGGGCAGTGTTGGGGCTGAGCCGTGGGCAATGTTGGGGCTGAGCCTTGGGCAGTGTTGGGGCTGAGCCATGGGTAGTGTTGGGGCTGAGCCATGGGCAGTGTGGGGCTGAGCCATGGGTAGTGTTGGGGCTGAGCCGTGGGCAGTGATGGGGCTGAGCCGTGGGCAGTGTTGGGGCTGAGCCGTGGGCAGTGATGGGGCTGAGCCATGGGCAGTGTTGGGGCTGAGCCGTGGGCAGTGATGGGGCTGAGCCGTGGGTAGTGTTGGGGCTGAGCCGTGGGCAGTGATGGGGCTGAGCCGTGGGCAGTGATGGGGCTGAGCCATGGGCAGTGTTGGGGCTGAGCCGTGGGCAGTGATGGGGCTGAGCCGTGGGTAGTGTTGGGGCTGAGCCGTGGGCAGTGTTGGGGCTGAGCCGTGGGCAATGTTGGGGCTGAGCCGTGGGCAGTGTTGGGGCTGAGCCGTGGGCAATGTTATACTTCCCCCAGCCCTGAAATAGGGTCTCCATCCATCGTCCTCTTCAGCATCCCTCTCTGCCATCATCCCTTCTCCAGCATCTCTGTCTCCAGCATCCCCCTCTCTAGCATCTCTCCCTTTCATCCCTCTCTCCAGCATCCCCTTCACCAGCCATCTTCTCCAGCCATCCCCCTTCTCCAGTCATCCTCTCCAGCCATCCCCCTCTCCAACATCCCTCTGTCCAACATCCCTCTCCATCATCCCTCTCTCCAGCCATCCCCCTCTCCAGCATCCCCTTCTCCAGTCATCCTCTCCAGCCGTCCCTCTCTCCAGCATCCCCCTCTGCAGCCATTCCCCATCTGGGCATCCCTCTGCCCATCCATCCCTTTACTATCCATCCCTCCATCCATCCCTGTACTCACCATCCCTCTGGCCATCCATCCCCATCGGCTCCCAGCCCTCCATCCCGCCCTCTCCACGGCGCACTCCTCTCCCTCCGACGCTCCCACTTTTGCCCCACATTCAGCACCTCCATCCCCCCATCCATCCCCCTCGAGCCACTGCCCGGCCCCTCTTGAGTTGCCCGGGCCCCACCACGGCCGCCCCGCGGATGCTTCAAGCTGGCAGCGCGTCCCGGCTCCCACGTCTCCCACCGTCCCCGGAGAGCTGCCAGGGAGCTGGGCTGGGCCCTGGCCTGGCGCGCGGCTCCCGACACATTCCTGCTCCCGCTCCCGGGCCGGGCTGGGGGAGGAAGGATGGGTGCTGCCAGCCGTGGTGGCTCGGCCCTCGCTGCTGCTCCCGGGGCACACGGCAGGGTCCCACCCCGGCACCCCGTGGCTGCACAGGCTCTGCGCTTTCCCCCACTGCTACGGGCTGTGCTGGCCACCCTGAGTCCGCTGGAGAGGGGAGCAATTCCCAGGGATGGGAGCGGTACCCAGGGATGGGAGCGCAAGGTCCCCTGTCCCCATGCCACATCGTCCCCTCCCTGCTCTCAGGGCTGAGCCTGGACTGGCCAAGCCAAGCGTGGAGGAGAGCATCTCCAGAAGCCGCAGGAGCAGCACTGAAGGCAACGGGGCTGGGGGTTGGGGGGGGTCCCTGCCTCACCACACCCCCCTGTGCCCCATAGCACCCACTAGGATCCAGGGACGAGGATGCTCCGGGACCGGGGCAGCCGGGAGGCTGGGCACACGCCGAGGGCCTCCATCCCTGGCACATCCGTGTCGAGGAGACATCCCAAAGGACCCCGGCTCTGGGGTGCGTGGGGGGACAGCTGGGCCGGGCCAGGCCCCAGACACCCCCCGTCCCCCCGAGCAGGCGGCGGGGTCCCCATGCCGGTGGGGACTACGCTCCCCAGCAGCGCGCGGCGGCCAGCTCCCAGCGCCGGCGGCTCCGTGCCAAATTCCACCGCCCACACAGGAAGCCGTCGGCGCGCTCGGCTCTCTGCACCGGGGCCAGGCCGGGCCGGAGGGATGCGGCGAGCGAGAAAGGGCTGGAGGAGAGAAAACAGGTCAGGCAGGAGCGGGGCCAGCCGGCCCCGAGCCGCCAACGTCACCCTGGCACGCCGCGGCCGGCTCCTTCGAGGAAGCAGGGCGAGCATCCGGGCCCCGGTGCCGGCCCCTCCGGCTGCGCCTGGCGACGGCTCCCTCGCTCGAGGAACCGCGCGTGGCCCTGGCGGCCCCAGCGAGCCCCGGCCGGGGCTGGTGTTTGCCCCCAGTGTGCCCGTGGCCGTGCCTGGCAGCACGGGAGCCCGAGGAGGAGGAGACTGACTTCATCCAAGGGCTGCCGGCACAGCGGAGCTGACGCCACGGCCCTCTCTTGGCCCGCTGCGGGCCATGGGAGCCAGCAGCAGCATAGGGAAGCAAAGGCAGTGTTGACTCCCGGCTCCCGGGGAGCTCCCATCTTCAAGGAATTGGTGCTTTCATCTCCGTGCAGCATTCCCACCCCTGGGAAACGCTCCTGTCCCTGGAAAATGCTCCCATCCCTGGGTACTGCTCGCAGCCCCAGGTGATGCTCCCATCCCCGGGAATCGCTCCTGTCCCTGGGTACCATTCCCACCTCCAGGTGATGCTCCCATCCCCGGGAATCGCTCCTGTCCCTGGGTACCGCTCCCACCTCCAGGTGATGCTCCCATCCCCGGGAATCGCTCCTGTCCCTGGGTACCACTCCCACCTCCAGGTGATGCTCCTGTCCCCGGGAATCGCTCCTGTCCCTGGGTACCATTCCCACCTCCAGGTGATGCTCCTGTCCCCGGGAATCGCTCCTGTCCCTGGGTACCGCTCCCACCTCCAGGTGATGCTCCTGTCCCCGGGAATCGCTCCTGTCCCTGGGTACCGCTCCCATCTCCAGGTGATGCTCCTGTCCCCAGGTACCATTCCCACCTCCAGGTGATGCTCCTGTCCCCGGGAATCGCTCCTGTCCCTGGGTACCGCTCCCACCTCCAGGTGATGCTCCTGTCCCCAGGTACCATTCCCACCTCCAGGTGATGCTCCTGTCCCCGGGAATCGCTCCTGTCCCTGGGTACCGCTCCCACCTCCAGGTGATGCTCCGGTCCCCAGGTACCACTCCCACCTCCAGGTGATGCTCCTGTCCCCGGGAATTGCTCCTGTCCCCAGGTACCACTCCCGGCACCGCTGCTGCCCTGGGTGCGAGCCCCGCTGCCGGCCCCGCTGCCACAACTCGGCGTTCCCGTGCCGCCCCCCCCCCCTGCTCCCTGCAGCGCAGATCCGGCGGGGATCTCGCTCCGTCTGCCGCTTCTCTTCCCCTCCTCCCTGCCGCGTTTCAAACACAAACACGGCTCAGTGGAAAATGTGACCCGCCGAGGAGCTGCAGATAACTCGGTGCCGGCCGGGGCCAACTGGAACAGCACATGTTTGGCTGCGGTGCCCAGCTGGAGCGAGCGGCGGCTGGGGGGGGCCGGGGCACCCGGCGCGGGGGCCGGCGCGGGACTCCCTCGCGCCTCGTCGCCTCCCAGCCCGGCTGCCGGGAAGCCCTGGGTGCTCCCCAGCGCCCGGCCCCGCGGGTCCTCCCCCCCGGCCCAGCCCCAGCCCTCCTCCCAAACTGGCCCGACCCCAGGCCACGGGGCGCGGGCGAGACGTGGCCGTGGCGAAGGGATGCCACGTTCGCCCGGCTGCGGGTTCGAATCCGCCCGAGGGGCCGGGGCACGGGCACGCGATGCCGCCGCCGGGGCGAGCACCGCGGCTGGGGAGCTGCTCCATGCTTCCCGCAGGGCTGTGCGGTCTCCACGGGGTCCGGCGCTGGGGACCCGCACAGCGGCCAGCCTGCGGTCGCCTCGGGGTGCTCGGGACCCTCTCATGGGCTGTGTTTCCTCTGCCGGTCTCTGGCCCGTGGGCAGCACATGGGCACTTGGTGGGGGCATCTGGGGCTGGTGCCTCCCGTGCCACGGCCCTGCTGGAGCCCGCAGCGCTTGTGGCCATGGGAAGTCGGACTGCGTCACCTCAGGCCAGCAGGTTATCACCGTCCTGATGCGCTGCTCAGGGGCCATGGCCTTACTGACACGTCCTGGCCAGGCAGGATGGGGACTGCCGGCAGCTGCGTCCTGGCCAGGTAGGATGGAGATGTCCAGAGCCATGTCTTGGCCAGGCAGGACAGCAGTGCTTGACGGAGGAACAGTGTCCAGGTGAAGGACGGCAGTGCCCAACGGAGGACTTGTGTCCCAGTGCAGGATGGAGGTGCCCAACGGAGGAGCCATGTCCTGGCCCAGGATGATGGTGCCCAACAGAGGAGCTGAGTGCCAGTGCAGGATGGTGGCCCCCTACAGAGGAGCTGTGTCCCAAATGGGCACGATGGAGGTGCCCAACGGAGGAGCCATGTCCTGGCCCAGGATGATGGTGCCCAACGGAGGAGTTGGGTGCTGGTGCAGGATGGCGGTGGCCTACAGAGGAGCTGTGTCCCAAATGGGCACGATGGAGGTGTCCAGCAGAGGAGCTGCGTCCTGGCCCAGGACGCCAGCGCCCAACGGAGGAGCCGGGTGCCAGCCTGGGATGCTGGTACCCAACGAAGAGCCCACGTCCCGGTGCAGGACAACAGCACCCAAGGAGGAGCTGCATCGCGGCCCAGGACGACGATACCGGACAGAGGAGCCACGGCGCGGCCCGGGACAGTGGTACCCGACGGAGGAGCCAGCCGCGGCCTGGGACACGGGCAGCCCCGGAGGTGTGTGGGCTGGGAGCAGCAGCGGTCGGAGGAGCCCGTTTGTTTCTCATTAGCGGCTCTTGGCAGGAGCTGTGGAAAAAATAGCTTCAAACAGCAGAGCTGGAAGGGAAAAGGCTAGGCCAGAGGGAGGGGGCAGAGGGGCCGCGGCGGGGAAGGGGGCCGAGGGGCCAGACGGGGCGCAGGGAGGGGGTCGGGGTGGTGCTGGCCCGGACGGGCGCAGGGGGAGGGATGGGGACACAGTCACCCGTGCCGCGTCCCTTTACCCCGGGGAACGGGGTTGAGCCCTGGTGTGAAAAACCTCCAGGCGCATGTGTGTGTGTGTGTGTGTGTGTGCGTGCGTGCGTGTGTGTGTGCATATGTGTGTGTGTGCATGTGTGCACGCGCGTGGGCATGCGTGTGCATGCATGCATGCATGTGCATTGGCCCCAGCCCCAGCAGCCCCCAGCCCAGCACCCCAAACGCTGCCCCTGGGGCTGTGTGGGAGAGAGGGAAGGAGAGAAAAACAAAAGAAAAGGAAGGAGGAGGGAAGAAGAGGGAGAGAGAAAGGAGGGGAAGAGGGAGGGAGAGCCGCAGTTGCAGGATCCTGGGTGGGAGGACAAGGAGGAGGACGAAGAGGGCTCAGGGACTCCCCGGGCCCGACGGCCCCTCGGCCCCGTCTCGCCCCGTCTGCGGTGCTGGCAGCTCAGGAAATAAGAAGCAAATGCGGCCCTGGCAGAGCAGCTCGGCGGCGCCTTCCCACGAGCCGGCCAGCAGCTCGGCACCGCCGGCCACCCGGGGCACCCACTGGACCGGGCTGGCAGCTCGCGGGGAAACCGAGGTGTGCAAAGCCCTGCCCTGGCCGCCAGCGCGCTTTGCACAGTGCAAGATTTTGCACAGCAGAGAGCAGGCACGATCGGCGATGCACCCACAGCGCCGGGCTCCCACCGGCCCTGCCGGGAGCTTTCTAGCCACCCCCTTCGCCACCCCAGCAGCGTTTCTCACGCCGAGAGGGCCGGCAGGGCCGCCGGCAGCCAGGCTCCCTCCGGCGAGGCTGCTTACGCAACCCCACGTCTGCGAGCGCCTCCGGCCTCCCGCTGCCGGCCCGGCTGCAAATGCAACCAAACGTGAGCGGGGAGGCAGGAGGGGACGAGGCAGGGCGAGCTCAATCCTCGATTAGCCATCAGAGAATCCCCAGGGCCGGGCACGGCGGGGTGCTCCCCGGCTTGTCCCCTCCGCTGTGCATGGCCCTTGGGGGGGACGGTGGGGGACACGGCGGCAGCAGTACACACCGCAGTGCTGGGTCCGGCTGCATCCGGCAGCGGCAGGGACACGGGCAGCGGCGGCGGTGACAAGGGGTCATCTAGGGACAGCATCCGGGGACAAAACCCATCCCCAGGGCTGGGAGCTGGTGGCACGGCGGCACGGCCCCAGCTGCCCTGCCAGCAGGACAGGGCTGGGAGCCCTGTGTCCACAGACACGGGGACACGGGGACACTTGAGCCTGGCTGTCCCCCCGCGCGGCCGTTGCAGCGGGACGCGTGCAGCGCACGCTTGCACAGCCGCCCTGTAGCGCGCACCCATGCGTGCACGCGCACTTGCGTGTGTCCGGGGAGAGGGGCACCAGCATCACCCCCCGGGCCGGGTTTGGCACAGGTACCCGCTGCGCCGGGACCCACCTGGCTTCGCGGCTATTTCTGCCTCCCGCCTGGATTTAATTCTAGCCTGGCGGCGGCTGGCGTGTAATTAGGAGCCCAAAAAAGGCCCTGCAGCCTCCCGAGGCACCTTGTAATCTTCAGCAGCGGATGAACACGCAGCGCTGTGGCCTCGGGGAGGGACCGACACCACGGCCTCCGCACGGGGCCGGCGCCGTGGGCACGGGGTTACCCCAGCCTTGGGAGGGGTGCGGGAGCCCTTGCACACATGCTGCACGCACACGCATGCGCAGACAGCACGGGGTGCACATGCACACACGCACACTGCAAAGGCATGCACGCTGCACACACACGCTCAGCGAGACACGCAGTGTCTGTGTGTGCCCCTGGACACGTGCTCATGCACACTGCACATACACGCACCGGCATGCCTGTACACACCTTGCACGGGTGCAACACACGAGCACACTGAACACCCCTGACACCGCACGCCGCAGCACGCACGCAGGCAGGCATGCACACACAGAACTTGCACACTGCGTGCACGCAGCACGCACGCACAGTGCTTGCACGCTGCATGCACACAGCGCTTGCACACACGCACAGCTCGTGCAGTACATGCACATAGAGCTTGCACACAGCATGCACACACAGAGAGCTTGCACACTGCATCCAGACGGAGCTCGAACACTGCATGCATACAGCATGCACACACACAGTGCTTGCACACACACACAGCTCGCACACTGCATGCACACAGCTCGCACACGCACAGCACTTGCACACACACACAGCTCGCACACTGCATGCACACAGCATGCACACACACAGCGCTCGCACACTGCGATGCACACCATGCACACACACACACACCTTGCACACACATGGCATGAACCCGGGGGGACGCAGCCGTTTGGTTTCCCCTTGGCGGGGGCCCTGTTTGCTGTCCTGCTCCCCCGGGACACCGCAAGCCAAGCCCTGGGCAGGAGGCTGATTTTGGGGGGACAACAGGGCTGCTCCCCCCAGCCACAGGTGGGGCCCGGCCCCCGAGGAGCAGCAACAGCCCCGTGGCTTTGGGGCACCCCATAATGCCACACCTGGGGGCACGGGAGGACGTCCATGGAGTGCAGGGGGGTGAATCCTTCGTTAAGTGCTTGAGCCAATTAGCAGGACAGAGCCGCTCTGCAGCCCATTCAGTGAAGCCGTCAGGAATAAACCCGTTAACGGGATGATCCTGCTTACAGCAGCGGGGTCACAGCAGCCACCCCGCGGGCAGGATGGTGACACCCCACGGCCGCCAGGTCCTCTTGGCATGGGCGAGCGCTCCCGCGTCTTCGGCCTCGCTGCTGTCACCTCACCCGACCTCCAGGCGGCAAGTGGTGGGAGGGAGGTCGGGGTGGCCTGCAGAGCCCCACAGCCGCTTGTCCCCACTCTGCCTGCGGGGCACCCTGGGGACCCCGCTGGCATCACAGCGATACGCCGTGCATGCGCTGCACGTGCTTGGCACGAGTGTGGACTGCACAAGTGTGCACGCACGTGTGCACCCCCTGGTGCGTGCATGTGTGCAGCTCCCCCCACAAGTATGCACTGCACAAGAGTGCACGTGTGTGTGCACACCCCAGTGCGTGTGTGCATGCAGCCCCCCCACAAGTATGCACTGCACAAGAGTGCACGTGTGTGTGCACACCCCAGTGCGTGTGTGCATGCAGCCCCCCCACAAGTATGCACTGCACAAGTGTGCATGCCTGTGTGCACCCCCCCGGTGCGTGTGTGCAGGCAGCCCCCCCACAGTATGCACTGCACAAGTATGCACGTGTGCATGCAGCCCCCCAGCCACGGCCAGGCCCCGGCCCACCCTCGCCCCCAGTGGTGGGTGCCAGGCGCCCGGGGCCCCGGTGAGGCCCCCGCACCCCGCGCTGCCCAGGCCCAGCCACGTTAATGATTTGCTCTCGTTATGACTCACAGGCTCCCTCCCAGCCCGGCGCCAGCTGGCCCCAGCGAGGACTCCCCCAGCCATCGCCAGTGACCAGCGAGGGGACAGGGCTGGAGGTGACCGTGGGGCGAGAGACCCCCCCCCCCCGCCAAGCCAGCCTGGCAGCTTTGCCCCGGCCTCTCTCCATCCCTCCATCTCACCCTTTTCCCATCCCTCCTTCCCATCTCCAACCAGTCGCTTCCCTTCCTCCTTCCCCGCCGGCGTCGCTCCCTGCCTCTCTCCTTCCTCCCCTTCCTCCTCCTCCTCCTCTCCCAGCCCTTCTCCTTCCCTCAGGCTCCATCTCCTGGTGCGGAGGCGGCGGGTGCCGGGGTAAAGCAGCTCGGGAAGGGTCCCCAAATCCTTCGATCCCGGCGGGGAGCTGGGACGATCCCCCCACCACCACCCTGGGGGGGTCTGCAGCGGCGGGTCCCTGAAATATCCCCCCACCCCGCATGCTCCCTGCACAGCCCTCGGGACCCAAACTGGGGAGAGAGGGGCAGAAGGGCCGCAAAGGGCCGGGGTGGCCGCGGGGACGGGGACAGGGCTGGGACGCGGCTGCCACATCAGCAGGGAGCGAGCGGGGACGGGGACCAGCGCCTGCAGCTGGGAGCCAGATGCTGGGGGGGGCGGTGCGGGAAGGGCAGCGACACGGGGGCGAGCGGGGGGTCCCCTGGGTGTCCTTCCCCCCCACCCCACCCCCAGGGACCCTCACGGAGGGTGGCATGGGGACACCCAGCCGAGGCAGTGCCTCGCCGAGCTCCCCTCCCCATGCCCCGAAATGGGGGAAGGAGGGACGGCAGGATGGGTGATAGAGGGTGAGGAGCAAGGGGTGGACGGAGGGATGGAGAGATGGACAGAAGGGCGGATGGAGGGGTGGACAGAGGGAGGGATGGATGGAGGGATGGACAGAAGGGCAGATGGGGGGTGGACAGAGGGATGGATGGATGGAGGGATGGACAGAAGGGCAGATGGGGGGTGGACAGAGGGGTGGATGGACAGAGGGGAAGACAGAGGGATGGACAGATGGGTGGAGGGATGGATGGAGGGGTGGACGGAGAGATGGACAGAAGGGATGGACGGAGGGGCAGATGGAGGGATGAATGGAAAGATGGACAGAAGGGTGGATGGAGGAATGGACAGAGGGGTGGACAGAAGGGCAGATGGACGGAGGGGTGGACAGAAGGGTGGAGGGATGGATGGAAAGATGAACAGAAGGGTGGACAGAGGGATGGACAGATGGGTGGAGGGTTGGCTGGAGGTGTGGATGGAGAGATGGACAGAAGGGTGGATGGAGGGGTGGACAGAGGAATGGAGAGCTGGATGGAGAGGTGGACGGAGGGGTGGACAGCGGCCAGGCAGGCATCTCGGCACCCAGCACCCGAGCTTGGACGGAGCCCGAGGGAGCCAACGGACAGGGCGATTGCGGGTGCGATCTCTCAGCCAAGGCGGGGGGGGGGGGGGGGCTCCGAAAATAAACCCCAAACTCATTCCCCCCCACCCCACCCCAGGGCAAGGAGGGGGACAAAGAGGAGCCTAATACCCATTGGGGTGGGGGGCAGCTCTGCACCCCGAATGCCCCTCCATGCTGGGCTCCCCGGGGCCAGACCCCGGGGCACACTCGACCGTGTGTCGAGTGCGGGTGCCACATCGGGGCTCAGCTGCCCCTTACCCCCCCGAGCAGCCCCTAGGGGCACCTGGGATGGGCTGGGGGGACGGGGACCCCCCCCAGCACCTTGCCAAAGGGAAGCAGGGGGGAAACCGAGGACAACTCAACACCAACCTCTGCGCCGGCCCTGGTGGCCCCGTCCTGCTGCGGAGGGGCTCCCAGCAGAGCGCCCAGGACACCTGGGTCCACAACCCCCCAGGTGGGGGGGGAACTTCTCTATTTATATGCTTTTTCCTTAAAAGGGGATGAATGAAAACCCTGCCGTGATGTTTTTTGGGAGGTAAGGGGAGTGGAGCAGTGAGGAGGGTGATGGAAATGGGAAGCAGGAAAGCCGCGGCAGGATGGCACCCAATGCCCCCCCCCCCACACGGCTGCAGGTACACCCGGTGCTCCCCTGGATGCAGGATACAGGTGCACCCAGTGCTGCCCCAGCTGTAAGTACACCGGGTGCTGCCTTGGCTGCAGGTGCACCCAGTGCTCCCCTGGATACGGGTTGCAGGTGCACCCAGTGTCACCCCAGATACAGGTTGCAGGTGCACCTGGTGCTACCCCACCTGCAGGTGCACCCAGTGCTGTCCCAGATGCAGGTGCACCTGGTGCTCCCCTGGATACAGGTTGCAGGTGCACCCAGTGCCACCCCGGATGCAGGATGCAGGTGTACCCAGTGCTGTCCCAGATGCAGGTTGCAGGTGCACCCAGTGCTGTCCCAGATGCAGGTGCACCCAGTGCTCCCCTGGATGCAGGTTGCAGGTGCACCCGGTGCCACCCCGGATGCAGGATGCAGGTGCACCCAGTGCCGTCCCAGATGCAGGTTGCAGGTGCACCCAGTGCCACCCTGGATGCAGGATGCAGGTGCACCCAGTGCCGTCCCAGATGCAGGTTGCAGGTGCACCCAGTGCTGTCCCAGATGCAGGTGCACCCAGTGCTCCCCTGGATGCAGGTTGCAGGTGCACCCGGTGCCACCCCAGATGCAGGATGCAGGTGCACCCAGTGCCGTCCCAGATGCAGGTTGCAGGGGCACCCAGTGTTTCCCCCAGCCGTGGGCACACCCTGGGCACAGCCTGGACTTTTCCAGCCGGTGAGGTCACAGCTGGGCACACAGGGCTGGCATGTGAGTCTCCATCAGTCACCACCCGGTTCACCGCCACCGTCACCACCCAAGGGACACACAGCCACTTCCCAGTTTATTGAATTTGGAGCAATTTCAGCACAAGCCACCGGGCCGGGGAGCTGGACTGGGTACACTGAGCCCCGTGCGCCAGTGTCCTCCTGGGCACTGTGCCTGGTGGGCGCCCTGGCACCTCAAGCCGCTTGATGGCCCCGACGCCACTTGATCTTCTTCTTGAGGAGCAGCAGGTCAACGTAGAGGAGGCGGCGGAGGACGGCGGAGGCGCACAGCAGCCCGCCATGCAGGGCACCCACCAGCCCGCAGCTGAACACGTCCTGCCCTGGGAGGGGACGAGCCACTGCTGGGGACACGGGGTCACCAGCAACGGTGGGTCCCTTGTGTCCCCAGGGACGCCCATACCCGTTAGGTAGAGGTTCCTCACGGGCATCTCGGCTCGCATGGCGGCCACCACAGCCGGGGCGAAGCGGCCCACGTCGTGCTCGGCCCTGTACATCTCCCTGCGCGGCACCGCCAGGTAGTGCTGGTTGGTGAGCAGCGAGGAGGCCTCCACGAAGTCCACCTGGCCGCGGGGGCCGGGCGGCAGGGCCCGTGCCGGATCAGAGCCCACCCGGCGGGCACCCGGCCCGGGCTGCGCTCTGGGCACTGCGATGGCCCCCTGGCCTGATAGGGTGCCCTGGCAGCCCTGCAGCACCCTGACCCTGCTGGGCGCCTCGTCCTTGCGGGGTGCCCCATCACCACTGGGCACCCCATTCCTGCTGGACACCCAAACACCACAGTGCGCCCCATCTTTGCAGGACCCCTTGACTCCACTGGGCACCCCATCACTGCTGGCACCCTGACCGCATGTAGCACCCCACCCCTGCAGGGCACCCCACCCCACGGGGCACCCCATCCCCACTGTGCACCCCTGTCCCTGCAGGGCACCCTGACCCCATGGGGCACCCCATCCCTGCAGGGTCTCCCATCCCTACAGGGCACCCCATCCCCACCGTACACCCCTGTCCCTGCAGGGCACCCTGACCCCATGGGGCACCCCACCCCTGCAGGGCACCCCACCCCACAGGGCACCCCATCCCCACCGTACACCCCTGTCCCTGCAGGGCACCCTGACCCCATGGGGCACCCCACCCCTGCAGGGCACCCCACCCCACGGGGCACCCCATCCCCACCGTACACCCATGTCCCTGCAGGGCACCCTGACCCCATTCCTGCAGGGCACCCTCTCCCCTCTGGACACACTGACCCCATGGGACACCCCTGTCCCTGCAGGGCACCCTGACCCCATGGGGCACCTCATCCCTGCAGGGCACTCTCTCCCCTCTGGACACACTGACCCCATGGGGCACCCTGTCCCTGTGGGACGCCCCATCCCCGCTGGGCACCCTGAGGCCAACTGAGCACCCCGTCCCCAGTAGTCCCCGCCACCTGGTGCAGCCCGGGGCCCCCGGACCCGCCGCCCCAGCGATGCCATCACCTTGTCACGCAGCTGGGGGAAGCGCTGCAGGGCCCTGTCCAGCAGGCGCTGGGCGATGGCCATCTTGTACTCCTGGTAGCCAGCCCACTCCTCCAGCCACTCATACCACGCCATGGTCAGCAGCGTCATGCATGAGCGCCCTGCGAGGCCACGCGCCCGCTCCGAGCCCCCGGCGCTGGGGCCGGGGCTGCGGGTCCCCCTGCTTCGTCCCAGTGCCGCAGGAAACCCCATGGGACGAGGTGGCACCCCGAGCCAGTGGCACCTTGGGATGCGCTGGCAGCAGCGCCCACCCCGTCATCCCACCCGCCGGATTAAGGCACCTCTGATCCGGCAAAGCTGAGCGGATCAAGGCTGCAGAGGCATCCCGGGGTGGTGGGGCGGGGAGGGACCGGGGCGCCTCTGCTGGTACGTGGGGTCCTTGGCCGAGGGGAAGGTGATGAACATCATGCCAGGTTGTCGGGCACGTCCTCGAGCCCTCGAGAGGGCGGCGTAACGGCTCATCCTGCCCGGCACAACGTACAGCGCCGTGCACCCGGCCACCCCTGCCCTGCCTGGCCGCCCCGGCCCCACAGTGCCCCCTTACATCCCATCCAGGTCGTTGTGTGGGTAGATCCAGAAGTTGGTGGAGGGCAAGGCCAGCTGGGCCGCGGTGCCCCGCAGCCCCACAAACACCAGGAAGGAGCCCATGCCGTGCCGCACCACGTCCAGGGAGGAGCAGACGCCTGCGGGGAGGCCGGTTGGGACGGGGGAGCCGCCGGGACCGAGGTGGGGGGACGTGGTGGTTCCTCCATCCTCCATGGCCAAAGGGACGTCGTGGGGCCACCTTACCCGGGTGGCTCCGGAGCTCCGGCGGCAGCAGTTTGCCGAAGGTGTTGAAGACGCCGGCATCAGAGATGACGACGGGTGCGAAGATCTCCACCTCCTCCTTGCTCGGCCCCTTCCGCGCGGCCACCCCTGGGGAGGGCGACACGGGTGATGGGCACCCACCTGGTCCCCTTGTGCCCGGCGGCCCAGGGGCTCGGGCCACTCACCCACGGTGGCGCCGGCCAGTGAGACGAGGATGCGGGTGACGGGGGCGCGCACCAGCATGGCGCCACCGGCACGGGCGATGACGGGCACGGCGTGGAAGGCGATCTCGCTGGCCCCGCCGCGAGGGTACCAGGTGCCCCGCTGGTAGTGGTGCACCATCAGGACGTTGATGAGGAAGCTGGAGTCCCGGGGCGCCGTGCCTGGGGACACGGCATCTGGGAGCATGGTGTGACACTGTCACGCTATCATACTGTCGTGGTGTGATACTGTCACGATATGACGCTGCCATGATTCGATGCTATCGCAAGAACAGCTATTGCAATACGTGGCAATATGGCCATGCATCTCCCTCACCTTGTCTACAGGTTATTTCGTGACACAGCCCTCCCCTATCACGACATGGCCCTCCCCTACAGAGGCACAGGCCTTCTTTATCATGACATGGTCCTCCCCTATCACAATATGGCCCTCCGTTATCGTGACATGGCTCTCCCTTATCACGACACAACCCTTCCCCTATCATGATGTTCCTTCTCCTATCATAGCGTGGCCTTCCCTATCGCAGCACGGCCCTCCGCTATCATGACACAGCCCTCCCTTATCGTGACACAGCCCTCCCCATCGCGACGTGGCCCTCCCCTATCGCAACAGCCCCAGCACGCGCCCCATGCCCAGGACCCCGCACCGTAGAAGAGGTAGCTGAGCAGGGCCTGGAGGTCACCGTCGGCCGTCAGGTGGGCTACGGCCTCGCTGTGGCTGGTGGCCGCCATGCGGAAGATGGGTGAGATCCAGTAGATGAGGCCGGTGCGGATGAGGAAGGTGGCCAGCCACAGCGGCACCATCTTCAGCACCGCCAGCAGGGCCACGTGCCTGGCGGCCAGCTGCAGGGGGACCGGCCCGTGTCACTTGTTGGCGACTTCTACAGCCATGGGCCCGCCACTTGTGTCCCCACTGCCACCACCAACTGCCCATCACCACATCGCTGCTGTTACCTCCATGGCCCCATGACGCCCCACGGTCCCACCTCCGCAGCCCCACTGCCTGTGACCACGCTGCCACCACTATGTCCCCATGACTGTCACTGCTATGACCCCATCACCACCTGTGTCCCTACCATCCCCACTGCCTACATCCCCACCACCACCATCACCCATGTCCCCACCATCCCCACCGTCCTTGTCCCCACCATCCCCACCACCCATGACCCCATTGTTCATCACCCATGTCCCCACCATCTCCACCACCTATGTCCCCACCATCTGTTTCCCTGCCGTGCCCACTATCAATATCCCTACCACGCTCACCACCCATGTCCCCACCATCTCCACCACCACGGCCCCATCATGTCCACCATCCATGTCCCCACTGCCCCCATCACCCATGTCACCACCATGCTCACCATCCATATCCCCAGAGCTACCAGTGCCACCATCCGCGTCCCCACGCTCATGTCCCCGGGCACCGCCAGCTGGCCAGAGCCAAGAGGGAGCCCAGCACCCTGCACCAGCCACCCCATGTGGCCCTGGGACGTGGGACCTCCCACTTCGCAGTCCCCAGGGCAGCAAGGGGACACCGTCCCCACCAGTCCCCAGGGGCTCCCACCTTGGAGAGCCGCATGAACTCCCCGATCGCCTCCTTCTCGGCGGGGAACTGCTCCTCGGGCACAGCGGCGAAGGCGGCCTTGCCGGCACGGAGCTGGTACTGCCGGGCACCCAGGCACACCACGTCGTAGGGGTCGGCCAGGCGCTGCCAGACCAGCTGCCCATCCGTGAGCTGGTCCAGCGCCACGCGCAGCATGCTGCCCTCGTGCATCTGCCCCACGTAGTGGTTGCCTGCAGGCCCCCAAAGGTGCTCGGGGTTGGCACCAGCTGGGCAACAGGGTTGTCCCCCCTTGGGGACACGTGGCAGGGGAGGTCCCTGGGTGCGGGGTGGCTGGAGTCCACGGAAGGGGTGGCAGATGGGGGAATTAAGTCATTAGGTGTCGTCTGCTCTGGGTCACCTTGAGAGGTGCTGGTGTGTGCTGGCCTCAGCCCGAGCTGCAGGCGCCGCAAACACTGCAAACACACACCGTGAGCATGCATGCGGCACGCAAACACCCCGCAGACATGCCGCACGCGCTGCACGTTCATGCTCTGCCGCTGGCCCGGCCACCGCACACCCGCACCAGGCACGCGCCGCAGCACACGCACACTGCACGCACCGCACAAGCACAGCGCCCGCACCACTTGCACAAGCCCGGCAACCCTGCAGCCACGCTGAGCATGTGCACACGCACTGCACAGGCACACACGCGTGCGCCGAGCTGCACCGTGCACGCACGCAGGGCCAGGAGCCTGGGCAGGGAGGGGGCCGGGGGGTCCTTACCCACGTCGAACTCGCTGCCCCGCTCCTCGAAGGTGTGGCAGCAGCCGCCGGCCTGATCGTGCTGCTCCAGCACCAGCACCCGCTTGCCCGCCTTGGCCAGGGCACCCGCCGCCGCCAGGCCCCCCATGCCGCTGCCGATCACCACCGCATCCAGCTCCAGCGGCACCCGGCCCGCGCTGAACCCTGCAACGCGCACACATGCCGCTAGCCCCCGCTGGCAGCACCGGGCCCAGGGCGGGGGCGGCCGGCCGGACAGACGGACAGACAGAGGGGTGGATGGATGCACAGACAGAGAGAAGTAAGGAGGGATGGAGAGATGGAGGGAGGGATGGAGAGATGGACAGATAGGTAGATGGAGGGAGGGCTGGGGGGATGGATAGATGGATGGATAGATAGATGGAAGGAAGGCTAGAGAGATGGACAGACGGACAAAGGGAGAGATGGACAGACGGATGGAGGGAGGGATGGATAAATGGACGGATAGATATATGGACAGATGATGAACAGAGATGGAGGGAGGGAGGGATGAACGGATAGATGAACAGACAGATGGACGGAAGGAGGGAGGGTTAGGTGGATGGATGGAGGGACAGACAGACAGCTGGAGGGGTGGACAGAGAGGACACCTGTCCGGGGGACTGACAGACGGAGGACAGGGAAGCATACACAAGCACGGACGGACAGACAGCCTGCACCTGAGGCAGACCCACAGCCAGCCACCCCAGCCGGACAGCTAGCCCCGACAGACAGCCAGCACGCACGACAGACAGACAGCCGAACGGACAGACAGCCAGACAGCAGGTCGCCCCACGCACTCACCCTGCCTCAGCACCTTGTCCCTGGCCCGCTGCTCCGTCACCAGCGGCCTCGGGGCCCCCGAGGGCGGCTCGGCAAAGGGGTTGCACCCGGGGGCCACGAGCCGGCGGGCCACGAGCCCCAGGGCCAGCGCGCCCAGCGCCGCCAGCAGCAGCAGGGCCCACATCGCCGCGCCGCCGGCCCCGCGGCTGGCGTCCGGGCGCAGGAACCTACGGGCACGGGAGCTTACGGGCGCGGGAACCTACAGATATGGGAGCTTACGGGCACGGGAACCTACGGATACAGGAGCTTATGGGTGCAGGAGCTTACGGATACAGGAGCTTATGGGCGTGGGAACCTATGGATACAGGAGCTTATGGGCGCTGGAGCTTACGGGTGCAGGAGCCTATAGGCACGGGAACTTACAGGCGCGGGAACTTACAGGCACGGGAGCTTATAGGCGCAGGAGCTCACGGGCGTGGGAGCTCACGGGTGCAGGGTGCACGGGGCGCCGGAGCTTACGGGTGCAGGAACCTATAGGCACGGGAACTTACAGGCGCAGGAACTTACAGGCACGGGAGCTTATAGGCGCAGGAGCTCACGGGCGTGGGAGCTCATGGGTGCAGGGTGCACGGGGCGCCGGGCAGAGCAGGAAGCGGAGGTGGGCACAGCCCCCCCCCCCCCCCCAGCCTCGCAGGCGGCAGGGCTGGAGCTGCACGGAGCAGCACCGCACACGCGTGTGCACCCGGCCGGCACCGTGTGCTGCACCTGCGGCACACGTGCGTGCCGCCTGCTGCGCGCCCCCTCCCCCCCCAGACAGATGCACCACCACACGCACACGCGTGCACGCCCAGGTGAGCACACGCGTGCACACCCCTACACGCACATCCTTACACACACACACACACACAGTGTCAGCTCTGGCAGCTGCAGCTCTGCTGACCTCTCCTGGCAGCGTCCCGTAAGGGCCCGCGGGCACACACAACACCCCACCGTGCACACCCCAACACATGCACACAACGCCGCGGCGTGCACAACCCCCCCCCACAACACGCGTACCGAAACACGCTAACGAGCACCAGCACACACGTGCACAAACACACCCCGACACATACACCCCAACACACCAACACCCACCCCCCAGCCCCCAGCACCCACAACCGGCAACCCCGAAACACACACACACACACACACACACACACACACACACACGGACGAGCCGAGCCCCATGGCACCCCCAGCCCCCCCGGGGCGGCAGCGACCCCCCCCCGACACTCAGAGACCCCTGCAATGAGGCTAAATCACTGCTTTTCTCTCCTTTCTCTTTAATAAAAGTAACAGCAAAGTACCAAAATGGGGAGCAGCCCCCCGGGCAGTTGGGGTGGGGGACCAGGCACCCTAGGGTGCCCTGACGCCACGGGGGGAGGCACGGGGCGCTCGGGGTGCGGAGGGGACATGTTTGGCTACCGGGAGCTATTGGGCACCTGCAGCGACCCGCAGGCAGCGAAGGTGGGGACCAGGCCAGTGGGCAGGGCACACGCGTGTGCACACGCACGCACACACACGTGTGCGCATGCATGCCCTGGCCTGTAGCCCCCCCCCCCACCCAGGAGGGTCCTGCGGGGTCACCCTCCACCACCGCCTCGACTTACCCTAAAGCAGCCTGGCACAAGCGGGAACCCGCAGCCCCCTCCGCCAGGGGTTAATTACAGGGTTAATTGCAAGGTTAATTACAGGGCTAAACGCAGGGTGGGCAGGGGGGCAGCTCGGGGTTATTGCTACCTAGGATGGGGTCGGGGGGGGGGATGAAAGTATGGGGATTTGGGGACAGTTTTGGCAGTGAATTAGCTGTGTGGGTGCTGGGGACGGGGGGCAGAGCCCTGCACCCCCCCCCCAAAGACACAGTGGAGGGTGGTCCCCATCCCTGCCCATAGGGACCCCCCCTCCCCAAAATCAGGATGGGATGGAGAGCAGGGTTGGGGGGGGGGGGGTGAAAGGGGCTCTCCGGACAGATCAGACCCCCCCACCACCACCACCAGCAGCACCCAGCCCGGCCGGGGGTGTGCGCTGAGCACGGCAAGCTCATCACACCAGTGGGCTCCCCTGGAGCAGGAGAGGGGCTCGGCTCTCCGGACCACCCTCCAGAGTGTCGCATGCCACCAGGCAAAGTTGGGGGGGGGGAACAGACGGTGGCTGCAGCTGGTGGAGGGGGGCTCCATGTCCCATCCCGTCCCCCCCCAACCTCGTCCCCTAGTAGACCCAGGCCACGGGCACCCACTGGGGCTCGGCGCGCAGCCGCTCCATGGCCTCGCGCAGGCGCGCGAAGGTCTGCTCCAGGTCGGCGTTGGTCAGGCTGAGGTCGAAGTAGTGGCCGTAGCCGCGCTGGATGCGGCCGCTCTCCTCCACCGTGCGCCGCGCGTCCGCGTCCTGGCGGCGCGGGGCCGGCGCTCAGTTTCGGCCCCGCGCCGCCCTGCCCTGCCCTGCCTCAGTTTCCCCTCCCGCCGGCTCACCGTGAGCTGCTTGGTGGCCACGCCGCTCTCCAGCGCCGCCCTGTTCATGGCCCGCAGCGTCTCGTAGTCGGGGGCTTCGATGAACACCACGTACGGCACGAATTCGGCCGTTCTCAGCACTTTCACCGCCTGCCGGGGAGGGAACGGGGGGAGCAGGCAGCTGAGCCCAGCCGGGCGCGCAGAACCGGGCAGCGGGTCCCCACCGCCGCCGCCACCACCGCCCGACCTGGGGGTTGACATCGAGGATGCACATCTTGCCGGCGGCCACCACGGCGCGGATGGAGTCGATGCTGGTGCCGTAGAGGTTGCCCTCGTACTCGCCGTGCTCCAGGTAGCGCCCGGCCTTGATGTCCGCCTCCATCTCGCCCCGCGCCACGAAGCGGTAGCCGTGGCCGTCCCGCTCGCTGTCCTTGGGCTTGCGGGAGGTGTCTGCGGGGGGGCCGGGAAGCAGGGCAGGGGTCAGCGTCACCCCCTCCCCAAGGGACCGGTCCCCCATTGCCTGAGGGATGCAGGGCTGGGGGGATGGATGGATGGATGGATGGACGGATGGACGGACGGACAGATGGATGAACGGATGGATGGATGGATGGATGGATGGACGGACGGACAGATGGACGGATGGACGGACGGATGGATGGACGGATGGACAGACGGATGAATAGACAGACGGATGGATGGACAGACGGACAGATGGACAGATGGATGGATGGACAGACGGACAGATGGACGGATAGATGGACAGATGAACTGATGGACGGATGGATGGACAGATGGATGGACAGATGGATGGACAGATGGATGGACAGATGGGTGGACGGATGGCCAGATGGACGGATGGACGGATGGACGGATGGACGGATGGACGGATGGACAGATTAATGGATGGATGGACAGATGGATGGATGGACAGATGGACGGATGGACAGATGGACGGATGGACGGACGGATGGATGGACGGACGGATGGATAGACGGATGGATGGATGGACGGACAGATGGACAGATGGATGGATGGAAGGATGGATGAACGGATGGACGGACGGATGAACGGACGGACGGACGGACGGATGGACAGATGGATGGACGGACGGATGGATGGACGGACAGACAGGTGGATGGATGGATGGACAGATGAACAGATGGACGGATGGATGGACGGATGGATGGATGGATGGGTGGACGGATGGACAGATGGACGGATGGACGGATGGAAGGATGGAAGGATGGACAGATGGATGGATGGATGGACGGATGGACAGATGATGGATGGACGGATGATGGATGGACGGATGGATGGATGGGCAGACGGACAGATGTATGGATGGACAGATGGATGGACGGACAGACGGATGGGCACTCACGGGGCAGCGTGGTGCCGTAGCGCGCCTGGTCCGACATGAGCAGCTTGTTCTTGAGGCTGCGGCGCCCGACGCCCTGCGCCCCGATGAGCACCAGGGTTTTCCGCCGGAACGGCGGCATCCGCGCCACCTCCTCGTAGATGAGCAGCTCATGGCGGTCAAACTCTGCGCGAGACGGCAGCGCCGGTCAGCCGGGGCCAGGCACCCGCGGCCCCCCCCCCAGCCCGTCACCGGCCCCCGGGGGCCGGGCGGCGTGCAACGGAGCCTCACCGGCGTTCTTCGTCGTCACGTACATCATCCTCTTCTTCCTCTTGCCGCTCAGGCTGCCGCACAGGGCGCCTGCGAGGGCAGGGGGCCGGCTGAGGCGCGGGGACGGGGACGGGGACGCGCGGGACGGGACGGGGCGGCGGGGGGGAGGTCCGTACCGGCCGTGGGGGTCACCTCCAGGTCCCGCTTGACGAAGGCTTTGCGCTTCTCCTCCAGGAGCTGGCTGGGCACGAGCCCCGCGCTGCCGCCCTCCACGTGGCACGCCTGGGGGACACGGCGTGTCACACGGGGCACGGTCCCCTCCAGGACCCCCTGCACATGGCATGGCACAGGGGACATGGCCCCCTCCAGGGCCCCCTGCACATGGCACGCCCGGGGGACACGGTGTGGCACAGGGCACCCTGTCCCCCGAGGGACCCCCTGCACGTGGCATGCCTGGGGGACACGGCATGGCACAGGGGACCCCCCTCGTCCCCCTCCAGGAGCACCACTGGGCCAAGGCCACCCCCCCAAGCCGGGGGAAGGGGGCAAGGGGGCACGGGGCCGGGCCACCCCTGGGTGCCCCCCGCTCCGCCCTCACCTGCCACCAGTTGGGGTCATCCTGGTTGACGATCTGCAGCAGGTCCCCGGCGGCGAACTTGAGCCCCGCTTCCTTGCAGGGGATGAGGCTGTCGGTGCCGGGGTCGTAGTCAAAGTGGCACTTCATGAAGACCTGGGGACACGGGGGCTGAGCGGCGCCGTGGGGCGCCGGGTGGTCCCCACCCACCACCCACCCCGGCCCCGGGTGCCAGGGCGCGAGCGGGGCGCCGTGCTCCCCCCTCCGCCTTACCGAGTGGCCGCCCGGCCGTGCCTCAGTTTCCCCTGCGGCACCCCAGGGTGCTGGGAACCCCGGCTGCCCCCAGAGGGGCACGGGGAGCAGTGCACACGCACACACCCGCACACACGCATGTGCGCTCGCACGCATCCTGCAGGCGCGCGCTTGCACACTCCTTGTAGGTGCACAGGCACCGGCGCGCACGTGCCTTGCCGCGTGCTTGCACGCTCCTTGCACACACGCACGCAGGCTTGCACACAGGTGCATGCCCACATGCACCTTTGCACACATGCATGCACGCACATGCACACACACACACACGCCTTGCACACATGCATGCATACCCATGCACTTGTGCACACACGTGCCTTGCACACATGCATGCATGCCCACGCACTTGCACACACACATACAACTCTCACACATGCATGCACACCAATGCATTTGTGCACACACGTGCCTTGCACGCATGCATGCACACCCACGCACTTGTGCAAACACACGCACCTTGCACACATGCATGCACGCCCACTCACTTGTGCACACACACCTCTTGCACACATGCATGCACACCCATGCACTTGTGCACACACACGTCTTGCACACATGCATGCACACCCATGCACTTGCACACACATGCGCGCGCCTTGCACACATGCATGCACACCCACGCACTTGCACACACCTTGCACACATGCATGCACACCCATGCACTTGTGCGCACACACGTCTTGCACACATGCATGCACACCCATGCACTTGTGTACACACACGTGCCTTGCACACATGCATGCACACCCATGCACTTGCACACACACGCACCTTGCACACATGCATGCACACCAATGCACTTGTGCACACACACGCACCTTGCACACATGCATGCACACCCATGCACTTACACACACACACACACCTTGCACACTGGCATGCCCAGAGCATGCACCACTACTCAATGCTGCCATGCGCACGCACAACCCTCGCTGCGCACCTTGCACGTGCACGCGCACACACACACACACTCAGTGTGCGTGCACCCACACCCCCCCCACCACAGCGTGCACGCCAACTCCCACACCCTGCCACGCGCACACATCCCAGCCAGCCACGGTGCAAACGCCGGCACCCGCAGCGGCACCCGCCGCTGCCCCGCACCCCCCTTGCACCCCACGTCCCTGCACCCATCCCTACGCAGCACCCACATCGGCACCCACGGGCACCGGCAGCCGCTGCACCCCCGCGGGGCTGTGCCGGTGCCAGGCAGCGCGGGGACGGCAGGGGACAGGCGTTGCATTGTCCCCGCGGCAGGCAGGCGCCGGCCGGGTGCAGGGGGCCGGTGGGTGCTACCTGCCGGGGCGGGTGAGGCTCCTGGTAGCTGGGCAGGATCTTGAGGACGACGCTGCCGCTGGCGTCACGCAGCAGCTCCTGCAGCGCCCGCGGGTCGCTGCCCACCTCGCGCCCGTCCACCTCGCGGATGACGTCGCCCACGTGCAGCAGGCCCTGCTGGTCCACCACGCCGCCGTGCAGGATGCGGGCGATGACCAGCTCGCCCCGCTCCACCCGGAACGTCACGCCCTGCGCCGGCGCCGCGGGGAGCGCCGTCAGCGCCGGGTCCCGCCGCGGGGCTCTGCCCCGGCCACCCGTGGAGCCGCGTGGGTGGCACCCGGCAATGCCCTGCGCCCAGCAATGACCCCAGCACCCAGCAATGACCCCAGCACCCAGCACAACAGCAATAACCCCAGCACCCACTAGTGCACCCAGCAATGACCCCAGCACCCAGCAATGAGCCCAGCAATGACTCCAGCACCCAGTAGTGCCCCCAGCAATGACCCCAGCACCCAGCAATGACCCCAGCAATGACTCCAGCACCCACTAGTGCACCCAGCAATGACCCCAGCACCCAGCAATGATCCCAGCACCCAGCAATGATCCCAGCAATGACTCCAGCACCCAGCAGTGCACCCAGCAATGACCCCAGCACCCAGCAATGACCCCAGCACCCAGCAGTGTCCTGCCCCCAGCACCGAGCAATAATCCCAGCACCCACTAGTGCACCCAGCAATGACCCCAGCACCCAGCAATGATCCCAGCAATGACTCCAGCACCCAGTAGTGCCCCCAGCAATGACCCCAGCACCCAGCAATGATCCCAGCACCCAGCAATGACCCCAGCAATGACTCCAGCACCCACTAGTGCACCCAGCAATGACCCCAGCACCCAGCAATGATCCCAGCACCCAGCAATGACCCCAGCACCCAGCAGTGTCCTGCCCCCAGCACCGAGCAATAATCCCAGCACCCACTAGTGCACACAGCAATGACCCCAGCACCCAGCAATATTCTGCCCCCAGCACCCAGCAGTGCCCCCAGCATCCAGCTATGTCCTGCACCTAGCAATGACCCCAGCAATGACCCCAGCACCCAGCAGTGTCCTGCCCCCAGCACCCAGCAATAACCCCAGCACCCACTAGTGCACCCAGCAATGACCCCAGCACCCAGCAATGATCCCAGCAATGATTCCAGCACCCAGCAGTGCACCCAGCAATGACCCCAGCACCCAGCAATGTCCTGCCCCCAGCACCCAGCAATGACCCCAGCACCCAGCAATGACCCCAGCAATGACCCCAGCACCCAGTAGTGCACCCAGCAATGACCCCAGCACCCAGCAATGACCCCAGCAATGACCCTAGCACCCAGCAATGACCCCAGCACCCAATAGTGCACCCAGCAATGACCCAGCACCCTGCAATGCCTCCAGCACCCAGCAATGCCCCCAGCAGCACCCCCAGCACCCAGCAGCGCCCCATCACGCCTCGGCACCCCCGTGCCCGGCTCACCAGGTGCTCCCCGGCCGTCTTGCGGATGCCGACCATCCGCACGGCGTCAGGGGGCACGGGCTGGTTGCTGAAGGCCGGATCCAGGACGGGGCTGGCCGGGGGCGTCTCGTAGCTCTTGGAGGCCACCGAGTCGTGGGTCTCCAGCAGCGACTGCAACCGCAGCGCGCCCAGCTCGCACCCACGCGCCCGGCCCGGCACGCGTGGGTGCCCACTCGCCCGCCCGCCCGCCCGCCCGCCTGCAGCACCTGGAAGTGGGGCTCGCGCAGGATGCGGGCCAGCTCGGCCGCGGCGCCGTCCTGCCGCGCCAGGCGCCCGATGTCGCGCAGGATCTCCTGCACCAGCTCCACGTTGTTGTCCCGCACCGCCTCCAGCTTCGTCTCCTCCAGCCGCTCGTGGGCCTGGGGGGCGGCGGGCGTCAGGGACCCCCGCGCTGCCCTCCCCCCCCCCCCATCCACCCACCCCCGGCACCCCGGGCATCGGCTCCTGCCCGCGGGGGGCCACCGCTGCCCCCACGCCCGCCCAGTCTGCCGTGCGGAGTCCCCAGTCCAGCCCAGCATGCAACTGAGGAGTACCCAGTATAGCCCAGTCCAGCCCAGTCTGCAATAGGGGACTTTCCAGTCCAGCCCAGCATGCATTGGGAGAGTCTCCAGCCCAGCCCAGTCTATCCCAGCATGCAACTGAGGAATGCCCAGTCCAGCCCAGTTCAGCCCAACATGCAATGAGGGAGCGCCCAGTATAACCCACTACAGCCCAGTCCAGCCCAGCATGCCATTGGGGAGTACCCAGTCCAGCCCAGTCCAGACCCTACTCTAACTCAGCACGGACTGGGAGATTTCCCAGCCCTCCCAGTATGACTTGGCCAGACCAGCTCTCTGCATCCCAGTGCTGAACTGGGAGCAGCTGTGGGGGTCGCCGGCATTGCTCCTCCCGCTACCCCCAGGCAGCCCGAGCGCCCCAGTACGTCCCAGCACCGAACTGGGCTGCACGGGGGCAGCGACCGGGAGAAGCAGCGGTTTGTACTGGGACGCCGCCAGGCCGGGGAGGGGGGGGGGGGGGGCTGCACCGCACCGCGGGTGCGAGCGCACTCATGCACACGCACACCACGCACGCGCACAGCACCCGGCGTGCGCACGCGTGCAAACTCGCCCTCTTGAGCGTGCACACCCGCGACGGCACCCTGGTGCTCACACACGCACCCTTGCACACATGCACGTGAAAAAGCACCACCCTTGCACTGCCTCTCACCACCCCAACACCCGGCCCAACACCCCCCACGGGCCCCCCCTCACCCCGACACAACCGCCTCACGCACACGTATGTGCACACGCAGCCCTCCATGCGTGCACACACCCGTGCATCTTCCTACATGCAATAGAGGCACGTGTGCACACGAGCACCCTGCCTCGCACACACCTGCACACACACACACCCGCTTGCACGCGCGCACGTGCACACCTGCATGCACACGTACGCTTGCACAGACGCGGATGCACACAGCTGCCTGCACACGCATGCACGCACGCACACCCCTCCCCGTGCACAAACACACACTCCTACCCACACACCCCGTCGCACGCACACGCGCGTGCGACGCCCGCGGGGCCAGCCCCGCGCCACTGTACCTTCGCCAAGGACCTTACTATTGGGCTCTCCATGATGCCGCGGAGGAAGATGAGGTCCAGGTCTGCGGCCACCGGCGAGTTGGGGAGGGCGATGAGGTTGTCCAGGACCTGCTGCATGGCTGGGGGGGGGGCGCGGGGGGACATGGGGGACGACACGGGGGCGCAGGACCGCCGAGCAGGGGGTGCAGAGCAGGAGAGAGCAGCCACAACGGGCGAAAGTCAGAAGCAGCCGGCGGCGGGTGGGGGGGACGGGATGGCCACGGGGTGCCCCCAGCCCCCCAGCCCACCCCGGCAGGATGGGCCCCCCCAACCAGCTCTCCCTCTGCCCAGGCACCCCGGATTATGGGGGCACCCTCTGGGTGGTGGGTGCAGCTGAGGTTGGGGTGCTTATTTCCCATCCAACCCCCCCCCCAGGACATGCAGCAACTTAGGGGGTGCAATGCAGCTGGGGCTGCAATTAAGCCAAGGGGGGGGGGGTTCCAAATGCAACTGAGGGGTGCAACGCACCGGGGAGGGGGGCAATGCAACCGGGGAGTGCAATACAGCCAGGGGGGTGCAATTCAGCTGGAGGGGGTTGCAATACATCTGGGGGGGGGGGGGTTGCAATACATCCGGGGGGGGGGGGCGCTGCAATACATCCGGGGGTTGCAATGCAACCGAGGGGGGTTGCAATGCAACCATGGGGGAGTTTGCAATGCAGCCGGCTGGTTGCAACGCAGCCAGGGTTGTGCGGTGCAGCTGGGGCCGGGGGGGGGGGGTTGCAATGCAGCCCGGAGAGGGGGTGCAATCCAGAGAGCCCCCACCCCATCTCGGCCAAGGGGGAGTGTCACAGCATGACCCCACAGACCCCCCCTCTCCTTCCTGCATCTCCTCGCCCGGCCGAGGAGGGGACCTCGTCCCCTTCCCGCACATCCTTGAAGGCCCCCTGTCCCCCCCGCAAAACCTGCGCCTCCCCCCCTACCTGCGGGGCCCAGGGGGGCAGCGGCGGGGGCCTAGGCGGCCGGCGAGGACCCGCCACCGACGCCACCGACGCGGCTCATGGCTGCGGGCGGCGAGTCCAGCCTCCGCGGCCGCCTCCTCCCCGATCCGGGTACCACGGGCGGCCTCGACGCCCGGGCGCCCCGCGTGCAGCCGCGTCCCACCGGGCGCCAGCTCGGGCACCCAGGCCTGCGGGGCGCAGCAGCCCCCCCATGCACCCGCTGGGCACCCCCGCCTCGCGCCCCTGCTTGTGCACCCACTCGTGCACCCGCCGGCGTGCATCGCTGCGGCCCGGGCACGCAGCGCGGGGTGCAGGCAGGCGTGCAAGGCGCGCTCGCCCCGGCGGATGCTGCCGGGCACGCGCGCTCGGCGGGAACAGCCGGCGTCCCTCCGCGGGCCTCGACCGCTCGTGCACGCCCACGGCGACGGGCACGCTCGCAGAGGCGTGCACGCGCGTGTGAACCACCGAGCGCCCGCAGCCCTCGCACGAGCAGCTGTGCACAGAGGCTGGCACAAGTAAGCAGGCTGCCAGGCACGCGCAGCTTGTGTGTGCAGCCGCCTGCACACGTGCAGGTGCGTGCTCACCTGTGCGCGCACCCGTGTGAGCCCCCAGCTTGCACACGCGCTGACACGCTCACGCACCTCTGCACGCTCCGACGCGTATGCACGCCCGTGTGCGTGCACACACAGCCCGTGCATGCTCTCGCCTGCACGCACACGCACACACCATGCATGCTCTCCCCAGTGTGCACACCGTTGGCACACACCTATATGCATGCACCCCCCCCACGCACGCTCTCACCCGCGTGCCCCCCCCCACCCACCCCCGATGGATGCTTTCACACGTATGCGCACGCATGCACGCGTGCACACACGCCCTGCGCATGCTCTCACACGCGTGCACACCCATGCACACACACCCGCACGCACCACCCCCCACCCGTGCATGCTCACCCGTGGGAGCCCGCCCGGGCGCGCGCTCCGTGCAGGCTCCCGCGGCGGCGGACGCGGCCCCTTTAAGAGGACGGGCGGGGGGCGCGCGGCTGGCGCGGGGCCACGCCGTTGCCATGGCAGCCGGAGGGCCCCGGGCAGCGCCGCCGCGCGGGGGGCGCGCGCGCTTAAAGGGGCCGCGCGCCTCGCGCAGGCAGGGGCGCCCCGCACAGGGGCGCGCCGCCCCCACGCGCGACACTGCCCGGCACCCCCCCCCAGCGTGCGCACGCCGTGCACGACACCGGCCCGTGATTGCACACGCGTGCACACGCATGCACACACCAGCACACGCACGCACGCACATGCACACACACCCCCCCCACAATGCCAGCCCCCCCAAGGCCACAGCGCTCCGTGGTCCTGATGCCCCGCGTGGGCATCCCGCAGGGTGGAAACCCACTGCGAAGCACGCAAGAGTGCCTAAGCCGCCTGCTCACATGCACCCGGCGCCGTGTGCAGACGCGTGTGACACGCACATACACACACACACGCACCCACCCCGCCTCGGCCAGCGCCTTACCCCCCTCGGAGCCGGAGGCGGCCGCGGGCATCTCGGCGAGCGGCGCAGCGGGCCCTGCGCTGGCCTGGCCCCCGCGGGCCCCTCGCGCCTGGCACCGCCGGGGACGGCGGGCGCAGGCGTGCCGCGGCCGGGCCCACGCGTGCGGGCGGCGCGCCGGCCCCTCCCCGCCTGCTGGCACACGCGTGCGCCCTCACGTGTGCGCCCGCAGAGAAGGGTGCACACGCGCACCCCCCCCAACCCCGTGGGCGAGCGTGCATGCACGCGCACGCCTGCACCCTCGCCTGCGTGCGTGCATCCACACGCGTGTGCGTGCATCCCTGCGTGCACACACGCATGCACAAATTCACCAGTGTCCTAGTGTGTCCCAGTGTCCCCATTGGCCTTTGCACGGCCAACCCTTCCCCGTGCCCCCGTCGCAGTTTCCCCGTCCCCCCATGTCCCCGTACCCCCCAGCAGGCAGAGGCACAAAGTGGCTGCAACAGGGGTTTATTGCACCCGGGGCCTGGCCCGGCCCCCAGGGACGGTGACAGGGTGACAGTGATGGGGACGGTGACGGGGCCATGGCACCCCGGGCTCCTCTTCACCCGCTGGGCTCCGGAGCCGCCCTGCAACGAGACAGGGGTGAGGGGGGCCGCAGGGGGCAGCGGGGGAAACCGAGGCACAGCCAGTGCTGCGGGAGCCCGCCACCCCCGGTGCCACGCGGGGCACGTCCCCCGCAGCCTGCTCACCTGGGGGGCTCAGCACCCCGCTGCACCGTAGGGCTCCTCGCACAGCACCCCGCCGCCAGACCGCTTGCCGTACCTGCAACGGGGAAGGCTGGTGCGACGGGGCGTGCGATGCAGCGGGGAGAGCACTGCAACGGGTGCCAAACGCAATGGGGCACGCAATGCAGCAGGGAGAGCACTGCAAAGGGTGCCGAATGCAACGGGGCGCGCGATGCAGCAGGGAGAGCACTGCAAAGGGTGCCGAATGCAACGGGGCACGCGATGCAGCAGGGAGAGCACTGCAAAGGGTGCCGAATGCAACGGGGCGCGCGATGCAGCGGGGAGAGCACTGCAAAGGGTGCCGAATGCAACGGGGCACGCGATGCAGCAGGGAGAGCACTGCAAAGGGTGCTGAATGCAACGGGGCGTGCAATGCAGCAGGGAGAGCACTGCAACGGGCGCCAAGCGCAACAGGGCATGCATTGCAGTGGGGAGAGCATTGCAACTGGTGCCACGCACAACGGGGCTTGTGATGCAGCGGGGAAAGCATTGCAATGGGCACCACATGCAACAGGGTGTGCATAGCAGCAAGGGCACATGACAGATGCACCTGGGGCGCCTGGTGCAACCAGGGGTGCGTTGCAACAGCAGAGAGCATTGAAATGGGAGAGCATGTTGCAACAGGGAGCACATTGCAGTGGGGCAGCACGGGATAACAGTGCAATGCAAGGGGGGAACACATCGCAACAGGGAACACGTTGCCCTGGGGGAGTGCCTTGATATGAGGAAGCAAAATGCAACAGGGACACACACTGCGACAGGGCAGCACGATCGTTGCAGCAGGGGGAACACGATGGAGGCAACAGGGGAGCACATCGCAATGGGGAATGCATTGCAAGCAGGGGCACATCGCAATGGGAGGGCACATTGAAACGAGGGGGCACGTTGCAGCAGGGAGCACCTTGCAGTGGGGCAGCACAATGTAACAGGGAGCGCATTGCAATGGGGGAGCCTGTTGCAACCGGGGGAGCGTGCTGAAACGGGGGAGCAAAATGCAACAGCGAGCATGGGGGAGCGCATTGAAATGGGGGGGGGGATGCAACGGGGAGCGCGTTGCAGCGGGAAGGGTGTTGCCCTCACCTGTGCCGCGTAACCACATTGAGGTACTGCTGCAGGTCGTTGTAGAAGCGGACGAGGTCCTCCACGGGGGCGTCATCGCCAGGGTAGGTGGGCTGCGCCGGCCCCGTGGCGCCCGGGCGCCCTGCCAGCAGCGCCAGGCAGCAGGCGAGGAGCAGCAGGGAGGCCCAGCGGCCGCGGGGAGCCATGGCCTGCGCCGGGCAGTGCCGCTGCGCTGAGGCCGGGCGCGGGCACAGGCACGCACACGCATGCACGCACACAGACATGCATGCACACAGACATGCATGCATGCACAGAGAGGCGTGCACATAGGCATACGCACACATGCATATGTGCACGGACGCATGCACATGCATGTGCACACATGCATGCACAGAGAGGCATGCATGCATGCACAGAGAGTCATGCACACACAGAGATGCATGCATGCACAGGTGCTTGCATGCATGCAGAGAGGCATGCACACAGATGTGCACGCACACACAGATGCACACACACATGCAAAACCACCTCTCCCAGCGTGCACACACACACACACACATATGCACACACACCCGTGGGCCCTGTGCACACCAGCTCCACCAGCACACAAGCATCGTGCCCGCACGTGTGCCGACACTCATGCTCACACCAGCACCTCGCCCGCTCAGGACACACCGCCCGGGGGCTGTGCACAGCACCAGGCGTGCACGCCCCTGCCCACATGCATTTTTGCACGCGCACCAGCCCTCCCATGCACACACACCCAAATCAGCCCGCTTCCCCCTGCCACGTCCCCCGTGGACGAGGTCGCATCCCGGCACCGCTCACCTGCTTGTGCGAGACGTGGCACGGGCACACGGGGACACAGCGGGACGGGGGACTGCTGGCGTCGGCTGCCCAGTTGCCCGCTGTCACTGGCCTTTATATCCCCCTGCACTGCCCCCCCCGCGTCCCCTGCTGATGTCACCAGCCCCGGTCCCCCCCCGCACTCCCCCCAGCCCTGGTTAATGTTTGAGCCCTGCCAGACCCCCAGGCTGGGCCCCGGGCAGCTGCGGCAGTGGGGGCCAAGGACATGGCTGCAGGAGGGACCCAGGAGTCCGGCCGCCGTCCCCGCAGAGTCTCGGCCCCGCGGGACCCAGGCCCGCACCGGGCTGGGGATGGAGGGAGGGAAGGATGGAGGGAAGGATGGAGGGAAGGATGGAGGGAAGGATGGAGGGAAGGATGGAGGGGTGGCGGGCGAGAAGTTGGTGCCCGCAGGGAGCCAGGCCAGGGGACAGGGACGGGGGGACAGTGGCTGGGCAGCTGGACAGAAGGAAAGCCGGATGGACAGAGGGATGGGTGGATGGAGGGATGAAGAGGTGGAGGGGCAGACAGACTCGGGCCGCAGACCCCATCTCCAGCACGCCCGGCCGTGCCAGCCCCAGCACGGATGTGGGGTGCTGCCAAGCACCCATGGGTGCAGCCGCCCTCCGACAGCCCAGGGGGCCCTGCTGGGACGGGGCATCGCCTGCTGCCCCCACCTGCAGCCGGACGCAGCTGCTCACTGCCAGCGCACCCAGCACCCAGTGCACCCCCTACCCACCACCACCAGCGCACCGAGTACCCAGTGCACCCAGCACCCAGTGCACCCCCTACTCACCACCAGGGCACCCAGTACCTAATCCACCCCCATATCCAGTGTACCCCCCACCCAGTGCATCCAGCACCCCAGCATCAAATGCACCCAGCACCCAGTTCACTCCCTACCCACCACCAGTGCACCCCACACTCAGTGCAACCAGCACTCGGTGCCAGTGCACCCAGCACCCACTGCCAGTGTGCCCCCATTCCCACTGCACCCCAGCACACAGTGCAACCCCTACCCACTGCCAGTGCACCCAACATCCAGTGCACGCCAGCACCCACTGCCTGTGCAACCCATACCTAGTGCACCTAGCACGCACTGCCAGCACATCCCAACATCCAGAGTACCCCACACCCCATGCACCCAGCAGCCACCAGCACACCCCCATACCTTGTGCACCCCAGCACCAAATGCAACCCAGCACCCACCGCCAGCACACCCTCATACCCTGTGCACCCCAGCACCAGACATCCTGTGCACCCTGCACGCACCACCAGCACACCCTCATACCCCGTGCACCCCAGCACCAAACGCACCCCATACCCACTGCCAGTACACCCCTGTACCCCATTCACCCCAGCACCAAATACACCTCAAGCACCCTTCACCCACCGCCAAAGCACCCTTGTACCCTGTGCACCCTGCACCCACCACCAGCGCACCCCCATTCACCCCAGCACCAAATGCATCCCGTGCACCCCGCACCCACTGCCAGAGCACCCCCGTACCCCGTGCACTCAGCATCAGTGCACTCCCGTGCACCCCGCACCCACCTCCAGAGCACCCCCGTACCCGATGCACCCCAGCACCAAACGCCCCCCGTGCACCCCGCGCCCACCGCCAGCGCACCCCACGCCACTCACTGCACCCAAACACCCCCCAGCAGCCCCCCCGCACGCAGAGCCCGGGCGGCTGCCCACGATCGTGCTCTTTATTGCCGCGAGCGGCGCCGCGCAGGAGGCGCGCGGGGAGCCGGCGGCGGCGGCGGCCGGGAGGCGACGGGGACCCCGCGGCGGGACCCCCCGCTGGCAGCGGGGCGCCGGGACCCCGAGGCCTCGGGAGACGCCGGGGAGGGGCCGGGGGAGCCGGTCACCACGTCGACTCGTCGTCCGAGCTAGGGAAGAGGCGGCGTGAGAAACCCGCCGCGCCCCCCCAAGCCGCCGGGACGCCCAGCCCCGGGGGCAGCAGGCGCCCCCTCCCCAGCCGGGCTGCTGCCGCCCGAGGGGGCGGCCGCGCTCACCGTGAGCTGCCGGGGCGGTCGCCGGTGGCCCCGGAGAGCAGCAGCGCCGAGGCGGCGGCGGCCTCGGGGCCGGCGCGTTTGCCGTACCTGCGGGAGAGGGAGCCCGTCGGCGGGCGCCGGGGGACTCGCGCCAGCGTGCAAAGGGGCACGCGCAGGTGTGCAAAGGGGCACGCGCAGGTGTGCAAAGGGGCACGCGCAGGTGTGCGAGCGGGACCTCGCAGGTGCAGGTGAAGGGGCACGTGCAGGCGTGCAAAGGGGAGCCTGCAGGTGCGTGCAAAGGGAACGCAGCGGCGTGCAAAGGGGCAGGTGCAGGTGGGCAAGTGGGACCTCGCAGGTGCAGGCGAAGGTGCAGGTGTGCAAAGGGGAGCTTGCAGGTGTGTGCAAAGGGAACGCACCAGTGTACAAAGGGGCACGTGCAGGTGTGCAAAGGGGAGCCTGCAGGTGCACGCAAAGGGAATGCACCAGTGTACAAAGGGGCACGTGCAGGCGTGCAAAGGGGAGCTTGCAGGTGCGTGCAAAGGGAACGCACCAGTGTACAAAGGGGCACGTGCAGGTGTGCAAAGGGGAGCCTGCAGGTGCACGCAAAGGGAATGCACCAGTGTACAAAGGGGCACGTGCAGGCGTGCAAAGGGGAGCTTGCAGGTGCGTGCAAAGGGAATGCACCAGTGTACAAAGGGGCACGTGCAGGCGTGCAAAGGGGAGCCTGCAGGTGCACGCAAAGGGAACACAGCGGTGTGCAAAGGGGCACATGCAGGCGTGCAAAGGGGAGCTTGCAGGTGCGTGCAAAGGGAATGCACCAGTGTACAAAGGGGCACGTGCAGGCGTGCAAAGGGGAGCCTGCAGGCACACGCAAAGGGAATGCACCAGTGTACAAAGGGGCACGTGCAGGTGTGCAAAGGGGAGCTTGCAGGTGCGTGCAAAGGGAACGCAGCGGCGTGCAAAGGGGCATGTGCAGGCGTGCAAAGGGGAGCCTGCAGATGCATGCAAAGGGAACGCAGCGGCGTGCAAAGGGGCACGTGCAGGTGTACAAAGGGGAGCTTGCAGGTGCGTGCAAAGGGAATGCACCAGTGTACAAAGGGGCACGTGCAGGCGTGCAAAGGGGAGCCTGCAGGCACACGCAAAGGGAATGCACCAGTGTACAAAGGGGCACGTGCAGGCGTGCAAAGAGGAGCCTGCAGGCGCACGCAAAGGGAACGCAGCGGCGTGCAAAGGGGCACGTGCAGGTGTGCAAAGGGGAGCTTGCAGGTGCGTGCAAAGGGAACGCAGCGGCGTGCAAAGGGGCACGTGCAGGCGTGCAAAGAGGAGCCTGCAGGCACACGCAAAGGGAACGCAGCGGCGTACAAAGGGGCACGTGCAGGTGTGCAAAGAGGAGCCTGCAGGCGCACGCAAAGGGAACGCAGCGGCGTACAAAGGGGCACGTGCAGGCGTGCAAAGGGGAGCCTGCAGGTGCGTGCAAAGGGAATGCACCAGTGTACAAAGGGGCACGTGCAGGCGTGCAAAGAGGAGCCTGCAGGCGCACGCAAAGGGAACGCAGCGGCGTGCAAAGGGGCCCGCACCGGCGTGCCAGCGGGACCTCGCAGGCGCAGGCAGCAGCGTGTCGAGCAGCGCAGGCGGGTGCAAGCGTGTCCCCCCCCCCCAACCCCGGGCGCCGGCGGGGGCGAGGGGGCCGGGGGGGCCGCGCTCACCTCTGCCGCGTCACCAGGTTGATGTAGTGGCGCAGGGCCGAGAGGTACCTGGCCATCTCCTGGGGCGAGGCGCCGTCGCCGGGGCTCTCGGGCTTGGCCGGGTAGGCGGCCGCCAGCGGGCCCAGGCACAGCAGGGCGCACAGGGCGGCCGCCGCCAGCACCCGCCACCGCTTCGCCGGGGCCACCATCTGCCGGCGGTGGCGGCGGTGGCTGGGGCACCCTCGGCTCCCCCCTCCGCAGCGGACCCCCCGCCCCGGCTCTCCCCCAGGGACCCCGGGTCTCGCCACGGGGACCCTCCGCCTCCCCAAGGGACATCTGCTTTCTAGGGACCCCCAAGGATCCCGCACTTCCTCAAGGGGACATGTCCCGTCCCCCCCCCTCAGGGACCCCCCCACCTCCCCGAGGGGACATCTCCCAGGGACCCCCGAGTCCCCAAGGGGACGTCCCCTCCTAGGGGACCCAGTTCTCCCCAGTGGCACCCCCAGGGACCCCCCCACCTCCCCAGGAGACATGTCCCCCCCGGGACCCCCACCTCCCCAGGGGATGTCCCCCCCCCCAGGGACCCCCAAGTCCACAAGGGGACGTCCCCTCCCAGGGGACCCCAGGTCTCCCCGAGGGGACATCTTCCCCCCTCCAAGGACTTCCCCACCTCCCCAAGGGGACATGTGCCCCCTCCCAGAACCCCCCATCTCCCCAAGGGGACATCTCCGCCCACGGACCCCCGAGTCCCCAAGGGGACGTCCCCTCCCAGGGACTCCAGTTCTCCCCAGTGGCACCCCCAGGGCCCCCCCCATCTCCCAGGGGACATCTCCGCCCACGGACCCCCGAGTCCCCAAGGGGACGTCCCCTCCCAGGGACTCCAGTTCTCCCCAGTGGCACCCCCAGGGCCCCCCCCATCTCCCAGGGGACATCTCCTCCCAAGGACTCCCGAGTCCCCAAGGGGACGTCCCCTCCCAGGGGACCCCAGGTCTCCCCGAGGGGACATCTTCCCCCCCCCCCAAGGACTTCCCCACCTCCCCAAGGGGACATGTCCCCCCTGGGACCCCCATCTCCCCAGCGGACATCTCCCCCCACGAACCCCAGTTCTCCCCAGTGGCACCCCAGGCACCACCCCACCTCCCCAGGGGACGTCTCCCCCCAAGGACCCCCGAGTCCCCAAGGGGACATCCCCTCCCAGGGGACCCCAGTGCATCCCGAGGGGACACCTCCCCCCTAAGGGACCCCAGTCCAGCTGCAAGGGACCCCAGGGACCCCCCCCAGGGGAAATCCCCCCCAAGCCCCCTCTCCCCACCCGGCACCGGTCCCGGCACTCACGGTGGAGCCGCCAGGTGCCACGGCCGGGCCTGGCAGTGCGGGGTGACACCGGGGACACCACCGGCTCCGCCACCCGCCCGGCCTCTTATAGCCACCGGCGGGGTGGCCGCGGCTCCTCCCTCGTCCCCCCCCGGCCCCACGTCACCCCCCGAGGCCGAGGCCGCCCGCCGAGGAAGAGGAGGGCGACGGGAGGAAGGGGGCAGGCAGCCCCCCGCACGGCCGTCGACGGGCGCCGCGGGGAAACCGAGGCACGGCGGGGACGGGCGGCCGAGGGCGGCCGCTTCGCCCGGGGCGCCCGCTGCCCTGGCTGTCACCTCCCGGCCGCGGTGGCCGGGGCGCTCGGCAGGGGCGCGGGCAGGCGCAGCGGCGGCGGGGGACAGGCGTGTGCCCACTCACGCGTGCACACGCTCAGGCACGGCTGCAGGGACACATGGGGGGCACGCACACGTGCATGGCGGTGGGGACATGCTCATGCACACTCGCACGTGCTCACGCACAGGCACGGCTGCAGGGACGCACACGTGCGCACTCACATGTGCACGGCTGCAGGGCTACGCGTGTGCACACTCACGTGCGCACACAGGCACAAATGCAGGGACACGCATGTGCACACTCACACATGCACACGCTCAAGCACGGCTGCGGGGTCATGCGTGTGCACACCCACAAATGTGCACATGCATGCACGGCAGCAGGAACACGTATGTACACACTCACACATGCACACACATATGCACAGCTGCAGGGATATGCATGTGCGCACTCACATGTGCACACACACATGTACAGCTGCAGGGACATGCATGTGCGCACGCACATGTGCACACACACATGCACAGCTGCAGGGACACACGTGCACACACGTGCACGGCTACAGGGACACATGCACACACACATGCACAGCTGCAGGGACATGTATGTGCGCACCCACACATGCACAGCTGCAGGGACACACGTGCACACTCACACGTGCACACACATGTGCACAGATGCAAGCACACGCATGTGCACACGCACACGCACACACTTACATGTGCACGCTCGCATGGCCGCAAACCCCCACGGCCACTGGGACACCCGTGCACCCCGGGGCCCCCCCGTTGCACCCCCCCCCCGCTAACTGCAGCCCCCCCCAGCCCCTTTCACGTCCTCGAAAACAGACCCACCGGGGGGCGGAGGGGGCAGACGCAGGGCAACCGCTGCAGCGCCGCCCCGCGTGGCTCGTTCAGGACTACTCGGCGCGAAGGCCGGCCCGGCGCGCCGGGTTCGGGCTCCGCACCGCGGCCGCAGCCTCGTCGCGGGCCAAGAGCGCTCGGGCCGGGCCGGCAGGCAAAGACACGCGACACGCCGAGCACGCCCGGGCCGACATCCCGCTGCGGCACGCGCTGCACGCCTCGCGGGCGGGCGCCCCACCGGGGGAGCGAGGTGGCTGCACACGTGCTGGTGTGTGCCCGCGAGATGCACGTGCGGCTTTACGTGCGCACACGTACCATGCACTGTGCACACACACACACCGTGCACACACGCACTGTGCACACACTCCGTGCACACACGCACTGTGCACAAACACCATGCACACACACACACTCCATGCACCGTGCACACGCTCCATGCACACATGCACCAAGCACACGAACACTGTGCACACACACACCATGCACCCATGCACCATGCATGCACACACTGTGCACTGTGCACCCGTGCACCATGCACACACACAACGTGCACTGTGCACCCACGCACCATGCACACACACAACGTGCACTGTGCACCCACGCACCGTGCACACACACAACGTGCACACACATGCCATGCACTGTGCACCCACGCACCATGCACACACACAACGTGCACTGTGCACCCACGCACCGTGCACACACACAACGTGCACACACGTGCCATGCACTGTGCCCCCGTGCACCATGCACACACACAACGTGCACTGTGCACCCACGCACCGTGCACACACACAACGTGCACACACGTGCCATGCACTGTGCACCCGTGCACCATGCACACACACAACGTGCACTGTGCACCCACGCACCGTGCACACACACAACGTGCACACACGTGCCATGCACTGTGCACCCACGCAGCATGCACTGTACACACGCTCCGTGCACCCACGCACCATGCACACACACACACACCGTGCAGGTGCACTGACACCGACCCCACGGTCCCCAGCGCCGCCGTGGAGGGGAGCCTGCCTCCCCCCCGACCCAAACCACAGAGGCAACATCAGCCCCGGCTGGGCGAGGAGGGGATGAGGGCCGGCGCGGCCCCCCGGTGCCCCCCCGGCGCGGGGAGCAAGGAGCCGACGGCTTTCTGCACCATTTCCCCCGAGAGACAGCAAACAAGACAGCAATTTTCCAAAGGTCACAGGATGGCTCTGCCACCGGCTGGCAATAACCCTCCCCGGGCAGGCGTGCCGAGGGGGGGTCCAGGCCCCCCCAGCGGGCACCCATGCGCCGCTGCACCTGCCGGCCCCGAGCAGCGGCTGCCTCGCTTTCCCCAGCCGACCAGGAGGCCGAGGGTCCCGCTGGGCCCCCAGGCCGAGCGCTGCTGGGTCCCTGCCCTGGGCGGGGGGGGGGGGAACCGGGAGGGTGACGGGTCCCCGCTCCCCCCACACCGGGGGGGGGGTGAGCAGGGGGGGGACAGGACGGAAACACAGCCGCGTGAGCAAACACGGCGCCTGCTGCTCCCCTGCGCTTTATGGCCCGGCTGCTTCCGCCGGAGGCGCATTAAGGGCCGGTTTCTGCGCCCGCGCACCCGCCCCGCCGGACGAAGGCCCTTATCAGCGCGCCCGCGTGCCACCGCCGTGTTTGCTCTGCGCCCGGCCCCGCTGCGCCGCGTCCCCCCCCCCACCGCCGTGGGACCCAGGCCGGCGGACCCCCAAACCGGGCAGCCCCCTTCTCCCAGCATGGGCTGGCTGCTGTCCTCCCCCCTCTCCAAGCCACCCCACGCGCCCCCAGCTACACCCTAGGGACCGCGAGCAAGGCGATACATCGCCCCGAGGATAACCCAGCCTTCGGTTAATCCATCATCCCCCCCCCCCCCCAATAAACGGCACGTTAAGCCCCCACGACAGCTCGGCGGTGCAGACCCCCCGGGCGGGTTTTCAGCGCCGTTCCCCTTGGCCCAGCATCGCGCGCCCGCCCCGGTGGCGCTCGGCCTTCCCAAAGCCCACGGGCACAGTTAAAAGACTTCTCATTTCATCGGTAAAAACACAGCGGGGCTGGGGGGCAGCTCGGCGGGGAGCTCGCGGGGGCTCGGGGCCCAGCAGGATACCCGACCCCGCGGTGGCCAGAGCCCCCCGGGCTCCCCCTTCCCCGCGGGCAGGGAACCGGACAGCGGGTAGAAACCGCCCCGTCCTTTGGCCCTCGATAGAAATACCACATCGGTATATTTACAAATAATAATTAAAAAAATAAATAAATAAATTGAATAAATAGCAGTGATTCTTTAAAAAAAAAAAAAAAAAAAAACCAACACAAAACCAAACCATTCCCCTCGCCCGCCCCAAGCCCAGCCCTTCGCAGCAGTCCTCTCCCGCTCGCCCGTCCCGCTCAGCCGTCCGTGGCCAGGATGACGACGGCGCCGAAAATGCCCACGTTCTGCCCGATGAGCTTCATCTGGTTCCAGAACTCGACGCGGCGCGAGTCGTGCCAGTAGCCGATGTTGCCGTCGATGAGCAGGATGGCGAGGGGCAGCAGCACGGCGAGGATCTGCGCCGCCGTGCGGACGTAGTAGCCGGAGAGGAAGGCCAAGGCCAGCAGCCCGTAGAGGACGAAGAGGAGCTGCAGGGTGAGCTCGCCGCCGAGGATGTGGTTCAGGTAGGCCAGGCGGTCCTCCTTGCTGTGCTGCAGCGAGTAGGCCTGGGGGCAGAGCGGCGCAGCTGGAGACGCGGCGTCAAACCGCTCCGGTGCCCGCGGCTGCGTTGGGCCGGCGCGGCCCGAGGGCACCCGAACGTCCCCAGAGCCAGCAGGACAGGGCTGGCCCAAACGGGGCCAGCTGCGCCTCCGGCTTTTGACCCAAGGTGCCCGATCCTTAACCAGCCCCACGCGGACTTTCCCAAGCCGGGAGCGCCGGCGGGAGAGCCCGGGGGCCGCGCCGCCCGCCAGCCCCGCGTTACCTGGCAGATGAGGTAGATGCCCAGGAAGACTTGTCCCGTGGACTGCAGGGATCGACTGCGCGGTTTCTGGCGGTAGAGCTCGCCGGCGCCGCTGGCCAGGATGAGGAAGCCGCCGATGATGGCGATGGTCCGGGAGTACATCCGCACCTGGGCGACGGCGCCGTTGAGCGCCCCGGGAGCCGGCCGCGGGCGGGCGAGCGGGGCACGGCCGGGGCTCACCTTCAGCCAGTCGCCGTAGTGCACGTGGCCGCCGACGTGGGCCGCGTAGGTGGCCACGGCGAGCTGCAGGGCGGCGCCCAGGGCGAACCAGCGGCGCTTGACGCCGAAGGACATGAAGCTGGCGCAGAGCACGGCCACCCCCATGTCCACGTAGAGGTAGGGGACGGGGATGTCGGGTTTCCTGCGGGGGCCGGCGCCGCTCGAACCCGTCTCTTCCCCCCTACCCCAAAACTGCCACCCCCTATCCCAGCCCCTGCCCCGACTCCCTTTCCCGCACCGTGACCCCCCCCCCCCCCAATTCTCGGCCCTCTCGACCACTGCTGGCCCCGTTTGTCCCCCCCCCTCCAACTGCCTCTAGCCCCCTCCCCTGCTCCCCCAGCCTCAATTCACCCCCCCGCTGCTCAGCCCCCAATGCTCCCCCAGCCCCGGCCCCCTCCCTCAGACATCCCCGCTGCCCCCACCTTCTGCCTCCAGCTCCCCCCAGCCCCCTACCCCCGCTCACCAAGCCCCAATGCTCCTCAGCCCCCAAGTCACCCCCCCAGCCCCCAATTCGCCCCCCAGTCCCCAATACCCCCCAGCTCTCAACTCGTCCCCCAGACTCCAACACTCCCCAGCCCCCAACTCGCCCCCCAGCCCCCATCTCAGCCCCCAGCCCCCAATACCCTCCCCAGTCCCCAACTCAACCCCAGCCCCAATACCCCCCACAGCCCCCAACTCACCCCTCAGCCCCCAACTCACCCCCCAGCCACCTCACCCCCCAGCCCCAATACCCCCCACAGCCAACTCACCCCTCAGTCCCCAACTCGCCCCCCAGCCCCCAATACCCTCCCCAGTCCCCAACTCACCCCCCAGCCCCAATACCCTCCACAGCCCCCAACTCACCCCCCAGCCCCCAACTCTCCCCAGCCACCTCACCCCCCCAGCCCCAATACCCCCCACAGCCCCCAACTCACCCCCCAGCCCCAATACCCCCTGCAGCCCCCAACTCACCCCCAGCCCCAATACCCCCTGCAGCCCCCAACTCACCCCCCAGCCCCAATACCCCCCGCAGCCCCCAACTCACCCCCAGCCCCAATACCCCCTGCAGCCCCCAACTCACCCCCCAGCCCCAATACCCCCTGCAGCCCCCAACTCACCCCCAGCCCCCAATACCCCCCCAGCCTCCAACTCACCCCCAGCCCCCAATACCCCCCCAGCCTCCAACTCACCCCAGCTCCCACCTCACCCCCCAGCCCCCAACTCACCCCCCAGCCCCAATACCCCCCCAGCTCCCACCTCACCCCCCAGCCCCCAATACCCCCTGCAGCCCCCAACTCACCCCCCAGCCCCAATACCCCCCGCAGCCCCCAACTCACCCCCAGCCCCAATACCCCCTGCAGCCCCCAACTCACCCCCCAGCCCCAATACCCCCTGCAGCCCCCAACTCACCCCCAGCCCCCAATACCCCCCCAGCCTCCAACTCACCCCCCAGCCCCCAACTCCCCCCAGCTCCCACCTCACCCCCCAGCCCCCAACTCACCCCCCAGCCCCAATACCCCCCCAGCTCCCACCTCACCCCCCAGCCCCCAATACCCCCTGCAGTCCCCAACTCACCCCCCAGCCAATTCACCCCCAGCCCCCAACTCACCCCCAGCCCCAATACCCTCCAGCCCCCAACTCATCCCCCAGCCCCCAATACCCCCCCAGCCCCCAACTCACCCCCCAGCCCCAATACCCCCTGCAGCCCCCAACTCACCCCCCAGCCAATTCACCCCCAGCCCCCAACTCACCCCCCAGCCCCCAATACCCCCCGCAGCCCCCAACTCCCCCCACCTCGCCCCGCAGCCCCCTCCCCTCTGGCTCGCCCCCCCCCAGCCCCCCTACCCCGCTCAGCGCGCCCGGCCCCCGCTCGCCCCCCGCCGCCCCCCATGGCCGGGCCGGGCCGCGGGGCGCACCGGCGGCCGTCGGCGCGCTCGGCGCACAGCAGCAGCCCGCTGAAGCAGTGCCAGAAGGGGAACCGCGTCAGCAGGACGCCGCCGCCCGCCGTCAGCAGCCGCAGCGCCCGCCGCCGCCACCCGCGCCCCGCCGCCATCTCGGCAGCAGCCCGCCCCGCCGCCGCCGCCGGCCCCGCCCCGCCCCGCCCCGCCCCGCCGGAAGTCCCGCCCCGCCGGAAGTCCCGCCCGGCGCGCGCGCGCCCCGCCGGCAACCGCCGCCGCGTTCCGCCGCGTTCCGCCGCGTTCCGCCGCTCCGCCGTTCCGCCCCCCCCCCCCCCCCGGCACCGCCACCGGTACCGGCGGCTGCGGGGCGCCAGCGAGCCCCCGTGCCCAGCGCCCCCACGGGTAACCGCTACCCCGCTGTGTCCCGGGACCCCCTCCCCGTGTCTGGTGCCCCCACGCGTGTCCCGGAGACCCCGCGTGTCCGGCACCCCCACGCCTGTCCCGGGACCCTACATGTCCTGGCATCCAAATGTGTCCAGTACCCCCCCACGTGTCCCACTGTCCCCTACAGGGGTCCCAGTATCGCCCCCTCGTGCCCCAGTACCCCCCTACATGTCCCAGTATCCCCCTACATGTCCCAGTATTGCACCCTCGTGCCCCAGTATCCCCCACACCTGTCCCAGTATCCCCCACACCTGTCCCAGTATTGCACCCACGTGCCCCAGTATCCCCCACACCTGTCCCAGTATTGACCCCTCGTGCCCCAGTATCCCCCTACATGTCCCAGTATTGCCCTCGTGCCCCAGTATCCCCCCCACCTGTCCCAGTATTGCACCCACGTGCCCCAGTATCCCCCACACCTGTCCCAGTATTGACCCCTCGTGCCCCAGTATCCCCCTACATGTCCCAGTATTGCACCCAGCTGTCCCAGTATCCCCCCCACCTGTCCCAGTATTGCACCCACGTCCCCAGTATCCCCCACACCTGTCCCAGTATTGCCCCCTCGGGCCCCAGTACCCCCCCACATGTCCCAGTATCCCCCACACCTGTCCCAGTATTGCCCCCTCGTGCCCCAGTATCCCCCCCACCTGTCCCAGTATTGCACCCACGTCCCCAGTATCCCCCACACCTGTCCCAGTATTGCCCCCTCGGGCCCCAGTACCCCCCCACATGTCCCAGTATCCCCCACACCTGTCCCAGTATCGCACCCACCTGTCCCAGTATCCCCCCTACATGTCCCAGTATCGCTCTCTCATGCTCCAGTACCCCCCTACATGCCCCAGTATCCCCCACGTGCCCCACGTGACTCAGTGCCCCCCCCATGTGTCTCAGTGCTGGAGGTTGGGACACCACCAGCACCCCCCACATGTCCCAGTACCCACCACATCCCAGTATCCCCCATGTACCCCAGTACCCACCATGTGTTCCAGTACCCTCCCCGTGTCCCAATATCCCCACATCCCAATGTCCCCCACGTGTCCCAGTATCCCCCAGGTGCCCCAGGCTTTGGGAAGGGAATTTGGGCCCGGGGCTCCCCAATACTCCCCCCAAAGGGGTTTGGGCACCCTCCTGCCTCCCCAGTTGTAATATAAGCACCCCTCGGCAGAGCCAGGGCGCACGGCCGGGTGTCAAGGCCTCGCTGGCCGGACAGGGGCTCCCCGGGGCAGCGGGTGCAGCCCTCGGCTGGTCCCAGCCCGCCTCGGCTGCTGCGAAAGGGTGGGCGAAGGAGATCGTCCCCAGTCCCGTGCCACGGGGACACCGGAGCGCCACCACGATGGGTTTATAATTCACGGCCCGAGGCGCTCAGGTTTCGCTCAGTTGGCACCCAGGGCCCCCCCTGCGCTTGCTACCCTGCACCGGAGTTAGCCCCGATCCCAGCCAGAGCCACACGGAAGCGAGGCAGGATCGAACCCCTCCAAGCCGCAGGGCCGTTAAACCTCCCCGGTGTCACAGCCCAGAGCCGATCCCGTCCGCCAGCCGCTCCGACACACCGCCATCCCTAGGTCAAAGCCCGGAGCAGTCCGGGCACAGGACAGATTATCCCTCCCCTGCCCCCCACCCTGCCCCACAGACCCACAGCTCCAGACACAGGTGATGGTTAAAAAAATTTTGGGTTTTATTGTTTTGCTAAACAATACTAAAAAAATTTTCCTTTTTTTTTTTTTCTTCTAAAGGCAGGGCTTGAATTATTTGATTTTGATCCATTTATTTTAAAAAACAAAACAAAAAAGGTAAGGGAGGGGAGGATCATGGCAAAAAAAAAAAAAAAAAAAAGGAAACAAAACAGAAAAAAAACCAGAAAACAAAATAAAGGGGAAACAACAGGCCCTCCCATAGCTCCCGTCCTACCCCAAGGGGGGTCGCGGCCCAGGGAGCGCGCGCGGCCCCGGCGGCACCTCCCCGGCGCCGGGTGCCCGCAGACGGGGCAGCGGCCAAGCCCTAGCGCTCGCCCTGGCTCCGAGCCGCCCCCCCCACCATGGCGCTCCGCAAAGGCACTTGGGCTCCCACGGGCCGCGCACACACCTCCGCAGGGAGCGGAGACGGTGCCCCAGGCCAGGCCGGGCAGGCGCCACCAGCGCCGGGGTGGGGGCAGAAGGAGGCGGCTCCGGGTTCGACCCTGCCGAGGGCAGGGGGACGCGCGGGGAGCGACGCCGCGGCCCGGGCCCGCCACCCCCTCACAAAAATCCCCGTGCTGAAAAACCCGTTCCAGCTCTCCACACAGTCCCAGGGAGGGAAGGGGGGGGAAAAACAAAAGAAAACAACCAAACAAACAAAAAAAAAAACAAACCAAACCTCGGACTCGAGGGCCGATAGGATCGGAGGGTTTATTTGGGTCGGGGTGGGGTTTTTTTGCCATGATCCTGGTCAAGAGAACTGCTAGAAGCAGAAAAATATTTAAAGAACATTTTAATATATATTCATATATATATTTAAAGATAAGAAAAATAAGACTAATTCAAGCCTTGCCCTGTGCAAACAAAATTAAAACGAGACCATGCTGGTCACAAAGGTCCCGATTCAGTTACCTCAGTCAGCTTGTTACTTTTATTTTTAGAGGGGTTTTCTGCGGATAGGGACGGGCGAGGGAGAGAGTCTCCTATGTTACAGACAGGCAGAGAGGAGGACACAGGGTGGGACGGGGTGACAACCCCCCTTTAGAAAAGTAAAGGGAGGGGGAAGGTTTCTCGGCAGGAGGAGAGGAAAGGAAAGAAACGTCAAAAAATAAAACTAACAAAGTCTGACTGGCTCATAGGAAAGAAAACATGGCGGACAAAAGAAAGTCTGTTAGTCAAGTAATGCATGAGCTTTTAAATTATTCTCTTTTCTCGTTTGTTTTAAAGTCTAAGGTTTGGAATCGGTGAGCTCCCCATTAACGAGCCCGAAAGGAAATAAAACTGAACCCCTGCCCTCCCGCCCCGGCCTCCGCTGAAGAAGTCGACGTCTCCTGCTGGGTGGTGGCAGAGTCCCCGGCGCTCGGAGGGTGGGACTCAGGATGACAGGGAGGTTTCCTTCTGTGTTTGCTGTGCTTGTGAACGTTGCATTACCTTTTGGCTTTCCACATCTCTAAAATGTTTCTCGACCTACGAAGCGGGAGGGCAGGATGGACAGAAAGAGGGCTCAGCGAGGCAGGGCGCAAAGCAGGCCAGGGCGCTCCGGTCCCCGCGGCCCGGCGCGGCGAAGCCAGCTCACCGCGCCACGCGCCGCTCCGGACAGCCCCGCGCACCTCCCACCCTCGGCTTCGGACCCCCTCTCCATACTTACTATTTTGCGTACGTGACTCAGCGCACTTCCCTCTTTGCCTTTACAGTTTTCCACTTGATATGGAGGGGCAATAACAACTTCTTCCATCACAACTATGTTCTTCTCCTGCCATTTACAGTCTTTAATGCTGCAGGGAGGCAAGAGGGAACAGGCTCAGCAGCTTCCCGGCAAAGAGCAGACCTCCCCCTGGCTGCGTCTCTGCCGAACTGCCTGCCAGGCCACTGCCGAGCAACTTCACCGCTCCCCCTCTCACCCCGCATCCCGCCGCCTGTCCAAGACCAGGCCGCCCAGCGGGAGCAAGGCCGCGCTGCCTATGTCTTCGTTGGCAGACCCGCATCTCCCCGAGGAGGTACGCGGCTATCGCTGAGGGCGTGAAAACCACCTGGCACCTCTCGGGCACGTCCCGTTCTGCCAGCGAGAGGTGCGAGCCCGCCGGGACGGGCGCGCGTTCAGCACGTGCCAAGGGAGGGCGTGCAGCAGCGGAGAAACCGTCCTCCCTCCCGCAGTGGGCCTTGACCTGCCCAGCACGTCACCAGACCACGCGGCTCAGGCCAGCGCTGCCCAGGGACACGATCAAAGCAGCGTTTGCAGCGTTACGCTGCAGTCCAGGGGTGCCAGGCAACGCAGCCCCTGCCAGGGCTCCTTCTAGCCCAGCTACCGGCATATGAGCCACTTTATCCTGGGCAACAAAGAGCCCAAAGGGAAGTGTCTGGGGCAGGATCAGACCAGGTGCCAGTATGGGACAGCAGGGTAGGGGAGAGGATAACAGCAGGCAACCCCAGCAGGAGCAAGGAGCCTCGAGTACCAGTAAGACCAGTCAAGAGACATGGATACACTTACTGGGAGCTCCTGCCCCCAAGAGAGCTCTCTAGCTCCCAAGTTATCCCAAAGAAGAGATGGGGGGGGGGGGGGATGGCCCGAAACACCACAGGCCACAAAGGCCAAGGCAGAGAACAGAAGCCATTGATTGCACCTACAAGAGGACTTACGTCTTATGTATAGTCTGGAAGAGCTGCTGTCCCTCCAGAGAGACACCAGCACTAATTGCATATGCCTGGCTCAGCTTCTCTTCCTTCTCCGTCCGTGCTTTGTTGGCAAGCTGGAGGGGAGACAAAGAGACACAGAGCTCCACTGAGCATGATCCGAGTGCGGGCGGACAGACGTGGAGCCACGAGCAGGACAGAGCTGCTGGCCCGCTCTCGGGAGCGGGTCAGCTCACAAACAAAACCACGGGGGTACAAGGCAGCCGGGCACAGGACTCGTCAGTGACGCACTTCAACTTGTCGCAGACATGCGGTGAGCAACCATGCCGTTGCCTGCAGCTCTGACCTATGCCGGGTCCAAACAAGCTCATACAAAACTCGCTAATAGCACAAGATAATAAGGAAGGGGGTTTTCCCAGAGGGGTGGGGAGGACAGAGCACGTCCCATGCCCTGCTGCATACCAGCAGCATGAACCGAGTACGCGGAGGGTTCTCCCCAAGAGATGCGCTTCCAGCCTCCTTCAGACATGCTCAAAGGTTTGATTTCGCTTCATGGCTCCGTTACCCGCTCCTGCCCGCACCGAGGCTGCTCTCTAGATGCTAATCCAGGTGCAAACCGCAAGATTTGTGAGAAAACAACGCACAGGCCTCTCCGAAGGGCGAAGTCCCTTCCTCTGTGCTACTGCAGAGCTTGGAGAGGCACCGAACTTCACCTGCCTCCTCTAGAGCAGCACCAGGGCTTGTGGATACGTTCAGCACCTGCAAGGTCTTCCCGCAAAAGCTGGCAGAAGTTCCCCGTCCTTCCCAGAGCAGCCGTCCCTGCTCCTCCAAGCGGGTCTCTGTCAGGCCACCAAATCCTTTCCAGCCCCACTGCACAACTGAGGTGCTGCGCGGGCAGAGGGCCTGCTCCCCACGCTGCTCCCAGCCACCCGCACGGGCTCGTGTCCCCCGCACGCGTGACGCGGGCCAGCGCTGCGGACAGGCCGCTGACCAGTGCTGGATTCACACCAGCGGGACAGGAGCAGAGCGGTCCCCACGCAGGGAGCCCAGCCTCATGTTCGGTCGTCGCCTTCACGTGAGTCCGTGGCAAGCGACATCTAGCACAAGTCTCTTAGACACTCAAATACAGCTCTGCTGGTCACTATTTGGATCACAAGTTAAATTTGAAGGCAACTTCAAGTCATGGTTTAACCTGTTTCAAATCATCTTCGCCACCGTTTGCGTCCTCTGGCCATTCTGACCAGCCTTTTCAGGGATGGGGTGCGTGTCGGGAGGTACCATCCTTCTGGGATCCCCTGTTCAGGCAAAACCCACAGAGGGAAGATTAGCTGCCGGGGCCAAACACACAAGTGCCAGATTTCCCTCTGCCCTTTCCAAACAGGTTGTTGCACTTTAGGTCCAAACCACCTTCATTGCTTGCTGTTTATTCAGCACTTGACTACCGGAGGACGCAGATGGGCAAGATGAGTCCAGAATAACCATTACGTTAGGGCTAATATGGTGTAAATGCCTCCATACAGACCACGCTGGAACATGAGCAACTTTATCCCAGAACAGTTATTCTGTTCCAAAAAAAGCAGAGCAGTTATTTGGGAACAACAACAAAAGAGTCACTCTGGCAGTGCACGACGTCCGCATGTGGGGAAGCTTAATCCAGCGCTCACATCATCCCAGAACAGAGAGGGGAAACTCCACCCCTCGCTCATCCCCTGCAGTAAAATCCACAGCCACAGCAGAGAAAGTAGCTGCGACTGCTTCAAGGCGGGAGACACGCAGGCAGCGACATCCTCGCGAGCGGCGCGCTGGACAAGCCGTTTTTCCCCCCGCGAGAGCTGCTGCAGTGGAAGAGCCACATTAGCATAGCCTCCTACGCCAGCCAGCCCTCCTCCTTAGGAAAGGCCTCACACTTGCAAGCGCTCCAAAATGCACCAAAAAAAAAAAAAAAAAAGCGTAGCTTTTTTCCTCTAGCTCTGCTCAGGAACAAGTGCTGGTGGCAACGCAGACGTGCCGAGCTTCGGACGGCCGCCTCCTGCCCAGGGATAAGCGGTGCCCACCTGAACCTACCCCTGGTTCCTTCAACGGCCTCACGTGCCCCCCGCCCCAGCCAGACAAACCGCCTCATTGCCAAGCGAGCGCTGCTCTCACGTTGGCTTTCCACTGACGCGGCTACACCAGGCTAGGCCACGCAAGACCTCTAAATGAGCTGCTCTTTCATCGAGGCGATCCCTGCAAAGCTGGATGGCGCTCAAAAAAGCTGTTCAAACCGGAGGTGCGGGGAGGGGGACAGACTTCAGAATTGCTTGGTCATCCGTTTCCAAATCCCTCACAAAGACGACTGCTCCGACAAAAGCACTGCTCTCTCGAAAGCCCGGGGAGAAGATGAGGACAGTGGCGCTAAGGTCAAGCGGTTCCCTTCAACCAGCCCAGCTCCTCTAAGAAACGAGGACAACAGCAGAGGCCCTGAAGAGTAAAAGGGCAAACGCGTTGCAGCCTGAGCCCCGGAGGAGACCTGCAATAGCGGCATGGTCCAGGAGAGCCGCGAGAAGAGAGCCGTGCTCGATCCAAGGGGTGAAGCAAGACTGAACTTTTCCGTGCTGCACGAGGGACAGCTTCATACGGATAACGCGTGACGGCAGGCACCTTCCCAAGGAGCAGTTTCTCCCCCTTGCCCAGGGACCGAGCAATTTTTTCAATCAAAAAAACCCCCTGTTAGTTCATGACGGCGCACTTCACACAGCAGCAAAGAAATACTTTCTAAAGGCCCTCTTTCAGAATGAGGAGCCCAAGCTCCCACTGAGCAGGGGCACTTTTTGCCGCAAACAATGCTAACAAGTGACAGGTTTCCCCCTCCCTCCCAGCCCATCTCCTGAGAAAGCAAACACTAGGCAGAAGTAGCCTGTTGTGTCTGCTTTCCATGCTCAGATGAGCAGGGCTAGCTGCAGCACTGCTTTGCTTGCTTTTCATGTGCTCCTGAACCTTAGTGGACAACCAGGAAGCCTTAACAGAGGGACGGGAGGGTGAAGGAAGGATCCTTTTCTTGTTCAGTAGCCTCCGCTCTGGCCCAGGAGCCGACACAAACAGGCCCTGAAGCAGCCTGCCCCAGGTCTGCATAGAGATCACTCTCTCCTAGACTGCCAGCCCGACTTCAAAGCTGGTTTATAAGACTCGGTGCAATGTTCCCCAGTAACTTTCCTGCATCTGAGTCATCCAAGCAACCGTCAGCCTTCTCCAGGGTTTCACCAACACTTCAAGCTCCCTCCCAAGGCTGGGAGGGAGGCTCGCCACAGAGGCCAGCGTAGCTGGTTCTCAGCTGGCTCCGTCGCCTTCACCAAAACATTGTTTCTCTTGTGATGTGGATGGGTTGGACCTACGGCACCGAGCAGAGCGAATCTCTTCGGCTCCCCCCATCTCCACAAAGGGCTCCTCCGCAGAAGATCTTCTTCCCACCAAGCAGCACTGTCCTTGCAGTTGAGCCCTTCGCTCCACACATCTGAAATTTAGATTCGCTTTGTCCGTTTTTAAAATTATGCTTTACCAGGCCTCAGGATGCTCATCCAGCTCAAAGCAGCGGCCACACCAGCTCATCTTTCCCTGCCTACTTGGCTGTTCAAGTGCCAGGTCCCAGGAGAGAAGCACATGCTGAGACAGACGAGTCTAGCTTTGGGGAGAGCCCTGCGAGAAAGGCAGGTAGCAACAGGTATCCACGAGGAAACCCCAGAGAAGCTCAGAAGAGAAGGAGCCCCTTGTGCGCACTGCCACATACAACAGCAAGCCACCAAGGGCAGCATCTCACCACTACTTCATTTGACGCCCTCAGACCCCAGGATTAACGGCACCCAGCAAAACCCAGTCTCGTCAGAGCAAAGAGTACAACAAACGACTGCAACAGTTCAGGTTTTCCCTCGCCTCCTGGCAGGGCTACAGTCCCCTTGAGGGCATCCATCAAGTACACTTCTAGTACTCATGCTTCTAGCTAGAACCCAGGAGTCCCTCGCTAGAAAGGTGACTTACTTGCAACTTTGGCTAGTCTCTTAACCACGGGCCAACATCCCAGTCTGAAGGGTCCTTACGGGGGAAATACCAGAGCGCAACAGGACGCGCTCTCCCTATTCATCACAGCTAGCCACGGACAAGAAGTGAATCGGACATGCCGACTCTCTAAACTTCCAGCCTCTCCGATTCAAGCGTTCAAAATAGCTGCCTTGTTCCCACTGCGTGCTGCTCCCTCCGCCGCACTGTGTGGTTTCACACCCCCCGTCTCCAGCGAGCATCTGAACGCGCTAGGGCTATTAAGCGATTCAGATGTGCACCTTGTGCAACAATTCCATGAATGAATGAGTCACTTCCCTTCCCTATTCATGCCTGTATGAATGATACAAAATATGCACAAGGCAAAGAGAGTCAGAGAGGCCCAATGAGCGCCCTGCCACATCCCCCTGCCGCCGGGACGGCCTCCCGCCCAGCTCAGGCGCTAGCTTCAAGCCCGGCGAGAAGGCCCGAGGTCAGGCTCCTTGGAGAAAGCACGCAGCACACCCTGGGCGCAGCCCAGAGCGGCCAGCAAGTTAAAGAGGTCCCGCTGAAACCAGGCGGCCGAGCTCTCCGTGCCGCTCGCCAAGCCCAGCGCAGTCGCGGACGGCTCCTCGGGCAGACTCCGGAGCGCCGTGCCAAGATCCCACAGCTGGTGCCAGCCCTGCTCGGCGGGCTGGCGTCCCCCCAGATGTCCCAGCTTGGGCCCCACGGGGCATAGCCCCCGCAGCGCTGGAGATAACCTCTCAGATCTTGGCTGGCAGCTCGCACAGAGCCGACACAGGTACCTCCTACCTTGGCAGGGCACGCTGCCCGGCCTCCTCGCGCATGCAACGCTCCCCGAAGCGGTGCAGCTGAAGAGAGAGATTTACCCCCACTGCCCAGGGAAGACAACCATTTTGAGGCCTTCCTTCTAACCACGGCTCAAGCAAAAATGCCCCCGCCCTCCCCCCGGCTCCCAGCCCCCTTCCAACACCACTACCCCATACGCGGCATACGTGACTCATCCACCCTGTTCTCTGTGCCCTCCGTGTCCCATCTGGGATGTCCGCCCAGGCTTAAGCACAACAGTAAAATTTACTACTAAGCGAGTCAGAGCATGACGTTTGCAGCCTGGGTGATACATTCTTTGTTTCACGGCTCTCCTCTCCCTCTGGCTCCTCTCTGCTCCCACGGCTGCAGATTTTACCGAATCCTCAGCAGTTCAGGGCCTTTGCAATAACATCTCCCTCGTGTGCCCATCGCTGGCAGCAGGAAGCTTTGAGTTCAGCTGTATCTTGACTGAACTGCTGCCAACCCTTAGTCACACCTTCATTATCTTCCTATTCCGATTCTTCGCAATCCCCTTTCCTACTCCTCCAGCCATCCTGCAGCTGTCATGGGGTCAGCGATTGCACATCAGCCTTTCACTGCAGGAGCTTAAGCACAAGGCGCTCTCCCCACTCGCTGCCCTCCCGCACCCTGGCTATTTGCTATCAATTCAAGTGGTTCCCCCTCGATTTTCACTCTTCATCTTCACTGAGGCTGCCCTCCTTTCTCCCGCAGCACCGCTGGCTTCCCGGCCGCCCTCCCCAGAGCGCTATCGTTTGTTCTGCATTCAGGATGGCTCCTCCGAAGCTGCCTTCAACAGCTACCTGCAGCCGACACACAGTCCGCTTACCCCCTCCCCACACCTTCCACTGCAGCCAGCCTGCAACCTTATTCTCTTCACCCCTTTTCCACACAACAGGTCTATCATCACCCTGCTGGACCAGACTGTCTTCCAAACCCAGGACATCTTCTGGCCCTGACATTTGCTTTCTATTTGGGATCTGCTAGCAGAGCTTCAAGAGCTCCACTGTCTCCTCAGGGCTCTGCTTGCAGAGCAGCAAGACAAGGGTTTGCCTCAGAGCATCACAAGCGCATTCCCACGTGGCAAGAGCTCCTTCCTCCATTATCGCCAGGATCGATTTATCTGTATTCCAGTCCTGAGGCACCGGCAGACCCCAGCTCGCCTGCATGTTTATGGAAGAGGAGACATGGGTCAGTGCAACGCGGAACGACGTGACAGGACAGACGGAGACACAGCTAGATGGGGGGGGGGGGAGGGCTGCACACAAACTCCCTTCCACTTGACATTGCCTAAATACAAGGCTTGGTTTATTTTTCCTGCACCAAATCCACAGCAATTACTTTGATTCCGGAAAGACTGAACCAAGTATCTGAAGTCAGTGTCACGCAGAGGGCTTCCCCCACAGCAGGCCTGTCCACCTCCCAGCTGCACTCTCAGCAATATCACTTGATGCAATTACAAGGAACAGTTGCATCTTTACAGCAATTGTGTCATTTGAAACCTCTGTCAACATGATAATCCGGGGAGAAGGAAACTCACAGGAGTTGCAGGCCGCGCAGCCAAGGCCAGCAGGAACGCAGCCCGCACCGCTCAAGCGGCACGCTGCTCCCCGACAGCGGGCGGCCGCGGCACTGCAGGCCGGATGTTTCACAAAGAACTCCGGTTAAGCCAGCCTTGGACACAGGAGAGCATAAAACCAACCCAGAGCTACAGCCTACCTGAAACTACCTACAACAAAAAAGTTTCCACGTGGAGATACAAACTGAAAGCAAGCCCACAGGCAGACCAAACACAAGGCTTTCCTGGAGCCCCTCGAAGCTCCAGTTTGACCACACACCTCCCAGTACTGCTTTCTCTCTCAAAACACCAGCCCGAAAAGGCACGTGGCCCCAAGGCAGCAGGCTGGGGCACTCCTTACCCGCAAGACCCCTCTCTGGAGCAGGAGGGCCGGAGCTCCTCAGGCTAACCTTCCCCAGTTGCTTCACAAGAGCATTTCCATGAGCATCCAGAGCTTGGGTTCACTTCTCTTTTTTTTGACACCACCACTGGGAATCAGAAGCTACCCTCTTTTTTAAGGCATGAAAGACAATTTCTCAAAAGTTAAGCTAACTGTGTGTGTTTTACAGCTCCTGTCCACTATCCTGCGATCAGACTATATCAAAAATGATTCAGCTTTGGAAAAGAAATGATGTCCATGTGGGTAGGGGATCACAGGGAGAGTGGTCATCCCCAAAGCATTAACCTACCTGCAGCCTCTTCTAGCATTAACGTTCATGGGAGCACATGAAGTTCCCTAGCATGTTCTTAACCTAGGGTCTTGGGAGACACCACCTGGGAGGACCTGCATGCGATAGATTAAGAGGTGGGAAGTCTCACAGGGTGATGAGCAACACAACAGCTTTGGCTGTTCCCATCTTTTATGCAAGCTTTTGACCGGAGAATTTGGATCATTTGCTGTCACAGGAAGAACCTGTTGCATTTTTCTGCAAAGGCTTGAGCATCCCATCAGAGCAGGGGAGCACAACGTGTCGGCCTTCCCACCCTCCTGCTAGCAAACTGGCACGTCGCTCTGCCAAAGGCATTGGGACTTCAGCGGGAGCCGGGAGGATCAAGACCGCTGGACTTTTCCTGGACGAGAAGGGGCTGTGAGCTTCAACATTACTAAAAGCATCCCAGAGGTCCCAAAGTAGAAATCTTTGGTCACAGTCAGTGTTTAAAGCTGCTACTTGCACCCACTTGCCAGCACGCAGATCTACGTTTACTCCTGCTACAAAAAGCTAGCGCACAGTGGAACAGCCTCCAAAGAGGGCATAAGCCACAGTGCAAGGCAAAGCCATTTGCCCTGTGCTCCCAACCTGCAGCGCTTTAAAGGGAGAACGCAGCATCACCCAGGCACTTAAATCTACCCAGCAGGACCACGCTGGAAACTCTAAACGATGCTGGAGCCAGTACCACCGTACAAATATAGATAAAAGGGGATTTCACGTACAAAACTGATACACAAACAAGTGACCAGAGTAGCCAAGGACAGCAACAACTGTCCGGCCAACTACTGCCCAGCCGAGCAGAGCATCCAGCCCGTCGACCCTCACCATCCAACAGCTCACGCAGGATGCCATGGGCTTGCAAAGAATCCATCTCCCAGCAACCCTCAGAGGAAACGAAGCCGATGACACTGCTCTTTTGGCCCCACGCACCCTGATATGCCCCACAGCACGCTTCAGTGAGGACCTGGCCACCAAACTCCCCAAAAGCCTGAGCTTTCCTTGGCACAGTGAAACGCTGGAGTCCAGCTACGTACATGTCACCCCAGACGTTTCCTCTCTCTCGCGCCTAGGACCTCAGCTTCAGTGCTGAACAATCCCTAAGCAAAGAGGGATTCTGCAGCCTTACTACGGAAACTCCAGCGCTCGCTAAGCGATCTCCAGCATACAGGTCACAGAGACTCAATACACTGACGAGATCTTAATCTAAACCCCCCAGCAGGCCATGTAGAGTCATGATTGCAGCAAGTGATTTAAAGTTTAAAAGCTAATGCACCCCCACTAAGAGGAACAGCGTTAACCTCATCACACAAATCCCTTTTCCCCAGGAGTAAGCATCTCCAAACCCACAAAGGGTAAGTTCTTACCTTGCTAACATTGAGTGAAGCTAAAGGAGGAGGGGTTTCCGTGCGGTCATTAATTATTTCCACTTCTGAAACATACTGTAAGTTTACAAGCAGGATATCTGCGTGATTAGGCTTTCCACTGGAAGAGGGGCATTCTGGAGGAAAAAAACATTAAGGAAAACAAATCTAGACAGAGACATGCCTGACCACAAAGAGCTACCCAGAGGCAAGTCAGGAGAACATTTGATTTTCAGCAAGTGAGTTCTCCCACTGTCCCAACGCCTACTCAGCCAAGCACATGGTCAAGACCCAGACAATACCACCAATCTCTTCTTTGACTCATTCGATGCTGATTTGGTTTTCCCGACTAGAGCAGACGAGAACTTTCAGCTAATAGCTGCTATAACCACAACGTATGCAACCTAGGGTGCTGTGTGGTCTTCTCAGAAAAAGCAGCTTAGTCCAGGCTGGTCAAGAGCGCAGAGATCCTGCTGCCACAGTTTCAGCTGCAGCACAGCCTGCTTCGCTGTTCACACAAGCATCAGTCAATGAAAGCTCGTCTACACGGGGAAGCTGACCAGAACTACTATTGTGCCTTAAACTTACACTTTTTATGTCACGACCATTTCCTCACATAGCCAAAAGCTAACCCAAGAGCCTCCACAAGGAACAGTCCCCTAGTACAGATGTAACACATGTTCCTCTGCAGGTCCATAGAAAAGGCCTTCTCACCCTCACTCACCTCCCAGACACTCACCTCCTCAAACGCAGGCAAGGTTTGTTATGGTTGGTATTGCTAGCATGATTGGAAAGCGTAAATTAGACAACAGTGCACCACCCCCAGAAAAACCTTTATAGAACTGACATTAATTCCTGCGCAATCTGTTCCCGCGGAGGCTGCATAGTTAGCCCTCCGCTCTTTCATCTGCTGGAACGAGCAAGGAACACAGCACAGCCACTGTGGGCTTCTCTTCCACATCAACAGCGTCTCCTCCTAGGAAGGGAGGCTCGCAGAGGTCAGTGTTCTTCTCCTTCCATCTCCCTTGAGCCAGTCTGAGCAGCTGCTCAGGTGCAGACCTCACTAGCAAATGCCCTTCAATAATGGAGAGAAAACTCAGGATGCCCAAGGAACTCTGTGCAAGTCGGTCTCTTTCTTTGGACAGATAAGATGGAGCATCCCAACTTTAGAAGAAAGATCCAGACTTACAGCAAAGCCTGAATGGGAGCTCTCAGACTGCTACCTCGTCCCTCGGGCAGACCGTCAGCCTGATCCACCGAGCCAACCTGTGGGACATCTTTTAAGACTTTCCTACAGCATCCAGGCTCAGGGAGGTTCCCCTGTATGAACTGTACAACCACGTCCCAGGGTGAATTACAGTTCCTTTACTATTCACGTCCCTATTCCCTAGCACCCCTCCAAAATTGTAGCACTGTCCCAAGCACTCTCCAGGGCGCTTCCTGATGTCCTTCAGTATTTCTCTTAGCTGCAGTCTCCAAACACAAACCTCTCTCACTCCCTCCCCAACTCACTTCTTCCCTCCAGAACCAGCCGCTGGAGCCAACAAGCCACCTCAAGCACTTCTCCAGCCCACTTCCAACACCACTCCCTGGGCTGAGCATTGACCTTCATGAACTCTCTGCAGTTCCTCTGCTGTTTCATAACAGCCTTTGCCCTCACCATATTCGCAGGTTAAAAAGAAAAGTGCGTGCTTGTGCATGCGTGTGTGTGTCTATATATATTTTTAAATCCCCTGCCACTGCCTCTCTGCCTCTCCTCCATGCAATCCCAGGCCCCACGTCCCCTTCCCTCCCCCAACCGCATGGCATTTCTTAGGCCTCCACCCGCAATGACCCCACCACCACAGCCACTGTGCCTGGACATGCTGCGAGGAGCAGGCTCCGCTTCCTCACTGAACCCAGACAGCTTCAGCCTCCCCCTGAGCCAGTCCAAATTCAGACGCAACTCTTCCTTCAAGACACCCCAGTCCTAGAGCTCATCTCCTCCCTACCGGGCCCTTCTCTTCAGGGCTCTTCCTTTCCCCCAAGAGCCGTTCCCTAGCTCGCCCTGCCTCCTTTCTGACACCCCAGGGCACCTGGCCTGCCCCACAGCTGGCCATTTCCCACTCCTGAAAACACCCCCACTTCCCACACAACCCCCCCCCCAAGGGCTCCCCTCACCCACCTCCATTCCTCCCACGAGACCCCCTATAGCCCCCTCAAGGCTCCCCCAGTCACAAGACATCCCTCTGCCCTGCCACAGACCCTCCATCCCTCCCTATAAGGCTCCCTCCCAACCCCCCACAGCTTCAAGGCCTTGTCTTAAAGCTCCGCAGGGCTCCCCCCCCCCCCAACACCCCTATAGGATTCTCTATTTTCCCAGGCTCTTTCTATAGCGCTCTCCTCATACCCATTGGGTCTCCTCATCCTCCCCCCAAGACCTGTGCCTACTGTCCCATAGGGCTCCCCATCACCCCAAGCCTGCCCCTATAGGGCTCCCCTCACAGGACACCACCCCCCTGAACCCCACAGGGCATCCCTACCCCCCAAAGGACCTCACCATGCTGTCAAGGCCTCCCCTAAAAACCCCATAGTGCTCCCCCCAACCCTCTGTAGGGCTCCCCCCCATCTCCAAGCCACCCCCTTATAAAGGCTCCCCACCCCCTCATAAACCCCCCCTTAGGGCTCCTCACCCTCCCCAAACCCCTCTATAGGGCTCCTCACTCCCCCCAGAACCCCCCCCGGCCTCTTCACCCCACCAAGCATCCCTCTATAGGGCTCCTCCCCCCACAACGCTCCTACGAGACTCCTCACCCCACCAAGAGCCCCCCTTTAGGGCTCCTCACCCTCCCCAAACCCCTCTATAGGGCTCCTCACTCCCCCCAGAACCCCCCCCGGGCTCTTCACCCCACCAAGCACCCCTCTATAGGGCTCCTCCCCCCACCAAGAGCACCCCACAAGGGTCCTACGAGACTCCTCACCCCACCAAGAGCCCCCCTTTAGGGCTCCTCACCCCCTTCCTAAGACCACCCCCCCCTTAACGCTCCCCTCCCAGCCCCCACCCGGGCCGACCCATACCTCCAGGCCCTTCCCACACCCCCCCTCGTGGGGCTCCCCCCCGAGCCCCCCAGGTCCCGCCGACCCCCGCTCAACCACCCCCCGCCTCCCCGCCCCCCCTCCCCTCCTATAGCGCCCCCGCGGCTCCCCTACCTCCCCCCAGCACCTCGCCATGCCTCCCCTTAGACCCCCCCCCTTCCTCCTCCTCCTCCCCCAGGCGCCCCAGGCCCGGCCGGCACTGCCGGGCCCCGGCCACCCCGCCGCGCCGCGCCGCGCCGCGCCCGCGGGCCGGTGGGATACTGAGCGCCAGCATCTTGCTGGGGTAGTCGAAGGCGACGACCTCGCCCTGGAGGCGCTGCTCCTGGCAGGTGCGGCACGACACCTGGCTGCCCACACTGAAGTACTCGCCCGGGGCCGCCATCTTGTCTCAGCCCCAGCAGCGGCCGCCGCGGCTCGCCTCAGCCAGGCACGGCGCGGCGGGGCGGGGCCGGGCCGCGCGCCGCGCCGCGTCACCGCGCGCGCGCCGCCGCCGCCGCCGCGGGGCGGGGTGACCTTGCGGCAGGGGAGGGGGGGACCCGCGCCGCCGCCGCTGCCCCCCCCCTCCCGCCGCCGGGGCGCCGCGGCTCGCCGGGCTTCTGCCCGAGCCCCGCCGGGACCCGCGGCCGCGCCGCCTCCAAGGCAGCCGGGCACCGCGAAGGCGCGGCGCGGCGCCGCGTGTCCCTCGGGTCGCCCCGTAGCCGGCCGGCCGGCGCCGCTGGGGCTGCTGGGAAGTGTAGGCGGAAGGGGCGGGCGGCCGCGGCTGGCGGCGGGTGAGCGCGGGGGACGGACCGGGGCAAGAGTGGGGGAGGGGCGGGGGGCCGGGGGGCCGTTGGGCGGGAGGGGAGCAGCGGGGCTTGGGGGGGGGGCACTTGGGGAGGGGGGCAGCTGGGTGTGGGGGGCAGTAGGATTGGGGAGGGGGCAGCTGGGTGTGGGGGGGTCATTGGGGTGGGGAGGGGGCAGCTGGGTGTGGGGGGCAGTAGGATTGGGGAGGGGGCAGCTGGGTGTGGGGGGGTCATTGGGGTGGGGAGGGGGCAGGTGGGTGTGGGGGGGTCATTGGGGTGGGGAGGGGGCAGGTGGGTGTGGGGGGCAGTAGGATTGGGGAGGGGGCAGCTGGGTGTGGGGGGGTCATTGGGGTGGGGAGGGGGCAGGTGGGTGTGGGGGGGTCATTGGGGTGGGGAGGGGGCAGGTGGGTGTGGGGGGCAGTAGGATTGGGGAGGGGGCAGCTGGGTGTGGGGGGGCCATTAGGGTGGGGAGGGGGCAGGTGGGTGTGGGGGGCAGTGAGATTGGGGAGGGAGCAGTTGGATGTGGGGGGGGTCATTGGGGTGGGGAGAGACCATTGGGAGTGGAGGGGCGATGGGACTGGGGAGGGGGCAGCTGGGTGCGAGGGGGACCATTGAGGGGGGCAGTTGGGTGCAGGGGGGACCACTGGGGCTGGGGAGGGGGCAGCTGGGTGCGGGGGAGGCAGTAGAGCTGGCGTAGGGGCAGTTGGGGGGGGCTATGACAGGGGAGGGGCAGGGGCAGCTCAGGGGGGTGGCCTAGGTGACAGCCACCCCCCAGGGAGACTCCCCCCCCATCCCCTCCAAGGCAGTGACAGGCACTGGGACCTGCCCCCACTTACCTCTTCTGGGGAGGGGGCAGGGGACAGGCCACCCCGCCAGCCCTGTCCCCAGGAGGCTCTCACCAGCCAGAGCTGTTTGGGGCAGCCTGACCGCTCTTGCGAACCCCAAAACGGGGCCTTCAGCCCCCGAACACGCCTGTGCTGGATCGGCCCAAGCTGCCCCTCGAGCAGGGCCTGGCCCCGGCCCACGGCCTCGCACACGAGGTGATGCTTCCCCGCGGCGTTATCCTCGCTGCGGGTGCTCTGCACCCTGGGGATCTCCTGAGCTGCTGGGTGGAGCTTAACGTTAATAGTCCTTCTTGGACCCTCCAGGGGTATGGTCAAATTGCTCCTTGAACCCGGGCCAGCTGTGGCATCCTGCACCAGGAAGCCCCCCACGTCAGTCCCGGCACACTTCACGCCTAGCGCAGCAGTGAGCCAGAGCGTGACAAGTGCGCCAGGCCTCAAGGAGCCACCTCAGACCCTCTTCCCCAGCCCCAGCTCTACCTGTTGAACCGCTCTGCGGACTCGGCGTCGAACCCCGAGCTCTAACGCTCGCGCCCTCCCTCCAGCCTGGCACGATGGACGCGCTGCATACCGCTGGAATCCACTTCGCGGAGGCGCTGCAGTCGGGGCCGCCCTGGCTGGAGAAGTTCTGGCTCTCGGTGACCTCCCTGGCTGATCCCAAATGCATCTTCACCGTCTGTTTCCCTCTCGCCTATTTTCTCGACCGCAAGGTGGGGGTGTCGGTGCTGTGGATTGGCCTGGTCTCCGAGTGGCTCAACGTGACCTTCAAATGGTGAGGAAAGAGCCCAGATTCCCGCCGTATCGTACCTGGTCTCCCTAGCGCATCCCTGAGGGCTGAGTGACGGCACGTTTACAATAGCAGGGCAAAAACGCAATCGCCGGCTTCTCCTTGTCGAGCAGAGACCAGCCTTTAGGCATCTGTGCTGCTCCTTGCCTGTGCTGTGCTGAAAGCATGCAGAGTTTCTGCAGCTCAGCTCACCGGTCGTAACACATTTGCCAGGCGTTTGCAACAGAACAAACTGTGCCAATCTGAGGTGCAACTGGTAGCCGGGGAGCCGTAAGAATGGGCAGGGAACCTGCTCTCCTCCCCTGCTGCTGCATGCCAGGGTAGGAAGGGAGCCAACGTTTAGGGGCTGCCTATGCTGAGCATCCCTGTCATCCCCTCCGTGGGAAGGTGCCACCTGATCCTCTCCCGTCTTGGCTCTGTCGGGCTCTGCTCTCCTACGGACACTGCGGCCCAGTCCGTAGCATATCCAAGGGGGCTCTTTTCTGGTGAAACAGGCCCCCGGATCTAGAGGGACCGCGCAGGCAACGAAGGTTTTGGGCTGGTTTGCTCAGTAGCGATTCACTGCTCTGTTTTTTTCTCTCCCCACCAGGTTCTTATTTGGGGAGCGCCCGTTCTGGTGGGTCCATGAGTCGAGGCTCTTCAAGGAGCAGCCGGTCCCAGTGCGCCAGTTCCCTGTCTCCTGCGAAACGGGACCAGGTGAGTTATGGGCGAAAGCTTTGGCTCGTGTCTCCGGAGAATCCTACAGAACGAGAGGGTCCCGACTCAGGGTGACCCACCGTCGGCACGCTGCCAACAGCACGCTGCCTCGCGCTGACATGCTGCTCCCGCTGCAGAGGGACAGCTGGTGGCATCGCAACTTAGCGGGACACAGCGAAGGAGACCGTGGAGCTGAAACCATGCAGGGAAACAGGCTAGCACTGGACAATTCTCCATTTGCTTCAAAGGGCATAGGAGGATCCAGAGAAGCTTTAGGTCTGGCTGATTTTAGATCTGAGGTGTCTTCAGTGGTTACATGCTCTGTTGCCAGCACTTAGCTCTGTAAAGAGGACACTGCCAGAGGCTAGGATGACCGTTCCTGCTAAGCTAGCATTAGAGAAAACATTGCTCCTTCTTTCCTGGCTCGCTGCCTCAGTTTCTTCTCTGTAAAACATGAATTTACCCTTCAGCTACATAAGGAAACGCAGTTAAGTCCTGCCAAAAGTAGAGGGGCTGGGAGGCCACAGGCATCCCCAGGACAGGGCTGCGATTGCCCCGCATGGATGGCGCTTTAGGAGCCTGGGAGCTCTCATCCGGGCCCCATGCAGACAGCTCGACGCAGCTCTCAGCCTGCAGCGCTGAGGGCAGAGGCTGCCGCTGGGCTGGCAGGACGCGCCGAGTGGGAAAGCTGTTCGTCAGCCAGCGACTCGCAGCGGAGCAAACGAGCGAGCGGCGGGGAGCAGGACGGGTGCCATGGCTGTTGGCAAGGTGGAAAGAGCGCAGGCAGCTCCGGGGCCAGGAAACCCACAGGAGAGTCTGCCGGCGGCGGGGACGAGGGAGCCTCCCGTGCCCTTTCCACCCCGCCTCCCCTGTTTACAGCGCCCCTTTCCCTGCCCGTGTTCCTGGGCAGGCGACGCTGTACCCTCACCTGCAGACAACTGGCTCATTCCAGAGATGCTGCTTGCCTACCTCCATCCTCGTCCCCAGGATGAGCCTTTCGCTTTGGCTCTGGCTCTTGGTTGTCAGCCAAGACGTAACCCAGGGCAAAGGCAGGTCAGCCTAGCAGGTAGGGCTAAGCTCAGTAGACACTGCCCTCCGGCTCAGCCCTGCTTGTCCGGGCTGGCAGAGGAGTGCCACCGTGCCAGGAGCACGTCCTTGCTGACGTTGCGTTGAAGCCACGTGGACCGTAAAGTTAGCTTTAGGCATGGAGACGTGAAAATCTCACAGGCATCCTCACTAAATAGCTGTGTCTTGGCAAAGCCCCACTGGGAGGTGTCAACGTGGAGAGGAGACAGCGTTTATCAGCTCTGCGCTGCCTTGGGGGCGCTGCGATGCAGAGGGGCCAGGCCTGAAGCTGCAACGGCTGCTGCTGGCCACAGCATGCCCAGCCCCAGCCCACGAAGCCTTTTCAAAGGTCTTTATTATCCCACTCCGTTCCCTCCGGCGCAGGCAGGAGCGAGCAGGGTGTGAGGGCAGCCCATAACTCTGCGTGGGGCCAGACCCGTGATGCTGCACAGTCCGGCAGCACGCCCGCCGCGCCGGCTGCGGCAGGGCACGCTCCCCTGACCCACCTTCGGCCCGAGGGAGATGGTTTGCTCGTGTCCTGTGCTTCCCCTTCGCAGGCAGCCCCTCCGGCCACTGCATGATCACGGGCGCAGCCCTGTGGCCGCTCGTGACCACCCTGACGGCGCTGGCTTCCAGACACTCCAGGAGGTGAGTCCCTGCGGCCGGGGCGATCCCTCGCAGCACCACTGGCTCTGCCCAGACCTCACCCCGTGCTCAGCCCATTCCTGACTAATCTAACAGCACCCATGGCCAGGAGAGATCCCTAGGTGTGAGGGTCTGGCTCACTCCAGGGTGCCACGCAGCGGTGGGGGGACAAGGAGACCAAGACCGGGCTGACCGGCTACAAAGCCCTGGAGACCCCCGCCAAGCCCACCCTGCTCCACCGAGTTGCTGTTTTGCCTTCGTCCCTGGTGTTTGCTCTCATCGCCTCTGCCAAGGAGGGGCCCGGGCCTGCCCCGGCTGCCGCCAAGCGCTGCCCGTGGCCAGGAGCTGGTCTGGATCCGACGGCCGTGCACCCCTCTCACCGCTCACCCTCCTTGCCTTGCAGCGCGGTGGTGAAGCTGATCCCCTTCGCTGCCTACACCCTCCTGCTGCTGGCCGTGGGGCTCTCGCGGGTCTTCGTCCTCGCTCACTTCCCCCATCAGGTGGTTGGCGGCATCCTGGCGGGTGAGTGGCGCGGGGGGCGGCAGGGCTGGGACGCTTTGCATCACTCTGCCCACAGCAGCGAGGGTGCTGAGACCTGTCTTGGGGCCGATCGTGGCCTGGAGCTGCCTGCTGCCGTGGACCAGCTGTCTTTGCCAGCTCCGGGGCTGGCACGGCCCCCTCCTGAAGGCAAATCTGCACCGAGCTGGGTGCTGACAGCTGCCTCCGGGGCTTTGGCCCCACATGCCCCATCACGGTGTGCACACCGAGCCCCCCCTGCCCAAGCAGGGACTGACCTCCAACCCCTTCCCTATGGCTGGGGGTGCTTTGGGCACCAGCCCTTCCCTCCCAAGTCCCCCAGGTCCCCCATGGCCATCCCCGTGCCCCAGCCTACCTGTCCTTGCTGTCTAGGGGCGGCCCTGGGCTGGGGCCTGCAGGCTCGCACCCCGGCCACGCGCACGCTGGGCTTCTTCGGCTGCACCTCGCTGGGCCTGCTGCTGAGCGCCGTCGCCCTGCACCAGCTCATGATCGCGGCCGGCACCGACATCGACTGGTGAGTGCTCTGCCCCTCTCGCTGGCCGGGAATTGGTCGGCACGCAGCGATCTGTCCCACCCGCCTCACCGACCAGGCGGACTCAGCACTCAAGCGGTTGCAGAGCGCTCCCTCCATGGCTGCTCCGTTTCCCCCGGTGTCACGGAGCGTCCCTTTTTTTTGGGGGGGGGGGGACGGCCCGGCCCCTGTCCCAAACACGCTCTGATCATGCCTCTCCTCCCTCTGCAGGTCCATCCGCCTGGCCACCAAGTGGTGCGCGAACCCCGCCTGGCTCCGCCTCGACACGCGGCCCTTCACCTCCGTGTGCCGCGACGCCGGCAGCGCCCTGGGGCTGGGGCTGGCCGTGGGCTCCCCCCTGCACCGGCGCGAGCGGCTCGCCCCGCGGCAAAGGGTCGCCTGCGCCGTGCTGGCCTTGGCGGCCGTGCACGTCCTGCACCGCGTCGTCCTGCAGCCGGAGAACATGGCCCTGTGGTACGGCACCAGCTTCCTCAAGTACGCCGCGGGGCCCTGGCTCGTGGTGGCGCTCGTGCCCCGGCTCGTCCTCTTCCTCACTTGCCCGCGAGGCTCCCAGCACGCTGACTAGCGTTCCCGACGCCGCCCCGGCTCCACAGCCTGCTGCCCCAAGCTGAGCCTGGTGCTCCCTGCTGGCTCTGCCCTCGGCTGTGCCCGCCGCAGGTGGCTCCGTGCCATGGGTCGGTCACATCCCCCCCCCCCACCCCACTTTTGGGCCAGAAGGCCAGTAATTTAACCTGCGTTGCGCTAACATCTCTGCTCGGGGCACGGGGCAGCAAGAGCCCCAGTGGCAGAGCTCAGGGTACCCCCCCCACCATGGCCTGCAGGGCTGGGGACGCAGCGTGGGTGACACGTGCCCAACAGGACAGGGGTACCGCAGGGAGACCAGTACCTTGCAGAGGGGCGTTTCGAGCCTGGCCATGAGGGGGATGCCAGGAGGTACCAGCTCCCCTCCCGCGGGACAGAGCCCGTCCCCGGGGTGGGGACCCCGCCGCACCGCGGCATCCAGCAGGGCCATCACATTTCTAACCAAATAAATGCATTTTTCATTCACCTGCCGCCCCGAGTCCTTCAAACAGGGGCACGAGCAGGGCAGAGCCCGGCTTAGGGGGGTTAACGGAGACCCCGCAACCCGGCTGAGCCTGCTCCCAGGCACCCCGGTACCCAGCCCATCCCCGCGCCCCGCTGCTACGCGGGATGCCGGGGAAGGGGGTCAGCCCCCCCCCCCCCCCTTGGTGACAGATTGGGGACAGGACTGGGACACAGCAAGGCCGGGAGCCCCCATCGCCACCCCGCGTGCTCCTGCACCCCCCCCAGCACCTCCCTCAGGGCTGAGCCCCCAAAGGCAGAGCGGCGCCGCCGGGTATTGCCAGAAACAGTTTTATTTATACAAGGACGAACATCGGTAACATATTACAAAATACTCAACTGAAAACCATATCGAGAGCGCGCGAGCGGGCGTCAAGACAGACAGAGAAAAGAAACCGCGGGCAGGGCTGCGAGCGGGGAGGGGGAAGGACGAGCCCCGAGCAAGACGGGCCGGGGGCCGGGCACCCCGCAGCCCCCGGCGGCGCTCGCCGGTTCCCCGAGGGGCGTTTCTGCCTCCCGCGCCGGCGGGGCGGGTGGGGGGACACGCGGGTCCCCCGCTCGGCGCCGGGCTCCCCCAGCCCGGGGTGCGGATGCCGGGGACGTCCGCCGCGTCCTCATCCCCCGGCACCCCAAATCCCGCCGTCACCCCCACCCCGAGCCAGGCTCTCCCCCCAACCCCAGCCCGGCGATGGGGGGTCCCCCCCCCCCAAAAAACGCCCCGCAATAACTTAAAACGCAAAGCGCCGTTTCCGTCCTCGCCGCCCCCCTCCGCGGACCAGCGGCCGGTGCGACCCATTAAAAAAATACTATTAAATAATACATCTGTAATAAAATTATATACCTTTGTGGGTTTTTCTTTTTCTCTCTCTCTTTTAAAGCTAAAAATCGCTCCGCGTCCCCTTCGGCTGGTGAAGCAACAGGAAAAGAAAGTGTGGGGTTTTGTTTTCCTCTTTTTTTTGTCTCCCCCCTTTTTTTCTTTCTTTTTTTTTTTTTTCCCTCCTTTCTGAACGGACGACGTTTCCCGGCACCAAACGCGGTGGGATCCGTCGCTGGGCTGCGCGCGCGAGACGAGGAACCTACTTATTTACAGCGAGACGAGGCCTGGCCGAGACCCAACCTCCCCCTCCCCAAAATAAACGACCCTCGGAGAAAGCAGCGGGGACGAGGGGACGCGGACCGCGGCGCGGGCGCCTCTTGCCTTTCTAGCGTCTCCTTCCGAAACGGGAACACAGAACGGATTTAAAAAAAAAAAAAAAGAAAAAGAAAAAAAAGGACTCCCCCCCCCCCCAAAAAAAAAAAAAATCGCAGGGAAATTAAGGCATTAAACAAAATGACTTAATTAAAGGCACAAAGATTTCCCATCGCCTGCCCCGGGCCGGGGACGGACCGCGTCGCGGCGGAGACGGGATGCTCGGACCGAGGCGGCAGGGAAGGAGGAAGCCCCCGAGGCCGCGGTCGGCGCCAGCACAACGGAGGGAGACGGGCGAAAAACGGAAGGGGAAAAAAAAAAAAAAAACCCGAAAAAGAGAAGAGCGACGAAATCCGGAGGCTCCCCGGACCGGGGAAGGACGCTCGGAAAAGCGGGAGAGGAGGGGAGGGGGGACATTAAAAAACCCAAGAGACAACGGCGAAAAGAATCGGAACGAGCGGCCGGCCGGACGGACGGACAGACCCCGGGCGGCGCGGGACGAGGCTGGGATGCTGGTGAACCGGATGCTGCACAAGAGACACGACCGCAAACACCGCGTGGAGCTGGAGTCCAACAGGACGTGGGTTTTTTCTCCTCTTTTTAATAGAAAAAGAAAATAATTTTCCTCTTTTTTTCCTGATTTTTTTCCTCCTGGTTTCCTTCCGTTTCGGGTTTTTTTTTTTTGGTGGTGGTGGTTTTTTTCTTTTTTTTTTTTCTCTTTTTTTTTTTTTCCCCCTCCCCCCCCTTCTTTCTCTCTCTGTCGGCGTTTCTTTCGTTTCGGGAACGGAAAAAATATCACAAACGACCCCAAACCTCCCCCCCCTGGAAACGACAGCCGGCGGCGGGAAGTGGCACTTCACAGCGCGGGCTCGGCCTCCATCGGCTCCTCCGCGGCTCTGGGGGCAGAGAGAGCGCGGGGCGTTAGCGGGGCCGGACCCGGACCCCGGGGGGACGCGCAGCCCGGCCGGGGGGGGGGGGACGGACGCGGGGGGCCGTACCTGGCGCTGCGGTCGCTGCTGCCCGGCCCCTGCTCGGCGTCCACGGAGAGCAGGGCCATGGCGGTCACCGTCTCGGCCTCCTCCGCCTCCCCCTTCTGCGCCTCGAGCAGGGAGCAGCCCACGGCCGCGGCGAAGCGCTTCACCGAGCCCCAGTGCTTGCCTGCGCGCCGGCGGTCAGGGCCGCGGCCGGGGCGGGGGGCTCCCTCGGGGCTGTCCCCATCGGGGGGGGGGGACAGCCCCTGGGACCCCCCCAAACCCTGGGGACCCCTGTGGGTCCCCCCCCAGCAGGGACAGTGCCCAAGGACCCCCCCCAAACCCGGGGGACCCCCTGAATCCCTGTGGGTCCTCCCCCAGCAGGGACAGCGCCCAAGGACCCCCCCAAACCCTGGGGACCCCCTGAATCCCTGTGGGTCCTCCCCCAGCAGGGACAGCACCCAAGGACCCCCCCCAAACCCTGGGGACCCCCTGAATCCCTGTGGGTCCCCACCTGGCAGGGACAGTGCCCAAGGACCCCCCCAAACCCGGGGGATCCCCTGAATCCCTGTGGGTCCTCCCCCAGCAGGGACAGCGCCCAAGGACCCCCCCCAAACCCTGGGGACCCCCTGAATCCCTGTGGGTCCTCCCCCAGCAGGGACAGCGCCCAAGGACCCCCCCAAACCCTGGGGACCCCCTGAATCCCTGTGGGTCCTCCCCCAGCAGGGACAGTGCCCAAGGACCCCCCCCCCAAACCCGGGGGATCCCCTGAATCCCTGTGGGTCCCCACCTGGCAGGGACAGCTCCTGGGACCCCCCCCCAAACCCTGGGGACCCCCTGAATCCCTGTGGGTCCCCACCTGGCAGGGACAGCCCCTGGGCCCCCTCCCCAAACCCGGGGGACCCCTGTGGGTCCTCCCCCAGCAGACACAGCACCAGGGACCCCCCTGAACCCCAAGGAGCCCTGTGGGTCCCACCCAGGAGGGAGAGCCCCCCTGAGCCCCAGGGACCCCCCAGTAGGTCCCCTCAGCAGGGACAGCCCTGTGAATCCCCCCAAACCCGGGGGACCCCTGTGGGTCCTCCCAGTGAGGACAGCCCCGGGGACCCCCCCGAACCCCAGGGAGCCCTTGGGGTCCCCCACCCAGCAGGGACAGCCCTGAGGACCCTTCCCCCCCAAAGCCCAGGGAGCCCTGTGGGTCCCCCCAGTGGGGACAGCACCCAAGGACCCCCTGAACCACCCTAGAGACCCCCTGAGCCCCTGTGGGACAGCCCCGAGGACCCCCGCCCCAAACCTTAGGGACCCCTGTGGGTCCCCCCCCAGCAGGGACAGTGCCCAAGGACCCCCTGAACCCTAGGGACCCTCTGAACCCCTGTGGGTCCCCACCTAGCAGGGACAGCCCCGAGGCCCCCCCCAAACCCCAGGGAGCCCTTGAGGTCCTCCTCCCAGCAGGGACAGCCCCAGGGACCCCCCCGACCCCCAGGGAGCCCGGCAGGTCCCCCCCCCACGGCCACCAATGGGGCAGCGTGTCCCCCCCCCCAGCCTGGGGCCGCTCACTCTGGATCTCGATGACCTTCTCCAAGGTGGCCACGGCGTTGACGTTTGGCTTCTGCTGCAGCAGGGACGGGTCCAGGGGCTCCAGCTGCGGCAGGAGGGGGGGGGGGGGGGGACACGACACGAGCCGTCAGAGCCGGGGACGGCGCCGGACCCCGGGGGCACGGGGGGCCGGGGGCTCCCCACCTCGAGGCCGAGCAGCGCGGAGACGCAGGCCTCCGAGGCGTCGCAGATGGCCGTCAGGTCGTGGCCCCCCTCCAGCGCCAGCACCACCCGCCCGCCCGCCAGCTTCATCAGCTGCTTGGTCAAGTGGCCGAAACCTGGTGGAGACGGACGGACGGGAGGCAGCGGTGACGGGCGGCCGGCGGCGCCGCGTCCCCGCCGCCTGCCCCACTCACATTTGGCGGTGACGGAGTAGCCGCCGAGCGGGGAGAGGTGGCCCTCGACGGCGTCGAAGCCGGCCGACACCAGCACGACGTCCGGGGAGAACTCGTGGGCGATGGGCATCACCACGGTCCTGGGGGGGGTGGGGGACGCGGGGCGTCAGGGCTTGGGGGGCCACCGGGCCGGTGGCCGTCCCCTCCTCGCCCCGGCACCTACCTGAAGGCGGTGAGATACTCGACGTCGCCGATGGGGGGGTCCACGCCGCCCGTCCAGGCGATGTTGATGTTGTAGCCCACTCCCATCCCGCTGCCGACCTGAGCGGAGAGGCCCGTGAGCCCCCCGCCTCCGCCGGACGCCTGGGCCCGCCAGCCCCGGCCGCCCGCCCGGCGCTCACCTCCTCGGGCGCCCCGCTGCCGGGGAAGAAGTTGCCGTTGTCGTAGCGGTGCAGGGAGATGTAGAGCACGTCGGGGTCGCTGTAGAAAGCCTGCTGCGTGCCGTTGCCGTGGTGGATGTCCTGGCCGAGCGAGGGGCGCCGTCAGGGCGGCCCCCGGCCCCGAGCCGGGGGGCGGCGGGTGGGCACGGGGCTTGCCGGGGAGGGGGGGAGCCGGGACGCGCCGCCTTACCCAGTCCACGATGAGGATGCGGCCAACGCTGAGCTTCTGCTGCAGCAGTTTGGCCGAAATAGCCACCGAGTTGAAGAAGCAGAAGCCCCTGGGGAAAGAGGAGCAGGATGAGACCCCGCGGCAGGACCGGGCACCCCCCCCAAGTCGATGCTGCCCGGACGCCGGGGCCCCTCGCACTCACATGGCCGTGGACTCCTCCGCGTGGTGTCCCGGCGGCCTGATGACAGCGAAGCCGTTCTGCCAGGGACAGAGGGACAGGCGTGTGCATGTGCACACGCGTGTGCGCACGTGGGCAGGCGGGGGGGGGGGCTCCTTCCCCACCGCCTCCCCGGCGACGCGCCCGGCGGCTCGGCAAAGGCCGGCTGCAGCCAGCGGCGTCGCAGGCGATCGTGCAAGGACGAGCGTGCCCGGGGGCGTGCACAGCTCTCGTGTGCCTCGGGGCGTGCACGGCTCGCACGCAGGGAAGCACGCACGAGAGCCACGCGCATACACGCCAGCTTGCACAAGGACTGTCAGGCGCACCCGGGAAAGCACACGTGAGGGACGTGTACGCGCGCACGAGGGCTGCCGTGCACACCCAGGGGAGCGTGCACAAGAGCACTGTGCACACACGCGAGTGTGCATGAGGCCGTTCGCGCACATCCAGGGAAGCGTGCACGAGAGCAGTGTGCACACACATGAGTGTGCACAAGGACTGTCACATACGTCCAGGGAAGCGTGCACGAGAGCAGCGCGCACACACACGAGCGTGCACGAGGCCAATCACATGTGTCCAGGGAAGCACGCACGAGAGCAGCGTGCACGCACATGCAAGTGTGCACGAGGACTGTCACGCGCGTCCAGGGAAGCGTGCACGAGAGCAGCGTGCACGCACATGCAAGCGTGCACGAGGACTGTCACGCGCGTCCAGGGAAGCGTGCACGAGAGCAGCGTGCACGCACATGCAAGCGTGCACGAGGACTGTCACGCGCGTCCAGGGAAGCGTGCACGAGAGCAGCGTGCACACACACGAGCGTGCACAAGCACCAGCACGCACCAGAGCAGCACAAGCGCGCGCGTGGGCTGCGTGTCAGGATGTGCACACGTGCGCACACGCCTGCACCAGCCCGTGACGGCACGCTCACCTTGATCTCCCCGGCGGCCACTTTGAAGGCCAGCTCCACCAGGCAGCCCACGGCCATGCGCACGGCGCTGGACGAGTGCATCTCGTTCCACACCGTGTCACTGTCCACCTGCCCGCGGACGCAAGCGGGGGGACGTCAGCGGCGGGGCGGGGGGGGACAGTGCCCCCGGCCCCCTGCCCCATCCGGCCCCCCCGCTGCACTCACCCCGATGCCCCCGCACGGCAGCACCGCGTACGTCTTCTGGCTGATGGGACCTGCCGGGACAAGAGAGCGCGGTGACGCGGGGCACCGCGCCGTCCTCCGCAGCGGGGCTCATCCCGCCACCCGGATTCAGAAAAGGGACCCAGGCGTCCGGGGCTCCGACGGACAACGCCGGCACCTACCCAGGAGCTTCTTGCTGTCGAGCTTCTGGCGGTTGAGGGGGCTGGTGCCGTAGAGCAGCGCGTGGTGCTCCGAGTGCACCGTCTGGATCTCCTCCAGCGTCGCCTTGCGGCCCCGGATGCGCTGGGACAGGGACGGGGACAGCGGGGGTGAGACCCGGCGGCCGCCGCACAGCCCCGAGGCGCTGAGCGCCGGGCGCTCACCTCGCACTTGCCCAGCAGGCCGGTCTCCTGCAGGCGGGACCAGATGCTCTGGATGCGGCCGGCGTGCTCCGGGTGGACGTTGGTGTTGCCGCACGTGCACTGGTGCTTCAGCATGAACGTGTCGTACACGACGCCTGCGCGGGGCAGCCACAGCGGGGCGCCTGGGCCGGGGCCGAGCGCCCGCCGCGCCGGGGCGCCCCGCCGCCGGACGGGGGCACGGGACGGCCCGCGGGACAGGGACGCCTCTGGGGCCACCAAGGGACAGGGTATCTCGTGGGTCAGGCACGTCCCCCGTTGAACAAGGACGGCGCCAGGGTAACCGAGGGACAGGGACGCCCCACGGGACGCGGGTAGACACGGGACAGGGGCGCCCCGCTGGTCACGGGCCACCCCATGGACAGGGGCCTCCTTGAGCCCAACGCGGGACGGGGCACCCCACGGCACAGGGACACCCCCATGGCATAAGGACACTCCTAGACCCACCATGGGATGGGGCACCCCATGGCACAGGGACACCGCTGAGCCCACTGAGAGATGGGGCACCCTATGGGACAGGGACACCCCCATGGCACAGGGACACCACCCCTGAGCCCATCGAGGGACAGGGCACCCCATGGGACAGGGACACTGCTGAGCCCACCAAGGGATGGGGCACCCCATGGCACAGGGTCACCCCATGGCACAGGGACAACCCTAGACCCATCAAGGGATGGGCCACCCCATGGCACAGGGGCACCCCTAGACCCCCAAGAGATGCAGCACTCCATTGTACAGGGACACCCCCATGGCACAGGCACACCCCTGAGCCCACCAAGGGACATGGCACCCCATGGGATAGGGACACCCCCATGCCCATCGAGGGACAGGGCACCCCATGGCACAGGGACACCCCCATGGCACAGGGACACCCCTAGACCCATAGCGAGACAGGGCACCCCATGCCACACGGACACCCCCATGCCACAGGGACACCCCCAAGCCCACCAAGGGACAGGGACACCCCCACGGCACAGGGACACACCTGAGTCCACCGCGGGATGGGGCACCCCGTGGCACAGGGACACCCCTAGACCCACTGCAGGATGGGGCACCCCACGGCACAGGGACACCCCCACGGCACAGGGACACCCCTAGACCCACTGCGGGATGGGGCACCCCACGGCACAGGGACACCCCCATGGCACAGGGACACCCCTAGACCCACTGCGGGATGGGGCACCCCACGGCACAGGGACACCCCCACGGCACAGGGACACCCCTAGACCCACCGCGGGACGGGGCACCCCACGGGACGGCGTCACCCCCACGGGACACGGACGCCCCCAGAGCCACCGGGGGACGGGACCCCCGCCTAAGCGCCAGGGCGCGGGGAAGGGGCGCCAGCCGCCGTCGCCCCGTACCTGTAGTGAAGAGGTGCTGGGGGGGGGCGTCGGGCGCGGGGGGCTTGAGCCCGGCGCCGGCGGGCGACGACTGCGTCCGGCTCAGCGCCTGCTGCGGCAGCGCCAGCAGGCCCAGGGGCGCCGCGGCGTAGAGCTGCGGCGGCGCCGGCAGCCGCCTGAGCCCCCGGCGCCGAAACGCCGCCCGGACCCCCTCGGTGGGGGCCGGCGGCGATGAGTCACGGCGGGGGCCGCGGGCGGGCGGGGGGCCGCGGCGCGGGGGCGGCGCAGCCGGGAGGCCGGCGTGGGGGCGGCGATGACTCACGGCCCCTCCGAGTCATCGCTGCGGCAGCGCGCGGGGACGGGGCGGCGGGGGGGGGGATTTGGGGGGGGGCGAGTGGAGGGGGGGGGGGCGCCCTGGCTGGGTGGGAGCTGGCCCCCAGGACCCGCTGGGGCAAGAGAGAGATTCTTGCGGGGGGTGGGGGGAGATGCTCACGCAAAAGGGATGCTCGTGCAAGGGGGGGAGATGCTCGCGCAAAGGGGGGGGAGATGCTCGCACAAAAGGAGGATGCTCGTGCAAAGGAAGGGGGGACACTTGTGCAAAGGAAGGGGGGACACTTGTGCAAAAGGGGGGAGAGATGCTCGCGCAAAGGAGGGTGCTCGCGCAAGATGGGGGAGAGATGCTCGCGCAAAGGAGGATGCTCGCGCAAAGGAAGGGGGGAGAGATGCTCGCGCAAAGGAGGGTGCTCGCGCAAGTGGGGGGAGATGCTCGCGCAAAAGAGGATGCTCGCGCAAGATGGGGGAGAGATGCTCGCGCAAAGGAGGATGCTCGCGCAAAGGAAGGGGGGACACTTGTGCAAAAGAGGGGGGAGAGATGCTCGCGCAAAGGACGGGGGAGAGGTGCTCGCGCAAAGGAGGGTGCTCACGCAAGTGGGGGGAGATGCTCGCGCAAGAGGGGGGAGATGCTCGCGCAAGAGGGGGGGAGAAGCTCGCGCAAGAGGGGGGGAGAAGCTCGCGCAAAGGAGGGGGGGCTCGCGCAAAGGAGGGCGCAGGGTACGGTTTCAGGGCTGGTGAGGTGGGGGCCACGTCGCGTCCGCCCCCCCCCCCCCGCCCCCCAAAGCCGATGTGGCGTCCCAGCACCCACCTGCTTGTAGGTGACCCCCAGCTCGGCGACTTCGGGGCTCCCGGCGGCCTCGGCTTCGTCCCCGCTGTCCCCCGGCTCGTCGCGGGGCACCCCGCAGCCCTCGGCCTCCTGCAGCCGCTCCGGGGGGTCCCCGGCGTCCGGCGAGGTGAGCGCCTGGGGGGGGCCGGGGGGGACCCCGGCGTCCGGGGACGGCTCCTGCTGCTCTGTCAGCTCCTCCTCGGTCTCCTCGGGGTGGGTGGGGGGCTGCCGCGCCAGCTCCCCCGGCTTGCTCAGCAGCTGGGGCACGGGGTGGCCGTGGGCACGAGCCCCCCACAGCCGGAAAAGCCACCGCTACCGACCCAAGCCCTGCCCCACGGCCCACCTGGGCCAGCCCCTGTCCCATAGTTGCCCCATGGCCACCTCCCCCCATGGTCACCTCGTGTCCACCCTTGCCCCATGGCCACCCCACGGCTACCTCATCCCATGTCAACCCCTGCCTCATGATTACTCCATGGCCACCTCATCCCATGGTCACCTCGTGCCCACCCTTGCCCCATGGCCACCCCATGGCTACCTCATCCCATGCCAACCCTTGCCTCATGGTTACCCCATGGCCAGCTCCCCCCATGGTCACCTTGTGCCCAGCCTTGACCCACGGCCACCCCATGGCTACCTCATCCCATGCCAATCTCTGCCCCATGGTTACCCCATGGCCACCTCACCCACATGGTCACCTTGTGCCCACCGTTGCTCCATGGCCACCTCATCCCATGCCAACGCCTGCCTCATGATTACCCCATGGCCAGCTCCCCCCATGGTCACCTTGTGCCCAGCCTTGACCCATGGCCACCTCATCCCATGGCCATCTTGTGCCCACCCTTGCTCCATGGCCACCTCATCCCATGGCCATCTTGTGCCCAGACTTGCCCCATGGCTACCTCATCCCATGCCAACCCCTGCTTCATGATTACCCCATGGCCACCTCCCCCCATGGTCACCTCGTGCCCAGCCTTGACCCATGGCCACCCCATGGCTACCTCATCCCATGCCAATCTCTGCCCCATAGTTACCCCATGGCCACCTCACCCACATGGTCACCTTGTGCCCACCGTTGCTCCATGGCCACCTCATCCCATGCCAACCCCTGCCCCATGGTCACCCCATGGCCACCTCATCCCATGGCCACCCTGTGCCATCCCCTGCCCCATGGTCACCCCATGGCCACCCTGTGCCAGGCCCTGCCCCATGGTCACCCCCATAGCCACCTTGTCCCATGGCCACCTCACCCCATAGCCACTCTCTACCAGCCCCTACCCCACGGCCACCCCACAGCCACCGCGTGCCAGCCCTCGCCCCGCGCCCACCTTGCCCAGCTGGACCTGCTGCTGCTTCTCGAGGAAGTGGTGCTGGAGGGCGCCGTGGGGCAGGGCCTGGGGGCTCTGGGGCAGCGGCGACGACTGCGTGCGGCTCAGCGGCCGGTGGCGCGGCACCTTGCTCACCGCCCGCCCGCCCGCCGCCACGCGCTCCCCCGTCACCAGCGGCGACTGCCCGTGCAGGGGCACTGGGAAACGGGAACGGGGTAGGGAGAGCCGCCGTCAGCGGGGTGCCCGGACGCCGGGGCCCGTTGCACCCAGCCCGGCTCGACAGGGCACCCGGCGCGGGGGGGAAGCTCACCGGCGATGAGGGTGCTCTGCTGGCGCGCCTGCTCGAGCAGCAGCACGTGCTGCAGCAGGGACGCGGGGCCGGGGGCCGGCGCCTCCCCCTCCAGGGCCACCCCCAGCAGGCAGCCGGGGATGGACGAGGTGCTCAGGAACTTGCCGCTCAGGGCGGCCCCGGGACGCAGCGCCGCCACCGCCGGGCGCTCGGCCTCCGCCTGCGGCGACAGCTTGGGGGACGCCTGCGGGAGAAAGCAGGGGGGCCTTCGGGTGCCGTGGGGAAACTGAGGCACGAAGCGGTAGCACCCGCCTCCACGGCGGGCTGGGCATCCCCAGCCTCCCCGCGGCCACCCCAGCCCGTCCCCGTGTCACCGCCGTGGGGCGGCAGCTCCCCGTGTCAGCCCCGAGCCGGGCACCGGAGCCCTGCGCCACCCCCACGGGACACCAGGTCCCTGTGCCACCCGCCGTGGGGTGCAGGGTCCCCGCGTGGGCCCCACGGGCTACCACGTCCCCATGCCACCCCCAGGGGACACCGCTGCGGGGCGCTGAGTCCCCGCTCCAGCCCCATTGGGTGCCTAGCACCCATGCCACCCTCATGGGGCACAGAGACTGAGCTTGCCCCTGCGTGACACCAAGCCCCTGTGCCACCCCCGTGGGGCGCAGGGTCCCCGTGCCACCTGGTCCCTGTGCAACCATCGTGGGGTGCAGCAGCCCTGTGCCACCCCCGCGTGACACCGGGACCTCATGCCACCCTCGCGGGGGGCCGGGTCCCACCACCGTCCCCGCGGGGGGCCGGGTCCCCAGGGCGGCCCCACTCACGTTGAGGTGGGAGTTGGTCACGGTGACGGTGGCCTGCAGCCCCAGGGAGATGTTGGGCAGGGACGGGGACGTGTAGAGGCTGAGCTGGCTGGCGCCGTCCAGGGTGAGGGCTCGGTGCTGGGGCAGGAGCTGCTGCGGGGCCGGGAGGCAGGCGGCGGTGCTGGGGGGTCGGGGCTGGGGGGGCACGGCGGGTGCCCGCGCCCCGGAGACCCCCCCCCTCCCCAGGCACCACTGCAGCCCCTGGGCCCCCCCAGCCCGGGGTGGCTGCAGCACCCGCCTCGGCCCCGCTGCGGCGTCGGCTGATTTGGATGCGAGGCAGAGGCGGCTCTGCGGCACCCGGAGCCGGCTCAAGGTGACACCCGGCGCGCGGGCTGCAAAACGGGCCGCGCGCCCAGCCTCGAAACCGGGCGGCGCGCCGCGGGCCCGCTGCACCCCGAACGTGCACGTGTGCACCATGCACTCGCTGCACCCCGAACACATGCGCCATGTGCCCGCTGCACCCCGAACGCACACGTGTGCACCGTGCACTCGCTGCACCCCGAACACGTGCGCCATGCGCCTGCTGCACCCCGAACGCGCATGTGTGCACCGTGCACTCGCTGCACCCCGAACACGTGCGCCATGCGCCTGCTGCACCCCGAACGTGCACGTGTGCACCATGCACTCGCTGCACCCCGAACACGCGCGCCATGCGCCTGCTGCACCCCGAACGCACACGTGTGCACCGTGCACTCGCTGCACCCCGAACACGCGCGCCATGCGCCTGCTGCACCCCGAACGTGCACGTGTGCACCATGCACTCGCTGCACCCCGAACACGCGCGCCATGCGCCTGCTGCACCCCGAACGTGCACGTGTGCACCATGCACTCGCTGCACCCCGAACACGCGCGCCATGCGCCTGCTGCACCCCGAACGCACACGTGTGCACCGTGCACTCGCTGCACCCCGAACACGTGCGCCATGCGCCTGCTGCACCCCGAACGTGCACGTGTGCACCGTGCACTCGCTGCACCCCGAACACGCGCACCATGCGCCTGCTGCACCCCGAACGTGCACGTGTGCACCATGCACTCGCTGCACCCCGAACACGTGCGCCATGCGCTGCTGCACCCTGAATATGCAGCATGCACCTGTTGCACCTTGAATACATGCGTGTGCACCTGCTGCACCCCGAATGTGTGGCATGCACTGCGCACTCGCTGCACCCCGAACGCGTGGCACACACCTGCTGCACCCTGAACACACGCGTGTGAGCCCGCTGCACCCTGAACACACAGCACGCACCTGCTGCACCTTGAACACACGCGCATGCGCCCACTGCACCCCGAACGCGCGGCATGCACTGTGCACTCGCTGCACCCTGAACACACGCAGCGTGCACCCGCTGCACCCCGAACACATGCAGCGTGCACTCGCTGCACCCCGAACACATGCAGCGTGCACTGTGCACTCGCTGCGCCCTGAACACATGCAGCGTGCACTCGCTGCACCCCGAACACATGCAGCGTGCACTGTGCACCCGCTGCGCCCTGAACACATGCAGCGTGCACTCGCTGCACCCCGAACACATGCAGCGTGCACTGTGCACTCGCTGCGCCCCGAACACACGCAGCGTGCACCCGCTGCACCCCGAACACATGCAGCGTGCACTGTGCACTCGCTGCGCCCCGAACACACGCAGCGTGCACCCGCTGCACCCTGAACACATGCAGCGTGCACTGTGCACTCGCTGCACCCCGAACACACGCAGCGTGCACCCGCTGCACCCTGAACACATGCAGCGTGCACTCGCTGCACCCCGAACACACGCAGCGTGCACCCGCTGCACCCTGAGCACATGCAGCGTGCACCCGCTGCACCCTGAGCACATGCAGCGTGCACTGTGCACTCGCTGCACCCCGAATGCATAGTGTGCATCTGCTGCACCCCAAACGGGCATGTGCACCCACTGCACCCCGAATGCGCAGTGTGCACCCACTGCACCCCAAACGCACGTATCCACCGCGCACCCACTGCACCCTGAATGCATGGCACACACCTGCTGCACCCTGAATGCATGCATGCACCGCGCACCCACTGCACCCCAAACGTGCGTATGCACCATGCACCCACTGCACTCCGAATGCGCGTATGCACCTCGCGCCCACTGCACCCTGAACGAGTGGCGCTCACCCGCTGCACCCCGAATGCACGCATGCACCGCGCACCCACTGCCCCCCATACGTGTGTATGCGCCTCACACCCGCTGCACCCCGAATGCACGCATGCACCGCGCACCCACTGCACCCCATACGCGTGCAAGCACCTCACACCCGCTGCACCCCCAATGTGTGACGCACACCCACTACACCCCGAACAGGCATGCACCGTGCACCCGCCGCACCCTGAACACGCAGCGCGCGCCGTGCACGGGGGCCCGAGCGCGCAAGCACCCTGCTCCCGTCATCCCCGCGGCCCCGGGGCACCTACCTCGGCGTGGATGTTGGGGACGGAGCCGGTGAAGCCGTTCTCGGCGATGGCGCTGTTGGAGCTGTTGGGCGAGCTGGGCCCGGAGCCCGGCGCGCTGTTGCACACCGAGGACACTGCGGGGCGGCCGGGCGGGCGTCGCGGCGGGCCGGCAGCTCCGCGGAGGGCACGCGCGTGCACCCAAGCCGAGAGGGCGAGCGGCCCCAGGCGCCCCGGCCGGACGATCCCATCCCGCGCGGGAAACACGAGCCCCAAGCGCGGGAAACCGAGATGCCCGCTACCCCCCGACCCGCGGTGCATCCCGGGCGAGAGCCCAGGCGTCCGGGCCGCCCACCACCATCACCTGTGATCTCGATCGCCCGCTTCTTGAAGGTGCTGATGACGGTGCCGTCCTTCCTCCGCAGCAGCGGGCTGCTCCTCCGCTCCGCCACCTTCTGTTTTAACCGCGAGCGCACTTTCAGGTTGGGTTCGGAGGCTGCGGGCACCGGGAGGGCACGAGAAGCGGCGTTAGCCCCGGGGCGCCGGACCCGGCGGGCTGAGCCCTGCCCGGCTCGGCTCACCCACCGGTTTTGCGGAGCGGGAAGTCGTCCCTGCCGTCGTAGGTGCCCAGGAGGGGGAGTTTGTAGGAGGGCGGCGTGCCCGGGCTGCCCGTCTGCGGAGGGGAACTCTGGTCCAACGAGGTATGGTGAGCCCTGGGGGCGACGGCGGTTAGCGAGCCCGCCAGGACGCCTGGGCCCCCGCCGCCGCCGAGGGCCACCTACCAACATTTGGGGTGCTGGGGGAGGGAATGGTTGAGGGTGCCGGCAGGCGGCTCCTTCGTCTTGCTGAGCAGGAACTCCTGGAGCTTCAGCTTCACCTCGGTGCTGGCGATGGCGCCTGGGGGCAGCGGGGGGGGACAGCTGGGGGCGTGGGGGGGGACATGCCGGGCCCCCAACCTGCAGTCCCCGCGGCGGCCAGGCCCCCCCAAGTCCACGTCTGCCCCCTGCATCCTGCATCGCCCCGCGACCCCGTCCCCCATCCTGCATCCCGCATCCGCCCCCTCCATCGCCCCCCGTCCCGCATCCGCCCCCTCCGTCGCCCCGCGACCCCGTCCCCCGGCCCGCATCCGCCCCCTCCGTCGCCCCGCGACCCCCCCATCCCGCATCCGCCCCCTCCGTCGCCCCGTGACCCCGTCCCCCGTCCCGCATCCGCCCCCTCCGTCGCCCCGCGACCTCCCCATCCCGCATCCGCCCCCTCCGTCGCCCCGCGACCCCGTCCCCCGTCCCGCATCCGCCCCCTCCGTCGCCCCGCGACCCCCCCATCCCGCATCCCGCATCCGCCCCCTCCGTCGCCCCGCGACCCCGTCCCCCGTCCCGCATCCGCCCCCTCCGTCGCCCCGCGACCCCGTCCCCCGGCCCGCATCCCGCATCCGCCCCCTCCGTCGCCCCACGACCCCGTCCCCCGTCCCGCATCCGCCCCCTCCGTCGCCCCGCGACCCCCCCGTCCCGCATCCCGCATCCGCCCCCTCCGTCGCCCCGCGACCCCGTCCCCCGTCCCGCATCCGCCCCCTCCGTCGCCCCGCGACCCCCCCGTCCCGCATCCGCCCCCTCCGTCGCCCCGCGACCCCGTCCCCCGTCCCGCATCCGCCCCCTCCGTCGCCCCGCGACCTCCCCATCCCGCATCCGCCCCCTCCGTCGCCCCGCGACCCCGTCCCGCATCCCGCATCCGCCCCCTCCGTCGCCCCGCGACCCCGTCCCCCGTCCCGCATCCCGCATCCGCCCCCTCCGTCGCCCCGCGACCCCGTCCCCCGTCCCGCATCCGCCCCCTCCGTCGCCCCGCGACCCCGTCCCCCGTCCCCCATCCCGCATCCGCCCCCTCCGTCGCCCCGCGACCCCGTCCCCCGTCCCGCATCCGCCCCCTCCGTCGCCCCGCGACCCCCCCGTCCCGCGTCGGCCCCCTCCGTCGCCCCGCGACCCCGTCCCGCATCCCGCATCCGCCCCCTCCGTCGCCCCGCGACCCCCCCGTCCCGCATCGGCCCCCTCCGTCGCCCCGCGACCCCGTCCCCCGTCCCGCATCCGCCCCCTCCGTCGCCCCGCGACCCCCCCGTCCCGCATCGGCCCCCTCCGTCGCCCCGCGACCCCGTCCCCCGTCCCGCATCCGCCCCCTCCGTCGCCCCGCGACCCCCCCATCCCGCATCGGCCCCCTCCGTCGCCCCGCGACCCCGTCCCCCGTCCCCCATCCGCCCCCTCCGTCGCCCCGCGACCCCGTCCCCCGTCCCGCATCGGCCCCCTCCGTCGCCCCGCGACCCCCCCGTCCCGCATCCGCCCCCTCCGTCGCCCCGCGACCCCGTCCCCCGGCCCGCATCCGCCCCCTCCGTCGCCCCGCGACCCCCCCGTCCCGCATCCGCCCCCTCCGTCGCCCCGCGACCCCCCCATCCCGCATTGGCCCCCTCCGTCGCCCCGCGACCCCGTCCCGCATCCCGCATCCGCCCCCTCCGTCGCCCCGCGACCCCGTCCCCCGTCCCGCATCCGCCCCCTCCGTCGCCCCGCGACCCCCCCGTCCCGCATCCGCCCCCTCCGTCGCCCCACGACCCCCCCGTCCCGCATCCGCCCCCTCCGTCGCCCCGCGACCCCGTCCCCCGTCCCGCATCCGCCCCCTCCGTCGCCCCGCGACCCCCCCATCCCGCATCCGCCCCCTCCGTCGCCCCGCGACCCCGTCCCCCATCCCGCATCCGCCCCCTCCGTCGCCCCGCGACCCCGTCCCCCGTCCCGCATCCGCCCCCTCCGTCGCCCCGCGACCCCGTCCCGCATCCCGCATCCGCCCCCTCCGTCGCCCCGCGACCCCGTCCCCCATCCCGCATCCGCCCCCTCCGTCGCCCCGCGACCCCGTCCCCCGTCCCGCATCCGCCCCCTCCGTCGCCCCGCGACCCCCCCGTCCCGCATCGGCCCCCTCCGTCGCCCCGCGACCCCGTCCCCCCATCCCGCATCCGCCCCCTCCGTCGCCCCGCGACCCCGTCCCCCGTCCCGCATCCGCCCCCTCCGTCGCCCCGCGACCCCGTCCCCCGTCCCGCATCGGCCCCCTCCGTCGCCCCGCGACCCCCCCGTCCCGCATCCGCCCCCTCCGTCGCCCCGCGACCCCGTCCCCCCGGCCCGCATCCGCCCCCTCCGTCGCCCCGCGACCCCGTCCCCCGTCCCGCATCCGCCCCCTCCGTCGCCCCGCGACCCCGTCCCCCCGGCCCGCGCTCACTCTCGCGGCTCCTGTCCTTGGTGCGCAGGGCGTGCAGCTGCTCCAGGCGCTGCTGCTCCAGGGCCTCCTGCCGCTCGCGCTGCCGCTGCTGCTCCAGCTCCTGCTGCCGGCGGGCGGCCAGCGCTTCCTGCTGCTGCTGCGGGGGGCACGGCGACGGGGTCGGCCCCCGCCGGCGGGCCAGCGGCCCGGCGCCCGCCACCTCCCAGCGCGCATCAGGGCCGTGGGGCCTCGGCTCCCCCGCCGCAGGAAGGGACGTGCCACCCTGCCCCGATTCCCCCACCGTGCGGCTCCATCACCTCCCCGAGCTGCCCCACACGGCTCCGTCGCCCTGGGGTATGTGGTCCCCATCACCACCGCGCCATCAGCCCCCGTTCCCCCAGTTGCACCAAGGCTACGTGATGCCCCACGGCTCCATCACTCCCAAACCCTCCCTACGGCTCCATCACCCCAAGGCTACGTGATGCCCCGCGGCTCCATCACTCCCAAACCCTCCCTACGGCTCCATCACCCCAAGGCTACGTGATGCCCCGCGGCTCCATCACTCCCAAACCCTCCCTACGGCTCCATCACCCCAAGGCTACGTGATGCCCCGCGGCTCCATCACTCCCAAACCCTCCCTACGGCTCCATCACCCCAAGGCTACGTGATGCCCCACGGCTCCATCACTCCCAAACCCTCCCTACGGCTCCATCACCCCAAGGCTACGTGATGCCCCACGGCTCCATCACTCCCAAACCCTCCCTATGGCTCCATCACCCCAAGGCTACGTGATGCCCCACGGCTCCATCACTCCCAAACCCTCCCTACGGCTCCATCACCCCAAGGCTACGTGATGCCCCACGGCTCCATCACTCCCAAACCCTCCCTACGGCTCCATCACCCCAAGGCTACGTGATGCCCCACGGCTCCATCACTCCCAAACCCTCCCTATGGCTCCATCAGCCCCAGGACATACGATGCCCCACGGCTCCATCACCCCACGCTAAGTGACAAACCACAGCTCCATCCCCCCCATCCCTCCCCCATGGCTCAACCACCCTGGTTACACGATGTCCCATAGCTCCATCATCTCCAACCCCTCCCCACGACCCCATCACCCCACGTTACATCATGCCCCACGGCTCCGTCACCCCCAATCCTTCTCCACGGACCCATCAACCCACGTCACGTCACGCCCCACGGCTCCGTCACCCCCAATTCCTCCCCACAGACCCATCACCCCACGTTACGTCATGCCCCACGGCTCCGTCACCTCCAATCCTTCTCCACGGACCCATCACCCCACGTTACGTCATGCCCCATGGCTCCGTCACCCCCAATCCTTCTCCACGGACCCATCACCCCACGTTACATCATGCCCCACAGCTCCGTCACCCCCAATCCTTCTCCACGGACCCATCAACCCACGTCACATCACGCCCCACGGCTCCGTCACCCCCAATTCCTCCCCACAGACCCATCACCCCACGTTACGTCATGCCCCACAGCTCCGTCACCCCCAATCCTTCTCCACGGACCCATCACCCCACATTACATCATGCCCCACAGCTCCGTCACCCCCAATCCTTCTCCACGGACCTATCACCCCACGTTACGTCATGCCCCACGTCTCCGTCACCCCCAATTCCTCCCCACGGACCTATCAACCCACGTTACATCATGCCCCACAGCTCCGTCACCCCCAATCCTTCTCCACGGACCCATCACCCCACGTTACGTCATGCCCCACGGCTCCGTCACCTCCAATCCTTCTCCACGGACCCATCACCCCACGTTACGTCATGCCCCACGGCTCCGTCACCCCCAATCCTTCTCCACGGACCCATCAACCCACGTTACGTCATGCCCCACATCTCCGTCACCTCCAATCCTTCTCCACGGACCCATCAACCCATGTTACGTCATGCCCCACGTCTCCGTCACCCCCAATCCTTCTCCACGGACCCATCACCCCACGTTACGTCATGCCCCATGGCTCCGTCACCCCCAATCCCTCCCCAGGGCTCCATCACCCCAGGGTAGATGATGCCCTGGGGCTCCCCCACGCCCACCGTCCCCCCCCCAGCAGCCGCGGGGCTCCGCTGGACCCCGCGCCGGGGTGCCGGCTCACCTTGAGGTGCTTCTGGAGCTGCACCTCGTGCTGGCGCGTGAGGTGCTCGTGCTGCTTCTGGAACTCGGCGAAGAGCAGCTGCTTCTGGAGCTGCTGCTGCTGCTTGAGGGCCAGGAGCTCGCGCTGCAGCTGCCGCTCCCGCGCCGCCGCGTCCAGCCCCGGCCCCCGGCGCTCGCCGCACGCCTCGGGCGCCTCCGCCGGCCCCTCCGCCGCCCCTGCCGGCACGGCCCCCGTCAGCCTGCCCCGCGGACGGGGGGCACCCGGAGGGGATGCTCTGGGGATGGGGAGGCACCCCGGGGGGGATGCTCCAGGGATGCAGAGCACCTGGGGGAAGATGCTCCGGGGACGGGGGGCACCGGGGGGGGGAAGGATGCTCCGGGATGGGGGAGCACCCAGCGTGGGGATGTGCAGCACCTGGGGGGATGCTTTGGGGATGGGGGGGGTACCAGGGGGGATGCTTTGGGGATGGGAGGCACCCAGGGGGGATGTGGGGCATCTGGGGGGGATGCTTCGGGGATGGGGGGCAACCGGGGTGATGTTTTGGGGATGGGGGGCACCCAGGGAGGATGCTCTGGGGATAGGGAGCACCCGGGGAGGATGTGGGGCACCTGGAGGGGGGTGGTCCAGGGATGGAGGGGCACCCAGGGGGGATGCTTTGGGGATAGGGGGCACCCAGAGGGGGATGGTCCAAGGATGGGGGGGCACCCAGGGGGATGCCCAGGGTCCCCGGACTCCTGGGCTCCCCTGTCACTCTAAGAGGCACCGCCATCCGCAGCAGGGAGACCCTGCCCCGTGCCTCAGTTTCCCTCCCCTACCCAAGAACGGAGGTGGGGGGGGCACCCCAGCCGAGCCCCCGCCCTGAGGGCCACGGCCACCAGCCCCACGGCTGCAGCGGGCAACGACGGGCGTGGGGGTCCCAAACCTGGGCAGCCCCCCAGCATCACGCCACCCCCCCAACACCCCAATCCATAACATCTACAGCCACGACAGCCCCCCTCCCCAAAACAAAACAGACGTTAGGGGGGGGGTCACGGCTCAGCCCCCCCCCCATCAGCCAAGGGGGGAGCGCAGGCGTGCGAGGCTGCACTCGCCCGGACGCCGGGGCCCCATCCCAACGGGAAGACGGGGGCGAGGGGGGGCCGCACGCTAAGGCGGCCCGGACCCCCCGTCCACCCCCCCGCGGCAGCGCGGCCGGCACTGACGCGCGCCCGGGACGGACTGACGGACGTCACTGCTGACGCCCCCCCCCCCCGCCCCCGGGGGGACGCACAGGGGCGAGACACCCACAGGGTGCCCTGCATCGCCCAAAGCCGGGGGGGCAAAACCCACCCACGGCCAGGGTGCAATGGGGGGGGGGAGCCTAAAAATAGCCCCGGGAGGGGCAGGGGCGGCCCAGCCCCAGGCAAACATGCACTTAGGGGCGCCTCAGAAGTGGCTTTGGGCTGGCGAGGGGCCGCCGCGCTGCCACGCCGCCTGGCCCCGCGCCCGCCCCGGGGCGCCGGTTCGAGCCCCCGCTCCGGCGTTGGGGGGGGGCACAGCACCCCGAGGGGATGCACTGGCTCTGCTTAACCCCTTGGGGTCTGAGAGCCCACCGAAACCAAAGCGGTACTTAGGATGGATGCGGCAGGGCTGGAAAGACCCAGCGGCACCCGGGCTGGATGTGCAGGAGAGCTGGCACCTCGGGCAAGGAGAGCCGGCGCCGACCCCGCGCACGGGGAGCCAGACCCCCTCGTGCACGCTCGTGCAAGGAGAGCCGGTGCTGACCCCGCGCACGGGGAGCCAGACCCCCTCGTGCACACTCACGCAAGGAGAGCCGGCTCCAACCCTGTGCATGCCCGTGCAAGGGGAGCCAGACCCCCTCGTGCACGCTCGTGCAAGGAGAGCCGGTGCCGACCCCGCGCACGGGGAGCCAGACCCCCTCGTGCACACTCACGCAAGGAGAGCCGGCTCCAACCCTGTGCATGCCCGTGCAAGGGGAGCCAGACCCCCTCGTGCACGCTCGTGCAAGGAGAGCCAGTGCCAACCCCGCGCACGCCTGTGCAAGGGGAACCAGACCCCTCGTGCACGCTCGCACAAGGAGAGCCAGCTCCAACACCACACACACCCGTGCACAGGGAGCCGGTCCCCTCCACACACACCCATGCAAGGGGAGTCAGGCTCCTCGTGCACACTTGAGCAAGGAGAGCCGGCGCCGACCCCGCGCACACCCGTGCAAGGAGAGCCAGACCCCTTCATGCCCACCCGTGCAAGGAGAGCCAGCTCCGCCCCTGTGCACGCCCGGGCAAGGGGAGCCGGTCCCCTCGTGCACACCCGTGCAAGACAGCCAGACCCCCTCCGTGCACGCCCGTGCAAGGAGAGCCGGTCCCCTCGTGCACACCCACGCAAGACAGCCAGACCCCCTCCGTGCACGTCCGTGCAAGGAGAGCCGGTCCCCTCGTGCACACCCACGCAAGACAGCCAGACCCCCTCCGTGCACGCCCGTGCAAGGGGAGCCGGTCCCCTCGTGCACACCCACGCAAGACAGCCAGACCCCCTGCGTGCACGCCCGGGCAAGGGGAGCCGGTCCCCTCGTGCACACCCACGCAAGACAGCCAGACCCCCTCCGTGCACGCCCGGGCAAGGGGAGCCGGTCCCCTCGTGCACACCCACGCAAGACAGCCAGACCCCCTGCGTGCACGCCCGTGCAAGGGGAGCCGGTCCCCTCGTGCACACCCACGCAAGACAGCCAGACCCCCTGCGTGCACGCCTGTGCAAGGAGAGCCGGTCCCCTCGTGCACACGTGTCTCCGGGGCCGAGTCCGTGCCGGGGGGGCCCGCGGCTCAGCCCCCCACAGCAGAGGCAGCGCTGCCACCAAGCCCACCGTGCCGCGCACCAAACCCCGGGCGAGACTGCAGCGAGGACGGCGTCCTGCCACCGTCCCCCTGGGCACCCACGTGCCGCCGTGTCCCCCCCCCAGGCTGCAGAACCCCGGTTGACCCGGGGCTTCCCGGAGCCGAGCGAAGCCCAGCGCTTGCGCTCGGCCCCGCGTACAGCGCCAGGCGCGCGGCCCCAACCCACCACCCCAAACGGGCAGGGAGGACGCGGGGAAACCCCCCCCCCCATCGCCGCCCCCTCCTCGCAGCGCCGCGCCGGCAGCGTTCGCTCCGGGCTGCTCAAAGCCGCCTGGCAGAGATAAGCGGCTTAGAGATCCAGCTCTAAAAATACCCGCCGGGTATTCTTAGCCGCTGGCAGGCGGCGAGCGCCGGCCCCGGGCACCGGCTGCGAGGAGGAGGCAGCGGGCCGGGACGGCGGTGGGGGGCACCGCGCGGCGCCGCGGGAAAAAGGGCCAAGCGGTTCCCGCGGCAAGAAGCAGGCGGGCGGCAAGCGGCGGCGCGGGGCACCTCGGAGCGCCGCGGGGATGGGGGTCACCCACCCGCCCCCCCCCCCGGCGGCACTCACCTGCGGCGGGCAGGGCGGCGCGGAGCTGCGCGCGGGACAGCAGCTCCAGGGCGGGCCGGCGGCGAAAGGCGAGCGCCCCTCCGAAAGGGTCGGCGGCGCGCCGCGGCGCCCAGGGCAAGGGGCCCGGCGAGCGCGCCGGCGGGTTCGGCCGCCCCACGCTGCCCTGCCGGGGCTCGGCGTGCCGCTCTCCGCGGCCCGGGGGGGGGGGGCCCTGGGGGCCGCTGGAAATAGCGGGAGCGCGGGAGGAGCCAGCTATAAATAGGGTGGCGCGCTAGGGGAGCCGGGCTCCGGGGACGCCCGCCGGCACCAGCACCCGCCGGCTCCGGCACGGCGGGGGGACGTGCTGGGTACAATGCAAAATCCCCCCAAATGCAGCGCTGAGATGGGGGTGGGGGGGGGGAACAAATCACTGCTCGCCACTGCCCCAGCCGCTGGCTGGGGGTCGGGGACCAGGCTCCCCCCACCCCGCGCCGGGGTCCCAGCCCGCAGCAGGGTCCCGCGGGCACGGCCGCCCCCACGGGTGCCGCTCCGGCCCCCCCACGCCCCATCGCCCAGCAGGGTCACCCCGGCACCCCCAGCCCCTAAATTGCTCCCGGTGGTGTGTTGTGTCCCCCCCCCCCCAAGGAGACCCTAATTGCTCGGGACGTTAATCCGCATCAGCGCTGCCAGGAATAACATCCTGGTTGCACCGAGGGGGATTAACACCCCCCCCCAGGACCCCCCCCCAAACCCCCAGTGGCGCCGACAGCCGAAACCGGGAGCCGTTTTCTGCCGGATCAGTGACGTGAACCGGCTCACGCTCCCGGGGGGGGGGCACACGACGGGGACCCCCACGAGCCACACGTCCCACTGCCGCCCCCCCCCGCGGGGGGGGGCCGTGCGTAAACCCCCCCCCCCCCAGCAGGCAGCCACGTTTATTTACCAGCGTGTTTAATCCGAGCCTGAGACTTTTAATAGCCGGGATATTTATGGGACGCCTCCCCCCGTGCCGCCCCCCCCCCCCAACCCCGGCCCCCCGCCCGCCGGGGCGCTTTGGGGCTTGACGTCAGCGGAGCTATTTTTGGCACCGCCGTCGGGCAGGAGGCCGCGGGAACGAGCCCTCGCCGGCCGCCGGACCCCCGCGGCACGCACCGCCCCCCCCCTCCACCCCGGCTTTGGGGCTGAACTGGGAAAACGGGTGCAAGCAGAGAGCGCTCCCCCCCCCCAAATCCCACCCTGGGGTGCATCAAGCATCCGAAGAGCATCGCGGACCCCGACCCGGTCTCGGCCACCAGGTGCCCGGGACGGACGGGAGCCTGGCGACGCCGGGCTGAGACCTGCCCAGCTCATCACACGCGGCCCGCCGAGCAGCAGCCGCCCAAGCTCAAGCCGCCGGGCTTCGGCTCCCAAAAGCACCATCCGAAAAGCCCGGCTCGATCCAAACGGGGGAAGAAGAGGGGGGAGGACGGCGGAGCGGGAGCAGAAAGGGAGGGAAGGGGCCGGGCCGGGCCGACGAGCGGCTGCGGGGTCCCTGAACCCATTTCGCAGATGGGGTAAAGAGGACGGGGGCAGCGGCGGAGCCCCCCACCCCGGGCCGGCGGCAGGTGGGCAAAGGGGGGGGGGGGATCCCGCCCCGCCGGCGCTCACCTGCGTCGCTCCGGGAGTCCATGGCGGCCGGCGGGACGGGACGGGACGTCGCGCAGGAGGCCGAGGCGGGCGGCTCGGCCGAGCGGCCTCAGCACCGCTGCGCCATGCCCCGAGGAGGCCCTGCGGGAGGGAAGGCAGGCGAGCGCCGTCAGCGGCCCGGCCGAGCGCCCGCCGCGAGGCCACGGTGGCGGCCGCCGCGTTACACAAGGCTCCGCAGGGAAACGGGAGGGGGGGGGGGGCGGCCGCGCGCGGGGCAGCGGCTGGACACGCGCGGGGCAGCGGCGGCCGCGACCCTGCATCGGGGGGACCCCGCACCCGTGGCAGGTTTGGGGTGGGGGGCGGTCAGCGATAGAGCCGAGACCGGTGCAACACCCCCCCCCCAAACATGCGTTTGCAAACAGCCCCTCTGCGGCCCGGGCCCCACGCACAGCGGCGGCGCGGATGCACGGGGGCCCCCCCGGCATTGCACGGCCCCCCCACCCACCATTGCATAGCCCCCCCCCCTCCGGCATTGCACGGGCCTCCCCCCCCGCCCCGCATTTCACGGCCACCCCCCACCGCATTGCACGGCGCAACCCCCGGGGCACGGGCCCCCCCCCGCCGCATTGCACGGGGCCCCCCCTCTCGCCTCGCCCGGCATAACGCGCGCTGCACGGTGCGTGTGTGTGTCCCCCCCCCCCCCCCGCGCGGCATCGCCCAGCGCATCCAGCGGTGCACGGCGGCCCCCCCGCCACATCGCCAGTGCGCGGTGCCCCCCCCCCCAAAAAAAAAAAAAAAAACGCCATTACATGCTCCCCGCGTTGCACGGCGCCCCCGCCCCGGTGCACGCCGCACCCCCCCCCGGTGCACGCCGCACCCCCCCACCCCCCCCGGCGCGCGGGGCCGTTACCTGCGCGGTGCCGGCGCCTAGCGGGGCCCCGCGCGCCGCCCGCCGCGCGCCCGGCCCGGCCGCGCCGCCCCGCGCGCGCCCCGCCGCCCCTCCATCTTCGCCGCGCGGCCCCGCCCGCCCCGACAACAACATTCGGTGACGTCACTCGCCGTCACGTGACGGAACCCTGCGCTAAAAATAGCCTCGCCGCCACCGCCCCCTCCCCCCCCCCCGCCCCGCCGCCGCCTCCCTCCCGCCCCCTCCCCGCCGTCCTCCTCCTCCCCTCCCGCCCGCCCGCCCCGGGGGCGGGGCGCTGCGGGGCAGCGGGCGCGCGCCTTAAAGGGCCCGCGGGGGCGCGCGCGGGAGCGCGCACCGCGGGCTCGCGTGCAACGGCACACGGGCGTGCGTGTGCACTGTGGGCTGGTGTGCAATGACACGCGTGTGTGTGTGTGCGCGCACTGCAGGCTGGCGTGCGACAGCGCACGTGTACGCGTGCATGCACTGTAAACTGGTGTGCAACGGCACGTGTGTGTGTGCACACTGCAGGCTGGCGTGCAATGGCACCCTGTGTGTGCATGCAGTCCAGGCTGGCGTGCAACGGCACACGTGTGTGTGTGCACATGCTCACACACAACGGCATACTTGTGTGTTCACGCGCTGCAGGCTGGCATGCAACAGCACAATTGCGTGTGTGCATGAGTGTGCATGCATGCACACGCTGTGAGCTGACGTGCAATGGCACACATATGCATCTGTGCACTGCAGGCTGGTGTGCGTGCGTGCATGTGTGCATGCACTGCGGGCTGGCAGGCAATGGCATGCGTGTGTATACCATGGGGCTGGCATGCAACAGCGCACATCTGTGTGCATGCACCACAGCCTGGCGTGCAATAGCACCTGTGTGTGTGTACACCACAGGCAGGTGTGCAACAGCACACGTGTGTGCATGCTCGCCAGAGGCTGGCATGCAAAGGCACACGTGTGTATGCACGTACACACCATGGGCTGACATGCAATAGCGCACGTGTGAGGCTGTGTGTGTGCCACAAGCTGGCACGCACATCTGAGCAAGCATGAGTTGCGTGCAACAGGCTGGTGTGCAATGGCACACACCTGGGAGTGCACGTGCACAAGAACTGGTGTGCAATCGCACTTGTCAGCGTGGGACAGGCTAGCAAGCAGCAGCACACACGTGTGAGCAGACGCGTGATATGCTAGGGTAGAGCTGCCCGTGTCCGATTGCGTATGTGCAAGCCTGGCGTGCAATTGCACACGTGTGGCAACAAGTATGTGCGACAGGCTGGCCTGCAGCTGTGCGTGTTTGAATGTGCATGCAACAGGTTGGCCTGCAGTGGCACACGCGTGCGACTGCGTGTGTGTGGCAGTCTACCGTGCAGCTGCACATGCGTGTGCAGCAGGCTGATGGGCAACAGCACATGCAAGTGAGTGTGCACGCACAACGGCCTGGCGTGGAACAGCACACGTGTGCCAGCGCTCACATGCAGCAGGCTGGTGTGCAGCCACACGCACTTCGGCGTGCACGCACAGGAGGCTGCCACACAGTTGCACACGGAAACAAGCATGCATACAACAGGCCAGCGTGCAAGTGCACACAAGCGAGGGTGCACGCACGTGCACGTCTGCGGTGCACCGGCGTGCAACTGCCTGCAGGGACGCGCACAGGAGGCTGGTGTGTGCAAACGGGTGCACTTGGAAGGGGGGGAGCAGGGGCTCTGTTTCCCCGTAACAGCCCCCACCCCGGACACCACGTGCGGTGCGCTGCGTGTGCGGTGCACTGTTGCAGCACGCGCGGTGTGCTGCGTGTGCATTGCGCTGTTGGCAGGGTGTGCAGCGCGCGCGGTGTACTGTTTACAGGGTGTGCAGCGCGCGGGGCGCGCGTCGGGCAGGGGCCGCCGAGGGATGAATCACGGCGCGGCCGCGGATGTGGATGAGGATGCGGTGAGTCACCGCGAGCGAGCGAGCGCCCCCGGGGACGGCCCCGCACCGCGCCGGGCGGGCGCTGCGCGCGCACACACGCGTGCACGCACACGTGTGCACAGCTGCAGGCACACAGGTGCACACGCATGGCCACGCACCGCAGCTACGCACAAGCGCCCGCTCGCACGTAAACGTGCCCGCCCCCACCCAAGGGTGAGGGGGCCGCTGGCCACGCACCCCGCACGGCACCACAGACCCGGCACCGGGACCCTGCACCCCACATGGGCCCTCTGCACCCCACACGGGGCCATGCACCCTGCACAGGGACCCACGCACAGGGCCACGCACCCTGCCCAGGGGATCATGCACCTCGCACGGGGACCCTGCACCCCCCCCATACAGCTACGCACCCCCTATGGGACCTGGGCACCCTGCATGGGGACCCTGCACCCCACATAGGGCCATGCACCCCCCATGGGACCTGTGTACCCTGCATGGGGACCCTGCACCCCCCCCCCCATACAGCCACACACCCCCCCCATGGGACCTGGGCACCCTGCATGGGGACTCTGCACCCCGCACGGAGCCATCCACCCTGCACAGGACCTGGGCACCCTGCAGGGGGACCCTGCACCCCCCTCCCATACAGCCATGCACCCCACATGGGACCTGGGCACCCTGCATGGGGACTCTGCACCCCACATGGGGCCATGCACCCTGCACAGGACCTGCGCACCCTGCACGGGGACCCTGCACCCCCCATACAGCCACGCACCCCCCATGGGACCTGTGCACCCTGCACGGGGACCCTGCACCCCCCATACAGCCACGCACCCCCCATGGGACCTGGGCACCCTGCATGGGGACCCTGCACCCCCCATATGGCCATGCACCCCCCATGGGACCTGGGCACCCTGCACGGGGACTCTGCACCCCGCACGGAGCCATGCACCCTGCACAGGACCTGGGCACCCTGCAGGGGGACCCTGCACCCCCCATACGGCCATGCACCCCCCATGGGACCTGGGCACCCTGCAAGGGGATCCTGCACAGGGCTCTGCACCCTACATGGGGACCCTGCAGGGGCCCACGCACACTGCAAGGGACCCATGCACCCCGCACAGCACCCTGCACAGCAGCCTGCACCCCACACGGGGGCTGCTCCAGCCGGGGAGGCTGCGGGGCCGCAAGTCCCCCTGGTGTCTGGGGCAGGTTGGGATGGACGGACAGACAGCCGGGCTGGCGGGGTGGGCGGGCAGAGGGACACAGGGACATGCGGGATGGACAGACAGACGGATGGCTGGGCTGGCGGGGCGGACGGGCAGCGGGACAGGTGGGACAGACGGACAGATGGACGGCCAGGCTGGTGGGCAGAGGGACACAGGGACAGGAGGGACAGACAGATGGATGGACAGACGGGCTGGTGGGGTGGGCGAGCAGAGGGACAGAGGGACAGGCAGGATGGACGGACAGACAGACAGCCAGGCTGGCAAGGCAGGCGGGCAGAGGGACAGGCAGGACGGGCGGATGGACAGCCAGGCAGAGGGACAGAGGGACAGGCGGGATGGACAGACAGACGGCCGGGCTGGCGAGGCAGGCGGGCAGAGGGACAGGCAGGACGGACGGATGGCATGCAGCATGGCTGGACGGGGGGGTGATGTGTGGGATGGAGGGACGGACGGACGGGGCGGACGGACAGCTGGACAAGCAGGCGGCTGGAGAGAGGGATGGCTGGGCGAGCAGACGGACGGACGGACGGACGGACGGACACAGGGCCGAGAGAGGGCCCCAGGGTGCCCAGGATGGGCAGACGGGCGGGACGGACGGACGGACGGACGGGCAGCCCCCGGCGGCGGCAGGCCTCCTGCCACCTCCCCTTTAAGACAAGCCGCGGCATAACTGCCCGCCGACGGGAGCCCGGGCGCCGGCGCAGAGCGGCGCCGAGCCGGGCCCCTTAAAGGGGCAGCGCCCGGCGGGGCCGCGGGTTCGCGTCCCGGCCCCGCCGCCGCCGCCGCCGCACTTCCGCCTCCCGCCGCCGCCGGGCCTGGGCCGCCGCGGCCCGCGCGCGTGGGCGGGGGGCCCCGCCGCGCCGCTGCCATGGTAACGCCGGGCGGGAACGGGCCTGCGGGGGGGGAACCGGCACCGAGCCCCGCGGGTCCCCGGGGCGGGCAGGGCCCGGCAACGGCGGGGGTTGGGGTCCGTCCTGCCGGGGGGGACGGGAAGCACCGGCAACGGCGGGGATTTGGGGTCCGCGCTCCCCAGGGGGGGTGGGGAGGGCCCGGCCGTGGGGGGGGGGTAGTGTCCCCCCTCCCCGGGGGGCGAGAAGGGCCCATCAACGGGGGGGGGGGATTTGGGGTCCTTCCTCCGGGGGGGGGGTGAGGAAGGCCCAGCCATGGGGAGGGATTTGGGGTCCCCTCTCTTGGGGGGGGTGAGGAGGGCCCAGTCATGGGGAGAGATTTGGGGTCCCCTCTCTTGGGGGGGGGCAAGGAGGGCCCAGCCATGGGGAGGGATTTGGGGTCCCCTCTCTTGGGGGGGGGTGAGGAGAGCCCAGCCATGGGGAGGGATTTGGGGTCCCCCCTCCCGGGGGGGCAAGGATGGCCCAGTCATGGGGAGGGATTTGGGGTCCCCTCTCTTGGGGGGGGTGAGGAGGGCCCAGCCATGGGGAGGGATTTGGGGTCCCCCCCCAGAGGAGGGCCCAGCCATGGGGAGGGATTTGGGGTCCTCCCTCCTGGGGGGGGGGACGAGGAAGGCCCAGCCATGGGGAGAGATTTGGGGTCCCCTCTCTTGGGGGGGGGGATGAGGAGGGCCCAGCCATGGGGAGGGATTTGGGGTCCCCCCCTCCAGGGGGGCAGGGAGGACCCCTCTCTCTGCCCCCCAGGCCTGCCGCCTCCAGAAGCTGTTCGGGGCCGACGGGGACCTGGCGGACGAGGTGAGCCCCGGCCCTGTCCGGGAGGGGACCCACGGCGGGGGGACACGGCCCCATCCCAGGGCCTGGGCTTCCCCCCGCGCTGGCTTTACCCCCTCCGCCTGGTCCGCACAGCACAGCTGAGCAGCGCTCACTCATTAAATAGCATCAGCTCGTTAGCAGGGAGCTCACTGTGTGTTTTAATTGGTCCCTGCCACCAGGGTCCCCCCCCCCATACCCCGTACGGGTGCTGGCCGGGTGCTGTCCCAGCCGGGTGCCCTGGCCGCCCCGGAGCGGACACGCCGGGGTGGTGTCGCCCGCGCGGGGAGGGCTCACGCCGGCGGTGCCTCTCCTCCTCCCGCAGGACTTCCTCTCCGCCGTGGAGGATGCCGAGAACCGCTTCTCGGCCCCCGGCCCCTCCAGGTGTCGGCCGCCCGCCGCCTCCGAGCCCGGCAGCGTCCCGGTCGCCCCCGGCCCGCGGCCCCTGCGCCAGCTCCATCGCCCCCCCGGCAAACCCTCCGGCCTCAGGCCTCTCTCCAGGCAGAGCGACCAAGCTACGGCCTCCCGGGATCCGGGCTCCCCTGGGGCGCCGGCGCGCGCCCCGCGCCGACCGAGCGATGCCACCGCCGCCGGCCCCCCGGCCTGGGGCACGGCCCCCGAGGACGAACTGGACAACGACATCTTCCTGGCCGCCTGCATGGAGCTGGAGGTGCCCGACCTGCCGGCCCAGGCCAGCGCTGCCCGCGCGGACCCCGGGTGGCCGGAGATGCCCCCGAGGCCGCGCGCGAGAGAGGAGCGCGGCCCGGAACCGGCGGCTCGCAAAAAGCTGCGGGTGGGAGAGGAGCTAGTTACTCCCGGCATCCCGCAGCCCGAGGGACCGCGGGCCGCCCCGGCCGAGAGCGGGCGGGAGCCCCTGCCGGCGCCGCGGGCAGAGGCTGCTCCCAAGCTGAGGCTGCGGCCCAGCGCGGCCGGCGCCTGCTCCTCCTGGCCTGCCCCCGTAGTGCCAGCTGCGCCCCCGCTAAACCCGGGTGCCTCCTGGGACTCCGTCCCCTCTCCCAGGGGCCAAACCCCGAGACCTTTTCAAGCGTCCCCATGCCAGCTGGGTGCGAACGGCTCCTCTGCGGTGCCACGTGTGCCCCAGAGCGGCGGCACCCGGTCCCCGATGCCACAGGCGCCCCGGCAGAGCTGCCCCGGGCCGCCCGGCAGCGGCTGGCGGCCGCCCCACAGGCTCCCCGCGAACCCGCAGCCCTTGATGAGCTGCGTGGAGCCCCCACCGAGGCAGCCGCCCCGGGAGGCCACCCTCCAGACACCCGTCGTCACCAACCACCTCGTGCAGCTGGTCACGGCGGCCAGCAGAGCGCCCCGAGGTGCCCCCCGTGTCCCGGCGCAGGGGAAGACTCGCCGGTTCCCGGGGCCTGCCGGGATCCTGCCCCAGCAGCAGGTAGGTGCAGGGGATGGGAGCTGTCTGAGAGCAGCCGGGGGTCGCGGTTCCCATCTCTTGGTCCCCTGCACGGCCGGGCTCCAGCCTGGCTTGTCCCGCTGCACGCAGGGCAGAGGGGCTGGTTGCTGAGCAGGAAGGCTGCTGCCACCGTCGGGCTCCTGCCTTTTCTGGAGCTTCGAGAGCTGGCGAGCGGCCCTGCTCCCGCAGCGCCCAGTCCTGGAGCCTCCTGCGCCCCTCGCAGCTCTAGGCTTGCAGAGATGCAAAGCGCAGGGACTGCCTCGGAGCACGCCCTGGATCTGGTATTTTGTTGCGGAGCGGTTGCTGCATGCGACGTGTCTCTGTCTCCCTCTAGCACGCTGGGAAACATCTGGAGGAGATTCTTGTTTCGACTCCCCAAACTCCGGCTCACGGGGCTCTGGCGAAGCTGCGGACAGAGGTAACCCCCTTCTCCCGCTGCCGCTCTGCAGCCCCGGCACAGACAGACTAAGGCTGGGTGTAAATCTCGGTGCTGCTGCCGCCGGCAGTTTGGGAGGCTGCAGAAGGTCGGGATTAACTGGCGGAGGGTGACGCTGAGCCCCAGGGAAGGTGCTGGGGCTCCCGCTCGCTGTGACAGCGCCCGCGGGGCTGGACTGCGCGAGACGCTGGCTCGGCTCCCGCACGGTGACTGCAGCTGTTCTGTGACTCGAGGAACTGCCCGGCTCCTCGCCGCCCACGGAGGAGGATTTTGGGAAGGGCCCCTGGCTTGCCATGAAGACGGAGCTGGGGCTGGACGAGAGGGACCCCAGCTGCTTCCTCAGGACCTACAGCGTGGTCATGGTGCTGCGGAAGGTAAGAGGGGCCCTGGGCGAAGGGGACCCCAGCTCTCTGTTTTTTTCCCTTGGAGCTGTTTTAGGGCCAGGCCTCTGGAAACACGGGCAGCACGTTGCAGAGGGCCGGGATGGGGTTGACCGTAGACATCCCGCGGCCGGTGATGCCTCACCCGGGTTGTCCTCAGGGATGTTGTTGGTTTGATGGGGATCTGTGTGTACAGGCAGCCTTGAAGCAGCTCCCAAAGAACAAGGTGCCCAGCATGGCCGTACTGATCAAGACCCTGACCAGGACCAACGTCGATGCCGGTGCCGTGTTCAAGGACCCAACCGGTAGGGGCCTTTTGGGGGCGACGAGGGGGAGCTCTTGCTCTGGCATTTTGGAGCCTGTGCGCTCTCCCCTTGCTAAGGGGAGAGAAGCACTTTTGCAATAAGAAGCAGAAACAGCCCTCAGGGCTCAGCACCACCCTCTAATCTCACCTCCTTGCCTCCCTCCTGGGTGCCAGGGGCAATGTCTGGAGACGCAATGCTCTCGGCTGGTAGCTCGCCATCCCGTGGGATGTTGTATCCCTGCGTCTGTGCTGGTGCCTAGCTCAGGCTGCGGGTTGGGGCTCTGCAGCTCACAGCGATCTCGCTCCCTGTGGCTAACGGGTCCCTTCTGCCTTCGTCCGCAGGAGAGATGCAGGGCACGGTGCATCGCCTGTTGCTGGAAGAGAGGCAGAGCGAACTGAAGCCCGGCTCGGTGCTGCTCTTGAAGCAGGTATGAGGTGCGGAGGCCTGCGGGAGGCAGGTCCCCTGGCAGCAGCGATGCTCTCCGGGCTACGTTTCTGCCACTGTGCCCAGCAGCCGGGCTTGTACCCTGGGGGAGAAGAGGACGAGGGCCGCCTTCTCCTCCCTAGGCTGCTGCCAGGGACACCAGTGAAAGCTCAGAGTTGACTCCAAACCATCGCTGTGTCCCCGCAGGTGGGTGTCTTCTCCCCATCCCACCGCAACCACTACCTCAATGTGACACCCAACAACCTGCTCAAGATCTACCCACCAGAGACCGAGGGCAGCTTCTCGCAGCCATCACCAGAACAGCGAACGGTGAGGGAGGCTGCGACGCCAGCAGCCTTGGCAGTATGGGTGTACGGGGACCTAGTGGGGGCACCTACAGTGCAGTCTGGGCAGTGGGGACCCTAGACAGGGATGGGAGGAAGGGGAAAGCTTGGGAGGGACAGATAAATCCTGCTGTGGTCCCACCTGCAAGTGGGAAGGCCCCCAATTCTGCTCTGCTGGGTTTTTGCAGGTCACTGCCCAGGCTGGGTTACACCAGGACCATCCAGCACAGATCTCCTGGGGTGTCCCTGCCCCTGGGGATTGGGGACGATCCAGGACAGGAAACCACAGCACAGAGCAGTCGCCTGGAGGCTTTTCGCTGCACCCAGAGAGCTACAGGCCTGGGCAAGAAGAGCCTCTGAGAGCCGACAGCTGCGACATGGGTGAGTTGGACCTTCTCTGGGTGCAGGGAAGAGCTGAGGATCCTGCAGTGTGGGCAGAAAGCGGGTCCTGGGGCTTGGATGGTCTCTGCCCTCCCTTCTAAAGCCAAAGGTGGGGCTCCCCTCAAGGCATACCCAGTGCATGGGGTCGATCCCTCCTCTCTGCATAAGTGATGACTGATGCACGCGTTTCATGCTCCCCCGTGCAGATGACCTGGATGGGCTTCTGGGAGAGCTGCCTGAGGACTTCTTCTCTGCTCCAGCCCAAGCTGATGCCTGCTGACCAGGGGGAGCTGCGGCATGGGGAGGGCCCGCGGCAGCAGGGCCCAGAGGAGATGGTCACCGTTGGTAAGGTCTGGACTGAACTGCGGCCGAGCGAGGCCTCTGAGCCAGCAGGCGATGCTCAGGGATTAACTGGCCTCCTGTCTCAGGCCTCAGGCCTCCTGTCTGCGTTCTCGTTTCTCTGTACGTCTGTGTGTTGTGTTCGTTCTGGAGCTGAGAGGTGGGGAGTCCTGGACAGTCCCGGGGAGTCCTACGTGGACACAGCTTCATCGCCACCAATCGCTTGTCCCCACGTTCGTCCCCGGGCAGGCCAGCCCCTCTCTGCTCCCAAACCTGCATTAAAGGGCTATTTCTGTTCCTGAATTGCCCAGGTTTTCTCTTGTGTTGCTGCCCGGCCACCAGGAGCAGTGACACGCGTTTGTCCCCAGCATGTGGGGGATTTTTCTCTGCTGATCTGTGGTGTCTCAAACCCTTTCCACGTGGGGGTCCCTGTGGGTGCATTTCGGCAGGGCTGGGGGAGGCAGAGCCCAACCACAGCGGCCTGCCCCCAGCAGCCCCTGTGCGAGGTGCAGTCGTGTCCCCACAGCTCTTGCACCTGCCTGGCCTCAATTCAAGTCCGTGGGCACCATCTCTGCTACTCCAAGGCACGGTGCAGGGACCCGGTGCTGCTCCCACAGGGCTTGCAGGTCACCTGGGAGCCCAAATGCCTCTGCCCTGGGGCTGACGCTGTGGGGCACTAGGGGTGGGAGCCACGAGGGCCCGGTCGGGGGCCCAGCCTGCCCCTGGGTTGCAGTGGTCCCTGGTGCAGGATGAGCACAGGACCCCGAGCCAGTTTGAAGGCGGGGGCACAAGGAAACGCCAGCCCTCCTGAGCCCTGCCTGGCAGCAGGGGCTCAGCCGCAGTTCACTTTGTCCCCTAGTTCTGCCCCAAGTGAGATTTGGGGATCACACAGATCCCAGACCAGTCCTGCAGGGTCCCACCCCCATGAGACCGTCCCCATTTTGCACCCACCAACAGGTTAAAGTCCCTGGCAGCCCCGAGCCAACGTGACCCTGTTTACCACAACGGGGAGTTATTTATAGGGTGGCCCGGCTTGCGCTCTTGATTCGGCAATTGTAACCAGGGCACGAGGGCCTCAGCACAGCCCTATTTATAACCCCGAGCCAGGCGCCGGAGGCAGTTCGCTACCCACCAGCCTCCGGCCCGTCTCTCTGCCCTCCCGGGCTACCGCAAGCCCCGCCATGTCCCAGGAAACCTTCGCGTTCACCTCCTCGGCCCTGCGCTCCCTGCGGCTCCAGCGGGAGCTGCTGGAGCTGGAGGAGCGCCGGCGGGCCCTGGCGCGGGAATCGGCCACGCGCCGGTTCCTGCCGCCCCGTGCCAGCGCCCAGCTGGCCCCCGCGCCCGCCCGGCGCCCCCAGCGCTGCCGCGACCCCGCCGTCCACAACGCCCTCTACGCCGGCGACCTCCTGCGGGTCAAGAGCATCTTCAAGGACGAGAACGCCGCTAACCTGATCATGGAGACGGTCAGCGAGGAGCTGGCGTGGTCGCCCGAGCTGGGTACGGGGCAGCGGGGCTGCTCAGGGCCGGGGGCTCCCTTCAGTCCTTCCCCGCAGGCTCCCTGCGAATAACAGGAGAAGTTGGGGTGGCAGGAAGGAGCCAGGGCGCGCGGGGACAGGGAAGGACACCTAGGTCCTCTCCTTGCTTGTGAAAGGGGAGCAGTGGGGGGCTGGACTCCTGGGCTCTCTTGTTTTTGGGGGTGGGGGGACCCTGGGCTTGCTCCCCAGGGTGCTTCCCACGCGGGGAAGGAGGCTGCAGGTGGAAGTGGCAGGACACCTGGGTCCTTTCCATGCCCGGGAGGAAGGGCAGGACACCTGGGTCCCCAAATGGCCTCAAGCCCAGGTTGGGCTTGGTGGCCCCTGTGGCAGGGGGTGGGTGACGGGGCCACCGGCTGGGGATGGGGCAGGCGCCTACACCCCGCAGCAGCCTGGCTCAGCGGGGCGAAGCCTGGCCCGGCGCCCGCGCTCACCGGCGGCCCGGCCCGCAGGGCTGTGGGTGCTGAGCCCCCGGAAGAAGCACACGTCGCCGCTGCGCATCGCCGCCAGCCGGGGCTACCGGGACTGCGCCCGCCACCTCATCATGCAGGGGGCCGAGGTGGACGCGGTGGTGGGTGGCCAGGCGGCCCTGCACGACAGCGTGGCCGGCCTCCGCCTCGACTGCGCCCGCCTGCTCCTCGCCTTCGGCGCCGACCCCAACGTGCTCTCCGAGGAGGGGCTGGCCCCGCTCCACCTCTGCACCGACCCCGAGAGCCTGCCGTAGGTCCCGCCCCTGCGGCCGAGCCCCGCCCCTCATTTGCATGCCGAGGCCCACCCCCGGGCCATGTATCTGCATGCCAGGGCCCACCCACACTCACCTTATCTGCATGCCAAGCCCTACCCACATCGACCTCATTTGCATGGTTAGCCCCACCCCCACATTGTCTCTGCATGCCAAGCCCCACCCACACCCACCTCATTTGCATGCCGAGCCCTACCCTCCTGCAGCATATCTGCATGCCAAGCTCTGCCCACACTCACCTTATTTGCATGGCTAGCCCCACCCTCACACAGCATATCTGCATGCCTAGCTCCACCCACACTCACCTCATTTGACTGGTTAGCCCCACCCCCATGCAGTGTATCTGCATGCCAAGCCCCACCCACACCCACCTCATTTGCATACCAAGCCCTGCCCACTGCCCTCATCTCCAGGCTGAGCCCCACCTACGCACCCAATCCTGTCCATAGCCCCTCTCCTCATCTGCATATGAGGCTCCACCTTCCACACAAGCCCCACCCATGAGACCCCCATCTGTGATCACCCCCTTGCCCTGTGGCCTAAGCCACACCCATCAGACAAGCCCCTCCCCTAAATTCAAGCCCTGCCCACGGGCTCAGGCAGCCGCCCCCAACCCCCGCGGCTCCCGCTGCTCCCCAGGGCCCGGCAGCTCGTCGCACCCGTCCTCTGCCGGCTCGGCCTCACCCGTCCGCGCGTCCCCAGGTGCGCCGAGCTGCTGCTGGCCCACGGCGCCCGGGTGAACCTGAGCACGCGCGACCGGCACCTCACGGCCCTGCACGTGGCCGCCCGGCGCGGGCTGGAGGCCCACGTGGAGCTGTACCTGCGGCACGGCGCCGAGCCGGCCCGCCGGAGCCGCGAGGGCGAGACGGCGCTCAACGCCGCCTGCGCCGGGGCCGAGCGACCCGAGGACGCCGAGCGCTACTACCGGGTGGCCGAGCGGCTGCTGGCGGCCGGGGCCGACCCCCGGGCGGCGGGGCGCAAGGACCACACGCCGCTGCACAACGCCTGCGGCAACGGGCAGACCCGGCTGGCGCGCCTGCTGCTGCGCCACGGGGCCGCCGCCACCGCCCCCAACTGCGCCGGCTACACCCCCCTGGACTGCGCCCTGCACGCCGTCGACGAGTACCGCCACCAGCGCCCCGAGCGCACCATCGCCCTCCTGCTCGACCACGGCGCCGGCCCCGTCAACCCCAAGGTGGGCGACGCGGGGGCCCGGCTGCCGCCGGGGTTTTGGGGGGGGGGACGGCGCCAGTGTCACTCTGTCCCCCCGGTGACCCGTGTCTCCCGGCAGATGCTCAAGTTCTGCTGCCGCTGCCCGCGGGCGCTCGAGGTGGTGCTCAACGCCTCCGACCGGGTGCCGCCGGCCGAGGCCTGGGCGGAGGCGGTGCCGCCGGAGCTGTGGCAGGTACGGGGAAGCGGGGTTTTGGGGGGAGCCCAAGTGCTGTCCCCCCCCCACCCCGTCCCCGGCTAAGCCACCTTCCCCTTCCCGCCAGGAGCACGAGGTTTTCTACGAGTCGGCGCTGCGCATGGCCGGGCAGCCGCGGCGGCTGCAGCACCTGGCGCGCTGCGCCCTGCGCCGGCACCTGGGCGCCCGCTGCCACGCCGCCATCCCCAAGCTGGCCCTGCCGCCCGCCCTGCGCCACTACCTCCAGCTGCCGCTGGAAGGGCTCATCCACTGAGCGCCGCGGCCCCCCTCCCCAACCCCGACACCCCCCCCCAACCGCCGCCGGCCGGCCCCACCTGGCGCACGCAGAGAGCGGACCGTCGTCGCCCGCGGATGGATTGCGAGGGCCGGCTGAGACGACGACCACCGCGGCGGGGTGGGGGGTGAGGAGAGACGCCTGCGGGACCCCGGTTCTTCGCGCTGTGGCCCCCCCACCCCAGGGTGGGGAGGGGGACCCTGCGCCATGCCGCTGGGCGTCGAATAAAGGCGGTGGTGGCAGATCGCACGGCCTCTCCTTCGTGGCAGAGGACGGGGAGGGCTCGGGGGGCACCCGCCAGCCCCCCACGGTGCGGCCTCACCCCCCCACACGGCTGCGGCAGGGGCTGCGACCGGCGCCCGAGACCCCCCCAGGGGCCTGTGCCTGTGGGGGGGCAAGCAGGGCCGTGGAGGGGGGGTGACAGGCAGGGGGACAGGGCCTAGAGGGGTGAGAGGGCTGGGGGGTGTGTGTGACAAGGCCTAGAGGGGTGACAAGGTCCAGGGGGTGACAGGGCCTGGGGGGGGGTGTGACAAGGCCTAGAGGGGTGACAAGGTCCGGGGGGGGATGACACAGGGCCCAGGGGGGTGAAAGGGCCCCAGGGGAGACAAGGCCTAGAGGGGTGACAGGGCTCGGGGTGGGGTGGGGGGGACAAGGCCTAGAGGGGTGACAGGACCCTGGGGGGTGACAGGGCTCGGGGGGGTGACAAGGCCTAGAGGGGTGATAGGACCCCAGGGGGTGGCAGGGCTCGGGGGGGTGACAGGACCCCAGGGGGTGAAAGGGCTCGGGGGGGTGACAAGGCCTAGAGGGGTGACAGGACCCCGGGGGGTGACAAGGCCTAGAGGGGGGGGACAAGGCCTAGAGGGGTGACAGGACCCCGGGGGGTGACAAGGCCTAGAGGGGGGGGACAAGGCCTAGAGGGGTGACAGGGCTCGAGGGGGGGGACAAGGCCTAGAGGGGTGACAGGACCCCGGGGGGTGACAAGGCCTAGAGGGGTGACAGGGCTCGAGGGGGGGGACAAGGCCTAGAGGGGTGACAGGGCCTAGAGAGGGGGGACAAGGCCTAGAGGGGTGACAGGGCCCCGGGGGGTGACAGGGCCCCAGGGGGTGACAAGGCCTAGAGGGGTGACAGGGCCCCGGGGGGTGACAGGGCCCCAGGGGGTGACAAGGCCTAGAGGGGTGACAGGGCCCCGGGGGGTGACAGGGCTCGAGGGGGGGGACAAGGCCTAGAGGGGTGACAGGACCCCGGGGGGACCCAGGCGTCCGAGACAGCGAGCCCCGCCCCGCGCCCTCCCCGCCCCCGTAGCAGTAGCCCCGCCCCTAGAGCAACGCCTCCAGGAGGCCCCGCCCACTTCCGCCAGGCTCGAGGGGCGGAGCTCGAGCGCCCAGCCCCCTCCTCCCCGCCCCCCGGGCGCCGTTACGTCATCAGCCAGCGCTCTTGCCCCGCCTAGTGGGCGCGGCGCGGCGGTGGTGACGCGAGGCGCGCGCGTCCCTGCCCCCGCCCCCGCCCCCCCCTCCCCTCCCCGCAGCGGCGGGGCCGGCGGGGCTGTGACGTGGCGCTTCCGGCGCGCGGCGGCGGCGGGACACGGTGAGTGCGGGCGGGGGCGGGGCCGGCCCCCCCCCCCCCCCGGGCCCGACATCCCTCCCAGTGCCCCCCCGGCCTCCCAGTATCCCCCAGCGCTCCCCCCCCCGGGCCCGACATCCCTCCCAGTGCCCCCCCCGGCCTCCCAGTATCCCCCAGCGCTCCCCCCCCCGGGCCCGACATCCCTCCCAGTGCCCCCCCCGGCCTCCCAGTATCCCCCAGCGCTCCCCCCCCCGGGACCGACATCCCTCCCAGTGCCCCCCCGGCCTCCCAGTATCCCCCAGCGCTCCCCCCCCCGGGCCCGACATCCCTCCCAGTGCCCCCCCCGGCCTCCCAGTATCCCCCAGCGCTCCCCCCCCCGGGCCCGACATCCCTCCCAGTGCCCCCCCCGGCCTCCCAGTATCCCCCAGCGCTCCCCCCCCCGGGACCGACATCCCTCCCAGTGCCCCCCCGGCCTCCCAGTATCCCCCAGCGCTCCCCCCCCCCGGGACCGACATCCCTCCCAGTGCCCCCCCCGGCCTCCCAGTATCCCCCAGCGCTCCCCCCCCCCGGGACCGACATCCTTCCCAGTCCCCCCCCCGGCCTCCCAGTATCCCGCAGTGCTCTCCCCGGCCTTCTGGGACCCCTCCCAGTGCCCCCCAGTACCTCCCCAGAGCCTCCCAGTATCCCTCAGTGCTCCCCTTGGTCTCCCAGTACCCCTCCCAGTGACCCCCAGTGCCTCCCCAGCCCCCCAGTACCCCTCCCAAGCCCAACATCCCTCCCAGCACCCCCCAGTACCCCTCCTAGAGCCCCCCCCAGCCTTCCAGTACCCCTCCCAGTACCCCCCCCGGGCCCAACATCCCTCCCAGTACCTCCATTCCCCTCCCAGTGCCCTTCCCCACTCCCCCCCATATCCCCTTAGTGCCCTCCCATTCCTGCCACTGCCCTTGGCATACCATGGTGCCCCCCCCATGCTCCCACAGTGTATCTGAAGGATCTCTCCTCCTCCCCAATGTCTTCTCTGGGCCCCCAGTTTACCCAAAGTGCCCCCATCCCTCTCAGTGCCCCCCCCAGAACCGCCCCCCCCTCCATTTACACACATGGACACATACAAACCATTTTTTTCCCCTCCAGTTGCAGCTGCCCCAACCCTGAGCCAAGAGCACCTCTCACTCCACCCATGCCCTGCTTCTCTCAACCCCTAACAGCCCCCTTTCCCCAATATAAGGGTTTATAACACCCCCCCCCCAAAATCCCTCCTCTCCATAAGGGTTTAACTCTGCCCAGCCGCAGCTCTGCCCCTCCACCTGCCACAAGGTTTCACCTCCCTGCCAAGGTTTATGCCCCTCTCCCACCTCCCTGTTGCTGTCAGGGCTTCACCCCGCTCGCAGTCCCTTCCCCACGGAGGGGGGGGTCTCGGCTGAGAGCCCCGCTCCGCTCCCAGCCCTGCTGCGCGCGAACCCGGCGTCGGGACTTGCGCCCTGCCGGGGCGACAGCTCCCCGCCGCTCGCCCTCCCCGCCTCGGGGCTGCCCTCGCGGAAAGGAGCCTGAACGCTGCCGCCCTGCGGGAGCGAGGGGTCTGCGCGGCTCCCCGGCGCTTTAGATCCCCCTCGTTTGAGGAGGGTAAACGGCTCGGCGTTAGCCGAGCGGTCCCGGTTTTAGAAGAGAACAGGCGCCCAGGACGAGGAGGTGGTCCCCGCGAGCGCGCTGTAGAGCGTTGTTGGTGTGAACAGGCGCACTCTGACCTAGCGAGGGTGGTTGGGGGGGGGGTTCTTGGCAGGCCCTAGCAGTGTGCGATAAAGGGCAGGGTGAATGTTAACCAGCCTGTGCGCCCTGCTGCCTGGCTGGGAGAGATGACGCAGTGGTGTCGTTCTGGTCCTTGTTTCCTTCCAGAGAAGAGCGGGTGCCCGGGCACGGCGTGGTGACGATGGCAGGGCGCTGAGCAGCTTCGCTTCTCCAGGGAGCCTGCCGGCATCCCCGCCAGATCCTGAGCAAGGTAAACGCAGTCCCTGCGTGTCCCGCGGCCCTAACTGTGCTCCCAGTGACCTGGTTACGCAGGGACTCCGTTCCTCTCCTGATGAATTCAAGTTCAGGCTGTAATTACAGATGTTGTACTCCTAATTGGCACGTGGGAAGAGATACAATCTCCTTCCGCAGCGTGAAAGCTAAGTAATTACTCCTGAGCAGTAAGTTTTGTCTTCCAGAAGAAGTCCTGAGTTTTTGAAGGGTCTGTCCCCTTCCCTGCCAGCTCGGAGCTCCCCACCTCTGCAGGGCTGCCCCGTCCCAACGTCACTGTGTCACTGCTCTGGTGTGCTAGCCGCCTCTCACAAAACCAGAGGACTCGGACCTTTCCCTCGCCTTGTAATACCCTCCTTGACGCTGGTGGGTGAGGGACAAGAGTCTGCGTGCAGCCACGCAGGAACGGGAACCAAGCGGTGACTTCCAGGTCCGTGTCTTGGCTCCGAAGCTGCCCTGCGCTGGTTCTGCCATTCCCCTGGCCTCTCGGGATGGCCCCTCGCCATTCCTCGCTGGGGCCGCGTGAGGCCAAGCACAGTGACCAGAGTGCTCTTTGCAAAACCGGTTAATGTTTAATTTTTGCTCCAGGTGGTTTTGGTTTTATTGCTTAGCTTTCACTGGTTTGTACGTTTCTGTCTCTTCTCCGCTACCTCAGGACTAGAGAGAAATGTCTGCAGTAAAGAAACCTTCCTCTCCAGTTTCTCATGCAATTGAAGCAATTGTAGGATTTATTCACATCTTGCTAAAACCAAGCTTGGCCACGATGTAGGCCAGAGGTCTGTGCTGCTGCAGCACGGCCATTTTACGCCCGGAGCAAGGGCTTTGTGGCAGAGTTCAGCCCGAAGGAAAGCAGCCAGCCGGAACTGGCAGGCCGAGGGGGAGAAACCCAGCTTCTCCAGCCCGCTCCCGGCCATTTGGAGAAAAACAACCGCAGTGTTAGGACATCCAGCTTGTTTCCCCTACGATAGGGGCCCAACTGGTTACAAGTGCAGTCTAGTCAGCCTGCTCTCTATGTGATTTGGTAGCCAGCCGCTTGTTTGCATTGGGTTTGTTTACTCTGAGGGGACAGGAGTGAATGTTGAAGCAAGGAAACTGTCTTTGCTCTTGTCCTGCCTGCCTGTGTCCTTTTGGTGCTGCCCTCCCCCAGTTCCTACCCGGCCGAGAGACCGTAGCTGAATCCTTTCTTTGTCTCGTGCTTTGCAGCAGAGCTCCTGCGAGAAGCCCGGAGATGGAGCCCCCCGACGCAACCATAATCAGAGGGGTGGGGGACGAGGTGACGGTGGTGGCTGGCGTTGTGGTCCTGGCACTGGCTCTGGTTTTGGCGTGGCTGTCTACATACGTTGCCGACAGCAGCAACCAGCTCTTGGGAACTATCGTGGCCACAGGGGACGCAACTGTGATACGGCTCAGCCACGTGGAACGGTATGTGGGCGCAGCGGGGGCGACCGAGCCCCCCGAACCCGCGAGGGTCCCTGAAACCACAGAAGAAAAAGCAGAAGAGGAAGGGGGGGCCACTTCCGACTTGGGCCTGGCGCTGGAGCAGGGGGACAGCAGCAGCCCCTCCGACCCCAGCCTTGACCGGCTGCTGGACATCCGAAGCTTGCCCAAAAGGACATCAGGCAACGAGCCCAGTGCTCGAGACAGCCGCAGGCCGCCCGCCCCGGAGGAGAGCGACCTGTGCGCTGGCTTCATCAAGGTCCGGCTCAAGTTCCTCAACGACACGGAGGAGGTGGCCGTGGTGAGGCCTGAGGACACCATAGGTGTCCTCAAGAGGTAAGTCCCACGCGAGGGGTGATGCGCAGCCTCGAGGGAGTGCTGCGAGGGGGAGATGCCTACTTACAAACCCTTCCTCTCTGCTCCTGCTGGGGCTCTTGCCCCCCCTTGTATGAACGGTCTGCGGGCACTGTTCCAGCCCGGCTCGCGCAGTGCTGTGGCCGAGAACCTCGTTCTCTCTGTGCGGAGGCCGAGGACAGAGCAAGGAGCGAGCAAGGTCTTCTGGCTCCTGATGCAGAGCTGTCCACCTGGGGCGATGGTCTCAGCTCGCAGTCCCTGAGAGCTGCTGCGGTGGCTTGCAAAGCAACCCATTCCTCACCAATCCTGCAGGCATCATCAGGGAAATAAAGGCATTAAAACTGCAGAGGGTTTTCACTTACTTCTCGCTACAGAAGTACCGCTGTCATGTTGCCAAGAGGGCTGCAGGCTTCCATTTCTCCAAACCAGGAGGTTCTTAGGTTAAAAGATGAGGAGACACATGGTGACAGTGCTGTTGCTGTCCCTCAGTGTCCCAGTCCCCAGCTGGCCACGCTGTCCCTGCCTGGTCCCCTGCCAGCAAGGCAACTCCATCGTCTCTGTTTGCAAAGCCCTGGGTCTGCTGCCAGGCGTCTTTTATAATCTCAACTCGGGAACAGCACAAAAAGCCTCCCGAGTCCGACTGGTTCCCATGCGCTCCGGGGAAGGCTTTATCTCCTGTACGGCGCGCTATCAGACCAGGACCCAGCGGTGTCAGGTGCTGTACAGACTTGGCGAGCATGACCAAGGACGGCCAGGCAGCGAGGGGAGTCCTGCTGAGGGAGCCTGCGCTCAGCTTTCATGTCTTGCTTAGGTGGGACAAGTGCAGGTCTCAGCGAGTACGTTGCCCTCTGTGAGCAAGCAGCGGGCCGTTGTGCCGAGACGGGGATTTCCTGTGCCCACTGAGACCCGATGCCCGGGCAGTACCCGCTTGAGCCAGAAGGCAAACGTAGCAGCGCTGCTGCAGCTGGGTTTCATTCTGATTGCAGCCTGCTTTAGCTGGATGAATGCGTCCTGGCTCCAGCATTTCTAATCTCTTCTCTCTCTCTTTCTCTCTCTCTCTCTCGCCTTCAAAAGCAAATATTTCCCAGGCCAAGAGAGCCAGATGAAGTTCATCTATCGCGGCCAACTCCTGCAGGACCAGGCACGGACGCTGCGCTCTCTCAACATCACAGACAACTGCGTTATCCATTGTCACCTCTCCCAGAGTGCTGCTGCCACCCTGCCTGACCCCACCGTGGCACCCCCTGAAGCGAGCAGCGTGACCGTCAACATGGGGAACATGATGATCCCCATGATCATGGTGATGCTGGCCGTCATCTGGTACTTCCGCATCAACTACCGGCAGTTCTTCACCGCGCCAGCCACTGTCTCCTTGATCGGGGTGACCGTTTTCTTCAGCTTCCTGGTGTTTGGGATGTACGGCCAGTAGGAAATAGATGGGGAGGTGTGAAAAGCGGCTCGGGGAGGCAAGCCAGCCTCCTTCCCCGCCTGGCCCTTTGGGAACACAGCGCTTGTGTCAGGGCTTTTCTTAACCACGCCATGACAAGCAATGTTAGAGACTGGCAGCTGGGGCTGAGTGACTTCCTGCTCCCTAGGGACAGAGGACAGTGAGTGGCTGGCGGGGCAGAAGCAAGGCCTGAGCTCAGCGTGTCCTCTCCTGCCTCGCTGTTGCTGCACGCGACTTTGTCCCCTCACTGGCAGATACAGCCAGGCCATGCTGCCTCCAGCCGCTCAGACTCGCTCTCCTCCCTCCTCCTGGCCCGAGGCATCCCGACGTGTGCAGGCACCGCAGCCGGGGCGGAGGGGGGTTGGGGACAGACGTCTTCCCGCGCTCCCCTCGCCTGTGTCGCGTTATCGGCTCCGAGGAGGAGGGCAGGGCAGGCGGAAACTGGTCTTGCTCAGCCAGATGCAGTTGCTGCCCTTCGCCCCCTCTCCTGGTGAACGCGGCGGCTTTGCATGCTCAGGCTTGCTTCCGCGGCACGCCGGCCAAGCCGGCACGGTGTGCCCAGCAGCGATCCCACGCAGCCCTGCCTCTCGCACCGCCGCTGCTGGCAGCTCCCGCCGGAGTCGCCACCGCCATGGCCTTTTACGCTCGCTCAGGACGGTATCGCACCCTGCATGCACTTCTGGGCCAGGTCGCACTGGCCCCCTTCTCCGGGGCAGGATTGTGGCCTCTCATTTAATGGTGCATCAAGTACAACCGCTGCTTCTGCCCCTAGAGACCAGGGACTCTCTGGCCCCACACCAGAACAGGCTACAACTTCTCAAAGACACTTTTTAAAGCAAATAAAAGATGCAACTTTAGCTGAGGCTGTTCCAAACGCTCTCCTTGCTGCCCGAGGGGGCGTCTATCAAAACCCTGGATAGCTTAGAAACGTTTTTATGCTCTTTGCACTTTTAAGAAGTATGCATTTATAAACACAAGCCCTGGAGTGGAGTTTGTTCAACCAGGTGAAATGGGGCGCGTGGCGGGAGACGAGCAGCGCCTTGCTGGGCCCGGCAAGGAGAGGGTGGTGCATGGGCCCGGGGAGCCGGGATGCAGGCAGGTGCTGCTGCCTTCCCACCAGCCCTTCCAGGAGTCGTCCTCCGGGTGCCACCAGCTGCGGCTGCCCCCGTCTCTGCGCCCTGGGTGCCAGGCGGCTCGGGGACACGGAGGTCAGCCTGCCCTGGCTGGCGCAGGGCTGCAGGTGCGTCCTGCAGCGCTCAGGGCCCCCAGCCAGAGCAGCGCCAGGGAACGGGCCCCTTCCGCCATGCCTTCCCGCAGCTTTTTGCTCTGTTTGCCCACCCTGTATTGGGTTCAAAAAAACCCACTTTGAATCAGACCTACCTTGGGTTTCTTCAGCCCGAGGGCACCAGCCAGCCGGGCGCTGCGGCTGCCCATCCCACGCTGTGTGGCCACCCCAGCCAGCAGCTGGGGCCAGTGCTCCCCGATCCACTGCGCTGCAGCCTCCTGCCCCGAGCCTGCAACCAGCGTCTTTTCCATGCACGCACACGTGTCACGAAGCACCAGTGCTCAGCGCAGCAGTGCCAGGGGCTGAACCAAGCCACGAGGGGCTCAGCCCGGCTCGCGGCTGCGGTACAAGGGTTACAGATGCACCCAGAGGCCTCGGAGCCTCTGCGCTCCCTGATCTGTTCCCCGTCACAACAACCTGAGCTAAACAACGTGCCGCTTCCCCGCGGCGTCCCCGGGCTGCGTCCCGCTCGCCAGCGCAGAGCGCCGGGGCTCTGCCTGGCACCCGCACCTCAGCCGCACGCCGGAGATACCAAGTCAAGATGCAGTTTTATTTACAGGGGCAGCCACAACCCACTAATGGGATACACAGACCTTACAACGGTTCAACTACCTGTACAGGATGGATTACGTATGCAAAAATAAAAGTCTCAAGCCCACGCAGTACAGTACGTCCCCCGTGCGACCGCTGGCGCCGGCCCTGCCGCAGGGGCAAGGACACGAACCCAAAGGGGCCGGGACACGTCCGACGCTGTCACAAACCAGCCCTCCCTGCGCCAGCCCCGTTATCACCCTCTGTGGCTGGCCTTGCGCCAGTCCCTCGGACCCCAAATTGTGGGCAAGGCTGGCGTGGCCGTCCCTGGGCCGAGGGGCTGTCACCCCCAGCCGTCCCCCGGTCGCCGTCCCCTCCCCAGCCGGGAAGCAGCAGTTGAAGGCCTGGGACGGAGCAGTCCCTGCGCTGGCGGGTGCCCGGCGCACGCGAAGGCCAGCTACACATGCTCCCGGTGGGCTGGGGACCGGCCGCCGGCCGGGGAGAGCTGCAGCCGGGTCCCCGAGCAGCCCTTTTGGCAATGGACCTCCCCCCCCCAACAATTTGGGGTGCCTGGGGCCAACGCCAGCACCGTCCAGAGGGAGCAGGGGTGTCCCAGGCCTCTGCGGGGCGCCCCTGCCTCCTGACCCCCCACCATAGCAATATCCTTTAGCAGCAGTTTTAAAACAAAAGTGAACCTAGAATTGAGAGCACCATAATTTGCAAGACCCAACTAAAGAACTGGCCATGCTGCCTCCGCCGGGAGGGCACGGGGTGAGGACAGATGGAGGACGGCTCCCCGCGGACGCTACGGCCCAAGTCCAGGTGTGAGACAGCCGGAGGGATGGAGGGGGACGCGGCCAAGGGACGCAAGCTGAGCAAACCCCCGTCCCCGACATGTGGCAATGCCCAAGGGCACCCGGATGTGCTCCTGCATCTCCACGATGGGAAATAGCCAGAAGGGGGTTAAAACGAGGCTGCGAGAGGCACGGGGCTGGGGACCTGGATCTGGCCAGAGGCAGCCCTGTGGCGCCGAGCGAGGGAGCAGAGGGACCGGTTCTCCCCGTGCCAGCACAGCGGGACCCCGGTCCCAGCACGGAGGCTACCCGGGGAGCCCTGTCCCTGCGGGCGCCCTTCAGCCCAAGCCCACAGGCCATGCGGGGGGGGACAAACAACAGCAAGAGCAAAAGCCACCACCCAAAGGACCTCCCCCCCTCAACTGCAGCAGCACGTCTCCAGACACACGAGGACGGGACATAGACCTGCCTGGGGCCACCGGCCTGAGGACAAGGGGAGGGGAGGAATCGGCCTCGAAGCTGGGCTGCGCGTCCCCCCTGTTGCTCTGCGGACGAGCGGGTACAGTGCGTTTTCCAGCCTAACCAGGCACCCCCAGCAGATTGGGATCTCCCTTCCCCCAAATGGCAGGGTCAGCCAGAGCAGCCCTCCCCAACCCGACACAGTCCCAGACGCCCCCCCACGAACAGCCCCAAAAACAAAGGAACTACCCCAAAGAATGCAACATGCAGAAACCCCTCCGGGACCCTCGGCCAGGGCAGCCGAGACGTGGGGCAAGCCCAGCGCAGGCCCCAAACGCCCACCAGCATCCGAATCCAGCTCATTACAGCGGATTCGGGGTTGGGGGTGGGTCCCTATTTGTCTGCTCTGAGCAAGGAAAAGCTCCCCCAACGCGCTCACCCCATCCTGAGCCAGCCCGACCAGCGAGCACCAGCCCGAGGCACCGAGGGCGGCACCAACTCTGGGCCAGGCACTGACCCCAAACTGATGGGGCAAGAGGAAATCTGCCCCAAACACCCACCCCACCAGCCTGGTCCAGACCTGCCCTGGAGACCCGAACCTGCCCCAGTTCCCCCTTCTCCAGCCGGGGGAAGGGGTGCTCTGGAGGAGTGAGCATGGGAGGTGGTTGCAGCTGGTTTTTGGGTCAGTGGTACAAAGGGAAGGGGGTTTGTGCCCTCGTCTCTGAGCGAGACGCCCCCCCCTTAGAGCCCTGATCAGACCCCCCACGTACAAAAACTACGTCACAGAATAAATAGAGGCACCGAGAGGGAGGCAGGATGGGGGGGCATTAATGGGGAATGCCACATCCAGCCCCCCCTCCCTATTGCCCTGCCACCCCCTGCGGCAATGGCCAAGTCCTCCATCCTCTGCACCCCAGGTACCCACTCGTGTCTGAGTCGCGGTGCTGTCCCAGCCGGGTGGGAAGGGCTGCAGGGCAGGAGGAGCTGCCCCAGCCTGGGGCCATCTGTCTGTCCGTCCGTCCGTCCCACCATCGGCACGGCGTGCTCCGCTGCGCTCAGTTGATGTCGTCGTAGATGCTGGGGGTGTGGGGCGCGGGCGGCTTCGGCTTCTTCTTCTTGCTGGAGCCGAGCCCCGGGGCGCCGCTCACCAGCCCCAGGTGGGGCTTTTTCTTCTTAGTCTTGCGGGACTCCGAGTTGTTCGTACCTGGGCGGGAGGGAGGAGCTGGGATGCTGGGGCCTGGCTGGGGCAACAGAAGCCCCCCCAAAACAGGGAGGATTCCCCTAGCAGAGACCTCTATCCAGGGAAACCTACCCCAAACTAAGGGACATTGCTGCACCCAGGAATACGAGTGACAATTACCCAGCAGAGCCAGTTTAGGGACCATTTGAAATGACTGGATAGCCATGGCCCGTCCCCTCTTATGCTGGGGAGATCCTGGGGGCCAGGAGCAGATAGGAGTGACCAGTCATGTCCCTGCCCGAGGGTTTTGTGCCACAGGGTCTTCCCCACTTAAACACTCACTTGCTTTCGAGGAGGCTGAGTCAGAGGGCGAGATGTCGGAGGAGCCGTCCCACTGGAGCCGGCTCATGATGGCCTGGCTCTCGGCCACGTCGAAGCTGTCGTTCTCCACGCTGCCCTCCGCCTCGGGGAGGGACCTGAGCAGAGGCGTTACACACGTCCCCAGGCCCAGAGCTGCACCCAGGGGTGCTGGCTCCCCCGGCCTCCCTGCTCGCTCATCGGTGCAAGGGAGACACTAAGGGCTTGATCCAGCTCCCCGCAGCATGGCCGGGGCTGTACTCACAGCTGGATTGTGTATCCCGATGCCAGCCCAGCTGGATCCCCAGGCTCCTGTCCCTTCCCTGCACCCCAAATCCCCCCAGTCGTCCCTGTCCCATCCCTACCCTCACTCTGGACCTGGGGGCAGAGATGCCCCATGCAGCCTCCCCACGATATCCGTTCACAGGCTGCTGGCACTGGGTGACAGAGCCTCGTCCCCGTCCCCATGCTGGGCCATTGGCCCTCACAGACCCCATCTGTGCGCTCACTTACGCAGAGGGACCGAGGAGGTAAACCCGGACCGACCTCCGCTGCTCATCCGTGTGCTGTGGACACCGCAGGGACCTGCGAGAGGAGACACAGGGCTGAGTCAAGGCATTTTGCTGTCCCCCTCCACCTCCCCCCCAATCTCCCATCCAGATCCAGGCACCCTGGGGATCCCCAGAAACCCCAGACAGCCCTTCCCAGAGCAAGAAAACCCCGAGAAGCTCTCACCTGGTGCACATCTTCTTAGTGTGTTCGGAGATGACCCCGCATTGCTGGGGAGAGAAGAGGTGGGTGAACAGGCGGACGAGAAGCCACGCAGCCCCAGGACTGCTCTCCAGCATGCTGGCCCGAGGGAGACAGTCCCCAGGAACCATGGTCCTGGGCACCCTAACCCCCCCAGATCTGTCTTGTCACCCCCAAGAGAGACCAGCCACATCAACCAGATCTACCACCCTGGGTCACTATGGCCCTGGGATTGGGACCTGCCGCCCAGCCGGGTGCAGAGGTTTCTCCAGGCAAAGAAGCACTGGGGAAAGATTTCCACACCAGAATCGCGTCCTGCTTGCGCGCCCTCAACCACCTCTCCTTGCCAGAGATGTCTGCCCAGGGTCTGGTCCAGTGGCACCCCACAAGCCGCAGCGGTGATGGCCGCAAGCAGACCCCTGGGGCCACGCACCGTGGTGAGCAGTGTCCGGAGCTCCTCGGGGCCCAGCGTCTCGTAGCTGATTCCCGCCGAGTTGCTGTACTGCGGGGGACAAAGGGCAGCGTCAGGGCCGGTGGGGGAAAGACATGAGCCCTCACCAGAAACCTGGACCATCGTGGGTGCCAGCGGGGAGGGACACAGGAGGGGACAGGGCCAGGCGCCGTCTCCTCCAGGAACGGCCGCGGACTCACCTTGAAGGGATCGGGGTTCCCGCTGAGCTCGCCTGGAAGAGAGGACGGGTGAGGACGGTCACCCACACGCAGCCCACGTCCTGTGGCCCCGGCCCGTCACCCCTCCTCCGAGGAGCCACCAGCCTCCGTCCCCGTCCCCAGAGCCAGCTCTGCAGCCCCATTTCGGAGAAAGCCCCGCCCCCCAAATAAGCTCCACCCTGTCACAAATGCCCCGCCCATCCAGGCACTCTGCCTCCACTGCATACCCCGCCCCCTGCCACAAGCCCCGCCCCTCCACTGTAGCCCCACCCCTGCATGGCAAAGCCCCGCCCACTCACCGTTCTTGTGTTTCAGGGATTTGGACCTGCGGGGCGAGTTGGGGTTCTGCAACGAGAGCGGGGTCCGGCTGGGCTGAGCGATGCGGCTCCGCGTCCCCCCCCCCGGCAACCCCCTAAAAGGTGGCCGCAACCTGCCCGCGAAGCGGCCACCGCGAGGCCCCCGAGCCCTGCCGCCGTGCTCCTCACCTTATCCGATTTCCTCTTCTTGGCTAGGGGAAGAGAGAGAAGGGGGTGATTTTTACTTCATTGGGTTCATTTAACCCCAAATGTTGCAGCACGAGCAGCCAGATCCACCCTCCAATTACAGGGGGTGTTTCTGTCTGCACAGACACTAGGAGAGAGGGGACCGGGGACACCCAAGCTCCGCACTCAGCTGCTTTAACCCCCGTATAAAGGCACGGAGAAGGGGGCGCGGGGGCCACAGGGAACCACCAGCCAGGACACGTCCTCCACCCTTTGCACAGGGTGGAAGAGGGAGGGAACCTCTCTTTTCCCCAGCCCCCTCGTGCGAGAAGGTACAGGGCGACCAGGGAGCCCCCAGCGAGGCTGGTGCCCCCACCACCCCTACGTGCCCCCACCTTTCTTCTCAGAGCCGTAGGACCAGTCGTTGTCATTTATATCATCGTTGTCCTCCTGGTCGCTCTCTGACTTGTTCATGTTGTTGCTGCTCGCAATCCTGTATGCAGAGGGGAGAAATGGGTGTCAGGGCCCTGGCACCCCCACCCAGGATCGTCCCTGCACCGCCGGGAGCTCTGCCATGCCCACCTCAAAACCACCCCTAGGGGTCCCAGGTCCAACCCAGCCCCAGATACAACATGGGGGATCCTGGCCAAGGGAAGGGGGACGAAGGAGCTGCAACTCCGGGGTTTAGAGACAGGGACACACAACCCCATAATCAAAAGTGAGAGCAGGGGGGAGCCCAGATGCCTAGTTTCCGCTCCAAGCTCAATCAAGGACGAGCTGAGCTGAGTCTACCTGGGTCCTCTCCTCCCTGTCCTCTGCAGAAAGACCTGACACAGACCCACCGCCCAGCTCTGAGCCAGGTTCACCCACTCAGGCCTCAGTTTCCCCACGCAGGGGGAGGCCGAGGGAGCCCAGGGACCAGCGGCCGGGGCTCACCTCCGGTTGGCAATGCGGCTGCTGTTGCGGCCCATGCCCAGGCACTTCTCCAGGTGGGGGGCGAAGCGGGACGCAGCGATGCTGCGGCTGCAGTTGGGGCACACACACTCCTTGTTCTTCCACTGGTTGTAGACCTGCCCAAAGATGTCCACGCCGGGCTGGTCCACGATTTCTGGGGGAGGCACACGCGTCAGCCCGGCCCAGGGGAGCCACACGCTTCCTGACCCATCCCCGCGTGGAGGGAACTGATGGAAACCCATCACTCTGGGTGCTGCCCGTACAGGTGATTCCCCAGTCTCCCCCTTTGAGAGCCCCATCTCCAGCCCAGATCTCCATGGTTCACCTCCCTGCCACCAACTGACCTCTCTGGTCTTTGGGGTTTGTCACACAAACCCCCATGCAAGTTTATGATGAAGCTCCACCTCTCCTGCGAGGGAAACTCTGGCTATAACCCCAGCTCCTGGGCAGTGGCGTTTTGCCTGGGGGGTAAAGGGACCTTCTGGATTTCTTTGGCTCAAGCCAGAGAGACTCCTGACTTCTCTCCCTAGGGACGGCAGGCTCCTTGGGGAGGAGAGGCCAGGGCAGATGTAGCGCTCTCCTGCAAGTGCAGCACAGCCAGGAAGGTCTCTTTTATCCACCCCTTCCCCAAGTAAATGAGGCTTCCCCAGGCCAGGGCAAAACACCTGGACTCGGGGCAGCAACACCAGCGTTTCCAGGGCTCGATTCACTCCATGCGTTTCCAAAACGGATGCCTGCGTAGAGGCAGAACCACCATGCTGCACATTGAAGTTCTTCTGCATCATTTCTCCCTCGTGCCAAAGTCCTCACCACCAGCAAAAACCAATCCCTCTAACGGCCTCTCCACGGCATTTCTGGCAGCACCAGCCCTTTCTGGCTGTGACTGGAAATGGGATGTTCTCCGTCCCACTCACCTCGGGGAACCCATCCCCAGGAACCTCCCGGGCACTCACCAAAGTCCTTCATGCTGTCCGGGTCCGTGTCGTCCAGGAAGAAGTAGCCACACTTGACCGCCCGGTGGACTTCGAAGCAGAGGCCCAGGCAGGCATCTTCGACCAGGTCCGTGTAGATCTCATGCGCGATGGCCTGGGGCAGGAGGGGACGCGGAGCCGTAAGAGCCGAGACAGGGAGGCTGGGCTAGGCCCTGAGGGGGCCACAGATTGCTTGGCCCCTGAGGCTCAGCACCAGTCCGGATCAGAGCCAGAAAAAAGTGGGAGTGACCCCAGCTAGCCAGAGCGGACAACCGGAGGCAACATGCTGGGTCTGAGGGCATGACGACTGCTGGGGAAGGAGGGGGAAGGCGGTAGATCTACCCCAGGACCGCTTACCTCCAGTTTGCTGTTATCCAGGCCAGACAAAGACATATCCTCCATTTTCATTTGCAAATGCTCGTGGAGAAGTCACGCTGAATGCACATAGCACAGGACAGGCTGGGATCTCGCTGCACAACGACAGGCAGGGACCGCGTTGGCTGATCCGGCTCTGTCCGGGAGACCCCCTCCGCCCCCCAGCTTCGCAGGGAAACCCACCCCAGGCCACGGGAAGAAGGGGCAGGAGCCAGCCCAGCGGCTAGCAGCCACAGAGCCCTGTCTCCCCGGGGAGGGCCCGAGGCAGCGAGGGGCTGCTGTCGAGCGCCGGGGCTCCGCTCCAGGAACCGCAGAGCCAGCACAAACCACGCTCCGAGGCGGTAACCGGCCAGGCCAGCCCAGACCGCAGGAACCCAGAAACACGCGGGCCCCAAAATCCCCGTGGTGTCGCCAAGCACCAAAAGGCAAAGTCTTGGGTTAAATACTCCAGGAACAGGGGGAGAGGGAGCCCCCACGTCGGGCTTTGTGCCCCCGCTGCACCGATTCACCCCCCAGCTCTGCTGCTCGGTACAAACACAAACCCTTGCAAGACGGGGCAAAAGGTGGGTGAGGCCGAGAAGGGCCTGTGCGAGGGGGCCTGGGGAGCTCTGCAAACGCGGGGGACCCCCGGGACGAAAGGAGAGGTGCGCCAGGAGCAGGCAGACCCCACGGACCAGGCGCTCTGGGGGGAGTGGGAGGTCCGGCACGCCTGGGTTCCCCGCCTGGCTCTGAACAACTTTCACGAAAGCCTCTCCCCGGGAGAAAAGGCCTCTCCCAAGCCCTTTCATTGAGATAAACAAGGCCTCTCCCCGCCGGCGGCCGCGGCCCCGTCCGGGAACGCACCGTCCCCCGCGCCGCAGCGGGCGCCGTGGAGCCAGGGACGCCCCCGCGCCCCCCCACCCCCGACCACCACCGCGGGGGCCCTTCCCCGGCACCAGCTGCCCCGACCTGCCTGGCAGTCACCGAGGCATCAGGGCTCCAGGCCAGGCAGACCCTCCGGCGGGGAGGGTCGACACGTGGGGATCAGGGGGCCGTTTCCCCCCCACACCCCGTCCCGAAACGCCCCGTCAGGATGTCACAAGCTCCCCGGCGGCAGGGGCCGGTGGTTTTTTGCTGCATCACCTTCCCTTGAAGCAGAGAGACTGAGAGGGAGGGGATGGGGGCAAACGGGAGCCCCGTGGGCACGGGGTACCCCGCAATGCACCCCCTCCACCCCCCCGAGCAGAGCCCCCCGCCACAGAGGCCGCCCCAGCCCCAGCCAGAGCCCCCCTCAAACGGGACGGTAAAAGAAGGAGGGGAAAAAAATCCCACGTGAAGATACCCCGGCACAAGTGCCCCCGGAGCCCCAGCGCCCGCAGGAGCCCCAGGGCCCGTCGCCCCGGCGCGGGGGGCTCCGGACACAGCCCCGGCGACGGGGGCCCCGGCATCCATCCGTCCGTCTCCCCCCACCCCAACCCTGCACACACGTTTCCGGGCCTGGGGAGGGGATTTTCTACCTCGGAGACAGAAAGAGGAAACACCAACTGGCGTCGTTTCAAACCTTTCCCCGCGCTGTACACGGGCCGTTTCCTCCCCGGGTGGCCTCGGCCCCTGGTGCCCCCCGCCCTCCCCGCCCGGCGCTGGGGGGGCTGGCGGGGTGCGGGCCAGGCGCCGGGGGCTGCCCGGGGGGGGCTCTGCCGGCCTCCCGCTGCGGGCGGCCCTCCAGACAAGGCCTCGAGGAGCCGAACAAAAGGGCCGTAGGCACCCAGCTCGGGGCAGGGGGGTGCACCCCGTCGCCCCCCGCCAGCCACCGGGGCCACGGCGGCTGGGGGGGGGGGGGCGACGCCTGCCGACAGCCCCCCACCACCGAGCTGGGTGTTCAGGGTGGGGGGGGGGTGGACATGGCATCCCCAGACTGGGGGGCCCAAAGCAGGGCTGGGGGCCACAGGGGATCCCCCGGGATGGGGGAGGATCCCAAGCAGGGCTGGGGGTTACAGGGGATCCTTCAGCATTGGAGGGACTCCCAAAAAAGGGCTGGGGGTTACAGGGGATCCTTCAGCATTAGAGGGATCCCCAAAAAAGGGCTGGGGGTTACAGGGGAATCTTTCAGGGTTGCGGGATCCCAAAGCAGGGCTGGGTGTTCTGGGGGATCCTCTGCGACTGGGGAGGATCCCAAAGCAGGGCTGGGGGGCCACAGAGGATCCTTCAGCACTGGAAGGATCCCAAAAAAGGGATGGGTGGTCTGGGGGATCCCCTGGGACTGGGGAGGATCTCAAGTAGGGTTGGGGGTTTTGGGGGGGGGGAATCTGTCAGCACTAAGGGGATCCCAAGCAGGGCTGGGTGGTCTGGGGGATCCCCTGGGATTGGGGAGGATCCCAAAGCAGGGCTGGGGGCATCTGGGAGATCTACTGGGGTAGGAGAGGACCCCAAGCAGGGCTGTGGGGGTCTGGGGGATCTACTGGGATAAGGGAGGACCCCAAGCAGGGCTGGGAGGGGGATCAGGGGATCCCCTGGGATTGGGGAGGACCCCAAACAGGGCTGTGGGGGTCCTCTGGAACTGGGAAGGGCCCCAGGCAGGGCCGGGGGGGCCCCCTGGGATTGGTGAGGACTCCAGGCAGGGTCGGGGGGCTGGGAGGGTCCCCTGGGATTGGTGAGGACCTCATGCAGGGCTGGTGGGAGGGTCCCCTGGGATTGGGGAGGACCCCAGGCAGGGCCGGGGGGGGGGTCCCTAGAATTGGGGAGGACCCCAAGCAGGGCCGGGGGGGCCCCCTGGGATTGGGGAGGACCCCAGGCAGGGCCCCAGGCAGGGCCGGGGGGGGCCCCCTGGGATTGGGGAGGACCACAAGCAGGGACGGGGTGGGGCAGTGGGGGTCCCCTGGGATTGGGGAGGACCCCAGGCAGGGCCGGGGGGGGGCCAGTGGGGGTCCCCTGGGATTGGGGAGGACCCCAGGCAGGGCCCCAGGCAGGGCCGGGGGGGCCCCCTGGGATTGGGGAGGACCCCAGGCAGGGCGGGGCGGCCCGGGGGACCCCTCAGCACCGGGGACCCCAAGCAGGGCCGGGCCCGCGCGGCGGCGAGGCCCGGGCGGCCCCGGGAGGCAGGCGCGGGCGGGCGGGCGGGGCTGGGTGGCGGCGCCGCGGGGGAGGAGCAGCCCGCCCGCCCCCGCCCCTCGCTCGCTCGCTCACTCACCGGCGCGGAGGGCCCGGGACCGGGACCGGGGCCAGGGCCGGGGCCGGTCAGCGCCCCCCGCCGCTCCGCCGCGCGGCCCGGCCGCGGCTCGCCATGCTCGACAGCGCCGCCCGCCGGCACCGGGCAGCGGGCGGCGCCGGGGCCGGGGCCGGGGCCGCAGCGGGGCCGGACGGAGCGGGCCGGGCCGGGCCGGGCCTCGCGCACCCTCCGCCCCGGCGGCGGCGGCGGCCGAGGGGGGGAGGGGGAGGGGCGGGGCGATGCAGCCAGGCCGCGCGCACGGGCCCGCCCCCCCCGCGCCCCGCCGCCGCCAATGGGGAGGCGCCGTGCGCGCCGCCGCCAATAGGAGCGCGCCGCCGCCGCCGCGCGGGGCCGCCCACATAGTTGGAAGGCGCCGGGCGCCGCGGGGGGCGGGGCTGCGCGCCGGGGGGGGCGGGGCCTGGTAGGGGCGGGGCCTCGCGGCGGGGCGCCCCGCGGTCCCCGCCTCCCTCCGCCGGCTCCGCCCGGGGCCCCCAGGGGTCGCTCCGCGGGGTGACCCCGCTAATGCCCCCTTGTCCTCATGGGTCCCCCACGCATGGACCCCCCATGTCCCTATGGACCCCCCATAGTGACCCCTATAGACCCCCCATGTCCCTATGGATCCCCCCATACTGACCCCCATGGACCCCCCATGTCCCTATGAACCAGCCCTTATCCCTATGGACCCCCATGTCCCTATGGATCCTCCCATACTGACCCCCATGGACCCCCCCATGTCCCTATGGATCTGCCTTTATCCCTATGGACCCCCCATGTCCCTATGAACCAGCCCTTATCCCTATGGACCCCCATGTCCCTATGGACCCCCCATAGTGACCCCTATAGACCCCCCATGTCCCTATGGATCCCCCCATACTGACCACCATGGACCCCCCATGTCCCTATGAACCAGCCCTTATGCCTATGGACCCCCCATGTCCCTATGGATCCTCCCATACTGACCCCCATGGACCCCCCCATGTCCCTATGGATCTGCCTTTATCCCTATGGACCCCCCATGTCCCTATGGATCCTGCCATACTGACCCCTATGGACCCCCCATGTCCCTATGGATCCTGCCATACTGACCCCCATGGATCCCCCATGTCCCTATGGACCTGCCTTTATCCCTATGAACCCCCCATGTCCCTATGGATCCTCCCATACTGACCCCCATGGACCCCCCATGTCCCTATGGATCTGCCTTTATCCCTATGGACCCCCCATGTCCCTATGGACCAGCCCTTATCCCTATGGATCCCCCATGTCCCAATGGATCCCCCCATACTGCCCCCTATGGATCCCCCATGTCCCAATGGATCCCCCCATACTGATCCCCATGGATCCCCCATGTCCCTATGGATCCCCCATGTCCCTATGCCCCCCCCTTATCCCTATAGATTCCCCCATGTCCTCATGAATCCTCCCATCTCCCTGTGGATCCCTCCATACTGATCCCTATGGATCCTCCCATCTCCTTATGGATCCCCCATGTCCCTATGGATCCTCCCATCTCCTTATGGATCCCCCATGTCCCTATGCCCCCCTCCACCCCCTCCATACTGATCCCCATGGATCCTCCCATACTGATCCCTATAGATCCTCCATGGCCCTATGGACCCCCTCTTATCCCCATGGATCCCCATATCCCCATGGGCCCCCCGATCACCATGGTTCTCCCACCTCCCTACGGCCCCCATACTGATCCCCATGGATCCGCCATGTCCACACAGGTCCCCCAACAGTGGTCCATATGAACCCCCCTTTCGCCATAGGGGTCCCTCAACACTGATCCCCGCGGATCCCCCGATAGCGATCCCTACGGATCTCCCCTATCCCTATGGATGCCCCACACCTCCGTGGGTCCCCCAGTGGTGACCCCCAAGGACCCCCCGCCATCGACCCCCGCCAACATCCCAGCAGCGATCCCTACGGCTCCCGACAGCCCCCCGGGGCAGGAGCCGCGGGGGGGGGGGGGGGGGAAAAACACTCCTCACACCGACGTTGGGTTTTGTTTTGGGTTTTTTTTTTTCCCCTAAAGTTTTATTTTTTATAGTAATGACATGAGAACAGAAACATTATTTTTCACTTTATTATACAAAAAAAAAAAAAAACTCAAAAACAACAAAAAAAAAAGAACCGAAACCCAAGCAAACCGGGGAACTGCAGAGGCGGCGGCGGCGGGCCGGGCCGGAGCCGGCCTGGCCTCCGCCTCCCGCTCAGCCGTACAAATTTGAAGTTGGGATTGTTGTTGGTTTTTGTTTTTGGGGTTTTTTTTTTTTTTTTTTGGATTTTTTTTCCCGTATTTTTTTTAAACCTACAAAAACACTCTTTAAATATTAGAAAAAAAAGATGATTTTTTTTTCTTTTTTTTTTCTTTTTTTCTTTTTTTTAAACGTAATTCACAAGAACTTCCATCTAAAGGATCCCGGGTTTTTTTTTTTTTTTTCTTTTTTTTTTTTTTTGTGGCAGTGCAAAAATGCACTCAGGTTCAATCCTCTTACAGCGCAAACGCCTTCCCCCCCCCCCCCCGCCACCCCCCAACTGTCGGCACTGTAAGAATTTTTCATTTTTATTATTTTTTTTTTAAACAGAAAAAAAAAAGTATTTTTTTGTCTTTTTTTTGTACTAAAAACACATCCACTAAAACACGACGGTGCTGGGTACATTCAGCAGAAAAAGGGATCGGTTTCCCCTTCGGGGACGGGGCGGGGGAATTAAAAACCGGGAAGAAAATGAAAGGAAAAACCCCAAACGGAGGGCGGGGGGGGGGGGAACACGGGCTCTTTTGGGTGCCCGGCCCCCGGGGAGGAGGGGGGGTGAGGGAGGATTGTCCGTGTTGGGGGGGGCACCGGGGTGACCCCCCCCCCGGGGACCCCGCGGAGCGAGCCCCAGGTTGGGTGAAATTTCCCCCAAAGTGGTGTTTTTTGGCCCGATTTGAGGAGGGGGGGGGAGGAGGCTGGTGGGGAGGGGGCCGCTGCGCACCCCCCCCCACCCTGGGGGGTCCCCGGCGGTTAGAGCAGCGGTTTTGGGGTACCCCCAACCCCCCTGCCTATGGGGGGGCAGCTGGATTTGGGGTGCTGAGCGGCGATCCCCCCCCCCCAGCCAAAAAGCCCCAAATCTGCCGCTTCGACCCCCCCCCAGCCCACGCTGAGATTTGGGTTAAAAAAGAGGAAAAAGAGCTAAACAAAAACACACGGGAGGAAAAAAAAAAATGCCCCAACCTCACCTCCCTATCACCGGGGGGGGGCACGTATCTCCCCCCATCCCCTTTCCGGCAGGGGGGAAAAGCCCCCCCCAAAAAAAATCTGCCCCCGCCGGGGGGGCCGGGACCCCGCGGGGACCCCCGTGGGATTGCTGGTGCTCGCATCGGCTTAAAAAGGGGGGGGGTCCCCTACGTCACCCCCCCGGTCCCCGTCCCGGCATGCGGGGAGGGGGCTCGGACCTCCAAAATCAACCCAAACCGCACCAATATTTACAGTCTGGCTGGGGGGGGGGGTCCCATATCCCCCCCCCCGAGAGCGCAGCCCCCCGGGAGGGTAACGGGGGGGGGGAAGCAGGGGGGGCCAGGGTGAAGGGAGAGGAGCAGCTTTGCCGGGTGGTGGACAGAGATGGAGGGAGGGAAAAAACTGGGGGGGGGGGGGGAAGGGGGGGGGGAAGGAGGAAAAAATAAAATAAAAAGATGGATATTTCTTGTTTTATAAAAAGGAAAAAAAAAACAAGAATAAAATAAAATACAACGGCACAACAACCACCGACAACACAGACAGTCGCTCCCGGCAGCACCCCCCCCCCAACCCCCCAACCCCCCCCCCCCCCAAAAAAAAAATTGGTCACGATGAGCAGAAAGGCCCCCGGGGCCGGGGGAGCGGCGGGGTGGCCCCCCCGCGCCGGGCGGTCCCCGCTCGCTCCTAAGTGCCGTGGATGCGGTGGGCTCCGCCGGCGCCGCTGCCGGACCCCCGGGCAGTGCCCGGCCCCCTACCCGGCCCCCCCCCCCGGAGAAGCCGCCTGGGCCGGGGGCGGGGGGGGGGCGCATTTTGGGGGGGGGGGGGTGTTGGGAAAAGGCAGGAAGGGGGAAGAGAGAGCGTCCCCCCACGGCTGAGTCCTGAGCAACTCGGCTCACGCGCCGCGTCCCGGGGCCGGACGGGGGGGGTCTGCGGATTTTGGGGGGGGGGGGCTTTTTTCCATTCGTGGGGTGCTTTTTGTTAAAAAAAAAAAAAGGGGGGGGGATTTTTTTTGTGGTTTTTCTTTTCTTTCTATAAAGTCCGGAGCTGGTAGCGAAGGGTGAAAAAGGGGGGGGGGGGTCGAGCCTCCAAAAATAACGACCAAAACGGCTTCCCCCCCCCCACACCTTGCTCCTCGACAAGGGGGGGCCCAGGAGGGACGGGGGGGGGGGCGGCTCATCCCCTCCTCTGCCCCAAGCCCCCCCCCCGTAGTGTGAGCTCGGCCGAGGGGCCCTTCCTCCAGCTTGGGGAGGAGGAAGAGGAGGAAGAGGAAGGCAGCGGTGGGGGCGGGGACCAAAACCGAGAAGAAACCAAACGACGTTACTAAGAGCTGGGCCGGGGGGGGGGGCAGCGGCGGCGGGGGGGGGCGCGGATCAGTTGGAGTCGGAGTCGGACGAGTCCCCCGAGGAAGAGGAGGAACTGCTGCTGCCCTCCGAGTCGTTGTCGTCCTCGTCTTCGTCGTCCTCGTCTTCGTCGTCCTCGTCGTTCTGCGGAGGGAACGGCGGGGGGGGGGGGGGACACAAGGGATGGGGTGGTTTAGCCGGTGGGGAGGGGGGGGGTGGCTGACGGGGGTGCGACACCCCCCCCCCCCACCGCCACACTCCCCCTTCCTCCCATCTCCCCCTCCCCGCATCCCGGGGGGGGGCACCCGGAGGCGCCGAGCCCACCCTGGCCGTCCGGGTGGGCTCCAACCCCGTTGCCCGGCCCAGGGCGACGTCTCACCGCCCCGGGGAGGGGAGGGGGCGGGGGGGGGAAGCGGCAGCAGGGAGGGAGAACCGGGGTGGGGGGGTGGGGGGCAGCTGGGCGCACGAGTGAGTTTGCAAGTGCTCAGCGGGGCCAGGAGCGGGGCCGGAGCAGCGCGCGGGACCCTACCCTCACCTCTGCCACTGCCTCGCTACACGATCCCGCCTCGTGCCTCAGTTTCCCCCCTCTAAAGCCGGGGAAGGAAGAGGCGTGAGCCGAGACCAACGAGGGGGGGTCGAAACACCTCACCTGTCCGGTGGCGAGCACAAGGCACGGACACGGTTTCTGGCCCCAGCGCCATCCAGCATACTCTGATTTCAGTTGCACCGGTGTAAAACTTTGACTCTGGTGACTTACTCGGCATTCACACTGGCGCAAACGGAGCCGAGACCAGACTCAGTATCTCCACCAGGAAAAAGACAGGAGATTTTTCTCTGCTCACTGGCGCTCCGCACAACCCGCACACCTCTGCGCCCCGCGGCTGCTCCTAACGCCCTCCCCGGCCCCCCCGGCCCCCCCCGCGGGCGGGCAGCTCCTACGCCGCCGTCCTCTCCGAGCCCGGGGGCCGCATTTCCCCTTCCCCACCCCGGCTGGGATGCAGGGGGACGGGAGCGAAGCGGGATGTGTGTCGTGTGTCACCCCCCCCACCAACCCCACCGGTCTCCCCCCCCCACACACCCCTCCCCAAATCCTGGGCTCCCTCCCCCCCAAACCCCCCCCCCCGGCCGGCCGCCCTCCCCGCGGCCTCACCTCGTCCCCGTCCTCGCTCTCCTCCTCGCTGCTCGACTCCGACGAGTCGGCGCCTTCCTCCGACGAGTCGCCGTTGTCGTCGTCGTCGTCCTCGTCGTCTTCGTCGTCCTCCTCCTCCTCGTCCTCGTCCTCGTCGTCTTCGGACTCCTGTTTGGGGAGGGGGGTCGGTCACGGGTGGGTGCGACGGGACCCCTCCCGTCCCGCCAGCTCCCACCCCACCTCGGCGGCCGGCTCGTCCCCATTTTACGTCCCCCCCCCCCCCCCCCCCAAAAAATCCTTGTTTCAGGGCAGGCTGCAGGCAGCGCCGGGGCGCGAGGGGTCGGGGTGCCCACCTGGCCGAGCAGGGTGCTGGGGTGGGAGGTGGGTGGGGGGGTCCCAGCCCAGGGACGGCTCCCCGGCGGACTCACCGACTTGGACTGCATCGTCGGCTTCATCTTGGGGTTCGGGCCCCGCATCTTCCCTATGCTCTTGCGTTTCTGCCGGCGGAAGAACGAGGCGAAACCGGTCAGGGCGGCAAAGCTCGCGCTCGGCCCGAAGAGAAACCCCCCCCCCCAGCCCCCCAAACCCTTCCCTCACCCAGCGCCCCCCCGGCCTCCCCCCCGGCCCGGACTCACGTTGGACACGTGCTCCTTGTAGGCGGCCCGCTCCTGGGGCGACAGGCTCTGCGGAGACGGAGCAGACGGTCAGGACGCGCGCGGCGGGGGCCGGGCACAGCGGGCAAGGACCCGCCGGCTCGGGTACGGGTTACCCCCCTCCCCAGTCGTATATGTTTTTAAGAAAGGCCTTTTAAGGTCCAAAGTGCGAGAAGCAAGGCTGGAGACGGTGGTTTTCCAGGCTGGCCAGCGAGCAGAGGCCACCTCCAGGGACAACCAACCCCAAGGGGTGAGGGATGCTGGGCTCAGATCCTGCCCGGCGCTGGGGGTCCCGGCCCGGCGCTCACCTTGAGCCAGACGTCGAGGTGCACCTTATACTGTTTCTGCTGCTCCTCCGCCAGCTTTTTGTAGTGGTCCTTCTGGCCCTGGGAGATGCGCTGCCAGCGGCTGCCGATCTCCACCATCCGCTCCTTCAGCGGCAGGTGGTTGAGCTCCCCGTTGGAGAGCAGCTCCTGGGAGAACTTCTGGTAACCGTTCCTGCAAGCGGCGGGTGGGAGGGGGACGGGGACGCAGAGAGTGGCTCAGACAGCGCGCACGCCGACCACCCGGCCGTCCCCCCGCACCACAACCCCGCTCCCGAGGCACCAACCGCCGGGAACCCCTGCCGCGGTCCGGGCCACGCTCCCTCCAGCCCAGGGCTGCTCCTCGGCGCCGGCTCCGTCGCCCAGCGGGGTCGTCCCCCGGCCAGACCCGGCTCTTTGGCTGCCCCGCCATGCCCAGGGTACTCACATGGGGGGTTTCTTTGGTTCTCCCTGGAACTTCATCTTCTTGGCGGAGTTGGTGGAGCACGGAGGAGCCCGCATCTCGCTCAGCTCCCTCTGGGGCGGGAGGACAGAGAGGGGTCAAGGAGACGGGCCAACGCCGGCCGCGGGGGCACACCGAGGGGCGAGGAGGAGCGGGGACCCACCTCGTATCGCTTCTGATCCTCTGCCGCTTTCTTGATCCACATCAGCTTCTCCTTCTTCTCCATGTTGTTCCAAGTGGCCTCCATGGCCTTCAGCGCCTTCCCCCGGTCGTTCTGCAGCACGGAGAGGGCAGCGCCCCGTTAGACACCCCCCAGGACGCCGGGGACACCTGGGTGCTCTTCCCAGCTCCGGCCTCAGCTCCCCGCGCCGTGCCCTCGCCTCTGCCCTCCCCATCGCGAACGGGGCCAAACCACCGGCAGCGGTGTGAAAGCAAGCGAGACGGTGCAAGGCTCTTCCCTCCCTGACGGGGAGGAGAAGTCACCCCGTTTCCAGCTCCTTTCCCGGCCCGCCGCTCACCTTGAAACGAGCCAGGTAGTCTCCAATGACGCTCTGCTGCCAGATCTCCTCGGCCGTCTTGGGAGACTCGGGCAGCTTCCCGCGCTCCTCTTTATCCGAGCCGTGCTTCTTCTCCGACTGCGCCTTCATAGCCGCCTCCCGCGCTTTGTACTTGGCCTGCGCGAGAGCGCGCGGTGGGGATGAGAGGGCAGTACGACCACCCGGGCGCCGAGCCCGCTGCAGAGCCCCTCCGGCCACCCAGCACCAGGAGGCGAGGGAGCAGGGTGCTGCTTCCCCCAGCACCGTCCGTGCACGGACCGGTCCGGGCAAGGCGGGGAGGGAGATTGCAAACAAACGCGCTCCCCCACCAAGCGCACACGTGTTTCAGGACGTCCCACCACCACCAAGGAAACCCTCAAGCCTTTAAACTGAGGCTCGAGGATCCACCAGGTTCCTTATCGAGCTGCTGGGTTTTGACCCACTGGGTTGCATGGACCAACTGGATGGATCCAGCCAAGCAAGAGGGACAGGACACAGCCAGGGGCACCGGTCGGCGCCAACACCAGCTCTTGGGCGACCACCGGAGCTGCGATGCTCCTGGGGACCGACGTCCCCCAGCTCCGCTGCCCGGAGCGGGCAAAGCCCCTCGCGGCAGGACAAGGGCAGGCAGGGTCCCAGGGACGGGGGCGCGCGAAGAGCAGCGGAGACGGGGTGGAGGACGGCAACAACCTTCTTCTTCTCAGAGAGGTCGTTCCACATGCGGGCCAGGAGCCGGGTCAGCTCGCTCTCCGACAGCTCCGGCCGCTCCTCCTGCAGCTGCTTCCGCTTCTCCTCCGAGAAGATGAACATGGCCGAGATGGGCCGCTTGGGCTTCTCTGAGCTGGCCTGCGGGAGCGACACGGGGGCCGTGGGTGGGGGGCGAACCTCTCTTGCACGGACGAACCCCCCCGCCCCGGCAGCCTCCCGTCCCAGGAAAAACACGATGAAAAGCACAAGCGAAGGAAGCCCCGGGGACATCCCGAGATGCCGCACGAGCCAGCAACCCCCATCGCGCACCTCCGGCACGTGCTGCCCCACCAGCTGCCCACGGCTGCTCTTACCTTGCCCGTCTCTGGGGAGGATTTTTTGGATGCGGGACTCGTCGCCCCTTTCCGGTTGCTGCCCAGCATCTTCTCCTCGCCTAGCACCCGCTGCTGCTCCTCCTCGGGCAGGCTCTGGGCGGCCGGGGGGAGAGACAGGGTTAGACGGCTCCGGGCCCGACGCCGACACGGCTTTAACGCAACCGGGCAAGGGGGACGCCGAGGAAGGGGGACACTAAGGCGCGCAGCCGGTTGGAGACCAGAGCTGGGCCGGCCCACGCTGCCCTGATCCAGAAAGCCACCGCAGACCTGGTGCCCATCCGGGGTGGAGTGGGGGGGTCCCTTCTGCTTCCCCCCCGCCCCAACCCAGGACGACGTCCTTCTGCCCCGGCTCGGTCTCCTCCGCTTCCTCCCCGCCGGCGCGCGGAGGCAGAGCGCGATGCCGGGAAGGGCCCCAGGCTGCCGGCTTTCCCCCCCCCCCCGGCACCGCCGCCTACGCCCCGGCCGGGGAAGGAAGCGAGAGACTCGCTGCCGTCTGCCTCGCCTGCGGCCGCAGCCGCTCGCGGCAACCCCTTCCGCCCGCCGCCTCCCGGCCCCGCTCGCGCCAAGCCTCCGCTCGCCTCCCCGCTTCCTCTCCCCTAGCTGGGGCGGGGGCTCAGGCCTGTTAAAAAATCCCCGCGTGCCCCCCCCCCTCCGTTTCCCAGGGCCCGGCCGGAGAGCGGCCGGGAGCAGGCGTTAGGGCAGCCAAGCAAGAGCCAAGACCCTACGCGGGTATTTCTGCGCAGCCCCCACGCCTGGCTCCCCGCACGATTTTGGGGGCAGCAGAACGGGGCAGCACCAGCGCAGCCCCCCCCCCATCCCCTCCCGGCCAGGGCTCGCACCCCGGCATCGCTCACCTCCAGGAAGCGGAGCAGCTCGATCTCGTAGTCTTTCTTTTTCTGGTGGGAGAGGGAGAGGTCTGGTTACACCGAGACAGCCCACCCCACCGCTGCCCCGGGCGGTCGCTGCGTGGGGGGCTGAGCCGGCCTCAGCCCCCCACCACCGCCAACAGCATCCTCCACCCGCACCGTCGGCTGGTCCCACGCACGGCGACGAAGGCGACGGAGGACGAAGGGAGGTGACCAGGGACCCCAGGGGGCACTGGTGACCGAGACACCAAGAACAGGCGCTGGGGAAGGGGCGGGGGGCTCATATCCACCGAGCTCGCTAGCCAGAAGTCCTCTTCTCCTGGTCCTCCCTCCCCACAGCGCTGGTGGCCATCCGCCTGGCCATCCTCAGCTGCTCACCTGATCACACTTTTTGTGGTACGCATCCTTTTCCTTCTGGGAGAGCAGTTTCCACTGCTGGCTGCACAGCACCATCCGCTCGGTGCTGGGCACGTCTTTCATGTTGGCCATCAGCTCTGCACAGTACAGGGAGTAGCTATTCCTGCAACCCATGGAAGGACCCAGCATTAGGGACAAGCCACCGCACGCACGTCCCTCTGCGGAGCTGGCTGGCTGCTAACAGCCCCCCGGGACCCCCCAACGTCCTCTCCTGCCCTCCGGGTTACACCAGGCGGTGAGGCGCTGCAGCGCACTCCGGAGGTGGCCGCATTTCAGGGAAGCGAGTGCCAACGTCTTTGGATTACCCCCTACCCCAGGGCACTCGGCGTCACCAGAAACCTCACTCAGACTCTGCAAATGGATATTTAAGGACGGGATTAATGGGGTCATCGACAGCCTGTGCCCACGGTCCCAGCAACGGTGCTCTTGGGGCTCTCAAAGCCAGACAGACCAGCAGTTTCCTCGTTAGCGAGAACCAGCGTCTACTTGAGCTGGCCAAGAGCCTGAAGCAATAGCTTGGAGAGGGACGCATCCCTCGCGCCTGAACGGCGAGGGACAGCAGGACACGCCAGGGACACGCAGCACCCTGCACCCTCCCCACCATCACGGGACAGGACTCACGGAGGCGGCTTGGTGGGTCGCCCATCAAACTTGTCCTTGAGCTGGCGCTCGGCCTTGGTGAGCGTGGAGCGGGTGATGCCCTCCTCGCTGAGGTTCAGCTCGGGGTGCTTCTGGATGTAGTCACGCATGATCTCCTGCAAAGGATGGAGAAGCGGTCAGGAGAGGCGCTCCGATCCCCGCCTGGCTGGGGGCCGGAGGAGGAGGAAAGAGAAGCCAACCATTGCCCTAAAGATCTCCCCAGGGGAACTTCTCCCTTCCCCGAACGTCGCTGGAGGAGGCAGGGCTCAGACTCACTAGGGACCTGCGGGGACCTGGCTGAAGCCCCATGCTGCCTATCGGGAGGGGCTGGCTAGCGGCTGGAGCCGCTGGGCCAGGCGGCAGAGTGGCTCGGAGTGAACGTGGGGACGAGTGTGGAGGGGAACGGGTGAGGCTGGTCCCTACCTCGTACTCCTTCCGCTGTTCCAGGGCCTTATGAATCCATTTCAGCCTCTTTTTATCCGAGAGTTGAGACCACTGCTTGCCCAGCGACTCTTTCACCTCCTTCGTGGTGGCCTGAAAACCCAAAGCCAGAGGTGAGGGCAGATGGGTAAAATCCAAAAAAAGAAGAGGGGGGAAAAAAATGGCAAAAATAGTGGGGCCCGCCTGCCCCGGCGGCACCCAGCTGGGGCCGCGGGGGGCTGCAAGCCGAGCTCGCGGCGGGGAAGGGGGTGCGTGCGAGTGTGGGGCATGGCCGGAGGTGGATGTCTGTGCTGGAAATCCTTGCTGCCCTGACTCATGCGAAAGGCTGTGGTCACCCCTTCGACTGCAGACAAAAATCGGGGCGGGGAGGGGGGGGGTCTATAGCCCCCCGAGCCTCTTCCAGATGTGCAGAGCCCCTTCTTACCTCCGTCCAGACTGCTGGGAGCTTCTACTGGCGTCTTCCATCCCGACCCCCCTAAAATGCTTCTCTCATTTCCCCCTCCTCTCCCCCCAGCAGCGGGGTGCAGGACCCCTCACCACTCACGCTCACACGCACTCCCACCCACCGTACTCACATCTGGACGCACTTTCAAGTAGATCTTCTTCTCGTGGTTGTACCACAGCTGCTGGGGGGTCTTGGGTTTTTCGGGGACGTCTGACTTCTTGGCGTTCTGGATGAGGTCCGGGTGGTCTTCCCTTTACCCGGCGGGGAAGCGGGGAAGGGAGAGCGTTAAGGAGGTCGCAGGTGGGAGGAGCGCACCCTCTAAAGCCTCCCCGCTAAGGGACGACTGCGACCGCGGGGCTGAGCCTCCATGAGGATCCGGTACAGGGGGCTGGAGGGTCCCCGTGAAAAACAGGCGGCTTTCGGGAGAGACTGAAGTCCGTGCTTCTCGGGGAGCATAAGGTTTGAGCATCCCCTGTAATGCCCTGCACTCGGCTGCACCCCTGGACCGGCAGCAAGCTACTGGGATCGCCAGGAACCACCCGGATCACAGCAACCAGGCTCCAAGGGAAGGTTTGCGGGAGACGGAGCGGTCGCTAGAGCGTTTAGCGACGCCAGCGACAGGCTCCCTACGCTCCCCTTGCGACCGCTAACGCACAGAGCAGCTGGTCCTCCGCCGCTCGCCGGGCTGGCCGAGTCTCCCAGCTGGAGGGCTCTTTTCAGACACCTTTTCCTTGCTCTTTTTTTCAGCCCCCTCCTTCCCATCCGCCTTCAAATCGCAACGCCCATCAGGGCTTCGTCCGCGAGTCACACGCGGGCGAGGAGACCGGCTGTGCCTTGGAGGGGTGGGGGACACGGCGGGCGGCCAGCTCACCTGAACCTCGCCAGGTTCCTCTCAAACTCCTGCTTCTCTCGCTGGAAGTCCTGGATGTATTTCATCTGGGGGCACAGAGCGGGCCGGGAGGCGGAGAGGGACGTTAGCATCAGGGAACGGGCAGGCAGACACGTCCCTGCCATCCCCGCGGACCGGTCCCGAGAGCCACCGGGCATCCCCGCCGCCGCCGAGGGGACTCGAGGGCTCCCCAGCTCGCAGCACTTGGCGCTGCAGCTCCCAGTTTCTAGCGTGCCCCGCGATGCACGAGTCTCCCCTCTCCCCGCGCGCGAGCCCTTGGGCAATCCGGGAAACAAGCCACTTGGTGACAGCCTCGGGCAAGAGGGCGCAGCAGGACTTGGTGCCCAGCACCTTCACGGACAGACCCACCCCACCTCCGGCCTCCTACCGCACGGATCCTGGGAGGGAGGACAGGGCAAGGAAAGGAAGCCGTACTGGTCTGACAGGTCTAAGCAAGCGCCTGGGTTTTTCCCCATCGAGAGCCCAGAGCAGGACGGAGCCCTCGCCGGGCAGAGGCTGGGCTCTGCTGGTTTTACTGGGCGAGCTGGGCGTGCCCGGAGCGGAAAGGCGCACGCGGGCGAGAAGAGGCTTTCCGACTCCCTCCGTACCTTTTTCTTCTCGGGAAGCTCCTTGTATTTCTTGGACAGGATCTTGGTGAGATCCAGGTTGCTCATTTCGGGGTGAAGCTTGGCGTATTTGGCCCGCTTCTCCATGAAGAAGCGGAAGTAGGGAGTCAGGGGCTTCTTGGGGAAGTCGGGGTGTTTCTGGGGAGAGAGCGAAGCGGCAGACGCTGAGCCGGGGCGAGGGAGGCCGGATGCAGGGCCGTGCCCCGTCTCCCAGGGCCGGCCGGCGGCAGAGCATCGGCCGTCCCCGCGCCACCCCGCCGGGCCAGGAATAGAACAACGCTGGCCGGCTCGCAGCCCCCGGCGCTAATCTCGGACGCAGGCTCTCCGCGATACGCCCGGCCGTATTAAATGTACCCTGCGCTTGGCCTGGACCCAGAGCCCACAGGCTCCGGAGCGCTCGACTGCCTCGGGAAGCCGGTCACGGGGACGAGGCAACCCCGCGCAGGGCCCCGACGGGGGCTGACGGCCCCCGTCCCGACCCGGCGACTGACCCCGACTCCCGCCTAAGCGGCCCTACCTTGAGCTTTTTGCCCTTGTAAGGATTCTTGACGTGCTCCTCAGCGTCCATAATGAGCTCCGTTAGGGTGCGAAACTTCCTCACCTGCGGGAAGCAAAGGGCCGCGGGTGCTGAACGCACCGGGGACGGGCGAGAGGCACCCGGCGCAGAGCCCCGACGGGCTTTCGCGACGCCACCCCGCTACGACTCGGACCAGCGCTGGCACGCCGGCGTTCCCACCACGCGAACCGAAGTCTGCAACGGCCCCGGCGGCGGGACGGCGGCAGCGCTAAGGGCTGACGCTCGGCGCCTTCCACGCCGGCTGTTCAAACAGGCGCCGGCAGGCCAGCGGGACGGGCGGTCAGCCCTCCCGGTGACCCGCTCCGGTGGTAGCCCAGAGGCGAGCGCGGTTACCTCGTTGGATATCTCCATCCACTTCATCTTGCACATCTCTCCCGAAAAGTCCTTGAAAGCCACTTTCTCCCAGTCCAGGTGGGACTCAGTGGTTTTGAACTTGCTGCCGTCGTTGGAAGGCAGGTTGTTCTTCATGCACTCCAGCAGGGTCAGCATGTCCTCCTGAGACCAGCGGTCTGAGCGGCAAACAAACGGGCTCAGCAGCGGCGACGGGCAGGCGACCCTCCCGGCAAGCCGGAGGGCAGGCAAGCCCCGCGCGCGAGCTCTTCCCCGGCCGCCGCCGACCCGGGGCGGCAGGACGCGGCGGGGACTACAGCTCCGTCGGCTGGACCGCGCGCCACGGCCGCCTCTCCAGACTACAGATCAAAGGGACGCGGCGGCTTCCATCGCCCCGGAGCGACTTTCTACGGGCTAAAAAAATCCGGGCAAAGCGAGAAAATCCGCTCGGCGCGAACCAGAGGGACTCGTTCATCCCGGCACGCCATCAGATAAGGCAGCGGCTCCGCTGCCCCGGAGCAGACGGCTTATTTCCCGAGCACGGGAGCAAAGCCCTGGCGGAGGAGACGCGAGCTGAGCGCTCTCCAGCCAGGGAGGCCAACGCGGGAACCCGCTTTCGAAGCGGGGAAAAAACGTGCCCGGAGCAACGGGAAAAACCCCCAGCACGGGGTTTCCTTCAGCTCGGAGAGCCTTGCCATCACCGGGGCCGCGCGGCTCCACGTCGACCTCCGCCAAGGTCAACGCTCAAGAGTCACCCACGCGGTGGGCACGGCCCGGAGCCCGGCCCAAAGGCGTCTCGCGGCGGGGGTCCCGCATGGGCGATGGTTACGCCACGCCGAGCTGCCCTCTCCTTGCACCAGGAGGAGCCCGCGTGAGCGCGGCAGGATCTCCTCGCCCTGCAAATCCCATCGGCACGGGACGGGGCATCCGGCAAAGGCGGCATCCCCACATCCGGGGAGGAGGAGGAGGAGGAGGCGGGCAGGATATCGCAGCGCCCGACGCCGAAAGCGTCTCGCCGGGGGGGGAATTCCTCCACCGGAGATGCTCGGCCGGGCTCTTCGCCCCGAGTCGGAGCGCCAGAGAGCGCGGGCAACGGCGAGCTCCCCTGGGGGGGGGGGGGACGCGCGGGCTGGAGGAGGGGGCAGCCGGCTGAACCGCGCGCCCACGCGGCCCCCGCTCCGCCTCGCCGAGCTCGGCAGCCAGGCATCTCCTCCCGAGCCCCGGCGGCGCCGGCGCCCTGGTCCCAGCGATACCAAACCGCTCCCAGCCGGGCCGGGCTTATCTCGACCGTCCCGGCGCGGCCCCGGGCGCCGCGGCCCCCTGGTCCGTTCCCCCCCCCCCCCCCACGGTGCCTGGCGGGGGGGGACGAGCGGAAGACGTGGCGGCTCCTCGCAGCGTCTCCCACCCGCCATCGGGGCTTGGCGTCGGAGCAGCAACCCGGAAAACTCTGCCGCAGCCAGGGGCGCGCGAGGCAGAGCCGGGCGTGCACCGAGCCCCGTGCTTTTGGGGGTTCCCCCCCACCCACCCCCCCCCAAAATCTGCTTTTCCGCGGGAAAGGGGAGCCGAGGGGGCTCGTTGGGATGCAGCGGGCGTAAAAGGCCAAGGAGGGGACGGAGGTCGGGAGCTGCGACGGGGAGCGCCGAGTCGGCCGGCGGGCACCAACGGGGCCGTCCGCACCCCGGGCCCGGTTTAGCGCGGGCTCTCCTGGCGTAGGCAGGACCCGGGCTATATTCGGAAAGCTGCCCCGGTGTAATTAAATCCAGCTAGAGACGCAGCGAAGGGCAGGCGCCGCAGCCGGGCTCGCTCCGGGCGACGGCAGCGGAGCGGGCCAGCCGGCGAGAAAAGCCGCCCGGGGTGTGAGCCCCTCTGCCCAGGCGGGCTGCCCCCCCCCCAAAAAAAACCCCCCCACCCCTTCTCTTTCCCCTACCCTCCCCCTATTTTTTTTTTTTTTGGCTTTCCTCTTTTCAATTAAAAAAAGCAAAAGAAAAAAGCTGAACCTCTGATGTCATCCCGGGCGCTGGAAGGCCGGAGGCCCAAGGTAACGGCTCTGGGCTTTTAATTCAGCCCAGATGTGAGCGGCGAGCGCAGCACCTCTTTGTGCCAGCCCCGGGGTTGGCGCGCGGCTCGCCGGCGCCCCGAGGCGCCGCCGTCCGCCAAGGCACGACGAAATAACAATAAATAAATAAATAATAATAATGAAAAGCCCCAGCTGGATAAACGCAAGCGCCGCCGGGGTTGGACCCCCGGGGCACGGCGGGCTCCCGCCGCGGCAGCGCAGAATTCCCGCGGGCGCCGGGGAACGCGCCGGTTCGGGGCATTTTGCTGCAAACAGTCGCCTAAGGGTGTTGCTGCCCGGGGAGGGGGTTGGGGGGGGGGAAGGAGGGAGTCGCTCTCACCTTGGTTTTTGGGAGCTGTCATTTCCGAGTCCGTAGGGCACTCGGCTTCTCCGTTCATCCTCCAGCCGTGGGAGGGCAGGCCGGGCCGCGGCGGCGGGTCTCGCTCCGGCGCTCTGCCTCAGCTCAGGGGCACGCGGCTCTGCGGGCCGAGGGGAAGGGGCGCTAGGGAGCTGCCGAGCCCCCCCCCCGGGCCCGGGGCCCAGGAGTCCGGGTGCTTTCCCCTCACCCCCCCACCAGCTCCTCCTCTGCCTCCCACCCGGCCCCGCACATCTGGTAAAGCGGGGAGCCCCCCCCGTCCCCACATCACCCCCCCTATACTGGGGTCTGGGTGAGGGGGGGCCCCCAGGCCTGGGGGATTGGGGGGGGTGGAAAGGGGGTCAAGGTGAGGGGGGGAGATCTTGAGGGGGTGGAGAGTCGGTGCAGCCCCCTGGAGGGGGGGAAGGGGGGGGCACAGGATCCTGGGGGGATCCCCACAGATCCGAGGGACCCCGAGGTGGGGGGGGGGGCTCAGCAGGAGGGACCCCACCGATCTGGGGGACCATCCTGGGGTAGGGGGGGGCCACTCTCAGAGGGACCCCACAGCCCCAAGGTGGGGGGGGGGGCTAGGAGAAAGATCTCCCCTCATTCAAGGAGGGGGCTCTCCAAGCTTGGGGGGGGGGAAGCCTGCAGATTTGGGGGGGGGCTCCGGAGGAAGGATCCTCACAGCTCCTGGGGGTGATCATTCTTGGGGGGGGGGGGGGCGGGGGGAAATCCATGGAGCACCGGGCAGGGATCACCCAGCAGCGCAGGCCCGAGGCCTTGGGGGGGGGGGGGGAACCCGAGCTGGCGGGCAGTTTTGGGGGTGGGGGGGGGCAGGCCCTAAGGGGGAGTGATGGACCATCCCCGAGGGGGGGGGAAAGAGAGGGAGGATCACCCCCGGAGGGGGGGGGGCTGGAGGGGGTCACCCCCCCCCCGGGCAGAAGCCCGGCCCCGGCGGCAGTGGGGGGGGGGGGGGGGCTGGAGGGGGTCACCCCCCCCCGGGCAGAAGCCCGGCCCCAGCGGCAGCGGTGGGGGGGGGGGCTGGAGGGGGTCACCCCCCCCCCGGGCAGAGGCCCGGCCCCAGCGGCGGCGGCGGGGGGGGGGGGGGCTGGAGGGGGTCACCCCCCCCCCGGGCAGAAGCCCGGCCCCAGCGGCGGCGGCGGCGGCGGGGGGGGCTGGAGGGGGTCACCCCCCCCCCGGGCAGAAGCCCGGCCCCGGCGGCAGTGGGGGGGGGCTGGAGGGGGTCACCCCCCCCCCCGGGCAGAGGCCCGGCCCCAGCGGCGGCGGCGGGGGGGGGGGGGGCGGACCGCGGGGCGGGATCCCGGCGGGGCGGGGCAGGGGGGCGATGCGCGGTGCGCGCGCACCGGGAACCGCGGGCGCGGGGGGGGGGGGGGGGGGCGCACCGGGAACCAACCCCCCCCCCCTTCCTCCGCGGAAGGAGTGTGTGTTTGGGGGGGGGAGGAGGAGGAGGAGGAGGAGGAGGGGGGGGGGGAGGAAGGGGCCGGGCCGGCGGGCGGGCGGAGGCGGGGAGGCCGCACATGCCCTGCGCCGCCGGCCAGCGCCGAGTCTCCTCCTCCGCCAGGCAGCAGGAACCGGGTGGGACCCGCGCGCGCGGGCGGCCCCGGCGGCGCCTCCCTGCCCGCCGCGGCCGCGGCCCCTCCGCCCGCCCCCGGCCGCGCCGCGCCGCCGGCTCCCGCCGCCGCCGCCGCCCGGGCGCCAGCGCGCGCCGCCGCCGCCGCCGCCTCCCCCGCCCGCCGCCCGCCCAGACAATGGAGCGGCCCCGGCTCCGGGCGCCCCGCGGCTCCGCTTCCCCCGGCCGCGCCGCCCTGCTCCGCGCTGCTCCGCTGGCTCTTCCCTTCCCCGCTCCGCTCCGCTCCGCCGGCCCTGCCCTTCCTTCCCCTGCGCTCCGCTCCCGCCCCCGGCCGCGCTGCATGCGGCCGCCGCTCCGCGGCCCCCTCCGCCGCCGCCGGGCGCTGCAGCCCGCTGGGGCCCGGGCAATGCGGCGCGGCTCTGCCCTCCCTTCTCTGCTGCTGCTGCGGTTCCCCCCCCTCCTCCTCCTCCTCCTCCTCCTCCCTCCACCCGCCGCGGTTACCGGGCTCGGCTGGGCTCGGCTCGGCGCGGCCGCTCTCCGCCGCGGCACACAATGGCCGGGCTGCGCCCGCCTCCGCCCGCCGTTCCGCGCCGCTCCGCGCCGGGGCGCGCCGCGCCGCGCCGGCTCCGCCGCAGCCCGCCGCCCTGGGCGCTGTGCAGCCGGCGCGGTTATAAAGCCGAGACAAACCCACCTCCCGAGGCTCCGGGCTGCAGGGGGAGGCGGGAGGTGGTGGTGGTGGTGGGGTGGGGGGGGGGAAGAGAGAGAAGCTCGCCGAGCCGCCGCAGCCCCAGCCCCGCCGGAGCCGCTGGGGGAAGAAGAAGGAGGAGGAGGAGGGGGAAGGGGGGGCGGGGATGCCCGGCTGGGGGCGGCCGGGCAGCTGCAGCGAGCCGGGCGAGGGCAGCGCGACCTCCCCGCACCGACCCCCGGGGAGCGGCTCCTACCCACCACCCCCCCCCTCCACCACCACCACCACCGCCGCCCCCTCCTCCTCCTCCTCTCCCCCCGACCCCTCCTCGCACGGCGGAGCCCAGAAACACCCACCCACCCAGCGGGGGGCTGGAGCCCCGCTCTCGGTCCGGGGGAAGAAAGGAAGAAAGAAGGGGGGAAAAAAAGACAAAAAAAAAAAAAAAAAGAGGGGAAGAAGGGGGAAAAAAAAAAAGAAAAGAAAGCGGGGGAATAAAGCGGAGGTGGGGGGGGGGAAGCGGACGAGCCCGGGCACGCACCCTCCGGAGCGCGGCCGGGCGGCGCCGAGCTCCCCGCCGCGGCGCGGGACTCACCCGGGCTGGGGAAAAACAACCGCCCAGCGCTGGAAGCCTGCCCCCGAAATCCAGCTGCAGCAGCCGGGGAGGGAGGGAGGGCGAGCGGGAAGGAGGGAGGGAGCGAGGAGGAGGAGAGGGAAGGAAGGGAAGGGAAGGAGGAGGGGGGGGCACCGAGGCCGCCGAGCCGAGCGCTCCCCCCGCGCCGAGCCCCAGCGCGGTGCCCCCCGCCGGCCCGGCCCGGCGCGGCGCGGCGGGGAGCGAGCGAGCCCCGACGGCGGCGGCGGCTTCCTGCCCGCGGGGCCTGCGCGGCCGCCCCGGAGAGCGGAAAAAAAAAATTTTTTTGAAAAAAAAAAAAATTAACAAATCTAAATCAACCTCCTCCCCCCTCTCTCCTCCACCGACACCGCCACAAAAATCTTCCCCCCCCCTCCACCTTCGCTGCGATCGGAGCGGCGGCGCCTTACCGAGAGCCCGGTGCGCGGCGGCAGCGGGAGCCCGGGGAGGAACAAAGCGCCTCCTCCAGCCCCGCCGGCGGAGCGGCGCGGCGGCGAATGGCGAGCCCGGGCGGCGCGGCACGGCACGGCGCGGCGCGGCGCGGCTCCGCTCCGCTCCCCCGGCGCACGCACGTACCTGCGGGCCCGCGGCTGGGGCCGCGGCTCGGCGGGGCCGGGGCTCGGCGGGGCCGGGGCGGGGAGCGCCGGTTGAACGGCGGCCAGCTCTGCAGCGCTGGCCCCGGGCGTGGACGCGCTCCAGTCCCCGCAGAGAGATCGCGCTTCCCCCGCCTCCATGGCGCTGCGTTTCTCTTCCAATCAGCCGGGCTCTGCGCGCCGGGGTCCGCCGCCAGCCTCGCCGCTCCCCAGCGGCGCCCGCCGGCCGCCGCCGCCCCGCGCTCCCACCGCCGCTCACTGTGTTTTTTATTGCTCTTTGCTTTTGCAACACTGTAGCGAGAAGAAAAGAGGAGGAGGAGGAGGAGGAAGGAGAGAGGAGGGAAGGGGGGGGGAGGAAAAAAAAAAATCTCCTTACATGTGCAACAATCCTCTCCTGGCGTTTGCATAAAAAAAAAAAAAAAAAAAAAAAGGGGGGGTGGTGGTGGTGGTGGTGGTGGGAAGCGCGGGGGGTGGGGGAAGCCGAGCCGCCTCCCGCCCCGGTGGGTCCCCTCCGACCCCGCGGGTTGCCGCTGGGCCACCCCCGGCGCCGGGCAGCGAGGGCGGGCAGCGCCCGGCGTTGTGGCCGCGCTCCCGGCCCCGGGCGCCCGGCCGCCGCCGCCCGGGACACGGCCACGCTCGGGGATTTCCCCGGCGGGGCGGGCGAGGGGCAGTTTCCTCCCCTCCTTCCCTCCCTCCGCTCCCCTCTCCCTTTCTCCTTCTCTCTCGCTCTTAATTTTTTTTAATGCAATTTCTCCAACTCCACCTTTGTTGTGCTGGGCGTCATTCCCCGCAGCCAATCCCGGCCGGGCAGCTGCCTGCAAATTACCGGCCATCCCAAGCTGCCTGCAAATTACGGGCCATCCCAGGCTGCTCGCACACTACCGGCTGCCCCGGTTTGTCTGCGCCTCACCGGCCACCCCGGCGCTCGGCGCCTTCCCGGCCGTGCCCGGCCACCCCGGCGCTCGGCGCCTTCCCGGCCGCGCCGGGCCGCTGGCGTGCCACCGCCGTTCCCGGCCGTCCTGCGCGCCGGCAGCTCCCGCCGGCACCTGCCGAAGGGCTCGGGGGGTCGGGAGCTGGTGGGGAACCCCCCCTGCCCAGGACCCCGTGGGATAGGGAGGTAGAGCCCCGCCGCTGCAACCGCCGCGGAAATGCCAGCAGGCGCCTCTCCGTCCGCTCGCCTGGGAAATACAGCCAAAATCCGGCGGGTTTTTCACCGCTCTCTACAAGGAAAGGGGAAAAACAGCCCCCAAGTGCAGGTGCAGTTGGCCCCCTCCCAGGCTGACGCAAGCAGCTTATTCGGGCCTTGTCTTGCAGGCGAAAGTCGGAGGCGGAAGAGCAGCCGGCCAAGCTGCCGGCCGGCCCCTCCGCCGGCTGCCGCGCTGCCGCGCAGGCCTGCTCTCCAGCCGGCACGGCCGCCGAGGCGTGCCAGGCGGCTCCGCGGAGCTAATCCCTTTGGCCAAAGATTAAAAAAAAAAAAAATACGTATATATTTATCCTGCGTGGAAAGGGCCGCTTTGCTGAGCTGGTTTTCCTGTTCTAAATTAGGTGAAATGTCACTGTTTTGCAAGAGGGGGAAAATTACCAAAAAAAAAAAAAAAGAAATCACAGACAATCAGGCCAAACATTCGAACGCTGGCATTTTTAATCTTTAATTATTTTTTTCATCTCTCAAAGACCCATTTGAGTGGAAAGCAGCTTTCAGAAAGCCTAGCAGATGTCTCACCTCAACAACATGCCCGTTTCCCCTTTTTATTTTGTTTTATTTTTAAAGCTCCCACGCCGCTGCAAGCCGACGATGCCTCCTAACCAAAAAGCCATTTTGGATGGGAAACTCCCAGCTAGCTCTAGCTGCTGCACAGCTAGCAGTGATCAGCAGTCACGGACGGCCTGAAACGCGGTTATATTTTTTTGCTACCAAAAAGGGAACGTGAGGCGTGAGAACAGGCCGTAAAAACCTGCAGCAGGTTGGCAGAAACGGAGACGCCGCACAAACACCTGCTCAAAACGCTCCCCTCCTTGCTCTGCTGCGCGCTCCTCCGCGCCAGAGGACTTTCTGCTTGCAAAGGGAGTTTTTAATCGCTGTTATTTGTACACGTGGGTATTCTTGCTGCCAAAAGCACAAAGATTGCATGCGAAGGTGCGTGCAGGCCTGCAGGCTCTTTGCTGCTTCTCCCGTTTTTGGGAGGCTCCCGGCTTTCAGAGCGTTTCACGCCGATGCTGCGGATGTTGGGCCACGGCTCCGTCTGCCGTCAGCGGGCGCTCGGCCGGAGCCGGGTGCGAGCCCCTGCCGCGTGATGCAGGCCCACGGGCTCAGTGCCGGCGCGGGTGCGCATCCGCGGCCCCGCGCCGCACCGGGCAGCTCCGCGGGCAGCTCCGATGCTGCAGAGGGGTTGCACCAGTCGGCGTGAAAAATTGCTAGCGGCAGCACACCCAGGTGGGGAAAAAGGCGGTTTGGGAGGCGCAGAGCTGCTGACGGTGTCCAGCACGGCCGGCCCAGGCGAGGGACGCCGGCCAGCGGATTTGCCGGCCCCGGGCTGGAAAACGCTGGCCACCTACCTCCATCTGTCTCCGGCCGTTTGCAAAAAGCGGGAACGGCCGCGTCGGGTTTAGAGCCGGTCTGGGAAAAGCTGGGTGTAGCGATGGGTCCCGCTTAGCCCTGGAGAGCCCTCGGGGACCCCAATGTCCTCCCCAAGGAAACGCTCGGACCCCCCCCCCCCGCAGCCCTATATCTAGAGCTGGGGTGCAGGCAGCTGTCCTGTGCCGCCCTGCTTGCCATCGCTAACGAGATTATGTATAATCAGGGTTAATTTGATGCCGGAGCGGTCTGCACCAGGGCGGGGGGTGGGGGGGCTGCCATCGCCATCTCCACATCCAGGCTGCGCCGTGACCCTCTCGGCCACCCCGAAACCCGCCGCCAGGGCCGCCACCACCGCCTCCCCCCCGCCGATGCCCGCCTCGGCCTCGGCCCCCGCCGCGCCACCGCTCCCCCCCCCGCCGCCCGCCGCGGCCTTGGCAGCCGGAGCTCTGCACATGCGTCCCCGGCCGCTCGGGGCGGGCGGAGGTGGAGCGTGGCCGGCGGGAGGCACGGCCCGGGGGGCCCCGCTGCGACGGCGGGGGGGGGACCCCACGGCCACCCCGGCGGGGCGAGCGACCCCGGGGCAGCAGCCCGGCGCGCGGGCAGCGGGCGCTGCTGCAACGCGGGTGCTCGCGGCCGGGGAGGCAGGAGAAGGCCCCGAAAAGGGCCGAGCGGCGGCGAGGCCCCTACGCGCCCGCGGCCCCGCTCCTGCCCGCGGCGGCCCTGGGCCTTGGCTGCCCTCCCCGCTGCCCCGGCGCCTCTATATTTGGCGGCTCCCAAGGTGACCGGCGGCGCGGCGCCGCTCTGCCGGACCGCCCCGGGCAAGGGGCAGCTGGCCCAGCAGCCGGGCTGGCAGGCCCGCGGGGGACCTGGTGCGGGGACCCCCTCGGCCAGGGCGAGGGGTGCAGGGACCCCCCCCAATGAGGGTGATGGGCTGTTCTCTGACAGCAGGACCAGTGCCTCGCAGTGTCCCCACTTGGGACCAGTGCCTCCCAGTGTCCCTGCCTGGGACCAGTGCTGCCCAGTGCCCCCGCCTGGGACCAGTGCATCCCAGTGTCCCCACCTAGGACCAGTGCCTCCCAGTGCCCCCACCTAGGACCAGTGCATCCCAGTGCCTCCACCTGGGACCAGTGCCTCCCAGTGCCCCCACTTGGGAACAGTGCCTCCCAGTGTCCCTGCCTGGGACCAGTGCCTCCCAGTGCCCCCACCTGGGACCAGTGCATCCCAGTGCCTCTGCCTGGGACCAGTGCCTCCCAGTGCCCCCACTTGGGACCAGTGCATCCCAGTGTCCCTGCCTGGGACCAGTGCTGCCCAGTGCCCTCACCTGGGACCAGTGCTGCCCAGTGCCCCCGCCTGGGACCAGTGCTACCCAGTGCCTCTGCCTGGGACCAGTGCCTCCCAGTGCCCCCACTTGGGACCAGTGCTGCCCAGTGCCCCTGCCTGGGACCAGTGCATCCCAGTGTCCCTGCCTGGGACCAGTGCCTCCCAGTGCCCCCACCTGGGACCAGTGCTGCCCCGTGCCCCCACCTGGGACCAGTGCCTCCCGGTGCCCCCGCCTGGGACCAGTGCTGCCCAGTGCCCCCGCCTGGGACCAGTGCCTCCCAGTGCCCCCACCTGGGACCAGTGCTGCCCCGTGCCCCCGCCTGGGACCAGTGCCTCCTGGTGCCCCCGCCTGGGACCAGTGCTGCCCAGTGCCCCTGCCTGGGACCAGTGCCTCCTGGTGCCCCTGCCTGGGACCAGTGCCTCCTGGTGCCCCTGCCTGGGACCAGTGCTGCCCAGTGCCCCTGCCTGGGACCAGTGCCTCCCAGTGTCCCTGCCTGGGACCAGTGCAGCCCAGTGCCTCTGCCTGGGACAGCGCATCCTGGTATCTGTTCGCCCTGCTGCTGGCCCTGGGTGACACAGGTGGCTCACCGGCCAGCGGGGTCCGAGCCCTGTTATTTAGCTAGTCACAGTGTCTCTGAAGAGGCTTTGGGCCATCTGTTCCCAAAACCGTCCCCGCAGCCCCTGCTTCTGCCTGGGTGAGCTGGCACCCAGAGGGCACCTTGGGGACATGGCCAGCACCCGCAAAGGGCCCCAGCAGGGACAAAGGATCCCCACAGGGATCCTGAATGCTGGCAGGAGCCAGGCTTCACTGTCGGACCCATCTGCTTGGCGGGGTCGGGGGCGAGCACACGACGCGAGCTCCAGGTGGGAGCCGCGGCAAGCAGCCTGGGACCACCGTGGTGAGCAGCCTGGGACGGCCACGACAAGCAGCCTGGGACCACCGTGGTGAGCAGCCTGGCATGGCCACGACAAGCAGCCTGGCATGGCCACAGTGAGCATCCCAGGATGGCCACGGTGACCATCCCAGGATGGTGGCAGTGACCATACCGGGATGGTGGCAGTGAGCATCCCAGGATGCTGGCAGTAAGCATCCTGCGATGGCCATGGTGAGCATCCTAGGATGGTGGCACTGAGCATCCTGAGATGGCCATGGTGAGCATCCCGGGATGGTGGCAGTGAGCATCCTAGGATGGTGGCAGTAAGCATCCTGCGATGGCCATGGTGAGCATCCCGGGATGGTGGCAGTGAGCATCCTAGGATGGTGGCAGTAAGCATCCTGCGATGGCCATGGTGAGCATCCCAGGATGGTGGCAGTGAGCATCCTGAGATGGCCATGGTGAGCATCCCGGGATGGTGGCAGTGAGCATCCTAGGATGGTGGCAGTAAGCATCCTGCGATGGCCATGGTGAGCATCCCGGGATGGTGGCAGTGAGCATCCCGGTTCAGCCATGGTGAGCATCCCGGTTCAGCCGTGGCGAGCATCGTGGGATGGCAGCAGCAAGCATCCCGGGACAGCCAGGGCAGAGGCCTCCGAGGGATGCTGCTGCTCCCCCGGGGGAGGCGGTTTGACAAGGGGACGCCCTGGTAAACACCAAAGTGAAAAGAAAAACCGCACTTTTGGATTTTTTTTTAAAATTCATTTCTTTATTAAAGCGTGATACAGAGGTGGCTTGGGGAGGGATGGAAGAAGAAAAAAAAAAATCAAAGCACACAACATTATTGTTTATTTTGGGCTCATAATCGCTAAAACTAGACCAACCCGAACACAAGGCACTCCTGGGGAGAGGCGGCTTGGGCTGTGCACACAGAAACGCGGCGACACAGCCCCGTGCCCCCCGCCCCAGCTTTCCCCTCGCCGCTTCGGGCGTTTTCCTCCCCAACTTTGCAAAGAGGAGCAAAGTCACAGCCGGTGTCTAATCGGGGACTCACACTCACACTCACACTCCAGCCGGGGGTCTGGCGCCTCTTTGGGCAGAGGAGACGGGGCCGGGCCGGTTCGGGAGCGATCCCGATGGAAACGGGGCAAGACGGGGTTAGAAAGCGGCCGTTGCGGTTGTTTTGCAACGCGGCAGGGAATAGTCCGGGAAAAACTACATGGATTTAACTAAAAAAAAAAAAAAGCTTAAAAAAAAAAAAAAAGAAGAGGATTGACACTACCACTAATTCATCGAGACTAATAGCAGTCCAGCAAGGACGCTGCCGCGCTGGTCCGTGGAGCGCAGGCCCTGAGCACAACAAGCCTTTCCGGACGACGGGAAACGATCCTAGTTTCTCTCTAGTATATACACACGCACACGCAATGCCGGCACCTTCTGCGGGCAGAAGCACACTCAGCCTTCGGAAATAAATTACAAACTCCCCCACTCACAAGCATCAAATATACAGATCACTCCTTGCAGCTGGTGGTTTTTAGATGCTTTTTCTTTTTTTTTTTCCCTGCTTTTTTTTTTTTGGCTTTGTTTTTGCTTTTTTAATAAACCCTCACTGCAGAAGCACCAGCATCTTTTTTTTTTTTTGGTTTTTCTTTTTTTTTTTTTGGGGGGGGGTGCAATTTTCCTCGTTGCAAACGCATAAGCCCCCCACTGTCGGACTATTTACATCCCTACCCCGGGGATGACATCGATAAGTTAATGCAAACCCAGGGAAAGGCCCCGAGTTGTTTTTTTTTTTTTGGGGGGGGGGGGGCACCAGCCAAGTCAATCCAAGCAGCAGCACCGGGCGCCCCAGCAAAGCGCCCGTGACCCTCAATCCCAAGCAAGCAGCGAAGAAAGAGGTGAAAAACAGCTCGGGGCCTTTCGGGAGAAGGAGCTCGTCCGAGCTGAGCCCTTCGGGCTCGTTAGCACCGAAAGTTCGTCTGGGGAAGCGGGGCCGAGCGGGGAAGCCGGCGGGGGGGGGTTGTGCCTGCCTGGTTTCCCCTCTCAGCGGGGTCTGCGGTGGCCCTGGAGGTCTTTCCCCGGGAGGGGACGGGCGGGTGACGCTGCGGACAGGCCACCCCGCGCTGCCCGGGGGGGGGGGGGCCAGGAGGTGGGGTCCCAGGGGACCCCCCCCCGGCCTGAGCTGCTCCCCCAAGGGCAGAGGAGACCTTGCCGCCGCAGACGGAAAAACAAGAGGAAAAAGAGGAGGAGGGAAATAAAAACAAAAAAATACTCCTTTTGCAAACGGGAAGCGGGTGCTTTCGGGGCCGGGGTGGGGGGGGGGTGGCCGGAGCGGCCCCCCCGTGGCCCCCCGCCTCGCCGGCCGCCGAGCCTCGTCGCGTCGCCCGGCGGCCGTGGGAAACCCGCGGCGCGTCTCCGAGCCGGGGTGGCAGCAGGGTGGTGGGGGGGGGGACACAAATGCGGCGCAGGGTCCGGGGCGCCCCAGGGGGCTGGGGGGGGGGGCGCCCCTTAGCTGGGCATCTGCACCTCGTCGTACACGTCCCTGCCCTCCACCTCGTCCAAGGCGACGGTGGTGTCGTCCGAGTCCAGCTGCGGGGAAGCGGGAGGCCGTTAGGTGGGAGGGGGCCGCGGCGGTGGCCCGGGGAGGGGGGGGACCGAGGGGCTACGTACGCGTTGCAGCTCGTCGGCCTGGAAGATGCGGGGCAGCAGGAAGTGCCGCAGGGGTACGGTGAGGATGAGGATGAAGGGCAAGGCTAGCGAGGCCGCCGTGGACTTGACGGCCCAGAGCACGACCAGGGTGACGATCTGGGTGACGGTGAAGAGGTGCATGCGCCAAGTCTTCACCTGCGGGAGGAAAAGGCGAGCGCGGGGTCAGGGCAGCCGCCGGGGTGCAGCGCCCCTCCGCCGCCATCCCCCCCCCCTCCCACCACCACCCCCCGGCCCAACCCCGCAGCGGTGCTGCTTTGCGCCAGCACCCTCGGGAGACCCCCCCCCACCCACCCAACGCCAACCGGGGAGGAGGGTGGCGGAGGGGATCGGCTGTGCCAAAGAGCCCAGCGAAGGCCAGGGCGGAGAGGGAGGTTTTTAGGTGGCATCATGGGGTGCCACAGCCCATGGCCGGACCCCCGACCGAGGCCAGGTGCTCACCTTGCTGAAGTAGGAGTCTTTGGGGTGATACTTGGGTGGCATCAGCAGGAACAAGATGCGGTCAAAGAGCTGGATGCCAAAGAGGGAGGTGACACCCATGTAGAGGAAGATGCCGAAGAGCACGGCCATCGGGATGTACCTCAGGATGGGCTCCATGAGGATGGAGACACCTGCGGTGGAGAAGAACCGGTCAAGGAGATCCACCATGGCTGAGGGCACCCAGTCCTCACCACCAGCACCACGCGGGGCTGGGGGACCCCTTCCCTGCTGCAGGGGCTCACCAATGAGCACGGCCACCAGCAAGCCGCTGATGCGCTGCTCCTTGACCTCCAGGATCTGGGACTTTTCATTGGGAGAGGAGGCCTTGCTCATGATGGTGAGGGCGTTGGCGTGGGTGATGGTGCGGACGGTGGTGGCGCTGAGCCAGGGCACGCCGAAGAGCGCCGCCATGCCGCCCATGCCCACGATGAGCAGAAGATCCAGGTGGAAGCCCGAGCCCTTCACCAGCTTGCGCTCGGGCTTGCTGATGATGAGGCTGGGGAGGAGGGCACGAGGCCGAGTCGGCGGCGAGGCGCCACGGACGGGGGCCCTTCCTTCCCGCCAGCTCCTCCTTGCATCCATCCCGCTCCCCGCCGCGCACTGCGGCCCCCTCCCAGCCCCACGGCCCTCCCCGCTGCCCCTTACGTCGTGATCTGCGTCTCGAGGAAGATGAGGATGAAGACCAAGATGGCCGGCACCACAGAGGCGAACATCATCCACATGGGGAAGGGCTTCCTGTTGCCCATGGGGCTGATAAACCAGCCGCGGGCGGCCTCATTGGTGACCTCGAGGCCTTTGGGGACCTTCAGTTTCTGGACGGGAGCAGAGATGGGGCAGTGAACAGGGGATGTGACCAAGCTGGGGGGGTCCCAGTGCACGGATGGGGGCGAAGAGGAGACCCCATCCCACCCACCGCCCTGCACCGAGCACGGCTGCTTGCACCCCACCGCCCGCTGACCTGCGTGTACGTGTCCTTGATGAGGAAGTCAACCAGCGCCATGATGAAGATGGAAATGGGCACCCCAAAGTCCCCGATCAAGCGCCGGACCTGCGGGGCGAACCGCGGCCGTGTCACCACCAGCTGCCTCACCGCGGGTTCCCGAGGACCTCCGGGCAGGCATGCAGCGAGTCTGCAAGCTCTCAGCCAGCCCCATTGGGGAAACCACTCCCCAAGAGCAGGGTCAAAGCTGATCCTGCACCCAGCGAGCCCCCGTTTGGCCCCGAATGCTGCCCCGGGCCCCGCGCGGGGCGGCTCGTGCCGGCCCACGCACCTTGCCGGGCAGGAAAGGGCTGTTCTTGAACTTGCGGAGGAAGAACGCCAGGAAGAAGGTGCCGGCCATGAGCACGAGGGAGAGCAGCGCCGTGTTGGGCTCCTCTTTCGGGGTGATAGCGGGGTTCAGCGTGGGAGTCACATTGTAAATCCTCTGCAGCGGGTGATCCTTGAAGATCTGGGGAGGGATCGAGAAGCGGCTCAGGAGCAGGACCGGCCAGGCTGGGGCTGAGCACGGGCTCCCACGTCCCTCCGGGCCGGCGCGGGGACAAGGCAGGGCGCACGTGGGGTCCTCCCCGCTCGCCCACCCAGGGTCCGGCGCGGCCAGGAGCTCGGCGCGCCGCCAGCCCGGCTTTATTTTTAGGCTCATTTTTCCCCTCGTTCCTTGGGAGGAGATGCCAGGCGGCGCGGCGAAGCGTGGCCTCGCCGTGGCCCTGCGTCACCCAGGGTGCTGGGAGCTGGGCCGAGCCCGCGCCGGGGCACCTCCGAGGGACGGGGTGGGATGGAGGGTCTGGGATGAGCGCCGGGGGTCCAGGAGGTGTGATGGGGGTCTGGGAGATGTGCTGGGGCTCTGGGATGTGCTAAGGGTCTAGGACGGGACGGAGGTCCGGGGGGATGTGATGGGGGTCCAGGGTGACATAGGAGAGAAACCGGAGCAGGGAACCACTTGGGGAGGGGGAGAAAACGGTACCAAACGGGCTCCATCGCTCTCCCGCATCCCTCGCGGCTCCTGTGGTTTCCGTGGAAAGCCGGCGCGCCGCAGCCCCCTTCCCGTGGCAGGGGGCCGGGGTCCCCGCACCCCCCTCGCCCTCTGCGGCCAGCCCCCTGCCCCGCACCTTGAAGAGCTTGTCGAAGGTCTCGTAGATGAAGATGAGGGAGATGAGGAAGGAGAAGATCTCCTGGGTGTAGCGGGAGAGGTAGCGCACCAGGAAGCTGCCCTCCAAGGCCACCACCAGCAGCACCAGCAGGATGAGCCAGAAGCCGACCCAGACGCGGCCCACGATGTACTCCATGCCTCTGCCCTCGCAGAACTGCCACAGCGAGAGACCGCGGCCCCCGCCGTCACCCCGCAGCCCCGGCACCCAGCCGGCCCGGACCCTCGGGGCCCTGCCGCGGCCCCGCGCCCAGCGGCTGAGGGATGCGGGGACGGGGATGGCGGTACCCCGGCGGGCGGCATCACCCACACGGCACCATCCCAGCGGCAGCACCCGTGCGAGCCCAGCGCAGGCGACCGCCAGCCGCTGGCGGCGGGCCGGGGGCACCCACGGGTGCGGGCCAGCACCCACCTTGTAGAAGGACTCCTCGAAGACGAGCAGGGGCCCCGAGAAGCCGACGACGAGCAGGGGCTGGGCGCCGAGCAGGCTGAAGAGGACGCACTGCACGCACGTGGCGACGAGCAGCTCCGACACCCCCATCATGCCGTTGGTCTTGTCACCTGCGAAGCGGCGGAGCGGGTCGGCGGGCGCCCAGCGCCGGGCTCCCCCCTCCCCTCGCTCCTCGGCCCCCGCGGGTGCCGATCCCACGGGAGGAGCCGTAAACCCCCGCCAGCGTCCCTGGGACATCGGGAGCGGGATGATGCTCCAGGTGGCGGTACCCTCCCTCCGGCAGAGCCTCATCCCCATCCCGGGGACGTCCCCACTCCCCCAGGGTGCCCCCAGCCCCTGTCCCCCCCCCCATTACTCAGCAGGCCTCCGAAGGTGATGGCGGGCGACAGCGCGGCGAAGTAGATGAAGATGACGGCGGCCAGGCACTGCGGGTTCAGGGCGTCCTTGATGTCGCTGAGATATTTGGGGTAGCGGCGGCGGATGTCCCGCACCACCCCCCCGAAAGGCCACCCCGTCTTGCGCAGGGGGTCGTCGTCCTCCGCCGGCCGGCGCCTGAGCCCTACGGGCACGAGCAGGCGGCGATGGGGACACGCGGGGTGCCGCCGGCGCCCCCCAGCCCGCCGGGGAGCGGGGCCGGCAGCGGGGGACCGCGCGGGGCCGGGGCGTCCCCCGCCGTACCCAGGTCCTTTGGGATACGCTCGTCGGGCACCTCCTTGCGGGGCCGGTAGCGGCGGCGGAGCAGCTCGCGCTGCAGCGGCACCAGCCCCCGGAGCAGCTCCTCGCTCTGGATTTCGGTGGGCGGCAGGACGATGCTGGCCTCCAGGAAGGCCTCCAGGCCGTGGGCCAGGTCGCGGTGGTCCTTGGCCAGGTAGGCGTCCTGGCGAAACACCTGCGGCGCCGCGCGGCGGAGACGGGCTCAGCCGCCCCCGTCGCACCCCCCCACCACCCCGTGTCCCTGCAGGGGACATGGGGGGACCCAGGGGCATGGGGGACCAGGGACACGGGCAGGGGGACATGAGGGCATGGGGCCACAGGAGCATGGGGACATGGGGGGCACGGGGCCACAGGGACAAGGGGGCATGGGGATGTGGGGCCACAGGAGCATGGGGACACAGGGCCAGAGGGACGTGGGACTACAGGGATGTGGGGATATGGGGGCATGGAGCTGCAGGGGCAGGGGGACATAGGGACTTGGGGACAGGGCTGCCTGGGGACATGGGAGCCTGGGGCTACCAGGCCATGGGGCCATGGGGCCATGGGTGCATGGGGACCGTGGGTGCACGGAGTCCTGGGGACACAGAAGCCCAGAGCTACAGGGACGTGAGGTCACAGGGACACGGGGACAGGGCTGCACGGAGCCACGGGCAAGGGGGCACGGGGCTAAGCGGAGCGTGGCGACGTGGGACCACGCGGTGCACGGGGACGCGGTGGCCGTGGAGACGTGAGGGCCACGGGGACGTGGGGACACGGGCCCAGAGGGGGCGGGCTGTGCCGGAGGGCGCGCGGAGCCGTACGTGGTCGGACATCATGGTGGCCACGGCGCGGCCGATCTCGTGGTAGCTGACGCGCGGGCTGTCGGGGCCCAGCAGCACGAAGAGGAAGCGCACGGGCAGCGGCTCCTCCAGGATGGCGTCCAGCGGCACGGCGTCCTTCAGGCGCACGAAGGCCAGCGTCGGCTGCTCCAGGAAGGCCACGCAGCCTGGCGGGGGACGGCACGGGGTCATGAGGGGAGCGGGCGCAGGACACGGCGGGACCGTGGGGACGTGGCGGGTACGGAGACACGAGGACATGGGGACGTTGGGGCACGGGGGGCCACAGGGGCATGGAGACGTGGGGGACACGGGGACAGGGCTGCAGGGAGCCATGGGCATGGGGCAACACGGGGCCACCGGGACGAAGGGATGCAGGGACTCGGATGGGGACACGGGGGCCAGACGCGAGGACAGAGGGACGCGAGGACAAAGTGGGCACAGAGCCACGGCCGGGGGGGGGGGCGTGGGAACGGAAACGTGGGGACGGGGAGGCACGGGGACACGGGCACGGACAGCGGGAGAGCAAGCGGCAGCGGAGGGCGGAAGCCGAAGCGCCCGGAGAGGCTTCGCCCCGGCGCCGCTCACCCACGAGCACCAGCGAGGCCTCGGCGTCCCTGGGCACCTTCCCGGGCAGCAGGGGCTCGTCGGCGCTCGGGCCGGCCTGCGGGCGGGAGGAAGGCCGGCATCAGGCGGCTGGGCGTCCCGCGCCCCGCTCCATCCCGCGCCGGGGCGGCTGCTGCCACCCGCCCTCTGCCCGCCTCCCCACCACCCCGGGCGCACGTGGACGTCTGTGCGCGCCCACGCGGGTGCACACGCGTGCCGGTATGGGCATGCACGCGTGTGCATGGGCGTGCACGCAGGCGGCCGTGCGAGGGTGCGGGTGTGCGCATGCGTGCGTGGGTGCGTGCGGGTGACTGTGCAAGGGTGTGGGCACATGCGTGCGTGCGTGGGTGGGTGCGTGCAACTGCGAGGGTGCAGGCACGTGCATGCATGTGTTGGTGTGTGCGTGCAAGGGTGCAGGCATGTGCATGCATGGGTGTGTGCGTGCATGCGTGTGGCTGTGCAAGGGTGCAGGTGCATGCATGCGTGGGTGTGTGCAGTTGGCTATGCAAGGGTGCGGGTGTGTGCATGCATGCGTGGGTGTGTGCATGTGACTGTGCAAGGGTGCGGGTGCATGCATGCATGCGTGGGTGTGCGGTTGCATGCATGTGGCAGTGTGAGGGTGCGGGCATGTGCATGCATGCATGCAGCTGTGCAGTGTGCACACATTTGCATGCACATGCTAGCACACACGTGCATGTGTGTGAGGGCAACACAAAGCTGTAGGTGTGAGCGTGCAGCTGTGCCTGCGCGCGCGCGCAGCATGGACAGCTGCATGTTGGGTGTGCACGTGCCATGCGTGTGTTGCATGCAGGCACGTGAGCCCGCTCGCGTGTTTGTGCCGGGCTATGTGTGTGCACGCCTGCGGGCACGCACGCTGCTCGAGGAGGGGGTACGGACTGCGCCGAGACGCACGGGGTGAAAACCTGCAACGTCCCCCGGGGCCGGGCGGGGAGATGGGGCGAGCTGCGCACGCTGGGTGCAGCATCACGCGCATTTGCACCCGCGTCTCCGCCTGGGCACCCGGCTGCGTTTGCGAGTCGCCCCGCGCGCACCCCCCCGCCACCCCAGCCCTCCTCGCCCGCTCGCCCACCACCAGCTTGGACATCTCGATGGGCTGGTGCTGCTGCAGCAGCGGCTTCTCCGCCTCCGCCGTGCCCTGCTCCGCTCGCTGCAGCTGCGCCGGCATCAGCGTCCGGACGGACTCGGCCTCGGTGGGGTGCCTGCGAGCGCCGGAGGGGACGGCCGTGAGCCGGGCGAGCGCCGGCGCCCTGCCCGCCGGTCCCCGAACCCGCTGGCGGGCAAAAGCCGGAGGGCGGCGGGGTTTTGGCCGCCGTACTTGTGCCGCAGCAGCAGGGTCCTCAGGATGGCCTCGCGGTCCTGCGCCTTGACCTGCCCCTGCTCGATCATCCGGTCGATGAGCGCCCGGGCGATGCCCACCAGCGACGTCGCCGCCTCGTCCAGGAGGACGGTGCCTGCGGGGACAGCGCCGGTCACCCGCGGGCCACCTCGGGCCGCCCGTCCGCGGCCCCCCTCCCCGGCGACCCGGCGTTCCCACCTTTGCCCAAAGCCCGGCTGACGTCCTGCAGGCTGCGGTAGCTCAGGTAGGGGAGATGGGGCTGGCTCCACTGACCGGCTTCTTGGAAGTCCTCCTCCAGCTTGAGCCAGTGGCCGGCCTCCATCCAGCACAGCTCCTTGTTCTTGTCCATGACCAGCTCGTGCAGCTCCACGTAGCCCTGCGGCAAGAGCCGGTGCCATCGGGGGCCCCGGCGCGGGGACCGCGGCCCGTGGCGCCAGGGATGGCCGGCGACCGGGACCACCCCAGGTGCCTTCAAGCTGCAGCAGGGTCCCCGTCCCCCCTCGTCCCCGGGCTCTGGTGGCGGTGGCGGGGGGACGATGCAGCCAGGCTGTGGGGCCGGCTCGCACCAGTCTGCCCGAGCCCCCGGGGCAACGGGAAGGGAGCCGGAGCGCCCCGCGCGGCACCCACCTCATGGGTGTCCCGCCGGGACACGGGCCTCCTGCTCCCCGCCGCCTCCAGGTCCACATCGGTCACCGACGGAGCTGTGAGCGGAGCGACGGCTGCGTCAGCCGGCCCACGGCCACCCCACGCGTCCCTGCCTGTTGCCCCCCATCCCCGACCCAGCTGGGGGGGTGCTGGATGTGTCCCCCAACCATTGCACCCATCCCAGACCCTGCTGGGGTTTGCTGGACGTGTCCCCGGCTTCTATCACCCACATCCTAGACCCCGTTGGGGTTGGTGGACATGTCCCTCACCTCTGTCACCCACATCCTAGACCCCGCTGGGGTTGGTGGACGTGTCCCTCACCTCTATCACCCACATCCTAGACCCCGCTGGGGTTGGTGGATGTGTCCCTCACCTCTATCACCCACATCCTAGACCCCGCTGGGGTTGCTGAACATGTCCCCCACCTCTGTCACTACATCCCTGACTCAGCTGGGGGGTTGCTGGATGCATCCCCCACCCGTTGCACCCATCCCAGACCCTGCTGAGGTTTGCTGGATGTGTCCCCGGCTTCTGTCACCCACATCCTAGACCCCATTGGGGTTGCTAGTTGTGGCCCTTGCCTCTGTCACCCCTGTTCCCAACCCCGCTGGGGTTGCTGGATGTGTCCCCCACCCATTTCACCCACCCCAGACCCAGCTGGGGCTGCTGGACATGTCCCCCACCTTTGTCACCCACATCCCTGACCCCGTTGGGGCTGCTGGACACATCCCCCACCTCTGCCACCCACATCCCTGACCCCGCTGGAGGTGCTGGACGCGTCCCCCACCTCTGCCACCCACATCCCAGACCCCGCTGGGGCTGCTGGACACGTCCCCCACCTCTGCCACCCACATCCCAGACCCCGCTGGGGCTGCTGGACGCGTCCCCCACCTCTGCCACCCACATCCCAGACCCCGCTGGGGCTGCTGGATGTGTCCCCCACCTCTGCCACCCACATCCTCGACCCTGCTGGGGCTGCTGGACGCGTCCCCCGTCCATCGCCCTGTGCCCTGCGGTGCCGGTCGCTGCCTTGCCCCCCGCGCCCGGCTCCCTGGGCAGGATGCTGGGGCCGGGCCGGGCTCCGCAGGTCTCCGTCCCCGCCGTCCCCGAGCCGGGCGGCAGGCAGGCTCACGCGGGACCGTGGCAGCACCACGGCTGCCCCGAGCGGGGCCGCGACATGTCCCCCGCCGCCCGCTCCCGCCGCCTCCTGCCCGGCCAGCCGGACCCCGCCGTGCCCGGCCACCTCGACGCCCGCAGCCGCCCGGCGAACCGTCCCAGCTCCCTGCCTACCTGTGACCCCCCACCGCGCGCTGCCCGCCGGCCCGGCCCGCTGCCGCCCCTATAAAGGCTGGCGAGGGCAGCCGGCCGGCCAGGGGGGCCACCTCCACCCGGCCCCCCGCCCCGGCGCCGAGCCGCGGCGTGTGTGCACCGTAAATCCCAAAGCACTTTGCCTTTGCTGACTGTAAACACGGCTGCGCGGCTCCCTCCTGGCCCACGGGCTCGCCGGGAGCGGGGCGGCGGGTGGGGGGGGACCGTGCCCCCCGCGCCCGCACGGCTTGGGGACCGGCGCGGTCCCCTCGCTCCGCGGCCTTGGCCGCCACCTGGGCCGTGCCGAAAGAGCCGGTAAAGATGAGGCTCGGCCACCCATAGCCCATCCCGCCGGCCGGAAAGGGGGCGCGGGTGACGGGCGCGTGGGCCGGGGTGGGGGGGACGGGGACGGGGACGAGCCCTCGAGCCCGGCCGGCCGCCCCGGCCGCCCGGCGCCAGCTGCCGCCTGCCGCCGTTCAGCCCCAAGTGGTTTTTGTCCTCACCCAAAACAAAGACTTTATTTAGCGTCAATCAGCGGGCGATTACGGGCCGAGCGGCCCCGGCGGTCACCCGGAGCTGGGTGGCGCCGCGCAGCCCCGACGCCCAGGTGATGGGCGCACCCCCCCCCCCCCCACACACACACACCAATACACACATGCACCCGCCGGGCACTCGCCGACCGAGCAACCCCGAAAGCGAAGCCAGGGAGGAGGCCGCGGCGGTGTCCGGCGGGGGCGGGGACGGGGGGGGGGTCACTCACTTTGCCCTGCGCCCCGACGGCTCGCCCTTCCCGGGGCGTCCCCGGCCGCGCGCCTGCTCCTGTCCAGGTCATAGGATCCCCGGTGGCTGGGTAAATACTGGCTGAAAAAACACACAGCGCGTCGGCCGGTGGGTCGGCCCCCCCCCCCCGAGCCCCGAGCGCTCGAGCCGGGTCCGGCGCCCAAACCGGGTGGCCCCGGGACGGGGATGCTCTTGGCCGCGGCGGCAGGGGCTGCCGGCCCTGGCGCGGGACTCACCGCAGGGGCGTCAGCTCCTTGGCTCCAGCCCTCTGCTTGGCCGAGGGGCCCCCAGCGGCGCCTCCGGCCCCTGCGCGAAACAGGCCGCGGCGTTAGCCGGCGCCGGCACCCCGGCACCCCCGCGGGAACCTGCGCCCAGCACCCGGCCCTGCCTGCCGCCGGGTGCTGCCCGGCTTAACCCCGCCAGCGCCCGGCCTCGGGGAAAGCGGCTGCTGCGGATGGACCCCGCCGGCCACGTCCGCGCCCCCCCCCCAAGGGTGCGTTAGAGAGCACCCAAGGGTGTCGGGCTTGCCTCCGGACACGGCGCCCGACGGCCCCGCGGCGGCCAAGCAGCAGCCCCCGGGTGACGGCAGAGCTGGGAGCCGGCAGCGGCTGCCGGAGCGCCCGGACGCGCTGCTGGGGAAGCGTCCCCCGTCCTGCATCAGCACCGGCGGCCGCGCGTCGGAGGCGGCACCTCGCCGGGCACCGAGGGTTCTCCAAAGGGCATCGCCGCTTTCGGGCGACGGGATGCTCGGCGTCGCCCGTCCCTTGCTGAGCACGCCAGGCTCAGCGCCGGCCGCGGCGTCCCTGCAACGCTGGCGCCCGCGCAACGCTGGCGCCCGTGCAACGCCATCACCCAGGCAATGCTGGCACCCATGCCATGTCAGCACCCACGCCGTGCTGCCGCCCGTGTAACACTGCGGCCCATGCAACACCGGTGCCCATGCAATGCCACCCCCAGTGCGATACTAGCACCCATGCAACACCGGTGCCCATGCAATGCCACCTCCGGTGTGATACTAGCACCCATGCAACACCAGTGCCCATGCAATGCCATCTCTGGTGCGATGCTGGCACCCATGCAACACCGGTGCCCATGCAATGCCACCTCCGGCGCAATACTAGCACACATGCAACACTGGCACCCATGCAATGCCACCTCTGGTGCGATGCTGGCACCCATGCAACACCGGCGCCCATGCAATGCCACCTCTGGTGCGATGCTGGCACCCATCCAACACCGGTGCCCATGCAATGCCACCTCTGGTGCGATGCTGGCACCCATGCAACACCGGCGCCCATGCAATGCCACCTCTGGTGCGATGCTGGCACCCATCCAACACCGGTGCCCATGCAATGCCACCTCTGGTGCGATGCTGGCACCCATGCAACACCGGTGCCCATGCAATGCCACCTCTGGTGCGATGCTGGCACCCATCCAACACCGGTGCCCATGCAATGCCACCTCTGCTGCGATGCTGGCACCCATGCAACGCTGGTGCCCATGCATCTCTGGGACTTGTGCACTGCCAGTGTCCATACAACACTGGTGCCCATGCAACGCTATCACCAGTGCAGCACCGGCGCCCATGCAACGCCGGCACCTGCACAACCGCAGTGCCCGTGCAACGCTGACACCCGCACAACCCCGGTGGCCATGCAACGCCGGCACCCATGCAGCACCAGTGCCCGTGCAACGCTGACACCCGCACAACCCCAGTGGCCATGCAACGCCGGCACCCGCGCATGCCTGGCGCTTCTCCCCCGCCTCAGCACCCCTCTGCCAACTGACAGAGCCACTCACTGCTCATCTCCTCCAGCGAGAGGCGTGCGCCATCCATATTGCGGTCTTCGTAGCCTTCGGGGTCCAGGTTTTTCCTCATCGCCTCCTCGTAGTCCTCCTGCGGCAGAGAAGAGGGGGTCAGCGGCGAGGAGGGCATCCCCCCCAGCTCCCGGCCGGGCAGTGCCGGGGGCCGAGGGGCCGGAGCGGGGCGCAGCGGGCAGGGGCCGGGCTCGGGGCGGCCGGGTGCCTACCTGAGCTCGCCCCTCCATGGCTCCTCGCTCGGCCCCTGCCTCTGCCTCGCTCTGTCTCAGCGCTCAGCCTGGAGGCACCATAACCCCCCGCGGCCCCGAGCTCTGCGGCCTTCGGCGGGCAGCGAGAAGGGCAGAGAAAGCAGGTTAGGAGAGGCCGGGATGGCGCGGGCAGAGCTCGGCCCCCCGCGACGCGGGAGCAGAGGGGTTTGGGTTTTTTTCCCCGTCCGCCCTCCGCGGGAACAGGCTGGGGGCAGGATGCCCGGGCCGTTCCCGCAGCCCCGACACGCGCCGGGGGGCCGCAGCCACGTAATCAGCTCCCCGAGCGCCGCAAAAGGCCGAGCGAGGTCCCGGCCCGCCGGGGACGGAGGTTTCCCCCGGGAAAGCGCTGCCCTGTCCCGCGAGCCTCCGGGGCGCCGGCAGCCGGCTGGGAACGGCCGCACCGACGTCAGGCAACGGCACTGCCCGAGCGCCCCCCGACCCCGCGCCGCGCCCACGGGCCGGGTGCCCCGGGCACCCACCCGCGCCCGTCCCCGGCACGCTGCAGGGCTCTCCGAAAGCCCCGCGTCCGCCTGCCGAAGGGCGAGCTCCAGGGTCAGCAAGGGGAAAGGGAAGCCCAGACCCCCTGCGCCCGCCGGGAGGGAGCCGGGCAGGGGGTCCTCCTGCACCTGCTGGGTCCCTGTTCCTCCCCCCCCCACGCCGGTACCCGCCGCCTCGGCAGAGCCCTGGGCTTAGAGGCCTGGGGGTGAAGGTGCAAGCCGTGCCTGCACGCCCACGCGTGCACACAGGCACCCACACCCGCGACCCCCCCCACGCGTGCACACGCGCAGGCAGGCGCGCCCGTGCCGGCGCAGCCCGCCGTGCAAGCACGCCCACGCGCACGCACCCACGCGTGCACCCCGCCCGCGCCCACCGCTTCACACCTGCCCACGGCCCGCCGGACCCCCCCGCCCCGCGCCCGCCGCACTGCCCCGACCCACCGCCAGGGGGCGCCCCGCTCCCGCACCACCTGCCCCGGGGGCAGCGTCGCGGCGTGGGTGGGGGGGGGGGCCCAGGCGTCCGGGTCCCCCCCTCCTCAACCCGCTGCCTCCCCCCAGTCGGGGGAGCCCAGGGGCTCCTGCCGCCGCCCCCCAGGGTGGGGGCACCCACGTCGGGGGGGGGGCGGCCGGGGAGCCGGCGGCGCCGCGCCCCCCAGGGTGGGGGTCGGGGTGGGAGGGGGGGCCGGGACCCCCCCCCCCGCCCCGCTCTCACCAGGGCGCCGCAGGAGCTGGCGGCCGGGCCGGCGGGGACGCGGGACCCCGGCGGGGACGCGGAGCCGCCTCGGACCCGGCCTCCTCCTTCCTGCCCCGCCTGCCCGCGCCGGGCGAGCCCCCCGGCCCCACGCGAGGCGGCCCCACGCGAGGCGGCCGCGGCCCCCCGGGCCCGGCGGTGCCCGGGCAGGTGCCCGCTGCCGCCGCCGGGACCCCGCGGCGGGAGAGCGGGGGCGGCGCCGGCACCGACCCGGCTGCGGCCGCCCGATAACGGCGAGCGGCTGCTCCGCCGCGCCGCCTGCAGCGCCGAGCACCGGCGCCCCCGGCCCCGCTCTACCGGCCCCGGCCCCGGCTCTGCTGGCCCCGGCTCTGCTAGCCCCGGCCCCGGCCCCGGCTCTGCTGGCCCCGGCTCTGCTAGCCCCGGCCCCGGCTCTGCTGGCCCCGGCTCTGCTAGCCCCGGCCCCGGCCCCGGCTCTGCTAGCCCCCGCTCTACCAGCCCTGGCCCCGGCTCTGCTGGCCCCGGCTCTGCTAGCCCCGGCCCCGGCTCTGCTGGCCCCGGCTCTGCTGGCCCCGGCTCTGCTAGTCCCGGCCCCGGCTCTGCTGGCCCCGGATCTGCTGGCCCCGGCTCTGCTAGCCCCGGCCCCGGCCCCGGCTCTGCTAGCCCCAGCTCTGCTAGCCCCGGCCCCGGCTCTGCTGGCCCCGGCTCTGCTAGTCCCGGCCCCGGCTCTGCTGGCCCCGGCTCTGCTGGCCCCGGCCCCGGCTCTGCTAGTCCCAGCTCTGCCAGCCCTGGCCTCAGCTCTGCTAGCCCCGGCCCCGGCTCTGCTGGCCCCGGCTCTGCTAGTCCCGGCCCCGGCCCCGGCTCTGCTGGCCCCGGCTCTGCTAGCCCCGGCCCCGGCTCTGCTGGCCCCGGCTCTGCTGGCCCCGGCTCTGCTAGCCCCGGCTCTACCAGCCCTGGCCCCGGCTCTGCTGGCCCCGGCTCTGCTAGTCCCGGCCCCGGCCCCGGCTCTGCTGGCCCCGGCTCTGCTAGTCCCGGCCCCGGCTCTGCTGGCCCCGGCTCTGCTAGTCCCGGCCCCGGCTCTGCTGGCCCCGGATCTGCTGGCCCCGGCTCTGCTAGCCCCGGCCCCGGCCCCGGCTCTGCTAGCCCCAGCTCTGCTAGCCCCGGCCCCGGCTCTGCTGGCCCCGGCTCTGCTAGCCCCGGCTCTACCAGCCCTGGCCCCGGCTCTGCTGGCCCCGGCTCTGCTAGTCCCGGCCCCGGCTCTGCTGGCCCCGGCTCTGCTGGCCCCGGCCCCGGCTCTGCTAGTCCCAGCTCTGCCAGCCCTGGCCTCAGCTCTGCTAGTCCCGGCCCCGGCTCTGCTAGTCCCGGCCCCAGCTCTGCTAGCCCCGGCTCTGCCGGCCCCGGCCTCAGCTCTGCCAGCCCCGGCCTCAGCTCTGCTAGTCCAGGCCCCGGTTCTGCTAGTCCCGGCCCCGGTTCTGCTAGTCCCGGCCCCAGCTCTGATAGCCTCAGCTCTGCCAGCCCCGGCCTCAGCTCTGCCAGCCCCGGCCTCAGCTCTGCTAGTCCCGGCCCCAGCTCTGCTAGTCCAGGCCCCAGCTCTGCTAGCCCTGGCTCTGCCGGCCCCCGCCTCAGCTCTGCTAGTCCTGGCCTCAGCTCTGCTGGCCCTGGCTCTGCTAGCCCCAGCTCTGCTAGTCCCAGCCCCAGCTCTGCTAGTCCCGGCCTTGGCTCTGCTAGTCCCGGATTCGGCTCTGCCAGCCCCAGCCTTGGCTCTGCAAGCCCTGGCCCCAGCTCTGCCAGCCCTGGCCTGGCTTTGCTAGCCCTGGCCCCATGCCTGCCAGCTCCAGCCCCAGCTCTGCTATCGCCTGGCCCCAGCACGGAGCCTGCAGCCCGCAGCCCCCGCGTCGTGCATCCCACGGCCTCAGCGTGGAGCCTGCAGCCCCCACGCCGTGCATCCCACGGCCTCAGCATGGAGTCCATAGCTCCCACGCTGTGCATCCTGCATGGCTCCATATGGAGCCCACGGCTCCCACGCCGTACATCCCACGGCCTCAGCACGGAGCCCACGGCTCCCACGCCGTGCATCCCACGACCTCAGCATGGAGCCCACGGCTCCCACGCCATACATCCCACGGCCTCAGCACGGAGCCCACAGCTCCCACGCCGTACATCCCACGACCTCAGCACAGAACCCGCAGCTCCCACGCCGTACATCCCACGACCTCAGCATGGAGCCCACGGCTCCCACGCCGTGCATCCCACGGCCTCAGCACGGAGCCCACGGCTCCCACGCCGTGCATCCCACGACCTCAGCACAGAACCCGCAGCTCCCACGCCGTACATCCCACGGCCTCAGCACGGAGCCCACGGCTCCCACGCCGTGCATCCCACGGCCTCAGCACGGAGCCCACGGCTCCCACGCCGTGCATCCCACGGCCTCAGCACGGAGCCCACGGCTCCCACGCCGTGCATCCCACGACCTCAGCACAGAGCCCGCAGCTCCCACGCCGTGCATCCTGCCTGGCTCCATATGAAGTCCATAGCACCCACCCCACGCACCCAGGTGCAGGACCTGCCCTCTTGCACCAGCGCCGCACCGCACAGCGCCCGCACCCCCCCAGCCCGGCCCGCCGTGCCCGCGCGCCCCGCACCTACCACCCGCGCTGGCTCCGGCGACGGCGCTGCCCTGGGCGCGAGCCCACTGCTGCCGGCGGCGCAGGACCGACGCGCCCGCGGCCCGGCTCCCGAATGCCGAGTCACGCTGGCCCCCTAATCTGGCCGGGCCACCGGCCGGCGGGCGCGCGCCCGCCCTCACCCGTGGCCGGCCCCATAAACAAGGTTATCGGGGCGCACCATCTTGCAAATTCGGGGCTGCGCCCTGGCCGCCCGCCCGCCTCCCCGGCTTCCCCCGGCCCGCGGCCCCGCTCCCCCCGCGCCAGCCCGGCCCCCGCGTCCCGCATCGCGGGGGTTTCCCCGAAGGGAAACCCCGGGAATCCCGTTTCCGTGACACTTATTTACTGGGATTTGATTTTTTTTTTTTTTTACTTAAGAAAAAACCGAGGGTTCCCGGGGAGGTTTCCCCCGGCGCAGAGGAGCGAGGCGAAGGCAGGGCCTGCAGGTGACGGTGGCGGTGGCAGCGGCGGGACGTGTCTGCCCGCCCGCCGGGAGGCTGCGAGTCCCGGAGCGTCGCCATCCTCGGCGCTTTCCGGGGGCGATCCCAGCTGGGTGCTGCACGCAGAAGAGCAGTGCCTTTCCCTGCGCCGTTTCAGGGCGCCCTCAGGCGTTAGGGCGAGCCCCGGGCGCCGGGGGGCCGCCGCTCGGCTGCAGAGGCGAGATGGGGCTGCAAAGGCTGCGGTGTGCGGTGCACGGCACTCGGCGCATGGTGCACGGCACACGGCACACGGGGCACGGCACATGGCACGCAGTGCACGGCATGCAGTGTGTGGTGCACAGCACATGGCACGTGGTGCACGGCACACGGCACACGGGGCACGGCACATGGCACGCGGTGCACGGCATGCAGTGTGTGGTGCACAGCACATGGCACGTGGTGCACGGCACACGGCACACGGGGCACGGCACATGGCACGCGGTGCACGGCATGCAGTGTGTGGTGCACAGCACATGGCACGTGGTGCACGGCACACGGCACACGGGGCACGGCACATGGCACGCAGTGCACGGCATGCAGTGTGTGGTGCACAGCACATGGCACGTGGTGCACGGCACACGGCACACGGAGCACAGCACATGGCACGTGGTGCACGGCACATGGCACGCAGCATGCGGAGCACAGCACATGGCACATGGTGCATGGCATGAGGCATAGTGCATGGCACATGACACACGGTGCACGGCTCATGGCATGCGTTGCACAACACATGGCACGCGGAGCACAGCACATGGCACAGCACGCAGCGCACGACGCCTTCTGCACAGCCCTGTCGAGCTCGAGGTGCTGAACCCGCCCTGTGCAGTGGCCAGGAGCCCCGATTCCCGCAGCGAGCCTCCGGGCCGGACGCATCCTCGAGTCCTGCAGCGCGCTGCAGTGGCGGACGCTGCCCTGACACCCGCAGCCAGCCGGGCACAGCTCCCTCGCGTGTGCAGACAGATGTGTGCGCGGGTGTGCATGTGCATGCGGATGCACGCGTGTGTGCATGCGCACGTACATACACGAATGTGCATGCATGTGGGTGTGTGCGCATGCGTGTGCATGCGGGTGCACACACATGTGCAACCTTCCTAAAAGGCTCCCAGCTCCGAGCCCCAAACCCAGGCCCTTTGGGCACCCATCCAGGGTGCAGCTGGGGTGCAAAGATGCTGCAGGCGAAACCCTCCCTCGCACCCAGCTCTGACCACTGGCGCCCGCTACCCGGCCCCATCGGGCCCCTCGGCCGCGGGTTTGCTGAGCGGCAGGCGGGTGGCCGCCTTGGGAGTGCGATAGCCCCCGGGGCTGGGTGCTGCGATTAGGCGGGCGGCGCCGGGCCCTGGCGTTATCTGGGTGCCGCCAAGGCCGCCCCTCCCCGCGCAGCCCCGCTGCTTCTGGGGCGCCCGCGCTGCCCTGCCCTGGCGCGATTCACCCTCCCATCCAGTTGCCCCCTTATCGCAATGGGGAAACTGAGGCACGGTGGCGGCGGTGGGGTCAGTGCTGCCCCGACGGCTCCGGCTCAGGGGGTTTCTCCCAGCCCCAGGCCACCGCGAGCCTGCGGGGCGGCACGGTGCTCGGCCAGCCGTGACCCACCATGCCCAGCGGGTAAACTGAGGCACGGAGGCTGGAGGCGGCGGGGCCGAGCTGGCGCCCGTGCCAGCACCTCGAGCAACATGTCCCCGGTAGGGGCAGCTCCCACCGGGCGCGGGGGGACGGGATCGCACCGAAACACCCCAGCTGCCCCCCCCCGGCCGCCCCGAAACGGGAGCCCTGGGAGCGGGGGCTGCCGCAACACCCCGAGGCCGGGGTGGGGGGGGCTGCCTGCTCCTGGATCCGTCCCCCGAGGCTGGCGGCGGGGGGGGGGGGACACGAAAGGTCCCCGCTGTCACCGAGGGCTCACGGTGGCCAGGCCGGAGCCCGGCCCTGCCGCCGCTCTGCCCGTGGGGTCCCGGCTCTTGCCGGCGCGTCATGGCGAGGGGCTGGGCCCTGCCGGGAGGAGGGAGCCCGGCACCCACCCCCAGCCCGCCACAGCGCCTGCCCCTTGCTCTCCTCCCCGCTTTTTCCCCCCCCCTTGTTCCCTCCATCCCCGCGGGGGCTGCTCGGGGGGGGCGTCCAGGGTGGCGGAGTGGGAAAAATCCCCCTGCCCGGCTGCAGCATCCTTCTGGGGCCCTGCATCCCGCCGGGGCCCTGCATCCCGCCGGGGCCGTGCATCCCGCCGGGGCCGCGCGGGGGGCCGGGGACTCGGCGGGGCCGCGCCGGAGGCAGGTGGGCCGGCGAGAGGGGGGTCTCGCCCGCCGGGGCCGGCTCGCCCCGCGCTGGATGGAAACGAGCTGCGTCCAGGCTGCCATGGCTCTGGGGCTCTCGTCCAAGAAAGCCTCGTCCAGGAACATCGCCGTGGAGAGGAAAAACCTCATCACCGTCTGCAGGTGGGTGCTGGGGGGGGGGGGGAAGGACCCGAAAACGGAGCAGGGGGGGATAAGGTGGGGGAGAGGGGAGCAAGGTGGCCAGGGATGGAGGAGCTGGATGGAGGGATGCGGGGGGCAGCGGACGGGGGGCCCCGTCCCACCCCGCGGCCCCTCCGGCCCCGGCAGAGGGGATGATTTTTATTTTTATTGTTGCTGCTGTTGCTTTTACCCCGGGAGACGCAATTTTGGGGAAGGGGGGAAAGGATGCTGCTGCTGCAAAAAGGGCTGGAGAGGCAGAAGGGAGGGGTGGAGGCGGCGAGGGGCGACGGGGCCAGGGGACGAGGGTGGGCGGCTGTGCCCTGGTGCTGCTGCATCGGCCGCCCGGGGGGGGTCCCGGTCCGGGGGGGCGGGCAGGGGGCCGCCGTGCCAGGGACTCGGGGTAGGGGGGAGGCCACGGCGATTCGGCTACACGACAACAACATGGAGGCTGCCGGCGGTGTCGGGGGGAGCCGGGGCCCGGCGAGGGGGAGGGATGCTGGCGGGGACCGGGGATGGGGGGGCTCGGCGGGGTCGCCCCCGCTCAGGGCGCGGGGGTGGCGGGGGGCTGCGCGGGGGGACCCGAGCGCCAGGTGTGGGGCCGAGGAAGTGACGTCAAGGCGGCCCCGGGATGGGGGATGAAGGCGAGCGGGGATGGAGGGATGATGGCGAGCCGGGATGCAGGGATGCGCGTTGGCATGGCAACGCCCGGCTGGACCGGGGCGCCGGGGCCGGCGCCGATGGGGGCCAGCGGTCCCAGTCCCTGGCTGTGGGGCTGCGGGGGGGGGGCCGCATCACCCCCCACCCCGGGAGCATCCTTAGCGGTGGCTCGTGCCCGAAACGCAGCCCCGGGGGCAGCCGCTCGGCCCCCCGCGGGTGACCCCCCCCCGCCGCCGGCGACGTGGCCGAACCCCATGCCGTGACCCCAACCCGTGCTGGGTTTCCTCAGCAGCCGGCTGCTCTGAGCACCCCCAGCATCGTCCTCCAGCCCGTTGGGCCGAGCGGGAGGTGACCACCCGGCTGGACGCGGCGGCCTCCGCGCGGGGCTGAGCTCAGGGAGGGGAAACTGAGGCAGGAGCCGGGCGCAGCCGGGATGGAAACCCGGCCCCGCGGTCCGGGCCGGCTCGGGCCGGCGGCACGTAGGGCGGAAAGGGAAGCCCTGGCAGCCGGTGCGGGGGCCGGGGAGGAAACGGGGAGCCTTTTGTTCGCTTTTCCTGGCCGGGCGCGGAGGGGCCGGGCGCCCTCCCCGGGGAGCCATCCCTCCGGCACCTGCGCGCCCCGGGCGCGAGCTCGGCGCGAGCCCCCGAGCCTCGGCCCATCACGCCGCGCGCCGCCCCGGCCGGCGTTTGTCCCCGAGCCGGGTCCGGCCGCAGGACAAAGCGTTTCCGTCCCCCGGGCCGAGCCGGAAGCGGTGGGGGGGGGGGGGACGCCGGCAGCGGCCGCGAACGTCTCCCCAGGGTGCGCGGGAGGCGCGTGGCCGGCCCGCCGCGCGGCACCCGCCCGCCAGGGCGCTCGGCACCCGGCGCCGCGGCTTGGTGATGCCGCTTAAAACAACCCCGGTTATATATCCCCTCGGTGGTACAGGGGAAGGGGCCCAGGAGTCCTGCCGGCAGCCCCAGCGGCGCGAGCCATCCTTTCGGGAAGCACCGCGTGCAAATGGCTTTTCCTTATTGCTCTAAACGCCCGGCCCGGCGGGGCGCCTGGATGTGTTGGATTTGGGTGCGTTCTCCTCCCCGGGCAGCGGAGGGGGCCCAGGAGTCCGGGGACCTGCTGCACCCCCTCCGAGCCCCTCCGCAGCACCAGCGCGCCCATAACTCACCCCCCACCACCACCACCCCGTTGACACTCCTCTGGCCGGCAGGTTTTCGGTGAAGACCCTGCTGGAGAAGTACACGGCGGAGCCCATCGACGACTCCTCCGAGGAGTTCGTCAACTTTGCCGCCATCCTCGAGCAGATCCTCAGCCACCGCTTTAAAGGTAACGGCGGCAGGCGCCGGCGCGGGCGTGCTGCGCGGGAAGGGCCCTGCGGCCGGCCCCCGTGACCGCAGCCCCCCGCCGTGTCCCCCAGGCCCCGTCAGCTGGTTCAGCTCGGATGGGCAGCGCGGGTTTTGGGACTACATCCGCCTGGCCTGCAACAAGGTCCCCAACAACTGCGTCAGCAGCATCGAGAACATGGAGAACATCAGCACCTCCAGGGCCAAGGTCAGGATGACGTCGGTCCCCACCCCATCCCCATCGTTCCCCAGCCCCAGCCCTGGCCTTGGCCCCAGCGCCTTCCCCACCTTGTCCTCGTCCCCATCCCCACCCTGGCTCCATCACCTTCCCCATCCCCATCCCTGCCCCTATATTCCTGCCCTAGCCCCATCCCCGTCCCCATCTCCATCCCTGTCCCCATCTCCATCTCTTTCCCTATGCTCATGCCCATCCCCATCCCTGGCCCTGGCCCTGGCCCCATCTCCTTCCCTATCTCTGTCCCCATCCCCATTTCCATCCCCACCCTGGCTCCATCACCTTCCCCTTCCCTATCCCTATCCCCATCCCCATCCCTGTTCCCACCATGTTCCTATCCCCATCTCCATCCCCATCCCTGTCCCTATCTCTGTCCCTGTCCCTATCTCCATCTCCATCCCTATTCCCACCATCTCCATCCAGATCTCCATCCCTGGCCCTGGCCCCAACCCCATTTCCATCCCCACCGTGGCTCCATCCCCATCCCCATCCCCATCCCCATCTCTGTCCCTGTCCCTGTCCCTGTCCCTATCCCCATCCTCATCCCCGTTCCCACCATGTCCCCGTCCCCATCTCCATCCCTATCTCTGTCCCTGGCCCTGTCACCATCCCTATCTCCTTTCCCATCCCCATCCCTGTCCCCCTCCCCATCCTCATCCCCACCCCCATCCCCGCTCTGGCCTCACCCCATCCCCATCTCCATCTCCATCCCTGTCCCCATCTCCATCTTCATCCCCGTTCCCACCACGTCCCTGACCCTCCGCCCTGCCCTCCTGCAGCCTCAGGGCTCCCCGTCTCGTCCCGCAGGGCCCCTGAGCCGAGTCAGATGCAGTGATTTCACCTGCATCACTGGGGCAAAACGGGAGCTGTGGCTCTCGCCAAGGGGACAGGGGGACGGAAGCAGCTCCCGGGGTGAGGGACCACCCGCCCGTTGGTGTCCAGAGCTTCCGGGGACTGGCGAAACCCCGGCGGCGGTGGCACCCGTCTCCAGAGCTCCCTGCCCGGCGCGTCTCTTGCAGGGCCGGGCCTGGATCCGCGTGGCCCTGATGGAGAAGCGCATGTCCGAGTACATCTCCACCGCCCTGCGGGACACGCGGACCACCAGGTGAGCGGGCGGCCACGCGGGCGCAGGTGGGCGCAGGCTCACGCCCGGGCGGCCTGAACGGCTCCCGCCTCTCCCCGCAGGAGGTTTTACGACGACGGGGCCATCATGCTGCGGGAGGAGTCCACGGTGCTCACGGGCATGCTCATCGGGCTCAGCGCCATCGACTTCAGGTACGGGCGCGCGGTGGCGGCACGCGGGGCGCCCGGCCGCGCCGCGGCCTCGCCTCACCCGCCGCTCCATCTCCGGCTCAGTTTCTGCCTGAAGGGCGAAGTGATGGACGGCAAGACGCCCGTGGTCATCGACTACACGCCCTACCTGAAGTTCACGCAGAGGTAACAGCCAGCCTGGCCCTCCCTGCGCGGTGCCGGGCCCAGGCGTCCGGGGGCACGGTGGCACGCAACGCCGGCCGTGCCCCGCGGCGGTCGCTGCACGGACCCGCCTGCTCACGTCAATGCGCGTGCGAGCACCCGCGGGCACGCGGGGCTGCATGCACAAAGACGCGGGTGCCGCCGCCGGTGCGGGTGGGTTTGCACCCGCCTGTCCCTGTCCCCGGGTTTGCACCCACCCGCGGGGCCCCGTCCCCCAGCTACGACTACCTGAGCGAGGAGGAGGAGCGGGGCAGCGTGGAGAGCAGCACGAGCGAGGACAGCTCGCCCGAGCACCCCTACCTGCCGCTGGTCACCGACGAGGACAGCTGGTACAACAAGTGGCGCAAGATGGAGCAAAAGTTTCGCATTGTCTACGCCCAGAAGGTACCGGCGGGCCGGGCCGGGGTCGGTGGGTGCCGATGTCCCGCGCGTGCTGCCATGCTCTTCCCCGCCGTGCCTCGCTTCTTGCCCCACTCCTGCATCCCAGCTCTGGGCTGGCGCTGGCTGCTGCTCCTTGGCACCCCACAGTGGGTGGCCTTGGGTGGCCCCGGGGGTGGGAGGGTGGCCCAGGTGCCGCTCACGGTGGCCTCGCGCAGGGGTACCTGGAGGAGCTGGTGCGGCTGCGGGAGTCGCAGCTGAAGGACCTGGAGGCGGAGAACAAGCGGCTGAAGATGCGCCTGGAGGAGGTGGTGGTGCAGAACCAGCTGGAGAAGAGGGAGCTGGAGGGCGTCATCCTGGAGCTGCAGGAGCAGCTGTGAGTCAGCCCCGGCGCGCACCCCACGCCGTGCCACCCCGGGGACCGGCCCCAGCCCTGCCCCCCTGCCTGGACCCCTCCTGCTGCCCCCCACCCTCCTGGTGGGGACCCTCTGCTGCCGCTTGGCCATACAGATGTGACAGTGGCAGGTCCCCCGTGCCCAGGTGTCCCCGTGCGGAGGGAGCTCCTGTATGCCCTGCAGGATGCAGGGGGCAGCAATTCCCCAGTATCCAGGTGTCCCAGGGCCTGTGGGACATGGTGTGGTGGGTCCATAGTGCCTCAATGCCCCATGTGCCCTGTGGGACACAGTGGTGGCAGCAGTGCCCACATGCCCCATATGACCTGCAGGATGCAGCGGGCAACAGGTCCCCAGGTTCCCTATATGACCTGCAGGATGTGGTGGCAGCAGGTCCCTGGATGTCCCACATGCCCTGCGGGATTCAGTGGTGGTGGGTCCCTGGGTACCCCATGGGTCTGTGGGATGTGGTGGCAGTAGGTCCCTGGTGTCCAGGTGACCCATATGACCTGCGGGACATGGTGGCAGCAGATCCCTGGTGTCCAGGTGCCCCATATGACCTGCGGGACACAGTGGTGGTGGGTCCCTGGTGTCCAGGTGCACCATATGACCTACGGGACATGGTGGCAGCAGATCCCTGGTGTCCAGGTGCCCCATATGACCTGCGGGACACAGTGGTGGTGGGTCCCTGGTGTCCAGGTGCCCCATATGACCTACGGGACATGGTGGCAGCAGATCCCTGGTGTCCAGGTGCCCCATATGACCTGCGGGACACAGTGGTGGTGGGTCCCTGGTGTCCAGGTGCCCCATATGACCTACGGGACATGGTGGCAGCAGATCCCTGGTGTACAGGTGCCCCATACGACCTGCGGAACACAGTGGTGGTGGGTCCCTGGTGTCCAGGTGGCCCATATGACCTATGGGACATGGTGGCAGCAGGTCCCTGGGTGCTCCACAGGCCTCTGGGACATGGTGGGTGGTGGGTCCCCGGTGCCCGGGCACCCCACGGGTCTGCAGGACGTGGTGGGCATGGTGGCCCCGGCGGCCGCGGCTGCACCGGGTGCTGAGCGCCCGCGTTGCCCGCAGGACGGGGCTGATCCCCTGCGAGAACACGCAGCTGGCCCAGCTCTCCAAGGAGATGGTGACGCCCCTGGTGAACCAGTGGCCCTCGTTGGGGACGCTCAACGGCAACGAGAGCGGCTCGGACAGCAAGCTGTACCGCCGGTAAGGGCCCCCCGGGGAAGGGTAGAGCCGCCCCGGCCCGCTCCCAGCGCCCCCGGGCTCACGGGGCTCAGCGCCGTCCCTCCGCAGGCACAGCTTCGTGAGCGCCGACCAGCTCTCGGCCGAGAACAGCCTGAGCTCCGACTCCCAGCGCCTGGGCGAGGGCAAGCGCGAAGGCGAGCCCTGGGGGCCCTTGGGTAAGACCCCCCCACCACCACCGCCACCGCCACGGGGTGGGGGGGGGGGAACAGCCTCCCCGCCGAGGGGCAGGACCCAGGCGTCCGGGCGCTCGCCCGTGCCCGCTATCTGCCCGGCAGCCCCCAAATCCCCCCGCCCTGCCCTCCCCAGGATGCTCAAGGCGCAAGGACCACTCCCCCCCCTCCAAAACACCCCGTCCCCGCGGCAGGGCCGGGGCGCGAGGGCCGCGGCTCCCAGCCCCCCGACGCCGGCGCCCGCTCCGTGCCCGCAGGGAAGGACCCGACGCCGTCCATGCTGGGGCTCTGCGGCTCCCTGGCCTCCCTGCCCAGCTGCAAGTCCCTGGCCAGCCTGAAGTCCAACGAGTGCCTGGTGAGCGACAGCAACGACGCCAGCCCGACCCGCAGCCCCAGCTGAGACCCCCGGCCCCCGCGCCGCCCCGGCCCAGCGCCGCCGCGCAGGACTGACCTCGTCCCCCCCACCCCGTCACCCCATCCCGTCCCGAGTCGTCCCCCGTCGGGGAAGCTGGGGACGGGCGTCCCCCCCCACCATCGCCCCACCGAGACCTTCGAGACCCCCGTCGTCGGAGCCGCGGCCGGAGGGGTGGACCCGTTGGCGGGATGCCGGCTTGGGACCCCGATGTTGTCCGTCTTCCCATCCCCTCCCCACCGCCGTCCCCCTGCACATCCGTCCGAATTGGGGACGGGGTGATGAACTGCGCTGCATGGCAGGGAGGGGGGGGACGCCGGGAGCGACGGCTGCGGCGGAGCTTGGGGCAAAACGCCTCCGCCGGGGAGGGGACGCGGAGGGCGTCACCGGCACCCGGGGCATTCGGGGCACGGCTCGTCCCCGTCCCCTCCCCGGCGCCGCGGGGACCCTGGCCCATCCCGTCCTCGTCCCCGCGCGGGGTCCGGCTGTACCTGCTCGCAACAGCATCCCCGCAGCGGGAACGGCCTCCCCCTCCCCTCCTTTCCCATTCCCCGCTGGGTTTCGGGTTGTTTTGGGTGTTTCGGGTTTTTAATGCAGCCCCACCTGCCTTGTCGGAGCAAAAGGAATCAATAAACGCAGCGATACGAGCCGGCCTCCGTCGCTCCCCCCGCGGGGGCAAGGGGGTCTCTCCCCCTTCCCCAGCTGCAGGGAAGGCCGGGGGCCGCAGCCGGGCGCCCGGCGAGGGGCTGCGACGCGGCCGGCGGGGGGGGCGAATGGCACCGTGCCCAGGCTGCGGGCGGGCGCCGGGGTGGTGGTGGTGGGGGGGACGGGGACACCATGCCTTCCCCCTCCCCAGCACACCCGGGACCCCGCAGGGAGCGGGGAAAGAACTGCTGGCCCCGAGCGACAAATAATATTTTTATTTAAGAAATAGAGGAAACTTCCCCGCTGAGGCCGGCGGGCAATGCCCCCCCCCCCCGGCGGCGCAGGGACCCCCGAGGCGGGGAGGACCGGCCCGCAGAGGGATGCGACGCGCGAGCCGGGGCCGGGTAGGCACGGGGAGAGAAGTCCAACGTCCCCGACCGCCGTGCCGGCTCCCGTCTGCGGCCACCGCCGGGGTCTCCTGGGCCTGAAGGAGGCCGGCGGAGAAGGGAAGTGGGGCGGGGGGGGAGCAACCCACCGAGGGTCTGCAGCAGCATCCGTCCAGCCCCCGGGCCGCGTCCGTGCACCGGCGGGGCGGGGGGGGGGGGGTCCGGCTCGAGCGGCGGCCCCGAGCAGTGCGGCGCGAAGGCACTTGGGCACAGCCGAGCGCGGGAGCCGGGCTGACGCCGTGACCCCGGTGGCCGGGGGGGGCGGGGGGGGGGTCCGGCCGCGCCGCCGTCCTGCCCCCGGCTCACAAACCGCTCCGCTGCCGCTCCTGGTTCAGCTTCTGGAAGAAGGTTTTGCCGAATTCGTAGGTGCTGATCATGATGGCGCAGGCCGGTGCCACCTTGATGACGCGGGGCAGGAAGCCTGTAAGGACGGCGGCGTGAGCCCCCTGGCACCCCCAGGGCACCCCCAAGCCTGGGGCGGTTTGGGGGGGGGCGGCCTTACCTGCAAAAAGCCCCCGGGTGCCGGATTCGGCTCGGATCCGCTGCATTAGCAACCAGGTGGAGGACGACTTGGAGGCAGGGACTGCGGGGAGAGGGGAGCGGGTGAAGAGGGGGGGACGGGGCTGCCCAGGCGCCGGGATGACCCCCCCCCCTCCCAACTCCCCGGTTCCCCCCACCTCTCCGCGGACCTCTCACCTCGGAGCGCCTCGCTGTCCCCCAACTCGATCTGCCGCCGGGTCTTCACCACGTCGAAGGGCAACGTCAGCACGGCGGCCACCTGCGGGGCGAGCAGCCCCCTCCCCGCCGTCACCTCCCGGCTCGTCGTCCCCCCCCCCCCGGCTCCAGCCCCGCTGACGGCTGAGCAAATGTCCCAGCGCGGCGCAGACCCCGGCGGGCTCCTACTCACCGCTCCCGAGACCGCGCCGGACGCGAAGCTGATGGCGAAGGTGGCCTCGTCCAGCCGGGCCTGCCTGCAGAGCCGTTCCCTCACCAGCTCGTAGTTAAACCAGTAGAGAGCTGGGAGGAGACAGGGGACAAGGGGCGCTGCGGGGCGGCCCCGCTGCCAGGGCCAGCGCCGGCCCCGCCGCCGGCCCCCGCCGTACCCGAGAAGGGGACGTCGCGCAGCACCGTGGGTCCCCAGCCCCTCCAGAGGGACAGCCAGCCGTCCTGAGCCACGGCCGAGCGGATGCAGACGCGCAGCTCGCGGTAGCTCAGCTGCCGCGATTGCATCTTGGTGCGGATGAGCTCCAAGGGGCTGATCACCGTCACGGCGCCCACTGCGAGGACGAGGAGCGGAGGCGGGAAGAAGGCTGGGTGTCAGCGCCGGTGGCCCGCGGGGCAAGCCGGGGGGGGGCTCGCGGGCCGCCGGGGGCTGACAGCCCGCTGTCCCCTCCGCCGCGGGGACCCCTCCGCGGGGCAGAGGGACTCACTCCTGGCCAGGGCCCCGGCCACCAAGGGGACGTGGTGTCCCCGGCTGCCCGTCCGAGCGTGCAGGTAGTCCCGGAGCTGGTCGTAGGTGGTGAAATAAATCACGGTGGCTGGTACGGCCATGACCCTGCCGAGGAGATGAAGTCCGGGGGGGGGGGGGGTGAGCGAGGCGCTGCCCCGAGCGGCGTCGCCCGAAAACGGCAGCCCGCAGTCACTCACAGCGTGGGGGGCAGGCCGCTCCACAGAGACCCGACGCCCTCGTAGCGCGTGATCTTCACGAAGGCGTCCTGAGGAGAGAGCAGAGGGCCGAGGGGCAGGGCGGGAGAGGGCAGGTGGGCAAGGATCCCCCCCCCCCACCCCAAACCCCTCGCCCCCCCCTTACCAGCGTGCCGGTGAAGCGGGTGGGCGCCTTGTACCAGGCCGTGCAGCCGTTGCCGTTCTGGCACACGTAGAGATGGTCCATGAGGCCGTTGCAGTAGAGGAAACACTTCCCTGGCGGACGTCGCCGGGGCGGGAGGGAACGGGGTCAGCGTGAGAGGCGGCGGGGTCCCGGCCCCAGCACCCTCCCCTCGGCCCCCACCAGCCCGCCGTGTCCCCCGTCCCCCCCCCCCGGTCACCTTTGGAGAAGGGCGTCCTCTGGGCCTGCAGCCGGATCTTCACCACGTCCAGCGGCGTCACTGCAACGACAGGCGGGTCCTCTGGCCGCGCGGCCGCATCCCGACCCCGCGCCGGGGGGGGGGGGGCTGCTTCCCACCCCCCACCCCCCCGCCGAGCCCCGAATTAGGGCCGCCTCGCGGCGCTCACCGAAGAGGGAGGTGAGGAGAGCCCCGGTGCCGGACGCCAGCATCTGCTGCAGGGGGGTGATGGCCCCGCCGGGGTTGGGCGCCGCCTCCTCGGCCATCGCGGGACCCTGCTGCGACACGCCGCGGGGGCCACGGTCGCGGCGAGCGGCCCCCCCCCACCCCGCCGCCGGCGCGGGGCCTCCCGCCTGCAGCGGCGTTATCGGCGCGGCGCAGGGCACGGGCGGCTCCCCGGCCCCCCCACCCCGATAACGTCCATGGGAGAGGTCCGGGTCCCCCCCCACCCCGGGGCAGGACATCATGTCCCCTCCGCGCTTGTGAAGCATTAAACAAAAACGCCGGGGGGGGGGGGACGACCGGCTCCTGCCCCATCCGGCGGGGACGGCGGCGAGGGTCTGGGGCTGCCGTGATCCCATCCCCTCCCCCAAAAAAAAAAAGGCTGGATGCGCTGCTGTGAGCATCCCCGAAAAGGGTGTCCCCCCCCCTTCCCACCACCACCAAAAACACCCGCCGGGAGGCGGCGGGCAGCAGAGGGGCGGAGGTGCCGGGGCGGGCCCAGGCGTCCGAGCGCGATGCCCCAGCTCTCGGCTATAGGCAGCGAGCGGCGCTAAAAAAAAAATAAAATAAAATAAATAAACCAAACCAAACCAAAAAAAAAACCGCCCCCAAATCAGCCTTCTCCGCCTGACTCAGCAGCTCTGCAAGGTCAGAGCGGCCGTAAATCTCTCGATTTACGCCCGGGGCCGTCGCGAAGCCGTGGCAAAAACACGGGCTGGGGGGGAAAAACACTCAAAATATTAGGGGGGGGGGAAATAAATAAATAAAGCTGCAACCGCCGGAGCCAGGCGCTGCGGCTGCTGCCCAGGGGGAGCCCCGTGCGACCCCCCCGGCCCGGCTCTGGGGCGCCGGGAGGCCGCGCTGCCCCGGGGTCAGGGTGCCGGGGTGCGAGTTGAGGGACCCCGCGGCACCGCTCTGTGCTCCCCCGCTCCCCCCCCTCCTCCGGGGACCCCGAAATCCCTGCAGCGCCCCTCTCCAGGACTGCAACCTGCTCGGGGGGGGGGGGTGCACCCCTCTCCTGGGCTCTGCAACCCCCCCCCAGTGCTTGCTCTCCCCTTTCCTGGGGTTTGCACCCCCCCCGCTGCCTGTACCCCCGGTCTGGGGGGTTGCAGCCCCCGCCCCCAGTGCTTGCTCCCCCCCCCCCCGGTGCTTGCACCCCCTCCCCGTGCTTGCACCCCTCTCTCGGGATTTGCAACCCCCCCCCGGTGCTTGCACCCCCTCCCCGTGCTTGCACCCCTCTCTCGGGGTTTGCAACCCCCCCCCCGGTGCTTGCACCCCCTCCCCGTGCTTGCACCCCCTCCCCATGCTTGCACCCTTCTCTCGGGATTTGCAACCCTCCCCGTGCTTGCACCCCTCTCTCGGGATTTGCAACCCCCCCCCGGTGCTTGCACCCCCTCCCTGTGCTTGCACCCCTCTCTCGGGGTTTGCAACCCCCCCCTCGGTGCTTGCACCCCCTCCCCGTGCTTGCACCCCTCTCTCGGGATTTGCAACCCCCCCCCCCCCAGTTCTTGCACCCCCTCCCCGTGCTTGCACCCCTCTCTCGGGGTTTGCAACCCCCCCGGTGCTTGCACCCCCTCCCCGTGCTTGCACCCCTCTCTCGGGGTTTGCAAACCCCCCGGTGCTTGCACCCCCTCCCCGTGCTTGCACCCCCCCGGTGCTTGCACCCCCTCCCCGTGCTTGCACCCCTCTCTCGGGGTTTGCAACCCCCCCGGTGCTTGCACCCCCTCCCCGTGCTTGCACCCCTCTCTCGGGGTTTGCAAACCCCCCGGTGCTTGCACCCCCTCCCCGTGCTTGCACCCCCCCCCGGTGCTTGCACCCCCTCCCCGTGCTTGCACCCCTCTCTCGGGGTTTGCAACCCCCCCGGTGCTTGCACCCCCCTCCCCGTGCTTGCACTCCTCTTTTGGGGTTTGCAACCCCCCCGGTGCTTGCATCCCCTCCCCCGTGCTTGCACTCCTCTTTTGGGGTTTGCAACCCCCCGCCGGCGCTTGCTTCCCCTCCCGCGGGGTCTGCAGCCCCCCTCGGGGCCCTACTCCCCCCCTTCCACGGCCGGGAGCCCCGGGGGCGACGCGCGCAGGGGAAACTGAGGCAGGGTCGCGCGCTCCGGGCCGGAGCCACGGGGGAAGGGGGGGGAAGGTCACGGGGGGGGGGAATCACCGGGGGGCTCCACCCCACCTGCTCATTCCAGCCCCGCGCGGCTTTTCCATCCGCCGACACCTGCCGGGGGGCGGGCGCCGGCGCCTTTAAGGAGCCCCATGAGCGCCCCGCGCCCCGCCGCCGCCGCCGCCACCGCCGCGCCGCTTCCGCCCGGCCACCGCGCCGCCGCCGCGCATGCGCGTCGCGACCGCCGCGCCCCCTGCCGGCGCGGAGGGGGCTCGTCCCGCGCACCCGGCCCGGGAGCGGGAGCGGGCTGCGGCCGTCGGGCTCGTCCCCGCGCACCCGGCCCGGGAGCGGGAGCGGGCTGCGGCCGTCGGGCTCGTCCCCGCGCACCCAGCCTGGGTGCAGGAGCCAACTGCAGCCATCAGGCTCATCCCTGTGCACCTGGCGCAGGCGCGGGCTGCAGCCGTCAGGCTCGTCCCCGCGCACCCGGCCTGGGTGCAGGAGCGGGCTGCGGCCGTCGGGCTCGTCCCCGCGCACCCGGCCCGGGTGCAGGTGCGGGGTTCACCCACCGAGCTTATCCTGAGCACAGGGAACAGCAGAGCACTGCCCCGGAGAGCTGCTGGTGCAGTGCAAGCGCTGCACCGGTGAGCGCCCAGGTAGCTCTTTTCGGTGCCAGAGGCGGTGAGCAGTCTGAGGGAGGGGGCGGCGCAGTCTCCGCCTGGGCAGCGGTTGCACCTCAGACTGCGGCAGGGGTGTTGCAAAGCAGCGGGGCCGGCAGAGTGCCCCCCGGGGGAGCGGGCTCCCCGGTTGCGTTACAGCAAGGAGAGCGATTGCAGCACCTTGCTCTCAGGGTGCAGGTGAAGGGCAAAGTTCCTGCTCCCACACTGCCATGCTCTCCCTCCTGAGCTCCAGGGAAAGTGGGGGGGTGGGCAGCTGAGGCCTTTTAACCCCAAATGGCAAAGCATGCTGAGGCAGAGGAGGCATTGGGGCCTATAAAATGCTGCCTGCCCCAGTGCTGGAGGAGGATGAGCTGTTGATTGAGGGTGGTTGCTGTTCCATAGGAAAAGGAAATTGCTGGGGGTGTGTGGAGAGATTTTTCCTGGTTCTCCAGAGACCTTGGTGTGTGCCTGCCAGATGGTAAATCCATTTTGTCTGAAGGACTTCAGCTTGTCTTGTGAGTTCTAGCAGTCTCGTTTGAGGCTAGCTTTATTTATGAAGAGGAGAGGGCACTGGAGTGCCCTTCCTGGCCTTGGGAGGGGGATGCAGTTAGAAATGTGCTGCTGTGTTGGAGGTGAGGCCCTCAGGGTAGGCAGCTGCTGCGTCTCATGGCATTTGGTGGTGGTGATGACTGATGTTGCCAAGAGCGGGTATAAGCACTAGGTGTTTCCTTGTTGCCTCTGCAGGTGGGCAGGTGCTGTGTGAACTGTGCCTCTGCCCAAGGACTTGCCCCTGTCTGGCATGTTGAAACATCATCTCTACTTAAAACAGTTGTTTGGACTTGTTCTGGTTGTACCTTTGCTGCCAGTGTGTGTGTTCCCTGTGGCAACTCCTGGGTCCTTCTGTGCAAAGACCTCAGCTCTTTGAAAATGTTTGTGTTCCCGGCAGTGTTTTAATCTAGAAAAAAGATGCTTTATGCTCTCTGCTGTCCTTGCTAGTTTATGGGCTAGTGGGAGAGTAACAGAGTGAAAGGTGAAGCTGAAGGGTGTCTTGGGTGCCTGCCAGGCAGAGGTGTTGCCTGATGCTGTAATGTGAACTGATAACAGCAGATGGCTCTCGAAGTCCCTCTGAAATCAGGACAGCCAGCCACTGTTAGTGAGAACAGGCTCTGGTCTGGCCCTGTACAGCCCCAGCAGGTAACAAGTAGCAGCTGATTGCAGGGGCCTAGGGTAGAACTAGGACAAAACCAGTCTTTCCCCTGGTGTGTCCTGCTGAGCTGCAGCCCGGAGGTTTCCTGGTGCCGTTGTATTTGAGTGCATGAGATAACTCTGCTGCAAAGCCTATTAGTGTCACTGCATAATGCAATCTTTTATCTTGGAGCAAGATTGAACTCTTTCTCCGCCTTAAACTCAGGGAGGAAAGGCTATGCTGGTACCTACATGCATCTCTGCTCTCTCCTAAGACTGCCATCCCCTGGCAGGAGCTGGAGAGGCTTCAGGGCCAGGCACTCCACAGCTGGCCCCTATCAGGCTGTGATGTGAGCAGGAACAGTTTAGGGCTTTGGAGTCCCAAGACACAGTGGTGTTTGGTGAGCAGGCTGGTTCACCCCAGAGTGTGACGTTCCTTGTCTCACCATAGAGCTGGCAGAGCTGCGGTGGTGGCCCCCCTCCAGGAGGGAAAGGCCCTTTCGATCACTAGCCTCTCTGTGAAGTTTGTCAACAAAGCGGGCAGCTAATGCCAGGGCAGTGACCAGACTTCAGCCCCATGAGCTGGTGCTGGGATTTGGGTGGAGGCTGTAAATACCCCAGGGCTGTGCTGCTAAGCAGAAGGAGAGGAGCTGTAGCCTGGATAAGGAGAAACAAGATCTAGAGTTCTCCCCAAACGCTCACTGCCCTCCTGTGATACCAAGTCCAAGTGAGTGTAAGCTTCAAGTTCATGGCTTCAGTTCACAGGATAAATTCATGCACGTAACAAGTCAATGCTTTCGGTAACTCCTTAACCAGTTACCAGACAACTCAGCCCATTACGGGTACACAAGCTTTACATGATCTGGAATGTCCCTTGTAGCAGAAAGTTTCAAAATGAAAAGGGGTTAACTTACCAAAAAAAAAAAACTTAGGGGTATTGGGTCTTGTCTTCTGTTGGTAGGTGTTGGGCTCTGCATGCCTTCCACATTAGTCAGCTGAGAAGAAAAAGGTATAATCTTTTTTCAGCTGGGGTGCAGGGAAACACAGAGGTGAGTGTAAGGGTATTACCTGGTCTCTGGTCCCCAAGAGGTTAACCTCAATTTGTCAAGTCTCTCCACTTGCAAAAGTGATCGGAAGGAAAGTGATAAATTTGCTTTCCTGGTGCTCAGTGCTGTTCCTAGAGGAGAGGACCTTGCCGGCTGGCTCTTTCTGCTGAGTCACGGCCTGCTTGCTGCCTGCACCATTGCAATGCCGCGGGTGTTTCTCTGATTTCTGTCTTTGCAGCCCCACTGGCCTCAGCGGGGTTTACAGAGGGGTATCGTGCTCCATTTTGCCTGTCTGTGAAAATGAAATGTAAGCTGATTTTGCTTGGAGAGAACTGCAAAATATGTATGTAGCAAATATGTGTGGGGAACGGAGCCAGCTGTGCTCTAATCCCCCCTCGTGCCTGGAGCTGCTGGGAAAGGTTTGCAGAAGGCGACAGCTTTGTTTGGCTCTGCTCAGAGCCGGCCTGGGTAATGCCCGCTTTCCTGCAGTTGCTAACAGCATACAGGCACGGCTGGGAAAGCTGCTTGTGTAATGCCCAGTTCCCTGCTGAGATCTCCATGGTGAGGCTTCAAAGCCCAGCGAGCCCTCCTGAAACCTTGCTGGCCCCCTGGTCTGGTGCCATGTGCGCGTTAGTGGCTGTGTCCTGGGAAGCAAGTCTGGGGCCTGTGTCTGCCTGGGGCTTCCTTGTTTAGGAAGGGATCATCTTGTGGTTTATGAGCAGGCGATAGCATCTGGAATTGTTTCAGAAACATCAATCCTGTCTCCTTGCTACAAACCATTTGGAAAGCGATTAACCCATTTTCTTTGCTTAGGTGAACTTTAATGGCCAAGTTGCAAAAGGCGTGGGTATTGTAATGGAGTTAAGCTAGTGCAGAATTTGAGTATTTATTTCAGCTAGGCTCATTATGGTTTTGCAAAGGCCACCCTTAATCTGAATTAAGTGACTGAAATGAAGCAGTTTGAAGACAAACAAGGCCTTGGGGATGTTAGTCTTAAAACCCTTATAACCCAGCAATTGTCACACAGCTGCAGTTCTGCAGGTCAATTCCCACTCCAGGCAAGGCCTGAGAAATCATGTCTTGGCTTTCGTAGCACCTGTCATAGGAAACCTTGAGGCAGTTCTGAAACAAGTTGCAAAACTCACCTGCAAGGAAGATGAGCCCTGTTTTGTGGATGAAGAAACAGCTATGGAAGCTACAAGTCTAATGCAAAGTTGCTAAGCATCACATTTTAAAGGAAAACATAGTAGCTTGTTTCCAGCTAGCAGTAGTCCAAGCCTAAAGGGAAGAAAGAAGGAGCCTGGAGCAAGTTTAAAGTTGCAGGAGAAACTTCTCTTTCCTTGCAAAAATACCCTATAAACAAGAAGTAGCCAGAACAGCTCCATGCAGTAATTAATGTCTACTTTAGCTGTCAGCCTGCTGTGCGTACAGGTAAGAAATGGCTACAGTGTTTCTCTGCAGTTCCTGTTGGCTGGGTGAGAAGCCCTGGCAATTACTGTGAGCTCATTCCACTTGGGGCTCAGAGCGCTGAGCAGCGCTTCAGGACTCGCGCTGCTCCAGCAGTTCCCGTAACATCTCAGTATTGCTGCAGCAGCAACCTGCGCCCATGCCATGCAGAACGGGGTGCGCCTCTGTGGTGCAAGGAGTGGAGATGGAGGTTTGCTGGGCACCGACCTGAGACGTAGTACAAAATGCAGACCTTGCTGCGCGGTGGGGTTTCACATCAAAGAGGTGGATTTGCAGCGAGCTAGCATGTGTGATGTGGGGAGTCAGGACACCCGAACAAGGGATTCTTCTCCCAATTGCTACCTCTTTGTGACATGGACATTCAGCCAACGCTGAGGCCCTGCAGGGTGTTAGTAAGGAGGAAAATATGGGTGTAGATTTGATTATTTCTTTGCAGTAATCTTGTTTACCAAGAATATCCATGGGGTCCTGCTTCTCTGAACACAGTGTTAAACAGCAAGTCTGTGCTCATGGTGCCCTTCTGTAGCCAGTCCTGCTTATGGTGCTCTTAGCATCTTTTTATTTCCAAGTGCTGTACCACTAGGCTTAAGGGCAGGAAGGTGCTTGGCTGTACAACAGCAGTCCTGGAGGACTGAACTATGGGGGAGTCGTTGCTGTTGTGTTCCTCCAGGCTGGCAGTACTGTAAGCCACCAGCTGATGCATCTTACTCTTGGCTAGCCTTTGCTGGCAGATCTTCTACATGGCCATAATGTGGTGAGAGTGATGTGCCTGTACATTGGTTGGGACTGGCTAATGATACTTGCCAGTCTGTGACTTCTTGGATCCAAAAGGGACTCGGTGCTTGGTGACCCAAGCAAAGTCAGGCAGGCGAATGTGAGCTTTGATTGAGAGGGCTTCAAGAAGTCCAGATTTGATTATCCAGAATAACTTGTGTTGGGACGTTAAGGCAGGGAGTGTCTTCTGGTTTTTGCCCTCCTCAAAAGAAGAAATGGTCATATTAGAGGAGGAGCAGCTGAGCAGCTGATTGCCAGTGCAGTCAGTCTTGTGTTCCTGGTACATCTGTACCGCCTGTAGGAAGAGCTGCTGTTCCACAATTGGACTCTAGCTGCTTGCACTGTAAGTTCAAATTCAGCTTGTTTTATGTTGTCTCACAAGGATGGATCCCCTCATAGCTTACTTCATTTTACAGTTCCCAAAGCGGTGATATTTCTCACAGAACATGTATTTACCTTGGGGAAATTCTCCAACCAATTTACAGCATAATGTCAATTCATGGCATTCTTAAGCCAGTTAAAAATGGACAGGGGAAAAAAAGGTTTTTATGTCTCGCCCCTTTCTACTGACCTGATAAAACCACCTCATGGCCGCATGTTCAGAAATCCAGATCTCCACCTCGCTCACTGTTCATCATTTGACAGTACTCGTGCAGGTATTAACGCTGCTGTAACACATAAGGGCTCTGGCTCTCCATAGGGCTATGAGACACCTTGAGACCTTTGTTCCAAAACGAGATGGACCATTCCCAACCAGTAGTTGTCTAGTATGCTTTAAACCTCTGGTGCTGCAGGCTCCACATCTGTTTCTCTTTCTCTCTCTTGTGCTGCTTTTCCCTTCCTGACCTGTGTCAGAAGCCTGTCCTTAGATCAGACGCTTGCCCTTGATTTGCACCTGAATGATGCCCGGGGGAAAAAACGAAACCTTGAGCCTGTCTGACAAGGGATCCCTCCTGCAGTTTCTCCACTAAATCCAATTACCAAGCATAGTAACCGTGTAACGCAAGGCAGGAAGGCCATGGTGGGATCTCTGCTGTGTCCATAAGCCTCTGGAGCGCCTGGCTGCCCTCGCAGGTGGAGGGGGATCTTCTGGGAGCAGCGGGGAGCATGAGTTGCCCCTTCAGGTGGGGCTGCATTGGATGGTGGGGCAGCCCCGAAGCTCCTTGCATCACCTGGGGGCAGGAGGTGGGGTAACGTGTCACCTGTCGGCCCCTTCCCACAGGTGTGGGTCCCCCCCGCCCTGCCCCGAGGTGGTGTCCGGGGGAGGCGGCAGCGCGGGAAGGGGCTGAGGCGGCCACCGGCGTAAAATGGCGGTTGGGGGGGGGGAGGAGAGCGCGCGGGCGCCCCCTGTGGGCGGGGCGAGGCGCGCCCCCGCTTCCCGCAGACAAAAGACGGCGCTGGCCCCTCCCTCCCCCTTCCAACCTCTCACCGCGCATGCGCCGGCCTGAGCGCTGGCGGAGGGGCTCTCTGTGTGTGTGTGTGGGGGGGGGTGAGCGCCACTCGGCGCATGCGCCCTGCCTCCCTCTCCACCCCCCACCACCCCCCCCCCCGGCTCGGCGAAGGTTCCGGAGCTCGCGCGCGCCCCCCGCCCCGCCCCCGGCTCGCGCCGCCCCGCCCCGCCCGCGCCGCCGCTGTCACTCGCCGCGCGGCTCCGGTGCGGACTCTCCTGCAGCGGCAGGTAGGCGGCACCGGGCCCCCGACCGGCGGAGGGAGCCTTCGGGGCCGGGGAGGGTATATTTGGGGGGAGGAAAGGTGCTGCGCGGCTGGCCGCCGCTCTCCGCTCGGGCAGCCGCGCGTTTCGCTGTCCCCGTGCTAAAACGCAGAAAACGGGCGGGGGTGGGGAACCCGTTTGAGGGCCCCCCCAAAAAAAAAATTAAAAAATCGCGGAGGGGCGTGTCCCCTCTCCCTCCCGTTACCGGGCCCGGTTATCCGAGGGGGCCGCCCCCTTGCAGCCTGCCCGCTGCAGCAGTGCGAGGGGCGGCCCCTGCGGCAGCGCTGCCGCCCGGCTGCAGGTGCGCGGCGGCGTGGGGGGCGGCCGGGGGAGGGGGGGGGCTTTTTTTGAATTATGATTTCCCCCTTTCCCTCCTTTTTGGCGTTTTTTGCCCCCCGTTCCCTGCGGCAGGTGGGGCTGGGGGGCTGTGCCGGCGGGGCTGCGGCAGGAGGGGTGGGCTGCGCGGTGCCATCTTCTGTAGCCGCCCTCCTGGGAGGCAGGGACCAGCTGTAATTAAAATAATAGTAATTAAAAAAAAAAAACCAAAACCGTGAGGAGAAGGTGTGTCAGAAATCAGAGCTGCCCCTGTTTAGCCTAAAAATTGGGGGTGCCACGCGCTATTGAGGTCACGGTGCCCCGGAGTTGCCTTGCTTTGTTGCATCGCCCCAGATGCAGAGGGGAAAACGTTAACGATACGCTCGCCTAAGGTGGGTTTTAACGCTACTCAAAGGTGGGCTTTTTTTTCAGCCGGGCTGGGGATGCTGGTGCCCACCCCGGCGGGTTTGGGGCAGGAGCGCTCCCCCCTGCTGCGCGTGCCCTCCGTGCCCAAAACCGCTCCGGCCGGGGCGCGAGGCTGGCCCCCTTCCCGGGGTTTGCCTTGTGAGAGGGGTATTTTTTTCCCCTTTAACTGCTGGGCATCTCTTTGTTTTAAGTCTTAACTTCACAGGGGGGAAAGGGAAGTTTTCTCGGCAGGTATTTCCAGGCGCGATGCGTGGCACACCTGCCCTCCTGGCTTTGAGCAATTAAGCCCGTTAAGAGCGATAAGGGCTTACTTCAGGTGAGGGATGGAGATCTCTGCCTGCGTTTTGTCTGCTGTGCTAGTGTAAGGGAGGATTCAGCTGGGAAGATGGTTATTAACACCTCGAAAAGCAGTCCTGCTGGTGGTTGGGAGAGGGCAGCTGCCATCGCTCTAGAGGGAGTTTCTCCTTCCATTTGCTTGCAGTAGCACCACGCGAGGTGCAGCTCCATTTGCAGCGCGAGGCTGGTCTTGCTTGGAAACTGGCTCGCTGGAAGGAGCAGCTGAGATGAGCTAAGCTGTCACTTCAGCAATTTGCATGCAACGTATTTCTTAGTTGCCCTGCATTTATCTGTGTGGATCTAGGCAGATGTCTAAAGCGTGTCTGAATGAATGGGACAAAATTCACTACTGAGAAACACTGATTTGTTCTGCCAAGCAATGGCTGCCCTCTGTGAAGGTTTTCTACCTTTGTTGCCAGTGTCTCAGATTTGGGATGTTTAATCTAGTGGTTTACCGTATGCAGCTCATTTTGTGTGTGTGTTTTTTCTCAAGGTGGACAATGAAAACAGGCTTGTCAATTCTCAGTTGGATATTTACAGGCTGCTCTTGAGAGAGGGAATGTTAAAGTGCCATTTCTTCTAAGAATGGGAAATAATCTAACCCAGTTATGCTTTGTTCCATTGTGATGTGTGAAATGCTTTTTTTTTTTTTTTCCTTCCTCCTGACTGCACATGTAAGGAGAAAAGTAAGGTTGAGGCTTTTCAGTATTTTGTATCAGGTGTGAATTATTCCCCTGGATTTCCTCCTCCTTGGTCTTGATAGAGTAATGATATTTGGAAGGAGGTATGGCTTTGGCATGCTTCCCTGTGCAGTCCCCAGTTGTTAACAGAAGTACCTCATGCTGCTGAACGTCCTTGGAAATTAAGGCTTTAAGCCTTTGGAATTAAGATGCAGGTGGGATGTAGTTTAGTTTTTTTTTTATTTTGTGTGTTTGTGTTTTTTTTTTTTTGTTTGAGACCCAGCTCTTGTGCTCAAGGACAACATGACTTCTCTTTCAGAGGTACCATGGCCTTGGTCGTTTGAGACTCCATCTTCTTCCATAAGGCTTTTTTGCAATATAACAGGATTGTAGAACGGTTAAGTCCTGAACAGGCAGAGCTTAAAATGAAATATCAATGAGCTCAGTTTATTGCAAGATCTAATGGCGAGAAGCTGAACCCTGAGAAACTTGGACTAAAACAGGTATATCTGATTTAATGACAAAGTGTGAAGTGTGCTTGTCATTGTTTGAAGCCTTTAATGAAGACTCTGTGCCCCTCTCTGGGCTGTTTGTTCAGCCCGGCTCTGGAACAGCTTGTTGGTGGTCTGCAGGCTTTCAGGTGAACTTGTTGCAAAGGTCCCAGCTGACATGCTCTCCAGGTGCATTGAGATGATATTTTGCTCTCCTGGGTGGAGAGCACTTTTAGCTATTCCAGAAGGAAACAGACCTGCAGTTCTCAGCAGATAAATCTCCACCTTGTGGGGCAGATGGCATCACAGATAAGGATGTTTCTACTTCATCAAGGCTAGATTAGCTGGGATGAGGCCAAAAGTGTCACAAAGAGGAGACAGGTACCAGTCCTGCAGGTGAAGATGCAGGTGATGAGTGCTGCTTGTTGGGGCTGTAGCCCAGGAATGCAGATCTGGCTCTGCACATATACACAGCAAAAACATGGGCTTTTTAAAAGCCTCATTTACTCTTTTTAAAATGCTGCTTTAAGTATTTTCAGATCATGCTTCTAATTTAATCTTCTGTGTCAGTTCCTCCTGTGGTCTCAGATAGCCTTGCTGCCCTCTGCTTCCAGCCTCTTCCTTTCCAAGGCCCTTTGCCTAAACAGTCCTCCTCCCTCTGTGCTTAATAAACTGCAATTTCAGCAGGACCCAGCTCATCCAAGCAAGCCTTACTTAAACTGTCCTGAAAAAGCAGTGCTGCAGCTCTTGCTCTCACTTCCCTCCTTGAAAGCCGTGGGGAGATAAATCTGTTTTCCCTTCTTCAGGGTAGAAGGGAGGGAAATGTGACATTGCAACAGCTTTTTCCAAGTTGATGCTGGGCCCAGTGCATCTAGTCAGGGTCACCTGGAGCGGGCCAGTAAGGTGGCTTTCCTAATCCTCTGCCTTTTGTGCTCCTCTGCCTCTTTGTGAACACCCCCGTTCTTCGTTGCCTATTTGCGTGCCTCAGTTGCGTTGCCTTCTCTGTCGCTTAGGGTGTCGCCAGCCACAGAGTTTGGAAGGGTTTGGGTACCACATTGTTCCCCGTGTGCTCGCTGGGGCTTGGTAGGATGGTTTTTCTTACAGTGTAGTAGCAGGGAGTAGACCTTTAAATCTTCATTTGGAAGTTGGGCTTTGGAGTGTCATGGGGCTGCTAGAAATGGCTGGGGGAAGGACACATTTAAAATGCAGTTGAGCTGGGCTGTGGTTTATCTTCGCAGCTTCTTCTGAAGGCTTATGCTCGTCAACATCAGAGTAACAAATTGTCCTGGCATTTACAGCAACGCAACTGTAACTGCATTGCCTGTTGGAGTCCCTGCGTTTGCCTGTATGGGTGTTTGGTGTTGCTGTTTGAGATGCTGGTGCTGTGTTGTGTCTATGTCCAAACTTCCAGACAAATCCCTTTTGGTTTGTGGAGCGTTGAAAATTGGATCGTGAAGCAGTGTCTGTGGGGAAGTGCTGAGGGTGGCCGTTCCCTTGTTTCCCAGTAGGAACACTTATTCAGAAGCTGGAAGAAGTTGCCGATTTGAGTTTTGTCTTGAGCAGAATAAGCTTATTTTGCCAGCCCAGTGCACTGATGAGGCTTGTTTGCTCTGTCTGCCCCTTTTGAAGGAGCGCTACTAATTTAGCTGTAGCAACCTGACAATGCTGACACTTGATGAATTAGTCAAAAAAGAACCAGGGCACTGGCTTCAACCCAGCTCCCAGCATTTTCCAGTTTGCTTAGCCTGCTGGTTGGTGAAGTCAGTCAGCTGGCAGGTTGGCTTATTGCTTCCCAGGCTGTATTGGCTGTGTGTAGATGTAGGGCTGAAAAATCAAAGCAGGAAGCTCATAGTGAAGTGCCCTGAACTTGTGACAGGCTCACAGGTCCTTTATCTGGGTGATGTTGAGAGGATGTGCAGTGCATTGCACCCATCTGTTGGAGCTGCTGGAGCAAAGCATAGGTTTAGGAGGGTTGTGGATCTTGTGGCTCTGCATGCAGATAAAGCTGTCAGCCTCTCAACAGTGGAGTTGTATGTTGTGCTTTCTGGGTATATGGTTTGCTCCAAGGTCTGCAGAACTTTGTGGTCAGTGAAAGAGCACTGTGAGTGCTTCCTTGCAAATGCAAAATGGACTTCCCTAACTGGGTTAGAGCAACTGAGATGGTTAAAGAAAATGAGAGGTGACTGCTTATTTCCCCCTGCCTGCCCCTTAGCCAGGTGGAAGTGGAGTGCCAAACTCTGCATAGGACAACATGACAAGGGTCTGACTGAGCTTTATTGCTGGCAGCGTACAGAACTGGGAATGTCCAGGTGAGCTGCTTAATTGACTGTTCCCTTGTGTTCTGCTGTGCTTTGCCCTGCAGTCAGGGCTCCTCAGCTAGGCTCTTCCCCAGCTCTGTCTCAGTGCTTTCTCTCTCTCCCTTGGAGCTGGAGAGTGGCTTGTATTGTGTGCTGTTCCAGTAAGGCTCCCCCACTGTATAGACCCAGCAGTGATCTGATGCTTGTGCAGGGATGGATTCTGCTTTCTTGACTGTTCCCAGTCCCTGGTCAGAGAAGCAGCAGTTGATGTCTTTGGAGAAAGACAGTAGCTCTTAGGAGATCTCTTACTAGTATTGCAATCATATGCAAGCTGGGCTGGCTTTCCAGGTTTCTTTCCCTGCTTCTAGCGTATTCTCTGCTTTCCACCTGAGGAGCTTTCCTTGCTTAACCATGGTATTCAGTCTCCAGAGGTGGGCTGGCATGGCACCTGGGGCTCGCTCCACGGGCATGTCCTTGCAGTTGGGGATGCTTATCAATAAAGTGGACGGTGCTGTAATGCAAGGCTTGCTGGCAGGGCTGTGCTTACCTGGAAAGAAGGGAGGTAATTGCAGAATGAACTTGAGCTGGATTGCTAATCCTTGCAGAGCAGTGCAAAGATGTTCCCACTCATCTTACACCAGTCCCAATAAGAGAATTAGGGTAGATGATCCTGGGCAGAGGTTAGTGGGCTGTCCAGTGAAGGATCCCTAAAGAGGCGACTCTGCCAAAGCTTTGCAGAGCACCAGGCTGGCTCTGCTGTGCCAGAGGCGCAGCCCTCGCTGAATTGAATCACCACTTCTTCCTGAACAAGTGCCTTCCCTGGGTGGAGTATCTGGTCTGTGCTGCATTGCTCTGGTTAGCTTTTCAGCGTGAGTGGCCCTCTCAATCCCAAGGCTCTTTACAGATGACTGGAGAACTGTTTATGACGCTTTAGGTTACCTCTTGCATGTTTTTTAAGGTGGACACAGCTCTGCTGTGCAGAACTGAATGGATCTCTTCTCACTGCAGGATGGGCCTCCATCTGGGAGTTTGAGCTTTGTTTCTCACGGAAATCTGTTGTAGGTTGACTTTCTTAAAGTTCCTGTGAGAAGCATATGCCACTTGCACTGGAGTCTGGGGGAGCTGTATCTGTGCCTTTAGACTTGAGGGGATTTTCTTTGCAAGCCTGAGCCCTTTGTGCTCCTCAGAAATCAATCCACTGTTTTCTCCCTTTCCTTCCAAGTAGTCTGATTAGTAAAGGCAGTTGTTATATGCAGTGTGGCTCCTATTTTCAGTCTCTTCCTTGGATATGTAAAGAACAGAAAAGAGAGTACCAGTGAATGCCTTCTGCTAAGCTAAAAGGATCATCACTGCATTTGGGCTAACTTCTTGCATCTCTGCAGCCTCCTCGCTGAACCTGCCCTGACCCCTGTTGCTAGAACAGAGGTGGCGTGGCCACCTCTGTGATGTGGTATCGTGGTGATGTGGTATCGTGGTGTGGCCATCTCTGCCTCATTTCCCTTCCCCAGTACTCTACTCAGACTGGTTCAGTTTGGCTGGAGGGTTTGAACTATTAGCATCCTGGGAAGGGCAGGTGGGATTTGTCCCTGAGCCATCCTGTTCGGCTGCTCAGTGTGTGCATTGCTCCAGATGAGCTGTAGCTCTTGTCGCTTGTGGTGATGCTCTAAGGTGTGTGGGAAGGGAGAAGACTGAGAGGGGTGTTATTGCAGAAGGTGTGTTATTAAGGGACAGATTACACAAGCCCATAGGAAGAAGGGCTGTGTTCAACTCTGCTGTTCATGGAGAAACTTTAGCACTAGCAAGAGAGGTGATAAAAGTATTAATCTTTTTGAATAGACTGAGTGTGTGTGTGTGATTTTTTTTTTTTTTTTGAACACCCCGCAGTACTGACTTGCAGAGCTTTCTGCCACCTGCCCGTATTACACCTTATGGCTCCCCATCAGTTCCTATCCCAGGCTATCTTGCCTGCAAGTGGCTGATGTAATTTTGGATGGATGTCATCAGTGTGTGAAGTTACTTGCTGCAAAATGAAATTCCTCGAGGTTTGTAAATGGGCTCAGCAACCTTAGCAATAAAAAAATAAAAACCCCTCTTTATTGATGCTTGAGCATGGTCCACCTTAGCAATGTGCATGTTTGTGCCGGCCTGAAAATCCATTTTTCTAAGACATTGTCTTCTGTACCTTGGAAAGAAGTGGTTGCTGGGATGCACTCTTGAAATTGAGATGGGAGGTTGGGGAGGTGTTCAGGGTGGAGAAGCTCTTTCATGCGTAAGAAAAGTTTCATCTCTGATTTAAGCTTGACTGAGATCGTGAGTACATTGGCTCAGTCTGACCCTGGAGGGTCTCGCTCACAAGCAGCTCTGCTCCTTCCTTCTTATAAACGTCACTTCACAAGAGCTCCCTGGTGCAGGGGACGTAGCTGGCCAGCTGCGCACATTGCCAGTTAAGCTGAGGGTAGAGCGAGTCTAGCAAAGTCAAGACGTGAGGCAGTGAGCAGAGCAATGGGCAAGCACTTTTTTTTTCTTTCCTTGTCTGGGTGCTGTAATTTCATGTTTCAGGGTAGCAGGCTTGGTTGCTGGTGGACTAAGACTTTGATGGCGGTTGAGCAGAGGGCTCAAAGGGATATTCTCCGATAGTCAGTGGCGAGCACGGGGACCGCATCAGCTCTTATTGTCTGAGGTGCAGCAAGATGGAAGAGGGACAAGAAGAGGGCAAAAGAGATGGAATAGAGCAAGCTGTGGGCTGAGGAGAGATGTGCACCCTGTCTTTTCCCTCTTGCTCCTCAAGTCTCCTCCCTGGGATGCAGTCAGAGCACCCTGGGGAAAGATGGATTTGGGCATTCCTGGTGCTTGGAGGGTCTGTGTGCTAGAAGGGGCCGTTGGACCTTGATGACTGGAGGTACAGTAGCAGGAGGGGTGTGAGACCAGCAGGAGGCTGTGGTGATCAGCAGCATGTCTGCATGACAGTGTCAGAACTGTGTGTCCAGGCTGAAAATGTTCTTGCACTGGGCTTCTGAATGACAAAAATGTTCCTGTCCTGGTTTGCAGAGCTCAAGGTGAGTGCACTCGTTGTACGGTTTGTTTGAGGATGCAGAGATGACAGAAGGGACGTGCGTGAAGAGGCTTTCACAAGAGAGAGAATATTCTGGTGGGATGAGCTTTCCAGAGGTCACAGTTTGGAGCTTTAGCCTCTGTATTGTGAACGCTCAGGGCTATGTGTCAGTACCGGCTGGCAAGAAGAGTCTCTGTATAGAAATGCTGCTTTTATCTGAAAACATACTTAACTTGGTCTGGTCAGAAGTAAACAAACCCTGGTAGGGCTGAGATTGAAGGAAGAACTAACATTTCTAAAGATTACAAATGCTGTCAGTGCCTTCAGTCTGTTTTTCCTATAAGTCAGTAGAACAGTGGAATTTTTAAATGCTTATGAAACAATATTTGAGCGCTGTTTAAGTGATACCCTGTCAAATCTAGGGACTTCAAGAGGTGTAAGTGTGGCTCATGTTCCTTTCCTAATGCTGAGCCACCTTTTACAAAATGCTGACTGGCTCCATGCAGGTGCTAAGTATTTTATTACCTTACCACTGCAGATCCTACACACGATGGGATAAGAGTTGCTGGGACTGAATTGCCTTTGTGCTTTAAAGGTTAGACCTGTGACTAGAGCTGAATTATGTGGTTGTGTTATAGAAGCAGAGGTTCACAGGCTTTCTGCCAGTAGCTGTCTGTGTCCGTAGCTTGTGGTATCAGACGTTGGATGTTAGTGGGCTCAAGGCTGAGTTTTATTCTGAAAACTGAAATCTGCCTTTCGGGGTTCACTTTCAGCTCCCACTGCCTTTGAATTCAAGGGCAGACCTTACCCCAAGCGAATTCTGCCCTCTGAATTCATTTCTTCATATCTGGTTTCTCCCACTGTCTCCTCATCACGACAAATGATGCTGCCCCAGAGCTAGCTAGAGGGGTTTGTAGAAGTAGCTTTTAACAATGAGCATCTCCAAATTGGATGGAAAACAACATGCTTTTCTCTTGGCATCTTCTGGTGGAATGACTGAGAACCTTACAGGCATATTCAGGCAGAAGTAATAAATACTGCTTTTGGTTATAAAAAAGAAAGCGAGTAAAAGGTTTGGGTAAAGATCTGCTAGAGCTACCGGGTTGCTTGTAGTCGCTCCCTGTCAGTAAGCAAGAGAACAGGTTCAGAAAGGATGGGACGAACATGAGGGTATTGGGAACTAGACCTAATGCTGTGATAAAGGGATGGACTCTCAGGGGCTTTCTAAGGGAAGACTTGCAGGGGTTGTGGTGGTGGACAGGTGATCTGAAAAGGGCAGCTGTGAGATGGAGACAAGAGCCAGTGATGATGCTCCTAGGGTTTAGTTCTCATCCCGAGCAGAGTGTGCATCTCTGGTACCTCCCAAATCTGAGCACCATGTGCACACGCGAGCAATCTATTCTGCCTCTTTTTCTTTCTTGTCCGTCTCTCTGGTTCCTGTCCCCTTTCCCTTCAACTTTAAATCTTGCCTGGCAGACCAAGAGCCATGTTCTTCTGCAGCACCACTGTGAACCTGTCCGAGGCAGCTAACGCTTGCCTGGCCCTTGCCTTGGGATGTGTTAGCTCCAAGAGCTCAGCGCCTGGACTCACTCAGAGCAAATTGGGCGTCAGCTCACTGCAGGATGTTGACAGGTCCCTGATGAGGCCTGTGTTGCCTTCATCTGTGCAGCTGCAGGAGCAGCCAGCTCTGGGTCATCCAGGCTGTTGATTAGCAGGGCAATGGGTGCCGAAGTGCTTAGTGACCCAGAGCCTGTGACTTCACTCCATTTTGTGCTGGGCTTCCAGTGCTTGCTGGCTTGAAAGTCTCCCTCATCTGCAGCACTGCTGAGCTATCATCAGTGCATCCTTGTTTAAGGGTTTTGTAGCCTAATTTGTGTGTGTTTTGCCTTTTCCCTATTTAAGTGTTAGCTGAATTACCTAGTCAGCCCCTCTGTACCCCGAGGTTCCTCTGGGCCAGAGGGAAAGAGTCTGGAATACTGTTTAATGGGAAAGCATTTGTTACTGCTTCATCTCTCAGATATGGTCGCTGCTTTTCTTGTGCCTAATAAAAGGGTTCATTGTTGTGGCAGTCTGAGGCCTGTGCTCAGATCTGAAGCATGTTTTATTGTCACTGTTGCTCATGTACCCCCGTTATGGAGGGGTTTTTGACTCCCTGGGTCTGCTTGCTACATTGAAACACCCAAGAGCCTCTTTGTGCTCGTTTCAGTCCTTAAAGGGAGGAATCCTGTATTGTGGTTGTAGTGGTGTTTGTGCTAAGATGAAAAGCACCTTCCCACTGCTCATGGCAAAACAGCTTGAAATGTCTTGGATGAAAAATTAGGAAGTCGTCGTTAGCAGGAGGGAGTTAGACGTACCTGGGTAATGCTGAAGATAGATCATCTGATTGCTCTTTGGGAATGTATAAAACGAGCTTTGGAACTGAGTAAGGATCACTGGGCACTAGAAAGTCCTGTTGCTGTAGCCTGCAGAGAGGGAAATACCTGAACACTTCCCATCTATGAAGACAGGCTGTCCCATAAGGTGGGTAAAGCTGTCAGACTGCAGTCAGGGGTTTGCTTTGCCTCTGCCTCATCTCACTTTAAGGACAGAACCTAGCATCTTCCACCAGCAATAAACTTGCGCTGTGCCTGCCTAGATAAGTAATGACAGAGCATTGTGGCTCTAGGTGTGGTCAGAGCCTTTTCAAAATAGTCTCTGTTCGTGTACTGCAATGAAAAGCAGCGCTAAAATATCTGTAACCCTGTTTATTCCAGCCTTTGTATTAGTGATTTGGAGAAGAGACCATGACCTTACAGAGAGCATGAATGAGTCCCTTGTAACCTGAGACCTGGAGCAATATTATTTTAAGCAAGAAGTAAGGCTCTGAAGCTGGCTGTCCTTTCATGCATATCATATGTGTGACAGCAGAGCTGCATTTAGAGCTGAAAGGGGATGAAATCCTTGAGGAGACTGACTGCACCTTATTTTTAACAGGGGAAGGTTGAACCTGAATTCCTGGACTTGGGGCAGTCTTAAATTTGGACAAATTTGACTGTTCATCCCTTCTGGAAAGGCAGATGGGCTTCCGTCTGATTCCTGTGCAGGATGAAACGGGCACAGATTCCGATTCTAAACTTGCTGCTTATGCTTTAGCCTTTGGGATGGGAAGGGTAACAGTTAATGGTTTTGCAACTCCCTTTGGCCGAGTGTTTGGTCTGGGTTACCTGTTCACATGGATTGTCACTGTTCGCACTGCCTACATCTGCTTTTATTGCAATTCCCTTCCTCAGCGCTATACAACTGGACTGAAAGCAAGACAGAGACTGTGACCTGAATGTCATCCTGAGTGACCAAAACTATGTGAAGACCAGCTTGAGAGAGACATCTGAGTGCTCAGCTGGGATGTATTTTGCGTACAAAGACTCTTATTTGCTGTCATTCACTGTCTGCCTCTTGAAAATCCTTGTTTGTCTTGTGCTTCAGCATGGTTCACATTGGGCTTGCTGATTATGAAAAATAAAGTTGAAAATGCAGATTCTGAGTTTTTATTTTTCTGGAAATAAGCTCTGGTGCACGAATTCTGCTGACTTATGCTGGATGTCTAAAGATGTTATTGTCTGCCCATCTCCCCATGCCTGTCCTGCTCTTGTACCTAGCTGAAAATGCAGCACATCTCGCTTCTGCTGTTCGTGGCATATGGCGTATGAAACTTGGAGCACTAAAACATGCAACAGTGACCTGAACTGTTGCAGCCCAGGAGGAAGCAAAGTCTGATCAGCAGCCTTCTGCGACTGGAGCAGTAACTTGCCAATGCACAGTGAAGCAAGACCCTGTTGCCATAGTCACCCCTCTCCCCGGCACTGATTTCATTGAAACCTCCCAGTCCCTGCTAGCTCACAGTGTTGGATGAGGCACTCTGCCCTGTTCTCCTGCTGATGTTTTTCCTGGGCTTGTCCAGATTAAGATTTTCTTTCTGTGTTGATCTTCTCCTTATTGCCCCTTTTCATAGCAATTAAAAAAACAAACAAACAAAAACTGAACACACTTTAAATTCTGTTCTATAGATCAGCCTTGATATAGAGCATTTTGAGGAGCAGTGTTTTCTCGGCTGTTCTGCAATAAAAAGACAATGTAGATCTAAGCGTACTGGAAATGCTCGATGAACGTCCTCTTGTTTTCGTTTTGTTTAAAAAGCCGAAGGATGCAAAGGACATCCAGGAAGTGCACTCTGACTTTTGACCTCCTCCAAAGGCTATCCTAGTAATGAAAAGCAAGGTAATGCAGGAAAGCTGGACAGACGCTAAAATCTTCCTCTCCAACCTCTGTGCTGTTGCAGAGTGGTTGCTGGTGATGAGGAGGAGTCATGTTAGAGGCCAGAAAGGTTGAGAGAGCTATCCCATGCATTTATTTCTAGGGTAAGAAACTGTTGTATCAAGAACTTTCCCTCTGTTTGTGGAAAGACTGTCCTGATAAGGTATTCTGCTGCTGTCCAGTGCTGTTGGTTGTCTTCTAGTTACTGGAATTGGACACTCGGGCCAAAGGGTATTTGGCACTCTGTTTGGGTATCAAGTGTCTAGAAGTAATTGGTTGGTGAAATGCGCAACTCTAGGGCAAGCTGGGTGGTGATTGTTTGTCACGGATGTGCATTGAGACCTGTGTTCCCCCAGCAGCATTAAGCTGTGATTTTTCAGGCAAGCTGGTTATGTCCATCCTTTATGTACATCTGAGACACTCGCCTGGGCTCCTTGCCCTCGCTGAGGGCAGCGATCGTCTCTGCTTGACAGAAGTGCCCGGCCGCCCTATCCGTCACTCCCTGTTCCTTGTGGCGGTAGTAGAAGCCTCTCTGCTCTGACATGCTGGACACTGCCTCTGCGTCAGCAATCTTTGCAGCCAGGACCTCTGCGGATTCGGATTCCATAGAAGTAAAATAGTGCTGCCTAGGAAAACTCTCCTGACTTGGCTTCTTCCCTAGGACAAGCTTTCTGTTGCTGCAAGAGCGATGCCAGCCAGGGTGGTGTGACGGTAGCTGGAGCAGATGGTGCTGTTGTCATGGTTTTAATTCTAGCCATGTGTTGAAACAACTCCGAATAACTTAAGAAATGAAAGGCCCAGCCCAAGAAGACACCTTGAATGTTATCCTTGCCCCAAGAAAATCTCTTGCAACATTAGTGTTTGCAGCACTTTCCTGGCTCTGTAGCGTGTGCTCTGACTAGGATCTGCAGAGGTGCACTCGTGTTTGTAGGCTAGAGCTGTGACATGGTGAATCTTTTATATTTAATATCTTCATTACTGTGCCGGCATGAAATATTCAGAGAACTTCTGCATAGGCTGTTCCACCAGGATGCAGCAAATGTTGTCAGTACTGTGAAATCAAAGAAAGAAAAACAGATGTGATCAAAGTAAGCAATAAATAGTTACTTTGCATCTCAGCAGCATCCTTCTGCAGCCGGAGGCAAAACAGGGAGGGGCTCACGATGCAGCTGGGTGGTAGCTGGTGCTGGTGTGGTGCTCGCCTCCCGTGCTGTCCCCTCTGCCATGTTGTATTGGTGCTCCAAACCTGGGCTGAGATGGTCCACAGCACTAATATCACAGAAAGCTTCTTTGGCTTGTAAGAGGTTCAGTTTCTGGAGGTTTAGTGCCTTGAACCACCTCCCAGTGGGGGGTCAGAAAAGCATTAGTGGGGTAAGGAAAAGGGTTAGGACCAAGCAGCGCTGTCCAGGATTGGCTTCTGCTGCTGTTGAATTGCACCCTTACTCTGCCCAGTTTTGAGGTAGGGCCCTTGCTCTTTGTGTCTTCTGTAGTCGAAGCATTGACTGCTCTGAGGCCAAGGTATCTGTGTTTTCACCACCTAATCTGGGTGCTTCCCATGGTGCTGCAGTGTGTGCACGTGTCACTCTCTTGGCTGAAGTGGAGGGCAGTAATAAGTACCCAGATTTTCAAGTCCGTTCACACATGCAAGCGAAGCTTCCTTCTCATGGCACCCTCTTAAGTAACGAGCCTCCTAGTTGTACAATGATCCCTGCTACCTAGTGTCAGCAGCGTTTGACATCCTGGTTTCTGTTCTCTCTCTTTGCTTTGGGCTCTGCGTTTTATATACTTAAATGCAGAACGTTTAACTTCAGCTCTTCAGTGCAGAGTATGCTGGTGGTCTGTGTGCAAATGACTCAGGGCTGACGCTTGATCCCATGTTCACACCAGGTTTCAGACGTTTCTCTAGCCTGTGACTCCTGTGCACCAAGTGGATCCTGTTGTACGTGTGCTACTACGGAAGGCTGCAAAGAAAGGAAATCAGCAGAGGGCTTTGGTTTTCGGGCCGGCTGTCATCTCTGCTGGGTCCTGCAGCACACGGCTGTGCTGCAAAGCGGTAGGTTGTAAAATGGAGACGGTGCTTGAGAGCTCACATTTTGATGAACAGCAGAGCTGCTTTCAAGGAATTGCTGCTCGCTAACCTGCTAGAAGCATATTTTCCTCGTGCTTCAGTTGCTGTGCTGTCTCGGCAGCCGGCATGGATGTTTTGACACCCTTTCGTTTATCTGAGGGTGTTTGGTGGCTGGCCGGCTAGCAAATAAAGAGTGAGTTTGGGGGTATTTTTCAGCTCCTGGATAGCTGAACTGCATTTCAGGAGCTTAGTCTGGGAACCCAAGAAGGGTGTGACCGTGCTCACTGCGCAAATTGCCTGTGTCTGGGAAATGGGGGCGAACCTTTATCTGTGAGCCTTTCCCTGCCCTGGGATGTGTTTTGGTTCCCACTGAAGCATGAAATAAGCCCTGTCAGTTTGTTTCTGACCTCACGTTAATGAAGAAAACTCTGATAACCATGAGAAACTGCTGGCCACACTAATAGTCCTGCTTGTGGTAGATTGCAAGCGTCCCAAAGCCAGATGAGCCCTGCCGAGCTCCTTTTACCAGACTGCTGTGTGAAAAGGATCGTACTCGACTGCTTATCATGGGAACATCCTTTATAATTGTTCCTTATGAGTGATGGGGAGGACAGCAGCAGCTGCCAGTTAGTGGAGATGAATGTCTGTTTTCCTTTCTTCAGGCAATGCAGTCTCTCAGGAAAGCAATTTCTTCCTCCTCGTGGTGTAATTTGCCAGCCAAGGTAAAACAGGCTTTTGATGGGGCAGGACGCTATGATGCCATTGACTATCCTAATTCGTAAACTCCCCAGCAGCATTTTGTGGAACTGTGCTTTCCTCTCTTTTCCCTATCTCCTTCCATGCACATGCTAACAGTAGTTTTCTTCTATTGCTGGAAAATGACACGTTACGAATACATTGACTTGGATGTTCTGTTATCACAGGGCAGGTATCAGGAGCAAAATACACGCTAGTCTAATGTCCAGAGTAAGCAAGCCCTTGTGTGTGCGAGCTTATGTGAAGAGTCTTCCTGGAGATGCCAGGACTGTTTATCTGGTGGCATGGAGGAACATCTGAACGAGCCGTGCTTCAGTATTAGAAGAAGAAGGGCCAAGAACACAAAGCGTCTTTTTGAGACAAGACTTTCTGGGGAGTGGGCAAAGCCTTATAGACTCCTCCTAACTCTCAGTGTCAGGCACTCATCACATTTCCTTGCTTTTTAACTGAATGTGAGAGGGGCCCCTCTCTTTCCGTTTGCAGTAACATGGGGCTGAAACTTTTCTCCCCCCACCCCTTTTTGATCTGAAGGGGCAGTTTTCCTTCCCTGCTGGATTCTTTTCGGTCGCAGTGGGGAGCCTGGGGGAGCAGCTCTTTCCAGTAACAGGTGAGACCGTCCCTGGACTTTGCCGTGCTGCCATGTCTAGCAGCCAGCCACACCTCAGCATGCAGCGGAGCCTTTGAAAGGCAGCGTTGGGGGAGTATTACGCTGCCACTGTTCTTTGTTAAGTGAATAACGAATAGTGCAAGACTGAGCGCTCGGTGAGCCTGCCTTAAACCTGCAGCAGCAGAAAATGTGCTCTGATTTCCAAAGGGTGGGGCTGAGCCTGGGATAGGAATTGTTGAAAAGAATTAGCTGGTAAATAAGATCTTGTACCATCTCTTTGATCCGCTCTACGTGTCCAGCTGCTTAAAGGCTTCGCAAAGCAAGCAGGATTTTGGGGGAGGAAGAATTTATCCGCCCGTAGACCATCTCATAGCTCTGTGAAAAGCACAACTGCAAGATACTCCAGCAGGGGGCTGGGCAGAAATCCAAAGGTAGCCTTGCAAATCCCTACTAAAGAGGCTTCTCTTCCTTCTATTCATGAAGAGCCTGCTGAACAGAGAGAGCAAGCTTTAGAACTACGGGTGCTTCCTGCTTTGCTGCTGGGTAAGTCCCTCTGATCAGAGCTTTAATCTAGCTAAAGTTAGTGGACTTAGAGACAGCCTGATCTTTGCATCACAACGCGGCATGGGAAGTGCGATCCAGAGTGCCAGTACTTCCATTGGTAGCAATCACCCTTTAATGCCTCCTTGTAAGCGCACAGAAAAAGGCTATGTGTATGGGGGGGCTGCTGTTGTGGTGTTACAAAAGGTTGGTTTTGACTTTCAGTTAAGCCAAACAAAAGGGAAAAAAGGAATGTAGGAAGCAGTAAAAGATCAAGGAAGCAAGGTACTAATAGCAGCCAGAGATGCTACAGGTTGATGTGGAAGTGCACAGCTTTCAGTTGGTGGAGCCATACTGCCTCCTTCCCCTCTTCTCTGGGCTAATGCTTTTTGGGGACCGCTCCTCAATGGGAAGTTTAAACCTCTGTTTAGTGTCAGCATGGCCAGCTAAGCCTCAGAGGAGGAGGTGATGACCGAGAATGACTGCTGCCACTCATAGCGGTCCATGGTTGTGCGTTCCTCCTCCCGTCTGTAACGCTGTCCTAGTCTGTACGCTGTTTTGCTGTATCAGGAAACCTGAAGTCTCTAAACACTTTTTAACTTTATGGTAGGCCTGGCAGAGTCCCTCCAACATGGGGCTTTGCTGCAACTAGCGTCACAAACGTTAGTTAAAAATGAGTTCAGCCTCATAACCTGGTTAGGGATTTCTCCAAGCAAACGGGTCTTCAGGGCCTCACCGCCTCTGCTGACGCACACATCCTTGTAGCCTCAGTTGGGATCTTTCTCTGTTTTCCCCTACTGAAGTGCTGCTCCAGGGAGCCCTTCCCTGGAGGAGGAGGATGGCGGAAGAGGCAGCACAGCTGGGAGGACAGAGGTTGCACTATCTGTGGGGAGCCTGGCTTCCCCTCTGGTTTGTCCCCAGTCTGCTTTGTGACAAGGCTTTTCACCTCGTTTCTCCTTGCAGGGAAGATGGGGTAATGATACATCTTTTGTAAACCACCTTGTGCTTCTGTCAATAGAGACTAATCCAAGATTTAGGTTTCATGTTCCTACATTGCACAATACTTGTATATGTTCCCTCATGCAATTTCCAGCAAGTTTCTATTCCTGGAAGGGGCCATGTTGTGGTATCCTTTTATTTGGGCAGAGAAGAGACATCCAGATAACTGTTTCCTGACTCCCGCTACTCCGGCTGCTTAGGCCACGGGCTGGAGTTGTGTGCCTGAGTAATCCGGTCTCATAATTGCCACCCTGCTTGGAGGCAGCTGCTGAACTGGGCCTAAGCTGATTTGGGATGGCAAATTCTGTTAGTTTAATTCTCAGCAACGCTGAAGAACTTGTCAGCACACGACTATCCCTTGGCTTTTCTCTGGCTGTGAGCGTGCCCTGGAGTCCTTTGCTAGCTGGTGACCCCCAGCAGTTGGCTTGCACGACTGCTGGCTGTGGAGAGCTTTGATTTGAAAGGGCCATTTACTGTTGGGTCCCTGAAATCTTGCATCTTTGAACCCAGCCCTTCTCTTCCCTTTTAATGCTGTTCTTACAGAATTGTGGCATCTCATCACGTGGGGTTTCTTTGCCCTCAGTGTTATCACCCTCCCTTGTCCTCGTCTTCCCAGACTTGATAATAAGGCAATTAAGTATACTGCCAGTGTGGGTTTGAGGGAGAGGGCTCAGGGGACTGTAACCCCAGTCAGCCGGCCCCAGCCATCCCAGTGCCGTGTCTCATCCTGGTCACTTGGCTGTGTCTGAGAACGTTCCTCTCGTGATGCTCACCTGCTCTGTGTGGCTCTACAGGACGGCTCCGCTGCAGCTCTGCGCTGTCCCTGCCGGCACCACCCGCGCTGCGACGTCAGCTGCATCTCACCTCCCTGAGCCCTCCCGGTTTGAGAGCCGCTTCACTGGAGCGGTTGGCCTTTATAGCAGGGGAAGGCCATGTCTCTGGCGTTCACCAAAGCTGCATTCGTATTCGTGCCCCTTTGGGAAACACTGTAGAATTAGGTGGATTTTCTCAGGGCTGGTGGAGATGCATCATGTGAAGTCCTTGAATGGGGCATCTGCCATCTCTTCTTCTGTTCTCATATCGTTAGTTGGTGTGGGAGATCTTCATTGCCTTGTTGCTCAGTAACTTTCAGGTCCCAAATAGGTGTGCATAAAGCACCCCTGCTGTGATGAGACTCCCCTGTTCGTCAAAGCTGCTCTGTAATGGACCAAAACCCAACTCAAGTCTGCACGGAAGGTCTCCTGTCACCAGGGAGAGATGTCAAAAGTCCCAGGCCTCCAAGGAGTTAGTTATGCTATAATAAGGAAAAAAATATTAAAAACAGTGGAGAAAAATGCGCTTTTGAAACTATTTCTTTTGCAGCTCCCTCCTGTTCTTCTAAGAGACACTCATCCTTCTTTGTACCCCAAAGGAAGTTTTCCAGCCTCTAGACTAGATAACTTGAAACTCCATATACTTTCTCTTGCTTGCTGCATAATAGGCAGTGCTTGCGATTAATGAGATAACTGCCCATATTCCTTCATCTGTCAGCTTCTGGGAAAAACAGTACTTGGAAAAGTACACAAAGGAGATGAAAAGGAAGTTGCTTATGAATTATGAACAGCCTTTCAGGCTGATGTTATTTTACAAGGCTGTCACTTCATTTTAATTGAGTAATTCAAATGGAATCATGCTTTTTTTTAAAACCCTATTCCTGTTTGATCACCTTTCGGAGGTTACACTTAGATAGCTCATGTTAGTTGAATTTTCATCTTTCAAGTAACAAGACTGGAGGCTTGCTGTCCTTACTGCTTAAGTAATGGAGAAGTAAGACATTCCTGCGGCTGAGCTCAGGACACAGTAGCCGAGCGGCTCTACTCCATCATTGTCTGGAAATTAGCTGGATCCCTCTGTGATTGCGTGGACCCTTAGCAGTTTGTGGCTGGTAGCACAACTACTCAGATGGACCCAGTGATGAGTACCAGAGTGTGCAAATCTAGCCAGTGTCCCTCAAAGCGTTGCACTTACCTTTTGCTGAAATGTCTCCTTTCTCTATTTTCTTATCAGTGTGCAGCTAGTAACACCCCTCCTCCCCCCGCAACTGCAAACAGATCTGTCCCTGTCTAGTCTGTTTTGGGGTTTGGGCATATGTGAATCAAGCCATTAGTTCCCAGGCTTGTGATTGCTGGAGCTGTGCACTTTGAATATCTGCAGATCCAGGCTCTACCTCTTTCTGGGTGACATAGGATAACCCTGTAACCAGTTAGAAACGGCTGCTGTCGGTCCACATCCGTCCCGTCAGTCAGTGGTTCCCTGGGGCCGCAGTTGCAGTCCTGCATGTCTTGGGGCCGGCGGGTGAGTGGGGTGCAGGTGCTGACCTGCTTTCCTGGAGGAGCGTCGGGGGAGCGCTCATCTCCTGGCACCAGAAGGGTTGCAAGGATGCATTTTCATGCTCCTTTGTGACAGCGCTAATGATGTCGTCTGGCACAGACTACGCAAGGCTGAGTGCCACCGAAGCACAGCTGTGTGGTCCCCGGCATCTGCTTTCTTCCCCCTCCACCACTGGCCCGTTTTCAATAGGGTACGTTGTTTTCAGTGCTGGTTTTATTTACTTTCATTGCAGAGAAACCTTGTGCTAAGGGATTAGGACTTCAGGCTGCTAGACTTAAATTTGGGATCTAAATCTTCCCAGGTGGAGAGTGCTGGAGGCTTTGTGCATGGTTTACTACTGTTTAGCCTGAGCAGCAGCAGCGAGAGGGATCTGCTGTGTCTTTGTGCTGGGTGGAGATGTGTCCTGATTGCTATCCAAAAAGACGTCCAGGGTGCCTGGTGCTTGGCATGCAAGAATTGCTGCATCAGAGCAGGCATGGGACTGCCTGATGCCACGTGGCCTTCTGCTGTGCAGCTCAGAGGGATCGTCAGATGGGAGAAGCATGCCACTTCATGGGAGAAGTTTCTTTCCAACATTATGGGCTGGTTTATGCCCTAAATACAGGGCTCAAATGTGTTCTAGCTGGGAACTTCTCATGTATTTTGTTCATTTATTGGCTTGGTTTACTTTTTCAATCCTGGTTTGCATAGGCCTTCCCCTTTCTCCTTCCCTCTTTGTGAAATAGTATTTATAGCAGTTCTTACAGTTCCTCTTGGAGAAAGGATGCGGCAGTTGTTTCGTTTGGACCTGTTTTCACGTGTGGGTTGTTCTGGGGGGGTTTGCCATGAATGGAGCAGTTGTATTTACTCAAAACAGGGCCACCCCAGCTGTGCTACAGTAGCTTGTATTTCCGCTGTCAGACCAGACCAAGCCATTGCATTCATGCCTTCAAGCCTGACAAGCTGTTTAGAAAATAAATTTGCAGAATGGGCAGTGGAAGTAGAGCAGCGGTGCTTTCATTTCTGACTCACTTCTCCAGGGCACTAATGCAGGACAGCGTCAGGGATGCGGCTCTGCTGTCTTGAGCCGTGATCGTGACATCTTGCAGGCTGGCCGTGGGCTGGCAGGGAAACCTTTATGGGTACTGGAGAAAAGGCAGTATGCGATTTTGCAGGCGGTGTGGGAACCGTCACATAAAGCTGATAGGCCTCGCTGTCAGGTCTCTGCAACCTCCTGGGAAAGCAGTGATGTCGCTTTTAGTATCCTTGCCAAATTCCACAAGGAAAATTATTTTTTTCCTCTTTAAATCTCTTCTGGACTTTGAACTGACTCTTAACAGCTTTTGCTTCCTGTCCTAAACTTCAGTGATGTTGATGGCTGTTAAAGGATTACTTCATTTCACTTAAGGCTTTTTCTTGCTGGAGATGCGATCCCGTAGGCTTTGGGCTCTTTGGGATGTAAATTGCTTCTGGAGCTATTTTGGCTTTTAGCCCCTAACGTTTTGTACAAAACATGCCTGCAGGGATTGTTCTGGGGCCAGGTTCAGCCATGAGATGCTATTCACACACTGCGAGAGAGTTGCTCCTGGTTACCGCGGTATTGAGCTTAATTCGCTGTGTCATGGAGCAGAGCTGTGTCTCGGAGTTGCCGGTGGCCTGAATGCCATGAGCCACCCTGCGCCCCCACTGCTCCACCGATGAGTCCACGCGCACACCTCTGGCCTGCCCTAGTTAAAGAAAATAGGAATGTTTGCTCCCACTCCTCTCCGGATTGCAGTGCTCTCAGGTTGAGAACAGCAATACACAATTCTCCAACCAGTTACAGGTTTGGAGGCCAATATTTTGTATTCCTTTACCGCTGGGAAAGCGACTCCAAGTCTGAGAGTGAAGTATACGGTGTCCCAGTCCGCATCTCATCTTAACACTGATGTGAACAGCAGAACTATTGCATTGAACAATAAAACTATTGCATTTGATGGCAGGAGACTGCAGAGCTCTTATTGGTTAAGCTTAATTCTCTTGGAAAGTTGGGAAGACTGGATTTGTGCTGAGAGACTTAAATAGGTTGCATATATAGAGCAAGCATCAGAGGTACAGTTGGACTGAGCACACACTGCTGCTGCCAGAAGTCAGCCTATTTCTTGTACTGCTGGCAATAAAACCTTTGCACACCTAGTTGCCTCCTTGCATGCCTTGTTGCACAAACTGCCTTGCTCAAATACGGCAGTTAAATATGCCTCTTCTCCCAAAAGGCAGGCTGGGTGTGAAAAACGTCAAATTTGGAGGAGCTGTTAATAATGGGATAGGCTGTTGCTCTTTAGATAGTGTCCCTAGTCGGCAAGAATAGTTCTGCTGGAAATGGATAAGATTCTTACGAGGGTTTCTGCTTTATCTGCCATGCAGAGGGTGCTGCTGAAGTTTATCTCTATGCAGCTATCCTTGGACTCATTATTCGTTAGTGAACTATTGCTTCAGGGTGGGGCTGGTTTTACAGTTTTTTCAAACAATTTTTCCCTTAATATTATGTTTTTACCCAAGAGGGATTTCCGCTTCCTCCTATTTGAAAAGAGAGGAAAAAAAAGAAGGATTATCGTTATATAATTTTTTTTTTCAAAATTCTAAGTAGTTTCTCAGCTGTGCAATTTTCAGACCATTTTTTCTTTAAAAAGAAAAAATCTCATCTAAAATATGCCATTTTAATAAAGTTTAAATTCCATTTAGTCATAGGAATTCATTACCTGAGTGAAAACCTGAAGCAGAGTTGAAACGCTCCAGCTAGAACAAGGAAGTGTTTTGCTTATAGGCAGTTTAGTCTTGCTTCTTGGTTTCAACGGGACAGATCTGTCCAAAAATGTGTGCATCAGTACAGTGTGGAGTTTGCTGTCAGCAGCGCTTCTAGCCGATGGAGTACAACAGATGAAAAAAAAAAAGAGGAAGAGAAAGAGGTTCAGCATCCATCAGAGAGGCATAAAATGTCTGTAGAGATAACATTCCTGGTGAATATAACTGCACGATTATACGGCCTGTGTATTTCAAATTCTGCTGGGAGAGCTTTGCAGCTTAGAGATGATGGTGGCAGTGGCTCCCTCGTACTTACCCGTGGAATCGTTTCGTGTGCCTACCGTTATTTATTTACTTATCTGGTGCTGATGACATTTCATCAGCCCCGTTGTAATGGGTTTGAATCTTAGCCACGCCAGGCCTCGGAGGGCAGGCTGGTAGGACACGTTTCCTGAGCTCCTTGCAGGGAATGCTTTGTATGCGCGGGAGGGTCGGTGGTTGTGTGAGAGACATCTGTTGAGTGGGCATTTTTTCAGCTAAAAGCAAAATGCTGTGGGAGCTGTGTGCTCCATGCGGGAGCTGTGTCCCCCTCTCTGCCCTTCGGGTCACGCTAATTTGAGGAGTTTTTGTTCTTCGCCGCCGCTGACTGCCGCACGTAGTCGCTCCGGCGCAGAGCGACTCTGCTCCGCCTGCCGTGCTGCAGACGCGGCGGGAGGACATGCTGCGTTATCTGCAGGGAGATGCTTCTGCTCTCCATGGCAAACCACGCACCAGCCCCCAGAATCAGCGTCCAAACGAGTGAGCACCCAGGGCTTTTTGTAAGCTGCTGCCAGGCTTCGGGTGCCCTCAGACTCTCATTGGGTATGTTTTCGATGCATCTTTGTGGCTTTTGATGGTGCTTTTTTCCTCATGACAGAAAAGACAGCTTTTCCTCTCTCATCCTTGAAAAATTAATGTTGAAATGCTCCTGAGCCCATCCTGAGCTTTTAACCCTGAAATGGCCGAATCCTGCCATGTGTGCAGCTCACCAGGAACGGGGGCTATCTCTACCTGGTTGTGAATATCAGGGCATTAAATGCCTTCTTGCATAGCTCAGAGAGACAGCAAGATCAACAACTTCTCCCTGTTTGTAGCTTCTCTGAAAAACACCCGGGTGCTTCTTTATGCCGAAAAGCCCTTACACTGGCAGGGCAGCAGGAAGCAGGGCACCGGGGTCAGCATCCTGCGACCAGGAGGCCCCGTGTGCCTGCCAGCAGGTCCACCCGGCCGTTGCAGAGTCATTGCTCACTGCTGTCGTGCCGGGGTGGCACAGACGCTAAATGCTCTGTTCAGAGGAGAAGTGTAAGATCTTCGGCCGCGTCGGATGCTGTCCATGGAGCCAGCAGATGAGCCTCCGGCGCGGTATGTGAGCTCAGTAGCTGTCTAACCAGGAGTCCTCTCTGGATGGCATCCCAAGAAATTCTTGTCCAGAGACAAGGAAGGACTAAATGTATCTTTCCAGGAAGACTGGGGCAGACCCTAATTGCTCTTCTCCAAAACACAGGTGGGAGGAAGAGAGGAAAGGAGGCAGAGTAGGGAAAGAACAAACCTCAAATCCAGCTCAGCTTATTTGTGAGTAGTTTGCCTCTGGGTCAGCAGTATGGAGGCAAAGGTGTTAGCATCTGTAGGTCTTCGGTGAAGTGAGCAAGGCTGCGAGGACCGGTAGGTTCTACCGATGGGGGCTGGGATGGGAATTTCTTCTCCAGTCCACGTTTTCCTACCAACGGGCAGAGCGGTGTGTGGCGAAAACTGCTGTACCCAGTGCTGTGTGTGCGTTTGGGATAGAGAGTTCACTCTTATGCCTTTCCCCGTATGCACCCACACGAGAGCAGCGTATTTGTGTTAAATTTCAAACTCTCATGTTCATGCTCAAGTTGCTTTTGTGCCCTGTATGCTAGGTTAACGTTATATTTTTGTATTTCAGGGCTAAGTAGCCCTGTAAATAGTATCAGGAGACAACCAAGTGAGACCAGGATATAATTAATATGATCCTTTGAGCCCTGGGAGGAGGGCTGCCATGTGCCCAAATAACTAGGACTGTTCATTTTAGGTGGGTGAAACTCCACTAAAATTTTTGCAAAAAGCAGATGCTTAGTTCCTTCCTATTTCATAGCTCCGTGTTTATGGGTGATTTTCTTCTGTGGCAAGTTCTCAAACTTCTTTGGTACAGTTCTGTCACATGCTATTATAGCTCTCTAAGGCAGAAATTAAATTGCATAGTCATCTTCCTAACGGCTTAAAAAAAAGCTGGATAAGAGATCTGGTTACTGGCATTTGAGCGTCTCTTGCTTAGTTCCATAGATGCAGTTAATTTATTGCCGGCAAACAAAACCATGTGAGTTTACTTCTTTGCTACTGGTAACCTGAGCGTCACTGCTAGATTCATTCACTCCTGACAGTTATGGCAATCATGCAATCATAGTAATAGCTGGTTATTAATCATTGCTAATGGCTGTAATTATATCAGCGATTAGGAAGTCAACTAAAAGCAACGTCTGTCCGACCAGTACGGAGAATGAGGAGGACTGTGGTCTCCACTTCGCAGAAGGGGATAGTGCTTGTTGGCCGGTTCACTTTGGAAACGTAACTCTTAATTTTAGCGTCTTTCTGCTTCCCAGTCCTGTACCCAGACCTGTGTACTGCGCCTGGCTCTACAGCCAAGGGCATTCACTGTTGGCTTTCTTAGTACTGCAGAAGCATGAAGGATTCAGGGTTTAGAAGCCATAGCACTAATCTCTAAGACCCAAAGCCAAGCAAGAGTCCCTTCTTTAAGAGTGCCTCGTCCAAATCCCTCTCTGGAGAGTCCTGGTTGATCCCTCTCTTTTGGATTACTTTTAAAATGACAGGTATATCGTCCTAGCTGAGTAGTCCTGCTGGGTGTATCCACAGGGGTAGAAGGCATCCGTTTCTGCAGCAGCATCATACCTTGGCAGCAGACGCTTCTGTTTAGAGGCTGTGAATAAATTTGCAAACGCAGAGTTTGGAACATGCAGCAGAAATAAGCCGGTAGTAAGCACGCTGCTCCCTGTGATCACTAGTGCCACGGGCCATTGCTGAACGCTTTAGTGATGACTCAGGTCAGGCCCTGTGGGAGGTGGTCCAAGGTTTGGTTTGTTTGTGGGGTTGTTGGTTTCATTGGGAATTTTTGTTTGCCCTCAGAGAAAATTCTCTGCAGTATGCCAAACCACAAAACCATTTTTTTTAATATGTGCTGAACATCATGGAAAGCAAAATGAAATAAAGATATTCTTCATGCTGTCCCTTGCAGTTACCTTGTGCTTTCCTGGCACCTCTTAAACCATTTCCCGGCAGGTTGAATATAAAGTTTTGCCAGCTCTACATAATTTTTCCGTCCCTGTCCTCTTTGGAAATTACAACCATAATCCTCTTGAGTAATGTCAGTGTTTCAGGCATCAGCAACAGGTTTAACTGTCCAGCTTTCACTGCATTCTCTTGCATGCATTAGCGGAGCCTGTAAATGCACATACAGTATCGGCTGGCAGTTTTCTCCTGGGGTCCTTCCTCTCTGAGTAAATGGGCTCAGAGATTAATGGGTGAAGGAGATGTGCTGAATGAGTCTGGACCGTGGTACTGCTGCTCCATTCCCGGGAAAGGTGGAGAGCAGCTGGAGGCACGTTTATTGCCTTGAGCACTCCCCAGGGAACTCGGCTCTGCCCCTGCCCAGGTGACAGTCACTGTCAGGCCCTTTGCTGCAAAGCTGAGTTTATGGCAACACAGAACTCAGACTCTGTGACAAAATGGTGAGCCTGACAGCGTCCTGTGTGGACCGGAATGGTCCTTTCCCATTTTAAATGCTTATGTAATTTTGACGCTGCAGTTGGGCAGAAGTTGCCTATATCCTTATGTTGATGGATGCAGCGACCAGCATATGTTCCTTCTTGTGCAGCAATAATTAGATCTTCCCCATGTTCATAACGAACATTTGCTCCTTTATACGTTTTCTCTGCAAAATCAGTTTTCTGTTCAGCTCAGGTCCACTGGTGAATTGGTTCTGATGTCTTGAGTTTGGACTGTGGTGGCCTCATCTCCTGTGCTGGGAGCTTAGTGCAGCAGTGTTTGAAGACCCGTTTCTGGCTGGGGCAGCCCTTTTAGATCCCCATCTGGCATTTAGCACTCCTTTCCTGCTGTCCTCTTCCCCTCAAAGGCTGAGGACAAAACATGCTCTGGGTGAATTTGGAGGCAGTAGCGTTAGCTGGTCTGAGGAGTATTTCAGCACTGGGGTGAAACCTGACAGGTAGCAGGTGTCTTGAGCTGTTACCTTTCCTGAGCGAAATGGTGTGATTTCAGGGCTCATCAGGAAAAGGGAACAAAGTAGATATCTTCTTGCAGTGGCTGAAAAGATGACTGGCTGTTGTTGGCCAGTTGCTTGCTAGATGATGTTTAATGCTCCCGGAAATCAGCTGATGAACCAAATTTGTCACATGGAGCAGTAGGTGGGAGCACACTAACTGGGCTCCAGGGGAAAGTGCGTTGTGTCAAGTTTTAGCTGACGGGTGTTTATTTTTTCTCTTCCCTTTAAGTAACTTTGCTGAGAGATGGCAGAGCAGCGTCAGGACGTCACTATGATGGATGATCACTCAGCCGGCCAGGAGAAGCACATCCCATCAGGTAAGCCCCTCCAGGAGGGGATGGTGTAAAGGACCTCCCTTGCCCACTGGCAGGAGGAGAATGACCCGGGTGGGGAGAGCGCAGCCAACAGGACAGCACAAGGGGGTCTTGGGGCCAGCTAGGAGGAGTATGTAGGGGCTCTTGGGGAATAAGACACTGATACCTTCCCTCTAGCAAGGAGCAAACCTTTGGGGATGATGGGCAAAGATGAATGTCATCCAGACTTAGGTGTGCCCTAGCTCAAAGAACAGTTGTGGGTGTGAGAGACCAACAGCAGTCTGCACTGATGTCTGTGCGTGGAGCGTTAGCATGGATCAGATGGCTGAAGCCTGGGGACGCGTTGCCTACAAGATGCTCTGATGTTTATAGCAGTAGGAAAATGCTGCTGCCACCATCCAGGTTGATGGAAGAGCACAGCAAAGGTGCCATGGCATGCTTTGTTGTTTGGTGTCATTTCTTGGTAAGAGCAGAACAGCCCCTAGTATCCCATATCTTGTTGCTGCAGCTTTGCAAATGTATGTTTCTGCGTTTACTGCTCAGCTGGCTATAAAAATACAGCACTGCTTTTCTTTGGAGACACTGCTCAAGGATGCTGTTTGCTGCCTGCTTTTCTCACCTGCACAGGGAGCTGGGCAAAACTGAGCAGAGGGCTCTGGGAGCAGGGGTCGTGCAAGAGTCTCTTGCCCCCGTATTTCAGACTTGCGTTTCTCAGGAGGACTTTCCTTTCTCATCCCACCATGCTCCACAGTTGAGCTTGGAAGCCCACATAACGCCAGCGAACTGGGTGGGGCTTGCTTCCGGTTGTGCTCCATGTAAACATCATCTTGGTTTTCTTTTCTTGAGGTGCTCTGGATACAGCTTGTGCCAGATAAATGCGTTGTCTCTGCCCTGGAGAGAATCCATGGAATCCATTCATTCTGGCTCCTGGAGTCCATTGCAGTCTGACAGCCCCTCTCAGCCTGTAGCCTCAGCTTAGCACATCACAGATTCCCAGGGATTTTGCTTATGTTAGTTTAAATCTTCTTTTCCAAGTCATTTTCTTCAGTTCTCATTGTTTCATTTGCCTCCTTGCAAAGAGGAGACCTGTGCATCTTGCTCTACCATTCCAAAAGATGACTTTTGCAACCAAGTCCTCCCATTTTCAGGTTCATGCTACGCCAAGTCCTTCACAAAGATTTCGCTGATTTGCAGCAATTAGAATTATATACATCATGGAAGAACTCAGCAGTCTGCTTTGGGAGGGAGGCTCCAGAAATGACAGAGAGAACAACAGTGACTCAGAAGTTGTACATCTTTTCTGCTTATGTTGCTAAGATCTCCTTTCCTGCTTGTGCCACGCTTTGCTGTTTCTAGCTGTCCGGTTCACTGGGCTTTTCTTTTGCTGATGGGCTTCTGCTTGCTTCTTTTGGCAATGGCACTGGTGCTTTGGTTGGCATTTTCACGCTTTGCTCGCTTATTAGTTCAGGTATTGTATACTCTCCAATTACAGTTTCTTTATTGCTGCTGTGGATCTGGGCTGTCACAGGTTCATAATACACAGTCCACGACTCACAGCCAGGCACTTGTTCTAAGTATTTGAATGTTTTCCAGGCTATCCCCTTCAGATACCAGTCGATGATGGATCGGATGAGCCTGTTTCTGAAACATCTGACGCTAAGAGCACCCCAACTACGGAAGGTGGGAGCTCTTTGACTTACTGCTTTGAAACCATGAGAGATGGGGTCGTGGTAAACCTTGCCGAAAGGCTCACTGTGGCGTGTTCTGGTGGGGTTTCTGAGGAGGAGCGGGTTGCCTTGTGTGTCCAAGCTCTTGGACAAATGCTCTTTATTAGTCTGATCACAAGCAAGGTTTGCCATGCTGTCTGCAGAATGAGATAATATGTTTTAAAGGTGGAGAGTGGGTTGCAAGGCCTAGCCTAAGGCCTTGCAAAGTATTTATTACAGTTCAGTAAGTTGCCTGCAGTTTGTCCCTTGAAGACTGTCTACACTATGACCGTGGAGTCCCGTTGGCTCAGTGTGTCTGGGAGCAATACCACACTGCGTGCTTTACCAAGATATTCGCAGCACCTCCTGGTCTCTGTGTTCCTTTTCGGAGTTAGCTGTAGCTTGTAACTCTTTTTTACCCCCCCCTGTAATTATATACTCATTAGTACAGCATAATTCATGCTGGCAGGATGAGGTGGACAGTGTTTATATATAAAAACAAAACTTTGTTTTGATGGTCCTATGGTAGGACTCAGGGCACGTCTGTGCTGCTCCTGAGCGTTATCTGAATGCTGTGTTTTTAGAAAGAATCTTAATTCAGATGTGGTCTAGAGTCTTGTTCATGTTTTTAGTTAGTTGCGCTTCTCGTGCAACTGGCTGCTTTAACCCAAGTATCTGCCTCTTGGATACTTCAGGTAAAGACATTAGCTTTCAAAATTTATCTAAAGGAAAGATGGACAGACATGCTAGCCAGTTCCAGCCCTGTCCCTTTTGGAGTTGTGGGCTGACAGTGATTTCCTATGAAATGGCCCTGTTCCTTTCTGTGGCTCCAGAAAACAGCATGTAAAACCTGGCTGGTGCAGAAGGGGATGGTCTCCATCTTCCCCGTTGTATTGGGGCTGTGACAGTGACGAAACATCCCTCTGGCAGATAGAGCTGGGTATCTTGTCTGTCTCAGAGCTGCCCGGAGTGCAAGGCGGTGGCGGTGCACGAATGGTCTATGAAGGTATCCGACAGGAGCTGTTCTCACCTGCTCCAGACCAGCGATGTCCCCGTGCAGATCAGGCACTGGTGGCTGTCTTTCGCTGCGTATTTTCAGCCAGCTGCGTACGGAGTACACTGGAGATGGGCAGTTTGTGTGGTGGAGGGTTGTCTCCCCCCACAGGCACTGGCTGAAGGGAGGGAGTCGGGTGCTTTTCTGAGTGAAACGTTCTTCAGGTACGTCCCGGCCTCCACAGGGTTTTGCTGCTCGACAGCTATGTGAAAGCTGCGTTGTTTTTCAGATGCCACAGCACCCTTAGTGGAGGAAGGAGACCACGAGGATCAGGGTGGTGTCGAACAGCATGGGGAGATCCCGGAAGGAACCACAGGTGAGGGAGACCAAGGTGCAGTTTCATCTCTTGATGCAGACAGAGCAGAGCTGAGCTGGTTAGTGCTTAATAATAACCCTGCAAAACCTTTTGCAGGCATGCTTTGTTCCTGATGCGTGCTTCTCTTCTCCACGGCCTGCAGAAATAATTCCTAGCTGATGATTGTACTCTTGCCTTCCCCAGCCTGCGGGAAGCTTGCAACCTTTTTGTCTCTCTTTCTCAGCTCCACATCTGACAATCTTTCTGTCTGGTGTTTCTGTGGTGGCTTCTTCTCCCATCTCCAGGCTAAGCACTTATCTGCAGATCCAGGTCATCTCTGTCCTTCTGATGGCAGTCCCGCTTTGCTGGAGAGGCGAGGCGGTTGCTGCAGGACCTTGCTGCTTGTCTCATTGGTGCTCTGGCTCAGCTCAGCCCATGCAGTTGTCTTTGAAGTGGCAGGTGAAAACCAGGCCACTGCAGCAGTTCTTTGGCTGCTGGCACATTTTAAAGATAATGCAGAGGAAGTGAAGTGGCTAATTCAACCTGAATGCTCTTTGGGAAATCACTGCACCCGGGCTTGGTTTTGCAGGGAGGAATGGGGGTCTTTCAGAGGTGGTGTAAAAAGGGATGGAGCTACAGCAGTGCTGTGCACATACAACAGGGCAAGGGATCCCAGGAGAGCCAGGTTTGTATCTGCAAAAGGAGTGCATGGCTCCTGTGCGGTAGCGTCTGGGTTTTCCTGGAAGTATCAGGCAGGGTATGTGCAGGTGCCGAGAAAGGTGGTGGGTGGAAATGGGCTTCTGCAGGTGCCGAGAAAGGTGGTGGGTGGAAATGGGCTTCTGCCAATGCCTGAACATTTAAGCAGACCTCCTGCACACTCCCTTGGCAGCCAAATTGTCCTAGGTCCAGTCCCGTGGCTGCTGGTGGAGCCCTGGACTGAAGCACAGAGTGGGCTCACCTGTTAGCAAGGATGTGCAGTCTCTGATTCAAGATCTGACTGTACCAGGGAGCTAGGAGGAAGCGGTCCCCTGAGCACTTTGGAAAAGACCGGGAAAAAGGAGAACATCCTAATTTGACTGTAGAACTGTGACATACAGATATAATTTTGGTATCAGTTAAGTTTGTTTGAATGTAGTCACATGATAAAATGAAAGAATTCTGCTAGAGACGAACCATTACGGCTGCTGTGAAGAAAATTGTACTTCTCTAGTCTACCAGTACTCCTGAAGTGTCAGATTCATATCAGAGGGACTCAGATTAATGTTGTAAAATAGCCTTGGCAGAGCTCCTTGGGGTAAACTAGGTGACAGACACCAGGAAGGTAGGGCTCAGGTGAGAGTTAGAGATTCATGCGAGTGCTGACACCCGTGTAAACGCTAGGTGGGGGTAGAAGAGGGGATATAAATCTAAAGTTTCCCTGCTCCTTAACAGCCTGTTTTCTGCACCTCTGCCTGGAGGAACTTCTACTGACCTGCCACCCAGGATGTATGATTCAGTGAAACATTCCTCCAGTCTGGTGCAGCACACGCTGCTAAATACATCTAGCTAGATCCATCGTCGTCATAGGTTAATTGTCTTTCTGATGTTGCTATGCTCGCAATACAGCGGTGATGGGCAGAATCAGCAGGGAAGTAAATAAATTTTCCAGGCCTATGTTTAAATTTAATTCCTGTGGTTTTGGTTGTGCTTTCCTTTTCTTTCTTTCATCTGGGACCAGCTGAAGAGGCAGGCGTAGGAGCCACCCCCAACCTGGAGGACCACGCTGCAGGAGATGCCGCTCGAGGTTAGTGGAACATCTGTCACTGGGATCCAGTTATTGCTGCCCACACATATGGGTGGTTGCTAGTGACTTGGGATTTTTCTTCTCTAATGCATCTGCTCTGTTTGAGCAGCTGTGCAGTTCTCCCTGTCCCTGACTGGGGAGGGTCGCACACGCTTTGAATGTCCCAGCGTACTCATCAGAGAACCACAGCTTTTCATACACCAACTTTCTCTTTCAGATGGCTGAAGCCCTGGTTTTCTTCGTTCAGTTGAAAAACAGGGCATCCTCCAGGCTAGAAAAGATAATAAACTGAGCAGGCGTGGTGTGGTCAGCCAGGAGAGGAGCTGCTCAGCATTGAATAGAGTCAATTTGGGCCCTGCATTTCACATCCCTAGAAAGTTAATTGTTTGACTCTAACTGCTGTGTCTCGGTTCAACTTAAAAGACAGTCTCAGAGCTTGTCACTGATGCACTTATTTTAACATTAAGAGTGCTTTCGTCTCAGTCTCAGAGCACGTGACTTATAACGCCAGGCGCAGCAGGCAGTGAACATTTATAGAGCATTAATTGTGCATCTGCTTAGATGAGCCAAGGAATTATCTAGGGACCTCCTGGTTATCTAGAAAGCCTGTCTTGGCTTTGCTCAGTTCAGACTTAACTGAAAACTTCAGGATGGGTTTTTTGAAAGCAACTAGCGCTGGCTTAATTCTGTGCCCGGTGGGGCCGTTAGGTGTTCAGACTCACTTTGGTATAGCTCTCTTGCTTGCACTCATACCCAAAGCACTAATTGTGCGTGCTATTAAAAAACTCAATGAAATCCCATAGGGGATTCAATTAAATCCTGTAAGGCAGTTTTCTCTGTGGTATGTGTAACAAATTCCTCCACCTGTTTGGGCATCTTTCTTCCTCATGGCTATGTGACTGTGTTTGCAAGCATCCATGTCTTTTGAAGAAGTGAGTAGTCGTCTTTGCTTTCTCAGCTCAGGGCAGAATTCAGGATGTTTTTGCTTTCCACGCAAAAATGAGCACAGTTATTCGCAGTCTGCTCCTTGCAATTAAAAAACCTTTGCTAGTCTGTCCAGTGGTTCTTGAACTAGCAGCTCTTCTGCACTTAAAATAGTGGCGTTGCTACAAACAAGAAACCAGTATTGTAACAGGAGGGTGGTAAAGTTCTCTTTCCTGTCTGCCTTGTTCAGTCTGGTTCTAGCTGCTGTTTCTCACCAGAGTTTTACTAAGACTTTCCTGTACTGTGCTGGGGTCTTTCAGCAGTCAGATATGGGAATACACAGCTAGCTGGAGCTCTGATGTGACCAGTATATGACATTTCTAGGTTCTTATATAAATTATTACTTCTCTGAAAATAGACTTTTAAAAACGTGCTTCCTTTTAATGATGATGTCGTCGTCTTCGATTCGGAGGAAAACGCTATTACTGATGTGTGCACACAGTCATGGATATCTTGTTACTGGCTACCCTCATTTTTCACATTGTGGAATTTGAAAAATGATCTTTGGTGTGAAGATGGAGCATGTTCAAATGCCTCTGGAATTTCAGTTGGAAAAGCATCTTTTGAGCCGTAATTTTTGCCGTGGTGGCATTCTGCCAACCCTTGACCTTGCGCTGCACATCCACCTCGGAACAACTCATGAGTCCTGGAGTATGGAAGTACAGCTAATGAATTGACAGGCCACATCACCAGACTGATCATCAGCAGTCATGTTGGCCATGTTATCTTTGCTTGCAGAAGGAAATGAGCCAAGATGCTCTGCTGGCCGCTGCATAAGCATCCTTCAAATCCCTGTGGTCGGTTATAAAGGGAGTTTCTTGATGCCGCATTTCAAATATTACCTGCCAATAGGTGCCTATTTCAGGTCTCTTTTAAACCACAAGTTTGGAGGTCTCCATGTGGTAGTTTCATTTAAGTTTATGTTCTCTTAAAATAGGGAGGTCTTTGATAAAAGACTGAGTCAGTATTGACTTTTTGTCTTATTTTAATCTCTATCATTTAGCAAAACAACAACTGAAATCTTAAGTATACTAAGGTGCTCTGATCTAAGCCCTTTAGTTTACCAGGTTAGGGCTTAAAAGGCCCAAAGAGAATTTGAAGCTCGACAAATTCAGAGTACAAAATCCACGTTCTTTTTAGGGGAGTTGACTTGGGGCAATTTACCTATGTTCAGGATGAATTCTCCATTGCTCAATGCATCTTTGCTTCAGCTGGATGAGTTTCTAAGAGAAAAGCTCCAGCTCAGCTAGAATATATGGCTTGAGAGGGTAATTGTTGGATGAAATTGTAAAGGTCTGTGTCACACATGAGATCAGTGATAGAACATAATTGTCTCTTTTACCCTGAAAAAAAAAGATCTGTGTGTCTGTGACCTTAAGTTTTGGGTTTTAAATGTCACAATTTCTACTGTGGCCCAGTGGTGGTGGCAGTGCTGGAATGCTAATTAGCCTGAGTGGGTGTACAGTCCAAAATTGTTGTGGCTGCCTGTATGGCTACAACCACGTTTTTACTGCTACTCCTTTCCACAGAAGCTCTCTGCTCCACTGGAGCAGATGGGATGGGCTGTTTAAATACATAGCAGTAAGAGGCAGAGATGTAGGAGTGCTCTTCCCGATGCTCGTTAGGAATAGAAACGATCAGGAGAACAAAGCAGAGATGGTTTGAACTCTGGGAGGATGTAGCTGATGACCAGGCCACATCAACATCTCCTGGAAGGGAGAAAATGGTAGGCATTTGTAACCTCATGAAGGAGGGAGGGTACCAGGCTTGTTTTGTTCTGCCCCTTATGGGAAGGAGGGATGGCCTCTCAGCAGAGTGAGCAGCAAACATATTCTGAACAAATAAAAGCAGCCAGCAGCTTCGTTCAGCCTTGCTTGGTCTGTGACTGTTACTGATCAGCAAACTGATGGTCTGGTGTCATCATCAGTTTAGAAGCTGAGTGTTTTCATGGCTTCTGAAAACCTCTGTAGCTAAACCAGCACATAAAGTGCAGATGTTGCAGATGTTGGCCTTTATGGCACATGGCTGGGATACCCCAACCACTGCTGAGACAGGGCCAGGGAGGAGTCTACTCTCCCCACCTACTATGGCCATCGCTGTTTCTGATTCCCACGGGGGTCAGAGTTCCTTTAAAGCCAGAAGCAACTGCCGAAGTGATTTCTGTTGAATGGGGCAGTATGGGACTTGCTCTCACCCTCTAGATCGATTGTAAAAATTCTTAGTCTCTCTTTAGCATTGTATGACCAACTTCCTGTTTGACATGCCTGTGCTAATTGTTTACCGTGCTTCGTACCTGCGTCTTCAACTCCAGGGGAGCCAAGCTCTCCAAAGCTGCAGCCTGAACTTCAGGAGCGTGTGGGAGATGCAATAAAAAGAGAAAGCCAGCCCTCAAAGCAGGCAGATGGGCTTCCTCAGGAGCCTCTTTTGTCACATGAAATGAAGGCTACAGCAGCTGCTCCCACCAGAATCGAGGTCACTATCCCAATACCCCCAGATATGTACCAAGACTCCAGACCATCTGAAGACAGCAGTGAGTTGTGGGACCATCGAGGCAGAGAGGGCATTGGTGTGGATGAAGCACCAGGAACAGAACGAGGTCGCGATGTGTGCACTGAGGGGTTGGCAGGAGCAGATGTCACAGATGATTCCCATATTAAAGATGGGACATCTCCATTATACACCAGAGCTCCTTTAAAAGAAGATGCCAGTGGACAGGAAAGAGATGAGGACCGTGACATTGATGAAACTGCTCACCAGGATTTGATTTCCTTGGTGGGACAGCATGTTTCTCCAGGACCTGAAGTGGGCTTCTGTCTAGCAACAGCCAAGGAAGCTCCTGAAGAACACGCTTTTGCAGAAATCAAGGCCAAAGATGTCTTCGGAGATGTATCAAGAGAGGCACTTCTTGTTGAAACGGAAACACACAAAGCAGGACAAGACCAAGAGGAGAGGAGACAGCCATTGAAGGGGGAAGAAGAAACAGATGTCACCCTGTTAGAGCCCTCTGAAATCTCCCAAACCGAAGCTGAAGCTGGGGAGGGAGAGGACTCGGGACCCTTGCTAAAAATAGCCAAACTCCCTGTTGGGTTAAAAGATGATGTGGAAGGCAAAGATGCTCCTTTGGAAGAGGCTGTGCCGGATACGGGAGGACGCCAGACACCCAAGAAGAAACTTGATGCTCACATTGCAGAGAAAGCAGGCAGTCGTGTTCCTCTCCTAAAAGGTGTGTGCACCGTTTGCCTGCCCTGAGCTCGTGTTGCCGGTAGCTTGCTCACAGCAAGGCTGCCACCTCTCGAATCCTGCTGCTTGGGAAATGGCCTGGACCTTTGCTGTGAACTGATCTACAATGCACCACTGCTTCTCCCTCCCCTTCCTTCCCCCTTTAGTTTAATCCTGGATATCCTGGCATGTTTGCCAGACCCTCATGCTTTGGTTTTGCGTCCCTTGCATGGTGCTGGCGTGTCCCCGATCATGCTTTATTCTCCTGTTTTTGCTTCGATTTCTTTGGATCTGTAGGGTGGGCTCTTTAACTCAAACCCTGCGTCTTCCTAGCGGAGAAGAGGAACCGGATGGACATTGTTCTGGCATGTTGGAGTGGGCTAGCCTAGCGCACGCTGTAGCTCGTTCCAGCAAGACACGTGCCATCTGGTTTGCATGTGTCCACTGTTCAGTCTGATAACCTAGCTCTTTGTATCAGCTTTCCTAAAGAGCACGGAGGAGGAAAAAGGCAAGTGAGATGACAGGTATAACCATGGAAAAGGCCCCACGTTGGTCCTATTTCTTGTACCTTGCCCCTGCTGACTGCTGTTGGAGGCAAGGCATGCAGCTAGCTGGACCTTTGCCCACCACAGGGCACATCTAATGCTCTTACGGAGAGCATTGTGCTCTGATCCCGGCTCTGGATGGCGTGTGCCTGGATAGTCTAACAAGGTGGCTGAATTTTGGGTTGTTTTGCTGGAGCTGCCTGTGTGTTTAGAGGGGTGGCCCTTTGACGCATCTTAACAGTGGGTATGACACTAGGCTGAGCATCCTCCACCTGCTGGCATGTTGGGAGGGCAGTTAGACACTGGAGCAGCTGTGTTTATGCCGATATGTCAGCCTTAGCTGTCTTGGGGGAAGAGTTGAGTTCACCCCTCAAAGCATGAAGGTTCCCACCAGCAGCGTAGCTCTTAGATCTTTTTCTTCTTCAAGAACTATTTTCCACTTTTACAGGGGGGTCAGAGGGATGTCACTGGGGGGGACTGTTCAGCAACAAAATGTAGATTTTACAGTGAATTGCATTAATAACCCGAGGTAGGGGGACAATGCGTCAAAACCCGATGGGGTCCCTCTGTATTGGATCTCAGCTCCAGCTGCTCAGGGTCTGGCCTGGGGGAAGCTCTGCCTCTCACCTTGGTGCTGCGTCTCAAAAGCTGGCTTGGCTGCTTCCATTAGCCTGGAAATCCTCCTCGCTGCCTCTCTCGTTTATGGCAGAGAGAAGCGTGCCCTTTGCTGCACAGGGCTCACAAGGAAATTGTTGATGTAGCTTTTCCCATTGGAGCTAAAGCTCATAACATATTTCTCATTGTTCACTACTTGATCAGCTAGTGGGAAGCTTCGCACACGTGCTGCGGGACATCCGCATGGCTTGCGCATCAGAGCCTGAAACCGATGGTGGGTTGGGGGTGCATTGTCCACAGTCACCAGTTACTGATTCAAGAGGAGGAATTTCTTGAATTAATTAATGGGCATTTCCTACGAAGACAGAGATACTTTGTGGCTGTTTTGCCCCAGCCTTGCTCCGCTCTGCAGTTTTACTGAATTTGGGAAGGGAGGTGCATCTACCAGCTCCAAGAGTGGCTGCTGGGGCAGGTCACGGTCATGAGTGCTGGGTAAACTGCATTGTTCATGTCATTGGAATGGGCTGACCTGCCAGGGCGAATTTCCAAAACATTGAGGTGAATATCAGCAGCTTTTCCTCCCAGATTAGGGAGGAATTAACTGATGGGCAGAGGGCTTTGTTGCGAGTGCCCTATCGTACAAACGTTATTTCCTCTCTGTTTCTAATTTCCTAATTAGCAATACTGCAGAGTCTGTTGTGCTTATAAATTAATAGGGCAAAACAGTGAAATACTGTGAGAGTCACTGTATGTTTGGTATGAATTGAGCACGAAGACAGCTAAAACTTTTAAGACCCTGTTGGGCCTGACCCAAATCAAAGGCGCGCTGTCTGCTGGGGAGGCAGAAAGCAGTGCGTCGGGAGAGATGGGAAGTGACAGCTGCTGTGAAGAAAAGTGCTTTGCAAGCTATAACGTGCTGAACAACTTTAAACGATACCGTAGGCAACTTGGTACGGGTAGGATGGGGGCATCCTTCAATTTTAGTCTTTATATATATGGTCATTAGGACCAAATGGGTGTTTGCTTTAGAGAGGGAGAGTCATGTTTAGGCGTGAAGGGAGCTGTTCTTTGCTAAACTCAATATTTGCTACTAGAACTGCGTACTAATCTGGGCAAAACGGTCTCATACAGCCCTTGTTGTGTGCATCTGATGATCCAGCAAGGATTAATGCACTGTTGCCTGTGCACAAGATAATCTGTTAACCCAGAAAGAAAATGCTTAAGAGGTGAAAGTACTTCTGCAAGAAATGTAATATTGTACTGCAATATTTATTATTGTTAAGAATAGTATTTAATTTAAATGAGAGCAGGAAAGCCCACCCAGCATACACATTACTGTAGCATGCACATTAACAACTGCGTGGAATTCATTGTAACTGTGCGTGTTTCCATTTGTCAGCTCGTATTGACAGCAAAGACAAGGAAGGGGCTGAGGAGAAGAAACCGAAGGTAAGCTAACGAATAAAGCCAGAGGTGACATCAGCCCACCAAATGCTGTCCAGGTTCCTGTCTCCCTCTCCCGCTCTCCTGGACTACAGTTGTACCTCTTAGGAAACTTTGCCATTATCCTCATTCTTCATTCTTTCTTTCAAGAGTGTTTTTATTTTTGTCTTCCCTCATCCCGGTTTGGATGGTGCAATCCACAGTGATTTTTGAGGGGAAGGAGGTGAATGAAATCTAACAAACTTGTGGCTCATGGAGTTGTGTGGGTGGTTAGAGAAAACACTTTCCTCAGCCCAAGACTGGAAAGCAGCAGGCTGGCTTTGCCGGGGCAAACTCGTGTGAAAGCAAACTCGGAACTGCAGTGGGCTGCGTAGGGAAAAAGCACCGTAACAGTGAAAAGAGCAAAATATGTAATTAGAAAATTAAATGAAATAGCCTAGGCCTAGCAGATGCTATATTCTGAGTGAGGAGCAGAGTTTAATAGTGGGTGAATTCCAGAGGTTTGAAAGGTACCTGTCACAGGGCTGTTTCAGAGGAGGTGTAGTTCAGCTGGCGGTTAGCCTGGCTAGTGCCTGGGGAAGGTAATGGACAAGCTGACAATTTAGTGGGTAAAGAACTGAAAGTGAGAAATATATTTATTCCCAAACAACGTGAAACTGGGTCTTGCAAAACCCATTTCGCTCTCTAAGGGAGTTTGGCAGGGTTTTATCAGGCTAGGTGTTTTATGTGATATCAAGCAACTGTCTAGATAAAAACCCACAAGCCGTTATTGATAAAACACATATGATGGAGTTGACAGACCTGGAAGTGGTCATCTGCATCTCCCCGAGATGCAGATATTAATAGTGCCCTACCTGGTATGGGCATAGGAACCCTACAGCAATTTTGCCGGTGGTCTGGGAGTAAATATAGCAGTTTGGATGGTAAAATGTGCTACTGATGTGGAGGGGCTGTGGCAGAGGCAGGCGAAAAGGGGCTCAGGTGTTTCTGAGCCCTGCGGGAGGTACAGAGCTGAGCTACGCTGTACCGGCTGGTGCAGCCATGGGACCCTGGCAACGTCCCTGGCCTTTGCCCGGCTATGTGCTGTAGCGAGAGGACGATTGGAGCAGTCACCTCTCCTGTATTGCACCTTCAAATCCTATTGGATGTCTGTGATTCCCTTCTGCTTCCCTCCCATACTGATTTTTTTTGTTCCAATTTATTTTATTTCCATGTTTAAGAAATCCTCACCTTCCACTGCCAACCCCCCAGGCGATAGACCCTCCATCCCCCCCCAACGACACACCTCCTCTAGCACAACCCCTTCGAAAACATCCTCCAGCCCTGCTTCCACCTCTAAACGAGTCTCTTCTGTCACATCCCGACCTGCCAGTACCGGAATGCAAGAAACCAAAGCCAAGGTAAGGAAATGGGATGCGAAAGATTGAAAGCTGCCTCGAAGAATAGCTTAAGGCATTCCCAAGAGGTCTGACAATGCTTGGCTGGGCAAGGTTTTCCATGTCTCCTTTAGTTGAGAGGGCGGGATTTGCTTCTCCTGATAACCAGCTATCTCCAAGTGGCTGTGGCCGGTCTCAGCTCCGGTTTTGGTGTTTGAAGCAGTTGGGTCATTCTCACCAGCACATAGGCGCCCTGCTCTGCATTCAAGCAAAAAAACTTCTCTCCTGTGCTCCAGGGTGTTATTTTGTGTCTCTGAAGCGTTTTCAGGTCCCTTTGTGCTCTTTTGTGCTCTTTGTTCCGCAGCTTTATGCTGTGTTTTATGGGTGCATTGGCGTAGCTTTGGCTGTAGCAGCAGATGTATAGGAAGTGCGCTGGAGCCAGATCTGCCAGGTGCTACACAGGGAGTAGGAAAGGCACACACATCTGTGGCTTATTCTGTAATGTAAGAAGTGGCTTGGAGTGTCTCTTCATGGTGTTTAGTCATACAAATACTCATGTAGTGCAGGAGAGAGCAGAGACTGCAGGTCTCAAATAAAAGGATATGTTTGTACTGTGATAAGGATTGTGATGGCTCTGCTCTGGTTCCCTGCTGCCTTGGGGCCAGTCAGCTTTTAAATTTTCACTTGCATGTTTTTCGTGAGTTTTCGTACACAGACCAGCACTAGAAAGAGGGCATACCGTTTTACAGATTTGGGGAGGCTTTTCTGCAGGATCAGAAGACAGTGAATAGCATGTTCCTATTTACACACTGTTTCAGAGTTTTTACATGTTACATTAGGGTATTACAGGTGGGGACAGAGGAGGTTGTTTCTCAGTGTCTGGAGTTTGGCCATGTCCTCCTGAATGGAGCCTGTAGTCTGGTGACAGTGGCTGGATCTATTTATCTTCTGTAAAAAAATTTTAGTGACACATGGGAAACAAAAAGCCAAAATTCAGGGAACAGGCAAAGGAGCCGAACTTACTTTTTAATCAGATTTGAGCGTGCAACAAATAATGCAACTGAAGCTAAGAGCTGGCATGGGAAAACGGCACAGCTGCTCTGCCAGCCCAGGAGCGACCATGCTGTGGTTGTGGCAGGTGCTGTTGATGGGAGACAGGGTGTGGACAGGCACATCATGGGTGGCTGCATTTGAGGGAACGCGTGGGAGCTCCTGTGGGCCATCAAGGGAGGAAGCAGGGGGTCTTGCTTGGATCTGATGCAGGAGGGGTGAGAGCCCATCTCTGAGTAGTTCCCCCCAGCATCGGCCTTTCCCCTTGCATCCCTAGGGGCCAGAGATGAGAGGTGGCACGAAGACAGCCACACCACGGTCTGCAGCGGGGCAGGCTCAGAGGAACTCGGCCAATGCCACACGCATCCCGGCAAAGACGCCCACGGCCCCCAAGACACCTCCCAGCTCCGGTAGGTGATGGTGAGAACCGTGTGCAACAGCTGTGGTGTCTCTCAGTCTAGAGACTCTGCTTCGGTGGTGCCGGGTAGTGAATAAGTTTGCCCTAGTCTAGCCTGGGCAGGGGCACAGCCAGGACGGTACGGCAAGTTGAGTCTGGGTGGTGACCCGGAGCTGCTCAGCCGTCTCACGGGGCTGTGAGTGCAGAGCTAGGAACTATTTCTCCCAGGTGAGCATTGCTGGATGCTGCTTTGTCTGCTCCATTCATAGAGTTTCCAGGGCGCAGGAGAGGGCACTTGCTTTATCCCTTTGGGATTTCCTCCAATTTGGAAGATTTAGTCAACTCAGTTTTTTAAATCCATCTATTCCTTTTCTCTTGATATTTCAAAAAGACCAGGGGCAAGAGGATCAATTGTTCAATTGCAAAAATGGGGATTAGCCCGTTATTCTCAAAGCACAAACCCCTAGAAAGCATCAGGCATTGTGAATTTCCATTAAAACAGTGCATTTCACTGAGCATGTATATTTTTGATACTTACTAGAGCTGCATAAAACCTTAAATTAATTTTTCAGCTTTATTATGTTTAAGCATCTTTCTCATTCATTAAACAGGCAAAAAGGAGCAGAAAAAACCACCTCCTGCAGCAGCAAAGTCTGAGAAAGGTAAATGTTTAAGGTTTTTTTTTTTCCAATTCTTTTTAGACTGGGGACAGTTCTGAGCTGCTCTGTAATCTCAGTTTTATTTGATTTCTTAAAATATCAATTTTTGTAAAAATCTTTTGGAATTTCTATAGAAAAGTGGTTTTGTTTGAGTGTCTTTTGTCTGCATTTTGTCATACATGCTAATGTCACACTGGCGTGGGGAATCTTCCTGATGATCCAGACACTGCAGATCATGTCTTCTGAGATACAAAGAAAACGACCTGTAACCAGTTTTCATTTCAAAATGAAGCAGAAGAGTGCAGTTTGCCTGTATGCTGTCCCCCTTGCAATTGCATGGAGCAGCACAGCAGTGTGAACCTTTTTCTTCCCCGCGCCCCAGATCCCAGCCCTGCTCACAGGGCTGGCTGACCACAGGGAAAGCTCTTTTGCAGGGTGGGCAATGCCTGACTTGGCTCACTGATGGAGTTATGAAGAAATCATATGGGCCAGCAGCTGCAGCACCAGGCTGGACTCCTGATATCTGGGCTCCAGCCATTGGCTTTTCCTAGGTGACACTGGGAAAGTCTCAGGCACAGGAGAGCAACTTGGGTCAGACAAAATCCTATGTAGTCCAGCACTGTGTTTCTGGCAGCAAGGACCGGCAGATACTTGGGGAAAGTGTAAGACATGTGGCTGGCGTGCTGCGCACCACTGGCAGGTTGCATCAGCCAGGGTGGTGTCTGCAATAGTGGTGTTTTAGTCTCTCCATGCCTCCTCGCTGATGGTCTGCTCTGGGAGTAGCGGGTGGGCCCTGGGAGCAGACAGATCAAGCCCATGAGGTCAGGCAGCGAGTGGGGAAGGAGATGCTTATCCTGTGCTTACCCCTGTGTGTCCACAACCTTCAGGTGAGCAGCCAAAGTCTGGAGACAGAAGTGGTTACAGCAGTCCCGGCTCCCCAGGGACTCCAGGCAGCCGTTCCCGCACCCCTTCTCTGCCCACCCCGCCGGCCAGGGAGCCCAAGAAGGTGGCAGTGGTTCGCACCCCACCAAAATCTCCTGCCTCTGCCAAGAGCCGCATTCAGCCGTCAGCTGCCCCCATGCCTGACCTGAAAAATGTCAAGTCCAAAATTGGCTCAACTGAAAACCTGAAGCACCAGCCTGGAGGTGGCAAGGTAAATGAGGGCTCTGCTTTCAGGGGTCTGCAGGGACAGCGGGTGCTTGGTGCTCTCCCTGCAGCAGCAGCAGCAGCAGCCTAGCTGGGGACAGAGATACAGCGATGGGCAACTCTGGTTCAGCTGATCTCCAGTCTGTTGCTGGTGTTGGCGATTTTTGGGCTGGTTGGGTTGGGTGCTTGTCCTGAAATTGCTTGCCTGGCTTAGAAAGTGCAATACAGCTGTCCCACAAAGAGGAGGCCAGGGTTGCAGAGTGCTCGTGTCATAGCTTTCATGGGGTGTTAGCTCAACGCGTGCACTGCTTGGTGCGTGCTGCTAGGGAAATGACGTTCCCCTGTGGTGTCCAGTTAGGGAGAGCGAGTAGTGACCTGCAGCCTTAAGGAGTTGCAGGATCAGCGTTGTGCTTCTGAATCCTGCTGCACGGTGTGGAGCAGTCACTTCAGTGCTGCCTCCATTTCTTCACTAGAGAGCAGACAGATTGGTCTCCTCCCCGCGAGGGTCCCAGGCTCGGCACTCGGGATAGCTGAATCACACCTAGGAGACCTGCAGGCCTCTGGCAGTTCCCCCAAGGGTAAGGAGCTTTGGGCTTGCTGGGTTTCCCTGAAAATATAGCCTATGCAGAGACCAAAATGCTATCAGTCCGAGAGGATTCCTGTTTGGCGCCTCTTCTCCTGGTGCCAGCCTGGCCTCTGAGGGTGATCCCAGCCCCGCTGCCACCAGGTGCACGGCTGGGATTGAACTCGGCTTCAGGTCTGATGAGGGTAACAGCGCAGACCCTGAGCGGTTTTTCAAAGCTTGCGGGATTTGAGCCCCAGCTCCGTCAGCCAGGTTTTGGATTGCGTTCTGCATTCAGGAACTTCCCCTGTATTGCAACGTGATGGAAAGTGTGGCGTGTCCAAAACTGGTGGCACTGTTGTCCTTTCAACCACCACCACTGCTTTTCATTCCTGAGGAGGCTGTTTTATGAGCAGGAAAGTGAATTTTGCGCTCCAAGTGTTTGGAAACGAGGGTTTTGTGTTAAAGAGAGAGCAGCTGAAGCAGCATCGTGTGGTTACACGGCTCCAGTTGTGGCGCTGGCTGGTCAGTATTGTCCAGGCATCTCTGCATTGCTCTGCTGCACTGTGTAGACCTATCTGAGGCTTTTATAAAATACCCCTTGCTGCATGGGTGGAGACGTGTCCCTGGTGAAGTGCCTGGTTGCTCTGACTAGTGAAGGCCAGGTGGCTCTTACAGAGATGTTAAGTGACAGAATTGGCCAGTGGCAGTCAGGAGTCGCTGTGTGCTTGTGCTTGCCTGTCCCAGGAGGGCATTGCAGGCTTGCAGACCTCGTTCTGGGGCTGCTAATGCCACAGAGCTGTGATGAATCTCCTCGGAAAACTGCGCATGCATTTTACGTGACTAGGTAACTTGGTGGCTCTGACTGTGTGACCCTGGCATGGGGGGGGAGGCTTTGAGATGGCTTCTGTTCACCATCTTAAATACCAGTGTGTTTTTCCATTTATGTGCACTTTTCGCTGAGGCTGGTGATATACAGGACAATGCACGTTTTGCCTTGTACTTCAACCCGGGGGTGGCTCTGAAGTCTGGGTGGGGCTGCTCTGTCCATAGGCTGTGCAGAGCAGAGCAGTGTGTGTCCTTGCAGCCGTCTGTGCCCCGGGCCCTCCTGCCTGCTCGGCCCAAGGCCTAAGTTATTCCGGCCTGCCCATCAAAATACTGCTGTTCAAGGATTTTAGAAGGAACCCTTCCGTTTACTGTAAATCGGTTAAACTTGTTTGCGCGTTCTTTTTAATCCAGCTTTTATGAGCTTTTTTCGCCATCAGCTTCTCTCTCAGTCAACCCGTTGTTTATTGTTGTTGCTGAAAGAGTAAGAACAGTTGAATTTGGGACAATTTGTTGCTCTCTGCATGGGAGAATGGCTGGATGCTCTGCTGGGGATTTTGTAGGGCACTAGGCTGCTCTTAGCAGAACGGGTGCAGCTGGAGCAGAAGGGGCTGATCGCAGAGGTTTGATTTCGGGGTCACTGGAGGATGGGGCTGGAGCCTGCCTTCTCCATTCCAATTTCAGGTCGCCAGCCTGGGGAAGAGAAGGTACATGGGGCACGTGAGCCAGGAGTTAGCCAGGCCGCATCTCTTCCAATTTCTCTACGTCGTTTGAATGTTTTAGCTATTACTGAATCACTTAAGTACTGCTCTTGAAAAGCCTGGGCTAGCTGAGCTCTGTCTTGATTTGCAGGATTAGTTGATCTGAGATTGAAAAATGACATTGGAAGCATGTGTCAACTTTTGCGCTCCTAGTGCTAAAGAACGAGGGTATAGCGAGGAGCCCACCTTGCAGCAGCAGTAGTCCAGCGACACAGCTGACACAGAGCGAGGCTGCCTGCCCAGCTGCCTTTGTGGATGTTGTCATCCGGGGACCGCGTGTGCAGTGTGATGTGACGCTGCTCTCTTGCAGGATGCTGTGTCTCTTTCCCTCTCATGAGGGTTATGCTTCAGATAAGCTTTGTCTTAAGGGAAACGCACGTCTTGCGTGCGTGCTGTTTTTTACCTCCATTTGCCTCTAGTTTATACTTGCATAGGTCTTAAAGCCAATCCAGTCCAGGTAGGGGAAGGAGCAGGGATTATATTCATCCATGGCACCGCTCGTCTGGGATAGCTACTGCCACACATGGGGTCATTGCTGTGTAGCTGGCCTTGTAAAACTCCAAACTGCAAAGCAAACCCTAAGTGGAAATAGCTTCATTAGTACAAAAACCTGTGTGTGGGGAGAGGGTAGGCAGGCCCCGGGGCTGGAGAGTGAAGTTAGCATGGTACCCGTGGGCATGTGTTTCCTGCATGGTACCAAGCTCTTTCCAGCCTCTCTCCCACCCAGGGTAGACCTGGGAATATGCTGCAGAGCAGCTGTGTTTGGGGTTTGGCCTATGCTGCCCCTTTCATCTCATCTGTTTGGGACTTTAGAAAACTGCAGGCATGGGACTACATCCCTGGTATGGTTTGCTTTTTCACTTTGTAACTGTAGAGGGAGTTTGAGCCCCGCATGATGCAGAGCTCAGGCATCCTCCCTCAGGCCAAGCTGGACAGGCAAGTCCTGCTCTCTTGTCTGATCCCTGGGCCAGCTACACCCATTTGCTGTTTCTCAGCTTGCTCGAGCTGCTGAAAAGTGAGGTTGCGCTAGTTCTATCCTAGAGAGGAGGCAGGCTGCCCTGCATGGGGCACGGGCCTGAGTGGGCGTTTTTCTCTCAGCACCGTTCCTTCCTCCCAGTCCACCAACTCAACGGTGCAACTCTGCAGAACCTGAGTCTCAGAGCACTGGTGCCTTCCAGCCCACTTGTTGCCCAGCACGTTCCCCTTTTTGCGCAGCAAAAGAAAACGTGGGTGGCTGGCTTTTCAGCCAGCCCAGTTCCTGTCTTGCAAACCAGGGCTGTCTTGCTGGAGCCAGCCATATACATCCAACCTCTAGCTATAACCTGCCCACCTCTGTCCTCAGTTTCCAACCCCTGAATAGACAAATCCACGCAGCAAGTGAGAGATTATCCTTTGCCCTTGGCATTGGAAGGCAGGTTCCTGGTTTTAGTTATATAACACGTGGTCGAGCTGCGGATGGTCATGTTGTTTCTCACACTCTTTTCTGGCTACCAAAGGTGCAGATTATTAATAAGAAGCTGGACTTTAGCAGCGTTCAATCCAAGTGTGGCTCAAAGGATAATATCAAACACATCCCGGGAGGAGGCAGTGTGAGTACCTTCACACTTTCAATGCACTATAATAGTTCTTATTATAAGTGGCATGTTGTATACACTAAACCACCAATGCTATCTGCAGCGACCCTGCCGTCAGATAGCTATTGGTGACGTGCAATGACTCTTTTCTGGCTACCAAAGGTGCAGATTGTTAATAAGAAGTTGGACTTTAGCAGCGTTCAATCCAGGTGTGGCTCAAAGGATAATATCAAACACATCCCGGGAGGAGGCAGTGTGAGTACCTTCACACTTTCAATGCACTGTAATAGTTCTTATTTTGAGTGGCATGTTGTACACACTAAACCGCCAATGCTATCTGCAGCGACCCTGCCGTCAGATAGCTATTGGTGATGTGCTGTCATTTAACCCCATTAACCTAGACGACATGGTTAGATGAACCCTAACGAGTCCTGTACGTGTCTTACATGGACAGAATTAACTGACCCCCCTGTAGAAACCATGTCTGTAACAAAACATCCCGTTAACCCGAAGGTTTTACACTACCTGGAAGGCTCAATGCCTCATTGTCTGCAGAACGGATTGCCTCTAGCAGACAGTGATGTAGCTGCTGATGCTGTACATGGATAGATTTATATGCAAATGCAGTCCTTGTTGCTTTATGTACTGCTAAACTGCACATGACACTGCACCACCTGTGAAAGCCCAGATTCCTGCCCATTCCATCAGGCAAGTATGATCGATGTAAATAACAGGCTTCTCCTTGCTAATGAATGTGTCCAGTGTGTGTTAGGCAGTGCCCATGGAGGCTGAGGCCTAAAGTAATATTGAGTTAATTGATTTGAACACAGACATTTGCAGCCATTCCCAGAGGAATAGCCAGACCAAGCTCTCGGTTACTGTGCCAGAACCCTGGAGAAACCCCCACAGAGATTGGCGGACTTACACCAGTCCCTCTGGAGGCAGAGTTTAGTCCAGGAAAGGCGGTGGACTAAAGCAAGAGCGTCACAGAGACCCCAGACAGTGCCGCTGAGTGACAGGGCCTGTGGTTGTCCAGTCTGTGGCCATCTGAGGAAGCCATCTGGTGCCCCTCAGATGTTCCTGATGGATTTTCTTTGTGCTGTTTTTGATCTCTGTGGATGCCCTCTCCGAGAAACTGAGCATTGCAGAGGGCCTGGCACGTAAGCATGGGAGCATAACTGGGTTTGCAGCGTCCATCTTGTATTTGATGCCATTTTGCATTCACTTACGGGCCTGAGGAGCTGCTTCGCAGAGGTCTCAGCCTCCGTGAAGCAAGTTCCCTACTGGTTTTGCTGTTTCTTACCTCAGGGTCCTGCACTGCTTCTAGCTGGACTGCCTGGTGCGTGTTGGGTCTCACCACTGGTTATGCCAGGGGTTAGCATTCCTCACACGTCATCTGTGTCGTGGCTAGTAATTAGCTTCAGCACAGGACGATCAGCTCATCCTTTTCTCCCCTGGGAGCTCACGCTATGGGCAAGCATTCACAGCTGCAGTGGCTGCAGTGGGTTAACAATTATTTGGGTTTTTGGCTGGAGGTCGTCCTCCCTCCCCTGGCTCTCCTAGGAAAACAAATTGTGTGATCGCTGCCTGGCTGCATTGGCACAGAGAGCAGCGCTTAGCTTGGGGTGCAAAGCTGTATGATGATGTGGCTGGAGCATGGCCCCCCCCCCAGGCTGTCCTGGTGGCAGAGCTGTGCTTTGGGGCTTCACAGGGAGAGGAGCAACAACAAACCACTGGGGTTTGATGGCAGTCACGTCTTAATCCTCCGCGACCGTTTCAGCAGCGAGCGCCTGCTCAGTCATTGCTGCTTCTGGGGAAATCAGCTGTTGCTACAGTAACCTGGGGCTGGTTTTTCTTGTTGTGTTGGTTTTTTTTTTTTTTTTTTTTGGCAGTGGATGCTTTATCAAGGAGATGTATTAGACGAAAGTTGACCTAAACACTGCTGATGCTAAGAGCTAGAATCCCCAGGTCTCTGGCACTGATTTCCCAGGCAAGCAGCTCTGGGCCACTTTCCCTTCCTTGCTAAAATGGAGAGGACCCTTCTCCACTGCCCAGCAGGATGGCAAGAGTTAAGTGAGTCCTGGCTGTAAAAAAAAGAACGGGAAGGAGAGCAGAGTGTAATTGCTTGTTGCTTGCTCTGGAAATGGGAGGCCCTTCAGGTCCCAGATCCTAGCGGTGCACAAATCACTCTAGCCCGTCCGGGATCATAGTTTGATGTTAGGATTTGCTGGATGCTGCAGGGCACCAGCCAGCTCTGTCCTTCTGGGATTCGTTTCCTGCCTTCTGACTGAGTTCAGCTCTCCTCCTGCCCAGTACGTTAAATGTGTGATCTTTCCCCCACCCTGTCTTCATGTCTGTCTCTGCGATGTGCCGCCAGATTCTAGGATTGCTTTTCTCCCCTCTCTCTGTCTTCACTTTCTGTCAAATGTACCCTTTGGTATGCATGAGTATCAAAGCCAAGGCAGGCCTGCGTGCGCGATGCTCTATCTCCAAGCTGGTGGGACAGTGACACTGAGCCTGTGTCACTGCAGGAGACAGGCCCAGGAGATGGCAGGGTCAGACCTGCAGGAAACAAAGATTTTTGCACATGGTCTGGTGCCTACCCAAGAGCCGGGGATGTGATGTGCCATTATGTCCCACCAACGCCTTTTTCCTTGCTGGATACCACTGGTAGAAGAGGGGGGAGGTTTCTCAGTGGTGTGCGCATCCACTGCCCAACATCTGGCTGTGAGGCTGATGTGTCCCTGTGACTGCTGGGGCCGGTGGACCGGGGCCAACACAAAAAGCAAAGGACGCACCTTCAGCTCAGGGCTCTGAATCACGGCAGGGCGCTCAGGTGTGACGGAGAACAGTGGCTTCAGCAAATCCTTTGAGCTAGCTTTCGGCCGCCCTGGTCTGGAAGCTGCTTGGCTGCTTGGAGGAGTTGCCTCCTCTGCAGAGGGTCCCTTAGTGCCGGCACATCCTTTCCAAGCTTCAGGAGAGCAGCACACTAGCTTTGGCACTTGGTAAAAACACAGAGAGCAGTATACGCTCCCCACGAAATTCCAGGCTGTTCCTGGGAGCCAGGCGCTTCCCAGTGAGTAGGATCTAACTTGGAGGCATCGACGATCTGATTTCTCCTACGCAGCTCTGCTGTCCTACAGCACTAGATGATTCGCACGCTCAGGTGTGAGTCCAAAGCTAGGGTCCAAGGTAACTTTTGGGGATACGGGGATGTTTTTCTCCTCCCTTGTTTCCTGCTCCGGACGTTGCCAGTATGTATGTGCTGTGGTTTGCAGTCCCTGGCACGCCTGACGGTCCCAGACCACTCCAGTTGTTGGTGTTTTCCAGTGTGGTGTTTAACTCCTAACATAAGCACTAAACAGCTCCACGTTACCTGTTCCTTGTGTGTGTGTCTTGTGTGACCTGGTTCTCAGTGCAACCCAGTTCTCGGTGCGCGAGAGGCTGCTGGTCCCCCGGCCCCATGCCCAGACGCGCTGCAGCACCATGGCAGGTCTTTGAATTTGGTGGCTGAAGTGCAGTTGTTGGAGTCCATATTCAGAGACGTGCTGTGTGAAACAAATAAAAGCAGAGTGTAATACCATAAAATACTGTAGTGGTTCAGTAAATTATAACTGCCGTTTTAATTTATGTTATGTGAACTCCTGCAAGATATTTAGACTTTGCTTTTGCCTTTTTTTTTTTTTTTTTTAACCCTTATTTCCGTTACAGCATTTTTCAGAAATGCATATTTTGGTCACTCTTTTAAAGTTCTGTGCACATTGATCATTTCTGTTCTTTCAGTTTTTGTGGACATAAGCTTTATGTTTTACACCAGAAAAGGTATTTATTTTTTACGTTTTCTCTCTGGTATATCTCCTCCTTTTGGATGATGTGTATGCAAATCTTAATTAATCACCACTCCACTTTCTCTCTCACTTAAGCACTTTAAAATTGCCTCTACTCCCCCACTCTGTGGAGAGGTGATCTTATGCATGCTGACATGTTAGAGAGGCTACTGCACACGGGTATTAATGATCTCCCGTTTCTGATGACAGTTTCTTTTGTACTGTTAATCTTACTGGGGTGTAAGCTGTCCTTTCCCTCGAATCCAGATCAGGTGCCGGTGTGTGTTGTGCCTCCCCCTCCCCAGGTCGCCCGTGGTGGTAAGAAGCTCATTGCCTTCTCCTTTCTCGTACGGACAGGTGCAAATCGTTTACAAGCCAGTCGACCTGAGCCACGTGACGTCCAAATGTGGTTCCCTGGGCAACATCCATCACAAACCAGGTACCGTTTGACTCTGCAGCATCCGGCGGCACCGAGCGCTAGTCTGTGGGCACTTGCAGCCTGTGTCTTGGTGTGTGGCCGGAGACAGGGTTGGGGTTGCACGGGAGAGACACTTGGGACAGTGACTGGAGCATCAGAGCGAGCCCTGGGGGAGCTGGATGCTGTTCCCAGCTCTGTCACTGCGTGGCCGTCTCCTTTCCGGTTTCCCTGACCGCTTAGGTTAGGGGAAAGATCCAGTCTGGTCCACAGCATTCCCATCTGCGCCAACGTGTTGCTGTAAATGGGAAGTATTTAGGAGTATGTGTGGGGAACTGCTGGTATTTGGGAGAGTACTGCACTATATCCTTTGGAAAGTCTCTTTACTCTGGTTCCCAGTTGCCCTGGCTCCTGTGTTGCCCAGATCACCGAGTCCCTCTTGCTGCTGTTGTCCTGGTCCTGACACTCTGCTCAGCCTCAGCAGTGCTTCAGTTGAGCAGCCTTGGAGCGCTAGGTCCGACTCGAGTGCTTCCTCTCCAGCCTGCCCCGACTGGGGCAGGAGCTAACCCCGTGGTACTCTTCTCTTCCAGGCGGTGGCCAGGTGGAGGTGAAATCTGAGAAACTGGACTTCAAAGATAAGGTGCAATCAAAAATTGGGTCGTTAGATAACATCAGCCACGTCCCTGGAGGAGGAAATAAAAAGGTAAAGGGGCGCTCGGTCTGGAGCAGGCATGCTGGTCCTCTGCGAGTGTGCATCTGCCGTGCGAGCGGGTGTGCAAGCAAAGAGTGATTAATAGCTGGACACGGAAAAAGTCCTGCACACCAGGCTCATTTCTAGCGCATATGTCCTGTCCTCTCTGCTGATCAGGCAGCTCTTCCTCTCCAGTCCTTGAAACAGTTTGCTGCCCACGTGCTAGTGAGGGGTGGTCTGTGTGCAGTTGTCCTCCAGAGGACAGAAAGTGTCCTGCCCTGGGCGTCCTGGTGCCCACTGAGCACCCTGGCCAGGCATGGGCTGCTCAGCCTCTGCCTGAAGAGCTGGTTCATCTTCCTGCCGGTGAGTTGCGGCAGGCAGCGAGGGCTGCTGGGCTACGTTTGCCAAGCAAGAGGACATTTGTTGGATCACAGCTGTGGCAGAGCTGCAGGGCTCGCAGTCTCCATCCCCTTCCTGGCCCGTGGCCATCTGAATGAGTGTGAATGTAAGTGATTGATATCCTCCCCTTTGGTTTCCTGCTCTTTCTGCTGTTCTCTGAGTGTTGTGCAGAAACAGGTTCGTGTCCCCCTGCCTTTCGTTATAAGGGATGCTGCTGTCTGCATCTGTTTTGCATTGTACATGGCCAATTACCCTCAACAGTGTGGTGCAAAGCTGGCAGCTCAGGGCACCGCAGAGGCATTGGTTCCCCATTGAAAGTGGAGCACTAAAGGCTTAGCTTTATTTAGAAAAGGGGACTTTACACGGGGCTGTTGTTTCAGAAGAAAGGTGATCTCTTCTTAATTCCAGTCTCGGGTTCCCAGCTGAGACTGACTGAGGGCTCTGGGCAGGGGAGTGCATGTTTGGGGAATTGAAATTGAAAGACAAACGCCGATTGGATAAGGTGAAATACTGCACTTGGGGTGAGCCATTCCTGCGGAGGCTTCAATGGCATCTTCACAGTAAGTCTCAGTCAAGTAAAATGCCTCTACAACCTCATTTTAAGGACAGCAGAGCACCTTGCAGGCAGGAGAGATCTGGTAAGTGCAGTGTTGAGACTCTAGTCTGGTGATGTCCATGGTTGGATTACGCCAGGGAAAGGTGGTTTTTATCTTGCTGGTTTTTCAAACACCTTTTTCTCAGTGGAAGGGGAAAGTTCTGTTTCAGCTCCTGTATTTCAGCACTTTGTTCTTGGCTGCGTTTTCTCTGTGCACCTCCCAGCTCTTCGCCTCCCAGTGAGTGTGCTGGCCTCTGACCGAGGGATCGCTTGACTTCCTTACCCTTCTCTCACTGCTGCTGCGCATCAGACTGCCCTGTGCTTCCACTGAGCCCATTTTCATCGTTTTGATGATGGTGACAGTGATTTCATATCCTGGCACGTTCACTGGGCCATAGTTTGAAGAACTTGCCCTTTGGAGGGGGAATTTATTTGCAAGGCTGTGAGCTGACAGTAGCATCACCTGCCCCAGCCTTCCCATGTAGCTGTTGCTTGTATCCTGCCTAAATCTACACCTGAAGGATGTTGTCAGTCAAACTTGAGTTCAGGTGCTGCCTCGATTGCTCCCATTGTCCAGCTTGTTCCTGTTTGCACGTTAGTGCCAGGGACCTTCCTCAGGCATCTCTGCTCCAAGGTGGGATGCTCCATCCACAGCGAGGGGACAGTTGTGCCCCGCCAGCCCTCTGTGTAGTGCAGCTCCTGCAGGCTGCCCCTTCCCCAGCCTTTCCCACATCCCCAGTCCCCTCCTTGCTCTGTGAGGCAGAAGGGTTCAGATTTGGACACACAGTGACTCAGGTTCCCAGCGCTGCTGCTCCCTGAGCGCCAGCCACAGCTCTCCCAGCTGAACACCTGGTAGCTGGGCTGGCTCGTGCCCAGCTCGGGTGCTGGGAGCCAGGGTGCTCTAAGTATCTGCTGGCAGCATCTGCTCTCCTTTGCTGCACAGGGGAAGCCTTCCTCCCCATCTCCAAAGGCAATCTTTCTTCTCCCTATGAATCGGTGAATGGCCCTGTTTTTCAGATCTTTTTCTCCACAGTTTTCTATTTCTTTTCTTTTTTTTTTTTTTTTTCCCTCCTTCTGGTTGACGTTTATTGGATCTGTTTTTTTGTTGCTGATGCGTTTTTTGCACCCCACCGCCCTGGGCGGGTTTCTTCATCTGTAGAGAGAGAAAGGCAAGGAAGACAAGACCCGTCCCCAGGCTGCTCGGACCCCGAGCCCAGACCCCGCTGGGCTCCAGTCCCTGGTACTGGAGCCGCCCAGCTCTGCGGAGAGCCAGCCCCCAGCCTTGCACTCGGCTGGGGAGGGCACCAGTAAGTAGCAAACCTGATTCACTTCCTCTCCCCTCCCCAGCCCAGAGGGATTTGGCTAATGGGAGCAGCGTGGTGTTCCCAGCTGGGCTGCTGGCGTAAGTGACAGCCTGAATGAGCCAAATGGGGGATTCCCCCGCTAAATCTCTGCCTGGGGAGAAGCAGCAGCCCCAGGTTGTGCCATCTCAGCTTTGCGCCTGGGACTGCCTGCCTTGCCAGCCCCGGGCGCTCGGGAAGGTTTTGAGGGCATGCCGAGAGGCCCTGGTCCTGCCCTCCCCTTCAGCTATGCCTCTTCCCTCTGCGGGCTGCTGGAAGGGACGTGCCTGAGGACTGGGGGCTTGGGGGGATCAGGCCAGCCTGGATCAGCCAGCGCCTCTGGCCCCTGGGGCTGCAGTGCCAGCATTTCGATGGGGTCGCGTGTTCCTCTTCACCGCTTTCCTCCCAGCTGTACGACAGTGGATGGTTCGCAGGTAAAACGTCCTCGGTAGACAGCCTCCCCCATCCTCCCCGCTCACTGGCCTTCGCTCTCGTTGCAGATTGAGACTCATAAGCTGACCTTCCGTGAGAACGCCAAAGCCAAGACTGACCACGGCGCTGAAATCGTCTACAAGTCCCCCACCATCTCCGGAGATGCCTCCCCGCGCCGCCTTAGCAACGTCTCCTCCACCGGCAGCATTAATATGGTGGACTCCCCCCAGCTGGCCACGCTAGCCGACGAAGTGTCCGCTTCGCTGGCCAAGCAGGGCTTGTGATCGGGGCGTTGCGAGCGGAGATGAGAGAAGACAAGGAAAGAAACAAAAGAAACAAATAATAATCTGGCCTTCTTCCTCTGTTCCTTTTACAGCTGCTTCCCCGTCCCCTAACTGGTTAATGAGTTAACCTGCTTTTACTGTTCATTCAGCTCTAGCTCCAGGACTTCAAAAATCAGTGACACTATGAGGTACAAAACCTCCTCTCCCCCTGCTCCTCGGAGCGCACAGCCCTTGCCTGTCCCCTACTCCCTCCCCTCGTCCCCCCACTGTCCCGGCCTTGCCCGGAGCCCGGCTGTTGGGCGGCCGCGCTGCCTCCCCGGCCGGGATGCTCCCCGCCCTGGGAAACGTAGGGAGGGGTGGGCCGGGGCAGGGGCAGCCGCGGCGTGAAGCCGACCCGAGCGCCCCACATCGCGGCTCAGCGCAGCGGGAGGGGACGTGCCAGCCCCCGAGCTGCAGGGCTGGGACCGCTCGTTAGTTTAACGAGGCCTGGGCTGGAGGCCCGGGTGCTGCCGCCAGGGACTGCGGGGAGGTGCCCTCCCCTTAGGCATTGGTTGCCTGCTGATTTGCAAGAAACTCTCTTTTTTACCTCCGAAAGCCGAGATGTGCATGGAGCTAACTGCCAGGTATCCCCCGCGCCTGCCCGCCCGCGCTCAGCTCCGGCAGCTGGAGCGCTGGCGACAGCAGGGTATCCCGTCGGGGACGGGCCCGTACGGCCCTTCCCTCCCCGGGGCTGTGCTGGACCCGCTGAGTGGATGAGTAGAGGCTTTTTCCCCCTTTCCTTTGGCAGCCCCTCGTGTTGTAGAGTAGATGTGTCTGTATATGCTTGGACCGTGCCAGGGTGATTGTTTCCATAAACGCGCATGTGTTTAAAAATGCTGTAAGTAGTTTTTGAGCTGCCCCACGCGCTGCCCCCCCGCTGCTTCTGCCGCAACCCAGCCAGGAGGGCAGGAGGCGAAGCTTTGCTAAGCTCCAGGTCGTGCCCAGACCTGGCGCTTCCGGAGCAGCCCGGCACCGCATGTCTGCCGGGACGCGTGGATGGGAGCAGCGTGGGGTGGGCGCGTGGGCTGGAGGGGCTGCGCGGGGGTCTTCCCGGCCCTCCTCGCTCCCCTGCGCTTGTGCAGGGCCCAGCGCTGCGGGAGAGGGGCCTGGGCTGGGCTGGTTGGGGGCGGGGGGGGGTCGTGGGTGTGCAGCTAGGTACGAGGGGCGCTCCGAGCTCCAGGGCTGAGAGATGCCCCCTGGCTTTGGGTGCAGCTTGTAACAGTTTGGGTTGTGGGTGTTTTTTTTTTTTTTTTTGGGGGGGGGGGGTTGGTTTTGTTCCCCCCCCAAGGACAGCTAAGAGGTCTGCCGGAGCGGCTGCTCCCTGGCTCTGCCGGTCCCATGCATTTGGCAGCAGTAGGAGCCCACCAGGAGGAAGCGAGGGGAAGGCGCGAGGGAGGCGGTAGCTGTTGGATGGCGGCAGCTCCCCCAGCCCTCTCCCTGCGCTCTGCTGCGCCGGCCTTGGAGACAGGCGCCGCAGGGGCTGGCGGCTGCTCCGTGGCCCCGACCCGTGCCAGCGTGCGCGCCTGTTTGCGTTTGCAGCGTGTTGCCCTCGTGGCGGCTCGGTCAGGCAGCGCTAACCGTCCCGCCGCCCCAAGTGGGAGCCCAGCTGCCGCCTTTCTGCTACTTGCTGCTTTTATTCATGCAGCGACTTAGGGAGCCTGACCGGGGCGGGGGGACTGCACTGCGCCCACCGGGCCCCCCCCCCCCCTCCTTCCACAACCAAAGAGGCGGCGATGTGGCGGGCGCAGCAGGCGCGTGGCCCCGTGCGAGGTGTGAGCTGGGCTGCCGGGAAGGGGGGGGGGGGGCGCGAGGGCGGCAGCAGGCCCAGCCTGGCCGTGGGGCCCCCCCGGAGGGTCGTGCCACGAGGAAGGCTGTGCTTTCCCCGCCGCGGCGACAGCACTGAAAACCTGCTCGGCGCGGGACCGCAGGGAGGCCGGGTCTGCTGGGGCGTGCGACATGGTTCGTCCCGGGGGTGCTGAGGCTGTTTAATGCCAGCTGAAACCCCAGGTTACTGGGGGCGCCGCAGCCTTTGCTCCCCGGCCGGGCTCTGCTCCCGTCCTTAGCAGGCGCTGGGGGACATGTCGCACTGCTCCGGCCTTCGCTGGCCCTGCACAGACACCGGGGGGGTTTTCTGCAAGGTGCCGGGCTGCTGCTGCCTGTGGTCTGGGTGCCAGCCAGCACGAGGCCTGGGGAGGGCTCTGCGCTGCTCCAGAGCCCAGTTGGGCCTGGGACAGGGGCTGGGGGCTTTGGGGGGGGGGGGGAGGGTCCATCCCTTTTCTCTCCAGCCCCAGGGGCTGCTCTACTGCTGGGGAGAGGCTGGTCCAGCACCAACCCGAGTCAAACACAAGCCCACGTTCAGCATATCACTAGCTCCATTTCAATTGACTCTATGATTGTAAGACTCTGTATTTTAAGTCTGTGACTATCTTTGTAGTGGTGTAGGCGCCGCCGCGATATTTTTGTCCTATGGCAAACGAGCAAGTGGGAGAACCACCAGTTACCCCCCCCCCCCTTTTAACCCTTTTCAGCTGCTGCTGGGCAGGCAGGACAGCGCGTCGCCAACTTGTGCAAGTCCTGGACCTGCCCCGTCCCCGCCAGGCTCCTCCCTGCAGTTCCCGGGGACACCAATGTCCTGGGCCTCGAGTCGGCCGTAACATGCAGCAAGCGAAGGGCCCCCTCCTGCTGCCGGCGTCCTCCACTGCGCGCACGTCCCCTGTTCCCCCTCCCCTGCCGTGGGGCAGCCGAGGCCTGGGACAGCCTTTTCCTCCGTGGTGGCGCCTGCTGATCCCTTCCAGCAGCCCCAGCCTGTCCCTGCCCGGCCCGAGCCCTGTTCAGACCCAGGCCTGAGGTTTAGCCTTAACGGCTGGACAGGCTGACCCATGGCTTCTCCTTTACTCCACACACATCTTGGTCTGAAAAGGGTTAAAACTGGCGCTGATTCCAAACCATGTTTCTGAACTCAAAAAATAGGCGTGTTAAATGAACTCCGAGCGTCGGACTAACACTAGCGGTTGCAATCCCGGATTCCCTGTCAGTGCGCTGGGGAGGGGAGGGAAGGTTTGATCTCAATATATCATTCTAGCTTAGCTTCCTGTCTGTGAATGTCCATAGTGTATTGTGCGTTTTAACAACTGGTTTACACTGTTGCCGTAAAAGTGAATTTGGAAATAAAGTCATTACTACAAGAAAAGCCGCCTCGTTTGCATGAGGAAAGAAAAGCCTGGAAATATGGGGGGGGGGGATGAGCTGTGCACCTGAAGTTTTTTTTTGTTTTTTTTTTTTTGGGTCTGCTACAAGTGAGCCAAACACCTCAGAGCAGTTTGGGGTTAAGCTGAAGTCTTGCTCGCTCAACTGCCCTCAGCTGTCACAAGATTCTTTTTTTTTTTTTTGAAGGTTAAGCTCATAGGGAAAAACAGTCACTCCTTTAGCGAGACCCACACCTTCACTTGCTGCATGTCAAAACCAAACGGGGCCAGTCTTGCAGCACCCAGACACGCCGAGAGCTGCCACCTTGGCCCCCCCCCCCCGGCGCTGCTGTCTGTCCCTGCGGCACGCCTGTCCCCGGCGCAGGAAGGAGCAAGGCTCGACCCTCCGCGGGCCGAGGGAGGCCGGTCAGCGCAAAGGCCCTGGAGCCAGGAAGCCCAAGTTTTATTTCTGGCTTTTGTAGACGCATAGTACGAACACGGACAGGACATTTCCTCAACTGCAAAGTGAGCCTAAAAACAGCTCTACCCCATAGGCACAGATTAACAGTGGGGTTTTTCAGAGCAAACCTCAGAGAGAGCTTCGACTCCACAGTGACTCCCTTATTCCCCCTTGTAATAATTCCAGCCCTCCTCCGACCCATTACATTTTTAGCTTTTGCAGCTCAAGATCCTGCAGCTACCAAGCACTTTAGAAGCCACAAAGCAGCACTAAAGGGCCCTTTTGATTGCTGCGCACCTTCCGAGGGACAGAGCTGCTCTGTGCACGTCCGAAAACCCTAAGGAGCTTTCCTGCCCCCAGCCAGCCCGGCACAGCTGCCTGCGCCACTGCCGGCCACCACGGTTTGCTTTTCAGATTGGATCTTTCCTCCTCTGTTAATTACTTGTAAATAAACCAGTGATGTACAGGTTGCTGCCTCCTACTTCTTCGATCATCTGGCCAACAGCTTCGATTCAGCCAACAGCTTCCTGTTTTCCATCCGCATGGATAACAAGGAACAAGGTATAGTCTCTTATCTTGGGAAGTTAAGAACATCCAAGGAAGTCGCCTCCCACCACCCACCTCTTACAAACAACATCCAAGTTCCACAGCAAAACCCGCTGCAGGTACCGCAACGGAGACCCAGGGCTCACACAAAGCGTTCCGCCGCAGGGATCAGCAGCAACCAGCTAACCCCCCCCCCACCCCCAAAATCAGAAAAGCCTCCTCACCCGCCCCCAGTTCGACTGACTCAGGGACGAGAGGCAGAACTCGCGTTTCAGGAGCTCTTTGAGGGAAGCACCACCAAGCCCCAGGCTTGTGTGATCACACGTATATCACAGCGCTAAGCCTAAATCTGGAGATCCTGTGAACAAATCCTCTTTTCAGTAATTGACAATAACTGCTAGAAACTAACGGCTTAAAAGGAAAAAGAGGCCATTCAGCCGTGCGGTGCTAGGGGAGAGGCTGATCTGCCAGAGATCAGCGCGAGCAACGCTGCTCCGCTCCCCCAACCCCGTGTTTCACAAACACACTTTGCGTACGATATTCTGTTTTAATTTTTTTTTTAATCTTTTCTTTTTTTTTTTTTTTATAAGCACATTTGTGCTTTGCCAACAGAATCAAGACATTAACAAAGATCAGCTTCTCGGAAGAAAAGCATTTCTATATAACAAGGACATTACACAGCTCAAAGCAGGAAAAGAAAATATTTACAAAATACAAGGTGGTTTTTTTGTGGTTTTTATAATGCTAAAAGGGTTATTCAGAATTTTCAACCTTATAAATAGAAAAGCACTTATGCAGAGGGATATGGTAGCATTGTTTTTTTTTTTTTAAAGAAACGATGACAAATCCTTTAAACTAGAACAGAACCAAAAACACTAGATAATGTTGAAAATTGTGAAAACCCCAACCATTAAGCAGTTTAGCTACTATTTCTTTACGATTACAAAATGGAAAAAAAAATATGTCCTTTGTATTTTTTTTCCTTTTTTGGTGATGTGATTATACATAAGACAGGCACAATGCTAGCAACAGGACAGGGACCAATAGCCACACCGTTAGGATCAGAAAGCGTTACAGATGGGAACGGTGTGCGGGATCCGGGAGTCACTGCGGGTGCACGGGGCAGGGGAGGGCGGGAGGGAAAGGAGGAACAACAGCGAAGTTGGTTTCAAAATAAAATACCTGTCAGGGGGTGGCATGTCAGACCAAAGACTCGGGAATGCAACAGAATCGACACCTGTTTGCGGACCGTGCGTGGAAGTGGAGCTAAGCAGTGGTGACAGATCCCGACTCTCCCCAGCACGCCAGCGCCGGCCAGCGCGCAGCACCGACACTCGCCGTTCTTCCCTCTTTCCCCCCCCACCCCCCTTTTCTGAGACCAAACCAACCTAAAGAAACCACACCAGCGCCTCGGCCTTGCAACCCAGACTTGCCACGTCCCGGTCAGCGGGACGTCTCCTCCCAACGCCCAAGCGTCCCTCTCGGGGGGGACGCTTGCAGCTCGCAGCGGCTCCTCGGCGGCAGCAGCCCCGAGCTGACCCGGCCTGAACTCCCAGACCCTTCGGGGGGACGCGGAGGCAAAGCTCGAGCGTCGGCAACAGACCTGCGGTTCCCAGCTGAGAGCTGCTGCCGGCCGCAGCAACAAGCCGCATCCCCCGAACGAGTCCTGAAGTGCATCGTGGGAAGTTTCGCTCCCGCTTGAAGCATTGGACCACACAGGGCTGGCGACTCTCCCCTCCCTGCCTTCGACCCAGGCTGAAAACGCGAGGTGTGAACGAGACTGGCTGCCGAAACCCCGCTCCTCCCACGCGGAGCTGTGCGTGACGCGGCTAGAAGGGGTCCTTCCTTTTCCCCGAGGGACAGGGTAGCCAGACGTCGGCGCAGCAAGCGGCTGCTCCAAAACCGGGAGAGGAGGAAGGAAGAGGTGACAGGCGGCACGGCGCCATGCAGCCGGAGGCGGAGGGGACAGCGGCGGGGCAGTCACCCCTCGGGACACCTGGAACTACAACCTAGGGAAGGAAAACGCCAGAGGGTGGCAGTGCAGGGTGGGCCCTCTGCATGTGAGGACAGACAGACAGCTAGTGAAGGTTGCAATCCCAAGACATCACTTTTCACCACTAATTTCACTCCACTAAAACCTTTCAGGGAGGGGGGAGAGGGTTAAGAGAAAAAGACACCCTTTTGCTTGAGAAAAACTATCCCCGAAGTCTGCTAGTCAGCTAAATCCTGTGCTCTAGTTTTATACACCTAAGAGGGGAGGGGAGGAGAAGAGGGAGGGGGCCTGGTGGGCTGCTCCCCTCCCAAGGCTTCACTCCGCTGGGAGGAATCTGGGGGCTCTCATTTCGTGTGACAAGGAAACATGGAAAAAAACAAAAACAAAAAACAGTTTCTAAACTCCTTAAATTCACTAAAAACTGTGAAAATTCCCGGCAGGATGTTTGAATATCAAACGCAGATTTTGGAAGCTTTAATGCCAAGAGTTAGTTCTGTATGTTGGTTTTGCTCCTGTCTTCCCGTACGTCTCTATCTGTGCGCTGGCCGCTGAACTGCTGCGGAGGAAGAGGAAGAGGGGGCCGCCAGGGGGTTCCGGCTCTTGAGGCTGGCCACGGCGGGCAAAGCAGAAGTGCCGTCGGTCTCCCGGGAGGATTTGCTGCCTGACGTGCGCCGGGTGCAGCGCGACGACCGGTCTTGGGGGTCAGATTGGTCCTCGCACTCTGTCCTGGGATCGTACGACAGCGGGAAGGTGCGTCGCTCCCAGGGCTGTACAGCCTAAAGGGAAGAGATACCGAGCTACGGAATATCCTCCGGCAAAGCTCTTCTGCTCCCCTCTCACGCGCGAGTCCGGCTGCCCACAGCAGCGCTTGGGGCAGGAACGCGGCTGGGCTGTGCAGCCACGCGCTTAGCCTAGCGGTGCTAACAGCAGGGAAAGCAGCATCTTTAGCACAGGCGGCGAAGACAATGGCAGCCTCCAAACTGAACCAGCCACTGGAAAAACATCCTGCTGCAACGCTGGGCGACACTACGCTCTCCAGCCCATCCAGCCGAGCGTTTGGACCCAATTTCCTCCCACAGGGAGGCTTCCAAGCTCTTTCCCCACAGCAGGAGGAACGAAACACCAAAGTTTGACCATCAGATTTAGCTTTGCAAATCTGCAGCAGTCGCCGCAGTAAACTGCTGCGCGATGCCACGCAACGCCCGGACCTTCCTGCCAGCCACCAGGAACAAAACTAGAGCAAAGAGCCAAAGGCAGCGCGAGCACCCACCTGCTCATCAAGGCCGGCCTCGGGCGTGGAGCAACGGGTGTCCTCGCTGGACAGAAGCCGCATGGAGTCACGGGACAAGGGAGTGAGGGGGGCAGAGAGCAGTTCGGGGCTGATGGGACTGCGCGGTGAGTGGGTGTGGGACAGCTCCGAGTGGGAGTGGCAGTTGCCCACGTCAGGGGATGCTGGCTGGGGAGTCGAGGGGTTCCCCAGCTGAGGGGTCGTCCGTCCGTCTGTCGATCTGTAAGACCTGAGATAGGAACGTACTCAGGAGTCTGAGTGCAAAGCCAGCGCCGTTACAGCGGCCGCCTCTGTGAGAACGCCACTCACTGCCACCCGACTTCAATCCCTTCCACCATCCCCTCGAGAGCGGCCGCGCAGCGCAGGACGAGGAGGGGCAGGAGGAACTTGGCATGCACAAACAGGGAACTTCTCAGCCCTGAGTGTAAACTCCTCCAGGCTCATCTGCGTCCCATCACCACCGTCCTGATGTACTGCAACACTGACGCTGCTCTCCTAAGCAGACGTGTCCCACACTCATCTCCTACGCTGTTAGTGCTGCAGAAATACAGCAATGAGAAACCACCCCGTGAAACCAGACATTTAAAAACCAGTTTTCTCCAAGTGTTTGCAACATCCACGCGCCACGCGACGCCAGGAAGTTAGCAAGTAACACTGAAAATACAGTAAGTTCAATAGTTGGGTGTAGCAGGAACGCTGCAAAACCTCTAGACTTTAGAAGATTTAAACCAAAAATTAAGGCAGTTTGAGCATCCACACAGATTCCCCAGACGACAGGTCCACAGGCTGCAAAACAAAAAAACCTAAACGAAGCCTCCAAATACATAGGTTATTTCTTCAGGATGAACTGCAACAGAGAGTGGCAATCAAGGACTGCCAAAGATCACGTTCCAAAATGTGCCTGGACCAAGACGTTCATCAGAACATGGAAACCCAGCCACAATTAGACTAATAAAATAGCCTCACCTACAGTAGGCTATATGTAGACACGATGTCTTGAGTCACGATGTAATCTAAACACTGCCACAGGGGAAAAAAAAAACCCATTCTGTTAGATATCTAAGAGGCAGGAAGACCATAAGATGATCAGCAGATCTTCCAAAGCAGGTCACTGAGAGAATGACGTTGCAGGGAAACTAAACGGACCCCAGCCCTTACTGGTATTACCTGGCCCAGGTACTCCAAGGTAGTGAGGAGAAAGGTACTAGCTAAATCACAATCGTCAAGCAGAGGTTACCAGGCTATGAGGGGCTCCATCCATTTCCGAGGAAAGACTGGAGCAGCTGCAGAGAGCAGCCCCAGCATGAAGTCAGGCTGGAACCTGAGGGACTGAGCAAGGACCCTGGGGTCCTGAGAAGGACCTAGGGATACGGTGAACACCAAGCTGAACTTAAGCCAACAGTCACTCTCACTGCAAACACAGCAAACGCTATCCTGGGTTACACCGAGAGGAACACGGCCAGCAGAGCAGCAGGGGTTATTCCTTCTCCTCACTGCTGGGGAGCCGCACTGGGAATCCTGAGCCCAGCCCAGTATCCCCAGTTCAGAGAGATGTGGGGACACCTGAAAGGGTCAAGCAGGAGCTACCAGGATGGTCAGGGGAAGTGAAGGGAGCTGGCACGGTCCATTTTGGCAAAGAGGCTAAGATAGGACCCAAATGCTGCCTGGAAAGGCAGTTAGAGACAACAGTACCAAAAACTCTTTTCAGTAGCAGCAGAAAAAGCCCTCCCAGGAAGGAGGGACTGTCCTGTGACACATCACCAGAGGTGGGAGGATCTCCATCCTTGCAAGTGTTCAAGTCACGGCCAGGCAAAGCCACGGCCAACCTGATCTTCTGCTCGTGATGGCCTTGCTTCAAGTGAAAGGCTAGACTAGAGACCTGCAGAGGTCCCTTCCCACCAGTATTTCTATGCCTGCGAGATGAAGCTTGAATTCACATCGATGAAGTCAGGACGTCGCCGTATCATCTTTCACTAACTTCCTTACAAGAGGTCTTTAGAGAAATGAAGTCATAGTAAAATACAATTGGACGTGAGAAACTGGCTGAAGAAATTTGCAGAGAAATACCAAGACATTCCTTTCTCAACCAGCACTGAGAAATCTATTTGTATGGACTGACGAAACCCAATGACATGAACGTTTCTGTGGACTAGAACGGATTGGGAATTTCTGATCATGAAGCAACCCAAGACAGCAGCAGATGACATGGAATTTGACAAATGCTAGTTTTGCATTTGCAGAAATTCTTGCAGAAAGCCTGCACTATCTCACACACCTGACTGGGCCTAGACTGAACACAACTAAACTGAAGGGAGGGGTGCACGTTCGCATGCAGTTCAGCAAGAACTTCTGCCCAAGTGGAGAGCGGTTCAAAAGCAAATAGAGCATTAGAAATCAAATGGGAAGCAGTGAACCTCTTCTTACGCGGCTTTATGAAATCAACAGCTGGAAATTGTGCTCAGTGCTAGACACCCACTCACAAAAAGATACTGTAGAAAGAGAATCAAGCGTCAAGTGATCAGAGGAATGGAAGGACACTTATATAAATGGAACTGAAAAACAACTTTGCTGAAGCAATCAAGCAGAGATATACACCGTATAACGTTAGGAGGAACTGCTGTCCCTTGTTCTTCCATTAAGGATACCCAGCTCAGCTCTCGTGTGCCAACGTGGGAATCCCAAGAAAAACAAAAGCCCTCGCTCTTCTCGAACAGTGCTCGAGAAAGGAGACTCCGAATGCACAGTCCAAGAGCTAGTTGTGCCTAAGTAACTTAACTGGGGTGTGTCTTCACCCACCGACTAAGCCAGACTGTATAGCCGCTCCTACAAATTGACTTAGATGGCCTCTCATGCTGCTCTTGCAGATGATGAACAAACTTCCCAATACAGCACAAGCTCTGCTAACCGTTTTTATAGATCAGTCAATTCAATGAAGCCTCCACGGCCTGTTCCCAAGAGCGTCCCTCTGTTGGAAATGACACTTTGGCCAAGAGAAACGCACCACATCCCTGTAGCGCCCGAGTGCTCTAAAGTTCGCTGGGAGCATCCCCCTGCCAACGCCAAGGCCCCCCAGAGGGAAACACGCTCACGAGACCTACCTGCTGCCCCGCCGCTGGGGCGGCATGCTCGTGCTCCAAAGCCACCTAGCCCGCTCCATCTCTTCGCACTTGCCATGTCGAGCAGTGAAGGCCGAATCAGACAAGTCCTCAATCTGCAAAGGGCACGTTACAGAGCTTGGTCAGATCTTTTCACATTAACTGCACAGCTACGTGCAGTTTTTCCAGCATTGGCTACAACATGTATTTAACTAAACATTTATGTCTGGAGGGAGGCAAGTACTATCAGTCAGTCAGAGAATACTTTGTTAAACTGAGTTTGAATTACTTTGGAAGAGACTAAAAACTAAAATTAAAGAAAAGCCACTTATCCCAGACCATTCACATAGACGTTTAAGGAAGTATTATTTATTTCAGTTTATCAAGCACAGTAACTACAGTAGTGCAACTGCTCATGCTGTCTGGATTGGACTCTCTCCATCTCCACAAAAGACTGCTGTCTAGAAAGGTCCCTCGACAGAAGTTAGACCCCAAATTCAGCTGCATACAGCCAGTTATTTCAACTCCTGCCTTACCACTCCTTTCCTGAAAAGGAACCAACACCAGACTGGTTTCTGCAAGGCCAATCACACCATTCTGCTGCAGAACAGGAAAGGAGACTCTATACCTCTCTGCTGAGGTCCCTGTGTACATGTTCTTCCAGCACCCTCCACGGACACTGCTAAACTGCTACCAACCCCATCCTCAGTTAACTTGGAAATTAAGTGGCTATTCTTACCTCCTCACTGTCTTCATCAGAGTTCGCTTTCAGAGCACCAATATCCACCTCACGCCAGCTGAAACACATTAGATTCAGGTCAGTCATCATCACAGCCAAGCGCATCCGAACGTGCAACGTACTCTGCACTCAGTAAGATGGCTTCTTGTCAAGGGAAAAAAAGTTGCAAGTCTGCTGCTGTAAGTGACATGCCGAGGCTAAGTTTTTAAGTCAAACAGTCACACGTGCCTACCAAAATACTCCCCTGTGGTCTTAGACAACAGTTTCCTCACTTCCCATGCTAGCCTGCTCCATTTTGAACAAATCTTTTCACAGAAGCAGAACAGTTTGCACACCCTATCCGGGTGCAGCCCTGGGGGACACGCAGGAGACATGTCCCTCCTTGACCTTCCACCTGGGCCCTCCACACCAGGAGGGTTAGGAGGGAAAAGCAAGACTGTCCCCCCACTGCAGCCCTTCCTTTCTGCCTCCCTGCCCAGATCCTGGCGCTGGTTCAGCACCGCAGCTGGTGAAGCCTGCCAAGGGCAGAGGAAGTAGAGCAGATACTGCAGCATTTCCTCTTCTTCCTTTGGTCTAGCAACAGGCTCCTTTCCTCCCCCACTCTCAACCGGGCCTGAGAAGAGCAAGTAGGACCAGGAAAAGGGAGGGCTGGAGGAAAGAGAAAACCAGAAAAGGAGGACTAGATACTAGACAGTTCGGACGAAGAAACCACCAGTTCTGCAGCAATTTAGTGGACTCTCACCAAGCGTTTGAGTGCAAAAAACAGCAACTGATCTCATCTGTGGTGTTAATCCAAGAACATCCAAACAATGGCTGACAGCTCACCTCCTTGCACTTAGCTTGGGCAGAAAAAACTTCTGATTCCTACTGCTCCCTCCACCCAGGCCTGGGAGCGCTTCTCCTGAACAGCAAGACCCAAGGGCAACTGCCCTCCTCCAGCACTGCGACATTAACTCAGCCCAGACACACATGACACAGCCTAGGCACATGCAGAACTGGGAAAGTCACCAGGACCTTTGGCTCAATGTGCAGCAGCTTCATAATGGGGCAGAGGACAATCAGCCTGACTTTAGATTGCACAAGTAGAGCTGAGCAGAGCAGCTAGCTTTCAGGCACTACAGAGACCCAGACAACACACTACTTAACTCCGTAATAACTCTTCTTAAATGGCTTGACCAGAAATTTTCCAAATAAATAGGATCTTCTCTTACTTTCAAGGAATAAGGAAGTCCCTTTCCTCACCAGCATTAGCCACTGGGAGCAAAGACCCGGGCCAGCCGAATTTCCGACCAGACAAATCCACAGCAAAAGCTTGCCAAGCGACAACCCCACTGGAGTCAGGGATTACACATGTACCTGGGTGTGAGGATCTCTTTATACTGCAGTTTCTCTACACGAGTTGTTGCAGCAACAGACATCGGGATGACGATGTTATTGATATCAAATGAACTTTCTCCTCTCCTCCTCCTTGGCTGCTGTAAAATAAAGCCAAGAACAAGGTGAAAAAGGGACATAGGTTTTGCCACGTTAAGCCATTGACAGAAAAAAGATAAGGCCTCACGTGACCTAAAGAGAACCCCAAACCAACAGGAATTTGCACAGGAATGGAGTCCACCTACTGCCTGATGCAAATCCTCTTTCCCCATGGGCACAGGTTTGCAGAACAACCCAAATCCTCAGTCTGGAAGCCATAAATAAGGGCACTGCTCTGCAGCCACCAAGGTGACGTGAACACGGGCCGCTAAGGCCCAGCTCCCGTCTCCATGCTGGCACTAGAGTCCTTCTTGCCACTGCACTGCAAGGTGGATCAGGACACTGGTCCAGCCGAAAAACCGATCCAGCAAAAGATGGAAGAGAAGTCTCCCATACAATCCAGTTCCCTACCACCAACGTAAGGAAGGTGGTGAGAATAACAGGGGAGAGCCCCAACCAGCCCTTTTGGCAACAGCCCCCATACCTGTGTCAGAGAAGAAGTGTGGACCTACCACACAGGTGACACTGTGACAAAGAATTCAGAGCAGTCAGACAGTCGCGGTTTCTCTCAGGCTTTGACAGCTGGACTAAGAACCTAACTGCTTCCATCTGTATCTTGCTTTCAACTGGAATAGATTTCCCAGGACTGAAACAAGCTACATGCTATTATCTACTTAAACTTGCTTTAACACTGGGTGCCTTCCTACCATGTCTTTCTGAAAATCTCCCCCCACACACCTCTGACAGCAGCACTCCCTGTACAGCAACCTGAACCTTCACAAATCAGCTTGCTATGCAAACAGCCCACCTTCCGAACAAGGTCACCTGTAATTTACCATCTTATGCCTCTCCTCCAGTCATCAAAGCTGTAAAAACATGCAGGAACCCAACTGCAAGGGACCTGCTACGGGCCAAACACGGGGCCATCCGAAGCGGTGCCAGGACAGAGCAGGCAGGCAGTTGCCATGGCCACGGCACCGAGGAAATCCCAACGCGTCACTGTTAGCGGCGAGGTCGGACCCGCCAATCGAGTAACAAGCGCAAGCCTGTGCTGGACCGGGATGCTCAAACTCAGGACCTGGACCTTTTCCACTCGCTTCTGCTGCCCTTCCAAACCTGTCCCCGAACCAAGAACAAGAGGAGATCCTTCCCCTTGTCACATCTCAAGTTATCAGATGCTGTTCAGTCCCCAAGCAGTAGTGTTCCTGCATTACACGCTCAGCTCAACCTGCTTTAGGTGATGGGACTTTGCCCAGTTTCCTTAATCAAATTCGGATTGAATGCAGTAATGCAGCAGAACTGGTAGCAATAGCACGTAGTAAGGACCATCATTTCTGAAGCAAAATTTTCTGGGGAGCCACAGAAGAAAACAATAAGGACTACAGGTAAGATGGCACAAACAATTACTGCAAGGCAAGTTACAGTGCAGTCAGCTACAGTAAGTCTCTCCTCGCACACACTCACCTCTAAGAATTCAAAACAGCTTATTCCACCTCCTCTAAAGGACAAGTTTGGTGGTATTAGTTTTGGAGTAAGGGCGTGCACATCAGCGGGTACTGCAAAACCACTAAGATCAGATCCAAACCTTAGCCTGCCTTACACTTAGGCATATGCCTATACTGCTGGGCTTCTGGAAGAGCACAAAAGGCTTTTTAGGACTGGGACAGGTCACTGAACCTTGGTGATCAGCCAATTTATTTGTCATGTTTTCACAATTAACATTCCCATGAGATCAAATGGGGAAGTCCATACCTCAAAGCTGCAGCTTCAGGCTGTCTGCAAACTCCGGAAGACCGTTTACTCTCAGTTCAAAATGAACACACACAACCATGAAAGCCAAAAACCCCCAGTTTTTCTGACAAAAATGAAGATTGTGCTCATCGCTCTCATGTAACAGTCAAGATGCAAAACGATGTCACAGTCTGCCAGTGGTAAGAACTGAGAAGAGTCTCCCAAAGGAAGCGAAGGAAGTTAGAAACCATCTCACAGGATGCAGTCCATTAACGATATGCTCAGTCCAATCGGGCAGTGATAGGGATGGAGTAGCGTTACCTGGCAGGGTTGCCCCTTTCCCCTCATGTGGACATCTCTGAGTACAGGAGAACATTGTTTCAACGGGATGCTGCTCAATACTGCTCACCGGTGGATCAGTACTGCTCGACAACCTTGCCTTTTAGAATGGGCTTGTCAAAGAGCAGCAGCAAAAAAAAAAGCAGAAATAAGGGAAGAAATGTGTATGGAAGTACAAAGAAATGCCGTCTTGACACGCTCAGCTGCAGAGAAGGAAAAGAGTTTCCCTCTCCCACAAAACACCTACCACATTCTAGCCAACTAACTACCACTGCTTGCCAGATGCTTTGGAAACCCTATGCAGTCACAGCCAACTTCACTGTTGCATCATCAGGTGTGACATCACTGCGTGGCAACAGTGAAGGACCTCTGCTGCAAAGGACCTCGCCTGGAACCTGGCAGCCCCAGAACATCGAGTTCGATGCAAGGGCAAGGGCGCACATTTGCACTCACGAGTCAGCATATGAACCGAAAGCGGTGCCCTCAGCTCTGGCATGGACAGATGTTCTTAACCACCTCGGGTTCGCTACCATGGTATGGGAGAACCTGTTTCCTTATCCCTGCTCTCAGTCCCCTGGGTCACATGCAGCTTAGGCTGCGGCACAAACTACTAACTGGAGTGGCCACGGACAGAGGCCAGATACCTTTTACGAGGATGCTCAACAGTTCAACAGAATTTACTCCTTTAGACAGGAGGTTCTGTTCACGTGGTCTCAGGCCCTGGGGAGACAGACGTCCGGCAAAGGAACCATGTCGTTCAAGCTATCCCAGAGCACAGCAGAAGGGAGTTATTCTCTTTGTCCACCAATGGCTTGGCTTTTAGACGTTGTTCCGTAAGAGGTCCCAAATCCTGTTAGCCTTTAATATTTTGGGAGGCTGAGGGTGTCTCAGAAGCTGATACTAGTTAAAAAAACTACTAAAGCTTGAGGACAGGTGACAACTAAGATGACATCCAGCACTCATCCACCACAGCCCCGTGGCTCAGTCCCCAACCCCATTTACGGACCAGTGCCCACACGCACAGAAAAGGCCACTGAGGGCACCAGGTGACAGACACCTAAGTAGAAGCACTAACATGTCAGCAGCAGCATGCTGCTGGTGCTCAGCTGTTCTACTCTTTTTCCCGGCATCCCCGGACAACTTCAGAAACAAAATCCAAAGTGGAGCAAGGCCAGGGGACTACTCGGAACAGGAACATTTACCAGCAGCTACTGAATTGACAGTCAACCTGTAATTGCAGCTGACTGGCTCGCTGCACAGTCAATCCCAAAACCCCAGCAGACCCAACACGGAGCAGAAAAAGGCCAGCAATTCTACTATCAGCTGAAACAACAGGTCCAGCACGGGCAAGAGAAACAAGGAGCATTCCCAAGTCTTGTTGCTTGAACTACTCAAAAGCTGAGAGCCCCCAGCAGCCCCCACGTTGGGGCTGAGCTCAGAAGTCTCACCAGAAGGGCTCTAGATACTTACAGCTGTGTTGGAGGCGCCCTGTGAACTTGTACTGGCAGGAGCAGAGCTTTCTGAGGAGGTGGACAGCTGGCGTGCTATAGGGCTATGAGGTGTGGGGGTCACAGCTGCTGACAAGTAGCTTGGGCCACCGACGTCTGTGTGGTGCTTCAACACTATGTGAGGAGGGGAGGAGAAAATGAAGAGTGACATTAGCAAAAAAAGATCATCTACACCAGAAACGGCCAGTGCTGAGGACCACTCTGCGTGAAAGAGAAGCATCTTCTACCTGCAGCTGCCAGCTTGTCAGGCCCTGCGGGAAGAAGCAGTTAGAGCACACGAGGCATTGCTGCAGTGGTGACAAGGCCCAGAAGCAGTGCGTTCCCCCTTCTCCAAGGCTGAAGGGGGAGAGAGGCTGGATATGCAGCAAAGCCCAAGCTCCCCCCGAGAGACCTGGCCATGGGAGCCTACCTTCACTCCTCTCAGATGAGCAGTCTCGCAATCGCTTTTTGTCATAGGCAGGAGGCTGGACAAGTGAGCGCTCTGGCGCTCTCTCGGCCTTGGACACGGCCGTAAAATCGTCTAAGGGCGGCCTGTGTGCCTTGTCTGGTTGGATTTTTTGATGTGAGCGCTCTGAGGAGGGGAACAGAGAAAGAGCTATGAAACGCCTGTTTTCACCTCTCTTTCTGTTGGTACAGGAGACTTGGGCAGAATTTACCACCTCCATATATCCAGACAGGTCGGGCTCAACACCATCACAGCACTGGACAGATGCAGTCAGACCAGAACGAGCTGTAGTACTGTCCGTGCCAGGAGAATAGCGTGAGCGCAGTCTCAGACTGAGCAGGAAGAGGTCCCTATGAACTGAGACAGGCCTGAACTTCACAACCTGCACACGTTTTACCTTCAGCCCTGGCCTTGTGACACCATGGCCTCATCCTCTTTCCTCCAGAGCGCACTGCTTTAGGGTACAAATCTAGTTAATGTTTCTACACACAACAGAGGTAGGGAAGACGACTTACTGGCTGCAGTGAAGAACGAATTCACCAGCTTGTGGCGGTCCTTGCGAGCAGGGTCAGACAGGCTGCTGGTAGGCATGGGGGCTCTGTGCTTGAGCGAGAGCTTTTTGGGAGGTTTAATTTTCTCATAGGGTTTGTTCTGCCACTGAGATTTCAGCATGCTCTGGAAGTGGAGGCTTGTTGGTACATCTGCAGAGGGATACAAAACATGGCATTCAAATTAACTAAATTACGCACCAGAAAACTGCAGTACCATAATCATCTCCCGGTCCCCCAGCGTCTCCCAGCCCTCAGCAAACATAGGAGGCATTCACTCTAAAACCCAGGCTTGCCTTCCTCACGTTCGGGGAGATCCTGCAATTTTAGGACCCAGCGTTTCCAATTTGAAGCTCTTTGAGAGAAGTACATTCTTACATTACTGTATTCATGGCCCAGGTAGAACCTGGCAGGAGAACAAAACCTTTGTCAGAAAAACCATACATCTTTACCACTGAACAGATATCTAATCTATTGCCACACTCGATTCTGCTATCTCAGATCTGACTTCCGAGAATTTTAGATTATCTCAGCACATCAAATCTACAGAGGTAAAGGCTAGAAGAGAGAAATTCCACTTAAATCTTCAGTTTAAGGTCAAGCCAAAAGCCAGCCAAGTACTACAAGAAGTTAATTTGCCCGATGTGGCATCTCTATCATCTAACGAAAGTGGTGCTAAGTGAGCACACTTCAGAGGTTCAAAGAGTAAAACTGCTCTGTCACTCACAGAGAGCTCCCCGAGCAGGGGGCTAGATCACACAGCCATCTGCAAGCACTGCAAACTCGCACGTAATTATCAAGGCAACTGATGCGTTTTGAGTCTGCTGAAGTTTCTGTGCATGCCACAGATCATGCTAACCTGAATTCACGTCTGTAATACAGGCGTGAGATCCAAAGACCTAAATGAGCCCTCTGCATCAGAGGAGAGGTCAGGAGAAAAATAATCCAGTTAGGGAAGGTGTCGCCTGGAGGCCAGGAGCACTGGAGTCCAGTAGGACCCTACCTAAGCTGACAAGCGGGACAAGAAGCCTTCAAGGCACAGGATAAGGAAATCAATTGCTCTACTCCAAAATGCAGCTCTACCTACAAGCAGTAGCATATCCAGGCACAATCGTGTTTATTCCTGAGATCGCTATACACCAGTATGTACTGTTTGACATCCCATCTGTATGCCCTCCTCCCTCCACAGCAGACCACCACCAGCAGGCACACAGCCTACTGCAAGCTCATGCTGCCACCACAACTAGGAGTTAAAAGCACTAAGATGAGCAACAATAGTACAAACAGGAAGATCCCTCCCCCAGATCTCTCAAGCTCACATGACATTTTCAAAGGGCTTTGATGCAATTCTGATCAGAGGTGAACCTTCCCAGGCCCTGCACAAAGGATAAAGCTCCTTCAAAGTCCTGTGCTTGCAGAGGGAACATCAAGGCAATTCTGAACTGTGCTGGGATTTAGAAACTGTATCTAGATAATCTTAGAGAGCAACCCTGTCAGGAGTCTCAACAACTGATATTTGAACACCTTCAAATTTTCCCACCCATTCCAGGCACTGGAAAGTCCCAGCAGATCCAGGACAGGCAAACAGGGCAGAGAGACTTGGCAGAACGCAGGCTGGAGTCTGCTGTTACTAAACAGTGGAAACTTCAGTCCCAGGAAAAAGCCAAGACAGCTGCATTCGTTGACAGTTAAAGCTCTGGTTCAGCCCAATGCTAAGCAGCAAGGGACATCATAGTGCAACGGCAGCTCTTCAGCCATCACTATGGGGCTGTAGAGACATGCCCCAAAGAAGAGAGAGGGTCAAAGCCAGTCCTTTCAAGATACAGCTGACAAGGCTGCAACATTAGGATACTAAAGAGATCTGACTTTGTGAATATGACCTCATTTCTTTGCCAGTCTTTGCCTTCTCCAGCAAATACATCCTAGCCACAGCAGCCCACACATCTGTTGAAGAAGGGGACAGGTTGAAGAGGGGCGGGGGAACACAAGACAACTCATTTTCTGCGAACATTATCTGCCGGTTTTTCACTGCCCTCCTGACAGCACTGGTTGCACCAGAGTCTGGTACAAGCAAGCGACACCATCACTCCTCCTCCTCCTCCTCCGGTTCAGCGGTGCAGGCCTCCCAGGGACCAGCAGATGGCAACCACACTGAGCCTGTGAGCCCCAGCTCACATCCTTCCCACCAAGGTTATTACATCATCTGCAAATTCCCAGCTAGAAATCAGATGAAAAACTGAAAGGAAAGGGACAAAGTGCTTACAAAGCACGAGTGCAACGGGTTAAAAGCCACAATGCAAGCGCCTGCTTGCCAGAAGAAGAAATGATCTTTTTCTTCCTGTGGTGCCTGGCAATTTTGCCCTTGGCAAAGTGCACCGGAGATCCCTGGCTCCTGGCGCTGAAGGAGCCCAAGAGAGACAGACTCAAAGTGAAAGTTAGCACACGCTCACAGCTCTAAGGCCCTGTGTTAGACTTCATCTAACGCGTTTCTCCAGAAAGCATTAACTGAGCCTCTGCCCGCCAACCCAATTAATTCAAATTGGCTTGGTCACTTCGAAGGCGAGCCCCTAAAACGATCACGTGGGAGCACCAACTGCAAACGGGATTAACGCAAACAGATGGGGAGACACCTTGATGCACACTGACAACTTCAGGGCACTCCCCTTCCTAAGCGCGCTACCTCGCTGCAGGTTTTGGTAGAAGAGCACCCCACAAAAGCAACCCCAGCAGAACTGGATCTAGTGCTGGGGATAACCAAAACCAAGCAGTCTTGTCTGGCGGGGGGGAGGGAGGAATAGAAACTTCTGCATAGATGTTTTAATACACTTCAATGAACATGCTTCACAGCGTGTAGTTTTAAGAACAAAGCTTTTCATCTCATGCAGCCAGAGCGGATCCTTGAAGAAGTTAACTGGCTGCAGCTGACCCTAAAAACATGGAATCTGAAGTATGGGATGAGGTTATTTGCCTGCCGGCCATGATGTAAGAGTACAGGTTTTTCTCCACTGCTTTCTACAAGATTAGATTTAATACTAATAGACAGAAGACGACAAACACTGTAAAATCAGGAAATAACAAACTGAGCTCCTGAAGTAGAGATTTAAGTTCCTTTAGCACTCATTAACACAGTTTTGGGGGGGGGGGGGATTTTCTTTTTAAAATAGCGCTAAATTTACTAGTTTAGTCTGCTTTAATATAGTGCTGTTGAAAGATGTCAGATTGTTTGGCCCATTTTGCAAAGTGAGAAACTAAAGCCCAGACACTCCACACGTTTCCTACCGTTACAGGAAGTCTATGAAAAGCTGGAATTTAAACCCAAACATATGTACTAGTCCCGCGTCTTAACCTGGACCAGCCACTTCACATCCCCGTGAGAGGCAGTAACACATGCTTTGCTCACTGCATTATCAGCCAGTTTTTAACACTTCAAGCGGCCAGACGCTCCCACCGAGGAGAGCAGTTGCTGTGATCTATTTGCTTCCTAGCTCTTCTGATAAAAGTGCCAGTTCCTATCATCTGTGGTCCTGTGTTTTGTGATCAGAGGAAAAAGATGACAGATGGTCACCAAATTTGTCTCATGCAAGCCAACGGGTTTTCGTCAAAGCACAGGGCTGTTTTTAAGTTGGCAGTCCAGGAAGCAAAAGACTCGGGTAACTACTGCTGCTATCATGCCCTTGGGAAAACTCCCTATATACTAAGTCTGTTAATGGCCCACAGTACAGGGTGGGTTTGCTGTTGTTCTTAATGATTACTAACCTTGAAACCGTAACACAGGGAAATGAATGTCCTAATGGGAACGTCCCTTCTTACTGTACCCTCTGAACTATGTACGATCATTCACAATTCCTTACGTGGTCCAAGAAGTTTTCTGCAACTTAAACCGATCCACAAATAATTTTACACAAACAAACTAACTCTGTGGAACCAAGCATTTCCCAACCGGTTTACGACGACACAGACATCAGCCTAAGACTCCAGGCTCAGTACAGACTCCCAGGCACCACGCTCTGCTTCTGCTCTGCACTCCACTCGGAGAGCTGCGCTCCAGGGTCGGGTGCCCATAATAAACACATTCACAGCAGCACAGGCTTCAGGTATAATGCTTTCCCTCAACCTTCCACTCCTGTAAACGCTATGCTCCTAAAACCATCAGCAGATGCATAAACCAAGGTCATAATGTATTGAGCAGATCTGCACTTCCTCTGGAAGCTGATGAAACACAGTAGCGCAGGTTTGGAAGAGCAGGCTCCAAAGCATGCCTAGGTACTGTAGATCCATAACAGCCCATCTCAGGACCCAGTTTTGCAATACCCCCTTGCAGCTCTGTCAGTAGCGCTGTGCTTACCATCAGGGAATGCTAGAACAGGATGAATACATGAGTCCAGCTGGGAGAGGCGCTCCAGCAAAGGGGCATCATACTGGATTTCCAGAGTCGTCGAGCTTCGAGAGCCACAAAGAGCACACGAAGGGTTCACGTCACAGCTACACCGTGCCAGGCTATTACGATGGATCTGGGAAGAGGAGAGAGAAATTTCAACCTATCAGAGGTCAATGCATCTCAGGGTTCTTCTTACACATTTCTCTCTGACAGTTCATGAGAAAAATCCCGAAGGTTGAATTTGTTTTAACACCATGTAGAAAACCTATTGATTTAGTCTGGACTCAAGCCAGGATGCTTTCCTCTCAGAAAAATACAACTTAAAACTACTCCTCACCAACACAATTCAACACCTACTAAATTTAACTAAAAACATTAAACTTCATCTAGACTGAAAACCTCATTTATAAAAGCCACATGAGGCAGCACAATTCAGTTGCCAGAGAGAAGAAAAGCCTTTTGCTCGTCCAGACAAGTCAGAGAGCTATCACTATGCCAAGAGTTGACACTTACAGGGACATCTTCACAGAGTGAAAAAGGGTGTTTTCAATCTTGCTTCTTAAACCAAGACGGACTTTCAATTCACAGATTTATAGACTCTTATAGACTTTCTTTATAGGAAACCACTGTAGTGCAGTGGTTAACTGTACAGAGACAGTTAACCAATGAACGACAGTCAAAATGGAAGGATATATCAAATTGGATCCTGTAGAAGTCTGTTTCAAGTGTAGCATTATTCAAATTAATTTCCATTAGTAACTTTAGGATGTTCTCTCTTCCATCATTCAAGTCTGCAGATAACACTAGAACTGGGAAGGGTTGTGAGCACCTTGAAGGAAAGGGTTAGGATTACAGTTATCGTTACAAATCAGAGAAATGATCTAAAATAACCCAAATGTAATTCAGTAAGGGCAAATGCGACAAGCTCTACTTTGGCAGACACACTTCAGTGACTGGTGAAGGAGGGGGGAAGAGCTAACTGAGCAGCAGCTTTGCAGAGAGGATCTGGTGGTTGTTATAGATCAGAAAACGAGCATGAATCAGCAATGTCATACTATTACCGAGAATTAACACCCCAGAGGGCTTTATAAACAGGATGGCTGTGCAAGACAAATGAGGTAATCCTTCCATTCTGCTTGGCATTAGTAACATGTAAGCTGGAGGGCTGCACCCAGTTTTGGCCACGCATTTCAAGAAATATATGGACCAAATGGAAGAGAATCCAGAGGAAAGCAGCACAAACGACAAGATCCAGACAACACGACCTATGTGGAAAAACTGGAAGACCTGCATTCATTTAGTGTAGAGACAACCCGATCAGGACTCACCACATCGACTTTCAAAACACAGGGAGAGCTGCTGGAGTGAGGAATGGAGGTGATCAGTTATATCAGGACTTGGACCACCAGTAATGACTTTAAATAGCAGGACAGGCAGCTCATATTAGAAAGTCTGGTTTGCTTGGTTTTGCTGTCTGGAAAAACAAGACTATCTAAGCGCTGAAATAGCTTGCCTAAGGAGGTTTAGACCGTCTGGCGCGGTGTGGGGACAAGACAGTCGGCCCTGGGGCACAGGGATGCTGTAGATGACTGTAGGTCACTTCCAGTCCTGTTCCACTGATCAGACATCATGTCCCAACTTAAAAGATTCTGAGCGATGCTGTATTCAGATTTTTGTCAACGCTATACACAGTTATGGACGGTCTCCTCTATTAAAGCAGTGAATTCTCCCAGGTGTGCTATCTGGCACACCTTTCCTTCTTTGGAACCACTCTTCTGAACCCTCTCTGATTTTTTAATGGATTTGACAGATACAGACAAGAGCTAAGAGAATTAGCAGACCCTTTCTCAAACACTTAGCGCCTGAGTTGGCACTACTTATGGGATATTTCATAATCTTCCAAACCACTGAAGATCTTGAAAGCACTCATTGCAGAGCTCAACTAGAAATACTCCAAATTAACTGCTTACTCATTTGCAGTTTTAAGCTAACTCAGCTGAGCAGGAATCTATCTTGCTGATCAAAACACTGCTTTTTGGGCTTCTCTCTAAAGCTCTAGCACTGTCAGACTGAAACCCCTTGAAACCCTATGGTAACGAAGTTTGGCTTTAAATACTTTTGGCTTAAAGGTAACTAAGTGGATTTGTTCCGTTCATGGTTCTGTAATCAGGAGAGCTACGTGCGTGGAAGGGGGACCTCACTCCCTCAATTTCTAATCATCTATCCTTCAGCTGACAGCTTATGGCAGTTATAAAAGAAATTTAAAAGAATGAAATATAGCCTTTCCCCATAACAGGAGGCCCAGGGAATAAACCTTATGTCCACTGTACACTCAGGAACTTTTCTTTGCCTAAGGGCTCAAGGAAAGACTATGTGGAGAAGAGTATATAAATGAACAAAATAAATAAAACCCAGAAATATAGTCAAGGCATTTAGTGATTTCCAACGTATGTGTGGAAGCAAACATGATCACCTCAGCAGGCCACTTGCAAGACATCCCACATATGCCTAGCCAGACAACTGTAGTCTTTCTTTGAGCAAGTAGCAGCAAGTTCCTGGGTCTGTGTTAATTCCTGTGCTCAAAGTTAAAGCTTTCTAATACTTGACTTTCCAAAGTTTCACTCTACTGCTCAGATTTTACCAAACTGAACTACCGGGAAAGAAATGTACACCTTAGGATGGTTGGTGTAAAAGAACCCTCCTCTCCAAATTCAGCATCGACTCTCCACAGCGATAGCTAACTCAAGTTTTCCCAACAGATGAAAAGCTTCTCCTTCAGTTCTCCAACATCCTATGAAGCTTCACTGCCCTCCTCTTCTCCTCTTCCTTCCCGCTTTTTTTTTTTTTTTAAAATAAAACAAAAACACAGCAGTCCTCTTAATAGCCACAAACATTCCCAAAGCAGGGAGACCATCGTGTGCAAAGAGAAAAAGTACACTGGACTAACGTGTCAGTAGGCCTTTTGGTGTGGAGCCTTTGAAATATATGGCAAAGAATCACTATCAAAAGAAAAAAAAACAGGCAACAATACTAACCTTTTTGGAAAGGGGCATAATGCTGCTAGGTCGGACAAGCCGCCGCTTCTTACAGCTCAGTACTGGGCGAGTGCGAGCTGCTACACATGTTCCATCAGAAGATGAGGAAACCATGTTCAGTCGTTGCTTTTTATGCAAGAGCTCCTCAGCTTCTGGGCCATCTCCCTGAGCATGTTCTGCCAGGCCAGGCTGAAGCCTATCCAGGAACAGAAGAGATTAAGATGCTTTTATTCATTCAACCATCCTATGTTACCCAGCAATACTAGCCAGGGTCACAACTCAGAACAACTCTAAGCAGTGAGATTAAAAGCATTATAGTTTCACAAGGAAACAGTTTTTATTAAGCCAACTCTAATTTTGCTTTTACTTTGGCCACTTTCCACATTCTCTCCCACCTCTCAAAAACCTGTTTGACCCCGCTCTTGCCCTGAATAGCTTTGATCCTAAGAATTCAGCCTCCCCAAAATAACAGATCAGGGTACTTCAGGGCAATGGCTTCCCATGAGTCTAAGTGCCAGTGAGTACAAGGCAGAAAACTTAAAATTTTCTTGAACAAACATGTAATCTAAACGCCAATTCGATTCTGATTTATACTCAAGACTTGCAATGTTCACATTAACCCTTCTGTTTTATATAGTATGAAGTTTCCTGTCCCCATGCACTAACCCTGCCCCACTGTGGTATCAATGTACTATGCCACCTACCAAATCCCAGCACAGCTCCCCATCCACAGAGACTTTTCACGTATATTCTGCAAGCGTTTCATAACTAAAAATGCAAAACACTAAAGCCCTGTGGTCCAAGGCTCTGTAGTTCAAAGGCTACAGGCGTATAAAGGGCTCTGTTATAGCCTGCAGTGTTTCAGCTGTAGCAATGAGTTAGTTCATCAGTGCTTTCTGTGCTTGCTCACTCTGCACCGGTGCAGCATCCCTGCCCACGGTACGGAGCAAATGCAATGGTCCTGGCAACAGTTCACTAGCCGCTACCAGAACTTCAAAGCACCCTGTGTTCAAGGTCTGTGAGTGGTTCAACCCTGAAACCCTGTAGTGTAGGAGAATTTTTCACTTGTTTTTATTTACCCACTTAAAAAAAAACTTTCCTAAGTAAAACAACCTAGGGGAACAAAGAAATTAAAGAAACGTATTCCCACTGAAGTCAATAGGAATTAGGTTCCTCCGCATCTCCAGAGAAGTGGGTCATTGGTTACAGATACTTTACAAAATAACAGCAAGCAGCCCTCTGGTACCTTTGAATCATACAATTTGCATGTGTATTAAAAATACTCATAAAGAAATGGTTTTGAACATGATCATTACATGGTGGCCTGCACAGTTTGTTCATATAAACATAATTTAGTTTAATACCATTTTCAGAAAAAACAATGCAGCATAAAACCTTATGCAGAGCAGTCTCCTCCAGCCCTGTTTCCAAGCATGATCCGCTACTGAAATAAGCAGTGGCACTCCGCTTTTTCAAAAAGAAACCATTTATACAGTTACCAACCCAGTTACTACCAACCAGTAAGTTACAGGTCGGTTCACAATGGGACTTTGTCAAAATCACCAAGCCAACTCTTTCCATGTTATGCAAGAACCTTACGTGTTAATAACTCCATTGACGGGTCTTGGTGCTCCACAGGGCTTGGCAGGATGGGATTCAGGCGTATTTGCAGCAGAAACACCCAGGTTCTCTAGTGGCTGGGATCCAGAAACACTCTAAAGGAAGGATGAGAAAGATTGTAACAGATAAGCTTCCTAAACAGACACAACTTCCTTATCCCCAGTTTTTAGTTGAAGACTCTGCACCAGAGCTACAGGTTTCCATACGCAACTTCAAACCAAGGGTTCAGAAGTCAGTAGGGGAACAAGAGATTGGAGTTGTAAGGACTTCTGAGAGAGCAGCTCTGGCAAGCGGATGGATACGCTATAGCGCTTTCACAAAGAATTTCAATTCCCCTCAGGTAACCACTAAGGAGCATGAAACACACAGCTGCCAACAACAAAGCAAACCAAGCAATGAGGTCTTTAAAGAGATTTTAGCATTTGTCTCAATAGTGCAAAGAAGTTCAAAACCACCTGTAAACCTTGCAGGCTGCTTCTGAAGTTTGATACTCTGTGCTGCAGAGAAGAGCTCTGCAGCCACGTGGCTTAAGCACTTTGGGGGAAACAGGAGGAAAGGGAGCAGAGAACAGACTTGCAAACCCAAATTTGCATTTTAACTGAGTACCCGTGCAATCATGGTCCAAATAGTACTTTTAAAAATATTTTAAATCGGTATGCAGGTAAGTTGTAGTTTTTGCATAGAAGCAGACTAAGTTGTAGTTTTTGCGTAGAAGCAGACCAACTCTATTAAGCTAAAACTGTCTGATATACACCAAGCGTTTGCTGGAAAGACCTTTCTCGGAGGAAAATAAGTAAAAACTAAGCTAAAGATACATACCTCTCTCCTCCTTTCTGCCTCTAGTCTGAAATACAGACAAACCTTCTCGCTCCCTGCTGAGTGATAGTTGCTGTGTGGCTACAATACCCCGAGGGGCCGATATGTCACACTTCCCACCGGCCTGCAAATGGCCTACGTGGGGGGAGACTGTCACTCCAGCTTCCGAGAAAACAGTGGCTTCGTAAAACCCGCCAGTGACATTCCTGCTTTCTACCCTAGCAGATGCCAGTGTGGTGCAGCGCGTTCATCCCCTTCACCCTGGCACTCCTCTCTAAGTCGCATCCTCTCAGCCCCTCTTTTTTCTTTTCAGACAAGCTCCTCCTCTTCCCTGGGGTTAACGCTTTGTTTCTTCCTTCAACCATCCTTTTGCAACACTTCCTACACTTGCTGCCAATGCCTCTCTAGCTGGATTTCCCCCTGTGCACAAACAGGAATGGTCATGCATCTCAAGCGCTGGCCAGAAGGACAAAAGAAAAAGTCTGATTTAGCTATTTAGGAGTCGGTCAGCCACTCTTGTCACATACTCCGTTCTCAAAAGCATGGGCATCCTGTGAGTAAGATCTTCCCTATTATCGCTCGCCAAACTTGATCGACAAGCAAAAAACCAGGCTACAGTAGCTCTGGACTAACTGTTTCCAGAAGTGAGTCAGGTCTCTACTAAGGGAAGAACAATTTATGACAACATGAAGAACTTCTGCCCACTGCCTATTTGAGGAACTTTGCTGGGTTTTCTACGCTTCTGCTAAAGACATGTTTCTTCTAGGGGGGACGGAGGCAGGACCAAACTGTATCTGGTGTTTGGGCAGTGAAGGCTGCCGCCGCGAACGAGGTGCGGATCAGAGAGCACTGAAGCGTTGCACAAGCCCAATGCTGAACCCTGACAAGGCAAAGTCAGCGCAAGATCTGAATGCTTTCCCTCTAGTTTTCAGAGGCTTGGCAAGCTTGAGCAATCACATGACAGCTCCTTTGGAGGCATGCACAGTTCAGGAGGGCGGGTACACATGACTCATAAGCGCTTTTGAAACAGGGTATTTATTTTCTTCTCCAGAAAGAGCCTTAAAAGAGGAACCTCTTCTCCAAGAACTCCGGCTTGATTATTCAAGATAGGAACACAGGGTGACCTCCTCCTTCCCGAGGAGGAGCTGGAAAACGTCAATCCAAAGTCGATTTTATCAGAAACATTCCAGTCTCACCCAATCACTCTGAATACGGATGTACCCTAACAGGATGGATAAGCAGGATGCCAAGTACTCAACGTTTCGAGTATGTTTGGGATCTGGAAGCCCAGGTCTTTATGATCCCTAGGGCTCTTAGGGGAGACAAAGATTCAACTTTAGAGGCCTGTTGGCTGCACGTGACCCCAGAAGCTTGCTAACCGCCAGGGCCTCTCAGAGCAGTGAAGAAGCTGTTACACAAGTGTGTGCTGTCAGAGGCAGAGTCAGGACCCAGCACCAGCAACGCCTTCAGGATCCCACCCCATCTCCTCCGCCTGCCCCGCAGGCTCCGCAAAACAAGTTCAGAATTTCTCCTATTTCTCCCCCAAACACAGAGAAAAGTCCTACCAAGAAACTCCATCAACAGCGTCTCTCGTTTATTATTAAGAATTTCAAGCTCAGTAGCACATCAAATAACGAACAGATATCAACAGCTGAACTGTTGCTTCTTCAGGGCTTCACATTACTCCTGTCATCAGGCAAAAAACCCTGCTATTCACACACTGAGTTTGCAGGTCTGAACTGAAAGCTGACAACAGACATTTCCAGGCCTTCTTTATAAAGTCTTTCCCTTCGCTGACAATTTAATTAATTCCTCCTAGGGATTATCAACCACACTGCACATATCAAGCCGATGCCTTAGGACACGTATCACGGATTACAATTCTCCAGAACACGCTCCGGCCAAAGGAGATGCCTACGAGTGGAAGAGATCCAAGCAGCCAAGAGCTGGGAACGAGCTGGGATGGATTCACTCCCCTTACCCTACATCATAGCACCTCTCTCCTGCTCTCCTGGTTTGCTCTGAAGATGGCCAAATTCAAAGCTGCTCCAAGCGCACCAAACACCAGGCACCTCTCCAGTAGAGGCCTACGACAGACACTCTTCTAGCAAGTGTCCTAATGCAAGAGGAATGGTCTCTGGACTTAATCTCCGGCTCTGAGCGGATCAAACCTCTGACTCAACACCCCACCCTTATGAGCAAGCCTCATTTAGCACAAACCCTCCTGCAGGAGCACACAAACGCTTGGTGCCCGAAGGCAACGTTTCCTGTGGCTAACACCTTCAGCGCTGCTGCAGCAGCAGGCAGCGCCCAGAGGTTACACGTACGCTTTTACCAACGGCCACGTGTGGAAATGGAATAAAAAGCCCATCTCAAGAGGAATTACCTTCCAATAGCAACAAGAGCGGCTGCAAAAGTATCTATATAAGAAGATGCCAGGTAGTAACCTGGAGCCTGCTTTACACTGAAAATGTTATTCTTCACTGCGCTCGGTATCTATTATTTGTATCGCTGCTACCCCAAGGCCTCCGAGAGAGATCGGATCTCCACAGCCCTAGCAGTGTATTAAAAAAAGTCCCTGTCTGAAGAGCTTATATCCAAGTAAAAAAAAGAAAAAAAAACCGACAAAACCGGAAGCAAATAAACAAAGCAACGGCGAGATGGTGCTGAGCAGCATAAACAGAGGCAGCACACTACCCAAAGAGGCACCATCTCTTCTACGCATCGGGAAGGTATAGAAGTTTTCTTTTCTATATGCACAGAGATGATGTCAAAGGCAGAATCTAAAAAAGGGCAACACAAAGATTTTGCAGGTATTTATGGAAAATGTCTTGCATGAGTAGGGGCGAATCAAAAGGGACACAAGTCCTTCCTTCTGCAGATCACCAAACTGAAAATAGACTTGCGTCAGATAAACATCCTGATTTAAATAAATAGATAAGAGAAATAAGATTTTCTTCCTATCCCGGTTAAATTTGATTGTTTATCTCAGTTATCAGGCTGCTATTTACAGATTAGCTCACAAATAGCAGCCAATTCATCACTGAAGGAGCTTACTATTTCTGAACAGAATCAGAGGACGCCGTCGCAGTGTTTGTTTATTACTCCCTGAGCACTTTTGGGGTTAAAACATAAAGGGGGGGGGGGGGGGGGGGGGGACAACGACGACACTGTTCAAAGCCAGACACTGCGTAATGCTTGTATTTCAATCATGATCTGAAACAGCCCCTGTCATTCTAGCTCCCCAGCCTCCCGTTGCTCTTCCAGCGTGGCCCTGTTTTGATCTGAAGTGCAATCTACTATTTCGGTCAGGAGAAAAACCTGTTCATTGTACCAAATTACACAGCAGAGGTTTGGGGCTGAGCTAATCTGCTAATTAAAGACTTAAATTCCAAACACACATCTGAAAGCCAATGTCAAGTGAGGAGACCTTTTATTACAATCGCTTGTATTAATGCCTGCAGGCCGGCATTAATCAAAAATTTCACAGTATTTCATATTATTGTTCGGTATCAGAAAAATTGACAGAGCTTACCAGTGATAGGAGAAAACACTGCAAGTACAGTTTTATGGTCTCTTTAGTTTTTTTTTTTAATTATTATTTTAATTTTATTTTTGTACTGTAGTGACTACCTTTAACACTGGCCTGTGATACACACGTACTCCTTTGCAACAAAGCTCCCGTCCTCCCCAAACGCTGCAATAGGATGAAGAGCCAGGCGTTCTGCAGCTCGGTAGTAGGCGTTTGAGCCATGGTAAGGACCACCCTTCTCCTAGTACTACACTGCGACTTCAAAATCCTCCATTTTAATACGTAGATGAGTCCCCCAGGATCAAAAGTAATCACAGCCAGACTGAACGGTATGATCAAGCCTTTACTCAGTGGCCTACATTTCTGCATTAAATAATAAATACCTGGCACTCCGTATAGTTTCCAGTGCATCTCACTGAGATCATTAGTTCCCTTTCTAAGGGGTAAAAACTCAGGCAGTTATTAATAGCCACATCTTTAGAAGCCTTTGCTAATTGTGCTGCTCTCAGTTTGAGGTGCTTTTGCTAGCGGGAAAGGATTAGTTAGGATTTTTAAGCTTCATAAAATGTAACGCGTATTACAAAGGTACCCCAAGGAACTCTGCTCTAAAAGGTGTTTACACCTTTTATAACCCCTCTCGTAAAATCACGTATTAACCCCCAAGTAAGTTAGGAGGGGGCGAACTATGCAGACCAACAGATCAGCAATTCCCACGTAAAGTCTCACAGTGAGGTGCTTCTGCAGGAGGCCGGCCCCGTGGCAGGCACATTTCGGGCGTTTCTCTCCACCATAGCTGACAGGACCCACCTTCCCGACCACGGACAACACTCCGATTCGGGAATATGATGTATACTGGACACAGTCGTCACTTCTGCTGCTGGCACTTACCAGCCGGTCAGCCCCAGGCTCCAGCTTAACTTCAGTACTAACGGGACGGGATGCATCATCTACCGCAGGATCAGGTGGTGATGCTTCACCAAGAACTATCAGCCCCTGAAAAAGAGGGAAGGGAACAGGAATTAACTGGGGATTAAAAGCTGCACACCCATCGTTCTCCAGAAACTAAAAGCACCACGCAGCAAGGCTTGCGTTCCCACAGCGTTTTTCAGACGTGATGCCAAGTCGAATCCCTGCTGCCTTGATTTTCCTGACATCGAAGCCGAACTTAGAAGGGGAAGGACAGCAGCTGAAGCCAGATCACGTGCCTTCGACCCATTACTAGTAGACACTTAGCTCCCTCTCAGACAGAGCTGCTGAACCACTGCTGCTTTCTCCCTTCCCACCCCTTCCCCTCCTCCCGTATGTTCTCCGTACACTAGGTGCAGCTTGCTGCTTGCCAGCAAAACCAAAAGAACATTTCAGTGTAGTGCAGAGCAGGAAACTACTGCTTTAATAAGTGGAACCCGCCACCCCGGCCAAACAAACAATTCGGAGTCAGTGCCAAAAATGTGCAGTCAAACTTGTAGCTCCGAGCGGATTTTTCAAAGAAGTGATACTCACGAAATTCAATAAGGAAAGAAAAACACTGATAAACATACCAATGCTATAAAACTAGCGGGACAAAGCACAGTGGCATAGTACTGTTTTATCAGGCTTCACATGTGTTGTCCTGTTTATGTTTTACTCTTTAAGTGAAGCTTACCCGAAAGCCAGGACTGTTTTCTCTCTGAACAAACGCTAAAATAAAACCATCACAACCATGCATATTCTGAGCTATAGTTTAACAAAGCAGGCTACAATGTGCAAGGGGTTAGACAGTAGCAGAACCTGAAGGCCATGAATATAGCCCAGGACGCAGACAAGCCAGAACAAGTTTGCCTCGGTCAAGCAAGTAGCTATGGGAAGGGCTGCTCAGATTAAGAACAGGCTGATCAGTCACCTGAAAGCAATCTCGGAGGTTGCACTATGTGTCACAACAAAGACAACCTGAAAGCAAACCTGGATACGCTAGGTGCAGAGAGGAAAGAGCTAAAAGGCCTCCTTCGAAGTCCACAAAAATCAAGTCTTCCATGTAACTGTGGGTCGATGATGATGCCACGGGATATGGCCGCTGACATCTCTTGTAAGGCTGATCTTACACCTCGACAGAATCTTTTATACAGCAGTCAGTAGCTTTCCAGAAAAATCTTGGTAACCCTTACTTCAGCGATAGTTTATTTAGAAGTAGACATAAGGTAGTTCATGAACAAAATACAACTGCACACGGCCTCTGACCAGCAATTAGGAAGTAGCTAGCTTCTAAAATAAGTATGATGACTAGTTTCTAGAGTTTCCTGAGATCCCAGAAGGATGTTCAGCAGATGAGAGAGGCTGGGAGGCCAAACTCAAATACTGCTGTGTTTTTCCTGCACTCTTGAAGATCCGTCTCTGAAAGCAAGCCTTCACGTTCTGCTCCTGCTTCTGGAAACCTCCTCGGCCATGCTTCAGCAGTAGAGAGGTCGGTCCTCTCCGGGTATCAAGTGTAGGAGATAACTGACACAAAGCTGGCAAAAGGGAAAAAGTGGCGACTAAATGGAAAAGTGGAATCAAGGAAATTGCTTCCTTTTGACCCTTCGGAAAACATCCAGGCTTCTAGCTTGTTCAGAGAGAAGGAGGAGATGGAGAAGCATGCACCGCGGGAACAGAAACAGCTACCAAGGACTTAGCCTTGGGTTAAAAGACAAGGGGACGAAGAGAGCTGTTCTGCACCTCAGGAAAGAGCAGTAATTACTCCTAAATACTGTGAGTATTTGTTTAAAGATATGTCACTTCACTGATACTTTGTCCTAAGAGCTCCACTCTGCCGAGGTGCTGAAGAGCTCAAACAGCAGAATACAGATGAGAGGAGACTTTCAGAGTAAACGCAATGCTTCGCACAGCCTTCCCGTGCGGTGTTCGGTGCTTTTGTTTTTCACGCTCGCACACAGAAGCTACGTTGTCCAAACCTACCCTACCGGCTACCCACCTGGTCCTCGGGCACCAACCCAGGACACAGCCTCGAGGAAGTTACAAGCTTGAAGTCAGGACGGCATCTTCCCATTGAGTGGTTGCACTCTCTCTTTTTCGCTTTTAAGATTTTTAAACCTCTGTTATTTATATGGTTGTGAATAATAAAGTAGGAATTAGAAAGACAAAATTTCAACTTCCTTTCAGAGCAAGGAAAGGCGTTCTTGTGAATTATGCCAAGGTCACACAATACTACTTACTTATTTATTTATTTATTTTTAGGCCAGCATTCTGCAAAACAAAAACAAACCAAAGCAGCCAAAAAAGGCCCTCCCTCTGCATTTAGGGGGAAGGTTGCTTCTTCATTGCCCTCATTTTTATCATTATGGTCTTAATGAGAAGTCATTGGTACAGTTCTCAGTTATACTGTTTCGCAGTCCTGTAACAGTCAGCGGCTTCTGGCAAGGGACCAAGAGGTGGGGAAGACGACAGACACACATTAAGACATATCAGAGAGAGACCGGGTGTCCTAAACAGCTCCTCCCAGAGACAGCAGCATCTGCTATTGTGCCTCAAAGCCTGGCATACCCGAGCACAGATTTGAACAGGAAACGCTCACGTGAGAACTGCTGTAAATGCCTCTAAACAAGAGGGCTCCTCCCAACTCTTTTTCCACTCTTCCCATCATGAGTTTTTTTTACATCAGCAGCTCCCAACAGAGCTCCCAACAGTTCTCCACGGGGCTGCTAACACAGAGGGATCTGATCAAAAGAAGAGTGAACCCCCCTCGCCTGGTCTGGGGACAAGCAGACCTTGGGTCCCCAGAGGTGATGTGCAAACAGCTTCCTCTCTAAGGAGCTTCAGTCACTGAGTTTCAAGCAACTGCAAAGGATTCCTCCCAGAGCCTTCAATCTTAATTCACCTCTTATTTCATCTGTGCAAGAAGAAAACTCCTAAGGAAAGAGGCAGAGAAAAGAGAGGGAAAACGCTGTGCCTTCCTCTTCAAATACAGAGAATCTGCCACCTCCACGCTCAGGGAGCAGCAAAGACGCTGCTGCGTGGGTGGAGGGTACCAGTACTGGGCCACACCTCACCTAAAAAATATCCCAAGAAAGGACATGTGTGAGAAGAAACAAAACCACCACGTTACCCCCATGGACATCCAGTCCCCTAAATTAAGTGGGCACACACTTCCAAACCAGCACAGAATAGAAAACGTAACAGCCCACTATTTTAAATGTCAGAAAATGCAGTGCTTCAAAAACTAACTTTCAACACACGCTCGCTTAATTGTTGTTTTCCTCCACGTCTTACCAGGTTCCAACCAAGCTGATCCAAATGTGCTGAAAACACAATTACTGCTGCGACACCAAGGCAGCAGAGTGTACCTTCAAAAGAGAGTGTTACTTTCAATTGCCTTGTCCTGCCTTTCCTTTAATTTGACAAAGCAATGCATCTTTCCTGCAAGGGCACACTGGGATGTAAATCTCAACATATAAATGTAATTAAAAAAAAAATTTTTTTTTTTTTTTTAAAGTAGCAGCTTAGAATTCCTCCAACAGCTACATTTTAACCTCCTTACGTTTTGGTCCTCGCTACAAATAATCCAGAGTCAAGCTATGTTGTCTGAAAAAATAAGGTGTCTCCAGATTCTTCAACTCTTACCCCTGGCACAATTCAAAGTCAAGCCCATTCCAAAAAGACTCTTGCATTAATGAAACAGGCACGCATCTCTCCATCTTCTACATTCACCCCTAATTCTTTTATACCTTACTCCGAGTTCTTCATCGATGAATACAGAAGATATTTTACAAGGAATCCTTGAGCTCACTAACATCAACACGACGACAGCCGGATGCAAGTGGTGGTCTCCATGAAGTGCTATCAGAACGACGAGGCATTTGATATCCGCTTTCTTGTTCAGGCAGAACCACCACTGTCAAACCCTGAACATCTGAACTCTTTTGCTACCTAAAGTGGCATGCTTAATCTAAATTCACGTATCGCATTATCTCAGTTGAGGAATTCTTGTTTGAGCAAGTCAAAATAGATGACATCCTGTTTTCTGAAACCTCAGATGTACTTTTCAACTTTGACACAATACAGTGATGTTCTCCTTTCAGACCTAGAAACTACAACCTTAGATAAAAACATACAGGATGCTTGTAGACATTATCGGGCCATTTCACATGTCTGCCAAGCTGTCATACACTGGTGAAAGCACTAAATCATTAGATGAGGGTTTTTTTTTTTTTTCCCCCATTACTTACTTTTTAACACCTAAATGTCTGGAGCAATCACGTGCTTCACTGAAGAACATAGGCAAGAGGGAATAAATGGTATTTGAAAACTAACACTATGACACAAGAACACTCAAGTTTTAAGACTTTCCCTTTATAATCATGGATGGCCCTTCCCTCATTGAGTATCAAATGGTAACCAGAACAGCTCATACAGTAAGAGAAAACTGATGCTGAAACCCTGAAATACATCTTGATCACTCTTCATTCATGACAAAAATATCTCAACATTTGCAGTAGCAGTATTTTAGCAGATTTGCCACCACTCAGTGGCACATCTGCTTTTCCAGGATCTGAAGGAAGAAGTTCTCTGTGAAGCCAGAGAGGGAAGAAATTCATAGATATCTTGCCACATTGGTTTTGAACAGCTGCTCCTCCTCTAAAGAGAAAGTCTGTGAGTCTCCATTACCTCAGTCCATTTGGTGACCTGAACTCCATCCTCATCTTTCAGCAGTCACATTCTTCATATCAATTCCTGACAGTTACTAAACCACAAGTAGTTGGCAGCAGTGTTTAGCAATTTTATATTTTATACCTAGAAATCATCTTGCAAGATCTTCTTTCTTAGGACAGAAAAGAATCTGAAACTGGTTCACTAATTTGACGCACAATCCAACTCTGAGAAGTCTTTTCCTCTAATCTCAGTAAGGTATTCCATTCAGTAAAGCCATGTTCTTCTACCTAGTCACTTATAGCAGTTACTCACTCGAGTAGCTTGTTTTTCTACATAGCTGCATAAAAGACCACAATCTTCCTCCTGTGCCTGTGCCTTTCTACCTGCCTGGAAGTCTCTTCCCGTCATCCCCAGAACACCGCACATCTTGAGAAAAGTGTTTGCTGGATTCGGAATTCCTGAGGATCTGTAAATTGATGCAATGCCCCGACACTTCTTGCTACAAACTCCAGACATTCCTCCCTCCAAGGCGTGACGTTTAGCTATGCATGCCTGAACAGAACAAGTCTTGATAACAGTTCCTTCCTCATCCCTTCTCTGCTCTCCCCCATTCCCATGCCATCTGAGAGCAAGTTTGGAACAACCTTCCACCAAGGAAGGTCAGCACCTAGGAACAGACTTTATTACGACACTGACTCAGTTTTAAGCCTGTAATATGCGATCGTATCTCAAGCTGACTTCCTCCACAGTCTCCTCCCTTTCCCAATAAGTCTCTTGTTCTTCTGTTCCTTATCCCCATATCTTCAGCTACTCCCAAAAAGAAAGAACAGGAAGGAAAACATAATCAAATAAAAAAATGAGAAAGGCTAGAGCGGTGGGGAGCAGAAACAAGCACACAAAAGCAACAGCTCTGTTCAGTACCCAAACACTGGCTGTAAAGTAAGGTGTTGCTATCTTTGCGTTACCTTATTGAACCAGGGAAAAGAACTACACTCAGCATACGCCCAAATAACATCATATGCAGTCACAACCGTGCAATATGCTTTATGAGAGATGCAGGACAAACAGCATCATACACACTCCACGTTGCATCAGGAGAGAGCGAGCGAGCCATCAGGAGGCAGACGGAGCAGAATCACACACACACACACACACACACACACACACGTGCTTCTGGGCCTCACCTTATTGGCTCTAATCTGCTTGTAAATATCCGTTTGCTGCCGGATTCGGTATTCCAGGTCTGAGACGTGGGCTTGGAGCCAATTCCAACGACTGACGATGGCTGCACGGTCTGCTGCCCATCTCCACTCTGCCCTTCGTCTCCTGGAAAAATAAAAAGGGGAAAAGGGGTCATTTTGAGAGCAATTTTAATTATACAGCCTACAAACAGCCTAGTAGAACTGCCAAATAGATCACAAGCTGCATACTGAATGGCATGAGTGATATCCTCTAGCCACCACTAATAATGATCAGCCAAACCCGAGATGTGCTATAAAAGCCGTGCCTCCACAGAGCATTATTAAAATAGCTTTTGGTACCTAGTGATTGAAGTCCTGCCTATGCAAGCGTTAAGATTTTACGCCAAGCTTGGCTAAACCAGCAGCTCCCGTCCTATCTGGCCACATCTGCCAGACCCACTTTTCCAAGTCTTGGAGAAAAACTCATTTACCCTCTCTCCCTAAACTTACTCTCCTTAAAAGCACTTCTGTCATCAGTCATGAAATATGGCTGAACACCAACGTATACCACATGGCCACAATTAAAACATCGCGGCAAGTTTCACAAGGCGCACAGCCCTTCGGTTTTAAGAGTAACCACTCTGGGAGACAAGCAACAGAGCTAACAGCAGCTCTGCACAAGCTGCTCCTCTGCAATGAGGTGCTGCAAAGGAAAGCAGACAACGGCACACTCGATTTCTGCATCTGACGGCTCGACCCAGCAAACGAGGAAGCCAGAAAAAAAGAAATTACCAAGTGAACTGCACCTTCTGCTCTCCCCTGATCAGAGGCGCAAGCACGCGTGGGTGTGTGCGTGGGGGAACCCGCAGGCTTCGCATTGACCGATTTCCTACCTTCGTTATCTCTACTGCAAACACAAAATATGGTTCTGCAGACGCATAAACATACTTTCGTTAGTACGCGGACTACACCATCGCATTTTATAGTCAACTGGTACAAAAATGCCCTTACTCTGTACTGCCTCGCTCCAGACAAAAGCAAACAAACAAACAAAAGAAACCGGGGGGGGGGGGGGGGGGGGGGACACAGGAAGGTAACCTATGTATAAATCCGAGGCTCCACTCACCCACTTCGGAAGTGTCACAGTACAACAGATCCTTTGCCACATCTGGATAATCGAGAACACAAAACTAATCACAAAATACTTCCCTCTTTCCCCATCCCTCCCTCGCCTGTAGCATTTTTCCACATACAGCACGCTGCCTAGAATGGAAAATTGTTACGCCAGTTCTCAGATAGGAAGCGATGGGCGGACAGGTCTAGCGTTTTCATCGGATTTGCTGCCTCCAAGAATCCAGCGCGACCACAGACTCCCAATCGGCCCCTCACACGAGGTAAGGGAGCCAGACTGACGTCCGGAGGTTTCTTCCAAAATCTAACCAAGAAAATCTTCTGCTGAGATTAATCCGTTTCGTAGCTGAAGTCAGCCACCGTAGCAAAACCGACCCGGGGTAGGTGAGATCCCTCCCAGTTGTCGAATCCCCGCTGCTTGGGGAACGAAATGTAAGCTAACACTACATGAATTACATACCGTGTACGCAAGTCTCTTACTGAAGCCCATGAAGACACGGTAAGCAACAGCAGTAACCGAGTTCCTAGAAAAAACTACACCTCTCACGCATCTGCTGTTATTTAGACGTACTGCTACCCATGCACTCGCCTAGAAAAGCAGCCGGGTTATTGCAAGTTTCAAATCAGCTAACACAAATACCCCGGAAAGAACGCGCTGGCTCCGTGGAACTGCAGCTGAAACTCTCCAATTCGGAATAACACAATCCTACGGATTCTTACTTGACCTCCGATGCGCGTGTGTGACTTCAGTTCGTTGCTAATTTGGATGAGGCCAGATTCCCACAGAAATGGGCAACTGCAGTGACTGCCTATATTCTTCCCAGGCCTCTCCAAGACCGGTTTCAAATCACTTCTGTGAGCTTAAGCTCTTTTCTCTGGAATTCTTCACTGCGTAAAACACCTGCCCTGTTTTGATCAACCCTGATCTTATGTTCAGTGTAAATTTTAACATTTAGAGTAGATAGATGCCAAAGCAAGGCTTGCTCTTAATCCTCCATCAGTTATACTGAAGATACAGCCAGGAGAACCTAAGACAAAAGTAGGCCAGGGCTGGATAAAGGTCTGAGTTACCCTACCGGCTAGGCAGTACCAGAGCTGGATAAAGGGCTGATTTAGCCTACCTGCTAGCCAGAGTGACCACAGGGTTAATCCAGTTTACAATGGCTGAACAGTTGCCAATACCACCCCAGCATCACCAGATCATGCCGCTCCAATCCAGATCCCTGGCCAGGTTGCGCTTTATTCTCTTCCAAGAAGGATAAGATGTTGCAAGCTTTAAGGCAGAGGGGACTTCCTCCCAGCAAGGAAACTCCAGTTTGCCTCCGAAAAGGCCTGAAATCCCCTTCGCGACACTGAAGCGGAGTTCAGGAATCACATCTTCCACCCTTATCTTGCAGAGAAGTTTCCCTGAGCGTCGCTGTTACTCTGACTCAATCACCCACAAAACTGACAGCATTTTTATATTGTAGTTTCCCCCAAGACTTTCCAAACCACAGTACTTTTCTCCCAGCTAAATTTTCCAATACTTCCATTTCAGAAGTGAAGGAGAATTTTACCGGAGAAGCGTTCATCTTTTTTTTTTTTGCAGCTTAAACTAAGCCAGGAAAGGCCTCTGCAATGGCTGTCTTTGCTTTCATGAATGGTATCTTCAGCGTCTGTGGATAAAACAGACTATCTGGACTTCCAGAAATTTTAGGATTCTGGTAAGCCAGATCTCACCGCGGCTCAGCTCCCATTACAGCCTCGCAGATCCTCAACGTGACATTTCATCTTACAGAACGGTGGGTTTGCAGTCCGCAAAGAAGTAATTCATAGGCTATAGAGTGAAGTTTCCACAAAAAGAAACTGAAAGGGCCAAGCTCACTGTCAGTAGGCTTAAGTTTGCTGTCTGGGGACCCACGCTTCAATAGGAAATTTCTTTAATCAGTTAGAATAAAGATCGAAAGCACCTCCAAACTCGCCTGCTGCCTTGCTGTCTTCTGCAGAGTTCTCAGGTGTCCCTGCCTACGGCAACAATACTGTCCTGCTCCTTAAATAAGGCTCGCTCTTTTATTCAGGTTACAAAACACAAGTCAAGATTAAGTATATCTATATGAACAAAAGGGTTCACGCGCGTTTAGATTCCTAAGTGAGACAGGACACAAGAAGCGGCAGACCTGCTCTTTGTTTTTGCCTAAAAATCAGGACACATGCTACCCCAGAAAACATCCCCTGGATTTAAGCCAAAAATAAGCCCAAATGAAATACGGTAACGTACACTTCCATCCTCTGACACCCCGCAGCATAGGTGGAGGAGGGGAAGACACATCACCATGGCTCAGCCACACTTTCCAAAACAGTATTGAACGGAGCCCGGTCCTCTATATTTAGAATTAAAGCTTTTTCAGAGCCTGTCCAGTTACCCCCTTTGCTGCGACGTGCTGTCAGCGACATACATGTTTTCCTTGTGTAGATTAGCTTTCAGATAACAAGCCGTGTAACTTCTTTAGCTTTAATCTCTATACAAATACTCTGCAAGAACAACAGTTTCTCTTGACTGGCCCTAGAAAGTAAGAGCCACTCGCAAAACACAGCCTTTGAGATAGCTACAGTCAGGCACCGTCGGCAGTCACCCGAAACCCACACCAGACAACCGGTTAGTAGGGGGAGGGCAACCCACTTCCTTTCTTTCTAAACATCGGGGACTTCGACATGACAATTAATGAAAGAGTTTATTGCACCTGCCCAACACGGGTTTGGGATTAAGCAGAACAAGGAGAGAGACAAGACAGCCAGATGGCTGGGCAAGATTGGGGCTACTTAAAGCGGGCTCCGCGACTCGTCGCAAAAGCAGTCGTCCTGTGCTTAGAAAGGCAAAGCCGGGGCGGTGAGCAGCAGCACGGTAGTAACTCCTGCGGCTCCCAAGGCAGACTGCTAATCGTGTTGCTGCACGGGTATGTTTTGCGTAATTGCAAGCACGCGCGCAAAATAGGTTACTGAGGTGCAGCGCCAAATGTGCTTGCTTATGCATCGGGAGGCAGCTGCTAGGGTCACTTTTAGCTTGGCATCAGAGGAAAACAAACAAACCAAAAAAACCTTATTCCCCTTTAGCCTGAATAAGAATGAAGTTAAGAAATTGAAAATAACAGATGAGGAGCTGAAATCAGGGAATTTTCTCAAGGGTGGGGAAGTTTGAGGATGGGGATTCGGCCGCTTTCCCATTCAGCAGGGCGCAGAGGGCAGCAGAAGCAGGACACGCCGGCGTCACGTGGCCGCAGGCAGACGGGCCAGCGCGGGCAGCTGCGAGGGGAGGTGCAGCCCGGGACAGAAGACAAATTATTTGGGGGCCTGATCCTTTAAAAGTCACCAATAACAATAATAATAAAAACCTCCCCGGGGCAGACTCGTCTCGCTTCGGCTCGCTGCCAAGCGGAGCGAACGCGGCTGCCCAGCGCGGCGCGCGCGGAGCCCAGCCTGCCGCAGGACGCGCGGGGGCCGGGCGCCGCGGCCCCCGCGCGCGCAGCTGGCGTGGCACTCAGCTTGACGGACAAGGACAGCATCCTGGAAACTTCAGCAGATGGTGCTTATTGTAAATAGCGCGCGCGCGCAGAATTAGCAGCCTGACGCCTCCTCGCCCGGAGGAGCCGGCGTACGGCCGGAAGGTCCCAGCCCTTTTGCACCGGGCGGGAGGCAGGGACGGAGGGGGAGGCTGTATCGGGCGGAGGGGGAAGGAAAACCAAGGCAAGGTTAAGACAGACCAAGTTCAGCCTGTCGGGTAATAAATACTGCATTGCACGCGCTTGGGAGGCTGCAGGGCTTCATAGGAAAGGGGCGAGGGAAGCACTGGAGCCCTCGCCCTGGACGCCGACTCTCGCGGTCCGTGGCAGAGAACCCCAAATTCTGCCGGTTTGGGGCTAGCAGGGAAAAGCCTCAAGGAGTAAACGCCTCCCGAGCGAGCAGGAGGCCAGGAGCGATGCAGAAGGGCACGGTGTGTCTGCATTTCCAGTAAAAGCACTAGGCAGCCTTTAAGAAAATTACAGGAGGTAACTTCAGCAACGTGACAGCTTCTCAGACTGTTCTGATTACATCAAGGGGGAACAGCTGAGGAAAGGTGGGAAACAAGCGCTTTCTAAAAGAAAGAGAAGCTAGCTTTATATTACTGGAGAAGGGCAGGGGAAAAAAACCCCATGTTACACTAGCCCAAATCCTTGGGACTGGCTACAGTCCTTCCCTAGGCAAAAAAACAGGCAATTGTGGGTTAAATCCAGTTACAGTAAAACAGTGAAGTCAGCTTCAGAAAAGGAAACCCACCAGCCAAGCGCTCTTGCCAGAGACAGCAGTGTCCCTATTTTACACGTGGGAAAACGGGCAGGACAGAAAGGTGACCTGCTCCCGTCACCCGGCAAGCTGCCGGGGGGGCAGGGAATAAAGCTCTGTCCTCGGAGGCAGAGGAAGCCAGCCCGGCTCCCTGCACAGCTTCAGCTATTTCAGAAAGGGGCGTGCGCTCTGCTTTTTTAAACTAGTCTGAATCCGCCGCTGCCAATGAACTCAGGAACACGTAGGTCAATGCAGCTCCGCTGTACAACCTGGGCTAGACCAAGTTCAATCGCTTCTGCCGTAGCGATGCTGTAAAAGCTGTACAACCGCCACATAGATAAGCCCTCTGTAAGACAACCTCCATCTCTGACAACACTTGCCTAAACCAAGTCAGTAAATACAATCTAATAAAAGCTGCCACGCAGTATTTCAGGGTTAAGATGCACAGGTCCATAGACTGGAAAGTCTCTTGGTGGACAAAAAAGATCTTTTCATGTCCAAGTAAAGGCACATCCATACCCTCCGCTTACTGGCAGGAGGTTTTACATACTGCTGTAGAGGAAATTAAGGGCCCATCAGAGCTCCCTGCTGCTGTATTGTTTTGTACTAGAAAGTCTAATGAGAACATGCATTCGTTTTGCTTCTTCTAAACTGTCAGAGAAGCTGAGATGTCTCCCTCAGCCAAGTGACCAGTGGCAAGTTAAGCCCTTGCCGGCTGTCAGTCTGTCCATCCAGACATGCTCGCAATAGAAGCTGAGAGCCTGAGAGTCTTGGGCAATGACCTGCCAGCCTCTCTCTTGCCGTGCAAACGGCGATTAATGCTGCGACACAAGGCCATAAGCTGCAGCTCTCCACGCACTTTGCATATGGTTCCCATCCTCCACCCTTTATACCCTGCGGCTTTTCCGCTCCCTGAAATGCGTTCGCCTATCAGCACAGAGGCCGCAGAGTACTTACTCTCCACATCCTCATGCAGCTTTCAATGGAAGAAATCACCAAAGACCACCTCCGGTTCACAGCCCCAGATTTGGAGTCCTTTTCCCAAAAGACGTACAACCTGAGCTCACCCCTCTTGCCAGACATAAGGTGGCAAAGGTATTAGCTGATTTCACGTACAAGGCTCACCATGATGTTAGGAGAGATCCCAAGCAGTAGGCTCCAGGATAAAATTTCTTAAATAAGACAATTAAGCATCTCTCCGCCAAACGAGGCTTCAGCGCTGCGAGACCAATCAAGAGGTACGCAAGAGACACTTGCAAGGTGGCCCATGACCGAGGCTCCACTATGACAATTCTGAATGAGCCTACGCAACGGGGAAAAGGATTCAATCTCTAGTAACAGACCCAGACACAACACAACTTCAATCTCTGAGGGAGAAGGAAGAGAGCGGGTAATGGCAAAAGACTGTCCAATGAAGCTCTACGCTTCTCTGCGAGATTAATATGTATGGAGCTAGTCCTTCATGGAGGTTTCCATCTTGATCCAGGCTTGTGCTACCTAGTCAAATCCTCCTTTTCCCGAGTTGTCCTGTCCAGCATTCCCCATCTCACACCCTGCGTTGACTTGCTACAGTCCCACCACAGCACAGCACACCACACCCTTTCCTGTGGGAGGCACATCACAGTTCACAGGGTCCACACACTGAAAACTTGGAATTGTTTCAGGGCCACTGCCCATGTTCACTGTTTGTGGCTCTACCAGGCTCTGGATCTGCGACTATGCGTGCCAAAACAGTGGGTTGGGTATTAGTGGTTTGCCACGGACTGCTCCTAACATTAGAGCTGCTTGGCTCTGGATTGATAAGAGTCAACTGTCGGACATTTGGCCTGGTACGGCCCTTCACATACATGTCCTCTCATGGAGGAGCCAAGAGGAAATATATGTTGCGTGAGATCTCATCATTAATTACACACGTTTCTGAGATCATACCAGTCGATCTACAACTGCAGGAACACATACTTCAATCCCTATTCTTGACTGTGCTCAAAAAAACTCTGCACAAGCTGCCTTCCTTTTCCCAGCTCTGTACTGAACGCTGCATCCCCTACCACCGTAGCACTGCCTAAATGTTCAAAGTCGACGCCTTTTCGAGAGCTGTCGGAACATCAGCATTTGATGCAAGTCACTGTTCTTAACCAGGAGCCGTATCTTGCTGCCAGCTTGAACTACAGCAAACAGAAAAGGGAGTATACCAGAACTAAGGTCCCGTTTCCACCTAGGATCTTCAACAGGGACAAATAAGGTCTGCAAACAGACCACAGGAGTGGTTTCAAACACAACAGTTTATTACATTCAGCTGTCAACTCTATTAAAGGGCAAATCATCCAAATTAATTCTGCATGCTTTCCTTGTATTACCTACCACAAGGCACCAGCCTGAGGGCAGAGTTTAGTAGTGTGAACGCGATGCAATGTTTCATGTCCATACTGGTGCTAGGTAGGCCTACTCCCAAACAATAGTGACATGCCAGCAGAAGTCTTACGGTTAAATCAATACTTGTTGATTCACTGGAAACTGAAAAAAATTAGCATTAAAATCAGGTTAAAAAAAAAGAAGTTTCCCATCACCCCACCTGCTCCCTTCTTTGCTCACATTTTGAGGGTCTCAAATGCCAGCACTGACAAAGTAAATTCAGGATGCTTTTTGTTAGATTCCGTGCTGTAGACAGCGTTACCAATGCTTATGCACTTGGAAAACACAAGACAAGTCCAAGTAAAAAGCCATGCGCCCAGCTCAACTACAACAATTCTGATGACCAAAAAAAAAACCACCCCTAGGAGCGCCATCCTCCAAGCACTATACAACTTTTTCAATTGCTCTCATGATCTTCCCTCACTCAAGGGAAGAGATTTCCACCCAGTTCAGAAGGTATTTTCCAGTTTGCTGTGCCTACATATTCTTAAAGTTCACTTCCCCTACCCCAGTGCCCTAAAACGGACCATCAAGCTTTTATACTTTTTTAGCTCGTTATGAAGAACCAGTGCCGAATCGGATGGATGGGTGGAACAAGAGTTAACTCCACCAAATGCTCTTGCATGACAACTCCAAGTGAGGAAGAGAAAACCCCACAAGCACTTGAGAACAATCTCATTAGCTGATCATAACATTTCTGCCTGCAAAGAAGCCAAAGTGAACAATTTGTTCAGCAGAACACCCGCCCCCACCCCGTGGACAGAAACAGCAGCTTCTGAAGGGCTCTTCTATTCACAGCATGTGCTCAGCAATAAGCTAAATCTAGTTCAAACCTCAACTCAGTTCATTCATTCCAGCATTCAGAAAAACCAAAGACCTCTAGAGGCTGCAAGTAAAGAGTTATTTCTACTCTTCCTCACTGAAAAACCCCCACCGCTCAGAGGAAATGCGTGCGCACAAATCCGAAGGCGTTTTGCTGCAGAGTACGGCTGAGCGAGGATGCCAGGATTCTGCCCCAGAGAGAGGGCAGTGCTGGCAGGCTGCCAGGAACGCAGGGGCCAGGCAGAACTTGCATCAAAATAAAGCAGATCACAACTGCCCTCCTTTTTGGATGAAGAGGAACCATCCAACCCACTTCACTGGCCACAGCATGCGATGCTTTGTCTACAGAGTAACCATCACTCAGATCAGGATATGAAAGGTTTGTTTTGGCATCTATAGTTCATTTCTATTAAAAAAAAAAAAAAAAGGAACGAAAAAAAAGCGACCCAGGCCAGCCATTAAAAGATGCCTGGAACTCCTGCATAGAAATTACGGAGGGACAGAGGCCTCACAGCCTGCCGCAATTAAGCGCAGCAGAATCCAAATTCCACATACTCCAGCTGCAGAAACGGTCCCCAGCCCACGGCTCACCTGCCCTGCCGGCAGCACCTGGTCAGGTAAGGAACTGCTGGTCCCAGCACCAGCTCGAGCAGAGCTGATGCTCCGTACTAAAGTTCATTTCTTGCCTCCTCCCCTCTTGCTGCTGCAGCCAAAGCCTTTGCCCCAGGGCAAAGGTCTCTCCCCATGTCCCCAAATCACTTCCTAGGGGAAGGGGTAAGTGCAGCTCAAGGATCTAAGAAAACCCTTGGACCAGTACAAACCTCAGTCCGCAGACAGACCTACAGCAGGGTAAGCAGAGAAGGGAAATGAAGAGTACCAAAATGACAAACTGTCAATTGGGAAAGGGGGATTCATCCCCTCTGCTGCTAAAATCTGCTCGTGGTGCAGCAAAAACTAAAGCTACAAAACAGCCTTCACAATCCTTCTGGCCTACTAAAGGATTCTTCTGTGATGCAAGACAATTTTAACCGCTTTAAAAGCGGCATAGTAAAAATTTACTAGAATCCATTCTTTAGGGAATAAGTTTTCCCTTAATGTCACACAAATACGTATATTGCCGAATAACAGCATCGCTATCCACGTGCCTCAGTATCAGGCTCACCTTAACAACGTTCATACTTCTGAGGTGCAAATGGTTTCAGAAAGCATTCTCAGAAAAGGAAGTGAAAACCAAGCCACCCTTCTTCCCTTAAACGTAGTACTTCGAAAAAGAACATGCCATGTAAGAGGAACCTCAGCAAGTAGGCAGAGAACAAAGCAGCAAATTCTATGGATGCACACAAACGGAGCAAACAAACTGCGCTCAGCTCTTCATCAGGAAACTGAAGATCACCACTGATTTCCCTCCCATTTCTAGCTCAGAGCAATGCCGCTGGCAGGTGGAACAACACCTGCCTTCTCACCTTCAGAAACTCGCATTTAATTTTAATTCTTGCACACACCTATGCCGTTTTTGGGATCTGGCCGCGCTGCAGAAATGAAGCTAACGTCTGAAAACAGAGCAGCTTAAGAGCACAATGTCATCCAAGAGTGAAATGCCATGTCATTCGAGGTATTACACAAGATGCATTAGCTTGTGCATTGATGATATAACATCTCAGTCTGATGCGTAACAACTTGGAGCCTACAACCTGCTGGTTTTGAGTCCTGCAGTACTTTGCCGGCAGTGCTATCGTGCGCAGCTGTGACTCATTACGGGCTGTGTCGGAGCTGCTGAGTCATTCGCCTTGTCTGTACTGGCCCTTTCTCAGTCCTGTCCACAATCCCTACAGAAAACCAGTGGAGCTCTAGAGGAACACGCATCAGCTGGCACCCATGCCTGGAAATGGGAGAACAAGTCTCCCGAAAAGGTAAAGTGCATCCCTTAATAAGCTGTGGTTTTAAGGATCTAAAGAACATCATCTGTTTGGATGGGGACCCTGAAATACTCAGTAAGGCCACCAGCAAGAGGATCTGTCAGATTCTGGACACTAGCTCTCAAGAAGGGGCTCCACATACGGTGCCAACCTACGGTATCAACAGGAGAGCGGCTCCACTGCAGTTTCCCCTATTGTGCAAAACTAGCCTACGACCAAGCCTACAGAAACCAAACCACAGCTGGGTTCAGCTCCGTGCGGGCAGGTAAAAGAACAGATCAATCCCAAGATCCCAGGGACAGAAATATTTAACACCCCCCTATCCCTCGCACTAATTCAACAGAACGGCTTATGTGACACACGCTGTCCAGTGACACCAACGGGACACCTGAAACAAGGACACAGGAGCCAGGCACCAAGACAACAGGTAGAGAGTAGTAAACGGTGACGTATTTAACGCTTTCCTGGCAGACCTCCCCACCTCCACTGTTTGTCTTGCCCATCAGGAAAGCCCTTGCACAGCAGACCCCCACAGTGTTTCGGACCATATCACAATTGCCTGGGACAGACATTAAGGCACCTTCCGGCTGTTTTCCAGACTATGCCTTCCTTCCTCTTCCTCAGCTGGCCTGCAGCAAGAGCGCTGCAGTTACTCCTCGGTCTTACAGGCCAAGAAAGTCAAGGCAGAGACCACCAGTGTTTCAGTGCTGACCTTCAGTAAAAGACTCCTCTAAGTGCTGCATACACATAAAAGGCGCACTCTCTTGTCAAGCACAGCTCAGCTTCCCTCCATCAACTGGTGAATCCACAGCAATCTGGAAGGATGAGGGTGAGATATGCGGACTGGAAACCAGCACTTCAGCACTGGAGCCCACTCCAAGCTTTTCTTGGTTGGGTTCTTTTATTGTTTTTCATAAGCTTTAAGCAGAATATTATGTTTTTAAGGCGACCATTAAGGCTAGGAGCTGAAGAAAGAATGAGAACTTATCTCGCACAACTTGGCTTGTGCCACCAGCTTGTGCTGGTCTTCCTCTTAGCACCCCTATTTCATCCATTCCCAAAGATTACTCTGGAGAGCTGGCTTCCAAAAGCATCTGTAGCTGACGCTCAACTCCCCAAACCAACGCATGCACACAGGTGCGCCCCAGCCCTCTGCTCTCCACCAGCTCACTTCACCCTGTTCCTGGGAAGCTCCTGCTCTCTTCCGCTGCCATATCACTACCCCTCAGGCTTAAATTCTTCAGCTGTCTCAATATCTGTAAAAAAAAAAAAAAAAGAAACAAATCCTAATTTTCCATTAAGTGAACCTCGGAAAGGCCCCTAACCATCAGGGCTCTGCGATGTAGCTGTACCAGGTACACTATAAAAAGATTCCCCAAAAATGACCGTCACACCCTTACGATTCCACTCTCTTGTTGAGTTCATGATTAAGTCATCAACTTGGCAGTAAGTTGATTAGTCAGAAGCAAAACAGCACGGCCCAGCAGAAGGCTCTGCTTAGATTCGGAACTAGAGTTTAATTTTATTTTTCTTCTTTTTCAGTCTCCTGGATGCTTTTAGGTCTTTGCCGAAATTCTTCACGCTGGTTGCCGGGGCCAGGTTTGAACTTTTGTGATATTTCAAATCCAAGTGCCCCAGATCTTTACGCTATGACATTTATGTAATACCCAAGCATTTATTCAGCTGACTGTCTGAAAAACAGCCATTCCAAGCTTTAGCTGCTCTTCAGCCCTTAGTAGCAACAATTGTTCTGTGACAATAGCCTAAAATTCTGATTTTATTCTTTCAGCTCTGCCAATACAAGTACTTTGCCTCATGCCTGAATGCCCGTTTCAGCACAGCGGACTAGGGAGTAAGGTGTGGGGAAGGAAGGGAAGGAAGGTGGAGGCAGGACGTGGGAATGAGAAGAGCATGGACATGAAAAGCCAGCTGTTACTACAAAACTGACTCTGCAGATGCAGCACAAAGCAGTTAGCCAGCTGAGAAATACCGTTTTCATAAGAGTAGAGTTGATTGGACTTTTCCAGTACACCTCTCCACATGTTCACAGCAGCCAGCAGAATACTGTCAACGTACAGAATTTGTCTACTCATCAGCTTATGGTGAAGTGCAAGGCAATTTGTTACTCCCTACAGCTAAATCCAGGAACAAGAAAGTAAGAATACACCAAGCGTGAAAGTTGTTTATAACTGAAAAACAGAGTTTGCTCTGACTTCAATGCACTGTTAAGTTCATTGATGCTTTTCCCATTAAAGCTTTGATTAATATGTCATTCTCAATCCTACCAACTAAGCACCAACACGTCCACCTTCCCCAAAAACGTCTGAACGCCTAATACAATTGCTAAAGCTCACAACAAACTTCTTCCAGGAGTATATTCTACTTTTTGGTAAATATGGCCCCTTATCAATATTATAATTTGGCTCATGACAGCTTTCTAACAAGTCTGGGTTGCATAGCACAGTATGATCATTACCTTTTTTTGGCCCATATTTTTCATTAGAAGTTAGGCTTCTTCCATTAGTTTGGAAACGCAGGTGAAACCAGAAAGAGGCAGAGGCACTAAGCCAGTGTAATGATTTGGCCCTTCATTTTTCTTCCTCTTAACATTCAAGGCAGGACTTCAGTAAGAGCTTTATAACCTCCCTCTGGCAAACTCAGTAGAGCTAGGGAGCAGGAACTGCTATTCATGAAGAAGAGGATATAGGAAATTATAACAGAGGTGGGTTTTACCATCTCCGCTACTATATCATGAGCACAACTAGCAACAACTACAACGGTCTAAACCATTTTCCCAATGTTCTTTAAAAGAAGAGGTCCTGAAATACCGTACAAATTGCAAGCACTGCAACTCCATCCTAAAAACCGGCTTGCTGCCAAAGGAGCACCAAAAAAGCACATACAGGCAGATACTGGCAAAGACCACAAGCCAAGCACCTCTCAACACCTCCCTGTACAAAATCCAGCATCCCCTCTAGCAAACACGTTAAAAAATAAAAGCTGCTGGGACATCCTCAGTCATGAGATGGACCAAACTGTCTGGGAGAGCCAGGGTTTGCTTAGCCTCGATGGCGGTAATCAACGTTTTTCAAGGAGGTACGCTCGAGCAAACAAACTACTTCCCAGCTCCTGGTCTCCTTCAGCCAGCAACAAAGATACCACCTTGCGCTTGGCAGCACAGAGCGAATTTGACTTTTCGGATTGCTGGAAACTTAGCTTCCCCGAAATGAATGCAGTTAAAACAGCAAACGAGAAGGAAGGGGGTGTTCAGAGTCCTAAATTCTTCCAACAACAGTAGGCGCACAACAGAGAGGGGACAATTACAGCGCAAAGTAAACAGTTTGGAAAGTTATTACGCTTGTTCAATAGCAAAGCCCTTTGTACGCGCACAAATAAAGTGGTTTGGTGTCAAAGTGGGGGGGGCGCTCGCTATAGACCTTTAGCGGCACAATCCCTGGGGAACGGCGAACGGAGACTATGCAAATCAGGAGCTATTGTTAAAAGGGAAAATTTATTTCACATTCCTGAGCAGCAGTGTTCCTGGAGCAGAACAATTGGTGAGGCCCTTCTGCTGAGCACTGCACATTTTTATACTCCACAGTAAATCAATATTCCGTAATACAGAAACTGTGTTAAATTATTGCCAGTGCTAGGACAGCAGCTCACAACTCCAGTTAGCAAACAGGATTAACATGACATTGTATTAGAACAGTATTTATTTGGGACATGCTTTGCATTGCTCAGAAGAGTTCACTTCAGGCAGAATTTATGGAATTATTCTGCAGGAGGTTAAAACCTTCCAGCTCATCGCCATGATGGAAACAGCACTGGCAAGGGCAGTTTCCCGATTGTGCTGCTCTCAACTTGAGCTAAACAAGTGGAGCTATAGTCATCTCAATGTTGCAAAGCTTTCCAGTCATGCACCAGCAAAACTATCTTGCAATAAGATGTCTAAGAAAAACTGTTTAATCCTGAAGTGGAAACCCCCTGGACTCCCACCCCTCCTGCAAGACAAGAGGATGACCGTAGCTCTTGCAGTAGTTCCCAAGCTTCCCAGCAAAGGAGCTGGATCGGGACTCGCTGTAGGCTAATATGGGATGCAGAAACCCAACCTACCCCAACTGCTTTCAAATAGGCAAAACTCCTGATCCCGATCAATCCCAGCAGGACTGAAGTGAGCAGTCCAACAAACACATCATGTTCTCATTTTCCTCTCGGGAGCGCTCACGGGAGATAAGCAGCCATCGTTTTCTCCTCTTCTCCCACAGCCGCTACGTCTGTAATCACCAGCAGACAGGCAGAAGCAGGGAGGAGCACTGGGATACTCCAAATAGCACCGATGAGGTTTGCAGTGTAAAAACACTTCCCAAGAAAGTTCTTGCTGACAAGTTCGGCTCGTCACGTAAGAAGCAGCAGTATCAAGGGCTCCTGCCCTGCCCAAAAAAGCCAACGCTAGGAGGCTGCAACAAGCCGGGCTACGTGGTGCCATACCCTGGCACTACTTAAGAGCAGCTGGGAAAAAATTACTGAGCTGACTACAACTGCAGAAGGGAAACTGCAGTTTACTACAGCTGTCTAGTTTCCTTTTCTTAGTCTAGTGGGATTTTAATGGGGGCTGGAGGGGGGGGGGGGGATAAATCTAAATTCCAGCAATGTTTTAAAGAATGAGAGCTAGAGCACATGCAGCTTCAATCTCACTGCTTTTTATTACGGGGCCGTAAGAGCAGAGGTCAAAGGATGTTTTTTCACGGATGGTGGGGAGGGGAAGGGGGTTGTTTTTGTTTAACTCCGCAGGTTTTGCAGGACAGCCCTTTATCAAAATGAAAACCTAGAAGACATGATTACACTGAAGCAGGCTGCTTCTTTAGGACTGGGAAAGTTTCTGCAAGACTGAGATGACCTCACCCTCCTTATCTGCTCTTCAACGTCGCGAGAGGGAAAGGAGAGCGCGTTTCAAACACAAGGCTCAAAACGCAGACTTCTAACATCAAGTTTGAGTTCATAAATACAACTCTGGGCATCACAAAATCAAGCTCTGCTCTGCAGCTGAAGCACAAAAGCCCTAAACCCTTTGCACAAAAGCCCATTCTTAGGAAGATATTCCAGTCCGTCCTTACTGCTCATTAGAGCAAGTAGGCTTTCAAACTCACAGAGAGGGGGAAATCTAGGAAAAAATTATTTGTTTGGACCACGTAGCGACGTTTGCACAATACAGGTGAAAGCCAAGAAGGATTTCCGGCCAAATTAGAAGCTAGAATCCATGGGAAATATGGTTGAAATGGGAGGGGCGGGGGGAAGAGCGATGGTCAAGTAATAACATTTGAGGGCATACTAAAATAGCAAATACAGGCAACATCAACGTGCAACAGCATCGCTGCTATGAACTTGCAAATCGGTCGCAGTCCCAAGGCTCCCCAGGCCTTGAAAGGGAGAAAGCAGCAACAACCTGCTTACCAAACGCGTTCAAGAGTGTCCTGCTGCAGGAGACGGGTAGCAATTGCATCTCATGCCCACTCAGTCACGCACTTGCCCTGATTTCCAGGTCTTCGGTCCGAGTTGCTTCAGAGCGGTAGGAAAAATGAAAATATCACAGGAAGGTCATCTCTGCTCAAAGTAAAAAGCAGCAGCCTTTCAGGAAAAGAGGACGCTCACTGAATCAAACGTCAGATATCTGCTCTGTCGTTCCAATACGCTCACACTCCTGCACAGCTCAGCATCCAGAAGAGAGGAGACCACAACACGTGTCCCTAAAGAGGCATGCCCCAACGCCGCCCCTCAGCAAAGATCGCCTCTCTTTGGTCTAAAACACAGAGCAAGGATAAAGCGACACATCAATGTTAAATCTGAAGGTCGTTCAGTCAAGGGAAGGGGCAGGCATGCTATTTCTGGCATCGATCCAAAGAGCCGTTCAAGTTAAAAACAGAAATAGTACGTTTCTGGCCTCCAGGCCCTTTATCCAGAAAATGGGGTACAGGAGTCCTGCTGTATTCGGTTTTCGCCTGGAACCAGAGCGAAACGTGGCAGATAGCAGCCCCAGAGCATTCAGGTGGCACCGGCGGGGAGAAGGGCGCCTGCTTAACCGTGCACAACCAGCGTCAGAAACAGAAGATCAAAAGGCATAAATTAAGGAAACAGCAATTACGTTCCTCGGCAAAGGGAGCAGGAAGGTTTCCTGGCAGCGGACCAAACGTGGGAACAGGACCCCAATGACGCGGGGCAGCCGGTGCCTTCCGGGCAGGCAGGTCGGGGCGCCAGCAGAAAGGAGCTCTGCTCAAAGCTTTCCGTCCTGCTAGGGATGGCCAAAACAGAGCGTGCTCAGAGGATGTGAAAACCTGAGTTTTATTTCCACGAGAGAGAGGAGAGAGGCGCAATCCGCATTGTTCAGCCATGTAAAACCCCCTTTTATAAGGGATGCTCCAGAGCACAAAGGGCTGAAGCAGCACAGGATTCACGCATCCAGCGGGAGGCACAAAAGAGTGCTGCTGCTTTCCAAGAAAGGGCCGAGCATGGGCAGCCAGGTCAAGGAAACTTCCAGAAAAACAACTCTCGCCGCTAACGAGTGGCGCTAACGAAGGGTTTTCAGGGAACTTCTCTATCTCCGTACGGCACGCTGCCACAGCATGGCATCTCCCTCAGCTAGAGGTGTCCGTCAACACCCTTGAATTTCTTGGGCGTTCTTCCTTTATCAAGCTTTTCAGTGAAAAGCTCATTTGATGATGCTGCAAAATCGCTTTGTGCGGTCCCTTCGAGCACAGATTAAGAACCAATGTCCCAACCCTTACAAGCTCCGGAATGTATTTTCCAGCAAAAATTAAATAAAGCAGGCTAATTTCCGTGCTTTACGCTAACGGAACAAATTGCGGATTTAACTAGTGCAGCTCTCTGCTTCAAGCTACGCTGCAAGTCGGGAACGGCTTTGTAACAGCTTTCTACAACGCAGCCCGCAGTAAAACCGCGCCGTACCCACAGGCCAAAGCATCACCGCCAAACTCTAACAGGCCTTTTCCATTTAATTAACTAGAAAACAGAGTCATCGCTGACTTCAGTGGGAGTCAGAGAGCTTTGGAGGGTAGATCATACTGATGACACAGACACTTAAATAGTACGTACTCTTAAACGTATGAACTCAGTGCTGGAAAACCTTAGATTCTGGCCTGAGAAGCTGTTCAGGATGCCCTCGGTTAGGCGGGACACCAGCAAGAACAAGCATTTCCCCGAATACAGACCTGACGGTAGGCTCACGATTGCCTTCTCCTGCTGCACAAGCGCCGAGGGCTGTTTATGCCCATCCTCAGCAAAGGGTAAGGCAGAGCAGAGATAAGAGGTGGCGCACACTTCAGCTGAAAAACAAAGCCTGGATGATCCTGCTAGGAAACGGATCAAGAGAAAAAAAAGGGCCGAGCGCTCCACTTGGCAAGCGGTCTGAAGGCTGAGAACTGAGCCGTATTGGTTGCCACCCTCTCCTCCGCCCGGGTGGATGTACTGCCCTTTAATACAAGGACAAAACGCGCTCAGCACAAGTAGTTCAGAGTGAAAAGGGGGAAAAGACTTGCTGCCTGTGCTCCACCTGTCCCTTGGATAGAGGACTTCAGCCTCAATGCTGTCAAGCCCACATCCTTCAACAGAGCTCAATGCTCTGTAAAACAAGTACCTCCCCCCAAACATAGTTTTATCCACAGGAGGCCTCTGCTACTCACTGTGGGCTGACAAAGGCCTTAATGTTTAAACTTACAGATACCCTATTTATTTTCCTGAAAAGAGTATGGGGTAATTCAAACCCTGAGAGAGTATGCATGCCTTGGAGGGGGAAGGAAGCAGGAGCTGAATGAGTCTGCAGAACTCTTTTTCTGCCGGGCTAAGAGCTAGCGCCGTCAACAAACGCTGGAATTCCTATGCAAACTGTCCAAAACTGCAAATCGTTATTTGCTGAGGGAGGACAATGGGCGCACGAATTGCCATTGGAGCCCGCGGACTAGAAACCTGTCAGCGCTTTGGTGCGCCCCGTTCTCGAGGGGGGCTCCTCGGCGGCCCGGCAGTGGCAGCTCGCTGGCTCCCTGCCTGCGGCTGCTGCGGGTGTTCCAGCAGCAATTACCAGCGCAGCGTCCAGCCCGGTGAAAGGAACAGTCAGGGCATGCCAAATACAGGCAGCCACGCTGGACCAGTTCGGATGTATGTGGTAGGGCCGAGCGGCAACAAAGCAAGGAACTGGGTTGCTATTTAACAAGGTTGCTATTGAGCCGGCCAAGATAAAAGCTTCAGAAGCAAGCTGCGACTAAAAGCCGCACGAGAACGGACGGTTCACACCTCGCAAGGTTCCTGTTTTAACCTGCTTGCAGAGTTTTTAAACCAGAAACTTTTCTTCTGTCAAGGTTTCAGATGTACGTTTTCACTTAAGAGCTCCCTCCTCTACCTAGCGGCAAAGCCTGCGGGCACCCTGCGTTCACATTAAACGCAAAGGTTACCAAAACAAGTTTGTGAAACCAGAGATTCTCAGGAACACAATAAATTTTTAACAGCAGTATTTTTGCAAGCGTCATTTATAGCATGTTTTCATCTTCGACACAGTAACAACAATCATTAGACAAAGCTGATAAAGAAAACTGGTAACGCTGGTTTCTTCCCTCCCTCCGAGCGCAGCGCGTCCTGGAGAGGCGAGGTGGACGTTAGTGCCCTATGGGCTTAAGTGCAACCTGATGCTTTCTGTGCTGCCTCTTCTCTTCCCAAACCTGGCACTCCAAGTGTTCAGAAAATCCACTTAGTTGCAGTCCGATACTTCAGGAACAAAGGAATTCCACAAGGATGCAAGCTTCAATTCACACAATTAAAATATTAATTCCACCCATCCTTCTGTTCGGCCGGTATATAGGGTTATGCACCCAGATCAAAACAGACCACCATCGCATCCAATTCTGCACGCATAAACAAAGCGCTCCTACGTTCCCTCTAGCCTAGTTGAAGCTTTTCATCAGAAGACATTGCCCACTCCCCCAACTCCCGCGTAAAACTTACAAACATGACAAAGTTTAGCACAGGGCATGCCTTTTATTTCAAATACATACACATATCCAGGTGTGCGCAAACAGACCTTTATGCTACTTTGACTCTGGAGCATTCAGAACGGCACAGAAACGAATGACGTTATTTTGTGAGCTTCAGACATCAGTTTAAAAATTAACAGGCTGGAGAATCAGCTCCCGGGGTTTCTCTCCCATTCTTCTGGTAAAATATCAACTTCCCATAGTGTCCCACTAAATGCGGCCTATATCATTATTATCCTCTGCTTCGCAACTCTTGCTGTCCTGCAAAAAGACTCTTTTTGCTTTCCCTCCCCTCTGTTGGCCTTAGATACTCAAGAGACAGCAAACAGTTATTCCATTTACTGTAAACAGACTGAAGTACAAAACCTCTTGCTGGATGCACGATTGTGATCCAAACTCCTTAGATGTCACTCCCTCAATTAATGATCTGTTTACATCTCGAGAACATACTTTCCTCTGTTACTGAATAGTTACTAGGGCTCTAGTCATACTTTGGGCAGGGGAGAGAGGCTTCAGACGATAATAAACAAGACAAAGTCACAAGCGGGCAGCCACCTCTCTTCTACAGAGCCAAAGAGCAGATTTAGAGGTGAGCAACCACCGAGAGCAGAGATGTGGATTTAAATGTAGGCACGCTCCAAGGAGGAAAGCCACAGCTGACCAGGAAGAAAAGCAAAGAAGGGACAAAAATAGGTAGGGCAAGAAGTTGACACCAGTGGTATATGATATTTCCATGGGAGTCTAGTTCTTGAGGCTATTTACCACCTCACACAGAAAACTCCCCGTATGGAGCAGGACGCTACAGATGTGCCATTACTGCCGAGTCGCAGCGGACAACGCGACTCGGCAGAGCAGCGGCGGTGGGGAAGGTCTCACAGATGAACGATCTCAAAGCTGGGAGCCCAGCGCTGAAGCCCCCAATTCTCTACTCTGTCACAGCTTAGGTCTGTGATCCTGGATGTGCTACTTGACATCTTTTTCTCATCTATAACACGGCCAGAGGAATTTTGGCTCACCTTCAAGAGCAGCTCTTATCTACCGCGCTATTTATTGTCCCAGGCAGAAGACTGCTTTCGACTGGAATGAATTTATTATCACCAAAGAAATTCCACTGTAACTATCAATTTACTACCTTCCTTTCTTTTTGGTAATTAAACACATGCCAAAAGAGTTCCCTCTGATCAGGACCGAGCACACCCTCCCAAGCCGAGGGGACGTCAGGCTGGAAAGCAGAACAAAGGGAGGTTTTTCACCTCGTGTCATGGCTGAACGTGAGGCTGCCCTCTCTGACGGCAAGGGCCAGACCTTGCAGGCAATTATTCTTCTTCGGAGGCAGCAAGATCTATACATATACACACACGTGAATAGAAACCGAAGTTTAGAAATGATTATATGGACTTTGGTCCTTTTTTGTTAGATTAAAGAAAAAGGGAGGGAGGTAGGGGCAGGTGAACAATCCACTCCTTGTGTAACTCCAGGGTGAGAGCTACTGTTTGGGCTTCTTATTAGTGCAGCAACATGAGGCATCTTCAAGTTTGGGGACCAGGAACGTGTCCCCTTGGGTTCCCCCTCAATATCAAAAAAAAAAAAAGTAAAACAAACAAAAAAACACAACAACAACAACCACCCCACCCAACCACATCACTATAGTTTTTTCCTCTTTAATAAGCTAATACTAATATATTTATGCCTGATCTACAAAGGAAAATGTATGATCTGATCTACAGGAACCTCAATTTTTTTTTTTTTTTTTTTTTTTTTTTTACTTCTCAAATCCACTCCTTCCCCAAAGCTCTGGTTTCACAAGTGACCTTGCCAATAATTAAGTTTCAAAGGAAGCGACAAAATTTCCTAGATACGTTTGCTGAGAAAGCCCCTCAGCAGCAGGGGTGAGGAGCTACAGTAATTTTTCAAAATCCCACCATCCTTTCCCAGCCATCTCTGCATGCTAAATGCTCAATTACGGGAAAAATAAATGAAGTAATGCATTGTTTGGAAGCACGCGAACACAAGCACCTAAGTATACAAGAACAAAGAAAGATCCTGACTATGACCCTGAATCACAGCTCCATCAGGAGCAGGGCAGACCCATGCCCCACTGCAAAAAGCAGAAGTTGAAAGGGAACCACCTTATCATCCTGCCTGCCGCCCTCCTCCCTCCCCACTGTTTTTTCCTTCTGCCACCTCGAGCGGGGAACTAACAGAAGATACAATACACTTTCTAGAACCAACCCAATCACACTGCATTTGTCCTTACATGTGTATGATACTATACAGCCCTGATTAGATTAAATATTTTTCAACAACTTATACAAGAACTGAAAACATCCCAAACTCAAAAGCGTTCTTTCCCCACTAGATGAGCTGCCAGGTAGGACAACAGGAGGTCCTGCATCAGAGTACACCAAGCATATTAAGTTCTCTACTTTAACAGCAATACCTACAGGGAGTTTTTCGGGTCTGTTGGCAACTTAGTGCTTTTCTGGTATATGCAATGAAGAGCAAGAAAGGAGGCATGCCAATACCAGGCGACATACTACCCCGGTAGCGTGGGTCTGGCCAAAACGTAGCGCACTAAAAGCAACGTTACTACTCCCAGAGTCTGCTTTTGGGCTTCTAAAGAGATTTCAGACCCAGCTGCAGCAGATCGCTAAGCCTTAATCCAAAAGTGCGAAAGGCAAGAACACCACCGGGCCCGACTGCACGGGGTGACTGGCTGCTTCTGGCCCGCTAACAGGTGTGGACGCATGAACCTGGACTCGTGACAGAGTCTCAATACTCCCCTTCATACCACACATTTCTGGGACAATGAAATCACTGTCCAAAGCTTCAGAAATAAAGTTCCTCTTTGTGAAAGTGAACTCCGGCAAGCAAGCATTGCAACCCAAACCCTACCCCACCTCCTGCCAGCACTCGAACGTACAAAACCCAGTCTCCCACATTACAGCTGCCATCATATCCTGTCTTGCCACTACTAGAAAATTCTCTGTACAGCCCAGGTTTTAACCAACACTATAGAAATTTAAAGCATTATACAAAATCTGAGATACCCGCTGATTCTGAGGGAGAGCTGTCGGACATGACAAATTTGACAAAGAGGAAAAGGAAATAAGTCGGGTCAATTCAAACACTTCTCTAATCGTTGCATAAAGGGGTTGTGCAAACATATTTCATAAATAGGTCAGAGAAATGAAAAAGCAAATGAAAGACAGATGGCACTGCAAAAAGGAGAGGCAAGAGGAAGAGGGCAACAGCATCGAAGCCAAGAAAGAACTGTCCAATGAATTCTTAAATTAAATCCCTGCTCACTGTCACAACTATCAGAGACCCCCCCCCCCGCTCCAAAGTTGACAAGTAGTAAAGACAAAGCAGAAGGTCCATTCTACTTTACGAGGGGATGGGGGGAACCACATCTTGGAGCATAAGACAGTTCACCTCCCAGAATCTCAAACTCAGAGGTGTCAAAGTCTTCCTGGGAATGGAGCCAAAGCATGCTTATAATTATGCTCTAAAGGACAGCATAAATTTAGGGCACACCACCCTCAATCTTCAACAAAACTCCCACTGGTGTCAATATAACCTTTGAGCAAACTTTACAAGATGACTATGACCCGTAGGCATTAAAGGAAGTTATTACGCTGGCATATTTAGCTATCTGTCAGAAAGAGGGAGGCCTCAGCTCTTAATCTCATCTTCTGACATAATCCAAATGCATAACTTTGCAACAGTAGAACTGAACGTGTCAACATTTCAGCACCGTTTCAGTATTGTACCTATTTGTTCTTCTGTAAACATTTATCCTTGAAAGTCTAAAGCTCTGCATAAACCTAAATAAAACTTTTATTCATGGAAGATACAACTCAGCTGGAAGAAAACGATCACTGGTGCTCCACAGCTTCTTGACTAAATAGTCTGAAAGTCTGAAGAACCCGTGGAGCATACAAACCGCATCCTAGATGATTAGCAACTGGAAGGGAAGACTGGGAACAGGAGGCATTTTTAGAAAGATCTCACATAGATGTTTTCCTAAAAACCAGCAAGACAGTTAAATGTATAGGCTTAGCTAGCAAAAAGTAATTTCTGTGGAAATAAAAATGTAAGCAAGCCCTGACTGCAGGAACAAAAAGTAGTAAGACACAATGCTGACAGCAACATGCCTTACTGGCACTAATGGCAAACAAAAGCAACACCACACTCAACACTGCTGTCCATATAAGTAGATATAAAAGAACATAGGCCAGAATTACACCTTTGAGTTTTTTTTTTTAAGCTAGAGGAAAATAAATGCTGTTAAAGGATCTTCTCATCATTCAGGAAAGAAGCTGTTGGAATTTTAACACGGCTTCACACTGGAGTTCAAAGAAAGAAAAAAGTTGTATTAAGTTTCAGATAGAAGTCGGAATGATAAAGAGACTTAAAAAAAAAATCCAAAATCTAGTGTGAGAATCCGAGCGCTCTTCAGATGGCAAGAGGTAACTTGATTATGTCCACAAGTACCTCTATTTGCTATGCAGCTTCCCAACCCAACAGGCAAGGGTTGGAGCAAGAACCGATGGCACAAAGTTCAAACAAAACAAATTCAAGCCAGAAGCAAAAAGTGTTTTTGAAAAACCATTCTAGCTCAAACAAACAGGAATTTATCCAGATAAATTACACAGCCTCTTATGCAAGAGGAGAAGAGATCATCATAATGATCTCATCTGGCTTTATCATCTACAGATACCGGGGGGGAACAATCTTTCTGCCGCTATTTCTCTAACCTTTCTTTCCTACACTGCCAGTTCTCTCCATATCTTCTCTTTCCAGGTGCTTTTCTGCTCCGTTTGCCAGTGTGCAGTACCTGCTATTTGTCTCAGTCTTGTCCTGTTCTCAGGACAAGGCACTCCTCTACCTTTAGGGCCAGCTAACTGGAAGATCAAGATGCACTGTCCATATGCGCTGCGTGCTCATTCAGGGAGCGTTCAAGCAGAACATTTTCAGTCCTGGCAACGTGTCCCAACCATCAATACCTAGCAAGAACAAAAGTATTAAAACATGCAGCCAAACTGACTCTGATGTGGTATTTCTGAGACGAGACAGAGCTGATTGTGTGAAGGGATCCAAACGCTTGACTCTATCGCGGAAGTTTTAATCCTAGGACTTCATTCTAAGGTCCATTCAATTCTCCCCCAAAAGGCGCAGAGTGATGAACAGTAACAAATTCAACAGCTCACTAGCCCTGAAACGCCCTCAACTCACTGCCTACACTTCAGTGAGTGCAGAATTTGAAAGATGGCTGGACAAGGAAGGGAAAACTGAAAACTGCAGTTTCTGCAAATTTCAGTTACTCCAGGTTGCCTAAAGCTACAGATAAAAATTAAAAGCTGCCCAGACGGCAAGGAGAAGAGACAGCAGTCCTAACTCCCTTTAATACTACCTGCAAAGCCCAACGGAAAGCACCGACATCAGGTCAGATGCACATCACCGTCTTAAAAGAAAGCCTAAAAATGAAGAAAACCGACAGGCAAGACCTCTGTTCCTTCCACCAGATTTACTACTTGCCAAATACATCCTTAATTCCTACTCTGTCATCTGTTTTCAGCAGCTAGGGGAAGACAGAAGTGGATAGACGCTTCAGTCTGGCAAAGTAGTCCCTAACGGAACATAGCTCAGCTCTGCATCGCTCATCATCCATGCATCTGGCAGCGAGCTGCTTTTGGTGGAGGACGGTTCGTTACTAAAATAACTACCCTTTCAGCAAAGGATGGCCAGACACGATCAGAAAATGCTCCTACCTCTTTAAACTCGAAGTCCTGCTGCATGGGTATGCAATCTGGAGGGAACTTACACTTGCTTCACACATTTTAAGAGAATACTAAAGAAATTAATTATATTTGGGAAGTCACTAGTTGAGTTATTTATAGCATGCTAATGACTGTGTTTACCAGAGCAGCTTTAAGCAGGTCTCCAAGCTATATGTTTAGGCTACAATTTGACAGCCATAGTGCCCCACCTGTTCGACGGTGGTTGGTTCGACCAACCACATAATTAAACTTGAAATAAGATTGAGCTCAAATGTAGCTAGGTCCTTGAAAGCAATCCTCTGACGGCAAAAACTGTGATTGAAAAAAAATCTCACTGGAAATATCACTCAAGGGCCGTTCTCAGTCTCTTCAGAGAAGAGGCAGTGACCGGGTCATGCAGCATCCAGACCTCTGGCTTGCTACAGGGGGTCCAAGCAGGCAGACACTTAAATATGTAATTAGAAAATAGGTAGGTGCAACAAACTTGCAACAAGCTTTCCTCCCCCCCCACCCCCAGCAGCTATCTCTAACAAGCTATCTCAGTACTTCATCAGAGCTAAATTTGTTCTCCTAAACTCTCAGTCAAAACTAAATAACTAAATGAATCATATCAAGAAAACAGAACCGAACACAGTCACGGGTGAATCAAGAAAAACAAGAACGCACAACTGAGCAAACACAACTGAAAGCGTCCCGGCTCCAATTCATAGGAGAATCTGATTACTCAGTATCCGGTGGTTAATGGAAATGCAAGCATGGTGCAACAAAGGTGATGTGGCTGTACTCGGCTGTTCTCTTACTGCAAGAGGTTACCCAGTGTTCAGTTTTTCTTGAGCTCACACAGAGGAACAACCAGCCCCTTGTACCCAGTGACCATGCATTTCCACCTACTAGAGACCATTCACCCCAGACTGAAGAAGCCTTGAAGAACTATTTCCATGTCCATACCTAAGCCTCCTGGGAGAAGTCAGCACAGCAGCTTTGCTGAGAAGAATTTATCTATGGAGTTAGGTTTCACTAGGTTTCCCCAAGGAGAGGAAGGAAATGATGTAGTTTTAACTTTTAGAAAAGAGTTTAACATATTGGAAAAATAACCCAGCATGATCTTTAAAAAGCCGCCAACAGAAGCACCTGCGGCAGAGATCATTCCTGTTCTGCCTGCAGCCAAATCGACCCCACGGCAGTAAGCGCTCCGTGCACAGTCACGCTGACTCAGACGCCTTCCAGGTCCCAGCCGGTTGCTCACAGATCACACCTCTTCCTTTGTTTGCCCCTTTCACTCCGAGCAGTAAACTTTCCAGCAGCGTTCATTCGAAGCGGAGAGGACAAGTTCCAATAATTCTTCAATACTGGCGCTCTCTAGAGAGCCAGTAATCACGCACGCATGGGTTTACAGAAGTAAACACGCCAACGCACCCCACGCCATTAGCTCTTCGTTCTGATTTGTTTGACCAAACAAGCCAGCTAGCTCTCCCGTAGCATCGCTGCTTCATGCTCCGTTTTCTGCTGCAATCTCCCTTCTGACAACTGTTTGTAGCACTCTCCACTGTGCTTTCTGAGCTCTTTCCAGGGTTGGACTTCCCTTCATTGGGGCAGTTACCACAAGCATCCGTCTCCTTTTCTGCTGCTCAGACTGCTGACAAAACCAATTGTTTTTTAAAATGTATTTGGTATTAACAGAACTTTTTCCCAGAAAAATTAGTCTCTCCCCAATCATTTCGGATAGAAAGTAAAAAACAGGCTGCACCTATTTTCAGCTGTTATTACAGAAAACACGCAAAACCAGAAAAAGCAGTATCTAATGGCAGCAATAGAGCTTCACCACATCTGTTCACCAGACGCTCCAGGTCAGGCTTTTCTTGAAGGTACAGAAAGCAGGACAGAGGTACAGGAGAAAGGAGGGGGTTAAAAAATGTCAGAGGTCACTATGCGGCAATTCTGTTCAACCACCTACTATTCAAAGATGAACAGCGCAGTGCTGACCATGCTGGTTTTTGTCTTTCCAAGCCTTCGCAAGCTCCTGAGAAACTTAAGTCTCAAAACATGCGTGATGGAAAAATGGATAAATCCTGTTAAAAATTCAGTTTAAAAAAACCCACTAATGATCCTTGTTTCCACATTTCAATACTCCTCCTGGAGCTGTAATTGCTTCAAAATAGCTACAAATCCTAGAGCAACTAACTATTCTAGACTTCACAGCTCTGGTGGGAATACAGTCCCTAGTGAATACAGCTTCAAAAAGCATCCTATGCCCTCTTCCTCTTTCAACTCTCTAAAATAAGGCTTAAGAGGAAATCTGCCAAGACACCAAAGAATAAGGCCACCTGTTCTGCTAAGCGAACTAAAGGAAGTAACAATGACCCTCCAGCAAAGCACAAAGATAGAGGTTTTTAAAGCTTCATCGCAATACTGAGTTAGTTAGGAACATTTTTCAAGGACTTAACACCCTCTAACGTGTCCTCTCTTCCCCCGAAACGAAAGCAATCTCAAAGCTATCCAATTCCCCCCCCCCCCAATAGCAGTGTGGCCTCCAGAGGTCCCGACAGAAGTACTCGCAGAGTAATTATGTTTACTTCAACTATTTTGCTTACCAAATTCAGCCCTTTGGCTGCTTGAGATTAGGCAATTACCAGCGGTAAGGCAACAAAGGTAGGACAGCTTCACAGTTTCTAGAACATTGCATTATGCCAGAAGAGTGGTCAAATCCAGCCCCTGAGCCAAACAAAGAGGAAATAAGAGCTCATGGTTGCCTCAGACATTTTACTAGAAAAGATATCATCAGCTATATAGGCCCAATTACTAACTACATGAAAGTTTAAAGACTCTCACCAGATGAATCAATCCTGTGCTTCCCTTGAAGCAGTAACTGCTATTTGGTCACCGGTTTCTGTTCAGCTCAGTAAAGCAATTCACATTCAAAAGCAACTTGAGTTTTCCTAGGCTACCCAGAACAATCATCAGCAACTATTTTTAGTAAGTACTCTTCGCCAGTCTCTCCTGTGACTCGCCACTAGTCGACAGGTCTAACACTACAGCCATCCCAAAGCCTACACGGAGAAGAGTAGAGAGCAGCTTGCTTTCAGAGTTAAGTAAATGTTAGCTAACAGAAAGTTTAAAGCTTAACTACCAGGTGAGTTAATGTTTGTATAGTGCTTTCAAGATGAAAACACTACATGCAATAAGCATTATCATCAAGTCTAAGGAGAGCAGACTTGGCTCTAGTAGAGATACTAGAATTACATCCACACAAATTAAAAGTTTGGATCCTTTCCAGGGTAGATCATTCTGAATTTGCTTTTCTGCCTGCCAGTACACAGCTACATGAAGGTCTGCTTTTTGCAGGCACGGTACAGAAATTCATACCCAAGTTCCAACCCTAAAACCAAGATAAATAACACCACACAACATTCCTGCACGGCAGAGGACCATACCGAAAACCCGCAAAAAAGCCTTAACTTCTGTCATAAAGTAGATAACTGCAGACCTCGAAGAGCAACGCTCCACACACTTCGGCCAAAGCATTCCCTTTTCAGATGCTGATGCTCTTGGAGCTCAAACGGGAGAAAACACTTCTCCTCTCCAGAAATATTAAAAGTTCGTTATTAATAAGCATCCTCCAAGATGACTAATGGAAGGCTTCGAGTCATTGCAAAAAGATCAGAGGGGCAAGCAGATCTGCAGTCAGTTAAACTAGAACAAAACCTACCAAGGCGAACAGATCTAATCTCAACTTTATGGCCCATAAAAAGGTTTTCTGACCTCCACACCACACCTCTTCCATGGGAAACTAGTGGAGGAAAAAGCGCCCTATGGAAGGTGGGAAAGGCCCTACAAGGTTTAAGTGAACTAGAAAGAAAAGCTTCCAAAATGAGGCTCACACAAGAAGCATCCAAACCCAGAGAAGCTTTCAAACTGAGAAAGCATTAGAGCTTGATGGAAAGCTACAGTAAGAAAGCATTCTTCAAGAGAACACCTGAGTCCAGGACTCACTTGTCTTACCTGGAAAAGCTTTTAAGTACTGCACAGGGAGTTTCTGGAATTAACTTTATTCTTTAATCAAAAAGTTTATTTTCTTCCAGATTTTGTAGTACATCATGGAATACTCATAGGTCAAAAGCAAAGACAAAATTCCCATATTTTTTCTTACTCTTAATGAAAAAAACAGTCTGGCCAGTGTTCTGAGGATCATCAATGTTACTGTGATTTATAAGCCTCAAAATCCTGGATTGCTACACTGAGTGTCTGGGGGGGTCAGACCGCCTACACACGCTCGAGAAGAACCTGCAGAGGAGAGAGGCTGGGCTGAGGCCATTTATGCATTAACGCTTTGTCACTCTTGTTTTCCTGTGCATTTTGCGGAGGTGAGGAAACAGAAGGAGCACGTACTAACGATACTAGTGCAGAACATGAATAGAGAAGGCAGAAATAAAGGTAGGAGGAACACATTCATAGGCTCAAACAAACAGGTTGTTTCTGCCATGAACCCGAACGGGTGGGAAGGACCTGAGAGTTTTAGCAAGAGGATCAACAGTTTGCTGCACTCCAAACTCAGCTTCTAAGGGGGAAAGTCTCCATTTCTTTTTTTTAATTCTTTTCCTACTTTATAAAGAGGGTTGCAAAACAGTGATCGTTTTGCCTTGCCTCCCGGCACGGAGGGCCCCTATCCCACGCGGGATAACAGATCAGTGCCTTCAGTTTGCTCAGTCCTTATCAGAAACAGCAGGAGAGAAGAGAGCCTTAACTGTGACCACAGCCTTGCTAGGAAAACACGCTCCGCGAGCAGTAGGGTTCAGACCAGCTCGCTTCAGAGAAGGGTACGCAGAAAAGACTTTCGCTGACTAACGATGATCAGATGGAGAAGCAGGGCAGCGCTCTTGGAGGAGAAGATCTCCAAATTTCACCGCTGGAGGCTTCAACCCTCTGACAGAGGCTGCAAACTGCCAGGTCAGCAGTGTTTGAACAGCTGTGCCCGAGCCAGTAGTGCAGGAAGCACTAGACTAGCTAGGAAAGTGTGGGCAGGTATTACTGGAGTACCTGTATTCTCTACAGATTGACAAGCTAAGCACACCCAGTAACATGCCCAGCAACTAGAGAGCTCTCCAAATAACATACAATATGATGAAACGTATAACTCGCCTTGGTCTGAGAGTACAACGGCCAGAGCACGCAATCCAAGGAGCGACGTACTAAGACAAGCAAGTCCTGTAGCATGTTTCCAGCACCAGCCCCAAGAAAAGCCAGAATATAAGAACTTGCCCCCAAAAGGGAAGCTTCTCACCCAACTCCATCAATTGGAGTGCCTTAATTCGAACTATCTGTTCCGACATGAAGGAACATTAAGCAATTGCTTCCTCTCAAGCTTCAGTTCTCATGCCAGGGAGCCCAAAACGCATTTTCAATTTCTTTAGCGCTCCCAAGGCCGCAGCCTCACTGTCCCATTGTCAGTCAGTCGCTTACCAGGAGCCTTTGTGAGTTGGGAAAACAAGTGGGTAGCTTTGCTGGAGCAGATCATAAGCCACTATTGCCATTTTGGATATTCAGTTTCAAGTTAAAGTATCATAGTTCAGAAAGCATAAGCCCAGTTTTAGGTGAGAAGCATTTCACTGATTACAGGAGACCTTTTTAAGGCACTCCCCATTCTCAAACTAATCAGCAGACAATGCCAAGAAAGGTGACACTGAGCAGTTTCAGCGTTTGCCAGCGCCGTACAAGCACTGAAAAGGGTATAACGCACGCACCGCAGGCACGTCAACAGCAGAAGCATCTCCCAAGGAGGAGCCGAACAATTTTCTTAAGATAGTAAAGATCCAAATTCACCGTTAGAATCCATCTGTGCCAGGAAGACAAGAGGCAGCTGCGTGCAATGCCCAATGGTTTCATTTATTAATCTGTTCAGGAGAAGGATTGTATTTAACATTACAAAACAGCAACATCTGCACATCGCCGTGCCAACTTTCAGCCCCTGCAATTCCATCACACAGGCCATAGCCTCTGCGCTGCTCAGTGAAGCGGGGGAGCCCATACCCTCAAACAAGTCAACAGAGAGTAAGCAGAGCGTGAATTACACCGTTACCAGATGTACGGGAACTGCCTCTTGCAGGGTCTATCCCAAAGCAATATAAAGATGGCAAAAAAAGGCTAAGCTACCTTGAACCACCCTGCATCCGCAACAGGGTGAGATCCTGCACACAGTTGCTACGGAGCAGCTTATATATTCTAATTTATCTCACAATCATCCACGTGGCTGAATCCCAACCTGGCAATTCAAGCCTTCACTACTGACAGGGGGAGCCCATCTTAACCCGAGGAAAAGAGGAAGACGTTCAAATATTTGCAATCACAACAAAAATAGGCCGTCACAGAGACTATAAACCACAGCTGCAAAAGTTTCCAAGATTAAACACTCATTTTCCTGAAAAAGAGGAAAGGGTGTGAAGAACATGACAACTTCGATACATGTTCGTATACACTTCACTGAGCAAGAAAGACCATTAATTCAGGTGCTCATAACGCTATTGAAGCCCAACTTCCCTACAAAATCACTTCCCCACAGATTATTTGGTGTTTAACCTGGGAAAAGCTATGAGGTAAAATTTTCCCCACCCAGCAAGAACACAGATACCACGAAGTCTCTATCCCAAACGGATTCTCAAGTGTCTAATAAGGGCATGGAAAAGTTCATACGACAACTTTTCTTTCCTAGCATGCCCATAACACGTCTTTCCCCAACACCTTTTTTTTCCCCCTCCTCTTTTAAAGGCGCACAACGTTCACAGAATAACTGGAACAGAAGTAGGGAACTTACTTCACCCACCAGGTTTCAATACTGCTAGGAAAAGAGAAGGTCACATACAGCTTAAGGGTATTTGGCAAGCCAGGAGCAGTAAATAAAGGTATTTTCAAGAACGATCACAAGCACTTTCAGGCCTAAGAAATCCTCGTCCCAACGTCAGCGTCCAAATCGCATGCTGCAAACTTCCTGCAAGAGACAAGCTGTACGCATGAACGCGCTCTTCCACGCAGAAAGGATAAGCTACAAGTTTAAAGGGTGTTCTAAAGTGTTTTAAATTAGCCATAGAGACATGATTTAAAACTCACTGGAGAGGTTTGCCTAAAAGAACACAAACCACGGAGTTCATGACATTCTGAAAAACTAGCACCAGATATTTGAAGTTTGCCGTGCAGCGCGACCGCCAGCGGATAAGAGCACAGCACGAGGACTGGCGCGCTGCTGTTTTAAATCTTCTCTGCTCTGTTGCTCTTATGTAATAGGGTTCCAGAGGGTCTCCAGCCCCGAGGTCGGGAAGGAAGCCAACTTCTGATCAAACAAAGTATTAACCCCCCTCTTTTCCAAAGGCTTTTATTTTCAACATATTCTCAAAGAAACGTCTTTTGGTACATTCAGCTGTGCTGTTCCGCGGCACACAAGGAAACTATCACTACTGGAAAGGAAGGGACACAAAGAAAACAAGTTAAAACCTGATGAGAATTTCATGAACGTACCAAAGTTGTTTCAATGACCAAACGGAATGAGAATTTGGACTGCAAGAGGGCAAGTGAAAGAACATCATCCAACAGTGCGAACAAAGGGAAACCTGCACACGCCTCTACACAAGGTGTCGACCCCAGAAGGGCGTTCAAATCAAACCCATCTTTAGCCTTAGTTACCTTTTTCTAAGCTGCTGCCCCTTATTCTTCGGGAGGAAGGAAAGCCAGATTGGAATCAGATACAGAAAAGAACCAGTGTCGAGTGAACGGAGGTGTCTGATACCGTGACTTCGCAGGAAGTTAGGGTCGGGGGGCAGGAGGGGAGTGGGTTTTAAGGCTAAATTCATTGCTATCGAAATCCAGCAGCCAAACGCAGTGCATACTCCCTAACCACTCAATAGAAAAGGAGGAGGATACACACGCGCAAACCCACAAACGCAAAACTCAACAGCTATAAAGGGATCTGATGCTTTGTTACACCTTCCAAGAAGTCTGTCTCCGAGGTCCTATAATAAAAAACTTCACAAAACTACTGGACTTACACCCTCCTCCCACAAATTTCCATGCACTGAACACCCTCGTCTTTCTCAACTACCATCTTCAACCAGATTCGGTGATTCCCACTGAACGGAATGATGTTCCACGGATAAATCACCAACTTCAGCTGAACACCTTCCAGAGAACACATGTGCAACGGTTTTATTAACTCTGAATTTGACAGGCAACAGTTCTGTGCGTTAAGATCTCGCTTCAGTCTCTCAGGCATCAAAGGGAAGCGCAATCTTTTAAGTGTCTTTTTACCCAAAGTTAGAGCACAGGTGTTTGGCAGAGAAGGCATTCAAAACTGAGAACAGCAAAGACTCCAGATCCTTTTTTGGTTTTGCTGTGCGTCTCTCAAAAGGATGCGAGAGAACTACTTCTTCCTCAAGCAGATCTCTAACAGAAAAGGGATTCAAAATACGTACAGAATCTTAGCACAAGAATATGTTAGTAACCAAACTGTATTTTGTGACCACAGCAGAAGAAAGTTCAGAGCTACAGCCCTGGTGATCTCATTAAGGGGGGGGAAAAAAAAAAAAAAGCACAACTTTGAAGCAACGAGATATGTTCTGCCATGAAGCAGCACTGAACTTGGCTGGCTTCCCTCCTCTCTCCAAATAGAAACAAAGGAACACTGTGCTTTACCATTAGACAGAAAATACTGGCACATATTTTCAGAGACACCTGTTAAGACTAGAAAAGCTCACACGGAGTACAGCAGAGGGGGACACACTGCCCAAACGAACTTCAACGAGTTGCAAGAGGCCTAGGGAAAAGGATACCACCACCACCGAGACTCCAGATGCCTGTGCCTGGTTTTTTCCATCCTAACAGCTGCCTGGTCCATCTCAACCTGGGGTAAATAGTTACACGCACTGCACAGATGCTTCACGTCACCTGGAGAAGCGTTACAAGAGGAGGTTTGGCTACGTCTTCTAGGTGAGGTCTACTTCCCAGAGTAACACTTTCCCTTCCTTGCTCTAAAGGAAAAATAAAATGCTGCAAAACCCACTCGGGCTTCAGGCAAGAATTATCAATACTTAGCTTACTTCAAAAAGAAAAAACTCCGCAAGTAAGTTACGTCAACTATTCTTGCTAACATAATCTGCAAAAACCTCATCCTTGAGGAGCTCAGGCGATTGGTATACTTGTCACAACTGCAACTTGAGAGAGGCAGGACATACAAACAATATACGCTCTTCTATTCAGAAGTGAAATATTACACATTTCATACTTCCCAGTAGGAAAAAGAGAATAAAGCCTACAGGAGAAAAAGGAAAAGTTACTGATCTTAAAAAGAGCTTTCCCTCTCAGACTCAGCAATCTAGACAAATACATTGCATTCTAGACTTCTCTGACCTCTTTAAGGAGGCAAAGAGCTCAGGATTTACACCCTCTGATATACAACCAGAACTTACCAAAAAAAGCTGCAAGAAACCTAGAAACAGACTATTTTATAAATGAAGTCCCAGACAACCTGGTACCTGCAGCCAGTTTAGTTTATTAAGAGTTTATTTGCAACCCTTAATTCCACTTGAAGGCTTATTAAACAAAGCTTGCAGGCCGTTTTCTGCTTATTGAAAAGTCCCACCTTTAAAAGCCACTTCTACAACAGCCTTACGCTTTTGCCACAGCAAGGTGTAAAACTTGAAGACAAAATACCAGCAGCGACGGCTAGATCGAATGCGCTGTCGCAGGCTGCGGAGGCTTGTCGCCAGTAGCAAGCCAACAGGTTCGACATTTGGAGTTACAAGGTCCAATATTCAGATACTGTAGGGATGGAAAGGACAAGTCTGAGAATAAGACAATAAAACTCCTAATAGATTCTATCCTCAACTCCCTCACAAATTTGACCAACAACCAAATAGACCTTATCCCCAAACATACCGAATACATAGCAGCTTCATGTTAAGAGTCATCTTATCAAAAGCTGTATGCAACTGCTACTAGGTTTTCCAAACAGCATGGAAAACCTTTCAGGCCACAACTTCCAGTGGAGACTGCAAGTACCCCAGAGTCTGTAAGATCTTGACAGATGATCTTTAGGCCTATGTGCAAAACGCTGTCTAAAGCCCAAATTCTTGCAGTACCAGGTGCTCCAGAATTGCCACTTGCTAAGCAAGTTTTGGGTAACTCGGCTGTGGGGTTAGTTGAGGGTGGGAAGGCAGCAGGCCAACCTTCAACTTCCCGCTTAAAAGCGGGACTACAGGCAGCTTAGTTGAAATACTAAGACAGAATGAGCTGCAGCAGGGATGCATCTTATACCATGCTGGTTTTGACGGCAGCACCTCCCAGAAAAGTAACAGAGAAATAACAGTTACAGAAACCTCAATGAATTTCTGAAAACTCCAAGTTACGAATAACGAACACCCAAAACGTCATGACAGACTGCACATCTCTCCTCCCTCAGGCTACCAAAGACAAACAAACCACAAATTTAACAATGCTGCAATATTTTGCATCTTGTTAGCCATATAAAGTCTAACAAGTTTTAGAAGAAACGTTAAAACTCAAGTCCCAAAATTCAAACCGTCTCTAACAAACACGAATGAAACCTACTCCTACTTCTTGTTTATGCGTTCTTTCAAAGCGCACACAAACGGCCACAGGAACTCAGCTATGGTCCAGCATAACTCCCTCCTCTGTGTAATAAAATTATGGACATGCAGAGAGAGCAGGACTGACTTTTGGATTTAAAGAAATAAAGCCAGTGGTATTTTGTTGACTCGGCCATGCTAAGTGCAACTGATAACGCACGTGAAGATTTCCAACTCAAATTCTCAAAATATGCTTGCTTTTGCCTATTAATGTATACTTCATTTCCTGCTCTTCCCAAAATCTGCTTTAACAAAATTGCAATTGCTATCCTAATTACACAGAAGAGGAGGCTTCAGATTCCCTCCTCTCTGGCAATCAGCTAAACTATTTCTGTAACTAAGGAGATCAGAGCAAGGGCCTCAAACACAAACTGCTAGAATACTAGTAAACACGTAAACTGGTTTTTGTTTATTTGTTTGTTTAAAAAGTTACTTGCATACTGTGTGCACATGAGTGCATATACACACACTGAAACACTTGGGCATCTTTCAGGGTTTTCACAATTCACTGTAAATTCATCGAAGTTATTCACAATTCCTCATAGTTTAAGGATACAAGCAGCTAAAAAAGGACTATATGTAAACATGCACAAGAGAAAACAAGACCGTTTTTACTTTGGTGCAACCAGATTCAGCTACTATTTGGTAAGTGAACTGGCAATTGCATTTATTTTGGTGACTCGGGGTTCCCGCAGTCTATTTCTGATCCCAATGCTACCTGCATTATCCCTCAGCATGCCTCAGCTTTTTGTTGCTCTGTTTACACATCTCTATACGGCTACAGTCCTTCAACTCATTAAGTTGCTAACGGTTTACACAATCCCGCAAAAAAAAGCGGAACGCTTTTGATACTTTATAAATAAGCTACACAGAATGCAGTATTAATTTAATCCCATTTAGATACTGAAAGATTCATCGTTTCATTCATCAAGTGATACGCTTTCCACTATATCTAGGCAGCCAGAAAGAAACCAAAACAGCGTGTTAAAACCAGAAACGCGGCTGTAAAAGTAGACTGAAATTCTACAGATAGAAAGAATAAGCTGCCGCCTTGAGCAATTAAGCAGCGTTTCCCAACCACAAATATATATCCTCCTTTGATATCACTAAACTGTGCATTAATTTCAAGTAACTCGGCTGGTCTTAGAAAAAAACAACCAAAAAAAAAAAAAAGCAAGAAAAACCACACCTCTTTCTCGCTGGCAAGGTGAATTACTGGAAGAATCCTTCCTCGTCAAGGACAATGCGGGTTTGTATCGAGCAGACGTGGCGGGTTTTCCATCGCTAAGCTACTTCGCCCTGTGACTGCGAACAGGAGAGCCCCCAGACGGTAACGCCGACCGTGCGGGGAGCAAGGGCCAGGGGAGAGAAGAGGCAGGCGCGGGCGAGCTCGCACGGGTTACCCCAACGCCACACCACCCGCGGTCAGGGCGCTTCGCCTGCGGCCGATGAACTGCACCTCCTCGAGCTAATAACTGCCTCGAGTTTTCCCGGCCTCAGGCACCTAACGCTGGCTGGTTTTTTTTTTAAATAGATTCATTTCCCTGCCGATATATTTCCGATTCCGTCCGTTGTGGAGGGGCGGCAACATGACGGCAGGAACAACGATCCCCGTCGCCAGGCTCGGCGGACACAGCAACCGCTCTGTAGGCTCCGGTTGGGAAGAAAAGGGAGATGCTCTTCTGCAAGAGCCACAGAAGACCACTAAACACAGAGCGAAAGGTGGAAAGAGAAACCACAGGAACAAGAACCAGTGAGAAAGCGCTAAGAACTGAGTTACTTCAGCCTAAAAGGAGACTGTTGAATTTTTATCTGAAACGGCAAAAAGTAAGGGCATTTATCCTGTTGTTTCACCCACAGTTTTCATGAGCCAAATCAAAACAGTTTATTGGCACCCCCTCCCCTCCGGTGGTTAATGTCACACACGCTGTTGGCTGCTCCAGCAGAAATGTGTTTTTCTTGGATAGATTTTCCCCAACCCTTTCAATCAGGTTCAGCCAAGACACACTCTCTGCTTTAGGACTTTTGAAAAAGACTAGATAATGAGTACTGCACGCCAAGACGTGAGGCACGCTACAGAAAGAAGTTGCTGCGAGGAGAAGCAAGCTAGTTTTCACCTTAAGAACAAACTCCCTCCCGCTCCAAGTACGAAGTTCTTGGACGGGTCTCAAGCTCAGACTAATTTTTGTTTGCATCCTGTGCAAAGTCTGTAACAAATTCGCAGCAATTTAATAAAGATGCGTTGGGAAAGGAGTAAAAAGGGATATGCGTTCCTGTACCTAGTTTTATTCTTCAGTATTGGTCTGTTTCTTTAATTTGACTCCCCTGCAATCAACAGGATGTTATTTCATAGCAGGCTCAGATTTGCAAGGAGAGATTCTTCTAGAAGATGGGTATTTTTAGAAGATGTTTTGATTGGCGGCATTGAGATATCTAGTACAAGAGGTGAAGTCTCCATCATTATCCCAAGACTCCTCAGTTTCTCCAAAAGAAAAAAGAAAAAAAAAAAATCAAGAGGACAATCTAGTCAGGAGATTTTTGTAGAAAATATCTTTAATTCTGGAGGTAGTTTCCTCCCTCCCCCTTCTCCTTTTGGGGCACAGGGGGAGAGAGACTGAAGCATTACCTGCCTGGCAGTCAGTACTTTCCAAGGGTTATGCTTTACTATAAAAGCTAGGGTTTTTTTTTTTTTAATTTATAATCAAAACCAAAGCATATCACACTCACGTGTCTCTAGATGTTGGGACAAGAGCCAAATAAAAAAAAAAAGACTGAATAACATTCATTCAAGCAATCTACGAGCAAAGGCAGCAAGTGAAAATAGTCTGTAATACTATGTCGTCTCCCAGACCTTTAAAAAAAAATCTCCTCTTGCGTTTAAGAGATTCACAGAAGACAGAACAGAACACAGATCCTCAGTCTTAACTTCTAAAACCTGCTGCAAGCGCAGAGAACGCTGTCAGGCTGACAGCGGACTGAACCCAAGGCCTGTGATGTCCGACCACGCGATGAACAGGATGAGCTGCCACCACAGTGAATTACCAGGTTGAACCCGAGACTTTGCTGCTAAAGGACAACACTTCTGACTCACGTCAACGTTGTCTGGACGCGTCACGGACGAGTGCAAAGAGAACACGGTATATTTTCAAACGTATTCCAAAATTTTAAAGCCGAGCGTTTCACAACGAGAGCCAACACAGGCGTAATTGTATCAGAAACGGAGCGCGACGACTGCGAGGCAGGCAGCCTCAGAGGGCCCAAAGGGCAAGCGGACTAAACAGCCGGGGCATTTCCACTTCCCCAGACCTAGAGGATATCCAGCTCTGGAAGAGACAGGATGGGTTTGTTTTTTTTTTTCATTAGCACAGCTGGAAAGAATTGTAGTAAGAACCAGAACTAAAACGCAACCGTTATGTTTCAATACGGTCATCTCGCTAACGAACTGCCTAGGAGGTCGCAACAGATACTACAGAGGGAAGCTGCAGTGAGATATTTTAACCTAAAATTAAGTCAGACCTTGGTACAAAGGGATATTCTCCCTCTGAATTTATCATACGCTCTCATGTAACAAATGCCAAGACTTTTTAAAAGTGATCTGAGCCAGTCAGCACTAAGTTAATATGCAACTACAACTATTAAGAGAAATGGATCCATCCAGGGGAGATGGCTCCAAGTTTCTCTTACATCCTCCAAGGCACCTCTGTGAAGCGAGAGAAAACACTTAACTGTGCAGCTCTCTGCCCCCACGTGTGTCCAAAATTGGTCACAGGTACGATACAGGTGATTAATCTCTGCGGAAGTTAGGCACTGCGTGGCCTCTGTCGTTCCTATGATTAAGTTTGGTGACGTCGAGACAGAGGAGGAAGGTTCCTACCGATCGGCTCCTTTGCTTCAGGAAAAAGTAGCGATAAGCCACAGCAAGTACAGATAATCACAATTTCTCGGCACTACTTTATCTAGCCAAGCATCAGCTAAACAATAACATAAGATGCTTTTGGACGTGAACAAGTTACTCTAACAAATTAAATGAACCACACAAGCTCCATTACTTCAATTAACACTCCCATTTGTACCAGGTCAGCAATTCTCAAGAGCAGCAAGGACAACCACACATACATCCCAAGTATTTCTGGTTTGATCAAGATCCCCTGTCGCTTTCCCCTGGACAATAAACACCAAACCGACTCCAGTCACCACCACTCTGTATAGGACCAAAGCAAGAAATTGTTCGGTGCTGGGTTTTTTTTTTTTTTTTTTTTTTTGGGGGGGGGGGGGGGGGGATCTTTCTCAAAAATGCCCATACATTCTTGGAAATTTTGTTTTCAGCCACTCACACCGGAAGGAAGTTTAGAGTTCTTTTCGTAGACCTAATTTAAGTGAAAACAAATATTTTTCCAGGAGGACTTCTGTAGCAAAACCCAGAACAAGAAAATTACTTTGTACACTAGTTTGACTAGCTGAGAAATTCAAACACCTACATCAGAGCTTCTCACAGACCAGGAAAAAAAATCCTACTAGAAAGCTCCAAAAGGGGGGGGGGGGGGGAGTTCAATTATATAAGGTATAAACATTTTAAATAGCTAAATGATCTGGACGCAGATGGTTGTTAACAAGCAGACAAAAATTAGATGGAAGCGACTGAGAAACGCCACAATATCAAAGCAGAACAGAAAGAGAGGATCCCTATGGCAGATTCGCCGAGTAACACCGACAACAGCAATAGCCTTCATCAGTAGAGGGGAGTGCTCCATTACCACCACGGGTGACTGCAGAGGTTTGAGCATCCTCCTGGATGCTCAAGTCTTTTAGTGATTACTTGCTACCAGCATCGCAACTAAAAGCTTCTGGAAATTTATGACCAAAGCCTTCATGCACTCGACAGCAATGGGGAAGAACAAACAACACTCCTGAATTTGTCTTCCCATCTTATTCCCTTTAGGAACATCACTGCTGAAAACCAAGGAGCTCTCAGATTCCTTCACTTTAAGTTGTGGGAAGGAAGGAGAAGGGAAGGAGCAGAGAGGAAAGGGCTCTGCGAGAGACCAGAGTTTCTGTTCACCCGAACCAGTGACTCTAGAGCTGTGGATGAACATCAATCTACAAGAAACTGATATAAGTGACCGTTGCAACGCTCTACTCCACAGGTACCAGAGGACAGAAAGTGGAAGAGGCAAAACCATGCAACTACTGTCCATGGGGGAAGTGGGAAAGAGCAGAGGGGAAAAAAATTCACACACAGTGAATGCCAGGGAAGAGAGTCACTAATTTTCACTAGGCCTTCACACAAGCACCAAAAGGCTTGCACAAGTCTTGTTTGTTTTTGGGTTTTTTTTTCCAAATTAAGTTTATCAGAGAAGAGTGCCTTGCTCTAGCATACAAATTCACTTGCTCAAGTACAAGAAAACACAGGTAGAAATAAGCAACTCCATTTGCAGAGTGGCTAATCTGATTAGGGCTTACCTGTACCCAACCTGAAGCAGCATTCGGTTTCACGAGTTTAACATAACCCAAGCACGCCTGGTAAAAGCGATCAAACCGGCAGGAGGGGAGGGGAGGGGGGAAAATTGTGCCATGACAACCAGGATGGGATTACGAAAGCTTCCTTTCTACAAGGGATTTTATTTTGAAAATAAGAGCTACTTCAACAGCCAGCGCGCACACACACGCGCACACAAAAGTTAACTGTAAAAATAACTAGAACTCCTTATGCTAAACAAACCCAGACGTTGATGCAGAAAGGCAGCTAACACAGGAGCGTACAGGAGGGGCACTACAGCGCGTTTGACAAGTCAAGCATCTACACAAAAGAGCAAATAACTACAGAACCACAGTAACTGGAGACAGATGTAATTTCAGCCTGTTAGTAAGAATTCAGAGAACTGCGAATGCTCCTAAAATGAGCAGCTCACAAAAAAATAAAATAAAAATAGAAAAAACCCAAACCCCACAAGATACACACCTAGGGCAGTTCTCAGGATCAAATAGACAAGACAACATCAATCAAAGCATTCAGGTAAAAGATTTTCTGCAAGTCTCACTGATTAAAAAGAAGTTTAAAGAGCCAAGAGTTAACTTGTTTTGGGCTTCTTGCCCATTTCTCGAGGCAGCGGGGGGGGGGGTGGCAAGGGGGAAGCGAGCTAGAGGGCTGAATATGGAAAGCTGTCTTTAGGCACAATATGAATCATCCTACTGAAGAATTTTCTTTAAGTGGCTGGCTACGACTCAAAAGGGTCGAGTGATTTTATTTAAAACGGTGAGGACTTTGACCAACGCATGAACAACGAACCTCTGAGAAGTCATTAGACGTCATTCACAAAGAACTGCTGGGCCAACAGGTGTGCATTTTATAACGCTAGGTATTTGAAAAATCAACCTGTATATGAATTTCATCTGCCTTGAAACAGGAAAGTGGTTAACGCCTGAAAGATTTCCTAAGGTTCCTGTAGTTTCCTCAAATTATTTTCTGCTATCAGTTTAAACAGCATCTTCCCTTTGACTTTCGGGAATTCCTGCATAATAGCAGGAGAGGTACCTACAACAGAGAAGGGACAGAATTATTTTATTTTCTTGTTTTTGGGCAGAGACAGTAAAAAGCCAATACCACAAAACACTGAAGGGCTCTTGCTCCGTGTATGCAAGCGTTCTGCATTCAAAACGCAGATCCACAGAAGGCTAATTGTCTCGTTTTTTGAAATAGCCAGCGCTGGAAGAGCAGAAGTCACGTGGAAAAGGGCTCCACCAATTCACACGGAAATAGGCAGATTTAGCTGTTGCCGTTTTTATTTATGCTACTGCCCCAGCAGGAACCTGAGTAATAGCAGCAAAACACACACCTATTCTCCCCTTGGCCACTGAGACGTTAGCCTCCAGCAGAGGCAACAGCCTCTGGGAACAAGGAGACACGTCTCCTCTTCGCTCTGCCTCCCTCACATCAAACCACTCGGATGGGGAATTGGGGCCGCAAGAGTTAAACGTCAGAACCCCCTAGGAGACCCAAGCGAGAGCGAGCGCACCGAGGTGCCCAAGCACCTTCGCAGCCCCGTCTTTCACTCGGCTCTGGATCAGAGACCCCTGCCCCATCGCACACCGATGGCGGCTGCCGGCCGGCCGGCCTCTTCTGCGATCGGCCCCTCCGCAGCCTGGCGGCCGGCAGCTCCACCCTCCCGGGCCCTCGCGCTTCTGCCTGCGCTCTACAACTGCTAGTCTCACCGAAGGTCTGCCACCTAAGACGCCAAGCCCACGTGCAATTTGTGCTGAAGTTACATTAAAACCCCAGATCGCGACACTAGCAGCATACATGCCCGCCCTTATCAGCGCGGCGGATGGAGCGCAGAGGTCGGCCAGGATCCTCAACGGCCGCGCTTTCAGGCTTTTCATCTTTCTAGGCTGCTTTAAATTTGTGATTTTTTTAAAAAGCAAAGGGCAGCAACACCACCTTAGACACCCACGCCATGACTTTCTTAACCACGTTCTCATACAGACTGGCACTCTCTCTCCCTTCACGCTGGCACCCAAAGCACCCAGGGCAGGACAAAACCTGAAGTAATGGGTATGGACAAAGAGATCACCGGTTACCAACACATATCACACTCTAGCTCGTACAACTGTTGCACCATACCTTTTTAAGAGGGCGCAGGAAAAGTACACAACGTGTGCATGCCAGCGCTGACTGCCGCACCCACCTCAGAATACATTAACCTCCCTCTCAAGCATTTTTAAGGGTCACAGTATCGCACAATGCTCTGGCCACCTAGACTGCACATACACAGTCAAAGAAAAAGCAAACACGGCTTATTAATACTTACTTCATTAATAAATACTTCCTTATTAATAAGCAAGTATCTCTTCCTACAATCGACTGCACCTTTACTTGGCACAACACGGCGAGAACCGTCTCCCAAGGCACACGCAGCCTCTGTGAACGAAAGCGTTCACGCCACCAGGCTGCTCAGAGTGCCTCCAACGACGGAGCGCGCGGAGAGCGGGGAGCAGCAATGTTTGCAGCCTCTGGATGCCTGGGAATGAGTCAGGAGCGAGTGCCACTGCGTTAGAAAAAGGCGTCCTAGGCAAAGTTAAATGGGCAGAAGAAACACGTTAACTACTAGCCAGCTTCTGGTATGCTGTCGCTATGCCCAAGCTTCACAATCATGACAGAAAGTCATAAAGGGCCTCGGCAGAGCCAGGCAAGGAAACACCAAGTAACCTCTGGCCAGCAATATCAGCTGCATCCAAGAGAGCACTAACCACCTCTGGAGCCTGCTCCCTGTCACAAGCTATCAGGGCAAGGCCAAAAGCTCAGAAGATTTAATACCTAACTTTATAATAGAAAGATTAAATAGCTAACTTGGTAACTGAAAGCCACAGGTAAGACACAAGGAAATGAGACACTCATGCGTTGAGGTTTAAGATAATCTGGATAGCAGGAACGTCTTCCCTGTTTCCTACAGATGATTTCACTCCCAAGGCATCTAATCCACGCTGTCTTGTATTGCCCTCCACCGCCTCCATTAGCACAACGGGGCAGAAATATGGGGCTAGATGCATGGCTGATCAGCCCACTGACCCACAGCTCAGAAACTTGCATCTGCTTACAAACAGATGCACACAAACATCCCTCTCTCAACTCTCTCTCGCTAAGAAACCGTTTATTTTTGCCATCTACACAAGAGCCCTTTGCTTCTTACTCATCTCCGGAATGGGTTTGATAACGCAATGTAACATCACCAGCCCTGAAACAGCAAAAGCTCAGCATCGGTCACCAAGTGGGAGCCACCAGGGAACTCACTGAGCGCAGGTTGCCTGTAAAGCTGTATGACCTGTTCTATTACAAAGACTTCTATCTAAATGGAGTCGCCTAATTTTTAACCCAATCAAGCTTACAAAGACTCCTACGAACACAGACGGAGTAACGGCCCCGAGCATTTAACCGAGTATCAGAAAACAAGGAAATCGGTTCCAACTGTGGACATGCTGGGTTGAAAAGTACTTCTGGGATAAAACAGTTTTTTCCCCCAGAGTTGGAGAGCACGCACAAAAATAAAAAGGCATCATCATTACAAAAACAGCCAAGAGTTAAAGTGAATAGCAGCAAAACACTTCCAAAGCTTTGCCACAATGTCTTCACTCTCTAATACTAGAGGTAAACATTCCCAAGATGATCAAAGATCTCCCTCTCCCCTCTCTTGTTTGCTGGCCAAGGAAAGTTCAATCTACAAAAAGCTGTTCACTCAGGACAACCCATTAATTCAGCGTCCTCCACCTAGCATCAATTTTTCTGCTCCTGACAGAAAACATAATTAAGACTTCCCTCTAATTCACACTGCCTTCCATTAATATTTTAAAGTCCTCCCTTATGCAAGCAAAATCACTGCAACTTGTTTCTTGCAACATCATTATACGTTACTATGGAAACTACTAAAATGTCACACACACTCTCTATGCAGCAGAGCTTCAGGCTTGTATCTTGATCCACCTTATTTCCCCTCTTTCAGTACTGTGGTGACCAAATGTCTTGAATCTTCTTTAAAAAAAAAAAAAAAAAAAAGCAAGCATCATTCTAGTGCAGGGATTTTTGGTTGTCATTGCATTTTTAAAGTCATTTAATATTCTATTAAGCAAGAAGCCAACTGAAGTTATACTTCACAAGTCACCCCTAGTCCCTGCCCAGCCACCCAGGAGGTGCTTTTTTAAAAAAATTAAACAACACTCAAAACTATCTGACAAACTTAGTGCTGCACCTCTCCAGACGGTGCCACACAGAGACATCTGAAACTGCAGTGACATCCGCAGCTACCTGCCAAAGGCTACTCCTTTCTCCCACTCCATCTGACAGAAACAACTGTCCCGCTACGTAAATAAGCGAAAGACAACACAGAAGTCACGTCCGTTACACACTAAGGATGCCCGCGTTTAGCAGGTTTTATAAAGGGAACTAGAACTGTTAAAAATGGGCTAAATATTTTAGAGTATTAAATGGTTCAGAAAAGAGCGTGTTCATATTCAGTCATTCATAAGACCACATGAATTCATCTGCTTCAGAGGCAAAAGAATTACAAGATGTGCCAGCCGAACCCTGCCATCATTATCAGAGGGAACATCTCGTATTGCAACTAAGACATCACAGTTGCACATGAGTACCAACGAGAAAACAGCCATCTGCCAAGTTGTTCACCTTCACTAACCTGATGGCTTACAACTAACAGAAGAGCTATAAATACATCACCGTGATCATCTTCCTGCTTAGGTACAATAACTGACCACAAAAGACTGCTGTAACAGCAAGTGCGTTTCCGCACATCTAGTTTGAGGCTCTTTTGGGGGAGGCACGGGTAGAGGAGAGCCACCTTCAATTCCTGCGCGACCCAAGCGCAGCAAAATCTTTGCAACGATACAGCTTCGAAACAAAACCAGGGAATCTGAGCTCTCAACAGCACAAGTCTCTTACTCCACTTTTAAACGTTCTCTTTTACCTAGGTATCACCTCCATCGCTGACCTGAAGCGATTTAAGGAAAAAACGTGCTCTGCATAGAAATCCCAAGCCTCATTCTCCCAAATCCACAAATCCCCCATTGCTCACAAACTCTAAACTGTGTGCCAGTGCCAGGTACCCTTCCCACAAGTGGCTTGCTCAGTGGCGAGGGCAAAGCTAGAGCAGACATTCCAAGAGGAACCTTATCACAGAGAAGGTTGGGGTCAGGGGGTGGAAGAGCTGGATGCTACTTAAGCAAACAATTTCATTAAAATCAACGGCCAGCACATCAGCAAGTCTTTCAGACACGCAGAACTGCAACTAAAGGATGTCAGAGACAACGCTGAACACAGCGGAGAGCTGAACCATCAGGACACCAGCGAACGTCATCCTCAGGAAGGGTTTGGCTCTGGAGACAGAAAGGGCAACCGCGACGCAGAAGCCTGCACTGCCAACTTAAGCGTTTCCACTTCCCCGTCCAGTTACTACTCAATACACATGCCTTTACTTATTCATATTATTAAGTCCTACCTTTCATTCAAAAATACACCAAGTAAAACCCAAGTGAAACTCCTGAAGTTTCGTTTCACCCTTAGCGTTTTATCTGAGGATGGCCTAGCAAAGCCGGCCAGTTTTCCAAGCCTTTGAAACGAGACACTTGCAAAACGCACCATATCCAGGGTGTGCCCAAAACATACTGTGTGGAAAAATTTGTTGGGGTAGTGCCAGTTTAGCAAGGAAAACATTTTCCCCCAGCTGGAAGTCTAGCACAGCGCTGCCGCCGAGCTAGTGCAACCAGAACGTATCTGGTGCAGGAGAGAACAAAGGAGGGGGAAAAAAAAGCCAATGTTACTGCATAATGAAAACCAAAATCTTTCAGGAAGAAAAGCACATCTGCACAGTACACCTTTGCAATCTCTGTAAGGAAGCTCACACTTGCCCTTTCTCTACTTTAAACATGAGGCAGATAGTCAGTTTTTCATCTTGTAGCAGAATTAGCAAGAATAAAAACACAGCTCTAAACTGTAGCCGCTTACAGATGCTGGTGTAACGTAATACAAAAGTCTTTTTCCCATCCCCCAGGCGGGTGTATTAGACTTCAACATTAGAGATCAGCTCTAAACGGGGCCCCTTTCCTTTGCTAAAACACTACAATTTAGCATGAGATTGTAGGAAAGTAGATGAGTTACCACACTATTTCTCTACTGCCAGTTCACATTCATTAACCTCAAGAACATTTTTCTGCTGCTTTGGGTGCGGTGATAAATTTTTTCCGATGAAAAATAAAGTAAATATTTATGTAAACTTATCCAAAGTGTCACCCCCAAGTCCTAAAAATCTGAACTAGAGCCCTTTCTTACTTGCTGCCCCAGTGGGAAAGGGCTACAAAGGCAAAGCATAATTTACTGCTAGTGCCAGACACCAAATGATCTCGAGTCCTCCACATTATCTTTCAGAGACAAGGCCAGCGTAGCCCCGCAGCTCTAAGAAGCGGCTCAAGGAGATCTCTGACTCACAACAGAACGGCCCAAAACCCAGCAGAAGAGTTCAATGAAGTCAGTCATGCACAACCGCTCGCTTGCTGCTTGGCCACGGCTGTTCCCGACACAGGAAGAGACTCCTATTCCCTGGGGAAGCAACTCAAAGAATCCCAAAAAGCACTCATGGGAGAGGCACGCGAGGAATTTCAGAAGGAAAGCAGGCATTAGCGCAACCTGCAGCGTACTAAGGCATCTCAGAAAGATGCTTTGTCTGCGTTCAAAGCCCCTCACAGAACTCAAATGCTTTCCTGCACTAGAGGACCCGACTTCACCATTACTCTAAGCACGTGACCGAACACGGAGGGCTGGTACTCTTCTGCTAGTAACCTCCCCTTTGCCCCACGTGACTGCAACCCAGAAGAAAATCTATTTAAACTAACGTATCAGACTCATCCTAGGATGAAAGCCAATACTACCTTAACTGAGGTCTATGGGTAGCACTGAGTCACATTTAGCACCCAACCTTCCTTGCATACTCCAACCAGGTCTGCCAGCCTTTGGTAGGCTTTTGGTCTACCAAAAGCCAGAAACAACTCTCTAGGTATCTACTGCATCTTTAAAAGGTGTGCTATGACCAAAGTTCCTCGGAGAAATAACTGACTTGGTTTTCTTAACATCTTTCTCAACCAGGGTTTTCATTTGCCCTCTTTTTTTTAAAAGGCAAAAGGGACTGGGAAAGTGTCCTACTTAGTCTGGATACCTGATTAAGCATTTTTGAACAATAAGTGCTCTCTGCTATTCTGTTTTCAAATACAAAGCAAGTACATGTTCAGGATTTGCTCTTTTTCTCCTTTCTCAAATGGAAGGAGCCTGAGGGACATCTCTTGTGACCAACATACTGCTGCTGAGCAGTACATGATTGAAACAATTCACACAGGGCATATAAAGACTTTCATGAACAGCTAAACACTAAAAGGTTAGGCACTCTTCTCCAGACAGTATCTACAAACACAGCTCAAAGTAGGGAGCAAAAAAGAAAAATGCCACCAAAAAAACAAACAAACAAACAAAAACACTGAGCAGGTAACTGAAAAAAGTCATAAGCAGTAGAGACAGACTTACAATTGCTCTGCATAAATTAGAATTAGTAAACCATGCTTGTGACCAGTAGAAAAAGCTTCCTTGGTCCCAATAACATGGGATCTGCCATCTGAGTTGCAGCTCCACGAAGTCAGCCATGAGAAACGCTATTTAATAGCCCTTGAGATACATGCTTCCTTGTAACGCCCTGAAGAATATAATCAAGGGAAAACAACGTGAATTTCTAAAGCCTAAATGGCTCAATCAACTGATGCATCAACAGCAACTACTCCTCAAACAACCGTGGATATAAGTAGTATATGCACTCTTCTTCATCGCAGGACTTTGAAAGCAGTGCTTGACAAAAGCACAAATTAATGAAAACAACTTCATCGCCACTCCAAGTCCAACAGCCCTGAAACCCAGGCAGCACAATGTGACACAGCACGGGGAGGTGTCAACACACACGGCTGCAGAATGATTCACTGCAGCTCCGAAGTGCAGAAGGTGCTCAGATTTCCCACCAGTAAATGGGGATAATTATAAACTGTGCTTAGGCATCGTGGCCATAGGCATCATAACAACCACGACTGAACACGCAGCACTGCCTGACCCTTGTAAAAGATGGTATGAAGACATTTCCAATTAAACTTTTCATCAGTCTTTTTTTTTTTTTTTTTTAAAAACAAAGTCTCACATGATACACAGACTGAGGTCAGGGACTGGAAGAGACTAAATCACATACCACCTATCAGCTGATTACTACATCACTACTCCACGTAGGTAATAAATCAGCCAAAAATAACTGTCAAATTCTGATGAAACTAGTCTACAGCCAAATGCAAGACAACCAAAGAAACCAAGCAGGCTGCAAAAAGCAACTACTGTTGCCACATGAAATGCTTTCCATTTATAAGTACTAGTACCGAGCTATAAAAATACTAGGATTTTGCTTATTTGCTTTTGCTCAAAGACGCTATGGCATCACCTTGATCACATACGCCAGAGCCCCAGTCAACAACCCTCCAGCACTGGCAGGAATTCACATGTCCTGCTCCAAGTGATCTTTCACAAACAATAGCTCCTGATCCTATCACGTTGACAAGCAGTACTTGGGCCCTTCCAAACTAGTATGAAATCTCAGGAGGCTGCTGCCTACGGTCACGCTCGGCTAAAAAAAGTTCGGTAAGACTCCCTACAGCAGAGGCTCCCAGCTCGCCTTAGCCATCATAAAACTGAGGCAAAGCTTCTGCTGCTCCTGGACTCTGCCACCACAAACACTTTTGAAGCAACACATAAGAGGCTCTTAGCTGTCAAGTAAACAGTTGCATATTGTTATTCTGAGAGCAAGTGAAATGTAATTTGGTAGTCCTTAATCCAAATAAACCCAAGAATGCATCACGAACCAATCCTGTCCGTACACACTTTCTTTCCCTATAAGCCGCATGAGAACCAGGAGTGTCTTGTTAAACCAAGCCCATACCTGGCAGGGCTTCCCAACAATGAAGGTGTAACAAATACCTCCCTGCTTTGTTTATGCATTACATGATGGCCTGGTTATCCACTTGAATGACACCGCCTGCTTGAGCGGCAGGTCTGTGAGTCCTTTAAAAGGCCCTACCGAGTTGTGGTATGTCTTCTGCTACTGGAAAGATGCAGTTCCTCAAGGAGACTCTGCTCTACAGCAAAGATCGGGCTGGCCAGAACTGTACAAAGGCTTGCAAGTCTGTCCTTGACCAGATGCTGATTCTGGAATGCCACCACGCCAGAAAAACTCAAAGGTCAACTCTTATCTAAGCATGAGGTAAACATTTTCTTTCCTTTTCGTGCTTCTACTTGAATCCCAAAGACATTTGTAGCAAGCAAGCCACAAGACACAACAGCCGTAGCATAGCTCTCACTAGTCTGGGAGAAGGGACCTTGTCATAAACCAAACAGTCCATCGGGGTCTTCAGCTGCCTGCTAAAAAATTTTAGGGAGCTGTTAGGTTTCAGGCTAAGCTGTAACAGGTATTTATGCTTCACACTACCACAGCAGACCCTGGACCACAGCAAGTATTTGGTCAAGTAGATTGAGCTAACGACAGCTCAAATCGCTGACACAGACTTCTTCCTCTCCCATTTAAAGTCACCAAGAAGTACAGCCAGTGACTTCCTCAACTTACTTGGATGACCCAGATTATTTAAAAAGTAAAAATAAATAAATAAAATAGAAGTTTATCTTCAGAGGAAATACCAAAGTAAGAGGAAGACAAGAGTTATCAAGCAGTTCCTTGGGGGAAAGGGCATCCAGGAGCAATGGATACTCACGGAATGCTGACTGAGGGACGAGATAAGTTTTTTTTACAAGGTTCTTAATGACTATTATACACTCATTAAGATACTCAGTCTCACTACTGAAATAATGAATAGTCAGGGTAAAAGACCTCTGTCCAATAAGTAAGTTCAGCAAGCTGCAAAATCTGGCCACACTCGAAACCAAGCCTTCACTTTTCTGTGCTCACACAAACGTAAAACAATGGTTCTGTATAGTAACCTGGCCCAAGGCAGCTTTCCAGTGGGAGAGTTAGCTCTTCCTCTTCCTGTCTCTTCGCACTATTTTTGAAAAGAATGCTATTTACTCAGATGTACGTACCAGTTCTTAAGGCTGACTTAAGGAGTTCCTGTAACAGGCACCAACATGCATTCAGCCTCCACTTCAGTAATGCCAGACCTCGTGAAGACCCAATGTCAAAGCACTCATGCCAGCAGGACAGTCAATGCTGGAAAGACTAATTACTAAATAGCCACAGGCATGGACTTCAAACTAGGTTTGGTGGGCCTGGCCTAAACGCCAGTATGCACGCACATCAGCTTCTGAATCTATAGACAACAAGGATAATTCTTTTTATTAGCTTTAAAATCACTGGCTTTTTAAGAGTACTCATGAGGCTGGGGAATTTAAAGGCATGACTAACACAAAGGGCAGAAAAGTCAGAAAAGAATTTCACGCATCATGTCTCTGAATACCACACTTCCTCTAGGGATTAAGATGAGTAGCAAACAAATGTCATTTTTGCCAGACAACACGTGAAGTATAACTATGAAATCCACAATATGGGAAGTTTGATATTACTTTAGACAGACAATTTCAGCAAATGCCTCCTCTAATAACAAGCTAGAACATATAATAGTCAAGAGCTATAATATATATATTTATCAGCACTTGTCTATACGAGACCGGTTTTGGAGGATGTTGAAGTTGCTGAATACAAGAAAACTACAAAGAGTTCCCAGACACCGCTCATGTGCGCCTACCTACCCAAGATTTATGTCACACAGTACTTGAATAGCCACTAACATTACTTTGGACAACAGGTACAAACAGACATTAAGTTATTTCTCCATAGAGATCTGAGAAAACCCAGAATAGGCCAGGTATGCTAACAGTTACACACGGACTTAACATTTTTCAAGCCTTGATTAGAAAAATGTCAGCATTCCAGAAAGGACCACTTCTGACTGTTGCACAGCATTTTGTTGACAGTAGCTATACTTCACAGACTGAGGTTTAAGTTCAATAGGTCCATCAGCGTGGAACAGATCATCTACTGATGCAAGCAAGATTTTACACAGACCGAACACAGAATATGGCCTTTTAAGAGATTTGTTCAAAATACCGTGGTAAGCGCTCTCAGGGAAAATGCTTTTCTTCGGGAAAAAAAAAAAAATTTCCTTTGTTACTTGACCTGTCTCAAGACCTTTTCCCTTGATGATGATCTTCCGCCTCCACACACAAATTAACAGCTAATATTTATGCAAATAGTATCCAGTTAACAACTTAATTATGAGGCTGTTGTTGTCATTTAATGCAACTCATGGATAAGAGGAAAACTCCCAACAATAATTTCCCAGAGGTTCAAGATGACACACTCACTCTACCCTTCCATTGGCACTTGGACCAAATCCTTTCAGAGTCCCGTTCTCCCCCCTCCCCCCCACCAGTTCATTTAAGGGAAAAAAATATATATAATAATTCCCCAGTCAGGATTATGCTGCCAGCTACAAAGATTCAGACTGACCTTACTTTATATAACCGGTTTACAACAAAGACTCCCAGTGTAATAGACAAACATTTCATTTCAGGAGACAGGTCCAACATATAAGCGAGCCACTGGAGAGAACTGTTTATAATATTTTGGGTTTGTATCTGCTGCTTGCTTGAGCTGCTCCAGCCAGCCAGCATTTCCAGGACTTGCCACCCTGCAACACCAATGACTCCTGTGTGCACGAAGAATTTTATCTTGAATATCACACGTGCTGCCTGAACTAGGAAGTGTCCTAAAAACAACACTGCACTAGTTTTAACAGATACTCCTTTGATCCAAGCCCATCAGAAAAGTAAAATATTCTTGCAAAATCCAGATTTTCCATCTGCCACCTTTCACCTTGATCTCCCCCCCACCAGAGGTAAGCAAAGCATTGCTGCTACTTACAGCGGTACATGGGGTTGTTCTAGGTCTGCTTTGGTCAGTTCCTCTTCTTCAACGTCAGACTCTCCTCCCGAGCTGCTGTCAGTGACATCCGAGTCAAACGCCTGTTCGCTGGATCTCAAGTTGGCCATACCGCTGGCTGTGAATCTCTCCAGTTCTTCCGATATCGAATCGCTCTTCAGAAAGCTGCTTAGACCTTCGGAAGTAACTGTCTCACTTGCAGCTTTCCTCAAGGCTGCTTCTGCCTTTCTGGTCAACATCAGCTGGCTCCGATGCCTCAGGGGATCCAAGTTGGGAAGTTTGCTCAGAGTTTTCTCTAAGAAGCCACCCAACTGCTGCTGGATGTGTCTCTCCACCTGTTTTGCCTGCACTACCTGCAAGCGTTTCTGTAGCCTGCGAGCACGGTTCTCAATGTCTGCTTGCCGTCGCAGCAATGCCCTCGTCCTCATCTCGGAGTCGAGAGCATTGTGGTGACCGGCCAACAGGGAAGGTTTCTGCTCCTCCAGCTTACTGCTCCCAAAGTCAGAGTGACTATCAACACTGGACAACCTTGCCTCTCCACTGCCACCCTCGAGCACCCGCTGCTGCTCCATGGAATTACGGGAAGATTTATTTGCAGTGCTATTATTGCTAAATGGAGTTGTGTGCTCTGCATCAAGGCTTCTATGTGGAAGAGTGCAATTGGTCAACCCGGTCTTCAAGTCCCCCAATTCAGAACCTCCTGCATTATAGTCAACACCCGGGAGGGCAGCAGAAGGGGGAGCACACTTCCCACCATTCAGAGAACTAGAGTTTTCATGGTCTGAATTGGTACTTCTGGACAATTTCTTGGCCAAGCCGTTTACAGGCGCTTGCGGGAGAGGTGGCTGGCTATTAGTACTCATTGTTTTTAGATTCTCCAAAGTAAATTCCAACACTGGTTGCCTCCCCAACAGATCACTCGTTTTCAAGAAAGACTGAGATAAGAGTGAGTGAGATTTAAGGACTGTCTGCTTGTTGAAGACTCCTTGCAGCTTCAGAGGCTCTTTTGAAGAAACAGATGTTACATCCGAGCAGAGATAAGAGGCCACTAGTGGCTGCAGCTTGCCCAGCTCTTCCTTCGTAGAGTTGTTTCTGAAATCTAAACTGGGATCCTCCGGAGCAATGGCTTTCCTTTTGGTGCCGTTGGCAGCCAGGAGGATGTTGTTGGCGTTGCCGTTGCTCTCGGCACTGCCAGGCGACAAGGTGGAGGACGGGGGAGCCAGCTTGAACCGGATGTGGTGAGCTTCAGCTGCTGCGTCAGTGAGAGCGGGCGCCATCGCAGCCATTCAGCACAGAGAGACGGGAAGTCCAGCCTCTCCCGGTGCCGAGGCCAGCTCCTCTGCCTCTCACTGCCTCGCCAGAGGGCAGCCTGGAGAAGGGGAGGGAAGACAGAAAGACAGTTAGACATCCTGCTTATAGGAAATAACACGAACAAGATGGGGCAAAAGCAGCGAGACTCAGCGATTCAATACTCCTTTTGCAAAAGCCATGCACGCTCCACGCTCGGGACAGCATCCCCCCACTGCATCCACCAGCCTCATCCTGAGCAGAGCCGTTTGGGTACCAGGCAGGCAAAAACAGAAGTAGCAATAACTAAGGGGGTCCTCAGGATCTTCCAAAGCTTTTGCTTATAACTATTATCCTCATCTTTCAGTCCATCCACCAAGCACACAAGCATCCTTCCAGGCCCTTGTAAAACGTTTATCCCTGGTCACTCCCCAATTCATAGCTCAACACCACCAGCTCATCATCTTCACCTGTAAACTCCTTGAGCTATGCCTATAAAACAGTTTTTACTACTTCTGCTGCCAACTAGGATGCATAAGAAATGACAAATTAGAACTAGAAATTGCAACAGAGACTGGGCTCGAGAGGAACAAGTCGCTGTATGCTCAGACTCCTAGTGGCTAAAGCAACCCCGCAATCCCACACCTAGGAAGGCAATCCCACTGCTTCCTGGAAAGCCATGGATTTTGAGAGAGTAGCTTCCCTCGAGTACATGAAATCTACCTTCCCAAAAGCACTTTTCAGAATAAGCCAGGTGGTTTCCAGCGTTAGCTATTCATTCCAATTTCTCTTTCAAAAACATGGATAAAGATTAACCCACGTGCCCACCACGACACAGTGCTTCTACACTGTGACTGTAATAGTAAGCCCCTGGCTTAACTCAACTAGATCAAACAAGTTAACTGAAATGAACAAAGACATTTTATTCATGTATATTGCAAGCTTTTCCCCCTCCCCCAGGTGACAACTTTCTTAATGGTCAAGAAAGTAAGTAAATGACCAGAAGTGCCAGCATTTTTAATTCTCCTCCCCTCTTTTTCTGTATTTCCCAAACTGCATTCCTGTAGCCCACAGAACGGACTATTTTAATAGCGCAAGTTATTTTTGCTGCAAAGGCTATATAGCACCTTCATAAGCTATTTCAAAGTCAATTCAATAACAAGATATCGCCCTGGTCTCTTGCCAGATATACCAAATCTCCAATTTCACATAAATTTGCATAAGCCTTTTGTAACTATTTGTTAACACACCCCAATGACTAAATTAATATACCACTTTGTAGGAAAAATGAGAACTATCTGAAGTTTGAAGACACTGAATATGCAAAACATAACATACAGTTTTGTCTCTAGCTTTGTTCAACTGCACCACAGTTACTCCCCAGTGTCAGACCAGCCACCTAAGCCGACCTATAGAGCTGCTTTTAAATACCATTTGCGTTGGCTCTCAGAGCACTTCTCTGCCTCCTCTATCCACCTCTTCCTCCTCACGGACCCCCAAGGACTTGACCAAAAGATCAGCATCATCCTCCTCCTCCTAAGCTGGGAATCAAATGTTTCTCTGAGGTCAGACCAGTAGCCAGCAGAGCAGAAATCCCAGATCTCCTAAACGCAGCTCTGGGTTCCACCTGCTAGTAATGAAAGAAATAGCAGAGTACCGGCAAGGGCTGACTCCTGGGAGTATGATGATATGGAGTATGACTAGTAGAGATGAAGCCTTTTTTCAACTGGTTCCTAAAACAAAGGCCACAACCGCACTATCTGCCTATCCCCCATCCACTCCCAATAACAGGGACCACAGACAGATATCAGAGCTCGAAAACACTAAGCACCTTTGACTTTCTGTGAAAAATCAGAGGCACGTTAGAGAAACCAAATCCATACCCCACCATGGAGGGAAGGCCTGCAAGACGAGTGCAAAGTTTATCTTCTCGGTTTGGTTTCTATGAGCACGTACACTGGCCAGGCCTATCACCAGGCCCCGCATTCAGACCGAGCTACAGTCTTGCCCCCTCTTTTGACAAACCCATGGTTAGCCAACACAGAGAAAGACGACAAGGAAGAAAGTCAGAAATTATACGCTCGGAGGAATGACGAGGGAAGGGGAGGAGATCTGAAGATATTGTAACAGAAGCAGAGACACTAGAGATGAGTTCAGACTTTGTTAAGTTCCCTGCTAACAGAACTTGGCTTGTTTTTTTAATACAACTATACCCTGTCCTTGCTGAAAAAGCATACTATATGCCTAAAAATTGAATGCACACTGCATTGGAAATGGCTTTCAATCATCAGTTGGGTTCATAAAGTCTGAACATGACCCTTCAGCAATAAAAACATGAAGATCACCGCTCTTGTAGGGAACTTTCCACTTGTAGCAAAGACGCCCTTGGGAGATGAGGGAGGAAGAGCGTCAGAATAAAGGGCTTCCCCTTCTACCAAGACCTTCACTAACAATACACATATACTCGGACTGTTTCAAAAGGTCTGCCGTCAGCTCTGCAGAAACATGCCCGTCTGTCTCCCAAAGTAAAATTCTAGATTGGTGCACTATATCACGCTTACCACTGTAACATCACAAGACATTCACAGCAGCTTAAGAAACACCCAGACGGTAAAACAGTAGAAAAGCCTGCACTCGGTGTGGAATGCAAAGATTCTTCATGCACAAACTTGCACTACACCGTAGCTGTTTAATAGTTTACCAAGCCTGAAGAGTACTTTCAATGTAATTTTAAAAAGTAAAATTGCATGTCATCAACTTTAGTTTTATTAACAGCAGAAGTAAGAAACAGAAGAAAAAAGAAAAAAGCCTTTCATACTAGCTTTTCCTCCAGTTTAGCAAAGTCAGTTTAAAAAGAAAATCCTCATATTAAACTAGTGTAACCCCGCTGAGAGGCAGCTGTCTTAACTTCACTCTTAGTTGGATGAACAACATTTAAAATACTCTGAAAGTCTGGAAATCCTCCCTTAAGAGCAAGGCTTTGTTCCAGACGCTTAAAGATGACCTCCAAAAGTTGTTAGGTTTTTTTTGTTTCCTCTCCTCTCTTCTTAAAATAGTCCTTACAAACTGTCTGTCTGTGTGGTGGACACAGCATGGTTTCTTGGACACTGAATTAGATCTCTACTGTTATAAACCAGATTTGGAAAAAAAAAATTAAGTAACTTTTGCAAACGTGTTTTCTGTCCCCTTTGCTTCTAGGTTTTAGCTGTTGTTAAAGATCTACTACAGTATCAGTAATTCCTTCCTAACAGAGAGCTTGGGCGTGAGGAACATCTCTTTTTAGGAGTGAACATAAGAAGGAGTAAAAGAAATACAAAAGAGGAAAAGGAAAGGACATGGACATAGTCTGAGGCTTCTGAGAGTGTTTTGCCAATTACTCTAAAAAGTACCCAGTTGTTCCAAGTCTTCTGCCTGCCTCTAGGACTCAAAACCACGCTGACAAGTTCTCCCCAAACTGGTATCACCCATCAATACCATCAAATTAAGGTAAGCATCTGCCGGTTCCCTTTCCTGGTGTTTCTTTGCCAAGGGTCTACAACCCCAAACGCTGAAGCTGACAGGCGTTATGATCTGCAGTAGGAATAGAGTCCGTTGAAGTCCTGCTGGCAGTCAGTTGTCAGAGGAAGCGGGTGACTCAAGATTATCGCTCCAGTTCAACGATCACAGGGTGTCTGCTGCAGTGCAAGCTCCAACCCTGCCCTCAGCAGCTGCAGCAGGATGCCTGGTGCACATTCCTCGTTCTAGATTTCCTCAGAAACACATAAAAGGAGCTTTTTCTGCAAGGCCAACGTGGAGTTGACAACATGTTTTAAAATAACGCTCAAAATCCACATGCACGTTCTTGATTTTTTTACTTTAAAACTAGAACACTGCTAAAGCAGTTCGCATTAATTAACAGAGGAAAGATGAAAGACTTTAGTAAGCAGTTAAAAACGGTGTAATCACAACTCACTCATCTTCACTCACTTCCTGAAAAGTGCATGCAAGGCAACCAAAGCAGGAAAGTCACTGAGCCTATTCAGTCAAGTGGCTTCACCCACAACTTCACATGAACAGCACTAACATTCAGATTCTTGCAGTTTTCTTGAACAGAGAGCAAGGGGGAAAAAGACAGATGAAGCTGAGGCAACAAGGGGATGCTGGAAGATGCACAAGGAATGGGTACGGTCACGCTATGCCCTGGAACAGCTATCGGGTCGCAACACCCCTGGAAACCAGTCCTTTCGGTGCACTGACTTCTGCAGCACTGTTTTTAAAACCCAGTTCTACAACTAGACACTTAAAGGAAAATTGGGTTTCCAAGCACAGCGATTTGGTGCAACACCTCAGAAAATAAGCTGAAGACAAACAGGGAAAGCTCTGCTTTCTAAAGGCATCGTGACAACAGACTGAGAAATCAGGCACCTGTGTTTCCAGTAATGCGCATGGAGCTCTCTTTCTGATCCTCCCAAGTCCTGGAAACAAGAGGTATCTATAACTTCTCTTTTGCCCACCCATCTAAACTCTCAAAGTACTTCCAGCTCTCCTTTCCAAAGGAGCTCCAAACTCTTCCACTGGCACGTCTCTCAGCACAAAAACAGGAGTCACTTCACGACTGGCTCTTCTCTCAAACTCCTGAGACCTTTAGCTGCACGGCTAAGCTATCCTCGCCGCCTTCAATCTCTCCCAAGACCACTCAGCAGCAGCATTCTTTTTTTCGATACCACATGCACCTTGTATAAATTTATATTCCCTGAAATACGATTTAAACCCTTGATGTTTGTATCCAAAATTCCTCCACATGCTGTTTAGTTTCATCACATGCCAAACCACTTTCGGACTACTCTTCGTAGCTGTTTCGAGGCCTCCTTACTTTCCCAGATCTCCTCCTACAAAGCACTCGTCCAAACCCACTTAGGCACATTCCCTTTTTCCTAGGGCTTACACTAGAAACGAAGACAGAAGAGTTTACGTGTGATCGTTTGGAGACTGAAGTTCTCAACACACATGCAAAGAACAAGTAACCTCCGCTCCATGCCCAACATGCAAGCCTCTCTTTGCCTGACTACATGGCCACCCACAAACTCCTTGCTCTCACATGCTATGTCCTACCTAAAGCACAGGCTTTGGAGAGCAGCTAACCTCCTTTACAGGCTAGGACGCATGTTTGAAGGTGCCACTGAGTTAACAGCAGTGAAGGACAACCTACCCTGAAGGAAGTGAACATTATACCAATTTCCACTTCCCCTTTTTTCCCCCGCCAATGAATTACAGCGCAGCCAAATCTTGAATCCATGTGGTTACAAATGGATTTTAGAAAAAGCTAGAATAAAATCCCCATATGCTTTATTCTGTAACTGAAATACATCATATAAGCTTCTAAACTCAGCAGTCAAAAAACTTAAAATGCAGGTACTTGGTATACAAGCTAAAACCTTGAGCCCTAGAAATACTTTCCATATGCAAAAAGGCACATCTATTAGAAATCACACATATTAGACATAATAGATTATCTACATGCCTTTTGCATCACCTTTCAGTCTTTTGTAGCTTTAAGACAGATGTTTATCAATTCAGAGAGAGATACACATGAAAAGTAACTCTCAAAGCTTTAATTAAGAAAACGTGACAAGTACAGGACGATAAATTTATCGATAAGCCAGCTATCACATGCAGTTTGCCAGATGATGCGCTTATGGTGACCTACATTTGGGAAACAGGCATTTTTTAATATTAATTTTTTTTTTAAAGTTAAGAACATACAGAAGCACTGCAGATTTTTTAAATATATGCACAACTATCTTCTACATAAAAGACTGGTACTTAATCTCTCCAGAAAAATAAGGATTTTAATGTTAAAAATCTCCCAGGAGATGGCATTTCTGCTCTGAAGCCATTAAGGAAGATACTGTGGAACTCCACATTTATAGCCTTTATTTCCAATCTGAAGCACTCCTGATGAAAATAAAAGCCATCCGTTTCCATTTGCAGTCCCACAAAAACAGCAGGGTCTTTTGGTCAACTCTAGAAACAGAAACTCGAGGGCCTAGATACCTCAACTGGAACCTCCATACCTCCCTTTTCTTCAAGTACGTTTTTCTGTAATGCTTGCGAGTTCCTTCTGGATATAAATAAAACTATTCAATGGCATAATTTGAGGTACAAAAGCTTTATCAATATGATGTCAGAAAGTAAAACAAAAACCACATAGCAAGATTAATTGTCATTTCCCAATTCACAACTCTGGAAAGTCTAATAGTTTCAAACAAGAATGCCTTCACTTGGTAAATGAAGTAGCTGGAAGAAAAAATAACCACTGCTTTTAAGTTATTCTTCCGAACAAAGTTACAGTTTGCAGTCAAATAAAAAGAAACGTGCTTTAAAAAACAACAATGGGACGTTTGCAGAAAGAAGCAGTCTGACAGAGTACTAACAAAGACAAAAACAAGCTTTAATTGTGAAATTCAGGTCTCCCCCCACATCCAGTATCAGAGAAGGTTTTTTTTGTTGTTGTTTTTCTTTCACATAACCTGGGCAAGTTGCCCAGGAAATATGAAAACCTGAACTCAGGACTCAGACAGCAAGTTAAACAAAAAAACAGCATTAGTCTCTTAATTTTAAAGGTATATTTTCATGCACTGCGTACTCTACAAACCTTTGCTCAAAAGCATACACAAATTATTGCCTAAATTTCTACCCCCAAGTAAATGATGCTACCTTAATATTCTGTATTTCAAAACACTGCATGAAAACTGTCATTACAGAAATCTTTTAGAGTGCCTCATGTTAATTGTCCATGTCCTCAAAAGGAAATAACAGAACACAGAGGGTCAGAATTAAGTATCCCCAGTTACTAGATCCCTGCCCAGTCTAGTGGATCAGTCTCCCGCCGAGTTTAAATACCTTATTTTGAATTGAGTTTTTGATACAGTTCTCCAGGATATGTACTTCCAGCTAACTGCAGACCTCAGCATTTTTGCTTCTCAAGATCTCCCAGGAGAAACAACAATCCCCAAAGACTGTCATGGCAGCAACTAAAAACGACATGGACTCCAGAACAGAGATACTCGTTTATTAGAAGATGATGTTCAGCCACATATCACAGGTGTTTTTATGGGCCTGTGACACAACGCGGACTTAGTTTGCTATTTCTCATTTAGTGTAAGGCAACTCAATCATAACCTTTCCCATCATATCCTCTGTCACTACACACCTTGACAGGAAGTTATAAAGATTTCAGAGAGGATTCGTAAGGTTGGATAGAGCTGAAAATGAGAAATCTTTGCAGTCCATCTCTGGGCCTCAGACAAGTTAGCAGAAGAAGCTCTCAATACAGAAGCAGATACTTCAGTTAAATAACTTTTTTTTTTTTTTTTTAAATAGGTTAGTTTCTTAACACTTCCCTTTCCACTACCTCTACGAAAAATAAGTTTAAAAAAATAAGAAGATCTGCTAAGGAGCAGACAAAGAAGTGGTCTGTTCACGCTGACAGCTACTCCCATTTCCTCTCCTTAGACGCAATTTTGCTATCATTTTTCCTTGTTTATACAATAAACAGCACAGTTTCACTATTAATTCAGATGCTGTGCTGTCAGAAGTCTACCCTCCAGAATTAAGTCTCTGTGACTACTAGCATATCCCATTTCATTGTTTGTCTCATTCTCTAAGTCGAGTTATAGCTGGGCCATCATCTGATTAACAGTAGTTCACAAAAAAACAAAATAGAATAATAAAAAAAAAACACCACCCAAAAAACACACACACACTTATTTTCTAACTTTCTTTGGAACCTGAAAACTAACACCATCCTCCTCTAAAAACGCTAGTCTCAACTCAGACTGAAGACGACATAAACAGGGTATAATGGAATTATGTTTATTGAAGTACTGCATCACCAGGACTTTTGCTGATTTGAGTATGACAACTCCTTGCCCAACTGAGAAGAAACAGAAAGCTTTTATTCTAATTTAAAGGATTTGTTATACAAAACCGCATCCTTGAAGACACAGCTAAACTGCTATTTACAAGGCTGGAAAAGGATCCTCAAATCAAGAAGCATTCTGAAGTGTTTTTTTGCTTTTCATTCCAGATAGACATTGTATTCCTGGAAGTTATGAGCAGGGACATGGTATTTATAAAATGCACCAACGGAAACGGTGCTTCTCAGATCACCTGCCATTCTGACTGTCCAAATGTTAAAAGGCTCTTTTTAATAAAAACTATAAATGCTTTGAACACGAAGGCATACGTGCAAAAGTTGCACATTATTAGGTCTAATCAGCGTGTGATCCAACAGAGATGTTTCCACTAAATTGAATTCTCATTTATATATAAGTTGCCCCACCTGTTTCACAGAGTGCGGTTTAAAAAAAAACATACAAAATCAGGTGCTATTAAATGGGGAGGGGAAGAGACATCACTGAACCTGCACTCAAAAATTAGTTCCAAAAAATATTAAGACTGTCCTATCAGAAGAGGAAAATGATATGAAGCTTTATGTTTGGTGGAGGGTGCAAATCAAAATATGTGCTCCTCCCCCCCCCCCTCAAATCCCTCCCAAGCCTTTACACTTTTTCTGTATTGTTAGGACCTAAGATGTGCTGAGGCCTTATCTTCACTTCACGATATATTAACTCTTGTTCTTCCCGGAAAAATCCTCTGAGGTTCCTAGGGACACACACCACACACTGTCCAAGTAGAAAAAGGGTGGAGTGCTGAAACTCCAGAGACATTCTTTGTTCAGAGCCTTCATTAGATAACGGCAGTCGCGTTCACAAAAACACGGTTATAAACAGGGCAAAAGGAAGTGACTTTGGTCAAAGAGCTGCTCGGTTTTCACCCCTAACTTTCGTGATGTCAGTGTTTCTCCAGTTACCATACGATCTCTGAAGACAGATGACACTTGAACACAGAGGGGAGAGAAAGAAAGAAACGCACAGCCACATCTGTCTGGTCATCTGCTGCTATATCATTTATGAAGAGGGAACACAAGTCATCCTCATTGCTAAATCATTACAAATCAGCTAGAACAGTATCATAACCAAGTTCCACAATTAACTGTACTTGCAGCATATCAAACCATTAAGCCCTACACAGCTGTGCTACCTTGGCAGTATGGTTACAAAAAACCATGCCCTCCCTCCCACGCCAAAAACACGCTGCCCGGATCTCATCTCCGACAATGGCCAACAGCGGGAAGAATAAGCAAGCTTCCCGGTATCCTCTTCCAGGCTCAAGTGATCTGTGGCTCCGGGGCTTCCCCAGGTTTGCTTTTACAGCTCCTGTATCAACTCAGCTTCAATTTTCCTTCCACTAATTTCAAAGAACGTTGACTTATCAATTAAAAAAAAACAAAACAAAACAATTGTGGTTAAAATCAATTAAATAGCATTGCTATCCCATGTGGGCATGAGAATGCAAGAGGAAGAACACACTAGAGCAAGAGAAGAGAATTAAGCGTTCCTGCATGAAAACAAAAGACTATAAAAAGGACAAATGTGGTTTAAAGAGAAAACGCGCATACGCGACCCTGTAACTGAATTCATAACTACGGTGGTGGTTTAGTGTCACACACACACGAACCCGTAACACCTCAACTGCTCCTCCCCTCCAACGCGTTCAACATTCATACTGTCAACAGGACAGTACCACAGCTGAAGTACTCCCCTACTTTCATAACGCTAACTCTGAGAAACGGGCTTTTACCTTGTCTTATTTTTAGATGCACAAATCACACTGTGCGCAACACATGACATGATGTAACTGCTAACACAGAAAAGGCCCCAAACAGTTCAGAATATATTGGCCAGGCAAAACAAATAAAAATAAAACAAACAAACAACCAACACACAGCAGTTCCTCCCATTCCCGGGCTGGCTTTACCGAAAACTACAGTTTTGTCATTCAAGTACATTTTATGTAACAGCCAATAATCTATACTGCCTGTGTTTTGATCCACCTGTACACAAATTTAATTATCAGAAAGATTACATTTCAGTGCGTTAGAAGGGTCTGCCTTTTTGTTGAAAAAAAATATATTAGTTTGTATTGAATTTGTCTGCTACATTTTTTTTCTTTGACAAGACCCTTGTTTACACCCAAAAGCAGCCAAATTTCTCTGCAACCAGCACCAAGAGATGCTAATCCCACGGCGAAAGCAAACGCACTTAACGATCACTAAAAGCCTTTAAGCCTAGCTGCGCTCTTTAAGTTTGTTTTGAGAAAAAATAATTTCAGATTGGCAGGAACGTTTTTACAAATAACCAGGCAGGAAGTAAATACGCGAAAACGGTTCAGCAGCTCAAACCCATATTAAAAAAAACACAAAACAAAACACATTAGAACTAGGGCATACGCCGAGAGAGAGGGAAAGCACCCCGACCCATCCCCAGGTCACCCCAGTGACAGCGCTGCGGGAACCCGCTGGACAACGCGATTGCCACAGAGCCCGCGACGGAATATTTTCCACGCCGGATTTTGGGATTGAGGAGTATGATGGGGCAAGTTTCTCGCCTGCACGCGTTTTGCAAGATTGAGAGGTTATGCAATTTTTTTTTTCTGTTTACTTTTAAAACTTCGCGTGTGTGTGTTCCCCCCCCCACCACCCCTCCTCGCTCGCCGCCCCCCCCCCCTTTCCCCGGGCGGCGGGTTTGGGAAGCGCCGTCTCCGCCGCCGCCGCCGCCCCGGGGAGCGGGGCCGGGCCCGCCAGCCACGTGAGGGGCCCGGCCCGGCCCGGCCCGGCGGGACCCGCTTCAGAAATAGGCCGCGGCGACCGCCCCGCCGGAGGTTTCAATTTAAAGTGGCGCCATCAGCCTCCCGCCGCCCCCCCCCCACCCCGCCCGCCGCCGCAGCCCGCCCGCCCTCCCGCCCGCCGAGCCGCAACACTCGGCCGGGCCGGGCCGGGCCGCGGGCCGAGACACCGCGCGGCGCCCGGCCGCCGCCAACCCGCCCCGAAGCGGCGGCGGCGGCAGCGGGGAACCGCGCTCGGCCCCCGTCCCCCCCGCCGTGACCCCCCGTACTTTACCCGACGGCGGCGGCGGCGGCGGGGCCGGCCGCGCCTGGCACCGGGAGGGGCGCGGGGGGAGCAGCCGCCTCCCGCCGGGGCAGAGAAGTTGGGGCTGCGGCGGGATTAGAGGGAGCCGGGGCGAGCGGCGCTCGGGGGCGGCGGCGGCGGCGGGCGCAGATGGCAGCGGTGGGGGCGAACCCCCCGCGGCGGCCGCTCCGCAGAGGCGGCCGGAGCCATTTAAAGTTGCCCGGCTGCCCCCGGCCGGGTGCGGGTGCAGTAACAAAGGGGCAGCGGGAGGGAGGGAGCGAGGGGAGGAGGGAGGGAGCGAGGGAGGGAGGGGAGGAAGGAGAAAGGGCAGCGGGCGGAGGGGAGAGGGAGCGGAGCGGCACCTACCACGTGACGGAGCGCAGAACACGGTCCGGGCGGATTCGGCCCCGCACAAAATGGGCGCAGTTTGCAAACAAGCCCCGGCCGAGGGGAAGCAGCGGCGCCGCAGCCGGCACGGCCGCCGCCGCCAGCCCCGGCCGCGGCCCCGGCTCCCCCCCCCCGCCCGCCCGCCCGCGCGGGCCCGCCCTGGCCGCCGGGGGGGGATGGGCTCGCCTGCTTCTCCCGCGGCGGGCGCGGAGCGGCGGCGGCCGCAGTCCGGGCTGGGGGGGGGGGGGGGGGAAGAGAAGAGAGAAGCGGCCCCCCCACCCCCGGCTCGGGGCGCGCCGGGCAGCCGCCGGGGCGAGCCCCCCTGCCGGGAAGCGGGGCGGGCCGGCGGCGGGGCGCTCGGCGGCGGTGCCCGCGCGGGGCGCGGCGGAGCGGGCGCTGCGGTGCTTTTCTTCTTCCCCCCTCTCCCCCCCGCTCCGGGTGAGAGCGGCGGCGGCGCGGCTCGGAAAATGGCGGCCGGGCTCCTTCTCTGCCCTCCCCCTCCCTTTAATCGGAGAATGCACCGGGAGGGAGGGAGCGAGGGAGGGGGGGGGGAAGGGAGGGCGGGCGCCGCAGCGCCCCCGCCGGCCGCCGCGCGCACTGCGCCCGCGCCGCCCGCCCGCCCGCAGCCAGGGGGCCCCGCAGAGCTCCCGCCGCCGCTGCGGCGCAGCGCCCGCCGCCCGCCGCGCGGAGGAGCTGCAGTGCGGGAGGGGCGCCGCCCCTGGGGCCGGGCGGCGGCGGCGGCAGGGGGCGGGGGCGGCCGAGGCGGGCCCGCGGCGCCCCGCCGCCTATTGTCCGCCCGCCGCTCACGCTGCCGCAGGCGGCGGCTCCCCGTGCCGCCGCCGCCGCCGCCCGCCAGGGGGCGCCCGCCCGCCCGGCGCGCAGGCGCGGCCGCCCGCCCGGCGCAGCGGCCCCGCTCAAGGACAAGGTTCCGCAGGGCCGCGCGGGCTGCCGGGAAGCGTAGTCCGCCCCCGCCCCGCCCCGCCCCGCGCGCGCGCGCGCGCGGCCACGTGCCCGGTGCCGCGCGGGGGCCTCCGGCGGCCCCCGCTGGCCGCCGACACCGGCCCCGCGGGGCGCGGCAGCGCCTAACCAGCGCCCCGTCGGGGGGGCCGAGCGGCTCCGTGCCGGAGCTTTCACCACCGGAGGCCGTTTCTCCCACCACAACTTTCTTAACAGCTCAACCGCTGCTCAAGGCGGAGCCTCAGCAGCTTACTCCGTAATTTCGCGTTCCTAATGCCAGACTCCTTAGCACTGTTTTTGAAAATTCCTCCTCTGTTCCCACTACACATTAAAATATTTAAAGCCAGAACAGCGTTGTGAGGTGTTACTGCAAAATTAAGAGCCTGGTCATACGTGTTTTGCCGTATTGGCCGCCACAATTCCGCGGACTGCACAGATAACTTTCCGTGCTTGCAGAAGCAACGTCCACATACCGCTAACACTTGCACATATGTGAATCTGCAGCCCCTAATGTCAAAGGCTGTGAAAAGACTTTTTAGCAAATGCAATAAATAGACGCAGGGCTGGAAACCTTGGGAATGTGTCATCTGCAGCACAACGGGAAAGGGCTTCTCAATATGATCATAAGGATACTCCCCTCTCTCCCTCCTCCTAGCGACCCCAGAGCCCCTGCGTGACAAATTCCATCCCACTAAATACACAGGACTATCAAGGGGCACCAGAGCAGAAAAGAATTAGTTTGGGACGGCATAAGCCATTTCACCTCTTTGACCTTCGGTTTTGCCATTTGTAAGCGGGTAACGCTGATCCATCTCCTGGCAGAGTTTAGAGCTAATGAGGACACACCTTCACCTAACACATTCAAAGTACCACAAAACTGCTAAGTATTACCGCCAGCCAAAGACGCTCTCTTCCCCCTCAGACAGGTCCACACGTCAACTCTGATTTGGTATCTATTTCAGCTAAACACGCTACTTTCCCCTCCCTACAGTTATACTGCCTCTACAGTAGGAATGCAGTTAACGCCAATATAAAGGTGCTTTTATCATCACCACTTGTCTGCAAAGGAAGAAGCTATAAGAATGTATGCAGTTATATACTGGCAAAGAAGAGTACTTGCCCTGGGGAGTTAGGTTTAAAGCAAAATAAAAGCTGTAAAAGCTGTATTGGTTCAACTGCAGAGAAGAGTAAGACCTAAGAATATCGATTCCATAGCTGACGTGGCCAGCCGGACTGGTACTGCGCCGGACTAGTTCCTGACCTGGATTTTGCAGCGCAAAACTTGGACAAGTTTCTTTCCTCCCTTTGCCGCAACTTCTATCACTGTAGATAGGGGGAAAGCAATGTTCCCCTCCTTTAAAAAGCATTTGGAGGCACACAGATTAAAGACACTACATAAGAGCTACCACTACTCTTTAAAATCCAGAGTATCGCTTAACAAATCATACCCTGTAACTGTCATTACAACTATTTTTATCTACCCCAGAGGGTAGATACTGTCTGCATCTCTGGTGACCAACAGAAAGGGCCAACATTTAACACATACTTAAACGTTGTTCAAGAGAAGGATCCAACTCAGGACAGTGGACAAACCACTGCTGTATTTTATACGTCCTGGCAGCGAGCTGCATACAACCAGTTCTGCTCCTGTGCATGCTCTGCCTCTTGCAGTTATAGTTCTCCCCTTCGGCACAACAGATTCCCTGTTCCAATGGACCAGTTATCATGCCTCAGCAATTCTATGCAGAGGCCAGAAAAATTAGTCCAGAAACCCTGAACTGGGCTTTAACTCAATGATGAGACAGTGCCAAGAGGGACATCAGGATAGTGTGTTATCAGCGAACCCATTTCCAGTAGAAAACTGGATCACACAGAGAACAGACTCCCTTCTTCAGGGTAACAGAAACACTATTTCTGAAAGAAGGTCACGTGATGAACCTGGAGAGCAGCTTCACGCTTTCTGCTGATCTGTTCCTCCCCACGAGTCGCACAGCTTTTTAGGAAACCAGGACACTGGACCAAGGTAAGATCCTACAACAGCCTAAGTATCTCTGATTTTTTTTAAAAAAGAACCTAGAACTCAATTCCACTAAAAAACAGAGGTAGCAACGCATGCATTTATATACCAAAACAGTTGAGGGAAGGCATTGACAATCAGTTGTGGAAGAAGTTAAACAAATAAAAAAAGTCCTGTGCAAGAAAGTTTTAATCTTTTCCTCATTCTGCATTGCACAACTTTCATCAGTCAACACGATCTGGAGATGATGGTACAGCAAAAATTTCTGTTCATTCCAAAATAATACAACTTTGGCCTTGGACACATGCATTTTTATATTCCTTCCAGTCTCCATTTTCCATTCAAAATACTACTGCAACATCTTCTCCAGGTCACCTAGCTACTCACGCCTGCTTCTCCATCACACCAAGCGCAGGCCAACAACCTAGATTTACATCTCAGCTGACAACTTCCTCGCAGGCTTTCAGTAGATAATCCCTAGCCCCACTCTACCAGCAATACCAACCTCCCTTGCCCATGAGACCCTCAAACAGTTTCATTAACTACTGTTGTGATGCCCCATACATACAAGAGGAACTCTCAGCACTGAATCCACATGTTTTTATGGTATCACCTTTTAAACCTTTCTTTGAAGTCGCCCTCACCTACAAAACTGCACAAACAAACGCTACAATATATGGTGACGTAGGTACTAAACTAATCATCATACCCGATTGTTACCTGGTTTTCCCACCACACATATTCATTGTCTCTTCCTATTAAGCTTCACGACATACTTTGATTGTTAAATTTCTGAGGCACATTCAGAATTTTTGCTTTGTGCGTACATACAATAGTTATATGCATAGATGTACATACATGAACAGACTTCGGAGCCTGCAGAGAAGCTAGATCAGTTTGAGAAGCAACCCAAACGCAGAGAAAGCAATGGCTACCAAAGTGGCCACACAGTAACAAGACTCCCTACAGATGCTGCTCCGGGATACGACTTCAATTTTTGCACCCTGGTTCGCAACTTCATTAGATTTTCTAACAAAAAGCAGCAAACTCAAATATCGGTAGCCCCTTAGGCTTTGGAAGATGAGAGACTTGTCTGGTTTAAAGCTAAATATAGATAAGCTGCAAGAACAACAACAAAAAGACCTTTGCAGTCACCACTGCTCTTCATATACTCCTTTTCAACATTAAAGAAAACGTACAGTCACTGTAACAAAGGCATCCCACAGCTGCCTCAAACACAGCACTTTCCAGCTGGCTATTCCGAAAACGTTCACCAAAAAGGAAAGAAAGAGCGCAAAGCCCTGAAACAGAGAGTAGAGCCACATTTAGGCAATTAGTTCAGAGGCTGGTAACGCTCACCAATCCACATGTCAAGATCAGGGAGGTATCTATTCTACTAATGTAGCCTATAGTCTAGCTATAACGGTGAATCATGGTCTACCTTGGGGACTTTTCGATCAATGGGTACATTTTAATTTGCTTGATAGAGACAGGAAATGCATATATTATTAACTCAAAAAGGCTAAGTGATCCACATAAAAAGTAACACCACTTGTTTGAAAACCGCATTGATGATTTACATTGAGTCATTTGATGTAGGCAGTCACAGTTTCAAGGAAAACATGTGTTGCTTGTTCTCACAGTGGAGAGTCTACTCCATAAAATACAGGCACTTCAAGGTCACCATTTTATTGTTATGCCGACTAGTAGGGAAATTATTTTCATCTGTTGCGAAGCCAAGGGGCATTCACTATTAGTTACATAGTTATAGGCTATTTTAAATCAATTGCAGTTTCAACTGTGAAACATATTTATATGGTTTCCATAGAGATGAGAAGCTGGGAATGCAAGACTATTTAATGAAGGTAACAAACTAACTTCACCACTGTATTTTTGAGTCACTGCCAAAGAAGTTGGTCTCATCGTGCCAAAAAGTACTCCAATACTCCACGCTGTTGCATCAGACCGATTCCAACAACGTATGGCACTGCACGTTTTACAGAAGACCTAACTTCTCCAAGTCCTTCTGGGAACTTCCGTTTGTACCAGTTTGGGGAATACAGTAAAGTATTTTCCCAAGAAGAACAACAGGCTGAGCACTCACAGCTGAGCAGAGCTCTGAACTTTGAATTGTTGGGCCAACTGGGAACTGATAGCCTGGTTTTATCAGCTTGCGGAGCAGAAGGTAAAGCCTCCAATTCTACATTTAGTTGTAACCCCATATCATTTACTTCCACATAAATTGCTAACAGTGTTATTGTGTTGACTTAGATCCATCCAAAACATACATGCGAAGCTGCACAAAAGGTGCAAGACTAAGGCTCAGATCCAATCAGTTTTCTTGGGTATTTGCTTAAGAAATACCGTGATGGCAGAAACGATGGAGACATTTCTTCAGGGACTTGCATTAATGCAGGTCAGAGTACGTTTTGTGCAGAGTACAGTATACAATCCCAGACATTAAATAATGCAAGTATTAAAGGAGTGAAACAAAATACAAAGGAGTAACAAAATTATAAATGAAGTGTGCTATAACCTTTAAGAATTGTATTACTTCCATTTCAGGTTATGAGTAGTTATATCATGAAGAGAAAAAGAAATAAAAGTGCTGTTTGGATTACCAGACTAGAGGAAAAAAAAAAAAAACACATCTCTTTGATAGCTGTTTGTAATGCATTCTTATGCCAAACTATAGGAGCAGTTTAACCTGGTTGAAACATGGCCAACGATATCAGAAGGTTTATTCACTCATTTGGTCATGCTCAAGTCTCACCTAGCATCTTGAGACTGCAGCCATGCTACGCAGGAGTTTCTGACATAACCTGCAATTCTTCAAGCCCCAAGATTCAGTGCTTCAAGCAAAACGCTCAGTCCCTGCCAGATCCACCTGCCTTCTAACCCTCAGCAACACAGGAAAACATCAGAGATCATAGGTGCAAAAAATCAAGTCCCTACATGCCATCTTTCTTAATGATGCTTCCTATGGCAAGACTAGTGCAGGAGAACTGGTGCCCACGTCACCCTGCAGAGGACTGCTGGGAGACAGCAGTCAGAAGAGTAAGGCAGCAGGTCCCTCATTTCTGCTGCTACCACCACCACAGCAGGGAGTCACACACAGAGAAAGAGGAGGAGTGAAATTTCAGGATTTCTTGCTGTGCCTGTTAGATGTGAATGACCAGGCAGATACAACGTACCTGCTCCTCTGCTCTAAGGAGCTCCCCTCCGAGGAACTGCCTGTTAAGAGCTCTATAAAACTTGAGGGCTATAACGAAGCGCGTTGTTTTCCTTTTGTAACGAAAAGCCATTGCAAACTGTGACAATAATATTAGATGCTTAAGCCCAAGTGCAAGTCAGGGATGCAGGAAACAAAAGCATTCAAATGCTTAATCCAAGGTTTAAATCAATGCTTAATTCAAAGGTTTAAAGCAATAGCAGTTTAGACAGCATAGGAACAGGAGACATACTCGTACATTCAGGAAACAAGGTCCGACTATATCCACTTCACAAGAAGCCAATACCTCTAAGCAAAACTGCTGAGAGGACAGGAAAAAGTCTGACACAACTACTGTCTGCAGATCTTCCTTGGTACGTTCTCCAGCAGACTTTGGCTAGCTATATGCAAACCACTGTCACAGGCAAACCTCCCTCCTCTCAACTCCTGCCAGCTCGAGGACAGTAGAGAGGATCTGGTGTTATCTTCCTGTGTGCCCATTGCTGATCCACTCAGTCGGAAAAAGCAGACATCTTTAGTACCCCTCCTATAACCAAAAAGGAGGTTCTCTCTCAAGCTGCCAGGCATAGGTCCAGGCTGCACGGCACAGAGACCACCAGCAGCTTTTCTAGCTAGCAACATAAGGATGACATTGCCCTTCAGTTCTGCAGCAGTTTAAGCACTTTAACATTTTACTTTACTGCCCCTCCTCCAAGCTTCCTAGACTGAAGCACAAGGCTAATTAACTCAGATTTTTAATCAGAACATTTTGTTGCACAGAGCAACACTACTTTCAACTGTAGTAGACCCTCATTAGTTGGCATATAGCACACTTAAATCATAGGACTGACAACGTCTTAAGGCGACACAAGTATCCATGCAAGTGTCAAACTTCATACAGCCCTATAGTAGGTTTGGCCAATACGTTGATCTCTGGCGCTTTTGAAACAGGGACTGATCTCCAGAGAAGCGGCATGATGACTTCCTATCACTTTCAGGAGGAGTTGTAGGAACACAGACTTCTGAGAAGAAAGCGTTCACATTTAGCGATAACCTCCAAAACCTGTAACAGGGAGCTTTATTTTCTTATTTAAAGCCCACACAAGAACTTACTGTTATTAGGCATACACAGAATAAGAGCCTTTACTGTTGTGTTAGCCAACTGGAGATCAGATACCAGAGCAGATTTGTCTAATGTCAGTGTGAAAGGATTGAGCAAAGATTTTAGGTTTTCCTATTACAAAAGAATTTGTCTAAATTCAGTCCTCCATAATCGGACTGAAGTCAGGCTGCTTTGGCTTGTAGATCCATGAAAAAAGGGAACTATCCTTCCCTTCTATGTTTCATTTCAGCTTGTATTCAGATTCACTAACTTGATTATTATACCCAACTGCTTAGGACACAGCTCTTTTACTGTAATGACATTATCAGGATAACACATGACTTCTCAAAACAAGCACCAGCAAATCCTCACAACCATCCTTCCCAGATACAGTAGCACTATGGCCACTTCACACATGGGAAACCCAGAGGTTTGGGAAGGTGAGCAGATTTGCCCATCCGAGAGAACTTCAGTTTTCATGGGACAAAGCCAAGTCTATTAGGCCACACTAAAAGGTATACACAGAAGTCTCTTGAAATTAGAAATACACATAGAAGCCAGACCATGTCAGCAAGCAAAAGGAATCTGATAGCTGTAAACCTCTGTTTTAAGGATGCACATAGTAAGGGAACAAACAGAAGAGATCATTCTTTTTCATGGCAAGTCACACTTCTACATCCAGATGTAGTACATGAGGACAGGTAATACCAGGAAATACATACGTATACTGCCAAGAGGAGGCTGCACATCTCCTCGCTACATACGGGCATTAGAACCGTTTTTGAGAGAAACGCTCTGCGTATATGGAACGAAGCCACCTTTTCAGCCGTATTCCTGAACCTCCATGTTAAAGTTAAACATTTGCCAGGAAATTAGCGCGGAGGACCGGACTCTTCTCGTAAAATCAGAAACTAAAATAAAGCCTGTGAATACAACTCAGCATCTCAAACTCTGGTAGTTTTGCAGTGGGCGAAAGTCTAAGATTCTAGCTTACAATGGAAGAGCAAAGAACGGGAGCTCTTACCTCGCTGGACATCTTGGTAAAATCCATCCTCACCGACGGTAGTTCAGCAGGGACACCCAGCAGCGCGGGGAGGGACTTTGAATCCTTCCAGCCTCGACGAATTCCTGGTAGGTCTGCGAGTTCTTTATTTATTTATTTGAAGAAGTGGAAAATCCAGGATCTGTAAGAAGGGGTTGGGGGGGGGGGGAACAAAACGTAATTAGAGGGAGCAAACGGAGAGACGGCCAACAGACAGCACACCGACTTGCTTCCCTTCGCGGCGTCGTGCCGCCGCCTGCTCGACGTGCGGGGCCGGGGCGGCGGCGGCCGCGCCCCCGAGGGCAGCGCCGGGCCGGGCCACCCGCCGCCGGTCCCCGGCAGCCGCGTCCCACCGGACGGCGGCGCGGGAGGGGGGGGGGGGGGCTGCCCCCCCCACCCCGAGGAACGGGCTGAGCTCCCAGATCCTTCTAGAAGCCCCCCCCCCCCGCCCCGGGATCCTCCGGGGCTTCGGTTTCCTTCGGAAACCGTTGGGCTAAAATGGAGGCTCGGGGGGGGGGGGGGTGTTGCGCTCCCCCGCCCCGCACGCAGCCGGCCCCGCCGCGGCGGCCGCGGGACGACGGCGGGGCGGAGCGCGGCGGAGCTCGCCCCGGCGCCCCGCGCCCGCCCGGGCCCTCGGGCCGGCCCCCCCCCCCCCCCGGCGTGCCCCGGCTCCCAACTCACTCGGCGGCCGCGCGAGCCGCCCCCTCCCCCGCCTCGGCCTGGCGTCTCGGCTCCGGCCGCCGCCGCGCACCGGCCCGCGCCCCCCCCCCCCCCCCGCAAACGAGTTGCGGGACGGCGGCGGCGGAGTGGGGGGGGGGGAAGGGAAGGGGGCCGCACTACTTGGCCTGGCGCTGCCCGTGGGCAGCAGCGCGGGGAGCAGCGGCGGGTCCCCTCCGCCAGCAGCGTGGCGGGGGTCTCCCCCCCCCACCCACCCACGGCGGGTGGCCCCGGGCCGCCCCCACCGGGAGGGGGGGGGGAGGGGGGGGGCACCGGCCCCGGCGGCTCCCACATCCCAGCACCTACCTGCACAGCTCAACCAGCCTTGAAGTGGGGACCTTCCGCCCTCCTCCCCTCCCATTGGCTGCGCGCGGGGCATGGGCCCGCCTGGTTGGCCGGCGCCCCGTCAGTCAGCGCCGGGGGGGCGGGGCGGGCGGTGATTGATGCCGGTGCTCGGCTCGTTCCTGCCTCTCGCTTGTGTTTCCCGGAGAGGCTGGAGCCGGGGGGGGGGGTGAGGGGCACCGGGCCGCCCCCCCCCCCACACACACACACACACTGCGGGGCGGCCCCGGCGGCAGCCCGCGGCGGCGGCGGGCGGTGCGGGCCACCCTGTTGCTCTCGGCATCGGCCGCCGCCGGGGTTGGGGGGGGGGGGGGGCCGCAGCCGGCGCCCCCCGGGGCTGCCCCGCGGCCCGGCCGGGCCCGAGGCGGGCGGCGGCGGAGCCTGTGGCCGCCGCCCGGGCCTGTCCCCGGCGGGCTCTGCTGTGACACGGGCCGGCAGCGGCTGCCCCGGGCAGGGCCCGGCCGAGGCGCGGGCTGCGGCGGGCGAGCCGGGCCGGGCCGGGCCTCACGGGGCCGGTCCCGCCGCCGCCACGGGCCCGGCGAGGGAGGCGCCGGCGCTGGGGCCGCCCTGCGGGGGACAGGCCGGGCCTGGCGGGGGGTGGGCCGCGGCGGCCTCGCCTCAGGGCCGGCGAGGGGGCACGGGTGCCGCCGGGGCCTCGTGTCCCGCTGGGGACCGGACAGTCGGGTCCCACGGGTGACACGGGCCTCGTGTCCCACTGGTGACAGGACAGTCGTGTCCCCCAAGTCACACAGGCCTCATGTCCCGCGGGTGACACAGGGCTCGTGCCCCACAGGTGACACAGGCCTCATGTCCCACTGGTGACATAGGGCTTGTGTCCCATGAGTGACAGGATGGTCATGCCCTGCAGGTGACATGGGGCTCATGTCCCACTGGTGACAGGACAGTCGTGTCCCACAGGTGACTCAGGGCTCATGTCCCACTGGTGACAGGACAGTCGCGTCCCACAGGTGACTCAAGGCTCATGTCCCACTGGTGACACAGGGCTCATGTCCCACTGGTGACAGGACAGTCATGTCCCACAGGTGACACAGGCCTCATGTCCCACTGGTGACATGGGGCTTGTGTCCCATGGGTGACAGGACAGTCATGTCCCACTGGTGACACAGGCCTCATGTCCCGCTGGTGACAGGACAGTCGTGTCCCATGAGTGACTCAGGCCTCATGTCCCACAGGTGACATGGGGCTCATGTCCCACAGGTAACACAGGCCTCATGTCCCACTGGTACTAGGACAGTCATGTCCCGCAGGTGACATGGGGCTCATGTCCCACTGGTGACAAGACAGTCACGTCCCATGGGTGACACCAGGCTCCCATCCCCCAGGTCCCGTAGGCTTCTGTCCCACAGATGACGCAGGACACGCAGCCAGCCAGGGAGGGACATGGGGAGGGTTAAGCAGCAGCAGCGGAAGAGCTGAGCGCGCGAGATGGGGACAAGGGGGCGAAGAGGAAGCGCTGGGAGAAGGCACGACAGAAGCGCACAAAATGAGGCAGCCTGGGAGGCTGCTGGCGAGCGTTTGGGCTGCAGGAGGGCCGGAAATAGCCATTTCTAGCATTTGTAGGGAGTGTTAGCTCCCTGGATTGCTGGTGGAGCTGAGCTGCACGCACGCGCTAAGCAGAGGGTCCCAGGGTGGGAGGTGCAGGGAGAGGCACCCAGGGGACTGTCATCTGTCTGCTGTCATCTTCACACGGGATCTTTACGCTGGGACGAGTTGCTCGGCTTCGACGTGCTGCCAACACCTTCTGTACGTCGTTCTCTGACCTCAGCTAAAATGGTTTTGAAACTCCTTCCTGCACTTTGTTCTCCTTCAACAAGTGGTTCAGATCTTCATCTGAAAACTGGAGACTGTCCCAAGCAGTCCTGCTTGGCCAAAGTGGAAAGGTGCAAGCCTGCAGCAGATCCAGACCAAGAAGAGATCAGCTAACACGAGGAGAGCACTCGCTGCTCTGTGGGTAGCTCTCTGTCTTTGGCCACATCTGTGCTCAGGAAACGGTGCGCCTTGGCTGTCGAGTGAATTAAGTTGGAGTTTCAGTACTGTAGCAGACTAAAGTAACCCCAAAGCTGCTCCCTGGAGTTTATCATGACCCACTAACTTGCCCAAACGCTGCAACCTGTCTGGTGAACTCTACCGTGATCGTGCATCTTACAACGTCACATCTTTTCTCCCAGACAAGGTAAAGCCTTCCCCTGATTTCTTCTTATTCTGCCTTCCCACTTGAGTAGACATAATTGATGCCGTGGCGCAATTTATCCAGTTGCTGCCACTAGGTTTTTTTTTTTCAGTTTAGTTTTTATCCATTTCATGAGCTGGTTTTAATTCAAATAAAGGCAAGAATCCATGTCCAGCAGGTCTGGGACAAGATAAGCTCCTTTGAGCTTAACCGATGGTCTGGAGTTTCCTAAAGCAGCAATCCTGAGATGTTTTAGTCGTGTCCTAAAGAGAGAATAGCTGAAATGCTTGCAGCTTCTAAGGGATCATTATGTCTCAAGCAAGTTGTTAGGAGAGAGAAGCCAACATTTTTGCATATGAGAAATACCAGAATACAAATATAAAAAAGGAACTGCACTTGTTTCAGACAGGCAGCAGTGAGGTCCTGCAGTCTTTGGTATTCTTTGTGCACTAATTGCCAAATTAGTATATGATGCCTTGTATTGGGAGCTTAAAGCAATGAGAGTAACATAGTTTAGCACTCTAGATTTCCAAGGTGTCCAGAAACTAGTCAGTTGACTCTATGATCCTTCCATGCGACAAGAATTAGTATTTCCATTTGGGGAAACCGAGGCAGAGAGGACATTTAAGTTGCTCCAAATGTGTTAACAGCAGAGTCAACAGTAACGGTTCTTAATGCCATGGCTCCTCCCCAGGACAAGCCATCGTAAAATACCTCAAATGTCTGAGAAAGAGTGAGTTCTGCTGGATATTTCAAAGGAAGAACGTCTCAGTTCTAGCTCTGTGGGCAAGCAGCAGAGCTGTGATGGACACCTCCGGATCCATTTTAATCTCGAGCTTCCCTTCACCTCCCCAAAGTCCAGGTAGTTCCAGCCACCTGATGGTGCTGATGGAGAGACACTGTTAAAACCAGAGGCTTTGCATGGGATTCGCTGAACGTTTGTAACTCATCTAGTGTGTGGAAGCAGATCGCCTTCTGTGTCAGAGGATTACCATGCATTCGTTACTAAATGCAGGTAGTCTTTTGCTGTTGAACAGGTATTTTAAGTTTTAAGGACCAAAATGACAGTTGAGTTTCAGAGGAAACTTCAAGTAAGACCATTTAGATGCTGGCCATGCTCCTGTTTCTTCAAGATTGGCTTCTAACTTTTCTAAGCGTGTCTAATAATATACATCAGCAGCGGAGCTGAAGCTGGATTTCAGCAGATTTGCAACCCCTCCTTCCAGGAAACCCTGCTGGGGGGACCCCCCGGTGCCCACAGCGGTAACCAGCCGAAGGAGATGCTCCTCCGGGGGGCTATGTTTGTGCAAATGGCTGAAAATAACTCGTCAGCTTTTTTTTTTTTTCGACGACGTGGGCTAAAAGCGTTACCCTCCTGCGACAACTCAGCTCGTCCGTCTTGGGCGCCGTCTTCAGAAAAACGCGGCTGAGCCGCTCGCGCGCGGGTCTATGCAGAGGACTGGATACCGTGCAACCAAATCTCCTCCGGCGGTGGAGGTTGTTCTCTGGCGCAAGACAGCTCCTCCGGTGGGGGGAAACGTCCCGACCCGGCGCCCCGGGCCGGGTTTGTCCTACCCTCCGTGACGGGAGGTACCCGGCTCCCGAATCGGTGACAGAAAGTACGTCCGCCTCGCCCAGCTTGCTCTGAAGGCAAGCGCCCTCCTGATGGCCTTCGAAGGACCCGCGGGCACGTGGCGTGGACTTCCGGCCCTGCTGAATTTCCTGGCGAAACTCCTCTGCGTTTAAATGAAAGTTCACAGACTTCTGACGCGGAGCGGCCCCTTTTCGCCCTCCTCTACCTCCCCGGCCCCGGGAAGGGCAGCTGGCGCGCGGTGTTGGCCATCGGGCCGCGGACACCCCTGTGGCGAGGAAGCCGGGCTCTGCGCAGCGCTGCCGGCGAGGAAGGGCCGTCGAAAAGCGGTGTTTTCTCCCCCAAAACAAAGCTGAGGGCCGCAGCGCCGGCGGAGGTTCGTCACCCCCCTGGAGCGCGTGTGTCACCCCCCCCCCCGGCGTGGGTGTTTCGGGGGGGGGGATCGCTGCGGTCTCCCTCGCCGTGGGGACGCCCCACGAGGAGGCCGCGGCCCTGGGTTACCTGCCTCGCGGCGGTGCCCTCGGGCGAGACAGCGGGATGCGGCCCGTCTCCGCCCAGCGGGAGCGCCCAGAGGAGCGGCGGCGGTGGCGGTGACGGCGGCCGGACGCGGCCTTGGCCGGCGCTGCCCTCGCCCCAGGGCGAGCCGGGCCGGGCTGGTTGACATGGCCGCCGGGCCGGGCGGCGGTGGGTGCGCTGGAACCTTCCACGGCCCAACCACCGCGGAACCGCCAACCCGCCGCCCTCCCGTCCCGTGTGGGACATGCCATGGCCGCCCCATGTTCCCATCCTCGTGCTGGGCACACATGGTCACCTCATGCTCCCACTCCCGTGTTGGGCACACGTGGTCGCCCCATGTTCCCGTCCCCGTGTTGGGCACACGTGGTCACCTCATGCTCCCACTCCCGTGTTGGGCACACGTGGTCGCCCCATGTTCCCGTCCCCGTGTTGGGCACACGTGGTCACCTCATGCTCCCACTCCCGTGTTGGGCACACATGGTTGCCCCATGTTCCTGTCCCCGTGTTGGGCACACGTGGTCACCCCATGTTCCCGTCCCCGTGTTGGGCACACGTGGTCACCTCATGCTCCCACTCCCATGTTGGGCACACATGGTTGCCCCATGTTCCCACTCCCGTGTTGGGCACACGTGGTTGCCCCATGTTCCTGTCCCTGTGTTGGGCACACGTGGTCACCTCATGCTCCCACTCCCATGTTGGGCACACATGGTTGCCCCATGTTCCCACTCCCGTGTTGGGCACACGTGGTTGCCCCATGTTCCTGTCCCTGTGTTGGGCACACGTGGTCACCTCATGCTCCCACTCCCGTGTTGGGCACACGTGGTCGCCCCATGTTCCTGTCCCCATGTTGGGCACACGTGGTCACCTCATGCTCCCACTCCCGTGTTAGGCACACGTGGTTGCCCCATGTTCCTGTCCCCATGTTGAGCACACGTGGTTGCCCCATGTTCCCGTCCCCGTGTTGGGCACACGTGGCCACCCCGTGCTCCCACCCCCATGTTGGGGACACGTGGCCACCCCATGCTCCATGTCCTTGGTGGGGATGTGCCATGGCTGCCCTGCCTTCCTGTCCCCGTGTTGGGCACACGTGGCCACCCCACGCTCCCTCTCCCGTGTTGAGCACACGTGCTCGCCCCATGTTCCTGTCCCCATGTTGAGCACACGTGGCCTCCCCATGTTCCTGTCCCCATGTTGGGCACACGTGGCCGCCCCATGCTCCCGTCCCCATGTTGGGCACACGTGGCCACCCCATGCTCTCACCTCATGTTGGGCATGTGTGGCCACCCGCACTCCCACTCCCGTGTTGGGCACACGTGGCCGCCCCGCGCTCCCATCCCTGTGCTGGACATGCCGTGGCCTCCCCACGCTCCATGTCCCTGTGTGGGATGTGCCGTGGCTGCCCTGCCCTCCCGTCCCCATGTTGGGCACACGTGGCCGCCCCGCGCTCCCCGTCAGGTATTTCTGGTTCCAGCGTTCCCTCTCCGTTGCTTTGCTCCAGGACCCTACGCAGCCGGCCTCAACGGCACAGACACAGGAGAGGAGTTTGCTCTCTGGGTCCTGTGCTGTGACCCAGGGCGAGGAGCTGGATCTCCTACTGTCCCGGCTTTCCCGGGCTGTCTGCGCTTGTAAGGTTTGAGCATGAGGAACATCTCGAAGTGCTCCACAACAGCAGGATCCAAACCCACTGAGAAATTAGGTGCTCAGGAAATACCGATCCGAAAAGCAGTTAGAAGAAAGAAGGCAGAAGTCTTACTCTCTTAAAACACCACTGCTCCGAGGATTAGGAATAGAGGTTTTCCTGCCTTAGAAACCTACTTCTCCAATACTGCGTGCAGCCGCATCACCCAGCTCCTTTCAGACTGACACAGCTCCGTTTCAGAAAAAGAATTAGCACCTTCTGCAGCTTGATGCCCGCTCCTCTGCTAGGCCATGCTCAAATTCACTCGCTTTGACAGACAAACAGGAAGTAGGAAGACGATGCAGCAGCAAAGTTTCTGAAGGACAAAACATAGTGAAGCACAGCATACCAGTAAGAAGCTGCCTGTACACTTTCATAAAAAGTAGATGCCAAAAATAGGAGGGAGTAGGAAATCTTAAGATGTTAGCAAGTCCTAATGTGCACTGCGTTTCTGTGATTCGGACACGGAGTGAAGTATTCCAGCTTACAAGTCAAGTTATAGGAATGCTTTGCTTTCCTCTGGAGATATCTAAGCTCAGCCTACCACTAACAAAGCTTTGTTTCACTACTAGGAAGCGTACAGGCTCAATCACCCTCCTTTGAGCCGACGTAGAAACAGAAAGAGTAACTCGGTTCTCACTGCTTGGGCATAAAGCCGGGGGAATTTCACGATAGGAGCAGTAAATTCAGCTGTGTGAATACATTCACATGCACAACTGTAAGAGTCCATGATGGGAAGAAACATGGAAAACTAAAAAAGAGAGGTAAACTAGGGGTAAGGAAGGGATAAATTCAGTATAGCTTTTGCAGCCAAACCTGGCTCTCAAAAAAATTACTAATTAGGCTAATATAATGGTCTAAAATAAGTGCTAAAAACCCTAACCCAAGACTGCTGTATATGCTGCAAGAGGAATTACTATGCATCTATGAGCCTCAGTATTGTACGTGCACACCAGTAAATTCATCTTCCTGGCAATCTTTTCCCCCAGGTTGGAATCATGTCTTGGTAAGAGACAACAGGTTGCAGTCACAGACAATTTTAGTAGCTGCTGTAGAGGACAATTAAAAACGGTGCCATATCTAAGAGCTTATTGAATCTCCTATCAAGATGCAGGACATAAGTTGATAACGAGCAGAAAACATTTTTGAAAACTTTGATGCCCCTCCCTAAAATCAGGGCTAAGTTTTGGTGAAAGGACAAACAGAGATACTGAATGATGTAACAGCCACGAGGAACCGTTCTTTGGGCCAATTCTATAGCAGAACTCATAAAATCCAACCCAGATCCCCAGCCCCTTCCCAAACCCCTCAGGTACCCCTTTGTTTTCCCCATTAAGGCCCATTTCAAACTGCATTTTACCTTCGGCCATGCTAACCGAACAGCGCAGAAAGGTGGAGCGGTTGGCAAGTACAACGCGCTCCCGCATCTCACTGAAAACACACCACCAGCACGGGAGGATTTTCCTTTTCAGAAGTGCTAAAACATGTAGCCCCACAGGGGTTCACCGACTTCAGGTTTGAGAGACTTATGAAGGACAGGTAGCAGCTCCCACCGGACACGAGGTTAAATTAAATCCCCTGGGAGCTCTCGGGAGTTTGTGTGCTGCTTTTACGATCACCTAAAGGAGCTTTGCCATGCGGCAAACGGTTCTTTCAGGCAGAGGTGAAGTTTCTCTCTCGATCAAAGCACGTGCCTGGTAAAAGGACAGTGGGATTTACTACTACATGGCTAAAAGCTGTATCAGAATCCACTCTTTCACTGCTTGGTTACTAATAACAATTCCAGTTTTATCATCCTAGGTAAAGGGTCTGATTAAGTGTGTACTTCACTTGTAATCTCCTTTAACTAGGAGGAATAAAAGGCTGAGTAATTCATGTCAAGAGACCCTACAAAAATGGTGGCACCTGTGAATACGAATTACAGGCTTCCAGCTAAGTGGGCTGCAAGGATGAGGCTAAGAACCAGCAGCTAGCGCAGGACAAAAGACAGACCCCGCATGCCTAAAGGTTGTGTCCTCAGTCCTCTCTGCAGCTCCGTCACCGCCGAGTGCTTCCTTCCAGGCCCCGAGCGATTCATCCCGCTCCTTAAGGATGGATTCCACCGCTAAACCAAATGACCTGGTTATAAGCCTGCTTTTAAAAGTAGTTTATTTGGATTTTCCACATCCTTTAATGAATCGCAAATATATTAACAGAAAAGACTTTTTTTTTCTAAGACTGTACAATTTCTGAAATAAAAAGTCAGGAAAAGCAAAAAAAAAAAAAAAAAAGACATAACATTGTTTCAATGCAAACAGTACACATCACACCCACGCTTTGCATTTTTCCATAGTTTTGTTGTAATAAAATGACAGTTCCCTAATTCTTTTCAGCAAACACACTTGCTCTAACCTTGCTGTCAGAGTGCCTTCATGCTTGCCCTCCCACTCCTCTTCAAAGAGAGCAAAACTGTATTGATTAAATACTGATTTGGGGTATCTGTTTAGAAGGTAAAATAGCAGCATGGTCTAAATATCACTTGAAATTGTTGGAAAAAAAAAATCTTAAGGGAGGATATACAGAAAGAGCAAGGGACAATTTTTCAGTATTAAATCTTCAGGGTAACATAAGCATCCTTCTAAAAAGCCCACCTGAAGAAAGCTCTTTTCCAGGCGGCTCGAAAAATTCTACCACAATTGTTCACAACTTTCAGAGAACAAAAAAGGGAAAAAGCCACCTGGTTTCCCAGCTCTCTGGTCCCCAGTTAAACAAGCAGCATGTGTTTTGGAAAAGTCATGAGGGTAGCACCTGCTTTTGCAAATCTGAAAAGAAGAAAAAAAATGGACAATTTGGGGGACAAAGTGCTCAGTGTATCTCTGCCTATTCTGAGAGAAACCCACTGGCTTCAAATGAGTTTTCTAGCTCCCACGGAGACGGAAGAGACTCCTCTCTTTGCTTAGGAGACTTAAGTGTTGGGGACAAAAGGCGGCCAGTTAACACAGTCACTAGTGTTTGCACGAGCACTGCCTCCAGACCTTGCGCTGTGGCGCTTCTTAGTAACTCATCCTCGAGGAAGCCTTACTGGGAGGAACGCACTCGGAAGCTGTACACGTAGGCTGAGGCTGGATAGGAAAACAAGGCAACTACAGATACAGGTAACCCAAGAGCACTCTGGGCTGACTCTCGGGAAACACGAGCCCCGGCGTTCGCTTCAGGGAGGACTCGCCAGGAAGAAGAATCACCCCTGCATATCTGTCACCACAACAAGCCTTGCAAGATTCGGTACACTCAGGTCAGCTGAAACACTTTGTGATTTTTCCAGTCAATTCATCCATCTTCCAGACACAGGCAGGTCTGAAGCACACGGCAGAGGCACAAAGCTCCTTCATACGTTATCATTCCTCAAATTTAAGAGATTCCTCTTCACACTATTAGGAGAATTTAAGCCTATTTTTCACTGCTTATCCTCCTGCTTCCAAAAAAGGAAAAAAAAAAAGTATTTTTGCACTGCACTTGTGGATTATTTTTCATGAGAGAGTCCACACAACTTGCAACCAGAAAGGAGATGTGACAGAAGACACAAGTGCAAGACAAGGACACAACTTTAAAAAAAAAAAAAGAACCCCCCCCACACCCCTAAAGGTAACTAGAGGGCCCCTAAAAACAATATACATTAAAAAAATTAAGACTGATCACAACAAATATGTTGCTATGAAATTTATATCATTCCCAATTTATTATGCATAAATTGCTCTTTAAAACTGCTTATATCATACACTTTCTTTATCATCACTGCATAAAGGGCACCAATCATTGCTGCAGAATGCTACAGAGAAAGATCATTTTGGACTCCTTAACATGGTGTAGCTTCCTTCTCACAGAAACAGCTTCTGTGGAGAGGAAAAAAGGTCTCAATTCCTAGAGTGAGAAGGTACTCTGAGAATCTTAAAAGAACAGCTAAGAAAGAAGGAGAGGAAAAGAGCACAAAAGAAAGATAATTGCACATTTTTGCATCCTGCTCCGACCACGCTTTAGAAAATAGTTTTAAAAAGGATGCTATCTTAGACACATATTTGATGAATTTGACTGTAAGGTTCGGATTGTATTAAGGCTTCCATGGTCTTCCAAGTTTATTTAACTAGAAACATGCAATCATCACGGATTAAAGGTTTGATGTTTCCACATTACAGTTCTATCTACATTTCTCTCTTGATTTTCCCTTTATTAACTTTTATTCTTAGAAGGAGAAGAACAAATCAAGGGGTATACGAAAAACAAAGCAACATATTGCTGACTTGTTTGTTTGGAGTACAAAGTAAACACTGACATTTTAGAAACTAGGTGAATAAGTTAATTCTTGGTTAGAACATGAAAGCATTCTGTGAAAGCTGTGATTCTCCAATGCGATTCTCCTGCTACGTTTACACTCCTGCAAGTTTGCACTCTAAGTAGGGACACTGGATATTTCATGTAGTCTGACATACTCCCAGTCCTGAGCATGTGCATTATGTTTGTTCACGTGGAGACACTGCAGCTTTAAGGTCATTTACATTCCCTGGCATTTAAGTTACACTACAATATGCAAAAGTCTTTAACAGCCTGCATTTGTCAACATTGTCCTTGAAGAACTCGGAAATGAAGTTCAGCACTCTGCCTAACAAGAAAGAACCAAACTAAGACACGTTTCTGGAAAAAGAACAAGACACTGCTTCATTAGTACTATCCCCACATCTACTGGCTCCGTTACAGCAAACCACAAGTCTTTCTTCCATGATCTTCTTCCAGCGAAGGGGAGTCCAAAAATAGCATTTCCTCCTCAGTCATTTCCATAAGTGTGTAAGAGCCAACTAGTCAGACTCAGTAGCAGCTGAATATTGCACTGCCATTAATTCTGTGTACAGTTTCAGTCTGAGCGGTGTACTCATGGTGTCAGCGGAGAATGACGACAGTGCTGGCTCAGTGATGTGAAGACCCAGGATGCAAAGGAAGGGGAGAACACAACAGAACCAAGTCACACCCTCAAGCCCAGACGCTGGCTTCTGGAGGTTAAAATTCATCACTTTCAACCGCATGGAGCTGTGTGTCATCTGCATCCGTCATGCTGCTCTCTTGGGATTCGTCTGTGCCAACTTGAAAGAAAAAACCATAAAACAGTCAGACAGTACCGGGCAGCTTTTCTACAAAAATTCTTACACAATCAACTCCTGCATGTCAGAAGGACAGTAGCGATGTGTTTATTAGACTTTGCGAACAACACTGTTCCGACCTTTCTCCCCTTCCCCTCAAAAAGGCTTTTAAGCCATATGGCTTTCTCCTTTTACTTTCTAATATGCTGATCCACGCCAGCTTAATAAAGTCTAAATACATGTGTTAAGAAAAAAATTAACATGAAATACATCATCTAGAAACAAGCAACCTCATTATTTTAATGCCTTCTTATACACCTTCTGCTAAAGGCCTGAAATTCCTGACACCTAGTTACGTACGAATCAGTATGGCAGGTTTTAAAGCTGCTTCAGAAGCGATTTAGCCTTCTCACTCCTTCAAAACATACCAGCTGTCTAAAATGCTCATATTCGTTACCCGCTACATTAGCGCATCAAGATCACTCAGAATTTACAATCAAATAATATTTAGTTATTAGTGTTCAGGAATCTCTGCTTACTCCTTGCCTTTACGACAGAGAATACGGCGCAAGATCTATGGTAAGAATGGCTTTGAGTAAACACCGTATGCAAAGTTTCTGATGCAGAAACTTGCATTTCAAAGCCACATTTTGATTTGCAGAGAACTTTTCCTGCTCACTCAGCTCAGAGGATGGCTGAGCTATAGCTTCCAGAAAAACTAAATTCCTACTGTTCATCTGAGTAAAGACAGCATGCTGTCCACACGTGCATACTGAGAAGCTACTCATATTTAACTTCTGTCCTTGTTAAAGTTAGTACTAAGGTAAATATCTTAAGGTGGTTGTTCTTCCCATACAACAGTAGGACTTGAGTATGCTCTCTATGGCACAGTTGAGCATGTTAATTGTCATTTTCCAAATACCAAACTTGTTTCTCATGAAGAAACACAGATGCCTTCATTGCTCTAATGAAAGAGTTTCCACACGTTTTCTGTGCAATGGATACTAAAGTGCCTAGCACAGGACCTGAAATGTGCCAAATGGCTTATATTAGCCAATATATTAAAAACAGCTCCCTCCACAAATGCTACTTTAATTTGCCTCAGCTAGTCTCATATATCCCAAGAGAGTTATGCAGCTTAGGCTGAGAAACTGTTTACATGTTATCTGCAGAGCGAGGGAAACTGAACCACTTTCACACAGCACAACCAGGATACTGGTTTATTTCAGTTATGCTTATTGGACAGATTAAGGATTCCCCCCCCTCCTTTTTGCTGCTCAGTGGCTTAGGTGTTGCTCAGAAGCTCAAGTACTCTGTCTCCATCTTCTGGGCAGAAACATGCTCAGCCCCAGCGACCCACAGCGTTCTAGATTAGTCCAACTAAAATAGTGGGGAGAGGAGGTCTGATACTTCAGGTAATGCAATGCAGGCTAATTTTCTAGTATTAAAAAGCACAACGTAAACAAGATCAATAAAGTTAACATGATATACAGCAGTAAAATGACTTTTTCAGATGAAGATTCAGAATTACAGAAAACAGCATATTTCTGTTAGTTTTCCCTGCCCAAAGAAAACGTATTTTTTCCAGAAGATTAAATTGCTTATTAGTACTTATTTTCTATCACTGTCTATTTCTAGTTTGTTTCAAAGAGGTCAATATACATGCTTATCCAGGCTTCCAAAATTTAAACACATAATAATAATAAAAAAAAATCAGAGAAAGAAGAGAAAACTGTGCCATTCCTTCTGTGGATTATTCCACAAGTACTATATTTGGGAGTGTTTTATTTACTCTTGTTTCAAATGAAATTGCTTCCACGACTTTCTTGGAAAGCTACTTTTGACAGTTTAGCAGACCACTGCGTATTTTTGGCCAACTTTAACTTCTGACAAAGCCTCTGTAAACAATTTCATTTTACACCATTCAGTTAACTTGAATGATTTGATGCTTTTATGGTACGTGACCAACATTTTGGTCACAGAAAGCTACTAACCAACCATGACTGGTGTGAACGTACAGTATTCGTTGAGATATTTCTGCCCTATCCCTTGAAGATTTAGTCCCTGTAGATGTAACGCTTACAGAGTCTAAAGAAATCTCACAATCCTTCATTTCATGCTTACTGCAAGAAGATCCGACTTCTAAATAAGGAACCTCGGAGTTCTTTCTTGCTGAGCAGACAGGTCAGCTTGGGAACTTTCACTCATTATGAGCACTAGCTGACAGCAAAGTGGAAATATCTCCTTGAATGACAAGGAATTGGAAATACTGACCTGATTCATATGGATAACATTCGCTGATTTGTTCTTCTTGAGTTATTGGTTCCTCATCATCTGGAAGGTAACGTTTATCAATGGCCTCTTTAATCTGGTTGTTGGCTCCTTTGGGATCTAAATCCATCGCCCACGAGAAATTCATTAGGGCCAAATGAGTTTGACCCAGTTTTTTATAAACCTAAAATAAAAGCATAAAATGCTACATTTACATGAAGTTGCTACTTCAAAGTTCAGACCACAAACATACTAAGCCACAGTTGGTTAATTAGCCTTAGATTAGACCTACATGTCTGCACAGGGAAGCAGAGGACTCAGGATCACAATTAAGTTTCCAAGAATTTACCTACCTTTCCTATTAAAAAGTAAACAAGAGACTCTTTGGGAACAATCTGTTTCAGTTCTTCAAGTTCTTGTAAAGCAGACTGAAAAGGAAGAAAGAAACATTAGCAAATATGAGCTAGCAGCCCGCAATCAGCTATGGCATCCTTAAATTATGATTTAGTGATAATGGGAAACAAAAACAAACCCCCCCCCCCGACATTTCCATACCGTATGTTCTATTAAGCGCAACTGTACAATCTCACAACAAATATCTAAAATTCCTTTTAGAGATGTTTCTTCTTTAAAGACTGATAGCATATTTTAGCCCAATTTTTACCAGAACAGAGCAAGTATATTTGGCTTTGGTCTCCTACAAAAACATCTGAGACATGCGACACACAAAACATCCCCCCCAAAGACAACACACAATAAGGTATAAGACACAAGAAGCTGACAGTGTCTTTACAGCAACCACTTCCTTCAATATACTGAGCGTCTCAAAAAGTAAGACTATTGATTTGCTTTGCCTGGACATACCGCTCTCAAGCCTATGCTTCTGAAAGGTTCTGGTTTTGGATACTGCGGACTCTTATAAATGGTTTCTGTGTATATGTTAGGCATTCAGAGCCTAAAAGATTTAATGAAATCTCTGATCACCCCAGCCCACCTCTGGCAGAAGCATGGGGAGCATCAGCGCTCTGGAAAGGAAGTTAGTGGGTGTTTATCACAGCCAGATACTGAAGACTGTTGCAAAGACTCAGGCATAAGAAATAACGGTCATATTTCAATGTGTTTTATTTTGCCTTTTAAGCAAAGAATAAAGCTAGGTACGGTAAGTTAAAGAACAAATTTTCTTTTCTTGCTGTTTTATTTAATCTTTGGTTTATCCTCTGCTCTTCATTTTTAGAAACAATCTACAAAAGGATACCTCATTAAGTCCTCAACCTTGCTTACAGCTTATACTTAATTGATTCTGTTATGAATTTTCAAAACAAGTTCTAAGTAAAGTTTCCCCTTTACATGAGTACACACATTTTTTGAAGCAAGGTTTCAAAAGCCAGACTGTGGCTTGTATGCTGTGACCAAGAAAAACAGGCATCACAGAACAAGAATCACTGAGAAATGACTGTGGGAAAGATCTCCACTCTTTCTAAATAAGATAGAAGTCAACAGGGGATCGGACGGTTCAGAAGTTGTTCACCTTTCCTTTATTTACCAGATAATACAGGCTTTTGAAATATCAGGTTCCTATTGCTGCAATTGCTTTATAGGGCACTTTGCTGAGCCATTGTTAGTAATTTGGTATAATACATGTTAACACAGTTGCATCTCAGTGACAGCTGTAACAGTTTCCCACTCTTTCTTCTCTTCTTCCAGGGTCAGTGAGATTAAAGTAAAAAAAAGTCACCTGCCAACCTCAGATGTTATGACAATCAAAGAATTTAATGTAGTTCCCTCCATGAAGAAGGCATTTGTCAAAGCAAATGCTTTATGTTAGTCTCTCTACAAGAGGCAGATGTCCCAGGCTCTTCCTGCTCACCTTGCGAGCCCTGATGCTACCAACGCTCATGTGTAAGCATGTAGCTGCCAGTGCTTCCTCATTCACAGCTACAGCAGTTTAATGATAATTTAGAGTTGTCCATATACCAAAACTTACCTTGTATTTTTCATTTGCAAATAATACAGAAGCTCTATGGAATTTGCATAGTGGGTTCTTGGGGTCAATGTTAATAGCCTTGTTTAAAGTATCCAAAGCCTTTTCAGATTTTTTCAGAGCATGCTGAACCTATTAGAGAGAGAAGACAATCTCAAAAGGGAAAGTAACAGCTGATCTGCCAGACAACTACAAATTCATTTGGCTACATTTACTGACAATCTGTTCCTTTAAAAGTATTATATTTCTCCAATTGCAGAATACGCCTTAAAGAAAGTAAGCAGGTTTTTTGTTTGTTTGTTTTAAACAAGAAAAAAGCTTTGTCTTTTGCCCACTTTCCTTCTCCCCAACACTCTCCACCCAAAGGCTGGAGAAATCATTTAGCCTTTGGCCAAGAGTTAACTTAATACTTACTGCAGTGTGTAAGGGGCAAGAAGCATTACTAACCCTGCAGAATTTGACATGCTTTGCTGTCATGCAACAGGCAAATTAATGCCAGCAGGTAGCAATCCATCATGCTTACAAACTTGTCACTATTATTAACATTTGGGAATTGCATCATAATTTCATAAGCAAGCATTCCCTAGAGTATTGCTTTTTTTTTTTTTTTAAAAAAAAAAAATGTCCTGCAGAGTCAGGTGGATAAGTGACCAACTTTTCAGACAGCTGAATAAATTTAATTGAACAGGTGCTGGTTGAAGTAACTGCCTACTAGTTTAGTTTAACTTAGTAAAAAATAGCCCAAGAAATAAGTTGTGTACAAAGTGATTAGGATGAGGGCAGTAAGGATATACAGCCAGGAAAGAGTATCCTGCTCTGGAAGGTGATATAAGCGCACTTAAGCATTAGCCAAAACTGGAAATGCTAGTCCAAGCATATGGAGTAGCACTTAAACCACTGATTTTGTTACGTGGTGAGTGTGTGTGTGTGTGTAAACACACACAAGCTTGATTTTCATACCACTGCTGTTATGAGTTACTCATAAACACAACCTGATAGTAGATAACTTCATCACTGGCTAAAGGTAATTTAGGAAGAGAAACCCTTCTCTTCCCCTACACAGTAATCCTGTGGTTATTCATTCATATTGGAGGATCTTAAGTGCTATATGTACTTTGAACTTTTTTTGTTTTTTGTTTTTTTTTCCCTAAAAAACAAGTTCACAATATGACTTTTCTATTGCAAACATGAGGTACAGAAGTAGATTAAAACATAAAAAGGATAGAATTAAGTGCAATCACTTACTACTCCAATGTGACACAGCAAGACTGAGCTCTGAGGATTGATATCAAGTGCTTTCTGGAAATGCATTTCTGCGAGACTGAATTTTTCCTGTTTGTAATAAATCATACCCAACCCATACCTGCAAGCACAAAAACAATTCTGTTAAGTAAGACTGCTTCTAACCATAAACCAGCCTTTGTCTGTAAGCATGACCTGACAAACGTTCTACAGACTCGCCACTCAATCAGGGGTACGGACTCTTTCTTATGGGAGAAAGCTGTGACTAAAGTTTTTTTGTTCAATTGCACAGTTTGAAGAACTGATCTCTAACACACAGATAAAGTGGCTAAACAGCTACAAACAGAAGTAAAAAGCACATATAAAGCCTCTCAAAGTTGAAGTGATTTACACTATCAGGTCTGACTTTTATAGCTTTTTCTGAAGAAAAATATCTAAACCAGTAAGAGAAACTGATTATATCCTGAGGTATGGAAGAATAGCTCTCTCTCATCTCGCCACCTGGGAGGGAAGAATAAGGAACTAGACGCACTAAAAGGGCTGCATAAGAGAACAAAATAGCTGGGATAACGCAGACAGGAAGATCTGAGGAAAACCAGAAAAGCTCCACGTTTTCCCTCTCCCCTTCTGTGGAAGTAAGCATTTAATAAACGCGAGGCCCACATCTCCTGCAGGAGTAGCTTCGCTCTTTTCTTAGAGAGGAGTGCTAGGGAAACGCTGGCAGTGGCAGCATCAGTAAGATATGTCTCCAGAAGGAATTCTGTATCACATGCAATGGAAGGGGGATGAGGCAAAAACTTACCATGCATTATAGTGTCTAGGGTTGACTCTGATTGCATTTCTAAAACAAGCTAATGCTTTGTCTAGTTCTTCTGTTAACACAAATTCATGCCCCAACAGGGTGTAGGCATAAGCATAGTTTGGATCAACTTGAATGGCTCTCTGGAAGAACTTGATTGCAATGTCATGCTCTCGTTGCAAGCTGAAACAGTTTCCTGCAGCACACCACGCCTAGTAAAAACAGCATTGCAAAGTCACCACAAAGTCCCTTTTTACAACTTAAGGGTGACAAAGTTCCAGCTGAACTGATTTTCCCCATACTGATTTACATAAAACTACGTATCAACTGTCGCTAGGATGAACCACCAACTATTTTACCAGAGCACGAGAGAGAAAGACCTTCCTCCTAGATCAAAAATAATAAAAGTTTAGTTAAATCTTGTTCCTGTGAGGCAGGTAAGGCTATATGCACCTTACAACTAGACAAACTGAAACAGAGGTCCAGAATCCAGGGGCACCCAACAAGTTTGCACCAACTAGATACTTTGATTATTAAAGCTTTTTAAGCTGTTGAAAGGCTAGAAATAAAACATCTTACATCTAGGAACAGTGTGTGTGTGGGGGGGGGGGGGGGGGGGGGGGACAGTACATTCTCTTTCACTCTCCAGCTACCTCAAATTGACAAATTTGGAATTTGCAGATTGACAATGATAGCAGCAACCTCCTCTCTCCCGCCTGCTCAGCGACCAACATCAAGATTGTAAGGAGATCACAGCCTGTGGTCCTTTGCATTCCCAAATTATTAGCATCATTGTCAGATCCCACAACTGTTCTCCACTGCTCACATTAGAGTCTGCATTCTTCTCCTCTCCACACTATCTTGCTGCAATTTACAGACCAGCTGCTTCATAGGTTTGCTTTTCTGCTAGCAGACAAGCTAATAAGAGGACAAGAACAGGATTCTCTTCCAGCAACAAATCCCACTAGGAACTAGTTTCCTCAACTCTGTTAAAGCAAACATTTATAGAGATATATCTTTGGTACTCACACTGTAGCGCTCAGTAAAAGACACCTGACTTTCTGCATATCATTTCTTTGTACTGCCATACACCCCTTTGTTCAATGGCCTTTTCAAACATAACATTGCACATTTATACACCAAAGAAGTTTGGGCCAACTATGTTTTAAGTGCCAGTGAATTAACTGCAGCAATTGCAAGGTACTACAGGATTCCTTATCTTGAGATACTGGCAGTAGCAGAACAGGAAAAAGATCTGCAGTTCTCAAATCCATTAGGTAACACCCTATGTAACAGGAATGACTGACTGATCCTCGGTCTTCCTAGATGAATGGTGCCAATGCAAATTTAAGTAATCATTAACAGGTAAGAGGTTTCAGCCTGTTCCATGTAAGCTGATATTCTGAGAGGCCATTTCAGATATCATCGGTTCAAGAGGCAATCCTGCCACCTCCCTCTCCAGTTTTACCATGCAATTCTCACGTGAGAATATACCTGAACTAGATTAGATCTCAGAGTTTTGCTCTGAATCATTGATCTTGCCACATACAGTTACTCTTCTCATTCAAGAGAACAGCATTTTATACCTCTGGTGAGTTTTTGTCCATATCTGTCAAATCCTTTGAGAGGACTGAAAGGGCAACATCTTTCTGCAGATGCCACAGCGTGGTGGAATAGATCTCCATGCCTTCTACTCTGTAGTTTTCAATCCTCCTTACTTCCGAGAATATCCTCTCAGCCTAAGAAGAGGAGTCAAATTAAAAAAAAGAAATCCACTCATAAAAGCAGAGCGCATAGGTCAACGTTGGAAGCCTCATACGTCCAAACTGAGCGTTCTCTTTACCGCGTAAATAAATGTACTATGCAGAACTACAAGTCCTGTGGTGGTTGTAACTTCCTCTTCAAATGAAGGAGCAACTACCCCACATCTAGCTAAGGCAAGCAGAAATCTAGCCAGCCTTCCCTACTGGCTGACTCAGATTACAACACCGTCTTTACTGTAGTGCACAAGCAAGACAGAAAAAGCTATCAGCAAAAAAAAAAAAAGAAAGAAAAAACATTTAGCATATATATACACGGACCAATTGTGTTTATTGGCCATTCTAATAGACTTCAAGTATTGTATTCATACTGAGTGCTAAAACCCTCCAAACAATGTTGAGCATATTAAGTACAAGGAAGAAAGGCAACACGAGAATCACAGCAGTGAACATGGATGGTGCAGAGATGGGGAGAGGGGTAAGCACACATGACAGTGCATGGAATATGGCTTTATTTTTGTTTGAAACTAGTACGCTTAGGAACAGTTGACCAATTCAATTCTTCTGATGTAGACATCTATTTCACAAACGTGAGTTCCTTCTATGAGTTACCACACTCGAAGCAGCATCAAGGGAAGATGACTAGCTTTAGGAAGTTGTTAGGGTCTGCAGCCTCAGTTTTCAAAAGAAACTGCACAAAAAGCCAAACAGGGTGACTGACATGCTGTCTTCGGTCAGATTTTGTGTGCAATTTAAAAAAAATCACTTCTGAAACCCATTACATTTGTCTCCCGTTCACAATAAGTCAAGGACTGTTTTAGAAACTGCTAAGGAAACTTGTCTGGAGAGAACGAGCACATCAGACAACAGCAATAAGAGTTAAACTGCTGGATACCCTTAAGTGCTCAACTTTTGTTTCTGAACCACACAGTTTGACATCACCTCAGCTGTGCCAATGCAGTCATTTCTGAGGCTGCAAAGGAAACTAGATTATTGAAGTGATCTGCGTTAACTAAACATGGTAGAAAGGAGCTAGGTTTTTTGTTTTAGAACCCACATTGTTTCAGTGATCTAATTTATGCCATTGCAGTACCAACAGTTGCATCAGCACAGCTGTGGGTGAAGAGGGAGAGACAAGGGGTAGAGCCCAGTGATTACACACAAGAGGAATCAACTTAAGCATTAAAAGAAATCAAATGCATAACACAGCCTCTTCAGGAAAGCAGAATGACTACTGATCCAGGTTTAAGATCTAAATCCATTCCAGGTATAACTTTACTACCCAAACCTAATGCTTATACAGCTATCTGTGAAAGCTGCAGAAGGTCACAGTTGAGAAAGTCCACAGATTTTGTGCAAAATTATGCAAAATGAAACCAAAAAGTAAGAAAGACTGCACACTGTTCCTACCTGCATATATTCTGCAAGTTCGAAGTAAGCTCTCCCAATTTGGCACAGTACCCAACCGGTGTTGTAGTGGTGAGATGGTAAATGGCTTAAAATATTTATCGCTTCTTTACAATTGTATGAACACAGGGCTAAATAACCTTTCCCCATGTCACGAAGAAGGCTCATCAAACCTTCTAGGAAAAGAAAAATACAATAAATAAAAATGGAAGACGACTGCTGAGACTTATTACTTGAAACTGCTAACCTCAGAAGCTACTCACTGTGGCATGCACTGCTCTTGAAATCTCTTTCGAAAATCGTTCAAGGGTTCCCACATACAGGTTTATATACAGCTAATTTAGGCATAATATTCTGAATATCTGCCCTTGTCATGGAAGATACATATTGACTTTAAGCCAGTAACAGAACACTCAGAAACAGGGAAACTCCAAAGTTCAGGGCAAGTTGAGTTTTATGTTTACAGCAATGATTCAAACATTTTGTTAGGTCTGAACAGAGTTTCCACATGTCTGGTATCCATGGATACATCTTGTTGCTGCCTGGAAACTTTATCGAGCCCAAAAAAAGGAACTGGGCAGTTTGTCTAGGATTTTCTGGCAACCTGGATAAAGACCTGTTTTTAAATAAATGGCACATAGGAAGGGAGAGAAGACTATATAAACCCTATTACAAGAGAGTAAGACTAGATTACACATAGCTCCTTTGACTCAGTTTCCAAGGATCTTGCCTAACAATATTTTAATGTTGATCACTAATAAGGACCAGAGTCTGCAAGATTTATCTGGTTACAAGTAGTAACCTTTTATAACTTGCAGAGAAGGGGAAGAAGTAAACTGGAAGATACTGAATTCATCCAGCTTGATAATTACACAGAGATGATAGCTATGGACTAACCAGAACAACATGAAAGTAGTAAGACTGGAGCAAACATTTTTCTCATTAAACCTTAACAACTTAGATTTACATTTTTAAGATTACGTAGATCGTGTGACTCTACTACGTTCTGATAGCATTCAAACAGACCTGCTGCTGCCTTCTGTAGCGTAAAAGCCTGAATCTGTGGTGTGACAGTGGAAATTTTCCCTTCTGAAATGATGGAAGAGTCCAGTTTGGTAATTTCCAGACTATCATTTATGTTCGGTTGAGTTATTCCTCCCTTATTTGTTTTACTTTTTGTTTTTCTGTTTGGAATCTTAGGTGGAAATTTCATTTTTAATTTTTTGCTATTTTCCTGAAAGGAAGAAGAGTAAGAGTTACATATGTAAGAATCTTAAAATTCAGATTACTAAACTTGCAAATGAATTGTGAAGAAATACGCCTGCAGCTTTAACAGCAGTGCCCAACCACTTCACTTTCTAAAAGTAAGCATACAGATTCCTAGTAACCACACTGAAGGTTTGGTTGCTCTTTTCTTTCTAAAGAGGCAAATGTTCACATCTCATAAGTATGGTCCATGAGTATTGTGCTTCGGTGTTTTATTCCATTTTTAAGTCAAAAATAACTGAAATGAAAACAGTAAGTTGTTTTTTTTTTTGGGGGGGGGGGGGGGGGGGAAGAGAGATTTGCCCCAAATGACATTTTCAATAAATATACTTGGAAAACATAACCCCTTTATCAAATGAGTTGACAGCTAGCAGGATGACTGCATATGTCATCCCACCATACATTGTTGTTGTTGTTATTCAAGACATTTTTCTTCCTACTCTTTTAGTTGGGTACTCTTGAGAGCTGAAAAATAACACATCATGACACCATGATAGGTTTTGTACAATCAGCTATTTCGTAAGCTCTGCTCATTACAGAGCCAGTTCTTAAGCTCTGGAACTGCTAATGCATATGGAGGAATTTTGTTATTAGTCAGTGCAGTGGCATGGGTAAGAAAAAAAACCTACAAGTTTGCAAAATTGCAAGTTGCAGTTTGTTACCTTTGTGGTAGAGCTATCACTAGTAAACAGGCGAGAGCTTCTCCGAGGCAGTGCATTTGGTGGAGCAGCAATTGTTGGGCTCAATACCTGAGGTGTTGTACTGAAAATAAGCAACACATTAAAACTAAAGTTCTTGGTTCCATTTTCAATAAAAATAGCTTTTACATTTATTTTAGACAAAAATTCTCAGGCACTACAGCGCAGGCATTCCCATCTCAACAGGATGGGAAAAAAATCTGCTGCATGTTAGTAACATGAGCAGAATTTTCTTCTAGCTACTTTATCACTTACTGATGAAATTGTTTAACTGCAAAGGAGATTTAAAACAAACAAACCACCATGCATGAGCTCCCACCTTATCGATGGAGCTTTTTCAAACACAAAACAAAAAACAACTAAAAAACCCCACAATCATACCCTGACCTCCATCAAAAAAAAAAAAACACCCACACAAACACCACAATAACAAAACACCCACACCCCTTCCTCATCCAAACAGGAAGGCTGCAGGAACTTCCAAAAAGGAGGAAAAACAGCCAAATTCCATCAGAAAGAAAATACAACAGGTAATACTAAGATAAATAATTTTTCCCCTACCTTGTCTGCGGGCCAGAGCTCTGTGTTTGTGCAACAAGGATTGGAGTGACTTCCCGGCTATTTCCACTTTGTGAGAAGACAGATTTCGTTCCAGCTTGGCTTATCCTGGTGACAGTCTGCATAACACAAAGTTTCTACAGGTTTGTTATTATGCCACTAAGTCATCTCAATCTCTGTTATATCAAAACAAATCTCTTCTGCCTATCAAACACTGCACAAAGAAGAAACATATATTCTTTCAATGCAGGATTTTTTTCCAGAATCCCCTATCAAAAGTATTTCTCATTCGGCTTGTTAAAATGCCAGTAACACTGAATTTATCAAAACTTCATGCTCGTTATTTGAAAGGCATGAAATCTCTCCATCTAGTTATTTGAAAGGCATGAAATCTCTCCATCTAGTGGCAAGTGTCTTGCATAAACTTGTTTAATGTTTATGCAAGAATAAAAGGAATTAAAAGATACTATATTTAAAATTCCTTCTCTAATAGCAGAAAGCTGTACAAAGGAACAACCAGGGAAAAAGAAAGGCATTTTTGAATTACTGTATTACAATCATATCCAGAAGCTACTCACCATTAACACCTCACTACGGTCCTTACAGTACAACAACCAAGACAGCTGCTGCCCTGAAGACTTTACACTAATTTCAACTGCCTGGTTAGCACAACTGTTCACAGTATAAATCAGTATTTCACAAGTTAAATCATTACTGCACGAGCCTTTGGGAAATACAGAAGCAGCCTCCTTCATCAAAAAGGGACCTGCATAATGCAGCATAGAAAGTTAAGAGAATAGAGACCTACAGTCAAGTTAACACAGGACAGCAAATTCTGCATGTCAGTTGAGCAGTAAGTGGACATATGCACATTTTTTGTCTACAAATACAAGAAAACACTATTCAGGTTAATCATGTTTTCTTTAGAAGTTACAAGTTACGTTGTCCGTCTACCTTTTATTGCCACAGGTTACAAGCATGTAAGATAATGTTGTGGTGCTAAGTCACATTTCATCTTCTGTGAGCTAAAAATGTGCATTTTGATGCCTACCCTGGCTCAGCTGATGCGTGGGAACTTAGAACTGTAAGAACTTGACTGTGAATCCGAGTCCTGCTGAACAAGTTTGGATAGGAATTCTGGTGTGTAGACCTCCTATAAAGGATTCAAACAGGCCCGTTTCTTCATTTTAGAGGAAGCTTAAATTCCATCTTTTTGCTTCCTCTGGGCACAATAGCATCCAGCTCATGATGTCCATTTGGAAAAGCAGCTCTTTAAGACACCAGAAATCTGCAAGCGGGATGCATGACAGCACAAGCAATACCAGTTTATTGATTGACTTCTAGAACTTCTGTCCTGCCCTTCCCTTTCAATTTATTTGATATCAGAGGACATTTTAGGCAGCCAGCACGCATGCTTGCCTGCTCAGATAGAAAATCTTTGGATCCGTCCTAACGTTTCATTCATTTACATAAACGTTTCCTAGGGAACTGCCTCTGTAAGTCAGGCACATTCCAGCCACAGCTACGCTAAACCTTCTTTAACTCGGTAATTTGAAGAGCAAAAGTGAAACAAGCCAAGTAATTATTTACATCGGATAGAGCATGCATCAGAATTCTTAGCTATTTATTACAATCTGTTTAATAGTTGTGTTTAGGCAGCCCTACAGATATGGCTGGGTAGAACACAAGCACACGGATTAGCAAAATTTACTCCTTGATACTCTCGCGCCATACCTAGCAAAACAACAAAAAAGAAGCCAGTATGACTTCATCTCCTGAAGCTTTTCATCTGTCATGTAACACACAGGTCTAAGATCAAAAAATCTCACTAAAATATAAAGTAAAAGCAGATGAGTACTACACTGGAAAGCTATGCTTTGCGATTTACAATTTTACAGACTCTCAACAATTTCATAATACACTGCACAAAACATGCTATCCTTACAGCACGACAGCCAAAGTGTTACCCGAGAAAGCCTTCCTACGTATGCACGATCACCGGTGCGTTGCACAAAAACGGTTGGTCCTGAGCAACTAAAGGATGGGAATCAAGATCAGCCACACAATGCACTCTGGACTGCGCTAAAACTGTCTTCTAGAAGCCCCAGAGCAAAGACAAAAAAGTCCAATAAAAAATAATAAAAAAACCCATCCTGCTAGTAAAGGTGCCAGTAGTGAAATGTCTGCAGATAGGATAACATAATGGCTTGTGTAACGATATTCTAAGCTCCCAAAAGTTGATTTTATCTTCTTGACTGCTTTTATTCTGATAAATAGTGGGCTGAGAGGAAACACAGGAAATTAAGAGCTCCTAAATTTCACTTACAGAATGGCACAGCAAGCTAAGCATCAACCACCGATTTGTCCAGACTACCAAACGAAGTCAGAGCTCTACTTTGTGAGGAATTCAACGCTATTACTTGTGTTGAGCTTTTAAGAGTTGGCCGCCTATAGAACACTAGCATCCCTTTGTGAACTTCTATGTTTACTAAAAATATATGGAAATAGCCTCAGGTTTTTTGTTTTTTTTGAAAAGGAACACATGGTTCAACTGCCATCAACATCCCACCTCTTTTATCACTATGGCAACTATAGCAGCTGCTTACAGAGTAAAAAAGCAAATTTTGTTAGTTTCTTCTAAACAAGGTTTAGCCAGAGAGCACCACTCTATCAGCCAGCTCTCCACGGACAACGAGCAGTATTTTGATTACATTGGTCTACAAACTAGAATTCAAGAACTGCATGCAAGAAATTGAGTTTCAGCTCACTTGAGGCTTCTAGTATTGTTTAGAGTCATCCCTGAGAAGACATCAAAAAAGCCAACTTCAAGTTCTGGCTGCAGACTCCACCCTGCACACACAAAAGCTATGAAGGCTTCATCATTTAGAAAGCAATAATTGTTAGTCCATTCCTCTCCGACTGCAGGCGGATGGAAGTTAGAGCACTTGCCTCAGGCTGCCTCTTATGCCTGCTTCACACCACCAACTAGGCAATCTGTACACGCCTGTGCTCTGGAGAGGACAAAAAATAGCTATGACTGCTCACTCCCAGCTCTCAATCATCACCAGAAAAGAGAATTAATATGCCCCTACTCTGACTTTGAAAAAAGCCAATGCCTTGCTCTAAAATCCACAATTAAAGTGCAAGACTGCAATATTTGGGGGGGACAGACATGTTCTCATCTACTTCCTCCAAGAAACAACAAATAAGGGAAAAAAGAAAAAAGCAATTAAGCTTTAAATATCCACAATAGGCCAGTTGTATGTAAAGAGATCAGGGAGGCCTGATCTCTTAGCAGAGCATTTTTACTGAGGGCTTATTTCTATTAGCAAGAGACGACTGTTGCTTATCTTTATGAAGCTTGAGGAAAAAACCCAACTCTCCATCTGTTTTCCTATGGAAAGGAAGTGACATGATAGACTGAAAATACTTACAAGGTGGACATCTCTGCTTGGGACAGAGTGGATTTTTTTTTTTTTTTTTTTTAAAAACACTGCCTTATTTTTTTTAGTTGATAAGATTTCTTTCAAAATAAAAACTTTGTGTTGAGGCTTTAGAAACTGCTGTTACATTGAAACAGGCTGTTCTACAGTGGATTGGATATCAAATGTCACTTTCTAAAAGTATAAGTAATTTTGCCAGGACCCTGCAAATAATCCTGCTGTAATCATCAAATTAAAAATGAACTCCTTTCCCCCCCCCAACCTTGCTGACCTCTAAGTATTTGTAAGCTAGTGAACACTATTTTGCTGCATTAAACAACTGTTAGCAAGAACAGGTTTTTAATACTTCATAGTATATACATACATTTTCACTGAATTAACCAAAATCATCTCCATGACTAAATGAGGCTGCAACCAGTTGCTTAGGCAGCCAAATTGTATTCTAAAATAAGTTTTGGGCTGACAGTGAGGAGAACCCAATTTATCCACTGCTTACAATTCAGCTCACATGCAGTGTTTGTTTCACTTACATTATGGGTTTTTCTTTAAATTCTACATCAACGTAAAAGTCATATAGAACAACAATTGCATTCTAGAATGCAAGATACCTTCTTCGAAGGTGCTCCTGTAGATGGCACATCAATCACAGAAGAGGAGTTTGTGTAGTTTTGCAAATAGGATCCATCACCAGGGCTTGGGGTTTCTAGCGGCAAGATTCCAAAGCTTTATGAAACAAAGTGGAAGCGTCAGAGTATTAGACCATGAGAGCTGGCCTGATTCTGTTGTTAAAGCAGAGACCCAGAAGATAAAGCTTTATTTCAAAACTAGTCCATCGATTGATGTTAACCCCCCTAATATCTTACTTTCCATCTATTCTCATCTATAGATAAAAAAGATGCTTTGGTAAAAAATATTCTTATTCCTAAAATTTTAAAGCTAGAATGCTCTTAGCCTGCCTGCATAGTAACTAATACAAGAACGGCCCAAATAAGTGTTATGGCTTGTAACATAGTGCTGTTTCTTTAAATAAGACACCATGTAGGAAAGAACATGTTTAAGTGTTCTTTTAGAAGACAGCTCTTCTTCCAGAAAAACTCTTTGCACAGCTTTCCATATTAAACAGTTTGTTTCAGAGGAGAAACTCATTCATTTAAAGATTTTTCTAGTGTGAACGTTGCAACAAGCAATACACTGAATCAGAGTTCCTTTCTTCTAATCGCAGAATACCAACAGCTTCTTTAAAAAAAGAGGAGAGATGAAGAAACACTAGGGTGCAGACCAGTCACTGAAGTTGTTTAGCTTTTGCTTCTGCAGCATTACTTATAACACATTGCCAATATGGTTTGTGCTGCACATCATATTTGGAAATTCATCCCTCCTGTTTCAAATCACAGCAATAGTAGCGGAGCTAATCACAAAGAAGGTCCATCTCAAGGCCTTACCTGGGAGTTAGGGGGCTCAAAGCTGCAGGTCCCCCCAGCAAACTCCGCCCAGTTTTTGGTTTATTTTGAGCCTGTTTAGACAATATGGCAGTTCCTGATCCAAGAGGGACAGCATCTGGTGAAATTACAGCTGAGTCAATGTAAGACATGGAGGAATCCGTGTTCAGGGAGGAATATTTTGAATTGGAGGATTCCAAGTTGAGCCTATTCAACTCCTGAAAATGGAAAACAGCTGTTAGACACTCCTGCAGTGTAGTTTCTAATTAGTATTATTCACTTAAACTGGGAGGACAGCTTTAAATCTCTAAAGATTTTAGCAAAACTTACAATTGTGTCTTGTGGCGTTTCCATAAGGACAGTCTCAGGCTGTCTGTGGGATATGTTGTGATTAGATACCAATGTTGTGCAAGTGTTAGGCAGGCAGCTGCTGAAGTTTTGTAAAGATGTTAACTTAAATGTTTGGTCAGGGTCTGGTTTTTCACCTGTAAGATTGGAAGGAGATTTAACTAAGAGTTATTCCCAAGTCTACATGCTGAAGATCTGGATTGAAACAAGGAGGATAAAAGAAAGTATTTTAAAAGCGGTGTTTTTATTTCATTATTTTAAACGTCCTTACACTAAATCAGTAATGTTCTTCCATTGCTAACTGGACAATCAGTTTTATTAACAACAGACTTGCTTTAAGTTATTCTCCGAAGCAGTTATTCTGCTTAAGTTATTCTCCGAAGTTATTCTCAGCAGCATGGTTCCTAAGAGTCTACTAACTGTAGGCTGGAAAACACATGCAAACTCTAAAACTGTCTCAGTAATGCTTATTGACATAGTGAAAATGGAAGAAAGTGAGAGAGCTCTGAAGACCAGCAAATTATTTATCATTCATTATTGCTCCCCAAAACAATCTGGAAGAATTCTGCTGACATTTTCCTTACAAGTTCTGGACATGAGTAAAAATAAACCTTCCCATATGGAGATGGTAAATCAGAGAACTTGACACACTCAGAAGTGTAGAGAACGCCTTCTTCAGGGAAACAGTTCTGCCGACTTACCTATTTCACATAGTGATTCAAAAGGGGACCAGAGGAAAGGATTTAAACTAAGGCTCTTTTGGTAACATTCTGATCCTTTGGCAAGCCGATCCGTCTTGCTGCAAAAAGAATGCAACAGTTAAGGGAAACATAAGAACAGCACTTTTGTTCAAGATAGCTTTCCAGTAGAGTTGAAAAACAAAAACACGTTGAGAGCCACAGCGACATTCCTAACTTTTTAAGCCTCAGAAAGAGAGCAATATTGAGTTGTTTTCAAGTTATCTGAAGTATTTACAGGCAGATGAAAGTCATTTAGATTCACGGTTTCCCCCCATTACTGTACTTAAGTGCTAGCGTATACTAAGAAAGAATCCAAGAAATCCTCTATTGCTATTTATATTAACCTCTGTTCACATTTACAAAAATCTTTCTTGTATCTAAGCAAAAGCAAAATACTTAAATATGTAAAGTTACTCTGACAGGCATCAGTAAGTTGGAAGACTCCGCAACATTTTACTTTGAAGAATACAGCTATTCATCTTTAAAACAGATAACAGGAAATCAAAATGGTAACACTGAGGAACAGGCCTTGAGAGTTTCACTTAGAAAAGCACGCAGAACAAGCCCCAGATTATTAAAAGTGACTCCCGGATTGCGTGCTTAGCAACCTGGAAAAGAGGCCTTTACGTTTTCAAGCACTCAGCAGCTCTGTGTGAAAGACACACTATGCTTGCGTTCCGAGTTAGTTAGCTTCCATAATAATCTATCTGCACCTATCCTACTCTGAAGCTGCTCAGGCTATGCAACCTAGAGCGAACTGAAGCCAGTGGTGACCAAAAGTTTCTTGGCTAAGGTTTGGCAAAATCAATAGGCGTGCTTTAAAAGACAAAATAAAAAGCAACTTTACCAATAGACATGTCCCAGTAAGGAGAGTGTAAAGCATGCAGAGTCTCCAAACTCCGTAACAATGTCATCATGGCTTTTCTGTTTATTCAACACTCCACCAGACAAGATCTGCTCTCCTTCTGCGAGCCTTTTTAAAAAACAAGAGGTTTAGAGGGGTTACAAGGCTCACAGTATTGGTAGTCCAGTGTTTTCACCCTGCTGCAAACAAAAACAGAAATCCATTGTCAGTGTTCACAAGTTTCAAATCACATCCAAACTAGTTCCTAAAAAATACATTTAAAATAAGTGATTGGTTCCTTTAGTAACACGGAGGGATGCAGTATTCTGAGGTGGAACATCTCTACTGGGGTGTGGGAGTAGCCACTCGCACCACTCAAAAAACAGAAACACATAACGCAAGATTATTTTTGCAAGAGTGCCTGACCTTAGGTAGAACACTAAAAGAAAGGGGTGGAGGAAAAAAAAAAAATCTTCTAGTCACTTCATTTTTGAAGGCCTTTCACCTAGTAGCAAGCTAAGGCAACAATTGGGAAATCAAGCCAAGCCAAGCAACAAAGGCATCCTATTAGGTTCCACGCATTCAGTTCTTAAGATCCAGTACTGAGATATGGCACAAACTTTGGATTTTAATGCCTTGGTTTCTTACAAGAGAAGGGCTCGAAAGGAGAGCAAAGGCTTAGCTTGCATCTACTACACCTGCAGCGAGCAACACTGCTCATTGGGATGCATCACCTTATCAGGCTTGAAAATTTTAAACAGCCTCTTTTGAGGGGAAGGAAGGAATTTCTCTGGCATTTCAAACTGAAACCTGCATAAACAAATCTCCTTTTCTCCCCTCCATGTGAAGTTACGCTGGTATGTAGATGCTTCTTTCAGTGTAGACTGTTCCCACAAGAAAATAAGGGCACATTTATACAGATGTGACTGAAATAATGTCAGTGATAGTTAAATTTAACAACTTCTACAGAAAAGAAAATTTTCTTTAGAAAAAGTTTGTTTTTGTGATTTTTAACAATCCCATGCATCTAACTGAAATCTGTTCAGAAGCTACAAAGTCTGGGGTGTGTGTGTGTAAGAGGAAGGGGGAGAGAAAGAATGACCAGCTCCAAGCTTATTCCACAGGGACCTTTCCAAGTAGAGCATTAACATTATTTCCAACTCAACAGAAAACACAGCGTGGAAGCCTGTATCCTAATAACTCCAGAAGCGTTAAAATAACTCCAGAACCCAACAAGTCAAGATATCCCCGATATTCCAGAGAAGTTGAACTTTTTTTTGTTGCCCAAAGAAGGCCACTTGTAAACGTCTCTCTACCAAAGACCTTGTTTTTAACAACTCTGGAGAGAACCTCACAGTATTTCAAGTTTTTTGAAAAAAAGGGTTTTGCGTCCCTTGCTCCCTCACCCACTCCATTCTGCAGACGTGATATATACCCTTATTACCAAACTCTCAGGGCATTAGGGCCTGTACCTTAAACATCATCATTTATATGCTCTTGCTGTTAGACAGACTCCAGAGAACCAGCAAGATACCTTGACAGTGCTATGTCTCTGTTTATGTGCTGTTTTCACTATCAAAATTTTCTTGGGTGCGGACTTAAGGTTTTTAGTAAGATTTCTGTCTGCCATCTTCCCCCCCCCCCCCAATGAATAAGTAATGGGCAAAGAGGAGGCTGTTCACTGTCTTAGGGGTAGCAGCCTGTTAAATTCACACTAGAAACACTTGATGAAATAAGTCAAGGTAATGCAGTTAGGAGGAGAGGAAAAAAAAAGAAAGTATTAGAGAGACAAAACCAAAACAAGCACTTCCCATACTGGTCTCCTTCAGTCTTCTCAGCATCAGCTTTCCACCCCTCTCCCCACACAGTTTTGACAACTCCTTTGTAAGTTATTCAATACCTTTTTAGGTGTTTCCTGCAATATGAGCTAATGTTGGTTAGGTCCATATCTGAAAGCAAAATGAACTACTTATAATACTCTTTCAATTTGAAGGATCAATGAATTACTAGTTTATGCAACGTGATAGCTTTCAAAGAGAAATTCAAACAAAAACATGCATTTGTAACATTGCAACAGAACATAACGGGTTTACTCACTTGCTGAGGTCAACACAACATTTTGCAAGCAGGTATTTACACTGTGGGGTAGTACAGCTATGTCCCTTCAGAAGCCTGTATGCTTTATATGCCTTTCCTGAGCGGTAGTAACATGTTGCCAGTAAAAACAGTGCTTCTTCTGAATGTACTAAAAAACAAAAAGAGGAAAACACTCACTCATCTCTCTCTCTTTCCTTTTTTTTTTTAAAAAACCATCTTGATGCACGCAGTTGAGAGGTAAAAGGCAGCTAACAATAAGATGCAAAAAACCCAAGTACTGATGTTTCAGATTGAGATGTACTTCCTTTATTAGTCAGCATATAGTGAACTTCAACATGCAACAGTCTTGTATAGCCAGATCAACTCTTAACATCTACTGTTGCAAGAGAACTTTGATCCTTCTGGCTACCCCATCTAAATGTGTTATTTGCCAGCTTGTTAGAATAACAGCAAGTCAGGCAAAGTGAAGCTGTGATTCCCAGTACAACAGAACTGCTTTAACAACTTGTTGGCCACAGCGAGACTTGGCTCAGAATATTATCACAAAACATTTCCTAGTAACACTTTGCACTAGTTTAAGCAGTGCAGAAACACTGGCACAATGATATCTGTCAGGAAGCAAAAGAACTTTTAAGCAGGGAGCATCAATTTCAGCCAAAGTAGCTTAATTAAGAGTTTTAATCCCAATTTCAAAGGGACTTTTCCTATTTCTGTTTTTACTTGTTATTTTTCCTGAAGATCTTGATTGTACATTTTCACATGACTTAAAGCAAATTTTATGATTTTAATTACTATTAAAGCAGATCAATTTCTAGTCACATCTAGTCCTAACATTAAATCTAGTCCTTTTTGCTTCCTACACCCATTTTTTTGGGGGGAACATTGCTCAACGTTACCTTTCAGATGCTTTATTTATGTAAGGAAGCAGTGATAAGGACAAGTTTTCCTGGAAATCCTCTCCAAGCTTAGCCCTGACAGGTTTCTAAATTCTGAATGAAGTAGTCATCTTCAGGAAGATGAATCTCTACCTAAACTGAAAGCTAGAGTAAGCAAGATGGAAGCATTTCTCTATGACAGAAACAGAAAGTATTTAGATGCATCTGTTTCAACATTTCTTCCGTAGCAGAGAGAGTGTTCCATCGCAGCACAGGATATATTCAGAGCTTGACTTTGCACCCAATTTAAGACTGACATCAGCTTTGCTGATTTTACTTGATTATAGCATAAAGGACAGACAGCAGCTAACCCCTGAAGTAACTTTAAAACTTAACTGCACAATTGGAAACTGGAAATTAAAACACCAGAGAACACACATTTGTGAAGCAACTGGGAGCACTACCATGCTGATACGCTAATTCTACTGTTAAGCTAGCGATGGCGTGAAATATCGGTACGTCTTCATTTTAGCTCCCTTTCCTGGCCTTTAAGGAAAGAAATATCCCGGTATAGTCACCGATTATGTACATCCATGGCATTTTACTCTATTCTTTGTACTTCCCAAAAGTTACTCTTAAATCACTGACATGCAACAAGCTATTTTACATCAGAGAAAGGCTGTCTATAAAGGCAAGCAATTTAAAACTTGAACAATTTCAAAACACATTAATTTATGCTTTTCAGAATGCACTACCATGCAGATGGAATTCAGCATTAAAAAACCACCATATAATTATGATGGTTCTTCACCTAGCTACATGGGACTCCTTAGAAAAATCAGTATATAAAACGAGTGTTGTACAAAAGCCATCTGGGCAGCCTGCTCAAGTCTTTTGCTACACTGAAAACAGACTAAAGTTTGTGTTTAAATCAATCAAAATCAAATACATTAAAAAAATATAAATAAATCAAAAATAAGAATTCGTGCTTGTCAAATCAATTCTTTCATCCACTACCTTAACACACTTCAAGAGTCCTTGGAAATTAGGAAGCCACAAGTTTCCACAAAGACACCAACTGCAGGTGAGCAAAAAAAGTTTTTTCAGGGCAAAAACCTTGTGACCATTATGGAATCGCTGTATTTAGGTTCAATAGCTTCTGCTCTGCAGTATAACTACTTATTTTAACCAGAAATCAAATGTTTTGTTAGTAGTTAACTACATGAGAGAACACTTTGTGTTCTCTAAGCGCTGCTGGCCACCCAAAAGAAGCTGAGATATTCTTGCAGAATATTACTCTCCAAAGATAAGGTCATTGTATCAGGCTGTGTATTTTCTCTTGGTTTCAACAAAAAGGGGATGCTCTTTGTTTCTATAGCCTTGGTAATTTCCTTCAACCTAGCATTTTCCTGTATCTCACAACATACTGTATTCAGGGTAAGTTTGTCATCCTTAAAAACTATTTCCTTTATATACAGCTTGACGGCAACCCTAAGGCTCCCATAATATTCCACGCATTTCTCATTTGAGCACCAGCTGGAAGAGCCCACATTTCTTGGGTAATCTTGCCAAGGCAAGAGGAAGAAAGTCCTTATTTCTCAGAAGTTAGATGTGTGCTTCCAGTGTTAAACAGTGCATTATGGGCACGTCAGGCAGTATGCTGTAGAAAAGGAAACATTTCATTGCAAAACATAGAGCATGAAACAGACAGAATGTTTTAATTAGTGTTATAAGCTCAAGTTTTGTTTAGCATGAAAAGATTCAAATGTGTATTATTCAGCTTAAGGCTTTATTTTCCATGTTAGTGATTAGGGGATAATATCTTTCAAGATAGAGAGGAAAAAGAAAAGCTGAATATCAGTATCAAGGAGAAAGAAGTAGAGAAGGAAAAAAGCTTATCTGAAGCCATAGAGGAAGAGATAAGAAAGAAAAGGACTAAAGCACAAGAAAATGGTATTTGAAAGACCCGAGAGAAGTAGAGATTTGTGTTACCGCCACCTGCTTAGTATCCAAGCTATATCATAGATCTGGCAGCATTACAATGAGGTAACAATTAACAAGAATAGAATTGGAGGCATCTATTCCATTTTATATGTTCTCACTATCACCATCTCACTTTCACTTTATACATATCTCCCATCATCACAAGATTCATTCAGCTATCACACCAATCAACACATCAGAACAGGATTATTGGTGAAGCTAGATTTCAATATCAAGAAAGTTTGCAGAATTTCCTCAAGTCCCCTCCTGAAAAACATGCAGTTCTTAAGACAATTTAAAAAGAACCACACAAACAGAAACTCCCCCAAAAACCCAACTCCCCCATCTGACACCATATAACAGACCACTGGAAACTAAATTACACTTAAGCACTTGACTCCAAGTCTAATTTTTCTTCTCCTGGAAAAGGTGGTTGTACTCTAAAATAACATTGCTATTGTTACAAGACTTGGTTTTTCAACCTAATTGTGAAGCATTCTTCTGCTTTCCCCAGGCAGAAAGAAATTAACTTTTACTGCCACAGCAACTGGTAGAGGACAAAGCAGAACCAGAGGCTTAAAATCCTAAATCAAAATTAAAAAAAAAAACAAACCCAAAACAAAAATAAAAACCAACTTCACTTTTGCAAAGTACACACCTTCTGCATATAATCTTTCTGCGAGGAACACTGCATCACGGTAAGCATAGTGGTTAAGTGCCTGCCATATAGCAGCCTGTAAAACAAGAAAATAAATCATTTCAATTATTAGTAAGGAGATTTAAAATTCTAACTTAGCACAAATGTCATTAACAGTCTAAGAATATAACCGGCACTCACTTGTTATGGTACACAATCATCTATAAGCCTCAGCCAAGATGCTCTGAAATAGTGGGGAATACTTCCACTCATTACTGAGTTTGTGTTGTGCATAACTGGGCATGGATTATTGCAAACTAGCACCAAATTATAACATATTAAGAAAAGGTGAGAACAAAAACATCCCTCAGTTGGTTACTAGAGGATTTGGTTTTGCTCTTACCTCTTTGCAATGCCTGAATTCACATTGGGGGGGGGGGGGGGGGGGGAAAGAAAAGCAAGCTGCAGTACCCAACCTGTTTTTAAAGACACTGTGCACAAACTCATTTTAGCTGTCTCGAGATATGACAAACTGAAAACCAGCAGGACTGGGAACCATGCCAGGGTCCGAGGCTGTCAAAAACAGACTGCTGTTGATTAAGCCTGTTAGGTATATAGCCTTTTCCTTGATGAGACATCAGTGTTCCTTTAAGAACCAAGATGAACGTGATCCACTGCTTTTTTGTTGTGATGTTTTGCGTAGGTCTTCGCTTACCAGTCACCTCTTTACTGCCGCTGATTAGGGCTGTGAAATATCACATAAGAACGCATGAAGTGGAATGAGACGGACAAACGGACATACGCAGACATACACGAAGGCAAATTACTTCTGCGCATTGCTCGTATTTGCCCATATCTGGTCAAAAACAGCCACCTGCCTAACCGTACTCATCTTCCTTTTTCATCGATGAAATTAGAGTTTGCTGTTAATATGTTAGTAATCAAGAGGCCTCAAAAGAGGGTAGCGTTCTAATGAAATGCAAGTCAAGTATAGGCGTGTACATACTGTGTACACCATTAATTTAAAGCAGTGTCATAATTACTTGCATTGTTGTCATTATTAGCAGAGTTAAAAGCGAGAGCTGTCCAGCAAAAGAACCGAGTAGGGTACGGAAGTTTCACAACAAACACGACCAGGTTCACTTGCCTCAGATCCGACTAGAAACTGTTGTTATCTTTAAGAAAAGAAGTTTTTTCCCATCCCACCCCTTTAACATCTGTTTGGTCTTTCCTTCCCACACCTATTAAAGGCTGCGGCGTGCTCGCTAAGCTGGGTTTGTTTTCTGAGGTGAGATGGATTGGTATCGGCGCTGCAACTCCTTCCCATCTGGCAGTCTTGCAAAGCCGTTTCCCATAAGCTAGCAAACAGCCATTTTGCAGTAGTTTTGTCATTACGGATCCAAACAAGATTCGAACTTATGAACTCAAGGCTCTGTGGCCTAATATTTCTCCAGTGTTTAAAAGCAACTGAAGACAAGAACAGAAACCAGCTTCTGATAACGTATCAGACGCTCATCTCTTCCAAAGCTAATGATGTAGCACCCAGTAATGCTATTCCCAGCAGGAAAAGCAAGTGCCAACTTATTTAAAAAAACATTTCCAACATCACATACAGTTACATGTACCATATGCTACTTCTTCCAACACAAACTCGACAAACTCGGGGTGTGAAAAATGTGCGAGTTCTCTTCACAGGAAGCCTACACAGTCTTTATGAACAGTACACATCAGAGTTTCTAATTACTATATAGAATATTATATACAAAAATCTCTCCAGAGATCACTATTTTCTTCCATCAGTATATTTAAAAGTCAACAGGTACTTTTAAGCCCCTCTGAAAGTCTTAAAAAAAGGTTTGTTTGTTTTTTTTTCTCCTTAGTTTGCTATACTGTGAACACCTTATTTCTCTCCAGTTGCATTCCACACTTACGACAGCTTCAGCCACAGAGTCTGCCTGAAGCGATTACTCCGCTTCGCCTTAAAAAGCTGCAAGGCCATATATTGTTCTGCACCCCTCAAACAGCATGGTATAGGAAGTACAAGACAGAAGAAGTATATTCAAATCTTTGAGACTACATCCAAGTTAGAGCAGCCCCTAGGTTTCCTTTTGCTCTCCAAAGCTCTTCCTTTCTTCTACCGAGTCACAAGAGACATTCAGGTGAACCTGTCCAGGCTGTGCTATCTTCAGGTTAAAAATAGTTGTCTTTACACGGTGGTAACTCAGCGTGCTTACAAGACAAAGGGGCAGAGCAGGGGACGGTGGTGATGAAGTCAATGTTATTCAAATTCTCAAACAAGAGCAGGTTGCCAGAAGCAAAGTCTTGCTAAAGCTGAGAAAGGACACCAGTTATTTTTGTCTATGTCACAGTCACATTATAGAAGTTATACTATGTACTGGCTCAAAGAACCATTGCTGCTAAGCAGTATCCCAGTGAAAGCAAAAAGTCAACTGGTAGACTCCATGTTATATACTTTTTCGTTTCAAGATGACAATTATTGTAAGTTGGAATCATGCCTTCGAAAGATAAACTCTGAAGACTGCATCCTTGCATATACTGTCCTGCAATAACAGGAAGGGGGAAGGAAGGAGGCAGGCAATCAGCCATACCTGTGCAGTAATTGTTTTCTATGAGAACAGCAGAATTCTCAATTACAATTTTGTCTCAAGCTACTGCAAAAGAAGATTTCTTGTGCACCTTTCAGGAAGCAAGTTTTGAACAGGAATGCCAATCTCTAACAGCAGTAATTTAGTTTATTCTAGTTCATTGCATCTATACAGCATTAGTGGCTTCGAGAGAACTGGGAGACTCCCAGGCACGCACATGACAACCGTTAAACCAGTGCATTCTAGGATATTTAAAGAAAACCCACAAACAAACAAAATTCAACTGAACTCCAGGAAGAGCGGTCTAAGGCAAAAACTTGGGGGGCATTTATCCAATGAAAACTATTTAATCCCAAAAGACTTTTTAGAGTAGGACTAACCAATACAACTGTACCACTTGGCTTCTTTCCTGTGGTAGGGATCAGATTTTATATGGGATCCGTCAGTTCAGACCCAAAGAAATCTCCTCAGGACCATGCAAAAACTCAGATGTTTTGGTTGCAATATCTGTTCTCGGGGCTACAAATAATTATGGACAGGAGGGAAGCTTGAAGCAGTTCAGCAAAGTTGTATTTTAACATGCCTTCCAGAGCAGATAAACCTCCAGGTCCTAGTTTCCCTAGTTTTCTGAGCATATGCGTTAGCTTGTAAATGCAAAGCGAATAGGGAACTCCTAAACTACCGTACCAGCTACAACTCAGTGGCAAAGCATCCTCAGAGAGAAAAAGCAAGAAAGTAAAAGCCTATCCAGACAGGTCCATCTTCTACCCAGAAAATCCTGTGCGTTGTCCAAGAGTCACTTTGCAGCTAAAGCCAAGATCTCTCTCAAAAAATTGAGGTTCTCTTTGACAGTTACATGACCTTGGAAATTATGTTCAAAGCTTTATAGCCTATTAACAAGCCCAACAATCACTTCCTACCACAATTTAAGACTTGTTCAGAGGGGGCAGAGGGGAGGAGAGAACTTTCAGTGACACTTGCTGCATTTACTAGTTACGGAAAGTCTATCCATTAAATAATTGAACACTGAGATACTAACAGTACAGGTATACAGCCATAACAGCAACACAGCCTTGGAGTTAAAGCATCACTCAAGTGGATCTCAGCAGATGATTACCTTGAACAGTTAAAGTCTAAGAAAACCATTTGTTTTCAGGATGTTTTTCAGAAATATTTTAAAAGGCATTCAATCTGCTTCTCAGCACATGGGATAAATGGCTTTATGTTTGAGTTGAAGAGTTTTAATTGACCACAACAGGAAGTACAGTAGGGGTCTGTTCTCTACTTAAACTCTGGCACTTTTATTCATATTAAGGGTACGTGTGCGTAAGGGGAAGCCTAACCAGTGAACTGGAAGCTTTTCAGGACAAGAACTTCATATACTTAAGACCCAACATTTACAAGGCAACATACACACAGAGATTTCATTGTTTATCTGCCACAGTTCGCATATTACGACTGTAAGGATGACAGTTTTTCCTGGAATGACAAACCCTGTAGACATTTGCAAGCCTGGGAGAGAAGAGACAACTAGACAGGAGAAATCTCTGGAAGGACAAAAAAAAAAAAAAAAGAAGTACCACCACCACCTTTTACAAAAATATTGTTAAACACACAACAACAGTCAACCAGAGATAAGTACTTGTAATTTTCAGTTCCCATTAAGGCTGGAGTACAACAGACTTCATTTTGCAGTATGAATTTAGATTGAGACTGATCACTGGACACATTACATCAATAACACAATAAATATGAGCTGTTTTGGAAAGTCACTGTAATATAGCGGTCCAGTCCCCACACCGCTGCCCCATCCATCCCCAAGAAAGACTACAGGTGACCAAGGCAGCCAGGCTTCTGTCAAGTCACCAGCACAGAATGGGGAAGCAAGCAACTAAAAAAAAAAAAAAAAATCTGTTGGAGGGCAGAAAAGGAGTGAGCATGTTTAGGAACAGAAATTCATTCAAGCACAGTCAGGACCTGGGGAAAACTCAAATGTTGACTTCGTTTTGGAGGGTGCACTGGTTACTTCCCTGCCACTGAAAGGAGCAGTGGGACCAAGGCTACAGCTACCAATAAATCCCACACTTACTAGTACTGCTGTAAGCATAGAACAGCAGCAAGGCAGACAGTAGTAGAACCACTGACCAAAGAATTATTTGGCATTTCAAAGTAGATGGAGTCAAAATGGATATATTCAATCTAGCAAAGCCCCATCAAAACATATTCAAAACATATTGGTAAGTGCTCAAGTATGGAGAATGTCATTAGATAGGTCTCTACATTTCTGAGAGAAAATAAGACTGCGCTTTTCTGCTAGGGAAGTCTCAGAACAACAGATTATTTTCCACTTGGTTAGTCTAATTAGCACAGTACCGGAAACATTAACTATTGTTTCCTGTCATTCACTCCAAAATACACATTCTTCCTTTTCTATTGTAAATGTTTTCCTAGAATACCCAACTGATGCAAAACAGCAGTCCAGCTCCAGCATCACCGCAACAGCTTGAGTACAACCACTGCAGAAGAGGAACCAGCTGGCTGCAAGCATTTCCAGCACCCCATTGACTGCTGCTCTCAGAGCAGACCAACAGAACAACAGCACCAAGGGCACAAACCCCTGCTCTGCAGCAGCAGGGCCATCACTGCCACCATTTTGCATGGACAGGGTCAAGAGAGCAAGGTGGTCTTCCACAGAAATCTTTCTTCCCCCTGATCTTCTTCTCATTAAAGGAAGGGAGGAGAGCCATAAGCAATGATTTCACTCTGTTCATTACAGTACAGAATTCCTGTACTAACAAAACACAGCGAGAGGTTCTTCACCTATCAAGGGAAAAAGTGTTAGAAAAGCCAAAATACAAAAGGAAAAAGAGGCATGAAAAAGAAGAGCAGTTAATGGAAGATTACAGAAAGGCTGAAGCAATGTGCATATAGGAAAGGTGGAAAGAGGAAGCAACTTCTTTAGTTTATGAATCCTGTGTTTTGGATGGGAAGACTAAACCAAGGGTGGGAAGTCCACCAGGAGAATTGCAATTAGACTAAAATATGGTAGGGAAACGATGACATTTACGTTATTTTCTCTTCCAGGTCTCCTATCAGTCTGACGATACCAGCTCCTGGGGAATAAGGCACGTCCTTCATTCGCACGACACATACAGAGCCAAGCACACCGTGAGCATTTAATAAAAGGGAAACGGCAGCAAATGCCGACAGGTAAGCGAGATGGAGAGAGCAGCATCAACAGGTCTCCCGGGGGATCCAGGGGGTGGGGGGGAAGCAGAGGGGCCTCTTCTGGAAGCAGACTTGGCTGCGGCGCTGCAGGCGCCCGACACCTCCTGCGGGGGGGGGGACACCGGGCGGGGATCCGGAGGGGCCCGAGCACCCCCTGGGGGCGGGGGAAGCCCGTCCCTAGGGTCGCCCGGAGGGCAGAGGAAGCCCAGCAGCCCCACGGCGGCTGGAGGGTCCCAACGGGCAGGGCAGAGGCGCCCTGCGGGCCGGGCCCCGCTCGCACCGCCGGCGGCCGCGGCAGAGGGGCAGCCCCGGGGCCCGCAGCCCCCGCCGGGAGCGGGCCGAGGAGGGCAACGGGGATCCCCCGCGGCAGGAGAGGGCCCGGCGGCCGCGAGGCCCCCGCGGCGGGACCGGTTCCCCCCACTAGGCCAGGCCGGGCCGGGCCGGGCCTTCGGGCCTGAGCGCGGCGGCGAGCCCGAGCCCGTGCCGCCCAGGGGTCGGTACCTGGACGGGTTCCTGCAGCACCGTCATCCTGCTCCCCCGACCTCCGCCTCCTCGTCGCCGAGCCCGGAGCGCGGCGGCCCCGGCCCCGCCTCAGTGCGTGTCCCGGCGGCGGCGCGGCCCGGCCCGGCCCCTGCTCATTTAAACTCCCAGCGACCGTTACCGGGGCAGGCGGCGGGGAGGGAAGGAACGAGGCCGGCCAAGCGCCCGAGTCCGCCCGAAGCTGGCGGCGGAAACACCCGAACGCGCTGGCGGAAATAGCCGAAGCTGGCGGCGGAAAGAGCCGAGCGCTGACGGAAAACAGCTGGGAAAGCCCCCGCTCGTCGGCGAGGCGGAAGAGCCCGAGCCGGCGGAACCGCCCGAGCGCGGCCGGAGATTGCCGAGCGGCGCGGCGGGGCGGGGCGGGGGCCGCAGGGGGGAGGGAGGGCGGGAGGCGGCCGGGAGCGGGGGGGGCCTGGCGGCGCTGAGGCGCGGCGGGGCCGCTCGGTGCTTCCCCCCTCTCCCCCCGGCAGGATCCGGTTACGACCCGCTCGGTTGTTTCCCTCAGAGCCTCCCTGGCGGCTGCTGCCTCAGGCCTGCAGCCCCCGCCGGGTTAAATTAAATTAAAAGCTGCCGGTAGAGCGGGTGGGCAGCGCCGTTCCCGCCCGGGCCGCGGAGGGGGGAAGCGCTCCTGCCGCGGGCTACCGGCTCCCCCAGGTGCCTGTAGCCCGGGCAGCCCCGAATAGCGTATTTACAAGTTTGTAGTCGCTCCGATAAATCTGCAGGTGTTTGCTTTCAGGGTGTAGGCGGCTTGGCACCCACAGGCAAGGCGTTCTTCGCTCCCTGACCGGAGAGGAGCGAGAAAATGGGTCACGGAGCAGTGCTTCCCCCTAACATGGAGGCCCGGCTGACCGTGGGGTCGGGCGCCCAAGGCCATGGGCGCCGCCGGTGCGATCCGGTGCAGCCTAATGGCCTTCGGCCGCGCGAGCCGACGGGGCCGGTGGTGTACGTACGCGGGCACGCAGCTTAGGGCTCCGTTCAAGGCCCACAGCGCGTCCTCTTCGGCCCCGTCTCGGCCTCGCCGCCCTGCCCTGAGCTGCTGATAGCTCCTCCGGGCCAGAGCTGGCTCCGTCCGGCTCTTCATTTCACAGGGACAGCGCCGACTCCCCCGAAACTCAGACCATCTTTGGTGTGCGTCTCCGTCTTATCGCAAGCTGAGGAGATACGGCCATAGGCTCTCCTTGGGCCGGGGGGTTATTTTTACCTCTCCTTGGAGTGCCCTGGGCTCGGAGTGAAGCGTCGGGCTATAAAAGGGCACAGCGTTGACTATCGTCTTGGGACACTCAGGTTCCTCTGGCCCTGACGTGCCGTTTCTGCGTGCGGGGACGCTCGCAGGTGTCCGCAGATGCTTTTTATAAATGTCCGCGGGACTAAAACCGCCAGCTCGTAGGGCTTTTTCAGTGGCAGAGGCAGGTGGTGGGGCAGCGAACGTACCTGGGGCAGCTGGACAAACAGGGCTGCCAGTTGGCATCCTCAGGACGGCTTTGCTTAGCAGTTGTGTCCTGCCTGTCAGGATGCCCAAACGGCCAAGCACGTGAAGGTTACACCAACAACCTGGTCAAGGGTGTGAATCCACCCTCCTCTTCCCTTTGCCCCTCACCGCCCCACAGCGAGGACTTGTATGCAGGGCTGATTTCGACCAACGGAGGTGGCAGGGCATGAAAAGACGTAGGTTTCCACTACACCTGCTAAGTGCATCATTCCAACCGGTCTGGGTATAAATCAGCTCCACTTTATCCCAAAAGAAACAGAACAGGTCCCCCAAAGGGATGGGTGATTGTCTCTATCCCTGAGGGCACTTCAAAGGCTGGATTTCACGGCACTCATGTTTTATCTCATTCTCTCGCTCTTTTCCCTGCCGCTCTCTTACTGTCTGTCTCTTTGCAAGAACCTCTTTGGTTTTAATTTACGGTGTCATTCCAGTCTGCAAAGAAGCTGGAGGCTCAAACGCAAAGCTTACACTTTGCATGCAGGAGTGAGAGCGCGGCCTCTTGACTTGCCAGGGCAAGAATATCACAACTCGCAGGGCCCCCAGCCTCTGCTACAGATTTTCTCTGCAAGTTGGGGCAGGTCCCCCTGCTCGGTTCTACTGCTCGGTTCCTATCTGTAACAGCACGTTCCTCTGCCAGCGCAAATGCCATGGAGGTGATGGCAAGGGCAAACACAGTGTACTCTCTCATTCTGTCACCACAGTCCTTTAACAGGTTAAAACACAGATAATACTTTAAAGGCATGAGATGCCCAGATGCCCTCTAATGGAAGCTATAGAAATACCACAGACACAGAAGCTAAAAGCTAATCTTGCATCTACAAACAGCTCATGTTGCTGCTTATGAGCATTTGTATGCAGCAGTGGGAATTAAAAGCAGCTGTTACCCAGTCACTGAACGGAGTTGAGCAAGTGGCAACTGAAGTCAACTCCATTGAAGCAAAATATTTTGAATTTCTAGTCATAAGGCTCAGAGCAAGGACATTTGAATAAAGGACAAATCAACGAAAAGCATTATCTACTCCCAGGCACTCTGCTGAGAGGAGGGCTGAATTATCTGTCATGAATTATTTACCACTTCTGGGAGAATATGGTGATCTTTTGCAGGTAGGTAGAAGGAGAGAGCCACCGGCTTGCATTGCACAAGCCCTCCTGCTCTACATGCAACTTTTCGACGTAAGCAATATACTTGTGGCTTTTACACTGGTTGCTGCAAGTTGGATGGGCTGCATGCCTGAGAAAGGCCTGGTTTTAAGGAAGAGGTAGTATCTTTTACTAGCTCAAGAGCTTCAAGATCTTGGTACTTCAGCAGGTACCAAAAACCTTGATTTTTTCAGTGATACTAGTTGGGCTAAGAAAAGGTGCTTTCAGGTTAGACAGCAGGTGAGTCCCCATGAACAGAGGGTCTGTGGATGCAACCTCTCCCTCATGCCCTCTTTGCTCTACCAAAGCCTACCTAGATCTAGCAGCGAGACATGCCCAAACTGCAGTCCAGCTCCTGGCCCACACTGAGGGTGATGAATAAAGACCGTTACCTCCAAGTTTGAACTCCTGCCTCAAGCACAGGGGTCATAAAACCAGCCTTGTTTCCCTTTTCGAGGGAACATCTTGCCACGTCTGATCACTGGTGGCCCTGATCTCCTCTGTCTAACGTTTCACTGACTAGTCGAAAGCCAAAACACAGATAACTTAAGAGGGGAGGGAATAAAATTTAATGAGCCAAATGTCACAGGGGAAAACTTGAAAGAATAAGGTTTAAAACCAAGGGTCAGATGTGTATCCCTTTATATATTGAGGATCAGGCACACAAGTATGGAGGCAAACTCCTCGCTGCGGCTCATGAAACACCACTGCAGACTCAGGCCATCCAGGGAAGAAGGGATACAGACAGAGGAATCTCGCTGTTTGTGTTGCTCAAGTGGATTCAAACGCTTCCAAAAACCTGGGAGACGAGAATGAGAGGGCTTAATGCAATGAATCTTTGAAATGACAGAGCTGCTTCTCAGACGAACCCAAAATGTCAATAGCCGTCCTTCCATGCCTTTAAAAATCAGTGCTTCCTGCAAATAGTTTCATGTAGACTTAAACCTCCCCAGCAGCATTTGCCACTTAAACGCTTACATTGCTGAGCTGATGAACAGGAACCAGAGAGAAATAGATTAAAAGCAAGATAAGAAGGTGCTGAACATTCAAAAGTTCAGACTTCTGTCTGCCTCTGTTTTAACCTTCTGATGTTTGAAGAGATTTGTAGAGGAAAAGATATTTTTAAATGTTTAATTTGTGTATTTAACAGTATCTGAAGGTCAGATCTTTTTTCTTTTTCTTTCTTTTTTTTCTTTTTTTTTTTGCTTGCGGCCTTCTTTCACACAGCTGAGGAGAGGAAAAATGTTTAAGAAACAGATACTGAAACCAGAAGAAACTGGTGGGAGAGACTGGGAACAGCTGGAACAGCTCTTGTTAATTTGGATTTTCTTTTAAATTGTCTAGATTTTGAAGGCATAGTTTATACTGAAAGAAACTTGTTTCTCTGGTTTCCTCATGCAGACTTAGAGGAATGCAAAAAGGTTAACAAGCATAAATGGTGTGTTTGAGATATTCTTTTTAATGTTAATGCTAATAGGAATTTTGATATTTCTTAAGTATTGGCACAATTGGCTCCTTATTCAGTTCTTAATGTTGTCTTAGCATCAAGTCATCCATTTCTGCGGGTTTTAAAATATTTAGCTCCAGCGGTGTCTGTTTGATGACCGCCTTAGCTCCAGGAGGATTAGAAAATGTATCACTCTAAAACACATAAACCTCGTTCGTTTGAAGCAGAGACTGGCCACACTTCCTACATCACAACTGACAGTCACAGGGCTGGTCAGGACACATTTCAAACGGCACGAGCTACAAATGCAGTTCATTTTCGTGAACATTTCGTGCTTTCAGAGCTGGGGTTATTACTGTAGTATTATTCCACTTGCAGGGTTAGGTTTTGGGTTTTCTGTCCCTAACAGTTATAGCCAGTATTACCAATTTCAGCATAAACAGTGCGAGAGCCCGACTCACCTGAAGTCCCTTGTTTCAGCCAGACATGATATGCTTGACAAAAGCTAAGGAGAAAACGAGAAACGTGTGAGATGTCAGAGCATGCGCTAAAGCCTCAGGCATCTCAGCCTGGGGCTGGAAGGGGCTCGGAGCTGTGGCCGGCGGGCAGCGAAGCAGAGTGACGCTCTGCTGGGACTGACTTTTCTCCTGTTCACACCTTCCGCCTGCCATCCCAAACCCCTTCAGACAGATACCAAACCCCGCTTGCAGACAAGCCAGCATTGCTACTCCCAGTTTTCTGAGGCCAAGGGAAGCGGATACTCTCTTTTCCTCAATGCTCACCCATTTTAGGGGTTCCCAGATTTAACCCTTCAAGCCTGATTTTCACCCTCTTATAGCTGGGAACGCTCTGGGACGCCGAGTGTTCCCAGTTATCCTCTGCTGTGAAAAATGCTGGCTTTGTTGATTTTTGATAGCTTACAACAAAATAGTGCCCAAACTGGGGATAAAACAGTCTTGAAACCCCTGGAAACATGCTCTCCTCAGCAGTTTTTACTGGAAGTCGCTGGCACAACTGACTTGTTTCCACCCCAGATGCAATGCCTCAGAGTTGTCCTTTGGAGGATGGTCCACGCTTCCCTCTCAGATGGTCCACAATTTCCTCTCAGAAGACGTATTTCACACCTGAAGCCAGGACCACCGTGCCCGAGATGGCCCTGATAGGATTCTGTTGCTCCTACCTTCATAGTTGATACAGCCGTTGGCATCTTCTTGCCCTGCCATGAGCTGCTCCACCTCATTTTCTGTCATCTTCTCCCCTGGAGGCAGAGGATGGAGAGGTGAGGGGAAGGGCTCTCACCCTGCCTGGACCCTCCTGTCCTTCCAGAGAGCCAAAGCCACCAGAGGAAGGAAAAGGGAGTTAAACCGGAGCTGTGTGCCAATGCACTATGGACTAAGGAGTGCTGGTGGGAGGCTGAGGAGAGAGGGCCAAGGTGCAACTGCTGTCTGATAGCTGAGGACAACCTGGAGACTGCAGCCCACTTGGGTCACATACAAAGCTGCAGCTTAAGATGGGAAAGGCCACATATTCGGGGGCACTCCTAGGAGAGCCCAGAGTGGCAGAGTTGGAAGCGGTAAAAGGGTCTGTCCAACACACGAGACCAGCCAACTAACCCAAGCCATTTGTGGCGCTCTGCCTGAGAAGAGCTAGCGGTGGCCTCTGCTCTGCTCCCTGACTGTCCTATCAGCTCCCCTAATCACAGCTCCCTCCCCATGTAGCCTGTCCCCAGGTGCCCAGGGCCAACCCATACCCAGCGTAGCCAGCACATGGCGTAGCTCTGCCCCCATGACCATGCCGTTGCCCTCCTTGTCAAAGACACGCAGCCCTTCCACAAAGTCCTCAAAGGTGCCCTGCTCCTTGTTGCGGGCGATGTGCTGCAATATGGGGACGAAGGTCTCAAAGTCCAGCATCTTTGTGTTCATTTCTGAAAGAGAAGGAGGAAATGGGGTCATGTTAAACCTCTACCTCACCCTTCCTGCCAAGACTTATTCCAGCTACAGATGGGGGGGGAGGGGGCACAGCTCCCTTTCTCCTGGGATGCAGCAAGCAACCCTCTGACCACCACTTGGGAGGACCTGAAAACCTGGCTACTACTCACCCACGAGCGTGATCCTGGGCACTGCCCAGTCCCAGGTCCTGCAATTTTAAGTTCCTATTTAGTTTTCAGTTTCTGGAGTCAAGAGATTTTCCTTTTCTTTATATTGGTTTATTCTTGGTATAATTTCTAGTCCAAAGGGCTGAAGACACAAGCCTGAGGCTAGCAAACAGAAGGCAAATGGAAATCATCCAGAGTGGGTTATAAAAAATGTAGATTTTAAAGTCTCAGATGGCTTCTGAGAGCTTGAGATGGCTATAGAGGCATGGGGGAAACCACATGGCTTCTTGCCATCTGGAATTCAAGCATGTTCTCAGCAAAGGGCTGAGGCTTTTTTCTGTATTAGAGCCTCTGATCTTCAGGCTGTAGCACAAGAATTTGCTCTTTGCTTTGACTACAGCAGACACAGTCCTTGGGCTACAGCACAGGGAGCGAGGCTGCAGCCGAGTCCGTGTGGTGGGGTTACAATGGGCTTCACCAGCTCAAGATCTGGCCCACTGGTGTCAATTGGTGACACTGCCAGTGGAGGGCAGCCTATCCTTTGCAGGTTGGGCATGGTACCTGGAGGGGGCATGAAGGAATTATGCAGGAATGAGCCTCTCTGCATCATTTCCCTTCAAATTCTTTCATCTAACAAAGGATGGGAGGCATAATCCTGTACTTGCTGGGAAGGACACTGATGGCTTGGCTCACCCTCTCCCCATTGCCCCAGTTGCTGTTACCTTCTGGTTTGGGTTTGCCTAGCACCTTCAGCACCTCTGCGTTGGTTGGGTTATGACCGAGCGCCCGTAGGACATCTCCGCACTGCGCATAGGTGATCTGCATGGCTCCCGTAGGTGTCCGGTCAAACAGGCTGAAGGCTTCTTTGAACTCTGCAGAGATGAAGAGCTTGGCTGTCCCCTGCCCACACCGGCCCCACTTCCCACCCTGCCAGGAGCTACTCCTGGATGGCGGGCCAGGAAGGGAGGGACAACCAAGCAGTGGGTGCCTTCTGCACCCATCACTGCTGCCCAGGGCATGCAGACCTGTACTGGCTTGAGCAATAGGAGGCAACTAGCCTCAAAGGCTTGCCAAATTCCTTTGACTAGTCACCAGCTCCACAAACAGGTTTTGTCACCTGTACGGAACTGGCTGGATGAATCCTCCTGGGATTGTGCTTGCAGCACTGACTGCAGGTGCAGCATACCATCTCTGTGGCAGAAAAATCCCCTTTCTTCTTCCATTATTGCACCTAGGCCTCCTGGAGGCCCCACAGCCCTCCCTCTGCATCCCCATCTGCTCTGCCTGAGCCTGCGAGGGACCAGGTTAGCGCTGCTCCCAGGCATGCTGCTCGGTCTCTAGCCTGCAGACGGCCTCCCCCCATAGCTCCTGGCCTTAGCAATCACCTTCCTCTTCTCTATACCCTTCCCTGGGCTGCATCCTCCCAGCCCCTCACAGGCAGACACCACATGACATTGCTCCCATTTGAGGAAGAGCGATCGTGTCCTCCTCAGCCTTGTGGACTGTGTCTTCTGCCAGCCATGCTTGAAAAGACACGAGAGATTCATTTCCATGCTTTCTCCCATAAATTGCTATCAGCCCACTGAGTGTTTCCTTTTACCTGGAGGAAGGGGGCCTACATCTGGAACAATTAGGATCTCTTTCCTCTTGTATGTGATGCTTTTCAGCTTCCTGGCCTGCTGCAGGATTTGGTCTTTAACCCTGATGTTGGCCACACGAACAATCACGCTCCTGCACTGCTCAAAGCCTTGTCTCTGCCTCCTGTTTCCCACCCGGAAGGCCCTTTCCACTACAACAGGCTCCTCCCTCAAGTCGAGGTGCAAGACATGGGGCAACCATTGCTCCAGGAAGCCCACCAGATCCTTGCCCTCCTCCCCCTCTGGTAAGCCAAGGATCCTGAGGCTGGAGGATGGGGCCTGTCTCTCCAGCTGCTCCACACGAGTAGTGAGACAGCGGTTTTCATGCATCAGATGCTCCAAGGCCTGCACACATTTTTGTGTTTCCTCCTTCTGCTTCTGGATCAGTGAGTTTGTCTGAGCAGTTGACTTGTCCAAGCTGGTAATCAGCCCTTCCAGCGTGTACATGCGCATGCTCAGAGCTGTGAGTTTACTGTCCATGGCACTAATGAATTCCAGGTTCTCGCCCATTTTCTTCATGATGTCTTGCAGTAGCTCCCTCAAAGAGGTGCAGCTGCCCTTCCCGCTGTCGGGCAGGCTCAGATGATCACGGCCTCCACGTGATGATGGAGACATAAAGATCCAGTGGGCATCGCCTTGGGTTTTATGGGAATCCTCGCCGTGGGCTTTGGGCATGCTCCATTTGCTACTTGGCATCTTCATATCTCCTTGCTGTGCCTTGCCATCCCGTGGCTCTGCACCCACGACACCCTTGGCTTGGACCTCTGTGTCCCTGTAGTCCTGCCAGCAGGAAGTTTTATGCTGATCTCAGTCCACCCATCACCCTCTGGCCTGACCTCACAATGGTTGTGGGGGCACCCGGGGCGGACACCACCACCTGCAAGTCCCTGGGCCAAGGGCACTGCTCTGAGGGCACCCCATGGTCTCTCCTTTTGCACCAGTCCCAAGGCCTGGCTGCCTGGCACCGAAGGAGCGCACGACGGAGCAGGGCCTGTGCCTGCATCCGGCTTTGTTATGTCCTCCATCCAACTCTAGGCAGCACTACAGCAAATGTCTGCTCAAAGTCAAGTCCACGCAGAAAGGCAAGAAGTACTGATGGTGCCACACTCTGGGACATTGCTGGGGGTTAAAATTAAATATCTTTGTATTTTAACTTGCATTTTTGATGGCTTGCTTCCCTTCTTTCGGACACTGGTGCGGGGGCCAAGCCTGCATGATACGGGCTCTCCTTCTCCCAGTATTCCCACCAGGAGCTATCCTTGGATCTTGTCCCATCTCTAGCCTGTACAGAGGCATTACAGCTGCCCACGGAGAGGGGAGAAAGCCTAAGTCCCCCTTTGGCAGGGGTCTGTCATTGCATTGCCGGGAGTTACTCATCCAGCATGAATCCCAGGCTTTGAACCAGGCTGCATTCTCACCAGGAATGGAAAATACCTTTTCTTTTTTTGCTAAGATCTGAAGCTGGGGTTATCCTTTTCCACTGGGTGGCATCCTCAGTGCAGAGAAGGAGCCGGGATCCGTTCATTCCTCCTGACCCTCCCAGCCTTTCAATGACAGCTAAATTCCTGCGCTGGGTCTCGTTCTCCTCCGGCGTTACTCCTATTTCCACCTCCCCTCCTGCCTCCTCCCTTCCCTCCGGTGTCCACCCAGCCACCCAGCCCCGTGCCCTGCTCTCTGCTCTGCTCCTGCTGGTCGGCCTCCTTTTCACTGGCAAACTCGGAGCGCTCTTTCCCATCTCCTTAACTGCCCGGTCCCAGCAGGGAATATGACTTTCTGATTTCATGTGTCCCTTCTGGCTGCTGTGAAATGTCACCAGCCCCGTCCTGGAGGAAGAGCATTCTGCATTGGGCAGAGCGTGGGGAACAGGGTGCCGGGACCCTGCTGGGCTTTCCCTAAGGAGGGGGTTTGATCCCTGGGGCCTCAGCAGTCAAGTCTGCTGGGAAAAACAAAAAAATAAAGGGAGTCCCCTTTTCTAATGCCATCTTCTGGGAGGAAGTGAGGTTTGCGCTTACCTTCAATCTGCTCCACAGTGAATTCGACCTGTCGGGACAAGAGAACAGAGGCGGGCATAAAGAGCGTGTTGCTGCCAAGGGGGTAGGTATATCGCCGCTGGGTGATGCCGCGATGCTAAACCACGTGCCTGGGAAAGAAAAGGCTCCCCTCTATGCTTGACATTCCCCCTGCTGAGACCCCAGCAGCCTGTTCAAGGTGGGCGGCTGTGGCCATATCCAGCCACAGCAGGAGTGGGAACACTCCTTCCTGGGGAAAGCACGGCCAGCAGGAGCAAGTCCCTGCAGCGGTGCAGCAGGCACAGGGGTGGCAGGCAGCTGGGATGCTCAGAGTGCAGCCCAGGCTATTCTGGATGGAAAGGATGTTGATTCAAGGCTTGATCCCTAAAGGCAGGGTTCAAGTGGTTGAACAGCTTCCACGCTGAGCCCTGCTATTAATAACTCTCCTGCCACAACTCTGGCTTAAAAATGTAACTATATCCTGGGGAGCTAAGGAAAAAAATGAGCTCCCGTTGCAAAGCAAGAGACACTTGGGGAAAAAGATGCTCTCATGTGGAGGAGACAACGCAGGTGGCAAACAGTTTGGGAGGAAGACAGCTGGCAGCAGAAAAACTTTTTAATGCTCTCCGAGCGAGTGGTTGGGGCCCCCACATGGCATCTCAGGCAGGAGCCAAGGAGCCAAGGGATGTTTAACTCCAAGACTGTTGTATGCTGTGGCACGCTGGCAGAGCAAGTTTCTTCCTGAACAGGAGTTATCATCAATTGCATTTACTTGCGCAATTCACCTCAGACTCCAAGGTTTAGGACTCTCAAGATTATTCTAATTTAAGCCTGGCTGGTGGCTAATACTAGCAGAGGGATTGACTAGAGAGCTGGGAATCTCCTACAGACACCAACCTGCCGGGGTGAGCACCTCGAGCAGCCTGGATGGGGCAGGCGGAGAGGGGCAGGCAGCAAAAAGCAGCCTGCAAAAGCTGCAAAGAGCAGTTCTGGGCTGAGCTTTCCTCGGTAATTGGAAGATGCTGCGGAGGCAGCCTGGGAGATGAGCTAAATGTGTATGGTGGTTTCATCTTCCGCGGCTGCTCCGTCTGCAAGTGGGAGAGAGCATCTTCACGTGTGGGATTCAGGAGCCAGCAGAGAGAGGACAGATTTAGCAGTTTGCTTCGATCAGTGCTGTGCAGGGTCGGGTGGGGGAATATTAAACCCTCCCCCCCCCCCAGCAAGGGGAACATCAAATCTCAGCTCGCAGCCCCAGCTCTTGGTTGGGACAGCAGCCTGGCTAACGCTGTCTGCATGGCGCGTGGGATTGACCATGCCGGGCAGATCACATATAAGAAAAGGACAGGGCTGTCTTAATTCCTCACTCACCTTCACACTCTTGGGATCGAAGGCCGGCTCTTTGGGTGGCTCCGGGGCCGGGGCTGGAGCCGGTTTGGCTGCTTCCTTCTTCGGGTCAGGTTTCTTGGGGGGCATCGCGCTGGGTCTTTGCAAAAGTGCAGGGATGAGTCCTCACGCCCCCCCAGGCGAAGCAACCAACGGGAGAGACAAAAGGCAAAGCCTGCTCCTTCTCTTATATACAGAGCCCTGTCCTCACCCCGGAGGGGCTGGCCAGCTGCTGGAGCAACTGCTACTTACTATAAAAGGAAGAAAACGCTGGCGAGAGGGGCCCCAACTTGACAATTGCCCATTGTCATCGGCTCCCGGCGCAGGGATGCCACCGGCCACCCCCCCCAGACGAAAGGGGGGGGATGCCTCCTCCCCACCCCAGCACCTGCGCCGGGTGGGTTGCATGGGGGCCGCTTGCTAAAAGATCATTGAAAACCTAAACGCTAATGGCCCGGAGTGCCTGGCGAGAAAATAGCAACGCGGCGGCTGATAAACCTGCCGCGATACCCACGGGAAAAAGCAGGTCTGTTTTTAGGCAGGGCTGCAAGCGCGAATGGTGCGGATTCCTTGGCAGACCAGGAGCTCTGTGGACCATCGCCTTGGCCTCGTGCTCAGGCCGTCCTTCGCCCCGGCCTCTCCTCCGGCCTGCGCGAGGCAGACTGCCGCGGACGGGCTGAGCTCTTCCCGGGACCCTGGGAAAGAGGTTGGCAGGGCTGCAGGCTGTGCACGACTGCTGCGGAGGCGGCTCTGGGCTATAAGGAGGGCAAAGATGCCCTGGTTGGAGCTCTATACGTGGCCCGTCAGGATGGCTCACGAGGATCACGCAACCGATGGTTAAAGGTAGTCCTTTAATTCATCACCTGGGGATACTTTACGGCCCTGTGCCAGCGTGGGATTTCACCTCGCCTCCCCGCCGGGAGCTGGGCAGGCGCCGGGTGGGACACGCTCCCGCTGCTGCTTCCACCCTCCTCTCCCATCTGTTTTAAGACCCTTGGGCGAGACCGCTGAATCATGAAATCGGTTAAGAGAAATAATCAAGAGAACGGTTGAAATCACAAGGTTGTAAAAGACTGACGGTCTTTTGTGTTGTCTCCTGCCATTGGAGCTGTCAGGGAATGTCCCAGCCATCTCTGAAAGTGCTTGAGAGCAGTAAAAAAAAAAAAAAAATCACTGAAAATGGAAAAAAGAACCAAATGGAAAGAGAATTTTAGGAAATCACATGGTCCCTGGAGCTGGGACCTAAAGTAAACCTGCAAGTAATGTGATTATAAACATAGCAATTGGCTAACCTGAAATCTAGCTGCCTTGGAAGCTGCTGGGCTCCTACAAGAAGCGATGGTCATTACGCAGCCATTAAAGCAGCTCCGTCGCTCCCAGCTCCATTTCTACTCACCCAACCAAATATTTCGCTTTATCCCACTTTTGATCAACCGAGGCAAGTACGTTTGGAGGCGGAGGTGTCTGAAAATAAAGCGCGAAATAACGCAGCTTTCTTTCTCAAATTTTCAGTAGTGCAGGAAGCCTCGAACCCATCAAGCCTGGGGCTGGATGCGACCCCCCCCCCTTCCCCGCCACCAGCTTGGCTGGACGTCGCTCGCCCTCAGTTCGCACTTGGAGGGGGCCTGAGAGCTGATTTCTGTTAATCGAGCTAAAAGAGGGGAAAAAAGAAAAAAAAAAAACCCCATCTTCAGCTTGCAGAGCTTGCGCTCTGCTGTCGAGACGCTGCGAGGGCTCGTTTGTCCGGCCAGCGTCTGCTGAAATCGTATTGCAGAGTCGGGCACGAGCCGCTGGGTGGGACACGACCCTGCGAGATGCTTGCAGTACTGGTGCCAGAGCTACGAGGTACCCGGCGCTGGCAGGGCTCTGCTGCTGTGCTCCGGGCCATTATATTTGTACATACTTGTATGTACGTATGTATGTATATATGTACATATGTACATATGTATGTGTATGTGTATGTATATGTATATGCACACACACACACACACAGAAAGTTGCATGTGCATTTTTTTTTATATATATATATGTGTGTGCATATGTAAATGCAAACAAAATGCAGCTATATTTGCATTTCGGAGCGGCTCTAATCCTGCAGTTTCAGCTCCGCTTTGCGGCTCGGACTGCCATAAGGACTCCCCCCGCGGCTTCCAGGGACGCGCGGCCGGTCGAGGGGGCTCTTCGGCAGTGGCCGCGAAGCTCCTCGGCTTGGTGACATCTGTCTCAAATGATCTGATCTCAAAATGAAGGGTTGAGGGAAGAGGCGAGCGCGACCGGAGAGATCGCCGGGTGTGAATAAATAACAAACCTACAAGACCCCCCCCCTCCAATTCTTCTCAAAAGGCAGGAAACTAGCCCAGGGCTTAAACGCCGAGCTCTCCGATAGCTTCTCACCGACGGGCGCAGGAGGTGTCGCCGGGGCAGCTCCGCGCCCCGAGCCCCCGCGGCGGAGCTGGGTTGGGGGGTTCGTGCGGGAGCCGCGGCAAACAGCTCGGCAATTTGCTCCCGGCTGTTAGCTCGTGATTGCTAGCGCGGCTTTGGGGAGGGCTTGAATGATGGGGCCGGGTGGGCGGCGATCGGCGCAATCGCTTTCCCGATCTTTGCTCAAGAATTGAGCGAAAAAAAAAAAAACCCCAACAACAACAACAACAAACCCCCCCAAAAAACCCAACATCTTGCAAACTCACATTCCGGGTCAGATTTTTGTCTGCCACGGGAATCAAATCGCCCCCGAGCTTGGCTGCCGCCCCCTCCGCCATCGCGCCTTCATCCGGCGTCGCCGTGCCCGCGCCGCGGGGTTCAGCGCCAGCTCCCCGCTCCCGAAACAGCCTCGCCTCCCCTCCGGCCCTGCCGCAAAACCGCTAGCCCTGCCGTTCATCTACTTATCCCTCCTTCTGCCCGAAACCTCTGCGCCGTGTCCCCTTAGCTGGTATCGGCCCCGGCCGTGACCCGGCGTAAACTGAGCCGGGCAGATGGGCAGCTGCCAAAGATGCCCCCGACCCCGCCGGGATTTATAGCTGCCCGCTCGGGGGGGGTCCATGTCCCCGGAGCTGCCGGAGGGGTAAAGAGTGCTGCTAACCGCCCCCCCCCATCACCCCAGCAGACGGTTAAACGCAATTAGGCAGCGACATCCTTTAGCAAACGCAGCGGCCCAACCCCAAAGCGCATCCCTAGCGGGGAACGGGCACGTCCCTCCGTCCCACGCTTCAGCTGCCTCCCGAGAGAAGGAAAAGGGTTAAACCGGCACCTGCCTGAAAGACATCCCCTCTCCGGGAGCATCCCTCCGCTCGGCATAAGAGCGCCCAGCCTCTGCCTCTGCGACCTGCCGGCGCTGGATGTGCCCCGTCCCGCTGCAGGGCAGCGAGCGGCCCGGCAGCGGCGGGCTGGCCCGGTGCTGGGAGAAGCCGGCCGGCATCAAAGAAATGATGCACCGGGTGCTGGGAGAAGTTTCGGAGAGGAGATGAGGAATCTGCCGTGAGCGAAGAGGATTTTCGCACGGAGGGCTAAGCCGATAAAGCTCTGCCGCGGCCGGCTGAGCGGCCACAAGGAGCCGCGGGAAGCAAGCGAGACAAAAGCATCCGAACGGGAGCTTCGGAGAAACCCACCCCCCACCCCAGCCCCGGGGGTCGGCTAATCCCACCCGCGGCTCCCGGACGTGCTGCTCGTTTCAGCGGGACCCGCTCGGGCGCTCGCCGGGACGGGCTGCGCCCTGGCATCGCCCGGGCACCCGCCGGGACCTCGCTCCCGGAGGATGCTCGGTCCAGCCGCGCGCACCGAGTCGCCCCCGTAGCCCGTGGGTTCCCCCCGTTGCGGGCGACGGTCCCGGCCGGCTGCTCCCAGGCGAAGGCTTCGCTTCGCCCCCCTCTCCGGCCCTGAGATCTCGTGCTCAAGCCGAGCCGCGCGCCCGGACCATGGAGGCGTCGGGGCCCGCGGGAGGCGTCGTGGCCGCCCTCCTCTGCTGCTGCCTCCTCACCTCCGTCTGGGCTCTGGTAAGTCCCCGCACCCACGCGCGCCCCTTGGCTCCCTCCGTCCGAAATCCTTCTTGGCTCTGTGCGAGGCAGAGCCCGGCCGCCGGCGGAAGGGACCTGCAGACGTGCGGGCAGCCCAGTTACGGGCGCCCGCGGCACGGCCGGGCGCCCGCGGCAGGGGCTCGGCGCCCGCCGGCGGAGGCAGAGCCCAAAGCCCGCCACGTTTCGCGGCGCGGCCGGCCGTTTTTGTAAACCTCGGCGTCCAACCGGAGAAACCGTCCCGAATAGCGGACGGTTCGGAGGGAACGGGCCGACCCGGATGATATCCGGGCAGCGGCCGACGGCGAGGGCAGAGCTGGGAGCATCCTTCGCCGCCTTTGCCGAGGTCCCCCCGGGACCCTGATCCTGCCCCTCTCCCGCCGTTCCCTTCCCGCTCACCCCCAACCCATGCGATGGGGCTTTCTGCATTAGGGGCAATATTACCTCGCCGTAACAAGGCCGAATAGTTTCCGCCGCCGGTGTTGCAGCTCTGCCGAGACGCCCTGCTGCTCTAAGGTCTGCGTTACTGAGCCGCAGTCCCCGTTTTGAAGTACCAGGAGAAACAACACCTGGAGAGCTGGTGGGGGGGGGGGAAAGGGCCCGGAGACGGTGGTGACCTATTACTCGCTGTGTCTCAATATATTTTTCAAAAGATCATCTGCATACATGCAAGGAGCTGCTCGCTTTTAGCTGATGCCTGTGCCTTGCATGTGGTGAGTTTATGTCAGCACTCTGCAGCGAGCCCAGCTCTTTGCTCTTCTGGGTAAGGGCTGCTGTCTGACAGCCTGGTTGCAGACCGAAGTCAAGCCACGCGGTGACAGCGGGGTCGGCATGTCGGTGCTGTCTTGGCAGGTTGACCCCGATGACGTTCTCACCAAAGAAGAGCAGATTTATCTTCTGGTGGAAGCAAAGGAGAAATGCCAAAAAGACATAAAAGCTCAGCTGGAGAAAATCAAAGGTAGCGTCCTTCTCCTGCTCGCGGGTCACCAGCCTCGGGGAGCGTGGCAATGTGACAGGGAGTGCTGTCGCCCCTGACGGGGACAGTGGTGACATGTCCCTGGAACAGGACAGGGGGCTTTGCCTTAACTCCTGCATTGGTTTATGGCCAAGGAGATGCTCAGCTCCTGGTGGGCTGGAGGGTCCTGGCATGTGTTTGTACAGCGCCAGCACCGTGGCCACTCTGGGCATGATTAGATGCTCATCAAATCGTCTTCCCAATTTGCCACCAAAGACCGCATCATGCTGCCCCTGGAAACAGCCTGGTCTGCTGCACCTGAGCTCGTACCCCAGACTTTCCCAGAGAGCACTCGGAGGGGCCCTTCCACCTCCAGAAGGGAGCGGGATGTGGTGGGACATCCCCGGCCACTGCTCCACCCCCAGCTGTGCCGGGCCAGGGCATTGCGTTTTGGTCATGGGTCCTGGCCCTGGTTCAGCCCACGCTCAGGGAATCGAGGAGGTGTGACAAAGCCCGGTCAGGTCCCCTGGTGAGACATGTCTTTGCTCCTTGGCCAGATACCAGCTGCCTTCCGGAGTGGGACGGGATCATCTGCTGGCCTAAGGGCTCCCCCAGCCAGGAGGTGTCCGTGCCCTGCCCTGACTACATCTATGATTTCAACCATAAAGGTGAGTGATTGCACCCGGGTGGTCAGCCAGGGACTGGACTCGCCTGGGCTGCTCAGCTACCAGCATGGAGAAGGACAAAAAAAGCTCCTAGGAGCAGCATCTTCCACCAACATCCCCAGCCCCAGCTGGGGCCTTTGCTCCAGGGCCCCTTAGCCTTGGCGATCCCTGTTCATCCCTGTAACTGCAGGCTGAGATTTCTGGGGAAGCCCCATGAACACGGGCTCCTGTTCGCCCTGGCGTGCTGGTCTGGCACCTTCCGTGGTTTGCAGCTCCCAACAGCCAGGCCAGCAGCTCCCTGCTTTCTGGGAGCTGGGGACCAGTGAGGGAGGTTGGTGCCCCATCACAGTTGGTACCCTCTGGACCCCTGGGGTCTACAACCCTGGCTTACGGCAGTGGAAGAGGGTCGCAGGTGGGTTTCCTAAGGGTCCCACTGCTGTCCTGATGTCCATCTGTGCTCCCAGGTCACGCCTACAGGTACTGCAGCGCCTACGGGACCTGGGAGATGGCCCTCAGCATCAACAAGACCTGGGCCAACTATACTGAATGTGCCGTGCTCTTCTCCTCCGAGAGCCGGAGCCGCGAGAAGGTGACCTTGCTCTTTGGAGGGGCTGGGAAAAGGGGGGTGAGATGAGGAGCAGGGAACGTCCCTGCCTGGGACCAGGGGAGCGTGCACCAACGGGCAGGGGAATCACAGGGCGCAGGGCCTGCCGGCTGCCCTAGCCTCGCGCTGACCACCTTCGCCCTCCACATGTTGCCCTCTGCTCCCCAAAAAGCCCCTGCTCATGGAGGCAGAGCAGGGGCCTGGGCTGCAGAGGAGTCCTGGAGCTCACCCCATCTCTTCCAGGAGGTGTTTGACCGCCTGCACCTGATGTACACCATCGGCTACTCCATCTCCCTGGCCTCCCTCCTCGTCGCCGTGTGCATCCTCTTGTACTTCAAGTAAGAAGGAGCTGAACCCCATCTGATGCCCCGGGGGAGAACCTTATCCCCTTCTCCTGTGCTCACAGCACCCAGGGGTGGGGGCAGCCCCTTTGGGACTGGGGCAACCGGCCCCAAACCTCAGCATAAGGGTCAGACCGTTTCCCAAAGCCCCGAAACTCCCCCGTTTCTTTGATTCTTCTGTATGACCAACATGGCTCTCTAAGGGGGGGTCGAAACCCCACTTGACCCCAGATCTGGCTCCTGCACCCACGGCAGGACCGGCTCCTTGGAGGTAACTCTCTCTGGGTCCCTCCCAGCACCAGAGGCCACTCGTGGTCGCTCACATTTGTGACGAGCACGTTCGTCTCCCAGGCGCCTGCACTGCACACGCAACTACATTCACGTCCACCTCTTCGCTTCCTTCATCTGCCGGGCGGCGAGCATCTTCGTGAAGGACATGGTGCTCTACTCAGGAGCTCTGGCCAGCGAGCCGGAGAAGATGCAGGAGGATGATTTCAAAGCCGAGATGGTCTCCTCGCCGGGACAACGCAGCCACCTGGCAAGTGACGCCAAGCAGGATCAGAGGAGAAGGAGATTTAGGAGCCTGGGTGCAAGGAGATTCAGCTGGGACCCTCCAGGGTCAAGGCTTTGCCTCTTGGAAGAGCTGCAGCCTGGGGATGGGAGGGCTGCTGGGCCAGCTAAAGCCCTGCCCAGCTGCCCTGCGCCAAGAGTCACCAAAGCTGGGACAGAAATTAGAACCACAGAGGGACGGGGGCTCCCGAGTGTGGCGTGGGAAAGGTCTCCCTCGGGGCAGTGACAACGTCGATATGGGGCTCTGCTTTCGCAGAGATGACTGGGAGAGGGCAGCTGCTCTAGGCCTCATGCGGGGATATCCCAGATGAAAGCAAAACCTTTCACGCTTACTTTCGGGAGACGGCCTGATTTGGGCCACTCCTTGAGCACGTTTCTCCCCGGCCACAGGTCGGCTGCAAGGTGGTGGTGACTCTCTTCCTCTATTTTCTGGCCACCAACCACTACTGGATCCTGGTGGAAGGGCTCTACCTGCACAGCCTGATCTTCATGGCCTTCCTCTCTAACGACAACTACCTGTGGGTCCTCATCATCATCGGCTGGGGTGAGCACGGGCCCCCAACCCAGCGCCGTGGCTGCCGAGCCCAGCGGCAGCTTGGGGATCGGCCGCGGGCGAGTGGCGCCGAGGGCCCAGTTGAGGGTGGCGGGATGCAAACCTGCTCCCAGGAACTGGGTCGCTCTGCAAACCTGATGCTTCAGCCGTGCTGCTTTCCATGTCTCCTGCCCCTCCAGGTCTCCCTGCCGTGTTCGTGTCTGTCTGGGCCAGCGTCAGGGCCTCCCTGGCGGATACACAGTACGTAGGTTCACTTTCTTCTCCAGCAGTCTTTCGAGGAGGGAAAGACTAGTTGCAAATATAAGTAAAAATCTGTAGACAGCAGAGCTTATGAAAATGAGAATTTTTCAAAAAGCTACCAAGACCAAGAGGAGTCAACAACTATACAGGGCTTGTTTGTAAAATTGTCAGTAATTGCGTACAATGATATTTTTGTTCTGCGTTTGGAAGGAAGCTGGATGCAGGTTTGCATCATAAAATAATCAGGAAAGGCTGCAAAGATGATGTTAAATAGCTTATTCTAACATTAAGCATTTTAAAATGAGATGAGCCATGTACTTTACAGCAGGATTTTTTTTTTTAAGAAGGGTGGGCCAGGAAGGTCTCAGGAAAGTTATTGCTAATTTAAAGCTGATTTGCTAAACCACAATGGTTATGGGTGTTTGTAACAAGGCCGCTATTGCGTCAAGGTTTAAACGGAATAAATACAGACCTTCTCCCCACTCAGAAATGAAGATGGGAAGGGTGGGAGGATGGGGAAAGGGATGATGGGCCAGTGGGGTGCAGGGAGCCATCAGCTGGCAATTTTCCTTACTAGTGATTTTGGGTTTCTCCAAAACGTTTCTTACTGCTCTCCTCAGATGCTGGGACCTCAGTGCTGGGAACATGAAGTGGATTTATCAGGTCCCCATCCTGGCTGCCATCGTGGTAAGAAGCCTTTGGCTGAATTTTGCCATCCTTGTCCGGGAAATGGGACCGCTAGAGACCCAGGCCGTTGGCTGGGGGTTGCTGTGGCCGTGTCCCCCGGGCAGGCGCAGCTGGCGGCAGGCAGCGAAACCATCACGGGTGTCTGCCGGCAGGTCAACTTCTTCCTCTTCCTTAACATTGTGCGGGTGCTGGCCTCCAAGCTCTGGGAGACAAACACGGGGAAGCTGGACCCCCGGCAGCAGTACCGGTGAGTTCAGGCCACCTCGAAAGCGGCCACCGGCCGGCTCCTTTTCTGCCCGTTTCGCTGAGATGGCTCCACACGGGCTCTCACCAGGGGCAAAGGCGTAGGAACGGCTGCGGGGGCGAGGGAGGGCGGTGGGATGCTGGTGACCAGCGCTTTGCCTGGTCCCTCCTCCAAGCTGGGCCCTTTCTTTGCAACCAGGATTTGCTTCCTGTGGCCTCCAGGCAACGTGCAGGATCCGCGCACGGGGAAGCTAAAGCGGCTGCCCTCTTTGCTAGGACGCTTAGCAAGAGGGCTGCAGGCGGAGCGGCGGGTCCCAGGCTAAGCTCGGAGGTGTTTCTCCTCGTAGGAAGCTGCTGAAGTCCACGCTGGTGTTGATGCCGCTTTTTGGAGTGCATTATGTGGTGTTCATGGCGATGCCCTACACTGAAGTCTCCGGGGTCCTGTGGCAAATTCAGATGCATTACGAGATGCTTTTTAACTCCTTTCAGGTATGTCAGCACGGGGCTGCCTCGGTGCACGCTCTGAGCAGTCCTCCTTCGGGGAGGCACGTTTCAGCGTCCCGGGCTCAGGACTCAAACTCCACATCTGTCTCTCTTGGCAGGGTTTCTTTGTGGCGTTTATCTACTGCTTTTGCAATGGGGAGGTAAGTTGGAAGGCCCACGTCTTGCAACGCGGTCCTGCCCTTGGTGGCTTCACGGGCAGGGTTTCCTCCTGCCCGTCCACGCAGTAACGCAGTGCCACAGAAGAAGAAGAAGAAGCCAGAGCCAGCAGAGCTCTGTGCCCTGGGCACATCTTCCCTTTGGCAAATCGGCAAATCTGCCAAATGCAGAGCAAGGGGTGGCCAGTGGGACCTGGGCACCTGCGTCCTAGCAGGCTGCGTGAGCTGCTCAGCTCCTTGCTCCAGCCCCTTCAGGGCCAGGCAAGTTAACCAGCAACCTCCAGGCTGGCGTGACCAAAGGGAGAGCTCAGACCTGTCCCCCTCAGTAGGGTTTGGGAGAAACGAATAGGAGCGAAACCCGTGGGGCAGAGCCGGGACGCTCGAGGGAAGCCTTGCGCCAGGTTCGGGCCGGCTGGGGACTCCGGCTGCCGTCTCTGCTCTCTCCTTCAGGTGCAGGCGGAGATTAAGAAAGCCCATTTCCGACGAAGCCTGGCGCTGGACTTCAAGCAGAAGGCGCGTGCCACCAGCACAGCGGGGAGCTGTTACTGCGGCGGGCTGGTCTCCCACGCCACCACGAGCTTCAGCGCGAGCCTGGCCGGGCGAGGGGCAGCGAGCACGCAGCAGCGCGGGCTGCTGCTTGCGGCCCGCCCCAGCCTGCCGGGCTACGTGCCCAGCTCCTTTGCCTCCGACAACTTTTTGCCTTGTCCGCCCCAGGAGATGAGCCAGAAAGCCTGCGGGGAAAACACAGTGGACTTAACAGGTCTAGATCGGAGTCACCCCAGCCTAAACAAAGAGCTGGAGACGATGCTGTGAAGGGAACAGCGTGTTTCCCATCAGGGCACCCAGCTGTGCCTGGAAGACACTGTTCCTCTCGCTTTGGGCTCCTTTCATGCTTGCGTGGAGAGCAGGAGAAGGGGATAGCAACTGAAACAACCCAATTCCCTTTGCCTCAAGGCCACCCATCGTGCTCAGCTTGCCAGTGCGCAAAGGGACCATGTGCTCTTGCTCCTTCTGGCACCTACCTGGCCTAAAAAAAAAAGAGCAGCCAGTTCAAAACCTCATCTCCATCCCTGCGCGGGTGATTGGCGTAAGCGATGTCTGTGCATGCAAAGCCTTGGACCAGGAAACAAGCCCCCAGGCTCCGTCTGACATACCTCGACGGTCCAGAAGGTGACTTCAGCCGCAGCGTATGCAAAGGCGATTCAACGATCCCCAGCCCTCAAGTGCGACTGCCCTGTTTAGCACCAGTCCCTGCCTTGTACAGCCCGGGGCCAGCAGAAACGAATCGTGCCCACAGAGCTATTCGGCAGCTCGCCCTGCCTTTACTTGCACCCTTCTGCAGTTCACAGACACGGCGAAACCCAAAACGCAACACTCGGCCGTGAGCGGGGGCTGCGCGCGACGGGGATATCACGGGCTCTGGGGGGAGGCTGGGCTTTACAGCCTGGGAGCGGTGCAGCGAGATGGCTGCATCCCTCAAGCTTTACGGTGCAATTAGCCAGAAGCACACAGACCACAGCCTTGGCCCCACCATCTTTTTGCGGGCTAGAAAGTTAATAAAAGCCCGTCTGTAAGACTCGCTTCTGTCCCCAAACTCCATTATGGAGTCGGTGGTGTTGCGCGCAGCAATCAGTTACTGGAAGACAGCAGAGGGTGTGAACACCCGGAAACGCAGCCAGCTTCAGTTATCCGTGTCTACCCCTCCTTGCTACCAGGGGAAAAGGCAGCCCCAAGTCCCTCCTGCCCAGTCCAGTTCGCACACCCTGCCTGGGAAACCCACCCCAGCTGGGAAAGGACCTTGCCGAGGAGCTTACAGTGCCCGACCCAGAAGATTCGCTCAGTATCGCAGCCTTCCCCCAAGGGAGGGGAGAGTTACTACATCTTTGGGAGTGGTGGCACACGTGTCGGTTAAAAAAACACAAGAAGGTGGCAAGTAGCCTAAGAGGATTTTCTTTCCTACTTGCTCTAATGAGGTACATTCCCTCCAGGCAACAGTTTTGCCATAAAGATAGGCGATAGAGAACCTGGAAATAATTCTGGGCATCTACCAATCTTCCAGTGACATGCGAGGAGATAAACCGAGTCACAAGGATTAGAAAGCCCTGGAAGAACAGCCAGCCAGGTCAGCAGTGTCAGCGCAAGGAGGGGCACCACGATTCACATTCGTTAGTTAAATGACCTAGAAGACGATGCAGAGTCAGGCACATCCCCGTCGCCTCCCGCCCAAGCAGGAAAGCGCTGTGCGATGGGGAACAGGGCTCAGAGCGCGCCCGGGTGAGTGCAGGCTTTGCCCCCACCTCTAAGATAGGGGAGGAGAGGCAGCCACCGCCACACAGCCAGGAGCAGAAGCCCAGGGTTAGGCTTTACAAACCTGAGCTTCCCACAAGGGATTTGCTCAGCCGCTGTGGTCCTGTCTCCTTAGAAGAAAGGGGCATAGCCCGGCACTGCAAGGCGAGAGGGTCTCTTTCCGGGGAGCTGGCATGCTGCTCACACTGCTGCTTTGTTCTGCGGAGAAGGAATCAACCCTCTTATGTATCTAACGTGGGCCTGTGAACTGACATTTATAGCTCTCTGTCACTGATCACTATTTACTCGCTCAAGTCCCAGAGGCTACTGGTAGCTGGGAGAGGGGTGAGGAATTTCAATAGTCCTATCAAAAACAGCAAAGGGATGTGTTAAAAAAGGGGAGGAACCCCAACGTATGCCATATACAGGACCGGTTCCTGGTGGCAGCGAGCTGAGACCTAGGAAAGGAAGGAACAGCTGGCAGCTTTAGACTACGGAGCTATTTTTTGAGTCTGAAGCTCACAAATTTTTAGTTGTGCAGAGTGATAAACCCCAAGTGTGATAAGGAGAGGGGAACCCTAACAGCTGCTCCTAAACCCCTGCCACATCTGCCCTGAAACAAGAGATCATCTTTTCCTCAAGATTAGCTGTGCGAAGACTTCAGCATGCTTAGAATTTGGCAGAGCGAGAGCAGGACAGCTCAAACCAGCACAAAGAGGTTTTTAACCAGATTGTGATTTGATATTTCACTGGAACCTCTTCCAAAAGCCAGACTAGAGCTAGTTAGCGAGATGCCTGAAAAATCAAGCTGCTCGCTTAACTGAAAGCAGGACATGTGCAAGTCAGATCATGGGACGGTTGCCAAGGTCTCTTCCCAGCAGTACCAATGACTCCACGAAAGGCTGGCATGAGTGACATGTCCTGGGCTGCTTCCTTCTCCATTTATAAAATAGGAAAGGAAAAAAAAAATCTACTTCCCAGGAGCTGCTCTGGAAGCTAAAATAGGGTTTGCAAAGCAGTTTGGGGCGAAAGATGAAAAAAAAAAAATGGGGAGGGTTCTTCTCTCAACTAAAATCCAAAGACTTTTAGGGAAAGACAAGGACACTAAGTCTTATCTCCAGTCAGTCAAATCTGCATCAAAATGCAAAAAAAGCCAAAGGAAGAAGCAGAGAATAAAAAGCACATGCTAGATATTTTGTCCCAGTAATAAAACATTTACTAGAGCAAGCAGAAAGTAAATGCACAGCTGATAAAGAAAACATCACAATGTCACAAAAACCTGACAGTTTCTGATACTTCTCTTAGTAGAAACAAGACAGAGGTGGGCGCTGGCATGTTTCAACAAAAGAGTTTTTCCTTACCTTTATGGCGCAAAAAAAAAAAAAAATTTAAAAAACGGATAATACACACAACGAGTTAAAAACAGTCAAGCAAGATTTTACAGTTTTAACTACATGTGTCCAATATGGGGTGATATTTGAGCTGTTCCACTTCAATCAATCACTTTTCAGGTTCTCCCTACAGGCTTCTCAGCAGCAGGTCCCTTCATTTAGCTTCATTTCATGGGGGGGCACCAGCCTTTGATAGCTGTGGCATTTCTAAAATTTTTTCCCTTTTTTGTTTTTAATTTGAAGAAAGCACTCATCCCTCTCATAACAGAGGGCAAATAGGCACAGCAGAAAGACATGGCCGCTATGCAGGCTCCTACAAAGATGAAGGTTATTAGGAGAGAAAAGGTTCTTTAGAAGAAAGAGCCACGTGGGCAACGGGATTGGTGTACTGACCACAAACAAGCCAGGGAGTCCAGCCTACACTGCACACGGCATTATGGTTAGCTGGGATGGAGAAGGATTGTTTGAACAGCTGCATTAAAAAAAAGAAAAAAAAAGAAAATGAAAGAAAAATCAACTTGCTCTATCCCACCTTCAGCAACGCAAATTGATATATTCTTAATTGAGCGGGGAGAGAAGCAGGGAGTAACCTGGAGACCAAATTATTTGGGGATGAGAGAACATGTGGAAAGAATAGATTGGAGAAGAATTCACTGTACTGAACAAATTGCTGAAAAGTTAATGTTTAACAGGTGGGTCCTGAGCACCTTAAATGGACAGGTTTTTAAATGTGTACGCTGATTAAGAAAAGACAACTTTAAACTTCTATGGACAACAGTTTCTCAGTGTTCCAAGGATGTGAAACAAACAGCCTCTTTCTTGTCAATAAGTTCTGTTTAAATCCAGCAGAGAGTCACTTGAGCAGTGAATGTTGAAAAGCAGAACCCAGGGAGCTTTATAAAAATGATTTCTCTTTGACTAAACATTATGTGTACACATCATTAGAGTGAATCTGTCCGCAGATGTACCGGCCCAGACTTGCAAAGGGATTTTGCACGGTTTCCTTCTCCTCCCTCAGCTGCTCAATAACCAGTTATCAAAACACCCAAGAAATCCTCTGGAAAACGACATCACTACCTGCAGGGATTCCAGGCTGTGAAGCACAAGCTTTTAACTGTCCCATCGGCTCTTCTTGCGTTTTGGGGGCTCAGGGACAGCAAAACCATCTGTCTTGTTGTCTCGGCTGTTGCCATCCTTCCTGTTCTCACCATTCCTGTTCTCGTTGTTCCTACCTTCACTGCTATTCCTGCTATCACCATTATTGCGATTGCCACTGCTTCCATCAAGGGGGTGCCGGCTTTCACCATGGCGATGGCTGTCCCCATGTCGGCTGTCTCCATGGCGGAAACCATCAGTATGGCGACCGCCTCCCTCTCCGTGGCGCTGAACATCATTGTAGCGACCGCCACCCTCTCCACGGCGCTGAGCATCATTGTGGCGATTATTCCGGTTGTCGTTGTATCGTTCTCTGACACCACCACTGCTGCCACCAACGCCACCAACGCTGCCACCACCAACACCGCCGCCACCAACACCGCCGCCACCAACACCGCCGCCACCAACACCAGCAACGCCAGTGCTGCTGCAACCGATGCCTTCTCGATTGTTGGTGCTGGCATTTGTGCTGTTGAAGCCCTGTATTCCGACGCTTGGAAAGGTGGGAACGCTACTCAGATTCCCGGTGCTGGTGAAACCTGGAACACCCTTTGCTGCTGCAGCGGCTGCAATTGGGCTGTCAGGATTTACAGCACTTTGCTGTGCTGAACTCGTTGGTACTGAATTCAAGCTCCCAGCGCTGGTCCAGCCACTAGCACCAGCAGCAGAGCTACCAGTCTTTTGATTGTTAAGGCTTGCAGCAACAAAGTGGCTCTTATATTGGGACTGCAGGAAACGGAGAAAGAAAAAAGACATCATGTTTGCCTCTGCACTGCACCATAAAACACAGTCAGCATGCATACACAGGCCTGTCTTGACGTTTGGGGAGTCCCTAGGGAAAAGGGTTCCTTAAAAAAAAGTCAGTCTTGGAGCGATTACGTTCCTGTTGTGCTTACGAACATAGAATTCGTAACAATCATCTGCTATCACTCCATAAAAACAAAGGAATTCCTACATTGTGGGGTTGATTTTTACACTCACGTTTCTCTGTTCCCCATTTCTTTTGATTGTGATTACATTATTGCTGCTAAGCAACCTAAATAGGATCAAGCCCAGGAGCAGAATCCAAAAGGAAAAAATAGCAAATAGGCAGCAGAAAAAATAAGTTTGGCAAATTAACTTTGCGCAAACTTGCTCAGTCCAGCCTGCATACTAATTCTTGCACTTTGGACTGCAATGCCGAGTGCTCCAAGCAGGTAAGATATGGACACAGCTTCCAAACTCGACTTCCCTGAAGTCAACAGGGTTTCTGCACATTCAGGGGAGGAAAACAAAAAGTTGTCTTGAATCATCAGCAGTAAAATTGTTTAATGTTATTTCCTTTCCTCTTAAGTTAGATCTTGGGGTGCAAGTTATCAGACCGACCTGAAAAGCTGCTTTCATTGCTGTAAGTCTGTCTCCCATTGCCCCAGTGGACGGCTTGTATGCCTCATAGTTACTCATTACACTGCTGTTGTTTCCACGGTCCTAAGCAGAAAGACAAAGGGAAATTGGAGAGATTTATCCAGCCCAGATACTCTTGACTACAGTCCTTTTCCAAACCTATTTCCACCCTGTGTGCAGGGAACGTGTTTACTAAGGATCACAAACTTCTGCAGAGCGCTAAGCAGCAGGACAGTTTGCCCCACGACCTCGAGGATAACAGGAAAGTAAAGGTGCAGTAAGTCTAAGTGACTCATTAGTCAACGTTAGTATCACGTTTCCCACCTCTCTACAGTGGCAGCAGAAGGAAAATGCAATCAGATGGCGATGTTCACAGAGTTCATAGCCATGACTAAGTGTCAAGAAGGCTTCAGTTGTGACTTTTGAAAAGACACTGAACATAGTGTGTTTTCAACGTGTCTACAGCTAAATTCTGTCCCGTATTAAGTCGATAGCGAGCCGTTTGCCTAGCATGGACAATACCTTAAGTAACTGTTCCCAACACTGCAACATTTTTGGTACCAAGAATCAGTCTGGAAACAGCTTTTCAAGTAAACTATTGGCACATGTATTACACAATTATGCATGATCAAGAACAGTTAGGAACCCCCAAATTTTGCACTGACAGCCCATTTTGGGAAGAATCTCCAATCTCTTCTGGATCACTCTGGCTCTAAACAAGGCAACTCTGGGCAACAGGATGTCAGTGAAGGACAGATGGCTTCACTGGAGATATTTCTGATACAAACTTTGAAAGATTCTGAGTATGAAAACCTTTGAAAGTAGAGGCTATATTCCGGTACTAGGAAGAATTTTCAAATTAAGAAAAAAAAGTTAATTCCAAGTTTAACCAGTTCCAAGTGAACAACTTCTTCAAAATCTCTACTTACAGAACTTTCTGATCCCAGACCGGGACGTTCACGGTATCCAAGGCCACCACCCCCAATATTCAGCTTCTTGCCTTTTCCTCCTTTGAAACGGGATTTCCGGAACCACGGGTTCTATATTAAAAAAAAAAAAAAAAAAAAAAAAAAAGTGTCTCAACACAGGGGATAAAAAAAGCTTGATAAACATATGGGGCTGAGAAAAGAAGGATTTTGAGCATTTCATAAAAAAAAAAAAAGAATACATTGTTTCCCATTCTGTAACACAGCTAGTTGCAAGGTGATGGGCCAGGCAGACTGCACTGTTCTGAAACTAAGCTATAGATAGAGTCCTGTCACATGGGTTTGAAGCTTTGCTTAAAAATGCATTTTATGAAAACTGATATTATGTCCTGGACTCTCATCCATGTTAAAGTTTTTTTGGGGGGGCAAGGGGAGGTTACACTCTGATAAGCCCAAGAATAAATGTCATTCTCTAATGCTATTCACTTGGGTGCTCTGTACTTGTTTGTACTTGGTTTTTATTGATTTAGCCCACTGCCCAACTGAAAACAAATGAGGTTCTATTGGCAAAACTTGCTAAAACAAGCAGTGGCCAAGAAAGGGCAGATGAGCCAGATCTCTGTCGCCAGACCTCTGCTACCAAGCTTTTAATAATAGTTGGCTGCACCTCTCTTTATGCCCTGTAGTTGGCCCAAGTCTGGAGGAGTCAGTAAGCCAAACCATTCAGCCTATATAGTCTCCTCTCAAGAGCAGCCTATCCAGCTTAGCCTTAGAAGTTCTCTGTCACTTCTGAAAGTGTTGCTTATGTACTTCAGAAATATTTACTCGTAGCAGCCAGTATCCGTACCGCTCGGTAAAGAAGTCGCAAGCATGCTAATCCATCTCTGAATTTAGGAGTTGGCAAAAAAAGCTTTGCTCCCCTGCAGCTACATGGGCAGTATAAGACAAGAACTTAAAGAGCTGAGGAGTACAGTGGCGCAAGTACAGTTGTTGCAGCTATCCATCATATCTAAATATAGTAAGCCTGCCAGACAGCACTGTCAAGCAGGTACAATGAACAAGCAATAACTGTTTCAGAGAACGAATGTCCCGGTAATTATTCTCTAGTTCAGTTTTCGACTAAGCTACGTTTCCCAGGTGCTTGCCATAAATGCACACAGAAAATCTGGTCGCAGTCAGATACTAGAGTTGGAGTGCTCTGCTGGCATCAGCCAGGTTATAGCTCCTGATTTCCTAGGCTGTGTCGGACCCCAAAACAGATTGTGTATGGCGATCCAAAGCCTTCAAGTCTTCCCGGATTCTTTCAAAGGCCATAAAAACACTAGAAAGCCTACTTAAAAGCAGCGTGGGTTGCCAAAAGGTCACTGCAAACATATCATGGAGTCAGAAAAGTCCCTGAGCTCCTGATTTGCTCATTCTGCTAATCACGGAAGGAACCTTCCTCTACTCAAGACACGTTTACTTTTTTGTACCTGCATTGCAAGATCCAACAGCTCTTTGGAAACATGTTGATTAGCGCCTTCCAAATTTCTGACAAGATCACCAGCAAAGTTACTGTCCTTAGGAGTCAGTAGAGTGTAGGCTACTCCCTTCTCCCCTGCTCTGCCAGTACGACCAATTCTGTGGGTGTGCGTATCTATGTCCCGTGCCACATCGTAATTGATCACGGTCTTAATGGAAGGAATGTCCAACCCACGAGCTGTAATACAGAGGAAGAGAATGACCAGCATGATTATCCTGAATGAACTCAAAGCAGCCCCTTTCATTGTTACTGTAAGTATAGCAATATCTTCTCCAAAAGTAACATAAGCTATGCTGATCCACACATTCACAGGACTGGAGACAGACAAGATCTCTTTAATTAACTGTTATCCCAAGAAGGACACAGAGGGCTTTAGTAAAGGACACTGCAATCCACTCTTTGCTTAGCCAAACGTAGGTGGTACAAAAGCTGTTCCATCGAAGGCTTCAGATGTGGCCAGGCCCTATTCATATAAGCATGCATAATGTGTCAGCTGATTAGCGAACAGTAACTATTTCTTTAAGGGGTAGCTTATTTCCTTATTGCATATCGGAAAATTTATCTGTCACGCTGTAACAAACACCACTACAAGACTTTAAATATTTAAAGATCCCTTGCTAACACAGCATACTTCCGAAGAACACCTGGAAAACACTGCCTGGCAGGTGTAGAAGCCAACCCCATTGTTTTCTTGTTATTTTCACGTCCGTGCATCAGGAAGGTCCATCAGTAACAGAGTTATGTTCCAGGAAATAAACTTTAAACAGCATTAGTGTTTGTCTCAAGGGACTTTTGATCTAGGAGCAGGACCTCATGAAGACTTGCTTTTTAAGAAGGGAACACAGCAGCATTTCCCTTCCACTGATATATGTTACGAGTGTCTGCCGAGTTCCACAAATTGCACGAGCTGTTTCTTAGACGATCACGTACCAGCCACATCAGTTGCTACCAGTATCGGGATCCCCTTTTTCTTAAATTCTGAGATGACTTTATTCCTCTCGCTCTGATCCATGTCACCATGAAGCAGCCCTAGATTATGATCCTCCTGCTTGAGGTTATTGGCCAGCTCTTCCGCGTTTGCCTTCTTGGTGACGAACAGGAGAACACTCCCAGATGATGTGAACTCCACGAGGCGTCGAGTCAGCCAGTTCCATTTGCTAGGGCCAGAAGGAAAAATCTCCACAATTTGAGTAACATCTTCATTTGCCTGGGGGGAGAAATAAAGGCAAGTAACAACGCAGAACAGAAAGGACAGTATGACAAACACAGACAGCCAAATAAAACACAGGAATTTAAACTAGGCACGAGGCTAGAAAGTGGAGAAATAAGCCACAAGGGACTGAAATTCTGCTGTGAAAGGGGTTTCAGTTATCTTCCCTTTGTCTAACCACTGAAGCTTTGCCTTCACAGTGCAGAAATGGCAAGGGTTAAACGAGCTACGCTGATAAACCTAGAAGAGGCAAAATACAATCTTTGACACAATGCAGTCTAGCACCCTACTGATCTAAAGATGGGTACTTACAATCTAGATGCTTTTGTGACAGATGCTATTAACATCTAAACATCTAAAATAGACTGTGCAAGTGCATGATCTGAGATGGAGAGGATCCTTATCAGTAACAGTTATTCATATGGAGATCAGAGAAAGTACCCCTGTGAGCTGTGATGTGTCCTTAGAGTCAGGAAGAGGGGAGGTATACACAAACTCCCTATGTGCTCTGTATTAAAGGTAATACAAGCGCAGTGGAGCAAACAGCACTACCTGGAAGTTCCTCTTAAAAGATTTAATTTTTACATATTTCAACCTTAATTATCCCAAGGATGACGTTCGCAGAGTATAACAACTGAGATCAAAGAAATAAGAACAGGAACTCTGTGATTGCACTTGGAAAGGCACCACTTTTCTTAAAGGCAAAACAGTTTCCTAGAAAGAAGGGGCTTCAGTTTGCCATTCCTTTCCTGTTGTTAAGGGATACCACGCATTCCCATTTGAAAAACAATGCAGAGACCTCCTTGAAAGAAGAATGCTCTCGAGGCGTCTTGTCAAACTTCTCAGTAGTTTTCATGTGTTATATGCAAAGCTTCTTCACAAAAAGTGTACATCTGCTGACTTCACTGAATTATTACCAAACACTTAGTCTGCTAATAGTTTACCTGCTACTGTCAAGCAAGTAGAGTCAGCATTTTCACATAAACCAACTGAAAGACATTATAGTTTCAAATTCTTCATGGTAAAAGCTGCAATTGCTTTACTTACACTTTTGAGAAAGCATAAGAATATATCCATCTGATTCAGCCTAATAAGTAAATTTCTGGATTTAATGCTGCTTCATCCTTTGATGAAAGCTCCAAGAATCACTACAAGAATATTTACTGCCAGAAAGCACAAGTTTTTTTTTTTTTTAAATAAAACCTTACTTTTTTAAAAAACATAAACTGTTTACTCTTAAATATAAATTATGGATAGTGCAGTTAGACATAAATTTCAGATGACAGAAACAAAAGGGTCTGTTTCTCTGACTATTTCAGAGGTAATGTTGACTTACCTCTCCAATGTCTCCCTGCACAACTCGAATTGGGTCGATCAGAATATCTCGGGCCAATTTCTCAATCTTCTTACGGAAAGTGGCACTGAACAAGAGGGCTAAAAGAAAAACAGTATTTAAACTCCCTGAAACATAAATTTCTTTTCAGAATTGTGAAAACACTGCACAGGTCTTGTGAATAAGAACCTGTAGGACTATACTAGATGTCAGTAATCTGAAGCTATAGCCTAGTTTACCAGTTCTAATGAAAATTAGAATTCACACTAATTATTAGAATAACGTGTACTTTTACGGCAGCTTAGATTACAGGATCTCAAAGCATATGAATATTAATTCAAGTTAGTCTGTGGAGGGATTAAAGACTGATGAACAGCGCGGTTAAATACCCACATTTTACCTGTGCTCCCTCCCAACAGCTCACATTGAGAGTTACACCACTGAAATCTTATAAAAACTTCATCTTGTGAGCATGTCCAGAACAGGAAACAGAACTTCAAGCTCTCTTCCAGAATCTTACCTGGCAGCCCACCACATAGCTTCCTCTGACTCTGGGTAGTTTATTTTGAAACATGCTTATACTTACTCTGTCTATCAGGACGTACATGGCTTGCGATTGATCTGACTTGATATTCTGGGAAGGGAGAGGAAAAACGCTCTAATCAATATTGCATGCTCACTATTCAGTGGAATAATTCAAAAGGTAACTTCACCACTGTATTTAACATATAATCATAAAATGAATGAGTGGTTCTCATTCAGTATTGAATTTTATCGTGGCTTTCAAGTGCTCTTTGCTGCAGAATGCAATTTTGGCAAGTTCCTTCAGCAAAAAAAAAGTTCCTTTAGCAAAGGTCCAAGCTGAATCTGTGCATACCCTGTACGTCTTACAAGCATCTCCCTCACTTAGGAGTATTATAGTACCGCCAGATGTTTGCTATGTGCCATGATTCTTTGCTGACCATCTAGAAGCATATCCAAAACTATACAGATCTGAACCGATCAATCACGTTCCAACAAAGCAGAAAATTTTTATCACACCACTAGCTTATGCACACAGAATCAGAGCACAGAAGTGACCGATCCAAAATTATTCAGCAATTCTAGGGTAAAAATTGGGATAATTGGACTTTGTTCATCAGCTGGGATTTGCTGATCTCTTTATACCAATGGATATTAAATCACGGACTTTAAATATGAGCCCTATCCACAGAATAATTCCTTAATGTATTTTCAAGTACAATGAAGCTGCAGGAGTTCCAGGTAGCCGTATTAAGCTGAGAACTAGATACCACTGCTTTCCAAAACCACGACCTTTGCTCAATACATACCAAAACCCATGTCAAACATTCTGTCTGCTTCGTCAAACACAAGGTAAGTGACTCTTTGAAGGTTTGTAGCTTTCTTTTTCACATGATCAATCAAACGACCCTGTGGGGGTGGGGGGGGAGGGGAAAAAAAAAAAAAATCAGACTCCCCAAATCTTTTAAGTATACTTACTAGAAAGTTAATACGTGCAACCTTTAAACACTTAAGTGCTCTGATATTTGTCCTCACTTACCAGAGACTTAAAATGGAAAACTCCTCAAGGCTTCAGTCTAGAACTAAGCGTCAACATTCAAGTAACGGAAATAAACTCCTAAAATTCTCATAAACTGCGCTTGACAGGCTGAGTTTTAGGACTGGATTTTCAAGGTCAATAGTGCCAAGATCCTAACGTTCACAATATCACAGAGTGGCTGAAGTTGGAAGGGGACCTCTGGAGATCATCCAAGTCCAACCCCCCTGCTCAAGCAGGGTCACCGACAGCAGGTTGCCCAGGATCATGTCCAGACGGCTTTTGAATATCTCCAGGATGAGACTCCGCAGCCTCTCTGGGCAACCTGTTCCAGTGAATGAATGAATGAAAGCAGCTGACAATAGCGCTCATTTAAATCGCCAGACTTCCAGCAGCAACATCCATTCTGAATCAATGTTTTAATCTTTCAGTATTACTGCCACATGCGCTACACTGATTCAGGAAGACGGTAATGAAATCTATCACGTTCTGGTAACTTCCTTCATAAATTCAAGGCTGAGCAATGAAAACCTGTTTCTGTGCACAACTGACACTGATTCAAGCAGGTCTTGTTTGTTACTGCTTCTTCTACTCGGAGATCATACCTAATCTCTTTCAATATTTCCTGGGCCAAAAAAAATTCCAACATATTCGTCCTCAACATCTGATAATCTGGGAAGATCCTGGATTTGAGCGATCAGAGAATAAATTATCCACCATCAATGGGATTAATTATCTGTCTCAGCTTCAGTTAAACTGCAAAAAAATTGTTCCAAGTGCACAGAGGTACTTACTGGTGTGCAGACAACTATCTCTGCCCCCTCCTGGAGAGCTTTGGCTTGCTCCCACATGCTTCCTCCTCCATACACAGCTACGGAGCGCAGATTATATGCCTTACCAAAGCGCTTGCATTCAGAATGGATCTAAGAATTTAAACAAAGTACATCGCAGTTCAGGTTAGACAGATCTGAGAAAACATACCTATCTTGGAAGTACAGTCCAGCTCCTAGAACTCACTTTTCTGGTAATAACTTAATGAAATGATTTAGAAATCCTCAGGGCTGAATGCTTCAATACTTGTGAACAATTGCCATTACTTTATTGGGGAAAAGTATTTAGGCATCCAACTGCCTACAGGCTTTATCATTTTATAAATACAAAGACTGGCAATGTATCCACTATATGCTCAATACTTAGGAATAATATGGGAGTATTGTGAAAAATTAATAGCCATTTAACATTTGTCATGATCCCTAGATAAAAAGGAGTATAAGTGAAGATGTTAAGCTTACATTGAAAGTATGCTGGTAATGCACAGGGTAATGTTTTCAAATAGATTACTAATGTTCTCTGATAATTTCTTCTGCATAGAATTTTGCCTTTTGTAAGAACATTGCTATTCTATAAGAACATATAAGCACACACATACTTATTATATACTTTACCTGTTGGCAAAGCTCTCTGGTTGGACACACGATCACAGCAATGGGACCATCCCCTGGTTCAAGCTCCTTTTGATCCATGATGTGAATCAACATTGGCCAGATGAAGGCTGCTGTTTTCCCACTTCCAGTCTTAGCTATTCCAATCATATCTCTGCCACTCAGCGCAACTGGAACACCCTACAAATTAAAAAAAGATTCTTAACTCCCGTTACGCCTAACTTAAGGTATTCTTGTGTTAGATACTACCTGCATACCCAGACAGAAATGGAAAGTGCATCACAGGAGACCCAGAGCAACATGTGTGGATGCTTACATAGTTTTATTGTCAAGTTCAGATCTGACTTAGTTTGCTTTAAGGGCTGGAAGCAATTAGCATATTATGACTGTTGGAGTCCTGTATGAAATCAGTGTTTGGGCACAGTACAATTTCTCAAGGATATATTTACATAGCTACAAATGCATCCTTTCTGGCTGTAAGAACGATGAAAGCAAATTCTCTAAGATTATCCTTTCTGTACCCATTCGGAGCACTGAAGTTTCTCAGTTCATCCCTATTGCTACTATCCAGCTCCTTTCAATCGGAGGTATTTACAAATAGCACAGACCAAGGTCCTAATGTATACGCCTTGGACACAACACCACGTCATTTTCATGTTTCAAGAAAAGCATCCCAAGTGGTGTGGTTAGATTCAAACATTACTGATGGCCTAAGTTACTTACGCTGCTCAACCTGTAAATGCAGTAGATTCCCTTTCACTTGTATTGCTATTCAAGGTATGACCAGTTCATAACACACGTATGCTAACTAACAAAAGAAATTAAGCAAGCCTTATAGTTACAGAACACTCAAATATAAGCTGTTTAAAAGCATAGAGCTGTCAAAGTATGTCTCTTCATTCAACTACTGCAATGTTTATTTTTAATACAATTCCTAAAAATACATATAAAGAAAGCTTTCATACATTTCTACAAGGAGCAAGTGTCATTTGCATGTTCCTCAGTCTTCACCAAGTGGGACAATCGAAGAAGAGAATATGGATTTATTCACAGCTGTCATTTAACAAGAAAAAGAGTGGGTAAACTTCTATTTAAAAACGTCAAAACTATTTTCCTAGATAAATATGAATTCTTCTTCTCCATGACTGCTTTATACAGGAAACCAGAATTGCATGCATCCTCATATGGACTAGGGACCTTAGCATGCGTTTCATTAGTTGCGTTTAGATTATTAGGGAAGTAACGACACTCACCTGACACTGTATAGGTGTGGGCTGGGTATACTCCGATTTCCTAATTTGATGCATAAGTTGCTCATCGAATCCAAAATGAGCAAAACTACTGCCAGGCCTTGGAGGAGCAGCACCAGAGACCTAGAAATTGAGACATATCTTTGTTCAAGATCAGTAAGAGAAAAACAAGAGGAATCTACACAAAAATGAACAAAACATATCTCCCTCTCAGAAAACAGCTTTTTATTTTCTGAATAGTTTTACTGAGTGAAAATTCAAGGTGAATTGCGTAAATAGGACTTTCAGATATAAAAACGTAGATAAACCGCCGTTCAGCGTAACCTATTAAAAACTGTCCTATCTACTTCCTTGTACAATTGGTCTCCTTCCTTGCCAGATAACTCCCTCCAGAAAAGTTAGCCACGCTAACATGTCACAGATTGCAAAGAACTGATTCCTGAACATAGCATTTCCAGTTTCAGTTTTCAGCTCTGTGGTCTTTAGTCCAAGTGCAACTATGCAACTGGAGATCTTGGGCACACTCTTTGAGAAGTCCAGAGGAGACTTTCAAGAAACACTGAGGGAAATCAAGCTCTCTTAAATCAAGGCCCCTGAAGGTTTGAGAGAGGCTTGGTATTGTATCTCACAGTTCCCTGTGAAAACCTTCATTGAAACTACTAAGGAAGTTCAAAAGAATGACAGTAAAAAGATCCTAGGAGGATGGTTTTGCCATCCAAGGAGGACCAGCTTACCCGGAGATTTAGCTTATGACGTAATTCTACCACTTGCTGTGGGGTGAGACTGGTGATTTCTTCATGCTCATCATAGAAATTTTTCTCAAATGGTGGATATTCAATCTGCAAGGGTAATTACTCAGTTAGCCCAGGAGTCAGGACTCTCTGTCTGTGCATTTGTTTTTGGAGGTAAAGGATCCTTTTCAGAAAAAAAAAATTAATCGTCTTAAGAAAATTAATTTAAGATAAAGTAATTTTTAGGATCTTCGGTATGACACAGCAGTCATATCAAGCGGCACAGCAGTGACATACTGCCTGCTAACGTTGAGGCACAGGAACAGAAGCATGTTTCAACTTATTTCTTAGCTTTTGCCTACCAACAGCTTTCTACAATCTCTCAGACTAAACCAGAATGGAATAAACTTTTTTCCTACCTCCGAATGGTCAATAGGTGGAAGAGGATCGATGATTTTTTTGGACGGTGCAATTGGATTCCCATCACTGTCATACTCAAGGTTATCCTCTTCCTCTTCTTGTACCACACCAGCAGTGGGGTTTTCAGCCATGTAGCGAAAATAAGCTTCCTGCAGCAAAACACATCAGTAAAATCGCATACAGTAGGATGGAAAAAATACTATTACACTTGTTCAATTGACGCATACACTAGATGGCTGTGTGCATTAACACCTACCATTGAAAAACAAAACGTTCACTAGAATTGGTTCTTCTAATAAATAGCAACACTTAAAGTCCAGAAGAAGAATGATAAGAAGAAACGAAGAAAGCAACTACAACATTCAGTTAGACCACAAAATGCTTAAAAAAAAAAAATTGTCTCTCAAAGGTCTGCTTAAGAACTCTTATACCAAGACTAATTATGCTTTAACAACAGAAGGATCTACTCTTATTACCACACAAACAAAGTACAAATACTGCAGGTTTTGAAACAGAGAACACTATGTTACTAAATGAGTGATTACTTTTTTTGTACAAACTATGCCAAAGGTAGTTTTCTTCACCTCCCCTAACTACGCTCTATTAAATATTATTTTTCATTGAGATAGTTGACAGCAAACGGGAAAAACTATTTCAGAAGAGTCCTTCAACACAAGCCCAAGCTGGAAGTCGCTGGCACCACTGTCACTTGCCATCCTTACAGATCCCAAATGTGTACGCGCCTCGCAGAATCCCATTTAGGTCTCACTGGCAGTCTGCACACCAAGACATTCTTACGGAAAAAACACCCGTCTCACTTGACTTTTAAACAAAGATCTAAGATCACATTTCTAAAGTAAGGTTTAATTATGAAGAAACATGTATACTCATCTTTTTCATTCAAATAGCCAATTAATCACTTACTCACATAGACATGCATACAATACAGCCGAATAACAGCTGTGTGCAAGTGTAAGACAGCTCTGTGGAAAGTTCAGCATGGCTACGCTCACCAAATCAGAAGCAAAGGCCTAGAGGCCAGATAACCCTTCTGTGTTCTGCTTTACTACAAGTAACACCATAGTTACTAATTACAGCTTGGTAGAAAGGTACATTTTGAAATGAAGTCTTTCCTCTTCGCTTGCAATTTGCATTATGGTGATGCCTACAGTCTTCAACCAGCACTGGAGCTTCCCTGAACATAAAGAGCAAAAAATCTCATTCTTGCCCTTAACAGACATGAAATGTCACTGCAAATAGTCTCCACGGTTTACTAGCCTCTCACTGGTGCTCCACATTAGTTGATCCTGTTAATTTCAAACTTGATGAGAACCTCAGACACTGAAAAACCTGTATAGGAACTTGAAAGTCAAACTGACTGAAAAATCTTCTCAAAGGAAGTGAAAAAGAATGAAATTGTCTCCTAGCATTCTTCCTTTTTTAGTGAAGCACCTAGAAGGGTGGAGACAAAAGGGTAAACACTAGAGCTTCCTGCTGAATTGTCCAGGGTATTGTGCATGATACTGGAGTTTTGTTTGTACCTAGTAGTTACATATTTGGGGAGGGAAGATAAAAAACAAAAAAGAAGATAGAAAGACTGCATAGGAACTCACTTGGTCATCTTCCTCTTCAATGTCATCTCGAATACCCCTGGAAAAACAAGCGGAGAAACAAACTTCCCTGCAAGTGTTCCACATACTCAGCTCCATACTTTCATTTGATTAGTGCTGAGCTCCATATTTCGTGGAAGACACAACACTAACAACTCAGTAACATTTATAATCCCAACCCATGGAGTTTTCATATTTGGTGCAACTATAACAGCAACCCTGCAAAGACTTCATTTTACTTCTATTAATGAGACTGAAAGATTAGGATTCCGTCTTCCCAGTAGAAGCCACTTCAAAGATCATCCTGGTCTAAGCTCTTGATGCTACCAGAAGTCCCATAACTGAAGAGGAATATGAGCCAGGAAGTGCAAATCCAGTTCAGAACTTCCCCAGGTGGTGATTTGGATCCGGTGTTCTGTTTCAGGACCATGTATAATCTGATCAACCCCATGCAACGCAAGTTCTACCAACCTATCTGACATTCATTTCAAGAATCAACAGCACAATTCTTTTCCCTGGTCTAAACAGATAGGCAAGCTGTATGAATGTAAACCGCTTAAATTCTGAATTTAGTATTCCAATTGCCACATGCTACAGGGGATATTTTAAAACCTAGTTCAAGTTTGGATGACTCTCCAGCACCTCCAGTATTACAAGCACAGCAGCAACCCGTTATTTCGCTCATATAAACGGAGTTTTGAACCAAACCTTCTTGATCGCTGCAAGGATGGGGAAACAGAGAAATTTTATCCAGGCTGATCTGGCAAGCTGACAGTAATACAACGTGCTGCTACACAGGGGACTGTCTAATACCTGATCTGTGTGCCCTAAGACTACTGAGGAAAGAACTCTAGCGTAAGGTAACTTTTAAACAAGTGTTTCTACGTTTTACTGTAGGATGCCTCCATGGAGTCTTTCCTCCTATCACCTGATTTTTATTGCACAGAACTTTGCCCACGGGGGATATCATACACTGGTCAATGCTGTTTACTAAACATACATTACATTATCTACAGAAGGATGAACATCAATGAAATGCATTGAAATTCTTTAAGCACTATACAAGAGAGAGGCAGGCATGTGAATACAAAAGATAACTTACTTCACATTCTTTTTTTCCTTGTCTTTATCTTCAAGTCTCTTCATGTCTCGAGCAGCTTGATCCTAACAGCACATGAAAGCGTGATTCATTACATAAACAAGACAATAAAGTGTGGAAAGGAAAATTGTTTCTATATAAAATTATACAACTGTAGATTGATACTGCAAAGCAGAATAAAATTCCCCTCCTCCCTTTCCCAGATATACAGTGTCGTAATCAGAATCAAATTAACTACAACTAGACCATCACGCCACAGAGACAATACTTTTTGAACTAAACGTCCTCTTGTTCCACATCCTCTTATGCTAAATAAATTGTGCTACCAATTCCTTTGAAATTTATATCCTGTAACTTTGTAGCAATGATCATGAAACAATATAATCTCCACAGTCTTCTTAAGACTAGTGCGATAGAATCCAGCTAACAACAAAACTGCAGCTAAGGAACTACTTACGATGAATAAAAATCATTCAAATTCAGGTAGTGAAAAACGCACAAAACCTTGATTAATTTGTATTAAGAGACTCCACAAAGCTCTTTGCTGTACTATATTGACATGCTCAAGACACTTACATAGTTAAGCTACTGTAAACCAAAAAAACCTCCAACCAAAACAAAAACCTTGATATAATACACCTTTGAGTTCTAATTAACACAGTATCTTACATAAAAGGCAAAGGGTAAGGGATATTCTGAATAGAAGATGCTAAAACCATGAGAAGCTTTTGCTGCTCCCGACCGGAGAGAAGTACAGCCACAAAAATTAATAAACATTTCACAAGCCGTGTCTTGCCTCCACTTCAGCCATGAATGCCTCCAGAGGATCATCATCGCTGTCAGAATCTGCCGATTTGGAATGAAACTGCTGGCGAGTGGGGGAATTCTCTGCGGGAATGTATGGCAGGTCGACGTTGCTGGAATCTTCCTCTTCATCCTCAAAGTACCTGAAAAGGAGGAGAAGCAAACAATGGTCTAGTCAGCATAACGCCTATAGCAGCATATTGCCTTTCACAGTCTGGTAGCCATTGACTCAAGCTTCCCATGCGGAGATGGATAATAAAAGTTAACATGGACAGAGGACCTTCCACTAAAAGACTTTGCGATTTTTACAATTATTCATGTTACAAGCTAAAAGCTGTGGTAAGGCGAGTAGACGTGAGGAAATCAACCCTCCTGAAAGGCTCTCCCAGGCTGGCAAATAAAGGATGCTTTTCTGACTTCCCTCCTATTCAATGCATTTATGCAGCCAATAGAAGGATTAGTAAAGAAATGTGGGGTTGGATGTTTCAGTGTGTGAAAGATACCTATATTTATCCTTCATTTCTGGACATATCACCTCAGGCAAAGTCTTGCTCAGACAAGAGCACAAATGGGACTGAGCTGGCTGAGGCTCAGCTCAGAGATGTTCTTAGGGAGAGAAAGTCAGAGGAGGGGAGCTCTCCATAGACTGACGTAACATCTCACAGCCTTTTAAATATATTTAAAGGCAAGGAAATATTACTATTTCCATTCTACAGATGATGGACTGAGATCCGGAGAAAGAGTAAATAACTGGCCCACGTCCACACCAAAAAAGATTGCTGCTGGGTGGGAACAAGATCTCTCCTGTCCCATCTCGGTGGGCCAACCGCAGGATGTTTATTATTTTGGACGACAAACACCTTCAGAGCCTTTGCCTGAGGGAACACGTTTGCTAGAGACTATGAAAGGCTGAAACTACAGAGTGACCTTAGGTCCCTTACTGAAGGGCTAACTCAGCTCTTTACAACCTCTCTCTAAGAGAGTCATGACCCGTTTTGGATGTGGATCCATTATCTCCAGCATCTCAACACCTCCAGATTAGAGCAAGTGCTACAAGGTATTCTACTCTGAACTAACCTTAAAATCATTCAGTAAGTATAGTGAAGAACAGTAAAACAAAGCATTTGACAGGCTAAATCATGTGACAGCAGGGCACTGGGCTCTGAACTGGCATCCCCCAAGCAGGATTTAAACGAGTTGGCTTTGATGTACAAAGCCCTAAACAACCTGGCATTTGACTGCCCAGACTGGCTCCTCCTCAATTCTAAAAGATCACAGGACGTTTTCAGAAAGAGCTCCAACACACTAGAACTTGCTTCTTCTAAGTCTGATACAACCCTGAAAGAGTATCATTTTCAACATGCAGTAAGTGAAGTATCTGTCAGCTGGAGGCAGAGGTATGGGAGTTCCTGCAAGCGACTAGCTTAGTTTTTCTTGATAGGATTGCTGTAAAGCCACCAGGATTCTGTTACACCACAATACAGTGTTAGGATATCTATCCTTGGGCAGGCTTTTCTAAATAACTAAACCTCGTGAATGTCACAGATATTTCCCTGACCTTGGAAACTATAAAACACATATCTAGAACTGGAGAAACACAAGAAACAATGCTACTTACGCATTCTCTTCATCAAAATTGGCTCGCTTTGACCCAATTTTATAGAAAGAAGGCAGCTGGGGAGGTCCTGATTTCGCAAATGCAGCAGAAGAACCAGCTGTTCCAAAAGCACTGTGAGACTGTTGAGAGAGCTTAGGTTCCTCTTTCTTTCCAGGTGTTATGGCAAATCCACCAAAACCAAAGCCTCTCTTAGTACCAGGTCCACCTTTATTCCAATTCATGATGCCCCCGATATGCCTGTTAAAATCGGAACATATAAATCAATGCCCTTACTGCTTCAGGCAGTTGTATGCTAAACTCATGATCTTTTTTGAAAAGGGATTTCTTCACTCATGATAAGGAGGCTTGGGAAAGCGTGACTGACAACATGGTTTGACCCATTTCCCAAAAAAGGATTTGAGCTTTGTTCCTTTCTTGTAAGTATGAACATATCGCCCCCAAAAACCCTCAGCAAAAAAAATAGGTTATCTTCTAAAAGGGATCATATCCTTCACAGACTATTCAGACATATTTAAGATGTTGCCTGCCTTACTCGCTTTATGAGCCAAGACAAATAAACCCAAAGCCAGAACTTTGAACAACAGGCGGAAGGAGACATGTAAAGTCAACTCAGTAAGTATTTTGCATGTCCATACAGCACCATCCTTGACCGTTTCATGGCTTTGCAAATAGCACGCAACTGCGATCCACAACTGTAAAGAAACGGGCAAAAAGGAGCACACAGCATACTATATTATTAGGAGACACAGCACACTTCTGCCAAAAAGCCAACTCCCTCCTCTTCTTAAGCAAGTGTCCTTAGCCATATCTATGTGCTCTCTAGCCTAAGTTTTTGAAACTGCATCTTAAAGTCCCCACAGAACTCAGCTTTTAACATTAGGAGAAGATTGAGCTGATATACTAAGACTTACACCTTCCGTTCCAAGTGGTTTAATATTTAATCTGCATGGTCAAGTCGCACCCTTAAGGTAGCCCAAAAAAGTGCATGACACCCCGTGCTTTCAAGTGCATTAAATAAGATGGCCCAAAGGCTACAAGTCTTATTAAGCAAAACCTAGCATTCAGTGAGAATCCTTCAACAAGGTCTGAATTCACTGGTAAGAGAAACAACTTAAAGACATCTGAGAGTAAATAGTGCTACTGCTCCCTATGCAGAGCATTTCTCAGCTTGCAACCTGCTCAGTAAAGCTGAAGTCTAGACCACAGAGCTCACTAGGGCTTTGGGGGAAAACTCTGCTTTCAGTTTTCCATGGTAGCAGTTGACTCCAGTATCCCGTTCTCCCACTTGCAGAGATACACCTTGCAGCCTTCGCACCTGCAGATGTGCGACATAAGAAGTCAGAGAGTACAACAAAAGGACGAAACGCGAAAAACTACACTTCTGTTGCTGACATCATACTTAGCAACTTTTATTAAGTTATAAAGCCTGATTTTAAGGATTCTTCCTCACTGTACTTGTCAAGCACTTTTTTTCCTCCCACCGCCCCAGAAAGAAAAAATAATTTTTTTCATCTACCGTACATCTGCAAGACCTCCTACAAAATCTGTCTCGCTTGCCCACGGAGCCCGCTAGGGAGCCTACAGGGAAAAGGTTCCCACGCGACAGCAAGGAAACGCAGAATAAAGCTGTACACGACACGAGCTTTGCTTCCCGGCTAACGCTGTTTTGAGAAAGAAAAGGCCGGGGCTTGTGTCCTTTCTACGGATCATCTTGCCTTTGGGAAAGGCGGCAATACCTCCCCTAACGGCTTGCGTTTGGGGCAATTTGTTAGAAAAGAGGGGTAGCCTCCCGCCCCCGCAAGATCTCTCTTCTCCGGGCACGGAAAGGAAAAACGCGCAGCCCCGGTGCCGCGGGACACGGGAAGCCTCGGAAACGGGGCGCTGCGCCCTGGAGAGCCCCGGGGAGGGCGGGCGGAGGAGGGGGCCGCGGCCCGCCCTGCCCTCGCAGCGCTCTCCTCGCACACCGGGGCTTCGCGCCGAGTGCCGCCCGGCGCGGCCGGGACCGGGGGCCCGCGCGGCCCGTCCCCGCCGCGGGGCCCCGGCACAGAGGCGGGGCCTTTGTCCGGGCCAGGCCGAGGCTGCCCAAACCCGCGCTAGGCCGCGGTGCTGCCGGCGCCCGCCCGCTCGCTCGCTCGCCGCCGGGGGAGGAGCTGCTGCTTCGCCCTGCCCCGCGCCGCGCCCCTCACTCACCCCTCAGGCCCCGCAACCGCCGGCCGCCGCTTCCCCGGTTACCGGGGCGGGGGGGGGGGTGGTGGAGACGCGACGTACGTACGTACGTACGTGCGTGACGTGCTAAGGTCACAGCGCCCTGCGGCGCATGCGCGGTGACGGCAGGTGAAGCTGCGGGAGAAGGGCGGCGGTGCCGGTGTGGTGCCGTATCTCCGCCGCCGGGCGGGCGGCGGGGGCTGCCAGGGTCCGGCTGGGCTCGGCACGGGGAGGGGGCCGTGCTGTGTGCGCACGCAGGCCCCCCGTGTGCGCAAACCCCTACCGTCTACACACACGCACCGCCCCATGTGCCCAAAGCCCGGGCGCTGTGGGCTGGCCCGCCGGCGCTGCAGTGCGCATGCGCCCCGCTACGCAAAGCACGCAGGTTGCGCGACTTGCGGTGGGTGCGGAGTGTTGAGCCGGAGCCGAGCCGGGCCTAGCGGCGGCGCGTGACTCAGGTAACGCGGGCCCCACGCTCCCGGCGGGGCCGCCCCGCTCCCGCCTCCCCCAGGGCGGCGGCGACAGCGACGACCCCGCGGCGCCCTCCTGGGGGGGGGGGGGGGGCTGTGGGACAGGTGTGTGGGGCTGGGCCGTGGGGCTGGAGAGGGCGGCCCGCGCCCCGGCGGGGCGAGGAGCTACTTTTAGCCTCTCTAACCTTGACTTGTGTCCCTGCCTGGAGCTGAGACCGGAGGCGCGTGTCCAGAGTGCGCGGCAGGACCGGTTACGTGTCCACGGTGCGGCGGGACGCGGGAGCAGCACCTGTGGGCACGCGTGGTCCGCTTGAGGCTGTTGATGTGTGGGTGTCCCGGGAGGGGTCTCTCTGGCGGGTCCCTCCTGGGACTCGTGGGGGGACTAGGCCAGCTGGGGGCCGGTGCCTCTCCTTTCCCTCTTTCCTATGTGGACATCAGTGGCTTCGCTAGCTCCTTTTGCCAGGGAAAGTAGGTGGCATGTGAATGGCGGAGGGCCTGCCAAAGCATATTCTGCTCCTTGTCGTTGCTTGTACTTAAAACCCTTCTGTCTTGTAACAAAGATGGCTGTGTTGGGAATTTATTCTCCTTTTCACCCAAGTCTGTATTCAACTCTCTTTGTAAGCAGCTGCAGGCGTTGGTTTTGCATCAGGTTTTATGGAGGTTGCAGGGTACTTGGTAACAGGATATATTCAAGCAGTCTTGAAATTATGATTCTGAAACTGTTGGGGGTTTGTCTGAGCAGGTGGCTATGCCCAGGTGTTTTTAATCCTTTGAACGTGAATTCTGTCATCATGTAAAGAGTGGAGGTTTTCGTCCCTTCCCTTTACATTCCCATAAAATTGTGGCACACCCAAAATAACGTGCTCATTTCTGAGCTCTGCCATGCTGTACTTTCCATCTCGATTATATATATTCTTGTGAGCATGTTTTGTTCAGGTTCTTGTTAGAACGAAGAGTCTTTGAAGGCGTTTATTTTAGCCGTTCTTGTCATTCTTAGCAGTAGGTTTGCTGCATGTGATATTCAGAGGAGACTTGATCTAATCTGGAAACAAATTGTTTCTATTTCAGGTATGTAAGAAAGCAATCTCATTAACATTCAAGTTCCCACTCAGTTCTGCCTGTGAGAGGGAGTGAGTCTCACTGCCAAGTCTGATGCAGCTGATCCTCCATAGATATTTGAGAAACGCAGCAGTAGGGTTATTTCTGCTCTTTGAGGTCCTCAGTTTAGACCTTGTTATTGTAGGGGATGTACAATCTGACTAGGAGACTGGGACTGTTTTGAGATTAAACAGAAAAAATGGAGGAAGCTGGGGGCAAAAAAAGAAAGTGAACTTACCTGACAAACTGTCACTGTGGGCTAGGGGCAGATCTGGGGACAGAACTTCAGTCTCATGAGCCCCAGTTTACTCTCTTTGGGGGACCATACTGCATTGCAGTGTAGCTTCTGTCTTCTTCCTGTTTTTTGTAGACCTTAAAACAAAACACCTCTAACTCTAAACAGAAATAGTGGTAGGGTGCCACGGGACCTGATTCTGAGCATGCAGTTTAGAAAGATCAAAGATTAGCTGTTTTAAACTAGCAGAGGCTATTGCAGCATTGCTGTTGAAAGTTAATGGATTAAGTGCATGTTGAGATTTACTGCTACTGTAACACGTTCATTGATCTGACTGTGTCTAATTGCTAATCAATAACAACCATAGGCACAGCGTGTGCTCTTTGAAATGAGTCAAATCAGAAGGCTGCTGGCAACTCATTAATTGACTGAGAGATGCTATTGGAGAGTCATTTTTTTTATAGCAGAATATCTCTATTTCTAGAACTTGCTTATCTGAACAACTTAGCCAAACGTAAATTTGCTGTTGCCTCAGCTGCTCCTGCTGCAAACAGAAAAGTCTAGCACATCACCTTTGAATTTTTTTTTTTTTCCTCCTTGTAAGGGTCTTCACTTTCTTTATACTGAAAGCAGCAAACGTGGGCAGGATTGCTTCGCCCTCTCTTTGGTCTGACCTCTGATGGTGTTATGAATTTGTTCTTGGAAGCTGGGCTTTACAAGAGGCTTGATGTAACAAAAATTACATCTTCTAGTATGAGGATTTTTTGCGATATTTTTTTTTTTTTGCAGTGAAAATGAAGAGTTTATATATTTTCCTTGCTGTCCTGTTCGTCCCATGGAGTTTTTCGCTGGCAAAGTATGATGAATTTGAGGATGGAGATGACATTATGGAGTATGATGATAATGACTTTGCTGAATTTGAAGATGTTACTGAAGATGCAGTCACAGAGTCTCCTCAGAGGATCATCACTACAGAAGATGATGAAGAAGAAGCTACCGTAGAACTTGAAGGTCAGGATGAGAATCAGGAAGACTTTGATGATGCAGATGCACAGGTGATGCCTCATTTACTTCTCCTGCATGTTCCCTAATGGTATCTCTACACCTTATTTTCTTACCCTGTCTTTTTAGATTTTGATTACCAGGCTTTGGCTTTTCATCCTGCTTGTGATTTTTGTCCTTTAGGAAGGAGATACTGAGAGCGAACCATATGATGATGAGGAGTTTGAAGGCTATGATGAGAAACCAGATGCATCTCCTAGCAAGAGTAAAGACCCCATAACAATAGTTAACGTAGGTAAAAATTTTGATTCTCTCTGTTCAGTACTTTGTCGCTTATTTGTTTATGGTCGATACGGTCATTGTTGTACAAACATATGATGAGAGAATCTGTCCCAAAGAACTTGCTATGATATATCTATATCTATAACTATATTTTTAAGTTTCTAGAACTTCTGTCCTTGGATCAATGCTGTATTCTGTTCAAACCAAGAGCTGTTGATGGGAATACAGATCAGGAAACGCTTCACTAAAACAGAGTTTGAGGCATAGTTTTGGCCAAAGCGTTTTATGACGTAGCCTCCCTTACTCATGTGAGTATAGGGGAGAAGTGAAGGAGCTGTAGTGATGAGCTTCATTTAATCCAGGAAAGAATACAGATCTGGGGGTCTGTCTGTATGTAAAGGTTACATTGATATGCTTACAGTAACACTTTAACAGTGTATTTTTAGCTTGTCTGTGGTCTAAAGCTTCTGATTAGAAATGGACCTCTCTGATTCTTTTTTGAAGCCAATATCTCCCTCCCGTCTCATCTTACCTTTGCCTCCCAAAAGAGGCTTTTACAGAATGATCCAGGTGCTTAAGGCCTGCATTTTTTATTATACATAAAATTTCTTTTAAAATGTCATGGCTGACCTTGGCAATAGAAATTGAAGCTTGCACGTAATTTTATGACTGAAGGGTTATGTGGTGTTAGTAGAACTGTTAAGTATGTTATCATGGTTCTCTGAAGATGGCAAGGTCAGGCAGGGCTCCCCCATGGTCTGTGGCTCCTAGTAATATTCTGAAAATGCTCTTGGTCACTGGGTATTACTTTAGATTTCAGTAGAAGTTGTATTATGATCAGATAATGCTGTGATTGGTAAGGTTTGAAACCCAAATAATCAGTCAGTTGAGTTGAAATGCTGGGCTGTTGACTATTTGGAGGGATAAGTGCTAGCACCGGCTTGCTTGCAAGAGAGAGATATTTTGTTTGTACTAGCCAGGTATTTTGTGAATGCTATTGTCAGTTGTTTCCAGTATGATTCCTGTATGCCAGTAAGGACAAATGCATTATGTAGACTTAGCTCTGTCCTGTGGCCTTTAAGAAGTTTATTGCTGTATTTGGGATGAAACTTCTCCGGTACTCTGTGTTTTCCAAAATAGTTTGTGCGTATGGAATCCACTCATTCAATACAGACAAAACAAATCTTCAATCACTTAACCGTAGGTCCCTGCTCACCTTCAAAACAGCTGGGAGAGCTATTACATGGAGATTCTGATGGTAACCGGTCTTCTTGCTTACATCATGAATTACATCATTGGGAAGAACAAAAACAACCGTCTGGCTCAGGCATGGTTCAATACTCACAGGGAGCTGCTAGAAAGCAACTTTGCTCTTGTTGGTAAGTTCCATAGTGCCTAGGCCCCATTTTAGCTTATTTGAACAGAGCTGGTTTTAAATCTTCAGGTAGCCTATGAAGTAGAGTAACCTTTTACATGCAAGTTCCTGTTAATACTAATGACAGCTCTGCATGTAGTACAACATCATTATCTTCTTCCAGCACTGGAAGACTGCATAGTATTTATCTACAAGTTATTCAGAAGCCTTGTGGTGATACTGAAGTAATCTAGGAACAACTGAGTTCTAAGCCTGTTGATGCAACTTTGCCACTTAAATAGGTGATTGTTAGACTGCAGTTACCTTTCACTGTTGTCTTCTGCAGGGGATGATGGCACTAATAAAGAAGCTACAAGCACTGGGAAACTAAATCAAGAAAACGAACACATATATAACTTATGGTGCTCTGGCAGGGTGTGCTGTGAAGGAATGCTTATCCAGCTAAAGGTAAGGATGAGTAAGTTTGTAGCACTGTTTACCTCTGCCCAATATTCAAGTTCCAGAGGCTTTTCCACTTCAGTGTGAACAACAAGGAGTGCCAGCTCAACTCTTGCTCAGGTTCAGGGACAGGATTCTGAATATGCACACATGAATGGAAAAATGGTCACACTAAAGATCTGTATGGCCCAGTGTTCTCCCACCAGAAGGGGGTAATAGTGAATACTTGGGGAGTGAGCGTAGAAAACAGGAGAAGGAAGCAGGCCTCGTTTTTCCTTAGTCTCCCTTGCTATGTGCTAATGAAGTGCTGCACTTCAGGTATATTTAGCAATCTTTTTCTGTGCTTATAAATGTGTGTTTTTAGTTTCTCAAGAGACAAGACCTCCTGAATGTTCTTGCCCGCATGATGAGGCCAGCTTGTGACCAAGTGGTATGTACTCGGCTAAGCTGTTGCATTTCTTCAGTTCTGCCCGGCTGCTTTTGATTGTTCTCATAATCTCCAAGTGAGCTGCTTTCTCCAGTATTCCACATCTTCCAGTTCAATATCTGTTACAATAATCTGTAAGAATCATTCATGTTTCTTTTGTCTGCAGAATGCAAACTGCTGATGACTAGTAAATTGTTAAAGTATCTATGGGTCTTACTGTGTGAGTGGTTTTGTGAGTGGTTTTGTGAAGCGTTCTATCATGCTTCAAGACATCATCTTGATAAAACACGGTTTTACGATCTGAAACGCTTAACGATTGTTCTCTGTTTCATCTGTCTGAATAGAGCTGGTCAGCGCATATGCTGGTCCGCACACGAACATCTTGTAACGCTACTTTTTGCCCGGTGCCTTGCCCTTGGGGATAAGGGGAATTTCTATCCCCATAAATGCCCAGAGGTGATACCTTCTGGAGAACAGTGGATGCATGCGCTGTGAATGCTCTTTCCATATATGTTTACTTCCATAAAAATATTTAATTTAGATGTGGGTAGATGCTCACAAACAGTGGACATCTGTGCTGCAAATGCGTCTTACAACTCTGCTATTCTATTCACTGCTATTACGATGCAGCATTATACTGGAATGCTGAATTGAGTACTCAGCAAAATTAAAAAGCTAATTTATGTTTCTAAGATACACTAAAAAGTTCTAATTTAACAGCCTTTATCTTAGCTGTGTATTGCCTCACTTAGGCTTTGTTCTTTGCGGTTGTGAAAGAGGAATGAAAACTTTAGATAAACTTGGAAGTAGCAGAAACGTTTCCTTCATAAAAGACGCAGGTCTCCGTTTGGCCAGTAGTCTAAAGGCAGGTCATCTTATAAATCTGATCAAGGCTAATAACGTTTTGTTCCACAGCAAATAAAAGTAACAATGAATGATGAAGATATGGACACCTATGTGTTTGCTGTTGGAACAAGAAAAGCGCTGGTGCGACTTCAGAAAGAGATGCAGGACCTGGTACGTGTGTTGAAACTGGAATGACGGCAAAATGAATACTGGGATATATGAACCTCTCACCTCTAGGTTATGTTGTTGGGAACAGCTGAAAACTTGCGACTGACCTATTGGAATTAGTGTGGGGGGAGAAGACATTTTCACCTAATGGATGAAAGTCTAATGCCATCAAACATCTGAGGTGCTAGCCAGCCGGTGCCAGACTGGGAGAAGAGGCATTCGAAAGCAACTAACCGCTTCATTTTGGTGTGTAGTTCGTTTAGATGGAGGCTGAAGTATGTTATCAGGATGCACACAAGTCTCATTTGGCCTTATTTAATGTGCACAATGGTTTTGTCAAGGAGTGAAAAGTCAACTTAGTAGTGACTATATGCTTAATAGCTAATGTGATATGGAAAGTTTGGGCCTATGTCATCCATATTTACATAATGTAAAATCAAGAAAACACACTGAAGTGTGAGACGAGATTACTGGTCTCAAATAGCAGCACTAAAGTGCAGTTGGTAGGATGCCAGTCAACTTTTTTATATTATCAAGCAGTATAAGCAAGGCGTATTAATGCACTTTGACCATTCCAGCATGGATGTATTAAAACTGTTCTTCGTTTTCCTTAAAGTATTCACTATCGAGGGGGGATACTAAGTCAAAGACAAACTACATGCATTGGTGTTGCATGCTTTTTTTATACTTGAAATGTCCCCAGTCAAACTGAGTAACCGAGTTAACAAGTGTTTACTGTTTCTTATCAAGTACTTCTTAGGGGTCCCATTGTGCTGGAACTGTTCAATCTAATAAGATACTTAAATGCTTGGGACTTTTCTTTCTTTCCCTTTCTTCTCTTTGCAATAGAGTGAGTTCTGCAGTGATAAACCCAAGTCTGGTGCAAAATATGGGCTTCCAGATTCGCTGGCTATCTTGTCGGAGATGGGGGAGGTCACAGAGGGAATGATGGACGCAAAGGTAATCTTGAATGAATTAGTGAAAGTCTTCCTTTGTGGCCCTGACGCTTAAAAGTTAGAACTTTTTCAACTCTACTTCCTGTAAAAATGACAACGGGAGAGCCAAATGGTCTTGGTGAGATCTGGAGAAATCAAGACCCAAAGGAAGTTTAAGGGGTGGTGGAAGAAGGGTATAATTGATGACACTTTTTTTTTTTTGTTTTACTTAACAATTATTAGTCTAACTGAGGACTTAAAACTGCCTTTTGAAGTTAGTTGAAAACTGCCTGGAAGTTAGCTCCGACTGCCAATTTGAAGGAGGGTGTTGAAGGTGGTGTATCTGCAGGTCCTCAAAGCTGAGGTTGATTATGAAATGAAGTGGCAAATCCCAAATAAGAGTTACGTATCTAATAACTCTGAGATGCTAATGTTAATTCCATGCGCTGAGGCCCTCTCTAGCAGAAGCTGATTTAAAAAAATTGCTAGTTTAAATTTCAGTGTCATGGTGGCAAGCTGAGCACAACAATTCTGAGTGATATACAGACAGTTCGGCAAACCGACGGGTGGGCAGGCTGATGAAAACTTGTTGACAGGAGAAACTAACCCCAGCTTCTCTTTCAGATGATACATTTCCTCACGCATTATGCTGACAAGATTGAGTCCGTCCAATTCTCGGACCAGTTCTCCGGTCCAAAACTTATGCAAGAGTATGTATAAAACTAGATCTCTCCTTGCAGTAGGTATTGTAACACTGAACAAAGTCTAGGCTGACAAACTTGTTTGCAGTGTGCAGCCTGCTGAAATGCGCCCAAAGAGAAATTGGGCGCAAAGGTGAAACAGCTGACTGTACTCCTGATGCTTCCAAACGCTGCATTAATTTAGAAGATCAAGGTGCTGTGTTGCCTTAATATTTATTTTTGTGGGATAGTTATTTTGCAGTTTCAGCAGCTCCAAATCTCAAATAACATCTGGCAGTTACAGTGCACAAAGCTGCACAGAAAAAAATTGAGCAATCCCACTAAATGGATGCAGCATGTTAAAGAGCTGAAGAGGCAAGAAATAACACCGCAGGATGCAAAGTAGTGTTGAAAAAAAAAATACATTCATTCAGAACACTATCTGAATGCATTGAGAGTTAGGTTTGAGCAAAGTCTGCAGTATAAAAAACATCAAGGTTGCTTGCCCTTTCCTACTGATGAGATTAAACATTTTGCTGTTGAATCTATAGCTTGGGTGCTCTTGGTCTCTTTGATTCTCAGCTGTGTTCTAGAAATACACAGATGCAATATTCTTTTCTTGAAGCCTCCTAGTTTTGAGGTGCTTTTGGCTGCTGCTGCTTCAGGATTGCCAAGTGGTGGGTGATCTATCCTATCGTGCATTAACACGTAGGCTTGTGTAAGGGAGTATTGTGATCACAGGTGTATAAACAAATGATCCATATCAAAACCTGAAACTGCCAAAAAAAAAAAAAGGGGGGGGGCAGGGAGAAGCATACTTTGATTTAATCATAAAGCAATCTGTGTAACTTGTACTGAAATTGCCTAGGCTCTGTAATATGTTGGTCTGACTTTGTTACATTAGAGTTCTGTGCCTTTTTTTTTTTTTTTTTGCAGCAGTCAAGACTTAAGTTTTCAGAAAACTCCTTCTTTGTTTTTTTGTCACTGATGAACATCTTTAAAAAAATACACAGGCCTTCTTAGGGCTCAGATGATATCTAACAGTCACTGACTGGGTGGTGCAGTTCGCGTGTTTTTACATTAATGGTGGTTTTTGTTGTTTTCCTGAATAAACACTTCAGGAATCTGAACAGTTTGAAACTTAAAATTAGGGTGGAGCAAGGTTTTTAGCCTTGTTTGCTTTACTCTTGTGAGTAGTTTGCAAGTGTCTCTTGGTTCTTGACAAGATTCTCCCTACCAATGTTGTATTTCATATGCCTATATTCTTTTCTTTTCACATTCCAACTGCTCTTTTCTTTCCTACCAGGGAGGGCCAGCTTACAAAACTGCCCGAAACGAAAAAGACACTTTTGTTTACATTTAATGGTAAGAGAACTGGTGTGTGTATACATGTCTGATGGGGGTGCTACACTTTGTGTGTGCAAGTCACATGCTCAAGTTCTGTCTTATGCGGAAGGCAATGTATTACTAATGACTGCAGTGCATGTGAACAGGATCACTGATTGATTAACCAGTAAACAAAAGGCAATAGTAACATTGGGGACCGAGTGGCATATGGTGATGATAATACAGGTCTGAATCCTGCTGCTTATGGATCGTATCAGGCCTGAGCTCGGAATGATCTGTCATGAAGTGAGTTAAGTTCTTGACTGCTTCCTATAGCTGTCTAGCACAATTAGAGAAAGTATGACCCCCAGGAGACACTTTATTTGTGAAACTATTTGTAAATCCAACATTGAGAATTGCAGGGGACACATCCTTATATCTCTGCTGGTGGTCCTATTAGATCACCACTGGAAGATGACTTGCTTTTGGACTACTCCCTGCAGTATGTGATTACACAGAGGTTCTCGGTTAGCCCTGATTCAGTATGAACACAGTCTGAGAGTCTACATTTGAATTTTTCTTAGAAATTCAAGGCCGTAGCTCCAAGAGACGCTAATGTCAGAGGCCAGAATTCAACCTTCAAATTTGCATTGTGTACGGATTAAACTAAGAAGGATTGTGTGGGAGAAACGTGCCTGCCGCTGTGTGAAGAATCTGAAAGTAATCTCCAAAGTGAAATACCCCTTTCACTTAAAGAGGAGGATTGTCATGTTTCTTTCATGAACATTCTGAGCAATAAGGAAGGAGTACGAGAGCTCGCACAAGAAGCCTGTCAACCTCTCCTAATTAATTTGAGGAACTCTTGTTTTTCAGTGCCTGGTTCAGGCAACACTTCCCCAAAGGATATGGAGTCTTTGCTGCCTCTGATGAGCATGGTTATTTACTCTATTGACAAAGCAAAGAAGTTCCGTCTGAACAGAGAGGTAAGCAATATATTCTTTTTCTCTCTTCTGAGTATTGTATGGAATTTCAAAAGTTACCATTTTGATCTTTAATCTTCAGGTTGGGAGCCTTATGTTCCTAATGTAACTACCACAGATACTGCATTCTGCTCCTGGGGAATCTTATTGAATGGGGAATCCGTATTAACTGAACTTGCTTTTCTCTTTGAAAAGGGTAAGCAAAAAGCTGATAAGAACAGGGCTCGAGTGGAAGAGAATTTCCTTAAACTGACTCACGTGCAAAGACAGGAAGCTGCCCAGTCCCGCCGAGAGGAGAAAAAACGGGCAGAGAAGGAACGAATCATGAACGAGGAGGATCCAGAAAAGCAGCGTCGGCTGGAGGTGAAATGGGTTTTCAGATGGTTACGAGCTACTTGCGAATTTCTCCTGTAATATCTCCGTGGCTGCTCGTACGCCTACCAGTAGGGTGGTCAACTTCCATTTCTTATTGCGCTAGAAGGCGGACAAATTTCATACTTTTATTCTCTTGCTGTTTGAACCGTGTGAAGGCTGTCAGTGGGGAGCCAACTCCTGTGCTTAGAGGAGATGTGAACCTAAGTGCAGTAGTGAAGATTGCATTTTTTGTTTTCCTCTTCTGAAATTGTTAGCTTCCTCTCTGAGGCGAACATTGATGTTCATTCAGGTCTCTGCGTTCTTCCCTACAGGAAGCCGCTTTGAGGCGTGAGCAAAAGAAACTAGAGAAGAAGCAGATGAAGATGAAGCAAATCAAAGTGAAAGCTATGTGAATCCATTGTGGGAAACCTGTCTCGGTGCCGCCTGCAGAATTTTAATTCATAGGGTACAAAGACGTAGTTGACTCCACAATCTTACGCTTCTTTGAACACTAGTAGCCATTAAGAGAAATGCTCCATGCATTGGTGTTGCTTTTCGAGTATTACAGCAACATGCAGGTGTATGTAGAGAGCTTTGTCTCGGCAGTTTTATTCCAGGTGGTTAAAAGTTTTGCTCCTTGTCTGTTTAAAAAAATGCAATATTCCCGAATGCTTTTTGTCATTTGTTCTTTAAAAACAGAAGACTGCAAACCCGTCCATGTATGCTGGTAACATATCAATGTTTTGGTTTTAAACTTTGCTTTTAGTTATTGGGAGGGAAGGGGGGACTTCTTAAATTAACGGGAGGAAAACGGCACAGTAATCATTCAGCGCGCGTTTATTTGCGTCAAGCTCGTAAAGACACAAAACGGAGCCTTCCAGACGCAGTATGGAAAACTTCAAGGATTTATGCCCCGTAGAAGTGATTTTTGTTTTGTTTTTACTGACAAGGGATTGAAACAGTATTAGATCATCTGTGAGCTTGATTGGCATATGTGTAAAACACATAGATCGGTTAGATGTCAGGGAATAGCATATACAAACACTGTTTCCTACTTGTAGTTTTGAATGCTGTAAGCTTAATACAATGTGAAATCTGTAACGTAAGGGTGGTGTTTCTTCAGGAGTGACTGCATGGTGAGTTAGCAGCTTCAACTAGCTTTCCTTGAATATTTGTAACTGTACCAATTTGCCTCAAATACTTTTCTCCTAGTCTCAGCAGCTGCTGCCTAGTTCACTTCAGCAAGAAGCTAGATTCAGTGAAGTATCTGTGCAATTGCCAATTTCCCCAAACAAGTAAGAATGTTTCAGAGGATTTGTATCCTCTTCATCTGGTGAATGGTCATTTCTGGGTTTTGAGTATAAATGGGGGGAAGGAAGTGAATGCCCCTGTGCAAACACTTTGCTATCTGAGAGCTCTGCATTTTATAAATGCTTCCTGTCTAGAAGGCATTTTATTGTTGCTTGTAACAGACTTTTTACAGTTTTGTGGGGAAACAATGTCTTGCTTTTTTGTTGTTGTTGTTGTTGAGTAACTCGTGCAACTTTCGTTCTGAGGCAATAACAATGAGCTGCTGTTGAAACAGCAAGTGCTTAAACGTTCTTGTTCCAGCATGGGATACTTCACACTGATTTAAATGCAAAAGTCTGTAACCCGATACATGTAAATGCATTAATTTTATAATGGTTGTGAAAATTAATTTAAAACCCAAACTAATGTAGATTATGTGAAAGCTTGGCATTATTTAGCTTTAAAGATCAGGATTAATACTGTATTGCTTCACAAAGTTCCTTGAAAGGAAATATTAGTTTGTGCTCTTTTAAAAAAGCGGACAGGTCCCCTACATTTGTGGGCCGTGGCAGCTAATTTTGTAATATGAACATTCAAATGAACTACCTAATGAAGAGTAAAACATGACTGAAACACTCCACCTGCCTGCTGTACTTTGCTGGACTCCTTGTTTCACCTAGGCCGACCTCAAGCCCTCGTTTGCCCTGCAGCAGGCCTCAAGGCCCAGCGCGGGTTTTAAGCACCTTGTCCCTTGCTCGTGCCTCGTCTGCTGTGGCGCTGGGGAAAGCTGGGCTGCGTACCGCATGAAGACGTTGCTTTCCTGTGCGGGCTGGCGTGGGCGCGGATGGATTTGCGTCCCGAATTTCAGGAAAGGGCCCTGAGGGAGAGCGGGGACGGCTTCCCCCGGGCTCGGGCGGCGCCTCGGGCCCTTTCTGACGGGAGCCAAGATGGCGCCGCGCCGCTTCCCGCCGCCAGCGCGCGCGCGCGCGCGTTGCGGGGGGTAGGTCGGCGTCACGCACGCGCCGCTGCCCCGACGCCGGGCGTCACGTGGCGACGTGCTGGCGTCACGGCGTCGTCACACGCGCAGCGTCTCCTGCCGGTAAGCGGCGGCCGGAGCGGCCGGGCCCGGTGGGCGGCGGCGGGGGCGGCGGGCGCGGCGCAGGGCCTGAAGGGCCGTGTGCTCCTGTGTCCCCAGGTGGCGCTGGTTGCGGGCCCGCGCGGTGCGAGGAAGTCGGCGCCCATGTCTTTTCTCGTGAGTATCCGGGGGCGAGGGCCCCGCGAGGGCCCGGCCCGGCCCGCTCCTCCCGGCGGGCCCCGGTGTCCCGCGAAGTCTTTCACAGCGATGTGAAAAACGCCGGCTCCGTGGCAGCGCGTTGATGCGCGAGCGGGGTGCTAGCTGGGAGAGAAAAAAAAAAAGCTTAAATACCTTAAATACTTATTATTTGCCTCCCTGCCCCCTGCGTGTTTCCAGTCGTGTTCGCAGTTAAGGCAAAGCGCGGTAATAGCGACTCTTTCCTACCCTTGTTTAAGAAGCTCCGCTCAGCTACGTCTGCCCTACTTGCAGATTTCTGTTTTATTTCTCCCAAACTTAGTTTGGGAAGCTAAACGCAGCAACTTTGTTCAATTCCGAAGTGTCAAAGCAATCAGCGTCACGTGAGAAAACCGCTTTTAATGCCTTAAAATGATGTTGTTATGTTGCACTGTATGAGCTTTGGTTCACGTTCACCTAAAGACAAGCGCTTTCCAGGACTGGCTTCGCTCGCAGGTAGATCTACAGGATATAAGCTGTTTGATTAAATTGTTTTATTGGGATGACAGGTGCTAATACACGCGTTCCTGGCTGTGTATTTCAGGCTAACTGTGATCAACGCTCTCTAAGCTTAAATTGGCATGTTCCATTCTCTGTATGTGTGTCTATGTATATATGTATGCGTTATTCTGCATAGCTGAATGCTTATTTTGAATTTTAAACATGAATTCTGGAAGAGACCGACAGCATTATAAATATGTATGTTTTAATTTTGCATGTAGCCATTAAAGATAAGTATAGTCCAAAAATACAGGTAATCTTCTTCATAAATAGTTAAGATGTTTTTGTTTTTTGTTTTTTACACCTATTACGTGCAAGCAAACAACCTTTATTTGCCTCAGGGAGTGCAGCATGCCTAAGGTTTTTGTATTTGTGCACGTACAGAGGTTTTTGTTTGAATGATCTAGAACTACGTAACGTTACTCGCAGTCATGTTATCTAGCAAATCACTAGTACTTGTGTACCTACGCCTTGTACCTATACTTGGGTGCAAGCCATCATAGCGGTACAAGAAGATAATACCCTTGTCCAAAGTAAGGATGTAGCACTGATGTTGCAGCTAATCAGTTTCTGACCACAGTAAAATCATTTAAGTGATAAGCACAATTCTCTTTTGGTTTTGGGGGTGGGGGGAGTGAATGAGCAGCAGCTTGTCTCTAGAGGAAATAACTAATTTTGGGGGGCTTTTTTTTTTTTTTCTTTTAGCGGTGGGTGTCTGAAAAGTTCATTGTTGAGGGCTTAAGAGAATTCGAACTGTTTGGAGGTAAGTTTTCCTCTCGCTAGATGATATTGATAGAAATATCTTATTTTAGCCTTGAGCTCTGTTAATTTGGTATAAATACGTATCTTAACTGTGAAAGAGATGAACAAATCCAGCTATAGCACAAGTCTTCAAACTGGCTAACCAAGTCAAGTTAATATGGAAATGGCCAAGATGTAGGAAGTTACTAGGAAATCAATGTCAAGTTGATGGTAGTACTAATTTCAGACTCAGTAATTTGTATTTCTTAGTATAACCTTTTTTCTCCTATGCAAAAGAAAGGTTTGAAGTCTAGAAAAGTTAATAGTAATTTCGCAAGCAAAAATAGATTTTGAAACTATGATAACAGCTGCCTAGTGTGGCTGCAAGAGAGCAAATTGATTTCTCTTCTGCTCTGTGTGTAAATAGAAAAATTGTCCACTAGAACGCAGAAACCTTGATCAGTAATAAGAGAGTGTAGGAAAGACAGCACTGAGATTTTGAGGTTCCAGATGAAGTGGAAAGACTTTCCCTGATGTATAAGCTTTAAATAGTTTCTTCCGTATTTAAGACACGTAGACACGCCATTTTTGAATGGGCTTAGGGGTACAATAAAAAATTCTCAGTTTACATTTGTCTTGAAGAATATATAAACAGTAGAGCTATTTGAAGCTCTCTAATTCCAATACTTGTACTATAACTTAATTTTTTTTTTTTAGGTTGCAACCTTAACGGTAAATTACATGCCTTTGTCTAAGAATATATATTTGTGTATGTTTGGTATCAAAAAGTATCATGTGAGGTTATTGATTCAGTTTTCATCAGTATGTTCCAACTATATTTTTAATGGGTATCTGTTGAACACAACATGGTGAACAATTAATTTCTTTACTCCAGAGCAGCCTCCGGGTGACTCTCGGAGAAAAGTAAGTGACTTTTGCAGGCTGTGGTGCTGTGGTTCATTGCATGGAGATTATTCCTTGTGGAAGTTTGAGTTTTCTTTTTACCTTAGTTATATATTTCATCTGTATATTTAGCTCTACAAGTGTGGAAACAGGTTTCACCCTGGAATGGAGATTTTGGTGTGTGGTTTTCAAACTACATGTGAAAAGTCAGAGCTTTAAATTTAATCTCTCGGACTTGTGCTTTTATCAAAAGTGTTACTGATTTTTGATGGCCTCTTTTTTAGACATGACTTGGATCTGATTTTTCAGAGATGCGGATCTCCGTTTAGTATCCACTACAGTAAATGGAAGGGGTTAGCCTGGGGGGGGGCGTCTGAAAACTAGGCCCAAAGAATGTCATATTGGCCATTCAACCCAGTGTTCCTTTCTGAAAGCGTTGATTCTAGTTTCCTTTCTCTTCCCTATAAAGCACCCACAACAGAGACTCCAACATCAAAACCACACATTATGTAATTTTCAGTTTAAGTTGACTTTACCTCCTGTTGCCTGGTGGTCTTCAGAGCCAGCTCTGTGCATTCTTAGAGAGTTGTGCCTCTTAATGGCTAAAACATCCTGTGAACGTGGAATGTCTATTCAAAAACATAGCCAAAACAGGGCAGCTGAGAACTTTTACTTCTGATGCTTTTTATTCTGCAGGCCCTGGTTACACATTAGCTAGTTCCTAATGACATACATTAATAGAATAGCAACTTATGACAAAATATATTTGTCTAAATGATTTCCCAGCTGCCCATACCATACTGAAACCCTTTGGTGTGCAGGTGTTGCATTGGTTTAAATTAATTACAATCAGGAATTAAATGCGATTTGATTATAATGGTTTCAGCTCAAGCTGCTTATAATTGATGCTGTGTCAGCGTCTATAATTTAATGGCACAAACTAAGCTAAAAATTTGAGATGCATCCTGTTTTGTATAAAGTCCACTAAATTAACATTCTTAAATTGCTGAGCTTTGTGTATAGGTTGGACTGGGAACAAATTGAGAGCAGGAGCTGTTTTATTTTTGTTAAGGTTTTCACTTGGGTCTTTGGAGATCTTTACAGTAGTATTGCTGATTCTTATTTTTATTTTTGCATCTAAACAAAAGCTTACTTTTCCCAGGATGCTTATAGGAAAAGGTCAATAATTTTAGGGGGAAAGGAAATTTTTGTTGCTCATGCTAAAACTGAGTGAGGGAATGAGGAGGCAGAGAGGAAGGCGGTAGAACAAAAACAATATTCCCTCCTAATTCAAGTGAATAAGTGAATGTGATTTGGCAAATGCAGATCCTTGCTGGCATCGCGTAACTGATTTTCTTATGGCATTTATAACAGTAGTTATCTTTCAAAGATTAATTTCCTTCGAACTACTTCCAATTAAAATCCAATCAACAAGCCTGAAAGCTAGCTTTTAATGAATGTCATGCCATAAAGCTAGTCATGTGTGACTACATTTTGCAGCCGCATTTGCTTTTGACCCTACACCAAAATATGTCCTGTGTGAAACCACTGAGGAGCTTTTTTGCAGTATTTCATAAGTGACGTTTCAGTTTAACTTTTGTTTAAACTCTTGTACGATGTTGATAAATTTCTGGTAGCGCTCCTTTTTCATTAACTCTTAGTTATTGGTAGCTGCTAACATGAAGAGAGGTGAGTGAAGATCTCTGATGTATTGTGAGACTTTAAAAAAAAAAAAAAAGGAATTTAAAGTATTTTTCTGTTGCTTTTGAAGCAGCCTACACCAGTAATAATAAGATTAAATGTGTTTAATTTTTTTGCATCTGTTTTGTTGGCTTATGCTAAATCTGGAGTAGACTTTTAATAAAGCATATAATCACTTACATATTGCTCAGTGTTTCACCAGCTGTCATTGCTCCATAACGCTGCTTATCAGAGCCTTCTGCTTTCATTTCCTTGGTGGTGCCTTTCTGCTTCAGAGGTTTCCATCTGCCTGTGTGTGTCTCTCCTGTCAATCTTGCTGTTGACAGGACCATGTGAAATTGCTGGAAAATGCAATGAATGATGCAACTGAAGTCAGAATTGACAGGCATCTTTAATAGAAGTCTGAGAATGTGAATAGAAAGTTGCTACCTGTTCTTAACCAAGCAACAGCGCTGTGTAGCAATATGACTAGAATAAAGGATTTGAGACTGCTGGGATCTCAGGGATTAGTTATTCTGAAACAGAGGGTGGCTGAGTTGCTGTGCTGGAGGAGTTTGAGCTGAAATAATACCATAGCACTGCCCACAAAACTAAGTTTTGCCTTTTCACATGTATTTTTCAGTGATGGGTTTTACAGGTAGGCAGAGAGAGATAAAATGTGCACTGTTCCAAGCCAGCTGAAAAGCTGGAACATAGGAATCCTGATTGTTAGCTTACTCTCAAGGTATATTTAGAGACAGTTGAAAGCTTTTTAGGGCCTGAATACTAAAACTGAACCAAAGGTAATTTATGGTGAATTCATGCCTGCTGTGGTCACAGGAGCCTAGACTGAGCGTAGAGCAGTGCTTTGTTTTTCAGCTATCACTGTGTTGTTTCCCTCAGAGCATATACAGATTTACTGTCACTGAGGGAAAGTGCATAAGACTTTTCTGCTTCATTTATCATGAAAAAAGGTCTGGTAAAGGGCATTTACAGCTGATGAGGAATGACGTGGAAAAAATGAGCTGAGGTTCCAAATGTCAGTAGGAGTTAATGTGCTGGAAATGTGAGATAACTAAATCTGATCCTAGACGCCAGATACATTTGGATCCCCTGTAGGATGCACTCCTTGTAACTGTAGGAAGTTGAAGGAGTTGCAAGGTGTAGTGAAACTTGCAAGAACACTGACGATTTTTCTGCAAACTCCAGCTTGGAAGACTTCTGTATATGTAAATAAAGCAGATAGCTTTATGTCAGACGCAGTGAAGAGGAGCTGACTGAGTTGGGAGTGCGGCTCCCTTTGTGCGGTGTGGGGTCTTTTGTTTTGTTTTATTTTTGTAAGCACTAATGCTTTGCAGCTAAGTTCTTGCTTTCATTTGGAGCTTCTCTCTTCATGTGTGTGTGATCTTTGCATCTTGGGCTCAGTTGGTTCATCATTTCTACCATTCAGCAAAACAACTTCAGCTGTGTTGGTCTTACCACAGATGAGGAGCTGAAAAACAGAAGCCCCAGCATCAGACAGGGATGCTGATTGCCAAAGTGCAGAAAAAGTGCTATAAACATGCTTTCATTTGATGGCTTTTGCTCAGGCAAGATGATGGTGACACAGAAGCTGGTAAATAATGCTAGAAAGATGATTATAACAAAGCAGTGCTTAAGCTGTCCTGCAGAATGGTAATTGGCTTTGTCCGAATATTCCTTTAGAAACTCTGGCTTACAGCAAGTGATAACCTACAGCAAGTGATTACATGTTTAAAACACAGATGTCTGGATCTTCTGAACTGAGGCATCTCCTGGACCTCAATTTATATTTAACTCTTTAAAAATCATTTTAAAATCATCTTCTAAATTCAATACTGTTGTAGTATTTTGAGTGTGTATGACAATATATGGAGCAGGTGAATTTTCTAGCATGTGATCTTTATTTCTTTTTTTTCCCTAGACAAATGAGGCGAGCTCCGAGTCGATAGCCTCTTCCCCTAAAAGGGACACCATGAGCAACTTTCTACCAGACAGCACCTGCTATGAGTTGCTCACTATCATAGGTAATGTTCCCAGTGAGCAGAAGTCCGCTTTTCAGAGAAGATAATTTCTGCAGCTTCGTTGGCCTTTTCTTGACTGATTGCTAATTTTCTGACATCAGATGCCTCTTTCTCTTTGGCTCTGAAATCACTTTGAGAAAGAAATGCTCCTGATGCTTTAATGCCTCTCTTTCAGGCAAAGGCTTTGAAGACTTGATGATTGTGAATCTGGCCAAGTATAAGCCCACAGGGGAGTACGTCACAGTCAGAAGAGTTAACCTGGAAGCCTGTACCAATGAAATGGTCACGTTCTTGCAGGTAACGCTAATCCACTGATACCACAGTGCAAGTTTAGGAGAGGACAGACAGCAGAGCAGCGCTCATTAATATCATATCCATACTTCTGCATTTACTAAACTGATTCCAAATACCCTTTTTTGCTTTCAGGGAGAACTTCATGTTTCCAAGCTCTTCAACCACCCTAACATTGTGCCATACAAAGCAACTTTCATAGCTGACAACGAGCTATGGGTAGTGACATCTTTCATGGCCTATGGTAGGTGGAGAAGGAATAGCTTTGTTGTCTGAGCAGTACGTCCTGTCAAATGAAGTTTATTTAGGAGGTGCAATAGCCTCGTTTTTTCTGCCCGGTTAAGAAGTCTTTTGTTTCCTTTTAGGTTCTGCAAAAGATTTAATCTGTACCCATTTTATGGATGGGATGAACGAACTGGCTATTGCATATATCCTTCAAGGTGTATTGAAAGCGCTTGACTACATTCACCATATGGGCTATGTACATAGGTAAACAACCCCAAAACGAACAAACAGAAATCCCCCACTTCCCCCAAAAAAACGTTTTTTCTCTGTTGGAAGTTCTCACAGATACTACTCATCATTAGAGCGGAATGGGTAGTTCAAGGGATACAAAATGCATTATTAAGTTCTGTATAACTTTGTTGTTAGAGCAAGCAGATTGAAACTCATGGGAAATTACATCAATGATCTTATTAAACGGAGTGAAACAAACTTATCTCTGCACCCTGAAGACCACTATCTATCCGAAAGAAAATCACAGCTGCAGCTCATGTTGACAGCTCATGTTGAACATATGGCTCTGTTCAAATGCTACATGTATGCTGAGTTGAGACAGTCAGTGAGGGAGAATTTGCCCCGTTACTGCTGAAGGTCCTGGGCCCATAACCTTCAGTCCTGTACTTCACCTTGCCACAGAAGCCTTTTTTGAGAAAATGCAAAGTGGGTGAAATGAGTCCTGTAACATTTGTGTAGTAGTTTTGCACAGCATTCAGGATGGCCGTTAGGAATCTTGGTGTCCTAGTAGGAGGCTGACTTACGTGTTGTCCTGAGTACTGGGCTGTCTACCAGAGTAGTCTGTTATGCTTTCCATAGGTGCTCGCTAAGGATGAATTCCTCTTTAGTACTGTCACTTCTCTTAATCTCCTCCTGAATCACTATCTCCATCCCCTTAACATCTTTTTCCTCTTTTCTGATATGTCCTCCTGTAGTGAAAGTAAGTTTCAAATGCTGAATATTTGAGGTTATTGGTGGTCACTAGTCTTACTACGTGTATTGTAAAAGAATTTCACCTTACCTGCGTCTGCCTTAAATCCTTTGTAGTGTTCTTTTGCGCTAATAGCCTCCCTGGCATGCTGTAAGGAACGTAACTCCTTTGAAGGCAGAGAGCCTGACCGTTTTTACTTTTTCTTGAGGAGTGTGAAAGCCAGCCATATCCTGATCTCTGTGGATGGGAAGGTGTACCTCTCTGGCCTACGAAGTAATCTAAGTATGATCAACCACGGGCAGCGGCTCAAAGTTGTTCACGACTTTCCCAAATACAGCATCAAAGTCCTACCTTGGCTGAGTCCTGAAGTCTTGCAGCAGGTGCGTGTGCTTTTTTTGTTTTGTTTTATTTAAAAAAAACCCCACTGCCAGCATTCAACGATAGAGTATCTCTGTATGCTTTTCAGAGGTTTTTTGGCATGTTCAAAAATACAAAAACAGCCACGGGGTTGCTTTTTTTCTCGAGCATCTTATTCTGTCCTTTTTACCTTAAAATCATCATTGACCCTTTGCAGTGGGAGACTTTCATTCCTAACTGTTAAAAGGGGCAATGGGTGCAAAACAAACATTTGAGGAGCGCATGTTTTAACAGTGACACTTCCCTCCTCCTAGAGGAAAGTATGCAAATGTCATGAGAATGAAGGGGCCAGGCTAGAAAAAAACAAGCTTTAAGGCAGAGGAGGCGGGGAGAATTCTGTTTGATCTAATCTATTTGATTAAATAGCTTAATAGTAGTTACTTCTACAGCTTCCCCCCGACCAAAGTGTTTCAACCAGATCTTTGCAGAGCAGGGAATTGCTTTGTTGCCTTAGTTGCCGACTACCCGTTTTCCACCTCTCTGGGAGAAGGCAGGCAACATCCATACTAGCCAGCTGATTGCAGTTAAAAAAAACTTGTCGTCCTTAACAACCTCAAAAAAAAAAAACAACCCCACCCTATAAATATCTATATGTGGGCGATACAGTTCTCTGCTCTAATCAGTTAGGTTTGCTCTTCTACATATCGAATCACAGTCATTGTCCACGTTCCATCAAATAGAGGTCCACGAGGCTAATCCTTCTCATCCTTTTCTTCTTGTTCCAGAATCTCCAGGGTTATGATGCAAAATCTGACATTTACAGCGTAGGGATAACAGCCTGTGAACTGGCAAACGGACACGTACCATTTAAAGACATGCCTTCTACTCAGGTAAGGCTTACAAGCTGTTCCTTGCTCTCTTCCATCCTGGCTTGTGCAACTGCCTTGCTGCAGTGGGATGTGAAGACAGGAGGGTGCTGTGCGTACCCGAATTCGCTTCCCATTGCTGCTTTTTCCATAGAACTGCTGTGCTTCTGTATCCAGTCTTTCGTGTCAGAATGGTAATGTCCGAATGCTGAGGATATTAGAAATCCACTGGGAAATCTTAACAATAATTACTTGAAATACAAAAGGGAGAGGCTTTGATTTCTCTCCCCCTCCCCACCCTGATGATCAGCCAACAGCGCAGTGCTTGCAGGCCACTGTTGAGGCTTTCTGTGGAGACCTTTAACTTGCGTTCACTGCAGTGTGGATTAAGCAGTGAGATACATTGAAGAATGAGGCCATGGAATTTTTTTCCAGAGTTCTTCAGAACAGATCAAGGTGAACATCTTTTGGATGATGGAGGTAGTGATCTGGCCCGGGGTGAGCAAGATGGCATCTTCACATCCCTTCTAGTCCTGTGTTCTGTGACTTTGGTACCTGTTTGCATCCCTCAGTGCCTAGTCTGTGTGTGTGTATGGGATGTTGCCTATGTCACTTCTCTTCCAGATGCTCTTGGAGAAGCTGAACGGAACTGTTCCATGCCTGCTAGATACCACCACAATTCCTGCTGATGAGTTGTCTATGAAAACCTCTCGTTCAAGCGCTAACTATGGGATGAGTGAGAGCACGGCGATTAGCAATGTGAGAGCAGCCAATGGAGAGTCAACACTGCACCCTTATCTTCGGACCTTCTCCACCTACTTCCACAACTTTGTAGAGCAGTGTCTCCAGCGGAACCCAGATTTCAGGTAAAACTAGGCCGAAACTGCTCTTTACGCACCTGCCACAAGCACCTTTCGAGAGCCACTGCTCCCAGCAAAGTTTGTTTGAAGACACCCGCCTCCCCCAAAAAAGAATAGCTCTGTGAGGATGGGCTTCATACATTGAGAACGGCAGTCCAAGTATGTAAACCAAAAGCAGTGTTAACACTTTGAGATATTTTCCACGAGAGAGTCTGAAGAATTTCACAGTACATAGGTATACTTTGCAGCCTTCTTTAGGAGGTACAGTGGTTTTGCATGTGAGGGAAACAAACTCATCAACTTTGGTCCCTGTGAGACTTTGTTTACCTCGTTTCATTCAGTGTGAATACGTCTGTTGTCCAGCCAGCAGAGAATAATGTGGGAACAGATCAAGAAAAGTGTTTCCTCTGTAGTAAGCATAAGGTCTTTCTCTGCTACGTGCCTCATGACACATGTGGTATTTCTCCAGCATACCGCACTGTTGGGAAGCTTTCCTGAGACCAAATTTTGGGATGTGCAAATAGGTAACTTTTTCACCTAGGAGAAGGAGGTTGAACTGCTTGTATAAAACATCATACAAACATAATGGAGACGAACGGTGCTACTGCTTTTAAAAGGGAGATGCCCTGTAGCTGAGACTGGACAGAGGCAGGACCCTGGTCTGTCTTTCTTCCACCACCGCTATCTATCTTTGAACACTGGTTAAGTAGTTTTCATTCAGTGCAGACTGCAACACGACGCTAAGCATGGCGCTGTGAGAGTGAGCCAGCGTGACAGCTCGCTGTTGAAAGGTGGAGGTCCTGCCCTACCTCTCCCGTGCCTTATGCTGGTTCTAGCACTCATCAGACCACTCCATGAGCTATGAGAGCATGAAGAGTTTTCTGTTGGGTTAGTGAGTCAAATCTGCTCAGAGGGACTGAGTGCTAGAGCTGGTACAAGGTAGGGGATGCGGTTGGATGAGGCTGTGGTGGGGAACTGCTCACAGAACTGCACCTGAGCATCTTGAAAGCACAAGTTTGCTGCCGCATTTTCTTGTGTGCTTACTTTATTCTTCTAACTCCCTTCTACAGGCCAAGTGCGGGTGCTCTGCTTAATCATCCATTTTTCAAGCAGGTAAGAAGCTCACATAATCTGCAAGTAAAGAATAGTGGCTTTTCTGTAATCGTTGTCTTGCTGTGTCACTGAGCCCAAGGCTGGGAACGTTGCTGTTGAGTTGCTGAGTTTTCTGTGATCCGAAAGCACCAAGTTTCCAAATAATTGATGGGCATTTGGTGACTAATTATAGTCCAGCTTGATGGTTCTAGTATTCTCCTGGGAGGTGGAAGTACTGCTTTGAGTGCATCTCGGCCAAATTTGAACAGAGGATATAAATCTGTCTCTCATGCAGAAGCTTCTCAGCTACAGGCTATTGAATGCTGGGGCAGTTATTGTAGCCTAGTTCCCTGTTGAGACCAGACTGAGGTGGTATGTCCACTGCTTACAACTGTTGCACCTATTGGCCAGGTCCAGTCCTGACATAAGAAGAGGCAATGGCTCTGCAGCCCCTGCAACTATTTCTTTGGCTTGCTCTTAGCTGATGGTTAGGGTGATGCTTCCCCATGGTGAGACTTCCAGGAGCTCGTGGTGTGTCTCACGTGGCTGGCAGGCCAGACAGAACAGGGGAGTGTAAAGCCTGAGATGTTTTTATGCTCACAGCTTATTTCTCACTTGCTACTGCCTGAGAAATGATGCGTTAATTTTTTTTCCACCCCCCTCTTCTCTACCAGGGTTGGGAGAGACTTGAAGACTCAATGAGATCAGGAGTGTTAGGCAGTATCACAGCTGTTGCAGCAGCTCCCTGCCCTATGGCACTGCAGCTTCTCTTCCTCATTGTAGGGAGCATCAGGGCCATGGCAGACAAGTGCTACTGCAATGACTGCTTGCTAAGCACTTTCTTTTTCCGAGATGAAGTGCAAAAGTCCTGCAGATGTCTTAACGGGCAAGAGGCTAAAGCTGCCTTATTTGCTATCTGTAACTACACGTTGGTGCTGCTAGCCTGGGAGAGGACGTACAGGTGCTGGGAAGCGTTTCAACAGCCGAGTTCTCTCCTTTCTATGCAGATCAAGCGTCGTGCTTCTGAAGCACTCCCTGAACTTCTGCGCCCTGTCACGCCGATCACTAATTTTGAAGGAACACGGCCACAGGATCCCAGTGGCATTTTTGGGCTGGTATCAAACCTGGAGCAGCTGGATGTGGATGACTGGGAATTCTAGAAAAACATGGAATATACCCAATTCTGGAAGAGCTTTTTGGACATTGTAATTTATCAGTCCCCTTCAAAAAAGGTGATGAATCTTCAACATATAGAAGAGTTTACAGGTCCTGGGGAAGGAACTTCAACCATCTGTTTACTTGGGGAGCAGCCTGGAAAGAAATGGACAGACCTGAGCTGGAAGAGGCTCAACCCCAAGGAACCGTGCAGTATTTCAGTTGTTGCAATGCCCAAAGCCCCAGTTCTTGCAGCTGAGCGCTGTTAGATCACTAGACAGGGCTGAGTGAGTCTGTTTAGTGGTGGTCTCTCTATTCATGCGTTTCTAAAAATCACTGGCTTCCTAGTATCACAGCTGAAGGCTGCATGTCCCTACCCTCTTTTTGTTCTTTCTTTTTCAAGGGTGCCTTAGAGATAACAAGGGGAGAGATAACAAGGGGAGGGAAGCAGCTCTTGGTTTTGGGCATTCTCCTAGAGCTAGTCAGATTACTGGTACCAGTGTTGTCACAGGGTAGCTTCTGGGGGGGGGGGGGGGCAGGGGGAAAAGGAATATATTATTAAATGTAGTCACTGCTTTGTGATGGGAGGTAGACGACTACCCAGTTCTGTTCTTGGCATGTTCACCGCATAGGGCATTCCTCTGCAGCACTGGATTCTTCTCTTCCAGTTCTGGAGAGAGCTTTTGAAGAGACTCCTCTTACTTGAGGCTGAGCATACTGAACTCCAGGTCAGACAGGGCATTCCAGCCTCTCCTCCTCACCAGAGTGAGTAATTTTGTGCAATGTACCAGCTCCTCTTCCCCCGCAGCTCATGTCTAGTTCAGCGTCCTGCGAGCTGGGCTGGTTTCACAGCCTGAAGCACTCATACCAGCTTGTTCTCAGTGACCTACCTTGGCATAGAGGAAAAGTAAGTTGAGTTTATGCTAAATCCTCTTGCTCACAACTGCTCTTTGGACAGTCTGTGCAGAATTTTTTGTAAGTCTTGCTGTTTCACCTTCCCTGACTGAACGGCAGGTTAAAAGTCCTCTGCTTGCCTCTCATGTGGCTCCCCTTGATTCATGCTTGTGTGACTTTGCCCTGCTGCTGTAGCAGCTCTCCTCCATTCCATGGTATGTTTTTTGGAGGCGTGTTCAAGGTTCTTAGTTTGACCTTTCCAAGGACCATGGGTGCTGGAGATCTTTCTACTCTTTCATGAAGCACTGAGAATCCAGTCCTGTATGTGTGGTCGATGGGAGTAGTGGTGCTGGCAACAGGTCCTTCTTGTGTTTATAAGCTGTACTTGAACCCAGATAAAGTTTGTTACTCTAGTTTTTTGCCAAAACAAATAAAATATTTCTGAAGTTTTTTTTAAAAATGTCTGCTGTTCCTAAAGGATGGAGTAGATCGCAGTAATAATAATGATGATGATGATGCAGATGTTAAAGCTGGTTATGCAAGCTTATTCTCTTCTAATTTCCTTACTTAAATGGCTGCTCCTTGCACCTCAGCTGGCAAGGCTGGATGACATTAGCCTATAACTCAGAAGCTTTATATGCTGCTGCCTGTAGTTCACCCCAGCTGCTTACAACAGTATAGTTGAACTGCCTTCATATGCTCTGAAGAAGTGTTTCTTTCAACTAAAGCAAGAAGCTGCAAACAGCTTCTGTTAATCTTTTCTGAAAGCTTCAGTGTTTGGGTCAAGGCAAAAGAATGTGCTCATTCTCCCAAAGCAGGGGTCATTATAAGGACAGGCTACACCACATGGGACAGGACTTCCTCCCTAGGACCAGTTTTTTTGGCATTATTTTGCATTTCTTGGGGTTCTCGATTTGGTTATAGTAAATATAGCTTTATTTCCTAACCTCTTTTTAAAGGCTGCAGCTTATCAAAATCCATATCTCTTTCCCACAAGCCTGGACAGGGACCGGCTCACTAGTACTTAAAAGCAAGCAACCTCGCTAAAGCGCAGCACCACTCACAGCAGGCAAGCCTTAGGGCTGAGTTAGTGACATACAGTAGGGGATGGTTTCCTCACATTGGAGGGATGACTCCACAGAGGCATCACCCACTGAAAACCTGCTTGACTTAACTCCTGAATTCTCCTACGAACAAAGAGGTAGGCAAAAACGACAGGAGGCAATACACTCCTTTAAGCTGTAATAAATAACAAATATCCCCAGAAGTTTAGGGTGCTTTCTAATGAGTTAGCATTTCTAGGGTGAAGAAGGAACTTAATGCAAGCTAATATTTCTCTTCCATTACCATGCTTTCAGCTCACTACAGGCTTAAAGATCATGGATTTAAGTTACAGGGTAGAGATGGCTCCCTTTGCTAGAGGCAGCTTTATGCTTCCATAGCTAGCGGCAGGAAGCACGCAGGGTAAGTGCAAAGCTGGGAGCGACAGCAGCACCTGGGTTAAGGGGGGAGAAAAAAAAAAGGGCTATGAAGTAACTGAATGAATGCAATCTTCAGACACCTCCTTCCCCAGAACTACTGCTGTATTCATGTAGGCAACTGCTTGGGTTCTGCTGGCAGCTGCCTGCTGGTAGCAGGCAGTTGGTACTCAGATGCGACTTGGAGTCCAACTTACCTTTTCAGTCTTGTGCCTTTGTGGAGCAGTAAACAGAGTCCAGCTTCAGTCAGGACACTGTTCTAGTAACTGCTGGTTGGATAAACAAGCACTGGCTACAGCTGCTGAGCCTGAGGCAACTGCTGCAATCAGTGCATTTTTTTCATGAATTTTTATTCAGCTAGATACAAAACGGGGTGCTTTGCTATTATGGATCATCTGTGTGGTCTGAATGATCCGATTCCTCCTCATCCTTGTGCTTTTCCAGTTTTGCCATGAGCTCTGAAAAAGAGGAAGAGCAGGGGTGAGATTCCAGGTAGAGAAGGATATGCTAGCAGCAAAGCAAGCTGTTTAGGATCTGTAAATACCCATCGTTGCAAAAACCAAGGCACATAACTTCTGGTAGCTGCCCAAAGGTTCTGCTGGGAGCTACTGAGTCCACAGCATCAGCTACTGCAGTCAGTCTTTCAGTACATAACTGACCTGTCAACTAGAGTATCCACATAAGCTACTGCTTCCACTCCACCAGCACATTCCCTCTACCCTTGCTAAAAGGGATTCTCCCAAAATTTCCCATCTGGGCAAGCACAGACACCCATTTTACACTTCCAAAACCTGCCAGGCCATGATTAAAGGTCTCCAGGCACTAAAAGCTCTGCCTGTGACCAAAAGCTGTGATCCCCAGCCTAGGGCTAGGCTGAACACATCAAGAGGATACGGACGTCAGGAGCTGGCACCATTTCTGCTCCAGGTGCTCCTATGGAAAGCCTTCTCTCCCACAGGAGAGGGTTACCTTTTGCTGGGTTGAAGACACCATTGGTTTGCTTGTCGCACACGTAGCAGCGTTGGGATTTGCGATAGTGTTGGAGGGCACAGCTCTCACAGAAGTAGTGCCTACACCTACAAGAAGAGACAGATGCTGTTGCAAATCACCAGAAAAAAAAAAAATCACTGCATCTAGGACTATGAATGACTAGCGATCCTGTCAGGGTGCAAAAGTGAACTTATGCAAGGCTTCCTCTGCAGCAGAAGCTGCCACTGTCCCTGTGAACGGTATTTCAGCATCCCTTGGCTGATGTGGATGGATTGCACAGAGCCCTCAGTGAACTCTTCTAGAGAAACCACAGATCCAAGTGCTGCGTCTGGTAGATTGTGGCACCGTTCTCTTGGTGGGGGGGGGGGTGTGGGGTGTGTGCAGATACCAGGTACCCAACAAAACAGAGAGCAGTGTGGGAAAGGTTTGGCAGGCAGGACATCACGTAAGACGCCCGCTCTGTCTCCAGCCTGCTCCTTATTCTAGGTGAGCTCTTTGCTTCCCCATGCTTTCATTCTCTGCTCATGCTTTGCAGCGTCACATTCAGTGATTAGGAGGAACAAAGGAAGCACAAGAACAAGATCTCAAAGTTAAGGAGAAATATGATGAAATAAAGCACCATCTGTGGAAGCCTACAGGCCCCTGGACAACAAAGGCTTGAAGATCCCTTCCCAGGAGATGCTACAGATGCAGTTATGAGACTCCCTGGATCTCAGGGACCAAGACTTCATCTACCAGAAAAGCCAGGCCAGACAGTGAGCAGGTTCCACCCACCAGCCTTTGAGTATTGGCTCTATTTGCCTAGACACCGAGTGACTAGCAGACTCAATCCACAGCAGACCCTTGGTTCCCCATGCCAAAACAACCACTTACTTGGTGACCACGGGGTTCTTGAAGGAACTTCTGCAGATGAAACATTTGAAGGGCATATCCTCCTCATCACTGCTCACCTCATAGTTTTCCTCATCTGCACAAGATAAAGTTAACCAGACTGGAACAACAGTAGAGGCAGCCAGGCCAGCCCATGTGTGGGGCACGAAATATTAAACACAGAGAGAACAGCACGTGGGATTGAATTTCTGCTGGAAACAATAGAGCTCTGGCATCTGGGTGTCACTGATGTCTGTAACACGCGTGGGACTGAGATATAATTATGTCTAATGAGCCATTGTGCTTGTTGCTCATCTCGCAAGAGCAAATTCCTTTCTCCCTCGCCTACTTGCTGCTATAAACAGACATTTCCTCCAGCCCCCTTCTATTTTTTTTTTTAGATTTTTTTCCAAAACCAGCTGCTCTCAAACTCTTTGGCTCCAACTGAATGGCAAACACCTCTTTTCCCCCAACTGCACAAGAGGTTCACGAGCAACGCTCAGCTGCAGCCATGGACACTGAGCGAAAAATAATACTGTGACACACCATGAAAGCACCTCAGCTCCTGCGTAGCTGGAAGGCAGGAGATGGTCACAATCCAATGAGGTGCTATCCTCAAAGAGAGGAAGAGCAAAGAATTCACCCTGGTGGCAGTCAGTGGTTATCTGAAAGCAGCAGATTTGTGGTTACTGGCGCTCAGGTAATCCTGCGGCAGGGAGTTCCACATATTTGTGGGACAAGGAGTCTTTTCTGTCTAATTCATCAATGGCCCATGCAGTTCAAGGTAGCAAAGGACCCGTTTCCTTCTTCTCAACCCAGTATCCCTAAGTCACGTTCACTCTAGAACACGAGAGATGGCAGGACCTTGTAGCCTCACCCCATATTAGCTCAGAGAGAGAAGAGGGCTGGTGTCGTACCATTGACTCCGTAGCGGCCTTCATCCAATTCCCGTTCAATCTGCCAGCCATGTTTGTAGTCTGAACGATCATGGAGGAATTTGCAGCTGTCTGAGCAATACCAAGAAAGAAGAGTTAACGCTCTTTTCCTCTTTCAGCTAGCTCTGTTGCCTAGCTGTTAACAGGTCACCTCATTTAGGGGCGGCCGAAGCTTTGGCCAACACAAGGTGAAACCTGACTGCTTCCCCACCCACTTCAGCTGCAGTGCAGTGCCAAGCAGTTCCCCCTCAGCATTTAAAGGCCCCAAGCATCGTGCTCTGTACACCACAGCAGCAGCTCCAGGATTTATACACATGAGAAGAGAGCCACAAGCTGCAGCAGAAAAGCCAATGCAAATACCAAGACCATACATGAAACAACTTTGCAACAGCATCTGCAAGCAAGCTCAAGTGCCCATGAATCAGTAACGGAACATCTTAGTGCCACAAACATGGCACTAAGATCACAGGCTGGGCGCTCATTCCTTTTGCGCATCTGGTGTAGCACGTGGTCAGCTGCGGGCAAGATCCACTCACCTCCAAAGCCGCAGAACCCAGTTTCCTTGTAGTCTTTGCAGATGTCAGGCTGGTAGTCCCATCGCACTGTGGCCCGCAAGTGCTCTGGCGCACGGATGGGTCCTTTTCTGAAAGGGTGGGAGAAGGCTCAGGCCAGGTGCGCAGCTGCAGTGGAGAAGGCCCCTGGGGGCCTGGTCAGAACCAGACACCGGACTCGTTAGATAGAACCAAGCGGTAATAACAGCAGAGTTCAAGCCCCAAAAGGTGCCTTTCGGGATGGTGCCTGAGCTCCTCTGTGGGTCCCACTTCTCTGAGGCTCATCCCAACCTACCTGACCATTCCCGAAGAGGCATTTCCCATTGATGTGTCCTTGGGCTTCACGTACTTCTGATAGTTGTTAATACCACGGTAGATTTTATCGTCCTCCTTCCCTCTCAGCTCCTAGGAAGGGGAAAGAAAGGTGATTAAGGGTCAAGTGACTCAGAAGAAGAGAGCTTCATGTCACAGATGAGCTTTCACCTCTCTGTCCCCAGTCTCCTTTCCCAGCCCTGCCTTCCTTAGCATCAAGAGGCCAGTAAAGTCAGAAAGCTCCCCTATTTAAAAGGGAAACACTCTTCACCTCTCAAATGTCCAGGCGAGGAAGATTTCCTCATGCTCATGTTTCAAGAATTCTTGCTGCTCCTGAGACTGGAGATGGCAGAGGCCTGGCTCCCTACTGCAGCTGTCCGTGCTTTTTCACTCCAGCCACAATGCACACATCTCTTGTTCCAGGCACTTCTGTCCTGGTTTGCCTCCTGGTGCAAACCTCCCTTAGACACTGATCCTCTGAAACAAGCCGGACTCTAAGTGCCAAACCGACCGGACTTGCAGATCTATTAAACTTGAGCGGCTCCATCTCACCACCTGCTTCTTCCAAAGACACCTCACATGCCCTGGAGCTGCACAGCAGTTCCACAAGACTCAAACACTTTTTGACATGCGGGAGAAGGGGATGAATAAAGCACGCACACACCTGCCGCAGAGCACTGGCTGTTACAGAGCAATGCTAACTGACCTCCTGGATTTTCTGGCTGCGCTCGAAGATGGCCTGGGCATCTTTCTCCTTCTCTGTGTCCAGTTCATACACTGCGGTGGCCCCCATGTCTTCTGGGCCAACAGGTTTCTGAAAAGCAAGAAGTACACGTGACAACAGTGAACAGAAAACTTGTAAAAGGACAAAGAGCTCCTTAGAGGGTCAGTCTCAGAGCAAGAAGTAACCAAGCCCTGGACATGGCCCACTTTACCTTCCACCAGTTTCCACCTTCCCTTAGCACCTGCCTGAGAAACTCTCCCATGGGCCAGATCACTCATATCCAGCCTCGTTTTTGCAGAGGCCAGAATGCTAATTACTGATGGCTCCTAAGCAGGGGAAACACCTGTCCTCATTTTGCTCCTTCAAGCTTAGCTTTGGCTTAGTTGGAAACTGAACTCGGATGTGCCATGTCTAACGCTCTAATCGAGAGACCATCCAGCCCACACACAGGATGTCATGGCTGGATTCTTAACCTAGCTGTGGGTGGCTTACAGTCAGTTTTAGTTAATGCAATGATCTAGTTTAAACTCCTCTGGAATGCACTAAATAGACACCTATTCCTGGTTTTGTCAGATCTTCAGGAACAGCTGCACAGGAACTGAAGAACAATTTCAACCAGTCCCAGTTAAAACTGAATCCAATTTATGTGCCAAAAGCTCCTGGAGCGCCAAAGCTGTCATTTCCTCCTGCACCATTCCTGTTCTCCTACAGCAAGCAGCGCTGACAACATGCTGCCCCCTTTGGCAGCAAAACCGACTTGCTTATGGAAGAAGGAGAAGGAACGTAAACATCTCCAGTGAACTCCTTGGGATTTCTAGAGTTTTTCTCTATTTCCACCGTACTGTTCTCGTGCAACTAGGGCACCGGATTACCAGGACCCCCACCTGTCACTCCCAAGAAAACAATACCTCTCTCTATAACTCTGTTACCCCATCACTAGTTATGTGCACAAAGGTAAGAGTCCTTTATAAATCACCCGGAAAATTCTTTTGAGAAGGATAGCGGTTCAAAACCTTAAAACGTGGACCCAAGACTGGGGCAAACCTCGTTCAAGCGCCTCTTTTAGTGAAAACTGTGTGTGATGCTGGACACGTCCAGTGACGTCTTGGAGTTTTAGTTCCCGCATTTAAGGGGTAAAGACCAACCTCAGATGGCCTCCTGAGGATGCAGAGAGTATCAGGAGAATAAACCTGGCATGAGGCGCTTGAGCATTACGAGTGAAGCGGCAGGGAAGTGCCTCTACAGGAAAAAAACAAACAAACAAACAACCCAGGACCGAGTTGACTCGGGGAGGAAGACGCTCTCTAGCCTGGTCTAGCCTGGTGCGTGGTGTGGCACCCCTGGATCACAGCCCTGCCCAGTCCTTACCGCCGACCTCGTCGATTTGTAAGTGACGCCGATCTCCTTTGCCTGATCCTCCTCGTCACTGCTGCTCAGCGCGTACGTGGGCTTTTCCTTGACGCCTCTCCTGGTCTGAGGGGCGGAAAGAGGAGGGGGGGGAGTGAAGGACGGCAGGGCCCAGCGCTCAGCGTGGGGCTCGGCGGGCAGGGCGGCGCCCGGGCAGGGGGGGCAGCGGCCGCGGCTCCCTTACCTTCTGGATCATGGGGTTGGGGGTGTCCCGCCGCCGCTCCTTCCGCACCACCGTGCTGCCTTCGTCGCCGCTGCTCTCTGCGGGGCAAAGCCCAGGGCTGAGGGGGCGGCGGGAGCCTCGCCGCCGCGCTGACACGGCGCGGGGACCCCCCCCCCCTCCCCGCCGCGCCGTAACGCAATGGCCCCCGGGGCCCCTCAGCGCCGCAGCCTCACCCCGCTCCTGGTCGCTGCTCGGCCGCTTGCGCCGCCCGCGGGCCGCCGCCGGGCCCCGCTTCTTGAACACGAAGCTGCACACGGAGCCCTCGTCCGCCATTTTGCGCCGCCGCCGCTCGCCAACGCCGCGCAGCGCGCAGCGCCCCCTGCGGGCGGGGAGGACGCGGCGCCCTCGACCCCTCCCTCCCCCCCCGCGTGACGTAGAGCAGGGGCGGGGCCCCCTTGGAGGGCGGGAGGGGGGGGGCGCCCCTCGCAGGCGGGGCGGGAGCGGCGGCGGCGGCGCTCGGGGCGGGGCTAAAGCCGGGCCCAGCCTGGGCTCTGCGGCGAGCGGGGCCGGGCGCGTCGCCATAGCAACGCGCGATGGCGCTGAGCTGGGCCCCGGCGCCCTGGACGATGGAGGCCCGGCTGCCGCCGCCGGGGGCGGAGGGCGCCGGCTGCCGCCGCCGGGGCCGTGGGCAGCCAGCGCGTCCGCGTGGGCCCGTGCGTGCGTGTGTGTGTGCATGCACCTGTATGTGCACGTGCGTGTGCCTATGCATGTGCACATGTGTGTGCATGCATGTGCATGTGCTTATGTGTGCATGTGCCCATGCATGTGTGTGCACACATGCATGCACGTGCATACGCATGTGCCTTTGCGTGCATGTGTGTACACATGCATGTGCACGCATATGCATGTGTATGTGCCCATGCATGTGTGTGCACATGCATATGTATGTGCCTATGCGTGCGTGTGTGCACATGGATATGCATGCATGTGTCTATGCATGTGTGTGTGCACGTGCAAGTGCATGCATTTGCATGTGTATGTGCCTATGCATGTGCATGTGTGTGCACATGCATGTGTGTGCATTTGCATGTGTATGTGCTTATGCATGCATGTGCCTATGCATGTGTGTGTGTGCATGCAGGCAGGGGAGGAGGCACAAAGTTTGCAGGCAGGAACTAGTGGAGAGCGTTTAACTGGAGCCTATTTCTGGGGGCTCCTCGTGGGGCGACGGGGGAGTGGGAGGGAGAAGCTCACCCCAGCCCTGCACCCATCCTCACGCCCCGGGCGGAGGGCTGCACCCTTCCTCGCTCACGGCAGCTTTCTGGTGCAGCGTGGCCAAGCCTTGGCCGCTCTTCTCTTCCCTTGTGCAGCCCTGCCAGGCTCACGCTGCGTGATACGTGTGATCACCCGTGTCGCTGGGTCGGGCTCTGCTTGGCAACAGCTAATTTTACTAGCGAGTCAAATTCCTCCTTTATTTGCTCGCGGTGGCAGCAGGCCGTTTCACGGCAGATGCGATTTGGGCAACGCAAGCAGCGGCGGTGAGAAACGGCATCCCCGCTGCCTCCTTGGCCAACAAGGTTGGCTTTTTTCGGTGCCGGCTGGGGGGGGGGGGGGGGGGGAAATTCCTGCCCTCCGGACTTCAGCCTCTGCATCCCGCGCCGGGATGCGGCTCCCCGTCCCTCGCCCCGCCGAGACCTGCCGCCTGCTCTGCGGACCGCCTCGCCCCGCCGGAGGGGCAAACCCCCGTTTCGGAGACCCTCACGGCTCAGTTTTTGGTCTTCCCCCCCCCCCAAATAAAAAGGTGCTGGGGTCTCCCTTCTGCAGCCGAGGGGCTGCGGGGCAGCGCCGAGAGGCCGCCGGGGGCTCGGGGAGGGCGGCGGCGGCAGAGGGGCTCGGCGGGGGCTCGGCCTCGAGGTTGGGGCCTCGCACAAAGGCGGGACGCGGCTCGGAGCCGGTACGAAGCCGCGAGCCAATCACGGCGGCGGCGGCGGCGGCCCCCCCCCGTCGATAAAAGGGTTGACGAGGAGGGTACCGGGGCTGCCAGGAAACGGCTCCGGCTCCGGCTCCGGCTCCGGCTCCGGCTCCGGCTCCGGCTCCGGCTCCGGCTCCGGCTCGCCGAGCCCCGGAGGAAGGCGGTGAAGCCCCCCCCCCCCCCCCCCCCCCGGACGGACCGGACCCGCCGGGGGAGAAGCCCTCCCGCGCGGTGAGCTTTGGCTGGCCGACAACGACGGGGCCGGGAGGCCGCGTTGGCCGGCCGGGATCCGCGGCCAGCTCCGCTCCCAGGTGAGAAGGCAGCGAAAACACCCGGGGGGGGGGGCAGCGAAAACACCCGGGGGGGGGAGAGGGATGCAGGAGTGGGGAGGAGGGAGGAATGCCGCGGGGAGCCGCCAGGTGGGAATTTCGGGGGTGTGTGTGTCCCCCCCCCCCCCAACCACCCCCGGGAGCAGGTCGGAGCCTGGCGGCTGCAAAGTCTGGTTTTTGAGGGGGGGGGGAGACGCCGGCCGGGCTGCGGGAGCCCCTTGGGGAGCGGCGGCTGCGAGCGGAGACCCGCGCGGGCGTTTTCGGGGGTGGCGAGTCGCCTCTTTGTCGTGTGCATGCCGGAGAGGGGCTGGCCAGATCCATTTTTATGAAGCTGACGGGGGAAAAAAAAAAAGAAGAAAGGAAGGGGGAGGAAAAAAAAAAAAAAAGCCGAGAGGGAAGAAAACCTGTTAGATCCCAGCTCGCTCGGCCGTTCTCGGTGGTGCGTCTCCCCCCGCCTCGTCCAGCCCGGCTTGCAGCCTTGGCAGCGACGGGTCTTTCATCGCTTCCCTGGGGAGGCTGTTGCACGACTGTGAGATCTGATAACAACACAAATACCCGCAGCTCTGACACAGCCCTTAACTACAGCCAGGGATCTCCCAGGGCTTCACAAAGGAGACCAGCTCTGCTTTCGTCGTGGGGGGGGGGAAGGGAGCACACAAAAACGAAGCGATTCGTCCCCTGCCGTGCAAAAATCAGGAGCAGAGCCGAGAATGAACCCTGGGGCTCCTGCTTCCTGGTCCTGTGCTGCACCCGCTAGGTTTCGAGCCGGTCTGATCTGTCTAATCCCGCTGGATCATTGGAGACCAGCTAAGCTACCTCGTAGGTCACGTTTTTTTTTTTTTTTTTCTGATCGATTCGCCGTGGATTTCTGCTGGGTGGGCTTCAGCTTTGGAAGAACAAGCTAATGCAGCGGCCTCGATCACGCCTTGGAGACTGGGCTTTGTCCATCGAGGACGTCGTGCTAGGGCGCTCTCGGGGAAGACATCTGGCGCCCCAGCTGAGCTGTCATGTATTTAAGGCAAGAAGTAGCCCATGTGTGCCATGTTATTAATGTAGATTACCAAATAATTCCGGTATTAACAGCCTATTTAAACGGGGGAGCCCTGCAAGAAGCAAACAGCCAGTTAAGATGTCAGAACCAGCCTCTTAGGCCAGCTCAGCACTAGGGGTGCAAAGTGACTGGATGCATCTTTTTCTCTAGCTTAAAGCTAGCTTCCTGGCCTTTTTTGGTCAACAAAAATCCCACAAGACTTCTCATTAGGGAAGGGAGTTCCTCTTCTGGTTTCCTTCAGCGAGTTGGTGCTGTGAGCCTACAAATACCCCCTCCGGCCCCAGCTGGAGGTGGGATTTTTCTTTTCCTTGTCGCCCTTCCCCAGCTTTTGCAGTGCTGTTGTCCATTGTTCGGCAGCTGCCATGTTCCCCTGGAGGTGTCTGCTTTTCACTTCCTTGTAAGTCATTTTTTATCTGCCATCTGGGGGTGTTGCAGAGCTTACCTAACTGTTAGTAAAGCTCTGGGATGGAAAACATTAAATCTGAGCGATGGGATTATTACAATCATATTAAATGCACTTTAGATACATTTTGCACTCTTCTGGGGTGCCCATAACCCCTTCCACATGGCCAGCTCATGGCTTTTCAGATGCAAGGAGCCTCGACAACCTCTGAGATGGCCCGGCAGAGCAGCACAGAGCCTCTCCAAGGCTTGTTTTTCCTCTTTGCTCCACCGAAACCCCAGGCGCTTGCACAGCAGCAGATCCTGTACTGGGTTGTATGACATCTTGAACCCTAATTGGGAAGATGGAGGGGGAGGCTGTGGCCAGCAGGGCTTTTCCAGGATTTTTGCTCAAGGTATAGGCTAGCCCTCATAGGACATTGCAATTCCACATCTGGTATTTTACAGGTGATAGCCCATGGGAGGAGATTAGCCAACTTCACACTTACAGGTTGTGTTTGGGGAAAGGGGAAAATTATGCATGGTTACAGGCCTGTTAGTTGGAGTACAATAAAAGGTGAGCTTCTAGAATAGGTTTTGGAAGGGACACCAAAGACACAGGGCTGGGAAGCAGAATAAAACGCAGGATGGTTCTATCACAGATCATGTCGGGTCGGCTCTGTATCTTCCTTGGGTAGGATAACTGATTTCTAAGACAACAGGTCTTAAGGAAAGCACTTGATACAGTGCCCCAAGGAAATGATTATTTAAGGTGGAGATGAACTGCATACACATTGGAAGGAGGAGAAGGAAGAGGCAGCAAAACGGGAAGAGGACATGGATTCTTCTACAGGGAGAGATGTGGGGACCGATCTCATCAGCAGTCCCTTTAGCGCCCGGCTGAGACAGAGCAGCTCTGGCAGGACACAGAGCCATGGAGGTTAGGAAATCTGCCAGCAGTGAGAAAAACCAGATCTGAAAAAACACATCAGCAAACAGGAGCATGGTGAGAGAGAGGAGTCCTAGAAACGGCCAAGGTAGAGCTGTACCAAACTAGGTGCTTGGGGAGCTGTAAAAAGAAGCTCCTGTAGCCTGTGGGGAGCTTGGCAAGTGGAGGGCAATGAAGAATAAAGTGCATCTGGGATTGCTGGCAGAGGTGACAGGACATGGCCTGAGAAAGAACAGATACAATCAGGTAGGAAATTAAGTGAGGTATCAGGGTGGAACAGGAGATGTTTACAGAAGAGACTGTGGAGAAACTGAAAAGGGGAAGGAAGGAGCATTGACTGCTATTTGCTAATTGTGCTTATGTGCACCAGGTTTATATTGCATTTAATTAGCACTGTCCTGCAGAGCTCCCATATCTTTCTCCCAGTGAAGCAGTTTGTCCTAAGGTACCACCCAACCTGTCATTTTTGGCTGTCGCTTGCAGTATCATCTGGCACTACTGAGAAGGATTTGTCTCTGTCGTCTTTGTAACTCCCCTTCAAGAAGGTGTAGGCTGCTTTTAGATCACCGCAAGCCTCCTCTTCACCCTACCAACGCAACTCGGCCCCTTCTATTTCTTCTCATCAGTGTTAATTTAGTAAACATTGGCTGGTGGCTGCTCCAGCAGAAGTTCATGCCCACCATGAGCTGGTGGGGCAACAGCTGAAATAGAGCTGCAGCACCCCATTTGCTCCAAGTCCTCCCTTTCCTTGGGGTTAGCAAGCTCTTCTCCTTAGCACTGGCTGAGCAGGACTTTTCCCACTGTAACCACAAGTGATCACCATGGCTCAGCACTTTGTACAGCCAGCTGGTGGCATGGGCAGAACTGCAGTGCTTGTAATCGTTCCTCTTCATGGGCCACCTTGTATTGCCAGCTTCCCCATCCCATATTCTCCCAGGGAAGCATCAGATCTCCTTTCTCTAGGCTGTTTTGCCAAAAAGGCACTTTCTTTCTTTCCGGAGCTGGCTCATGTTTGCCCAGAGCTCAGGCTCTCCGGGAGCCCTGCCGGAGAGGTCTGTTGTGGTCTGTGCATGGGGCACCGATTCCTCTCCGGACTTGGCTGTCCGGGCTGGACCCAGTATTGCTGCTTGTTGTGTTCTCGCCGGTGCCAGTTCCTCCATCGCGTCAGAGCTCGCTTCGTACCCGCCAGTGCCTGGACAATGCCCACAGGACCCTACCAGCTGGGCTAGCTCCCAGGTCCTTCTGGAAAACAGGCTCTTCTCATCCTCCCAGCCGGATTTCTGTTACACTTGTCAGCTGCATCAGAGCTCTAGCAAGATACGAGATCCCCTTAAGACCGTGATCTTTAATGGGTGGCATAAAACACTGGTCCCCAGAATGGGCTGTTCTGTGCTTTAGTTTCCACTTCTGGAAAACAGATGGATCTCAGCAGCATCCTCCTGCCCCATCTGCCCCCTTGCTGACAGGCAGGTGCTGGGGACCAGCGCGGTCCCCCTTAGCCCCGTCTTCCTGGTGCCATGTGCCTCCTCTGCAGGGCCAAAGGTGGGAGAGCAGAGCGGGTGGGCAGGGGCACCCGTCGGACTCGCTCCTCGCTCATGCGGGCCTTCCATTGTCACCCTGACAAAGGCAGCCCTGTTCCTCCCTGCAACTCTTCCTTGTCAGCATCCTGCAGCATTTCGGCTGCAGATTTCCTGCCCACTAGCAGCCTTTCAAGAGGCAGCCCGGGTGCAGGACGTGGATGGAAAATGGATTAATGGGGCAGGCTGGCGCCATGTTCTGGGGGGCAAAGGCAGGGGCAGGTCGGCATGTGGCTGTTTCTCCAGAAACCCAAGAGCAGCGTAGTGGTATCTGTGGAAGAGGCCAGGCTGGTCCACCGCAGAGTCCTTCCTCTTGCCTCAAGCTGGCAGGAGCCTGGCCTGGGTCCCAAACACCTGTGAGGTTGAGTGGGTGGCTCGAGGCCACCCGAGAAAACTGTGGCACAAACAGGAGCTGAAGCTGAAACCTCCATGGCCGTGGCCTCCATGGCTGAAAACTCCAGCGGCCGGGTCCTCCATGGTTAATGCTAGAGCTGTGACCACCAGGCTTGCTCTGCTGTTTTCCCCAAGCTGCACCTTGCTGTCCCTTTCTGCACTTGAAGCCAAAGCATCCCTGGGTTCGTGGTGACCTTTCCCTGGGGGTACTGTGCCTGGTCCTGGTGCCAGCCCCTTTGATGCTGACTCTGCACTGTGTGTTGTTTTATGGTGTAGATCAGCCTTGAGGCCTCCAGGATGCAGAAGCAGGGGCCAGCTGTGCAATGAGTTGGGTGCTTCTTGGTCTTAAGGAGACAGGCTTTTCCAGCTCCTCTTCTCCTCCCCAAGCAGTCCTGGTGACAGCCCCACTGAGAGAGCCCACAGGCTGAGCTGGCCGTGGAGCTGGAGGCTCAGCAGCTGGCCCGCATGTGTAGGCTGCACTAATCCTGCACATATTCTCGGGGACATCAGTCCCCAGAGCAATCAGCTTAACCCACATCTTCCTGGGGGAGAGGCCTGACAGCCTCTCCGAGGAGGTGCTGAGCCCCTGCCTGTGCCTTGCTGTGCTGCTGGGGATACCTGGTGCCCTCACAGCTCCCTGCTGGACAGGATGGAGAGGGAAGGGGCCCGGCTTCCTCACCCGCAGCTTTGCCTTTGGGAAAGCCTCTTGCAAAGGCACAGTGATCCCAGCAGTTAACATACACTTCACAGGGCTGCTAATGGGAACCATATGGCAGAGAGGGGCCTCTCGCCCTTTGCGGTCCCGTTGCTTTCCCGTACCGGAAGCTCTTCAGCATTCGGAGAGGCCGTTAGCCAGCAACGGACTGCTCCAGGCTGGGGACTTCTAACTCCTGCCCCTGGGGCCAGGCAGGAAGGTGAGAGGGGGTTGGGAAAAGCTGCCGGGCAAAAACTCACTGACCGAGCAGCTTCTGGGACAAACTTGCTCTCCTGAACCCTGTAGAGCTCCTTCTTCAGCGTTAAAAGGCAGAGAGTAGCACTTCTGTAGCCACTCTCACGGGGTGTGAGGCATGCCTCCCCTGCGGCCGCTGCACGAGCTCCAGCCCCAAGCTCCTGGGTCGAACCCCGGGTTGCCGACTTCACCCACAAAGTTTTCAGAGCAGGTCCCGTGGCTGCTGGTGGCGGAGGTCTGGGTAGGCACATGTTCTTCAGCCTGGCTGGCAGCTCAGGCGCCTGGCATGTCCTATGGCTCCGGTGCCCCCTGCAGCTGGCTGCATCTCTGGATCACGCTGAGACCTCCTTCCGTGCCTGCCACACTGCAGCCACCGGTGCTGCCATGAGATGCTGCTCCCATCTTCCTGGGAAGAGGGCACAATCCCTTGGAAAAAGGGTTATTTTGTCCACGTTGGCCCCTGGGCGCTCCTGCCAGGGGCGGAAGAGCAGAGGCTCTAGCCCTGGCAGGACGAAGGGGCTCTCACCCCATCCTGGGCCAGGTGCTGGAAACCGCGATGAGGACAGGGCAGGCCTTGGTCCCCCGCTTCCAGGGGGTGGTGTTGGCAGCTGAGAGGCTTAGGGAACAGAGGTTTGGAGAAGCCTGGCTGAGCAGTTAGGGTACCAGCCTCCACCGCGGAGACTTGGACTTGGCTTTCGTGCTTTGCCACAGGTGCCCTCCGCGCTCCTCAGGAAAGTCACCGAGCCTCTCTTGCGCGCTGCAGGATTGCCCTGGCAATTGCGAAGGGCTCGTAAAATCACGTGGCAACAGGCAGACACGGCCCTAAGCAAAGCCTGCGTCACTGGAGTCCCTCCGTTCGTGGAGGGTTGTTGTTGGTGTCAAAGGCCTTGGGCTCAAATCCGCTCCGGGGTGGACCGATGCCCCCTTGAAAGAGTGACAGCAGCTGGGAGCCTCCTAAAACCCTCCTGTGGTTTCTGACTTCTGTTTCTCTTATCACTTCAACACACCCTTCCCCTTTGAGATTTCTACTCCTGCCTCCTGTCCTTTGGCAGGAAGGATATTTAGCAACTTCAAGTCCCGTCCTATAGGGCAGCTACACCGAGGTGGCCTCCCTTGATTGCAACGAAGGCCGGGCGAGCGTGAGCACGGGGCCACGAGCAGGGTACGTGCACCAAGGGACAGAGGGACGGCAGCCAGCGAGGGTGGGCAGCAGGAGCGGGGCCGGCGGCTGTTAGGAGGAAGGAGACCTGAAGGACGGGGCTGGATGGAGAACACAACTTCCATGGGGCAGGATGACAGGGAAGGGGTCGAGGAGGGAGGCTGCAAGAGGCCAAGGAGCGAATCGCAGGTGGAAAGAGCCAGGGAGCCATGCGGGCAGCGTGTGCACACAGGGAAGGGGAAGAGAGGGATGAAGGAGGGATGGGGAAGCTGAGGGAGAAGAGAAGGTGGCAGTAGGAGGAAGACTGAGCTGGAAGAGGAAGGGAAGCTGCAGAGGGAGAGATTTTTGAGGGGAAGGGGGAGAAGCAGGTGAAGAGGCCATGGGTTGTGCATCTGCGTTAGAGACGTGGGGCCACAGACCAGAGGGATTTTCTGGGTTCCTCAGGCTCCCCTCTGGGTCTGCACCGTGCTCTGGGCACCGTGTGGACCCCGGGGCGGCTGTCCCGACCCCGGTGTGCACCCGGGCTGCGGCGGCAGCCGCCTGCGTGAACGGCTGCCCTCCCCGCTCCGTGGCGCAGGAAATAACAAGCAAACCGCAGTGGAGACGGGAAATGATGTCGGCAAAATCCGAACCAGGTTCTCAGATGAGGCTGGGAAAGGTCTGCAGTCAGACGGGGTGCGATGAAGGCCGTCCAGCCTCCCCCCAGCGCACCCACCGCTGCTCGTGGCCTCGAGCAAAGCCCCCGGGTTGTCTTTGCGCTTTGAAATGTGGTCACGAATTTTGGGTGCTCAACCTGATACAACTCAAGCCTGACTTGAGCTGTTGGGAGCTGGACGTGACAGGCAGCCAAAGAGCCCCAAAACCTAGATGTTTGCAAACGTCACTGTGAGGTTATCATGGCCTAGCTGCCTCCTGCGAGCTCTGTGCCCAATCTTGCCCCCAAGCCCTCCATCCAGGCTCGTCTCCTGCCTTCTGGGCTTCCCCGGGGTCCACGTGGCCCCTTGGGCAGCAGGAAAGCTTCTGGGGGGACAGTACAACAACAGCAGGTTTTGGGAGGAGAGGAAAGCGGCCCCAGACAGGAGCAAGGGGCTGGTTTGCCGGCCCCCAGCACTTGTTCCCATCATCGTGCAGTTGCGTAGCACGGCACAGCGCGGGGCGTCGGGGCCGAGGCCGCGGGTTTGGTGTCCCTGCTCCGCCGCAGTTCTCCCCACCCCCCCAAACGTCGCTTACTCTGTAGCTCTGTTTTGCATGTGCAAAACAGGCTCATCAAGCCTGACCTTTTATGGGTGTTTTGAGGGCAAGGCGTGATGGGGAAAAACCCCAGAGGATCCATCAGTGTCTTTTCATCTGGCTGTTACCAACGGGGGTGGTTTGTAATGCTGCTATTTTTTTTTTTCCCTGTGCTGCATCAAAACTGTGCTGAGACCTGTCCATCTCCATCCTCCTGGACATCCAACCTGTCACATCCAAGGCCACAGCCTACTGGTCTCAGCCAAAAGGGGACATACCAATGCCTTTGCATGGGAGAGGGCACTGCCCCTCCTGAGCTGTACACCAGCTTCACCTTGGCACCCCAAATCACCTGCCAGCTTCCTAAAACTCTCACTGAGCAGTCTCCCCAGCCCTGCATCTCCTGTTGACCGGTCCAGTCTGGCATGCCTAAATGTCTTGGGTTCCTCATGAAATCCCACGCTAACCCACAGAGTCCACCAGCATGCTCGTGTCCTACACCGACTCCTGCAGAGCTGCGCAGCTGCCAGCTCCGGGACCACGTAACAGGCCACGCTCCTGCTGACATTTCCTTTCCAGGTGTTGCCAGAGGCCTGTCTTGGACACCTCCCTGGGGAACGCTGCCCTGCGAACGCCAGCCTCAGGATTAACGACGAGGAGGAGGAGAAGGAACCATGTTCCAGGCCAACGGACCTGCCAGCACACCCCCAGCTCACGTACGTAGCATGCCCTGCGGTTTGCATGAGAACTTGAAAACCAGGCTGATTTGTTTGCAGGGTTGCAGGGTGTTTACTGGGGACTTGGTGTTTTCGGGTGATCACTGCCCGGTTAATGCTACTCAAAGAAAACTGGGGACAGGGGTGTGCCAGCAGAAGGTGCTGTTTGCTGAGCACGTTGCAAACGCGGAGTCCAGGCTCTGGCCCATCCTGTACAGAGCTGCTCACCCTGCTCTTGTCTCGAGTTGCTCTCTGTTTGTTTGTGTTTCCATGGCTTTCTGTGATCACAATTGAGAGCATGCGAGTTGCTGAGGATTGGAGTGATCGGAGATGGAAAAACAAAAAGGCTCGAGAACAGCGCCTGCTGGGACAGGATGTGGCCCTTCCCCGAGGGAGGATATATCAGATATGAAATAGATAGTGTGCCTGATCGGAGCCAGGAGGCTGCCGAGAAGCGACGAGCGACAGTGGATTGCCTGTAGCCTTGGGAACGGATGTGCTGCAGCTTCAAAGTGGCAGCGTTTTCCTTAGCTCTGCTTGGCTGGGTTAAGCCTTAACCCCAGGAGAGCACCTGCGGCTGCTTCACCAGGGCGGAGGGATGCAACTGCTTTTGCAGGGCCCTTTCAGAGTCTCCTTTCTGCCCAGGTCCCTCTGTTGACTTTGGCTTCTTCCTCCAGCCTTGTGTTAGTGGGAGTGAGAAGAAAATCACGTCCCTGACCTCAGTCGATGAGAGCAGCTGGGAAACGTCTGAGGAGGCAGCTTGGTGAAGTGAGAGTTTCCTGTGTGTCTCTTAGACATACTGTTTCCATAAATACCAAGGAGAAATGATGGAGAAGGAAAGAGCGGGAGGAAATGGGATTGAGGATTGATCCGGGGGCACAGAGATGGGGTAGTTCTGGCCGGCCAGAGCTGAACTGGCAGTGGCAGGAAGGACGAGGAGGCAGTGGGGAGATGTCCTGGGGTCACACTGCACCTACGCTGGGAGCCAACGGGGCGGAGGGTGCCCCGGTCTGGTGCAAAGCAGCCCTGGTTGCCCCACACTTGCTAAAAGCTTGTTTGCCCCAGCAGTGGGAGGAGAGGTAGGTGATTTGGGAGAGGATGAGCTGTTAGGGCTGCAAGGCCCAAGTATGATGGAGCCCAACAAATCCCCCGCCCAGGGCCGCTGTCAGCATGCGCTGAGAGACCCAACTCCGCGATGCCGGGGGCAAAAGTAGAGGCAGCTTGACATATGGACCTCTCTGCTCTGGTGCTCCCCCCCAAGGCAGTAGGGTGTGAGGAACCTCTTCCCCTGCCAAGCTGCTGAAAGCAATGGAGCATGTCTTCAACCGGCTGTGCCCTGCCACCCTCCCCACCCGCGCACAGTCTGCAGGGACTCGCGAACGCTTTTCGCTCTCACTTACGGCGCAGCCGTTTCCTGTGCAGCACAAGGAGGGTGACTGGCTGACGGCAAGGCTGGTGGAGGAACTCAAAAGCAAAACATCTGGCAGGGGGACCGGCACAACATGCTCCGTGGTGCACAGGGGCACTCCAGCTTTGCCCTCTGAGAAAGGTGGACAATCTACCACTCTCTGACGGCTGGCAAAGCCCCCAGCTCACCCTGGGAATAACGCGGGAGCCCTGTGTGCCTCCAGCAACAGTAGGGTTAACTATCACTCTCCAGCCCTACTGGTAAAGAGGTGGTTAGGGGGAGGGTTGTTGGCCAGCAGGAACAAGAGCAGAGTCTCACACCAAAGAAGAGCTGCTGTTAACACGGAGCCTCACAAGCCTGCGCCTGTGAAGATTTGTCCCTGCAGATCACCAGGGGCATTTGCCAGGGGCTTGCGCTGCGCAGTTCTGCAAAGCCCCTTCCCTGCTCTCTGCTGGCCGTGGGCAACCTGGGGTATGGCTTGAGCTGAGCTGGTTGGTGCTGTTCAGAGGGATGCTGAACCCAGGATGCTTCAGCTAGGCTTGGCTACCAGCCCAGTAGACATGCTACCCTGGGACTGTGCTTTGCAAGGCACGGCTATGCCAAATTTTCCCCGATCTGAGCTTGTGTGCTACCTCCACGAGAGAGACAGAGCAGCCAGGATGTCTGCCGCACCTGGCCATGGAAGGAGCAAAGCCGTGCTGTGCTTCAAATGTCTGAGATGGAGGCTTCAGCGACCAGTGCTGGATGAGAGTCAACTGGCTGCTCTGTCCTCCACAGCCCTGGGCAAGTCCCGCAGCCTCCCGATGCTGAGTCCCTTCTTCACAATATGTAAATGACGTTTCCTCGTTTTTCTCTCTTCCTTCTTGACTCTTTGGGGAAAGCACCACTGCACAGGCAGTAGCGTGCATGCCAGGACCTGACCAAGGTCACGGCCTGGGGGCAGGTGACTTCGGAGGCTGTCCCTGGTGCAGGCGTCAGCCAGCCAAACCCTGCTGGCGGGCCCCGAGGTCCTGCTTTAGTTGCTTGTACAAACCTGCTGCTTTGCGCTGGGAACACCTCAGAGCCAGGCCCTCTCCCTCCTCGCAGGGCTGCTCGGTCGCTTGCAGCAGGTCAGTCCCGACTCTCATTTTGATTTCTCTTCTTCCCCCCTTAGGAAGCAAAGAACAACTCAGGAGGGAGCACGGTGCAGCGCTCCAAGGTATCTGCAACTCCGGCATCCTAGTGCCTCACAGCGAGGGGAGACGGAAAGCAGGCCCAGACCAAGCACCGACCCCAGCCCGGTCTTAGTACCGTGGTACAGGGAGGCCGAGGGGGCCTGGGGGCTGCTTCATGCTAACCAGTACTCCAGAAAATTGCAGCACGGGTGCTGGGGAAGAGGGTGGTGGCGGGAGCCAGTCACAGGACTTCCCAAACCCCGTCTTCACAACCTCTCTCCCTTTGGTCTCCCCTTGCCCAGTCCTTCAGCCTGAAGGCCCAAGTGAAGGAGATGTGCACGGCCTGTCAGAAAACCGTCTATCCCATGGAGCGCCTGGTGGCGGATAAACTCGTCTTCCACAACGCCTGCTTCTGCTGCAAGCACTGCCACACCAAGCTCAGGTGAGCCGCGCGGGGAGACTGCCGGCTGCTTGCTCAGGGCAAGGTGGTCGGGTAGCATCGCAGCTCCACCTAACCGCTATTTCACAGGCAGCACCCACCCACCCATCACAGCCCCTTCCTCTTGCAGGGTAGCTAAAGACACCCCGCCCCCCCATCCCCTCCATCACATCAGAAAAAGGCTCGTTGCCCAGCTGGTCCTGAGTCTCAGCTAAAGCTTGCCTGGCACGGAAGAAGACTTCTCCTCAGATTAGCCCAAAGGCCAGGCGTGCAAAGTAGAAGGGAGAAGGACAGCCTCGACCCCTCTGCCCCCCATACGTGCAATTAGCAAGAGACTGTAACAAAACAGAGGTTCTGCTGCTTCTCCATCCCCTTGAGAGCAGGGATGAGGCCCCCCACGATGAGGTGAGGCTTCACCAGAGCTTCCTCCTAGGCGAAACGCACAACGAAAGCTGAGCTGCACCCTCCCCCCAAACCTTTGCAGCTCTCAAAGGGTGCTCACAGCAGCCCCCGAAGTCCTGAGCTGCCGACAGCAGTCAACCCTTTCAGTCAAGAATCGCTTCCTGCATGCACCCTCCTCTCTCCCCATGCCCCGTGGCCTCACGGGCTCCCTGCTAGACAGCCCGGCTAACCTCCGTGCTCCTTCCCGCAGCCTGGGCAGCTACGCGGCGCTCCACGGCGAGTTCTACTGCAAGCCCCACTTCCAGCAGCTCTTCAAGAGCAAAGGCAACTACGACGAGGGCTTCGGGCGCAAGCAGCACAAGGAGCTGTGGGTGCACAAGGAAGTGGAGAGCGGGACCAAGTCGGCGTGAGCGGGCCCGGCCCCTGTCCTGCCCTGGAGCCCAGCAGAGATGGCACAGAGCAGCGCTGAGCCAGGGGCTAACTGAGCTGATGTAAAGCAAAGGCGACCCATGAGCCTGTGGGCAGTAAGGGGAGGGAGGCAACCTCGTCCCAGGCTTTGGGGCCTTTGGAGGGGGGGTCCTGTGGGCTGTAAGGACAGGTAGAGGTTGCCGGGGTATAGCCCTAAGCAAAGCCTGCTCTGCAGGCCTCTTTCCCTGATGAGATCAGGCAGAAGCACTTGACCCCACAAGACCCCAGCCCCCCTTCCCAAATTTCAGACCTGCAACCGTAGAGGAGAAGACTTGGGGGGGCTCCAAGAGCCAGCTCCAACCTAGCCTGCAAGTCAAGAGCAGAGCTCCCAGCTCCTGTCACACCGCTCATGCCTTGCTGGGGCTCCGATTAAGGAGGGTCTTTGGTTTACATCAGCTCGGTTCAGCTGGGATCGTTCAGCCTTACAGATGTTGCCCTGCGACTGTTTAACAGCGTTTGTCTTTTTTATATTTGCCTTTGATTGGTACGTTCAGCACTGGAGCCTGGCACGGTGGCTTCACGCATGACACCGCGCCACGTGCTCTTTTATTTTTGTAATACAACGTTTCTGAGCCTTCCCTGCCTTGTCTTGTGTTCCCGGAGGGTCTGGGGAGGTAGGTGCAGCAGTTAGGACCCCCTCCAACCAGCCAGGTACCATGAAAGAGCCTCTTGCTGATGTAGGATCAAAAAAGCTATTCCCAGATACGAGCGTATAACGTTGTCATTGAGGCAGACTGGTCCTTCGGGGGGTTGACCCAGGACTCCAAACCATTCACGAGCATCGCTGCCCCGTGAGCCCTACGCACCGCTCTCGGCCACAGCTGTAACCGCACCTCAGCTTCCATGCGGAGCCCAGGCTGCTGGCCCAGGGGACTCAGGTGCAGTTTGAACAGGACCATCCATCCAAATTAACGAGCCCAAGGAGACCTGCCAGGCTGGAGGGCCTAGTGCAGGGAAACCAGGCGGGTCCATTTTCCAATTCTTGTTTACCTCCTTCCTTCCCACAACAATTTGAAAGCTGGCTTGGAAAGGGTAAGCATTAAGGCACCTTGCATCTTTTAAAGGCTACAGGAGCTAGGCCTTTCAGCACGCACGCAGCAGCGTCAGGGCCCTTTCCCTCCCCTGTTCCCTAGGAAGGGCGGACAGAAACTGCCAGCAGAGCAACAGCCTTTGAGAGAAACAGCGAGAGCTCCTGTCCCCTCGCTGCCTGGTAACATCAGCTCCCGCTGGGCAAGTCCTCTCTGTCCCCAACCCCACTGTGAGAATCAGACGCAGCCATGCAACCAGCAGCCAGGGAGCGAACAGGGACGGGGATGACCGTGGGTAGCCCACAGGAGGAACACGTGGTACGCGGACAGATGTGGACATAATGGAGCTCACCGGGTGCTGCTCCCAGGGGAGCTGTGGTCCTCCTGGGGCCCTGGGCACCTCCTAACGACCAGCTAGCACCTCCACTGCTCTCAGGTGCTGGCAAAGCAGGCTGCGGTCACTCCTGATCTCCGAGAATACGCACATGGACGGCGCCAGAAGCCTAAAGTCTTTCCTACTGCATTAGTTATTTCCCTCTTGAGGTTAAAAGATTTTTAAAAAGGCTTTTTTTTTTTTTTTTTTTGGTCCCACATCTGTCAGCCTGCAAACTCTTCCAGGTGGGGACAGCCTGGGACAATGCCAGCACAGCAGGGACTTTATACCATCAGAGACCCTGTCAAGGTTCAGGGCAGTAGCTTCGGCCTCACAAAGCGCTCTGACTACTGCGATTGTAGCGGTGCCGCTGACTCCATCTCGCAGCGACGCGACGCACAGGCAGCAGATTTACACCGTAACAAAAGCCGCTTCCTGACCAAGCCTGTAAGATTCAACGCAATAAACACCAAACTAGCAAGCGCTTGCCGCTCTGCAGAGAGCGTCTTGGGATCATGTTTGGGTTCCGGCTCCTTTTTTCAGCAGCGTCGGCTCAGAAAATGAAAGCGGGCTCCACGATTTCGCTTCCTGTTTCTTGCTGGCTTCGCTTCCTCGTTCTCTCACATTGGCAGGGTGCTGCTCTTTTCTGCACTGCAGGGAAGTTGTAATCAAAACTTAATAAATGATGCTTGATGATTTTGGGATGGGGGAGAGAGAAAAACAAAACAAAAAAACCCCCAGCTTCTAAATGTTTGATTAAAAAACAAAAGTTAAGAACGAACACCAACGATGATGCGTTCCTCTCCTCTGTCCTAAACATTGAGGCTTGGGATTTTGTTAAAAAGAATAAAGAAAAAAAAAAAGAGAAGTAGCAACCAGTATTTTCTGTCAACTCACTGTCCTATACCCCATCCTCCTGTGGGTACAACCAAGTCTCATTGACAGAGCAGAAACAGAGGCAGCACGTACAAGCACGCGAGGTGTTGAAGCTCCAGCCTGCTATACAGTTGTTTTCTGCACGATCCCTTTTGCTGATTCAGAGAGCAGAAATCAAGATCCAGGCTGTCTGGTACCGTAGCGGGCTCCAGCCCAGCGTTCGGGACAGAAGTGCATGTGATGAACATCAGATTCACGCACGGGCAGAGAAAGGTTTGACACAGCCACGTTTCCCGGCATGGCTGCTGCACACGAAGCAGCTGACGGCAAACTCCTGCTTCCCTGATGGACGCGCCAGGCTCTGCACTCAGGGAAGCTCCAGCGATAACACACGAAGGAAGATGTTTTTAACAACGCTTCGAGCTCTTCTCATCTGCCTGATGTATCTGAAAGATGTGCTGCACAAATGACAAAGCACACTTTCCCAGGGAGTATTGGGAGGAGACACTACACAAACCTCAGCATGAAATTTGTCTGTGATGCTGTAGTAAACCACAGGTTTAAAAAAAACAAGCCCCGAACATTGTCTCTGTGCCCCTAATGTTTAGCTAAGATCTGGGACTTAGTGAGTTGCTCTGAGCAGGATGAGACCTAGTCTCATTCTCCCGGGACAGGAATCCTCCTTTTGAGCCATCCAGGCCCTTAACATACCTTTCAGACAGTGCACACAAAAGTCACCTTTCAGAGCAGACACCGCCACGTCTCACTGCAACACCCTCCCTTCAAATCTCAATCTTTAAGCTTCAAATCTCCATCTGTAAGCACAGCGCCATCGTTTCTAACTCCAGCTGCTAACAGCCTCCCTTCGCTAGCAGTCCAAGCTGGTGACGTGCTGGTGCCGCGTGCATTCGGTTACCAGGACCCTGGTCAGGATGCTCAGACTCCACCGTTGGCTAGTCCGCATGATCCAGCAGGGAAAGCACCCGTGAAGAGGAGCAGGACCGTGGGTTGTCAGCGGCCATGACTGCCAAAAAAATCACTACAGCTTTTCATTCAACATTTCTGAGAGGCCAGAAGCCAGCCGTCACCTTTGAGAAGCTGGGGAGGGGGGAGAAGGGAGGAAACCTCCTGCGCTCCCCCTGGTGAACCTCAGCAGCACTGCACAGAGGCGTCGCACGGCAGCACCGCGCAGCGGCACTCCGCACCAGCCTGGGACAAAGATATTTCCGAACGATGCCGAGACAGAAGCTGTCCAGACAGCGGGGTTCAGAAAGAAGCCGGCAGCATTTGGCAAGCGGAACAAGAGTGAGGGAGAAGGGCACTGCCTACAGGCCTACTCGAGGAAGCTGCAGAAAGCTTGCACCCAGTTGTGCCGAGATGAACTACTTGAAGATCCTTGCAAGTTTTATCCTAGACCCTGTTGTGGCTTCTTCATGCTGCTCTGGCACAGAGAGAGCAGCGTAGCAGCTCCAGAGAAAAACATCCCCAGCACAGGAGCCGGAGAAGCAGCAAGAGCTGCAACCAAAGCAGCACACGCTAGGGCTCTCGGGCTACAAGGCAGCCGAGCGAGAGCTCAAGATCAGCTGCTTTAAGAGCAGCACAAAGGCCTCTCCAAAGTATATTGATGACTACTGCAACGCGTAAACTGGCCCATTAATCTGAGGCACAGAAAATGGCGCATTGCCACCTGCGCTTCCTTTTGCCAAGGCACCGCACAAGATCTCATCTTGCCACTCAAGAAACAATAGGACTGATGAGCACCACGTAACCTTTATTTGTGTTACATGCATCACAATTTTCTCTTGCGTTTCCACACGAGCTCAAGGCTTCTGTGTTACCTACCTGCCTTTTAGCTGAAGAGAGAACCTTTTACAGAGCCTAAAACCCATTCATGTAATGAAAGATAATTTGGGGGAAAAATTCTTAAGAATCTATCTATGTCTACACTATCCACATGTCTAGTTTTGGAAAAGAGAGAGTATTAGGCAGAGATCAACACCAGAAAAACAAGTGACACGACAGCTAACCAGGCCAGCATTTCCTGGATATAATGCCATATACCCACACCCAAGCAGTATCAAATCCAGAAAACATTGTTCCTAGATTAGACCTTACTATCTCAATAGAAATAGCCACAGTAGTGTAGTATAACCACGCTCTTTGAAGATTTGAAATTACAACTGCTTCAGAACTGCTTAACACTGGATGTAAAGAGGAAACTTACCTTAAGTCACCCTTCCCCGAGCCACACTACGCATCACTGTCGCACGTAACAGAAACGTTCAAAAAGGCAGTAGACGTTTTTTTAGCTGCGTTTCTCTTGTGCATTGGTCATTTTTCGGCGGCTGAGCATTTTCACCTCCAACCCAAGCTTCCAGCCCCTGCTCAAACACCACAGGCTTGGTGGAGATACGAGTCAGGACCACGCAACTCACTATTTGCAGAAAAGAAGATTACTGTAGAGCCACACACTTTTGTGAGGGGTGAGTGGGAGGGGAGTCCTGGAGAAAACAGACCCTCATACAGGCCTAAGGGGTGAACCTGATTCGGAAAGCCAAAGTTATCAGTGAACGTACTCAGCAGAAAGGGGAACGAAGGTACCGGCTGTGGGAAGAACCTCCTAAAGTAAAGGTAATTGGTTTTCAGGGCCTGCGAGTTTCTAAGCTCCTCCTTCAGCAAAAGCAGGATTTTCAGGTTCTAACACACACAAGGAGGGTGTTAGGAAACAGCAGGAGGTGGTTATTTCTAGCTCCACAAGACATTTTTGTTCTGGGACAGTTGTCTGGTTCTCATCTGTTCTGGGACAGCACACAAGTGCCACGCATGTAGCTGTTTCATCTGCAGGAATTTCTATTGCATCAGCCTGTTATCCTATTTATTCATATCTGTTTATATTTTACATTAACAAGTATTTCAATATTTAATTGGCATAGTAACTAGCTATACCCTGGGCCTGGGAAAAGGGATTACAGAGAAGGCTGCGGCCAGCATCTCAAGGGAACATGCTAGCATTCAAACCACTGTTCAAGTGACTAAGACGCTGAAGACAAGGAGATGCATAAAAAGACCGAACAGTACCAGGAAAAAGTGAGCATTTGAGCAAGAAGCTTGGAGGAATTTTATTAGCGCACTATTTCTGTCCTTTCCTAAGATAGTAGCCAGCAAAACAAAACAAAAAACAAGCCTAAAAAATACTTGGAAACATGGTCATCCATTCCCTTGCCCTACTCTGGGACAGCTAAGCTTATCTAATCTCAAATCCCTAGTGCACTCAAGGGAAGACTACATGGATTCCTTCACTTCTGCCAGGAGGCTTTAGCTGTGGTCATGGAGCTCATCATATCTTCGATTTGCCTGAAATGCAAAGGTTTTGCTTCTCCAGATTTTTGCTTTCTAGAAAGACTAACTAGCACATTTAAAGGAGAAAAAAATCCAGAAAGCTTCAACTGTTGCCAGTTATTTAAAATAAACACATTTTCAAGTAGCACGGAGCTTCATGAGCTAGAACTGGAGTTACCCGTTTAGCAGGCTACTCTAGAGTATTCCCTAGAGAGTTCCCAGCTGTAGCAAAGCACACTAGGCTATCAGACATTATTGTGGAAATACTAACCGTTGCTTCATAGCCTTGTTATCAACTATCCAAATCCCTTCTCCCTACCTGATGACAACTCCTGTTAGGCATCGATGAATTCAGAATATTTACAGAGCTAGAGCTGGACCTGGACTACAGAAGTCACCACCATAGCACAATCCAAATGCAAAACTCAGCTTCTGCTCTCTACCAGTAAGATCTTCACATGAAGAACCAATAAACCAGACCAGCTACTTTCCTGCAAGGTGAAATGAAGTCATTGCTATTTTTACAAACTATGACATCAGGGATAGTGAAAGGCTCTAGAGAGAGCCAGTCTTGTAAAGGATACGCACTTATCTGATCCAAGAAGCAATGCTGCACAAATAGGACACTTCTCCATCTGTCCCAAAGAATAAGTTCCTGAAAGGAAAAAAATTCCTCCCTCAGTCAAGGTCAGCCCCTTAGTTAGGAGGAAAACTAGTTAATTGTCTTACTCATTTACCGGAGGCACCACTTGCACAGGAAGTGAAAGATACTGACCGGCAAACAACCACCCAAAAACCTTTCATATAAATGATAATTTTATTGTAAATAAAACGATACATTGGCCTGGCTTTGCACTGCAAGCCCCCGGTCGGTATATATAGACTACTGGTTCAAGGTCTTCTGCACAATCCAGGTTAAAGCAATTTCTCCCTGCTCTGCAAAGTTTATGTCAGACACGTATCCACAGATAACAAGGTCCTTTTCTTCATCTGAACTGCCTCCTAGGCACAGCTACCTTTTCTAAACTGGGAAATTCAGAGCTGCTCAGTAGAATTTGCTCCTAAACAAAGCTGGGGTTTAAAGACCTGAAGCCCAAACGCCACTAAACCACAGAGGACACCTATTTTTCCTCTGAAAATTAAAGACGTAGGCTGAATGCTCCCAGCTCCAAGGGCAGGTACCAAGGTGACAGCCACAGGACTGTACATATTCAAATACATGAAAACCTTTCCATCCAGCAGCTATTACCCTAAGCACCAGTCACTGGGAACTCACGCAGCCCGCTCTGTACAGCTCATGAGATCTGGCCTTTGCCAACCAGGGAAAGTTTGTACAGCAAGGATATGTATTTACTGAGGTTTCACAAGTTATCCCGGCTCTCTTGGCACTTGGAAATAACATGTGTCACCTGAGCAGGTACCAATTTCCCTCTGGGTCAATTTGTTTTGGTAACTAACGGCAAAGTGGACTGTTTGCAGCATCTTTGAGTCCTTTGGAATACTACTCCAAAAAAAAAAAAAACACGAAAAAAAAACCCCAGAAACAAACAAACAAAAAAACACAAAAACCCTCACCCATCAAATTGCTGCAACCTGCAGCAACTACGATAGGCAAAGACCAGATTTACTGGAGAACAAGCAAATAACCTGGAATGCACAGAATCGTCACACCAAGACCAAAATGCCAATGGTTTGTTTCCTAACAAGCTCAGGGATAGCTGAATCCCCCATTCCCTCAAGCTCCTTTCTAATGAGAATTTCAGATGTTTCCCTGCCCAGCTTTGAGTCTCAACTGCTTCATGATAATGGTCAGCTATTAATTTCCCCCCGCGCCTCAACAGAATATTCTCCACTTCTGCAGTGCTTTCCATTGAGGATCCCAATATGCAATATTCACTGTATCTCCCTCCCTGGGCAGAACAGTTGACAACACAAAATGACATTTGGAGTGGACACAATAGCTTATTGTTAACCTGGCATTCCTCCTCCACACTAAATAAGTTCCCCCCCCCCTTTTTTTTTTCCCCCCAATTCTGCCAGGACAAAGAGGCCAGATGTAATTCAATTTAAGGGTATAATTACATTTATGTCCATTTCAAACTTCTTTGCAGCCAGAGCCATGTTAGGAGACTGTGGTATAAATGTAGGCCCCAAGTTTATTCAACATAGCAATGGACTTAGGAATCCAGATCTTCCTTTTCCGTAATCAAGAGGGCTGTGAGGAAACAAAGAGTGCATTTTGGCTTGGCTCTACTCGTTATAAACCATCAGCAAATTCTCTGCAAAACCAGCTGCTTTTTTCCTTTTTAAATTCATAAAGGCGTCAAATTTATTTCCCATCCTCCCCCCCCACCCCGTAACAGTCGAGTCGATATATATAAAAATCACCAAATATGATCTTTTACGATATAAATAAAAAAAGTATGAGGCATCACCGTTTACATGATGTAAAAAGAGCTAAAAAAGAGCGATATAAACTACATTCATAAAAGTGCATCTCCAAACATACAAGTAATGCTTTGGCTTGTTCCTGTGCCGAACGGGTGGCATTGGGTCAGGTACTGGAATACAAGAAGTCCAAGCTGGCACCCCATGTTCTCTGTCGCTGTACAATTGCTATTTACTTTCATTAATACAGACTGGAATACAAGCGTATACACAGAGTAGGCACATTTCAGCATAGGTGGTAGGAATTTCCAAAGCTCTGGGAGAGGGCCAGGAGCTCTGGCAGGGAAAGGACTGAGCCCATCAGTCCATGATGCTCTTTGCTCTGCTCTGGAACAGCCTTCCATGATGCATATGAGGTAAAAGCCACAACGGATCCTGAGGATTTAGTTGCTTTGACACATTAAAAGTTACACCGTTTCCTCATGCCCTATTCTCCCAAAATGCAATGTGTGGGATAGCAAGGAAAGACCACGGATGAAGGTCTCAATTTGGTGAGGACAAGCCAAAGGTCAAGAGAAACCTGTGCAGACAGGATCGCTACATCAGTCTTGACTGCTGCGACACGTCTGCAGGTTAAACTCCGACGAAGAGAAGATTCCAATCTTTGGTATATTTAGGTGCTAGTTGCAAGGCTTGAAGAGTGCTACCGGGCCCCACCGGAGTGCTGACCACCCTACTTCTGTCAAGACCACAGGAATGATTTAACATTCCTCTGCAGCATATGCAGCCACAGCAAAGTGGCGTAAAACACTCCCTAAAACAGAATAGTAGTGTTATGCCCTCACTTCCCTCCGGTGCAAGTGACAGCGAAGTGCAGGCCAAAAGTCAAGCCACATGTCTTGACAATTTGGAATCAAGTTCCAGACTTCGTAAAGATCAGTGGAAGTGCTTTCACTGGAATTAAATAAATTATAGAACAAGGGCTTTCATAAAAAATTCCCCTAAGTGCCTGCAACCTAAACAGTGCATCCTTGTAGTAGTGCAGGAGAGCCCGAAAGTGAAACCAATAAACACTAGCCTGCTTTCACTGATTATACATTGCTCTGAGTCTGGCACAGAAAAACCACTTCAGATTGTTATACCCTTTCAGTGCTTTGTTTTTGTTTTTAAATTCAACACATTAGTTATCATGTGTTCCAAGAGCTTTGTTTCATTAGAGTCTCCCTTAGCCTGCTATGAGCATTCACTTAAAATGAACTCCTGTAATTTTACTGCACCACAACAGCAATTTTCAAGCTTTTTTTTTTTGTGCTATGTGGACCCTTAATATGGTTTCTAATAGTAGTGCAGAGCACCTTTAATTTTGCTCTGTAAAGCAGAACTTTGGCTAATGATAAGTTTGCTTTTCCTAGTTTCTTTTCACACAGATACCTTATAATTAATCCATAGGTCCCCACTGCTTAAAAGACACTGCTTTTTTAATCACTGAAATCAGGACTATTAGTCCACCAATCAGCATACAGTATTTGAAGCTAGTAAGCCATCAGGAACTCGATTATCAGAGATGTGGTACACTTTGAATGCAAAATGATTTGTATACATTTTGCTGGTGTCTCTATGGGAATCTCCACAGCTTTCTTCTTGGTCAGTTAATTTCAGAAATATGCTAGCATTACAAGTGTTCCCTACCTTTGTTTCACTGTTTGACTTAACTCGTACAAAAACTTATTTAAATAGGGCCATAACATTTTATGGAAACCTTAAATGAACACTTGCACAGCTGTAAAACAAAAAACACACACACTGAAGGGTTGAGCTTGATTCCATCCAACTGTGCCTAAGCAAACTAACGTCCAGCAAATCCTCCCCAAGAAAAAAAAAAAAAGGGGGGGGCAACCCATTTTCCTAAATTTTTTAGGGCTTGGACTAATGGAAACACATAAGGTCTTCCTGAAATTAGTTCCTGGGCACCAGTTAAATTATCTTTGGTTTAAGGGATGGTAAACATTTACCAGCTGAAAAGACAGGTGCAACAGAAAGCTGTCTTGCAGAACTCCCTTCCAGAACAGTTTTAGGTTTAGAGATTTAAAACCAGCAGCCCTAGGGAGATGAAGCAGGAACACAGATTTAGTTGGCTACGAGGACACAAACTAACCAACGCTGTCCTAACGCGAGAACAGATCAAGCCTTGGAAATCAAGCTCTGGATTTTCTAATGTCAGTGGGAGACCCCTCGTCTTAGGCCCCGGAGCGATTGCATTCTGCTGAAACTTTTCTGATTATCCTGACGTTTAGCTATAAAGACCTCTCTTACCCCCCATCCCCAAATCCATGGTTTCATTATAAAATAACACTATTCACATACTTCTGAATCAATATTTTCTGAACACCTTCAGATGCTGAATACTTAAGAAGAAAAATATATAATTATATAGCGAGCGCATGCTCAATGACACATGGCTTTTTGCTGGATTCTTGTACTATAGATGCCTCAAAAGCCCTAGCAGTCTGGAAAATAGTGACCCACACTGTGAAGCCACTTGTGGAGGGCTGGTCTGGATGGCTGTTGCACATTTCTACTCTGAAGAGCGTAGCTTTTCCAGTTCCCACTTTGGTCCAGATTTCTATGTTCAACCAGTGAGACACTTTTAGATCCCCATTCTTAGGCCAGCAGAAAACATGCAGCCAGCTGCAATTTCACATCAAGATAGCTAGGGCAAAAATGCAGCTCTGTTTGTCGGTAGAATAACCGTTAGTCCAGCAAACAAAGGTATCAGGCACAAGAGCAGACCCTAGGTTCCTTGGCATAACTTCCCCGAAGGACTAGGACAGCTGAGTTGGCATTTTAAAGATGCAGCACCACAACGGGCAGTTGCAACTAAACCAGACAGGGGCACCGAAAGCCCAGCAGGAGCTGCTAGCAAGGGAGGTAATTCAGTACTGGAGCTGTGCAAACTGATGTCTGAGCAGCTCTTCAGCAGAGGGTCTGTGCCTGGCTTCCACAAAGATTTGCTTGAGAAAGTCCCGACAATGTTCTGATATGTGAGAGGGGAGCTGGGGGTTGGTCGGCTGGGTGGCGATCTTGAAAATGGCTGCCATGGCTTCGTACTCTGCCCAGGGTGGTTTCTCTGTCAGCATTTCCACAACAGTACAGCCAAGGCTCCTGGAAAAGCAGACAGGAGGAGGGAGAAAAAAAAAAGTGAGAATCTCGCACAACGCACAGTGTTCAGCGAGAGCTTCCAAGCGGCTGACATCAAGGTACAGCTCTGCTCTGAAAACAACTATAGAACGGCTTTGCGCTCAGCAAACCCCTTGCGTGCACAGATTCTCAGCCAGATCTGCCAAGCATTGCTGCTTTTTACTACTGTCAGCCTAAGTGCAAGTAAAGTGCTGAGACAGGGAGGCTGGTTTCCACTGTGGCTCTCACTGCACCAAGAACTGTGAAGTGCCACCTGCCCAGCTCTCCTTTGCTCAGATTCTCAATAAACCCCAACAGGGGACAACAGGTTCACACAATAACATCCCTAAGGCACTGTTTGACCTGGATGGTATTTCAAATGCTGCAGCTGCTGTTACACCTCAAAGGCAGTTGCTGGGTTGCAAGGTAGAAGAGAGACTTTTAGACTAAGATTCAGTGGATCAGAGCTGGTTGATCCCACAAGCCATTTCAGCAAAGTCACTTTTCAGCGCACAGCTTCAGAGTGCCTATGTGGAAAGAAAGCTCTTATCTCCATTTTACAGGAAACCAAGCACCCCAGAGAGTCAAAAAAATCATTAAAATCTTAACAGCTCCATGCAGACTGAGACGGCAGTTAAGTTAAAACATTGGTAGGGCAGATGCGTCATTATGTTAGGGTAAAACTCCTAGCGATGTTAATAAGGCTTTGTAGGCTAATTCAAGGCAAGGAGGAAGTGACCTGTGATGACGGATACGGGTGAGAGACCAGCAGACCAAGGCTCTGATCCTGACTTCAATAGCCTACAAGTCTATACCTCTGTTTCCTTTGTCTGGATTGCAAACTCCTCAGTGAAGGAACACTTGTCTCGTATATGTACTGTCATATTAGATGGACCGTTACCAGTATACCCTTTTTACAACAGAGCAAACAGAAGACGGGAGGCACCTTCCACAAGTTTCTCGAGCAGACCAGTGGCTGAGCCACCTTTCTGAAGTAAGTTTGACACCAATACTTTTACAGGGAAGATGCGCTTCTGTAGTACAGCAGTGATTTTTTGAACAAAAAACAAAGCATTAATTGCTTGCTCAAGGCCACAGATTAACCAAACACAGTTAGTGAACTTTTAGCTTCCAGTTGTGCGCTTTCATCACATCGCTCCATTAAACGGGCAAAATTGCGTCTTCTAAACTAAACCTTTAAACTAAACCTTCCTTTGAAGTGAAACGTAAAGAAAAGGCACATTCTCAGAGGCAGACTCGCATCAATTGCCAAGACAAGGAAGGAAAGGAATTAAATCCAGTGAATATGCAAGAAATGACTTCTTGACAAGGTTTAAAACCCAACGTGAAAATTTTACACTGGTTTCCAGCCATTTAAGACTTACTAGAAGAGAGTACAGAAAATGCAAACCATGTGTGCTGAAGTGCTGGGGGTTTGCTCAAGAGCAAGCAGGGATATATTATTGTTTAGACTGATTTATACCGTTTAAGCAGATCCGGTTTCTTTAAGATATTCAGCAAACAGCAGGAATGTTTTTCATGTCAAGTCACTCCAGCAATAACAAATAGCTCACATATTCTGCTATTTAGGAAAAAGAAAATTGGAGAGGGGCCTGCAGCAGTGGCGGAAAGCCAGGTGGCTAGATTTGTTACGTCTTTGAGCCTCTCAGCCATACACATCCACCCTGGGACTAGTGTTGCACTGGAAAATTCTGACCCCCTTAAATAACGACTGGGATTGTAGGAACTGGAGCCCAGCCAACAGCAGCATCTCTTTGATGGGAATGGACCGATGTCAGCACCAGGAGGAAATCCACAACTGCATCAATCCAGGGGGAAGGGCACGTGCTCCATTCTCTCCCCAAGTATCCCAACTGGGAGAGACTGCAGAACTTAACTCTTTGCATACGGGACACATTTCAGCTACGTTTCCATTTGCTGCTTGTACAGGAAATGGCGTAGGCCTTGCTTTACTGTGGAGGCATAAGCACAGCTTTTGTTGGTGTCACTTTGCTTAGTTATATAATCTCACCTTTTTAAGGCCTCCAAAACTAACATTTTGACACAGAAGACAGTTTTGCTCCTTCCTTCTGATAGAGGTTGTTTCTTGGCTATGCCAAAAATAGCGTGGCTAGTTTCCACCCATGTATACTTCAGATCATCACCTCTGTTCTGACCTGTATCTTTTTTGTGTTACTCCAGGTTTGGGCACCTTTCCTTTAAATCTTTGTCAACATACTCAGACTCTGCTCCCTTTCATTGCCACAGCGTTACAAGTATGCTTCTCATTTTCTAATACAATGAATAGACCCTTCCCAAACAACCTTCGGTCTTACTCTTATCTACATTGGTGATATACAAAGGATGGAAACCTTGCGTCAGAAGTAGGAAAACAGAGAATCGCTATGCTTACCTCCCCAGCTTGATACAATAGTTCAAGGGAGGAACGAATGGAAATTGTTACTGGAAAACCAAAAGAGCAGTTGGGTACTGACATGGCAAAGCAGAGCCTGCAACAGGCCACCGCTTAAGTTCAAACCAGCTACCTAAGTTTGCCTTAGACTTTTCTCACTTTTAATACAGACAACATCTGAATTTGGACATACAGAGGACAGAGAATTGTGCACTTATGTTATCTCACTCCAGAAAAGCTGTAAATCAATCTATGGACAGAAAATTAAACCCTCACCATACATCTGCTTTTCTTCCATAGCCCTCTCCGCTGATCACCTCCGGGCTCATCCAATATGGTGTGCCAGTGACAGAGCGGATGCCTGTTCCAGACATACAGATTGTCTGCAGCCGTTTGCTGGCCCCAAAGTCCCCAAGCTTCACATTCCCAGCAGAGTCACGGAGAATATTGGCTCCTGGACAAAAAAAAGAATTGAGACAGCTGTTTTCATGCAATCCAGCTGTTGGATCTGCAGCCTAGAGAATTGCTATCCAACTCAGAAATACCCATGCTCACGGTACAGCTTTTTCCCCATCAAGCCTCAGGTGACCTGCTAAACATCATCTCTTTACTTCAGGCTGTAGACAAGCCAATGGCTAACGGCTGCAAATGGGAAAAACTTTAGGGTAAAAACATAAGGAAACAAAGGAGGAGGGGAAACGAAAGCTGAGTCAGCACTGTCATTGTTAACACTGTCTGTAAACAGCTCAGCCTACACAGGGCCCCCAGGCCAATGGCTCGGATAGTATATAGCTGTATAGAAAAGGATTTTATTTGGATGCTGCTTTGCTGAATACCCAGCTGACCAGAAAGCAATGGCTAACAGATGTATCTAATTAAACCACTTTGAACTCCTACAATAAACAAGTCAATCTCCACTTTACTTGGTCAGAGGTCCTGAACATGAAACATCAGGAAAACAAGCAATCTTAGAGGATAGCTTGTGTGTGGACATAAGCTACTGCTTAGACAGCAAAAGACAATTCTTCCTTCAAAGCTGCAAAAGGATAGAGAAGCCTTTGTTGCCAGTATCTGATACGTGCCTATGTGAACTCCCTCTGCCCTCAAACCAAATGCACTTGTGCAATGAGACAGTTCACCACTTCACTTCCCCGCTGGGAGAGCTGAATTCAGAACAACAAGCCCGTCCATCTAGTACCCTGGAGGCAAACTAGCAGTTTGACTTAGAAGATGGGTACAGACTAGTGATTTCCAACTCGACAGGTTTTTCATTTGGTAGAAAGCACCACATGATCAGTACACAAGGTGTTATTTAAGAATCAGCAACTCATTTCCCTTTGCCAGCCTAGAGGGGATGCGATGAGGATTTATAGGCAGGCACGAGAGCATATTTTTCCTCCACTGAGAAACCCTCCTGCCCTTCTAGAGCACAGAAATTTGCACAGCGCCTGCCACAGCTGTCGACACTAGCTCTCAAGGACACTGGTGGGCTCCATGGGGTTACACCGGGAAGTGCAAGATTAAGGATCAAGAATCAAACAGGCATTACCAGGAAGGCTAGAGACATTTCCTATAGAGAGGAGGCAGGACAAGTCAGGATAGTCTGATGTAAACAGGACCTCCAAGAGCAGGCATGGAGTTCTTATGGCAAATGGTATGTCTACCAGCTGAGGAATGGTACTTTGGCCAAGCACAGAGGAAATTGGAAAGGAATCCACAAAGAAAAAAAAATGCCTTGCAGGAGGGTCAGGGTAGGGGAGTGAAATTCAGGTGGCAACCCAGCCTCATTTTGCTGCGGTGAGAGAGAAAGATGAGGACTTACATTCCCTAAGAACGAGAGGCCTTCCAGTCCTCCTCACTATAACCACCCAACTGCCATGCTCTCAGCGCCAGTAGAGAAGGTGCTATTCTAAACTCTAAGACCAGGACAGGGAGATAATACCAAAAGGCAGTATTCAAGCAAAGCCCCAGCTAAGATACTGATTTCTTAACTCTTGGCTTCCTTTTTCAGAGTTCTTTGAGCACGTGGTATAAACATAAATCATCAGCTGATCTCACCCTTTATGTCCCTGTGCACAATCATGTTGCTGTGAAGGTATGAGACTCCCTCGAGAATCTGGCGAGTGTATTTCCGGGTTACGTTTTCCGTCAGAGCACCATATGCCTTTAGCTGGTCTTTCACTGACCCCTACACCAAAAACAAACAGAAGGGATTGGCAAAGAAATGACAAACCACAAGTCTTGCAGTCTCCATTCAATTCCCATGAGTTGAGACCGTTATAAATCCATCCAGCACAGTACTGAATTCTGGCCTCTTCTAAAGCCTTTTTGTGAGGCGCTCAGAGCATCTTGTCCTATGAAGCCCCTTTTGAGAAAGGTAAGGGCATGGCTCGCTCTACTGCAAAAATAACTTAAGGGAGTTCTGTCTGCTTCCTCTATCCTTCAGCTGGGCTGGTACAACTGTTTGTGGAGACATGCAACAAACTAGTTCAGTAGACTGATCCAGGTCAAAAGTCTCCCTTTTTGCAGAGTCAGTTTTAACCTGATTTGCTGCACTGCATGATTCTGCTAATTCATTCAGTGCTATTTATGAGTTGGCCAAAGTTCTTAGAAGTACTTTGATAGAACAAATTTAGAAGGAAGGAAAGAATTGGCTTTAGTGACTAATCAAGAGAATGTATTTCAGGTGCAAGACACTAGTTTTTTTTCCTTAAAGAAGTGAATACAATAAAAAAAAAGGCATAGATAAAAAGAAAGTGGTTATATTAAAATACAGTGTGAGAAGGGGGCATATCTGAGAGGGCATAAGGTGGATTACACAGTTAAGGTAGTAACAGTAGGATCTGGGATCCTGCTGCTTGTGTCAGCTTTTACCCCTGGCATGTACTCCATGAAGATGGTCAAAGTCTTCTCTGCTCGATCCCGTAGGCAGCCATAATACTGAACAATGCGTTCGTGCTGGAGATTCTTCAGCAGCTGAATTTCACACTCCAGGGCACTCACTTCCTATGGATGTCGAAGGAGAAAATAAGGCTCTGGCCCAAGGAAATATTCCATCCCAATGATTCTGTCCGTGTCACTGCCAGGGTAAGACCACTACTACACTGAAGGTGTCTAATCCATAGGATCAGCTCACCTAGCTCTTGCGAAAGGCAACCATTATCAATGCTTCAGATTAATGCTTATTGTATAATAAGCAAGTTAAATATTGCTGCAGAAGCTTCAACAGTTTGAAATAAAATAGAGGCAATATCATCACATACAGGTTTAGAACCAGAAAAACTTGAGTTTCTTGTCTTGATTTCATCATCCATCTACTGAATGGCTTTGGCCAAGTAAGTTGAAAACCTTCTTTGTCCGCAATTCAGAAATAACTCTTCTTTTCACCACTAACCTTGAGGACAGGGAGGGTTAAAAAGCTCTGAATATACTGCTAAACAACTGTCAGAAACACTTCTATAGGAACCTCAACTCATTAGATAGCAAGATTATAGGTGCTAGGAGTTTCTAGCTATTTCTGTCACCCAGTTCCTGCCCCTGATTTATGCTGATGACTTTTGCTCGAGTCAACGTTATAAATAGCCTCCTCTTATTGGCTTCAAAGCATTTGCAACTACGCATACGAAGCTGATTCTCTGCTTTAGTCCTGCCACAGACAACAGGGTATCATAGTGCAAGGGTAAAAAGGCTATCCAACAATTTCAGACTCAGAGACATTTGTTGCCCAGGAAAAGTATCAGATTCTTGCTGATTCCAGAGAATGAATAGGCTGAACATCAAAGGTACTGGAGAATGACGATTGATTGTTCCCCCAAAACTCTCCACTCTCCACCCTACTGTTATCCCTGCCACTGAAAGCTGCCAGATTCACTTCTCCCTTGAAGAGAGGATATAGCTCTTCAAGAGCAAGGACCTGGCCACTACAGAGATCATGGAACCGGAGGAAAAAGCTTAATGGGGCCAACTGATAGTTTAAGGTTTGGAGTTTCAGTGCCTTCAAAACACATTCCAGCCTGTTCTTCCCTGGCTCAGAGACACTGTCTGATTTACAGCAGAGACATGGTATAACTCAGAACTCACCAAGTTAAGACTTCTCTTGGCACCAGCCTCCCAACACACAATCAGAATAATTAAATCTTCATGGATCAGTTATTTCAGATCAAAGTGAATTTAATTTAATATTGGGAAACTGGTATATTGTTGAAACACTGGCAAAGAACCTAACAGCCACTCCAGCTGCATTAACTGTGCAGGCAGTAGTGTGCTAGTCTGTACTTTCATGCGAGATGCCCCTTCCCACCTCCACTGTTTCTAATGTGTTGTCACATATCACTTGACTAATTTACACACCACAGTTCAGTTTGTTTAGAGGCTAAGGAAAATTTAGAAGCCTCTAAAGAAACAGGACCTACCGCATAAGCCCATAAAGTGAGTTTTGCAAGTGCACGTAACTTTCTTCTTTTTTTTTTTTTTTAAACGCAGAAAGAGTAGGATTTGTTTCACTCACATCCATATCTAACCAGGAACACAGGGCAGTCTAGTATTCCTCAAGTAACCTGGCAACAAATCAAAAAGCTGAGAATGGAGAGCCAAAAATGAAGCCAAAAAATAGATATTAGTTTCAGGCTGAAGTTAATAATACGGAAAAATAATTTTTAAATAACTCTTGTAACTCTCCACATGACTTGAAACCCTAGTACAAACTAAAGAATATGCCAGTTTTCGAGGACAGACAGATACGGGCACATTACAGGATCTCAAAGTCTGCACAATGAAGTTAAGTAGCTCTGAAGAGAATTACCTTGCTTGTTTCAGGACTCTCTGGGTCAAACTGGACCTGCTTAGCTGCAAGCTCTCTGCCCGTGTCCACATCATAGCACAAGTAAACACGACCAAAGGCACCCTGGCCCAGCAGTTTTCCTCGTCGCCAGTTTATCGGAGCACTCGGAGCTTTAAAAAAAAAAAAAAAAAAAAACACACACACACACATCACACAGTAATAATTTCCCTTTTCACTATGCTATTGAAAGACCACAGTGAGCACTTCAAAGATCAATCTCTGTCATGCTGGAATTGAAATATATACTTCGCAGATGAAGCAGCAAAGACAAATATGAAAGGGACTCTTCCAGTATCATGGAGTTAGTGGAGTAACTCTAAACAGAACCCAGCAGTCCAGAGTCCTGTTAAAATGAAACTGCAGAACATTTTGCAAGGATAACTGCAGACAAGTTCTAGGCTATACAATGAGGTTGGTATAATTTCATTCCACCAGCAGGGTGGATTCTACATTACTATCTCAAGAGAACACCACTATCAAGAGAGGGGGCAGCAACTAAATAGGCTCTTCCGACCCCTGATCTGTAGTTATCATATGCATGGAATGAAGAGCTTATCAGCCTTTCTAAAACAATCCCACCCAGCTGAGAATGTATATTAAGCTTCTGGGACAATTTGAAGGACATCATTTGAGTACTTTGCCAACCATTGGTTACTTTGGAGTTCTTTCTCTTGGAGGAGGGACTTCACTGTAAGGCTATTTCTACAGCAGCAAAATTAGATGTCATAATTCCCACTAGAAAACGACATGGTGGAGGCCATAATGTAAGTTAGCACAGATATCTTCATTGCATGATGAACAATGAGACTACAGTAAAAATATACATGAGAACAGCCTAAGGCAGCCATCTCCAATGCCCCAGCAGGAGGTTATGTCAGCATGGAATTATGAGTTCTTATTATTCTACTTTACTGGCCACTGTACTGTACAAACAGCAGTCTCCTGATCCTGAGATTAACACCTGAGTCCAGTTTTCCACATTGCATTTTATCCCAAAGCATACTATTCAGAGAGCTGTTTGTTAGCTCTAACTTTGAAAAATGACACTACCAGACACAGCGCGATGCTTCCAATTATGTTGTAACTAACAAGAAATTGTAAAAACAAAGACAGGAACCAGCCATCTGGACAGCGTGAAAATACAGAAGGGCTGAGAGATTAGCTTTGCCACCTCTAATTTAGTCAGATTTACTGCCAGTCAGTGTTTTAGTGTGTTTGTTGCTTACTCTGCTGGTTTAATATCTTCATTTTGATCTTTAAATTACTGTACAGGATATCTGAAGTTCATTAGCAATGACTTATGCTCTTTTTTTTTTTTTTTTTTTTGATAATAGGTTCCCAAACAACTCAGGGATGCTATTAATATGGAAATAAAACTTTCTGCTAAGGAGTGAGTGGAATAAACAGTCCTTAACTTGTAACATAACTGTAATACATTAAACTGTTATAGTCAGGCTTGTGTATCAAGAAAATAGAACAAGCTTGTCTGCTTTTTTAAGAACCTTGTACATCACCTAGATCCAATCAAGTTCAGATTTTTTTTTTTTTTTTTTTTACTTTTTAGCTGAATTTCCCATGTTTTCTAAAGTAAAGGCCAGTTCCCAGTGCACGACTATAAACAGACAGACCACAGCTGAGATAACCACTGTGGGAGAAATAAGTGCTTGGTTTTTTGTTTTTGAGACTACAAAGAACTTGTAAAACGACATGTTCTTATTTAGTGACTACTGAACTATTTCAAGCACAACCAACCCCTAAAATATTTCTTACACAGTCATGTTACCATGGACTACAATATGATTTGCTAAACCTTACAAACAGAACGTCAGGTAGTAGAAAACAGCCTGGTTACGCAAACCTGGAAACGCTTTATAGCGACACTTTCCCACCTCCACTGCTGTTAGTTCGAGGATTATACAGGAAGAAGTCACCAATTTCTAAACCAACTCAACTCCAAACGAGGCGACTTATCTCATAGATGAGCCAGAACGATCTCAAAATACATAAAATGTGTTTTGAGCCATGAAATTGTGTGGTTTTGAACGGCTTGTTTAAATCAAACCACAGTAATATATTGGGTCTGGAGTTCATCTCTGACAGATCTCCTTTGCCCCTAACCCCAGCAGGCCTCTTCCCCAGCACTGGGACTATTGCTTACATTTAGTGGGAATGTTCCTCTCCTGCACAGCAAGGGCGTTTTCGCTGTCTGCACTCCGCAGGCGCCCCCGGGGGTCCAGGTACTGCAACGCTAGGCCCAGGTTTTCCCCATTGGTGCTTAGGGAACGACTCGAAGGCACCAAGGTGAAAAGATTCCCTTGGTGACGCCGTATCCGGGGAAACGTCCTCCGGCCTGAAGTGATAAAGATTAGAGAGGAAGAAAAGAGAAAAGTAAAATTTCTAAGTAACATGCTTACAAATGGGAAATGATAGCTGGAACTTAAGCAACGAAGAGAAGGGAGAGAAAATATGTTCCGCACTGTTCCCATGAAGCAGAATCTAGCACCGAACAGACAACACGCAAAAATACGTGAGTTCAGTGCTGATGCTGCTTGAATTCAGCACAGCTTTGGTTCGTTACCAAGGTAGAAGGGACAGAAGACTTTGTAATGGCCTCAGTGCAGCAGCGCTTCCCAGTAGCCTCATCAAGATCTAAATAGAACTTGCCTTCCAAAGGAAAGATTTGGTTTATAGGCTGCCAAGCAAGCTCTGAGGCTTGTTAACCACCACACAGGCAGAAGGACTTTCTAGATAACATGCTTCGGCTTACAAACACTATCCAGGAATAAAGATTATGATAACCTGCACTTCCTATGGAACTCAGAGAAATTAGTTTCCATAAAATTACCCAAGTGACAGTTAAGTGATCTGACAGGGTACGTGATCCTTCAAGTCACTGGTATCTTATACTGAAAGACCCAAGAACACCTAGCTGGTGTTGCAAATTAGCAAAGCATAATGAATCCCTGAGGTTGGAACCCACCATTATTTCACCAAGGCTTGTAAATAAGCCCACTGCTTAACTCAGTAGTCACTGATCAGGCTGGATTCCCTCAGAAAACACAAAGCAAACAAAAAATTACAGAAGGTCACCTTGGGCTGCTAAGAAAATGTAGCGTCACACGTGGCAGCATCATCTCGGGCACCAACTGCGCATGCAAGAATCGGGGCCCTGCAAGACTCTTCAAGTAGGAGTTACGTTTGTCCCTGGAGAATGCCATTGCCTCACCTTCTTTTTCAAGCCTGGAATCTCAGGTCTGAAAAATACTCACCATCGTTGTAGTCTTTGTGCTGCATGGAGACATTGTAGCGCCGAGGGTAGGTCCCACCTTTCCCTGCTTTGTCATAGATCTGGTTCTCGCGATCTGGAGGCAGAGACAGAAAGTGAGGCTCCTTCAAAAAGGACATACCTTCTAATGACAGAACACGCCTGTAACAGCAGGCTTTTTAAGAAGGGAGAACTAGTAACTTGATAGCTTTTCAATCAACCGATCTCCAATTATTTTATTTATATAATTCCAGTAAACAATGGGGCTAGTCAGCCAACAGCAGAAAACGTCTAGATCAAATACTCTTTATGCTGGACACTGACGTACCTGAGAATTCCTGTCTGTTATCAGGAAAGCTTTGGGCCCTTGACATCCGTGACTTCCGAAAAGAAGGGCTATTAAAGAAAGAAGGCAAAAATAAGCTTTGCCAGCTGTTTGCTGGCGAGAACATTACAAGGACTTTAGACACAAGCCAATATACCTGTGCACTGGTAACGGTGATTCTGAAATCTATGTCCCTGCAATAAATTCACAGCATACCTGGAAGTCAGGCAAAGCCCCAGCTAACCAGGCTTAATTTTCCAATGCTTGCAGTCATCCTTTCTGTAGTGTTTGTGCCATCTAATCAGTGGTACCCAGCCTATGGCTTGAGACCCAGTCTTCCTGCAGCTACACGTAATGAAAGTTAAAACTAAGGCTAACAGGAAAAGCAGAACAGGATACTACCTTCAGCACACCGCTCACAGGCAAGTAAAGAACAGGACCACTGCCCTACATGGTTTACCATGAGGGGTAAGAGTTCCTGTCCTGAAAACTTAAGTTCACTTTCCTCTCTACCAGCAACAGATGTGCCTAAACACAAACACAGCTTACAACACCAATCCCTCGTGTTTCTCCCCAATAAGCAGGGCCCTTCAGCCAAGCCTAAGTATGGCTCCTTGGCTGGCAGAAGGCTTTCAAAGTCTCCCAAGAGCTTACACAAATTTAATCTGGGCAAAAGCCAAATTATTTGCTTTTTTTTTTTTCTACCCAGTGTAAAGGGAACGAGCCTGATCCACCTTTTAAGACTCCCAAATGAGATACTTTTCCTGCCAAAGAACATCATCAGCTTCCCCAGATTATATCCACTCCCACAAGGGGCAATCAGGAAGGCTATTTTTTTTCTTTTTTCTTTTTTTTTTTCTCCTTCATTTCAGGCAGGGAAAGGGGAGAGAGGGACAGGTAATATATAAGTTACCTAAAAAGCAAAACAAAACAACACCTACAGCTACCTACTACTACATCAGCTTGGAGGAACCATAACAACACAGCTGAAGCTCAATATTCCTGGTGCCAGAAAGCCGCACTTGCAGTTCAGATTAACAGGACCTACAGCTGCTCATCAACACCTGAAGTTACATTCCCCCCCCCAGGGGAAACACTGCAGGGGAGAAAATTCAGTTTTGTGGCTTCTGGTTTCCTCAAATTTGATTAGTCTTTGTGAAATTATACTCTTTCTAGGGCTCCATATATAACCATAAACTGGACTTTTCAGGTTAAAAAATTTTACATGGGAGCCACCTACAAATTCATACTCTTCCTTACATACACATTTAGATGTTCAAGGGCAGCACTGCTCCTAATACCTGCATGAGATCAGCACCATCAGCAGCAAAGGAAGGGAAAAGAGGGATCTAGAGCATATCAGACTGTGACAAGCAGAGCTCCCCCATTTGCCTTTGGGATTAATGCTATATCTTGCAGGACACAGGAATCTAGTGTAACGATATATTTCTGTACCTTAGAATAGTTTGGTTTTTAGTTTTTTTTTTTTTTTTTTTAAATGAACAAGTAGAGCCTTGTCTTAAAGGGATTTAAATACGCTGCAGCCAGATGTTCTCAGAGTCTAGGCTCCACACAAACGGCACACTTTAGAACGCTGTATTTATAACATAGAACTGCCGAAGTACCAGTTTGTTGATGCATGGTTTTGCCAGAAAATAAAGCAGCCTTAAGATGTAGTTAATTCTCTCTAAGAAATATATTGAGATCTTGAGTAGGAAATAGACTCCAAGAAAACTCTGGAGATGGAAAACAGATTTTTCACATAGGTACCGCTGGCATTTCAATTTGAGCACAGAAGTTTCTACCAGTTCGTATGTTTGTACCTGTCTGCTGACCTGTCCAAGGACTGACAGCTTCCCGACACAGAGTTTTCAGCGCTGCTTAAAGGGTCCAGCATCTGCAACACAAGAAGTCACATAGCAACATCAGCTCAGCCTACTGCCTAGAAGATACTCTACCAGAGGATCAGAATCCACTGCTGCTTGCTTGAAGGATGTCCAAAGGAGGGAGTCTAAAGCTGTTTAGAATGAACAGCTTTCCTTTATCTCCTACAGCATTTGTTAAACGTTAAGGACTTATCAAATTTGAGCCATTACTCTGCTTCAGGTTGATGGCAGACTGATATGAACATGATGGCTCAAGGTGGCCAGTGTGCTGGGTTTTAATCCCAAGTGACTTCAGGAACAGAAGCTCTGCTGCTGCTACTGCACTGCTGTCTCCACCTGCAAGTTGGACTTTGGCCTCACTTCCTACTTTTTAAACAGAGACCACAATTTCAATGAGAGGGTCACATGAGCCTGATAATAGGAAACCTGAGCACATATATATAATGCACACCAAAACTGTAGGGCTCATTCAGAGGTGGAGAGACATGGCACAATATACATAGCAACTGCTTCTGGCAGTCCAAAAAAGGCTTTGCATTTACACATAAACTATGCTCCAAAGTTGTTTGTATAAGTGTACAAAGCAATATTAGTAGCAACTCCAGCTACTGAATATCCTGGAGTGAAAAAGAGGGCCCAGAAAGCAGCAACAAGTTCCTTAATAACTGCACTTATTTTTCTTCACTCTAGTGCTTATACTCACACATTGTTCATTGGTTTCCGGGATGAATTCACCTTCGCTATTTATGCTGGTGTAGGAACCCTGCCGAGCAATGCGCTGTTGCCTCTCTGGAACATAACCAGGGGGTGGTGAACTTCGGCCTGTGTTCTGGGAACCTGGAGCAGAAAGGAGGACGTTTCTGGTATATATGCTTACTGAACCGAGACTGCACAAGCATGTACATAAAGTGAAGGTATTCACCCGCTTGAATTCAACGATCACAGAAATTCTGGAATGAACCTTACAGTCTGGACAGAAACAGAACTGAAGTGCAACATCAATAAAGCAGAGAATGAGAAGATTGCTCCTAACAGAGCAGTCACCTATCTCTACCCTCCTCTGCCCAGCACTCCAAGCATAATTTCAGCATCTCAGGAAAGGCAGACTGGAATCTGTCAAGACTCCAGGAATCCTTGGCCTTCTAACAGGAGCATAGACTTTGTTTCCCTGCTAATCTCCACTAAACAAAACACTCGTCAAGGCAACCAGCCTTATACCCTGGTTACAAGTTTGCCTCAACTAGTATCATCTACCTTGAATGACAGTACTGTGTCTGCTAGTTATCATCAGCTGAGCTAATTATACTGACAGTGAGCAATTTAAACATCCTACAGGAGCACTGCGTTACCTTTGTAAATAGACCCAACGATCTCTGTCTTACTGTGTGAAACTGGAACAGTACAACCAGCTTGGGAAAAATACAGAGGTCAGTTTTGCAGTTTTTGAAATGAGACAGCTAGAAGGACAGAGTATTTAAAAAAAAAGAAAGAGAGAGAAAAACATTTTAGTCATCTGTTATGGTACTAAGGAGTTTCTGTTGTGCTACCTACTGAGAGGAGCTTAACCCGTAGCATTTCTTTATTCCTTGCAGGACTTGAAGGTGCTACTTTAGAAACAGGAAGGCACAAAATCCTTTATTTGCAGTGACCTGCCTACCCGGAGCTCCCATCAAGTCAAACTGAGTGCCAGGAAATGCTGTGGTCCAGCCAACCTACTCAAGGTCACTCATGAAGTCAGAGACAGAGTTTTAAGATCAATTCTCAAACTATGCTCTTTATGAGGCTGTCTTTAATTAACTGTGTGTACTCAGGTGCTATGAAAGATGGGTAAAGACCAGCAAACACTCTCCCAAGGAAAATATTTTCTACAGAAGTTGTTGTAATAAAGGGGGAAGGCAAACGCTGGTAGAAGCTCATCAAAAGCCGGCGCGTGCACCTTTTGAAGAAGTGCAGAATGAAAAACACAGCGGCGGCTTGGTGTGCATAGGGTGGTGGAGTGCATGCAAAAAGCTACTGCTAAGAGCTACTACCTGATTTTTCAAGTAACACTGTAGGGCTCACGTGATACTACAAGCCAACCGGAGCAGAGATAAACAAGAGAGCGTGCTTTGTGGCTGCACTGAGTCACGAGAGCACACTTTCACTCTTTCCGATACAATGCCATGGCTGGCTGAAAGGAGCCCAAGTCCCGCTGGCGTCAGCCCAGCCACTATTGTGGAAAGGCCACCATCACTGGGCAGGAAAAGGAAGTCAGCACTAAATCAATGTATATCAAAGGAAGTGAGTGGAAAAAACACAAGTGCTGCCAGAATGCTTAGCAATATATATATATTTTTTAAATAAAAGTTATTTTACTTCCAAATCTCTGAACCAGTGACAGCAGGCTTGAGGCCTGTCCACTTTAGAATACAGGAACTACACAGGTGTATCTTCTACATGCAAACACCTTCCGTTGAACCCCGTTTTCAACTTTCATTTCATCATGTGGTATGAATAGGAAAGTTTCTGTGCCTGAAACTCTAGGAAAACGGGGTACATTCTCTTTCCAAAATCAAAGATAGGAAAGGAGAAGGAAGGAGAAGGAATTGACTTAAGACTGATCTACTGCCAAAATACTATTGGACCGCTAATAGAACTAGAACCCTTCTGGATCTCTTAATAAGGCAGCAGTCTGCTGCTTTGACATGTTCATAAAATAAATAAAACTAACACTTTCTTGACTGATGAACGACAGGCTTATCAGAAAGTGTCCCTACGCAGGGATAAGGGAATAGAGACTGTGCAACAGCAATACAGAAGGGGCCCCTCATTACTATACAGTTTACCCATGACAGACACTCAGTACAGTCTGTTAGCTTTGGCATCATTATTTGGATACCTTAGAAGGCCAATAAAGGAGAAAGGTTTTTTTTTTTAAATAAATATTTTTGGCATTGAATTTGTCTGTGAAAAAATTAATGTAATGTTCAGACAAGCATGGATACCACTGCTTTCTTCATAGTTCCGAGGAATGCTGCTCTAGCTTAAGTTAATTAAAAAAAGGATGGGAAAACCCCTTCTGTACCAACTGTACCAATTTCAGGCACGTACTTCACAAGCTTTCAGCACTTCTGTTTGTTTGTTATTGCACAAAAGCAAACTGAATAAAAGCGGATCAGCAGACTCTAGACAGCATTCACAGAGGCTAGACAAGTCTAACATAGAGAACTACTCATCTAGTTCTCAAGTCCTCCTCTGCTGAGTCCTCCTCTCCCAGTTCAGTTTTGGTCAGGACAGTGTGGATCTGACTCCTGTTTATACCATCCAATATGGAGATTATTGATTCTAATTTCATCAGACTTGTTAATCAGCACTAGGATTGATTTGCAAGTGTTGATCTAAAACCCTGTTAGGATTACCCCTCAAGTTTACAGCTAATGAAACTGAGACACTCCTCTTCTGCAGAGGGAGCTGGTTTAGAGCCTGGAAACAAACCAGTGCTGACATCCTCCAGCTCCTTATACTGTCCTTGTGATGTGCAGCACCTATCACCTGAAGCAGTGAGTCTGATATGCCCTAAAATATCCGTTAAAACAAACAAAACCAAACCAGCCTCTGCTTCTGTTTCCAGTAAACTTCAGCTTTTCTCACTTTTAAGGCAACGTCAATACGGACCACCTTAGGCTCTAGCCTTCACAGTGCAGACCCCTATTATAGCTCACCTTCTACCTGCTGCTCCACTGCTCACTGAGGTTTCACACAAAAAAGCCAGATTCTAAACCATCAACTTTTTTTGTTGCACCCAAAAATCTTAGGAGAAGTCTCAGATGTTTTAGTTTTTCATATAAAACGTTCACAGCTTTGATCTTCTTTCATCCGCAGATTTGAGAAGAACATTACAATTATACAGAGGATAACAGACAAATTGGGACAACTCAGATCTATTACAGGAAGAAGCCTTAAAAAAAAAAAACCATGCATGTGTATGGCTACTCTAAATCAACGTACTAAATAGTGCATCATATGTTGTGTAAGCTGTACGTATAGTTAGCAAGTCCCTCCTGTAAAAATTTGTATGCCTTAACCTTAGAAGAAGTTATGAGAGTTGATAACATCTGGCAATCACAGGTTTAGACCTGCATAACAGGAGTTTTACACGGACCTTTCCACTAAATGTGAATTCACTAAGCTAACAGAAACACAGAGGAAATGAGGCAGAGGCACATATCACTGACTTTTGTTATTGTTTTTTGTGCAGCTGTGCCAGGTACCTATCACATTAACCTTGTGCTAAAGGACTAGAGTCCTTTAGCAGTTACCACAGCAAAAGGTAAGGGAATTCAATATTGTAGCAGGCTGGTTAGATACGCAGTGGCAATTCCTGTGCTACTAGTAAAATGCTGATTAGAGGAGCTAGTACAGATTCCAAAGCCCAACATAAAAAAAAAAAAAAATCTAGTTTCATGAACTCAAATTGCCAATCTAAATAAAAAAGCTTAATGGACTCACGTAAGCTTTCCAAATATCTAACCTCAATGAAGCTGGCTCTAGGACATCCTCTTTAGCAGCTCCTCAGCCGTTCAACAACTCAGTAAGGAACTTTGAAACATTCTATCATAAACACGTTTAGAGCCTTTGAAAATGAACTGCCTTGTCCTAGAATAACCTTTCAATTTCTCAAAGGTTTCATAAGCTCTATACCATAAATACTAGTGCCCAAAAGATATGCTTCACAAAATAAAGAGAACAGAAGTGGCAAAAATACTCACTGACAGACAGATGCCTACTTCTGGGTTCTGGCTGCTGATAGGGTGTGTTCACATCCCCCACCGATTGGGAAGTTTTAATCCTGACTTGCTTGGGCAGTCCAGAATGGGGTGAGGAACTGGTCTGTTGGGTAAAATGAGAAAAAGAAAATGAGACTGAGGAGCTCAAGCAGTCTGGCCACAGCTTCAAAAATATCATTATGTTTAGTAGCAAGAAGGTAGCTGAGAGACAGCCCTAGCGCCTGGAATCTTATTATTTCACAGAAGAGAAACAATAAAGGCAGCAACAGAACAAGCTTCACAATCACCGGGTGAAACAGGAGTCGAACAACTAGAGCATGCTACCCTCCAGCCTGGAACCGAACGCAAGATTTACGAGTCTCAATGTTTGTCTTCCATTCGCGAGTGTCCGCGAAATCAACAGGAAAGGGGCCCGTATCACGCTTTGAGACCAGACCATGGAAGAACCTACAATTGCTGTCAGCCATCTCAGCTGGCAGAGATAAGGTGTGGATCTTGCACTCTTGCTGAGGCATTTTGATAGCAATCCGATTCCTCCCAATTTTTAAAAGTAACCTGACAATTATGACACTCTTAAGCAAAAAATAAATTCTAAAAAAAGTTTACAAGCGCAAAGAGTTTGGAGATGCCAAAATTAACGCTGCTTGTGTTGCCTTCATTTATCCCTCCCTGAGCTTATATGCAAATAATCTAATTAAAGGTTATTTTTCAACAGTGCCTTCATCTCGTTCAGCGCAGAAAGCGGAGTGAAAGGAGACACGTCAAAGGACTTCTGCTGCATTTGAGGAAAAAGATGGAAGGGGTGACTCAAGCATGCTTTTTAGGAAGAGGGAGGATGGCTTTGCAATTAAAGCAGCAGGATGCTGCCTGGGAGGATTCTTGCCTTCCTTGTGCCACAGTTACACACACGTCTGCCACACAGAAACCGCAAGGCTGTTTCTTAAACCAGACTCTACTGGGCGCTTGCCTGGGGATATTTAGACTGCAGCTTTAGGCAGCTAACAACTCTGTGCACTCTCCACGGACAGTATGGGGAACTTGGGCTCTTAACATGGGACTGAATTTTACTGCGTATACTGACCTTGACCATGGATTATCCAAGTATGATTCACCCAGCTCTGAACACACAAAATGCTGTGGCCTGCAAAGCTCCCTGAAGCAAATGAGATCTTACGCGTGTCACAGCGAATGCTTAATACAAGGGGATACTTTCAATTTTAATTTTGCTGTCCCGAAGTACCTAGTTTTACAAGACAACATAATATTCTCTTTCTCTTGTGGGTTGTAAAAATTAACTAATGCCTGTAAAGGACTCGTTTTATTGGGACGAACAGAGCCAAAAGGACCCTGAGGAAATAAATGCTGTCTTCTGAAAATCCTTTGAACAGGATGTGGTAAATAAGGCGTGAGGCTGTACAATGGAAAAGGTAAAGTATTGAATATGTCCTCCATTAATAAGCAAAATCTACCTCTTGCACAGAATAAGGGGGAGGGGGGCTGGTTTAAAAAAAAAAAGTCTTCAATTGCACAAACTATCATGAAAAAACTCACGGGGGCTGAATAGAGGGTGCACAGGTCACACCATTTACACTGGTGGTCTGGCCCTAGTTCTCTAGGTGTTCAACTTAACCAGTTCTTCCCATTAGTTTCTAAACAGAAAGAAAGGATTGAAAACAAAAGCAAGCAAGAGCACAAATAAGCCGCACCAAGAGGCACAAGGAAATTAATATAAACTGTATTCACAAACACAGACTCTCAGTACTAGTCACACAGCTACGGCTGTAAAGTTAATTTTTTTTTAATATACATATTTGTGCCAAAGTCACAGCGTTACCTTTCCATCCCCAGAAAAAGAAAAGAGCACAACCAAAACAAAATCTGCATCCTGTACTTCAGGAAAAATAATGCTTCCCGCTCCCTCAGTGGGATGAGATCATGCAGCCAAGAAGCCTCCTTCAGACTTGTGGGCTTTTGCTTTATCACATGTAGGGCTCTCCTGTCAGGCAACTCAGAGATGAAGAGGAAGTCGGAGGAGAGGGGGGAAACAGTGGCACTTACTGAAGACTTCGCTGTTTGTTTCTGCTTTGAGCAAAAGAGGAAAAAACAGCTAATAAAAGGACAACACCACAGTATTGGTTACTGGCTGGTGCAGGGATGAGATTTACTAAGTGTTTATTGTAGGATGGCTTTGGTGGCCTGTGTAAAGTTTGGATAGTATCGTTTAACGTCTGTGTTGTAGTCTGAAGACCCTGAAGTTAATAGAGGGCTGTAAAAGAGGATTCTTTTACAGTGTTATAGCAAAAGTCGAGGCCACGTCTTACAGAGTGTTTCCCGAGAACACAGAACGTAAGCCTGGCTATACTAGGTCAGACCAAAGTCCTTCTTACCAAGTAATGTCTTGAGAACGGCCAGTAATGAATGGGTAGAAAAAGGGCATAGGACAAGGAACAGTGTGACCCCTGACTCCTACACCCTTCCAGCTTCTGGCATTGATTATTTGGGAAAGTGCTGTTAATATACCTGAAGGTGTTTATATGTTGATTAACATGGACTATCAAATTCAAAAATAGCGAGAAATATATTTAAGTTCTCTTGACAGTTCCAAGAATTGCAGGTGTCATTCTTCCAAGAGACTGAGCTCACAGCCTGCAGAACTTGAAAAGGGATGAAACATTCGAGGTTGACAAGACACTATCAACATAACTTTCAAGATCAGGGTAGCTTCTTGTGTCATGCAATTCAGTCGAGTTTGTTAATTTGCAATTAAACTATCTAAGCAATCAAGGTCTTTGGTTTTAGAAGCTATATGACCTTAAGGCTGACAAAAGACATTGGTTTAACAGCCTCACTTGACAAAAGTTCTCCAGTTAGATCAGCAACAAAAGAAACTTCTGACGCTTTCTGCCCTGTTCAATTCCCAGTTCAGTTCACTCCCCAAAACAGGCAGCTTTGGGAGCCCCGCTTAAAGACATAACTACTCATGTTATGATCTTTTCTGCTGAAAAGTGAAAATTACACTCACTGCCACAGCTCCCTGTGACATAGGGAAGTGAACCAAGACAATCAAATTCATCTTAGCTGTGAATATGCCTCATCGTTAGGTAAAAGCAACTTCATTTCTACAGAGTAAGGCTGCATTCAAACCAGTAAACTACAGATGGGAGAAAAGTCATTAGGAAGTGTCCTAAGGCTTTCGAACCAGAAAAAAATATTAATAGCATGTCTTTAAGAATGACTTATGCTTTCTTAAAGACAAGATTATTACAAGCAGTTCTGACACTGTGCGATCAATCAAAACTATAAAAGGCTCTCTGTGAACTTAACTCATTAAGCGCTTTCTGGATACAGTCATTGGGTATTCTAAGTAAATGTCCTTCATAATTACAGTTTAGAAATCTCTGTTCAATGTTTTAGTCCCTAAACACCTGCTGAAACAAGCAAAAAAAAAAAAACGATACCTATAGCTTAACCAAAGCAAAGAGCATAAACATACACGCGTGTGCGCGTGTGAAGCACAGCAACCTTACTAATTCATATTACTCTTTTGGAGTAGAATACTGCTACATTTCAGAGACTTAAAAGGTAAAAATCTTCACTTTTTCCACAGTGCCACAGGAGTCGTTACCTACATGGTTTCTGTCCTGAGACAGCAGTAATATTCTGAGGCTTTTCACATTAGAGCTTCGGTCCAAGAGATCTATTGCTTTATCCAGGTCATCTTGATTTTTCAAAGGAATAGATAACTGCAAAACACAGAACAGAAAAATCAGCAAAGACAGAAAAATTTAAGTCTACTTGCATAATAGGAAAACAGTCAGAATACAAGATTCCAATTGCTCAGTTATCCCACAAATTTTCATCATAACGCTGTCTTTTAATAAGGGGTTTTCCTCCCACACCACCAGAGACTGCTTGACCCGCTGCAAATTTCCCTATGGCAGCATCCACAAAAAGATTAATCACTGCTTGATTTTTTTGCTTGCAAAGAACAAGTCAGAGACAGGCTCTTGACTCCCTGATGAGAACACTGTCTCAGAATATTTATGAATCCAGACCTAATGATCAAGTGAAAAATAGTTTCAGATAAGACACGAGTACAAGGAAGATCAAGACTCTGAAAGAGGGAATCAGAGAAGAATTTGAAGACTGCTAATGAAACCCCATGAAATTATGCTCAGACCCCTATTCTACAGCCCACAACTCAAAATGTGAGTAAGTTAAGAACACTGAAGAGCCACTTTACTTTCATTTTTGTCCAATTTCTACTGGTGAATGGAGTTTTGCTTCCCTTGCATGAGGGATGCAGTCCCCAGCAGTAGGGGTGTGCAACACCACAACAAAAAACAAGGAAAAGCCAGGCTGTCCAGAGTGAGCAAGTCAAGCAAATCCTTTAGATTAACAGAGATCACCCCAGTTCCTCAGTGACATATGCTACTCCCCATGTCACTTTCTTTACCAATTAGTAAAGCTCCCTTCTGGCAACATATACCCAATAGCTTCCCCTGTTCTCCAACTCCTGTTGTGTGCCTACCAGCAGGGCAATAAGCGGAAAGCATTGCAGCCAGCAGGAGGTAGATGCATTACAAATGGCTAGATGGCTGCCTCTGGTCAGCATTCAGACAAGACAAACCCAGTCCTGACTCTGCTACTGGGCAGCTAAAAAAAAATGCCTTTGGGACTGCCTACAGTCCTTGGACTGTACATGTGTTTGCCTGCAGTAGTTGATTTCTGCAGTCAAGATCCTTTAAACGCCTTTTGTGCTTCCCCAAGAGAGCCTCCCAAACATCGGTAGGACGAACCAAGATGCTGACGTTCGTACAACAAACAGACATCAGTGTGATGTTTTGCCAGTATCAAAAAGTTTTCCTCTGGAGCAGAGCGATTCAGGTATGGTTCATATTAGAGGGCAAAGCTGAAAGTTAAACTTTAGAGTTTAGAATTTGGGATGGAGAAAGGTGGTGTCATCTAGAGAGATCGTTATGTGCTTTGAGCATTGGTAACAACCCTTTGTACCTCATTGTTCATGTAGTGCAGGTCCAGTGGCTGTCCAAAGGCTGTTTTCACTTTCTGTTGCACATCTTCATAGCGCACAGGACGGACAAATGGGATAATTCTGGAAGGAAAAGGAATCAGGGATTGAATTAAGATATGTACCTGATCACACAATCAAATTAGATGGGAGAACCATTAAAAAACCCACAAAGAACTTGCACAAATGCAATTTATTCTTATTTTCTCTGAGCCCAGACCTTCCGACATACTAGTTATAACATTCAGCTACTTCCTTGCCAGGCAAATGACAGGTAGTTTGAGACTAAGGTATACAAATAGCTGCAAGAAATCCAAATGGCAACTGGCAGAGCCATCCTAGGGGAACCCTGCAAAATCCTGCGACACAGTCACGCTTTTCAGAAAAATCACAGTATAGTTTTCTCTGTTCAGTATTTATGATTGTTTTGCCTGTCTAGGAATAAAAACTACACAGCGTTAGGCAAAGAAGCAACGTGAAGTTCCAGCAAAGCTTCTGCGACTGTTTATTTTGCTGGAATGTTCTTCTGTAGGAACTTGCCAAGTACTCAGAAAGTCGCTACCTTGACAGCAATGAAAAAAAGACTATTTTCCCTCTCTTCAGAGCACAAATCAGTGAGTGAAAAATACTGGGTCAAGAACCAGAGGATTCAAATGTAAACTATGGTTTACAACCCACTAGACCATATTTTAGCAAGGCAAGGATGTCCAATACTCAGAAATCCACTCTGACTCTTTCTACTGCACAAGGCCCAGATGGATGTTTGTTCCTGCCTTTCGGCTCATTTCCCCTAGACTTCTCACCATCTGCTTCTCCACAGGCCAAAAGACCACACTGATTCTCGACCTCTGGCAGGTTAAACAAACAGCTTTGGGACACAGTCGATCACGACGGATCATTCGGAAAGCTGGTCGACCGCTCTCTTAGTTAGCTGCTTATCATGCTGCTGCAACTTGGAACAACCTGCTTCAGCGCAGCTCCTCGTGGCTCTAGTATCGCCATAAAAGCTGCAATTATTAGCACCACTTGGCAATTCTGACATCAGGTTGAAACAGGAAGACTTGAAGGGACCACAGAAACTCAAGACCTGTCTCGTTCACAGGGACAACTCTTTCAGTTCATCTCTAGTGAAGCTCACAGAGTTTCTGCTGAACCTGCCTTTTGGACAGAAGGCTCAGCTTCCAAAATGTCAATCCAGCATGCTTCGCCAGCACTCAGTATCCTTTCACTATATGCAGTTTTTGTTTTAAATAGCTCTGAAGTCAGTTGGCTTCCTCAGCCCCTTCCCAGGAAGGGCTCATCTTGCTACTAGTCCTACAACATTCAGCTATTTAGAAATAATTGTCGTTGTTAAAAAAGCAGCCCACAATAACATTTTCTACATATTACTAAAAAACCCATCCATGAAATTATAGTACTCTGGCACTGTACAAACGTAATTTGGCTCTCAGTGGAACTGAAGTCCCTTATAAAGGCTTCCATTCTATACTCAATGCGTTAAAAAGCAGAGCTGTTCTCAGGTGCCACAAATTCTATTAGTTTAAAAACTCTGTGCACTTTTCCAACACAAAATCATGGACTTCAGGGTTTAAGGAGCCCATTCCTGCCTGACCACCTTAAATATTTGTGGTTAGATCTGGCAGCTCCTCTGAAACCAAACACACACACTTACATTCTCAGTGCAAGCGTGCTGTCTGCAACTGCATACCACTTTGGGAATGGGGAATTCAGGCAAGCGTAACTGCATAATTAGACTAACACACAATCAACCTTTTCATTTTAACGTTGCTTCAGAAAAACCTTTCTCCCCCCCTGAGCTCTGTGCCATCTTAAATGCACTCACTCAGGCAGAGGACAGGTAAAATGATAGTTCGACGGTGACAAGATTTCACTTCCGAGTTACCTTGTCCTAATGCTGTATCACAAGAAATTGTGACAGGTCAGTGGCTCTGCTGTAGTCCACACAACACCTTTGACATCGTCAGCCAATTCTTCTCTGCACTTGACTAAGAGTGCAGTGCGTGCCAGCTATGATTACTTTTGAATTTTCTCCTCATGCACCAATAAGCACCATTTTCCTTAGTGACAGAATTCACCATGCAGGACTTTGAGTGAAACAGTTCAACTTTTGACAAAGATTCTATGAATTATTCTCCAATGCCTGCTCTAGCAACGAAAAAGTGCCTCTCCTTTTCTGTTACAACAAAAAGCCCTGAATTTGACAATGAGGGATACTGGGGAGCTTAAGTAGCTGAGTCAGTAACCTTTGCTAATAATCTGCTGTCAGGATCCCTGCCTACCACTTGTACTGCTGCAGTATCAAACATAAAAACGCTTTTTTTTTTTTTTTTTTTAATTTGCAAGATATCATGAAACCACAAGTTTGTTAAAATTGCTGTCTGGGAAGGGAGAAACCGAAAGATTCTTACAGGATGTCTGTCAAGAGTAACATGCAAGTTCATGATTACAATCAAATTAATTTCTTCAGAGAAAGGAAACTGGAATATAACATCTTGAGCCCTCTTTGAGGGGAGAAAAAGGGATCTTGAAGAGCCTCGAAGAAGCTGCAAACAAGCCTGGAGGTTTCCCTTATGTTCTCACAGCCACTGAAGAGCTGTAACAGCATCAAGACTTCCTCTCAATTAGAAGGGAAATAAGGGTTTTTTTTTTGAGATGAGCTTTGAAACTTCTAGGCAACCATTAAGTCTTCAAGGAATTCCCACTGATACAACATTTGCATTCTATGGTTGCTCCAGTATTAATAGTGAGCTATAAGTAACACTGGCTTCCAAGCTTCATTCCATCAAGGAGTGTGCGCATTAAAATATATGCTCAAATTGAGGCCTGAGCATCAATAGCAGAAATTCTGAACTGACTTTAGGAACAGTAAAGTTTTAAGCAGTTGTTAACAATGGGCTTTACTGCTTTATTATTTAATTTCCTAAAGCTGTTACTGAGCACAAGTTTCACCTTGATATATAAGTTAGATCTATTCCTTTCCTGGTGATGTGATCTTTTCATGAACCAACAAATGCAAGACAAGTTTCTACAAGATCTTCATGAAGGACAGATTGGCATTTTCTTGAAGTGCCTAATCAACCAGTCCAAGTTGTGGGGTTCTCAAGAATGGAGGCACATTTTATAACCTGCTGCAACAGCCAAGGGGGAGCCAATAGTGTCAAACAGCACACCAGTAATTTCCTCTGAGAAAACAATAAATAACCCTTTAGCAAGGAGCATGAATAGTTTAAAAAAAAAAAAAAAAAGGCTTGCGACTGAAGATACACCTACGAATCACACCTGAACTACTTAGACAAGAAAAAATAAGAGTTCCATGATGCATTAGTGTCTTAAAAACATGAGTAAGGTGGTGGCCCTAAAATTCAGGAACGACCTTCTGTGTACATGGAATCACAAGACTTGTAAAACGCTTAGATTTGACTTGGGTGCAAGGTATTTTATTTCAGCAAAAAGGTCCTCATGTCCCTACAAGGGGGGCTGAATGAAAGACTTAACTAAATTTTATTCATTGGAAACGATACTGTAAATATGGAAATGCTAATTCAGTTCTGTTTTTTTGTTAAAGATGTGTCTCAAAACCAAGTATTAGAGGAAATAACATGGAAACTTTTAGGCCAATGAAAAATCTTCCCATGCCGTATCTGTTGCTCAGTCACAGCAGGACAGTAATAGTGGTAGATCATCAGGAAGTGAGAAACTAGAAAAGAATGAAGCTAGTTTGATCAGTTTCATTTGTTTTTAGTTAAATGAAACAAAAAGGGAACGTTTCTGAAATAAAGAGACTATCAGGCTGTATGTATTCTAGGCTGGATAGCCTTTTAAATATTAATGCAATTCACATACCAATAGATAGGATGAAAAAACACCAAAGAAAAATGTTGTATGATGCACACTGATTTTTAAAAATTAAGTTTGTATAACCAGTTTATGGTTGCCTTGAATGGCAACATTTCTCACTACTGTGTATGTTTTTCATCCAGCAACAAGGAAAGGAAAAAGGTTGTTTCTGAAATAAGAGAAAAGCGTTAAAAAAATCCCCAAACCACAAGCTTAGAAGATATGGCAGGGATACAGCATTGCTCCTCCAGAACACAGAGCCTGCATGTTACTCGGTACTGCTGCTAATGTCTTGCAAAACTTCATGGGTGACCAATGAGCAAACCTTGAGATAATTTAGCGCAGGTTTCATTTTCCTTCTTCCCTGACCTAATATTACATGCGTGTACAGAAAGAGACAAGAGTACACCTACCCAAGGAACCAAAACCACTAACACAAAAAGGTTCCCAGTTCAGAATTTCAACCACCATTGCAGCTTCAGTCCTGAAGGTAAAATTGTGAGAAGAGGAAAGTTACTGAGGGCACTGAGAAAGAAATGAGACGGCTTAATGGAATTCCCAGAAGGAAAAAACCTCCATTCCATCCTAGGTAACGCATATTCTACCATACAGAGAAAAAAAAAAAGTTAAAAAAACTCAAATAAGTTTGCCTGTTACAGAGTAGAAAGCACTTACCATGTCAGTGAAGCCCACAAAAATTTAACCTTACTCAATTACTCTACTATGCAAAGTTTCAGAAAAAGTAGCAAAGACAGACTTACCGTCTTTCCCCGTTATGTTCAAACTTTATCCTTACATCACTCTGCACAAGAGAGAACAAAAGGTTACTTCACTATGAAACTCTGACATACGTAACAAAGTATATGAAGGCACCATATAGTGATTTTAAGGCCCCCACACAAATTAGTACAATGTGTGATTGCGGTAGGCATCAACTCCACGTAATTCTCCTGCCACTTGTCTTGCTATTATTAAGTTCTCTTTCATGTGACTTTAAAATAAAGGAGCATCATGGAATGTCTCCATTATACAGAACCCAATTATCAGCTTATTCTGCTAGCAGATGTCATCAGGGAAGCAACACTTCATTTATCCCTCTTTCTATCTTGTCCTAAGTAGAAGGAATTTGCAAGTAGCACGCTTTTCCTAGCCACAGTCAATGAAGACGGGAAGTTCATACGCAGTAAGTTGCAAGTACTGCGAGATTAATTCTATTCACTCAAGATTTCACACCAAATCATGTCTGGATAGTGCGTTTGGGGTGGTTTTGCTTTGTCAGAACTGTACAAAACAGGCAGAAATGAACCTGACCCAACTAATCCGACTATTTTATATTACCTGTAACGGAGAGCAACTATTCTCCTCCCTCCAGCTTCTTTTCTTGCAATGTGTACGCATATATAACAAAGAGATGAATAGGTAATTCCTTTTCTATCTCCCACACTTAAAGTCCTCAGGAGACTAAGCAGAGCACAATAAATCTAACTTTCTACATGGAAGATGAAGCAGACAGCGTGGACAATAAGTGGATGACACGTGAACACAGCACAAGGAATAAAAGGAACAATGGAGAAAAATGCTGGAGGAGAAAGAGAAGGGGTGAAAACAACGTTGTCATTTTTATTAATTGACATTGAAATAAGAGACATTGAAATACATTTTAACTACATGAAAAGTTTAATCCATTTTTAATACTGCATAGCTAAAGTCTGAAATAGAGTCTAACAGCATACTAATCTAAATTGAAGCTAATTTCCTTTGTGCATTCTCAAAGCAAGCTTTATTTTTTTCTTGGCAGAAAAGAGAAACAGAAACAGTATCTGCTTTTTGCAAAAACTCAGCCTTTGCTATGAAGTTACCTACAAATTAACTGGTGTCATCATTTAAAGTACAAAAGGGTCACCGTCCATATTGACAGATGGCTAAAAGCACGAGCCACATAACCTGTGCATTATGCTGTAAACTCAGAAGATGCTACGTATCACGGAAGAGTCAACACGTTGAACTTTCAACTCTGGAGATCAAAGTTCAAATCCCAATTTAGGTCACAAAGATAAAAATAAAAGGGAAAAATCTGCTCTGATAAGGCTCCATAATTTCTGCTGCACAATTTATGTGATTGGAGTAGATTAAGCCATCTGTGAAAGCCTCAGACAATAGGCAATCATACATCTAGGAACTTCAAAAAAATGTGGCCAGGAAATGCTCTTTAGCTAGAGGAAATATCTGGCAGGCCTAGTGGTCAAGAATGCAGTTCAAAGGGACCCATGCAATCACTGCGAGTACACAGTATTCCTGCAGCAGTACTGTAAGCACATAATTGATCATGACAAATGAGCTTCCCAATCAGAGCAACAATAATCTGCAGGTGGGTTATTTACACATCAACTTTATCAAAGATGTTTTCTCAGATGCGAGAAGAGAAAGAATTTACTACAGAAAGACATCAAAATGAAGTGAACTTTAGGGAGCTCTCACTTTAATTAAGCAGTAAAGGAAAAAAACAAACTGCAGAGGAATAATAAGCTATAAGAGATGCCCTCCAGCCAACTACTGATGAAACAATTGTGTCTTAGGCATAACGGATGGAGAAACAATCCCTTTATTCCAGGATTGTCTGGAAGCAAGGCTCTAGACCTTCATTTTTTGCCATGTTACTTTAAGAAGTTCAGTCTAAGGGAAATAAATAGGACTGTTTGGATGAAATTAAGCAAAGGTGATTTTTAGATTAAATTCCTGACCTCAAGATATATATTAGGTCATGAAACAACTAAGTGACAAAAGCTGCCTTAGATAAAATTAGAAATCTCTAGAAGATTTTCAGGGCTGCAGGAAAACCCTTCTTCTGCTTGCTGGTACCTAAACAAACTAGGTATCTTTCAACTTCATTGTACCCTTTCAAACCTCTAATTTGTAATAAAAGGAAGGAAAAAAAAAAGATCATGGGCAGTAACACAATTTGGCATCTATCTCTGGATGATTTTTTTTCAAAAGGATCAGACACTGGCCGTTTGTGTCTATTTCTCAAAGATCTAAGGAAAGGTATCCAAAGTGATCTTGGGGTTTATGCTTCAGAGAGAACCGAGAGGAGTTAAACATCTACCGCTTTTCATTTCCTCTGAAAGTGTAGCGAATCTATTGCCTTTATAAACCAATTTTTAGAGCAACTCACATAACCTGTCCTAAGGGATGAGTAAGAAAAGAAAATTCAGGTTTGGTGCTTTAGTGTTGCACTTCTGCAATGGGATATCATAAATCAGAATCTGTAATCAGTCTTTAAGACATCTCTGAATTTATGTCTCAAAGTGATCTGGAAAGGATTTTGTACTACTCCATCGATGGATTTGTCGAACACGCTCAAGGAAATCCCAGATCCCAGCTGAACAAGCAGATTATGAGCAGACAAAGCAGAAGGAAGAGACAAGAACTTTAAAGCTTGCCGCCAACAGCTTAAGCCTGTAATAAGGAGATAACTGGAAGGAGGCAACTTCTCCTCCTAACTTTAGTTTAATTGCAATTAACTTGATTTAATTCTTCAAGACAGTAATAGACAAATGCTTCTTGACCGAAATTGTTCCTCCGGCATTGAAATATTTTATTCAAATACTATGCAGCACACTGACAGGGCTGTATTATTCTGGCCTGTCTTTCTACCAGAAAGTCAATGCAATCGTTTCCTCTATGAAGAAAATCTCCAGTAATGTAAAATGGACCTAGAGAAATGTTGAAGTACTGGGCCTACCACTTATTACATCGGAAAAAGTATTTCTTTAGGAAAATGGACCTCACATCCCCTTACCCAAATAAGGGTTAGTTTCATCTCCTTCTTTCACGTGACATATGACTGGGTAATTCCAGACAATCCTCCCCTTTAAGGATGCTGCCTCTATTCAGAAACCTGTAAGTAAGTATTTCCTTTTTCACTGTCTGAGGCAACTTTATTATAGTTTCACTAAAGTCAGTCCTTTCAGGTAATCCCTTCGCTGTTTTTGAAATGACTTGTTTGACTCCCTTTTATCAGGGCCTTCATTCTATATTCATGTGCAGCCTGTGAAGATGAGGCCAGCCTTAGTTCATTATTCAATGGATCACTGTATGCAGCTTTAAACTGCAGAGGCCTTTTTTTGCATCAAGAAATTAAATTATTTTCTTTTTCAGTATTATTGCTTCTCAGTTCTCTGCTTCACCTTTTTTTTTTTTTTTAATTATTTCCACCACAATGAAAAGTGCATCCTACTGCTACATGACAGAGTTAGTAAAAAAAGCTTTCCTGGCCTCCCACACCTGCTTAAAAGAACTCTTTAAAGGTCACTGCACAGAGTTTTAAAAACATGCTCCTGAATTATAATTGCTAATATTGAATTGGAAGCCAGTTTTCTTACCGGAATTTTTTTTTCGTCTACTGCAGAGGCACACTGGTTTGTTATTGCAGGGCTGGTCAAGAGGGGTGGACTGCTGGCATTGTGTTTTTTCTTTAAAAATAATAATAATAAGTAGTCATTACTTGGAAAAAGAAGCAGTATGGACTGCAAAACAAGAAAACCCACTAGGTAAACTTCTTTCCTAATCTACGCAGATCACATCCCATCATTACCAGCTGCCAAAAGCACAAGATAGCACAGGCAGCAGACCCACTGTCAACCTGTTCTAGCCCGTCTGCCTCCAGGTAATGATTTCGAGTTTCATTAAGTATCTTCTTACCTGTTTGTTGGAGTGAGCGGTGTCTTTATTCTTCATGGTATCAAATCCAGTCAGTCTGTGACGTCGGCCCATCTGGAGTGCTACCAGGTCCTTCATGATGGAGTTCAAGGCCTCTTGTTCGTCTGCGATCAACAAGAATTTTAGCAGTAAGTTGCCTGTGTGAATATCAACCATAGCATTCCTGCACTTGCTTTCCACTGGCTCATAGAAACACAATCCTTTCTAGAGAACTTCACGAATAAACTCTAATTTCATTTAGTCATAAAAAAAATCCACCAAACTTGATTTAATTTCACAAAGTAGTAGACGGAAGGATAAAGTTTAAGCCATTTGTCCAACGTCACAAAAGGATCTGGCCATAGTAAAGGTTCAGAACAAATGTCTCCAACCCTTGATTTTGTTAAAACAGCTTCACAGCAAACAGCATGATTTGGACAGATTTCACTAGATCATTAGGTCATTTAGGAAGGGCAAATTGATGTCCTTCTGCCAAGAAAAACCCAGTAAGCATCTGTTCCTTCCAATTTTATATTCTGTTACCTTAGAAGTCTTGCTTGCTAGTGGAACAAACCATGGCCGATAGAAAGAAAACGGAAAAAGGAAATACGGGTAAAGAATCATCTTAGAGGCTTTCTGGGTTCAAATTCATTTGCACTGATTTCCCCAAGACTTTTTTTTCTCTTTATTCACCCCAAACCAGCTCTTGGAATAAAGTTCAAGACACCTTATGAGACTTAAAGATGTACTGAACAGATTCAAGTTGCACAGCAGCAAGAACACTGTCTGATGGCAGACTATAATGCAACAGGTTCAATTCAAGGCCTCTTATAAATGCAGGGGGAAAAAAAACACCACAAAGATTCTTCTCATATTGACTAAAAATTACTCTCTGAAGCTAAGATTCCTGATGTGACCAGTTTGAAGTGTTCCTCCATTGCTGTTATTTTTGAGGACAGAAGTGATATTTAGCAGTGCTTTGCATGAAGCCTAAAGTTAAAAGATAGGAGAAACACACAACAGCTGGCCTGTGACGGATACTAACATAATGAAAGAAGGTGTTTAAGAGTGACTGAAAATAATCCTTTGCTTTAGGAGCATAAGAATCCTAAATTACTCAATATCATAAAAGGAAAAAGTTGGCACGTGAAGTTTCGTTCAAAACAGGACTGTGCTAGCGGCTTTGTTCCTAGGCACTATGCCATCAATGTAACAAAGCAGCATCAGATGCTATCACTTAAATGATCTGTTATTGGCACACTTGTGCCTACCGTATTGTTAAGCTGTTGATTCACATCAAGAGTCTTTTTTTTTTTTTTTTTTTTTTTAAATCAGGGATAAAGCGTTGTTTCCTTAGCAACTGTGCTGTCCCCAGTTAAATCCTTCCTGAGATCAGTGGCATAATTCAAGTATGAAATTTGAACCAGAGATCAGATCAGCTCTGAAGAAGCCCAAATGAAGAATCTGTCATCTCTACAAGAGTCTGGTTGGACTTTATTAGCAGTTTGGGATAGAAAAATTTTTTTGAATGATGAAAACATTTGAAAGTGATTAAATGCATAGACAACGTTATCACATCCCTCCCGGAATGAGGGTTATTGAGATGTGCAGCACTTGATACATCCGATTCCTCCTTCCTCTGAAAGTCCTTAAACATATCAGTAGGACTTACTTGAACTGAAATAAATGAGTGTTTTGGAGGCTAATCTGTAAATAATTGAGAAATTGATTAAAAAAATTCACCACGGCTACATATTTGTTCTTGATTCAGGACACTGATTTGGATGGTTAGTGGTTTACATTTGCAAGCATTACTCTTGGAACAGTTACTGTACATGAAATGGACTGGCTCACATCTGTATTTCTCTGTAAAGGGGACACATTGGGACTATGTGTTTCTTCAATTTCATGTTAGGCATTTGTTCACAGGCATCTCTTAATAAAGCTAGCTTATGTTTTATGAAGCAGATGGGGGCCATAATTTACCAATGACTGAATAACAAAATTAGAATTTTGCAGTGCCCAAAGATAATGCATGCGGGACACGTACAACACGCACTCCCTAAATGCCTTAGAAGCTAACAAACTTTTGAAGCAGAAGAGAGCAAATGTACCTTTTTGTAAGGGGATAACAACCAAAAATGTTCCAAAACAGAAATCACACTAATGTTAGATTTGGTACAACCAGTGGTTTCCGCCTAGAATGTCTGTTCAGCTGTCCAAGAGTACTTGAGCAGAGTTAGTTCAACTATGGCCTTCAGTATGTGAAATGACAGTGATGTTATCTCACTCCGGTCACATTTTATTAACTTCTCTCGAGAGGCAGCTTAATTTTCAACCCAGTCTTCTCTATAGCATTAGAGCTTGACACGCTTTTGACACACGGAACGAGTACCATACAAACAACTGAAAGCATTTTCTACGAAAGTGACATGTCTGAGCTAATTCACAATGACCTTTTTTTAATGCAGAAGAGTTCAAGTGTCAAGATCATTCAGCTTTGGTGTCTCTGCTGAAAACTGTTAACAGAAGAAGTCACTGTTTCAATGATTTTGATCACGTCAAGACTTCAACAAAAGCACTGCAGAGCTCCTTAAAATTACAGTGATCTTGAAGGCAATTTTGGAGCATTAGCAACCTGTTCTGAAATCTTGCATTCATCACATTTGCTCTTTGTGCACCAAGAACCAGATTATTAGGATGTTAACAAGCTGTTCTATTAGTTCTTAAGGCATAAAATTGATCAAGTTTTATAAATGCAATGATTTGCCTAACGGTTTGTGAGCGCTAGCGAGCACTACAAGAAAAACAGAAATATCAGGTCTAGGCCAGACTACAGAGGAGAATGGAAAGAAGTCTCCCTACGCGCTTGCAAGAGGTGTTAATTTAGAGTAAGAGTCTTAAAAAAGGGAAAACAGAGCAGAGAAAGTAAAGTGACTTGAAAAAACAAAATCAAAACAAAACCCACCAAACCTCTACTGTCCAAGAAAAGCCAGAGGAGACAATAGCTACATTGTAGCAGGGGAGAAGGGAGAGTATTCCTTGAAATTCCAATTGCATGCAAAAGAAAAGCAGGGGTATAAGTAACACAACCAAAGCAAGAGGTTGCTTTTCGAAAACCACATCAGCCAAAGGAAATAATTGCTAGGATGTACCTCAGCACTAAGTCACCCCTTGTGGGAGGAAAACATGAAAAAACAGTTGTGAATGAAGTTAAAGTTCCAGGTAGCTGACAGCACAACTTTTTTGTTGTCGTTTCCAACTTTACATTTGACTGTTTAAACTTTTACCTTATGGAAATGTCTCCAATGTATTCTTATTCTTTAGTCTTGTTTGACACTAAGCCTAGCCCTTCAGTCACCTGGCAAACAAAGTCCATAGCTTTACACAACAAAACATTACAAATTACGGACCGGCATAACCCTGGAGTGCCTACCACCCAAACACGTTGCGAAGAACTGGGATGCGAGTTTTCCACTACAGTGCATTTTGGGTTTGGCCAGATATCAGGAGGATGAAGAAGAGCTTGTCTTGGCAGACAGTCAGGGTTCCTTTGGGTAAGAGGCAAAACAGCTATGAAAGCAGTTTATAACTGAACACTCATGACAAGAAATCAAGTCAATCAAAGAATAAGTCTACGAATAAGAAATTGCATCTATATGGTAAGGCATGCCTTTTAAAATGAAAAGTCAGAAGTTATTATGTATTCACAAGCTATAGGCAGTTGATCCCGAAGCCTAAGTTGCATGTACAAATCAGCTGAGTTGCAAAGTCTCATTTGTATGAGCAATTGGGCAAAGCGAACAGTCATCTAACCAATTATGTATCTCGTGTTACAGATTACAGCTCAGCTACATGGTGAGTTTATTATTTGCCAAGGCAACTTGTGAATTTACAATACACTAAGACATTAAACTCTTCAGGGCAGCACCTGGTAAGCATCTCAGCCCTAGCTAGTGCACTCCAAGGTCCACATCTCACTCACTGTATACTCAGTTTCCTGTGTAGACAAGCGGTAACGTTGAAATCTTACTTACCTCCATGCAAACAGGAACAGTTAATGCAGTATAGAAGGCTGATGGAACACTGGACAGATGTTCTGAAGGCACTTTCTGTTCCCCAACTACCATTGTCCACGTCACTTCTAAACTTTCCCTTAAAATATGTAACGCATTGTTCTCGCACATATTGTTTTATATGGCTTCTAAGGGTACCAGTAACAAGAGATTAGGTGTCTTTCTCCTAATTTGCTTACCATATGATTTCAGTGGCAGTTGAACACAATGAGTTTTCTCTATTGCAGAATGACCACTTTGTTAATCAAACTACCTCACCTCAGATAGGAAGAGGTCTTAAAAAGGTAATCCTAGTTTTACCTAGTGAGGAAATGCACATTTTATATTTGTTCATTGTCATACTTTTAAACATTCCTTATTAGAGGCCCATTAAAAAAAATCTGACACATTTAAGCTCCTGACTGCAACTGTCAAAGGGACCACGGCACTTTGCAAGCTCTCGTTCAACACTCTACTGCAGTTAGATCAGCAAGTATTGGTAACGGCTTCGAAATCCTACAGGGGAACTTCAATCTCTTATGCAACTATACATTTTTAAGAATTTCACACTACGCTATCAGCTTTCTGCTGCTAAAACATACTCTTCTATGATTTATCCTTACGTTGGGGAGGTAGGAAATGAAGGGGCATTTCTCTCATTCAGTGTAAAATGAAAGTCAACTACTGACCTGAGCTTGTGTATGGAAAAAATGTTTGTGTTTAGGTTTGCATTGTAATGGATTTAACCTTGAGAAGCATGAATGCTTCTTTATTTCCATCAAAATACAGGATTCCTACAGACTAACCTTAAAGCAGTATATGCAGCAGCATCACATTAATCACACAATGCAAAAGCTATTACAAACGAAAAAACAAGCAATTTTTGAAGCGCACTGAGAGACCCTGTTTTGCTAGGTCTCCAGTAGGTCTGGGAAACACAGTTCTGCTTTGTGCGGGAAAGATGTTGTCCAGGAAATGCTTTTCATGTTTTAAAAACTACACTCAAGGATTTTTATAACATCGATAAAGGGGAACTGCTACTCTCAGAGAAAGCTATTCCTCCGTATAAAGCATTTAGTTCAACAAATACATGGTTTATTACACTGACTTGCTCAGACCTGTGTATTTGCTATGGCAGAAATGGAAATAGTTTTGAAAAAAATCATGAAGTTCAAACCAACAGAGTAAAAGCATCTGCAGATTGGTAAAAACAGGAAGTCTGTAAAGCCCTATAAACCAGTATGTTATTTCATATAGCATGATAATAGAAGATGTGATGCCACTAATGTTTGTTTAAAAAGGCAGAGATGAACAAAAAAAAGGTTTCTTTGTTGTCTACCACCACAATAGCAAGACGACTGTTTGCACAAATAATTAGCAGATCCAGGGCCAACGAGTACATCTCATAAGTTAAGAAGAGAAACGGAGTACCTATTAAAGCTTTGAAAAAAAGTTATGGAGAAGTTTAATTTTCATTTGGTGGCATGTTGTGAAGGATGGAAACACTGGGTACACTTTGTAATAGAGTCTTAGCGACAACAAACTGTCTTTACCTCCTCCTCTTTTAGGGAACTGCAAATCACCTTTTTTAAATAGACTGAAAAGAAAAATCAGAGCTTCTCTATGAATCTGATACATGTAATACTTATTTGGGGTACCTCTTCTCACACAGAAATTCAAAAAAAAATTTCACAAAAAAAAAAGGTCAGGGTTTAAACTGGAACTAACCTGTAGGCTCCCTCCTCCTCCCTTCCCCCACAACGCACCGGGGCTGTCAGTGCAGCAAAACCCAAGAGCTGTGTTATGGGTAAGCGTGTGAGCCAAGGGAAGGAAGTGACATAGGCAGGAAAAAAGAGCAGATCGAGGGAAAGACTCAGCTGCAGCTGGGCCTGTAATGAGCATTTCGTTCTAGGTCTACCACAAACCTTCAGCCTAAACACAGCTTTCTCCTCTCTTTCCCGGATCTGTACACACTTCTCTGCGACAGAGGCAAACAGCAGTGTTTTAAACGCTGCGGAGGAGCTCTGTGTAGAAGCCTTCTGTAAAGTGCCAGAGAGCCACTGTCAGAAGGGTTCAGGGGCGTCAACGGAGTTATGACAAACTGCAACGCTAATACCTTACGGCTTTCCATTGCACGTATCTTTCAGATTAGTTTATCAAGAACAAGATGGAAGAGAAGTATAATAGGACATACCGCGCTCGCCATGATTCTGTATAAGATTCGATCACGACTGCGTACTGAATTTCGATAAGATCATTCCTGTCAGTAGTAACCTGTTTGCGATGGCACAACCGTCTATGAAAGGTCTGTGAGCTTTTCATTCTGCGCTCACATCTTTAGAAATAGGTGTACAATTGCCACTGCCAAGTGGAAATCCAACTCCTTCCTTCTCAACTATTGCAAGCTTAAGGACCATGGGGATGGTTCCTTTGGAGGAGATAACAGACTGAATAATACTATGCTTCTCTTCATAAGAGAAGCCTACTCTTAGATCTAGATCCATCTGTTGTATTCACAAAATCCAAGCAAATTACACACTTGTTCTAAAGGAGTTACTGTAGCTGGAATGGTAAGGGTACAAAGGGAATCGAGCTGCTTCGCTTCTGCTTTCAACAACATTCACGATACTTTATGGATTTACATTATAAATATAAGGATTACACATACAGACTAAATAATGAAGTAGAGCCTCAGGACACTAAACTCAGGGAGGGCACACAAAGAAAAATTGAAGCTGCAGCCCCCAAAGCAACGCAACTCTGCGCTCAAGATAACAGCAGTAATTCCGTTGCCAATATACAAGCATAAATACTAGGGTAAATATTTAATTCACCTAAACCAGTACACGAAGACCCTTCTTTAAATTAAAAAAGGAACCAGGTTACACTTCCCTCCCCCCCCCCCCAAAAGCACATAGGCCACATCATCTGAAAAAAATTAATCGTTACGGCAACTCCGAGAGCAATTTATTGGCCTGCGAAAGGAGTCCTGCGGCTGCCGTGCTCGTTTCCGAGCGTTAACTGCCCGCCTTGAGCGGGGCAACCGACGCCAGCGGAGGCTGCAGGCAGGAAAAACGCTGTTTTGACAGAATCCCAAGGCGCAACCGACGCCACGGGCAGGATTTCCACAGCCGGGTCGAGCACGCAACGCCGCGCCGCGGGACGAGCGGCCCCGGCCCCCGCCAGCCCCGCGACCCCGCCGAGCGATTTTACCTCAAAAAAATCCCCCCAGAAACCCCACAATCGGCGCGGCCGCTCGCTGCAGGGATTTCCCTCCCCCTTCCCCGCCCCGCGGCAACGAAGCCGCCGCAGCGGCCGGGCCCGGAGGACCCGAGCGGGCCTAGGTCCCCCCCTCCCGCCGCGGCCCCCGCTCTTACCCATGGCGGCGGGCCCGGGTCCGCGCCCGCGGGGCGGCGGCGCGTTGAGGTGCGGGGCTGTCACCGCCGCGGCTCCATGGCGGCCGGGCCGAGGGGGGAGGGCTCACGGCCGCCGCCACATTCCCAGGCCCGCGCCGCCGCCGTCTCCTTCCGGCGGGCCCCGCTCCGGCCGCCCCCGCGGCGGCGGGGAGGGGGGGGGAGGAAGGGGGGGGGCAGGGGCGGTCCCGGTCGCTCCCCGCCGCAGCCGCCGCCGCCGCCGCCACAGGGCGCCCGGGCCGCGAGCAAAACAAACCGCTCGGCGGCCGCCGCGCACCCGCCGCCGCCTGCCTGCCAATCACAGGGGCCGACCCGCCGCTGCCCGCCAATCGCGGCCGCCGAGTCACCCACCTGACCGCGCCGCCAGCCGCGGCGCCCGCCCCGCCCGCCGCCGCGCCGGCTGCCAATCAGGGGGGGCCCCGCTCGACGGGGCTGGCCCCGCCCCCTCCCGCCCGCCGGGAGGGCGGATAGCCTCGGCCACGCCCCTCCCCCGCCTGCCAATCAGGCTGACCGGCGGCGCGGCGGCTCCGCCCTCCGGCTGCTGGCCGGGTTCTAGAGCAGGGCGCGCGGCCGGGTTCTAGAGCCAGCTGCGACAGCGTTGCACCATTCGCCCTCCTGTCAGGGGCCGGGCTAGCACCAGTCACCCACCCTGCAAGAGGGCCCCCCCCCCCCTCTTTTCCTTCCTCCTCACCTCAGCTGCCTTTCACTCTGGAAAAAGCCAAATCCAGGGCACCTCCTCACCTTAAGCCACTATTTTGGGGGGATATCCAAGTCACCCAGAGGAAGGCAGGCGTCTCTTGTCCCTTGCTGCATTGCTTTCACTGTAGGTAGAGCTTAGCAAATAAAGTTTAAAAACAAAAGTAAGAGTAAAGCATCCCCCCCCCCCTTTTTTTTAATTCAAGAAAAAAAATAAAATAAAAGCCCCAAAACTTCCAGAATGAGCAAAGGGTGACAGTGGTTTTTTTCCCCTCTTCAAAGCAAAACAAACAAACAAAAAACCCCCCCAAAACCCTACACAACCCCAACAAACAACAGCATTAGACCAACTACCCAGGGCATCACACAAGACATGGTTATTCTTAGGGAGAGATGTTATCTGCTAGTAGGTGGTCTAGTAAAAGATCCAATTACCATAAACAAACCTTGATTTTGTCCCCAGGTCATCACAGGTATCCCACAGTTTGCCTGCACACTGCAGCAAGTGAAAGATGCAAGAGTCACAGAATAAATAGTTCTTCCATTTTTAAAGCCTTCAAAACCACTGCTTCAGCTTCTCCACAAGCATGATGTTAAGTGCTGCAATGGTACAGCATATCTCTTAAAAATTATCTGATGTGAAGGTGAAGTTCTGTGGTTTCAACTTGAAGGATTGAACCCTAGCCTAGAAGTTCATTATTTCCTCCCCTTTCATTAGGGGTTGATGTTAATGAGAGAGTGTTTGTGTTGTTAGGAGTGGAACTGCTGACCTGCTACATTCACTCGCTCACTGATGTGAGACACCTGACGACAATCTCCTGCAGTTTTAGCATTTGTCTGCCAGGCTGTCCTGGACACACAAACCATAAGCAGAATACATTCTTGCTAAATAGCTCTCCAGCGACTTTACAGTCTAAATTAATATAAACAACTTAGGGGCGGAGGGGGAAAACCAAAACACAATATAGCAGACCCACAACTCTCCTCCCCCTCAAAACCCCCAGCTTTCCTATCTTCCACTGCTCCCTACAAAGGGCAGCTTTTTAATAGACTTACTGATTTGCTCAGGCTTCTTGATTTTGATACACCAAAATAATTTCTTCCTACTCCAAGAATGACTTAAGAAAAAAAAAATCATCTAATAACTGGCATAAGCCCACTGGTTTTAACTGGTTGTGTGTTCCCCCCCCCCCCCTCGAAAAACACAGGTCATAATAGTCCCACTTCACCTTAAAAATCATCTAATGTAACCCTGTTGAATTTACCCAGTAATTCCCACCTCCAACTCCATAAGCTGTGTTCAATTCAAAGCACATCTTTTAAAATGACATCCAGGCATGATTCAAAGTCTTCAGCTGCCGGAGAGCCTGCAGTGTCCCTTTGTACACTCTACAATTGCTAATCACACACGACACCTTCATTGCAGTTTGCTCTTTCCTAGCCTCTGCTTCCTCTCCACCTGTGGGCTGGTGGGGGTTTTTAAGACTCTTTTCTGCAATTTAAGAAATATCTTGTTTCAAGAAGTCTCCTGCATAAGTAGTGGTGGGCCAGAGTTCAGTCATTTCTCAGCCTGCTCTCTGCTTGCAGTGAAAGAGGTGGAGTACTTGCATGTATCCTTGCCAAAATGCAGAGCCTTCTTAAAGGTCCTCTGAATCCTCCATGCTTTTCAAGCTCTGTAGCATTGCCCCGATTTCAGCAGACTAAACAGATGTAGAAAATTGAAGAGCAGTGACAGTGATGCTACGACACTAACAAGATAAGCATAATTTGGGGGTCTGGCTGAAGTACCATGCTCTGCTTGTTCCTACGGTAACAACTACAGCTAGGCATCTTTTGGAGCCTTTTAAAGATACAGGGGAGGGGAAAAAACAGTTTCTACTTCATATCAAGTACTTCCTTCTTAAAGAGGGGAGGGGAAAAAAAAAAAGAGAGAAAAATCTGCTGCTGCTTGCTTTTAAAGTCCAATCCTGCTTCTTTCAACACAAAAAGCAAGGATGCAAATGGACAGCAGAGGGTGGGTTTGTAATAAGCACAGCTCCTCTTCCCTGGCATTGCAAAGGCCACCTTGCTGCTAGGAAACCCACCTCAAGTAGCTGGCTTTACCAGCTGCTTTTCAACCTGGCAAATTTCTAGCAGCACATGAATTGTCTTCTAAATGTTTTTCCTTATATGCAACACAGCAACAACATTAAAGAGGTTGTATCAACTGGATAAGCCAGAAGGAGAAGGAAAATAGATGCAAAAGGAAAATTGCTCCGAAGAGTGGGAAAGAGAGGGAACCTAAATCCCACATCCCAGGAGGAATTTAGGATTTAGCCACAGACAACATCATCTATGATATCATTCACTTTGACTCTGTCTAGTTGGGATAACAAAAGGTCTTTGCCTCATCCTACTACATAGGTACAGAAATCTGGAAAGGAATGCTTATTTAGATCAACAGATCCAGCCTCTCTAAAGCAAGAGGTATGTACAAAGCCAAATAATTTAACTTTGAAGTTGGTCTTGCTTTGAGCAGGAAGTTGGACTAGATGATTCCATAGGCCCCACCTCAAAGTTTCCATCCTAAAACCAGTCTTTTTTCAGTGTTGATTGTAATGTTAATTATTACTAATACTAATAATGCTGTTAGTGTTTAGACTTCTCTTATTTTAGTGCTTCCTGTCTTATTGCTCTCACGTTAGAAAAAGATTTCTAGTTTTCCCATCTAGAACTAGTCATGTCCAGCTTATAGCCATTTGTTTTCATGTCAAGATTATCCTTTAACTTAAATAATCCTTTGCATTCCCTGCTGTTTTCTCACTAATACATCAAGATGATAATCATATCTCCCTTCAGGCTTCATTTTTAATAGCCAAGTAAACCACTCCCTCATTTCATAATACCAGCTTTGTATTTGTGGTATCTCCCTGAAAGCCTTTTTTGTCCCTGTTCCCCTTTGAATTCATATCCCCTGTATGACAGCATCACTATTCCCCTTAAACCAACTTTTCTACATGCTTTTTTCCACAGCCTCAGTGCAGCTCATTACTATCCTTTATCAACTAGTAAATACACCTTCCTTCCCTCAGTCACTTTCAAGTAATAAACTCTTAGCATTCTTGGCCAATTTCTTCTCGCCCCTAAATTCACTGCCTTGCACTTTCCATTGCTACATTTCATCTCATCTCTGTTTCTCACTCCAAGTCATCAAAAGACAAAGATATTCTAGTTCTCTTGCATTATGAAGCCTACCACTTTTGTTCATCAAATTTGATTATCGCACTCGTTTTTTGTGCCAAGGTCATTCCTGAAAGGTTTAGATGAGATTACCCATGGGACCAGTACTCGAGAAATTCGGTATTAATTCCCCATCGTACCTGCTCTGAGGTCAAAACACTCTATTGCCACCTCGCCCTTGGGTATTTTTGTCTGTCTTCTAGTTCTTACACGTCATCACAGAAAATTCTTAGTTGAAGTCCTGTTAAATGAGACCTACTGCCTCTCCTTTGTGTAGAAAGTTCGTTTACTTAAATCAAAAAGATAATAGACTAGCTAGTTGCAATCCATGACAGTGAGCCAGGAATTCCTGCCAGATGGTAGGAGAACGCCATCCTGGTAAAACTTGTTCTTTCTGTCTCCAAACACCTAGAAGCTTGGATTTCACTGAAGTTCTTTCTTCTTGTTGCTTTTAAAGAACTGGAAAAATAGAATTATTTGTCTTTAACATCTCATCGCTTCACCCACCTATCAAGCCTGATGTCCAAACCAGCAATTTTTATCTGCTGATTTGTAGTTCTATTCTCATCTTACAGACATGATCACAGCAGGCTATAGGCAATTATCAAGATAGGCAATTCTCCCCCTCTTTATATTTTTTCTAGACAAGCTGGGACCCCCTTCCTGATCTGAACTTAGAGTCACAGTCTCTACTTTGAAAGTTGAGCAGGCACTCTGTTTTTTAAACTGTGAGAAAAAGTGAACAATCATCTTTTTCACGTTTACTATCTACTTAATGTTAGGCTGATTTTGAGCACAAGAATCAAGCTATTCATTTTACCATAACATGGTACAAACTGATATTCTGTGGTTTTCCACATAGGTTGCCCACATCCTTTTAAAGCTACTGCTTTCCAGAACAGAAGCTTCATTTCTGTGAATAGCAACTACAAAACACACTTAAATCTTCAGCCTGAAGTTATTTAGCTTGCTTAAGGCTTTCTATGCAAAATCCTCAGTAGGAGCACTCATGGAGATTCTTCAGGAACTATTATACTTATAGTGAGATCAGTTAGCCCATTTATTTATAAGAAGTTTTTATAGAGGCCTAATTGTTCAATGCCATCATGTAGCATGAAGTAAGAAAAGGAAACACTGTCCTTATTTTAGGGATGTAAGAGCACTGCAAGGAAAAACAGTGACTTGTCAGAAGTCACACAGGAAGTTTGTAGTGGACCTTTGGGATTTAATTCCTGGCATCCGCTCCCAATCTCTTAATCACTATGCTGTCTTCTTTTTTTCTATTTTGGTAGTATTTCCATTTTCTCAGGCGTACCTGTTTGCCTTCAGTCTCTTCTCCATGCTTTCCTTCCTGTTTCCCTTCTTGTTTAGGGACATGCATCCTTCCTGGGGAGCCTAGCAGTCACCAGGCTGCGTCTTGTCCCATGACAAGACTTCCTTATGCTCCACAGCCAGATACATTGAACAGGAGTAGTGAGAAGAAAATAAAGTGTTTTTTTTTTTTTGGGGGGGGGTGGGGGGGGGGAGGAAGGAGGTGGAGCAAACAATCCCCCCGAAACTTCAGAGGAGACATGAAAGCACGCTGCACTCTTCTGCAGCTCTGAGAACAGTAATCTCACCAAGTCCAGGCAGCTCTGGTTCTGCTAACACTTTCTTGTAGTGCTATCAACTCTGATAACCTGAACATGGAATTAACGGAAAACCAGCAGAACCGACATAGCAATCCAATATATGTTCTGCCACGCTGTCCTGAAATTGTCAAACCTTTCCTCACCTCTAGAGGAATACATCGACCATACGAACATCCCCGTTAGAGGCACGCCTGGAGCAGTCCTTTCGCAGCCCCAGAGGAGCGGCCGAATACCTGTCCTGTTCTGCTGGTCAGACCAGCTCAGTCCTACTGAAGTCAGCGCTCCAGTAGAGGGGGCTCTGAAGCTGTCTTGTTAGGGAGTTGGAGACATTCTCCCACTTTTGGGCAAGACTAAAGAGAAGGAAGAAGAGGAAGAAGGATGTTAAAAATTATTTGGTTTTAGGTCATTATTTGCTTCTGAGCTGGCCATCCGGACTGTTTACAAAGTAGCACTAACAAAAAAGGACAAGATTAAATGCTTGGTACCATCACAAGCCACAAAAATCACGTCAGAACGTGCTCTACGCGTATAGTATATTGTATTATTGTGGAGGACTTCTGCTTTCAAGCCACTTATTGATCAGTGATTAATTATGTTCTTTTCACTTACAGGAAGTAACAGAGAGGCAGCGACTTTCCCATGGTCACAGAGCAAGCAAGCAAACCATGCCAGAAGTCTGCTGTTCCTTTATAATAGGAAGGACAGAGATCCTCTCATTCCCTCCTCTATCCAAATGCCTCTAGAGGGCTTTATACCACTTGCTTTACTGCACTGACAGCCAGTCTGTTTTTTGTCTCATGTACCAGCTCCTGACTTTTTGAACTAGTATCTCTGACTTGCGAAAGTTGTTGTCACCTTCCCTCGCAGGACTTAATTAAGGCCCAAACTGGTGGCTTCCAGGTGTATTTCATAAGCTTCCAGTCCTTATCACTGAAGGGACAGAACGCCTATGGAAACAGCCCCACTTCCTGTCCAATTGACACATTTCAACATCCTACTGGTCCTAATAAGAGAAAAGATGGCAAATCAGTGTCAGTATCAGCAACATGGTCGGTCTATCATTAGATGCTGAGGATGACAGGTTTAGTTCCCTCAGCTGGCATGCTGACCACCACTCTAAGAAGAGCCGCTAATGCAGCTTTTGTCATGTTGCCCATAATCCCGTAATGGGCAAGTCTGGGGGAGCTTACAACTCAGTTATACTGAACAGAAAGGACGTACTTAAGTTAGATTTTAAGCAAGAGTTAATCAAGGAACAGTCATTTGGCTTTAGAATGGATGTTACTTTTCTGCTTTACTCACTTCCCTAAAGAAAAGATCAGGTTTTCTCAGCTGGAAGTTACTAAAAAGATGACAGGTAATGCTTAGCCTTCTTTTAACTCTGGCATTAAATATTTGCTGCTTGAGACTAAGTGTCACTTAAGATCTCTATATAAACTCATTTCAAGAAGATGCGAGTTTGGTTCTATTTGAATATGCATTGTGATTTACCTCTAGATTGAAGAGAGCACTTTCTCTAAACATATTTCAACATTGCAATCGTTTACTGGGAAGACTTTGCATACCCGAATTTGATTTCTTGCCTTCCTCTAGAGTGGAAGCTGAGGAAGTTTCTTTGCAGAATTCTGAAGCACAGATCTGGGAAAACAATTGAGGAGGATGTAAATACTTTTCTAGGGTAAGAGATGAACAGTTTTAGAAGGAAAGGATCTTTTCCAAATATGGATTACTAGAACAAAGTCCTTATATAGCTGAAAAACAGGGCAGCATCTTTACAGCAAATCTTTCCATTGTGGTCATGAAGATTAACAAGCTCTTATTTCAAAGCCAGTACCCAAAGAGCTAGAGAGGAATCCAAAACTATATTATTTGTCAGACAATAGTTGAAAGAACTAATCTAAATACTTACTGAAGTCATCGGCCCTGCTCATCAAATTCTAAGGCAGAAACAAGCTTCCAAGTTCAGCGCCCCCCCTCCACCCCCCCATTCCCCTCTAGGTCCCAGTTCCAGCTACCACACCAGGGACTGAGCTTGTAAAGAAAACACCCTTTAACAGAGGTCACCCACACAAGGGAGAGACTCAGAAACTAAGTAAGTGCCTAATTGCTTTGTCTGCAGTTTGCCTGCATTCAAAAAGCCTTAGAGACCAATTATTTGTATTAAAAAACAACAACAGAAGTTTCCCCTCATCCTAAAAGTCAAAAACCTGCAGGTGGATAATTACCATTTGTTGTGTAAGAAAGAATTACTATGCAAAGACAACAGAAAACGTGAGAGCAAACAACACTAGCCTACAGGTCAGATGTAGCAGGTTTGTTTTAAGAAAGTATGCGTGGGCATACTTTAATATTAACCATTCCATTCAAGTTCTTTCGTGACTAGGCTCCTAATAACGCTATTACTCAGAGTAACTTGTAACTCAGAGCAACTGGAACGATCGGGTTTGTTTGGGAATAAGATGAGCGATCCAATACACTTCACTAGTTTTGCAGAGGAGAGACAAGATAAGCCAATCGCCTTCCTTTTACAACAATAAACTTGCCACAGGACACATGAAACCTACTCGTAAGTAGTTCCCTGCTAACCCACCAGTACGTTTTAACTCACCACACAGTGAACTGCAGTCAATCTACAAATGTTCCATTTTTATTACAAAGTATGAAAGGCAGAAAATACTGTACCTAATACACAGGAGGCTGAAACTTAGAAAGGTGGTTAAAAAATCTGAATAAAACTACATAGGAAGCAGGAAATAGCATAAAAGGATGCAACATTCCACTTTCAAGCGATTCCAGAAAATTGCCTTAAAATTTACAGTTTCAACAATATGGTTCCATGACTCAGGTGTTAAAATCCATAGTAACAAAACCGTTTGTATATTCTCCATAAAAATAAAGGAATATAGGGACACTGCAGTTATCCATGTCAACAACACATGTCAGATGAACAGCAGGATATTAGGATTCCTCTAGGACAGTACAGTAACAAAGTTGCAAGTCTCAGTATGGAAGGTGGAGAAAATAAAGAGGACAGAAGTAAAACTACTATTGCTTTAACATATTTCAGTGAGAATAAGAAGTCAGGAATTTCATCTGGATGTTTGTACAATCATGCTACAAAGATTACACCTTCAGGAAGTTACCACACGGGACTGTGAAGGGGAACAGCAGAAGGGAAAAAAAAAAAACACACAAAAGTAAACATCTCCTACTTGACTACTGATAATAAAAATGCTTCGGCGCAACAGATTTAAATTACATTTTACACTGCTAGCAACCCAAGTGTTTTTAAAACAGTTCTTTTTAAATAGTAGATATCATAATTCATATTCACCAGGTTGTCAAAAAAGCATCGCATTGCTTCACAGCTCTACTATTGACTCTTTCATTCACTCGTTCTTGCATTTCTGCCTTTGTTTGGACTTGACAGACCAATCCCCATCGCTCACAGAAGAGACTTGAGGCTTGCATGTTTTACAAATAGGAAAGCACATTCTAAGAGATGTTGACTTGTGGGTACGAATGAGAGCTGGAAAACAGGCTTACAGCTAGTCACGGCTGCAATATTTTTCAGGAAATAAGCTGATCATTTCTTTTGTTAGATTTTCTGAAAAGGAATAAACTTTAAGGAAGCCAGACAGAATTTTCTCTGATGAGCACGGAAACTCTAGCTTGAGGCTGAGTATTAGTGGCTGCACAAAAGGCCACTGAGATACTTCGCAAACAGTTATTTTCCTGAAGTTCGACAGGAGTGAGCAAGTCTCACAAGTGCCCTTGCCTCTAGTCTGACATGAATCGCTAGAGGAGCATTCAGCGACTGGTGTGTCCAGTTGCATTTTTAACTACTGTTTTTTAGTGCTGGTGAAAGGTGCTGATCAAAAGTTCTGGAGATCTTTTCCTAAAGGAATAGTCAGGAGCATGCTAAACTCCTCTCAGTATCTTTGACAAGGAAACATTTCTGACTTCTCTAGGGTAAGCAGGGGGAAAAAAATACAGCTGCATCTCTAAGCAAGCATGAGAAAGTGCTCTTTAAGTGCCACATACAAGTGATTCCCTGGATTCTCTGCAAAGACTGAGAAAACTGGGGACACAGTTGACAGGAGTTTGCCCATTCCAGAACAAGTTTTGGACGCCTCATTTTAGCGTCCACTGGACAATAAATTCAGATCTGGTCTGAAATACTGTCTGATAGTAGAGAGCAGTAAATATGTATCAGAGATAAGTTATGTGCTAATTGATAGGATTAACATGATTCGGATTTGAGGCAATAGGACCATTTTGCTAGTAAGCAATAGGAAGACTAAACCCTTCAGTATTTTGATGGGCCTGTTACCGCACAATAGAGCCAATAGCTTACCCTTGCTGCCATTTATCCTTTCAGGACATACCGAAAGGAGTTAAAATACCGCTAACAAAGGGAACTGACAAGTTCAAGAACCTAAGTTGTGTGAATTTAGAGATGGCAGCAGCCATTTTTCTATCACAAAAATAAGTTATCTGAAGAATCCACCTACCTTATACATCTTTATACAACCAACCGGCCATTACTGCCATCACTTTCAAAAGGTGGAAAAGAGGATTCCCAAACTCTGCCAAGTTCCTAAGCAAAGCAAAGGGACTCTATCTGGGTGGCAAGCAGCACTATATTACTTGGACTGGCCTTGCAAGACTATCATTCGCAGAACAGAGCGCTTCACTCTGCAACATTAACAGTGTTGTCAAGTGCTCGTGTTTCTGGTGTTCACTAGAGACAGATGAGGGCTCTCTAAACACCAACCACCATAGCCAGTTTAGGAGTTCAATAGCTGCTGTATTTAAACACTTTATACACAACACAGATAAATGCCTACCGTGAAAAGACTCTGGTAGATCCTAACCTTACCAAAATATACTTGTTAAAGTGCCATCTGTAAGAGAACAAAGCAGACACACTCAGCTTTCTTAATTTACATTTAGAACAAGCACAAGAGCATCTGTGAATTCCAATATATTAGACCTTTCCCCTCACCTAGTCTCTGGTAGGCAATGATCTACAGTTGAGACTGATGTGGCTTTCCCATTGTGACAACAGGCAAAAAATAGATCTTTTTACTATTATCCAGAACATTCAGGAGACTAATTACAGCTAAGTTCTGAAAGGCTCATTAATTTTGACTTATGAGAGGCAATGCCTCCCCCTTTAAGTACATTTCAAGGTCCCATAAGGAACAATCTGTATTATCGGTCTCCTTTCATTTCATTCTTTGAAACCGCCATGTTTCTGTTCTAAATAGATTGTCAAAGCACTCAAATCCTTGCCTATTAAGTCCCTGCACACAGAAGTACAAGTCCAGTAGATGCAACCTACCATAGGCCATTTCATTTAGACATTTACAGAGTTAACATACTAACCCGCTAATTCAACATTCAACTCCCCCCCCCCCCCCCCCGTAGCTTTTCACTTCACTAATGAATTTATATGACCAAGATCATCTGGTTGAGAGCCAATATGCTAGCAACAGGTTGTCCATGTAACAGTCGGAATCTAGCAAAAGCTTGGTTTAAATGGAACAAAGCAACCAAACAATAGCTTAGTATCGGGAATTAATCAGCCAGAGAAGTGATACAGAACTAGCAAAGTCCAAGGAAATGTCATTTCCATCCCAGAATCGAAGCCTTGCTTGTTTCAACAACATCACGTTATTTTCTACTTCGCTAACCTCACTGAGGCTCAGACTCTTCCCTTAATGCTACTTTATGCTCAACGGATATAAGGAGTTTGAAAGCAGTTGCTCTGCAACATCTAGAAAGCACAAAAATAATCAAGTGCTGAAGCAGTTGTTTCCATAAACTTTGGAGTAAAACAATTCTTATGGCAGCTTTTCACCAGCTTAACATTCATTTAATTATGCCGGGTGTAACACGAGCAACTATTTCTTCCGATTCATAGACTGCAGTGACAAATCTCAAGGGTTTTTTCTTGCTGGTTCAAGTTTATCTGCAAGTAGACAGTTCGTTCGCTGCCACCGTGTCAGAAGGTGTTGGCAAAAGGGCACTGAAGTCTCTCTTCCTCCCCTATACAGGAGCGCCATTTGCACTACAGAACATCTCACCCATGAGGATTTTCATGGGTTTCCAGTCATTAGCCTCCTAAGTGACTGCTTTGAAAAGAAGCTATTTTAAGTAGCACTCCCCTGTTCCAAAACAACCTCTAGTGATTCCAAATTAAATTTCATATGAAGAATGACACACTATGCCCAAAGCAACATGTTATTAAAGGTAGCCCGACTGGCTAAATAAACAAGATAGGGGCTTTATTTAGAATCCACAGGAGTCTCCAAAATTCCTTCACTTGCCTTTGAAGAGCTTGGAATCAGATACCAATCCCAGAAGCAAACTTCAAGCAGTTTTGTGGGTAGAGGGGACTCGCATTGGATCCTCTTCAGGTTCACAACAGAAGCATTTTTTCTAATGGTAGCAAAAGCTACCAGTTTATTCAGACTATTAGCCCCTTTATACATGCTATTTCTCTTCATCATCTTAACATAGCAGAGATTATATTCCTGTAAGAATGGACCATATTTGCCATCAGGTATAGCCTATGGAGTCTCGTAGTGACTCAACTTTCAACTAAATTGCTCATGTCTTTTTTAAAGCACAGCTCTACAGTCGTAAAATAGCTGGTTTTAGCTAAGCAGCAGAAGCAATCATCTTCTAATTCATCTTTTACTATCTATATGAGAATGAGGCTTCAAAGCATAAAGGGGACTACTGAAAGTACTAGTGTTACAGGTAGTTCCCATCATTCCCAAATCCACAGCAAGTTAAATTAAAAGCTTGTCTAGTAACAACTAGGTTTGCACTCCAAGTCGGAAAGTTAAAAACCCTCTTAGTAACACAAACAGTAGGCATAACGTGCTGTAATTAAACAGTACATTCCAAGCCTGCATACATATTTTTATATGACTTAAGCTGTGACTGCAATTAGATGCTGCTGCTAAAAAAAGCCTAATTTTCACTTCTTAATTCTGCGCAAGCATTTTCCAATTTAAGATAAAGTGCTATTGTGAAGAATGATAACCTAATTGTTTGGCTAATGCTGTTCTGACGTTTAGATCAAATCTGCCTGTGGAACATGCCACTCATGACTTTAAGGTCAGATTTTCTTACTAGCTGCAGTGAAGTTTTGTCAGAAGTTCCACAACTGAACACAGAATGTCAACGAGAATGCATGAGCTTGAACTGTATTGTAGTCTCTCTTGGCGCTCTGATATTAAAAGGGGTAACATAATAGAGCTATCACTAATCAATTCCGATCAAATTCACCAAGTGGTGCTTTGCTGAGCCCTACGTTGAAAAGTAACCTGGAGAAAAAAAAAATCATCGTTTTCAATGTATCCAGAATGATAAAACTTTTTTTTTTTTTTTTTTTCAGATTCTGTTCTGTATTTGACAGTGGTCTCAGTGTCAGCTTCACTGTTTCACAGCAATCGCTTTTCCCAACTTGCCTTTCCTGCATAAACTGAAAAAAGCCAAGTTCCCCAGAGTCCTACTATTTATAAGGCTGCCTCTAGCTGTAGGTAGATACTCACTAGATTGAAAGACAATTTTGATAGTTTCTGACTCTTACAAATTATCAAAATTCAGCTGGCATACCTCACAGCCCAATTACAGTTGTCGTATCTTTACTGGGAGAGTACCGTGGAGCATTCACCTGAACAGCTATGTTACATTAAAACTCTTTGAAAGATTTTTAGCTTGCCTAATCCACTCATCTTTGATTGCAAACCACTACCGTAGAGCAACCCACTATTCAAAACAAACAGAAACCCCTGGGTTTCATTCCCAAAAGAAAAGGACTAGCACCAACCCATAGCCCTGATGGCAGCTTCTTTCAATTTAAACCCAACTTTATGCATCACTTAGGGAAACTTCTTTCAGAGAAACAGCTTTCATTTGGATAGTAGACCAGCTTTTCCAACACATCTCACTCATTCAACAAGCTCTAACAGTACAAAACAAATACACTCAGGAAAAAGATTGCTTCCTGCTCCTCTCAAGGACTCCCAGGAATACAAACCAAATGCAAAGAAGCACCAATGTACGAGTTGGCCACAAAATCTTGCTCATGTCATTTGCCAATCAAGCAAGGTACAAAGTGTGAAACCATTTTATTTTGGTTCAGATAGTAAGTATTCTAAGGGGAAATCATTTGATTGGAAATGTCAATCCAAAGTCCATTACAAATCACATTTTTTTCATAAGTCATTTACCTCACAGATAGCTCAAGTCATGCAAGTATCTTCTCTCTGAAACCTATTACCACTCTGTTACCTAACACAGCTTTAGGAGAGACACAATAAATTCAGTTATAATTTAAAAATAAGGCCTACCATCGTAACAACTGCCTAACGTGTCAGAAAAGTCTAAAGAAATTGTGCAACAGGTACTTCACAGCACCAGGTGATTCTGCCCAGGTAACCAGGTATAAGGAGCAAGGCAACAGCTAGTTTTGGCAAGCCTTTACTGTCAGGGGGCCTACAGCATTACTGTGATTTCTATCTACGAACAGATCCTGCTTTGGGCATATGGAAGTGGATCACATATCAAAAGTAAGAATTAGGGAGAAAAGCCTTACTCAATAGAAAGTTAGCCCAATATATAAAAAACATACAAACGTTTAAACAGTTCAGAGGCAGAAACAACAGGAACAAAGATTCCTGCCAAGGTGGCTGTTAACATCAGTGTCTTTTTCCCCCCACCTTGTTTTACACTTGCATCTATTAAACTAGCTGAATGCGCTGCCTCAGCTGGCTGACAAACACATGGACATATGCAGCAACTTAAAGCCTGCAAGCTTATTAACACAGTCAACAAACAAATATACAGAACTTTTTAACTGAGAAAAAAAATTAAAACCAGAACCCAGGAGGTCCAAGAGGCTCAGCATGTCTCTGCATTTTAGAGTCTTGGAGAGACAGGAGACACCTGCCATTAATTCTTGTAACAGTTTCTTGGAACAGTAGATGCAAAGCAACAACAGATACTGGCCACTTGACTTCTGCTGTTCTTACTTTAGAGGGGAGGGGAAATTATACAGCCCTGCCTCAATTTGGCATGAAGCAGTAATGTTACACTCTTAAAATCTCCAGGCAGTTGTTGTAGCAGATAGCTATCCAGTCTGGCTGAGTCGATGCCCACTGTACATTGTTGATTTCTCCCTCTGCTGTATAGGCCAAGATAGGGTCCTCAATGGCACGAGGCATTTGCTGGATATCCCAGATGAGAGCCTGATGGTCATCCGCTGCAAATGGACAAGAACATTAGAAACAGAAAAAGGCATTACAAGGCCTCCATACATGGCTAAAATGGGTCTTTTCTGAGAAGCCAGATAGTAAATGCCTGCTGTATTCCAATGAGAATTCAAGCCAGAGATACAATGATGCAGTCTGCTCCAACACAATTAACCTGCTGCACACACCATTACACATTATCCAGGATAGAGTTAAAAACCAACCAGTGGAACTCACATCTGTTGAAAACATTTAAGAATTAGATCAGAAAACACTAAGCAGCAGTAAAATCAAATAGCATTAGCCAAGGGAGAGACCGTGAGGAACTATGGAGCCCAATATCCAAAATGTGTAAACTTCATTAAGTGTCTCAATTTTCATAAAAATTTTAGGAAAAAAGTCATCAATAAAACGAGCATCTCAAAATAAAAAGGGCTTCTAAATTGCAGATGGTCTTTAGCAAAAGGCAGAAGTAAAAACTACATGAACATTTGGAGAGAGAGGACTTTACAAATGCAAGTCTCCCAGACCTTCACAAATATAAAAGGCTAGAGGTGGATCAAGAATCTCTTTCCACGCTTACCTGCTGTACAAATATGGCAGGAAGAATGAGGTGCCCAAGCAATTCCATTTACACATGCTCTGTGGTTGTTTAACCTGGCAACAGGAGTGCAGGGAACTCTGACGTCTAGAATCACAACCTTCGGGGAAAAAAACCCCACAAGTTAATAATTTGATTTTTGTCATTTTTTAGTTTTTTAGTTTTTCTTCAGAAAACAAAATATTTTGACTCAAGGCTATAAATACAGCCCTTTCCTAAAGGATGCCTTTGGCAAGCACACACTGTTCTCAAAGAGCTGCTCATTGTCTTGAAAGGAGTAAGACTTCACAGGCAAGGGCTTGAGAGTTATACAACAGGCCAGATGGGCTATACTTCCCTGAAGCAGCACTGGTGACAAGCTAAGATGCACTAGCTTGTGCACTGAAGTGAGAAAGAACCAGCTGACTAAAATACTTGCACTTGATAAGATTTCATATAAAGACTAACTGGCTCACAGACCTCTCTCAAAGAAAAAAAAAACCCACCTGAAATATGTAGGAGCCGTACACATCTGCAAATTTATAGTGACCCTCAAAAGATCTTTATATCTCCTACTGAATCAGTGCAGTAAGGACTGATCCTTGTCATACTCCACTTTAGGCACTGACACAGCATCCTCCCCGCCTCAACCTGCCCACTTACTTCAAGGAACTGAGTACTAACGAGCAAACCACCTTGCAAAAATCACAACCCCTGGCAGCTACAGAAAAGCTAGTGCCTTACCTCCATGCCATCCATGGCCATTGTAGCAAGATAGTTGGGATCCTGCTTATTCCAGCAGAGACGCAGCAGCGGATGGTGTTGTGGGTCCTCATAAATTATGGTGCTGTGTTCCAGGTGACGGAGATCAAACATCCTCACAGAGCCATCTGCACCAACTGAAGCGAACATATCTCTCCCACCACCTGCACGGCTAAATGCTATGTCATACACCTGCTCAATATTAGGACAGAGAAACAAACTTAGTTTTAGTGAGCAGTAAAATGGATTTTCCATATGAACAGCAGATCTAGTAGCGATATTTTGTGTCAGATACTTGACTTTCCTAGCAAGCTTTTAGTTACACAGTTACCACAGGGAGGGGTAAAAACAAACAAGCAAAAAAAAAAGTTTGAAGGGTTACGCTATAGGATCATTCACTGAAACTGAATATTAAAATTTCCCAGACTCAGATTTTTATTTTAATTGCTGAAGAGTAGCATTATGTTAAAATAAAACAATCCTGTAAGTTGTTTATTGCCTTTGATATACAGTTAATTTCAATTCCAGTTTGATATTTTATCTCATTTTTCTAAAATATTCTGGAACATAATCTGTTAAAAGGAGCATATGCTCCAGTCTGGATTCTATAATGAGTACATTGAGTAATTTTGCTTGCCAATGCTATGGTTTTAATTAATTTGGTCTTCAAAACTGTAAATCTTAATTTTGGATAGATAACCTTTTTTAAAATCAAGAAAAAGGGGGAAAACAGAAAAGCTCTGTTCCTTTTCTACTGCTTTAAAATATGCAATGTAAACAACCACAAAAAGCCATCACCTCTTTGTCATGTGCAATAAGTTGGGTCTTAACATGGCCAGAGACCAGATTTACTCTTCCCAGAACCTGTCCTGTCTCCAAACCCCAAATAGTGCAGGTTGTGTCAATACTAGAGGTACCTAAAACAAAAACATTTGTTAGGAATATTATTCTCGTGGATTATCTAATCACTTACTGGATTGGTCCAATATCCTCTGACACCTACAAATCAAAATAGCTACAAGAACAGCATGCAATTGAAAATCAAGAATGTCAAACAGCCAAGAGCCTTCCAACGCTTTTAAGCGACCCAACCCTTTTAGCTACAGAAATAGCCTTCCTCACACAAATAAAGTGTAAATAGCTTGCGTCTTCTTCAATCTACAGGGAAGCCTGATGCGACTCTAAGATACGATTTTTCCCATCCTGAGAGTCTGATGTACATGTCAGAAACAAACTCTAATTATAAATGTTGCAGTAGTGACTCGAGGTGGGGGCTAGGAGCAAAGCTCTTAAAAGCTGAGATGCAACACAAAATAAATCAAGTAGTAAATAATTGCAAAGACACACTATCACTATTAATCTCTTGGCAAATCCCCTTGACATGAATGGCTGCACTCTTTGGGGGAAACAAGCCTCTGCTGGCTCAATTACAACAGGCATCAGCTCACCAGTCCTAAAGACTAAGACTTCCTATCCATAAGTAAGGAACAACAGAGGCAGCAAAGGTTATACCAGTTTGTGTGACCCGTTCTGCAGCAGAGAGGGCACCTTTCAACGCAGAAAAAGGTCTCCATGAGCTGCTGTTTTTTTTTTTTTTTTTTTTTTTTTGTCTAGGACAATGGCAGTTCCTCTGATGTACAAGCTTGGCCACTCATTAGTGATCAGACTACTGATTGCAATGACAGCAGCCAGTCACAGCTGGAACTTCACCAGACTAAATTCAGAGGCATATCTTTTCCATGCTGAATATTTAGCACTGTGTCATTCTCACCTAGAAGGTAAGGATCCACTTCATTCCAATCAAATGATGTCAATGGAGCACAGAAATCAGAGTTCTTGTTATTGTTCAGCAAACACTCCAGCCGGGTCTCTGTTTCACCCACCTTTAGAAAAAGTGAAACATCTGACTTCAATAGCAACATCACAGAGCGGGTTTCTTTCCTCTCAGCTTTACATCCTAAAGCTCTGGAAAATACAATCATCACCTCTCTCTCTCTTAATCTTGTGATTAAAACAGCATCTGTTTCATGTTGTATCACATTATAACAACTACCTTCCTAGACTTGCTTCTCCTATAGCTCTTAATATATAGTCATATTTTTATTGCAGTTAAGAAAACAAGTTGTCAGCTGCTCTGACTTGGTTTTATGTTTTCTCCTCCACACGGTAGCAAATGCAAGATGCCCTGAATGGAAGACAATTCGCTTTAGAAGACCCGGTCTCAAGTGAAAATGAGATCCACGTGCAATGCTATTAAGATCATAGATCATCTTTTTCAAGAGAGACTTTACTCACTCTCCACACACGCAGATAGTCACCACTGGTTGCCAAAAGGTCTGGATATACTCCCTTGGTGTCTGGGATCCACATAAGCTTTGTGGTAGGATAGGGGTGATCAAAGGTGTTCCTGCAAATGAACTCTGAGCTCTCTTCATCCAAACCAACAAGCTGCACCTGTAAGAAGCCATATTTCAAATAAAGCATTTTATCAAAATAACCATTTATAATTACAGCATCAAAACGCAGTTTCTTAGGAGGACACCTTTTGTAACCACAAGGACAATTAAAACGGACCATCACGTCAACAGAATGAGAAAACGTTAAAGCTTTGCTTCCATGCATATGAGAACTTGCATAAGGCTGCAAGTGCAGCCCCAGCCAGGAAGTGAAGTGAAGCGTACATAATGAACATGCTGTTTTACTTCAAAGGGATGATCCTAAAAGGAGCAAAATGCTATCCTAAAGGATTAAAGAACACTCTTCTCTTCTCCACATTGCAAAGCCTAGTTTAAATCACAATCTTAACTACACAAGGGTTATTTCTGCTCGTCTTTAACTGATCCGATGCTTACCATGTAGTCTTCAGAGAGCAGGACAGAGAGCATGGTTTGCAAGCCAATCAATCACAATTAAAGCCCACACCTTGGGATATTTAGCCATAACCCTACAGATTGTGACAGATCACGTCAGCTAGAAATCAAGCTGTTTTCAGCATCACATTAACTAATATGTTCTGTCACAACTGCACAAAATTAAAATATGGATTAAATCACATCCCAGAGTCAGAAAGTAAAACAGAATTCAAACTCGGGGGGGGGGGGGGGGGGAAGGAGGGGGAAGCTGAAATATTTACATAATTATTTGACTGCTTTGTGTGAAAAGACCAAAGCAGCAGTTTTGCTGGAAGATTCGAGGTAACCACATTCCAAATTAGGTATTTGCACAGTAATACGGCAATGAGAAGGGCTAACTTGTGGAGCTGCAAGAGTAATGCAAGACAGAGCAGACAAGAAGCTATCTTCACATAGCTTGGTCATGACAACACCTGAAGTAATGCTTGAAGTCTCAGACGTTATGTTATTAGAAAAATATTGACATGTCAGAAAACATTCGGAGAACAATACGGTGCTGGGAAGATATCTTTACCCTAGCAGCAACTAGAAGACCTAAACAGGATGAAAGCCCCACTGCGTTAAATGCTGTTCAAACACAATCAGTGTGGGGACAATTCACTGCAATTAGTTCATAAGCTGCTCACAGTAGGAACTTCCTAATACTTTCCACACACAGCAGCTTCCTCCTGGAAACAGTAGCTTAATGAACATTTTATTCCAAGATGCTTATCTTTACAATGTCTTTGTATTCCTAAATATTCCAACATAAGCAATTCGTTTAATAAACTACACATTTAAACTAGACCAGAAATCTACCATATGCTTTTTGCACTCAAAAAAAGCCAACAAATCCTTCAGTGAACCTTATACTATAACATTCAAGAGTCCATTTAGTGATGCTCCTTAACAAAGGCAAACCTTACCTCCTGGCAAAATGAGAAGATCCATCCTTTTCACCCCACAACACCCTAAAATACATACTTAAAATGTACTTCTAAGCACTGTATACTTGTCTACCTTATAATTATCTTTATTACAGACACTCCTCATTATACTTTGGACTCCTTTAATATGTATCAACCAAGAATCTCCTAGTCTTTTGAAGTGATTGACAAATACCTTTCTAACTGCTTTAGGGATTAGAAATACTAAGCAGGTTTTACAAAGGAGGCAAATTGTCCTTGGTCATAGAAAATCTTGTGGCAAGGTCAGGATCAGAAGACAAATGACCTCTAATCACTTCTTCTCCTTTGCCTATGCTGTTTTCAGCTTGACAAGAATGTATTAAACCTTTACAAAGCAATCGGCACATGCATATCCAAAAGCAAATCTCAAACAGCAAAGGACCCGCTTTTGTTGGTGCCAACTTATACATCCTCGTACTGCATAATCACGTTCATCCCCAGCTCAGTTTCTAACAAATTAAAAAAAAAAGACATACTCACTTAGGATCTGAAGAAAAAGCAGTGACTGTGTAGCAACACAAGACCTTTGTGACCTCTGACATTTTTAGATACAGGCCAGGTTAGAGAACAAAAATTGCACTAGTGACACTAGAAGATCTCCTGGCAACTGCTGAAGATCAGGGTGCCTGACACTGATTGTCAGGCCTGGCAACAGCCGGGGATAATTTGGAGTAGGAGGCATTGGACTGCCCAGAAATAGGAGCAAAACTAGAATATACTGCTTGAGAAGCTCTGTTCTTTCCTAACTTACATATTCAAAGGTACAACTGCTCTTCTGCTCTTTGGAAGTTTTTTTGTATATGGTGATTACAGAATCCCTTAAGCAGGCTGAATAGGAGCAGATGGAATTATTTTCAGGACACTAATATTAAAATTTTGCCTCTCCCTCCTGCAAGTGAGGCAAGATTTGCTGCCACGAACTATCTCAGGAAGGATCGTCTAAAGTTCAGTCCAGATTAAGACTGAGATGAGGCTAGCAGACCAGGAAAATAATCAGAAGTCAGCATACAATTTGAACAGTTCTGCATCCACCTGTAGTTCTTTCAGATGGAAAAATGAGGACCAGGATGTTTAATCTCCATTAGTTTTAAAACTAACCTTACATTAGTTTTTCAATTGTGCTATGACAGTAGCCAGCAATGCTTCACCATTACTTGTTTCTCCCGTACATCAGATATGCTGCAGTCAGATGTGGATCTTCCAACCACAGTCCAAGCCTTTGCCAGCTGAAGACTTAATTACCACAGTACGTCCAAGTACAGAAATACCTGTGATCAGCATTCCTCAGCTTCCGAAAAAGTGATATCCCTCTTCAATGTAATCGAAAAGAAGCAGACACAGAATTAAACGATGCAGATTTGGTAACAGCTTACTTTTTTTCCCTAGCATAGTTTGAAGAGCAGTCACAGTACTTTTTTTTTAATTATATCCCTGGAATCTAATTAGTAACTGCTAAGAATGAGATTTCACAATTATTTTAGTGTCACAAACAATCAGAAAGCTCTCACTGCATCAATTAACTTTAAACCCATGACCAATTTTTCTTTGCAACTCTACGCCTTACAGAGAAAATTAGCCTCTGGTAAAACAACAATCCTGGACGCTCTCTGAGTTGAGGCACTGCTCAGGAAGAGGTGGCAATCTGAGAAGTACGCGGCCATAACACGTCAGTCTGTTCAAGTAACGTGAGTTACCAGCGCACAGGACTACCTTCTACTGTTTTCTAAACTGGACTTAAGTTTTGTCTTACAGATACATCCCTAGATCAGACTTTCCTGAAGTTTTTCACAGATCATTGCTGATCCAGAACAGTGCTAGCAGCAAGATCCAGTAACACCTCAGTTCCATCCAATTATGCTGATGCTCCATGAGAAGTTCTGGAAGCTGACAGTAGCTGGCTAATCCAAGAAGTTCAGGAAACACTACCCTAAAAATTTTTAGTTCTTCTAACTACAGCAAAGTCATCTCTCTTCACATGCCAGTGATTTCATCAGCAAAGGTATACGAGCTGAAACAAAACTCCCTTGGGGTTCACACATTTGTTGGTAACTAGCTTTCTGGTATACTACACAGCTCGTTAGTGGTGGGGAGAGGGTTGACAGTGTTAAGAGAGTCTGGGAATTGGAGATAGCAATAAATCAGGGTTTGGCAGTTAATGTATTTGAATTCCCCACAAAACAGAGGCATAAACAGCCATTTTATATTTGTAACCCATCGGGTACTTCAAGCTCTGGTAATTATTACAGAAATAGAAACTTAGAGAATCTGTCCTCTCATTTACTACACTACCCCACAGCAGGCACTTCTGCTGCAGTGAACACTCGGTGCGTCAGAACTTTTTAACCCCCCCCACCCCCTTTTCAAAATAAAACAATAGATTAATAAGGAAGTGGTATTTTCAGCTGTTGGGTTAGATTTTTAGAAAGCTAGAATTGCTTTTCCAGACTGATGTTTTAACATATTAAGGGGAAGGAAGGAAGCCAATTTTTCTCAAACAAAACACTGCAACATCAGGAATAGGAGCTCCAAACAACATTTCTAAGAAGCCTCCTAAGATTATGACTGCTGAGTCAGATGAAATGAAATGGAAGTTCCTTGAAAGTCTTAAACAGCTGCTTATCCCTGAACTTCGGATATAAAATCAAAAGCTCTAGATCTTTTGCAGCACAATGGTATCAACTACATAAACAGGACAACTTCAGTTCTTTCCTGTTGTTCCTTTGGTTGTACCACTCACATGAACAGACAGAAGCTGGAGCTGAAAGAGTCTGCAGCTAGCACGTCCCTGACATGACCAGACAGCATCTGTCCAGCAGTTCAAAATCCAGAGTACGAAGTCATTTCCTTCCTAAATATTTCAGTGTCCTCCACAGAATTCAGAGGAGTGGCAAAAGTCACAGTAAGTCACCAAAAAAACAGTGCAACTGAAAAACTACTCCCAAGCAAGCTCCTTCTGGTCTTCCAAGTAAAGGAGACAATAACAATACTCTAAGCAATAACAACACTTACATTTACCTAAGACAGCTCTCTCTGTCAATGACCCTCCTATTTGGAGGGCACCTTTGAAAGCACTTCACAACTGCAAAAAAAAAAAAAAAATACACACTCTGTAGCATCAGACATAGCAAAACATCTCAGCAAAGTGAAGGTCATATTACACTAGATTTATTGTACAGGCTTAATTTTTAACCACGCATCTTCTTTGTTTCTATAGCAGCAGCATCCAGACAGGCATCTCATTCTCATACAATTATATAGTGCACAGCACTTTACAGGGACTGAAGTCAACAGGATAATAGTTATCCCTGAAGCACAGAGGTCAAAAGAATCCAGGGGAAATGTTTACAGACAGCAGTAATTTACATAGTCCTACACAATTTCCGTCTGCAACAACTGTGAATGTAAAGGGCGGAAAAGCCACTGGTTGACTCAACTGCTTTTCACTTGAAAAGTCTGGACTGAAAAGCAGATCCTGTCTTAATCTAGGGCAACCCCAGGGAACGGTCCAGACTTAAGGAGTTAAAGGTCACATAAATCACCCTTCTGCACCATAAAGCTTCACTCTGTTACCTGTCCGCAGACAGCACAGAACTATACCTGCTTATTAATGAACTCTACCACTTCTAAACAAAATATTGCTTGCATTTGTTATTTTAGGTTCTCACAGTACATGCTACACAAAGCATTTTAAAGTTAGTCTCTAAACAAATAGAAAGTTTTCAAGACCAGTGACCTGCCTTTCCCCAGAACCACAACAACACTCACACACATGAGGAGACAACTCACGTTCAGCCAGTAATCGGACTACGATACAAAGCGCTCGGTACAAGTATCACTGCTTAGAGTACTGCAAAAGCAGTAAGCTAACTACTGCAAGAGATGTCCACTCCAGCCGTACGGTCACCTCATCTCATTACAGCCTTGCACAAAGCCCCATTCCCAACACCAACTTTTCCAATATCATTTTCCGCAATCCTATTAAACAGCTTGGCAAAGCTGCAAGACACACAGGCTACGTACAAAGTTGTACTTACAAACTCTTCAGTTTCACACAAGTTTATTACGCTCTATAGGTATGGCTGTTTCTTTATTTCTCCTCCAACTGTATGCATTCACTGCATCAGTTCAGCACACTAGAGTCTGTCCAGAAAAGGACTGGGCATGTATTTGAAGAGGTGATGACATGGCTTGTACTATCAGTGTTAGGTCCCTTGCTTATACCTGGCAGGGAAATAGTGAGGATATAATCTTATGCCTCAGGACATTCTTGCCCCCAGAGAGGGGGCAAGGAACTAAAGGATCAACAAAAAGAGTTTATATATTAAAAAAAAAGAAAGAAAGTTACTGCGCACAAGTCCTCCACAGCACTAAAAGACAAGTAGGGCATAACGCTTCCAGCAAAGCCTTACGCAGCCCGCACAAGCACAAACTCGAGCCCTGCCGTAAAACTTTGCAGCGCCCTGCGCAGAAGCCCTGTACGCTGTACCTAGGAGCTCTTCCTCGCCGAGGAGCAGCCCCCGCGCTGCTCTCCCCGGCCCCAGCCCCTCGGCCTGCAGCAGCCTGAGCGGCCCGGCCCCCCGCGCTGCTGCAGCCCGCCGAGGGGCTGACGGCGCCGCGCAGCCCCCCCCCTCAGGGTACCCCCGGTGGGGCCGTGCCGGGTGCGGGGGCCCCGCTGTCCCGGGGGTGGGGGGGAAGGGAGCGGGCCGCGCTCCTGCCCCGGCGCCGCCCACCTTGTTGTTATACTCCTCCACGAAGCTGCCCAGCGCCAGGCGGAACCGCTTGTCCGGCCGGACGCTCCAGTTCATGGCGTACACGGTCCAGGGCGCCTCGTATTTGTAGATCTCCTTCCGCTTCCCGTGTAGCGACATGGCGAGGCAGCGGTGGCCGCGGGCCCCGGAGGAGGAGGAGAAGCGGGGGAGCCCCGGGCTGGGCCGCGGGGCCCGCCGGAGGGCAGCGGGGCCGGACGAGGCGGCAGCGGGCGCGGCGCAGCGCGGGCCGGGCCGGGCCGGGCCGGGCCGGGCCGGGCGAGGCGAGGCGGCAGCGAGCGGGGCGAGGCCGCAGCACGGCACCGCGCCCCCGGGCCCGGCTCCAAACCCGGCGACGGCGAGAGCGGCGCGGAGGCCGTTTGGGATTCGGTCCCTCACACAACGGGAGCGGAAGCCACGCGGGGAGCCCCGCCCCTTGCACACGGCTTGGCTGCCTGGCCTGTCACTTAGCTTCTCGAGCAGCTATTGGGTAATTCTCCCGTCCGTTTGGCCCTCTTTGGCTTTCTATTGGTCGTTTTACCCATCATTCCAAACGGACGCTAGCCCCCTTGAGTGAGGTAACCTACCGTTGCGTTTGATCCCACCCCAGACGGAGGCCATACTCGTTCTTGAAATCCCATTGGCTGCTAGGGGTCGCAGTGGCATGAGGCGGGGTCTTGAGACCTTACTGATAACGGATTGGCAGGAAGAGGTGTCAGTCACGTGAGTTGGAGGCGGTGGAGCACTTCAGGCGCGCGCTGGGGTTAACGGTTCGAGCCCCGCCTCCGCCGAGTGCCTGACAGGGTTGCGTTTATCTATAATTAACCGAAGCTTAATTATCGGATTTTATTGTTGGTAGCACTTAACAGCCTTGGAGCAATTCCCTGAGCCTTACCTGGGGAAGGAGCCTGTGCGGGCTTCCCAGGCAGCTCCTGGCTGGACGGGGACAGGCTGCGGCCCAGCGCGCCTGGCGTGAGCCCCTGGGCCTGCGGGCCGAGGAGCCGTGGCAGCCCAGGCCGGGCAGCTATTTGGCTCTGTCGCGGCTGCCCCGGGGACCCGATGCGGGTACAGTTGCTCCTGAGGTGCTCATGCAGGTCCCTTGAGGGCCTTGGGGCTCCCCAGCTCTCTGGGCTGAGCAGGAGAGGCGGCACGGTGCGGGGATGCGGCGTCCCCGCCATGGGGAGCGGAAACCTGAGCTGGCGCCGGGTATAAATAGCTGCTTTGCTGGAGCTGGGCGTGGAGCCAGGGCCTGAGGGCAGCCCCCCACTCAGCCGTGTGGAGCCAGATGGGCTGGAGGGCAGGGGAGGGCTGGCAGTGCCTCGCGAGGGCCTGCCTGGAGGAGGAGGGTGCTCCTGGCATTTTTGGAGCATGCGAGCCCAGTGCTGGTGCTCCCCGGAGCCCCCCTCTCAGGGCACCCCAGTCTGAGCCGCTCTGGTCCCTGTGCTGTGCCTGCCCTGCGCCCTCTGAAGTCCCCGGCTCTCCAAGGCAGGAGGGCTCAGCTGGGAGCAGAAGGGATCAGTTATGGGTGAACCTGGGCTCAGCTCTCCTTATGGAGCCATTGAGTTTGGACAGGACCCAGAGCTGTGTCTCCTTTAGCAAGGGATGTAGAGCGGGTTCTGGTATCAGTATGGTCATCTGACATCCCGCTTGCTCTAAGGACTCTTGGCGTAATCACTACCTGAGGTGTGTTTGCTAGATCGTTTCACCTATGCAGGGGAATAGTAGCTGGCTGGTCTTGTAAAAAAGCTTTTGCAAAGAGCTGCTGAGACCAAACTGCATCCTGTTGGGAAGAAATTGTTCAGCAAACACCCAGCAGACCTCATCCTTGATCTGTAAGATCTGCTCATGGGCTCCGTTAGCACCATAGTCCCTGGCAGAAGCATCTGGGGTTTGACCACGATCTTCTCAAGGGTCTTTACAGACGAGGACCTGGACCCTGAAGCTACTGCCAGGGATGAATTTGCTGATGCTCCCAACAAACACGCTGCAATCCACATTAGGTGCCAAAAACATCTTTATTAGCAAAGTGTACACTAAAACTCCGGAGAAAGAGATGCTCACAGTTTTACTACTCTCAAAGGGAGCTCAATATATTACTTGAGCAGGCGGCCTAGGACTGTTACAGCGTCTAACCGAACGGCAAGGTGGCAGTGCTAAGTGGGCTTCTCCTATAAGGGATGCTGCAGGAGTCTGCTGGGAAAGGTCTAGGGAAGAGGAAGCATCTATCAAACTTTTATCAAAAGAGAAAAGCTAGGAGGAAAGGCTGGACATGAGATGTGTGGGGCGTTTCGGCTTTCTGGGATTGTGCTTTTGAGTTTTGTGCTTTATGCCCAGGCCAGTGAACAGTTGGATTCATCTGGGGAGTTGTGGGATACGCATGTTGGGGTTTGCAAAGTGCAACCAGCCTTGCTGGAGAAGTCAGTGCCCTAGGACTCGTGCTGAAGCGTGCTGGAGTGGTGGGGGTTGTCGGCCCTTAGTTTCTCAGTGGCAGTCAGGTAGGACAGGAATGGCTTCTGTCCTCTGTCCTTGTCCTGGGCTTCACCCCTGTAGCTCCCCCCAGTACTGCACTGTGCAGTTCTCCTCCTCCTCTGGTGACTACCCTTTCTGTAAAGCCAGTGCCTTCAGGCTCTGCTGGGCTAAGCCCAGCGCCAACACAATGGTCCCTGCTCCAAAGAGCTGACAGCAAAGTGGCCTCGCAGCTAAGCTCTGTGGATTTGCCCTCCTCCGGTTGCTGTGGCTCATTTGGCTTGCACTATTCTTGGGAGGAAGCCTTGGCAAGGAAGAGGAGGTGGGTGCTGTTTGGCTTACCCAGCTTGTTGATGGCCACAGGAAAGAACTGTTCTGGGTTCGCTATAATGTGCAAATGAAATCTACTCTATGGGATCCACTGGAAAATGTTGATCTTGGAAGCCAGCCACTCTATGCTTCCTTTCACGGTGGCAGAAGACAGCTACAAATTATACCCCTGAGCCAAAGGCATTGTCCTCCATCTTACCCTGGCAGTCAACGTCAACATCAACTGAATGAGTTCGCAGTTGAGGTTCCTCTTGACTCGCTTTGCAGCCGCCACAGCTCTAACTTCCAGGAAGCACAGGGTCGGAGAGGTGTCTCTGAATGTCCTGGTGCTCTGAAGATGCCTCCAAGTGCTCAGGAAGGGAAGGGAAGCGAGAGCCCCGGCAGAGTCCCTGGGTATTTGGTGCCCTTTGGTGAGGAGGCTCTGGGTGCGGGAGAATTGGGGAATGGTGCTCCTGCTCGGAGTAGATCGTCATGGTTTCGTCAGATGCCACAGTCAGGTGTATTCCGCTTGACAAGGACTCCCTGGATTTCAAGTGGAACTTATCTACCTCTGTGTAGCTCGGGCTCTGGGGGGAAAGGAGGAATCAAGTCGGTTATGGCAAAAGCAAAACGATGTAGCCCCAGTCTCTCCTCACCCCATGAGGCTCCAAACCCCAAAATATCTTTTTTCCCTGAGGGGACCTCAGAGCAGAGGAACCCACTCCCCTCCCCATTGACTGGGCAGCCTGCTCATGCTGGAGATGCCCCTGAAACCAGCAGTGCATTGTGCAGAAGCATCTCCAGGTAGATGTGCTGCTTTTTCAAGACCCCTGGGCTTTGCTTGGGCCCTTGAGCCTGGCTGCGCTTTGTGTATAGGAAGGCTGGAGAGAAACACTGGCACTGCGTGGACCTGTCTACTGGAGGTGGAAGAAGGCTCCGCTGGTGCTGAGCTAGGAGTGGTGGCCTTACCTGCCCTGGGGCTGTCCGCTCCTCTTCCTCTAGGGGTGCGCAGGGGGTGAGCGGCTCCAGGCTCCGCGGGACTATGCCGTACATGGCCAGGTTGTGGGAGGACGGCGAGATGGGGCTGTACGCTGGTGGCACTTGGGACAGCTGGCGCTGCAGGAGCTGGAGGATTATATTAATGTCTGACGACATCCTGGACTCCAGCCTGGGGACAGAGCAACCCGGCGTTAAGACAGTGCATCTCACTGGTGCAGCACCGAACAGACAGATTTGGCTGCTCCACACCCCGAGGAGGTAAGTGGCATTTGGATGATGTGGGTAAAACCCCTGTGCAGGAGAGCAAGACCTGAGAGGCAGCAGCGTGGGTGCTGCCCGGGGCCTTTAAACCTGCATCTCTGGTGTGGGTGGTGCTTCCTTCTCATCCGGAAATGTGTCCCTTTTCTTGTTTAGAGGGCAATGATCTGCACAGGCCTCGTTTGCTCAAGCAAGAGGAGATTTGCAGCTCTTTGCAACAGGAAGAGGAGCCCTGCAAAGGGCTCAGGTCATGAGCCTCTGGGTGGTTTCATGTCTGTGATTGCATCAAGACTGGAGGCAGCAGCAAAGCAGCTGTGCCCAGAGGTGGTGGGACAGCAATGGATAAGGTGCTAGGCCACAGTCAGGCCAAGACTTGCAGTTCAAGCAGCTGCTATATTTGCAAAGCGCTCTTACCACTTCCCCAAGGAGTGCAATCTCCCAGAGGGTCAGGAGGTGGCATATGCTGCAAACAGAGCCTGATGCAGCCACCCCTGGGGAGCAGGACAGGGTGATGGCCCAGAGACCCCCTAGGTGCCCTTCAACCCCACACCTGGGACCTGCCCCACCTGGTGAGCTGGGCCTGCAGGAGCTCCAGCCTGGACTCAATCTGTCCCGGTCTGTAGTCGTCAGACAAGGGGATGTCCCGGGATCTGTGCACCAAGGAGATGTGTTGCAGGGGCTCCAGGTTATGGTTCGGCTCTCGGTCTTCCCAGAAGCTGAACATGTTGGGGACGTCCAGGGGGGTGGCTGGAAGGGGAGGAGAGATCTCAGCACTTCTGTCTCTAGCATCCCCTGGCCCTGCTGGCATGGGTGCGCTGTCTGCAGCCCTGCTCCAGATGCCATCACCTGACATGCTTGTAGGGATCCATCACCCTGGCACCTATGGTGGTCATGGAGCTCCATCACCCTGGCACCCAGAGGTAGTCCCAACAGGGTCTCTGGGTGCTATGAGAAACCCCAGGGCATGGGAGGGATGGAGCAGGCACTGCCAAGGAGTAAAAAGCAGTAAGGACCTTTGGCCACAAGCGGGGCTCTCAGATCTGAACAAGTTGCCTGTCTCTGCCCTGGGACGTGGCCAGAAGGCCCAAGCATCCCTTGCCACCCTCCTTTAGGCTTTGGCTGCAGCCGCAGGTACCTGCGTAGGACTGGCTGCCCTCTGCTGCCTGCTTGCTGGCCTCCGTGCCGCCGGCGCTGGTGGTGATGAGGCTGAGCGTGGGCAGAGCAAAGTCGTCCTTTTTGGGTACAGGGAAGGGCTCGGCTTTTGTGGGGCTGCCCGGCTTGGCCTCCTCGTCGCTGGTCTGGGAGCAGGGGGTGGTGCTGCTGCCTAGGTCGTCCCACTGGTCCTTACTCAGGGGGTCCTGCGGGTTGGTGAGCTCTGAGTAGGTGTGATACTGCTCTGCATCAGAGGTGCCCATGTCTGGGTCTGTGGGGCAGCACAACAGGTTAATTTGGGGAGTGCCAGGATTGGCAAAATCAGCCCCCATCCCCGCTAGGGTGCCTGTAGAGCTGGGGCATCCTAGGGAAAGGGAGGGTGGGTGCTACCAGGGTGGGGACATACAGCCTGGTTTGCAGGGACGGGGGCCCTGGCAGCCACCTCCACTTCGGGCTATCTGCCAGAGCCAGGACAGTAAATGTATGGTGATCCTGCTTCCTGGCTCTGCAAGCCAGGCTCTGCCAATGCTGCTGGCTGCAGGGCCTGCCTGGGGCTGAGCTGGGCATGAGAGCCCCCCGGCATGGGAAGGCCGGGGTGGTAGTGAGGAGGCGAGGGAGGCAGGGGTGTACTCACCAGGCTTGTTAGGCTGGCCAAGGGAGCGCTTGCATCGGCGTGTCCTCTGGTAGGTGCAGTCGTACTCCTCGCTGAGCGGTGAGCGGGGAACGCTGTCTGCCTGAGGGATGAGAGGGGCTGGTCACAGGGGTATGGGTACCCCAACCCGTCCAGACCCTGGGCCAGCATCCTCTGAGGGCTAGTCCGTGTCCACCTCTGGCTCTGCATTGCTGCCCTGTCCCACACAGCCACTCCTGGACCAGTGACATGGTTCAAAGGACACTAGAGTCTGGCCTGGGTGTTCAGAGAGTGATTAGCCTTATTACTTGAGGGGTGTCAGGTGATGGGGAGGGAAGGAGCACCCTGGGGTAAGACAGGACGTTGTGGGGTGGGACAGGACATAGAGAGAATTTTACTTTCTTTCTCCCTCACCAGCAAGTGTCTCTGCAAAAAATATCAGGAAAGGACAAAGTCCAGTGGCAAAGTTTAAGAGTCCAACAGCGATGGCAAAAATGCTCCAAGTCATTCACTGATCCCAAACCTGATTATTTAAAAAAGAATTTTCTGAGCAAGCTGGTATCCAAGCTGATGAAGCTTGAGAATACTTCTCACTTCAGCAGCCTGACGACATGTGTGTGACCCTCCAGGAAACTGGATTTAAGCATGTGTTACAAGTTAAGGGCAGTTTCTTGGATGAGAACCAAAGTGAAGACATGTCTATGAAATGTCATCTTTTCTTGTGAATGTAGAACAGCGGGAGGCAAAATGCAAAGGCATAATGCTGCGACATTAGTGACACAGCCCATCTGTGTTGTGGAGATACACTCAGGTCTCTGCACAACTAGTTTTGTATCCTAAGAGCATGGCACTGTTGTGACAGGTTGAGGCACTGCCACAGTGACAGCCACGAGCTGCCACCATGTCCCAACAGACAGCAAGTGCTGTCACATCCTGTGGTGCTGTAGCACCGTGTCAGCCCGACATGTGACACAGCAGGACAAGGCTGGCCTGTGCTGTCGTGTTGGCACATGATGACGTTGTATCGTCTGCCACCACAAATGCTGCTGAGCTGTAACGAGACAGCGTTACACTCTGGCTCCACACTGCAATGGTGTATCGCAGCGATGCTTCCCATGCCCTGTCCCCCTACAACACAGTTCTGCCATGATATGGAAAAACACGTTACTCGAATCACTTTGCAACTCAGAAATGCTTGCCCAGCCCAGGCTGAGCTGTCCTGGAGATGCAGTACAGGTGCTGCAGAGCAGGGTACTACCTATGTGGCCTGTTGGGCCAACTTTCCCGAAGATCCCGGGAACCTGCAGGCTGCATGTGCCTGCTGGGCCCTGGGGGAAACTGTAACCCCCTGCAGAGAACCTTTGGAAACATGGCTGCTGGCCAGTCCAGACTGGAGCACAGGTTGATGTCCTCACTTCAGCCCTCCCACTTGCCCGTTTCAAGGCATTGGCCATGTCCCTCTCCAGGACAACCCTGGCACTCACATCTCGCAGGTTGAAGGTGATCTCTAAGTTGCTCCAGAAGTTGTCAGAGAAGGCCGGGTACATATCCAAGACCTCCAGCAGGTCCTCCCGCTGGATCTTGTGCAAGTCGCAGTAAGTCAGGGCCCTTACGTCAGCGTTGGACTTCCCCGGACGAGCGTAGAGGCTGATGGGCTCCCCAAAGATGTCGTTCTTCCCTGTGCCAAGGAGACAGCTCATTAGGGGAGGTTGGCAGCCACCCGGGCTCTGGATGTGCTAGACCAGTGGGCCTCAGGGTTCATGGACAAGGGGCTGCCCAGCAACCTGATCCTGACTGTGGACCCTGACGGTTACACCCTGAAAGTCATTGCTGACGGGGAAAGTGAGCAAGGTGAGCGGGTCATCAGTGAGGGCTGGGGATCACTGAGCCATGCCCTGCTCTCCTCCCTCCTTTGTGGCCTTTCCTTAAAAATGCATTTTTATTGCATCCTCCATCCCCTGTCTGCTGGTGACGGTAACCAACCCAGTGTTGAGAAATAGCCCTCCCTTCTCCAGGACGTCCCCAACCCTCCTCCCTAGGATCATCTCTTCCAGCCCCTCACTCATTGCCATTGCCCTTCACCCTTCACCCATCACCCCTTGCCCTCCCAGAAGGAAGGACTTTTCCACCTAAGATGGCCACCACAATGTCTTCCCTGAGGATCTCAATGGAGCCCCGGGAGATGAAGTAGAGGGTGGTAAGGACATCGCCGTAGTGCACCAGGGTGTCTCCTGGCGGCGCATGGGTCGTCTTGAACTTCATGGCCAGGGCACGGAGGCAGCCTTTGCTGGCACCCCGGAAAGCCTTGCAGTTCTGGAGCAGTGTGCGGTTGAGGTGGAGGCAGATGTCTGCCTGCAGGCAGTCGGGGAAGCCCTTCAGCACCTGTGGAGAGCAAGGGAGAGACACAGTCATACCGCACCCCTCGGGAAGGACCGCCGTGACCCTCTCCACCCCACAGCACGCAGGCTGGACAATATGCAGTGCAGCAGGTTGGCGCTGAACGGTGCTTGCCAAGCCTAGAAAGCCAAATCCCAAAGTTGCAGGGACCTTCTGATCTTTATGTGGTGGACATCTGTCTGTCTGTCCCAGGCTTGTACTGCACATGGTGCTGGAGATGAGAGCATTCCCGAGCAATAAATAAAAAAACCCAGATCAATCTGTTTATACAAACTGGTGGCATGTTGCCCTTTCACCTTTCTGCCCACTAATCTTGGCTGAATGAGAGCACAAACTGGTATCGAGGTGCTGTTCTAATTAAACATTCTGACTGAATGCCAAGAAGCAGCACAGACCAGTTGTGTGCTGCAAAAGTTAAACATACTGATGGCAAATACCTGTTGTTTAACAAAAGCTCTTGAAAGCAAATCTGGAGGTGAAATCAAGGTAAAATTAGCAACAAAGAAAAAAGCTGCTGACACGGAGGGGCTGGAGTGCAGGTTGCTGGGGTGAAAGGGGCCTTTTTTCCGTGTGTGCAAGGATGGTGACTCCCAGGAGCCAGCGCACGGGCAGAGCTCGCTGTGGCCCTGTCCATGCGCAGCCAGGGAGGTCAGAGCCAGTGGCCTCGATGCACGAAGCAGGCTCTGGGGTGACTTTCTGCACCCTTGGGTGGAGAGGAGGAGGCCAGCAGGTGATGAGAAGCTCTTCCCTTCCTGTACTGGATTTGACCACAGGGAATCCTCCCAGACTGTGGGAATCCACCTGGATTTTGGTTTTTTTTGGAGAGCAAGAGGTGTACGCCCCCTAGGGCACTTGCTTTCCTCTCTGCTCACTTCCTAAAGCTCTCCCAGCAGCAAAAGCCCAGATGCTGCCCCTTACATCAGTTGTTTAATGAGGCAGCAGCAGCCAAATTCAGCCTGAATTCATCTAAACCAACTGGGCTCCCAATAGCGCTCAGGGACAGAGGGAGCGTAGGTTGGAAATGAAGGGGCTAATGGCTTGGCCAGGGCTGAGGGATAGGGAGCACTGGGCCACTGCGGGCCACTCAGCTGAGGGCGCTGAGATGTCCCCTCTCTCTCCTTGCCTTGTCCCTTCTTGTTCCTCTCTGCCTTGTGGCCAGCTGAGCCAGCCATGTGGGCCCTGGTGAGCTCTCCTGCCCTCCTGCCTCTTGGCCATCGTGGCCACCCAGGTCCTGGGGCGGAACCTGCTCCTAACCCCCATGGGACTGCGGCGCTGTTGGCATAGGCCTGCTGCGTGCTGCTGAGGCTCCCCTTCCTTGCAGGGCTCTGAGACATGGGGTCTTTCCAGCTTGGCTCTGCCATTGATCCCTCCCTTTCCTAACAAACAGCAGCTCTCCAGGCTCTAATTGAAATGGATCGAGGTTTATTTAAATGCCCTCCTTTCCCTGCCACTGAGAGCATGATGCACTTTGCTTAGCAACCGACCGCATGGAAGGGAGTTGGATCAATAAAGGTTCCGCGGCTCTGCCGACACCAACACACACCGGCCCAAGAGCCCGTGGCGGCGACAAAGGCTCTGAGCTCCTCCCCAGCACACCAGCAGCAACGTGGGCTAAAGCTTCTCTCCAGCCGAGAAATGCCTTCCCTGTCCCAGCAGATGCCATGCTGGCGTCCCACTGTCAGGCAAGGATTGCTCGATGGTGGGGCAGACAGGCAGAGAGATCGATAGCCAGAGTGTGGGGAAGCTGACAGAGAGAGGATGGATGGATCGATCGATTAGTGTGGAGGGATGGACAGGCAGAGGGGAGAAGGAGAAAGAGGTATGTAGCGGGCATACAGACTAACGGACCTTTGGGGGTCATTCAGACATGTTTTCTTTAGACATGTATTCAGCCACCTAAGACTTCTCATGACTCCTTTCCACCCTAGTAGAAAGGGAAGTGGAGCTGGACCCCAAGTCATTCAGGACAAAGTGCCCCCAGGAGCACAGAGCCTTCCCGCCTTCCACTCACTGCGTTCATGTCGATGCCATTAGTGTAGGACCAGGCATGCTGGAAATACTCCTCCAGGCGCTGGCGCAGGGGGTTGGGGATCTGGTGGAAGCGGATGAACTCCTTGACCCGCAGCATCTGAGTATGGTAGCGGGCTGTGCCGGAGTAGAGGCGCTGGATGATGGCGGAGACATTTCCAAAGATGCTGGCATACATCAGAGCTGTAATGAGAGTGCAGGACTCAGCAGGCTGCTCGACCTTCAGCAATCCCAAACTATCACGGACCCGGAAGCCAGCGGGTTTCTGAAACCCATATTTCTATCTATCTCTCCATCTTTTTGTCTGTGCAGAGAAGGCAGGGGTGGAGGGAAAACCTCTGCTAAAACCACACGTGTTGCAGCCCTGCATGGTCTTTCCCCGTTACCAGCCTGCTTCAGCCCTCCAAACCCCCAGGGCTTCCAAGGCAGTGGGTGGTGGGGCATGGCCCAGCACTCACAGCCAATGAGCATGACGCAGATGGAGAAGATCTTCTCAGAGTTGGTATTAGGTGAGACGTTGCCGAAACCCACACTGGTGAGGCTGCTGAAGGTGAAGTAGAGGGCAGTGACGTATTTGTCCTTGATGGATGGACCAGAGGAGAGATCACTGTCATTGTAGCGTTTGCCGATCTGGTCACCCAGGTTGTCCAGCCAGCCGATCTTGTGCTCCATGTAGGGCCGCTCTACGTTGCCGATGGCGTACCAGATGCAGGCCAGCCAGTGGGCGATGAGGGCAAAGGTGCACATGAGCAGGAACAGCACAGCTGCTCCGTACTCGGAGTAGCGATCCAGTTTGCGGGCCACACGGACCAGGCGCAGCAGCCGGGCTGTCTTCAGCAGGCCAATGAGGGTGGTGGTCTGCAGAAGAGATGCAAGAAACCTGAGAGATGAGCAGGGGGGCCAAGGGGGATAAGTCTGGCCAAAGACATGTCTCCAGCCTGGCCAAGCTCCCTTTGAAGGATGAAGATACACTTGTAGAGCATCAATCACCTTATCCTGGAGGTGACACCTAAAACAGGTTAGATGAATCATGCCAGAAAAATGAGTTTTCCTCCACTGACTGTACAGGGAACCCGGGGTGATGAGCCCTGGGATTACAGACGAACAATCAACAGGAGCCAAGGTAAACCCAGTCCCCTTTCCTGATGGGTCCTCACGTTGCCAACCATTGCTCCCAAAACAGCTACCCATTGCCCTATCCTGCTGGTCCTGAGCCGAGGGAGGGGCTCTGGGTAGCAGCAGTAACCACAGAGCCATCCAGGAAGGTTTTGCCAACATTTTGAGCCTGGCTGGAAAAAGAGCCCCAAAATCAGCCTCCCTGGTATGTGGGGCCAGTCCCTAAACTGAGCTCCCAGCCTGCAGTACTGGGTCAATCCTCTGTCTTTCTCCCCCTAGAGGGGAGAAGGTACAGTTGGACTATATCTTAACACCTGCAGTAGGATCAATATGGACACTAGGCTGTCTAACCCTTCGGACAGGGTCCCAGCTGCTTAATAAACAGCAGTAAAAACACTCCCTCCCTCACAGATCTAGCCATCCACCAGTTACATCAGGCCACACATACCCCACTCTATATCTCCCATCTCTCTCTCTCTCTCTCTCAATCTCTCTTTCTCTCTCTCTCAATCCTTCTGTGAGTCCCCTCCTCCCCTAATAGATGCTTCCCTCCTGGCCCAGCCTGTACCTCATCAGATCCAGAGCGGAAGATGAGCAGGTCGAAGGGGATGGCTGCGACCATATCGATGAGGAACCAGCCCTTGAAGTAGTGGATGGCAATCTTGCCAGGGTGGCTCACCACCTCATCATTGATGTTGACGTAGGTAGTGCGGAAGTTGATGATGATGTCCACGATGAACATGATGTCCACAATGAGGTCGATGATGTTGAGTGGGTCACAGGAATAGCCACAGTCCCAACGCTTCTCCTCCACCTGCTCCTCGTTGAGCAGGAAGGCAGCTGAGTAGGGGGTGAACACAGCTGTGTAGATGACGAGCAGAAGAATGAGCCAGTCCCACACAGCCTTGAAGGGACTGTAGTGCAGGATGGTCCATTGGTGGATGCGTGGTGCCTGCAGCTTGTACTCGGGAAGGACATCTGCCCCCAGGGACAGCACCTGCCAGGAGATGGGGGGTGAGAAGGGTGCAGAGACCAGAAGAGAGGTTGAACAAGGCCAACCCAGGATGTGGGTGAGCAGCTCCCACGTGCTAGTAAGGCAGTGGAGAGCACACGCCTCCACTTCTTTCACCCTTTTCGCCTTAGTGTCCTTCACATGTGTTTGTCCAGGAGGCAATGAGGTGACTATGAGTTGCCCCACTGTGTTGCTGACACAACCATCTGCCCAGCTTCTTGACCATCTCTGATGGCCAGAGCATCCTTGGGCATCAACCTGCTTTAAACCCTTTAGACCCTACTGCATCAGCAGGCAAGAAAGAGCGCTTGGCAGGAATCAGCCCAGTGCCTCCTGCTGGGCCTCCTTCTATCCTCAGCTCTGTGCCACAGGCTCCGGGAGCTGCCAGGGATTCCCAGCACAGGGTTCTGGGGACAGTGAGACTGGAAATCCAGTCCTGCGGCCACTGTGTGGCCTGGCCCTGAGGGATCTGGAGTGTTCAACAGCACATGAGCCTGGCATGGTGCCTTCCTTGGCCCCAGCAGGAACCTTTGCCTTGACATCTCCCTGGCATTACCCTGTGGACCACCATCCACCAGAAGGGATGGCTTGGGCCACAGCATCACAACTGGCAGCAAACCCTGGCCTTAGATAATGCCTCATTTCGCTTCTTCCTCCTGGACCATCTGGAGACATCCCTGGAGAGGGGGATGACCTGCAGCCAGCCAACAGGCACAACTCTGTCTCACATGTGCAGCCATCCTCCCACATTGTCACATGTCCCTGGGTCTGTCTGCCCTGCTGGGAAGACACTGTGGAGCTCACATGGCACCAGCTGAATCCCCAGAAGTCCCAGGCCCACCTGGCTCCCTCCTCTCCTCTGGCCCTTCACTGCATTGCCCGGCTACCGGAAGAGATGGAGGGGCTTGTTGCTGCCCATCAGTCCCCACGGCAAGAGGATGAATGCCAGCTCCCAGTGGGCACTGAAGCCACAGTGGGGACAAAATGCAAGCTGATAGGGGCCGGGAGGGCTGTGGGGTCTTAAGGGGAGGAAGGGCTGAGGGTGCATAGAGGAAGGGTCTGGGGGCAGTTTCCAAGACAGCAGCTCTGTCTTGGCGTGGATGCTGGGAGAGACAGTGGCACTGAACAAATTATTCAGTGAACCCCCAGCAACCAGGGCATTTTTTTTGCAACTGCAACCTGCTGCCAGACTCCCGAGGAGAGGAGAGTCCCTCCATGGGTCTCACATTGTGACACGCAGCTCAAAATCCCCCAAAGCCACGGTGATGGGCCCTGCTGCGTCTCCGGTGATAGATCCAGGGCAACGGCCCAGTCCTCCCTGTGCTGACACCCATCTTGTGCCCTTGGGCTCAAGGCATTTCCCAAGGGCTCCCAGCGAGGGGACGCTGAGTGGAGCCAGCCCCGCAGCCCCATCCCACAAGCGAGCGGCTGCTCCTGCATCCCGCAGCCTGGGGCCTCAGCCAGTCCCGCGCCCCGTCTGCACACCCAGCTCCTACCTGCCTGCGGCCAGCTCGGCGCCCCGGGCGGCAGCCGGCACGTGGCGACATCTGGGCGTCCACCATGCAGGCCCCGATCCCCGCGCGCTCAGACAGCGACTGGCATCGCGGGTGGCCCTTGGGGCTGGTGCGGTGGCATCACCCGCGCGCACGCGCTCACCCGGGCAGGCAGGAGACATGCGGCTGCAAAGGGCATTCGGGAGCCCAGCGCAGATTAATCAAAACCGATCGATGCTCAGGCCCTGGTGGGGAGGAGAGCACCCATGGGACAGCGGGAGCCACCGACATCGCTGATGAAGGGAGAGGGGAGGGATAGGAAAAAGTGACCGAAATCCAATCGTTGTAGAGAGGCACTGCCTGGGCCTGGGGACCAGCTCCCGCAGGGACAGCAGGGAAGGGGACAAGGCGAAGAGGGTCTAACGCTTGGCCCCAGAGTAAGACATGCCCTGGAACCCCCCAGCAGACCCCAAGACACGTTCCTCCTCATTGCAGAACCAGCAACGCTCCCATCCCTGGCAGCCGAATGCCCCCGTCCCGCCTGGCTCAGGGGGCAGGGGCCAGTTCCCAGGGTGGCCCGGCTGGGTCCCCGATCCCTGCTCTCCATGTCCCCTGGAAGCTCGTGTTTGGATGCCTGCCCTCCCTCCGTCCCTGTTCCTGGTACCCGGCTCTCACGGCTGAAGCAAGCAAACGAGAGCGGGTCGAGCCCTGCCTGGAGTTCAGCACCCTGGGGCATGATTCAGGGTGGGAATTAACCAAAAAAAAAAACACCCAAAAATTTGAAAGAGAAAAGGACAAACAAACAATCCCCCAAAAGAGCATCCGCAGCAACCCAGAGCCAGCCCCCTGCGATTGCCTTGTCCCTGCTATTGCCTAGTCCCTGCTGCTTTCTGGCCCTGCAGGATGGGGACGGCTGCAGGGTGGCCCGTTCGGTGGCCTGGGTGGCCCCAGCGCCCCGCGGGGAGCCTCTGCGTGGGGCGGTGATGGCGGGGCGTGAGACCAGCCCCGCCGGACTCTCTCTGCCGGCGTCCCACCAGGCGCCCCTTCCCTCGTCCCCCGTCTCCTGCACTTACCGGCTTGAGCGGCAGTTTCAGGCTCATGGTGGTGCTGGAGCCGGGCGGCGAGCGAGGGAGCGAGGCAGCTGGTGGGAGGGAGGGAGGGAGGGAGGGGAGGGAGGGAGCTGGGTGCGGGTTGAGGGTGACGGGGTGGGGGAGGCTAAGCCAGACCGCCGTTGGCACCCGAGGGCCATTCTTCTGCTCCCCCTTACCCCGTGCAAGGGGAGCCAGGGGGGCCAGGGCCAAGGAGGGGGACCCCAAGCTGTGCAGGAGGGGGAGGGGGAGACCCTCGAGCACAAGAGGCTGGGCAGGATCAGGCCCATGGTGCTGGCTGCCCACAGGCACTGACCCACCGTCCTGCTGTCTTGTTTGCGGTTGCTGAGACCTATCCTGGTGCCCCCCTGCGTCTCAGCACCCTGCTGCGTCTCAGCACCCACATCCCTGCCCCAAGGCCAGCTTAGCTCCCTCCTGCCCTGCTCTCCCACTGCCCGCTGCCCCCGGGGGCAACTCGAAGGGGCCTGGCGAGATGTCCCTGTGACAGGGAGGACCCTAGCGTGGCGATGGCAGCACCCCCACAGCATCCAAGCCCGCCTGCCTCCTGCCAGGCCCCCTGGAGACAGCGTCCCTGCAGGCTGAGGCCGACGCATTCATTGCACTTGTGACCTGCTCTGCCCTCCTGCCCATGCGGCGCCTGTGTCTGGCTCTCTCTGCCAGGCAGCCGGTATTTTTAGACACCGTTAACTGGGTCTCATCGTTCTCTTTGCCTCCCTTGTGAATTATTTAGTGGCCAGGAGTGACGAGCCGTGGCTTGGCTGGAGGCACCTCCCGTGGCTGCACGGGGTGGGTCCTGGGGTGAGAAGGCTGCGTGTCCCCTGCGTCCCGCTCTGGGACGGCCGGACACCTGGGTCCTCAGAGGTGGCACTGCCTCATGGATGGATTGAACGTGCAGCAGGCAGAGAGGAGAGGATGGAGAAGAGAGGACTGGGATGACCCACCCAACCGGGAGATGTAGGGTGAAGGAAAGACTTGACCTTTCCCAGCACCGTGCGGGCAGCGGGGGCCCCGCGCCACCCAGCCTGCCCGCAGCCACGGCCCGTCACCTCCAATCCCGTCACCTCGCAGCCGCCTAATGACCGGCATCGAGCGGCCAGCGCCGCCGCACCAGCGTCAGCCCCGTCGCTTAGCAGGCTGCCGGACCGTGGGCTTCCAGGGTGCTCCCCTGTCCCGCGGGTGTCCCCGGGGACCTGGGCACACTCGGGTGGCCCCAAGAGCCAAGCCAAGCCAACTCCAGCCTTGAAGGGTCAACCAAGACGGGGAGCGAATCTATAAAATCCCAAATGCCGCGGGGAGGAGGGAGCCTGCTCACCGTGGGGTGGAGGCTGATGGGGCCGGGAGGAAACTCCATCAGGGCCCCGGGATTTAAATACCCTGTTCTGGCTCAGCAGGGGCCCAAGCTGCAAACTGTTGAGCCCGGAGGCTGCTGCTGGATATCTGCATTTGCCCTGCTGTTAAATCTTCCCTAGGCATCTGCTGCCAGCAACGGTGGGAGACAGGGCCCTGAGACAGACTTATTTTGCAAGTCACTGGCTCTCCTAATTCCCACTACAGGCTTCTCCTATTGACTTTTAATTCATTCGCTGACTCAAAGTCTTAATTTTCCAATGGCAATTTAAGAATATTTTCTCTGCTGTGCCTCCGTGAGCCCCACGTCTCCCAGCTTGGCTTCCAGGCCTGCGGTCGATGCGTGTCTTGAGCAAGTGAGCGCCAAGACGGGTCCTGGCTGGATTGTGTCCTCTCCCCGTTCACGCTTGTGCCAGCGTGTCCTTGTTCCTGGCACCGGGATGCATCCAGAGGCAGAGGAAGCTTGGCCCTTCTGGGGACAGTGCAGTGTCATGTGTGTCCTCTGTGGGGACAGTGCAGTGCCAGGCATACCTGTGGTGACAGTGCAAGGCCATGCATGTCCCCTAGGGTGACAGTGCAATGCCATGTGTATTGCCTATAGTGGCAGTGCAATGCCATGCACCTCTCCTACTGTGACAGTGTGCTGCCACATGTTCCCTATGGTGACAGTGCACTGGCATGTGTGTCACCTACAGTGACAGTGTACTGCCATGCGTATCCCCTTTGGAGACAGTACAGTGCCACGTGGGTCCCCTCTGGTGACATTAAACTGCTGTGTATGTCCCCTGCAGTGACAGTGCAGTGCCACGCCTGTTGGTGACTGTGCAGTGCCACACGTGTCCCCTTCGGTGACAGTGCAGTGCCACCTGCCGTCTTGCAGGGGAACACGTGGCCCCTCTGTGTGGTCCCCATGCTCCGGATCGCATCCCAGCCAGTGTGCGGGAATGCGGAGCCCACGATCAGGGCCACCATCATGCCGTGAGCGGTTTGTGCCCGTGTCCCCCAGCACCCTGTCTCATGACAGTCACAGTCAAATGGGGTTATGCAGAGCAGAAAAGGGATGCGGAAGCTCGAACCATGCCTACGTAGTGTAATGCAGCCTGGAGGAAGGCTGGTGTGGTGCGCTCAAAGTGAAACGTGTTCCTTCTGCATACAAATTTCCCAGAAATATTGATTCAGTGAAAAACAAACGCTAGTATTTCAACCATTTTGTTCATACAGAAAGAGTTAAAAATAAAATGCAAGGATGCTGGAGTTTCCCACTGGGTGGAAATGCGAGGTACCGTTACCCTCTCCTCTCCCTTTCCCTCTTCTCCAAAAAAAGTGCCACAGAAATTGCTATGAACATACTGACATGCCAACACAGCCACGCCTGCTGCTGTGACAGCATCGCAGTCCTGTGCGGAGACGTCCCACTGCCCACGTACCTGTGTGACCTTCTCGGTGACGTTCTGGGTGCGCTCCGTCACTTTGTGGGGTGCGATTATCTCAATCTCTGTGGTGGAACCCGAGCGGTGCTTCTCCAGGTTGAACTCCACAAAGTTGAGTGTGAACTGAGGGATCTGGCTGATGGTCCGGTACTTCATCAGATCTGAGTCCGAGGTGGAGTTCGGGGGGTTGGGTTTGACATGGGAAGCCTCTGAAAGAAAACCAGGGTGGAGGGGACCATTCAGGAAGGCAGCAGGAACAGGAGCAGCTCAGCAGGGCCCTGACCTCCACAGCAGGACAGCCAGGAGCTGGCTGGCAGAAGGTATCACCTAGAAAGGTAACGATATCTGCCTGGCCGTAAAGGCTCAGCTTCTTTGGGTATCCCTGACATGGGATGCCCAACCAGAGACGCCTGAGAGGGGCCTGATTTTCAGACAGATCACCCACCTTCTCACCACCAAACCTCCTTCAGGGGTTTCAGACCAGCTGCCAAAATACAGAGTACCCAACATCCTTAGCTACCTCTGAAGACTGTGGTGGGTCAGCGACCAGCCCCAATGAAGTGTACCAGGGATGTCAAGACTTGGCGTGAAAGGAGATGAATGGAGAAGTAGGTCTCCTCTATATTTGCATGCTCCAACATGGCCAACATAGCTCTTGAGCTGCTGCCATGGTTCTTGTTCAGTGAACTAAGTCAGGAGCTGGTCAATGTCCTCACTTGTACGTATCCTCCACCCCCAGGCTCCAGGGGGAAGGATAGAGATTTCTCCTGAAGAAGAACTGTAGCCAGGCTGGGGTTTGCCAGGCCCTGCTGATCTGGGTCATGGTGCCCCAGGTGCTGGTTGCTGGATGTCCACACTAGCAACATGCTGGACGTGCCCAGACCAGGCACCTGGTTTTCCTCCCCAAGGGCACTCAGGTGCAGGGCCAGGAAGGAGGCCACAGAAGCGGCTGGCTCTTGGACTGGCTCTTGGCAAGGTGCAGCCATGGAAGGGGCACATACCCAGGCCCAGAGGTTTAGGAACATCTGTGAGCACCATAACCATTGTGTCCAATCTCATCTTTCTCCTTTGGGCAGGACAGGGTTACTTTTTCAGTTTTCTACTGCCTGTATCCCTTGCACTCTGACATCAGCCCAAGAGATGTCATTGGCGCAGGAAGAGTATCTGAGGACACTTTGAACATGCACAGTTAGCACTGATCTTCCTGCTGTCCACCCTTCTCCTCCCCATTAGATCCCTTTTCCTTCCTTCATGCTACATAAACTTTGACTATTTGAGGAGTCATGATTCCCTACCCCATTTTCACTAGCCAACCGCCCTCTCCATCCTTCTAGCACATTGACTGCTGATGGTTCTCTTGCCTGACCTCCATCTGATTTGTGAACATCTTTCTCACGAGAACAAGAGATCCAAAAGTGAACACCACGGTGAAGGCACATTTCCTCCAACCTTACAGAGGTGGATTAGTTGGTGTTTAATCCACCTCAAGTCCATGGGTATTGCTTACATTGCACCTGCTGATTGACCCCTTCTGCTCCCTCCCAGGGGAGGTGGGTGGGAGCTCAAGATTCCTCTCACAAGGTTTACATCAGGCACTTCTATGAGGCAGCCAAACACAAGACCACGCAGTCTCACAAGTTTCACCCACAAAATCACAGATGGATCTAAAGAGCAGAACCTGCCTACACAGGGAAACACATCAAAATCAATGTGCTCTTAGGGAGAAGATCCCACCTTATCTCTACTTCTCAGAGGAAAAAGTGCAGGATAAGAGACCTCCCCCCAAAAAGTGCCCAGGAGGTCACTTAGTGGAGGCCCCAGCTGCTGTAGCCCGGAACCACCGCTCCCGCCGTAGGACAGAGAACTCTGTGGGTTTTCCCCTACCTGAGTTTGCCCTCCTTTCCCTGAATTTTCTCTGGAACTCAGACCTCGCGGCCTCAAAGTTGTCCAAGGAGGAGACCCTGCGGAGGCTGTGGAAGCTGCCCCTGGGGCGAGACCGAGCCAAACCCCAAGCAGCGTATGACCCTGGTGGGCCCAGCAAGGGAGGTGCTTGTTTCAGGGATGAATGTTGTACGGTGGGGTCGGCCTCCAGGCTTGGCCTCCTCTCCTTTTCCAGGAGGGATTCAGTCTCTGACTGCATACAGTTCTCCTTGGGCGATGTCTTCAAGTCCCTCAAAATCAAGGAGTCACCACCAGGCTTTAAGACAGCCAGGAGAAAGTGTTTCATTAGAAGGGGTCCTTGAGTGCTTGGCGGGGGGGAGAGAGGGGGAAGCTGGGAGAGGTAAGAGGAAGGGCAGAGGGCTGGGAAGCGCTGCTGGTTCATGAGTTCAGCTCCAACTTGGACCAAACTGAGGATGCTTTGTGGTGTGGCTACTGAGTCCCTGGGGACTTGCCAGCTTCCACATTTCTTGTAGCACCGAGACAGCCCCACCAGCTGCCTCCTGCTCCCTGGAGGCTGAGCAAATGCAGGGCTATTTGCAAGGCATTGCTGAGCAGATGAGAAGCAGGCCAGAGCAAGAAAAGAGGAAACTCTAGAGATAGGTTTGCCTGGAGAACATGCCTTGAGATGCTCTTTTCCGAGGTGTACCTATGTCTCCCCACTGGACCTGCCCTTTCCGCATTCACTGCAAGAGTTCAGACCACCAAGGAGAGTCAGTGCTCTAGGACCTGTGCTGGTGTCTAATGGAGATGATGTATTCTGCACTAGAAAGCACTGGAAAAGCTGCTGGGCTTGCAAACTCTGTCATGTGTGGTTCTTCCTCTCCTACACTGCCCCTCAGCCATTGTGAAACTTTTTTCCTGGAGACCTAAAGAATGTCCAGCTTTTAATGACTCCTGCAACGGAGTGCACAAAGTAACCACCTTCTGGGGCAGAAATCTGAGGGCCTGGGCCCATTCCAGTCATATCCACAGGAGGGACTGTGTTGTTGCATGTGTGCCTAAGGCAACAGAAGGCTGTGGCACTTTTCACTGTCCCTAAGGGCCCTGCTACATGCTTCAGGATGTCTTGAATGAGTGCCTGGAAGGGAGTCACACTGCTTGCTTGCCTCTGCATCTGCTGGGCTGGCATTGCTTGGACCACACTCCACTGGAGGTGCATAATCAAGTTGTCCCCAGAGCACCTAACAGCGCAGCATACATCTTTCAGGTATTCATACCTAACAGTGTTGCAGTGCACTATGTCCCTTCTCCTTGGGAGCACCTAGAACCTTTAGCAGCACTAGTGTCTGTGAGATTAATATACCTAGAGCATCTGACAATACTATAGATGTCTTCAACTTTCGATAAGTAAAACCTCTGATGAGACAGGTATCTTTCACCAGATCATATCTGTAATTTTGGGAAGCAGCTATATCCAATACATTGGATATACCCTATACAGTAAGAACCTAGTGCCTGGATATACCTTAGCAGAGCAATAGACTCCTACCTGGAGCCTTCTGCCTCCACCTAGAATGTTTCAGAACACAACATATCTTTGCTTGGAGGTACCTTGAGCGCTTTCGACAGTCAAGAAGATAATGAGAACAACAGTCTCGAAAGAAGCTCCATTACAAAAGGTCACAGATATTTTTCAGCATGGTCAGCAATGATAGGCATCACCCTTCATTACAAACGCAAAATCTATGCTGCAGTAACAGGGAAGCTGGCATTTTAGAAGGTCCCTGGAAGGACTAAGAAGCCAGCACTGCCAACGCTGCCTGGGATGGGACATGCACGGCCAGGAAAACATGAGGAAATGCAACATTTCAAGGCATGCCTGCAAGTCATTGCCACTTCTGCTCCTTGCTCAGACCAGACCTGTTTTAGTCTCACTGCAGTCACCAGCAGGTCCCCTCCTCAGGGCAGCGCATTGCAGGCTCTCTGCATAGCCATATGGCTCCAGCATCCAGGCAACTTGCACTACGAAGCTAGACCTTTTCCTAGCTTCAGCAGCAGTGTCCGCAGGCTGGTGCATGTCTCCTGCTCCCCCCGCAAACCTCTCCAGGGCCATGGCACGCATCACGTCGGGCTGGCCCCTCAGAGCAGCAGCTTCTAGCTCTATCCCATGCAACCAAGGCAACAACGCTCACTGCTAGCCCTTGCCGAGACTCGTGCTCGGCACTGATCCGTCGCGGGAGTCCCTACTGCCAAACACGGCACTAGCCACAGCAGCCAAAGGGGAATGGGGTGGGGAGAGCTGAGGAAGAGCGCTTGGTCCTAGCCTGAGGCATGGACTTATATCAGACAAAGGCTACGGTTACCTTTCCATAGTCAATGGCTACTCCATCAAACTCACTGGTGGGCAGAGATTTCCGCTGGATTTTGAGTCGCCGCAGGGACGGGAGACTAAACTTCAACCTCCTACCTTGACCTTGTTAAAAAGAAAAACACAAACAAAACACAAGAGACACAAATGTAACCTAGCTGCCCACAACGGCTGGAGCGAGACAGCAGGGGAGGGTTGGGGGCAGTGGTAGGGGAACAGGCTACAGGTGTCTCCCAGTTAGACTACTGGTGGACACCGGTGTTCCACATCCTCCTGAGTTGATGATGTCGGCTCCCGTGCTTTACAGCTAGGGCCTGGGCTGAGGCTGTGCCACATGCCAGGGTTTTTTGGTAAATCCCTGCCAGGCCAGTGCTGAACCGGCTCCCTAGGGCAGAGACTCTGCAGGTCAACTGCATGGCGGAGGGAGCTTGGAGAGCAGGAGCCCAGCTTTCCTTGAGGGCCGCTTGCCCTCCCCGAGCAATGCTGAAGGCTGGCTAGGACTCGGGGAGAAGAGCAGCCTCCAGAGCACCTCAAGCACAGGGTGGCTTCTTCTCTTCCCCTCTCTGCACTTGGCCTGGCCACTGCACCCCCGATAATGCCATACAGGGACCGGGTGTGCATCTGAACCTAGTGGAGAACCTCTGCACCCTGCTGCCCCTGAGCCTTGCAGCGAAATTCCTGCTCCTTGGCTGGTATTGGGGGACCCCTGTGCCACATGGCCCTTCCTCCTCCAGCAATCTCGCTCTTCCCATGCTGTCTCAGGGCTCCTACCAGCTCAACCGCTGCCACTCAAGGGAGACCCTGGCCTGGCAGAAAGCACCACTGCGCTGGAGTAGAGTCGCCTATATGAGCAGATGCAAGATGGGAAAGGTGCAGAAGATGTTTAAACCAGTTAGAGAGGTTAAAGCCACTTAAGGGATTTGGACCTGAAGGAAACTGAGCCTCTAAATCTCCTTGGTGGGACTTGGGAAAATAAAAAATCAGCCTGGGAGTTTATAAAGCATTTAAAAAAAATAGGTCTAGCAATTTTGTTCCTGAAGTTATTCCGGATTTTAGGGGAGGGGATGGGGGAACGAAGGTTATGGGTGGCAGTGCCCTTGCTGCCACCCCGGACGATGAGGAGGCCACCTCACCAGAGCCCCGGCGACCAAAGGCGAGGGAAGTGCCTGGGCTAAGGGTGGTAAGAGATCTTGGAGAGGAGGACGCAGAGCAGGTCTGAGAGCAAGGGGCAAAGTGGGAGCCAGGAGTATGGGGCAACTGCGTGAAGTGGACATCAAAACTGGGTAAGGACCATGGGGCTGGAAGGAGGAGCAGTGGCTGGGTGGGAAGAGGAGGGAGAAGCTCCAAGGACCAGTGACCGTCCAAGGGGGCTAGAGGGCTAGTTCAAGCAGAGGTGGCCGAGTGCAACGTGGCTTTGCCTTATTCCAGTGGAGAAGCTGGAGGTGAGATCGACTAAGGCAAGCAGGACACAGAGAGAGGAGTTTGGGCTGGGGGGAGATGGGAGTGAGGAAGGACGGAGAGAAGGGGTCAGATTTGAAGAGGAACCATCAGAAATCCATATCTGCTAAGGCATACTCCCCACCAGTGCCGAGAGCAAGACTCCAGGTCCCTGGTGGTCATGACCCCCAGTGACAAAATCTCTCATCCGCTTGTAGGGCTGACCAACTGAGGAGGCAACAGCCTCCTGCTACAACAGGGTTTCCACTAGCTCGAGCAGCAGCACACGCTCCCCTGCTGTCTCCTCCCCTTTGAGCCTCCTGCTCCTGTCCTGGGCCAGCTCTGGCATCCATTTGGCTCTCAGCAGGGCCAGCTGTACGCACTAACTGGGCAAAAAACGTCCTCAGGCAAAACTGAGGGGCTGGTCTTCTGCTGGGTTAGCGAGCAGAGCTGGCTCAGCGGAGTCCTGCAGGTGCAAGACATGCAGGGCCAGGAGCCAGGGAGAGAAACCCCTCGCAGTGACAAGAGTTTGATTAGTTCAGCTTCACCCTACATGAACAATTAAGTGGCCTCAATCCAACGTTAGGTGATACTTTGGCTGACTTTCCTTATGTCTTGGTCCTCTGTTAGCAATAACACCTCTTGATGGCACAGGGAAAAGATCCCTGGATGTGGGGGAAGCTACACAATCTCCAGCAATGCATCATTTTCTCTATGAGAGAGCAGCGTATTGAGGAGCTGTTCATTTTTGGCAGGATTTGCCTCCCTTCACTTAGCCTTGATACATAACCGAAAAGCTACGGTAGGCTCCCGACTCTCTGCACAGCTGGTGAGAGAGGAGACAGCTCCTGGCCCAGCTCCTGCAGATTGCTACCTTGGCCGGGACAACCCGAGCTCGCTTCCTCATCTGCCTGGGCTGAGATCGGGGCCAAGCTTGCAGACGGAAGAAGCAAGCAGCCGACTTTCCCCGCGCCCTGCACGAGCCAGGGACCGGCCAAAGAGCCGCCTGTGGCCATGTAATTAAAGACTCAGTCAGAAACCCTATGCACAAGAGACTGATCTGAGATTGCACAGGCAGCTCTGGCATTTCCTCGCTCTCCAGGGCTTGGCTTTGAAACCTGAGCAAGCCTCCTTGGGGTATGCAATATAATATTCAGTGTGCAGGAAATCAATAAGTGCCGTTCCTGTGCGGGCACCGTCTGTAGCCAAACGCACATCTCAGACTATTTGAGATAGGATACAAACGCGTAATATGTCAAGACATATTGATAGCTGAAGAGGCTGTGAGCCAGCAGCGTCGGTGGTATTTAGGATGTACTTCGCAGTCCATTCAGACTTGTGTTAAAGCAGAGGTTAACTGATATTATATTAACACACCAAAGTGAGAAACCTCACTGCTTCATAGCCATTGGGAACACATGCACAAGTAAGATGTACCTACACACGTATATGTCCATAAGTCCTGTGTGCGTACATCTGGCATAATGACATGCAAAATGATTAATCACACACACCGTCTCCACTGGTACACACAGCCACGTACGCAAACACACCAACGGCTCTGGCGTACAAATAGGCACCGCGGGTGAATGCACTTAAAACTCATACTGAAGTACCGATCCAACAGGTAGCACCAATAAGCCCTGTGCAGCCGCGCCGGGCAGCGCTTGCTGCCGGCAGAAGGCCGCTGCTTTGCCCGTCCATCCCACGTCGCGGCCCCGGCCCTGCTGTGCCTCCCCGCACGCAGCAGCACGGCGGGGACAGACCTGGACTGGTCCCACTGCATTAACTTTGGTCCATGTATTTCAGCCCCACTCGAAGCACGGCGGGTGACACTGCAATGCATAGCGAAACGCATCGCCAGGCATACTGTTTGCGTTAAGATACATGTAAGAACATTCACCTACATAAAAATATAAGATGCCTAGCAGAGAGGAGCAGATAGCAAGACAGTATTTAGAAACTGTGACTCTCCTTCCAGGGCCAGGTCTAACACGCTGCAGTGTGTCGAATGCATCTTTTAGCATTTGAATACCTTTAAGAACCTCATCATGGCTCTCCCTATGCTTCAACCTTCCCTAAAATGGGAATTTGAATTTTCCCTGCCTCCGAAGGCCCCTGTAAACCCTTCCAGCTCCAGGCAGAGCTGAGGCTAATAGTCAGCAAGGCCACGGCGAAGCGCGATAGCTTCCTTTCACTGCTGAACAAGGACCCCTCCTGGGCTAAGGGTGCTGTCACCCCGTTGCCCCCGAGCACCCACCGCTGCCTAACCCTGCCCAGCAGTGACCCCTTGCATCCCCCAGCCCCGGAGCATCCCGAATGGGGAGCGACCCGCAGCAGGCGCGGGGGAGCCGGGCAGCCGGGCAGCGGGTTCAGGGCAGCCCCGTCACCCCGACCGCGGCCACCAGTCCGGGGAGGAGAGACCCACTGCGTGCTGCGGTGTTTCCGGCATCGCTGAGAAACCCCTCCTGGTGTTAAATACCAACGGGAGCGGCGTGCGGAGGTGCGTGCATGCACCTCTGCCTCGGTCTGGTGGCACGGGGACAGGAGACGTGCCGGGGGCAGAGGAAGCCCGGCGGCCGAGCCCCCGGCTCGCAGGCAGCATCTCCCCCTTCCGTCCCTGCTGGGGTGACACCGCTGCATCCCTTGCACAGGCAGCGAGGCTCAAAAGCCCTTTTTTTGCCCAGTTGCTTTTGAGCCGGATCAGCTTGCTGATCGGGATGCTCTGGCTCCGGGGCCGTGCCAGCTGAAGAGGGTGCCAGGGCCAGACCTTGTGGCTTCAGCACCGGATTACACGGGATTAACTGGCTTGCGGAGCTACGGCTTTGCAGAATGGCAAACGTCGGCTCCTGGGCAGCCGACGACCCTGGAGGGACCGTCGTGCCGTCCCGGCACGGAGGGGCCGCGAGCCCTGTATCCCGGCCGGGACTGCCGCGGGGCTCAGCCCGTTCCTTGCCTCGCGCCGCCTCCCGCACAGACTGTCCCGAGGATACCGCCAAGGCCAGCGCTGCCCTCCCTCCGTCCCCCGCTGTCCCCACGTGGGCGCCGGCGACACTCACCCGAGTGCCAGCTCTGCGACAGCCGCCGGTGCAGGCTCCGGCCGGCGCTCTTGGCCACGAGCTGCGCCAGGTCCTCGAAGTTCAGGATGAACATGATGACGACGCCTTCCTCGTTCTTCACCGGGACCACGTCCACCAGGCACCGGAAACACGAGGCTGCCACAGAGCAGAGACAGGGCTCAGGGGGCCGCCCGGGGCTCTGCCTGCCGACCCCCTCTTTGCAGCACCCTGCTTTGGGGCAAAGGTATTTTTTTATTAAGCATTCGGCTGCAACTCCTGACTGTGGGAATGGAGGCTTAGGATAGTCTGAGCCCTTGGAAAAGTTTGTCTCTCTGCAAGAGCGCTAACACAGATTGCATCTTGACTTTCCCCCCGCCGGCCCCCCTAGGACAGTTATTTCTATTAATGTATTTCAGCCTAGCAATTAAAGAATGGGTAATTAAGAGCTCGGAAAGTTCCCAGGTAGCGGTGTAACCTCATTATGCGTGCCGTTTGTAATCAAGCTAATTGCCATGCCACCGCGAGGCGGGTTTGGGGGGCTGGTTTCGGCTGCCTTCTGCCCCAGGCGCCAGCGGCGGGCAACCGCATACCAACATCTAGCCCGGCACCGGGTACCGAAAGGCTTTGGCATCGTTGAGACGTCGGCCACCACCCACCCCCAGGAGCACCGGCCCTTTCCCCTTCCCATTTTTGGGAATCGTTTGAGGACATCGAAGCCCTTTCAGCCCGCAAGGCTGCCCAGATCTCGGCGGGACGGAGGGGAAGCGTGCGAGGCGCCGGAGGAGAGCAGACCAAACCGGAGCTCGGGCAAAGCAAAGCGGCCCCTTTCCACCGTGATTTTTGCCCGGCCAGGATCCTTTATCTCCCTTACCCCTCTCTACACCCCTTCGCAGAGGGAGGAGGTGGTGGTGGGTCGGGGCGGGGGGGGATTAGGACATCAGGGGGCGATGCCGGCCTCTCCGCGCACAATTTTAAAGAGCTCAGGGGCCTCCCCGTAATCAGGAGCAGATGGCCGGCGTCGGGCAACTTCAAAATCTGCCGTGACGTCAGCCGGGCGCGCGCACGCATGCACACACACACACAAAAAAAAGAACGGGAAAGAAATGGATACGGTTAAATCCGTTTAAAGGGCCAGGCAGCCGGGATTATTTCTTGCTTTTTCTTTATTTCATCGTTGTTCACCGCACGGAGAGGAAATCCACTTAAAAGCATGAGGCGGGGAGGAGGCGAGCGGGGATTTTCAGCAGATAAGGCCATTTTGAAGGGAAGCCTGGGCACACCGGGAGCTGCTGGGAAGGGAAAGACGTGAGCCCCTTTCTCCTCCTTCCCCGGCGGCGGCTCGCCGAAGCACCTCGCGCCCCGTCCCCTGGCATCGCATCGGGCCCTCTCCCCTCCTTCGTGACTTGTTTTTTTCTCCTTCCTTTCCCCCTTTCCACCTCCGAGCTCGGGACACAAAACGGGAGATGAAACGCCCTGCTGGGAGCGAGGCAGAGGGGCCTGCGGCTGCTTCGTGCAACCAGGAAGAGTTGTGCATGTCGTCCCGGGTTTGCAGCTTCTTGGGGGGGGGGCTTTGGGGACAGGCAGAGCTAGAGGTGGGGGTCTCACCATCTACCAAAGTCCAACAGATTTACCTTCCTTCCATGAATTTGCTGGGATTTGGACGCGGGACTGGCTGTGTGGACCCCAAAGAGAAGTCACGATTGCCACGGGAGCTGGAAATAACCCCTGTTTCACAGCCAGAGCCCCCATGAGACGCATTTATCCCCTACCTAACACCCCGGGCTTCCAAAGAGGGAGGAGACAACCCCCGAACCCGTCCCGTTGTGCTGCCAAGCCGCTGCGCGCGCAGGCAGCAGGGATGGGAGGCCGGATGCCGGCGGGACGTGTGGCATGGGAAGGGTTAACGCCAGGGCCAGCACTCGCCAGCCCAAAACTGGGCCCGGTTGCAGCCCAGCTGGAGGGCTATAAGGAGCAGCTGGGAGGGTTGGGGCTGTGCTGGGAGTCAGCAGCTGCCTGGCTCGATCTTGCACCGGGGGGAGGTTGGGGCCCCTGAAGGTCTGGGGTCTGCCCTGGGGGAGCTGGGTGGATGTCCTGAAAACTGCTCCGTCGCAGCCCGGCCACCCCAGGGGTTGTCCTGCTGCGGCCGGGCTCCCAGCTGGGGACGGACCCCTGCTCTCCCGGATGAACCCGCAGACGGCTTTGCTCGTGCTCTCCGCTCCAGGAGTGAGAAGGACAAGGCGTGAACTCGTCTGCTCCCTGCCCGACGGGACGTCATCCGCGCGCGGGGACGGAAACAAGGGTGCCCAGCGAGGGACTCCTCGGAGCTGCGGGCTCCCGCGGCCATCGTCCCGCTCCGCCCCAGGCGGATGCTGACCCGCGCGTCCCGGCACCTCGCAAAGGCAGAGCGCTGATGCTCCCTCAAACGTGACCCAAGGCCACGGCCGGTCCACGAGGACTTGGCGGGGGGGTCTTTGGACAACTGCAAATATTTGGGTATTGGCAACCTCCCTGCCCTTCCCCTCCGTCCCCAACTGGGCGTCCTGTGCCCAGGAGCTGCTGCGCTGCTTGGCCCAGGGGGGCCGAACCAGCCCCAGGAGAGACCCCCCCCACCCGGCCGGGCCTCGTCCCTCCGCTCCCTTCCTCATTCCTCGATCGACCGTCCCCATCCATCTGTCTGTCTCTTCCCTTCAGCTGTTCAGCTAATCTGTCTCCATCCATCTAATTTTATCCAGCCACCAAATGATCTCTTGGAGGAGCCCTAGGGGCATTTGCAACCTGCCTACACTTGGTCTTCGCTTCTTCCCCGCTGCGGGGCTGCGATCTGGGGCAAAACGGGGCCCTGCAGAGCAGGGGGGGGGCGCAAAGGGGACACGGCAGGACAGAAAAGGCATCTGCTGCAGCTCTGCGGGCCGCGACGGGGTCGCTTGTGCCGTGGCAGCGAGTGCCCTCTGTTAGGGCCTGGGGACGGGGCAGGGTCCCGGCTGCTCTGGGAAGCAAAGGGACGCGATGGTGACAGCACCTCCGGGGCGGTGGGGACCCAGAGGAGCCCGTGGAGCTGCTGCAGGGATTAATTCACACCTTGTACTTGCGCGCAGGCAGCAGCGGCCGGGGCTCCCTCTTCCTCTTGCCTCACACACTGGTGAGACCAGGATGAGATAATGCCTCCGCTTGTGTCTCCTGTGATTTATTTTCCCTTCCCAACAGCAGCTTTCAGCATCCTCGCAGCCGGGTTGTCCCTAAGGTGTCAGCAAGTGCCAGGTCACCCTATAGCTTCCCGAGGAACAGCAGCTGGGACTGGCCGGGGATGTTTGTGGACATCCAACCCATCTTGTCCTCCGACCTTGATAAAAGCGAGCACTTAATAACATTAAAAATGTCATTGTCGGAGGCCCTGCCCTCCCCAGCCCTCATCCTGACCAGCCGCTGGAGTGGTTAATGCATTTGTCGGTATCATTGGTATTAAACTAATCAACAGGACACGGGGGTTTCCGAGAGCAGGACACACACCAGTATTGTTATGAATATTAAAAAAAAAAAAAAGCAAGCTATTAATCTGCCCCGGGAGCTCTTATCGAGTCCTTCCCTCCCCCAGCCAGGAGATTTAATCTGCAGGGTCTCATGGCAGAGTGGCTAAATCTACGGCGGTATTATATAACGGAGCGGAGGCGAGGGGCTGCCAAGGGCACGGAGGGGACGGGGACGGCGCCGGGTCGCTAGCAGCCCCAAGCCTGGGAACGCCGCGCTCCTCCTCGCCCCTAAGGCGGGAGCCGAGGGGGCACGCGTAGCCCCTCGCGCACGGCGTTTCCCTCGGACGAGCTGGTCGCCGCAGGAGCTGAGCCCCGGGGCTGTCTTGGCAGCGGCACGTCCAAGGAGACGCGCAGGAAGGCCGAGTCGTGGGATTGCTCCCGCCTGGAATAAGCGTTAGCGAGCGCTAGAAATTCAGGAGAGGAACCCGGAGAGCCGCCGAGGTCCTAAATCAAACCCTCGTGGCTCCCACCCGCAAATCCAGTGCCAGGGCGGTCGCCTTCCCGTAAACGTATCTCCCGCCTCTGCAAACCATCGCGAGCCCCGGGCAAGCCGTGACGGAGCCTTTTCTCGCGCCCGAGCTGAGCGTGGAGAGACTGAAATCCGCTGTGACACGAAACCGGCAGAAACGTTCCTTGCAGCAACCCCCCCAAACCATTCAAATGACCTTATTAAGTAACGGAGATGGGATGGATCTTAGCCCTGTGCGGAGTGACTAATATCAGGAATTTCTGCCCTTAGCCGAGAGCTCATCACTTGGAAACAATAGAGGAGGGGAAAAAGCAGGGAGTATTAGGCGATCGGAGGATAACAAAGAGCTGATGAGGCCACGTGGCTGCGAGAAGGAAACGGGATTCTTGGAGGCTGCAGGAGATGCGTTTCCACCCGCGACAGGGACGTGATGCCACGGGGAATGGCGCTCAGTGCCACAGCGTGCGTTTCCCAGGGCTGTTGTCATCCCGGGGCTGCTCGAGGTGGTGACCAACCACAGGAATTTGGGCCCTGCGCTCCAAAAACCGAGCCCGTGGTGCATCTCGAGGGAGAAGCGTTTTGCTATTTTTTAAGGGCTGAGAAATCGAGGAGCAGGACCGGGATGTTTTGCGATGGCTTGAGACGAGCCCCGACATGGTGCCGCGGTCTCCGGGAACCTGAGACGGGTCCTGGCTCAAGCCGAAGGCTGCCCAAAAGCCACCGAGGCCGTGACGGCAAGGCAATGGCGCGCGCCACGTGCGTCGGCCCTTCCCACGCTAAATCCCCGCAGGCATTAGCGCAGCTTAGCGCCGGGCCGGGCAGCAAAGGCTGCAGCAACTGGAGTGTTTCCTGGGGGCATCCGGCTGTCCCCGGGGGCTGCATCCCGGTGTCACAGGGAGCCAGCTCCTCCTAGGGACCCAGCTGCCAGCAGGAGGGGGACAGGGTGGGAACAGGGGTCTGTGCCCAGGCAGGACTTTCAGGAAAGACCCTCCTTCATGAGTGTCCCCATGGGCCACCAAAGATGCTCTGGGCTTGTCCCTCACCTCGTGGGACATCTGGTCCAAGCGCAGAGCGGCCGAGGAGCTGCAGAGGATGGAAGTGGCCTTGCCGTCGGCTGCCTTCCCCCAGCTCGGCTGGAAGGGGCTGACTTTCCCCCACCCCGGCACCAGAAACGTGTCTCCTGCAGCCCTGCTTTACCCCCGGGCCAGGCTGTCCCCACCGACCGGGGCCACAGCGGGGCCGGTGGCTCCCGGTACGGGGCCAAGGCGGGAGCGCAGCCCTTGCAGTGGACGGCGGCGGGGTCGACGAGGGAAACGGCTCCGCAGCGTGGGATCTCCGCAACCGGAGCAGCGTTTGTTATTGCGAGACGGCGATGTTTATAAGTCCCGATCTGGAGCCAGGCCACGGTGTCCCCTTCCCGAGGTCACAGCCCAGCTCTGTCAAGCCCGACCCTTCAAAACAAATCAAACTGCCCTGGCTTGGCTTAAAACCCTCATGTTTTTATAAAAGCAGATGGATAAAGCTTGGGTTTGGGGGTTTGTCATCTGGCTATGACTCCCGTGCCACCAGGGAGGCTGGCACAGTCCTGCGCTGTCTCAGCCATCCCACGGCTGCTATTCTCCACTCCCAAGGCTCCAAAATTTGGTGCTTTCAGAAAGCTGGAAATAATACGAGCTAACACGGCGAGCTCCTGGGCTCTGCTGGCCGGCTCTGGACCACACTCGTCCCTTGGACGAAGCTGTCCCTGTCCAAGCCATCTCCCCTGGGCTGGGGGTGGAGGGATGTGCCTGGGGCTGGGGACAGAGGTATGCGCCGGGGATGTGTCTCAGGCTGGGGGTGGAGGGACGTGCCTGGGGACATGGTGCCCCGTGGGACCCCTCTTGGCTCCGCCAGGGCCCCCAGGCATTCTGCAACCTTCCCCCCTCCTTCCTGAGCCCCCGGGGTGGGGGGTGGGGGAATCCTGGATTAAGGCACCAGTGTAACGAGTTTGCCGGGCTGATCCCAGGCCCTAATCCACAACCCCAGGGCAGGCACACAAACTGTTTCTGCTCCAGTGAGGACGAGCCGAGGGCTCTGCCCGGGGAAGGGGGCCGGAGCGGGTGGCTGGTGGGACAGGAGAGGCCAGCTGGCGGGAGGCTGCCACAGCAGCTGCCTGTGGCTCCAGCTGTCTCGGGACCAGGCTCTCCCCTCTCCTATTCATAAGCATCAAATTCATGCAGATTAGAAGCAAAGCGCTGTACAGGCACTGCCAGCTGCTGCCGCTCAGGCCGTGCCAGCGGCTCGGCGTGGGCCACCCGTGGCCGCCGGCCACCCTCGGGAGGCACGGGGGGCTCTCGCTGACAGCGCTCCTGGCCACGGAGAGGGACACGTGCTGGCACCACGAGGCACATCAGAAAGTAGAGGTGCCCCGGGGTGGGTGCCAGCTTCTTCCTCTTGGGGTTTGTAGCCCAAACCTGAGGATGGAGGAGCTCCTGGAAAGACATCATCATCTTAGCTACTGAGGGGACACTGGCTTCACGTCCCTGCTTTGGGGGCAAACCCCACCCTGGATGCAGCACCTGGTGCTCAACCTGGCTGGTCCCCTCCGTGCCTGCCCCATGGGCTGCCTGGAGAGGGCTTACCTCACCCGGGGGCTTCTCCTCCCTGAGGACCCACAAAGAGAAGCGCCTTGGGGGCAGCTACCCAGGGCTGGGACTCATGGGTGTCCCCAGGCTGGTGGCCATGGTGGCTCCTTGCTGCAGCAGGAGCTGGCTCAAGTGCTGGAGCCCGTAATTAACCTCCTGGCTCCGGCACCCAGGCCCTTGCAGGCCCAGCTGTCAAGCATCTTGTAAGGAAATTAACTTTTGACTGATCTCCTGGCTTTGAAAGGGGTGGATTAAAGCCCAAATGAGCTGCAGCTGGGCTCTAGCCTCTTTCCAAGGCTTTTGCAGGGCTGCTGCAGCAGGGAGGGGGAGCTGAGCCTTTCCCGTCTATTCCCCTATCAGGGCCTTGTTTATTGGCCCCGTTTTGGCTTGTTTCTTGGCCCAGTTTGGGCTCCTCGGGTGGCCAGGGGGAGTCACGCACCCAGTGGACGTGGAAGGACCGGCCCTGCTGGGAGCGGGACCGTGGCAGAGCATCGCCCTGGGGCTGGGACATGCAGCGGGACCCTCTCTCCTCTCTGGCTGCATCTCCCCAGCCAGGTCTCCGTCGGAGGAAAGCACCTTTGGCTCTTTTTTATTGTTAGCGGCGTGCTGGTGACAACGCAGTCTTGGGCACGTTCACCTGACCGAGCAGAAGGCTTTTGAATGGGATAAACGGCACCCTGGAGTTGCCCCAGGCGCGACTCGGTCTCTGCAGTCTGTAGGAGGTTTCCGCAGGTCCCTGGGCTACAATTTGGCTCATCGCCCCCCTCTGCAAGCCGTGCAGTACCCAAGCCATGGCAGGGGCGCAAGCGGTGCCAGCAGTGATGGGCAGACCCAAATCATTGCCAGCCAAGGGGTACAGGAGGGGACCAGGGACCAGGGACCCTGGTGTCCAGGTCCGGACCGTGGCCGCTCTCAGCCGCGTGACCTTTGCCAGCTCTCGCAAGGATGCTCTCCCTGGGGACACGCCATCCCCTGAGCAACAGCCCTGGTGGGACACCCTGTGCATGAACCTGCCTGCACCCTGGCAGAGCCACCCACGGGTGCCCCCTTCCCACCGGCGCTCCTGTTCGTTCCTGCCTCTGCCAGCTCCCGGAGGAGGAGAGCTTGGCCCAGCTCGACTTCGTTCTAAGCAGCTGGGGGGCTCCGGCAGGCAGGTTCGTGGTATAATTTTGTCTCTGGCATACCACAAAAGCGAGGAAACAACCATGCACGCTGCAGAGCCGGGAATACCGCAGTAATAAACAGCAGGTCGAGCCTGGAGATTGGTGACGCCGTTATGAAAAGGAGGACAGGCGGGTTTGGAGCCTCCGTGGTCTAATTAAGCAGCAGCTCCCTATAATGCGAAGGCCTTTTCTTTGCCGATAAGACCCATTTATAATGGGCTGAGCAGTCACAGGCTGAGTGCTGTGGGGATACAATTGGAAAGCATTTTGCTAGTGGGGCTAGGTTTTAAAAATAGACATGAAGGGCTTTCTTCTAGGCTTTTTTTTTTTCTTTTTTTAATAAAAAAAGAGAAGAAAGCAGCTCAAAGCTGTGCTGAGCTTTTCCCATGGCCTAGGGGAAGAACAAGGCTCCAAGTGGAGGAACGAGCATCCTGCGCTCCAGGAACTGGTGCTGTCCAAGGACGGATGAGGACGCAGGTCCCAGCGCCTTTGGGAGATGGCATCCCTGCAGCTCTCGCTGGCCTGGGGGCTGGGACCGTCCCAGTGGCCCCAAAGCCACCAACAATGCAGACAGAGACCGAGTTCTCCCTCTGCCTGCATCCTCCTGCGCCGCCATCCCAGGTGCCAAGGGCTGGGTGCAGAAGCAGTGTCTGGAGCAGGATCTCCCCAGGGAAACGGCAGCGTAAACCCAGCTCCTGCCTTCGCCACAAAGCGAGGGAAGCCTGGACGGGAGCAGACGGATGGATGAGGCCCAAGCCCTGCCTCTTGGCCCCTCTTGCCACGACTGATTGCGATTTGTGCGATCCCGTGCAAGGGGGAGCGGGATCCGGTGCACCGCATGGCTGAGTTGGCTGAGCTCAGCACCTTGCAGGATGGGCCTCTCCGGATCAGGGTCCCACAAGCCCACTTGTGCATGCACCCACGCGTGCTGCACACGCTGTCCTTGCCACGGCCACGCGCCGTCCCTCTAAAGAGGCTCATCCTGGCTGGGAGCGGGGGGTACAGCATGTGCCCTCTTCTCATGCCTTCCCGCGGACGCTGGGCCCCATCCAGCAGCTCTTAAAGATCAAGTGGCCAAGGGATGGCAACGTGTCCTGGCTGTTATGTCCGCTCACTCGTTGAGTGCTGGATTGCCCAGTCCAGGCTGCAGCAGAGCACTATAAACCGTCCCCATTGCTGGTGGGAGATGTGGTGACACTGCGGCTAGGCAGGAACGGGGCAGCCCTGGCATGGGACCTGCTGCCACCCAGTGCAGAGCCCAGCGTGGTCGCGAGCCCCTGCGGGCCTCCTCTGGGGAGGACTCCGCCTGGGAAATCCACGACCAGGTCCCTCGGCAGCAGGGTGGGCAATGGGGAGCAGTCAAGGAGATGAAGGCATGAGGCACATCAGGCTCGCGAGCGGCTGGACCCTGCCAACGAGCCGGGTCCGGCCAGGCTGAGCGTGGGGAGAGGGGATCTGGGTTAACACGAGGGGGTGTTGCCCAGCGATAAGGCCCTGGGCAGATAGACCGGCACCTGGATGCCAGCCCAGGAGATAGGGTGCCGGGAGGGAGGCCAGGACACCTGGGTCCCAGCCTGGGAGATAGGGTCCCGGGCTGGGAGCCAGGACTGCTGCCTTTTCTCTCCCTTCATTTGCAATTATTTTTCTTCCATCTTTTCATCCCGCTGAGCTGCCTACAGCAGGGTGCAGCCCGACCCTCAAGCCAAGCCCCCGGTCAATAGGATCTAAAGCAACGAGAAGGCTTCGCAGGTTGAAAGTAAACAAATGTTTTGGTTTTTTTTTTCCTCTAGTAAGTGCCTGATCTTCTGAATTCCCCCCACCTCTGGCTCTGGTGGGAGCCCTGGATGCTGCTGTTTTGCAGCATCAGGCACTAAATATTTATTTAACTTCCTGCAGTATTAGAACTAATCACTAGTATTTTCCATCAAAGCTTCATTTTCATCTTAACATAATTCCATCTGGGCACGCACAAGCCATATCCTGCTTGATGAAAATGCAGCTCGGCTGCCGGCAGCTGCACTGCTGCCTGGCCAGGGCCAAAATGCCCAGGCTGAACATGGAGAGCCTCAAACTGGTTTTCAGTTCATATGGGAGGGCCTAATCCACCACATGAGGAGCCTGGCACTGGGCAGACCTGGCTTGCTCATCACTACGGGCTTGCCACTAGCCTGATTTGTCCCCTTGAAATCGAGGCAGTAGCTCTCAGCTGCTTGGTGACGCCTCCCCAGTTGGGTGAGTGGTGGACCTGGGCTGCGGCCCATCTTGGAGCGCAACTAAGAGACCCGCGTCTGAACCTCCTCTCCCCCGCAGACCTCCTATGTAAGCCTCACTCACCACTTATGGACTCTGTGAACAAGCCAGCTACATGCTGTGTGGAGAGGGCACTAGGGGCCATCACTTGGCCTGTGAGCCAAGGGCTCATGAATGGGCCAGTTCCCAAATAGTCCAGCAGCCCTTTCCATTGCTCAAGGTCCTGACGTACCCAGTGCCCAGGTCAACGCAGAGACGGTCTATCCAGGTGGGAGCCTCCAAGGGTTGACCCTGCTCCCACCACCCTCTGGCCAAACCCCAGCACCTAGGGCGAAATCACAACACAGCGGTGGCATCATCTCCCCATCCAGTGGCAGCTTCCCCTCTGGCGAACACCCAAAGGGGTGACACCGCACAGAGCTGCCACACAGACTGCGGCTTCCTGCCAGCAAGCCCTGCTCCGAGCAGCCCCGTTGCCAACTGGCTGCTGCGAGCGCACCGAGACACGGCTCTTACTGTCTTTGCGGTAGTAAAGGATCTCCAGCTTGCACTCCTCGGAGCCCAGCAAGGCCTGGGTGAGCTGCGCAATGGAGTTCTTGGTGGTGTCAGGCCCGGTGAGGAAGTCACAGGTGCACGGCCGCTGCATCACCTCCACCCGGGAGTAGCCGAACATCTCGCAGAAGCCATCATTGCAGTAGATGATGGCGCAGTTCTCCATCTGGGCATTGGCGATGAGGAACTTGCGGTCTGCGGGGACGCAGCAGAGCAGAGGCTTAGGAGGAGCTGGGAACCCATGGGGACAGGGTGATGCCGGGGAACACCAGCTGTGCGGTTCTGGGAGCAGTGGGGCAGCCCCAGTGGAGGCGGGTGGGCTGCCTCAGCAGTGTGACCCGTGGTAGGAAACCGTGGAGGATGTCACAGCTTGCCAGGGGCATGATCTTGGTGATGATTTGAGTACCAGCCTCTGCTCCCCATCTTGGAGAGCTGCCCAAGTAGGGTCCTTCCCACCAAGGAGCTCGCTCCAGCCAGGAATGATGAGGCAGTAGCAGTTTTAGAGGTAGCAAATTCTTATAATTTCATGTGAATCAGTAACCGGAGAGGAGAAACGCATGAGAAGGTCCTCCCTGTGTAGATAGCCCCATTCTCTAGGTGCCATGTGAGCCCCAAGAAGGGCCACAATGGGGTAGCAGGGGCTGACGTCTCACGGCTGACCAGCCTGGGGATGTGGAAGGGGCAAGTGTTGAGAGCCAGGAGGGATCTAGGCACCTGCTTGCTGGTGTGGATTCACTGCTGTTTAATATGTGGGAAGTCACCTGTAGACCTTCCCAGAACAGCACTTCTCGGGGAGGGACTAGCTACAGTCTGTTTCCTTTTCTCAGGAGACTTATCAGGGACCTCAGTTATCCTGGAGACTTCCCACCCTTGGACAAATTTGACTGAAAGCAGGCAAGAGGTAAGAGGAACAGATAGCGTGGTTCTTGGTTTGCATGGGAAGACAGGCTAAAACTCATCAGACTAATGATCCTCCTTCTAATGCTTTATAGGATAATTGTGCCTTGGGGCCAAAGCCAAACTCAGGACCCTGCTGGGCTTGGTGGCACATGTGCACATGTAAGCGGAAAAGTGACAAAAGGGGAAACTGAGGCAGGCAGCAGTGCCCCGGCCCTGTTGCATGCGCTGGGGATGATGGCTTTGGAAGCTCTTGCTCCCGGGCTCTGCTCTGGTTGTCTTCTCCCAGCGGGGTGGCTCAGGTGAACCACTGAAGCAGATCCACGTTTGAGGGACAGACCCTTTCCTTCCCTTGTGACCCAGGGCCTTGTGGCTAAGACCTTCCACCTCCAGACAGAGGCAGGGGTCTAGTCCTTCTTGCCTGCCCGGATCCTTTCTTTCCTGGCACTTTTACCCATCACTGGCTATTTTAGAAGTTTCCCATGCCATGGCTCAGTGGCCAAGGACTCAGCTTGGCCCCAGAGCTCAGGCCATGCTTTTTTGATTAGAATAGGGAATCCTGGGCTTGCTCCAGACCCTGGAGATGATTATCACTTGGGCAGGTTTTGCTGGGGCTATTCAGTGGGAAGCTGCGTGCCCATGGCCAAGCTGCCCCATGGTGGGCTCCCTTTCTCCATGTGGAGCAGAGGCCGAGGACATGGGGAAAGACCACCGTGTGCAGCCTGTGGCTCCGCAGAGAAAGGCCTTGCTGCTCTATTTCCAGGGCAGCTCGAGTGGATGGGATTGGGATTGGAGCATGCACCTCATCTCCTGTCTTTAATATAATCTAGCAATTTGCAGAGCATGGTGCCTGACTGCCCCAAAGGGCAGCAGCGCAGGCAGCTGGGGAGAGGGGCTGTGGACACCAAGACAGGGCAGAAGCAGCACCCGCTGCCTGGGACGGCCACCCCCGCAGCTCTTCTCCCATGGTTGGGCATCTGCTCTGGGCTGGAGCCAGAGGCAGGTCAAAGCTGCAGAAGGTCCATTTGGAAGCTGCCTCCTAGCACAGACCCCAATTAATCTCCTGGATTACCCAGGAATGGCATCTGCAGCATGTTTGTGCCAGTTCCCCTGCTCGCGCGCTCTTCCAGCCTCGCCGGGGAACGTGCCAAAGCCAAGCGTCAGGTTCGCTGAAGTGCTGGAGAAACCTCTCGCAGATCTCAGTGGGCCTTAGGCCAGGGCACCCCCGGCCACAGCACAGACTGGTGGGACCCCAGCAGGGGCAGGGGGGATCCCCCTCCCTGGCATGTGGTGGGACTCTCCCTAATGCTGTCTCCTGAGTGGCTAGTGGCTTTCAGCCCTGGAAGATGTCCTCCCAGTAAAACCAGTACTCCCAGGGCCTCTGCACCACAGAGTGAGGGAGGCAGAAGCCCTCTGGAGAGGCGATGCTAAGGTGTGTGATGCAAGGCTACGCAGGGAATGGCTTTTTGGTGCCTGAACAGAAATGTCAGAGAAATAAATTCAAAGTAGGTGGAAACAAGGGAGAAATGGCCACGCTCTAGTGGACCAAACCAAACACCTTTCAGCCCGCCCTGAAGCGGCTTTTGGGTGGCTCTTCACTGGAGGACTCCCTTCTCCCTCGCACCTTGCTGTTCCCTTTGCCATGCAGGACGGAAACGGTCTTTCCCAAATGAAGAGAGACAGTGAAACAGGACAGAACACTATGTTCAGATGTTTCCAAAATTCCCTCCTCTGCTGGTTTTACTTTGTCCAAATCTGTTTGCCAGCTGGAAGATAGCGTGCGGAAGAGATGCCCTCCCGCCAAAGCCCTGTTTCTGGGGTGCCTTTACTATCTGCAACGGAAGTTTCGTCTGGCACTGCCAGCCCCAGTGGGCTGGACCAGAGAGGGATGGGGCAGGACAGTATTTACTGCATTTACACCGCTCCGGAGCCAGCTACACTGAGCCTAAGTGATGTGACCAAGGCCATGAGGGGAACGAGCTGGAGAGCCAGAACTCCTTGTAGGTATTTTTACCCTGACTTTGTTTTCTGCACCGACCTCCCTTGCAGACTTGCCACCCCTCACTCAGTGTTCAAGGTCCAGAGTGGGGGAGCAGCCAGGCTGGGGCCACCTGACAGCCTGGGAGCAAGAAGCACCAGGAGGAAAGCGTTGGGCTGGGGTCTCTCTGGTTCCTAGGGGGACTTGCTGGGATCCAGTTGCACCCATGGGAGCTGCAGAGAGGTGAAAGCATCCGCAAACAGGGGCGGGAGCAGACTTTGGCCGTGACAGCGATGCAATCCCTGGGGACGCCAGCCTGGCCTGGTGTCTCTGAGCACCTGTTAGGTCGTGAGGCTGCTGCGGGGGAGTCAGGGGGACATTTCGGCAGGGCTGGCGGGCAGCCGCCTGGCTAGTGTCTATCATGGCCGACAGGGCGCGGGGAGGGAGCTGGCAGGGACGAGTGGGGCCTGGCTGCTTCCTGGCTGGCACGCTTCGCCGTGTGCCCCCGCTGCTCCCCAGACGCCGCTTCCCAGCAGGGACTGATAGGAACCAGGGACAGTTTTTCTCACTTCCCGTTCCCGGGGTCACGTCACTCACTGCCAGACCAGGCAGCACAGATCCGGCAGGGGCGGGAGCACCGGGGACGTTTGCCCACTCGGCAAACTCGGGGATAAACCACGGGGAGCCAAAGCGCTTGGGGGGCACGTGCAGCCCTATCCCCCTCTACCCCAGCCTCCCCCAGGCAGACCCCCGGGCATGGCTGATTGGGGGGACCCCGGCCCCCCACTCCCCTTCGTGTGTCCCCAGCTGCATGGGGATGATCCAATGCCATCGGGGTGCTGCGAAAGCACAAGCTGAACCAGAGCCGCCTCCTCCCCGCAGCCCCCAACCAGTCGCACGCAAACCCCAGAGCTCCCCGATGCGCTCGAACTCTTTGCTATATTTGACACTAAAACCAGCCAAAAAATTCATATAAAGGGATTACTCCGAGCAACAGCAAATGGCAACATTTCACCAGGGACGGCTGCCTCGAAGCAGCGCGGAGTTGAAGGCAAATAGGCAGAGAGCCCGTCTGCGCTGGCATACACCCGTCTCCCACCCAGCGCTCGCCAGCCTGGGACTTCCCCGGTCCCTGCCGCCCCCGGGGACCCTCTGCCAGCCCCGGGGACGGGGGTCTGCCGGGGGCTGGGGTGTCTCAGCCAGGACTCGAGCCCCTGGCAGGGCTGGAGGGGGATCCGAGAGGCAGGGACAGCTTGTCCCTTCTAGCGCCCTGTCTATAAATACCCGCGGGGGCACTGCCTGGCTGTCGCCCACCCCTCTGCCCCTGGGAGGTCACAGAGGCGCCTTCATTTTCCCGTCCCCTGCGTGGGGGACACCTGTGCGCCCGTCCCCGCGCTGCCCGCCCGCCCGTCCCCCCGCTGTCCCCCGCTGTCCCCCGGAGTTTGGGGGCGCCCGTAGCCCGAGGACCCCGGCCCCGGGGGCCGGGGCCGGGGCGGGGGAGCGGTACTCACTTTGCCCTTCAAATTTGCGGATGATCGTGTCCAGGTAGGTGTTCTGGGGGGCCACATGGCCCCGGCGCACCGGCATCGCGGCGCCGCCGAGCTCGCCCCGGCCTCGGTGAAACTTCCCGCGGGGGCGGCGGCGAGCGCGGCCCCGGCCCGGTGCGGCGCGGCCCCGGCCCGGCCCGGCTCGGCGCGGCCCCGCTCCGCCTCACCCCGGGGCTGGCCGAGCTCTGGAGCCGAGCCGGCCCGGGGCTCCCATGCTCCCGGCGGCCGGAAGGGGGAACCCCTCCGCCCGCCCTGCCTCGCCCGGCTCCGGGCGGGGGGTGGCTGGGGAGGATGAGGATGGAAAGAAGGGAGTGGGGGAGGGGGAAAGGGGGTGGGGGAGGCCCCGCTTGAAAGAGGGGGAAAATAATAGAATAAAATAATAATAGTAGAAATCCCCCAAGTGCTTAGTCACCGCTGCCCCGTTCTGCCGGAGGCTCCGGGGTAGAGCTGTCACCAGCACCAGCTGCGAGCCGGGAGCTGGCAGCCCCCCCGGCCCGGCCCCCGGCCCGGCCCGGCCCCGCGGGGCAGCGGGTCCGCAGCCTTGGGTGCTCCGGGGCGCAGTGCGGGGGGAAGGAGGAGGTGGGTGCTGGGGAGTGATGGAAGTGGTGTCCTTGGGGTGATGGGCAGGTGGTGATGGGGGAAATGGGGCCCTGGGGTGAGGGAGGAGATTGGGGGCTAAGGGCGATGACGTCGGGGGTGCTGGGAGAGGTGGGACACTGGAGTGATGGAGTGAGGGCACTGGAAGAGTTGGGACACGGGGGCTGATGGAGTGGGGGCACTGGGGGGGGGATGGGAGAGTTGGGATACTGGGGGTGATGGAGTGCAGGCGGTGGGGGTGCTAGGAGAGTTGGGACACTGGGGGTGGTGGAGGCGGGTGCTGGGGGTGCACGAGTGCTGGAGGAAGGGGTGCTGTGTTGAAAGGGGTGTTGGAGGAGGGGTGTTGCGATTGATGGGAGTGCTGGAGGGGGGTGCCGGGGGCTCTGGGGCTGGAGCGGGTGCTGAAGGAGGGCCGTGCCGGGATGCAGGGGTGGCAGAGGAGGGGGTGATGGTGGGAGTGCTGAGGGTGGCGGAGGAGGCGCTGCTGGGTGTTCAGGGGGCCGTTGGAGGAGGGTGCGGGTGGAGCTAAGGTGCAGGAGGTGGTGGAGGAGCGGTGATGGTGGGTGCTGGGCTGCAGAGGTGGTAGACGGGGTGCTGGAGTGCAAGGGGTGTTGTAAGGGTGGGCAGGAGGGAGTGCAGGGGGGAGGAGGGGGTGATGGTGGGCGCAGGAGTGCAGGGGGTGGAGGAGGGGGCTCAGGGGTGCAGGGAGCGGAGTGTGCAGTGTGCAGGGGTAGAAGTGGGGGTGATGGTGGGGAAAGTGATGTAGGGAAGCGGAGGAGCGGGTGGTGGTGGGTGCAGAGGCGCAGGGGGCGGAGGAGGGGGTTGTGGGGGGGTGCCGGGATGCAGAAGTGCAGGGGTCAGAGGAAGGGTCTATGGTGGGTGCAGGCTGCAGGGGGGCGGCGGAGGGGGTGATGGTCGGTGCTAGGGTGCAGGGGGCGGAGGAGGTGTCAGGGTGCAGGGAGAGGAGGAGGGGCTGAGGGGGGGGTGCCGGGGCTGTGGGTGCCGGGCGGGTGCGGGGCGGAGGGTGGCGGGGCCGGGCCGGGCGGGGCGGCCCCGCGCCGGGCGCTGTCCGCTGGCCGCGGTGCTGAAGGGCCGGGCGGGGCGAGGGGGGGGCCGCGGCCTCTCGATCCCCCGGTCCCTGCTGCCCCTTGTTCCCATGGGGCGGCGGGAGGCTTGGCATGGGGAGGCCCTCGGCGAGGCAAAAGGCCCTGGGGACACGCAGGGTGCCGGGGACTCTGCGGGGCACTGAGGGTCCTGATGGGTCCCTGGGGCTCTATGGGGTCCCCAGGGCTCTGTAGGGCACAGAGGGTCCCGATGGGCACTGCGATGCTGTCCTGCCAAGCAGATGTTCAAGCCTAGCGTTTCACTTGTCCAGAGCCCACATGTCCCTGCCCCTCAAGGGAGCAGGCTGAAGGGACCGGCTCCCTTTCCATCCTGAGATATCCCCTCTGGCCAGCCCTCTTCCCCCAGGCCCCACTGCTAAGAACAGTGTCCACTGAGGGGCTTTTTATTATTGTTTTGTTATGCACGATTTTTCAGGCATGAAATTGGTCTAAGAGGATTATAGTCCATTATCATCGACAGGAGTGTTTTGCTGGGATTTTCAATTAATATTCCAGTGCACCTTTGGAATTCACATAGGGACCAGGTCCCCCCGCAAGGCACACGACCCACAGAAGCGCCCACCAGAGCTGCCTCCTCTCCCTGGGCCAGCAGTGCAAGTGGGTGGGCGAAGACAGGTGCTCTGAAAGCCCATTTCGGAGCCCTGGTGCTGCTTTTATCTCTGCTGCTCTTGGAACTCAGCCTTCCCCCAGCAGAGAAAAACTTGTTCCATTGTTAGAGAGGGTGAAAAACCCATTATCTCCCCCCATCCACTTTGCACGCTGCCTCTGCCGTGATTTACTGTGAGTCGTGGAGGATGTTTTGCTCTATATTACACAGATGCAGCTTAATAGCATGGGGGAGGGAGAGGGACACGTTGTCCAGGCTCCTGCCTTCTCTGTTTTCTTGTTGATATACCGGGTGACTCGAGGGAGACAGCTCTGTGCCGCAATTTCTTCAGTAGAAAATAGGGATGCTGGTCACTCAGCCTTGTAAAACTGCTCTGAGATTCCTGGATGACCAATTCTGCAAGGGAAAGCAAACTATTATTATTATGGCTAATATAATGATAATTATGATTATTAATCACCAGGCAGTCAGGATTTAAGGTTGGCCTCCTGCCCTCCTCTCATCCCATAAATCAATGCTGGATGTTCATGGACACATCACGTGGACAAGGATATGTCTGATGATACAGGCACGTGCCGGCTTCAGCTGGGCTCAGAGCCCTCCCCGCAGGTGACTGGGTCCACGATGTGAGCATGGGGGGGATGCCTGGGACCTTGGGGACTTCTCTATTCCCTCTACGAGACTGAGGTCTACGGAGTACCCAGTCATGAAAGCTTGTCCCCCTCAGTGAGGCCACTTCATCCCCCCCTTCTCTGGCCAGTGGGTCTCGTCCCACTGCCTGGCTGATGGAAGAGCCTCTCTTACCAAACCTCCTCCCCGTGCAGCCTTGCCAGTGGGGCTGAGTCCTGCCATATTCTCCTGGGTTACTGACTGAGCTCCAGCAGCCTCCCAGTCTCCTCCGGGCTCTTCCAGTCCCCACAGTGTGCCCTTGCGACACAGGCTGGTTCATCCATGAAGCTGACCAGTCTGCATCCTGCCTCCCAGCCCTCCTCAGGAGCTTTGGACTTCTTTCAATTCCCTGGGCTTCACCAGGACTTAAGCATATGCTTGCAGTTAATCCTGGGCTTACATTTTATCCCAAATAGGAAGAATTGGGGTCTCTGGGCAAATTCTCCTGCTGTTCAAGGCAGCTGAAGGGCTCCCTCTAATTCAACTGATCGGTAATCCTCTCTCTCTCCTTCCTCTGCTCCCTTTCTCCTCCTCTCTTGCTCAGTTTTTTCCTCTCCTCCTCCTCAGAGAGCGTTTTTGAGGTTTAGCTTCTCTCCCCATCCTTTTTTCTTTCCCTCACCCTGGGCAATCAATGGGAAATCACCCAATTTCCAGGCTAAAGGAGACCTATGTGCCCTCCCCCCACCCCAGTCCTGCACCATAAATTCATAAAAAGCCATCTGTGAGTGCAAAGCCCAGGTACAATAATAGCTGTGTTTGGTTTGTGAGGGGAGCGTGCACAGCAGAAAGGGAGCCAGGGGATTCCGAATAATAATGGCAGGAAGTAAAATATTTGCACTTTGCACGGAGTTATAATCCACCCCAGCGAGGGGCTGCATGCAGCGGTACATTAGGCAGGTGCAGTAGCTGCTAAACAAGGTAACAAGGGGCAGGAGAGCCCTGAGCGTGGGTTACCGAAGGCTGCGTGGCCCAGGGAGCAGGTGGAGAGTGGAGCAGAAGCCCAGCCCTGAAGCCCTGTGAAAGGGGCTGAGGATTTGGGATGGCTGGTGTGTGATGAGTGGCTCACCAGGGAAAGGTGCCCATTCGGATCCAACCGCAGCAGCTCCCTGCTGATGCCTGCTGAGAGAAATGTTTGCAAATCAGGAAACGGCATTTCTCCGCATTTCTTCAATTAGACCAAAACTGCAAACAGGGAAGAGAGCGGGAGATGGGGCTTTTGCAGTCTCCAAAGCTCCTTGCACCATCAGGTCTGTCCCCCGAACAGATGCATTTGCAGAGAAGATGGGCCCTCAGACCCTGCACTGGGATGTCCCAGGCTCAGGGGTCTCATCTGGCCAGCACTGTTCATACCTGCGTTTTACCCTGAAAAATCTCACTTCTTCCAGAGTTGGAAGATGCTCTGGGGGTGGGAGAGAGGAAGGAGGAATCTGCATCAGTATTGTGGCCCTGGAGGGGCCACATGTAGGTGGATTTTACAAGGGGAAGGTCTAATCCACGACTTAGGTGTCTTCTCGGCCGTCCCACCACTCCAAATCGTGGTATTTTCTTTCTACGCTTTCACCATGGTGCTGTTTGTCTGCTAAGTATAAAAACATCTCCAACAGTTAAATGTGCAGCTAAAATTAACCCTCAGGAGCCTGTGCTTTCTATGATGCTGAGTGGAGGCGTTTCCCTTGGTGGGTGCAGCCCCGTGGGCTGGGGCACCTTGGCCAGGAGCGTTATTGGTGCCTCGGGACTGTTGCTGGTGCAGTGCTGGCTGTCAGGCCGCCGCAGCGGAGAGGGCTGCCTCCCCGCAGCCGTCACACCACAGAGAAATTTGTCCTTCAGGAGAAGGGAGTCCATCCATCATGGGGGGAGAGAGTGGCATCAGGAGGGCAGGACTCCTGTCACCATCCCCCATGTCTTGGGGGGGGTTCAGCTTCTGGCTGGGCTGGAACCTGTCCCCTATTCTCTCCCTGCCATCTGGGCTCTGCCTGTCCCCAGCCTCCCTTTTGGGACTCAGGAGGCTGCTGCAGGCCTCGAATGAGGCACCCAAGCAGGTGACGAAGATGAAAAGCAGAGATTTGAGAGGCGAAGCTAAACACAAATTCGGCTCCATTCAGACACACACTCTGAGCTCGTCTGACACAGTGCTGCGTCGAGCGATGCTGCCTCCGTCCTGCCTGTCCTGGCTTCAGAGAGGGAGAAACTGAGGCCCGGAGCGGGCTCGTGACTCACCCGCAGTCCTTGAGTGAGTCGGCGGAGGGACTGGGAGGAGAAGCAGAGCTTCCCGGGCGCCCGCTCGCACGAGATGGATGGTGTGAGCCGGCGGCCGCCAGCGGGGCTGCAATAACTCAAGGTGATGCTGCAGGGACAGCCGGCGAAGGGCAGAACGTGGCCCTGCTTCGCGGCTGCCAGGGAGGGGGTGCTGGCAGTGCCTGCAGCTCATCTATTTGGCAGAAAACTATCCCTGGCTTGGCGGAGAGAGGAGAGCCGGCCGTCAAGGGCTTGGCAACGCGCGCCACTGTCAAGCCTTCAAAGCTGAATTGCTTTTCAATCTGCAGCAATTTTCTCCTTGCTGCGTACAAGGCCTCAGGGGAGAAAAACGTCAGCTCGAGCAAGAGCTCGGGGGGGAAGGGGGGTTGAGGATGGTTCCCATCGTCAGAGTGGACCGGGGCCACTTCCCCCCCATGCCAGGGTGTGGGGGCACGGGCAGTGCCTGGCCAGGGGATGAAGGGGCAGTTTGGGACTTGCCGCGTGGGAGCTGAGCCTGGCTGAGGTGTCGCTGCTGGGCCACCCCAGGACCGAGAGCCTGTGCAGGGCTGGGGGCTCTGTGGGGCCAGGCAGGGGGCTCAGCTCAGCTCCTGCCCATGCGACGCATCCCCCAGCCAGGCTGGGACCTGTCCAAGTGGGGACTAGGGTGGACAGGGGATTAACGTCGAGGGGTCCCTGCTGCCAGGGCCACGCTGGGCAAAGCAGGACAACCCTGCTTGATGGCTGATGGAAGGGACAACGGCAGAGCTGGGCTGGGAGGACTGGGGTGTCAACTGGGCTGAGCCAGCCTTATTCCCCTTTGTAGGCGATCACAGCTGAGCCATGGGGTTGGGGAGGATCTGGGCTTGCCTGGGGGGGGACTTTTGGGGGAGCATCAAGTTCCTGTGGCAGCTGCTGTCCTCTAGGAAAGCCTACGCCGTGCCATGTCCCCAGGCCAGAGGGGACGTGGCCACCCCACCTTGCCCGAGGCCTGAGGGTGGTGCAGCAGGCCAGCGGTACGCCCGGCGTGGCCCCTCCTGCCGGCCCCTGGGTGCCTGGTGCTGCCAAAGCCACCGGCTGCCTTTTTCCAGGCACTTCTTGTCCCCGTGGGGAGCGGGAATGCGAGGAACGCGGCCCTGTGCACCCGGCCTGCTCCCAGCCCCTGGCTGGCTAAGAATAGACCTGGCCTGGCCGCTTCCAGCCTGCCCACACGCCGGCGTGGGGCCGCGGGGGGTTTGGACCTGCACCTACCACCAGCCACCTCCTCGTGGGGAATAGCACCCTCCAGCACCTGGCCACCCCAGGCCTGTTCTCCCCTCCCAGTCCTCCTCCCCCAGTGGGCTAGTGCTGGTCCCCTTTCCCACCAAGACATCCGATATGGCCGTGTTTGCCTTCCGGCCCCACAGCCAGGCTCCCTGCCACAGTGAGTCTTGGGGTCTCCCCAGGATCCCAGCTCCTTCCAAGGTCTCCGAGCCCTCCCGGAGAAACGCTGAGACATGAGTTTCCGATGTGACCAATGGGACCCAGAGCCACAGAGCAAACAGGGACTCCAGAGTGGGTCTTGCTTTTAATTCTTGTGATTTCAGAGAGAATCTCGCATCCTCTCCGGGAGCCTCATACATAGGTGGTGTCTTACAATGGGAAAGACCGGGGGACAGCCTGGCAAACATCCTGTTTTCAGAGTTCTCCTTTGAAGATTTGTGCGATTTGGGGAGGACGTCTCCTCTTTTTTCTGTCCCCCCCCGGAGCAGTTTCGCTAAGTCGCCTAATTTCAGCGGAAATCATGATGCAAGAGCCAGAAGACAGTAAAGAGCTCTCCAGATGTTATCACAATGAGGAAGAGAAATCATTTTCATTTTAAAGGTATCTTGTAAAGTATTTATCACTGGCTGTCACAGCCTTGAGAAGAGTAATAGGCCTTAATTGCACTGAAAAGCCTCACCTAGGGCCTCCATCCATCCCCTCTGCCCAGGGCCCAGCAGCTCTATTTAAGCTCAGGCCTGGGCCGTGAGCCCTTTTTGAACTGTGTTGCAGGTAGCCTTGTCTCCAGCCCCATCTCCTGGATGGATGTTGGACCTATATTGCAGGTAGCCTTATCTGCAGCCCTGTCTCCCGGATGGGCTGGTCTGCTCGGGTGAGATGCCCCTGTTCCTTGGAGCACGGGTGAGATCTGCTGCTGTGGGAGATTTTGGGGGTCACACACCTCTGTGTTCCCCTGCCCTTCCCCCATAGACAGGCCCTGATGGGACTTGTTCCTTGGGAATAAGAAAGTACTACAGCCAAAACTAGGGCACCTTTACAGGTTGTTGATGGAACAGGGTCAGAAGGGCACTGCTGTGCATTCATCACCCCTCCTTGGAGCAGTGTCCCTTTCCATGGCAGGGGATAGCTCAGGTGTGGGTTCTCTGATGTCTAATTAGGACTGAGCTTGTATCACACACCCTGAGTGAGAATGCTTATAGCATGGGTCCTTCTTCTATCCAGAAAGCAATTTTCATGAAACTTGTAGGAAATTTGTGATCTTGGAGACCGCTGTTCCTCTGTGCAGTGGGGCAGAGAGGAGCCGTGGAGTTCTAAATAGCAGGTGAGGAGCTGACAGATAGACGGAGCATACCCGTAACAGCCTGGTTTCCAAACCAAACTTGCTTGTTTTCAAACCTGACTCTTGCTGGATCAGGTCTGTGCTCTGTGAGCTAGCAGGGACATCGTGTTGGCTGGGAAGAGGGTGGGGAGGTGATCCAGGGTGCCAGGATATAAAACAGACACGTCCTGGCCAGGGACCTGGGCCTTTAACCCTGTGCTCAAGCCGAGGTGCAAAGGTGCCTGCCGTGTGCTGTGCTTTGGGCAGGTGGGAGGGAAGGTTTCATGGCATCGGGCTCAGCGCCCATCACCGTTGTGGGCAAACTCTCGGCCGAGCGCAGGTGTTTCGGTTGGCAGCCAGCACGAGCAGCCGTTTCCCATGCGGGCCCAGGTCATCTGCTGTGCCTGGTGCTCCTGCAGGGACCGTGGCACAAAGACAAATGGCTTGTGTTTCCACCTCTCCGTGGGTGTGCTCAGCACTGCGGAGGATTTAGAACAAACAAACAAAAACTCGAGCGTGGGTGGGCAGACAGACACCTGTGCTTTGCTCCTCTCTGGGCTGCAGCAGAAGTGCCAAGAGCCCCTCTTGGGCCTCACTTTCCCTATTTAAGACCTGACTGAGGGCAGATGCTGTCAGCTTGGAGGGGCAAGGGCTGGATCTTGTCCCATATTCTCATTTCCCCTGCTACTCAGGCCTGCTGCAGATCTTGGCTCTTTAAGGCTGCAATAATCCCCAGGCTGGGATTAATTTTGCACCTAATCACTGCAGAACAAATACGAAGTTTTATTTACAGAAGCAGAAGACAGATAGGGGGAAAAAAGCTTCAGGCATGGCTGATCCCAAGATAATCAGGGGCAGGAGGTGATTGCAGACCTCAGAGCCCCCCTTGCTCTTACATAAATGACTGTGGCTGCTGTCAAGGCAAAGCCTGGGTCGCGCTGTGGCTCAGGGTGGCCTCCCCAGGCTAAGTTGCCGTAGCAGCATGGTGCTTGAACCTGTTCTCTCCTTGGGCTTGGTGACCTCCCATTTGACCCCCCAACCCTTTTAACAAATTGACCTGGACATCCCTGGAAATCCAGGCCTCCAGTGGGCCTGATTCATCCCCTTGCTTAAGCATGTGCCCCATGGGAAGCCTGTGAGCACAGGCCGGAGGACAGGGCTGCCCTTGGGTGAGGATGCTGAGGGCTTCAGAGGATGGGGAGAGGGTAGGTGCTGGTGGGGACTGCCTTAAAGCCAGGCTGGTCCCCTGGGGTTTGTATTTGCACAGGGCTGGGTGGCAGCTTTCCTGCCGGAGAGTGCAGCCTCTTAGAGATACCAGCTCCTGCTGCTCTTTTTCCACCTGCAAGAAGGAGCAGAGTCACTGCTCTGGGGATAACAAGACAGGGTTTTATTTTTCATCCATGCAAGCAAAGAGCCCAGCAGTGGGCAAACTGGGGGTGGATAGAGGTAGAAAACAGTCTGTCTCCCCCCAGTCTGCCCTCTGCTCGTTCAAAGCCCCCTCGGCTTTGGCCTGCCCTGCCACAGAGGTATGGAAATGGCTGGTGGGTGCTGGGGGAACACTGCTCCCTCCCCATCCCACCCTTCTGGGATGCTTCCCTTGGGCACCCTGGGATGGCTCAGTGTCTGCTGGCAGCAGGGCCGCCCCTTGACAGGGCCTGAGTTTCTCTTCCCACAATGCAGGCGTTGACAAATAAATAGGTGATTTTCTGCTTTGGCTCTTGCATAGTGAAAAAAATGTCTGACCTGATTGGAAGGAGGAGTTCCTGGGCTGGTGAAACCCGTAGTCTCACTGGACTGCGTGTGAACCTGCACGCACCTGTGTCCCTTGCACAAGGCATCACTGCGTGGTGCCAGCACGTGTGCTCTGCCCCACTGGGAGCTGCCTTACTTCAGTTCCATTTCTGAGCTGGATTTGAAGGCCTTTCTCCTGAATGAGAACAATTTGACGCCCAAGATGATGGTGGTGACCACGAAGATGAGTGCCAGGGCAAGTAGGACCCAGCCACCTGCCGTGGCTTGACTGCTGGCCAGGGACATGCCCAGGAAATCTGCTTGGTCAGGGCTGCCCTGTGCTTGAGTAGCTGGAAAAAAAAAATCAAGAAATGAGGTAGAGGGTTGCTGCTGGTGGCTCTGTGCCATGGCACGTTGGGTAGCCGGCCCTTGCTGTCCCTTTGCTGGGTTCTGCAAGGTCCCAGCATGTCTTACCCACTCTGGACTCTCAGCTCCCCATGACATCAAGGGGAACCATCCAAATATGTTGTGGCTTTGGGGGTGAGGAAGGGACATTGGACCAGGTAAAACGCAACATCATCTGTGTGCCCTATCCTTGCCCTGTCAAGGACTGAACTCTGACTTGAGCTTGGTCTGACCCAGTCTGGCCAAATGCCATGTACCTGCATAAGGAGTCCAGTCGTACTCGGCCCAGCCCAGGATGTCCCCATTCTTCTCATTCTCCTTGGCCAGCCAGGTCATGAGTGGCTCGAAGTAGCTCATCAAGGCGTCGGCCGACATGTTGGGCTGCCCGGTGATGAGCTCCATAGCTTCAGGCCATGGCTTGCTGAAACCCAGCTTCAGAGCCTCCCTGTGGCAGGAGAAATTGGCTCCAGTGGGTTCCTCAGAGACCCCGGATCCCTCTTCACCACCAGCTCTTGCCTTTTCTTTCCAGGGCTTGGCTCTCTTGATGCTAGTGACCCCTGGGTGCAGTCCGTGCCCCCTTGGCACCCATGGGGCTGTGAGGGTGCAGAGCAGGGGGAAGGAGGCTGCATGTGTGCTGGGGACTTTAACATAGATAAAAGACCCCCAGTCTGTCTGGCTTGATGTAGATTGGTTTATGGGTGAAAGGGTTAATTTTACAGGGGTTTTTCTCGGGGGAAGGGAGCTGCTTTCCCTAAGGAACAGGTAGTGGTGGTGGGAGCCTTCCTCCTGCCAGGGTCCCAGCTACCATCTAGTGGCTGCTTTTGCAATCACAGCCACTGCACTCAGCCTGGGGCCCCGCCACCTATACCCCAGGGCCATGGACCAGGGTAGCCCAACCCAGGGCCCCTGAGCAGGGTGGGCTGCTGCATCCCAGCCCTGAGAAGCCTGTGAGCCCTCTGCTCTTGCCAGCAGGGTTAAGGCCTGGCTAGCTTAAAGTATTTAGGCACATAAATTAGTCTTGGCTCTCCTCTGCCCTGCACACCTACCCCAGGAGGCTCCCAGCTGCCTTGGACTGGTAGATGTCACATGTGTGCAGGGGGCCTGTGTGCCCGGCTGCTTTGCAGAGCGCCTGGTGGAACTGGAACTGGATCACGAAGCTGACAAAGTACCTGGAGAGGCCAGAGAAGGATGAGGAACAGACTCTAGCATCACGCTGGAGATGTCTCTCCCAGTGTCCAGTCACTGTTAGTGGATGTGCAGGGGGACATGATCCCATTGTCCCCGAGCTGCACTCTTCCAGCCCTGAGGAGCATCCCCAGCCTTGGAGACTTGACCGGCATCAATATGGTAAAGTCTCTCCTGATCCTCTTTCTCCCTTTAGCATGTGCTTTATACTTGAAGGGATGAGCTGATCCTCCTTGGACAGGGAGAAATGACCCCCCCCCCCCCACCAACCAATCCATCCACCTTCCCCTCCTGACCCTCTGCTTGGATCCCCTGAGCTGTCCAGTACATTCAGGGTGGGCAGTTTTCTCCTTGGACGTGAAAGAAGCCACCCTCAGTGGGGTCTGATTCAGGGATCCTGCTTCTGCAGGGGATAACCTATTCAAGGCAACCCCTTCCAGTCCAGCTGGCTCACCTGATGTATGGGACGTTGGCAGGGATGTGGAACTTCGCCCCAGGGTCAAAATCATCTTCAGACCTGGGCACTGGTGGGCACAAGCCTTGGTACTTCAGCCTGGCCCAGAGAGTGAGAATTAGTCCAGTGCAAGGAGTAGGGAGGGGGCTCACAGGGGAAAGCTTGGGGTGGAGAGGTATTGAGGCAGAGTCCAGATGGTGAGGGAAAAGTAGGGATGAGCCAGGAGAGGACAGGGTGGGGCATGAGGGTAGGTAGGGCGAGGGGGTTATGTATGCCATCATGTCTCGTTGTGGCCACCTGAGTTGCAGAGGGAAATTATACAGCAGGGCTACGGCCAAGGCCCCAGCACCAAAGGGGGGGGTGTCCAAATTTGAGCTCCCTGAGTGCACCTGAGGTTCCACCACTGCTGGTTGTACTCGTCCTCCTTGATCCGTCCATCAAACACCTTCCAGCGCCACTGGTCCATGAGATAGCCAAAGGGCAGAAAGGCGATCTTGTCCAGGGCGATGCTCATCAGGTAGTTAATGTTGCTTTCTGCCCAGGATGGGAAGGGATTAGCAAAGCAGTGCTGCCTCCTGCCCCTCTGTAGTGTACGTATCACCCTGCCCAAGAGGAAGGTGTCCTCATCAGTGTCCTGTCCCCTCCATGCATGCAAAGCCACCATGCATGTCCCTGACCCCTTCCACCCTGTTCAGCCTATCCTGACCCTCTTGCAGTTTCTCCATTTCCAGCTCTTCCCAGGAATCTCTCATTTGTAGTGTGATGCTCCTCTGCCAGCTCACCTTCGTTGTCTGTGACTTCGTCCAGCAGATTGATGCTGTACAAGTGTTTGGGGGTGGAGACAGACAAAGCCATGACATCCCCGACAGCCTCGTGGAAGCCGGGGTTGGCCCCGTCACGGAACGAGATGGGTTGGTCCATGTATTGCAGGAAGTACTGGACATGGCCCATCTCGTGGTGCACCGTGATTAGGTCATCCATGTTCACCACTGTGCACTGCTTGATCCTGGACCAGGAAATGTGGGAAGGAGAGAGAAGAGAGAGCAGTGCTGAGGTGAAAAGGTCTAGGATTGATTGCACCCCCTTGTGCTATTTTTCCCTTTGGCATCCCCTCCTATATACACATGCCCTGGGTCTCATGCCAGCCTGTGCTGGTCCTGTTCAATGGGGTTGCTCTCTGCCTCTCCTGCCATCCCTGCCCTTTCCTTTCCCCAGCACATTGGCTTTTCCATCCTCCAGGGCAAGGTAGCCCTTGCTCTGCCCTCCATCTGCCATGTGGGCTCCTGCCAGCGATGCCGGCATCTTGGGTACCAGTAGCAACATCAGTGCAGGGCTGCCAAAGCTACAGGGTGAGAGACACAGCAAAGGCATCAGGCCATGTCTCTGCCAAGACACCACTATCTCCTCCCAGCATGGCTGCTAGATACTCCTCTCCTTCCCCACAGGTACCTGAAGTCCTTGCGGTTGTAGAAGTCCCAGGCTGAGGCATGACACACCACCTCCCGCCCGTCTGTTGGCTTCTCGATCATGGACTTATCCCAGAACTCTTGCGGCATGGGGATTAGGCCCAAAGATGTAAAGAAACGGTCCGACTCTTCAAACATCCTCCTGGGTGTCCAACCCTGTGGAAGGAGCAGAAGAAGGACAAGGTGAGGGGCAATGAGGGCTCCTGGGGGTGCTGGGGGAAGGATGGAGGGCCAGGAACAGTCTTTATTGCTTTGGGCATGGGGAGATCTTTTGGAGGCAATTAGAAATGGATCCAGCCCTCAGCATAGCCAGCGGTGGGGAGAGAAGAGAGGATGAGGCATAGAGGTTTTCTGCAGCATCAGATCTAGACACTGTCCTTCAAAGGGACAAGGTCGATTCACAGACAAGGGCCCTTCTAGCTAGAAAGAGCCAGTTTAGAGGGCTAGGAGCAAAGAGGCAGGAAATAGAAATAGCTATGAGGTTTCTATGTTCAGAGGCTACATGACTGAACAGAGGGCAGAGGGTCTGCCTGGTGCAATGGGAGCGAGGTGTGCCCCCATCAGTGATGGTTTCCAGGTCAGAAAGCAGTAGGTAACTCGAGCAGTCACAAAGGCCAAGGGGTGCTTGGGCCCCAGGGGCATTCCCAGGAGCAGAGTAAAAAAGCACTAACCTGTTTTTTCATGGCTGGGGTGGCATCCACCTTGGTGGCATCCGGGAAGGGTATCACCAGGTCAAAAATGTTGGACCATGACTGGGCCCACATGTTGCCTAGGAAATGCAGGAGTGAGACAGGGAGAGGAGAGCAAAGGCAATGAATTACTCCCGACACCTACATGAGCTGGGCCACCTTGTCTGCAATCTGTGCTGCCTGCACATGGGCAAAGCAAGCAAGAGCCCAGCCATGAGAGAGAGGCAAGTCATGCTGAGTGTGTTGCCTGTTCTCTGGGAGAGATCAGCCCCTGCAGACCTGTTTCATGGGGGTTTGGGTCCTCAGCCAGAGATCCCACGTTCCCTAGCAGCACTGCAGTCCCCACTCAGGGCTGATGGGAGCTGAACAGCCTCAGTGGGGACAGTGGGAACAATGCATTGATTAGTGGTGCTAAGGTGCTAAGGCATACTGCAAAGGGACCACAAGTCATGCACTGGCTCAGAAATGGAGCTACATTGCTCCATGCTTCGGTTTGTCCCCCAGGGAGGCAGGGAAATGTAATCTTGCACAGACAAGAGGAGAGCACAAGGCTGGGTCTGGAGACTGGCCTCAACTCTTGGCATGATTTGAGCAGACTGGCTGGTGGGAGACACAGCTCTTGCTGAAGGCTGGACCAGAAATGCACTGCTGGATTAGGCCCCAGCAAAGCCCTTACCTAGCAGGTGAGCAGGGATGGGACCCTTCAGGTTTACACGCTCTGGGCCATACTTTTTGTAGAGGGCTCGGCGTACATAGGCGTGCAAGTTGAGGTACAAGGGCTGCAGCTGCAGATACAGTCTCTCCACATCTTCCTCAAAGGTGGGGGTCTCATAGAGAGATCTCCAGAAGGCCCCATTGTCTGTGTAGCCTGTGATAGGGCAAGAACAGAAGCCATCAGATCCTGCCCTTCTCAGGCAAGAGATCATCACAAGTCCCTCCATGTCTATGTGGCTTCTGTTACATCACTGGGACCTCTGTGCCCTCGAGATGTTGGCCCTGAGTTGGACCAGCAGCACAATCCACTGCCCACAGGGTGCTGAGGCCTCAGCGGGTCTCTGAGGGAGTGGGCCACTCACCATTTAGCACGGCTGCCTTGTTGCTTAGTGTCACGTATCTCTTGTATTTGTTCCTGATAACCTTCCCAGAAGCATCCCGCCAGCCCTTCCAGGCAAAGAGGAGCTCGTCATAGTCCCGTGAGGAGGCCAGGATGTCCGTGAGGTCTAAAGAGAGAGCAATGAAGCCACAGTGATACTGTTGCATGGGCTAGCCTGATGTAACAATGCTAGACCCAACATGCTGCTCAGGGGCCATAGCAGAGAAGATGGAGAGACCCTGTCATAGACTTTTTCCATGCCTCTGTGAAGAATCCCTCTTTTCTGGGCCTGCCTCAGAGAGCTTACCAGACATCCTACTAGATCTTACCAGGATCCAGGGGGTGACATATTTTGTTATCCCTGCAGACCTTGGCGATGCTGTATGTGGTCTCCATATCTGAGAGGAGTGTGTTGTACTGAAAAGGAAATTGGATTATGTGAGCTGGTTGTCCTTGTTTCTGCTCTCAGAGAATGCTGCAGCCTGGGGGGATGTCTCCACATGTTTTCCTCTTGCCACTTCCACACTGTTCTCCTGGGTCAGAAGGCGGTGAAGCTCTCATCTTTCACAGGAGTCAGTATGGGAAGGGCCAGGGCCAGCCTGCAATGTACCATTGTCATGCATACAGGTAGGCTCTGCTGCAGGCTGGGATATGCAACCTTTGGATAGAAAACCCTGGAGGCAAGGATCTTGGCTTTGTGTAGAAGGTACCACATTATCACTTTGTACAAGGGCAGGGGTAGCTGCCCACTTCTGTTTCCTAGAAGCAGGGAGAAACCCATGACTCTGCACAGGGTGGTGGCGAGGGACACCCTCTCCTGCTCTGTCCTGCAACTCACCTCCTTCAGCTCATCTTCAGGCAGGGCTGCCCTCTCAATGGCACTCAGCTTCTTAAGGATGCGTGTGACACTTTGGTCCTGAAAGTCAGTGGAGTCGAACTCTCTGGCTCTCATGCCGTACTGAAGGGTGTGCTTGGACATGGCCAAGTTCTTCTCCAGCTGCAAGGGCAGGAGGGGACAGGAGAGGGCTTACCCAGAGGGGATCTTTCAGACACAGCCAATCACCAGAAACACCACCTGCCACGGATGACTGACAACCTCCCAATGGGTACTCCAGTGGGTACCTCCTGGCATGACCAGGATTTTCATGGAAAAAGCACCTCCCGGGTGTGAAGATTTCCCTTTGGCAAGGGGTAGAGGCTGCCCTAGTTTTCAGAGCTCATCCGCAATGTGCCCTGGGGACCAACTGCCTGCTTTTGCTGTTGTTTCTTCCCACACAGCCCAAGGTCATTCCTGTACCATGATATCCTTGTTATGGTCAGTGATGTTGGTGTTGTAGGCCCAGGATGCCTCAGTGTAAGCGTTCCACACCTCCTCGGCTGTCCTGTTGTACTCAGACAAGAACTCTTTAGCCTGTACTTCATCTGCTATTTTATCTAGAGGAAGAAATAAACAGAAGAAGAGAAGGAAAGTCAAGGGGGCCCTTCTCTTTGCAAGAGCATCACCCTGATGGATGGCTCAGCTGTGGCTGAGCCCCCGCCAGAAGTGCAGGCTCCTTTGGAAGATGCCACACAACCTCAGAGTGGACTGAGGTCCTGCTCTGCTGCCCCTTTGGAGAAAAGCGCTAGGAAGAGCCAAGGAATGGGGGTAGGTGGGTACTGCTGGGATACCCTATTGGGACAGGAGATGGGAATAACAGGACAAACTGCATGCCATAGACCCTCCCACCTGGACAGAAAGGATGCAGCAGAAAACAGGTGACCTGTTACATCATGGCTGAAAACATTACTTCAGCAGCAGAGCCCCAGGTCCAGACAACGCAATGTGACATGGTTGGCTAATGGCACCAACTTCAAAGATGCAATGCCCTAGGAAGCAACACCTTGTGGGACTCCACATAAAGCTGATGGTGAAACTGGTTATTCTCTCTTTTTCCTGGCATGGAGACCTTACCCATTCATAGCAGAGACCTCCCCCAGCATTGGACTGCCTGTGGGTTAGTGATGTCCTTCCTGCCTCTCCCCAGATGCAGGATGGAGCTGTGGCCTTACCAATGCCTTCAGGGTAGCCTTCAGGGATAGGAGGACGCCAGTCAAATTCAGGCCAGCCTAGCACCTCATTGGTCTTGTTGTTCTGCTGCTGAAGCCACTCGGTGACAGGGCTGAAGTACTCCAGGAGGGCCCCAGCATCCATTTTATCTGTGCCAGTGAGGTTCAGCAGGATGTCCTGCCATGACTTGGAAGAGCCAGCTTTCAACACCTCTCTGCAGAGAAGCAGGACAGCAAGAGCCAGTGTGAGGAAGGGGGGGGGGGTGTGGATAGGAGAAAAGCAGTGCCTGTAGCTTTGCATCACAGGAGTTGAAGATTCTATTCCTGAATGGGGCATGAACCTGGCAACTGCCTCTAGAGCCCCTCCAGCTGTCCTGCATATAGGGACCAAGCACCTCCCATCACATACTCATGCATCCATTAACCCTGGGATTTGATAGGAACTGAACACGCTTTAGTGACCTCTCATCTGAGTGGGCGCTTGTGATGGGGCTGACAGCAGAACCGTGATGTGGACCACTCGTCCCACCCCAGTGCTTCCGTGTATTTTCATCCACCCACCTGAAAAACTATTTTTCCAGCCATCTCTATAGCTACTTTTTCCTTCTTCCCTTCCTCCCACCCATGGTGAGTGTCCCAACCTTCCTCTGTCCCCACCTGAGTTTGGCTCCAGCCTCTTTGGACATGTAGATGTCACAGGTGTGCAGGGGACCGGTGTGGTTGGCTGCTTGGCACAGCGCCTTGTGAAACTGGAACTGGAGGATGAAGCTTACAAAGTACCTGCCGAGGAAGCCCATGAAGGTGAATCCAGGGATAAAGGGCAGCTGATGCATCCCATGGCATGGAGGAAGGCACCTGGCCACACACTTCTGCTCCGTGCCATTTGTGCTGTTTGTGGATGGTCTCTAAGCCCTGAGCAAAAGCAATGCATCCCACTCTCTGCCCACAGAACTGGGACTTCCACTTCCCTTCCCCAGCCTGGCCCTCCATCCCGCAGCCAGCACCTCCTCTACCTGATGTAGGGGGTGTTCCCAGGGATGTGGTACTTCGCACCGGGGTCGAAGTTGCTTTCGTTCCTCAAAATTGGAGAGCAGATACCTTGGTATTTGGTTCTGCAAAACAACAGAGATCAAGAGCATGAGCTGGAAAGGAAGCAGATGAACCAAGGTAGGGAGCAGGAAGGGAAGGCACAGTGCTGAAGAAATCTGCACAATTAGATGTGCTGCTGTTTCCTTCCATCCATCTGCAAATCAATTTCTCCAACCATATTCATAGACACTTTTTCCTTCCTTCCTTCCTTCCTTGCTCACCACCAGTTTTCATGCACCCATCCACCCTTGGCGATTGTCCTCTACCTCAGATACCACCAGTCGTAGTTGTAACGACTGGGGGGCGTACGGCCATTGAACACGTTCCAGCGCCACTGGTCGATGAGGTAGCCAAAGGGCAGGAAGGCGATCTTCTCCAAGGCCATCTTCAGCAGGTAATTGATGCTGCTTTCTGTATGAAACAGAGTGGTGCTAAGGACACTAGAGGTTTTGTGGGCAAGAGGGTGGACAGATCTGGATGATAAATGGGTACAGCATTTCAAAGTATAATTTTGCCTTCTTGCAAAGGTTGTGTGGGACCCAGGAGGCTTTTCTTAATGCAGCTCCTGCTCAGGGCAATATGTGCCTTTTCACTGAGTGGGGACAATGGGAGTGACCAGTCCTGGTGTCTCCTTGCCTTTAGCCTGGCTCTTAGCTATGCTGCGGGCACAGGCATGAAAGGGTTTCAGATGAGTGTAACTAATGGTTCCCTCTTTACACATTAGCCTTGAGGACCTCAGGGCAAAGGGTATTTGGTTCCCAGAGCTGTCACACAACTGCAAAGGCTGGGTTGGTTTGGACTCAACTGGGGTCTACCCTGGGGACAGTTACCAGTGTGGGTAGCACAGGGGAGAGTGGCATCTCCTTTCCCCTTTGCCCCAAGGAAACCCAGTGAAGGAGGGTGGGAGAAGGATCTGCTGAAGACCACGTTGGAGCTGTGTGGGCAGAGAGGGGTTGGCAGCACTGCCATGGGTTGTTGCTGGCTGCTGTGGCAGTGGTGGGGCGGCTAGCAAGGACTGCCACAGCCTGGTCCCTGTTAGCTGGGCAGCGATGCGTTGAGGCAGAGATCATCTGCTCCGTGGTGTTTGTGCAGCATCAGCCCAATGGTCTTGGCTGCTGCAATGGCTTCCCTGTCACAAAACAGATTTAATCACTGTGCAGGAGGATTCTGGGGCTGGCCCTCCTCTGCAAAGCAGCTGCCTGCAGCAGGAGTCTGCAAACGCTTGGCTTCCTCAGCTGCCGTCTGGTCTAACATGTCGGCTGAGAGGCTTCAGTGGGAGGGGGAGACTCTTGCCAAGCTGGGCATTGTCCTGCAGCAACAAACCATCCTCTGCTCTGCTGCTGGCAGGCAGTGAGCAGTGTCACTCTGTCTGACTGTCCTCGTGAACAGTGCGAGCTGTGCACATGAGCTTTCAGGGCCACCTCCACAGAGCTATGCAGGGAGCTCCTGGGGTTGACATTTCTTGGCAAGGGAAGGGGAAATGCTGGAAAGGTCAAAGCCAATCAAGCACAAAGATGACGCTTTCAAGTTTTGGGCTCTGCTGGGAGTACTGAGGAAGAGAACAGACAGATCCTTATTGCTGCCTTCAAGAGCGAAGAGGATGGCACTAAGAAGGAGGCTGTGCTTGGAGCTGAGCATGGGGGAAAGGCAGGCATCAGCCGTGGGGCCTTGTCCGCTCCAAGCCATGTGGCTGAACTGCAGCCCACCCTGGTAGAGCTAAGAGCCTTCCCTGTGCCATGGGCAGTGCCTGAGCCCTCCAGGCCACCCAGGGCCGTGGCCATACCTGTGTCCTCAGTGATGCTGCTGAGGAGCCCAATTTTCTTGAGGTGGCTGGGGGTGGAGACAGACAGGGACATGACATCACCGATGGCCTCATGGAAGCCAGGGTTGGCCCCGCTGCGGAAGGAGACGGGCTGGTCCTTGTACTGCAGGTAGTATTGCACGTGGCCCATCTCATGGTGCACTGTAAACAGCTGCTCCATGGTGACTGTGGTGCACTGCTTGATCCTGATGGGTGCAAAAAGAGCATTGTCTAAGCTAGATGAGGGCACCTGGGCTGCCTGTGATCCCCTTCAAGCACTGTGGTGTCCCTGCTGATAGCACTGAGACCTTTTCCCCAGAAGACCACAGGGCTGGCTGCATGGCCAGGCTGATGGTACCTAAATTAGTGACCAGGGAGGACTGGGTGAGGGGAGGCGGGCTTATCCTGTACCCCTGGGACTCTGCATGCCCCTACACACCTGAAGTCTTTGCGGTTGTAGAAGTCCCAGGCTGAGGCATGACATACCACCTCCCGCCCATCCTTTGGCTTCTCCAGCATGGACTTCTCCCAGAACTCGGGAGGCATCTCCAGCAACCCCAGGGAGGTGAAGAACTCCTCTGAGACTCGGAACATGTGGGTGGCATTCCAGCCCTGGTGGACAGAGCCCAGCAGACAACAGGTTACAGTGACAAAGAGGCTGCCCGCACCCTGGGCATCTCCTCTGATGCTCTCCCAGCGTTGGCCAGCACCATGGCAATGAGCCAGCTCTGTTCAAGAGCTGGGCAAGCAGATGGGAAGGCGATTGAGTTCTGCCCCTCTCGCCCAGAGTGGGGGTACCAGCCCTCAGAAATGGGGTGAGCGTCCCTGAGAAGCAGCCAGCAGCGGTGCTGGGTGGCCAGCATGGGCAGCAGGTCTGATGCTTAAGGAGGACTTGCACCTTTGTGTGTGTGTGTGCGTGTATGGTGGTGTGGCTGCAACGCACATCTCTAAGGACCAGCATTGGTCCTACAGCAAACTGTCCTTCCCCACCAGCTCCTTCTGTGATCATTGCTGGAGGAGGAATGGGGCTATTTCTGTGTCCCTTTCCCTTCCAGACACTGCTTTTCTGCTGTCTCCTATGCAGGCATGGGAAACTGCTCCAATGGGGCCAGGAGCAACATTACAGGCAAGCCCTGACCAACATCTGCCTTTTCTTCCCACTGGTACCAGCAGCAGGGTCCCATTGGCCTGTCACCTGCTGCACCATGGTGTTCGTGACATCGAGGTTGGGCTTCTCCGGGTAGGGGATCATCATGTCGTAGATGTTGTTCCACTGCTGAGCCCACATGTTGCCTGAGGAGAGAAAACAGTCAGAGCAGAGGGGGTCAGCAGGCTGGCAGCTCCCAGGAAAGCCCTTGAGCCCATGTGGTAACTCAGGCTGCCCCTGGGGTGGAAGATGTGGTGCCCATCTCTGAGGCTGAGGTGGGTCAGGAGGAAGAGAAATATTGGCTTCCCACAAGAAGCAATAGCTGGGAAGTCCCTGCCCCACCATGGCCTTGTGTGCGCTGTGGAGCTGAGGGGGTTTCTCCTCTTACCCAGGAGGTGAGCAGGGATGGGACCCTTCAGGTTGATGTATTTTGGGCCATAGTGGTTGTAGAGTTTCCTCCGAACGAAGGCGTGCAGGTTGAGGTAGAGCGGTTCCAGCTGGTTGTAGAGCTGTTCCAGGTCATCCTCAAAAGTGAGTGAGTCGTACCAGGAGCGCCAGTACTCACCTGTGTCCTTGAATCCTGCCAGGGAAGGAGCCATTACCCGCAAACTCCAGCCTCCGGGGACTGAATGACTCCCCGTTGCTCCCGCCCCAGGAGCATCAGAGCTGGGACAAGGCTGTGAGCTCCTCCCTGCCTCCCCCAGCCCCGCTCGCACCATCCATCTGGTAGGCCTCGTTGCTCAGCTTCACGAACTCCTGGTACATGGCCCGCAGAGGGTTGCCTGCTGCATTGTGCCAGCCCTCCCAGGCGTAGAGCAGTTTCTTGTAGCTACGGGAGTTGGCCATGATTTCCGAGATATCTGGGACAGAGGCAGGAAAAGTGGGATGTTAGAGAAACTGGTGGGAAAGAGAGGCAGGGAGGGTGGCAAAACCCATAGCTGCTCTTCAGAGATGCCAGCATCCCACCAGACCCAAACGCCCCAGGACAACTGCCAAATGTGGACCGGGATCATTCTCTTGCTGCTGTCCCACTCCAGGTGGGAATCTGGAGACCCAGACACATTCAGGGTCCTCAGCAGAGCTGGAAGGTGCTCAGCACCTCCCAGGACAACATGTGGTGCCTGGAGAGCTCTGCCTTCATGGTGGAGGGCCAGCCCCGTGGGATGGGGACCATACCTGGCTCCAGCTCCCAGCAGGTACCGTTGGCCTGGCACACCTTGGCTGTGGAGTAGATTTTGTCCATGTCGCTCAGGATGGTGTTGTACTGGAGGGGAGGAAAAGAAGCTGTTGGGGGTCAAAGGAGATGAAATTGGGATTTCTCAGAGCACATAGGATGCCAGGGATAAGGTCAACTGTGCTCTGTCCCCATAGGAGAGGAGGCATATAGCATGGTTCCGATGGATTCATAAAGACTTCTCAGCTCTGGAGCACGTGTGTCCTGAGGGATGTGGAGGAGGCTCTGTGCATGTGTGTAGCACAGTTTTTGGCGAGATAAGCTTGTGCCCACCTGCAGTTTTTGCACACTTTGTGCTGTGGGAGCAACAAAGCTCTTTGGGACAGATAAACCTATCCAAAGGCAGTCGCTGAAAACCCTTTCAAAATACATGCTAGTGCACGAGGCGTCCCAGAGCGCAGTTATTTATAACGTTCTTTGTGTGAAGGGCTACAGCCGAGACTGTTTATTTAAGGAGGCAAAGAAAAGCAGGAGGAGGGGATTTATTTCTGTGAACTTCAAGAACAGCAAACAATAGCAACAGGAGATTTCCTGGAACCTGCCTGGGGTACCCATTCCCAGGGAAGGAAATTCCTCCCCTCTGTCCCTCTCTCCAGCCCGAACCCACAGCTAGGAGCAGGCTGGAGGTGAGTGGCATGGAGGCAGTGGGTGCTGGGTGCCAGCGGGAACGCTCCTGTGTGGGTGCTTTGCCAGCCCTTGGTGTAACGTGTATGCGGGGAGATTTGACGCTTTCTGTTATCTGGGAGAGGGCAGTGACGGGTTTCCTGGAAGGAACTGGGGCCGACGCTGCTCCCGAGAGCATTAGCTCACCATGCACAAAAGCCAAGTGTGCACTGCAATGGGGAGGTGCCCCCATGAGCCACAAAAGACATGGAAAGAGAGAGGGATTTCGCTAAGCACCTTGCCATGTGGCTGGGTACGTAGAGGCACTCAGCCTGCTGGGCATAGCGGGGTGCTGAGACAGTGTTGGCTGGGGACCAAACGAGCAGCCTGGAGCTTTTTTTTTTTTGGAAAAATGAGGCTTCATGTGAGGCGATTCAACTCAAAAGTGGTGGCTGAAACGTGCCGGGCTCCGGGGAGGGTGCCAAGCATGGCACCATGGTTGGCGAGCGGTGCCATGTGACGCTTGCACAAGGGTGACGGCCTGGGCACTGTTTCATATATAGAAATTTGTATATGTATCACTTTGCATATATGTAAGTGTGTCTTCTATGTATGCCATATATGGATGTCACTTTGCATATATGTAAGTGACCCTTAAAACCCAGGGCCGTGGTGGAGGAGGCTCAAGGCTTCCTGGTTGGGCTCTTACTGATGTCCCCAGCTCTGAGCTGTCTCAGGTTGCAGGGAGGCTTGGGAGCTAGTGCCTCCCAGTCCTCTCCAGTCTGCGCCCACCAGGGAGGCCAACACCTGGGCCAAAAGCCCCTTTCCAAAACGAGCAGTGATTTTTTGGCTGCCTGGAGAGGCTGTGAAGGGAGGCGAGGGGGCAGCTTCTCCCCCCTCCCCTGGCGCTCCCACCACCAGGCTGTGCTAAGCCATGTTTCGGAGTCCCTGCCCTTCCCTCCCCCTGGGGCTGCCGGAGGAGCCCTCCTTTCTGCCAGGGCCCTTAGGAGTGCGGCCCCGAGGAGCTCACGCTTCTGCGGTTGGTGGGAGACTGGGATGTGTTTGCGAGCCAGCTGGCCCCCAGCCATGGGCGCAGCCTGGCTCAGCTCCAGGGAATACCCAAGGCCGCTCAGTATAAGCAGGAAATCTCCATCTCTCACTCACATGTAGCTCAGGAGCCAATGTTACAGCTGGATAACAGGCTCCGTCCCTATGGTTGTAGGATCCCAGCCCCTCTCCTCCTGCATCACCATGTCCCCAATATAGGGGCATGGTCACCAACCAGGGAGAACATCCTGAACGCAACGGAGGAGCGCTGGGCCAGAAAAGGGGCCTGAAGATCTTGAGAACAGAGCCTTCAACAAGGATCCCAAGCACCCCAGCCAATGCTTGGACACCCACAGCTGGGGGCTTCCTCTGATCCTTCCCCATGCCCCAGCACTGGCAGCTTGATACCTACCTGCTCTCTCTTCTCCAGAGGCAGGTTGGAGGGCCCCAGAGTCTGGATGGAGCCGATGATCTTCCTTAGCTGCGAGTTGCTGAAGTTGCTCCAGATGTTGCTGTAGAGCTCCTTGGCTTTCTTCCCCCAGGCCTCAGTGAAGTTCTGCTCCACCAGGGAAGCCTCCACCTGCGAGGTGAGAGGGACATGAGATTTGGGAAAGATGGAGAGATAGAGCTGCGGCAGACCTGGCCACTGAGCCGGTGTGGCCTGGGGGACCTGCTGTGCTACCTTCTGGGGCCCCAGAGTGCAGGGAGAGCAGCAAGTGCAGCCTTGCATGTGCCTTATCCCCTCCATGCCATTGCAGATGCTGGACGTGGGGCAGAAGGAAGGGGTGGTGACAAGTCAGATTTAAATCCATGGGGGCTATTATGGAGGCAGGGGGCTGCTAACTGGGGTGCTTACAAGCCCCACACCAGCCCGGCGTGGACCACCACCTGGCAGCGAGGTGGCCGGCCGCAGCCATGACCTGACACGGTGCGGTCGCCAGCTTTTCTGCGAGCCAGAGGGTTGAGAGACGCAAGGTAGTGGGCAGGGTCACCATGCTCCCTGACGCTTATGCAAAGAGACATCTGTTTCCAGCCAATGTGGCAACCTCTGCAGCCCCCGCATGCCTGGAGCGCACCCAGTGAGCGGCCGAGCGCACGGGAAGGTGTTATTTAAGGCTGTTTTCGAGGTAGCTCTGGGGCGTCTTGCCCCAGCTGGGATGCTGGGACGTGGCTGCTGCAGGTTTCGCTGCTGGAAAAAGAGCCGAGACACACAACTGTAGGATACCACGGGCTGGTAGAACAGTGAGTGTGTGCTATTTCTGCACACCTGGTGGCATGCATGCAGCGCTGGCAGTTCAACGGGTGAGATGTGCACCTTCCTGACAGCCCTGGAGATGCCAGAGGCATGGGGCCACCGGCCCTTGGGCCAGAGCAGCACCAGAAGCACTTAAGGGAGCGTCATCCGCCTCATCCGCCTCGCTGGCCATCAGGAAGCTCTGCCCAAACGCGTCGCAGGCAGGATGTCTGGGACGCCATCGGCCAGCTCCAGCCGCCGGGGACGTGAGCAGCTTGGCACAGGGGGAGCCTCCAGCCTCGCGTGTCGGGGCTGGAGGTGCTGGTCCCGGGTGCAGTCGCTGGCAGGATTTGAACCAGCCTTGCAAGAGCTGATGTTTTCTTGCAGCTGCCAGATCCCAGTTTCATAAGGAGGTATGAGCTCTGATTTCATTTTATTCATAGTTCTGCTGTTTCTCACCTTTAGAGAGGCAGGGAAAAACCCCAGACTAGAAAGACCTGGTGGATAACTCTAAAGCCACCACTGTCATTTCTTCTCCTTTCTATATCTCCTTTTCTATATCTCCTTTTCCATAGCTACATTTTTTTCCCTATGGCCACAGCTGGGTCTCCACAGCTGGGTTCAGGTTCAGGTAGGACAAACCTGAGATGTCTCACGTCACTCAGTGGGGAGAACCGAGGAGTCAAAGGTGCCGCAGGGAGGTGGCGGGGAGACCCCGCCGCAGCGGGCAGGGCGCAGCCTGGGAGCACCGCCGCGTAATGCAGAGGGGCTGCCCGGCTCCTCCATACGTGCTCTATAATCTCCATCTGTAGTGCCCTGGCCACGTCTCGACCGTGGGGCTGCTGGACCATCACGGTTATATCAGAGCCCTACCATTTAGCCGGATCGCACCCAGTCCGTGCCATATAAGCACCTTATTTTGGGTTCACCTTGCAGCGTGGGATCCTGCCACCCGCTCACCCCAGGAGCTCAGCCGGGGAGGGGGCTTTGGGGGTTTTTGCTGTTCCCGGGTGCTGTCGTGCCGCGGCCTCCCTTCCCAGGGCCGCGGGAGCTGCAGGGAGCAGCCCCCGGCCTCCCGCGCCGCGGGGGGTTATTTAGCCAGCTGGAGTCGTGGCAGGCGGCCACAATTTTGGGCCCTTGTGTGTCCCGGGCGGGAGCGTCTCAGCCCACCTGGCACGAGCCGCGTTTCGCCATCAGCCGGGAAACGCTGGTGTCTCGAGAGGGTCCTGGCCCGGACTGGGGAAAGGGTGGAATGAAAACACACAGAGTGCCTGTTCATTGTCCCGGCTATTATGGCATGATTTATGGAGCTCATTAGCTGTTGTTCATGGCTTTTTAAGCCAGGCTCCAACAAAGCCTGGTTTGTTTTATTTTAATCTTCACACTCCCTTGGAGGGAGGGGAGGTACAGCGAAACGGGGCCAGAGGCTGCCCGAGGGACTCACCCGGGCGGCCTGTGGGACACCACTGGGTCGGGACACCCTGGACCGTGCTGCAGGCAGAGCTGGGTGCCCCTGCGCCCACCCGCTCTGCTGGGGCCGGGAGATCCCCCCCGTGAGGGCACACTGCCTCCCTCAGACCTTCACGGCCACCTCCAGCATCACGAGGTATCTGGCCCCAATGTGCCAGCGCGCAGGGGACCGGCTCCCCACAGACCCCCCCTGTTCGGGAGCAAGATGATGCTCTGTGGATCCTGGGGTGGACCGGAGCTGGTGGGGGTCACTTCACCTAATGCAGAGGTCCGCAGTGGAGATCCCAAACCCTGTTTTGGGGTCATGGAGCTGTAGGAAGCAGAGTCCAGGTGCATTTTTGTCTTCTCCTTAAATAGCTGCCTGTGTTTGGTCAGGCAAATCGTGCCCTAAACTCTAGTGACAGCTCTCATGGAGCGAGCCGGGGCTGACTGCTCTGATGGAGATACCTGCGCTGCACACAGTCCACGTGGGGTGGGACGGACCCGCGGCCGCCAGCCTTGGCACGGGGACGCCGGGGACGGGCTGGTCCCAGGCCCTTTGCACCCACAGCCGAGTGCTCGATGGGATGGGAGCCGGGTCCAGGGAGCGCTTTGCTTTCCAGGAGACGTGCGCAAAAAAAAAAAAAACCCTCTGCTGAGGATGCAGCTTTTGGATGGTGCTCAAAGGTCCCCAGGCCCCACCTTTCCTTGCTCTCCTTGAGTGCCCGCAGCCCCCGTGTCTCCTGGCTCTGCCCGGCCTGGCAGCAAATTGCTTGGTGTTAATAAAAGGCGGAAGGAGAGAAGCACAAACACATGGGCCGACCGCCTCGGCCTGCCAAAGTCCACCCTGCCCCGTCTCCGCTGCACCGGTGACTTGTTGCTCTCTGGACCCAACCCGGAGAAAGGGAAGCTTCAGTAGCCACACGATTTGCCCCAGGGGTGCCTCTGCCCTGCCAAGATGCCCCCAAAAGCCACAACTTGTCATCAAGTCTTCTTGATCTTCCCACCTAGCCCAAAAACCCAGCCCTCTGGGCCTGGGAGCTGCTGGGAGGGAGCAGGGCTGGTCCAAGAAGTCCTGAAAGCCTTGATGTTGTAGCGACTACCTGGTTTTATTTTCTAGCATTTATTAACACTGGAAAGGGTCGAAGTTGAGTTCTGGGAATGCCCCGTCAAAAAAAATCACGGCAAGGTGCCTTCATGGAGCCTTTCCTCCGCTCCCACGCTGCTCAGCCGTCCCCATTGCAACATCTGTACATGCAGTCACTGGGCACGGGCCCAACATCGCATCAGCGCTCCGAAAAAGGCTGAAGGGGCTCGGCGGCACCTCGGGACACGTGCCAAGCTGGCAGCGGGCAGCGCTGGCGGTGAGCGCGCCCGTTCCCCTGCTGCTGCCTCTGCGGGGCAGTCCCGTGGGAACGCTGCTTTCCTTCCCGCGGCAGGGCACCACGCGGTGCCCCTGCCCCTGCCCACCGGGACACCACCTAGGACCCGCTCTGCTTCGGGACCCAAAACCGCCCAGAAACACCCCAAAATTGTCGGCGTGCTGCTGCGGCGCTGCTCGTGCACGCGCTGCCCCGCGCGCCGCTATCCGTCGGGGGCTGCACGCAGAGCTCCAAAGGCAGGTAGGCAAAACCATGCGCAAGCCCCTCCGGGCCACGTGCACCCCCGTCTGCCCAGTGGCACGCGCGACACGTGCAGGGACCTGGACCGGTTTCGCATCCCTCCGTGCTCGGAGCTGCCCCGCAGCGGAGCCAGGCTGGCGCTTCGCGCAGGGCTCCCCGCCCGCTCGGGGCCGGGGTACAGGGGTGTGTGTGGGGGGAATGCCAGCTCCTGCCCCCATGCCACCCTGATGCCACCCTTGGGATGCTTGGGTGCATTTTGGGCTCCCGGCGCTTGCCCTGAGCCACTTGCGCCCTCACCGCTCTGCCCGAAAGTCCCCCCCCACCGTGGCTGCGGACAGCTCGGGAGGAGGGACACGAGGGTTGGGGACACGCGACCCCGAGCCCTGCAGTGGGGACGAGGGGACGGAAAGTGCTCGGGAGGAGGGGAAGCACCTCTAAAAAAAAAAAATAACCTGGCCCATAACCTTGAGCGCAGGGGTGCCCCGCGGGAGCAGCATCCCCGAGCACCCCCCCCGCCGTGGTCCCCAGCGCCGGCAGCACCCACGTGCCCCCCCCATCCCGGAGGGAGCCCAAAGCACCCACCTGCAGCGCGGCGTTGCCCGCTGTCAGGTCCGTGTAGTAATTCCAGCTGGCCGAGACGCTCGCGAACAGGACGGCCTCGGCGCTGCTGTTGTAAGCGTCGGCGAAGAGAGCGGCCCCGGCTTCGGTCGCGTTGTGCTCCGGGGGCAGCAGGTCTGGGGCCAGCGCCCCGGCGAGGCCCAGCCACGGCAGTGGCAGCAGCAGCAGCAGCAGCAGCCGCAGAGCCGGCGGCATCGTGGCCGACGCCGGCGCGGGGCTTTCGCACGGGGCTCTCTCCCCTCCTTGCCACCGCTGCCCTCGTCGCGCCGGGCTGCGAGAGCTTTGCCGAGCTGCCGGCTGCTTATAAGCTCGCTGCAGCCCGCGCGCAAACCCTGCCCACCGAGGCCGGCCTCCCCTCGCGGATAAGACGGCGACGGTCGGTCCGCTCGCCCGGCGGCTGCTCCGCGCGAGGAGCACACCCGAAGCGCCGCCGCGGGATGCAAAAGTCCCTTCTGGCGCCTTGTCGCCGCAGGAAGGTCCGGAAAGGGGCTGGCAAGGGAAGGGGAAGGAGGGAAGCATCGGACGGAGGAGGGAGGCTGCGACCCGGCGGCTGCGGCGGTGTCCCCGGGGTGGGGTGGGGTGGGGGGGGCACGGCTGGGTGCCGGGGTGCCCTCGGCTGCGCTGCGGAGGTGCCGGGGAGAGCTAGGGGCGACTCCTTTCCCCCGGGCCAGGCCTGCATGCGCAGGTAGGGCTGGGTTTTCGGGCAAGCCTCGGTTCAGACCTACCTAGGCTGAGCTCAGGCCGGCGGGTCAGATGTGTCCGTCCAGCCCCCGTCGCCCCTCATGCGGCTTGGGGGTTCGGGGTCCCCCCTTCAGCGGGGGGGGGGACATACTGGATCCCAGTGCCACCACCAAGCACATCTGTGTCCTCCTGGGGGGGGGGGGGGTCTTTGCCACCATGCTGCCACCACCTGCAGAAGACTTGCGGGAGCCCATGCCGGGGTGTGACTCCTCCTGGTGCAGCCGGGAAAGGGTTAACGGCCCAGCCTGGCTCCGGCTCCTGCAATTAAGCCCTAGTAGTAGGGTGCAATCATGTCGGATTAAACGCCTCTTCGTTTGGCCAGCAACCGAGCTGCAAAAAGCCTCCTTGGCTCGCACATGCCTCTGTGCCAGCGGGGCCTGGCGGGTGTTTGGGATTCGGGCGCCAGCATCAGGGGAACGACCCGGGGGGGGAACAAAGGGCCGATTCCTAAAGAAAAGGGAAGGATTTAGGAGCCCGCAGCCCTCTGAGGTCTATTAAACAGCCCCTCCGAGAATCACTGCTTCCCCCCCGGCAAACCCTGCCCTGCAACTTCCCCTGCTCCTTCGCAGCCGCTTTTCCTACAGACCATAGGTCCTTGGAAACTCCAGTTTACTGGAAAGTTTGAAAAATGGTTGGTGTGGCTCCAATTTGGACAGCCACCAAATGAGCTGTCTTGGGAACTAGCAGCCCTGCGGTTCCACCAGCTCCAGGGAGCGATTTTCCCACCTCCCCAAAGTTGCAGGGAGGCTCTGGGACCGGCCGGGCTCCGCAGTGAACAGCACGGCTGGACGGCGCGCTTTGCTCCGCAATCTCAGCGTGGCACTAGCATGGACACCAGGTCAGGCAGGTGTAGCCGTCCGTGGGGGAATAGCTCGAGGGCTTTCTCGCTCCGTGCAACCAGCACGTTTGCTTCTTTCTGGGCTCTGCACCCTTCCTGGCATGCTCGCACGCCCGATCTCCTCCTCGCCTGGCCAGGCTGGGATTAACCAAGCCCTTCCTCGCTCCCAGATTCGCTGGAGGAGGAAACTAACTGCCCAGCATCAAGGCTCTGCTGCTCTGCAGGTGCCGACTGCGTTGCAGCAGCTCCATGGTGGAGACGCATCGGTGGCTCGTGGTCTCCAGGGAGTCAGGAGGAGAACAGCAACCGGAGCAGGGGTGGGAGATGCTGCAAAGCTCGGAGCTGGGCTTTGCTCCTGGGGCAAAGAGCTGTCGCGAATCGCTGTGGCTGGCGGCTCGCAGCCTGCCGGCAGGGAGCCAGCGGGGCCGGGGGAGGCTCAGGATGTTGCAATTAGTGAGGTCGTGTTTGGAGAGCGGGGGAAGCCGTAGCGAGGGAGGAATTCACGGCACAAAGCTCAGGGGTTTCTAGGCGGGCTGGAAAAGGGTCGCCTGACTTCTGATCCCTCGCTTGTTTGTGTGATGAACGTGCCACCGCAGGCTGCCAAGTTAGCGAGCCGCGAGCCAGCTCTGCTCCTCGTTCGGCCGGGCGTAAACGCAGCGTCCCTCCCCGAGCCCGGGCGGCCGTGCTCCGGCCAGGCGCCGCGCCACGGGGCGGTTAAATCAGCCGTGAGCCCCCAGCGCCCTGCCAGCCACTGGCTGCCCCTGGGGAGGGCACCAAGTGACCCAGGAGGGACAATCTCGTCCCCAGAGCTAGCGCGGGGCTGCAAGATGTGTTTGCAAAGCTTGAAGGAGCCTCTGGCCATGTCTTTTGGGTGAGGACAAGAAGGTTTGGGCTAGAAATGCCAGCCAGGGCACCTTAGAGGCCTTTTCCAAGGGGAAGGAGAGCGCTGGTGTCCCAGGGAGGTTTTTGCAGCCAAGCATCTACCAGCGCTGGTCCAAGACTTGCCAGCTCTGCCAGGGGCTTTGCTTTGGGCAAGAGGAGCTGCCGAAGGCTGCCTTTCCAAGGATGTCCACGACCCCATGATAGCCCATCCCAAAAAAGCGCCAGCTGGGATCAGAAAGAAAAGATGCCTCCCATCGCGGAGGATGCTCGCGCGAGCCCGTGGGAGAGCGGCCACGTGGGCGCCACTGAATGGGGCCACCGAGGCGGGCGAGAGGGACGGAGGGGTGGAAGGATGTGAAAAACGGGGTTGCCACGGAGACGGGTGCTGAGCGAGCGACTGAAGGGTACCCGAGCCCAGCGCTCCCGCACGCCGGAGGGCAGCGGATGCCATGGCAGGCGGGCGATCCCCTCTCGCCGACGGTGCGGGGCTGCGGGGCGACCCCAGCTGCTGGGAGGCTGGACAAGCCGCGGTGGTTCCCGGGCCGGGGTGACTTCTGCCCGCAGCAGAGTCCCGCGGCTTTACCTCACCCACGAAGAATTGCCAGTTCTTTTTATTTTTTTAACCGCTTTGAACTATTTCGCTTGCTTGCACCTGCCTTTCTGGTTGCAGCGGGGAATAACTATAGCCTGGAGCCCTCCTCGGGGCCTCATCCTGCCCCCTCCCCGGTCACGCTGGGACTCCTCTGAGCACCCGCAGGCTCCCACCTCTCTCCCCAGCATCCGTCCCTTCCGCATGGGATGCAGACCGGGAGCAGCACCCCCGAAAACGGAGAAGGAAAAGCTGAGCCGAGCAGGCGCTGGGCAGGGAGAGCTCGAGGGGCAGCAGATGCCAGCTCGGCCCCTGCCCTGCAAAACCTCCCTGCCCGCGCAGAGCCTGTCAAAGGCAATCGAGCCCGAGCCGCCGGATGGCACGGTGCCGTCTTGACAGCATCACAGCCACCCATCGGCGGGGGAGAGACATGGCCAGGGAGGCTGCGGGCCACCCCGGGGCAGAGGAACCGCATGGGCACGTGGCAGCACCCTTGCACCACCGGCGGTGCCTTTTCTCCCAGCCGTCGCTCAGCCGCCAGCACCCTCCGGAGCCGGCCGGGCTGAGCCAGGGCACCCGCTCGGGCATCCCAGCACCACGAGCCCGCGGCCCCGGGGCAGATTGGAAACGCGCCTCCGGCCCTGGAGAACCCACGTCCAGGGCCAACGGAAACCGGGCAGAAATAAGGAGTTTGTCAGCAAACGTTGCTGCCTTGCTGCAATCTGTAACGTATCGGCCGCCGAAACGCTGCCACAGGAGAAGCCTGGCAGGCAGAAAAGCTGCGTGCAGCGAGGAGGGGACAGCAGGAGCCGATGTTCAGAGCCGGTCCTGGCGCTGGCAGCAAAGCCTTGGTGGTTTTACCCGGTCTAACCCCAGCCCCGCAGCCCTACGGCCACGGCGGGCTGACGTCTACGGCTGGGGGACGCTCAGGTCCTTCATCCCCTCCTTTTTCTGAGCACGACGTCTTGCCTTCCCCATCCTCGCTGGGCACGGGTCACTGGCCAGTCCCTTCTCCCCAGCGACGGCCTTTTGGGATATGTGCCATCACACATTATTTCTCCTGATGGCCGCGGTTTTATGGGCAGGACGACTCCTGCACCAACCGATAAAAAAATTCCCCACGTGAAGAACTGGTCCTCCTGCTCCAGACCCCGAGTTGAAAAGATCCTGCTTTATTTACTGATGAATTCAATCAATTATCATAGCACATAATTCACTAAGCTGATTTCCCAGCTGCTGTGACGTTGCCGTAAGGGAGAGGGAAAACATGCCTCTGCTCCTCATTTTTCATCCAAACAGCTCTTTTCTGAGCCTTAAAAAAAGTGACGCAACCCAAGCAACCTTGCTGTTTGCAGTTAATTTCAGACCTGCAATTGCTAAAATAATTACGAGCCATTAGGCTAAGTACTGTGGCCAGTGCAAAGTAACAACAGTAATAAATTACGCTAAATTAATCCAAGAACTACACCCCAGACTCAGATCGAACCTTGCCCTCCCACAGGCTCCAATGCCACCAGGGCTGGGCTGCATTTCCAGGACAGTGGCCAAAGTTAGCGCGTCCTCATGCTCCACTTTCATGGTGTCAGCAGCACTTCTAGGGAGGGAAAAGCCCCGACTCAGAGGGATTTGAGTGGGCAAGGTGACCTGGGACAACGCAACAGGTTGTCCCTGGGCCTGGGAGACATGCAGGGATGTCTCATCCCAGATGTCTCATCTGGGACATCTCCCAGATGCAGGGAGCCTGGCCACCAATGCAGAAGTGCTCAGTGCTGGGCTGCTGGCGGGCAAGGAGCACCGTGGGCAAGACGTGAGAGCCTCGATGGACCGTATCCCTCATCCCTCAGTCCCTCATCCTTCATCCCTCATTCCTCAGTCCCTCATCCCCATCCTTCATCTCTCATAATTCATCCCTCAGTCCCTCAATCCCTTGTCCCTCGTCCCTCATTCCTCATCCATTAATCCCGTCTTCCCCAACAGCCAACAAGGACTGAGGCACAGGACCAACGTCATCAGCACCAGCGTTGGGAACGGGAAGAGGCCAGCCTGTTCTCTCTGCACCTATCAGCCCATAAAATGTGGCAAAAAGTCCATTATTTTTCCTCCCTTTTTCGTTTTTTTTTTTTTCCTTCTTTAATAATAGAAAACAATCTCGGCCCTGAGGCGAGCGAGCACGACTGCTACTGGAGCATTAATCATCTGCTGGAAGTCTGCTGTGGGTTATCGTGCTTGTTTATCCAAGCAGCTATTAAAAAATCACCATAAACGCTCCTTCAGCCTCTTCTGAAGCAGATTAAGTGTTTGCCTTCGCTGCACAGATCTTATCGCTTGCCCTTCTCAGCAAAGTTACGCTCTCCGGCAGGAGGAAGGCAAGGGGGCTTAATTGCTACCGGGGAGAAAAACAGCGTTTTTCTGGCCTTTCCAAGCACGTGGCCGAGGACAAACCCCACCATCCAGCCTGTGGCCTTGAATGCAGGCGCTCTGCTCTCTGCCGTAACTCCGCCACGGAGTGTCTCCTCTGACTCCCCAGATAAATCCTTCCTGACTGCGCGGCCGTTACCCGCCTCTCTGCGTTAATTGGGGTTTAACAGATTTAGCGAGTTTGGGCTCCGTCGTGCGTCCACCAGTTCTGCGGGCAGCGATAGTCAGACGCTCTCGGCCTCTCGAAAGGGGCCGGCCAGGGCAGCCCTTGCTGCTCCTCGCCGAGGGCCACCGGCCCAAGCGCCCCGGCCGCCGGGTCCCGCGCCGCCTCGCCTCCGCCGAGCCCCCGCGGCAGCGGCCTTACGCCGCCTTGCGCCAGCTGGGCTTTTGTATAGCAATCCTCCGCCGAGGCATCTCGCAAATTAGCATCTCTTAGGGATTAAAAACTTGAGGTTGGTGGGGGGGAGGAAAGAAAAAAAAACCCGAAAAAACAACAACAACAGCAACCAAAACCCAGTAGCTCAGCAAAACGGTACGTTGATAATCAGCCAGGGCGGAGGGAGGGGAAGGCACCAGCGCCGGGGAACAGCTGGCGAAGGGCAAGAACCGCTGTTTATAACCAACGACTTATCAATTTATGATTATCCTATCCATCAGCGGGTGTTGAGCAACCCTGCAGAAGAAACCCGGAGCGGGGAACGGGGCTCGGCCATCGGGCGGACAGCCCGGGACGGGGGGTCCCTACGGCTGCACCTCGCCCTTGGCCGAGCCGATTCGACTCACTAACCGGCAGAAAACCGCCTTGTCCTCCTTTTTTTTTTTTCCCCCCCACCTCCTTCTTTTTTTTGCACCCAGCTGAATTTTCTGCAGCGTTAGGGAGCTCCCGGCAGCCAAAGGGCTCCCGTGGTCGGGCAGTCACGTTCTCGGAGGTGCCTCCTGCGACGCGCTGATGCTCGCCCGCCGCCGTGCCGGACGAGAGCAGAAAGGCGCGCTGCTAAATCGCCGCTGCTGCCTTGCCCCCAGCCCAGGTTTCGGTGTCCCTCCCCACCACCCTGGGGACAGCGGCGGTAGGGGATGGCCGGCGAGACCTGCTCTGTTGAGTCATGCTCCATCAGCGGCGGCACGGGGAGAATTTCATTACCGCCTGCTGGAGACGGGGCGAAAGCCCAGGCGGATTTAATAAAACCGTTACGCCCGCAGCAACGTCCTTAATGAAAGAGCTGCTTACGAAGCCCTGTCTGTTCCTTTTCAAGGAGAGCGGGCTGGACCCCCCGTCGCGGGAGCTTGGTAGCACCCGTAGGGGGCCACCACCGCGCGGTGACGTTCGCGGCCAGGGTCCACGTCCCTCCGCCGGCCAGGGCGGCCGACGCGACGCGCGAACGCGTCCGTTTAATCGCGTAGGGTCGGAGCCGGCTGCGGTTTTTTGGCTACCTCGCTAGGTAGAGGTGGCGGGGGCTGGACACGTTGATGGAGACCCCCAAGGGTCATGTTGCACGTCTTAGCAGCAGGGTGAAGCAGCTCATCTGTCAACTCAGCCTAAAGGAAGACCCCAGAGCTCTTCCCCTTCTTGACGTCTGTGCCTGGATAACGCCTGCAGTCTCGGGAACGGCGCATCGCAACCCGCAGCAGCCCTGGCTGCAGCGAGACACCCCGCACCAAGCCCCTAATTGCTGCTCGCGGCCGGCGGGGACGGACGGGCCGGTGGTGGGGACGCGGGGGACGTTCCTCCACAGTGACACAGCTCAAACATCCCGGCATCCCCCCCACCACCATCTCCTGCCACGGCTCCCGGAGGCCGGCGCGAGCCCGGTGGGGGGAAACCTTGGCGCGGCGGCAGACGGCGGATTCGCTCCCGCCGCGGCCGCCCCCGCTGCGGCGGATCTGCCGGCGGCCGGTGTCACCCTGCATTTAGGCCGGCTCCCCCTGGGGCCGCGGGCTGCCGCCGAAACACGACGCTGATCTATCGGCGCTGACAGACGGGAAGGGCTGCGGGGGCCGGCGCCGCGGCCGGTTGGGCTCCACGGTGGGTGAAGGAGGAGGTGGAGGAGGAGGAGGCGAGGGTGAAACACCAGATGTTGGGGCTGGTAACCGCGTTTCGGGGAGCGGCTGGACCTTGGAGGGCAAGGAGGGGCTTTGGGGCAGGGCTGAGCACGGTGGACCCGGGGAGGCAGCACCAAGCAAACAGGAGGAAGAGGCTGGAGACCCCGCAGGGGCATCCTCACCTTCTCCAAAGCACCTGCTGGCCTGGCAGACACCCAGGCCAACGGGCTCAGCTCTCCGCTCTGCTTGGAGACACCCCGAAACCAGCGTCTGCCAGCGAGGCCATGCAGAGAGCCCTTGGGGTGCCGCTGCCTGGCTAAAGGTTGGCGGTTTATGGTGGCTTTTATTGCTGAGATTAGCGCTGGTAAACCATCTCCCAATAAACCCTCCAACAGTAAATCCTGATTGCGGGGCGAGAGGTAACAGCGGGCGCCTATCACTGCCTGGGTACAAGTCTCACCTGTGTAATGGGCTTATTTATCCGGCAGGGATTTTTTTTCTTGCCCGGCCTTGGCGATCTAAAAGACGGGCTCTGAGCCTTTTGCACCTCAGCCTCTGCTCCACGCTGTGCAACCAGCGCCAGACTTTGCTCCTTTAGCATCCGCCCGAGCGGCAGGTTTCTCCCGGCACGGTCCCCGCGGTGCAGGCAGGGCGGCTGGAGCCGAAGGCCACAAATCGGGAGGGAGAATTTGATAAGCGGGTTGAGGGGAAAAAGCAGCTGAGCAGGTCAAATGAACCCTGCTCGGCCTCTCCCACTTGCCCCGGCCGGAGAAGACGCTTGGGAGAATGACGTCGCGCTGAGGCCGAGGTGTTTTACCCTCCAGCCTGCACGGCCGTGCCACGGATCTCACCTCCTGCTCGGGTCCCAAGGGCTGGTCCACGTCAGAGGATGCTCCAGATGGCACATGGGTATGGTCCCAAGGGTGCTCGGGTCCCAGGGGCTGGTCCCCACCCGTGGGTCCTGCACATCGCAGGCTCCTGCTGACATCTAGTGGCACCACATCCAAGGGACACACACACACACACACAAACGTGACATTTTCCAGAAGGAAGCCAGCTGTTTGGCTCCAATTCAGCCCCGGGTGGGAGGGTTGGTTTCTCCCAAGAGCTCAGGTCCCCAAAAGCTGCCCCCTAATCTCCAGCACGCCCCAAAACACTGGTCTCCGCAACCCCTTACAGACCCCCCTGACCTGCCCCTGGGCCAGGAGGAGCCCCAGGAGGACCCACATCTCGCCCACACCCCAGCCCTCCCCGTTGCCTGCCCAAACCCCAGCAACACCCAAAGTCCTGTAGGCATCACCCATGCACCCGCCACCTCCTGCAACGCTCCTCCTTGAGAAGCTGTCTTTTTTTTTTTTTTTTTAAAACCCCTACCCACAAAAATCAAGCCCCACTAGCAAAAGCACCCCCATGACCCATTTTAACCTTTTGGGAGGGGGCATTCAAGAGCTTTTCACACTCAGGAGCTTCCCATGGGTGGGAACTGCGGGATGCAGCCAGCTTTGCTGGGAGGGGTGGGGGGAGACACCCCAAAGTAGCAGGTAGAGGAGTGCGGGGGGGGTCCCAGCAGCAGCTTGGCTCCATCCACGCACCTCCCCCTCGCTCCCCACTCCCAAAATAAAAACGCCAACCTGACAGCCCTTGGGCTGCTGCAGCACAGGCCCCTCTGACCCCCCCCACCCCCCCCGCCCGGCTCCCTAACAGCCCCCAGGTGCAAGAAATTTGCTGAAGTCAAAAGTTAAATCACTGCAGGTCACTCATGAGCTCTCCTAAAACAAATAAATGTTCATGAGCACAGCACGTCCCTTACACGGGAGAGGGCTTCCCCCCGCCCCGGGGACAGCGACAAGGACAGGCGACCCTGGGGGGGTGGGCTGCAGATAGGGTGGTGGGTGCTGCACCCTGGGGCGGGGGTGGCTGCACGGTCCCGGGTCCTGCTGCACCCCAGCTTTGGGTGGGGGGGGGTGACAGCAGGGGGGCATGGGGCTGGCAGCGCGGCGGCAGCGGCGGGGAGGGGGGCTGCAGGCACACCCACCGCTCCATGCGCCACATCCCCCGCGGGTGTCACCCACCTCCCCACGATACAAAAAAATCCCCCTTTGTAACCCCCCCTCCCCATTTTGCACCCCCCCCTTTTCCTCCCCATATTGCACAGCCCCCCCCCCCACCCCAACCAGCATCCCGGCAATGCCAGCCTCCCGCTCCAGGGATGCTGGGGCGGGGGGGAGACCAGGCCCCCCCCCCCCCGCCTCGCCACCGTTGCCTTGCCAACGCGTGGTGGCCCTGTCCCCTGCCTCAGCCGCTGTCACTGCTCAGCATCCTGCCGGCGCGGAGGCAGCAGCCGGCTTGGGCGGCCGCGGCAGCCGGGCCATCGCGGGCAGCACCACCCGGCACCGCAGGTAGGTCCGGGCGCGGGAGGGGGGCGGCATCCTGCCCCCAAATCCCCCCCCCCAAAAGATTGCTTTTACCTCCAAAGCCTTCGCCGGGGGGGGAGGGGCTCAATCCCCCCCCCCCAGCAGGGAGAGGGGGGGGGTTTCCCGCGGGGTTGGGACCGGGGTGGGGTGGAGGTCCTGAACCGTGGTGCTCAGCCCTGCACACCCCAAAACCCCAACCACCCCCAGGTAGAAAATAAAAAAAAAAAAACCTCTCACCGGCGAGAGAAAGGACCCCGTGGTGCACCAGCATCCAGGAGACACCCCCCCCCCCAAAACCCCATTGGGATGGAGGGAGGTGCCTGGCGGGGATTTGGGAAATTGGGATGGTTGCTGGGAGCTGGCGGAGCTCTTCTTGCTCGGTCAGGTCCCCGGCGGCATCGCCCGCCTCTGCCCGGCTCGGGGCCGCTCGGCAAGCTGCCCCGGGGACTTTGCAGCTTGGCTGGCAGCGAGGACGTGAGCCCCTAAATATTTCCAAAATATTTCCCTAAAAAAAAAAAAAAAAAAAAATCCCGGGAGAGAGGGTGGGTTCACGGGGAGGCTCAGCCGAAAGGAAGGGCTGAAGCAGCGGGACGCGGCGGGCGCAGAGGGGCTCCCCGCGGGGCGGCGGTTGCAGTGAGACCGAACGGCCCCAACTCATTCCCTCGACCCGCTCAGCCGGCCTGATCCCATCGAGGTGGCTGGGAGCAAAAGCGGGCGCGCGGGCTCCGTAAACCACCCGCCGCCGCCGGGGCGGGCAGGAGGACGGCGACGCGTGTCCCCGAGAGCCACCGCTTCGGTCCCCAAAGCCGTCTGGGCCCCGAGGAGCCTTGCTGACCCGCCACGTGCTGCTTTTTTTTAAACAAAACAAAAAAAAAAGGCATTAAAAAGCCTCCTCTGTGTATTTTGGTGAGGGGGGGGGTGTTGTCCCCTCCGGGTCCCCCAGATTTGGGGTTGGTTTGGTGGCTGAGCCGGGTTTGGGGGGGGGAAGGAGGACATGGCTGGAGGGATGGGGAAGGAGGGAGGGAGCGGGCAGGCCGGGAGCCACGTCCGCGGCGGTGACGCGGCGCGCCAGGAAGCCGCCCGGCCGCCGGCAGGTGAGGGCGGAGCGGCGGCGCCGGCCGGACGCTGCCGGATCCGACCTGTCCCCTGTGTCCGGGGTGAGCGGAGGCGGCGGCGGGGAGGGGAACCGCCATGTCGTGCTGACCGACCCCCCCTCCCACCCCCCAACCCCGTCCTTGTCTCTATGTCCCCACAGGCGTCCCCTCATGGACGGCGGCGCGGCGCGACCCGCCGGCCCGCCGGGCCTCTCGGCCTACGTGACCCTGTCGCAGCTGTTGGGCCTGACGGCCATCGCGGCCACCGGCGCCTGGCTGGGCCGCTACCGGGGCGGCGTGGCCTGGGCCGCCGCCCTGCGCTTCAACGTCCACCCGCTCTGCATGGTCGTGGGCATGGTCTTCCTCCAGGGCGACGGTGAGCGGCGCCGGTCCCCCCCCCGCGCGCGCCCGCCCGTCCCTCAGCCGCCCTAATGAAATTACCCGGCTGCAGCCAGCAAAGCAGGCGCAGATGGGGAGGGAACAACAAGAAAATGGCAGCTAATTAAATTTGGGAGCTGCCACCCTCCCCCCCCCGCCCCGTCACCGCGCCTCGGGCCAGCAGGCTGCAGCCCGGCATGTTTTCGGGCCTCCTGGACCCGCTCCTCCATCCATCCGCCCTCTCTCCGGCAGCTCTCCTGGTCTACCGGGTCTTCAGGAACGAGGCCAAGCGCTCCACCAAGGTGCTGCACGCGCTGCTCCACGGCTCGGCCCTGCTCGTGGCCCTCGTGGGTGAGCGCCGGCTTCCCCCCGCCCCGAACCCTCCGGCCGCCCCTCGCCCGCCCGGGGCTTGGGGTCGGCCCCGGCCGTGACGCCCTCCGGCCGCTCTTCTCCGCAGGCGTCGTGGCCGTCTTCGAGGCGCACAGGGAGAACGGCGTCGCCGACATGTACAGCTTGCACAGCTGGTGCGGCATGGCCGCCTTGGTGCTCTACGTGGCGCAGGTGAGGGCCGGGCTCTGGCGGGACGGGGTGGGGGGGCGGCAGCGGGGCCGGCCGGGCCCCCGACGCCTCCGCCATCCGCTCTCCTCCCGCTCCAGTGGCTCCTGGGCTTCGGCTTCTTCCTCTTCCCCGGCGCGTCCTTCTCGCTGCGCGGCCGCTACAAGCCCCTGCACGTCTTCGGCGGCGTCGCCCTGCTCGTCCTCTCCATCGCCGCCTGCCTGCTGGGCATCACCGAAATGCTCCTCTTCAAGATCAGGTGGGGACCCCGAGCGGGCGGGTGGGCGCCGGGGCTCCCCTCGCTCCCAGCCCCGTGGCTGGAGCCGCCACCACGAGCTGCCTTCCTCTGGCCGGGGGAGAGCACAGCCGCCAGGGGGGACACGGCACATCTGGCCAAGGAGAGGGCACATCTGGTCAGGGACGGGGCAGAGCTGGCCGGAGGATGCGCCGGGCTGGCCATAGCCAGAGCACTGGGACTGTGCCCCCCCCCCGACCCCCAAATTGCCCTAGGATCAGGAGTTTCCGCTCACGCCCAGGGCAGGGACGTCCCTTCAGCCCTGCCCCGAGGCTTCAGCTTCGCTTTCCGGGCCCGCAGGGACTCCTACAGCCAGTTTGTGCCCGAGGGCGTCCTGGCCAACACCCTGGGGCTGCTGCTGGTCGCCTTCGGGCTGGTGGTGGGCTACATCCTGACGTGCGACGACTGGAAGCGCCCGCCGCTGCCCGAGGAGCTGGCCCTCTCCATGGACTTCAAGACCCTCACGGAGGGCGAGAGCCCGAGCGGCAGCCAGTGATGCCCCCAGCCGCCCCGGGCGCCTTGTCGCGTGCAGAAGTTGCTGTCGGATCCTACCTGCGTATCCCAGCTCCGGTCCCCGGCATCGGGGTTGGGAAGAGCCTTTGCGTGGGGCTCTGCCGGGTTCGGGGCCCACGGGGGCAGCTGGAAAAGGAAACGCTTGTTGGTGTAACGCTGGCCGTAGGGTGCAGCATCACTTGGCCTTATTCCTCCTTTGCTCTGCCCCTTGTATGTGCCGTCGCAGCCCAGCTTTGCAGCTGCCAGCGAACCCCCCCTGCCCATAGGAAGAGCCTCTTCCCAGGTAAACGCCACGGCTGGACCCTTCCCTGCTCTGCAGCAGCCTGGCTGGTCCTCCTTACTTGGCAGCCCCGGTCCTACCTCCCGGCCCCGGTGCTCCGCAGGCACTTGCGGTCTCCCTGTTCGCAAAGAGCGTCGGATCCATCAGCGGCTTTTTCCTGAAAAAAAAAAAAAAATCCGTTCTCCTTTCAGGATGGCTCAGGTTTGAGTCGCCTGCCCCACTGGGACAGCTGCTCCCGGCAGCCTTCCCTTGTCCCCGCGTGCCGCGGTCGGCACGTTCGCTAGGCTCATCCGCATCTTCCGTGTCCCAAAATCGTGCCCAATGACTGCCCTGGTGACAGAAATCGTAGGCCAGCTGCCCCGGAGGGTGGTGGTGGTGGTGGTGGGTTCCTGCTGGAAGTCCCTGCCATGCAAGGCCCAGAAGAAGCCGTGCTCCGAGCTGAACCTGCAGACAGCCCCAACCCCTGCAGGAAACGTGCCTCCAAAAAAAAAGAAAAGCAACTGCCATGGCCCGTTTGCTTTTCTTTACACCAAAGAGCAGATCTGATGTTTACAACTGCCAGGATTTTCTACTCAACGTTTTTAACCCATCTCAGTCAAGCAGCCGCGCTGCCCACCAAAGGGTTCCCTGGGTGGCTCAGAGCAATGAAAACCGGCTGCGCAACGGTAACGCCTTAACGCTGGAAACGTTTTCCCCTCCTGTGCCGTGTGTCGTCTGCTTAGTGGATGCTCCTGACCGAATAAACTATTTGCAGCTAACCTGGCCCTCCTTCTGTCTGTGCTCCCCAGCTCAAAGTACCCCAAGATTTTTCTCGCACCCCTGCTGCCCTGCTCCCAGGAGCCGACCTGCTGCTCCTTGCCGCACGCTCCGGGGAAAGGAGCGCTATTTGAGCTGGGTTTGTCTAGTTTGGGCTCTGTTAGAAAAGACCCGATCCTTAAAAAAAAAAAAAAAAAAAAAAAAAGGATTTTTTCGCTCACCGTGAGCCTGCCGCGCTTCGCCCGCCGCTGCGCCGCGAGCCGGTTCCCGCGCTCAGCCCCGGCCCCGAGGGAGAAGGCGACGAAGGTCGCGGCTGCAAGGACGGGCAGGGCCGGAGCAAGCGGGGACCCTCGGCGGTCCCCCTCCCTCCCCGAACGCCCCTGGGGACAGGCGCGCTGCCCGCAGCGGCAAGCGGGTGAGAACAAAAACGCTCCCCGTAACCGCATCCCGGCACCCCGCGACGACCAGGTAGACCCAAATCTCAGTCGCCTGCATGCAGCATCCTGTTAAAGCGTTTTATTTGAATTTCCGTACAGCCGTGCCGAGAAACCACGGAGCGCTCTGCCCTTCGTTTCAGGCTGCAGCGGGGGAAAACACCACTCCAGACTCTTGTTTCCAAGTGTTAACCATTTATAAATAAGTACATTTTTTTTTTCATACATACAGTTTTCATTGTACAGATTACAATCTGTATACAGTCGGGGTGGGGGGGGAAATGCATTCTTTTTGAACTTTTCACATCTATCTCACAGCTCACATGTACAGACAAGAAAACTCTGCTCAAGCAAATACAGCAAAGGAAAAAATATTTCGTCTTCTTTCCTTATACATGAGAGGCTAAGGCCTCCGCTGGATGCAGGGGTTGCTCTCCCCACTGCACAACGTCACAACTGTGTGGTGTTCGATATATCAGTAGAGAGAACAGAACATGCATTGAATAATATACTGTACAGAGAAAGTCCTTTACATCGGAATTATAGAAAAGCTAAAGGAAAATTAAGTGTCTTAAAGATCTTCCCAGCAAGTGTCTTGAAGGACGGCAACCAGGTAATAGTACAAATCACACAGTGAATACGCTGTACATGTTTGTACTAACTCGGATCCTCGCGGAGACGGAACAAGAGACAAAAACGGCGTGGTGTGACACTACGGGAAAGAAAAGGCTGGACGGCAACGACACCGGCAGGACCGGCACAGTCCACAGCAGGCTCCTAAGTCAGCGGTGTATTAACAAAACGGACTTAACGCGCGCAGTGCTGCTCTTAGCTCGCCGACGGTGCCCGGCGGTATCAGTGCACACCGAGGCAGAGACTGAAGGCAAAGCGAGCGCGTTCCCTGCGCCTGAGGCTCTCCCAGCGGCGCGACCGGCCGCTCCCGGGGTGGGGGGGAGCGCCCCGAGCCCCGCTGCCCCCCGCCCACCCCGGCCCGCGGCGACAGTCCTTGCAAAGCAGCCCTCCGCTCTCAGGGCCAGGACGCGCAAACGACGCCCGAGGAGCGCCGCGGCCGCGGGACGAGAGGATGCGGCGGATCCGCTCGGCGTCCGGCCGCTTTCGCCGAGGGCCGTTTGCCCTCGGGGGAGCCCCGTCGGCAGTCCCAGCGAGATCCAGCTGCGGTCGGGAGGCTGGACACCGACGAGTCGTGCTAAAGAATTGAGCCCTTAGTGGTTTGTATTAGAGGGGGGGGAAGAAAAAAAAAACCCAAACCCCAGTTTGACTGAACGCAAACCCAGCGCTTCTCCAAACAGCGCTGGCGGCGGGGAGGGGGGGGGAAAAGCCGACCGACTTCCGCCGTTGTGCTTGTGTCCGAACGCGCCCCACCGGCCTTCGCTCCGAGCGTGACGGATCGCAGCGGGTACCGCGGCTCTTACCCTAAAAGCCCTTGTTTAAGCGTGAATCCGGGCAGACGAGTTGCTCCAAACCCCCCCCCCCCAAAAGCAAAGCAAAGTATGAGACCCCCCCCCCCCCAAAAAGCTTGCGATGGACCCCCCACCCGGGGACCCACCTCGGCCACGAAGGCGGCGCGTGAGCAGGCACGCTGGCGTGCTTGTTTTCTCTAGATAAGGCGTAGCTGGCACTTCGGTTTGAGCTCCGCTTCTCCCGGGCATACCCTGAATATGCAATACTCTTTGCGCCAGGGGACTGAGTCACGGCAAATTTGGTAGCGCCACCCTGGTTCGGGACCTAATCCACAAACGGCTTAGGCCGCTGTTGATACGGCGCGCGACAAACGGTGACGCTAGCCAAGCGGTGGCTTTTTTTTTTTTACGGCTATTACAGGAAAAAAAAAAAAAAGGAAAAAAAAACCCAACCAAAAGAGTTCAATGTCCAAACGAACCCCCTGCAGGTAGCGCGCGCTGGGCAGCAGACGCCCGGGATGGCGGGAGACCCATCCCGAGGGGTTCGTCCTCCTACAACCCTTCCTCTCCTAAGCACTTCAAACGGCCACTCAAGACGATTTTCAAAGCCCGTCAATGCCATTCCTAACCTGCCTGGGTAGGGACGGCTACGGGGCCGCGCGCAAAGCCGTGACCTCTCTCTGCGGACCGGGGAAGGGGGGGGGGTCCGTCCAGCTTGGGAAAGAAATAAAGAACCGGTGGATCCACCACGAGGATGCAGCAGACACCGATGGCCAAAGCTGGTGGAGAGGGTTCAGCTTTACGGTGGCCCGGCCACCACCTCCGAGCGACCGCGGGCAGAGTACGAGAGACATCTGCTGGGTGGTTTGCTTAAATACAGGCCGTTGTGCACAGCATCGCCTGCCGAATCGGTCCCAGGGACCAAATTCGGTGGTGGGGGTGGTTTCCAAGGTTATCGAGAAGCTGGTTTCCTCCTACTAGGGAGCCAAACGGGGCTTCGCGAGCCGAACCGCCGCAGCGACGGCGGCACCGACGGCCACGTCCCAAATCTTCCTTCTCCCGAGAGGCTGAATGCGCGGCGCGGACGGACAGCCCCAGGGCAGCGGCCGAGAGCGCTGCCCGCCGCTTGCGGGCGCTCCTGCAGCACCTCCCCGAGCGGACAGGCGGACACCTACGACGACAGAGCCAAGGGACGTGCAGCGAAACCGGAGCCCTGCGCTCTATCAAGGCACGTGCGGCACAGCGCGCTTTGCCGTAGGGCTACACACGGCAGCGAATACAAAGCCACCTCTGATTTTTCTTTTTTTCGCCCCCCCCCAACCCGTCTGTGCCGAACGCGAACCGTGACTTGGAGGACGCCCAGGACTGTCCGGGGAGCGGCTTTGCGAGGGAGAGGGGTGCTCCTTACCGAGCCGGTGACCACCGTAACCATCGGGCCTCGGCTGTCCCTAAGAAAATTGCTGGGGAAGCGCTTTAAAAAAAAAAAAAATCACTGCAAATAATTCTGTATTTAAAAATTACTCGATCTGTTGATGCTTATATACAAGAGTCAGTTCTTGTGCTATAAATGTTATGATTCATTGCTTCGTTTCTCTTTTTTCTTTTCCTTTTTTTGAAAAATACACTAAGAGACAAGAGCTGTTTTGCTATTTTCTAATGAAGACACTACTCACGCTTAAATATCCAGTATTTATCATAGTAACAAATCCAAACAGTAAAGTGCACCCATTTACAGAGAGAACAGATGGTAAACCATTAGTGCAAGAACCCTGTGAAAACGTGACACATGGTAGCGTGAAAAAAACCTGCACGCCGCAGTAGTTAAGCGTTGCTTTCATCTCGGTGTTTGCATTAAAGTGTCCCCCCCCCGAACGTCTTTGCAAACCCAAAGTCGTACGCGGAAGTGCTGCTAGGGGACACTGCTGCAGGGCAGCACCGCAACGGCGGGGCAGCGAACAGCAAAGCAAAGCACGGGCAGTTCTTACAGCGGCGCTCTCCTCGACACGGCTCGTCCTACCTGCGTCTACGCCTCGTGGCCGTAGCCCGTCTCGCTTAACCGTATAAAACAGGACCGGGGCTGAATTTGGTTACTTTTGCCTTTCCAAGAAGCAACGAAAGGCAGAAAGCCACTCGCTCGTTCGGGAAAGCTCGGGGACGGGAGGCTTTGAACGAAACCATCGCTGCTACTCGGGACCCACGGATACGCACCGGCTAGCTAGGTGCACCCTACACGGCGGGAAAGACATCAAGTTATTCCTTACGAAGCAGAACACGCTACTTAAAAATAAGAGAGGAACCAAAAAAAAAAACCCCCCATCGCATCCCTTCCAAGGAGAGAAATAGCGCATGCGCCTGCCTGGTTCCTCGCAGCCGCGGAGGCTCCCAGTTTACAACCGGCTTTACAGGTCCCTGTAATAAAGCAAAGGGTCAGAGCCGAGATGCACCTCGAGAAAGAAAAACGTCGACCCCAATACAAATACCGGCTTGGACAAATATAATAAAGAGCTAAAACAGCACAAGAGTCTCCAAAGCCCGTAGAGGCAAAACCACCCCCCCTCCCCACCCAAGAACACTACCAACGCGTGTCTATGAGACACAAGCCTCAGTCGTCCCGAGGTTACGCACGTCCCGGTTTGGTCGGAGCAAATTAGGCAGCAAAATCGCGACGAGATGCGCCGAGCCACACGCCAAAAAAAAAAAAAAAAAAAAAAACCAACCAAAACAACCAGCTCAATCAAAGCTAGGGTTTGCTTATAGAGTTTCAGGCCAAATCCTTAGCTGGTGTAAATCGATGTAGCTGCACTGAAGTCACACGGGGGAGATGCTCATTTACACTAGCTGAGGCTGGGCCCTTCGATTTGGTTCAGTAAGTCTTTCGATCTCCGACTAGATTCACATAGCCCTTTGGAAACACCAAAAAATACCACTCCTCCTGCTCAGGACTAAAAACCCTTGTGTTCTTAAGGGTGGATATGAATGAGATTCAGCATTGGGCAACAGGCACTATTTTGCTTTAAAACAAGCTACAGGATTAACGCTCTCCCCCCGTTCGTCCGACCGTTTGCCCTCAGCAACGGAAAAAGGCAGATTACAGAACGCCACCCAATACTAAGCGGAGAATCTGTAAAGAAAGTCCCCGCCACCCCCACAAAATCCCAGAGAATAATGGAAAAATTGCGTCAAAAGGCTTTTTAGAAGCGTCCCCTGCTTTTCACGCTGTCTTGATGTGATTTGCATTTGATTAAAAAGAGGAAAAAAAAAAAAAAAAAAAAAAGGACAACCCTCCCCACCCCAAAAACGTCCTGAAACAGATTGCATAAATAAATTATAAATATCTCTCTTTTAACTACAGGTCCTTAAAGAGCAAAACGTCGTCTCTAACATTTACAGGTAAGGAACGCAGCAATCGCTTTCCAAAATTTCAGGAACAGATCTGGCAGCTCTAAGAAAACGGCCACTTCCCCTAGAGGAGCGCAGCCCTCGCTACGGCACGGGGTCCGGGAGCGGGCGCGAGCAGAAGGGGAGCGATGCTGCAGGGCTGCATTTGCAGGAGGACTTCGCTAACGTGTCTCCTCGGACCCGTCCTGCCTCGTGTCACATTACGCATTCCCATCCAAAAAAAAAAAAAAAACACCCAACAACAACAACAACAAAGATTGCAGTTTTCCTCCTTGGATACAATTTCCTATTTGGAATTTTTTTTCCTTGCGAGCAAAAAAATGAAAACAACAAAAAAAAACCCCCCGAAAATCCCAACATTAAACTGTCCTGGTGAAAGTGCGGTGTTGTGTGTGAGTGCAGTCATCTCCTAACGGTGTGAAGAAGAGGCCGTTGCAATCCCAGTTCACAGAACCCATGAGAGGTTTCTAGCCAAATCCCTTGGCTGCTTACTATGCATAAGAAGGGCCAACGTTAATCTCTCCGAGTACTCCTAAAACGCCCCAGAGTAAATCAGTGCTGGGGCACTTGGAACGTAGCTTGCAAAGTAGCAAAGCATCTTGGGATCCCCACCCCTTCTGGCAGATTACACCGTTAACTAATGAACGCTTACAATTCAGATTAAAATTCTATCAACCAGATCAAGTAGGAGGGTTATTGTGCATAGCTACTTTGTATTGAAAGCAAATCTTGCCCTGCTCTCTGGGGCAGGTAATTAGCTCTTACTGGGCAAAGCGAGCGGCACGGGGAACCTGCAGATCCAACCTCTGAAAAGGCTCCTGCGATCCCTGCTCTGTTCCCCCTAGGAATTTTCATCGGAATTGTGTAAGAGCCCATCGAGACAAAAGAAACTAATTTAAAGCGAGCGTGATTGTCTCTTGAAAAGAGCTGGTTACCTCCCACCGCATAGGGGATATTTCTGGCCTACCCCACACCATGTACTAAAATATCCTGGTTGACAGCTGAAAACTGTGAGGGAACTTGATTTGAACTGGGCAAATGATACTGGCTTGTCTGATGTTGGCTTCACAGTCAGCTGGGTAACAAAAGGGCTGGAGCACGTGCATGGCTGGCTGACCACCACACAGAAAGTACCGGAGAAACTTGGTCATGTAGCTACCAAAGAGAAATAAAAATAAGAAGAAGAATATGTATGGAAATCAAGCTTGGAAGTGTGTGCTGAAAACATAAGGGTCTTACTCCAACAAGCGTCTTTCACACATTAGACTCCACAAATGGTCTCTTTGGTTTGATTGGGGATGTCTGCCCTTGTCTAGAGTCCCTGGAGAGCTGCCTGTACAGGTTGTCCTGGTAGGCCTGTGCAACAGGCAGTGTCCTAGCCACCTTAACATCTGGATACGAGGAGGCTTGGGTGACTCTCTCCAAGAGGTCTCCTCGCGACCCATTGGCTAGCATCCCATGGGGGCTGTAATAGTCTTCCTCTAGCAAATGGCCGTTCTGTGCATTGTTGGTTTTGTTATAAAAGGCAATGTTGCTGATTGAAGAAGGCGGGCTAAACGATTCCGGCTGGGGGAGGTTGCCAGGAGACGTAGGACTAATAACAGTATCCACTGATGACACAGCCCAGGTCCGGTTCTGTTGGTGGAGATGGGGGTACTGCTGAGTCCGAGCGGTTTTATCTATGATTCCCATGAACGGCGTGGTCCTGGAACGGGCTGGCTCACTGGGGTAACCCCCCTGAGTTGGAGAGACTGGAGAAAGTTCATCACACGATCTGTCATAAGCTGGCTTCAGAGGAATCTCCATTTGCTGAATAGAAGCAGAAGGGCGAAAGTTGGGTGTCAGGTTGGAGGTGGATGAAATGCTATTGCTGGAAGGAGAGAATCTGAGGCCAACGCTTTGAGAATGAAGCAGTGGTCTTGGAGTTGGCGGGTGAGGCTTTATTTCACTGGGATTGACTGTAATGGGCCTTCTTATGAGATGAGACACATCTGGAGAGCCGAGCTGGCCGGAGGGAAGGGAAGAACGTTCCAGATCAAGCTTCGAGTGACAGACTGGATAATAGGAAGCTGACTGACTTCGACCGATCTGAGGCGTCTGACTGTATCTCATCCCACCCCTGTATGCTGAGGAAGGCCTCTGCGGAAGATCTTCTTTAGCCAGTCCTCCATGCTGACAAATTGCTCCTGCGCTGAGACTTGCCTGAACATGTTGCACTGGCCTGCTGTCGCCTACAATTCCACCGATTGATCCTTGATAGACCAGCCTACTCTGACTAACCCCTATCTCCCCTGATGCTGACTGGTATTTGCTGGCCATCGAGTGGGCAACTTGGCTGTAAGCACCAGTTGGAATTACAGTACTCGAATGCACTGCAGAGCTGGGCTGGTTGCTTCTCACAATCTGCGCCTTAGCTGGCTGCAGTCTCAGCCCTTGCTGGGGCACTGCAACGGGAAGCTGGGGCATCTGGAAAGACCGCTGTGTCATTTTGGATAACGGAGACTTTGGTCTACCAGGCAGTTGGCTGACACCACTGGGTTCTTGCTGATAGCGAACCGGGGAACCAGACTGTGACCTATAAACGCTCATGCTTTCTGCAGGGGGGCTGGCGCGATACTGAGGACCTCTACGAAGAGGGGAAGGTGGTGGACTTTGATACTCTTTCCCTTGACTTCCAACAGGAGGTGGACTGAAGCGGTAAGAGGAGCCCTGGTGTGCAGGGGAAGTGTGCGGAGGACTAGGTCTATAATGGGAGTTCTGGTGCGTCGGAGACAGAGCAGGAGATGTGGACTGGTATCCTTGCCTGGTCGGTGAACCCACTGAACTACTGGACCTGAAGTCAAAGACCTGATGAGAGCCAAGAGGCGAGCCAGATATATAGGCCGAGTCCCTGTGAGCTGGGGATGGAGGTGGGCTCTGGATGATGGGCAGCCCTTGGTTTGGCCTCGACTCTGTCTGCAAGCCAATGGAAACATTTTCTACATCCTGCTCAAGGTATTCCTCCTCAAAGATATCTTGCACAGAATAGAGCTCTTCATGCTGGGCTTCAGGTTCAGGCTCCACGGGGAGTGGTTGCTGCTGCTGCTGCTGCTGCTGCTGCACCTGCCTGCACTCCTCTTCCACGCGCATCAGCAGCCGCTGAATCTCACGGTTGTTCGGACACAGCTTGATGGCCTCGTTCAGGTCCTCCAGGGCTGCTGAAAACTGCCTGCTTGACAAAGGGACAGAAATGAGAACTGAAATTACTCTGGATTTGAATGGAGCCGTTCTTGGAGGCTAGTGAGCGTTAAGTGGCTTGTCCGTTTTACTGAGGGAAAAGTCTGTGATTGCTACAGCTGGCTGCCTCTCTCAAACGCTGCCTCACGTGCCTCCCTCGGGTTTATTTTATACAAACAGAAGGAAAATACTGCCAGCCACTCTGGGGAAGAGGGGAACACGCTCCCGGGACGGCACAGCCCAGACTAGCAGAAATGCCCGTCCTCTGCAGTGTGTGCTACCGGCTAATTAAATTACTCCTCACAGCACCACCAGGAGCTTTTTTTTCCCCCCCACCAACCTGCGTGAAGGGGAAACCAAAGCACAGACAGCTAAGAGCCAAGCTCACCATCGCTGCAAACAACTGCAGCTTTGATGGCGTTGCATCTGCTTACACCAGTGAAAATTTAACTGCTCCTGCCTGGTGCCAAGACCACACAGCGTCAGGGCTGGCTCCACAACTCAGGGGTTCCCGTGGGTCAGCACTGGAGGCCAGGCTGCCTCCCCCGTCCTGCACCAGATTCACCTAACCTCTTCCAAGGAGCAACCGAGGAATGAAGCCCCGTTAGCAAGCCTGCAAGCCCCCAGGGCAGGGGCTCCGCAGCTGGAAGGCCTGTGAGGAGTAAAAGGGAGGTGGGGATGCAGGGAAGTGGGTTGTCATTTACAGGGCCACTGTTCGCTTTTGAGCAAAATAATCTATTTTAGCATGATTGCGAGCTGGGGGATGATCCCCACCCCGGACGGAATGCGCAAACACCCCAGTTCACTGCCTTGCCATAGAGAAAGAAATTCTCCCGCCCCTCCCAACTCCAGCTTTGGCAAGACCCGATCAAAACCAGGAAGAAGGAAAAGTGTTTTTGCCCAGACCGTGCTGACCTTAGGGGTGCTGCTGTGCAAAATAGGGAAATAAGTAAGAAAACCCAAAGCGATGACGGTTTCTACTGGACAGACTAGGGGAGACAGGAACGCTTGCATGTGGGGGAGGCTAACACCCATCTGCAAAGCAACCGAGTTCTTACGCTTCCTTAAAAGCATTTTGGAAACAGTGGAGAGCAAAACCAATAAAGGAAAGGTATAAAGTAAACGTGGTTCAGTCAGCAGGACTTCTCTCCAGAACAGAAGGTCACGGCTTCACCTCCCACATCAAGACCTGGCTGGACCAGGCAGCGCAGCATCAGCTAGGCCAGGAGCCCAGCTACACTCATTATCTCTAGGATGGAAGGTCAAACTGTGGTGTTGTCTACTGAACCCCGATGTTTCCCCAGGTGGACTTTACAGACCACTGGCTATGGTGATTCTCTGCACTGCCATGCAAGACACTGGCTCCAATTTAAAACTGAGATTCGTGCAATGACAGCGTGCCCAGCCGTTGAGCGTATGACTCAAAAGCAAGCCCTCCTGCTCATTTAGGAATGGCATTGATAGGTTTTGAAAAGAATCTAATCTCGCATCTTTTAGTCTTCCGGGAGGTTAACAAGGGAATCCTCCGGGCTCCATCTGAGATGCACCGAGACCCCCGCACTGCTTCTTTCTAGTAGTTGGTTTGTGTGCTCTGGGCACAAGCTCTGGCCGAAAGCAAAATAGCTCGCGTTTGCCTGCACAGTCACTGCACAACTAGTCCTCAGTTTCTGCCTTGCAAGAAGTGCTGTAGGACAGAAAGATTCATAGATTTAAAGGCCAGAAGAGACCACTGCGATGAACACGAGTCTGCCCTCTTGCATAACACAGGCCACAGGACTTCCATGAATCACACTTTGCTTCAAGTCCAAGTTGTGGTTGAACTAAAGTGTATTTTTTGGAGAATACCCAATCTGGGCGTAAAGATTTCCCGTGTAGTAAGGTGTTCAGACAAAGTTCAACTAGGATGAACTTCTCAAAACATTTGCATTCAGCTGTGCTCCAGAAATTACCAAATGAGGGAGGGTGTTACTTTGGAGTTTGAGTTTTTTGCAACCACATTAACGCGTGTTTCTTTGCCATCTCTTCACATGGGGACACTTGCACAGTTTTGCACGGTGAATGCCTACATCGGTGTGGCCAGGCTCGAAGAAAACAGCCCCTCTCACTTTTCTCTCTCTCTCTCCTCACCTGCTGCTGCGTTTGGCCCTTGCTCTTGCATAGTAAGCTTCATAAGATTTCGGTTTCAGCTCCAGTGCTTTAGTAGCAAATTCCTCCGCCATTCCAAAATCCTGTCATTACAATAGGTGGGTAGATAAGTAATTGAATAGATAGAAATATAAAAATATATACAATTTGGGAAGAAAACAAACTTATATGGACAGTTTTTTTTTTGCATGTAAACTTGGAAAAGTTGATGGTACTGGAACGGTTTATTTACAAGGATTCGACAACATTTACAGTCAGATAGCTGCAATGGCATGTCCTGAGACTCAAAGCCCTCTCGTAATGCCAGATGCTGTACCGCATCTACAGGAGGCCAGTGCGCCTTTTATTTCAGACTGGCTCCGTTCTCACCGATTGTGTCCCCACCAACTGCATGCAATCCCTGGCCAATATCCTACAGCCTTGAGGAAACATCTGGTCTTGCAGCAGCTGGAATGTGATCTCATGAAGGATTTTTCCACAGTTGAAAGCAGTTGGAAACCTTTCCCACACCCTCTGCTCCCCACTCCACAACAGTCTGTGAAACACTTTAGAGGGACTGAATAAAACTGCACATGAAAGAAGGGACTACTGATACCTCGGTAACTACAAACAGGGCTCCACTGGCAAAACTGTCTTACCTGCGCCACCCATCTCACCCTTCCCTCATCCTTTCCTGCACTTCATTTGGGAGACTTGCTTGGGAGGGGCAGGGAGAAGGTGTCAGCATGGAATGGAGACTGGTTTGGGGATTCTGAGTGGCAGCACCATGAGATCAGCGTATCAGCTATGGTTCAAATTCTGCTGGCCACCCTCCCCTTGCCCTTGTCCCAAATGCTTCACGTACCGCTAAGCTCAGCTGAGCGCTTGCAAGGGAGATCTCTTCCCAGCGGCGGGGCTTTTCTTTGGCAATCAAACGCTCATTGCTCTGGATTGCTGACTTGGGCTATAATCCTGAGCAGTTCTGGGAGAGAGCACCTAAGAGTACTCCTAACCTGTTCAAAACCTTAATAAGCATGCTAGAAATGAAGTTTATTAGCACACGATGGCCGCTCAAACTGCACTTAGCAGCCATACATAAGCAAGTAGGGCCATTCGTATCTTAATGAAACCCAAGGGGAGATTTCATCTTGGCTATGGTGTCCACACTGGAGCATGCTCTCTGGATGCCCTGTCTAGGGAAGCTCACGGTGTGATTCAGCTGAGCAAACCAAGGAGTCTGCTGTAGGAAGAGATGAATAGCACCCAAGACTCCACTGACTGCACTGACTACAGCTCCCGCAGCGCTAACAGGTGGGAGCTTATCTGGCAATGCTGTGGACTCCCACGTGTAGCTGGATGGATGCCAGATTAAGTCTCCAGAACACAAAAGGCCACCGAACAGAGCCTGCTCTTTTCTGCTGTCATTTCAGTCTTATTCTCAGACACATGCCATAACCTGCCATTTCGCAGTTCGGTAAAGACTTGTTTCTGAATACGCTAAAGTTTTCAGTAACAAGGTTTCCGCTTCTGAATCTACAGGGGAAAATTTGTAAGTCTGGCTGTAGGCATATACTTTCGTTTGTATCTTCAGTAGCAGATACCGAGGAATTGTCTAACAGACCGAGCTGGGAATGCAGTCAGGAGGTAGGTGCTTTACGGTCTAATTTATAGGTGCCGAACCTGTAGAGCAATTACAACTCCCTGAAATTTTCTGTCACAATATCTGGGACTCCCCATTAATAGTAAGCTGAAAAAGTTGCCCTTAAAGCACAGGCTTAGCAGAGAGTTGGCTTGTTTAAAGAGAAGGTTCCCATTTTTCCAAGCCCTCTGTTGCTTGCTCGCCAGCATTATGATTTTACTTTCACTGCTTTTCATCTGCCTCCTTCATAGCTTAAAGAAATGAAGGTGTCACCACATCCCTTCCCTTCCAGTGCAATCTTCGCTGGCGCTCGGCCTTGGCGGAGATTTCACGTTTCAAATGCACGGAGACTTTAAGCAGTAGAGGTGAAAGTCTCTGAACGCAGAGAAAGGGGGAGGTGGCACTTGTCTGTTGGAAGAACAAAAATGCTGCAAAAGTTTGTCGCTAGATGCTGCTAGATTGGAGAGGGGAGAGTGACAGCGATATGGCAGTTCTGGGAGGAGAGGGAGGATGTGGGGGTGTTTCTGCATGAGTCACTGCCCTGGGGAAGTACTGCCCCCTAAACATATGCTCCTTCATTTCAAAATTAATTAGTATTCAAGGAGCACATCTCCTGGCTCCTCCCTCACCACTGCCCTAGAAATCTGAAAAATGCCTCCGCCCCCAATTCACATCATCATCAAAAGGGAGTAATAAAAAATTCAAAAAGCTATAAACATAGCGATGAATTTTTAATAGTCAGAAATGAATATTAAATCATTACTTTACTTCTTTTGGATTATAAAATGTCAGTGCTCTGTGAAGGACAACCAGGTTACAGAGAGGAGAGATCTCAGAGGCCAAAGCACAATTACAGGAGACACACATCTTTGTGGACAGGCAGGAAGCTGGCAGCTTGCTCTTAAGGTCATGAAGAGGGGGGAGACTTACATTCATTTTCCTTCGACATCGGGAGAGGTTGAGAAGGAGCGACACCTTCAGCTCCCGGAAGGTTTTCAGGTCTTCTCCAAACCCTTCCCTGGGGAATTTTTTCAGGGCGTACTGGTAACGCTGGGCAGCCTCCTTCACTTTACCTTTCTAATAGAAGGAGAAGATGTCAAAATAAATCCCTTAGTTGAACTTACTTCACTGCAGAAAATTCACTCACCAGCCCCATGAATGTTTTGGGTGGTTAAGGTAACATGACTTCACTATTTAGCTCTTTTCTAGAAAGGAAAGCCAGAACATTTGATCAAGGGAACAATTCTGGAAATGCAGATGCCTTCTACGAGATGAGTTCTCCCACTTCACAGAGTTTGCAAGCTACAGCAGGAAACACAGCAGAAACTGTTTTGCATTAACTTGATATAACGCCATCTGTTCTCTGGCTAAATGGTCTTTTGAGCTGGGTTACAAGAAGACACACAAACATAACCACTTCATAGCCTGCCACTTCTGGAGAACATCTTACACCCTTCCCACAGGAACGTGCACCCTCGGCATCCTTTCAGCAGCTCAGGAGCTGCTCCCGGGCTAGCGTCTTCAACAGCCGCATAGTGGCCATGACTGTTCAACACACCTGAGCTCGCCCCACGGGCTGCGCTGTGGAGCTGGTCTCCGGGAACAAGCATTTCATGTCTTTCAGCTCTAACCCAAAGATTAACAAGCGTTAGGGAGGGTAAAGGATACAAAGAGTTGGACTTTGGGTGGAGCTCCCGGGGCTCAGTGAAGCCTCTGTGGACTAGCTAGGACAAACGTGATGGCATTGATGTGGCTCTGAAGTTGGACAAACGGATCAGGATTCATCTCCCCGGACGTTAGATGTCTCAAAATTAGGTGTCTACATCTCAGGCTGTGGACTGGGCTCCTTTTATAGTTATTGGGATACTATAGTCACCTTCAAAGGGTGACTCACCCTCACTATTTTGGGCACCTATTTTTGGGATGGAATGATCTGCGCCCTGAAGGGGAGCAGCCGTGGCAGCTAGGGTGAAAGAAAGAGGGCAAAACGGGATCTAGGACACATGCAATTCATGACGACCCAGACATAAATTTTGCAGCTACTAATAGTAAGCTTTAAAACCTTTTAGACTCAGGTTTCTCAGCTGCATCATGTATCCCTGGCAGATCACTCCAGTTACAATGCCAGCTCTGCATATTTTCTGCTTCACCCTTGGAGGCTAACAGTGAATCATTGTTGTACTTGCACATTTTTTGTGTGTGTGCAAATCTCCAGGTTTTAAAGATCAGCTTAAAATAAACAGAGAGCAAGAAAGGCTCTCTAGCTGTAGCAGTGGAATGTCCTCTCAGCGGCTTAAGGACCTAACATAAAGCCATCTCTGCCCTGACGATCTGTTTTCATTATCAAAAGTTTCTTTTGCTAGTTCTTCTGAGATAAGACTATCCCGTTGCCTAGTTTTACACCAATGAGCCTGCTACGCAATGACCACATTGCCAGATCTGACGCAACGACGTCAGCATTGAGAATCTCTGCAGAACACTTAGGTTCTGGTGTTTTCAAAGAGGAAATGAAGTCTTGGCTCAAATCCAGAACACAGACAGACTTGGCTCGGTTTCAGGTTTGTTTGTTTGTTTTACAAATTTTGGCCATCACCACTGCCCAGCCTAACTAACCAAAACAAAGCAGTTTACGGGCAGTAGCTTTTACTTCCCATGGATTAAGGTAGCACTATTGCTCAGTGAGGTATCAAATGAAGAACAAGACCTCAGACAAAGTCATGCTAAAGTTGCATCTTTTCTATTCCTCCGAAAACACCCCTCTCACCTTGTAAAACATGTCTCCCTCCTCCATCAGCTTGCTCAACAGGATGATCATGATGTCTGGTTTGGAGGTTGCCATCGCCCATGTTGCTGGACCTGTAGTGTACAGGATGCATGATGGGTAAAAAACTCATACAATGCAAGGGTGGTAGGAAGCTGGGTGGAAAAAATATCCTGGGGTGGGAATTTCTGCTGGAGAGAACAACTTGGCATGGTCAAAGAGCAGAGCGCTCCAAATTATGGAGATGACAATTCCTCTTGTACTTAAATTAACACCGCTTGCATTGCAATGTCTTTTCTTGCAGTCTTTAATAGCTACTATTACTAATAACCATGTCTCGGAAATGACCAGAGTCACTTCCACAAGAGGGCACTGCAGGTTGTAGAATTGGCTGGGGTGGGGGAAACCAGCGTGGTCGGGAAATAAAACATGTTTAAGGGAAATCAAAGTAGTTACATAAAATGCATTTCTAAATTAAAATCTACGTAAATGCAACAGGAAATCTACGGCTCAGCCGTCCATAGGCATTTTGTTTTTAACTGGGTCTGGGTTTCAAACTTCACAAGACGTGAAATACTAGAGTAGGAAATTCGGTAAGCTGGAAAACGCAACAAAAGAAAAGGTCGTGGCTAAGTACTGCTCATGCTGAAGCCGTCCGTTCGGGGTGGCGACGCACGACCGGCTCTGCGCAGGGGAACGTGGCGCGACGGCCGCGTCCAGCCCCAACGGGCACGGGGACCTGTCCGCGCAGAGCCGGCGGTCATCCCAAGGCTACCGCTGGGAGGAAGGGGTGGCACCAATTTGGGGGAGAACTCATTAGTCTGGGTGCAGAATAAGTCAACAGGACCGTATAAGTCGATTCAGTAAGTTTTGGGGGAACGAGGTTAGTTTTTGAGTTCAAGTTATTCTCTGCAACAGTCGTTAAAAAAATTATTTGAAGGTGAGGTAAATTAAAAGATTAGAGGTGTCGGGGACGCATGCAGGCTAAATCAAACAGGAGAAAGCAAGGCTGACAAAGCTATCAGATCGAGGCTGATGCTGACAGCAATGAGATATACCTCGTGGGCGACTCGGTAACGTCTGACAACCTTCAAAGAAAGGAGAAAACAAAAAGTTGTAGGAGAGAGGGGAAAAAAAATGGATGAAGGTGAAAAAAAAAAAGGAAAGGAAAAAAAAAAAGCAGCTGTGAGAGGCAGGCAGCGAAGAAGCCAATGCACCAGCAAAATCCCCTTTCACAGGAAAACGTAACGTGAGCAGCTGTGTGGCGCAGTGCAGGTAACACTAAAATCTGAAAGCATACACAGAGCAAGTGAATGCAGCAGCTCACAGCAATGCATGACCATAGTACATTTGTCGACTCAGACTAGTAAAGATAGGAAAAGCATTACCAGAGGAAAGACCTTGCCAAAGAGACAGTGGTTTATTGATTAACTTTGCTAAGTAACACGACAGCCAAAAAATAAATAAATAAAAAAAATCCCAGTTTAATCAATCGAACAGGGCAGTCATGACTCGCCGGCTGCTTTCCGAGTACGAAGCAGCCGCTGGAGCTGAGGCTACTACCTCTGCGGCACATCGGCGCTCTCTAGGAGGCCAGCCCTGTTGCTCGGGAGTCCTGCCTGAGTCCAGAGCCGACGGAGGAGCCTCCCCTGCTCCCTACCTATCTTTGCTCCTTTCTTCAGCAGGGTGACGACGACGGAGGTGTTGCGGCACCCCACGGCCCTGTCGAGGGGGCGCATCCCGCTGTAGTCGACGTGCTCGATCATGGCACCGTGGTCCACCAGAAACTGAACCTGTGACGACAAGCACAAGGGTCAGCTCTGCTCCTGCGCGAGAGCTTCGAAGCACAGGCAGCAGGAGCTTGTTCTGCTCCCCTGGTTGCGCTAAGACCATCTCTACACGGCCTGAGGTTACGCTGGTCTCTCTTGCGCTGCCCTCCGTGAAAGCGCTTGCATGTGTGAAGGTCTAGGGCGCTAGCTGCATAGGGTTACAACCTGAGTCACGCTGTTCTGAGAGTTGTAAGCCAACTTCCCTTTCGGTTCTGCGCGCGTGACAGGCCACTTACCACCTCTGCATCGCCATAGAAAGCTGCTAGGTCCAGGGGGGTGCGTCCGTTTTTGTCAGCGTGGTCTGTGGCAGCTCCGTTCTCCACCAGGGACCGCACCACGGAGAGGTGCCCCTTCAGGCAGGCCCAGCTAAGGGCTGTCAGTCCTTCCTTGTCCATCAGAGAAATGGAGGCACCTGGAAGAACAAGGGTTGGTCTACTTCAGAGCTCCCTGTCGTACAGCACTAACAGTATAACCCAACAAACCAACAGCTTAAAGACGCACAGCAACTTATTTTTAGAGAGTTCGCTCTATAGATAATTATCAATCACTTTATCAACATGTCTCCCGCTACGTATCCCACCCTCCATGGCAACTTCAAATGCACTGATGGAAACCGTGGCAAACGAGTTTATTCATACCAAGCTGCAAACTTTTTCACGCTTAGATCTGTAGGCTTTTCTGGCAAACGTCATCTGAGCAGCAAGGTGCATTTGACATCCCTCATCTGAGAAATCAATCTTTTTTTTTTTTTTTTACTTTTTTTTTTTTAAATCAAAAACCATTCCAGCCTCTGTCAGTCAGAGATGAACACCATTTTGCTGTTTCAGCAGGTCACAGTGTACCAGGGGGAGCTAAGTCTGTTCAGCGCCACTCATTTAAAAAAGCACATATTTCCCTTCTTCCCTCTCCCTCCCCTTTAACCAAACTGACATAATTTCCAGCAGTATTTTTCTCCCTGAACTTAACCCAATACAAATACAGCGCTGTGGGATAAACCACTGCCAACTGCAAGCCAAGGAGAGAGGGACTTGACGTTTTCTTGGATGAAGAAACCGTGCTGCCATACCAACGGGTCACCATTGCTTCATATGGCATATGGGCCCACGTACGAGATTTTAACAACAGCATTAAGCGAACACTCTTCACCGTGGAGCGAAGACAACTTGTGTTGCTATGGTGCAGGCAGGGCGCTCGCTCTGGCGTGCTGGAGACCCGGAGCAGCTCTGCTCCTCTAAGGAGCATCCTACCTGCGCGATGTTTTCCTGGGATGAATTGCTACTGCAGTATTTTTCTCCTGTAGCTAAACTCTAAAACACCCAGCAGGCGCTCTTTATGGGCTCCGAAACACTTAGCGAGTGGGGGAGTGATGCATTTCCTAACCCTTCCCATCCAGCCAAGTTGGCGTCTCCCCTTGTTAGCACGCATTACCCAGATGATACTGAACTGATGCGTCTTCCAGCTTGCACAACTTTTTGTTTGCGGAGGAGTGAAACACATGAGCATTTGCTTGGGATATGTCCAGCAGCCTGCAGCAGGAGCTCTCAGCCCAGGCGCCTGCCTGCTGGGCGCCAGCGAGGGAGGCGGCAAACAGGCATCTGGGGCTGCTGCTGTGCTGAGGAGCTCCGCTCACTGCAAGACACCTCAAACGTACAAAAGCTAGATGATGACAACAAGCTCTGACCTCCTGCCAGCCTTCTGCGAAGGCTGCCCCCACATTACATCCCTGAAACCCTTTTGAAGCTCTGCAAAAGCCCTCTAGATGATAGTCCACTAACCCAAGGCTTTTGCTCACCAAAGCATTCATTCATTCTCATTTACGCCAGCTGCTTGCTTGGAATCAGCCAAAGGTGTCTCTTGTTTCTTCTCCCTGACTCTTCAGGAGCAGGTAGGAAAGATCTTACCATAAGAGGGACGGCTGGAAATCCACAGCATTACTCAGCCTTCCCACTCTTCCCTGTCCAACGAAAGGGACATTGCAGACTCCAGAGTGACAGGCAAAGACTTCAGGGTATCAGCGCAGCAACGCAAGCTGGAGGTCTAAGTGAGCGGGCAGTGCAAACCGCTTCAAAAAAGCTGCGACGCTGCTCCGAGGCCTGTTGGGCACGACCTCCTCAGCACTGCCACGCTCCTGGTGCAGCTGGGGCTCCCAGCACAAGCTCCACTTGACGCTCTTCACCTGAAGGCATCTTTCGTCCCTTCAGGGAGCTCTGACCTACTTAGTGCTAAGGCAGTCAGACATAACACAAACTGATGGGTTTTGAGGGCAAGTGGCTTACGGCGACATCATGGGACTGATCCTCGCCGCAGCGGAAAAGATTTTGGCTGGGCAAGGCTAGCTAACTTCTGGAAAGGGCTGAGCTGCTGCTTACCCAAAAAAATTAACTGGGTTAAGGCAGGATTCTGCCATTTACTATGCAATCCAGCAAGCATGCAAAAATGAACCACCTAGAAAAAAAGAAACTCCTTCGACATTGTTGAAGCATCAGACAGAAGCAGAAAAAGTGGCCAGGATGGTCTGACAATAAAAATTACAAGGGGTTATTTTTTGCAGAAAAACAAGATTCAAAACCAAGGTTTCTCAAAACTGAACGATCATCAAGAATTATTTCGCTCTGTGTGACACAGCTTCATACAAATATCAAATTTAACTTCTTTGCAACCCAAGAAGTTTAATTCACTGTGCACATGCCCATTACTTCTGGGTTTTAGTGAGAGCAGGAGGTAACTCTAGAAATTTGGATTTCTAATTGATTGATGACTGCAACTCGGTTAATAAAAAGTGTTTACAAACGCTCACTGTGTTAATCAAGTACAGTCAAATGAGATTTGCTTTGCAACACACTAATTAATGCTTATGGCTTATGATTCACACTTTGATTTTAATGAAACATAGAACAGGATCGTCAAAGCCGTTTTAATTAAAATACACCGTATATCACTGTACTCTGCCCAAGCTTGAGCTAACTTTATAGCATGTTTAGTGGAGTTTATTAAGCTATTTAGAAGAACGGATCTCTTAAAGCATCTCTCATGAAAGATGATTTTCATATTTTTGACCTCTCGGGCTCTCAGTGTCCAAAAAGCCAGGGACAGACACATCATGCACATTTGCTAGCTATCCAACAGCCAGGGTCAGATTATCTGCTATTTTCCTCCTCCACTGATCCAGACTTGAGGAACTCACACAATTCTCAAGTCTGGCAAAAATCACATATTTTAATCTCTTTTACAGAGATTCAAGTCAAGCTGCTAAAGGGGCCACGGCATAGCTTGGACATGCAGAGAGAGTTACAGATTTGAATTTTAGCAAAAAATGACCTTCAGAAAAGAATTAATCGAATGAATTCATGAAAAGCTCATGCCTCACAAAGAACGGAAAGCCACCCAACAAACAAACCAAAAAACGTTGGCTATTTGTGGAAAAAAAAAAAAGTACGTAAGGAACTACAGAAATAAGAAACCATCGTGTGCTCACAGGCCACATGCAGCTTATTGTTCTGATTCACCTCAAACCTGTACATCAGAAATGAGTAAAACTAAACCATGCTCTTGTTGACCGAGTAACTCCTAGTAAAGGAGAGTTGCTAGGAGCTAAAAGCACAGAGCAAAGCCAATCCGTGAGCGCAAAACTGAAGAGAAGACTCTTTCTTCAAAACTTGTGTGTTTTATTCTCAAGGTATATACCAAATCCTTGCCTACGTCAGGGCATTTACCTCCTGCTCATGCTGCTGTCAGGAACGTGGGCCACAATCCCAGCCCTAAAAACGAGAGCGTAAAACGTGCCCCAAGGTCTGGTCCTGCGGCTGAGTCTCGCCTACCTCTTCCCTGATGGTGTTTTCATTCATGCACCCTTTGCTGATGTTTGTCAAAGGGCAAAGCTTCGAGTTGGGTTCAAGGGCATGCTCATAACTCAGTGCTCAAAGCGTCCACCACACGTTATCGTTTTATATTCCAACACAAATATGTGGTTTTGTGAGCACCCAACACAGGAAAAAACGAATAGCTAGGATTAATGCTACGACGATTTGAGTCTTGTCCTCCCAAAAGCTGGATAAGGTGCCCAGAAACCTATCCAACCGCCCCATCCAGCAGTGGGATCACAATCCTCTCCCTGACTCCAGCTGGCCAGGAGACAGAGCGGTGGGACCTGCCACAGTTGATTTCCAACGCACTTCTCCGCACGCGCACTAACCTTGTGCCAGCAGAAATTCCACTGTGCCCAGGTGTCCCTCGGACGCAGCCATCATCAGTGGTGTCCGCCCCTGTTTGTCTGCCATGTTCACATCGGCGCCGTGCGTGAGCAAGAGGTCTACGATCTGCAACATACAAAGCAAGGACACGCGTCATACACGCAGGCTCTTGCCGGAACGAAGTGACGAGCGGCGAAAGAGCAGAGCGGTCTCTGAGTCTTGTAACCTCATCCCAACGGGCATGATGTCCTCTGGGATTATTGCTGTGACGTTAGGGCAAAGGAGAAATGACAAAGGTAAAAGGAAAGAGGAGGAAAAAAATTAAGAGCATCCCATCTGCTGCTGTGAAATGGCAAGGCAACCCAGTACTTTAGCAAAAGATTGTCCGTATCCAGCAAGAGCTCAGGATGGTCAAAATCTTGTAAACGAACATGCACAAGGTCTTAACACTGGGGTTTGCAGCAGCCAAACCATTTCTTTCCGCTACTCTCACATCCCCCAAACGACTGCAGTTTTTCTTCTCTTCCCGTATCTCAGCCAATAACGGTGACTGAGGATGGCCTAGCTCAGGAGCACAGGCATTTCGGATGGTGCTTGGAGAAACCCACTCACCTGCCAGTGACCTTGTCGCACGGCGCTGAAGAGCGGAACAACCCCGCGCCGGTTCGGCTGGGCCACGGCTGCTCCTTGCTCCAGGAGGAGACGACAAACATCCAGTTTCCCTCGCCCTGCTGCTGCTGTCAGAGCTAAAGGAGAGAGAAAAGCCGTGAAAAGAAAAAGCTTGCTAAGAAGGTTGCTACTATACAGACAAACCATTCTGCCTGGTATCAGAGTGATGGTGCCTAAAAGGCCCAGCACACCCCAGGACAGGCAAAATGAACAAAGAAAATGGGACAGATTAGTATAGTTCTCGTTTTTATGAGTCATTTTAGATTTTTTCCAAAGGTCAGCTCTCCCTGTGAAAAGACCTCATAATGTTATGGAAAGAGGGTGATCGGGACAATCGGCTTTTATGATTTCCAGCAAGTTGCAGCAAAACCAGAGGAAAAGGAGAAGTGCAATAAACATCGAATAATTGGCAGGGCAACTGAAGTTCAAGGCAGCGTCACAAACCAATCTTAAGTCACGTCACGTGAAACCTTCACCATCTCCCCCAGTACCTCCTGCAGTTTTTTGGCATTTGAACCTACTGTAAAACGCAGGGGCTCTAAGCCCAAGAGTGTCGTAGCATGGGCACGACTTCCACAGAAGAATCAGATCTTTGGGGGCTTTCTTGACGAGAACTTTCCCAACCTGGATCCTGGCTACGTGAGATTCTCCAAACCCAAAAGTGCGAGAGAGTGCACGAGCTGGGAGTACTGACAGGTTATTGCCAGCCAGCTCAACGTTAGTGAGGTTTGTGGTTCTCCTCTGTCTAGACTAGCTTAGAGCTGCATTATTCCCGTGGTGGAACTTTATTTCTAATGTCCCACTTTATTTGCAACCCCACCGGGGAAGCAACTGGAAGGCAAAAACTGTGTGTACATGCTCACATAGTCTCCAAGTAAAATGCTAATTCTGGCCTTTGCTTCTGGGCCAGCGCAGATCCCACCAGCAAGGATCTGCATGCAAAAGAAAAATTATCTTTAATTTTCAATAGTACAGGTGCTCCGGGGAAAGGTAACCCCTCTTCCCCTGAACATGCTCTGTAAACTCTGGAAATATGGCTGGGTTAGAAGAGACACATGCAATCTGAAAATAGCTCCAAGTGTAGGACCTGCCTTTGGTATTAATTTTAGACTTTTCAGTTCCTCCCTCCTCTCCCCTAACTTTCTGTGCACTGCAGCAAACTCCTCGGGCTCTGCGTTCTGCTGCTTCTAGTAGGAGTTTGAGCAGAAGGTGGGAGTCTATTTCTAACTGACGTAGCTCGTTTTTTCTTTGAAGTACATTTCTGTGGGATGGCTGATTACGAGGTGTTGATAGGTTTCCAACTGCAACACTGTTAATGGTGGGGGATTTAATTAATTCTCTATTCTGTTCCGCATTAAGGCTTAAGTTTTGCTTCTCTCGGGGTCGAGAGCCACTAAGAGTTAAAAGAAAAATCATCTCTCTGCCACGAGAAGAACATACTGCAAAATCTATAATCAGATCCATGTGGGTTTTAAATGTACGCTTCAAATATAGAAGGAGGCCTGTGTCTAATGTTCAGAGCAGAGGGACTGGTATGCAGGGCTTTGGTTCTATTTCGGAACCTGCCTGCACTTGAAACGTTGCAGGTTAATTTGAGGTATTTCACGTCAAAATGGCTTATGCTCGCAACAATGAAAATACTGTAAATCACCAAGTGTTTAATGTTCATCGTGAAATCTGCTTCGGAAAAGACTTTGCCGAAATAGGATGATTTGATCCACGGCCATACCCTTCTCTGCTCTCCTCTGCTGGTTACTTGGACCAAAGTGTCTTTTTGCTGTTTACTTCTTCTGGGTCAACGTAATTGGTACTGGTATGCAGCCATGGTCTGTCCTTTGCAGTTTCCACCCAAGGGAAGCTCACGCGCTACTGTTGATTACTGAACGCTTAGATCTCGCTGCTTCAGGATGGTCTCCCACTGACAACCTGGATTTGCTGCCTGCTGGCGTGGGAAATGGATCCGAGCACATCTTGTGTAACGTGGAGATATCCAAGCAACCACCTTTAGAAATGGAGAAACTCTCTGAGGAGTGAAAGGAGCTCAGTCCAGCCGGACCCTAGGAGACCCACCTGATAATGTCAGCCCTGACTTCAGGGTTGCTGTGCTCTGAACAGAAGGTCGGACTAGATAACTCCTGAAGTCCTTTCCAACTGGAACTAGCCTGTGATTGTAGAGTGAGGACCTCGGCCTCCAGTTTGCTAGATATTCTGCTGCTGCTCTGAATGTAAGCGTTATAGCCCTGCATCTCCAGCCTTCTGGTCAAAATAACTTATCCACACAGCTTCATCTCCACTGCTGGTCACCTCAAGTCCATGGCACTATCCTGTCGTGTCACCTGGTGTCCATCTGTCCAAGCCTAAAAGCTCACACTACTTCAGGAGATATTCTAGAAGTACTTGCTTGTTTAAGCTTGTCAGGACTCCTTAGGTGCACTTATCAACCTGCTTCTGATGCCACAGAGCGGCTTTCAATACATCTGCAGCAGACATCAGTCACCACAAAAACCACAACACAAGTTAAGCTTTCCCCTATGCTGCCTGTGCTGAAAGGAGACCAGAAAAGCCAAAGAAAGGTGATGAGAGGAAACGAGAGCAACGGGAATGATTTAGTTTGACACCAGGCTCTTGAAATTCTGCTCTCTGACACAGCGTGAACAACCCCTGAGTCCATAACGTGCAGCCAAGGAGCAGTCCCGGGATCCGGGGCCAGAAACGACAGCATTCATTTTGAAACTTTTCTGCAAGGACATAGTACCATGAGTCCAAGTCAACAGGTCATAACATAGCGTCGGCATAAACGCCACGTGACAGTTGCTGCCGTTCACAAAACGTGGCTAAGCAAAACTCGAGACAGGCTTCAGGGGCAGACGCGTCCCCTCAGTTAGCGAGCGACCGAGCGATGTCAGATAAGCCACAGTCCTTAGCCCAAGGGATTCGCTATGGACCGTTCTGCAGTGCCTGCTGTGCAAAACGTATCTGTTTTCTTAGAGAAAGAACAACTTTATCCAGAGGAGGAATCACTAAATTGCGGTGTACTGCCTAGCTCCTACACGGTATATGTATCTATCTCATAGCCCGGCAGCAGGACCAATGCTTTCCGATGTAGTTATCATTGCTGTATTTGCACCTCCAGCTCTGACGGGATTATTACAAGTGACTCAGACACTTCTATACTGGATTTTGATATTAGCTTTGTCCCAGGGTAAATGTTCCATCTGGAGTTGGCTATACTGTGCTTTCGGCAATTCCTGAAGTTATGATGTAACTTGGCACTGCAATTTGGATGATATCAGACTGGTATCAGTAAGCCAGACACACAGTCCTGCTCTGCAGAAGAGTAGACGCACGAGCAACAAGTATCAAAAGAGAAGAGATATGATTTGGATTTTTAAAGCAGGCAGCTATTTTTAGGTTGAAGCTAACATTTCTCTTCAATTCTATCTAAAAACGCCATTTACTTTCAGGAAAATAAAAATAAAACGAACTGAAAGGGAGTCTTGTGATCCATACAAACTTGTCTCGCCTGCAGCAGGAGGGAAGAATCCTGAATTTGATGGCTTGCTCATTTCTGCTCATTTTCCCACCTTACCTACCATTAATTTTAATGGCATAAATGGGTACTCCTTTGAGATGACTCTTCAGTTGGTGTGCTACTAACAAATCACACATACACCTTTCCCAACGAGCCAAGCTTCCTCAAGAACTCCCCTCAGACCCGCAAACATTTGGCAATTGCTCTAAGTCTAGCTTTCAGCATTGGGGTGGGGGGAGAGGTAGGGGAGGGAGGACAACAAAACAGGAAAGACGACTTGTGTTGCAAGTGTCCTTAAGGCAACAGCCAGGCCCAGAGGGTTACACGGGACACACGGAGAGGCAGAGTTACAGGACGCAAGGAAAGAGGAGACAGAAGAGCTGGAATCTGTCAGGCAGAAGTGCTGGAGCTCAGCCATCACCCTGGGGAGCACGGCTGAGTGGAGAAAGGAGGACTCAGAGGACTTAGAGGACTGGTATCTCTGAAAGTCAGCCTCCGAGGAGGAGCAGAGAAAGTTAGACGACAGCTTGGAAAAAAGTGTATGCCTATACACCAGGCTTTCCCAGGTTTATCCGGACAACTCAGGTCTTCCCTAACTCAAGAGTAATACCTGTAGCGGCTGATGATGCTTATTAGGTTACATTGCAGAGAGACATTTTAGTGGCTTTTGATCAAACTCTAAAGACATCCAGATTACCGTCCTATTCTGCAGTCTGTTTCCATTAACAAGACAGTCCACAAGACCCAAATACCAGAGAGCATTTTGGATGAGCCATCTCTGGCCCGGTCACCACTCTGAACTGAGCACTCACCTGTAAAAATGCTGTTGTCCTGCTGTGAGTGTGTATAAAACCAGCAACACTCAAGTCGTTTCATTTGAATAATTCTATATCCAATTACTTTTTTTTTTTCCCCATGACACCCTATGGGCATTTTTAAATTGCTTATTTGTAAATCTTGGTCTTATTCCCACTAATAATGGCACAATGCCCTTGCTATGCTGCTATGCCCCTGCAGGTGGAGGGAGCCGCTTCCTTTCACAGCGCCCTGCAACTGGCCAGACCAGCCCTGCCTTCTGCCAGGCTCCACGCTGCGACAATCCGTTCCTACAGCTTCGTCCTTTAAAGCTCAGGTTGCTCGGGGGTGATGCTTTCTGATGGACTCCATTCATTACGGGGCTATTACAAGGCTTCATTTTCCAAAGTACAGTGGACAAATCAGCTCAAAAATTATCCCCAATTTTTTTTTTTAAAGTAACAAGAAATATCCTGACCAAACACAAAGCTACATGCCAGCCAGTGCCCGTCCCCTTGGTTCATGTCACCTCTAAGCAGAGGTGACGGAATCAAAATCAGTGCTCTATTACTCAGACACAAACGTTACCTTGGTGAATTAACTTGACAGGAACACATCACCGATGATGCAAACAGATTAGCGAGTTGAGCACAAAAGAGAGTGGATAATATTTATGAGGTCAGTGGCGTTAAAAGTTAACAAGTCCAGATCTGAATATCGGAAGAAATGGAGAGGATAGCGCAATTCTTGCTTGTGAAGTGGATAAGGTGAGCGGCTGCTTTCGTTTTGGCACAAATTAAAAAACGAGGGCTTCTGGATTGATATCCATGAATACAAAGAAAGTATTCCACAAAATGACATTTGTTTAATTACCAGCTGCTAAATAACGACCAGTTTTTCAGAAAATCAAAGGATAACGTAGTGGTCATGGTACCGCACATTATGGAGAGGGGAGAGAGAAATAGGGGGATGCTGTGGATGAATATGCCAAATATCAAAGGAGAAAAAAACCCAGAGTTCTGTGTCCATCCAACTTCACATGACGTGTTTGAGAGAAATTAGGGGACTGGTTGTCAGAAACGCTGCCTGCCCACTCTCTCCTAAAAACAGAAGCTGCAATGTATTTTCAGTATTTTCAAAGCTAAACTTCTCTGTTTGACTTAAACAGTTTGCAGCTCTACCTTGGCGACCGTAAATCATCTGAAATCCAACGAGAGAAGCTGAGCCTTCTCACTTCACCACCACAAAGGCAGGAATCGGGGGATATATTAGGTAACGGGGAACCCATGAATACAAACACCAACATGCAAGAAAGCAGCTACAGTGTCTACAGAAATCACCTGTCTCTCCCCAAAGGCTGTCAAAGCTGTTGATTTGTGCTCGCTCCACCTCCTCTTCATCTTTTTCTGGAAGATCGAGCAGGTAGGAGACAATCTAAAACAGAACGACACGTCAAGCTCACGAACTTCGGTGCGTTACACATGAGCCGCTGACATCTTAACACGGGCTGCTCTGAATACACAAAGGAAAGCGAACAAAGTCTCTGCCCGGCGCCTTCACTCAAGTAAATATTCTTCCTGAAATCAGTCACGGAGCCTGCTACCCTGCACAAATTAAAAAACCCGAGCATCTTGGAACAACTGCAACCGATGAGCCTCTGTAGCGCTGGTTCCTTATCGCTGCACGTGTGGCTGGTTTGCTGCAGATGACACGGCGTATGCAGCGGCTGCTCCTCCACCTGCACGTTGAGCTACAGATGCCATAACCAGTAAAAAAAAAAAAAAAAAAAAAAAAAAAAAAAAAAAAGATTTGCCTGTCTATCGACTCTCACCTGGTGGGGCTTTACCAGTGTAGTGAGTATGATCATCTCCTTGTACTGCTGGGGAAACTGAGTCACGGACAAATGATGTAACGGCAGGGAGATAATCATCAGCCTCTTCGTCATCCTCAGCTCTAGCCAAGATGAAGTCACTTCTAGAAACTATTAGCGCCTTTCTAGCAAATGCCATTTTTCAGCAGATTGTTACAAAGAATTCTGCTATGCTTTTCTTCCGGCTGTGGATGCTTGAAACCCCAGAGAGACAAATTAACTTCTCCAAAGGGTAAATTAACGGATTTAATTGACTGAAAACTGGCAGAAAATGTCAGTGTTTGGATCATATGATGTGAGAAAGCAAGAGGCTACGAAGAAAATTGGGATTTTACTTTAGCAACTGAAGGAGCAAAACCATTTTTCTCATTCTGGGAGAAATAATTATCTGCTGGGGCCCAGGTGACAACTAGCATTTTCAGAGTATTTTGGAGGAAGCGGCAGCTGCTCTACTGCGTGCAGCTGTCCGCAGGCACAGGCTACCTGGCAGGAGCAAGAGCCAGGACTACAGTGTGGCTCTACCAGTGATTAAGATCATTTTAAAGCATGTTAAATACTTGCTTTATCACTGAAGTGGGAGAAAAATCAGCAAATTAATAACCAGCTTATGTCTCCTATGACTGCAAACATCTCAAAATAGGGATTTTGAGTATTTTCTCTAACAGCCCTGTGCACTCATGGTACAACGTTAATATTAAATAACTCCAAAGTTGCTTTTAAAAAGTTATAAAGGTGACTAAAATGGTTTGGGGGGGGGGGAACCCCCATTCAAAAAGTTGGGTGCCCTGTTACAAATTGTCCTCGGAGTGCAGATCTTTACGCTTTTGAAGTAACATCTGCTTCTAATCAGCTCAACTCACAGTCCCTTAGCTAATGCGAATTTCTCAGCTTTCTTTACTTAGCTCCTCCAATCTGATCAAGTTACCTACATTTTCCTGGATTATACTTAACAAAAGCAAAAATCTAAACTCTGAGAGGAGTGCAATTTAGTAAAGAAATCAACCAACACAAAAATCCACAAATACCGCTTCTCAGTAGGAAAATACACATCACTTTCCGAATCGGCACATCTTCAGGCAGGACAAGAGGAGCAAGTTCTTCAGTCCTGCTCTCCCCAAACACGCAGTCCCAAACTCCAGAGTCTCGCGTTCCCCTAGCAGCACCGGAGGAGCAACACGCTGTTTATCTACCCTTGTTTAAAGGTCTATTCCAACAACTTAAAGGCTTGTTACACTTCCGCTCTTGGAAGCCTGCCCAGACCACAGAGTTTGCCAAGGGATCTGTGAATCCCACTCCCTGCGATGGGAAGGGGAGGAAGAGCAGGACACTGGTACTGACTCCACCTCCCAGACCCTCTTTGCTCAATAGTCTGGCTAGGAAGCGTAGTTAACCTTTGATTTCCCGTCCCTCAGAGGCAAAGCGACGCGCTGGGAAGTCTTACCTCCGTGTAGCCCATGCTGGCCGCGGCGATCAGCGCCTGCTGGATGGCGTGGCTCTTTTTAAACACTCCCTGCTGCTGCCCAGCCATAGTCCAGTCGCATTGAATCAGAAACTTCACCACTTCCAAGTGTCCCCTGAGAGCAGCGTGAACCAGAGCGCACTGACCGTTTTTGTCCAAGTGATCCACCTTGAAAAGAGAAGACGACAAAACACCGTTAAGCAAAAGCACGGGCAAAGTGGCTTCGTTTCCTCAGAGTTTCCAGCCCTGGCTTCAAAATAATGCCACATGTGCAAAACGTGCATTTTTCTAGTAAACTATCTCTTCCATGACCAGAAAACAACCGTTCCAAAGAAACTCTGCCCCAGGCTTAGGCATCCTCTTGGCCACAAGTGTTTGTTTTGGGTAAGTTACTGGTTTTTTTTTTAGCTTCAGCTTTTTTTTCAGACTCCAAGGCTGCAGAAGCATTTTTCCCCTTGTGTCCCGAAATACACCAACCGCATTTTCTTTTGGGTTGAAATTATACACGCTGATTTAGTCTCCTTTATCCGAGTCCACAAAAGGCAAAACAGCCTAGCCTGTTTTTAAAGTATCATTTCATGATGCTTTCAAGAGGGACAAAAGTGCCTCAGCTTGTAGCCTACCACTCTAACGGGAATTCAGTGCTAGCAGAAGTCAACAGGCAGCAGAGATTTCGTCCGGCAGCCCCGTGGGAACTTCGCTGGGAGGCTTTTCAGGCCAGGGCTCGGTTTCACTTGGTGCTTGCACACATCAGCTGGGATTTCCAGGTCCTCTCGTCATACAAGTAACTTGGTCCAAATAGGATCAGGTAGAGAGTCCTGCTGATTAACCACTTCACATGTTCATGCTCTGCACTGTATTATTTCTAAATTTGTAAACTTACGCAGAAGTCACTGTTTCATGTTTCCAGGCCATCATCAAACGGCTCAGCCTTTGAACTAATCCCGGCTGTTATCAGGGCATTAATTACATCGTCCCCAAATATTCCCTTTCTCGGAGAGAGGATAGATTCATCGACACAGCTTCTTACTCAACTCTTAAAACCTCCCAGCCAAAACTGAATCCTTTTTTCGTTGATACTGTCTTCGCATCATTACAGACAACATGGCGAGATCTAAACGGGTCCCTCAGTCATCCTGACGTTCATAGTAAAACCGTATAAACCCATATTTTGCTTCTTGACCTGAAGTTAAACATACAGAGAAACCACAAATTGTTTCCAGGAGGCTCCGCTTCCAGTATCAGCACAATTTTTCTCTTCAATAGAATGCTTAAACTTGACTCATTACATACAATTAAAACGCAAAACATTCACCACAAAGCTAAACAAAGGGTATTTTTCTAGGATGAGTCTGACAGAAGCTTTTGGAAAAAACGTGCCCGAATGTGATATTTAAAGAACGCTCTGGCCTGCCGAAGCAATGTTGCCATTTTAACATTGCAAGGTTCAAGGACTTCTCCCGCCGTCCTTCAGCGGGCCGCTTAGTGCGGCACGATTAGGCAGTTCTTACATCAGACCTGAATTCCAGAATACTAATTACAGACTCTCAGGAGTTATTTGCCTTTGGTGTCAATGCAACATTTTCAAAGTGCTACATCCGCTCAGAAAAGCAAGCTCTGTGCAGCAGCACCCTGCAGTCATCTGTTGGAGGACATTCTTTATTAACGTAACAACATAACACCGTGACAAGTTCATCAAAATTACCTCGTCATGTATACCTCAGCACCCCAGAAGATATGCGACTACGGTCAGTTCAGGATTTTCCCTGAACTATTTACTACTGTCTTCAGACCCCTCGGCACAAGTTGCGTTAAATAATCTGAATATATTGGTGCAACGCTTTTCAAAGGAACCTGGGATACCCAAATACACCTACAAACTCCAAATTCCCAAATACCACCAGACCCACGGGAAGGAACTCTAGCTAGCCACAGGAGGATGCCTACCCGCCTGTGTCGGTGTGCAGTGCTGGCAAAGGCAATCCTGGAAGGCAGGAGCCCAACTCCAGTAGATGTGTAAGAGCTAAGAATCAGACTTTCCTCTATTACTCTGGAAAAATTCCCCCGAGGCAGGCAGGAAAGATGACAGAGCGGGCATTTCTTCTGGCATTTTTAGACTCCTGTAGCTGCATTTCATTCTTGAAAGAACATAAACTTTGCTGTTCCAGATTCAGTGACACTGGCTGCCCGAGGAGACCTACCTTCCTTCCTTCTGAAAGCAGCAGGAACTCAATCCCGTTAAACCACCAGAAAACCTGGGCTTTACCAGCAAACGATGACAACTGAGTTGCGAGTGAGAAGCTACCACGACTGTTTGGAAAAACGGCATACGTTAAATTTAAGCAAAGTGCAGGCTGTATGGTGGTCTTTGGTCCATTAGAGCAATCAGACTTGGCTGTACCATTTATCTTGGCTTCCTCAGCAACAAGCATATAGCAAATGGTGATATTTATTATCAGGGAAAGAAATAAAGGCACACAAAGCCTGTTTCTTTGCAGATAGCTGGTATGTATCTTGCCAGCAACTTGTGCCCTGCCACACGTAAATAAGACTTATTTTAAGCCAGTGGTTAGAGGAACATGGTCACGGTACCTTGGCTCTTTTCTTGCACAGCAGCACAACAATGCTGAGGAATCCAGCAGCAGCAGCGTACCCAAGCGGGGTCAGGCCACTTTCAGAAGCAGCATCTACATTGGCCCCAAACTCCAAGAGCAAAGCCACCATCTCCGTGTAACCCAGGTGAGATTGGACACACAAAATCGGGGCGTTGTTCAAAACTTCTGTACGGTAATTCACATTTGCACCTCCTAAAATCAGCAGCCGACTGACCTATAGAGGGAAAAAAGCTCCTGTTAGTGGCATGTTATTGCAGAGACATTAGCTTATTCTCAGGACAACCAAATAATTGAAACGAGGGCCCCTGCCACGTTTCAAAATAAATATCAAAGGACACAAAATGCCCGGTAAAATCACTTGCCAAACGTATGGTCCCATTTTAGAGAGAGTGAACAGTTTAATCTTTCACCTGAACGGTTGGTAAGTGCTTTGAACAGTGTGCAATACACTTCATAGCGCATCAACGTCACTGCAGCCATGTTGCAACAGCTGGAGACACTGAGAGTCTCACAGGAGGAGAGAGAGATGGAGAGAGACACTTTATTTGACTGTCCTTCCTGTAGGATCCTCTTTTAGAGCTGACTTTGGTTATCCCATTAGGTTTCCTGACTGGCTCAGCTCCGTAGGTATTTGGTAGCAGGGTGGGAAAGACTATACCTGAAGATGAAGAGTGCAAGGGGACATGCAAGTGGCCACCAGGCTTGTCTCACCCATATGGGAAGGACGGGGGGGAAATACCATCTCGGATGAAGAACAGTTTGAAATCTGCATCACTGTCTGAAATCCTGTCTGCTGCAGAAACGAATTCACTTCAGCTAACGTGTTCATACGTACGAACGCAAACGTGTACGAAGTGGCTGAACTAGCACGGGCCACTATGTTTGGCATCATCTCTGAGTTAGCGCCTGCCTATGCCAGAGTCCTTTAAGGGACTGTCAAATTTCAACACCAGCTGTTGCATCCCACATCTCTGGGGAAGAGAAATACAAATGAACCATGTTGCACAGGAGTAGAAATAACACTCTTAATACTAACAGTAATTAAAAGGAGATCCCTAGCGAGAGTAGAAGAGCTAAGGGAACAGCACATGCTTGTAACAAACCCTAAGTGAACGGAAGGCCTCTCCCTAGCTCAGCGAGGTAGGTAAATGCCTGCATCGTCTCCTGCTGACCTGCAGTTATACACGTTATCCTGCACTTGGGCTATCGCATATCAGAGGAAGCTTCTCATTTAAGCTCTGAACCACCTCCGCTCTCCTCTCCCTCCAGTACCTTTATGTTTGGGGTATAGAGGTTTCTCAGTGATGCCAAAGCCATCGAAAGACCTTCGGTACTGTAGGAGATCCAAAGCCCTTGCAGGATGGAGGAAGACACCCCGACTTTTTTACTCAGCCCCTAAAAAAGAACAGAAAAGATGACTTAGATCTAATCCCCTGCAGATTCACTTTGCCACTGGGTGAAAACATTAAAAGAGTACTTCACAAATTATACTTCTACCAGCAATAGAAATCCAGCCAAGTAGCCCAGGATTAACTGAATCACAGTACCCACACTCACTTTAATTCAACTTTTATCACCAAAATACTGGCAGCTTGTGAGGCTTGCTTAAAAATATACTAAATTACATTGGACAGGTTCTCCTGGGTATTGACTGTCACAGCGATTCACAGCTGTTGAAGAACCACCCTACTATCCAGGCAACACAAGCGCAACTATGTCTCCCCAACTTACTGTTCTCAGCTCCAAAATCTAGAAAAGACAGAGTAAAACTGCAAGCAAGCTGAGTATCCATTCAGCTCCCTACGAACGCCCTGTTCTGCCGAGGAGCACGTCACGCTTCTTTCTTTCTTCCTTTCTTTTTCTTTTCTTTTCTTTTTTTTTAAACGAAGTACATAATATTTTGGTGGAACTGATTCACAAAGTTTCCTTATTACTCACATGGTTAAACCAGACAGCGATACCTGGCACCAGACAAATTAAGGAAGTCTTCCCGAAGCCCAGAGCGGTATATCCATATCTAATGTTGGACTGTGTCCAGCCTTTCCAGTTGATGCACATGATTAGGCTACGCTTAATAGGCGAGATGCACTGACATCTTCTGCAGCGACACTGCCGGGGGGACCACAGATGGGTTAAGCGAGTTTCCCTCCCTCCTGAAGGAGCGATAACTGCTTTGTAACGACCAGATGTTGGCAAACGGCTTGATCTCAGAGGCGAGGAACGGGTTTGCGAGTGGAGCGCGGTGGCACAGCGAGTTAAAGCCAGCTCGGCCGGGTGCTGTGCCGCGCGATACGGATCCGCCCGGTATGTTGCTGTTCTGCTACTGATTTTCCATTAGGCCTGCCGTTTCCACGGCAACCGTACAGACATCTTTAACTTTCTGTTTGGACCCGTAAACCCCGATTCCTACTTGCTTGCACGCTGTGTGGTCATTCACAGCGGCGCAGAGCAGCGGGATCCCAGTTCGGCTTGGCAACTCTTTTGTATCCCTTTACAATGGCAGACGGACCCAGAAGACGCAGGGCTAGGGGAAGAAAGTCAGCGCTAAAGGGTGGCATGCGCTTCATCTAAATGAAGGTGTCTGCAGCGCAGAAGTCATCATCTGAGCCCGCTGCTGGACTCGATTACCTACCTCTAATATACACACGTTAAGAATATTTTAAAGCATCAGACCAGTCATCAAGAGGTTCATCACTTAACCAGTTTTACCTTTAAAAAAAGAAAAGCAGCGGACTAGACAAGCTGTTATGAATAATCACCAGCTTCAGGAGCTTGTTTTCTTCGACATTCAGGGAATTCTTATATAAGAGAAAAATACCTCCATGTGTTAGAGGCAGAAAAAGAGCGCAGTACATGACAAAGAGGTCAACATTAAGCTTCCGTGAACTCAGCATGGTATAAGCGGACGAATGGAAAAGAATTTTATAATAAACAGTTAAAATAATTAAAAAAATAATTATAATACTATCTAAACCATGCACAGGCTGTTTGAATCTCCACGAGAGCTGAGGAAGCACACCTGCTCTTCGGACCAGCCATCCAAAGATAATCATACATGCTATAATACCTCAACCGCTGTAGTAGAACAAATATATGTAGATATTAGTGAGGTACATAAAATATATTTTTCCTTTATGGAATAAATACATGCAACACTTAGCATTCAGTTGCTGAAAGAAATCCGTACCATTTCTCATTTTACAGAGAGTATCTTCCTTTTCCACTTCCCTTCTCTGCCCAGAACTGTAAAGCTGGTTGAATCCCCCAAAGCAAAAACAAATCCCAACTTAACACAGCATCAAACTGCTGGAACGAGATGAGTGGTTTTCACGTCACTGCGACCATCAGACGCGGGACCTAAGGACTAGCACGGGCTGACTAAACAAGTTTCATTCAAACTACTAGGCCAACCCCCCACGATCCTGATTTTCAAGCAGTCCATGCTTTTTTCAGTCCTGCATCCTTGTATGCGGCTGTCAGCATCCTTCATTCCTCACGTTATGCCTTGTCCTCTGTTTTGGTCTCTGGTACTCTTTGTACATCCCTACACCTTCGTCTCGGCCATAATGCAATATGATGATTTCCGTGACGCATGTAAAAAACCGCTAGGAACAAGAATGAAACCAAAGGTTGCCTGCGATCTATGACAGGGTCAAGGATTTGAGGCCAACTAAGTTCAACACGAGATCTTTGTAACACTGCTTTACGGGGAATATCAGACACCTTGATGACCTAGCAGAGCTGTCATGATGAGTTCTTCCTGCCTGCAGTTGTCATTACATCCTCAAGCTACGGACAAGGGACATTCATTTCTGGATTACTGACATTTCAACTAATTAATTTAAGATGAAATCAAAGAATTCTCTTCAGTTGATTTCTAAAACATACGTTAGCTTGAAGTTTAGGTCTCCTTGTATCATTACTGCACATTTATCTTCTTGCCCTTTCATTCCATGCCAGGGTTTCCAAGCTGGGTTTCCATATGTTCCTGTTAGGCTGGTAATTGCTTTAAAAAACTAAAACATTTGTACTTTTTTTTTTCTCCCCTCGACTATTTGAGGGTGTTTATGTTTAGAAAAGAAAATCAGCAGATCTCAGCCATCAAGTAAAAAGGGGAGTGTGAAAGCCTCCTTGCACCTATTTGTCAAACCACCTTGTTGGGACTGTGCCTCACTGATTTGTTACACCTTGAAATTCCAAGTGTCCCGTCATCACCCTGACAAACAACCAGTGGATTTGAACTGATAGGAATCAGGGGAAGGAAAAATAAGTTTTCTCTTGCTGCTCAATCAAGATATTGTCTCTATACCTAACTCCCAGTAGCGGCGCCTGGCTGCACAAAATGCCTTAACCATGTTCTAGTGCTCTCTTAGCCATATAATGGGTAAATATAAGGGGGTTATAATGATGTTAAGCCTCAACAAAAACCTTCAAAATTAGGATCTTTGTGTCTGCATAAAGCTGCTGCTATAACACGGGGAATTTATGACCTGAGATGCTCTTTACTTGGCAGAAAACTCATGCCATACTTGCACTGGTTTCATTAAAATCAAACAGAGTGAAAAGCTCAGAGGAAGAAAATGCTGGTGGAAAAACAAACATGGCCGGTAAAACAGGCAAGGGAATATGCATACATACAATCTGAATTGTTTGCTTTAAAGAACGTTCAAGAACTTAACCATGGTCTGCAATATTCCACTGCAATGTCTCCTTCAAAAACCAACGCAGCTCTTGTTTCATTCAGGAAACGCACACAAATCTTCAGTAAACAAGTGTTTAAAAAAAAGGAATGAAAATAAATCCATTCAAGGAAAACCAAAAGATTAAATCTTATAGTGTTTTCTAATCCATCTTATCCCAACCCTTTTCAAAACTTTGAAAGTACTTCTAAATAACCTTCTCTTACGCTTATCTGTCACTGAGACAAACTACTCTTATTGCAGGGTTGCAAAAACAAGGATTTTGCCAAGTGATTAGAAACAGAAGACCATACTGACATTTTTCATAATAGGCATTTTCTACCATTGTAAATGCTGCTCAAATTAAACGTGGAGTCTACAGGCAACTTGTGACCTTAATGAAAATCGTCATTTGTTGAGAGCTTAAAACTCTGCTATTTGTTTGTAGCACAGGAGTGTGAAATGATGAAGATTTGGAACCAGCTTTAGATGTAAACGGGAGCTGAATACTAAATTCGTTGCTGAATTTGGCCTTGGGAACCTAACTCAAAATTTGAAAATTATACGCTGATCAGACAACACGCTGATCTGGGGTTCTTCTCTTTAGCTCCAGCCATTGTTTTTCCAGACGAGGAAGCCTTGCCACTACACTCGATCATGAATTCAATAAAGAAAACTCGATAAATAAATAAAAATGAAAAAGAGATAAATGATCTGTTTGCTCTAAAAATACTAATAGGAATTCTATTGATGATACTTAATATACGGGTCATACTGATGTTCGTGTCCAAGCTTGCTGTTTAATTATCCAGGTGTTAAGTGTCTGCACGAAGTGTAAAACAGAGAAACCATCAGACTGTAATGCATTTTCCCTTTGCAACCAAACCTTTGGGTATGACTCCTTAAAACCGCTCATTTTATTTTCTTCTAGATGTTGTTACAGGAACTCATCTTACGTGGAAAGAAACCTCTTGGAGGGAGAAGAATAATTTTAGGCAAGGAGGCTATCTGTTGAATTTACGGTCTGAAGGATGTTTAGTTTCCAGGATTTCACATATATACCACTGCCAGCTTTCTAAAGCTAACTTCTACATGTCAAAGTAGCCTGAAGCAATCACACTTCTTAGATCAGCCTTAAAACAAGAAGAGATTGGAGACTACCAGTGTTGGCAGACTATGTGCAGCAGAGATGAGGTTGGCACGAGCCTTCATTTCGATTCTCGTTACCTTAAAAATATGTGCTTTGAGAATGTGATGTCCCAGTTCAATAGTCTGCTGTCGATTTAGTTTTCCTTCTTGACGGGAAAACCAGAAGGCAAGTAACGTGTGGCCACTCCTGAAAGCAGAAAAAAAGAGGAAGTCAGTTTTTGCTCGTTCTACTAACAAAAGAGATTTCGACGACAGTTTTTGGTACTGCTAACTCTCCAAACTTAAACCAGCTTTGGGAAGCAGAGCTGGGCTAGTTCTCATTGGTAAGCCACTAACTAATTGCACAACATTTATTATTGGTGATCACGTAATGCTCAAAAAACCCCAACTTTGGAAGATAGGAAAAATAAAATCATTTATTTTCTATAAGCAGACATACACTGGAAACACAAGAGAGACAATCTCACAAACCCCCAAGCGCTATTTTCATAATCATTTTGCAGAGCAAAACTGTGCTTTGAAAGCATGCCATCCGTTCCTAAGTCATGAAAAAAAAATATATTTAAAATATTCACATTTTAAAAGAGAGCCTTAAATAACAACTATGTCCTCCACCCTCTGACGTTCTCTGCAGAGCGAAGCAACTTTATTTCTCTGTAAAACCTTTTCTAAACACTTTTTACAGCTTTTTCTGTAAGAAAGATGCTTCTGGCAAATGACCTACCAGCTTGACTACCAAAGACAAATTACCTGAGCTACATACAGAGCCCCGTTTAACACAAAGCATAGTAAAAGAAAGGCCATTTAACTTCTTTTGGTAACCGTGATCTTAGCCGACACTTTCAAACATCCAAACTCGCAGCTTAAAGCATTGCAAATTCAAGATGGCTTTGTCTTCTCAAAGAGCTGGGACTCCGGTTCTCCACGCGCGTACAAAACACACGTGCTACAAAAACGTAAAAGAACGCAAACCACGTGTGGGTCCGAACGGCAAGCGCCCGCCCTCCACGCGCGAGCGAGCGCATGGGCTCCCGCAAGTGGAGGCGGCTGCCGCCGCTCCGGGTCCCTCCCCAGACCTCAACGGTCCACGAGTTGCAGTTTTCTCGCTCTTGGTTGACGTTTGAATATCGTGGATTTTCAGAGGGAAACAAATCGAGAGAAGACAAACTGGAGATGCCGAGGATCAGGAACGCAGACCTTGCGGCTGCCTGCGACACGCTAACAACAACTCGGGCTTTTTCAAACCCTTCCAAGGGTATCAGATTAAAAAATGAAACCTACATAATTGCACTGCAGCCAAGTACGCATGCTACAAATGAAGCAACGTCTTTGCCTTGACACTGAAGAAGGGAAGTCTGTATTGTTTGGTAAGCCTTTGGGGACTCCCCAAACACATTTCAACTTCTGGAACCGAATAAAAATGCAACTACATGTACAAGGAAACAAAAATCCCCAAGCCGAACAAAATCCAATACTATACGAACTGAGGCTTTAACGGGCCTTTTAAGGACAGGGAATGCTCTTGACTCACCACTATTTGGTAAAGCAGGAAAGCATTTAGCATGGCCAAAAGGTAACCGAGTATTACAGAAGACACAAGCTGCATGATGATGGGGGTTTACAAGCGCATCCACATCCAAAGGGAACGACTACCCCTTTGTCAACAGAAAGCCACGTTCCTCCTTTGCCTGAAGGATGGAATAAAAGTGCAAGGCTGGTACACCGTGGCCAGGTGTTTGGCAAGGTCTCCTCGAAGCCCTGCCAACGAACCTCCGGTTGGACTGAGGTCTGCACACGCAGATTCGGCTGAGTGGAGCCTGAGGACCACGCGGTACTTGCAGGACATGGACACGTGCCCATTAGGAGAGCGGGATGAAAAACAAAACGCCTTTTTCTTACAAGGCAGGACTTGATCCCCAAGTCTCGATGGCTGAAAGAGCGCTGCATCGCATTTAAAACAACACAGTAAAAGAACTGCTTTCACCAGTGAATAATTCTATTGTCTCTCTCAAAATGCAATTAAGTGCAAAGGAGCACCACCAACTCCAATAACAGACTGCTGTCTTAAATGGTTTTATGCAGTGATGCTACCCCTTAATGCTTACGGCGACCTGAGCTGGAAGAGATTGCAGAGGAAAACCCCTCTTTGTTGACTTTGCCTGTCTCGCTCCTCTTTGTGCTTTGGCCTGAGCTCAGGTGGGATCCTATTGCTCCGGTGCCTTCGGTGGGATCCTACAGCTCTGAGACCCCTGGCTTGGCTCTGGTGAAAGGGGAGCTCCTCCAGCTGCTGATGCAGCCCTCTGAAGCCGAGATGCTTACAATTTGGTAGGCTGCTTTTCCTTCCTTCCTCTTCCCCGCTTTCTTCCCCCTCTCTGGAATTTGAGCAGATCCCTCCTTTTGAAGACCATCATTTCTCCAGCACGTTTGCTCATTCCACTGATTAACCCCCAGGAATATCCATGGAAAGAAGAAAAGAGATTCAAAGGAAACAAGTGACTGTGACACGCAGCTTGGGTTTTGCCAGACACAGCTGCAAGTCGAGGAGGGTGGCAGTTGCTAGATTTTATCCATCCCCGTTATGAAAACCTATAATCACTCTAATACACTCAATACATCTCAATAGCTCGTCAGCTTCACATTGCTCCACTGGGGCTTTGGCCAACGGCCAGAAGGTTAATGGTGCAAGTTCACTGGGAGACAGCAGCTCCTCTCCTTCCTGGGGAGAGGCTGGTGTTGGGCTGGAAATCGTTAAATGGGGCTTTCAGTTCCCGGATCTGATACCGATTTCACAAATAGACTCCGTAAACACGCCCTCTCTGCCTCTATTTTACTCATCACCAAAGATGAAATAACACCACTCGTTTGCTTGTTGCATGGGGCTGATCGAAAAGTCTTAGAAAACGTTTGGGAAGGCTCTGGGTTAACAGTAAGCATGAGCTGAAGATCCAGAAACTTCCAAAGTGCCTTTTCTTTGCAGAGAAAGGTGACGTGCAGCTCCCATCGGACGCACGCGCCCAGGTTACACGGTTAGTTCCTAAATTGCTTTTCGTCTGCAGCTAGGAGGGTATTTACCGAAATTTAATGCTATGCATGACTCCAGCTGTTATGAATAAGGCATGTAAGAACTATGGCAGAATAAAGTGCAGGATTCATGAGTAATACATTACCTCTGCAACATTTCCCAGACCTTGGCTTTGGGCTTGTTGAAAAATACTTGCAGTCGCTTGTTCTGTCAGCATCAATTGCATGCTAAGGCAGATGCAAAAGCGCAGGCTTTCTTTTCTTTTCTTTTCTTTTTTTTTTTTAAACACAGCAGAGAATGACAGTAATGATTTCTACATCAAGGAGCTCGGCAAAATGATTTGCTTTGAAACTGCGCCGCGGCGGCGTTTATCAGCAGAGATTTTCTATTTTTAATGGAAGATTTCTTTTCGTGAAAAATTAATAGCGCTGCCAGCTCAGCTATGGGAGCCGTCGGCTGCTCTCGTGTCAGCGCAGGCCGGCACTAAGTCACCAGCTCTCCCGTAACGGCAAGCGGGGTGTGCGTGTGTGTGTGCGCGTGTGTGTAGTATAGATGTATGTATGCATAGAGACAACAACTCCGACCCTGCAAACGCCTGCCCAGCACGACCAATGCACCCGTACCGCTGCTGTAACAGGGACGATGCAAGGCTGCGCGCGGGCACGAGTCACGCCGGGTGTCGGGGCAGTCCTGTCCTCGCGGGCGGGCGAGGTGCGGAGAGCTGCGGGTGCAAGCACATCCTGGGAGTCGGTACCCTCGGGGTACTCCTCATGACACCCTCTGCCCTCGCACCGCACACGGAAAAGGACAACGCACAACACCCCACGGCGAATAAACACCGGCGTGACTCGAAACCTGGGACGAAGCATGGGAAAACGCAAGAGCGTGGGAAAACGCAAGAAGAAAACGTTAAAAGCTCCCAGATCTGGGCTTCATCTGTATTCTCCTATCACTCAAAATGAAAGATTTAAAAAGGGGGTAAATGACTCTAGGTTTCTACTGCTGGTCTAAAAAGACAGGCAAAAATAGCAGTAAGGATCAGGCCCAGTTACTTCTGAACCTACTGAAATCCAAATTCCCCGATTTACATCCACATCTTGCTTCCTTCCAGCTAATCTCATGAAACCAGTCCAGCAGGCAGACATTTGACACCGCGCCAGTGAATCCGGTCTTCCAAGAGACTTGTGCTCATATTTTATTCAGCTCTGCAGAGCACAGTTTTATAACTTCGGCAGAGAGAATAATTTCTGTGCTAACAAACACTACTGCCTCCTCTCCTTTTAGGAGGACGTCCAGCGCGGCAGACTGTAAAAGAGCCCAAGCGCCCAGGTCACAACGTGCTCCTTTTGCAGAATCACCTGATCACGGAAATTGACTGATTTTTTTTTTTTTTAAACAAAATTTCCCTCCGATATTAGAATTGTGAATTACCTTAGGAGGAACAACACGTTCTCAAGCGCGCAGTATTATTGCCTACAGAATTAAATGCTGGTCCATCTTTCCTAAGCTAACCAGACAGCAAAGACCATAGCCAAGAAAAACCTTTCCAGCTCTCGGGTCACGGTTCTTTGGGGAGAGACGAGCTGTAGTATATCTAATCAAAAATCATACCCTGCCAAGGCGTAACTCAGGGCACAGAAGTAGCCTGTTACCAATTCTAGCTGTTTTAGGAAACTCCAGACACACTTTCTCGTTAGTGGGGCAAGAAACTTAAACCGTCCCAGTTTTTGGCTGGTTTCTTCACTCAACAATCATCTTATCCACACTGACCCACTCATACAATAACCACTGCTGGCCATTCAGTATACTGCGGTAATGCCTAAGGACTTCCATCATAAACAGAAATCCATCGTTCTGGGTACTAAACATGAGTTTTCCGGGCTAAGAAGGGCTACATATGGTTACCTCATCTAGCTCTTCCATCATAAAGACACAGAGTCAACCCATCAGATGGACACCAAGCCCAAACATCCATGGTTTCTCTGAGGCAGGTCTCTCAGAAGGACATCCAACTACAATTTAACACCTTAACCAAGGTGCTATAGCTGCCAAGCAGAAGTGCTGGACAGACAGACTAGTGTTGCTTTGCAGGAGACAAAACTGCACAAGAAATCTGCATCCAGACTTCAGCCTAACTCTCACTGCGCATCTTGACATGAAGCTCCATGGCTTCATGTATAGAGTAAACAGGAAAAGCAGAGAAGCTGCTGATTCGCCTGAAGGAGAGCCCAAGAGCTGCATGAACCGCTCTGTGACCACTCAAAAGAGCGGAAATGGAATAACTCAGCTGCATCTATCTCCTCTTAACAAAAAAATTAATTTAAGTGGCATCTTGGTGATGGTGGACTCAAAGCTTTCTGACATCCCATCAAAATCAACAGGCGCTTTGGCTGTTTCTTCGCTGCTAGGGTGTGACTAAACAACAGTAAAAGCAACATCAGCTGCACAACTGCAATACTGTTCACATGGAGAGGGAAGGGATCAAGAAACACAGACTTTAAACGTAGCCAGCGCTGCCTTGCACCATGTCCTCTGTATCATCCAGGAAGCACAGAGTTATCAGGCGTGCGTAAGAAGGAGACAGGATAGGAGCAAATGGTAGCTAATGAGATCATCAGCACTAAGAGGTATTTTAGAGCATCTTGTGCTTAATGATTCCTACCGCTGAAGGAACTGGCAAGCTCCTAACCCTTCTGACATGGTTTTAATAACATCCATGACATTACGATTCAGGTTGAAAGTCGCTCGTTTATTCCAGTCACTTTGACACATCTAATCAGCTATCATCTCAGTGATGCAGTTCAGGTGAAACTGAAATTATGCTGAAAATCTGCTAATAATCCTGCCGTCCTCTTTTTATGTCGCAGGGTTATCTGTTAAAAATTCCATAGGTACCAACCACACTGCATCAGTATTTTATCAAGGAGAGGAGTATGCGCCTCAGATTATGCTACATATTTGGCTATCACAGAGAAGCAGTCCATCTTCAGCTTATGCAGGATAAGGTAGCTGAAACCGTGTCAGGATCTGATCCTGAAGAACGTCTGCACTAAACTGCATGAAATAACGGCAGGCGCCAGAAACCGCCAAGAGAAGCCGCAAATCAGGCAACTCTAATGGCACCCTTTGGACTTAGGGCAACAAAAGATATTTGCAATTATTTTAAAACATAGATCAAAAAAATAAAGGATAAAAGAGAGAAAATAGCATTTTTCACACATAGACCCTGACTTAATGAGATTTGAGAAATCAAATCCAGAGAGGACAGATGAAATTCCCGTGCCTTGGTTCAGTTCATAAGGCCTTTCAGAAAATCTGCTGGTTGCCAGGAACAGATTACTTCATATTCAGGGTAAATAAGCATTGTCCAAAAGTAGTGTGAAAAAACTGCTGGCATATTTAATAAACATGTTAGATGGGCGAAATGAGGAACAACATCTCCTTCGCAGCAGGGTCTCCAGTGACTATAGAGCTAACATACAGAGAACATCTCAGATGGAACGGACTGCTACACTGCCTGTTCCCATTTAACCTGATAAAATATAAAATATAGAGAATTACAAAAGAATGGAGAGTCTGATGCGGCAGAGCGTTACTCTCCCTTTGACTAGGTGCAAACAAAGCACATCAGATGCAAGGTGGAACAAAACCAGAGCTACTCTCCAGCAAACTCTTGCAAGATGGTTTTGTTCGGTGAGTAGGGCGTAAGATTTGAGAAACGAAATAACAAGGACAAAATTAGCATTTTTTTTTTCTTCAGTAAGCATTGATATCGCTTCCGATTATTTTCACGTCTCTTTTTTGCAGGGGCTCCGTGCCACAGAATGGATTATCCAGTGAAGGCTTTCTTGAGCTTAGATGTGAAAATGGCACAGCATACAGAAGTTTATAGACGAGAAAATAACTCTTTGAGAACAGTAACTCAAGACACAAAACACCCAAAGCCCCCTCTGCGTGCGAGCGCTGAGGTTGCATGTCTAACGAGCCAGCGAAACGAGCTGCTCTGCTGATGTCCTGCGTGGTGGCAGCAATCACATCTGCTCTCTAGCTCATCTCATCCATCATGATTTATAACTTGTCTCCTGTTTCTCATCTTCTCGACCAACTGACACTGCAGCTGCTGTAGTCCAGCCCCAGTCTGAGAGGAAAAACCTGCAACGAGGCCACTTTAGTGGTTCATTAGACATGGAGCCGCCACATGGGTGAGTCCAGTCCTCTTCTACGTGTACCACCAGAGCCTCGCCTGTATCTGTCCTGAAGCCCCATTTTGCAAACGCTGACTTCTGATGGTCACAAAAGTCCCTGCCCATCTTGTTAGGAATGGTTTTAATCATTTCTTTTCCAGTTCTGTAATTTCTAGCCTAGAAACGTTGGCGAAAGGGACACTTGCATAAAATAAGAGGTTTCCTACATTCATTTTGTTGTGCTACGACATATTCTTTGAAAACGTGTTAGGATATAAGTAGAAGAAGCAGAAAACTTTGTTCTGCAAGCCTTATGGGAAGCCTAAAAGTTGTATTCTCAGTGCCAGCAGTCCATCAAATCACTACCAGCTGGCAAACAGGCTGCATTTGCCCATTCAGTTAACTGAAGGACATCACATGATGGATGCCTCTCTGTGGTCCAAGAATATGGAATTTAACCATGTTCCTCTTGATGAGTAAATTAAAACAGCAAGAAATATTTTATCGTCTCCATTATACTATGGGTCTGGTAGAAGCTCTGCTCCAAAGCATAGGTAAAGCATTGATTCTACTGCACTCCGCAGTCCCGTCAAACTTAAAGCTGTGGAAACGACTGTAAACCACTAAATCCCCATGACGCTTTGGTAATTAAGTACACTCATTCAGCATGGGCCTCGCGCAAGTACAGATGACTGGAGAGCACGCCAGCTAGGGACAAGCTGGCCCTCTTGTATTCGCGTGATGGGCTGCCTCCTCCAGCGCACAGCCGGACACAGCAAAACAACAAATTGTGACATATCCCCAGCGGATGCCCTGCTAGACCGAGCGTTTGGCACGGACCCGTGCCCGGGGGCACTCGGAGCTGCCTCGTGTTGAGAGCACTGGCTACAGTGAAATATTGCCATTTCGGAGCCATGAAAAACACGTTAAGACAGTAATTCCTCCAGCAAAGCAATGCAAAATCACAATGAAAGAAGCAGTGCTCAGCACCCTGCAGCCCCCCTTGAGAGCTAAGGCTGCTCCTCAACGCCAACACCTGTGAAAATGTCATTATTTCACCTCAATACCTAAAAAGTGCTGGCGGGTACTGTATTATTTTGAATTTTCTGCATACGTATATAAGGGATTCAAATAACTTCGTACTAAAACCATTATTTTTCCTCCCCTCCAGGTCAAATAGCAGCTTTGTTTCACTGGGCAAAATCCATCACACACAGATGCAGAAAAAGTACTTAAGGTATAGCCTGATTTTGGGCGAATGCTTGATCATTTCAGCTAACAATAAACCAGAGCATATTTTAAGAGCTTTTCAGGTTTTTTATAATACAGAAACAGGGGAAAAGGAGTCAACTAAACCAGGCTCTGTAATGACAAGTGAGCTAGGCATTTATGAACTAACTGTGAACAGTTTTTAAAAAACTGATATGTAATATAAGACCCCCCCACACACAAACACACACCGTTTTAAGGCGTTTGTCCTATCATTGAATTTTGACCGACTTCTTTTCCTCAAAACTTTCTAAATTATCATTTGACTGAGGCTTGTTATTTGTAAATCAGATTATGCTTGCTATCAAAACACAGAAAAAGAAAACCTTTACTTTTTCTAACATATATATGATATTATTTTGCTGGGCAATGCAGAAAAATGTTAATTTTGTGTAGGAAAAGTCTCCATTTGCAGCCTGCCTCCCTAGAGAGAAAGGAGAATGCAAAATACCTATACTGTATTATATTAAAAGGTAGCTCAGCTGGAAACCATGGCAACGCGGCTGTTGTATTATAGATGCACACCTCTGTTTGGATTGCTGTCGCACACTAATCCGCACAAAAGCACCTTTATTTCTTGTTTCAGAGATGGGAACAGATTCGGGCTGTGCATGCGGAGCAGAAGGGAACATATGAGAGGTTGCCCTCAACCCCAACTACGGAGATAGTAGCGCTTCTCCCTAATTTTTAGCCTGCTATCCCAGATTATTAGTGAGGCATCTAATAAAGTTAATGAGCGGGAGCTGCCTGATAAAGTCTCCGAAGGGAGAATTTACTGCACAGTATTTATCCTGCTTGCAGCATGGCAGAGGTTGGGTTTCGGAGCATCATTACCGGCTTCCGACCCTGACAGCAGCAACCTGATTTTGAAAGACACCCGACGCCTGCAGTGCTCGCTTTATACGTTCAGTGTTTCTGGAAAGCCGGTGCCAGATGTGCAGCATTTCAGAATAACGCTGCGGCTCTGCATATCGGTGAGAACAGGGTACTCCAGGCACTCAAAACGGGCTGGGTACAGCAGGGTGTTTTTCCAAAGTTTTCTGGTGAGAGATGCTCTCCTCCATCACACTGGTGGCTGTGACTCCTCTCTGTCTTATTATGACTGGGAAAATATGAACTATCTAAAAGCTTCATGTTACCAAGGTCCCCTGCTCCCCTGACGCTGAGAAGATCCTTGACCGGTGCAGACAAGCAGCCTGCTTCAACCCTTCTCCAGGTGACGACAGGGGACATGCTGCCACCGGCACCCACAAAGTTGGACAGTCCAGTGCCACCCTGAGAAGCAAAAGCCCAAATTAAGACAGTACAGTGCAGGCAAGAGCATACAGAGTTATTTTTTTCCTTCAAGTATCTCTGCAAATCTATCTCAAAACCCTGTATATTGGTTAGGGCAGCAGGCTCGACATAAATCATCTCACCTAACTTGTCGAGACATCTCCTTATGAGCCAGTCCTCCTAAACTCCTGTTATAAGTCAACAGGAGGAGACACTTGCAAGGCGCTCTCCATCTGACCTATTTTAGCCTTCTATCTCATGATGAAATGAATCATTCTTATTTCTCTCCTCTGACTATAAAGTGAGTCTAGACAAGTAACTCAGACGTTGACACCTAACTCTGGACAAAGTAATTTCACTTCTGGGGTCTATATTTAACTCCAACTCTTCTACTGCCTCGCCAGGGCAAAATCAGTTCACTTCTGTCTCTCGCACAGTTTCTTCCTCAGCAGCACAGGGATAAAACACTGTATTAGCTTTGTAAAAGCCTTTAAAATAATTATATGAGAATTTCTGATCAAGCCTACGCAGAAAATAGTGCTGCATTCTAGCAGAATTTAGGTTAAAAAATACAAGTGCAAGGATGAACGTGCAACAGTAACTACTTTCTCTGTGTGCAAGACAAAGGATTGTGTTTTTCCCTAAAACCTTCTGTGTTATTTGTCAAATAAGACACTGGGTTAACAGTACGACAGTGACAGTCAAGGGAAGTCATTACTGCAACGCTGGATGAACTCTGACTAACGCTTTTATGGTGCCGTAGTATGAGCCAGTGGTCAGCGCTGGGGCCTCCCTTGCGGGAGCGCCTCGCATGATAAGGTTTTCCTTCAATGCCAATTAGTCTTTCCTTCGGATAGAAAGTGCACATTGAGTACTCGAGGAAGAAGGGGGTTAGCAACTCACTAGGCCAGCTCAAAAATCAGGAGGCAGGAGATTTGATGTTGATCATGGAAGCGTAGAAAATCGTGTTAATTCGAGGATAATTTTTGGCCGTTGTGTTTTGCCTCTCCCCTCTTTTTTGCACTTCTGAGAACGTGGGAGCTCGGTCCCATTAATGAAACAGAGAAGATGACCCCAGCTGCAGTGGTGCTGGCACAAGTCCTCCTCTCCCAGTTTGCACCCTACCATCCCCACACCTGCTTGATCTGCCAGGATAAGTCAACGAAGCGCAGCGTCACCGACTCGCATTTCGCTTCAAGACTCTTCTCAAGAGAAAATCAGCCTCAGCATCCTGTGTCTACTGTATTGACTTGGCGAGGTCAACAAGCTTAGCACGAGCGGCGCGTTTCTGCAACGCCCCACAATCCAATTAAAGGCTGGTCCATCCAGTTGCAACGTCCTTTCAATCCCCAAACGAGGAGGAAGAAGTCAAACTTGCTGTGAACAAACAAAACGCAGGCAGATTTCCATGGGTTGCTCCTATCAGCTCTGACACTGGCAAGCTGTGCTGCTTTTACTGAAATAAAATGAAAAATCTTTACTTGTCTTAATTGCTGCTGAGGGCTCACCATGCTCTGAGCTCAACACTTCACTAACAGCTCTTCCCTGAGAGCTGGACAGGAGGACTTTGAGTAGCACAATAGCTCTATCTCACAGGTCCTCTCTATTAATCACTGAAATGTATCCCGTTTTAGTATCTGCCATTAGAGTATAATGCAATTAGTGCACATTATACATTAGAGATATTTATTAGTCCTTCAATACATATGGATTGATACTCTAGGCAGGAGGACCCCATCATATGTATTGTTGCTTCTTTTTTGCCAGTGACAAGGGCTACTCTAAACGAGCAGTCTGGTTAGCTCTGGAAATCCTGCAGGGATTTCATACTTGCCAAGAGCATGAGCTTTCCTCATACCCTTTAAAGTTACCGTTAATTTACCAAGAGAAATGGCACGTACAGGGCTAAACTGATGCCTGAAAGTCTCCTGGACTGCATCTGGCTCAGCATTACAGGCAGCTCTGCGTGACAATGTGTTTAGTGCAGAGATGTGGAAAAGTGAAGGAAGTGGCCAGGGCGCCGTACGTGAGCGAGCCTGGACCTCGTGCACTTGCCTCTGCAGGACAGCTCCGCACCTACACTCAGCCCCATGCAGTTAAATTACACTTTCCAAGACGGGCAACATTATTAGAGACTAGGCACAGCTCAAACCACGCACATCAGTTCCTGAGGGCAGTGCGACAAGTTCCTGAAACACAGGATGAAACCTGAACGCTAAGCACACATCTACCAGATAGCTCGTGTCCTGCTGAGTGAATAAGGGCTGATTTGTGACTTCGTGCTAAAAATCACGCACAGCTGCATGCACGGTTTTGGTGCAAAAGCACTTAAAATACAGCACTTTGAGTTTCATTCTGAATTTGAGTATCCTTCCAAACCTGAATCTCAGAAGAACAACTCAGGAAGCTCTTAGCCATTTGTGTGAGAACCAAGAGGAATGTTTCTGGATCCAGAAAACCAAAACACCCACATTACCCAGCTATACTCATTGCTATGGCACGCAGAGTGGATGCGCCTTACCCACCAGGTCAGCATCCTATGGGTTAATCTTATTTTTATGGTAAAATGGGAAGGTAGTGATTCTTCCGAGTTGCTCTCATTATGGTTCATTATGGCAAGTGCTGCTCTCAAGTCTGCTCTTCTATAAAACTGGATAGCGACAATTCTCAAGTGTTCTGGCTGCAGTCTCCTACAGCCCAACGGATGACAACCTCTATTACAGCGAGGCCAGCCAAAAAAAAAAAAGGGGGCCAGACAAAAACAGTCGGGCTGAGTGGGAGCGACTGACAGGGAGAACGCTTTCAGCACCAAAGGCACAAGCAACACACACACACACTGGAAACAGGGTGGAAAAGCACTACGTGGTGACAAGCACTTAATGACTCTGAGGAAGGATATTAAATAACTAACACTGATTGATATAAAGACACCTGCTGCATAAGATGCTCTACAAAGTGCTCACTTGACAGGAATAGTGTGTGAAATCTGCTAAAACACACAAGGTTCCCCTTGGGAGGAGCTAAACGACTTTTGTTTCCCCTGTACTGCAGCCTGTATGCTACAAAACTCCAGACTTAAAGTGGTCAATTAGTTGGATGCTGCTAACAGCTATGGCTGCTTTAATCAGCCGAGTGGCTGTCAGCTTGAGTGGCTATTCAGTTCCAGCAGATACTGTCATGTTTTCTTCAGACCGACTGTAGGGTCTAGGAGATGCGCTGATATGACCTAAAATACAAGTACCTCCCTGACTTTTATAATCATGTTCTAAGAAACGGGCAGACAAAATGGAGCAAAGCTTATGGGGATAAACTACTAGAATTACAGACAAAGCGTCTGTTTCCACTCTTCAGTAGAAACAAAGATAACATTGTTAATAGCGATCATTTGATTTAGGGAATATAAATTGAACCATGATTGAATTCTGCTCTCCGTGAGCTAAGCCAGGAACTCCGCTGCTATCAGTACGGAGATTACACACGCATTTACAGCCCCAAATCGCTCCAGCCTGATTCTGTTCCTTATTTTGCTTTCAAAAAGACATTTAGTAGGAATATGAGGAACGTGATTTCAGAAAGAAGCCAGTTGTGAAAGACATCGTCACCCTGTTCATCCTTCATCTCCTTATCCTCTACTTCACATCGACTCTCTATACCTTTGGAGGAATGGAGGCTGATGCCTCCCTCCAGATTGAGTTGGCAGGATCAATCTGACAAAACGTAGACATCGCTAGCACAGCTCAGATGTCTGCCTCTGAGCTAGTCACCTTAGGGCCTTCTGAGGAACAGCTCATCTCATTCTCAGGTAGACTATTAAATTTGTTGGGTCAACTGCATGCCCAGGGAATGTTTGTTTATTTCCACGACCGACAGAAAGGTCTAAGGTGACCGGCACAGATGTAGATATTGACAATGCAGACAGACTGAAGTCAGGTGAGAAGAATCTCATTCCATGCGCAACCTTATAAGATAAAATGATTAAGATAACAGAATGAAATGCTTCCGAGACGAACAGATTTATAAACTCAGAGAATTTACTTACCTAGGATCACAGAGAAACTTGGTCTTTTCTCCTTCTTCTCTCCAAATAAGCCATTCTCGGAAAGAGGGATGAACAAACATTCGCGTCATATCTCTACGTTTGATAAGAAACATAGAAAGGTTCTCCATCCTCTGCTGAAAGTCATCCCACTCCAAAGTGCCCTCAATGTTACCTGCATTAATGGCCTGAAAAATATGTTCATCTGTTAATGGATGCAGAGATGCCACTGCCACATTCAAGAGAGGCATAACCCGATCAAAGGAAGACTGCGTTGGGAACTTCATATTGCACTGCAACAGGTAAACTTCTGACAGAGAGACCGGGACTACTTTGTAGCTGGAGCTTTTTAGTACTAGGTATCCTTTCTCTATGAGATCAAAAGTGAGTTTTAGGTATAGGTAGGACCCTTGGCTCAAGGTCTTGAGGTGAGAACTGAGCTTGCCAAAGGTAGTGTTGTCCATTTTGCCATTAAGCGAGATGTTGTTCTGGATCTCCGAGCTGCTGTGTATCCGGTGAAGGATATATGCCTGCAGGTCCTGGTCTATGGCTTCGTTCTCTTCTAGTCTATCCAAAAAAATTCTGTGGAAGGGCAACAGCTTAATTATTTCCTACAAAGAAAGAAAAAGAAGTATGTTCAAGCTGGAAGTGCTTATTATTCATTAAGTAAGCCTAATTCACATTACAACAGCACCTCTGAGACTCCTTTAAGACCTCTTCAGTCAGGGCAAGCATACAAGATGGCAATTTGTGCCCTCACGACCTCATAACCTCATCGATTATATAATCAAGTAGGTTGTGTAGGAAGCATGACTGAAATACAAAACGAAGGACGTAGTTCCTCATACCCATGGAAAGGACGGGAACATTCACGCGGAGCAGCACCCTTGTTATTCTTGCCCAACCCCAACCAAGTATCAGGCACATCATCTGATTTCCGATCCTATCAGAGGCCCGTTATGGAGAATGACCTGTAGGCAACCACAGGACAGATTCCAAGCCAGAAGGAGTTTTGCTGAAACTGAGTCAAGGAGAACTGACTCTTGCTATTCTTCCGTATCGCGTAGCCGCTATCAACAGAGAAACGCCCTGAAACGTCAGTACAGATAACAGCTACTATTTTCCAGGGCAAAAAAAATACATCTATCTGTTACAGGATACTGCGGCCGGGGATTCTCTCGTTTGGTAAGCTCACTAATGCTTATGTAGCTTATGTAGCACAAAAAGAGCATTAAAGATCTTTCCAAGAGAACTCATGTTAGGGACTCACTCTCTGCAAAGTGAGGAGAAATGTTTCAGCGGAGCTGGGCGATGCAGCTGCAGGAGAAGCTATCAGCTCTCCAAAAAAAATAAGACGGTGAGCACATTGCTAAAGTACGCCTTGCAACGAAGAACTCAGGGCTGCAAAGGCTGTAACTAAATGAGAAATTAAAGTCACAAGGACGCAATTTACCTACAATTATGAAAAAAAAAAAAAAGGCTTCAAAATGGTGTTTCATCTACTCCGTTACAGAGCACAAAATAATTGTAGCACAAAGCAGCAGACAGCCCGTGCTCTCCTGGTGTCTCGGGGAGCAGCTGCAGTTCCCGGCTCCAAAGGCAGCATGCAGCAGCTGGCTGGCTCGACGGAGCTGGAAGCAGCACACGCTCCCTGCTAGGCACACCACAGTAAATCAACCTGGGGATCTCAGTAAATATTAGCAGATCTCAGTAATAACCGCCTAATGGATCTCAGTAAAAACGAACTGCACAGCCCCGTGCTAACCAAAAAATGGTGAATAAGGAAAAAATGGGTTCAGCTCCACATAATTTAGCGCTGTGGACATGCCTTCTTCCCAGAGGAGCAGCTCACCGCGCTGAGCTTGCCCCACGCGCTCGTCTGGTCTCTCTGACATCCGCATGAACGTTCCCACAGCTAACTAATTCGGCAAATCAGCCAGCTCTACTTTGAAACAGTGTAAAGAGCAGATCTGTGCTAACTGGGGCACTTTGCTGCTTCCCAGCTTGTTCCATTGCGATGAGCAGTGGAGCCAGCAGATTAGGGGAAGCTTAATCCTATGCTAAAAGAGCGATAATGAGCAGTTAAGGCTGCAGGTAGCAACCTGTTTAGCTGCAACCTAAGAGGAAAATACTTCAGAATAACCCAAACAACGTTCAGCTCCGGACTTCAGCACCTGCTAAAGATATGCTTAACTGAGCTGAATAATGTCTTGGACTGAGGCTGACTCCTCCAGATTGAAACAATCCCACTCTCAAACTGCGGGTCAGGCAGAAAGGGTATGAGGATGTGCACGCCTCAGCTTTTCCAGGCTGAGGAGAGAACGTTTTCAAGTTTTTGTTTGAAAACAAACATCTCAAGCACACCACTACATCCACTAAGACCTTCTTGTCAAGGGCCAACATGACAAAAGATGTGGTTTCTGTTTTCCAGGACTCTTGGTCTCAAGATACCTGTAGACTTGTCCTGACCGTCACTACCAGCTTAAGCCACGAAGGGAATTTTCCGATCATTTTGCTCAAGAACGAGACTATGGTGTCCCCATAATCTGGCTTGTGGAATTCAGCCTCATTTAAACCATCAATTAATATGATGAAATCTTCATCAGGGATCTTCCTCTCTGAGATAAACAGAAAGAGAAAATACTTATTTGAAAGGCTAGCCACATGACGACAAAGTCACTAGAGTGTTTTAAGGCATCATCTGATATGGTTAAAGAAAAAACATATGGTAGCAGCATCTCTCTTTTACGACACGTTAATTGCACATACACCCATAGGTACATCCACACATAGGCAGGTCCACACACACAATGTCAATTATCATTATAAGTATCATTATAACTAATGCTATGTATTCTTGGGGACGGGGATCTTAGGCTCAGATGGCAACTTTTCAAAGGTAACCTTGCCTAAAAAATACAACACTAGCTGGGAGACAGGAGAACTGAGTCTCTTGTTGGCATATGCTGCTAATTTGCACTACAGATTTTAATCGGTAAAATGCTTGCTCTCCTTTGTAAACTACTACGGATAAATCACGCTATTAAAAATCTCGGCATTCCTGCTAGGAGGCGAGCTTCTCTCTCCGACTTTAAATAGCGTCAGGAAATTTTCTGCAAAAATCTAAAACAAAATGTTCCCAGGTGACACAAGCTGTCTCTGTGGTGTCCCAAGGAGAACAGAAGTGAGTAAAAACTGTACTTTCAGTGTTTCTGAACATCAAAATCTCATGTTATTGCCTTATTTTGTCAAGTTAGGCTTATTTCTTCACCTACTCTTAAAACCCGTATGAAAAATACGTATCATTATAGATCTTTTTGCAGTTAACCTCTCAGTAAGATTACTGGGTATACTAGAAAATATATTTTATGGCTTTCTGAAACCTCGGGAGAGAACATTGTGGGAACGTGAGTTTTGTACACACATCTCACGTTTCTCACAGAGCCTGAGGGAGAAAGGAAAAAGCAGGGAGTGGGCCAAGAACCGGAACTTTCTCCTATATATTAGTTAGGTCCTTTGAGATTAAAAAAATATATTTGAGAAACACGAATCGAAGTTTGTCAGTGGCATTCAACATTAACAGCCACGCAATAACTTTGTCCCAGTAGCATTAAAGCTTCAACAGCACCTTGTAAAAGACCTGCTGATATATTTACAGAGACTTAAATGTGATATATTTTAAAACCCATTTCCAGACACTGCTCATTTCATTACAGAACACTTAGCACAGATTAGTTTGCCAGCACTCTCAATCAGCAAGGCTGAAAGATGGGAGTCTCGATCGTTGGCTCCGTCAGAGCTGTGTTGAGTGCAGGACCCACGACGGGGGGAAAAAAAGGCTTTCTATAAAATTTTTCCATGCCCCAGAACTTGGGACCAGGTGGAGGTCAACCTGCTTGGCAAGAGAAAGAAGCATCCTCAGAAATGCTCTAAATTCAAGGGCTGGAATACCTCCCAAGGAGTTCCTGTAACTGCCACAGATTATTTTCCTTTAGAGCAGCGGTTCCTAAAGCATCCTCTTTTGCCAGGCGTGTTTATAAAAGAGTGGCCGTGCTACTCCTACAGTGACATTTCTCCATGCCAGGAAAATCAACTACTCTAGAGTTGAGCTGGCTCTGCATTTTCTTTGTGCCTCCTAAACCCATGTATGCTACCTAAGGTTGGGCACAGATGTTACCGCCGAGAACAGAGACACTTTGTTCTGAAGTATTGATTTGAACAACAGGGCTTCAACTTCAGTTGCAGCTGCATCTGTTTCAGTTTGGTTCATGCACTGTGATAGGCAAGGTCCTAACAGAAAATTATTTGAGCTATTTTTGCAGCCAATGACACACAGTATGCCATTTTAATAAACATTTTTGCGGGACAACAGAGTCCTGAGCTCTACAACGCTTTGACAGTTTTCATGGCAACAAGCAACGATCTTAAAGTTAGCGACTGTTACTAAGAAGTAGATGCATCTCACACAGGAAAGAAAGGGAGACAACATCGGTGCTGCCCTAAGAAGAATCTCTGAAATCTCTAAATAGGATACGGCCTGTTACCAGTTTCCCCAAAAGCTTTACAAAGGATAGCTACAGACTTTCACGGTACCGGCTCTTTTGCTGAAAACTTAAAATTCTCAAGAGCCCACTAAATAACGACAGTTCAAGGGAGAAAAAAATTAGCTCCCTAAACAAATAAATCAGAACACATTGTCATAAGCAGAGTTGCGCGTGGAAAGCGGTTGCTTGTTTTCACCTTCAGGACTGTTGAGGCCAAACTTAGGACGTGGAAGAAACAGAGAAAACAGAGTCAAACACCCACTGCCATTAGCATTTCATCTATTGCTGTGACATGGACAGCAGGAAGGAGAGGGGTGGTTGACCCCTCACTTCCAAACAGGCACGAATGCATATTTTCAGCTTCGCTAAATCTCACCTTTTCTCCGCCCCTCTTGAAACTGAGATGCAAAAGAATTAACCTCTTGCTTTGTTTGAAACCCAGATACAACCAAGCATCATTAAAGAAATAAAAAATAAAGTGTGGGCGGGAGCTCAGGGGAAGTAGAAGGAATCTCCTTCCTAGTACCTTTGTGTAGGTTTTCCAAGGGCTCCAGGACTCCCCTCCGAAAGGAGGCCATGGGGTCTTGGACGCAGGAGCGCAGGCTGAGCATGCTCTGCAGGTGGGGTTCCCGCAGGAGCTGCTCCCTGTAGGCAACGAACTGCGGCGAGCGGCAGAGCAGGGCTGCCACGTTGTGCACAAACTCCGGCACGAGGCAGGTATAGGCGTTATCAGCTTGGCAGTAGTGGTAAGCGACAACCTAACAGAGAGAAAAAGAACAAAAGCACACCTTTGTTAGTCAGGCAAATTGTTAAAAGCAGCGTCTTCCCTTTGGTGATTTTATGCGTTGCGGCAGGTGAAGTCTTTAAGGGTAGCATGTGTTAACTGCCCGCGACAAGGATCCAGATGGATCAGTTGAGAAAAACAGGCACTGATTCGGAAAAATTACTGGATCTGCCACTTGAGGAATAAACGAAACGAAGCTTTAGCTGTTCGCAGAGACGGACAGTGACAATAACTGACGTATCCAGAGCGCTGTGCTGAGCACGCAGGGACAGAGTTGCGCTCCAAGCTTCGTTTAAGGGCTCAGTGTCAGTAATAAACTGTGATTGTTTTCTTAAACTTACGTTTTATTTGCTGTTTTCAAACGTCAAGCTCTGCAGAAGCAGACGCAGAGTACTAGCTGGAAGAGAGCACCTTCCAGCAAGGTAGCATCCGTGGACGACAGCTTCCCACGAACAAAGGGGGAAGCCAAACTCACTATATATTACTCATCCGCTCCTCACACACAGCTCCTCATTCAGAAAATCGAGCCAAGAAAAGGAAAGGAAACCCTCTTTTTCCAGGTCATCTGATTTCCTGAGCTCTCCAAACCCAATCAAGTCTGCCCCCTTTTTCCAGTTTACAGAAAACCAACGGTATCCTCCCAGCCTGATCTGCCAGCTTCCCTGTTTTATTTGTGCAGCATCAAAAACAAAAAAAACAAGCACAACCCCCCCCAGAAAACTCTTTGCTCGTAAAGCATTCGGCCAACTGCTCCAATATTACTCCACAGACCAGCTCCTTCTGCTCCCTCGCACACGCCAGTCTCCCTACTGCATGGTCTGGCCATTTGGTGCTAGCGGCTGCCAGGTCAAACAGCTTCTCTCCAGGGCAGCTCGCTCCCATTCGTTACATCTGCTTTTCGAATCTCACTGCTAGCATCCAAAAATCTCTCTGCAAAACAGGGGTGCATCAGCATCGTACCACAAACGCCCCTATCTGGGGAAACGAGGCTGTGCTGCCCATTACTGTATCCTGGTGTGCAAATCTCTCACAAGAAAACGTATTTCTGAACTCTGAAACAGTGGAGTATATGTCTGAGTTCTCTGATGAAACGCGGCCCGTGGCTGCTGGCCGCCGTTAAGGCTTTCCTGCTTTCCACCTGCAAAAACCAACCTTTGGTTGGCAACAGCGTGTGAGCTGGATAGTGGTGGGGGTGGCTGAGGTGGCCTCTTAATGGTGATGGTACCAACGATGGTGCCTAGTAACGAAAACACCCAGGGCTCTGGGGTCCTCCAACACTGTTGGCTCAGGGCTGGCTTTTCACTTTAAATAGAACTGTATGAGACTACTGAAAAGAAATTATTGCATTTTATCCCACCAAAGTCAAAATAAGGTGTGATGCATACTGTAACGATAAAGCCGGGCTGTTATTGCAAGCATCAAATCCTAATACTTGTGCTTGAGCTTTAATGGATACCTCTCAATTCATAACAGAATTTTTGCTTCCAGTTTCAGTTAAAATGTAACGTATACCCTTCGAAAAGAGCACGGGGAAAAGCAGTAATAAAGGTAATAATTTCTTTTCACCAATCCTATTTATTTGAGGATTGTACCTTGTGGATTCCACAGTATAACGTTCTGCAGTGACCCTCCCTTGATATCACGCTCCCCGGAATAGAAGCCCCATCACTACGTGCAGATATCTCACTTTCCGTACAATGTGTATGAAGACACAAACATAATTTAAGTCCCCTCTTTATGAGGGATTTATTAACTTCTTCCCGGAATCCAAACAGCCGAGTCCTGGAAAAGGGAATACACCTACAACCTACTCCCGAAGGGAATCGTCACCATTATGTTCCTTTTTCGGGAACATAAAGACAGTTACAACCCAGCTAATTTAAACCCCTTCAGCTACATTCTTGATACTTATATAGGATTTACTAGTACATTGACTAAGCCTTAAAGAGCATGCTGTTAAATGTTGTGCTTAATAGATGGACTTGAAAATAAACCAGTAAGCCATGAAGATTTTGGGAAGGCAACTAAAGGAAAGGCATTACGATGTTCTCAGAGATGTAACTGCACCAAAATTTCATCTTGATGTTATTTATTCTCCGTGACATTTTCTCAATTTTCAAATCAGAAAGAGACGCTGCCAAAGCTGGTGCTGTAAAAGCTGAATCTGTGTTAGGAATCAGGCTCCTCGCTTATATAACTGGAGTTGGGGTTGGCGGCGGGGAAACAGTTTTCTCATGCTGTGAAAGTTTTCAAGGTTTCAAAAAGTTCCTCTCTTCCACATTTGGGAATGAGAGCAAGTTTGCCATGAGAAATGAAGGAAAGACTTCAGAGTAACCACTGGCTTGGTGAGGAAGACGTGCACCCCAAAATGGGGAAACGGGTTCAAACCCTGTTCCTTCTCCCCTGTATTAGGTGAATGTCTTTAGTATCTGGCCACTAACTGCTCTGCGGAAGGTCCCTCTCCTACTGCAGTTATTCCACTTGTATACTCTACTAATGGCTCATGAATCCAGCGGGAGAGAGATGGACTGCTGTCTCCAATGCTTAGGATACTCATCTAAGAGATGGAAGAGCATGCCCGGCCCCTAGTGCATGTCTGAAATGAGCGCTCCCATCCTTACACTGATTCTTATTCTGGGCGTTAGTAGTCTCTCCTCCTCGCTCTCTGGACTGGATAAGCCAAGAAGTACATCCAAGAAATAAAAATAAGAACTTGTACAGCCCAGGAATAAAGATCCCATTGATCAAAAAAAAGGTGTGCTTCACAAAAAAAAGATTCGTTTTCCATAAACCCGCGATTTTTGTCTTAAAAACTACTTTGTTGAAAAACTTCCAACCAACTCTCACCATAACCAAAATCTTTGAATTAAATATGTAATTATATCTAGAAACTGTGTTACAATGAATGATATCATCAGGGAACATCCTGCTCTTCCAAAGATATGGGCATGCCTAGATGTTGTCACTGGTAAACATTTATTTTTGCCTGATACAATTTAAGGCACAATTTTTCTAATCAAAATTTCAATGTGAACTTTGTCATCACACTAAATAGGGCTTTCAACACTTCTACAACTTAAGTTTCCGCTCTCATGTTTCTTCCGTGTCGTTTACAAAGTCGGGAGCTGAATGAGAAGTTCCTTGCTCTAATGTTCAATAGAAGCTAATCTCCTAGATCTCAACCAGTATACAATGCCTACAAGGAACTCTAATGCAAAAGCAGCGGATCAAAACAAAGGATGGAAAAAGTAACACCTAGACCAACGGAACTGAGAATGAAAGCTCATCTTCAAAATACGTATTTATGCTGTTTTTTGTAAAGTTGGAGAACGTAGCTTCGACGTGATCTTTCGTAAGGACAAGTTGAGCAATTCCACACAAAATACGGAGAAGCCAAGGCATTGTGTTGTTCATAGGAAACAGCAAATGCCAAAACTTACAAACTTGTATCATGTCCTTCTTTCTTGCTTTAGGGAGAGCTTCAAAATAATGCATACTTGTTCCATGCATATTTTACCTCGAATGAGTCCACATGCTGGAGCATGGGGTCAGGAAAGCACTCAGCCATCACATACCATCTGTGCAGGCTCTGTGCTGCATAGCCAGCGCTCTTCCACATTTTGCAAACGCGTAAAACTCTTGAAAGTTGGACAAGAGAAATCACTTTCAAGTGACTCCACTCGAAATGCGGGCTCTGAGGACAGAGATTCTTCTCTTTTGAACAGTTCTTCTGATTCTGCCCCAGTTAATGCCAAATAGCTCCTTGGCAGCTTAGCTGGTGCATCTCTTGGAAATGGAAAAAATAAAAAGAGTGAGGACTGGTCTGTAAGGGCTACTCTCTTAAAACGATCTGGAGAGCCTAACTGGCTACACACCAAAGAGATATAGTTATCATGAGCTTTTCGATAACCGTTTTTTCCCCCTTTTTACATTAATTAGGCGTTACAATGCTTGAGAAATACCAGACACGGACGAGCCTGAATACTGCCTCCAGCTGACCACTGTTCAGCAGGACCATGACCCCAGTATCTCCTGATATGAGGGCAAGGAGCATCTATATTCTCATTCATTCAGAAAAGCCACATGCTTCATCATCTTAACTGTAAAAGCAGAAACCTCAAAGGAAGTATTCACGTTTTCTTTAGGTGCTAAAACCAGCAAGATTTCAGGAGTCTTTTCCCAACTTTTCCAATGCCAGCCCTCCTACCCTCTCCTTTCTGCCACAAACCATTTCCCATTTCTCTTTCCATCCAGCCTCGCATAAGCCTCACCATTCATATTGCCTTTTCTTCTAGCCTCTCATTCCAGTTCCCTTCTTCAGCCGCCCTTTCTCGGACGTGGGCCTCGGCAACAGTGGCCAATTCTGAGGTGCGGAATCTGGGCATCTCTCCTGTAGTTCTCTTCCCCGGGCCAAAATGATTTCCTAAAGCATGGGTATATACACTGCACTCTAGATCTCCGAGGCCAAACTACTGATTTCATCTGGTTTGTACGATATAGTTGTTTATCTTTGCCTAACTTGATACGGATTTTGGTTCAGCTGCGAAAGTATGGAAGAAATCCATGAAGTTAGAAACAAGGAAGATTTCCTCATATAGGTGAGGTCTAAGAAAAGAGCTGCTGGAAGAAAAAGGAAGACGCTTTCCTGCTAAAATCAGGACAGCTATTCCAAGCATCACGGAAAATGCCACTAGAACAGGAGGAAGAAAGTTAAATGAAAGCAGCAGGAAGAAGAGAAGAGGAAAGGCTAGGAAGTCCTGGGAGCAGGGAAAATGAACCACAGGGAAGAGATTGTGCATCACCGATAAAGAACAGAGGGAGAGAAGAGACTGAGCTGTGAGGAGGGGGAGAAAAAGGAAAGAGAGAAAGAGGGAGGGAGGGAGAAGGAGAACATGATATGCCAGGAGTAGATAACAGCCAGGAACAGTAATATGAGAAAGACGGGAAGGACAGTGTGAACATCAAAGGAGAAAGAGAAAGAGGGGCTGAAGATAGCTCAAGGGAAATAAGTTATTTTTACTTAATAGGACAGGCCAATTTTAAGCAGTTCTCTGGCACTATTTGTGGAAAATAGTATCTTCTACTTAAGAAGCATTCCTCTGACATCGCGCCTCTAGTGTGATTTGCCGCAGCTTCTTCCTGTAAAAGCGCCATACAGGGAGGCTAGTCTGTCTCCATTTTCTTATACAGATAAACTGGACTAAAGGGAAGAGCCTCACTTATCCCCGGCACTCACAGAAACACTTCAGTTCCTCCAGTGCTTCCCTGCTCTTAACAAAGGGCTTCAACATTGCATTTTAACCATAAATCTCATTAGGTGCAGAAATAACTCCTTTCAGCCCGTACAAAATGGCTTCACCTGAATTCGGTGTAATGCTTTCACCAGCCAAAAGGCCATTTGCCAGGCGTAATGCCATCTTTAATAATATCCCTTGCACATGACTGTGCATGTATGTGATGACCCAGTTTACTGGGAAGGTTCGTTACTTTTCCATAGCTGCGTATGCCAGTAAATGCCCTCTGCAACTCATTAGCGTCGCGGGGCATCAAGGCTCAGCAGTAACAACTCTCTCCACCTCTGCATAAGGTAGGAGCACTCCGTTTCGTTTTATGCGCCTGCAGCAACGATACAAAAGCTCTGGCTCGCGGCTTGGAAGATGGGGAGAGGAGCCTCGAAGCCGACGGCAGCGCCCAGCGTCAGCAGCGTGAACCAACGCAATGAGAGCAGAGCTCCGAAACCTGCTGTTCTGCATGGGGTGACCCATCAGAGCCGGCGTTCAGGCCCATTTGTTTAAGCGCTGCTACCACAAGCAGCCACAGAAACCCAAAGAACAGAGCGGTTCAATGGGTTATTTAAACTGTGCATCAAAGCCATTAAAAATCCTCCACGAATAAAGGATGACACCTTCAGGGAAAAGCAAGGAAGGTGATCCTAACCACGGGGGGGGGGGGGGGGGGGGGGGGGGGACAGTTCAGGCTTCTTCCTTCGAGCTTGGCTGACCTTACCTTGGGCAATCCTACCTCCGAGCTGCGTTTCTCTGCCGGGTGTTGTGCCCCTTGCTGAAATGCAAAGGTCACATTGGACGTGCATTTGGGGGTTGCTGTTTTCAGCACGTGCGAGGCTTGGTGGGAATGCCACCCACTCCAGCAGACGTATATCCGTCCAAGTTATACTTCATACAATTATCATTTGGAGATAGAAAAGCAGCATGCAAGGACAGCAATGTGGTGACTTAGCAACGGTCCCTCGCTCGCTCTGACCAGAGGGAGTAAAGTCGAGAAGTATTTCAATGGATGAAAAATTACAAAAAAAACCCCACCACCAACAACAAAAAACCTACAAAAAGCCAAAAAAACATAGCACACCATGAGTGAGGGGTGGAGTACTGTATTTTTAATGGGATCTTAGACTCAAAATGCTTACTTTGCATATTCACCACCTTTTTTTTTTATTGGTTAAGTTTCTCATTACAATTGTACTATCATATCAGGCAGTATGTTTACAAGCGCTAAATAAAAGCAGATGGATTTAACAGCTACGTGAAGCTACATATTCAGCTCTACACAGCTAGGCTAGCTCACCAGGAAAGCTGGCGTGCATCTACCGCAGCAAAGCAGCCAAGTCTAGCTTGACCCACTGGCATTGCTGAGGAACTGGTAGCCTGCTCACAGTCAGAGGGCAGATTTGAAATAAATTCAGGAATCCGGCAAACTTAGCTCCATAATATATGCATATACATTAAAGCAAAAGACTAAGTGAGTACCGTTTGCCAGAAATGCTAATGTTTTATTTGCAAGTGTCAAGATGGATGTTGAAATCTGAGTAGTTTTATTCATGACTTTTGAGAGTTTGCCAGATCCGGCAAGACTGCCTCACTTGTCCTTCTTCCCTGTAGTCCTCTCTAGGCCATGCTGTGATAGAAACCCCAAGAGACTACAGGAGGTGGAAGAAAAGTGGCAGAGAGGTGTCCCCAGTAAGCCCTACTCTGAGTGCAGGGATATGCTAAACTTCTTTTTCTTCTCCACCATGACCGGTGGGAAGCTCATTAGCAGTGATTGCTTCAGCTTTTCTTCAGAGGCAGGAGTGAAAGGGCGGGGGGAAGGGATTGTGCCAGCTCAGTGGCTGGCAAGAGGATTAACTTTACCTTTAAAAAAAAGTAGGAAACCAATTCATGAAATCTCTGCTAGGAAGCTATTAAAATGTTGCATCTATAGCAAGGTTCCTTACAGGCGATGGAAGGCAAGTCCTTTAGCTCTTGATGTCCCAAACTCATTGCAAACCCTGACAAGTATCGAACTTTTCCCACCAGACCCCATTTCTGACCAAAGTGAGGGACTGGGACGTGAGACACCTCACCGGCAGCCCACCACAGTCTAGAATGTTTTTCCACCAGCTGGTAGGGATAACTTCAGACAACTTCAACGCAAGTTGGATACAGCTTACTACTTTGTGCAGTTTTTGCAGGAAAAAAATTATACCTGATACTGGTTTTCTAAACTGGCTGATTTCTAGGAATTTTTCTTCTCCATTAATTTGCTGATGATCACCGGACTAGAAATCATGGATGACTTCAAATCACTCACTCAGAACGCAACAAAGCGCTGCTCTTTTCCTTTATGGCAAGGAAGTTGGAAAGATGGTCTGAGTGGAGCTCCTGCTAGGCAGTATTTGTTTCCTCATTTTTAAAATTAATCTCTCATGTCTGACAACGAAAGCTAAAAGCAACCCTTGCCCCCAAAGAACTTACTGCACGAAAAAGACAGAAAAGCACAACCCTGAATAATCCAGAGGAGGAAAAACAACTGTTCACCTTTCATTTCTGTCATCATAAACGCACAACTTGGCAGTTTTGGGGGTAAGTGACATTTTCAGAAGGAACGGAGTGGGTGAGAGAGACGGCATGCTTCCCACTAGCAGGCTGCAGCCTGTGCCAACGCTTTCTTAAGCCTCTTAGTATATTATTAATCCACTTCCACAATGCTCTGCGTTTCTCTATCACAATGACCACAGTATAACCTGAGAACACCCCTCACTGCGCAATGCAAGCAGCGGTGGAACATCTGTACTTAGCTCTGGTTTCTCACATATGTTTTATACACCTCTTAAAATATTCCTGACAATTGTGGTTGTCCATCACTGTCAACACTTTCCTCTCCTCTTCAGTTCTGACTGTAGTCCTCATGCAACTATCCAACACACGTCTAAGGAACATTTTTCCACATATTAGACAAGAAATGTCACACTAACCTAAGGGTCAAGTCTTCACTTCCTTGGGCTCTTTTTATTTCAGCCAGTTGAACAAAACTGTTTCAAGTAGGCCATTAGGAACTGTTTTATTCCACTGCTACCGATAAAGGAATGTGCTCTTCTCGCCCTTTCTCTTGCATCAAAGGATATTCCACTTTTTTTTTTCCTTTTGTTTTTTAGGCTAGACTTTGGATAGCCTATGGCCTACCTCCACAAAGATTTTTCCTAGCATGCCCCACAAAATGCTGGATGGAGAATGTGCCATCAGACATTCAGATCAGATGGTTAACTCATTTTTAACTGAATATTTGTACCACTGTCTCTAAAGATAGTTCAGTGTACTCACTCTGCTTAGAGCTTCAGTACCTTCAAAGCTTATACCAACAACAAACTTTCACGATCCTTCAAAGACAAATGAGATGCCTGTGACCAGCTTTCTCAGTAAGGCGATCATACACAGACCAAAGAGCTCATAACTGTTGTTTTAATGGATTTTCAATTCTGTTGTCAGGTCAGTAATCCTTTTTCTCCACAATGTCACTCAGAGACTTCAAAAACCACAGCTGGGTTTGAATAGCCGGTGTTTATTTTATCTAGGAGGACATCACAGGGCATGGTTCCTTCTAAGCAAATCAATTTATCTGCTGTTGACAGCAAGTATTCGTCAGCGGTGCTAAGTAGTACAGGAGGTTACTAAGAGTGCACTAACACATAGCTTCCAACTATCAGTCTGACAAACATCCTAAAACATTTTATCTGCCTTTATCTAAGTTCCTGAAGGCTTGATAATCCATCAGAATTACTGTTTGCAACATGCTGTACAGCAGTTCTGGAAAACGTTTTCATGTAATAAAAACAGAAGTGTTGCTTATGAAAAAGAACGATCAGCAGGAAAATGGAACTCAAAAAAAAAAAAAAAAAAAGAGAAAGACAAATACCAAACAAGCCAAAAAATGTCTTGTGTTTTCAGCAGAATGACCCCTTGCGATAGGAAATGAAGATCATTTAGGATTTAAGCATGCGCTTAATATTAACGCATGACTTCATTCAGGTATGAATACCAGCACTACCTGGAAGACAACTGCTTTTGTGAACTGAGACAAATCACGTAATACCTAGTTACATATTCTTCTCGGCATTAGGAATCAAGGGACCATTATCTACATTTTTCTTTTAACAGTCAGGGAAACAGAGGCAGGGAGATGAGAAGTGAGATCTCCAAGGATCCCAACCAGCCTAACGGCGAAGCTGGGAATAGAACCGACGTCTCCGAATGCTGAACCAAGTCGTACCGCTACTTCTCTGACTCATGCTAGGAACTGTTTGCTAAAGGGTATGAAGCTTTTCAGAAGTTTTGCATGCTGTGTCAGCTATTCCAGTAAAATAAATGATTCCAAGAATTTAAGGTCAAGTAATCGGCCTTGGCATTGATCTTTCCTTGAAGGCTTCATGCTTGGAAGCCAGTGACAGCTAGTTCTGGAATCAGTCAACATTTACAGTAGTCAGGATTTACTGCAGGATTAACAATCGCACTAACCATCTGCATTCCTGCTCCTAGGACAAGAGCATTTGTCCAAACGCATTTGTTATGTTCTGTCAGCAAAAAACATGATTTGTTTTGCAAAAATTCTGGCTAGGAGATGGAGTGCTCTTTGAAAACCTCTCCTAAATGGGGCTACGGTCAAGGTACCATGACCTACTTTTATTTTATTTTTCTTTACAGAGATTGTTTCTTACTCTTTTCTCCCTTGATCAGAGATGCAAAAAACCTTCAGTGCATAATGTATGCACTGGGTGTGACACCCTGTTTGAAAAAGTCACAGCCCTTAGCTTTGCTCAGGAGGAAACGAAACCTAAAACTGTAACCATTTATCAGTTGACACATCCAACAGGATTACCTAAGCATGCAAAGGAAAAAAGTCTAGATAGATGAGGTATTTTAAGCAGCGACAGAACACTTTACCGGCCTTTCTGGTAGTCTGTAATGTTTAAGATTTACAAGGAATACGATGACTAATGTGCTCTGTACAAAAGCAGAGCTGGCCACTGCATTCCTTTCAAGAAGTCTACGTGGAAGAGGAGAATATCCATTCAAGTCTTAGCATTTAATTACACAGATACGTCTTGCTCTCTGCCTTGCGATTTGGGTGCAGGACAAAACAGATAGGATAAGACAGTATCTGGCACAAAAAGCCAAGCAAAACAAGCCCTGGCAATAATTTAGAGCAAAGCCTTTGCTGGGTATTTTCTTCTCCAAAGTGGGAGCCAGCAACAGGAACGCATAAACTGCTCGCATCCTCTCAAAACGTGTAGGAGGCGCAAGCTCCTCGGTTTTCAAGGCAGTATAACGGCACCCTCCCACCAGCACAAAAGTAGGGCTAAATGTCAGTAATACAATAAAACTCAAGCTGTAAATCTCACCTACAGTAAGAAAGACTGTTATATACAATCCACTCTTGTCAAAACAGCAAATGATTTGTGTATCACTCAGAGGGCTACGATCTCTTTTGGAGACTTTTCCCCAAACGGTGGGAGGGCGTCACACAGCAGTAACGTTCACAGTACCTGTTCCTTTCAAAACGGAACATTGGTCACTCAGCAATTTTGTTTTCACTGTTTACGAAAAATAACAGTTGTTCTGGTAACTATGGCATATCATAACATGCCTACTGTTGCGGTGATAAAGGAAGATGCCTGGGAAAGATAAACTCTCAGGGTAGAGAGGGAACGCACTTGATGTAATGGGAATTTCATTTCACAGGAAGAGCTTTCCTAGGGTAATAAAACTTGTTCCAGATGGTTTTTCTTATATCCTTCCCATAAGCACTTGAACGCACACATTTTTCAATGCATAAAGTGATGTAAAACAGGAGACCTTCCAAGAGCTTCCCTTAAACTCGACATTCTCCCAAGGACTAAAACACTCGCAAAATGCATTTTTCCATACCTGCGAAGCAAGTCTCCGCATGGCCTCTTCCTGGCGGCGGCGCATTTCGGGGGTCCCAGGGCAGCTCCCGCTGGTGATTGAAGAGTGGGCAGAGGGCGGCTGCGTCAAGGGCAGCTCTCTGTTTGCATCCACATCTGTTCAAGGAAAGAGGTTATGAATTGCTAGAGGACAAGTACGAGTAGCATCATTACTACACAGCTGATGTTTTTCCAGCAGTTCATGCACGGTAGTTACCATACTATCCACAAGTACCGTTTGGGATTTCAGGCAGTGGTAGACCATGATCTGGGTCCACCCAGCACAAAGGCTTCCAAAGAAATTTCCTTGCGAACCAACACAGGAAGGACTGCTAAGATAAAAGCTCTGAGCTTGCCTTGCCTTACTCATCTCTTCCATAGCACCTTAAGTGATTTTAAGACAAGCAGAATAACTGAGTGAACTGTATGTTCCTGAAAGTACGGTCTTGTCTTCAAGTCTGCTACGTTTTCGTACAAGGCTCTCCTACTCTGCAGGTCTGCCAGGAGATCTTCCCTCTTTACGAACTATCAATTGTTAATTTGGTCCTGAGTCTTTCTTCAGTGGAGCCAGCCAATTTTTCTGAATTATGTGATCATTTTATAACATGCATAAATGGAGAGCCATAGCTAGCATATCTATCTGAAGGTCATTAAAGTGAGCAGAGACAGGGAGAGCAGGAAATTCAGAATAGCACCAGGGCCTGGAAAAGGCCTGCAAGCAAATAATGAATTATACTGGAATCAGTCAGGTCACCGGAGCAGCTTTCATGATTAAACATAGATTTTTATTAAGCAAAACAGAAATTTGTTTTAGTGCATGAAAAAAAAAATCAAGGACATTTTCATTACAATTCTTATCTTCTCTTGCTAGACTAGGACTTCTCTGAGCTCTTTAGGAAATACAGTCAAATTTGTTGACTGATTCCGAGGGCTTTTATCCCAACAGCTAATACCGAGCAATTATTCACCTTTCAGCTTCACGGAGGCACCAGAGTGGAACAAAAGACAGTGTGCTTGGTGAGACCAAGGATCTTTTCTCTGTCCTTTGTGCATGAAAGATGCAGGGCTCTTTCTCACTGAAAATATCCAAGCTTTTAGCCTGGAAATAGCTAAGTATGGTCTCTTTAATCTCCACAATCTCACTAAACAGACTGGGGAGATGCACAGTTGGTGCACTGCAGGGCTGTAGTTAAAATATAGAAACAAGCCCTGCCTTTCACTATACATTGTTCACTTAGCTCTGACAAGTGACATTATTCAACGTGCCAACATTTGGTGACATTTCAGATGTTTCTACATGGTAAGAGTACTCGAAAGCAGCAAATAGATTTAATGACAGTTTCACTGAGATATAGTGACCTAGATCCTTAAAGATACCTTTAGGTGTCTAACCCAGTATTTTTACTCCTGTCAAATTCATTTAACGAGAGCTGTGTGATTTGAAAGTGCTGTCAGCCCCACCTGCGAATGTGTCAGCGCAGAGTGACATGAGTTGGATGGGACCAGAAGAGGTAGGGAGATCCCGGGTGTCAGGCCTATCTGGCGTGTGCGACCTCCTCTAAACCTTTCTGATAAACCGAGAAACCAGTCATACGGGAAGGAGGATGCAATGCATCAGTACAGATTTGTAATAATGAAATCCTGGCAATTACAACCAGAGCTTTTCTGTTAAGTAAACCAGAGAGAATCTGTGATGTTTCTATGTCAGAAAAATAAGAGACAGATTATTTTGACTCTTCTAAGAGTAAATTTGGAACGGGAGTAGTATAAATATTGCCAATGGGTGTTTCCAGAGCCACAGATTTGGCAACAAAACCTCAATTGATTTATTGGGGTTGAAGAGCAATGGAACCTTTTCAGCCAAAATATTAAGAGAAATAAACAGAAAAGGTCTCCGAGCTTTGAAGACGCCCGTCCCGCAGGACTTACGTTTTGGAGAGGCATGTGGGCTATCAGAAGCAATCTGTCTCATGCGTGTGCCGTGGCAGCTGAGAGCAACCAATCTGGAGATGATGGCGGTTTTCCCGAATCCTATGTTCCCAACGATCACGACCCCTCGGTTAACGCTGGCGTTGGAGCTCTGCAGCTGCGCATCTATCTCGTGGAACACCCAATCGCGGCCGACGAACACGGACTCCGTCGTGATGCTGGGCACCTCAAAGAGCAGCGGTTTCAGAGAGATGTCAGGAGGTCTATAGGGTGCAAAGCGTACTGAAAAGCAGAAACAACAGGGAAACAACGTAAACGTCAATGCTGGCAGAGTAAAACCACAGTTAATGAAATCACTGTTTAGTCGTACTTAGAAGGTTTTCCATTGCAAAAGCTGAAAACGAGCTTGTTTATCACCCGCTGGTTTGTTGTTAAAAATAGCTGGCTCATTCATAGCTTTTTCCATTGAATGAGTTCGGAGAATTTTACACGAGGAAGTAGTTTAGAGTTGGGGAAAGGGAAGCTGGAAAAGTGAAATTTCTTGTTTAAGGTCACCGTAATTAAAGACCCCGCCGTGAGGCAGAAAGGCATGCTCTGCGAGTCCGCTGGCTCCATTCCCCTCTGACCCCGTTTAGTATGTTTAAGATCACCTGTACGACACAAGCAGCACGAAAATCTTTGCACCTGTGTTAAATCCAATTTAAGCAAAGTTATTTCAACTCCTCTAACGTATATGAAATGAAAACAGCCTGATGATGGGGTTTTCCTGGATGACAATCAAAACGCTTTCTCTTTCCACGAGGAAAATACTCACTCTACCTCAATCTTGCCACGCAGAAAATTTTAGTTTTAAAACACGCAGACTGGCTTTAAAGTTCAACTGGTAGGCTCCAGCACCCGTAACGCTAGTAAATGGCAAAACTTAAAACAGCGCAATTCAATCCAAATACAAATAGAGTTTCCAGTGTTTGCTTACTGCACATCTCAAGAAAACTTTCTACCTATTCCAGTAGACCTCCCTGCAATATTGCAGGCAAGCAGGAAACCAGCGCACGCTCACACTGCTGAGGATCCTGCTCGAGATTTATATCCTAGTGGAAGATGGATGAAATCGGGCTATGTAATATCTCAGTATAGACAGATGCATATGCATTGCTGCTTCATATGGGAGATGCATATGCAAGTCTTGAGCAGCGTTGTAGGCAACTTAACAAGCGATACAAAAAATACTTCCACGGCTTCTACAGATAACCTATGCTGGCGCAACAATAAGGTCTCAAAACTTAGAAATTGATTGTGTTATTTTTTTCATTTCTATGGAGTGAGGTTTTTTTCATTTCAAAGAGTGAGAGGAGGAGAAATTCGAGTGCATCTCCCTGGCAATGCAAGGAAAATCAGAGGCATTTGTGGCTAAATTAATACTTAAGGAAGGTCATGAAAAACAGCTATAACTTGCTTCACTGCAATCTCAATCTAATCTCTATTTCAAAGTTTCAAATAAGTAGCAGAAGAGCATTCTGCTACCTTTTGCTTTAACCTAACAACCTGCCAGCTGCTGGAGCGTGTTTCCATGTAGGAATTGATATGGTCTTGGGTTTCTTGAGATGCTAGAGACTCCCAGGGCCTTCTGAAAGCAGAACCGGCCAGAACAGCTGCCCTCATGTCTGTAGATCTGCTTACTCTAATTCCTCCTTCTTTGGGTTTTTCTGCACCATATCAGACAGGAATATACCTCTCAGCCTGTAAAACCGGAATTACGTGACATCAAGAAACTAAATAAATGACAATTTGCTGAAATCTGTAGATGAGCATCTTTTTCTTACAACCAAACCTGCTTTAAAGCGGCTTCTCACCATGAATGTTATAAAATCCCATGCCGTCTTCCCCTGATTAGCAAAACCCGATTCCTAACTGAAGGTACGCAGAATCCTGTTGCAGACTACGACCGCTTCCGCAACGCAGCAACTGCTAGCCTTTACATAGGAAATCCGCAAGAAAATACCCCCAAAATAGGGGGAAAGTGTTCAAAGTAGTGATGCCCTGCCCTTACTGTCTCCGTACTACATAGTGGCAACTCCTTGCAGAACTTGCTTTTCTAAGCCCACCTGGAGCAAGTCCAGCTTTTGCTGTAGCTGCGGAGAAGCTGCTGGCCCCGTGCACATGGGCAGTCCTTGCCGCTGAAATTATGAACTCCTGGACATGGACTGCGGTCACCTTTAGCTTATAACAACATTTATGGCTAAAACCCAACTGAGCCTTGAAATGTTCTCAAGAAGGTTTGAGGGTGGAGGGAGAGGATATCTTCCATTTGGAACAAGTTACCTAGGGGGCACACACCTCAAATGAGCAATAACTGTATACAGATTTGGTACAAACGTGGTATTAGAAAGATCAACTCATACGGCTCGTACTGCCGTATGCAATGATATCGGATGTAACGATATTGTAGGACAGACTGTGCATTTTAACATGGCTTTAACATCTGGTTTCTTATTCTCTAAATGTTGGCATTAATTTAGAAAAAAAAAATCTAAATCTTCCTTCGATACGTCCATACGATTGAGATCTTCTCTAACCATATGTGACTGAACTGTTTGTCCAGAAAGTCAAGATGCAACTAAAGTGACGTACCTACGCCATAGAGCTCGAGAGAAGAAGAGACAGGCTCCCCACCAAATGGTTTCACCTAAACAACTGCAAACTCTTTATCTTAAAACATAATTTCTGCAAGTTAGGATTAACTGAAGTGGATGGAGCTGCACGAGTTGAACGGGAATTCGGACGTCGCCTAGTCTGGAGCCGACGTGTTTACCCATGCAAAATTGGAGCAGCGGATCATGAAAGTTAAATGCCTTTTGTTTTGAAATAAATATGGCATGGCGGAAGTGAAAACGGCTGTACAAAATCTAGGTGTCTTTATAGCTCATTTTAAAAGAAAGCACGCGAGGAGGTAAAAGGAGGAGGAGTTCCCAGAGCAGGGCTAAAGAAGGATTAAGGCCGGAGACTATTGCTTTAAAGAGCTCTCTCGCAGCACAATCTGTACTGTCGTCATTTACATTAGCTGCTTCCAACTGAGGCCGTTTTCCGTCTTTGAAGTTCGAAAGCCCGCAGATCCTTCAAAAGCACAAACAGAGCTCAGCAAGCGCTGAAGTCTGTCATGTCTTCAGCAGCTTACCCGCCTCGGAGCAGGCGCAAGCGGCAGCTTAATGCCCACGCAGGCTTCCCGCGCCGTCTTGAAGGCCGTAAGTGGTAGAGATAACGTTACGGCATCGTGCTTTGTACGGAGAAACGAACTCTTGGAAGCTAAACTCCTTTAAAACAGCCTACCGAATTACAACGGCAGTATGTTTGATCTACACGAGAAGAGGTTAGAACTATGCTCCCACCCTCTCTGGGTCCCAGCGCCGGGAACCTCCGATGAGGAACGTCCTTTACGTTTATGACAGCAAGGAAAAACGGAGTTGCTTTTGATATGAAGGTGTGGACGCCCTTCGAATCGCCCGAGCCCACGAGCGGCTCCCGCACACTTGCCCTTGCCGGGGTCTGTCCCGCGAGCACAGGGCGATGGGCCGGGGAGGAAGAGCGCTGGATGAGTGTTTGGGGTGGCAAGGAGCCAGGTGGGCTGCGGCGGCTGGCAGTCCTACTAAATATATAAGCTGTGCGATCCAATAAGCTCCTGCTTTGCACAGGATTCAAATCTCCATTTCTTTTCAGAGGCGAGAAGGAGTATGATGCTCTGAGACCGAGTGATGACGACACCTTGCGCTACCTTTTCCACCAGGGAACTCAGCACAGTTTGCAAGACGGGGGCTGCTGCTCACAGCATTGGGCTGCAGGTGGTTAAGTTAAATCCAACCGGTAATTCTGTCCGAAAGCTAATCCACTGCCCGTATAATCCATGCTGAGTGTGCTGCCACATTTTCCCATCGTTTAAGCAAGCTCAGTTTTAGCGGAGGCGGTACCTTCTCCAGAATTGCCTCCACCCCACATTGACAAAGGAAATCCTAAAACCAGTCTTTAGCCAAGTGGAAATGAATATATATACACATACATATATATATATAAAATATATATATCTTGGTTGTCACACGGGAATAGCATTTGCTCTTCTAAAAAAGGCTTAACCAAACCACAACGAAGAGACATACTCACCCACTTCTCTACCAATAACCAATTTTCCTGCCTGTCCAACCCTACCAACAACACTCACCTCTTATCTCTGCCCACCACGAAGCGTGCCCTTTTCTTCTGACGGCCTGGCGGGATATTTAATAATAGTATCAAGATCACGTGCAATAGCGATGAAATCTTGGGAGAAAAAATGTAAACCTGTAGCTTGTTAGAGGTATATATAATTTATACAGACTGGAAGACAATAGGCATCTTTGTTGTACCAACCACTTTCCATTTTGATTAAAGTGATTTATATTTTATACCCAAATATGGGCTTCGATTGGCAAGGGTAGGATAATCTGAGACATTCAGTATTGAAAAAAAATTGCTTCTCCATATGCTTTCATATTTAAGAACATCAAAATACATGCAGTACATAGCACTAGTCTGCTGTATTCTGAAAGGTGCTTTCCATCAACAAATACCAGCTGTTTGCACAAAAGCAAGAGCTTGGCAATTAAATCCGAAGCACCAAAAAGACTTGCTTGGGATGTGAAACCTTTCACTCTGCCTGGCAAGCTCGAGCTGTTGTAACAAGTCACTCTCCCTTCCATTCAAGTCTGTGCCTTCGTTTTCCAGCGGTCAGGAATAATAAACAGCCAATACTGATTTTTTTCAGGTGCTCTTTCAAAGCAGGCCTTGGCTACCCAAGGAGCAGCGAGAAACGAGTAATTACAGTTTCAGAGAGCAGTAGTTAACAACTAAGAAACAGAAGTTTCAGTAATGCACTTGACATCTGCCTCGAGCCCACGAGGTATTGTTTAATCCTGCAAGTTGCTTCCTAAAATAAAGCTTTCTTTGGACTGATTCGGTAGTTATTTCAGGAGCGTTTCCTTTGCTTCTGTTCCCTGTTGCTTTTAAGTCATCCAGAAGCTGGTTCCCATTTGTCTCCGCATCCAGCAGTGGCACCGTACGCGAGCCTCTTGCACGTATGTCTCGGGCACGCAGCGAGAAACGGGAGCGTCTGGCCACAAGGAAGACATCCCCTGCCACATCCATGTGGCCGGGGGTGCTCAGAACAGGCTCTGCACTCCATTAGGCACCAAAATTAACTCCACATGCTAGAAACCCCAAATATTTCATTTTCCTGCGCGGTCTACGTTGAATCCTGCGGCAGCGTTAGCCCTGCATGTTCTTTTAAGATGCTGCCCTGCTAATACCTGTTTGGAACTATACCTTCAAGCCCATACATTTGCTTTCAGGCAGTAGCATCAATATTTTCCTACCTCGATTTTCCTAAAACATGTATGAATAATTTAAAGCTGCCATCAACTAATTGCGAGGTACGTGCCAGATCAGTTCCTGGATCTTCTCTGCTGAGCAACTCCGACAGCGTCCCCTGCTCCTCTTTATTTTCTAATCCTCCGCTGCCAGGCACGATGTAGACCTGAGACCCAGATCAGCGACCCGGTCGCTTGAGCAGCATCATGCCGAGGGCTCCGACGAACCCTCCGGCACTCTCTGCAGCCAGAGTTTTGCAGGAGGATGAACGAGCCTTCGTCTTCATCTTAGAAGCCCAGTTTATCGCAAAGGAATGAACAAAGAAGGGAAAAACTAGTTAAAAACAAACAAACAAACATGTTATGAGGAAAGGAGAGGGAAGGCTGCACTACAGCTACGTTTTGTGCAGAAATGAATTAAAGCATAAGCTAATGGAAAGGACTCTGAAAAAGAGGGCAAAAAGGCCCAGAAGAAACAGGTGAAGACGTGTGCACACATTCTCGATGAACCATATTAGCCACCTGACTTTAGTGCCTGGGAAAATCGCAAAGGGTATTAATCAGCTGCATCTCCATCCCTGACCATTTGTCAGGCTCTTGCTAGGTTTGATGCTCCTTTTTAATGACGCACTTTCCTGTGCGTAAGCTGGAGTACCGCAGAAATACCCAAAACTTCAGATAACATCCAACAATTGGAAAGCATGGAAATTAAATCCATGCTTTCATGGAGATTATTGTGTGGAGTGACACAGTACAAGGTCTGGTCGAGGGAAATTTTCCTGCCAGCATAGGAGACTTGACAAAAACTGCAAACTTCTGCAGAGCCCAACCAATATATTCCCATCCCTACCTGCAACAGTCCGCTGTGCCTGTCCTAAACCTATTTGCAGCTGAAAACATCAATCACAGCAAACCGAAGCTGGTTGTATTATGTGACCAGATGAGCAAAAGCCATTGGGCTGCAATCTAGCAGCAACCCTAAATCTGCGGTTCAAAGGGCCATCCTGCTTCACCGCGCAGGTTCAAAGGACCATCCTCCTTCACCGCATAGGTTCAAAGGACCATGCTGCTTCACCGCGTAGGTCGCTCTCCGCCACGAATTCTCAGTTATTTTATTTTGTTGCAAAACTCTTAAACGCCTGCTCAGGAATCATTTACTTTGCAGACTCCTCGCTCTTCAAATGGGATTTTTTTCTCGGCTACTTTGGCAATCGGCATCTGCAGTTCATTATTTGTTTTCTGCTTTGCTCTAGCTGCGTCTCTGTTGCCGTTTTAGTATTCTCCGGTGGCACACAGATCAGCCCATACAGGACTAAGAGGCACAGCCTGAATATTGCCAATAGGTTGAGAAGAAACACAGGCCAGAAGCGCTTTAATATCTACAACGAAATGCAGCCTGGAACAGCACAATAATATCTATCAGCATCTACCCCAATTCTTCATTAAATAAGAATGCATAAAGTATTGATATGCATGAGTTTATTTTCTTTACTTGCTTTAGACTGCAACTTCTTTCAAGTGTCATCTGAAGTGCACCCATCCATCACTATGAAAATAATACCTGGTTTTGATGGACTCCATGCCTGAAAAGGCTAAACTTTTTTTTTTCCCCGAGCAATTTTTAAGAACAGCATGAAAAGTCTTACCCAAAGGTTATGGCATGAAATAGATGCCAATAGGAAAAAAAGAGAAAAGTATAATGGAAAGCTTAAGAAAATATGCTACTGTCATACTGCTTCCGTTAAGAAATAGTCCTTTTCCATTGTAATGGTGGAGTCTGGATATTCTACATTACATCCATCAGCCGCTTTTCCCCTCCAAATCTCACCTAAGCAACATGATTCTCTACACACTGCAGTGACGTTGTCTCTTTGGAGAAAAAAAAAACCATAACGGCATCAGTAGGGATGCTCTAATACCATATAATTTGGTCGCCATCTGCTTCTAAACTCCAAGGTACATCACAACTATCATCTTGCACATTAAGTTACAATAACCCAAAATAGCTTCAAATTCTGCTGGCTCAAAAAAGTAAAAAGAAAAGCGCATTCACCCTCCTATTAAAAACCTGCCACGGCTATGAAATACTCCGAATGCTCTTAGCCTTCAGGATTCAACTGGAAAGTTGTTCTCCTGGTTAAAATAACCAATGTAACAAGCACAAAAAATAGCAGGGACAGTCCCCCCATTTAGTATTTCTGCACTGGGATTTTTAAACGCTGGGACCAAAATGAATGGGCTGTAACGTATGCCATTGGATACGAGGTCAGTAATATTGCATCACTGTTTTGGCACAGTGCCAAGACTAGAGCTATTAAAGCTAAACCCGAGTTTAGGATTGCCAGTTGGAACAAAGCCGATGACTGTCACAGCCCAGATTGAAGCAATTTCAAGGTAATATTTGGAATTTTTTTAGTATTTGGGGTGAAAAAACCCTACGCAGTCAATGAAAAAAAACATTTCCAAATAGCGACGGTTTCATTTTTTTCATCCCCTTCTCTTCCCTCTCTTTTTCAAAATAGCATCGCGCTTCACCTAGAACTAGAAGCAAACTCCACAAAGATGAAACGCCACTGCCATCCTCATGTAACCTTACCAAGCAACAGGAAAGGGAGGGGAAAAAAACCCTCATGTAGCGCTACGTGTTTTTTAAAAGTGTGTCTGGAAAACAATTTGATCCTGTTCCTACAATAAAGTTTAATGTTTTGGATGCAATCGCTGCAAATTGCAAAGGCTTGGCAAGCGCCTCGATTCAAACATATGGAAATTTGGTCTGTCGAAGTTTGCTTTCTTCACTTACTGCCTGCTAATGCATTTTCATAAGCGTCTCACCAGCCAACATGATTTCATTACAAACTGCGATCCAAAACAACACCAAACCACTTCCCCCTCTGCCCCTTTCCGTCAGGGACTTGGGTGTTTTGCAGAAATCCCACCAACGCTAAAACAGGCCATGAATCGCTGCACTGAAACGCAACCTCTCATGCAGCACCGTGCTCTGACTCCGGATTTCCTTACCCAAGGCGCTTGGGCAGCTTCTCAAAGGAAATAAGAAACATATTACCCAGAGAAAGGGAGAGTTTTATGCATTGGCAAGAGAAACTGGTTTCCCTATAGACAACCAAGAATGAACTAGTCTTGTGGCACAGCAGTAAGCAGAAATTCTCCTAAGAGACCCAGAAATAGGATTTTACAGTTTCATCCTTGGATCACTAGCAGCCAAGGGTGCCACTGAGGTTGTCCTCTCAGAGAGGACAGCTGAAGCTTTCTCAGCCATTGACTCATCTGCGCGATGACGGATGATTAGGGGGAAACATGAACCTGGCGATATGCTATATGCAAAACGGCTATGAGAAAAATCGTTTGAAGATGCAACCAGCAGGCCGTGCGCGTCCGTAACGGGGACACGTAGGGCCGAGGGCTCGCGGCGTGTAAGTACGCGAAGTAGCGGCGGATGGACGGGTAATGTGATCCTGGGCAATATGCTCTAGGTGTCCCTGCTTGAACAGGGAGGTTGGACTAGATGATCTCCAGAGGTCCCTTCCAACCTAAACGATTCTGTGATTCTGTAACTCCCCCACCGCTTCTGATCGAGGTGGGAGCACGTTTTCCCACAGCAGAGCGTCAATCCAAGCTGACAAATTTGCCAACTTGTGCTTGCATCCCTCTAAAGTGAGGCCGCTCAGAATTGGGGCCAATTCAGGCACATGATTCCTCTGCAATCCACCCGACGCACCATTCGAGGCTCCTACATTTTGACGCACGCGCTCTTCCAAACAGCACAACTGCCCAACGCCTGGGGGACACCGTTAGCACCCATGTCCTTTCTGCCGTGCTGTGATGGGGGAACGCATCTTTAACGTGGCAACCGAGAGGCATGCACCTAGCAAACCAGAGAGACATTGAAATCAGCCCAGAAAAGCAACCCCAAAACGCCACGCTAACGGCGTTTCGCTGATGGTGGCACGAGCCGACATTTGCCCTTGCATGCTCCTGAACGAAGCGGCTGCAATATAAACCCCAGAGGCCACCGGGAAGCGCGGGAGCACGAGGGCCGTGGGCTCGCTCCTACCTCGCAGGTCCTGCTGCGTGCGGGCGCCAGCCATGCTCTGCCGCGGCATCCGGAGGGACGTCCGGAGCGGAGTGTGTCGCTGCTCGTCCAGGTAAGCCAGGTCCTCCAAGTGGGCTGAGCTGGTGGCTGTCCCAAGAAAGCAGACAAGTCAATCACACAATCACACCTACCTTTGACACCTAGTATTTTGCTCAATATATATTTTTCCTTCCCCCCCCCAACCTTATATAAAGTACACCCATTTATGATTACATTAGATAAACTCAGCTGAGATGAAGCAAGCCTTCATCTGAATTACTGCTTTCGACCTCGACGTGCCGTAAATCCAATGCCGGATGAAAAAAAGCAAGCGTAAAATACTATTTGAGAAGCTTTATTCCACTCGCTCTGGTCCCTAAGAAAAACGCGAGTTTCTTAGAGGTAGATATTACAAGTCATTCGGATAGATGATGCATGAAAGCACCCGGCACTGTAATTTCCCGCAGCTAGGAATAACGAGGTGTCTTGGCAACATCCTCGCGTGCCCCTAGATACCTGCTGTGGTTTGGTTTCCTGTCGATGTTCACAAACAAAAAGACAAAGAGAAACTCTCAGATCTGATCTAAAGTTCTCCCAATCACCAAAACTTATTTAATGGCACGCGTAGAAAGTTTGACAGAGACGGTCAGCGCTTCCTACTGTAGGAAAGGCAACTTCATAGTGCGTTTTACGCCAAGGTCCACAACATCCTCTTCAATTTTTTTTAGAGCTGCTTGATTCGGATGTTAACGTTTACCTATTCATAAAGCCAGAATTAGGGGCAGAAAAATTAAGCCTTCAGACGAGCAAAAAAACCACATGAGCAAGCGAGAAAAACGTTAGTCTGAACTGAAGATAATTTTACTATTCCGATGTTATTTGCTCATGGGAGAATTTCATTTTCTTCACGTTAGATTAACGAGGCATAATTTATTGGTCTCTGCTGAAGGTGCCATCGCTATAGGAATGTGTGAGGTTGGAATAAAAACCGCTGCCACAAATTTTATCTTTGTCTTTTGGAAAATGACAGATGATACAGCGCAAACCATTTCTTCCTTCCATTTTTCACCGTAAGCACTACAAATGTGCCGTCACCCTGCCCGTCGAGAGCGTACGTCCCGCGGCCGGGGCTCCTTGCGCAGGGGGCAGAGCTAAGAGCGACCACCCCCACGGCACAGCACAAACAATAAAACCCATAACGGGGGTAATCATCCCCATTTCAAAGACGTTTCTCTCTGAACTGCACGGCGTCGAGCATCACCTCCCGTACGGCACTTCTTACCAAGGACATGACATGCACAACGTTCATTTCGGCTAGCAGTTCTTTAAAAAATGCTTTCTTCCCTACAGTGACCCAATGATTACAACTATTTTTAAAATCAAATGTTGTTATGAAAGGGAATAGAGTGGACGGTGTCTCATGGGTTGATGAGAAAATGCCTTCCAGGCCATATTAGAGAGGGGTGACTAGACTTAACATTTGCCACCAAGCTGCATCAATCAGTACACAGAATAGTAATCTTTTATACAGGGATAATTGATGACTGGAAGATGGGAAAAACGTGGTTTAAAGAGAGTAAGTTCGGATCATCTGTATATGAATTTATCCATCATGCGGAAAGCATTTCCGTTCAAACCAAACGCTATTTTGCCCTTTTGGAGCACCTTCCAGCCCTGTAACTTGCAGAATATTATGAAATGACAGAACGCAGATTCAACCGCTTGGAAAGCCTATTCCTAATTATACATAGAAAACTGATAAAAATGAGCAAAAAGGCTCTGCAGATCACCAGGTCTCTTCGTGTTTTGATAAACATGCCCAAAATTCCCGTGAAACCAATGGAAATCACTGTCAATAGGCAGCTCTTCAGTATTTTGCTTGGATCTGATATTGCTTTTTTGATATGTTCATTATTATAATAATTTTGCAGCATAAAAAAGGTCCCAGTGGAATATGTGACCGATAAATGAAACCACTGCAATTTCTGATTCATTCACTTCAGTATTTGGTTACTTACTGCAGCACGATTATTGTTGTAAATTGAAATAATTAATTGAATGGCTTCTTCCAGGACTGCCTGTAAAGCCGGCATTAATTCTTTTACTGTGAAATGGGGAAATAGTTTGAGCTAGCTCTCTAGAGCGGCTCAGGGCACTGGCAATCCCGCCTCTCTTTCCCACAACACATGCAACAATTTAACAAAACTGAAAGGCGGAACATTTCCAAACTCAGAGAAACACTTTTTGATAGGATGCCTGACGACCGCGTTTAACGAGATCTTGCTGCAGTCCAAAGCTGAGCAAGGTTAAGAGGCTGCAGCAGGGGGTGGGGGTGAGGTGCTTAAATTTGGCAGCAGTTTTAAAAGGTGCTTTTAAAAGTGGCTGCATTGTATTTATAAGAACTCCCTCCTGCCCCCCCCCCAAAAAGAGGACAGCAACGGGAAGGCAGGAAACTTTAACCGTTCGGTTTTTGCCAGCATCTCATTGCTAGGACAAAAGACAGACAGCAGGAGCGAGGGGGGGGGGGGGGGGAAGAGAAAACTATCAAAGTCTGTTTTCAGACGTCCTTCATGCTCCTCGGCTCTTACAAAGTTGATTAGATGTTCACTGTGAAGCAGCAGATTAGAGCTGAAAGGCTGCAATTAGAAAGATGCGGATTTACGGCGGATGGAAGTGATTTTTTGTAAGCACTAAACCCGCTGCAATCTGCTCACGGCCCCTCCAGGAGTCGGGCTGCAGCTGCGTTTATACCTAGGTGGCCCAGGCCAATGCAACGGGCCTTTTCTGCATACCAACTTGTGCCATTTATGTCCGCTTTCTGCAATGTAAACGAGCCAGAGCATCCACAGGGCAACTCCCCTGCAGCAAGCACTGGCGTAGCCGGAGAATCCGGAGGGCACCTGCTTCGGGGACAACCGGGGGCTGGCGGCGGTAAATGAAACCCCTCTTTCACCTCAGTGGATTGCCAAGCACTGAGATAGAAAGCAGCTGGATCAAATTTACTAAAACTGACTAGGACATATAGAATATGCTGAAAAATCAAACCAGAAACAACCCTAATTGCTCGTTCGAGAGTTAAGAAACCCTTCTGGTTTCAGGTCAGTCCTGTTCCTGTCCTATTTTAACGCACCCAAGCACATACAGAGCCAGCAAGGATGACCACAAACATTAATCTTGCCGGTAACTTAATATCTTCATAGACCATTCAGTGTAGCTGCAAACTGATAGAAGCTCCGTTTTCTCTTGTTTATGTAACAACGGTTAAACCCCCAAATTACTTTCTCCCAATTATTTGTCCACCGAACGGTGCAACGTTTTGATGGAAATTCACATTAGGCCTTGAATAGGGAGCAGGGTTACAATGCGACCATCAGCAAATTTTTTTGACTGGCAGTCTCTCTTTCTTTCCCCCCCCCCCCCCCCCAAGTCCTCAATAGCCACTTTTTGAATACTTTCAGATGGATGCAATTCTGCATTGTTTCATTTCATCTCCTACATAAAAGCCACAGTTATTAGATCACAAGAAAAACGTGATCATCCATCCCGTCTTTGCACTACTACTTGCAGGCTGTAGCCTTTTCTTACTTATATAATGTAGGGAAAGGTTTGCAAGATCAAGTCAGGTTTCTGGAGCTTAAATTGCGGACAACTGGTCACTGCAGCAGAGCCCGATTCTGGAAGCCATCCCCATAAAAAGCGCTTCCTAGACTCGATCCCCACTAGTTAGCAAGTGAGAGGACGGTTAGCAAAGCTGGGGCTCAGGATGGTCTCTGAGGAGCATAATTTTGCCAGCACTTGCTGACTTGTGTAATTAAAAAGGTTTTCTCAGTGCAAAGGCGGGAAATCTTCTAAAATTGTGTTAATTTGCTAGGAGGTGGGTTTGGGGTAAAAGAAAGGAATGAAGCCTGAAAGATGTTCTTCACACCCAATAACTCAGGCCGAGCTAAACATGGGAGTCAGGTTTGCAAAACAGAGGGAAATAAGTCAATTCAGTTTGTTCCAAAAAGGGTAGATTGAGAAGACGCGAAGCTACGACTGTCCCGGTGACTGATGGAAGGGGCTACTTAGGGCACTGACAGGTAGAAAGGAGTTTCGGAGGCAAACAACAACTGACTGTTTTTCTAGCTGCTACAATAAACAAGCGGCTTCCTGGCAGAACCATCGTTTCATCTCCTGGGGAGAACAGCAGTTCTGCTGGCCGCTTTTTTTTTTTTTAATTTTAAATGTATTTAATGAGTCTGCATTTTACCCTCTTATCCTGCTGGTGAAATGGCTTTCAAGAGGTGAGGGAAGCCAGCTGCAGATCCAGATGGTGAGCAGAGGCAGACCTTGCCCGCTGCCAGGGAAGGGCGCGAGGGTGGCCAAAGCATGGACTCGGTTATTTTTGGTGCAAAACGTTCTCACCTTTAACGCATATAGGTCTCTCTGCACCTACCAGAAATGAAGAGTTATTCCTCAGCTACCCCAAGCCAGGCTTCTTCCTCACCTTCATCATCATCGTTTTCTGCAGCCACACTGAGGAGACTTGTCCCTGCACACTACGAACTGTGGGCAGCATGAAACGCCTCATCCCTTTCCCATTTCCCCATGGCTTATTTTTGCAACTGTCAGTGCAACTATCCTGCCCTTTTTAAGGCTGCTGAATTGAGATTTAGCCTTCTGACTTAGAACTGAGGAATAAGTAAAGAGATCTAAGGCCCCAGAGAAGCCAGAAGAGATTTTTTTTTCCTGAGACCGTGCTTCAGTGCTTCAAGAATTACACAAAAATCAATTTGTCTTGCAAAATATAACATTAAACCGCTGAAAGCTTCCCCTCAATGGCAAAGCTTATCCTATGTGATTGCAGATAAAACACGAGGGGTAAAAAAAAATTCCTCCTCAAAAATATTTGCATGCTGCTAATGCATCTTCCAAGGAAATGGCAGATAAATAGATAATTCAGTTGCCGTGTACTATCTAAACAACAAATACAAAACAACCCGACTTGGAACTGATATCTGGCAGCCCGGATACCCAGCAGACTTTGCAGATTGGCTCTTGAGGAGGAGGAGGAGGAGGAGGAAAGTGGGAGAGAGAGAGTTGTCAGCTCATCGGAGCCAATGCATTCACTTTGCTATGACTGATGCTCAGATCCGATTGCATCACCACCAGATAAATATTCTCCACGAACCCCAAATTCAGTTTCCTTGCAGTTTTCGTTAATAAATATACTTCGGATTTAGTAACGTCATTTTTGGCTGGATAGTTGGCCTAAGTCATCAAGAAACCGTCAAACACAATTAGGAGAAGAGTAAATTCGGGGTTTTATCCTAAGCGCCTTCTCGGTTTCATCTCTCTGCTTGGAATGATTCATGTGCAGAACTGTATCTAATTCAGAGTTTAACCAGATGCAATAAAAAAAGTAAGAAATGCGCAAATTTTGGGGACATTGCAACACAGCTAACGTTGCAGGGTTTGTGGAAAAGTACAACAAAAGCAACCCTCTGTGGCTAATCTAATTAAAGGGTTTTTTCCCCCCCCTTGCAGTGTCTTTCCTTTAATATCATATTTCTTTCTGCGCTATTTTCGTATCAATTCTCTTTCCCTTGGGCAGAGTGAAAGATATCTCTTAAAAAGCCTCTGCTGCGCTTCTTCCCGCGCGTGGTCTTGCAGCAGCTCTTACAGTGGCCTGACAACATCACGGTTTGGTCGCTCTGGAGGAGGTCCTGCTTTGGGCGACCTTTCACAATGCGGGTCCTGGACTCCTCCGAGGAAAGGGTGGGAAAGAAGCAAATAAGAACATAGCTCAAAATTAAGAAACTGTTTTTTGTGACCAGCTTCTTTATTTTCTCTCAGTCATCACCTGAGAATAGTCAAATGCCACCACCTGACTATTATTTTTCTGATGGGGTCTAAGTGAGGGAAGAGTTGCTTTTTTAGAAGTCGCACCATGTTGCTACATGCACGGGGACTTTTTTCCTCTTGCGGACCACGCACTAAATATGGGAATACAGGATGCTCCTTCAGACAACCACGGTTCCCTGCGCTCTCCAAAAAAGACGTCATTTAAATGCATTTATGAAACCTTGCCCTCTGCTTTCTAATGGGTAAAGAATTTAAATTAGTACCTAGCCCAACGATATATTTGTTATTTTATGTTTTGCAAGGGGAAAAAGAGAGGAGCGAGTATTATTTCGGGGCATTTTAATTCTCTATTAACATTTAAATGGACATTATAAATCCATGTATGTGGTCCCAAGAACGCAAGACTTCATATCTCATTTCATGTGTAATAGAAACAGAATAAGTTCATTGCAGACAATATCTCTCTCAAGACATTCATCTTCATTCAAAAACCTGAATGCCCAGCTCCAGTGCCAAGCATCTTCTGATGATTAGTAGGAAAAAAATGCTGAAGTACATAAAATGGATTATTGTGCATATTAGCCTGGGATGGACTAAGAAGAAAACACAGTTGAAGCTTTCAGTTTCTGGGAACAATAAAACAGCAAAGCAAATGGATTCATATGGTTCTGAACCATAAAACTGAGTTTTAAAGAATTATTAGAAGAGCAGGGATTATTTTAATAGGGGTTGCTCTTGGACCATAACCTCTCAGGAACTGCAGCCCTCTCTCATTTCCCACAATATAAAGGCATGCACAAAATCCTCCCGGATAGGTAAAGTGTCCTGCAAGATATAGAAGGAAAAAGAGTTTTGCTATCAGTTGCTCATTGCCTTCCTGAAACTGCCACCCAAATCACTGGAGCACAGGTAAATAGGACAAAAAAGGGAATTTCAGGAACTCGTTTCCTCGGATATTTGCTGCTGCTCTCAGTGCCATAATCACAAAGTATTTCCAGATTAGCTCCGCACCCTTAGCCATTGTGATCGCCAGGGCCTTCGGCAATGACTATTTTAAGGCGGCGTTACACCTTGGTCACACACAGCTTTTGTGCATCTTGGCTAAGGACAGAAAATTTTCCATTAAATCACCCCTAATAGGGCACAGCTTCGCTAGTCAAACCTCTAGAAGAACAAGCTCTCCTGCTCTAAATACACTTACAGCAGATGAAGTCTACAGTGAAGGTAGCGTTGGTATTCTTAACTGTAACAAATATAGGCTCTCTATATGACTCCACTGCTTTGTTCCTTTCTATTTCTTTTCTTGCCTTTTTTTTTTTTTTTAAAAAAAAAGATATTGGATTTCAACTGGTGATTACCGAATTACATTTTGTGAATGTCACACAGCAAGAAAAGTTGCTATTCACTCTAGAAGAATGAAGCAAAAGGCCCTGTTCTTGAGAGGTAATATGTACTCTCAAATACTCCCTATCTTGACTTGCTAAGGAGGGAAGGGAATTTTCTTAATTAGCACTGAAACTTTATTATTTGCCTTTTTTTAAAAAACACATCAAAACCCACAATAACGTAATACAGTGTAAGCATATAACATAGCTCTGGCTAAACTAAAGCCAAGTGTTTAAATGGAATTGTGATATATCACAGAGGGATTTATTGACAGAAAATACGATCAACTTCCCGTGCACAAGCAATTAAAAACACTACTTTAAAACCCTGAGGTGCTAAAGAGATGCTGGTTCTCATGGGATTATACTCTTCATTTTACATAGAAGAGATATATATACACACATATGCTTTTCATTTTACAGTTTGGCTTGGCTTTACCAAAACAGAGCGCATTCTCCAATAAGCGTAACTGTAAGGCTAGCAGGACTGAACTCGATTTTTACAACTCTTTCCCCAATAATATAACCATTATGTAAATAAAGATGTCTCAGATGACTGAAGTCAACAAGATTAGAAGCAATTACTCCAAAATAGAGCCTTAAGAGGGGCTTAATTAGAGTGCTGTAACAAGGAGGCAACGCAGCTGCACCATTACCCAAGTGGCAAGTTCAAAGCAAAGCGCCAAAGGTTGGAGGTGCTGGGACTTCTCAGATGAAGCGAATTTAAGACAAGAATTTAATTCAGGGGAAACATTACATTTTCCCCTTATTTTCATATGCAGCACGGCTGAACCGTTATGCTAAGGCCACCTGGTATTGAAAGGCTAAATTCAAAGATCGTCAAACTCTGGGAAAATTTCAAGCTGTTAAATGGCTGGCATTAAAAAGCTTTGAGGAATCCAAGTAGAGGCGTGGCTATCGGCTTTGTCGATAAAAACGCGATCATGAGAGTTAAGCGGGAGTTACCTGGCCACTAATATCTTTTCTTATAAATATAAAACCCAGGTAATTCTCTTCCAACTCCAAGACACTATAAGAAATTAAAGCCCTTATTTCAGGAGGCCAACTGTCCCTTCTCGTCTCTTTGGATTAGGATACAGTTTAGTTTCCAGAGTGCAAATTCTCCTATCACTTAAGTTCTCTGCTTTTAATGCGACTTAGCTGGTGAAATTCTACATTTCCTCAAACTCAATTGTGGAAACACATGTTCTCTCCAAAGATGCATCTAGGGCACCACTTATACTCTTGAAGTGATGGGGACTTCCTAAGTAAAACAGCTGGAATAGGATAATTCAGAAAACAGTGAAAAAACCTTCAGAAATCCCTAAAAAGGAAAAAATCTGGGAATTCCACAGAGATGAACCCAAAAACGCTTAAAGAATATTTAGCTCCACCAGCTAAGAGACAAATTCTAACTCAATAACCTCTTCAAAAGATTCCCTAAGGGGATCAGAAATACCTGAAAAAATGACAGCGCTGAGACTTTCTGGTTGCAGAGCTAAGCTGTGTCTTTGCATTTACAAAGGCAACCTGAGCGCCAAAAAGCAAACCCGTCTCGGGCCCTGAATTGCATTTTTAGCTTGAAAAGACTGGATGAAATATGAAGCTGGAACGGACTAGCCAGTGCCTGAACCACCCAGGCTGACTCCAAGGGGGTTTTGCCTTTGAAGTATGATGCCACTTACTTAAATACAACTGAAAGCTTTTAAGTGTGATTTTTGGAAAAGAGTAGCGGCAACTCCATTCACGGGATTTAGCTAGCCGTTTCTTACGCACGCTATTAATGCGTAGACAATAGGCGCACATTTTGCTCAATTCTCTTCCAATCTGTTAGTAGTATTTTAACTCACAGCCACACTGCTAGCCATTTGCTGCCCATAAGTTCGGTACGAACCTGAGACCTTTTAAGTTTTCTTGCTCCTGAGATCAGAACAATTTGCTCCTTTTATTGTACAGTTTTTCCCTTTCTCTTTCCATTAATGGTTTTTAAACGCTTGCTGCCTAGCCAAACAGCAGCGCCCTTCACAGCTGCCTCTGTCTTAACACCATAAAATCGCCTGACAACACTTATACTCCAGGCAGTAACTCACCACGTATTGGCCACCATGCGTGCTCCTCGTGAGCTCATGCGAGAGGAGGTCTCGCGCTATTCCCACAACTGGACCCTCAAAAAAATATCCTATCACGCCTACAATAACTCATGACAGCTAAGCGATTTCCCAAGACCCAGAAGTGCTCCACCAACTGCAACCTCCCACTTCGGCGTTATAAGGCACACGAGCGTTTTTTCGAGAGAAAGCGTTGACAAAAAAAATTGCCTTTAGCAATCGTTTCTGGCCGAAGAAATAACACGCGGCGAAGTGAGAGACTGGATCAATATCACGTTGGGAGAACCGCTTCTGTTTGTTTGCAAGCCGCGCTGTAAGCCAAGAGCTTCATCACACGGCCGCGATTGCCGTTTGCAAGCCTGCTTTAAAAAAAACAAAAAACCAAAACATTTTGTGCCCATTTGGGAAGATATACAGGGAGAACCTTATTAAAAAAAACAAACCTGAAAAAAAAAAATTCCATAAGGTAAGTGCTGCCATGCGTTAGTTCCTAAGAATAGAGAGATTTATATGTAAAATAAACTCAACTCCATTTCAAAAAAAGGCAAGAACGGTCTGTTTCAGCAAAGGTGTGGTTTCACGATGAGCTTAAACCACTGAGAAGGAAGCAGCACCTGCCCAGTTTGAGGCCGCTTGGGGCTCCAGACTGGAATTGAATATACTTATTTTCCGGAGGGTTCATTTTCAGGCAGGTTAGTCTGCTGATCTGATTTATCAAATACCTACATGCTGATGGAAGCATGTGACGGAGCCTGCGGACGGCGCAGGATCAACCCTTTGGGCAACTGCACATTTTGGAGCGAGGCTAAAGTCAACCATGAAACTGCACCTTTTTGGCCCAATCTGGCTCTCCTCTCCTATCATTCAAATACACAGATATAAATATTAACCAGTCCGGGGGGCAGGGCATGCAAATTTATCAGCTGGAAAATATAATTTTATGATGCCATAAATTTATAGGAAATAACATATGATCATTCAACAGTAAAAGGTTAAGCCAAAGCTTGCATTCTTCTCCACAGTTGCTAGCACAAGGATTCATCCTGGGATATGACCTCTGTTAGCTCCCTTACTACTTGAAGCAGCAAAAAAAAGGTGTTCCCTACCCTTGCTAGATGGTTTTCTCTTGCAAAAGTATTTGCCTCTACATGCGCCATGTAAGCCAACTACTTCCAAAGTCAACTAAACCAATGCACGCACGTATTTAGGTTTTATGGTAACTGGCCTGCTCTGCTTTTCTTTGGCGGGTGTTGGTGAGGTGTCATTTACAGGAAATGAACCCAACGCCTAAGTGACCCTATGCAACCGCCGCTTCTCACCGTTTCGCTGTCGCCTCTTTTCAGTGCGAAACCCCATGCGTTCATTCCTGCAGGCCTCAGTAAACAGCATTTGTTGTTCTACCACCACGGTGTTAGGGTCCTCATATTTTAGTGGCTGTAAAATCTCATGTCCACATTGCTTTTAGACCTTTGATTCGTCAAAGTGGGATTTAGAAAAAGTAAATCTAATCTAGTTACACAGTGCAGCCTGGGTGGACGAGAGATGCTATTTTAACAGACAGGCTCCCAGGCTCTTCACAGTCCAGAGTTTCTGGACCAATATTAATGCCTCCAGCCAGCAGGAGAATCCTGCAGAGACCACATAAATTATATATAGACAGACATACAGACCATCTCAACACAATGTTAAGCCCCAGAGAAATTACCAAGCAACAAAGATGACAGAGTACCAAAGCAAGTGAGAACAATTTCAGACAAGAAGCCTTTCAGTACAGCTGTAATATTTTTAACCCTCTCTCTTCTTTCTGTCCTGCTGGTGGCAGCTTCAGGGAGGAACTTTACAGGTTGTTAAAAAGGCGCTAATAAGCTATGTTGCAGCATCATCTAAGAGTCTTTCAAACAGTAGATAGGAAATTAAATGAAGAAAATGTTGATGGAATGCCAAAAGAAAAGATTATATTCATTAGCAAGTCCCAGATGTTGCAAAAACCAAACTAGTGCAGGCACACAAAAGCCCCAGTTGTGTGCTATTGCTATTACATTCACAGCAAAATCCCATCAAGAGAGGCGGAATCAGAGATTTTTCTGCAGAGAGAAAGACTCACAGTTCTGTTAACTCCCAAGTTATCCTCATCATCGTCTTCAGAAAAGATCATGCCCTTGATTTTACTTAGACTGAGTCCTTTGAAAGAGCAGGAATGGCTATGGCTTGGAATTACATATTATTTTAAACCTGAAAATATCTGCATTGCAATGATATTTGCGAGGAAAGAATCATTTTTAAAATCTAGATATTCTCCAATAATCTTATAGTCCTGCAATTTTGTAAAAAAGGGAACTTTGAGTCCTGAAATAACAACTAAATAATGTTCCCCCCCAAGTAATTTCCCAATCAGAAATAATAATTCAAATAAAAAAGAAAATTTTGGCGCACTCAGTGATAACGGTTACAGAAAGGAGACTTCTCTTCGAATAATGAACACCTGAAAAAGGCTGTGATACGTATGCACGGGGTCTCATTTCAACCTTACTCTGACCTAAAGGCAAAAATATTCATTTCTTACCTGCTACTGAATTTGGCCGTGGCATAAGGTAAAGTGGAATAGACTGCACTGACTGGGACAAGACCGTCTCCAGGTTCCTCTCTGGGATCTTGTTCAGGCTGTAGGTGGAGGCCGTCATGTTCTCGTCTACCCGGTACAGACAGGAGTCCATGCTGGATTTCTGCGACTGCCACGGTTTCAGGTTTCCTCCCGATCCTAATTCTTTACTGCTTTCCCCTCCGTATTTCGTGCGTTCCACATTTTCGGAGTAGCTTGTCAAAGTAGCTGGAAGGAAGAAATTATAAACAAAAGGAGTAACCAAGAACGAATTGCTCACATACATCCCGATACGCACGCAGTCGGGCAACGCAAAAGCCAAAAACGATGCTCACCAGATTTTCCACGTTCACTTAAATCGGAGATTATGGAATTCAGTTTAATGGAACTGTTTCTAAATATTACTTCTCAAAGACCACCTAGCTATAACGTTTGGGCTCCTACTGTTAGAAGCCATTTGTACTTACAAAGAGGATTAAAAATTAGGCACAACTTTGTATCAGAACACACAAGCACACAAGGAGGAGAGAGGATTAAGCCAGAAACATTACCAGTGCTCCTCACGGCTTTTAATTTGCATTGTAGTTACAACCTTTTTAGAGACTGTTCTCAGAGACAGATTTATAATCTAATATATAGTATCCAACAATGGTAAAATGTAGACATAGAAAACCCACCATTAACTTGCATTAATGATCAATTCTTATAGACTGATTTGGTTCAGAAACTGATCCCACTATCTTATCGGAGCTACATCAGTTTTACTTATGCAGCTTTAAATATAACACACATTTTTCCTTATATTATTTGATTTTAGAAAGAAAGATCATTGCTATACTAACTTTCATATTGGTAATTGGTAAAATCATACTGATCTTCACCACTAATGTCTCCCCTCAGTTGGGATTTGTTCTGCTTAATTCTGATTTAGCTATTCCCTAGTTATAATCCTTTTCAGACTTCTGACGTCTGAGTCTTCAGCGTTCCCCCATGCTCATTCAAGGTCCTAATCAAACCTCTTTGGTGTTGAGGAAAGGTCCCAACACCTACACTAGGTTATTTGAGGGCATCCAACCTGCCGCCTCACTAACTGACCCAAAAATAAATAAATAAATAAATTCACAAACCAGAATTCACTACCCTCTCGCTCACTGCGATCACGTTTCCACTTTTGGGCAAAACCCTGAGGGTTCAACTTCACCCCAAATACTGCTAAGCCCCAAACGTGCGCTATTTTTGCAGATCTACTCACTAATACTGCGTATCTCAAAAATCCACCGAAAGGCATCATTTTCGCTTCACCATGGTAAATACCTTCCCAAGTCCAAATTCTCTGCTAATTTCTATACCATCTGTTCCCGGACAAAACCGTACGAATCTATTGCTTCGTGTTTACGCTGCTGGGTTTCCGTAGGGGCACTTTGCCTGGCCTCCACGCAAGGGCTATGCAGCCTCATTAACAACCAGCACAACGTTTATTTTTATATTGATAAATGCAAACAGGAAATCGCTCCAAAGATTCGCATGCTTTTAGGCGAAAGCTTTTTCTATGCCAAATTTCAAAACTAAGCAGCCTCTAAAAGAGGTCGTAGTCAAAGAGCATCTAAAGGAGGGTGCAACTGAATTGTGAGCGGGTGGTGGTTTTTTTTTTTTAACCCGTTCTGAACCAGAGAACTACACGTTTTAGCCAGTTGTTCATGTGACGGGCGTAAGGAAGGCAATGGAAGTCCTTGCACAGACTTAACCTCTCCCCACTAACAAAACAAGAAACCTAAGACTTAAAATCCAGGCCTCCAGGCTGTCCTGCCTGCAGAGGTGTCAAGCAGACCGCGTGAGCCGATCCCCAAGGCAAAAGCATCAACTTCGGCATCCAAGAACTCATCTGGCTCAACCACAGAGATTAAATGTCATTGTAATAGGAATCAGAATTCAATACTTACATCTGAAGTCACAAAATCACAAAAGAAGAAGAAGAAGAAGAAGAAGAAGAAAAAAAGCAAGACCTGTAACTCTTACTGCGCCTGCTCTTTCGCCATCCCAGTAAATTCTGGGCAGCTTTGGCCTTACCCCTCTTTGTCTCTCTCTATTTCTCAGCAACGCGGTTCTCCTCTGTACGGGAGGATCGCTATCGCCATATCTCACAAGGTGTTCCAAAATTGGGCTGTTTATTAAGTATTTTGAAATTTAAAACCAATATATGCAACGGATAAGAATTTATATTTGCTTGTCGACATTTAAACATACGTTTTCTGTCAGGTAAACTGATTTACACTTTTAACAGGAGAAAACAGGATAAGATCTCTCGCTCCCTCGAATGCTTTAATATTGAGAAATACATTTTTGACTGTCTTCTAGAAGAGCTCCATTTCGAAGTGGGGGTCCAGAGCGCCAGGCGCACGATGCTGTCGACTCACAGGAAAAAAATCCATTCATTTTCAAAACCTATCTCGGTTTGTTTCTATTTAATCTTTGTAGAAGCACGTCGGCAGCAGAAATAAAGAACCCTCAAACACATCAAATTGCAGCAAAACAAATAAAAGAGCGTGTCAAAATAAGCTTTCTTTATGTGAAGCAGCACAAAAGCAAGCAAAAAGATGATAAACCCTGGTGGTCCCTCTTTTAATCGCCAATTTGTGTTTATTTTAAACATCAACTTCACTGTTTTAAACTAAAGCTGTTTTATGTGCAAACTCTTAATTGAATCAGGTATTTAGGATTGTTCCCCGTGGATTAATCTACCTTCTGAACAGCCCTGGATGATATAAGTACTACTACGCAGGCTGCACGCGATTACCCCGTGGACTTAATCTATTCCATGAGCTGTTTGAAATCAAAACAATTTTGACTTTATTTAAAAGGTAAAAACGTCAGGCTACCTACCAGGCGGCAACATGAGTCAGCGCGCAGAGCGTGTCCCCGGGGAGAGCTAAAGCTCAGTGACGGAGCAACCAAAAGCCGAGCTCGGGAACCGCTGCCTCGCAACCGGAGGTTGAGAGAGCAACACCCGATTTCAGCAAATTCACGTTGTCCGCACCAGCTAAGGTTGCTTCAGTGTGATGCTTGGGGGCAAGAAGAGTTAGTAGTGCTCGTAGATGAAGAAAGTGCAAAGATTTTTTGGATGGAAAGAACTTAATTTAAGCTCCAGTTAGGATTAAGCACATGGAAAAAAAAACACCCGCAACCTAAAGGAAAGCTGCAAAACACTCCTCTTTCTGCAAGTCATACTCATACCCTAAATTTTCCCAAGAACAGAGCCGCAGGGGGTATTCGAGGACAGGGCCTGCGTCCGCATAATTCGGGTGGTGCTTGAGTACACGTGCCCAGGATCTCCTACATTTGCCCCTGCAGGGGATTAACTGTGCTTTACAGGAATAATCTCTTTAGACAGTTGCGCGGGGAATGAAGACCCACCCTTGGGACGAACCCTATCCAAACTCGCAAGACTCTTGTTGCAACATTAACGTACCCATATCATAGCGCTACGTCAAAAAACCTGAGCTTTCACCCAGTGCAACGCTCAGGAGGAGAAGCAGAGAGGCTGTCTGAAGGGGAAATGCGCAACAGGAAAAGTCCCAACATGCTACAACTCTACGGTATGTGGTTGAAATTGCGTCAGTCCTGCAAGGGGCCGCGGGAAGTTACACCGTGAGAAAGCCAACACTGGAAATTTTCATTACTGATTACGTTTCAGGTGCGCAAGTCTCGTTCGGAGGTTGGAAAGATGTGGGATGTTACGACCCCAGTAAAAGGAAAGTCACCTTCCCCGAGGGTGGCTCATGGCACCATTACCACCAAAAAAACAGGAAAACTGGAAAAACAACGGTGTAGCTGTCGCACCGACGGAGATGAACAAAATTAACCGCTTCCTAACACAAGGATTGTGAAAGGAACAAACAGTCCTTGGCCACTGCAAGAAAACTTCTCGCAAGTCCCATTTTTTTAAGCACGTAGACCCACAATCAACCAAAATCTCCAGAAAACACAAATCTCTTAAAAGACGGTGTGCTCTAAATTTGGGAAAGATAAACCGATGACCTCGAATACACCAAAGAGAAGGGATTTTGCCTTGAAGCAATCTGCTAACAGGCAGCTCGCTCAACGCCGAGTCTCTACCAAGCGCCAACCCGTGCGGCAGGTTGAAGGACGGGACAGGCTTAGGCCTGAGGTTGTGACGGGAGATGGGCTGCACGACACGGATGCAGCTGGAGAATAAGACGCAAGGAATATGCTTTTAAGCCAGGTGACTGCTGAACCTCTCTAGAAAGCCCGCTCCAGGGCAAGGAAAGTAGAGTGCTGCAGCTGCTGGCACCGCAGCAGGCAGGTTGGTGGACCATGACCATGCAGCCCATGTGCCAGCTAGTGCCAGGGAGCAGAAATGCCACTGCCCTGCGAAGGCACGAAAGGGGACAGCAGGGGACAGAACAAGACCTGAGCCGGCCATGCAAGTCATGCACTGAATATGGGAAACCTGATAGCTCCACGGAAGAACTCGTGGTCCCCTACAGCACGACGGTGACACCACGTGTATATACACCTACATACCTACCTCCGGTCTACCAGCCGCCATGCGGATTCGCACTTTATTTAAAGCGAACACTGACAAATTCAAAGCATCTAGAACATGTGAGTGCTGCAAAACGCAGTAATGAATAACACTGCGGAAAGACCCTCTCATGGCAGGATCAAGGCACGGGGGTGCCGCTTTGCAAGGCTCGCTGCGGCGCTCTCAGGGGATCTGCCATATCTCTGTCCGCAAGATTTCAACACCGCCCTTTGAAAAACACTCGCCTGCATGGAGCAGCGCTGCCTGGGCTGCTTTGAAGAAACGTGCACTTTGATGCCAGAAGGGGAACCACTCCAGAGGTGCAGCAGGAGACGCCGGAGTCATTTTACAATCCTACCTTGCTTTTAATATTCGAGATATGCACCTTCCTCTTCCTCAGCAGCAGACTCGCTGCTATTGCCTGCGTCCAGTTTTGGCTTTCGAACGTTGGCTCGGCTCGTTCCCTCGCTAAAACAGTCCGATTACAACTTTTTACAAGTAACACGTTTTAAAATATCTTTTTCTCCTTTGGGAAAAAACAGAAGTGTATTAAAGCAGGAGCTCATCTAAGACAGCACCCTCGATGCTACTGCAGCCAGTAGTACATTTCTTTGAGCAAGTGTCATGTATTTACAGCATAGTAAATATTATTTCTAATTCCTATCAGCTGTTGGCCAGTGCCCTGGAGCATGAGGCTTTCAACTGCCTTTGTCCGAGTCAAATCACACTCGGGGATTTTTACCGTCCTGTCCAATTCTGCTCCAGGCAGAGATCACGCCTGGAAAACGTCGACCTTTATGCTTGTGTTTCAGATGGAACTGTAACGAAAAGCAGTTTGCAACAGTTACCACGCGATCATGAGCATCAGCTATGAAATTCATTAAATGTATGGACCGACAGTATGTCTCAAGGAGGAAACAGGGATTTTGTTGCCTTAAAGAAGTAACTCCAGCAAAGTAGCTAGCTCCATAAATTGTGCCGAAATTAGGTACTAAAAACACTTAGGCAAAGTCTGCCAAGTTGACTTTGCCTCACTCTTCTCTGGTCACATACTAAAACCCCACTTACCTTGTTATGCTAGAGATGCTAGATGTGATGCTAGATGTGATGCTAGAGATGCTCTGGCTAAAACGCACGAGTTGACAAGGAGCAAAATCAATCTTTCACCCTAATCCACATGAACCTTCAGAAACTTGGCCTCAAAAGCATACACCTAACAGCAGCGGAGCCCCCCGCACCACCCCAGGGAGCCAGGTGGCCAAGCAGCAAAACCCGGCACACCCAGCTGTTTGCATGTTTAATTTCTCTTATAGCCGAGGTCTCAAACAGGAGGCAAAAAAAAAAAAAATCATTGGCTTAATTCATATAAATAATCTGTAAAAAGACAGAGCTTAAACAGGGAAACCGATCTCTGCTTCCAGCCTCCAGGTGCTATAAATCAGGGCGAGGACACAAAAGGTCTTGGAACATCATGAACAATACCTTGACGGCAGCATCATGCTGACCCTGTACTCCTTCCACTCTAAGCCTGAATGCCCCCCGGCAAGGGCTGGCAGGCAGCGTGAAACGGATGGCCCGTCGCCCCACGACGGCTCCTGCCTTCTTGCTACGTGGACTGAAAACGCAAGGCCTGGATAAAATAACATTAACACCTAGAGACTGAGATGCTCACGCCCTCCGAGCACAGCTCCCTGCAAACCCTGCGATCGTGAGAGCAAACAGAGCAGCAAACTCTGGTTTCTGCTTTAGTTGAGGATTTGCAGAAACGAATGTTTTTAAGCCTGGTCTGATACTGCACGCTTCAAAGAAATCTGGCTAAAAGGTTCCAAATTTAATACAGAGATAATAATCTCGAGGGCTGATTTACTGAAGCATCATAAAAGTAAAAAAACACTCCTAAATATATTATTTAATCACAGCCCTCTTACAAAACCATGACCAACATGTACCTGGAGTAAAACCCCTACAACAGGGACACACCAAAATAACGGACACCAGCCTCTTTCTGCAACATGAGCTCACATTGTCTTCCATCTTTAGTATCGGCAAGACTAATTCTTCTTTTTCTTTTTTTTTAGTCCACAATAGTCTTGAAACAGGGGTTAAAACGATGGGGTTTAAACAAGCAAACAGAAAAGAGGTGTAGGTGCCTGTAGGGGGGTGGGCACCAGGCACAGGAAGTTATTTCTATACTCGGTTTCAACTTTTGGGCTAAGCTTGGATCATTGTCAAGCTTTTCTTCGTAACTGTGAAGGTTAAAAGCTTGCTTTTCTTCTAATAAAAGCTGAGAGTCCCAGCCAATCTCATGCCATCAACAGCTAAACCTTTAAAGAAAAGTCACTCATCACAGGATCCAAAATAACACCGTGGGAGTTGACAACACTGACTGTTCCTCTAGCTCCCTTTTAATCAGTCTTCCCAACTTATTCTTTCCTTCATTTTTTTTCCACTCAATTTTTTTCGCCCTCTGCCAGGCTGAACCGCAAACGGAAGCAAATTTCGCAGTTTTAACAGAACGCGTGTCCCGTGCCTCCTCCTGCAGCTCTAGTCCCCAAACACCCTTCTTTCTCCCTTTCCTTTCAATGCCGGAATAAACACCTGCAGCTGATCCAGTATCTACCCAGCATTTAAGGGCCAGAGTTTGGGAACCGTTCAAGCAGCCCGATGCCTCGCCGACGTAACTGGGGGAACGCATAATTTTTGTTTCACGCCAGAGGGATTATACTTGGGTTCCTCATCCCCGACAGTGACTCGAGATGAATTTATTACCAAATCGGGTCATGCAGACACACAAATGTTTTCTTTCTGCTCAATCTGTCCTTGTTAAGGAACTGCGGAGAGAACCAAGTCGGGATCCAGAAGTGTTTTTTTCGGTACGTAGTGCAGTCTACGGGGGTCTACGATCCTACCGCTTTTCCCCGACGCCCCATGAGACGCCTGCTAAACAGCTTCCCTCTTCATCCCCAATCACTTGCAATATGCAGATGTAACATCGCTCATCGGTCATCAACATCAGACCCTTTTCAGGGAGCTCTTCCGTGGGTGAATGAGCCCAAAGGGAGGTTGGCTAGATTAAGAAATATATAAATGAATAAAAAATAAAAAAAAACTCAAGTTCTGAGAAATCTAATTCATTACTAACCAGAGCATTTCATTACACTGATTAGGTGGTCACAATTCAAATGCTGTAGCTCTAAGATCACAAAAACATTTAACCAGAGTTAAATTTATCTTGAAGAGCCTTTGGAGCTGCTCTTTGTTCCCTTCTCGGAGCAGTTAAACTCGCGCACAAATCTATCTTGTTTCACTGTCGGCGGCGTCTATTCTGCTTAGCACGCACTCTAGACCAATTTATTAACAAAGCTATTTTTAACCCACCAAGACACAAATCTGCAGCTAGAAGCAACCTGATAAAAGCTCAGGAGTCAGAGGAACAAATGAAGAGCAGTAAAAATAGCAAAAAAGGTGAAAACAGCTCCACAGCAGGGACTTTCAGAAGGGGGAAGATGTCTTTCACGTACTGTTCCTCATCGTTTAAAGCCCACAAAATAGAAGCTCACGAGGCTTCAACACGCAAAAAGAGCCGCTCTTTAATACTCTGCGGAGAACGCTTTTAAACGATAAAAAGCACACGAAACGTTTCCTGTCCGATTTTACAGGCGCGCAGACGACTGCTGTAGACGTCTCGTATTTTCCGCTGCGTTCAAGCAGCAAGACCTCAAAAGTCCGTTTTCTGGTTGCGACTCGAAGTACGAAGTTTCACCCCAGAAGCACGCGACGCTTTGACCAGGTTTGTTTTCGGGAGCAGGTTTCGAACGCTAACAGCTGGCTGCTCGTGTTTGGCGAGAGCCAAAAAATCCTGGAAGCGGTTCAGAGGTTAAAGCCAGGTCAACGTTTGCATCAGCCATTCTGGTTTCCACGAAAAGGATCCAGTGGCTTCCAGGAGCAAGGGCTGACTTGCTCCTGTCTCTGCTTTTGGCTCACTTTCTCGCTTTTCCTCCCTCCTTCCCCATTTCCCTTCCTTTTGCAAGTTAATGTTTACATTTATTACTGCTTTTTATGGCTATTACAAGAAACGCCGCTGAGATAAAACAGTGCATTTTACCATTTCCAAAAAAAAAAAAAAAAATTTAACCCTTTCTCGGGCAATTTTCCTGCACCTTTTCTTCAGCTGCAATTGCACTTGTCACTGCCTAATCTAGTGCTTAGGTATCGCGTTTATACATTGACTTCTAAAGTTCTTTAATAAAAAAATGGACAGTAAGATCGAGCCTTCTAGAGGAGAGGAAAAAATCAAAGAAACACAGAGTTGCTATAAATACAAATATTTATATCGTAAGCTTTTCTCCCTAACAAAAATTTTGACAACATCTACTCTTGCAAAGTTGCAGCCACTGAAGTTGGTTTGGGATGAGCTTAGCCATACCCAGTAGAGGAGCTAATTAAAGCTGAGCCTGCATTTGCAGCATCCGTCACAGGCAAAGGATTTTGTCCCGGAAAGGGTGAAAAATGCTGGAATTTGAAGGCTCTGGAACTTATAACAGGTTTGTTACCCTTTCAGCCTAAGAGGCCTGAACTTCCCGTTGCTATTAAGTATAAAATTTCAAAGCATGTCTGGTCTAACACAAGTGAAGCATTTGTTAGAGTGATCAGCAAGCATGAAATAGTCACTCAGTTAATGCAGATTAGAGATTTGTTCTCTAATGATCATAGAAATTATGTAACAGTTGGCACAGAAACGGACAGAAAAAAAAACTCCAAGGGGACAAGGAATCATAGAAAACCTGACTGTTTAAAGTTTGGTCTTTACGTCTGTTTTTAAACACCCCCAAATGCCCATTCTATACACCTCAACGGGTAGTTAGGCTCCTAACACAGCTATTTAGACGTCCAAAGAGCCACACTTAAATTTAACTTTGACTAGCTGATGCTGAGAAAAGTAACATATATGAGTAAAGCGAGCTTAAAAAAAGCTGTAAAAAAAACCACTGTAGGCTAAAAAAAAACACATTAAAAAAATGCAGCAATGCAGAATGGTGCAAGTCAAGGATCAAGTTCCCGCTTTGACCCTTCCTGATCTCTGAAATATTTTGCAAGGAGCATGTTAACCTTCCAGGACACACTTTAAAGCCCTTTTATTTTTTAAATGTGAAATATGGTTGTGATTAAGGGTTGTGAAATTTGGAGGTCGCACCAGTCACAGATCAGGACTAACACGTAGCAAAAATCAAGAGGTCTCTCCAAAATTTTAACTTTCATCATGAGCGAACAAGAAATTGGCAGGAACAGCCTATTACAAAGATGCACTTTCCCAGAAGCGCATGAGCTAAGAGCTGAAGTTACGCTTGTTTGGGAGGAACAGGAGAGACCATGACTCAGGAAGAGTAGTAGTAGCTTCGACATGCAATTCCTGCGTAGATTCACGCTTTTGAGGTACCACGTAAAGCCACTCGGAGCAAAAGTCACGTCACTACAGTCCTCTTTGCTGAGAACAAGCCGAGGAAAAAGAAGTTCTGCATCCAATAAAAGAGGAACGCGACTGAAACCGGAGCCCCGACCCTTTAGGAACAAAGGAGCCGATGGGTTTTTTCCCAAGCAGAGAGCAGTGAGGTATGGCTTGCTTTGTGCACGTGGACCATTTCTCTGCTCGATGCTGTGGTGAAAATAAGTTTAGGGAATTGCTGTCACGTAGAGAGCACCTTTCAAAATTATTGCACACCCAGCTCACAAGAGAACAATACAATAACGGCAAAACTGCACATTCATCTCCCCCGGGGAAACAGCCTCCCCTTGCTCAAGCTGACCTCACACCTTGCCGAAGACAGCAAAGGTACCATAAAATAGACTTAGTTGAAAGTTTTCCTATTTTTTTCTTTTTTTTTTCCCCCCTGCTGGAAAATATGACTGGAGAAGACAATTTTCCTCACAATTTGTTACAGCCGCCCAGCTTCCATCAAATGCAAGAGTAAGAAGCTGTTGAAAATGCTGTTGTCAAAGTGAGGGCAGCGGCAAAGAAGGGGAGAAAGGTTCTCATTTTCCTTTGAGTGCTAACTCTAAAAGAAAAAGCTTTGCTTTTTTCAAAGATTTGAACAGTGCTTCTCCTTCTCCGTACAAACGCACTCTGACATCTTGCTGACTTTTTCCATCTGAGACGCATTAACGTAGCCTTGGGATAAGCCACCTTCTTTTATTTTCCAGTTTCCATGGGAAAAATCTAATCCTGACAAAAAACTATCTAAAAGGGAATCTTCCTGCAAATTTATTGGGGATGGGGGGAGAACCCTGTTTGACTCTTACTCTACCAAAAAAAAAAAAAAAAACCTGCTATAGAGCTACTGAAAAAAGGTAGGATAGAAACTGAGCAAAAAGCTTCCACGACTCATCACATGAAGAATCAGGATCATGCTGACACCTCACTTTGACATAGGCGTACACCAAGGACACACTCACCTCCCCAGACCTTCCCTTGGACAAGAAACTCCAGGTGACCAGCTAACTGCAGGGATCTCCATCCTCATCGCCTTCAGGCTGGTGACTGTGCAGCAGCCACAAGGGGAGCATGAATTCAACATGAGAGCACAGCACACACTGGCAAATCTAATTAGCAGGATGAGCTCCTAAAGAGCAGCCCACACAACTTCTTGCAAACTCTGCTGCTCTTCCTCAGGCTTCACTCAAGTCTCAGACCTAACTTATAGGTCTGCTAAGGAGTAAGACCTAGCTTAAATCATACATGCGCTTTTACTCACCGTGATTCTCCCACACAATCTGGTTTTGAAGGGCTGTTGTTGGACAATGAAGTTCTGACCATGGGGCAATGTGAACACACAACGACGTGTGATACCGTGATGAATTTTCCCAGAATTCATTAACCTACTTTGGTAGGCAGCTCAGAATAGCTTACATATTTGCATTTTAAGATCACGCAGGCAGAAGTGCAACAAAGGTTCCGGTGGCATACGGGAGCTGAAGCTAAGCCCAAATTTCCTGGTTAGCCAAGCAAAATATTAATCATTAGCACAACTAACTTCCTTAAACTGTCAACCCTCCTCTCTCTCTTTTTTTTTTTTTTTGGTCAAAGTAGCATCTTCTCACCCAGACAAATATTCAACGTTAAAAACGTGGAAAGGACACCCAAACTAGCACCAACCTGCCTGAATTTCCATAGCAATTACTCTTCTTCCATTGTACCCTTACAATTATTGAGCAGAAATTAATCTGCATATGTTTTCCTCAAGATCCTTTGCATAAAAAGCTCCTCAAATCTATAGATCATGCCAACAAAACAACCTGCTATAGCAACCACAGGAATGCATCAACATTTCTTTTAACATAACCCTGCTCCTGCCTACTGCTGATCTTAAGAGAAATAGCCATTTTTGAGGCACTCGGTCACCGATACAGGTGACAGTGATAGTCGTGGGGCACAGAAGGCAATCAGTCTTACGTACCAGCCTCAGTAGCGCTCCTCCTTTAACACACAAATATCAGATATGCACATTCAGACATAAAGTCCTATTTTTTAACAGACAGAGAACCAAACATGAGAAGCAATACTCCCAGTGAACAACTGTTCTAAAATAACTGAATCTAAAATAATCCTCATCGTTTCTCTAAAAGGACGATATCAATAATAGCATGTTAGGAAGCATTACAAAAATTAACTTACAGCAAGCGTAACACAAAAGAGCACGTTTCACAACGAGTCTCCCTCTTCCCATCAAATATCGGTACAGAAAATTCCACAGTATGTGAACTGTGAATGTGACAGCAGCACCCTTCTCTTTCCGCTCCCATCAAGGAACAGCGGTCACGGACCGAACAGCAATAGGGGAAGAAAAATGCTAATTTTAAATAAAAAAGTTTAAAAACAAAAAAACCCACACCTAAACTTACTTGAAGTAGTAGGAGGGGATGGTAGCCCCAAATTACAGCCACTGCCTGGCACTGAGATCATCCCATCTTCCTTATCGGGCCAAAAAGCTTGTCTCTCCCCAAATTAGCATCTCTACATTCATAAACGAGCACGGATAGCAGTTGAAGGAGACCATACACAACAACAGAAACACTTAGTGGAAGAAATAATGTAACCTCCCTAGAATTAAAGGGGGCAAAAAATTGTTGAGAAGAAAGGTTGCAATAAGCCAAAAAAAGTAAATCAGAACAGATGGGAGGAAGAGGTGAAGCAATAACAAAAGCAGAAAAAAAGTAAACTCTTCTCCTCTGTCACCACTTAAACATTTTCCAAAACTTTGTGTTGAATAATTTACGCTATTATCAACCTCATTCATCCCAATTTTCACCTCTCTAGAGTTTTACCTACGAGAATGGAAGACGAGGTGTAATTCACCTCGGTTCCTGAAGTATCAACTCGAATAACGCAAAACCTTTCTGCTGCTTAGCAAACACACGCGTCTTATCTATTAAAAAAGCTTGTTAAACCAAACCAGTTGATTACTGTCTGCCTTAGCATCGGAGGGTAGCTGGTGAGAACGAGGAGGAGATTGCGCTACTCACCTATGATCCCGCTGTCCCTGCTCTCAAGGGTGGATGTTGGGCTGGTGACGGCACCATAGCTGCAGTCCTTGGCCGTCACGTTGGTGCTGACGGGAGGCAGGGTGGAGCAGGGGCTGCTGGCCGGCGGCGAGGCCGTGCTGCTGGTCAGCGTGGAGCAGGGGCTTATCCGCTGGGTTACGGCCGAGGTCTGCAAAATTCAAATCAGGAACACGTCACTCAGCGCCATCGGTCACCACGGGAAAAGAAATCCTCCGGGAACTCGCGCATGAGGATTTCCCTCCCCGACTGTAGGGAGGGAAAGCGCTTTGCTGTTCAAAACGAAAATATCCACTATGCCTCCCCACATCCGCGGAAAAAAAACGTAGAAACGCTGGCTGTGTTTTCAACCTCTTTCCTTCTCGTAATGGGACAGATTCCAGCTTCCACATTCAGCAGGAAACCCAGAAAACAAGTAAAGCAGTATTTACCATAAGCCTTATACCATAGTTTATTACAAAATGTTAGCGTTTTCTTAACGTTGAGCTGAAAGTAAAAAACAAATAAACAAGAAGTACAATACAGTGAGGTAAACTTGTGCCTCTATCTGGGTGGAGCGCCTCAGGGCGATAAGTATATGGTATGATCTCACCTTTACTCATGGCAAGACCCATTATATACAGGAAATCCTATAAAGACCTCTGTGCCATTTCCATCCGCTCGGAGATCTCAGCGGGACTGCCAGTTTTCTTTTGCCCTGTAAACGTTTCTTCCATTCAAGTCAAGCCACAATGGTTTTACACCCTTGCAAAGCGGAAGTTGGAGATCCCTTATCTAGATACGAGAAAGCCCTTCCCTGGACAGAACGGCTTTCCCCACCCAATAAATTTTTCGGAAAAACGGACTGGCGAAAAGGTTGCTCTCCAAAGACAGCACAAAACTAAGAATGCAGCAGCATTAAAAAAGACTAACAGTTATTTTGGGAAGAACCCACAAGAAACTGCGTGCAAGAATCTCAGAAGAGCTTATACACTTAATACCGTACACAGAGATTCATTTATTAAACCAAAAAAACTACTCCTGAATCCGGTTGAATATCTATCCAGAGAATAGTTGTGATTTAACACAGATCCTTTGTTTTAACCGCAGGCTACTGGCAGCGCAACCCACCTGCGTGCTTCCCTAGCAAAAGACACTCTTCTCTGAAGATATGCCCTAAAATATCTGTATGAAATAAAAAAAAAAAAAAATTTGCATCGAGTTACCGAAGTAGGGCAAGGACAGAGGATGGCTCACTGACCGTAACACTGCGAAGGTGTTCTTGTTTACCTAACATTGCAATTTAATAAACATTACACAGTGCTTCACAGCCATCATGCAGAAATCACTTGATAATCCCTTCAAAACGCATAACTGCCTTTCACACTTCCTTCCCCAAAACCAAAAATGTCAAATTTCAAGTTTCTTTAAATTTGCAGCAGAGCCTTTCAGAGAGGTTTTGAGCAGAGCTATAAGAAGTGAAATAAATATAGAGAGAGACTGACACTGCTGTTTCCCCAGCACGTTCCTCCGATCCATCTCGGCGGGCAGCAGAGATGTGTCCGTGCCACTGGGGCACGGAGGCGATCCCACCCTGGGTCAGGCCAAAGGTTCATCTCCCCGAGACGAGGAGGCGGGAGGCAAGAAGATCAAAAATGGACGTGAGCCTCCCTCAAATTTATTTTCCTGCCCTAGAGCAAGCAGCTCTACGGGGAAAACTGGCCCTGGCGATGCCTGGGGGAAGTATTTCGGGACTTGCCCATACGAGCTGATCTCTGGCGGTGAGCAACCTGACCCGAGCCCCTGCAGGGGTTACTGCCATTCCCGCTGCGTTTGGCAGAGGGGGGTCCTGAACAGCGGTGGCTTCCACACTCAGAATTTGCTTAACTGAGACTTCTTTTATCCTCTGTGAATACTCCTCTAATAATCATATACATTTGTATTTCCTTTCTTTCATGCCATTGCAACCAGGGTGACCAAAAACCAGAGTGACCAAAAGAAGCATCAGACTTGCAAACTGCCCCGTGTTTGAAGTCTACTTTTTTTTAAGCTTAAAAAATGCCTGGTATTGACTTTTTTTTTTTTTTTTTTAAATAGACTATGTGAAAGATTTACTGGTTTCTAAATTAGAAAGCAGATCCCAGGTGTAGCTACTGGGAAGCTAGCTAATATGTCCAAGGAATCCCACCGTGCCTCGTAAAAATCCTTACTTGTAATGTAATCATCCAGCCATGTGAGGCAAAAGAGAGCATCCTGTACAACAGGCGGGCCTGAGAAACGGGGAGAGGCGAAACAGCCTGATCTCCCTCCACCTTCCTTCACTTTTATGCAAACGTGACTGCATTGATGTAACCACGATTAGATAATGTCCTAAGCCTGCATTAGCACGTTGGCAAAGCAGGAAGGGAACGCTAACGTGACACCTCCCCGGGCATGCTTTTACAAAAACAGAGAGACTGCAACACAGCAGCAACTGAACCCTGAAGTATTTCCCTAAGTGTGTAATCTCCTTGCAGAAGCCACATAAAATACCTTGGCAGCAAACGGGGCGGCCACCACCGTATCATCTTTGCAAGTCTTCAGGAGAAACAAATCAACGCTTTCCTCTCCCCATCCAATTTACCGTGCCACTAGGTGGATCACTGTTACTGCTATTTTCCATCATTTTATATCCTAGGCCCTTATAAACAGATGATTCCCCCCCCCCCTGTAGCCTTCTAGGAATCGGAGGCAAGCTGACTGCTCTGTAAATGCCAACTCCCTGTATATTCTGGTTTCACACGTTCGTCATATCACCTGTCATGTGTCTTGGCTCTCCATGAACCTTTTTCATTTGCTCATATTGCAATCTTTTTTGGATGTCTAAATATTGCGTTGATTTTTGTGAAACCATTTTTAATTTCTGTAGTTTAATTTCCGATTACCTAATTAATTCTAGTGGTCAAATTAAAAGCTGCTTGCGAGTCAGGATTCAACATGAAAATGTTCTATGACTTTTTTTTCCCCTTAAAACTGCTAAGTTTTATACACTTTTCTTAGCATAACCTAACATGGGGCTCTCTTTTTGTATCACTGCCATCTATCAAGCAGATGTTTGCCCTGAGCGACCCACTACATTGAGACTGTCTCTTCTGATTTGTCCTGGGTCATTAGACTCCATCTACACACCTGAGCTATTAGATTATTAAATTAGCTTTTTCCAATGAACTGCCTCCAATACAACGCAGTACAGTTTCTGAGGTTCTGGCGAAGGCGGCCAGCAGCATCCTGGGCTGCATGAGGCACAGCGCTGGCAGCAGATCGAGGGAGGTGATCCTTCCCCTTGGCTCAGCCCTGGTGAGGACACTTACGGGGTGCACTGGCTCGCCAGGACGACGGAGACGTGGACATACTGGGGTGACTCCAGCAAAGGACCACGAAGATGTTTAACGGACTGGAGCTCATGTCTTACCAGGAGGGGCTGAGAGCTGGGACTGTTCAGGCTGGAAAAGAGAAGGCTCCAAAGGGACCTTCTCCATGTGCAAAACACCCGATGGGGGGGAGTAAAGACGAGAGAACCAGACTCTTCCCTTTTCTTCCATTTAAACGGAAGAAAAAACTTCCTTCCTGTGAGGGTGGTCGAACACTGGAACCCCTGAGAGGTTGTGGAGGCTCCATCCTTGGAGACATGCAAACCTTGGACATGGATGGAGGCTGGACCAGATGATCTCCAGAGGTCCTTGCCGGCTTCAACTGTTCTCTTATTTTGCAGATTCCACTCTTTCATCGTTCCTAGCATCTAAGCATCTAAGTATTTAATGAGTTCACATTTAGGAACTGTCAGAATGAGAAGCATTATTACTATTATAAATTCTTTAGAGAAAGGTTTTTCTACAGCCTTGTTTCACATGGTAATTTAAACAAATCCCTGCTGAAACTAATCCCAATACTAACAAAATAACATTCAAAAACCTTAGAACACAAAAAAAATTACACTTTAAAGCAAATTAAAATTCAGTGCAAGACTGGTACGCTCATCCTTTCTCCAGCTGATAACATCGCTGTTTCATGAAATGCCAAAAAGTGATATTCTTATATATTTATTTTTAGTGTTATCAATGCAGCTCCTTAAAAACAAGTTACTTGCAACTGGAAATTACCAAATAATACAGTATATCACTTTGCATTGACTGACATGTTTTATTTTTGTATTGATATATACAAATGTTCCCCTATGCAGGTTTTAAATACAAAGTTCCATTGACAGAACATTCTGTATTATTAGTGCTGTTGTGTCATCTTTCACATTTTCACTAAGCTTTGAAAAATTGAACTGTTCTGTCTGTCATAGCCTCATTGTCCTTTGTGCTTCGCTGGCAGCCAGTACAGTTAAAAAAAAGTTTCCAAGAAGTAGGAGAAAAAGGATTTATTCTTTGGCATTTGTGATCTCTGATTAAAGAAGGCATGATTAAGAAAGGCTGCACATAAAACACGCAATTTCATAGCAATCTGCATTAGAAAAGGTATCCTTTGACATATTTAAAATAAGGCAACTGAATGGAAATGCAACGTGTCAGATTTACAGATTTCGGCAGTTTTAGTGAAAACACCTCTATTCCTTATCTTCACTTTAGCTCAGCATTGGTGAGATTGCAAATAATTATTTTCGCGCTTGAGAAGGCAAAGCATGGTTAGAATAATAAGTAGCAGCCTAGTCTCAGCTTTTTATACAAAGAACATTTGCTTTGCCCAGACCATGTAAATTAATGAGTTAAAACCTAGCAAACTGTTTTCATTTTTAAAATTCAAGTGCAAACTAGTAGTCAAAGTCCCAATCAGATTTTAATTAATCAATGATTAGGAGGAGAATTAATCTTTGCAAATCCCAGAAATGGCTTGCTGCCTGATTTTCAGTACTATTTTATGCAAGGTAGTCTGGGAAGGAGAGCCAGGGAGGTTTTCAGGAGATCTGCACCCTGCAGCGCAGAAGTAGCTTTACATTGGAGCATATCTGAGAAGGGCTTCCCTTCAGAAAAAGCTAGCGCTTGATGGTGGGCACCCAGACGCTGGCAGATCTGGACAGAGCGGCACCCAACATAGCAAGGCTGCTCACCCTCCTAGGCAGAAGAGGATCACTGCAGCCATCCATGCCTCGGGGGAAAAGGGGCCTGGGAAGCAAATAATGAGCTCTTTGCACTCTATTTAGATGTCTTTCTCTCTCTAAACACAAGCTGTTCCAGGGCACTATTGCAGTGATGAAAGCTACCAGGGAAAAAGCAGGAAGAATGTGATTATTTCCCTCCACCCAGCCTTTGCGAAAGCATGGACGAAATACCACGTGCTGTTCTGGGCTCCCCTGCATGAGAACCTGACAAATGGAGAAAGTCAGAGGACGGCCACCAAGCCCGTTAGAGGAAAGGCTGAAGGAGGTAGGTCAATTCAGCCTGGAGAAGAGAAGCCTAAATTGCATCTACCTGTAGTTGCAGTCTTCCACTATCTATAGGGGAATATGGAGAAGACTCTTCTCAGAAGTGCCAAGGGAAGGACAAGAGGCTACAGGCACAAGCTGCAGCAAAGAAATTTTCCACTAGCTATAAGGAAAAAGCCCTTCACAGCTGGGGGTCCTCAAGCACTGGAAGAGGCCACCTACATTTTCCAGCCTTGGAGATTTTCAAAACTTGACCGGACAAAGCCTGAATGACATGGTTTAACGTTCAAGCTGGCCCTCCTTTGAGCAGGAGGATGGATCAGATGATCTCCAGAGGTCATTTCCAACCTAAAATAGCCTGTGATTCTAGGCAAGCACTGACAGCAGGAGATGCTCACAAAGAAAGAAAAAAATTAACTCGGTAATTGAGGAATCAGCTTCTCTTTATCTTCCCCAGCCCATGAACAGCATTCAAAGGCCCTGTAGAACTTTTTCATGCAAAAATTAGCACGCAGCCCAAGATATCCATCTATTTTAGAGCACAACTCTCTGCTGTTTTTCTTAAGATTTTTCTTTTATTTATTCTCCAAAGACATCTTTTACTTTTGAGAAAAGATGGGATTTTAATTTTTTTGCAAAAGGCAACAACAAAAGAAACCATTTATAGCAGAAAGCTCTGCTTAGCTTTGAAGTATTCAGCTCAAATATATGCCTGTTAAAAGTACATTTTCTAGCACAATGTACAGTGAAGTACATTTCAAATCAACCCCAACTTGCGTTAAAAAATGAATGAAATCATCAAAAGCTTAATGAATGTGCTAAAGAGCAAAAGTTTTAGAAAAACCGCATTTCTTGGCTCTCAAGCGTGCTGCATATTAACCCTTTAGAGCCCATGTGGAAGACAGATGACAAACCATTTTTCGGTTCAATGTACAGTGCAGGACTGAGACGCTCCAGGAGGCAGCCCTCCACTCTGCTCACCACGAACCGGCTCTCCTGGCCAGCTTGCTTTCGCGTTTGCTACGGGAATACAACCTCCATCCTCCATGATCTTCCTCTACGCCGCTGATATTCTTTTCTTTGGATTTCAAACAGCAACATCATCTCATCTTTCCGATTTTGCTCTAGGTTCTTCATCAAGTTGATCCAATTTACATTGCTTACTCTGACCCTGCATTGCTCTTGCACTAGCAAGAAACGCCTTCATGTTCTACCTTTAAAACTTCTGAGGGTTAAAATCTGGCAGTGACTTGCACTGTTAACAGTAACCAGAGATATTGAAACAGTACGACCCAAGCCACCGGAAAATAAAGATATCCCGAACCAAAATTCTAGATACTTTGAAGACTGTTTCAAATCTTTAGAGAGGGGAGGGGAAAGGCCACTTGCACAGTTAGGAGATGTAGCTAAAATTATTCTGACAATATCAAGCCAGTATAGGACACAAAAATGACAGGAAAACGCTTTTGCTCCATTTCAAAGGCCAGCCAGCTACTTGCTGATAAGAAATACTAAAAGCACTCCAACTAACAGATTAGAAAAATACCACAATCAATAAGTACAGCTTCCTGTAATTCTGATGTGGCTCTCATGAATACCTTGGCTGATTATCGTCCCAGACTTTAATTTATTCCTAAATGGTACACACGTGTGGCCACATACACGGTGTCCTGGAAGGAAGCAAGGCGCTGGACACACAACAAGGTAGGAGCACGGGGAAGGGCAACGAAGAACGGGCGCACACAGTACCACGGGAATTTAGCTTTAACGCGTGGAGCTATGTTCTTGGCTGACTCTTTTAGGACCTTAAATCAGGTTGTCTCAATTGGGCTTCTGCTTAAGGTAGGTGGAATGAGTACGCTCAGCACTTGTGCAAAGTCATGCAATCACTCTGTAACAAAAAAAAAAAAAAAAAAAAAAAGAGGGACTTGCACCTGGGCTTTGAGTTTCAGTCTGTTGTGCTATAAATTGGACTATCCTTTTGTCAGTTAAAAAAAAAATCGTTTCTTAATTTCATTCTCACCTTATGAACACTGCTGGGAGTGGAGGTCTGGGGGGCAGGAAGGAGAAATTCGAGCATTTTCCACAAAATCTACATTTCAGCCAGAACCAGGGCCTTACTGCTATGGTGCTTTTCAGCCAGACAGAGAGAGGATTTAACAAGCTTTATCACAATAACGATTTTATGATTTGGTTTCTGTATCTGTTTTGAAGCATGAAATCATGATCTCAAGCAAACATGAGCAAAACCTGTGACTATCTATAAAATCAGGATATTACTACTTACCTGTCCCTCCTGGAAAATTTGCAAGGCTTTACATAACACCACTAAAATGCTTTGGAAGCCTTTCTAACATCTAAGATGCCATGGAAATCCAGATTATTTTGACCCCTATAATCTGATTAGCAACGCTGCCCACTCCTACGACGTTTGCAGCAACAGAAAAACAGCAGCAGCCGTTTCACGCAGCAGCAGCAGCTGATCCCCAAAACATGGAGTGCTGGAGAAGAATGATGATTCACTGTTTAACGGGGAGATAGGACCTTCTACCTCATAACAATCATTTCCCCGTAATGAGACTCTCGGCTGCCATGTAATTAGACAATAACCCCTACCTCACACGCTGCAATTTAATCATAATCGAGAGAGTTACTGCTGCAAAACCAAGGAAGAGATGGAAGAGATCGCGCACCTGGTTCTCATCCTGCACCTCCATGCTGTACTGGGGTCCTGGCTGTACCTCCGTGACTTTCTCTCCCAGGAGGAAGCCCAGGCGAGTCATGAGTGTATTCGCTGCCTCATCTACGGATGGAGGGGGTCCCAGCTCCTGCTCAGTATCACCTACGCGGGAAGAAAAACAAATACATTTTGATAGGAATTGTTTAACTTTGCTGTCGCTCACCCAGTATTTTCACCAACAAAACGCATGCTGTAATTTTAGTAGCAGCGTTTTCCAGCTATTCGTGTTATTCAAGCCTGTCTTAAACGTTATTTGCTGGTCATTAATTAATTTTGGGTTATGCATTGCTCAGGTTGTCAATACACGTGTCTAACGCTGGCTGTTATTTCTTCTCTCTTTGCGGGTTGTATCCTCTACACTTCTCACCGAGAGAAACAGAGTCGTCTTTTTCCCTGTAATATTAACGATAAAGCTCTCTAGAGCCATCCTGGAAATGAGATTTCCTGGAAATAGCAATCGAGAAGTCAAACTGCTCCCTCTGTTCTCTCCTATAGCTGCTACCTCCACGTTCCTCGCAGAGAATCCAGGACTCTATGTGCCATTTCGTTCTCCTGCGATTAAAGCGCTACATGACGTCTACGGCAGCAGGCCCCCGCTACTCGCTGCTTAAAAGGAAAGCATAGGATAGAAAAATATGTACATCTCCCATTAGCGCTTGCCGTTTCTGATACGCTCATGGTTAGCTACAAAGCACTGTTCTCCAGAGACCGTACTTCCTTGTGAAATCATATTGCGGGCTACGATACAAAGCAAAGTCCATCTACCAACTCCACATCAAGTCTATGAAATCAGTCAAAACCCAAAAAATTAACAACAAAAAACAACCCCCCCAAAAACCAAACACACAAAACCCAACCACCACCCTGAAAACGTATCCTAAAATGTTTATGCCGTTCATAGGAAGAGCAGCACATACAAGCTTCCTCATAACAATTCACGCATGGAAAAGGCATGGTTTTGGCAGTTCCCTATCTTTTAATTTTAAAACAAATATTTCTGGATATTTTTTTGACTTGCAGGGCTGCAAACGTAACTCAGGTTCCGAAAGTCAAATTATTCCCCGTTTATATCGACAGCGATATTAAAGCCTGAAGGTCAAGTTCTGGCCACCGAAGCAATCCGGAGTTTTGTACAGTTGTAAGAGACTAATTAGGATTTGCAATTAGACTACAGTTAATTATTCATCTGATAATGTACAATCTGGAAGAGAGCCCATCTCCATTTCCCCGCTCTGTCCTGGCTTGGGGTGCTTCAGCACTCAGCCTGAAGCGATAGCAAACAGATGTTATTTTAAATATAGCTTTTTGATAACCGTAACCGAAAGCCACAAATCCCAGGATCTGGAAGACGTACAAGAGCTCAGCAACTCGAAGCCTACCGCTCCCAGAAATTCCCACTCAGGCTCGCAAGGTACATCTTGCAGAAACTTAAGAGCAGTTCTGCAGCGTCTCACTCTCACAACTGCAAACTCAGAGCCCTGCAGCATCTCACATGCAACCAAGTCCACCTTCATAGCCACCATCAGCTTTGGGACAGTCGCATCCGCGACAGCCCTTACGTGGTGACTTCACTGGTGTGAAAACGGATTATGTAGTACGATAACAGAAGCTGTCTTCTAAGTTATTGAATCCCTATTGTACTGCTTCATACAGCGCTGACGTGAACAGGACAGATTTAAGGTAGAGACAAACGTAGATGGATGGCCCAATCTTCTGAACTGCTGACCACCCCCATTCGATCTGTGGGCATTTACTGTTTCGGAGAGTCAAATTTGGAACAGATACATTTGGGTAAAATCGAAATTATAGACACTTATATCTCCAAGGCTTTTTTTTTTGTCTTTTTGGATTTTTTTGGAATCTCTCCTAGATGTCCATATGAGAGCTCAGCTCATAATTATTAAATGTTTATTTTGGACTCCACATTCTGGCTTCAGAAAGTATGGCTTTTAATAATACTCATACCATGCAGAATTACATATCTCGTGGCAGAAAGCAGAAGCTGAATCTTTCTCTGTATTGCACACCCTGACCTCCAACCCAACCCTACCACGAGGCAAAATAAGACAAATATTTGACAAAAAGAACACAGATTTCTTGACACGTGCCCTGTCTGCACTTGGACACTTCTTGAAAAAGAAGCTTGCCTGTCTGCAAAATATCTTCCTCTTGCCTATCATCAACAAAAAAAAAATCACATGGCATCTTCTGCGAATTAGTGGTGATCTGACAGCCACGGTGAGAAACTCGGAACATGGGAGAGAAGCTCAGGACATGGCGAGCATTCGGGTGGGGTGGATTTGGTGCCACTTCTTACACTCACGCAACACCAGAAAGCAGCCGACGGTACAACCATCCTTGCAAATCACCACGGCGTTGATGCGTGGGCCAAAGCCGCTGGGACGCGTTCCCGAATGGAAACCGCAGAGAACCTTAGAAAGAAAAATCTGCTCCTGGGATCGCGCTCGGGAGGTTGGCTCCAGACACGGCGCCCGCCAGGCCCCCTGCGCTCCCGTGAGAGGGGCCCAGCAGAGCCTACCTGGATTAAGCAGGACAGGAACGTTTCGGGTCGAAAGGCCTTATTTAAGACTAGGCAGTTATTCCCGTGCCGTTCCCAGGCTATATTAGGGCAGAGCAGCCGGCTTCGTTCGCTCTCTAAACAAACAGAAGGACTCGCTCCTTCGACGTTAGGCTTAACCACGCACTGCCTGGGTTTACGCTAGCCTTAAAGTATCTCACAGCAGCGCAAAGCCACCTTTTACCTCTAAAATAAATAACGTGAGGAGCTTATCCTAGGTCACAGCATGAGAATGCAGAAAGTAAAAGGCGTTGGCTGTAACTGCACCACTAATTCTCTTGGGAGTCTCTGCTCCGGTCCCGGAGCCCGGGAAGCTGCCCCCGAAGCAGCTAAGCTCCGAGAGCATCACTTTGGGGGTGGAACCAGCAGTTATTTTATTAGAAGGTAGCTTTCAGAGTACTGACAACTTTGAACTCGAGCAAAGCACTGGTGTACTGGATTATTCCATCTTTTGGTCTTAGGTCTTTAAAAAACAAGCGCAAGCATTTAACTGAGTGTCAAAGAGGAGACGTAGCGGCTCCCAGACGCCTATGAATGGGAATTATGAAAAGAAGCCGTAACTTGTCTTTCAGAGTTGACAGTAAGACCTAATACTGTCTTTCTAAGTTCAAAAAAAGGGCATAAACTGTTTTATTGCCCCTCTCTGTGCGTGCTATCCAGTGAATACTGCAGTGCATGCGGCTCCCCAAGGCTCGCTGGGGAAAGCGGAGCGCCCGGTCGCGGACACAACTGGCCTGCGGTAGACAAGAAGAAAACGTAATACCCTGACTCATCACGTGCCCATAAGCATTTAAAGGGGTTTGAGAGACTGCTAACTTTATGTCCTCGTTCCAACAGAAAATATATGTGTATATGTATATAAAAACTTGATATATAAAAAATACACATTATATATATATAATGTATATATGTAGTATCTATACATACAATGTATAGAGAGACACACACACATATATAGTAAAGGAGCACCAATGGACACTCGTGGCGCCGATGTGACACCCCAACGGAGCACTAACCGTACTATCTCAGCTACATTCAGCTTTAGGTGGAGAAGAAATGATTTCTGATTACATTGCCCTGGCACATACTCTTGCCTTTCCTAATCCCCATAAGATAAACGCCTTCTCAAAAGCTTACCAAAGATTATTTCCCTTTGCAGCAATCAATTTAATACATCAACTTTTACCCGCTTGGAATTTGTTGTCTTTAATTTTAAAACAGAATTGCTCTGAACTTGGACACCATCTCGGGTACTGAAGTATGAGTCAAAACTGAGAGAGATTTACTAGGTGTTTGCACTAGTCCAAGGACTTTAATCACAGATATAGCCAGAAGAGTACAAACAGATTGCAGTGAAGTGCTTTTTTTAATGGCAGGGAAAAAAAAAAAAAAAAAAAAAATCCATGAACACCCTCAGCTCCAAGAAAGATCAGTGTCTCAAAAGACATAGTATGCTTAAAAGGAGAGCAGTGCAAGGATTTTTTGGTAATAAAAACTCAAGTAACGGCTTTACTTTGTACTGCAAGAACAAATAAACTTGAAAATGGGACACTCAGATTCTTCTGCAGCGAGCTTTCCATAAACTCAACAATATCTTCAAAGATTGAAAGAATATGCAAAAGAGCCCATGAAACACGCAATCCAATTTTTGTCAGAGTACCAGAAAAGCTACACTAATGGATATTTCTTTCTGTTAATCCTTAATCTTCAGAAGAGACAGGTAACTGTGCCGCATTTTATGATGGAAATAAATAACAGCTTTTAGAGATGTGAAACGGGCCGCCCTTGTACATTAAAACACTATACATGTTTAGGCTACCTGGCATTTTCTCTGCTGGGTTAGAAGAATGTTCAAAACCGTAAATCAGAGCTCTGCAGTCTGAACATGCTGGATGCACAGAGCGAGGCAGAAGTGCAACAGAACAGAGCCAAAACTCAGCGTGGCAGTAACTTGCAATCTCCTAGCCCTAAAGGCACGGGAAAGAAAAAAAAAATCCAAAACCAGCCACTTAATATGCGTGCACCAAATTCTCCCTGCTGCACTATTAAGAAAAGTCCAGTCTTCATGGTAAATAGAGAATAGTTTGAAAAATCTGGTATAAACATGACTTAAAAGCTCCTAAACCAGCATATGAAAACAAAAATATGAAATGCAGCTCTCATCATCCCAAGCCCATGAGGGGCATATGATGATTTTTTTTTTTTTTTTAAAAAAAAACCTTCTGGATTGAATTATACTGAAATAGATGCCAAAAGAGGATCAGATGGACAGGAGACAAATCGAAGGTTAATTAGATCAGGGGTCTGGCGAGCTAGAAGGTCATTTAGCTCTGGAGAGTCTGTGTTGCCGGCGGCGGGGAGGGAAGGAAATCTCTGGAAGAGAAAAGCCTGTTGGGGCGGTGAACGAAGTGCCAGGTTAGAAGATCGATTGATTGATCGGGGGCCAAGGGGTGGCTGCCGGCGCAGAGGAGGATCGAATAGCGACCGAGCAGTAAGGTCACGATGGAGCTGCCACGGGAAAGGCAGCGAAAAAGGGAAGCAGAGGACGTAACAGAAGAGAATGAATGCCTGGAATAAAACTGGCAGAAAGCGCGGAAGTGATTTGGTAAGATAAGAACAATCGTCAAAAGTTGCACTTAACTAATTGGTAATAAATCATTAAGTCAAACACTCAACGCTTTAGAAGCCTCCGAAAGAGTGGAGGTACTTAAGGCACGCTTTTACCGTTTTTTTTTTTTTTTAAATAATTTGGTTCCCAGAGTTATATCAGCACTCAAGGGTGCACATCATCTCCACGCTCCCCAGCTACTTTTGCCATCCCTTTAAGTTATTAACAAAAACTCCTGCTCACCTGCAAAAACGCAAATTAAAAGCATAACAACCTCAGCTTGTCCAGCAACTTAATACCGCTAATCCTCCTTCCCCTTCCAAGAGCCCGACCCATTTTAAACACTGCAAAAGTGCTTCGCAATCCCCCCCGGAGGGTCCCCGGTTCAGGCCCTTCAGAAGCATTTCATGATCTTAGCAGCTTTCACGGATGATGTCTCGGTATTTCTCACTGGTTCAGCTCTATAGCTCTGCTAATCTGCTATGTATTAGTACCGTCTCTTGGATTTTTAAGAAAAAAAACTATACATCAAAATCAAAAATTTTAACTTGATTCCGGAAAAGGTCGTCAAGAGAGGTGACCAAGATCACAATCATTCTCCAGTTGGTAACATGTCCTTGAAGATCAAATATGCAATTTCATAAGAACAGCGTTTGCTCTTTTCAAGAAAGCATTCAAAACGTGCAATGTTTTCAAATGTTATCACTTTAAAATATGATCACTTTCCTCCCAGTAAAAAAGTAACAATGCAGCTTTATGCCAGAGAAGTTTTGTTTCTTTTCACTGAATACACTTCTACTTCCAAAAACAAGCTCCCAATGTAATTTAAATTGCATTTGAAATGTATTACAATGAGTGTCTATCTAGGTGAATGGAGTAATGGTTCATTTACTGACACCCATGGCAGAACTTGCCTATGAAATTCATTCGTCTTCAAAGCGAAAATTCTTGAATTATCAAAGGAAAAAATGCAATAGTTATATACAAACAGCGAGCACCTACAAAAGGCCAGAAATAAATGGACGCCACTTACGATTCTGATCTTGGATTACATAAGTATAATTTTGTTTAAAGACCTTCCTCTCTTCTTGAGACCTAAATCTATCCTATTACTATGTACATCCACTTTATATTATTCTGAATACATCTGAGCTGTACTGGAAAACATCCTCCCCTATTTCTGCAGATCCCTGTAATCTCAGAATTAACGGAAAGGTTTTTATTAGTCTTATGTCCAGAAGAGCTTTTAAAAATCTTAACCAAGCCGGGACTAAAGAAACTTCAGGCGCCACTGCTTAAATACATGTTTCTGCATTGCTGCACTTCAGTTGCTTGGGATTTCTGTGACAGCAACGCAAGACAGTCCCACCAACATCAGTTATAAAAATGAAAAAAAAAAGGCTGAAATTACCATAAATGTGAGCCTGGATACGCTGAACATTTTCTAAAAGCAGGATTATATTTAGATCCCTGAAAAGGTTCCTGAGCTCTTTAAAATATCAAGGACAAAGCGTCGGAGGCAGTAAGTCATCCACTGATGTAATTATCTCGCACTTTACAGTTTGGGCATACTGCTTTCAAAACATCACACTGATCATAAACACGGGTCAGTTCTCCCATCTCGGAGCATTTATCAACTATTATCAAACACAGACTGGTGAAAGGCCTTGACTCTTAAGCATAGTAGTTTTGTGGTATTTATTTTTATAACTCTTTGAACCAAACTTTTATTCTAGACAGGTCCAAGGATATCTTGAACTCTTTTTGATGCATCTCTTTTTTTTTTTTGATGCAACTCTTTAAGACTCATGATTAAAAGGAAAAAAAAAAAAACCTCACGAACGAACCCTCAACAAACATAATCTGTTTGCTAAAATCTGAGCACCCCACTTAAACGGTATTTTGGATCTTTATTGTGCTCTATTAGGCAGGTCTCTCATAATCCACCCAAACACTTTTTTTGAATTTCAATAGCTGTTTTACAAAACCTCTCTCATTCGCTCTTACAACTTCTCAGCTTTGCCAGGTATACCGGGTCAAAACTCAACTCGTGCATAACGAGATACAACTTCAGCAAGGCAAAAGATGACACGTTACTGTAGCTGGATAAGCACTGAGAAATGTTTTATAACAGCCTAAGAAGAGACAACGATGGGATAAAGGCCTTTTGTCTTTACTGCATCGGATATATTAGCACATTTCCGGAATAAATTTTATTAAAGGTAAATCAGACTAAATTTCTACCTTAGCATTTACACCACAGATAATATTCTCTAAATGCTGCTACTAAGATTTCAAAAGCACTGTTTGGATATAAAAACTCTGCAGGGATACAATAATCTGCTGTTGCCGGTTATTAGAATATCAAGCATAAAACCGTTTCCGGATGATTCTGAACTGCATTAATTACTCAGATTAGCATAATTAAAAATCTGTAGGTATCTGTAGGTTATTAAAACAGTCACATAGCTTTGCATTCACTACGCTTTAACAAGCAAAGCCAATACACGTGGGCTCCCGCCAAAGGAGGATGACATGCAAGATGCCTGTTGTCATCCAGACGACTCTATATCACGGTAACAAACAGTGATCTGCTTAAATCTATAAGAGAAATGAATTCAAAGATAAAAACAATCCTGCAAAACTGAGATACAGTAGGTTCACACTATCACAAGCAACAGGACTGGGCCTCACGTGGCACAATTACAACCTGAAACGTTCTACCTCAATCCAGTAATGGGCTAAGGCGCAGCAACTCCTTTGCTTCCAGTGCTCGTGCAGACTTTTGTAAAACCATTCTAGGCAATTTGAATACCAACCACAAATGCCACAGAGAATTTCCTAGCTTTTTGGTATTATTTTCCAACAGATCCTATATCTGGAGCTGTTGCTAACTGGCATCCCATCAACAATTAGGGAGGAAAGACCCTGCTGTCTGTTAAGGTGAGATCCGTTTAATACTTTAGCTTCATCTAAAGTGCCAATCATGTTAATGAAAATCTTATACTGCGCAAATAAAATCAGTTCAAGCACATCACACTCACAGTAACATATATAGCACGCGGTCGGCAATTTTACCAGGACAATTGAGGAGGCAGTATAACCACGTCGAAGTTCCCAAACAGAGGAAGACACGGGTGATAGCCAGGCAGGGAACCTCACACATCGTCACATCTCCTCTCGTCAGGAAAACACAACAGACGCCAAGAAGAGAAGAGCATGCAGCAGGGAGCCCGGTAACAACAAGGTACGTGATGGACTTCTCCAGACCAAACGTGATGGGAGTTACTAACGTAGCGCTGTACTAGAGAACTGCTCCAGATGCTACCAAGCGCAGTGGGAAACGCTTCCTGGAGTGACAGGGAGTCCCTCCGGGAACATATAGATGAGACAGCGGGGAAAAGACTGAGAGAAAACAGAAGGCAGTCGAGGTGTCTGTGAGGAAGGCTCATCCAATTTCAGACCAAGGACAATGATTTTGAAACTGGACCCTGCAATAAGTTACAGACCCACTGGAGGAATCTGAAGATATGGTGGTATAATCAATGTTTTCCAGCAAGGCCACAAATAAACTGCACTTTCAAACTGGCAGGAGGCCAAAATTTCCACGTTTGGTTTCACAGTAATTATTTTTCAAACGAGTAGGAGCCAAATAATTAGCGACATCAAATGTCAGAACTTCTGCTGAATAAAGCAGACAAGCTACCTGCAGGCTGCGGTGCTGTGGGTTACGAGTAAATTGTTTTTCTTTCTTCAATGTGAAAGTGCAGCTGTGCTGACCAAGAGAAAAGAACGGATAGAAAGGGAAGAATACTGATGATCAAAAGGAATTACACCAAGGGGAACAACATTCACACTGGAAAGGAATAAAGAAGTACTTGTTCTGCAGTCCTAGAGAACGATATGAAGTCACGGCAACTGGTAGGAGAGGAGAAGTAATGGTACGGTTTTGAGAGCACTGCATATTTTCCACTTACGAGCAGCTCTCCATAGCATCACTGAAGTCCAAATACTTTTTGGGTAGGAAAGAAAAAAAAGCACCTGTTGGACTCATGCAAGCATTAAGGTCTGGGAATCACGCTTATGAAAGAACTGAGCAGTTTTCCACAGGTGCATCCACCCCTCCTATCCTTAGAGCTGGTAAAACGAATATTGACGTTTTGCTTCATAAAAACTTGAAATAAAATAATATTGTCTGAAGAATTTCATAGATTAAAAAAACAGAACTATTGACCACTTCCTCTAGACTGTTAAGTATGTGGGAGCAAGCATCTGAACCAGAAGGAAAAAAAGGGGTGACAAGAGACAAAACCACAACTAAGAACCATAGCTACCATTATTTTCTTTCTTTTTACCTCACTTAGTCTCTCGGTATTTCCACTTATGGCAGGCAGAAAGGTAAGGTGAAGGCTACCTTCAAGTTAAACACAGTCTAAAAAGCTCCTAAAGAGATCATTAGCTCAAGAAACTAAGATGAAAGATTAGGTTTGTACAAAGACTTCAACCCAATCTCAAGCAGGAGCCCTGAAGATAACTAGGATAGAAATGTTGTAAAGACAGGTCAATGCTGCCATTGCCCCGAGACCTTCAGACACTGCCACTGCAGCTAATACAGAACATGTGTCAATGCACATGTAATTCAGTTTGACAGATGTTGAGTGGAAACAGAATTACCAGGAGACTACCAAAAGCTGAGATGACTTCCTAAATCTAACTGTAATACCTTCTTAAAACTGAAAGTATTGAAGGGTCTTTTTTCCTTAAGCAGATAGTGGCCATGAAAGAAAATCAGGGGAACAGTGATTTAGTGTTGGACAGCTTTTATACTTTCATCTATGATGACAAAAATTAAGAGAACACAGACCAGTGCTCCCATGGTACTCTAAGAAGACATTAGTAAACAACTGTTTTTTTTAGCAAAAAGTGAACAGCACTCTACTAAAAGTTCAAGAGGTGCGTTTACCAGCTAGCTCAGCAATAAAATGAGATCCTAGAGTAAGAATCTGGAAGAATGGCTGAAGATTTCAGTAGGATAAGATGGATGACAGATGCATTACCTGTTACCACCTAAGGGTGAAAACAGTTTTCCATTCTCAAGGGCAACTTTTCAATACAAATGATTCCTTGGTTTGAGGCAGCTTATTTTGTACCTTTGCAAGATACGTTAGGTTAGAGCTAAAACAATGTTCTGTTATCTAAGCCAGAGCTGAAGTTGCTTCAGACTGAAATTCTGAGTAAGTGCTCTTTGATTAGAAGGTCTAATGACTCTAGGAAAAGATATGGAGACTTACCTGTCATTACTATTCATGCCTTTGACCCACACATAACAGGCAACTTTGTTTTACAAATGCATACTTCTAGGCCAGCGAAGAAGTTTAGGATGGAGCAAAATGCAGCCCCTTGCCCACAAGGTGGTAAGAGGGTATTTGAGAGTGCAAGGACTGCTGGGACAGGGTTGGAGGTCTGAGTCAGGCAGATGGTACAAGACCTGCAATAGTCTTTATCTATAGCGCCTAGCGGAGCAGTCCTTGACCCTACTTAATCACTCCTGAATTTTGCTTGCAGAGAAAGCAGGTTGTTCCGCTCCCCGAAACAGCTAAGCCACGTGGATGGTCCTAGGAATTTAACCCAGGAGCAAAACCAAGGGTTTTTGCACATGGAAGGTCTCCCATGCTCCACGCATACAAGAAAAAGTCTGCTGTGTCCAGTCACATCCACTTAGATGGGAAAATAAGGAGGCTTTACGCTGATCCTCGTGCCTAAGACCTAAAGAAGAGATAGGCCCCATCACTGAGCTTCCAAATCAACAGGCCTGGTTTGCTTGTGTACGTATTTACTTACTCACAAGACAGAAAGATATAAATATTCAATAAACCAAAATATCAGCACAAAACAAGTTACTGTCTCCCAACAGACAAACTGAGAGCAAGCACTCCTGTTTGACAAGGCAGAACAACTTGTTACACTCTCCAAGATCCATCAAGAACGGCAGCAAAAGGTGCGAAGCTGCAGAAAAAGTCTAAAATATCTGCTGTGTGAAACGCACTTCAGGGCCTTCTAGTTAATGTGCTTTGGCAGTAGCTACTAAATTAAAAAAAAAAAAAAAAGGGAAGGAAAGAAAAAAGCCTCAAAATGATCCAAAATCTGTTTACATGAAGAACCACCCAGCTTTATATAGATGAAGCCAAAACCCAGGCTATAAGGGGAGGTTGACTGCCAGGAGATGTTAGGCGGCTTCAAGAATATCATGCTATCTGAATTCATTTAACAATTAAAATATGGCAATAGTATATGGGATTCAGCTTACCTCCAGTTCTGTGAACCTCTCCCTTCGATACGAAGGTTCAGTAAAGCCTAACTTGTTCAGCCACCCACATTTCTCAAAGCTGCAACTTCGAAGGTGCCGCAAAGCCAGTTATCTACATATAACGGCAAACCCAATATATATGATGGCCAATCCCAAACAGAGACACACATATGAAACGCTAAAAGGGCTTTAGGTATTTCTACCACCTTTAAAAGTAGCAGAATTTCAGACTAGTTCTTACATAGCTGGGTTTTGTTTTGTTTTTTAAGTTCTGGATGATCAGTCCTGGAATTCATTATGAAGCAGTTTCCACCTCTAAATGCTACAGAGGAAAACAGCACCGGCCAGTAAAGAGGAGCATGAGAAAAGTCAATCGGCTCCATAGCAACCAACCAGCTGAATTGCCAGGACTCTTCTGCAGTCGGGCCGGACCGCAACGATTTCCCATTCCCTTCAGGTCAGCGACTTCGGTAACGATGGGACAAGCAGAAGATTCAACAGTAAAACTATTTGTCAGGCCAAAGCTTGTTGGATTATTCTCTCGCCTTCCTCCCAGTTCATCACTGTCTAATACAACAGAGGTGTGGACAAGGGTCCTGCTGTCTGGGTTTTGCTTGGGGGCTATTTTTTGGCTTATTGCCTTTATTTTCACCATGAAAAAGGAGAGTGCGGATCCGTTTCATACATTCCATGTGCATTCGACTGCTTGTTAAAGGGTTCTTTCTAACACTCGAGAAATGTCTTGCTGTGTTTGTTTAAGAAGAAAAGCGCATGGTTTGTGTAAAATGAAAATCACTAATTTTACCCAATGCAAAGAAAGAAGCAGAGGCAAGCAAATGTCAACCTCGATGCTTCTTTAAGCAAAGAGAGAGGAGACGGAGCAACGAGATGAGCGTAAAAAAAGCTGTGCTGGTAAATTACCTTCCTGGGACCATTGTGTTATTTAACTCGATTATGAACCAAAACAGATGCCTGGCAGCTTAATGGAGAATGAGCAAACATCCACTGACCAGACATTTAAGATTTGTGTCCCAAAATTTCTGAAGAAGAATTTAATCAAATTAAAAGATAATGTTATAACATACTTTGCTTTTGAAAGATAATGGCAAGGCAATAAATCACTGGTCGAACACAAAAGGCAATTACCTGAAAGCACCATCCATCTCAGGCTGTTTCCAATAGATTTCCTGAGTGTTTATGAATAAAAACACAGGCATGTTTTACATGCCACGTTCCAAAGAAGAAGCAATTTAAAGGAAAACGCCCTCGTGATAAACAACCAAGCAGAACAAAAGTGACCAGGACACCCTTCACTACATCATAGACAGTGCCACAACTATAAAACGTGGGCCGTTCTCTGCTTTCACTTAAAATAGAATAAATTCATCTCGACGAATTTAATTGCTTTCTTTGGCACAAGGAAGAATACAGCTCATAAATTATTATCATTATTATTTTTTTTTTTATAACCAGCTTATATCTTTGCTAGGTCCTTCCTACTCCAACTTCCCTCAAAAGATACCAGCCACTTCATTATGTTTTTTTCCTTCTTCAAATTAAAAAGATGGAGAATGTATCATCTTGTACACTGATTCATCCTGCAACATGTCAAAAGAGATAATTCCTGGTACAAGCAAGACAGGCCGAAGCGGGAGCAACGGTTGCTCAGGAAACCACCTCCCAGAACGTGCTGAAATTTGCCTGAAGCCTTAAAATAAACATTTTTTGCATTGAGTAAACTTTCATCTCGAGGTATCTCCAATGGAAATAATCATTTCTATACGCAGAGTAGATAACGCTCTCCTCTCGTTGCTGTTTAGTGTTTTAAACTGCCTTTAAGTGTATAATTAATGACGTTACTTGTCGGGGAGTGCTTTACAAACCGCTCCACCTCCACTCAATTGGCAGGCTGTAGCGTAGCTTCCATCTTATTTTTCCTTCTTCTTTCAATTTATATCATCGTGCATCCAACCTTGCTCCCGGAGACACCCTGGATTTAACGCTTTGTGCATGAACATGCTTCACAGTACACACACTTGGGAAGAGGGCTAAAATAAATCTAACATCAAAGAAAGGAGGTGCAATTCCTTGGAGAACGTTGCGGTTACCAGCACCGCCCGTAGGCTGCAGCCCGGCACAGGACCAGCCGCTCTTCCCCCACTTCCCATCCAGAGCCAGACACTACGACCAGACCCTATGTCCTTTGTCCCTTCCAACTTGTCCAGATCCTCGTCCTTTCATTTCTTAACTCAAGGATCCCTCCCCCAGCCACCTCCTCCTTCCCAGGGTCTCACCTCCTGAACTCCCAACCACAGTCCAACCTTTCAGCCCAGCAAAACCTCCGGCCATCATGTTACCGCTATTTTCACAGCAAAAAATGAGGAATTCGGATGGATAAAGCATAATGCATTTCTATCACGCAAGAGTAAATAACCACAGGGTACCGCTCGCGTGGGAGTGCCTCCCTGCAACTCTGAGCGTGGGGAAGATGGGAGGAAACTGCAATAAGGAAACTGTGCATCACACAAACTTTCTTCTTCTGAACAGCTTCAGCTTCCCCCCCCAAAAAAAAATCAAATTAAAAAAAAAATCCTTCAAAAACCCCTCCCCTCCAGGCTCCTCTAACGCTATGCGACCAGCAAGCCTAGTTGCAACTGGCACCTTGGCTATTTGGAACGGGCACTCTCCAGACTCTGACAAACCCAGGTTTTCCTGCTAGACGAGTTCCCAGACCCCAAACGTGCATGGATGTAACAGGCACTGAGGTTCCCTGGCAGCTTCCCTGACACGCAGACCTCCTGCAATCTGCAGCTCCTGCCTTTGCTCTAAGTTAGCGCTGTTCACTAGCACACAGTGCGACAACTCTTCTCCCTAAAGACACTTCAGGTTTTTTAGTTTTTATTTTTTTTTAATGATATTCCAAGGCATTAGACAACTCCACTTTTCCTTTCAAATCACTATCAACAAGAAGAGACCAAGAACCAAAAGAGCAGATGGCATTGGCAAAGCTGCACTTCCCCAGCCGTGGGCTTTGGAGACCTTCGGGGTACTCCTGCCCCTTCCTCCACGAGCTAGTGGCAAACGCAGCTGGGGGCGAGGGGCAGCACACGCGCGAGCTTGCCTGCGGCACGCACACACAAGACCCGGGAATGCGGAATTTACTCTTTTTAAGGCATATTTACGACTCAACTATAATTCTCCGAATACCTTCATAACAACTTTGTAATTATTAATGATTATAAACGCCACAGTAGAAGCTCTACAGTCAAAAGAAAGAGAAAGCTGCAGCAGTAAAACGTTAACTGCAACTCACGATCGCGGGCAAAGAACGAGTACTTTTCACTGCAAGCACGGCCTCAAAGGAGGCGTTTCCAAGCACAGGGACCGTCTTTTTCTAAGACGTGCCTCTCTTTCAAACACAATACGCTACAGAAAGCCAACTCAAAATTTGGACAACGTTCAATCCCTCCAGTTGTGAATATTCTTTAAGCTCACCATCCACGGAAAGAAATGATACCGTGATTTCAGAGAACCATTTATCAATAAGGCCTTTCCTGCTATAGCTACAGTTTTAAGAGCAGGATTTCACACGTACAGTTTTAAGAGCAGGATTTCATATGTTCACGTGCTATTTGAAAGCGTTTGACATTCTTTTATCCCATCAAAGGCCTCGGCGGATGGTGGGTCCCTTTCCTTTAGGGATGAGCGAGAGCCAGAGGAAGAAAGGGCAGAATTCGGCAAAAATTTCAAAGCAACACTTCCTGCTTCTTTAAGAAAGCCCCGATGGCAGCCTGCTCCGAGTGTAACACCTCCGGCACAGCTTCCCAGCCTTCCCCACGTTGCCAAGCAACTTCGCCGCGTTTGGAAGAATCTGGGAAACGATACCGACTTCTCAGCGAGATGCAGCTATATAAAGATTTAATGGAATTCACACATCTGCATGAGGTCTGTCTGAGCTTGAAGATATTTATGCAACTGCCTGACCGAAGAGTCAGACAAACAGAGGGTTAAGCCAGGGAGAGACGCGACCCACTTCTATTTATGCTTCAACCCGTGTTCTCCAGAGGCCTCTAGCGAGATGTATGCTTTTAAGAGCAATTCCTACAGGATGCATAAACTGCAGCCTATTAAAAATATAGAAACACATATACATACGTATATTCTTCGCTGCAGGTATACAAGATCATATTGTTTCATATTAGTTGATTTAATGTTATTTCTGAAACATGTTTCACTTCTGGCATCTCTGAAGCCCCTCATTAAAGAACAAATTTGAAAGAGGAGGCTTACTGGATCACTTTTATCTACTTAAAATCAACCCTCTAGATATTCTGAGCTATTCCTTGGGGAGAGCAGCCACGAGTTAGTCTGGATCGCGCACAAAATTGTAAGCAACAAAAATAAACGGATATCAATTAGAAACAGCTACTTATTCAAGCTTCCAAGTCAATAAAACGCGGTTGGGGAAGGTCCAACCAACCAGCAGTAAAAAGGAGGCATTCCACATCCAGAAATCGCGCAGAGCTGGAATGGCCTTTCTCCCTCTTTGAGGGCACGCGGGCTTACCAGGGCAGTATGCGTCGACGTCCAGTTTCGGCGCTGACGAGAGCGTTGGGGAGCCAAGCTCCGACTCGGGGATTCGAGGGCTCTCAACAAACTTTGCTTTCCTCAAAGGGGCTAAGGAGAAGGAGGAGGGGAGAGAGAAAGAGAGGTCATGAGTAAGGGAAATAGCAGGCAACAGATGGAAGCACTTAACTAAACAACACTGTCAGACTCATATCAGGTTACCCATTCCCCCCCACCCAAAAAGAAAAAAAAAAGTTATCTGCATTCTTTACAAAGGAGATGCCTCTCCTTAAAACTTCAACCAACTGTACAGTCTTAAAGCGTGCAAGGATTGAGGCACGGTTCTCGATACTCTTAAACACTTCCCCTTTTCCTTCTCACTTTATTAAAGGAATCTTTTATAGGAAGCAAATGGACCTGGCAACTACAGGCCATCAGCAACTACAGAAAGGCTAAGATCATAGGTAAATGGAGCCTATTAAGGCTCGAGACGCTTAACTGCAAATATCTAAAACGAACGTATACGTTTTGTGCTCAGTAACTGTTTTCTTTGAACATAAAACTTCCGCTTCAAAACTGAATGCATTCTGTATGTCTGACCAAAGAGATCTGGCATTCAATACAAGTGATCAGACGAAAACTAACGCTGCCTAAGAAAAAAAGCAAGCACTTCACTTTTATCCTTGCAGACCCAGAAAAGATTCAACAGAATTAAATTACAAAGCAGGGGAAAGAATAAAATTCTAGCTGTAACAAAACAGTATTGACTGCTGGGGCCACAGAAACGTGATTTTGCTGCGTGTTTGAATGGTTGCAGCTCTGAAAGTCTCTAGGTTCTGTGCAACATTTGTTTATAATAAAATAATAATTTATAAAACTTTTGTTAGTAAGTTTTTTAACAAATATTCTTCCCAGACCAGAGAAACAAAACTAGGGAATACAGAGATTATTACAGATACAATGTATATGTTGAGATTATTGTATTATATTTCCAAGTTGAACCCACATGCCCATTAAAGTGAAAGGCTAATTTGAAAAGCCGGTCTACATATTGTATCATAGGTCAGTATGTTTCATGCCTCTATGACTCTCAACATAATAGCTTTGATTTATGTAATTTATATTTACATATGTCTTGCCAATTAAATTTGGGATCCGAAACTAAGGACGGTGGGGATGTTTGTTCTCAGGTATCTCCTGCAATAAAAGCTCAACAGGTCAAGTTAGGACCTTGAAGGCAGCAATAAATCTCCTGCTGTTTAGGAGACTGCCCACCATCAACGTGGGGTGCCTTGGTTGGAGAAAGGTCTGCTGCTTTTAGCGATGAGGAGCCAGAAAGAGAACAAGCTAGCTTACTCTCACTGGCCGAGCTCATACAGGAGTCATCGCAGTCATTTTTAAAAAGGGAGCGGGGAAAAAGATAGACAAAGGTTACGGTACGTTATTGCCAAAAGCAAATCCCCATGAGGGTTGCCTACATGCAAGGAATTTGATGCCACTCTCTCTACCGAAATAGGTGCTCGACAACCCTCGTGAAATTACTCTAACCATCTGACCCAGGAGGCCCGATCTGATGAGAAAGAAGGTACTATATTACCATGCACAAGAAAACATCAGATGACTATTAGCTATACCTAAACGACGTTCACCTCCAGCTCCTCCCCCGCCCCGTGTAACATGAGCCATGGCAGAAATGGGAATGTGCGATAGGGACGAGCTGGTGTAACCTGATGCTTGACGTTGTTAAAGAACAAAGGTGCATGCACGCGCACAAACCTAACGGCTTGCAAACTGGCCAACGCTGGTAAAAGAATTATTCATAATAATGATCATGCGCCAGGTCGTGATTTAATGAAAATATGTAAATATTAAGGTTATTACTGCAGCATGAAAATTGTTTAGGATATTAATTCTGCACGGACCATTTACTACTATGTCTTCTAGTTGCAGTTCTAACAACTGTGTTTTTTTTTTTTTTTCTCAATTGTTTCACCATGGTCACAGTTAAGAGTCATTTTTATAATCTCCAAATTAGAAATAGCTCATCTTTTGTTTCTTAAATTGTTTCTGGCTAGCACTAGGAACCATAAACCATCTGATGCAACACTCAGGCAATCCTCAATTAAAAGAAACACTGAAACACAGAACTTGCATGGTTCTCATAGCTTAAGAGATGTTGAAGACTGCAATAGGAGAAACTACAGATGTTTTTGCACTAAAAATTGAGTTACTAACCCAAAGAGGAAGAAGAAATTATAAAAACAAGAGAAGGGTGGAGGACGTCGACTAAGATGCTTTACTCCAAATGACAAGAAAAACCAGGGAGAAGCTTACAACCAAAAGCAAGGCGATGCTGTAATTTTTCAGTTTAAGTGTTCATCAAAGATTCTTCTGCTTTCTTGTTCTTAATAGTCCCTAGGTAATAAATAAATCGCTAAACGTTCATCTTTGCTTCTGTGGAACCTCAATCCCCATGGTCTTTGCCTCACAACCTAACAGACCAGACTGAACATGTTCTGATTGAACACAACCATCTCTCATTTCAGCGGGGGCTTTACTTATGCACCTATCCCAGATCATCTCAACTCCTCACTGACGTGCCCAACCACATCTCCTGATATCCGCTTGATTAATTCCTGCCTTCTCCAAACAACTGGCCTATGAGAGCAGAAGTCATCAGCTCGTGGATTCAACAGGCTCATCCACCAATTTTTCTTTTGAGGACAGTGGAAAACTTTAGATTATCATCAACATGAGCAATGCTTATTGTACTGCAAGTTTAGTCATGCATGTCAAATGACAGTATTTAGTTTTTATTCCCTAAGAAGTACGACTTAAGTTTTGAAAGTATATGTTATCATTGACTCTAAATCAACATGACTCAAAAACAACGGTTTATTTTAAAAGACTCTCTTCAATATAATCTTCTCAGTGCAACTGCACATCAGGAAAAAGCCACAAAGCAATAAATTATTTCATTTTAGATAGTCCTAAACCTTAGACAAAAACCCCTCCTTACTCATATGTAACCCGATTACACGAAAGGAGGATTTTCACGTAAAAGAATTAAGCACTCCTGTCTCCCTTCCAAATGAAGATTATCCTGACAGATTCACATTTGGGCATTAATATTCTACTGGAATAAATAACAAATGGAAATACCAAAATTCAGAAGTCTGTTTCACCATTTTTTGGCCAAGTGTTGAAGGATAATATCGGCCTTCTATAAAAGTGATTTTCGCGCAGAACAGTTTGCACATGTCCTCTGAACATCTTCCTGTGAGCACAGGGAAATCTTATGATCAAAGTCACAGAACAGGAATTTGCCATTCTGTACCTGCTTCTGTCCATTAGGTCTCTCATTTCTGTAAGACTTGCTATAAGAAATAGACTGAACGTAGGCATTAAACAGCACAAAACTGTAAGCATCAAAACAGCCTTTCTTGTTTACACAATTGTGATTTTTGGGGCAGAGAACAGTACTTCTTCCACACTGGTACGTTTCTTATAACTGTGCAAGCTGTGACTTAAGAAAAATAGATGTTTGCAATAATCAGCTATAAAGATGTGACAGACTAAGCGGTCAGTATTTACTAACTTACTAGAACTGCAAAATGCACGCTTGGTTCAGAAAAAAATCTACCAATTGCAATGATTATTCTACAGCCAAAAAAGCCATAACTTGCATCAACAAGGTTGAAATCTATGTTCAGTAACTACGGCCGAGGAACTGAGGACAGCAGCCTATACTGAACGCACGTTCTCTGGGCTGTTTCCCTGTCGTTTCTTCCCAAGAAGTCAATGACAAAAATATTGTCTTCAAATAGGAACTGACTTGCTACTATTAATGTAGGATGTTAAATTTAAACAGCTAGAAAAGTTATTTAAAACAAATAATGTACATTTTTGGGACTAGCTCCTTCCGTTCTCACTCAGACTTAATCCCATTGGTACCCAAGTGAGTAGAGCGGAGGCTGAAGGTCCTTCTTCTAGTGCAAATAAAATTCTCATTTGACTTTGACAGGAACTTTTCCTGAGTAAGGATAGCGGTAATGATTCTAGGACTGGAATGAAAAGCATAATGCAAAACAATTACCAGGGAAGGCATTCAGAAAGTTTAATTAGATGGCTCACTGATGACACTTTCGGCCACAGCTGGTCTATCTTCCAATGGGGATAAAGAAATAAATTTCCTTCTCAGTTTTCATGCTGATTCTCCTTTACCTCCACAAGGACGCTGCAAGTACAACAGTAACACCAACACTGAAGCCTGGTCTTCAAAACAGATATGAGCGTGCTGCTATAAACCAGTTTAAAAAAATTGCACGCAACTTTTGGAAAAATTATTTTTGACAGAAACTGCCCTTTTAAAAAGGAAAAATTCTGTTATCTTCTTTTCAGGATTGCCTGTTAATTATCAACCCTCAGGCTTCTCTTTCCACTAGCACGATCCGTACGTGGATCCTCACCAGTCAAGAAAATCCAAGGTACAAAGACTGCCTGAGCTCCCGCAACGTTCAATCAGCGCAGGGGGAGATGCTCGGTTTTCTTTCCTTTGATGATAGAAGAGAAATAACCTGCTCACTTAACATGTTAGGCATGTGCGAATTAAAAAATACACATAAGCGAGCATTTATTTAGAAGAGAGATCTGGAACCGCAACGAAATGTTGTTAAGCTGACACTAGGATAAAGAGCTCACTGGAGTCTGCAAAGTCGAGCAGTGTGAAGACTGACTTTTTAAAGATCTCTTTAAGAACAGAGATTCACAGTATCCTAAATTAACGGCCACCTGAGAAACAAAAACTATCAACTCAATTTATAATGTTCCTCAACCTCACGGGCAGCAAGTCGCTGCAAAAAGGCCACCCTAGTTATTTCAGGAGGTCCCATCACAGCGATGCGGCTGGAAGGAACGGTCTGGTGTAGCGGCTCGGCAGCCACAGCCCATCCATTTTCACCACTTTGCTGTCAGCACGTCCCAGTCAGACGCAGCAAATACGTCAAATATTAGGAGCTACTGATGGCTTCTCCCTTTTATGTGTGCGCTGAGTACCGGGACCAATTCTGCTGCTGTGGGTGAGCAACGCCGAGAATACATTCCATTAAAAAATAAAAATAAAACAGAGAAAGGAAACAGGATGTACTTAGGCTTTCAGAGTAATCATTTTATCTCTGCTATTAGCACTGCGTTGTGCCTATTGAGCTTCCCTATTCTATTGCATTTTCTATGTTACCGTTTCTTTCTCATCTAATTTATAGATGAGTGAGTATTTAATTAAAAAAAGATTTTCTTTAGATTAAAAGGCACTGATAAAAGGAAATTACCACGGATTAGCGAAAGGCTTCATCTATTAAATTTAGCTTGAGCTCTGAAAAGCATGTTTCGCAAGCACAAACAAACAAACAAAAGGTTATCACCATCTTAGGACTTGACTGAAGAAACGTGTTCCAGGCACTAATTCCACTAGATCTGAACTAATCCACGGCTTTGACTACAACATATATACCTATGCCTTATGTGTGTGTACGCACACATACAGACACAGAGCAGCACAATTTGGACAAGGTAGAAGCTGGAGGAAACACTGCTTTTCCATAGCATAAACCATGGCTTGACCAGCGATAACCTGGGATCTGGGAGCCTCTCCTTGCATTGGTTCCTTACAAGCATGAAAAATTTGCATTGAATTTGCACAAATTCTCTGCAGACTTCTATCATACACACTCACATGCTTCACTATAAATACAAATGCAAACTGGCCACATGCCTGAATTCTCCTGACTTGCTACTACGCTCGCTGGTCCTTCGAAGAATCCTGCCGAGGAGCTCAGCTCATACTCCTGCAGCTATTCTCCCCCCAACTTTGTCCCCTCCTTTCCTCATGCAAAGGACTGCTGAATTTTGACTACGCTTTGAATTTTCCTCTACCAGAAGAGGATGAAATAAAGTTTCTGTTTTTACTGGGTGTTAACCTTATACAATTGTTCTAACTGAACAGGAGCTGAATTTTGCACTTACATATGCAAACATAATATCATCACTTATGTACAGAAAGATAGCATGGATTTTTACCAAAAAAGGCCCAAATTAGGGTGGGCAAATCCAGGGTACCAGTTGGAAAAGCAGCCTTCAGAATCTCACGTTTAAGTCTCACAGTCAAAGCAGACGCTTTGCACATCACATATTCCCCGTCTTTAGTTATTAACGAAGACTTGCCGCGCCAGAGGCTGATTCACGTGTTGGAAGCGGCCCAGTGACTACGTAATGCTGCAGAGAGTAGACTTTATTGAAGTCTCCCTAGTACTAAAATGTTTTAAGTGCTGCAGTGTTATTGATCCACAGAGCTCCTGGAACAAATAACTGTCAGTGTCAACGTAGCTGGACTACACCCAAAACCACTCTTAGACATGTAGCCTTCGATGCCTCCGGTGATCCCAAATGACTCTCTGTTCTGCTGAGGTAAGAGCCATAAAAAGAGAAAATTGCAGACCACATGGTTATTTCTGCTGTGGCACTGATGTACCAATCATTTGCAATTAGGATTTTTAGGCAAAAATTAAAGCCTAATTCATCAAAATTAAAATGGTGAAAGTATGGGCTAAGTTAATATCCTTTTTTAGATAATCCAGCATTGCTTTACAGCGGCCCGATGTGTAAGAGTAACATTTTTTTTCTGTTGTGTTGTTTGAGAGTATAAATGGTTTTTTTAACAATCTTCATAAGCACAAAAGGCCCATAGGTGACTTCAGATTTAACGAAAACAATCTTTTTCATTAGCATTTTTCAAGCAGTTCTCGCAGCATCCCGAGCAGGGCAGAACACGGGAGCGCTGAGATCAATGTGCAGTCTGGAAACATCACGTTTGTTCCAAAACTCTCAGAAAGCACGGTCAGCTGAGGAGATAAGCTCCTAAGCAACAATAAGAAAACAACTGAAGGTAACGAAGGTGGGAAGACAACCAGAGTAAAGAAGCAGCAATAAGAGAGCACAGAATGAGGGGAGTGGATGAACAGTGAGGAGAAAGGAGAAGGAGAGTTAAAATAAATAACTATCATACAGGTCCTATCTATTACTGCTTCTGAAACCGTTCTTGGAAAAACGAGGAACCAACTGCTACTGAGGAGCAGAGGGGTTTTCTTCCACGTGGTCTGGGATCCGGTGGAACCACTAAAGCCTTACCAGAATTCGCGTCCTCAGGAAGAAAATGTTTTTTCCCAAAACCTCCTCCCAAAACTCCTATCCATTCTCTACTTCCAGAAAGAATTTCAGCTCCATTTCCATTTCGCTTGTTACAATGAGATTGTTCGCTGTCATTTAGAGCAAACAAAACAGCGATTTGTTATCAAACTTGTCACTGCCGGAGAAAACAGACAGTAAGCCAAGCCTTGCCTTGGTCAACCCAAATGCTTTAGTTTTACACGTTATACCAGTCGGAGAATCCCAGCGTGAATGTGTCGAGCAGCTGCTGCCTACAACGCTCTAGCAAGCCTTTAGGAAGAAAGTTGCTTCTATTAAAGATCCCAGGAGAGAGAGAAAAAAAAAAATCCTCTTTCTCTGATGATAAATTTATTTCCAATGTGGGCTGCCAAAAAGTCTCTAGCCCCTAGGGGAGACAGCTTTGAGGAGAAGCAAGTTATTTAATTAACATACAGGAAAGGCAGTCGGAAGAGAGGCTACTTTCATCTTTCCATCCCAACCTATACCATTGTTTTTGACTCCTCAAAGCTGTGTCATAGTAGTAGCGTTCCCCAAGTCATTTCCCACCTAAAATTCTCCTTTTCAGTATCTTCTGAAGTCTTTTGAAAATTAAATCTTTTAGTAGAAATTCCTTGTGTGGGGTTCACGGTTGCAGGTAAGAAGAGAGGATGAAAGAAGAGAGAGGAAGTCAACGCCGCTCAGTTCAGCTTTCTACCTTACCTTGTTGTGAAAATGAGCAATTCCCTCATTGGTATTTTTCAGACATTTATCTTGCCATCAGTTTCCTTTTAAATAGACCCCCAAAAACGGGGTGAACGAAGACTTGGGACTCCACGATTAAAGCCTCCATAACCCTCTGCTTAAAAACCAAAAGAAACTTCCCAAACGGGAGAAATAGGACGGGCCAGTGCTGAAGTGGAAAGTTTCTTTCCCACCTCCCAACGCTTTTATTTCGTTAAATGTTAGATTTAAAACAGATGAGAATGCAACAAAACATGAGCCCTGAATAGCATCATCCCTATTCAATCTCCTACCAACCCACAGATCTTTTTTTCAGCAATCCAGAGATTCAAATATTGCACTGACACTTAAAAAATGAGATAAACAAAAAAAGACCTGGATAGACCGTAAAGGACATTTATTCTAAAGAAAGCAGTGAAGAGCTTCGTCACGTCCATCAAATTTCAGGGAATCCTGCTAATTCACTCTTTGGAAAGGAACCATCTCACAGTTTTTCAAACATAAAGCCCCAATCATCAAAACACTGCGCTCAGATCGCGAGATAAACTTGCGTGAGAGAAATCAGAAACTAATTAAATGTATACCGAAGCAAACACTTTTCCTCTTTTCTGTATGAAGTAATTTACAGAAGAGAATTGCAAGACAAGGAAAAAAAATCGATTCGTTAACAATCCCTGGAATTTGAGAAGACTCTTTGTACATCCCAATCCGTTCTCCAAAGCCCATGCGACTATACTACGTCCCAACAAGGCGGTTTTGTTTTCTGTTTCGAATAACGTGCGTTGGACAAGTCAGGCTGTCAAAATCTTTCCAGTCATTTAACATAGCTTAATTCACCTTAGATCACGGAAGGAAAAAAACATTTGAACGAAAGGTTATTCTCAGGGAGGAAATAAGTGTAACATAGCCACTTCCAAATAAGGATAATCTTCCTCATAGCGTACGTTTTCCTGTTTTCTATAGTTCGGCCGTGAAATTATCTCTATTTTTTATTTACACTGAAATTTGATTGCAGTAATAATATTTGTAACATGCAGCTGAGAAGCCACACTGGACTAGAAAGTGTTCTGAACCACCGTTATCCTTCACATCAACAATTTTTTCCACTGCCTGACATGGCTAATTTAGAAGTTGGAAAGGAAAATTAAGGGGATATTTCCTACTTTGTGAACTGCTGTCCTTCACCTGAGAATGGAGTATTTGCTTCATTTAGCTCAGTAACCCGTTTCTAGCAGTTAATGCCAGATACATAGGAGAAAGTACGAAAAAAGGGCAAGCACGTGATGATGAGACCCCTCTCGCAGTCTCTAGCACAGTGCAGCGTAGGGACTTTCCGAGCCGGCGGTGTTATCTCCCAAAGCCACCACAGCTTTATCTTCCATTCACGTGTCCCGGTCCTTTTTGAAATGAACTTTTGGCGTTCACCGCAGCTTGCAGCACAGCCTCCCACAACTTAACTGCAGCTTGAAAAACCATTTCCCACTTTCGAAGCGGTGCCCCAGTTTGGGAAAAAAGTGCATCAACTTGGTGGCCCGTACGCACGCGCGACGACTCGTCCAGAGAAATTCCAGTGGAGTGGGAAAGGAAGCCTAGCTCTGCTTTTCAAAACTCTCGTTAACTTTTCCCCAATATATTCGTTTACCCAGGTGAACGTTAATTCTGCGCTTTAGAAGAGTTTCGATTAATTTGCTCCATAAATACTTGATGCAGTAATAACCACCTGCCAGTCTCCCGGTGCTAAGGAACTTATAAGGAGGTTACCCGGCAAAAACAGTAATTCAGCTATTTCCTAGCAAATACTTTCTGGTCCCAAAGCTTTGTCACTACTCATTTTGCCAGTTTGTTTTTAAAACCTGCTCTATCATTACTTTCCTTTGAGATGGACCCACTTGTTCCCCTACAGAAAGAAAGGCTCTTTCTTGTGCCATTAAAATGGCAAACACCAAAGGTAAGGCCTTGTCTTCTTTCAAAAATCCATTTATGCCTTGATCATCCATGCAGCCTGCAGACGCTCTGTCAGACTACCTTTTCCTAATCTAATTGAAAAACTATCTGTTGCTAGTTTTTTTTTTTTTTTTGCCCTTTGAGCTTGTTTTGGGTTTCTTGGGTTGGCGTCTCATCTTTCTTGCACTTAACTTGCCTGTTTTCCTCCCTGAGACCCAGCTTCAGCTTTCTGAAGAATCCCTTTTTCCCGTCTAACAGTGCAGAGCAACACACGTTGCTTCTGTTCTTTCTCAAGACTTAAGCAGCTAATAATGTGTTTGTTCAGTGCCTCTACTAGGGTGCTTTTGAAAGCCCTTATGCCACCTGCAAAGATTTTATTCCTGCTTAGCAATTTTGACCAAGCTTTCTCATTTTAAATTCATTCTCCTTTTTCAAATTAAGCACAATAGAAGTGGTAGGCTTCTTGCTTTAACTGCTCCTGGATCATCAACATTACAGAAGGGCTCTTCGCTAGTGGAATTAGGAATCAGAGCCCGTATGTTACCCCAGGACCACGTTAAGGATTGTAACTTCTCATGTTGTTAACACCTTGTTTACCCAGGCACTAGCAGTCTAAAATTTCCATTTTGACACTATGCGGAGATGACATTCACCGAATCTCCTTATCGTTTTCCCTTCTCTTACACCATCACTGGTCCTCTGCGGCACGTCCCCAGTGGCTCTCACCAATGCGACCAAGCAGCCAGCCACCAAGCCCCAATTCTGCATCTTTCCTATCCAAGCCTAGAATTTCATTCTGGAAGAATTTTACTGATACAGTTAATTTATTGACATAACTAGTCATTAATCTGACCTGGCTTCGATTTGGCCAGCTACGTGCACTGAGACCACTGCCTGTTCGTGCTGACCAGCGCCACTCAATCTTTCGTTGTAGCATCTGTACCGACAACGCCTGTACCAACCGCCTCTTCTGCTAGGACTGTGCATGAGGTAGGGTAGGGTTGTTCCGTATTCTAGGGCTCCTCGATTTATCATAGCAGTAAAAATTTCGGAATTGTACTAATCACGCAGGGGAACAGAAGAACTACAACAAAAACAAATTGTTCACTTTAGGCTAAGAACGTATGACTATTTATATGTTGCTTAAATATTTTACGAGCAGCCAAGGACGATCAAAGGTAGGCATCAGACTCTATATAGCCCAATTAGAAGAAAGAATTTGAACAGAAAATCGGTGGGGGTGGAGGCAGGGAGTAAAGCTAAGCTGCGTGCAACTAATATCTAATTCATTCTCATACCATACCCTTAAGACCATACTGAGATACTGTAATCAGTTAAAGAGACAAGGCCAAATAGTAAAATATCCTACCATTCAAAGCCCAAATAATTCCATATTAACTGCAAAGGGAGCAAGCGAACAAGTACGCAAGACTAGACCCTGTTCACTGCACACAACCACTGTTTACGATCAAGACAACATAGCATAAAAGCTAATATAAATTCATTACGTGATAAAAAACATTTAAAATGAAGTTAAGATGCAAGTAGATACGGTGATATTATTTTATAGCTGTGCAACTCATTCACATTTTGCTGTGCTAAAATTAATTTACTTGGCTTAGCTGACAAAGGCAGACCTATAATTACACTGACACATAGACATAATTATGAAAATGGAATGATATAAAACTGTACTTAGGATATATATTTCTTTGCTGATACACAGACTATTATAGCCTTAAGATGAAGCTGCCTACGGCAAGTTTCAGGTTTGTATCATGGTCAACTAACATGTTGCTACGCTTCTAAAAAATTGTATTATGTTGTGTTTAAAACATTTCTTTAACTGAGGAAATTGCTCCCATTCAAAAATCTTTAATTTTATTTCAAATAATTTATTCTTTGGTTTTAAAGCTGTTTTTTATTCAATACTTTTACAAGTGAGCTTTTAGAACTTTCTGTTTTTCAAAGCGATGAACTGCTTTAACCACCTATGCTTTCACAAAGGAACAGGGACACATACAGCATACATAACAGCATACATAAATGATTTAATTAAAATAATCTAGCTATCTGTGTGATTACTGGTGTGAATACAACCACGTAAAGCTGACATTTAGCCTGGACGTTCCTCGGTTAACCACGCAACCAGACCCAGGAGAGCAACGTTTCTCCGTGTAACCGAATTTAGGGGGAGAGGTGGCACTCTCCTAAGTCCGACTACGATCTTTCCAGCGAGAATCTTGCAAAGATTTCAAGTTTCAACTTTCCACACCCTGCAAAGGGCAGAAACCCAAGGAGTTCCAGCTTTCATCCTCGATATACAGGGTCGCATCTCCCTCCGTTACGTAAGCGCTTACTGGGTTTAGACACACGTGCTGCCTGGCTGGTTTTACAAAATACAGCCATGGGTGCCTCTCGTGTGTCCGAGACAAGCATCAAGCTCCATTAGGCCAAACAGACCTCTAAAACAGGTTTTAAAAAAAGAAAAAAGCAGCCTATAACGCAAGAGCCAGGCTTGATCCAGCCTCGACAGCTGCAGACCCGCTGGCAAAAAAAGGGCAGAGTTGCTGCTCCTCCTTCCTCTGCTTAGCCAACTTTCCTACCCAGCACAGAAATTTTAAAATAGGGTGTTACAACCAGAGGATACACGATAAACCTGCTGCTCCGCAACCTCCTTAGCGTGCTTTTTTCCGCAAAGCCAACTCCCAGAACAAACACTCATTTTATATTCTGGCTGCCTCAGAAGTTGGACCTTCTTCCCAAGTCTTACCCGCTTAGTTTCTTTTCCGATTTTTCTGGGCCTTTGCCTTCCCTTTTTCTCTATTATTTTCTCCTTTGTCAAATCCAGTGATCTTTCTCCCTTCTGAATAAAAGCTTCATTTTTCCCTCCACGCTTTCTCCCTATCCAGCTTTCACTACCTCTAATAGTTGCCCCAGCTCATACCCTTACCTGCCTGCCTCTGTCTCACCATCACTTCTTTTCTCCTCATCCTCCTATTTTAGGAGCTTGTAGCATTTTGCAAGCTAATGAAGCCAGAAGAGCTGCCTCCAGACCCCCCTGCAGTCCTTGCAAACAGATGTGCTACTTTGCAATGCAGAAAACAGGAAACCAAGAGACAGAAAGTCAAAAGAAAAGCTCCAAAAAGCCTGCTGAGACAACAGGAAAATCCCACCAAGCTGCGAGAGGGAAGGGTTGCTTGTTTGTGTTGAAGCTAAATTTTCTTTGCATCTTAATTAATTAGCTCTTTTTAAGTAGTAGCTAGTTTATTCATAAATATGTGGTCATGCCATCTGGGCAAGAGGCTGAACTTACTGTCTTTTCGGGGCGGTGCCTTTAAATTTACATAGCTCGTGAGAGCAACAGTAGCATGAACTAAATGCTGGACAACAGCTTACTCACCTGAATTCAAACTAATAAGCCTCTTCTACTTTCTAGAAATTTCAAAGCATGATCTAGGAAGGACGGCAGCAAGCAAGTGGTTACTTTTATTTTTCATGACATGAAACAAAGATGCAAACTCCAGCAATTCGCCAAAAGCTCCCCTTCATGTTATATTTCAAATTCACTTCGCTCAGAAATCACTTCTCTGTAGCCAGGTACTCATTAAAACAGAAAACTGGACATCCTAAGTAAAGAACAAAACCCACCAGTTTGTCTAAGTATCCACCGAGCTGAAGGATTCTGCCTTTCAGCAGAAGGAAAAGACAAAGTCTTGATGCTTAGAGAAGTGGAGGGGATAAGACAGGGATCTGTGTACAGCAAATTTGACCGGGTGGCATTTATGGAGAAAAATTGCCAAAAAAAAGTAAAAGGATAAAATAGGCAAAAATAAAATAATTTAGAAGAGCAAGCCACGTTCCAGATCTTTCACCTCTGCACAAACTAACACGATCCTCATAAATATACACTGCTGAAAATGAAGGTACATAAGTCTCTGCTTTCTTAAGAGGTGCGATTTTCATACATTGGGACCAAATAACATTAGGTTTAAATTACCACCTGTCAATCCAGTTTACAACAGCTGACCAATACATTGCATCTGCTTACGTTTTATGGTATCCAACTATTGAAAACAAAGTATACTACAGCTTTAGATAAAACACGAGATGAAGCCAAGTTAAAAATCATGATTACCACATAATGAAATATTTATAGTGCAGGACCATTAACCTCACTATGCACTGAAAAATCAAACCGTAATGCTTTAACCAAGCACTATTTGGACGTAAACGTGAAAGCAGAAGTTTAATCTTGCGTATGTAAACTAATCACACGTGCAATGTTTACGTGGTTGTTTCCCAGCAGTGCTGTGTATGTGGCAATCAGAGAGAACATCTCAGCACAACAATAATGTATTTACACTGGCATTAAAGCCTTCCGTGCAAATACCAACTTTTAACAAGTCTGGTACAAGATAAAACTATGTTCGGTAGCGCTAATTCCTTTCCTAACGCTCTTAAGTCGTTCAGTCTCACGGTCTCGTGCAACCTGCCCTCACGTTAAGTGGGCAGCAAGGATCTGTCTGTTTTCCAGGACAGGTATTGCGGTTTCTCACCAAAATAAGTGATGCCGTGGTGACATTTCCTAGTAAAACTAAGTGCTTTTTTGGAGGCACTATTGCCCAGTTCTCCCGAATTCCCGTCCCCGCTGAAGCACAAGCTTGTTCTTTCCACTCTTTCAGCTGAATCTTTGGAAAAGTCTTATCCTAAAGCAGAGGCAAAGCGTGGAAATTATTATACCAAATGAGAAAAACCTGGACCACCTTCCCCTCCTCCCACCCTCCAGAGCAGGAGGCTTATAATGGGAAAGATTAGGCAACCTAACTATCTGTCAAATATGAATTCTAAGCCACAACAATAAAACAATATCAAAATTAATAACAATATATTTTAATAATATTGAAAAGGAAAGATTTTGGAACTACAGCGACGACCCTGTAACTCTGGAGTAAGGCACTGAAATGACTCCATCACCCCAAGTTAGGGACGTGGGCCATTAGAACAAGGGCTGGGAAGAGGTGTTGTTCCACATCATTCGTTTCTCTTGCGCAAAACAGAATAACTTTCAGAGATATCCTAATACTTCCCAAAAAACCCAAGCAGGGTATTTGGTGGCCCATTATTTAAACTAAGAAAAAGCTGATGCGGAATTAAGGAAATAGCTGGTTAAGAAATGCATGCACACGTATTATCTGCTTGGAAAAATCATCTTGAACCATATTTTGTTAACCGATAATGCATTATTTCTTAACAGAGTGACACAGAAGGAGGCTGGATGGTGCCATTTCATGTTCTGAGGTTCAAAAAACCATTGGCAAAGGTTTATGTCAACACAAGGCATGCACAAGGCAACACAAGGTATTTAGCAATACAGCTTGAATACTGGGCCAAATACCTCTTTGATACAACTCCAAACCATATTCACGTGGTTAAATCAGTCATATATCTACAAACAGAATTAAACACCACCAACAACAACTGAGGGGAAGGTGCTAGAGAGCAAGCAAAGAGATAGTTCCACAGGAATGGCCCAGAGCAATGGTTTACTCTTAAATCAAAGACTTTTTTTTGTCCATTTTGGGCATTGGTTACGGTTCTGTGAGTTTAAAAAAAAAAAAAAAAAAAAAGCCCAAACCATGTAGTTGTGTAATTAATGACCTATCATACGCCCAACTGCACGCGCGCTGCAAGCGCTTTTAACACGTCACAGCTCCAAACTTAGGGATGACACTGGGAGCTGTGATGAGACCGAGCAAAGTTTCCTACCTGATTAGAGGCAAGCTGGTAGAAACCACATCAGAAATTAACTTTTGCAAAAAGTAACGGTCAAGTCTTAGGAGAAATAATCCAAGGTGATCATGTAAAATGGAGGAAGAACAGTTTAGAAAGCAGGTTCATTTTTTGATAAAGAAGTGGGAGGTTGGAGGTGAGAGGTGGGAAGGCCCCTTCTCGTAAGGAACGGCACGATTAAATGCACCAAACTTCTTCTAGGGAAGACCCTAGCAGCAAAAGAAGGAAAAATGCCTCAAAGGGAAAAAAGACGGCCTGATTTCACTCCACATTAAGGCTTCCTACACCACCACCTCTTGTCGTAGGAACTTTTTAGCTGTGACTAAAAATTAAGCTTCTCACCCAACAGAAGTGTAATCTTTGACAGATGCTCCATTTTGTGCAGCATCAGTGTGAATTAAGGACAGACTTTCAGCCCTGAGCTTTTGAAAAGCCAAGGAGGTTCAAGGCTTCTTTTGTTCTTTCAATATTATCTGCATTCAATATAAACCTTTGGGGTTCTCCCTTCACTTAAGCATATATGCATAAAGAGCTGAAATTAAAAGCTGCTATCGCTCTTTCCCATTCATACTGCTGTGATGACTTGTTTACTCTACTTGCTGTGAATCTGAACTAGTTAAAAACTCTAAATGCAAAAACAACAAAACAAACAAAAAAACCCCCCCACACGTGGAAAAAGAGCACATTGTGCAGGTTTTGCAGGCCCAGCAGGCAGTCAGCCTCGCCAGGCAAACATCAAGAGAAAACACGTGCGATTCTGCGCACATCTCCATTATGCTTTCTGTTCTGTTAATATGGAAGGCAGTTGTGTATCAAAACAAGGCAGAACAGGGTTCTTGTCTTGTAAACCCCATTCTAGAAAATAGATGGTAAAATCGGTTAGCGATTTCCAACAGCAAATAAATATATGCCCATTTTTATCTTTCCTCAAGCTGCATTCAAGCAATCATGAAATTAATTCAGGAATGTCAGGAGTTTGACAGCTCTCTCACGAAAGAGCAGCCCTCCACCCACGATCTGGTTTAATTCAGAAAGTTACAAATACATATACTATTTAGCTATATAAATTACAGGAACAGTTTTGGAGCCACACAAAAATGAAGTGGGAAATTAAACCAATTCCCACACATCACATTTAATTACGAAACACAAATGCACGTATGTGGGTGCACACGCAGACACAGTCATACACCTGCTTTCTTTCTGCAAACCCAACTAGTGTCCGTATAGCTCTCCGCCTGTCAAAACAAATCACAAGTCCAAAAATAACGGATGAAGTATCGTTAATAAAAGAATAGTATGAACTGACACAACAGGGGAAAAAAATATTCAACAGAGATCTCTATAAATGAAAAAGTAACCTCCTTCTCGAACAGCTTTACTCCTGGAAACAGTATAGGTGGCCCCGCTAGAATACAAGACAGGACTTAAAAAAAAAAAAAAAAAAAAAAGGAAAAAAAAAAGCAGATGCCAAAATTGCGATGAAGTGTTGCCTGCGTGTTTCACTTTATTTTTAAACAAGAATAACTCATTAATCCTTTCGGAAAAAATAACAAGTTTTCTACTTCTATTAAATCTGAGGATAACCAGGACTCGCAACGTAGCCGAGAAAATTAAATGAAATGTGAATTATACTCAGAAAAGACATATCACGCATCCTGAAGAAACCTGAATCTAGCAGCACTCTTTACAGCGAATTCGGTCCTTGCCAATGCTGTGCAGCTCAGCTGTGCAAGCCAGCGCGGCCCCCGGTCCAGCCTCTACTCCTCCATGAGAAACACGAATTTCAGAGCAATGGCATGCCGACAAAACGACAGTTACGGAAAGCAATAAAACCCAAATGTAAACATATTGTAAACACTCTGATACAAAAAATCCCTAAAAAGGATGAAAGGCTGCACTGAAACCAACAGTTTTAACCACAACATCTCTCAAGAATTAGGTGTAACATGAACTCTAGGGACCTGAATAGCTTTTCCTCCAAAGTTACCTTTAAAATGATTGCTAATATATTTCTATTTTTCCCAGTAGCACTGAATTAAAAACCTCACTTTTTTTTAGAGGAGCAAATTTCTTTAAACAGTCTCTCTCCCCCAGCACATGTGGGCTCTATCATCCACTCAGCTGCGGTTTCTGCTCATTCTGCACTACAAAAGAAAGCCCTTATCTCAATAACATTGCTCTAAGATTAAAAACGACCTGTGGTAGTTTTCAGCTCAGGCCTCAGCAGTTCTTCTAGATTTTAATATCCCTGAGAAAGTGGGATTTTCTCATTGCACGTTCATTTGTACATGAAATTCTGCACGTCCTTGCAAGCAGGAGACAAACTCAGATTACGTAAAACAACAACTAAAAGAAAAATAACCAGCAGAGCAATCCTTCTTCATACTCAGAAACCTTCTAATGGCTTCCCGGCACACCACAAGCATCAGCATCCCTTCTTCCACATCGCTTTTCTGCAGAGTTTACAGGAGGCCAAGGAAAGCCTTACACAATCTAAATCCAAGTCCGTGCAAGACAAACCATCCAGATACTCACAGGGTTTTGTTTGCTCTCCCCATCACCCAAGAGCGTGCAATCTTGCTCCGGGAAGCCGGTTAAGTCTGTTAATTCATAGGTAGCGATGCCTCGAGAGCGGTCCTTCAGTACAGATGCTCCTCCGGCGCCCACCTCTCCCTAGCGCTAGCTCCATATTGCTGCTCCCAACGTCAGTGTGATGTTACAGGTGCCACCTCCCACTGCTGATGTCAAGCCCTGTTCCCAAAAGCACCCGAGCGATCTCCCTGCGGTGTCGCCCGCCCCTAAAAAGCATCACTTGTGCATCTTCTCCGTCCCCCGGAGCACGCTCCAAGACGGTTTCGGAAAAGCTTGCAGACACAGAGCTGTCCCTCCTCGATAAGGCGTTAAACAGCCTTTTCTTCCAGGATGCCGCAGCAAACGTAGACTACGCGCCTCCCTTGGGGGAGAAACGAAGTATTTTCACACGGTTGCTTTCTGCGGCGCAGTATTAATTCACTCTTTTGTTAGAGCAAAACGCCGAAAGGCGAGGTAAATCACGGCGCAGCACCCCCGAGTGCGTGACCGGGGATGCTGCCCGGCACGTTCGGAGCGGGAGAGGGAAGGGGAGCGATGCAGCCCGGACCAGAGCCGATGAATGGTGCAGTGCTGCCGTCGGCATGGCAACCGGAGGGGGGAAGCAGCACCATATAAGGAGCCGTGACATGGATTGTGGGAACAATTTCTACTAAAAAGCTGTAAAGCCCTCGGATGCTTTAAAGCTGCAGCATCCTTCCCCCCCCCCACCCCGTTTCTATCCAGACTGCGTTGTTCGGATCTCGGCACAGAGACGCAGCAGCAGCAAGCTAAGCCACGCTTGGGTCGGGAGCGTCGTATCGAAGCGCAACGTAATAATGCGATTTTGCAGCTTTTTCTAGTCTGCTCCCAATTCTTATGTAAAGAAAATGACAGTAAGCTAACAACGACCTGGAAAACACTAGCGTGCAAAGCGAGAGCCTTCGCTGTCACGCGGCTGCAGACAGGTCAGAAGCCGGGTCTTGGCAGAAGCGAGCCCAGCTGAAGCAACCTGCAGCACCATCAGGCGGCTGAGCCCGAGCAGCACCGCCGCCCGCCGGAGAGCCTGCCGCTCCTCCCAGGGACCGCAGGACATCCCGGCACTAACCTGTCCATCCGCCGCCGTCGCGCACTGAAGGCCGGCAGTGCCCCAAAGCGTCTTCAAACAGAGCAGCGCAGCGAAAGCCAACGCGTACGTAGCGTCACCAAGGCGAGCTATAAGCACGATTGCGGCTGCTATTCCACGCAGAACATATATTCCCTACACGGAGGAACAAACTTCCTACTACGCTATCGTCAGACGCTTTCCACTTAACACACGTCCTCCAATAGAGAAATATATTGCAAGAGATCTGCGACCGCTTCAGCCCAGGCTGCCGCAAAACCGGAGCTCCGACGTCCTTCCCTCGCCGTCCAAATTCAAACCTCTAGAAATTCTTCCCGTTTATTGCTCCGTCTTATTTGCACAAACGCCAACCGCCGGCTTCCCCCCAGCACGCAGATTAGTTTCGAGAGAATAAGTTGTCCCAGAGGGCTGCAATTATTAACCTGGTTTTGTCACCACTAAACAAGAAACAATTAAAGTTGGGCTTTTCGAGCACGGAGATCTCAGCTTGTTTAGTCCCCCAATGACAATTAGCACGAACAATATTTACCCGTTTGCTAAAGACAAAGAGAAGGAAGGAAAAAAAAAAAAAAAGCAAAGTGTTTCAAATGTAAGCTACTATGCTTTCTTCTTCATAAGACTATCAATAGCTATAAAAGGAGGACACAGAAGGACAGAGGTGACGAGAAGGACCCAACACTAGAAATGAGGTAGGTGAAGGAGTTCAAAGGATGCCACCAGCAGCAGCCCAGCCCGGCCGGGTCCGTCAGCAGCTCGGGACCACCCTGGTGGGTCTCCACAGGGGTCCTGGCAACTTCCCCATCGCAGGAAGTCCTTTGGGGAAAAAGGCACGTTATTAAATGCCTAAATACAAATAGAAATATTCCTGTTCGTTCCTGCACAGTTTCTTCTTAGGAAACGTTCCCACGTGCCCAAAACGCAAGGGAGCGCCGTTCTCAAAGCAGGGGACTTGCAGTGAGACCCGTGTCTTCAAAGACACCTGCACATCTAAGCCACGCTGGATACAAGAGAAATTAGGCCTCTGAGAAGGTGAACCTAAACGTCTACATGAGTTTCAGGAAAAGCAGGATTTCATTCCGAAAGGTTTGGATGGTCTTCTCTCCCTCCCTCTCTCGGCCCAGGGGGCATCGCAGGAGAAGGCACTTTCTGAAAGGCCTCTAAGGTTCGCAACCTGCCATTCAACAGGAAAACTAGAAATAGCCAAGTTCAACCATCGGTGAAATCAGCCGCGCGCACGCAAACGCACCACCTTTGCTGAGCCGGAGCTAGGTGCGGCGCAGGCCTTTGTGCGCCTTTAAAAGAATAAAGCAACGCTCGCTGCATCTTCCAGCCCAGCAGCTCGTATTTTACCCCAATAAAACACTGGTTACTATTTTTGGCCTTGATTCAGGAAAGCACTTATACACATCCATCCGTGCAAGCACCCTCCTGAGGAGCGCTGCTTTCCTCAGCTGAGGAGGTTTGAGACAATCGCGTTATTTTCCCTGCGACCAGGGCTTGGAGCCGTCAGCAATACGCTTTCGACCTCTAATAAAAGATTTAACCCAACAGTTCTGAAAACGGTTACTGCGTTCGTGGTGCAACTTTGAAATGCTAATTTTACTCCGGACAGAAATCAAAACGGTGCCTTCCACATATTTATCCTAGGTTGGGTTTTTTTCCCCCTCCTCTTTGCCCTCTTTAAACATTACATGCTCTTATATTATTCTAATAAAACCGCTGTTGTTAGAAGAAGAATTTAATAAAGACAGCATCCACTAAGGTTAAACACGCTGATTTAAAGCATGTTCGTAGCCACGGCTGGACAAGAGGTTACACGCGTAGGAGAGGGAGAGGAAGCTGATTACTTATGCTCCCTCTTACTTCACCCTTTAGAACAACGGCCCGAGTTTTCCTTAATCACCATCCTATTCAGCGGAGTGAAAACTGCGCCTAAACTGAATATTTACCAGCCTTCACGAATTCAGCCCAGACTTAGTGTGCAGAAAGCGGAAAACCGAACGTTAGCAGGTTCCTCTGGAAAGCAAGCCAGCGGGCCGCGGGGACGGACGCTGCACGCATGGAACGCTGACTTGGTTACTAACCAGTCAGGTTAAGGCCTTCAAAAGATGAAGTTCTAAAAAAAATAAAAAATAGAATAAAACACAAAATTAAAAATGCAATGCTAATTTCTACGGGGCAGGTTCTCTGGTGCTACAGAGATTTATTTTCCTTTTAAAGGATAAGTGCGACCCCAAGCAAGCTGACTCCCTTGACGTGCATGAAAACTAGTGCCACCTAGAAGCCATCTCAGAAGCTGCTTTCCTTTCCTTTTCCCTGGCAAAGCTACTCTACTGACTATACTGGAATGGATACATGCACTTGTAGGCCAGTCCAAGATGTTTTAGCCCTTGAACATAAGCAAATCATGTTCCGAGTAGGCTGAAAGATTTCCATATTTAAATTTCTATCTCTGAAGAATTCCAGAAAATACAAATCTGGAATTTGGTGCAGTCACGTTCTGCTGCAAACAGCCTCGGGAAACTAAATCTTTAGGAAAAAAAACATTTACAGACAACAAAGTGTTTCATGTAATAAATGGTACCGTTGCTCTATGCAGCCACTGCGCAGACATGGAAATTATTACACGACTGGGTTAGTCACACATAAACGTATGTAAGAAGCAAACAGCATGAAAAAGCCCCTACAATTGGATAATTTCTCAACAATTTTCTATGCTCTGAAGGTCGCTTTGAAAAATCCATGTGGCAACTGTCAGACGGACAAAAGCCTCTCTTTGTAGTACTTCGGTTTCCCCGAATAACCCTCATCCTTTTCCAAAAGAAATCACTGCTTTTATTGTACGGCATTAACAACTGGAAATAAGAATGGGACAAAGTACAAGAACAAACAGCATCACAGCTAGCAAGGCTCAAAGAAACGTCTCCATGCGTTTACTGTCCAACTACGGGCTATTTGCTTTTCTCCGTAAGCTTCATAATCACACAGAGATTTTGAACAAAGTTGTTTTTCGGTTCTCCTAGATTTAGGGTATGCTACAACAGCCCTTACGAGACTTCTGGAAAACCAGCACGAGGGCTGTGAACTTGTCTTCACCAACCTAACGCCGATTCCAAACTTTCTGTAATGAAACAGCACGGTCTGTGCTGACACAACGGACAAAATGAAATAGCGAACAAAAACGAGGAGGGTCTTTACACGACACCAGTCAACGTCCTCCAGCAAAAAACCCCTTTATTTGCTGATCCAGTAAGCGGTCAGTCATCCAACAGCCATCTCTTTCTGCAGCTGAGGGAGTCCTTCGCTTTTTCAAGTCTGCTGGATTAGCAGTAAATCAAAGAGACAGGCAATAAGGAATAGCTGAAGAAATGTGATAAATACTACGTTTAATGAATAAAGTGAATAACACGCAGTGGAAAGCATTACTTTCCCAGTTCCTTTACACATTACCTTAATGAAAGCAAACAAATTCTTATAATGACTGCACGAGGATGCAAAATAAACATCTCCCTTTTACAACATCAACAGTAAATTAAAACTAATAATTTTAAAAAATCATGCTAATCCACCAACGCACTGAAACACGCTTTGAATTCTAAGCACATCAGGAGCGCCACTGAAGTCATCAAGACACGTACGTGCAAAACATTAGCATGTGTTTACATGCTACCCTGGACTGGCTCTAGCTGCAGCAGGATATTTAAAACAGATGCAAAAGGAAAAGTATGCAAGTTTAAGACAAATACAATCACCTTGCCCATCAGTTTCCCATAGATTTTTGCGCGTCCCCAAAACAGGAGTCCGAACTGGAAGAGGAGCCCGTTTTACTTCACTTGCGTTTGCCCAATAAGAATTACCAGCAATTTATTGATGCCGTGCTATTTTACGCATCTCTTGCTGAACATTCCTGGTACGGTTCTCCAAAACGCATTTCCATGACAACGCAGCACGCACGCTCCCCAAACCCTTGGAAGTTTGTCAAAGTCACCCATTTCTTTAAATTACTACTTGCAAAAGCCACCGCTACGATCCTAGCACCCGGCACGTGGAGAAAGTAGCAGGACCCCGAACCGCTCGCTTTCAACGAGTTGGGAGGTAAACGAAGCCTGACCTGTTGTCGCACGGCAAAAATAATTATCGATATATGCAGTTTAATCTTCTTGCATGTATTTAGGCTGAATTGCTGCAATTGTGAGCAGGAGGCAGCGGCTAACGCCGGTTTACAAGCCCGAGGTGCAGCAGGAGGAGAGCGGGGCAGCTTGCGGAGCAGGCTGCGAGCTGTCGGAGCAGCGGGATGTGCCGCTTTGCAAGGGAGAAAGCTCAAGCCTTCTGCAAATATTTGAGAGAAGACTAACGAACTGTCCGAGTACTGGTAGGAATATAAGGTTACTCAGAGCTACAACAGGGCAGAGCATGAACAGAGGGGAGTAGCGTCAAAAGAAGGTAGCAGAAGAGTAACGAATGAGTTGGTGATAGTACAGAGGCCTGAACTATTTAATGCTTTTCAGCCTTGGATTGAAGGGGAGGGGAAAAAAAAAAGGTCTTTGGGACTGGCTAATATTACTAATATTAGTAATATTAGTCAGTACTACTATTATTAATATTACTCCTCCTAAAGAAGCTCTACAAACCTAAAAGAAAATCTTAAGTGACTCAAAGACTAAAAGAGGAAGGAACTGGGAAGAATATAAAGACCGTAGGAGAAAACTCAGGTAAAACTGGAGCAAATCAGCTATACGCCATACCACACATTAAACAAGTACCAATGCATGTTATGACTAGAAAAAATGGTTGCAATTTATTTCTTCATTTTTCACAGTCTATGCTTTCAGTGTCAGGACGCTTTTGGGCTCCACACCTGCCACTTACTATCTGGCATTACACAAAGAAAAGACTTCATTAAAAATACACAGAGGATTTCCACCCGCTGAAGCACTGCAACCAGTGTATTTGCATCTGAAGAAACTACTGACAACTAGAAGAAAAAATAATAAGGCATTAGACAGACTATGCTGAAATGGACTACTTTTGAAACGACTTCTCTTTTTATGATTCTAAAAGCCACTAATGAATATTTAAAAAAAAAAAAAGCTCATTTTAGCAGTCACTCTGGTAAAGCAAGATACGTAGCATTCTTAGCTGTTTCATAAAAGAAAAAGGTCAAAAATCATAGCAAGTAGGTCTGCACACCCCCAGCACAACTCTGACGGGAGACTATGAATTGAAGGATACTTTTAAAAATCAAAGTATTTCAAAAACCCCTCCCAAGTCGCCCAGGTGTCACAGCATCCTTCTTCCTGAAGGACGTGCTTAGAACTACGCCGCTGTTCTCGTCTCCACTGAAAAGTTCTTTTCAGACCTTCATGTTGTAAGACAGAACTTGAGACGATTTCAAAGTCCTTATCAATTAAAAATTCATGCAGAAGACAGCTGAGCAAGACAGCCGAACTCCAGGCTTTTGCACCCTTTAAAACATTTTCACAGCCCTTTATTTTCTGAACGTCACCTTGACCATCCTTCACCTCCTGGACCTCGCTCCTGCTGAACGGCCTCAACCCACTACAAGTTCCTGCAGAGTTAAAATCGCTTCCTTGGTTTTAAGAAGTCTCTTCCTCCTGCCTTGGCCTTTTTAATGCCATTCCAAACCCCTTCACTTGATCGCTAGCTCTGCATTGTCAAACTCCTCTGAAGAAAACCCACTTTTGCCTAGCGGGTGCATATTAGAGTCCCGGTTTGCCAGCCTGGGCTTCCAGGAAGGTCTTGCCAAAAGTCAGGTGTCATCTCAGCTGCGCTGATCTAACAAGCGCCTGGGAGCTGCAACTTCTTCGTTTGGCTTCGCCGCCAAAATCCACATCATCAAACTATTGCCTGAACTATCCTACATACAGTAATTAACGTGAGAGAGAAAAGGGTATAAAACAACCAAATCACAATGGCAGTTTTCCACCCTGCAATGGAGCAAATAACTAAAATAGAAAATTCCCTCGTATTTATTGAGGGTAAAATAGATGCTATTTGAAATTATTTTTTATAAATACCTAATGATACCTAATCTCAAATACTTATTCCATACACACCACTAACACACACACACCACTAACTATTCAGTTACTTTTCAGCACATATAACTTCTGTTTATGTCTAACTGACAAACCTTGGTACCTTTCAAAACGCAGCAATAACCCACTCTTTTTATCATATGGTTATCAAATAAAACAGGCTTTTTTCATCAGCTCTTTTTAGCTTGCATATTAAACTTTAGCCTCTTTCCTGAAACAGCACTCAAAATTGTAGAAACTGGAAACCCAAATTTTTAAGAGATTCCAGCACATTAACAAGCTCAATATTACTGATTGCCATCCAGTAAAGTCGGATTATGATAAATATGCAACTGTTAAGAGATCTATAACAAATACTGGTTACATTTAGTATATTTTATCTGATTTGACTTTCATTTTTTACATTTAAAAGAAATGTACGTGCACACACACACAAATGAAATTAAGATACAAAATTACAAGTAAGTTTTGCTTTTTTGAGCATTCTCCCCTAAAAAAGCAGCAGTTGTCATAGGTACTTCCCAGCTGATGCACAGAGGCATCTACAAAATAATGATTTAAACAGCCCGCCCCTTTGGGGCTTTACTTACATTATAAAACACAAAGATCAGTTTGTGAAATAAAATGGAAATGTCCACTATTAGGGTCCTGTAAAAATGTTTCTTTTATCAAATGCTATTTCTTGTTTACAATCTCACTAGGCATCTTTCTACAAAACCTCGCCCCTTTAGCAAGCTGTCTAGAAAAGCTAATAATTCCACTGTTACTCCTTTAATTGTTAAAAATGCTCATTTGGGAGTATTTTGTATCCATTCTCTATGCTATCTAGCTTGCATGGGAAAAACTGCATAATTTCCTCTTTGTAATTACACATCTCTCTGTTTTGTAGTTCCCTCTAACAAAGCAGCTACTTTAACTTGACTCTTAAAAAATTTACAAACTTCCAAACTACTTATTTCCACGTAGTCTCAAATAAACTGGGAATGTGGCACATTAAGAATCATAACTGCTTTCGAAAATTAAACATTCCATTGACTACAATTTTGGGGGATTGAGTTATCTGCAATTTCATGTGGAAACAGACACAATTCTATAGATTTTACCCTCTCTCCGCTGCTCTCAGTGGAACTTCAACTTACTTCAGTACGGTGCTGAATTCACCCAAATCAGCATTCAAAACAAAAACAAAAACAAAACAAAACAAAACCTCTTACCACCACCTACAGCTGGTGTCACTTATCCTTCTGATCAACTAGAGGCATTAAAGAACCCGTAACGCGCAGTTACTGATTCTTTGCTATTTTCAGGCAGGTAAAATGCTAAGTGTGCATTTACGTCCTAGCAGTTTTCTTTAAACATAATTGTTATTAAACTTTTTAAAGACCAAATGCTGCCTCCTCACCATAAGCTACAAAGGTGGCCCAGCCAAGCAACGAACATGATCAAAGACAGTAATTTCCACCAACCCAGCTCCATGAAGTTGCTGCAAACACTAGCTAGGAGGCAGTTTTGTTAAGGAAAGAATCGGTTTCATTCTGTACAAAGGAGTAAATGCTAAGTGAGCGCTCAGATATGGATTCAGTTTATATCCAGACCCCTAAACGCAGGTGCACAGATGCAAACAATTGTTTAAAGTTGCATTAGAAAGAGAGGAACCTGAAAACCACCTCAGATCGTTCCAAATTGGACGCCTACGTCTGGCCAGCTGGATCATTCATCAGCTACCATGGACTCTAGTGATTAGCGTCCCACGGAGTTTAAATAGCTGGTGAACGTCAGGATGTCTATGTTCAGGTATCTTAATCTCAAATCAGAGCTGATACTCACTCTCATAAATTTTGGAACACCTAAATTAGATTTACAGGTGGTGGTTCAAACTGACCACTAGGTGCAGCTTAACACCTTTAAAAACATCTTTGCTGGGTGAACTCCCTGGAAGGGTTTCCCGTGACCAGGCAGCTAGTTTTAAAATATTAAAGGAAGCATGAGAGCAACTCATTTGCAAAGTGTGAGGTGGATGACAGGGAGCAGCGATGGAGGTGGCAAGGACTCTCTGTGAGGACAAGACTACACTGCTGGGAGTCAGCGGCCCTGGAACAGAGATGGGATAGATGCACTATCAAGGTAAAAAAGGGTTATCAGGGTGTTAGTCACAGCAAAAGAGAGCATCCCCTTCCTGTTGATTTTCTCATGGTTTTTTGGCCGATGTTTCTTTCTTGCGTTTATCCATCACAGAGAACATTTGATTAAAAAAAGGTTATAGAAGGGAGATGATTTGCTCCGAAGACGGTTCTGGGCAGCAGACAAACCTCTGCCCAGTGATCAGGGCACCGATGCGAGAGCGAGGAATGAAACAGGAACGTTTTAGACAGCAGACAAACTCTCTTAAACTTAACACAGGTGAAAGATGTTATTCGCTCCGGCTTTCATGGCTCTCGTGTGCCAAGCACGCTCCGAGCAGCCTCAGCCAAACCACAGAGTTTTGCTCACGCTCCTGAATCCTTTTCAATTTCTCCTTTCACCAGAGGGCTGGGAAAATGAAAGGCATGAAAGAGGGTACTAGAGCTCCCTTTCGTAAGCCCAGACTCAACTACATTGGCTAAATTTTTTGTGGGCGGTTTCTCTCAATATAAACGTAGTGTCCTGGCTGATCATTTTTAAAGGTGGGCAGGGAGGAATGCCAGATTTTATGCAAGCAGCAAGTTTCGTGAAACTGTTCCCAGTACCAACATGATGTCAGGCTTTTAAATACATGCTAGTCACCAGGTTCTTTCAAAAAATCCAACTGCTTTCAAACCTTTAGGAGTTCAAACACCCAATCCCAGGAGATGAGAGAAACAAAAACAGTTTAAAAATATGAACTATGAAAAAAAATCACTTTGCCATACCAAAACAAGTTTGTTGTTTTTCTGATGCATTCTTCTCTAAGCATTAAAAATTTTAGCATACAGTTCCTTAAAATTACTATAGCATTTTTCTTGTGCATAAACCAGGATACGAAGTGGAACTAACATACATTCTGGTGCTACCAGAAGTTTCCTAGAAAACCAGAGATTATTTGTAAAATGGAGGGATCATTTTGAGAATAGAAAGATTTCTCCATCAGAGTGGCAGCCAATCCATTCCTTAAAATACTCCGATTCTGCAAACACTACAGCTTTTGACTCAAGCAGGTGACACAGTAAACAAATGACGACTTGCATGCAGAAGCTTGTTCAAAGAGTTTTCTTACAGATTTTGCACCAATGGACCTTAAAAGCCCCACTGAACTTATTTAAAGTCCTTACCAGTTAACTTCTTCACAGGTTGGAGCCGAACACTGATAGACTGATGTGTGAGTAAGGGGGAGGATGGAAGAGAGCGGGACATGCCCTCCATAATCCGAATGTGCTGCATACCTTCGGTCACTGGGAGTGGAGGAATTGCGTAGTCTGGTTCAAAAGCACAGTCGTTCTCTGTGGAGGTGCCTGGGAGGAAGATAAACATAAAACAGAAGCGCTTAGAATAAAAGGAAGTCTACTGCTTTTATCATTGCTAGGCAGAGGGCTGTCTGGGTCGGGGCGAGTACAGCCTGGGCGACCTTTCGCTGCAGGTCCCTCAGATGCCTGCAGACAGCGGCGACGGCTCCTTTCGCACGTCCTCCTCGGACGATCTTGATGCTTCCCGCGAAGAAACGACATTTCTGTAACCAGCATCTCAGCGCATCTCTTTAGGTTACGAGCAGCATAACCACAAAGCGTTTGTTGTGACTTTTTTATTTACGAGTCCTAGAGTCACCAGTTTTAAATACAATTCAGACACAGCAGTAATCCTTTTACTGATAGTTTTTGGCACGTTTAGATTGTGGCTTTCTACTATAAAAAGATCAGATTGGTTTAATTACATTTTCTCTTTGTATTTTGATAACACTTCTTATTTATATAAAGCCTTTGGATTAAAACAGCTTTCATACTTTCTTTGAGCAAGAAAATGTGCTGGCCTTCCATATGCCAGGTAGTATGGCAACCAAATTCAGTGCTTTCTGCCAGGGAAGCATCAATCTTCAGGAGCTGGTAGCTTAGATCTTGGAGAACAGACAGGGAAGGCAATAGCAGCTTAAGGAAAGAAATGTGAAAAGATACTAGGGATGGAATAAGCAAAGGTCTATTTGAGAAGCCTACGCGAAGAGAGAAGCCTTAGCAAAAAAAAAGAGGAACGAATAAAGCCCTCTAAAAGCAACCAGCCGCACAACTCTCCACGTAACACGCTTAAATGTAAAGTACCAGCAAGGTCCCGAATAAGCCTATATGAGGTTTACGTTACTACCGACACACAAGGAAGACGGTCAAGTAACGTGACAGCAAGTGGAGATTTAACATCTTAGATCTTAAAAGCACATTATTGCTAACTATTGCAACCTCTATTATTGAAAAAGGAAGGGAAGGCGTTCGAAATCAGCCTTAAATTTTTCCAATTAGTTGCAGAACATGGAAACCTGTGAGCAAGAATACCTGATGCTCTGCCTCTAGGCACAAGGGATATTAACCTTAGTGAGTCGATAAGATGCAAAACCATCTTAAAACGGGTCACGTTTACACTCCACTACAAATAACGTAACAAAATTACACTTGTACTACACCTTTAAGAGCCACATTTTAGCTTTTGCTGCCAACTACTATTTTTCCTCCACCAAGGTAATTCTTTGATTCACATTGGAGAGCTCTGGGTGGTTCTCGGTGGCTTGCATAAACATATTTCAAAGAAAGTGCAACTCCTAGACTGGGGGTAGAGGGAAACTGTCTGTGGAGAAGACAAAAGGATAAGCGCTTTGAAACACGTGGTACTTTGGAGGAGACGATGGACTAACTTCTCCAGATATCCAAAGGACAATGTGAAAAATGCAAAATATTATTTATGAGCGCAGGAAGAATACACATTCAAATAACTTAAATCTTGGACAAGCTCCTGAAACCTGCTAAAAGGTAGTATCATTTGTGGCTAAAATCCACCCATTACTGAGGCCAACTTTCAGGGATATCTCTCAGCATTTCTGTATTGTTCTCTGCAATAAATTATACACTAATGCACATTATCCATACGCCTACTTTTGACAGTTCAAAGTATGACTTCTATGCTTGTTTGCCGGACATTTGCCACGTTCATAGGAGTTAACTGAACATACATTTGAAGTTTAATCCTTAAAGTTTCGTTCTTAAGTTTTTATGACTTCAGCAAGCTCTCAAAAGTATGCAACAGTTTGATATATTTAAGTTGAATTCATTAGAGGTTGCCATTATTGTCACTATAAGCTAGACGCTGATCTTTTTCTTTTCACTTTATGCTGCTTTAATGAAGCGTGCATAGAAATGCTCTAATTGACTACATCCCTTTAAGGGGAAGCAGGTCATTGCTATTTTTTACCTTTCATTTTGTATTAAAGGATGCTGCTGCTGAGCATATGTTTTTCTCATTTTAATACGAAATATTTGGTTACAGTCTGAGAAAACGAGAATTACGGACTTACCAACTTTTCACTGCAGTTCCTACCGCTCTAGCTCAGCAGTGGCTCAGCCTTGCTTCGCAGCCTAAGTGAATGGCCAGGTGCCACCGTCACCCATCCACCAGCAGCAATGCTTCATTATATGCATTTACATTGGTGGAGCCCGTGCTTACGTGCCTCTTCAAAGTACTTCTTTGGTCCTCTTCAATCACACGTACAGGAAGCACTTTGGTGTGCTGAAATTGCATGCCTCTCATCTAATTTTGGTGTCCACAAAGTAGGTGTCTACATCTGAGCTAGCTGTTTCGAAATGCTTCACAGGCCGTCTAGGACAAGATTCGCCTGATTCAGTGTTTTGGGGTTCTGCTTTGGAAAAGAAGAATCATACCCTGGACTCCACCGACTATATCGATTACTTCTCTGCTGACAGTAAAGGGAGAGTCTAGGGTGATCGACTCGGATGCAGACAGCTACACTACACGCATCCACATTCAGCCGGCTGAATACCACCCCAGGGTCTTCCATTTTTCATACATTCGAGCCGGCACAGCTGTGCCGCAGCGGTCACAGCTTCAAAGGTGGGCAGATTGCTATGTCTCAGATTTCCTCCCATCAGATGGTATGCAGTACAGCAGGCAGACAGGACAAACAAGGTTTCTTGAAAGGACACACAAGCTCTGAAGAGCAAGTTTAATTCTTGCATTCAACCAACAAACAGGACAGTGCTGCTGCTCAGTACACTTCTAAATCTCAAGTCTGATGCCATCTTGTTTCTAAATTTCATCTGGAAATCAACCAAAAGATGCAGAAGTTCTACTAATGCAGCTGGGCCTACTTTTTCCAGGAGGGCATAATTTGATAGCACGCTGCCGCCAATAACAAAAAATTTGACTTCTTTCAGCTGAACATTGCCAACTGTAATTATTGGCTCCATATATAGCTTGTTCGACATAAGCCGATACAGGACCTTGCTTTTCTCAAAAGGGTTTCTGCAAGCTTAACACCTCTGCTGACTCTGCAAGCCTATTCATAACCATCTCCCAGTGCCAGGCGCAGAGCTGAAAGGTGAACGAACGCGAACCGCTGGCATCAGCGCCAAAGCTGGCGTTCGCAGACTGGATTGGCATTGACAAAGAGGAGCTACAAAGTTTTCTCAAAACGTATCTGGCACTAGACAAAAAAAAAAAAAAAAAGATTTGCCACTATTTATAATGATTCTTAAAAAGTTCTAGTTTCCTCAGACCAGATTTTCAGTTTCTGTTAAAACTATAAACACTATACATCTTACCTCACTTAAGGCTCTGGGGAAGATCTAAAGGCACTAGGAGTTTTACTGATTATTACGGAGTAGGTCTGCAGTATCTTTGACCAAGTTCTGGCACTTACATAAAACTGGGAGCAACTGGGGGCAATGTCTTACACGGGAAAAAAAAAAAATAACGGCAGCAGCTTTGCAAAGTTATCAACAATATTTTCCCTCCTAAAATCCTCAAATGATTTACAAAACTCACAGGACATCCACAACATACTCATACGAACGCGTTTTCATCCCGCAAATGTCAAAATTGTCTCATCTTGCCGGAGTAAACAAAAAAACAAAGACATTGAACTATTCTTAAATTTTTGTTTCTGTTCTTCTCTAAACTATATTTAAAGAGAATATAACTATAAAGTGCATATCTGAACTAATAAGTCACTTCCTGAAGTATTCCAAGAGAATTAAGCTTCGTAAACAGATTCAATACTTGGGCGTCCCATGCTGCAACATAAAAGTTTAAATAATAGTGAGATTACTGCCTCATTTCGGTTGGCTGGTTTATCTGAGCACAGTAACATCCCTGAACCCCTCGCTATGAACAATACGTGTTAACGTACGCAGAGAGGTATGAACTTATGCATACAGAGCAGGGCAAGGTTAAAGACGATACTTCTCCGGAGCAAGAGAGCCTTCTCCTCCTCCTCCTCGCAGAATTTACACGGGATGAAAGAAAGCGTCAGCTCCAGGCTTATTAGAGCAGGAACAGGAGGAAGTGGAAAAAGCTCTCCCTTTTCCTTCCCCTCCAGACACAAGGAGGGAACGTGGTCAGAAAGCAAGGCAGATTGATAAAGCTGCCACCTCTTCTTATCCAGCAGCACTATGCTGTATCGGGACACATGAGCAACCTCCATGCGTGAGCTTTGTTGTATGTGAAAGACAGGTTGGGTTTACAGGCACATCCGCTCATCCAAACGGAAATATGCAGCGCAGAAGTTTCTGTTTCTCAAAGAAGTAGGAAGCAATATTTTGTTGCATGCTTCCCTCTAGTTTTTCTTCCCCCCCATTCCCTTCCACACTAAAATTTCCTGTTAACTATGGCTAATCGTATAATCATACAAAGCAAATTAAGTGAGCTCCTTCTAAAGAATTACGCTGTTTACAGCGTTGCATTTTAATGCAAACTTAAATACATATGTCATTTTTTGGGCAAGTATTTCCAGAAAAAAAAAAAAAAAAAGATTTCCTTGAATGCATATTTTTCCAGAGCAACCCAAGATTCAGAATAAATACGCAGAAATGCAAGCTGAGAGAATCCAGTGTCTGAAGCCGAAGTACTGCAACCCAGCCGGCAATTCTGAAATCAGCAGTCTCATCGAGGCTGTTGTTGCTTCTAAAAACAAACTTACAAACAAAACCCAAACAAATGAAAACGTTGTAAGGACCAACTGCAAAGAAAGTGGGTAAGGCTCTGCCTTTGAAAGGAATACCATAGGAACTTTACTTGAACTAATAGTGTTTGGAAAAGGACTATTAATTTTGCATTCTCTAACAAAATCACAGAAAACCAGTGAGAGTTGAAGGCAGGCTCTCACTGCATACGTACAGTTACAAATTGCCTTGCTTCTTTCTTATTTCAAGTCCCCCACTTTAAAATAGAAAATGTTAAATTAAAGAGAGCCTACGTTAACAAAGCAGTTTCAGTCGTTGACATTTCACAGAGTTTCATGGTTTTAGCTCTAAACTCCTGTTCCCCCTAATTCTGATTACAGGCTTCAATCGCTTGGAACAATTTTGCCCGGGCAACACTGGAATACTGCCAAAAAAAGAACAATGCTCTGGAGAATACGTCTCTATAATAAGTCATTAGGACACCATGACAACAACAGAGTTGAGTCTAAATTAAAGCAAAATAATTGCTGCAATCTGAAGCAGAAAACGAGTCAACATAGACAGCACCTACTAGAGAGTCACGTTTTCATAAGGTGCTTTTTAAGCAATCTCGTGAGCACTGTAAAGATACCTGCATTTTCACAGCCCTCATAAATGAGAAAATACTTAAAAACTTCTAAGTAAGCTACTTCTAAGGATACATAAGCCAGCCCAGAGCTAAGAGCTGCTGGAGTCAGTGACAGCACTCCTTGCTACACACAGCTACAGCGTGTGTGGCTTTAACCACCAAGGCTATTGCAAATTATGGGTACTCCGCAACAAAAGAGTTTGCGGAATCAATATTGAAATAACGTAAAGTCTGTTTTTACTGTATGACTTTCTTCCTAGGACTTTCTGCCTGCTCCTGTAGGATGAAACGAAACAAAACGAAGCAGACGGTGTAAAAGCCAGATCTTCAGCCCCCGTGCAGAAGGCGGCACGTGTCCCACCTCTTGTCACATCAAGGGGTTTTGCAGGAAAGGCTAAATTGGTTACTGAGAACTACTCGGGTTCCCTGCTTTGCAATCAGGGAAGGCGGCAAGTGGTTCCTGCACACCTCCTGATTATTCCAGACGCTTTCAAACTATGAACAGATAGCCAGCTTTGTGCTCTGAATATCTGAATAACAACAATGGTTAGAAGAATCCCAGAAGAACAGATAGCCTATGAAAAACAGAAAACGGATGAATAAAAGGCCAAACAAACAAGAAACGAGTCTCTGAGGGAGAACAACACTCGTGTTTACCTTGCCCAGATCGGCTCTGGCGGGAGTCTACACTTGCCTGTCTTCGGTCTGGTGGCTCCTCGTTCCCTCCATCTGCACGAGAACCAAAACAGCAGAGGTAGAACATCATAGTGGACAGATCAGGCAGATGCAACTTTCCCTTGAGTACCATCACCACTCTTGCAGCGGCGGCCCGACAAAAGGTCAGCCTTGCAGCGTGGCTGAAAAGGGGCTGGGAGGAGAAAGCGCAAAGGGATACTGGGGCAAACTGGTAACGGATTCCTTTGCTCTCTCTTCCAATTCCTCCCTCGCTCGCTCACTGCAAATGACATCTGTAAGATCTTCAGGAAAAAAGCAGGCTTAAAAAAAATTTTTTTTTTTGCTTTTAATTTTTCCTACCAACCCCACAAACATTTGAATGAAACAGAAGTCACATTGTGCATCTCCAATTAGTTCCTTCATTTTGGATTGTTTTATCAAAATATAGAAATATTAAGCATATGATAAAATAGGTTCAGGGAAAAAAAACAGTCAACAGTCTTTGAAATTATTTCCCTTTAAAATTATTTATCAGCTAAAAACTGGGCAGGCAGGGAGAACACTGTTCATCACATCCTCCTGAAACCGGTTAGGAGAGCAGCTACAGTTAACAAGTAACAAATCCATCCAGATAAACGTAGAGAGGGACATTGTGCACAATATCATACAATTAATTACATGCTGGTTTCCATTGATCAGCTGACTAGATTAGAAACAATAGATATGCACATCAATATAGATGTTTGAGCACATGCGGTTTCTGCAAGCTGAAAGCAAAGAGAGGTCTAGCTATGCAGGTTTTGTGAAAAAGCAAAACCAAGCATTTAAAGTGAAGGGTGCATTAAACCTTATGGAGTGGGGGGAGCTTTTCCCACCTTGAACAATAGCTTTGAAATAACTGAATCCTTATATAGCTGTTTTACCTAACAACCCAATAACTGATTTTTAGCATTTATACTTTCTGATTATAATAAAAGCTGTATTTGACAGATCTCTCTCTCTCTCTCTATATACATATATCAAAGGTTGTTCTTTTTAAAGGGGTCGGAGGGCGTTATGCCCAAAAATCAATTCAACTTTGTCAACTCACGTTATACATGAGTTTCATCTGTTGTCTGGTTTGAAGGATAAGTTGCATATTGGAGCATAACAGGAGAACTGCTCAGGTGACCACGAATGCAAGTCCTTACCCCCCAGGAAAAGCAGGAACACAGAACGGGCTACGGAGAGGTTTCTTTTTCCCTCTTCCCTTAACAAAACCCTTCCAGGGCTCAGTTTTGCCCAAGCAATGTTCAAGGCCTCTCGAATGGGTGCCAGCAATGCAATTTGCTGTCACCTTTACATTTTTGCCTGATCATACGACAGCTGCACATAAAGGGCAGCTCCCTGAGCACGTTAAAGCGACCTATAAAGCCCATCTGACGTCAACTGCGCATACTCCAACAAGCCTTTAAAACGGCCAGGCGTCAAGGAGACCACAGACCATGACATTTTCCCGACTCATTTTTCTATTCTGGTTGCAAGCAGGATGCGACACCGCAAATGCGACTGCAACTTTGACGTATCCAAGGAGCCTTTGTTAGCTGGGAGTTATCCTCTTGGGGTTACTTTGGCTGAGCCTTCCTATACAGTTCAGCTGACATAAAACAGTATTAATCTAACAGAGGAGCAGAGACCAGTATCTCGGTATTTTTATTTGTAACACAGAGTGCTGTTCTTGAACACTGCTTTGCATACAGATACAACCACCACCACTAAAGGCCCCCTGGCTATGAGCCTGGCGTGACAACCTCCAAGCCCCGAGGAAAACAAACAAGCATCTGAGCTCCAAACATAAATACACAACGCAAGATAATTATAAGGAAGGAAAGTTTCAGGAGACCAGCGTCAGATATAAAAGGCCACGGTATCAAAAGCAGAGGGGGAAACCCTGTACTTCTCAAAAACAACATAATCATTATCAAAAGATGGCTCCATTTTTTTTTTTTTTTTGTACAGTCCCGGTGAGGGATGCTAACCCCATACCTTGCCCAGATAGCCTGGCTCATCCACAGGCTGCTCCGGGACAGCCTTGCCCTGCCGATACGGAGCTGCCTAAAGGCTGGATCCACAGAGGCGGAGGGTCATTGGCAAGACAATATTTCCTAAGGAACCTGGAGTATCTCCTCCATCATATGACCTTTACGAAGGTCTGGTGGAGATGGACCACGTGGCCGCTCCTGCCAGGACAGTCACTGCAGAGGTCCGCGCAGGCAGCCCTGTGTGCTTATATAGTATTAGAAACCCTCTGAAATAAGACTTCAAAATCTAATTCAGTTTTTGTTTTAAAAGTGCTGGTAAAAGGAAGGAATGACTGGTGACCTGAAAGGGGTTTACAGGCTTTCCTCGAGTTCATAGACTTTTTACATAGTTCTTTGCAGTACGATTTAGAAAACAGCACAAGTCTCCAATATTTTAGTCAAATACTTTTGGACAGCAAAGACGGTTAATACTTCATCACGTTAATAACACGGTTTCACTAGCATAAACCGATGCTAGAAATATAACTTTCGAATGCTTTTATTCTAACTTAGCTCAAAGAGCTACATAATACCTAAAAGCTCTAATGTAAGGGATACGTGACCTCTTCAGTCAACTCTGCTGGGTAGTGTGAATTCTGGAGACGAAGGAACGGATCAAGTACGGACCTGTGCTCACTGCAGGTTTTTTTCCCTTTTGCCTAATTGAGCTGGGCCAGCCACAGCTTATAAAGGCCCTTTAGGACGAGACACAAGCAGGATTGGAGAGGAGAATGCTTAAGGCAGCAGAAAAAGGCCACAGACTGTAGCAGAAGACATCACGTTTTTCTTCTCTGCCACTTCCTCACTGTGCAATCCAATTCCTTCTCAGCATCTTAAATTATTAAAAATCTCCACCGAGCTACAGCAAACAGAAGAAGAAAGATGAAGACTTTCCGAAGTTAAGGTTTCCAAGCACACGCTGCCCTCATAGCCTCAGCACGGTTTTAATTCAACAGCAATATTTAACAACAACAAGGTCGACGCTGCCTTTGGTAAGGAGCTAATGCAAGTTGCTGTTTAGACAGAGGTCTTTTACCCAGTACCTCACCCAGCATCCAGCTTCCACTTGGACTTACGGCAACAGCATGAGGCTAAGGGACAAGCACGCTCTTCATTTTAAGAGAAATAACTCAGCCCAAAACGAGTAGATTCTGGTCTCTGGGAAGTCAGCTTCCCAGCGGAAGTGAAGTGGTTATTTTCTTAGTGCACATAAGAAAATACACGCTGGCAGCTTTAATGAAGGTAACATCAAACGATCCGAGGCAGTCCTGTTTGCATACTTCACGTATAAGTAGGAATTAATCTAATTACAATCACTTGGAAGGACTGGATATGGAAGTCACTTGGCTACAACAAAAATAATGCCTGTAATAAAAACAAACACATCCTCTCTTTACTGTACGAGAATAAGCACTAACCAAGATACTACAATGTTACGTTAACCAGACCTGGAGATGCTGCTCTTCAACGCTCAACAGCAGGAGGCAAAAACGGTGACAACTCCTTTTCAAACCCTCATGTCGGAGAGCAGGAACTGCTGCACCAAATTTACAATCCGGTCGAGATGTCTCAGGTAATTTGCAAGTTATACAGTATAATAAGGGCAGGAGAAAGATCCCACTAAATTAACCTCCAGAGTCAGCTGAAGAGGGGCAGGAAGGGAGAGCAGAAACGTGCTGACTCAGCACACGTTATGCCTTCGGTCCGCATAAAATTGCGCTCATCCACTGCTGCTGCGTTTGGTGCAGTTGCAGCAGAGACCGTGGCTAGGGTGAAATAATAACATAATTTAACGGGCGTTCTCAAAGGCATCCTATGGCTTTTCGGTATATTTTGGGACCAAATATAACCAGCGTAAAGCTCTCCTTCTCATACATGTACGAAAGTGCACGCACGTACACGCAACATATATTTAATGCGTATAAATAAAAACCACAGGTTCACTGGACCAACATAGAGCAGCCGGCCAGGCTAGATCCCGGTTTTCCGAGCCCTTTACCCTCCAGCCCGCGGACCGCTGCCCCCTCCCATCTGCCTTTCCCTACATAATCCAAGGAAAAGCAGCAGCGGACACGGCAGCACCCCAGCAGGCAGAGCCAGCCCGGCTGCTCCCTGCTGCAGGCAGGGCCCCTCCTCCCTGCCCTTCCAAGCAGGACCGGGGCACGCAAGAATACTTCCGATTAAAACATACACAAGTAGGAACAAACCAAAGTCAGGTGGCGAAAAAGGCTGGCACTTCTGGAATTGAAGATGCATAGCGAAGAGGGCAGAGGCTTGCAGGAGGGTAAGGACCAGCCCTTGCTTAAGGATTGAATGATGGAGGCGTGTAATTTCTCTGTCTCTGCTACAAATCAACATTGTGAGCACATCCCATTCCCCGCAGTCGAGGAGCGAGGTTACTAGGGAACAATACCATACAATTACATAATTAAAGAGTTATCTTAATACACACGCGAAAAAAAAGGGACAAATTGCTGTTGCTAAGGGAACGTTTTGCGAGCGCTCGAGTTTACAATCTCGGCAGTGCTCCTCTTTGTGTGCGTATCAGGACTCGCAGCCCCAAACACACTTAGATATTTTATTTATGGGTGATTTGAGGTATCTGTCAGTACGTTTTAGGAATACTTGTTATTTATAGGTAGGAAACGCTACTATTTAAGCAATAGTTTGTACAAAGCATCACTTCTCAGAGCTGCAAACAACTTAAGTTGCCGTGAAGATTTTAAGCAGGGTGAAAGACCGCACAGATGGACAAAGCCTTAGATCCAACATCTGAAAGAGGTCCTCGAAGCAAATCCGTTGGGAAACCATTGCTAGAAGACACGCTAGCCGTGTTAACTGAAAACGAGAATCGGAACAGGCCGCATCAACCTGGTTAAGGAGCTTCTGAAGAGGCTACCACGAAAACCAGAAGACAGCTGTCTTCCGCTACCGTCCCAAGGGAAACACGAATGACACAGTAAAACATTGACCCAGTAATCGAGATCATCTCCCACCCAGGGCTTACAGGAAGCAAAACTTGTGAGGCCTTTTATTTTTAAACAACTGAATCTAAGAAAATGCGCTAAGATTCACATTTTATTTTAATTTCAAAAAAGAGGCTGTCTCATTAGAGAGCTAATATCCCTCCAACGACGGTAGGCAAAGGCGGGGGTCAGAGCTGCAGAGGGGCCATCAGAGCAGCTGGTTGCGGGGGACTCGGACAGCAAGCAACTAATCGCCGTTAATTCCTTCTCTCCATTACAAAGAGATTAAGCAACGACAACAATGGTGTTCAGCAGCCCCTTGGCAGCGGCAGTCTCGCGTTAGGAAGGGGTCCGAGAAAAGCCCGCGTCCCTCTCTGCCCCCTCCTTTTCTACCGCCTCTCCGTTAAAAAGCAACGGCGCAACAAATCCTCTTCGCCGCGCGCGACCCCCGTCGCCTCCGAAGGGGCTGCTCCCCCGCGGGAAGGAAAACGCCGGGGCTTTCGGCGCTCCTCCACAGCAACTGCCCGCACAAAGCGCTGCGCAGCGATTAGCGGAGCAGCCGGCAAAGGGCAGCGAGATGCGGCTGCCACAGCCCGACCAGACGTCGGCAAACAGCACGGCCCCGCGCTTCCAGGCGAAAGACAGCAAGTTTGAAATAAAATCAAGTGCCAGCAGCCTGCCACTCCTGTTCCTATTTAATCAAACCGGTGTACACAACACACAAGGTGACTGAACGCCTTTTCAATCTTTTTTTTTTTAAATCATCTGACAAAGCAATTTTTAAAGCCGAAAAATAAAAGGGTGGGTCAGTCGTCTTTACGCATGCTGGGAAATCTGCTGCAAGAAGTGACTGCATTAGATATGCCGTTGCTCCAGCAGCAGTTGACAGGGAGCGCTCCGTTACAACAGCTTTTAAATCAGTATTAAATATATATATATATCTGCATCGCATAAAAATTGCATTTGGAAAACACAGAACACTCACCTAAAGCCAGTCCAGGAGTTAGCAAGTGCTTTGATCCCAGCCCAGCCCGTCATGCCCGCAGCGAGGAAGGTGCGTCCTGGGCACGGCGCAACACCGGGCGGCGCGGCTCACCGCTGCCATCGGGGGTTTCAAAGCACAGACGCACGGCCGAAATCAAAGCGCCAGCGGGGATCAAAGCGCGCGGGAGGGAAGCCGGCAGCCGGAGCGGCGCCAGGACCGGCGGGCATCGCCGCCGCGCGCCCGCTCGCTCTCCGCCGTGCTCGGGAGCCGGCGGCGGGCTCAGCCCAGCGTAGGAGAGCTAGTTGCAAATCTTTTTTTCAGCGATCCCCGTGGATTCGAGCCAGGCTAAGTAATGACACGGTCTAAACGCAACTGCCTGTTATTCTCCCGGAGGTGATTTATGCCGGCAAAGAGGTAAAAAATCGTACGCAAACGGAGCAGGAGGGAAGGGGGGGGGACGGGGGGACAGAACGCATCACTCGGAAAATTTTCGCCCAAATCTCTTCCTCGCTAGTTAGTTTGTGAGGGTGGCCTCTATTTCAGAAAACAAATATAAAATTATATAAGATCTACATTAACTAACAAATTAAGAAGTACCTGACCGCTACCAAATGCCTCTGTGGTGGGGGCGCGAAGAGAAGGTCGTTCAATCACCCCGTTCCCTCACGGTGAAGATCCTCAACAGCCGCATCGATAAACAGAGCTCCAACCTCTAACCGTTCCAACGTGCCGAGCCTTGCTGAACGTATGAACACCCCCGAGAGTTGAGACAAGTCGTAAAAGAAATACAAAACGTACTATTTTGCTGCACTCTCGTGCCAGTGATGTTAACCACCCTGTTTCACGCAAGCTGTTGCAGGCTCACGCTTCTTACAGGCGTTAGGTTAAGGGAGCTCTTCTCGGCGGTCAAGCGTGCGCCCCAGCGGCGGACGGCTCTTCAGAGGCTCGTCGAGGAAGGAAAGAGAGCACACCTCAACTGTATCGGTGTCCTCGTACAAACGACTATTATGTAAAACAACGGATGTAAATCATGGAAGCGCTTTCAAAGATGCGGCATTACACGTGGTAATTACTAATACTTTCGTCACCAAAAGACTTTGTTCCTGACTCTTTTTTGCAAACAAAAATGCTAATGACTTCACAAAATGGAAATAGCAGACCCTTGTGCTTCAAAATATTTCAGCTGAAGTGGAAAACTAATATACTTTTAATACAGCTAAGTATTTTTATCTTCTTATATTTTAACTACAGTCCCACTGGACCTATGAGCAGTATGCAAATGAGGACTCAGTGTTGAAATTGCGTTATGCATCGAGTCCTCCGTGGGTTGAGAATAACCTTGAGTACCAAAAACCGTGCAACATTAGAAACAAATTATTTCTGGGGTTACAGCTGTAACGGGGCAAGATGGAGTTCAAAAACAGTAATAAATTAATAAACTTTATTGCTACTCCTGAGGACCAGAAGGTGAGTAAACACCACGGCTTGTTTATTCCATTCACGTTTACAAAATTATATTACAGAAAATTCTCCATAACTATGAAAGATGTGCACTTTTTTTTTATACATCATGCACTTTCAAATGACATTAAGTACATTATCTGAGTTAATAAACAAAGCCCAGCTGACTTCAATACCTGCACTGTATCAGAGCTCATTAAGGACCGATCTAATGAGCAGAAAGCACTCTGTAGCCAAAACATCATTCTTTAATTTGTCCTAACAGCTGTGAGAAAGGGTAAAACCACACGTACAGACACTCTGCATAGCCAAGGTGAAAATGAGAGAGAAGTGAGCACCGCTGCTCAGTTTGTAGTTGCAAGATTATTTGCTCAACTTACTTTGAAAATGATAAGCCTTCACAGAGCTGGGTAAAATCATTCCTTGCGTTTGCTTCCTAAGTTTATTTAAAAAAAATATTTAAGCATATATTTTTATTTTGAAGATTTCAGTGGTTTTTATTTTTTAATTTAAAAAAAGAGAGAGCTTGAAAGGGAGATGATCTTTTATATAAGAAGAGATGCCTATAAATTGACCATGACTCTTTCTTCTCTCAAGCCCTTCAATGGACCAAGCAGGCACCGTGATTCTCCTCCTTAAAGAGGAGATGTTCAAGAGACCAAAAGAGAACGACAGGACTCAAATTCGAGAGATTAGCTTAGTGAGGCAAGTTTTCAAAAGCACTGGTCTGGTCTTGACTCTCTAAGCTCCACTGACTATCAGTGAGATTCGAGTTCTTGAATCACCTCCGTGCTTCTAAAACTTTCAGCTAAAGAGATCTCAGTTCACTGTATTTTATCTGAGTAATTTTGTTAACATTTATTGTTCAAATTTTCCGCATTTGTCTCCAGCTATTTTGAAGAGCAATCTTTCTCTCTAGTTATGACACAGGACAGAAGTAGCCTTGCCAGCTCCCCGTTTTAATCATTTAAATAAACATAAAGTTGGTCTTCTTGGAAACTACATAAAAGTTAATGGGGCAGCGGAGGAAGTAATCAGCTGAATGTAATGTTTACTGTCACTAAAACAGAAAGGTACTAATTTGCAGCAATCTAAGTGCATCAGCTTACAATTAATTTTTGGAAATTATGTTTCAAGCTCCTATGGGGGCAATACAGGATCACCCAGTATAAGCAGATAAAAGATCAACAGTCGCAGCTTTCACGGAGAGGAAAAATAAAAAGCACCCAACTCCTCCAGCAGACATCATATGGAAGCACAAACGTGCTAGGGAAAGAAGAGATGGTATTTTATCCATCGGTGCTATAAACAGTAAGTAATCACTACTGATGGCTTGAAGCAAGCTGATCAAGTTATCAAAATCAGAAATAACGAGAACGAGACCGAAGTGGCATTCCTTCTTTTACAAGGCCTAGGTAAAGTCAATTATTGGACACTATCGATTTGATGAAACAAGGTATGTTTTTCTCAAGTACTTGCTCGCAAATTCTGAAATAGTAATGGTATTTTGCAAATCTTTTTGAAAGCATTTAAAACGAGCATCTTATGCTTATATCCTTGACATAGGAAGCACAGTGAGTGGTCAGGTATTTATTTCAGAAGATTAAAATACCTGCTACGCCACCGAAAGTGGAGGATTTGATCATGATAATTCATTTATAGCAGAATCCAAATGCACCATAATGTCACCCAGCCAAACATTACTACGGACCATTTTGCATCACACTTCTGACTCTTATTTTTGTTCTGACTGGCAGGTGAAGATCTTTTGTTAACCTACCATGACACCTAGAAGATAAATGAGGTAAACAGGTAAGTGAGGTATGTTCCCTCCACGGACTGTCACCTTGAACCTTCCTTGCCCTGAATTTTTCTTTCTTAAAACCAAGTGAAAAAACACCTGAGCAATTTCTAAAAGCCCAAAGGGTCTTTCCCAAGCATTTCTCTTTCACAAATGACAGGTTTTTCATTAGCAAATCAGCATTAGATCATATGACAAAAATGCAGCTCAGACCTGAGGAAAACACTTTGGAATTTAAGCTTCCAACATCTGCGGCACAGGCAACACATACTAGAAAGCTGGTATGAAAAGAAATTGAGTTTCAATCAACACGTCAAAGCTAGTGCCTCATTCCTTATGATGCTAGTACTCACTCAGCGGGCAGCTTGATCCCCTAATCTGTAACAGCTCTCTGAAGCGTCTTAAAGCATAGAGCAGATCATGCCACCTATCAGTCACGCAACGACGGGTGCTTCCCCGTTCCTCCCACTACCCTCTTACAAACTGGACCACACGGCCTCTTTACCCACATCAGGTCAGCAGATGTAACGGGGCACTTCCCATCTAACGTGCTGGACTTGTAACTTGTGGTTAGCGAGTGTGAGCTTACGGGAAACTGTTATGGAGATGCCAAAAATTAGACAGTTGAGAAGAACCAGCCGTTTGGTAAAATCACTGCAAAGCACTTAATGCCCAGACACTGTTTCGCCCCTGCCCAAAGACACAGAGAAAAGAGCACAGCAGCTCTTTCCCCTCCTTTTTCCACTCCACAGTGGAATTTCACATTTATTGCTGTTACTGTCCCTATTTTATTTCAAAAAGGGCGAAGTGGAAACTGACTTACGAACTATTCGGAGAAGGAAAAACCACGTCCCTTTTCAGGCCCTCCCGGGAGGTACTCTGCCCACCGAAGCCACGCCACCTCCCATAGTCCCCCCGCTAGATGCTCTGCCATGCACGCAGGTTTTTTTTCCGACTCACGATAAACCTACGTGCCTCAAACACAACCCTCAGCAGAGCTTCCACCAGGGAAACGTGGCTTCCATCAGCCTTACTCAGTATCCCAGCAGTTCCTAGGAGGCAAAATCTAGACCAAAAAGCTAAATAAAAGAAAAATATGGAAACAAACCTGGTTCATGGGTTCAAATGTGTTTCATTGACATTAAAGCCCTTTTTTTTTTTTTCCAGAACAAAATATCACTCTAGCCGTTCGAAAGATACAGCCTGCTACATCTTGAGATAAGGAGCTCCTGATTTCAAACTTAATTAGCATATAATCAATTGCGGTGTTAGCATATACAAACAGAACGGTTTATGAATTGTTGCGCTCTCCAATCGGAATAGATGCAATGCCTGTAAATGTCGCAGGAAAAAAAAAAAATAGAGGTAGGAAAACTTAGGAGAAGAATAACGGGCATCTTTCAAAAGGCACCCGAAGATGAACTCTACAGACAGCGCAGTCGTTCGTCCTTCTAAAACTCATTACGAGTCGGGCAGATCCTTCGTTCGGCTCGTGAGACCTTTCGGTATTTGCTACGGGAGCGCAGGCATGTTAGCGAGGAGGAAAACGGGCAGAGAGAAAAAGGAGGATTAGTGATGACTGACTTCTGAATTCCCTCCCTGTCATCACAGAGTCGATACGCTTTGGCTCTCCATCTGCAAATTATAAAATACTTGTATACTTTACTAAGGCTGTCGGGGACCTTTAGCAACCACAAGCATTCTGAGCTCCAAATAAAACGCATGACAGATCGACTGATTATTCCAATTGGTTAAATGTGTCATAACGTAATCAACTAAAACCAATTAACAGTACATCCAGCGTACGCCTGTCTGTCAGCTAGAACGAGAGTAACCTAGTCTTTGCTTTAGCACGAGGGTAAATTTTGTCTCCAGATTGGTGTGTGCTCCCCTAATTAAAAGTTCAAACAGCATTTTAGAAGGACTTAGCTGTGGTCTTCTGACCTAAAATTAGTTGAAAAATTGGTTCAAGCGACTGAAGCTCAAAGTGGGTTGCTCTGATGACAGGCAGGGCTGCTCCGCACACAATGCCGGAAAGCCGCAAAGAGGCAAAGCGGAACAGATTTATTATGGATTCAAAGCCTCGCTACGTGGAGCAAAGCCTCTGAAATCCTCCAAACCTATCAGCGAAATATTGAAATCATTTTGGCTTTGCTTAAAACGCGGGTATCCAAAGGCCGTTCAAGTCCTTTCCCAGGGAACGAACCAGAGGAACGTGCGTGCTCAAACCAGGCGACACCTGCCAGGCGCCGTGGCCCCCGCTCCACGCCGCCGGGAGCCAGGAGCGCACCCGGAGACAGGCACGCAGGCGGGGACGCGCCACGCGACGCGGCCGCCTCCCGCCGTTCCGTCCTCCGTTCAGTGCCTGCCATTCGTTCCTCCCTGCTAAAGCACGTGTTTTACAGTCAAAATGGCTATGACCAGTTGTTCCTTCCTGCACCTTTCTAATACCGGCACGCTGCTATCCTAGCTATCAAACTGTTCGAGTGTACATACAAGCGGAAGGGGGTTCTGCTGCTAAAGCTCTTGCCAATGATTTTTACCCCCCAATCAATCCAAGACAGCGGTGGGGCTCTGGCTGCTTTCACCCGCCGACTCCAATGCTTCGTCTACCTACACGTACTTAATTCAATTATCTTGGTCAGCTGTATTGATTCATCTACAGCGTACAACAGGAAATTGACTTTTTTTTTTTTTTTGCAAAGCATACAGGCAGTTTTGTGCTACAGCTTGTCTCCATTAATATGTAGCTTTAAACTACAGGCTTCCAGCTTTAAAGTGTGCGTATTATCACAATTAAACAAACTTGGGCATGCCGGTATAAAAACAGCGTCATTCTCCAAACAACGATGTGCCTTTTAGTTTTGAAGAGAGTCATTTAACCAGTGTCTCAATCTGAATGAGCCAGCAAAATTACTGTAAGATAACTAAGAAAGAATAAAAGGGGAAAAAATCAAAATCACATCTAAAACCCTTACATTTCTCAGCATTTCATTATTTTCTAAAAGAGATGTAACACTGGATATTATTTTCCATCTTCAGCTGTTGTTGCACTCTGCCCTCTTATACTGCAGCTAAATTATATCATTTCCACTGAATGCACTACCAGTGTGTTTTCTAGAAACACGTTACAACTTTTGATTAAAGGTATTTCCACCACAAGCAACCAAAAACCTTCTTCCAGTCTGTGATGTCCTAAAATCTGAATACCAAAATCTTAAACACTAAACTGGCAACAGTGCAACCCATACAAGCTGTAGGATCATCTCTCTTCTGGCTCCTGAGGTTCTAAACCATAACAGAAAAATCTTCAGGTTTATGCAGTTATCATTTATGAGATTTTTCAACGGCCTTTGAACTTAACACAACTCACAATCACCTACTTAAAGCAATTATATAATACAATATAAAAAGAGGTTAACAATTCTATTTAGCTAGAATGAGGAATTACTGTAAAGAATTACTTTCTGGATACTACTCAAACAGTAGTGGTTAACACGTGTCTTTAGAAACAAAGCAAGACAGGACTTTAAATAATTATTTAAAGCACGCAATCACTGGGCCATTATATATGGCTTGTCTTTTGCTTTGTACAACGCTGAACTCAGCAACGAACAAGAGAAGACAAATAAGGTCTTCAAAGGAAAAGGAGGAATAGTCAAGTGTCAGTACATCACCTGTGTTTGTCCAGTGACAAGTTTACCCATGCCGGAGGATGCCATCGCAGTTTGTCACTGCAGAAGCAGAAGAAATATGCTGCTGTTGCATTGAATGCAATATCATAAGCTGCTTTACAGAGACCATACATAGCTTTTCCCAATTAATACATTCACAGAAGCTCTTTGCAGTAAAATGCTTTGATTTATCAATCAGGAGATAGAATCGCTCTAGTACCAGCCCAGTGCACAAGACAGCTTAGAAATATTTTCTGCCACTTAAAATGATGGGGATTACTCACAACCTAGCAGGCAAGGATACGTTCCCTTCTCCTTCACTGCTTTTGAAAGAGAATGACGTATTTGCAGGAAGGCCAAGAAGCTGCTAGAGTTAAGTAAATAAAATGATTTTAGAAACAAAGAATAACTGTTCATGTATCAACATGCCAGCAAATTTCTGCTACGTAAGCTATCTATCCAAAAGAGCACGCTGTGAAAAAGCATCTAGTTTAAAGTATTGAATGTCATGAGTACCAGTGGTTTAAGTGGGGCGCTGCTTCTTCAAATGTTATCCACATGCAAGTCAAAGCGCACACGTCAGTGCAACTGATCTGGCATCTGAAGAAAACTGAGTTTTATTCTGATCATACAATGCTATTAATATGTACAGCAACAAAAAAACTACTATTTCCAGATAAAATACAAAACTACAAATAAAGATTCTTGCAGAGATAGATAATGTAATCAGAAACAATTAATGAGAGTTTTATTTGGAAAACAGTTTCGATGCAAATTGTTTTTAAATGATGGGAAATAAAATAATTGCACTATGATAAAAACCTGCCATTTTTCATCTTAAAAATTGGTTTAAAAAAAAAAAAAAAAAAAGGTAAAAAACAGCCTGATGCCTTTGTTTTCATATCTTCCGCCTGTGCTTATCTTACCACTACAGATGCAAGCATCTGATGACAGCAGATGGCAGCAAATTCAGAACCAGAAACCCTGGCAGTGGTTAGATAAAACCTTACCATGTCAGGAAACTTTGCAAGGAGAAGGTGGTGGAAGCAAGAAACGACACTGCTCGAGTGCCACGCTGTCAGGCAACAGGGCTAAGGGCTCACGAACAAACTCGGTGTTTCGAAAAGCCTGAAGAAAAACATACTTTACATGGCAAAGAAACATCACGTTTCCAAATCACGGGTTGACCTTTCACATTAGACACAGGACGATTCAGAACCATCGGTCTTGAGATGTTTCACTGTATTTGTTTCCTTTTCAGAGAACCTTCCTTCCTCCTCCTTCCCCGCAGGGGGACAAGGTAAGCCCTCACCTTCTGCCACCCCAATAACCTGCCACACACCCAAATGCAGAAAGGTCTGGACAGCCAGTAGGACAACGGCACTGCGCACCTTCAGGGAAGACTTTTGAGACATGCAAGAGTCCTTCAGGCGAAGTTACACTACACCGAACCGTGCCCAAACATCTAGGTTTAAGGCAGGAGGTCCTTTGAGGCTCATTCAACACCATTTGTGCAAAGCACAGATGTTTCTCTGCGGGCCTCAATCTGGACAGATAACGCTGTGGTTTCGCATGGTAAAGTTAATTAGCTGGTACTTTATATTCCTGTTAAAGAGGGAAGAGCACTGACCTACAGGCAGAGGTGTATCCGTGCTGGAAAACCTCCTGGGCATCCGCCTGCTGCAGAATTGCTTCCTGCCACCCCTTCACACCCAGCTTGGGACTTGAAAAGGAAAGGAGTGCTCATATGAACACTTCGCCTTGGAGGACTTCAGTAGTAATTGCCATTTTTGCCTTTAAGTTATCTCTGTACATTTACGCGCATGAAAGGACTTTGAGAACAGCCCTCACACCAGGGATGGAGCAAAGCCTCAGCGCAGCCGGGGCGCACCAGCCAACCCGGCACAGCTAAAACCACGGCTTGTGCACTGCAGAGTATGATGGAGACTGGCCACAGAAACCTACTTTTTACCCTAAAAGGGGGATCTAAATCCCAAAGTGGACAGCTACGTGACCGTACCTGGGATGGAGACCAACCTTTGCTACAGCAGGAGCTGCCCCTCGGGGCGCCATCGCGGGGCACCACCTGACACTCACTCCTCCTTCAGCTAAAGTCGTCTTTATCATTCTTCTTTTTTATCCTGGGACTGTCCAGCTTTTCTTTCCGCACGACTATATTGGTTACGGGGCGTATTTTTTCTCCAGAAAAGGTTCGCTGAGCACCTTCTGAAAACGTTCGCCTTGTGTAGGTATGGACGTGCTTGCCAGTACAGCTTAATTTCACCGCTATAAAACCAGATTAGTACGTATCAACACAACCCAACCCGACAGATCAGGGTTTGAACTAAATCACGAACACCTACACAGAAAAGTTTTCCCAGTAGCTCTATTGGTTTACAAAACATCTTGCCTGAGACCGGACCCTGCAGTGACTTTACACTCGTTTTATCTGGCTTTGTTTATATTTCCTTCATGCTGTCCTACCACCTGAATGAGGTGTAAATCATCCGCTAAAATTTTGTTTATACTTATCTTTGTTTTGCTTAGCAATTTAATACCGAGATTGTTGAGCATTTAATTTAATGAGGCCAAGTTTTGCATAGCATTACATTTGGTTAAATAATTACACTTAAAAATGACTGCTACAGAGAAGATTATGGAGAAACCTGGTAGTGCTAAAATTATTCTACTTATATAGACAAACTTTGAAGTTTATTAATAGAAGTTTGCAGTGAAACATCTGTTCTGCTGATTACAGAAATTATGACTAAGTTCTCACTTTAGCTTCCTCGAGCAGGCAGCTATTATAAAGCTAGAAAGACTAATTCTATAAAAGTCATGAAACGCAGAAAGTTACACCACAGATTACACAAACAGGTGAAATTAGACTCAGAATTCAAATGATCCACAATCTATTTTCAGTAGCTTTTGGTCTTTAAAAAATAAACAAATATTTTTTAAGAGACCCAAATGCAAAATTCTGATGAATTCCCGACACCGTGACTTGTTTTCTAACGGGAAATAGTACGTTATCAAAATAATCGGCAGATTGTAGACCATTTAATAGGATACAAGTTTGACTTCTCAGCACATATAAATGAGCAAGCACTACATGAACGCTCAGACTAGGAATGAGCGAACAGCTGTCCTTGATAACAGCCAGTTTTTCAGTTTTGTACCTAATTTCCCAAATTCATACCAGACTACAAGCGGGAAAAAAAAAAAAAGAATCACCTGTCCCAATTCACTTCTCACGCTCCAAAAAAATCCACCGGAGATGGTGGCACTATTGAACGTAGGGGAAGATGATACCAGGTGACCCAAGAGACTACAACCTGCCCCTCAGATTTGGGTATTATTACCCATTAGCACAGGGCCCTGTAAGGTCAAGAGAAAAATTTAAAACGCCTCAAGTTAGACTGATGCACATTTATGCTTAGCTTAGTCGTAAGGATGAAACAAGATTCGATACAGCAATAATAAACTTGAAAGCTTTGTTGCAAACACGGAGCAGAAGTCAAAAGGAGGAAAACATTACCTGAATACATAGTGGCAAAATCACGTCAAAGCATTTCATTTTTATGGGCAGGTACAAATTCATCTGATTATCTAATATTTTTCAGGCTTTCGTAGAGCCAGCTTCTTTAAAAGAAAGAATACATAATAACTCAAGTGCATTGTGCATCAAAATAGAAACATCAGAAAACACTCTACCTTATTTTCCCATATCTGTGTAGGTCTACAAAGCTAAGGGAAGCAAACACTTGTTTTCTGAAAGGCAATTTTCAGACCTCTCAAAAACACAGAGTATAATAGTCCTCAGCAAAAGCCAGCCAAGGTAACTAACACGTTACGGTTATCCTAACCATTTTCTGCAAGAGCTTTTTTCTCACAGAGAACCGAGCGACGATGTACGTACGCATGCATATATGCATGTATAGCTGCTTTCCTATTTGAGAAATCAGCTTTTTAAAATATGATCAATTTTAAAATCCAGGAAGGCCCATTAGGTAATCTAGCCCAATTCCCTGCAGCGTAGAAGCCAGGTAATTCCATTCAGTTACGCTCGACTAAAACGATCTGCCCCTTCTACTGCCAAAAAGTCACCTCCCTTCGCTTAGCTCCAATGATTATTCCTCCTATTAAAACACCGTGCCTTCCCCATAACTTGAAATTCTCCTTTCAGTTTGTGCTCTCTGCTATATGTTACATACTCCCGTGCTAGCTTAAGCAGTCTCCTGGCACCCGGTACTTCCAGACCATCAAAATATTTGCGCACCACAGTGCAGCCAGTTCCCACCCTTTCCGATAAGCTCAACACCCGGAATTCTTCATCTTTCACAGTATGAAATTATTTCCCCATACCCTGAACTTACACGGTAGCTTCCTGTATTCTCTCCAGTTCTGCAACGATGTCCAAGTTTTGTTTTCTCATTTGCAAGCATCCGCGTGCCTGCCTCTACGTACGAGTCCGAATCAGACTCTGCTGTCATTGCAGTGATTAACAGCAGTTAATCAAGCAGTTTGCACCCCCAAGCGTCTGTCCCGATTTCCCCTGCGTTCAGCACTCCGTTTTTGAAAAGTGTGAATTTTATCAAAATCAAATCCACGCACAACCCCAGCACGAACACTCCATGTGATAATCAGCTAGGCTTTGCATTAATTTTGGCTTTCAGGTTTGTTTAAAAACAGACTGTGACTCATTTTAAGACATTAAAAAAATAAAAAATCTTTTTAAACAAAACTTTAAAACATCCGGAACGCCTCCGTCAACAAAACCCCACAGCTACCGCGTTCATGAAGAACTAAAAACCATATGCTGCCCGAGACGTTTTATGTACAGGTACTTTACACACCTGGCAGGAGGAGCTGCTGCTAAATTAACTTTTCTTATGATTCCCAGCACACTATATTTCAGCACGTTAAGGATACTGCCTGGCGCCTGAAAGGAAGGTGCAAAAGCTACAAGGGGAGGAAAATGGAAGAATTTTGGAGGCGGCAAGCAGCTCGCGTTATCTGCCCGTCTCCCTGCTGTTTTACTCTCAGCGTACGCACGTCTTTAATCTGTTCATACAGGCTTTAAGCAGCGATGCTGGCAAATAAAACCTTGATTTTTCCACCGGCGTCTCACGGTGTTACTGAATTTAAGCAAGCGTTCAACCACCAAAAACTGAAGTCGCTCGTACGATGAACACGAGCACGCTACCCGCTTTTGCTGCCGAAAACAAACTCACCTATTTCATGACCTTTGCAGACGCTAGTGGAAAACAACCGGGCAAAATTTCAGGTAAGTTATATAGCCCCAAAGAACGACAGAGCCGCTGTTCTCCTTGGATCAACCCCAATCCTTTTAATGGAACTGAACTGCTTATACAGTAAACATATACTGTAATCCAGCTGCATTACTGTAGCGATACGGTCCAACTGCTCGCCCGAGAGAATTCAACTCCGTATAGATAAGACCTCCCACACTTAATCCCTACATCGACATTTATGGACAAAACAGAAGACCTTCGGTTGTCTGGCAAGTGAAGCTATTTGCATAACCCCAATTACCTCATTCGCTTCACCATACCCAACGCATACCTGGCTGCTTTTTGGTATTGCTTGCAAAGCAGAAAAATTATGAACAATATTATCCGTAGCCTTTAAAAACAAATTACCTACAGCTTTTAAAGATAAACGCTTAACCAAAAAAAGGCAGCAACTCTGGCAGTCCGGCCCCTCTGCTCGAGCGTCAGCGTAGGGGTAAGACCCTATAGACACGGGACAGCCAGGGTTTAGAAGTAGCAGACAAAGGCAACGGTGCTATCTGTTATATCTGATTTACATATATATGAGTTGCAACATAATAGGAATTAAAATATTGATAGCAGATTAAAGTCACATGCAAATTGCACTATCCTGGTAAAAATGCACTTAACATTTATTTTGCTTTCTAAAAAAAACAAAGAAAACAACCGTTTTGCTGCAGCCCAGGAAGGTCTATCTTGTTCCCAAATGCTACTTGGTAGAAAGCAAAAATAATACTTTTTTTAACATTCAGTTTTAGTATTATCTGTAATTACGTAACTCTTCTTGCATTTGATAAGATACACCGCTGCTTGAGCAACTAATGAAAATTATGTCTTTCTCAAATAGTTCTATCTTGCGTTTAGGTTAGCTAGAGCACTGGAATACGCTATACTGCCGAAATCAATCCTGCCTTTTTAACTGACATCAAGCATTACAGTAGGCCAATAATCATATTTATTCATCTCCACTACGGGCCACAGGGACACTGACTGACAGCACAGCTCAATCTGCAGATTTCTCATTACCACGAGTAGTATAACAAGAACAAATGAATCCCTGAAATCTTTTCTAGAGCTCGATTCCAGCCTTTAAATGGTAACAGTGCTCTACAGTGGAAACAAAAAATACCCCTTTCATTTAAAGATCCCACTATTTGCCTCTCTTGGGGCACATATGGGGAGAGTTTGGAAACGTGTGGTTTTTTAACTAAAGGGTTGGTTTGTTTATTCAAGTAGCTTGGGACTGTGTGTCTTACAGTGTCTAGTCTTTCTATCGCAGAAACACAGAACTATCTAGGTTGGGACCTCTGGGGTCCACCAGCTCCAACCTCCCCTACTCAAAGCGGAGCCAATTTAGATCAGGTTGCTCAGGGCCTTATTGTTAGTAGTTGTGACCTTTGTGGAATGTGCTCAAGAGGAATGGTGCAGGCCACTTACCTGTATGACTCACCTTTTTCATCCAGACTTGAAAGAAAAGCTTCAAACTAGGCCTGGCACCTACCACAGGTCCCTGCCTCTCCATGCTAGGGAGGCTGTTCGGCCAAAGTTGCAACCAAATGAACGTAAAAAACTACTCAGACAGAGCCGCGCGGTTTCCCTGACACCTGCCACCCCCCTTATCTCGTTAAGGATCAGGTCAATAAGGAAACACATAACAATGGCAAATCTGTACAGCAGAAGGAAACAAAGGCTTTCGCAAACCCTATCCTGCATCTAAGCAAGAGCAAGAAAATACCCCGCCATGTGCCTGCGCTACAAAGTGCATTAGCCCGGGGCAACTCAGCTGCGTTCCACTGATAAGGACTATAACCTATATTCTAAGAAAACTCTTATTTCCAAAGAAATGTTTTGGTCCCCATGACGCAACTACGTGTCACTAGTTATGACTAATAGCAGGAATACCGACAAGAATACTTGGTAATTGTGCAAAGGGAGCGCACATCAACAGCCAGCCCTAAATATAACAGGTGAGAGTACATCTTTCAAACTGTCAGCAGGGAAAAATCCAAGTGTCAAGCCTACCAGCGCACACTGAACACCTGTACAAAGAGACAGAACCAGTTTTGCTTCACAACAATCATATCTGAAGTTATGTTTTGCTTACTTTTCAGAAAAGACAAAAACCTTCTCAAAATTTTAAAGGGCTAATCACTGGAGCACCATCTTAAAACCCGTTTCTTAAAACATCAAACAGTCTGACCGAAATATAATAAAACATGTTCTTTAGTAAGGAGGTGCCTAATTCGGCCACCTTGTTTGGTTTTAAACACTTATGAAACAGGCCCCTGAGCCAGCCTAGCTGCCACTAGCTTTAACTGAACCCACGTTCTCTGAGCAAAAGGGCTTTTTCCAGATTCACCCGGAGGGGAAGGAAAAGAGAACGGGCCCACACGCACACCACCTCACAACTTCTCTGCTCTTACTGTTTCCCATTAAATCTCCAGCATTTCGCAGAACACTGTTCCAGTAGCAGGCTGCTCAGGAAATTCCTACGGTAGAGAGAAAAATCTTTGTATTTAGCAGCCCTCAGCGGACTGCTTTTCAACTTACACAGCGGCTTAAAAGTGTTTTGTTCTCTGTTTTCTCCTTATCACTTCTAAAGCATTAGTACTCAAACAATCCCAACTCTATGCTACTGCAGTCGTCTTCTGTTTGCTTGTTCTCCTTTCAGAAAGCGCATTTTGAGTATTTGAGTGTTTCTGCACGAGGCAGGGCTAAGTGCAAAGTCAGATCAGGCCGTGCACGGCCTTGATACCTACTCTGGGTATCTCCAAGGATGGAGATTTCACAGCCTCGCCAGGCAGCGCACTGCAGGGCTTAACTACCCTCACCGGGAACATTTGTTTCCTTTTATCTAGCTGGAATTTCACTTGCTGCAACTTTTAACAATTGTCTCTTGTCCTTTCCCCGTGGTCGCCTGAGAAGAGCCCGGCTCCATCCTCTCACAACCTCCATCGGACCGCCGAAACAGCTAAACAAGGAAAGCCACGGTTCAAAAACAAAAGCATGTGCTTGTATTAGTTTATTCTTAAACGGTTACAAGTCAAAGGAGAGTCCGACACAGGCACCGTGCCTGCTAGAAGACAACCTTTCAAATTAAGCCCAGGTAAACAAATTAAAGGAAAGTAAAATCCCCAAGAAATCTCACAGGAGAAAAAAAATAATAGATGTATATACACACACACACACAGAGATATATACATTCATCTGCACATTTCTGCCTGTTCCAAAATGTTGCACGTCAAACGGTTTATTTAAAATACATATTCACAAAACTCAGTGCTATACATGAAGCTTTGCATAAAAGGAATACTACATAAGATATAACGTCCATTTGAAAGCTACGTTAGCTTCCTCCAAAATTGGTTTGCATATCTACCACGCTAACGTGTGTAGCGTGCCATGCAGAAACCCAGTGCTGGCCTAGTTAAACCACCTACAGGTTTTGTTATGGTAATTCTGAAATAAACTACTTTCAGGGAATTTCTCTTAAAGAATAAATAACTGGCTATCATATATCGTAAGTGTAACATCCATGGACATCCACATTTGGAAAAGTGTTCTACAGCAGGACAGAGACAGAATCCTTGTTAGAAGACATACGTGAATTGTAAGAACTTAAGCATTGTAATGCCATGCTGCGCCTCAGGATTTTGTTTCTTCTTACGCTTTTTATTATTTACGATCACTTCTGTTCTGAAGGGAAGAGATGCTTGCAACATTTGAAGCTATAGAAAAGATATTTCAACTGACGCAGAAAGTCTTACGCTGGAGGGCAGATAAAATATGTATAAATTCCACTGGGCTTGTTGGATTTCTACCAGAGACTTTCTACCAGCTTGACCGCTGCGCCACGTGGATACAGCACAAATGTTCCTAATAGCCTCTCTTTCTTCCTCTCTTTATATTTATGGAAAATAAAACCTGCCCACTCAAGCTTGTGACTCTTCCATCCACGTTGCAAACCTGTGGCTGAGGCTCTGAACGCTCCGGAAGTACAGAAAAGCCACTCTCCGTGTCCCCTTCAGTTTTTGCCACACCATCAACAATTAACTTTTCAACAAAAGACATTATTATTAGCAGGTTATTCCTAACAACCACTGCTCCTGACAACAGAAAAGCCATGTAATAAGGGTCACAAAGGAATACTTTGAACAAACCTTCCTTCTTTCTCCATTTTTTCCTACATACATACATTAAAAGTGTAACTCATGTACGTAAAAACGGGCAGTTTTCGTGCGCTCCTTGTCTTGTCTTAGCAGAGCTCGCTTGGAGCTCTTCACGAGCAGGACGCCTCCCAAGCACACTGCATTTTTGATTGCTTGTACATGCTACTAAACGCCACGATCAGAAAAGAAGCTGTTCTGCTGCACTTCAGATGTGTCGTCTTCTGCTCCACGCCATGCTGAATACGATCCTCAGTGGTGCATGCAGAAAGCAGAGGCCACCAACTATTACATAACATGACCTTCAAAATTATCCCGAGGCATTACCCAGCCTAGGACGCAACACACGCTTCAGCACTGCAGACTCCAGTAGGTAGGATAAGCAGGTACCCAGAAGGATATCTTAACTCAGTGGTGCACAGTTAGCAATAAATACACAATATCCCCATGTGGGCTAACAGTAACGTAAGACTGTGACACCCCGAGAACGTGCAACTCTTACCGCATAACATTAAGGGAAAGGCTTGTTTATTACTGTAGCAGCCTCCTGTCCTCTTACTTACAGGAGCCACCAGGGAACAACACAGGCGCGCTCCTATATTTCAGCTATACTTTTAGAAACTCCTTATCTGCTTCTTTTTTTTTTTTTTTTTTTTAAATAAGATCACAGAGCTCTCTAATGCAATCATATGCAAGGCTCATGATAAAACTGAAGCCTCAGCAAAGATTTGATCAGGGCACAAAAGAAACAACATAATTATCTGAAGTCCCAAAAACTTACTGAGAGAGAAAACAGCCGCAGCAGTAAGATTTAGACAAGATCCTCTGTTGCAGAGCAAACAGCTCGTCTTCCTGGCAGGCCATGAAGCCCAAACAGCTGAAGTGCAGGAACTGATAACATGCAGGGCAGAAAGGGCGACAGGCAATGACTCCCTTCTACTAAAGCTTCACCACATCAGAGAAATGCAATCACAGTGCATTAGGACGTCTTCCCCCAGTTGAAACCCGTAACAGGCTCACACTGAGCACGACAGCTGCCTAAGCGCCCTAGAAAGTAAGATCCCAAATCAGCGTTAGCATGTGGCACTAGTGAGGTAGGTTAATCTGAAGGGCACATTTGGGAAGCCTAGCTGAAGTCTGAAGCCGTTTGGGGCATGAAGCTGAGATGCAGCACTCCAGATCAGGAAAAGGATAACGGTTACACGCTATTACCATGCTGACGCTTTGACTCTGGGATTATCAATCCAAGATCAGGAAACACAAGAAATAAAAATATGCTTCTCCAGTAATGCTCACAAACATTCACTGATACAATTTTGATTAGATGCTAATTTGTCCCTTGACACCCTTTGTAAGGATGTTTTTGAATTTCTCTCTGAGCGACTAGTATTGATCCAAATGATCCAAACTGAACCAAAGCAGCTTTGGAAAAAGGTCTCTAAAGGCAAGCTCCGATGAGCTTCTCCTGATGATGGTGCTGTGGCCCACGTTCACAGCCGCTGGGACATCCTTTCAGGGATGATCAGTACATTTCATCTCCTGCTGAGTTAACTGCCAGAGCGACAAGGGTTACATGCCAAACTGTTCTTAATCCCAGCTGATCCAAAATTGCAACCCCTCACTAGTTACCAAGCAAATTAAGGTGTTTTTTCTTTTTTCTTTTTTTTTTTTTAAGCAAAATCACCCCATCTTGCACTCCCCTGTGTTACACTGACCATCTAACAAAATTCTCCAAATAACGCTCTCATCAAAAGAGTGGACGCTCGCAAAGAAACTTTTTTTGAACACGTTTCAATTTCCAAGAAAGAAGCATCCAGTCTACTCAACATGCTCTGTGATGCTGTTTTCATAAAATCGTTAATAAACTCACAGAACCTCAAAATGATGAAATTTTTCATATTACATTCCGCCCATCCTATCAGCGCTATAGCAGTGCTTTGTTATGACAGATAAAGAAAACAGACATACCCATTTTCTCTCGGGTATACCTGAAGACCTAAAAGCAATACTTTCTGAAATTAATATATTTTTTAATATTCGGACAGAATCCAACTAAAACACCCGTAACATATACGACCCAATATCAGTGTCTCGATATTTTTCTGGCCAATTATTTTGGAAACACCAAAACTATTACCAAAGCATCCATACGTTTACCATATGTTTAATGCGGTATATCCACCGATTATTTTTAAATAGCATACTCTTCATTTACCCTTACAACAGGACTAGCGCTATAACACAAAAGCATGGTTACGCAGCCTTACATCTCACTAAACCAGCATCTCCCAGAGAAAACAATCTCCTATCATGACATTTATTACTAGTCCCTAAAAATTGCTTGTCAACATACTAGATACTTACTTGGCATTACACTAACACACTCATACACTGTCTTATGTCTTTAAACTAAATATCAACGCCTTTTTGATTAGACTAGCTGTCGGAATTTTTCACTGCACGCTGTAAGTCTTTCAGAATGGTCTATTTTTTTTTTCATACTTTTTAAAAATACAATTGAGATACATTGCCTATACAAAACAGAAGTATTTGATCAGCAGAAAGAAGCAAATCGACTCCTCAGAGCGACATAATCGCTGTTCCGCTACTCTGTATACAAATATTTATCAGTAAATCCTAAAGAATTACCTGCATTTCCCTAAATATCACATAGTTCTCATAATTCAGTATAAATCATACCTAAAACCCCTTTTGCAGCAAATTACAACACACCCATATTAGCAGTAACAAGCTCTGCACGTCCCATAAACATGCACTGACCTCAGAATATTTTGAAATAAATTAAAGCTTACTGTGTTATGAACATGCCATATTAAAACACATACTTAACATTTAAAATCTTTCCATAGTCAGTGCTTTTCAGATCCAAAGGGATAAATACCAAAGGCGTCACGGGAACGTCTACGGTTAATGTTATGGGGCCCCTTATAGGGAACGTCATTAAAAAAAAATCTTGAGTCTCGTCGTCTTCACAGGCCCACGAATTTTGTCCCCATAGCTCTGGGCAAAACACATGTAGAAGACAAACATTTCAGCACAACTCATGTTCTGCAAGGGTTAAACTTTGAAACACACTTTAGCCTTAAAGCTGCGGTCTCACACCTTTTAGTGCTTTCGGGCTGGGAGAATGGGAGAACCGTGGTTCTCTGTTAACTACTTCTTCAGGAAACTATACATTTTTTTCTCAGAACAGGGTAAAAAGACATTGTTTGCCAGGTTTTGTTATAAAACCACATGCAACTACTGAAGCATTTATTTACTTAACAAATGCAGTATTTGCAAAGGACAGTAAATAGCCCCAAACCACCTGCGCTTGAAAGAAACGTAACAACAGAAAGAGGTAAATTAATTTTTATGGAACATAACAGTATTTCTAGCAAAAATTCTGTCTATTGTCCCTTTCACAGGGAGTTTGCTACGCAGAGACTACGGAGAAGAGCTGCAGGGCCCGGGCGCCGCGGCGTCCCGCCTTCTCCATAAGGAACCTGACGGCTTCAGACACAGCAGGCCAATATAAGGCTGTCAGGTCGGGGTTTTTTAAATTTTATTTCTGATCAAATTCATCTGGGGGACGTTCAGACCAGGACCTGCAACTAAAGGTACTGTGACGTTATTAATCCCAAATCATCCAGTTCTGTCGGTAATGCAGCCGAGGAATGATCCTTCTGTTTCAACGGATGGAAAATCAGTTCTCCAGAAGGTCACAAAAATCTCTAATTAGAAACCTCTCAAAGAGGAGGACAAGCCAATGCATACACACTCGTTAAGCCAATATATATGTGCTCATTAACATAATTTGACCTGTAACTTGCACGAGACATCAGAAAAGGCATATCGCAAAGTCCTTCAGCTGACTTTTTAATAAATAAAATCACAGAAGGGTCTAAAACGATCTGAGCAGACCTCTCCTACGCCTACAAACACTGTCACTTTGCAAGTTTTATAGCTGTTTGTTTGGGGAGGGAGAGTGAAATAACAAAAAACAAGCAAACAAACAAAACACTGAAGCTTTTGTTCCGCATACTATCTGTTTTCTTTTTCCGCAAGGGCGCCCAGCTCTAAGCTTCAGTCCACGTGAGCTCAAGAACACAAACAAGAGTCCATAATTTCATAGCTTAAAATACATCTAGTATCTACTTCTCAACAGAAAAACTTATTTTTCAGCAGCAACTGCAGGCTTGTTTGCAAAACTTGTTTGCCAATTTCCTTGAATTAAGTATGTTTCCCTTTCTGCCATCCCAACAACAGCTGCCCAACAACCAGTCAAAATCATTGTATTTTGTTTAATTCCTATTCAATAAAAACAGCTTAATTGCAGCGAGCTCTTCATCTGCAATTTTGCAGCACTACCATATACCAGCCATTTTGTTTTCAGCATGTAACACCAGGAAACAGCTGCCTCCAGCCTACTTCTCTGTTAGCATGTAAGACAATTTAGAAAAAAAAATCAGCTCAGAAGCAGAACGTACCAGTGATAGCTGTTTTTTGTAATCATGGGAAATACACTTGTACAGATAGGGCGGTTACCTGATTTTTCCCTGATTCACTACTGCTAGTTTTGATTCAGCAAGATGATTCCCCTTCCCTGATTAAATCTTCATCACTAACATACCTCTGCTATTTTCACACCGTCTCTATAGTTTTTAACCTGTTACATGAGGGCTGAAATACTATCGTTTCAAACAGAAACAGGCTCTCACTTAAAGCAGTTTCACCGCATAGCTAATATTTTTTATATTTTAAATGAATTGGAAGAGGGCACACATTTGACACAGCAATTGCAGCAGTATTTCACTGCACCATCTAACCATGAATAATACATATGTAAAGGCTAAGAGCCAACGGGTTCTCATAGGAAGCGCCACTGAAGTCCAAAAGCGACAAGTTTCTAAAGCCAAATTTGAATACTTTTACGACTAGTGGTGAAAGCTGTTTTCGGGAGCCTTCTGCCTTTGCTGGGAGGTTTTTCACCAACCCACGCTTGGAAAAGCTCCAGCAGTTGTGACCATCTCAACACTTACGAGACTAACTTGGAACTTTTTTTTTCCTGGAAGATTTTAACCCATTTATCTTCGTTTTACCCATATAACCTGGAAAACGTGTCTCTCATAACGTGGTCCTGCAGAGTACCTTAGTGTTATGCAATGCTACATTTTAAGTATTAAGAAGAAAATTTGCAGGATACTTGCAGATGAGAAGAAAATGAGTGGACTGGGAGATGCAAGAGTAAAGAAAATAGCTAACTGAATCCATTATTGCTATTAAAACTTCATTTGAGTTCTTAAACGAAACAAAAAGAGTCAATTTGGAATGGTCTTGCTACTATTCCTTCGCAGTGCCATGAGAAAGCGGAGACGAACCGGTTGTTATTCCTGCTGTACTTTGTAACCGAGATAATCGCTTTCTTTCGTTTCATCTGCAAATCTCCATCGGTTCTGTAGCAGCCAGGAGACACGAAGAGACTCAGGAGATGGGACGGCAGGTTCCTAATAAGCAGCAGGTACCTTGAGATGTTCTGTTACTATCACTGTTAGCTACTTTTAGCACCTATGCATCATGCTAACTTTAGGCCACAGTTACTAGTAAGCAGCAACTGCAAAATACGATGATTTAGGCATAAGAGGAAACAGGGATGTCATTCTTCTTCTTCAGCATATTCAAATGAATATTCAGAGTATTAAACTGAACAATGAACCATGCAGTATACAGCATTAAGTTAAAAGTGAGGCATTCTTCCTTGAACTATACAATAAATAAGGGGTGGGGAACTGGCATGCACAATTAATGACCCAACCAGAATAAAACTGAGTGAATAAATGCATGCATTATTATACCCCAGTAACTTAAGTAAAATGTTAAAACATGCAATCTACCTACAAATAAAAAAACCTCCTTAAATTCTATGTTAAAATTGCCTATCTAAGCACAACTTTTTACCTTAAAGTCAAGATTTTCACTGCAAAAAACCCTAATTATTCAAGTTCATGTACACACACGAATCCTCATGACATTAACCCTTTGCTCCTCTTTCCTTCCCTCTCCAGAATAAGGTTTAGCATCCTAAGAGGAAGAGCATTTGCACAATAAATGCCTATTTTCCCTGCACGTTGGCTGTATAGGTTTTGTGTCTTTATATGTTTTAAGATGATGGGACATCCTATTAGAAATTTTACAAGTCTACAATTCTGTTCCATCAACTTATCTCCCCTAATGATAATGCACTACAGCTTATACTAATATCTATGTAGATTTTGACTACACTATAAAGACTTTTCAACTTGTCAAGGAAGTGCCGGCTGCAGCTGGTGAATGCAGCCCTTTCCCCATACTCTCAGCTCAGTACGTCCCACGCCCAAAGCCCGTGAATCAGCAGTATTTTAGTCCAAGTACTAAAAGTACATTAAATCCTCTGCATAAATCTGGGTCTTCCTAAAATAAGTAAATTTAAAAAAAATTGATCTCTCAACTAGTAATATTACAACGTAAAAATAAACCTATAAGTACTATGGAACAGTATTAGGTTTTTGTTGGTAATAGTTTTAAAGTAACATTATTAAGCACCCCTGCTTAACAGTCTAAATAATACAGGTTTAAAAATATATATACAGGCATATGAAAGCCATAATGGAAAAGTCAGCTTTATCTAAAACCTGACATCTCTCTGCCCTTGGGATCCTCACGAACCTCACCCCAATCCCTCCTTGCTTCCTCAGCGTGCAGTACGGCAGATTTTTTGCAAGTATTTTATTCAAAAAAGGAAAACAGTAATAATTTAAAGCCCTTGTTATTCTCAACACAAACTAAACAGCGCCTTGCGGTTATCAATAAAACACGAAGCGTGAACTGTGGCGTTCGCTCCCGTGATTTTCCACGTCTGAGCTGAGACTCCTCTCTCAGCGCTCTCCGGCGCTGAGACATGCAGCACCAAAATAGCAAACAGCAAAGGTGCGGAAGAGGAGGAGGAGGAAAGGAGAAAAGACGACAGCCACGCAGAGCGTCTTACGTTTTAAAAAGGAGAAAAAAAAAACCCTTATGATTGCCATAACTAATCATTCACAACATAACTCTCTTTAAATGCAAATCAACGTTTTCACAAGAGATTTTGTAAGCATCTAAACACAGAGGCACACACGCGTTCACGTATATTTAAGTTCCCAAATCTGTCCATATAGCTTATAAACATTTTTAAACACCTGTGCTCTGACACCTACGACTGCACGCTGAAGCAAGCAGAGAAACAAGAGATCCCAAGTCCTATTAACCTCTGCAGCTCTCCTCCCCGTTTCCGCTCTCGTTCAGGGATGCACACCCACCTCCGGCGCAGGCTGAAGGTTATTCGTTCCCAAAAGTAGGTTGCTCTTCGAAACCTACTGCACCATTTCGCCCGTCTCCTGGACGGCGGCAGCGAAGGAGCACGTCGGAGGCAGCGCCGCCTCGCACTGCGGTCCGCGGGCCCGGCGAAGCCCACAGGTGCCTACGTAAAACCCACAGGTACCTACGTAAAAGCCTCCAGCTGCAGGCAGCAGCTTCGGGTTTGCTCAGCAGCGGGTCCGCGCTCGGCTTTCGCCTGCTGTTAACCCATTGCACGGGCAGAAGATAGGAGGCAGCTGCCCCGCCAGGCTACACGAGGCAATCTTCCCAGTAATGCAACTTTGCAATGTCTTAAATTAGTAAAATTAAGGTGTCTTTTTTTTTTTTTAAATAAAATAAAGCTAGTAGATCTTGCCATATAAAATCAGCCAGATTATTCCATATGTTTTGCTTTCACTGCTCTTTGCTTTAGCTGCGAGACTTATTTAAAATGTAAAGATATAGCTTTGCATATTTTAAAAAGGAAAAGGGATTCACAGTCTCATTCAGTTTAAAAACACCAGTGAAACTTTCATCAGTGCATAGCGCATGTGGTACTTTCACATTGTTAGATTTCCTACGGAGCAAGCCATCTGTTTGGGGCTAAAACCAGCCTTGTTTGCAATACGGAGACATTCTAATTAATGAAGTAAAAATAGCAGTTTGGCTTAAGAGGCTTTGGCAATTCATAAACACACTTAAGTCCATTCATTTATCATGCAAGTCCTTCTTTTATCAAGGAAGGTCATTTTAACGAAGAACTCATTACGGCTTTGCTTTGTTTACTGAGGAAGCTGCAACACAGATGCGGCGACCTATGGGCAGGTGGGAGACCGCTCAGCTAAAACACCTGGGCACCCTTCAAAAATTTGGGGGCTTTTCCCTCCTCCTGCTATGTTTTTATGACAACAGCTTCATCCCTTTACTAACACAGAACAGCATAAATTTGTACGGCGGAGACTTTTCAACAAAGTTGTTAACAGCGAGATTAATTGCACAGAATTTTGAAGCTGTTCGACAGAGTGAAACGAGGATGGAATAACACTAAGATAACTCATTTAGACGGCAGCTGAAAGACCAAAAAAGATGAAAATCTGACACCTGCTGGAACTGTCTATGGTAGTACACATACCTCATACCTTTACCCCCAAATGTAAAAAGCTACTTTGTCCAATTGCCAGGTGTCCTAGGTAAAATAACCATATTGCTTATCATTTAAGATGCTTGAAGCAACACGGTCAGGGGCCACGAGGTCCCCAAAGCGCAAACTGCAGTATTCAAAAAGAAACTTTTTCCTTTGCGAGTCTGTTTGTGTTTCTTTTTATTCCTGCAGCGCTTGGAAGCCTGAATTGAAATTAGGGCCCTACTGTGCTGGCAGCTTGTGCAGAAATACAGTAAGAAAAAATGCTTGTCATAATGAATTTATTAGCTTACGTCCTACTCCTACAAGATACACCGTCAGCATTATTTACCTGTCTTTTAGAGACATACACAACTGTTTTTCCCTCCTGCACGTACAGCTGGACAGGTACAGACACTTTGAGAAATCCTAGCTCCCAGCGTTCAGACTAGAATGAATCCTAAGAAAGCCTCGGCATCCGCGACGCAGAGATCCGAGCCTTCATCATCTCAACCCGCTCGTCGTCGCTGGAAAGGAACGGCTGCATCGAAGCTAGGATACGATTCAGCTCCCCTATTTCCTGCGGGAAAAGCAGCACCCTAATTTCTCTCCACTGATAACAAGCCATTATAACTATTTTGTCTCGAGACTTCTATCCTGTTTAAAGTGTATCTTAACAAGACCCCCAAAAAATTGCAAAGGGTATCGTTCAACCTGGGAAGACAATGGCATGACAAGGTGAATACCTGTAGTCAGAAACTCTATTATTAGTAACACCTGGGAGTTGTATAACACATTCATGAATTTAAAAGCACCTTAGCTATGTAGGAAAATACAGATACCGATAGGGAAACTGAGGCACAGGAAGCTGAATGACTTCCAGCACCGTGTCAGGGAAAAAGAAGCAGCGACACCACCATGCTCAAGGGTTTACGCAAACAAGCGTACCAGTGTTACCAGTGGGGGCTTTCTCCTTACAGACCCTCAGACCCTCTCCAAGCTTCCTAACAGCGGGCAGTATAGCCTGTCCTTACAATTTTCCAACCCAAAACATTTCTAACTTATAAAACCTGGTGGACGGTACTGTTTTCAGGGACTTAAGCACAGTAAGTATACATAATTATGCTATCATAACTTTTTCGCAATACAAGTAAATACTCATTAAAACACAATGGAAAAACATCAAGTGATAAGCTGAATTTTTAGGAGTTATGTCAATCTTTTAAACAGGATAAGCTTAGGCATACTCAAACTCTGCCCTCCATATTCTGAAACAATATAGCAGGTGCTGAAGTAAGCTGTCAGACAAGTATTTCCATCAAACTTAAAGGATGCCTGTGATGTTTGGAAGCCATCTCGCCCCTTCCCGCACCCCCAAGTCATTCATTCTAGCGTACTGCGGATTTAGAAGAAACATGCAGACATTAGGTGCTCGGTAATCGCTGTTAGCTTTGATAGCAGTGACGCGTTTCGCTTAGGAAAGGTCTCTGGCCTCCTTGGAGCCGGCCCGTAGCTGAACCCAACCCGGTTTAGAGGCTAGGTTTGTGACAGCGAGCACCAGACGCGGACACGCAGGAGCTGGCCTCCCGTTGAGCTTAATGGCTTATGCACCTGCTATGGCAGCAAGTGAGAAGGTGCAGAGCATTCACTTTAGGCATGTCTCCTAATTAGCTTTTGCCCATTAGATGCAGGGCCACTTATGTCAACATATTCTTGACGTATATTATTCAAACAAGCTCTCTTCGGTATTCCTTTATCCGATATTATACGCACGTCTCCACGTCAACGATAGAAGATATTGCCTTCTTCCTTTAGAGCGACACTTCCTCCAGCCTTCCCTGCTTAGATGTTACCTTCACCTACCACTCACATTCTCACAAGTTATTTATTACTACCCACCAGAGCATCTTTCTTTAAGCTTTGGTTTCCTTTTACTTCAGCCTTTATTATGCATTGCCTCTTTGGTTTTAAACTAAAGGAAGGTCACAGGTAGCAATAAAGAGAATGAAACAGCAAATTACCCATACCCCTTTTTCTGACTAGACAATTTCTACGCTTCTGCTTCCTTGTGTACCAACTCAAGGTAATAATTGGTCTAAGTTAACAGCTCATATGAGGGAAGACTCTCACTTCTCTGCCAGCACAAAGCTGGTCCAGTCCTCCTCACGGAAGTGGATAGATATTAAAATTCCTATTGAATATATTCCCTTATGATTTCCCCTGTTCAAAATAAATTATATCTACGGAATTGCTGTACTACAAATTACCAACAAACAACAAAGTTTTGATCACCACCGAACGGATTCTTCGCTTGGTGCGTTGATCAGCTGCCTCTCCCACTGCACACCTTCACCACTGCCCAAAACTCCAAATTTGGTCTGTGACAAGGTTCCACTCTTACTGCTACTTAAAAGTGCCCCTACTCCACACAAACAAAACCAAGAACCGCTGAGCAGGTTTCTCTATACCAGAAAACGTTTTAAATCCATTACTGGTGGCTAATCCTAAGTACCTTTTTATTACCTATGTTTTTACTTTTTATTAGATCACTGTAAATATTTAAAAGGTGGCCCTACCGCATTTATCACCGTATCAGGGACTCTTTGGTGTCCTTTTCACATCTACAAATCTCGTTCAATACATGCTTTAAAGATCCATTCCTCCTCCTCCCATCTGCAAGCTGACTGTGGATCACCGCTCGCTGCGCTAGCGGGAGAACCAGAGACTTCTCGGTTGAGCAGACCTCCGTGTTTGGAAATGGCATGGCCGCCATAAAAGCTCATCAACCCATTCCTGTCGCTCGGGCCCAGGCATTCAAACCAGAAAGCAAGCTTAATCTTAAATTCAGATTTGTAAAGGGTGATGTTAAGTCTTTGTACGTCACTTCCAACTTGAAGCATTTATTTTCAAAATTAAACGGGAAACTAGGCAACTGAATTGAGATTTTTTACAGATAAAGCAGATGTGCAGATGACTACTTAAAAAACAATCATAGCAATCCGTCTCCTTATATATTGAACTAGTAGGCACTCTACACAGTGGCAGGTCAGGAACTTTTTCAACTCTCACTCTTACGGTAATCATCTACCTTCTCTTTCCACCAGTTTTGCTGTTAATTTAAGCCCAAGTCCCAAAGCTATGGCCTATGGATTTGCTCAAGCGTTATGGAAGTCTGGAGGTCTCATATGAAGAAAGCAGGAGTGTCATGTTAGTCAGTCTTCACTTTATTTATATGCTATTAAACCACAGTCACCTTCCGCATTTTATGAACATTCCCAGTATCGCTTAGCCACATAAGCAGCTGCTCAAGTTTTAATATCAATACTACATGTCAGGAAATAAAAGGGGTCTTTGAATGAGAACAAGCTGGCAGCAAACCATTCTTGGCAAAAGTTTCTTGGCTTCAGAATTCATCCCTGCTTTACAGTTGAAAACTGGTATCTTTGAGATACTTTTTCTAGAATATAAAGGTTAAATTAGGAGATGCAGTTTCTAAATTTACTTCTAGAAAGGATGTTTGGCGGAATTTACATCGTCTATGTCACGAAAACGGATCATTTTTGTGGAGGTTTACCTGTATGTTACCATTCTTCTACACATATTTTACATTACTGCCCAACCAAAACCAAGTCCCACAGCACAAAGCACTCACTGATGAGAAAAACAGTTCCAGCCTGAAAAACTTCCCACGTGACTGAACATTTATACTACAAATAGAACACATGATAAGCAGAAACAAATGTGTAGCATGATGAAATATTACTGACTTCTAACACTGGAGAATGAGAGCACTGGAAGTTTAAAGAGTTTTACTTGAACATGGAAGACTGTACTGATATTTCATTAAAACGCATTAAAAATGTAAAGACTTTGGGGAACCCTGCAATGCTCCTTTACCTCTCAGCTGGTTGTAACTTCAAGGAGCAAAGAGGAAGGCAGCACTGCAAAAAGTAACTTTTATGTCAAGAATGTACTGGTTGCTTGAAAATTATCATTTTTTTTTGTTCATACCTAACAGGAAAAATTTATATGCACATAAAAGGAAGAGCAAGTTAGTCTAGGGCCACAATCACGTTATTTACAATTCCTACACTGAACTGCTTGCAAATTGGCTTTCCGCAAATTTAAAGATTAAGCTTTTTCCAGACACCTCCCGCTCAGAAATAAGAGGGAACTAGTCTTCCGTTACCAACGTTTATCCAGCAAACAGACTTCAGAAGTTATTCCTAAACTTACCTGCAACTAGAGGGGAAGTAAAACGTAAGGACAAAAAGAAACCGCCCTCGGTAAAGAAATTCGTAAATCCTTGATCAAATCCACAGCCAAGATCTGTGGGCATCTTTGACAGTACACAGTATTTACTCAAGGAAGGTTATCTATTCACTGAAAGGGGCCTTTACGGTCAGGGAAGGAAAAGGCAGGAGCTCTTTCACAATGCTCTTTCTCGCTACGCTGGCTCACACGACCGGCCAAGCCTTCCTCTCCGTTGTCATCATTGTTTTATCCTCAGCACGTGGCGAAGCAAAGGCAACCGCGCCAGCGGCGGCCCGAGCCAGAAGGATACCTTGCACATCGCCCAAGGGAACCTTCTCGTCTCCTTCTCCCTGGCTTCTCCCCTTCAGAGCTCTCCAGAGCTCTTCCTCTCGCGTGAGATTAATAAAGCGCTCTGGCCCTGAGCTATTCTGTTAGTCGATCTCTGTTGCAGCGGCTGGAATAAGGCCAGCAGCTTGGTTTTCTTTCACGCACGGTGTCCAATAGAGACACATTTGGAAAAAGAAGCCTGTGATAAATCACTGCGGTTGCCAAGTACAGTTACAAAATACTAACAGACTTTGTCTTTAAAAGAAAAAGTTAACGTTAACCTCTTGTGAACTAAGATGCCCGAAAATCTGTACGCAAAACACCCACTGATAGAACTGTGTAATAAACATAAACATATCACAAGCTGAATGTATTAAGGAGATATGTGGAAATCAGAAAAAGACCCTGGATTTCAAATCAGTCTAATCTAATCTAGGCATCTAAAAATGAAGGTAATCACATAACAGGACTTTCAAAAGTGTCCAAGAAGCCTACATACTCCTCCTCATTCACTACTTAAGAACTTCTGAAAAAAGTAAAGTTATAAATACCATAAGAAAAACTGGCCCGCATCCAAAGACTATTTTTCACAATTAAAAGAGCAGCCCAATTTGTTTAGTAGTCAAGACCTGAAAAATCACTCTTTCAGTTGAAGTTTGCCACACTGAACAAAACCACCATCCCCGTTTTGGTAAAATGTGAACTTAAACCAGCTAACACTTAGAAAAAATATTTTAATTTTACTTACATTCCCTGTCCATTGGTTCCACAAGGATCAAAAACCTCAAAGTCAGTACATTATACTTCCCCACAACTGCAACACTATTAACTCTAAAAGTGCTGTGACGCGCAGTGTTGGAAATACTTCTCTTCTGAAAAAAGAAAATTAGGAATACTGACTTCAATTAATAACCAAATCATGATGGAAAGGCCTGTTTCACTGTCGTTACATACTCAGAAAATAGCCTGTTTCACTTGATTTTTGTCTTACAGTGCGCTAATTTTGCTTAAGCGCTTTCAGGTGCAACTACTCCAGTAAACCCATTTCAGCTTTTCCCAAGCGCGACGCTGAATGCATAGGAACAGCCAGAACGCTCCCTCCTCAGCTGCACCAGAACAGAAATTAAAGTTTTACTTTCACAACTCTGTGTTCATTTTAAAGGGATCTGCTCCCCGGACTGCATCGAGGAAAGAGGTAAACTCTGGTAGTCCCTACAAAAAACAGCCAGCTGAGCACTATGTCTTCGTTTAATAATAGCAAAGAAGCGTCTCAGGCTGACAGGTGAAGAACACGAAGTTCTTGCGTTATTTGGTTATCAGCAAAGGCAAAATAGAGAAGAGTTGGATATTCAGCTTATAAACGGTGAGCGCACTCTTACCTTTGCAGGTCAACTTTCAGAGCAATGTTTCCTAGCTACGGGGCAAATCCCACATGCACCATAGGTGCAGGCCAACAGAAATCCCACCATCTACGCTAGCTACGTGAGCTGCCACTAGAAAAAATTTCAGAAATGATTAATTTAGTTTTACTGTGGCTTATATCAGCCATTTGGATCAAAAGACGGTACTAAAAAGCCATCTGTAATGCTTACACACTTAGAAGTCTACTTTTTCTAACATTTTAAAACTTTAACCTATTGAAGGCTTTCTAGAGCTCTTTATTAGATAACACAACATCACTGTTAACTTTCAAACAAGTTTTGTGCATGCAACATGCTCATCAAAAAATATAAAGGTAGTTTTGAGCTTGATTTTTTTACATTAAAAAAATGCAGCAACAACACAAAGAATATTTTCCATAGCTTTTTATTCCTTTTAATAAAACAATGTTGGCAACCCAGTGATCAGAATGAGAAACTTCACTGCGAACAACTTCAAGGAATACTTTCCCTCCTGCTTCAAGTAAGTGGATGAGTCAGTCACTTAAGAACAGAGGAATAAAATCATTTTTAAATGCCCTATTAATTCTTAGGATATCAAAGAAAGAATTACAATACAAGTTAAAAGCAGACTGTATATTCAGTACAATAAATTCCTCTTATAATTGTTATTTATTATAACAAAATAAAATTCTTATATAAATCAAGTGAATGCCTCTTTTTAGATCACCCTATTAGAATCATGAGATCATCTCTCACCTTTTCTTCTGCTAAGAAGAATATAGAAGATGCTATAAGATATAAGGCTGTAGACAATGCCATCATACATCAGACCAAAGATCCGCTTCATCTGATTATCTTTTGTCCGTCAGTAATGCGTAACTGAGGACTCTGTGGAAAGTGAGCAGCTGACAACTATTCCTAGGCATAACAAATTGTCTCATGCATCATTTTATCATAATTCATACAACAGAAAATGCTCATTTTCAAACCTGCTTGAATGACATACAACACTTGCTACTAAGATTTGGGCATCTTGTTGAAGCTTCTTGTAAAATGATGTGCATTTGGCGGGGGTTATACACTAATGAGAAAAAATGAAAAAAAAATTTATGTGACACTCCATTCTAGTATGGGTAGATTGCTCTACTGATCACATCCTCAAAAGGAGGATCATGATATAAAAAGAAAAATAAATCTTACTGCATCAGTCAGACCTTGCAGCAACAACTTCCATAATTTCCTAAAATACGCCATTTCAAAATGGAGGCATTAGCAAATATTATCCATGAGCTATCTAAAAACATCTCCCATATTAAAAAGTTCTCGCATACATGTTGAGAGAATAAAAGTTCTCTCAAAAGTATGTATGCAATGGAAAGAGTCTTAATGTCAAGAGGAAAAACTTCTAAAGAGTTGAAAGTTTAAGATCTATCCTCTTCTAAAGATAATTTTTCTATCAGAAACGTTCGTAACTACTAGGCACTTACGCTTCCCTAAGGAGAAGAAAGAAAAAAAAGGAAGCATAACAGAAGTGCAACTGCAATTAAAAAACATAATAATGACTTTACAGACATTGATCCACTAACACTTTAAATACAGCTACTTCATGCATCAAATAGATGCTTGTATGAATGAAGTTAAACATATGCCTGCAAAATCAGAAACCTTACACATATAGTGCTGACCCGGGAGCTGCAGCCCCCTTGCAAAGCTGCGTAAAAGCCCTAGAGGCTGGAAAGATGCATGAGAAGGGAGCTCATTTTTAACCTTTACTGAATCCTATTTGATCATATGTGCATACATGCATTAGAATAATTTACTACAGATCAGAAGGTTTTATGTAAGCTGGACAATATTTAGTACACAAAAAACGCTCAAAAACAAAAATATGAATCATACCTGGAACATACTTCTAGGATGGGGAGATAGGTTTTTAACATCTGTCAACGTAATAAGCAACTGCAAGAGCCTCTGTCAACACTTCCCACGGACATGTTGGACATAAAGACAAATTTGTCTTTAGGTACTGAATAATTTCTGACATCGAAAAATCCCACATATTTGGTGGAAATTTAGATAAAGGTATGCTTAGACTAGTGAAGATTAATGATACTGTGAAGAGTGGGATGAAAACTGAACTGAACGACAGACATCCAAGGCCACAGGGTTCAGCCCCCTGGAGAAAACCTGCATCTTCAGAATAAACCCGCTACAAACCTGAGGAAGGGGCAAAGTTTGGACTCTAGTCATCCTCCAAAGACTTAAAGCACACCAGGGACCAAACAGCTGGGTACGCACAGAAAAAATAGCAGCGATTCAAGTGAAGCGGCTTGGTCATCTTTGCAACAGTACAGCCTAGCCAGACATAAGCAGCATTATCTTAGCATTAAGTGAAAAATTACTGCACTGAGCGTACCTCTTGCAGCATCATCTAGCAAAATGATATTTATCAAAGAAATAATTCATGAAGCCGGCTATGTTTCATTTTGCTCAGGAAGTACTCTTACAAGGCGGTATTAGGCAATATTTCTAGCAGCTACAGAAGTATTTGACATCCAAACAACGGGTATCACCGGCTATCACTTGGAGCACAAAAGCATTATGCAGTCCCAGATCATGTTTCATATGACAAGTTATGAAACTGCAGAATGTTTCTTAATCTTAATTCTTGAAATTAAATTCAAAAAAAAAAAAAAGCAGCCCTGCAAAGTCCTAGAATATCCTCACAATCATCTGACATATCGTTTATAAAGCTGCTAAGAACTGATATCCCAATAGAGGCTCTGTAAGGTCAGTGCAGATTTGCATTTCGTATCCTCTCAAGCCAGAAGCCCACCTTGGGACATAACTGCAGTTTGCCTCACAGCCAAAGAGCACATTAATCTCTCCATTCAGAGCTCTGACATACAAAAAGTATTCTAATAATTCTTTCCGAGTAATAACTACAACTCTTCTGGCTGTCACAGTTCATTCATCTTCTTCTATATTTTTTGCTGCATATTTTATAACTGGAAAGTCAAAAACTAACTTATACTGAAAGTGAAATTTAATAGCGTAACAACCTAATCATATCTTTCACCATCCAGTTGCAGGCTCATCTTGACTTTTATCATCAAATTTAGAATTTCATTTGTGTTTAAGCTTCCAAATGAGAGGTTTATTTTGCATTCTGAGGTTTAACAACGGAACTGGGACTAAAGACTGTTTTTGCAAGGCTCCCTGGATCCCACAGAGTAGTTAGCATTTTCTCCTTCCACACTACTTTATAATGTTCAAAGGCTGCCTTGAAAAGGAGGAACATTTCTCTCCCTCTTTCCCCCCAACAACTATGATTTAAAAAAAAAGTAACCGGTGGCACTCAATACCTGAGACTGAAAGCTATTTGGCAGCACATTTCCCAAAAAATCTAGGTGTTCAAAAGAAGGAAAGAAGATGGTTTTTGATGGCAATAGCCTCAAAGTTCACACAGTTCACCACACCTCATTAGGCATAAACATAAAACAAAAACAACACAATATGCAGGCATTTTATAACAGAAATAAATCCTTAAAAGTCAAAAAAATTATTTTTTACATTATACCACATGTTACATTTTTTGCCACTCATGTTTTGTCTTTGTGTTACCTATGCTACATAAAATATTACACACTGTTGCTAAAATACTGCTTTCTGGTGTCACTGAACCTATTCCTACAGGTTCCCCTGAGAAAAGACACTGAAGTATAATCCTTTTTCATAAATCTCTTGATTATGTAGACTTCAAAAATCTAAAATTAGTACTAAAAATTGTGAAAAGCCACCTTGAAGAAATGCCTTCCCAAGAGCTGAATTCACGCCAGAGAGATGAATTTTGCTCACCTGCCCCAGTGATTCAGAGGCTCCTGCAGCAGGACTGCACATCTGCACGTTAGACGACGAGAAACGGATTTCTCTATTTCATCTGTTCATTTATTGCTTGGAAAAATCTAACTGAAATTGTGCCAAGCCACGTGACATGAAAGTTCACAAGCTAATTAATAAAGGAAATTACCTAAGGCTTTCTGAGACTGACATCTATTAATCTGAAATCCTTGCAGGCAGAAGTTCACCGCAAACAGAAACCGCAGTTTCAACATTCGAAAAGAACATAAACACAAAGCCTGATATTTAGCTTGAGCTTTTATATTTTTAATTTTTTTCCCTGCACGTGAAGATTTTTGCTTATTTTTGCTCCCCATCAAGAGCTGACTACAAGAAAATAGGCATTATGTATTCAGCAAAGTTAAAATGACAGGAATGTGAAACTTGCATGTTGATTTTATCACATTTATTTATTTAGAAATATATGATACTTAATCACAATTTCTAGAATTGTGAAAAACTTTACTCGTAGCTCGTATACAAACAGAAACCTTTTTTTCAGATTAGGATTTTCATTTTGTTTAAATCATGCTTCTGGGTTAGAGAATCAAAGTTTGTTTCTTACGTAAGAACCGGAGCTGGGCTTGCTCTAATACAGAGAGACAAAGATCAATCATTAGACACTACAGTGTTTTCTTACTGATTTTACAGATAAGACAGCTGAATTCACAACTATAAACCTTTGTTCTTAATCAACTTATTTGGAATTTTTAAACTATCACGATGGGCCAATTATTAAGGTTTCCTTAAACATCCTGGACAAATCCCTCCAATTGTGATATTGTCCTTTAAAGCAAGCATATGTATTACTTTTGAACTGCTTGTCAGAATATTATCAATTTAGGAGGACCATGTCATTTCACATGGAAAATGGAATTTTGCCTCCTTTGCGTATCAGCATCGTTTATTTTTGCACAAACTTCTACTCCCTCTGCTGGTTCATCAAGGGTAAAACAACGGTTTAACAGTGGTATAAATGGTTATTACATACCATTAGTTATGTAAATAACACCATGAAACCCCCGATCTGCCCTCAAAATTACACCGTATAAACACATTTTATGCTGTCCCCTTTACACATCTGTGTCACAACAATCTGACTGTAATGATATATTGAGCTCCTTCCCTAGCCCCCCAAAATCTAGTAGATTTAACAACAGAATCAACGCTTCTGATTTACTGAGCACCTATTCAGTGTTTCCTTTTCAAGTTCAGCGTGCTGACTCACCCAGGAGACCGTATGCAGTAAGGCAATTCTGAAACAGTTAAGCGCTGTGAGCTCTTCTTCAGGATTTATCATCTTATCCAAATGTTTTACCAAAATGGATTATTCATTCAGAAGAGTGAGGGAGGACATATTATCTCCATTTTACAAATGGAAATCTAAGGTACACAAATTACAGGAAATATTGCTAGCAATATTTGGCACTCAAAATATTTAAAAGATAGTATGTGAGATCACTGGCCGTTCTTTGCTACTTCTTACATTCGGTCATTGCTTTATCTCAGTCTTCTCCTACTGAGAGTTATATACACAGAAGTAGAGGCCTAAATACCTCTTTGGAAACGGACGGGAACCCTGACACCATGCTTCTTTGTGAACACCTAGCCAAAAAGAGTACAGAATTGTTCCAGCTCACTTTGTAACACTTCAGTTCAAGAAACAGGTAAGTATTTCCTGTGAAGTTATTCCAGCCAAAGAAACACAGAAAGCTACCCCAGAAAAACTATGGTACTTCCAAACGAACCATCTCCCAGGAGGTGACCTCCTCTGGACTCTCACCAGATTGTCCATAATTCCCTTCTACAGATGGGCCACAACCGGATGCAGTGTTCCAGATGTGGCCTCAAAAGTACCAGTAGAAGAGGGGAATCATTGCTCCCCTGAACCTGCTGACTACGCTCTAATGTGGCCTCGTATCTGGTCAGCCTTCATTGCCCCAAGGATGCAGCGCGGACTTGCGTTCAACTTGCCCATCTGGACCCTCAGGCTGCTTTCTGCAAAGCTGCTCGCTAGCCAGCCCGTCCCTTGGCCTCTCCTTAGTCTCTCCCATGAGCGTGACCTAGCATTTGTCCTTGTTGAACTCTGTAAAGTTCCCCCAGTTTGTTGAGGTCACTCCAAATAGTGGTCCTGCTGCCACCCAATACAACGTCACCCACAAACTTGGTGCGGCTGCACCCCATCCTGTTGCCCAGGTTGTTGCTCAAGATGTCACACTGCACTGATCAATCCTCGAGGATGCTGCTCGCCACTGGTCAGAGGTTAGACTTTGAACCCTTGATCATTCCCCCACGAGCCTAACAGCCCAGCTAGTTTTTCTCTCGCATAGCGGTCCTCCCATCCAGCCCATACCCCTCTGCTTGGCTGCAAGGACGCTATGGCAGACTGTGCCAAAAGCCTTGCTGAAGTCAAGGTAAACGGCTTCCGCTGCTCTTTGCTCATCTGCAGAGCGAGTCATTTCGTCATAGAAGGCAATCAGGTTGGTCAAGCACAATTTGTACTTGCTAAATCTGTGCTGGCTTTTCCCAATGACCTTTTTGTCTTTCATACCTGGAAATGCCTTTCAGGAGGACTTGCACCATAATTTTTCTAGGGACCGAGACAGATGCCCAATCTGTATTTCTCCAGACTCTCCTCATTTCCCTCATACAGCATAATGCTTGCCTTTTCCCATCACTGGGGACCTCCTTTTGCCTCTCGGCATCTATTTTCCAACTTCTTACATTCTCTGCTGAAGATACTGTAAGACCAGAAGTGAGCTCTCAAAATCGTTTGGAGAATGAGAGGGGAGCTCCAATTCGTTAAGAGCCTTATTACAGCTTTCATACTACAGCTTATCTACACTGATATTCTTTGCATGAAGAGGCTGTTCCTTTGGGTCTGCTATCAGTACAGTAAAATGCAAATGCACATCTCCAGTTTCAAAGTTCTTTATAGGTTTATTAGCAATAACAACGCAGTAAAAAAAAAAACAAAAAAACAAAAAACAAAAAACTCCATAGTTGTACACTTTAAGCAGAATTCAGCTGTCAGTCAACAGGAATTAAAGCAGCACGATTACACAACTGAACAGTTTGGTTTATGGAAGTTCTCCAAAAGGTTCTACAAGGAAATTATTTTAAAATTATTTCTAAAACGTCTTATAACGTTCACTATGCAATTCCTTCAAAATCGTTGTTAAATGCAGGAGTAAAAAATACCATGTAATGTGAAAACCTAAGACACTCCTAACAGCGTGTTTCCCTCTTTTCTCCCAAACTTCCTGCCCTCTTCCTTCCTTCTCACGTAAGCACCACCACTAGCTTACACAGCTAGACTCAAAGACCTGGACATGTCATCAGCACCCCTTCTTTTTTCTTCCTGCTTATTATTACAAGAAACCAAAGTTTATGCACAAGCCCAATGAAATCCATGTGCTATAGTCAAATCCTGCTTTCTGCCAGTACAACACTCAACGGAAACTATTATACATAATCAAAGCCAAATAATTGTTACTGTAGTTTCTGACAGCCCCAAACCAAGCATGCATGCTGAAGGCTTTCTAGTAAGTTCAGAAATAGTGAGAAAAGATGGATAGTCCTATAACATTGCTGGAGCAGACCAATGCCTAAGGGCAGAGCTCTGGAGGCGAAATGGCACAACCTGCAAACATTTCCACTCCCTGGCCCCTTTCATTGCAAAAATCGATTCCTTTGTTTGCAGGATGGATGCCCCACATAGGGGAGCAGCTCAAAAAGCTTTTTTCTTTTCCCTAGAAGAAACTCACTGGAGGTGAAAGAGCCGAGAACAACACGCAAGGACTGCAGATTGAAACATGGCTGCCATAATGGAGACGGCATTCAAAGCCGAGCACGAAGCCAAACCAGCCCCTGCTGTTAGATGGGACTTTGGTGAATTAACGTCAGCAATCAGATCCGTAGAATCACTAACGATGGGAAAGGTTTGAGCAGGATTACAGCTGATACAGAAGAACTTGAGAATGGGCTCACTGACCTAGAGATAAATCTTGGATGAAAACCAGCAAATAGGACTATATCTGAAAAACAAAACGTGGATGACTGAAAAATGGAAGGCTTGTAGAGACAATGATACATATCAAAAATGGGGAAACAGCAAAAGAAAAAGAATCCATTCCCAGCAGCTATAAGCGACACGGTCCTGCCAGATACTTGGAGCATGCCTTCATCTTTTTTTTAAAACTACGTGAAACAAATACAGCAATCAGCATAGATGAACTGTATCAAGCTTTTTTCTCTCACCTCCCCAAATACATATATCTATTACAATTTTACCTTGTTGAACAAATGGGGCAGAGTCTGAAGATCCTTTGTTTCCATTTTTATATTCATTTTTATTTCAGGGGAGGGGGGAAAAAAAAAAAAAAAAGAACATTTCAAGCTCCGTTACAGGTACCTTTAATGAGAAGGCAGGAACTAAGAACAGACTGTGCCAGTATCAAAACACTACATACATCCTATCGAAAGGGCCAGCCTTTTAAACATATTTTTATATATTGAATAGAGCAGTACGTCATAAAGGAAAAAAAGTAAAATCCTCCTAAACTTAAACCTTATAGAAAAGAGCCCAAAATACAGCATTTCAAAAAGAGAGGGAGATATCACTCTATCATAAAAATCAAACATTACTAAACACTTCACTCACACATTCCTCCTCCTCCTCCCCCCCAAAAATAGAAAGTCAAAAAATAAGGAAGATTGAGAAGGAAAACCATAAGATTCTGAATATTCCAGAAGATTTGACAGAATTTAAAACATAGAAACATTTCAGAGCATGGAAATAGCGCTGTAAAATGTAGTAATTTGGGACACTGAAATATTGAGAAGAAGGACAGGGAAAGAAAAGGCAGCTATTAAGATTAAAAAACAAGGGCAAAGAAAAAGGGGGTTTTATAAATGTAGCCCAACATGAGACTTAGTAGGCAAGAGTTGGGTCACAAGGGAAGGCTTGAAATATGGCTCTGAGAAACTTTACTTGCACAAATGGTTTAAGAACACAGTACAGCACCATGAGATGACAAGCAGGAGACACTGAGGAAGGAATAAAAATCCTCCCCTAGAAAAAGATGAACATTTATGTCTGTGTTTGAAGAAAGCAAAAAAAGGTGAAGAGTAAAGCAATAAACCAGATCTCAAGAGGGTGGGGAAAGCCACTAAGAGGATGGGGAAATAAAACTGACTAAATGGTGCTGCAGTTAATAAATTCACTTTTAGAGCTCCAGAAAAACAAGAGGTGGGGTGAGAATATTCGTGGCCTGTTATTCATAGCAGGATGAAGGCAGTCTTAGTCAATACACTTGTTGTTACAGCTGGTCATGTTCAGGTTTGTGAAAATATTGGCAAGACAGCACTGGATCATCCATCCCCCCCCCCCCCCCCCCCAAAAGCATAAAAAGATGCAGCTTGATAAAGTCTAGTGGAAGGGTTGAGTCAGTTAAAAAAGTCATAAACACAGTAAAGGGTTGAAGAGACCTGTCAAAAGAAAGAAGGATTTATGAGCAATAAAGTTAGACTAATATTTGTACTGTTATGGAAAAAAAAAGTATTTGTGGACCAGGAGTAAAAGAAATACACCTAAGAACATGAGCACTAGCTGCTAGATTTCTCCCGAGGATAGCTGTGCAGGAAAGCAGCAGCAACTTCGTTAGCCAAACGTCTTTTATTTGTCTAAGAGACTGATGTATGAAAAAGACATACATTTTGACCATATATATGATCCTTATTAAGAAGGAACAGATACATATGCACACACCCACCCACCCCTTCCTGACATATATTCCTTTCTAGGAAGAAAGGCATTAAGTTACGCAAATGAAAACAACGGCGGTACTACGAACTTTCAGGAAGGTTCGGTTCATTCTCAATAAATTCAACATTTCACCGAAGCGAGTGGCAACGAATTGGTCAACATACGCGAGACTTGTTTAAAAATTTATGAAAGACGACCGAACTAGTTAGAATAAAATGGTCTGAGTTATATTTGGAAGGAGTACCTTGAACCTGTGGATACATTCACTATTCATTGCCACAACAGATATTGCAACTCTGATATGTCTTCTAGTACCTTACTTTAAATACTTTGGTAAATTAACTTATCCTAAATCTATGAGACTCATCACCTGGATCTTATCACCTGGCAATCTCATTCAGAAATAAAATCCAAACAGTATTTGTCACCCTCTAAAGTTCTTTATGATTAAAAGCTACGCTTGGATGCCCAAGAGATCAGATAGATAAGAAACTGCATGGGGTTCCGGCAAAGCAGTGATGAGAACTTCATAGAAAAAACCCTTTCATCTCAGAAAGACACAAATCAAAAGAAAAGAGCATTTGACAGGGGCTCCTTCAGTCCTGGAATTAAAATACAAACTGGCAGGTTCCAAAAAGCCTTATAAATACAGTTAGAAGTAACTGGCTCTCCTGTGAATGAGGAGAGCAGAACAGGTTTTTTAAAAAAATTATTAAAAATAGACAGGTTCCTAGCTAGAAAGCTCATGGAAGACAATTGTGTGCATTACATCACCTAAGGAAAAGCTGTAACTCCTAACTAATTCAGAAGAAAAAGCAGAGCAGCTGGGCAACTTCATAAAGGACTACCTACCTCTGATGAATTTAACATGCAAAAAAATGAGAGGACTTTAAGAATCTGTCACAGCCTCCATCACAAAGACACAAATTCTTGGACTGCCACCTCACAAAGAGGAGGATAAAAACATGAAAACAAACAAAACAAATCTGTTTACAGCTGAATTTCACAAGATTCTAATGGGAAATCTAACTCTTATAGTAGCAGAAATTTAATGCAATAACGTAAGAAGGAAACAGTCCATCTTCTTGGAAAAGAAATGAGGATAATTCAAATTGGTGGAAAGATTTGATTCATCACGTGGGCCTATTTCACTAATAAAATATTGGAGTGAATATATTAGTGAATTGATTTAATGTGAACTGATTAAATATATACCCAGCTCAATGGACGTTTAGCACAAGCAAGCAAACTGCAGACACATATGAGAAGGGTCCTTGACAAAACATACATTAAAAAACCCTACTTAAAGTACCTGATAGACTCTGGATCCAGATAACAGAACAGAATCGCACTGTAAAGGCTATATTAGGGGGAAAAAGTCTGAAAACAATTGCTGACAAGCAGCAGCAGGCCGGAGCGCCCATCTTTAACCTTTAATACAACTGCTTGCCCTAGCCCGAGAGCCTCGGGCCACAATAATCCTGCCGAATCTTCGGTCAGGAAGAATGAAAGGATGGAACGTGCATCGTTCTTTTACAATTTACTCTTTAAAAACAACCATATCCTACATACGTGTCCTTGGCCCTGGATGCCAACTTATGAGCCAGAAATCTTACATGTCCGCATATCTTCAAAAATTAATTAAGAATAGAAAATTAAAAGTCATATTTAACAACACTCATTTCAAATTTCAGCTCTGAGAACACTGGTGCCCAGTAGCTTTGCGGCAGATCAATTTAGGACAAAAGAAAAACTATTCACATCAAAATACTGTTGCATTCATAACTCATATATATGAGTTACGCCTTGTATATATGAGTATGCCTTGTAATACTCAAGGCATTACCATAAAATATCTTGAGTGCCCTGTTTCAGTCACAAGAGAATTTTTGTTAAGACAAGAGATTAGATATGTGCACAAATACACAGGCACAGGATCGTACCGCACACAGTACACGGCTATAAAATCCTATCAGCACTGTTTTGAAAACACACACAGAAGAAACTAACCATGGGAGATTATACAATCTGATGCTGCAGGAGAATTCATTTATTTTAATTGGCACTACTCTATGTAACTGTACATTCATAGGCATATAACTGGTATTCCTCTTTTATAAATATTTTAATTTATGCCTTCATGAACCACAATACCATAAAGAGTAACAAAAAAACGCAGCTGAGTCGAAATAAGTTTTAACCGCAGCTCTTCAGAGAAATTGCTCAGCGCTTTCTGAAAGAGGAACAATGACAAGGCATTTTAACGTTACCACTGCTGGTGTACTTTTAATCATGAAGAATTATCAAAACCACATCACAACATATTATTGTTAGCTTGCCTCTATTGACCTTGTTTACTAACTACGTTACTGCAAATGAAGGAAACAGTGATTTCAAAGACCAGTGTGTTCACTTAGACTCCACAAGAAAAAAGCCACAATACCTTTAATTCGGCTTCAAAGATTTACTCCGGAACTGAAATGCAAAACGACTGGAGCGTAGGAAACCTAAGACATAGGCATCGCAATTTTATCAACATCAACAACAAAAAAACACACCTGAGAGGGTGGGCCGTCGCCTACCTAGGTTATTTAAAAATCATTAGCTGGGAAGTAAATCAACAGTAGGCCTGAAACCTCTAATAGGTTACTCTCATAACACAGAGGTTACGATTTTGAGCTTGTTCCAAATTCCCAAGCATGGGTGTAGCTCCACATTACAGTTTCTCTGCCAACAGCCCTTGCTCAGGAGACACCTGCCTCTGCTGTCCCTGGCAGCTCCTTCTTCCTCCCCTTTCTCTGCCCTCCAGATTCTGCTCCCCCTCCGTCACTGTTACGCCGATCAAACAACTTCTGAGGCCACGAGGAAAATCAGGTCACCAAAACGATCAGGGAAGCGCCGGTTCCAGCATCTAGCTTCCGTTTTGCAGTTTAATTCATCATGTGGAAGACAGCATGATAAATGTAGATTAAATACTTAATTTTTTTAAAGCATTTTACTGGGGGCGGGGGACGGACACAATCCAGAACTCCTAGCTTCCCGCCTGTATCTCCACAACAACAGCATACAGAGTCGCAACACTGAAGGCCTGGAAAGGCAAACATGACATAGGCGACTAATTTAAAGTATGCACTTACCATATGAAAAGGTTCTAAAGAACTGAAAAACTCAGACCTAGCTGTTAACACGGCTGCTTCCTCAAGGGAGGGGTGGGAGGATGAAAAGACAGACAGGGCTGAAGTTTAGAACAAGCAAACTAAACAAAGATGAAGAATATCAAGTGAGGTTACTCAGATCAGCGCAAAAGGACTGTTCTTTCAGTGCCAGTGATTCTCACTGGAAGCTATTAGCCCTCCGAAGTGAGCCAATTACATTTGCTCACTTAAATATTCCTGATGTTTCCTCTACTAAATTATCACAAGTCCAAGAAATGAAACTGGAATAATTAAAACCAACTTTTGGGAATACTCAATATTCTCAAGCGCCTTAATTTTCTCCTTCAAATAATATCCTCCAAATATTCTCAAATTTAGGAGCGTATTGTAATAGAAAAGGGAAATTAACTACCACACCTAAGTATTGCAAGGAAAAAACTAAATTCACATTCCACAATTCTGTGAAATGCCCCCCTCAAACAAGTGTAAAATTTTCTAGCTCTAGATTTATGAAGAGGTTAACAGGATACCAACTGATTTTATTTTTAGAATTGAGAGGTAATAGTAATGGAAAAATATCTGCCCTGATTAGCTGTTGTCTAGTGACAGTTATGAAATATGTTTTAATGAAAATGACAGAAATACCCAAACTCTAGAAACTGCTGTTAAGATCATACCTGTAGCACTTTAAGAAGTCCAGCTCAGCTGGTGAAGAAGTTCTAGTCTTCTTTCAATACAGCAGTAACGACAGAAGAATAAGGAGCAACCGCAATGACGCACATAAGCTTTAAACTTAAGAAGCTGTTAATTACTATTAGGGATATTTATGGAAGGACAACAACAAGTTTCATTGCAGAACCAGTAAAAAACTTCGTTAAGAGATCAGACAGAAACATACGGTAGTATGTGTTACACATACAGATGTATAGCCCTATCAAATCTTGATATTTCAGAACTGAAATCTTTCATTCACAAAGAAATTCGTATTTGGAAAGCTCTGCGTATACAAGATCCTTAATATTGGAAAATGAACTGAAAGGAGTAGTAGGGGCTGATAAGAGAACATCTGACAAAGATACGGCTGTGCACAGAATCCACAATTAAAGATTGTCTACAGTACGGGTTTTCAAAGGTTGGGCACGTAATCAGGAGAGGATCTGTACTCTCCTGGGCTTTAAACCATAAACACGATAGTCTCTGAACACGATACGATATCACAAGAGGACAGAGCCATTTGTTAGCGGGTCTTTCCAAAACCTACGTGTCTCTTCGTGCAGGTACCTTCCTCAGAACAACCATGCTCACAACAAAAGCCTTGAAGGAGTTGATTTAAAAAAAAAAAAAAAAAACAACACACTCCAATGTCATGAAACCAGTGAATGACAACCCCTCGCTCAGGTCCCAGTTATCCCAGCTACTGAGGATATTTTCTTTGTGAAATCGACATTTTTCCCCTCAGTAAAAGATGCATACGAATTACTATAATTAATGCAATGATGCAGTACTACTAAAACTTTTCATGACAAAACGCCTTCAGGATCAACCAACTCAAGCTGGGACTCTCACCAGCAACCGGATCCTAAACAGACTATTCCTATCTAAAAACTGAAATGACAAAGTTAGCTCTGCTACCAGGCACCTTAAGAACACAGTGAAGCGTTACTGCTTAAAAATTACAATTCCCCTTTCCCAAATAAAATTTGGGGTAACAAGATACTGAAAGTAGGGGAAATATCCTGGCACTGTTAGAAACACGTATTCTTTTGTCTCAACCAAAGGGAAATAGTCCTGTTTCCTTCTGTTGCGTTTATCACCGTTGTATCTTCATACAATCACTTGTGGGTTCCCAAGGAACGTATGCATGCACTATTTACACACATACAAAAGCACAAGTAAACAATATATCCCAATATATCCAAAACGTGCTGCCAGATGGCTTTAGAAAGAAAAAATAAAAGATCAACTTAAAAGCTCTTACACTGCCGGCAGTCCATTTTTGGACGTAACTATGAAAGTAGAAGCCTTTTTAAAGCTTAATCAACATTTTTGCAACCTTTTGTTTCACAACTAGAATCTCATCTAGCCGTCTTCACGGAACAGGCTTAGCCATATGACTAAATCCTGTGGTCTATATGTAGGGTTTTTTTTTTAAAAAAAATTAAATCACAGTGCAATATTGCAATGTACTATGATATTTTGAGTCTACAAGATCAACTGAGTACATGTATTAATTAAAAAGAAAAAAAAAAAAGATCTAGTAAGACCAAAACCGCAGACATAAAAAGTATACTTTTAAAAACCGTAAATAAAATATATGCATATGGTGTTGAAATTTACTTACCACTGGACCTGTTTTTGCGGTTTGACTTCCCTCCTGTAAGAAGCATCTTGAGACTGTTTCGAAACATGGCGATCCTGTTCACCTTCGTGTATCCCCAAAACTGTGTAAAACAAAACCAACACCTATAAAACCTGGCATTTTTTGTGTTTTCATTCATCCAGACTATATCCAGGACAACATAATCTCTTCAGCACTGCTGACAAAACCTACCTATTTTGTCAAATTCTTTGATCAATTATTATCCAGTAATAATGGATTTGAAGAATAATAAAAATAATGAACAACAACTTTCAGGAAACAGATTCAGTAAATTCTGCCTCCATTTCCCATGACTATCAAAGTCAAACCTATGAAAAAGAATTACTACTACCTACTACACTGCTTAGAAAAAGTCAGTCTTGCTGACAGCGACCCACAGACTAGAAAAGGTATTGTCTTTAGCTCCTGGGATAGGTAACTAGCAGAGTTTTCGATAAATCGAATGAGCTGTCCCGCAGAGGAAGGCAACTCAACCTAAAGTTAAGATCATCGATGTTAACCAAAAAAAAAAAAAAAAACACACACACACAGAAACATTATCCATGTATTTTCCTGACTCTGTACATCTCAAAAAAATAAAGAGGTGTCTCCATGCTGCTGAAGATAAAAGAATGAGCTTCTGGGTTCACAAGACACACTGACAGCTTGTTCTAGCGGAACATCTTCTAATAAGAGTAGGTAAGCCATTAAAACAACAACTACAAAAGCAGCTCAAAATTAGACCAAAAGAATAGTAGAGACTTTGATCAGGACATACAATAAAGCATAGCTTTGCTTCTTTTGCATACATCGTATTCCAGGTAACATGTTCACCTTCTAGAAACATATCACAAAAATCTTTTCAACAATATTCAATTCTTCTTGGAGGATGCTCAGTAAACGTGACCTTTAGTTACTTCACGGCTTCCTAATATTTTCAAGCATAGACACAATAACACCCAAATCAAAAAGCTTTACATGTATATTTTAAGCCACTGAAAGTCCTCATAAAATGGTCCATTCAATCACATATAAAGACAGCGGCCCAGAGCATACACATAACAAACATCAATAAGTGTGCACACATGACCTTAACTTTATAGCATTTCCTGGCTTCCAGCACACTTCATTCACTTGCTAGATTCCCCAAACAGATTTTGGGGTATGTGTGTCCGCATGCATGTATGTGAACGTGAATATTTTTAATCAGAATACAGTACTGCTATTCCCTTTATATCTATCAGTCATGTGAACTTCATCTGGCATCTCTCGGAAGCCTTGCATAATGACATTAAAGCACAAAGAGCTAGTATTTAGGCCTATTCCCAAAGCTCCTAAACAAAGCTTACCCTATGTAATATGAAATACCAAAGCTTAGCTCACTCTTCGAAGTACGCTAATATGAGGTGACATTTAAAAAAAAAAAAAAAAAAAAAAAAAGGCCTAGTCACAAACGCAACAGCCTTAAATTTGAATTCTACATATGTAGTTTCTATAGAAGGCTGTAATGCTCACATCATACAAAGCAAAACTCCTGGTTTGCGCATATCTTTCCTCTCTTACGTTTATTAACAAACTCCTTCACATTGCATTGAAAGAACACAGAACGTTCTTTGCAACATCTGAAGGAGAAAACATGAAGCAGATATTACATGTAAAGAAGGCAACTGAACTCAGTATTGTTTCTTTTGGAACGTGATAGAGCTATAATCTCTCCAACACCCCACTAATCCAAATATATTTATCTAGGCTTTGAGCAAGAGAACTAGAAGGCAATAAACATCCCTTGCTGCCTTCTGTAGAACTGCTTGTGTCCAAAACTAGTATGAGCTCTTCCAGCAGTTTTGGACATAATACTAAATGGACCATCAAAAAACCTGTATGTTTTAAAGGAGGCTGTAAAAAAGGAAAACATAGCAAGTAAGCAGCAACGACTTTGTTTTAAGACAAAATAAATCTATGAATCATCTGTGCCATGCACAGTTTAAAGAATTTTATTTTCCCTTTAAGTTTGAATTTCCTTCCTTGTTGACCTCTGGAGCAGAAACGCCTTTGAAAACAAAATCGTTTCAAAAGTTGATTCTAGAAAGTAAAATTACTGTAAACACGTTGGTCTTTCAAACATTTGAAAAGAAACACCTCTTAATAAACATTCAAGGTTTTGCTCCCCGACATCTCAGCTAAGAGAACGCCTGATGAGGCCTTCTGTGCATTACAGGGATGCTCCAAATTTTAGTAGTTTATATCGACAGCGCAGTGAGTAAAGTCAGAAAATACCTTTAAGCTTTAACTGAATGTGTGAAAAGGACAACCTAAAAAAAATAGCAATACTTCCTGACTTGGAAGCGTTTCAACAATTCTATGAGCTGTTTCTTCATATATTAATGTTTAATTGAAAAGTAAGTGAAGGAAAATCCTGTAAACAAGAACACCTTAGGGCCAAACCACGTGATTCCATTAGCTCATTGTCCAATTTGGGTAGTAGATCATACTACATCAGACTGCTAAGACAGAATTTACTCCCACAGCCTTCATAACATTCAGCAAAAGTCTACTAACACTATCTAGTCAAAAACTATCAAAACATTATACGTAAGTCTGTAAGAGAAGTGTCTGCAAACGTTTATCACACCATATTTATAAATGAGAAACCATTATAGTCAGTGACGAACCACTTCCCCCCCCCACCCCAAAAAAAAATCGAAAGAGCATCAAAAGTATAAATCTTACAGCACCCTACTTCTATGCAACGCTGCCAAACTGAAGACGGGAGCATCACAGTATTGCTCAGTAGAATAGCTGCATCCACATGGGAGCACCGAGAGGATTCGGTGCTGAACAGCTTCTGACCAGCCAGCACAGAAGTAAGGCATTCCTCCTTACGTCGCTCCCTTTGGAGCTCATCATTACAGATGAAACAAAACTTTGCAAATAGGAACCAGTATCTAGGACTTGACAGCACCCGGCCAGTGGAATATATAGAAAGAATATGATAAAAAACATTTTTAAACAGATTCTGTGATTCATTAGACAAGCCTTAACACTTCTGTACTTTTATTGCTGGTAAGTACCATGACAATATTCTGTAATGATAAGCAGGAAAATAGTTACTCCAAGGTCTCATTGCTCATTCCCTCACTCACCCGCTTCTATCTGTCCTACAACAGATCCTGGGGCATCACGCTTCTCTAGCACGTCTTAACTTCATTCCCAATAGGAATGAGGGAAACAAGATTCAAAAACAGGGTAATTGCTTAAGAATTTTTCTGAAAAAGATGATAAAATCTTCAGCTTCTGACAGAAAATATTCAGTTACGCAAAATAATGGAAAAACCTGTTAAAACTGTTAAAAGTTCCTGGTAGCACCAGATCTGTCTCTTTCCATGAGGAAAGCTGAAATCACTCCATTAGAAATTAAGTAGTGTACATTAAGAAGTGTATATTAAGAAGATGCTAATAATGACATCTTTTTGCATATTAGTTTTCAGGTTTCATTAACACGGAAACACTGAATTAACATTTTGTAAACAAAAATCTAGTCTTTCACAAATTAGTGAACTGTTTTCAAAGAACATTCAAACTTAAAAAGGAATAGGTAACAAGGTTTTTTTTTTTTTTTAAAAAAAACAAATGACAGATTTACAAAGTAATTACCATGAGATGAAAGAAATTGAAAAAGGAAAGTGCACAACACAAGCCAAGTCATTCCTTCAAGCACTTATTCCGTGTATAACATATATTGTATATAGTAACCTGCTCCACATTTGCTCGCGACAGCTGCTAGACTGAAATTTTCCACGCTCCTCAAATAAATTATTCAGTTTAACCTACACTCTTATTTAAAATTGCACTGAAATTCAAGGGAATGTTTTGAGACAGCCTAATTACATGAGACCTAGTACACTCTATCCAAGAAGAAATTACATTTAGCACAGCCTTTCCTTATCTAAGCCACCTATACTTGTTGATACTTTGACCAAAAGAATACTATAAACAGTGTGCAAGCCTTCATAGAAAGATCACACTGCCATATGTCCTTAGGTAATACTGTCAGTATATGGTAGAAACTCCACAAACTTTATAACAAATCAAATGCATTAAACTCTCTGCCTCACGTAATAACTGTGATGTACAAAAGGAGTCTGAATAACTCCTAACAACAACTCTGGAGTCAGAAGAATCGTGTATTTATACTATGCATGGACCAAGCTCATAAGAAAAACAAGAATTTAGAGATTAAATATTTTCAGGAATTTGAGGTTGAAAAAGCAACGTCTTTGTTTTAATCTAGCAAAAATGCTAAGAACTTCTAGGAACGTTTGGAAAAAAATATGCATTAAAAGCACTAAACAGTACCCATTATAGGTTTTTAAACAATGAAGAGCTTACTAGACAAAGTTCTGGAGGCTAACAGGCTTTAGAATAATTGAATATGAACAAAATTAATACTTTCATGGAAATTATAGACCCTCAGGAAAGCCTGGATACTAATTGTTACCCTCAATGGTGTCATAAGGCAAGGGTCTCTCTGTCCATCCCCAGCAAAATACTTGGAGAGCTCGAGTGCCATCCTGCTACCTTTCCTACAGATCCTACATCCATTCCCCATAACTCAAGACCCCCTGCGTTATTTGTCCTCTCTCCTTCCCTCCTGTGAGCAGTCAAGATACACCTCGAATGTCTCTGCTTCTCCAACTGTCCTCGGTGAGCTACGAATACATCAAAATAACTGACAGCGTTCGCAGGGGGCAAGCGTGCAGCAGTTCAGCAGGGAGTCAGCCTGAACCTCATCTTCCATTCTAGCAAAAAGGAGAAACGCCTAACACTGTAGTTGAAAAGAAATTCTGAAAACATTGCAAACACGGTACTATCTTCTCACGTATGTGCAACTCCCAACAATAGCGCTAAGGCGAACGAGGCCAAACGTATTTCTTGATGAGCCTATAATCACTATGTGAAGGCCAACACTGCTCACTTTTATAGTTAGAGCATGAGAGAAGAGAGACAAGTACTGTATTATGAAAATTCATACAGCTTATTTTGAGTAACAGCTCATTTTGCTAGCTGGCTTGGAAAACAGGACTTGCAGAGGGCTACTTAGCTTGGCAGCAGTGCTAGACTGAAACAGCTACTGACTTTGGGAACAGCATCTGTAAGATAAGCCAAGGAGGACATCGCTAGAAAGGGGGAAGTTCCATGTCCTCCATTAACAGGAGGACGTTTTTCTTTCATTTTGTCCAGAACGTAACCGTACTTGTGGTAAAGATGATGAAGAATTAAAACATACCTGCTAAAGAGAGATCCTACCGATGAACAACTTATGATTTGATAATTTTACTGTTCTCAAATAATACTCCCTCTTAAAATCCAAGCAAGATAAGCTTGTCTGCCCCAGAATACCTACTAATACACTATGCAACTCTAATGTCAGTCAGGGTTTGAACCTGTCCTTCTGAATAAAAAAATTCTCCAAGAATTCTCCAAGAAGATCTTGACTTTAAGTATTGGGGTTTAACATCAGGAAAACAAAACAGCTATTTAAGATGAGATCAGAAACACAACTGAAAGAACGTAACCACTGACCAGAAGAAAGTCAAGTCAAAATCGGTTCTTTCTTGAATGAGAAAATGTAGTGACCTTGAAATTAAGGAAATTTAATTCTGAACAAGACTTGATCATTCTGCATAACCTGGTTTCTAATTCTAGATTAATGATACAGACTGAATTCATAAGGGACGCTTATGTTCTCCATATACAATGTCAATTATACTGGCTTTGAGAGAAGCAGTAACTGAGGAAAAGTTAGGAATATCATTGTCTCGCCTGCACCAACTCACATTCAGTGCTTTTAATGTGCTCTGTTGTCGTCCATAACAGTTAAACTGTAAATAATATTAGCAGCTGCCTCCATCAGCAGCTACCTGAACAAGGCACTTAAGCTTGAAAAACACCCTAAAACTCTTCTGCAAAAGTCTAGCTAACTGCCTACCTCTGCGAAAGAAGAAAAATTGGAAGGAATTTCAGGGCAGTTTCTACTGCCAGGGTCAACAAGTCTCATTCTACCAGGACCAATAATCCTGATTCTGCCCCAAGCCACCAGAAGATCAGAAAAACCTTCTATGCTTCATCATCAGGACCTGCTAGCATTTTGACTTTCAGCTAGGTCATGGAGTAGCCAAAAATTCTTTCCGTCACTCAGAAAACAGCTACACACTGCACATTCTATTACAGATGCTCTTACCCGTGTTATATTGGCTTAATTTTAAAGATACAATGGTATGACAGAAAATGAAAACAAAAGAACTATGCAATGTATGGAATGAAGTGGCATGAAACGTTACAGCACTTGACTATATCAAAAGAAAAACACCAAACTGGAATGATTTTGTTCATTTTAAAATGATTGAAAAATACGCATTAACATACAGACCTAAGTTAAGGAGCTGCTGCAAGGCTGTTCTGCAAACCTGTTCAAGGTTCAAGAATATTTAATATGGAACTGAACTTAAGTCTATTAACATATACTAGAGACTTTCTCAAAACAGAAGTTTCGCGGCTTTACAAATGGAAAACTAAATCGAAAAATTAACACACAAAAGTATATTTACGTAGAACGCTGCTTCACTATTATATATTTTGTTCACAAAAAGTCTAATCTATTTTAACTAGCAGTTAGAATGAGCTTATATATCCATAAATATGTATGTGTATATACATATATATATATTTAATAAGGTTAAAAGACTGGTAAAACTGATACAGGAAGACAGTGCCCTCTGCTGTATTACACTTCTTGTTGATCAAAGATTAATTGAAGTAACAGGACAACTTCCATCCTATTTAAACTGCTAAATAACTTCTGTAAAGAAAATATGGGACTGTGGGGGGGGGGGGGAATAGATTCTCCTACCTTGATATGTTTAGACAAGTTAAATCTCTAGGTAAGACGCGTCTTCCTCCATGCACCAGAAGTCCTGAAAGACAAAAACCAACAAGCTTTAGTAGCAGCTTGTCAACACGTTACTGTGTTCAATGCTGTCTAGTCACGTGCACAAAACTATAATAATCTCAGCCCAGGAAGAAATGCACAATATTTTCTGGAGTATTACTGTATGAGTTACAGATGTACAGAGTTAATTTTTGTGCTTTTATACCTTTAACCAACACTAATTTTTGTCACCTGACTCTTCCCTCATCCCCTTTCAAACGGGGGAAGAAAAGCAGAACACACTTTCCTTTGACACACATCATAAAGTACAACATTTAAAAGGTAGTACGTTACTTGCAAGTATTTTTCCTTCGACCTAGCAAGCTTTTCTGCTAAAATCCTGCAGCCTCCCCTCTGTTTCTGCACCCTCTCTGCCACTGACGGGATTCAGCACTAAATCCGGAGCTTGATACTTGGCCCTTTGTTCTGTACATCCCAGACGTACAACAAGTCACAGAGCCATGATAAACGTATCCTATTATTCCCTGCAAGAGTCTAGATCCCCTATTTCAGCACTGCCACACGTGTTTATTTGTGCTGATGATATCAGCTGTTTTACAAGCGTCAAAGGTCTGTTCTTTTTAAAGTCTCATTCCACAAGCAAATAGAAGGAGGAAGATATAAACACATATATTCTGTTTACCAATTAAGGTGGTCCCAGAATAAACTGAGACCACCTTAAGTCCGCACATTTTAAAGCAAAGTAGAATAATACATTCTACCACTTCATTAGGTTCTTGCTGCTATTGCCAGCAGATACTGAAGAGTAATACAGCCTAGAGTTTAATTCATGCTGTTCTCCAAAACCTTAATAAAAACTTTTCAGATGATCTTGCTCGAGTATCGGTATGCAAAACCGTCAGACGTTCCATAAATTCATCAAGTGATTTTCTTCTTTCTTAGGGTTGCCAGTTGCTTTCAATTTTTCATTCCTGGGGCAAAAATAACTGAAAAACTAGTAACCATCTACATTCTTCAGGGTCCTGGCTGTTTCAGTCAGTCAAGCAAGGAGAACACGCAAAGCCAATTCTAGTCCCGCAGCTCTAAAAGCTATTCTCACTATAGCAAGGAGGAAGATTTTCTGTGACCATGCCAGCGGACCTCTCTGCAACTTCTAACATTACACCGTTAAATATTGCCAAACGCAAGTTACGATCCAAGAACAATGTGCTTTACATCATTCCTTTATAGAGCAGCACAAAAATTGCAAGTAATTTGATGTTTCTTCCTCAGTGCTGAAGTGACGCACAGAAATCTCTATCATCAACGCCTGTTGTTTGACATAGATGGGAAACCAGTTAGGCGTACGGTCACGCAGTATATACAAATACCAACTGATGCCACTATGGCACCTACTGATGTGTTAAAACACTATATTAGTTCTTGGAAACCTTTTTGCCCCCTCAAAAAAAAAAAAAACAAACAAACAAAAAACCCCACACAGCCTCTCCTTCCCTTACTTGCAGCTCTTACCTCTGAGTAAACGAGATTAAGAGGCAAAATTTGTTTTAAAGCTATCATTTTATAAGGTCAATAGAAGAGCTGAATTTTTTTTTTATTTGCCCTTGAAATACACTGTCAATATAGTAACAAAGACACAGGTTGAACTTTTTGGGCACAGTCATTAAAACAGAGAAGTGAAAGGGTCGTTCAGACGATGTCTTGCTGGCTATGCAAGCTTTGCAGGAGCCCTACTACAGTTCATGCCCAGCTATGACCCAGACTACCCCCCCGGCCACGTGTCGTCGTGCTGCAAGAGCCTGCTCCTTCTTCAAACTCCTCTGCTGCGTTCTGCAGACTTGCACTTACTGCTCTAAGTCACGTCGGCGTTCTGCGCGAATCGCACCCTTAGGAAGGGCCGGCGGAACGTTTCCGAACGAGCGTCAAACCGCACATAGCGGAAGACCCCACTTAGGAAACTTAATTTGAACTGCAATGAGTTTTCACTGAAACTTCCACGCGGAAGCCAAATTCAAACATGGTCAGATCAAGCGAGTTTTTTATTAGACACTACTTCACAATAAAAGGCCATGTTGCCTAGATTCTAGAGAAACAGAGGAGTAAGGCACCTTCACACTTTCCTTCGGCATTCTTCCCTATTCCTTTAACCGGTCAAAAGCTATGCATTTCATAAACATCTCCAATCGTTAAGTATAAAGAAATTTTCTCTTTCAAAAACGGCTTTGCTACATTTCCTGGAAAACTGGAAAAAAAAAACCCCACAGTTTTGGAATAACAAAAAAATAACTCCTAATAAATGTTTCAGTTTGCTGCCATCTATCATCTTAATACCTTTCGCCTAACATGATACACTGTAAAACAAAAAGTAGAAAATGGCTTATTATGTATGTGGTGCAAGCTGTAGATGGCTGCTGACTACCCATAATTTGCTCAATAACTTTCCATCTGTATTCAGACAGCGTATTTGATGAATATGCTCTGCTTTGAGCTTTTAAACAGCAGGGCTTTCATCTGCTCATATTATTACATTAGAAATCTTTATGTGAATGCAGCAGATATTAGCGGGTTGTCAATAAAAAAAGGAGTGGCATTAAAGCGCTTTTATTCTTTAAATGCCTTTAACCCTCTAATTATATTTGCAAATTCTGCTGTTTAACTGCACGAAAGTTATAAATTCTGACATGTTGTATCAAAACAAATTTATTTATGGAGTAATATACAAACAATTATAAGGAAAAAAAATCAATTTTAGAATTACTCCTTCTTGATTAAAACATTGAAACACGCTATGGTTGTGATTTATCAGAAATAACGCACAGTTAGGATTTCTTCAGTTACCTAAGAGTTCGGGGGTTTAATACTTCTGCCCTGTGAGATGCAAGTCATAGTGCATATATATAAAAAAAAAATCTGATTCCTTTCTTATGGTATTAGTATAGTTTTCTTCCAAGACAATTTTCTTTTACTAGGCAGAGAAGAGACAATAGTCCTATTTCTTAATTCTTATTTGGCTCCAGAACCAATACACATATTGACTAGTTTGCTCTTTGACTATTTGTTTGCTCCCCCCAGCCCCAAAGCGGGGTGCCTGTAAAATAGGGCACTAAGCCACAGAACAAGTACCTAGCATTGACCTACCCAAATGCAAAAAGCGGTTCAGTCTTCATACTCGTTCTGCCTTCTGCCATCAACGAAGATGCCAATTACTGTCAATTGGGATTTTTTGTGGTTAACAAACAGCTAGGAATAGCCAGCTGACAGCAGTGGCTTGTAATTGCTATCTAAGCTTGCAAATCTGAAATATGACCTAGATAGGAATATTTTAAGTTCCACAATGCCAAAAAAAAAATCCTTACTAAGAAATGCTTTTTTTATTTTTACTTTTTCTGCCAGCAGATTCAGGTAATTGATGTCAGGAACACTGAAAACAGAACCAAGTGACCTGGAGAATCTCACAAAGCCATTCAGGGACACAGAAGAGTATGAAGAGCTGCTTCACCCACCACCAGCGCCCACCCACATCATGGCCAATTGCCGACTGCTTTTGTTTTAAGTTATCGCCAGCCCAGAGTAACATCAATTCAACTGCACATTTCCTGTATTATGTTTATTGTCCTAGAACGTCCCCTACTTTGTTCAACTTCATTTGGTATGGCAAAAAATCTACCCTTTTTTGATAATTCTCTGCATTCAGGGCCTTTGCGCTGATTTGGACATAACTTCTGAATGAGCACATTGTGAACAATGCTGCTCAAACAGTAGTGAATGAAAGCACATTATGTACTTTCCAAAATAAGAATACAAAGAAATGGTACTAAAAAGTATGAGTTTATTATTCAATAATTATTGAATATTGCAAAACCAAATAACCAAAAAACTAAGAAATGCAAGACTTAAAGTTTATCATGGTCTTACTATCTAAAGAATATTTCAGTCACGACTTTTTGGCAAACAACATATGTAGAATATGAAAGCGTAATCTTCACTACTAACTTTCTATTGTTATTTCCCCTGTTTGGAAAAAAAAGGCATTTTTAGAATCTCATTGGTATAGCGATATCACAGTATATGACTGTATTATGATATGCTTATTTTTATAATAGGCACCGAGAACAAACTTTTTATTAAGACAATACTCAGATAATAAATTTTATCATTTTTGAAAAATAACAGATTGCAGGGACTTTGATTATCTTTAGAATCTCACTATCTTTAGAAGCTCAACATTTCTCCGATACACATTTACGCATTACTGATTAGTTGAATTAATAGACTTACCAAGTTCATTTGTCAGACCTTACTACTAAAAATCCACAAATTAGAAACGTGGATTATAGGAAAAGTCAATAAGCTCATGGAGCATTACAGTAGTGGTATGAGTAATGTTACTACTGTTGGAATGTACTATGTCCTCTGCCGCCGTTGGATGAATCATTCTGTTGAATTTTACTAGGGTAGCTAAAAGGAAGGCTTCTTCACGGTCTCAAAGCATGATAAAAACTTTTTTTTTTTTTTTTTGGGGGGGGGGGCCCTAGAATGAGTTCATCAGCTCTAAGAGAAGCTATCAGCTTAGAAAATATCATCCATCCTATATTTGAAAATATTTAATATCAATATTGAGCAAACTTCCAATTAACAGGATGAAATGTAAAATTAATTTTCTATTCATCCTAGAGCAAACAAAGCAATCTTTTTTTCCATGATCTATGGAAACAGACATCGCATTTGAGCAGGTAAAAACTTCACGGCGATTTTGCAAAGCTAATTGAATTTGAAGTTTCTAAAACAAATGTAGAATAGGTCACACGTACCCTGATCTCAACAGTTTAATTATATTTTCCCAGAGAAATTTACAACTTACTCATACTTTTATCAACAGAACATTAATACACAGACATTAAACACAATGACCATCTGTCTTTGAAAACCATACACTACACCAATGAGCAGAACATGTTGCTCAACCAGTCCTGCTGGAAAGAAAAATCTCTGAAATGGTCTCATGAATAGGGATTTCCATCTTTAAATGAGGTTATTTTTCTAGTTTTGGCTGTCAGTTGCACCAGCTGGTATTCATCTGATAAATTGTGTAAGCTTGGCTGGTATTCTAAAATCAAATAAAAATCACAGTTTAAATTCTTTGCACATATATACATGTTGGAAACAATACATACCAAAAGGAAAAGAGTCTTGATTCTGGTTTTAACTTACCTTAATTCACTTTTAAACAGAATATGCTATTTAGTGATGATTCCCATCCACCGTGTCCAAAATCAGGAAAATGGCAATAGTCTTTAAATTATAGCAATGTAAATATAGTTGATCTAACTTTATTAAAGAAAATAATAAGAGTCGGGAAAATAAGAGTCATGTTACCATCTTGATAAAGAACGTGTCTTCTCAACTTCTTATTCTCCAATTAAAAGTAAGGCTTGAATTATACGTTACTATACATAATTACTATACTTAAAGACTTCATTATAGGGGAACTTATACCGTTAATAAATAAAGAAGTCCAGAAATAAAACCACAGAACATAACACTTTAGTCCATATTTGGATACTGCCTGGCTGATTTTCAGTAACACTGAGCTAGTAACCACTCACCCTTATTTCAACTTGGCAATAATTTCTTAATGATTATCACTGTAAATAGCTATGGGAAAGTATCCAGATATCAACTGAATTAAGAAAAAAATTCAGAACACTGACCATGCTTTAAACTAAGCTTTTCTGCTCACCTCATGTGCTTTAAAAATTATGTGGTAAACACGCATGGAATTTACGTTCTGCTGTCTTAACAACTCCAGTTCTTCTTATATGAAAAGGATAATGAACTTCATTTTATTTCTTGTTTAATAAACAAACAGTTTAAAGCTACTCACCGCACATCCCATTTTTCAGCATCTTATTATGTATCAAAATTTACAAACGTATCTATTGGCCCAGTAGGATTTGGAGGGCAGGAGCTGTCACCGTTTTGCTGTTACGGTGACTACTGCTACAAAGCTCTGACCTTTCTAACGCCTTCAGACACTAATAATAAGAACTTGTTTAATTATGCGCACTCGATACAACCTGCTTGCTCACCTTCTCTGCTATAGCTACATACTGGTCATTTTTGTAAACTAGTTGTTTTGGGTACTGCTCTCAAAATACCTGCCAATGTGACCACAAAAGGATGTGTTACATTAAGTATGCACCAAGAAAACCGGTTTCCTTCCAGAGTAATTCAAGCTTAGGAGACTTACTGTAATTATCTGACATATTAATAGATGTCAGCAGATAATAAGAGGAGGAGACTTAATAATCCACAGATAACACTACGCTGAAAAAACATCTAACCCAGTAGCTATTTTAACCATCCGAAACCGATCCCAATATTCCCGATGCTGCTGAAGGCTCTTCCAGTGATGTCACCAAGAACCAGACAAGAAACCCCTACAAGGTTTCAACTGTCAGGCCAACTAACTAAAAGCAATACAAAAATGCAGAATTCTAATTATTCAATCGCTAGCATCAAAATAAACAAGGTAAGATTGGGTCGACTTTCCAAAGGTTTGAGTCGAGTGCAAGGGAAGCACGCAGAGTCCGAGGCAGGTGGTCGCTAGCAAGAGCCCTGCGCAGCAAGACAGGGGTCCTCTCAGGGCAACTCCGACTCCCCAGCAAGAAACAAAAGGCAAGTCACGGCTTAAACGCGTGTCTGCACGTGCTGGTTACAGTGTTTGACACCAAGACTCCCTTCTCCTGCATTTTACCCTAGCAGAAGCTTTTGGTAGCGTTGTCAGCTGCCCTACTTACGGCTCTGCAATTCAGTAGACAGAGCCACCGAGAGAAGGAACATCGTGGTGCTTTCCCTGTAATGCACAGACCTGACTGCACTCACTAAATGTCTGTAACCTCACGTGCTCCAAGTATAAAAGCAAGGGACACGAAACTCAGCAGTCTGGTAACACAGATACCGAGGGGGAGGGGGGAAGATCAGAGCAATAAAAACACCGAAAGAAGCATTTTGGGATTTTGTTTGTTGTCTTAATATCACAAGCAGTCTGAATATTGTTTCTGAATTTGGTTTTGTATTGCCAGAGGACAGCCTTATGTATAGTCGGATGGAACAATAATATCCTACTGACAGTTTTCTTAATGAAAGGTGTCTTTCCCTATTAAAAAAAACCCCACAATTCTTCAAGCGTATTCTGTATTCACATTGGGTTTCCAAACATTTCTTGTACTTGGTATAACCAACAATGTTACACAAAGGGCTGTGGGTTATAAAGGAAGAGAAAAGGTGGAAAGGAAGAAAGAAAAAAAAAAAAACATACCTTACAGATTGCAAAGGATTTCTGATGTGTCAGACCCCACTTATGTTTAAAACAAACAAACAAAACCCACCACAGCATTTTCTGTGGTTTTCACTTACCTGCTAACATCAAAGACCATACCTTCAAGTCTGAAGGAAACACAGCAATGAAAAGGGGATTTAAGTGATATCCTGCACCGTTTAGCTTTTTTTTTTTTTTTGGCAGCCAGCTATCTAGATTCCACACAAGAAAAACGTGACTTAGCAGTGGTGGATCTCTTGCTTTAAAGTCACTTCTCCAAACCTTCCAACAGGACAACACAAAGACCACTAAAACATAACAGAAGTTTGAGGATGCGCGAGTTACTTGCTAACATCACGTTAGCACATCTAAGGCTTTGCCACCTTATCGACTCCTCCCAACTGCTTTCTATGGTAACTGGCCAGAGGTGCAGTCCTAGCTCACTCTACCATCGGTAAAAGTTGGTAGCCTTAAAGCCACACAGTATGAGAAGACGCAGGACATTCCCACGTAGCACAAAAACTTCTAGGGCAAAGTGCCTGCTCCTCCACAGAGGAGCATACATGTGAACAAGCACTTGAAGGAAAGGTTGTATTTATACATCCTTTCTCCTTTATGAAGTATTCAACCTATTTAAAACAGGTTTGACTGCTTAAGATGCTTTTCAACTACAATCAGTTATAAAAGAAACCATTGTGTGAGCACACTTGAAATTACGCAGCAGCGTATAGCATACTTCAAAAGAATTCAGTGGACATTCATAAGGAGCTGTATATATGAGCTCCGTTTCATGATCATCTTGTTGGCTAAAAATTCAAAGGTTTCTGATTTCATCCTGCAACGGGCAGGGAAAACGTAGGTATCCAGATCTGCAGTTCTGATAGGAAGAACTGTAGTTCTTGAGCTTCGTACAATTGAGCTGAAAACCAAATGAGATTTTATAGTATTGGAGAAATCGACTCACCTAAAACAAATTCTTAAGGGTCCATAAAGAAAGCAGGTCAGGAGGAGTTAAATGGTAAAAGGCAGAAAACGATCTTAGTGACAGCTCCAAAGTGAACCGGGCACTCAAACCTGAGAATTAATCGCTTTCAGCATGACTCTTGAAATCTACTGCATTACCACGGCTTAGAAAGTCACCACCTGTCAGCTGAGTATGTTACTGACTGGATATAGCCTCTTAGCTTACCCTAATTGCAAAAAGAAAAAAAAAAAATGCATTAGCTCACATCATCCATACTGTTTGGCTCAGACGTACTTCAGTCACTTCAGAAAATTGGCACAGGAGCACGTGAAAACTTGACCTGAAATTTGTTTTGGACTGCTCACAGGATATTATATATCCCTTCTGCCTTCCTTTTCCCTCGGTCCATCAGTTCTGTTTCACGCAATGCGAAGTAAAGATGAGTGGTAGCAATCCCGTAGCACTGCTGCTTTTTTGCATCTCACTGGTATTAGAGTGATTAGAGATGATGCCTTTTTTTCTTTTGGAGAAGGAGAAGCACGGATAGAGTCAAGACAGTACCAAGAAGAACGTCTCCAAGTCTAAAGATAATTCACCAGAGCTGAGCCAGAAATGTTTTTTTCCAGTCTCCAGGTATTTTCAAGATGTGAAGCTCTCGCGCTTCAAATCAAGATGGGAGACTTGCAAAAGGTCTGGGAGACTTGCAAAAGGTCTGCAAGAGGTGCCAGGGAACAGAAGGGCATGGTTCAAATAAGCAATCTCCCTTTTCTCCCATGATCTTTTCCTTTGAAATACACTGTTAGCTGCTACTCGGACAGAAGTCTCAAGGTCAGTATAGGACTTCTGTGTTGACTATGCTTATCACTTACACATGCAAAGTCCTTTCCTGTGGAGACCTACCCCCAAAATCTGGTTTAGGAGTAGAATAGGACAAAACAAAAAATACGCTAAAACTGTTTTGACTAGTACACTAAGACATAAAACACAACCACATGCAACAGAGCAACTGGGAATAATCAGGCAGGTGACAATGTAGCGACCATGTCTGAGGAGTAAATAGTAGTCCTGAGAAATGCTAAAAGCAGATAAACGTGAATATAGGACATGCTGAGAAAAACATTCCAACATGTGGTAGAATTTGCACAGTTAAAAATACGAACAACTTCATTAAGACTATTCACACAGTCAAATCACACACTATTAATATGCTGTCATACAGGGGAAATCTAAATGTCTTAGAGACACTGTGGAAACCAGTAAGAGGTTTGGAAAATGAAAGTTAACAGGGGTCTAAAGCGTCTCTTCATAGACAACCTCTGTATGGGAATATGATTTACAGCTGTATTTACACACTATATACAAACACGTCTCTCTCACATATATTCCACTTCTACCCAAGCTCTTTATTTCCAGGATTTCAAGAGTTCAGGGCCTGAGGAACCCCATCTTCCACTCCTCCTTGGTATATGTTCCCAACTCTTTTTGTTTTAGGCTTAAAAAGTTGCATATTCTCACTCTTGCTGCTGTGCAACACAGCCAGAATCTCTGATTCACCTTTATTACGCTCTGGAACAACGTCCATTAAGAAAGAATGGACTGAAATTTCCTCAGGCAAATTCTGCTGAACAATATTTATGACATCAAGATGTGTTATAGAAAATGCAATAACATCAACTGTTGTATTACCACACGTATCAGGAAGTAGTGTTTCTTTAACAACGCTGAGTCTGAAGAAGGAAAAATAATTTAACATTCACCGTGTAGTGGCCAGACTGGATTATCTTAAATCTAAATGGGATATGGATGTCACATACTCCAAAGTTTATTGGTTTTTAAGCAAAGTAATGCAAATGAAACTGCAGAAATCATTTAAGAAAACTTTTACGAGAAGTCCAAAAAAAGGAAAATTTCCTCAACTGCCACAGAAAGCTCTTACGTTATTTAAACGCACACAAGGAAAGTGAAAGAGGAAGAACGCGGCTGTTGGCTTTTGGAACCTCTTGCTACTCTGCTATTAACACGTGAGCCTTTAAACATCTCAAGACCTGTGAACAATCCTCATTTAACTCACAAGCGAGGCAAGATCAACTGGCTCAACAGCACCTCCAAAGAACAGAATCACCTTAAGAGGAACATACGCTAAACAATTGAAGAAAACTGACATAACTGTACTTTCAGCAGTGATTGAAAGGGCCTATTGCAAATACGGATTCAAGAGTGTTTGCAGAAGAGTGCTGAGAAATACATACAGTATTTGCCTACATTTCCACTTGAAATTTACCCTGAATTTATTCTTTTCCAAGAAAAAGTTTGCAAAAGTCTTCTCTTCCCCATGCTAAATAGTTGCAGTCTATTGAGTCACTCCTCAAACATGGAAGTCATTCCATCTCTCCGATCATCCATCGCCATACTCTTGATTCCTCTCCAGCTCTAAAATCTTTTAGAGAGATAGTAGTTTTTAGAAAGCGACCAGACCAAATTGCACATAACCTTTGTGGCCAGCCCACAAATTTATAAGGCTCTACGATACTTCATTTTATTCTCTAGTCCCTTCCTATTAATTCCTAACATTTCCTATTCTTTTTTTAACAACTGCCAAGCACTGAGCTGATGTTTTCCTGGCTCTACTGATCGTAATCCCAATGTTTCTCTACTGAGCAGGAATAGTCAACTTAGGCCTGTCATTTAATATGCGAACCCGGAGTTGTTTTTCTTTACATGCGTCACCTTACATTTATCTACACCAAATGTCACGTGTTATTACTGACCAGTAACTAAAGACTCATGAGACCCTTCCACACTTCTCCAGTCATCCCCTCCTCCTTTTACTGCACTGAATAATCCTGTATCACTGGCAAGACCAATTACATCCAGACTTATCATTTTCAGTCCATTCGTGAGTCTGACGATCAGTACAGGGCCTAGCACAGGCAGACCTTGGCTCAGTTCCACAGGTGACATCTCTCTGCCGTGACTGCTCACCATTTACTTCTATTCCTATATATCTTATTTTAATCTACTATCCATGACAGGACTTCTCTTTCATGCTGTGCTTGCTCAGTTTCCTAAAACGTCTTTGGTGCAAAACTTCTGACAGAACTCCTTAAAAATCCAAGCAGATGATATCAACTGGATCCTCTCACCCATATATTTGTTGAGCCTTCAGAATTTCCCATATTCTGTAAAGCAGGAATTCCTTCCACAAAAGCCACGTTGACTCTTCTTCTATTTATCCAGCTGCCATTTAAGTAGCTGGAAGTACTACTTGACACATTATGAAGAAATACATGAGCATGAAGGTAGCACAAAGCGACATGCATCTTCCTAAGCCAACAAATCAGGGTAACTGTTTGAGTTGGTGACTTACCATTCACAGAAGACGAAACCAACAGATTTGGAAGAATTTAAGACTTTTAGCACCTGAATATAAAGGTGCTAAATAACTGTTATCCACCCAACATCCTATCCACAGTATCACCATCCCAATGATTGCTCACAGTAATTCCGCTTTCCAAATTCAAGTAACTTCCCCATTCGCTATACAGAAGCGGTCAAGTCAAAGCAATGCGAGCGTTGCAACTTCAGCCCAAGCTAATTATAGCTGATACTTCAGCACCTGCTATGGTTACAATAATGTAGGTCTTCATTATAAAATCCACTAAGAAATTTAAAACCTTAATTCCATCAGGAGCCATTCTGATATTCACGCTGAGCTCATCTGCTTATCTTCATCAGCAATATTATTCCACCCTGGTAACTGAACTATTTTCTTTCCTTTAAACCTAAAATAAGCAAGCCACTACTTGCTCACGCAGTGTCTGGCTTTGGTGGTATCTACCACACCTCGTAGTACCCGAAGCAGAAGCAAGAGAAAGCAAGTCTTGAGGGACAACATACTGCTCTTAGCACTAGCACAGACACATGGAAATAGGTTTCTCATGTGTGATAGATTTGTGCTATGCCTAAAATAGAAAGGTTGGGGGGGGGGGAGACTGTCACACAGTTTCATCTCAAAAACAAATGCAGAATTCTAAATAAAGTATGTTGTCAAAATTTGCACAAAATAATTGAAGAGGCAGAAAAATAACTGTTAGAGAAATCTCTTGCTTTTACTTATTAATAGGTTCAAGTCATTTTAGACTAACTGAACTACTGAGTCACTACAGGATACTTCCATAATTACTGCTACAGTGGTATGTACCTCAAAAATTCCTTTAAAGTGAAACCAAGAGAAGAGTAAGGCAAAATACAGGAACACTGCCACCTTAGATACCATTTCTATCCTCTCCAAAGCATGCTTACACTGTCCAGGCAGGTGATTACAATAAATAAGGCTTGCAGGAAGAAAACTCTTCATTCTCCCAGTAAGCTTATTTTGCACAGCTGACAGCACTGGGTGTTTGCATTAGGCTTTCCGGGTATAGTCACTGAATTTCCTCAGCTGTTCTAGCAGCCCCCTATAGGAGATATTCTCATAGTAACAAGGAACAGGGGAAAAGGAAAAAAAGAAAAAAAAAAAAAAATCACAACTGAATCAACACTGAGCCTAAAATTACTCTTTCAGTTTCAAGCCGAGGACCCTCCTGTTAAAAGGTTATGCCATTCATGAGTGACTTTGTATAACAATTACTTTTAATACACTAATACACATACGCACAAATATTAAGGTTTCATTCTAGTCCCCTGCGCACGGCTTTTAAGAAAAACATGGATCATTTCATTTGCATCAGAATACAGAGGCTTCCTGAAATATATTTCATATTTAAAGATTAAACAGCTGAAACTCTACATTTCCAGTCTAAAACGTTACTAAGCACAGGCCAAAAGATATTCCTAAATACCGGATCAGATCAATCAATTCTTGTTCAAATATCTTGTTCCTCTGGAAGTCCAGAGTGACTTCAGGTGATGGATTGCAGAGGTGTTCCCCCCCCCCCCCCCACCACCTTTTTTAACTTCAGTAAAGAAGCTATTTTCTTGTTAAAAATAAAAACTATCACCATACTACCAGAACTACCTTTAGTAAAATAAAATGCACATCTGTATTAAGAAACACACCAAGCACTAATCATTTTAAATTAAAAAGTAATTCTAAACATTAGAGTTTAAAGTTGTAACTGAGCATTCAGTCTGCCTCTATGTGCAACTAGTGGCTATCTGAGAAAAGTTATTAAAAATTCTAAACCGGTAGTGGGTATTCCAGTTTTAAGTGATAGTATATATCCATAAGAATAAATTTTAAACTTAATTAAGTTTTGGAACAACATTATGGCTTTATTCTCTGCAATGCAACTGTTTAACTATTATGGGTAACATACTTTTAAATTAAAGTGTTTTTGTTGTTTTTAAGGAGAAAATAAGAGTAATATAGGAAGCTAATTTAAATAACCTGCTTACGGAAGCTTTCCTTCCTCAAGGATAGCACCTATATTTGCTTCATTACGGTCCCTATGTCTTCCTTCTTTTTGCTCTTCTCCAAGTCCCTGTTTTAATCCCCGCCATCAGTAGCTATCAGCTCCCTCTGGAGCCTGTATCAAGACTGTTCAAGCCATCAAACAGGATAAACGTTTCGAACAAGTTCTGAACTTCCCTACCTTACTGAATATTCTGCTTTCCAGAGGCCAAAGACATCAAAAAGGTCACATCCTCTCACTTAAAGCATTCAGCAAACATCACAATAGAATCCCTGAGAATATTGGTTTTTCAGAGTATGCCTAAGCCTTTCTTTGTGAAGCCAACAAGGACAATACAATAGTTGTCAGCATGAAATCCTGGCCACGCCAAAAGAAAACTAGTGCAAAGACACATAATGATGTCAAACCCACCCCCAGTCTGAATTGTTCCAGTTTCCTGTGCGCCCTAGAACCTGAGCAGTCTTTCACGCTTTGGCTACTCAATGCCAAACACATGTATACCGATACTCCTTTTTTCCAGACATCATGTAGAGGCACTCCATCAGACCTAACACCACAGGAAGAAACGGGGTAAAGTTATGTCAGATTAAAAATACATAAATAAAACCCTATCTCCTTTGCCAATTACATCTTTTTTTCGCATGCTGAAAGTGCACTGCTGGCTGCAGACTATTCTGCAAGGAAAACGCATGCTACGTCACCCAGTCGGATCTTCGTTGCAGATGCAAGGTCAAGGTTATTGCCTGTGTAAGCCATCACACTAACTAACTAATGACTTTGCTACCAGAAGTGAAGAAACAGATCAACATACCAGGTACGATCACTGTACATCATGGAGCTGCTTATGCCTGTTGAGCAGTCTCGTCCAGTACAAAATCATTTGAACAGACGATTCATTTTCCTTTATCACTATATTTAAGTGTCTCAAGCCTCCATAAGCACTACCATACCCATCATTAGCTGGCTCCATCAGAGCAAAATAGCTGGTTCATTTTTCCTCAGCAAATTCCCAAATGTCATTCTCCAAGAGGCTTTCAGCACTCAACCTATAACATAGCTTATTTTCCCTTAAAATATTCTACCCCCTCTTCATCTGCATATCCGTCCCTATTCATATTAGCCCCTAAAATTATACACATAAAACAGAATTCTACAAACTCCAGTAATCAAACCACTCCTGACAGGCCTTAACATTCCTGGCACAGTTGCATAGGAGGTTGGGAGTACTTTTATACCGTCCTCTGTTGCTGTTGTGCTCGCTGTAACAAGGACAAGCCTGCCCTTCTAAATCACAGTGAAACAGCACATAAAAATAGTATTTTAGATGAAAAAAGGTTTCTAACATCAGCCTGAGAAAAGGAAGATGCAATCAAAATTTGAAGATGAAGACTAACATGGGTATGAGCTATCTGCTGAGAATTATGGTATGTGAAATTGATAAGAGTTTCCATGAAGCTTTATCTACTTAAAACACAACAGCTACAGTACCGTTCTCTCCACTTAGATGATCCTCCCTCCAAAAAGGTCCCAGCAGATTTTATCTGTATAGGAAAAGCAACATTTAAAATGGCTTTAAGAGACTCCAGTGTTCAGAATTCTCTGCAAGCTTAAAGGAGAGAAAAAAAAAAACCACACACAGACGCTCTTTCATGTCAGGCATATCTATTCTTTAGATTCAACAGCCTTGCCTGCTTCACAAATGTTACTGCCAGAGTATATAACAAATTCTTCCCACTCTGTCTGTGCAGTTAAATGTTACCGCTTTCTCTTTACACGTAATGTAGACTGCCATCTTGCATAACTGTCTGTACGAAACCATTTCCACCCATCTGCAGCTGAAGTTTGTCAGCACACTGGTAAATGAATCCTACCCAAATCCTAGAATACAGGCTTTTTATGTTGAGCATCGTCTTTTTAAAAGTAATACAAGATGCTTGCTGTTTAAGATATACACGAGATAAGCTTGGAAATGGCACTAGTCATTTAATTTTAGTTTTGTGCACATTAAGATGTGAAGCTTTTGCTAGTAGCTAACGCGGTACATTAGATTACTCGGAACAGTGGAGGGATGGAGACAGCAGAGATCACAGAGGGGGTGTGCATTCTCTCTCTGGCAAAAAAAAAAAAAAAAGGTATTCCTTTATATATGGGCTCTAACCAAAAAGAACAGAAAAATTAGCCCTTAAATCATTTTGTTCTGCTCATGCCACAGTTATGTAAGCTGGGTTTACAAGCTACCATAATAAATTCTATCTAGAAATATATTGCCCTATGCAGTTTTGAATAGCATATCCATACGCAAGAAAGTGCCGAGGATTTTTTGTTTTATTTGTCAGGAGAACACCAGATCCACAACTGAAATCCTTCTAGTATGTGATTATTATTACAAAAACATTATATAGCTATGCCGGATCAATTAATAAATAAGAACTGTGAGGGGGGTTCAGAAAAAATTCTTCACCGGTTGTTTCTGCTACAAAGTACACGTGCTTCAAGCACTCATACTGTACTTAGCAGTAAAGCCGAACACTTAAATTGTAATTTTGCTTTCATAAATTAAGCTAACTACACCACTGAAGTAATTAAAACAGAAGAAGATAAGGAATGAATTTTAATATTATTAGTAGTACCCCTTCCTCCTAATCCTTAATTATATTTGTTTGTATAAAAATATTCGCATCAGGGTACATTTTAATTTGCTCTAAAACATTTGTAGAAAACTCAGGCAGCAATTATACAGATTTATGCCTAATACTGAAGAGTGACTTACTACATTCCACACTACCATCTAAGAAGTGTTACTTAGTCCTCTCCAGATGCGTCCTCGTTACATTTTTCCAAGCCTACAATGAAATATGTGACGGCCTTTTAAAAAAAAAAAAAAAAGACAAGGTAAATAGCTCAATTTTTTATCAGAAGGAAAATCGTATAAAATTTTGTAGTAATGTTTGCAATCAACCTCACTACTCATACAGATCTTACCACAGATATACATAAACAACATGGTAAATTCAATAACTCTGGAAAGAAGCAGGCATGAGGCTAACGGTCAAGATCTACCAACTTCCAAATACAGAGCTAATAATTATATATGTGAAAATCTACTGAAAATAACAAGGTGGTACGGATGTTGCTTGAACAAAATGTGACCTATAGAACCTTTATCAGGACTTCTCGAGTAGAAGGTAACGCCGCTTCGCTATCCCGTTCAGTCCCGAGTTTGTCAGCCTCACAAATAAAAGCAGCATACTTTACTCATCGTATCAGCAAAATTCAACTGAAATGAACACTACACAAAAACATTCCTTACACCTCTTTGAAATTTTCAATCCTAGCAGCATTAACCACCTACTCCCCTCACCCATTCCCCCACATATATAACGCTGATGACAAACACTTCAACAGAATATTTTTTAAAAATGGTTTTTAAAATTTTTAATCTCAGCTATCATGAAAAGGTGATATATATGCACTCAAGCAGAAAAAGCAGCTGCACATTCATCCAGCTTTGGACAACCAGCCACCGTAAGCGCAATTATCTGTCCTATTCAAAAGAATGTTGACTGTCATTTGTAGTAGCATAGGTATAAACGTGTCAAAATCCTATTTGACTTCTAAACCACTCAACCAAGTCAGCCTTAATCCTCAGATAAGCTTTTGTTATCTCTAACCTTTCCATTATGAGATTGGTAGCCTTTTTCATACACGCTCTTTAAAAAACATTACCAAGTTCAACACTTCCCAGTTACCCTTCCCACCAGCCTATCTGCATACTTATTTACATCCAATTATCTATTGAGGAAGCATATTTGCAAATTCAGATACATCTCGCTTCTGTTTCTCAGTTTCATCTTCACCAATTTATTTCTGCTCCAGTAATGCACATCTTCCTCCATCCTCCGACTTCACAAGACAGTTCTCGAGAAACACAAAAAACAACATTTAAAGAGCTACATCTATGTCTGTAACTCACAGCAGAGGAAAAGCAAACGGCACTTAGCTCTGATGCGTTGACGCCCTGCTGCCCACCCAGCGGGCACACGCGCAGATCCAGCACACTGCAGTATGCACCGTATTGCACAAGGAAAGGGTGTCAAAAGGCCCTGGAAAAAGATTGCCATCCTAGACAAAGATTTTATTTCAATATATAGAAAGACACATGAAACAGAGCTCGCTCTCAGTAAAGATCCCTTTGACGTACTGGGTGCTTACCTAGACGTCTTTTTGGGATACTGTAACTGTCGTAACTAATCATTTGAAGAAAAATCAGCACAGACTTACTTGCTCAGGCCAAAGTCGCTCTGCAACACAACCATATTGTAAGCAATAAACACTCCGTTCAAGGCCTCACAAGCCTAAACATTACCAAAGACTGATGACACTCTGGAGGAAGAATGAATTCCTGCAACCTTACTAATTGTTTCACGGCTGGGTACAAACACTTTTTCTCCCTGCGTCTGCCAGCTATTTAATGATTTCAATGCTTACAGCAAGCTTTCCATATCAATCGATCAAGAACGAGTTGGATGTCTCCTACCTGCACCATCCAGCAACTCGTTCAGGCTTTCGCAGAATGCAGTGACCTTTAGACATAACCGGCACTATCAACAGTGGTCTAACTACTGCAAGATTTCTATCAGGCCAGGAAAGCCTAGAAATGTTGCATTCTTTTAGAACTTAAAATCTGAGCAAAAACCACCTAGCCATTAGGAAAAGACCTTGAGGGAAGCAATACACGTGCAACGGTGGTTTGCTGTAAATCCAATAACAAGCACGAGTCGTATCTGCAGACAAAATTGTCGTTTCTCTTTCTACAGTTTTAACTCTCCATCAGAGAGTCCAAAGATATGCTTTTATCGCCTATGGGAACATGCTGCAAAGAGGCAGCACAAGGGAGATAGCCTAGTACGTTTTCTTCCTCTTTTATTCAAAATTAAAACGTGCCCCTTCGACTGAGTTTCAGACAATAGCACCTGAGTATAAGACAACTCTAATACAGAACAGGGAAAGAGCAATTAGCTTTGAGATCCAGACGCAATTCCCAGCAGGAGTTTACACCACTTAGGTGCTGCCTACTGTGATCTGTGCCAACAACGTGGCATTGACAATTCCTATCAATAACAGCGGAGACTAGACTGACGAAATTGGAAAGTTTCTACAGGACAGCAGTCTTTCAACTTACCCGCAAATACCAAAAAAAAATCCCAAGCAAATAGCTTTTAAATTACGTCTGAAAACTGTTACCTGAAAAAAGAAACCGGAAGGAGCAAGCGTGTGTGCTTGCTGATCTACTTAAATCCCTCTCACTACCGACATGAAGTACCACAAAAATAGCCTAAGTGGGGAAAGAGACTGGGGCAGGGGAGGGAAATGACGACTCCACTTCAAACTAAAGGTTTCGTTTCAGAGCATTTTACATCGTCACCACAAGTGAACGCACGAGAAATCAACGGTACGTGCGAAAAACATCCAAGCCTTTGCCAAAGAGCAGCACACAGCTCCCGCTGCACTCAAGGGATGGGAGATCAATGTCTGGTCCTGCTAGTCAAATCCAGCAGCGCTGCAAAGATAAAACAACAGCAGGATGAGAAGGGGGGAGGGAGGAGGAGGAAGAGGAAGAGAACAAATGAAGGAAGGAAAACCAAATTGATGTTCCTACAATGAGTAATATGCAAAAGCTCGCCATCTGATATCTATACCAGAAGTAAACATAACCCTGTTAGGAAAAAAACAAACAAAACATACTGGGGGGGGGGGGGTTGTCAGGTTGTATCTCTCATCTTCTAACAATATTTCCAGAGTATATCGTATTTTTGCCTGCATTATTTCCAAACATTATTTGGTAAAACCCTGCTGGTAACTGGCAGATAGATAAAGAAATTGTCCAAAGGAAAAACAAAATGAATTCACGCAGCAGCATACAAGCAAACCACATGAAACTGGGAGACTTCTTTCCTTTTTTTTAAAAAGCAACAACTGTAAATACAAAATCTTTCAGTCAAACTAGACACATCAAACACGTAAAGAAAGTGTTTAACTTTCTGAAGTATATATACTTTTAACAATCATCTCTTATTTCTATTTTAGCAAAAAACCAATCTCCATTAGCACAATCATTTCATACGCAACAGCTCCAATACTAGGAATAAACATGAAGAAACGTAAACTCTGTCTTTTCGTAGAGAAATACTGACACGCAGCACTTTCCACTATGTCCTTTTTAGTTATATTTTAATGAAGGGTTAGAGAGCATCTTAAAATTACAGAAAAACCACACACTACATAACAACTATGTAGCTCCTTTGAATTATTCGAAATAATTCCAGCCTGAGACTCAATGTTCAGTCCCACACAGGCACTCCAGAAAGCTTTAAAGTAACATTATTTGCTTTCATGCATACAAGCACTTACCACAGGAAATCAAAAGCTGTTGCTCCCCCCAAAACAATGGAGATGTGTCCAAGACCATTTTAAGTATAACATTATATATTTTACTATGGGCCATCCTTTTTTTAAACTGTTCTGAACTTGGTCTGTCACATCTATTCCACGTCGTGAAGCTTTGGAGCTAGATTCTTTGCCCTTAAATAAAGCTAGATAACGCTCCAGAATTCGTTCACCATTTCTGAACTAGTTGATATTCTTTTGGATTACTTAAAATCAATGCTTAATAGAGGTAAGTTACGGTTTTAGCATTTATGAGCATATTTAGGTGTCACAGCTCTTAAATAAACTGTTGTAAGCCAATTACAGTTGGAAGGGAAAGAAAGAAACCCAAGTTAACTAATTTCAGCTTAGTTTTCAATATTAGAGTCACAACCTAATAAAAAGGTTCAGAAAACTGAAACCAAGTTTAGCCCATCTACTGTGATCTGGGACATCCAGCAAACAAAAACAGCCTCCGTGGTCAGGATACAAATATTTTGTTACAACCAGAGGTTTGGAAGCCATAGTTTTAGGCTCATTTGTGTTCTGCTTTTTAAAGGGAAATCAGCAGTCACTATACCAAAATTATCCTTTCCTATGGGAAAGATGTCTGGAAGAAAAACAAGAAAGAAAATCTTTATGAAATGCTTCATTTTGTGTATTGCTCCTATAAAATTCCAAAACACAGCAGCATATCAGAAGTCATTACTTGATCGACGCCGATCGCAGAAACCCAATGTTCTTTTTAAGGATATAAATGACAAACACTCCACATTCCCTTTTGACTGTCAAAAGGGAATATGTATATCACTTATCTTGGCATTCTGACCTGCTCCAGCTAACAGCCGTTATTTCTGTTCCTAATCTAGTGAACTAGTAGTGATATGTACGCTCGCTAAATGTGGAAACCGTTCTCTACCAGACTGACCCACACGCACTGCCCTTATTTTCATTACATCTCGCAGGTCGCACCAGAACCAGCCACGCTGCATTCTTTCTAACATTAATATTTATTCAAATTTTCTTGCAAACCTTCTATTGAAATCCGTCAGCCAACAACTTGTCACGCTTTATGCTTTTTTTCTGCTTACAGTGACGACGATCCACAAAGAGCCTGAAATCAGAATATGGAATTGTGGGATTGCTGCCAGCAGTTTTCCTGCGCTCAAAGCTTGTAGCATATGGATAAGCTCCTAATATAATGCAGAAAGACGACTTCCTGAATGTAAGCAGTCAGGACTGGCTTCGTACAGAAGTTGAGCAGAGCGTCTAGACTACGAGCAAACTGCCACTAGATATAAATCTTTGGATTTATAGCATAGATGCTTGACAAGCATAGATTTAAGGTGCACAAATTCCAGGACTGCAGACCTCAGGGAGCACTTGCAGGCATCAGATGCGAGAACAGAGGCGATATCATGTGACATTTTAGAAGAGTAAATCCCCACATATGCCAGAGTCAGCTCTGGTATATCCATAACTAAATGGGTAATTAATACAAGATTCACTTCGCGTATAGCATTACCCTTTAACTTCACAAAAACACCCCAAATAGTATTATAAAGATACGCTTATCGCTAATACTTGAAGTTTCTTACTGTGGCTCAGTTTCCTGATAACGATGAATAGCTAAATAATCTTATGTCACATGATCTAATCTCTTTGAAAACAGTCTTATCCAAACTCAAAGCGCTTTCTCATTCACCCCCATTTACGAAGAAGGCTAATTAGCATCTACGAATGCCACTATATATATGCCAGAGTACAAAACCTCAACTAAAAGCGTTCACATGTAAAGCAGTAAACTCATCCAGTAATAGTAACTTACCTGCTTTTCTCACTGCAAAAACAGAGTTTGTCTAAGAGGATTTTCCTTCTTGAATGTAAATTTTATTTGTAACCAAGAAACACAAGAGAATATAGTATGCAGATACAACAGACAGAAGTTATATAATGTATTCAGTTTACAAGGATGCTGAAATTTCTCACAAATAAAATATCTAATTGAGGCAAGTATTTCAAATAAGGTCCCTTTATATCCATCTCACTTAAACTATACTTCTGAATACAAAGAGCTTAGTAAACAGACAAACAAGCATGCGCAGGAGTTTACTAAATTGCGTTCATTAACTTACTTTAATGTACATGTACGCATGCACCAACTTCAGCGCTGAGCTCCTTTCCAGGAGATCAAAAATATGGCAACATAACACGGAAAGCTAACTCAGCGCAGGGAGCGTGGTCTACATTCAGTAGACTTAGGAAAAAAATATTCTTTATTCCCTAGACTTGTTAGGCAGTATTACAGACATTTACAAGAGAGACAGAAGCAGTAAAAAAGCCGAACAACAACAACAAAGAAAAAGCAATGAAAAACCACAAAGAAATAAGAACCACCAGATGCAAAGCTTATCTGCTTTATGGAGACCCCTGCAGTTCTAGCTGCGCCGGGGAAAAAAGAGATATTGGCAAAGTCCCCCAGCAGAGAGGCAACGTATGCCGACATAAGCGTAGCGAAAGCATCTACCCAAATAACATGAGAAAGAACAACAAAAGCACTCTTTGAAACGCGTATCTGCATCTATGCGGGGATTTTGTCAGCATGCGTACATCTGGCTCGGTGGGCTCTGAGCAGGTCTGCGGGAAGAACCCAGATCTGGGAGGGGGAAAAACACCGCCCCCCGCCAGAGAGATTTTGAGCAGGGTTCTGGCTAAAGGAAGCTCAAATCTACTTAACTGTATGCATATGCTCAGGGAAATATGAATTGATACATTCTTTGTAAACAAATATAACTCCTAACTTGCCTTCTGTCATTACTCCCTCCCACCCTGTTCTGCCCACCATTTGGGGCGTACGGCAGGTTCACCTCACCACATAAAGAGCCAATTTGAAACTCCCGACTCCCTCCGAATTTCCTTCGCTCTGCGTGTGTGAGCGCGTGCAGGCACGCAAATGACACCTGAAGTGTTCTATTTTTCATTTTAATTTGGACATTTTACAGACATTTACACATTCCAAATCCCATTGTTCCCATTTTCAGACAGTTTTGTTTATAGGAGATTTTCGGGAGAAAAAGGCTTTTTCAGAGGTAACAAAATACATCCACGGCAAGCAAACTCAAAGTAGGTATCTTCTCATGCTATTACTCACTGTTCTTTTAGATGAGCTCATGTCGAAACAGCCTGCCTATCAAAAACTGCAAAAAGTTTCAGACGCTTCAGCTGTTCAGTTCCAAAATGTAATGTCAGCATTTTGCATTTTCTCGTGCAGATGGCATCTTCCAAAAAATTTCCTGAGTAGCTATCATCTAACTCTGTATCCACTTCGACGTTAATTCATATACGGTATTTTCCCACTTTAACAACTGTGATTCAGAGATGGACATCTATTTCGATATCAAGTCAGGCAGATATACTGCTCTTTTGATCCATCAACATCACATTTTTAGCCTATTAATGGAATAAACCTCAGTTATAGGCCCGGCCTATCACAAGCCTTCATCCTTCTAAATTACAGCAGTAATGCTTGTGTTTGGACAGTTAAATGCAGTCTTCCACTAAAGCAGAACTCATCAGTCTGTTGCATTTGTTGCTGCAAACTACACAGTGCATCTTTTGGTAGTTCACAAAAATGTGGTAATCCACTTGTGTCAACGTTTAATTTTAAACTGGGTTCTTCACAGAACTGTCATATTTTAGTAGACCATAGAGGTCAGGAGTATTTTTACTTCCTGCACTGTAGTCTATGTACAGAAAACGCATGCAAAGGATCATCTTCAATGCTTTAGCTGACAAGGTATTTCTGTTTGTTATTTTTCCATCACTAAACCTTTCTATCTGAAGAGTAATTAGTCATTTCCAGCACAGAGTACACAGCTCCTTCAAAATGACTGTCATCTTCCACTGTTTTCAGCGAAGCTGAATCAACAGCTGCCCTCAGCCAGGATCCAAATTTAAAGGGAGTAAAGTGGTCAGGGGAGATTTATAATGCTTTCCTTTCCTGACTTGTTACTTGAAATCTTTAATAAAAAAAAGAATTAGTTTCAATTCTTCCTATATACCCATGACAACTTCTGCCTAAGCTCTCTTAATCAAAACTCCATTTAAAGTTTGGCTGTAGACTGTTAGTCAATTCTAACTGATAAGCGCATTCTGCCTACTGATATACAGATTTCATAATTTTTCTAAAATGGTAACAGTTTTTAAAATGCATAAGGGTTTTCCTACATGTTTAAGGAAGTAAAATTTGCAGTTATGCAAGAGACATGCTTCTTGCAGCACGCCCTAAAGCTAACAGGGCGCACAGAGGCCTTCTCCGCTACAAACACCCCGTTGGCCAGCGTCGACATTCACGCGCAGTCAAGCCTTTACAGACTGCTGAGGATGAGGCCAGTTCAGTTACGTTATGCATGATTATATACTGTTACACCATTTATAACGTTCTATCGGCAATCTCAATAGCCTTCTAAGAAAAAGGGCTATTTAAAGGAGAAGGCAGGCGCATGCTCAATCTAGAAGATTTAACATTCAGAAAGAGCATGGAAAGGAGTTGATCTGACGCCCTGCATTATCAGGGGATGTCCCGAAGCCGGATCACAAGGAAGACGTTTGAGGAAGGAGAGCTCCTTTCACTTTGAGTTAGAGCTCAGTTCCTCTGGGCAACTTCAGCAGCCACTTTAACAAAAGGGGCAGGAAAAAAAGAGAACCCCAGGAACCATCCAGAATGTGGCTCAGTCATCTCAGCAAGTAACAAAAACTATTATTATTGAGGAAAATCAATCACTACAGTCCATTTTTCTGTCTTTATCTTTTTCTAATTTGGGGGACGGGGGCACGCTATCGCAAATCAATACAAAGTAAAATTCACTGCTAAATATAATAATGATTAATCTGACAATACTACTCGGTAACACTCTGATTTTCCTCTAGAACCTTTATCATTCTAATAAATCACTCTTTCAGCTGTAGTTGCATTCTACTACTTTGGAGATGAGACGGGGACTGCAGATTCCACAATGTCCTTTCAAACACCATCCCGGTGATCATCTTCACCAAGAGGAAAATTCCCTAAAGTCTCTCGTGCTGTCCATTATTTAAACCTTCCTTTGTTTACTCTACATAGGCTACTTCCTTTATTTTACAGTAAAATTATTTTATAAGCATAATTGTATGTACTTTAAGACACCTGAGTCATCAGCGCCATCAGTTTCCCTCTCTAGGCAAAAGAACTCCAGTTTGTTCATCTGTTTTCCTATATGTTCTCTAAAGCCCTCTGCCATCAGTCTCGTTGCTCTAAACTGTATTCACACCAATTTGGTTCAAACACCTCTGGAAGTAGAACACAGTAATGCCACCGAGACCTTACCAGAACTAAGTGCGGCCAAAGAATTACTTCCCATATCCGTAGAAATTATTCGCACAGGCATCTTTCTCTTGCTACAAAGTTTGCCTTTTGAAAAGAAGGCGATGTTGCTTTGTGTTTATCTTATAATCCATTATAGTCTCATGGTCCCCTTCAGAAGAAAAATCATCCCAACAAATGTTGCCTATCCTGTATTTCTACATTGTTTTTTTAGTAAGAACAAACACTGGAAAAACTCTGTATTTGTTCACCTTATAAGGTAGTTCAAGTTTACTTCTCCATTTTTTTCAAGATCCTTCTGAATTCTGATCCTGCCTTCCTATCCTTACAACCTCTTGAAGGCCCACACCATCCACAGGTCTAAATGGCATACTCCCAACTTCATCATCCAAGTCACTAATCAAAATACTTGCTAGTACAGGATGCCATATATGCTCCGGCAGGACATCACTCAAGATCTCTTTTCAATTATACAGCGCTGATGATTGCTCTCCGCAACTTCCTAACCCATTTTTGCATCCACACTACCGCGGTTTCAATTATACTAGGTCTAACTTTTTGTACAAGAACATCATAGCACACAATATCAAAAGCCTTATTAAAATCAAGACAGGGAATCTAACACTTCTCATCTAGCTACAAAGTTTTCTAGTCTTTTTACAGCAGGTAGCAATGGTTTGTCCAAGACTAAAGAGTGCCAAAGGAGAAAGAACCTAGATCTTTCAGTTCCCATTGGGTGCAGGCATTAAATCACCAGACCACTCCATTATTCAACCTCTTAAAATAATTCCTAAATTTCAACCTTGCATGTAATAACCTAGTTGGGGCTTACATAATAACACTAAAAAAACCCAGCTTTTTAAAAAATTGCCTAGAAGGTGGTCTAGCAGGCACTTCAGCCCATACTCCCCGACTTACTCCCCTCACACTTTAAAGGAGGTGTCAGCAACTAAAACCTCAGCACAGCCCCCCCGTGACTGAAAATACTTCCCAAGTTCGCAAAAATAAATACCTGCATTTCTTTCTCTTTGGAAATGAGCACTGAATTAGATCTACACCATTTGGCTTGTGATCACAACTTGTAACTGGCAAGAACTCCCACTGTTATTACTTTTTGGGATAACTACTACCCACGTAGTGACAGATGGTATATTCCACCTCTGCTGAGGAGGTGTAGGAGCACTGCCTGCTGTCTGCATTGGATTTTTCTTTTTTTTCCTCCTTTTTTTTTTTTTTTTAAATCAAGACATAGATAATATTGCCAATCTGAAGACAATGTATGTGGGCATATGTAGCTCTATTACAACTTAAACCTCCAAAGAACAATCTTCCTTTCTCTAATGGGGTCCATTATATTAAATCCCCACTCCTCAAGACAAAAAAGCTCCAGAGATGCTTTGAAGAAAGACCAAGGATTAATCAAGGTTGGTGCCAATGGAAAGCTGCTCACAACGATTTCAAGCAAACACTAATGTTCCAACTGTGAAGTTAAGTATATCCTATGAATAACTGTTTGAGGCAGCAGAGAATTGAGTTAGGGTCCTCAAATCACATCTCGCACTGAAAATTCAATAGGAAAGAATTATTTAAGTAAGAGGAAAAAAATCCCTGTCAAATTAGCAAGTAGGCGGTTTCTCCCTCCATATAATATCAATTGAGCTATTAAAGTAACATTATTCACAAATGCTGCTAGAGCAGATAGTAACTATTAGACCCCAGTGTAAGCAATTACAAAAAGTAACGGATGAAACTAGTCTGAAAATTATCTAGTGCAGTGCAGCAACATAGAGCTATGTACATATGCACAGAATAACTCCCTGAACCCATACCATTTTGCAGATACCCTTAAAAATAAAGTCACATGAAGAACAATGGGGCCTGCAAGCTTGGGGCTTGCCCGCAAAATCCACAAACGTATCTGTGGAAACTTTTTATGTATTTTAACAAGTAGCCGTAGCAGAGGAAGACATGTGACATCTGTTTACTCATGTAATTATCTTGATAATGAATAAACTGCCCTGTTCTTATTCTGTACAATACTGTTCTCTTAAACTTTTTAGCTGTACATGCATGCACATGTTCACTACTTTTTTTTTTTTTTTTGCTAACAGCCTTGGTGCCACTGATCTTGATCATTCAAATCACAACGTCCACGTACTTTTGCACCCCTCCACTGGCTTAGCTCTACAGCTGTCCTCCAAGTTTGACCCACTCTTCCTTTCTCTTTTCTCCAAGCATAGCATACTTCTAAAACCTATACCCACAGTATCTTACTTGATTTTCTCCCCTGCCTCAGAATCTTCCCACATTTTATCCCACCAATTCTCTCAAGAATAGAAAGTTGTTTATCAGTTTGTCTGCTGTCTCCCCTTGTTGAAGACTTTCTTCTCCAACACTTAGAAGAAAGAGACTGCCTAAGTCTATCCCAACTATCTACTCGGTGACTGACCCTTTATGTTCACATACATGCGCTAATCACTATGAAGAGTGACAAGAGACGAAGCTAAAAATCTGTATCCTGTCAAGGGAACCTTAAGAGCGAGCAGCGGACAAAAGGGACTTCAGCCTGGAAGAACATGACTATTTTGCCCAGCCTCATCCGAGTTACAGGCCTTCCTGCCATCCCTCCAGTGACTCCATGACCTCTGGTGAACTAAGGAATGACCAAGTTCTCCAATAGTTATCATCCTTCAGCATTTATATATAAATATTCCTCCAATTAAAATTCTCTCTCCCCACAGAGTAACCCCCCAGGAGAGAACGGATGATAGGGTAAGAAGAAAAATTAGGTGTTCTTAAAGAGCTAAATAGGAGGACCACCAAAAGGAAAGATGTGCCTATCAGTATTTGTAGCACTCTGACTGCATTTTCTTCCTTCTCTTTCTGATAATATTTCTTCATAAATAACAACATTAAATTTATGGGATCCCAACCCAAAATGGCTGAAACTTATTTTCTTTGCTGGAAAAAGGCACCGGCGCTCAGAAGCGCCCAAATCTGCAGTGCCATACAGGTGGGACAAAACAGGACCGTTAACCTCACTCACCAGCACCAGGAAATAATTTCCAGGGGAAAGCACGGGGGAAGGAAGGAGGTAAAATGGGATTATTCTTTTCATTTCACACCCAGACAGCTGATTTAGCACAAGTAGGGACTAGAAGCTTTCAGCAGGTGGACAAAGATAGCAAGATCAACAGCTAGGTGAGGACGCACACACACACACAGCAACGTCTTAAAAAGAGCAACAGAAGGTAAACCCTCCCCCTTCCCCCCCCCCACCAAAACAATAAAGCCAATAAGCCATTTCTGCAGAAAGAATCTAAATCTTCTTACCTTTATTCTTCGAGCCCAGATAAACAAATGGGAACCTACTTAATTCACATTTGTTTTTCCTTACAGTTCACTCCCATTTTTTCACTATATATCTTTCAGAAAATATTGTCCTCCTTTAATCTGCATTAACATTGGGAGGAAGAGCACAACAAGATGTGCAACTCACTTTCTTTGAAATATTCCACCATATTTCACAAACTCCAACAGCAGCTCACTAAAAATGTTAAGCATGACATAGGACCCTATAAATATGGCTTACCAATATTTTAAGCCAGTTAAAACACTGGCCACATGATCTAACTCAATTAGCTTTGTAATACAGATGGAAAACTCACCTGCAAGGAATTTAAGATTGCCATCAAGGTGACAGGCACTAACAGAAGTTGCATAATTTTTTCCAGGTTAAGGATATTAAGACACTCCCAAGAATATCAATTAACACTCTTCAGCAGTTGGAATCAATATGTAACTGCTTTCTGGAAGAACAAACTATAAATATTCATCTTCACATCCCGGTGAGATGTTTTACATTGGCCTTCATTTCGATACTTTTCACGTGCGCTAAAGGTTTCTGTTCTTCAAACGCATTCATCAAGTTTTTAATCCAAACTAAGAAAGAAAACCAGTGTTTTTAAGACCACAGCCAGCTGAAAACACCACTTAAACACTCCCTCCATGTTAAGGCAACTAAAAAAACATAAGTTTCAACAGTAAGATTTCCTACTGACTGCTTTGTAAAAGCATTTTACGTAAATATCCTGAGTAGAGCAAAATAGCAGCAATCTGCCAAAATATTATTCTACCTGCCCTGGAAAACATTTCAGGCATGAAGGGAAAAATAAAATAACTAAGCAGCCAAAACACCTAACAATATATAAGTAGATAAACGGGAAGATCCCCTATCACAAATACAAATTAGCCATTTCTTTTCTCATCCTTGCTAATTAGTAAGAAATTGCCAATGTGACTTGTATGGCAAATAAGAAGTCACCTATCCAAAATAACTTTTTTCATTAAAAGTAACCCTTTCATCTTCAGGCTACAAAATTGAGATCGTTTACATCAGCTTTAGTTGCTAATTATGGTTGAATTTTAATATTAGACAGTCAAACACTCCCCTACCATTAAAGGGGAGGGACTCAAAGAAAAACACATTTTCCCCTATTCACAGTTATTTGGGAGTATGACCTCAACCGCTCTGTTCACACTATTCTGATTTATAATCTTTAAAAAAACCTCATAGGTTACTGTAAAAGACACAGTTCACCAACTATTCAGCAATATTTCAGCAGTCAGTGACGCATTTATACAAACTTCAGGTTTGAAGCGTTACACAACAGAAATTTGTATAACGTCACTGCCTGCTGAAAACCAAGTCACCTCTCTCAATGGCAAAAAACTGAAGATGTGGAAAACAGGATGTAAAGAGAAATAACTCATGATGATCGCTTCTCTGCTGTCTTATATACAACCCGTCTAAAACAGATGACCATAAACTTCTAAATCCAAAAACTTGGACAGCAGTGAGAAAGTCTACCTCCATCTGCCCAAGCTTCGAAAAGGCTTGGACAACAGCAGACCAACATTTGCTATTTGCATATCCTTGCAGCTCGGCACAGGAACAAACACAGCTCTGAGCCTTCTCCACTTCGACCAGCGTAATAAGGTTAGAAATGCTAATCAGATGACTTTTCAGTAACTTATGTGAAATGAGGCAACATGAATGGAACTGGCTGTGGTGCAAAAAAAGGGATTACTCATATAATGTGATTTTTGCAATACTGGATCTTAACTTTGGACATATACCATTTACTTCATTATATCTCAATAAATACAAGCAAAAGACATTGAGTAACGGTACTCTGAAATCATGAAAGATCTCTTAACAACACATCACTCCACAGTCAAACAGCAAAATTAAAAGCAACTCCAGTCTTCACACCACAGCACTATCAGTCTACTCTAAAGGATATTCCTTCAGTCACCAATATGTTCTTTTCATAAAGGACAAATAAATAACATATACTGGTAACAGCTGAAATGTCAACATGCATGATTCATCACTCTTTTTTTTTTTTCATTAGTTCTATCAGTTCAAAAGAGAACACTACTCCAGCAGATTACTTCCCTACCCATTAGCTCATACAACATCATTCCTAATCAGGATGAGGGCCCCAATTCAACCAGAAGGCAGGCAGAGACTTGCATGCATGGAAATAGTAACATGAACTCACCGGGATTCTTCATGTTCCTGAAGCATCTACGCGTACCTTTGCCAAAAACTGGCACTTAACGTCTACCTAAGACGATTTATTTGGTAAAACTGAAGCTAAACCATTTTAACCCTTAGGAATCAATGGTGTTGGGTGGGGAGAGGGTAAATCAGAAGCACTCAAATTTTACATTCCAAAAAACCAACATTCTAGCATATATGCCCTCCTCTCACAGCAAGAAGGAGTTTTACTTAAAAAATAAATAAAAATAGAAATGAGTAAGGAAGCAAATCTACACCAAGGTTTGTTTTATGTAGCATATATACAAAACCAACAGTCTGTCTATAGATGTGTGTGTATATATACATATATATCACATACATATATTTTTGAACACTACAAGTGAAATAATTCCTTTGAAATCAAGTATTCTCACAACACAACATCACAACAAACTTGAGGCAAATAAGCATATTATACTTTTATGTTACAACATTACTAATTAATAAGATTTCATATAAAGATTAGCATTTTCAAGGTGGAGTTGCTGATTCCACAGTATAAATTAGCTTCCTTGACACATATTAGAAAGATGGGTAATAAATGTTGCCCAGAAACAAAAGCAGAGAATTCAGTGAACTCTATGAATTATTCTGAAGAATTTTTTTCCGAATAATTTTTTTCTTAAGATTTCAAACAAAATAGTTCCATTACCACATCATCTAAAACATACAATATTTTTATTCAAAATCCAGTCAAGTCACTTGTACTCTTCCACTAGAGTCCCACAGCCAATTCCACTTCAGGAGAACAAGCTAAATTTCCCTCCAGTTCGCTCATCACCTTAACCCTGAAACTAGATCCTCTCTTGACACAGGTTACGTAACTAGAGCCTCAAGCTGAACTGAATGGGGCAGCTTCACAAAGACACAATTTCAAGACTGGGCTTTAAATCCCCAGTTTCTCCTTTCTTAATGTAACTACGTAAAGCAGACCGTTATCTTCTCTTTATATTAACGTATGGTGTGTATATGTATATATATATATATATATATATATATAAAGTAATTACTTTTTAAATGAACCTAAGACAAACTACCGTATTTCAGTCTCACACAATAATGAGACTAGCCTAATTCTACGTAACATAACAAGAATTTGTTTTTTAAAGTTTACAAAATCCAGCTGGAAAATATATGATACATGAATGATCTAGTACACTCCACCTCTGCAAATATTTGCAGATGCAGTGAGCTTTAAACACTACTTTATCTCCAGCGCATTCAACAGGTATACTCTCAACCTTGGAGTTAAAATGAACGTGCTATTCCAAGATGAAGACTTAAAATTACAGAAGTCAGAAACTACCAGTGGGCTCAATTCTGCTCTCACTGAAGAGCATGGTAACCTCCCACTGATGTTTCTGCTATGTCACTAGGTCCGTATGACTATGCTGCTTTTGCATGCTTTATGGATACTTGAAAGCGTTCCCAAAGGTTGGCCCTTTTTTATTAAACATATTGGAAACCAAGTGCAAGACACAGCCTGAAACTACTAATGAAGCCGGCCACGAGGATTTTAATCAATGACATCAGTAAGGCTGTAAGACTGAGTATTCTTTACCTTGCACTAAGCATAAACAAAATATACTCACTGAACCTAATCACTGCACATCTAAAGGTAATGTTCTTAGAGATATTTTCAAGGCTTCATGCAAGTGTACTCCAGGCATGAGTTCACAATTAACACCAACCATTCAAACAGCTCACTGCTGCCAGAAAGGACAGTTCCAGCCATCCTATTTCCTGGCATACATTCCTGCATCCTCCTTGTGTCACACCAACGTTCGACATGGCAGTCCAGTTTATTGATCCAGCTAGAAATGAACTCTGAGAAAATAAATAAATGGCTTGCTTTCACCAAGCAGCAGCTCAAGCACTTGACTTGGTATGAGAGAGGGCTACAATATCAAATCACACTTTGGGGGCTAGGGGGAAGGGTAGAGAGAAAAGGTCACTGCTTTTGCAGCAGTTCTTGCAGTCAGCTTAATCTCATCAAGAACTTACACTTATAGTTATTTGCTTGTCTGGATGTCAATGGAAGACATCTTGCCACATCATTCCACGTTATTTTAAAGAACATTAACACCTAGAAGTTTAATCTTTAAAGAAAAAGAATCAGTGTGTACACTTGTTGCTTTATGTATCAGAGAGAAACAGAAATCCAGAAAAATATCAAAAATTTTTAAAGAGGAAAAGATTTTTTAATCAAATTTTCAGAACTCAATTAGAGAGGTTACTAGCCTCTCAACTGACCGCAAGTTTAACCAAAAGGGTTAAATCAAAGGTTTAATAGAACTAAGGTATAACAGAAAGTAATAGAAAGCAAATGCACAGGTAACCTGAAATATTAAAAGGTAATAGTTAGATAACTTCGAAAACACAATTTGGTTCAGAATAGGTACGTCTATTAAAAAACCCATGCAAACATAGGATCATGAGCAAACCCAAGGAAAACATGAGAACACAGGGACTGCTACAAAAGCAATCAATATTGATATTCAGTTCGTTTTATAACCTTATATTTGTCATTCAGTTTCACTATATATGTAACCAGTAATCAATGTTGTAATTACAAGTCCAGATCTGTGCGAGTATGCTTCAATATCCTACGACCACAACCGAGAGCCGAACAGGACACAGTCCTTCCATTCCTTTCCACTTAATGGAACCGGTGGGAAGGCTGGAGTACACACGGCCTTTTGCATTTAGGATACACTTGGCAGGAAAGGAAATACAACTGCTTAAGGAGTTATTATTTTGAGAAGCCCCAGAGTCATAATGCCCACACACCTCAAATGGCTTAAATATTCTTTGCCCAGGCAATACTGCTTTTTTCCTGATAATTCATTCATAGAACTAAAAAAAACGGCATTTTGAATATGGTTAGCTACAAATGCTATATACTGTATTTTTGCAACTCACTTGCACATTCATCATGTATCTTACAGATACACGCACCACTACACAAACTATGTATGAGCGAAGGTGTCTCTAACCGTTCCAGTAAGAAAAGCCACACGTGACCATAGCTAGCACATTCTCTTCAAAAGTGACGTTCTTAGCAAAACGCACTTACTTTATTTGCCCTCCTCCCCCCCTTTTTTTTTTTTAATTCACACATTGGTTGATGGTTTTGGTTTGGGGTCTTGTTTTAAGGGTTAAGGAGAAAAAAAAAAAAAAAAGACAAAACCCAACCTTTAGCACTTTGAGGACATCATTCCAAGCTCCAACCTGAGAAACGCTGCAAGCAGAGGTCCATGGCCATGTTGTTGTTCTCTATGGCACCCTCACTGTATTTCTTCTGTCTCTTCTCTCAGTTTCTGTGCTAATTTGCATTCATCCAGTATATTGTAGCAGTGCTTCACTCCCCCCCCCCCCAATTGTATTAATTAGCCTTTTTAGTTCACGCTACTTAACTTCAAGATCATATTTTCCTTATGCTAGTTACTTTCACCTGTACTAAAAGCCTAAAATCCACACGGCTGCATCCTTCTCTGTAAACTGCTTTACCTTTGCTCCTGAACTTCCAGACACAAACTGGGATGAGAATCTGTCTTATCCTTGCAAAACATAACACCGAAGAGAAGCTGTCTGCCTCATTAAATCTCATCTCTTTTTTACATTTTAGCCCCCAACAATCAGCCCACGCCTGTAATAGAAAGATACTGTGTGTCATTAGACTCCACACTCCTTACTCACCCTATGGGAGGAATAAGAAGGGAGGATATTTAACCCTTGTTTTTCTCGACCAGTACAAAAATATCTGGAGGGAGGGAAGGAGGGAGGGGAGTGTTGTGTGTGTTTGCTTCACGTGCAGTCTGTCTGCAGCAAAGTCCCTGTAAAATAAGAGGCCATCGTACAAGAAATTCCTTCTGATTTTCTCCTTAGTGTTTGAAGAGACAGAAGGATCTGAGGGTTTGTTTTTTTTGTAACTGATAAAACAATTCATTCCTGCAATGTGCGATTTACGAAAAGGAACACTACTTACCTTTTAAGATTTTATGCTATTTTAAAGAGAGCTGATTTGTAACCGAAAAGATGCATTTTTTGAAAGCATACGTGTATGCTGCTCCTAATGAACCTGTGATGTACAGCTACTCACATCCACAAGTATCACCCACAATTAATTCCAAGTTTTATTAACGGTCAGCAGCAACATTACCGAGGCAGTGAGCACGAAGGCGCCTCCGCTCCCCCCGCCGCGCTCCCGACCCAGCCTGCGCTTCGCAGACGGCCACGGCGAGAGCCCCCGCCGCCAGCGCCCGTCCTCGTCCCCCCCCCCCCGCCGGGATCGCTCCACTCTCTGTCAAAACGCCACGAAAACCATTTTCTTCCCCCTCTCCACAGGCGATACGGCTCCGCGGCGGCGTCTCCCGCCGCTCCCTGCCGCCGCCCCGCGCCGCCGAGGGGCGCTGCCCGCCCCCTCCCCCACCGCGCGCGCGCGCCCCGCGCGGGGGGGGAGCTGGGGGGGGGGCTGGGGGTGTCTCGCCGCGCTCGCCAGCCAGGCACCGCTATCAGCCGCCCCCGCCCCTGCTCGCTCTCGACATGTCGCCGCCAACGCCGCCGCCGCCCCGGCTCCCGCCTCGCCCCGACATCTGTCGCCGAACCGCGGGGGGGGGGGGGGGGGGCTCCCCGCGGCCGTTAGCTCTTACCTGGCGCGACGGCGCCGCGGCTGGGGCGCGCGGGGCTCCCGGGCGGCCCGCGCCCCGCACACGCTCACCGCCCGCGGCCGGGGCTGACGAGCGCGGGGCGCCTCCCTCTCACCACATCGCCGCGGCGCCGGGAGCCGGGTGAGGCGCGCGCCTGCAGGGGAGGGGACGCGCAGGGGGGTGGGGGCGGCCGGGCTCGCCCCTCCTCGGCGGCTCTCGCTCCGCGCGCGGCGGCGGCGGCGGCACAGCAGCAGCGGCGGCGGCTGCAGTCGCGCGTCTCCCTCGCCGCCGAGTTACCACAGCGCCCCCCTCCCGCCCCGCTCCGGCGCGCGAGCGGGCGCGCGCCGCGGCCTCCCGCGGGGAGCGGCGGCCCCCCGCGCCTCTGCCTCGCGCGCGCGCGCGCCGCCGCCTCGCGGTCACGCGCGCGCCGGGCCGCGGGGAGGGGGAGGGGGAAGGGAAGGGCGTGCGGCGCTCGCCCCCCGGGCGGGCGACCAGGCCGGGCGAAGGCAGGAGGGGGAAGGGACGCAGCGGGCGGGCGGGCGGGCGGGCGCGCACGCCCCCGGGCCGGCTCCCTCCCCCCGTGCGTGTGATGTGCTCGGAGGTGAGCCGCCCCGCGGCGAGGAGGCGCTGTTTAATTATGCATGCGGTGGGGGCGGGGCTATGTAAATATCCCGGCGCAACCTGCGCCGGGGGTGAAGGCTCCTGCGGAAGGGGGCGGGGCTATGCAAATCGGCCCTTCCTCGAGTGCTGGGAGGGGGGAGGGGGCGGCCGCGCGTACCTGGCGCGGCCGCTGCGGGGGGGGGGGGGAGTGGCGGGATGCTCGTTAAGCACATCCGCGATCGCCGCGTGTGATAAACCCCTTCGGGAGCGGGGGGGGAGGGCACTGGGAGGCTCCGGCATGGCCGGGGCAGCGCCCGCGCCTGGCGAGCGGGAGAAAGTTTCGCGGGGGGCGGCTCCGGGCTCCTCTCCTGTGAGGGGGCAGACGTTGTGGCGGCGCGGCGGGCGCCCCCCTGCGCGGGGCCGGGGGGGGGGCCGCTGTGGCGGCGCGGCGCGGGCCCCTCCGTGAGGGAACGGCTGGGGCGGCGCCCTCCCCCCTCCCGCGCTGAGGCGGCGGGAACCGCTGAGGCGGCGCCGTTGCCGCGCGCGGGGCGTCCTCGCTGCGGGCGGGCAGCGCTCGGCTCGGGCGGCTGCGGGGCGACTCATGCTGTGGGAAGGGGGCTGCCGAAAGGGAGGGACCCGCCTGCGGCCGGCTCCGTGGGCCGGGCTGCTCCGGGCGGGTGGCGCTCCCCGCGGGGAGCAGCCCTCAAGCGGCTGTTACATCTGTCAGCGCCGCCACGAGGGCTGAGGCGTTAAAACTGCGTTTTACTGCGGGAACCTGTCCCTGCAGGTACCGCTCGGAAGGGAGCGGGGCTGAGCGAAGGGATTTTTTGGCTCTGGCCCGTTATTAGGCGGCGGGATCCCGATCCCCGCGACTGGCCCCAGTGCCCGGGTGCAGCCCGCCTCCGAGCTGCCTCGGGTGTCGCCCATCCACGTAGGTACATCCGCCTGCTGCGAAAACGGGCGATTTCTCAGAAAAATACCTGGAAACCAACACGTTTCACTCATCTTCCCCTCCAAGAGATCAAATGCAACACGCAGGAAGGGAGGAGCTCGATTGGTTCTGTACAGCTAATACAAACATTTATTTAGGTTGCCTGAATAGCTTAAGAAATACGCGATGCAGCTAGCGCTAACATCTGATCGGTGTTATCAGCCCTGCTTTATGGTCCACAGTGAATGAAATCTATATAGGAGCGTCAGACATTGGGTTTCATCGTCGAGACTTTAAAAATCAAAGTTACTGCTGACACCAAAAAGTACATGGTAAACAGGATTTTGGTTTTATCTGGATGTTTCCCTTTGAAGAAAACTAATATTAAGGTCTTACTCAACAAAAGAATCTTTTTAGTCCCAGTACAAAGTGCTCCCTTTAATTAAATTAATTACAAGTTATCTACACACCCTAGGGATGCCTTGTTAAACCTCTGGGTGCAGGATACTTGCCTCCATCTAACCCCAGAAAGGTTAAGAGCTTTACATCACATCTGCCCACAGTGCCAAATTAATGACCAAATACATTAACCAACAAGGTAATCTTCAGCTGTGAGTCAAGAAAATAGCTTGTACAAAAAATAAATTTAATTACAATAGAAAGAATCCTACCTAGAAAATGTGAATGAAAGTGGAGGTATCTTTGTTTTGGTTTTTATGTGCATTTGTTAGCAGAGCAGATGCGCAGCTACCACATTTCTAGAATTAAGCTTGGATCACAGTGGGTGAATGTATCTCCTCTTTCACCCCAGTCCTTGGACTTGGACTTCGTCCTTTCAGATATGGCATCATCTAAAACAGTGCAATAAACACTTTTTAAAAAAACAGTAAGGAAATCTTCCAGAAATATTTTCGGCTAAATCCATAGCCTACTGACTCTTTTATTACTTCCAGTGAAAGTGCTTTCTGTAATTGCTTATCTTCTGTTGCCCTTTAGTCGTTTTAAGCCACATATATTAGAGGGGAATACATAGCCAGAACAACTCCCATTTTTCCTTCAGCAACTTATTAGCATAGCAAATCACTGACTCTGCGCACAATTACAATACCAAGGAGGAATAATAGTTCCACCTACAAGAAAATATTCTCAGAACTGATGTCAACCGCTTTACATATGTACCCATATCATTACTAAGCGAACAGACAGGTTTCAAGACCCAGGTTCGTGAAAGAGAGGGAGGCTCTGATGCTTCCAGTATAGAGCTGAGAAGACAAAGAGTGAGGTACCAGCAAAAGAGCAGCTCCAAAAAAAATAAAGGAGCCACATAATCTAAATATCTAATCACTGATGTCCAATCCACAACGTGTTAGTCACCTATAAGAATATCAGAACAGTAGTGCAGGGTCCATTTCCCATTTTCCACACTATCCTATTTGACAGTGGCCAAAAGTGGATGCTCCAGGAGGGGTGTAAGAACGAGGCAGGCACGAGGAACGTTTCCTCAAAGTGTTAGGGCAGCCTCCAACATTTGTGGCTTTAGGACTTCCTGCTGCATATGTGATTTCTAAGCATTTAGGCTACATACATAGGCTCTGAATACAGTATATTAATGTAAGCTGGGTGCCTTCCGAGCGAGAACCCAAACAAGCAAGGAACTGCTTCAAGTTCAACAGCGGTTTGAAGTCTCTGAGGCAAAGGAAGGGACTGAAAAGAAAGCATCCTTGTGTCTTCCCTCATGACAGCCTGCCCTGCATTTTGAAAGGAGACAGATCCAGTTGGTACATACAAAGTTTGCTCTGAAGTGCCTTCTGGGACTTACAGGAGCGCTTCGTTCCTGGATCCCAACTGTTCATGTTTAGGTATAAACAAAAGAGCAAACTGCCCAGACCTATAACACTGAGTAGTTCTGTGCTTACGCAGAAGCACAACTGTGGATATTTGAAACACATTAACATGAAGGACCTATAGCTTTTAAAGACTTAAAGGATTAGCCAGGAGATGAGGGAGGAGTTTTCAGAACCACCGTTCTGGACTCTGGTACCAAAAATCCAGTCTGATTTCCATTTTGAACACATCCATCCCTTTTACATCTAGCCACTTACCCTTATAACCACTCTTTCAAACACCTTTCTGGTGAACCAGGGAGCCAAAAAAAAAACCACATAAAACCTCAATCAACTATTTATGTTTTGCGTGTTTTTACTGCAAACTGACATGAAGTTTGCACAACAGCAAAGAAAAAACTTGGCTGTAATAAACAAGATGTTGTCTCTCAAATAGCCAGAATCCCTACGGGAAGGTAAAAAAACAGTCTGTCTTTTACATCATATATATCGTCAGATCCTCTCCTAGATGGTTTCTATTAAGTGTGACCATATAAAAATAAATATTGTTTACAATATTATCTAAGAAATACATGCCTATAGAGAAAATATTTTAGCGTAATCTTGTACATGTAAGATACTCAATTCCTTCACAGTTCAGCAGTCGAAAAGAACTCAGGTTCTGCCATCCCTTCAGTAACTAATGAAAGGCATATCTATTTGTGCAGCCTGGGGAGTTTTCAAATAGGTTTGTTTTTTGCAGAAGGAAAGGGAGATGTCTGTTTTGCTGGCTGTTTAATTTTCATCTTTGCAATTTTTGGCAAGGGCACCATGAGCTGTGGATGACTGACTTTCTTTTGTCTAAATTTAAATATATACTTTAAGACTCTTCTTCTATCACCAGTGTTGCATTTTAAAACCAGCATTACCCTTCATCTGATGAAAGACTGAAATTAGGGCTTCCTAACAAGCTTTTCAGAGAAGAGAGTAACAAATACAGGATGAGTAAAAATAGCTGTATTTTCCTGTATACAGCTGTTCTGGGGTGAAATGACCAGACAACATGAAAGGAACAGCATCCTGTGAATCTCTGAATTAATATCCAGTTTCTAGGGCACAACTTTCTTTCAGTAATAGAAACCAATAGAAACTTCTTCTGCTTGCAGAGCTCAGTCTCCTCAGAAATATGTATAACCAAAACCAAAAATTAATTTGAACAGCAAGAAAAAAAATGTTAAAGGCTAGGCAGAAACAGGAGCTGGTGACATATGCCACAGCATACGAAACCTACATCACACAGTCCTGCCTGTAACAGGAAGCAAATCATAGCCATTCCCATTTCCCTCACGGAGCAGATGAAGAAGATGAGAAAAAGCCAGTCTTAGATAAAGTTAAAAGGTGTTTGGCCAAGAGATGAGCCTTGCACTGTGTGCTCAAGGTCAGTAATCTCCAATTCTGACAGACCTCCAGAAGGATTTAATTCTATGATAAGAGATCCTTCACAGCGAAGGCCTTGCCTGTTGTCCTCAAGAAATTTTCAGGGAGAATAATAGCGCAACAAGTGACATGGTGAAATGAAGGGTGTTATATAATGTGTTATGCAGCGTTGTTTTGGTAGCAGCTGACAAACAAAGAGTGCTTTCAAGTAGCATAATTCTGTCCCCTGGCTAGCCAGTGTTTCCTCCCTACCCCAAAACTTTTCAAGCACTGCCTGATGCTTTCTCAGTTTTTCTTTTCCAAAAAAAGGTAGATGAAGTAGAGAAGAGAAGTGAGATTCCTTAATCTACCGACAAAATGCGCATGCCTCAGTGCAGAATTTTTTATCTGTTTAACAGAAAACGTTCATTATTAAGAGACGAATACTGTACGTCAAACTGTAATTGGAATTTTGAAAGAGAGGAAGTTATTTATGCAGCTCTTAATTTGGCAACAATACCAATCTCTATATTTTCTTCCTCAGAGGCACTATGGGATCTTTAATGATTACATGTGATCAAGATGACATCTTGCCTGAAAAAATGCTCCTCTGGCACACCAGGGTACACCTATCAGAGAGGTAACAGCACTCAGTGGTAAAAAGAATTTTAAAAAAATCGTAATTGTACCTTCTGCTTTGTCAATGTTAGAGAATTTGTACACACGCTAGACAAAACTAGAATACCAGATTTTTGGTATTTCCCCATTCAATGATGCCAGGACCAACTTAGCTCAGTTTTTAAGAGTTCAGAAGATCATTTCTAATGACTGCAAATGGCAATCAGGCAGATGTTCATTTAGGGTAGGAGAAGCTTTACACAATTTTCTACAGCTTTGGCAAAGCTATTTATAGGATGTGTTCAGCGGCTACTGCAACTGTTTTGGATTACACGTGATGTATATAGTCCTGAACAAAGATAAAGATATACTGAGTCTATCTGAACACTACATTTTCTGTTTGTATGCGTCCATTAATTAAAGTCTCCCGCAACTTATCCTTTGTCGTTTCTATTGTAGCATTCTGGAAGAATACTGAACGCTGGAGTGGTAATTTGCTGCGATGGTCTAAAGACACTGGTCGGTCAAGATTCATTGGTAGAACCGGTATAGCTGGAAAAAGTACAGTTTTTTTTTTTATTATTATTATTATTTTTGTATCCTGTGCTACTTCAGCAGACTTTGTACAAAGTCTGTTGGTACAGGGGTCACATACTCAAAACCTTACCTCACAGAGGTTCCTAGTGAAATGTGTAAGTGGGCCTATGAAAATAGATGTAACTTTTGAATCAGAACAGTAGCATTTTGCACACAGGGTGAAAAAAAGCACAAGGCCTGCTGCAAATTCTTATTTCCTAGGTCAGCTGGTCTTAAAATTTTCAAATAAATGGAGACATATTAACCCCAAATATTTCTCCCAGAGGATCGTGAACCTTTTCATTAAAACGTTCAACTCAGAACACTGTAAGGCTGACGTAAATTATCTATCTTCCGTTGAGTATGTTTTCGTGGGCCACTGAAACTGTTGGCAGCTGACACTTCGGTATCTGTTAGGAAGATAACATTGCTCACCTTCACAATTAAACAGACTTGTGAAATCTTAGGGAAAATACCCATGCTAAAGCAGCGACAAGCATTTTGCAAGCCAGCAAGTTAAGTAAGGCAACTTCACGCATCCTGTTCAGAAGTTTGGTAAGCTGACGTAATATGCTGTATTTTAAAGGGTACAGTTTTGGTCGAAGCCATTGTTATGAAAGGAAAAAGTTTTGTGTCGCTCCATTTGTTTCTGCCAAATACCGTGTAAGTCTTTGTGATGATGGAATATATGGTATTTAGTGTAACTGCTAGAGTAGTCCCATATATTCCTTTAACCCGCAATAGTGTTAAAAGACCATGTCAGATTCTTTTCCATCAGACCCCGTTCAACTCCTATAATAAATACAGGGATTTTTAACTGCTTGCCTACATCAAAACCCAAAGTGCTGTATGAGAGCAGCGGCGTGAATAGGTATTTTGTTAACTGAACAGCGACACTGATAGCAGGGAAACAGCACAGTAACTCACTCTGGGCATAACAGTACTGAAAGGCTCGCTTGCCTGTATTTGTATTTTTTAGTATACGATACTCAATTCACTGAAATCAGTGGGGGTTCTGCCATTGCCTTCAGTGGGTAAAAGGCCTGACCTTTAGCGGTTGGTTAATTGGAGTTGACGAACTGAACTAAGGTTTATCAAACACCCAGATCCACAAAGTTCTGAGATCCCTCAGCTCCCAGTGAGATGAATTATAACGGAAGAAACTGCCACATTTTGCAAAACTGAATGTCAGAGCAGGAGATCTGGCGGTGCCTCATGTCTGAAAATTGCTCTGAGTCAAACCACTGTTAAGAAGGGAAGAGTTGGTCCATACAACCAGAAGAACGCTTCCATCCAGAGTTTAGTTGCGATAGCCACTGAATTTTGTGTGAGAATATTTTAAAAGCATTATTTGTATCTCCAGGAGAATCTTCTGACTGATACGCTATCCAAGGGGGTGTCATTATCATGAAGCCACAGCAAAGCTCCGAATCCTTTTTTCCATGACATTCCTAAACTGTTTGCTCCACCCTGATTCATTTTAGGAAACTGATAAGACAGCTGTGAAAATACACCATGTAAAGCACTTTCATATTACAAACCAGTTGGCAGGATTTGCACTTTTTTTTTTCTCCCAAAGGAATAAAGATTGTTGTTTATTCCACTTTTTAAAAAGATATATGAACTAAAACGTAACCTTCTCTTAATTAACCTAACGGGTATTGTTAAGTAGGTGTGTACTGACAGAACGTTTTGGCTTGCAAAAATCAGCAAAGAAGCTGCCTCTGAAATGCATGTGGGCTACACTTAAAAAATTTTGTTATTATGAAAGGGGGTGTGGGTCTTTCCTTTCATGAAAATGTTCATCATTAATATTGTTCCTATTCAGTGCCTACTATAACCGTTATTACCTTTTCATTTGACCGCTTTCCATCACAAGGTGATAGGTCTAGAGATCTGCAAAACTTGTATGTTGGCCCTCTTTTCGGCAGTATGTTCCTATGGGACTTGTGCTGTCATTCTTTTATGGAAGTACAAAGCCAGGAAAAAAAAGGCCTGAGTGCTTCCTATTAATAAAGACTTCATGGCGATTTTTTCAAAATCATGTATCTTCAAGGCAAGAACGTGACAGAAATGCAGTTTGGCTTGTTATGCGGTGTTTTGTTTGTACCTCCTTCCCAACATATCAACTGCTCTGTTATTCTATTGCAAATTCTTACACTTTTGGGAACTGCTGTTGTGCACTGTGAAACGTTTGTTGTTTTTCACCCTAGAGATGCCCGCAGTTCAGTGTTAGATCCCTTTGCTAGAGTTACTACCGCTCTATGACGTGGCACAGGAATTTAAGCGTTCAGGACAAATGACACTATAGACATACTTGAGCTGAATTTCCAAAGTTAAAAATTATGCTCTGAGGCTGCAATTTCTTTTTAACTGTTTCCTTACTTCAGTGGATCCCAGCTGTTGGCTAGCAGTTATTATCCCCACTCTTGACTCTCTCTCACCTATTGTTCTTTGCACCGATGCATGAAATAGTTATTTCTTCCTCCTGGTTCAAACGCGATGCCTGCAGCCTAGGCCTGCAACTGAGAAACAAAGTTTGATAACAGACATACAACTGGACAACTCTGGAGAGCTACAAATTGCATCTGCTACCACTGGACTCACTGTGTGCATGCTCCTGGCATAAGGATCCCGGGGATATCTCCAAACTGTCTGCATTAAAACATGTCCTGGGATGGGCAGGATGAGGAGGGCTCTTTGCCATAGCTTTCAGTGCCTTTCACTGCTATTTTAGCCAGAAGTAGAATTGGTGAGTGAAACACTGAAACACCTAAAGTAAATGCAGCCCTTGGGATGCAAAAATGAAGAATGCAGTTTCTACCTTGCCACCTCCTTTTGCGGGATCCTGAGAAGAGGCTTCATCGAATCTGGGGGCTCAGCATTGGACTGGGAGACATTTGGAAGTATACTAGAGGCTCTCTGTTGCTTGTCCCTAGGGAAGATTCCCATGCATAAATCCCTCTGGGAACATTTTTGCTTTCCTCAGAGTCCCAACCTAGTTGCTTTTGAAATCTACAAAGAATTATAAGTTAACACAGCCATGAATGCATGGCTGTGTGGCTTTCTTCCTATGGGTTTCTTCTCTGAAAGAGGGTGATTTGATAGAACAAACCATTTTGTATCAACCAATTACACCCGAGCGCTCCATAATGGGCTGAAGCCCAGGTAATTCAGAACACCACTTTTGAGCCCTACAACTCATGCCTATAGCTCTGTCTTGCTTTTTTATTTTTTTTCTTTTTCTTTTTTCAATGTGAGTACCTTTTGTGTAACATCAGATACTTTACAGTTAATTTTTTAAGGTAAAAGTCATATTTGAACAGAATCAAAAATAAGCAAGTGCTAAAATATCTGCAGTGCTGGGGCTGTGCCAAACACCCACAGATTCTGTACCCAGTACTCAAGTCTTGTCAAACAGCTCAGCACATCTTTATTCTAATCATTTACTTTCATTTTATGCCTAACGGAGAATTGTCCTGATTAATCAAGCAAAGCACGGCAAGAAAAGTACAGAAAACGTTTGGTCAGCTTCGGGTATTTGGTGCTGTTATCAATGCTCTAACCTCCGCAGGACGCTTTTGTTGAAATATTTAGGTATATGTGTACTGATATATACAGCTCCCCAAAGTCTTTTAAATATGTAATTAGATAACTCTAAACAGGGAGGTGGCAAAAACTGTTAGAGGTTACATAATGACAGTTAATGGGGAAAGGGCCAATGGGTTAGTAACTCCTGGCAATGCAACCCCGATCGTGGTTTTCAGTCTGTGATCATTCACTGTAGTCCTTGTGACCATGGAGGTCACGGCGTTTCTCAAGCGATGAGCACCATCGCTGGAAGATTTTGGGGGAGACCACAAATTAAAATCAGTTAAAAAAAAAATCACTGCTCAAATCAGAGTGAGTTATAAAGCATGAGGAAACTACATTTGTTGAATAAAATAAGGACTTTGGGAAACTGTTAAGCATTAACAAGCACTCGTGTGTTGTGAGGAACACCAGTGCTTTACTGATGTTACAGAAAACAAGTGATTCACAAGCATTCTGTATGCTGATGATGCAAGCCATTTCCCAGTATGTAAAAAAGCATAGTTCCAACACACTGCAGTGATCAAGGACAATCCCTTTACCTATAATAAGTGTGGCTACACTGGATGTTCTGAAGGCCTTGGAAAGCAGGAGGTCTAGCAGGGCCAGGATAGCAGTATGAAGGAAAAAAAAAAAAGACAAAAAAACCCACCCAAAACATCATAAACAATTACAACACTGTATTAAATGGCTCTCATTGCAGCTAAAGCTGTGGGGACACCAGCTGGACCTGAGGCAGGAGAAGCTGCTGGTCTCCTAGGAGCTTCCTAATAATTGCCCTAATCTCTGTGGTGCAATAGGACAGTCTAAACTCATGACAATATGGTAAAGCAATACCCTTTATATAATGCCCTTAATACGGCATAAGCTAAAAGGAAAGAGACTGGTTGCAGTGTTTAGACATAGTGAATTAATGCTAGCCAGGTTTTCTCCTCTCCTCTCCTCTGAAAGAACATACTGCAAACTGCTTCCCTAAAGGAGGCTCGATAACTGGAGATGCTGCTTGTATCCCCTCCAATTTGGAAATGTTCCTATCCTCGGTCACTGTAGGGCTACGGCAGTAGGTCATAATACTTTTTCTACCTCTTTTGGTGTAAATATCACACTCAACAACAACCCCTCACAAGAAACATCAGTTAACTACTGGCTTCTGTTCATTTCTTTCTTTTTTAAATGTGTATTGTTGAATAATTCTTCCTTTTTATGAAAGTTTTTACAAGCAAACTGAGGGAGACTGATTTAAATCAGTACCTTTTAAGGAAGAAAGAATTAGCTAGCAGAGGCAGTACAGCCCCAAGCATAGCAACAACAAACAGTCGCACAAAAGAGGCCAACATTTTCACAGAAGTGCTCAGTATTTAGTTCTCCAGCTAATGTCAATACAGTATGCAGTACTTATCAGCTCTGAAAAAAAATCAAGTCTTGAGAGTGTGGGTGGAAGACCAGGAAGGTAGAGAGATCTCTAAGGATGGGCTAGCACACGTACACTCTACAGGTCTGTAAGCGTTACCAAGTGATTGCTTCAAGTTTGAAGCCCAAATGAAACTAGGACACTTCTTCCAGAGGTGTAAAAACACTCGGCCAACAGCGTTCTGGCCTCTCAAATTTAGGAAGTAGTTTTGAATAGGACCGGAACGCATATAGAGTCATAGTAAGGGACATGAAGAGGCATCAGGATACAGCATAGAGGCAACAAAGTCAGGCAGAGAATGAGACACGATAAAGGTGAGTTTTGAGCACGACAGAGATGAAAATAATCCAAGGGAACAATTCCTGTTCCTCCAAGGCCTTGTATGCAAAATGAAAAAATAAAAATCTTTCCTCTGCCGCTTGCAGAATAAAGAGGCTTCCCTTAGCTAGCCTGAGCGTAAAGAGAAAATAAATGCTGTTTCTTCATCTGGAGCTCCAACTGACAAGAAACACCCCTGACTAGTATGTTGGAGTCAGAATCAGGAGAAAGAGAGTAAGAAAACAGCCTGTTTTTCCTGTAGATTCACTTTCCCCACACCCTGGATTATGCTCCCTTGTATAGGAGATGGAAATCATTCGCACTCTTTTGCTGAACGAAAAACAGCAACCAGGCAGCTGGTATCAAAGACAGGGACTTGTTTGATTTGTTAATACAAGCACCTATGATTAGGACGCATAGGGAACAGTGACTGTACCAAAACAGAGAACAACACAAGAATGAGGTCAGGCCAAAGGCAGAGTCTGGAACAGGGGGAAAGACAAGACCGAGGCAAGGTCAAACAGAAACAAGCCATTTCTAAACTACCCTTGTTCAGGAAACACTAGCTGTCCGCACTGAGGATTCATGCTAACTCCAGAGCAGCAAGCTGTGGTTGTACTGGACTGGCTGGTGACAAAGGTCACCTTGGATGGGTCATGTTGAGTCCTTACATCCAGAGATCTGAGAGCATAACTCCACTGTAACACTAATGCTGTTCTTCGGGCAATACTTGAAGTACGTCTCTGCTTTTCAGTCTCTTAAGCCGCCTTCCCTCAGACAATAATTTCCAGGTGAGGTGGCTCATATTCTAATACTGAGTTAATGATTGACTCTATAAATGTTCCTGAGGTTGTACTGTTAATAAACTTGCAAAAGAGTCTGACCTGAGAGGCAAAAGTAACCTTGTAGTTTGGAACAACAGCTTTAGGATTTGTGTCTCAAAAAAGACTGGGTGCAGAAGATTAAAGTTAAATCAGTGATGAGGAATACTAACTTGAGAGAAAAAAAAAATCAAGGAAACAAACAAAGAAAAACAAAACAACAACAAACAAAGAAAATGATCAAAGCATTCCGGAGCTTAAAGCTCAGGTGCTCCTGAACTGGAGAAGTCTGAAATAGCGCTCAAGAATTCAGATCTGAGCAGGGACTAGAGTACTCCCACAGACAATAAGCTGTGATTTCAATATGCCCTGGTGGAGCATTATCTCTGCTTTGTGCTGTCCCTTACACATGGGGAATAACTAAATGTAAAGAGATTATCCTTGTAGCATGGTGAGATGATTTGAGTGATGATGGATGAATTAGAATGGGGCAAGAAAGCAAGGCACTGGGAAAAAAATGAAAATAATTGGGTAAAATAAATAAATAAATAAAGACACTCAGAATCTAAATGACTTTGATGGGAACCAAAGTCATCTGTCGGGACAGTCAGACCTTCTTCTTTGGTAGGGGAGGGCAATGAGACCCTGGCGAGAGGTGCAGCGAGCCCCAGCTGGATTTAGGGGAGAGAGGATCACCAAAAGAAGCCCAGGGCCAGTTTTGCTGGAGTTTGAAATATTTTTTTAATCGTTGATCTTTCAGGGCTAAGGCAGAAGGCCCCTCTTCTCCAAATTGTAATTATCTAAACTAATGGCTGGGGTACAGGAATTTGTGGAAAGTCAGACAGCAAGACACAGTATGTGTTGGGGCCCAAGCTAACACAGAAAAGGACACCCAGAAAGTTTAAGATTTAAATAAATTTCATGTATGCCAAAAAGATAAAACTTAGACGTTTTAATGTCAGCTTCCAAAAATTTTCTTAATATAGGCCTAAAGTATTCAAATTATCGTCCCTTACCTTATGCCTCCCTGGAAATTGCTTTTGGCTTTTAGGACCTTATATAATGTCCAATGCAGTCAATGGGAGCGGCTTTTGAAAAATTTCCAGGAGAGCCATTAAAGTTCCTTCTTGGCTGCCTTTGCAACATGCTGCAAGTTTCATCTGTGAAACCTGTGTATATGAACAGAAAAATATCTGAGCAAGTCAAAGAAGAAAACATTCTTCAAACGTGCTCTGCACAGGCCACCAATAGGCAAGTATCACAACAGCAGCAAACAGCTGAGGACACAGACGTTGTAAATTCCAGCAATCCATTCAATATTCAACTACAGGAAAAAAAAATTAAGCTTCTTGAGCGTCATAAATAAGTCCAGCATGAAGAAAACCATTTACAAAGTGCAATATCTGAAAATGATCTCTCATATATGAAAAGATGAACTGCAGCAAAATGTTTAACTGGGAATGAAAAGGAAAAAGAGAGAAAGAGTGAAGTGTCTTAAGATTTAGCACTTGAGGAATATATAACAGGTTTTGCCAAGAATTATTCACATACATCTGCACAATTCCCATCCATCTATTTTTTACTTTTTTGTGGGCCAATAAAAATAGCTGTGTATTGTCAGTTCTAAAAATAAGAGTTTAAGCTTTATACAGCATTTGTATCACAGTACAGAAAAGAAAGCAATTATGTTCAAATTAACTTTTCTCACAGCTTATATAGCTCTAGCCATATTAGATTGAGGGTTTATCAAGATTTTTCCTCATCCTTAGACAGGAACAAGAAAAAACACACACAGGAAAAGGTTGGATGACCCTTGTCTTCAACCTACGCTCTGAAGGTGTACTTAAATAGGCTTAATAATGACTAAATAAAATAACTTCTTTCCCTACAGGTAAGCTTCAAAAATCAGGGACATTTTTCTACAGTAAGTTCTGAAGCATACATTTACAACTGAGCAAAAAAAACCCAGGGGTCGTTTTCCTGGAGATGAGGTAGAGGGTACACGGGCTGGGGTCAGACACCAGGTCTTCCCAACGTGGGCTCTGCCTTTGGCACTTGATAGAGAAGACACCACGCGACCCACTCCTCCCTCATCATGTGCCTGCCCAAAACTTGTTTTAGTTGTCCTGCAACAATACTAGTTCTTTTACGTTCCCTTTCAATACAGTAAAAAATCCATAATTCTGATAGATGTTGATACTATAGTCCTAAACTCTCCTTATTTACAAGGCTAGAGTATAACCGGTATCGGCAAGACCATTCATTCTCCAGTGGATGCCATTAAATTAGGTATTTATTCAGCCAACGCTATTTCAACACAGCTTGTTTACTCAGTCACTGTTGACATTTCCTATAGTTTGTTTAATTCACCACAGTGACACCTATAGATGAGGGTGGAGCAAATTAACCTGCTTTTGAAGCTACAAGTAGCCATCAAAGCCAGTGAGAGCTCCCACAGCTGTTTGCGTTTGTTTATAATAAAAATGGATAATTTTATCAGCATTCCCTTTTCCTTTCTCTCTATTTGGAAAACAAATGCTAAACCTTCTGGGGAATATTCAAGAGCTCACTTTCCATTACCGTGAGCCATACGTTGACCTCATCAGCAGCAACAGCACTAAAAATCATGGTTTCTGGAACAGAGAGCTGAGCAGATGAGCGTTGCTGAGCTATTGGGACAGTTGTTGAGGGTAGGAGTTGCCAATCTACAGTGATTTTTGCCTTGCAGCTAACAATTTTATTCACATGCCGTAAATGTCCCCCTCCTTCCTTGCTTCCAACTGGCCTTCCAGATGCTATTTTTGCTAAGTGTTCATGACAAATATATTCAGTACTGTAAAAATGCCAAAGGTTCTTTACACCAGTAATTTAGCTATGTCTGCCATGGCTCCATTGAAAATAACACAGCTCCGCTGCCAGAGCTTTTGACAGCACAGTGTAAAGCACACAACTGCAGGCAAACAAGTTAAAAGTATAATGAAAAGATAACAGCTGGAGCACATGGGCCCCGCTCATCGCTCCCCAAGCATTAGGCAGTTACTTATCCTCGTGCAGCCAACTTACAATGCTTCTGCAGAAGTTCGGTAATGTTTTATACTCACTTTGCCTTGGCATGAATACCTAGGCAATAGGCAACGCAAAAGCGATAAACAAACAAACAATAAATTAATTATAAATAAATAAATAAACAAATAAGCAATCAAACGGGAGCCTCAATTCTGTCCTACTCCTATTGTTTAAATCCTAGGCTGTGCAAATCTAATGTGCTTTTCCTGGTTATATGTCATTCCTTATAACATTTTGGTTTGTTATTTTGGGGAAACCCAAATTCTCTTTCTTTCCTACATGGCTCACTATTGGCATGAGAACCTGAACAGGTCAGAACACCTTGACAGAAACATTTTCTTGTTAGAAAAGTAAGATTTCATTTAATTTCAGCTGTACTCGAAAAACATATTCGGAAGCAATCTTTTCCAGGTTTTTGTACAAAGTGCGTTTTCCCTCTTGACATAATCATGCACACACACTCCACTAGTATCTTCCAAATTTTTCCAGTTGGAAGACAGTAAAAATGCATGGGAAACGCTGTCAAGCTTTGGAACACTTTCCACATGAAATAACTTTTAGTTTTAAAAGCAACACTTTCAGTACTCACCAGGTGTTAAACATTCACTGCATTACTTTTTAAAGTGAAAGCGTGATTCTGAAGTAGTTTTTTAGACTATTTCATTACAAAATTTCAGGTTCCTGCTCCAAGAAGAGCATCCTAGAGCTCTTTAAGATCAATATCTAGTCATATTTCTAGAACAAAAAGTGGAAGACTGCTTACGCTAATGGGTTGATAACACATTTCCACATCTTCCAGGTACAAGTTGTCTCAACGGAGCAATAGGGTTGAAGAATACAAGCCTTATCAACATATAGATATATGGATTTTATCATCTACGTTATGAAATCCTGTTAAAAATCAGAAAACATAATTATGCAATAGAGTAGATAACAATGTATTTTTCTTCTTAGTTGAGCGGTATGTACAGAACCTAGGTGATTATATGAAAACAAAAGGTAGCACTCCGATATTTCTGCATTATGCAGTAACAATAGAACCTGCAACAAAAATGGAAATGCAGTGGGCAGTTTGTAAACTGTAAGTTTTGCTAAAAAAAAACAACCTGTAAATATCTGCAGAGGAAGCAGCGTCCTTGCAAAACAGTGAGTCTTTTTTTTTTTTTTTTTTTTTTCCTTTCTTGACATGCTGAGCACAAACAGGAGCTAACATGGATAGTAGCTGCTAGCATGTTTGTCTTATAGGGATTTCTTCATGTCTGAGAAGAAAAAGAATCCTTTAACAAAACAGCAGAGAAATATTTGTCCTGGTTTTTTAGATGGAGGGCTCTTGTTTCCAGTCACTTACTCCCTGTGTGTCTTTGCTTTTGATGTTGCAGTTCTCTTGCTCAAAATTCATTAAATCAACATTCTGCCACGAAGAGATTCCCACATATCCTGGAATGCATTCAGATGACTCACAGGGGGATGACCATCACATACAGGGAGCACAGACTGTAAATATAATTTAGTCAAATGAGTATGTCTTACCAGGATCGATTCCACCATTCTCAGTCATACTGGGTAGTCTGTTAGCTTACAGGGAGATGAATTTAACTCAATGGCCTAATTCACGCAGTAAGCTCGGGACAGATTTTTAGAAGTGCTCATAACCTGGCAAATCTGTGACACTCATGAACAAATATTTTTAAAAAACCAAACTCCTGGAGTCTTGAGTTTACCAAATGTTTGGAATACTTCTCAAAATCCTGTTCTTACTATTCAGTGAGAAAAAAGGCAGAGGAACGACAAAGAATATAGCCCTTGTTGATGCATATATACAATTATTAGGCCTCATTCTACCTGAAGCAGCATTAAGCTCATTTCATAAATATGGTGACAGTACTACAGTAAATAAAGGCATGACGAGTTTTACACAGAATGCATTTGCGCATCCCTTTTTTTTTGCTTTGTCTCTCCATACATGTACAGGAAGGAGAGCAAAAAAAGGGAATAAAGCGTTAAAAGAGTCAGTCTGTGAACGAAAGCTGAAGGTAGCTGAGCAGTTCAAAACACCACAACAGCAACCCACAAAGCCATATCTTCCATGTTATAATAGCCTAAACATGCTCCATCTCATCCTATAGTACGTACTGCTCCAGGTCACATAGGAAGGAAGAGGCATACAGGCAGGTACACATTTAAACTTATGTACTGTACTGTCTCCATATCTCCTCTGTCTATGAAACAAGTAGCACTGCCCTGGCCCCTGTACAGCTTCTGTTTATGCCTCCCGCCAGCTATCGCGGATGTTTACCAATGAGGTGATCTTAATCCTTTTTTGTCCCTCTGTTATCTGGAGTCGCACATTCCTTTCCTAGATTGTAAATAATGTACAATATTTAGGCTTGAAATACAAGAGAGATATATATAGTTACAATCTTCTCACAAACCTAAGGAAAATTTTTTCATCTCACCCCGCAGAAGTACCTTGGCCATTTGTAAAGCGTAATCATAGCATATCACATGGGTACTTGAATCTTTAGCCTCTCTGTGATCAAATATTTAAAGTACAGCTAATAAATTTAATGTAGACTTTAATTCACTGCCACCCTATCCTTTATAATCTACAGATAAATTATACAGGCAGAATCTCTCCAGAAATACAGAGCAGAACAGATTTTAAGTTGGATTGACAGCAGTGGTCATTCGCAGGCAGTCAGTATCCATTCATGTATTACACAGAGTGTGGATAAATGGAAAATGGTTACCTACCGAACTGTCAGTTCCTCACCTGACATTTACTACAACAGATTAAAAGAACCAGTTACAGCTGACAACATATGAGATTGAAACTGCGTAAGAGCTTCCGTAGAAAGACTTAGAGTCTTTTCTGCTTCAGTGAAGGCTGGGATACATGCACCTAATTAAAATAATGATGGTCAGTTATTTTGAAGGCAATGAAATCTACTCTCTCAAAACAACAAAGATCACTGTTCACAATCTATCTGTTTGCTAAATAGGTGGTACTTCCCCTGGCAATAAACATTCCCAGAGGAAGAGTAAATGCACAGTACAACATAACAGAAAATGTGAAATAAAAGCACATGGGACATTTGTAAGTGTCATCTTTTGTTAATACTGACATATGTGACTAATCACAGTCAATTTAGTGTTGATGTAAAGTTTGTCATTTTTACAACGGTTGAGTAATACTAAATATCACTGTGGGCTGGTGTGATTATGTTCTTTAAGAGAAAATTGATACCAGATATGAAGGGCCACATTTGCAGTTGGTATAACAAATCAGTACTGCCCAGTTCAGGACAGTGCAGTGCTGCTAAAATTAAATCATCTGGGAATCTATTTTGCCGTATCCAGCAAAGATGAAGTCTTACATACTGCTATCAAAAAAATAAAACTGATAAAAGCAGCGTAACCAACAAGAACACTTGCATCTATTTCAAGAAGAGCATACGCAAATCAATCCCAAGATTCAGGATGCAAGAATTCTACAATTCTAGCAAAGGTTAGCAGGAATTTTCCCCTTGAAAAATTAAACAGTTTTGGTGTGCTTTGTTTTGCTTTTCTTAAAGAGCACTGATTAGTGCCAGAGCCAGCAAACCAGAAAAGATGGACACAATGTCAAATCCAGCACTTCACCGACTACCTTTGACCTCCTTGACAAATAACGTCTCGCAATCCAAACTGCAGTATAGACTCTGTATGCTTCTCCAAGTTGTCTTCTGGAATATATTACAGAAAGGTTAGTAGAGACAGGAAGTTACAATTTCCCTGTAACATGAAATAAGTAAGTTTTCACTGCTCATTTTCCTTGCTTAGAGGATGGGGAAAAACAGCTACCACAATAGGAGATTAACTACCTTCTTGGAGACTAGTCTAAGAGACTACTACACATAAGTCCTACACACAGGCCCTGATGATTTTCAAGATCCTCTGCGCTCACTGTCTGCATAATTAATGACAAGGAACATGTTACTTCATATAAAAGGAGGCTGTAAACAGCATGCAATCAACTTCCTAGTGGGTGTTTAGGAGCCGGCTTAAAAACAAGAGGCTGGTAGGTTGCAACCGCTGGGAATAACATACCACCTTCTTCCTTCCTCTCCAGGGCCAGTGCTAAGAAGATCTGTGAAGATATGAGAAAAATCTGCAATGTTGCTCAAAACCAGCGAATCAGTGCAATTCCCTGTGATTTCAGCTCAGTCTCATCCCTCTGCTCTGAACGCGGGCATAACGTTGCAGGTCGAGATCTGTGGGTGGGCAACTCCACCAGACTCCACCTCTGCAACACGCGTTTCAGGGGACTCGTAAGAGACACCTACATGGACACATACACACACCCCAGCTACAATCTGTTGCTCCCAGCCTTGACAAGCCCTTCATACAAAATTGTTAAAGTTAACTTTAAACATAGCAGGAGTCCTATCAGCTTAAATAGGAGGGGTTGTATGCTTGAAGCTAATCCTCGCACAAGCAATTTCCTGAGGAGATGCTTTTTTCTGAATGAAGGTCACTGACTGTTTGTCCTTGGCTATACGGACTCTGCCTTTGCACAGGGCTGCATATCAGCAGGGGGGGACCTGTCAGGCAACCTCGGGTAGGGCATGACTACAATATAAATAATTAATACAACTTTGCATTTTAATTTCATCATACATCTTCGTAATGATTTCCTAAACTCTTACTAATTCCCATCCCCCTCCACAGGCCAGGTCATTCTCAAAAAACCTCTGAAGTCTGGGGAAGATAAAATCACAAAAGGAAGTAGGATCAGAGCAGGAATTGAAAGAATGATTTAAAATGCATTTCAACACCTGCATTTCAGGAGGCTTGTCCTGAAACCTGACGTCTGATCGGCTACAAACCTGGGAAGCTCAGGATGCCTCTCTTTCCACACTGGGCAGATGGCATCACTTTTATTACTCTGCAGCCTCACATGTTGAATAGAACATTCTGATTTCTTTTTCTTTATATAAATGGACTGTTGTCTTTGCCTTCCTATGAATGCTCCTGCATTGAACGTTCATAAAGTGAGAGGAGGAGAAAAGAACCAAAAGAAAACAGGCATCTTTCTGTAGACTTACTCCGTACTAATTATTTCATACCACAAAGACAAAAGTTGACAGAGTGGAACATATGATCAAAATGATGAGCGCTATTAAAAAGCGCTGGCTGCATTTCCTAGTTACCACGGCATAGGAACAAGTTGCTAGGAAACCCGGTCGGCAGGCTCCTTCCCGGCCATGTTGGACTCGGAAATCAGCCATAAAAGGAATTCCCATGCCATTGCACGGTCGCTATGGCAACCAGACAGAAGTGATGGAGCCCAAGTTAGCGGCACACCTTAAGCAAGAATATGTTTCCTCTCTTTTTAACGTTTTCCAAGCCATAAATACAGGGAGTCTACAATTCTAAATAGCTCCCATCAAGGCCAAGTTTGTTTTTTTTTTTTTTTTAGCTCATTAACATTCACATCGCTGGAGACTTTGCCCATATAGCAAAGCAATTTGCAAGAAAAGAAAGATATCTGCAGCATCAGATTGCAATCACTTCATCAAACAGTAAGGCAAAACGCACAGAAGACGTGTAACTGCATTCTTACAGAGGGTTAAAAAACAGAAAGAGGAGGGTAATCCACCAGTCAGATATGAGATCTGGTGAGGCTGGGGGACCTAACGGGTATCAATGGGATTGTACATTCAGCAAACCTGGGTTTTGGCAGTGAACATGTTACAGGTTCACCTGTGCAACTGCAGCCAAGTCAGAGGGTGTTTGTCCGACTTCAGGTGTCTACCCTGTATCTCCTTCTGAGCAAGCTGCCTGGCTGCCACTTTAGCCTACAAAAGGATAGGTTACGTAGCCTAGAATTTACAGCATGATTTAGGTGACCAAACACAATCACAATCAGATGAGGCAAATCATACCGTTAATACTGCCAGCTAGCTCTCCACGACTATGCAGCGATCCCAGGATATCTGGCTCAAATGGAGATGCCTGTGCTACAGGTGCCCACTCTCGGCTGGATAGACCCTGCCCTCCCATGGTCTCGTGCCTTGCTGTACACAGCTACAACACGGCTATCTCAGACCCTTTCACAGCAAAGACAAGGAGTTCAGTTAACATCCAAAAAATCAACCTGAAACCCTTTGGTAAAGATGTTACGGGGAGGAAAACTTCACTGGGACCACACGCCAGAGTTAATTTTCTGATTCCTAGAGGTAAATTTGCTCCGTGCCAGCTTTAACACAATGTGCAATTTTGTTACGTCTTGCAGCTGCTGTCCATCACCTCGTTTATGCACAGCAATTACACTGTTAAACTAGACACCTACCTTGACAGGGGACTTCACTTTTCAAAGTCGGTCAGTGCTAGCATATACCAACGTCAAATCCTCACTCATCTCACTAGCAGTAGCCGGCTCCTCAGGCAAATACCCAGTGCAAATGCTGGGGACAGACACAGAGCTTCCCTGTCTGTTGCTGTGACATGCCAATGAAGGGCAACTGAGAATGAGGGGGATTAACAGAAGCTGAGATTCTTTTTCTTCAAAACGTCTAAAATGGCCCATGAACGAAAATTATAAAATAATTATACTCTGCCTTAAGCTGCACACAAAAAGGTTATTCACTACAAAGCCCTAGCAACCATCTTAGCCTTAAAGAAAAAAGAAAGCAGACTGCCAAAGCAGTAATGAAATGACACACAACTGTTAATTTCATGTCTGTTTTTCGAAAGTCTGTAATAACAACCAGCAATTCCTTACAAAGCATCCATTCTTGCTCCCTAATTCCCACCTAGGGATATTAAAAGACTTAACCATTCCCTAGCTGTGTCTTTCAGTAAGATAACATTCACTTCATTTCTTAAACAAAAATATACAATCTTTTTCAGGAAAATACTCAAATTCATAAAGGATCTATAAAAGTGCTGAAGTGAGTCCAAAGGACTTAGCAGGATTAGTGTGACATATCTGAACATACAGACAGATTCCTTCTGTGGCCCAATACGACTCGAGTTTGATGGCCTTAGCACAGTGCTTCGTATCAGAAGGTCACCTTGTATAGTTAAAATAGTTCTCAGCAGAAGAGAATGAGAACTGCACTAAACCAGACATAAAGCTGGGCAGGTTTGTGCTGTAATTAGCTGAAAATATACCATTTCGTCGTCATCATTTGTGTGTCTTTTATGATGACAAGTATTTATTACCAAAGTAGATAACGATCTGAAAATAATAGCAAAGGCAGGAAGGATTAGGAATAGCTCCTATAATTGTGTTGCAACATGATGTTACTGCATAATGAAAAAGGAATTCAGTTCCAGGAGCAGAAATGTCTGTGCAGCTACTGTGATCAGCCACTTGGGAGGAAGAACTGCCTCAAAACATTGATCCTGCTGACTGACTCAGGATTGACATTAACAGGTCTGCTAGTCTCATCCAGCCGCCAGCTGGTCTTATGTATGAGGGAGTAAACTGGGATCCAACAAAGATACTCGTGGTGAAAAAAAGAAAAAAAAAAAAAGGTGTATTCATGTATGGAACCAGCTCTACAAAAACAAACGCAAGCACATAAACGTTTATGCAGTTTAAAACAGGGTGAAGCTTAGGTAAGCAGCCACCAATGTATTGCTACCATCGTGAATTTAGGCAACACATACTCATACAACCCCCCCCCCCCCCCGCACGCAGTGCACGGTCTGCTGCAGTTCTTGGTTACAAGTGCTGGCTCTTTAGCACAAGACACGGGTACAGACTCCTGCTTTTAGCTTCAGAAGTCCTCCTGGGACACAGGCAGAACGGTGGCTGCAACGGCTCAGCTCACATTTGAATTCCTGGGGCTTCCTGAACCAAGCTGAAGCTTCTGCTTCCCAGAGGGCATGGACAGGCTATTTGTCACCACACTACAGACATCCTGGATCTAGGATGCAGTGACTCAACCGTCTGCTTCTACAGTTCCTCAGGTCAACCCATGCGCCTGGCCAAAGCATCAGCCATAGATCATGGCTTTGGTCCCCAGTGCCAATTTCAGCCTGATGTTCCCTACGAATTTTAACCTACAGCACAATACCAAGTACGCTTAGTTATTGCATGCTGTCTAATAAGCAATTCGATGAGCATTATATTTTTCTTTACATCTGAAAGATGCTGCAGTGAAAAAATTTGGGTAGGCTATGCAAATACATGAAACTGCTCCTACTTCGCTAATGAACTATTGTTTGCAATAAAATTAATCTCGTTCCACCCATGATATATCTGGTTTAGTTTTTCAAGCTCGCAAACTTAGATGCAAGCAATTTGTAGAAAGTGAAGCCAACATTCAAGAGATTCACTTTAAATCAATCAGGCAGTTGTTTTATTTATATAGCAGCCTTCAAAAAAATTATCTGAAGGCACTTTACAACGTGAGAACAACTTGGCAAAATCCCAGGAGGGTTGCTGCTAATGGTGTCTTAAGACAGCATTTGTACAGGGAAAGGGTTCCTAAATCAGTGCACACCTTTCTACTCAAATTTGCTTTATATCCTAAAGTTACAAACACAGTCATTCTAAGCAGGTATTTCTTGAGAGCTCATCCGCATGGCTTGTTTATTGGCCAAAATCAGCTGTTCTGGGGGCTGGAGATACTCCTTCCTCACCCAGCTCACCACGCTTTCAGGATAACAATATTCACTCCCATGGTCTAGGCAAGATTCACAGTTATTCCATTTCTGCATCTGAGGAAGGAACGGGAGTGGAAGGGAAGCTGACTTTAAGCCTTCTCTGCACTCTGCATGCTCCGCTGCAACGCCGGGCTTTGTCTGCCTGATTTAAGGTGTAAGACAGATGAGCCCTCAGAGCTGAAACTCACAAGAAGCTTTATGGAAAATACTTACAACAGACTCAGAAACAAAGCGAAGCTCCCGGAAACAAAGCAGCGCTCTGAAGCAGAGCCTCAGGAAATGCAGCTCTCCACTGACTTGTGCCAGCAAGCCCTGTACATTTTCATTATTTATATAGAGCTTTAGATGAGCAGAGCAACGTGCGCTAGGTAAAACGCACTGCACAAATCAGTCTGCTTCCAAAAATTTACAGTCTGATGGCATCAAAGGCGCACACTAACAAACAAATCAATACAAAACGTACGCAGGATGATGTATCGTATTTTGAGTTGGCAAGCAACTAGAAATAGGTTCCGTCTTAAGAACCATTTTCAGAAGAAACGGGAGCCTGTGAACTCTGCTTGGACAGCTATACTAAGCACATGGAAAGGCTTAGAAGGAAGGAAAAAGCATAAAGCCAGCAGCAGAGAAGGGGGGAGGCAAGGAGGATCACAAACTATACAGGGCTGGGAAAGCTGAAGGAGCTATGAAAATACATCGTGAGAGAGCACCATACAGCACCTCATTGAAGCTGGTGCGCATCAGGAAGCTGAACTCGATGAATAAAACAACACAAGTTATTTTAAACAAAGGACATGCCCAAGTGAAGTAAACACTGGCACAGTTACTAGATGTTTTGCTTTTAACGTTGTACTACAGAGATAGCTAATAGCGCACTGGGACTTTAAAGCTGTGCTGTAAATTGGTACTTGAACATGTCTATGCTACTGTTTTTAATTTCGAAACAGGCATCCAGTCATACAAGGTTAGTTTCAAACTTCTGCATTTTCCATGTGGTTTTGTCTCTTCTTTGTGCCGCTTTTAGAAGGAAGTGCTTGGATTAAGTTCAAGCTGAAGTTTAACCTCAGCTGTCATGTTCTTCACTGCTTGAGAACATCTCCCAAGCATTACAACTAGACAGAGAGGAAGATCCTTAACAGATACAGTGCAACAAGTAGATTCATTCTGCAAAGCTAGCTGCTAAGGGTAATTTTCAGGTATTTTTCCACATTCTAACTAAAAGCTCATGTGCTCTACAGACAGACTTGATTAATGGAGGCCTCATGTGCAAAAGCATGACTAATTGGGTACATTTGCTAGCCTGATCGTGCCCCTCCCCCAGAGCGAGGGGGATACATGCAGAACTGATGGCCATACCTAAAATCCTCTTCGTGAGGAGCTACGCCCCCACGACAGATTAAGACCTCGACTACAGCACCGTCTTCGATGCCTGAAGATATTAACCTTATCTCCACTCTGCATAAAAACCTTTATTAAACAGTGATCTTCCAGCAGCTAGTTTATGTGCTAGGCAATCACGGTCCCTGGCATTAGGGAAAATACAGTCTAGCAATAACAGTGTGTACAGAAGGACAAAGACAAGGCAGAACTGAGGTTGCAGTGCCTGCTGCGTGTACACTACTAATGGTTACAATAAGGTCTGCATTTAAAGGTGCAAGACAGGATCTGCTAAGCAGCTTAACTCTCCATTTTCTTGCTATTATCACTTTGCATTAGGTATACAGCAATACTGAAGGCTGTACGATATTTTTCTCTACTGATCGCACAGTACGAAGCTGTGTGTTATATCGAGGAAAAGGGATCAGCAATTTTTGGCATGGATACAAAAGGCATCACAAGGCAGACAGTAAAGCCACCACAGGACCAAAAGCTTGGACCTGCAGCACCCTAAGAGAGGCATCTGTGAGGGATAACAGCCCTTCTGGCTCCCACTGAATTTTAAGTATAAGGGGAACGAGGACCCTCTGCTTCTCACAAAATACAAGACACCACCACCAAGGCAACTGGTGGCATCTTCCCTCTTTGAAAGACAGTGTCTCTGAGCTCCTGCTAAGTTTCTCCCAACACATTTAACATGTAATTTAGGAAAGAAAAAAGACAGTCTGGAGCCCTTCCTTTCCCCCAGGAAAGCTTGCCAATGTTAAAATGCGTCCCATAGAATTACTATTATGGCATTAATTCTCTGGAAATAAAAGTAATGAGCTATGAGGCTAAGAGAAGGCTGTGGGGAACAAGAAGACCGTGTTCTCCTTTGTTCCACAGTGGGAGCTACCCCTGACATTTTGTGGCAACGATGCTCGACAAGCTCGAACGGGGTTGTACAAGGGGAAGGGCAAACTTGCTCTACGCGCTCACCTTTGAACTGCCAGATTGCCAAAACATGCATCAATTTGTCAGTTGGAATTTAAAGCGCTTTCAAGTCGCAGCAATTTAGAATTCCCCTTCCTCAAGTGAGGTGGCCAGAAACGAAGATAAGAGGTGGCAGAGCAAAGAATGGTTAGGTATAGAAGAGCCTTCTTTTGGGTGTGTTGAGGACTTCCTTTTCTTGAAGCAGCAGACTGTGCTCAATGTAATCTGAAGGTATTTCCCTGCACATTACGGTTTCCCATTGGAATGCTTCCACATTACCGTCGGTTGTTTAAAGAACAACTGTTAAACAGAGCGATCTTTTCCTTCTTTTCTGGGAAGGATATCCTATTTCTGGGAAATTTCAGCCAATGGCCACCAGAAGACGGGAGAGCGTAAGAATTAGAACAGAGGCTCAGTCACCTCAGCAGCATTGTTTTCTCATGAAGGGAGGGGGAAGAAACTGGTTTTTCAAATGAAAGGACAGTTTGTGCATATTTACATATAGGGAAACACGTACGGGTATGTCTACAGGACTCGTGCTTGCAATAACCTCTCTGCTTGTAAAAATATGGCATACAAAACGCTCAGTGAGCTTGAAAACATTTTGGGAATCACTTTCAGAGGCCTTTAAACAAGACCTAGAAAGTGAACTACTCAGTATCTGCAGGGCTTTTTATGTTTCTGTTTGCCTCTCCTTATAACCTTTCCTGAAACACTTACTGCAGGGGAAAAAAAAAAAAAATCCACCCCCAATGCAATATGTTTTCCTGGAAGAATGTAATGCATCTTTCTGCTCCTAATGAAGTTAACGCAGAGTTTATAATTGACCAAAACTGGAACACGACTGATTCAGCCAATGTCACAAACTGATACAACCACTGAATATCCTGTTTATTGTTTTTAGCGTATTTTCTCCACTCACTGACTGATGCTCCATTAAAATTCTTGAGGCCATACCAAAAAGAAATTCTGCCAAAAGCTGCCCATTAATAAGCAATTAATATACAAGCTTTAAAGTACAAGGTTGCTCATGCCATCCCACAGAAAATATTCTTTGCCTGCTATTTCTCACTGGAGACATTTTCTGACAGAACGCTCTATCTCTGCCAGGGATTTCAAAGTAGTAGACTATAATTCTCAAAAAGAGTAAAGTCTATAGTTGTTCGCTCTCAGCATACTTGGATTGATTAAACTTTAATCTTAAAGGCTGTTTTCTGGCCCACTTAACAACTGATGTAGTAACAGAAATGACACCATTAGTTGTACGGCATCTGCCAGCAATCAGAACAGAGTAACGAGGCCATTCAAGTATACATTGTGAACGTATAACTTGTAACACCAGGACCTTCAACAACAAGACCCTCTGCCCCAAAAGCAAACAGCCCCCCTCCTCAAAAAAAACAGTTCATTTTGGGCTCGCATCATCGACGTTTGTACGTGGTCTTGCTATACCCATTAAGCAATGCCGTCCTGACTCGTGCAGCGTTGACGATTCTCCTCGCAAGAAACAGTGCAGAGATGAAAACGCTCTTTGAAGAAATTCAGCTTCGTATCTGAGCCCCACAAGGGCAAGTGAGGGTGTAAGAAGTTGACATGGTTCTGCATTTCAGCATTCCAGTTATAATAGCTACTTGCAAAGGACTGACCGAGGATATTTTTTCTTAACCAGAGGACAGACCGAGGTCTGAAACAGATTCCTAATCTGCTGCAGGGCTTACACAAATATGGGCTGTCTGGTGCTTGGGGCCAACCCACGATGCACCCATCTTCACAAAGTAGACATTAACCTGCTCAGCAAAACCAAGAGCAAAGGCTAAAACAGAAAACCCCATCAAAGGGACAGAAACGCAGTTCCACATTCCTCAGAGGACAAAGGATTGTTGCGGTTTTCAAAGTAAAGCATAGCTTATAACAAACTTCACCAAATTATGCGTTTTGCCTGGCAAAAAATAGTTACAGACCGGAGGTAATTACTAGTCCATATCTAGGAGTCCGAGAATGTCAGAGCTCCTCCAGCTGCATAACTCAGACCTGCCAAATGTCACTCATTTAAACTGAAGCATATACATTTTTTTGGCTTTCATTAGCAAAACCCCCAAAAAACCTTTCACTTCTTCAATCCTGCAATACTAGAGTTACTACCAAACTGTCTTAGTCAAATGACCTTTTTCATGTTAAGGGACACAGAGCTGACAAATAGAGACTATTTATGACAACTTCACTTTTTGTGATGGGCCTCTGCACAGACACCTCGCCCACTGTCCTGTTTTTAGTAGCAAAAGCTACCGAAAGGGTACAGAAAGCAAAGCTTTCACAAAAAGCTTCTCTCTCTGGTCTGCTAGTCTTGCTTCTAGCAGCAACCAGTTAACAGATTTGCGGAGCTACATGTTACGCTGAGGCCATAGTGTTATTCCTTAGTGAGCGATGGACCTAACCTCTACTAATTTGTAGAATCCCTTCTTCGATCTATTTATACTCCTGTCCTCCACGGAAGGAGTCCCACACTTTAATCATATGGCACTTGTTTCATTAGTTCATTCACCAAAATAGCAGAACTCTTGTGATAAAATTCAGCGGATCAAACATTGATTCATTCTAAAATTATTTCATGCATATCTCAGGTCCTTAATTCTTAAAACTGTACCTTGTATTATAATGAATTATGTATTTAAACTTTCTTAATCTTGCTTCTTGTTTGTTTGCTTCTTTTGAGAATCTTAAGCTTAGTGCAATGAAAGTATCAGGAGTTTTGGTTTTAGCCAGCAGGACTTGATTTTAAAGCATCCTAGATGAAGTGCTCCTGTTCAATTTTGTATTCATCTTCAGTGTTTGCGAACTCAATCCATTCCCATTTGTATTTGCACTTCGGTTTCAATGCAAGAGGCTCCATCTATGGAATACAATAAACAAGTTGTGATCCTCTTAGAGTGTATCAATCCCCAGACGGTAAAAAAAAAAAAAAAAAAAAAAAAGAAAGAAAGAAAGAAACCAGATCTTTATGTGCAGATCTAGCGCTTAAGAGATCCCCCTTAGGCACCGTGGAGGCCTGTAAAAAGCATGAACATAAATACCATGATATTCTCGTTTTCCCAAATACCACTGCTCTCAGCTTTGCTCAAGTTCCTGTGGTGGGTACACTGTAATTTTGAAAAAAATAACTGACTGTTCAACTTCAGAAATAATCTGAATTCATATGTGGCTCTTCAGTGAGTCAGGTGAGATTTGTTGCTATGATGGCAGAGATTTTATAATGCTTCACATTATAATGCTTCAAAGGCTTTGATAATATTTCACAATCAAAAGTTGCAACCGTGTGTGAGGCACTATTTAGCGTTAGCTTAGGACAGACACCCTTGCAAACAAGGCCATGAATCTCATAACCATTATCCTGATATGACATTTTAAATACATGTCATTCCAAAGGGACTGATAAGGCTAAGACCTTCCCATTCTCATAGCCCTGAGCTGGATTTTGCAGTGTCTATTCCTAAAATAAAACCACACAAAAGAAGAAACCTAAGCACTGAGAAACATTTGATACTGCTCACTCAGGGGCATGCTGGAAATATTTTGCCACACAAGAACTCTAAAAGCATCTTAGGGAGACGAAAGCTTCCTCGCAGGGCATATTCCTGATTACATGCACTATAGGACAGCAATTTTATAATGGTATCCCTGACTTGTATGTGTTACACGCTGGAGATACTCTTTACGATACTAAACTACAACGAATTATACACACACACAAAAGGAAAAGATACAATGCAGAACACATAGATGACATGTAAATCCAGAGATTCATGGGTGGGATAAAGCAAGCTGAAATAGCAACCTCAGGCATGTTGTTTATATAAAGAAATAGCATCTTTAAATCATATGGGTAACACCAGTTGGCTTTCATCTGTTAGTTCTTTGCCTTTGTCGTTTGCCCCACATAACTGCTACATTAGCAAGACAGTCAACAATGAAAAGAATCACTCCCGAAATAATACAGAAAGAAAAGGGAAGGAAAGGTCAAAAAACGAAAAAAAAACAAAAAAACACCCTAAAACTTCAATTCAAAAAGAAGAAAAAGGCCAACCAAACTTTGTCGGTGATGGAACAGAGTCTGCGATCACCGAAATCATTACTTGCCAGCTTGATTTCATTGGAAAAAGAATGGGGCCCTCCTTCAGTCCCATATTAAACGCATTTATGCGCCCATCCTGAGCAGATGTTGCTCCCAGATCCCTGCTGCTTGTGTACTGTAGATTATGGGCCAGATTTACAACAGTATTCGGGGATTTAAGCATATTACTACATGTCACATGGGATCGGCAGAAATGCCAAACAAGGTTACACCTCTTATTTAGGTTATACTATAATAGCTATTGGAGAGCCTCATGAGGTGTTGTTTTTAACTTCTTCTGGGCAAGGAGCACTTTTGTGTACTTCCCGAACGCACATACAGTGCTGTCACCAAAAGCAGAATAATGAGGGCAGCAAAAGGAAAAAAAAAAAGCCATAGCTACATCAACACAAGGAAGACACTTCTGGTATTCTGAAACTCGATATTCCTCGGCCCCGTTCCCCAATCAATGTTCTAATTAATATTTTTCAACATTTTTAAATGCTTTTTTCCCCGTTTGCAATAAGAGATTGAATGAACAGCACAATCCATTAGAACAACCCTCATGGCCCAACTTCAACAAACAAGGAAATTCCAAATTAAAACATACCACCGAGCTCTGGAAACCAGACAATATTAAAAGCAGTGGGGGTGAACTAAGGGCAAAGTCAAGGCTTTAAATACAACTTTGCTCCGCTAACGTCCATCTTGCCTTTTTCCTGCTAGCCAGGGCAAAAAGAGGAAGAGAAGATAAAACGTCAGGGCAGAACAGCGTCCGATACGCGCACTGCGACGCGTAGCGGGGCGCTGGAGCACCAAAACATGAACCGCAACTTCCTTCTATATGGTAAAAGGATAAAATAGACACCTAACTTTGGGAAGATGTGCAGTTCCAGGCCTGCTTACAACCCACTCACAAGCTCGATGCTGAACCGAACTCGCGTCCGGCGAACGAGACGAAGCGTCCGGCGCGTGGGCGAGCCTAGAATTAAGAACACAACAACTTTGCGGTCAGTCCTCTGCAAGCGTTCTTTAGGCTAGAGATCATAACGGCATAAATAAACGAAAAACCCCAAACAGGGTGGCCGCAACCACGCCAAGCAGCCTCACTTTACCCTTTCCACTCACGCGCGGAAGGAAGCGCGCGGCCGCCACGGGGGGCCGGTCGCGGCCGCCCCACGCGGCCGTGACCGCGGGCTCGCAGCAAACCGGCAGCCGAGCTGGCCCCGACACCAGCGTCGGGTGCCCTCCGCTGCGCGGGGAGCCGCCGCCGCCGGCCCGGAGGCCGCCGCCCGCCGCCTCCCCCCCACCCAGGGAGGCCTCGAACCTTCCAGAGCGGGGCGCTGTGGGGAGAGAGGGGGGAGGCGCTGCCTCTCCTCAGGCCGCGCGCGCACGCGCGCGGGGACCCCCGGCGCCCCCTCCCCCCCGCCCCACCCCACCGAACGGGCGCGGTTGCCGCGGCAACGAGCGGCCGCCTGCCCGCGCCGCGCCGCGCTCACCCCCGCGAGGCGAGCGGCCGCCGCCGCCCCGGGTCGTGTCTCCGCGGGCGGAGGCGCCGCCGCCGCCACCACCACCACCGCCACCCCCTTCCCGGGCGGCCGCTGCCGCGGGGAAGGGGCGGCGAGGAGGAGGGCGCCGACGGCCGCAGCGCTCGCTCACCCGCCGGCGCCTTTTCCCGAGGACGTAGCCTCGGCCAGGTAACTCCTCCCGCCGCCTCGCTCCTTCCCCCGGCTCGGGAAGCGTGTGTCCGCGCCTCCCCCCCCCCCCCCCCAAAGCCACCTCTCGGGCTGCGGTAACAGATGGCTGTGATTAAAGAGCGTGATTAACACGGAGGAACCTCGGCGGGAGCTTGGCAGCGGGGCAGGTGATGGTTAGCACGGCTTCACTGTGCCCCAGTGACAGCTCGAGCGGACAAAAGTTTCTCTGTTCCCTCGGGCGCGTATGGCGAGAGACCCCGCGTTTTACTCGCAGTCACCTGTCGAAGCTAAGGGGGTTCATCAGACTTCGACACCGGAGCCCTCAGGAAGCTGCGTTTGTGTCGCAGAGAGAAAACAGAGGCGCTAGAAACGTCTGTCAGGTGAGGGTGCCCCGGGCGCCTCCGAGGGAGAAAAGCTCCCAACCGCCGTCTGACTGAAGGAGGGGGGGGGAGGGAATCAGTCTGACCTTAATCATATGAAGTAGGCAGGCGTCAGTAAAGATGAGTTGGTCTAGCGGTGCATATACTGCATCTCCCTGGCCTGTGCCGCTCCTTCGTTTTTAGCCAACTTCTGATACTTCCACTGAGGTCCTAAGAAGGCATTTTAGCCAGTCATGTCCTAAAGGCTCAGGCCTAGGGTAAATCTTGCCCAGTTCTGTAGCAGAGCAGATGATGCTCTGAAACATGAGGTTTGAATTGTGTTAATACAAAGCTGCAAGTGTTAGTAGCCTATCGATTGCAGCTGCTGACAATATCAGTGTCCCTCTGACATCCACGAGGGAAAGGGATGAAAGGAAAACCTCACGGAGTCACAACCTCTGAGACCAGGAAGGACTACGAAAACCATCCAGCCCGATCAACCCCCTTGCACTCGTAGACCACAGGATTTATCCCAGAAGCTGGATGAAATAGTCTCTTTCAAACAGATGACTTATTTTAAGTATTTCAGGTGATGGCGAGTTCATCGCTTGATAAACTGTCCCTGTGCTCTGTTATCCTCTTCGCTAGGTAATTGCGTGGTGGTGGTGGTGGTGGTGGTGGTTTTAAAACTTGTCTGCCAGCTTTGCAGGCAGTAAATCTTGTTCAGTTTTTGTCAGTATTGTTGCAAAGCCCTTAGTTCGCTATCAGCTGCTTTTTCAAGGTGTGTGCAGATAAACACAGTGATCAAGTCACTTCTTAAGCTGCTTTTCAAATTAAGCTGAATAAGTTAAGCTCCTTAACCCTTACCTGGGTCATTTCTGTGGCCCTCCTTTGAACTCCCTTTAGCATTTCCACATCCTTCTTTAAAAGAAGGGATGAAAGCCAGACACCCTATCCTGCTTGCTTATCTCACCAAGTCATTGCAGAAGCAAGAGAGAGAGGGAAAACTTCTTGATATTAGATTTTTAAGGTGTCCAAACTTTCATGAGAAGGCAAAGAGAATTTTAATTTCTTTCAGTACAGCATTCTTCATTTCTGTTCGACCTGCAGTAGGCGCAGAAGAAACTCTTACCCATTCTAGTAATCCATAATCCTTTGAGGGAGAGAAAACGATCTGTGTTCTCTTCTGTTCTATTTTCTAGTGTTCTATGTATGTTATTTCTATACATATAGGATTACAGGCTTTGCACTTGTAGGAAATAATACAATGAATAATAAGGAAACGTGTAAAGAAAAGGCGTTAGGTCCCTATGCAAGTGACAGACCTGACTCTTGTTTCCATCTTCCTGATGGAATATATTCATACTTAGTACTATGGGCAAAGTATTATCTTAAATATCGTGGTGTTAACCGAGTTGTATATTTTGTGCTGCTTTATGGTTTCTGATCTTTAAAGGTGTACCTGGGGCATTCTTAAGACGTACTTCCAATTTTTCAAGGACGTTAAACACAGTTGCTGAAATGGTGTTTAGATTCTCACCTAATTATATGATCCAGAAACTTTTATATCTTAATAAAAACGCCTAACATCTGAAAGACTTATGCTAAATTGTAAAAGCTGATATATACCACAGAACTGTGACGATAGATTATTAAATCCTAAATAAAGACCGTAATCCCACTAAACGCTTGACTCCAGTCTTGTTGTTCACAAACTAAAATTGTTAAAGTTATGCTTTATTGTTTTGCAATAAAGTGCAGCCTAAATGTGGACAGTTCCTGAATTCTGTATAGTGTCCAGCATCAGCTTCAAGAATTGAAAAATGGAAACATTTTTTGAGCCAAATACTCCTTTCATTAATACCAGCATACAGACTAACTTCAGCAGACTTTCAGTGATGCAACAAGAGTGAATTTGGCCCTTGGGGAATAACTTTAGCAGGTGACTTGTGCTATCTGATAGGGGAAGATATTCTCGAGCGTTGGCGTGTCACAGTTCTTAGAACATTAAGTCACTGAAGATGCCTAGATAAACAGAGCTTCTCGAGAGAATCACAGCTTCTGGCTGCAGAGTCCCTTGCTCTTTCTTCTTAAATAATCTTTCAACCTCCCCTGTCCTTTTTTCCCTTTCCTTTTTCCTTCTTCTTACCCTTCCCTTATTCCTTGTGAAGAAGGCATTCCCTCAGAGACCTGTTTGCCAAAGGGCAACGTCATCAGGCACGAGTACAACCGACCACAACTGCAAATGCATTTTTCATTCGGACGTGAAGTTTGATGAACTGCAGAACTAGCGTTCTCTATTTTCAATAAAACTACTAAATGGAGTACGCTTCCAATCAGCCAGTAGGATTTTCACATTGTGGAAATACGTCCTTCCTTTCTCTTTATGGTTCTCAAAAGTCATCGTTAATTTGTATGTAAATGTTAGTGCTGCAGAAAACACTGAATTTTTCTCTTCAGTTATTGAGGATGTAAGGCGTGATCAGCATTAGTGGAATTTCATCCATGTTGTCTTCCCAGTATGTTATAAAAAGTAAAGAGCCAGGTCATTTTTCACAGTCTCACTTAATCCATGTTTTCCTTTTCTGAGATTGCCACCAAAGATCAATTTACAAATTGTGTATAGCGAGGTATGTTGTTTGTCTGGTGGTAATTAACTTACGTGTTTCCAATTCTACATCGGCCTTTTACATGAGTGACGTTACAGCCTATTGCCCGTGAACAGTGAGAGTACAAATGTGCATTATGACGTTTTTAGGCATCACAGAAGCCCCAAGAGCAACAGTTGCAGGTTGTGGTATCTGAGATGTTCTCACAGATTGCCTGTGAGCACTTATACAGTGAAGCAGTAGTGTTAACAAGAATACATGTCTTTCACAGAATAGGACTTAACAGTTATGTAATTAATGATCCAGCGTTGTCATTTTTGTTTTAAATCGTATTTGGCCATCTCTTTGAAAATTAGTAACTTCATTTTCAATAACAATCTCTTTCTGATAATCCTTGAGTTATTGGCAAGTCTGTACAATATTTTCAAATATCAAATTGTTGACTTATTCACCTCTTTAGTTTGCACTGGCTGTAACAAGGTTCATTTCTCTTTTTTCTTTGACAGATGCAGCAAAAGTAGTAGTTTAAGGTGGTTGTTAACTAACACTTTGTTATTGGCTTTCTTGATTTCTTTGATCATTCAGTAATATGAATTTGCTAAATACCTTCTCAGAACACCTGTTCTGTATCTGAGAAACTTCAGTTTATTTTGACATCTCTTTAGATTTCTATGATTCTTTCAGAAAAATGTTGTCATGGTACTTAAAGACATGACTGCATTGTGCTTGACAGTCTATGAGTTTTTCCTCTTAGTACTTCTGATTTACCTCCCTAATCCTCTGTGAATATAATTCACATCTCCTCTGGTGCGTGGAACACATCTATTTTTACAGGCCAGTCAGAATAGTCTCTCAATAAATTTGCATGCTGCTCCTTGGATCACACCAGTATGTCTCCTTCTCACATTACCTCTCTTTTCTTTCAAAGTTAGTTGAATACAAGTCATTAAGTTCCTGGATATGTTCAGGAGGTAATACAGTATAGCGGGTAACAAATCTGGAGATAAGACTCTCTTCCCCGTGACTCTCAGTGATTTGCTTGTAACCTTCAGCAAAACACCACACATTTTTGTGGTCTCTCTCTTTCTTCCTGCTCTTTGTTTTTCTTATTTAGATTGGTTTTCACTCTGTACGTCAACTGGCACAGCAGAGCTCCAGCTTCACATGAGTTCCTGAGGTGCCAGTATAAAGCGTAGAGTAACTGCTCACCCCTTTAGCATTGGGCATAACGTCAAAGGAGTAGGTAAGGCTGGAAGAACATATGTGACCCTAAAAAGTGAGCAGGTGTGCAGACAGCTTCTAAGCATATGGAGGTAGATTATCGCTTTAAAACGCAGCTCCGAATAGAGGGCAAGGGTATCAGGGCGAGGGTATCATGGTGACCAGATTTTTTAATTAGAAAAAGGAATGCTTTTGTGTTAGCAACATTAAAATCCCAAAATGAAATCAGGCATATTAGCCGATCTAATGGTTTTGTACAGATGAAATTGCGATATGAAGCCACAAAGTTGCTAAACTATTTCTGTATGCTTCAGACAACCATGGGGAAAATGTCTGGTAGGTACCCGCCCTCCTCTTCCCCACCCTTCCCTACAGGCAAGAACATGGTTTTGTTTTGCATATATTGAGTCATCCAGTTATTGTACTTACCTTGTAATGTCATTCTCAGACATGTTAAGACAAGATTTAGCCTTCAGTAACAGTTGGCATAAAATGCATATTCCTTATAAGACTAGGATTAAACCAAACAACAGAAATCATTGTGTTGAAGTAACAATATATTTTGTTTAAAACGGTCTTTATATCCCTTAAAACAGTCTGGGATGGTGAGTACGAGGGTGTTTTTACCATTCTAAGAAGAAAAAGAGTGAAAATGAGTAAAGATGGAAAAAGTGGGGTTATCCCCTAAAGCTGGACCTCTGTAGCCCACGCAAACTTCCCAGAAGGCAGTTCCATCCATCCGCAAGCGGTCTTTGTGGCTCTGTACTGCCAACTTGCTCATTGTGCTATTGCAGTGAGGCTGAAGACCTCGCGTAGTGTTTCTTTGCTTATATAAGCAAGACAGCAGAAATTTAAAAATCGAAGCAGGTAGTATGAACAGGTGTTTATATGTTTCTCCCTGTCTAGAGGCATATTAAGGGCTATAATTAGAAATGTGCCATATATTTTGTCCAGTTTTCTAAATAGAACCTACCTCCCGCAGAGAAAATCTGTGAAAGCATCTTCTACATTAAAATGTGGTACATTACTATAAGAGCATAAGCAGAAGTAACTGGTTGCAGATACCTTCGGTTATAAATATGATCTTAGACTTATATCTTCAAACAACCATAACAAGACACTAGAACGTTCCATTGAAAAAGTGTGAACATCTGCTAACGCGCTAATCCTGGGATGTTTCAATTTATTACTTCAGTACAGATTTGACAAACCGTCAGGATCTAGAGATCACTCAGAAAAGGCAACCAATTCTGTCAGAATCCAAAATATACTGTGGACAATATCCTATACTACTGAAGTTTCATGTGATCAAATTCCTAGTTTCCTGTCTATGAATCTAATATTCTGTTAGATCTCAATGCCACTGATTCCCTGCTAGTGAATAGACCAAGCTTTAAGTTAGTATGCAATTTTGTAATTAGTAAGACAAAGCTTTATTTTTCCACCAATGGCAAGACAGAGTCACCTTTGAACAGAATCAACTCTAAGGAAAAAATATATATATATTTGCTTTGTGTGCAGGTTTTGATTAACTAGTGTGATGGATGAAGCACAGGAAAGACAGAAGTTCATTGGCAGTGCTCCATATATAAGGGAAGTGCCATACAAGATGGATTCAGAGCATCAGGTATGCCAGAAAGCAATACATAAAACCAAGGGATGACCGCAGTGTGTGCTGAAAGTTATTTTCACTTGGGTACGTTAACAGCCTGAGAGTGGTTCTTCTAAAATGGCTATTTCTAAATAATGAAGCATTTATTTCATTATCTTACAGCACTAGTTTAAAAAAAAAAAAGTCATGCAGCAATATTTTCATCAGCATCTTTGTTCTGCACAGAGCTGAATTCATTTTACACAGGGCTTAATCACATGTTGATACTTTAATATATGTATTTCAGCTGTATCTGTAAGTCATATCTGCTTACTGCACTATCACAAGTATATTTTCTACTCATAGCCTTACATTTCAGTAACACTTAGGAGCCCTTATAAGGACTAGGCCTCAGTAGCCCACTTGCCGTTTAAATTCGGTAGAAGACTGTGACTATTCCTAATTGCTTACTAAGCAACGACAGCTATTCAAGAGAGCATCTGGAGCCTCTTCTGCTTCATACATCAAAATAATTCTCGGCTAAATTCTGAATGCTAGTCTTTATTACTGGTAATTATGTAAGAGGCAGAGAGATCAGATTATGAATTTTAGAGCCAAGATGAAATTTGTAAAGATGGCAGTTAAATCATCTGTTGATTTGCAGATTGGGGCAGTTTCATATGGAATCACTGAAAATAAATTTAGAAATCTGCAAAACCCTTTACTTTTAAACCCTTGTCACTTTTTAATAGATTTTTAGACTAACTAAAATGGGAAGGCTGAAGTAGTAGAGGAAACATCCAGAAAGATTGCTGGAATATAATATTGCTATACAGAAACAAATGTATCTGTTTGCCAGTGCTATCTTACTGTCAATAGTTTAAACACCTGAGGTGGAAGGGAAAACAAGCAGCGTAGGGGCTTTTGTTAAAAACAGCACGCGGGGACTGAGTACACAATTTCTGGCAGAAGGCATTTTGCAAGTAAAGGTTTGCAAGAGTTAGCTTTTCTTGAAGACTGTGGATCAAATTTGAAGTCTTTCCATTAAATTGGAAAGAACTTGGTTTTAACCAAGTTAGACTGCTAACTAAATGCTACAAGGGTGAACCCCCCTCTGGAGACAATAACATAGTGGCTAAAGCATTCATATGGAGGGGAAACAAACCCAGTGCTACGTCCTGAGCGAGCAGTCTAACCGCTGAACTATTTAGTAAAAAGATGGCTTGTTGCCTCCATGCCTTCCTCTGTTACAGAAGAAAGTGTAGACTCAGTTCCAAGACAGGGCTTAAGGGTGGGAGCTGTAGTGTGTCAGATGTGGAAAAATTCTGTGCCTTCTACCAACGTGAAACTTAAGTCTATAGAGTAAACATTTCTCTTATGTAGTTGAAGCGTTTTCAAATCAGGTCATTACATTTAGGTCAGAGTCATTCCCTAACGTGCACACTATTGGCAAATGCAGATGGTAAGACTTTGACTTGGCTGGATTCAAGCTTCTCTGTTCTACAAAGCAAAGCAGTCTTCCTCGAACTTTGCAAACATTCAAACATGCAATTGGTGAAGACTTTGGCTGGGTGTGCTTGCCTCTCCCCTACACTTTCTCTTGTAAGTGACAATGCTTTTGTAATAGTTGTTAGGTTTTTGATGTATATTTCTGATAATAATTTGAATACGCTGCTCACTTACCTCACTTCTATTTTGGTTATTATACTGCCCTCATCAGTGTATTAGGTGAACAAAATAATAAACAATTACAATTTCTGACTCATGTTTTCTTTCATCATCTTTCCAGTGAGAGAATTAACGTACTGAAATGTTTTGATTTTGCCCCCCTCTCCTTCCCGTAACCCTTCAGTAATACGGGTTCATAGGAGGGAAGACCAAGTCAAAAGAGTGCACGTTAGTGTCGGACAGAAAGTCAGCCAAAGGTTTGTAAAGGGCAGTAGCCTGTTGTAAGTTCTTTGTACCAACTTGGACTGGTCCCTGGGCAACTGTGGCTTACGTCTTCATCAGGCGGTAATGCAGCTCAGTAAGAGTGCATTTACAGAGTAAAAGAGTTGGTGTCAAGGACCTGACATCCACACTGTATGCATTTTAGGAGGTTTTACTTCAGAATGGCACTCTTCCGGTCACATGGAGCATATTTTCCTGTTGAGTTTCATCTGAAAGGAATTTTAGGTTGTCCTCTTCCAGACTACTCCACAATAAAGGAAGACTATCAAGTTGCTTCAAGAGTACAAATCCTAATCTGAACTAAAATGCTATTATTGCATGTGCACCCTCTGCCATCTGAATGGCTCCTATAAATTGCATTTGATAGTTGGGGGGGAGTTTTTTTGTTTTGTTTTTTCATACTGTGTCTAACTGCAGGGTGATACACATGCCTGAGAATGAGTTTCTTTTAGTGGCAATCAGTCCAATTAAATTATTGTCCCAAGTTCACTTCTGTATCTAGAAGAACTTTTCTTGCCACCGGTCAGTCCCTTATTTGTGTTCAAGTTGATTTGGGTGGCTCCCAATTGCAGTGGTGTTCCTGGCATTCGTTCAGGTGCAGGACAGATTAAGACCATCCAACTATGTTTAGTACAGAATAGCACACTGAGGAAAACATCATTCACAAAACAAATCATTCACTGAGCACCAATCATCTATTTGAGTAGCTTGACTGGAAATATTTTTCCAGCCCTGTGCACCCTGCAGACAAGGAAGAGATACCTAGAAATTGTGTTGTCCTGTTTTCGTGCTGTAAAAGGTTATTGCTATTTACCATGCAAATATTCAAAGATTTTAATTTTAATAAGATATAGCTTTCATAATAAGACCACTAATCATTATAAAGGCTATTATGCCTCATTGAAGCTAGATGTCAAGTAAAAATTAAAGAAACATTTGCGTATACTGTTTTCATTTAATTATATGGGGTAAGATCTGTGAAGGAAGCGTTCTAATGCAAGTGAAAGAGATAAAATAGAAGATAGCAGTCCAAAGTGATCCAACGGTTGGTGAATTTCACAAGAGTCATACCAGACAACTCCTTAAATATGTGGACACTTTATTTCAATGTACCAGAGGATTTTTGTGCCAGCAAGTATACTTGGCTTATATATATTTCATGTATTATAGTACAGGATAATTCTTTCACATTCATGCAGCTTTTCATGAAAGAAAGTTTACCCTACAGATGTTTCTATTTATATGACATTGAAACTGTTTGGCAGGGGTTCAGCTTATTTGCATTATTTAATACTTATTTCCAGAAGAAACATTTCTGTTTATTTAATGAACTTTCTTCTAGTTATCGAGCTAACTTAATAGCCTGCAAATGAACACAGCTATCTACTGGTTTATCATTTCCTTTACTAAGCAAAGCTTTATTATTTTTTATTCCCAGTGTACAGTATTTGTCAAGACATTTATTCTGCTCTTTCAAAAGTGAAGTGAGACTATTTTGCACACTGCTGAGTGAAAATTTATCCACTTATACACTCAGACCATAAGAATGGATGAACTCACTCTTTCAATTGTCCTCACGTTTACTTCCCTCCCTTTCTCTTTGATGTGGGGAATATGTATGTTTCCATTAGACCAGGTAGTCCGTACCTCTGCCTTAATTCTCTGCCCTTCCCCACCACGATTTGGTTGGGCATTTTGGACACTACATTTTTTTCTGCGAAAAAATAGCTATCCAATTTATTTTAGAATAAGCAATAATGGAGACTTAAAGAATTATTTGTGAACAACAGCTCCCTCTAGCTTTTGTTCTGCTCTATTTGTCGCCAACAGTTTAAGACCTCTACCTAAATAGAAAACTGAAACTAAAATAAATCTCTTCCTAACACAAAGACTGATCTTAGTGTCTCAGTTCTACGTTTTGAAAGACTGCATTTATAATTTTTATCCCAGATTGAAAGCCAAGGGAATTAAAACAGTGGAACTAAGGATGTTAAAATGGACTATGAGATTAGACGATTATACACCCTTTATGGTCTCAGCTTAAATAAACATTTAAAATATCTGGGTAAAAAGAAAGGAAACTACAATGCCTCTGAGAAAAGAATCTTAATCACCTTAAAACTGAATGATGTGGCTCTTCTTATTTTCTAAACTGTGGATGTAGAACAATTATTTCTTTGCTGGCTGAAGTTTACATACCAAGCTAGCAACTGAGCACACGTAGCTTTTAGGAATTTTTCGTTCTTATGCTGCTCCTTATTTGCACCATATGCTAAAATAAACTACACTGCACTTCACTGACCGCTCCCCCATATAGCTGTGTTGTCTGAGGCTTTGAAGTAGCATCTAACACTTTGAAGGAGACCTCCGGCCCCATAACAGAGTAGCAAGCAACAGTGAACATCTGGATTTTTCTAGGATATTTAAAGAGAAGAGTGAAGCTACAATAGGGCATAGTAAAGACCTACTCTGCTACCAAGGCATTTAAAACCAGACTTAATGATATGATTAGCATTTCAGTTTATGACGTATCCGTGTAAAGAGAAGCTATCTGTTGTTAGAGAGCTATTTTATTTGTCACAGAGTAAGATCCAGCGGTTTAAAGCTCAAGTTAGAAGAATAAAATGTGAAGAAAGTGCGAAGTTTTCATGATAGGCAGTTAATCATTGAACAAGTTGTTAACAGTGTGGTAAACACACCATCCTTCCAAGCATTTAAATAAGACACACCTCTCTTTCTAAAGTGTAATATTTAGACACAGAATCTCCAAATAAAACAAACAAACACACACCCTCCTACCAATCCAACACCACACAGCGAGAATAATACAAAAACAAAGTTAGAATGCAGTGACTGGTGAACTCGATGGCAGAAATGCCATTTACTTCAGAAAGGTTGTTTCGTATTTACGTTCTACTGCCGCTACAGAGCGATACCTTTCAAGAAGTCCCTTCAGCTTTCTGCCTTAGTGCTTTGAGAGTGGTAGTTGATCAGTAGGATCTAGGACTAGACAGTCATCTGTCTCTTCCACTGCAGCTCTACGCTCTGCTACCTGCCAGTAAAGGGTGACTAGTGAATGAAATGATATTCCTTCACTCAAAGAAAAATAGTATTCCAAGAATGAAATGAAAATAGTAATTTATCTAAACATTATGGAAATTGGCCTCATCTACCAACTGTCAATGAGATAGTAAGATGGAAATTCTGTAAAATTAAGATAGCATATAAATTTATCTCCTAGATTCTGCTTTCGTAACAATACTGACTTGTTACTCCTTTTCACTGCTGTATTTTTCACTTTAAACTTCTAATGCGAGATTGGCAAGATGTGTCATATCAACATTTTCTGAACGCAAACCAGAAACAGTTCGCTAATTTGGATGACAAAATATTTTCTGCTTCTGATTGAAATGCTGCTGTAATACCAACAAATAATGCAACACGTTGAATGTACAGTTTTGATACAGCTTAATGAAATAATCGTCATTAAAATATGCAAGTTACTATAGAAAACAGATTTAGGATCAGGAGGGTCCTTGGCAGAATCAGTTCAGAGAGATCTTAGGAGAGGGTACTTCAAGAAGATTTAACAATAATACTGATTATCATTCAGTGACTGTCTAATATTTAATCACCATTTTGACAGCGGCTCAACATTTCCTAAGATGTTTCTCTGATTATTAATTTTAATCTCAGCTAATAGGCTAGCATTTTAGCTATATCATTAGACATGTCTCCCTCCGCAGAAGTTTTCCTTCCTTCTTTCTAGAGAAGGTTCAGCAATCTTTCCTTTATACTATGTAAAAGCAAGATTACATTTATACAGAATTTGCCAGATTGTGAGTAACGTATATGTCAGTACACGTTACAGTTCTTTGACTCTATCTCTCTCTGCATATGTAAACACAACCCAGATCCTCCTCTTGTGTGTTCTGTTCCTGCTCACTGTACTAAAGATCTCTGAAAGATGAGAAAGGAACCCTTTACTGCCCTTAGAATTGAGCGTCAACATAATCTCTGTATGTGAGTCATCTTAATGTTGCTCTTCCCACGCACAGATACATGTAATAGTAGAACTGTCTTTTTTCTTTATATGTAATTTTTTTTTAAACTCATCCTCACTCAGTGAAAGTAGATCTAACTGTTTACCAGTGCCATGCATGGACTTCCTGAATATGTAAGAGAGAAAGGGCTTTAGGAGTTCCCTATAGCACTTGATTAATATAAGTAAGATCAGTGCGCCTATACTGGAGAATGTTAGGTTACTACCCATATATGAACTTCTGAAAAATGGATTTCTCTTAGTTATTGCTTTAGAGCAACCCAAATAAGTGTCATGCTTGTCAAGCAGGTAAGCGTAATCAAACATGATCTGGTTAAGTATTTATACCACTCCACCAATAAGCCCTTGTTTCAACATGTGAGGTGCTTCTTTTAGCTTTTTCCTTGTATCCAAATACATTAAGCCAAATTACATGAACTTGTTTTTCTGTGTTTAGGAGAGAAAGTGTGATGTGCCTGAAAGTTTATTACGTTATTTGCAAGTTTACTTCACTTTTGATTAACATAGTGTTCTTGGGGAGATTTTGTTGGTGGTGGTTCTGGGTTTTTTTTTTTGTTTTGTTTTGTTTTTTAATGTAGCTCCTTTCAGGATGAAATTATATTTTGTTTAAGGGCTTGTTATTTTCTTATTCTAAACCAAGTAAGCATTGCTGGGACATGTTAACTTGAAAAGTAAAATTTTCCATCCCTGAGCACTCAGTATTTGTATTCTTATTTGGACGTTCCTTAACATGAGAAGTTTCTATGTTTTATCCCTTTACAAGGAATTTTAAAGACTGGAATTCATCTTTGAGTGTTAACGATAAAGGGATACATGTAAATGAAAAATGCTAACATCATAATGACAAAGGCCATGCCTATTCCCTAGAATACAGAAGGCAGAATTGTTCTGTGGAACAGGAACATATGAAGTGTTTTGTAATTGTACAACCATGACTTGATTTGAATGGCTTACATTGTAGTTACCCTGATGGCATTAACATGCAAAAGGTCACAAGTTCAAGTGAGACTTGGAAGTTACCAGATCCGATAAACTTAACAGGAAGCATTCACTCATATCTGTTTATGCCACAGTTTTACTTTTTTAGATTGCAGAATCAAAGCCAAATACTGCTTTCAGTTATATTCTTGTAATAGTACTCTGGCAAGTTATCTGTGAAAGAAAATAAAAGATTTTTAACCGAAGGCCCTGGTTTGCATAGTGAAGATTCCCCTCCTCTGAAGGGAGAGCTTTGTATAAAATGAAAACAGAGTTGAAGAACATACTATGTTATCTAGAAATATCTGACTTTGCTACATGTTATACAACTAGGGGGGAGAGCAGAGTGGAAAGAAGAGGAGGAGAAAGGGACTTTCTATTTATGGATGGTGCATTTCTTTTCGTCCTGCTACTTAAATTATTTGTTCATATCCTGCTTAATTTGTACTGCAGTTTTTTTTTTTCCCCCCCTTCCCCCTCTCAGAGAAAATGATATTTCAGGCACTTTTTTTTTTTTTTTTTAACTTTTCTAGACCTCTGCAAATGAATGTTCTGGAAGCGAACAGAGATCTGCCATCAAATCTTCTGGGAATAAACTAGGCTTTAGATTTCCTATTTTAGACAAGATATCAGTCAAGCAGAAGTTGAAACCCAGCCTTAAAAAAGTAGAGAAAAGTGTACTTGACCCAAATAAAGTCACTGCAGGTAAGTACTGGATACATGAAACTGAGTCTCTTGTCCTAATATTAGAAATAGCAAACTGGATGGATGCTTTGCCGTTTCATCATCATCTTTCTACTACTGCAGTGCACACACATTTGCTTTGTTTTCTTCATATAAACAGACTCTTTTTATAACACAATAGTTTCAAAGTAGAATTTATGCTTGCATTTTTAGGTCTTCTTTAAAATGACAAACAGTGGAAAGTTTAGATGGGCATAACACCTGTAACTAAAAACTTTGTCTCGGTGAATTGAGTGAAATGATTTAGAGATACTGTTCAGAACAACTGAAATTATTTTTAGAACAGCAAATTGCAGAATATGCAGATGTGTCATTTAGTTAATTGTGAAACATGGGATCAAAGGCCGGAGATAAAGCATGCGTTCTAATCACCTTATTCCTACAGGGTGCAGGCAAAATTTTGCTGTTTTGTTCACTAGACTTTAATAAGAACACGACCAAGTCCATATTACATGGAACTTGGTAATTGAGAGATAAGAGAGGTAATTTACAATGAATTATTTGGGTTTAAAATACAAAAAAAAAAGTTGCTTTTACTTCTTATCATAGTTAATTTTATCAAAAACAACAAATAAATCCTCCATAATTTAAATAACAGCCGTTAAACAAGTTCCAGCCTAACAATTCTCAGAATACAATATAAAGTTTGCCAGGATTAGCTAATCAGTTTATTGTTTCAGTGAAGTCAGTTAGTATGTAGGCCAGCAAGTTGCTTTTTAAAGTGATATTCCATTTTCAAGCACAAAGCTCAATATTTATACAACAAAGACTTTTCACCAAATATCATAGCAGATGGATAGTTTCTCTCTTCTTCAGGGAGATTATGGGAATGCAACTACAGCTCTAGAGACAGAAAACAGGCCCATGCAGAGAAATAGCTATGCAGGAATGACAGTCCTTGCAGGTTCATATCATTGTAGAAATAGCTTGCATAAACAAAAAACTACTTTGATATTGTTCTTGATGGGGATAATTATACTTGGGGCGCTCTACACAATCAAGAATGCCCTTGAACATGCAAGACAGTTTTGCTAAGTTTTAGAAAGGAAATAGATTAGGTCCTTTGCTAGTTTTGATTTACTGCACATTTGCGTTCCGCTAATTCAAAATACATCGTTCATGAAAAAAAAAGTATTTTCAAATTAAGGATAAATCCATCCACTCTGCGTTCATGTAGGGCTGAGGTAATTCCACTTATATCGGCATTATTTCACGTCTCTAGTTTAATTTAGAGCAGAAAATAGGCCTCAGGTATTTGGGGAAAAAGTATAGTCAAAATTAACCAGTGCCCTGATCTTGTAACTGTGTGAGGACAAAAATCTTATTTCCATTCAGAGCTTCACTTAAATCAACAAGGAGTCTCCTGAGCAAAAGGCTGCTTTGATTTAGTCAGGCAGTCATCTGCAGCATAGAACCGGTCTTTTTTTCCCCTCCCCTTCCAGACACAAAAAAAGAAAGAAAGAAAAAAAAAAAAAAGCTCAGTGCTTATAAATAAAGCAAAGTCAAATACAACTGTGGACTTGCATGTCATTTTTATGTATATAACTTGTTTTATCTGTAGGGAGAAAACCCAAACTTTCCTTTAGTTTATCAACAACATGCAATTCAAAGGAAAGTTTATCCCAAAGCCCTTCCTATCCCAGTGGCTGTCCTGTCTGTTCTCTTCATACTGCATTAGAGCAGGGATATATTCTCTCATTTCCCCATCACATTCCTAATATCTTTTATCTTCACGTTTATTTATCCCCGACATCCTTAACACGCATGCAGACATGCTTGCCCAATTATTTTAAGTACTTATCCGCCCCCCACAGTTTGTTTCTGACTACCCTCCACCATTTAAACGAGTTTATCTTTACAGATTCCTGTGAAGTTGATTATTTCCATTTCAGTGATAAGCACAGCAAGTGATTTTTGTATAGGGTAAATTTTGGCAGAGCAAAAGACTGAATCCAGTATCTTATCTCCGACGTGACGGTCCTGACCATTGATTATACTTTCCATTCAAAATTTTTTCGAGGGGGGCTAGGACACTTCTCTCTCTGCTGGGATCACGGGCAAAGAGTCAACTGTGAAAAATGATGCAGCACTAGATGTTTTTCTTTCTTGGATGTTTCCATCTCGGAGTTACCACTTTCACAGACTTCAGGAACTCTCAATTTGCTATCTAGAGAGTAAATGCATTGTTTTGAAGGAGAGAAAGAGAAGGAAAGAAGGTTTAAAGATTATACAGCATGAGACAGTCCTCCCAGGAGGCAGCAGAAGGAAAGCTGCCTATCCCTTGTTGATTATTGGTGTGGAAAACTAGTGATCTTCCGTAAAGCATGCGTAGATAGGTTTTGCCAATGCCTTCCTTGCATGTTAGCTCAACTAGAGTTGCTAGAGCTTTGCTTCTATCCTAATATACTTGCTCAAACATCAGCTGACAAGAGTCAGCCTAGCTGCTATGGGGAAGACTTCAGTGTGAGTTGGTTCACCTTTCAGAAGCTATATCAAGTGAAGACCTTAATAAGAGTTACTGTTGTTGGGAGTTTAGACTTTAGGGCCTATCTTAACTAGTATTTGAGCACTTCCATTCAGATGGGTTAGTAATGGCCTTTTCAAAAATTTGTTTCTTTTGATTTGGTACGGGTCAACTGATGCCTGTTCCCTACCCCTTTTATATATTTTGAGCTATGAGTACCTTCTCAGGCTTCACATGGTGCCGAAGAATGGAAACAGTTCTTTGATTTTTATCCAGTCAATTTATATTCTTGCACTAAACAAAGAGACAGGTCTCCCAGTCATCTCATGAGATTTGTCAGATTTCTTGATGTTTTATGTGACATGCTTTGTAAGATAATAAGTAGAACCCGTAAAACTTTTTTGGTTTGTTATCGTAACATATGGTTTTGTGTATAAATGTTAACACACAGTTCTTCTGCATGGTGCCCTTGAGGATTGTAACAAACAGCGCAGGCCTCCCCCAGAGTACTTTCTGAAAACCAACTCAGCTTCACATTCAAAATGGGACAGATTAAAGTGCTCACTAAGAGTTTGTATTACTGCATAACAAGCAAGCGAGATAGGATTTTCAGAGTTTTGTCTCTTAACACTATGAAACAAATTAAAAAATGCTAACACAAGCAGGCAATACATTTTTCTATTGCTCATGTAGAGGTAGTTTCTTCTGAAACTGCACATTCAAAGTAAGGACTGGATGGGCCAGAACACATTCCAGGAAGAAGGTAAGTATTAATTGGACTTTGTAGGTGCCAGTACATCATTTAGTAGGATTTATTAGCTTTCTTCACATGCTCCTACACGTGCCCTACCAGACAAGCAATATTGACTTTGCATTCTAGAGTTGATGAATAAATCCATTTTGTTAACAAGGAGCCTGCTAGAACTAGACTAACCAATAACTGACTGTGCCATGACGTCAGTAGCAGAATAATATTTGTACGTCACTCCAAACATGCGCTAAACACTGGATGCACAAGTAAAACAGCGTTTTGACAGTTGTTTTTATTTTGAACACAGATCTTGGCGTTCCACAGGACTGTGCAGGACCATCAAGTGAAACTGCATTTGAGAAAAGGGAGAGATCTCTAGGAAGAAAGAGTTTAACACAGTCCTCTAAGCTCAATCTAGATCGCAGGGGGCTTGAGAGAAAAAACAAAATAGGAAGTGTTCCTGCGCAGGCACAAGCTCAGCCATCCACATCTACCTCCCAGGAAACTAGTGGTTCCTGTACAACAAACAAATTGAGTGGTTTATCACTTCTGCGCCATAAGAGAGCCTCTTTCAGCTCCAGAGGGAAAAGTTTTTGTTCTATTCAGCACTTGAACATGAAAGATTCTCACGAAGAAATGGAAGATACCAAAGATGGCACTCAGTTAGAGAAAGAAAGTCTTCCTCCGAATGTTAGCACGTTTCCTAGTACTCTGGGACAGAGCCACAGATCTGGTGAAGTATCTTTAGCACAAGGTGAACGACAGACCTTGGCAGAAGGTGCAGATGATAAAACTGTTTCATCTAAACGAGGGAAATCTTCCCATTGGCTTTTAAGAAAGAAAAAATTAAAAGTCACTGCTGCTGAACCACAGCAGCGAAAATCTAGGGACAGTGACAAGTTGCACGCTCCAGATGGGAATTATATAGAAGATGCAGAGCCTTCTGAATTTGAAAGCAGACCAACTAATTCATCTATTCCAAAGATGCACAGTAATGCTAGTTCCACAGACAGGGCTAGTGCCCACTATCATTGCAGAGAATGGCGTTCTGATGAACACAGTCGAAAGCGTTACGGTGGCTCCGTTACTTCGTCCATGTCCACAGTTCCCATACCATTACTACATTCTGCACTTAACCGTCAAGGGTCCTTAGCTCAGTCTGCCCATAGACCAGCATCCTCAACAAACAGGAGCGCAGCAACAGTTTCTCCACAAACACTGAATTTGGATGGCAGTTCAAAATTCAGTATGCATGCACCTTTGTGTTTTTTGCGCAATAGGGACTGTCTGTCTACTCCAGGAAGTTCTGATGTTCCACCGCCTCTTCACAGTATACCTGAAGACAGCAGCTTACTGGAAGCTAGTATCAGAGACAGTTTAAACACTTCATCTCCCAGTGGTGCCTCACACGATGGCGAGAGCTTACAAAATTCACTTAGTTCTTTATCTCTAGATTCTTCCAGCCCATCTTTGTTTCAGACAAGATTCGCTCCAGATCTCCAGGCAGCTTCTGCTTTGTATGATCAGTTGCCATTTGCTTTGCCAGCAGCACTGGCGTTACAAAATTTAAGTAGCACCGTGAGCAACACGACCGCCTCCCAGTCAGCGAGCACAGAGGAAGTGAAGAAGCCACAGGCAGATCAAGAGAAACTTAAACAACTGCAGGAAAGGTGAGGAATACATTGAATGTGTGTGCAAGCTCTACAGTGTATAAACACATGGCAGCTAGAGCATGAATTCCTCTTTCAAGTTCTCTATACGGTTGGAAACGTACAAAAAGAAAGTTCATAGTTCTTCCAGCTGCGTTTCAGTCTTTATCAGCTATTCATGACAGCCCTGACTTTTAGTAGGTGGGGCATGCCAGTATTAAAGTGGTTACAGTTGTCATTCACTGGAGACACTGAGAACTACTCAGTGAAGAAGATGGTGTTTGCCTCACAATACTTCTTCTACCAGTCACACACACACGCTTGCTTTATTCCTGAAGAACGTTAGCAAGTATTGCTGAAGCTTTTTGGGCGGTGACATGAGAGATGCTTGTGGTTTTACTGTTACCAAGTTGGAGGCAAAAATAGATTCCTCAATGTGACAGAGCCCACCACAATCCACAAGTGTGCTCTTTCAGCACTGGTATACATGGTAGTGAGAGACAGTCCTAAAACTTGCTGCTTTGTTCCTCTGTAGGGCTTGCGCCTTTGGGATAGATCCTGTTTAACCAGCACCAAGTCCTTTTACACTCAGCTGCTTTGTGTATTTCATCCATAATCAAAAGTTCAAGTTTTAAGAGGCACAGCTTTGTTTGACAGAGTTATTTTTAAGTGTTTGCTTGTCCTGTTTTCTATCTGTGGTGTAAGTAGACTAATTTCTTCGACTGCAGAGACTTTCAAATAAAGGCAGAATGGAGGAGCAATAGGTTTCCCTGCTGCTCATTGTAATCAGCAAGCTGCTCGCTCTGTCTCAAGAAACTGCTTAAGCAATTAGACTCAGAGAGGTTACCAAGAAAAACATTTCTGTTGTCAGCTTCCTTAGAAATAAACCAGCTGTCTCTATTTTGAAGTTTGTCACTTATCCCAGGGAACATAGCAGTCAGTCAGCCAGAAGTTTCAGACTGGAACTTTTTTTTTTTTAATTAAGGAAAGTCAGAACTACAGGTGCCATACTATGTGGAGGTAACATTTAGAATGAAATGGACAGCTACAGGTTTTTCCAGCTTTGCACTAAAAGGCTGTAAATACTCATCTAAACAGGTCTCCAGCCTGTCAGCCAGAAGCCTTTTCCTTCCTTCCCAAAGGAAAACATTTGGGCAAACCAAACCACAGCTAGAAGGGGATGGAAAAGAGGGGAGGAATCCATTCTGTTGGTGAGGTTAACTTGGAGAGTCTGATTTTCTGAGGTATCATGTATGTAGCATGGAGGGCTATTAGTAGATGGTCAAAATTAAGGACAGAGATGAAGCTCCATGTGGCTAGGGTTTAAGTGCGTTAAGAAGGGAGACGATAATAAGTTTGGTTTGATTTTTCATATTCAGATATTCATTTTACAGAATTAGTTGATCTAGAGTGAAATCCAAGGCTCATGTTTTTCCGGTTCAGAATTCTACTTACTAAAGAGAAACCCAATTTAGACATCAAATTTCATGCAAAAAGTGTTAAATTACAATCAGTAAGTAGTTTGCTTGCTTTCATCCATCATTCATAATTAGAAAGTCTTTAAAATTGTTTGTTATATAACATTATTTTTTCTTGATTAAAATATCACTCTTAACCAAGAAATAAACTCTCCCTGCACCACCACAAGTCTAGAAAGGCTTCTAGAAAGAAAGGGCATAGGACAAATATTTAAAATATGCATGCAGTACCAGCACAACTTAGGGAAGAGAGTATTCAGCAGAAGCATATCCCTCATGCTTCAAATACAGTATTCAACCACCCCCATTCTTCTCAAAGAAGAGTGGCTGGATAATTCTCAACAACAAAACGTCAGAGGTTGATTACACAAAAGCATGGAAAGGATTTAGAGACTATAACGTTTTCCCTTTGCCCAATTACCAGCTTTAAGAAACACATTAATCCCAGACTGTTGTGTATTATACTTTCAGGTCACCATCATTTAGTAGAAGTCCTTAGCAAAGTCTCTCCAAATCCTAAAACATTAGTGCAAAGATACTGTCCATTATTTGACTCTAGACTTTGCTGAGAGAAGTTTTTCATTTATTCTGTTATGTCTTAATAGCGTCCTGGCAGAAGACTCGGGAGAAGAAGGAGATCAGTGTCGTATATGTCAGATTGCTGGGGGTTCTCCTACAAATCCACTGCTAGAGCCATGTGGCTGTGTGGGAAGCCTGCAGTTTGTTCATCAGAAATGTCTCAAAAAATGGCTCGAAGCCAAAATAAAGTCAGGTAAGCGAGAGAAAAAACCCACAAGATATAAAGCATTCTGTTGAGATGCCTCTGCCAGATTTACCTCTCAACTAGTTCCACTGCGCTAATGGAGTTAAACCAGGTGAAGTCTTAAATTTATCCTTGAATAAATTTAAAACTTCTAACTTGATCAGCATTGTAGTGTTCTCCTGTAGCGCAAGCATTCAGTGAAATAACCGTAGATTAGGCTGCTGGCATGCAGTCAGCACATCACCATAACTAACAACTTAATTTTCTAGGGCATGGTTTAGATTAAAACAAGATCTCCGATATCCAGTGCTGAAAGATTTAATGAGCCAATCTACAGCAACTAGTAGCAGTATCAGGTGAACAGCAATTTTTTTTTTTTAAGAGGTTGTAAACTGCACATGCAAGTAATATGCAAGAGAAAGTTTGAATGAGAAATCCATAAAATGAGATGAAATATGTGAACTGTTTTAAGAATCCAGATAAGGAAGGGAGAAGGAATATAGGCAGGATGAATTTTAGCATTCAGGAAAGTGACTCCCAGGTAGAGAAAGGAGTCCTGTCAATTTTTGCTGTATTAAGTTCTTTTGCTTTCTCTCTCCCTTGTCAGTGCACTTTTTTTGCATGTAAGTACTATTCTTGCAATAGCATTTCTATTTCCACTCTGAATGAAGAGCATCAGTGATGTTATATTACTCTAAGTTATAAGTCAGGGAGCTACACATTTTCACAACATGGACCATTTCTTTATCAGGAAATTGAAGGTGATCACAACACAATTTGCTTTTTTTTTTTTTTTAAAAGATACATTTCTACAGTGTTCGTTAAGCACTTAAGTATGCTATGACTTCAGAAATTCCTAAGCCCATGGTATAATTTTAAACTTACTTCCCTTAAGTTTTTAAGAAGGCCAAGAAAAAAAGCCACCATTAGATAATAACCAGAGAATTAACCTCCAGAAAGACTGTACATAGATACATGATACATACACACACGCTAACCTAGTGTAGATTGTGTAAAATTCTGATCCTGTATGTGGGAAGATAATAGCTTATGCCAGCTTTGTTTCTTCAGTCTTAAGAGGCAGATGATATATCAGTTAAATCCTGTGTACTTGGTTCCCAGCCAGGCCTTGTTCATTTAAATTCCTGGCTTGCCCCCAACTTAGGGAAGTGAGTCACATTTCCCAAACCTTCCCCAAATCCTGTCCTCACAGAATAATTTAAGTTTCCCCTCAGCGCTACTTGAAAAACAGGGAAGCAAGCCTGTTTAGAGGGATAGAGGTTCAGAGCCTGTTCTTAGATAGTGTGGGAGCCAGAATGAGGAAAATAGGTGGTCTATTAAGTAATGAAAGAACTAATTGGGATAGCATCCTAAGCATGCTTGAGGCATATGAATCTTAACAGGCAGAAGTTCTGCTTCTGGTCATTGAAATGTGTGTGCTGGGGGGGAGGCAGGGCAGGGGGACTGCTTTTTAAAGTAGGCCATCTGTGTACATCAAATATAGGGTTTTTTTCCCCCCTCAGCACTTAAAATTTAAGTTTTTTTTTTTTTTAAATCTTCCTTTGGAAGAAAGGAGGTAGGAAGAATCAGTAGTTTATAGGGTGGGAGCATACACTTTTTGACGGCAGACAAATTAAATTTATTATTGCCTTAAAAATAACAAGCAGAAGACAAGTAAACAACTCTAGCTAATTTCTTGACTTTGTTGTAGTGACCAGGTCTTAAACATAGAGGTTTATATATGGAATCCATTATTACTTCTTTCATCAGTTTGGTTCATGATTCCTGCAGTTTTAGTCCACAAAAGCTACACATTTTCTGGTTTAAAAGCAAACAAAAAAATCCAGAACAGTCACACACGATGCAGAACTTAACAGAAGACTGCTCTAATTATCTCCACTATTACATAGGCTTAGTATAAAAAAACTCATTGTTTTAAATGATTCAGCAGAACTCCAATTCAGAGTTATTAACCTCATATAGAAAGTGTCTTTAAAATAAAGTCTTCTCATTCTGATTTTAATATGCACAATGTAGTTTAAAGTCAAACATTTAATTCTTTATCTTATTGCAGGTGCTGATCTGGGGGCAATAGAGACATGCGAGCTGTGTAAGCAGAGCCTAACAATTGATCTGGACGATTTTAACGTAAATGAGTATTACAGAAACCACCACTACTCACAGGTAAGAAACTGCCTTTCTTCAAATAAGAGTCTGTAATCCTGTTTTGGTATTGCTGCCTTGCAATCTTTCAGTATGTAGTGAAATGCCAGCATCCACTGAAACCCGCTAAACTGTGAGGAAGAGATAGGCTTACTTATGAAGATTTCAAAAAAAAAAGGAAAAAGACCTTATTCGTTTTAGACTCAGATTGTATAATCTGAGAGCGTTTCATGGAACTGCCTAGTATCTGGAGGCTTTGCATAGAGAAAACCTGTAATCAAGTGTGGCAATGGAAAAATTCTTGTTTGTTATGTAGATACAACATTGCAGTAGAGAAGCCAACTGAGGGAGAGCAGCCAAGGATTTCATTGTTTGTCCTTCACAACGTTATGTAAGAGGAGAAATTCAGCAAACTAAGTGACAGAAAAACTGAACATATCCCTCTTAGACTTTTTTTAAATAAGCTTTTTTAAAGAAATACAGGAATAAGAGACAGGAATATTGAAACTCCAAGTTTAATGATAGCCTATCCTATTTTCTGATAAACTAATCATACCAAAGTCAGAGGTATTGATTTTCATTATAGGGTGATGGTGGAGTTGAGGAAAGATATCAACCTGCCCAGCAACCAAAGAAAGCCTTCGTGGGGGGGAAAAAAAGGCTTCAAGACACTATTCTTAAACAACAATGAAGCAACAGAACTTGTACATTAAAATTCATGCGTTACCTTGACCCTAGGGAGTTCAAGTCAGACAGGACCCTGCTGTGCAAACCATAAGTAAATAAAATCTTAAGACACAGCCTTTTAGCAAATTGCAATAGAATTTGCTTTCCCCAGAAGTCTTGCAAATTTCTTGGCTTCCCTCTGAATTCCTGGTAGGATTCAGTCCCCAGTTCTGCACAGCTTTTATAGTGCTAGCAGTCAAGTAACAAGGCTCACATGCAAGCCAAACACATGCAGTTCAGTTTTGGAGCACTTTACAGAATTCAAATGGATGCCTGTATTAGAGCACAGTTTGATAATTCAGTGCATCACGCTTACACACTCCACACAAGGAGAAACTGCAAGGCTCATGGTTTTCCCCCAGGCTTTTTAAAAGTGGGATGAATTGCAAGGATGAGTAACTGCTGGAGTATTTAGATTAATTAAGCTTATAGGTTGTGTTTCTTCCTTGAGGTGGTTTATATTGTATTATACTGCTGTACTTTTAAGGTATTATTTGTGATGCATTTCTAGTGATGCCAGAAGCATCTAAAACATATGGTTAGATGCCCTTTTAGCATTTCTACTCATCTAAATAAATAATTCACTGTGCCAGAGTCTTTCCTATCAAGGAACAGGAGATGCACAATCTGGTAGAAATGTCTTTCTCAAATTATTTGCAGTAAACAGTGTATATTTCCCCATCTGCATCCCTTCAGGACTTACTTAGTCATAAAGAAAGTAAATGATCTCCCAGAATGCTTTGACAGAAGTGTTCACCAGCAAACTATTTTCTAGATGATTGATTTGCTACTATGCTGTAAACTGTATATGAACAGGAAAGCCTTTTACTTAGGCTGGGATTATCAGACACTCATTGAAAACCTAAAGGAGAACAACATCATAGCTTGAGATAGTGAATCTCTGAAAGGAGTATGGAAATCCAGGGAAGAAGCATAGAGAGACATGTGACAGCTAGAAGAACAACTTGAAGAGAACTTGAAAACATGCTAAAACAAACAAACAAAAAAAAAAGGCCAACCCAGTAACATTCTTTCCCAGTTGTACCAGAAGCCCTAACTTTTGGGGAGGAGGGGGAAGAGTTGAAATCAGGTGTTTTGATCAAAGCCCTGAGGAGCAAGACAAACAAAATAACGGACGATGCTGCTGCCCGTTATAGGCTGACTGCTCCTGCCTCTTCTCGCTTACCGTTTTTTAAAAAAAGACAATGCTTTTCAGGAGTATTATTAGTAACCTTGAGGTAGTAGTCGGCAAGCTTGGTTATACATTTAACATCTAGTGTATGCATTCTGAAAGCAGAAAGCACTTGCACCAATCACATCCTCTTCTCTTTGTCATTTCCCCTCTCCTCCTCCCCCCCCCCCCACACAAACGCACATATGTACACACAATGCACAATTTTTCGTCTCCAACCCATCAGTGGAATACAGCCATCTCCAGCTTGGAATAGTGGCTACTCTTCCAAGCCAACAATACTGTACAGTGTATTTACAAGGGAAATTATTAATTTCTATAGTTCTATTCACTATTGGCAGCTGGCACTTTAATTACAGAGACAAATGCAAACAAAACACTTGTTTGTCAAGTGCTAGGCAAAATAAGTGTTTTGTCCTGAGGGCTGATTAGATTCACTATAAAAAAAAATTAGAACTATGGAGTGGAAATCTGGGGAGGATGAATCAATTACCCTCAGTGGAATGTGGCCAGGATGCTGCGTTTTAATTTATGACAGTTACAAGTACCATGAAGCCTTCAGTACCTACAGGTGGTCAAGCTTTCTGGCTGCATCTCCTTGAGAGGTGAGACTTTTGGAGGCCTTTCATCTCCATTTCATGATCCATTTTAGAAAAACAATGCCATGTAGTTCTGCACCTGGTTCTCCACACTGCCAGGATTTTCCTTAGAGACCTTCCATCTAGGAAGGCAGAAAATTCACTCCTAATTTTTCATATTAGCGATGATTATCTACAGTAATAGCTGATCTAGATTAAAAAAAGAAAGCAGCCACCTCCTCCCAAAAACCACACACATACCGCAGCTCTGGATAACACAGAGTTTTAATTACACCTTATTTTCCTCTTTTAATTGTTGCTTGGTATTTGCCATTACTTTTGTCAAATCAGTACTTTACATTTGCTTTCTTCCTGATGAGCTATAGCAATCTTCATTAGCACTCTCCAGACTATGTCACATTTTTCTACTGTGACATACCTTGTTACATTCTGGACAGGTGTCATATTCACACAGTATTACATCCTATGCTCTGTTTTAGACAGGAGGCTAGACTAAATGTTTATCTTATTAAAAAAGAAAGAATGAAAGTTTTAGACCTAGGCAATTAATAAGCTATCATTTCAGTTACACTGGCAACCCTAAGTTTTCCCAGGCTAGTACTCAAAATTTGAGTCTTCACAATATGCTAGTAGCTGTGATCGCTGGTAGTCATAATGATGACCAAATAAAACGTGAAATAAAATAAAACTATGAAAATAATTCAGAATTAACAAGTGAATTACATTCACTAAGTCAGAGATACCTTACCCAGAGCCTTCTGGCCAAACAGAGCTCATATGCTACCTTGCTTTCTTTCTGAGGGTCTCAAATGTGGGACGAGAACAGCACCATGTTAAATTAATTAATTGTCCCCTCCTAGCCTCTTTCTTGAGGGCCCATCCCATTACATAGCTGACACAAAATGCAAAACCATGCAATACATATTGGGTCATGACAGGAACATACACGTGCATCTACAACTAAATGTTGCCTTTTATGTCCACGTGACAGAGCATCCTAGCTGCCCGTCAGGCAGTCCAGCCTGCAGTGCGCTTCCCTCACATGCATACTTAGCACATAACCACAGGGTACCTGCTTTTCAGTCATAATACAAGATATTGAACACAAGGATAAAAAGGTGTGAAGCTTATCCCCACCACTAGGTTGGCTATCACTAGTGCAACATAGCCTAAGACTGTAATAGGTTTTAGCATCCATATAGTTTAGTTCAGTTGTCAAGGTCAGTAGAAGTCACCTAGGGTGAAAAATACTGGTTTCTTTGTCTGTTTGTTTTGTTTTTCCTTTGTTTTTAAACATACAGGCACAGAATGAACTAACAAATCTCTATCTCGTGCTGCTTTTCATGTTTGGGAACTCATGAGACAGAGCTACAATCTGGCCACCAGAAACAGGGTAAGAAAAGTAACAAAGACAGCAACGCTTCCAGTTACCTTGTAGTTGTGTCTCATGCTCATTGCTTCCTTCTGCTGGTCGTGGCACAGCTTACTGTACCACTCATTGTCAAACTCTTCAAGCCATACAGAACTAGCAAAACATTCTCAAGCAGACCTTTCTTTTCAGAGGGCAGCCAATAAACTTTTATTGAGCTGCTTCTTTACAGGACTTAATCACACCTGATTCTAATGTCCTCCTTGATCTCCTAATACAAGGTCATTAATTTCCTTGTCTTCAAATTAGCTATACAGGTGTTTTCTTTTTGGCAGCTTGACAAAAGTCACCTGCGCTTACCCTACACAGAAATAATTTTCAGAAAAAACATTTTCTTGAAACGAGTTAAATGTTAAGATTTCAATTCTAGTAGTAAGACGCAGTGGAGTCACTGAATGCTGCATAAGGTAACTACTAGAAGCGTTGCAAAGAAATTGGAACTCTAGAAGAATTACATGACGTTTATTGATAAGGGTACACTTGTCACATCCATACTTTTTCGCAGAACTACTGCAGTGTTGATGCAGTGATGTAGCACCAGACACACTGATAGTGAGCCTTCCTTTGAGCACATTTGATTATAGTTGTACTGGCAAGAAGTAAGTATAGGATAAAGCACTCCTGAAATGAGGGAGGTCTCCTTTTTAGTTACCGCAGTGTTGCGTTTACAGCAGCTGTGAGCTCCCTTTGTCCTGTCTGTTCTTCCTCTCACCTTCCTGTACATCTTTATGGACTTTGGGAAACAGAGAATAGGTACCACTTGAAAAAAATCCCTGTACAAGGCTAAGTGACTTTAAAGCATAAACCCCATCTACTTTTATGGATACTTCTAGTTCTATCTGTAGGGGAGTGCACAGCAACCATACTCCCTGATCCAAGCCTTAAACTAAGCGTGAAAAAGAGTGTTTCTATGAGACCTTTTCGCTAGCACTCCTCCTTATGGTAAGCATCTCAACCATGTGAATGCTTTCTTCAGGTGTAGGTAAATGCTATTTCCATCATCTTGAGAGATTCTTCGTAATTCCACTCATTTCAAGCACGCAGACCAGAGGACTTTGAATGCATTTGTGGTGCTGTCATTTGCAACCAAGTCATGGGTCGGCACAATGGACGTGTCAAATTAAAATATATTTCTCTTGCCTTAGTGTGCTCCTCATGAATTGCAAAGCTGCAGATGAAGCTTTTCAGTTAATTCTCAGGCAAACTGTACATGAAAGTGGGACTGTGTTGTTGCAGTGCTCTCGGGAATGACATTTTTGATGTTTTTCAATTCATAGAGCATCGCTTCACTGGAGCATTATGAATGTATTCGAGCTGGTCTAAAAAAAGGTCACATCTATTGATCCAGTGGCTTGCTGCTTGTAGGTAGTCTGAAGACTTTTTTGTCGGTCTCATCTTGAAACTGTAGGAAGAGTGGCTTTCAGTCCTGACTGTCTTGAAGCTGGGAGGAATTTTAATTAGAAGCCAGTCTATGGGATACTGGATTCTTATGGTTCCTTTATAATCTTGCCATTTTGTCCAGTCCAATGTAAAATAATACTGACAATTAGTGGGTTTTCCTGGCTTAATTATAGCTGTGTTGTTAAAAACAAGACAAGGCAAAACGCATCGAAACAGAACAAAACAACAAAACAACCAACCTCACAGCTTTCCCCTGAGAAATATTAGTCCAAATGAGAAGCCGAAAAGTACAATAACATTTGCAGATGTAGTACATACACCACCTGGCTGTGGTGCATCAGAACCTGGCATTTCCACAAGCTACCTCGTATTTTAAGTATCTGTCATAGTAAATCATTTTAAAATGCTTCACATTCGCCATTCAAAAAGCTGAATGTAGCCACAGCGCCAGCTCAAGCCAGTGAAGAATTTTCCCTACCTCCAGAAATCAGGCAAAAGTGGTGGTGGTGGGTTAATCTCAGCAATTTTAGACTTCCCAGTAAGATGTCAACATCTAAACCAGTCGGGCACATTCTTGTAATAGTCTGTACAGAGGAAAAGGCAAGTTTGGAGTATGATTCATCTTACTTTCGGAAAGACGCCTTAAACTGGTCACGTGAGCCTTGCTGCAGAGGTCCTTGTCTTTCGCTGTGGACTATGAAGGCATGACTAGGTTAGATGTAAATAACTGTGTTGCAGAAATGAAGTGGAGCAGATGGGTCACAGTCAAGAGGCTTCATGTTGGTTACAGAAAAAGTGGACCAAAGGGTGTCACCTAAAATCACTGGCGAAACTATATAGGCAAAATTTTCAGCTTCTTAAAATTTGGGCTCAGATGCAACACACCAACTGGTGAGAGAATTAGGTATAGACTCTGTTACAGAAGGTTTGTCTATGTGGCACAGAGCAAGGAGCAGGACAGAAATACTGATTCCAGTTCCTGAAAAACCTCAATTATCTGCTAATGGCCTAGCATTACATGGTCAAATGTGCTCCAAATTAGTCCAGCTCCCTCTGCTATAAGATAATCCAAGCTCGTCTGGTGCGGGCTATTTGCTCCAAACTGAGGAAAAGTAGCACAGAATGCTGAAAATTTTTCTTTACCATAATTTTCCTTAAACCTTCAGCAGTTTAAGTGACAGCTTCAGTGTCAAATGATACACAGTTGCAGTAGTCAGAGGTTACAGATGGCCTTGTCAAAAACTGTCATAAGGAAGTCCGTGAGTAAGAGGCAAACATGAAAAAAAAAAACCACTTTCAAACACTTCAAAGGGAATTCTGAATTAAAACACAAACCCATGGGAGTAGTTCAGTGAAGCTTTTCAAAATCATTCATTAGGTAGTCATTCAAATATTTTGATATAGAATCATGCACGTTCATTTCTGAAATATGTGTACTTTTAGATAGCTGATTCAGCCTGCTTGATGTAAATGGACCATAGCAGTAAAAAGAAACTAGCAATCCACCAAAGGTGGCACAGAGGTAAAAAAAAAAAAAAAAAACATGCTGCATCAGTGATGGACAGTTAATAAGTGTTTGATCCCATTTGTTCAAAGATTTCCCATCAGAGCGCTTCTGCTATTGGGCTGCTCACATTGTTTAACCTTCCCTCCCATACAGGTCTGCATTAATATGCAGATGGGGATGGGGAACAGCAAGTGAAACACATGAGCTTCTGGCTGTGTGAGGTCTTTGAGCTTTGAAAACAATTCTGCTCCTTCCTCCAATGTCACTCTAAGTGCAAAGGGGCTACAGATACTTTCTATGCTCTAGGTGACATCCTGTGATGAAGAGACAGAAGACCTTTAGCTGAAATGACTGCACAGAGTTGCTTCAGCAATATGCCATGTTTTTGCTTCTTTCCTCTTTTAAAGTCTCAGCTCTGACGTGGAAATTGAAGATACCAAATCCAAATGCCAAACTCTCTCTCACACGCATCTCAGAAGAACATAGTACCCTTAGATTTGATTTCAATAATACTTCTGAAAGTTGGAGGGCTATGAGCATAAAATCACTGTTAAATCAGTATAAATGCCTGGAAGTGTAGCAGTTTTTCCCCATGTATAAATTTTATTTCTGAAGCCAACAAACTTGAAAAAAGATCAGAAATAATTAAAACTAAACTGCAACTTTAGATTTTCATAATGCTATCAATACTGTTGAAATCTAAAATTGATCTTAGGAGTAGCTGCTTAAATGCAACAAGTCTTTTAAAAATATAGTAAGGTATAAATGAATAGAGTAAACTTTTAACAGCACACCAGCTACTTGTTTACAAGAAGTCATTTTGCTATTAAGAGTAATCCAAAGCTTTACTTTATCTTAGTTATTAAGACTCTTGTAATTTCCTTAGTTGTGCTGTTTTTTAAGCATTTCCATGATTTGATTTTTTTAAAAAAAATTCTCTTTGCTATTTCTAGCTACATTAAATTGAATGTCTCATCAGTATTAATATGGAAAAGCTTTATTAATTTTTGTTGCATTTCTTCTAGCACTCAAGACAGCCTAGAGCAGAGGAAAATGAAAGTTGGGAGTTTAAAACTCACTTTTACAAAATTCTTGTTTAATTATTCTCGTTAAATGTGGAAGATCTCATGTGCTGGCAAGAGGGACTTAGATATAAAAGAGACACAGATTAAACATCCAAAAAGTGGGAGGAAAACATTCAGGATATTCAAGTTGCAGAAATTAGGAAAATGTACATGAGACCAAGTGTACAGTAAAGATATTTAATTGCATTTCCCCATAAAAACAATAAGAAGTGAAAAGAAAAAAAAATCGAGCGTACAAGTTCTATCCCTTGAGCCGTTCTCTAATTCTTTAGAAGACTACTGCATTGCAGCTCTGCTTTGTTACACATTTTTTGTGTTAGAACTCCTCCTAATTATTTGATTCAGTAAGATTTTAAGCTGCCTTTACTAGCATTTATGAGCTTTTTTGGAGCATCCAAAGAGAAGGTTGGTGACTTATTTGTTAAAGACTTTATTCCTTTAATAAGGCCTTTGTTTTTATCTAGTTTTGTTTTAACATAGTCACTGGCTTTTCTTTTCTTTGAACTGATCAGGAAATTCTACATACTCGTCCAGTTGTAAGAGAGAAATGCTAAGAGCAAGACATCGACATATGTAACACAGGGCAATCATTTTTTTAGATGTAATCACAAACTGTAAGAAAATGTTTTGCTTTTACTTGCAAAACAGTCTTGGATTCTGTGGGTTAGAAAATTGAGTGCTTACTCACGCAGCTGGTCCCTATGATGTCAAAGAGTACGTCTACATCAAATATGGAGGAGGAGCCTGAAGCTGTTTTCCAGACTAGATTCACTGTCTGAACAAACAGCAAATGGAAAACTAGTCCTTTGAGAAAGCTTACTGTATTTGTTTTTAGTGTCTCAAAGTTCAAGATCTAGAACCATGTTATATCTTTGGATTTTAGTGGTCAGCCCCACTGAGCTCAGAAGGCTATCAGAATAGAAACTGAAGGAAGCTGAGCCTCCTACTAAGCAGTGGAAAAAGAAATCCCCAATTTTAAGTTTTTTTTACCTTATTTTACATTCCAGATAGGCGTTTTACAGAGGTGCTAGTACTACTGATTTAAAAAAAAAAAAAAAAGTCTTCACCAGTCTGAAGCAGTCTTCGTTCTTCAACAAAGAAAAAGGCCTGTGTCTTTTTTTTCTAAATTGTGCCCCCTTTTTCCCACCCTTTCAAACTCATCTTCTCTTGGAGCTTTTCCCTAAATGTAACCATGAGTCATGACAAATACTGGATGTCTTCTTCATTCCTACAGCACTTTTAAGTTCATACATAGCAAGATCTACCCTGGAATACCTCCCATAAACAGTGTTTCCTTTTTTTGTTGCTTTTTAATGAATTAATGAGGAGGAAAGAACAATTTCAAATGGTACTTAAAATACTTATTTGAACTGCACATTGCTATCACCTGCTAAGTTAGGGATCATTCAGTTCATCTGAGAGTAACAGTTTACATTTATCCTTTGCCTTGTAATTGTGGAATTACTTCCTGCAAAGTTTCTAGTTACAACCTTGACTTTGACCTCTAAGTTATACTGTATACATCCATGACAAAGATATTTTTCTTTGTTTCAATTCTGATTTTGTAATGAGTATTTAAACAAAGTAAACATCATATTTAGAGAAGTTGTATAAATAATGATTATGAGCTCATAAGAGATTAACTCACCATTTGTGATATAAATGCTTGCTGCCTTGCATTACAGAATAGGGACTCAAAGGCCAATAGGAAGGACTTTTTATTTATTTCAAAAGTAGGAATAAAATGGTAAGGAAAATATCTCTGACAAATAAATCATTTATTAACCTTGGGAAGTTAGTATTCCCCAGAGACATGGCATTGCCATCTTGTGGTCAAGGCAGCCACTTTTCCTTCACCTTCTAAATTCTATTACAATGACATTGTCCAGGATTGGTGAATAGAAAAATGAGAATGCGTATCTTAAATCCATGTTTTACCAACAAATGACAGTTATCTGTTGTCTTGTAGATGAGTTTATTGAGGATATGATCATGAGGTATGAAATCATAATGCTGTTGCTGAATAAAGGTTTTTCTGAACTTCAACCTTTCCGTTACAGGAAAAACAAAATACATAAACAGCATTAAAAAGTCTAGTAATGCCTGGGAACCATACTAAACGCTAAGGGAGTTATTTCACTCTAGAGGAAGACTTCCGATCTTATGGTTTTAATACATCTAATACAGCAAACCTCTTTCAGCTGCAGGGAGTTTAGATTCTTTGCTGGACTTGATTCCACTTCCATGGGTTTTTGCCAAAGGAGGGTTCTTTCACTTCTATCAAGTGGTGCTACAGTGACACCTAGTAACTAGTTGGTTAATTACAGCTGATTTCTTCTGCCACCTCCTGCAGGTAGTAGAGTCTCTCTCTGGGGAATTAACTCCAGAAGTGAGAAATTCCTCCTCCAAAGCAAAATTTGCCTTTGGCACTAGCTTATTGCCTTTCATTGTGAAGAGGTTATCCAGTGTTAAGAGTCTAAGCCATGGAGAAACAGCCATTACTTGCTTATGCAGACACCCTCCTTAGAATACAAAATCATGCTTAGAATCCTTTTAATTAGTTAGTGATATAGAAGCACTCCTAAAGACTCAAAGCTTAAAAGAAAGCAATGATATTTCATGTTGTTAAGTTCAGTGATTATTTTTCCTGTTGATGAAGAAAGGTATTCTAAAACATCCGTCTTTCTTCATTTACAGGTTCTGGCTCTGAGAAAAACAGATAAAACAGCTCATGACTTGGAATTCCACCAAGAAGCCTCTTATCTTGAATACCCTTTTCCATGTCTTTTATACCCCTTGTGTTTTCTCCTGCTTTACACCAAACTAAACAATTGTATGTATGTCATACAGTCCTTTCAGTAGTTCCAGTGATGTCTTTAAAAGTCCAAACACTGACCGGTAATTACTTTAAAAGAACATAGGTCAAGGTAACCAGTAGCAAAATCAACGTGGTGTTTCTATTGATTATGTCCTAAAATGGCCTAACCTAATTGGAAACACTTGGCTAGTAAGTTCTTTGTGTTTTTAACTTCTTTAATCTTTAAAATCACAAGCTACTGAGATGCCTGTGGTTCCTTTGCTGTGTGTTTTGAGCCACATATAATACTGACAGTCTGTGGTTTTGACGATTTCTCCTGATTAGAGCTTGAGCTTATGAGGTGATGTGATCAAATACACAGCTTACAACCAAAAGGTCCAAACCACACTTTTACATGTGTTGATTCGATACACATAGCAACAAACCATCCAAGTGCATTGCCTTCACCTTGACTGAGACAAATTTTCAGTAAAGTTCTTGAATTTACTTATGACTGTTCTCTTTCTTTGACAATTAGCATAGCTCAGACAAAGAGGGTCTTTCCTTTGCTTTAGAATGGGAAGAATAAAGGCAGAAGAAACCCATTTACTCAGATTTTGACTTGAATTAGAGGATAATACTGACATCCAAAGACACCGAGTTGAATCCATGTTAAGCAACTAGAAAATACTGCTGCTGTTTGGAAGGGAAGCTAGGAAAGAGACTGAAGGCTTCCGTATATAGCAAGAAGCATTTGCATCTTAGCAAAAGATTGATCAGTACAAATTTCCTTTAGGAAACCTTTTAACTTATTTTCTGCTTTGTACATGAACCTTCGGAATCCTTGTCTTGTTAACACTCTTCCTACCTTCTCAGGGCCAAATGAACTTAAAATGTATTACTTCATACATTATAATTCCTTTTACTGCAGATGATTAGAGGGTGTAATTTTGCAAGCTGTAAGCTACTTAGTTTCCCATATGCTGCTTGCTAAGACTGTCCTAGTTATTCTCTGTCACTGGAAATACGATCCACATTCATGACTATGGTCCCTCGTCTCCGAGTTGGTCCTTATAAACTACATACTAACTGCGTGGATTAGAAGGTAATTATTAAACATGAACTATACTTTATTACATGACCAATAACAAGCTAGAGCGAAAAGGACCTAGTAGATTCTTGAATAAAATTACTTACTAAGCAGACACTGTATTCACAGAACATTGCATTCCTTCTTATCCAACAAAGATTAATAACTTCTGAGTCAGACTTATGGCTGGACTCTGGGAATGAGGAAACAAAGATCTTGTGGTTACTCATTTTGTACAAACTGGTTCTTTTCAGAGTAGCGGTTTTTACCATGGGCTGAAATAAAAACTGCTGCCAACTGCAGTTTTACTTTTAAAAGGTGGTGTCTGCTAGTCACAACCCATACACACTGTATGCATTCTGTGGCACTGAGGAATCCCCAGTCTTTGATGTGCTAGAGCTACTGAATGCTTTCTTTTTGCTGAACATTTAACACTAAATTCTGACCTTCAGAAACACTGCTCTGAATCTGCAGAGGACAGATGATTCAACTGTTGAATTCAGAACTGAATTTAGGCAGTTGACCAATTCAGAATTTATACCGGTTTGGCACCCTTCTTGACCTAGAATGAAAAAGAAAAAATCCCTCCAATTGCTTTAGAAGACCCAGCCTCATTTCTAAAAGTTTATTTGGTATTTTTCTGGCTTAAATCTTACTGAGCTTTGATGCTGTGTCAGATCTGAGTGGAAAAGAGCAGACTCAGCCCAGAACTCTGCTCACCCACTCACACTTTCAGTCCATGTTGCCTCCTGTAGCTTCTAGTCAAAACATCCGGCGTGTGTTCAGAAGAGCCAAGTATGGCATAACTGCTGCTGGACTGGGTGTCCTGTAAGGCTCCCAAATATATTTGAGCGCTTCCCCTCCCACATGATCTGGATCCTGGGACCATCTCAGTGCAGGTCTAAAAGCGTTCAGTGCAGCTGGCGAACTAGTCCTAAGCTTAGGCCTGCTTTCAGCTGTCACTGCAAACTTGAGGGAATTAGCCTGTTGGGGCAGGATTCAGCTCACCTACCGGCAGACATGGTGCAGTGCAGACGCGGTTCAGCTAGCTGCCCCAGCCTCCTTTTTTAATCAATTGAGAGAAAAGCCCCCTTAGGTCACCATTCATCTGACCCAATTTAGACCGACTATAGAATTAATCATGCCCTGAGCTCCACTGAGTGTATCAAACAGAACTGACTGAAATGGGAGCCTAAGGCTATGTGAGCGGCCTAGATGACTCCACTTAGCAGACAAAGCCCACCCTGGAGTCTACGAGTCCATGCATATGGTAGAATACAGTGTCCTCTGCAAAGATCACTGCATTGCATTGCACTTTTTAGCATGGTATAAATTGCTCTCAAAATAAAACTGAAGTTTGACTTCAGAAACCTTACTGCTTGTCTGCAATCCAGGGGTTGGAGGGAAGCACACCTGCTGCTGACTAATTTTAGAGTGTCCTAGTTGCCAGCCTCAGAGGTGCCGCCTTCCCTTCTGTCTGATACATAAGTAGTCAGTAGGGAAATTAAAGGGGATTAAAATAACAAGGCCATTTAGTATCCTTCTCCAGATAAACCTAGGCTGAACCAGACATCATGGAATTTTCTAATGACTCCCTTAAAATGGATTCATTCCAGTTTAGAGACATAGATAAAAGGAGGAGACTCATTCCCATGAGAAAGGGCCTTTGGTTACTACAAACTACTATTTCCTCCAAAGGTTGCATTTATTTTAAATTAAAAAATAAATCACATTCTGAGCTGCACTGGTTAAAATCAGCAGTGCAAGTTTTGCTGGACTTCCTTTGAACAGAAACCGCCTACCTGAATTCAGGTCAGGTCAACCTGAAAACATTTACGGGTCCAGAATGAGGATGACTCAAATGTCCTTTCCCTCATTGCAGTGTAGTGTCTCTCAGAATTATTTCCACTGCTGTTTGCAATTAAACAGTATGGCCCTCTCTGACCCTCCTGCCAACTCATCAGCTTCTCTTTCACCTCTCATGTGAAGTGCTCTGAAAAAGAAAAAAAAAATCTGTCCCTTCAAAGACATTCTTAGAGCTTCTGCTCTTAAGAACCTGCCCTGTGTTTTTCGCCAGAGGAAACGACTACGTTCCTTCCTATGTCTACGGCTTAGATGGGCCCCAGAAAAACAAAATCTTGTGCTTCTGTGAAAGCTCACTGCAGACCCCTGGGTGTAAACCAAGGCAAAATTTGGTCCGTGCAGTACAAATGCTGATGAGCAGGAGTGGCTGTCAGGCGCAGCCAGTCGAGATTTTTCCTTTTGAAATTACTTCTTAGACACCACTCGTAATATAACTGGCAAGAGATGCCTGTACTGGTCCTCACCTCCACACCCCGGACAGATCCCAAAGGAATTCAGTCTGCAGCTGGTCAGAACCTTCTCTTGCATGAAACCGTCCATGTTCCATATCCAGCTCTTCAAAGCAGCCTGAGCTAGGAATTTGCTCGAGCTCTGCATGGGAAAGGGCAACAGGATCCTTCCTATTACCAGAGCTCAGGCCAAAAAGCTGCTGAGGGTTAAGAGCCTGCTCAGCTGCATTTCTGTGGTCAGCAAGCAGCATCCCTACAAAGCGGTATTGACGGAGAGTGCGCTATTGGAGACTGGACCATCAAACCGGCCCCTGAGCAGTTATGAGCTTTGCTTCATGGCTTTGGTTGCAACAATGCGACTCTATCAGACCTAACATGGAAAAGTTGCTTTTTTTAAAAGCTCATGGTCGATGCACCTTCACAGTGACAGTAAGGGGCTCCTTGCTAGAATAGGCCACCAGATTAGCAAACGAATGCCTGCCCTCCTGCTTTTTGAGCTTCGAAGCTAAACAAATGGCCTTATTGAGACAATAAAACAAACGGCCTTATTGAGACGATAAAACAAGCACGCTCTGTGTTCTTGCCGTTGACTAATGGAGACAACAGGAGGTATTTTTATATGCTTAGTTCTCCCTTGACCCTAAAGCTCTTCTCACCATCTCAAATCAACTAATAAACCAATCAATTCATTATTAAACTGCTCCAGTGTGGCTGCTCCTCACTAGCTAGTGGGCAGTGTTGTACTGACTACATCGGCGAAGCTGCAGGCCTTTGGTGTCTGTGCTCGAGAGACTTGGCACTGAAGATAGCAGCATTCCCCTGTTTCTCTGTATGTAAAATAATTGCCTTGCAATGGCCACAGCTTTTCTGAGAAAGAAACAACCCAAACCAGCCAGCATACTCACGGGACACAACAAAGTGATGCGCAGCAATTAATACAACACCCATGTCCCTCACCTGGGCAGTCTTTATGTCACCCCTGGACAGGGACATGTCCCTGTTAGGGACACAGGGAAAGACAAGTCTTGTGTGCCCCAGAGAAATTTTAAAAAGAAAGGAAGAAAATAAGTGGGGAAGGAAATTTTATTTCCAAGCTTCTAAAAGGATCTTACAAACCACAGAGAGTAAAAAAAAATGCAAAACTATATATATATATTTTTTATATATATATATATGTGGGAGTGTGTGTGTGTGTGTGTGTGTGTATATATAATTGACAGGGTCCTTTTAAGCAATTCTTCACATTATTCTAAAGGTGATAAGAGCTACCACTTAACCATATATGTGTTTTCCCCGTCATCCTGATCACTGCCGACAGAGGCCAGAATTCCTTTCGTACAGAATTTCCCCTGGTTTGTACAGATTTCTCTTCTCGAAACTAAAGAGGAAGAAAAGAGGAATGAAATTTTCAAAGAAAAAAAAAAAGAAAGAAAACTCTTAAAAAGTGTTATCAGGTAGGGCTGCGCCATTCCTCCAGCACCACTGAGCTACGGGACCCTCTGTCTGGCCCCCCCTAGCAATTCTTGCCTCTCCGGGGTGCGTAATTCACGACCGTCCCGGCTCTGAGCCCATCTCAGGCCTTTAAATGAGCCCCAACGCTGCCGGGCTGCCCCTCAGCGTTGCTCTTCAGCCCTTCTTTCATCCCACCCTAAACCTCAACCTCCTGCTGGGACTTCCCAGCAGCTCTGCTAATCCAGGAGGGTTTCGCCCGGGACCAGCGTGCCCCAGCCCGGCGCTCCAACAGCTCCAAAGCAGAAAGGCCCTCGGGAAATGGATGCCAAGAAAGTCAAGGCAGAGGAAGGGGAGCAGAGCAGCCCCACGCTCTCCACCCTGTCTCTCGCCCTGGACTGTCGTGGCGGCTTCTGGACGTTGCCAAAAAGTAAACAAAAATCCAACAACCCCTTGTTTCCCCCCCAACCCGCCCCCCCCAACAGTTTCTTAAACACTTAATGTCCAGCTTAAGTGACATCAATAGATATCAAAATCCACGCAGGTGCCATGGAGTAACACAAACGAGTTGCTTCCCATTGTCTTTAGCGCAAAAAAAAAAAAATCGCGGAGGCGGAGGGCTAAACGAAACGTCGCTGCAGTAGGGGTTCTGCCGGCTCGCTCCAGCCGTCTTAAGGGGCTCTTTGGCGGCCCGTTGCCCGCAGGGGACCCCCCCCCGCCGCGAGCACCGAGCGGCTCTCGCGGTCTCCAGGCATCTCTGTCCCGACCGAAGCAAAGGGGCTGCTGCTGCGGCCGGCCGGCGGAGCGGGACGGCTCAGCTCCAGTCCTGGCGCCTGCCCCGGGAAAGCCACGCGGCTCCTATTGCACGACTCAAAAGCGAGGAAGAAGGGGCTTAGCCACGCGCTGCCTTCCTCCGCCCTACCTACGGGTACGTGCAAAACAGGCGACCACAAACACCCCAGTCATCTCTGTGAAAGAAGGTATATATTCAGCCCGCACTCAATACAGTATAGCAAAAAGCTATCGTTTCCTTAAAAAAAAAAAAAAAACAAAAAACAAACACACCACAACACCACACACACCACCAACCTCCGAAATATCACCAAAACTTCCGAAAGAGCCCCCACCCCGCCCTTCCGCTGACCGAGGCCACCGGCAGCGAGCGCGACCAGCCCCGCGCCGTGCCTACACCCCGCCGGGACGGAGGCCGCGAGCCGACCCGACCGACGGGCAGGGGCGGCGGGCGGCACCGGCTGGCGCCCCCCCCCCCACCCCACCACCACCCCCGGCACCTCCGGCTTCGACCGCCGGCGCCGCTCGCCGCACGTTTGCTCCTTGCAGCCTGGTGGAAACGGGCCGGGGGTGGGGGGGGGGCCGCGTGCCGAGCGGCAGGCGGGCGACGAGCGGCAGGCGGGCGACGAGCGGCAGGCGGGCGCCCGAGGGCTCGCGTTGCGTTTCCAGTTCGGGAGAGCAGCTGGGGAGACGGAGGGTGCCGAGGCCGCGCCGGCCGGGAGGGACCGGGCAGCCGGTCGCCTCCGGCGCTGAACTAACACAACGCGGTTACTCGGGAAGGGAACCGGAGCGGCGGAAAGCTGAGGCAGGAGGCCGCTGCCGCGCTCTGGGGGGGGGGCAAGGCGGGGGGGGGGAGACCTGACCTGGGCGCGCGGCGGGGAGGTAGATTGGCTTTGGAGCCCTCTTGCCCAGGAGGGGATGTCTTCTCGGACACCAGCTCGTTTCCTCAGGGTTGGGGGTGGGGGGGGACGAGCCCCCGGGGCCATCGCAGGGCCCTGAAGGCCTGCGCTTGCCTTCTCCCGAGGGGAAGGAGATCAACTTTCCTCTCAAATTTGAACCCTGAAACTGCCTCCACGGCTACTCCGGACAACCTCCCCGGCGGACGGCGCGGGACAAGCCTGGCGACGGCCGCCGCCGCCACCCGACGGACGGGAAGGGCCGAAGGCGCGCCGAGGCGGCCCCCGGCCCCCAGCCCCTCGCCGTGCCCCTGCCGCGATTTCTGCCGTTTGGCCCCGGCTTGCCCCCCCCCCCGGCCCCGCGGCGTGGGGATAGCGCGTGCGGTGCCCTCCGTCCCCCTCCCTCCCCCCCACCGCCCCAACCCCCCCCCCCCCCAGCGTCCCCCCTGCCGTTAGTCTTGCTGCTCGTTCATCTCCATGTCCGACACCAGGATGTTCTTCTCGGCGGATTCGCTGGGGTTGGAGGTGGTGCGGCTGTAGCGGGCGCTCTCGAAGGCGCCGCGCTCGGAGCTCCGCCGCCGCCTGTACAGGTACGCCGCCGCGCCCAGCAGCGCGCACAGCGCCAGCGTCGACAGCACCACCACCGCGATGGCAGTCGTGTTCTCCGGCAGAGCTGCGGCGAGGGGAGAGACGGGCATCGGGACCGGACCGTTCGCTCGCCGCGTGCGTTAACACCCGTCCTTAGGGGTCCCGCCAGCTCGGGGCGCAGCGCCCAGCCGGGCGGCGGGGTGGGGGGGACACCCACCACCAGACACAACCCCCAGGTAGGGGAGTCCTAGCCGAAAGCCACCTGGAGATGGCATCTCCCACCCGCACCCATGGTTTCTCGCCTTATTAATGCAATCGTGGTGGCGGAGCCCCCCCCCAGCCCGGTTCACGGCCCCGGCGCTGGGGCCAGGCGGGAGGAGGTGCTGAGCCCAGACTGACGGTGCCACTCACCTGACCGGGAAAAGCTGCTCTCCTCCACTGTAACGGGAATAAAGACACGGATCAGCGCGTGGCCGCGGCACCCGTCCCCTCTCCCGCCGGCGCCTCCTGCGCCGCTGCCAGCGTGGCCCGGCACAGACGCTGCACGAGGTCCCGCCGCGTCCACACGGCTCCAGCGCTCTTCCGCCGTCACCCCCCCGCCCAGGGGCCTCATCCTGCCCTCCGGAGTCGCTGACCCAGCCGGCCGGGACCCACACCTCCCACGCGGGATGCTGCCGGCCAGGCACAGCTCTGCCCCGTGCCTACCGCAGGTGACCACGCGCCTCGGGGAGCTCCTCACCCCGGGGGATCTTGCAGATGACCCCCATGGTGACGTTCGTGCAGGAGCCCAGGCGCCACACGCCGTTGCTGCTCTGGATCCAGTAGCAGCTGTTCTGGCTCAGCATGCTGGGCCCCGTGTCGTGCTGGCCCCAGTTGGAGTAGTTCACGGCGGTGTTGTCATGCCAAACCAGGGTGCCTCCTGGACAAGAAAGGCGCTGTGCACGGCGAGCAAGGGGCACCCCGTCTCCGCCCTCGCTCCGAAAGCGGTGGCGCGGGGCGGTGCCGCATGCTGCCTCGGGGCGGCTCTGGGAGACGCTTCAAAGCGGCAGCTCCCTGCCCCGCGAAGCCCCGCTAAAACCTCGCAGCGCCCTTCGTACCTTTGGGGTTGAACGTCATGCCCAGCCAGGCGCCCTTGGACGGGCCCTCGTAGGCCTGCAGGTGCTCCCACACGAAGACGTTCTCCGTCTCGTCCTGGATGGACAGCACCGTGCCGCCCACTGGGGAGGGAGGACGCGTCAGGGAGGAGCCCGCGGCCCCGGCGGCACGGCGGCGCGCTCCCACGGGGCTCTCCCCAGGCCGTCCGGGTGTGAAGCTCCCTGGGGCAGAGCCCGCGGGCCGGCTGGGAGCTCAGGAAACCCGAAACGAGGAGGAAAGATGAAGGTTGACCGAGCCCTTGGGAACCAGGGCTGAGGTAGACCGGGGCCCGCTGCCTGGACCGGGGCCCCTTGGAGGCCACGTTTGCACCTGAGGGGACCCCGGCCTCCCTCGTTTCTAAGGGTGCATGACCCCCCCAGGGCCACCACAGCCCCCCGCGTACCTTTCTGGCACCTCCTCATGGCGTCCTTCTGCCCCAGCGTGATCTCCATGTGGAAAGTGTAGCAGTGGTCCCGGAAGGGGATCCAGGACGAGTCCTCCAGCGACTTGGGGCAGCTGCCGCTGTAGCTCCACTTGTGGGTCCGGGGGGTGCCTGGGGAGGGGGAATGGGGCTCAGCGGTGGCTCCCGGTGCAGCAGGACGCCTCGCCTCGCCCCGCCCCGCACCTCAACACCGCAGCCCGCCGGGCGGCCGAAACCTCCCGGCCGTCCCTCGGCGCTCCCCAGCCCCGCGCACCTCCGTCGAGCTTGCAGATGGCGCCCTGCAGCTTGGTGTCGCAGCTGGCCGTGCGCCACGTCCCGTCCGCGTCCATGTAGGAGCAGCCGGCCGCCTGCTGGGGCTCCCCGTCCTGCCAGTTGGCGTAGGAGAAGCTCTCCTCCGTGAACCAGGTGTAGCTCCGACCGCCCTGGCGACCCAAGGAGACATGTTGGGCGACTACGGCGGCCCCGGACCCGCCGGGCCGCCCCACGCCCGGCCCCGGCTCCCCGGCGCACCTCGGTGTTGGCCAGCCCGATCCAGAGCGGGGCCCGCAGCCCGCTGACGGCCTGGGTGAGGAAGGCCTGGCTGTAGGGGTCCGGCACGCTGGCCAGGCTGCCGTTGAGGCTCTCGCAGAGCAGCAGGGCCTCGTGCCACTGCAGGGGCTTCTGCAGGATGCGGTAAGTGCTGTTGTGGTAAAAGAGGGGGCCGGCGGGCGAGGGGGGGGACGGCGTCCGCCGGGGGCTCAGGGACGGGTCTGGCGGAGCAAAGAGACACGGTGGCAGCGGGGGGCAGAGCGCAGCGCCCCGCTCGCCCCGCGCGCCTGCGGCCCGGGCTGAGCCGGCGTCACCCGACGGGCCGGCTCGGCCGCAGGGATGGGGACGGATCCCCCACGGATCCACGCGGACGGGGATGGATCCCCCGCAGACACAGGCAGATGGAGCTGGATCTCCCATGGACAAGCGGACAGGGCCGGATCCCCCACAGACACACACGGATGGGGACGGATCCTCCACGGACACACACAGATGGAGATGGATCCCCCATGGACACACACGGACCCACATGGACAGGGCCGGATCCCCCACAGACACAGGCAGATGGGGCCGGATCCCCCATGGACATGTAGACCCAGGCGGACGGGGCCAGATCCCCCATGGACCCTTGCGGATGGGGCTGGATCCCCCAAGAACATGTGAACCCATGCGCACAGGGCTGGATTCCCCACAGACACGCATGGACGGGGTCAGATCCCCCATGGACCCATGTGGATGGGGACGGATCCCCCACAGACATGCAGACCCACGCGGATGGGGCCACATGCCCCATGGACCCACACAGATGGGGCCAGATCCCCCATGGACCCACGCGGATGGGGACAGATCCCCCACGAATATGTGGACCAACGTGGACGGGGCCGGATCCCCCATGGACCGACGCGGACGGGGCCGGATCCCCCAAGGGCACGTGAACCCACGCAGACAGGGCCAGATCCCCCACGGACATGCAGACAGACGTGGACGGGGCCGGGGCCGCCCCGCACGGAGGCCGGCGAGCGGCGCCCGCGGTCCCCGGCGCAGCGCGTCCCCTCCTACCTAAGGCGCGCTGGCAGATGTAGCCGTGCTTCTCCTCCAGGCAGCTCCGGTCGTCCCAGCGGCCGGTGAAGTGCGGGGGTAAGCCGTGCCACACCACCACGCAGTTGGTCTGCGAACGCGGCCAGCGTGGTGAGTCCCCGCGTGCCCCGCTCTATGCTCCATCCCGCACCCATCCCACCTGCCGGCGGCCTCATCCGCTGCAGCGAGCGGGTTGCAGCGGCCGGCGCCAGGGCGCTCGCTCACCGGCTTGTCACTGGCCGTGCCGTAGCCCGAGGGCTCGCCGGGGGCCCAGCTGACGTGCCGCAGGGGCTCTGCCTCCACCCACTGAAACTCCTTCTTGGCGTCGTGGAGGCCGATCCACAGGTCGAAGGAGATGTTCGGGAGCATGGACGTTATGAAAGCTGGAAGCGACGGGAGCGTGGAGCAGCTGAGGGTCGAACTCCTGCCGGCAGCTCGCAGCTCCGGCGCCCGACGGCGCCCGGGCGTCCGCCCCCGTGCCATCCCGCTGGACGCGCCTCCGGGGGCTGGTGGCCCTGGGAGACCTACCCTGCTCCAGGTGGTTGGAGATGGTGGCCAGCACGGCCCCTTGGCTCTCACACGCCTGCTTCGCCTCCGGCCATTTCACGATCTCCGATTTGTCGTGGCCCTTGAAGCTGAAACACTGCACCGGCCCCGGGGGCAGAGCGAGGAGATGGTCCGCGCACGCTGCCCAGCGCGACGCAGCCCACGCCGGCTCCCCCCGCCGCCGTCCCTCCCCACGCTCTCATTGCACCCCATGCGCACGTCACCACCCAATTTTTCCCAGTTGCACCTTCATGCCAACCTCAACCCTGCCCTCTCCTGCACGCACCCGCTCCTTTATGCGCCTCTGCCCCAACCCATAGGTGCACGCACGCATACGTTGCATTTCCCCATGAACGCCCCCATGCCTTCCCACCCCTCCGTCTCCCTGCCCTCCCGCGGCAAAGGCAGCGTTTCAGTCTCGCCAGCGCCGGCGGTGCCGAGCTCGGGAGCGGGGCGGGGGGCCAAGCCGCGGGGCGCGAGGCGCCTGCCCCGTCTCCGTCCCGCCGTACCTTGCTGAGGAAGGGAAACCAGCCGCGGGGGCAGCCGCCGCTCGTGGGGCCAGGCAGCGGCGGCAGGGAGGGCTTCACGGCGGTGGCGTTGCTCCGCTTGCAGATGTACGGCAGGGCAGTCAGGCACTTCTGGTCGCCCCAGTCCTCTGCGGAGAGGGGCAGAGCGGGCATGACTCCCCCCTCGAGCGCCTTGCAAGGGCACGGGGAGGCTGCTGCAACGCTTGGCCCAGCGTGAAGGATGCTGTGAGCGGGCGCCGCGGGGAGCGGGTCACTCCAGGACATGCATGGGCCACGTTTGCACCCTCCACCTTCCCTGCGCCCGGCTCAGACCCAGCGCAGATTCGGGGTTGGCAGCAGCTCGGACTGCAGCTCACGGCGCCGCAGCGAGAGCCGCCACCGGCAGCCCCTCACCTCTGCTGGCTGTCATGTACACGCACTTCTTGTCCTTGTTGATGGGCCGGGGCTTGCCTGGCGCCCAGGAGATGAAGTTGAGGAGGGAGCCGTCGGACCACCTGGGAAAGGCAGCGGCGTGAGCAAGGAGCCTTGCCACCTTGGCCAACCGCCGAGCCGGGCGAGCTGCCGCGGGCCGCGAGGGGACCAGTGGCATGCCCTAAGCGGGAGCGTGCATCGCCACTGCCCTCTTCTGCGTGAGGACCTGGGCTGGCTGCAGCACGCACCGGGACCCTCCGTCCTACCACCCAAGAGCACCATCCTGCGCCATGCCCCATCCCGGGAAGCTCAGACCGGCCAGGCAGAGCACTGAGCCTGGGTGCTCTGCGGGCTGGGGTGGTGGCGAGCGGGACCCGCGGGGACACGGCCAGCTCGGCCTGCGCCCTCCCACTTACTTGAATCTCCCGTCGTTCTCGTAGGTGTGCAGCCCGATCCACCAGTGCTGCTCCTGGCCCCTGGAGAACTGGCACAGCCGGAGAGGAGACGTCAGCACCAGGCAGGAGGGGCCGCGGGCGTTTTGCCTCCCTCCACCCCGCGCCTGCCCGAGGGCTGGGCTCCCGCACGTCTCCAACGTGGAGACCCCGCAGCAGGGTCCCGGCTGCTCAGGGCCCCAAGGCAAGGAAAGGGAGCTGGGCTGCCGCTCCGCAGCTCGCGGCACCCAGGGAGAGGTATTCGGGGCTGGCCCCGCACCTACAGGGGACCTCGCCGGTGCCAGAGCTGGTGCTCGCTGGCAAACACGTCGCCTGGTTCCTGCCAAGCTGAGCACCGAGCCCGGCTCCTGGACGCCGTCTGCTGCAACCCACCAAGCAAGACCCCGGTGGAGCAAACTCGCTGCAACTAGAGCCCTGAGGACACCCCGGATGGGCTGACGGCGCTATTCCCAAACACTGTTCTACCAGCAAAGGATGGAAGAAGCCGGACGGGAAGTGCCGGGCATGGACGAGCCATGGGAAGTCGCCAGGAGAAGCATCCCACTGGCTCCACGGAGGGAGGGAGCACGCAGCATCACGCGCCCGGCTCCCCGCGGGCTGTCAAAGGCGCTGGCGCTCTCCTACCTTCTTCAGGTTCTGGCCCAAGAAATCCAGCTCGGCCTGATTGTGCACCGAAACGAGCTCGGCCTGGAACCAGGTGCAGATGCGCTGGGCCTGCACCCACGTGGAGTGATGCTCGAAGAACTTGTACTCTGCGTCCTGGTACTTCACCCACTCTTTGCTGCCTGCGGGCAGAGAGGCATGCTCGAGACACGCTCTCCTACGCAGCTCCCGCTTGCCCCCCAGCCTGTCGCGAGCACCGCTGTTCTCTGTCCCCCTCAGTTGCCACTACGCTGGCAGGAGCGCCCCAGGAGCACGGCAAATCCCGTTCGACCCCAGGCCAGGACACCTGGGCCCACATCCCAGCTCCCATCCCTGGCATGACCCATCCTCTCCCTGCGCCTCGGCTGCCTCCTCTGGATGCTGCGGCGTGTTCCCGACTCCCCTTCAGCCGGGACCTTTGCGCACGCGTGGTTTTAAGAGCCTGGGATGGAAGATGCCCTGGAAGGGCGAAGTACACACAGACAAGATGGACAGACAGACCCGGGGCTCTGCGAGGCCGGGCGCTAACGCACCTTGGGTCGTGATCTCCGGCTCCTTCACGTCGGCACCTACGGAAAGGGCGAGGAGAGGGCTGTGAGCCGGGGGACCCCGAACACTCGCCGCCTTGCTTGCAAACCGCACGCTCCGCCGCTGGCACGAAGCTTGCCCTGCACCCCCATCACCCGACGTAATAAGCCACCTTGGCATGCAACCAGCTCCGGGATCCCCGGAGCAAAGAAATCCCTTCCCAGGGCTCAGCACTGTTAGATGCAGATGAAGCAAAGAGCTCTAGCATTTGAACATAACCACTTTCTCATTAAAAAAACAAAACAAAAAAAACCCCATAACTCAAACCATTTGCCAGGCAAACCACTGTGCATTCGCTGGAAAAAGTTAGGCTCTGCCCCTGCCATCCCCGCTGGGGCAAACGCTCTCCCGGTACCTTTGGGCAGCTTGCAGATCCAGTCCAGCTGGGATTCGCACTGCATCGGCATCCACTGCAAGGAGGCCAGGTCCAGCACGGCGCAGTCCCGGATGTCGTCGTCATCGTAGTTACTGCGGTCAAAGTTGTGGTAGAAGAACTGGGGGGGCCGAGAGAGAGGGGCAGAGTTGGGGGCCCCCGGGCGGGCGGATCCGCAGCGGGGGCAAAGCCAGCACCCGCTCCCGGCGTTTCGCACCACTGCCGCCCGCGTCTCAGCTTCCCAACGGAAGCAATAACCGCCGAAACGCCCCAAGGCGCCTCCAACAACCCGCCCATCCCGCGCTCGCCGTTGCCCCGAACCGGGCTCCCTTTCAGCCGCGGCTAATTCGGGTGCCGAGGGTGCTCAGTGCCCTCCACTGCTCCCGCGTTGGCAGGGAGGAAGCGGACCCGGCTCGCGCCGCTCACCCCCAGCCCGTCGCTCCAGCGCCAGCTCCGGTCTCCCGCAGGGTCCCGCCGGTTCAGGCCGATCCAGAACCAGTGCTGCTCGTGGATCTCCGGCTCCGCTTCACTAGAGGAAGCCACAGGGAAACGGTGGGAACAAGGCAGCCCGCCGAGTTGGCATACATTTAGCATCAGCCCTTCTTTTTGGCTGTTTTAGACACCCGCTGTGCCCCTGAGTCCTAAAGGCAGGAGCTCAGGCAAAAGGAGCTCTGTCCCACGCCTCCTCAGGAGCAAAGCTGCTTTAAATCCGAGCTCTGTCCCCAAATTACCCCTTACTTCATGCATTTCTATCGTGTCCCCTTTCCAGGGGCAGAGATGAACATATATTTGTGCCACGAGCATCAGTGCGTTCACCCAGGTAGGTGCACGCTCTGGCAGACCCAGCTCCTCACCCAAAGATCTTGTTGAGGGTGTTGGCCACGAAGTGCTCCTCCTCGTAGCTGCCCAGGCTGAGCAGCTGGGCCCCCAGCTCCCGGCAAAACTCCTGCGCCGCGATCCACGTCTTCTTCTCTTGCAGTTTGTCAGAGTTGAACACCTGGCAAGGGAGAAGTAGGCCGAGGAGAGGGCTCAGGAGCGGGCAACCCAGGAGCACAGCGCCCAGGCTGAGACGCCCAAAGTGGGAAAACTTCAGCGGCATCAAGGTCCAGGTCTCTCAGGGCATCCTCGCTCCATCCCAAATGCTCGCGGCAAGCTCGACCCTCCTCGGCCGCCACCGTGCGCCCTGGGCTGGGGGGTCTGCAACGCCTCCAGGGCACCCTATGGGACATGAGTCCTGAAGCTGCTATTCCCCCTCCTTTCTGGATCTGCTTCTCCATCAGCAGAGCTCACCCGATCCCCTGTCCTAGCAGAGCTTTTTCTCCATCCCAACAGAGCAGTCACCCCATCATGCCCACGCGCCTTCCCTGCGGGCGGTCACCCGCGGGAAACGCTGCCGGTCCGCTCCGCCGAACCTCGGCGTGGGGCCAGCGAGAAGCAAGGCTCGACGCCAGCAGCTCCCGTAGCCCCTCGCGGCTCTCCCGGCCAGCAGCAGCTCGGGAATCGCGCTGGGAGCGCCACCGACCCGCAGCGCCGTGAGCCCACCCGCCCACGGACCACAGGCGGCACCCGAGGAAGAGGAGGGAGGAAGAGGATGCCAATGCACCCGTAGACCTCCAAAACCAAGGGCTGGTACCTTGTAGCAGTGACGGAGTTTGGCATCCGAGCTCCAGCCCTGGGGGCAGGAGCCGGTGAGGCTGGGCGTGGGGTACGGCGCCGGCAGCTCGGGGTTCACCGGCGTGCCCAGGTTCTGCCGACAGATGTACTTGGCCTTGAAGGTGCTGCAGTTCTTCACCTCCCACAGCCCCACGGAGCTGCCGGTGGCCAGGGCCACGCAACCGCCCTTATCGTAACCTGGAGCACTCGCAGGAGGGGGCAGAGAGACGCGAGCCTTAGGGCCGCGCCGCCTTTCCGAAGGACCCGTCCAACGCCCGGGGCTAACGGAGCCGCGCGGACCCCCTCCCCGGGGAGACGGTCCCGCGTGCCCGAGCCGGGTGCCCACCGGGCCCCTTGGCTCGGCTCTGCCCCACGCAGGGGGACCCTGCCTGGCCCGGCAGAGCTGCTGGGCTGCTTCCTCGGGCATCTCCCAGCAATTCCTCCGTCCGCTCGGGAACGGCGCGTTGGAGGGAGCGGCTGGGCCTGAGCATCCCTAGCCTGCTCCCGCTGGCGGGGGGGGACCAGCTTCACCACCACCTTCCCCGCCACCCACCGCGGCCACGCAGCTGTGCCGGGGGGGGACATCGCCCGTGGCAGCCCGGGGCCCGCCGTACCGGGCTGGTCGCGGTTCCAGTGGGTGTAGGTGACCTCGTCGCCGCTCAGCCAGCGGAAAGCGCCCGTCTCGTTGATGTCCTGCAGCGCCGTCCAGAAGTACTCGCTCTCCCAGCCGTAGATGAGGCTGCTCACGTAGGCCTGCTCGAACCTGCCGGGGCGGCCGCGCTTAACGAACGCCCGGCGCTTAACGAAGCCCGGTGGGTTATTTAACTTGGGACTCTCCGAGCGGGGGTGAAAAACGCCCCGGCTGGGGCCTCCTCACCTGTTGGTGATGGTGACCAGCGTGGACCCGTGGTCGGAGCACATCCGCCGAGCGTCGCCGTAAGAGACGCGGTCCTCGCCGAGCCAGTAGCAGGAGGGACTGTGCCACTTCCAGCCCTGGGGGAGAGCAGAGAGCAGGCGTCCGGCACCGCCGCGGCTCGCCGGGAGCAAGGTCCGTCGCCGCCGTCGCCGCCAGCTTTTCGCTGGGAGGTCTCCCACCCCTCCGCCCCGGCTCGACCCGCCTCAGCTTGCGAGCTCGCCCGCCCGAGAGGACGCGGCTGCGAGAAAAACAAGCGGCGAGGTTGCTTCAAAGCTGGCGAAAGCGGCCGGCCCCCGCCGGGGGGCTCGGGCAGGGGAACACAATCCCCTCCTTATGCGGCCAGGCCAAGCGAGAGCGAGTCCCGCCGCAGCCGGCTTTAATCACCCGGCGTGTTGATGTTGGAGCCCCTCCGGAGCCGGAGACACAATAGCGCCTATTCTCTGCCAGAGCCGGGAGCCGGCGCAGGCCCACGGGGCCGGCGGGGGAAGGCTCGCGCGCGCCCAAAGCTTTCTGCAAAAATCGCCCCGGACGTGGCACGCATGAGCGCCGCGACGCGCAGGCGAACGCCACCCGGGTCGGCCGCGCGAGCTGCACCCGGCTGCCGCCCTCGGCCCCGAAGCAGCGCGTCGCCCCCAGCTCAGAAACCCTCCTGGCAAGGTAGGAAGCACCATCCGGGTTTTACCGCCAAGTCCCAGGGTCATTGGAAAGACGTTCACCCTGAAGCACCCCGGATCAACTGCCGCCTGCCGGACACCGTCCCTGCACCCACGGGACGCCAGCCGGATGCAGCCCCAGCACCCTCCAGCTCCAGCGTCGCCCCGAGAGTTTCTGCAGCGCCGGAGCTAGAGATGATGCTACATTTTGCACGTTCCCGCGCTGGCTCCCCAATGATGCTGCGACGCGGACGCCCAGGACGGGAACCTCCTCTCCAGGCGCTCGGGCTGAGCTCGGCCCCACTGGGAACAGGGTCCGGATAGCCCTCGAGGGGTCCGCAACCAGCCCCGGTGCTCAGCATCATTAAAACCACACTGTCCCACGCAGCGAGTGCTGCAGCAAACCCCTGAGATCCAAAAACAGTCCAGGATGGGACCATTAACCCGAAATGCTGCCTCTACTTCCTGGCCCGGACGGTGCTGCCAGCCAAGTGGGACCCCTCTCGCCGGCTCGGCCGACCCCAGCACCCAAGACAACATCTCCAATCGCTTCCTTTAAGCCTCTTCCAAAAGTTAAGGGTTTTTGGAAGCGGGGTGGGGGAAAAGCAGCAAAGCCATCAAGAAAAACAGCCCACCGGCCAAGCCGGCACGGCCGCCGCGGAGGAACGCGGCCGATCCTTCGAGCAGCTGCTCTTTCCGCTCGCCAGAAATACCGAACCGCGTCCTTGAGACGCGGGGCAGGCCAGCGCGGCCGAGGAGCCCGTCCCGCAGCTCCGCGACGCCCGCCCGCAGCTGCTTTCGGAGCAACGCGGGAGCGGGGAAGAGGAGGGCGTCGCGTCCACCCAGCCCGCGAGCGGACGGCGGGCTCCCAGCGCCCATGGGCAGCCGCCCACGTGGCTCAGGCTGTTGGTGACGAAGGGGAAGGACAGGAAAAGGCCTTTCTCCAGTTTATTTGGCATCCCCAGGCTCTCAGTGCATTTTCCTGCCAGCGCACCTCTTTGCTAGGCACCGGGGGACGGGGGAAGAGGCTGCGGCGAGGAAGGGGTTAAATCAGCGGCGGGACAGATTACAATTAGGCCTGTTCAAGGCTGCTGAGCTCCAGGAGCTGGCAGGGCCCGGCAGCCGGGTGCTCTCTCCCGCGGAGCCGAAGCTGGCCCCGGGCTCGGCGATGGCACGCCGCCACCGAGCATCTCGTCGCCGGCGCGCTGCCGGGCGCGGGGGGTCCGGATGTGGCCCGCCGTGCCGGGGAGCCAGCTCGCCCGGCTGCCGCGCTCTCCCCGAGCCAAGCGTTCGGCGGCGTTTGCCTTTGACGGGGCTGAGGCCGTGAAAAGATCCCGCGAGAAAGCGTCTCGCAAAAGCCCTCCGGCACCTTTTGAAGCCGGCCGGGCAAGTCTGCTTGCTAGTCCGAGCGTGAGCGAGCGCTGGCTTTCCTCGAGGCGCTGGGTGAAACTCAAGAGCAGCGGCGATGCCAGGCTCTCGCCCCGAAGAAAGCGGGGCGCTTTGCAAAGAGTCGCAAAGGCAGCTCCCAGCGAGCGTGGGACCCGGTCGGTCCCATCCCCGGGGCACAGCTGGGCAAACTGAGGCAGGGAGCAACCCGGCAGGCAGCGGCAGAGCCCCGGCACGAACCCACCCGCCCCGCTGGCCAGCTCTCCGAAAAGCCGACATCCGCAAAGAAGTAAGGGATCCCCATGCGCAGCGGGAAAACGGGCCCAAGAACATGAGTTTTGCGGAAACGGCTGCGTTAGCAAGAGCCCCGAAGAGCGCCGGCCCCGTACGAACGACGGCAACGTCACGGTCCCTGCTGGCAGCCGCCGGGGAAGCCCTGAACCCGCCTTGCGCTTCTCCAAGCCGAGATGCTTCCTCCACCCCTTAGGGCAGAGCGCATCCGCCGGGCTTGCGCATCCACCGCAAGCCCTCGCTTTATGATCCCCCTGCCCGGAGACGCTCCCCGTCGGCGGCCTCGCTGCATCGCCTGCGGATTAGCATGTCACTCCTGACGCTCCGCAGGCCCCGCACCTCCTGCCCCGCGGGCCAGCGCGGAGGGACGGGAGGAGGAGGAAGGGGGGCAGAGAGGGAGGCAGCAGCCAGGAGGCCCCCGGAGACAGCGAGGGAGCTGGCGCAGGCACCCCCGGACACCGCACAGCTGGCCGTGTCCCCCCGGACACCGCAGCGGGGATGGCTGTGACGCAGCCCTGAGCCGCCGCCACCTCCCCGGGGCACTAAGGTGACATGGACCTTTCGGGCTGGTTTTACTGCTTCGCTCCTCGTTCCTCAGCCGTCATCTCTCTCCCACGCTCACCCTTCGCAGCCGGCTCCTGAGGGCCCAGCGGCGGAAGAAGCAACGTTGCAGCTTTGCTGCTGCGTAGCTCAGCCCCCAAACCTCCTCCTCCGAAACAGGGCTGCTGCGAGGAGCCCTTCTGCCCTCCTGGTCACCGAAGAATGGGCCAAGAGACCAAAGCAGGCAACTTCGCTTTGCCGTGGGGTTTGCAGCAAGCGGGACTGCGATCTGCCCGCTGGCAGCGCCCGCCCCAGGTCGCCCTCACCTTTCGGCACCCGTGGTCATCCTCCTCTTTCTCCTGGCTCACCCGACCGGGTTTTTTGCAGATAGAGGGCAGGGTCTGGTTACACGGGCTGTCGTTCCACCTCCCTTCCTGGACAGAGTGCAAAAGAGCAGGCTTGAGCCCATCCGACAGGAATTTCCCACCCGCTCCATCCCCAGGTCGGTCCCATAGATTTTCCTCCCCTGCCTCAAATCCCCAAGGCCATCATGCTGGATGTCTCCGTTCCCAGTGGCTGGTGGGTTCAAATCTGGCCACGTTGGGTTCAAACCCAGCTGGAAGTGCCCCTTCCCCAGGCCAGCCCCGCTCCCACGGGCTGTCTCCCACCAGCCCTCGGCGCCTCCGGCTCTCACCGGGCCCCAAATGGTCACGCAGTCTTCCAGGCTGTCGCGGAAGTTGTTGGGCTCGAAGGGATGCCAGTAGGTGAACCTCACCGGCGTCCCGTCCGACCACTCGAAGTTCATCTGCAGCTTGAGGTCATTTAGGCCAATCCACAGCTCTTCCACATCTGCCCAGGCAGGAGGGCAGGACAGGTCGGAGACCCGTTTGGAGATGGGAGGCAACCCCCCACCCACCCCGCTTAGCCGAAATCTGGCAGAAACTGGCCCTCCCTGTGCGTCGAGCTTGATGGTGTGAAGGATGATGGCCAAGATCAGGCCGGGGCAGGGCCATGTCTCTGGCACGCGTCTGCGAAGCGAATTCGCGGCGCTGCGCGGACATCCTCGGCTCTGCAACATGAGCCGAGCTCACGGCCGGGGTAGGGCTGCTCTCCTCCGCAGGGATGGCCCGCGGAGGGGAAAAGGAGCTAAATTTGCAAGTAGCTTTCGTAGCGAGGTGCTGGCAGCAGCCGGATGATAAAAGGCAGGACCCACAGGCTCGGTTCCAGTGAGCTACTGGTTTGAAACCATTCTCTCCAGCTGCATCTCACCATGTTCCCATCGCTGTCTGCTCCTGTCCTGGGATCCTGGCCACGGCTCCCTTTCTTCCTACACCCTCACACAGCTTCTGTCGCCATCTGCCTTAGCTCCTTTCAGCGCCACCGCCACTGTCCCCATCCCCATCTTCTCCCCTCTGCATTCAAATCAGCCTCGTCCCACATTTCTGCCCGGCTGCCATCCAGGTGGCATCCGCAGCGGATCTTGCTGCCAAGCTCTTCCTCTGCTGAGCAGTGACAAACTGCTGCTTTGCAGGAGTTTATAAGCTGGCCAGGGGGGTTGTGTTTTAATGGGAACAGCAAAATCCTAAACTGCTAATACCAGGGTGACATACGTCACAAGGACAGAGCAAGGGACAGCAGCAAAAGTGCTCCTCTATAAAGCTGTCACGGGATCGGGGGGTGGCTAGGGACATGCTTAGCAGAACAGCTAAACTCTTCCCTTGTCTCTCCCAGACACAGCTCATCTCCCGGACTGAAACTTTCCAAGTATCAGCCCGGCTCAGACAGATCCCTGACATGGGAAACTTCAACCCAGACAATTACGACTGGGCAAAGTTATAACTGGAAAGAGAAACTTTGGAAGCCTTAAGCATGAGTTCACCGTTAACTTGACCTACAGCAGAGGACAGTTTAACCGGGAGACATGTGTGTCCCAGATAGATTTAGCAACAAGACGAAAAGCATTAGCAGCCTCTTCCAGCAAGGCCAGCATGAGCACTTTTTTGTTTTGCCTCTATATCTTCATTAAGCAAATGGGACTGGTGACATTTGCAGACAGGTCTGTGCTATTTCGTTGGGCTCTGCTGGGGATGGAGGCACCGTCCCTCTCTTGGCATCGGCCCCGCGAACCGGCGAAGGCACCGTAGGCGCCTGGGCAATGGCTTTTGCGTTTGGGACATGGGTTTCTCTGGGCAATGCGCCACCTCCCAAGCCAGGACCACCCCACTGCCCGCAGCCATGAGTTAATTTAACCTTGCAACCTCCACAACATAGAGGTTGTGGAGTGACCTGCCTGCAGACGAGGAGATAAGAGGGGAACTGTTCTGCCCAAAGTCACCCTGGCCATCCGTGTTGGAGCTAGGGATGGAGCTGAGCGTGGACCAGCCCCCGCGCACATCTGTGCCCTCTGCCTCGCGGTGGGATGCACCTCACTGCGGGCTATGGCTCAGAGACTCTGGCTCAAAGCTTTGCTCACCCACTCGTGCCAATGCCTGGTAAAGAGCAGCCACCCCGCACGTTTGCAGCAGTGCAAATACTAACAGGATACCAACTTTTTTCCCTAGCTGCAACATTAATAAATAGGACGTGTGAGCATAGGTAGGGCCTGTGCAGGGCAAGCGGTGCTCCGCACACTCCCGGCTCCCGTGCGTCTCCATCCCCGTGCCGGGAGCGTGCAATGCCTGGCTTAAGCCTCACCTTGCTTGATCTGCTTGGTGACGAACTCCAGCTCGGAGAGGGTGTGGATGCTCACCAGGTCCCCCCCGCTTCGCAGGCAGGTCTTCTTCGCGTCCTGCCAACTTTTCTTCTCTCCCACCAGGCGGTAGCAGTTGGACTGGAAAGACTGCCAGCTGGGCTCGCAGTCCACCTTCACCTCTGACCATGAGTCTGCCAGGACACAAGGCAGCCTAAGGGCTCTCGTCCCTGCCTCTGAACCCTCTCCTCTGCTGGCGAAGGGGCACGCGGGCCCACGGGGAACCACAGAGCCCCCCATCACCCAAGACGAACCCTTTGGTGGGCTTCCAACTCCACCTTGCGTAACCGCATCCTCCTCAGCCTGCCCGAGGGGGGAGCACGCCATGACCCCCCGCAAGCACCAGCACCTTCCTCTCACTGTAGAGAGCCCCAAATCAAGAGCTGATGGGTCTGGGCTCAGCTACGGAAGTCCCGGTGGAGATTTCTCCTAGGAAGCTCCCACCGGCCCTGACCTGCATCCATGGGGCAGCGGTACGCAGCACCGGTGATGCGTGGCCCCTCGGCTCACCCGTGGCGAAGGGATCGGCGGTGGCGTTGGGCTTCTTCTTGCAGACGTAGGGGAGGGCGATGCCGCAGTCACGGTTCTGCCAGCCACCCGACGACTCGGTCCGGATGACGCCGCAGTTCTCCTCGCTGGGGTTGTCGGGCTGGTCTGCGAGCCGGGGTGAGCAGGGAGGCAGGGATGTGCCGGTGAGCAGCACATGGGGCTGGACTCAGCGCAGCGGATGCCGCTGCTGGCAAGCCCCGAGCAAGGCTACAGCAGCCCATGCAACAGGGCCGTTCCCCGCCGCGACGCTGCCCTTGTCCCTCCGCCAGCCACCCCCCCGTGGTCCCCCTGGCCTCACCGCTCTCCCAGTTGAGGTACTTGAGCGGTGAGTTGTCCGACCACTGCCAGCCGCCGTTGATGTCCAAGTCGTTGAGGCCAATCCAGAGCGTGGAGCTGTAGCCCGTGAGCAGCCCTGGGGTAGATGTGGACAGGTCCGAGGGGCAGGTCAGAGCCTTCAGCCCTGGGCAAGGCTGAGCTCAATCTGCCGGCTCTGCCCTGGACGGTGAGTCCCCTGGCGGACTGAACCTGGCCTCGTGAGGGTGCAGTCACGGCCGAGGACACACGTTTTCCCTGCAGTGGCTTCCAGCCAGGAGGAACCTAGCCATCTCTTTAACCCACCACCTCTCACTTACACCCTCCTGCAGGTCCCACCAAGAGAGTGTCCCCTGTGCCACACGAGGACATCACGGATAGTCATGCAAGGTGCCATCACCTCCATGGTTCTCGGGGGGACCTGGGCAAGGTGACGCCAGCATCGCCCCCCTGGCACCTCACCGTTGATGTAGGTCTGCTCATGGATCTCGGTGATGCTCAGCAAGTTGGCACCTTGCTGCTCACAGCTATTCCAGGCCTCCCGCCACGACAGCGTTGACTGGAAGTTGAACTGGTAGCAGCTGTTGGTGAGGTGGTCCTTGTCCCAGAAGGTCTCACAGTCATTGCCTACGGGGAGAGAGCAGGGGCGATGGTGAGCGGGCGGCGCGGCCCCCGCTCCACACGTGGTTCCCTCCAAGAGGGAGGGCCCTCCGAGAGGGCCTTCAAGAGGTAATTCCCAATTTTTTGTCCTCTCGTATTGGAGGAGTCAATCAGCAGTCTGGAAAAGCCACATTTTGCAGGCTAACAAGCCTGCTGCAGGCTCTGGTGGGGAGCAAGCAGCCTTGAACATTGGCTTTTCTCTATCATGAGGAAAACTGCCCCCTAACCTGCAAGAGCTGAGATGTTGGAGCTGCAGCTGGGGCTGCTCCAGACCTGCAGGACCACCGCCACCTCGCTCCGACGAGCGCCATGGGTGGTCCCAAGAGGGACAAGACAAGAGCCGTCACCAGGAGTGTGGCGGAGGGAAGGGGAGAAATGCCACTGCCTGAGATCCCAGGAGCAAGGCACCATCAGCTCAGAGGAAAGCCCTCAGGAGGTACTGACCGGGGTTTGCTTTTCATGCCGATCCCACTTACTCTTAATGGGACAGAAGCCCCATCGTTCATCCTTGCCGTAGTCCTGGGTGGTGGCGCACCAGAGGTGGCCGTCCTCGCGCCCCGTGCTGGTGCACTCATGGAACCACTGGTTGTCGTACTTGAAGGGGATGGTGCAGGGCTTCCCGTGCGAGTTGCCCTGAATGGTGTAAATCTCTGCGGAAGAAGAGGAGCTCTCTCTGGAAGCAGCTCCCATGCCGCAGGCAATGGCCCGATGTGAGGGCTTGCTTTCCCGCGTGCTGTGGTGTCCACCAGGACCCAAGTGCCTCTTGGACAGTAGGATGCTGCCCTCAACTCTCATGCAACACACAGCCACCTGCACGGACCCTGCCTGGGCAGCACGCGGTTTTGCAAACCCCTTGAGCCAGGGACAAGCTCTCTGCTGACTTTGGCAGCAATCGGGGCTGCCCCCATCGCTGCAGGGCCTCCAGTCATACTTTGGGGCTGTTTTGCTTATTTTGGGTTGCCAGATAAGACAAGCATGAACATAGCCCTGGTGGCACAAAGGCATTTCATGCCTGCGCCTGCTGAAACCAGGCCAAACTCCCACTGCTGCTAATGGGCTCTGCCTCCCAGGTGTCCTCAGGGACCCACATCTGTGCGATATACGGGGGTCTCCCAGGCACAGAGACACTCAGGAGGGTGGGAAGCACCCGAGGGGGCAAAGGGGAGCCCTGCCAGGCATTACCAGAATAGGGCACGGAGCAGAGATCCTCCTCAGTGCCATAGGTGCGCCAGTGCGAGCCGCGGGCTTGGTCGCCCCTGTCGGTGGGCGCCAGGGAGGAATTGGCCGCCTGGGTGCCCAGGTGCTGTGAGAGCTGCTCGCCGAGGCTGCGGCAGCTCCAGCGCATGTTGACGGACTCGCGGTCGCACTCGTAGGTGGCCAGCGGGTGCATTCCTGCGGTGGCGTTGGCCCCGTGCCGTGACACCCCCAGGCACTGCATGGCACCCACGTTGAAGAGCCGGTTCCTCGAAACCCATTTCCACTGGTGGGCTGGGGCGCTGGTGTTGCAGGCCTTGGCCAGCCTCACCAGTGAGTCCTTGGTCTCCAGGCAGCCCTGCAGGCCCGTGTTGTAGATGAGGAAGACTTTGGACTCTGGGCGGCGAGAGGAGAGAAAGGAAAAGGTTAGGCACGAGGAGTCCAACATTTTGATGTGTATTTGGGGACCCACCAAAAACTAGGGAAGCGAAGCACACTTAAGAGGAAGGTCTCCCCATCACGGCACTCGTTCGTGGTGGAAAATGCTCATCGGCGCCTCCTTCGCCTGACACAGAGCATTTTCCCATGGTAGTCACACTCGGACCCCCACCGCATACCCTGGTGCTGGGGAGGGAAGGAAGGAGAAAAGCAGCCTCCTGCATTTCTTCCCCTCGCTTTCACCCTCACAATCACCTTTTGCTTCCCTAACTTGCATCCCGACAGGTAGTTATGGATTCCCCTTATGGAGCCACATTACCATTGGCCACCCCAGGCGCTCAGGATTTTCTCTACCCATACGGTTGCATAAACCTGTAAAACCATTAGGGCACTGGGGGGCTGCTTCCCAGAGCCACGCTGGCACCTGTGATAATACCTTTCTCCAGCTGACGTGTTACAGCATCACGGTTAAAGACAGTCGATCTATTCATGCGCATCTTTTTGACTTAAAAAGTGGCAAATGGTTAAATAACTCGATTAGATCATAGCTGCCACCAGCCTCTGCATAGAAGAGCCACCTAGAGCAAAACCACCGCGCGTGTCTTGCAACAACGCCCCAGCAAAAGACGCCAAGAGCCATGCTCTCAGAACGCTTGTTTTTCAAAAGCAACCCATTTTTCACCAAAAACAGCATGTGAGGTTAACTCCCACTCACGGTCCCTTCTATATTTAGCTTCGGTTTGCTTTGTGTGTGTGTGTTTGGTTGTTTTTTTTTTTTTTTTTGCCACTGTGTGAATTTTTTGTCAAAAAAAGGGTTTTCATTTCCTACTCGTCTGAAACTTCACCCCATGCCGACTATGTTGCTACAACCAGCTCTTGCACATTGAAGCAACCTGCACCCCAGGAGATTAGCAAACTCTCCTGACTTGCCTCTGCAAAACTAAAAGAAAAAGAAACGGAGGAAGAAAGAAAATGAAATAGGGATTTGTTCTGTAGGTTCAGCATGGAAAGCTTTGCGCTCCTCAACCTGGCTTCAGAACAGGAATTATCTGAAATTCCCCGGCAGAGATGACACCAGGGACGGTGTCGAAGAAACACAAAAGACTAATATCAAGAGGCTAATATCAAGGCTAATATCAAGATCTCGGCGGGAGAGAAGGGGAGAAGACTCTGTGCGCTTAACAGAAACAGGTGGCGATTGCAAGAGGGAAGATGCAGCTTTAATTTCTCAGAAAGTATTTTAAAAATCACAGCAAGTGAAAAAATAAGTAATAACTCAGAAGGGGTATATTTTGACTAGCTGAAGCTCAGGTCCCTTCTGCCAGTGCTCACTGCCTACAGGTCCACAAATGCAACGAGCGCTGCAACAGTCATAGGACTCTGCAGAGCTGCCCATCTCCCCACCAAACACATGCACCAACTGTTTTTTGCAATGCAATTTTGCAGACGTAAGCCATCCATCCTGGGCCTCTCCTCACCCCCTTCCTGCACATAGGCAGTAGGGGAAAAGAAAAAAAACCTCGCTCGCAGCCAGACCCACGAAGACTCTCCCTCCTCTGCAAAAGGCCGCCCCGAAGCGTTTGGGTGGTGCTTGCACAGCTCTCTGAGCAGGCTGGAGCAGCCGCTTTGTGGCCACCCTGCAGCAGCACGATGAGCATGGGGGTTTTTTAGGCACCCTTGGGGCAGCGCAGCATCAGTGCGGTGACCTGCTGCACCCTAGTTAGCAGCTCTCCGGGTCACAGGCTGCCGTCGCATCCCTTTGCAAGGAGCCATCAATTGCCCAGCCGTGTTGCAACACCAGCCTTTGGCGTAGCAATAGCAACAGAGGAGCTACCACCATGGCGAGCGCCTTGGCGGCAGGGGTCAGCAACGGGACACCTTTCTGGGCTTATTTTTTAATTCAACTTTCCAAATCGGCCAAGAAAATTAATAGTCTAAGGGAAAAAAAGCCTTCCGACAAGGAAGGGAAGGGTTCAAACCAGCCATCCCTGCGCAGCGCCCGGCTGCCAGCTCGGCAACGGGACCCAGCACAGCAGAGGCCTCATCCTGGTGCAGAGAAAAGACCTTTGATGGCCCTCCGGCAGGGTGCTGAGCCCCTGCGAGGACCAGACCCAAAGCGGGGCATCCCAGCGCCGCGCTGCCGGCTGCGTTTGGGCGAGGACGGGCAGCCGAGCGCGGTGCGAGGGGCCCCTGTTTCCACTGCAGCCACACGTCAGCAGAAAGTTCAAAGGAAGCTGCCCAGACTCGAGGGGGGGAGCCTGGGGCCGGAAAAGCAGAAAATATCATCTTACTCCAAAAAGAGAAGAGCCGGAGCTAGAAAATTATAGCCTCGAGTTTTGGGCCCGCGGGCTAAAGAGACAACAGAAAGTTACCTGCTGGCACGAGCCTACTTGCCCGCTCTGCTGCTTCGGCCGGCTGGACCCATTGGACGCGGTTCTGCTGCAGAGACCTTTCACACGGGCAAAAAGCAGAGCCAGCACCTTCCCGCCGCCCGGGCCCTGGGTGCTTTCTCCGACGTTGCCCCGAAATCGGGAAAACACCCAAGTTCAAGGCATGGTCCAAACCGATGGCTTTAACGAAAAGAAAAGCCCGAGTCCACGTGTCCAAATGAGGGAACCTGCGGAGAGGCGCCGCCGGCCAGAGCCGCGCACCCCAGCGCAGCCCCGCGCTCCGGGACATCCGGCATCTCCCCCCGGTCTCTGCCGGGAGAGAACGGAGCCGAGCGTCCACTGGAGAGGGAAATACCTTTCCAAGAGGGTTTTTACAAGTGCAGCGCGGGTTAAGGGCTAGAAAACTTTTAGCAATCTGGAGGAGAACCAAACCCTCGATCACAACTAATTAATAACCCTCGAACGAGAAACCCCTCCTTTTGCAGTTCCCGCGGGATGCAGGGGGGGCAGCTGAGCCACGACATGCCCCGGTGCCTCCGCTCCAGCGTTTCCGCTGCGGGATAGCTCATCCCAACGTCCCCGAGCCGCTGGCCCCTGGGACGACGGCCGAGTCCCCCCGGTACCCAAGAGCCGCCATCACCCGCAGCCCGAGGAGGTCCTGCCCGGCGCAGTCCCGTCGGCCCCAAATATCAGCTTTGCCCCGATTTATTAGTCTGTCCGGTGCCCCTACGAGCTGGGAGCAGCCCAAGGCAGGCAACGGCAGCGTTCAGGCGCACGAGCCCTCCGTTACGGAGCCGGTTTTCCATGCATCCGGGTCCCGCGACCCCCCGCTGCCCTCGTTCAGCTGCTTGCCTGCACGCTCGCCCCGAAAACGCGGCCTAACCGCAAAACGCAAACCGCTTTCCGCCTTCGGCTCTCGCTCGCCCCACCGCCTCTCCCCAGGGACGGCGGCCGGGACCCCGGCGCGGGAGCGCAACCCGCGCTCGGAGCCGGCGAGGCGTTCGCCGCCTGCAAGCAGGACTTTCAGAAGCGCCTCGGCCCCGCAGAAATTCAGCATCCGCAGCGTGAGCCACCGAGAGCCCCCGCCCCGGCCCAGCGTCAGGTCCCAAAGTGCATCCTCGCACGAAGCATTTCAGCGTACGTTCCTTTTTAAGCACCCGCCGGAAGCCCCTAAACTGCAGTTTTGCAAAAAACCCTTGCAAAAACCCGCTGAAAACCCACTGCAGGGAGCCATTCCCAGGGCGCCTGGAAGAGAGGAGCTCTCCGCATGTTGACGCAGGCACGCGCTGTTCCTCACCCGAAACGTGCTCTTCTTTCCCTTACTCGTTTACAGGGAATTCGGTGCCGGCTTGACCCCTGGAGGCTGGTGCCCAGGAGCTGCGAACACGCACCGCGTTGGCAGCGGCGCTACTCGGACCCGCCTTGGGCAGACCCCTTCCGTCTCCGTGGCCCCAGCTACTCCTCGGCACAGCCCACCACCGTGGGCTTCGACGCCCACGGAGGAGACAGTTGCCCAGGGGACTCGCGAGTCTCTCTTGCGCGGCGCTGCTCCTTTCCGCAGAATTCAGCCTCTCCGTTGAGCATCTTCCAGTTGGTGCTCGCAAAGAAACCTTTGAAATGGGAGGAACGCGAAGCAGCGCAGCGCGTCCTCCTGAGCCTGCAGCCAGCTCCAGCTCCGCTGCGGGTGCTCAGAGCTTCCCGGCCAAGGCACAGCAATCGATGCCGCTGATGAACTTTCCCGGCTGGTGCACGGGACGTATTTGTACTGATGAACGCCTTCTCCCACCCTTTTCTCCCGCAGGGAGACTCCAACCCTCTCCTGAGCTACCCCCAACGAAGGACCGACCTCTAAGGATTTGAAAACGTCGTTTCTCCTTGATGTGCTGCCTGGACCCACTGATATTGAACCAGAGCCAGACTCTACCCGGGCCCGGCCGGTGCAGGGATGTGCACGCTGCAGACCCCGCCGGGGACGGCAGCAGCATCCCTCCAGTGGGGCTGGGGGGCACAGAGGGGCTCTCCCCCGCCGTGTCCCGCTCCACCCCCTCCGAGGAGGAACTGCAGAGGCAAAGCAAGGAAAAAAAAAAAAACCAAACCAAAAACCACACCGAAACAGCACGGACGCTGTTTCGTTCTCGCACGCGGAGCCTGTGCCAGCCACCCAGCCACCTGGACGTCTGCCTCGGGCTTCCTGGTACGAGCGTGACAAACAAGCAGCGCGGCGAGCCAGCAAGCCGAGGCGGCACGGCTGGGGAGGGGGCCGCGGACAGGCCGGCGGGGGACCGCGAGCATCCCTCCAGCAACGTGGGACGCCGTGAGAAACGCTCGCCCCTCGCACACGGACGCTTTCGCGCCGGGCCCCCTCCGTGGGACAAATCCAGCCGTTGGCATCGGTGCCCCGAACGCGGCGGAGCCAGAGAAACTTTGAGTCTTCTTTGAGCCCTTTAGGTCAACCCGCGAGGTATTTTCTCGCCCCTGACGCCTCGCTCCTGGTGCCGGCGTCCCAGGGGGAAATGTCAGTTTTCCTTTTTAAAAAAGTCAAGTTTTCAGCCATCAACATATCCATACGGGAAGGACCAGCTGGGAACTCAGCTCAACCCTTCCCGCAAAGGCTTTAACACCCCATAGCAAATAAGGACAACTTCACGACCGACAATTTTGGAGAAGACCTACAATTTTGCCCCCACATGGCAGGCCCAAAGGGGGTAAGCAGAGACCTCCCTGGTATTTTCTGTGCACCCGTGAACGCACCACCCAACGCTCGGGCATCCCGTGCCCGGGAGCATCCCCTTGCCCGAAACTGCCCAGCCAGCACGGGCATCGGGGCAGCCTGCAGCACCTTCGCGTTTGTCCTTCCCCGCTCGCCAGGAAGGACTGCACGGAGCGATTGTAAGCTCAGGTGAGGATCCTCCTGCCGGTCGCCCTGGGGCACGGCTGCAAATGCTCCAGCGGCTCGTGCCACACATTTCTACAAACACCCGGGCCCAGGGCGTTAGTGCTGCCCGGTCCCTGCAACCGCATTTAGCGGCTGCACACCTGGGACCTGCAACGTGGGGTTTTCTTTAGGATAAGCTTTCTTTATGGCACCTCTCGGAGGCACTGTGTCAGATGGCACACGCATATTTATCCGGAGCTCGCCTTCCACCAACGCCGGAATAAAGCAGGGAAAACTCCATTTTTTTCCAGCTCAGCCGCCCCGTCCCGCTCGCCGCCCTCTGCCCGGCGCTCTCACGGGGGGTTATGATTTATTCGTATGCCAGGAACGTCCCCAAAGAGCAAGGAAGATGCGAGTCCCGGTGTGCCGGAGACCGGACATGTGGGGACAACGCCACAAAGGCCACCAGGCCACCGGCACAGCAGCTCTGGAGGGGCCGGACATCATCAGGGCACCAGCGAGGCCGAATATCATCCAAGGGGATTTGGAGGGACTCTGCAGAGCTCGGGATCGGTTTGACCACGACCAGAAGCTGACACGTCCCAGGGTCCAAAGGCAACCTGTGTGAGACGAGGCTGAAGGGCCAGGTCGCGCCACGCTCTGCCTCCCAGAGCTGCCCAAAGCAGCAAAGGCCATGAGAATAGGACGTGCATGCAACGACTTTCCCCAAAACGAGCCTGTTTCCAACGATCTTTATCTCGGAGACGTCTTGTGCCAGATGCAATCTTTGTATTTAACGGGCTTTCGGTGCATTTCTTCTCATTTATGTGCTAACACTGACCAGAGGTGAGCAGCGGCTTCAAAAGCAATGGAGCAAAGTTGAAGGAAAAGCCGTGGGAAGTGGCAGCTCCTCCTCAGTGGAAAGCGTGAGGCTGTTGCAAGCCCAGGAAGAAGATAGGAACGGAGAAGAGAGAAGCAAAAACCAGATGTGCCGCCCGGGCTGTGCATCTGGGATAGATGCATCCGACTGCTTTCCTGGCAGGATGGAAAGAGCTGCCCCAGCTCCACCTGCCGCTGCCTCAAGTATTCCTATGGAGGAAAATAATCCTTGGGATTTCGGTAACCCCGTGGCAGGAAAACGCTCAAGCAACACGACCGTGCTACCGCTGTGCTGCCAGGCGTTACGCTGCAGGACACAAAGTGAAGCTCAGGCTGGCCTGGCTGAGGGGGGGAAACACCGCGGACCTCGCTGGGAGCCAAGCGGAGCCAGGCTGCAGGAGAGCCGCTGCTTCCACGGCGGGAGACTTCTGAGAGCGGCTCCTTACTTGGCTGCGGCCGGAGAAGGCTACCTACCATCCTGCTTATTTTCGGCTGCCTTCAAAAAAAATGTTGGATGAGGTCCACGGAGCACATTGCAAGCTCTTTGCAGACATTCGTCAGCCCGTTCCCTGCACCCTGGATGCAGATAAATAAATATCCGGATATTTGCCATGGGAGAGGCTCGTTCATAAGCAGCTCAAATGATTTCCAGCCGTAGAAGGGGACAAGGGAGCCAAGAGCGGAGCCGCGGCATCGGCCTTCCCGCACCTACGGGCCGGCTCAGACCCTCTCACCTCCCTCCAGCGACGCGCGTTGTCCCCCGACCCCGCCAGGACCCACTGCAGGATCCAGCCCCACGGCGGGTACCCGCGCGGCGAAGCCGACCGAGGTGGGACTCGCGCGCCTGCCGCCGGGAAGGGAAGGACCGCGGCGACACCAGCAGCGCACCGCCACGAATGCAGTTACACGGATTGAATTCCCGGCATCCCGGGAAGGAGAAACGCTCAGTATTTTAGTTTTAAGGCGGCGCTTTAAAGCAAGGCAGAGCCTTTGGCATCGCAAAAAATAATAAAGCTCTGCTCTGATTGAAATCCGAGTTTGCAACCGACGTCCACGGGCTCCCGTTTAAGGCGGGGGGGGGGGGATAAATCTATAAGGAGCTGCCGTAAAGAAAGGCTTCCAGGTGCTCGAGCAAAACAGCCCCGCGGCAACGTAAAGGCGACGCGAGCGTGCGAACCGACACACGTAAAGCGGTGCCGGGCCGGGAAACGAACCCAGCGGTACCCCCCGAGCTCCACCCTGCGAGGGACGGGGCTCCTCCGCCGCCAGACGGTTGCTCCCCGGACGCGGGGGACCGGGGTGCCGGGGAGGAGCGCCCTGGCCGGGCTCCGCGTGAGCTCAGGCTGGACGGGACACCGCCAGCATCCTTCCAATTTGTTCATCCCGGAATATTTTCCACCGGAAACGCAGCTCTCCCCCCCCACCCCCGGGACAGGGAATCGGAGCTGCCCGGCAGCGGGGCTGCGTTAGCTCCTTCCTGCAGGCTGGGAAGCGGCGGCCAGAGGAAAAAAAATCCCAATTTCTGCTCCCTCGGTTCTCCAGCACCGCGTCTGCTATTAAAGTACCCCCTGCCAGCCGGAGCCGGACCATCCGTGGCTACAAAGCGGGAATCCCTCATTTCGACAAAGCTGAACAAATTTTCCCCGCAAGGATCAAGCTCCAGGTGTCCCGCAGAAATACTTTTTTTTTTTTTTTAAATGGAAACGATGCTTGAAATGAAGAGTTTTCTGGTTGGATGCTCTTTGCTTGCCTTGTGCCCTGCGCTCACAGGGCAGACGGGGGCCAACCGAGCCGTTCCCCGCGGGGGCGCAAAGCCGCTGGGTCGGCAGTCGGGAACGGGGCAGGGAAAGGCGGGCGATTTCCCCGTCCCCGTTTGCATCCTCGTCCTGCAAACGTGCCGTCTCACGTGGAAATTCCCGACAGCGCTAGGGACAGCGCAGGGCTGAGCTCGCCGGGAGGTAGAAGCAGGGAGCGTCATGCACGAAAAATGCCGCGCGCCCTCTGCAAACCCTCCCCGGCTGAAGACTATTCCCCAGGACGCGCGAGCAAATCCGCTAATCGCTTTGTAAACTGTAATTAATTAAAGATGGGTCCCTTCCAGACAAAGAGCATCTGTGCGGGTTTCTTTGGGGTTCCCGGCAATCTGGAGAATGACAAAAATGTAGATGCTCCACGATCTCCGCACAGGCCAAATTAATTAAAAGCCTGCTCCTCGGCTGCCCTTGGAGAAACGTTAGGAATTGTTCAAGCGTAAATCGCTGCGTCCGCGCAGGCCAGAGCCGAAGTGGGATCAGGAGCCCCGAAAAAGCAGCAGCGACGCGAGATACACGGCCGGGGCAGGGCGCGATGGGCGAGCGCGGAGCCGGCTACGTCGCTCGGGTGGACTTACCGGTCCGGCCACCGAGTTAGCTGTAGAGACTGATTTAACAGACAGCAATTATACTGCAGAGCAGCCATTTTCTTTAACTTTCGGGCTAAAAGTTGCCCCGGAAAAAAAAAAAAAGTCATTTGCAGACCTGGACAGGGACCGGCAGGATCGAACTGCATTCGACCAGGAGCTCGCCGCTTCCACCGAAAACGCCGAGCGCCCCGAAACGCGGCAGCCACGAGCCGCCAGGGCAAGAAATGCCCACGGACGGCAAAGCCGAGGCGCTCGCGGAGCCGCGCGTCCGCCCCGCGCCGGGAACGGGCGACCGTTGAGCCGAGGCAACCGCATCGGGGAAACCACACGCCTGGAAACGCCTCTACGTCCTCCTCCAGCCAAGTGCTGCCGGGGCGGAGGCGCCGCGTCCCCGGGTAGAGAGGATGCTCGAACACGTGGGAAACGTCCCCCGGCCAGGGCGCGGCACGATGGTTTTGCACAGCGAGAAGTGAAAGAATAACTCCCCGTTGCTTTCCGAGGGTCTTGCGCAAGGAGCCGTTGCCCTGCCGGCCCCTCGCGTCGCCCGGTCCCCGGCTGGCCTGCGCCACGCCAAGCAGAGCTTCCTCGCCGGCAATAGCAACTATTATTTCTCGGTTCCTCCTTCCAGCTCTGATTTCCCAATCCATCGGAAGACGACCACGCTATCAATTCCTGAGTAACGCTTACAGCGCAACGGGCCGTTTTCATTGAAAAGGGGAAAATGGAGCGTGGGGAGGGGGTGGGATTTTATGCAAAGGCTGCTCGGCTCGGTTTAAAGGCTGTAAATTCTCCTCCCGGTCCCTTTTTGGCCCCTGCTGTGATTCGACCGCACCAGCAGCCCGGCGGGAGGCGTCACCCACGGTCGCAGGCCGCAGGCGGCGGCGAGGACGGACCACGGCGCATCCCGCCCAGCAGAGCTGCCCGTTGCCCACGCCGTTCCCAAATTACGTTTTTCTCCAGGCGTTGCGGGTCACTAAGCCGCGGGACGAGGGCGGCTCCACGCCGGGAGGGCCCCGGATGAACGCGACCAGAGCGACCGCCTTGCCCCGCCGCGTGACGTCCCGCGCCGGAGCCGCCGTCCCCCACGCGAAGCCCCGGGGTGCTTCTGCGCCGTCCCGGCGGGCAGCGAGCGGCTCGACCCCGTCGCGGGAACCGCCTGCTCCCGGGCAAACCCAGCCTTTCTGCTGGGCCAACGCTGGAGGAGTTTTATTAGAAAAGCAGCCAGGAAAAGGGCGCTTGGGATTAATCCACCCCGAGCCCCAAAGCCAAGTGAGAAGCTGCAAACTCAGCTTGGCGCTCGGCCGGGCCCCGCGCCTCCACGCTGGCTCTTTAGACTGAATTACCCGCAGAATTAACAATAATTGGAAAGGCTCAGATTACCCCGGAGGACGGGATGGAAGCGGGCGAGCACGGGGAGCGAAAGCGCTTCGTCAGACTAACGAGCCGGCGGAGGCTGGCGGCCTCCTTCCCCGCGACGGCCCGAGCGGGCGAGCGCCGCCAAGCGCGGTGGCACCGGCGGTGGCTCCCGGGGCCGGGGCCGGGCCGCCGGCGGCCGCCGGCTTTGCGCGCTGCCGCCTACGGGAACCTCAGCGTTAGCAAGGCAGGGCTGCGAAGGGGCCGAGCGGCATCTCGTTGGCCCTCCGGCCCCGAAGCGGCGCCAGCTCGAGCCGCCCTGCTCCTGACGCCCGACTCGGCGCACCCGCGTTGCACCTCGGGGACGGAGGCGCTGCTCGCCGCGGGGTTACGGCCTCCGGCTCCCGGTTCCTACGCGCTTTTTTCGTGGCAAAACCGCCAGAATTGGGTCCCTACAGGCAGCCGGGGCTCTGACCTCTGCCGAAATCCAGGGATCTAGGCGCCGGAGCCCGCTGGAGGAGGAGGAGGGCTTTTAAAGTGAGTCACATTAACCCTCCCGAAACCAGCGGCCGCAAAAGAAGCCTCTCCGGACCTTGAGCCAAGCCATTCCCAGGGCTGGGCCGGGTTTAGCGAAGGCTCAGCTGCAGAAGCTGGGGGGGTTCAGCTGAGACCGTCTCCAACCAGCAGAAAGCCTAGATACCGCTCTCCTGAACGCTCCCGGACGAGACGAGGATTTCTTTTCCATTGCTTAACCCTTCCTGAATTTCTCAGACAAGCCCTTTCTGCCATCCGTGCCTCCGCTCACGCTCTCTCTCGCGCTCTCCCTCGGCACCGGAGTTTCTCCGAACACTGTTGCAACACAGCGCAACCGTTCAATCGCTTTTTGTCCCTTCCCAAGGTGGTGGCTTCCTCTCGCCTCGACCTTTCCCAAAAGCCCATCTAGGAATGCAGAGGTCGGCCCTGCTCGCGTGGCTCCTTCGCGGGGAGGGAAGGGGGAAAAGCTGGGGGCAAGCGGGGAGGAGGCGAGCCAACGGCGCCCTCCCCTATTGCCATTTGCAAATCTGGTTCGCATTTGCTAAACGTACGCGAATAAAACAGGCCAAGGGGTTTACGTTTGTTATTGGTCAGGCCAAAGTAGCCAGTTTCGATCTCTTGTGTTTTTGTTCTTTTTTTTTTTTTTTTAATTTTCATTTGCTCCGCAAGGCCAAATTAATTAAAGGAAGCAACAAAACCGGTGGCTCGCTGCTGCCAATAGACATATCCCGGGTTAGAAAACGTTTCGCAGGGCTATTCCGGGGCCATCCTGAGGAGCCTCAGGCGTGTGGCACACGGTGTCTTGAGAGTTTTTTGGGGGCAAAAAAAAAAAAAAAAGGTAAAAAAGAACCGATTGACTGGCTTGTGAAAAGTTAGGAAGAAAGGAAGTGTGCAGCTACCTACTGGGGCCGCGGTCCGAGCAGCGAGGCGCGGGCCGGAGGGGAGCAAGGAGCCCGCTGGAAACCTCTTAATAAACCACTTCAGATTTCACCGCCCCCCCCCCCCCACCCCCGGTTTAAAAAACACCCCCGCGGGCGGCCGCCGCCGAGACAAAAGGGCCAGAGGCGGGTGCCGGGGGCGCGCCGGGCCCCGCTGCCGCCCGCTGCCGCCCCCGGCGCGGCGCCGCCTCCCCCTCGGGGCCGCGGCGGCGTTTCCGTCTGGCTCCGGCTGCCCAGACGGCTGCGTGGCCGCCGGCCCGGCGGCGCGGGGAGCCGAAAGGCGACGAAATTAAATGCAAACTCCCCCCCCCCCAAAAAAAAAAAAACCGAAAAAAAACAACCCACAAATCCGAAGCGAACGCAACGAAACCGACCCGAACTGGGCGAGCCCGAAGCGGGTCTCGCCGCCTTCCCCCCCCCCACCCCGCCCCGTCCCAAAATGAGCGGCCGAGGGGGGAGGGGGGGGTCGGACAAAGAGCCCCGCGGTCCCACCTGGCTGCGCAGCGCCGAGCACCAGCGGCAGGCCGAGCAGGCAGAGGCAGGCGCGCAGGAGCCGCGGCCCCGCGGAGCCGCCGCGCCTCATGCCCGGCGCTGCCGCGCTCCGCTCCGCGCCGCTCCGCGCCGCCGCCGCGCTTCGCTGCCCGCCGGCTCGCGGGGGACGGCGGAGGGGCGGGCAGGGAGGCGGGGGGGGGGAAGGAGGGAGAGGAGGAGGAGGGACACCACCACCACCACCACCAAAAAAAAAAAAAAAAAAAGTTAAAAAAATAAAAAAAAAAATAGCGCGCGTGTGTGTGTGTGTTGGGAGCCAGGGCCGGCCTCAGACACTGCGTCAGCGGGAGCCGGAGGGAGGCTTCGCTCGGGAGCCGGAGCGGCACGTTTCGGGATGCCGCCTCCGGGCACGTTTCGTAAAATCCTTCGAGGACTTTCAGAGGGCAGCCGGGGCTGACGGCCCCGTTTGGGAGCCCCTCGCGCCCCCACCGCGACGCTGGCGCTGGCCCCCGCCGGGCAGCCTGCAAGGGCTCCGCTCGGGGCGCCGGCAGCTGCCGCCAAGACGAAGCGAAGAGGCAGAAAGCCCCTCGCTGCCCTTTGCTCTTCTCCTCGGCGCTGCCAAAAATCACCCCAAGCGCCGAGGCCGAGCGGCCGCTCTGCCAAAAAGCCAAGTACCTGTTGCACAGGGAACGCCGGGGCAGCTATTGGATTCACCGCGGCCGTAATGCTGCCGAGCCCAAACTGGATCCTCGTCCGCTCCAGGCACGTGGCACGGGGCCGGGCAGCTCCGGTGTCGCCTGCGCGGTCGCCGGACACCCGCACGCCTTTCCGCACACGGGGTCCGCCGTGCAGGACACGGGCGGGACGATGCTTCGCATCAGGCCAAGACGATGGCGCCGTTCCTGCCGAAGGGGAAGCGCAGCTGGGTCCCGAGATGGCATGCTGCAGAGGGAGCGCTCGGGAGAAAGCCGCTTTGTGTTTGGCCGTTCTGTTCGCCTTGCGAAAATAACCGAATCCGTTGTTTCCCGGCAAAAGATGAAGGCCCTCTAGGCTGGTGCCAGGACAGTCTTTGGAGAGGCGAGCTCTCCGGGGGGGGCCCAATTAAGCACATCATCATTTGCACTGTTGGATTTTTTAAGCCACGGATTATTTTTTAATTGAACCAGTGCCTGGAGAAACAGCCTCACTCGTACTGGCAGCCGGGATCTGCTCCACAGCTGGGCCGACGTGTCCACGGGGAGCAGGCGCGGGAGGAGAGAGAATCACCCCTCTCCTCCGTCCCATCCCTAAACCGCGGGAGTTGGGATGGCGACGGCTGTCCTGACTTCCTTGGCTGGCTGCAGTCCTGATGCACAAACCACCAAGGGCCCCATGAGACCTGCTCAACCATGCTAGCGTCATTAAAACTTTTTTTTTTTTTTTAAATTAAAAATGTGCCACCTGAGGAGCTAGGAGGAGGCTGGCCGAGCTGCCAGTGCTCATGGCACGCTGTCACCACGGGCTGGCAGGATGGTCTCTGCACGCCTGCTGCGATGCCCCGTTTTGGGTCTCACCGCTAGAGGAACCTGCTGTCCTTGTCCTGGAGGCAAATCCCTTCCCAGGAGGAGACACGGTAGAGCTGAAGGGCTTCAGCTCCTGCGGCGCATCCCCATTGCCTGGCCTCGCCAGCGTCCCGTCCATCCCATTACTTGGAGGTGCTGGGTCTATGTGTGATTAGAAGATAAGTAACATACCCTAATTAAGTGCTCCAGAGCAGGCCGCTAGCTCCTCGCTTACTCTCCTCCTTGTCTGGTTTAGTACCAGTTGAGTTGTCACTCAGTGGAGTGCAGCTGGAGGAAATACATTTTTTCCATCCCTCGGGACTTCTCCAAAGCTCTGTCTGACCTTTTTGTCGGCAATGAGTTTCTGCCAGACGCAGGGAATTGGCCGCTCGCAAAAGGACACGGACTTTCAGCCGCAGGCCATGCTCTTGGGAGCTCTCTCTTCACACCACCGTTAGAGGCGAGGGGTTGGATCCCAGGACAGATCTCTGCCAGATCCCTGCCACTAAATCGCCTTTGGCTGAAGGCCTCCTCCCTATTTGTGAATGCTGGCAGAGAACGGGTCAATCTGGGCTATTCAGCTTCCCACGCGTAGATCGGAAAGTAAATGTTGTTAATAAGCAGTGAGACTCAAGTAGATCAGGATGGGAAAACCAACACATTTCATCACCCAGTAATTACTGGCTCCGCAGAAGGGGAGGCTGGTTTTTAGCCTTAGTTTTGTTAAATAACAAGGACGTTATGATTTTAAAAACTCACCTCAGATGAAACGGCCACATGTGGAATTAGTCTGGAGTACACCGAAGGATGAACAAACACTAGATTTGTGGCTGAGGTGCTCACCTTCAGAGATGCACCCTCAGAGCTGGTTATTGAATTCAGTTGGACCGACAAGGGCCAGGGTCCGGATATGGCATATACTTGGCATTTGCTCTTGTCAAAGGTGTTAGAGGACAGGATTCAGGCATCCGTGGACCCGTGAGACCAGCTTCAGCAGCACCAGGCTTTAGACAAGATATTCTGATGGAGGAAGTTACCAAAGACACAGAGAAAACACAACGTGACATGGATTTATTGAGAGGTAAACCATGGCAGATGCCTACTCTGGAACAAGGGAAATAAAGCAGATCAAGATAGATGGTCTTCAGCAGAGCATTTGATTATTGCCACTTGGGAAATCATCAATTAGACTGAAAAAGATGGGGAAAGAAACAAGCAGAAGCAGAAGGGCAGAAATGGGTTGTGAGACTGACCATCAGACTAGAGAGCGGTCACGAGGGGTTTCCTCCAGGACAAGTCTTGAATGACTAATGCTGAAAGGTGGCACCACTTAGCCACTGGCTAAGGAGACCGCAGTGGCTCCTAGCCCCGGTTGAGACCGTGACCTCACGTAGAGGTGTGTGACATGGCAAATCCACTGCTATCCACATGCATATCAAAACCCATCTATTGTCCCTCCTCTTCCTTCTCAACATAATGCTTCATTTCTACGAGCTAGTTTTTATCTCTAGCACGAGCTTACAGACCAAAGCCAATAAATACATAACCAGGGTGGGGGAACTCCAGCACTGCCCTGACCCACGCTGGTGAAGCAAAGAGGGTGAATTTATTGCTTTGAAACTCTTTGTTAGGTTTGAAGGTGTGTAAGAGGGGTCATTCCTGCGTATCCTGCTAGATCTCAGCGGTTCCTAAGGCAAAGGCCTTGGAGACATCATTTGGAGGCATCTCCCCACTCCGGAGAGCTGCGGGCCCTATGGCAGCAGCAGTCCTCGAGAGCAAAGCCTTGCCCGGAGAGACCAGGCTCGAGGTCTCCTGCCCATTGCCATGGGCTTTGCTTCAGCTCGACCATCTCAGCCTCCATTTCCCAGGCTGTTGAAGGATGTCCTTCCGTCTCGTGGGGACGGTGTTTGACGCAGGCGCTGCTGGGTCCCACTGGCACCTGCCGGGCTCGGCCCTGAGCTCGGCACTCCGTTCACGCCGCCTCGGCCTCATCCTGGCCCCCGAACAGAGCCGGCCAGGCCAAGATCAACACCCACCTGGCAGGCGATGCTGTGCTGAGGTCACTGCTCCGAGAGGAGAACGGCTCGGAGGCGGCCGGCTCTCCTCTCCCCCACGCCGGGAGCTGGAACGGGGCACGGCCACGTCGCTCTCCGCCAGGCAGAAGCGCCCGGCCGGGGAGCAGAGGTGGGTGGCCAAGCCCAGGAGGGCCACGGCAGCCCGGGCTGCTCCTCTCCTTGCTCCACGGGTGCCTCCCTGCAGCTTTTTCCAAGAGCGTCGGCCCCTGCCAGGCTCGCTCGCTCCAGCCCTGCCGGAAGAGGGCTGGCGGCACCGGCCATTGCACCGGATCGGGAGACGCGTTTGGGCAGCACCATGGGCCTTCGGCCTCAAAGGGGCAAAAATAAGCTACTAGTATATAGTGCTGGAGTCACGCACGAGCACATAGCGGCCGGAGCGACGGAGCAGCCAGCTGGAAAGCGAGAGGGGCGTTTTCCCGGGGAACGTGCTGCTGCAGGACACCAGGCGGCAGGGACAGAAACGCACGTGAAAAGGAAAACGATGCAAAGGGAATCTTTTGGGTTTGCTTCCTCCTGGAAAGTCCACAAACCCTTGAGCTTTTGTGCTGAGGCCGGTCTCAAACAACCGCCTGGTGGGGTGGGGAAGGTGCAGCAGAATCGGGACCACCGGTGCGCCACGGCCCCCCCACCCCGGCCAGCACCCTGCTCCACTCGCTCCTTCAAGTAGCTGCTCCAGGCCACCACGTAGAGGCTGCAAAAGCCTACGTCTGCCCCCGTCGGGGTGCCAATGCCACCGCGGAGGGGGCTCCCCCCAGCTCCAGCTGGCAGCCAGGAGCCGGCGGCCCTGTGTCCCTGCACCGGGGGGCATCCTTGGTGGCCCGAGGGCTTATGGCCATCCGCTCAGAGGGACCAAGGTGGCCCGAGCTGGCTCCGGGTGCCAGACACGGGTCGGGGGGTGGAGAGGAGCGAGGTGAGAGGTTTAGCAGGGAGCAGCTGAGATGCAGCCTTTCTCCTTCCCTCACCCCCCCTTTTAAACACGTAACTGGAAAATCCTGATGTGGCTTTTACAAGCCACGGGGAAGCGCTGTGCTTGGGCTCGGCCTCTCCCCGGCGCTCGGGCGATGCCGACGGTGCCGCGGTGCTTGCTTAGTCCAGCCTCCGCCAGGCTCCGCGCTGGGAGGAAGAGCTCGGCGCCAGCGGCCGAGGCCCCGGCGCGCCGTGGGGCGTCGAGGAAGCGTGCTCATTTTCGGGGGGCTGGCGCATCCCAGCCCTCGCGCAGCCCTTTCCCGGCTGCTCCAGCGTCGCACCCCGGAGCGAACGTCTCGGCTGCACGGGCATTTGCTCCCCGCGCTCGCGCCTGGTCGCCAAGACCGGACCAGACACCCAAGCCAGCCCCAGCTCTACTCAACACCCGTCTGCGGGTAAAGCAGCCCACGGCGTCGCCTGAAGAGGGTCCCTTCGCGGCAGCCGAGAGCGCGCCCCGGCTCCCGGGGCTCGCTGCCGCTCGCTCTGCTGCAGCCCTTAAAAGCCAAGCGAGTTCAGGCCGCGAGTAATTTATTAGAACCAGATGTGCTCGCTCAGAGCTGCCACGAGGAATTCCAGGGCGCTCCAGCCCTCGGAGGGCCGGCGCTGCGATCCCGGCCCGAGGACGCGGGGGCCGGCTGAGGCCGGGGGCTGCACCGTCCTCGCAGCCGGCTCCCCGTCCTGCTGGGGCCCCCGAGGGCTCCCGCAAAGGCTGCGAGAGGGGGGGGCAGAGAGGAATTCGAGCCATCTGCAAGAAATTCCCTTGCAGAAAAACACTTTCGCCGCGTGACTCCAGCTCGGCTCAGCAGAGCCGGGAGCGAAGTCAGCTGGAGCGCTTGCAGGGGAGGACAGCACATCCCGCGCGGCGTCCTCCTCCGGCCGGAAACGGGGATGGGAGCCGGGAGGAAAGCGCCCACCCCAGGCCGCGGCGCTGCCGAGCACGGCCCAGCAGGAACGCCGCTCGGCCTCGGCCGCCTTTCCACCTCCGCCGCTGCCTTCGCTCGTAGCCGCCGGCCCGGCGCCTTCTGCCTCCGCTCCCTTTGGCCTGGAAAGTTTCGGGGAGTCAAGCCGGGGGCCAGTCTCCTGGGCTTGGGCACGAGCGGGTGGGTTGGCGGGACGCGCGGGGTTGAGGCGACGCCGGAAAGAAAGCGAGGTGAAAGGGCTGAGCTCAAGCCAAGCTGAGCCGGGCCGAGGGCGAGCAGGCGAGCGAAGGCGGCCGCCCGGCCGCGCTCTCCCTGCCGCCGGCGGCCGCAGCGGGAGGCCTTGGGCGAGGGAGGACGAGGCTGAGCGGAGCGCCGCGCTCGCTTCCCTCGCGGCCGCAGCTGGGGGGACGCAAACCGGAGCCGAGCATCTCACGGAGCGGGGACACTCGGCCCCCCCGCGGCTGCTCGGGCCGGGATTCGGAGGCACGAACCTGCCCTGCGCGGGGAGGCCGCGTCTCGCCCCCCCCCCAGCACCCCACGAGCCGGCGCAGCATCCTTGCGTCGTCCTCTGCAGCTCTAGCTCAGGCAGCGCACCGGTCCGGCCGGGAGGGGGGTCTTTCCGAAAGCCTGATGACAGCCCCCATCCGCTCCCAACCACCGAAATTTAAACCTCGGGGCACGCGCTGTAAAACGTCCGCCCGGCTCGAGCGGCGGCAGGAGGGAGAGATGCTCCAGGCCGGGCTGGCTGCGGGCTAGCAGGGGTCAGCCGGCGCTGCCGGAGGCGAGGTGCTAACCTCCCGCTAACCCCCGTTTTTAAGGTTTACCGCACTTTGGCTCTGAAGCGTTGAAACTCCCCCGCGCTGACCCTGCTGCTCTTCCAGCTCCAGGAGGCTCCAAGGAGCCTGTCGTCCGTCAGCTGCGCTGGCCGGGGAAGGGGGCAGCCGAGATCTCCCTCGCGGAGACACAGCTCCGGGCCGGTTGAGCCCGCGGCGGCCTGCCCGGCGCCTCCCCGACGGCGGCAGGAGCTCGCGCCGTCCTCGGCCGCGCAGCCTTCAGCCCCAGCTTTCAGAGGCGTTCGTACCCCAAGGCGGAGGCCGGCGGACTAGGAGCAACGGAGCCGAGGGGAAGGGGCCGCGTTGCAGACAAAGGACGGAGGCAGAAGGGAAGGTGGCGGTGAACCGATCTAACGGCAAGACGCGAGGAGGAGAAAAAGGCAGAGCCGGAGCGCCGGCAGCGCGCGCCGCGGCCTTTTCCCCCCTCCTTCGCACCCCCTTTCCACCCCCCGCCGCCTGAAATAAGAGGTTTTCTCACAAGCGGCTCCTGCTCCCCCCGCCGCCTGACAGACACAACAGCCTCCTTGTGGCCAGGACGCCTGTTTCTGGGTGCGGACGCGTGGCGGGGAGGCCGAGCGGCTCCGCGTTTGCTTGGCCTCTCACCCCACCCCGGGCGATTTGCTCGCGGGGGCAGCCGGCCTGTACGGCTCCTCAAAGCTCCCGGGTCCACAGCGGAAAGGCGGCGCGAGAATCACCCCCCGTGCCAGGGGACGGCGCGGGCTGGGCTAAGGCTCGGGGGACACGCGTCCCCCTACCCCGCGCAGGTCCCCGCCGACCGCCTCTTTCTCTACTGAAAACCGTCACCGACAACCAGCAAGAGGTGGGTGCACCTCTTGCTGAGCTCCGCAAGATTTCAGCATCTGTCTCTCATTTGCAAGATTTCCCTTCTCCCTCCATTTTAGGCGCGAGAAGTTTTAAGGCCAGGCTGCCCGAGCCAGGCTTATGCTGCACCTAGACATCCTCTAAGGTCTGCGTGAGCAGCCGCAAAACCCAGGGAGACACTGGCAGCAGTAGCAAAGTTCGTGCCAAAGGTTTGCCAGGTCACAAAATAAACTAGGACTGGCCTATTTGGCAGATAGAAGCTCATTTCATCACATGACTCCTAACCGTGAACGTACGGGGCGAAGCATCCAACAACACAGCCCCTCAGCAAGTCAGCAACCGCGCTGGCTTGCAGCCGAACGCAAGAGTCCACAAACGTACTCCCTCCTGAGCACGCTGCATCCGCAGGATGGGTGCCCTGGCCTGGAGGTCTCACTGCTGCCACACCACGTTCGTGACTCTGCTGCTGAAACATTGCCTCCTCCGCCACCTCTTGCCCAAACCGCATCATCAAAACCGAAACACCGGACAAAAATAATGAGCTGCAAGAGCACAGGGAGACGCATTGCGCTTGGCGTTCGGTTTCACACTTAACCGAAAGCTCCCTTTAATTTCCGTCAGGTTTGCCGAGGAGCGGAGACGTCCTTAGCCATAGCAACTCTTCCTCCAAAGGAATCGGCCGCTTGCTGGCAGACGCTGCCTCCGTTTTGCAGTAGCGGCATCTCGTACTGAGGTTGCGACATGCTGTCAGAGGAGCCGGGTGGGCGAGCTGGTGCTTCCTAGTTATTCGTCCAGACACAAGCAAACTCCACGCCTTTAGCTGCCAAGGTCTTTCTTTTTGTATTTGATTTTCTATTGTATGTTTTTGAAGTTGACAAGACTCAGCCCCAAGAAGTTAAAGGAGTTGAGCTTGTCACTGCGCAGCATGGCCTTTCCGTGCGACCGAAACCAGGGCCTCACGCTCCTGCGGGCTAGGGAGTGACCCGGAGGTTCAGCCAGGGCACAAGAGGAGTTGAACAAGAACATACATCAGACGCAAGAGAGTTTTTCTCCATCCCAAACGCATACAGCTTCTAAAGGCAGCTGCTACGCTACTTAAAAACTGGGGACAAACCCAGCTTTGATGTCCTTCTCGATGTTCCAGAACGAGAAGAGGAATGTCAGTAATTAAGCAAGACTCAGTAATTTGCAACAGCCCGCCCAGTGAGTGATTCCCCCCTGATGCAAAGGTCTCACTGATCCGAGCTGTCCGAATGCCGCCTCTGTCTCATCCTTCCTGATCTCCTCCTACGACCTCTGCGCAGTCAGTGCCAGAACTACAAACAGCAAAAGAGTAAGAATCAAGCAAATCAGTTTCTTAAAACTTATTTTAATATCCATGTCTCATCTGTTGGGTAGAGCCAAAACAGTCTGGCCTGGTTTAAGTTACAAATTCTTCATACACTTTTCTTTTAAGTAAATGAACAGTGTGGCAATAGGGTCTGTTACTGGAAGTGAAACCCATATTAACGAGGAAGGTGTCGCAGCCTGAATTCTACCAGGATTCTCCACTATCAGCACCGGAAAAGGCTAACGCTGTCCGCAGGCCCCTGAATGGGTGTCACACAGCAGGAATAAATGCATCTGACACAAAACTAATCACACCCACAGAGATAGCACACACTTTATGTCCAAGAAACGACCGGACCGGGATACCAAAAAAAAAAAAAAAACAAACAAAACTTTTAGAATTGTCCCCTATGCAGATAGACACCAAATAATCAGTTTCAGCAAACAGGATGAAGCATCAACCCTGATTTTGCCTGACAGAGGCTGAATAGACATGTTGAAGCACTGCTTGCTAAACAGTTAACTTCTGGAATAGACCAGCAGGGATGGAAAGGGCTAAGAAATTACAGCTGACGATTTAAAGATGCAGTATTTCTTTTCTTTGTTTAAAACACTACGGTTTAAAGACCACCTTAATGCAGCTGCAAGTGAATACATCTAATTAAAAGCCCAAGAGTCACTACAAAAATAGTAATAAAAATCAAAGCAGCAGAGTTCTGCACTTCCCAGGTCCATAGTTCAATTTCACTAGATTCCTCAATTCTTCAGTTAACCACAGGTTCCTGAGCAGGTTAAGCATAACGCTCGCAGGCAATGGCTTACGATAAGGCAGACGCGTGGTAGTTCTCTCAAAGCGCGTAACGGAGAACACTGCTTGCCACAAGAACGCCATTCAGGTACCAAACGCCCCCCAAAACCCCCACACTGTGACTGCAGGTACAGTCCCGGAGGTGCTGCAGAGAGAACAGTCCACAACAGGTCTGGGTGTGGGATTAAGAAGCACGCACAGTGTAATTTGTTCTTAAATAATGCTCTGAATTGCAATAGTGCACTGCTCAGCTCCCTCCAAGCCAAACCTCGCTCTTGAACACTGCATCTTTAAATATTTCTGGCTAAGAACTCCTGCCACATGTTAGGAACTCTCCAACCTGGCTGCCACATGTTCAAGTGCTGTGCTTTTTGTATGTGTTTTCAGTCTTCCTTCAGTGTAGGGGGGAAAAGGGGGCACAGTAGGGACAGGAGGCTTGTGTTTCACAGCAGGCAGACTCCCGCTGGAGGTGCAAGGCCCCCTCAAGCAGATTACAGAAGGGAGATGAAAAGAATTAGGGCGTCTGTTCCCTTCTAGAACACATCTCCTTCCCCCTCACTTGTGATCTGATGCAGTGATGTCAGCAAGTTAGGAAAGTCAGCAACTTTTAAGAGGAAAGTGTTAAGGGACAGAGGAAGCTTCCTTGCCAAGTCACCTAACTGAGAAGAGCAGACGAGTCTTCAGCTTCAGATTTTTATAACGTTAACAAGATATGTACAGTACTGCATGAGCACAGATTGCACGTGTGATCAGCTGAGCTGCGCTGATTCCTTCCCGTTTGCTGCCTGCCTTTTCAATAGTCAACAGAGGTCAATGCTCACAAGAGCACAGAGCACTTCATGAACGTGTCAGGGTGTGTTTTCAAAAAAAAAGAAAAAAAAGAAAAAACAGCACTTCAAATAAATTAAAAAGGTGCAACCGTTGAGAGCGCTATGAAGCGGCAGCTGAAAACCTCCTGGCAATCTGAGCTGTGCTCCAGTCCGATCACAAGAGATCTACGCAGGCCTGTTCTCCTATCGGCTTCATCTCCCTCCTTAGAAGGAGGATTATTCGTAAGAGGCCACCCCAAGGGAGCAGAAAGCTGCACCATCCGTACAATGGACACTGCCATGTACCTGCTAATAAGGGTTTCACTTTGAGACCAGAAAAACTGTTTTCTTCCAAAAAATTGTTATTTTAAAAAACTGAAATTAATTAGGGGTAAAACACTAACTCTAGTGCCATGAACAGGCAGGATCAACTTTTTTCCCCTCCAAAGGGCAAAGAGTCATATACCATCCCCAGCTGAACCTTGGTGCTTCGAGCTTTTCAGGAGATGTTACCTAAACTTTATTAAAAGAAAGAGAACAATGTTTAAATATCAACACTGGACTAGCCCAGTCTTTTTCCAAAGTCCACATTCTTCATATGAAGCACACACCGCGTCCTGGATTCCCCAAGGCTGCATGTTCAGAAGTTCACAGTACATGGAACCATGTCTTTTTGTATTTTCTTGAGTTTCCCCTCCTTGCTCAGAGCAGCCACCCTTTGTGGTCATTTACTGGATAAACCTCAAGCCAATTCCTATCCACATGGCTTGGCCTAAGATGCCGAAGGTTTTCTTGATGAGAGTTGATGTTGTCATGCTCTATGGATGGAAAAAAGCAAGAGAAAAAAAGCACCTGGTACAGGTTTCTTGAGACCCTTGCGGATTCTTCTATTCCGAAGCTGTTTCTGAAAGTCTTTTTCTTTTTTCCGGTTTCTCGAGCAGTTTTTGGCCTATTACTCTGTCTCAGTTTGAAGAGCTGTTATTGGATGATCCAGAGGTTGATGCAATTGCAGCTCCAGCTGGGCTGCTTGTGGATACAGATTTGCGGATGTGAGGCAGCAAGTATGGGTCACAGGCCAGCTGCTGGACATCTATCCGATCCTCCTTTCGGTAGGCCAAACAACGTCTGATAAATGCCTGCAGATACCCCAAAGGCAAAACAAGAATTAGGACACTGACAGAAACAGGAAGTTTTCTTTGATAGATAATTCTTTGGGAGCTGAGCCAATCTGACAACCCCAGTGCTGAAATTCCTTCCCAAGGGACTGCACAGCTAGCCCAGCTCTTATGCCAGAAGCTCATCTTTTATCAGGAGAAAGCACGGGTAGAGACACATGCCATACTCCATTCAGTCCTCCATCTGACAACTACAGCGCAGCAAAGCCACAGACTGCTCTGCAGGAGGTACATACTGAACACAAAATTCCTTGCTAGGTTGAGGGAAACTAAGAGGAAGGAACTGTCAGCGCGGATTGCCAACTGACATACGGAACGTGATCAAACTTGCTGCAAAAAGATTTACCTTTGCTTCTGGCGTGACTACTGGCTTGGGAGGGAACTGCACCTCGGTAGCTTTCAGGATTGTGTTCTCCTGCAGAATATCTTGTTGTGACTGGTTGTGGCCAAAGGGCTACCAAAAAAATAAAAGACAGTTGTTAAAGCCTGTTGTCAACAGGCTTAAGAAGCCCGTAACACTACTGTTTATCATCACTTGACATCACCATTTTTCCAGGCAAGAAGCCCACGGCATGCAGTGAAAGTGCTGCGGATTCCAACTGGATTAGCAGGACGCACTGCTCCTGTACTTAAACTGAACAAAAAGGACCAAGCTGGAACGCGTCAAGGGTGATTCCTGCTCAGGAGGGAACTCCGCCTGCTCCCAGACCTACTAGGTGAGCAAGAGGGTCTTCATCTAACTGAGCTGTCAGGAGATTCACCCGCCTCAGTCATTGCTGGGCTGGTTCTACCATTTGTCTTACTGATAACACTAAGAAAGCACGCCATGTTTGTCAGTCCAGGCATTCACAATACTTAGTTACCAAGAATTCATGAAAACAAGCACTGATGGAATCCTTTTCCTGCCCCACCCAATCTCTTCTGTTGTCATAAAACACATTCAGATTGCCTTTCCTCAGGACAGTCGCCTCCTCCTCATCCAGACTCTTCCTTTCCAAAAAATACCCTAACAGCTTCTAGAGTAGGTCTTTGTACCTAGCTCTTGTTTTAAAAGAGTTGCAGCTGGTGAGCAGTACCAGGCTCAACAAGCACTGAAAGCATCACAAGACAATGCCAAACCAAGAACCTCAGGTGTCTTGCCCTGAATGGCACTCTGCCCTTAAAAGGCTTTAGTGGAAACATGCCCAGCGGAAAGAAAAGTTCTGCAGAACATTGCTTCTAAAGGAAGTCCCATGTAAAGGTAAACATGGCCTAGTAAATTCTCCCCATCTCATTAGCTTGGGCTCTGTCCTGGAACAGATGGCAAGGAGACAAGGTGAAAGCAGCAGCTTCTAGTCTGGAGAGCAGACAGAAGCACAAGCCAGGGCTGCCTCCAAGGAGTTTGGGAATCACCGCTGGGCAACGGGTTAAATCCCTTCTTACCTTTCTACCATAGAGACACTGATAGAAGATGACTCCCACTGACCAGACATCAACTTTATTTGAAATCTTTGGAGGTTCTTTCCCAACCACAAAACATTCTGGTGGCAAATACCTGGTTGGAAGGAAGTGACAACAGATCATTAGTAGCATCTCCAAATACATTGGGTCATTTAACGTAGGGGGCGGGGGAAAAAAAAAGAAAGAAAGAAATGAGCTTCTGCAGTCAGACATTAGTCTGGGAGTCAAAGGACCCAACTCTAGTTCCTTCATTCCCATTTATCTTTGGGCCAAGGTCACCACTGTGCATCACTTCCCTGAAACAGTGATCTCGCAGGACTCTCCAGACTTCCATGGTCTAAGCTGGTCAGTCACATGGTCTAAGCACAGTCAACTTCTTTTCACCAGAGCACATAAAATAATCCCATTTGCTTTTATCTTTAAAACTGGCATTTGTTGTTGAAAGGCCTTGGCCAGCAGTTCTGCAATGGAAACACTCAGCCAGCAGTGAGGCAGTGACAACACTTGGCATTGAGGATGAAATACTGCTGAAAATGTCTTTCATAAGACACTTGAATGTGAAGCTGTGACTATCGATAGTGCTGGGAGATTTACATCTTTTGCAAGATTTAACTTTATAGATTTTCACCACATGACACTGGAATACTCTCCATCTCCCTGATCCATCGGTATTTCCATAGTACTCTCCACCTCCTCACCTAAACTGAGGTTAGGTAGCACCATTACGCACTGTGAAATAGCTGCCAAGCTCCACTCCAAAGTTGGCTATTTCAGCAGTGTGCAGCATATGCAGTTTTTCACCAGGCTCTTTGGATAAGAGATGGTTTTCATATGTGTAAACATTAATCCACTAGGAAGCAAAAAGCTGCCATCCTCAAAAGGAGCTGTATGCGACAACCGAACGAGCAGTTTCTAGGTCTTAAACCTCCAGTGTCTCAAGCGGTCACAGACGACGGCAGCATATACAGAGCTGACATGGATCAAAAGCTCTTTGTAAACTATTTTTGATCTCTAACTTGCAAGTGCTCCAGGCGACACTTACCAGTAAGTACCAGCCCCCTGCGATGTCAGTTCCATGCCATCAACAGAGTTGTAGCTGTCATCATCCATGATTTTGGAAAGTCCAAAATCTGTGATTTTTATCTCTCCACATGCAGTACCATTGACTAGAAGAATATTACCTAAAGGGAGGAAGAAACAGCCTCTTAGGCTACACATCTAGCTGGAAAAAGAAGCAACAAAATTGCATTGAACTCTGACACCCTGTACAAGACGACAAGCAACCTGCAAAATGCCATGAGCTGAAGCAGCCTGGGGTGATGTTTTAACACTCGATACAGAAATTTTCAGAGAGAACTCGGTTGCCAGCAAGTGCTAGAACTTATCAGCCCATCCTTGAATAACTCTGTGACCCAGCATTAGTTGGAGCCTTCAGATTATGAGCCCTACTCTCCAAATTAGCTTGATGCCTATGCTGTTTTGCCCCCTCCCAAAGGGGACTGATCCTGTTCAAAGGGCAGGTCAAAAAGGAAGACAAAGGAGAGAAGCGCACACACGCACAGAGTTATGACTCATTCTGCCCAGATGTCCTGACTTGCCTTGGCCTCTCAAAAACCAGAATCTCTCTCCTTCCTAGCACAAGGCTCTCCAGTGGCCTCCTAAGTTCAAAAAGGAGGGTTACTGCTTCAGGAAAAGGCTTTTATGAATCCGTCAAGGATCAAGCAGTCAGATCAATCACAGTCCAAAGCCTACAATAAAGCAGCAGAATTGTGCACGACGGCAGTGGATGAATCGCTATTTCAGATAGCTGTAGGCAGAGCTCTGCAGCACGCCCAGACAACATCAGCACATCAGTTGGGGGGGGGGGGGGGACAGGGTAACAAAAACTAGTGCAACAGCACCACCTCCTGTACAGATTCCTCATGCTGATGCAATAAACCACATCACATACCAGTTACACAATGCTGATGAAGTGCCACCAGTACAGGGAGACAAACCAGAGATAGCTGTCTGATGAGGCAGCTGAATTTGGCTGCCTTGCTTTTTTCTTAATGCAGTAAATACCCATCACCCTAAAAGGGAGAACACTTCCATTTTTGCCCTTGTGACTCTCTCCAAAGGTAGAAGAAAAGAGAACGCCGTGACAACGCTAGGAAAGGCCTGGTAAACGTTACTGAATTCAAAGGCAGACCTGAACAAATACACTTTGACTGCAGTTCACAAAGCTGAGGACTGATAGTGCGATATGAAATCCAACACTTCCCGGGTTAGCTTCTGCCACCAAGTTCTTGAGCAGATGATGATTACAGAAAGAATAAGCCAGAAGAATGGAAACATGAAATACTAGTAATTATGGGAACTTCTATGAAGCACTAACAGAAGCTCCCAACAACAGCAGAAAACAAGCAGGACACTGAGAAACCACACACAGACAGTGGTGGTTCAAGAGCTCCTTCTAAATAAGCAGGCTGCTTTTTCTGGAATGTTATTTCCTTGCTTTATGTTGCAACTCTGCGAAACAGTATCTGTTTCACAGCACGTTCTAGGCATTTCAGCTCTTTCTTGTTGCAAGTTAATCTTCCCAGCCAAGCCCATCTCCTTTTTGCCATCTGACCAAAGTAAACTTCCTTTACTTGTAACCCCTTACCTCTAGTCACCAGCTGAAACACGTCAGTTAGCAGCACAACATACCTGGTTTAAGGTCATAGTGTATGATGGGAGGTTTGATTTCATTTAAGTATTTTAAAGCATTCACAATCTGCATGATAATGGATCGCGCCTCTTTCTCCGACATTAACTTGTGCTGTTTAAGGTAGAAGTCCAGATCATTTCCCTCACAGTATTCTAACACTGTACAAAACCTAAAGGCAAAACAGAAATTGTAATTAAAACACCCAGAACTTTATTGCTGCTTCTTTGCAAGTCTCCTCCATTTCGTCAATATATTAAATTAAAAGTTCTCCAGCCTATTAAGCCCTTTCTACAAATAGGATACTGGGAGAACGGTCCTCAATATTCAATAGCGCAATGGTCGGAGGTTCCCGATTTAGCGCTAGGATCAGAAGTAGACAGCTAAAATAGCTGAAGCACGTGCCCAAGCTAACTAAAAAGCAGGATTTACTAGTAGGGCATCACAACTGACCTAATAGGGCACATCACTTTGTGAATTAGCATCTCTACGAAACCAAGTTATGTACAAAGTCTGAAATATCTTTGCAGTATAGTCTACAGCACGGGTTACGGACGTTCCCCAGACTCTGCTCTGGGGAAGCTTTATTAGACCAAATACCTCGTAGCCAACAGGTCAAACTGAGTCAAAGCACACAGCAAGGTAACTTACGAGTCAGTATCCAGCGAAAAGTAGTCATATAGCTTAACTATTCGAGGATGATCCAGTTCTTTGTGAATTCTGTACTCTCTACACGCATGTCTGAAAATAGGAAAGTCTGGGCATTAGTCATACAAGTAATTTAATTCTAAGTTCTGTGGATAAAGCACTCGGACATAGCTCTCAGCAGTCCAAGTTCAATCACAGGCCCATGCACGTTATTTAGACAGCTTAGGAACAGGCAAGCAAAGGAGGAACTGCTCAGAACAACCCTTGAGAACCAAGGAATTTGAGCACATCTCAAATGTTGGCAGTACTAGAAAATAACTAATCCTGATTAATAGTACTGGTAACCAAAGTAGAACAACCTCATAACAAGTTGTTAAGCAATCCAAGATAGCTGACTACAAAAAAACAGCAAGTTCTAGAAAAATTTCAGGATGCTCAACAGTCCAACTTCCAAGCTTCAATTCCAGCTTAGCTTTTGCCAGTGACTTTTTGGGGAAGCTGGGGAAGTAAGACCACAGCTTTGTCTTTGAAGCTCCGTTGAGAAGGTCTACAGAAGGTCTGGCTGCCATTCTGCAGTGCTTATCTAATCCACGGCATTAAGAAACAAGTGTTGCCAACACCAAAAGGCTTCCTGCACCTCCCTTCTAGGCCATGACATACATAGTCCTTTCACAGCTGATTAGGAATATAAGTATTCTAGGAAACAAAGGAAGGGGAAGGCTTTCGGAAAGCACAATGCAGTTGTGCACCCGGAAGAAGATGGGCACGAGCACTCGTTTCCTACACGAACAGAGTTTCGATGTCTTGAAAAGGAGAAGCCACTTGAACGCTTTCTTCCTAGAGCACTGCTGCTGCTGTAAAACCCTGTGCCACAGCACTTGCACAAAGGTGCGTGTGTGTACACACGTTTCGGACACCGCTAAACTGACCATAACTTTTGCAAGTTCCTGGGACTGAGAATGGCTTTCCAAATGCGGTAAAACACAAAAAAATGGCAGCCTGTTCATACACATCGGATAACCAAACACAGCAGCAGAGCTTGGAAACACGGCCCTCTGCTTTACAGCCTTACTTACTTGTGATAGTTTTCTTTCTTCTCATCTCTCCAGTTCTTATTTAACTGGTGTATTTTCACAGCTACATATCTCTGTTCTGTTAAATCAAAGGCCTGCAGAGAGAAGAGCTGAAATTCAGTAGGAATCAAAACTTCAAGTTAATATTGCAAAAGCAGACAAGCTCCAGCAAACCAGTGTCCCCACCCAGGAAATCAGCATTACAGCACACCGAGTGAAGAGCAAACCGACATTTTGATGTAATTGGTTTCACTAATGAAACCAAGCAACTCTGAAGACAATTGAATATTCTACGCTTGGATCTGACCTTCCCAATGGGATCTAACTAACGTTGCACTTACTGTGATATTTAACCACAGCTACAATGAGATCAAAAAGGTTGTATTATCAAAATATCGTCAGGTAATCACACTAGGAAAGATGCTGCCATTATTCCCCTCAAACTACCTAACTCGTTTTCTACTTTCAGTTAAAAAACAAAACAAAACATGCAACAGATTTTTAATGCTTTATTTCACACTGGTAGCTCAGTTCTCCATCTTAGAGCAAAATGTTGCAGCTTGTTTAAAAGCTGGAAAATACAATGGCTGAACTGTATAATTCTTGTGCTATGTTTTTTTCTCCCAGTCTTTTGCTATTTAGGCTGCCTTTAAAGAGCGGACCACTAGAAAAGTGCTCACGGAGAAGCACCTTTCTTTACCTTGTCTGAGACAGCAAAACCCAATAGTTTACTGGACACAAGCAAGACCCTACGGTAATCAGAAAAGAATAATTGTTTTGCAAAGGCTGTATTCTTACCCCTAGCACTTGGGGTAAGAATTGGGCCACTTGGGCCAACAGATTGGCCGAGACTCTGGAGAGGAGGGTTAGGCATTTCTTTGTTTTAATAACATTATTACAACTCTCAAAGGCGGACAGGTAAGGAGCATTCATATCCTCTCGCTTTTAACTCTGGAGCCTAGGCTCTCTATATAAGCAGCAGAGCCTCCAAAGAATAATTCAAAGTACATGCACGAGGGTCACTCCCTCCTTTCACTACCTGAGCAGGTCTAGCCTCCCCATTCAGATACCTAATGTTACACTGAATCAAATTGCCATGAAGCTTCTAACATTAGCTTTGGCATAGTTATTTTAATTCTAGCTGAATTCAATGGGAATTGGAAACTAGCGGGGGCAGATGGAGACTATTTAGAACTGGAGAGGCTTGAAGCGTAGTAGTCAAATTGAAAGCACAACCACAGTATCACAGGTCTTGGCCATGTAAAAGTGCTGACATACAAGTAAATCTCAGTACCAAGAAAATCCAAGGACTACACACACACACACACACCCAGTCTGCTACTCCAGTGTGTAAAAGGGAAACACAAAAGAATAGCTTTCTACTCCCAGGAAATGAAGGCTTTGCTATGTTGCTGTTGGAGCTGTTTCCTATTTTGTTTACAAGCAGTGTTCAGACTTGACATGCTATACTCAGTAAAACTTAGCCACTTTAGTTTATGTGTAGCTCTTAACAAATAAATGCTTTATTTCTCTGTCCTGGTACAACTTGCAGACCTAGTGCAGTATTTTCTTAAAATATATATTTGTAGGAAATACGACCTGTGAGGACAAAAGCAGAACCTGAAAATCTCAAGCCTGCTGTCTAATAAAAGCCAGATGTAACATGTGTTTCTCCCTCCCTTCCTCCCTCCACAACCACATGCACCATTGAGAAAACAAGTGTAAGATTTTGCTTGCTGCAATATTTCATTGCAGATTCAGATCACACCACAGGCTGGTGCTTCAAATTTACCTTATATACTTCACTGAAGCCGCCTCTACCCAGAAGATGTAGCAACAAATATCTATCATTTAGCGTTGGATGGTCTTTAAATCTGGGAGAGAAAGATAGTTTAAAAACCATTGACGGTGACAATGCAATCTAGTAACAGCTATTACGCAGCTTAGAAACAACATTTTTATATTACGAGTGAAAATTTTAAAATGGCTGTAATGATTTGATCATCTGCCAGATTTGACACTATTTGAATCGCATTGCGCTGATAAAAGACCACATAATGATATGGATGTATTTGGAAACCTTTGTCTCACAACAGCTTCCAGTTAACCCTCCTTGCCAATCAAGGGACATGTTCAGGTAGAACACCAATTAAAAAAAGGAGTATTTCCTATTAGGAGGTTTTTATCCATGACTCCCATGTGCTTACTGTGAATTATCTTCATTGTGTATCCTTTTCAATTCCCTGATGTGTAGATTTCTAACCCTTTCTAGTCGTTCCAACTCTGCCTGGATCTCTGCTTCTTCCTGCACAAGGTAAAAAACAAAAAGAAAACACGATACCATTTAAGATAATGCATTTAACATTTCTGCCTGATTTATGGAACCACAAATGGAATTCCACTTGTGAAGAAGTCGCTGGTAAATAACCTTTTCGGGAGATTAAGTTGCTTATGAACATCTCCTTCAAGAGCTGGGTGGAAGGTGAGAAGAACAACAACGTTAACATTAAAGAAAAGGAGATTCCAAGTACCATCTTCCATCTCAAACTCTTACAGAGCATTACTCTGGAAACTATCACAGCACAAACTGTACAATAAACTTCCAACACGTCATATGTTCTCCACCTAAGAAATTTAAAAGCCACCTAAACTAAATTGGAAGCAAGTTAGAGCTGGAAACTTTTGTCATAAGAGACATCAGTTAAACGTACAGCACACTTCAGTATACAACCATAAGGTGAGTAGAGACTCATTCACACCCAAAGTAACAAAAGAGCTGATGCCAAGCACATAAACAGTCTAGAGATAAGAAGCAGGAATATCATAAAACATCCCTGAGTTTGAGTGGCAAACAGGTCATATCAAGAACAGCAGACTGCATTAGTGTAAGTTTAATGGCCTACTTAGTAGGCTGTTTGGATTCTTGCCCCTCTCTACCTCTTCAACACTGACAGCTACTACAGCATCCTGTGACCAGGGAAGATTTCCCCCTAGGACCCTTGTAGTTTAACTGAAGTCCTTCTTTGCACTTTAGAAAAGGAAGGACTGATGAATCATGAACTTTGTGAAAGAGTTTAACTGCTGCTCGCTTGGCAAAAGAGGTTTTTTCTGGAGCATAGAGATGTTATTGTTCTTAAAAAGAACATCTTTGTTCCAGACAGCATCAGGTCTAGAAATAAAATTAGGAAGTACAAGTGCTGAGAGCCTCTGCCTCACACAGGAATACATTACGCTCAGCAACTTTGTCTCTGTCGTATACAGCAGCTCTGGCCCTGCACCTCCTCTGTTAAGGGTCCCACAGCTGTTTTTTGCAGGAACTCAGCCTCTGCTGGGACAAGGGAATGAGGACAGCCCTGAGAAGTAAGGAACAGGGACGTTGTGATGTCACATGGAGCTGGGGCAGCGTCCACAGAGGATGGAGAACGTGAAAGAACACAACCGGGTCTTTGTTTGAGGTAAGCAGGAAAGCAGGGCAGTGTGTAACTGTGCCACATGAACATTTCAATACCCTGTTTGTAGAGTGGCAAGTTGTAGCACCCTCAAATAAGATAGGAGAATTCACACCACTGCGGACAGGGTTGCAAACCTCAATGAAAATGTGCGCCTTAAGCGGTATTATTTGCTATATATGACTCAAGGGACAGAGTTACCCATTTATCTTGTGACTCCACTCCTTCCCTTCTCAACTCGTTCTATTTTTAGGCACAAAGAATGAGCCAGTTTCCAAAACTGGAGAAGGACAAGCACAGGCTTCAGACAATGCCACAATCCCAGAACATTACTTCATTTTCCATAAAGGTCAGTTTCTAAATGGATTCCTCTGTTCCAGGGTGGCATACTATGGGCCAACAATAAATGGACCTGCAATTAATACACTCTAGCAATGCAGAAGCCGTAAAGTATGCCTTTAGCACACTCCTGCCCATATCACATATCTTTGCTCACAGGTCAATAAAACACAATTGGCAAAGGGCCAACGGATTCCATGTGTGCATTAACTTTCCCTTGCCATGGCAAATAACAAGGGGTGCAGTGGCATTGATGAAGCCTTGCACTCAACTTGTGTGTCGAGGATGCAGGAAAAAAGGCACGTTGAGCTCAGACACCATCAGAGAAAAGGCGGCAGTCTCTAGAAGCGCGTTTGCACCCCTCCTCTTCGTTCCAGACGCAGAAAGAAAGTTCATGTTATTCTTTGGCTTTAGCAAGGATCACAGCTAACCAGGAAACAGCAAAAGACATCTATTTTGTTGGTAACTCATCTGCTGAAGTGTCCTGGAAGTTTTATTTATGTTATTGCAGTCACTTAAAAGGAAACCAACAGCTTATCTAAATATAACTTTGCTTGCAGGTGCAGCTCCTGCTGAAGCCAATGTTTTTGGAAACAAAAGTATTTTACAACTAGCTAAATACTATTAGCTTCCAAAAGCCCAACAGATTTTTTGGACTGTTACTAGCAAAGCTGGTTACTTGCCATTGCAAAGAAACGAGAAAGTCATTCGATGCCTGCACTTTTTGTTGTGTTCCCATAATTTTCTTCCCTTTTTTAATTTTAGGATGGGACCTGGCATTTTAATTTTTGCTATGTTTCAAACCGTTACGAGAATCAAGTTTCTGTGCCAGAAAGGCATTCAGGTGTCCACACTTCTCTCAGTAGGAGTCGAGCCAATTGGTCTGTTCCTTCACGTTCCCCCGCACTAGACGCGTACAGGGCCCAGGGTTGGCCCTAGTGACGTAGTAAGATGGGTCAAAACAGTGAAACTCTTTACATGTAAACATAACCGTAAGAACAGACTCTATTTAGTGAAGCAAAGCGCCTCTTTACTCAACACCACTGCCTTGGAAAACAAGATTAAGAAACCCTAGCTACCCCTTTCAACTAATAAAAACCTCCTACTTATCAAATGAATGGCAACAGCCTCTACAAAGAGATGATATTGTACATAGAACACTGAATCAAAAAACCTATCTAAAAGCCTTTTCTGCACTTAGTTCTTACCTTTTTAAGATGACCTAGTCGGAGTTTGAAGATTTCTTCCTGTTCGTGATATTCTGCTAACGTTAACCTGCATGCAAGAGAGAGATCCAACACGTTAAGTTTCAATGCATGGGATATAACAAACAATTTGCAATATACACACCACCTACATGTACACTTAATAATCCGTGTCATTTCCATAGGAGAATGTTTACTACGCAGAGTACTTCATCCCTTGGCAGGAAGCTTTTAGGTAAACTCTAGAAGCTATCAATTAAATGAAGGTGACCAAAAACTCAAACCTCAAAACAATAGCTGCACACATCAAATTCAAACCCAAGTCCCTAATAACACCTGTATAACACACTGACTAGCTTCTAACAAAGAAAGGCAAAACAAGCTAAATATGGAACGCTGAACCATAAGTATTCCACATCTTGTTCTTCAGCTTAAGCTTGGCTTTATTGTTTGATTTTCACATTTTTCTTTGTAATAACAAGTATTCAAGCAACGTGTTCACTCCAGCACTAGCAGTGCACAGTGGCACTACAGCGCCCCTACAAACAGGGCACTAAACTGTGATTCAGAAATTCTGTTCCAGGCTTTAAGTGGTTTCCAGAGAAACCCTGGGCAATTTACTTCACCTTTCCACATCTTTGACCCTATGTGCGAGAGGCAATGGGATGAGGGAAATAATCCCCATGTTACTGATGGTAAATGATGTGCAAAGTTTCCATCCTAGATAGCTGGTCAAGAGACACTCACAGTTTCATAGTGTTTTCAGTGTTTTTAGAGCCAAAGAGAGGCATATACGACAAAGCAAAGAACAGTCTTAAAACTTAAATACTGACAGATCCCACCACTAATGAAACAAAGACACGCCGAGATCTTTAAAGTTGGAAAGCAAACCACTATACTGATTTTCTGACTGCCATTAGCAAAGAGTTCGTTAAAGACATCTTGCGCTTTAACATAAAATTACGTAGCTCTTGTCAAATGCAGTTGCTTACTTCGTAAACAAGACACTCGTGACAGCATGTAAGTGTCTTCTGTGAACCTAAAGTGAGATGAAATCATTTCCCTAGAGGATTTCTATCGCAGGGGTTACATTCCACATAGTATTTAGTGCAGAAGTTAGCGTATGGGGCCTTGATAGCACTAATAAAGCATCTAGTTTCAAGAGGGGACAGAGTCCTATGTCTGCGTAGGGCTGCGGGACCCTGGCTCAGTGTACAGTAAATGAAGAAGAGGTTGCATTCAGACAGGTGATTAAACGTTCATCTTGAAGTGCCCCTACTTCTCTCCACTGCTAATAATGCACAACAATTTGAAACAACTATTTGAAACAACTGCTTTCGCAGTTGTTAGTTGATAAATTTAACACAAAACTCACATCCCACGTTCCCTTTGAAGGAACCTCTACCATAAGAAACTGCTTATTACAAATTGAAAATACATACAAAAACCACCCAAGTGCCAGAAATGTTTAGGTAATGACTCATTTGATAGAAAAGGGTGCCATTTTACAAGAAAAACGCGATGACTTGAATTTTAATCAGATTCAGCTAATCTAAAAGGCCACGGAATGCACTGAATGGGAACAAACCTTCACAGAATTTTACACCTTTGGTTGGTATTTCCGTATAAGAAATAATGGGACAACTGAATAAGCCAGCAACAAGCTTTCTGCATGACCTTGCGCACGAGAGAAATACAGGGCTAAACATCAACAATCTATTCATTAAACAAGAGATGGAATGAGTACCACTGGGCTAACATTGCCCAAAACAGCTGCATGTTTGCCGTTAGCATTACAAAAATCAAGGATGCTGAAGACAAACATTGTCCGGTTTAACCTAAGCGTGCTTGAAATACACTACTTCTGGTGCAGCTGAGGGCTAACGTCACCCAAGCTACCCTAACAAACCTCAGAAAGCCCCAGCAGGTTAATCTTCTCGAATGAAACCGTCTTGTTCTCATTCACAGGGTAGTGCCATTTTCAGGAGAGTACTGTCGGGGAGGGTATGCTTAAGTTTGCATCATGGGTCCTTCCTCTCCTTTTTAGGCACAGAACAGCCATACTAAGTTGAACTAAAGTGAAACTGAGGGATTTAGCTGTCTACTCATTCGAATGAGACGTTTCCATTCGACATGCCTAAAAAAAGAGCATGTGTAAGAACTCCACAAAACACCCTCCCTCCAAAATCAGAAAGGTTTTGCATCTGAAGCAAATGCATTTATGGGCTAACTAATGATTGAGCAAGTATTCATTTAGCATACTGCTTCAGCTGACTTGCAAGAACAAGGTTTTCATAAGCTAAAACACTGCACACGAGCCACATCCACGCACCGGCGAGCAGTTTTTATACAGAATGCCACAAGAAGCTCTTCTAAACCACAAAGACAAAACCCCGAAATATAACAGCAAAGAATGATAAAGCAGCAGGAGTTACAGAGGAAAAAGACCAGGTAGCACAAAAAGGCTTACTAGCAAACCCAGGCAAAGTCAACAAACAGCAGCAAGGCAGGCTGGCCCTGCCAGCAAGGCAATATAGGCAGAGGCCCGCTGGATACCACAGGTATGTACTGCGATTGCCAGCCACATCAAGGCCTGTGCAGCCATGTCTACAGCATAAGCCACGCTGCAGCCGCGTCATCTTTCTGCTGGGTAGAAACACCCCTACAGAAATGGGATGCATCAGAGAACAGGCTCAGAGCTTGGACTTCTCCATTCAGGAGCATCTTATCTTCCAAATCGGTATCAATACACCTTTCAGGGGAAAGGGAAGCCTGTAGCGTTCTAAAACTGTTCTAGTGAAACAAAACTTTCCCCTCTAAGTGCATCAAGACTTTCAGAGTATCAGTAACTCCAAAAAGAGGCTACAAAGGAAAGGAAAAAAAGCTTCAACCATCTTTCAGTTTCCCCTTGAGAGGGATATCTGGAAAGGACTGCTTTGGAGATACAGTACAATACTTAATGCACTGTCTTTTATAAAAAGAGCATCTTCTTCCCCAGTACATCCAGAACGGTGAGGTTTGAAAAGTCCCACCAGAAAGTACATGTATTGTACTATACAGAAATACTAAAATTAAGTGGGAAGTTGCAACAGTTCAGAAGACACCGCTTTTCAAATTTGATGCGGCCGGAACACTGGAAGAGTTATTGCACTCAAAAAAAGGTCAAGCTCATACAAAGTTTGGACTCAACAACAATCCTTATTTTACTCCAATGAAAACTATTTAGAACTGTAGCCAGATGTTTCTGAATGCCAGGCTAATTCCACAATATTCATTTGTGCATGGAGCAAAGCCTAGAGGCAAGGGCAAGATTCCATTTCCCAGCAGATATTTTGTCCTCTAATCAAAGCATAAAGCTTTGCAATGCACCAAGACAGCCACCCAACGTACGTTTCATTTTCTGCTCCATTGGTCTTGTTCTTGCGCTGCTTCTGCTCATTGCTTGCTGGAGGAGTCTGTCCCATTGCAGGTGGCTTCCGCTTTGCTAACATTTTTCGTTGTCTTTCTATTTCTTCCCGCTGGGAATTTATCCTTTCCTGCTGCCTGGAAAGGAGAGGGCAGAAAAGACGTGAAGCAGAGAACCAATGAGATGTACCCAGTTGTCTTCAGAATCTGCTCTTAACAAATTAAAACAAAGAATTTCAAATCAGCTGTACTTGTAAGATTAGTAACTACTTATTTTTGTATAGAAAAGGGGAGTGCGCCAAACATTACGACCAAGATTTTTTTTTTAAAAAAAAAGTTTTATATAAAAGGTGATTCTTTTCCTGGCCCACAGAAACCTTTCAGTACGTGAAAGGTTTTATTCATGCAGAGGATATCCCAAAAACAAGGAGCTTCTAACTTCAAGGAAAACCCAGGCAGCCATGGTAAGTCACTAACTTTCCACAAGCTCTTTCCTAGAAGGCTCTGTTCTAAATCGGAGCTGTTCCTGTTAAAATCATTCTTGAAGTCTGGCACTGTCTGAGAAAGGATCCTTCTACTTCAGAGGTACAGTTAAACTATCCTTAGTTCTCCGAAATGTAACTAATATCATTCCAAATTTCACTAAGAAAACGGTCTCTTCTCCGAGAAAGAATATTTTAAAACTGCCTAGTTATTTGATAGTGATAAAAGCACTCTTGACATTTTTAATGTAAATGATTTGAGAATTTACATACTCAATTCACTTTTTAAAAAAGGGGACTGGGATTGCAGCTAAAGATTCCAGAAGCGTTTTTTCCACCTCCGACAGCACAAACTAAGGAAAAATTATAAAATCCTTAATCTGTACTTAACAAGAGCTGCATCTCCCTATCAAGCTACAGGGAATTGACCTGATTGTTAGGGATCATACATAGCTCAAGCACGCTATTAATTTGCAAAGTCCTACTTTAAAGGTCTAGGCCAGGTGGGAATTCACTGGAAATTTCCATTAACACCCTGCACAAAAGGGTCTCTGATCTTCATTTCCAGGTATCTGCAGCCCCTTTGATCACTGCTGCCAGGAGGCAAAAAAAAAGTTGTGTGTTTTTTTTTTCTCCCCCCTTTTAAGCTTCTCTACTTAGTATCTACTCAAAATAAATAAATAAAGAGCTAAGTACCTTCTTTGACTAACATATGCAGTTATGCAAATCTAATTGATTGATTCAAGATACGTGCGAGAATGCGGTCCATCTCTCCGCCCTAGGCACTGCACAGCCAGCTAGGTGCACTAAGAATGCCCAACAAGGCAGCCTACTCCTTTCCAATCCAGAGGCCAACTCACGACAATTTGATTCCTGTTTCAAGTCTCTGGAGTTCTAAATAGAACCACGTTTCTCACTTCGAAACTAAGAGAGTCCTCATTGCTATAAATCGCTACTAGTGGAGTTCCTAACTGATCCTTTCATGCATCCGTCACGCCATTCTCTTGTTTTGAGATGCAAGGCACCACACACAGCTGCTTAGTTTTTCCTTCTCTGCCTCTGAAGGTAAAGATAACTGTGTTTGTCCTCACTTGATGAGGTTCTGAAAAGCATAGCCATCCGTCCACTGCTCAGTGAAAGATGCCCCATGCCGCACTGTAGTGAAGTGACCTAGCCTCAATCGGTCCTGCATGCTCTTATCTCTGCATGCCATCTTCTCCTGTTTTGACTGGAAAAAACAAAAAAACAAAAACAAAAAAACAAAACAGATGTTAAAATACAAGCCATGAATTAGCAGTTAAGAGCTATGCCATGTTTTAAATTACTACCAACTCTTATCACTATTCACTGTTCTAGTACTGCTGATCTGAAACCCATTTGAAACCATCATTGATCACATCATTGATGGTGTTTCACGCTGGCCTGACAGATGTTGATTTGAAAGCTCCTTTCCTGTGACATTTCAGTCTCACCTTTCCTTCCCCATTACAGTTTGCAAAGCTTACCCATTCTATCATTACTTGAACTCAATCTAGCAGTCGGCTTAAAGCTATCCGTATCAATAGTTTAGCTAGACTCCAGATGGGGCTCTGATCAGGCCTTTATTCACTCACACAGGAAATGAGGGAAGAAAACGCACCTCGAATCACTGTTAAGACTAAGATACAGTGATCAGCCAGCTCAGTCCTAGACAAGCACCACTCCCAGAAGCGATACAATCTCAATTAGCTCACCAAATCGCATAAAAAGTGGTGGTGGTATCTCACACTGAAATTTCCTTTCACTTACAGGAAATACTCTGAGGCCTAACAGGAGAGCAGTAAAGCTTCAGTCAGTCAGGATCAAAGATGAACCAGCAAAGCTCCTCACTAGAGCTACACACCACCTGTCTGAACCTCAGATCTACATAATACTTGGCCCAAAGTTACAAATCCTCACAGAAAGGGGAGCCCCACTCAGCCGAGAACAATCAGCTCTGTGACAAAAGCAAGTCAAACAGACAGTGTGTACTGGCCAGCGCCCTGGCATTTTTGCCCATCCAGTGCCCACAAACAATAGATGTAATTGGCCAACAGGTGAAAGAGCAATCAAAAACCCACATTGTTTAATCATCAGGAAATCTTTCAACACTGAAGTGGGCTGGAAGCTGGTAAACAGCACCATAGAACTTTCCCAGCATCTTAAACGTGTTGTTCCGAGAGGGCTAAACAAAGCAACAATCTCTACTTTGCAATTCAAAAGGAGGAAAGGTTTAAATCACTTGCCCATGCCACAGAGCACGTCTGGCAATTTCACTGCACAATGGGATCCTGCTCTTGTATTGCCAGAGCTGGACAACATTGCTTTTCAGGTAAATGAATTTCCCAATCAAGTAATCCTGTTGCATTTAGAGCTCAGACTATTTCATTTCAGCAAAAGAGATCGCTCTGGGACTGTCAAAACTAACCAACCCAAAACATTCTGAACTCTTTCAGTAGTAGGGTACGTTCCTATTTGCACAGGAGTAATTCACGATAAAATTCCAGTGGTCTTTTATCACTAAAGCAATAGGAGCAAGTTTTCGCTGCTCAAAAGAGGAGAGGAAGAAGTAACTGTGACTGCAGAGATGTGGAAAGCCTCTTGCTTACCTTTTCTATTAGAAGCTTCTTGCTCATCGTTACACATCTGTTCAACCGCTCTTTGTACTTCTCCAGCATCTTTTGCTGTTCATCAATCTGCCGTCTCAAATCACAGTTGGCCTAAAGCGAACAGAAAGCATGAGTTTTTGACTTTAAGCCACAAGAGAGCTAAACCAAGCATCAGGCAGGAAGAAGTTTCTCCAGCTAGCTATAGGCACCGGGATAAAAAAGCAAACCGGCAGGGTAAGACAAAACACTACGTTCCTCTTATGAAAACTTCCAAGCCAAGCTCTTCAATCTTTAGCCCGTTCAAATCCTAATACCCCTCCAGAACAAAGTGCTACCATCCCATGTTACAGATGAGGAACTGAGGTGCAAAGAAGCTAAGCCCATGGACAAGGATTTCTGTAACAGTTTTGACCTTGCCACAGCTACCAAGTCCCAAAGTAGCTTAATAACCCCTGGACTATCCTCCCTCCTCAGCCTCAACTAGCTGGCAGAGGAAAGGGGCATGGAGACTCCCTTGGCACTTTCAGTTAAATTCTTGTTTGAGGTATTGTCCATCAGCCCTGCTACAGACACTGCTCCTGGTAACAGGTGCTGTTTTTAAGATCACCACAGCATACAGCAGCATTGAACGTGCAACCTTTCTCATTAATGAAAGGTTACATTTAACCATCTCCCTCCAATCAGGGGTTTGGCTTCTGATTAAATGGTGGGTAGTAAAATCTGTTTCCTGCTTCATGGATTTCCCCCCCTCCCCCCCCGAGCCACATGTTCCTTCACATATGTCTCTACAAAGATATTTTAGGTCTTGGATGCTGAGACAAGGCACACACAAGAATGTGCACGCACATGCACACACACACAGCCCTTGCTCTGCTTCTTTCAGCATGTTTTCTAATCCTTTCCAACACCTCTCAGAACCCAGACAATTCTCTTTCAAGTAAGAGTTGTCTGGATTTGTTTTTACCTTGTGAGTGTCTATTCTACAAATGTTATGGTATAGAAAACCCTGCTCTGCAGCCTAGTTGGCACATACATTCTAGAGAGTTTTAAATAGCACATTTTTGAAGAGCTGTCCCATTTTAAATACTTACTCTTAATAAGTCATCTATCCTCCCCTCCTTCTTCTCCAAGTCAGAGTTCTTACTGTTTTCTAGTGCAGATATTTTTTCCATTGTGAGGTCGGACTGTAGAGGGGGAGAAAAAAAAAAAAAAAAAAAAAAAAAGAAATCACCATAAACCACATGTAAGGAAAACAGCTGATATCTCAGATAGTCACCGTGTAACATCAGTCTGCAGCCCTCTCTGCTCTGAGTAGTTAGATCTAAGGAGGACCCAATCCCCTGCATCCTAGAAGTCTGGGGAAGGACGTGCTCCTTTCTTCATTTACTTATTGCATGATGTGCTTCTCTAGCACATCTGATGTTCAGTCAGCTAGCACAAAGGCCTAAAAGTTTTCTATGGGGAATACAAACCGTTAACACATAACATACTGCAACATGCCTGTAAAGCCAAAATTTGCAGGATGGGAGGGGAGTTCTCTGATGGTCTCTGACACGCAATATCCTTTCCTGCAATGCAAAATAGCTTGTGCAAAAAAGGCTTAGGGAAGAAACCCAAACGCCTGTCCTTCAGTTGCGGTATCAAATTTATGAGACCTTCAAGGTGCATAGACAACCACCTGCTAGGCAAAAGACACTAGCTACAGGCTTTGAGGAGGTCTTGCCAGAAGATGGAGGTTCTCATTTTAGAATACGTAACAGATTAGCAGCAAGAATACTAGCAGAAGCCTTTGTTTCTGACTATCTGATGTATTAGTGCCCACTAGGCAGAACAGCAGTCTTACAGTTCTGGAGCGAAACTTATCTGAACAATATTACAGAGTGCAGCACATTTCAAATACCTTCACCCAATGCAATGAGGGTTATACCTGGGAACAACACACATGTATGCTATCGTCTCTAGAAATAAGACTATTTCAAACTCAGGATTCTAATCAATGATGGGGCGTGAGGGGAAGCGGTCAGGGTGCACGTGAATATAACATATGAAAAACAAGTCATCACAAGGGAATCTCACTCCATGGCTGCATGTACAGATTTCGTATGGCTAGCAAGCAACTATCCTTGTTCTGAGAAGAGATCCTGGTTCTGAGCAGAGACTTACCTGTAGAGTTGTTATTTAACAGTTCTCCAAATCTCAGGCTTGCCTGGAAGCTAACACCATTAAGTAAGAGACAAAGTTGGCGGACTGAACTCTGTTGCTTCTCTACGTACCCCCCCCCCCCCAATACGGGAAAGACCAAAAAGAATCCCTGTCAGCACTGCACATCAAGCACGATGAGCCTAAATTCCAAAAGACAAAGAGGAAGGTCACCTCACTTGTGCCTTCATTTGGTTTACACCTCCTGGCAACCTACAGAGGAAGCACTTGTGACAAAAACTCTTGTCACTGAGGGCAACAAAAAGGCTGTCTGTTGAAAATCTAGGCTGCATGCACTCAGCCAAGCAGCAGGAGGATTCTTTAGTAAGTGACTGTTACGTCCATTTGTCAAATGCACAAGCATGCTTGCACTCTGCGAGATGAAGTCACGCTGCAGGATGTGTGATTTTACATTCACAGAGATTTCATCACAACTCACCTTGCCTCAGAACATTTAGAGGGCCCCAGCACTGTCTGAAAATGCTAAGGACATCATACTCGTGCTGACTTGCTTTTGGCATTGTCAAAAGCGAGTCAAGCTGGGAATCACTGAAGATATTTCTTTTCCCCTATGAACTCCAATTAGGTTGGAAAGAGAGAAAAGAGAATGTATACATGTCCTCATCGCACAGGCAAACATCTACTTGGAGTCTTCATTCTTATGCAAGCGTCTAGTCCTCTGGAGCATACTAAGAGGCTGAGCATTGGCCGAAAGCACACTTTGAAAGCACGTCACCCTTTTCAAGGAAGATAGACTCCGTCGGCACGTTACGAGCAGGAAAGAATAAACCATCTTGCTCATCCCAACTGGGATCACTGTTAAACAGTGGTGTCGGGACAGCAGAGAGAGAAATCTGAAAGATATTCCTGGCAGGTTCTTGAGTCATGGCACCCTTCTAGCACAAGACTTCTCCACACGCTAGCAAGGAAGAGAAATCTTCTTCAGACAGACAGACCAGGGCTTGAACAATACAGACAACAGATGTGACCCTAGCGACATGACAAGACCCAGATTTCAGCTAGTAAGTTGCCCCAGAGGTACAATTGCTCTTCTTCATGGGCAAAGAACTTGTACCACCTGCTGGGGAAATGGAGAATGAACTTCCCACAACAGCACAATCATCTCTGATACAGACTGATGCGAGAAAAATGACTAACAAAACTGACAATTTAAAAAGCACTCAAGGGAAGGATCAGTCACAGAGAAAACAGGGATGGGGGGGGGGAATCAAAAGACTAAAAGGAAGCTTGGAGAAGACATGAGCAAGACATGTTGCAAATGAAGCTGAATGCCTTTATGAACAACAGATGAAGATGACACAGCTAAAAGTAAATCTTGCCATCCTCAAAAAAAAAAAACACACAAGATGATTCATAACAGATTAAAGTGCACCAAAAAGATAGTAATACAGTCAAAAGAGCTACTCCTCTTCTTGACCGCAGCTCAGACTACGGATATTTGTAGTATAAGCAGTGTGAATGCAGCCATGACCCAGCACTTGAAAGGAAACCTGAGTGGTCATTATAACCACTTCCATTTATGTCTTCCACTACAAGGAGGGGAAAAACATTCAGGATACAACACAAGTGCAATGGACAGAGCTATCCAAGGTATTCTTCTCCTGAAGATATTCTCATGCAGTCAAAGAACTGCCCACGCTACTGAAACAGAAACACCTCAGTAACAGATTAAGCAAACTCCACTAGCAGCAACAGAAAAGTATCCTTTACAGGATAAGGAACAAAGTTCAGAGCCATTCGCTTCAACCAGTAGAGTTACAGATCGAGTTCCAACTACTGTTCTTTTCACCGGAAACATTATGTCTACTACAAACAGTATCCTCTGGTGTGGAAGACGAGCCACATTGAGCTAATATATCTCACGTTCAAGAGACATCTTGTCCAGTGAGCTATACCTGTGACTGTTTGTGCTGGATGGAAATCTGTTTTTGGGAAGTGCAGGAATGCTCAGTGTTCCCTGATCCCGTAGAAGATGGGCTGCCTTGCTGGGCCTGCAAAAGAAAGTTAATGTATTGTTATATGCTCCTTGACGCGACTGTGAGCGCCCGTGCAGATACACTTATCTTACACGGGAGGTGCAGTCTGGACTTCGTACCATACTTTTACACTAAGATTTAAGAATGCTTTAGAGATTTAGTTCATTAAAACAAAAGAGTTTCTTTCGAGAAGTCTGGCCCAACCTGCTAGAAGACAAAGATTAAAAAAACCCTAATATAATTCACCTCAGCTGAGATTAAGATAAGCCAAAAACAAACAGTTCTCAAAGCAAGACTGTACTCTATTCATCCGCTTTTTTGCTTCTATCACTTTAGCCTCTCAGATGCTATTATTTTGATCTACACAACATTTGGACTAGTCAACTTAAACCTCATACCGTTTTATTACACAGGCAAAGCCTGGGACCTAGAACTCTTCACAAAGAGGATGAACTTACCATAACATAGTAGACTTGGTCATCAATAAACCAGGCTGCACTTGAACCACTGTCATTGAGCTGAAAAGCTTCAAATGTCCCATCCCTTAGCTAGAAACATCCCCTGGGATTCAAATCTTTTCAGAGCTGCTCACCGAGACAAAAGTAAAACAGAGGCCACCTCCCCTCTGTGCCAGCTGCTCATTCTCTAGCCGCTGCTTCGCCAGCATCACCGACATCAGCGTTGGCAGAGCAGAGTGTTCCTCCTGCGGTTCCTTTGCTGTGGTGCCGTCTACCCCATACAGCGGCTGCTCCACTCGCCGCTGTAACACAGTCAAAAAAAATACAATGAACTTTTTCCTAAGCGATTCTCTGGCTCTGCCAAAACTGTTGTCAGCGAAGCAGCAGCCCAGGAATGGGCAGGCAGCATGGTGAGGATCTGATAACTCTAACAGGACTCCTGGAGTGATCATTCCAATGGAAGACATCAAAAAGTAGATGAAGTTAACAACAGTAAGAAAAAAAGTAACACACGAATACACAGGACAGAACTCCTTGCTAGTTAACACATGCCTTTCCTCTGCAACTACATGTATTTTGGAGCCAGTGGGGCAAAACAAGTCAGATGCAAAAATCTTAGAACACGGTGACTCTGATCAATGCATTCAAAGTTAAAATATTTGACCTTTTTTAAGGACTCATTTTAAAACAGTCCATGTCACAATAGGCTTGGTTACTTGGTGAAGTAAATTGAGTCACAGTTGTTCAACGGCAGCAGCCTAGCCATGCCTAGGACCCAGTCATTATGGCAACCTTATTTTTGCCATAAAAGCAGGGACCAGTCTCCTCCAAGATAACTACTAATGCTTTCCCCAAATCTTTAAGAGATGCATAGCATCTGAAATGGCCAGTTACTTTCTTGTGCTGTAAACATCATTTTCCAACTGTGACGCAGGAACTGTGTTCAATAAGAGCAAGAATAACCTGAGCTGCACTGACTACAACACTCAGAACTCCTTTGTCCTTACTTCAAAACCCAGCCCATCACTCCCCGAACTTTGTCAGTCTGGGTAATACTCATCTAACCGCTCCCAAGCTATAACTGTGGGCTGAGCATACGCCACATAGCAAGTAAATAGTCAAGTCAGGGTTCAGTTTTTCTTAAAACCTAAATTGTGGCCTGAAGTATATTTTCCGGCTAACACTAGAAGTGTCAAGAGCGTATTTTCTTTCCCAACAGAACGCTTGTATACGACAGTGAACTTGCGAGAGTCTGAAGGCTGACCTGTAGTTCTCTTCTACTCAAGAGAGAAGCAAAGCAATTCAGATCAGTCAAGAGATTTGCAGACAAGAATTAATATCCTGAAGACATTACAATTCCCCCGCAACTTTCTGACTGCAGAAAGTTTTCAGTACAGTACAGCTTGGTTCATAGGTTTGGAGAAGGTCTGTTTCCTTGTTAAAGGCGTTTTAACACTCTGCTCTCTTCCTAGACCATACTAATCTCTATAATGGATAAGAGACTCAAATATTTAGCTCCAGTTTTTACTGTTTCCTCTCCCTTATTTTTGGGCTTATCTCAAACTGTTGATATTCGGTTCGTAAGAAGAGGACAGATCTTGCAAATGCACATAGTTTCCATTATGAATATGCAAATAGTAAAAGTTGAGCTGCAAGAGTAAAGGACAGAAAGAAGATAAGAAAAAAAGAACACCTGCCTAAGGAAAGAGACAAACCGACCCAGCTGAAACTGGCTGTAACATCAGTCTTGAGACATGTTCTGCCCAAACTTTTACCTACTCAATTTACAGAATTGCAAAAGAAGCAAACCAAGGAGAAAAATCAGCTGTGGTGCCATTATAAACGCCTGAAGGATATGCCACCTACTGGAATAAAGAACTGTCCCTAACACATAACAACAGAGATACTATTTCTTTCATTAACTTCTTTTTAAGGAGGAATATTAGTGAATTAATGTAAGGCAGAGGAAGGGCTATTCAATTAACCAGACATATTTTTAACTTTTACAAACATCAAAAACATCTAGAAGCATATCTGAAGCTCTCCCTTAAAGCACTGTAAAGCTTCCAAAATCTAGTTAACATATACTGGATTCTGAGCAGAGCATTCCAGGTTGGGATTTAGTTCAGTACACATTAAGGAACTGTGCAAAGGTCTCTTCAGAATAATGTAACCAGTAAAGACTTTGCATTTGGTTTTGGAATACTAACCTTTCCCATAATGCTCTACACTCCTGTGACACTCAACAAATGCTGACAAATACTAAAGAGAGGCCCAGGCGATGTTCAAAACTAGAGATCAAACACTAGAGACTTCAAACATTGCTTAACTAGTTTAAAGAAACTTCTTTAACTGCTTCGTGCTGAAACGACTTAAACACACAGATTATTCGTTCACATTCAGATCTTGCAGAAATGCTCAGATAGCAAAATGGAAAAAAAAAATAGCAGCCAACGGGCACGTATACACGTCTCTTTACAGACTTTTGCTAATAGTCCTCACAAGTCACATACACGTAGGCACGACGTAAAAGATCTTCCCAATACAATTATGGTACGCGTGCTCTTCAGTATTCCCAAAGGGCCCAATCAAGATCAGTTGTACTAGTGTTATACAACCATACAGTATAGTCCAATTCTGTGGAAAAACTCAAGAGCTACTATGGAGTACAGGATAATCAAACAGCAATTATATTAGCTCCAACTTTTATTAGGAACAGTAACCTATCTGTAAACACAACAAAAAATGTTAATATGAGTCTCTGAGCTTAAAGCATGCAAGACCCTTTATTACTGGACTAACAACTATTACCGGGTCCTAGATGTCTGGCTTTGCTGCCACAACCCTGAATCAGATCAAAACAAATTCACATATATAAAAATAAAAATCAGGGATTGAATAGGGAACAAGAAGTCACATCACTCTGAGAACCTTCATTCTTTTTCAGAACCTTTTATTACCTGTCTGAAGCAGTCACCAGTCCAATCAATGACAACATGCCACAAGCAGCGTCCCCAGAAAGACTACTTACTGGTAAGGGATTGGATAAGGAATGCTGTGGTGAAGATCTAGCAACAGGCGGCACACTTCTGCCAGGACTGGTGCCTGGGCCACTTCCCCCAGCAAACTGGCCAAAAGAAAAATATGTGATCATCAGCAACTCCACAGAGATACTATATTTAAGCAAATTTAATAAAGACAGAAGCAACACATTAATCTTAAAAAGGAAGTCTTACAGGCCCTAGGGACCCATTTAAACAATGGGAAGACAACGCAAGAGGGAAAAATTAAAATTTCAATGCACTATTTTCAAAAACAAGCACAGATGAGCAACAGTGATCCTCAGAACAGCAAAAGTACGTACTTCAGATAGTTAAATGTACTTAATGCAAACGTGAATGTTTTTCGTTTTAAGACCAAAAGATATAAATCCACATGCTTCGAGACAAACCAGTCACTAACTATACGGAATTAAGAAGCCCATCCGCTATGAGTGGGTATATCTAACTGCATGCCAAAGACTGAGAAGAGCTGAACACCTTCCATTGAAGCATCGGTACCAGTCACTGGCACAAAAAAGACTTCAGAGATTACGCAATAAAAAGAATACTGATTTTTTTGTTTTGGGGTCTGCATTCCCAGTGTGGTGTCAGCCTCTTACAGCAAACTACCTCTACAGAGGCAATTCTGTAAACAACTTCCTACTCAAGTTGGCAGGACTTTACAAGTACATTCCTTTGCAGCACTGGACCTTTATCAAAAAAGGTCTGCACAAAAAGAGGTTCAGTATCCTCAGAGATCCAGATTCCAATGGAAATCCACCTCAAACCTACTTTTATGTGGGTGCTCTTTTACAAACATGGTTTATCAACTGTTCAAAGAAAAGTTAATTTAGAAATCAACTTCCAAAAATCCCAGATTCTCTACCTAACCAAATTCAGACATACAGGTTAAAGCAGTCAATTGCTGACTTGAAGCTATTATTTAACATGACAGATAAACAACGTAAGTTACATTAGACTTCCCTCTACAGAAAGATTTGGTGTATGTGGATTCAAACAGATTTTTCAGAAAACGTAAAGGTGCTTACCTCAAAGTAATCACTAATTTTATGTCCTCTAGGAGTGCCTTTTCCTAAAAAGGAAAAACAAGAAGGAAAATAAAATACTATATTTTCTAGTGCAGAAGTTATGTCATTCTGAAAAACTACTTCTATACTTTGATACTCCTTTCCGCTTATAAAGGCGCAACACCTACTGTAACAGAAGCTTCTGCACAACAGAAAAATGCCTCAGGGCGAGACCTCTTGTGCTGCAGTTTGGTGGCATTACAGATGAGAGTTTAAATAACTCAGTTCCAATCAAACAGCATTTGTAATTGCTAAAGTACTTAAAAAAAAAAAAAAAAAATCTAGTGTCACAGAACACTGCATAGGTTCACCAAAATTTCCTTCAAGGTAAAGACAAAGCAAAGGGTACTTTTACTCCTTTGTCTTCAGGTAAATTACTGCATGTTAGATCTCTCACAAGCCTTCCTATAACAGTTAGAGAGATAATTAGCAGTGGCTTAATACCAGCTCATTAGAACTTAGCCTTTTTCCCTTATTATATTATTGTTGTAGAAGCAGTCCTGTCAACACAATCCTTATTACTTTCTTATTGAAGAATAAAAGAAATAGAAACCTGTTCTTATGCCCATTTCTTAGAGAACTTGAACTTGGAATAAAAGACTATGGGTTTTTCTCAGTACTTTAAGACAGCACTGCCTGCTTTATGTTTGAGTACAGTTTGTTCTCTATTTGCAATGGTGAGAACCTACTCTAACAAGGAAGACATAAGTCTCAAAAAGCAAGAAAGAGACAGTACAGCCTGTATTCTGAAGTCTGGCTGCTGTATATCTAGCAACACGGGACCAAATCAACACTTCAGAGAGGCCACGGTAAGCCTTTGGGCAGTTTGTCCCATGAAAACGCGATAGTTTGTGCAAATAAGCTGGAGACAAGTGTTCTCCTGCCAGTGAGAATAACAAGGCTCCCAGAAGAGAGCTACAGCATCGTGGAGCAGTTTATAACAAGCTGCCTGACACACCTTTGAGAAGAGCCATTAGTTTCCTAGGACACTGACTGTGCAAAACGCGTACAAATTACCAACCGTTCAGAAATCCTGCAGCAGGGTCAGGAGAATGGATTACCTTGACTGGTTTCATATGCATCTGCTTTCCTTTTTCTATTCCGCTGGTCATTCTGTTTTTTCTCAGGAGTCTGTTAAACAATACTTCAAAATTAACATTTCTGCATTTATTCCAAGATTTAAAGAAAATACCAAAACACAATGATCTACTCCATATCCCCTGTGGCTGTTTCATTTCTCTGGTGCGTTTGTTTCTACTGTTGGTACTTAAAGAAATAATAGCTCTCAAACAGTGCCTACTTTCTGCAGCGCATGTATCTGAAGGAAGAGAACAAGGTTAGGAATGAGATTTTTTTTTTTTTTTCCTATTTCAACAGCTGTAAGCCACCCTCTATACCCCAGTTACCTCACACAGTTAGGAGAACAAGTGCAAATACTTGTAAAATTTGCATAGACTGTTTCAGGGTGGTCACAGCACTGGTACAAAAGCAGTAAGGTGGCTGAGAACAGGCCCAAATGACAAGAGAACTTCTTCATGTTTGAGCAGAGACATCCAAATTTACAGTTCACTAGCTACTCTCAGTACCAGCACAATTCATCTTGCCTGCAGCTCTGGTCTTTCCTAAAGCCCTTTGCAGATGGCTACAAGAACTACCTTGTCCGCTGGTCCACGTCTGCAACCTTACACAAAGAAAGGGCAGTGATTTTCAGAAAAGATGGCAGCCAGAAGGAAGCCGCCACAGACCGAGTAATTCAGTTGGACTTCAGTCTGCTTTTCATCTGCTCTCAGGAAAAAAAAAAAAAAAAAAAAAAAAAAAAAATCAAGCACTGGCTGCATCTGCTGCTTCTGTGAGCAACCAGAGATCTGAGGGGCAGCTTACCGAACAGCGATATATTTATGCACGTGCACAATACAAAGCACAGGCAGGAAGCTGACGTCTCCAAAAGCAGCAGGCCTATCTGTCTGTACAAGGCTAGCAAGTCTAGACACATGAGCGCGCAGTGGGCTCTGGCATGGCACTTTCCCTGTCACCAGGGTCACTTATGTGGCGGCCTAGCCTGCTGCAAACATTAGGAAGCACTGCATCAGAAACAGCTCACTGAGGTTGCTGGAAGGAAGGAAAGATATCTTGTCATTTCCATCACCAACATCACTTCTAAAACTTCTAAAACATCACTTTTATCCCAAAGGGCCCCAATAGTTTCCAAGCTGAACGCTTTACAATCACTTCACTCACCACTAAACTGTAGCCCAGGGGCAGGAAGAAAACCACAACGTGCAAAACACAACACTAAAGGAGGGAAAGCCACGGCCAGAAAGTCTGTGGTAAACCTAAGCTTCATGCTCTTTGGAAACCCAAGTCCAAAGTACCCTGTTCAAAGACTTCTGCCAAAGGACTTACACACAGTAAGCACAGAAATCCATCTACCTCTTTTAATAGGATAAAAAGGATAAAGCTGCCACAGCCAGAATCTAAACCTGGCTGCGTCCCCAGGGGATGCTGGATGCCTACAGCCCCGTGTTACCAGTCGAGCAGTCACTGATACTACTCTGGTAAAAGGATGGAGGAGGATGTTAAAACAAAGGCAGCTACTGTGTCTGCAAAGGACTTTCTAGAACGGAGAGACTGACAACTTCATAACTATCTACAGACTGACCGGTACCAGCTCCTGTATGCGCCAAAGTCAATGAAATAGTCTTCCCAACGCTTACTAAAAAACAACTCTCAAACAGCATTGGAGTGACAGTTAACACCACCGGCTCCATTATGGCCTCAATGGAATTGCATTTTAATGAGATTCAGTTTAAGTTGCTGTTCTGTTCACATACTTGCACAAAAGTTGTGCACAAGATCACCTACCTGCCACAGACTGAAAAGTAAGGAATGTAGATTTAATTATGTCAGTTGGGTTAATCTAAATCACCTTACAGAAGATGATCAAGAATTAATTAAGGCTTAATACTCAGTCTTCCACTACTAGCAATGCTTACTTGCACAGAGCTCAAAATAGTGTGTTCTTGAAGAAGTAAATTTCACCAAGACACCTCATATCAGTCCTGCCTCGCATTACAGGGAAATACGATCCAAGACTTACCTGATAACGAGTGGGAAGTTCTTTAAATTCATAAGAAAAAGCATCTAAGTTGGAGATGCTGCTTTATTAACAGAGCATTTTAAAGCAAAATGTAACTCTGCAATTCATTTTGCTGCTTTAGGAAGCGTTTTCAAATAGTTAATCCTAAAGCTGTGAGATTAAACCAGGACAAAGCATCAACTTTCACCTCCCCACACTTCCACAAAGCAGTTCATAGGAGTGCTCGGCTTTGTACAGATTCTGCACATTCACATATTTGATAGGTAAGGCAAACTTTTCCATTAAGGCTCTCTGGCTTTTTATCTGGACCAATCTGTACCCAAAACCAGAAAATAAATCACAGTGCAGCAGAAGACATTTTCAGAAGCTGAGCTTTACGAATGCTGTGTTTTTGGGCTTGGGTAATATCCAATATACTGCTACAGCAGAAAGCTTCAGGAAGGACAGTCTTGCAGCGTGCTCTGAAGGCTGTAGGATTTGGATGAACACCGGATTCTTCCACTAGTCCCTTTCATGCCTGGACTAAAGAGCACTATCACCCACTCTCACAGAATTCCTTCTATACTTTGTGAGTCCAATCATGTCTAACTTGAACCCAATTACAATTAAGGATCTGTGCCTGCTTACCTCCAATTCTTTATCACTCAGAGAGCCCACGCTGCACAAGCTCTGGTTGGAAGACTCGCTATTTAATGGACCCTAGTGGAAAAAAAGCAAAGACTGTTAGAAACAATTTCTGTACAAGGCTGATTTGTCCTATATAACATTGCATCTCTGGGCTAACTACACTGCTCTATCATGCAGATACAGCAGCAGCATGGGTCAAATGCTTAGACACACAATGGGGGACTAAAAAAAACTTCGGAACTCATTTGGAGCAAGACAAACTGGACTACCAGTTGGACAGTCTTTTGTCAGTACACTGATCCAGACTTTGCAGTGATATTTCTTCATCAACTTAGATCCTAACTGCTGTATTTAACCATATACCCCCACAGCAAAGGCAACATTCATAAAGATTTAAGACAGATAGCTTGAGAAAGAAAACTTATGATTTGGTGAGTACCAGTTCAAAGTTCAGCTCTTCAGGCAACCATCTGCCTGACCTGGGGCTAAGAATTCAGAGGCATCTTCCATCTGGCAAGGCAGCTATTACTGCTACCAGGTGCTGGCAGTACCACTGATTTTTTTTTTTTTTAAAGCATTTTTTTAGCACAAGAAAAATGAACAAGTGCCAGCTGTTATGGGTGACAGCTTTACTACCGTTAACACAAGACAGCATCTCTCTTGCTAGGCTATCTTATGCGCCCATGACTGACCTACCACTATAGCAGTTGCTCCTACCAAGTTCAAGTGCAGAATGAAGAGGCTGGAACAGATTTAAGGAACAGTATCTGGTTACCTTGAAGAGACTAGCTGCATCTCTGCAAGCTCTACTAGGTACACACCTGCATTTTTAAGCATCAAAGTATTTTTATAAATTATTTTCTAAAATCTGTATCAAATCTGCTTTTAAAAGGAAAGAAGAGTGAATCATGCAAAGTCACTGTTTTAGCCTAGTGATCTGACACAAAATATCCTCCCACAGACCTAACTTAAGAAATCTAGACTAATTTGACAAAGATATAAAAAACACGATTCACGAGTATTGATGGAATGTATTAACAGGAAGAATGACGTGATAAAGCTACTTCTCCATTAATAACTTGCAAGCATCTTTTCCCAAAGATTCATTCTATTTTGGCATTCTTATTTTTGCAGTAACCACTTCCCACCCATCAATCTCTCTTCAAGGCTAAGTCACTTCTCATTGTACACTTGAATGGATGACTTATGGGTGGGCAGGTGATGAACAAGCCTCAACACCACAGAAAAAGCCCACAGTTGATTACTTTTGAGGGCAGTAGTTCTCCCTTCCCCATTTAAGGCAAACACCACCACCAAATTAAACTCATGACACAACCTAGCTAATGCTGCCCGTCACCCCAATTCAAGCAACCGTCCACACAATGTAAAGCTTTAGCTCATACCATCTGTATTACACTTTTAGTGCTAACTACCAAATTTGCTTCTCCTAAGCAGAGGCTTAATTATTTCAGAAAAAAAAAAAAAAATACAACACATGAACAGCTCAAGAAGCTACACATTCAAGATTCCCTTTTAAAAATACATTACCTAAAAATCACAGATGTTATTCTTTGGGCCATACCCCTTACCCTTTCAACTCATCACAGAAATGGCTCAAGGATCAGAATGGCATTTTATCCTCTCCTCAGCAATGTAACTGCTTAAAATCTAGTTGCCTTAAAAAAAATAAAAATGATGTGAAGTTTGACAAATCTTACAGGCCCAACTTTTTTTTATTTCAGAGATTTATTGCTTGGCCAACAGTACTTAACACAGCGAAAGTGTCAACGCTAACTTTAACTACAGCCACATGAAGGCCTCATTGATAATAAAAGTAGCAGATCTTATGGCAAGTGGTGACAGAAGGTTAAGCTTTTCACCCATGCAAAAAGCTTGCTTATAAACTGCACAAATGCTATCCTCTAAAATCCTTCACTTCCTCTCATGAACTCAAACCTCAGCAGCACGCTCAAGACATTGACCTCCTGTGCAAGTGTGAAAGCTTTCTTAGCTGCAGGAGCATCTCAACAACTGATCTCGTCCAGATAGGTCGGGGCTCTGACATAATGAAGATGAAAGTGAAAGTTGTTTCCACATTTGCTGCAAACTCATTGCCTCCATTTTGCACATGGATAGCAAAGGACAGGAACAGCTGCTCCCAAAATGCCACATTTGCACTTTTCGGGAACACTACAGTTAAAAGGATGTTACAATGGCTTAATAAAGGCCTGCATTTCACCCAATTGACCTGCATTCCATGACAGTCTGGAGAAGCAAGCTGGGTGAGGCCACCTATAGTTAAAAAAGCTCCTCAGATTTTTCAGAAATACAGCTTTATCCTTTACAATGCTAAAAATCCATTCAATTTGGATTAGAATGTAAAGTTCTAGAAAAACGCACAATGTGAATTCCACAACCTTGTTCTTATTGTACCACGACTGCCTGTACCAACTATTCCGCACTGGAAACTTACAGCTATAGAGAAGTTTGAGGCAAATCCATTTTTTGCATCGACAAAAGAGCAATTCAACTCTGATCACAGATTCTTGAAGAGTAAAAATACCGTTTTCACTTTAGTTTAAAGCTTCCTCCAAAAAATAAAACTAATGAAATCATTAACTTGAGCTCAAGGCAGTAGTAGAAAGGGTGAGAAAGAATTAACAGCTTGTGGAATCAGAGAGAGAAGAACAGGTTGTCAGTTGTCTACAAATCTAGCAAGTTCACTGTAGATAAACACACGTGCCATGACATTGCGAACAAATGCAAGATTAATTCTTTGTAGACCAGTTTTGATCAGTTTCCACTGAGGTGAGTTTTCCTTTCCCTTGACTATCCTCAAGAGGACCTCGAATGTAAACTGAAGTATTACACAGGCAAGGAGCTGAAGCACCTTGTTCCTGTCAAACAAAGTTAGCAAAGGAGTATCGTTTTGAGGTATTCCTGCTATCCAAGTGCAAATTGTTCATTAGAGCATGCTGTACTAGAAGCAATAAAGATGCGGTATAGAGGAGGATTAAGGAACATGGTCCAGTCCTCAACAGCACCTCTTCTCATGTAGCTACGCAACAGAAAGAGCAGGAAATTTTCCTGCTCATCCAGGTAGGTGTTTACAGTTTCACACACAACCTTGTAGATCAACTGCTTATAGCAACAGGTTTAGATAAAAGGTATGTGAGAAACTATACAACTGAACGTCCCCTTCTCAACTGCGTGTATGTACGTGCATGCGCACATAAAAAACGGTCTAATTTGTCCTTTATCATTCTTGACCATGTATTTTTAACTCAGCAACTGACATAAGGGTAAACGTTCGGCACTTACTTAATTTAGCATACCATGTTAAGCGGTCATAACATAAGAGGAATAAACCTGAATTTTGAAAAAGTAAGTAATGGCAAGGAATACCAGCCTTAGAATATTACTTGGGAAGTAGTAGTAGGAGATAGTAATCATGCAATTAACTCATGCTCCAAGAAGGGCTTATCAATTTTGCTCCTGAAGAAGTCATCTGCGCTGGCATCTAGCTTTGCCAGCATAGACTACTTCAGGATAGTACTGCGCTACTCTGATACCACTTCCAATCCACTCATCCAGTATACCCTGTCAAGAAAAATGGTGATGGGGCTCAGCAAAAAGTTTGAAATATGTGGGTCATCTGAAACAAGCCAAGAGTTTCTACAGCGTTTACCAAATGAAAGCATAAGAAGAGCACACACTTCCACCTCCATAAGGAATTTCTTTCCAAGATAAGCTGGCATGTTCTTTTTCCATGTGATTCATCTGATCAACTGCTGCTTCCAAGTCTGTGATCTACCTATGCACAACAAAACCTCCACACTGAAAGTGGATGAAAGAGTGGCAGGTACTTTTAAGGCCCCAACTCAAAGGCAAGAATTTAAAGTCGCGTCTACTCACACAAACCGGATAGTCATTGCTCTTTGCAAGAGCCACGGGAAGGGCCACAAACAAGGCATACTGGCTAAAATTTCAATAAAAACAGTTCAGCCTGATAATAACTGCCATCGGATCTTCTGTAACATTAGTCGGACTCAGTCCTCCCTTACCTATCACCTGCTTGAGTCCATCTACTGCCTCGCATGACATGTGCATCTCCCCAACCTCTTCAAGCTGCCAAAAGAGATCCTCCAAGCTGGTTCTCAACTCCTTCCTGTTGTGCAGTCTCCTCCTAATCAGTACACGCAGTTCTTCACTACTGAGACCACAATCAACTAGCCAAAAACTTAGATGCTATAGTCTGTCTAACGGAAAGTGGTGAGACTATTCCCCGTATTGAAAGAGAACTCTAGGAATTCAAGCCGCCTAGCTAGAGTCACAAAGGTGGATTTTTCAAGAACATGCTTTGCCAAACTCTTACTAACTCAGTAGTGGACACTTACTTCACTACCTCAAGCCAAAGTGACCTGAACTCTTGTGAATTCTGTAGCAAATCAAGAGGTTCAAAGGAAAAAAGTCAATCCTTTAATTCCACTTCAAGTCAGGACTGGCTTCACACAGGCTTACACCAAGGCGAAAGGATATTCCAGTCACACCAGTATATGTGCTACTGTATAAGCGAGTGCTAATTAAGATACTTTTTACTGATTTCAAGCATCTCAAAAATGCAAGAGTTATAGTCTGCTTCTTAACCGGGCTTTTAGAAAGGGTCAGTACTAATCAACGTTATGGCTAATAATACAATCCCAATCTCATTTGCGTTGCAGGTTTGTCTTTTGCCACAATAATTTAACCCACTATCACAAGCTCATAGGTAACTTCCACTATGTCTGATGGGTAAGGAGGTTTGCAACATGACTTACGTGGCTTCCATTTTGCCTCCAGAGCTCTCCTCTCTGGATAAAAAAATAGTATCTTTATTTTACTGATGGCAAACCAGGCAGAAGCGTCATGCAGCTTACCCTAAACATCAGTTGTCAGATCTCAGTTCTATTTCTACAACTATTTTTGGGCTCTAGTAGCCAGACAACACATTTGAAAGAAATAATGTTGTACAAGGAAGCATTGAAACAATTTTCAAGCATCTGGCATAAAGAAAAGGAGCATCCTGGTGCTTTCTTTGGTAGCAGATAAAATACATTTCTAAGTTTCAGAACTCTTGCTAACTAGTTCTTCCAGTGGCACGTGACATCTGCTAAGGAACACCACTGTGCAGCACCGCTTCCCTCCAAGGAAGGCCTGACCATTGCCATATATTAATCCTTAATTTGACAACTTTGCTGCCAAGAGGCTGATAAATCAGTTCAGTAACTGTATGTTCTACTTATTTATAAAGGCTCTAGAGTGACAGGGGACCTAGAAGGTTAAAAAACAAAGAAATACAAGTTGTTCTTTTTTATGAGACACCCCATTTTTGGGGGCAGATGTCCTGCAACATAAATGACACCTTTCAGGTTATTTTCCTTTCCCTCTTTACGATACCTCATAGAGGGAGCCAGAGAGAGCAGTAACTGCCACCAAGACCAATAATTCTTCAATTCTAGCACAGTCATCTGCTAAAATGGATCTGCAAAATTCTTACAGTCAGACAGAGGTTGCCTCTCTAGAAATACTTCAGCCTTCTTAGTTTAGCTATATAAAGAAACTAGGGTACACAACTTAGTCTGAAGACCTTTTAAAAGCAAACTTGCAGAAGATGCACATGATGCAGTTACGATCCGCCCTCATCAAGCCGAAGGGACGCTGTGCGCAAATGCATAGATTCAACCATCATAACTACCTCTTCCCATTCTTACCCGGTAAGAGTCCCTGGAAATGACATAAATCCTCTGGAGTTAACCAGCCTGCTATCTTAAACTCAGCACCCAGGCAAGAGGCAGGAAGGCAGAAGATGAGAACAGACAAAACTAAATAATGCTGTTATCTAGAGAAACATAAACTGCATTTTGTCTTCTGCACCTACTGACCCAAGGAAGAAATTCGAGATAACTGGTCAGAATAACACCTCAAGTGAATAAACGCTCAGATTTCACCTGAGAACTAAACATAAATGGGAGCTAAATAAGCAAGAACACTAGTTGGTGTCATATAGTCACGTGTTAATTCCAGGATTTGCTTTGTGAATTTGGTAAAGAACGGCACTTGTCCATATGGCAAGGACAGGCATCTAAAGCATCACTGGCGTTTTGAAGCTGTCTAGTGACCTGGATGAACCACATCAGTATAACAGTTGCCTAGAAACATTTATTGCTTGCAAATTTGATTTCTTGTATTAACTTCAAGCTTCTAGAGAAATATATTCTCCAGCCACTAAGAAAGAAAATTCATCACAGACTTGCAACAGAGCTGAGGCATCTGGGATTGCAAATGACCTCGGTCACTGGGTTGCGCCTCCTGCTACCCCAGGAGATGACAGCACACAACTGCTTCCAAAACAGTTCGGGATGCCTGTCTTCTACTGTTGCTTTAACTTTGATGGTTACAAGCTTTCTTCTGGTTTCCAACCTAAAAATTTATTCTTGATCACCTCACCCTTATTTGTTCTTAGAAACATATAAATGTTCTTGCACGTGTGTGTGTGTGTGGGGGGGACAAATGGGCTTTAAATGCTGCAGTTATATTAAGGACGTAAACTAGTACATTAGTTTTTACATAGGCCCAAAATACACCCTGTATTTTTAAACATTAAAGAAACCTTAACACTAAGTGATACACCAAGTCAGCGGAAGGCAGGAAGCTCAGAGTTACAACTGCCTGCTGTATTCACCCAATAGGAGAGCATCTAAGATGACATTTCTTCCTTTTATGCAATAAACAGCAATAGAATACCTTCTATCCCAGAAGGACATGCCAGTCCCAGTCCCACTAGATGGCACTAACTTACTTTATGCAGCTTTCCTTAAACACTTAATTGGAGAGAGCTAAAAATCTTAGTAGAATCACATAAACTGTACCACAGCTTTCCCATTATATTCCCTTTAAGACAATGACCTACCAATGCCAGTGCGGAGCATGACGGACGGAGGCTTGGGGGGGTAGGGAGGGAATTTGAAGCACCAACCTGGGAGGGAATGTAGTATCTGAGATTAATACTGCAACCAAGATTTGCTGCAACATAGTAGAGTCATGCTAATTCATATAAATGATTGGCCGATCTACTGCAAATTAGCAAGTATGCAAGTAAATACATATATGTTCTGTTTGAAATAAGTGTAATGCGCTTTAACAGTTTACTGGCAAATACAAAGTAATACACTTCACTGTATACAACAGGTAAAAATAAAACTCGGTAACACAGGAGCTTTGCTCATAGCGCAGCCTCCAAGAAATGAGGCTTTTCATTTGTATATGCCTTAAGAACAAAAATGAGTTCTCAGCATTCATCTGCACAGAGAAAGAGCACCTGCTCTTTCTACTCCAAACATACATGAATGCATAATTAAGTCTTGCTTTCCTGTGTCTTTGAAAAGTTATTCCTTTAAAAAGGAATAGCTCCTAAAGCTCTTCATGAGCATTGAGTATGTTGGCATTGTTTTAAGGCAGTGATAGCTTCTACGTTTCTAAGTCTTAACTCTTCTAGAAAGTTGTTTGGCTTTACCTATATTGGTAGAGTTAGATATAAAAGTTATGCATGTAGGGGAGAAGAGGCAAAAACAGATGAGAAAGTATATAAAAAGTTGTAGTGTTATAGAAAACATATCTCACAAAACATGCTACATAATGTAGCAGTGTAAGCTTTTACACTAGCAAAACCCCTAAGATTAAAGTAGTCTTCAGAGGAAAAATAAAAATCACACTCTTCAATAACTACAGTAGTTATCCCTTAAACACTTTTAGTGTTAATCATCCTTATTACACTACCTTAGAGCTGAACATTTTTACTTATTCATGCTCCCTTCCAAGACTTAACATTGTCTGAGTCCTGACTGAAGCACAGATCAGAAAGAAAAGCATGAACTGGAAGTAAACCATCTTTCAAGTTCTGACTAATAAACTTCGTAGATGTTGTATTTCCTAAAAGAGAAAATCCAAAGTTTATTCCTAAAATAATTGTAAAGGTGTCTGAAAATTATATAGCGGTGATATGCTCTTTTACCATCTACCCTAACGTTGTCCAATACTCAATGCCTTCATCAAAAGTAAACTGAATTATCACTGACCTAGTTTGAGATGAGTTCTGCCACCATTTCATTGTTCAGAGAGCCTATCAATTAACACTACCAACAACATCTGGAGAACCAACACCTTAATGCCAGCATTTCAAGCAACCACACAATGTTATCATTGAGTGCCTTACTCAAGAAAGGCAGCTACTGAACAGTTACAAAGTTGTACATGAGGACAAAGATGGGATTTTACTAGCAGGTTGCGGATCACAGAAATATGAAAGCTTACCTTCAAATGCATTTTTTTGTGTTCTACGTAACTGAGCACACAAGTTTAGCACGCCGTACCCACACAGAAGAACTGGATGAACAAATTCCTGAACATATTAACCCTGGTTACATGTTATATTGAATACAATAAACTCGAAACTGTATCCAACAAGCAGCCAGATTCAGTTCTCAAATGCATACTTTGAGAAAGGAAGAAACAGAAGAGATTCCTGCTTCCAAAGACAAAGATGTCTTTTTTTTTTGTGTGTGTACAAGCTACCTTAAGATGAAGCAACTCTTAAGAACTTAATTACATCCCAAAATCTTGTGTATGGCAGAATGTCTGCTCATAGGGATCCCATTTTCATTCCTCTTAAACATACTTGAAGCAAATTAGCAGTCAACACACAACTATCAAAACGAAGCATTCTGCTAGCCAAGCAAAACTACCAATGTAAAAGGGAAAAAAAGGAAGTGCTGTGCAGGATGGATAAGGAGTCATGCCTGTTACCAAAGGTACTTATACTCACCTTAGCAACACCAACTCCAGTGAACCTGGCCTCCAATAGTTCCTGCCTTCGTGGGTCCAGGCTATGCAATTCTTCCATCATTTCTGCTGCTATGGGAGAACAACACTAAGATTATGCAACGCAAGGGAAGGAGAGAGATTTAATATTTTGTGCCACTGATGAGACTCAAAAGCATCTGTTCTGCAGCATAACCATATACTGAGAGTTTTCTTGCAAGAGAAACAAAATTACTATGCAATACTAATAGGACTTTGCCACCATATTACTGTATTTAAACCACAACCCTGCTGGAGAGTTTCATCTTCTGTCTGAATTACCAGCCATTTCAAGATCTCTTAATCCAAGAAACCAATTATGTCACATTCTCCCACTGGATGCTTTATTTAAAGGAAAACATGGGAGCAGTGTGTTATGACTAAAAGCTTCAGAGCTTTTCATCTGTGTTGCATGACTAGGAGAAAAAAGCAACATTCTTCACCAAAAATTTATTTTTGGCCAGTCCCTGAAACACTAGATCTTCTCAAACTCCACATTTCACTGATAACAGCCTTGGTTCCTCCAAGCATGGAAAGGCATTGTAGCAAGAAAATAACACTTGCTTAAACCTCTTACTTTACAGAGTAAAGTACCAGATACCTTTAGTGTAACAGGTACATCTGAATGTACCTGGGCAGCTGGCAATCCAACACAAGGGATGCCATTTTCTGAAGGGTTTAAAAAAAAAAAAATGCATTGTTGCATAGACAGGTTAAAATTCAAATACTGAACTGTGAAAAAAAATGGGACAAATTTCAATGTTCATTATAATTGTGAATCACATCTTCCCAACTGCACCAATCAAGTTCATCATTTCCAGAAATGTCTGTTCCAGTTTCATTTCCGAGACTGAGGTAGAGAAAAGAGATAGAAGATAAAGATTTGCTGTATAAAGAGCATATGCAATGAGGAAAGTTCTTGAAGGGCAGCAAGTGCCCTCTAGAACAAGCAGTATACAATTGTTCCTTTTATTAACTGTCCATTTTGTCCCTGCTGTTTCCTCCAAATGCTGCAGATCTAAGTTACGGCAGGCTAAGTGAATCAGTCCGGGGGCATTTATACATCCTCTCCCAAATCGGTAACAAGCCTTAAAAACTAATGGGCTACCAAATGTGGTTATTAGAGAACCCCATTTCTACTCTTTGCATAAAAACCCTACCAAAGCTAGCAGCCTAGTTTTCAAAACAGGAAATCTGTGCAGTGAGGAAAATGACAGACAAGCCGTGAACGTTCAGATGTTAAAGTAGCCTGAGGCTGCCCACCCCTCCCCCCCAAATAGGGGGCACACGGTGACCATCCAGAAGGGAATCGTACCCCAAAGCAAAGATGCGCCTCTGGGAAGGGGACTGCTACAAGTTCCGGAGCATTTTCCGCCCCCACAGGCCCCATCTGCCTCCCAGGGCCTGGGGAATGCCTGCAGCCTGGGCACTGCTGGAAGCTGACCCCCCCCCCTTTCCCCCCCCATCCATCCCTCCCTTTCCCAGGAGCAGATGGCATTCCCTACCTGCCCTCCCCACCTCCTCTAAGGGGTGATTTTAAGCCCCTCAGGAAGGAGGGAAAAAAAAAAAAATCAGATTCACATTGGAAAATAAATAGGTGAGCGAGGAGGCTGCCCCAGTGCCAGCTGCTGCACCGCCTCGGCCTGCCTCCTCCCCGTCACCCGAGGCAGCCCTGCCTCAACTCCCAGGCCGGGGATTCAAAGGCCGTGCCCACCCCTTCACCTCCGCCGGCGCCCGGGGGCCTCCGCGCTGCCCCGGACCGGGCCGGCCGCCCCCTCTACCACCCTGCACCCCCCCCAACTCCGGGGGTCGGACCGGGCCGCGCTGCGAGCCCGCGGGGCCTGCGCTACGCCGTGCCCCGGCCAGGCGGCACCGCGGCCCAGGCCTCGCTCCCGCCGCCGCGGGGCACAGGCCGCAAGCCCTTCCGCCGTGACCCCGGCCCTCGCCGGGCCGCTCCCCCGCCGCGGCCCGGAGCGTTTAACCGCTTCCTCCCCCCCCCCCCACCTACCTCCAGGCCCGCTGCCCCCTCCTGCACTGCCCGGGCTCGCTCTTCGCTCCCCCCCCGCCACCGCGCTGCCTCGGGCCCTGCAGCCGTGGGGTGGGGGGTGGGGGGGGTCGCCCGTGCTTCCCCCCGCCACCCCCGGGCTCGCTCACCTGGCGCTGCCGCCGCTGCTCCTCCTGCCGCCGCCCCGCCGCTCCTCTCCCCTCCTGCCCGGGCCGAGCGCTCCCCGGGCACCGCTCCGATCCCGCCGCCGCCGGGGGCAGGAGGAGGAGGAGGAGGAGGAGGAGGAGAAGGGAGGGAGGGAACCTGCTGCGGCGGCGGCGGCGGCACAGGCGGGAGGGGGAGGCCAGGGGCGGCTCCGCGGCCTTTCGTGAGCCAGGCGCCGCCGCCGCTGCGGGCACCCGGGCTCCACGCGAGGGACGAGGGCGGAGGGGAGGGGAGCAGCAGCGGCGGCGGGAGGGAGGGAGGGGGGGGAGAAGGTGGGGGCGAGCCCCTCGCTGGCTCCGGGGCGGGGAAGGGGACGGGGGTGGGTGTGGGGGAAGGGATGGAGAAGGCCGCGGATCCCCGGCCTCGCGTAGAGCCCTCGCCCGGCCGCGGGGCGCGCGGGCCGGCGGCAGCGCGAAGGCCTCGCGGCAGGACAAAGGCCCGAGGGAGGGCTCGGCGCGGCGCGGCGCTCGGGCAGGTGGGGCGGGGGGGGGCGCGGGGGCGGCGGCGGCAGCGGGGACCCCCTTCCCCCGCGGCACGGGCGGCCCGAGGGCGGCGGCCGGGGCGCCGGGCCCGGCGGGAGGCGCGGGGCAGGTGTCGGTGCGGTCGGGGCCGGCCTCCTCCCCCCTCCCCCTCCCTCCTTTTTGGGGTGTTTTGGTCCGGCTCGGTCCGGCCCGGTAGGGATCGATTGGTGCAAAGACACTAGTGAAAGCGCGTGCTGTCTCGCGAGATTTGCACGGCGGCGAGAGAGGGCGGGGGGAGGGGAGGTCAGCGCGGGGAGGGGGGGAGGGGAGGTCAGCGCGGGGCGGGGCCTCGTGGGCGGGGCCTCGGCGGGGCGGGGCGGGGCCTGTCCGTGGAGCCCGAAGGGAAGGGGCCGATGCTGCGGGGGGGGGGGCAGCGCTGGGTGGGGTCGAGGAGGGGGCGGGGGGACCTGGGGGGTGCAGGGACAAGGGGGGCCGGGGGCACCCGGGAGGGGCGGATAGCCCTGGGGGGCAGGGGGGACCTGGGGGGCACAGTGTGCCGGGGGGGGCACAAGGCGGTCAGGTGCTGGGGGGGCACCAAGGGGCCAGGACAGTCCCTAGGGTGGGCACAAAGGGGTCAGGGTGGGCCGGGGGGGGGCACGAGGGGGTCTGGGCAGGCCTGTGGGGGGCTCAAGGGGGTCAGGAAGGGCCTGGAGGGGCACAACGGGGTCTGGGTGGGCTTGAGGGGGCACAAGGGGGTCAGAGCGGGCCTGGGGGGCCACAAGGGGGTCAGGGCAGGCTTGAGGGGCACAAGCAGTTCAGGGTGGCCCTGGGGGGGGGCACAAGGGGGTCAGGGACGGCCTGGGGGGCACAAGGGGGTCTGGGTGGGCCTGGGGGGGCACAAGGGGGTCAGGGCAGGCTTGAGGGGCACAAGCAGTTCAGGGTGGCCCTGGGGGGGGCACAAGGGGGTCAGGGACGGCCTGGGGGGCACAAGGGGGTCTAGGTGGGCCTGGGGGGGCACAAGGGGGTCAGAGCAGGCCTGGGGGGCCACAAGGGGGTCAGGGCAGGCTTGAGGGGCACAAGCAGTTCAGGGTGGCCCTGGGGGAGGGGGGGCACAAGGGGGTCAGAGCAGGCCTGGGGGGCCACAAGGGGGTCAGGGCAGGCTTGAGGGACACAAGCAGTTCAGGGTGGCCCTGGGGGGGGGGACACAAAGGGGTCAGGGAGGGCCTGGGGGGCCACAAGGGGGTCAGGGCAGGCTTGAGGGACACAAGCAGTTCAGGGTGGCCCTGGGGGGGGGGACACAAAGGGGTCAGGGAGGGCCTGGGGGGCCACAGGGGGGGTCAGGGCAGGCTTGAGGGACACAAGCAGTTCAGGGTGGCCCTGGGGGGGGGGGGACACAAAGGGGTCAGGGAGGGCCTGGGGGGCAGCTAGAGGCTGGTTAAGCCCTGCAGATCAGGGTCATTCCCACCTCTGTCCGAGGCTGCTTTCCCCCCTCTGGGGAGCAGAGGTGACCTGCCCCCCTCCAGCAGGGTGTTCCCGGGGAGCGGTGGCACCTGGGCGGCCGTCCCTGCTCCTTTCCTCCAAACTCCCGGCGCCTTGAAGGAGAAATCCCCCTCGCTCTCCTTTTTTTTTCTGAGCCAGGCGAGACCTTGTTTGCGACAACAGCCTCCCCCCCGCAGGGGCTGGCTCCCTCCCAGCGCGGGGTAAGGGTGTCCCAGCGCCTCCGCGCAGAGCATCCCTGACCTCCCTCTCACCGCGTCCCCGAGGACGCGTCAAAAAGCCACCAGAAGATACCCGCGTCCCCCGGCCCTGCTCGCTGTTTGTTAACTTGCACGGCCCCTCTTTTGGGGCTGATCAAATATGGATATTGCATGTAAAATGCAAGCTGGGCACACGAGCGACACCGAGCAGCTCCCAGTTAACTGTTGTCTACCCTTGCGTTTCTCTGGCCGGGGGCGTGCGGCTTCCCTTGCTTAGACACGTCATGAAAAAAAAAAAAAAAGGGGGAAAAAAAAGACTCATCCTGACTGCAAGCCAGAGATTACCTGGTGGTTTGCCTTTATTCTCCTTTCTCCCAGACGGTGGGGGCAGAATGCAAATTGCCCCTGAGAGGCATTGCAACCCCGTCTGCTTTAAGGCTGAATCAGCTTTCGGAAAAGCAAACAAGCGAGGGGGGGGGAAAATACAAGGGCTTGTTCGCAAAGGAAGTGGCCGGGGCTGTCCAAGGGGAGGCAGGCGCGGATTAGCGATGGGAGTGGAAGTTCCCGGCGCTTTAGAAAGGATTTGCCTTCCCAAAACGACACCGTAACTAAAAGAGAGATTCTTGTCCGTGTATCTGGGAGTCAATCACCGCAGTCAAATCTGCTTTAGCCAATCATGAGAAATTTATGACCAAACTGGAATCTACCACTTTGGCAAATGTGATGACGGGCAGAAGAGCTGGTGGAGTGCGAGGTCTGCTTGGAAAAATGCTCTTGCAACATGACAGAGGAAGCGCTATTATTTTAAAATTGTTAATTTATCATACTTCAAAACTGGCGTTATTGGTTAACTTTGTGTTGCAGATGGCTTTCAAAACGTCTGTCTTTTCTCGCAAGCTGTGTTTCCTGTGCTTTAATCTGTTTTTTGGTAAGAGAGCCACTCCAGTTTCAGCTCCTGCTGGGTGATTCACATTTTCAGCACAGCCAGCAGCAGCAATGTGTAAAATAAATAAATAAATAGTTTTATGTGTTCTTTTCTTTTTTTTTTTTTTTAAAAAAGAAGAAATTCTAGAGTAAATATTCCATCAGCTGGTAAACGAATCACAGCCATTTAGAGGGGCGCTAATTAGTAACGCAGTTAACATTGTTTGGGGAGGTATAAATTGCATTTGTGCGTTTCCGTTTGATTTTGGGTGGAGGGAGGAGAAGATCTGGAAGCTGTTAGAGCCTATAAAGAGCCCAACTTCCAAAACCCCTTGGTCCTCCTGGATCCCAGCAGCCTCACCTAGAAACGCCTCCAATTTTAAAGGGATCAGTTAATAACCTCAGAGCACTGAACAGAAATTGGACACTGTGACGCTGAGTCTGTTACGCTCTTGCCCCGTCTTTGTGCATTAGGAGCAAACGGGGTCACTTTGATCTAGTTTTCCTCACGCCTTTTAGAGGGAGCTTTCTGTGGCTCTTCCTCCTCTTCCATTGCTCTGTCTCTGCAGAGGACCACGCAGTCATCGGTCTTTTCACGTAGGTTGACTACCAGAAGAGGAAAAGACCATAGGCTCCGGTTTGGCATCTTATAACAGTGTTTTGCTCGCTCTCGTTCTCACTGAAGTCAGGCAGAACAACCTACATCCTTCCCCTCTGCCCTGCTGCAAACCCAAACACTGTCCTCTACACCTCCATCCTCCAAGGAGCAGCTCAGGGCAACGCTTTCAGCCCCCGAGTTTCCTTTCCAGGATGCCAAAACAGCTGCTCACGCAGGACAGAGCAGGTCATCTTTTTAAGGGGCAGAGGGGGAAGGAAGCAACAAGTAGCAACTGTTTTTCTGGCTGCAGGCAGTCTCCTAACAATTCTGGAGCAGCCTTTAAAGTCATTGCTTGCCGTCAGCAAAGCACCAGGTAGGTACAAAGGGATTTTAGATAAATTTGTCTGGTAGCCGCAGCAGGGAGTTACTGGATCAATTTCCCAGTGCAGAAATAGCCCATAAATGCAGAAATAGCCCATAAATCGAAGATCTCAGATGTTTTCTTCCTCAAATCCATCATGACACTCGCTTTGAGCAAGGATGCACCATCTGTCCCCATGTGGAAACTTCACTTTTTACCGTGCTGTATCAATGCACCAGGCTCCCTTGAACAGCAATAGTCTCTTTAGCTCTGTCTCTCCCTCAGCAGAGCGTGGCCTCAATCCAGCTTCCACTCAGAGGGTACTATTGTGATATAAAATGCTTAATCACAAGGTCATCATTACAGTATTACAGCATTCGGGTCCCCAAGGTAAAAACACATTTATTGGTGGTAGGACACACCACAGCTGGACTCTTTGTTACGGTCTTAGCTCCTGCAGGAGCCAATGCCCCAGGTTTGGACTCAGCAGAGGAGGGGTGGAAATTTTTTTTAAGTTCTGTTTTTTTTTTTTTTTTTAAATAAGAAAAGTCAACTCATTGGAATGGGCTTCTGGCAGGAAAATGTCACTTTGTGACTTTCTGCTTTTAAATGGGAAGGTTTTATCATTCAAAGTGACTGAAATGTTTAAATATTTAAACATTTTATACAGGAAAATTCTGATTGAATTAAAAATTCTAATGTCAAATTGTAAGACAGCACTTGTAAAAACCTATAAAACATCAAAATTAAATGCTTAGAGTTAGGAATCTAAAATTCTGTTGACCCGAATTTGACTTTCCCCATAGTATTTCAGTTTGCAAACATTTTCAGTATGTTTGACTTATTGGCCCGCATCAAGACAAGAGACTATTTGCACCTTTGAGAATTTTCATGCAATAAGAAAACTTCCAGCCCACACTTGTGCAACATGAGAAAACGCTTCTTCTCCTCTCCTCCCCCCTTTTCATCAACTTCCTAAGAGGCTGGAGCCCCTGAGCTCTGCTCTGTTGAGAGGAGCCTGTCTGAGAGTTGGCGGAAGGGATGGTTATGAGCAATGCAGTAAGCGCATATGACTGACCAAATATTATCTCATCCATGGGGGCAAGCCAGCCCTCCTACACCATGCTGTCTCTGCCAGATTCCTCCCTTACAGCAGCCTGCTCTCCAGGTCTGCTATCAGCCAGCGCTAATGCTTCCTACTACGTCCCTCTGCGGCAGCTCTCATCTCCTTGCGTCGGTCTCCCTGGATGTCAGCAGTATCCTTGGCACGTCTCGCTTGTTTAGAACTGTTCAGCTTCCGCAGCCATCGTCTTTGTCATCAAATTCGACTTGAGCAGTCTCCGAGAGCTCCTCTCCACCCGGCAACTTCTGCTTGGGAACAGGAGGAGAACCCAGGCTCCCCATCACAGCTTCACTGTTAACCCACGTTAGATTTGACCAAAACGTGACAAGATTTTACAGATCATTTATCATAGCATGTAACAAATTTTTTTCTTTCCCCATAGAATTCTGGAAAGATTAAACATCAGAAGACAAGCTCCTGATGTTTTAAAATGTGGTTTTGGTGCCTTTCCTTTGTAAAATATTTAAACTGCATTTTTCCTAGCATTTCTGTACCAGTGTGAAGGCCTAGGAATGCACTTGCATAATGCAACACGTACAGGAAAAGGAGAGCTGAGATTCCTCAGTGATAGGAGGATTCCAGGAGCTGGGGACTCGAGGAAAGCATCAAATAGCTCAAACCTTTAAAACATAAAAGCTGGTGGTCTCAAATCTGAGAAGTCTGCAGCCGTTCAGACAAAAAGCAAAAATACTTTGGTACTCAACAGGTTTCTTACAGATTTAGCACTAGGGGATGACCTCACCTCTGGGCACCACATCCAGGAGAGACCAGCCTTTGTCTGCAGAGTAGATGAGGCAGGAATTGCAACTGAAGACTTTTTCTAGACTTAGGGCATCCAAACCAGTGCAGGCTCGTGTGGATTCTCTAGCGTCTAGTAAGGCTGGGGCTCCCAGCCTAGACTTTCTCTCCCTAGGCACATTAGAAAGGTCTCTCCCCATTTTCATTAGGCTCAGCGGAAGCTGAGGGCCCAGCTACTCAGAGATAACATGCCATCACCTGACTCCTTCCCGAGGCCATTCGCAGAGCCTCCACCCTCCCACACAATGGCCTTTATCTCCGAGGTTGTTCCTGCCCCTCCCTCCGTCTACACCTTCAGGGATCCCAGCGGCGAGGCTTTGACACCCCAACCCAGTCGGAAAGCATCCAGCTCGCTCGGCCTCCACACATGCAGCGAGCCGAGCGCGAGCTCAGCACGGCGCCCCCATCCAAGGGAGCGCGTGTCCTGCCTGCCCGGAGGACCGGGCCGTGGGCCCGTGCAGCAGCCACAGCCCTGCCAAGACGAACCAAAACTCACAGGAAGGAAAATGAACACGGCCCTGGCGAAAACCATTGTTTGCTCTGCACGCACCTGAAAGGACGCGCTTTCCCTTTTCGTGCCAGCACACCTTTCCCTGTCCTCGTTCGCGATTAGCTTCCTAGCATACAAGAGGATATTATTCTCGGCAGGATTTGCCCCCTGCTTCTCTTCCTCCTGCATAAAACGGGCATAATAACACCCTACCTTCCAGGGTTTTTGAAAGCTTCAATTAAACAAACTGCTCTGAGATTTGTGTAAGAGGAAAATTAAATCAACATCCTATTGTAAAGCTGGAGTTACTGCATGCATATTTTTGTAAGAATATTCATGTCTCTGTGTGAACGTGTGTAAATACATACCCACCTTCATTACAAGGCTTGTCTCAGAAGGGAAGAAATCACTTGAAGTTACAGAAAAGCCAGTTTAGTTCTCCATATAACCTGGATCGACCTCTTCGCATCCATCCTTGGCATTGAATGTGGAAAAAACATGTGTGACTATGTAATTAAAGGCTGTAACGTGCAGTATCGGCACAGTGCCTTGTGCCAGGTCCCATGGATGAAGCAGTGAGAGGAGACTGGCCAGTTTTCCTTCTAAAAGAGGAAAGTCACATCCAGGGCACCCCTGGTGAAGGGTGGTGGGGCATCTCTCCATTTATAGCTGTATGGCAGATCCCCAGCGTGCCCTGTGAACGTCACGGAGATGTGAGCCTGGCCTCTATGACCCAGTCAAGTAGTGACAGCAAACAGCGATTTCCCACTTCAGTTGCAGTTGACGGAAAGTTTCACAGGCCACAGGATTGTGGTGGCAACACCCCAAAACCCCCAAATACAATGAAAATGCAAGAGCTCCAAGAGTCCTTTGGACTACAAAGCCTTAAAACAATCTGAATACGGGGGTCGAGTCTAGCTCTCCCACCCTAAAATCTAACCACTGCTCACACGCTCTGTGTTGGCACTTGTAGTGAAGGCTCTTCGGGGTTAGTCTATGCAAGGGAGGTTGGATTAGGGCAGCAGGGTCCCATTCTCACCAGGACATTCCTACTTCCTGGAGACAGCCATGTACCGACAGGCTGGGAGCTCCAGGCAGCTGCTGACATGTTAGCGTTTGCCATCAACGCTTTCCAATCACAGCCAGGTCCCACTGATTCAACTGCTGTCACATGCGAGTGAGGGTCAAAGACTGCATTTTAAAGAGTAAAAGCCTTCACTGGAAGGGCCCTTTCATCACACCAACATAGCTTCCAGGCAGGAGGCAAACAGCGAAGTGCACATGGCTAAGCTGCTCTTGTTTTTCCCTGCTTGTTCACCAGCCAAGTTGCCAGGTCTGGCTTGCTCTCTCCATAACAAAGGTAGCTGTATCCCACTTAGTTCAAATTAGCCCTCACTGTTGCCTACACAATTAATTTCCTGCACTGCGTCCCACTTGCTCTGCAACACAAATTCCCATCCAGCAAGGCATTTAAGCACAGGAACTTACTGCCTTCAGCAAGAGCTAAGCTCCGATTCCAGAGCATTGCTGATTAAGCACAGAGTTGACAATTCCTTTTCCTCTAGAGCGCCTCATGTTGAAGGAGACTTCTCTAAAAAGTTCCTCCCTCCTCCTTACTTTTCTAATCATTTCTATCATGCCCTGAAGGCGTAAGACAATGCTGCTAGAATCAGAGTGTTATGGACAACTGTACAAAGAGGTATGTGCCAGGCGCACACCGCTGCCAGGGAGATGAATAACTACAAGAGCAAAACTGATCCTGGGCATTCAAGGCTTTCTGCTAATTCTGATTCTGTCTCTTCTACGCTGGACCAGCTTCCCCCAATATGGCAAAACCAAAAGTGGTGGCACTCCTCTGATTGACAAAGAAGGTCCAGGTGACCAATTAGGAGAACGAGGAAGAGACCTCCTCCCATCCCTGCATGATCCAGTTTCTTTCCATCTACCTTTACAAAGATGGAGGGACACTCCTCAAATCCCTGAACAAGGTGATCCCTGCTGTCTCATCCTTCTCAGCAGCCTCATTTCTTCCAGGCGCCAAAACCTGTGCATCTTTTGTTTGTGCTCAAGAAAAACAGTAAAGTTCAGCTTGGGCCTGTGATTCCCAGCGTGAATAAAGCCTGGGACTAGCCAGGGGCCCAGCCTGGCTGGACTTTAGCATTCCAATGCTAAAGATAAAAAGAAACTCTTTTAGCTTTGGTTAGGATGGACAAGCAAGACGGAGAACAGCAGGTATGTTTACACACAGGTTCTTTCCGCTCACTCCTCTGTTTTATTTAAAAAAAAATCAGGTCTTGATGGTCCTCGAGGTCTATAACTAAATAGAGACCTGGAAATGATGGTGACACTCTCTGAGAAGGCAGATCTGAAGTGTTTGGGAGAGAAGACAGTTGTGTCTGGTCTCAACAGAAGCTTTTAATGACTACTGTTCTAACAACAAAAGTTACTAAGGGTGATTGCTATGTTTCCCACATTCCTATGCTATCAGAAAGGTTCTGAGAAAGCTCCAATTTTCAATGGAATTTCAGATGTACTCTATTTATTTGGAAGTGAGAGTATCGGGAATACTTCCAGCTTTCTATTCTCTCTACCTCTCCTGCACCCCTCCTCCCTTCTGATTTCTAGCTCATCTGTGAAATCAGGATGCTGCAAGAGGAAAAACGTACCTAGGGACGCAAAGGTTATTTTGCCAGTCACTGGAGCCCTAAGCATCAATACTGGATTGAAAGCCTTTCTGAAGGCGTGTTTCTGGCTCATCCTAAGTCACAGGCTTGATGCCATAATCCCTACATGAAAGGGTTATGCAGAGGGTCAGAATAGGTGATGAAAAAGTTTCCTTCCAGCCAAAACAATCCACGAACCTCCAAGGAAATCCACCATCCCCTGGCAAGAGTCAGGACCAGGCTTCCTGAAGTGTAACAATGTCTGGCTCCAGAATCACAGGGGCAGTGCCTCAGAAGGGCTATGAAATCATCTCTTCTGCTTGGGAGGTTCGACAAGCTACGTTGGCAGTGCCTGTCAGCTACAGACCACAAGGCTGGAGCACTGGGAACAAAACCAGGGCAGATACGCAGGGCAGAATGGCTTTAAAGCTAACGTGACACTGCTAAAGGGGAAAACCAGAAGGGCACTCAACCTGGCTTTTCAATGTAGCAAAAGTGAGTTCGGGGATCTCCTTTGCACATGCTAGAAAGCCATTGTGCAACCCAGTCTGCTTAGCAGGCCCAAGGTGGGAATGGCAGAAGCTGCTGCAAGTCAGGACCAAGGTACCTGTGCAGAACTGTGCGTGGGAGGCAAGGCCTGGAGTAGTAGGAGCGCAGCAGTTTCAGAGAGATTAATGAAGGAAGCTCAGACAGTATCTATCTGTAGGAGGCCTGGCTCAATCCAAGGCCAGTAACTTGTTGCTCTCTGAACACCAGCAACATAACCGGAAACAAAAGCATGTCTGCCCAGCACGGTTCACTTTGAGTGATGGCTTAAATACTTCAGCAGAAGCGGAATGAGGAGCATTAAGAAAGGCATTGAGCCACATTAATGGCTGCAGGCTCACAGGGCTGCAAGTTTTTGCATGAAGCCCAAGTTAAAACCAGGCAGACAACCGGGATGTAGCCTTCAAAGTAGTAACAAATGAATTACTAGACTTCATTTTCTCCCATTCAGGAGTTTACACTCAAAGGGGAGTCCATCAACTTTAAATAAACCATGTTTATAATTAAAAATATATTTTCCTGTGTTGCTTACAAAACCTTGGATGATTAATAAGGCATTTTTCACACTAATTATGGTGCTTGTTTACCCCAGCCAATAATTCTTCTTCCAGGGAGATAACGATATCCCAGAAGGAGGGCTCCCTTTAGGAACGAGGAGGGAAAGGACCCCAGGGAACTGCCTCAGGTACCAATAACACATGGGAGGTCTTTCAATGGAGGCAACAGAGCTGGTTACATGACTCATGTCACGTTAAACGCTCACAGGACTTCTTTGCTAAGCCTGATTTTTTGCCTGGATAAGACGAGGACACAGGAAGTTGCTCAGCTCCCAGAGGCCTTGAGCTGTGGTTTGCCTAGACTTTGCTTGAGGTACCAACCTTGCCAAGGGGCCAGACTTTGTAGGTCTAGCTCGAAAACATAACAGTGGCTGCACGGTCTCTGGTTTGAGGCAGGCTTGTGCCCAGCATTAGGGGCAAGTGGGAGAGACTGAAAGGGAATTTAGACTCTCCTCGAGTGCCTCCTCTGTCTTCAGCACTGTGGTTCCCTTCAGCTTCTTGAGCCCACAAGCTCAGCAGCAGGAATTGGAGAGCCAAGGAACACTCACTCCTCCCGGGTGCAGGCACATCTACACTATGCCCTCTAGTGAAGATGCACCAAGGGCAGGTCAGCAGTGAGGTATGATTTTTGAGTTGCCTCTACAGAAAAGGAGAGAAAACGTAGAAGCAGAAAAGGTCACAAAGTAGCTGGGAAGGAAAATCATCTCTGTACTGCATTTCTGCCTTCCAAAAACAACTGCTTCAAGCCCTATCTTCTCCTATGTCATTTGCAGACACTCAAAGGTCTCTTAACCCTTCAGGAAAAGGACAGAAGCGCAACAAACTGGACAAGAATTCTCTTCCCAGTTGTTTGATTCCTTTTCAATACTATTTTAAAAACCTAGATTTCAAAACAGCAATGGCACATCTTCATTCCTGCGGCAGCACTGCAGCCTGCCTTTGTCCTGGGTGAATGGATTTGCTGGGTCATCTTTCTGCAGGAAGGGCTGGAAGATCCTGACCCAAAAGCCTTCCATTAGCAGAACATACTGATACCTGCAGGGTGACAAACCGACTGTGGAAGTTATGAACCGAACGTGCTGCCTCATGACACAGCAGAGAGCACCACTGCAATTACTACGGCTCATTCCAATGCTCTACAAAGCAAGATGCTCCACTCCACTCACTGAAGACTCTTGTAGACTCTCCCAATGTAGCAATGACACTTCCTCATCTCTTTATCCTTTCTCCCTCATTTCAAGACAGCAGTTATTTCATCACCTATGTGTCCTTCTAGTTGACAGTTATTCTTAGGCAATTGTAAGCCATGAATACAATTGTCCAGCTAACAGAAGATACATGCTCCATGCAGCATGGACTGCTCTTGAGCCAGCAGTGCACACATCATAGGCCTTTTTGCCTCTTGAACTAATACAAGGCATCAGGCAAGAGCCACGATAATGGAAGAGAAGACAAACTACAGTCACTTAATAGTGTAACAAATCCTTCAGATCAGGGGCCCAGAAGCATGTGAGTTTCTGTGGAAGGCTGATTTATATTAAATCAAACCAGCACTGGAATATGTTACCTCAAAATTTATTCTAATATCTGCTGTACCACACCTTCAAAATAATAAAAGAAAACAAGCTGAGATAAAAGCTATCTGCTGTCAAAGGTGGGGGAATACCTTCAGAAAGCCACAGCGTTGGCTTCCTCTAAAAAAATTAACATAAGCGGTAGACAGTCTTCAGGTTTCTTATCAAAGACAGCTGTCTTGTCTACCTGGGTTTAGCACACCACAACAGAGTAGTTGTGACCTGGGATCTTGTGACCTGGGGGTTGCAGCGAACAAAAACGGTTCTGACCTCTCGAGCAGAAAAAGCAAGTAGTGGATTCAACGTAAGCCCTGGCCCCGTGAACTGCTTCTGATTCCCTGCACTCCAGAGGTGCCCTAAACTGGCAATAGCCCCACATTTTTGAAAAATCTGGATCCGCCCGGATGTGTACAGCACCTGAGCCATACTATACTAGCTCCTCAGATGAACATCCTTGTGGACAGTAATGGCAAGGCAGCACTATTTGCTTTCTCTGCAAGTCACCTGCACACCATGAGGCATCCATGAGGAAGCTGGCACAGAAAAGCTAGCATGCTCTCAGTTCATGCCCTCATTCAGTGTAATTTAACATCTGGACATGCACAAGCCTGCAAAAACAGAAGAGAGAGGGATGAAATAAGCTGGCTAAGGGATCCATATTAGGCCTAGCGACCAGTTGCAGAGAAGAGCAGATTTACAGGTTGCATGGTTTTTGCTCCCAAGACAATAGTACACCGCACAGAGGTGAGGTCAAAGGTTTCCTTCTGCTTCATATGGAAATTCAGAGTAAGAGTGTCTTGTTACTCAACTTGCTCAGCTGCTGTAAGACAGGAGATAATTCATGTTTTTAATAACTTAAGAAATGGTTATTTAAAAAACCAAGACTGCGAGTAAGACATTAGGTACTGCTTGGTCTCCTCTTAGAGCACTTGTCCTTAGCACAACTCACTTGAAGTGACGCTAGGCATTGTAAAAGGCGCTGAGGTCCTGCGTGTGCTGGCCTTCCTATCACAACATCCCACTAGGAGGAGACACTGCACAAGGCCACAGAGAAGCTCCCATCTAAAAAGCATGCTCCTTTTCCTCACAGCTGAGAGGCAACAGGCTTGCGGTATTTGCACTGGATCCATACTCGATACATCGTCATTTGTTTCCCACGGTTCACTTGCAACCGCCGATCAACCAAATTCTGGATCTTCTCCAGCCCAGCTGTTGTGAAGAGATCATCTAATTCATCTAGAAGCAGAGAGTAGGAAATTAAAGATGCTATAGCTTTCATTTAACTGATACCTACTCATATCGGGGGTGAAATTGAGTTGAAAGATTGGCTAGAAGAAACTCTCAGTCTCAACCTGACAGAGAAATGTAAAGATCACATAGCATTTCACTGCTGTATTACGGGTGGATTGAGATCACAGTTTATCTAGATTCCCTTGAGTTTACCTTCTGCTAAGGAAGGAAAGAAGTATTTGGAGGACAACTAGAATTACAGAAACTGGACAAAGAGAAAGCAACAGCAGTTCCAGACATAGCTTTTGCTTCTAGTAACCAATTAAGAGGGCCTACTCTGGCCACTAGGGACAGACCCCTTCCTTCCCCTTGTCTCCAGAGGGATTTCAGAATCTGTAAGAGCAAAGAACAGGATCAGACCTACGCTTTTAAAATGGCATCAATAAGGTCTGTGCTATATAGGCTGGAGGGGAACCGGATTCATTAACCGGATTTCATCAGTTGGAAAAAAATCCTTTAAAAAAACACACACCCAGCTGGGGCCCAATCAAAGCACTAGGAGTCCTGAAGGCTGCAACACTTCTACTGGCAGGTATTCCTGACCAAGCAAATAATTATTATAGTGCCCCAGCACAGAGGCCGTGGGCAAAGCCAGATCGAGTCCTGCTGAGCAGCAAAGAGCTAGTTCAACTGCAGCCTGGGAGCACGTGATTTATATGGAGTTTCTGTAGAAAAAGGCTAACAGGTCTCAGCTTGTGCTCTTTTATCAGATGCCTGCCATAGTGAAGCGTTTGCCAGACACGCATTAAACATTATTATTGTTGTGACAAACAAGCCTCGTGCAGTGGAGAAGGGAACAGTTCATGGTAGTCATGCCATGAACTCTAAAAACTCTAAACTCTAATACTGACCATGCAAATGGGCCTCAGTGGAACCGACTGGAGGTGCAAGTTGGTGGTCAGCGGAGAGATATACAACCCCTGTTGAGAATACGAAGCAGCAACAGAACTAGGGAGGCTGCTGCAGCCCTGTGCCAAACCATGCTCTTCCTATTCCCTCCTGTGAGAATGGTACAGTTAAAAGAACTTCCTTCAAGTGAAGCTCCTCCAACCCCACCCCTCCCAGTGAAGTAAACTCACTGGTCTTTCTTTCAGACTATCCTGCACTAAATGAGGAGTGCACCATTCCACATTACTATCAATAAGTGACAGGCCCAGGTCCCCACGCAAACGTTAGACACTGAACACTTCATACCGCTCTAGGAAATACAGGCTGGAAAGAGCTAGGGGCAAATATTCAGAGTACATGGGCAAAAAGAGGTGAGTAGAGTCAGGTGGATGTTTTCTAGTCTCCTACCTTGTGTGAAGAAGTAGACTCTGGTGCCATCACCTCTCACATAGAAGTTATCAGACAGACATTGACCTTAGGGCAAGAGGGATTTAAACAGTTACCAGCTATCATTTAAAAATCAACAACTGCTATCCAACTGCATATAATGACAAGAGGCACTTCTCCTCCCAGCACACGCTGTGCTTAAGGGGAATTAAGGAACTGCCTCTTAAAGAGGGCAGAGACTACTCCAAAGAAGCATCATCTATTACTGATCTGGCAAGACTCCCCAGGGGAAGGGAAAATACCTTTCTTAAACCGAAGCTGGGCCAGGTCATAACGGCCATAATCTCGTAACAAAATCATTCCTCCTGGCTTCAGAAGGCGACTCAGTCTGTTAACAATGCACTGCATCCTGAAGAAAGAGTAAATAGCAATATTCAGCAGCCTGCAAAATCATGCTTGTTTCCATAGCTTATTAGAACAAATTCAGCTCTCCAAAAAGAAAGTACAAAGTTTTACATGTGTTTAAACCTCTTAGGAAAAGCTACCAAAAGCTAGCACTTTTCTGAGGTCTCTCAGACTTAGGTGGGTTGATTTTATTTGGCCATCTTATTTCTGACACTCCCCAGTTCTGCTTTTTTCTACAAGCACAACTTAGCCCTTTGCAGCAGGGATTAATTGCTCTCTCTTACTAATTACAAAAGTTACTCCACTGGTTTCTATAAAACGAGCAAAAATGTGATCTTGAAGAAAAATGCTGTGGAACAAAAATAAAGGGAACAAGAAAGAGAGAACAAGACTATTTATGTCATTTATTTGCATCACATTCCTCATTCATTCCCTGCTCTTCTAGGTTGCAACACATTGTCACACTACTGTCCCACACGTTGTCACGGTTCTAAACTGTTCCAAATCTGTTCCCTCCCTTCTCCCCATCTTCTATATGAGAAATTCATCTGGCCTTTGCCTATAAATCTAGCAGTGTACCTTCCACAAAGGAGTGCTGATTGCCCAGTGTGGCTGCAGTTCAGAACAGGTGAGCTGGGACCGCAGCAAGACTTCAACTATAGCCACTCAGCACTTCAGAAAGTCGCATTTGCATTGTACCACAACTAAACCAAAGATTTGCTGCAGAAGCAAGTACCTGCACATTCCATTTGCAGGGGATTAAACAGAAAACACAAACTGGGCCAGACACAGAGCAAAGTTTTCCTCAACTTTAATTCTCCTTCATATGAGGAGATCTATTTTGAAGCTTTACACATACCTAGCAGAGCCCTGACACATAAATACACACCAAACACCTTGTTTTTATAATTTTTGCATTAGCTCTACTAGTCCCACCTCCACACATTCACCCATTGTGGGCTCAGGTACATCAGCCTAATCTAAGAATATTGCCAAGGACACGTAGAAGTATTTCCCCATTAGCTGTTGCCCGTCAGTGCCCATCAAATGTTTCCTAAGTACTCCGTTGAAGATAGACACTTTTCATTTAACAAGATTACCTCTCTTTCCTCCTACTGCAGAGTTCATGCTAATAATAATTCAGCTTTGAACTGCCAACAGCCTCTCTGCAGCATGTATGCAACACAAAATGTGAATCATACCACGTAATATTTCCTTACTTCTTTAAACAAACTACATGGTACTATATGGTACTACACGGTACACATCATTTTACTATCTGGCAAGTGCTGAAACTAAATAACACTGAGGAGTACAGTGAGGCATTTATTAGCGAGTCTAGTTGCTCTCTCTGGCTTTTTTGCAACAAGATCTCTTGGCAACAAGTAAATGAAGTAGGAGAGTCTTCTTGATATTCCTGTAATCACTAGGTTGTGTATCCAAAAGAGGCACAACTTTAAAAATGCATCAGTCATGCAGGCTGTTTTAGTCCTTGACATTACTGTCAGATCAGTAAAATTTTACTGACCCCAGTTGTAGAGATGAACAAATTGAGACACTAAGATTACGGAGACATTGCCAGGGATTTTTAGGTCCAAGATGTAGGTTGACAAAACTGTAATAAGAAGCCTTAACCAAACTGAATGAAACAGAAGAAGGTGCACAGCTTGGCATATGCTTCCCAGTGGTCACTAGCAACACTAACAGAAAGTTTTTACTTTGGCTGTATTGTTTTAAAGACTCCCTATTAAGAAACTCCAGTTGCATGTGCATTGTCTTCTGCTATCACAAGGAATTATTAGAACTTACTTCTCTGGAAGAATCGCTGAGAGAACAAAAATAAGAATAACAATGTCGAGACTCTCTTCTGGCATTGGGAAAGGACTTTGGTCATTGCACAGGTCATGGACAAATGCAAAGCAGCGAGAAGAATCGTATTCTGCATTGGTCTGTAATTAAGGGGAGAGATGTGAGAGGACACGTTTGCAGACCTTGAACTCAGTGATATCTGGACCTAGGAGCATTTTAACTTTCACGTAATAAAATGGAGTGCCCAAAGGCTTGTTTCAGCCTCACTGGACTGACTGAAGCATATAGCGCTATTCTACTGTACAGTGATGTCAGACAGGGATAGGGGTGAACTGTGAAAAATAAGTACACATGGGAGATTTACACAGAGCTTTGAACTTGTTACATTCAGTCCATCAGCACTGCCAAAAAAGCAAAACTGGATTGAGGGATTATTGCAATTTTATGGTCAGATTTCCCACTAATAGTGGTTAGAAGCAAGGGATTTACACTGTTAACCTAAAAATCTTTACAAAAGTGAGTGTGTCAGGGCTCCTCTCTATATCCCTGAAATCAATATTCATTTCAGTTACAAGCAAATTATGTCATACACCCCAAATATCATACCTGGCTGCCTAAAGTTAGGCTCTTATAATCACATTTAGACTCCTAGAATAAGTGGTCTTTTTTCTAAAGCTGCTACTATGGACTGTAGTCAGCATCTATAAACAGTGCTTGTGATAGCTGAGCGGATGAAATGGTATGCTGGATCTACTGCTGCGTCCCACATCTTATCTCATGAAGTGACCGATTACATTTGAGACTCCATACATTCTCAGTTCTGTTCTGACCCCAAATTTGTCAGCAATATTTGTCATTTGACTAAACCACCTCCAACCACCCAACCACCACTCCACCACCCAACCACCTCCTCCAAAGACAACGGTACCCCTCCTCAGCTGTCTGTGCAGAAGCGATCAGACCATGTTCCCAGAACTGCCGTGACAGTAATGCACACACAAATCAAAACCAACTTCAGCTGTTGTTAAAAAATAGCCTGAAAATTTTCAAGGTTCAGCAGCTACTCAATTAGAAGAGCACTGGATTTAGAGAAGTGCTGCCAACCACAGGGGAAAGAAAATCTGGTTGACAGGTCTGCTGCCAACAGGACATTTTGTGAACTCCTGCTTCCTTCATTTCTACAATCCTTGATGGCTCATCTTCCTGATTTACCAGTATCATAGGTCAGCACCAGGGCTAGCTAAAAACAATAAGCTGCCCACAGAGCTCGACCGGTGGCAGCTTTGGAATATTTGTGTTTAGGTGCAATTGGCATCAAGTACTTACTACCTTCATAAGTCACTGCTGAGTTTACCTGGACAAGATCCACAGCTATCGTAGAAAAATCACAGCAATAAACAAAAAGCCCTGGGTCACTGAAATAAATAAAAGAAGCTATCATCATTTGTATAAAGGTGCTCCACAGGAATTACAGAAGTATCTTGAATATCCAGAATTGAGAGCCAGAAATCTTATGTTTTAGTCTCTCTGCCAATGATCTGTTGTGTAATATCTTGTGGATCACTTTGCTCCTTTATGCCTCAGTTATTCTCATATGCAATTGACTGCTTACAATTCTGTCAGGAGAAGGAGAGACTGCAAGGCCTGTATGAAAATGCTTTCAGAAAGAGACATGCAAACTAGCAGCATGTTTTATTGGTTGCATTCTAAGACCAAAGATTTCCAAGCTCAAAACACTGTCATTTGAAGTCACAGATCGCAAATGTGTCATTTGCATCTGGCCTCTTCTCTATGAGATTGCCTATACTAAAAACACAGGCAGCACTTTTCCAGTTGTTTTCAGATGTTGGTACATCATGCAAGGAAAAACCTATTGAGAAGTACTTACTTGTTGGTTTGTAAAATTGGGAAGACTGTATTTCCAGCACCACAGCCAACCTACACAGACAGAGTGGTGGGTACATAGTTAAAATCGTTTCTTCAGCACGTCCCATGCAGCTAATCTCAAATCATCTCTCTACAGCCAAGCTACAAAGAACAACTCATGAGTAACAACTGAGTATAGCAATGAGCATTTGCAAATATGACTGCAAGATCTGACTACGATCAGCTCTGGGAAGCAGGCACACATATAATCATTTGTGGGAAACCACTAAGTTACCCCACTTCTAGCAGGAGTCCAACTAACGACCTATATATTGTTATTCTTGAAAACTGTTATTGTTGGAATCCCAAGCATAACAATCAGTATGAGTCACTGAAGCAGGGGCAAAGGCCATGGGTTAGTTGCATTCACTTCCATACAAAGACAAAGCAATGGAGAAAGAAGTTTGCTTTATTACACCCTGCTATTTCAGAGTTTCCTTGACTAGACAGCTCTTCCTCAAGTTACAATGAGGCCTGCAATGATTCTGCCTTATTGTTCCTTCTACTTGTTCCCATTTGAAGAGAAGATGGCCCGTGCAACTGAGTTTGGGGTATTTGTTTCTGAAAGTTTAAGAAATCAGTAAAATTGAAAAAGATTGAGCAGAAAAAACACCAGTGATGACCTTCAGTGACAGAAAGCACTGAAAATACTCATGTGAGACATGAAAGCCACGATGACTCAAGAACATGAAAGCCTGAGGAAGTTTCAAGGGCTCGGATCAAGCATAAATCTAAAGAACACTTTATGATGACTCCCCCTGGAAGGGCAGAGCTCCCACAGAACACAAAGCATTCCACAGAAACATTAGTATCTACAGTGAACAAACTTCAGAGAGGTGGCAGAGCAAAACCCATTACCAGCTACGAGGAGTCTAATATTTAGAAGTCCTACAGACTTTTCTGGGACAACCATGATACCCTTCTAAGCACTAGTCTGTGATTCATCCTGTTATTAAATGGACCACAAGCATCCCCAAACCCAGCACTTTTATTTTCTTGGTTTCTTTGTTTTGTTTTATACTACACAAGGCAAACAAGAGCCAGGACTAAAATTCAGAACATAAGGGACAAGAGAAAGCTTTCTACAGATCTGTAAAAGAATCAACTTCTTATACAAAAGAATGATTTTTATAAGCTTGTTTCAACATCAGATAGTAATAGTTTGCATTTTAAACTTAGAATCCTCCTATGGTCCTTGTGCTCTGCCAATTCACAGTCTGAATCAACAGAATCCCAACAGATTGGATTCATTTCTAAGTGGCCCTCTGGTTTTGGCATTATACTGACTTACTCAAGTCAGTTCATCCCATCCACTTGCTGTTTGTCATGAAATACATTTTTACTTCATTACCCAGTCACACTCATACCGATACAAGAGATTACTCTCCTGGGACGGCTTCCCTGAATCCTTCCCTCATATCAAATCCCAGCTAAAAGGAAAGCTCTCTCCTTTCCTGTATTAGCTTTTCCCTTGTCATTCAGTTCCGTAAAAGGCTTTGAGACAGGCTTCTTTGGAAAACTGTGGGTGAAGCTCTTATTAAACTATATGACTTGGCAAAGTATGTGATGACCCACTACATATGAAACAGTATCTTCATGCCAAATAGATTTTAGTTGTAACTTTTACACAGCTGGGAGATACGTTATGCTTTATTTTACAGACATTACCTCTAATATACGGTAAGTTGCAGAGGATCCTGGGTAATCTCCATCACTTTGATTCAGCTCACTGTGCTTCTGGGTAGCCGACTCCTCTGTGCAGAACGTGGGTTTGCTTTTTATCAGGTTTAACTCATTCTCTGCCCTGGTCCCCAACGAATGTCCATTTTCACAGCTTCCCAGGCCTTCACTGTTGGATTCCTCTTCATAACTGCATTTGTACCCAGAAACCTCATTTTGACTTGGGTTTCTATTTGGTGCCAGCTCAGGAAATTCAGTGAACAACCAGTGTCTGTCCTTGAAGAAGCCATTTTCATGGATTTTATAAAAGTCATCCCAGTACCTGTTAGCATTCACCTCATACTCCTCTGTAAATACAAACAAAATTGTTACCAGCAGTCAGATCAGAAGGTGCCAGACTTTAATCAGTTCAGACAGTCAGGGATCAGCACAGACATCTATTTCGCAATCTGTTTTAATAAGCAAGGTTATTGATTGAGAATCACCTTGATTTAAATTGGGCCATCCCACATGAACGCTCAGCCTGCCTCCTCACAGCCACTTTGCTAGAAATAAAAAGGGGAAAAGAGATAGATGAAGAAACTGTCCGTCTTCTGGTAGGATTTAAAAGAACTTGGCAACAGAAACAGCCTCTTTGAGGAAGACTGGAATGAGGAAGTCCAGGTTTTACCTCCCTCTCTAACACTAACTCGTTCAATTCACTGGAGCAATTCATTTGAAACCTCGTGACACTAAGTGGCAAGCACTTACAACTTCTAAGGAATCCTATGACAGGCATCCGGAGCTGAAGAGCTCCTGTCTGACATACTACCCTGTTTTTCAAATGGAGGAACAGAAAAACTAGTCAACTACACATGCACGGCCTAAAGCTCAATCGGTATGTGCACAATACTCCAAGATTACAGGATAGCATGTTTTAGAGAAGTATTGCTACTGTCCAGTCCACGGCAGTTTGCTTTCCACAGTTTTGCGCAGGTTTGAGTAGCGGGCATTTATGAAATCACAACGAAAGAGAGGAGTCAAAAGAAGTGACCATTGTCCTCAGCCTTAAAGGACTAGCATAGAGCTAAGGTGGATAGATTAAAGTTGATAAGAATTAACTTTAGCAGCAAGCATTATCGTTTTCACACCAAGTGGATATATTCCAGTAGCATGCTGGAAGAACTCTTATGATGCCATTATCTAATGAAATTAGAGTCATCTGCAGAATTCCTTCCACATAACTTGATATATTTCAAATCAAGTTCAGTTCTGGAGGAGCTATTTTCCACGGGACATTAAGAATGCAATTGGTTTTCTGAATTCTCATCAATGTCATGAGCTTTCTGACCTGGGAAATGAGAGCTCATTATAGCATCCTATGTTTGCAATCAGCAAGAGGTATCAACACCCTGGGCCAGAGATCCCAACTGCATTTCAATAGCATGCAACTCCTTAGTCATCTTTGCACAGCAACAAGTTCATTATGGAATGCAAACGATTCTCCTGCAATTAAGGATGATGACTGCATGTGAGAATGGACAGCCTCTCTCCAACATCTGCTAAGAACAGGGTTAAGAGAAAAAGCCGTCATTTTAAAATTGGAGATTAATATTATCTGAAGTACGGATTATTTATTAGCCTTTCTGAGAAGAATACAAGTGTTTAGAAGACATCAGAAGGAAAAAAAGTAAAAAGGAGCCAAGAACGCCTGGAAAAATATACAGCCTCAGCCAAATATAGGAAGAAAGATTGCTTTAACAAAGAACCAAAAGCCAGTCCTAAGTATATTTTTGTAGGATCTGTCCCTGAAGCACAAAGAGCTATATATAAAACTAAATCTCTTCATCTCAGTTACAAGGATTTGCTCCTTGTCCTTAAACCCCCAGCCAAAAGAAATTTTAATGTCTGATATTTGACTACAGCAGTCACATTTGTGCCGTGATCTCACCATACCGCAAAGTAAGCAAGGTCAACTCAGTTTAATATTTGCATAGGAGACACTCAAGGAATGCTAATGTCAGAGAAAGAAGTGTTACTGATCCAAACTGGATTCAGCACTAGGGACTGAAACTGTTACTTCTTCCCTGCGCTAGTCGGGATACACAAGGCTGCTGGGACTGGAAATGCTCTTTAAGTTAATAAAAGTATAAAGTCCTGATTCCTGCTGGTCCCTATAGATCACATCATAGTGTCTGACAGAGGATGCTTACCATAGGTGCTGTGGCAATTTTCCAACACAGCCATTTTGGACTACCCACAGTTTTACCAAGGTACAACCCCGAACAAGACATTGTGCTCTTCCTGTGTTAAATTACTGCGATGTTCTGTTGGATGCTACCGAACAGCTGCTACGCTCCCAGATGTGAGGAAGCTTTATTTAAAGCTCATTTACCGCACAGTCTAGAGTTTTCAAAGCACTGGAATAAAGGATCAATAGCAATATAAGTGCAAGAAAGCCAGGGCCAGCTGATAAAGATCATGCAAGAAACACATTTTAAGCTTAAAGATGACCATAATAATCTCTTAGTCTGAAGTCCTGCACAATTTATGCCAGAAAAGTTCACATAATACCTGCTTCAAGATTCTTTTTGTGGTATTAACTCAGGAGAACATCGGCGTGGTAGCCAGATTCCTCCGGAGACTTTCTTGATAAGGAGTCCTGACCTTTCTGCTTGTCTTTATAAGGACACTCCCCAAGTCAAGCCCATACTCACCCTTTCACATTGCAGAAGAAGCACAAACAAAAATAACTGTTCACAACAGACAGGAAGAGAACCAGAGACCCCCTGAATTGCACGGAGGTTAATTATGCAGCCTCAAAAGAAAACCAAAAAACTCTTCCACTTCTTTCTCTGTTCCCAGACAGCAGATACAACTTCTACATAGCACACAGAACTTCTCCCCTTCTTCAGAATACATTCTGATAGCCCAAGAAGTCCATAGAATAATACAGCCATAACGACCAATAGCCTGTCTTTGTTCTCCTGCTTGGACATTTTTGATTCTCAAAACACTAGACCCTTCAGGCACATTTGGCTGGGCTGGCTTCCCTAAGTTTCAGCCATCCCATTGTCTCCACATGCTTCCCATTGAATAGGAGCCATCAAAATTTGACGGGCCTCCATTGTTCTGTCTGGGAAATACATCATGAAGACCTGACAAACTGTTCTAACCGAAAATTTCTCCACAATTTCATCGTTGCATATAGGTTCTCAAAAGCGTGACAGACAACATCCTTTAATGTTAACCAGATTTTAAAATGAACTCAATACAATGGGTATCACAATAGAAACTGCTGGATACTTCTGGGAATCCAAGAAATTAGGGGGGCTGCTCTTTGGTATAATTAAATTTGCTATTGTGAACACAACTGGAAGCTATATGGGATGTGTCTGAAGAACTCCAATAGTGTTCAGCATCTCCTTACAGATGACACACTCAATTGAATTTGAACAAAAGGAGCAGATCCATCCTTGAGCTTGGCAGGATATAACAAGATTATCATCAAACAACTCCTTTATTGTACCAAAGGACAGGAGGCCACTTCACCATCTTTGGAGAGGCCGGATGATATCGAACTGGTGTGGAAAAAAGATGCAATATTAATTAACTCTACAGCAACTTCAACCATATTGCTCGGCTATAGAGCTGTGCGAACCTTTAGGTTGATTCAGATTCAGATAAGCTTTTTGCATTATGGCTATATCAACATCCCTTAAGCCAAGTTTGAGGAAAGGAAAATTCAGAATTCCCCTTTCTGCTTCTCTGATGAGAAATATTCAAATCAGGATAAAGCCATTTCTCTTCACTTCTGATTTAATCATTATCACGCTGCTTGTTAACTTCATCAAGATGAATGCGGGCACTACTTTTTTAGACCCTCTTAAGAGAAAAAGTGAGTTTACACTAAGGATAGCACCACAGCATGCAAACAAACAAGAGATTAACTGCTAGAAGTTAAGCTTTAGAAAGCAAAAGTAGAGAAAATAAAACTAAAGGAGGCTCTTGCTCTACATTGAGAGAAGTTTTTTGACAGGAAACACTAAGTATTTAAACATATGTGACATGAACAAAGAAGCTCAACCCAAAATGACTCCTCCCAACTAAGATCATTTCTGGTCTAGTAGGATGAGCCTCTGGAGAAGGTGGAAAAGTCAAAAAGAAGTAAATTAAGAGCAGAAAGATTCCTCCTCCTTCATTTTTCAACCTCAAGCACTAGATGATGAATTCCGAATGATGTGGGAGGGGACAGAAGGGAAGGGAGGAATAAATGATGATGCACATGTAGATCTGGCCAGACTGTGCTGTTGTATGCACAAGACTTAAGTATTAGAACAGTATCTAAAAGTACCTTGTTTATCTTGTGGCAATAGCTGTGAGCTGTTCTGTTGAACTTTACTTCTGGCACTGGCTTCCTGCTCTTCTGACCATTCCACATTATCCCTGTTGTAAAAAATAAGGTGAACTACTCAGCTGGGAATGGCAGGACAAAGGGAGAGAGAGAAGAAAAGAGAAAGTTCTAGATAGCTCACTGAACTGACAGTTGTGGAGTTTTCCCACAGCCTCTGTAATTCTAGCTCAGTACCAACCTAACAGCTGTCACCATGCAAGGACGGTTCTGTTTCTGGGAGAACTGTAGGCCAGAAGGGATCCCAAGAGGCATGTAATCTGTCCCCTCACCCTTCCTCCTATTTAATGCCCAGCCAGTTTTACAGGAATCAAATTGTTACTATAAAACTATGAGGACACTCAGCATCAACAGCCCTCCTTGGAGATGAACTGCCATTCTCTCATAGTGAAAAGCACTAGTTCCTAAAAAGGTGACTGCCAGCTAGGAGCTTGCATGCCTTCACTCAAGCAGGTCATCAGAACGCAGACTGATTTACCTGTCCCAGAAAATTAAATTTCCTTTCTCAAGTTAAGAGAAAAATTATATGGAAGGTAAAGTGTTATATTAATACTAAATCCTATTATGAGAAAAATATGCAGGAAGCATTAAAGCATTAAAAACCTGTTAAAAACGTAAACGTGCATAAAGAGTTGGGTAGCCATTAAAGTAATTCACTTAACCTTCTTTCATTAAACAAACGAATGAAAAACAGACTACAAGGATCAAGAAGCTCTATTCTGGCCCCAGGATGAATTAGTCTTTTGATATACCTAACAAAACCAAAGACTTGAGCGTTATGGCTGTGAAAAACTAGATTGCTAGGAGTCAGCTGTTTCTGCAGTGAAATATCATTGAGGATACGCTTTTGTAACATACCTTTGACATAGTAGTCCCCAAATGAAAGACAAGCTGATACATGCACACATTACTTTATTACAAGTTAAACATTACCAGTTCTCAACAGGGTATAGCAGCCAAAGACCAAAGTGGACACGTTTACTTCAAAAACGCAGAATACCTTCAGTTCCCAGTAAATTCCACTCAAATTTTGCGTGATTAGCATTTCTTTAAAAATAAGAATAAAAAAACCCCAACTTCCCCCAACCAAAGACTTCCTGTTCCAAGCTCGCACCTAGCACCATCTCACACTGTTACCATGCTCAAGACTGCACACAGGGAACGTGCACTTGGTTCAATTCATACACCAGGTGCGAGCGTATACAGATGAGAAAGGGGTGTAGGAACACGAGACAAAATTCAACTTTATTAGCTACAGCAAGGAAACCACCGCCCTGGAGTGAAGCGACACAGTCTCCTGAAACACTGCGGGGCAAGGGGGAATTCGAGCCGCTCCCGAGCTGAGGAAGGGGGCGGCTCGGGGGGGGGGGGGGGTGATCAGCGCCGCCGAGCGCCCAGCCGAGGCGGGCAGGGCCCTACCCTACCTGCGAGCTTGCCCGGGGCCGCTCGCCGCGCTGGCAGCGGCCCTGCCGGGGGGCCCGGCCGCCCCACACCCGCGGCGGGCCCCGGCCCTGCGGCGAGTCCCGGGACCGGGCCAGCCGTGTCGGCGGCGAGGCCCCGCGCCGCCCCCGAAGCGGGACGGTGGGTAGGGCCCCGCCGCGGCCCCCCCACAAGCGCCGGCGCGGCGGGATGAGCCCCCCGCCCTCCTCCGTCCCCTCCCGCCGCCGGGACCGAGCGCCGACGGGCACCACACGGCGGCGGCGGGTCCCCCCCCGGCCGGGGCCTCCCTACCGCCGAGGCGGGCGCTGAGGGGACCCGGGCGGGGAGGCGGCCGCCCTCACCACGCGTTGTGCTGGAAGAGGCGGCCGGGGTCGGTGAGGAAGCGCGTCCCGAACGGCCGCCGCTTCGCCGCCTCGCTGGGCGCCGCCATGACGGGCCGCGCGCAACCGGAAGCGGAAGCGCCGCGCGCCGCCCGACCCGAGAGAGGACTGAGGGCGGGCGGCGGCCGTTTACCTCAGGGTCGCCGGCGGCGGCGCCGCCCGATCCGGCCCGGCGGCAGGAAACGGCCCACGACGGCGAGAAAAGCCGTTTCCCCCGTTTTATTTCCCGTGGCGCACGGCGGGCTCCGACAGCGCGGGCCGGCCCCGCGCAGCATGAACGCGGCCGGCCGCCGCGGTGCCCGAAGTGTCGTTGCTCCCCTGCCCCCGCGCCGCGGCCCGGCTCGCCCGGGTGCTGGAGCCCCGCGGCCTGCGGTAGAGCTCGTTATCCACCCTGCGGAGGTCGTCGGGCGTCACCAGCTCCTGGCACGTGTTCCAGGACCAGGAGTAGACGGAGAAGATGTGGTGGAAGCGCTCGCTGCCCGTCTCCAGGGCGATCTGGCCCCCGCGGATCCTCCGCCACAGCCTCAGCAGCCTGGCGCGCTCGTGGAGGGCCAGGCCCTGCCTGTACAGTTGGGTTGCCCTCTTCATCTAGGAGAAGGGAGGAAGATTGACAGAGGTGGTAGAGGAAGGGGCAGCGCTTCGCCCAGGTGCCAGACAGGAGGAACATGCAAGACTGAAAAAGCACCTCAGTGGTGCTTTATAATGGGGTGGCAGCGGGTTATAACTAATGCGTGTTGACGATTAACAGTAGTAAACAACTAAGCTATTATTATGCCTTTGCTTTCATTTCTCTTTGAACTTGGGACAAAATTACTCTATAATACCTGCGTCCAGTTAAAACGTTCATCAGAGAGTTAATTTAAAGGTTTTGTGAGTGACCAGTCACTCTTCCGTTCTGGTCTAATTGCAGTCCGCATGTTATAAAGGGTAACATCTGTGTTCCACGTTTTACAGTATCTTGATAGTCCCCATCTCCTTGCTGCCGTATCTAAGTGGTGTTATCAAATACCATTATTTATTGGTCCTACTTTGTGTCTACTGATGAAATGGTTACCATGAGAAATAAGGAATAACATGGACTGCACCTATGACTATGTCGTTTATTTTTCTACCTTAATGACAATCACACCTTTTTTTGTTGTTGTTGTATATCCCCAAGAGCCTTGCAATCTGAGGGGGGTGGGTTTGGGCTTAGGGCACTGGGTCAGAATGAGAAGGACCAGCCAGGGTTGTCATCTCTGCACAGAGTGGATGGTGACATTATCAAACCTGCATGCTTAGGCAAGGTAGCCTGAACTTTGCAGCTGCGCAGTGTCTAGTTCTCCCACCTATTTCAACAGCAGTTGTACTTGTTTGCTAAGGAACTAAGGTTGCTCCGTAGATTTCCACAGGAATCCACAGCAGCTCTGGGGGACACATCCATAGCATGTATTTAGGGTTAAGGAAAGGAGCTACTACGAGAGCATTGGGAACTCGTGCTCACCCCGCAGTGTGGGTGACAGTAGTGCCAGCTCTGCTGACATTCACTGCAGTCCCCAAAAGGTTGGCTGTTCTTTCTGCTATTTCCTAAGCTCATCTTTCCCTTTGATGCAGATGGGAAATACTGCTCTAGGGATAAAAACCTCTTGGCCCATTCTTCTTGAGGCAAGAGAGTGCTGCAGTGGAGAGGAGGGAGGGAAGATGAACGTGAAGCAAGTGACTGGTGAAATACAGAACGTCAATGCAGGGAGCTGCCAGAGAGCAGCCAGGGTGTGGGGCTGGATTTCATACTCACATCTAGTTGCATCTTGCCCAGTTTGTCTGCTGTCAGATGACATGGTTTGTTCAGGAGCTCTGGGTTGACTCTAGGGGAGCTTCTCTGCTTTCTGAAGTCAGCGGGAAGCTTGAACGCAGTTGCCTGATTAAACAAAGCACAAGCTATCAGACTTGTCCCCAAGCTTCCATTATTCCTGTTACGTAGCTGAAGCGTTGCTTGCGTCTCTCACCTCCTGCAGCCAGTTTCTCTTATGGAAGAAGTTCTCAGACGAAGCTATTGGTTCATTCCTTCTCTGCCTCTCCAGCTTCTGCAAATCTTTTTTTGGCCTTCCCGCTATTATTGTGTCTTGTTTAGGAATCAGCGGGAAGATGGGTACCTCAGCATAAGGGCTGTCTGAAAGGGGTACACATGCTAGCGAAAAGAAGTGAGGACAAGAGTCACTAACTGTACAGCCAGCAGCCAGCTGCTTCTTGCCTTTTGGTTTATCTCCTTTTCTGACCAAGGCGGGACTAAGTCCTGAATTTCTCACTTGTCTGAAACATGAGTCACAGTAGCTGCAATCCTGCTTGCCCAACGTTAAGAGGCATAGGGTGGGAGCTGCAAATACACCAGTCACTTGGCCTCTGTGTTGAGGTGCTCAGTTTACTGAAATCCATGGCACGCAGGTGCCTGCAAGGTGTTGGGGTAACACTGAGCTCACCTACCATTGGACGCCTTTTAGCGGCCTGACTAAGTTTAAGCTAGTTGTCCAGCACAGGCACCTCTGGAGGGCGATTCCTTTGTCCTTAACAGTCCCAGGAGCAGAATTCTCTCCAACTATTCGATTTTGCTCCTTCCCCTGGGAGAAGCCCTCAATTTACTGTCTGTGGCAAGGCTAGCGTTGCCACTGTGAAGGCCTTAAGAGCTGGCTACGGTTTAGACAGCCCTGACTCCGGAGGACAGCTAGGGGCTAGATGGACTCCCAAAGTATGTTCCAGCTCTGTTTTCTTTGATCCTCTTTGGAATTACGACCTGGGCTGCAGGAAGGGTTAACTAATGCAGAGCCAACCCAGCTATCCTCCACCTGGGGAGAGGACCACGTGCCAGGAAGGAACAGAAGAAGCTGTGGCAAATGGCACAGTCTGGTACCCTCCCCTCGCAGCTTCGATGACTTCCCAGCCTGGGAGTGACAGACAGTGGGCAAGTCTTACCTTTAAGGCCCTCCACATAAGCTACTAAGTCTTTATCATTCATGACAGAGATGCGGGCAGCGCTTACAAAGGAAGATACATAAGCCTGATCTTTTCTAATTTTGTGGTGCCTCTTTTTACAATACATTGAATTGTCAGAATCCTTCCAGGCTTTTTGGCCAGTGCAATTCATAAACTTCTGCTGGTAGTACCTAGAAGACAAAAGATGGGGTTGTTGTCTGGTGAAACACAGCCCAAAGCCCTACTCAGCACTGGCTGCTGTATACCAGTGTACTGCAGGAACTGTGCGTCTGGAAGGACCAGATATATGAAGATATTTAGGCCTCAAAGATATGGGACAGGCACACAGTGGCATTTACAGCAGTGTCTTTGTAGAGCAGGTGCCTGATGTATTGAGGTGCTTTTGTACGTCCTGCTAGATACCGAACATTTCTGGAAAACTAGTCCTGAGCCCCTCTTTTCAGTGTATTGAATTATATTATACATGAATATCCTTATGAAAGAGGGATGAAATGGAGACCTCCCTTCTCCATCTCATGGAGCTAAGGCAGCTCACCTGACAATCTCAAGCAGAGTTCTCCGGGGCAGAGCAGCCAATTCCACCAGTTTCGACAAGATTTCGAAAAGCAGGATCCTTCTGGCATCCTTGGAGTCAAAGTTGCCTGTATAATTTTTCTCCGGGACTGGAGAGGAAGTGGAGAGCGGTCAGAGCCACGACTGAGCCTTGTCTTACCTTCACAGAGCTCAAAGAGAGCAAAGACCCCAGCAACCCCCGGGAAGGTCTGGACAAGTTATGCCATGGTGAGACATGCCCATTTGCTGCTAAGTGCTAATTAGGTATTTGGCTAGGAGGAAAATTCCCTGCCTTTTTCCAGCAGCCAAAGAACAAGAAAGTCTCCTAGTACTTTTGCTTTCCATCTTGTAAGAGATGAGTTTGGCCTCTGCTATTGTAGCCGGGAAGATTTGGACTGAATGCTGGATTCCTGCCCCCGAGCCTGCACTCCCCTTGCTGAGACTGGCAGGCACAAAGATGGTTCTTCCCAGTGCTTTTCTCTCAGCCCTCTTTGCAAGGAGGCAGAGCTAGCTCTGAGTTCGACTGTCATGGTTCGGTGAGCTATTTCTGCTTTTTCTGAGTAGAGCAGCCTTCATTCCTTTGGGTCCCAGATGCTGATTTCTTGCTCATTCCCAATTATTCTGAAGATCAGGCAATCTGGATAGTTCTGGATAAGAGAGGTTCCGGCTGGAGGGGAAAATAACCACTTGCTTGGGCAGGATGTCTCTTACTTACCTATTGCCTGCATGAAACACTTGTTGTCAGTAACAATGGTCAGAAAGTCAGAGAAGTTCACCTTGCCGTCTCCTGCAAGCAAATAGCATCTCCATTAGCAAAGCACTTTTCTGCCCCAGGGCAGTGTAATGAAAAGCTGAGGTGAGCAGTTCAGAGCTAGTAATGCAGGAGGATTTGTTACTGAAATCTAAGGGTAGGAGAAAAAGCTGTTAAAGGTTTAACATGTAACTGGGCTGTGGACCTTAGTGCTTCAGGATGCATAAAGGGGTCCCAAAATGTGCTACATATATTCATGAAGGATACATTCACTGGTGAGTGCTAAAACGCTACAGCCCCAAATATAGCCTCTGGCTCAAGAAGCATTTAAGCACAGTGTTTCCCAGGGCTGGGAAGGCATATGGAGTAGGGTCACTTTGCACACCCAGAAATTGGCTCATAAAAACCTGTAGGGGAGTAACACGTGGTCTGGTGCACTCACTGTCGGCATCTGCATACACCAGCTCATTGCTCGCCTCTTGACTGGTTAAGCTAATCCCCAGCTCCTTAGCGGTCTCCTGCAGGCTGTGAAGGTTAATAGTGCCATCTGGGTCTTTAGGGAAGAAGTTGAAAGCATTGCGGAACGCTGCAGGCAAGCAGAGAGAGGACGGCAGGTTACATTGGGCAGGCAGGGAAGGCACTACCTGTATTATACTCTTTTGGAAATAAGGACTCATAACCACTAGGGATTGGGGGTTGGGGATGAGGTTGTTCCTTACTGCCAGTTGCAAAGCATCTGCCTCGAAACAGCTACCAACAGCGCAGGAGAATTGGGGATTCTAGGGAGAGGAAGGGCAAGTCTATATTTACTGGGGGGCACTGGGTGAGATGCTTGGTTTAGTTCCTAGCTCTGCCTTCCTAAGCCTCAGTTTGCTCTCCATCAAAAAGGACATTGATGCTTCCCTCAGTCACTGGGTCCCCAAATCCTTGGGGCAGGGGATTGCCCCTTGCTTTGTGTACACTTGGCCCCTACCATGGTCATCATCTTAGGAGGATCTTGCAATGCCACAGCGCTAAGCTAAAGATTGAACTACTCCTGAGCATGCTGGCGATGTGCCTTCCCGGGGGGAGGAGATGACAAGGCAGCGTTACCTTCCAGTTGTTTCTTTGTCAAGTTCTTTGCTGCTTTGCACTTACTTCTCTTCTGAGGGATGTGTGAGCGTTCCCTGCCACACACATGGGCATAAAAAAAGATGGACAGATTGACATCTGAGAGGCACACAGTGACCGAGACCAACAGACGTGCAGCTCCCGCTGATGGCGTGGGAGCAAACACTGCAGATAGCTCTCAGCTCTGTGGGCCAGACCAGTGCAGGCAGGACTGACAGAGAATAGCTCGCCACCCAGCTCTGCTCTCACAAGGATGGGACTGAAGCCTTGTGGAACAGTTCACGTTCACTGCTCAAGACTGCACAGAAACAGTAATGGGATCTCAAATGTCTTTCCCAGTTCAGGTCAGCTTTGACCAAGGGCAACTGTGCCTGCTCTGATGTGTCCTGGGAAGCAGAAACAACAGCCAGGAGGCACAGCCCTGGCCATGGAGCAGCAGTGGATGGACCAAAGCTCTGTTACCCACAGCCCGCATGGGGCAGATGTGCAGGAGCCCAGCTCAGTCCTCCATCCATAGCTCATATGTTTCTTCTTTAAGTTGTTAATGCTGACATGACCAGCATTGCAGAGAGAAACGTGAAGGCAGGGCTCCTGTGCTTGATCACACAACAGGCCAGGGGAGCATAATTTCCACTCATCCTTCCCCCACCTTCATGTTTACCTGGTTGTTTTCCCTGGGAGGGATTTTAGCACCATCTTCTTTGGCAGAGAGTTCAGCATACTGGGTTTGGGAACGTGGCCAGGAGCAGGAGCAGCTTTTTCTGGGTGTGAAAAGTCGCAAATAAGCAGAGAGAGTCACAAACTTCCCTCCAGTCAACACTTACAGCCTTAGACATCACAAGGAATAGAGCTGGAAAGACCCTGAGATGAGGCCTCTTCCTGCTTTTTCCTACAGTGGCATGGACTCACTGTGTCATCCTGTTCATAGGTGTTAGGATATCTAGAGGTGGAGATCCTATGCCCTCCCAGCATTCCCTGTCATCTGGTACAGCATCTTCCCTAATGTCTAATTTGAGTCCCCCCCCTTCTTGCCGTTTAAACCTCTGATTTCTCATCCTACCCACAGTAGATGTGGAGAACAGTTTATTCCCTTTCCTCCTTGCCCTTCCCTTCAAAGTAGCTGGCGCCTGGGACAGCAGGTAGTTCTGCAAGACAGACTGCTGCCCATGGGGAAGCAGCAGCAACTTGTGGACAAACGGCTCTCTTTTTTCCCACCCCTTAAGCATCGTGGCTAGCAGTAGCCAAAGCCTGACTAGTCACCAAAAGAGGGATTAACATCACACTAGCTCTTTCTTACAGTTGTTTTCTTCCCCCTGCTAATCCAGATCCTTGTTCCACCAATAGATGAGAGGCCACGCAGTTGTAATCACAGAAAATCACACGTTCCCAGGCAGCCCGTCCCCCTTACAGCACTGTGACCCAGAACGAGGGCGGCCACAGTGCTGGTGGCAGAAGACCCAGACTCAGTTCCTGCGCTGACCCAAGAAGATCTGTGAGACATTGAGCAAGATGCTTTGGGCCATGTCTAGACTTCCAGATCCCAGACAGGACTGCCTGTCCACCCCAGCACAGCCAGCAAGGTGGTACAAATCTGTTCTCCCAAAGTAAAAACACTGACAGCCCAAGAAGAGGGAGGCTGTGCTGCCACCATTCCCTGTCCTCCAAGCCTCACCTAGCCCACTTCCCAGCCAATTTCTTAGGTGCAGGATTTCTCATTGTCTGGACATCATCTGAACACGCAAGGGCCAGTTAATAGGAAAAGGCAGGCGTAGGCAGGAATTAGGGTGCATTAGCCTTTGCCCAGGGTGTTATTATAGATTCTCCAAGGACTTGGGATCACATCCAGAGGTGAAGATGTTTTCTGTTTTCCACTTCCCCTTTCCAGGCAATCATAGCTTACTCAGGGCCCAGGAGAGGCAACACAGTTTACTGCTCAGAGCCTTCACAAAGTCTTTCAGATTCACTATCTTGTCTTCTGCAAGGCAATGAGCATGCTGGGTGCCCTTCCAGGGAGCCCCGGCACGCAAGAAGTGGTGGAGAAGAGCCCCCAGGTCCCATACTGGGAGTCAGCTGGTGTCCTGGTGGAGGTGCTGAGGTTTTCTCCTGACATTTTGGACATGCTTAACGTTATGTATTTCCAGAATGACATTTGAGACAACGAGGGAGGCAGCACAGTCTTTTGCTGCCTTTGGGCACCAGCAGTGCCCTAAGCAGTGAGACACAACAGAACGCTTGACACAAGAGCATTGGAAAGCCTAGAACAAGGGCTGGCTCCAAAAGATGGTTTGGTTCTTCCAGACAGGCAAGAACCAAAAAGAGGCAAGGAGTTTGCTGGGCAATGGGAAGGGTGCATCCAGCCTCCATTTCAAGTCAGAGCAGGTCAACGCAGAGCTGATAAGCAAACTGCCCCACAAAACACCTGCAGCAATCTAATGGATGCTGCCCGCTGACGGTGGTGTGCTGCAGCATCTCCTCCTCTTCCTTGGCATTTCAGGATCCCCAGGCTGGCCAAGACAGTGCCAGGTCCTGGATAGCCACCACTTGCCCCTTAATGATCAATATTTAAGAGATCTCAGAGCTTCCTTCAGAAATGATTCCAGGTGATATGTGGGATATTGCATGTGTGCAGATTAATGTCATAGTGACACAGCTGCTATTCACTGTGCCAGATGAAAGAAAAGTTGTCTCTTCCCGGGGGGGAATATGTACGTATAGACAGATGGGCTGAGAGGGCCTGATCCGCAGCTGGTAGAAAGTGATTCTGCTCTGCGGAAAACAGGGCATCTCTCCTGATCTCTCTGGTGACCAGACAAGCAGTTCAGCTCTTCTTGCTCACCTGCTCCTTGGGCTGTGGACTGGATAGCTTTGACTTGATGCATGAATTCACTTAAATTCACCTTTCCATCAGCTGCAAGAGAACAGCGTAGGCTCAGAGCTCACCCTGCCAGAGCAGCTGCAGAGAGGATGGCAAGACCTGCAGCACTCACAATCCACTGTTACATGCTCCAGCACTTCTTGCATCTCTTCATTGGTAAGGTGGATCCCCACACTGCCCAGGATGGTGTCCAGGCTCCGGATATCCACCCGGTTCCCTTGAGATAACAGAAGGGAAGGACAATCCAAATCTAGTTGTCTGGGTCTGAATTACTCACCCTGGGTCCTTCCATAATCAGCAGCGAGACTAGCACACCCCAGGTGGGGTTAATCCCGAGGGCTTTAGGATGGGATTTCACAACCTGAGGGTCCCTCTTCAAGAAGCTTCTCACTCATTTACTTGTATAAGGAAGCTCTTGGGGACTCTGGACTGCTGTATGGTCCTCAATCCCTTGACAGCACCTTCGTGATCAACCGGGAGCCACCTTGCCTTTTGCTATCCCAGTGTGCCAGGTGTTAACCTAATCTAATCCCACCCAAATGGCAACAACGAAATGCAGGGGCCAGGTCTCCTGTGTCAGACCACGGATAACTACACTGCACTGGAGCCCCTGAACTGCTGTAGGAACATCGACTGGAGTAGAGCAGGTCAACACATTGGGCAAGGTACAACCGTGGTGGGCCTGGGCGAAATACTGATGTGTGTCTGCAGGTGGGATCCAGCCCAACATCAGCTGTTGGCCTGTCATGTATAAATAACAAGTGCAGCATGTGAAGTGCAGTGATCTTTCTGGTTGTTCCTAAGGACACTGAGGAAAGCCCAGAGGTGATTAGATGACGTATCTGGAGCGCCTAAGAGTTGAGATGGGAACAGTGCCCAGCAGCAAGGGGAGACTCGTTGGACAAAAGTTCTGAGGGCAAATGTCCCTACAGTGATGGTGTGCAGTGAGGAAATCTCAGTCCCAGGGGATGTTTTCACATACTTTCAGCCTGTGATGGTCTCCGTGTGTTCATCATGCTCAGGTATGCACTCAGGCTAACATCACCACCTTCTGCAAGGGAAAGACCTGCTCAGGGATAAAGGCTAGACAGGGTCTAGGCTGGGGAAGCCACAGATGGAGCTAGGTCTTCTCCTTTTTCACTCTCTGCTAGAGGCACAAAGCAGCTGCCAGCAGGAGCTGAGAGTGGGGAAAACCGGGACAGGTCACCACAGTAGTGGGGGCATCTCCATCCTTGGACGTGGCTTGGCTAGGAAAACCACAGCCAACTTGATCTAGTGTCCACAAGAGATGGCTCCAAGTGGGAGGCTGGACTGGAGGCCTCCAGAGGCTCCTTCCTGCCGACGTTTCTGATTCACTTACCATCCACTGGGACATGTTTCCATGCCTCTTGCAGCTCCTCTGGGGTTAAATGGATCCCCATGGTGGCCAGTATGGAGCCCACATTACTGACATCAACTTTGTCCTCTATGGAAAGAAAAAGCCCCTTTGAGCACTGTTTTCCTTCCAAACATGGGTATTTTAAGTACCATCCTAAACATGTCAGCAAGGTGCTACCCTTTCAATGCACAGCCAGAACATGAAGGGAGGTTGGTTATATAAAAATAAGAACGGTGATATTAACATCTTTTGCCTTTCTCCAGCTCCATCCTCCAGAGGATTTAAAATCTTTTCAGCACATTAGTGAAATTAATCTCACCAGGGCGCAGGGTGGAGAAAAGCCCTGCCATCACTTCTGTGAGGGGGAAACAGAGCGAGACGAGGTGGCTTGCCAACAGGTCTGTGTAGCGCAACAGAATTGTGGCACGAAAGGGAACAGAAGCCAGAGGGTGTCAAGTAAATCCTTGTGAGTCTCAAGCAGCCCATCCTACATCCGTGATTTTCCACCCTCGTGGCTCATGAGTTACGACATGGAGCAGGAGCATGCCAAGAACAGCGCTGTGCTTTGCTTTTTCCAGCAGCCTCAGGTTTTATGTATTAATTTCTGATGGCCCTGAGCAATAGGAGGGTTTCTTGTGGGAAACATGTTCCCTTGGAAACATAGATCAGGGATGGGAAGTTTGAATCCTCAATCTGAATTTGGAGTTTAGCACAGCTTCTCTTGGTGTGGTGCCCCTGGGAGCTCGGCTGCACAGCCCAAGGGCTGTGGTTGTGTTATGCAATTGCATATGGACTTGTGTTACCTGTCTGGTTTCAGCATGCTGCGTGAGAGCACAGGGAAGTGCACGTGGCCATAGTGAGCCCAGCTGTGAGGTGTTCAGAAACACCTTGCAGCTGCTGGTGCATCTCTGACTCCCTGTGCAGCTTCATTACCAGGCAGATTTGCAATTTGTTAAACATGCAGCCACAGAGTTTTCTTCTCAAGGACTCTTGTCTAATCCTGCTTGCTGTCATCTAGCAGCAACTTGTATTACTGAGCTCTCACTCACCTTTCCCCAGGGGTGGTTTCTGGACCGTCTTCTCTGCCTTCATGAATTCACTCAAATTCACCTTCCCATGAGCTGCAAGAGGAGAGCGGAGCTCAGCGTCAGTGGAAATAACAGACACCAGAGTGCAGAGAGGACTGATGTTGGCGATGAACCTCATGGAAGCTACTGCACAAGAAAAAGGCTTTCACAAGAGGTTGTTTAGAGATTTCTTCCTCCCAAATGAAGGCAGGATGGAGTCCTCGGCCGGGGTCAGGCACTGGAAAAAAGGAAAGTTGAAAGCAAAAGTCCTGGGACTTGCTTCCCTTTACCCTGGTAGGAATCCAGACTGACTTCATTGAACACGACCCCCCATTATAGCATAACAACAGCTGGAGGTACAAAAATAATATACTATGCACTGCTGAGACAGGGAAGGAGGATTTTACCACTAGAGAGGAACAATCATTGAATTCTCACCATCAGCAACTTTCCTCCACATTTACCCCACGTGAGTGGGAAAGTACTGTGTTATTTTAAGGGGAGCCATTGTTTCTCATAGCTACTGTGTGCGCATCACGTCCTCATCAGCTGACAAATACCAGGACAGGCATGCAAGAGGCTTCTTAATGGTCCCTGTTGATTCCAGAGGTTTCTAGGCTTCCTCCAAGGAAAAGGACCTGAAATACTTACCCCTACCTGCCGTGTGTCCTAAGGCTTCCTGCAGCTCCTCACTGGTCAGGTGGATCCCCATGGTGCCCAGGATGGAGTCCAGGTCCTGGATGCTGACCTTGTCCCCTAGGATAGGGCCCAAGCAATACTTGAACAGAGCAAGATGTCCCACCAGCAGCAAGGACTGACCCCTTTGGGAGTTCTCCAGTCTCAGCAGTGACAGGGAAAGGGCAGCCGGGGAGATGCTCACCATCAGCACGACTCAGCACTTCCTGCAGCTGCTCTGGGGTTAAGCGGATCCCCATGGTGGCCAGGACAGAGCCCAGATTATCCACAGCCACACTGTCCTCTGTAATAAGGAAGTTTTGAAAACTTGCCATGCTGGCAACCAGTGGGAGAGACTTGGCAAAAAAAGGGTATTAATAATAATAATAGCGACTCCTTTGCCTTTCACCTGCCCTTTCCATCTCAGGATCTAAAGGGCTGTAGCCACAATAATGCAATGAAACTTCCTCCCCCCATGGCAGGGTGGGATGCTGAGGCCACGAAAGATTAAATTCCCTTTCCGAGGCCATTCATCACCCATCACCTCCCTCCATACGCTACACTGTGTACGTCGTGTTCTAGACACAACCCCCTTCTCCTTTGAGACACTGATGGATGGCATTTATATCGTGCCGATACGCACCGAGTTCACGTTAGGCCACCTGTGCCAAATAAAGCAAAACAAAATTTTAACGCAAGATTAAAAGGACGGGAGAAATGGAGAGAATTTAACCTCTGCTGAGTACACATCCCATCCCATCTGAGCAATGGGCCAACCACTCGCTGCAGACACTCAGCAGCCTCCCTGTGCTCCTGTCTGTGGCTGCAGGGACCATGCATGAGCAGAGAGCAAGGAGGGAAATACCAGTCCTTACCTGTGGTGTGTCCAAAGGCTTCCTGCAGGTTCTTGCTGGTTAAGGGGGCCCCTCTGGTGCCCAGGATAGAGTCCAGGTTCTGGATGTCAACCTCATCCCCTAGGGTAGAGGGGAAGATGGAGCTTAGTCAAGTTTGTCCGAGGAAGGAGAGCCCAAAGCACAGACAAGAGCTGGGGGATCCGTTTGGCTGCAGCTTTGAATGTCTCACTGAGAAGGGAAAGTTTCCGCCATCAGGAACCCTCATATGCACAGTGGATTTGGGGATTTTAGAGAATCTCATTGCAAAACTGCTTCCCAAACCAGGGCCTTTTTGGCCAGGCAGCCATCTAGGCTGGGGGTCCAAGCTTCCCCCAGAGCAATGCACTCTGGAGTCCAAGGCTAACCCCAACTCCTTTGCAGCCCCAGGAGGTCCTATCAACAGCTAAAGCCCTGAGCAACCTGGTTTGATTCCATAGCCGACCCTACCTTGATGTCCCTCCCAACTTGAATTTTTCCCATAATTTTGTGTCCTGGGAAGCATCGCTATTTTGATTTTTTTCTTTATTCCAGTTCTTTCATCCTCAGTACTTTCTGCACAACAAATGGTCCAGATCCTGAACAACCCTAAGGTGCTAATAAAACCACCATCCACAGCCACATGCTCCAACACCGCCGGGATCCCCTGGTCTGTTATGTGGGTTCCCATTTGAGCTGGATGAGACTTCAGCTCTCCAGCATCAACCTGCTTCCGTAGAATCAATGGTGAGATGTGTTTCATTTTGGAAAATTTTGTACAGTTCTTGGTTATGAATGCACCTTAGGTTGACTTCTAGCTGCACCAGGAGGAGCTTTGCTCATTCTTGGATTTATGAACAGACATCAATTTGTAAAGGATGTTGACGTATAAATGATTTCCAAGGAGAGCTCCAATTGCACTCAGGACCATTAATGCAAGAAGGCTTCCTTGTAAGACATAAACGTGATGCTCCTTTGTAAGATGCAAAGCTGGACAGAAGGCTAAAGAGCAAAAAAGAGCCCAGCACCAGATTTCTCCGTTGTCAGCACTACCAGAGATTGGCTGGCTCTTACAGTTCTGCCATTGCCACCATGTGTGCAAAGCAGGAAGAAAATGCTCCCAAATCATAAGTTGCCCCCAGCTGGCCTCAGGGTGAGAGCTGAGCTGTATGAACCTGGAGCTGAGGCTGCGTCCAGGAGCTTCATTTCAAAGCAGCCACCAAGCCAGTGCCGTCTGCAGGGTGTCTCTGGGCACTTGGCGGTCCTACAGATGACAAGCCCTGCGAGCGCCGTTGCAGTAGTGCCCATGAGTCTCCCTGGGCAGGTTTTCGTGTTCAACATGTTTAACCTTCCTGCGCCATCAGGCTCCACAAAGCTGAGCGGGCGCCAGCTTAGCGTGGCCTGGAGGAGTTCTCACTGGCTGTGCAGGACCGAGCAGCCCTCGTGAAGGGACAGTCACTGGCAGTATCTTAAGTGACATCTTTCAGCCATATTAACCTGCTCCCCATCTGGGTATATGCAGGGCTTTGCATAATGCTTCACTGCTTTTCTTCTCCCCTCCTACCCTCCAGGATGGCCCAGACTTTGCCTAGATGCTCCCTTTCATCACTGATAGTTTCGGGCCAGCATGTGAAAACTGAGCACAGCTTTAGCGAAAAATGCCCTGTACGGAGTCCAACCTACAAACTCAGGGTGCAAGGATGAAACTGGAAAGATATCGGTGTCTCCAAGACATTTCTCTGGGGATGCCCGTTGGTGCTGGATCAGAGGCGGCCAGAAAGGTGGAGAGCATCTGAGCGAGTGCGTACAGACATCACCATCTAGCGGTCCTTAACACCAACAGCATCGATGCCGCCCAAAATCCTCAGGTTCAGCACGGTTAGAGTTATTACGCTCTCAAATGGCTTCCCCTGGGGAGCACTGAGCAGTCGCGACCTCGGTCTCATCTCCTGCCCCACGAAGCACCTCTGGCTGCATGCGCCAGCCAGAGGAAACAGTCTGCCCTGATTTTCAGGGGAAAAGAGCTATTCCAGACTGCCGGTCCTCCTGATCGTGGGCCTGATCCTGGGAGCAGCTGCATCCGACGGCATTAAGGGGCTGGGAGCTTTGCTGAGCGGGGCCTCATCTCATCCCGCAGCATCACGGGAAATGAGAGACACCTTCTGTGTTACAGAGGCTTTGTCCACCGTATGCACCCGTGCATGGGGACCCAGCACAGGAGGGTAGTACAGAGCAATGCTGCTAGCCCTCCTTGCCTCAAAATTAAGTTACTTTAAAGCAGTTTAAAGAGCACTTGAGACTTTCCCCCAAATCTGGAAACAACTAAACAATGTAGAGGTCCTACCGTTGCCTCCCTCCAGCCTTCTTCTCCACTCCACGAGTGGCTGGGTGGGAGGAAGACTGGGGGTTTGTGGCTTCCCTGGCTTTGCAGTTAGCTGATTTCTGGTGTCACAACAGTGTCTGGGAGCTGTGGTGGTCAATAGTGAGGCAAGCTCCCCCTCTGTTGGCCTTAATCTGTACATTGTGGTGCCACATAGGTGCCAGGAAGAAAATCCTGCAGAGAACTGAGCTCCTCATCTGTGGAGTCTCCTGCGTAGCACTTGGAGACATTGTGCTGCCATTAAAAGCAACCAGAAGAAAAGGCAGACCCAATATGAAGGCATGACACCAAGGTGTCTCAAAACCACCCAGGATCCCCCTCAGAATCTGCCGTAGTTATTACACTAACCGCAGCCTCGAAACTCTGGCTCCGAGGGATCACAGAGATCAATGGTACTACCAATGGTCATAAACCTCTCACTCACGTGCGGTTTCAGAGAGTCTCCTGGTGCTGGTCAAGCTTTTCATAAATGCTTTAAAATTCACCTTCTCATCTCCTACAGGAGAAGACACAGGTCAGACAGGGCCAGAGAGCCTGATGGTGACTAGTGGGAGATGGAAAGGCACCAAGGTGAGTTCAGCCCTCAGTGACCTGGAAAAAGAGTTGCTTGGGGAAAATTAGGCGAGGGGATAATGAGTGTGAGGCCAGCACATCAACGATGCAGCTATTTTCAGTTGGCGTAGTTTGCTCTGCACCACATGAGCAGAGTCACTAACCCAACACTGGAGCGCTGAGGAGGGGCGATGCTGCTCCTCGGGCTCTAGAGGAACATGGCTCATTGGAGTAATTCCCCGAGGCTCTCCTGCGTGGCTCACCGGTGACAGGGACCCTGCTGAGAGCCTCCCGCAGCTCTTCCTCTGGGAGCACAATGCCCATGTTGGCCAGAGCTTCTCCCAGCTGGGACACCTCCATTTGGTTGTTCTTGACTTTGCTGAGGATCTCTAAGGCTTCCTGCATGGCTGTGGGTGTGTGGAAAAGATACCTGAGTCAAGATCCCTGCAGACAACGATGCAGGGAGGCATTTACCCCATCCCTGGCAGGCCCCAGGCAAGCCGTACTCAACATGGAGCTGAGCCTTGCTGCCACCACCTTCTCTCCTGGAGCCCTCCAAGGGCTGCCTCCACCACCAGAGCCACCATATCCTCCCCAAAAGGCGAACAAAAGTGGGGATGGGCAGAACGTCCCCCAGTTCCTCCTGGGATGCACATCTCCAGGGCCCTCCTCACCATGGCAGGTACCTTCCCAACAGACTGCAGGGAACCACTTCAGCTACATGTCACCCCAATATGGCAGCTGGGGCTCACCGGCATGGTGGGAGCTGTGAGCAGGACACCACATCCTTGCAGGGCTAGGCTCTCCCCATGTGTGCTCACTGTCCGCAGAAGCCTTCTCCAGTCCCTCTTGGATGCCCAGCTGGTTTGTGCAGGCCACCAGGTCACTCGTAGCCAGCTGGTCACTCTCAAAGGCACTGGCAGCACCGACGGCATTTTCTGGTGCTGTCGAAGCGGAGAAAGAGCCACATGGAGTCTGAGCATGAGCTTGGCCCCTTTGCCACTGGCAGTGGGGCTTCTTCGCAGCAGCACGCGGACCCACTGCCAGGCTGGCAACATATGTGCCAGGACAGGGACATGCACCAGGACACATGACACCTGGAGAATTTTTAAACCACATCCCAGTCCCACTGCCCGCCTGCCCAACTCACTCGGATATTCAGATGAGCGCTGGCTGCTGCTCAGAGCAGTCATGGAGGCAGCCAGGTTCACCGTCCCGTCTTCTGCACCATCCCAACGCACCCCGGCATGGGTGAAGGACATGGAGAAAGGGACAGAAAAGCAAACAGACATTTGTGAGTCAAATAGAAGCCAGAAAGTGAAATAAAGTGCTCTGAAATAGAGCATGAGCTGGCAGAGTGCCGGCTGCACTGATTTTACCTTCACCCTTCTGGGCCCTTGAACTGCATGAAATCCTATTTGAACCATTTACTGAATGGAGCAACACTGGCTTTAAGCAAAGGTTATTCTGGACTGGGCACATCTCTATTAGCAGGTGTCACGGGCTCGATTTAGACTAAGTGCAGGCTAGTTTAAAGCCAGGCGATAAACTAGGACCACATTTCTGACTTTGTAGTATCAGAGCAGCCCTGACTGGCACGAGATGAGAGCCCCCCCCATCGATAGGCCTGACTGTGCCAGTGGGAAGGGGGCAGCTCCCGCTCCCAGTGGTGCTGCCTCCAGTTTGCACCAGAGGAATGGGTCCGAGACATGGTCCCCTAAAACCTAATGGTGCTACGGAGGGTTGTTACCCCTCTGCACTGGGGACGGTGTTGAACATGGGAGACAAGGATCCCCCCTTCCTGCGGGACCCCCAACAGAGGGCAGGGCAGTTGCAAGACTCACTTTCCGGAGCCACCTTCTGCAGAGCCTCCTCAAACTCCTGCTCTGTCGGGTGGATGCCCGTGGTTTGGAGGATGGAGCGCAGCTTTGCAGCCTCAGTGTTATCTGCTTTGATCCCGTCGACATGCTTGAAAGGATCCTGCCGGGCTGCAGAGCCCACAGAGTACATCAAGGAGATTATTGGGTCTCGCTAGCAGGCGTTTATTTATCCACAGCAATGCTTGGGACAGAATTAGATACTTTTCCAGGGCTGGCACTGGGCTCGGTGGAGAATTTTCTGACAAGACACTCTGTGCCAGTGGCCAAACCCTGGGGATGAAGTAGGATGCTAAAGACACCCATATTTTTTTGGGTGGTCAATTATGAGCCCTGTACCTCTGTTTCCCTAGGCTGAAGGGAGGACAAATTCTAACCTCACTCGGCTTTACCAGTGATGCCAGGCAGAGAAATAAGCCAGGAGCTGCTCTGAGCCTGCGGGAACCAAGGCCGTGATAGTTGCCAGGTTCCTAGTCGTGCTGCAGGGGCTCTGCGCCCCAGGAAATGCTGTCTCCCGGCCTGCAAACATCTCCATGGCTAAATGTGTGCGAAAGCTGCCCAGTGTGCCCAGAGGCCACGCAACACTCCCGTCCCCATCGCCCACTGCCGCGCACAGCTGCCTCTTACCCTCCACCCTATCTCTGGCCTGGCTGCTGTTGGCTGATGTCTCCTGAGGCCACGGCCCTGCGGGTCCTGCTGGGGAAAAAGCAGCTCGGTGACAAGGGAGCCGAGGCTGAATGGACAGCGGGGATAACCAGCGGGTGCAAAAATCACACCGGACACTGCATCTCCGCTTTCTGTGAGGGGGCCACACTCATCCGTGTCCTTGCGGTGGTGCTCAGAGTCGCCCAGGGCTGCCACCAAGTTGGAGATGTTCACCTCCCCCTGGGCATTTTGCAGCCTCTCCTGCAGTGTCCCAGGTGGCAGGCGGATGCCCAGGCTGAGCAGAATGGGCTGCAGGTCAGCAGCAGCGATGGAGCCCTGCTTCATCTTGCCAAAGGCCTCGTAGATGGGCTGGAAAGCTGCACAGACCAAGAGGAGGAGAGCGGTTCCTGCAAAGCTGCCCAGGTCCCACCATGTTGGGAAGGAGCAGTTGGAGCAGCTTGGCTCAGGAGTGGAAAGCCTTGTTTAGCCAAGCTAGAACAGGAGTAAAACTCCACCGATATCAACTCCTCTGCCCGTTGTTTACCTTCGGAGGTGGCAGCAGCGGCTGTGGTCTGGCTCAGGGCACCCAGGAAGCCGTGGAAGTCAAGGTTCCCGTGCGCTGCAAGAGGGAGCGGCCGTTGGTGCAGGGCACGGCACGGCAGTGAGTGGCTCCCGGCGCTGGTGCTCACCATCGACGGGGACGAGCTCGAGGGCCTGCCTCAGCTCTGCGTCGCTCACTGGCAGCCCCAGCGCTTGCAGCACCTGTGGCAGGTCCTCCACGTGGATCTGTCCGTCCCGGATGGCGTGGAAGATGAAGCGCACTCGTGGCAGCCCTGCGGGGACGGCCAAGGGGCTGCGGGGGGCCTCCGAGATCTCTGTCTTGGCCGGGATGTGACATGCCACCTCCAGGCCTGGTGGGGGACCCTGGTCTCTAGTGGTGCCCCTTGAGTGGACCCAAAGGTGCATCCCACACTCCCAGTGCTGGCAGCAGCCGGCTCTTCTCAAACTGGTTTGCAATGGGATGAATGTGCCAGCACTGGGGGTTACCTTCCATCTCCAGCACAGCCTGGTCCTGATCCTCTCCCACCTTGTCATACACGTTCGTATAGAGGTTGCACAAGACTTCGCTCTTCCTACCGAGGGAGCAGACGGACACATGCCGAGCATCAGCTTTGAGTGCCGTCCCCTGCCTGGGGGACCCCACAGGGCACTGGGTATTGAACCCAGCTTCTGGCACCAGCTGGTCCCTGTGCTACCTGCTGTGGGGTGTGATGGCCATTGGTGCGCCCGGCCTCCCACTGCTGGCCACGTTGGTGAGGCTGGGAGCCGTGGACCGCGGTGCCTGGGGGACGCTGTCCCTGTCGCAGCTGGCCTGGGAGGCGCACCGAGCCTGGCTGCAGCTCCCATCCTTGCTTTTCCCTTTCCTCTTGCCCAGTGGCCGCCGTTGCTTCAGGAGCATCTCGATGGAAGGGGTGGTCTAGGGCCGGAGGCACCCACGCCATTAAGCGCAGGCCAAGCACAGGAGAGAGGAACAGCGGGGACGCCGCAGCCCCAACCCAGGGAGGGTCCCCAGGACCATTTGCTGCCCAAATCCATCTCCATCTCCAGGCCAAATCGTTGTCCCCAGAGGCGGTGAAGATCCCCATGCACGGCCCCAGGCTGGCTGCGTCCCTGGGGCTGAGATCTTGCATGTCTGAGGGGATCCAGGCATGCACCAGGCAGGACCCAGGTAACTGCATGTGCGTGAGCCATCGCTGCCCACCCTCACCTGCGTCCCTGTGTCCACCTGAGGCACGTTCTTCTTGCACACCGTATGCTGTGACGGGTACGTCTCGGCGACGAGCGTCACATGCCGCGGGACAGCCCACCTGCGACGACGTTGTGCCCGTCACCACCGGTGCCTCTCCCTGCCCTCACCGAAGCCGAGCGGGTGCCAGTTCTCCCCACATTCGAGGAGGAAGCTCTGCCTGCACGTACTTGAGGCTCTTGCTGGACGTGGAAGCCCTCCTCAACGGGGAGGCCCTGATGGGGGCTGTCGTGGCGTGGGGGCACGAGGACGCGTCCTTGCTCTGTGCTGAGCTGCGCCGTGGTCGCTGCTGCCCACCCGCCGCGGGGCCGTGGGGTTTCGGTGGCGTGCAGGGCTCCATCCCCTCCTTGGCTTGCGCCTCTGGCCGTGGCTCGACCCTGCTGTGAACGGGAGCACCCGCGTGGCACCCTGGGGCCGGGAAGGGTGCAACACAGTGCTCTGCGCGCAGACCCATGGGCAGTTCAGCAGCTCTGCCGCCTCCACCACACGCTGGCCCCACAGGGTGGGGACCGAGTCCCCTCCCACCGGCCTCAGCGATGGCCGGGGCTGCCTTTGCGCTGGGCCCGTGGCTGTCTTACCCTTCCGGTGACTGTGCTGGCTGCCTCTGACACCTGTCCTGCCCTGGGCTGGTCCCTGGTGGCTTGTGGGCAGCCCTGGAGTGTGCTGCCCGGTGTCCCCGCTCCTCCTGATGCCACCCTTCTGATCCTGTTCTGCCTGATATCACCACTTTTTCTGATGTCACAGAGCACCTGGTGATGCTGAGAAAGGCCTGGTGGCTGTGGAGCATTCCCTCAAGCAGCTCGGGGACGGCGCCGGGTGCCGACCTGCCCACAAGTGCTGTGCTCCGATGAGATCTCTAAGGCACAGGATGGCACGAGCCTGGGGACAACATCTGGGGCCCAGCAGCTCCACCAGTTCCTCGTGGTTGAACTTGTGGGACCCTGCACTATGCCTCTAGCAGGACTGGACCCTTGCGCAGCCACCCCTGACTGAGGGGCTCAATGTGTCACATGGGACTGCAGGAATGACCCTCGCTGGCCGGGCTCAGGGCAGCTGTCCCAGCCAGGGTGCCCAGGAGGAGGACACCTGCCCTGGCCCAGCATCCCGACACCGTGGCTGGCACCCCAGCACCACGAGCTCTCCAGGGTCTCAGGCACATCCCCAAACCTAGCGCTGCTTTAGGGCAAGGGCAGCAGATGAGCTGAAGCCCCAGTGTTGCAGGCTCCTTCCCTGGAAGCCTGATCCCCGGTGGTGCTGGGGAAATACCAGCCCCAAGCCCCCTCCCTGGCGCAGCTGGGGGCACTGAGGGCTGCTCCAGGTGCCTCCGTTGAACCGCCAACCCAGACCGGCTGTGGCTTTGCTGGGGGCCCTGGCCACCCACAGAGGAAGGCCAAGTCCGTGGCTTTCCCCAGCAGATGCCATCTCTGCCCCAATCTGCAGCGCCCGGACCAGCATCCACATGCTGCTGAGCATCTGCCGACTGAAGAGCGGCCCGTCCTGCTCCTCGCTCGCAGGGCCAGACCAAAGCCCGTTCAGGTGTTTTTTCCTGCCACCTTTTGTGGTCCCAAAATGCTGCTCCAAGAGGTGCCTGCTGTGGCCGCTGGGTGTCCCTGCAGCCTGTGCCTGGCGTACAGTGCTGAGCGGGCGCGCAGGCTGGGCGTGCAGGCTGGGTCCAGCTCCCAGGTTTAGCACCTTTGCTCCTGGGCCAGGCCCTGGTGGTCGCCGGGACAGGCCTGCAGCGGGCTCGGCCCAGCTCCCCTCCTCCGTGGGCTTTTCCAGCACACCAAAGAGCTTGTGGGTGCCCGGAGGGAGGGAGGGGGGCAGGGGAAGCTTGAGGCAGGACTGGGGCTGGCTGGGGTTTTCTCAGGTTGCAAGAGAGGGAAGGCAGCTGCCAGGAGCATCAGATTGGCTCTGCTCAAGCCCCATCCCCATCCTGCCAGCTCGCTTGGACCAGCGCCCCCATCCCTGTCCCACAGCCCCTCTTGGACCAGCTCCTCCATTCCCATCCTCCAACCCCACTTGGACTGTCTCTGCTCAGTCCCCATCCTGCTTGGACTGGCACCTCCATCCCACCACCCCCGGAGGACTGGGCCCCCATCCCTTTCCCATCCCTCCAAGGTGCAGTGGTTGGCTGTGCCCACTCCTCTTGGTGGTGGCCCCAAGCACCAAGACAGTGCCAGGCCTTGCCTGGGGAGGCACCCCAGACCCCAGCGTGGGACCTCCAGCTCCAGGCCAGCAAGAGCCACGGGTGCTGCCAGAGCCAAGGGGGAACTGGGGTACCCTGCGGGTGCCACAGGCCAACGCGCTGCAGAGCCAGGTCATGCCGGGGTGCCAGCTGTGGGGACCCTGTAAGGCAGGAGACCTTGGCCCAGCCCTCTCAGGTGGACACTGACACCATTAGTGGTTTGAGGCTTTTTATTTGGAGCAAGTCGCTGCTGCCTTGCAGGATGCCAGGGCAGGCTCTGGAGCTGCTGCTGCTCCCCCAGCGCTGGCAGCAGGGCTCAGCCCCGACTCCTGCCCCAGCTCCTACTGACTCTGCCCCCAGTCGCTCCAGGACATTGGCCATCCCCGCGCTACTGGGGAAGGCCGGACGCAGAGCAGGGGACACACATCCCGGCCCTGCTAGGCTGTTCTGGAGGGAGCCCAGGCTCAGGCTGTTTCCAAGCACAGTGAGGTGTCTCAGAGAGAGGGGAAGAGAACCCTGTTGAAACCAGGGCTTGGTCCCCTTGTCCTAGGGCCTGCCAGCACAGCCCTGGGCATGGTGGGTGGGTGCCCAGGCAGCTTTATGAGGTCCTAGTTGCTATATGGTGCAACAAATCCACCAGGATCCAACCATCTGACTGCTTTGGGTGCATGGGATAAGGGATGTGCCAAAGACATGACACGACATGTGCTCAGACAGCAGCACTGCCAGCAGAGCCAAGATCTGAACAAGGTGGCACCCAGCCCTCCCCCCCCCCTTTTTTTTTTTTTCCTTCACAAAAAACATGGTTGGTGCTGCTGCCTGGGGCTACCCCAGGCAGCAGGACCTGTCCTAAACCAGCCACATGCCTCTTTGCATGGGGAAGGTGGAAGGGGACGGGGAGCTCAGCACTGTCTGAGGGCCTGGGCCAGGTTGCAGCTGGGACCAGCACAGCTGATGCTACATGGAGGCGGCTGGTGGTGCAAAGTGAGTGTATGTAGAGGGATTTCAGAAGGTCATTGCAATGTGAGGACACTGCTTTTCACTGTCCTGGATCAGAGCAGTGCCAGAAATGTGGTGCTGCAAGAAGCATTGAGCTGCCAAGTTACTCAACCTGTAACCTCAGCTCATAAGGCACGGTGATGGCTCCTGCTGAGTGGGTAGCAAGCGTAGCTGCCCTGGCCCCAGAGGAGATGGCTCCTGCATCCAGGAGGGCCAAGGTCTGTCCAGTGCACAAGGGATCCAGCGGATCAATGTGGGGAATCTCCAAGCAGGCAGAGCTCCTCCAGCACGGGCCACAGAGAGCTGCTCGCAGCCCTGGGTTCAAGCAGCCGCTCCTGAAACCCACTCAGCGCTGATGAGCACCTAACAGAGTTCACAGACTTGCCAGCCAGAGAAAGTCCCATTTCTCCTAGTTCAGTGTATGGAGGGGCCATCTGCTTCCTCAGAGGTGGCCCGCTGAGGTAAAGAAGAGGTTTGCCATGGAGAGAACATCTCTGCAGTATAGTGGAGTGATGGACAGCAGGGTCTCGGAGCCAGTCGATGGGTTGTTGTTAAATTACACGCAGACATACTCGCACACACGCGCAGACACACTCACACTCAGACAACTAACAAGCTCTTCTGTAAACCAAACTCCAGAAACTCCCACGATCCTCACTGATCCCACAGCCAGTGCTGGGAAGGGACGGGGCAGGCCGTGGGCATCCTTACATGTTCCCACGGTACGTGATGTTAGTGAAGGTAGATGTAGCCTCCTTATACAAAGGGTTGTGGCCCTGGAGGAAAAAGAAGACATGAGTGTCACCACTTTGAGCATGGCATCAGGCTAGTACGCAGCATTTGCTCCACTCTGGAGAAACTGAGGTGCCATTTCAGCATGGAGTGGTGAATCCACACCTCCACTCAAGGGCTCTGACTTTTAGCAGCTCTCCCTGAGGTTTCATGGCTGGGAGAGAGCAGGAAAAAGCTGCACTGGAGCATAGGAGCTGCGCTGGGAGCAGGCAAGGAAGCAAACGGGGCTCCTGGAAGAGCCATGCCACACCACGCCATCCCACCTCATCTCTTCCCTTCCCTCTGCAGCAGTGGTGGGGACAAGGGAGGAGGCACTGTTGCTGTCCCAGCCCTCTTCCTCATGTGGTGGATGCCTCAGCCCTTCCAGGCGTCTTGTGGCAGGAGGGACCTTCTGCCTCGCTCACGGGGTGGAAACACTGGTGCGGGCAGTGAGTAAGAGGGTCATGCCAGCGGCAAGTGCTTGGGTTGCACTGGAGGTGAGGGAAGCATCTAGGACATCTGCTCTTCCCTGTGCATGGCTCCAGGGATGGCAGCAGGCACGGGGATGGGGGTCCAGGTTGGGGCTGCCATGCTGAGTCCTGTCCCAAGCCACACATCGGAGAGGAACGAGGTGAGCTGGTCCTTAACGAACATCGCCATGGGACCACAGACAGGGATTGGGCTCTCCGACTGGGAGCGCTGGGATCTGGTTCTGCTCAGACCTGGCGTTAAACTCTTGGCACTGAGGGGCTCCTGCCTTGTACACAGGACCCCACTGGCCCTTACCGTGTCCCACTTTGCCCTGGCCTTCTCCTCCTCAAACCTGGCAAACTCCCGACGGTCGTGGATGGTGATGAGGAGCTTCCAGATGAGCAGAGCAGCAAGGCCAATGAGCAGGATGGCCCCCGTCACTGAGAGTAGGACCACCAGGATATCTGGCCCCTTCGGGCAGTCTGTTAGGGAAAGGAGGCAAGGGTTAGATGGCCTCAGCACCTCCGGGGGAATTAAAAGCAGCTGAGGGGCTACCCTGTTGCACAGCCTGACCACGGGCATAGAGAGCATCTCTGGGCTAAGGGTGACTTTGTCCTCCACTGTTGGAAGGCAGAAGCCTCCACCCTTGAGCGCACCAGTCTCTGTGAAAGGGGGACAGGGTGCTCATGCTGAGGTACTCAGGCTCCTATCTATAGGGCCCAGAGGAGTACAGCAGGCTGGGGTCTGTACCCAACTGCCCACCCTAGAGTTGTCTGCTGTCTGCTTCATTGTGCCTGTTGATGGCCCAGTGTTCCTGAGCCAGCAGGAGGAGCCTGTGCCTCTGCCTGTGATCAGACTGTGGCTACAGACTGTGGCTACATGCCAGGGGTGCCAGAGGTCTCACCGCAGCAGAGGGGAGATGACAGCGCAGGAGACCAAGTTCTTCACCTGGCTGAAAAATCATCCAAAAGCAGCCCAACTGGCACCCCTCCACCACCCCTGCTCGCAGCTGCCAAGCTGCACGTCGACACTGCGCTCAGCCTGACGCGCCAGGAACAGAGAGACATCCGGTGCGAACCTGGGAACAGCCAGCCCCCACTTCCCCCCACACCGGGCACCTCGCACAGCGCTGTGCAAAAAACCCCAGACCTTGCTGCTTTGTCTCCCCTTGCACAGAGGCCGGGAAAGGGGTGGGATGCAGCACTGCCAGCAGCAGGCGGCTGTAATTAGAGCCGGCAGCTGCTTTATTGACCCTGCTTTCGAAGGATCTGCGGCCGGCTCAGCTGGAAAGAAGCTCTCCCGCCTGCTGGAGGCCCAGCAGCACCGGATACCCCGGGCTGCTCTGCGTGGGAGGCAGCCGCATCCCCTCCCTCCGGCTCTGCCCAGCCCCTGCACCCTCCTCCAACAAGGAGGGCTGGGTGCAATGCTGGGAAAATGAAGCATTCCTTCTGCATTGCTAACGACATCTCAAGAAAATCTGAACCGTGGCGTCAGAGATGGGGTCAGGGAGGTGGGAAGGTTGATCCTCCTCCCTGTTGGCATCTCGGCCTCAACTGGGAGTGAAACAGCCCAGCAACACAGCAGGGAAACGCAAGACAGAGGCAGGAAATTACGGCCCCAGATAGCGTGAGGCAAGGAACAACGCAGCTTTTAACGCCTCTCCAGCCCCAGATCTCTCCGCCCTGCTGGGACCGGGGAGCAGAAGCACGAGGCGCAAAGGGACTCCCAGCCCAGCTGCAGCCAGTGCTGGAAAACGGCTGGCACCAGCCCCTGCCCACCCACACAGCCCTTCCAGCTCTCTGGGAGGGCACGAGACCAGCTCAGCTCCCCATGGGAAGAGGAGGCAGGATGAAATGGCACTCACTGGCTCCCAGCCTGGCTAGGCAGCACAAGTGGACAGAGGTCCAAAGAGCTCAGGCGTGCAGCACACGCTGGCTCCTGCGGAGCATCAGCTTCAACCAGCTCTTGGCTCAGGGCCCGGCTCTCAGGAGGTGCAAAGGCTCAGCAGAGCCCGAGCCAGCTGGGAGAGGCAGCTGAGCGAGCAGCAACTCCTTTGGTGGTGGGGACATCTCAAAGCCACACTGCCAGGTGGATGGACGCCCAGAGGAAGCAGATGTCTGTCCCTCCGGCTCTCCCGAATGGCAACAGGACTGGTTTACGGAAGAATGGGAAGTGGGAACACCCATATGGGTCCTTGACTCCTCCCAGCTGGACTACTGCCAGCAGCGGCTCTTCCTGCTCCGTACGGGCTAAACCCCGAGTGCCTGAGTTTGCTGGTGGCTTTCTGGAGGGAGCAGGATCTTTGGGCTGCCCAAAGCAGCTTGCTGGCACTGCTGAACTCCTGTGCAGTGGCAGGAGGGCTAGAGGCTCACAGAGGTGCTATGGGCTCATGGAAGGACTCACAGCAGCCGCTGGGGCACAGGCATACCTGGCTCCTCTATGACGGAGAGGATGGACTTCCCGCTGGAGTCCTCATAGTACTGGAACCTCACCACGCAATCGTTCTCGTCCTTGTATGTGCAGTTCACGGCGTCCTTGCCCCTGTCGCCTGCGGAAGCAAGAGGCTGTCAGAGCTCACCTCACCAGGCACGGGTGAAGCACACGCCAAGCAAAAGACCTGACCCTGGGGATGGCATAAGCAGCCCCAATTTCCATGGTTTGGAGCAGAGATTTGTGTCTGGTCCGGCCTGCAGTCCACCTGCCCTGCCGAGTGCCTTGGCCCCTCTCTTACCGAGTTCCTGGACCGTCTCGATCTCATCGCGGCACAAGCGGCTGCAGGACTGCTGGTCCACGAGGACACCCCGCTCAAACTTCTTGCACTCCACGCACTCCCTGAGCAAGAGGAAGGAGATGCCATGAGCAGAAGGGAAGCGTTGGGGGCTCTCCGTGCTCTCCCCCTGGGAGCTGTCACATCTTTCAGTTTGCGATTTCCCTGGACAACCCTGCTCACCCTGAGCACCAGCGATCCCAGCAGTGACAGGCAGGCCACCCAGAACTGCAGACCCCCATTTCTATGAGCAAGCCACCCTGTTGCCATCACTTGCTAGATCTCGGCAAGCCTAGCTTAACTGGGCTGCTGCTGCTGCGGCACAGACAGTGGACAATGACCCCACTGCCAGTTCTCGTTTCCCTGATGCACTCTGGCCCGGCATGGCATGTTTCTGCCTTGCTCTGGCCCTAGCGCCTCACTCACTTTTTGATGGTGCAGGCGTCTGGGCATGTGGGACACTTCTCGCAGGTGTCGCCGTAGGAGCCGGGCTGGGTGCAGTCGCACTTGCCGCAGATGCAGGAGCCGTGCCCGCTGCACACGAGGCCGTTGCTGGACATGCAGGTGTCGGTGCGGGTGGTGCAGTTGCAGTAGTCCCCGGTCCAGTCCGAGTCGCACAGGCAGTCCCCGCAGCTGCATTGCCCGTGGCCTGGGGACCACCATGAGAACATCAGCACCTGAGCCCTCGAGTGTCCTCTGAGAGCACAGCTGAGCCTCCTGTGCTGTGCTAGGCCTGGCCCTAACGTCTGTGCTGGGCTGCGCCTCCTCCCTGATGCCGGTCCCATCCCTTTGCCTGCAGCGTCCCCCGCTCCATTAAGCTGCCTCCATGATGCCCTTCTTGTTCCATCCAGATAAGAAAAACGTGACAAATTTCAGGCTGAGCTGCCTCAGCTCTGGCAGGTTGGTTGGCAGCAACAGCAAGCGAGCCCTGATCAGCTCCATCTCTGCGCTATTCAAGTTTTGGCTTTTGTCTTCAGTTTCAGATTAAGTTAGGACGTCCAGGCAAAACCCATCAACTGCGGCTCACTTCCCAGCCCTGAACCATTTGTGAAAAGCCGATTGCCAGGAAAAGCCTGACAAGTTCTGCCCGCTCTCCGAGGCTGGTTTGATCACAAAAAGCAGAGACAGACAGACATGCAAAAATCTTACCAAAGCCTGGAGCTATTTGGATTGCGGTTTGATTTTTGAAAGTTGATTTTTTGGAAACTTGAAAGTTTCCAGCAAAGACAAGACTAATGGGCAGAAACACTGCGGACCAGCATGAGCCAACTCAGCCCGAGCCCTGAGTGCACAGGGGCATGTTGGGAGCTTTGCTCCCGGCGGGGGCATTGGCCAGACGCCTTCCTCACCCCTCCAGCTCTGGGGCACGGTGGCACCGCATGAGAAATAAATGCGTAACCTGGTTAATGAGGAACTAGGACTGAGTCACAGGAAAAAACAGCACCGAGCTGGGTGACAGGGCACGGAAATACACGGGCTGTGGAGGAGCTGGAGAGAAGTGGCTAAGTGTGACGTGATCGATACCGACGGGTCAGACAGGGCAGAGGGGGCATGGGCAGAGCCAGGCCAGGAGAGATGCAGCTGGCCTTATGCCAAGCCTTGCATTTGCAGAAGTCGGCCCAGAGGAAAGAGCCTGGCCACCTCTACCGTCTCAGAAAAAGCTGCATTTACTCTCCCAGCTCTTGGCATGGAGCTGAGGCTGGCCCAGGGATGTGGGCACAGGGCTGTGACAGTGCCAGAAATAACGAGCTGGTTAATTAGCAGCCCACTCTGCCTGGGGGGCAGCGATCCATCAACACCTCTCATGGGGCCCTGCCAGACCTCCGGGGAGATGGAGAAACAGCCCGTGACCGCGGCACTCAGACTGCTGGAGCCAGCGCCAGTCTTGGGTGGCCGGAAGAGGGACAGACACCTGGCCCCCTCCCAGGCAGAGGCTGGGCCCTGCCTGATAGGGGTAAAAAAACGTTTTCTCCTGTTATCACCACGCTGTTAAGATAAGGAATCAATCACAGCAGCACAGAGGCAGAGTGGGACAACAGCATGACCTACAGCTAAAGCTTAGAGGCAGTACCAGGCACGTGCATGTCTGGATGGACTCACAGGAGGACAGAGCAGTGGCTTTTGGGGCCCTCTGTTAGCAGCCACCTCACCTGGGCTTATGGAGAGAGGTTGGGGGCTGATAGCCCCCCTCTCCCCCTCTCTTGAATCCAGCCATTTCTGGGGGTTAAACAAGTTGCTGCCCACGCCAGGGCAGGCTCAGCAGACAGCTCGGACCTAACGACTTACTCTGACTGCCCCATCCCACCGATCCCCCAGAGCCGGCTCCAGTGCCAGCACTGAGCCGTCAGTAAGCTGATGGGGAAACAAAACTGGCAAAACTAACCCAGCCGCAGGGAAAAAAGAAATTACATGCTTTCAGGAGCTGAATCAGCTCGAGGCAGGGAGGGGGAAGGCACTTGGCACCGTCAGGCTCTGAGCTCAGCTGGAGCGTTTCGGAGTGCTCTGCCCTGGGAGGTGACGTGCTGCAAGTTCACATCCCAGCCCCAGCCGCTCCTGTTCCTCTCCCAGCTTCTGCGAGACCAGGACTCAGCTCCCTGGGTTCGCTGCTCCAGTGTGCTCAGACCTCCCGTGTTTACTGGAGACCAGGCAGGGGCTCACGGGATGGAGAAAGGGTCCTGGCACATCAGGACATGTTGGACAACTGCTGTTGGGAAGTGCCTTGCAAGAGACTCCAGGGCAGACCAGATCTTTCCCATCCTCAGTGTAGGAGGAATAACTGAGGATCTGGTCCTCTCTCGTATTGAAAATAGCAGGAGCCAAGATCGGAGGTGGGGAGCCCGGTATCAAATCAAGGAGATGAATATTCTGGAGGGGGGATGCTGTCAGGACGAACAATCAGGATGATTGCCTAACCACTATTTTTTCCAACAAGGAGTCTTTAAGAACCGGGTGGAGGAAAAAATTAGCACTTAATCTCCTCCCAAATCCCAACCGTGCAATATCCTTCCCCACCCTTCTCTCCTGCTGCCCAGTGTTTCCTTTCACAGAGCATTATCTCCAGCTCATCTGGGCCTGTGGAAGGGCTTTGATTTGCGTCTAAGCAGGGAGGCGAGCCCTGTTTCTAAGCCCAGGAAGGAGCCCGTCACCCTGCTGTGGCTTTTAGGCACAGGGAGAGTGGAGGGGATACAAGCTGCCAGAAACAGAGTTTTTTCCCCCCCTTGCTCCAGATCCTTGGCTGCTCCAGGGAGAGCCAGGGCTGCAGGAAGTCAGTGGTGGGGGCAGCTGCCCTCTCTCTCTCTAGGGCCTTCTGAAGGTGTTGAGGGGTCCCTGGGCAAAAAAAGACCCACCTCGGGCTTGGGCTGGGGTTCCCAGTGTCCTTCAGGAGCAAGTCAAGAGACACCAACACTGTTCAGGCAAAAGAAGAATTGGTAGCTGCTTAAAACAGCCTAGTCATCCCCCATCCACGGGAAAGAGGGCAATGCAGAGGCGCAAAGGAATCACTGCTGTACTCGCCTCCAACGAAAAAGGGGAAGCTACTCAAGACGTGTTGGACAAGCCCCAAAATAGCTGGTTTCTCCATTACTTGTGAGCTTGGGCGTCAAAAGATGCCACAGCCTCTCGAGTTCACCCGGAGCTGCCTCCCTTCCACGTGTTAACCGCCCTGCTTCGCTTGCCACCGCTGAGCAAGTGCCACTCACCCGAGCACATCTGGCCCTTGAAGCGGACACAGGAGAAGTCGTCGCATTCGCAGTACTTGCCCGTCACCTTGCCGAAGTCGCTGCTGTGACACACGCACTGCCCGCAGATGCACTCGCCCCGCTGGCTGCAGAGGGGTTGGCCCTCGCGAGGGCTGCAGTTGTCCTGCTGCGAGGGGTTGTACTCCTCCTCCGAGCACTCGCAGTGCGAGCCCAGGCGGCCGGCGTTGCAGCGGCACACGCCGCACTCCAGCGTGCCATTGCCCTGGCTGCACGAGGGGCTGCTGGCCTCGGCCTGAGCCTCGCAGGAGCAGTCGCAGTCGAAGTTCACCACCACGGTCAGGCTGTCCTTGAAGCCCACGGGCTTGATGGTGAAGGATTTCTGCCCTTCCTGCGGGCAGCCCCGCACCTTGGCCTCGATGCTGAAGCTCACCTGGGGAGGGGTGTCGAGGTGTCAGTACCCCCCAGTAGGATATCAGGGTACCTGCTCCAGTCTCCTGGAGCTCTGCTGCTCCAGCACCATTGCACCCAGCTGCTTGGTCTGGGCCCAAGTTTAGGGACATGGGACCAAGCAGGCCTCTTAAAGCTTTCCAGAGCACAGTTTGGGGCAGGGCGCTGCCTGCCAGAGCAGCCAGGCCGAATCAGTCCAAAAGCCCATGCAGGCCTGCATCCTATCTGACCCTGGCCAGCAGCACGCACAGAGCTGGAGGACCACAATCTGCATCCGGCAGACTGGAAATAGCATTTTCCCCCATTCATCTCTCTGCTGCAAGGAGCCTGCAAGGTGCCCTGCAGGGCAGTGTCATAGGGAGGTGGGGGGGATGCTGATGCAGGCAAGGCTGGGCCCACGGAGGGCATCGGGTGAGCTGGCCATGCCCAGCAACCCTGTGGGCTGCGCTCCCCTTTTTGACTAGCACAGCTACATCAAGGGGGGAGAAAAAGCGAGGATGCCAATGGGAGCCTCACCGTGTCCCCGATCTTGAGCCCCATGCATGACTTGAGTCCAGGGATGACCTCGTCGTTGAGGCAGGTGGCATTGAAGGACAGGGACAGCTCTTCAGGGAGATCACGTACTTCCAGCTCCACCTTGGAGCGGATTTTCTGTGAAGGGGCAAAGAGAAGTGATGGAGCAGACAGCATGGGTCAGGCAGGGCTTGGCCCCAGCAAGAGGGTGACAGCCAGGACATGGGGGCCCTGCAGCATCGCAGCTCTTTGCGGCTACCAGCAGCTGGGACCACACACTGCTGGCACCCCTGTCACCCCCTCTCTGCCTGCCAGGAGCAGCAGGCTCTGTGCACCCTCACTGCTGCCTCCATCTCACTGCTGTCCCCGACACGGACATGCTTCTGCTCGCTTGTTCTCAACAGGGGCAGAGAAAAGGATGTCAGCAGGAAAGCTCCTCTTCCCACAGTCCCTGAGCGGCCGTCACACCACAGCAATGTTCCCATGTGCACTAAAGCAAGCAGGAAAGGAGCCAAGTGCCCTGAGTCTTTCTCAGGCCTCAGCTGCATCGGGAAAGGCTGTCGAGGACAGGAAGGGACAGACGTTGCGGATGCAGTGATCTCACTTTTCCCGGCCCACCCTGCACACGCAGGCAGAGGCAGATGCTTCCAGCTGGTCCAGGGAGGCTGCTCAGGGCCAGAGAGCTGTCAAGTCTGTGTGGGTGGTTTGTGGCACGAGGTGGTAGCTATTTTGGGAGGGAGAGGGCTATTTTGGGGGTCACCACAGTATACAGCTCTCCTTCAAGCACCCGAGGCAAGGCTCTTTGTGTCCTGCAAGCAGTTACTCTTCTAAAATAAGGGGGCCCCCACTGAGCTGCCTGGGCAGGGCTGGAGCTGCACTGCCCAGAGAGACATGGTGGCACTGCCCACTCACCCCATAGGAGTCCACGATGAGCTGCAGAACGTTGCTGGAGTCTCTGGACAAGGTCCCCACAGTTGTGCCTGGTATCAGCTCGCTGTAATTCTAGTGAGAAAACAGAAGCATGGTCTGCTTGCAACAGGTGAACATGTCACAGCTGGGCCAAGCTGTGCCTGGGCGTGCAAGAACTTCCTGAGCCAGGCTGGGCTCCACACAGCACACGCACTTGCCCTCCTCATGTGGCTGTGAGGATGTGGAGCTGCCAGGCAATGCCCAGCGACCTGCAGCCTGCTGGAGAGGCTGCTCCTTGGGACTCCACCAGCCACCTCGTGAGGGGGGTTTTCCACAGCAGCTGTTACCTGGTAGAGGCCAACCACAGTATCTGTCACAGCAAAGATCAAGTTGATGTTCTTCTGCGAGAGTTTCTCGGTCATCAGGCCCAGAGAGGGATAGTCCTAGGGAGAGTAGAGAGGCTGTAACCTGGGAATGGAGATCTCCCTGGTCTCCATCACACTCCCTTGGCAGGGCTAGTCCATGCTTCCCATCCCACTGGGATCTTGAGCAGGAGCTCTGGCCTCCCTAAAGCTCGTCTGATTAGATCAGGAGGTCCAGTGTCTCACTGCAAAGAGGCAGGCACTGCTCCTTGGGGCAATTCAGAGAGCCTCTAACACTTGGAAGAGTCACACACACACACACACACACACGCACACGCACACGCACACGCACACGCACACGCTTAGCTGGTACCATGTGCCTGCAAGCTCTCCTCTGCTTTGTTTCAAAATGGATAAAACATTCTGCTGTGGCCACCTACACCTACAGCACAGGGAGGTTTCTCCCCTACCCGGCATGTGGGCCCTGGCTTACCAGTGTGGTCGAGGCCGAGTAGAAGTTATCCTTGTCAATGTGGCACTGGGCATCGTTGGGCTGCACAATGCCTGCCAACCTCCCGTCCAGCGCGATGTGGGTCTTGGCATCCGTCGTGAAGACCAGCAGGTGGGATGCGTCATTTCTCCAGCCGATTTTCTCCTGCAATGAAGGCACGGGCAGCTCCCAGTCTCACAGCAGCATGTGCTGAAGGCAGCCCTACACACCATCAACCTGGCTACTCCCTTTGCTGCCAACTCAGGTCATGGCCTGGCCGTATGGGCCCCTCAACCTGTGACTACAGAGGGAATCGAAGGAAATTACTTTCCCAGTAAAGTGCTATGTGGTATATTTGGGCTGCGGTGCTGGGCAGGTGAGCCTGAGCTGCTTGCAAAGGTGCAAGACAGGAGTTTTTGTATCCCTCAGTCATTAGCCACCTTGAGTAACTCTAGCAAATTAAAACCTGTGTCCAGTATGAGCAAAATCAAGGTGTGGGTACAGGAGACTTCCTTCTAGGCTGGTTACTTCAGGGCTGACGTGGGATTGCCACGTCAGCCTCTGAAGCACCTGCTCTGCTCCTCTGTCCTCCTAAGACCTCAGGGTCCTGCTCTTCCCTTGCCTCGGCTGTCTGCCTGGAAACACCCTTGTCCAGCATTCACCCTGTCCAGACTTTCAGCCCTGCTGTGGCTCCACAGGGCTTATAGTCCAGCAAGATGCTCTCCTGGCAGGGTTGGGTGGTCTCTGCTGATCCATCAGGCCCAGCCTGGTTACCCTCTCCCTGCCCCAGCCAGGCATTCTTACATCGCAGACGGTGGCTTGGATGATGGCATCGAAGCCGCCCTCTGGCGCATCGCGGTTCCGCGAGACGCTCTGCTTCTGCACCTCCTCATTGAATCGGTTCACCTCATCTGTGAGCGCTAGGACGTGTTTGTAGCCAAACATGGGCAGGCAGGTCTCGCCGATCCTGGGGGAGGCAGGGGGAGGAGAGTAGTCAGGGCCCTGGGGCATGAGACTTGCTGGGCATTTCCAGCTCCCACCTCAGCCCTGCAGCCATCTCCCATCCTATGGTTCTCTCTGGGATGCCTCTTCTTCCTGCAAGCAACACAGCCCCTGCCTATTCTTGTTTGAAGCCTGTCCTGGAAAACAGGACTTCTACACTGCTGTCAGGTCTTGCTCTGGCCCAGGCCTCAAGTAAACTAATAAGGAAGGGAAACTGAGGCACAGGATGGGGGACCGACTCACTCCTGAGTTCTATCTTTACCCACAGTAAAGACTCAGCTACCCTGACAGCCCAAGGATATAGCAGAAGGGTCCTTCTTCATCCTCTACCTATAGGGTGGCTGGTGAAGGATCTTTTGAAAATCCATCATGTTCTAGTCATCCTAGGCTCATGTCAGCAGTCCCCGCTTCAGTGTGACAACTTGAGGCTCTGGTGTACGAGCTCTGGAAAACCTGGTTATGGGAGTCTTGTCTCACCCAGTTCTCAGCCTTACCCTGCTGGGAATTCCATTTCCCACGCCCAGCACAATGGATATTATGGGATTTTTCAGAAGTTTGTTACTGTCTCTGAGCCTCAGCATCTTTCCTGAAAAATGGTGGAAACTTGTTTGCACCCATAGCCTTTCAGGGTGAATGATACTTCAAAGTTTTTATCTGCTCTTTCTGCCTGCGTCAGCCTGTTCTTCCCTGTTTGTCCAAGGTTTAAGCCCTGCCAGGTTCCCAGTAAATCAGGCACCCAACTCCCTGCTGAAGTCCATTTCTGCAGGAGAGTTTGGACCAAGCTCCCACAAGGCCTGTGGGAAGAAAAGCCAGAAACTGAGCCCAGGAATCCTACTGCATCCTTTTTTGGATGCAAAGGGCCAAATCCTTGGCAGGTGTGACCAGCACCGCTCCACTGCTTCATACCAGGTACCCATGCAGTATCTCCCAATGTGACAAAGTGAAAACACTTTATCCCAGCCACGGTCCAGTAGCATACTATTAACTTCTGGCTCTTACAGGCCTCCCCAACTGTTGACAGCTGATGCATCAGGCTGGGACTTACTCATAGCAAGGATTTCTGATGGCTTCTGGAGGAGAGATATACATGTAGGGAGAAATGGGCTTGTCTACGAAGGCTCCAAAGCCAATGCGTAGGTTGCTGGTTAGCTTGCCCATCTCGCTGGCCAGCTTGGTGCCCAGGTTCTGAATGTTCCTCAGATCGTCCTTCATGGAGTTGGACAGGTCCATCAGGTAGTAGATGTCCACGGGGTAGTCTTCCACTTGGCGCACTTGGACGCGAAAAATCTGGGAGTCATCTGTAATGCAACATGGCAGCGGAGTGAGAGATTCTCCCTGGAGAGGAGCAAAGGGGGCTCATCACAGGACTAGGGAGCAACCAAATCTACAGGGTCAACAGGAGCCCAAAGAGATGGTCTAAAGCTGCTGGGAGGAGAACACCACAGTTAAATAGACATACAAAGGGGCAAAAAAACCTACCGCAGGGTGTTTGCAGAGAAGGTATGCTGTGGATCCCTCAGGGATGGCAAATGTGGCTTAAGACTCTTGTTCTCCAAATCTCTCATTACTGGATGTTAATAGATCCTTCTGCTCAAAACTAACTGTCCCTGGCTGTCCCACACTAACACACATTGGCTGGCACGAATGAAACAACCCGTGCGTGGGGCAGCAGGTCTTATGGGGATGGTCAGGGGACTATCCTGCTGCTTAGGGCTTCTCTGGGCTCCTGAAGCCTCAGAACATCTCTCAGCCTCCTGGCCCACCCCTTATCCTTTCCTGCTCCTCTTGGCTCCTCCCAGCCCCCGCTGGGAAATTTTTTGGTAAACCATTTTCTATTGAAACAAAAACCTCCTTAGACAGGACCAACACTTTTCTGGGGAGCAGGCCAGTTTCAATGACTTTTACACTTTGAAAAAAAAATGCTGAAAACACTTAGGGTTGACCTTTCTTTCTGCTTTTTAAACAAGACAAAGGTCCTTTCTTGCTGTCCTTTGAAACAGCTGCTTTGAAATGTAAGCTAAGGCACAGCTGCAGTCTTCTCAGAACACCTCAAATTTGGGGAAGAAGCTTCACTTGAGCCAGAATTATTCCTTTTCTTGTTCTTTCCCTTTTAAGTTTGCACATCTGAGATGCTGACTTTCAGGATGGAGAAAGTATCTTCACACTCTAGGAAACCAAAGAGCTCCATCCCCCATCCAGCTGTCCGAAGGCCAGCTGCATTGTCAGATCACCACTCGGGGATCTGAACTTTTTGCTCGGAAAGCATCCATTTTCCTTGCTGAGCTACAACCCCAAGGACTCACTAAGGCTGTGGGACCATGGGCAGTGACCTGTCCTGGTCATATCCTTCAATATTCGTGAGTCCAAGACCATAACTCATGCCAAGCCTTCTTAGTTAGGCAGAGATGGTATCAAGTCAGGGCTTTCATCTACTGCTTCCAAGGAACAGGTCCTTCCTGCCTCAGTTTCTCTCCAGAGCAATGCATGTACCTGCTTCTTGCCAAACACCTTTTGACCTAAGACAGCAAGGGCTACGTAGAAGCTATTCGTCCCCACTTTGTAGGGAAGAGGGCACGTCAGACTGCCATTATTCTGATGGGTCAGGACTCCCCGTGGCCAGGCCCAGGGATATGAACAGAGAGCCACATGCTATCAGTCACTGAAACCTGGCCCCAGGGTTTTAATGAGCACACAGAATTGAAATTTGTTCCTGCTGAGACTGGAAGGCACCCAAGGGCCCCACTGGCTACTGAATCATCCCAGGGACAGCATCCAAAGGAGCTACCAGCCATGGCTGGAAACAGTGAGCAAAAAAGTTCTCGTGAGAGAACAGCTCCGAAGTTCCAAGGAAGACAAAGAGACTAATTCATGCGTGACAGAAGTTAGTTACATCCTTACTAGGTGCTGGGATGCCATAGTAATGGGGGCAGACGGAAACCCACAAAAGATTGTCATGGTCATTTCAGCTCCACCATCCCTAACCTCACTGGCTTTCCTCCCTCCAGAGCAGGTAATGCCGATGGTTTTACACACAGCTGTGCCAGGTTGAACAATTCAAGTTTCTCTGGTCTTCTTAGCCCTTTTATACCACCACCAGAGCAGATTACCATTAACAAGAGCACACGATGAGCTACACGCCAGGACAGGGCAAGGTCACGGTATGGCACCATTTTGCTCTGCTCTCCACAAACGGGTTTTGTGACCTTGAGTGAGTGATGCCATTTAGTTTTGCCTCCTGCCTGGTGTCACTTTAAACTCCTCAATGTACAAGGATGTGAGAGGTGGTGGTGGGTGATGTTACGGTGGTGTAGGATTGAAAATGACCTTAACAGTTAATTGGCTCCAGCCTGTCTGGCTGAAATGAACCTGGTAAATTATGTTAAAAGGGGACCTGTTGGCAGTTCAAACCTACCAGTCCATGTTAGACACAAGCTGTCTTTCACTAAAGCATTCAAAGAGTCCAAATCTCCTTTTCAAGCAGTTTGTGTTGTTGAGGCCCTTACCTGGCCGCAGGTTCAGCTCTATTTTCTGGGGGCTCATCTGGGTGGTGGTGGAGGTCCCCGAGCCTTTGTCGCTGAGAGGCCGGTTCTCCAGGACCCTTATGCTGCTAGTCGGGAACTCGATGTGGTCCTGCCTGCACCCATTTTGGAGGAGGTTGCTGTGTAGGTCACAGCGAGGTGATCCTTGGGCCAAGACCTGCAGGAAGGTGGCAGAGTCAGTGGCCAAGGCAGCCAGGAACCAACCAGTGTGATGGTGGGGTGGAGGAGAAGAGAGGGCCAGGTTTTCTCTGGAGAGCTGTGGCTGAGTCATGTGTCAAGCAAAACCAAGATAAGAGACAACAAGGCCTCCCCGGAGGGGAGGAGGCAGACAGATAGCAGGTCCAGGATCAGCAAGTCCCACAGAGCCACAAGAACCATCTTTCTGGCCAGCATAGCTTTTACTGAACATTGCTCCGCTTCCTGATCTCCACCCACATCCTGGTCCAAGTCTCTCGCTCTCCTTTCCAAGGATGTTCCCTGCCTGCAGCCTCATCCTTGTGCATGGACCCACCTGGCTGGCTCCTGCACCCCTAAAGGTACGCTCAGCAGTACCTTGCTCAATATTGTCCAGCTCCTTGCCCACACCAGCAACACCTCCCTGCCCCATCTGCCTGCACTGTCCTTCAGGCCCCTACTGTCCCAGGAAAGATCAACTTTCGTCCCATCAGCAGTCTATAAGTCACATAACCGGTTTCTTGAAATGAATGGGCTTTACACAGGGCTGCCCAAGATGAACTTTGCCAAGGTGGTTTAAGAGAGACCCCCTCATGCTGCCCGCACAACCTGCCTGTCCTCTGCAGAGACCTCCCTGTCCTCAGAGCAGGTTTGGGTTCGGCCAGGGAGACCTCTTGCCCCCTGGCTCTTACACCAGCTGCTATAAGGGAGCACAGTAATCCCTGCAGAAAAGGAAGCAATGGATAACTTATCCCTGACAAATTCCTTCCTGCCTCCTAGTGGGTGGAACCTCAGGTTTGGTTTATGACAAAGCCAACATCACCTATGGGGTGGCTTTGTGTGCTGGGGGACGGTGAGACAGGACGTGAATGCTGGTAGGCTGCGGATGAGGGACAAAGCTTGGGACATTTTGGAGTTTTTTAAGTTTCAGAAAAAAAGAGCTAGCTTTCCCCCCCACCTCTTTCTTGACATGCAGCCTTAGAAATGTTGCTGTGAGCAAGGGACAGGCCTGTTAGGGCTGAACCCACTGCATGAAATAGTTTAGTTCCTGTCCGAGCTTATCTTCAGCGCTCCAACTTCCTGCTGGATGGAGACTGACGGGGGAAAAGGAGGACCAAAAAAGGAGAAAAAGAGTGAAACAGCCACTGAGCCACGGGAGAAACTATCAAGAATCCATCAGAGGCAGGAAGCCCAAAGTGTGAAGTCACTATGAATCTCCAGCCCTTTCCGTCATTTCCTAGAAAGCTTCCTGGCCTCTTCCCCCTTATCATGGCTCAGGCAGATGGGGCTTGTACCACCCTTGTGCCTGCTCTTGAGATGACAAATTTCTCAAAGACAAATATGCGAATATTCCTCTCCTGGCCCGACGCTGCTGGGATGTGCAGTTGCGGGTCCCAGCTGGGCAGCAGACACCCTCTGCTCTGACCGCAGGGTTTCCCTAGCCTCCAGCTCCCTCCTTGAGTGACAGAGCTCAAATCTTTCTACACTCACAGAAGGTGACCTACACAAGTGCCACCTTTCCTTGGGTATGACACAACTCCTAGCACAAGTTGGGACCAAGTGGTTCAGCTTCCCTCTTCATTTGTGGGGCAGGGAGAAGCAAAAACCTCAGCTTTGCAACCTCTCAGCACCCAGGAGGAGGGAGAGATTCTCAGTTTGGGATATCAGCTCCCCTGAGTTCAGGCTGCCTGAGCCCAGGAACTACTTTGTATGTTTTAGGCAAAAAAGTGGAGAAGTGCAAACAGTGTCAGGAGGCCCTTTCTGGCCTACAGCCCTTCTGGGAACAGGGGCCTTTAGCTGCCTTTTCTCCTCCCTCAGTTCAACTGATTGATAGCCAGAAGACACATCAACAGGCATATTCCTCCTCTGCTGCCTCCCATTTCCACCCTACCTGCTTGGACAGTCTGCCATCAATAACCAGAACAAGTTGCCTGTCTAAATTAGCTCCCTTGCACCCTCCTGCCCACCCCAACTTGCCCTGTGGGACTCCCTGCCACACCTTGTTGTTGGGACCAAGGAACTGTGCAAAACCCTGAGGCAGGCATACCTCCAGAGCTACATCTATCTGCTACAACAGAGAGCCAGAAAATATGCCTAATTTACAACAGACCCCATCAATCATCACACACATTCCTGTCCCAGGCAGGGGAATCACTGTAAAGATATCTAGGAAAAAAGCAGGCTGAGCAGAAAGGCCTTTCACTGTGATGCTGTTCTCTTGGGTGATACCTTCAGGTCCTTGTGGCCTCCCCGGCTCCCTGAGGGCATCTAGCACCTTTAAGGATTAGCAGCAACATTACTGCATGATCCCCAGGGAGGCAGCCCATTAACCCCAGTGCCACATCCGTCCCCTTTCCTGGCAGCCCTAAACATCATGATCAGCTCAGGACTTGCAGGAACCTCTTAAGTGAAGTTTGGCTACAAGAAGGACATGTCCAAAGATGGACATTTGGCTACAGAGCCCTTGCAGATTTTTCTTCCCCCCTCTTCTCCACAGCCTCACCGGACCCAGGGACTTGGGGAACCTGCCAACACTGTGACGCAATGAGTTCACTCACTGGAACGCTCTGTACAACCCCACGCTCCTGTCAGCACGGCCCTGCTTGCCTGGGCAGAGGCTCTCCAGCGCAGGGACGTGGCAGGGCATGTGCTCCGACCTCCTCTGCCAGAAGGCACTCTGCAGCCCCTGGCAGAGCTTTCCCAGTCCACTACCCCTTTGGGCATCTCTGCATCTGTTTGAGCTCACTCCAGGACTGGAAACCCAGTGAGTTTTAGCCCTGGTCACCACCTCCAAACACTGGAAGCAAGGACAGGGTTGTCCAGCAGTGCTGGCAAAGTCAGTTGCATCCAAGAGCCCCCTTGGTGACCACAGCAGGGGGATGCTCCAGAAGTCCCATATCCCAGGGTATCCCCATTGTGATCTTGCAGGCAGCCATGCAGAGCTACAGCTTCCCTGCAGGAGAGCTTGTGGGAGGACCTAAAGCACAGAGACCTCCAAGAATTAAGCTGAAACCTCCAGCTGCTTCACTAAATCAAACCCTGGTCCAACTTTGCCTCCATCTTTGCTCCAAGGGGACCAGAGCAGGTGACATTTTGGTAGGGTATTGTGTGATTTTCCAAGATCTCACCCACCCAAAGTGGTTTCAGGGCCACTGCTCAGCTCTAAAGCTTGGCTGACTTTTCTAAAAGGAAAAGTGAGTGGACATGCACACCCATTTGTTGGTAAGAGCGGTCAAGGCTTCTGAAAATAAAGAAAACAGAATGGTCCTTTACATCAGCACTCAGTGGGGTCAGTGATCACAAGGAAAAGCAGTCAAATCCTCCTCGCCAGTCCTGTTCAAACCAAGGATAGAGCAGGAGCAATCACTAACCCCGTGCTCAGCAGGAAAACAGCTAGGACGAAGCAGCACTACAGCGGGAAAGAAAGGGATACAAATAAGGGCACTGTCCCTTTAAAAAAAGGGGGGGGGAAGGATCAGAGACCTCACCCACCCCGGGGAAATTAAACAAACCCGCAGAAAAAACCTTCATTTTGCTAAATTAAGACAATGCGGTCCAGATGTCAGAGGCAGGAGTTGCTGAGCAATTTGCAAAGCCTGGTTCTCTGGGGGCCGGTCGCTGGCAGCGAGGCAGCTCCCTCACTGCTTGTCTTGACTGTCCATGAGCAGTGTGGAAAATTTCCTTTTTTGGAAACCTTTGCTGATCTGAGGGGGAAAAAAAAATTACAGCCCCCGCTGCAACGTCAAGACACCAGCACGGCCTCGGATCGAGGAGGCTCTGTTCCTCCCTGCGCAGTGAGGAGAGGCTGAGCAAGGCCTGGTGCCCGCTCCAAAGTTCGGCTGTTCCTCGCTGGAGAGAAATCAAGTCTCATCAAGCCAAGCATCTTGGCTAATCCTGCATGCCAAGAGCGAGCTGTGAAACCCCCGTTATCTGATGGGCACAGCAAGGGGAAGCTTTTCCTCCAGTCGCGCTCCTGAACGGGAGGCTCTGGCAGAGGCGCAGGTCCAGATCCGGCACGCGCATCCCAGCACACATCGTCCAACCCGGCCCAAACACCCCAATGCAGCGGGATCCGGCCATGGCGACAGAACCCAACAGCGTTCTCCAGCTTGGAGCAGTTCTGCCCAGCCTTTTCTTTGTCCTTGCATGGGTCATGGGCACAGCCACAGCTCGAGGCTACAGAATTTCAGGTTTGGAGAAGCAAAAAAAAAAAAAAAAAACACCCACTTTTCTTACTTCTACCCTTTCCTGGAAAGGGAACTCCTTCTGGCCCTTTCGACACACAAGCACCACATTGTTTAAGGCGATGCCTCACTTAAGCCCTGGAGGAGTTTCTATCACTTCTCCCCTTCCCACCCTCACCTCCCCTTTGTCTCTTCCCTGGGGCTAGTTGCTCACCAGATGTGATCCGTGCTGGGAAACTCCCCCCCCCCCTTGTTTTCCCCGACAGACAAGCCCTACAGGCAGCATTTTTGGAGGGTATCGTGGCAGATTTGTCTAGGGTCTCATCCACCCAAGCAAAGGGACGTTTAGAGCCACGGCTCAGCTCTAAGGCTGGGACAACTTTTTGGGGGGAAGGACTAGTGAGCAGAGGGGCAGGTCTCTTTGTGGGAAAGTGGTCGAGGCTTCTGAAAATAAGTTTTTTTGTTTTTTTTCACATCATCTTTAGTTCAGTAACTAAAGCCAGGCACTGCCTCTCTGAGATCCTGGTCTTTAGGAAAGGCTGGCCTTTCCTTCCCCTCCCCACCACCCTAACCTTCCAGAGAGGCTTTTGAAACCAAAAACTAATTTTACAGAAACTTTCTTTCTAATCGATATTTTCCTCTTCCTCCCTTCAGAGCCGCACCCCCCCCCTTCCCTTTCAAACCCTGCCAGGAATTAAATTCCTTTAGTGGAATGGGCTCGCAAGAAACACACCTAAAGGAAAACGCTTTTTTTTTTTTTTCCAAAAGCGTGCTTTCGAGACACAAACAAAACCCACCTCTTTTTTTTTTTTTTGTATTTTCTTGCATTGTCACACAGGTGGCACAGGAGGAAGTTGGGGTGGGGGGGGAGCGGGGAGGAAAAAGCAGCGATTTTGAATTCCCAGTGAAAAATAATTAGCCTTTCCCAGCCAGCTCTGCGCAGCTTCCCCTTAAGCACCCGGATGAGGAGCAGGTTTTCAGAGCGACACAGGAACTGCCAGCCTGTGAGACCTGAGATGCGTATCTCAAGCTGTGGTCAGTGGTACCACATGCAGCTGCAGAATACATTCACACATGGCGAGGAAGAGATGCAGAACAGCCTGCCTCCTCCCCATCGGGTCTCGAGGCCGTCACACAGGGACCAGAGCCTGCCCCAGAGCCCAAAGGCTTTTCCCTTCCCAGGCCTCCCTCCTCCAGCTCAGGGAGGGATTTCAGCCTCCGCCCAGGGTCTCTCCTCCGTCTCTTACCTCTGCAGAGCACCAGGCGCACAGGGGGCTCACGGCCAGGCACTGCTTGCAGGAGTTCACGCCACGCGTGGTACAGATGTTACCCCCTGCAACAGCAGGACAGAGAGCAGTTAAAACCTGCCGCGGCACAGCCCTGCTGAGCCGCTGCCCCGGCTGATGCCTACACGTGTGCTGAAGTCTCAGGGCTCTGTCATTGGCTTTGACAAACAGAGCCTGCAAGAGGCAGATCCCCAAGGTCCTCGATATTTCCTCCCTGCCCCTTTTCCAACCACCCAATCCTGCTCCACAGAGCCTGGTACCTGCTGAGTTTCATCCTGCCCGGCACTGAGCCTCATTTCCCACCTGCTCAGCTGCAGCTCCCTTAAGGGGCCAAGCTCCCAGGGGGGTCCGGTGCCCCTCAGCCACCCAGGGACACCCATCCCTGCAGCCTTGCACCCATGTGGTACCAAACCTCCCCGCCACCGGCGGGTGGGGGACATCTCTGCTCTGCTGCCAGAGAGGAGAACGAGGCAGCTGCATCGAGGGCCGGATCCTCAGCTGGTGGAAACAGATGCACAGGCTCAGACCTCCCCAAAACAGCACACGGCACAGCGACTCGGGCTTGCAACACGCACGGCGATTTGGGCTTGCAAGGCCCAAAGCGAGGGGGACGGGGCAGCGTGGGGCTTGCCTGCTCCTTCCCCTCCTGCCGGGGGCCCACCGGCTGTCCCTAGCGGAGCTGCCTCCCCGCTGAGCACGGGGTTCAATCCTGGTGAAAGGCTGCGTGCGGTGATGGCACAGCTCCCAGCCCCAGTCCGTTGCGGCTCTCTGGGGACAGTCTGGGGCAGCAGGGGAGGGGGTTAATTCCCAAGGGACACAGAGCGCTGCGCCGCGGCCGGGGAGCGCAGCGGGTGAGCTGACTTTTCCCACTGACTCCAGCCTGCTCGGTGGATGCCTTCTTGGGCAGGCACTAATGTGAATAATAGCTAGTCTTGGCCTGAGTTCAAGCGTGGGGAAAGAAGGGAAGGGAAGGTTGCATGTGGCCACAGATACACCGCCAGTGGCTTGCAATGACACCCTGGGCCAAGGTTTCGCTCCACCAGTGGAAGCAGCAGTGGAGACTTCAGGAGAAACAAGCCGGCACCAGCTGTGTTGGCGCCGGTTGGATTAGATGCCCCCCGGTCTGTGCCAGGACTCAAGGGGCTGCAAACTGGGAGAGGCCCCAGGGCTGAGCCACCTTTCGCTGGGGGAGGAAGAGCTCCTCCAGTGGAGGCAAGACCTTGCGGTTCTGCGGTTCCAGCTGCCAACTGCTGACGCAAGGAGGCAGCTCGCCTGGGGCTGGCGCGGACGGAGGCACGGCCGCGCTGGGGCTGCGCTGAATCGCTCCCTCCAGGGTTTGCTAAAACTCGACTGCTTCTCGCTCCCCGGGGGCTGCCAGCATCAAGAGCGCAGCAGCTTGGCAAAGCTTTAAGCATCCCCAGCAGAATGGATGGAGGAGCCAAGTCTCCCCGGGGTTGCACGCCCAGGAGAAAGCTGTCACCCCGTCAGAGCCCCGGGTCTTTGTGGTTTGCCAGCACAGAGCAGCGGGCTCTGGTGTCTCCCCTTGACACAACGCCATCCAGGAAGGGACAAGACGGGAAACATGCCAGGGCCGTGCATCCCCCTGCCCCAGGGCTTCCCTGCTCGGTGCCCTGCTGCTTGCAGCGCTCAGGTGGAAAAAAACAGCCTTTTTCTGCTGCGCCGAGAGGAAACGCACTGCGAAACAGAAAGAGGAAATAGCTGAACGGTATTATCAGTCTTTTGGGCCAAACCGTGCCTAGCACACCACCTTCCCGCCCTGGGTCAGGCAGGCTCAAGGGGCACACGGTGCTCAGCACCGGTGCGGAGGGGACAGGCTGAAGGGGACACACAAGCGCTCCGTCGAGCCTCGCTGCAGCTGCCCCAACGCCAAGGTGGCTGCTCGGAGACTCAGCGCCGGTGCGGAGGGGCCAGTTCTCCCCAGCCGGGGCTTAGCCACCCGCGCTACCCCGCTGGTCCCACGCGGGATGGCAGCAAAAACCCCGACCGCCTCGTTCTGCACGTGGCTTCGCACCAACACCGGCGCCGAGCGGATGCCGCAGCATTCGGTGCGCGGCCCTGGGGCGTTTTGTGCATGCTCAGCACCGGTGCGGGCATCTTGGCGTTGCGTCCCAGTGCTCTCATCACACACCAAAGAAATATCGAGGCGCTGCGTGTGAGGATGGGCAAGGGACTGCTCCGAATTTAGCATTGCCCAGGTTGCAACAGGTTGATCTTCGGTGCTTTCTGCACCGAAGGCACTTAAAAATGCAACAGCTCCAGCCCTGCTCTCTCTGGTAGATGGGTTCAGATAGGCAGAGGGTGGGAAGGGAACGATCTGCTGAACGTCTGCAGCAAGCAGAGGCTGCAATGACAGCGCTGGCTCCCGCTTCCTCGAGCCTATTCTTCCTGTGTCAGCGTGAAATCCCTCCTGCCCTGCCAAACGCCGGCAGGCTGGAGCCCAGCGACGGGGCGCGTGCCATGGATTTCCGCCGTGGATCGCAGCCGGGAGCTGCTTATGAAGCGGCTCGCGCAGGGCTGCAAACAGCAGAGGAAGCATTCGCCTGGCAGCCTTCGGGGACGCGGCAAGCATTGGCAGCTCACGGTGTTTGCCAGCCCCGGGGCCGTGTTCCCAAACGCAGGGCACGGCTCGCGAAGCGGCAGGCCTCTGGGGAGCACCAGGAATGTTTCTTGTGGGCAGAGGTGGTGACATTTGGGCCTTCCTTCCCCATGACATGACCTGTGTAGCAGTCCTGTGTTGCTTGGATGGGATCCCTGGGGGACACGCTTCAATATCTATCATCACCAAGCATCCCCAGCGCCACGCGGAGCACAGCTCCGGACCCGTCTTGTGCCAAGTGCAGTGCAAAGAGCATCCAGCTTCGAGCCCAGGTGCTAATGGCATCTGCCGCTCTCCCGTTTCTGTCTCCGGCTGCTTTGGGGCCTCAACCAGCTCCATGGCCCGCTCGGCATGGCGAGCGCTCAGGAAGGGGGAGAGGTGCCAGGTAGCTGCTGTCCCTTACCAAGCCCTGTAATTTCCTTCCCATCTCACATCCCTCCCCATAACCGCTAGGCCCAACTGCTGACTCACGGCTTGCGGTTCCTTCAGCTCCTGCTAGGGCAGGATTACACCACCCCATATCACCACAAACACTCCTGGCCTCAGCTATTATTAACTCCAATGTAGCCCTTCGGTGGCATTTATCTCCTAAGTGATGGGTTTTAGCTTGTTGTAGGATGGTTTCGTCACTAGGCTCTGCCCCAGCACCGCGCCGACTGGGGAAGCGCTGAGTTCGCAGGGGCCTCTTGTCACCGGCGGGTGCCTGCAGGGACAGCCACACTCCTGGTCCTGGGACAGGGCCGAGAGCCCCCTCACAGGGCCCAGGGCTCCGGCTGGCACCTGAGAACATGAGAGACAGCGCTCCAAATCCCATCTCTTCCATCTCTTCCCCTGTGACTTTACCCAAGTCCCTTACCCACTGCCTCAGTTTCCCTCTGGACAGGGCGGGGTGCTGGGACAAACAAGGGCAACGTGGCCACGGTAGCTACCTGCAGAGGTGCCCAGTGATGAGACCTGCTTGAAGAGAGTGCAAGGTCCCCTGAAAAGACAGCTCTGCCTGGGTCATTGCTGGGATAAGCCCCCAAGACCCCAGGCAGCAGCATTAACCCTGGTCCCTGAGAGACACAACGCAGAGGATTTACAAGCTTGTTCCTGCCAACCAACCCCCAAACATCCTCCGCTTTGACTTGTCACGCGGAGAAACCTGAGCTCCAGGGCTAATGAGCCCCAGGGACATCCCTCTCCTCTGAAGAGCTCACCTGCTCCCCAGCATTTGGTACAAATCATCTCCTGCCAGTCTGCAGCATGTTGGCCCCAGTGGTTTCCTTTCCTCTCCTCTTGCTGCCACCACCAGCTGTGGTGGCTGCTCCAGAGCAACACTGGATGCCTTCAGGGCTCTCTTTTGCTCCTGTCTCCATCCTGGGCCTTGACCCACCTTCCCCTGCTGGAGATGTAAATCCCATTTACTGGTTGAACATGCCATGCGCGGTCACTAGATGGGCTGTCCTGCCTCGAGGCAGAGTGGTGGGACTGTGGTCAGTGTGACTGCCCAGAGAGGGGACATCATTTCAGATGGGGCGGCACCGCAGGGGACTCAGCAGGAGAGATGCTGCCTTGCCCCAAGGCTGCCTAGAAGCCCGCTGTCTCATCTGTCGACGAGGTCCCTGCAGGCAGCCAGGAGGTGTCCACCACCATCCCTGAGGTGGCCTGTCCAAAGGTGGTTCCAGCACTGCACCCATGGCTGGGTGCAGAGGTGAGGTGTCTGGAGGGTCTTGCTGTAGTGAGACGGGGATATGGGTTCCTGGCGTGACGTAGCTGGTGCAAAACGCACAGCGGGACGAGAGCAGAGGATGTTCGGGCTTCACCCTGTTCTGCTTTTGGCCCTGTGAGTGCCTCAGCACCATTTCCCAGGCTCAGGTACTGGCCATAAGTAGGTTAATGAAATCCCTGTCCAGCCCTGCTCAGCGCTACGCCAGCTGCGTCAGAGCTGGCCCAATCCCCTTTTGTTTTTCTTCAGGTTACTTGCAAAAATGCCCAGGCCATGGGGCACCCCTGGTGTGCTCAGCACTGCTGGCATGAGATGCACAGCCAGGGCTGCTCTCCTAACCGCTGCATTAAGAGATTAGGCGTAAAATCATAAGACTCCTAAGATGGTAATTTATGTGTTTTCTAGTTCTCTCTTTTTTTTTCCCCTCATTTTTTTGGGCTTGTTCTTCTAGCCACAAAAGCTAATAAACTGAAGTTGCATTTTTTTTTTTTAGTGCAAAAGCAGCAAGTCTCATATAACAACCTGATCCCAAAGACTAGGAATTAAAAAAAAAAAAAAAAACAAAAAAAACTTGGCACATCAAGTACAGTGAGACTGAAGATAAACTCTGCAGCATGGGAAAGAGCTGCCTGTGGCTGGGCTGGGCTGTGACCTCCAGGGACCATGGTGCCAAGGGAGGTGAAACAGTGCATCCGAATGCCCCAGACGTCTGCGGCAGAGCATCATTCCTCCCCGCGCCGGGAAAGATTACTCAGGCTTTCAGATCTGTACTCCAGTAACCTCCTTCCCACTCTATGCACCGCAGGAGCAAGCCACCCATTTTTTTTTTTTCCTTGCTGTTCTCTCTGCTAATACGTGCAAGAATGTGCACGCAGGAAACTTCATATTGATAAAGATGCACACAAACTATGCTTCGATTTTCCCTGGGCTCTCTGCTTGTCTAAGCAGTAAGGATTTGGGCTTTTCTTGCTGATCTCCTGTCCAGGCTGTCCTGGGGCTCTGTCTTTTCTCTGAATCCCTCTGTTTCCCAGCATCTTCCTGGAGAGAGGATGCCCCAAACTGAGCTCAGTTGCTGACAGGTACCACCGCACATTACTGTCATGTTGGTGATGTTGCCTTAACATTGCTAGTATGTGCCACACACGCAGAGGTTCACATAAAAGAGCTACCATCCCTCCTAACTCCTCCGGTCCCAGCACACAAACACACACATACAAATTCCTCTACATCTGACCCTGTCCCACCTTTGCCTACCCAGCCTCAAAAGGCAACCGGGGGAACTCAACTCTTCTGGCAGGCTACCTTGTTTCCCACGCTGACAGCTGACAGCTCAGTTAGGCAGCAAATCTAAGGCTCATTTTATTCTTGGGAATTTACCAAAGTCTGGGATTCTTTAGTTACCCCCCCGCCCCAGTCCCCGTGAGTCAGGCCTCGAAAACAATGAGATGGATTTATAAACTGGGAGATGAAAAAGCCTGCACCATTTTGGGAGTGCAATATGTCTTTTCTAAAGTATCTAAGAGACACCTGGATCACTTTTTTAGCTTCTCCTCCACACCTGAGACACTGGAGATTTTTTTAAAATGCAAGCTGTATTCCTTCAGTAATCACCCAATGCCAGAAATCATGGGGTTCAAAGAAAAGCATCAAAAAAACGTGAGAAAAATGAAATGATAGCAACACTAGCACGAATACACCCCATGCCCTTAAAATGACAGGGATACAGTAAGTAAGTACCTGCCCTGCAAACTCCCCCAGCACATTCGCTGCCTGTTTACTGCTGAGAGAGCCAAAGGCACACCCCACTGCTTCCAGTACAAACCAGAACATGCCAAATACAATTTAGGTAGAGAATATAAACCTGCTGCACCCAGGGACAGAATAACACACTGAACTGCAACATCTCGAAGCCACATCATCTTTGAGAATCCCTCCTGGCCCCAAATCAGTCAAAGCACAACGGGGTTGAGCGATGCTTTGTAGCTGGGAAACACGCCGAGGTTTCAGTTTGCTAGCTTCCCCTTCGAGCAATTTTCACGGGAAATCGCAGGCCCTGGGAGAGCAGAAACTCGTGGGATTTTGGAAAATAATCGGCAACGTAAGCGCTAAATGCCTGACTAGGGCAAATCCGGCTTTAAGCAAGCACCAGCGCTCCGGGCTGTAAGACCTACCCCAGACGCCAGCAGCGCAGAGCACGACCACGGGGATCCCGAGAGCCAGGCAGAGTTTTCCCATCTTCTTCTGCGAGCCCTGCGCACGGGGGGGTTGCTCACAACAGCCCCACTGGCAGGGATGGAGAGCAGCTCTGAGCGGCTGGAGCTTTTCAGCAGTCTGATGGATGAATCAAGAGCTGGGGTGTATTGCACACGTGGAGCGGGGCTGTTTGGAGGAAACAGCGCTGGCTCAGCATGGTTTTGAGTCAGTGAGTGCCCCCGCCTGGGAGCTCCTCAGACTTTTTCGCTCTCTCAGTTCAGCCAAGGACCGCATAAACCCAGTGTGGGACCTACAGCCCCAGGGATGACGACAGCCTTTCCCTCAGGCTCTTTAGCCTATGAGTAATTCCTTGCTAAATCTTACTCACTTGCAAGGAAGGCAACCTGGATTTTAACCCTGCCAAGTCTGAGCTGCCTCGGATTTCAAGGAGTGGGGGAGAAAGAGTCGAGCTATGTGTGTATTTGAAAGTGCAGGTTCTCAGCTACCCTCTCCAGAGCACCGGTGGGAATGGGAACATCTCCACCAAAACTAGAGCCGGGATCTAAGCGAGACCCAGGGAAGGAAGAAAGAATCGGACCTGGTGTTTGAAGTCAGCTGCTCTTCAGGAGTTTGGATTTCAACCCAGACATCCTAAAGGGGAGGGATGTTCAGATCTGGGTCTGATAATTTGGGCCTGATTCTCTTCTCACGTGTGCTGGTTCTTCCCCCATGTCCTCCTGAACTGCTCCTGTACCACAGCACATACAGGAGGTGAGACCTGCACATAGAGTCCCCGCTGAAACGGCTGAGCTGCTTTGTTAGCACCCTCCAAATAGGTTTTGTAATCCTGATCTCATTTCCCTGCAGTACCATAGTCCTACTCAGAGAGGGGGAAACTGAGGCACAGATGTAAGGAGCTCAGTTTCAGACATGCTGGGCCGTGAGGGAGGCTGTGCGAGGGCTCCTCATGTCCCTTCAGGGACCCCTGGCTCTCCTCTGGTCAGGCCACAGAGCCCCTGAGAGAAGGCTGAGCTACGCCGATCCAGCATGATGTGCTGGGAGGCAAACTGGGGGCTGTGCTGCGGAGCCAGCTGCTGCTGGGAGGAAAAGCCAGAGCTGCTGCTGGGGCTGCTTCAGTCCAGTTCAGTCAAATCACAGCTGGAGGAGTGAAAAGGGAGGGAAGGGCTGTTTCCCTGGAGCCCTGGGCTGCTCCCCCTGCCAAGCGACCTGGGTTGGGGGCAACAATGACATACCTCTGGGCCGGGATGATCCTGGAGACCTCAGCCCATCTCGGAGGAGAGGCAGGCAGTGCAAAATGAGTTTGTGTAGGAGCTGGGCTGGTCAGGCCTTGAGTACGAGACCTGTAGCCTTAACCGCAGCCTGGCATGCAGGAACCCGCAGGGTAATGTTTAAGGTGCTGGGAGAAATGAGAATAACTGCTCTGATCCTGGCTGATGTGGCTCTGATGGTGTTTCCAAGGGTGAGCTGGAGATGAGGATCCTGCCTCAGGAGGCAGGGACTCTTCTTGGCTTTAAAAGAGGAACTTTTGATGCCTCTTTGTTTTCCCTGCTTGAGTCCTGCTTTGCCTGCGGGGTGCTGCTGCCCTCCTGTGGCTATGTGGGCTCTGCTCCGTGGAGGGGCATCACCTGCCGGGGATGCCATGGGTACCTGGGAAGGTGGTGGAAGTAGGCTGTGCTCCTGAGAAAGCCGCCCTTGGAGCGGCGTCTGGCAGGACAGCCAGGCAAGCTGCAGCTTTCTGCAGCCACATGACTCGTGCACACTAACATGGTTGTTTTCTGCTTGAGATCCATCCCCTGTGAGGATAGGTTAAAAATGATTTGGTAAAAGGAGTCTAAAGGAAAGCCATCCACCCTTGTGCACTCTCAAAAAAGGGCTGCACCTTGCTTGGGAAATCAAAAACACCCCAAAACTGCTTTGCAGGAGACTGTAGATCTTGCTCTGCTCCAGTTCCTGCAGCCATCTCAGACCACAGACCCCATCAGCCAGTTTTAGGGCCAATCTCGCTGCTTTTCCTGCACATCTTCCTCTCCCTGTCTGCAAATGCCACCTGTGTGGCCCTCTGTAGTTCTGCGGGGCTTTCTGCCCATGCAGTAGCTTGTTCCTGCTCCAAAGAGGACACACAGCCTGCTGTGTCCTCCTCGTCCTGCCTCTGAGGCCAGCGTTAGCTGGGAATGTCATGACAGAGCACAATACTCCAACCCTTGCTTCCAGCATGGAGCAGAAACTAAGAAAAAGAGAGAAAAAGTGGGCAGGTGAAGTATTTGGCCTGCCTGGGCTCTGCTGGGCTCTCGTTCTGCCAGGGTACAAGGAGGTACAGAAATCCACAGAAAGTGCTGTGAATCCGGCAGTCATCACCGTAATGTTAACTCTGTGTACCACACATGCTTGTGCAGTGGCACACAGTGCAGAGTGTCATCGCTGTCCTCTTTCCTCTGAGGGCTGGATATGGCCTGGAGAGTTGGAGAGAAGCTGAACCTGGAAGAATAAATTGGGAAATGCTCTGGTTTTTGAAGTATCTGGCCATGTAATGGCTAGGAGCAGCCAAGGGAGTATTTACCAGCTGAGCTGCTCCATGTCCCTGGTTGTCCCAGCATGGCAGGCTGTTAGCTGGGGCCAGAGAAGTGATGGCGCACTCAGCGTGAATCCATGCTCAGGCATGCAGGGAAACAGGCAGGAGAGGCTGAAGCTGAAGCCACCAGAGGGAGCAGAAACTCCTTCAGTTGGGGAGAGAGCGAGGAGGAGGAGAGGAGATCCTGCCTGGGCTCTGCACCCCAAGAGTGCACTGGGCATCTGGGATGCTCTGGTTTCCCACAGGGATTTTTCCTGGCCATCATGTTAAATATGGACAGACACCCTTGTTGGATCAAGGCTTTCCTCTTCCATTCTGCAGTTCTCCTGGTACAAATGAGATCTCACAGATCAGGCAGCCCTTGGAGGAGAAAAGAGCCGCATGCAAAACAAGCAGGAAAAAGCAAGAGGTAACCCAAACCAAACAGCTTTTGGGCCCCTAACTGTCACAAAAGTGAAATGGAGAAAGTGGTCCAGGTCCCTTAAAAAGAAAGCCCATTGACGCTGTGTGCACCAAGCCACCCTTCATCCTCAGCCGGCCTTCCTCACACTCCTCCATTCAGCTGCAGTTATCAGTTCTTATTTAGCTTTATTAAAAATCTCCTCTGAGGGAAGTGCCCTCCAGACATATTTCTAGGCCCTTTGGGGACACTGTTAACAGGTAAATACAGCAGCCTCTGGGGTCAGTGGTTTCTTCAAAGAAAGCCTTACCCTGGTGAGTGGGGGGCAAACGGGGGAAATGCAGCCAGAGCGAGCACATGGGATAGGTGGTAGGAGCTGGGATGCTGGGAGCTAATTGGATTTTTGAGGTCTGAACAACGATGTAGAATGAGGATTGTGGTTGCTACCACTGCCCTCATTCGTGTCTGCACTGGTGGGAGGCAGGGTCCTGATGGACCCAGACCCTCAGCTGCCCTGGGCGAGACTGTGGCTGAGCAAAGCCTGGATAGTCCAGCCCTGCCCTGGCTCTCTCCAAGGCAAAGGTCCAGGGCAGGCAGGGTAGGGACTGCGCCTGGACATGGCTGGGCACTCTCTGACTCTCATTGTGCTTTGGGGCCTTATGCAGACAAGGAGAGGGAAGCGGCTGCCAAAACTTCCCCTGGGATTAACTTGGTGGGGCTGAGGGGACCCAAGGGAAAAGGCAGGACTGGGATGCTCCAGCCTGGGGCCAGCGGTGATGCTGCTGTAAGACCCAGAGGTGGGACAGGTAAGGGGCACCCGGGGGACTCCAGTATCTCAGTGTCCTCTTCGAAGGGGTTAAGGAAGCAGGAGGAGGAGACACATCCCCTCTCCTGCCCTGCTCCAGGCTCAGAGTGGGGACAAAGGTACCTGGGGAGGAAAACCCCAGCTAGAGCAGTAAAAAGATGCTAAAAGGGTGTGTGAGAGAGGGGGATGGATCCAGCTCCCATCCAGAGGGATAGGACAAGCATCGCTGAGCAGGGCTGGGGGTGGACTGGGCTGGATTGGGCCAGCGCTGCTCTGAGAAAGGAGTGGGTGGCACAGAGCAGCAACCAGGATCGGTGAGAGCAGCACTGACCTGAGGCTCCCAGGAGTGTGCATGGTGGGGGGAGAGGCCGGGGACATGAACCTGCCAGTGGTCCAGGGCCAACACAGACCTTGCAGGCTGGAGTTGGGAGCAGGTGAAGGGGGTGGGAGCAGGGATGGGTTAGGTGCTGCTTAGCAGGGCCTTAGGGGTCAGCCCCCACTTGGGGGTGGCGCAGCGGTGGGTGAGGGCACCCTTGGCAGTGCAGGAGGGGTGCATGTGTGTGGGGAGGGGGTGGGCAGCCTGGGTGAGTGTGGAGGGGGAGGAAGGCGGACCGGGCTTGGGGTGGGGGGAGAGGCTGGAAGGGGGTGGAGTTGCTGTTTTTCTTTGAACACGGTGAAGACTTTAGCTTGGAACTTGCATTTGTGGAGCTCCCAGCCTGCAGGAATCAGCTCTCCCCTCCTGCGGGAGATTCGCTGGGGCGAACACGAATTCGCTGCCCTATGCTTCAGGGAGGCAGGTTTGGGGAGCACGGAGGGAAGGAGGCATGTGGCAATCTTTGGCTGCTTTCCTCTCCCCTGTGCCCCCTTTGCCTTTTTTCTCTCTCTCTTACTGCTGGTTTGGGGGCTCGTGCTAATGATGCTGGCGCCAGGAGGAATCCGTGAGTGAGCTATCCCTCGGCTACGCAAATTGGCTTCCTACTTGCTCGCAGCCTCGAGGAAGTTTCCCGTCCATCTGAGGCGTTGTGAGAAGAAAGGAGGGGGACTGGAGCCCGCTGGCCCATGGCGCTGACCCCTGGCATGTGAGCGGTGGGCAGGGGGACGGCAATCTTTCCTCTTGCCTTCCCCAGAGATTTGGGATTGCACGTAGACCATGAATGGGACCTTTTTCAACCAGACTCTCCTAGAGCAGGGAGCTTACCTGAACAGGACCCAGGGCTTGGGGATGCTGATGGCCTGCTGCAACGGGACTGGCTCGGTGCTGGCGACCGACGGGGGCTCCTCTGTCCTTGTGCCTGACGAGAGGAGCCTCTATATCACACGGGTGGTGCAAATCGCTGTCCTCTGCGTCCTCTCCTTGACTGTGATGTTTGGCATCTTCTTTCTGGGCTGCAACTTGCTCATCAAGTCGGAGAGCATGATCAACTTTTTGGTGAAGGATCGAAGACCTTCCAAGGATGTGGGAGCTGCAATCATGGGGCTTTACTGAAGCCACCAGGCACTCGTAGGCAAGTGAACTGTCCGGAGCTGGTGCTGCGATGCAGATCCCCATGCGTTTGGAGCAGGTGGGGGGACTGGAAAGGAGGGTGGGGGTTCTTTTACTGTGTCTGTGTCCATGGGAAAGCAAACCTTCTGCACTTCCCAGTGAACAAATTCTGTTGTCGTGTACAGGGAAAGCTCCTCAGAGTTGTACGAAGCATAGTAAATGACCAGCCGCGTGCTGCATGCAGGAATGACTTTAAGTTTTGCATGAAACTTGCAGAAGCAGTGATAATGCGCAGATTTGGACTCTTTTCTGCTGTTACCTTGGATACTGCTACCTGGGATTTAGGGCTAAAAAGGGGGGGGAAGCACAAACAACTCACTACAACAAGAAAACAAAAAAGTAAAGGGAAAGCAAAATGTGTGGCATGGACCACAGCTTTGGCCACGGGGCAGGGGAAGGGAAGTGCCATGTGGGTCATACAACAAAGTCTGCATGCTTACAAATGTGTCAGTCTGTTTCTGTTTTGGACCTCAAGCATGGATCTTCTGGTAGAGTCCTGTGATGGGGAAAGCATGTTCTTCCTTATTTTTCTGAGAAATCCTGTTAAATGAACTGGCACTTTCTTCTTTCAGACTACACTGAAGGAAGGAAAAAACCCAGTTAACTAATAAAAAAAAAGCATGCTTGGTTTTGTACACAACAACCTTCTTTTCAAGTGCTATATTGTTACAGTCCTTGAGGTTTTTGTAGTTTTTTGAAAACTAGTGAATATGCAGGGAAAAAATAACCTGTTTCAAAAGAATCCAGTGTTGTCTTCAAATCCTTTCCGTGCATGTATGTGCGTGTGTGTGCGTGTGCGTGTGCGTGTGTGTGCGTGTGCGTGCGTGTGCGTGTGCGTGTGCGTGTGCGTGTGCGTGTGTGTGTGTGTGTGTGTGTGTGTGTGTGTGTGTCTGTGTGTGGAGTTCAGGTATTTCAGTCCTAGTTCCAGAGATAAATACAAGCATCTCACCTTCTAATTGAACTCTGATTAGAAATATTTATTTAAAACAGAAACTATTGTACCTTTTTTGCAGGCAAGTATTATTTTCCACTAGCAAATAAATTATTTGGGCAGTACGTATTTTGGGCTTGTGCTAAATACCTGCACAGTGCTGAAGCACAGAGCTTCATAAAGATGCAGTGAACGCATCTTGCACAGCAAGATTTCAGATTCTGACTTGAAATCTCCAGCCCCTCTGATCCTGATGAGCTGTCAAAACTAAATTGTGTGAGAGGAGGAGGGGGAGGACTCCTGACCTTCGTTCTGTGATGGAATTACAGCTCTGCCTGTGGGTGTGAGATAGAAATAATTCAAGTTTTGTTGTGCCAACAATATTCCTGCCGGCTCCACTTCTGTAGTGGGAAAGCATCCTGGATACTGGAGGAGGGGATGATCTGATCTACCTGGATGCAAATTCGGAAGAACAGCTCTCTGCCATTCCCAAATTATAAATGAGAGTATGCTTCATAATTAAATATTTACGGAGCATCTTTTTTTTCAAGGTTCCCACAAGATATTGGTGGAATAAGCCTGAGGCAGAGCAAGATTAGAGCAGCGTTGTCACTGGTTGCTCCCACTAACCTGTTGTCTGTAACCAATTAAGAGCACAAAGACAACGCGGCAGCAGGACCAGAATTCGGGATTCAAAGCTCTGAAACTTCCCTTTGGCCCCAGTGAAATGGCTGAAAATGCAGGGCTCTGATTTTATGAGCAGCTTGTAGCTGCGCACACCTGAATGGAGTTTGCTGTTCTGCTGGCAGATGTGAATGTGGCTCTACACAATAGTGCAGGAGAGGATTTTGGTCCCTGTTGCTGAAGGAGGGTGTTATGGTCATTGTCCTCTTTGCCTGTGAGTGGAAACTGCTCCCATTGCGGGGGGTGTCACTCATCGGCTTGGTCTTGGCATCAGGGTGAAATGCAAATAACCGCAATGCATATGAGGACCCTAGCTCTGCAAAAACTTAGGAATGTACTTACATATGTAACTGCATTTTCAGGTCACTGTGGTATCAGAGGACAGCCTAGATGCATTCAGCACGCTCCCATCCAGTTTCTGCTTTATGCTGGAGTCTCGTCTTTCTTGCCAGTCCACCCAGCAGCCTTGGCCCCAGCGCCAGGGAGAATTTAGAGATGACAGAAGAAACCTTCCAGTGCTAGAAATGCAAGCAAGGCACAGCAGAACATGCTAATCCCCCAAAAGCATCAAAATCACCTTAACTCAGACCTGTAGCAATGCCCTGAAAAAAGGAGCTGGTCGAATCACCTCAGCTGTCCCTAACTGCTTTGTTCTGCAAACGGCTGTGAGAGTTGGTGAGCGCCAGGGGTAACTGGAAGGGCTCCTATTAGTCCCCATGGGCTACTCATTGCTGTCTTCCTCTGCAGGCAATGGAGGAAGAGAAGACTGGGAGCAGGACACTGAAGAAGGCTCTGGAGGAGTTTGTTTCTTCCTATCTATCAGCTACCAGGGCTGAAGTTAGCCCCGCTAAATGCTTTCCTAGCATCTGAATTTCAGCCCTACTGGGCCATTTCAGGCCTAGAGCCCATATAAAGCTGTTTGGCACATCCCTGGTGAAGCAGGTGTGCACCTTGAACCTTCTATAACATGCATGGTCCTGCACCTCAGCAGGGAAACATGGCTGTAGGTTTCCACATAGCAAAAAACTCATCAAGTATCCTCAGGTGCCCCACACGGAAGGGCTTCATCCCTTCTGTGCTGTAGAGTCCTCCAGGGGAAAGAAAGAAAGGCAACAAGAGCGATGGGGCTCTTGTACACATTAGGTACATGCACACATGAGGTGGAGGAGAAACGCAGTGCTCCAGAAAGCAAGAGATGGGCACTCACTGAGATGGACTGTAACCAACTGACAAGTGGTGACCTGGAGCTTGCTCAGGGGTCAGTTAGGAGAGGGAGGACCTTTAACATGGCTGACTGGAGCAAGAGCCCAACTTTATGTTGGCTTATTTATCCTCCAGTCGCGCTGTTTCTCCTCCCTGACTATAAAGGCTATGTCTACATTAGCAGGTGGTGCAGACCAGCAGAAGTGGGTCTGTAGAATGAAACAGTTGGCGTGGCTGGGCTTCTGTCTTGTCTGCATTGGGTTTAAGGAACTTACACACAAGTGCCCATCCAGTTAAGTTTCCCAGTAAAAGGCTGACTACCACACTGAGAGGAGGAATTATTTGGGGAAAAGGGGGTTTCTGGAGGCTTCATGCCAACACTGAGGGGGCAAGGGGAAACCAGAGGGATGGCAATGGGGGCTGGCATGGCTAGAGATCCCCTTGGATTAGCGATATGGAGTCTAAAGACCCTCTTGAGGTGAAGTCATGGTTTAACAGTCATGATTCCTGCCCCGTGATGTTCTCCATAGAGCAGATGCCAGTGCAGGCCATGCCTGGTGCAAGGGAGGGGGATGAGGGCACCACAATGCTCCTCTGATCTCAGGGGAAGGGCTGCAGTCTCAGACCCTGAAAAACTTTCTCTGGGAACGGTCCTGCACCAAGGGGATAAGTCCTGCAGCCAGAGGCACGAGGTAGTTACTCCAGGGCTTGCATAATGAAAGCAGACAATATTAATGGTTCTTTCTCCTGCCCCTCCCCCACAAATAGCCATGTTTTCTCATCTCATGCCCACTTATTTAGTTCAAGCTCATTAGTGGGTACTGGTTCCCAAGAAATTTGTAAGCTGTTTTTTTAAAGGGCACCAGTATTTTGATTTTTGCAACTGTTGCTTGTAGTACGGTAGCTCCCAACCTCACTGGGGAGCTAGGAGCTGTACAAGTGTTACTGAGACCATGCTGGCCATGAAGAACAGCAGAGAGACAAGGAGGGAAGGGACGAGCTCAGGGTGATTAGCACATCAGTGGCAGTGTGAGGAACAGACACTGAATCTAATTTAAACTCATCTGCTAGCAGTGAAAGACAAGATTGCAATGCAGTTGCACTGATTTGGGGGATGGGCTACATTGGTCTGAGCCACTGGTCCATCTACTCTGCGCTCTTTCTCTGAAAACTGTCATGATTTTAGCCATCAGCTATGTGCATGGTCAGTCAAGCAACTTTTCAAACGGGTAACTGTTTCTTGATCCCCACCAGGAACGTTCTGCTCCGGACCTTCAGCGTCCTCCTCCAGGAAAAGCTCCCCATCGCTGGGCTGTTTCTCTGCTCTCAGGGGCTCTCTTCCAGCTAGACTCTCTTATTTCTAGACTGACAGCGGGGAGACAGGAGAGGGAGGCAGGTGTGAGAACATTCCCCCCTGCTGAGCAGCCTGCCTGCAAAGAGAGACCCTTGACTTCAGTAAGCACATCGATTTTACAACTGGAGAAAAAAAGAGGTGACACACCTAAGAAAACCCAGGCATCCTGGACCTAGAGTCCTGCAGTGGGGAAAACCCCAAACCAAATCCCCCCGAATAACCACCTCCTACTTCCTGCCCCAGTAGTCTTGGCTGAGGGCAATGAAAGAGTTAAAATGAGACAGACAAACAGATCAGGGGGCAGGGAGGATCCCAACCTGAGCCTGGCACCAGATGTACCCGGAGCGCGTGCACCAAACATACACAGTATTTAATAATTCCTGAGAATTGCCATGGTAATGAAGCACAGAGTCAGGTTGTTATGGTAACAGCCTTTTTTTTTCAGTCAGGGAGGCATTACCCAGGTTGTAACCTCAATTCAGACTGAACACATTTCTGAGAGCCCAAAAAATAAAAAGTAAAATCAAAAGAAATTAGATACCTAGTGGTTTCCTACCTCTGGTCTGGCTGTTCTGGGCTTGTTCTGTAGGTAGCGGGAGAGAGACAGGTTGTTTCAGATGCGCACCACCCTGCAAAGCCTGGGAAACCAGTGGTATGGATCTCCGCAGGTGCACAGCGAATGCTGCTGGGCGTGTGGGGCTGGGCCCCTCAGGCGGGTGGCTCTAGGATGTTACAGGACAACCCTTTCTCACTGCCTGGTTTACTGGCATCAGGTGTGTCCCCAGCTGGTCACAGGGAAGACACATACAGGACTCTGAGTGTATATGCACAAAAAATGGGCCACGAACAAACCCTCTTCCCATCCTGTGTCCAAAGTGGGGAAGATCCTAAAGCTGGTCTCCAAAATGAGACAGGCAGTTGGGAGGATGGGGACAAGGTTCAAGATCTGCTTCCCTAAATGCACATGGCAGACCTAAGAAGAAAACAGCTCTAGCAAGGTCCAGAGGCTGCAGTGCTCCCCCAATGGGCACCCTTCCAGCCAGAGGCCAAATCTCATGTCCCTTTCCTGTCCTCCCATCAATGGATGGACCAAAGCCACTTTTTCTCCCTTCCTGAGCCAGCCCCTCTGGCAAGCGTATCAGGTTTGTCCAGCTGCTCCTTGTATTGAATTTTAATTTAGTGCTGGTTAAATCAGCAGTTTTGTGAGCCCCCGCTTCCTATTAAGGAAGCTGAGGGAGAGCATGTAGGGATTCACTTAGCAGAGAAGTGGCCTGAAATCTGCAGTGCAATTACTCGGGAACATTGCTCCACAAATCCCCATTGCAGCTCAGCATAGTTTCTCTTGCACTGCCTGTGTGAAAGCTGTTGGCCTCCAGATAGAGCTTCTGTAGTCCATTAGCTCTGCCACAGAGGTACAAGTTGGTGCCACGAGAGTCAGGTACCCAAGGGAGAATGGAGGTCAGATGACAAGAGAATTCAAGAGCCAGCATTGCCTCACAGCCAGGGAGACTCTGCCTACCCGTTTCCCTGTTTAAATAGGGGTCTTCGTCTTCCAGTTTGTCTTCTCAGATAGCTCCAAGCAACTAGCCTTATGGCTGTGACTGCCGACGGCTTTTTGGCTTGGAGTTCCTCAGGAGCCCTCTTCCTGCCCTGGCACCACACTCGAGCCTGCCTGGGATTGCTACCTGGCACAGGGCAAACTCATCCCCTGCTGAGGTCTCCAGAGCACCTGGCACCCAGAACACAATCTTGGGCAGAAAGGGTTCTTCACTTCTAAATAAAAGTGCGCAGTCCCTCTTGCTCTTTGCCAAATCGGAAGCGTTACTGGATTGTTCAAACATTTACAGGCCTCAGTCTACAACACGGACCTTACAGCTCCATCTGCACTAGTAAAATAAACAGCATTTATGAGCACTGGAGCTTGGTTGATAATACTGTTAAATTGAGAGAATGGTTCTTGGTGTGATTCAGGTCTGTGCCAAACAGCTCTGACCAAATAGTCCCTGGGCAGTGACAAAATTGCAGGCTTACAAGTGCACAGTACATTTGAGAATATTGCTCTGCACTGTGCTGCCTGTGCAGGGTGAGTATCTCATTAGGTTTGATGGGTTTACAGGGGATGGATGACAATGTAGATGCCTTTAAAGCAGTTTTTGGCTTTCTGAATCCAACTCGCTGTTCTGAAGCATGAATGAGGGATCAGAAATCCCTGGGTTGATTAGTCCTGGAGAACACATGCTTAGAAAAACAGCAAATCCAGGGAAGCACTAAACATCCTCAATATCCCTGACAATTGTCAATCAGGGTGTTGGATAAATCTTGGGGTTCACAGTAGTTTCCAATTGAGATGACCTAGCCAAGCAATTCCTCAGCAGTCTGATCAAGTTTGCACTCCTCCGATTTTTACAGACAGGCAATTTCTTGGACTTGTTTGTTCCAGGACATGATTACGGAAAGCTTACTTCAGAGAAAGTCAGGATGTTGTCAACAATCAATGTGGTTTGGCATATCCCTGAAAATGTCACTTTGAAAATGCAGAAAAGCGGTAGAGGTGCTGGCAATGCTCAACGAGCAAGCATCTAAAGTGACTGTCTCTGATCTGAAAAATGTGAACAATGCTTCTCAGATGAATAAGGTTGTCCTGTCCCAGGGATAAACTTTGAAGACATCATCCCTGCAGGTGGGTTTACCCACCTAGCACGGAGCTGTGAGAGAACAGTACACAGCATCAGAATTCCTTTTCAGATCTGCCCATCTTTCCTTGTGGGCTCACTGGCCATTTACAATCTATAGATCATGAGCCCTGCCTTGATGCCTTTGATGACCACCACCACTTTTGGTTTTGCTTTGAATGACTCCAGGGTGAAAGGAGAAAAGATCCATCCTGCCTGTGATGTTCCAGGTTGTTTAGAAAATTTAAACACTAAAAGAAGAGCAGTTCTCACCTCATTCTGAGAACTTGGCACTTAATCAAGGCAATAATCATTATTTCATCAGCAAGAGTAACATCCACAAGAGTAACATCCACCTTGCAGCAGTAGGCAACTAGACTGACCTTTCAGGAAAAGGGGCAGGAGCTGCAAAGCTACACAGCTCTGCTTCTTCATGAAAGAGACAGTTTTGTCACCCTACTGTGTCCGTCGGGTGTTGCTGCAGCATGGTACCCAAGTGTCAATGGGAGGATGGATGCATGTGCTTGTGCAAAACACTGTACCTTTCAGGAAAAGAAGGCATGCATAAAAGCAAGCTCAGAGCACTGCTCCCTTTCCATGCCAGCTACCTGGCTGGTGCTAGATGCTGGCTCTCTGCTCTGGCATGGCTCAAGACTTAGTGCATGCGGGGTTAAATCCAGAACCATCCTTTCTGGCAGGCCCCACAAGTGTTCACATCCTACAGGTTTCTGTGCAGCTGTGAGTTCTTTCCTTTTGCCTCACTGAGTCCCAGACTGCAGGTTTAATAGGAGAAGACAGCTGAAGAAGCAGGCAAAACGTAATTAGGCTTTAATTAGCTAGGTTCGTTCTTTTAGATAATTGAAAATCGGCCTAATTGGTTGCAATGAATTCTCAGTGCGGCCAGCTAGACAGTTTAGTGCGTCCTCCTATACCAGCCGCCACACTCCCCTGCACAAGAACCAGCCTTGAAGCTGAATGCTATCCAGTGACCTCCTGCAGTACTTGCCAGGACCCAGCTCCTCACCACAGAGAGATGCTAAAACCCACAAGCTTCTGAGGCAGCAGTGAGTATGGTTTAGTGACCCGTGTATGCAACAGGTCTCATTACATATCACTCCTCATCTGACGCTTCACAAACCAGGGAGCTGGTGGCCCACTAAACCCAACACCTCCAGGCAGGAGCATACAACAACCTAGTGTGAAGGGCCACGGCCATCTGCAGCCTGCCAAGGAATTACAGCTGGAGAGGGCAATGTGTTTATTTGCCTCCCCCATGGTTACAGTTGGGGTTACAGCATGCAAGCAGTTGGCTGGCCTCTAAGAGTGGCTGTGTATGGGTAATACTGAGTCAGCTGTGCTGCGCTGGTCGCTTCTTCTGCCTCTGCTGCTCAGTCCTTCTCAGCTGGTGGGTTTCCAGAAGCTCTGTTCCATGACAGCTGGCTTGGGCTGACGGAAACCTCTGGACCAAAAGTTAAGTGTTGGCAGCGACACTTCTAAATCTGGCTTACCAATGCTTTCTGGTAGAAAAGTGTAAATTTAAAAGCGTCCAGCTGCACCAGAGATCTCTTCTATCCGGACAAAGATGAAGTCTCCAAAATGGGCCTGCCTTTGGTTGAATGGAGCAGGACAAAGTGGACCAATCATTCTGGACAAGAAGCTTCAGGAAGCAGACTGTTCTGCCCATATAAACACAATTTTTATAATGAGTTCCTTGTGAAGCTCCACTTCTCTGTGCCATGGAGCAAAGACTTGATATTTGGTACAGACGGCAGTGTTGCTTGGTGCTATTTGCTCTGCTGGCAAAAATCTGAGCTAAATTGCCAAAATGATGAACCTCCAACCACCTCTGCTCATATGTCCTACAGCAGTAGTTTGCCACATGCTGGCTGCTAACATGTCTAGCTAGATTACAGGTACTAAAGAGGTAATAACCCTAATTAGACCTTTTGGTAACATTCCTTCTGCATGGAGCAGGCCCAGCCAGGGCTGCAGAGCTGAGATAATCTCCCCTGTAATGGTTTCTTTTGGATGTTGGCAGGGGTTTCTGCATCTCCAGAGCCCACACTTAAAAGCAGAACTTGCCTCATGTGTGTCCAGGGCTCCAGGCAGCCCATAGGAGGATGTAAAGAGGGAGAGGATTGTGGGAGCAGAGCAGTGGCCGGGGATGGTTCAAAGAGGTTAGACAGGTAGGAACAAACATGCTGCTGTTCCCTTCCTCACAGCACTGGAAAGATCATGTCTAGCAAAATGCTGGGCTTATTCTGCATCCTTGGCTCAAGTTTCCCTTTTCTCCCACTGCTAGGCAGCGTGCTGTATGCCAGGTGGCTGCATTTCATTATAGAGTTTATAAACTGCCTTGGGAAAAAAGGCGGGGGGGGGGGGGATGAAAAATTATGCACACATTTCACTCAGCACTGACTGTTCATCATCTCATTGTACAGAAAAGTAATAATCATTGGGGCGGGCAAGCAGTGCAGAAGGAGTACTAATTGCATTATTACCGTTCTTGAAGTTCATGGCTTTTTCACACTTTCATTTGCCCTGGCTGCATCACAAGGGTATTTCATTTGCTTTTATGTTAAAATCATTATCAAGCTTCATGTGTTTCCCCCAGTTGAATGGGTCATTCTTGACAAGCAGAAAGAAGGCTGCTCTGCAGCAGCTGAAGGGCCTACAGTTTGAAGTCAAGACTTCACACCTCATTTTTCCTTTGGGCTGCAAAGCAATTCCAAAATACTCCTTGGAACCAGCTATGTTTCAGGGTGGTGCAAGTGGTCCTGCCAACGGCCAGCCTCTTGCATTTGAGGTGCCAATTACAAAGCGCTCTGCACTACATATCAGGTCACCAGCACTGCTGCAGGAACCATGATAGACCCAGCTCCCTTTCCTTGGCTTTGGGTGGAACAGCGAAGGCTGACAAGAGATAGAAGTTAGTGAGAGCCTTGACTGCTTAGGAATTTGCTGCCTGCAAAATTACTTTAAATGGCTTAGGCCTGCTGCCTGCAGGTGTCTTATTCCAGGGCTTTAGGATGACTAATAGTTCCATTATTCTCTGAGATGCATAAACCAGGCTACCCTTTAATGGACAGGAGAGAACAACAACTGGCAATAAAACACAAAGAAACACAGCGGGCCATTTGGGTGCACTGGGCCAAAGTCCCTTTTTATAGCTCCCTCCTCATGTGCAGGGGATTGTGGGACAGAAAAATCGAAGAATAGCAGTCCTAAAGCTCGCTGTCAGCCCTCCTCTCCCTCTTAGGGCGGAAATGCCCAGCTGAGCCTCAGAGTTACGGCCATTTCTGGAAGAGGGAATTGTTTATGCTCTAAAGCTGGCAGCTACGGGAGCTTAGAGCATCCCCAACTCCCTGTACCCTTGCTGACTCTTCATGCCTCCCCACTTCCAGCACATGGAACCAGAGAACCTGAAAAAAAAACACGGTAAGCTAATAATAAAACAGATTTCTATGGTGGTCACTTCATTCTCCGGTTTACCATACGGCCTCCAAGCAACAGTACTGACAAAACTAATGGGAACAGTGTCCCGCTGCAGGAAAGAGGATGGAAACGCAACAGTGTTGTTCCTGTAGTGCTACTGAAGCTGTTGCATTCTGAAAGCTCAGCTCATTGAGCTCCCAAAAACCAGCTTTAAAGGAGTTCTCACAGGCTAGTCCCTTGCCTAACTGGCAGCAGGACTGCCCTAAGCTGAAGTTAGTGTTGCTTTCAGCTACGTTTGTGCCCCGAACAGCCTCCAGTGAACTGCACTCCCTCAAACACAGCCCCTCTCTGCCAGCAGCATTCCTCCTTGGTTCAGTGTGACTGGCAACCCTTCCCCTTACTGTGCAGGCTGAGATTCAGAGGTCACAGTCTCCTGGCCTGCTCCCATTCATGTATCTGACAGCAGCCAACCTGGATGTGAAACTCCCAAGATTCAAGTATCTCCCATTTCCCTGCAGAAGTTGCTCCATCGCACTGATTTCTGTAGCTTTAGTCCCAGCAATGAGAATTTCTTATTTATCTTCTGGACTGACAGATTTTCTGTTATCATATTCCTCCGCAGCTCCCTCTTGGCTTAATTTCCTCCAAAATTACACAGCACAAGGCACTGGCAGCATATTTTCTTGTCCTTTCCAGCTTTTCCCTGAGACAGGCAATTGATGTCCATGTGTCAGGGTCTCCCACAGTGCAGTGTTGTGTGCTGGAGGCAGCATGACCAGCCCTACCAACATTTCACCTCACATGGACCATTCCATGGCAGAAGGAGCCCACAACAGCGGAGCAGAGACACGGTGACCCTGTGCTTTCTCAATGGGAAGAAGATACCTCCAGCGACAGTCTGCCTGGAAATCTTCCTCATGGCAGATCAAATCCCGTTTGCCTTACCAGCTCCTGAACACCCTCTGTATAATCTATTATATATCTATTAATCTATTACAATCTATATGATCTATCTGAAGAACTCTGTATTTGTTCCTAGTGAACTACATCACGGCTATTTTCAGCTCATTTCTGTGTTTTGCTAAGTTCCTTTCAAACTCTTTTCCTGTCTTGAATTACTCACAGGGCTCCTCCAAGGGTGGGGTGTCTGCAAACTTATCACACATCCTCTACTCCTTTGTTCAAGCTGTGGAGCAGACCTTGTGCAGAAGCCCCTTGTCTTCTGGTAACTGCTCCCTTGCTTTACTTTTTTGGGTGCTAAGAGGCATGCCTCCGAGATTGCCATCAGCAAAAATAATAAATACTTTGCCCAAAGCACCTTACCTGGCACCTGTCGCCCACACCCTTACTCAGTGTCAAGTCTTTAGTGTAAATCCATGCACTGCAGCGCAGCCAGGAAGTTTTTCTCCTGCTTTGAATTTGGATAACAACTCAGAGATGGGGGGAGTACGTGGCACTGGTTTCCCATCAAATGGTAATTTTGGAACTTGGGAAACAAACAGAAAGAAAGATTTTAAGCCTGAATGGAACAAAACTTTAAAATCCTGAGATAAAACTTGGCTTGCTTTGGCTCAGTGCAGCTGCCACATGTCATTTCCATTTCCCAGGGTTCTTCTGCCTTCTTCTAGTCTCCATTTATTGAAATTCAGCTCAGAGGTTAGATTTTTACTGGAAAACTGACCCTTGTCACTTTGCCTATTCCCAAAACGTCTAAGCTCTGCTTCTTGCCTCTCCCCCTCCTCCCTCCATTTTTTTACTTCAAATTTGCTCCCTTTGCCCAGTCGGGACAATTTCACTGCGAATCCAGGCTACTCCAAGGAAATGCTTCCATTTTAAAATATTCCCCTAGGTCAACCAATTTGAAGGCATTCTTGTTACGGCTTGCTTTGTGTGGGTTTCCTGCAACTTATTTCCTCCTGAAATCCCAAGCTGAATATAAGAGAATTACCTGTCTTTTTAATCAAGCAGTAATTTCAGCTGGGTAATAAATTGCCTGAGAAACGAATGCGGAAGGAGCTGAAGCCCTCCCACAGAACAGCCTCCAGTTTTGTGCTATTAATGCTCCTCATGAAATGTGTCAAAACTCCGCCAGCCTTCGCTGTGTCTGCTCTGGGGACTGTGTCTCATGACTAGGAAAATGAGAAGACGGGGGGGAAGTGTGCCCACAGCAGGATCTGAGGCAAACGTCTTCTGGAGGCCAGTGAGCTTTGGCAAGGCCGCTAGACCCAGGCTGAACCCAGAGCACCTCTGGGTCACGCTGCCTTGCGCTGAGGTCGAAACCGGCCCTGAGCACCTCATTGCTTCGTCTGCAAGTAGCCAGAAACTTGTCTGGCTCCTGAGAACAGGCTCTGAGAAGGCACGTGGCCCTGAAGGCAATGGACCCACTCAGGTAGCCTAAAAATCCCTGCTACCACTGTGGCAGGTAAGGTAAGGCCTCCTAGGACAGCCCCTGGAGCAGTCTGCAGTGCAGCGTGTGGGAGCAGCTCACCCCCTTGCTTCTCAAGAGTCTCAGGCCTATATATATGTTTGCCAAAAAGCAGCGCAGAGGGATAAAAATGCTCGACCCTAAAACTTCTGGTAAACAGCAGTAGAGAAATAGCTTGTGTCTCCCACCTTGCCAGCAAGTCAATGGCCACCTTCTGTGTGAAGCCATTTAGCTACTGTCAGGGTCCTGCACTGACTGCACATTGACTGATACCAGCTGAAGTCACAACCTCATGTTTGCATACCAGTGGAAGTGCCAGAGAAGGTGGTTCCTTCCTCCCATCCCCTCTCGTGTTGGTTCCCCATTAGTGAGTCAGACCAGGGAGCTGATCTGGCTGAAAACTGGTTTTATTGTCCTCATTTCTCCTCTGCTTGGTTCCCTGATCTGGCTCACAGAGAGCATCCGTTTGCTGCCAGTGCTATCAAAAGAAAAAAACAGTAAAGACATGGGATTCCTCCACCTGGCAGTAGCCTGCATTTCCCTGACTGCAGCCTCAGGATCTAGGCCTGGTCTTCAGACAAATTGGCTCTCCATCACAGAGGACTACTTGCCAGTAAGGCAGAGACCCTGCAGCTGTGGACACTTAATGTGGAGCACCAAAGGAGCTGGAGCACAATACTGCACTGCCCTGTCATCCCTGGGGGCTCTGGATGCACAGGGTGCTGTGTCCCATCCAACAATGAACCCAGCTGTCCCGATGCTGAACACAGCCCGCCTGCTTGCTGCGTGTGACGTGTTCCCTTTGTCCTGCTCCTGCTGGATGCTAATGTACCAAAATAACTCCCTGTTCTTACCAGCCAGCACTGAGCTGGAATCTGTTTGGGAAGGCGACCGCAACACTGTGACAGATGGCCAAGGAAGCAAGTGCTGTTTTTTATATCACCTCCGTGTTTCCTCCTCTGCTGTCTCCTGCGCTGGAGGCGGTGTTTGGAGTTAGTGTGTGCTGCCAGAATGCGGCTGGCACCAGAGCTGAGGAGACAGCAGAAGGCTGGAGCAGGATGCTGGCAGTCTTGCACACACTTCTCCCCCAGCTCTCTGGTGCTTTGGGATCTACATCAAGGTCTTCTCCTAGGGGAGGAAGTCTATGCCAAAGAGGTGATGATGGGGCTTAGGGTGTTTGCTTTTGCAGAGACATTGAACAGGCCCCCCAAGACCCACCTGCACTGACTACAAGCCCAGTCTGTATTTTCTTTTGGCCAGTAGAGCCAGACAGGCAGGGAAAACTAGGCCAAGGTATCCTGCTGATAGTTGATGTCTAATACTGGCTCCTCTTCTTACAGATACAAATCTAACTGCATATAGAAGACTCAGGGCTAATCAAAGCTTTGAAAAAAGCCAGTTTCTGGAAGCCCTTCATCTGCCAACTGCCTCTCCTCTGATCTTGCACATGTCACGTAGCATCTCTGGGCAAGGAACCACGGGCCTTCCTTTCTTGGGCACAAACATTTTAAAAGATGGCAGTGTTCAAGGAGGAGGGCTGGGCTAGTGAGAGATGGAGCCCTAGTTCCCTGATGTACACTGGAAATTTAGCATGGATAGGAGAATGGCGGAGCTGCCCTGCAGGAAGAGAAGGGGAGCACAGAGAAGCAGCATTTCCCTGGCAACTGCAAGTGGCTCTCCCTTGGGATGTACCTTAGAGAGCAGGAACGGCCCTAAACAGGGATGCAGCCATGTGCCCAAGCTGGGCCAGTGTAGGTGGTTGCTGCTCCTCCACAGCGGTCTGTCTCCACGGCAGGAAAGAGCTGCTCCTGCTGGGCTGTTCAGCTGCTGGGACACCAGCTATTTTTGCAGCCTGCCTGGTGCAGAAGGAGTGACTGACGTGTGCCTGGCACAGCACTCATCTGCCTCCTGTTTCTGCCTTGTTGCAACTGGCAATTCTCCCCCTCTCCCTCCGTTCTTCCATCAGGAGATCTCATGCTCCTCTGCACTGGCAGCACGGCAGACACGCGAGCAGGGGTGGGCACACAGGTGGACTCAGAACAGGTCAGCAACGGTTCTCATGCCCTCCCTGCTGGCAAGGGAGGAAGAGTCTTCCTGAATTCACGGGTCTGGCATTGACTGGTGGGGATCAGTGGTGTTTAAGCTGGAATCTCTTCTCCTAAGGTAGGCATGCTGAATATAGAAAGGCTAGTGAAAAATTGGTGACACCAGGAAACAGCTATGAGCTGAAGTGTCCCACCACCATACTGCCACTTCCCTAACCAGACCCTCGTTTGTCTCTCAGGAAGTCTGCCTGAGGTGGACAGCCTCCTCTTGGGAACAGGTAAGATAGCGCAAACAACCTGAGGCCTAAGAAACCCACCCATTAATGCTCAGCCTGCTCTTAGTTCCAGACTCACAAGTCACAGAGGACTTGGGCTTCCCAGGATCATTCCACTGTGACCTGCAAGCCTGCCCAGGCTGGGGAGCCCCAAAGGGGGCACAGCAGCTTCCAGACTCACCAGGCCCTGAGAACCAGGCAGACCATCAGGGATGGAAGGGCAGGAGGCTGCAACTCTGCTTTGGGCTACTGCTGCGCTGGGCTCTCTGACTTGCTGCCACTTCAAAGCTCTGGGAGGGACAACTCAAGCCCCATCTCAAAATGGTCCAAGAGAATAAGGCAAGAGAGATGGAGGTAGGCAGATGTATATGGACGCGGGTGAGCAGGGCAGATACGACAGAAAAATTATGTGGAGAGGAAGCACAAGGTAAGGAGAAGCAGAAAAAAGAGCTGGAGCAGCCTGCACCCACACACCCAGCCCCAGCCTTTCCCCGTGGCAGAAGCATTGAAATGGAAATGACTTGCTATTTACAGTGCCAACAGTGCCTTCCGGCTCCCACACAGAGCCAGTCTGGGCACCTCCTTGCCTGCCCCCAGCCAGGCATATCTCTATGCCACGAGGTCAAGAAAAACAGAGATGTTGCCCAGTGTGAAAATGGTGTCGGGAGCCAGCTCAGCTTCCTCATCCTCTCTGGACAGTACAAAGCCTGTAACGGGCAAGAAGAGCAATGTGTGCAGGAGTAAACACATTCTGCCCTCACCATCTCCCTGGGCCACTCCACAGGCATCCAGCGGCTCAGGAACAAAGCAAGGTGGGAAAGCACGGAGAGGGACTAGGCAGGGCCTCAGTTTGCTCTGACTGGCAACACAGGCTGGGAGATATTTCAGATCTCCCTGAAAGGCCCCGGCCATTCTGCTGCAGCCCAAAGGATGCTACGTGGGAGTCATGCGTGTGGGAGCACAGAAGAAAGATGCCAGCCCATGACCCAGCATCTTTATTCACCTGTTGGCAGCAGAAGAGAAACTCGATCCCATGCTCATCCCTCCCTGGGATGGTGGGATTAAGTCCATTTTATAGAGCTCTGGGCTACACAGCTGGGTTTGGCATTTCCTGCTCTTTGCTTTCATCAGCTCTACTCCAAGTACCATTTCTGCTGCACGGATCTCCAATATGACACTTTGCAGATTGGATTATGAAAGAGTTAACTGTCTCCTGGAGAGGGGCTGAGGCTGGTAGCAAAGTGACTGTGTAGTCAATTAAGCAGAAAGCTTCTTGCACTACTCCAGGTGCCTCCCTCTCTGCTCTTTCTCACTAGAAAGTGCAGGAGGATGGAAATAGGACAAGGCAGGGAGCTAAATACTGGCAACTCTTCCTTGGGCAAAGCCTGAGAGCAGCCTCATACAAGTAAATCTGGAAAGGCCTTGAAAGAGGTGCAGCTACAGATCTGGGAAGTAAGAGCTTTTTCAGTCACGTATTTAGTTCCCTACATGGCCCAGCCCAATAATCCCCTGCTGCTTTTACTCTTCCCTTCCCACATGTTCCCTAGCATTCAGACCAAACCAAATGCCTTATAGCAGCACTCGTGTGGTTCCCTGCCTGCAGACTTGCAGGTTGTTCTCTAATTGGGCTTTCTCAAGCCAGATGGCCGGAGGTCAGAGGCTGGTTAGAAGGCAGTGGGTGTGCTCAGTGGGACAGCCAAAGGGACTGGCCAGATTGAGCATGTCAGGGCTCAGAGGCTGGCAGTACAGCAATCCTTCACACAGCCACCTCCTGTTTCAGCAGAGCTGGCTCAGTGTTCCCAGTGGGTGGCCTCCCGGCCGCCCCAGGAGAGCCAGACCTGCTCATTCCTCCCCTTTGCTCCTACACGGTGCCCATGTTCATTCAGACACAACAGGCTGCCAAAAGTCAGACTCAAATTTTAAGATCAGTCAGGCACTTGCCTATTTTCATTTGCACTCTCCTTGGCCTTTCAGAAAGAGCTGCCTCCTACACAGCTCCCACACTGCAGCATGGCTTGCTCCAAAGAGCTGACCATAAGAAGAGCTCAAGCCTCTGCAGAGAGGAACTGCCAATCACTTGGCCAAGGTCTGCATCCCAAGGGCCAAATCTGCAGCACCTTGCATGAAGCAGAGCCAAGGGAGTCGTGTTGTGAAGCAACAGTGTCTTTCATCATTGCAGGGTTCTTGCATGTTTTCCTGTGGGGCAGCTGGAGCTGGATCCTGGCTAGAAAATATGGAAGTCCAGACAGGAGAGCGCTCAGCATCAATTTCATCTGTCCTTGGGCTGCTTGATAACTAAGTCAATTCAGTCATGAAACGTGGCTCAGCTTTCCCATCTATAATGCCAATGATGCTCAGCTTCCTTCGAAGTTGTGCAGTACAGTTGGATGTGGTATGCACCTGGGGTTTGATCCTGATGTTCCTCCATTCCCATCACTTCAGCAGCCTCTGGACCTATCAGACTTCTTTCCCATTTGTACCAGAGCAGCTAAACAAAATAACAGAACCTTTGGTGGCAGGAATACACACTGCCGCTGCCTGTGGCAAACGGCTGCCTGCTCCACTGTGAGAGGCTCTTCAGGAGTTAGGTGGAAGGGTCACACTCTACAAATCTTGTAAGCCTGTACCAGAAGTCTGTCAAATTGCATTTAAGATAAGAAGCTGCAATTCAGCCACTACCTGACAGCCAGCAGCTCAGTTAACATGGGACTCCTTGCAGTAGGAGTGAGCAGGAAGGGCACCTCATGGTCCCTATGTATCTGGATTTCCCATAGGAAAACTTGAGCGTATGATGGATGTTGTTTTGTGCATACACAGGAAACTCGATGCTTTTGGACTACAAAAGTTCTTACCAGGCACATGCAGCCTTGCAGGCACTGTCCTCTGCATGAGTCATCCCAAAAGCTGCCAGACAGCACTGTAGCAACCCCTGTTTAAGATTACTTCTGCCTCCTCTTTCCTTTACTCTTTGCTTAGATGGCTGCACCCTGGATTGGACGTGGGGCCTGTAGAACATGCTTTGCCACAACTGGCTCAGGAACATTACGGTTTCAGCCTTCTTCCATGCCAGTGGGGAAAGGAACGGGGGATTAATGTGGTCTCCGTGTTGCAGCTTCTAATAGTTAAAAGGAATCAAAGAGCAGAGGTGTGGAACAGCTCCTGTAAGAGGACGGACTAAACTAGGAATCTTCATCCTGGAAGAGAGTTCAGTGCCAGGAAAGAAACATGACTGAAGAAATCTTCAGATAGTGACCAAATATTGCTCACTCCTCACTTCCCAAGAACTAGAAAGGCAGAACTCGGAAGAAATGAAAAATCAGCAGGTGCAAAAGAAATGTACAGCAGGGCTTTTGCACACTGCAGGCCTCATTTTTAATTGCAGGGACCAAAACCACCTACTGGCTTAGGGTAGGGTGTGATAGACTTGAGCAAAGGCTCTTCAGGTCATCATGCCACAAGAAGATCCCTAATCTGCTGGCAGTGTGGGAATGTGTATAAGAAGAGCTGGATCAGTCTAGCTCTGCCCTATTACTCACATGTTTCTGGGAACAGCCCCCCCCCCCCCCAGCACTGGTTGCAGGAACCTACCAAGCCAGATGCCCTTTAGTGTGACCCAGTGTGCCTGCTCTTATCCCCTGCATGCTGCTTTGCCCCATGGCGGGATGAAGAGACAAATCCTGCACGCGCCAGCCTTTCTTGGCTGACGCAGGGCAGACCCAGTGTTATTTTGGGCCAAAATTTCCATGAATAACTCTTCTCATGTGCCAAACCCAAATTAAAATTTGCTGCCAACAGTTATGAGCTCTCCCCCCTTCCTCGTGCCTTTTTTTTTTTGATCAAAATTTTCTGCATTAAGATAAACCAGCAATAAATCTGGATTGTGCATTAAACACTGGCCCACACGGTCTGGGAAACAAAGAGCGTGAAGGAACACTGTGATTCAAACTGTTGCTAGCTCATACATATTTGGCACGTCAGCTTTTAAAGGATTTTCCCAGAACAATTCTTTCAGATTTCCTAATGACTCTATGAGATCGTATTAAAAAGCACTACAGTCTGCATGGGAGTCTCAGACCCAGAGACATCCTGGATGTCCCAGAACTGATTCCTTCCCATGCTCAAAGCAGCAGCATTCAGGTCTGGCTGGGGATTGTGAAAAGCTACAGTGCAAGGCCTGCAGCTCTGCCTGATCCCATGGCAGGACTAAGCTTGACGCATGAGCTAAGGCAGTTCACCAAAACACTAGAAGAAAACGTGCTCTCTGGAGACTCAGCTGCAGCAAGACAGAGTTGCTTAGGCACGCAACTCACTGGAACTGGCCCTAGGGATTCCTGCTGTCTGTGCACCAATTTTTCTCCAGCTTTGGGAGGGTCCCAACCTACTTCTCAGGATAAAAAACCACTTGCTTTCTCTAGCCATAACTGGCACTTCCTTCAGAGAGCTTGAGTGCCTAGGCAGAATATTCCTTGCAAAAAACATCTGTTATTTTATCTGCCGGAAATTTCTCTTTTCCTGTTCCCTGGAAATCCACAGGCCTCTGAAGATTCCTGGGTGCAGCAGCACTCAACCTTTGTTCTGCTGATGAAAGAAAAGGAGGCCTGTCCCCATCCCACCCCCAAAAAGTGAAAAGAATACCTCTCTGGGTGGCTCCCACTGAAGAGTTAAGGTGGTCCCTCTTACTCCAGCTGTCTGGCATGCTCACGATGACACAGTCTCCATTCTTCCCCAGGGAAGGAGTCACAGGGCAGATCATAGCATCGCACGAAACTTCCAGAAAGCCCAGTGGCTCACAGGGCTCTCCTATAAGCTGGGAGCACAGTCTTCTCAGTGGGCTCCTCCCAGTCAGGAGGCCAGAAGAGCTGTGTAGCAAAGGGATAACCAGGGGTGGAATCGAGTCACCATCCTCATAGAGGCCTTAGTGGAGCTCTGCTCCCTTTCAGATGCTTTGCTCTCAGTTAGCTTTTCCAAAATGAAGCCAGTGGTTTCCTGCAAGCAGGACAAGATGCAATTTGCCCTCTCATCTCTTGTGTACAAAAGGAGCCACACATTATCGTGAGAACAAGCAAAAATGCAGGATTTGACCCTTTGCACTGAAACATTTCCTTCTGAGATAGCAATAGATACAGTTGGATTTTTACTAAGATCCATGCTGGATAAACATAATAGGCCTGGGATTTACTTTTACTTTTTGTCCCCAGGCTGTTCAGCTGCATCCAGGCTCCCTTTTGTCCAGAGTTTAAGTCTCAGTTTAGTGATGCCACACTTCATTAGGGATGCTCTTCCTCTGAAGTTCAATGCATTTCAGGTCAGAGGCTCCAAGCTTTTCTTTTGAAAGATGTGATTGTCAGGGATGACACTGATCAGGGCAGCTGAGGATGTGAAACAAAGCCTCCAAAAGAGCCCTGTTTGTTAGCTACACCAGTTCACGTCTGCAGCAGATTACAGCAGCGAGTATGAACCTGCAACACTGGAATCTAACCAACATGGGGAACAAGAACAAGGAAAAGGCAAGCATGGGGACTTCTAGCGCTGTTCTTGCACAGTCCCCACTGGCACCTGTGCTGTTTTTCACTGTTCCTGGTGCCCCAGCCAAATCCAATGTAGCTCAAGCAACCCCTTTGCTTGCCAAGCACTGACAATGGCTTTGCACGTGAATGAAGGAGTGATGGAAAGGGCACACTGAGACCATGCAAGGGAATAAAGAAACCCCTTGGAAGATATCAGACCCAGGCACTTGTGCATGTCACGCACATACCCTAACCCCTGGCAGCTCAGTTTGGAAGGGAGGGACAACACATCTGCACAGCATTCATTCCCGTTCACCTCTACCTTGTCTATTCTAGGAAAGATTGCCTAGAATTCATCCACCCGAAGCATCACACTTCACAGCTCCCTTCCCTTCCCACACAAAGCTCACCCAGCAGCTTGCTGCTTTATGCTGAATTAACACCGCTTCCTTGTCTGCCTCCCCAGAGCCAAGCTGTGTTGCAGACAGGCCTTGTCTCAAAGGCAGGCAGGAGTACCTCCTTCCCGATCCCCACATCCACAGGGGGACATGGTAGGCCTAATGCACTGTCCAGTGTTACATTTGCTTGGTTACACATCAGGATACAATCAACAACAGCATCTTGGAGCAAGATAACATGAGCATCATCAGTATCACATTGGCCTTGGGCAACTGTGTCCTGCTTCCCACTGAAGGAAGGAAGGAAGGAGGAGCATGGATAAAAGCTGCACCAGGGCTTTCGCTCCCTCCTGGCTTCTGGTTTCCAGATGTGGCAAGCAGGGGCAGAATCTCCCAGGTGTAAGACCAAAGGGTTCAATGCCTGGGGGCCAGCCATCCTGAGGGGATCTGGTCACCAGTAGATCCCAACCCACCTTTCAGAACCCCTCTGGTATTAGGCTGTGTAATGGTTTTGAAAACAGCAGGTAGTTTGTGGCTCCCTGGAGGAGAATCCCAGCTTGTTTCTGGCTCCTTGATACAAAGAGAGCTTGCAGTGCCCAGACGCCCTTGGACCCTCATGGATTATGACCCAATCCTTCCTACAGTAGAAAGCCAATTTTTCCTGCTAGACCCCTGTTAGCACATTTGCAGCAGAAGGTTGAAACTCAGAGAACTGCCTCTCTCCAGAGAGATCTCAAGCAGACGGGTACAGACTCAACTGGTGAGATTATGAATGCTTCTGTCCCAATCAGTCTCTTGCAGGAGGAGATTGTAGAATACAAAAACTCCAACAAGTCCAGTGTTCAAGCCTCACACATCAGATCATGCAACCCATTCCTTTCTCCCAGAACTTCATTTATACAGAATTCAGATGACCAAATTCAGCATTTTTATCTGCTCTTACTGACTGGACTGATGGCAGGGCAGAAGAGGGCCTGAGTTTATAGAAACCTGCTCATCAAAATGCCCAAGCTGGGTGAGATCAAAGGTCCATCTGGCCCAGAGTCTTGTTTTTGACGGCAGCCACAGGCACATAGCTGAATAACCAAGTAAATATGTATGACACTTCTCTCAGGTATTTCCCCATCTCCCAGTTATTTTCAGACTTCCTAAGCTGGACATGGTTTCATTTAGTAATTCACTGTGGATTTTCCTTCCTTGAACTTGTCTAGTTTCATTCTGAATTCATGCAAACTTTTAGCATCCTAACATTCTGAAAAAGAGCTCCCCAGTCAACTTTCTTCACATGTAAAGTGACCCAAAACATAAGTCCACCTGGAAGGCCACTTCAGCTTTGGCTATCAGGAATGGTGCTCTCCTACCGTCGTAATTTTAATAAAACACAGTGCACTTTGGTGGATGGTCTGGGCCACAGTTTTTGGCAGGTGCTCCTTGAGGCAGCTGTGATCACTCATTTAAATCTAGTTTATTTTTATTTTATAAAGCTCCCTAAGAACACAAAAGATTTTTCTTGCATCTCACTGGAATTGTGTGCAGATTGCCATGGCAACCATACCAGAGTTGTTATGGTCCCAAACCCACCTTATTGGTTATTAGATATCTGTGTAACATATATATAGCTCTATTTTCCCATCTGTCTGCTCCATCTGCTTATTTCCAAGTAAATACAACCAGTTAGCTCAGACACAGCTGCCTCCCCTTCCATGAGGGGTGGGATGAAGGAAACAGCGATACATCTGCTGGTGGCCATGGAAGTGGAGAAGGGCAGGAGGAATGCAAGACTTAACAGTAAACATGAACCTGATCATTGTGGCCAGCAAAGCCTATCAACTGCGATGACAACACCTGCAAGGTTAACCCAATTCTTTCTTGCAGCCCTAGCCCCTGCCCATGATGGCTGGAGTATCTGCAGCCTGGGCTGCCACACATCCAGAAAGCCTGGAAAAACATCCATCACGCACACGGGCGTAATTCTAGCCATATGCCTGGTCATTCTGGGACAGCCTGGACAGACTCCATGCACACACACTGAAACATCCACCTGTCCACACGAGAAAACAGCAATGCAGCACAACCCACAGCTAACCCTAGGATCCAGGAACATTGACTGGTAGGGATTTGGCAGGGTGCTTCCAAAGACAGGATGGAGAACCTGCCTCAAGAGGCAAGTCTCATCTTTTCTATTTCCTCCTATATCCCTTTACACCTTCTGTGGAGCGGTGAGATGGTGCTGGTGCTACCTTGACCAAGTGCACATGCGGTTCCTAGAAAAATTGGGGCTTTGTCTTAGCTAACCCATCACCAATTATCTCTGAGGTGTGAAGGGGAACAGAAGCCCCAAGGGATTCTGGCCAACGCAAGCCTGACTTGCTCTTGGCTTGCCTGCAGCTTAACCCCAGCAGGTTGGCTTTCCTGCCTACGGGACACTTAGGAAGACAAATCAAACTTTATGACACTGTGCAGTGAACAAGAAACTCACCAGGACTTTCAGGACACACCAGCCAAGTTGCACCATTTAAGAGTCCTTTCCATCTTCTAAAAACAAAGGGATAAAAGGATCACCATACCCTAAAATACACTGTTCCACATAACAGGATGAGAAAAGTAACAGGACCTCTGTGCTGAACTGACCCTGCTGCTTCTCCTGACAGTCCATTGCTCATCTGCCTTAAACTGGAACCTGTGCCAAAAGCTATTTGACATCCCCCCCATAGGAGGGCCTAATTCCTTCTAGCAACATGTGCCTTTCCTGCCCACCCCCTCAGCCTCTGCTGGGAGAGGAGCATATATTTCCAGTCTCCCAGCTCCCTTGCATTATTTAGGCTGTCAGTTGTTAATTATAGCGCTGCATTCCAGCTTGATGTTTCCCAGGCATCCACACCACACTCGGACACTATAAGCAGCTCCCAACTGAGTACTCTGTGAGCCGAGGCTAGAGCTGAGCCCGTGTCTTCATCACCCTGGGCAAGGCATTCCCTATCACTCTGACTGCTCTTAGGAGACTTGAAGAGCACTTTGCATCTTAAAACCTGTATCTGCACTCTTTCCTTAGCTCTTACTCTACTAAGGAATCTTTCCCACTCACTGGATGGGAGCCACATTTTTAAGGGATGTTAAATTGGTCTTTGGCCTTCTCCATAGTCTAGATACAGATACACATCTTCTTGCCTATCTCCCTGCCAGCTCTGAATCTCTCAGTGAGGGAGAAAAGAGCAGGGGGGGATGCACAGCCTCATCTAGTTGGGGATGCCTGAGAGTTTAGAGCAGAGAGTAACCTTCCTTGTGGCCTCTGCCACTGCTGCATCTTGCTTCCAGCTGACCTACAGAGCAAGGCTAGGATGACTCTCAGTCCCACCAAACTCCCTCTTTCTCCCAGGCTGGAAAAACTCTGCTGCCTTTCTGTTGAGCCAAGCAAATGAAGTTTCTAAGTCACACAACCATGACCACCAAGCTTGGGGGACTTGGCACACCCCTCTCAAAGCAGAAGGTGTTGCTAAGCAGTTGCTAAGCAAGCGCTCAAGCTAAGTGAGAATAAGCAAATAAGAAACTGCTGTGATGTTTCTGCTTTCCAGCTTGTAGCAATATCCTCCAGCCAGGCTGCCCCCAGAACAAGCACTGAAGGCTTGTCACCCATTTGCCTCATGTGACCACAGAAACATCTGTTTCAAAAGCAGAAACAAATGCAGTGACCAAACTGCTTCAATTTGCTCAAGGAAAGAACATAAAAAAACTCAGCAAGGGTACACAGTAGCACAGGAAAAGGCTTGAGCCATGCATCTTCTGACACGAGAGCAACCGTTTCGCTCAGTTGTGGGTGAAAGGAGATGCCATTTTGTGCAGCTTCATTTCCACGAGAATCAGGTCTAACAACTCACATGGCTTAGAGAAAACTCAAAAGCTGGCTGAAGAGTGCTTCAGAAAACACCTGCCACTGGCAGCACCTTCCAGCTACATTCATTTGAGCCCATGTCCTACTAGAAGAGTACCATGAAAGGCAGCATAACCCAGCATCTCAAGCCGAGAGGGGTCTGACTATGCACCCTCTGCCACACTTGACTAGTTGGAAGTGTTTTTCTCAACACCTACACAGCAAGGCTCATAGCTTGCTTAAAAGGATACAACTCTTCTTAAAAAGAAGAAAAAACAACCAACAGGCAATAAGCAAGAAAGAGGGAAAAAACAGAGAATGACAAAAATTGAATTACTTTGAGCTGTAAGAGTCTGGTAGCTGAGGACAATCTTTTAGACTAGCACATTTGGGGCTGCTATTATGCTCCTATGTGCTTTGCCACATTTGCATAATAAGCCAACAGTAATTATAATTTCATCTTGAATAGGTGCTATTTTAATTGTGACTTGGCCTCTCCTGCTCAGCTGTAATTGGTGGCATTACAAAGGAACAGCAGAGCAGGAAGGCTGCTGACAACTCCGGCCATTCCTTCCTCCAGCCAGGTCACATACTCCACGGGAGCCCCTTTCTCTCCTTTCCTCCCCCTCAGTTGGGCACAGCCGGGCTTTGTGCGCTGCAAAGCAAACCACGCAGCACCGAAATAATTACCTTCCCCAAGCGGCCACGCAAACAAAAGCAAGCACCCTCCTGCTCGAAACGACTGCTGTGCTCAGAGAAAGCGTCTCCGGACACTTCCCAACCACAGACCTAGCTGGGAAGAGAGGAGGGACACAAGCTTTGGCGTCTGCAGGTCAGACACGCAAGCTCGAGCTCGGGGCAGCTCCTCCCGCAAAGCGGCTGCTCAGACAGAACCAACCGTGCAGCAACCTCCCCTCAGAGCGGCTCCCCCCCGAACAACCCTCCCTCAGAGGAACCGCCCCTCCCACCCAAAGCCCGCCAACCGCCCCCACAGCCACCCGGAGGTGCCGGGGGAGGAGGGGTTGTTTATATACTCTCGGTGCGATGCGGCCGGACGGGATTGGCCAGGTGCCCGGAGAACGGCACTGGATTGGTCAGCACGCAATCCCGGGCTTCGATTGTCACGTGGGCAGCTCGCTCGGGGGAGGCTTTGGCGGGGCAGCGACAGCTCGGGGGGCCTTAGAGGCGAGGGTGCGCGTTCGCCGGCGGCCCTCGGCGCCCCTTGGAGGCTGCGGGCCTCGGGGCGCCTGCGAGGCAGCAAACCAAGCAGAATTTGCTAATGAGGGAGATGGAAGTACCATAGGAAGCTTGGGAACACCAGGAGCTGGGTGAAGACACTAACTGGGGTGTGTGCGTGGGGAGGGGGCAGGATGGGTGCCAGAAGCACTCAGCAGGTGGAATACTTCATGGCTCTCGTGATGTAGATGGGAGCCTGCAGTAGAAATTAGTGGACGCCTGGCTCTGGGAATGGGATTCACAGCCTTGGATAGGGTCCAAGCCCCCTGTGTCGTCCCAGTAGAGAGGGTGTTACAGAGGCATTTCTTCAGAGCTGGACTGATTGGGGCTGGGCTGTTGGCTGGATCCCTTCTCCGCAAGCTGATGGAAAGGGAGGGTGTCTGTAGGAGACTGTACCTCTTTTAATGACTTAATTCTCCATGTTAGATAGTCTCATACCCAACCTACAACCTTTAGGTTGCAAATGGCGCTGGTTTGCTTGCCTTTATTTCAGTGGACAAGGACATTCGTTTCTCAACACCGTTTCATGCACTTGTCATACTCCCTGAGCGCCTCAGTTCTTCAGAGGGGTGTTCCCGGCCTTCCAGATGTCCCTGTTTACCGTCCTCCTCTACTGAGTCTACATCTTTTAACGCACGATATTCAAAAGTGGACACAGTCTCCAGCTGAGGGCTCGTACTTACTGAGCAAAGCACACTGATTATCTCCTCCGTCTTGCATATGACACTCAGTAATTGTGTCTCTTTGGATAAAGACAAGCAGACCAAGGTGATCGTAGTGGTCTTTTTTTGGCTTGAAAAAAAGATATAACATTACACAGAAACACTTTTAATTAATTGCGGAGCAGTGACAGCAGCTGGCAAGAAAGCCCTTGGCCCCATCAGCCTTCTGACAATTAGTTAACTCTGGATTCCACCTGAAAACATGGAGCAGCTCTGTATTTATTTGTATATTGGAGAAGTTCAAAGTGAATCTCTTCCATAATTTATCATCTGCAGAGAAAAACCTCTGTACCTCTGCTCATATCTTCAAAGAGTACAGTCTTAATCTCTTGGATGAAAACACTGTCAGGAGGAGACTCTTCTAGGGAGTGGTCCTTCTCCTCTCCTTTTTAGTACCAGTAGGCATTGTCTACTTCTTGTGCTGGTTAAACTGGTTGTTAGTTAAATGCCAGGGGTTGCCTGAGACAGGGACGTTATGTATGTATATGCCAGTATGCTCCCAGTGGCAGATGGAAGCACACAGGTTATCCTTGGTGTTGCTGACTAGGCAGCAGCGTTTCCTGGAAGTCACAGCTGTTTGATGGTTGGGCAGAAGGAGTCCGCAGCCACTGCTGGACCGTGGACTGTAGGGGGGACTGGTAAATACAATCTGAAGGATCTTCATTATCGATTGCCATGTAAAATTTGCATAAAATTGAATATTTTACAGTTGGAACTGCTTTGATAAAGAGCTGTTAGTAAATAGTCTTACCAGACAACCCTGAAAGGACAGGGATTGATTTGAATTTATGGGTAGGATCTTTAAAGACCAATTGCCAGGAGAGATTTTTGAGAAGAACATTTTTAAAAGCTCAGGGGGGAACTTGTATCCTAAGCTGACTATGGCATGGACATAGTGGATCACATCCCTTCTAATTAGAAAAACAGTCCAAGATTAGGGATATCATTCTCTGAGAGGGCTGTACCAGATAATGCTTCTGTGTCCAATTTTGGAGCTGATTAAACCCCAGGCCAAATAAAATGGGCATCATAATTCCTAAGACCCTTGAATAGGGGTACTGCTATGCAGTGGGTAGCTGGAATCCAAGATAATCCTGAAGTTGCAGTGAATTAATATAAGGCTGTTGCCAAGGCATTTATATCTCCATTGGATTTTGCGTTTTTTAACTAAAAAGCAAAGAAAGAAACAATCTCAAATGCTCAAAAAGGGGCCCACTTAAGGCTAAGATTACACAAGCAGACACAGGAACTGAAAATCGTAAACTGAACTTGCAGTTAACTTGAGATAGGAAGTATACTGTAAACTGTCACAAACAACAGCAGTCATGATATTTACCCATAATCATTTTGTTTTTTTCATAAAAAAAACTCTAGTCCAATGGTGTATCAAGTAACTACAGTGATCAGATATGTTTTAGAAGAAGTGGTTTTATTCAGCAATCCCAGATGAAGTTCTGGAAAGGCAAGTCAAAAATATGATAACATAACGGTCAGTAAGTCTGTCTTTACAGACTTATTTTACAGGATTAGCTTATTTTACAGGATATCGATAGCAAAAGAAACAGTTCAGGCCTAGTAATAGTGCTGTTAAATTCAGCACTGTGTTGTCATCTGAGTGTCTGAGCGGATTCATAAATATGCAAGGAGTGACTAAAACAGGAAGAAATGACTTGAAACAGAAGGACTATCAGTACTTAAATAGTTGCAAGCATTGTGGTTTAAGTATGTTTATATGAAAATTTGAGAGAAGAGTTAGTAATAAGACACTCTTAATTGATTTGGGGTGGAGTTAGCTCTGAAGACCAAAAATTAACTCTGTAATACATGATTGTAAATGATGTATGTTAATGGTAAAAATCTATACTAGCTGTATCAGAACACGACTGTTAATATTAACTGCTTATTTAAGTTAAAATAGCTAGGTTGTTTGCTTTAAAGAAAATACAGAACCAATGGATATCAAGTACAAATATGAGATTACAAAATTAAATCCAGCAGTGTTATTTCAATTTCAATTTCTTGAGAAACAGTAGCTTAAGAGTATTAGTTAATAAATTTGCTAGAGTAAGGGAATAAAAATGCTATTAATTTCACCCTTAATATAACTGGAAACTCCTACAGAGGGAGATATTATGTCTTGGATAACTGAAATATGTTAAATGCAGTAAGAGATACAGGGAAAAAAAAGTAGAGCAGGCAGTTGAGCAGGAAAGAGTAATAAAGCTACTCCTTTGGATATGCAGGTAGAAGTAGGGTACTCCATCATGTGTCGGAAATGATGAAGGAATAGGCAAGAGCATCTAGGTTTTGGGGACCAGAGGGAAAGAAGACTGGAGGTAGGAGCAAGGAGGTGAAGAGGAAGAAGAGGAACTGGATGAGGACCTCCAGGGTGAGGAGAAGGCAGACATGGGAGCTGGAGAAAGGATCAACCACAGGGAGAAGAAGGCCCTGTGGAGGATGGGGAGGGGGAAGCCTCCAAGGATATGTGGTGGGGAGCCTTGAAGAAAGGGTATGAGATGTGCTCTGTCTCTTGTGGCACTTGGCAGACTTTCAGCGCCATGTTCACCAGGTGTGCCCTGGTGCTGGGAGAATCTTTGTTCAGGGGTCGTCAGGAGCAAGCAGCAGCATAGCCTGAAGAGGAGAGAGAAAGAAAATGACCACTACAAAGCCAGAGCTCATCCTCAATAGAGCAAATTCCTCCTTCCTCTTCTACCTCCACTACAACCACCAGCCTGGCTTGCTAAGGTAGATGGACTCCTGCAGCACAGGGAACCTCACAGGAGAAGGGAACAATCCCATGGCACAAACCTTCAGCCCCAGGAGCTTGGAGGTTCTCCCATTTTCCCTCAGAGGTGTCTGGAGGAGAACAGGTGGAGCACAGCTCACTGGGGACAAGAGGGCTTGCTCAGATGCGGATGGACTCAGTGAGGTTTGAAGGCCTTGGAGGGCACACTTGGAAGCTGTTCCCCTATTTTGTGGCCACAGACTGTGCAGCCAGGCCTTCCTCCACGACTAGAGGAGCAGGAGGAGGGTATCTGGGGAGATGCCTGGGTGGAGTTCACCCATTAAGAAGCATTGGCTGCCCCTTCCCCTGCTCTACCTGTGCCAGGCTTGGGATAGCTCAACCGGTAGCACTCGGAAGTGCAGGCTGTGTGGCTGTGGGAGGTGAGGGACTAGGAGCAGCAATCCCTGCAGTAGCTGTCTTCTCCATGCACAGCAGCAGGAACAGCAAACTCCACACATGGAATATTTTGTTTCCCTGCCAAGATTGCATGAATCTGTCTACAACCTTTTATTCTTTGTGTGGTGGCAAAATATGGTGTTGCCTGTGGGGCTGAGAAGCCCTCAGCTGGCTGCAAGCCATTCCCTAGTTCTACTGTTCGGTAATAACCCCTTGCTTGAGCCTGACAGCCTGCAAGAAAAGCCTGAGAAAAGCTATTTGCAGTCCTGTGTAAATCCTTTCTTCTCTTGGGGGTCCTCTGTGCAACAAGAGAACAGTGAGCTTGTCACTGATGGCTACAGATATACCAAACATACTGTCCTTTTTTCCTATACCCGCCTGCCTCAGCTTTGCTTTTCCAGGCAGAGCCATGTGCTTGTCAAAAGCCAGACTTTAGCTTTCTTCCTTTAAATCCACCCCATCCTGGGAGAGGAGGGTGGGGGCGAGGAGGGCTATGAGCCACATGGGAGGTCTTTCATGCTTCTTAGCCGGCTTGGCCCTACTGGCACAAATGGCAGCCTCAAAGGAGTTTAGGTTCCAATTTGCCTCATTATTGGAGCTGATGTGCAGCCTCTCCAGGACACATCCTGTGCCCAGGAGAGCAACCTAATGAGACATCACATGAGCCCAGTGGTCCTGCTGGCATCGACTGGGGAAGGGAGCTGGGCTTCAAAGGCCTCTACTCGTTTCCTTTGTTCTGAGGAAATCTCCTCATGTCATTAAAAGCAATGGGCCTGTGAATCTCCAGACTGGAGAAAAGCACAGTATGAACACTGAAGGCAGGGTGGCCCTCCTGAGAGAAGCTCACTGGGGGGGAGTCACACTGTTTGACACCGAGGAGGCTCCTGGTGTGCTAGAGAGTCATGCTGCGCTTACAGGGGCAGCTATGAGCTGATAAGCTATTTATAGTGCTTGGCAGACTTGGCTGCTTGCGAAGGGCAAGCTAACCTGGGGGTTGCCATACCCATACTCTCTCCTACCTAGACACGCCGGCTGCTCTGCACTTTGGGCTCAGCCGGTGGTGGGCAGGGGCATTGCCTCCCAAGCCCAAGGCAGACACAGGGATGGATCAGCTCCCCTTCTGGAGGGATCTATCTGTCACCACTCATGTCAGAGAGAGCTAAGGGCAGAGAGACACACGACCTTGGCCCTTCTGTTTGGGCCAGACGGACTTCCTCCCCTAGGAGGTCCCTGAGTGAACAGAGACTTGAATATGAGTATCTGCCCTTTTTGTTAGTGCTCCAACCATTGGACCACGTGCCCTCTGCAGAGGGCTGCAGATGAAGCCTTGCCTAGAACCCCTGGAGACTTCTCATGTCTGCCGAGGTGAAGCCTGCTGGGCCTGAGGCTGGGTCTATGCCCTGCCTGTTATGCGATTACCCATCCCCTGCGGAAAAAGAGCAGTCCTGAGTTTTTCATGCACAAACGTATCTCCTGCATGGCAGGCTTCCTTTCCTTGTGAGCACTGCACCTCTCTGCCATTTCCCACTCACACGCATACGTGCTTACTAAGGACAGTCTACGGTCCCCTGGCTTCCTTAGACCCCCAGCAAGGGGTGTCCAGTCCCAGCAAGGGGTGCTCTGGTGCCGGAGGAAGATTTCAGCGATTATTGTGAGCAAGTAGAAATGAAAGGTTACCATGGAAACTGATATGCACTCAAGGGCCCAACTCTGCACTGCTTTACTCCTCTTATCCTCCCTTGCCCTACTGCGTGGGATCAGTGAAGGCCTTGTTTTGTATCAAAAAGTTAAGGGCAACTAAAAAATAAGATCTTCTGCTCTGCTCAGGCTTCGGTTCCTACTCTCACTTACACAGCTATCCCTCCCAGATCCCAGTTGTCATTTCACCAGGCTGAGTCTGGATTCGGACAGGTCTACTTGAAAACAAAACTGGGGCAATGATTTAAGTGCAGGGCATGCTACCCCTCCAACCAACACGGGTATTCCAAAATGCACACAGCTAGGATATATTTTGGGCTATCCAAGCACTGACAGTGAAAAGGAGGATGAGGGAAGAGGTGTGTGATAGGAAAGGTGCTTGGCAACCCTGGGCAGGCGAGATGAGACAAATAATGCATTATTCTCGGGCAAGGAAGAATAACCAGAAGCCAGGATCACCAGTATAAAAGTCCACCATAATGTAGAGACCCTCACACCTCAGGACTCAGCTCTGCCCTTTCCTATATGTTTCCCAAGACTTCCTAATGCCCATCTCCCATCCATCCCAGAGCAACTCCTCACTATTCCGCCTTGGAGACCTTCCAGCCCATCTTGGAGAAGTTAACGTCTCTACTTGACGCTAAACTGCAAAGCGTTTGCTTTGCCTGCTCCTGTGAGTTACTACTGAAGGGAAGTAACTTAAGTGTTGCCATGCTCTCAGCCTGCCCCTGTAGCATTGTGAGGTGAGGTTTAGCTTAAAGTACTATATAAGAATTAAGCCCCTGTTATTTGATTTTCTGCCCTAATCCTGAATTTAGTGGGGAGATGAAACCTCTGCTGAGCTGGATTCAGGTGCCCACAGAGAACTGGGCAACAGCTTTACTCAGGATTTCTGCCTGTGCTATGTAAGACTGACTTTGAGACCGCTACAAGTTTTACAAACATAGACCAGTTTCACCATATTTTTCATTCTGAGGGGGAAAAATCTCCCTGGATGTAAGACTAAGAGGCTTGATTCTTTTATACTGAAATGTTTGATTTGCCATTGTGAAATTAATGTTTCTGCTTATTCTATACTTTTTCGTTTTTCATTCTGGTCAATCAAAATTTCCTCTTGCTCTTTTCCATAGTCAGAGTTGATCACATTGTTCTGGTTTGATTTCAGATATTTTGGAGTAAAATTCTTGACTAGATTTTTTTTTTTTTTAATAGGACTACTAAAGGACCTTTGGAAGATGAAACTTTGGCTCCTGAGTTACTTCTGAAAAGCTCTCAGATGCATGTGCGTGCACAGAATTGCCCTGATTTAACAGAAGACCCGTTAGGATACAAAAAAACTGAAGTCAAGGTAAATAAATAAGACAATATTTTCAAGGTGATTACTCCCATACATTTTATTTTGGTTAAGTAGCCGTGTGGGCAGATGATTGCAAATGACTGTGTTGCTGCCATTTACTGAGCTGCCACCCCACACTAACAAGCCCTTTGGTGCATCCGGAAACCTGTTCTTTCTCTTGGATCCCAATCCATGGAAGTGCCTAAACACATGCTTAGCCTTAAACAAACATCCCCAAAATGCTGAAAATAGTGTAACTGCTTACAGATTTCAGAATTAAACCGAGAAGGGGAGTAGCATTTTTTCATGTCTGTGTGGAACTGCAGCACCAGAAAGGCAGCTGGGAGTTAAACTGACACATTGCAGGAAAGAACTAGGAACCTGCAAAATGTCATGAATTGAAAGAGACTTTTGACTAGCCAGAGAGACACGTGTGCTAGACGCTTCTGCCCATTTGCACCTGTGTCACTGACTGGACATCATCTGCTTATTGCCAGGTTATCTGCCCTGCCAAATGCCCTCCCTGGCCCAGGTGTTTGAACCCTCCTGGAGAAGACTGGTCCTACTAGGTCTCTGCTGCCAGAAAGTGACTGAGTTGGGTATGAGGAAACTTTCTGCCAAGCCTTGTGCTCAGTCCTTGACTGCAGGGGCAAAAGCCTGGTGTTGGGAGCCAGCTCCCCCCACACCTTCCCCCATGAACTTGCAACACAGCCCACGCAGCCTGGGATAGGGGACAGCCGTGACTCCCACCCACAGCCCCTGCTTCAGGCCTGCTAATTACACTTGTCTCAAGATTAGTCAGAAGGAATCTGTTGCCTCTGAGCTGGGCTGTGGAGCTAAGTTGGGCGGCAGCTGCTGCCGCCTGCTCATCCTAGTCCATGCCGAGCGAACAATCTCCTTACATGTCGCTGGGCCTCTCTGGCATGTATGCAGCCTCATCAGGGCTGCACCCCGTGCAGGGGGTGGGCATTACCTTTGCATCGTTACCTTGGTTATGGTTTGGGCTGCAGCCCTGCAGATGTGCAAGTTCATTCAAAAGGGTATTTTCATAGCTCTCTTGTCTCTGCTTCCGCTCAGTTTAGACAAGACAAGATCAACTGGCCTGTGAGGGGGGGATATCATGGGGTTGCCTCCCCATAGGTGAGCATGGATGCTTTTTATCAGCATCCTGTCCTGCTGTCTTTGAAGCCCCTTTTTGGATTTGACAGAGGGAAGAAGCTGAGACTGATTGAGGTGCTTGGGCATGTCTAGACTCCGTGGCGGAGGGGGAGAGCCCCCGAGCTGCCTGGTCCCTGTATTCGGTTCCTGTTCCTCGGGGAACTACGCACAACCTTCTGCCAGGGACTTTGCCTCCAGCCTTGCAGAGCAGCTCTAAGGTGGTGGACCCAGAACTGGTCTACCCGTTCCTTCCCTTTAGCTATTTACTCTAGGTCTCTCCTCTCCCTCTTTCAGAGGGCCTGAAAGCCAGCATTCCCATCACTGATTTTTCTTTGCTTGCACCTTGCTGATGCCAAAGCTGTGTCATCACCTACTGTGGTCCTGCAGAGGATCCCTTCAGTCTGGAGAGGGTCTGAGGAGGAACAGAAGCACCACAGAGTCTTCTGGCAAGCTGATAGCTCTCCTGTCACCTCTTGTCTTTAGCTCCCACTTGAATATGCTCACACCCCTCTCCCCTGGCCTTAGATTTCACATACACCTGACACCTTCTCTGCCTCTTCTCCCTCCTCTCCTCAGTCTCCGTTGTAGTTCCTAGTATTTCTTTTCATTGACTGGCCATTGCTGAGCTTTCTGGTCTGCAAGTCATTTCTTCCTCCACTGGGCCTCAGCAAACAGTCACCAGCCCACACTTTCTGCTAAAGAAGTTTCTTGGGACCCCATAGTGCTTCTGAGACTCCCAGAGTAAACACAATACCTGGAGCAGAACCAATGCCACTGCTCTGAGTGTGCTGTTTTCCCTCCAAGAAGCAGAGCCAGCCCCTTCCCTTGCTTGGATTTTGGGTCTGGAGCCTGTTTCTGCTAAGGCCTGCTAGGAATCATCCGCTCCCTGGACCAGCCTGCTCTGTGCTGGGGCTGTGCCTCTCACACTGCGTTGCTGCCCTCTCCTGGACTTTCCAACAGCTGCTGGGCTCAAATAAGTTTGAACTAAAGATGATAAATCTCTTCTTTGAGGCTACAAAAGTGGGAATCCTTTTCAAAGCCCAATGTCCCTCCCATTGCAAAGCCTGGCTCTGAAAATGAAGAGATTTGAGGATGAGCTTTCTTCTGCCCCATCTGATCAGCTGGACCCCAGCAAATGCCCCGGGTTAAGCTCTCCCTAGGTGCTGTTCTTTCAGGGGTGTCTAAAAAACTGGTCTCAGAAGGGAACTGAGTTGTTCCTTAATGCAAGACTGACTCCTTGCTTTCTGTGACTTACACAGAAACAGTTGGTTCAGCCTGTATGATGGGTTGTAACCCCCTTGGAACCTCTTGGAACCCTTCCTTGTAACCCCCAAATCCCTTTATGTTTGGGGCTTCCATGGTTGCAGAGAGATGCAAATAGAAGCCAATCTTTATAGCAAAAGGAAGTCGTATATCTTGATTGTAATCAGAACTATTTGGGAAGGAAAACTCAGGTAGGGGAGAAGGATGTCCCTCTTCTCCATTGCTGGATACTTCAGCAAGTGCAGGGTTGGTTAGGGACACCCACAAAATGGACAGTGCTAGCTGGAGGGATGCTCTCCCTCAAGGCTGTTGGCCTGTATATGTCGGAATCTCAGAAAGTATCCTTTCCGTCTGCCAGTGTTGGCACAGGAGATGTCTTATTGGTCACATCAGCAAAATTAGGGGTCGTTGCAAGGGAAGGAACTCCATGCATCTGCTCCTTGTCAGCCCCCTGAGATGCACTGGGCTCCAGGGAGATGGTGGCATTGGCAGTTACAGCATCAAGGCCAGCATCAGGGCTCTGCTTAGCGATCCCAAAGAACTTGGTCACCATTTCCATCATTTTGGTGGGTTCTGTCCTCTTGGAAGCATTGGGAGATGACATCTGGTACTGTTGATGGGTCCAGTAACAATAGCTCCTACAGAGAGACAGAATGCCATAGTAAAAAATGGGAACTGAGTGCCAAGAAGCAGCACCAGAGCCCAGCAGCTACCTAGCACCAGCCATCAGGGCCAGGGTTCCCAGGGTTATATCTAACAGCTCCCTATATGGCTGCATAAACTATTGCCAAGGATTATCCCCCCTACTGGTGTGCTGCACCCCTGCTCTGGCATGCCACCTCCTGCCAGTGTGACAGTGCTGGGCTTAGGGTCTCCTTCATCTCCTATTCCAAGGAGGGTAGCTCCCTATGTAGGGCTGGGGACCTGACACCAACAAGCTGCCCTGGAAGTTCCCCATGCTGGGAGAATGACCCCAAGCCTTCCTAGACTCACAGGATGAGGAGAAGGGTGATGGCTAGTAGTGGTATCACGATGCTGAGAGTCAGGACTGGGATTCTGCTCGTAGTGGAGACAGCTGAGGAGAGAGAAATGGGTGTGGACTTTCTCAGAGAAGTCCCACTGCTACAAGCCCTTGAGGTAGTCCTGGTGCTAGTGCTCCCCAGCCCCAGAGCTAGGCAGTGGTAGTGGGACCAGGGCCTTCATTACACCTGGCAATAAGGTTGTAAGGGCTCAAGGCTAGTCAGGGACACCAGAGTGGAGAGAGTGATCAGATTTCTCAGCATTGGCCTGGTGTTGGGAACAGCGAGGGAACTGTGATCTCTTCAAGGATGATGACAGAAGAGACAAGAGATACCTGTCTCCAAAGTGACCCTTAAGGGCTATAGAAGTTGCCATAGCCAGCGTGTGCATAAGATGTTCTTGGGGAAGCTCCTCTGGGGTCCCACTTTGTGCCTACCCTCAGTTCAGAGCCCCTCAATCCTTTCCCTGCCCTGCTCAAGTAGCAGATGATCTGCATACCCTGCTCAGCCTCTTCTTCTTTCACACAGTATTCCACGGAGCTGGTGCCTGGCGTCCTGGTGATCAGGCCCTCCTTACATGGAGTGCACCATGCCATACCGTAGATCAGGCTGTAGGTTCCGACAGGGCATGGGGAGCACTGGCTATCCTTAGGAGGGCTGAACATCCCTGGTGGGCATACGACTGAGGACACATACAAAAAGGCTCTTCTGAGCAAAGGCATTGGCTGCTCGATAAGAGTATATTCAACCAACAGCGAGGAAAACTGAGCTCTTAAGGGCTCAGAATTATCCATCCTGAGCTAGGGATGCATGGGGAGGGCAGCAAGGACTGCTGAAGGGACCCAGAAACAGAGCCATGCATGGGAAGGGGAAGGGACAAGCAGGGAGGGAAAGTGAAGGGGGGACAGAAGGGCTGTGGACTCCTGGCTCACTGCAACAGTCGAGACATCTGGGCAGCTGCTTGGTCTGTCCGTAGCCCCCACTGCAGTGTTCGGTCTCCAGGAAGCCGACAAACTTGTTGGTAAAAATGGCGTGGGGGATATCTGCTCCAGTGACGTGGAAGGACTTGTGCTCTTGGAAGAACGTGTTCAGGGCGAGCTGGACCTAGGGGAGGGCAGAGCAGACAATGGTGGGCAAAGGTCAGGAGTGCAATGCCAGGATCTTAGAGGGGAGTTAAGGCTTCCCTGCATGGAAAATGTCTTCCCAGCACTGTAGCTCTGGGGCCTATGGAGTGCATCCAGCTCTGGTGAGAAAGGCAGGCATAACAGTTCAGTGCACTCACCTGTCCTGGGAGTTGAACCTGGGGAGACAGGCCCTGCACACAGCCTGAGTGGGAGGCCCCCAACTGGGCCCAAGGGAGACTGAGCAAACCCTTGGGTAAACTCTGCTCCTCTTCATGCCTGCACTGGTGAAGATGCCTGGGCTGCCTGCATCCAGGCTGGGAGGAGAGTCCCCCCTGTCGTATGCAAATGCACACACAAACACACACATCTTGTGCCTTGCTCCCTCCTTCTGAGTATGCTGGCCCATGGCTCACCTGCCAGAGGTTGTGCTGGACTGCTTTGCGGTAGCAGTCTGTGACCATCTCTGGGTCGTGGGAGCTGCAGTGTTCATCCCAGTGAGGCCCAAACAGGGAGACTAGAGAATGGAGATTGAATAGTGCAGCTCAGGCAGCACCAGCTCCAGCAGGAGACTGGCAGCCCCAAACAGCTAACAGGCCACATCGGGAAGGATGAACTCCTCGTAAGTGACAGGCTACAGTGCCAGGGAAGTAGCCAAATCAGACCGTGAGATTTGTGAGTTATAAAACCTGACCTTCAAAAGGGGGAGTAGAATGGAGGAGTCATGGCTCTCCACCCCCAGTTCTGGCCATTTGACACCACTGTCTTCCATGACCCCTAATTTCACTACCCTTGCTTCAGCCCTGCACTGTCACCCTTCTACCCCTCTGTGCACAACCTTCAGTGCCTGAACTCTGCTCACTCCACCCCACTACCTCTGTCATTCCCTGGGGCCTCTCTGCCATGTTGCTTCTGCCTGCTTCTGCTTCTTACCTTGTAACTGTACTTGGACAAAGACCTCATGCAAAGGCTCATTCAGTGTGGGGAAGCAGGAGGATCCTGTGAGCTGGAACTTGCAGTGCTGCTCAGCAGCCAGGTGGCCCAGGGTCTCCTGCAGAATCCACAGGAACCTCTTTGTCTGCTCTTCCTCACAGAGCTTGCTCTGGAAGAGCAGCACGGTCTCCAGGCCTCCAAGTATGTGGTAGCCTGTGGAAGAAAATCCTGAGAGGTGCCTGGTTCTTCCCCCTTGCCAAGAGCGGCAGAGAACTCCCCCATGCAGAGAGCTGAACGTGGCTCTGCTCCTCCTCTCACCCCATGGCCTGTCCACCCTTTCAGTCCTTATCGGCTTGACCCTGCTGATTGTTAGCATGGAACTGGGCTCACCGAGTACACTGTAGTGAAATGTTTGGGACACAGGAAGCCCACGTTCCGTGTAGGAGATGGTGCAGGAGTAGTTACCGCTGTCGCCTGCTTGGAATTGTTTGAAGAGGAGATGTCCTTGTTCGCTGACGCTGAGAAACTTGGAGTCTAGTACAAGAGACAGAAGGGCTGAGGGTGAACTCCAGGAACTGGCTGCCCTGTGCTGAGTGAGCCCAGACGCTGGGGTGGCTAGGTCATGTTCTGGACTGGCCCAGATCCCATCTCCTTAGTCCTCTGGTGATACTCTATAAAGGCTCCCAAAGCTGATCTTCCTCTTCCTTCTTTGAAAAGTTATTAAGGGGTAGGGAGAAGAAGAAATTAAGATCTCCAATCCTCTCCCCTCTGCAAGAGATTTCCCTGTCTACCAAAAGAACCATCCAAACACGCTGCCTGGAAACATTCTTGATAAAACCTCTCTGGTCAAATCAGAAAATTGGGTAAATATTATCCCATACACTATTGCCCCATAATCTCATCTCGTGTTTGTGGTTCAACACCCCCCAACACACAATCTTTTGAGACCCCAGGCCCCATGTACCCGTACCTTCCCTGTCATGGACCCACTGGTAGGTGGGATTAGGCACCTCCATCTCAATGGGGCTGCATGGCAGTGAATACAAGCTGCTCTCCGCATGGATGAATACATGGCCTAGGCCAGAGAAAGAGAGACAGGAGATTGGCACGTTTCAGGAACTTCAGGGCATTGGGAAAAAATAGGCTTGGAGCTGAGGAGAGGGGAAGGTTTGGGAGCTAGTGGGGCAGCCTGGGAACCTGCGTGGGGTCTGGACGGACCCAGTCCCACTCAGGACCAGCCTTAGAGGATATACGGGCTTAGAGGAAAGAACAGAGAAATACCAGGAGCGGTAGGAACAGGCAGCAAGAATTGATTCCATGTTAAGGGGAGCTGGTGGAGACTACAGAGCGCCAGACTAGACCATCTCTGCTTGTGTTGGCTGTGACCAGATTAGGAAGCCACATCCTCTGCCCAGTCCGTTGGCATAGTGGGCAGTGCGGACAGGCTCCCCTCACCAAGCCCTAGACACCAGCTGGGTGGGGAAACTCCTTAGCTCAGGAAATAGGATAGCATGGGTCAGGGAGTTGGGCCCTGCAGGGGAGATGTGCAGATCTTTTCTCACCCCCTTGGTGTTCCCAGCTGGAGCTGGTTGGTTGCTGGAGGTCTCTTGCTGGCACCTCGTCTGTGCTGCTCCCTGTGTTGCTGTCCCCAAGAGGAGGAGCTCGCTGTCCTAGGAAGGAAGCAGAGGGGGCAGCTCTCAGGTTCAGTGTCAGCAGTATGGGGACAACCTGTTCTAGACAAAACAGCCAACACAGAGGGTGCTGAAAAATGAAGCAGAGGGGTGGCACAATAAGGGACTTGTTCTGCCCCGTTGAGGCAACAGCATGAGCTGATGAGGGTCTACCTGACAGGGATGTTGCTTCTGACCTGCCCTCTGCCTCGCCACAGATCTCAGAGCCAAGCTAGGCCATGTTTCCCACCTCTCTTGGCTCTGCCACGTGCCTGATTGTAGCAGCTACAGAGTGTGTGGTGTGGCTCATGTCACCGATTCTCCAGCAGCTCAGAGGGTGCTCACCTCACCCTGGATACCTCTCCAAGGCCTCCCATCAGCCCTCCAAGGAGACAGAGCAGAATATATCCACTTCCATGCTGGTCTTTTACCTGAACAACTGCAAAACACCAAGGTTAGGATGCCCAGGGTCTCCAACACCCCAGGTGCCCTGAGGTCCAGCCAGATGCGTGGAGCACAGAGCATCCTGCCTCCACTGCTGCGGTGTGGAGCACCCGGTTACCGTGGCAATGAGGAATGTCTTCTGCTTCCTCCTCCTATCACCTTTGTGATGGTTTACAGACACTGCAGCCTCACATCTGCCTGCCTTGATTGCATAGTGGTCCGTCCACTGGGGATGCTTGCTGGGTAGGATGCAACACAGCTAGAGACATCCTAGTAAATGGGACATGGGTTTGCAGGGACATGGTCAAGAGAGGTGAACAGAGGAGGAGACAGGAGATGCCACTGATATGCAAGGCTTTCTCGGTGGAAACCCTGGAAGAGCAAGAGGCAGGGAAAACCCTGAGAACCTAGACTAAGGGTGAGTTTGCACCATAACTCAAGAGCAGGAGTCTCCAGTGTCTTCAGCTGTGGAGGATACCTAGAACATCCAGCTGTGAAGGATATCTCGAGAATAAGAACATGTTGACAAAAATAGGTAGTCTTGAGGCTAAAACTGGAGTCTTGAGGGGAAAATTAGGGGAAATTAGGCCCACCAAAAGTCTCAGAGGAAGAAATGACAGAAGTTACTAGGCAAAGGACAGTGAAATGTGGGTATGTGCCAGGAAGTTTTGGGAGACTCTTTCCAGTTTTTCTGCCAGCTTAGGTGCCTCCTAAGTAAGAGCTCAGCCCTTCCCTTCGAGCAGGAAGGTTGGGTTCAAGCCTGGGACACTTCAGGCAATCTCTTGTTTCGGGTCTGAATCTCATAAAAAATGTTGGTTTTTTAATGGTTCTGTTTGTCCTGGAAATGAGATTTAGGTTCCTGAGTCATTTAGGCATTGATGACGATTGTTCCCTGAGGACTAAAGTTAACCAGTTAAAAGATACAGCTGGAAACCAAAGAAGAGGAAGGCTAAAAACTCCTTCACACTTATCGCTTGCACCTGGGTTTCCAGAGTTGTATGTGTGTGGAGGAGTTGTGCTTGTGGGGAAAATATCTACAAAGCATCCTGCTGGCATATGAAGAAAATGTATACAAGAGAAAATGACAAGAGTTAAAAAAATAAGAGAAATAAGATAACACCCAGCACTTCATTTAAGATGCAACAGAAATGTGGAACACATGACAATTTAAAGACAGTAAAAAGCCTAAAGAATTCAAAATTATTTAGGGGAGAAATAATGACAAGGGAAGGCAGCCCTCCCTCCCTGTCCTCCCAGAACAGAGAAATCAGGAGAAAACCTCAGTGAAAATTGTTACACATCTCAGCCCCGCGGTTGTGGGCCCGGGTAGGAATGGAGGCAGTGGTCACATCTACTGAGGGCAGCCGCACGCTCTCCTCCTGCTGAGAGCCGAAAGAAAGGGCAGGCTGAGCAAGTGTCTCTGGAGGGTGTTTATTTCCAGGCTATGCATACAGAGAAGGCTTTGCCGCGATGAATAATGGGATGAATGAATCTTCAGTATTTCTTTAAAAAGAGAAAAATCCCCTTATGCCCCAGATCTCAAGTTTCTCTGACAGTTTTAGCATAAACAAACAAGTGTCTGGGCTTGAAATCACTTGGGATAAAAACTCATAACTTGTGTGAGCAGCAGAACAAATCAAGGAAAGTTTCCTTTAGATTTACAGTATGGGGCTCTGTGTTCTCTGATGTCTAATAAAAGTCAAATTACGACACAGCTGTATCTTTTCTCTCTAATCACCTCATTTCACTAAACTTACAGGAGCTTGGTAGTGTCTTTGAGATCTCCACTCTTCTGTCAAGTTTAAGTAAAAGCGGTGTTCAAAATCTACTATGAAGAGGGCAGCCAGCCGGTCAGGCCCAGACCCAGAATGACGCCACGTATCTTATTTCTGGAGGAAGCCAGGCTAAAAATACATATGATCTGAGACAGGTGTGACATTTCTGAAATTTCCTATTTTTATATTCATTTTAACTCATCAGCTAATTAAGGAATTTGTTTGTGAGCTCTCAGAAAATGTGTTTAGCAGTCAATGACTGTGTACTGCAGCTGAAGGAGAAGGGGCACCCTTCTTACATAGCAAAGAGGTTGACTCCCTGCTTGAAATGCAAAATTCAGCTTCAAACATGAAGCTGTGCCTGGGTCATCCATAACAAAATACCATGAGTACGGATTCAGTTTCTCACCATCTTACAGCATTTGTTACTCATTTGCTTATCTTGGAGAGAACACAACTGCTTCAGTGAGTACATGGAATTATCAAGGAAATATTCACAGTGTTGTTCTGACTGGAAATTAACCTTTTTCCCTCCCTCCAGAAGAGTGATGCAAGTGACGTTCATATGCCAACTCTGTTTATAAACGAGAGTTGATATAGGAGAGTCACAGTAGTTTCTGCATCCCTTTGTGGCTGAGAGGGAGGTATTCTGGATTTGTGGGTGTTTTGTGTCGAGTAGGTGTCATGTTATCTTTGATTATGTGAAGTGCAGCAGTACTTGGTGATGGACAAGCATCCTATTGTGCTGTACAAACACAGACCCACCTTCTGTCTCTAGCACTGTTCCCTCTGTCCCTCCCTGACCCCAGCTAGCAGATCTCACAGGATTTCACAGCCTATATCAGTCCGTTAAAACTGGCATCCTCATGTACTAAGTTAAATCTGGCTAAGGCTGGGGTGCATTTAAGTCCATATTCATGAGACAGAGGCCCCTGAGTTTAACCTCAGTTGGAGTCTGTACTCCAAAACCAAGACCCTGCAGCTCTACTACTGCATGGGTGCAGGTGGTGCTTATAGCTGTGAGCCAGGGAACCCAGCACCCACCTCACAGCTCATCAATGTTGAGTGGGATTCAGAAAGCTGAGGGAGAAACACCTGAATCTGTTTTTTTTAGGTTGTCTCATTTTTTTAGTACCTTTCCCCTGCATCAGGTTATGGTGTTGATGGACACCAGCTGCAGCATTTAATGAGAAGGTGCCCAGGTCTCCTGGGGATTCTCCCAAGGGCATCCAGGGACCTTACTGCAGGACTAGAATATGAATCACGATCCCTCTACACTGTGCAGCAGAAAGGAAATTTTCTGCAGCCCTTGAAGCCCGTGGAAGCCAGAGCTGGATCTCTGGAGATCATGATGCACTCTGGGGAGATCCTTGGGCTTCCACTGTTCAGGCCAAGCCAGGCCCTGGGTTCCTGCTGGGCCTGATTCAGGAGGTAACACTTATTCACCAAACTTCTCCAGCGCCTTGCACGTGGGCCTCCCAGTCTGAAACCAAGACGTGTAGCCGTTATGGCGATATGTCCGTCTTCGGCTCTGGGAGTGCTTTCTGCTTAGGAGAGTAATACTGATTATCGCAGGCAATCAACAGGTTGAGTTAGCAGTCCTAAGGACAGATTTACATTAGCTCCCTGTGAAACGCGGACCCTTGGGACAGGCAGTGGTGCGTAGCTTCCCTGGGGAGACAGCACAGCTCAGCGACTGTGGTAAACTAATTTCAGAGAAAGGGACTCCACACTTCAGATCCTATCTCGAGTCGGTTAAACATGGCTCATTAGGAAGGAATTATGCCCTGATCTCTCTTCCTGTGGTAAATAATGTTTGCGTTGATAAATGTTCAACATGGGCACCAAAGGAACAAGGCTGGCGTTTATCTCTTGGCTTGTTTTCCTCTATGAAGGGTCAAGGGTTATTAATAAAGGCAGGAGCTGTATTAATAACACCTTAGAATTAACCCTGATGATGCCAGGCAGTTTTCAGTGACCTGCAGAAGGATTTTCAGCACTTATCAGGTCAGAATCCAGCTCTCCTGTGGGCCATTTCAGGTAGATATGTGTAATGCAATGGGAGGAATGGCACAAGCGTAGGATTATGGGCCGGGGACCATCTGGAAAGCAGAAAGGACAGTGTGGAAGAGCAGGCTGAGAGACAGAGAGAAGCAGGACTACTGGCTGGCTATGAAAATGATAATATCTGCGAAGGAAGTCTGAGTAGTTCTCGGAAGCAGCTGGTTGAGGGGGACAGCGGGCTCAGCCCGAGGGTCCCTGGAAGGGCTCAGTGTCTTCTGATACAAAGGATGATGATGCCTCACTGACAGGGGACATAGTGACAGAGGGCAAGAAAGAAAAGGGAGTAAAGTAGCATCGGTCTTCTCTACGGGAGGGAGGCGAAATAGCAGGAGAAAGACAGCAGAGGGTAGCAAATACCTGAATTCCTTTCCTAGCCTTGCAGGTTTATACTGCAGGCACACGTTTGGTGATAGAGGCTGGAACAGTTTCACAGCACACATCTGGCAATATTTTGTTTAGAAATAAAGCAGGAAGCACAGCATTCTGATAAAGTAGAAATGTTCTTACCCTAATATGTTGTTTTGAAAGACATTTCCTTTAGAAATTCACCTCTGTGGTATCCCCAGTGACCCTGTCCCCGCCAGAGAGAAGGTGAATCAGACTGCCTTGATCGAAATCAGAGTAGAAGGTTTTGGACAAATGAAAAGCAGCTTCACGGCGTGAAGATTTTGCGTCCCGAGAGCGGCAGCAATGTTGCATCTTGGCTGCTATTTGGGCAGATACCCATTGACTTCTCAGGTCTCAGATGTGGCCAACTCTGCTGTTGTGTTGTGCCTATATCTCCCCCTTTGCCTGGAGGAGGGCCTCAGGATCACAAAGAAGGGTTGGTTTCTTACTCAGAGATGGAGATCTCTCATTCCCTTGCCCAAATGTCCTCCAAAGCGTACAGCTAGTCTCACTGGTTCGGAGGGAAGGCAGGATTTCACTGATGCCTATAGGGACAAGTAAAAATCAAAAATGCTACAGTACTTTGCACTCAAATTGGAAGACCCGAAGTGAACCCCTGTGTCTGAATCCTGCTCACACTCTAGCATCACCCAGGGCCAAGAAACCTGGGGCTGCCCCCTGTGATTGCTCTTGGCCTCCTGGCTCCTCTTTGGGATCATGGGCCCAGAGACTGGGGCTAATTATCGGGCAATCTGTCTCTCTCCTTGCCTGGGAGACGCAGGTGATACCTTATCCTACATGTCAGACTAAGTGCTTTGCTTTGCCCTTGAAGTAGCCAGGAGATAGTCTCAGCTACTGGCTTGTGTGATCACATCAAAAAGGATCATTCATCTTCATGACAGAGCTGCGCTGAGCCGGGCTGTGTGTGCCAGGCCATTCCCAGGCTTTGGCTGCAGGGGGAGTTGCGTTGCTTAGGTGGTGGAGAAGGGCCCAGAGCCCTGGCTGCTGGGGGAACGGCTGTAACAGCCGGTCCCAGCGTCTAGGGTAACCCAGGGCAGAATTAAGGTTGTTCCCTGATCTTCAGAGAAAATCTTTCATTCCTCACTGCATTATTTTGATGATGACTGTGGATGACTGTCTGCCAAATGCGAAGGAATGGAGCTTTCTCAGTGAGGCATATTTAGTTTGGTGAAATCAGTTTTCAGGCTCATGTCTTCTGCCAAATGAAGACACAAGAGCAGATCGGGCTCCAGTATTCACAGGTGGCACTTAATGAGAACTCCACTGGTTATTACTATGGCAAATCTTTAGTAAGGTAAGTGGGTTACAGCATTTGGGAGGAAACCTTTTAAGAGCTGCTAGCCTGACTAGAAGGTTGTGGTTAAATTTTGGCCTGTGGTCCTGGGGTCTGGCATGTCCGGCACGTGGTGCATGAGGGAAGACTGGATAGCAGCTGGGAGATGGACCTTGGGCCTGTAGGGTCCTGTGAGCTCCATGTTCCTCATTCAGGCTTGAGAATTACCACTCTTCCCTTTCCTAGCACATGAACCCCACAAGCCAAGCACATTCCCTTGCTGTGCCATAGGCCAAAGCTCGCTCTGCCCTCCTGGAAAAGTAGCAGCTTGAAACATCACTTAGTGCAGGCAAATAACAGTATGCAGGTGATTTTCAGAGTGGAATTGTCTGGCTATTTATTGATTTACACATCATGGTTTATGCTCCTCTGTTTTAAGCATTAACAGAGTGAGACAGGGAGAGGATTGGTACCAGGCACTCGGGAGCATTTTCTCCAAAGATTTTGCTCTCAATAAAATAATGCTGTGGAGCTTTCAGTTCTATTTTAAAGAAGGATACACCTCTCTTTCGCCTTGAACAAAGGAGGAGATTTTCCCTTTAGTTTTGTATTTCTGAGTCGTTCCACGCTACAGCAAATTGTTGGCACAGTTATGGCTAAATGGTCACTTTATGTCTCTTTTCCAGCTGCTTTATACCTTTTTAAAGCAAACAATTGCTTCTTCTGGGATGAAAATTTCTCCTCGCTTGGTCTGACCCTGATGTCAAAGTATTCTGAAACATGGGGAGAAAAGGGGTCTGAATCCTCGATGTGTCTGATAGCACCTTTTCCCTGCCAGCTGGTTCTCCCTATGCTGGCGGCAAAAAGAAGCGGTAGTTATTCTAATTTGAATTGTAATTGGGGGTAATTTAGCCTCTCTCTGAAAGCTAAAGATGAATTGAGACAAAACAAAAGTATAGTGGTTGGCAAACTGGGTGGGATGTTGGATTTGTAGCCTCAATTATTTGCTCAGAGCTTGGAAAGCATAGTGTAAGTCTGCTCTGCTCGAGACTACCTTGGTGAGCCCAATGAAGTCATTTAAATTGTCTTGCATCTCAGTTCCTCCTCCTGTAGGATGGGTATAAGAATACCATCCTCTGCCAGAGAGATATACGAAATGTTTGCCTTGACTGCAGTACCTTGTGTAGCAATCTCTAGGGGACTCAGAGAGAGGAAGACTTTGGAGGAAGCACCAGGAAACCAGACGAGGTGCAGATGGCTGTGGGATTGATGCGATTAGTTCTCTTAACAGAAAGCGTTAGTTCTAGAAACAGTGCCCTCCCACGTTAACACCCACTAGGCAGTACCCAAAACTCTGGGCCCATCTCAGGCAGGGGGGTGCTGCAGCTGTCACAGCCACAAGGTAGCACTCTGCTGGCAGCTGCAGTGCAGCACAGGGACGTCGAGTTAGAGGTGGGCAGGAGTCTTGGCAGCAGCAGGGTTTTCGCACAGAGGTCAGGAACAGTCTTTGCTTTTAGTGAGGGGGAGTGGCTGAGCAGATCTGGGAGCAGTCAGACCTCTGTCCATCTCAGCAACGTTACAGTGAAGCTTTCTTGCTTCTGCCACTCTATCTGAAGGAAAGCTGGCAGGGAGAGCAAAGGGCCCCTTCTCCTCTGCTGCTCGTTTTAGATGCATTAGGCAAGAGCTGAAGCCCTACTTTTCTGGATGCTGAGACTTTCTTCTAGGAAGATTTTTAGCATCTGGTAGTGTCTAGCAATTGCTAACCTTCATGCTACCCATGCCAGGACAGCTGCCGAAGAGTTTTAGCTGATATTATAATTGTCTGGGAGTGTGGCTTTATTCCGTGAGCTGCTTGGGGAGAGGGTTTGGTTTTATTCTCTGGCTCCTCACAGGAATGTTGCCAAGCTGCTCTGGGAACCTCGATATCTCTCTTTCTTCTCCTTCTCTTGCATTGCCCATTCCTCTGATAATGTGATGCAGAGTCCCCTGGTGCCAGGGGAAGGGTAAATCCCAGGCAGTGCCAAACTGCTTCATTTGTCCTCAAATAGTTGGTGCTGGAGCTGGTTGCAGTCACCCTGCAATATCCCTGTCCTGGCTGGTGCTGGAGCTGGTTGCAGTCACCCTGCAATATCCCTGTCCCGGGTCCAGTACTTTCCTTACTGACACCTGCACTTCTACCAGAAAAAAACAGAGCCAGTGAAATGCAGAGGTGTGGAGGGAGGAAAGATCTGTGTCAGCTGGTGCACGATTGCTCCCGGGAGGGAATTCACTAAGATCTTTTCCGATGTAATTGTGAGCATCCCTAGTGATGGAGTTTGTACCTCTTCTGTACTCAGGGGACTAATTTCACAGGCTAATACCTTTCTCTGGTGTTTAGCCTCAATCTTCCCATCTCTGTTTTCACATGAGCAGCTCAGCCTTGGTGTCTTTGAACTGTATTCCACCATAAATATTTCTTCTCCTTCTTGGGCACCATCCTTAGATATCTGTAGATTGCAATTATCCCCCTGAAGCTGAGTCATCACAAAGCCAGCTGTGTCTGCCTTGCTGCAGCTCGTGGTGACTCCCTCCACCTCTTAGATATTTTCACCGCTCTCGACTTGAAGCTCCCTCCGCTTCAGTCAGTAACTGAAACCAAGACTCTCGTGGTCCTGCAGCAGTGCTGCCACATATCAGTTCGTTGCCTCCCAGAATGGAGGCGTTAAATCATTCATGCTTATTGTTGCTCTTTGAGAAGACTTGGGACCTGCTGGAATTCCCCCGCTGCATAACAGTACAGTAAGACAACGTGGCAGAAGTAGAAACCACAGAGCATGAGAGCAGTAGACGAACTCCAGGAGTTGTTGGAAAATAGCCAACTCCTGCAGCACCTGATTTCGATGTTCAAAGTGTGTTCACTCTCCAAATTGGGAGGAGGAGTCAGAATTTTTCTCAGATAGGAAGAAAAAATCAGATCAGGCCAAGCAGCTCAGTGATTCATGATGCCTCATTTTGAACGGGACCGTTTTTGCCTCTAAATGTTTATTTTATTTTACTATTTTTGGGCTTTAATGTAAAACATCTTTTGAACTGGAAAACTAGATTTTCACCTCAAGGTAGCTGAAACCAAATATTTGAATGTTTTTAGAACTTTGCCAAATGTCTCCTTGAGACATTAATGGAGGAGCCATCCACTCCTGCAGAAAGCTTCAATTTAAAGAGCGAAGCATCGCCCAGTGAAAAACAGGAAATAATAGACTTCCTGAGGAGCCCCTGGGCTGAAGTCAATCATGTACATCCTGGCAGGGAGAGCTAGGAAGGCAAGCTGTTGCTTCTGGGCAATTTAAGAAGGATTTCACTGTGGCTCGGGTGTATAGTCTGTTCGGAGGGGGACATCTTTCAACATTATAGCAAGAAGTAGCAGTACCCTTAAAGAGATAAAGAGGAAGAAGGGAGGCATGTGGATCAATCTCAGCAGGTTATCTGAAACCCTACATGAGTGCTGTGGTATTTCTCTGGGATTTATTGGCTCTGAGCTCACAGTAGAGCTACTGCTAATTTTCCTTGCTATTTAATTATCGACTGAAGGGATGTTTATTACTGATCCCCAGGAAAGCATAAAGTGCAAGGTAAGACTTCTGTTTAGAAAAGCCAGATGGGATTGTTCAGTGAGTCAAAGCAAAACAGAGAAGAAAAATGAGCCAAGATACCCAGTCCAGTGCGTTCTGGTTTCCAGCCTCTTCCTACTCAAACTTCAAGGCATTTCTGCCAAGCACGATGAATGTGATGGCCATCTCAGGGGATGGGCTGAGAAGTGGACCTCCGGGTGACAGTGGCAGTCTGGGCCTCAGGGCTTTTCTTACATGCTTCTGTTGAGATGTTTGGAACCATGTAAGGACACAGCAGGCTTAACAATAAGAAAAGTAGCCATGTTGCCTTTATTGTGAAGTGTGCAGCCACTTCTTTGTGGCAGAAGTTCTTCAGAGTCAAGGTATGGCTTATATTTTATGGCAAGAGTTTTCAGATGACTAACTTCAAGGTTGACAAGATTCAATCCACAGAGATTCTCCTAGATGCTAAAGCTTACAAGGGATCATTGTTTTTTCTAATCGACTTTATGATGAACACAGACCAGAGAATGTCAACTTGTCCCCTGATACAAGCCCATCTTATATTACATTAAACCATCTCTGCCAAGACTACTGCTGATTTTGATTTGACAATAGCAAAAGGTGACGAGTCCAGCACTTGTCTAGTCAGCAAGTCCCAGTGGCTAGCCTCTTAAAGCTCATGCCTGATTTCTAATGTCAACGTGTCTGCCTTATGTTCCAGCCATTTGATATCTTGCTGTGCCTTTCTCTACTGGATGAAAAAGCTTTTCAGAATCTGGTATTTTTGCCTTTGAAGATCGTTATCCACAGTATTCAAGTCACCTCTTTATCTTCTGTGACAACTAAATTGTCTAAATGACAATACCTGGAACCAAAGCACTTATATTCATAACGGTACTTACAGATCCATTTCTCTCTAGTACCTGACTAGCTCTTTCAGGGACAATGGCATGACAACAGGTTCTTGATGCGCTGGGTCTTATCCGTAGCTTATTCCGCAATGCTGGTTTCATCCTCTTCTTCTACTGACTCCTCACTGAGTGCTGTGAGGTGCGTCAGCACAGGATAGGGGCAGATGGACCCTCTAAGGACCTTCAGGTATTCTGGACAGTTTATATAACACCTGTCTACTAAAAAGGAAAAAGCTAGGCAAAATATAGTGCTTTCTGAACTTTGATTGCCTTTGTTGTCAGTAGCTGTTAGTGTATTAAGTGTCCAGCAATAGGAATGACCATGACATGGAAACTGGTGCTGGGCCATCCTACTCCACTTAGCAATACTGCTTTTGTTGGCTTCTGCAGTCGGCTCCTCTGTCTACCCCAGCATGGATTTAAAAGACTCCTATTTTTCCGTGAGAGGGAAAAATCCCAGTTGGTGACTCCCAGTGCTCTGAGGGGTGAGGTGTGATGGGATTCATCTGACCCCACGCTGGCATCTGCGTAACACCTAGCAACCTCAAGACTCTCCAAAGTCAGAGCAGATCCACTCAGTGGAGTGCTCTCATTTCCCCAAGACTTTGCCTCCACCTCAGGTAGCCACCTCGATTAGGTCAGAGGCATCTCTTCTGCCACAGAAGTGCTGGTGTGGACCTGCTGCAAAGAGATCCTGGGGATGTGGAGACACTGCAGTTGCCTTCAGCACTGGCAACTGTGACCATCTGGGACTTGATACCTGCAGGATCTGTGTGGTGCAGAGTCCAAGTCTTCTAAAGGGTAGGCAAAATACTTCTCTGCTTTTCCTCTTGCTTGGTAGCCTTTAGCATCTGAGTTTAGTCTTACTCTGGCAGGATCAATCTCGTATAACCTGTCCAACATTTCCAGGTCAAACTGGCACATAAAAGTAGTCTGGTTCGGTGATGGGCAGTGAATCCTTCTGTTTGGGATTCTGTTTTACATGTAGGGAAATGGTCTACCCAGCAGAGATGGGGGTATCTCGAGTGTTAAAGCGCTCAATTTCCTCTAGCAGTGTTAAAAAAAAAGAAATGCCCTTGAATTCCCTGAATCACCCTCATTTTGCTTTTGCCTACAAAGCTATGCTCTATGTGCACGGTGATCATCCAAGGGCTGTACACCAGCCCTCACGGTTGAGGAGCACAAGTAAACCAAACCCCTACACTAGAAGAGAGCCCAGAACCAGATGTCTACCAGCGCACCCCTCATTCTGAGTGACATTTATTCACTTGGCATTAGCTCCCCAGATGGTTTGAAAGCACTTCCCTGCCCACAGCAGGGGAGTTTTGCAGCACAGCACAGTGAGACATTTGAAATTCCACTTTTGTTTGTAGAGCTCTTGCTCATTTAAATTGTCGCAGCTCGTGAGCACCTGTCAGTCCTGTTGCCGTGGGCTAATGAATGGCAGGTTGGTTGTGAACAGGGTATTTTTAGCTTGTAGACACCCAGAGGATGACAAGACAGGCAACTGTGCCAGCTTTCAGTGGGATGGGGAGGCAAGTTCGCCTGGAGATATTTTCCTCTGAGAGAACAGCGGCAGAAGCAGACTCCCTCCTTGGAGGATTTTCAGTGTATGCTGTTTGCCGGAAAAGTTTAAATAACCTTCAGCTGAAAATTTACACTGAACATTGCCCCCCCACACCCTGCGCTACAATCACTGGCCACGGAGCAGCAGGGTTCCTGGGTTCTCTGCCAGGCTAGGACCCCATAACCAGCTCGTCTCCACTGTCAGTATTCAGTGCAGAGAAAAAATCATTTGAAATCCTTCTCATATCTGTTGGTTGTGTGAAGATGATCTACTGAGAAACACCACCTGCTCCATAAGGGCTGGTTGAAGTTGCTTTGCAGAGGGGTCGTGGTTGAACAGGCCAGCGGAAGGGCAGAAGAGCTGCCCAAGTGAGGGACTGCGGGCCATCGTTATGCAGTTGTGCTAAGACCCATACACAGACTTGTCAGTGCTGTTTGTATTTCAAGCTGCTGCTCACATCTCTGGCCTCCACGGAGTTGAAATTTTTACCAGCTTGAGGAAAAAAAAAAAACGGAAACTTTCCTTAAACTTTGCATTTATTCTTCACTGGGGAATCGATAGAGGCAGAGAAGGAGAGCCCCCATTACTGTAGAAAGCCTCACCTAATCTCAAGTCATTTTCAGTACATTTTTGTAACCACTTCCAGTAAATAATTGAATCATCTTCAATTTGGGAGGCAGGGAAAGGCTATCCCCAGGCAACCTGCTTATACTGTCAGGATTGCCAATCTTTTGAAAACCTCCTGAATACACCCTAGGTGATATTAGCGGGGGCGGGGAGAAGGATAGATGTGCATTCATGCTCTTCTGTTGCATAAGACACCCAATCGATGAAAATACCAATTTTGTAACATGATAACAGGAGCAAGGTCTAATTTAAAATCTTGCTCGGAGCTGAGTGAACGACAGGGACATGGGGAACGACAGGGACGAATGGCCTGGTACCAGTGTCTGGGAGCTGCAGGCCTCTAAGCCACCTCAAACAGGGCCACACTAAGGTGCAGGATCTTTAGCCCACCTCGTATCGGCGACAATTTCTGACCTCAATCTGAGCTAGTAAGGGTGGGCAATAGGGTCTGGACCAACAGCAATAGAAAATTATTGCTGATTGGAAATGTCTTCTAACCTGGCAGTGACCCTGGGGCACTGGGCAGTGGAGTATCTGGGGGTACCCCATAGATGCTCAGTATGTAAGGTGTTGTACACATGGACCTGGTCCAGAACCACTGAAAATGGTTGAACAAACTGCTGGTGAGAGAAGGAAGATCGGAGAGAGCTTATAAACCATCATCATGCATATGGATGACCCATCTTAGTGGCTACACGTGTATGGAGATTCCCTGGTCTTGATGATTTCTGCATCCCTGATCTCCTAACTCATCCCTGGGGACACTTCTTCCTGGGGTGGCTCGTGGTAGCTCCCTGGGGTTCTCTCTGCCCCGCTCTGGGGCTGCACAGGGTCGTGCCAAAATTTTATTTCTTACTGCAGCATTTCTAACGAGCACTGGTTTGCAGATGCTGTATGTTAGCGTCGGAGGCTTGAAAGCAGCAAGCTGCAAACAGTGGCTCTTTGTGCTGTTTGTGCTTGTGGGTGTTTGGCCACTCATACTAATTGTTCTCCGGCGATGCAGAAGCAGCAAATTTGTGATGAAGGTTTATGATCACAGCATTACTTAGGAGGACTTGATTGCATCAGCTGATTTGTTACTGAAGAGGTACTTTGACTCTGTATGTGTGTGTTTTTTTTAATGGAAAGTGATGAATTGAAATGTTCCTCTTAGATGTATGCTCCCTTGCTGCATACAACTGCAGAGACCTCTGCAATCAAACGGAAAGATGGGTGGGAGTGCGCCTCGTTGTGGGGTTGATCTGCGGACCTTGACAGTGAGTGCCCTTGTGTTTATGAAGTTAAAAGTGTCCGTTCTTGACAGGCATCACAAAAATTGCCTTGTTTCATAGCAAATTTTGCTCTGATGTGATAATTGCTCCCTTTGGTAGCTGTAAGTTTTCATGTTTTGTGCCATTAAGCCAAATGCACAGGGCAGGACAGATCTTTAGCTGATGTAAATCATCCTCACACTGGTAACATCACCTGTGAAACTCTGATTTATTGCAGCTGCAAATCCAACCTGGAAACTTTAAAGGAGAGCACAGAGCAGAACACACCAAAAAATTAATTAAAGGTGAATGCTGCAGTTTGAACAAGACAGAGCTCTTGCTGCTGAACAACCTCCAGACTTTATTGCCAAGGCAGGTAAATAAAACACAGCCTTATGGCATAAAAAGCCCAGTCCTGAACAGTGCTGAGCAGCTATTTTGTAAGCAGCTCTGATGCACAGGAGGGAGTTTCCATCTAACTGACTGTTAGATGGAGGTTGAAGATTCAGCAACTGCAAGATTTTGGTGAACTCTTGCAGCTTTTTCTCTTACTAAATCAGAAGGAAGCTAGTTATTTTGAGCAGAGTCTCAACAGCGGGACTGCAGCTGGATCAGAGCGTTCCATTGCAAAGGTTTGGCATTACATGCTCTTACAGCGGGGCCAATTGCAGAATTAATTGCAGAGTCGGCACAGGTACATGCTGTAGCAAAGACTCTGTTTTAGCTGCTACGCTTCTCTGCCAGCTCCACAGTTGGCCCCTTCTCTGCAGCTGCATTTAGGAACAGTCAGAGCCTGAATTCCATCCCCACTCCTGGCCTCTGAGCTCTTCTTGGGCGCCTTAGGAAGGAAAGTGGCTTAATGTAGCTTTTCCTGGGCACTAATGGGGCCAGAGCAGTCATGAGAGCAGCCTACAAGGACAGCAATAAAGGGAGCAATAAGGGGAGGGTGTTTAAGGATTTACTCAAACCCATGCATCAGCTAGGCCACTGCTTTGCCTCGTCTTGGCCGAGGTGGAGGTGCCTCCTGAGCCCTGGTCATCTCGCGTGGCTGCGATGTTGAAGCAGGGGCCTGGCTAGCTGCCCGCTCTGGGGCTCTTCAAGGGTAGGAGCATTTTGAACCTTTCAGAATGGCACTGCGCAGCACTTGCAGACACTTCTGCTTTTAAAAAGGGTAAATGCAGGTGAAAGTTTTAATTGGAGGGTAAAATATGATTGTTTTTCCTGTTTCAGTGAGATGTCAGATGTTTCTAGAGACACGTTTTAACTGTCCCAGACATACTGCTTGTTCCATTCAGAGTTTGATGACAACTTATGTGTGGTCCTTCCCCAGCAGGGAGCCGAGAGGAGAATGACCATTAAAAAACACAGGTGAAACCGATGAAATCCCCCCTGTGGCACTGCCAGGCTCTAAGGTACTCCTGTAGTGCCTTTCTCATCCCAGAAGGTGTGAAAGGTGAACCCGGAAAGGCTTAGGACAAGTAGTTGCCAAGATTTGATTATACCTCTCAGGAAAACCTCCACTCTAGCCAGATTGTTAGCCTGCTGCTGGCTATGATGATGTATTTGCCAGGCAAACCATTTTTGAGGGGTGTCATTTTGAGTGGAATGTGTCCAACAGGCAGTTTTGGGAGCGTGTGGGGCATTTATTTTATTTTCTGTTTTTTTAGAAAGAAAATACGTTTTTCTGCCTTGTCACCCTGCGGCAGCTCCTGAAGTCATCCAGTGCAGAGCAGTTCTGCGGAGCTGGAGTCTCCAGGAGATGCGGACGGTGCTGCCACGCTCTCCCCGTTCAGAGCATTCCCGGAGAATTTCGGGATTAGATCTGTTGCATTTGCTCACTTCATCTGCAGCGTCTACTCGCTCCCTTGGGTGGTCGACATGGATTCCTCCTTAGCTGACGCACAACCTGTGAGATGGGCTGGAGGAGCTGCTGATTACTGGCAGTTAGCACAGTGACTCCTGCTGGGCATCTCACCGTGCTTATACAGCACTCAGATTTAGGCTGACAGAGCAACGCTGGGCAGGAAGACATCCAACCCATTGGCCTGAGATGCCAGGTAAAATGCACCTACGGATATTTGAGTGAATGCACCGTGCCCAGAAAACCATGTCCAGACTGCATGGGGTGGTGTGTGGTTTTTCTGGGCTGGCTTAACGGAGAGGACGTGTTTCCCAGGTGTTGCATGCAGATGCAGGCACACCTTATGCAGACAGTTTTGCCAGCTGCAAATTAGGCAGTTGGGGCTGAAACAAGGCCAATACCAGAACACCAGCAGCAGCACCTCAAAACTGCAGGGAAGGTCATTTGCCCCCTGCTTCAAGTGTGGCACATGGTTTCCATGTGCATTGGTCACTGATAATCCAGCCCCATGCTGAGCTCCAGGGGCCAGAGAGTGGGATTTGGATCTTTTCTTCCAACCCTGCACGGCCGGCTTTCCCCTTCTTTGAATGCTGCTGGCATGATTCACAGGCACTTCCACAGCTCTCCTCCTCCCAGGTGCTTTGTTACTGCCACCAAATTATTTTCATGTGTTTTTGACTGATGTCAAAACCAGGCTCAGAATCTTCCTATTGCTTTTCCTCACCATTTCCAGCAGGAGAAGATTGATCCCTTGTCTGTCTGAGTTATTACCCTGACATCTGAAGGCCTGTTAATGCCAGGAGGGGGTTGCTGCTGTCATCTGCAAGACTCTGCATTGCCATTGGAGATGCAGCTACATCGCTTTCATCTGGCTGCTGCGAGCTAGAGTGATGCCAGCTGCCATGCAGGCAGTTCAAGTTTGGCCCCAGGATTTGGTGGAGGTCTGGGCTGTGGGCTTGGGTCACCATGTTGTCCTCACACTGCCACAGAGCATACGAACAGCCCTGCTAGTCAGAGCAGAGGGCCCTCTAGCCACGTAGCCCATCTCCAGTGGCCAAATGCAAATGCTAGGGAAAGAGCAGGACGAGCATATGTGGTGTTTTCCTAGCCTCTAAAATTTGTGGCTTAGGCAGTCTGGGAGACAGAGGGGGTTTCTCTGTGTAACAGCTCTCCGAATTTCTCTTCCGTGTGATTAGCTGGTCCTCTTCCTACTCATGCAACTGTAGCTATGAAACTCCTTGCCGCAGGCTGCTGCGGAGATCGGATATGTTCCTGACGTGGGCAGGCTTCCCTAGTGTCGAGAGACTGCCAAAGTTGGGTTAAGACTGGGCTTGTTAGGTAAGACTGGGCTTAACCTCTATCAGATTCTTAATTTTGGCCCCAGGGGCACAGGCATCCCTCTTTGCAGTTGAGCACCAGGCTAAGCTGGCACTGCTGCTGACCTTCCCACTGAGCACACGTGTGCAGGCAGGGCTCAGTGCAGTACCGCTGGGCTGACACCATCCCTCCAGCCCTCGAGCAGTGGGTGGACTGTGCCCCATGCTACTACAGTCCTACATTCTCCTGCTTTCTCACTTTTTCCAAATTCCTTTCTCCTTAAGCAAACTGAGGGGCTGCCAATTTTTCCCTTCCCAAGGTCTGTCAGCAGGGATGGCTCTGGGCGTCAAGCTCTGCTCGTGACAATATTTTCCATGCATGCTGAGGCTGTGCTCGGTGCTATTCGGATGTGCAACCCACAGCCCCAGCCAGGCAGGATACGTGCTCCTTCAGGCCTTGGATCGGGCTCAGCCTTACCAGGAACGAAGCTAAAGGTATGCTTACACAGCCCCAGCGCTTGCCTAGCCTCAGTGGAGAGGAGCTCTGCTTTTCCCCGAGTGCAGTTAGTGGCACGCAGCCACCTGGCCCGGAGCACTGTCCCTCCTCGCCGCTCTCCGTGCTGGTCCCTGAGCCGCAGCTTATCAGGATTCATTTGCTAAGCAGACGGCAAAGCGCTTCTGTCAATGAGCCTGCTAGGTAAAAGAATCAGGTAGGAGCCGAGGTAGGCAGGGATTTAGCTGAGATTAGCTGTGTTAACAAAATGCTTAATTCAGCCCCACAGCAAATTCAATCTGGAGGAGTGAAGGAGCTGGGAGCACTGGGAGCAGTCTAACGCAGAGCCAATTAACAAGCAGTCTGCGGCCCTGGCAGGGCCCTGATCCTGCGGAGGCATAAAGTACACACTCCAAAAGAGCATCTCTTGCCTTGCTTGTGGGACCCCTCTGGCAGCTGGGGGGAGACTTTTAAGGAAAGACAACCCTTGCTTCAGTGCTACTGCATGCTGCAAATGTGCCTTTAGCTAAAGGAGAGCCGATCCTGCAGAATAAGCCTTAAGTAGGGTGGACTGACTGTTCCCAGTGCATAAAACAAGGGACCGGAAAAAGGCAGTGGGTCAGACAAGAAAGTGGCTGCTGGGACTGGCAGGTTCTCCAACCTCCGCTCAGCAAATTCCTATTGACCAGAGGGACGGGGTGGAGAAACGCAGGAGGTTTTCAGGACCGTGAGGTGGATTTTGGAGCTGAGCACTGGGAACTGGAGCCCTTCTCATAGGCAAATGCTGTGGCTTTGAAATCAGTCTCCTTTGAAATTCCCAGAATATTGGGAAATAAGCCGAGACAGCTGTTTGGAATCGAGCACATTCACACGTGGCTCTTTAAATGTATCTAGCGTGTAGGAAGGTATTTTGGAACAATCATTCCAAAAACGTATCTGTTCAAGTGCTGGCCTCAGATGCCTCTTCCGGTGGAGCAGGGAGTGACTCTGGGGCCATTGCATGAGGGTTCAACACCCCATGCTGGCTTCACGCAGTAGCTTACTCCAGCAGTGGAAGAGCGGAGAATGAATAGGACGGTGCTGGACAAGTATAAACAAGAGGCATCACAGGTCGTACAGAGCATTAGCATGGCTGTGTAATGGCACACTATGAACTGCTGGGTATTTACTGCCAACAGATTCCTTGATAACCTTTGGGAATTCCTCATTTCTCTGATTACACATGTAGAATGAATTCCAATTTAATCCCATTTGTTAGCAGCGGGTGGGCTTTTTGTAGCCTCAGTGAAAAATGGCTAATAGGCCAAAAACGAGGTAAGAGAGGTTATTACTTTAGAGTAATTAACATATGGAGTACATCCAGTGAAGCACACTGACACCAGAGGTATTGCGATGGAAGCAAATCAAATCTCTTCGACCTGCTGCTGTTGATCACTTGCTGAAAAAGTCACAGCATTCAACACATTTTTGGGGTTGCAGCAGCTGAGTTTTTTCTGGGTTTAGAGCTGTGAGCAAAGAACGCAAGAGTATCAAAATGCCCATTGAAGAGGAGAAGTCACAAAACAGTTCACTGGCTTTAGCCCAGTTTACAGCTGTCATAGACACCCCCCAGAGCCTTGTCAGATGAGCTGGGGTGGTAGCTTCTGCCTGGGGCTTAGTGGATGCCTAGTAAATGTAAAAGATTGAGCTGGGATGTGTTAGGGTGTCCCAGGCCTCTGCTAACCCTCTGTGCTTTAGGGCCGATGGTTTCTGAAGATGGTCCTTCTCAGTTACCAGCAGTTTTCTGTCTCGTCCCTTATTTTTTAAGCCAAGATACACAACGTTTCTTGGCTTGCCTTGGTCTGGCAGGGTCGCTGCTCACCTGTGGAAGTGGGTGGCTGCCCTGCAGTGCCTTTGCATCCCCAGCATACGCCTGCATGAGGGGAGCGAAGTAGCCAACATAAAAAAACCCAGCTTGATAATAAACACTGTGTTGCCCCTGTGCAGACAACAGGACAACTGACTGCGGTGGCAATTTCTCCTAGCTGTCGGCAAAGTTGTCATGGTTTCCCCTGCTGAACCCGTTGCAGGCTGAGTAACAAGGTAATTTCTCTCTCCTCCTCTCTGCTTGCATCCTTGCACCCCAGAGCATCTTCGATATCCTTGAAATTTGGAGGGACTATAGATGGATGTGCATGAGTGTACATTTTTGACAGAGAAACATTCAGCAGCCACCTGCTTTGGCATAGAGGTGCAAGTTCATGCTCGGTGGTTGGATTACGGTACGCGTTGCCGACGTAAGCCAGGAGGGAGCGTTATGGAGCTCTTCCACGGCTTGAAGACGAGTTGCAGCAGCTTCAGCCAGGACGTGATGAAACCTGCTTGCCAAGACCCTGCTTTCTGTGCAGGTGGAGGTGGTCTGACCCAACCTTGCCACCTGTGCTGGGGACAACCGTGCTACGTGCCCAGGGTAGTGGGGCTGGGCAGAGCCATAGTGATGCTGGAGGCAGTGCCTGTGGCCCTTTCCTCAGCCTCCAGCCTGAAGGGCTCTCCACCAGCTCATGCTTCCCAGGAGAAAATCACAAGGCTGAGTAGAAAGAACATGTATGAAGTCTTCAACAGCTTCTCTTCTTGTGAGAGCAAAGTAATGTACCTGCTGTGCTGTGCGGGTGCTCTTACATGGTGTTAGCCTGGTTGAGGGCACAAGCAGCACCAGGCACCCTGGCACTTGGAACTGAATTAACATGATGCCTTTAATTTAGGAGGTGTGCAAGCCTGGCTCCCCCCGGAGCATGCTGCAGAGCAGGAGTGAGCTTGTGGAGATGGTCTCTGCATGCTAATGAAACTGGAAAACATGATTATTTTGCACAGAGTTAATGGGCTAGCCGGGGAGGCAGGAGGAGTTGGAGAAAATCACGGCTGGTTGCAAACCTAGAGGGAATTTCCATCTGATGCCACCTCCAGCTCTCCACAAGTCTCTTTTTTGGCTCCTTTGCCTATGCAGCGCCTGTCATCTGCAACCGCCTCTCTGCTTTGCTGACACCCCTTCTAAGTTTAGATCCCATCCACAGGCCTCCCTCTCCTCGCTCTGCTGTTTGCTCTGTTAATCAGCCAGGCATTTCGGAGTACCCCTTGGGGAGGAAAGATGCTTTGCGCAGAATGCATCTGGCTCAGACGGCAATAAATACTTGGGCGTTCACCTTCAGCTATGTGCCAGTTAACACTCGTGCTGTCCGCAGGATGAAGTTACAGCACGGGGGAAAACCTCCAGGGCCAGGAGTGTGCTTCACCTCTGCTCTTTTCTGCCCAAAGTACAGAAGGGAGCCTGGGAGCTGTCTGCGCTCGCTGGGACGTGCTGAATGGAGGTCTCTGTGCAGGAGGCATCACAGGCTCTGCACCAGGAAAGCTTGCTCTTTCCTCTGGAAAGCAGAAGCCTGTTTGTTCTGGATCCTCAAGCTGGTGCCGTTGCTGTTTCACATCCAGTCGTTACTCCAGGTGCTGCTGTTTCCAAGCGAACCTCGACTCTGCACAACGCAAATGATGCCCAGGGCAAGCCGGGAGCTGCCGTTCCCATTGCTGCCTGGAAACCTGCCGCAATGGCGGTGAAGGAGAGCTGCCTTGAGGTTCGACGCAGGCTTCCCACCAGCTCGGAAAATCCTCTTTGCAAAGAGCCGTGCAGGCAGGTGGCACGCAAAGCTCCCAGGTCGGCCCCCGAGGTGCCACAGAGCCCCAGGCAGGCAGGGTCGTTCGGGGCTCTCCCCTTTCCCATGCCGAGGTCCGGAGCGTGTGCCGAAGCTGGGCGCTGGTCAGCCTTCTCCGGGAGCCTTGTGGGCAGTTTCCCATCAGGCCTGTCCTTTCCCAAGCGCTGTCCTCTGCATCAAGCCCGGGGTGGGTGGAAAAGGAGGCCAGGAGACGTGGGTGGGTGTGAGAGAGCAAGAGATGGCGAGAACAGCAGGGAGCTGGGGACAGTCATAGCCACAGGGTTGTCTCGTACCTTTGGCTTCCCTGCAGACAGCCGTATTCCTTCCTCCTTCCTGCCTCGTCCTCAGCTCGAGGGAAACGGGTTAGGTGCAGCCTCCTGCCTGCTCGCGCTGCCCCCAACAATTGAATTTTGTAGGAAGTGGGTTGGCAGGTGAAGTAAAAAGAAAATAACGTGCTGCAATTTAATAGCAAGAAAGGGGATGGAGTCACATCCATAGCTCAGTGCCACCTTCCCAGCATTCAATATTTGCTGCAGAAACCTCTTCTATGGGGAGCAACGCAAATAGAAGAAGCCCCTTGCACGCTGCTTTCCCCAAGGATTCACGCATGCGAAAGCTCACCTTGCCTCTGCTTTTCGTTTCTACTGTGAGGAGAAAACCTTCCTGGCGCTGAGATACTGATGTTCAGTCATTAATTTTCAATTTGAGCGCAGTCAAGCTTCTCGCCTCTGTCTTGCCCCGTTGCTCGTGCTGTGCTGTGCATGCCGAGGCTGCTGCCAGCAGGGCCAGAAAAGGGATTTTGAACCATTTTGGGATAGGAGAACTGGGGGGATGGAGGGGATTAGGGGGTGAGGGCATTTAAATCAAATAGCTCTTCAAAGGGAAACCAGATTGAATTCATTCTCGGGCAGCGAATGCGGTGAAAAAAGAGAGAAAGAGAAGCCAGAGGTGACTGTAGTCTGGCAGGGGAGAGCAGGGATTCAAAGCAGCCCTGGCAGTCACGAGGGAAGGCAGGCATGGTTCAGCCGTGGTCAGGAGGTACTTGACCCTCTGCTTTTCCCTCTCCCCACTGGATTTCTGGGATTATTCTAGGACTACATCTGTCCCAGGTTCGGTTAAAAATCAGATTTTTCCACTTTGTAAATTTTAGCTGAGAACCTACGAAATTAAGATCAGTTCTGAGCTTTTTGAAATGTTCCTTGGAAAGGCTTTCATGATTTTGATTCACGGCCAAAACAGCTTCGGTTTTTCAGCAACTGAAAGCTGAGAGCTTTGCCAATAAAATAACATTTGGGGTTTTGATCTTCCATTGGGAAAGGACAAACACGAACGAAATAGTGAAGAAGAAAACAATGCCCAAATGCTTATCAAGAAAAAAATACTTTTGACTGAGAACATTTAAGGAGCCCTGACTAATTCATTTCCTTCACTGTAGGGAGGAGACGGTGGAGAAAAGCGAAGAAACGCCATCAAATTGGCCAGAGCAGCAAGGATGTTGTATGAATGTACAACGCACATGAATGTTATTGGCCTGCAGACAAAACCCCACTCCTCTGGGTAAGGTAAGCGGTGCAGAGGCTTTTTAAAGTGAATCTCTTTGGAAGCAGGAGTGACTATTGATGGGAGCGGGGCGAGTATATGGAGCGGCGAGTGCTAGGGACAGATCCTGAGGACGTCGGCCAAACTCCAAAGTCCACATTAATAATAGCTCCTACATAAATACAGATGACAGGTATTGATTTTCCTTTGCAAGCGGCATGCGTGAAAATCTTCTCCCTGGCCGGTGAAATGCAGCCCCTTCTTCAGAGCGAGGTCGGCGCCGCTGGCTCGCCACAAAGGTCGTAACCAGGAGGGAAAACAAATAACATTACAAAAAGGGGGAAACGTGTCCAGCCTGCCCAGCTCTGTGCTCATGCCCTGAGCAAAGGCACTTTGTGCTGGGCTGTAGGAGCTGGAAATACAAATTCAGACAAAACTAATTCCCTTTACGAACAGCACTGGCACAGGCTGGGATGTGTAGTGATGCTGGCGGAATTTGTCCAGCTCTCCCAGAAGTCAGGATGACTTTTCTCCTCCTTCAAGCTTGAAATATTTGGCTATAGTATTTTAAAATTATAGATTGTCTTCCCTCCCAAGATACTGATTGGAGGGGAAATTTGCTTCCAGAGCAGTCAGTGCCGGGGTGGGGCAAAAGAAATGCTTCACTCGGACCTCTGCTCCACCATACCTGGAGGCAGATGTCTTCAGGGCCAGTTTAGCCCATTTGTCTAGGGGAGGGACTTCTGAAATGAAAAATGCTGCTGCAGCACCCGGCAGCTCATTAGGATTCATCTCACACCATGCAATCACACTCTTGCTGCCGGAGAGGGGCTCCTTTCCTCCTCCGAGTGAGGCGAGAGCTCAGCTGGGGTTTTCTCCTCGATTGCTTCAAAACACAGGAGCGCTAGTGGCAAGCGATGCCGGAGCGCTCTGCCTGGCGGGAAATGCATTCAGGGCAGGGAGATGCTATTTTGGCCCCAGCCGTAGAAAGGTCTCAAATAACAATGTATGTTTTAAGGAGAAACTGCCTTCCCAGCATCAGTGATTGCACTCCTGGCAGCTGTTTAGCCAGGGTACTCCCAGCTCTTCTTAATTAAGCTACGTGCCCTGGGCTGCTGGGAAGACCCTCGTTATTGCTGGCAGACACCTCTGTTGTGCTGGGGCTGAGCACGTGGCACCGGCACTGTGGGGACGGGTGACCCTGCTGATCCATCCCTGCAGAGGTAACTTGTGAGCACCCGCATCAGACTGGGACTGGAGCCCATTTGAATTTGGGTCTCCAGATGCAGATTCAAGGAGCCTCCTGAGCTGATGGGTGGTGTTTTTAAAGACGCTTCATCACAAAAGCAACCAGGAGGGTCAAATGCCCAAGTCACGTTTAGAAGTGGCATTTGTGCCTTTTGGTTATTGCCCAGCATCATGGGGGCAGAGTTAACAGTATTTGAAGGCCCGCAGTGTTTTGGCTGGCCAACAACGGTCTCTAATTATGCCACAAACATTCATTGAGTGACCTGCCATTCATTATTGTGGTGTTACAGGTGGCTAAACGTGCTCAAGCTCATTCAAAATCCTGCGAGGATGATTCATTTGTTTGAGGCTGCATCTCGAAGGCAGGTGTCCTGGCACCCAGCCACTGCCTACCCCCCTCCTTTGCCCACACTGTGCCGCCGCTGCTGTGAAGAACTACTGTCCTGGATAGTTTATCATGCCATCGAGCTGAGAGGCACTAATTACCCTCCAGCAAGAGGGAGAAGCACACAAAGCCCATGGAGAAGGAGCCTGCTTGATCTTCTGCATTCGCTGTGGGCTTAGCACCAGGCCATGGTGCTCCTTGGGAAGATGAGACGTTGTCGGGAGCGTGTGAATTTTCCAGCTCTGTTTGCATGGGCTGGAGGAGCCGGAGCAGCTCGAGGGCTGGGGATTAGTGAGTCTCTGCGAAGCGCGGGGAGTGCTGAGCACGGCCGAGTTCAGCAGGGAAGCAGCCCCCAGGTGGCCTTGGGGACCTGCGAGGACATCGGAAATAGGACTGCAGGTGGCCTTGGGGACTGGCGAGGATGTCGGAAATAGGACTGTGGTGCAAAACTCGCTGCTTAACTGCCCTCTCGGCTCCTGTGCTGCTTCTGCTCGGGGATGGCTCCGGGACTCCCCCATGGGCAGTGGCAGCACCCTTCATCATGGGTGCTCTGGAGGGACATTCATGGCCAGAGACGTCCCAGAACAGGTTTTCCCGGGGGTCTAGGAACAGCTAAATTTTTCCTGGGCTCTGGGTTTGCAGGTGGGATATTACCGGCTGCAAATGCGCTTTGGCGAGACGTCCAGCGCTGCGCTGAGCCCTGGTGTCATGTCAGGTAATTAGCTCCCATTTACATCAGTTAGGTGTGCAATTAGTCTCCTATTAATGCAATTAACACTGCAGTGTCAGCTTAGGGACGTAACTGGCACAGAAGGCAGCTGCAGCTCAGCTGCCGAGCGGGAAGCAGGTACCTGTTTCGGGGCTTTTCCGAGGGTGTCGAGAAGGGAAGGGAGGGCTGGTGGTCGCCTCTCATGTCCAGATAACAGAGGAGAAGAGATGGGGTGCTCCTGGGCGAATCTGGCTTCAGAGGCCAGATCTGACCTGGGTGGGTGCAAATTGGGCTGGTGGGGAGCAGGGGTAGGAACAGCCCATCCCCAGCCCAGCAGGACATCTTGGTACATCATCAGCCTGTGCCAAGGCCAGGCTCTGGGTGAAAAGCTCTGACAAAATGCTGTCTGCCGGCTGCCACGTGGCGTGGACGCGGTTGGCCTTTCGGGATGTCAGGGTTGTGGAAGATGAAGGTCTGCACAGGATGAACTCTAGCGTTTGCAGCAGGAAAAGGGCCGTGCGCTGGGCTTGGCAGCCCCCGGGAGGATGGCAGGCCGAGGAAGCGGCTTCCCAACCGCCCACCTGAAATACGCAGCCCTCTCCTATACACCTTAAAATCTGTTTCCCTTCTCCAGCCGGCGCTCCTGGGGTTAATACCTGAGCGGCTGAAGCCGAGGCAGCGGGAGCCGCAGCCTGCCGAGCCCTGGCTCGGACGAGGATGTTTGGCTTTGGGACAGCTTCTGACAATCTTGATTAACAGTCTCTTCATCTGTTCACGCCAGTGATAAGCCATGGGAGCTCTGGGCCATTTCAGCTCTATAATCAAGAGGGTTTGAAAGAAGCAATTTTCTCCTCTCGCAACCCGGTTAATTCGTATTTAATTGCTACCCATTTTGCATAGATTTTCCTGAATTGCCGTGGCATTGTCTCCTCGCTTCATCCTCTCCAGCAAGACGGCAGCACTTGACTTACGTGTTGTTTTGCCGGGCTGGGATTTGTGAGCCTCAGGTTGTGTCCTGGCCTTCACATCTCTCCATACATTTTAGTCATAACACGCCTGAGATGCAGCTTTTATAGGAAAAAAAAAATCTCTGGAGACTGGACTGTTCTTTGTTCCTTGCTATCCTGTGATGTGCTGGGGCACTGCTTTTGGGAAAAGAAAGAGGAAAAATGGAAAAGCACAAGAATCAAACATAGATGGGAAATTTGAGGGGGGCAGAAAACATGCCTTCTTTTGAAAAATAAAATACAAAAGGCAACAAACCAGCCATTTCTGCAATTTAGCATTTAAGCAAAAAGCTTTCCTCCTGGGGTTGGGGAGACAGACGGCAACAGTTTTAGGCAGATCTGCATTTGCATACGTGCCTTTGGCCCAGCTCCGCGTTGGGGTGTGTGTGTGTGTTACCCTGGTGTCTCAGGGGAGTCCTGGTCTAGCTGAGGCGCCAGCCAAAACAGCAGAGATGAAAATCATCTCCGCTGGGCTGGGATGCCACGGAGGATGGAGCTGGCCCTGGGAAAGAGCTGCAAGCCTGGGGCAGGCGGCCCACCCGATCCGGGGCTGCAGAACGGGCCTGTCGCCAGCGGTTGTCAGTCCAACACCTTTACTTGCCTGGAAACAGTTAATAAATTGCTGCCCAGGTTGGGTGCAAATGATCAAAAATGCTGAGGCCAAGTAAGAAGGCTGCCTGCCAGTGCCGCGTTGGTAAGCAAGGCGTTGCCTGCCCTGCAGCGCCCGGGCAGGTGGCTAGCACGGGCTCGATATGATCGGCCTGTTATTAGGTTTCCTTGACGAGGAAAAAAAATGAGCTTGACTTCATCCCAGGGGTAATACTTGCACCAGGAGTTCAGGGAAATAAGTATTGGGGTTGCAGCAAGCTGTGCTTCCCTGGCAAGTGCCGAGAAGCCGTGCAAGACTGATGGACCTCTTTGATAACCCGGCGTTTGGGAGCTGTTGGCCACCCCTGGGTGCACCCCAGAGTCATGGACTTGGTCCTTGCTGGCCATCACAGATGACCACTGAAAGGCAGCCCCCAAGGAGGGAGGGAGTTAAACGCATCCCCGCCGCCGAAACAGAGCGGCTAACAAACCTTTGATTTTTCACCGCTGGGGAAAAGCACCCAGATTGAATCAATCATGCCACAAAGCACCTCACGCCGCACAAAACCAGCAGGCCGGATCCAAGAGGCCGCTGTGCGTGCTGAAATTAAGAGTGCGACACATGCGTCTGCTCACAGCTGGAGGGCAAGAGAGACCCGAAACTCGTCAGAAATGCTGGAATCTGGCTGGCGACAGGTCATCTCCTGGGACGCAGCCCCTGCCACCTCTCTGACACCACGGTGAGGGCCCAGAAATCCCAGCTCGGCAAGGAGCTGTGTTTTAGCAGCTGATGCGAGACTGCACAGTTCAGAAAGTGCAGGGTGACGGAGCAGCCTCCGGACGCCGGTCTGGCAGGGCGTACGGCTGTGGACAGCTCGCCTTCCCATTGCTGAAAGAAAGCTTTGCATGATGCTTAGTGCATATTTTCATTAAAGGATGAAAGCTTGCAACCTGCAAACCTCCTCCCTTCCCTGGAGGTTAGGGCAGGGGGCTGCCAAGGAGCTGCCTGGCCCCTCTCCCCTCTGAGCGGCAGCATCTCTTCACTGAGCATCCGGAGAAAGTGGTTGCATCAGGGCCAGCCGGGGCCCGGTGAGCGATTCTTGCCTTTGCCAGCTCTGTTTCTGACCTGCCGCATGTGAATTACGGCCAAATAGTCCAGGCTCCTCTCGGCTTCTTGTTTTTGGCTTGTTATTTTTTCTTGCTAGTAATGGGATGAGGTTCCCTTAGCATCGTCCGGTGCAAAGGAGGCGGCCGGAACCATCCCTGCATGGAAAGCTCTGCAGAACAAGCCCTTCTCCCACTGTGCAAGGGGCTGTTTTATCTCCTTATTCGATCTACAGTCTCTAAGCACATCTTAATCATATTAAAGCATTAAAATATAGCTCCCATTAGCTGCCCAAATCGTTTTCATCAGAATCATAAGCATTTCTATTACCATGGCTTTGGGTTAGTGATGCAGCACCAGTCAAGCTTCAATAAAAACGTATTCGTTCTAGTCTGCAGTTTGGGGCTTGCCCAAAATATCTCATCTATGTTTCTTTTCGAACCAACATATACAGTCACACAGCTTTTTTTCTGGCTAATACCGAGAGCTTAATGCTGCTCTTGCAGTGGATTGCATTTACATGTGCTGCTCAGGCCTAGCTTTTCCTTGCTTGTGCTCCTGCAGGTTTCTGGCTGCCAGTGAAGCGGGAAGGTTGCAGGTATTTAACCCAGGATTCCCCTTTCTGTCCTGTATTTCACGTGCTCACGATTCTTCTCCCGAGCCATCATCCAGCTGGCAGCTGGTTGGGACTCTCCCACCACCCTAGGTCCAGTAATCCTCCGGCGAAAGGATCTCATCCAGCCTCCGAGCCTCCTGTGACACCCCCAAATGTGGGACAGTTGCAGCCCTGGAAGGGGAAGAGCCTCCTAGTTGCAACACGGTCAGATCATCTGCTCTCCCGCAGGCCGGTTTCATGCCAAGCAAAGCTAAAGTTCTCTGCTAGGAAGCAGAGATGCTAATAGGATCTGGCAGCCGGAGACGTTCCTTCGAGACCAAGCCAGCAGCCCTGACACCTTGTGATCGGAGCTCTGCAACGCTTGGTGGACAAACCCCGCAGACGTCGTTCGGGCCGAACCTGGACAGCTTTGTCACAGACACCGTGAGCTGACAAGGCAGAGAAGCAGGAACCAGTCGTTTGTGATTTGTCTTGGTGCAGAAGTTGGGAGGCAGCAGATGAAGCTGCCAGGTACTGAGAGAGAAGAGGGAGACATGTCTCCTGCAGGGCACGTTGCTGGGCTGAACAACCGAGGGCCCCAGAGGGATGGCTGGTTGGATCAGGACGGGGTGTCTCCCTCTGGGGCTGTTTCTTCCAGGGGAGAGGGAAGCTCCAGGTGACCAAGGGGGGCATCAAGTCTCCTGTTACACTGACGTCTCTTTTCCAGCTCCTGAAGCAGGCACCAGGCCCGGGTAACTGGGGCTGGAAGATGCTCTATAGCAGATGGGTCTGGCACGATGGTGCTCAAGAGACAGCCTTGCAGCTAATTATGCACAGCAGTGTGACTCTGTGCCTCGGTTTCCCCTGCTGCCTGTACTGCTAGCAGAAGGCTCAGAGGCAGGTTGCGGGAACCTAAAATCCTACTTTAATGCAGAAGCGGGTGCCCAGGAGGAGGAGGGAGCCCTGAGCACGCTGAGCAGGGAGCACAGCCACGGCATTTGCACCAGCCCGGCCCTGGCAGAAGGGGCACTGCCGATGCTGCGATAGGAGCAGCGAGTCAGGGCTGAAAGGGGCAAAGCCATTTCTAAAAAGACTTGAAAATCCCACCCAGTGCTCAGCTCACATCCCTGCGGGAGCGCGGGCCTGCCCGTGGGCAGCACTGCCGGGTCCAGCTGGGAGGATGGGCATGGATCTGGGTGAGCCCCCTCCAAGAGCCCTGGAGCCATGCACATGGGTGGGCTCGTGGTCCAGGAGGGTCCTACCCATCACTGCTCCCAGAAAATGTATGTTTTTGGGATGCTGTGCAACGCAAACCTCTCTGCTGGCATTTGCCAGCGCTGTGGCCCTGGGGCTTCTCGAGGAGTGGCAAGAAAAGCCTTTTCTTGAGTGGTGACCAGACAGGCTCTCCGACGGGATCAGAGGCGGCCCGGCTGGTATCTCTGATCTTCAGATTTTCTCCAAACTGGAAAAATACAACCCTTTGAAAATTTCATGAGGGCGGCAGAGAGCTGCCTGTCTCTCGCCGCCGCTCGCTTTTGAAAGCCATTTAACTGTGACTGCCGTGACAAATGTCAGCGGGAGGCTTGCACTGGGGGGAGAGCAGTGAGCGAGAGGGCACAGGAATTAAAGGATGAAATATTTATTTGGGGCTTTGGCAGCGCTGGAAGGACGACACATCACAGGCGAGAGGCATCTCGGGGCGAACGGCACCGAAAGCCACAAATTAGACAATATGGCTATAAAATGAAATGAGATTTCCTCTCCCTCCCCACCTCCCACCCCTTTCGGGCAGGATCACCGCCTTCCAGAGAAGGTGCAAGGAGGGTTAAGCATCCAGGAATGGCCCAGAGCTGCTGAAAAACACATAGAAATGTGCTCTCTGAGGCAGGCAGGAAGAAGGAGAATAGATACTTCCAACGTGGCCTTAAATACAACCTATAAACCCTCTTGCCGTGATGCACAGGAGGGATTCACCTGAGCCCGGCCACCTCTGAGCCTGCTGGCTGGCTCGAACCCTTCCCGGCTGGTTTTGGTTGTGGGAAACATGCAGGACCCACAAAACAGATGATTGCTACAGATTGACTAGCAACAGATTCTGGCCAGGACCACGGGCCAGAGCCTTCCTCTCCCTCCAGGCTGCAGGTTTGCTCCTCTGCTGGCCCTCAATCTGCCGGGAAAGGAGAGCAGGGAGGTAAACCCCCCCCTGGGATTCGGCCCCAGGTGGCAGGGCCGCGGCCAAGGCACGATTCCTGGGCTGAAGGCTGCCTCTAGGGCAGGCTTCATGTGTTAATCAAATAAAGGAGCTAAATTAAATTCCATCAGCCATCTGTGCCTTCCCCTTTCTTGCTGTCTGGCCCAAGAGCCCCCTTAGTCCCTCAAGGGCTCATCTCTTTCTGGGACTCTTTCTGGGTCTGGCTTTGCCTCCCTCAGCCCTGAGATATGCCTGAATATCATCAAGGGTTAATGCAGGATTATCTCAAGAAGCTACAGCCTCCCCAAGAGTGCAGAAGACAGCGACTGGCAGGTCATTAATCATGGAATTACTTGATAACTTTAAATACAATCATGTAATCAGCAGGAACCTGTAATTATTATTTATGTGTGTGGTGCTTACCAAATTACAGCACTCTCCGAGGCTCTGCGCAATGAGCAAATTAATTCTGCAATGGAAGATCTTGACCAGAAAGAGTTGTTTGTGTCTGAGTTTCGCTAGTAAACATTGATGTGCAAAATGAAATTTGGTTTTAATTGGTCCTCCCTTCCTGCTGGGAAGCACATTATGTTTTAATTCTCTCTCAGCTCAGCTGGTGTGAGAGAGCATCGGATGCCACACAGAAAACTTCAAGGGGCGTTTGGTTTTTCCAGCCTTGATGGCACTCACAATCCAACTTGGGAAACCCCCATGGGAGCTCCTCACCCTCTGAACAGCAAGACGAGAAGGTGTCGGGACAGAGAGCTTAATCCTTTTCTCCAAGAGAAAAACAGGCCCAGAAAGTCCTTGTGAGAGGGGTCAAAGTAATTTTAATCAAAGAAAGCTGAGAATACACACACCTCTCCCTAGCTACAGAAAGCAAAGTCATGTCCACCTGAGCAGACCTATGAGAGGGGGAAAACGGGAAAACAGCAATGCAAACATGGATGGTTTTGTTTGGGTTTCTTTGTTTGGTTTTTAAACTTTTGGCTTCTTTTCTAGCCCCCTATGTGACTCAGCTTTAGAAAATCCAAACTGAATATACACTGCATCACTTTCTGGTAATGTTTCTTGTATGTACAATGCTCCCTGGGGCATTTCCCCTTCTCCAGAGTGGGCAGAGCTTTATCCTCCCCTGCCGATGCGCCCAGCAGAGAAATCAAACCGACGCAGGGGGAAATAGAGAAAGGGGAAGGTTTTTCAGCTCTTTTCTCCAGGTTTGTACCATTTTGCGGATTGCCTTAGAGGGGAATGAAAAACAGTGCTGCTGGTTTTTCCATTGCACAACTCTGGGGCTCTTTTTCTCACTCGTGGATCAGTTATGGGGCAGTTTCTGCGCCGGGGGCTATTGGTAATGGATGAACCTGTACAAGGACCAAAATCTGCCTGACGTGCAGGGCACAGACCTCGGTCCAGTCACGGTGCAGTACCAAGCCGCTTCCCGCCGGGGAGGTATCACCACTCCAGGCACGTTATTACAGGCAACAGAGCATTTCTGAGTTTGGCTGCGCAACAGACATGCAGGTAGAAAAGCTCAGAAAGGAGGAGGGAAGCAGGAGGAATTTCCTTCAAACTACTCAACTTCTTGAACATTTAAAGAAAGAAACTGGAGGTTTTATTCTGTGCCTTGCTTTATAGGAAAAAAAAAAAAAAGATTTCATTCCTTTCTGGCATTTTAACTTGAGGAAGTCAGAGCAGTGCTATTTTGGAGCTGCTTCCTACCTCCCTGGGGCAGGGACTGACTTCTTTAGAGTAGGGAAACTGAGGCACAGAAGCACAAAGTGGCTCGAACCAGGCCCTGCAGGGCTGCGGTGACTGCAAGCCCTTGGATCCAGGGAGCGGACCCTGCAGCAGACTCCCTGTGCCAGGGCACCCGTGGCCCCCCCCCAAACTCCAAGGAGGCCAGGGCAGAACTCCCTTGTAGCGAGGGGCCGGTTTCCTTCCTCCACCTTTCCAGGACTTTGCTGGGGAGGGAGACCGTGGCTCCTCCAAGGCACTTGACCCTTGCAAGGGATTTATTTTTTTCTCACAACGGCTCCATCCCATGACTAAGAGTGAGGAACAGCTTTGGTGCAGACCCCAACTTTCAAGGATAAAAGCAAGGCAGGAAGCAGGAGGGTGAAGCCACGACATTACCAAGCCTAGTGGCCCCATGGGGACCCGCAGCCCTTCTTCCTCCTCTGGCAGTTCCCTGCCCAGCTCCATGAAGCAGCAGGAATCAGCCAGCTCTGTGCTTCCCACAGCCCAACGCAAATGGGTTTTCCGCTTCTTTCAAGCCCAGGTGGAGGGAGGCTGGCCACCAGAGCTCCTCACCTGGGCTTGAGCTGGCCCTGGGGCCCTTTCCTTGCAGGAATAGGAGGCTTGGACCTAAGCCGCGAGCTCAAGGGAGCAGCGTCAGGCAGAGCGCGGCTCTGCCTCTGACCTGGGGCACCTCTTGAGCAGGAGGTGCTGCCTGAGCAAGAAGCGATGATTAAGCTGAGCTGGGTTTCTACTCGAGAAAATTAATAAATGCACAGCCTCATTTTTGGCAGAGAAAAGAGGCCCAGGAGAGATGGGAGGCTTCACCCCAGTTCAGCCCAGTGTGCTATGCTGGTTGCTTAGTGCCCTAATGGGAAAGGACAACCTTTGAGTGTGGGGACCTCAACTTCTTCTCCAGTTGAGGCTCTGCTCTGCTCTGCATCCTCCATGCTAAAATGAGCAACGAAAATGGTCGGATAGGGTAACGGATATGAGACCCCCGTGGACGTCCCGCTGCTTGGGGAGGAGCAGCCAGGGCTGCAAGGGCTGCCCTGGACTACTGGGGACATGGCGAGGGGCAGGTGTGGGCATATGGACAGGAATAAACCCCGTAGTATAAAAACGCAGCTATGTAAAGCAAAGTCTAGACTCAGCCCAGGGCTCTCTGTTCATCCCCGGTCAACCCACAAGATTCTAGCCCACCGGTGCAGCATCCCTGGTGTGCACTTGCTGGCAGGTTGACTGAGCTTTCCCCACATGTCACGATAGGACTAGTGGGACGAGGCGCCGTGCACAGATTTCCCAAGGGATTGACTCCAGAACCATCCCAGTGGTGGCCCTGTATCCTGACCCCTTGGAGCAGTCGGTCAGCCTGCTCCAGGTGAAGAGCTAGGACAAGCCCAAGGGAGACAGCAGTGCAACCTGGGGGCCTCATGCCCCGGGCAAAGGCCCGCAGGGAGGCCGTGACGGCTGCTGGTGAGGCAGCTGCAATTTCTCTGGGCTCCTGAGGTTCCTTTTCCAGCTCCAGCAACAGTTAGGGAGATGAAGAAGCAGTCTTGGCTGTCTCATCCCACACGGCAGTCCTGGAAAGCTGGAAGTGAGCAGCCTTAGGCTTTCTCATAGCTCCCGTGAGCTCACCCTGTCCTCCGCTCGGCAATGACACCAGGCAACATGGGAAGGACCTGGCTCCCATGCCATGCTCTGCTGCAACATGGTGGCCCCAAGAAGACACGGCTCCTTTGGCCCAGACAGTGGCTCCCTCGTGGCTCACACGGCCGTGGACTGCTTGATGCTGTGGAAGCTGACGCGGGTCGGCGAGGTGGGGATGGACATGGCCCGAGCCACGCGGGCCCGGATGGAGTGCTTGTCCTGCCAACGGTGCCACCGCTTCCGCACGGCAGATCGGACCTGGGGACAGGACACAGGGGAGGGAACATTTAGTAACCACACAGCCGCCAAACTGCCTCCTCTGCATGCAATGCACTCTGCAGAGATGTTAACTGAGCCTTGGATGCTGCAAGGGGGAACAGTAATTGAGATAGTGGCACCACTTTTCCGGGGGGAAACTGAGGCACCACAGTGGTTCATCTGATTTAACAAGTGAAAACTAGTGGGAAGCAAACAGCAAATGCTGTTATATTGCATTACGTTATATTGGAGGTCAAATCACACAAACGATTTGCCCCCTCCCTCCATCAAAACCCCTGGGACTACAGAAAGAGCAGGATGATCTGCCTGTGGCAAAGGAGAGCCTAGGACTCCCCATTGGCTCAGGGCACGGTTGAATGGGGACCCAGATGTCCTGCTGCCTGCTCCTCTTCTCTGGTCCCACTTTTCGGGGGTCCAGGAGCAAAAGTGAGCTCAGATATTGCTCATGAGCATTGGCCGTCCTTGCCCTCAGCCTTTCTATTAGAAACACCACTAAAACCCAGCACAGCTTGGGCCTGCGGTTGGCAAAGGTCCCAGCAGTACCCATCAGGTCCCAAGACACCTGGCCTTATTTGATGCAGTTCCTGTGAAATCCATCCCTTGCAGTTCTACTTCAAAGGGCAAGAGGTGAACCTGACTGCTGGTGCCGCCAAGTGTGAAATGGAAATGAGAGGGAGAGGTAAATCTGGCTGGGCACGCTGAAGAAAAGCTGGTGTCTCAGACACTGCATGTGATGCGGGGAGCATCTCTGGTTCTGCTGATAGTGCTCAGCCGTTGAGCCTCACAGCTAGCGAAGGTGTAAGAGCATTTGCAAGGACACAGAGGAATGACCTGCCCAAACGATCGGCCCCAAGGTACCACATGCCTCTGCTCTTGCCTTCTTTGCTCTTTGCTGTATGAACTGTGGGTCAGAGGCTGGGAGGTGACCCTGTCCCTGTGTACCTGGTACCCATGGGTGCGCAGGGTTCATCCTAGGGAAAGTTATACATGAGGGACAAAGTGGCCAAGGTAGGGGTACATGGATGCATGTCCCAGAGGGACTGTTCTTGGATGTGGATTTTCCTTCTCCAAAGAGAAACTTTCAGGAGGAAACACAGGGAAACATACTTTCTGTGAGATGTTTTGTTTTTGCAGAAATTTTTGTCAAGAGCTGAGCCCCATTCACTTCATGGGAAGGAGGCAGCAAAAATTCTCCATTTCTTGTGTTTTGGAGGCTGAGTCTTCTTGTTAAACCAAACCAAGCAACCAGACAAGCCACAACAAATGATAAACCTCAGCAAAATAATGTTTAAAAGATAGAGACAGCTTTCCAAACAGTGAAGCCATGGAAGCTGTCAGCTGTGTTTGTTTTGGAAGGGCTGTTCATGGGCAATTCTCACAAAAAGCGAATTAAACCACAAGGAGCTGGAAAAGCCTCCTAAATTTCCTATGAGAAACATGGGCCCGTTTTCTGCTGGCTCCCACCAGCAGCAGTGCTCAGTGTGGGAGGCTCCCCATGGATGTGGCTGGAGCTGGAGATAAAGTTCTGACTTTGATGCTGGAAATACCTTCAGCTGGGGAACTTATTTCTCCAACACTGAAGAGACCCTGTCTCACCCTGGCCGTTAGTCCCCAATGCTGGATTTGGATCCCAGTCCCCTTTCTCTACCAGGGAAGTTCAGATGCTGCGTGCTTGGGTGCAAACTCCCTCCAAGCTGATGCACCAGACCCAGTGCAGAGGCAGGAGCCCCTCAAGCTGCCTCAAACTGAACTTGCGTCTGTGCGCAAGGAACTGCATGGATGTGCCCTGAGAGGCTGCCGTGTGTCCCCGGCCCCGCACTCACCTCACTGTTCAGGAAGCAGTAGAAGACGGAGACGAAGAAGCCCTGCAAGAGGGAAGGAGAAGAGAAGCAGAGTCACCACCAGCATGTGGGACTTTGTGTCAACATAGGTGCCTTGGACCAACCCTGGGACCAGGGGAGGTCACTGCTGCTTTCAGGCGGGATAAGGTGGCAGGAGTGGGGTGCGGAAGGACCCTTTTTCTGACTGATGCCACATGCTTTGGGGGACTGGCATGGCAACACCACTACCAATGGCAGGGACTATACCTGGAAGGACTCCAGAAAGGAGTTGAAGTAGATGAAGACGATCCTGGAGATCTCATCCTCACCCGGGTTGACAAAGAACAGCATGTAGGTGATTCCCAGTAAGGGCAACAGCACCAGAGTGGCCTTGACAGCTTTTCTGGGGAGGAAACAGAGTTGAGCTACAGCCCCAGCTCTAGGACCATCCCTGTCCCCTTCCTAGGCATGGCTGACTGGTTGGGCTGGTCAAGGCAAGGCAAACCAGTGGCTGGGGGAGGACCAAGTGGAGCTGGGCTCATCCTCGTTGGAGGGAGCTGATGTCTCATGATGGTTTCTGGATCACGCAGGCTGGAAGTGGCTGGGCTGGTATATGCGTGTAGCACTTTGGAGAACCTGACCAGCTCTTGCAAGGTGAAATACAGTGGGATGCGAAGGTGCCTTTGCCTTTTGGATCTCGTGCTTTGGTTTTTCCATCCAGGAAGGGAGGTGGATAGAAAAGACCTGACCTTGAGCTTGTGTGAAATGACTGCCTGGCTATTATAGGACTTGATTAAAAAAGAATTAAGGAAGGTTAAAATAATTCCTATCCATCAATATGGGTTTATGAAAAACTGATCTCATCTAATTAATTTGATATCTCTTCTTGATGAGATTACAAGTTTGGTTTGTAGAAGTAATGTAGTGCTGATGCAGGAGACTCCTGGAAGGATCTACTCTTGATATCTCGTTCATTTGATTAGGGAAGAAGAACAATGCAAAGTCAACACTTTTTTCCTTAAAACGCTTGTTAACATACAGATCCCAACTGTAGCTTAGCACAGGGAAAAATCATCCCCCAGTGGTTTGGGATGGGCTCCTACAGGCACCAGTCGTAGGACCTGTGCTGGTCCGTGGCTGTCTCGCTGAACTGGAAGAAAGCCATATTTTCACCAAAACAAACTGGCAGATGGTACAGAGACCTGAGGAGCTGGAAACAACCGAGTGTGAGCTGGCCCTGAAGAGCAACTCAGAGGCTTGGGCAGCAGCTGGAGCTTGTAATGCTGTTGAAGGTCCAGGATCAGAAACTGCCTCTGGACACAGGCTATTTGGGGTAGCGTTGGAGAGGTTGTTGGAGAGCAGCGCCCAGGTCCAGCAAGAAACTGGCTGGGTTCAGAGGGGTGATGCAATGAGTGGGTGGAAAACCCACCTCAAAGAGGGACAGTCGTGATGTACTTGGCTTAACTAAGCTAAGTGAACGACAAGGCTGGGACTCCCCATGCCTAGTGCTAGAAAAGGAGCAGCTTTGCCTGAAATTCTCCCAGTTTAGAGGCCTATAGACTGAGGCAATGGATCCTGCTCTTGGCATGGGATGCAATAGGCCAGGGTACTTCAGCAAACAGAGGTGGAGCAGGAACCAGGAATTTGAGATTAAAAATAAGGGACAGGACTTGCTTGTGGGCTAACCTCCCCAGGGCAGCTGTTGTGGTGGTGGGGGTTGCACCAGCTTTTTAACTGGGTTGCTCCCAAAGGCTGGGGTCTAATGTGAGCAGGAGCCCTCCAGTGCTATCCCATGCCTGGTTTAGGCAGGACTGCACAGTTTATAATCTACCACACTGTTCAAGTTTTCCTGTTCCACACAATGTTTCTGGGAAATGTAACAGTTCTTCTGCCCAAAGGTGAAAAGTTTTCCCACTCGCACTCTGGAAAAGTGCCTCAAAATTGCTTATGGAGGCCAACCAGCCTGTTTTATTTTGATAAACTCTGATCTGTGTTTCTCTCTTTCTTTTCAGTTGAATGGTTCACCCCAACTCAAAACCCTGCAGTGAGAAGAGCTGGCATTTCTCAGTAACAGCATCTGAGCTTTTATGGTTCTAGCTGAAAAAAAATCCCCCCAAACGAACAAACAAAAAAACTCCAAACAAAACCACCCTCCACCCTAAACCTGCCTCACTCCACTCAATACGCAGCTTGACAGAGATTCACTTATTCTTATTTGCAAAATTACCTGACAGAAGCTCTGCAGAAGACCAAAGCACCTTCCTGTTCCAGGTGCTTTGGAGAGATGCTCTGACCATGCAGCTCCTGAACCATCTGCAAACTATTCCCCAGGAGGAAAGGATTAAATCTTCCTGTCATTTGCTTGTGAAACCACTGCCTTTTCCTTACAGGTTCACAAGCAGGTTCTTGGGGTGGCATTGATTCATTCCTCCTTCCTTGTTCTTTGCTTTGCTGCCAAGTGGCAATTTAATTCTCACCTCTGTGCCAGGATTTGCAGGTCCGACTCTGGTGAGCTGATCAGATCCCATCAGGAGAGGCTTTTGCAAAGAGTTCAGCTCCCAGTTTCTTCCACCAAAGGCAGATCCAGCTGTTCGTGTTCTCTAATTTAAAGCTTGCTCGGGCCAGGATTTCCAGATACCCCCAGATGCAATGGTCGGGTGTCTCCAAGAAGCATGTGAGAAGCCTTTAGCTGCCTCTCCCTCCATGCCACTGGCTCCAAAATCCACACCCTGCTAGTCATCATCTCTCAGGTGCACTCTTACCTGTACTGGATTGTCTCGGATGTGGTTGAGGCTCGGAGCTTTGTCATGAGGATTCGGACGATGTTGAACAGAAAGATGAAGTTGATCTGGAAGGAAGGGGGAATCCCGTTAGCTTTTGCTGCCTGGATGCTCCCTCTTCCCTTGGCTCCCCTGAGCACCTGCAACATTAACAATCCTAGAAGGGCAGCAGGCTCCTCTGGAGATATCACCTGTCAGGCCCTTGCTGCAATTTCAGCTGGCTTAGTTTAAATGTCTCCTGTTTAAATGTCTCCTGCTGGCTTAGTTTAAATGTCTGTCTGAGCAGACTGGGCGGGCTTTACTCTGGAGCAGATGAGGAGTGCTTGCACTGTGTGCCCTGGCACAGAGCTGCTGGGAGGGGAACGGCCCTGGGGCAGGACCAGCTGGAACAGTGCTGTCATCTGCGCAGTGCTTTCCTGTCCCCATCCTGAGTGGCAAAGGCAATGGGCAGCTAAATGGCTACTTGGGAAAATCTCTTGAACCTCAACTGAGGCTCGGATGAGGCTGGACAGCCGTAAAGGCAAGAAGCAGTTAAATCGGTCCAGAGGGATTCTGCTTCTTGAAGAGATACCTATTGCCTTCCATGCACTGGGGCAGGACATCTGCATTTGTTGTTTTATTTTAAATCACTTGAGCAATAACACTTTGGACTTTGTTTGAGGGAGCAGGGGCAGCAGGGCAGACGAGGAGAAGGGTGAGACAGAGCAAAAGTTAGAGAAGGGTCGGGGGGAGAAGGAATATAAGAGGCCAGAAGGATTTTAGAGGAGCGGCTGCCGCCGCAGCAAGGAGCCACTAGCCAGGCTCTGCACTTGGCAGCTCTCCTGGCTGCTGTTCAGCTAATGAGGGCGCAGGGAGGCAGCACCATAAGCTGAGCACAATTGACACGGATTAAAAGTGGCCTGGCTACCTGACGGGCTGGGAAATGAGAAGTAGGCTCCAATTACTCAGAGAGATGGAGGGGATGCGGCCTGTTACCGGTGATTAATACTCCCTTGGGTTTCCTCAGCACTGAGCAGGGAAGGAAGGAAAGAAAGCTGCGGGACCTCGTGCACAGCTTTTCCCACACGAACTTGGGTCGATCTCTGGCGGTGCTGCTGGGACCTGCCACCACCTGCCTCTCCTTGTCCCTTCACAAAAGGCAAAGCCCCAGCAAGTTATGCTCTGTCTGGCCCTTGGTTTAGAGAGCACTGCTCAGCCAAGGGCCAGGAGCAAAGCAACGGGGAATAGGAGAATAGAATTGGCAAAGCAGCCAGCCACCCACTTCCACTTGCACCCAAGTAGAGCCTGGGCTGGAGCATCACTTCCCGGCCAGGGCTCGGCAGAGGGACTCACCTGGGTGCAAACGGGACTCTACAGATGGGAGCATCCCTCTTGGAGTGAGGACTCTAGGCTCCCTTTCCAGCCCATCCCAAGCCAGTGGAATGCGGGACATGCTATTTCTCCAAATTTGGTGTCCAAATTTTCTCCAAATTTGGTGTCCAAATTTGCATTGCTATGATGGGGCAACATAACCAGCAACAGCAGGGTAACACTGAGGGAAGGGGCAAGACCCTATTCAGACACAGCCACATCCTTTGTGCAGACAGAAAAGACCTTGTTTTAGCTAGCAAGGTGTCTTTGCTCTTACCAGAAGCACCAGGATCATGGGGCCTTGGTATATGTAGTCAGTATAAACTCCTGCTCGCTTCCCAAACCAGCACCTGCAAGGCAAGGACAAGCGGTGCTGGGAACAAGCCAGCAGCGTGCGAGCTGCTCCCTTCCGGGGCTTTAGTGAGAGCTGGGATAGGGACAGACCATGCAAGATCTGCACTGGGGCCAATCCTCCTCTCATGCTGGGAAATGTCAGGAATAACACCCTGGGGTCCACTGATCTGAGGGCAGAAGTGGGCACTGAGCCAGAAGGGAGCCAGCCACACTGGGGGGTTAGCCTGTGTATGAGGGGCCACAACACGAATCATCCCCCAACATTTGCACTGATCTTTGTGCTTGACACAGGAGGGATGTGCACTGGGCTAGCAGCAGTGAGTGCAACACCCAAACTACCTGGAAAAGCCTTAATACACCTTAAATGAAGGCTATGGCCTAGGGAAGAAAGGACCAGGTTGTGAATGACCTGGATTTATTCCTGTTCACATACCGACTTTCTCTGCAAGCTTCAGAGATGGGAATAAGCACTCCCGTGAAGGGGTGTTGGACCTCAGGATGAAAAGCGCAGCGTGTCAGTATTAATGAAAACAAGGCACTCAAATGACCTTGCATGCACGTGGGTCTGGATAGGCACCGTCCCTAGCAAATCCTGTGGAAACTCATGCAGGTATCTGTGTCCTAAGAGCACCTTGCTTGGATTTTTGTTAAATCGGAGCTGCTCCAGTGTGCATAGCACTGGCCTTTTGAAGTTACTGGGCAAACCTAACACTGAAAAACGAGACAAGCTGCCATTCATCTAAACAGGCTCCTTTTAACTTCTCAATGCACATGATGAACTCATCAGGTTCCTGCTAAGTCCTCCATTAGCAAGTCTCTGTGAAAATGGTTCAGGTGGTAGTAGTTTATATCTCTGCTGGTAGATTAAATCCCTGCTCCATTTAGCAAACACTTGGTAGGAGCCCTGGCTTAATCTAGCTTTTTTCCCCCCTAAAATCTCATTTGTTGTTTGGAGAGAAAAAATGCAGGAGCAGGCAGCTGCAATGAGGCCTCTTACTGCAGAGAGCCTAAAGGTAGAATAAAAGAACGGATGGAAGAATATCATCTTTTTTTTTCCTCCAACACTTCTGTGTGTCCTGCTTTGTGTTGGCCCTTCCAGGCAGGACCCCAGCCTGCTTCTGCATCTACAGCTCCTTGCACAACTGATTTCTAAATAATAGGAATAGAAAAGAGGATGAAAATTGAGAACAGCGATGGGGCTTACTTCTCGTTGTCGTAGTACAGTTTCCCGATGGCCCAGGCGACGATGATGGGAAAGGGGATACCTATAAATAAACATATAGGTGAACCTTAGCGGTGCAATGCAGTGACCAAGTTATGCCATAATGGTGATTTTCCAGCACAGGGCTCACATGGGGAGAGCCACCGGGCCCTGCAAGTCCCACGCATGGATGGCTCCTCGTGCTCCTGGCAGTCCTTTGCAGCTACGCCAGTGCAAGAAGGGCTGGAGCAGGGAGCGAAGGATGAGAACGGGCATCCCCTGTCACTAAAGACTCGGTCGCCCTGTGGACGAAGCGGAGACGCAGTGCTTACACCAGCCAATGCAGATGAACATCCACTTGCGGAGCTTGTCCGTGGAGTAGGTGAGCACGATGGCAGTGTGGAGGTAGCAGCCCTCGCCGAACATCCAGAAAAAGTTGGTGACGTGGAAGTAATTGTAGGCGGCTGTGACCAAGCGGCACCAGACCTGCCAAAGGGGATGGGTGAGTAAGGAGAAGATGTGGAGGGTGAAGAGCAGAGCTGCTCAGGGAAAGAACAAATGGGTGGCCCTCCTCAGAGCATCACTGGTCCCATCTGGGCTGTGTCAAGAAAAGCCCACAGTGTCTTCTTCAAAGGGTCTCTGTTGCTGATAAGGGTTAAGAGGCAACATTGTCTCTGTGTTACAGTGGAGAAACTGAGGCACAGAGAGGCACAGACCCCAGCAGAGAAATTGAACCAGATTTCCCATAAGCGTAAGTTGTACCCTAACCACCAGGCAGACCTATTCCACCTGCTGCTCCTGTGGACTATAGGATCCTTGAGCTCCCCCCATACCTGAGCTGACTGGCCCCTGGGTTGGGCTGGCTGAACAGGAGAGCTGCACTTACCACATTGCTCTCGTGCACCTCCGGGTTCATTGTGAGCTGCACCACAAACCACGTGGCATTGCGTAGGATGAAGGCTGTGATTAGGTTCCAGTGGATGATGTTCCTCAGACACCGGATACTCCTGGGGGGGAAAAGGGACCATCCGAGCATGGTGAGAGTGTGGGAGCCAGCCACACGCAGAGGGGAACAGAGCTGTTTGTGGAGCTGAATGTCTTTATAGGGATCTACAGGCCCCCATCACGCCACTAGGAAGATGTTGGAGCTGTGCCTGTACCCCTGTGGTAGGTGGGTAGGACTGATGCCAGGAGATAGACAGGACCAAGGAGGGTCCCTCTGCCTCCATAACCCCAAAACAGCTGGAGGAAAATAACCCAGAGCGAGGCACATCCCCCCATCCCAAAGGGCAGCTGGGAAGTGACAGCCACAGTGGAGGATATGGCAAAACGCGGGGGATCCAGGTCCTTCCCCAGCCCAAGGGCCTTGGGGTGATCTCTCCAGCCTCGTCCTCCTCTCATGCAGAGGGTTTGGTCACGGTGGGTCAAGTCACTCACCGCAGGCGCATGAAGAGGACGAAGGCCACGAGCAGGGCGCCCAGTGAGACACAGTGCCCCAGGTAATTGATGATGACAGCGATGTGGTAGTGCAGCTTGCTCTTCTTCTGCAGAGGTGGGTGGAAAACATCGGGGAAGAGGGTCAGTGCTGGCTCTGGGTACCACCATGCAAACCTGTCTCTTCCATCACGACATCAGCTCTGAGAGCTGCGCTGTGATTTTTAGTGGCCCCACTCAAAAACCACTTGGAGCCCACTGCCCATCTGATGTGGGATGATTAGGAGTTAGCAGAGCAGAAAAGAGAAGCATGAACCAGAGCGGGGCTTGCAAAGTGCTCGTGTCCTACTCATGTCCGGGCAGCTAGCAACAGGCTCAAGAATGCTGCCCCTATTGCAGCCCTGCTCCATGCAGGGACATCCCTGACCCACGTCTGGGGAAGTCCCCCTTTTAATTCAGTCAAGCTGCCTGGAAACGTGACATCTGATGTCTCAGTTCATTCCACTTTGCCCTGGGGGCAGCTGAGAGACTTGGGTGTATTTGGGCAGAGGGAGCAGGGGATCACGGGAAGGCGTGTATGATAATTAAATTAATTGATTGGTCCTGCTGTTAGGCACTCATCCAACCTGTGAATTAGCAATTAACTGAGTGAGAAAACCATTCCTGGCAAGAGATATCAGCATCTTAAATACCAGAGGTGGCTATTAACTGCAAATGAACAGCCTGTATCTCTTCTCTGCTTTGAGGGGTGGTTTGACTTATTCTTCTTGTAATTCTTGGTCCTCACTTCTTTTTTTTTTTAGTCCCTTTCAGCTTCCTAAACATCTTTATTTCATTGCCAGCTGCCAGCAGGCAGGGACAGGGTTTGCACTGAATGCTTGTATTGGGAGAGAGCTGGTGGAGCAAAGGAAGAGGCGAGAGGGTATGCTGATCTGCACCCTGGGCACTGGTCTCAGGGTACCTCACACTGCAAATCCTCCTGGCTTTTTAATAGGGAAGGAATTTTTTTTTTTCTCCCCAAGGAGTGAAAGTGCATAGCAGTGAGGGAGGTGCTGTATGCTGTGTGTGACCCTAAAGAGTTGGATGGCGATGCATGCCTGGCCCCATATCTCCCTTGAATCATTCCTGGCCTGGATGTTGCTGCTTTTCAAAACTATTTCCTATCCCTTCCCCTCCCACCATGAGCGCAGTCGAGTCAGGTTCCTACCTCTTCGCTGAGGATCTCCTGGCACTGAGAGTAGTTGACACGTGCTGCCCAGCTCCCATTGGCAAGGCACTCCCTGTAGCCATTGTCTGCAAGAGAGGATGCACATCAATGGGTTAACAGCGCATGGTGCATGAGCTGGACACAAGCCTTCAGAGGAATGAAAAATGCGACCTGATGATCATTAATAATCCAGGTGTCTCCGATGTCAAGCTGGTGGAGTCTTATTCCTTAAAGCCAACTTGGAGCATGACTTGGTTGTTATTGCAGGACTCAAATCCCTGGCATGGTGTGGGGAGTGTCACGTCTGCTCTGCAAAAGCTCTTGTTTTACAAACAGGAAAGCAAGGGCAGAAGTCTTTTCAAGAAAGCTGAAAGGCCTGGGTAAGTGCTTTCAAGCCAAGAAGAGATCTGTGCCTTGGAACGCTTCCCTATGCCTTCCAAAATGCTCATGTTTGCCAGGGATGCTTCCCCACGCTTTCCAAAATGCTCATGTTCCCCAGAATTGCCCACCCTGGTGCTTCTAGATGTGGGTTGAAGTGCTTTCAGAAAAGCCTTTCTGTTCCCTGTGCAATCTGGAAATCAGAGGCTAATATGACCTAAATCTTTCCGCGAACATTTTAGAACCACCCAAGGCCTTTGGGCTGTGTTTTGGTCTCCAAGCAGCTGCAGGTTCGGGCAGATTCATGAGATTAGTTGATATCTGGAGCTGTCCCCTCTTTGACTTTTTTGGAATTTCCCTGAAGTCAGTACCCAGACTGAAGAGATTTAAGGATGGGATCTGCTTGCAAAGAGCAGAGAATGGTCCCAAGTTTTTGCCAAAGCAAATGACTCTTTGCAACTTTCCTCAAGGACTGAGGGCACATCTGTTTGAATTTCTTAGTCAAGCTGGCAACGGTGTAAATGGCCAGAACCCAGGCCCAGGGAGACTTGGAGCGAGGCTAAGCAGGGACCAGCACCCTGGAGCCAGAGACCTGACTTTGTTTCCCAGAGCATCAGCTCTGACCCTTGGGAGTCCCGATGCCTATGAACACTGAGTCGTGCTGGGAGAGGCACGAGTCCGAATCACATTTTCCCTTCCTGTGCACCGTTTGCTCGAGTCATTATCTGCCATCCAGCAAACTCTATCTCAGTGACAGCATGAAGTTTGCACTTTTCTCCCTGCATTAGTAGCTTTCTCAGCCCCCGGCAAGCTCTGTCTCCCCAGGACGATGAGATGCAAGGCTAATTGGGAAGGAGAGGCTGTGACAGGCCCAGAGCAACCTCTGATTAGCATTAGTACTGGGGAAATGCCAGCACATGGGTGACTTTGGGGCTCTATTAACAGAAGAGACCATGAGCCTCATCAGGGTGATGGGATGGGACAGAGATGGGAATGACTCTTAGGCAGACACAAGTATGGATTAATAAAAAGAGACTCCTACAATGGCATGAAAGGCATGCGAGAGCAAGAGCCATCTGTGTATGAAGTGCCTTTGGGGCAAAAAGGTGTAGGATGGAAACCTGGATGTTTTCTGCAGGAAGCAAGATGTTTCTTTCATAAAAATCAGCACTTGGTCAGAAACCCAGCCGTGTGCTAGGAATGGCTTTGAGGGCTTTCAGAGTGCCTTTGCCTTCCTGGACTTTGATGTGTCCTCCACTACGCAGTCGTGCAGACCAAGGCAGCATTGCCTGCAGTGACAACACAACTGTTTCAAGCAGGGATGAGCCGTGAGCACAGGCTCTTGCAGGACTGGGGGCCAAAACTGCAATGGGCTCTGTCATTGGGGACCCCTCCAGGGACAAGGTCCGGGTCCTTGCTCAACTGGGAGGTGCAGTCCTGTGTCTCCTCCAAGAACAGGGCAAGCATCCTTATTTTCCCCTGTGCCCAAGCTGGGGACATCAGCTCTCTTCCCCTTCACTGGTGCATGCCCAGGAAGACCTGCTTATAAAGGCACTGCTGTGATGTGACCCTACTTTGCCCAATAAAGTGCTGGGTGTGAAGACAGCTCCCAAAATTTGGGATATGAGGGCTTCTTTTCTTTTTGATTGTCAGATGACACAGAGCACCCCAAATACCTCTATACTCAGAGACTTACTGTTGCTCGTTCACCCCTCGCCCCCAATCCCAGCGGGTCTCTCTGAACACCCCCATCCCTCACCCAACCATGTCCCCATCCCTGTCAGTGGTGGCTGTCTCACTTGTGGTATTGTACCGCACACCGTAGAAATACTCGGGGCAGGGGCGAGCCACCAGCTGTCCTACAGCACTCCGGGGCCAACACGTGCCGATTAAGTCTACTGAGGCGTTGCACTGGGGACCTGGGGAGGAGAAAGGCAGAAGGTTAGCTGAGATCTTGGAGCCACCTCTGGGCTGTTGAAAGACCCGGGTTTGTCCTGGGAGAGCCGAGGTTGGAGTCCTGGCTGAGCTGAAGGGTCAGTGGCTGCTCTTCTCCCAGCAGAGCTTCATGGCAGACACCAAAGGGGCTCTGTGCCAAGACTCCCCAAGGGCAGGTTGAGCCAGCCTGGCCCTGCCCATCACTCTGGTCCTGTCTAAGCACCCAGGAAGCACGGTCTATTGCAAATCTGGTTTTCTAACTTGGCTTCCTTGGTCAGCCTGGAGTCCTGTCTTTACATTCTCCTGCCCTGCTATTCTTCGATCATGACTTTGATGTCAAGCTTCGGCACCAGCTGGTAATAAGCTGAGTTGTCCCTTTCCCAGAGGTAACAGCACCTGGGGCTGGTGGGATGCTCCTCAGTGACTGCTTCCCATCTGATCCTCTCATACCTCCCAGCTGTGATGTTTCTTTCCTGGCTGTTTGTGTTGGTCTCTTCCAGCCTTTGCCAGGAAGAAAGCTCCAACTCTGCTGCTGCTAGAAGGAGGACTTGCGTGCTTTTCCCAGATATACAAGTGCACTAACGTGGGCATTAGGTAGGCCAGATTGCAGTCTTTTTTTAACACACATTTTGTATATATTTAGAAGAACATGTGCCGTAGCTAAGTACGTCTTAGCTACACCTCAAAGTGAGGTAGAAAGCACGGCAGCTATGTAATATCGGTATAATACAGTCATTAAGTGGCTGCAGTCTGAAGATGAATGGGCAGAGGACCCTGGAAGGGGCAGAGTTTAGGGCAAACCTCCCCTGGGTGCTGGAGCTGTCTGGGCTGCCAGTGCTGAGATAAACATTTCCTAAGGCAAATCACCTCAATTCACAACTCTTCTGGGTGTGAGAACATAGCGTTTCCTCTCGACCTGGCCTCTAAGAATGAATGTTGTTTGAAAGCCTTTCCAGAGATTGCCTGTGGATAGAGCTGGCTAAAACCCAGCTAAACAAAAAAAAGCAAAAGCATTGCCTTATTGATACGATGAAGATTTTCATGGGAGGATATTTGTTGTCATTGCTAATCTGAAAAATAGGGTCCTTGGTTTGCTGGGAAATTCTCAGAGCAAATTTTCAGTGAGAAAAAAACTAAGTTTTTCTTCTAATGTCCCTGCAAGAAAAAACAACTTCCAAGGAATCCAGTTTGTGCATTGGGGAAGCATTCAGAGCGTGGTGAGTGCTACCTTCTCCCTCCCACAGCTTACGGTGAGAAATTAATTTTAACAATGACCCTTGCTTTCAGTTTTGCTTATGTGTATGTTGCTGTAGCAACCTTCACTTTAAGTTAAGTATTTTAAGGCTATATTTCTTAGGAAACACCATGCATTTAATCATGTGTTGCGTGTATGCCTGTGCTTATCTGCATTCATTAGCAATTGTTGAGCTCTTTAGATGTTTTGACCCAAATCTGACACAGAAATAGAGGATCAGAAAACAAACTCTATATTTAAAATTTTATGATAATATGCAGCCAGGAAGAGAAGAGAGAACTGATAATTACTTACACCAAGGATGTTCATAAATACCTGGTTTAGGAAACGCTTCACTTGGAAAAACCCATGAGGCACTGATGCAAGGGAAAACTGGATTAGTGCATAGCTGGTGAAAGCCTTCACTGAGACTGGCAGGGCTAAGCACAAAGTCCACATTCTCCTGAACCACCCCGTGCCTCAGTTTCCCTGCATCCAAGGAGCTGTGCTGTGGCACAGGTGCAGACTACTCAGCAGGGACAAGCAGGAAGATCGAGCAATTAAAGATCAGCAGAGCCAGAGTCTGACAGCAACGGTACACTCAACCAGTAGGGAACAAGCGACAGCAATATCATTAATAACCAAAACCAAGATAACTTCATAGAAATTACGTTGGCAGACAAAGGTGGCGACATTCTGTTATACAACTACTAAAGGCTGAGTGTAATATCTCCACATTACCCCAAGGCACTCGATTTAATGCTGCATGACACTCCGATTAAAGCATCATGGCCACCCACCAGATTAAAAATGGAGTGGACAGGTCATGCGATCCCTTTACTGCTGGAGAAGCACTGTGGGAAGGGAAGATGGATGCGAGGTGACGGGGCAGCAGCGCTGCTAGGACCTTCCCCCCACCCCCACCCCATGGGTTAGGGTGAGACCCAGGGCTGGAGGCAGCAACGAGGTGAGCAGGTTTTGTCTGGGTGCCACTGGAGACGGTGATTTGGAGTCTGTCCAGCCAGTTTTTAATCTGGTGGGTGGCTGTCGTGTTTCTCCTGGGCTCACGCAGAGAAATACTCTATGAAGGAAAGCCACAGAACTGCTCTTGCTCCTCTCTCCAGTATGCAGGGAAAGGGAGGAAAAAATAAATCAGCTGTTGGGGAAGGGTTAAATAAAACAGAAAAGGAGAAGAGAGCCACGAGGGCTACGACATCCCGTTTGCCCATCATGACCGTCTGCTCCAGCTGCTCCCCAGCGGCATGCTGCTCCCAGCATTTAGAGAGCTGTTTAGCATGGAAATGATATGTATCGATGCTAAATGCATTCGTGTCTGCTTCTCAGCCCATCTATATTTGCAGAGGGATTATTCTCCCAGGTTCTGCAAGTGTCTGCTCTGGCTTTCCCAGCCCTGTTTGCTGCACAGACACAGTTATGTTCTTTGTGGCATTACATCCGGAAAGGTTGATGGATTTCCTATATGCACCCCATCCCCCAGATCTGGCTCTCTCCCACACAGAAACAGCACATTTAGGGTAGGAGGGAGCTGGTCCTGCTTTGAGACGGGGAGCGTGGAACAGAGGAAGTCACTCAAATCCCTTCCCACCCAATTTTCTTCAGTTCAGTTTTCGCTTCTTTAAAGCAATATAAAGTATTTCCTCTACTCTGAAGGAAAAGTGCCTGTCCAGGGACTTACACTATACCACAATAACTATGCCACAACTTTATCACAATAACTACAGAAACAGACTGCGTGAGGATACATATTGGGTTTCCTTTTTATCATGGCAAACTTCCCTCTTGTTTCTACAGGACGGGCTTCTTCACTGCTCATGGAGCGCCCTGCAGCAGGTCCGAGCTAAAGTGATGTAGACGTAAAAAGCCTGGCAGGGTACAGCTCACCAGTCCCAGCTAATCTGCCAAAAGGTTTGAGCAAATTTAGAGAGGACCGAGTGTGGTTCTCCTGGGCCAGCACCAGCAGACATGTGGCTGCGGTGCTTTCCAGCTGGGGCCAGGAGGTCTGAAGCTTTTTTTTGTATTGTCAGACCACTGCTAGGATGGTATGAAGAGGACTAAAGGTTGTACTAACACAGCAGTGCTGGCATGCACTTCCCTTTCTCAGGCAGATGCAAGGGGCAAGGCTTTGCTTGAGAACAGCATCTCAGCACGCTGCTGTGTCCCCACTGACGGCTGCTTGAAGGGTGAAGCATTTCTCCCAGGGTGCATTTCAATGGCGGCTAGAAAAGACGATCGAAGTCTGAATCGCAGGCACATTCCTATGGTTAGGAGTGATGGGGTTATTTATCTAAGGTGTCTCAGGAGGCTGAGCAACAGCCAAAATGTGTTAGCTCATATCTCTACCAGTCCTGAGCTCTTACTCAAGTACAATTATCTCTGTCCATACCTGATTGCCTCTGTGATTGCATTGCTATCAGTGCACTTTGAGCAGGCTGCAGCCGGGGCCTTTAGCTCCCCGTGGGAGTCACTTGTGGAGCATTTGCATTTGGTAGTCAGGGCTTCAGCTCCACATCTCATCAAAATATACTCCCCACAGCCAGCACCTGATGGGGCAGCCAGAACTGCAAAAGGTCATCTGTCTCTCCTGGGCACCCACTATTGCTCTGATAGGGCAGAAGGAGCCATTTCACGCACCTTATTGCCCTAGTGAAAGCACCCTTGGGTGGGGATGGTCTTATTTAAGGGCTCTGATGCACCTAGGAGGGTGGCTCATGGGAGTGCAGGTACAGCAGCTCTATCCCCTGCTATGTGTGATCCCCAGCTGCACTCAAGTGCTTAAGGCCTATGGGTAACAGCCAGAGGCATTAAGAGAAATTGCACTTGGGAAAATTTTACATTAACAGGGGGCTGAAATTGGGCAGTCAATCTGTTTTGCTTCCCTCTCAGGCTGGGGTGGACAGCCAGTCTGGCTGGGGGCAGCTGCAGTTGTCTCGGAGTACCTAGATCCTTTCCCACATATCTTATCTTCAGTGCTGCTTTGGGGGGCTTCGAATGTCTATATTTGTCTCTGTAAGCGTCCAGTCCTTAAAAAATGCCCAGATTCTACGGACCTCAATGAAAAATAATTACACAGGCTAATGAAGTGTTCTATTAGCAAAATGTCTTTGCAGTGAATTTTCAGTTTGTTGCTATTCACCCTCACTGACTGTCTCCTTGGATCTTTGCTGCTATTCTGGAGAAGAATAAATTGGAGACATCAAGCCTATCTTTTGCCACCAGCATTTAATGTGTCTGTGCAATGTCATCACTTAAGATAGATCCACGTACGGCTTATGTGCCCTTGGAATATATAATACAGTGGGTTGTTTTTTAGGCATATCTTGTTGTCCTGGTACAATGTCGTGTGGTTGGAGTTGTGTTATTACCAAGGGGAGCAGCCAGCGGTTTATTCCTTGGTGTAGCCTGGGCTTTGCTGGCGGGTGAGCTCGCTGCCAGAGACTTCCTGGCAGAAACCTCCAATTTGGCTAAAATTGAGTTTTCCAGAGTAGCTGGCAATGGTTTTACTGCATCCGGTCCAAAGTGCAGTCTAAGTGGGGTAGTTGCCATATATGCTGAGGTGTGCCAGGACGCTGTTATGATTTTTCCTACCAGAAAACCTCAAACCATCACCTTCCTCCCTCTTCCAGCTACAAGAAAAAGCTATGAATAGAAGTAAGTTTCTATTGACATCCCTGTTTGCCAGATGATGAAATAAAATGGCTTTATCAATACTAGTCTATACTTAAAGCACTATGATTTTGCCATATAGGCAAGTTCTAATTCATCAGCTTCCCAACGTGTGCCCATGTCGCTGCGTCCCCTCAGTGCTGAGTCCCTGCCAGGGTTCGCTGCCTTTCTCTACCCCTGCTCAGCTTCCTTCTGGTATTTCTGTGTTGGTGGGAGAGATGCCAGCGAGGCTGAAGGGAAGAGAGACGCTGCTGTTGTTAATTTGACCTTTATGAATTTCAATTCCAGTCTCTCCCCAAGGGAGTCAATGAGTGAGTGAAAATGCAGCGGCACGAGAAGGGCCCGCTGGAGCGATGTCAGCGGCTTAGGGAGCTGAGCTGAAGCGAGTGGAAAGGCTCGTGGTCAAACTGTCACATTATGTGAAATGCGTTCCTGAGACTGCCTGGTAAAGCCCACCCAAAGGAGGTGCTCAGACCCTTCACTACACTCACGTTTTCCCCCATTGCAGTGTTTCATTACAATCTGCACCAACCCAACTTGCTTGATTTAAATGCAAAACTACACCCTTTTCCCCCCTCAAAAAAGCCTCCAGTTTTTAAAAAAAGATATTGCAATTTTAACGTCACTTTGTTGTCATTTTCCTTTGCTTTAGGTCAATCTGGAGTGGTTGGAAGCATCCTGTCCTGCTTGGGAGGCTGCCCATGCCAAGGAAAACCGCAGCAAACGCTGACCCTTGGGTGGACTGAAGGGGGTAGAGCTGGCGGGGGGGATGCTTCACCACTGCTGTCCCTGGGCAAGGTCCCAGGTCAGTCCTTAGGCTGGACCCACCTCCCAGCACGTTTTGCCAGCAGAGCCTTTTCCAGGGGCAAATAGCAGTTTCGGTCCTCGCTGGTCTGCCCAGCTGGTGAAATGGCAGGAGGCAACAGTTAGAAAGAAGCTGCTTCATCACCCCTTAGTTGGTGACTGCTCTCATTAGCATGGCTCTGTTTCTCCTCATAGTACAAAGGAGGGCCAAAACAGCTTTACTTTAGGGCTGGCTCTGGCTACGAGACAGCAATAGTCTGTCATGCACATGGGTGGTTTATTCTTGTCGCTGTAGTGGCCCTGGTTTTGTCCCCTTCATCCCAGCCACTGCTTTTGGACCTGTATCTGAGCTGGGCAGCCTCGGGTACAGCCATGAGACCGGTGTAAGAAGATGGGCAGGAGCTCGGGAGCATTCCGGTGGCTTTCCAATTCCCTTCCTGTGTCTGGAGAGAAAGACCGTTCCTCCCTCCATTTCCCAGGAAGGAATGAGCTGGGCTCCCTCCTCTCTCTTGGGGACATACACGTGATTGAGGACCAAGTTTATTGAGAATAATCACAGGTAAAAAGTAGAATAGCCTAAAGAGTGCAGCCAGGACCAGCCAGGGCTCGTAGTAACTGGATGCCAGCTCCATGGGCTGATCCAAGCTTGGATGCTATGAATGGCAAAATAACCACGCGCGCGCTCCGAGCTCATTCCACTTAAGTGGCTTCTGCTGGGCTGCTTGTGAAAGCATCATCTATTAATTAGAAAGAGGCTTTTCCGTCTGCTCAGATTTCCTTTTCCTTCCCCAGAAAAGTGCCACGATGGGAAACGATCACGCAGCGCAGTTAGATGCTTTGCCCCAGCAGGCAAAATGACCTTGGCCCTCCCCGAACAGCTTCCTGGCAGGGCTAGGGGAGAAGCAGCTGATCCCACATCCCTGGAGAGCATAAATCATCAGGAATACAAACTCACTCTCTGAGGCAATCTGTAAGCTGGGAGCCCTTGGGACAGGCACCTTTCCACTCTGGAGAGAGGATGCTGATCTTACCTATGTTTCTTTTAAATTAAGCTTAATTAAGCCTCATTTATTGCATTCCAAATGTTTGGTGGTGCAGCTGACCCGTCATTACCAATGCACCATCTTGACCTCAAGTCCAACCTGATTTGACTTCTGTCTGGTGGAATAAATATTTAGTGTTACTGAGGACAACAACCCTTCTGATGGAGCGCCCTCGCTGTGTGTGTGGATGCCCAGATGTCCCAGCACGGGCCAGAATCAGGGGGCCCACCAAGAGGTATTTTTGATATGTACCTGAAATATCAGGTCAGGCCATCACCCCAGGCAGGGAGTCTGGACAAGGCCGAATGCCAAGTGACGTAGCTTTGTGTTGGGGACAGTTGCACATAGAGGATGACGGGTAAATCTCTGCAGACGAGAGGGCAGCACCAGTGAACAGAGCAGTCCTGCCTGGGGCTCAGCTGCTCTGCTTCCAGGGATGAGAGTTTGCGTGAGGTCCTGTGCACCCAGTGAGCCCAGTGAGCACCACCTTGAGTCTCTCTCCACTGCACTGTCATGAGCAGAGACCTTACCAGCTCAGTGCATGAGCCTTGGGGCCATGCTGGCTCCCTGGTAAGAAGCAGAGTTCCTGCAAAGGCAGCTTTGCACCGACTGCACTGCTAGCACTGTCCTGCCTTGTGTCCTCATTTAAAAATGAGAGATCAAACGATGAGGGGATTGGTGACCTGAGAGAGGAAGATACCCTACGCTGGGTTATTTTTTGGAGGAGGAATGCTGTGCCCTGCCAAACGGCAGGGCTCCTTAGTGCGCTCAGCTGGCACTCTACTGAGATGCTGGCTGGAGGACCAGTGGGCCTCATGTTATTAGCACATGTCTTTTCTCAAGGGTTACACAGACATTAACGAATTAAGTCTTACAGCCTTGCTGCAAATCTCATTAGCATCATTCTAATAACTCCCCTTTTAAATAGCCTCAGAACAAAGTTTCCAGTTTTGTAAATGTCCCTCCCTAGGAATCGCTGCCTGAATCAGGCAAGGCTTAAATGGATGTGGACTGACGCTGAACTATACTTACCAAGCGACACACATAAGCCAATTAGTTTCATCTCTGTACCTCTTGCTCTAGCCTCCCCAGACCATGGCTGCTTGCAGATGCTCCAGCCCCATCCCACATCCATCAAGTTACTTGATACTGACAGATCAGATATGGTGAGGCTCTGGAGATGTTGCAAATCTGAACCCTGGCAATGTCGCACTCCTGACATCCCACAGTGATGGGAGCCAAGGTACACCATCTTCATCCTTGGATTGGCACTGGTAAATCCGTACTGACCAAAACCCAACCCTTGCAAAAATCAGCACCCATTGCCTGAGGGCAGCCATGCTTGCAGGGCGTGCGTCCATCAGCAAAGCCATGCCACTGTTAGAAATGTACCATCAGAAATTTCCCCTCTCTGCCCTCTCCCTCCAGAGCTCAGGAGAGTTTCGCAGGGGGTGGCGAAGGCCGTGATCCAAGCCAGCCTGGCACCGGCTCGGCTGCCATGGGGTGCAGCTGAGAAGAAGCTCTGGGAATTGCCTCCTCCCTCCTGTCTACCCCCAGCTCACGCGGCAGGGAGACCTGTGCATCGCGAGAGGGCTGTGCATTGCTCTCTGCACTTCTGCAGATGAGAAGCCCACAAAGCAGGGCACACGTTGCACCAGGGACAGTAAGTAGGAAGAGCTCCAATACCATTTGTCACAGCCTAGTGTGGCCAGGGGCAGGCAACACCTCTCCATGCAGAGTAATGAAACCTTCAGGGAGCAAAACAAATGAGGCATGGCCAAGTTCCTTGTCTGCATAGTGCCCAGGCCAATGATACAGGGGCATTCCCATTACCAGCCTTGCTCTACTCAAGGTTTTCCACCTCCAGTTTCTGATGATGGTGATGATGATGATGGTTTCTGGTGATGCCATGCAGCGTGTAGGCTGAGAAGGAGTTTTGCCTATGTCTTGGCAGCCCTCCTTTCAGAGGGACAGCTCCAAAAGTGCAGGTGCCTCCGAGCCGGGTGGGTAGGCCTGGGGATGCCCCTCGCCAGGCTGAGCACCCATCTCCTCCCAGGGCCCACAGCACCCTGAGGCTCTGCCAGTGTGTGAGGGAGCGAATGAGCTATTGGCAATCTGTAATTTTAAAAAAAGGAGTTTTTAAAGCTGTTGCTAATAGGAGCTGTGTGGCGGGGAGCCATCCGTCAGCACAGGGCCTCCGAGGCCATCCGTCTCCCTGATGGAGTGAGCTGCTCTGATTAGCAGGGACTGGGGCAAGCCAGGCAATTGCTCAGAGGCTGCTCTAGTCTTCATTCAATTGAGGAAAAACAAATTCTCCAGCATCCCTGAGCTGAGGAGGACTTTTATCCTTGTCCCTGTGAGCTCCTCTCCTCTCCCCCAGCCACCACCCCCCTCCAAACCGGTCACTAAAGCAGACCTGTCGCAGCTGAGGTAACATCTAAATAGCACCTTAAATATAGATCACAGCCAGTTTTGGCAAAACATGTCTTGAGCCTGAGCTGGATGGATGCAAACCCATGCACAGCTGTTGAATACGAGCAAGTTCCCCATGACCCTGCATGGTTGAGCCAGCCCCTGCCCACTGTCATGTCCCCCCAAACCCCTTGCAATGGTGGGTGGATGGGTGGCAGCTATCTCCAAAAGTGCTTAGCAGCAGATGTGGTGAAGCTGTGGGACGGAGGGTGGACAAGCCCTGGCAATATCACGGCCGTGCTGCACTGGTGACAGGGTCTCAGGGGCTGGGAAAAGCAGGGACTGAGACCCACATCCTCCAGCTGTCAGCCCTGGACAGGGGGTTGGTGGAAGGGGTTCGACATAGGGACAACGGTCCTGGTTTTACATAAGGAAGTTGGTCCCAACGGTTATTTTGACTCCTTGTGTCCCTGGGCATGGCATAAAACAGAGAGCACAGGAGCAGGTGGTGGGCAGAGCTCTCTCTCTGCACCTCTCCCTCGAGTGTAGCCTGGCAGGCATCTATCTTTTGTTATTTTTAGATTTCCTGAGCTTTGTGGCTTTCGCTTGCCTCAACCGTCAGCCTGGCACACCCCAACACACGCTACACCCAAAAAAGGAGCCAGACAGCCACAGATTGGCCCAGAGGCAGCCCCTCAAAGCTTCTTCCAGCCCTCCAGACACCAGGCCAGCCCATCCCTGCTGGCAGGACAACCCAAACACGGTGAGAGACAATGCGAGGACAGCAGCACACTCACCCGTGTGGTTGCTAACAGGAGGCAGGCTCTCACAGTATTGTTCTTGGATGGAGACTGCAGCCGCGCTATCCCAGAAGAGAAATGCCTGCACGCGGGAGAGACCAGACCACAGGCAGGGTTATGAATGCAACACACAGCTTCCCCATGCCCCGATACCAGGACGGATGCTATCTGCTCTGCTTCCCACCTGCTGATCCCCTCCTGCCTGGAGCAAACTGCACCCTGCTCTGCAGAGCCCCTGCCTGTCCTCGGAGCTCATGCTATTTAGTAGTTTAATCAACACTTTCCATTTTAGCATCTTTGCATCCTGAGAGCAGACAGAGGAAACATGATGAACCTGACACCATGCTCAGATTTTCAATACCTTATTAAAATCACAGCCTTGTAAGCTGTCGGGGGAAGATGTTAATATGTGTCCTTAAGGCGATCTGATCTGCAGTCAACTAGGTCTGGCTGCAGCCTTCTTTCAGAAGGGCTTGTCTGTGGGGGAAACACTGAGCAGAGCTCACAGCTCATCGGCGTGAGCTCCTCCAGAGCAGCTCCTGGATGGTTGCGCAGGTCCTCTGCAATCGAAAGGAATCGCCTTTCGCTGTGCAGGGGGCTATTTTGGAACAGCTGCTGCTGAATTATGGTTTCCGGTAGCAATTGCAATAAGTTTTTCATTGCTGGCAAGTCCTGTGTGGAAGGAGCAATTGGATGCCTCCGTGAGTGGTGGCTTTTGGAGATGGTAGGCATGGTGGGGAAACCTGGAGAAAGTCACGTAGCCTGCAGGTCTCTGCTCAGCTGGCTGTGTGGCCTTTGCAGAAGTTTGGGGAAACTAAAACCAAGGAAAGCAAATGCAAGTGCAAGGAGGCAGAGGGATGGTGCTGTTAGACCCAAGGCTTGCAAGGGAGGCAGATGGCAGAAGGAAGGGGGTCTGCTGTTTGCACTTTGTCATCAATTTCAGGGAAAACACACTTTGCAAAGCACACAGGTTTCTACCAGAGCAACTACCCATTTCATCCTCTACATCTTTGCAAAAGCCCATGGAGCAGCAAGCTACTTGGGCTTAGCAGTCCTTTGCATTTACAGGAAGACTTTTGAGACATCACACATGACTGAGCACAACCCCTCGCGTGGTCAGGCAAGCAGAGTTGCTGCGGCAGGGGCCAGAAACGTGGTGTGAGGTTCCCACCTGCTGCGTGTGCTGAGGAGATGGCACTGGGGATGTGAAAGCAAGCGGTGTGGCGGGCTGTGCGTGCTGTCAGAGCAGAGGGGCAATGAGGGTGATGTGATGACGTGGGCTCATCCCTGCTGTCCATAGATGGGTGCTGAGAGTGGATGAGGCCAAAACCCATTTCTCTCACTCAGGGCCCTGCCCCGTGAGGAGGGAGCAAAGTGCTTTGAGGAAAGATCACTGCTGACTGGTTTGAATGGTGCAGCCATGCCCTGAAATGCAAAAGTTTCCAGTTTCCTTGGGAAGCTCCAACTTGAGCCTAGTAACAGGAAAAGCTGCAGCTAGAAAAGCTCCCAGCTCCCCAGGGGTGGTGGGCTCTGATGCCTCCTGTGTTGAGCCAATAAAATGAACAGCCTCCTCCTTCTCCATCAGCCAGGCTCGTCCCGGGTGTGTGATTTTCCTTCTCTGGTGTCCTTTACCTTCTAAACCGCTCCAGGTTGGGAGGATATGGTCCTTCCTGTGCCCTTGAGCAGTATAAACACTGGCTCCTCTTATTGGTGCACCTAGAAATCCTCTGAGCCTTACCAAAGCATTTGCAGGATTTATTCAGCCATGGAGACAAGCTTAGCACCTACTTACTCTTTTCCAAACAACTATTTACTGCCTTGGGAAGCCAGTTTTGACAGCAAAAGAGATGTCAGGCAGACATATAAATGGAGCTGAGAACAGCTTCTCTGTTGTGACTGCTCCAGATGGCACTCAGGGGATTGAGCAGCAAAGAAATGCTGCCCCGGGTGAATGTGCCTCATGGGACTTCCTGCTGGGCCAATCTTGCAAAGCTGGGCTGCATCCTGCATCTCTGCTGGTGCACTGGTTGAGAGTGGAGACTGCTAGCCAGGCTCTTGGCTGTGAAAGGAGGATGAGATTTCTAGTGGAGCTGGTGCTGATCAGCGCAGCTGAAGCACAGCCCGAAAACACATGCCAGCTGGACCTGTTAGCTCTTTGCTGTGGACATTTGGGGCAAAAGGTTTCCTCCCAAGAGGAGCTGGGGATGGTTTGCCTACCTGAGCAGGTTTTCAAGCTTTATCTGGATGTGCTTGTCCTAATCACAGTCTGCTCCAACCTGGCAGAGCCTGTTCTCCTTCCAGATGCAGAGAGAGGTCTTGGCATGGAGCAACAGCATGGACCAAGGCAACTACAGCTAGAGGGGGAGTGTGGATGAGTGAAGCCGGTGGCTCTTTGCAGTGTTTGTAAATGAGCTAATACCACTAAAGAGGGGAAAAAAAAAATCTCCCTCAAGCAAACAAAAAGAAAAGCCTAACAGCTTATTTTGCTAGGCTCAGAGTTTTGTCTCATGGAAATACAGTGCAGAGCAATATCTTGCCTTTAAAAGTCCTCCCTTTCCTCACCCTCATTCAGCAGCCCAGTAGCAGTGCAGGACAGGGGATCGCTCCACAGCTGCCTCAGTGCCCAGCCTTGCAGCTTAAGGGCTGTGGGAGGTGACACGAGCTGTGCCTGAGCTTGACATTGGGGTGGCAAATGCCCTCAACAGAGGCAAAGGTTAATGCCTCTCCCATCCACCCCAGTTGTGCTGCTGTGGGGAAACAAGCTGGGAAAGTGGCGGGATGAGATGAATTTGTACAAGCCGAGAGCACCCGGGCCTGGTGGAGAACCAGCTCCCGGCTGCACTTGGTGCCCTGTTGCTCAAGTGCTTGTCTGCATTTTGTCCTTTACAAGTTACTTTAACCTCCCCAGGCTTTGCAGACAGAGTAAGTAAAAGCCAGCCCTGTCCTTTCACGGCTTTCTTTGCCAGAGATTCACTGCCCAGGACTGGCGTAAGCTGCCACATGGCACCCAGCAGGTGCCAGCCCTGCCAAGAGTGGAGCGAAGCACGTGCCCGTGGGTCTACCGTGGCGACAGGCTGCTCTCCCGGCCAGAGACGGGCCGTTTCCCTGTACCCTCCCAGTCCTGCTTTGATGTGATCTATGTCAAATTATGTCCTGCAATGAAGAAGACCTCTGTGACCTCTCGCAGACGGCCAAAATCCTGGGGAGTTTCAGCTGAGGTGTCAGCTGCACGGCAAAAGAAAACCCATCTGCTCTTCTAGAAGTAGGTGCTTTCCGCAGAGGTTTTGTTTAGCCTCGAGTCTTTCTTCCTTTTGGGAAGACGTTTCTGTTGGGAGCTGGACTGGCCACATGAGGCCCAGCATTTGCAGCAGCTTCTCCTCCATCTAGAACCAGCAAGTAGCTGCCACAGCTGTTGTGGCAGAGATCATCAGCATCCACCCAGCACCCTTGCAGGCAGGCTAAGGTCTCTGTTTTACACTGCCAGATGGAGGCATGGCAGCAGGAGCTGATGGCACTGTGTTCACCGGGGACCTCTTAAATCTTTAACTCCCCAGGCAGCACACACCTTCCTTCATGCCAGCTTTTCCTCCAGCAGGATCAGCCCCCCAAGTGATCATTGCACTGCCGAGAAACCAAAGTGCGATTCTGCTCCGATATTTTTTGCATCCCACACACTGCAAATACCAGCTGTAGTTAGTGTCCCACCACCCACCGAGTCAAGATTGTCCCAGAAGGGAAACTGAGGCACTGAATCTCTCTTATCTAAGGCCACTTGGTGGGTGAGAAATAGATTAGCTAAGATTAGACAGTTCTCCAGTGACTCTGGACATTTAGGTTTAGAGTCGAAAGCCCAGTGCGTCACAGGGGAGGACTCTTGCCTGGTTAGCACACGGGCTGCATGTCAAGGGCTCTTCGTGGCCCTGGCATGTCCTCACCCGGGAGAACAAGTGCGGTGCGCCAAGACAGTGTCAGCACTCATCAGCATGGTGAGGCTCGGGCTCTTGCAGGCACCAATACAGGGCTGCTAATATGACTGTAAGCAGCAAACTGATGCAAACACACACACACACACACACACACACACACACACACACACACGCATGCACAGGCAGTGTCAGTCTCTCTGACCTGCCACTGACCTAGCAGAAAATTCAATTAATAATAATTAGGAATTAATGTTCCCCCGTGGTGCTTTCCCTCTCCAAAGCAATCCACAGATATTAATTAATTAATTACCCTCTGAGGCGAACATCAACCCTCCCTCCCCATGCTACCCAGAGACAGGCTTGGCCCCCCCTTGATATTTTATTGCCTCAAACAAGATGCGATCTCCGTGGCAGGGAAGGCTGACAGTTCTGAGCAGTGAGATAGATGGCTCGTAGCCTAATTAGCGACCTAAGATGGGGCTTGGGTTTTCCACTGCCAACAGCCTTAGTTGGAGAGCAGAGTGATTAGCTGCGTTAAGCAATGTGATCCAGCGACTTCGAACGAATCCGGAGAGGTTGATGGGATCAAGGGATTGGTTGCATCGATGGTCTGGAGGGCTGAGCCCCCTTGGAGAGGGCAGGAGGGAGAAGGGATGGCTGGAGAAAGCTCAGCTGTGTCCTTGCGCTGGGGGAAGCCGTGCGCGGGAACCTCCATGTCCTTGGCCCCTTTCATGCGGTGATTTTGGTCCAGTCCCATTGCTGACTTCTGAATTTGTATCACATTGGTCACAGCCTGGGGCAGGGGCTCAGGACACCTTTTGGCGAGCCGCAGAAACCATCTACAGCAGCTCAGTCGTTTTAGGAAACCCCTTGGGATGGAGAAAGCTGGAAGAGGGGGTGCCATATGCTGTGCACTGCCTTTCCTCCTCCCCAGCTGTCTGCTTGTACTGCTGCTAGAGAGAGGGGCCCAGGTGAGAAGGACCCTTCCTCTGCCACAGTATGGCTCTTTTTATGTTCTCTTGTCCTGGTCAGACTCAGCCGGTCTGCAGGAAAAGAGCAAGAAGCTGGAAACGTTAGAGGCCTGGTTTTGAATGGCTCTACCCTGCTGACGCCTTTTCCCTGCTATTCCAGAGGACTTGTGCCCACGATTGCCCACCACGGGACAGGCTCAGAGGAGGCAACATCAAGCCACCATGGAGTCAACCTTACTGTGGGGATCTTTCTCACCGCTCAGTCCTGTTCCCTTGCCCAACTAGGCTTGCTGCCACCCCATGACATCGCTTCACACTTGTACAAAGTACATGTGGAGGAAGAAAGACCTCCTGGGACAGTAATGATACATGGGAAGGTGGAGGGCTGCGTACACAGTCAGTCTGCCCCATCCTTTCTTCCTCACTGGGACTGAGGATCCCCGTGGCATGAAGCTGGGACCGAGCCCACACTTGGCCATCAGCCTGCAGAAAAAGCCGTCAGACTTTGGCTGTTAAAAACAATGAGCTTTAAAGGAGCTAGATGTAAATCTCAGACAGCAGAGCAACTTCAGCAGCGCAGCAAGGGAGGGCACAGATCAGCACGGCTAGCTGACACATCGCAGCCTACAGCTGGAGGTGGCCTTGCAAAGCTTTACCCCTCCGATGTGGCTGGTGTTGGGCACAGTGCCCCTTGCCTTCCCAATGGGCCCAATTTCCAACGTGCCCAATTGCACGTTGTTTAGGACTGGCTCTAACCCCTTGCTCTCCTACTGTCCACCCTGTCCCCTGTCTTTCCCCTGCTCTGCTGGGTATCCCTTTGCCTTTGTCTCCACTGACTTCCAGGCTGTCTTCTCCAGCTGATGAGCCTCTTACTGCCTCCACCTTGATGGCTTTCATAGCTTTAAAAAGTCCCCTTCCCAGGCTAAGCAACTACTGAAAGTACTAACAAGCATCCAGCCCAGGAAAGACCTGCCTCTACAACAGCCTTGCCTTAGCCTGGACAGTGACTTTCTTTGTTGTCCCCTGACTTCAAGCCTTCTCCAAGACTCTCACTTAATTAACAAGCACCTTGTCATCCTTTCAGTTGCTCAGAAGCATTCTGCACAAAGCCCTGTCAAAAGCCCTACTAGCTTCAAGATGAAGCATGGGTGGGAGATCAAGGCTCAGTGCAAGAATCACGAGGTGATATTCTGTGGCTGATGTTACTCAGGGGGGGAGGGGGGACAGAGCAGACAGTGATAACAGCTCCATCTGGCATTAAAATCTGTGGGTTTATGAATTTACCCATATTAGAGGGCCCGCCCTTGTCATTGTGTAGACAGCATATTTGCTCTGAGTATTTATTCTGTTTGGAGTCTCTCCCTTTTAAATGATGAGCCCGCTGGATGCAGAACCAAACAAAAGAATATCAATCACGGCTAAATGAATGCCCTATAAAACCTGATTTATGGGCAATTAAAGGTTTCCATGGATTAAGCTGGTCTCTCTTGCTTACTGTAAATACTTCTAGCTTCTTTTATGTATCAAAAGTGGCCTGAATTTCTAGGGATAGCTTAAAAAAGAAGAATGGCCTTTGGATATTGGAAATGAAAGCCATAAGCAAGGCAAGGAAAGGGGTACTGCCTGAATCAAAGCAAATCCTATGGAATCTGGATTTTGCCGGAGTGAAGGCTGCTAAAGAAGAGGTAGAGTGATAGACACAGTCATAGGGAAGGACCATTTTTCTAAGGTTGTATTAAACTCTCCTGAAGACCATAAATGTGGGAGAACTGTGTGTATGCACAGATATTTTCATTTTGGGGTTGAAGATTTGTTTTTTTAGCTACCTCCCAAGGTCCTGTTCTTGGCTGCCCCATGCACCCTCCCTCGACTATCACCTTTTGTAGGCTCATACTCTGGGCTGTACATCTGCCATTTAATTCACCTATAATTTTCCTCCAGTTTATCTGCATACATAGCTAAGGAAACCTGCCATGCTAAAGCATTGGCTGTATTTGCCATTGTATTTTCAGGGCAAATAGTGTAGGATTTCCAGGTGGAAGAGGTACCGTGATCTGCCAAAAGCCTTTGCCCACTAGCTTCTGAATCGAGGTGGTTGCTTCTTGTTGAGTGACTCATTGATAAAGCAGGGCACTGTCTGTAGCGAAGGAGGGTCTCTTTTATTAGCTTAACATACAGTTGGAGGAAAAAAAAAAAAACAACAGATGGGCCTCTAGGCATGTTATTCTGTCTTCAGGAAGAGCCATCTTTTCCTAACTGCCAGCTTTCTAGTGTTGGAGAATGGCTCCTGGGCTAAGTTTGCTCAGGGACCCTCTGCTAATGATTTGGCCCTTCTTTTGAGCCTGAAAACTGTTCTCTACCCCAACTGGCAAAGGTGGAGTGAGATCCAGCCCCTCTAAATCCTGCTCACTGGGGGTTGGTGATGGACTCAGACCTCATCTTGAGCTCATCACTCACAACAGACTTCTGGGCTGGACCTGCAGCAGGCTCTCCGCTGAATTTCTGGGGAGCAGGGCTGTATTTCAGGATGGAGTCGAACGGTGTCCGCAGGCTAGACTCATTGTATTTCTATACATTCATCCTATGGCAATACAGCAGCTATTCTGGGAACAGGCTGCGCCATTGCCATTCGCTTTTTCACTGGAGATGTGAAATCACGGGGGTGATTTCACACACCCAGAATTAACTCAGGCTTTTAAGGAAATCCAGGACTGGAAGATCCCCAGGGTCAGCACGTCCTGCTGCTGCAGGCGTCACGTCTCCTGCAGAGATTGGAGTAGCGAAGGGGTGGTGGCCCTTTTTCATGTTTATTGTTACTGGATGTGGAGGAGGGCAAGGGAGAGGGGAATCTCCCACCCCCCACCCCATCAAACTCATTTTCATAAAATAATAGGACTTTATCAGCCCCAGAAATGTCATCAGTCCCTGACAAAACTGCAGGTGAACTGTTTCTTTCTGTTTCGTTTGTTTAAATGAGTTGTAGGGCACAAAAAGAGCATTTTGCAGCCTGTTTCAAGTTTGGCTGCCTATCTCTTTGTCCGTTTGTCCTTTCTCCAAGGGATGTCTACCTGGGAAGGCAACGGGGACAAACCTATGCTAAACTGGAGCTGACAGCCAGGTGCGTTGGAAACACCTTAGTTGTGCCAGCTCAGAGATCTGCAGCCTGCAAAACCTGCCGAAGCAGGAGAGATTAGCACCCGCTGCAGGTCTCTGCGCTCCTGGCTGGATGCTGGTTTGGGTCTGCCTGGCTGCAGGGACGCTCTCCCTTTGGGCTACAGTTTCGTGGTCACTTTTAGCCCATGCGGCTAAGAGTGCTTAGAGACGAGAAGCTTGGCCTCACACATGGCTGGGGCCGCGCTCCTAGACCCCATGCAAGGCCCCGTGCAATGGCCACATGGGAAAATTGCGGTGCTGGGGCTTTCAGGGGCTTGGACTGTGCTGAAAGTGGGGCTGAATTCTGAATGCATATGTTTCTCAGGAAAAAAATTATATTGGGAAGGGGTACTTTTTTGCTTGAGCGTTTCTTTTCAGGGCTGGCCAATGCGGTTGGGTAGTCTCCGGTTTGCCAGAGTGGTTGTTGAGGACCATCAGCACTATCGGGGTAGTCTCCAGTTTGCCGGAGTGGTTGTTGAGGACCATCAGCACTATCGGGAGACCTGTTTGCCCATGGCCAGGAATAGCTGGGGCTTCTCACAAGACTGAACTCTCGGCGGGCAGACTAAGATTGCCCACTGCAGAACCTGCCTCTCTTGCGCAGGCGTTGTTGCTTTGCCAATGTTGTCCCCATGCATGGGTGCAGGGCTGCTCTTCCTCACCTTTTCTTACATCAGAGCCAAACAAAACCTGCACTGGGTAACATAACCGCAGAAGAGCTCTCATAAAACAGAATAAGGGCTATGCAGTTAAAGAAGAAAGCAGGTTGTTCAGAAGAGGAGCTTCTAAAAAGCAACACCAACTTGGCAGCAGGCTTGGCTGGCACGTATTAGCTCTTCGCATCACTTAAGTGAGAACTTTCTTATTCCAAATGTGAAGCTAAATTCTTCTCCCTGATCTTGCTGCTGGGTGGTGCATGGCTCTGAAACCAGCCCATGGGATACAAACTGCAACTGTGCTAAGGTGGGAGGGATGACCCGCTGCTTTTTCCTGTCGTTTCAACTCTGCATCGCAACTGTGCTATTGAGACAGCATTTTGTGGAGAGCCATGCAAATTCTTTTTCACCCTCTTGACACAGACGTTTAAGCAAAAAGCTGATTGTTTTGTGTAACTGCATATCCAGTTTTGTTGATATAATGCTCAGGTTTTCACTGAAAACCTTTTTTTCTTGTCATCCCCCCAGGGTTTGGGATTTAAACATTCTTTGGGTTGGGAACATTTGCTTTTTCGATGAGCTCTCGGGGAGGAGGAATATTGTTTCTGACAAAGCATTTGCATTTTGTGCAGAGCTGCAAAATTAGCAGTGGCTACAGTTCCATCGTGAACAATTTAAAGAGGAAAGTCTTGTGCTTGATGGGGAAAAAAGGAGCAGTTTCTTTAGGAAAACAACCGAGGGGATAGAATTAGGCTACGCATTTGTGCCATCCCTGTCCATCACACCCCCAGAGCAGCCACCCCCCCGCCCTCTCTCAGCACAATAAGGGAAACTGGTGGCAGCTGGTGACACTGGGAGGTGCAAGGCAGAGCCAGGCTGGTCTGCAAGGCAGCTTGCCCTGGCTCCTCCAGCATGCCCGGCTGCTAGCCCTGAGCTGGGCTCTCCTGGCCACCGCCAGGGCCTGGGGACATGCCCTGTTCCTCAGCCCCTGCTTCCAGGCTGGGAGTCCCCCCCTTGGACTGATCCTTTCACTGATGCCAGCTCCCTCCCCCCCCACCCCCCGCCTTTTTTTGGTCACCAGGAACTTGCCAAGACCCCATGACTTGACTGGAGGAATCCTTCTGGGGGCTCTTGGTAATGGTTTTTCTCATTTCACTTTTCCCTTCATTCAAAGCAATGGAAAAGTCACTCAAGAGAAACCTGGCAGTCCAGGAGGCAAAGGGGTGGTGGGGAGGAAGGAAGGAGAACCCATCCGGGAGAAGAGGGCTTGCGAGCATCTTACCTGCAGGAGGAGGAAGAGGAGGAGGGTAGGACGTATGCCGGACATCATCCTTAACTCCCACTATGCCCAGCTCTCCCAGGCATGTTTGGCAGCAGTCCCCACTTCTGCTGGGCTCCTTATGCTGTCTGGGGTAAAATCCTCTGGGCTTTGTGTAAACGAGCTTGTCATCGACACGGACCCAGGCTCTTGGCACTGCAACTCCCGCCACCCTGAGTCTCAGCTGGGCTGTGCAGAGGGAAGCAGGTGCCTTTCGCCTTCCCTCTCCTTTGCTCAGCAACCTGCTCCTGCCTTTTATAATCTTGCTGCGAGCCGGTCGTCTGGGCTCCCCACCTTCCAGCTCCCCTGCTCGGCTGGGGATGGGTTACATCTCTTCTGCCATCCTCCCACTCCCCCTGTCTTTCCCTCCTCCTCCGCTGCTTCCTCCTCCCCTTTTCCTTCCTCCACAGCCCCGGTGCCTTGCAACTCTTCCTCTCTTGCCATCCCCTCCCTCAGCATCTTTTGCAACCCAAACTTTCCGATTGCCCAGGGAAGCCCTTCAGTCCCCCTGCCCTGCCTTGCCCTGCTGGGGATGCGTCCCTACGTGGGGCAGGCAAGCCCCTGCCCAGCCTGGACCACGTCCCCCGGCTCTGTCCCTCCGCTCTCTAGTGGGAGACTATTCCTCCGCAAAGGCAGGCGTTTTGCTGTTGCTGCAAGCGCTTTTATGGAGGCTGTGGACACCTGTGTTTGTGTGTGTGTGTGTATGCAAAGGGATTTTGACTGCAACTTTTAGGAGGATTTGCTCAAGGCTCTGGGAGAGGGTTTGAGGGAAGGGAGAGCAAGGATCTGTCCTTTCCTTTGAGCATCTCCCTCTGGAGAGGGAGCAGGGGCTCTTGGTGCCTTCTTGTCTTCCCTTGCTCTGCTGGCCCTGATCAGCTTCCTCTAGGGCTGCAGCAGCCCTGTGCCTTGTAACTCCCTGGCAGAGATGAGCTGCTCCTTACCCCTATGGCCCCATGTCCATCCTTGTGCCTGCAGCACAAGTAAGCCTCGCCCAAGCCCCAGGAGAGCCTAGGCTTGGCTTTGGACTGGAGGAAGCAGACCAGGCTATAACAGGGGAAACTGAGTAACAGGGGAGGTGGGAGGCTGCTGGGTGGAGAGCGGCTTCCCCAGCAGGACTGGCAGTGGCACGGCACAGGCAATGCAGCAGAAACAGGAGGGCTTGAACTAATGGGGTAGAGGGGCACTGGTTTGGGGGAGATGTGTCCGTTGGGGACAAGTGTCCTGGGGAGGGTGGAGGGCAGTGAGAGGTCATGCAGAACAAGACTTCTGGGGTCTTGACTAATTTTTTCCCTTCCACCCTAACCATGAGACACTCCTGCCAGCTCCAGTGGTGCTTGGGGATGCGTCAGCCCCGGCTGTGAGCGTGGGAGAGACTTCCCTATGTCCCAGGTGTCGAATCTCTGGGCGTGGCCTGCGCCAGGTGAAGCCCGCTCCCTGAGTTGGGGTAGGGTTTTGGGGCACGCTTTCCACATCCTGCCTGGGGTTTGCGGGGCTGGTGCAAACCACAGCCGCTGTGCTGGCCCCAGGGAAAGGTGCCGGGAGTCTACCTGCTTGCAGTGACTCAGCAGCAGGAGAAAGAGCCAGTCAGCAAGTTATGGCTTTTTCTTTCCTTGTGGAAACAACTAGAGTCAAGCTGCATCTCCGGGAAAATAAAGGGATGATGGGAGATGTCACATCAGCATTGACACCTTCTTCCCAGCAGCCTCCTCCAGTCACGATGCTCCTGTAGGGACCAGAGACATTTCCCCCTTCCCATATCTAAGTGCCAACGTGTCAGTGGCAAGTGTCTCTCTCCAAACCATGTAGGGGCCAGGGTCATATCCTGCTCTCTTCCAGGCACCCCTGGCTGACGTGGTTGTACATAGGATTGCTGGCCGCTGGCTGGACCGTAGCACGTGAGCAGCCAGCCAAGGGTTACACCCAGGAGCTGTGTGGATGGTTCATCCCAGGCCTCAAAGGGTAAATCCTCCTGGCCCAGTAACTAAAGCAATAAACAACGCAGACATAAATCTTCCAGCATTAGCTGGATTTAATCAACTGTGTCATTGCTTTGGGAAAGGAGTTTGAGAATATGTAAAGCTCTAGTAAATTCAGGAAACTTGTTATTTCTTAGGTCTCCTAACATCCCAGCCCTTTGACAAGTGACGGGACCAGATAGACTCCAGATCCACCTTTGTATTACCTTGAGCTTCAATTAGCCCAATTTAAAATGCAAAAGTTTTGAGAGGAGGCCTTGAGAAAGTTCCCTCACCCTAGAAGAGCCTGGAAAAGACAGTGGGGAAGAGGTCGGGTTCAAGTCCTCCAGGCAAAGCAGGCTTTGACCCTGTTTTCCCACGCCCCTCTTGAGCACAGGAAGAGCGAACCGAGGCTGGTCACGGTGAGAAAAAAGGCAAAAGCATCAGTTTTCCCCTTCCTCAGGCCTTGCAGTTCATCCTCTGGGCAAGATGCATGCAGTGACCATGCTCTTATCAGATGCCAAAACCATGGGGTGATGGGAGGGAAGCGAAAGTGCACCCAAACTATTTTTAGTCAAGGAAGTGGTTGCCAGGGACATTAAGATAATTCCTTCCCCATATATCAGGGAAACGACTGCAGTGCTGTTTTAAAGGCCTAATTGAGGGGATTTATAGGAAAATGCAACTTGTCAGATGTGGCAGAGGAAAAATAAAACAGTCCCCTAGACAAGGAAATCACTCCATTCGTCATGGTTAATCTCAAATTCCTCCGTGCAGCAGAGAGATGAATGTGGGAGAAGGGTATTAGGGATGGGGGAAATGAAGAGAAATATCGGATATCCAGGAAGGAGGGAGAGCAGTGATTTAGCATGACTTTATCTGCCTTTGGTACATTATTATTTCTTTATGTAACTGCACATGGTTTGACACTTCTGTTTCCTAACAGCTCCAGGACACCTGCACTTTGGCGCTGTACGCGTGACTTACACAACCACAGTGCTGCTGGTGTTGTCCCCATCCACCCTGCAGCCGGCCCTTCGCCCCGTGCTGAGTGCAGCTAGAGAAAACCGGAGCATGTTGCTGTGCCTGTCCCTCTTGCATGGCATGGCCAAGGGGAGGCAACCAGGACTGCTGCTTGCACATGCAGGAGCTAAGCACACGTGTCCCAAATTCCCATGTGGAGCTGATGCTCTAGCACTGCTAGGTGTGAGCCACAGGGCTTTACTTACCAGTGTGATGTCTACAAAAAAAAAATAAAGAAAAATCTTGTTTGGACTGTCAGAGTCCAGGACATTCAGGCCAGGCTAGTGGAAGTCTAGTGTATAACTTCTTGGTGTGCTTGGCTGCAGAAAACCGCAGCTGAGATCACCATTGTGGGGCTATACCTCAGTTTCCCTATTGGTAGGTAGGTGTGGATCAGATAGCTCTAACAGTGTTCATACTGAGCCTTGGAGGATTTATCTAGTCTGTCCTCTTTTCCAAGGCAGGAAGTATTCTGCCTTGACTAGCCGTAATGGATGCCTGTCTACTGATTCTTGGAGATACTTAGTGCTAGAGAGCCCAGCTAGCCCAGTGCTTCCCTATCCTCACTCCAAGGGATTTTGTGCTAATGCACAAAGGGTCAGATTTGTGGTAGAATAATGCAAGAACTGTTAAGTTTTATCATGCTGCCTCTGGCTCAGCCTGTCCCTCTGCCACAGTCCTTGGAAGTCGGAAGTGCGCTCCAAGGAGCTCTTGCTAAGGATTCCTGTTGCTTTGCATTTCCCTGATTTCCCTGGACACCTGTGGTTGACTACAGACCATGACAGTGTGCTGGACTAGATTCACCTGTGAGCTGACCTGGGAGGGCTACTCTTACATGCTTGCTGGTGGAAGCCTTCATCCTTGGCCTTGCCACTGTTGCTTGGTTTCTACAATGTGCTCCATGGGGATGAAGTGGCAAAGGGGGGAGATAACCCCCCCATTTAGTAGCTGGCTTGGCTGAGTGCTTCAAGGAGATAAACTCCCCACTCAGTTGGAAGGTGTTTCCCTCTGGCATGTCAGGTAGAGCAAGGAGCAAGCCAAAGAAGAGACGCTCATGCTCATCTCATGCATCAAACACGGACGTTGTTCCGAGTAAGCAGGGATTTGCCACATGTTCATACATCTCAATTTAATGCTCTGGATAAAAGTCAGACATTGGCGCTAGCTTCTGGATGATGCAGTGGCAGACACCACGTGTTCACCATGTTTATGCATAGAAAGCCAACCTATGTGTGAGCTACTCCCTACCAGTTCATGAAGTCTAAACCCATATCCAGCTTGGGTGGGTGGACCAGTACTGTGACATGTTGTTAGGGGGCCAAGGACACTGAGCCCCAAAACAGTGTCTGCAAATTAAAAAAAGCCAACTTAAGGAAGGTGAGAAACCCACAAAGAACTAAGATCTAACTAAGCATCTCATTCAATTTCTGAGTGTCTTAAAATAGCCTGTTGTATTTTTAAAATTTCTTTTGGGAGGAAATGTCGTTTTGAATGGAACAGAAACACAAAGGCTTTTGTTTTACAGCTAATTAAACCTTGAGGAGAATGATAAAATAATCATAATAGTCATAATTATTATTTTCTGCAATCAAAATGCTTTACCAAAGTCAACCCAAATCTGCCAAATGTTTCTCCTCATTCCAGTTGGCGTTTCCCATCAAACAAAACCCCATAGTCTGTAGCTGGGTAAAGCTCCCCAGCTTTACTCTGGAGACTGATCCCATCAATCCAGCAGCCTAAAGTGCTCTGCTTTAGTGCACAGCGCAAAAGAGAGATGCACTACCCTGCCAGCATGGAGCTGTCCCGTACATGACTCTGTTCTCCCTTAGCAGTGTAAGGATGCATCCTGAATTGAGCCTCCCAGGCTGCATCTCTGCCTAAGGTGCCTGATGGCATCCCTCCCTTGTGGACGTTTGGGCTGTGCTGCCAGGTCCCTCAGGGCTATGCCCCTCACTCTGCCAGCTTGTATTTATGTGGTACTGTTGCATGGATGGTGGCCAGGTGCAGCTCCGGTGAGGCAGGGACATGCAGGTGCTTCTAGCATGTGCCAGTGGCAAGGGCAGAGGTGAGGAACCATGTCTATAGCTTTGCACGTGTGGAGTGAAGTGGGGTAAGAGAAGTGACACTGCATGGCTGGCTGTGAGGAGCGCAGTGGGAAGGTGCAGTTGGAGCCAGCTCATGCACAAGCATTGATCTTGCATGAGAACTACACTAAAAGCTGCTCTCTGCTGTCTGTCTGTCCCTCCCTGGCTTCTACCTGGTCTCCCTGCCTGACGTCCCTTCCTCTTCCACTGTGGTCAATGGGATCTCCCTGAAGGTTGCAACCAGTGCCTAGTAACAAGGCTTGGTACAACTTCCTTTGTCCGTGAGCACAACCTCATGGGCATGGCCGTGTGATTGGCAATGGAAATGTCCTACAGAGATCATGGTAAGAATCACAGCTTTCTCCGAAACGGCTTGTGGCAAAAATTCCCCCCCCACACCCCTACATTCAGGCCCTTAAATGCCAGTCAAGGGAGGAGAGATTCTGGATGTCTTTCAAATCTCGTTATTTATTCCCCTTACTTTTGATGAAATATTAATCTCTTCATCTCCAAAAGGCAATCAAATAAAACCTAGAAGAAATGATGCACGGGGCCTCTATGCAGAAAGCAAAATGCAGCAAAATAAAATAATAAAAAAATCCAAACATAATGGAAAATTCTATAAAAGGGATCTCTGTGGCAGCATGAGAGGCAGGGACAAGATGGCTCAGCGGCCTCTGGGGAAGATGGGCTTCGGAGGCAACATTAGACCATGCTGGGAAGGTCACAAGGAGGACTCAGATCAAGGGCAATTGCTTAGGCAGGTCTTAGACTTCCCTGTAATGGCTTTTTCTTAAAGGTGTTTGGTGGAATTTCTTTGAAGGTTTCCCCTTCCTTCTCCTATGCCTTAATTAAATGGCTGGTATGTGCCAACTCGGTCCAGAGCGCTTCAGAGATCTGTGAAGCCAGAAGGGTAGATGAGTCGGCGGTGGTGCCGGCTGTTACTGCCTAGCAACCGTGCCGTTTCGCAACACGGAGACTTTCTGTCTCACTTGAAAAGAGCTCCTCCAGTAGTCTTTGATATGGGGATGCCTCGATTCAAAGCTCAGGGCTGATACGTGGCCCCGTATCTCCATCTGCCCTCAATGTAATGCAACTCGATAATGGTGATAATAGTAATATCGGACTCCGTCATGCAGAATGTCTTGAGTCAATGGCCAAATCTTCCAAAGCCATGCTCTGTCTTTCTAAATCAAGCCTTTTGGAAAATAGCCATGGCTATTGTGGATGGTGCTGTTACAAAATGATTTGCATGGGCAGCCAAATAAAAGTCTGGCAAAATGTTGTCCAGTTTCATGTCCTGTCCACCCAGTTTGTTTGCGTAATTGGGCATGTTGGTATATCTTTTCCTCACAGTAATTTCATTGGCAGTCTTCTGATATTTGATGAGTCCAAAAACATTCCACCTTCTCGTGTTCTCCAGCCTTGGCCTGTGTACAGATGAGATGGCCGCTGAGGAAAGTGATAGGAAAGCTTGCTTGCCTACTAGTTGCTGTGGACTAAATTACTGTGGACGCACAGGAAGCACCCTCTTTTTACCAAACCTTTTTCTCCAGGCACACATTAGCTGTGATCCTGCAGCTGCTCTATTGGCACTAGCACCTTACATCAAGATGTCGCTGTCATGATTATTAACTGACTGTCCCCTCTACAGCTGCACGGAGCGCTTTCCAGAACTGGGGAGTAAATGAGCCGTTACTGCTAGGCTGTTCTCTGTTGCCTGGACTTATCCTTCACTGTTTCAGTTGGGGAACTATGAAGAAAGTCTATCCTTTATTGGGGACTTCTTTTGATCTGCTCTCTTGTTTTATAGATTAAGGTCCCTTGGTCCATCAGAAGGTGATTGATATGCCTGAAATGCTCCATGCCATAGAGATTAAGGTGCCTGGCAGACTTTCCTAACTGTATTTCTCATGCATGTTTTATGCCACCATTGCTCAACCAGGAATTTGCCTTCATTAAGAATAATTAACTGCTGAGTGAGAGTCAACCAATGGACTGTGGTTTATTACGGAGGGAGGCAGTCATGAAGCTAGTCAGCAGAAAGAGATCCAGTTTGGAAGGGGGATGCAGTTCCCTCTATGGTGTGCGTTCTAGAATGTCTACGTGGTGGGCATCACATCTGAACGGGAAACTTGTGTGTGGCAGCATGACCCTCCCTTTATGCACATAGAGCATTGCTGTGGCAGCTGCAGTAATTGTTTCTGCAGAGCACTTCATAAGAGGGCAAAGCTGCCTTTGGAGCAGTGCATTTCCATTTTCTGGATGAAGAAGAAAAAATAAAAAGGAAGAGAAGGGAAGGGAAAAGAAGAGGAAAAAGAAAAGGAAAAAGGAAAAAAGAGGAAAGAAGAGAGGAGAGGAGAGGAGAGGAGAGGAGAGGAGAGGAGAGGAGAGGAGAGGAGAGGAGAGGAGAGGAGAGGAGGGGAGAGGAGGGGAGAGGAGGGGAGAGGAGGGGAGAGGAGGATTGAGTCACAAACTCTGCTTTTGCTCCTTCCCCAGATCTCTGCAAAGCAGCAGGTCCCACCTGCAGCAGGCACTCTCATCCTTGCAGCCTCACTCCTGCCTCAGTGCACATTCTGGGCTATTTGAGGGGTGGGACTGGGCCACCATATGAAGCTAGAAGCATCTTTCAAGTCCAGGCTTCTGTAGGGGTAATCTTTGACCTTGGATAACCAGGGGATTCCCCCCTTTAGACACAGAGAGGGCAGGAATGCTGTTCACTAGCGAAAAATCCAGCCTGGCTCAGGCTCCATCTACTCTGATGATGGGCTGCAGAAAAATCAAATCTCCCTGATTCACCACGGCCAGCCCCAGACTGTGCAAGGTGAGGCCCAGTCCGCACCCAGACACTCATGGATGCATTGGCAGGTGTCTGCTATAGATCATTTCTCTCTAAGGGTTTTTGCTGCTCTTTCCTGCCTGCTGCTGGGATAACAGCCCCGCTGCAGTGCCGGTACCCAAAGCAAGGCTGAGAGAAGTGCAGCTAGCAGCCTCAACATATAATTTGATTCTACAATCAATCCTGTTGTTTGTGTTTTGCCAATTATCCAGAGAAGTGGCTCAGAAACCAGCCGTGATAGCAGTACAGATGACTGCAGTTTTAGATCTTGAGCACAGAAAGAAAATGGGCAGCAGCTGGAGATGCCTCTTTGTTCATGTGCCAGCATAAGGTGTGTTGGCAGGGCTACTACCCTCAAGCAGACGAAAGCTAAGGCCAGGTCTGCCAAATACAGACAGTCCATACTCACAGTGCGGGAGCTTTATCTGCTTTACAACAGGGTGATTACACCCGCTCCAGGGCAGGGATGTGGGTCTCACTGGCCTTTTTCTACTTGGGGTTTTGTTGCTGTGCAGGATGACTCAACAAAGCTAAAGTCTCCATGCTCCCACTAACTTGAGTATCTTTTTTTTTTTTTAATGAGCATTTAAATTAAATAATTTTGCAAGTTTTGGTTTGAGCTTGGCACTTCAATATATTGGTGTACTCAAAGCTATCTCCTGATGGAAGGTGAGTTCAGCAAGACGCGCGGATTATCTTTTGTAAAGTACTCTGAGTTTTCGAACAGTCAGCAGATTATTCACTTCTCTTCAGTCTAGAAACTGAGGTGTTTAGTAGGATCTTCCTGGTTTCTGCTGGGACTGGGATGCCACCAGAACAGGGCTGAATGTAAGATGAAATGAGGAAAGTTGTCTTCTGGCCCTGGCTCACACAGCGACAAATGCTTATTCCTTATTTCAAGATGACTCCAGTAAGAAATTTGCCACGTTTAGGACTGAGTGAGCTTCTGCCTTAGAAAGCGCTCTACATTTTGAAAGCTTTGCCATGGTTGAGAACATCATTGCAATGGGAGAGAATTATTTCCATTTGCTTTCTAGGCAGAGAACTGTCCTGCCACTCAGGTTTACCTGGAGTCTCACAATATGGGTCTTCATTCACGCTCCAGCTCCTGAAGTCACATGAATATGCAGGAATGGTCACCTGCCATTTAAATGGATACAACAACAGTATGCTCAGAAACGAAGGCTGGAAAATGTGACCCGAAAGTACAAAATATGGAAAGGAAAGAACCCCAGCGTGGCAGTGGTGGTGGTGGTTTGTTTTTTTTTAAATAAATCACCTTGAAGTTTAGGCTATCTCAGGAGCTGGGGCCTTCCAGTCAGTGGAGGTGACTCATTGAGCATGTGGTGAGGAGCTGCCCTGAAGCCAAAGGAGCAGAGGATGCCAGAACAGGGTACAGCATGGCACAGAAATGCACTTCAGGAAGGTCTAATCCAGCAGATATCCTTGCTAGACCCTTCTAATAGCAGATCTCAGGAGCTATGGATGCTTCATGGGAAGCTGTCACTTCTGCCTCCCTCAAAACATCGTGAATATTTCCCTTTGGAAAGTCACGGGGAAGAGAACCAGTTCTTGTAGAGTGCCTAGAGCGTGCTGGAAGCTTGACATCGGATAAAAGGCCTTTAACATAAAATTAGACATAGGGCAGCAGGCAGGGGAGCAGGGTGGTGGACAAGCAGGCCAGACTGTAAATGCAGTGGCTGCTCAGCCTGCCGGCCCCACTCTCCAATAACATCATTTGTGGTTCTCCTCCCTTCTTTGGATTTCTTCCACGGGTTAATCTTTCTGACAACTAATCCCAGCTTAGAAGTGCATCAGCTCTCTTAACATCACCTGCCCTGTCTCCTGAGGTTTGACTTGGTCGCATGTTCAGAAATTTACTAAGTGGGGGGCTTGCCAAGAGGTCTCCTTTCCTCCCCATGTAAAAGTGGTTCATGTCAGAGGGATGTGGAATATCCTCTGCGGAATCATTTTGCTCCTATGGACCATGTTCACAGAGCTGAGCTGAGAGACCTCTCTGGGCTACTGGTGTTCAGGAAGAGGTGCCAGAGAACTTCAGGATCAGGCCCAGAGGTTTGCACCCTCTAAACACCAGCAAAGGAGGCAGTTGCTTAGGTCAGTGGACCCACCAAATACCCTAGCTCTAGGGAGCAGGGAGGGGGTCAGGGTGAGCAAGGTGGTGATACATCGCTTAGCAAGAGCAGTGGATCCTGCTCCCTCTGGCTGCCCCCACCCCAGGCTCACCTGTAGGGCTTGGTCCTCACCCCTCACCCAGGGATGGCATCAGGTGAAGGTAAGAAACCCCAACCTGCGTCTGACCTTTCTACCCCTTTTCTCATGCATGTGAAAGCAGCTGCACTGGTTCAGAGCTAGGATCCCTCCTGCCAGGGCCCTGGCTCCAGCAGTGGACATGCAAGAGTAATGCCTTGTCCAGTCCCCTCAAAACTCTCTGCATGCTGTGGTGAGGACAGCCCAAAGCTGGCACCCACAAACACATTCCCTCCCCAGTGTCACCGCTCAGGGGAAAGCTATTCTTTTTTAGGTGACTGTGTCTGCAGGGCCACACATCCCTTCCCACATCCTGAAATACCTTTCTGGACCTCAGCAAGGGACTGCTCTGCCTCCTGCTTTGCACCATGCTGAAAGTGGCCTTGCGGGCCCCAATCCTCTCCTGCCAAGCCTTTAAGCAGCTTTCTCTTTATTTTAGCAGTGCTGGAAGTTTTTGTGTGCTCTTGGGATGGGAGTGATCATCCCTTGATTGCTGTATCCATCTGGGCTTCCTTACTGACAGAGCGAAGGTGGGTTCCCCTCTAGGAGCCTCCCAGGGCTCTGCTGGCAGCTCAGAGCAACAACTCCCGCCTCTGACCCAAAGGACATGGTGCAAACAGGCTGGGTGAGCCCATACAGGGGAGAATGGGTAGCCCATGTCCCCTTCTGCCAGCTCCATTTTGGGATGAAAACTTCCCGCAGAAGGACTGAGTACAGAAAGGGGAGATGGGGTGTGCAGACCGCTACAAGCCCCAGTCCCGAGGCAGGAAAGAGCAGCATGGAGAGGCCACGATTTACTAAAGGTGATGCAGGATTTGTAGCTATAAAACCCCACAGGACACCACATGAAGCCACAACCACCATGCTAAATGCTGTCTCAGCCTCCTAGGCATTTTGCAAAGCCTGCTGCAAATTCAAGTGGAGCACTGGCTGGGAACTGGAAACATTTGTACACGATGTTTTCTACTTGTGCAGAAATCCGTGAATCCATGCTATTGGCGTTCCCTCCGGAATAATGGCCTCATGTATCAGAGAGTCTGGTAAAAACTATAATTTAGGGGAAAATCCAAACAGCTGTGGCAAATAGAGAGAGAAAGAGAGAGGGGAGGGAATCCTGAGTGTAGCAGGGAGCTGCGGGAACAGCATCTGTCTTTCCTCGCCTATGCTGTGAGCCTAGGGCAGGGCCAGCTGCTTTTTGGGCAGTTCAGTTTTTATTTCTGGATGTAAATTCAAATCTGTATGTCTTCTGCTAAAGGAGTGTTCACTGAGCCTTTTGCTCCCCTCCCCCCCCAGCAGCTTGTGGACTACTTTTGGGACCAAAATGATAAATGGTAAAAATAAAGACACCGTAGAGGATGAAAAGGTGGTGAAGGCAATAGGCTAAGAAGGAAAGAGAGAAATTCAAGCCTGTGGGTTTCTCAGATTCTCCCAGGGACTATGGAAAGGAGATACCTGGGACCATGACCATCCAGCTACCTTAGTGACTATGCTACCCTTCAAATTACTGAGAGCTTGGACTTTAAACTCCTTTGTGGAGCTTGCCAGTTTTGCTTAACCCGGCCAGTAAGCCCTGCCATGCTTAAGCTAGCTGACCACCTCCAGTGTTCATGCCCTGGTATATGTTCAGGCTTGGACTTGACCAGCTTAAATGGTGGCAGGGGAAAGCTGAGGCTTGCCTGGCTGCAATGTAGTGTCATGGGGTGTGCGTGGAGCAGATGGGTATTCACAGCCTGACTTTAAACTACCTGCAAAGACTGAGACTCTGTGAGCAGATGGGAGCCTGGTCCAGCCTCAGTGAGATGCTGTAAGGTCTTAGTGTCCTTAGACACGCAGTAATGAGGACCAAAGAATTGCCTTAGCAAGGTAAAATTTTTGAAAGGACAAGGGATGTGTCTTTCTCCTTGGCTGATAAACATCCAAATGGCTTCCTCTGTGGCTGATCTTGAGCAGTGCCATGTGCAAGGAGGTCAGAGCTAAATGTGTTGGTGATCTGTCACTGCCTCCAGGCAGAGATCACACATTTATTATGCCATGTGGTGGACCTATAGGGAACATGCATCCTGCTCTCTCAGCAGACAAAGCAGAACAGGGGCAGGGAGAGCTGCAGTGATTTATGTTGTGCTTCTAACCTGCTGACCCAGCGCTGGAACAGGCTGCACCCTGTCCTTCCCCAGGTGTGTGCCTGGATGTGTGTGTGTGTGTGTGTGTGTGTGTGCGTACGTGTGTGTCCTGCCCATGTACTCACCTGCCTTCCAGCAATTTCACACGTGCACGTTATAAACAGCGCATTAGAGGTAACATCCTGCTCTCCAGCAAAGCAATGTAGGTCAAAGCACTGCTTCTCTGAGGCACTTCCATCCTGTTGACCTGTGGAGGGAAGAGGAATCACGTCCAGGAGTGCAGGGCTCATGCCGGGTAGCTGCATTGCTAATCTATGCACCTCAGATCAGATAGAGACTTGCAGGAGAATGACAGGAGCAGGGAGGAAGAGGTGCTAAAAGCAGAGCGGCCCTGCTTGATCTGGCAGAAATTAAAATTACAAATGTATCGCAGCAAGGATAGGAGCGGTGCCTGATGGGTACCATTGGCTCCCAGATACACGTACACATGCACAGGAATACAGTGGCTGCTGTTATCCCGGACTGCAACCCCAAAATGCTCTGCTCTTGGAAGCTCTTTCCTGCCCACACGTCTTGGAGTGCTTTGCTAAGGAGGCCTGCATCGGTAGCCTCATTTTACCTGTGGGAGAACTGCAACACAGAAAGATGTGACCTGTCCAAAGCCACCCAGAGACCAGTGCCAGGACCAGAAGACAAAGCTGTGTCCCTTGAATCCTGTTCAAGGACTTCAGCTGCACACAGTGCTCCACTACACCAGGTGCTCTACAAAACAACCCCAGGTCCCTTCCCTGCCTCCTTGAACGGGGTGTCAATGTTGGTTTCCAGTGAAGGGGAGAATACCCTGGACTTCAGGGGCTATACTCAAAGTGCTCTGTCATGGTGGAGGCTGGACCAGTGCCTGGGTCACCACCAGTGAGACTTTGACTCAGGTCCTCATTTTGTGCTTTGCTTCTCTGCACCTCCACATCTCAATGCTGAGCTTGGAGTTGCAGCCTCTCTCTCCGGGGGTATAAGGACAAAGTCCATCATGGTTTCTAGGTCCTGCAACGCAAGGCACATTTGTCGGTTTAATCCATCAGATGTTTGCTTTTGAGAGCCTTAACTTGCCTGGCATTTCCTCAGCTCCTGCCTTTGATATCTGCCATTTCCCAGTGGTTTCCCCTTTGCCTTCCCAGTTTGGTCAGAGCAAACACGGGCAGCTGCTGCCAGCCTGGGAGCACCAAGAAAAATTCCAGTCAGAGACGGCTGAGGGAACACAGGCCTCTGCTGTCCCTGGGTGGATGCCGGCTGATGGAGAATAGTTCCTAGGAAAGCAGTGCAAAGGAGTCACAAAGGGAGTGTGGGGAGGGAAGGGGGGGAGTGGGCTGAAGGAGTGATGGAGGGTGCTGGGAAGGAGGGAAGCAGTGATAGCAACAGACCGGCAAGACTGGAAGAACAGACCGTGGCCAGATGGGAACCTTTGGAAGGAATAAACGAATCAACAGCATGAGTGACTCAGAAGGAGACCCGAAGGGGGAGGAGCAGGGAGCGAAGACGCTGCCAAGGGAGAGCACGGGCAGGGGGAGAAGGATGTCAGAGTGGCTTCTGCATGCAGGGAGAGTGGTAGGATGGGGAGAGAAATGGCCTGGCAGAGTCTGCAGCAAACTAGTGTGCTTGATTATCCTGTAAATAGCACAGGACAACCTGGAGGTCCAAAAGCTTTGGAGGTGAAAAGGGAATGACCTGGATCTGAGGCAAGCAGGTGGCTGCAAAGCATTGACACTCACCCTGTGGACTCACCTAGACCATCTCCCCAGGTGATTTCCCGGGGCCAGAACAATCACAGGTGTCAAACTCTCCCGTCCTCCTCCTGCAGCAGCCCAAAGCAGACATCTACTTTTTATCACACAAATCATGCCTTAAACTCTACTGAACAGATCTCCACTGTCTTTAAACAATGCTTGGCTGTAGATGCTGCTTGCAGACTCCTACGTCTGGGTGTAAGGAGTAAGTTGTCTTTGCTTAGGTGATGCACAGCTACCAAGGAAGTTGGCCTGAGTACCTGCATGGGTAGGATCCTGCCCCTGGGGGTCATGGATGGGGACTTCACCCCTACCCATGATGAGAGGGAGAGGCCTGGACCAAACTCATCCTGTGCAACATCCTCAGCCCCTGCCTGCTGGGGAGCAGTGGCACTTTGGGAATTTGGGCCCTTTTCCCATGTTTTTCAGCTCTTTGAGCTCATCCCTGAGGTCTGTGACTTTGGGCAAGTCATGGCTCATCTTTGTGCTTTCATTTCCCCTGTCTTAAAGATTAAAGCTAAGCTTGCAAAGGACATTCCAGAGGTGAAGTAGAGTGTACAGATACTTTTAACAGTGTGCATTCTGCAGCAGGATCCCAATGCCATGTGTTCGCGGGAAGTTTACGGGGGTGCCACCTCAGGAGATGTGACAAAACAGCTTAGTGCAGCTCCCACTGACAGCAATGAGGGAGACAAGATTTGGCAGCAGCCGTAGCCGTTACTAGACTGGCAGATAGAGCTGGGGAGGGCTGGAGACCTTTCAGGGATCCAGGCCTTTTGCCATAGACTCAAGAGGCTGGCTTCAAGCTCAGTCCACCATGGGAAGAGTTATGCTGAGTTTAAGCAGATAGGTGTCCCCAAGGAAATGCTGTTGGTGTGGGGCTGAGAGGTGTTGCTGGGCACTGGGTGACTCTCTAAGGGGGCACCTTCCTGCTCCTGGCGGAGGGGCTGTGTCCTCAGGTGGTGCCCAGGCTGCGAGGAGTCCTGCAGAGGCCAGGGCTGGCACGGCACCGTCACCGTACAGTGTGGAGATGCCACCTAGGGGACACACACAAGACCTCACTTCAGTGCCTTTCTTGCTTGCAAGAGGACGAACAGCAGAAATCACAGAAGGCCCAAAATATGAGGCCCAGAAATAACCTCCTGTTTTCACAGGGCCACTGACCGGGTACTTGGCTGGCAGGTAAAGCTCACTGCTGGTCCACGAGGCTTTTGATGAATTGTCTGTATTTCAGCTTATACCTTCCACTGAGCAAGTTTCAGCTGGGCTTAGGTTTCACCCAGGGAGGTTTTTTTTTTGGCTGGCAGCAATGGCACAGGCTGCTGCAATGGAGACACTCTGCCACGTTCAAGAGGTGATGAAGTGCAGGGAGACAGAGGAGTAAATAGTCTTCTGACTGGCTGCCGAGAACTTGGCTCAGGTATCTGTGTACATCCTTTTTTTCAGCAAGGGAAGAAGAAAAAAAATTGCATGAATATAACTAATGTGTGCAGCCATTATGTCTACGCCATGCTGATATAACACCATTGATATAATCCTGTCTAACTTGAGGCAATACCAAACCTGTGTTAACTTTTACAAGCTCAAATAGTTGCAGAAGCAAATTACTTTTTGGTGACAGACACTGGAGAGTGGAGGTTTGTTCTTGGAGTAGTAATTCATTGCTGCAATCCAAAAGGCTCTGTTTTGACCTCTGCCGGGGCATGTGAACGCCCAGCTAAATGCTAATATTGTCAAACTTTTACCTGAATTTAAGCGCTGACTGGACCAGAGATAACTTGATAAGCTGTAGCTTTACTTCCAGCCTTCAGTGGGCTTTTTTTTCCTGTTGTCACCCTGTTGTCAGTCTTTAGCGCACTTAGCCAGGCACCAGAAGTGCTTAGCTTAGCTTGATGGAGAGAAGGAGAATGTGCATCTTGTTTGAGACTACCTCTTCTTCCCTTGGATCTCATCAGGTCCTGAGGTTGCTCTGGTTCCTTCAAGGTGCTGAGTCTCTGTGAGTAAGAGCTAGGCTGTGCCTTAGGTTGTTCGGTAACACCAGCATTTTGGTGCTGCAGTTCCCATCTGGGGATGGGAAGGGAAACCCTGCTGAGGCAGATCAGGGCTTGGCAGCAGGAAGCTACAACTATGGCAATAGCTCAGCAAGATTTCGATCCCTAAACCCAGTACCTGAAAGCTGAGATCATCCCCAGTCACTTTTGGCCCTGTTTCCCCATTGCAGGGTGAGCCCAGAGCCTGGATCTCCTCTAACATGGCCCTGGCTGCCTCCCCTCTGGGGGTGGGAATACAGCTTCACCCCGAACCCTAGGCAGACATCAATGAAACTCAGGCTACTTCCGCTGTCAGTGCCATCCCTGGTGGTGCTTATGCCACTGTGATGAAGGTGTCTGTGGAGCTTGAGCAGCAAAAGTAATAGTTGTGAAATGGATCTGTGTGATTAACCTCGTTACTCCAGCCAAAGCTGGACTGGCCCACAGTCAGCTTAATGGCTGCTCTGTGGACATTATCCAGCCAATAGATCTTTCATTTAATCACTGCACTGTAAGGATGAGGCAGGCTGATCTATGGGCATTTGTCTGCCATTTAACCAGCCTCGCTAATAGCGGCTGGGATTATTTTACGCCAGATTAGTCAGCTGCTGGGAAACACTGTTCACGTCATCTTCACTGGGGCAATGGACTAAGGGCATGCTGGTTTGGGCTTGGGAGATTTTTAAGGCACTAAACTATTTTGCAAGGCCAGCCTGTGCATTTCACCCTTCTGTTCATTTTGTTTTAACTTTTAAACTACTTGGTGGGGGAAGGTGATCGTCTGTCACCATGGAGGTCTCTGCACTGGGGCCGGTCCCCTTAAGCTCCTTTCTTCCTATCGCAAAAGAGACATCTGGCTTAGGTCAGATAAATCAAACCCTCAGCTCCACTATGTGTACTGTGTGCGTTTCCTCTAACCTCCAAAGGATCGAGGTAGTGAGCTTGGCTACCCTGGAAACACCAAAAGTTAGGGGAGACCAATCTCATCCTTCTTGCTGTACCACGCACCATGTGGTTATTCTGTGACATAAAGCTTGCAGGCTGTCCAGAGGAAGCCTTTGAGAGTTCCTGGATTTAAATGCATAAGCATTTACACACTGGGAACAATTTCTTTTGTTCTGCTCCTGATAGATAAGAAAGTAGGAAATGTCAGTCTCCCACAGCTGGCAAGACTGCTGGCTGCAGCTCTGAACAGCTGAGACAGAGCTGGAAGAGGGAATAAAGTCACCAGATAGGAGGGAAAGAAAAGGAAACAAACTCAAGGAAAGCATGAAAAGCATCAGGTGAAGGATCAGGCAGGCTATGTTAAAGCCCTGCAAAGCAGGGCAGAGCCATTTGCTGAATCTGTATAACACGTATAAAAATTTCCTAAAATCTTCCCAGAAAATGAGACATAGTTTAGCTGATGGAAGGGAATTATCCAGAGACACCCTGCTAATATGTTGTGACAAGCTCCCTGCTACAATGCGTTAGGTCTCCGCTTAAATGCAGCACCACAGAGAGAGAGTGTGAATGAGTGAGAGCTTGAGAGAGCTTCCCCGTGCTCAGCTGTGACTTGGAGAAATCTCCAGGAGAGAAACAAAAAAAACCTGCACTCACTCACTGCCCGCGGCAAGAAACAGCCTGGCTGCATCTCTGCCCAGCTGGTAAATGCTTCGGATCAGCTGCTCTGAACTGGGGGTGATTTTCAAGCTTTGATGCTTCACTGATATCTGAGGTGAAGGCAACCAGTCAGCCAGGATCAAACCTTGCTCTTGGTGATGCTCGTGAGTTACAGAACATTGATGGACTCTTTGGTATAAACTGAAAACCAATAACATTAAGTCAGTTCCTACCAGCAAGAGTTGGTCCTAAATAAGTAGGGTAATATCAGTTCTCTCTCTGTACCAATTCTCTCTCTATCTCTGTATCTGCATATACTTAGGAATGGATGAACTTTCTCTCTGGCTTCACTATTTCAATGACAGATATTCCCAGGGGATGTAAGAATTGGCACCTGCAGGGAAAAAAGGCTCTCACATTGCACAGTCTGATATGTGAACTGGAAGAAAAATAGGCTTTTGATTCACTATGATTTGTAGAGTTTTGCTGTTTGTGTTTATGAGCATTTGAAAGACCATGCTGTTCTCACAAGGAGCAGTCCTCATAACCAGCAGTTCCTTTGGCCTAATAGAGCAAGGAGTGAACATCCTTCATCTGCCTGGACTGGCTTGCTCGCTGGCTGGATTCAGAAGAAATGAAGCCATGTGAAGTGACTCAGAGGGCCCAAGGACTGACTGGAGGAGGCTCTACTCATAACAGAGATTGGCTGCAAGGAAGAGTCTAACCCACTCAAAAAAAAGTACTTTAAAAGCAGAGATGGACAGGGCCGAGTGTGTCCTCCTCTTGCCCCCACACTACCAGCGTTACTGGCTCAAGGGTAAGGACAGGATGGGTGTCCATCATTGTTTTCAGCATCTAAAGTGGCAGTTGTTATTTCCAAGGACCGGACCTTGCGCAAATAATCACACATTACCAAAAATCAGACATTCCCATAATGGCAATGGGGCAGCATGGGGCTGAACTTCACCGCCCAGGGCTGTCCTCCAAGGAGGGCCAGGACAGGGAGACTTTGAGCCAGCTGTGGCTGAGTTTCGGACAGCACTGAGATCTCCGCCTGCTCATCTCAGCCAGACAGGCTGACAGCACAGCAGTCGCTGTGGAGGGAATTGCCCAAGGCAAAAAGTGATTCTAAAGGATCAGCTGGAAAACACTAAGCAGTGTGAGACAGTGGCAGGCAAAAAGCCCTGGTCCAGCTACCAACCCTGGGGGAGGCAGATCTGCAGGGAGAGCCCTGCCTGTCTGTAATGCAGGACGAGCTGTGATAATGGCTTTGCTCAGCAGGGAACTGCCTGGGGGGACCTTTGCTCGATTAGAAATATTTCTACACCTAATTGCCTTGACAAAGGAGAGCAGCGCTGGAGGCCCTCCAGGGCTGTGGAGGCTGGTGCCCAGTCACATAAGACAAATCCAGCCGTAGGCAGAGTAAATGCCATCATCCTCTTCCCTACTGCTGAAGCTGCCCAGACCATTTTTTTTGCCACTCTTGATATTTTCGTTTGGCCGTTGAACCGACAACATATACTTCATACAGCCCCATTTGTAAAGGACTTGACCTGGGCTGTGTGCAGATGTGTGTCCAAACATCCTATGGACCATTCAAGCATCATGCTCTGATTTAAGGAGCTCTGCTGAAGGGACACAAATCTAAGGGCAATATGTGGAAGCCAAAGGAGCAGGTTTGTAACCCAGATCTCACTACAGGACGAGTGGAAAGCTTTGCTTTTCTCCATAGGAAACACATGCGAACCAAGGGTCAGGTTTTCCTCCCTCTCAAGTCCTCACCTAGTATCAATCCACTCACTGCTGGGCAGGGGTGAGCCTGTTAAATATTCAGCTACTTAATAAAAGAGTCACTCCTGTAAGAATTTGGCTAAAAGCATTAAGATAGGGGGTTCACAGAATAATTTAGGTTGGAAGAGCTGTCTGGGTGACTTCTGGGGCACACTTCATCTTGTCCTAGGGCTGGAGCCTGAGATAGGCCAGGAGGATCTTCCCTAGGAAAGCTCATGTCTCTGCAATGAGGATAGCAGCCAGGGGCACCCATGCTCCCCACCTCCTCAGTTCAGACGCAAGTGGGTTTAGGTTCACTGACTTTGTGCAGAACGTGCTAGTGAGGGACCTGAGCAAGGATGGACTCCCTGGCCCTTGCAGAAGATCCATCCCTGCCTGAGTCTGCCTCTTCCTTCTGTTGGAGACAACCTGCAAGGCTTTTGGCTGTGGCTATCCTCTCTATCCAAAGGGTCAATGCTTCTCCAACTGCCCTTAATTTTTTTTTTCTATGCTATAGTTCATTTCCAAAGTCTTCAAAAATTGTATTTAAAAGCGCTTTGTATCTTTAACCCTCTCTCTGTCATAGCAACCTGGTCATTTGTCATTCATACTTGGCACAGATTTAATCTCATTGTCTCTTGACAACTTCCATTTTCGTTAGTGCAGGTACTGTACTCCTATGAGGCTCATGTTTCAGCTTAAGATACATTTCTGAAAAGCTTTTTCAATTGCAGGCAGATTCCTGTTCTTGTTGCACTATAAAAGGTATTTAGATATGAAATAGAAAGGGATCATTTCAGGGAGAAGTGCCAAAGGGCTGCAACCAGCTAGGGCTGAATCCTGGAAGACAGGAGTACACATGTTTTGGGGGTGTGAGGAAGAAGGAGGAAGGGATGTTGGGGCGGGGGGGACAGTGCAAATGTGAACAAGCAGAGGGAAAGAGCTGTGTGAGGCAGTCCTCCTCTTCAGTCCTTTGCAGGAGAAATGCATATGGCTCTCTTTTACAGGAGGGAAGAGAGACAAATTATAAGGTTATCCTTCTAGCTCTCACCTGCAGATAGCCTAGAGTACCTCTGGAGAGCCTCAGGGGCTCTAGTGCTCTTCTAGCCATGCAGTAAAATAGCTGATGCGCTCTTCAAAAACCCGTGCTATTGTACTGGGGTGGAATCCAGCCACAACAGTGCACCCTCAACTTCCCTGCCCCATGCAGTGGACAAGGGCAAAGGCTATTCTTGGTGGTGGTCTGACTGCAGCAGCCTCATGCCTTCACATAGCTCATAAGCACTGAGCTATCTGGGCCTGCCTCCAACCCTGGAGACTTAGCTTTTACCATTTCCCATGCAATGACTGTAAAATCAGTAAGCTTCCAACTGATTACCCTTTTAAACAGCATCTGCCACATCAGATTCAATGGCAATAAATAGGAAAGGAATTGAAATGAAAATAACCTTGGATGTGACAATCCTTGGAAGTTGCATGATTCTCTTTGCCCCCACAAAGCCACCAGTCATAATTTGCTCTTCAGAGGGAGACTCTGATATCCCATGGTCTGATGACTGTGTGCAAGGGTGCATAGCTATTGCTGCTTTTTTCAGAGTCTTCTCCGCACTTCATATTCCTTTCCAAAGCAAACTAGGTTTCTAGAGCAGACAGGAGAACAGCTGCAAAATAAAAAAACTAAGGCAATAAGTGAAAGTGCTAGAGGTAGCCCCAGCACTGTTAAAAACCCACTGGTCTACAAGTAGGAATTAATTATAAAAGCACATACAAGTATGTGTGTGTATATGTCAGGCCTGGGATAGAGGAGAAGGGAATTGTACGGTCAGGTCCTTGAATCTGGGAATTTGTCTCACCAGAAAAACATGTGGGCTTTAAGCCTTGCACACTAAAGCCAATAAAATATCTTGGTAACCAAACCCTCAGGCAACATCCATGACTAGTCAGATGGTAGACAATGGACTTTTAAAACATAGGTCTTTTGTGGCATCAACTCTATGGGCTTTCTACCTGCCCAGGTCAATATCTGCTGACAGGTTCAGTGTAATATGTTGAAATAAGTGGTTCTTAGCCAGGCTAACCTATCTGCCTTCTTTGTCTGGGTTTAAGAACAGACTTGATTTTGTTGATCTCCTGTGCTCGTGTCTATTTTCACGGTCTCTTTCACCACTAACCATTAGCTTTTCTCAACGCATCAGCAAGCCCTCTTTTCACATGGGGTGTCTCTCCAATGGGCTGTGGTTACTCGCTTCTTTTCTCCCTCTTTCTCCTTAAGGCATCTTTCCTTTAAGAGGCCTTATAGCAGTAAAATATACTTCTAAGAAAAAAAACCTAAACCCTATCCTTGCAAACTGGTTACTTACACCAAACTTTGCACCTCAGCAAAGTTCTATTTGCCTTCCCTTCTGCCTGGTCTGTCTTCTAAGAGAGAATTTTTCCAGATAGGCAGTTACCCTGGAGATGCTCTGTAAGACGCTCAAGGGTGGCATTGGATAAATAGCATGGTCAGATACAGCTGGAAATTGAAGGTGACTGTGAAAACCAGGCACTTTAAGAGACACAGAGGAAAAGGACTGCTAATTCATCATCACGCTCACTGGGCTATTTAGGTCATCTTGAAAAAAAAAAAGCTAGTGGACTAGACATCACATGGTTTTGGGGTGTGTATATAGCTGATCTGCTTCTCAGAGGCAGGAAAAAGCCCCATCATCTTCTCCATTGTCTTTACAATCCTTCTCTTTAATGAAAACACTTTTCCTAACCAAAGACTGTCTTGCCATGTTCTCTCAGCCTTGCTGAATTTACCTTGTGCTTGGATTGTGAAGCCAGCAGAAAAGGGCATTTCAGGCATCCTGGAATTGTGGTCATTGCAGCAAGACAACACAGTGTTCCCATCATCAACTTGCCATTACTTCCAGATTTGCCTTACCTTTCCAAACTCCCTGTCTCTTGTTAGAAATGGAAGAGCTGTGATCAGAACACTGATTTATTTCACCATCTCTTTTCTCTGTCTCCAGGAGTTTTCACAGAATCACAGAATGGCCAAGGTTGGAAGGGACCTCTGGAGATCATCTAGTCCAACCTCCCTGCTCAAGCAGGCTCAGCTAGAGCATATTGCCCAGGACTGTATCCGGGTGGGTTTTGAATCTCTCCAGTGAAGGAGACTCCACAACCTCTCTGAGCAACCTGTTCCCGTGCTCAGTCGCCCTCACAGGAAAGAATTTTTTCCTCATGTTCAGATGGAACTTCCTGTGTTTCAGTTTATGCCCGTTGCCTCTTGTCCTGTCACTGGGCACCACGGAGAAGAGTCTGGCCCCATCCTCTCGACACCCTCCCTTCAGACAGTTGTACACATTGAGGAGATTACCTCTGAGTCTTCTCTTCTCCAGGCTAAACAGGCCCTCCAGCTCTCTCAGCCTTTCTTCAGAGGAGAGATGCTCCAGTCCCCTCATCATTTTTGTAGCCTTCCACTGGACTCTCTCCAGTAGGGCCATGTCTCTCTTGCACTGGGGAGCCCAGAATTGGACACAAGTACTCCAGGTGAGGCCTCCCCAGGGATGAGGAGAGGGGGAAGATCACCTCGACCTGCTAGCAACACTGTTCCTAATGCATCCCAGCAGGCCATTGGCCTTCTTGACCACAAGGGCGCATTGCTGGCTCATGGTTAACCAGTCCACCAGGACTCCCAGGTCCTTCTCGGCAGAGCTACTTTCCAGCAGGTCAACCCCCAGCCTGTACTGGTGCCGGACCCTGCACTTGCCTTTGTTGAACTTCAGGAGGTTCCTCTCTGCCCAACTCTCCAGCCTGTCCAGGATAGCCTTCTGGTGTGTCAGCCACTCCCCCCAGTTTAGTATCATCAACAAACTTGCTGAGAGTGCACTCTGTGCCTTCATCCAGGTCATCGATGAATATATTGAACAAGACTGGACCCAGGACTGACCCCTGGGGGACACCACTAGCTACAGGCCTCCAACTAGACTCTGCACCACTGACCACAACTCTCTGAGCTTGGCCATCCAGTCAGTTCTCAATCCACCTCACTGTCCACTCATCTAGCCCACACTTCCTGAGCTTACCTAGGAGGATGTGATGGGAGACGGTGTCCAAAGCCTTGCTGAAGTCCAGGCAGACAACATCCACTGCTCTCCCCTCATCTACCCAGCCAGTCAGGCCATCAGAGAAGGCTATCAGATTGGTCAAGCATGATTTCCCTTTGGTGAATCCATGCTGACTATTCCTGATCACCTTCTTGTCCTCCACATGCTTAGTGATGACCTCCAGGATGAGCTGTTCCATCACCTTTCCCAGGATGGAGGTGAGGCTGACAGGCCTGTAGTTTCCTGGCTCCTCCTCATTCTTGCCCTTGTGGAAGACTGGGGTGACGCTGGCTTTCTTCCAGGCCTCAGGCACCTCTCCTGATCTCCAGGACCTTTCCAAGAGGATGGAGAGTGGCCTAGCGATAACATCCACCAGCTCCCTCAGCACTCATAGGTGCCATCAGGGCCCATGGATTTATGGATGTCAAGTTTGGACAAAAGATCTCTAACCTGATCCTCCTCAACCAAGGGAGAGTCCTCCTTTCTCCAGACTTTCTCTCTTGTCCCCAGGGTCTAGAATTCCTGAGGACTGGCCTTAGCAGTGAAGTCTGAAGCAAAGAAGGCATTCAGTAACTCTGCCTTCTCTGTATCCTTCGTTACCAGGGCACCTGCCCCATTCAGCAGCGGGTCCACATTTTGCCTAGTCTTTCTTTTGCTACTGATGTATTTGAAGAAGGCCTTCTTGTTGTCCTTGACATCCCTTGCCAGATTTAATGCCAACTGGGCCTTAGCCTTCCTTGTTGCATCCCTGCACACTCTGACAACATCCCTGTATTTCTCCCAAGTGGCCTGTCCCCTTTTCCACATTCTGTACACTTCCTTCTCCTGTTGGAGTTTGGCCAGGAGTTCCTTGCTCATCCATGCAGGTCCCCTGCCTGCTTTGCTGGACTTCTTACTCAGAGGGATGCACTGCTCTTGAGCCTGGAGGAAGTGATGCTTGAATATTAACCAGCTCTTCTGAACCCCACTTCCCTGAAGAGGCCCTACTCCACGAGATTCCTCCAAGGAGGTCCCTGAAGAGGCCCAGGTTAGCTCTCCTGAAGTCCAGCGTTGCGATTGCACTTGCTGCCCTGCTCCCTCCTCGCAGGATCCAGAACTCCACCATCTCACGGTCACTGCAGCCAAGGCTACTCCCAACCTTCACCTCTCCAACCAGGCCTTCTTTGTTTGTTAGTACAAGGTCCAGCAGCACACCTTTCCTTGTTGGCTTCTCCACCACCTGGGTCAAGAAATTATCATCAATCCTCTGCAGGAACCTCCCGGACTGTTTGTGCCTAGCTGTGCTGTCTTCCCAGCAGATGCCAGGGGGGTTGAAGTCCCCCATGAGAACCAGGGCCTGTGATTGTGAGGCTACTTCCAGCTGTCGGTAGAAGGCCTCATTGACGACTTCTTCCTGATCAGGTGGCCTGTTCTAAACCCCCACCACCGTGTCCCAGCATGTTAGCCTGCCCTTTAATCCTTACCCCTAGGCTCTCAACTTGTTGTTCACCCACCCCGAGGCAGAGCTCCACACATTCTACTTGCTCCCTCACATAAAGGGCAACTCCACCACCTCGCCTTCCTGGCCTGTCTTGCCTAAAAAGCACCGAGCCATCCAGGACAGCATTCCAGTCATGTGAGCTATCCCACCGTGTCTCTGCAACTGCAACAAGATCACGGCCCTGCAACCACACACACATCTCTAATTCTTCCTGCTTATTCCCCATGCTGCGTGCATTAGTGTACAGGCATTTCAGAGAGCGTGCAGGCTTCTCAGGAGAGGTGCAAGAGGATCCTCCATAGGCATGTCCTGTGCTGACTCCCCTGGCTGCATGCACCTGCTGGAGGCATCCTGACTTGAGCGGCGTTTTACTGACTACCCTGTCTCTATAACACTGCCCTTCCCCCATCTTTCCTAGTTTAAAGCCCTCCTTACCAGGCTGGCCAACCTGTTGCCAAAGATGCGCGTACCTGGCTTGGTGAGGTGGATCCCATCTCTTCCCATCAGCTGTTGATGTTCAGACAGGGTCCCATGGTCGTAGACAGTAAAACCCTGCTGCTAACACGAGCAGCACAGCCAGTTGTTAACTTGGGAAATCTGTCTACTCCTCCTCCCACCCCTCCCCCTCACAGGTAGGATGGAGGAGAAAATGACCTGGGCTCCCAGACCCTTGACCACCATCCCCAGAGCTCTGAAATCCTGTTTGATGGTATCCAATTTGCCCTTGGTGTCATTAGCGCCCACATGGAAGAGCAGCAGAGGGTAACAGTCCGATGCATGAACAAGCCTTGGCAGTCTTTCCATGACATCTCTTATTCGAGCCCGTGGCAGGCAGCTAACCTCTCTAGACAAGAGGTCAAGACGGCAGATAGGTGCCTCCGTCCCCTGCTGCAGGGAGTCACCCACAACAATTACTTGCTGCTTCTTCCGGGTGTTCCCGCATGGCACAGGGTCTGTCAGGCCAGTAGCTTCCCTTGAAGCCATGCCCAGCTCCTCCTCAGTCTGGAGGGTGCTAAACATGTTCCTCAAAGGCAAGTCTTGAGGAGGAACAAGAGCCTTTCTCCTTGTGTGAGAAGTGACCAGTTTCCAGCCTTCTTCAACAGTGTTATGATGTACCATTTCACATGGTACAGAGCCCTCTGGCAACCCCACTGTAGTGGGGGATGGGGACTCCTGGAGCCGCATGGTGTCTGAGAATACCCCGTCTATCTCTTTCTCATCTTCTTTTCATCTCTTTTTGTCCACCCAGGGCCCCTGGTAGAGAATTTCAGCCAAAGTCTCCTGGTAGGACTGTAGGGGCACAAGGGACTGAAATCACACTCAGCCTAGTATGTGTGTAGGTCATCTTCCCAATACTTCATCCCCCTCACCCTGCCTTGCATACTGTGTATCCTCCTCCTGGTTACAGCATGTCCCAGCTCCCTGGTTTTCCATCTCAAGGCTGCCATGAAACTTTGCAGATGCATAAAACTTCTTTCTTCCCCTGACTCTCCGAACTCCTGTTGAACATACCAAGACTTGCAGATGTCATTTACAGAGTGATAAATACCCATTATATGTTCTAGCCGAATCCTTCATAATGATTCTATAGCCTCAGTGAAATCAATAAAATTTTCTGCAGCTTTCCAAGCTGAGTGTCAGTCAAACAGAAATGTTCTTTCTTCTGATTCCTCCGAAGTGTCAGACTAAAATCAGAACTCTGTCTCCTTCTCACGGGAATCTATTAACTTCTAATATTATCAGCAGTTCTCAGTTAATAATGGTCCTACTTTCTAATTATGTCGTATACGCGTGGAGGAGGGAGAATGCAAGCACAAAGGTTTTGTTAATGTGAGAGAAATATATAGGATCATCTCCTTTCTGAAAGTGCTGTGCATGTGTGTTGTGTGTATTGGAAAAAGACTGCATAGGAGCGCACGATGGGGGATGGGAAAATAAGCCATCATCAGCTTTATCTGAGAGATTGTAATTGAAATTAAATTGTATTTGATGTACCATGATTAGCAATTCCAGAGTGAATGTGAGGCAAGCAAAGTGATAGTACTCATGTGAAATGCCTTGTTCAATCACTTCTCAGCCCTATTAAAGTCATTTGGAATCATCATTCCTTGCCTTTGGCACATACTCGCCTGACCCAGGAAATGTGCACTCTGAAGACATCATTCATGGGCCAAGAAGCTAAGCAGCTGGGAAGTGCCTGGCTCTTTTCCATGAAGTAAGCCTGTCTCTTATTGCGGGTCCGGAGCTTTGCCTGACTTGAAGGCCTAGGTTCCTTTGCAAGTGGGTCAAGATCTACTGATCTACTAAATGGTAACAAAAAAGAATAGGGGAGATTGTGCGAAGCACAGATAGCTTGCCTACAAGAGGAACTGATGGGAAATCTCACTCCTTTCAACTTTCCAGTGGAAAGTTGAGAAGCCAGGGGAGACTATGACTAATGCCCACTCATGGTCACAGCTCTGCCAATCCATATTCAATAATCCAGGCTTCTCCCTACCCCTCCCAGAGGTGAGAGAGAGTCGGACAGGAGACCAGTGGTCACCTGACAACCAGGAGGTCAACAGATCTCCAAAGAATGGGCTAGCAAGAATTGGAACCACAGGTAAAGATATGGCTTAAGCCATAATCTTAGAAGTTTCTTTCCATTCAGACTTTTTTGCTCTGTCTGGCTAGAAAGCCCTCTGTGATAGCTCTGCCCAGGAGAAGGGCCATTCCCTGCATTCACTACCATCAATATAGCAACGGGTGTGATGGACTCTGAACCTCCAAAACAGGCTTGCTGGACATCTCAGCCAGCCTTTACAATCCTCAGTAGCCTACTGTGTCTAGATGTCAGCTTCCAAATGGTTGAAGTTCAACTGGAGATGCAAAGGAGATGGACCTGGTAGTCTGTTGGGACAGTTTAACAGAGCCTCCCCTGTTAGACCATACACTTATATCCAGCAGGGCCCCTGGGTTGTCTATGGTGACCTGTTAAGTCCTGATACTGAGGCTGTTCCCCTTGGTACAGTGCCTAGCTGCTCCTGTTCCTCACTCCCAGTCCTGTATGAGGTTCTCTGTTGTGCTGGGATTCAGTTTCTGACTCTGCTTAGTAAACTGGAAGGGGGGAACTGACTGGTGTTTAAAGTCTCCACATTCCTTCATTTTCTTTCGTATGCTTCTGCCAGTGCTAGTGCAGAGAGAGCTGCCCCTAAAGGCATTGCCTTATTGGTTTCCAGGACCCGCGGCAAATTTCACAGAAGGAATTTGTCTGAACGCAAAGCAAGAGGCATATCTCTTTATTGGTTTATTTTAAGTTCCTTAGAGGCCAAAGGGTTTTTCACCACACTGAACACTAAAACAGTCATTTTGAATCTTGGGAGAATGAACTCTTAAATAATTCAGCAAAAATGATTCCAGGATGTTTATGAGATGGACGAAGGGATTTTAATTAGCAGGCAAGATCTCGTTTAAACTGTGTAGCACTCTGAAAGGGGGTATACTATCTCCTTTGAGAAGTTTTATGCTATTTCCAGCATGTATCTGATAAACTTTCTTTCACTGTAGGAGTGGCACTGATCTTGATTTAACCACATTAGGAGTCCTCAGGACTAAGGAAGCAATGTGCCACAAGGAGTGATGGTTCCCCAGAAGGGCAGGAGGCTGGCACTGTTTGGGTGGTCCATGTAGCAGCTGCAGGAATTTCTCACTGTTTGTAAGTACTACTTCCACAGACGTGGAGGGAAATGCCCTCAGCAGCAGCAAAGACAGTTGCACTGGCTGGAATAAGCTAAATAAGCACAACTTTATCTGTTCCAACCCTTAAGGAAAAGCGAAAGTGCGCCAGATTTTAAATACCTGGAAATGGAAGCCCTTCTTGGACAGGGCTGCCTCAGATGCCTGAGTCATATCATGCGTTCAGTGTTGGGGACTGCATATTCTTTTGCTGTCTTAGGACTGTGAACCACCTCCCTTCTTCCCTGTGCTGTACCAGCCACAATGAGTCATCCCCTCCATGCCATTTACTCAGCACATTCTCCCACTCAGACTGAGTCACTCGCAGCCAGTTAGCTGTAATAGTATTCCCCACCAGGACAGCACTTGCTCAGCAGGGGTTAACCTAGTGTATGGACTGATTTAGTATAAATCTGGGAATAACTCAGTGTTTCTGCTAGAAGGAAGTTAAAGGCAGAAGCTTTGCTCCTTCCACTCTTAGCAGATAGAAACTATGTCTCAGCAGTTTTTGGAGTAGGTGCAAACGCCCAAGTCCAGTTCCACGTACCTGGACCGTTACAGGACAGATCAACAGCCTAATCTGACAATCCCACTTGCCTGGAGAGCAAAGCTTTTTCTGTTTATGCAAAAAGACTGAGTTTGGATAAAGAGTATGTGCTGAGGACCTTGCCTTTCTGCTAGATGAACTCCAGTTCCTGGCTGCTCTAGTCATGGCCTTATTCCCATAGCTATGCCTATGATTTCCAGCCCTAGGGCTGTTGTAGAGCCTTTTACATGCAGATGGGACTGCAAAGTCAGTATTCAATTTTCACATCACTAAGCTCCTGAGTCTGATCATTTCAGTTGGACACAGGCTATCTGCTAGAAAGGCATCCAGCTTTGCTCTGGAAGGAGCAGAAGGATGGCTAGTGGCTTGTTGCATGGATTAGTCATGCTTGCAGTGGAAAAAAATTTGTGCCTCATTTCTGATGCAAAGCTGTTTGGGTTCAGGCTTTCATGACTGATTCTTTCGCCTCTGTATTCAAGAGCCCTTGAGCACCTTGTATTTTCTCTGCAGGCAAACACTTATTCATTGTGATCGAATCACCTCTCAATCTGTTGTTTTGCTTTTTTTTCCCTTTTTGATCAGCTAACCAGACTGAGCTCTTTAAATCTCTCACCGTAACATATTTTCTCTAACTCTCTGGTCATGCTTGGCCCCTCCTCTCAACCCCTTCCAGTTTTTCACCTTCTCCTGCAGACCAACGACCCTGGCAATACCTGAAGGACCCATGCAGGCTCATTGAGGTAGGCCCAGGGGAGAACACTTCTTTGCTTTCTTTCCTCTTTGCTACTCACCAATTCATCAAGCTTTGCACCTGCCTTTACTACCTGTGACTTTATATTTATTTCAAAGGTGATGATGAAATGGGAGGGAAGCACGTAGGTCTGGTGTCACTCCACCAGAAACATCCCCATTCAAAAGTGATTTCCCACCGATAGGTCTTTATTCATGTGCAAACCTTGGGCAAGCCAAGGTTTGTCAGGTGAAATCATATCTTTTCTCTACATTAACTTCTGGAAGTTCCCCCAAAAGGAGAAGGATTTATCACTTATTAGCACTTAATGCCAGGATGCTAGAGAGCTCCTTGCCCCACTCTGTAAGGACTCCTGAATGAAAATTTTCTTGGAATGTCAATTTGAAATTATACAAATATAATTTTGTTCCTATTAGACATCACTTAGCAGTGTTCTTGGTCACTAATGGATTGAAAAGTATTTTATTTCTCTTATGCCGTAAAAGCATATTTTTCTGCTCCTTTGCAAATGCACATAGTAAATATTGAAGATCTTTTCAAGACTGCTGGAATCTGTTCCTTGGAGATGTACAGAACAATGAAGCCTCATCAAAGGATCAGCCTTGAAATAACTAAGTTAGTCTTCTGAGGCGGGAAGGGAATCATCATCATTTTTGTAAGAGAGGAAGGTATTTCTTAAAAGACTTTAAAAGAAAAACCAAAGACAACCTCTGACTCTTGTTCTGGAACTGATACAATTACACAAAGCACATCGAAGCCCCAAGTGATCGTTTATAGCACACCATGTGAGAAACCTAGGCCTCCAGGAAAAACTAAATGAAAAGGAAAAAGGAAATAGGAGAACAGGAGCACTGGAGTAAGTATTTCAGGATTCACTTATTTCTGTTCAGGGATGCTGCAAATCTTAGACACCTACCAGCTGCATGCGTCCCTTCCTCCCCAGCAAGCAGCTGAATCAGAGAAAGGGTTGAGCGTTCCTCATAGCCTGGACCTGCCAAAATAATTCCTGTCACCTGGGTAGTGAGACTTGTTTCTTTCCTGAAACACCTTTCAGCCAGAAAGGTGCAAATCTGAATTTCCCCAGACACCTGGGAGGTTTCCTCTCTGCCTCCGTCACTGACTAGACTCATACTTAAGAGCGGAGGGCATGAGTACAGCTGCAGCTCTTGTAGCCTGGACATCTGAATGTGTCTCAGTGGACGTGCTGAGAGTTGGTAGAGCCATGCCAATGGGAACCTGGACTCCGGTGTTGTAGCAGATACACAGTGGATTTACTGGGAAAAGCTTATTCTCTCTCTTTCCACTGACTATGCCTTCATAGTCAACAAACCAGAGACTCCCAGAAGAGAGTACAAATGTATCTGCTTGTACCTTGTCCTCTGCAGCCTTTCTCTCCCCTCCTTCTCCTTGCTGACACCCCAGGAAAAAAAGCACGTTGTGCAATTTGGTGGCAGGATGGCTCAGGTGCTCAGCTCTGCAAGTTCAGACTTATTTCCAGATTTGAGCAAAAAACCACTTTCCTCTCCCTGTCAACAACCTGCAAGTGTCATCATGGTAAACAGAGGGCTCTTTAGAAATCATGAGTAATGGGCGCAAGCATGCCTTAACCTTAACCTGAGGAGTCCCCAGGTTTCAAGTATTTTTCTGCTACTGCTATCTTTCTTGCAAGACTGCTCTGACATATCAGACTGTGGCACTGGCAATAGAAAATAAAATGAAATCTGCAGTGCTTTCTTCCAAGATTCTTGAGGGTCTCATCAAAAAATCAGTGGGGGATTGTACTAGAAGCCTGGTTACTATTTGAAACACAGGGGTCTAGAAGTTGTGCTTGCATTTTAGTTTGAAATTTTTGCTTTCAGAAAGTCAGAAAATGAAGCAGTAACTTGAAAAGCACACAGATTCAGTTATTATTTCTTAAATATTGTGATTTAAATCAGCATTCTAAATTTGATGGAGAGGGTAGAGATGGAAAGGCTGAGTAGGGATTTCTCAGTTGGGTGTGGGGAAGAGTTCTCCTATATTTGAGAAAATAGCAATGAGACAAGAAGGTAGGCATTGCACCTTTGTGAGAGTCAAAGCTCAGCCAACCCCAGGATGAACTGCATACATACATAATTCTCATTACATATTCCACAAACAACTTCCACTCCGCTTCCAGATAGCCTCCCACCAGCCACTGAGCGAGATGATGTTGCTAGCATGACAACCACAAAGATGGGCAGCTCAGAAACTGTGGAGCGCAAACAGAAAAAGCAATCATCCATTGAGGTCAGAGGTTAGAGAATCAAACAGAGGTGGCCTGTCATTGGAAAGCAGGAATACACGACCGGAATCAGGGCAGCAGGCTGTTTTCCCATGCCACATTTTGAGATTTGAAGGGTGACAAGCCTAGAATTAGAATATCTGGCAGAAAATGGAAGTATTTCAGCAAAACGTTGAATTGCTTTGGTTCAGGAATGCTGCCTTGGTGCCACATAGCTTCAACAAAGGTTGCCTAAAATAGACAGTTTGAGTTCAATTCGTTTGTCTAAACGTGGATGCCTAATGTCATCTAAGATGCTATAAGCTATCTGAGATGTCCTTGGGGCTTGCAAATATGACATAGTACCAGTGGGAATATTACGCCCTTCTAAGGAGACAGCTGGAGGCTGAGGAATACCCTGTTGCATCTAAAATGGGGCTAGATCCCCCCATTTAGGCATATGCAATAAATCCCTGTAGCTGACTCACTCCTTATGCTCCATTGACTGCCCTTTCTGCAAGAGAAGCTGAGCGATACCAGTCACCCACATTGACACACATGTAGACACCTCACTCCAGCTATCAGTGTTGAATCTCAGGTGAAGGCACACTCTGGAGGAGGCTGACACAGAGGAAATCATCAGGAACTTGTAAGAGAAATAACTGGACAAAATCCCATGGCTTGTGTCTGGCAGACAGGATGAGGAGGATGATTCAGCCCTCCTGGCTTTCAAGAGCCTGAGTTTGTGACATGAGCAAATGCAGCAAAACACAATGGGCTGTAGGTCTTATTCCTAAGCACACTTCCCATATTTATTCCAGTACGTGGAAGCAAGCCTCAATGCTATGTAGCTGTGCTGCTGAAAGCTGTGCTGCTGAATGTGCCATGAAAGCGAGGGCGGGTTTTGTAGTAGGATAAATAGTGTTTCAATAGCAGTTTCTAGTCAGGGCTGTCACAGGTCTTTGCAAACCTAATTGGGGCAGGGGATACTTTCTTCCACTGATGTATTGTTCAAGCCATTGGCAGTGGAGGGGATCTGACAGCTGGGGAAGTTGCCATGTGCAAATTAGCAAGGTGTGAGTGAGAAAAATGTTATTCTGATAGAATTGCACCTGAAATTGAAGTCTGGAGCAAAGGGCTGAGGTGCTCTCTGCAAGATGATAATCCAGCTGATTGGAGCACAGATAGCGCATTCATCTGAAGAGCTCCAAACATCTGACAAGCACTAATTAACTAACCGCAGAGCTTTGCATGCTCCCAGCACTGGCCAGCATCTCCTTCTGCTGAAGGGAATGGCACAGCTCCCAACTCCCTAACTCAGAGTTGCCCCATTCCTGTCTGCTTTTGGAAAAAACAGCCTCGAGGGTGCATCAGTATGAATCAATCTGAATCAGTATGCATCAATATGCACCCATATAAAGATCAATGTGTTTCTCTCTGTAGGGTGAGGCTAAAGAGAAAGATGAGCAGAGTTAAAGCTGTTAAGAGAGCTACTGTAGCATAACACACAGAGGCACTCCCAGGGATCCAGGGCATGTGTTTCAGGTTTTGACCCTGTTTGGTGCATTTATTTTTTCTTTCTGCTTCAGTTTTCCTGACTATAAAAAGAGTAAGGACTCTGGCTTCTCCTGCAATGCCTTTGGGACTTCCTGATGAGCCCCCAGCAAATCACTTCCTTGAGCACCTATCAAGTGAAGTGTCATAAATTGGGGGTTGTGGATATGCTGGCCAGAAGCAGAAGGAGGAAATCACAAGTGAGTAGTCAAGTTACAAGTGCGTACCTAGGTGATAATCAGGATTTGCACCTTATCAAGCAGTTCAAAGAGCAGCTGCCACAGCGCCAAGTTCCTGCCTGTGAATCTTCTCTACCTGAGCTGGGCAGGAAGCCAGCAGCTGTGGATTGTGGGGAGAAAGAGCTTCCTCTGGTTTCCAGGAATTTCCTTGTCCCTGTGCTCTGCAGCCCGGGGTCCTCAAACCAAGTGAACCATGGTGTGAAACACCAGCTTGTCCTGGGATGAACGAACAGGACGCCTTCTCCAAGACACTACGGCCATTTATCAGGAGAGCTCAGTGGGCTGCCCTTGTACATGGGCTTCCTGTCACTTCCTGCGACTGGAACAAATTATCCTGGTGCCTGTTGGCAAAAGCACTACAATGGCCTAAGAAATGTGAAGCGCTACAGTGGCCTAAGAAATGCACCAGCTATAGCTGTGCAACTGGAACAGCAAGGACCCTGAGAGTGAGTAATAAGCAATTAGAAAGCTAGACTAACAAGCAAGACATCTGTAGTCTGTGAAAGGAATAACAGAGGTCTCTGAAAGACACCAGTGCTGGTGTATGGAGAAGGATGCAGACACTGGAAAACATCCAAATATAGCTTTCCAGGAAGGCTAGCAAGAATTCAAGGCAAGCCCTATTGCTTGTCCATTTGATATATAGATTATTAAATGATATATGACAGAAGATAACCTCCTTGGTATCGCGTCTAAGGGACAGGTTTAATGTAAGCGTAGGGAAGCTGCTGCTTGCATTCATGTTATTGGGTAGCTTATCCTGCCCTGCTGTTGATCAGCTGGTGGCAGAGCAGAGTTACATTTGCTACTTGCTACCCAGGCCTGGCAAAGCAACCCAACTGATGGACCTGATGCTGGGTCCAGGTATGTATCTGGCACAGAAGGAGTGAGCTGGGAAGAGGTGGGTCAAAGCACCTATCTGTACCTTGGTTTTGCAAATAAGCTCAGGCTGGACATTTAGTTCAGGATGGACTATGCGTCTTTGGCATTTGAGATGCCCAGATCCCCGGCTGGGAACCTCAGCAAACTTTCCTAGTTTGTAACAAAACTGAAGCCATTTAAATTTTTCCCTGGATTTTACTGCTGCTATTTTCCACTCATGAACCCCACACTAAAATCAAGAACAATTTCATGCTACCAGTGGCTTTCAGCAAGAATTTAAACCTGGGCAGCAGATCAGAGGATGTATGTCAGCTCTTGTTTATTGAGCTCCAAGTGAGAGCACTTAATGTCTTGGAGTGGGCAGAGGAAATGAAACAAGGGCAATAAATATTTGTTCTTTGCCTGCAAAGGAATTTCCCTGTAAGCCTCACCAGTTTCCAAAAATACCCTGACGTGTTATTTTCTCCTGTCTCCTATTGATTCTTGACGCTGTCACTGTGACAGACAGTGGAAAGTGCTCTGCAAACACCCTTTCAACAGAGAAAGCTTTCAGCTGCCTTTTAATTTTTTGTTTAATTTTTATTTTCATACCTTTACTGTCTTTTGGGTATCAGGAGTGGGGATCGTTGGTTTCGAGCCTGACTAAGTCACTGACTGTCTAATTTCCTCATTCTTGCACATTTTATGATTCCTCACTGATATTACTCTTGATGTAGTTTTCAATCCGAGGATTTGATACTGAAAGCTAATAAAGGGCTGGTTAAAAATTAATTGTTTTCCTTTGTAACGAAAATAAATAAATGAATAAAGATTAGCAGCTGCACTAATAATATGCACAAAATAATAGTGTCTGCCTGAAAGCCTGCCTAGTGAGATAGGTATTATTGTGAGCTGCTTGAGTGATCTACGGAGATAATTTGTCAGATGGTTTTGCTCCAAACCTCTGTCTTCACCTAATAAGCAGAGTGTTTCTCCTGTGTATTAGTTAGCTATCTGAAATTGGTTGAATATATTTATGAACCAAATTCAGTTCAGGTATCACTGGCAGACTGCTTTTTGTTTTTATCTTTTGGCACTGAAAAGCTGCTCGCTGCCTCAGACTCTGGGTGACAGATATTACAAAGAGTCTCAGAGACGGTTCCAGACCTGGGATGCTTCGCTTCCTGCCCACGAGAACTCTCTTCCAGAATGACAGACCTGTATAAAAGACATGAGGAGCAGGGTAGAGAATAGGGGTAAGGTTGGATGGTTTTAGGAATAGGATGCAATGCAAATTTCTTCTCAAGGGCTTGCTCTTTTGGTAGTTGACTGTGGCTGTTGAGTGGATCTGGATAAACTCACACGGAAAGTATGAATGAATATCAGAGAGGTCTTGGATGCCCTCGTTAACAGCTTGTATGTCATGTGGACTTGATCCAATGTGTGCTACAAAACCAGCTGTCTTTCATTCTGGTTATGGTCAAAGTCTCAATTTATCAAATTAGCAGCTTTCCTCCTTTTATTAAGACACAGTAATTAACGATTTGCCCCCTCTTAACCAGTCCGGTTAAGAAACACAGGAAGTCCGTTTAACCTGTCTTCACAGTTGCATATGATCAGGTACTGCAGCTCAGTTGATGGGTGGTAACATCCTAATTCAGCCTTCACAGTCTTGGTGAACGGGACCTCCCCTGACGCAGTTGGACTCCTTCTCTTCCTGGAGAAGGGCCAACAGGCAGGGGATGATGGCACTGGTAGGTGAAGTGGTCTGCAATTTTCTTTTCTATTCCATGCAAAAATATTTGTAACATTGACTGCTGCATTGCAGGGACCAAAGACGTGTCAAGCAGGACCAGGGAAGCATCTATTAAACAGTAAACATTTCTAACAAACTGCATGAAAAAAACTGCAGCAAATGAGCACCCATCTGACATGGCATGTGGCTTTCCACATGTTGCAGCAGAGCTCCTGACAGCTGTAGGGCCCGCACAGCTGGCAAAAAAATGAAACTTGGGAGGAAGCTTACCTAGTGCCTACCTCAGCTGCTGAGGGTTTTCTGGATAAAATGGTTTCTTGAATGGAAAATGACGATTTGTAAAAGTCGAAGTGATTTGGGTAAAAGCAGAGGATAAAGGAAAATGTTCAATTTCTTTGAAAAAAAAAGTTCATCTTACTGAAAGGTGTTGTTAGTTGACAAATATAACAATACATGTAAAAGGGTTAACTGAAAAGATTAGCTCTGAATGGAAACATTTTGATTGATTCAGGCCCCCTCCTTTTTTTTTGGAGAACTATTTTTGTTTGTAAAAGCTGTGCTATTCTGATATGAAGAGTTTTCACAGCCTTACCAGAGAGTTGGGTCTGTTTGTAGTGATGGACTTGCTTGGTCAATGCAAAGGCCTGGTAGTCTTAACAGCTGCTAGACTAGAGGCTGGCAGGTTTTTTCTACCTCTTTCCAGCATGACAGCTGAAAACTATAAATTCCCATCGAGGTCTTAAGCATCGGTGGCTCCTCCATTTCTCTACCATCAGAGACAAGGGAGGAAATGGCTTGTTCTTGTGCCCCTTCAGACCTTCTGCACCTCCTATCAAATACAGTACAGGCAGCAGATAAGCAGCTTGTTGAGTAACGGCCAAGCTGGAAAATGACATGAGAGAAAATATGCAAATAAGAATTCTCTGGAATTTCTCTCCTGTGCAAAATTTCTGTCTTTCAGAGTTTTCTTTTGTTATTGGTTGTAAAAGGGATGTTCTGAGGGACTGAAAAAAAAATAGTGATTTTGGAAATGTCAAAATATTTTAACAGTTTTTGATTGACGTGAAAAAACACAGCATTGTCAAAATGGAAACGTCTCTTCCCCATCGATTGCAAGACCATGAAATGCTGTTACACCTCAACTCAAGTGATTAAGAAATAGGAGATGGCAGGTACACAAAGGAACTGAAAAAATAAAAGTGGCTTATTATTGCTTGTGATTTAGGCCCATAGAGTACGTGTGTGTGTGTGGGGGGGCAACGAGGGGTTGAAAGTGCTGCGTAGTTGTAGGAGCCCTATGGTCAGCTTTACACAGGCTGATTAGGGTGGCCTCCCCATTAGCTGATATCCAATTTGTTTTACCTCCCATAATTGTGCAAGATAGGCAAGTTTCAGGAATAGTGCTTCTGGCCTTTCTGAAGCTCATTTCTTATTTGCAGAGCAAATAATAAATAAAAAATTCACACAGGAATTAATAGCAAGATCTTCCGATGAGTTTTGCTGGGTGGGTTTCTTGCAGCAGATGCTGCCATGGGGTTCAGAAGTGGCTGCAATAAGACTGGAAGGAGAGTGAGATGCAACCGAATGGCCTCCCTGCTCCCATGCCTGTCTCTGAGAGCGGCCTTGCAATGTAATAGCCAGCGAATTGCAGTGCAGCGCCTTGGGCAGCATGGCTGTAATGTCCTGGCTCCAGCCCACATGCTCAGTCCTGGTCCCAGCCAGGCGAGAGCCTTGGAGGGTTGGAGAGAAGAACAAGGAAAAATATTTTGCTGCCAGGAGAAGACGCCTATTGCTTGCAAATAAAACCAGGCAGATGGCCTGCTGAATTTCAGTCCTTAATTAAAAGTACTTTATTCTCTAAGCTAATTATAGAATAATCTCTGCTGCGGGAGGGGATCCTTTGGCATGGCAAGGGCGGTAATGAACATCTCATTCTGCCTCCTCATCAGTAGATTCAGCCCTTCATTCTGTTGCCTTATGAATAAAGATACTCCTGGCTGTTTGCTCTGAAGTAGACCCTGAGGAGGGAAATGAAAGAAAGGAATAAGAGGTTTCAGAGAGCCCTGGAGTGAAGAAAGAGCACTGAGGCACAGGAAAGCCAGCCAGCTAGCCTGCTCTGCAGAGCATTGTGTTGCTGTGTTGCCTCTCTGTCCGCAGTGTCTGTCACTGCTTGGTATCCCAGGCATCTCCATGCAAGTCTAGACAGCATGCTCAGCTGTCACTATTAGTGAAAGCTCTGCCAAAGCAGATACGTTTCTTCCAAGTGTTTTTACTGGGACAAAAAACTGTCTTTGGACAATGTTTCACACGACTAAAAGAGGTTTCAGCCAGCGCTGCAGTTCTTTTCTTTTCTGGATTTGTAGTTTAAAATAGCTCCAGCCTCACCGCATTGCATGAGCCCCTGAAGCGCAACCTCACTGCAAGCCCTGGCTGCTCCCTCCAGGAGAGCATATGATAGCTTAACTTTCATTTCACAAGCACAGAAAGCTCTGAGAGTGCAGCATTGTAGAGAAAAGCTCAAAACACAGATGCCAGATTAAGTGATAAAGGAAAACTGTGCAAGCTGTAAAAGTTTAACAGCTTGAGCAATGCCAGTGCTGGTAGGCAGACCCCCGTCCCTGATTCTCGGGGACACAGGGATCCTGGGGTGGCATCGATGTGCCAGCAGTTCTCATTCCAATGAAATAGCCATTGCTGTTGAAAAGCACCTCCTATAACCCAAACTTGTCAAAGGGCACCCATCACTTTGATGGCTCTGCTAAGCGATAAAAGATATGGCAGGCTTTTGCCCTCCTTTCTTGTCTGTCTCCAGCAATCCTTCCGAAATTGAAAAGCAGCACAGTCCACTCTGTCCCCTTCCATCTCTTGCTGACACTAATTTTTCTGGATGCCCTTTGTGATTTCCCTGGGTCCTCAGATTTATTGTCCTTACTGCAACCTTACCTCACGAGTAAAGAAAGAGCAAAGGCCAGGGCCTACAATGATCTGCTCGACTCCTTGTGAGAGGCTTGGGCTGGCCCTGCCTTATCGCCGCAAACCTCAAGTCTTATCAGGGAGTGTCAGCAGGGGCCGTGTCTTTCAGACAGGACTTAGAGAGAGAGAAATGCCAGGGAGATAGAGATCAACACCATTTCCAGTCTCTTTCTCCATCAGAACAAAAGTGAATGAAAGGGGTCTTTTTCAGCTCCTCTCCAGTTTAAGGGAGGCGGGGGTAGGGGGAAAAGGATGGAAAAATACTCAGTAGACGAGAAACTTTTCATGCAATTTTTTCTGCCTGCCTTTCTATATATAGGTTTAATTAGAACATGAAAGGCGCCTCAGGATTATGCCGTGAGATTTGTTTCTTTAGCCATGTAGCTTATGCCCTGTGGTTTCAATAACGCTGCCCTGACTTTGTTAGCCTCCAAGCAAATATCTACCTATGGAAATTGCAGAATTATCCTTCTGCTGTCATGGGTCAAAGCACCATGTGAGCTCAGGAAAGTAAGAGGTAGTGCTTTAAATGCTCTCTAATTATCTCTAGCAAAGGTTACAGAGGAAGCAGTTTGGTGCCTGCAAATTGAATTCTTGGGAGGCAGTTGTGTCTCTTGCTCCCCACAAGCCCTAAGTGGTGGAGGCAGATTAACTCTTTCTTGCCTACCTGGAATTTTAGGCAAAGCCTGAAAAGGGGTGGAGGGTACATCCATCAACCAGATTCATTCTGGCTGCCAGGCCAGCTTGGTTTGCCCATCGTATCTGAATTAGCTTGGAGAAGGGATGCGGCCACACAACTGATAGCTGCTCCTTGTGGGAGAGCCAGTCATCTGCATAGCTCTTTGCTCACCTGTCTGGGCAGGCTTCCAGCTTGCAGGATGTGGTCCATGGGACACTTGCTGGAGTCCTGACTGTGGCTGGTTCTGTGCAGACTGTGGGCAGTTGCTGTATCATTTTACAGGAGCTAAATGTCACCAAGGCTTCTTGTCCTGTGACTCTGCACCATCAGACTGAGGCCACAGAGCATCGTGCCTGCAGGAGTGCCTGCGAACATGTCCAGGAACTGAACTCGTGGCTGGGATGCAGCCTCCCTATAAGATGCATATGCTGGCCACCATGAAATAGGGTGGGATCTCCAGTTCTGCTACTAATTTGCTGTGTGGCCTTGGGACTGCATCATCTGCTCCTGCATCGTGCCTGCGGCTGGATATTAGATGTAAATTGGTCAGTGTGGAGCCTGGGTAGAAGGACTTACCAACCACAGTGACTTAATTACAGGGGAGGTTTGAGGGAGACAAACATTGTTCTCATCAGTGTCCAAAAAGGCCTTTAGAGAACTTAGGTCTTCCAAGTTAAAACCAAATTCTTCTTCTTTTTCCTTTTAACCACAGATGAATGAAAACACAGGGCCCACATGATTTTACCATCCATTTCTGCAATGCCCTTTTATGAGACATGGACTAGTTTTACACGTCTACCAAGGAACCCTAAGAGTCGGGATAATTGCTTTCTTACCTGAAGCCTCTCTCAATTACCGTCATCAAAACAGCACTTCTGTGGAGAGCGGTTCAGGAGAAAGGCAGAAGGAGCATCTGGGGCTGCTCCCTGTGTCAGTGGAGATGCACTTAGAAAAGCTTTTTGCCGAGTGGATGAGCGCTGTCCTGCACACCCGCCTTGCTTCTATTCCCCACTATTTTTTTTCACACAAGTTAGCTGACAAAACTGCTGCAGCAGCTTTTTCTCCCATTTCCTAGGATAATTATTTTTTTTTATTGTCATTATTATTGAGAGCAAAACAAGATTTGTTTTCTGTAAAACAAGCCGTGTTATTGTCAAGATAGATTCAAAAGCCTGGATTAGGAGGTGGCATTACAATACATTTTGTATGAAAATGAAATATCATGAGCAGTTTCTTGGCAGACCTAATGGCTTTTAGGGCTGTTCTTTGGGAATAGTAACTCCAGGCAGGGACTCTGTAGAGAAAGTAGAGTGAGCTGGTCTGAAAGACCATAATAATGAAAGACTGTATCAGAATGGATATGCACGAGCTTCGAAGATTAATATTTAATGAATGGAGTGAAGTCTGCTCTCCCCTAACTATGGAGTGCCTGGGATTTGCAAGGTGGCTAATTTTAAACTGTTTTGTATGGAATTATTCATGCGTTAGAAATGACATTGGTCTCTTGCAGTTCAAGTCACTGAAATGGAATTAAACTCAGTGAAATTTAGTCATCAAAATGCTGGGCATCAGGTCCAGCTAAGGCAAAGGCTGTGGGAGAAGGGTGTAGCTTTTATTAAAATACCCAGCAGAGCTAGAAAAGACAACCTTTGGGCGCATAGCCTTTCTGCAGGGCTCTGATGTGACACAGGCCATCGCCCCAGCCTTGCCTCCCTCATGCCCCTGGATGTGTCCTGTGAGGCCCTGGATGGGGTGAGAAGTGGCTGAGATTTAGCAGCACACTTAGGGGTGGCAATGCCAGAGGATAATGAGCTGATCTCATCCCCTGATGAGATCCCTTTTTAGGCTTCGCTCTTTGTGAGGAAGAGCCAGCAACGGGTAACAGGGCCACAAAGAGCAGGAAAATCATTTAGAGGGATGAAAACATAGCACAGGGCTACTTGCAGTGGAGCAGGCTTCCCCTGAGCGACAGACAGTTCTAGCACCACTGCCATCACCTTCATAAAATATTTTGCCTAGAATGATGAATTAAAAAATACTTGTTGATTTGAAGTTTAATGAGACTTTACTTTGGCTTGAATAAATGGTTTTTTTGGACCTCAAATCAGACAATTCTTCTGGTATTTCTTCTAGTCTTTTTCTCAGTGTTTTCTGATAAAAGGAGAATGTTCCAAAGCAAATGTCATTTTAACTTGAAAAATTATTTTTTAATGGGGGGAGGGATGGCAAAGATTTGGTCCCCTACCATTTTCTCCATCTTGTTTAAAAGGTTTCCGCTCTGTCCATGTTAGAAAACAGTTTGCTGCAGTTAATGCGCTTTCTTGAAAGCCATTGCTTGACCTGAGCCTGCGTTTTGTGCAGAAAGCCAGAGGGAGATGATAGTGATTCTTTCTTACCTCACAACCTATGAATTCAATAAACTCATTGACTTAATGAGAGAAGATAAAAGAAACCAAATTAAAAGTATTTACAGCTATGTAAATGCCACTAATTATGCCAAAGAGCATTGCAAGAGAACAGGAAGAGAAAAACATAGAAATAAACCTAAGGGAAAGGCGCGGAATGGAAGGATAGAACATGCTGAAGATTCATTTTCTTCTTGTGCAAGAAGAAAAGATTCCTTGTATAGAGGAGTCTCTATTACCGGTACAAACGCTAATGATGATAGCAAGTCATTAAAAAGACACCTTAAGCAAACACTGCAGTGACATACAGTCAGGAATGGGGAATTCACACCTACTACCTTAGCTGTGACCCTTGAAGCAAAATGACTTGTGCTAGTAATGAAGGAAGAAAACAGGACGTGCATGCATGTGTGTCTACAGCCTCTTGCTGTATTTGCATGGAAGCAGTTAAAGTAATTTATTTTATAATTTCTGAAACAAAATGTTTGACTTTGAAATCGATTTATTCTTCATCTGAGTAAAATAGAACAAAAGGTGAGCCTGAAAATGAAGAGAAAATGTTTCACATCAGCTTGAGGAAAATGTTTTAATCAACCCAAGTAAGCAGCTTGCTTTCTTCTTTTCTGTTTTTTGCTTGGAACTTAACGAGAATTTGGCACTGGACCTGCCCAAAGGGTATTCCTTCTTTCTTCTTTTTTTTATTTCATCCCTGAAAAAAAAGATCCATTATGTGCACAGCAATTATTTTAAGTTCATCTAGAGAAAGCCAGATTAAGTCCCAATTTGAATATTAAACATAATTAAAAGACTTTTTTACATTGTGTATTGTTCTCTTATTTACATGCCCATAAATGTCAATGTATTAACAGTTACAGTTTATCTCAGATGTAGGAAATAGCCCTTGCCTCCCATTCCCTTTTTTAAGCAGTGGGGAAACACACACAGCACGAGATGCCCGTATGACCACGCAAAAAAGTTTCCAAACAGTTCTGCTTCATCTTCAGCCAAAAAGACAACCTCTTCTTGCCAACTGATTATTTCTGCTCTTGCATGTACTCTTGAAACCAAGCAATGCTTTCTAGAGGCAGAAACAGGCACGGGTATGTTTTAAAAGTCTTTACTTTATTAAGCTCCAAGCCAGAAAAAAACTGGAGAATTAATAACTCAGAGTGTGATTAATCTGAATTGTGTTTTTTTTTTCTTTTTTTGGATAACCAGGGAGACAGGGAAGCAGAAACTCCCTGCTCTCTAATGAAATGAAGGAAAGTTTAAAGTGAGTATTTGTTCTCTGCCAAAATCCCACATCCTTGTGTTCGACCATGGCTTTGGAAAATGCTGACAACCCTCCTCTCAAGGCTCTCCACCTCTGAGGACTTTTGTTCCCTGTGATTAATTTCCACGGACTTTGTGCATCATTATCAGGCTAATGGCCTTTCGTTCCTTATTTCCTTGATTTGATTTAAAGCCTGTCTTTGGCTCTGGGCAACTGCATTTCTGTTAGGATATACACAAAGGTATGAGAGCACCACATGCAAGGTGAACTGTTGTGTCTTCATGAATTCATTGGGGAAAGCTGCCTCAAGAAGCTAAATATACACATGCACACACACTGCCAGTTTTTAACTCATTCTGTCACCAGCAGCCAGAAAGAACAGTATTAAACACTGAAAATTAGAGGCCCCCCCCCCAAAAAAAAAAGGAAAAAAAAAAAAAGAACACGCAAGTTTTCTCTCCCTTGGCCATGGTGACATACAGACCAAAAGATGGTTTAGGGATAGCAGAAAACCAATCTATTTGGGATAATTTGGGACAAAATATACAAATGGTGGTGCAGAGCAGGCACAACAGGATGTGAGCGCAGGCTATACCCATGGGCGTGCTGGCTCTGCACGTCATGCTGGAGTTGCTCATGGAGACAGTTGACCTCTCCCATGGGATCACAGGACAGCTGCTTGTTCACATCACACTCGTGACCATCAAAGTGAAGTGCCGTGACCATGCTGCCCCGAGCACACTGCATCACGAGACAAGAGAGAGCCTGTGGTCAAGTGCGGGAGGTTCAAGAGGAAAAGGGGGCAGAAGAAGAGCGCAGCAATTCCTACTTGCTTTTAGCTAAGTCTGTTTGTTAGATGCAATCCAAAGTCCTTTTTAGCTGCTCACAGTTTTTATTCAGGGAGGAAAAGCTTTGTTTTAGAAACACCGCGTGCCCCCCGCTCCAAACCACATTTTCCAGCCTTTCCTCCTAAGATCAGCCTTTAACTTGCTGGGTACACAATAGGCAGCTTTCCTCTGCTTTCCAAAGGAGCTTCTTTCTTATTCATATAGCTGGCCAAAATGCCCCCACTGCTTCAGTTTTCCATCTGAAAATAAGGATTTAAAGAAACTAGACAGTGTAGCTGAATGGATCAATTTTGTCAAGAGTTTTTGTGAAAAAGATTGAAGTGGGAACTGAAATCTCTCAATCTGGTTTTCTAAAACTCGTATGAGAGCTGCAGAACCGAAAGGCTGCAGCTAGAACCCACTCAGCTCACCATATCAAAGTGAAGCATTTCAGGGTTTGTCAATACTTGTGACACTTTTCAGAAGGTTCTTTTGGCGAGAAATATCAACTTGTCCTCAGCACTGGAAGGCTGTAGGCCGTGTTATGGCACAAAAGGTAGTGTTCAGTGGGTCTTTGCCAGCTCAAGGGGCTGGGAAGGGCCTGAGAGCATCAGGAAAGGCAGCACCAAAGCTTTGGATGAGCAGAGCTGGGATGGCTGATGATGGGTGCTGCATGCCCCACAGCTAAAAGTCTGCCCCAAGATGATGCTGTCTATCCTTTCCTCATCCCCAGTTTCTTCTGCATCCATAGTGTGCTCTACCTCTGTATCCACTTACACGTGTCCCTGACTCTCTATTTCTAGAAAAGCATGGACAGCCCATTCGTGGTTCTGTTGGGAACTTGGCTGAGCACAGCCCTCTGAAAACTTCCTCAATGCGAATGAGCCAAAGGCTCATACTGTTGCTTGGATCCCTTTGCTCCTGTACCTTGCACAGCAGTGCTGCTTGCTTGCTCCTTCCAGCCTTGGTTACTCTGTTGCTTTTAAAGAAAGGCAGGAGCAAGGCAGAGCTCCTGCACCGGTGCACATGTCAGTGAAGGTCCAGCACAGCCTGGCTGGAAGTCAAGGGAGGCTGGAGATGCCCTCCCCGTACTAATGAGTGATGGAGCGAAGGTGAGACCATGTCTGTAGCAATAGCCTGGCACAGCCCCGCTGCCCTCCTTTCCTACTTGCCAGAGCTTCTCCCAGGGAAGGAGCTTGGTTCTGCAGTGTCTCAGTGCTGCTGTTTGCCTGGCAGCAACCACAAAAGCGCTAGGTTAATTAAACACACAAGAACATAATTGCAATTAAACCCAAACAAACTGCTGAATCAGAATAGCAAATTGCCCTGAGACTGGGGGGGAAGGCTGGTTTGCTTATTTATTTATTTATCTATCATAAGGGCTGATGAGACACAGAGCAGCCAAGCAAACTCTGCAGCATGAGACATGCCACTGGCAAAAACGTTTAGCCTGCTGAATAAAAGATAAAGGTAAAGCTGGGAGTGAGAACAGCCAGGCTGCTTGAGTCAATTTAGGTTGGTTTCACTCTAGGGAAATCCCAGGAGTCTGAATTCAGCAAATGACTTTGCGACTTGGCTGGAAGCCGCCAGGACTGTTTGGAGCGCTTCTCTCTGCTCTCCCCGCTGGGGCCAGCCCCATCGGTGCACCCCACTGCCAGCTCCCTATTACAGCAATGCAAAACACTGGTGGCGTGGTCTGATGGCCAAAGCACCCTGCCAGCCCTCCCCAAAACCCATGTGGAGGCTGCCTCCCCAGGGCGTGTAGCCACCTCCAACGCATGGGATCTGCAAAGAGGACACGTGATTTGCTCTGCAGTGTGCCCTGTCTTCAAGGAGAAATGCAGGGACGCGGCTCAGATATTGCCTGAAAATGAAATGCTAGGACATCGCTATCCTGTGCCCAGCCAGGCAGCAACGTTAATGCCAGGACAAAAAAGAGAAAGTTTTTGCACCTTCCCACATCCGCTGGGCAATTTCTGCAATACTTGTTTGCAGCAAAGAACCCGTTTATTACGCTCACTCTAGGGCTGATTTCTGTCGAGCCGTTTCAGCATGTCCCACTAAGGACATAAAGCTGAGAGAAGCTGGTGAATTATAAGGTTCCCGTTAGTAGGACTCAGCAAGCAGGCTGCTGTTAATCTTCCCTTCTCTACTCAGTTTTTGTTCTGCTTGTAATAAATCCCTACACGCTTAGCTGTTGAAACTGCAGCCTTGCTAGTAAAAAAAGGAGAGAAAAACCACCAGAGATTGCCGTGTGCAGAAATAGAATAAGGGGTTCATGGCCTGGCCTGGCCTATACTTTTGCTTATTGAGGTCTCAGCCCTAGCCTGATCACCTGCTGTTAAATATAAGACTGTGGTAACTAATGCCAGATCACAACAGATTGGAAAAGCTGTTGGATTCATGGAAGAAATGGGGCGAGTTAACAGTGTACCCAAGGGAACATGGCTTTGTGCGATCCATTATAGCAGGTGTGAATGGGCAGTTGGAGACATGATGTGTTGCTGCTTCCAGCTCTGAAGTAATAGCTGGCTGGGAATTTGTTGATGAAACTCTTTTCCCCAAATGCCAGCTCAGTGTATTTAAAGCTACTTGTGAGAAAAGGTCAGTTTTGATGAATTACCTTTTTGTAATAAAAGCTGGAGAAAAAAGTTTCTGAGATTATCTGCTATCTGCTCTGTCATGATCAAAATAATGATTTCCATTTTGGTTCAAAATTACTTTTAATCCCAGAATTTATATAAAGCGAAAGTTAAAAGTATTTGAAAATAATGAAGAGAGAACACACGACAGCACTCACATTTCTGTGCTTTTATTCAGTTTCTTATTTGTGCAAAACATTGGGGTTTAGACTCTTCACTTCCAAGTGAAGCAGGAAAAAAAGAAAATTTGAGGATTTTTCCACAGCATGAGAAAAATCACTGAAGGGCTTTGCAGATACGTGTGTTACACTGAAGAAAAGGGGGAAGATCTTTTGATGGTGTGAAAAGCTGCAGCTCTGTGACAATTCAAACCTCAGCCTCCATCCCAGTTCTCCGGTGCCTCTGCTCACAAGCTGCTGAGTTTCATTCCATGTTGCTCAACAAATCCCTAATCCCAGAGATGATTTCACGGTCAGGGGTTACTTAATGTCTAGACCTGATTCTTGTTGACAAGAAGATAGCTTTATATTACTTGTCAGGTTTGGCGTATTGAAAAGGGTGCAAATATAGATTGGCTTCCAGGCAGGAGCTGTGGAAGATTGCCTTTGTGTCACTGAGAATTGCATCTCTGCAGAGGGGTAGCTGGGGCAGGGCTTGTGCCTTGATGCTATAGTATACGCAGTCTTTCATGGCGAGCCCATAAATGTTGTGAGAGGCAGAGTTTGTAGAGCAAGGTAATATCTTTTCGTGGACCAACAGATATAGTTAGAAAATGGAGAAGCTTTTTAGCACTCATGCCCTTCTTCCTGTCTATAAACGTTATATGGTTCTTTATAGCCGTACTAGCAACTGTGTTTCTGGCTACAAAGCTCTAAAGGATGCTCCCTGTAGGAATTGAAGTCAAGGGAGAAGAATGAATGCCAAGCCATAAGCATGCAACAGCTCAGGTAACGAGGCTGTCATCCTCCAGGCCGAGGAACTGAACTGCGTGCAGAGGACTTGGGGCTGCAGTAGCAGCAGCCCTGACCTGAGAGACAGCCCTTGCTCCTACGAGCACAGTTAGTCCAGGAGCTGCCTGGGACTGGCAGTATTGACTAGACGGACCTGCTGACAACCCATTGGATGTGAAATGGGCTGGGGGAAACCAAGTGGAGCCGTTTGCAGGCTCAGTAGCTCATGGATCTTCCTTTCAGAGAAGCAGCGTGTGAACTGTTTCTACCAAGATCTTGAAAATTCCCACCAGAACTGACGGAAAAGCAGGTTCTCAACACCTTGCTCTTTCTGTCACTATGGGAAATACCAAGACCAACATGTTTTTCCTCCCATGACTAGTCCCCAAGCTGACTGTTTTGACTGATTTTTCTGAGGACAGCTCTATTTTTTGATGGCTCTGGCCTGAAATTGCTGTTGATTGGCCTGAAAACCACCTGATTTGGAGAACCTGGAGCGTATTGACGCAGCTGAACTTTTCCAGAGTGAAATAAATTCCTTTTTTGAGCAATTCTACTGTTTAACTTTCTGAAGATGAGAAGTCACAACGAACTAGACTTGAGTAGGAGTTGAATATGAAAAATAGACTTTGGCAGAGGAAGGAAAGACATTAGCTTACTGGCTCAATCATATAAAATTGAGCAAGATAGGAATGTCACTGCTTAGGTGACAGTTGTGTTGTTGTTCCCATTTTTTTTTTTTTATTTCAACTATACTAGCTAGTCTAATAAAAGATGCAACTTTGCTCCCCAGACTTTGCCCAATTGATTATATGCAAACATCAAATTCTCTATTGTGTCTTGAGTAGAAAGAAGTTTTAACTGGAAATGCCTCCATCTGCAAATGCAAATCTGTTGGAAATGTTTTATAGTAACACATTGGATTGGACAATATTGCATCGGGAAAAGTTGAAAAAATTGAGTAGAATCACTCCCACAAAATGAAAATACTTGTCCTCCTTGTTCCATTTAGATTTTTACATGGTTATATTGATGCTGATATTTTAGATAGATTTTGTAGGATGTACTGAAGTGCTTTTTATATATACTCAGATGTTTAAGAGCACTGAAAGAGTTTTTTTCTTTATCAAAACCTTTAGACGTTATTAAAAGAAAAGAATGCAATATTGCTGAGACAAATGCCAGAAATTTTAACATTCTAGAAATGTAGTTTCAATTTAGGATGAAAAGCGAAGGTGGAGATGTGAGACTTGCATACCGGAAGACCTGTCTGTTCAGATTGTGACACTGGGAATTGCTCACACCTTTGTTATAAGAGCATTTCTAGTAGGTCTGTTTGCTGGCCTGCTCAGAAGCAGACACAAGCACTTTTCTTCCATTTCTTCCGAATGCCTGGATTATTCCTGCATTTCAGCAACTCCTCTGGGTTATTTGTGTAAAGAGAAAGAAAACAAGCTGGGTAAATGCATCAGCTGGGTTATGAGATTGCTCACTAAAGCACCTGTCCGACACATGCTCTGGTCTTTCTGGCCCTTGCCAGGTGGTTTTCTCCGGGAACATGGTGACCATGTCCATCCAGGTCCATTGCTGAAGACCAGGAGTGACACCAGGGAAGAACCTCCCGGTGCCTCCACCTAATTCTTCTACCACATCTCTGTGGGGCAGCCCCCCTGGGCATAGCAGGCCAGGGTTAAATGAGGAGCTTTCAAAGAAAAGAGATTTGTTTAGCTATTTTTTCCTTCATTTCTGCCCTCGCTGGTGGCCTCGGGGCTACAGCTGATGACATATCATCGGACAGAGTTGAGAAGCAGAAAGTTTTTTAACCAAGTTTCACCATTCATAGAAAAAAAAGATGGTAATGTCAGGTGACTGCGATACCTTTGTAGGGAAACACGGGAGAAATTTGGTACAAAGTTGACTGTAAAACACTTTTCTGCAGGTGAATCATTAATGTTGACACAGAAGGGGGCTTTCCTTGGGAACTGACTATTACTGAAATGAGTCCTGTTTCTTTCCCTACCCCATACCATAGCTCTCATTCAGTGGGTTTTGGCTGAAGAGTAACAATCTTTGATGTTGGGCAGTGGTTCCAGGGAAACGAGCTCACAGTCTGCAAGAGAAATTCTCCTTTCATTAACTCCCATCTCTGAAAACTCAACCTGAGCTCCTGGAGTCCAGCTGTTCTCTTCCTTTATGAATCATGAGTGGTGACAGAGGTTTGCGGGGTACACATTAGCCTTTGTGACAGCTGCGATACCCCTGCGTCTTCAGCAGAGGCTGAATATATGTACCTGGGTCTCCTATAACTGGATTTAGAGTAAACACTAGCACAACACAGAGAGTGTCACTAACTAAACCCAGCCAAATTTTTCCATCTGCAGCTCTGTTTTCAGCCCTTTCCCACAGACAGGTAATGAACTCCTTCCATCCCAGCCTCCTGCACCAGCTCAGTGGGAACACAAAGCGGAGGCACTGCAGCGGCTCCAATGGCCACTGCTGGATAAGGAAGAAAACACTTCTAGACACAGAGCTAAACAGCACTGCTCTTCCTGCTCCATCCGAGCTCTGTGTTTCATGCTGCCCAGCTACCTGGGCCCAGATACAAAGTCTGGAAAGCTGCTGCCACTAGCTGGATCTTTGTGCAAAGCTTCTGATACTACAGGAGCAAGACTGGGCTGAGCAGCCTAGATCCAGCTGTGTGCTTGGCCTCACCAGATTGAGAAACAATCTGTCCAAGCAGCCAGTGAGCAGATCGATTCCTTTCCACTCAAGGAAGCAGAGTGATCTAATGCTGCATTAAGGGCAAAGGCAGCAGCAGCTGGTGTCGTTGCCGGTTTTCAGAGCCACATGCAATGCCATCTCTGCAATTTATGGATGTGCTGCTGACAAACAGCAGGAGCTGGGACAAGACAGAAGAGCACAGTAGCACCATATTCTAGCACACTAAATCATGATCTTAAAAAGTACTTTTTCTAACTGTGTAGTCAAACTCAAGCAGGAAGATATTCTCCAAGGTCAGCTTGAAAGGCGCTATCTGTTGGGATCAGGAGGAGAAAACTTTCTTTCTGCCCTGAAGGCACCTGCCACATTATCTCCAGGGCAATCCACCCTTCTGCAAGGCAGAAGCTTTTCTGAATGCATGCAAGAGTGGTGAGCTTGGGAGAAGGCATGTAGGTCCCTGGAGAATGAATAGGATGGGTTTCCATCTACACTTAATCTCCAGAGGACCTGCTTCTGATAACTCCTGCCCCAAGTTAAGATGCTGAGGGATTTTGTGCACAGGATATCTGCACTGCAGACCAACAGTATGATTCTGTCACACAGCCAGATGTGGTTTGGCTATGAACAGAGGGAGTCAAAAAGCTTCATCTAAGATCCCACAAAGATAGATGCAGCCTCTGCTTCCCTCTGGACCCCTTGACAGGGTAGGAGTATATGACCAAGGGCCATAGGTTGAAGGGGACGAGCATGTTCAGGAGTGCGTACTTCCCCAAGCTCCTGTGCCAAAGAGACCAGCTATTGCTTTGCAAAATGAGCTGAGCTCCTTGCCAACCCTCAAACTCACCTCCTTTCCCAACCCAGCGCAGCCAAGCATAGAACTGGTAACTTGCATCCACTTGGAGAGACAAGACAACAGCCAGATAGGACATGAAGGGCTTAGGAAGCAAAGCCATTCATGCTGCACATGAATGCTGTGGGGCTGGCAGCTGTCTTCACACGACGGGAGCACGGATCACCATTGAGGTGCCCTCTCTGCATGCTCAGCCTGAGTTCCAGGCTGTATCACTCGCACACCTGGCTGATCCTTTTCAGCTCCTACTCAATTATAACCCCACCAGCTATTCTGCCTGCCATTTTGCCACCCAATTTGCCTATCAACAGCTTTTCTTTTTCCTTTAGTAGCACCTTGCAAAAACGCCTGAGCCCAAGGAGCTGGGAGAGGCAGCATGAGCACCAAGCCGTTTTGAATAAAGGACAGATCTTGTACTATAGCAAAGAGCAAAGCACGCTACAAACACCAGTAACACAGCTGCCGGAGTGGGACAGTCACAGCATGACATGGGCAGCTTTCTTCTCCAGCCTCCCCAAGAGTCCTGTAGGAGATGGGCCAGATCATGAATGATTCATGAACAATCACTTGCCTGGAAGGCAGAAAGCTAGTGCAGGGAAAGGGGCACAGCAGCCTCAGAAAGGGCACATCATTTACTCTCTATCACCCAGGCACAAAGCTCTGCAGATGGAGCGCTCACCTCTCAAGCAATGCTTCTTCAGCAGAGGGTATGGTCTGCTTCTCCTTTCCTCTGCAACTCTTCTCCTTCCACCCCTCTCTGAAGCTGTTCTATCTGCCTGCTTCTCCTATCTGCTGCCTTCTTGCCCTCCTGCAGACGAAGTCTTTCCTTCCTAGAGTGCATATCCCGCTGCAGCCAAGGACAAATCCTAGAGCCACCGCCCTTAGAAGCCAAATAAGAGACCCACATCCACCCTTCCCTAGCCATTGAGAGAAGGAGAAAGGAGTGTGCTGGCTCTCTTTTATGGGCTGGCTGCCTTACCCACCTCCAGGGAGGGGAGCCTGTGATAACCCCTTTCCTCAGCCTGATTTCTTCATGCCTGTGCCCAGGTATTGCCAGATGAGCTTTTCACATATGGAGGTAGCTGCTCCAGTTCTCTGCTCCTCAAAGGCTGAGCAGAAGAGTCCTGCCACAGGCTGAGGGGGAGGCTCTGTGCTGCAATGGCAATGCTTGAGGTTGAGATAGGACCAGTCCTTTTCCCAGCTAAGGGTACCAAGCCCAGACCTCAGCTGCTCCGGACCAAAGGCTGCCTTTAAATAACACCACTCATAAATCTCCCAGCTGCTCTCCCTCTAGGAAGCAGGAGGGAGACTTGACTCAGAAAGAGCAGGTTATGAGGGCAGCAGGGGCTGTCACCATACTGTGCATTTGTGCAGTGCAAACCGCGGTCTTTATCCCTGTCTGGGGGCTCCCAGAGTTACTTCAGGACAAGGGAAGCTTCTCTAATAACCAAAGAAGCATACTAAGGATCCTTTACTTGGTGTGGGGGGGTGGAGGTGGGCAGGGACTGTCACTGTGGAGACCAGGGGGAACTGATGCCTTGCATACCTTGCATTCAGTCCAAATCCCAGTCTAGGGCTGGGATCCCAGGCTGGTAGCGTTAATGAGCTGGCCATGTCCTCTGCTGGGCCCTGGGCAGTCTGCCGGTGGCAGCTGGAGACGCTGCTTTTTATGCAGAACTGCTCTGGGATGGCTGGTGTATCCTGCTGGTGCTCGCAGGGGAGTGAGGGAGCTGGGATGGATGCGGCCATGAGGGCTCCATGGCAGGGAAGGGCACCCGAGTGCCTGCAGAGAGACAAGGAGGAGGAGGGCTGCTGGACAGGGAGGTGATGCCCTTGCTGTTGCAAGGCTGCCTCGTTTCTCTGCACTCTTGGCTGGCAGCTCCAGGCAGCTCATTTCCCCATGTTCCCCACCACACTCAATCTGCTTCTCTTCCCTCTCCCAAGCCTGGATGGGAGCTAATTGCGATATCTCCGATGCTGCCAAACTCTTGGGCCAGCCAGGGTCAGTGCAAGCACCACGAGGCGGCTGGGTTCAGTTGAGATACATGGGACTGGGCTGAGGACCTTGACGAGCCGCTCACTTGAATTGCCAGCTCCTGTCCTCTTCAGCACTGGGGGAACTTGCCTCTCGCATACCTCATCTGAGAGTGCTCCACTAGACACTCCTGGGTCACAGCAGGTTGAGAGCTGCTAACCCATATTTCCACTGCTACTGCTCTGCCCTAAATCTGGGGCAGTGACCTGGAGATGCACAGATCTGCTGCCCAGTGCTGAGCATCCTAGAATGAGACACTTTGTGGCCTTTTCTTTGGATGCACCACCATCTAGTGCAATACACTGGAACTTCATGTTTTTCCCTCTGACTTTGTTCTGCAATTGCACACTGTCATTGGAGCCGGTGGAGTAATTGGTGCTTAATAAGTTATCCACTCCATGGAGTTGTTCATCCCTCTCAGCTACTGCAAGCAATTTCTCAAACTGGGCATGATTCTCATAGCCATGATGAAGATGGGAATACTCGCTGCTGGATTCATCTTCTCTATCAGGTAGTTTGCAAAGTGGTCAAGGCAGCGGCTCTCAAAGGAGGTACATTTGCTGGCTCCTGAAGTCACTGGATGCCAGAGGGACCCTGGCTGCATGACTCAGGCAGGCAAGAGTAACAGTGAGTAAGAGAGAGGGAAGGGGAAAATCACTGCCTCTGGAAAGGCTCATGCGCAGGGTGGGTGAACACCACACTAGGTTGTGGCAAGTCAAGGAGTGAGACACAGGTGGTGAGGCCATTTCTCAAGAGGGCTGATAAGAGGCCCTCTGAGCCAGACCCTTCCACTTCAATGAGCCCTCTCCCTCAATGCTTTTTCCCTATCTATTTACTATTAAAAGCTCTCTATACTTCTACAATCTAGCTCATTTTTCATATTAATCCTTACCAAAGGATGCATCACTGGCATGGTAGTGCAGGAGGTCACTGCTGCTGAGATACCACTGACTTGCTCTGCTCACAGAACCTCATTGCTGGATCAGTTGTAGGAAGTGAAACTGGAAGGCACAAATGGAGAGGTTCATTAGTCAGGCCTGCTTTTCCTTTCCTGAATAGCAGGTGTCCAAGCTGTTGTGTCAATCATACCATGACTTTAGCTAAGGATCTTCAGATCTAATACCTGCAGGAGCTACCATCTAAGCTGGAGGGCTTGCCTTTCTTCCCAGTTTGCTGGCGCTTCCTCTGAAGTTAGGTAGAGAGGGAGGAACATGACTCACATTCACCTGCAGATTAATTAGGTTCACATTTTTGTTTGCCCTGTGATTCAACCTGAACCAGTTCTTTCGTGGTGCCTGTTTACTGTCCTGGCTTGGATCTGAGAGGCAGGTCTAGGGGACAGGTCTCTTCCAATTCTGGTTTCAAATGCAAGCTGATTTTTTCCGGTAAGAAGACGGAAAGACATCCAACATCGAATTTTGCAAAAGCTGCCTAGTAAGGCACAGTTTAATCTAGGGTGTGTGTCCGCATTCTTCCACTTCCCATAGTAGCCCAGCCATGGCAGGACCTGAGCGCTGGGGCAGCAAAGGGCTCTGTGTGTCTGTGCCTAGAGGAACGCACGGGTAGAGGGATCTGAGCAGATGTGGGATGTGTGATCAGTCTCCCATGGGGTGTGTGGAGCTGAAGGAGGGTACAGAGTCCTTTTGGGGAGCAAACTGTGGGTCAGGGCACTCCAAGCATGGATAGCCTCTTCATAAAATGTCAGTCCTCACCAGCCACTCCTCTGGGGCAGCCCTGTTTCACTGGCATTCGATCACAACTGAGCAGAACTTTCAAGCAGTGGAAATAAGATGACATTATTCCAGGGAGAGCTGATTTCATGAAAAATGCATTGTCTTTCCATGGCTTCAGCAAAAATATATTGGTTTCTGCCAGATTCAATTAGAAGCCATCTATTCTCAAAACTTGGGAAGAGCCGGCGCGAGAGGGGAGTGAACACAAAAGGTTTGAGAGACTTCAGGACTCTTGCAGGGACTGAATTAGCTGACTTTAACCCTTTTCTTGTAACCGAAAATAAAGGTATGTTTCCTCCTGCTGAGGCTGCTCTGGAAAACAATCATATGGAAACATTAACATGTTTATTTTCTTTAGGATCTGGGTTCAGGAACACCCACTTTGCTTTGTCTTTATTTGAAAAGCATCATTTTGTCCTAAAACAGAAGGTGAACTAAAGCTGTTACATTAACAGAGTTTATGAATAAAACTATTATCCAAAAAGTAGCAGTAATGGTGAGTCAAATACAAAGTTATGTTCAACTAAAATGAAATATTTCTATTTGCTTTTAAAACCCGTTAAGTATGATTTTTTTTGGTTTGTTTTTCTAGATATTACATCCTGGCAGTCTTTGAAATGAAAGCACTGAAACGGAAAAGGAAGATCTTTCATTTTGGAACTTTAAGATGAAAAGCTTTGGCTTTTCCAAAATCTTTCTACTCCTTTCCTTCTGGGTTGAACCCCACAACTCAGACTCCCTGGCTGCAGAGGTGAAAAGAGAGGCTAGAAGCACTTTCTCGGGGAAATCCTCTGCTCCAGCACTTTGCCAGAGGAGAGACTGGCTTTTGGTCTGACAGCTGGGATGCTCCAGAGTCTGCTCTGGCCCCAAAGCAGTACCGTGCCGGTGTGAGCCCAAGCCTGCATTTGGTGCATGGATATAGGTTCCTAGCTCATCAGGAACATGGAAAACGCATGTAGTGGGGCATCACGGCTAGAGTGATGCTGGCAGCGGGGATAGTGAAAATAGGAACAAAAACACAGTATGCGAGCAGAGTGTTAAATCAGCATTCCTGTCACTACAGTAATGGAAAAAAACCACAGCATTTTCCTATGGGCCAGGGAGGGTCTGATCCATTGCAGGGTTCAATAGTTAAAGGAGGTCTCCTAGAAGGTACAGGTTCTTGTTGGCTGTAGCCCTGCCCTTATAGGGCATATAGGCAACTGGTCACATAACCACTGTGGGGAGTCTAATATCTCAGGCCAGGAAAAAATAGGTCTGAAGGAGACACTGCAGTTGGGTGATAGAAGGATTTGATTTTGAAAATAGCCCTTTTGATGAGTTTTCGGGTCATGATTATGTCCAGTGCATCAGCCTGTCCCCCAGGCTTGTGTTCTCGTGTGTACATGGTTGAGGGTGTGTTTTCACACATATAGTCTGGGATGCAGAACATGTCAGTGCTGTTTGCATGATATGGTGGAAGAGCAGAGAGACTGCAAGTGTCCAGTCCTGGCTGTCCAGTCCTGCAGCACCCTGGCACCAAAACAGCCAGTGATCCAAGATCCCAGAGCAGTTAAAGGCAACCTACATATCTTATTTTGCCACACTACAAACACGTAAGCACTTCCTGAGCCAGGACAGGGCTGGCAGTGCCAGTGTGTTTGGCTCTGAAAGCACAGTCGGTTCCTGGAGCCACCCTGATGCAAGATCTCAGCGCGGAGGCAGTGGCCTCCTGCCAGTTTGTCCTCTGCATCCTTGCCACTTTGGAACAAGAAGGACCCCTCAAAGGTAGGCCTCTGGCTCTCAGTCCCGCTGCGACACCTAGTAGCTGTAAATACTTGAACAGCCTTGCTGGAGTCTGTAGATGTTTCTGGCACAGTACACTGGCTTCAGTGAATTTACATAAGGAAATATTTTGGCAAAGTTTTCTAAGCTGACGGCTGGGACAAGAAGGCTGTGTGTGTTGGTCTGAGACCAAAAACTAAGATCATTTTGCTGGCTTTGGCTTTGCTACCAAACAGCCCCCAAACATGCTTCCTGAAAAATAAATGGTCTTGGAATAACTCTGCTTGGATACTCTTCATCTGCAGTGAAAAGTCTTATTCTGGTTTAGCTTTCGAAACCAAATTAAACTACCCCAGAAAAAGTCATTTATAGAAAGGCATCTAGAATAAGTGTATCCACACACAGAGTTATTCTGCAGTTATCACTGGACTTTAAGTTTGCTTCTGTATATATGTGTGCTGGCTAACAAACATTAAGAGCGCAGCCTGTTGCCTAGCAAAGACCTGCACTCTGTATACTGATTTATTCATTGATTTCTTCACTGATTTGATAGTCAGCAAATAATAAATAATCTTTAGAGTCAATGAATGAATGGCAGAAAAACACGACCACCTAAAGGTTTTGTGAATCAGGAATCCCAGTGAAACTCCTAAGAGGTATTTTTATACCTGGTCTCTGCAGGAAGACAGTGATTTAACAGAGGGAAATGTGAATTCATAGAAGGCTTTGCGTCTCCAACTTTGCTTTTAACTGGTTTTGAGTCCATTCCTGCTAAGCTGGTTTGAAACAGGTTAAGGCAAACTTAAATGTGCCATTCAAATACAGAATCAGGCTGATGGTAGATGGTAGATCGCACTGCTCAAACTAGACTAGCTTTACAAAACTTGTGCAGAGGGTGGAGCACTGCAAATGCTTCCTAAATGTCTGAGCTACAGCACGATGGTGCTGCTCTCCCACAGTGGAAAGGCAGCTGAAAAGCGTGAAGTGCTGAAGACGCGCTGCTCCGATGATTTCCCATCCCGCTGCTCGGGGCCGTCTCCTGATCGGGCAGTCCCTGGCTGCTGTAAGCGATGAGCACCCAGACGCAGATATGACTCTGACACAGCAAGCTCTGGAAGACTGCAGGTTACTTTGTTTTGTCCTGCCTTTGATTAATGGGTGTCAGTCCTGCGTCTATCCTGCCGTTATCAGAGGTTTCCCAGAGAAAAGGGAGGAAGAGCTTTGTCTGGCAAGGTTTGCTCAACTAAATCACAGTTTTCTGCGTAAAGGGGGTCTCTTCTTTCTCTAAGGAGGAGAACACGATCACAGGAGAGGCTCTCAGGGAACCAGCAGCTTCAATTTTTCTCTCCAGTGGCACAGCCTCCCGTGTTACCTGTCCTTTGCTGCTCTTTCCAGGTCGGCTGCACGGCTGCAGCACGAATCCTGCCTGCTTGCTGGTCACTGCTTTGCTCACTCTGACTTTCACTAAGCCCTGGGTAAATAAGGACTTTGGCTGCTTTATTAGAGAGCAGAGCCTCAAAACGCGCTTCCTTTCTTAAAAGCGTGAGGCTGCCAGTCTGTTTGGAGATAACTGCAGTCACATGCATCTGGCTTCCAAGCGGAGATAAGTGATTGCCAGTTTTTAGCTGGTTCGGGGTTTGCTGCTAAAGGTTCCCGTCAGCCCTGGAGAGCTGCTTCCTCAGTACCCTGATTTCTACTTTCAGGATCTGACTCCTGGATCATTTTAGGCCAGTAGCAAATCTCCTTTTACACCTAGCCTGGCCAAGATCTTGGCCTGACTCTGAGTCACAGCAGTGAAATTAGCAGCAGCTGCTTTGTTGTTCCATTAAAAGTTGATTTGTTGCTCTGTTAAAGCATGAATAACTGAAGAAGCAAAGATAGGACTTTTTTCCCCCTCACTCACTGTTATTAAAACTCTAAAAACTCTAAATCAGGATGCCTACAGAGCCATCTCTGTTGCCTTTGTAAATGAAAGCAGGGAATTGGCCTCTTCTGCCTCAGACCGTGAACACAAGCGCTGTCAGCAATGCTAATAAAGCACCCTGATTTTCCTGAACCTGCAGTTTGTGCTGTTACAAGCCTGGGGGAGGTTCAAAGACTGAGAAGCCCTGGGCTGCCCTGGAGCCGTGGGGTCTCCTGTGTTGTCCTTTGCAATCTAGGTCTGGGCACATTTTGATTTTCATGTTCATCCGATGATTTTCATGTTCATCCTAGACTCCAACCTGGGATACTGCTATGGTGTGCTCCTCCCTGAGGCCGACTTGAAGGGAGCAAGGCATCACATATTGCAAAGGTTTCTGTGCAGACAGAGGAATCCACCTGGGCTGTGTCCTAGCCTGGAAAGTACCCAGAAACACCTGGGGGAATCCAGGTGATCGTATGAAAGTGATACTGTTTTTAAGGGCATTCTGAAGATGCCTCTAGTCACATGCTGCAGGGATGACAGAGGAAGGTGGTGGGGGAAAGCAGTTCTTAATCTTTTTCTCCTATTATGTTTAGGCTGATCTAATTTTAATTTTTTGTTTCAAAAGGAAAAAAAAATTCAATGCCAATGTTTCATTGTTGCTTGGACTTTTTTTGTTGTTGTTAAACAAGATCTAACTTTTCTCTTTTGATTCTTCTGGCAACTCTTTTCTGCCCAGATATCACTTACCAAATTCACTACAAATAGCTCTGGCTGACATGAAAATGCTTTTACACTGATCAGATAATTCATCTTAAATACTCTGCCAAGTGAGAGCAGTGAGTCATGCCTGTCTCTACAAACCTGGTAGCAGCCTGCTTCACCAGCCACGCAAGTAAACCTCACACCCAAAGACAGAGCGCTCAGCGGCTTTACTCTGATGCCATTAACCAGGGAAAAGTGATTTCTCCTTCATCTTCTGGAAGGAACTTTCTGTCCCTCCTGCAGATATGAGACCAGCAAGGACGCTAGGGCTTGGTAGAGGAGATTTTGGGGAAGACAGCCATAGTAGGAACTCTTCTCCCTACCCAGGCTGACTTGCAGTGCTAAGCCTCCATCAGCCCAGGGAAGCTGTAACCCAATCGTCCTGCCCAGGTGAGAGAAAATAAAGGATGCAGTGACAGCAGCTGAAGGTCAGAGTGAGGTGGGATAGCAGTGATTGAGGAAACTTGCCAGGAAAAGAAAAAAAAAAAAAGAAAATAGGGCAGATGCCAAAATAAATTAAAATAGTTGCAGATTGAAAAGTATTTGCCTATAAGGGGACAGAGGCAGGCACAACCGAAAGTGCCATGAGGTTGTGGGGAGGAAGAGGATGGCTTCATTAGACACATGCAAGAAGAGATGCCATGTCCCGAACTCGGGTAAGGACCAGGTGGGTTGAAGGGCAGGATAATTCGATTCATGGATGCGAGTTGATTGAGGAAGCCCAGTTCTGATCCCTTTTCCTGGAGTTCCTCGGGAAAGCTGCATGAGGAAGAAATTCCACCATTATCCCCACTAGCAGGGTCCTTGTGACCTGCCTCTCCCTCTGCCCAGCTCACCTCTCCTCTCACCCAGGCTCTTAGAGAACCACTGATGCATTCACATCAGTCTTGTGTCTTCTTCCTTTAGCTTTTAATTTGCAAATTTTTTTTTTGTAAATTTGGAAATGAGCTTGGAAAAAAGGATTTTTGAGTCCAGTCTGCATTTTTTCCCCTACTGAAACCAGGGAATGCTCTGTTTTTGCTCTTCTGGGCCTTAGTTCTCAGCTAACATTAGGTACTTTCTCAGGCAAACTTGCCTCCTTCTCCTCTGCCACTGATGGAGAAAGACAAGCACAGCAAGACACTCAGTCCAATTCTAGAGCTAGCTAAATAATGTAATATAATTTAAACAATGCAATAATGGCCATGATGAGACTGATCAAGGGTTCACACAGCCCTCTCCAACACTGCCCGTAAGAAGAGGCCTAAAGATGAAGATCAGGGCAGGTTTATATGATTCTTACACACAACTCTCCAACCAAACACAAATTTTCAGTTTAGAAGCTTCATGTGATGGTTTCTGTACATTCAATATCCCTCAGTGGGTTTTTGTTCCATAAACTTTTACAGTGTCCTCTTGAACCCACCCAAACCCTTACACAGTCTGGAGGTGTCTCTCTCTCACCTGACTCCAGAAGGACGCTATGGTAACTACCTGGCCGTCGTGCCTCTCCTTGCAAGTTGGGCTGAAACCTTGTTGCATAGAAGCTCATGTTAATTTTTTGTGGTCTACCTTCAGCTTGGCTTGTGGTTGGGTAGCACTTGGCACAGTGGGGTACAAGATGCTGAGACTTGCAGGCACCACTCCAATAAACATCACAAATGCCACGATTTCTGCAAGAACAGAAATCAGTGCTGTAGCTGGAGATTCCCTGTCGTGATGTCTACATGGGAGCCAAGGAGCAAATGGCTCATGAAAAGGATCTCTTCTCTCATATTTTAGACAATTTGAAGGGATCTGTCTAGCCTGAGCAGATCCACAGAGCAACAAGGCCTGCGCTGTGCAATTCTGCAGAGGGAGAACTCTACCCTATGCAGTTATTACTGTGTCATTTTGCACTAGCTTAAATTATATCCAAAAGGTATACAGAAGTGTCATATATTCTTCCCCTCACATAAAGGACAAGGATTTAGGAGGAGGCTTGTCCTAGCAACGCAAAAACAGCTTCTCTCTAGAGTGGAAATAATCTTACTGAAGACTAAATACCATAATCTGGTCTAGTTCCTGTCCCTACTGCTTTTCAGATCATTGAATAAACATTACCTAACCCATCCAAACACCACTGAGGAGAGGAAAGGATTAGGTCCATTCAGCATGCTGGGGAGCAGAGACAAATTAAATGATGTGTTTGCACATAGCCAGGTCCTGAGCAGCCTGCAGGTGCTGGGAATCCAGCCACCACGCCACTTGGCTGGCAGACTTTGCCCATTCCTTATCCACTGCTCCAGTTTACATAACAGCAGGTCTAACGATGTTATGTGCCTTGGCATAACTCTATCCCCCCAAATACAGTGTTTCTGGGAGGCTTTAAAGGAGTTCTTTAAGTCAAGTCACGTCTGATCAGCTGCATTTCCCCAAAACCCTGTTGATGAGGTCTCTACTGAGTTATGGAAGTAAACAATTGCAGCCACTTGAAACAGATCTGAGTAAAGTGAGCAGTGGAATCAGCTGGCCCTGTGTTGAGAGGAATTTTGGTAGCCCTGTAAATCCTCTACAATTTTGTCTGACTAAATCGTTTCCCTCTGCACAGGGAGGTGGATGACCAGATGAAAGGGCTGGCTGCTGAGTCAGAGGATGCTGTCTCATGTAGGACCCCGGAGTGCTTGCGCTGCTGGTTAACTCCAGGGCTGACTCGGACTTGGGTTCATGCTTGTTCTCCGCTGCGTTGCCAGCTAACCTAACCCATGCTACAGAGGCTGCTGGAAGGGCGGAGGCTGAGCACAACTTGTGCCATAATGTTGGCTCAGTTCCCACATGGATATCAGTTGGGAGTGAGCACTACAGCCCTGCTGGCATTGCTACTATCACAGCCAGGGAAACGGGGATGGGAAACAATAGGTGTTTTCACCTCCGTTCTCCGTCACCTCCTTTTTCCAGTGTAGGGGATTCACAGCTGATGGCAGCCTTACCCTGGCAGAAGATCGCATTTCTGCCCAGTTTGGGGTAGTTGAGGACAAACTGTGTCAAAATGGGCAACTCAGCTGTTGCTAATTGGTACTCTGGTGGGTTACTGTGTAACGGACTTGCTCATCCTGTTGGCAGTGGCGAGGCTGTCTGTGAAGCCCCTCTTAACAAGCCAGGAGGATCAGAGGAGCGTACCTCCGTTACAACAGCCTCAGGTGCCCTCATTATTTCACTGTAATTAATTCAAGCTAGGATTTGCTCTCGATACAAATGCAAAGAAAAGTCTTCTACCTGCTGGCTTTGCAAAGTCAATCAGGGCTGGGAAATCCTGTCATGTCCTCGTGGTGCTGAAGAACAGGACACGGAGAGCAGGGCTGGAGTTGGATTTGGAACCTGCTTGTTTGTGTGGTGCACCAGGAGAGGAGCTCAGTCCCTCTCTCTCTGACCAAACTGTCCTGCTTTCAGGTTGGAAATCTCTTAAGAGCCAGCTTCTCCATTAGGATACCAATATCTTCTCTTTTCTTCTGGCAGGAGCATGGTAGTGGGGCAGATCTCTCTTCATCTGACCTGTTCATCATGCCCAAGAGGTTTTGAGTTTCCTGTTCAGAGCATTCCCCTAAGCAAATGTTATAGAGAGATAAATCAGCCCCACATGAGGACATCTAAAGGTGGGTATCTCCATGTGCGCTAGGTCTCAGCTCCCTCTGCGGTCACTGGGGATCTGGTCGACCCAACTAGAGACGTCATTGAGAGAGCAAATCAGTTCATCCTAAAGCAGATCCTTCCCAAAGCCTCTATGGTGCCTAGTGGGAGCTTGGATCTCTGAGCCACTGGGGACACCCCCATTACATCTCCACCATGCAGGCAGCACCGCCTATACTTGATTGGGTGCAGAGTTCACATTCATGTACCTAAATGACATTTTTTTCCTGTATAATCTATTATGCATCCTTCTAATGTGGATGTACCACCCAGTGGCCTACACCAGGAGTGTATCCCTCACTCACGGGAGCTAAAAGAAGTGCCTCCTAATGTGCTTGGGTTACATGGAAATGGCAAATAGAGGTCCCCTCTGGTGGAGAGCAGAAGGCTGGCTGTCCCAGCTTGCTTCCCAGCTTTACTCCTTTGGCAGCAGGACAGCAATTACTTTTTAGGTTGTTTTTCCTGTTTTCTGAAATCTGCCACTTAAGGAAAGACAAGCAGGGTTGCTATAGTAATGAAATGACGGCTCCTTAATTCATAGGCTTCCTCATCTTAATTATTCCTAGGATCATAATCCCATGAAAACTACCTTCTTTGGAGGCTTTCAGTTGGGAGCTGCACTGGAACTGAAGCAGAAGTTAAAAAGAAAGAAAAGATGATGAAGACATTTCAAGAAAAAGAGTTTGGAAAAAAAAGTGTTTCAGTGAGTTTTTTTGGCTTGTTTCATGTGCCGACTAGAACAAATGCCTGGTGTTATCCAGAGAGAAGGGTCTGGAACGGTTCCTAAACTTGAATTATTCATGAATGATTCAAAGTGCTTTTATAGACTTTCTGAGGAACAAGAGACGGAACTAAAGCATATAATTCAAAATGAAATCGTGTAAAGTTTAACACAGAGAACAAGTACAGTTTCAAGGACTAAATTAGCCAGTTATTTAGAAGGGGACTCACCAGAGGAAAATGTACTTCTTTTTTCACATTTTTCATCCCCAAATCTCTAAGCTTAAGAGACAGGATAGAAGTATCATTACTTTCATTTTGTGTATAAAGAAACCTAGAACTCGGAAAATAAGGTAGCCTGTTAAGAATCACTCAGCAAGGCAGTGGCACTATAGGATGTAGCTCTCCGGTCTCCAAAATGTTGGTCCCCTGCTGCACTGACACCTGAGGGGAGCAGTCAGAGCAGGGTGCAGTGCTGGTCTGCCGGGTGCACTGTGCAATTGTGTGAGCTTACTCCGTGCATGGAGCAGGGGCCTCGCCAGGCAGCGCTAATAGGAACATCTTCAAACTCCCGCTGGTGAACACAGCCCTGGAGAAAGGGGCCGGTAAATCTAAGTTATTGCACAGAAGCCAGGAACGTCAGAGTGAGCAGAACAGGCGCCTATTGCTGAAAAACACTGCTGCAAATCCAATATTCTCTTTCAGTAATAAAATCTGTAGCTGTAACTGCATCGGCCTGCAGACTCCAGGCTATTTCAGGCTGTGAGTAATCTTGGTGCCCTGGGAAGCTGCTGAGCAGTGCCAGCACTCGGCCCTCTCCTCCTGGCTCCAGCTCCCACCGCCGACAAGATTTGGAGGCTGGAGGCTTGACTTTGCCAGGGCTGAGCTATTAATGTGCGATAGCTTTTCCGCAGGCAGAGGAGGAAGAAGATATCCCAGAGGGTCTTGTTTGCTGCTGGGTGATGCTAGGCACAGCTGGTGGTGCAATCATCCAAAAAAATAGTTCTTCCACCAAAAACATGCTGCTTTATCAGCATTGACACACTCCTTGGGAAAAAAAGATGTATTTATGTCAGCATGTTTTTTGGGGGTGCGTGGGTAGCAATATCAAAATGAAGCATTTCATTGTCTTCAAACACTTTCCTCTAGAGTCTTTCCTAAGTGCAGCCATCTGAATTTTTTGGTTTTCTTTCAAGGAGCCTTTTTTGCTCCCTAATTGCTTTTATTTTATATGCTATTATATATCCAAGCATAATATTAAAAACATTGAAAGCCAATAAAAATTTCTATATATATGCACACATACATACATATACATACATACATATACACACACACACACACACACACACACACACACACACACACACACATATATATATATATACACAAAATCCATTTTAATGAGGCAAAGCTACTTTGGAAGGGATCAGATTTAATTTCAGGGGAAACATCGGCAGTCAACATTATGCTCCTATTCGGAAGAAAGACTCATTTAAGTAGCTGAAGTTTCTCTACTAATGGAGCTATGGGTCCCCAACAGCTTGAAGATGTTGGCAACAAGCAGTTAGGTGGTGAGAGGACCGAAAAAGGCTGGGGCAAGGCTGAGAAACGGAGCGAGTCCCACAGGATCATTAACAACTTCTCTCTTGAGAGAAGTCCTTTCTCTATCCGGTGGGTAGAGAAAGCTCCCTGGCTTACCTTCCAAATGTCCATTGTACTTCTTCTTGGTGAAGCCCACAAAATGGGGCGAGAGCAGCTTCCTGTGAAGCTGTCCCAGTAGCCATGCAGAAATAAGAATGGAGACATCTTCTCAGAGCTCAGTGAAGACGATCCTGTGCAGCTGCAGAAATGATCTCCTACCCCAACCTGCAGCTGAGGCAGCAAAGGTGAGCCGCTCTCCTGGACTGCAATGATCTCTGGTGCTGAGGAGAGGGCAGTGACGACCATGTGCTGGACCAGGCAGGCAATCAGAGAATTGCTTTTCATTTTCAAAACATGCCATTGCTGTGTGAAACGCCAGCCCTGCCTCCTCTGGTGCAAACCACCCATCCAGGGTCTGCTTTTGGGGAGTGGCCCTGGGCTGACGGCTCAGGTGGAGCTGTGGCAGCAGAGGGGCTCACACAGGTTGGGGGACGCCTCTCTGAGTCTTCCTCTCCTAACCCAAATAAAGCCGTTTCCCTTGGGTTTTATAGCTGGAAGCCGTCAACCTGAGCATTGTAGCATGTGCTTGAGACACAAGAGGGCAGGCGCAGGCTGTGCGATGAGAGAGGGATGAGGTTCTGCTGCCTGAGTCCCTCAGCCACCCCTGGCCCTGCTGCTTCCCTCTCCATCACTCCATCACTGGCTTCTCCAGTCTATAAGGGGAAGAAAAAGGGGCTTTTAGGAGGCACATGTCTTCTGGCCCTGCCTGGCTCCTCAGCAGGGGGCTGCAGGACCAGCTGTGACAGTGGGGCCAACTGTGCCTTTCACACTGTCTGGGTCTTAGGGCCACATCCTGGAGCACCCTGGAGGCCACCCCTGCTGTCTCTGCTCGCCTCACCCAGGACGCTCTCACCAGTTTTCCAAGCTCCATCAAGATTTACTGCAAGGTGCTTACCTGGTGCACCCTGCCTTTGTTTCCAACAGAGAACTGAAGGAAAGAGGTTCGTGCACGATACTCGGGGTCCTCACTCAGCTACTGCGAGGTGTCTGAACATCATGTGGCCAAAGGAGCACAGTGGGGAGGCTGCAAGGTCAGGCCCTGAATCATGAGCCACCAAAGCTGCTTTCTTCCAGCTCCTTTGACCCATATGGAGGCACTGCCCTTTCCCAAGCTGTCACTGAGGGTAGTAACAGGGAGCTCAGGTCTCCTTGGCTGGGCTCTGCAAACCTAGAGGATTTCATGGGAAGTCGGCCAGGCCATTGCCTCCCCTCCCTCACTGTAATGATGTATGCATGCGTGCATGCAGAAAGGCTGTTTACGTGGCCTGCGAGAGGTAAGAATGCTCCTTAATATCTGTCTCCCCCCATCCTTGCCTGTGTCACCCACAAGTGAAGCCCCAGGCATGACCCGGGCTTCTCTCTCAGGCTCTGGGGACACCCTGGCCAACGCCAACACCCACGCACAACCTGACACTGAGTCCGCAGGCTGCCTGTGGGGTGCTCACTGGAGAGCGCCCATCCCACTGATTCATCCCCAGCCCACACGGGCCCCGACCACTTCTCTTTGGGGTTATGGCATTGGGTAAATACGGACAAACTGCCCAGGTCACTAACTGAGCCCATGAGCAGCACAGAAGAGCTCAGCAAGCCTGCACCGGGGCCATGAAACACTGCTGAGTATGACACTTTTTCTTGCAGACTGTACCCAAAGCTCTTTACACAGTTAAATAATAAAAGGCAGCAGATGGTATATGGTATGAATTACAGAAAACAGGATTGTAAAGGCAGCGCGCGTGGTGAATAAATGAAAGCATTAGCGCATCAGGCCAATAACCCAGACAGTGGGAGAGGAAAGAGATTTGCAGACGGCTTAGTGGCGGGCGGGGAAGGAAGTCTGTTCTTGCCAGAAAATATTACAGAGGGGGAATGCTTTCCTCCCTGCCCTAGGGAGACGGTGAGGGCAAGGGGAGACCAGGCAGCGAGGTCTGCAGCCCAGGAATGAGGGTGCTTCGGTCACTCTGCCCCGAGCTTTTGTAATTCTGGGTCACGTGTTGCTTGGGTCTGCTCTGTACTGCCTTCTCCATCCTTTCTGGAAAGCATGTGACAAAGTGGTCATCCCCTATGACAAGCCACTGCTACTAGCTTATGGGCCCTGAGCGTGCTCATGAAGCAGCCCTGCTTCACAAAGACCTCCGTACAACGGCGTGTGCTCAGACTGTGGTAGAGTTAGTGGCGAGGAGGCTTTGCCAGAGCAGAGGACCCTTCTTTGGGTGCTTGCTTAGACTATCTCATCTCTTCACTTTCTGGAGCACCCGCTACAGAAAGATGCAGAAGGTGTATAACGCCTGACCTTCCTAAAGAAGGCTAAATTTCTGCTTAAAAAAAGAAGGGGAACAGCCCTGTTTATCCATAATTGGGCTTATATCTACATCTTGGCGTTCAGCAAGGAGCAGAGGTGCGGGAGGAGGGACCAGCAACCTGGTGCTCTGAAAGACCTCCTGGGAAATTCAAGTCATCATTACAGTGTAAGCTTTCTAGGTGACTGCAGGCAAGTCTTTTAGTCACTTTCTGCCTCAGTTTCCCTAGTGTAAAATGGAGATAATAATGTGCTACATAGCAGTGCTGGGATGAGTAGCTCAGACTGAGAGACACTCCCATAGGACATTGCATGCTGGAAGATGCCACCACTGAGCTTGCCTTCAGCTGCCAGGAGCAAATACTGTTTCTGAGACAGCAAAAGCAGGAACTGCCTCATTGATGGTGTGAAAAGGGTGAAAAGCACAGGGAGGGGGGAGAATAGAGTGACACAGGGCCATGCCAGCTAGTCTGTGGTCCAGGAAAGCCTGTCGGAACAGCTTGCCTTCTGACTGCACACCATCGCTTGTGTTGGCAGAGGAGCTGCGTGAGTCAAGGAGAAGCAGGAGCAGAGAGCAAACGTAGTTGGCAGACCCATTCCTGAGGCCACGTACAGCTGCTTCCCCCTGCCTTCAAGGAATGCAGATTTCAGCTCATCTTCTCTGTGAATGCTTCTTGCTGGAAGGTGAGGATGGGCCTGGAGAACTGGGGCACCTCTGTCCGCTTGTGGCTTTGGGAAGAAGTGCGACTTTGTGTCAAGCGCAGAGAAAACCAGGCACACTTTGCTAATGCTGTCCCTGATAATCTTTAGGACTGACCTTGCGATAACTGAAGGCAGGATTTCCTCGGTGGCTGAGAGCCGTGGTGCGGAGGGGAGCTGGGCATCCCACTGCCTTTATCTGTGCTTTGGCCCTCTGGCCTCATCCAAGCTGTGAAAGTTGCCTGATGGGTGCTACTATGGCCCCTAGGACTGCCCCGCCAGCTACCATTGTACTAAGTGTACAAAGACAGAAGCTGCTTTTACCTTCAAGATCAGAGCAAAAGGAGGCAATAATAATAACAGGCACAGAGAGAATGCAGAAGGCAGTTACTCCCAGACCCTACTCAAACCCAGACAGCTTGTTGTCTCAGGACTGCACAACACAGATTCCCATCTCCTGCAGCTTGCAGTAAGGATGCTGTCATGTATGGAGACCTCATCAGGGGATTTTGCAGTATCTGTTGGGTAGGAAACCTTCTGCAATTGCCCCTTGCTCCCCACCTCCTCCTTCCAAACCTCCTAGTTGAGCTCACATCTGGGAGCATCTCCCACAGACAAATCCATTACAGTTGTCTTTCAGAGGCAAACAAAACATCTGAAGAACCTGCTGGCTCAAAGGCTTTTGAGTCACCCATAGGGCAAGCCTAGAGGCTACAAGAGTTGCTTGTCAGAGCCCTCACTCTGCTCCCGACGTGGCTCGGCTCTCTCCCAGCTCCCCATCCCCAGCATGAAGCAGGGTGCCTCCAGGGAGCAGCCCCCTCTCCCTGCCCTCCCCACAGTTTCTCGCCTCTGCTGTGGGGCGCTGGGAAGCCCAGGTGCTCAGGCAGGGAGGACCAGCCGCAGCAGATCAATGCATGACTCACAGCTATCAGCCTCGAGAGTCCTGAAGTAGAGGGAAGCTCCTAGACCGAGAGAGAAAACAACTGAGAGGTGGTGTAGCCCCCCTCCCTGCTCTCCCTCTCTCCTCTGAGTCCTGCCCTTTCTGATCTTGCTGCCTCTGAGCTGCTGCGCGGCACAGAAGCAGCTTCATGCTATTGCTTTCTACCTAGCCAGTCTCCAGCTCTGTGCGTGTGCGCATGGAGCTAAGCAGCAATTTTTTTCCTCTTCTCTCTCTTTTTTTTTTATCCTTTCCCATTCCCTCCCCCTTTTCCTCTCTTACTTCTCTGGCATTCTCCTTCTAAATTAGCTATCCAGCTTTCTCTGAAAGAAGCCGTTGGAAACAACACTGGCAGCTCGGAGTGCATTTTTCTGGTGGCATTTTTTGGAGCCCTGGCCAAAAATGGAGGGGCACGGAGGGGTACGAAGAGGGAGAAATGTCTGAATCCAGCTGCTCACAGCATCAGAGCAAAAGAAAATTCAGGCAGTCAATCTGAAAGCTCCGCTGCTCTGCAATACATCAGCTCAGGGAAGTGGCATCCTTGCACTTTATGCATTAGTTAACAGGCTGCAAGCTTCCTCCACTTGTTTTAAGCTCTCTCTCTCTTAATCTCATCTCTGCTCAGCGCGCGTGTGTGTGTGCATGTGTGTGTGTGTGTGTGTGTGTAGGGGGAGGACTTTATTTCCATTGGCTCAGCTTTTGCTTCCCACCCACATCTCTTCCACATCACCTTGGTGTCTCCCTAAATAAAACCAGCCCTTCTTATCGCGCCGAGGAAATCAAGAGCTAGAGTTTGAATGGATTTTATATAAATATTTACCCCTGCGAAGCTACTGCTGAGCTTGTAGGATAAACTCGCAGCAGCTAGCCTGAGACTCTCCTTCTCTCTCCCTCCCCTGTAACGGTTTAATTACTTTCAAGAGGGGAAGGGAGGGAAGGGGAGAGATCTGGACCCCAGTTCTTTTGGGTCTTGCGACTCAAAAAGCAGTGCCAGGTCCCAAAAGGCAGTGCCAGGTTTTAACCAACTATCCCTCATGGATCTGAAGGACAGCACCAGTGAGGGCAGCATGGGGAGCCTGCAGCCTTCCAGCATCCAGATTTTTGCCAACACCTCCACGCTCCACGGGATCCGTCACGTCTTCGTCTATGGGCCAGTGACCATCCGGCGCCTGCTGTGGACCTTGGCATTCGTGGGCTCGCTGGGTCTCCTCCTGGTGGAGAGCTCAGACCGGGTGGCTTTCTACTTCTCCTACCAGCACGTGACCAAAGTGGATGAGGTAGTCGCAAACAGCCTGGTCTTCCCTGCTGTCACCATCTGCAACCTCAACGAGTTTCGCTTCTCCCGGCTCACCACCAATGACCTGTACCATGCTGGAGAGCTCCTGGCTTTGCTTGACGTCAACTTGCAGATCCCCAACCCCCACCTGGCTGACCCGACTGTCTTAGCCGTTCTCCAGGAAAAGGCCAACTTTAAGCAATATAAACCGAAAGTTTTCAACATGCAGGAGTTCCTGGCGAGAGTTGGCCACGACCTGAAGGATATGATGCTGTACTGCAAATTCAAAGGCCAAGAGTGTAGCCATGAGGACTTCAAAACTGTGAGTATAAGCAGACATCTTGCTCCTGTTCTCTTCTCTGGGTGTGCAGACAGCAGTGGTGTTGCAGGACCAAGGCAGCATTGGAGGTCACTGGCCAACCTGCATGGTCAAGGTGTGATGAGTAAATGGTGTCTGCTAGGCTCTGGCATGGCAGAGAAGGAGGAAGCAGCCTGTTGAGCTGAAGTTTGTTTGCTGGAGTCCTTTATGTGCTGCTCCACAGCCACAGCTGGGAGCCAGCCCTGCAGTGGGCTTGCAGGCAGGAGCAGCCCTTTGTCAGACAGGCCCATGCTTCTTAGGAGGCTGTTTGATGTCAGACCAGGGTGTCAGATGGGTCCTGCTGAAGTGCTGAGCAAAGGAGGGGGAGTGAGGGTCTCTTGCTGTGGTCAGTGAATGTTAGCCAGCCAAAGAGAGGACTGGATAGAGGCCAGTGAGAAAGGCAGATGTTCTGGGGATGAAATGAGCTCTGTCCATTATTCAGTGGTATTTCCCTGGGTGCTTGTAGCCTTGCTGAAATTGTGGCTTATGATCTAACTGGAAGGGAAATATTTCTGCTTGTTCTTTGCGGTCATAAATCCTAGTCTGCTGTGCAATGTGGGCAACAGCTTGGTCCCTTCCTGGTGCTGTGTTAGAGTGAGGGAAAAGAAGAAAAGAAAACAGGCTCTGATCTTATCCCAGCCTGCTCTCAGACTGGCAGGGAGGTGGAGCGAGCCGGGGAGCTGGAGGTCCTGAGGGAAGCAAGCACTGCTCGGTGTGCGGATTCTGGATGACACCCTGATGGCAGCACAGGCTGGCCTGTGCGGTTTGGCTGGCAAAAAGTATCAGCTTAAAATAAAAATGAAAAGTAGGTTGCCTGGAAGAAGCAATGACACCTGCAGACTGCAATGCTGGGAGCAGGGTGGCAGAGGGGAGGAGGGGTGCCAAGTCCTCGTGCGCTGCCGGCTGGGAGGTGACGGTGCCGTGCTGGGGAAGGACTGGAGAAGGGGGAAGGATCAGAGGAGTCTACTCTCCCCGAGTGTGTGGTTTGACTCCTGTCTTGGCAGAGCTGTCAGTGTGTGCTGGGGTCTGGGCTAAGCTTGTACTTTATTCTCAGGCTGTGCTGGCCAGTCCCTTTTCACTGATTCAGCAGGTTGGGGGATTTGGTAATCCAGGAGTCAGTAACGGTAACAGCTTTCAGTCCGAGTGTTTCTCTGGGACCAGCGCTGCTTGTTCTTTTCACTGCTCACTGTTTGGCAAAGAGATAGGTGCCACAGCAGCTTTCACGATGCTCTAGTTTGTTGCCAGGATTTTTGTCTGTCTCTAGGAGGAGGGAATATTGTGTGTCTCTGCTGCTTCTGGATCTCCCGCTTATAAGTCCAACTGACTCATACCACAGAGTCATTGCCATTGCATGGACTGTGCTCTCTTTAAAGATTGGAGCAGAAACATTTCATTTTACATCTCAGTTATTGTCTGTGCATGCCCCTGACACCCTACCTATCCTGCCCATCCAGGCAGACTTCTCCTTTGCTTCTGCTCCTTGGGCAGATCTGAGAAAAACTTGAGTCACCCAAGTTACAGGAAGGTATCAAAAAAGACATTAAGGGAGGAGAAGAGGTTGCCAAAGAACAGCCACGCATGACTAAACCTGGAGAATGGGATAGAAAAGGAGACACAGATGCGAGAGTCCAGGTGACAGAAGAGTTGGGGGAATGAGGAGGATAGATCCCAACAGGATGGATGGATCCTCCCCTCACCATAGTAAGAGAGTGGGGAGAGGAAGGAGATCTGTCTGCAGTTTTCTCAGTCTTGTACAATGCAACAGATATCCGCCAACGGCAAAAGCCTCAAAGCCAGCAAGCTAGCAGCACGTTCAAAACATCTGCATAACTTAAAAAACAGGTCTTGTTTTCAGCTGAGACGGGAGCTCTTGGCAGCCTCCCTGGGACACGGTGGAGTGTAGTTTCCCTGGCCGTGTAGTTGTTGATAGCTGAATTCTGACACAATGATTTTGCCATGGGGAACACTAGTTTCCATAAAGACAAAACTTTCTCAGGCTGCCTAATAAATCCTCGCTCTGCTAAATCAGGTTAGGGCCAGCTAGAAAAGGATAGGGTACTATGGCCTGAAAAGGCTTGTCCTTGTAAAAGTGCTCCAGTGTTTCAGAAACAAGGCTTGGAGGTTCTTTGCGGTGAGCTACAGTCTGTTGGAGTGTTTCCAGAAGGGACTTCCTGATCCTCTTTCAGCGCTGATATATCTGAAATGCAGTGAAATACTGCAATCCATTCTGCCAAGCAGTTCCTAGATGATCCAGAGCACAATGGCTTCATAGTCTTGCTTTCTATGCCTAAGACAGTCATTTGAGGCACACGTAGGCGTTTCAGTCTTACAGACTGCAGGCATTCCCTCAGGTTAGTGAAATCCAGGGAGTAGTACTCAAAAGCAACTCAACAACCCTGCTCTCCCTCCGGACTTTACCGCTAAGAGACAGTAGGCAGCAAAAAATGTCTATTTGAAAGCTGAGGAGGTCTTTCCACAGGGAGCATGATGTAAATGCCTTTGAACAGTAACGTAAATGCCTCTATGTTGAATTAGAACCTCAAGTTCTGGATGAATTTTGCATTTAATCATCAAGGACCTGTTGCAATTTTGCATACAGGCTGTGTGACATCCCATCCTTCTGTTCCACTGCATTACTAGTTGGCAAAGGGAAGAAGTACCATCACCGAAGTCTGATTTCTTTACCATCCTATTAGGAACTATGAGGTAAATCTCAGAAGTTTTGTAATATGTCATCATGCTGAAGGACTCCAGCTCTCTTTTTATACTCCCCAGATTCATGCATCTGGGAGGAGAAAAGGCAAGAGCGTTGCAGTAAGAAGCTGCATTCAAACACTTAACTCTCCAACAAAGTATTATGGAAGAACTTGGCGTAGTATTGCCAGCTGGTTAGTTGTCACTCATGGTGTGTATGTGTGTGCTGTGTGCAGTGTGTCCCCTGCACAGAGCTGTAACAAAGCACACCCTGTTTGTGCTGTGTGGGAAAGTGGGAGCTGGAATGGCAGTCTCCTGGCACATTGAAAAACATGACTTTACCCTCCTTCCTCCTCCACTTCCCCTCTTCATTTCTCTGTCACTGATTTATTAACAGGATTTGAGCTGTGCTTTCCTTACACTCTCTGTTCCTTCTCTTCGGGGTAACATCTCAGATAATGGTTGCCCATATTATGGTCTGCTTAGAGGAGTGAGTCCCCTAAGCACTTCTGCAAAGAGCCATCCAAAGGGAATAGCAAGGACTTAGCAGAGCATGTGCTGATTCCTAAGCTGGCATTGCAATGCATTGAACAGCAGAGCAGATAATGCAGACCTCCGCTGTAGACAAAGCAATAAAGAACAGAAAATTGGCAGAATACACTTTAGCAAACCCATTCCTTTAGAGTATTTCGAGTAGGGGATCCTGATAGCAGCGACAGCCAAGGAAATCCCCTCCTTTTTTGTGTGCATTGCTCCTTCCAGGAGGTCTCAGTTGAAAAATGACCTCAGAGATGGCATTTTTCTAGAGGAGCTGTGCTCACGCTGCTCAAGCAGCTTTGTGACATTAAGATCCTCTCATTCTGCTGCTGACGTTGAGCGTGGAGAAGCAGTGGCTTGTCAGCCCCACACACACAGCTGCGATTTCCCAGGAATCTGCACGGGTGTGGAGAGTTGTCTGGGCTCGCGGCCCTTTGTTGTTCCAGTGTGGGATGAACGAAGCGATGGCTAAGGGAGTTTTGCGGGGGATTTTTGTGTGTAGCACAGCAAATGTGTGCAGTAACAGGGGAGACAAGTCTATCAAAGCTCTTTGGCCTCATGGGGCAAAAGGAGGAACAACTAAGGGGATAACCTGAGTGATGGAGATCATGAGCAGCAGGGGGAACGGGATATCTCAGTGCCACCTTGCTGAGGACTTTAGCCCGGTGGCCAAGCCGTGCTGGGTATTTTCAAGATGACGGCAGCAGGGTGCATTTTGATGTGCGAGTGCGTTTTGCTGGTCATGTCATTTGCTAAATGGAATGTGTGTGTGTGCTTCCTCGCACATCCAATTCATTTCAGTGGTAACACAACAACTTAGCTTGTGTCTGCCATGCCTTTGTTGCTGGATGTCTATTCATTTTCAGTGGCCATGACAATCTAAGGGTATAACTCATTCATTTTCAACACGCATTCTTACCGGTAGACAGTGTCCACATAATGGAGGGCGCCTCATGTAAATACTTCTATTCTGAGACATAAGTATCTGTCAATCTGTCTTTCCTTATGCATTTTTTTCTCCTGTTCTCTCTAGTGTCTATGAGCGCAGTATTTAGTAAATAGCTTTTGCTTTTTAGTCTGATTAATCCATTCTCATCTCCTATAACACAACTTCCAGTTTCCTCAAGAAAAAAACTTGAGAATGGTGGGTCCTTCATTCGGACAAGCATTACCTCTTTTATATTTTTTCTTTCTGTAAACTGTGGCTATTTTGCAAAGTTTGCCTCAGAATCTGTTAGAGATGTCGTAACCAGATCCAGGATTTTGTCTTATCTTTCGCGCGAATAGAGGAGTTTCGCATCTAGAGCAAAGAGCAAATCTTTATGCAGCTTTCTCAGTCCTGAGTTTGTACACATCACTGAATTTTGTTGCATAGGCGAAGGAGGGAGTGCAGGGTTAGACATTCCTGTTGGAGGTGCCTCAGCTGAGTGTCTAGAGGGATGTGGATTGCACCTGTCACAGATATCTGGTTGATGTGTTAACCATGTCCTTGAGAAATTCAGACCCTTATTCTGCCCAAGGTTTGCCTTGACTACGTTTCTCTGTCTCTCGGACATATAGCTGTAAAATGATTGGGTTTGTATTTCCTTTGCTTATTACATGGTAGTAGGATAATGCTTTAAAATTCATCGAGAATTTTCATGAGAGGATGCCAGTTGTGATGAACATCTGTTCATTAAAAAAGCTTCTTGGGTCTGGAATGGATTTTGGGGTTAAAATCAAAAGAAGAGAAGGCCATAGAACATCAGCAAGGTCTTTTTATGGCAAACACAAATTTGAGTCCTTTATTATTGAAAGTATTTACACTGGATGAAATGACTCCCACAGGAGAGGCAATTCAGAAGTGTGGCTGTAGGTCATTTACTTGGGATGTGTGTGAACCGTGTCTGAGGTATTGGTCTGACTCAAGATCTGACCAACACAGCAATAAACTCTTCCCTGTTTTTCTTTAAAAAGGCCTGTGTTTTGTCCCAGATTGAGCTGTTTCTTGAATGGGCACACTTCCCTCCCTCACTAGCCGTTTGAGATGGGAAATAATCTAAAGATTTGAGATGCTTCAGAAATGAGCACAGCTGAAGTATCAGATACAGCTGGAGATCAGAGGGCTGTGAGTGCAAAGGGTGATGAGATACAGTGAGGGCCCTGGAGGAGGAAAGTCAAAGTAATTCTCTGTGTAAGAGCCAGCTGTGAGCTCAGCCTTCCCTTGCTTATGGCCTTGGTTTACACTTGTGTACCCAGCCACTTAGTTTGAGGGAGAGAAAGAATTGCTCTTATCTTTTAAGTGATTCCCCTTCACCACAATTATTCATCAGGCTGCTGAGAGAAAGCTCCTCTGCTTCCCGTTCATACCGCACCTGCCACACTCAAAATTCACACTCAAAATGGCACCCGGAGCTTAAGCAAAATACAAACACCAGCCTTCAGAGTGGGTAGAGACTGATGCTCTCAGACGAGGAAGAAAACCTGGGCAAGAAAGATGTCATTAGAGTTGCAAGGACAGAGAATCTGTTTGTGAGGGCTGCAGAGTTTTTATAGACATTTTTTGGAAATTACATGAGGATTCTCTGTGTGTTGGAAATATCTCTAAGTCCAGCTTCCTACACCTCAGCTGTCCTACATGACAAACGGGGAGAAATTGCCCTTGCCTTTCTCCCAGAAACGGTGAGAACAAAGGTGTTGGAAAGCTGTGAAGAGGCAGGGTTGTGAAAACTATAGAACAAGGATGATAAATATCTTTCAGCCACCATGTCCTATCGTCTGCTTAGCCTGTGGCTCTCTGTGACTAACAGACTTCATCTCACAGGGTCTCCCTGGCAGCTGGTCTTGGACTGAGGCCTCCGGGGAATAGCTAGCTATCTGCAGTGGAGGAAGGGTAAGATCACAGAAAGCATTCAAATGTATTTGTGCTCCTTCTATATGAAGTGAACTTAAATCTAGTCATGCCAGAAATTGTAAGTGAAGGCCAGGAAAGACCAGGAACATATAAAAAATCCTGGTGTGGTTTCTTTATGGAGAGGCAAAAAGGAACTAGATAGTTTGCCCTGACCTTCTTCCAAACACCTTATGCAAGTTCCTCTTGGAGACTTCATGACAAATAATAAATAATCTTCCAGATGCTCCTGTTCACAGAATCTTTCTGCTTATCTGACCAAGTGCGATGGCGTTACATTTGAAAAACATGATGTGACTGCTGCTGTGAAAACATTGTCTGAGTTTACTCTAAACGTTCCTCTCAATGACCTGACCGCCGTGGTTCAGTTTCCACGATCTCTGTGGAATGCAATAGTCACAAACCAAAAACAGTGGTCATAAACTGACACAGGAGAAGTTCTCACTTGATTAAGGGAAAAAAAGGGTCTGATTTCAGTGTTGGCCGAGATGGACCTCTTGAGGTATCTTCCAGCCTGATTTATTCTATCGTCCTATAATAAAAACTAGATGCATTCCTGCTTGTTTTTGTGCCCATTTGCTGTTTGTTGGGTGTCCCATTTTTTTAAGCTCAGCTCACCCTCAGACGTCATCGAGAGCATCAGGAAGGAGAGGCAATTTTGGAAGGTAGTTACTTCCCCCTCTGTGAGCTTCCATTTCCTTGCATATAAGTTCGAGTTCACATTTCTGAAGAAGATTGCCCTAAAAAACACTGCAGTTGATCGCTGTCTCTGCATCAAGCCTCTGCATCAAGCCTCTGATTCCTTAATGAAGCTGTCTTTGTTTCTCTGAGTGAGCCCCTCTCTTTTTCCATCTCCTGGAACCATCCTTGTTTGCTTTGAAAGGAGACATCTGAGATTCCCAGAAAAAAACCCTCAAATGCGTATTCGGCTCCTCTTGACTGAGAAAATGTGCCTCACAGCTTCTAAGGAGTGCAGCCGGCTGCACAGCAGCAGGGACAGCGAGGTCATCTGAGGCATCTAAGGCTCCTCTGGCAGAGCCTAGTGTCTGTGAGCTCTGCGTGGCGAGTGCCGCCTACACCTTTGCAAAAGCATTTGTTAAAATAATGTATACCTGGTGTGCCAGCCAGACTTCCCTTGACCAGCTCAGCAGAATTATGCATTATTTGTCTCTCATGGGGGAAGCATGGTCAGGGTGCTGGGCTGAGGCACAGAAGACCATGGTTCGAATCCTTGCTTTGCCTGGTTCCTCAGGTACCTTTGAACAATTAGACTCAAAAGCCTAAAGGCAGCAGATACTGACAGCAGCAGGAATCATGCTCTGGAAGGCCTGTGGGACTATTTCTGAATTCCTTCTCTCTAAGACACACCGCAACTACCCTGTCTCAAAGGCAGGTGGTGTACGGATGGATGTGCTAAAAGGGAATAAATTGCTAGACATCGTGATAAGGAGGGCCCTAACAGTGTGTCAGGTAGATATGTTGTTGTCATGGCTGTACCAAGTTTATATAGCAAGAAATAGCAAGCATTTGGCCCATTTTTGATCATCCTTCTTTTAGGACTGATAAATTCAGAGTGGTTTGCATCAGATACAAAGCACAGAGTCTAACTCTGGTGACCTAAGAGGACAACATCTTCTGTCCTCCTTGCCGGCTGCCCCTGTGCCTCCAAGGCATGCGGTGATCTGAGGAGAGAGGCATGAGTAACAGCCCCTGCGCCAAGCAGAGCCAGATGCCAGTGGCAGTGCTGACTGATTCACGCCAGATCCTTTTCCTTTTGTTGGCGTCTCTGAATGAGTCATCCTGATCGCAAATTCAGCATGCTCGATGTGAAACCTCCTTGTGAAGGGCCTTCCTGTCATGTGGCTATCTGTAGGAAAAGTCCTTTGGAAAAACATATCCATGAGAAGCTGCTTCTTCCCTACATGACTAGCACGGCTCTCAGAGAGCGGGGTGGGAAGGAAAATGTAGGTACTCCCTTTGCTTCCAGATGGTAGAAAACATGAACTGTGGCTATATTTGCAGGTTGCCAAAGTCCACAGAAATTTTGCCACCTGCATCTGCTAAGAGGTTAACTAAAAAAAAAAACTTCTGAAACAAAGAACAGATGAAAAAAACCTGTAAATGCTTAAACATGTATCCTTTATTTAGGGATGAGCATAACCTGAATGGTCTTCTAAAAGCTCTTTGAGGTTTCTGGACCTGCAAATAGTTGTGGGGAAACCTCTTAGGGACCACAAACTCAACAAGCTAAGATGGAAAACACAGCTAAATGAGGTGGACATGTCTATGTCCATCTGCCATGGATTAGTCTATGAGACCAGTACCAGAAAGAAAAAGTGCCCCTTGGAGGTAAAAAGAGACTATGAGTCATTTAAACAGATTGACACCTCTACGCTCAGGGCCTGTCAAGAAACAATTTCCACCCAACTGTGAATATTTAGAACTGAAGCACATTCCATTATGTGAAGAAATGCTGAATTGTTCTGAGCATTTGTTGTTGTTGAATAAAGGATTTACCCTGTGTGTTAAGTCAGGGAGCTGTGAAGTGAAGAAGTGACCGGTAATGGAAAATGTACGTACATTTGTTCACAGTGAAATAGATGAAAGGAGATTTAATCTGTACTCGGTTAGATTTCCAGAGGGGAACCAGTCACAGAGGGAACCTGGACCGTCCAGGTGTTTTAAAATACAATAGAAGTTGCTCAGCTGCTTGCTCTTGTCAGATGAACTAGTTCTTTGCTGATACTTTTTTCTTCCTCTGTTGCACTGGTTCCCAGAGTTGGGAATTTGGAAATAAAATCAGAAGTGACAAAGAGCAAGACAAATTCAATCTACTCGCCTGGCACTTCCTTGATCTGAGCCCAGATTAGTTTGACCTGTTCATGAGAAGGTGATTCCAGGCTTTGCCCAAGCAGGGTGAGCTTCATGACAAGCCTATGGGTTTTTTCTTTCAATCGGTCATGAGTTTGCTCAGATCTCACTTCCAGTGCAAGTTTGTTGGGAAATGAAATTTGTCCTGAGGGAATCCAATACTTCTAAGTTTGTTTTCATTCCATATCTCAGAAAAACATGTTGAAGGCCAAAAATTTCAGTGGGATGGCATTTTAGCTGTTTCCTTGATGTTAAAGACTTTGATTTATAAATGAATATAATATGAAGATGGGCATGAAATGAGAAGAACTGGAAAAGTGCTTGCCTTTTCAAAGGTTTTGACATTGCTGAAGGAAGAAAGGCAAAATAATCAATTTAGACAATTTCTTGTTTCACATTTCATCCAGATCTTCTTTCCAAGCTCTCTGAAATCCTGTGCTCGCACAGTGGAGGACAGTCATGCAGGGCCTTCACCGTGATTCCTGATCCTCAGCCAGAAGGCTGAATCCTGTAACAGTAATTCAAATGCTTTGCTCACCTGAATGTTTGAGGAAGGAGATGAGACTAAATAAACCCAAGCAAATGCTCTCTTGTGACTTAACTACGTGTACTTTGGGCAGGATAAGCGTCTAAATCTCTGTCACCATGAAGAGTGACTTACTGCCTCCAGTTCAAGGAGAAAACGATGAGCTGAAGCCCTAGTACAGCAGAGAAAAGTGTGTAACTGCCTGCCATTGAGGGATTCCACTTGACAAACATAACCGTAGTGTGCCATAGGCAGGACCAAAAAGGGCTAAATCCATTGAACTGATTGCACAGAAGAGCTAATGACCAGTGGGAGGAATTAATGTAAACTTAACTCTTCAGTAGTTAAACTTTCAAGACCACACTCCACTGCCCCCTGGCACTAAAGCGGATGGTCTATATAGAGACATCCGTTAGAGAGGCTGTGTTCCTTCCACTGCCAGCTGCTACATTTTGGAAGAGCAGCATGTGCGATCCATCTTTGCCTATGATGCACAAAACAGCAGTGTTAGTAGTACTATTAACTCATCCGCAGTTTTCCAGCTATTAGAGAGACTTGTGGCAGCTGAACACAGATATCACAGAAGCTTCAGTTTGACCTCAAACTGGTGATAGCATTACATTTTGGGGGATGGGATTCTAAGCCATCTGCAAAGTGATGATTTACTTGAGGGAGCCCTGGCTGAGGAATAGAAGAGAATTTTTGCCATCAAAAGTGTCTTGTTTTTTGTTTTTGTTTTTCTGTGAAAATACAAACCAGAAATGCTACTGTGAAGCCTGTTGGGAACTGCAGTTTCAGATGTTCCCATGTTTCTTCGGACACACTGCTTGGGATACGACCCCCAGAACAGAACATGGTCTCCCCTTTCACTAAGACGTGATGGCTGGTTATAGCAGTCACATAATCCTGATGTATTAATGTTTTGCTTTGAAACATTGCAGGTTTGGGGATTCTTTCTTTTTTCAATGGTAAGAAACAAAGTCTGTCCACTAAAGGAGGTTTTGTGAAAGTTGTTATTGCCTCTCAGACAGTTTCCCCACCTAAAGCAATCTTTATGCAAAAAGCTGAGCTAGTTTTCTTAAGTAGCATGACTGGCTAGGGTGTGACTGTCACATGAAGAGAAAGAGTTGGTGTCAGACATAAGCCCCATACCTGTTGGTTGACCGCTGCATTTTTCCTACTCCACCCTGATAACGAATCCCACAGCCACCATCCCTTTAATAGATGCTCCAAAAACACTTTAAGTGGCCATTACCTAATGCTAAATTATGGTGGAATACATGTGACACCCACATGAATAGCAAATTAATTTGTTCCTGCAAAGCAAATGACAACAGATTGCAATTGAATTAGCACGAATCCTGTTTGCTACTCTACGTTACCTGGAATGAGTCCTTTGCTGGGTGCGTGTAATTACAGGAACACAAACAACGTGACAGCAGAGGGATGCTGTCCGTGTGAAGATGGAACAGTACAGACAGCCATTAAGGAAGAGCCTTGGGAGAAAGCAAGTCCCAGGCTGACAAGCCAATCCTACTTTTATTGGATCCCAGTGGAGACTGCCTGACTGAAGACTTCAATGTAAGCATGGTCAGGCTATTAGCCCCCATGATTGCATCCTTCCCGGGAAAAAATTCTCTTCTCATTATCACTTGGTAGTAGAAAAAGACTCTTAGTGGAGATCAGGCCTACGATGCTGTCTTTGTGCCTGTGCATCGCTCCAGGGGAAAATAGACTGAGGAAGGAAAGGGTTTTTCTATGGAGTTTATGCATGATACCAGAAAACTGCACAATAGTCTCCTTGGTACCAATGTAAATAGGATTAGAAGTTTCTAAAAAATCGCTTCTCTGCTGGCTGTGCTAGTGTTCAAAAACTTGTGTTTCATCTCTGGGTCTGTTGACATGTTGTGTCAGGTAGAGCCGTGGTTGTCAGCTCCCTGTTCTCAGTCTGTGTGGTATATCTGGAGGGATTGTGCACGGCATGGTTTGAAGCAACAGGTTAAATGAGGAAAAAAAGGAAAAAGGAAGAGCAATAGGGGAAGAGGGAAGGTGAGACAGAAATGGGAGAAAAGTACGTTTGTGACATAGAGAAGGTGTGCCATGAGGATGGTTCGAAGGAAAACAAACTTGCATCAGAAGCAAGCATGGATTTTTGAAGCAAAGACTGAGGAGCCTGGAACTGGTCTGAATATTTCCATTGAAAGCTTTCCATCAGCAAATGCTGTCTGGATGCAAAAAATTGCTTTCTTAAAGTTACATTGATTGAGATGAGATTTCCCATGAGAGAAATGAAAGCCTTTTGTCTCAAAGCATTTCTATTTTCCGTTAAATTAATTTTTTAAAAAATCTCAGAGCAAAACCAAATCTTAAAACCGTGGGATGTCTCATTAAATGGATGTTCTGATTTTCAACTAGTTGTAAATTAAGCAATGGAAAGAGTCACCCGGAGCTGTGGGACTTTCCACCACTTGGCACCTCTACATGAGGGCTTGCAATTTGTGACCTGCAGGTCAGGTGCATCCCAGGCTCTATTTTACATGAGTTTGGGGGGCAAAAGATGGCATCACACTATTCGTAAAGGTGAGCTCTGAGTTATGTGCTTATATGTGGCATATCTCAGCTATCTGAAGTGCCTATATGGCTTTCTCTGAAGAAGGAAGCAAGCACGCTCTGCTTTCAAACGAGCACGTGTGTTTTTTAAAGGACATGTTTCAGTGCAAGGTGGCTTCTGACAGACCATCCTCTGAGCTTTCTGGAGACAGTTCATCTTTAGCCTTATTTCCTGATAATAGAAGGATTCAGCAATTGCCTTTCATCTCTCTTTCCTTCAAGGATTTGGAAAAGCATTGGCTAATTTTGACTCAATTTGAAAGAGCTGTAGAAGTCTGAAAGACCTAGGTTTTCTGCAAGTTTCATGAAAATTGGTACCTGAGAGAGACCCAAACTCACATCCACTGAGGAAAACGAAGGGACAACAATGATATTATACGTTCTGTTTTACAGTGACCGGCTGTCCACCAAATGTGCCCCACTTTCTCCCAAAGCAGCCTGGCAATAACAAGCCAGATTATACGCCCCTGAGAGTACGGACAGCACAATGATAAGAAAGTTGGCATGCGTGGGGCTGTATTACCTGTGGGAAATGGAGAAAAACCTCAGAGGTATGTGCGTGTGCATGTGAAAGTAGTGGGGTGTGGATGTTAGCTAGTTCTGGCTTATTCTGTTTTTGCCTGGTAGGGAGTCCTAGGGGACCTGGGGCAGAGGGAGAAAACAAAATACCCACATCCTCAGGAAAACAAGCTTCATTAATTCTGCTGTTGCAAGAACAACTGGTTTTGTAGTGGCTTTGCGTCTCATAAATTACGTAAATCATTCGTTTCCTCCCGTGCATTTACAACAATAATCACAGAGGCCAGAGTCTTCAGAGATGAAAGTCACAGCTTCACATCCTAGCATCACATGGGTGAGATTTAGTGGGTTCATGATGTGTTTTTGCACAAAGCCCTGGATGTGTTACAAAGGCAAAAAAAATCCAGCATCTGCATCCTTGCTGAACAGGCTCTCCTCTGCTGACTGTGTAGGTAACCAGATATCCACATGCATATTTCTACCTATATACACATGAATCAGCCTGCTGGGTTATTATAGTTTCTACTGGGAGTACAGGTGCTGCAGACTGACTTGTTAAGCACCATATTGTTCAAACTTGTATTGATTTATAATTGTAGCGTAGCTTTGGAAGAGAGTGCTGTATATGCAATGTGGACTATACAGAGGACTTATTGGGGATTAGAGCCTCATTGTGCTGGGAGGTTTATGCAGCACTTGCGCACACCCCATCCCTTAGAGAAAAGGTGGGAACGCAGAAGAGGGGCTGGGAGAACGGAGACATCCTTTTATTTTAAGTTGAGGCCCAAACAGATGGTATGAATTTGATTCTCCCTTCCTCAACTTGGAGAAGGGGAGGGAAAAATATGAGTTTAAAGCCATTTTAACACCTTTTGCTGGGCTCTGCAGGCCTAATTAGTGCCTGATCATCTTGCCTGTGACTTCTTTTGCACTTTATTTCTCACGGCCCTCTGAAAGAGGGGGAAAAAGGCAGAGAGCTGCTGGATGGAGCCCTTCAGCCTTGCTCCTGGTGCACCCTCTGCTCCACCCTTCACAATGGAGGCTGCGAGCAGAAATATTGCCCTCCACCAGCTGGGGATGTTCTCTGCTCAGAGGACTTCCTCAAAGTGTTCTTTCACAATGCCTGCAGGACATAAGAAGTAAAAGTAGAGCAAAAGTGTGGGCCCGAGGACTTGACCCTTGTGGGTGCTTCTCTGAGGTCAGTCTGGTTCCCTCTTCAGAGCCCTGGTTCCCAGTTTGTTCCTATCACATCCATGGTAGTTAGCTCTTGGACTCCCATCTGAAGCAAGCCAACAGCTAATTTCCTTGGACAGGAAGCAGGGGCGCTGAGCGGCAGACGTCTTGCTCCATGGCCTACACAGTGCAAACAGTATGGCTGGCAGCTGCCCTGCACAGCTCAGTCTAGGGACCAGATTGCACTCCGTGGCATTCATCACCAAAGATGATGTAGACGTGGCCATGCAAAGCCAATGGAGGACTGGGAGAGGAGCCAAAAACACATACAAGGATGACCCTGCTTTATCTCACCTGGGTCCACTCCCAGCTCAACACTCCCCCTTTCAGCTCCAGCTCATAGTTGACCACTTTCCCCCTCCAACAAACTAGCTCAGACTGTGTAACTCCCATGAGCCAGAGGCAGCTCTGAACCCACACTGCAGGACTGGGGATGTGTGAGCTCGGTGCACATTTGCATCGCGTTCCCCAGGGCACAGGTAGGAAGCATCACAGCAGCCCATCTGTGAGCCTCCGTAATATCGCGCCAGTACACTGTTTGCACATCTCTATTCATATTGATGATAACATTTGTCATCTCCTTGGGGCAAGGATTGTCTCTCTGGTTCGTGTTTATTATTAAACATTTATTTTTAAAATCGATTAAAAATTAAATATGGGAGGGGATTTGTTTCTGTCTGCCTCAGAGAATGGTGTGGGCTGTGATTTTGTGCAGAGATGTAAGAATATAAACCATTCCTGTTTGGAAGGAATTAAAACCAGACAGATTTTTCTACAAATATCTTCACCCAGAAACTGTTTAGGTAGCCTTGCTTACTATATTTGCAAGTCAGGCAACCTGAACATCCACAGCTACTCCTAGCTCTGCAAACCTCAGATAGGAATGCTGTTCAGCCTGCAGGTGCTGAACTGCCTCTCGTTCGCTTTGGAAGGCTGTTAAATGTGGAGGGCTCTTTCTAAGCCTAAGATTACTCCTCCATTTTATATGCCGTCGGCTGTTTGTCGGTACAATTAAGTGCAGCATATTTTTCCCCCATGTTTCAAAATAATCTACATTGGTACCCCTTGCAGGGGGTTAAAATAAGGTGCAGCCACAACAGGTGAATTCATGCAGCAAGCCAGTTCTAGAGATCTAGAACGGGCAATTTAGTCACCAGGGATAGAGAAATGAGTTGTGCATTTATTTTGTTGCAAATCAGATAGATACATGCACATTCCCCACTTTCAAAGTAGTCTGGAAACCTGAAGAAGAGGTGTCAGTGAATTATTAAGACTGTTATTGTTAGCTATTTTAGCTTGCATATTCTACTTCTTCCATGCTTTTTCTATCAGGAGGAAAAATAAATAGTATAAGTAAGTTAGGCATGTTCTTGTAATCACACTTGTCTTTCAAAACAGCCTCACCACAGTTTCAAAAAAGCCTCACACTAAACACAATGAAAACTGAAAACAGCCTCTAAGCTTCTTTGCTAAGAAAATCTTCTGTCTGTCCCTCCTCTAAGCTGTACGCCTAAGAAGAGCCATGTCTCTGCAGGATTTTGTGGTCCTGCTTGCAACAGTTTCTCTTGGCTTTCTGTTCGGGCACATCCAGGCTCGAGACTTTCTAGCTCTTGGGAGTGCAACCAGGGGTCGGCCTCAGGCCACGTCAATATGACATTGAGCGAAGGTGCTGTATCTTGTCTCACCAAACTGTTAAGGACTGTGATGATGAGGTGATGCAAAGGATGATTTTATTGTTGTGAGCATTACAGCAATAATGCACCAAAGCCCCAGCTCAAGGGATACGATGCTTGCTACTCCAGAGGGAATCCATGTTCCCAGGATATTCAGCTTGGTTGCTCTGGAGAGGAGTTACTTGCGTCCTGCTGCATCAGCAGGTGTATTCCTGAGTTGAAAGACAGTTCCCAGTCACTCAGTGCTGGTTTTTTCTACCTTCCCAGTGCAAGCGAGGAGAGGTAGGGGGAGGAGGTGAGTGCCGGGGCCGGCTGTGATCAGGGAGGCTGCTGTCTCTTGTGTTCACTCTTGTTGCTGCAGGAGCCAGATGTAGGCAACGGATTGCAATAGGAGATATTCCCTAGGGCCAGGCTGACATGATCAGCTCATTTTTCACAAGCACAAACGAGCTGTCATATGTACCTTTGCTTCTTTGGAGCAATTTGCACCAGGTGTGAACAGTGTGCTGGCGGCACTGTGAGCTGGGGAGGCTTGCTGCCGGTAGAAGCCCTGTGCAAATCTTAGTCTGAGTCCAAGGAGGAAGAGGAAATGTAAAACAAGAGACAGCACAGCTGGATCATCATAAGGCTTTTCCTCAAGCTAACACATTTTCCAGAGGTGCATGAACATTACCTGAAGTTCAGCATTGCATGAATGCATCTAAACTGCTCTGGTAACCTAGTCTCTTATCTTTTGATACTGGTTAATTTTGGGAGGTCTCTGCAAATTGTATTGTATAGATGGCCATGGAAGAGCAAGAGGAGAAGCATGCCTAATGGTTTGAGCTGATAACCTCAGGGTTGGGAGATACAACTTAACTGCCTGCTCTGTTTCCAGTGTGATCTTGCCCACTTGACTCCAAGAAAGTATTTGAGCTTGAGCGGGTGAGGGACTTTTAACACCTTGGAGGTCTGAGCCTCAGTTGCTGGAAATAATGCTTAGCTCTATTCTTTCTTGATACTTTTCATGCCAGAGCATCATCAAAAAAATACTTCCATGCTGAATTTCATAGGTTTCCTTCTTCCCTGACTAGTAATACAGAATTAACTTCCTGTCTCTTTAAAATTCTGGAATTTAGCAAGTGGATAAATTACACTTCTTAAAAACACAAAACTAGCAATGAAACAAATATTCCTCTCCTCTCAGGGATCCAGTTCTTTATGTTGTTATTTTGAGCTCCATCATGGTCGTTGCCATGCAGTGGCAACTTTGTGGAAAAGGAGGTTAAGTGCTGAGGTTAAAACAGGTTGAAGCATAATCCAGAGCGCCCTTGGCAAAGACAAAAATGTTTTACTGGGGCTCATTCATCACTGCTTGACTGTTCCAAATGCTGGAGTGGATCATTATTGTTTTTATATGCCTTTATGAGAGCTGCAAAGGAGCCAAAGGGAAATGTACAACAATTTTCCTCCCTTAACCCACATTCAACGGGGAACAATGATGTTTAGGACCTCAGAGTGCAGTGCAAAAGCTTTTTTGCCCTCTTCAGAAACCAAATTCACCTGCATGAATCTCACGGAGTGGTGCAGGTTCAGCTCCACAGAGGAGGTTTCTGTTAGTTTGCACAGTTACATCTGTGACAGCATTTTGGAGCCTATGTCAGGGAGCTGTACTGCCGAACCAGCCTTGGCAAAGCCATCTTCTGTCTGTAGGAAGCCTCCAGGCCAACTGATGACAACACCACCGCATAAGGGCGGGGCATGAAATACTTACAAATGCCTGGGAACAGACACACAGGGGCCCAAGCAAAGAAACAGCATCCTTCCTAATGCCACCAAAATGCTGTGAAAATTTCTCCAAGCTCATCCCAAGAGGATACTCTTTTCCATACGATGAAAAAGGATAGTACAACACGGAGCCATGTTCAGACTTGGGTATGTCCCAACAGACAGCACAACTTTGTCGTCTGAGCAGCCCTTCCCAAGCTCAGTATCACCTTCCCCACTTGCTTCCTCTCTCCCCAGTTCAGTGTTTCCTCCCTGCTCTGCTGCCCTTGGCTCCAAGGAGCCTCGGCTCCACCTTTGTGTCATTAATCATATCTGTCTCCCCAAGCCTTCTGCCTGATGGGATCACAATCTCTATTTCCAATACATATGTAAACAAAATCTCCCTTCCCCACCGCCACCCAGTTTATGCCTCAACTCAGACCATTTACATATGTCCGAGGTGGCAGTGAAAAACTACCTTCGGCGTCTTAGAACAGTCCGTATTTGAGAAGTTTTGTGGAGATATATAAACTATGAGAAGCGTAAGGCAGAAATCCTGACTGTTTTTTTTTCTTAAGTGGTTGCTTTAACTTTGTGTACCTTGCCAAGGACCTTTGCAAAGTTATTTCTTGTAGAGATCAGGATATGCAAATGCCATTGGAGAAAGCAGTAGTAAATGCCACTGCAGAATGAACAGCTCTAGTCATGTATTTTCAAAAGAAGCCGAACTCAAACTGGAACAGGTACAGAGAGAGACTGTGAGGAGGATTTAGGAAAAGTGGAACCTGTTCTAGGAGGGAAGATTGTGAGAACTGAGCTCGTTTAAGCTAGCAAAGCAAAGGCTGTGTGAAGGGCTGTGATTACTCTGCAGAAGCACATCAAGGGGATAAGCATTGAGAAGGAAGCGGAGCTATTTAAGTGAAATGATGGTGCGGCTTTGAAGCAAATAGGTGTAAAATGGTCATAGATAACTTTATGCTGGAAGCTAGAAGTTTTTTTTTCTTAATGCTTGATGGAATGAAATTCTGGAATAACTGCTTAGTAGGAATAATGGCAATAAAAAGCCTAGCAAGCTTTAAAACAGGATCATCCCCTACAGATGGGATTATATGATGTGGCTGCTGGTAATGGAGGAGGCTGTGCTCAAGAACCTGTCCAGCTGGATGCACACCATAATTTTCCTTTACTGAAGGAAAGAGCTGGCTTAGATCTACACTCAGGTCTCGGATGGTCTGAAAACACTGGCCACCAGCCTGACGTGTTAGGCATGTCCAATCTGGGTTCAGCAGTGTGAGATACCTGGGAAACCAGGGAAAGGGCAGCCATCTCCTAGAAGGCTTTTCCCCCTCAGCTTTTGGAGGCACATGGTGTGAATCCTGTGATTCCTGACCATAGGAGGGTTTTAACAGAGAACTTGTCAGATCAGGACATCTGGTTAACACAAGCCCTAGCTGTGTCTGAATGGAGCTATTAACATTTAGTCCGTCCTAGTGCAGGTCCATCAGGTGTTAACTCTTGCTGTTCAGCACCACAGGAGGATCCCGTGTGGAGGCTGAACCAGCTTCTGTTCCTTTTGCTTGCTAAGACTACCCAGAACGTAAGTGAGACACCTGCACTGCAGAAAAATCTGTTAAACCTTGTTCACTTGCATGTTAACGCTGCAGCCAAGGGCAGCCCTGAGCACTATTCGATGTTTTCATCTTCCGGGGGTGGCAAGAACTTCAAGGGGGTTTTGATAACAGTCTGACTGAAATCAGGACACCAGTTGTAGTGGGATTTTTGTTTATCGCTTGTATTGGTATAGTACCTATGAGCCCCTGGAATGCTGTTTTACTAGACATGGTACAAATATGGATCAGAAAGATGGTCACTGTGCTATATTGCTTAAAAATAATATAATTTTCTGTCTGATTTAAGGGATCTCTGAGCAGCAAGGGAGAGAAAGGGGGAAAGCATCAGCTAGATTGACTCTGACCCATACAGCTTTCCACTACTCATAATATAACAGACATAAAGAAATGGAAACCTTATTTTAAAAGACAGTAATATACTCCCTCCACAGAAATGAATTACTTGGTCTTGATTTCATCCACCTGGGAACTCTGATTATTGTCTTGTGAAACAGAGCACCTGGTCTATTATCCTATAAATAAGTGAGAACAAATGCACTGTGCTTTCATTACAAAGCATGGCTTCCCTGCAGGGCTGCAGAGCATACTGGAATATACGGCAAAAGAGGAAAGAAATTTGGAAGTTTGCCCTAAGGTTTCCTAGGGAGACGAGGCTGTGGTAACAGATGATAGAGAATTTCTTGCTCTGCCCACAGGGGTTCCCTTCCCACGGCTAAAAAGTGATTGTTGTTGCTATTAATTAGAGCTGTATGGAAACATTCACAGGCAAACGTGAAGCCACGTCAAACGTGCCTATTCAGGATTGTGTTACAGACTTAAATTGCCAACCAGCTTCCTTAAAAGATGCTCTGAGATGCTTGAAGGGAGAGGGTGAGCGAGTTAGAAATCTGGCCTCAAATGACTCAGGAATACATATGGTTAGAACAAAACAAGGTCCAGGTGTGGAATAAATAAGACCCACTTTCTGTTGACTTGGGCGATAATATCTCACAAATCTGGGACTGGCATCTTAGCTTTATGCTGAATGTGCAGCTCACCCTCCTCTCTTCTTGATTTCAGTGCCAGGACTGGGATTTTGGTCTGAATCTATTTTGCTGTGGCAAGTCTCCTTTTGAATTCAAAATGTTGTGTTCAACAGCTCTACTCCAAGCAAGGACAGCTATGACCTTGCTAACACCACTTGATGCTACTGGCAGGCCTGGTACCCTGGAAACCCCTTGGTGCTTGGTTACGTTCACCTAATGCTTCGCTCATCTCCAGGGCAAGACTTCAGAGATCAGCTGATATAAAGAAGACTTCACAGACCAGATCAACTAGATCTCAGCTGGTCTGACTGCAAAAGGAGGGATGCTCTGGTTAATTAGTGCAGCCAGTAAGGAGAGAGAGACTAGAAAGTAAAATTAGGCTGGCTGCTTGGTACACAGCGCAGGTATGCTACTTGAAAGGGTGGGGGTGGCCTTGCTGGAGCTCATCTGGACATTGAAATCACCTCTCCTGGTCAGCAGAAAAAGGTTCAGGCTAGTGAAAATGCAGCAGGACAAAAGCGTGAAGACTCTGCCCTCGCTAACATCTCAGCACACCCCTAAGATATGTGTCAGACTGGGATGTAATAGTGTTTTCCATCTCCTACTGTTGCGTTCCAGGTCATTTGTTTTGACTGTATGCATATGTTGTCAATTCTCCAGCACCTTTACAAGTCAGTTATAATTCACATTCATTGCTTTTTAATGAACATTTGTTCATGGCAACATTTTCTAGGGAGTCTATGTGGTGCACAGAGCCTGCCCACATACCAGTAGCCTCCAACACAATCTAAGGTGAGGAAGCAAGCTACGAATCAAATGAAGAGCGTATTAGGTGACACACACAGCCTGCAGTGTCAGAAAGAGGAGTTCTCTGAATGGGAGTCTTACAGTAAAGTCCTAGCAGCCACGAGGATTGACACTTCTTGCCGATAGAGCAGAAAATCCCAGGGAGAAATCGTAGTCCAGCTGAATCTCACTTAAAATCCAAATACAATCTCAGCCACCTCTGCATTGAAGCGTTTCACCATCTTTTCCCACTATGAGATTGTTATCCCATAGCCCAGGTGGAGAACTGAAGCAAACAGAGGTCTACTGATTGCATGTTGATGAGCAGTCTGGAGACCAGATTTGCTGTCTTTCCAGAGATCAGACCTGGAAATGTGGCCCCCAACATGCCCAGATGACCTTCAGCCAGCCCTTGGGACAGACCATGCCATACTGGCTCCACTTGATGTCAATATACCACTGCACACAGGTAAAGAACCAGCTCAAAGGCTACCCATAGCTGCCCTCTCTATCTGACTTGGATGTGTTTGGCCTCCTAGTGAAAATCCCACAAGGCCCACATCTTCAGGAGCATATCGAGAGACAGAAAGGATGTACACAGACCAGGAGTGAATGTGATACTTCTAAAGATCTAGGACTCATAAAAAAATAAAAAAGCATGGACTATGTGAATACTTCAGAGTACTCGCAGCCCAATCTACTTTGTTGATAAAGAGAGCAATGCAAATTCATAATTACTGTAGATAAACATGCTCGAGTTAATTACTTCTCCCATTTGGTGGTTGTGCAAATGATGTGATGACTAATAGAGACTGCTTTCCTTTCTTCTTTGCCATGAAAGCCAAGGCTACAGCATAGGCTCAGGAAGGACGTGTCAGGAAAACTGAGGAACAAACAGAAGAGCAAACCTCAAACAACTCTGAATCCTGCTTGTGGGCAGGAGCCTTTGACCAATAAATGAGACTCAGATTTCAAAAGCTTCTACTTCCATCTCTTTGTCTTCCTACGCAACTTCTGTTTGGACAAAATCAAGCCAGATTTAAAGTAGACCCAGCTTTGTGGAACTGAAGTTACCCCAGCATACGCCAGAGAGAATGAAATTCATGCCAATGTGACACTACTCCGTAGCGTTGCTTTCAACAGTTACTCTCCATTTATTGATGCATGTGACTCAGCCAATAGAAAAACAAAGAAGAAATGCTACACTCAGCTGGGACAACACTTTGGGTCACAAGCCACCATGTAAAGGGATGGACACAGGCAGGTATGAGGACAGTCCAAGAGAAACATGGGAGGAGAAGTTCAATGTTGCAAGGTGCTTCCGAAAAAATTGACTTGGAGAAGCATCAGTGGGATCACAGCCCTGAGCACCTTGTTAGTGGATCTGGGGTCTCAAAGGCCTAATTATCCCCCTTCATATGTCTCATTAAGTAATCCCAAGTTTTTTTGACACCCTGTTAACAGCATACAGGCATCCTAGGCACTCCTTTTAGGGCTCACATACTTAATCGGCAGTTTAGGGTTCTGAACAACTCATTAGCATTTTGGGAACCTGAAAGGCTACATTAATGAATCGTGACTTTAGGCATTTGCTTAATAACTGTGAGTTTTGGATTCCCCCTTTTAGCAGCTCCAGGAAGTTTCAAACCCGTTTCTAGGGAAGCATTTCCATTAACGTGGAGAGAAATTCACATTTTGTCTCCTGTCATTTCCCAGCAGCAAAATGATTCTGCTTCATTTTCATGGGAGACAGCAGCGGCAGGCATGCTGGCTGCTGAGCTGCAATTTGCCCTGTTTGCTCTGCGCTCCAAAATCTGTATTTAGTTTAACCCATTAAGCCAATCTGTTTCCCAAACCCAGCTGCATCTACAACCCTCCGGGAGACCTTGGCAGCAATGCTGCCTGTCTGATATCGCTCACCCGGCAGCGCTGGAGTACGCAGGCTTTCGAGAAAGGCAGTGAAAAGGAGCAAAGAGGAGGAGGAGGAGGTAAAAGCAGATTAGCGGAGCACCTCTGAGTGACTTCCCCTTCTCCCAGAGCTGCCTACCTTTCAACAGAAACACAGAAGAGAACAGAAAAATAGTATTTATTGACTCTCTGAGGAACGCAAGTCTGAGGCAAACTCCACGTGAGGGACCCATGTACTATTTATTACTCTACACTATATGCTTTCTCCCACTGGATGAGCAAGTTTTCTTATTCAGAGATGCTTTTAAATGACACCTAAGTTTAAACCCAAAGCCTCTCTCCACTGAGGTGGGACTGTAGGATGTGGAGGCATAGCTGCATTAGCTTAATATCACCAGGTAAGGATATGCCATAAGGCAGCCATAAGGATATGACCGATAGGCTGCCAATGGGATGCAGACCTAAGATCCCCAGCGAGCCCGTTCCCCGGATCGGGCTGCGCTGCCGCTGCCCTTGCCAGTTAGATTAGAGCTAGTACAGCTCTGCTTGGCCAGGCAGCAATTAGCCATTTATTCTCCCTGTCTAGACAGGCCTTGAAAAGAGTGCTGTTCTAAGTCGAGATCTTCCAGCTGGGGTGGTCCAATTCAGAGCCTCGCCTGATGCTTCCCCTTGGAAACGCTGCTGCTTTGTGAGGGGTTCCTGCCCTGCTGGACTGCAGCCCAGTCAAACCTGTTTTTCTCAGCTTGTCAGGCCCAATTGCTGGTTTTCTGTTCTGTGATGTAGCTCAGCTTCCTGTACGAGGCAGAAAGTGGGGCTGATGATAGCCAGCAGTCATAGCTGCTTCACCTGTCCGTGCAGCCCATCTCCTGGTCCCGCACCGCCCTCGGTCTAGGTGCTCTCTCCTGCCAACAGACTGGGAAAGTTTGAGCATCCTCTGCGCACAGCTCAGGCTGGCAGTTCCCTGCCGAGGAAATCTGGACCTTCCACCCCCTGGCCCCCAGTAAAATAAGTCAAAACAAAAAATATGTAAAATAATAACTGTAGCGTGCATTTCACACACTGATGTGGGGCTGGTTTGCATTTTACATCTGCATTATCATAAAATATGAAAAAATATATGTTACAGATCTTGATATTTTGTGTTATGTTAGGCTTTATATATTATAATGAGTTTATATTAAGTATGATATTAAATGGATTTATTATGCACATATATTATCAAATGCATATTTACTGCACATTATATGTGTCTGTTATTATCCGATACCATCACTTCAGCACAGCAGCATGTTAAAAATGAAAGAGATTAAAATGAAACGTTGGAAATGTTTTAACTATTTAAAATAAAATATTTTTCTGAAAGTAAACAACAAAGTCAAGGTGATTCATTTAGACTTTTCTCCCCAAGCTGATTTCGTTGAATCAAATCAACGCTTCACGCCAAAACGTTAGAAATGAGATGAAAATGCTCTTCCTGTCTAGAGTTTTCTGCTCGTTTCTCCACCCAGTGCCTGCCAATTCCCAACTGTGTCATGGGCCAACACACCATCTGAGAGGGAGCAGCCTCCAGTCCAGGGCCATTGCAGGCTCTAGGGAGCCACCAGAGGGATCTCCGTGAGTACAGGTGCTATCCACTAGCCAGTACCCACCTGGCACACAGCAACCTTGCAGCGGAAAGCCCGTGCCAAAAAATACACAAACATACACACAGACCCTATGATATTAGTGACTACTTTTTCCTTGTTGGTAGAAACCACTCAGAGTGACAGTGCAGGACAGGAGGAATTTATTTTGCTTAGCTTTGGACTCTGGATGTTTGATTTCAGAACGACTGAGAGATTTTGCTGAACTTTGGAGAGCCAGGGATAAATGGAGCAGAAAGATACTTGAAAGAGAGGCAAACAGCTATCTTGCCTCCCTAGAAAAACCTCTGCGAGGCTCATCCAGTCTGGTTCAGCTCTGGTAGAACTCTCCAGAGCAGTTTTGGGCTCAGACGTGGTCACAAACACTGCAGCTGTCAGGGCTGCCTTCTGCAGCTGAACATGAGAGCCATATGGAGACTCCTGAACAATCTGTTCTGCTGTCCCTTGGTATCTGTAGGGTCACTGATGATGTCTCTATCAGGCAGGAGGCGGCCCCAGGGGAGACCTGAGGAAAAATTAGCAACAAGGCAAGGAGCTTGAAGTATTAAGAGACAGCAGACACCTCTTCATGCTGTGGTGGCTTCTAGCAGGGGGAAGAGGAGGGCTGTTTAAGAAGCCACACAGATTTGCCTATCCAAATCATGACTGGTTTGGGCTGGGAAACCCAATAAGATCTTGCAAACGGGTCCTTCCTGCAATGCGCTAGAAAGGCTCTACAGACCTTTCCAGTTTATTGGTCCTGGTGCCCATCTTATTGGGTTAGAAATTGTGCCCGGTTCATTGGATAAGGTTGTGGGCCGCTGCTGGGACTCATGCCCGCCTGCAGATCCTTATGGCTCAAGCAGGGGAGCGCGTAGTGTCCAGAACTCTCTCCTCCTCCAGGATCCATGCTCTGAGCTCAGAGGGTGGGAGATACTGAAGTTTCACAGCCAGTACAGGGGATTGGGATAAGGGAGTTGTGAGAGGAAAGCAAAGTAGGAGGCCCAGGGTGTAAGTTCATGCTCACATCGATGCATCTATGCTGTAATAGCAGTCGAAAGCATTGATAGCTGTGGTGTGTCACTGTCAGCTCTCCGTGTCTCTCCCTCTGCACAGAGGAAGGAACATCCTGCGTTCTTTCCCTCTCTTTAATTTGCCCTGAGTAGCTCTGAAAACAAAGCATGGGGCTGCAGCAAAGAGAAGGAGGCTTGAATTTCCTAGAGCTGGTTCCACAATGGAGAACTCTTTCCCTTCTCCTCCCCTACTGCATACCGCTTGGCCCGGAAGCAGGGATAACCTTAAAAAAACCCCTTTCCTGGAAAAATTAATGCCAGTGTTTCTCAGTCTATGTGTGAGGGAAGCAAGCACTCTCTCTCTCTTCCACTAAGGCACAATGGTGTAAAGTGGAAGCATGACTAGGACTTTCCAGGAATGCATCTAGGGAACACACTTCTAGCAGGGCTCCCAACCACTTCGGGAGTGATCTACTGTAGGAAATGCATCTTGTTGCTCAGTCAGCTATGGGATGGAGCATGAATGCTATAAAGCAGCCCAAAGAAAAGGTAAAAAACAAGCAAGCATTCTGCATCCAGGCAGAGGCATATAGGGAGGCGGAGTGTAAGAGATCCTGGAAGAATCTGACTTTTATGAGTCACAGTAGGAGCTTTGATGAACCGAAACGGTCAGAGACACGCTCCTCTGCGCAATGACACTGCCAGGAGCCGACTGGGACTGTGCTTAGTTATTTGCCACAGTAATTGCAGAGAAGCTGGGATTTGCAGCGGTGAAGCAGAGGTAGGGACTCCTGAGCTCTGGCTGTCTCATCTGAGAGCTCTGCCCAAGTCCCCTTCTATACCCCAGTTTCCTGGGAGGAATAAGAGTTACGATGGTGCCCAGGTCCCTGGGCTGAGGTGAGTGAAAGGCTCATGTGTGTGTACCACTGCATTACTTTACAGAGTGACAGAGCAGAGCTGAGACATAGCACTGAGACCGGGTGTTCAAGCTTCTGCTTTAGCTGACACCTGAATTACGGCAGCTGAATGGCAAAGCTCCAACAAAGACTTTTCTTCCTTTCAGGAGTAGCAAAATATGGAGAATGGGGCTAGATTGAAGCTATCTACTCCTCTATCAAGGGTTGTTCCCTCAACCTCTTCCTAGCGTTACCCAGGATGAAATGAAATGATTAGGGCACCTCCAAGGCTCCCCTGCTAGAATTTAGTGCTGCTTTTCAGCAGTCCGGTTGAGGGGAAGCCTGTGAAAGCAGCAGGCTCCATCCCAAGATTGCAGAGTGATGATGGCCATTTTGCGCGCATTCCCAAAATCTCACTCTTTCTGACTTTGTGAATAACCTCTACAAGTCCCTTACAGTCTCTGGGTCTCAGTTCTTTATATATAAGAATAGCAATGCCTGTTTTGAAGTTGTTCTCTAAAAGTAGGTATTTTCTATAAAAGATTTTTGGAAGTTTTTTTAGAAGTTGCGATGCTCTCATGAGAGTAGCTGGCTAAGCATTGTGAAAGGCACATTCTTTTAGCTCTTGGAAAGTTAAATATTAAATAGGTTCTCTCTTAAAATCCTCAGTTTAAAAAAAATGAAAGAACCTGTGTTTTGTATGCTTCAGTATACTTCAGCTTGTAATTTAAAGAGCAGTTTGCCATGAGATATAGCATCATATTTCCCAGCTCACAGATGCAAAGACACAGCGAACTGTTTTCTCATAAAACAGAAGACAATGCCTGTAAGCTTGATTCTTGCAGGTCATATCGATGTGCAGGAAATGGGCTCTTTTTTTTCCAAAGAGCAGTGTTTTCAGCTGAACGGATCCTAATCCCAGATGCACGTGCCTACTGCCTGAATGAGTTTGTTCCTGGATGGAAGGCACTAGAGGGAGTGGACAAGGCTTATGAGCCTTTTAAAGCCTGGGATCTCTCATGTTTTAATTAGCTGGGGAGAGAGCCTCTATGCAATTACAAACACACACGGTGCAAGGAGGAGCGGTGAATGGTAATGCTCTTGAAGGTGCCCAGGCAGAAAGCCCAAGAAGGAACACCCACAAAGGCAAGAGCAATTGCCAAGAACTTCCTTTTTCTGGTACGCTAGCACTATTATTCCTGCCCACAGACTGATTCACAAGCTTGGGTTCATCTGGTGGTTACTGCTTTTGACGAGGCGTTAGGAAATCCAGGCTCCAGCTCTTGGCTCCTCTGACAACAAGCATTTGTGAAAGCAGACAAGTCATCACGAGAAGCAAGTTTTGGCCAGCAGGTCTGAAGCTGCTTCAGGAAAGTGATTGATTTTTAAGCTTACCACCTTAAAGTAAAGGCTCCCCCAAAGGAAGGCACTGGGGTGAAACTTTGAATCTTAACTGTTGCTATTATTAACATAGGATTGATGTGAATGTAAATTCTTAGTTAGCGGACCATGACCCTCCCTCTGGCCCCAAGGGAGGACTTCCCATTTTTGTCGGGGGGGTGGGGAGGGAATTATGACAGAGAAGGGGCTTTGCAAGAGATCTGTGATAGAGCAAACTGTTCCCTGAATCTCAGCCTGAGGGTTTAACCGCTGTGGTGCGGAGCAAGAGCCCCAGGTTAGGAGCCACTGCAGGGGTACAAGGCCAGAGGAACTGCACGGCCCTGCTCCTTTGTGAAACCTTTGCAGCTCTCCCACTTGCAGTGCAGAGATAAATACCTGGTTGAACTGGATATACTGGTATGTATGAGGGGGGCAGGTACGTGTCAGTATGCAATCCAGGCTCCTGGAAGGCTTTCCTCATGAGCCGCTGGGGGCTTCCTAAGCTTTGGCTTTGGGATTCTTTTGCCCTTTACGCTTTTTTCCCCAACAAAGGCATTTATTTTCCTAGGTACATCCGTTAGGGCCTTAATAACACCTTAGTGAAAAGCAATGTAAATTTGCGAGTGCAGCCTTGGGAAGGCATCTCCTGCGAGAGCTCATTAGTTTTTCCCTCCCTTCAAGGATCCCATGCTTTTGTTCTTCCCAGATCCACACCAGGCAAGGGTCAGACTTGTAAGGAAGAAGAAGCATCTTCCTTGCTCCTTCTAGGAGACTTTCATCAAGAATGATGCTCTGTAAATAACCCTCATTTCCACTTGCAGCTGTAGGTTTTATGTTCTGGGCTGAAGAGATAAACTAACTCCCTATCCACAACAGACAGCGTTTGTAGCATTTATTTCTAATTCTCTCCCCCCACACTCCCACCCTGGCATGACAAATAAGAGACTGTAATTCTCTGGGAGGCATGGTTTATGTGAAGCAATGCGTTTGCCTGTCCAAGCAGCTAAATATTATGCAGCAAGGCAGCTGATACGAGGTTTGGGCAGTATATTCTTTGGCAGACTTGCCATGATTTTCCGATTCACTGAGCTAATATGGGATGATTAAGGCAAGTCTTCCTTACTGGCTACTACTGTAATTTTTTCCCTGCGCTGCGTAATAGTTTTCCAATTTACTCCCGCAAATGGGGCTGTTTTCTGCCTTTAGGCCTAAGGTTTAAATTTTGTTTCTTTCGCATGTACTGATGGTGGCTATGTCTCACAGAGAAGGTTCAGAGAGCATGTCTGTGTGCATGTCTCAGTGATGTTTCAGTGCCCTGTTCTAAAAGCTGGGAAACGGAAGATTACAGCCTACTTCGCTGTGAGTTGCAACTGTTTTAAGCCATTTCTGCACTAAAGCACATACTCTCTGGGAGAGGAGGCTATGGTACAGATGACCCCCAGTATTTCTGAGTTTGTATGGAGGACAGTTAGCCATGTTCAGCTACCAAGTGGTCTATTTTGCCCAAGCTACACAGTTGTGTGCTTAAAATATACTTGGGTCCCCTTGGTGCTAAGGCGCTGTAATTGCTAACTGTGATTCAAAGGGATTTATTGGCATCTTGAGCTCTTCCTGCATCCTCATGCAATCTGTGTTGCTGATATTGGCATTTAACTAGCTAATAACATTGTCTTGACATATTCTGGAAGCTGTCCTGTAGTTAACAGGTCATAATATGTTTATTTTGTGGTGCAGATACAGTCTTCTACTTGGCCCTGGGAAATTACATTTGCCAGATCCTACAGATGTTGCACAGTAGTCCATCTCAAAATATATTGATGCTAGCTCTGCTCTTCATCTGTGTCTTCGTGTTATCTCTTTGGTGGTACTAGTGACACTGAGCCAGGATGAACTAGTCAAAGTCTTGCTTCTAGTCTCAGCAGGGTGTGAGGGAGGCGACAGAAGTGTAAGCACGTCAAAGAACAGGGAGTCTGTTAATTTTTTTTTGCTTGTGGGAGAAAAAGCATTAAAGCTACAGAAATTACACTTAGCTCCAGAACGGTTAACAGATTTACATGATTACATTCTGCTTTATTTCAGGGTGCAGTGTAGCTACATCATGTACGGGAACCATTCTTCTGTTTTTTATTCACTCTCTAAATTTACTGGAGGATGCAGAGTGCAAGCAACTCAAGGGCAGACTATACACACATCATAAATTAGTATGATAGCATAGGTCTAGGTATAAATTCCCTCCTGTACTACAGGAGTGGGTTAATATTCCATATCAGTGGTAATGGTAGCTACATAACAACTGAGATGGAGAACACTAATATTACCAATATAGTCTTGATGACTATCACTGAATTTAGAAATCACATTATCCTCTTCATTTGTATTTTACGACTGTGCTCATGTTTATTTTATTTCCACTATGCGATGAAAGGACACTGGTTAGAAAAGACAGAAGAGAACCAGGGTCATCATTGGCCTGGGGACAAGTGTAGGACACCACTTGTGATTGAACTAGGATAAGGGCAGAGGCAGAACAAGGTAAAGCATTTCAAATAGGGATGGAAGAATACTAATGCACTTGCATACAGAAAAATTCTGATCACACATCCAAGAAATCATACAAGAAGTGGATTTCCCTTGACCTTCCTTAGTTTAGACATGATAGAATTGAGAAGAGAGGATAAAGCTCTGAAAATACATAAAGAAGCCACTGCAGACAGGAAAGAGGTGGTGGGTACTCCATAACTGCAGTGGAAGAAATCATCATGGGAGCAAGGAAGATTCAGACTTGGTGTCAGGTAAATTATGATAATACATTAATGAAGCACTTCAGTGAGGTATTTCAGGGCCCGAGAATAGTCTATTAAGTCTGTTAAGTAGATAGACCCAGTATATCTATTAAGAATAGATGAGGTAAAAGTGCAGGAATGACACTGGCAGAACTGACTCTCTCTAGGACATGAACCTGGTCTAAATCCCTTTTGATTCCCTCCCATTATGACTGTGCTAGAAGTGTGAAGTTTCTATCAGGTGCTTGCAGTATCAGGGTTTGAGACTTGATGTTCTTCCATTCCTATGTCACTTTTTTCATCTGAGCAGTGCAAGAGGAGTGCTCCTATTCAGTATGTCTGAGAACACCCAGAATACACTGCCCTGACACTAGCAATAAATCTTTAGCAACAGCAATAAAACAAGCAGTGAGCAAAATGACCATTGACTTTTCCTGGTAGGGACTGTTTGCCACTGAAATCAATAATTACCAACCCAATAATTACCAAACACAAACTGGCTAAGGCCACAGTTGGCAGGAGTGCGGGGGTGGGGGGAATAAATAGGAAAGTTAGTATAGTCCTTCAGCACACAGATCACTTGCAACTGTGTTCCACCAGAATGAGTGGGACACATGTACAAGAAGAGGTGAAGCCTGGAGAGCTGGAACAGCTACAGAAGAGACCTGTTACATGGACACTTCTGAGGCTCACCCACAGCTTGGAAGGGACCCCACGTCCAAGAAGAAGGGCCTAATCCCAGCAGAGCATGAGCAGAGAGTGAAGACGGACAAAGGGGGTTGAGTTGCAATGGAAGCAGCAAGGGCCCATTTGGAGAGCTCGTGGCAGTGCTCACAAGTCGTTTCTGGATAGGGATGCTCCATGTTGTGTGAGACATCAGCTGATGGTCGGCAGCTAATGCAGGTCCAGAAGTGACAGCCCTCGAGAGACCTTGATCGGGGTCCTGGCAGCTGTCCCATGCAATAAGTTGCCATAACAGCCTATTATCCGGTGATTTTATTTCAAGGCTTAACTAATACAGAAGCAGTTTATCTGCAGTTCATTCCGTCCTTGTAAATACAGTTCAGCAGCCCCCGTTATAAACATCAGAGTGGAGACAGCCTCCTCAGTCAAAGGCTTAAACCCAGAGAGAAACCACAACATATCCCTGCTTGTCCCGGGAGAGGCCCTGGGCATTTGATAGTCATTAATTTTGTTGTAGGCTGTTTCATGTACTTGGCTCTGAGGATGCAAATTGCACCTGTTCATTGAATTTGTGGATATAGCTCCCTGCTAGCCCCCGGATACAAACATAAGTCATTGTTATTTATTAGTGCGCAGCATCTTTCTTCTTTCCAAAGGCATTTCACCAGTAAGACAGACTCTGGCTCTGTAATCAAAGCAATTTATGATAAGAGATGAAGGTTGAGCTGAAGCTGCAGGCACCGTGGAGGAAGGCTCAATGCGTGTTCCCCATTTACAGTTAATCCTCTGTTCTCACAGCAGAGTGCCAGCATTTAATTGCTGAATATAGTCAGGGGTGATAGCTTGACAGATGACACAGGTGACACCTGGTGAACCAGCACAAATCATCTACACTAGAGTAACCTGGCCTGGGCTTCATGAGTTTGTGAAATGCATTGCCTTAATCTGGTGAAGCTGGAAGGCTACAGGCATGAAAGATGGGGTCTACAAAGAACTTCGTATTCCACTGGAAAAAGGAATAGGTTTTCTATAACACAAAACCTGCCCAGCTTCCTCTAGAATAAAGTGAATGCTGCATTTTACCAGTATCCTGACTGCTGAGCTGGGAAGCTCATTCCTATCAACTTGAAACAATGAGAAGGCAGAGAGAAGAGGAAGAAAAGAGACAACAAACCAGTTGCAGGTTAAAAAAAGGAGGGAGAAAAGTGTTTTCTGTCCTTGGTGTTGTGCCATGTGAGCTGTATCATAGCTCTAAGGGGATTCAGGAAGGTATGAGATAAAGATAGCAGAAGAAATGAATCCCAGTCAAGACAGAGCTATGATCATTAGGGGAATTTTAACTTAGCCTGAAGCTATGTAATGCAAACATCTTAAAACATAACCTCCCCGTGACCTTCAAAAAGATTTCTCCCAGTTTGAAAATAAAATTCAGAAAGGGAGAATGCAGAAAATTGATAGAATAATAAGCATGCCAGAGTTTAAACACAGACATTATTGAACCCAGCCTATGTAAAGCTTTCCCAATCCCTGAAGCACTTTCTCCTGAAAAAACTCAAATGCTGTTCCAGCTTATCTGCATTTGGAAGAATGGCTAGATGACTAGGTAACTAGATTAAGTACCAAGGTCTGCAACCCTTGGTATAGGCAGAATGCAATGAAGGCCTAGGATTAGGGACTGCTATTACCTGCCTGTTTGTAATGCAGATGATACATACACTGCATTTCTTGCCAATCTCAAAGCTAAAAATAGAAATGTTTCTTTCACACTTGGCATATAGGAAGAACCTGAGGCCGGGGAGTGGGAACAGTATTAAGTTTCATGGGAAAATCTCTCATATGGTTCCTGTACAAGATCAACTAGTATCACTGACTAGTATCACCCAGAAGCAATAAGCAGAGTCAGCTACTTTGGGACAATATGAGGAGCAGAGTTGGCCCAGAGCTTAGGGATACCTTATGGAAGATCTGACAGGACAAACTGAACCTCAGAGGTGCAGAGATGCTCCTGCTATGAGCATAAATGTTAGGCAGGAAGCACATGGCCTGTGTGCCCCACAGGGAAAGAAACACCTTACCTACCACTACCATCCCTTCTGATTCACCTGAGTTCCATGAGGCAGCCAAACAAATCAGCCGTGCCACGCCGTTTCGACTGTAATTCATTTTTGAGGCAGGGTCCCTGTATTATCATAGATTGGGAAGCTCTGTGGTGACCACAGTTGATTTCACTGGGTGGGCTATATCTGTCTTGCATTAGTGCTGGTGACAAGTCATTGAGCCTGCTGTCTGTAAGGTGAGTGCCAGACGATAAGTCACCGACCCATGTCACTAGCTTCCAGGAAAGAACAGATTTGTTTCAGGGTAAGTGCCAGACAAATCTGCCCAAACATAGGTTTGTCGGGGAGAACAATGAGATTCATACCTGGCTGGACTGTTTAAAAGAAGAGACGGTGACAAACATGCCATGCTAAAGCTGACTTATAACCTATTCCATGACCAGCCCATTCAGCTGGGTCCAATCACCCTTTTCCAGCTCTTTGGCCTGTGATCCATCTGGGTTGCCACCAATGTTGTGTTTCCAGGCAAGGTGACAGATGGTCCATTATGTTCTTGAGACAAGACTCTGCTCCTTGCAATGATAGCTACTGACATCTTGACTACCTTCCCATCTCCTACATCTCACTGTCCACAGACATATCAACATCTGGATTACTTGATTCCCAGCAGAAAAGGATGCCTCAGGGCTCTGGGCATGTTCTGGAGTCTTTGACCCTCCTTGTGACCTCTGCCATATTGCAACAAATTGGACGATGTCAGCAGCCTGGCAAGAAGAGCAGAAGGCAACTTCACATCTTCTGAAGCAAATGAGCTATAGAAATATCATGCATACACTTCAATTGGTCACCAACACTGATTGCAGCTGATGATCCAAGAAAGTTCTTATTGGTCTCCTCTCTGCTATCATAGGGACCACAGGCACTGGTAGTGGGAACCTTTCAAGGGGTGTGACAACATGCCTTTCTCAGCATTGTGGAAATAACCGCAACAGTGGAGTACGTAACCTTCTGCCTCAGAGGTGATTGGCAGGCTCTACTCCTGAGCGGTGTTGGTAGGACCTTCTCACTTAAGTAACACTGTTTTGGATTGTTCTAGTTGTGGTACATGCTGTTACAGCTTCACTATCCTGTTGTGTTCATTTGGGGCAAATAATTGGTTGGGAATAACTTTTATCCTCTTTAGTCTTACATTAGAATAGCTCTCTTCTTTCTGCATACGTGTTGGCAAGAAATCACCTCTCCTCAATTTCATTTGTAAGCAGTACAATCATGGTGAAATGCCTTTTTACAGCCAGACTTACTCTTTTTTAACAGGTCCATGCAGAGCACCTTTTGCTTCTGGCAGGAACAGCCAAACACCCCCTCAGCAAATGCTAGAGCCAGTAGGCAGTCCATCTCTTCACTTCCTTCTGAAGGTTCAGCTATTCTGCAGCTTGAGGTCCATAAGTGAGGTCCTGATGCCCACTGAGGAGGTGAAAGGCAGAGTGTGTGCGGTAATGTATATCCTAGGAGAAGTTAAGTCTTGATGTGTTTGTCATTCTCTCCATGGAGTGTCTCAGGGACACAGTTGCAGTCTGTCCTGCGTTAGCCCAGAATGCTATGGTAGTGCCTAAGCATTAATAAGGTCATCCTGAATCTTTTGAATGCTGTTTGACCTGGAGGGAAAGGGGGCGGTGAGGTAGAAGAGATGGAAGGGAAGAATGCTAAAGGTGTTCTGCCACAGGGAAAGGAGATCATGACCCTTTAAGTATGGATACCCCCCAAGCCAGGCAGAACGGGATGTTGTCATGGGAGGAGCAAGGATTATGTCAGTGTCATGTGTTTCCTTTCTCCACAGCTGCCCCTGGATGGAAGTAACTTGAATCATCAGACACCACAGCTATGTGGTGTGGCCATGCAGGGAGAAGGAGAAGCACTGAACACGATACTTGTCACCATCCAGAGCTTGGACCAGCCATCCCAGAGAGGGATGTCAGTATGGGTATTCCTACTGTAGGCATTGCCCAGGAAGTGCCACCTACTCAGTCATTGCCCATGAGAAGAGAACAGTGGTTCAGGAATGACTGCATGAGGAGGAGAGCACATACAACACTGAATGTCTCATGGCCTCAGCAAGAATCATTTCACAATGTGTGTGTTTCATGGACAGAAGTTTAGACCCAGTTTTGGATTTCAGACAGCCTTTGGATGTCTTCTTTCCCTATTTCCTGAAACAGCTGCCATCTTATGTTCTTTAAGAAAGGTACAATGCCAAAAGCAAGACCTCCTCCACCTGCTTCCAGAAACTATGGCCGCTGTACAACAGACTTAAATCTTCATTTGAAAGCTTTCCCCAAGATGTTAGACAGACAGACAAACACACCTGCTCAACATCATTTTTTCTGGCCTAGGTTGCCACCAAGTTGCAAACACTGGAATACTCCTGAATATATTGCTCTGTTCTTCGTTTCAACAGTTGTCATAGGACCTCTGGCATGGCTATTCTGCAAGGTGATGATGGGCTCATAGTGTGTGTGCTTCAGTTGCAGTGTCCACAAGAGAAACTGGTTTCCTGTAAGATGTCACCTGTGTTGCTCCCAGGTTGTGATATTTGATTGATAGTTGCAGGCATATCTGGCTCTCTTTCAGGTTTTCCCATTCAGATTGTCCTTTTACTCCTGTAGCACTGTCTTCCTGTCTGGGCTGAGCATGTAGCCTGCAGAATTAGCTAGTCTAGGTGGCTGAGAATCCTTTAGCGATGTTGTGCAATCTGCTTTTCTTTTCTGCTCAGATGTCTGTCAGATGAGTTAGAAGGGAAAAATTTAGTTTCCCCTGGTTCAGTACAGAATGGGCTGGAAGCACAGACTATTTATCTAGATCTTTTGCAAACAGTATTTGCTGTGAATGAACACTGATGATAACTGTAGAGGACTTTTTTCAGAAAGGAATTCTCTCTTCTGGATGCTGCTTTGTTTCTCCCTATCACATGTAAGCTGCCTTCGTCCCATGAATGATCAACTGACTCTCGCAGTCTGTTGTCATTTGCGGCACCACCTAGAAGCTGGGAGCATGATGCATCTTTGGCTGTGTACGTGTATTGTCTGTCCTTCACAGATCTTTGGGAATGTCCCTCCTCACTCATGGACAAAGACAAGAGTTATCACTTGTTTTCTTTCCTAGCAGGAAAACAAACAAGCAACTGCCAAACAAGAACCAAAGGAGGATACATCTTTGATACCAGAGCGGGGAAAAACTGAGGACAGTCATTTCAAGAGCTTTCTAAAATACTGGGTAGTAATCAGAAGCTTGGTTCTGTTGTCCCATGATCATCTGGAAGGATTCTGCTGTGAAGAACAGGCATTTCACAACCCTGCTATTTGTCAGTGCAGTAGTGGAGGAGACAATGTAGGCTATGAAGCTCATCACAATCTCTCCTAGAAGACAGAGATCTCTCAGGCAGCTGGTTGCCTTCTAGAGTTACTTCATATGGATCTAACCAGCCAGGCCAACCTCTGCAAGGACCAGGCCAAGGACAACACTCCCTAGAAGGTGTTGCAGAGATTTCACATGCTCACAGAAAGGAAAGCATCATCTGAGTACTCTGTGCCTGGTTTTGGAAAAGAAAGATACTATTCTGCTTTATATTCCAATTATTTTAGTGATTACATTAAAAAAAATATCAAAAGGAAAGTCCTGCCATGGAGACGGCCTCTGTGTTCGTTGGACCAGATCTGGGAAGTGACCCAAAGAGCCATAAGCTCCTGCTACCAACTCCTGGTTCCACAGTACCCACAGCCAGCACAGTCAGAAGTTTTGAACATCACAAATTGTTATGCTTGGTGGGACACTGAGCTATCACTCAGTCATTAAAATGCGCTACCCTGATCCCATTTCTTGGCAATCTTCCCAGTTAAGCAGGTCAGCTGGCTAACAAGGGCCTGTTAAGTGCATTTGCAAGCTGCCCTGCTAACCAGATTTGTTTGGTACTTGATAACATTGCACTGCTTCCTGTGCAACGGACAGGAGACTTGGAGAGGCACAAGAGCAGATGGAGGCAACTGTTAACTTCCTGCGGCACCAACAAATGCACGCAGATCTCCTCCTGTGTCAGCTTGCCAGTCAGAGACAACACAGTACAGGCAGTCCTGGCAAGACTCTGGGGAAGGGATATAGCACCGCTGTCAGAAAAGAGCCATATAAGCCCTGCAAAGCGAAAGCTAGCACTCCCAGGATTCATAGGAGATTAGCGTGTGCCAAAGAAGAGAGAAAACCATAATAGCTATTTGGGCTGTGGAGTTGTCATCCTGCACAGCTTCCGTTGGCAAAGGTCCTCCAATTCACAAGCAGAGCTGGCTCAGAGTCTTCCAGCTCTATTAATTTTTGTCTCTTTTATTGGGGTTTTGGGCTAAACTGAAATGTGTTGTGGAATATGTTGATTTTGAGAAAAGTCGTCTTGGGAAGATAAGCCGAGTGGGAATGTTGTGTTCTGCCGTTAGCACAGCAACACTTTGGTTGTTCTGGTTTGCTGTGAGTTTAAGATGACTTTGTCCTTTTTTGAATCTCCTTTTTATTTAAAAAAAGCCCTTCTCAGAATAAAGCATCTCAAAAAATATTCCATCTCAAAGAATTCTCCCTTCTTTCTCCCTCCCTCCTGCAGTTAAAAAAGAAATAAAAAAATTTGGGTTTGGTTTTACTTTGGTCAAGTTGGAAAAAGAGCAATTAGTGAAATTCTGGGATTTTTTTTCAGAGAGGGAATTGTAAGTCTCACTCAGCCAAACTGCTGCAACTCCCTGCAAGCGCAGGCAGGAGGTCAGCCCTGCCCAGCCCCTGCACCTGCATTGAGCTTAGCAGAGAAGTTACTGCATGGTGGGCTGTTGATTGTGGAGAAAGGGAAAAAAACCTGACTTTCACAGTACTAATGAATTGAAATAAAAAATCCTTTAGAAATGAGCTGAATACATCTTTTGCAATTCTAGCATTCCTTGAATGATTTTCAGTTAATAAAATGTTCGGCTGAAGGAAGCTTTGAAATGAGACACCACTTCAAATGAAAAAGTCAAAGCCTGTTTTTCTGAAAGTGTCAGACTGACACAAGCACTAAAATGAGTGGAATGTTTATGTTCTCATTTTTTTTTCAAATTAACTACTTGCATTTACAACCTGTATTACTATCATCAAAACTACTTTCTTTTTAATTGGAAAAAAATGATTATATATCTCCTCCCCTAAACAAACTCAGCTTTATCTCCTACTTGTTACACTCACTTCCCCCTGCCAAAATTCCAGCATAACACAAATGTAATGTTAAAAAATAATCAAAAGGAAGGAACAACTAATATGTGCTGTTTGCTTTGATGAAATGAGACAGTCACTTTGCATGTGAAATACAGTATTATAAGTGAACTTGAAAACAACATTTCTTCCTGAGAAAACCAAAATCATATTTCACTCAGTGATCTCTCCGCTAGATGCGAGGCAGCATGCATTAGGTTCACTGCCACAACAGAGCTGTGAATGCACCGTTCAGTGGACCCTCTTCTCCACCCTCACTAGTGGTGAAGGGTGCGCTGAGCTTGCAGAGACTGAGATGCGTTTTTCAACGAAGCGCCCTGCATTTACTTCATTCTCTCTTGAAGCAGTGAGTTCTCTGACTGGGAAGCAAAAGATCACAGTGCTACAGCAGTGGCATTAGGGAGTGTTAGTGGGAAGCCCTTTCAGGCTAGTCTTTCTGCTGTGGTTTAGGACAGATGTGCAGAGACAGAAAGGGGAAAGGCTAGTGTTGTCCTGGAAAACTCTGTACTAGGTACAGCAGTGAGCAGACAGGATCTCAGATGAGTGGTGTCTGGTGCAACACACGTGGGGCATTGAACCTGCTTGCATTTATAGTTTAAAAAAAACAAGTTCTGTTCCAGCAATTCTTGAAGGAAGGAGATTTTTTTTATGGGGATATCTCAGCTGAGAAGTTGAGCTGGTGTCAAGCTCAGTTCTTGCTATCTTCAAGGAGAGTTTTTTCCTCTGCAACCCTGTGAGCCTTCACTGTGGGTCCCATGCAAGACTGCTGACATGGAGACAGTAGCACTATTGTAAATGAGTCCCAAAATGTGTGTCCTCAACTCTGTGAGCTTCTGCAGAGATGACAGAGGAGACAGTTGTCCTCCAGCCCTGCCCTTGCAGCGGGAAAGGGATTCAAGGTGACTGAAGCAAGCCTAGACAAACATTTTATGGAAGAGTCAGTATCTCTCCAAGGACTGCATCACACAGCTAGTGTAGATTTCTAGCTTTCGGGCATTTAAAATTAAGCTAGAAACACCACCCTTAGCTTCTCTGCTCTCATCTGTTTGCTAGAGATAATGGCAATACTCTGTCTTCCAGAAACATTGTACGAATAAATATAGTCTTCAAATACACAAGAGAGAACTGCAAAGAGACAGGCAATAAAATGTTCTCCTTGTCCATGGGGGATAACACAAGAAATAATGGGCTTAAGTTGCAGGAAGAAAAATTTAAATTAGACATTAGGAAAAGCTTCCAGGTGGAAAGGAGAATGAAACCCTGTGACAGGTTGCTTGGGAAGCAGACTCTCCATCACTGCTGGTTTTTAGACAATACATTAGACAAACATCTGAAGTGTTTCTGGGAAGAGCTGAGCTTGCCACGGGGATAGCATTGCCTAGATGACCTTGCAGATCCTACTGGCTCTACTTTCACAACTCTGTAGGAAAGACAGAGGGGCTCAGTAACAGGCACCTGGTAATTGCCTTCAACCAAGTCTTGCTTTGAAATAGCTGAGGATGAAGCAGGCATGCAGGCAGAGCTGAGCCCCTGTAGGGTGGGTTTTGTGCTCAGAACAAAGCAGCCAGTTGTGCTTATGATGCTACTGCATCCCACTATCGTCATCCTATGTCTCTCCCCGCTCTTTCACCAAAAAATACGTAAAGGAAAGAAATAAGAAATAAGTGGCAGTGCAGAGAAACTGTACATGCTCTCTCATCCCTGCTTGAAGACATTGTGTCAAGAGAAGGAGATTGAGATGGAGGAACCAGGCAAATTCCGCCTGAGGATAAGGCATAATTTTAATAATGAATTTGCAGACCACAAGAGACACCCAACTAGGTAGGAGATGGATTCTTTGTCACAAGGAATGCTTAATACCTTTTTTCTGGAAAGGGTTGATTAGGTTGACAGGAGGGTGCTAGTTTCACCTTCTCACAACCCAGCCACGTGGCAGCTTCAAGAGAGACCAGAAGAGATGGAAATTTCCATAGGAATGCAGGAGACAGCATGCACGTGAGACCTCAGCAAGGCTCACGCAAAACCAGTACTTGCAGTCTGGACATGGAGCAGACTTTGTCATTCACTCCCAGTTAATACTTCCCTGAAAGTCAAATTTTCAAAGCTACTGAAGTCTGAATTCCTCTGAATTCACAGGGATTTTGACATTAAATCCCTTCAGCTGTCTTTAAGAAGCACCACAGCCCAGAAGCTGGGACTGGTGCAGATACTGTCAAACAGATTTCTCTGTCTATCCTACACCAGGGAAATCAGACTTCATCCTGATGGCTCATGGATGTCTTCATGGAGACTAAAAACTCTATGAAAATTGATGCACTCAGCTGTGTATCACAGGCCATCCTAGCTAATCTCTGGAGATGGCGGGGGGGGGGAAGTTCCTAGACAGTGAAGATCCGAGATCTCTTTCCTATCTCAGCATGGCAGTGACCTTTGGGGGTGGCAAAAAGCCTTCCACCCCTGCTGGGAACTGCATGAAGGAGAGCTGGCAATGCCCTGGCCAGGCTGAGGAGCAGGAAAACAGCAAGAGAGGCAGCACACTGCTGAGGAGCATTCGCTAGCCGAGGCCCAGCGTGGCACTGAAGTGCTTTGGCAGTGTTGGAAGGAACAGCAAGGGGCAAGTAATCAACTGTGAGCTGACCTGTGAATGCTGCAGTCCTGCACCCCCACAAGACTAAAGCATGGAAGTAGCCCCCGAAGTTGCTTCTCTGGGGCTTGTCCACCTCACCAAGCAGCAGTGCCTTCCCTGGCATCTACATGGAGCTGAGCAAAATATCACTTTAGTCTGAGGTTCCCTGGCAATGAATCCCAACAGCGTCTTCTTCCCACTGCACCCCCAGCACACAGCAGGAGGCAGAGACTTTTTTTTTTCTTTTCCAGAAACACAAGTTTCTGGTAACTCTTCAGCTCCCCTGGTACAGCCCAGGGAACAGGCTCAAGCAAGGCTCAGGCAAGTAGGTGTGTGTGGGGGACATCAGTCACCTTTTTCTCCAGTTCTGCATGGGGAAGGGGCAAAAATTCAGAGCAGAAAGGTTTCTTTGCAGTAGTTCCTTATGGGCAAGTAGCGTAGGAATGAAGGTAGCCAGAGCAGGGAAAGAAAGCGATAACCCACTGCGTTGCAGAGGCTGGAGAGTGCAGGAACCTATTCAAAAACATCTAGTAACCTTTCATAGGCAATTTGAGCCTGAGTGAACATACTGAACACACACATGCAGATCGCAGGGCCCCACACAAGCATTCAGCCATTCTCTACACCTTCAGGCATTATTATATGCACATCTGTACACCAGCGAGCATCTCTATGCGAGCTTCTGGAGAGCTCAGAGCTGGCTCTGCCTTCAGCATCAGGCTGAAGGTGGTCATCAGCTAGAGGAAGCTTTTTTATTTTCGACTTAAAGAGATGTTTCCCTGAAATACTTCCATCTCTGGAGGCAGAAGGTGCTGCTTAACCCTTCACAATAGAAACCTCCCTTCTGCTTCAAGTGAAACTATAAGGAGGGGGGAGACACACTTTTTTAGGTGTGAGAAATAAGACAGATCGTCTGGGCCAGGAAGTAGCCAAAAACAGCAGACCATGACCATGCTCCCTAGCGTCCTGCAAGCCAGATATTCCCAATCGCTCTGTCCCGCCGAGGGATCTGTGCTGTCACCCAAGGTGCTGCAAGCGCATTGATCAAGTTTACCCTCAACCCCGCTGTGCCCTAAGCCCCATCCATACAGAGAAGGAGATGGCATTTATGTCCAAGAGGTGCTGAGCTACTCTGGGCATATGCAAGCAATGTCTTTGATGACAGTCAAACAGCCCAGCTCTGAAGGAGTTAAATGTCTGATACGCAAATCCTGGGCAGCTGTATTTTAAATCTGTTTCCCTCTAGTGGAAAGCTTGTCTCTGGAATCATTTATTGGACATTGACAGACATTTCTTTTTCTTCTCAACATGAAAAGATTTGGGAGGTAAGGATTAATCTTGCATATAAGTCACAGGTTTTGGCACCAAAGCTATCAAGCTAACTTTGTGCGCAAAGTGCCTTTCTCAGCCTTAGTCCTTGAGCTAGAAAGCAGTATGCAAGAAGCAGTGCCAGCTTTGAGCAAATGCACTAAAAAACTCTCTGGGCTCGATTCCTCTCTTTCTCTTTCCGGCGAGAATGAGGAGAAGCAGTGCCGGGCTCCCTGGTTTGATGCTTTTGGAAAGCCTGAAAGAGGAAGGACTGTTTTGGGAGCTGAAACACTTGGTATCTCAGGGTTACAGGACTCTGGTCTTCGATGGATTTGCTCAGTCATCTTGCTGCAGTGGGGTTTCTGCCAGGTAAAGAAGTACTCAGAGATTATCGTCTTTTAAATGCTTAACAAAGAAAACAATGCAAGTGAGCGCCTCCACTGATGCAGGAAAAGGAAACTGCCCCGGGTCCCATCCTCTGGCTCACCTCTGCTCCTGTTAGCCATTAACCTGCAGCAGTACCAGAGCAGTTTGCAGTCTTTAATGGCTTTAACCCTCTGCTTGCCACCTCCTTCCCATGGCAGCACAGCATTAACATCCTCATTTTACAGACAGGGTAATCAGGCACAAGAGAGCGTGGCTGAACTTATGGGACCTCGCTCCCAACCCAGGTCCACTTTTAAGCATCATTAGCCACTGCATGAGCAAGGCAACCACCCTTAGCTGTACTAATTTGCACAGCCACATCAGTTCCTGAGGCTATTTGTTAAGCCAAGCACTAAATCTGTAGAGGAGTTATCCTTCCTTCCGGACACACCTTGACTTAGAGGCAGGAGAGAAACTTTGTGCTGGAAAAGCCAGGACTAAGGAATTATGACCACGAGACCAAGAGGAAGCAGGGGGAGGCGAGTGCTGACAAGGACCAACAACACACATAGGCCCCAGTAGGGTGTCCAGCTTGGGGTGTACATGGGCTCTGCCATGCTTCAGGGCTCACGGCTGAGATGGTGAGTGAGCCTGAAGCTAAAGGTGACCTTAAGGTCCCTTGGCATAGCTATAGCCTTGAACTTGCCACAGCCAGGCCAGAACTGCCATGCGAATGCAGCAGTGGCAGGGAGGTGCAGAGCTCCTGCAGCAAGTACAAGCACTGCTGTTATCATTGCAAAAGCAGAACGCCCTCACCTGCTAAGCAGGGAGTTGTGTCTCACCGGGGCCCAAACATAGCAGGAAAGTTTTTAATTAAGAGGTTACTGAATTGCTGAATACACAGACACTTCCCCAAAGGCTTATGAATTTAACAGGCTGTTTCATCACTGATCCCCATGTTGATGTAGCATGAGGATATCTCAATGCAGGTGAGGGCTCTCTGCTTCAGAGATCAATGTGCAGGGAAACAGGAGCCTTCCCTCTCCCAGGGCCAGCACTGAGTCATTGCTTTCTGTGGAGTCTGGCATTTAAAGGACAAAGTAAACACTCAAAGGTCCTGCTCACTGCCTACCCTGCAGCATGTGAGCTCACTTACACTCCCAGAGTAAAATACCAGCTATTTGAGCTTGGCAGCCTTTCACACTCCGTGTCTCAGAGAGAGTGGTTTATGCTAGTGGTTTGGCTAATAACTGTCAGTACAAATAAGCACTGGACCTATGAGAGCCAAGAGACAGGTAGAGAAAGAGAAGAGACTTCCATCCATTTGGCTAACCTCCTAGGAGTTAACAGGGAACAACCGTGAATGTAGAACTGAGTAAGGAAAGGAAGAATAGAGGGTGGTTTTTTTTCCCCCCCTCTTCCTAAATCCCCAATTTTTCTGGCAAGGTACTGATAGTACCCCTTGCTGGAAGGAAGGCACTGCAGCGCAAGAGGAGCTAGAAGAGAAGGTTAAGCTATCCACCTAGCCCATTCAGCTAAAGACCGCATTGCAGAAGCACAATACCCCAGAACTACTTCCTATCTTTGTGCTACCACAGGATACAACAGCCAGGAGTCCAGGCTCTGTAAGGGCTCTCTTTCAGCTCTTATCCAGGTTCAACTTCTAGAAGACCTACACAGGGCAGGTCTCTCAGGTCAGGCCCCTAGGTGGAGAGACAATTTGCCCATTTTACGTATGTTCTAGCAGACAAGCCTGTTGCCTCACTGCACCCTTTAAAAGATAAAGCCTAAGCTACAGAGAGCCAGTAAGACCTTTTCATTCCTGAGGGAAGCAGAAGGAAAAACTGGAATTATCAGTCAAGTTCAACAAAACAAATACATCTAGGCTAACGAGCATCCCACTAGCAAACATCTTATACAAGCAGGTAAATACATTCCCCTTAATTGAAAAGAAAGGCTCTTCACTAGACAGAAGTTACTTTATTAAGCCTAGGAACTTCCTTTACCTAATTAGGCTGTTGACTGGATCTCCTAATTTTCTCCTAACATTTATACTAGGAGGCCCCACAGCCTGGCCTGCCTCACCCAAACCAACCCCAACTCCAGAACCCCACCCCCAGAACAACAGCAACATGTTGCCCCCATCAGCTCTATATATACCCTTGCCCCCTTTGCTCTTGACCAATTGCACCCCACTTTTCCTTCTGGCCAACCCCAAACCACCCCTGTCCACTCCTGACCTATCATGTTGCCCTCTGACTTTCCTCCTGACCAATCCTGGTGAGCCCCCAGCCATGCCACAGGGTATATAACCTTGATTAGTCCCAGCTGTGAGGTTTTGCACCTCTGCTCTAGTCCAAGTGGCTTCTCCTTAAAAGGAGCTGAAGCTTATGTGGTCATGATTGGGCTTGCAAATATTTAAGCTCTTTAGGGAAATTGCATGTTAATCTTGATTGGCTTTCAGCTGCAAGCATCAGAAGGAAAAAGAAGTGCTTTAGTGCTGTTCTCTGATTGTTGCTGGTCATACTAGTCTTTAAGAGTAGGTGGACTGCAGAAGAAATAAAAGCAGGGCTCACTTGCTGTTATTTTCTTTTTCTTACCTCGGGCTGATAGAGAAGGCTTTGTCATCAGCTACACCCATTACTTTTAGTCAGATGCTAAACACCGCAAATGGAAATACCAGATAGCGTTTATGAGCCAGGACTAGGAATGACTGTGAGACCTAACTACAAATTCCCTGATTTTTGCATCAAAGTGCGCTGAAACCCTGATGAATGGCAGAATACAGCTGCACTAAATATGGACTGTGGCAGTCTCTTGCCATAGACTAATGAGACAAGGCAAGCAAAAGATGAGGATTGATTAGCTGTTACCAGGCATGTATTGCAGAAAGAGAATGGAGACAGGCAAGTTCAAGCAGGCTGTGAGGCTCTAATAGGGGTCTGTGATACAGCCAAGAGACCCAGCTGGAAGGCTTAAGTGGATTGCTCTGTCTAATCATTTGGAATCACATGCCTTGCAACGTCCCTCGCATGTCAAGAGAAGGGAGTTTAAGCTTAAAGACAACAGAAAGCATTCTGTGGTTAGCTGTTAATGTACGTAATTTTTAGCTCCCTTTTTCCTATTCAGAGTACTTAATATCCTTCTCCTCTGAAGACCGTGTAGAATCAGGAGCTGCCTTAGAGTGAGATAAAGGCTAGCCAAGTAATGAGCAACTTTGAAGCTTGTAGACACTTTTTCTGTTGTACAGTTCCCCTAGAAGTCCTTGGGGCTTTGCCTGATTGGAAGCATGGTAAGCTCCTGAAAATCTGACTGCAGTATTTCTAGGTGGGGACTGTACGGTTCTAGGCTCATCTTATTTGACTTGTAGGAGCTGAAAAATCTGTCCAGACACAGTCATATTTACTTTGCAAGGTAATTGCATCCCAGTGATTGCAGAGCCTCTGTAGAGGTATTGTTTACATATGTGAATAAACATGTACACACAATAATGAGCATGTGCATATGCTAATAGTCTCCATTTAGCAATTAGAGGACTACTTAACATCAACCAGCTGTGGAGCACCATGCTGCAGTAAATTATTGACATTATTCACTAGAAAAAGCCTTTCTAGGGGAGCCTGTTAGATCTACTTTATCATGGCTGTAACTGCAGTCCATTAAGTAACTTTGCAGTCTTGAATCATTCATGATTCGGGATTCTTCACCCATCCTCTGAAATATTAGCAGTCAATGGGAAAACATGTCCTTGTCACTCTAACATGGAGACATGTGCTTTGTAGGTGGGAGGCTCTGAATTAGGGTTAGTGACTGTTGCTCCAGAGGAGGACCACCCTAGGTGCTGGAGGGTGTGGCTTGAAGGGAGGCAAAAAGCTCCCCTAAGGAGTAGTAAGGAATGAATTCCCAAAATAAGTTCATGGATCAGGGAAACAAAAAAAGGTAGGTCTGGGGAGCAGCTTAAACTGAGTGGGGTAAAACTTGATGGAGCATCCCAAATAACAAGGAGCATGAATCCCAGCTAGTTTACAGTGGATTTAATCAGTTTGTTTTCCCTCCCCGGAACCCACTTCTTCATGCAAATTTTATACCCGTGCCAATATTCAGTGGGAAAAGGAAAAATGAGACCTTTTCAGGAGCACCGACCCCTCCTCTGTTCTCCGTTGCTCTCTCTAAAAAACCAAAATACCTATGCACTATGTCCTGGAGCTTGGGAGGTGTATGAGAAGGGAAAAGGGGAACAATATTTGGTACCAAGCCAGGGAAGATGATGGTGGAAGAAGATGGATGAGTGATAGAGGGGCCAGACAGGCAGGTGGTAAAGGAATGCCTCTGATAAAAATTGGCACGTAATCAGCAAGTCTAATCATGTGTGATGGGCTCCTATCTCCTTGGCACTTCAGACCCAGCAAGTTTGCATTCCTGCTATTGATTTTCTGTCTAGCTCCTTACAAGATGGTGCTCACTGGAGATAAGGGCTTCCCCCCTCCTCGGCATGTCAAAGCCAGGCTCCTTGGGACGCATGCTGAACGATGTAGGGCTTTAGCGACGGGAGCAGAAGCAACTCCTGCTCAGAGCTCAGTACAGAAAGGAGAATCAGGTGCAAAAGTTTCCCTCTTGGCTGAGGTCTGGGGATTTTGTTTTTACCAAGCGATGGAGTAGGAAAGACTAGTTCTGGTCCTGAGCTGTGATATTGCAGGGACAGCCTGCCCTTGGGTATTCAGGTGAGAGGCCTTTGCTGAGCTAGCTGGTTTGGGTTTGTGGGTCCTATTATTGCATCTTTATAATAATTCGCTTTTGCTAAATAAAAAATCACTTTGTTTCAAGAGAAAAAAACTATGGTTTTTGTTTATGAAGCTTGAAAAAACTATGATTTCTTTGAATTGAAAAAAGTCTTCCCCTGTGCATTGGATGCTGCCCTTGCCACGTCAAAAAGCTAGTTTTTTGGTGACTTGACATTTTTTAACAGAAAAAAAAGTATTGTCAAAAGAATTGCACTGAATTTTACTTCCCTTCAGCGAGTGCTTGTCACTCCCTGAGTGTTTGTTTTACACTTGGCAGGAGAGGGAGTCCTAGGCGCCTGGAGCGCTGCCCATTAGCTGTTCTCACTCTCCCCTTCCCTTGACTTTGCCCCATTGGGGCAGGAAGATTTGCAGGAGTCAGCAAACAAGCTGCTGTCAAACTGCCTGTCAAACTGTCAGGCGGGATCTCAGAGCCAGCGCCAGCAGCAGGAGTCGTGTCTGCGGGAAGCGCTCTCTGCCCTAAGCTGTCGGTAGAGCAGGCAACGGCACTGTTACACACTCCCACCCAGAGCTGCTCGCACCTGGGTGCTTTGGGGTCCTTCCCAGAGCACCCCGAGGCTCGAGTCCGAGCTGTGGGCAGAGACTCAAATCCCTCAGGGACTTTTTTTGGTTTCTGTCGCTGTGTCTAAGCAGAAAATTCCCACACTCTGTTCCTCCCAGGATGGCTGAAGGCAAAGACAATATGTAATAATGTGATTAGGTGAAATTGCCTTCTCTTTAATCTTTCGCCAGAAAATGCAGGAATGCCTTGGGGAGGGACATATTAATGATATGTTAAAGCAATACATAATAGGCCTAGAAAGAGGTATTGCACTTCAGCCCCACTCCCTGGGCTTCCCTGCAATGCAGCTCATCAGAACTTACTTACAATAGCTTCTCGTCCTATTATGCAAATAACCTTTTTCCCTCCCATTTGGATATATGCAATGTTTCTGCAGTTCAAGGGGTTGTCAGAAAGTAATAAAGGCTGCTACACACTGAAAAAGTCAGGGCAGAACACTAGCTGAAAGTGCTATACTATTAAAACAGAAGGAAAACCTAAGTCGTGTTGCTCTTATAGATCCAGTATGCTTTGGATCACGTGATTGAAAGCATATATTGTGTTTGATCCTACTGGTAGAATTACTGGTGTCTATATGCCCTGGGCATGCCAAGAATAGCAAACTTTCAGTCACCTTCCGGAATTTAGCTTTTCTGGATTAGTGATTTGTTTGTGGATGCTCTCCTGGCACACTTCTGCATATTTGCTAAATAATCTGGACAAACTTTAGCTTTGGCCGTGAGTTATCACTTTGACAGCTGTCTTTGCCAGGGAGGAAAACTGGAAATTTACACTTCAGATTACATGCCTGCCAGCTCTAGTGATTTTGTTATGAGTCTTGCAAAATTTAATGTTTTCCTTAAAGCTCCAGCTCTTCTGATGAAACGCAGACTTGAGCTCAGACGTCATTACAAAGAGTGGCTCTGGGCTCTGAGTTGCAGAGTAAAGGCTGCAAGTGTGACTGAAAATGCTGAAAATCAGATAGTAAATAAAACGTATTCATGTTCTTTTATTTAAAACCCCTTACTTTAAAGTGAAATCTCATTATTTTGTGAAGAACTAGCTAGCAGTCGATAGGCAGTTTTCTCCCCCTGCCCATCTGAGGCTGGTTAACGCCCTTGCTTGAGAGCTGCTTTCCCGTCCGTTCCAGCCAGGAGCTCTCTGTGGTGCTGAGACTGGTTTTCCGAGTAAGAACCTCCCTGCAACACTTCTGGGTCCTGGTCTCCTAATCTTTAAATGATGCAAAACCTGATACAGATCTCTAGAGATCTTTCTCTCTCAGTGTTCTCTTTTCACTCTGTCCCAGAAATGTGGAGGGCCTGACAGAGCAAACATTTGATGATTTAAAATGCAAACACCTGCAAGACAAACTACCCCCGACCTCTGCCAAGCAATTCAGCCCTCTCTGCATCATCTGTGGTGCTATTTAGAGGAATCGTGCTTTAGAGGAGGCTTGCGTGAGAAAATGGAGAGGATAAGTAACAATTTGTGCTTTAAGGCACGCTAGTAATCACTGGATGTCTTCTGAATGTGCATTGTATGGCAGCAAAGCAAGTCTGCCCTGCCTTGCGCTTCTCTAAGCTGCCTCCCCTTCCCGTCAGAATGAGCTTTTGCAAGCAGAGAAAACATATAAGCACTGCGTTTTTGATGTGTCACATCCATCACTGGTTCAATCAGGAGAGATTGTGTAGATGCTGACAAGATGTTTTGTCTGTGAAACTGTTTAGACTGATTTAAAGTGCTGGGGACTTGTGCTTCCAGGATGCACAACTGCCTGGAAACGGTTGTTATGGCAAACATGGGCAGAACGCGTTTCGTGTCAGAACTAATGAGTGTCGGGAAGCCAGGGGTTTGGGTTGCTTTTCCTTCTTGAGGCCAAATTCAGCAGGGTCTGAGCCTGCTGTGGCCTGGGAAAGGCTGCCTGTGGGGGATACTGCCTCTCCAGCAGCTGCCAGCCCTGGTCCAAGACCCATGCCACAGGCACAGACATGTCTTGTGGGCTTCCATAAAGACACAACTCACTTCCTGGGCCAGACCGTGAAGTCCTTCAGACTGTGCAAATTGCCTGGATTGAACGCTGAGTGAAGATGAAGCTGGTGATGGGTGGTGGGACTGGCTGTGGTGAGGGATCTTCAGTGCTTTGGCCAAGAGCTGGAGAATTATGAAAGTGGCTCCTCTTTTTGTCTCCTGGCAAAACGGGTTTCCAGTGCTTGCGTCTTGTGGTGGCTTTTTGAATTTAGCTGCTATCTTAACCTGTAGAAAAGCAAGTGCCAAGATGGAATAAGGAAGATCCCCTGATCTGATGGATAAATGAGCAACAGCCCATCCAAAGGGAAAAATTGGTCAGGAGGCAATTAGCTGTTTGAGCCTCTTCCACTGGATGAAGGAGGAGATATTTTTAAAAGCAGCTGGGTTTCCATAGAAACTCCAGCAAGGGTCCTGTAATCATATGGGGGAAGGGTGGTTTCTTTATTCAAACAGCTGCCAAGAAGTTCAACGCTGAAGGTGATGCAAGAACTCCCCCTTCCCCGCAGCTGAGCTGGGAAGGGGGAGTTGCACTTCTCATTTACACTTTTACAGCTGCATTCACATTGCTGCATTTTATCTTGGCAGTTTTAGATGGTTTCCCTTGCCCAGTTCTCTCCTCAAAAGCAATGATCCCCCAAACGTGCTGCCCTGCCTGGAGAACTGGAGCCCTTCTGCACATGAGACTCCAGCACGTTACTTTGCTTGGAGCAGATGGTGCTTCATCTCCAAGGCACCTGCCTATCCGTGTCTGTTTAATAAATTGTAACTGCAGTGAGGTATCAGGTGTGTTCCTGGAAAGCAGTGTGAAAAGTAGATGGCAAAGCCAGGGCAGGAAAGCGACTGAGCAGACCATGAGGGATCACTGACATTGGAGATGATATGCAGACTTGAAGGGTCTTCCTCCGTGCAACATGCTCCAGGCAGTGCTGTGCCTACATGGTGTCCATGTGTAGTTTTGTGAGCAGAGGTGAGCTCCGTTTGGCTATGCCCTGAACTCATGCAAGCCTCTTCTGCTCATCCTCTGAACAGAGCAATAAGTTAGGGCCAAGAAATGTCCCTTAGCTACTGGGGCTAAAATTTCCAGGCTTGTTATGTGCAGAAGATCTGCCCCATCCCAGCTGAGATGACCCTTACTCCTCTGTATGTAAAGGTGCCTGTGCAGGATCAGATCTTAGGTCTATCTTGATCATTGTCTTCCATACTAACTGCTAGTCCTTCACTTTTTGCTTTGACCCCTTGATCCTCACACACTTCTCCCTTTGTCCAGGTGTTGTCACCTGTAGTTATCTGCATTCTTCTTGCTATGGTTACATTTTGCTAGTGGCAGGTCACCGGTGGAGGCAGCATCAGTAAGAAGGCTGGTTTTGGGGGGAGAGTACAAGGAGCTGGGTGGGCACAGACTGATCCCCTGGACTGTGGCCTTCCTGGCTCCCTGACTCATAAAGACTTGCTGGAGCTGTCACTGGGCTATTGCTTAACTCTAACCAGGAGTGTCTGAGCTTTTCTATTCCCCTCTGGAGCCAACTTTGGACCCGTAAAATCCCATGGCAATGAGCATTGCAACTTGATTTTATTCTGGGTGGAAGGGTTACCACTGTCTTAAAAATGTCTCTGGGGGCCTTCCCTGTCCCCTTGGACCTTGCATTTGGGAAACAAGTGCCCTGGTCATCTCTAGCTTATAGGTTTTACCATGTCTAAGTTTCTCTCCTGACACTCACTTCCACATATTTGTGAGCGGGCAGCAAGCCCCAGGCTTCACTGAGCATTTCCTCAGCACTTCTGGTGTTTGCTATCCCTTGCGCGAGAGAGCACGCTCCTTTCATCTCCGGCTCTAAGCCTTTTAAACAATGATTACTGGAAAAATTTGAGGCACACTGCACACAGGGACGTGAATCAAAGTATTTGCTTAGCCTGGCTGAGAGCAGGTAATGACAGAGAGGGAAGCTCAGTATATTCCACCAACTCCAGCTGCATGGAGGGGAGCTGACTGCCAGAAACACCCGGAGAGCTTAATTACCAGAAGGGGAGGGCGATCTGAGGATAGTGCACAGAAAGGGTATGGGTCTTTAACTTTGGCTGCCACGTGAGGTAGGTCCAGATGGTATTTACAGATAATTGCTTTTAGATCTTTGTCCATTGGTGTTATATCCTCCAGGCACTGCATTTTCAAGCTGTCTTCAGCAACTAGAATTGGAAAGAGAGTCAATAATCCTATGATTCCAAGGTTAAGAAAAATCAGAACCCCCAACCTAAGTATGAAAGTCACCAAAACATTCTGGAAGCATGCAGTTTCTGGACCTTTTACTTTTTTGCGATGCATTTTATGACATAAATGAAAACATCAGAACATTCCATTTTTGGTAAGCTTGAAGCAGAATATTTCACCCCTACTGAAATGCTAGCGGTAGTCTTTTCCCCCTGCTATGCTAAATGAAATATGCAAACTGACACACTTCCAAGGAAAACTTTGATTTAAAAGGGAGAAAAAAATATCCTGATGGCAAAGGATTTGCTCTTAGTAGCAGTGGTAGAAATATTTGCCTCTCCCTGACCACAGTAATAGTCTGAGGATCACCAGGAGCCATTACACCTCAGTGTTTCTCATCTGTTTAAGAGATGAGATTACCACAGGCTATCCTTGTGCTTTTATAGGCCTTTGCACCTTCATTAGCTCCAGAGAGCTCAAAAATAACAAAGCTCTAGTCTGGGTGTCTCAAAGCCCTTTGTATACATTAGCTAACCAAGACTTTAAAGACCTCATACTGTTGCTAGATGTGCATATAGTCTCCTTTAAATACAGGTCTGCAAATACATGCTACAGACAAGAGGAAACAGGAGCTTCTGCTCTTCCTTGGCCAGACACAAGAACAGGGAAATTTCTGCAGATTAAAGGAAGACACTTAAAAAAACCCACCACAGCTCTATGTATCACTGGGTTCTTAGGCCTTTTGAAGAACAGCTCTGTGCTAGCATTGGAGATGAGGTATAGACAGGACTAGAAGAATTTGTCAAGGTTAAGTAATTCCTCAGTTTCTAGAAACAGTTCAGCTGCAAATTAGATAGTAAATAACTTGCCTGCAGACAAACCCAGTCGGTGACAGTATGGGAAATTCGTACCTTCTAAAATCAGATGAAGTATTCCTCATGCTTCTCCTGCTTGTGCGCCATAGCTAATAGTTCTGCTTTCCAATCACGCCAGACAATCATTTCAGGCTCAAGTGGAAAATGTCATCAGCCCTAAAGTCAGCAACACATTTATTGCTTTAAATCTGTTGCAAGACCAATCCATTCTTGCTATCACTCTTTAGCATCGCTAAGGCAATATCAGGGCAGGGATAGATAATGCACTTCACTATACTTGACCCGAATAACTTAGTTTTCTGCCTTAGTGAAGCACAAGAGCCATATTTTGAACAACTCACTCTAGCTAAGCTACCTTTGGTTTGGGAGGCCAGGATTAGATATGCAAAAGTGGAACTGCCCTAAGAAGGTAACAGCCATGGGCATCACCTGCCTATAGAACGTAAAGCTGCGTTACACCCAAGATCCTTGCTAGAATTAGAAGCAGGTCTTTTTAAAAGATTTCAAATACTTTTCCCACTCAAAGCAGCCAGAAAACATGGGAATCAACGCTGTCTATGAAATAAAATTTCTCCTCATCTGAGATGAATAAACTTTTCTGTTTAAAACACTGAAGCATTTCGTTTCAACGAGAAGTGCATTTTGGCAATGAAATACAATTGCAAGCCCAGACCTAGATGCCCTCGGTGCTGAGGTATGTGAATCAAATCCTTCCCTGTTCTTCACAGGAAAATCATTTTCGGTTCAAAATGCAATATTTCCCTTTAAAAGGAATGTTGCAAATATTCTGCTTCAGCAGTTCCAGCTTCCCCACTTTGTTTTCACCAGAACTGCTTCATGCATGAGAGTAGTCTGCGTACTGAACTTAACCACTTCTGACCGAGTACTTCATTAAATTCCTAGACAGTGCTCATAATTGTAAAATGGCTTTATAGCAAAGGTACATTTGCATTGCAGCACATTTCACAGGTTTAACACCGGCGATGGTGAATGAAATCCTTTAAACATTTGTTAACTCTGGGCGAAACGAGTTAAGCTCATTTGTCTCTTCCTCTAGATGAATTTTTCATTCTCTTTTAAGCCCATTGATGTTTGCAAAATGATTTTCTGGCATATGTTCAGTCAATAAAAACTACTGCTGGATTTCCCATCACCACAATGTAAAGGCTGACATCAGACACAGAGGAGTATGTGCCTGTGTAGAGAGATGACAAAAATATCCTTGATTTTTTATCTCGTTTGGATATACTTTGGGCATTGGCTCTTTGTGTCTATCAGCTTCAGAACTGTCCGCATGGTTGGGAATTGTGGTTGATAAACTCCACTTGTTACCCCTCCGGAAAATGCAACTGAGGTCACCTTTTGAGATATAATGTGCTACTCAAAAAAAGAAAAAAAACCCTCAGTTTAAACTCGCAGCCACTAATTTATGGAAAACTCGCATCTTACACAGTTTGAAATGACATCCTGAGGCACCATGTCCCCGAAAATGGGCTGACTGGCTTCCTAGCACTTTTTAAGATTTCAAAATTTAGTTTCCATTTTATAAAAAGGAAAAAAAATGTGCTGGAATAGGGAAGGTATTTCCTTCTTCTCTGTGCATCTCTCTCTACTCTACAGCATGCTGCCTGAGATGACCGCTGCTTTTTTCAGTAAGCCTAGGCTTCTCCCGTGAATAGAGCAAAGGAGTTATTAGAATAAGAAAGCTTTATATTGGCTTGTCCTGCCAAATAGTGGGATAAAACAAAATGAAACATGTTGCTTTCAACAGTCTGGGGCTGAGAAAATGTGGAATTTGCCACTGTGGACTTTGAACAGGGAAAAGGGAGATTCTCCTAATGACCATCCAAACACTGTAGGAATTGATAAACTTGTATCTTTTTTTTTTTTCTAGCCTGACCCAAAGTGCCATGGAAGTTACTGCGAGTCTCATCACTCATTTCCGAGTCTGTCAGGTTAGGTAGAGGAGGCATAAACTGACGTTGCAAAGTCAATAGGGATATATCAGCTTGCGCCACTAAATACTTGGCTCCATCTTCTTCACTGCTGCAGGATCGTGAAGCTGTGAAGTGAGCAGTCTTTAATTAGAAAGTTTGGAACTCTGCACTTCTATCTCCCTCCTAATTAGTCCCCAGATTAATTCTAAAGCTTATTTCCCTGTTTCTGAAAGTTTTTATTCCAAAACTGCCCTACACTCCAGCCAAGGGCATCCATATAACATGCTGACTGTAAAGGCTGTTTGGAGAAATACAGCAGGCAGCAAAGAAAACGGAAATGAAATTTTCATTTAAAAAATTGTTAAATAGCTAAACGGTACTTCAACCCGTCAGCCTGTACAGTGATGTTTCAGTGTTTATGTGGAGAGTGTTCAGGTGTTTGGGGACATATCTGTAATTAGAATAAGTAAAGCTTGCCATCTGGAGAGCAAATCTGCTTCCTTCTTGATATGGCCGGGGTCGCAGGCAGTTCCACGTATGCTAGCAACAGACAATTTTATTCCACTGTCACCTCCTGCTTGGTTATCTGTGTTTATCAATGAATAAGGGTTTGATTTGTGTCCTGTGCATCAATCTGATATGGTTTACGTGAGGGGCTTGCTTTTGACAGAGAGAAAAATTATGGTCATTGAAAACAGTACCCAGTGACCTGCTCCAGTCTATATCCTATGGCAATCTGTCCCTTGCTGGATCTCATGGCTTTATTTTCCTTGTGATAACTGGTGATTTTCTTAATGCTTTTGTGAAGCAGCGAGAAATGCTGCAATAGTCCAATAGTGAGTTTTTCACTGCCTTGGTTGCTAGGGAAAGTTTGAAAATGAGACCCAAGGGTGACTTGAACGTTCAAGCCCCAGCAAGCAAATAAGAAAACCCAAAGCTTATTCAACATTCAAATGTTTTGGGAACATAACTGGAGGCTTGCTGAGTTTGATGAGAGACTTGCATTGGGAGGTTGCATATGATTTTGGTCAAAAAGAGCTTTCACTAGAACTGTTCAAGTCACTGTGGGGAAAAAACATTTATAGAATGCTATATAGTAAGGAGCTCTCACATTCCAGTCTTGCAAGTGTGACAGAAACTATAATGTGATAGCCATCTCCTTGCCAAGTTTCAGGAGTTGGCATCATCCCCTGCCATCAATATGCAACTAATGACTCAAGCCATTTAATTATCCCTGGTGCCTTTCCCTGCTGAGTAGGAGGAAAACACTTGAAATGGCTATTTTGTATTTGTGTGTGTCTCTCTGTCTCAAAGAGAGCTTTCAGCTTGGAGGCATTTAAGTTTCCAATTAAATTACACTTGAAATTTTCTGGGTGAGTTGGTGTATGTTTTCCTTCTCTGCAATTTTGTCCTTAGGGCTGAGGTAAGGTGGTTCCCTGACTACAGTTCTTCTCCTTACCTCACTACCATGTCCCAACTCTGATCTGCTCTTGGTGTCTCCAGTGAGTCTCTTATTGAAGATGCTAGCTGGAGATTGACATGCTTGTGTCTGCAACATGGACACCTGCCTACCAGAGCTGAGATCCCAGAATTACTTGATAAAGACTCAAACACAGCCAGGAACTGGCAAAGGCTCTCAGTTGCCGTTCAACTGAGCAATGTGTTGACGATGCCCTCAGTAGGAAAGGTTGCCATATTTTTGTCAGCTGAGTAGTCCAAGTGCTTGCCTTGACTTAGGGCTGCATTCTCCCTTGTGTAGGAGGGACGCTTACCTTGGGAATCAGATGATACTGAGTCTCTCTTTTCTTCCCTTAGTTTTAGTCCTAATGATTCACCTTTCAAGTGAGAAGGTTCATGTTGGTGAGGCTGAGCCTAGGTCTCCGGCACTGAGATTTCTAATGGTGTTTCATAGTGCATAGTGTGAATATACCTATCTGAATGTGTACGTGTAAGTCCATCCATGTTCATACATTCACAGTTGCATGAATACTCACAGCAAATGCAGTTTTTTTCATCACCATTTATTTGGCAGAGCACTCCTGGATTTCACTGAAGGTCTAATTGTGTGATCTTTAAGGAGGAATTTGAACATGCAACTCAATGGCAATGCTACTGTTCATTTCTTCCGCTTCCGGCATCTGTCTTGAATACTCATTTACTCACATAATTTTTGGCTTTGGGTTATGTTGCACTGCTTCAGGGACATGGAGTTGGAAGCAAGCACCATTCAGACTCTGTAAAGGTTTAAAAACATTTTTTCATTCAGTGCAACAAGCCAGAATTCAAAACTAATAATGCATTTCTCAAATCATAAACTATATCAACTCTTTCCTTCCAGCAGTAGTATCAAAAGAATAACTTGTCATATCTGCACTTATGGAGCCACTGGTTATCCTTCTGACACCACCTGCAAAAGACAAGGAAATGCTGCTTTAAAGTAGAATTTTCAGAAGATGCTTTGGTTTTACAAATCACTTCAAGAGTATCTTTCCATCCTGATCTTGTGACAGTCTCACCTTTCCATATCTCTTGCATCTACATATCACTCTACCTGGTAAAACTTTAACTCTCTGCTTTCTAGTTCTGTACATGAGCTTTTAGAGAACGAGGCAGAAATTTTGAAGAAGAAAATTCCTTACACGCTTCCCTCATGTCTTCAGGAATAGCATTTGTGTTAATGTTGGGATTCCTTTGAAAGTGTCACTGAGAGACTCGTTTTCTTTCTGAGACTGCCTCTAATGACTTTCTTACGAAGCACCCAAACAGTTAAAGAATAATCCAGATTTCACTGAAGCATTCCAAATGGGCTCTTTCAGAAAAGAAGACAAGGATTTACGGCTGGCAAGTACTTGTTGCAATGTGGCTCTAATAGCAGTAAGATTTATGGCTTCCAATCCATCAGCACTGAAGTTGCGTGAGTGATTTTGACTGGAATTTTGTCAAGATAGTGCAGGCACCTGAAGGTTATGTCTCCATTTTCTTGAATACAAGTTACAATTGGAGGGTTTTGGTTATCATAAAAGATTCCTGAATCATCTGAATCATCATGACAAGGAAAAAAACCAGCTCTCACAAGAGGATTTATTGGGAGGGAGGTAGAGCTGAGAACAGCAAGGCTAGTAGGCCAGAACAAAATCAATGGGTGTTATCATACTGCTGCTTGCAAAAAGTTCTCCTTCACATTTGACATTCTTTCAGTGATTGCAAGGAAAGTTTCTGAAGTGCTGTGGAAGATGGCATGCTTTAACAGTAAGCCTGGCACAGGGTACCCTTGGGTGTGACAGGTGACAGCTTCCCTCACTACAGCTGGGTCTTTTTTCAATTACTGTCATAATCACTTGCAGTAGTTACTAGTAAGAAACACCATAAGTGCTAAAGATCTATCCCGCTGGCTATCTGCTAGTAAACCAGCTGATTGCACGGCTTAGTCTAATTAACTGACTGTCCCTCTGTCCCTCTGTCCACCTGCCAAAAGGTAAAGCTATTTTTCTATTTCTACAGTGACCAGTGCAATTTCATTCTGAGTCTACTTTTCCGTCCATGGTGTGGTCAAGCTCCATCCCTTGTTACATTACCTGCATGCTGAGAACAGCAATCATGTTCTTGATGTGCTTCATTTTGAGAACTCTGCCTTTGCACAGTGATGAGTTTTGTTTCTGAGCCTCCTTGGTTTGGCCACGTTGGACTAGCCCAATGCTGTGATCAGCTGGGCTATAGCTGAGAACAACAGTGGTTGTTAAATATGTCTTTGTAGAGACATAGCTATGGGACAAAAGACCAACAGAACTGCTAAAAAATGGCTTCAAAATAATTGTTGCTTGAATGAATTTTATTTGAGTTTTCTTGGCTTGGGTTTTATCTTTTTGCAAAGATCTTTTCCAGTGTTCTCTTTACCATGGCCCAACTTTATGGGCTGTCTGAGCAACGCTGCCATTTCTGTTCCCTGTGAATATGCTTGGACAGCAATCAAACCTTATGTGCATCTCTCCTACTGTGCAGCTCCCTTGTGCTCCCCTGCCTAGGTTTCGAAGAGAGACCTTTCCTGTGCTGGAAAAAAGCTTTGGCACAAATTTAATGGCTATCCATTCTATTTGCCAGTTGGCCAAAAAGCAGGAGCATACCAGATGGCCATAGGACATGTTAATGTCTCCTGGCCAGTCTGCAGTTCATGTGAGGAGGCTGAGACACAAGACCTAGATGGGCAGGAATGCAGACTTTACCTCTTGTGCTTATAGAGACATGTGGTTCTAGTGGTCAGAAAAATAACTAATTTCAAAACTGTTTGCAAGCAGAAATCCTTGTTCTCCTTGTGTTTTGTCAGGTTCGCAAGAAGACCTCCTGTCTCTCTTGAGCCCATGCTCTGTTTAATCATGTTAGATCTCTTTTGCAGTTCTGTATTTTGCAGGTCTCCCTTCCTCCTCGAAACAAGCCTGTTCATGGCTGGAGACAAAAATCTTCAAAGCTGATGGCTGTTCTGGTTCTGTCTCTTTAATATGTTAACTGTTTGAGTGAAATCTTCACACCAAACAGAAAACACTCCAAGAAGCAAGGCATGCATTTCTCAGAAATACCACAGTACACCCCCTTTGTCAGTGTTTTCTATTTTTGCACCAGCTCACAGTCACTGGTATTACTTTAGAAGCAGACTATCCAGTCGTGCTGTTGCCTCTCTGGTTTGATCCTTCCTCGCCTTGACTCATGCAGACCCTTATTTTATTGAGTACAGGATTCATCTCACTTGGATTCAGATGTGTGTCTGAACTAGTCGGGCTGGGCTCCATTTATAGTTAATGAGGAGAGAGATGCTCCTTGAGGGCAATTTGTCTGCCCTATCCTATATCCACATCCCACGAGAGGCATCCGTTGTCCTTCAGGGCTGCCTCCTCCTCTCTGTTAACTACAAAGGTGGCTAGCTCAGATCTGGATGTTTTTTGCTTGGCTAAATCAGAGCAGACGAATGCCCCTACCTGTGTAACTAGCCAAAAAGCCCCAAACTTACACATGACACTGAGTAATGGGGCTAAACCTGTACCAGTGAATTCCCAGAGGTCCAGTTTAAAAGTACAGTACACTCCACTTAAAAGCCTGTAAAGTTATCCTAAATAATCCTCCTGGCAGTTTGACGGTGTGTATTTTGCTGTAATCCTTCTTCTATGACATTTCAAATGGCCTAGTTTACTACTTTTGGAAATAATAATTTGTCTTAATTTTATCTTTGAAGTAGAAAGCAAAAGGATAAATGAGTGAAATCTAAACCTGGTATCCGTGCTAGATATTTTAGGTCAATAAATTATCTTCATGCACGGCTTAGTATTCCAGCTTTCCACTCCAGTGGATGAGGGCTCTCTAATGCTTGTTAGAATAGCAGAGATAAGTGATTGCAGTCTGAAGACAGAAAACATTAAATAATGCAAAGATCTTTGGATTTTGTAGTTATACTCGGCTAGGGGAGAAAATCCTTTGATTCTTTCAGAACCAGAGCTAAGAGAAGCTGCCTTTCCAGTTACTAGTGTCCACACTTTTGTGCCAAGAACAGTTTTGAAAAAGTAAACACGTATCACTGCGGAGAGTGCTTTGGTTGGGCTGTGCCAGGGCTGGACCTTCTTGTCCTTTTTCAGTTTAAAAATTCAGGGCAGGTTGAGGATTTTTTAAATTTACCTCACCAGGAAGCCAGGAAGCCTTGTCAGAAACACTACTGACTGGGCTGATGGACTTTACAGCCCATGTGCAGATCAACTCCATGATGTCCACGAGAAAAGCCAGCACATTCCAACATGTGCACTATACAGTGCTTCACAAAAGAGTCAGCCTTACTGTGCAGGAACATATTTCTGTTTGCAAAACCTTATGCATGTGGAAGCTTACATTGAGTTTCCTCTGCAATACGCACTCTATATGCAGGCTGGACTCCCCAAAGTCATCGGCAAGCTTTTCTAGGGAACCCAGGAGAGTTTTCCCTAGGATAAGGGCTTTCTTGCTGGGTGTGATAATTTCCAGTGCACAGGAAAAACTGGAGAACAGGTTCTGGGTGTTCTGGTGGGCCCAGATTGATTTATTTTACTAGATGGAAACCTGGTTTCAAGAAGTCTTTCCAACCAATGTTACTTCAAAGCAATATGATATATTTCTCGAGAAAAGACCAGAGCTCTAATGAAGCAGAAATTTTCTTGGAATGTGCCTCACTTCACTGTATTATTTTCTCTAGACATATAAAAATCCCCAAAACTACAGACTTCTTTTAACAAGACATCAAAAAATTCTAACTAAACATTTTTAACGAAAAAAGTTTGCTCTTTCTAGTATTTCCATTCCTCTCTACAATCATTCTGAAATCATTTTTGATCCAAAACTACCCTTGGACAGAACCGAATTTTGACATGTTTTGGGAGTTTTTGAGTCTCTGTTGCAAAGTTATGGAAATCAAATAATTTTACTCTTGCATTTCATATTTAATGGAAAACAATATTTTCAAAATACTAGCTTCAGTTCTCCTTTATGGTGACCATTTTCTGGCTCTCAGAAGTCTTGCTACCAATGGCCATCCATGCAAGCTTGCTGTCTCAGCTGTTGCCTCCTGGAAGTGTTATCTTAAATGAAATCTCAATATCTTGCAACCAGCTTCTAACATCTTGCTAACAATCTTGGTACTGAGGAGTTGCACCATTTTTCCTTTCTGCTAAGCAGGGATGTGTTCTACATTTCGATATTTTATTCTCCTGACAACACATGTGAAAATAATAATTACACCCTGCTCTGCAGGACCGGGAGTTATAATCAACACCGGAGCAGGATCTGTACATAATTAGAAGCTTGTTTTTGAAGCTTTTTAAAAATTTATTGCACAAGAAATTGCCAGTGTCAGCTAGCATGATTTTAACCAGTAAATCTTTAAGTGACACATCATTGTTAAAACTGTCTTTGCTGCAGCAGTTAAAACCTCTATCGTTTTCTCCAAACCAAAGCAGACCAAAGACTGCTGGACAAATCAGTCCACAAATCAGTCAGAGGCACTACACTGTTGTTTGAAAATTTTTTGGTTTTCAGCCTAGTTGCAAAGGGCTTATCTGCACCTTGTTATCTTACAGTTTCATTTCTCCAGCTGCTATTGTAGGATTCTTCAAACCACTGTGGAGTACTAAGGGAAGTGTTTTAGCCCCATTTTAAGTTGGATATCTGATGTCTGAACTAAAAAGGCAGGTTTCTCAGAAAGTGATTTGGGAGCCTACTCATAAAAGGGCCTTTTAGAAAGTGAACTGAAGAGCTCTGAAGAACTTGCATTTTCCACAGAGACTTGAGCCAGTCTAGAGTTGAAATCCAATCTCACAAGAATTTTTGTTCAAATTGCTTGACCGTAGTACCAATTTTTGTCTTTGAATTTGCCTGTTTCACAGATAGATGGCCTACATCATCTTCTGAAAGATCTGTCCCTCTGTTTTATTTACCCTGTGGCTCTCAACTATGTCATGTTCAGATGCCTGGCACGTGACATAGGGACATTGGCCATGTCTGCTATTAGAGCATGCTTGGGCTCCTGCATGCTCTACATCTACGTTCATCGAAAGCCTCAGGCGAGTGCCATAAATCAGTGCTAGGAGAGGTCCATGTTCTGCAGCTGTTGTTGTGCTGGTGTAGCAAGGACCGTTTCCATGCAAGTCATTGCACAGAACAGTGCAGCCATGGGATCTCCTCTAACTACAGAGATTTGTTCCTTCCTAAAGTGGCCAGAGAGGGAAGGATAGGATAGGAAGAACCAAGATCAGGGACCTTGTCCTCCTGGTTAAGTAGCTGATGCAGACTGGTGCTTCTGTAGTCGCTAAGTGCAAAGAAATTTGGACAGGCTCCCCTCTGCACCCAGGTGTTAAGAAAAAATACGAACCAGGAGTCCACTGCAGCTGTACCAGCTTCTCCGTGTCCACAGCAGAGTACTGAGTCTATGAACGACTGTCAGAGTTGTACTCTACAACAGGACGGGAAGCGTGAAAGGTTTCCCTGGCGCTTGCCATCTCTGGTCATGAGAACTGCTTTTGCTCCCATGGTGACTTGTGTTGAGCATTTCATCTAGTCAGGTCCTCTGGAGAAAGACACTGACAGCTGGTAGGAAAGGATGATCTTTGAATACAGATGTCGACCTGCACTGCTTGCTCTCTTGCACTGTGTGATTCCTCAAAACCCTGGCATTGCAAGTTCCTGTAAAGCAGCTGCTGCATGGCTATTTCTGTAGCCACAGAAGGGACCAACCGTTTTGTACTCCAACCCCATCCCCTTAAGGTAAACTCATTTGTCCTTTGAGATAGATATTTCTAATTTATGAAATCCATTAATCTGGAGGCAAGGACACCAATTTTGAGCAGAAAAATGATAGCTGCAAAATAACATTTGATTCGCACAAAAAAGGCTAGTCTCACTGTAAAGGAAACTTGAAATTCTGCAGCTTCACATCGTCTTCGGAATATTTGCCTTACCTCTAAGGGGAAACTTCACGAAGCTTTGTCTTGAGCCAGCATGGCAGTCTCTATTGTGCGTTCCTCATTGCACAGTAAAATGTTGGATGTATGTTTGCACTTCCATAATGCAGAGAGCTGGTGAGTTGAAATAAATGCATCAGAGATCAAATGTCTGGAAGCACAGAGTAGCTAGAGGGAGAAAAGCAGGTGGGGCAAACACTTATTCCCATGCAATTTATTTGCAAACTGATTACATGATGGTGCTTGAGCAGCCTTCTGCTAGCTGGATGGAGTATTATGGCGCTGTGGTCTTTTCTGCCTTGGCGTATCATATATTCTCTCATTGACTTTCAGTCTTAAGCTGTTGTTAATTTTAAAAGCTCCCCTGTTCACCTCTGAAATAGACTCACAAGCTTTTCAGGATAAGATAAATTGGAATCCATGTAAGAGCAATAAACTGCCTTGTAAGGTAGTGTTTTAAGTGGTTTCTCTGAATCTTTTTTTATTTTCTAGCAGCATGTTACTCTGCAGCTACAATGCAGGGGATCCGGATCCTCGCAGTGCTCCTTGTGTGGCTGGGCTCATTAAGTATACACACATGTTAAGTTATCTTGATTTCTGATTTTTCTTCAAACACCTGACAAGAAGTCTGCGTAAGTGTGAGAAAGCAGGGAAAGACCTTCTAAATGCATTATAAATTCCCCATTTTTCTTAATGTTAACAATTAGAACTATGGCAGAATCAAAATAGTGTTTTAAGGAAAACAAAGAAAAAAAAGTCCTGCCAAACTTGAATCCTTTGTGTAACTGGGCCCACTGGCATATTGCCATTTGCAGACTTCTGAACTGCTAAACCTTTGCACCTCAGAGCACAAAGCTCTACAATCTTTTTTTGCCAGAAACACCGACCCTGCTAAGCACATCTGCCAGGCTCTCTGTCCCCCATTCAGGACGAGCGGGATACATCTCTCGTTGGTGTAAACTTCCTCCCGCTCCCTTTCTTGAAGGTGAGAATAAACACCTTTAAACGCCGGCACTTATAAATCAAAATGTCACATCAAAATAAAAATCCTTGTTACATACAAATTCTCATTTTGTATTGATTGGAAAGTTCCAGCAGAAAAAAATGAAAAATGTTGCCTTGATTTCATGAGCAAAGCCTTTTTTTTTTTTTCCTCCAGTTGCAAGCAGCAAAACAAGCCATCACGCCTGCATAAAGCAATGCTTTTCTGACCAGCTCTAAGTTAGCAATTTCAAGAATAATGAATTTACTGGAGAAAAAACCATTACATCGAATCTTCATCAGTCACGGGAAAGCACATATATGCCAATGAAAGTTTGAGATAATGCATCTGAAATTATACATATATATATAATGTTGTAAATAACCTCACATATGCCAATCAAATTCTTTCAATATCAAAGGCGATCAGGCGTTGAGTTAGCCTGCTTAGTGACATGGAATATTCTTATTGCAAAAAATGAAGGGAAGGATGGATATTTCTGCTTGTCTCTAGCTGAAGCAGAAATTACAAAGCACAGCACAAATTGCAGGGTGAATTTCTATGGCCTGTGTTATGCTGAAGATCAGGTTAGACGGGGATGGTAATAGTTCCTTCCGGCCTTAAAAAATGCATCTGTGAAAATACAATCAGAGCTTATGGGCCATTGAATCCATGTGCTTGGAAATTATTTTTTTAGCCGTATAAATGATGGTATCTGCAAGAACAAATAAGCTGCATCTACTGGAGTCAGCAGTCCAGGCTGAAAATGGAAAAAGTATGAGGAGAGAATCCCAACCTGCTTAATTGCCTCACAAATCAAACATATGGGCAATAACTCCTGTTTAGGGGAAATTCAGATGAGCGATATGATTACTGCTCTCTGCAGGGGAAAGACAGTACTTTGGCAAAAAAGAATGCTGTCTTTTTTTCCAAGTTATCTAAATGCTAGGACCTGACTTGCCATAACTGCTTCGGGAAGGTCAAGGTTTTCACACAGCAGAAGTTCACGAACGCCAGGGCAGGCGGATTCGTCAAGGAGGACCTGAGCTGGTGCAACCTGTCTCACGGGAGGGCTATGTCTTTTCATGTGCTCCGGGCAAAGCTGACCACAATATAGGGCTCTTCATGGGTCATCTCATGGAAATTAAACATATACATATACATATATATGTATAGACTGTTTTTCTCATAAATAAAACTTAAGTTTCTTTCCAGGGAAAGTAGCTTTAGATTTTATAAATGGAGCAGCTGATGAAATGTTTATATAGCAACAATACCTAAGTGAAAGGTTTGTGCCTGTGTTTACATGCATTCAGCTTCTAGAATGTCCCACATTAAGTATCTTCCCACAACATATTTTTTCAGTAGGAGAAAAAGCAACTTTTGCAATTGAAACCTTTCCAGGGTGTTTCAGGAAAAAAACCCCTCTGCTTTCTCTTCCAAGTGGTGCTGCCTGCACATCTCATTGGGAACGAGGCTTTGCTAACTGTGGAAATCTCTGGCTCGTTTTAGCTAAACCTCGAACTCCAGCATGGCCACAGGGCTCTGTCTGCCCTTGGTGCAGACACCCAAGGTTTCAGCTCTTCGAGTCCAAAGAAGAAATTTCTGATGTTTAAAGTGAAGGGAGCCTGGTGTTCACCAGGCTCAATGTGGATATAATTATAAGACTTGCCAGGAACTGGTACCAGTATTCACAGGTAGATCCAGACACTGGAGTAGCACTGGGGACAACATTGTATTGAGAGGACTGGGCTTCACAGAAAGGATCTCGAAGGGCTAACAATGGTTCCATGTGTCAGAACAACTCAATATAAGATATAAAGCAAATATTTGGATCCATGGGTTTTTGTATCTCTCCACATAGACACTGGGGGTTGGTTCCAGCTGTTCTCTGCTTGTTTCGGAGTCCGTTTGCACCTGCTCAATGCATCCTTGTGTATGAGATTCCACCATGATGGAAATTCAAACGCTGCCCGTGCAGTAATATGTCTGCGGCTGTGGCTGGATGCAGGTGCTGTACAGCTTGTGTGCATGGGCCAGCTTAGGGACCGTTTTGCTCTGACTCGTGCCTTTTTCTTTTCATTGTGAGCCTCACTGTTACTCTCCTCCTTCTGGAGAGAGAAAAATCTGTATAGCTGGCAGCAGACGTGTGTGAATAAGCTTGCCCAGTGGGCAAGATGCCTCTTCATGCGGCTGGGCTCAGCCTGAGCCACAGAGGGATCTGCTGCTGCGGAAGTCCCCAAGTCTGGGCCGGCCTGGCCTCATCATCAGAGCCAGGGAGCGACGGGAGGAGACTGCTGTGCTCAGATTGAAGAGCACAGTGGCTATTTCAGCATCTCGACTTCCTAATAGATGGGGCTGTTCCAGCCAAACAACCTGAGCAGAGGTGGAGTGGCCGTGGCTGGGAGGCGGGTGTGGGAGGCTGTAAAAAGTGACAGATGGCTGCGGAGCATGAGGGACCGAGGTTAAATTCCCCCAGTGTGGCGCATGGTGCAAGGGTTGAGGCTACTCAGATTTTTTCGCATTATTATTAGAGGGATTAAGTGGAATTTAGTTGCTGCTTTAGCCTTCGGCTGCCCTCAGCGTAGGAGCTGCAGAGCAGAGCTGCAGACAGCCAGCGCTGACGGCAAAGCTGGTGAACTCCAGCCTCTCACCTTCCCTTAAAAGCAAACAAAGAAACACTCAGTTAATTAACTGCAGACATCCTGCCTGTGATGGACAGTGCTGGGAAACATCACCCAGTAGAGAGAAAAGCCAGTAACGGAAGAAGGCTGAAAAAGTCAGTCCACTAGAATGAATAAACTCCTCCCAGGCGGAGGATGCAAAATGAATCTGGACTGCAAGTTCCTTGTTCATCATCTGCCAGGCACTGATGAGCATAGCAAGCTGGCAGGAATTTCTCCTGCTCTGACTACCCATGCGATGAGGGCTTTTTTGCACTTTTCTGTGGAGCTTCTGGTAATGTCTGAACTGCTTCTGGTAATGTCTGAACTACTGTGTTAGTGTTAAGGAACATTCCTGGGCAAAGGGACTCAAATATATGCCCCGTGTTAGATCTAGACTGGTCCCCCACCTGGTTTTAGACCAGTCCCAATGGTGTTTGCTCACAGAAATCCCTAGCGTAGTTCAGGGAGCAACTTCCCTCCTTCCCTGCTGCAGAGTGTAAGAATTTAACTGTATGGATCTGGGCTGTTTCTCGTCATCTGCTGTCAGTGCCATTGCTCCGTGTTGGTGCCTTTGCTCCATCTGTGAAATGGAGAAAAGTGCTATGCTCCTCTCTAACCTCCCATGAGATCTAACCATACAAAGTGTCACAGGAGAATTGTTGTTCGTGTTCAGGCACAGAAAAGGTTGGAAGCCTGTTAGTTCCCTGCTTGTAGGACTTGAACCATCTGAAAGCAGAGCCAAAAAAAGCTCTGCTAACAAAATACAAACTTTGTTCTCAGCTCCGAGGGAATTAAAGAAATTTTATCCTTGCAGAATACTTGAGGCTCCACCTAAAGCACTTGGGTAAATTTGCTGGATCTGGAATACAAAGGGAGATGCTGTACTCAAATACAACCTCTAGGTTAACATATAGCTTATGCTGGGTTCTTCTCATCGTTGCGGGGGAAACACCTCAAGGTGCCTATGGGCACGAGCTGCCCAGTTAATGTGTTGAGGTGAGATCTCTGACCAAGCTTTTTCACAAGGGTTTGTGTATACCAGGCTATATTTTCTGGGACCTAGAAATGAAATGGCTCCTGAGCCTTATGCCAGACCTGCGTAGGTAAAGCCTGAAGTGGCCAAGATTTGTCTTTGGCTGCTTTTGTAAGGCTTCTGCAATTATATCATTTCTGCCGCTCAAATATCTCGGTTATATTTGTCCATTCAACCGGAGTTTTACAGAATAACCTGATTATCAGAGTTATTATTTTTATTCCCAACTTTGCCTTCATGAAATCAATTTCAAGGCCAGCAGGAGCTGACGAGAAATGTCAACTGCCTTTATGCCCCTCTGGGCTTATTTTTGTGCTGAGAATTGCATGCTGTAATATTATTCAAGGAAAAATCCCCAAAGGTACAGAAACAAAAGACACATTTAAGAGTGTGGGGAAATGTATGCGCTTTGTGCTATAATAGGCTTAGAACCAGGCAGTGCAAGCACCTAGGTACCTGCAGTATCCCACCAATCCTAGTTTTGCTTAAGCCTCTTCCAAACTTCAAGTCTGTCTTATGGCCTTGCCTCAGACTCAGCACGAGGGGAAGTGCCTCTTGTTTGACCTGTGCTAGTTCTCTCCTCTTAGGACAGCTCACACCTTTCTCTTCTGCTAAGAAACAGAGCCTGCAAACCAAGCTGCACCCATGGGGATATGTGTCTGACCCCATGGCTCCCAGCATGCACCAGACACCTTGTTCCTCATCTAAAGACATACAGCCCACACTCATCTTCCACAGCCTTTGACAGGTTTGCAGTTTCACAACTAAGAGCAGATTAATTCTCCTGCTGATGCCTAACACAGACTAACTTCCAGGGAGGTCCCTCTCCTGGAGCAGTGCTGGGCATTGGGGGCTGGCAAGCGGCAGTGAATCTTGCTTGATTTAATTGAGCCCGCAGTTCTGATTCTGTTCCCAGCAGGGTGCTGCTATGCTGAATCAGAAGAGTTTTCTGCAATTACGTGTTAGCTCAGGATAGCATCTGAGGCAGCATCTCCATCTTTTCGCACCACCCCAGCACAGAGTTTGCAAGTCAAATAGCTTCAGTCTCACAGAAATGGCTCAGTGTAATAAATGTTTTATATTCTGCTTGTCTCCGGACCAGGTCTGAGTTGGCCAAACTTTGCCAAGTGTTAACAGAGCTGTAAGAGGTTAAAAGCTAAGGAGTGGCTGTGCAGAGAGACACTTCCTGCCCTCGGTTCCAAGAGTGATTCCAGCTCTCACCAGAGCCTCCTAAATAAAGTGCTGTAACTGCGCTAGAGCTGAGTGTGTATTTGTCTGCATTGGCTGCCTCATCAATAGGATAAAGGAGCAGAGTGCAGTGGGGTGCTTAGTCTTACATACGTGATGGGTCTACCAAGGATCTCTCTCCTGACAAGGACCTTTGAGTGACAGTAGAAATATTTTAGGCTACAGCTATCACCATGAATACTGTAGAGCCCCTAAACTTGGTCTGTTCTGAGGGAATGGAGGAGCAACAGCTTTGCTAGAAAGGGACAGTGGTGGCAGGTTGAGGTGAGGACAGATGTGATGGAGATCTTGTCCTGCTGATAAACAGCCTACAGTTGAGGCCAGTAACCCCTGAATCAGATGTTTTCTATTGCTGCTTCTGACAAACAACCTTGTCTTCTGGTGAATGGAACAACACATTTGTTATGCACTCCTGCATCATGGGCTATAGAAAGCTCACAGAGAGAGAAGCTTCATCCAGGGTTTATCCAGAGAAGTCAGTTGTGTTGTGGAGTTTATAAAGAGCTCTGGATAGACTGAAGTAGTTTTGCCAAGGTAGCAATAATCTTTTTCCAAAAGACATATTAGTGGGCTATTGTAAATGCCATAGGTGAATTGTGGTGCATGAGGTCAAGGGACAATTACTTTCATCTGTCTGAAATATACTCTGAGAGCCTATTAGTATATCGTGTATAGTGTTATCCTGGCTGAGTTAATTCAGTCCGGCTCTGGCCAAGTGCCACCATATAAACCTCTCTGACATTTTCATTTCCATTTCCAGCAGCCTTTGCTGGCAGCAGACCTCTGATTCCCTCCTATTCAAGTTTTAAAAATTTTGGAAGAATCTCTTTGTGCAAAACACACTGTGGCAGGAACACTGAAAAAATCGATGCAACCAAGTCTAACAGGGCTTTGGTTGTTTATTCTGTGTCCTCCACTGACATCTCATCCAGATGGAGACCAAAGCAAGAGGGAAAGGAAACTGAGTTGGTACAGGCCTCTACTTCTCTGTATCACCTCCAATAATGGGTCATCCAGAACTGTCGGAAGGATCCTTGCATGTCTGGGGGAGCTGCTGTAATAGAGGGGAACGTGTCTCTCCTCTTACATGTTGACTGTCAGCCTCCACTCCTGTGCCTCATACTGCTGCAAACTAGGTTCCCTTGAAACCCAACCCTTTCTCTCCAATCATTACTTCACTGAATTTACCCTCCAAACTATTATTGATGACAGGAGAAGAACACCTATATCAGCTGGTTTTGGCTCCTACCACTGTCCTGTCTTTCTCTCTTATGCAACCTCTAGTCTTATCCTCATTTTACAGTGGGAACACAGGCACAAAGTGGAATTTATCTCCATTAACTTCAGGAATTTGTGATGCAGATGTCTCCATCTGAGAGGGCTGTCTAGACTCTTTATGCTCTACGGAGAGAGGAAAGCATTTCTTGTTTGCTTTGTCTAACCTATTTTTATACATCTCCCTTGCAATATGACGAATTGTGTCCTATGAGTGACTGTTTTTCTCTATGAACTGTAAAGAGAGGCTAGACAACTTGTTCAGATGGAGATGTCACCACTGAAGACATTTATGTTTGGACAAAGAGTATCAGTTCAGAGAGTCTAAGGGGTGAGGTTCTTCTCATCACGCTTTAGGTGTCCAGAATGTGGATGTGAACAGCTGAGCTGTGGCATACAGACTTTTTTTCTTCCTCAAGAGAGAGAACTCATGCTCAGATGTCAGAAACCAAGGATGACTAATTTATCCTTTGGCTATAAAGGGGTCAACATGGCTAGCTGGGATGTCAATATGTATTTTGCAGATGACTCAGGGTGGAATTTCTGACTTAGCTGAAGTGCCTCACACAGTCAGAGAGCAATGTTTGAGGCCAGGTCTATGGTCATGCACCATTTGTCAGCAGCTGGTCCAGCTCTGCTCGGCTAATGATGACTTTAAAAAAAAAAAAAATCACCTAAAATAAGCCTGTACTTGAACTTGATGAATACGTCTCCCTAGACTTCAGCTATGGTAAGACCAAATCCACTTTTGACTCTAAAGTCCTGTCACAACAGTTTAGTAGCAAATATATCACTCAAACCAGGCATCGGTATCTGGAGTCTTCTCTAAACACGTGAAACACACGAAATATGGGAGATTCCATTGGAACTTAAGAAACCACTTCTTCACTGTGAGGGTGATTGAACGCTGGAACAGGTTGCCCAGAGAGGCTGTGGAGTCCTCATCCTTGGAGATATTCAAAACCCAGCTGTACATAGTCCTGGGCAGCCTGCTCTAGCTGATCCTGCTTGAGCAGGAGGGCTGGACCAGCTATCTGCAGAGGTCTCTTCCAACCCTATCTATTCTATGATTTTGTGAATAGCTTAGAAAGAAATAAACCTCTGAGTACTCCGCTGGGGGGGAAATGCTGATACAGAGGGAACTGATGTCAGCTGTTACCATAGCAACAATCTCCATCTGGTAGCAATCTGAAGCAGGCAGTCTGACCCCTGGCAAAAATGTCTGAAGGTTTAATCACTTAAATAACCTAATAATTCCAGACTGTTACGAAAGGGGGTAACATAGTAGCCCAGGCTGAACACCACTTGTAACCATAATGAGTAAAATAAACATGGCCTCCTCTTTCACACACTTAAGACTTTGGCAAAGTAAGTGATATGAATGTACATGCAAGATACTGTATTTGAAAGAAAATGGGGCTGATTTTCCACTTACACTAGATTTATGTTTTTGTTACTCCATGGAGAATTGAGTCAGTATTTCTTGCTAAAAGGAGACAAGGCGTTTTCGAGGACTGGTAATAAAATAAAATCAAGCTGTTATACAGCATTTCTAATCCATAGATTGCAAACCCCATTAATATCACAGAAGTGGAGGGCACAATTCCACTTGCATTGCACCTGATAATTTATTTTAAATCGTGTTTTTTTCCTTCTTGCATTGTGTGTTTTGGGGTGGCTGAATAATTCTAGACTGATCCTCTGGAGAGTCTGGCTCAGCTTTGTGCTTGTTCCATTGAGAGTCTGTAGGGCTCTTTTGGCTGAAGTCTTATTAAGAAGTAATAGGAAAAAATAGACTCTACAGGACTACCTGTTTTAATGGTCCTAAAAAGCCCAGAAGTTTTATGATCCATCTAGTCTAATCTTCTTCCAAAAGCAAGACTCAAAGTAGGACACATATATATGCAAAAGCTCTTGTCATAGTCACGTTCTTGACAAAGGCAGTTCTACCCGAAACAAAGAGCGCCATGGCTAAATAAGCTGAAACAGCTATTTATCTTAACTAACCCTCAACAGATCCCAGAGTGACCAGCTTAGAAGGAAGGATCTACATTAACCTACCATTTAATGTCAGCTGGCAGCTCTCTGCCTGGGTAACTGTCATGGAAACAGCTTCTTGCAGGATGCTTTAATCTGCCTCAAAGTGTTCTGGCTCTAGAGGTGCTAGTGATTACAAGTGCAGTGCTTTTTGGGATAAAAAGGGCTGGGGAAATAGGAGGAAAAAATAGGGGTGATATTTAGGCTGTTCTCTAACTCCTTTCTCTTCTGTAGTTTACAGAAGATGAGAACATGGAAGCACTTCTTAAACTAGGAGCAGTGGCCAGCTGCCTCCCCTCCATCCTTGATTTCTTTAAAACAGAGATGCAAAATCTGCTCTCTGGAAATTGGCTCTGATGCATTCACCTACACTGGTGTGTGACATTCCTCTCACCAATGCATCAGCTCCAACAAGCTGATGCAGTTTGTTGTAGTTGGAGTATTTCATTTGTTCACTGAAAGTTTACCTTGGCTTTTAATATTATTACAAATCAAGAAGACTTATGGTTAAGGAGGACAGCATCACATGCTATGTTTTAATTGAAATGTTATTCAGTGGACAGAGCCATGTCTTGCTCTCTCCACATACCAAAGGCTCCTTGGAGATTCATCAGTTCCCAGAATATTGTTACTGGTTTGCAATAGGAGGGGAGGAGAGCCATTAGGACACCTAAATGAGCCTTATTAATGTGATGATAAATTTAAGGCCTTGCTTGAAAGTCTATGCAGGGGCCTACTTTACCATTTTATACCCTTATGAAAGCTAAAGCCTACGTTCATAGGTAGCTGGCAAAAGCCTTTCAAGCTCTATGTGCAAAATCAGCTTTGGATCTGCAGAGAGGAAAAAACTCCCCTAGGAGAACAAGGTTGGACAAGAGCTCTGGAGAACTTGGTTTTCTGCCCTTACTGTCAGCAGAGAAGCAGAAGTGGTGCTGCTGGCTGAGATCACTTCTACTGGGAAAAACACCATGTCCTGCATCCAGGCTTTGCCTCGGTGGCAGCAGTCATCGGAGGCCTGTATGTCTGCGCTCTGCTGTAGCATGAAATATGGGTATCAGTTATTCTGTAGGAAGATCTGACCACCCCCTCCTCGGGCATAAGTAAAGCAAGAAAGAGGATTCAGGGGGGCCACTGTGCTGCTCTAGGCAGCTGCCTACTTTGCTAAGATCAAGTTAGGTACTGCCTTAAAAGTGGGCATTTGGGAATCCTAGTGCCTGGGGTATCTTGCTTGTACATATGAACTCTGGCCTAAAACTCACATTGTGATTTTCTCCTCTTATACTATTTACAGAGTTTTCAATTTTCTGCCACAGATTGGTAGGAAAATTCACAAAGCCTCTTTCATTCATGTAATTCAGAATCTCCAGTATAATTTAAGGTTATCTCTAAATTTTTTGTTAGTATTCATATAAAGGGGAACAATCAGATATAAGGCCGCATATCTTGAAGACCTTGTAATATGAAAAACCCTTCTAAGGGGAGTTTTGGTTATTTTTTTTTAAAGGATTTAATTTCTGTACAGATTTCATATTTATGTAAGAATCAGAAAACTGACACTTCTTTGCAGCAAGCAAATAGATGACTCTGTGGGGATGGATACATAGCTAGCTGTAAGCTGAAAAGACATAAGCTAACTAAAAGCCTTTTCTTGCCTGATCCATAAAGAAAAGCCTGTTAATTGAAATGGAAAACTTCTTTGCATCAGTTCTTTTCACTAAATCTATCCTTGGAAGAAATCCTTGGTCAAAGTGATGAAAGACTTCCACATCTGAATAGCTAGTATTTCAGTAGTTAGGGCTTGAAGTTGAGACAGCAACGTGTTCAAAAGGCTCCCTAGTCCAAGGACTGTATTTCCTCGATGCATGTATTCCAGAGCTAGGGTTCGAAAATGAGCCTCCCATATCCCAGCTGAGAGCTCTAATGCCCAGACTGTTATTTTTTCTAGGATGAATTGGTCTTTTTCTATTCTTAATGAAACTGTTCAAAAACTTCTGATGCAAAAATGAAAACAAATGTCTAAACTTCAAATAGTTTCAGAATTCATCTTTTCCAGCCACGCCACGTTCTTGGAGTTTGTAATTAATCTTTTCAGTGAAATAGCTGGGTTTCTCACTAGGGATTTGCTTCTTGCTTTCTTTGGTGCTTGGATCTGTAAATCTCCTGTCTTCTCCCACACTCTCCATGAATAAACGAGAGGTAGCACAAAGACTGTGCTTTTGACCAATCTCATGTTGCTTCTGCTGCTGATTAGGTCCTGCTTGCCTTGGTTCCTGGTGAATGAACCTTTAGCCCCTGATGCTTAAGGATGTCAGCTCTATGATGTCCCTCTCCTGAATTTCTGCAGTCTCATGGCTCTTGTAACCGTGCTCCTGAAGGGCTGTAGGATGTGACTTTCTACATAAGAAATACTCTCCCTTCTCAGCTGGAGACGATGTGCAGTCACTATCAATCCATTCTGCCTAGTGAAAGGCAAGCATGCATGTCAAAATAACAAACTACATCAAAAGCAAAGAGATTATTCTAGATTGGCCATATTACAACACCAAACAAAACATCTTCATGGAACTGAAACATTGCATGGGATTTCAGATATTAATACTGCTGTGCTCTAACAGGAGTGGAAATACAGTGGATGTAACAAAAATTAAACACATTAGCCAGGCTCCATGGTTACCAAAAAGCAGAAGGGTACTGATACACTACAGCTATTTCATTCCCAGATGAGGAATGGATGCTCAAATTGAAAAGAAAGCGTTTTGTTTTTTTTTTTAAAGCAGTTGTATTTCTGTAATGCCAGAGCAAGCACCTATATTTAACCTGGACAACCAATGAGTAGTCCTGGTTAATTTGCACACACTGCGCTTTCAGCAAAAGCTGGGCTGCTCCATTGCTTATTTAATTAGTTTCTCTCTCTTCTGTTTTGCATTAAACCACACTGCCTTCAGCAGATCATACTTTACTCTCAGTAGGTAAAAATATTGAGAAGAGACTGCTCCAGATGAAACAGAATTTCCAAACTTCTTGGCAGCTGAGCTTCAGAAAATCAGCAACAACCTGTGTCTCGCTGGGCTCAGCTCCTTGCCCTGCTCAGGATCAATCGCTGCCTCAGAAGCGCTATTGCTGCCTTCTCCCCTGCCCCAAAGAGCCAGCACAAGCCTAGCACAGCCTGTTAGTTTGGTTTCTTCTTCCTCACTTGTCACAGGCTCATACGTCAGTGGTTGGAACTGCGACTCTGAAAGCACATTTTCATACTCTGAAGACATCAGAGGCAAGTTAGAAACAGAAGCAAAGACAAGAGACAGGTTTTGCAAACACAGAGTAGAAGCTGGCTGAAAAACTCCACACCCCTCATCAGCATAATCCCATCATCTCTCTGCCATGAATGCCAGACACCCTGGACAGCCAAGGAGGAGGAGGAGGAGGAGGAGGAGAAGGAGAAAATCTCTTCCTCTTCTCTGTTGGCTTTCTATAGTCAGCTGCCCTCTGCAGTGAACATCCCAGTTTTGCCTCAAAATAGCTCAGGGAATGAAAGCACCAGGCCACCCGGTGAGCATAAGCAGCAGAAGGCTTCCCTTGGGGGAGGCCTCTTCTGTTTCCAGCTAGCGCAGACTCCTCGTTGCCTCAGTTAGTCATCGCTGCCCACCCGCTGATGTTCACGCGATCCTTCTTGCTTACAGAACCGTTTCTTTCTCTATGGTGAGCCCTGGCAGGGAGTTTCATCCCATTCAGCTGTTAATATTTGATTACGCCTCTAGTGAAGTGAACACTCATTAAGTTAATTTCAGCAACAATATAAACATCAAAGGACTGAATTAGTTGTAGCAGCAGAATGTGATGGGCTGCCATCAATGCTTATTTATTGCTTTCTGCCTCTTCCTAGCGTCGCTGCTGTCGAAGACACAGCATGGCTTTGGGTGAAAGTTTTGGTGCTGCATTTCAAACCTGGCTTAAAAATCCTCTTAGATCAATTATGACTCCTGTAGAGGAGAGCTGAGATTTGCAAGACCTGGCATGCGTGCGAAAGATCTAGGTGTCTTGAAATACGTCAGCTATGGAAAATGGATGAATAAATCCCGAAAAAGGAAATGGGGAAAGGGGACTAGGTCATTTGACCCCAATGACGTGGATAATATAGAATGGGAATACATTCACTGTTGGAATTAAAAAGACTTGCAGACTTCTGGAGGGAGTAGAAGGATGTTGTGGCATAACAGTTTAGATTTCAGTGCTCCTTATGTCCCTATAGAAGACCGACAGCTCTCAGCTTTGTACTTATTGGTTCAGACAAACACGGAAAGACCTGGGGTAAATTCAGCTCACCAGGACTCTGATTGGAGGGATGTGAAAGAAGTCAAATCAGCCACATAGTTTTTCTTTAGAAATGCCAATTTCCATTAGAATTACCAAATTATTAACGTTTTTGGGGGATGTTCAGATTCAGACTGTTTGCAATTGCAATATATTGAAATGTATTAACCTTTTAGTTTAGTATCTTAACCTTTTGGTTTCTTCTCACTGCTGTTTCATTTCAACACGCTAAAAGGCTTTACTTTGACTTTTGTCAAAATGACTTGCATTCCACTAAAACCTGAAAGTTGAACCACAATCATTGTAAGCATTTACAACATAAGCCGTATCGTGATATGTAAATGTTGTCATAAACATTTCCTATCTAAACAAAGTTAGAAATTCTGTCAGACCGGAATTTTCCGATGTTACCTAAACAAAACATTTAGGTAGTCTGCAGCTGTTCCACAGGAAATGGGAAATATTGATGTTTGTTCCAACTTGGGATGAAAACAAGCTTTAAAATATCAATTATCCCTGAAAATATTACTGTTTCTGTCCACTCTTATTATTTTCCCTTAAACACCAAACCTTTCAATGTTTTTCCATGTAGCTTTGCACCAGGTTTCCCATTTGTTCATTTTGTATCAATAGCCAATGCCATCCAAATCTGGGCAATTTACTGGTTTCTCAGATTTCCAATAGTACCGTATCTCTTTTGATTTGTACAGCGGGACATATGAGGAACTCCTTGAAACTGGCAGAACCCAGTTAATTGATTGCCTCATTTAGCTCTTTGAAGACTGAAACAATTGCAGAAAGTGTCTGGTTCAAAAACTGATGGCAATTTGGAAGCCAGCCAAAGGCTTTGCTTTTGTTGGGCATGACATATAAATATAAAAACTGTTGTTTTATCTCCTGTAAGCATAATTACCTGGTCAGATGAGTGATTATAGCACTCTCAATATTTGCTGTGGAATTAAAGTAGTTACGGGGCTATGTACATGCTCTGGTAAATCAAATCAACCTGAAAATAACATCATGCATTATAAACTCAAGTGCAAAAACAGGTGGCTCGGACCTTGATTCACAAAAGATTTCAGCGGAATTGAAGTTCTCAAATGCTTTCCTGGATCTTGTCCTTGGTATTCCCTTCTCTCCTCGGATTTCAGTGCATTCTCATTTCTTCCAAGTTGGGTGTTGCTTGATCCAAGGTCAGGAGCTGTGCTTGGCACAGAAGAATGGTGAGAAGCACCCTGTTCGCACAGTAGCGTGGTACCCCTTGTTGGTAGTCTTGGTCTGATTAGACTTCAGAAGTGACATTTCTCCTCTTTCTGCTACTGCAGCTGAGACAAGGCACGTAGGCAAAGGAAGGCATTCACCAGCAAAGCTTGCACTGATAATGTGCTGCACCATTAAAACAAATAACAAAAAGAAATTTAGTCACCTGGGGCTGCCATCCTTGGGATAGATTTATCAAATGGACAAAGGGAGATGTAGCCATCCACTACATCCACTATGTTAGAGAGAGGAAAGAAACTTTTCACCTCGCTTGTCTCTGAATATATAAAACCCATGTGTGACCACATTCTCCTTGAATGCTCAGTAGCAGGCCTTTTCAGACATTCAAAATGTTTCTAGCCATTTCGGGTAGCTATTACTGCGTTACAGATGAAACTGCCCATCCCCATTGGCAGGGAAACCATGAGAACTGGCTGAATGGTGTGTTGACAGGGATTAGGGTATGGCTCATGTACTATCAGATTATTTCCATTTTACTTCCACTGACATTATAAGAAGTCTTTGTAAAATGGTCACGCACTTGTTAGAGTCATATCTCCAGCTCACAGAGCACACATACAGAACAGCATCTTCTAATCACTATCTTCACTGTAGACCTATTTTAAATCTTGTATATTAATGTGATGACTGCTCCATACTTGACATCTCAGAAATTATCTACAAATGCCCAGCTAAACAGGGAAACAGCTTTATGAAACAGCATGACATCAGGAAATACACCTTCTGGGTCTTGTTCTTCACTTACTAATTAATCTTCAACTGCTTGATGCCTCGGTTTACCCATACAAATATTAATGTACTCCTGACAAGGCACTGAAATACTTGGATGATGGGGCTTTCCATAGCTAGAACTAATACTGGTATTTTTCTTTAGCCTCTTGCTGGCCAAGATCCTGCAAAGTTGATCAAATCAATGCTTGTTAGAAGTTTTTTATTGCAGGAGATGTTAATCTTTTCAGTTTTTTTTCCGAGCATCTGAGTTACTCTGAAATAGCTAGATAAAATACAGAAAAGAAGGTTGCAAAGTTTAATGAGAGTGGGTAAGTTAATGAAAGACCAGGTGTAAATGGAAAGTTTGTCAGTCTAATTAACTAAAGCAGGAACCATACAATGCTCACACATACTCCTGATTCCTTCTTCCTCCCTCTTTCCTTCCATCAGCTATTTAACAGCAGATAGCAGGTAAGAGAAAACAGCACTGTTTGTCTCCATTGCTTTTGCAAAACATGCTCCAGGCTGTTGAATGCGCTCTGAAGTGTTAATGCTGGGCTGGCCTTGTTGAATGAATAAGCCCAGCAAACTGGGGAAGGGGGAGGATGCTTCCTCCTTGCTTCTCTTGGTCTGGCACTGTTCCCCAGGTGCTGAACAGAGGGGAAGATCATCCTCTGCTAGTGAGTGTGAGTGACTGCTAAATTGGAGGGATCTCATCAGCACACCCACGCTGGCACTGGGATTCTGGCGGCACAAGAAAATCAGCTGTCACCATGGACACCAAAACAAGGAGGATTAATCAGCAAATATCGATAGGGTAAAATGTCAGTGACTGAAAGCTAAACCTGCATGTGATCTGTAGTTAAAGGAGAGCAGTGAATCATCTCTTAGTTGTGATAGGTGAAGTGATCTCTGACAGCAGGGAAGCTTTGTCTTTGGGAAAATCTAAGTGTTAATTTGCATCTTTTATTATTATTAATAGCAGTGTTACAATATTTGATTAGGATCCCCCTGTGCTTAGATGCTGGATAAACAAAACAATGAAGGTGTCAGGTCCTGTGAGTTTGCTGTCTGAGTTTCAGGCAACCAAGTGGGGATGGAAAGACTGAAGTGAGACCCAGGGCATTTTAGACGCCAATCTGAGCCCTGACATATTCAGCACCAAAGTAAACATCCACAGATCATCTGAGCGGCATCAGATTTGGTACTGACCTTGTGGTGAAAAGGGAAGGTGGCTGCTTTCAGTCCTGCCTCATCTAGACTGTGCTGTTTGTACCTGATGCGATATATCACTTAGCCCTGCCATCCACTGGGAGTTAAAACACACTGCAAGATCTTCCAGCCTCTAACCACTGCCATGTGACAGCAGTGATCATTATGGTTTAGGGAGGACACTTAAAACAGTCTACTCTCCTGAAAACTAACAAAGACCTTAAAAGTTAGCCCATTTATCATTCCAGAGGGGAATTTACTCATCAATTTTCAAATCAGAACCTCCTTAAACCCCAGAGCTAATCAGACACTGATTTACTGCTTGGTTTTGCTCTATAATTTGCAGAAATATATCCACAGGCTTGTGTCTACTGGCAGTGCCTTTACATTCTGTATGTCTCTGAATATATCTGATTACATTACTCAGAGTATCGAAGTAGTTGTCAAATGGAAAGGACAACTTCAACAGACCCAAGTTTAGTGCTTAGAAGAAATGTAATAGGAGAAAAGGAACGCAAGTAATTCACCAGCTAATGCATTTTCAGCTCGTATGCCTCATGCCAGCCGTGAATTGGTACTTTGCAAACACACTTTAATGTGCTTCCGCTTTTCTCAGATTATTTAAATGGTCTTAATTTTTAAAGATCATACTTTATCTGTGTCACATCAAGATCTGTCTCTTTAATCGTCAAGCAAAGTGTCCCAGAACTGGCTTGCTTGTGGCATGAGATGTGATTGAATGGAGACAGAATCCGAAAGGTTAAAAGGCCTTATCTTGTCATGACAGACAGGGGAACTCCGAGGGGACACTTCAGGGTGAATAAGTGTGCAGGTACTGTCAGATTATTTCTCAATGTGTCAGATATGAGTGACAGGGAAGGACCTTATTCTTAAGGTACTGATTAGGTTTTAGTTCACTTCTCTGAGATTTCCTGCTAGAAAATCTCATGAGAGCAACCAGACAGATCAGATTTTTTTTGTCGACAGCAAGATCAAGATGAGCACTTTTGTGGTAACAGGGCAGTTCCTCGTCAGAAATATACAGGATGAAAATGGACCTTCTTGAACTTCAACACACACTCACAAAAATTGTGCGTTGATCGAACGTTTTAGGAATGCAATTGTCTGTTTTCTGATTCCAAATGAGCTCTCCTCTCTGCGTGCCCTCATGCCGCTCTGATGGAAGCTTGTATCCAGCCCTTGCATCTCCATGCAGAGCCTCCTTGGACAGGACTTCCACCTTCCAGAAAGCCTAGATGCCAGAGGATAGTCATGAATTGATGCTAAGAGCTGAGACATGTTCTCAGGGCAAACAACAGCTTACGCCGTTCTTTCTCTTCCCACACCTTCTCCCTACCTGCCAGCTGGGGTGACCAGCTGGGAAGAGTAGAACCACGTGTTGTAATGGAAGTGATATTAGGCCACTTTGCCCTGAAATGACTAAGAAGCCCTTACACACTCGCTCTGCCAAAGTTGCTGTAGAGCACTGTCACTGTGAAAAGGGGAGAGATGGGAAGAAAGTAAGTTGGCAGGAGAGAGGGAGGGAACATGAGTCGCCACAAACATTTATCAAGACCATGTAAGATAACTGGCCACTTGGAGGCCCAAGGTATGCAGTTTGCCAACCTGACGTCACAAGACAGCAAACCCAAAGCACTTTATTCTCCCTGTTAGGCTGTTTTAATAAGTTGCTGTTGATCGTTACCACATGATGAAGAAAGCGTGGTAGACAGAATGGCTATTTATGGTTAGACAGTTGTGCTAGGATTTCAAGTCATCCTTCATGATGTTAGTTCCAATTCTTCGGAAGACATTTTGGTAATTTAAACATGTTGAAAACAGAGTTTTTCTCTTTTTTGAGATTTTCAGGCCTGTTCTTCAGGTTTTTGATGTATATATTAAAACAGTGGTGGTCATTCTGTCTGCCAGGCAGATTCTGAACTGACCTCTGAACTGCTTTAAGTTTGTTTAAGTATCATTGCTGAATGTCACAATGTTTTTTTTTAGAAGGACTAAAGTGATACATGGAATTAGTTGCTACTACAATATAATTCATGCAGAATAAATCTGATTGTAATCAGGACGTAAGCTGGATGCTAGACTGCAGTCTAGCAGAATTTCTGAATGCCCTTCTCAGTCATGAGCCATGCCTGCGTGACTTTGTTGACACCATTAGAAGTGAGGAATCAAGATGGGAACCAAGGATGTTGGAAGGACTCCTGTTTAACTAGGCCTAGAGGAGAGGACTACTCAACCCACGTTGGTCCAGTTCTGCTCATAGGCAGGGACCAAGCATCTGAAGGGATACTTTAGGGCATGAATTTGGGGATTCTGATTCACAGTTCTTGAATTTACACTGGGGGCCAGAATGAATTTTCCCAATCAGCATTTCCAACACAAAATTCTAAGTCGTTGTCAGTATCAGAAATTTTGAAAGGTTAGGTAGAAGGAGCCAGAGTATCCTTTATTGCCTTAAAATCTCCATATTGTTTGCTCTAGTGAAACTAACATTGAAGAAATTGCTCTGGGATATTTTTCATCCTTGTCATCAGTTTTTAACTGTAGAAAGCAATGAAGGGTCCAAATTATTGGTGAGAATGTTTTGAAAGAGTCTCAGTTTTGACATGAAAAAAGCAACCTAATTAATCAGTGCAGCGACAAGAGAAGATATGCTTGAGTTTTCTCAGAAAAAAATAACGGAATAGAAATCTAGACTGTTTATTCAGGCTTTGTCTTCAATAATCTCTCCTCTCATCCTAAATATGTCAGCAGGTTCTCTAATTCTTAGTTCCTGACGGCTTTCAAAGGACGTACCCCCGACAGCCAGCACACATTCTGATGAAGCACTAACTCTGCTTGCTCGTTTACCACAAGTACTCTTGGCAGCTTAATGCGTGTACACATGTTTTCTTGATGCATCAAACAGCAGGGCTTGAAACGCAGGAGAAATCTAGATTGTTGGCACAGATTTCTTCCTGATGGATAACACAATGGTATTTGAATAATTTTCAATACAAAATATTTTCTAGCAGAATAACATAATTGTTACATCTAACAGTCATGCCAGGTGCGCTAACTACACAAACATAGCAGAGTTTGCTCAGCTTAGCATTTTCATCATCATATGTTCAACATGTTCAATTTTTCAACCAAAACCAGCCAGCGGTGTGATGGAAATGAAGTGGGTGGAAGCTAAGCAGTGGTTCCATTCTGCTGAAATTTAATTTAGAGATGGGTACACCACAACTCCCATCAATTATGTTAGGCAAAAATTTGTTATGTGCTGGTTAGGAGTGAAACATCAGCTGGGCCTTGGAGAATTCCTCCGCCCTTCTCAAGGGGGTGATTTAGTGAGTACAGGCAGGTTAAACTCCTCTGGAGGGAGCACCATCACCTGCTGCCTACCCCATCCATCTCTGGGTGCTCAGCCTTCCCACTGCAGGGATGGCTGAGCTGCGCATCAAAGCGTCACTGAGCACATGTAATTCACGGTTTCCCCTAGCAACACTGGCTTAATTTAATGGGCTATAAAGTGGTGGTCCAAGAGTAACTCCCCATGCGGTTCTGCTGCTCCAGAAATCCCTGAGAGTAGTGCAAGCAGACAGCGGGGAACTGCAATCATAGACTGAGCTTAATTCATCAGTGTTGGTGAGCCAGTGTCCTCTCAACCTGCTAAGTGAATGTGAATTAGCAATTTAGCCATTTCCTATGTTTTCTTCTGAGGTGGCAAGAAAGTCATCAATAGCTGTGGCAAAAATTGACAATTTCTTTCACTACCTTTCTGCTGTCTGAAGAAAGGTGTTTTCCTCAGGGACAGAAAGAGTATTTCATGTAAAGCTTTCATCAATGACTTCAATTCCTCAGTGATTTGTGTTTAGTGTTTGAAAGAGGACTGCTTTGCTGACAGGGAATTCTTTTCATTGTGGCATCAGAGCATAAATGAGATATGACAGAACATCTTCAGGTTGCCTTTGGCATAGTTTTGTGTTAAATGCTGCTTTGAACTGAAGGTTTGCTGCATGGCAGTGGCATGACACACCAGGTCTACTCTCCTTTTCAGTGAAAAGAATATATATTTTTTATTTACTTTGGGCTGAATTCCCCTCTAGGTGTCTTCTGCCCCATTTTATGTTGAAGTGCTGAGCTTTAGTAAATAGGATTTAGATGATTAGGATTCCTAGGTAGCACATGCACATTTGAAGCATCTCTGAGGGCCATTAAGGATGGACAAGAGCTTACGTGTTCTAATGAGGTCCTTATGCTATAGCTTATGAATGTATAGCTTTGATATCAGTGCTCAGATGTGTACTCATGGTCCTGGACCAAGGGCCACATATGAGATGAATCCACATTGTAGTGCCCTCCCAGGCATTTGAAGCTTACTGGTCATGCCTGGGCCATGTTGGGGAGGTTAATCAGCTCCCGGCCAGTAGTCAAGTTTGCATAGTAGGGGAACTATTTGGGGTGCCTACACCAAAGAGTACTGATATGTAGGCCATGTGAACTACCACTGAAGCATGGCATGGGAAAGCTTTGCAGATATATCCTTAGGACATGTCTGTGCGACGCAGAGCTGAAGTGTGCGGGGATACCTGAGCTGGTTCTCCTGGCTTTGCCAAGAAACCAGGTATAGTTGGGATCAGCCTGGCCTTAAAGGCTCAGATAAAGGAGCCATACAGGACACAAACTACACTCTTTGCCTGTAAATGAGAGTGTATTTTCAGGAGGAAACAAAGTGAAATATGCTTTGCATTTAAAAATAAGTTAATTTAAAAACACTTTCAAAACAACTACTATTGCTCTGAGTTAGTCATGTCACTCACGCAAGCCAGGAGTTCAATGAAACTCTCATGACATACTCTGCTGCTCAGGGAAACCACGGAAGACCATGAGGGATTTATTCCAGCCAGGGAATTCAGCCTTTGGGAAAAAAGGGGATACCGGTCCTCCAAACCACACCTCTCAAGAGGAAATGCATGACAGTACTCAACACTCTCAGTAATGCTACTAATTTTCATGCTTGATAACCTGATATCTATATTTTTTCATGCGTAGTCACTGAGAAACACATTACAAATGCTGTACAAAAATTACATCATTTAAACAAAGCTTCTGGAGTATAATGCCTTCACTTAAAAACAAAGGCAAGCATTGAGGCCAGAGCTAGGAGAAAAATCTGCAACTTCATTGCAATTAACAAAGACAATCACTTTTTTATAATGAAGAAGGGTTTTTTTTAAAGTCTTTGGTTCTACTTGTGATTAGGCAGCTGCACTTACACCTCTTTTGCAACATAATGAATTGAATGTAAAATTTGAATTTAAAATTAAAGCAGAAACCTCTTTTGAATACTTATGTAGAAAAATTTGTAAAATTCTTTCCCCAAACAATGACAGAATTAGTTTTAATTATCCAGTTGTGACTTTTGGTGTGCAACAGACCCATAAATTAGGGTTGAAAACCTAAATTTGTAAGAAAATAAACTGAGTTTCTTTGTGCGGGAGATAGATAGCTTACTTGCCACAGTTCTTTGCAGTGATGATGCCTACACCACGTGCCCTGGGAAGCGCGCCTGGTGCCTAGTTGCTCTCTTTCTATAATATTTTCATCATGTATCATCTAAATGGCCCTTTCCTTATTTTCCTAGGCTTACTCACTCTCTGTTGGGTGCTGACTCTGCAGACAAATTTGTTAATTGTACTTCAAATTATTCATTACAGTTGAGATAAAGGCAACAAATTAATCCATTAGAATGTGAAAGATCAAAGCATCTCGTCCCTTGTTTGATCTTCAAGGAAAAGATGCAATTTAGGAGTCTCTCAGAGCATGAATAAAAGGTAGCAGAAGAAGCTTATTGATAATTGGAACTTTTCTCCCACAGGAAGCACCAATATTTTGTCACTTGTTTTTACCCAGAAGGATAAAAATGAAAGCTGTCAAAAGACTTGCATAAAAACCACCCTGTTGGCACTTCCATGCAGAAAACTTTACTTCCCAGTCAGTTTAATTGTTTATCAGTCAGTTTAATTGTTTATCAGTGTTTCCTTCTAGAATTGATAGCCAGCACCTTATTTCCTCTTCCACATGTGTGGAACTGGTTATCTTCTTGGGGCTGATCCATCAGTCCTGGTACTGCCTTGGTGCACTGTGCCTGAAAACAGAAGCATGTGGCACCCGTGCTAGAATTCATGTGAGTTATCACAGAATCACAGAATGGTTAAGGTTGGAAGGGACCTCTGGAGATCATCTAGTCCAACCCTCCTGCTCAGGCAGGATCACCTAGAGCACACTGCCCAGGGTTGTGTCCAGACGGCTTTTGAATATCTCCAGGGAAGGAGACTCCACAACCTCTCTGGGCAACTTGTAACCAACGGACTCAGAGTCTGCTCAAGTGCTCCGTCTCTAAATGTTTTGCTCCAGCTTTCCCAACTAAAAATGAAAAATTCAACATTTTCCTGTAAATAAGTTGAAGCATTGAAAATGGAGCAAAGCCACATTTTCTGACAACCTTTTTTCTCTTGCAAAGCAAATGCATCTTGACAGACAGTCCCCATCCACTTTTAAGTACTGGACTGAAAGCTCTGGAAAGCAAGCCCCTCTGTTTTTTTTTGCAGAGCGTTAATGGGCATAGGAGAGGAAAGAATTCCCCCATATCACCCCAGGCCCTTCACTGGAGAGAGCTTCCTTATACTCTGGCTATAACAGGAGTCTCACGTGGCTCTCAGCAGGGCTGTAGATGCCTGCATTGCAGACATCAACATGTACTAAGATGGATTTGTCCCTGATCTTTCTTGTCAGGCATGCTCATGAGAGATACCAGGTAATACTGCTTTGGGGGGTAAGAGGTGAAAGCGCATGCAGTGGTTAACAGCTTGTGTGGAGACTTACGTACAGCAATCCCTTGACTTCTGAAAAAAGGGATGTATTGCTGGACCTAAATAATGCAGGAAGAAACTTGTTTATCCTTGAGATCTCAAGGAATGTGCACAGGAATCACTCTGGTAACTGCCAATCTTATGTGCACAGGTAGTCGTACCAGTAAGTGCCACCAGCAAATGGTGGCAGGGAGTACCAAGCTGCTGCAGACATGTCCATGTTGATTAGATCCTTCTGGTAGCCCAGGGAAGTGCTATTACATTGGAGTGAAAAAAGCCAGGCAGCAGTGTGAGCCATGTTAGGACAGGCAACTGAAGCTCACAGCTCCAGTAATCAGTGATGTTACTTGTGTATGAGAAGTAGAAGAGCAGGTAGGAAGCAGCCTTTGATAATCTCTTAATCTAGTTTGTGGCAAGGTTGATGGTTCAACACTATATGTGACTATAATTTGTCTGTGGCCCAGCAGCTGGCTTGCTCTTTGCCTCTGAACTGACGGCACCTGGCCTCAGAAAACCTTCTGAAGGGCAATAGGCATTTCCTGGAGGATCTGAGAGTTGAGGAGAGTCATAGTGAGATACTTATTCCTTCTGTTAGCTTTCACTCACTTTTATTAAAGTATAAAAATATTGTGGCTTTCAATAATACAAGAGACTAATGAAAGAAGCATGTGAAAATATCTATCATTGAGGCCTTTTACTGTGACCAATTGTAACGTCTAAGCTTGTACCTTAGCAAATCGAGAGAGAGAGAGATCTACTGTTCTACCTTGCGTCATCTACCATTTACCAAATCCGTTTAGCTCTTTGTCTCCAGCAAAAGACAAACTTCACACTGCCGGGCTGTTCTGGTCCAAGGCTAAGTCCCCTGGCTGAGGGGAGGCAGCAGAAATGATGAAAGCCTGAAAGGCTGAAATTGTGAGCTTTAGGAGAAAACAAAATAGAGGAGTACATGAAATAATGACTGTCTAAAGGAGTTAGATCTGCCTTTCCTATTTATCCTGTGTGCTACCAGATGAAGTAGGAAGACACTCCATCCGAAACATCACTAGGAGATTCAAACATTAGTTTTAGTCACCTTCTTTTCTGAGGGATGAGGTATTTGAAGGCAAAAAAATGAAAAAACAGAGAAGAACCAATAGAATAAAAAGAATGGATATCTACCTGACTCTTGAGACCATCTAGATCTACACAGGCAGGAACTTTTACTTTTATAGGGATATTCATTCCCCTACTTTCACTTAAATCCCACTCTGTCTGCTCAGTGATACAAAAATTTCCTGTGCACCAGGTGTTTTGTAGTCCACCATTTTAATATGCTCATACTCCTACCTCTGATGCTGCTAATACTGGTGACAGTTATAGAAAACACGGTCAACCAATGGGATGACAGCTGCTCTTTCTCTTGAAATTAAGTTGCCATCTCCTTGCACCTCTACTAATCCTGCCGCTTTGTACTGGCAGCTGATGCTCTGAGGACCACTTGATAAAGATGTTCTCATTGTTCCCTTTCCTACTGAAGGTTTATTGTGTCCCTGTCATTATAGCCATGGCACTGAAGTTGTTACCTTACCAAGATCATCACCTTCCTGAAGCCCTTTGGATAGCTTTGTCTTGAAGGGTTTCTCAGCAAGAAATTCCCAATGATCTATATGAACAGTTGGGAAAGCGCATTTCTCTCTTGGCCGTCATTCAGACTGTCATTATGGCACTGAACCTTCTTGTCAGTTAGTGGCTCTCTCTGGGGTGGAAATCTGCTTTAGTCATGACTTTGCAGCTGCAACATGCTGGAAGTGAGAGGGGTTCTGAGAGACAGACTGTGTGTGTCTAGCTGGACAGCCTCAGCTGGCAGTCTGTCTGTCTCTCCTTTTGCTGTCTCTCTGTGAATCTCCATCTCCCAGGAACACCAGTCATCACAGTACCTGGCTCATGTTAGTTAAGAGCAGATAATGTGCCCGCATCAGAGCGTTGAAGTCTGATGTTAAGCTATGTAAATGCCAGGAGGTTCCAAAAGCTGTCAAGTGAGTGCGAAGCTGCAGAGTGGGTATGGAAAAGTATTAGTGCTTGCCTTCTGCTGTTCCGTCAGGCTTGCCTAGCGGGCTTAGGAGCTACACTTTGTTTTATTCTTTCCTGCACTGTAGCTGTGACCAGGGAATAGCTCACTTCTTGTGGCCTTGGCAGTCCCATGTGGATAGATGACTCACAGTAAGCTACTGACTGTCCTACTTACCCCGGTGGTAACTCACTGCCTTTTTCTGCTCTCGCTCTTGTGCTTCTTAAATTAAGGCTTGGACACTAGAGAGCAACATGGATGGCTCTGGGCTCATTTTCAGTGGTACCAAAAGTGATTGGCATTCTTGGTCCATGATTTTCTTTCCTCTGGGGATAAGGCCAAGATACTGGGGGTTGAGGAGTGGAGGTAAGGATACCGCATCCTTGTGATTCTACCTGCCATCTGTCACCATCACAACTACAGTCTGCACCAAGCTTGAACTGTTCAGCAGCCTATTTATAGATGCTAGGCTTTCTGGGATAGGTTGCCTGATGCCTTTTAGCCTGGGAGTGTGGCAGGGGCACAGAAGAGAAGAGGTTGCCTACTTCTTTGCTCTGAAAAAGCCCATACTTCAGATGCCATAAGGGAATGTACATCTCTGCTTGGCTAACTCATCTGTCATCCCAGTAAAATGGCTTGACAGCTTGCTGCTAACGCCTGTTTGCAGACACGGTCACTAGATCAAGGCACAGTGGGTATACATTTAACATGGGGAACTCCCAATTTGCTTGTTTGCTTTTCCCAGCAGAGGCTCTCCAAAGAGGTACTGTGAATTTGTTTTCTTGCCACTCTGGGTTTACTTGGAAGTTATCCTCTCCTGGGAAAAGAAATGGGAATAACCAATACACTGAAAGGCAGGCAACTGCAAACCTGCACCTTGGATGATTCAGGGTGATGACTGAGAATTTGACAGGGGAAGAGAGAAAGAACATGAGCTATGGGCCAGATACGTCTCCCAGTTGTGCCAGTGCAAATCTACAGTTGTTCTTTAGGTGTCAAAGGATGTAAAATACATTTCTCAGAAAGTAAGTCAAGTGGACTGAAAGCTGCAGCTCTACCGGTGGCCTGGTGCTGAGAGCACACCGCCTGTGAGCAATACTGCCTGCAAGCAAGAGAGTAGGAGAGAAGTGCTAGCCCTCTGCACCTCAGCTGTGCTTAGAGGTGAGCTGGGATCCTCACCACCACACAGGATAGTAACCAGCAGAAAGCAAGGGTGACGCTATCCGCTTGGCACCTTTCAAAACGTGGGTGAGACCTGCTGAAGTGTATTACCTCTAATAAACCAAATGCCCAACTGCATGCTAACTGGGTCTGTCAAGTGAGACTCTTGATTAGTCTGTGTGTGACATATTGATCATATAATTTCATTAGCCAACTAACCAGCTCGGGAGGGGAGAGAGATTATTAATAAAGTACTGCAGTTTTCTGCCCAAGGGAATGATGATTCCATGATAAACCACGTCTCTAAGAGATGCTAACTACAGTGTCGCCTCTAGAGAAGGCTACTTCGGGTAGCTTGGCCAGCTTTGTCAGGTGCTTTAAGTTATTCTCTTCTTCCTTGCCTTGTCAGTCTTGCCAGTCTTTATCAGAAATTTAAATGGCTTTCCTGCCCAGTGAGAGGTGTATCTCACACTGTCCAGTTTTCATATTATCAAGGGCCACTGGACTGCTAATGTACTGCTAATTGCTGGAGCTAATTTACCTCAATTTTAAGTCAGCGCATTGACTATTCAAAGAACAGCCATGGTCTGAGTAGTCCCAGCTTCCCTGCAGGCCCTTTAGCTCCTGCTGTTTTAACATGGGATTTAAGAGAATTTCATTTAACTTATGTACCTAGGCTCACTCTGCTTCTCAGTGTGGGGCAGGTGCTGGAATCTTCCTGTGTCCGTTTGTATGTCCTAGTGTGTGTATTTGTGAGCATGCATGTGCATGCATGACAAATACAGGATGTCTGCAATTAGAAAAGGGTGGCATAGAGGGACGTTGCACCTCTGAAAAAACCCTAGAAGAGCAAGAAAAGTAGGAATCTGTAACATTACCATATCCTAGACGGAGTTTGGCTTATGCAGAGGCAGAAATTTTTGGTGCTGGTGACACATTTAAAGGGGATTTGTGGCTCTCCATAGGTCAGGATCTCTGCTAGGATTGCAAACTATCTCCAAAAGGCTTGGCACCAGCAAACAGAAATTCTTCTGCTTGAGAAGAAATGACTTGAGGGAGAAAAGAGCAAGCCTTGAAAAACCACCTCCTCTTCTAAGAACTGTCATGGGAAGAACCCCTTCTGGGATGGTCACAGAATTACCAGGTGTCTTCTGGGATACTGGAGGCACAGTGCACCACCCTACCCGTCCACTACCTGTATGCAGGGGATAGGCACCACACACCTATGCACCTAGAGCTGTCATGAGAGCTAGGCTAGACTGGGTAGATCAAGAGACAAGTCTAACTCTAGGGTGTCAGTCAGGGGTGCTACCAGAAGTCATCCTTGTTCCCACATGCCTGGCAAGAGGCAACGCTCACTTCAGCACTTCAAAAGCATCCTCTGATGTATCCATGTAGAGTAGGGCACAGTAGAGCAATCTGACACTTGCTGTAGCTCTATCCTTCCCATTTGCTCTAGAGCAGCAGCAGTGCCACACCTGAGGTGTGCACTTATTCATTTTGCACCATAACAACCTAAAGCAGGGCTCCAAGATGGTAGCCCCATCCAGCAATGTGTTGGAAGACGGGACCTTACAAGCTAGAAATGGGTTGGAAGGGCAAGGCAAGATGAGTATCTGAGGCTAGGGCAACGGTGTCTGAAGCCTACTGGTTGCTGTTGCCAGTGGACACTAGAGAGCCATGGTGGTGTGAAGGGAAGATTGTGGACACTACAGAGCCATGGTGGTGTGAGGGGAAGATTCTTTCTAGTGTAACTGCAGGCAGTAGTGTAGGGTGGGATGTGGGAGGGACTGACAAGTCTCACCTCAGCTTTGAGCAGGTGGTATGTTTTGATGGTTATGATATTCATAATTCCTTCAGGTCCGCGTCCTTGAATACGTGGGTTGTACAGCCCCTCTGATTTCTTCTTTGATGTGCACAGCAGGGTAAGAGCTCACTGCTGCTCCTAAGTCACAAGGTGCTCAGATGTGCAAGTGGTGCTGGCTGCATGAGAATACCACTTTCATCCTTCTTATGGAGAAGCAACTTGGACAACACTATGTTAGTGGCTATGTTGTGTGAACTCCCTATGTTCACCTGGGTGAATATAACTCAGGAAGCACGTATCACTTTCACATATATACCCTGCTAATCTTCAGGGACCTTTCTCATATGACATTCAGAAACACCTCATTTGGCATACCCTTAACAAGAATCAATCTATCTGCTTTGTAGCTCTCTTTTACCAGAGCTTCATCAGTATCATTTCGATCTGTTTTTCTGGTGGAAATGTAGTGCCTGTCTAAGGGAGAAATCTTCCCACAATACAATTAGTAGAAAATTGCACATGCAATAAGTGTATAACTGAATTCTTTACTAATATACTTTCCTTGCATTCTTAATTTATTTGCACAAAACGTTTAGCTACATTTTTCTCTCCAAAAACCACAGCAGTGTCGTTCACAGGCAGTTATTGTCACACTTTTACCAGGAAATCTTAAAAAGTAAAATTTCGCAACTATCTAATTAACTTTCTTTTGCTCTGTAGTTAAACCCCTAAGCATTCATTCAACTTTAATCAGGATTGGAAAGTAATTGCATATGTATTTCTGTATAATTATGACTTAATTGCATTACCAGCAGATTTATCTTCTACTTATTTAGCCAAGCTCAGAAAATAATGAATGAAGAACGAGTTGATGTTTGTTTGGATTGTGTCTAAGAACAACATGATTAGGAACAAAGTACTCTCCTACGTAAGTCCATATAAGATATACATGCAATACATTTTTTTGCAGGGTTAACAAAGACTCTTCCTAAAGGCCATTTTTAAATGCTTGTTATAAACTGTGGAGATGTTAAAAGTCTTCAAAGATCAGCATAAATCCAAGACAGAAATAATTCTAGTGTCCATTTTTCTGTTTTTCAAGATCTCAGCCAGCTTTGCAGAAGGATCTTGACACTTAGCTGTCACTTCTAACATTATTCGGGCACCTACAAAGTCATTTTTGCTGATCCAAGGAAAACCACTTCATGTTTTGAGATAGCTGTGAGCTGTTGAAAAATGCTATCTTCTTACTTCTGTCCTCCTGGTTTCATTGTTGTCCCATGCTGCTGTCAAATGTATGGAGGTCCTCTAAAGCTTAGGAAGACATGCTATGTCTTGTTTAACATAGAAATCCTAGAGTCATGGATATGGGAATGGTCATGCTGTTCAACTGAGTGTGCAAACCACTATAACTTCAAGGTGAATAGAAGGAACCATTTCAGATAAAAAGGACAATAAAAGCCCTATTCTCTGAGACAGTAGGGCTGCATGTAACCTAGTAAATTCAAGATACTCATAGGAATAAGACTGATTGCGTCTAAACTCATGGTACAGTCTCTAGAACAAATTTGTTCCATGTTAACTGAGGCTTTCTCTCTTGCGTGCCCTTCTAGTAATGAGATTGATATTTCCTAATACTTTTCATTCTGTCTCTATCAGCTGCTTGGGAATGTGTCTGATTCTAACCTTTTGGTCAAGTTTCTTCATGCTAGAAATCTACCTTACAGTTTTTCTTTTCTTTCAGCAAGATCCGTACGATATTTTTCCATCAAGAAACATAAGGGAAATAGAGTGTTCAGGTAATGTTGGAAAATACTGTACAGTGGCCAATATAAAATGAACTTCTGATGGGGTCACACTCATCCTGTAAAGCACTCAGACATCTCTGGATTATAGTTTAGGGCAAACCGAGTGCCTTGTACTATTGTACAAAAACATAGAAATATACATTTCTCAGAATGAAATGGTGATCCAAAATATATATCTCATTTATGTCAATAAATATATGCAACATGTATACTCAGTATTCTTTCAGATCATACTCTCGATACAAGTTTCATTCTGCTCAGAAAGGGTGCAGCCACATCTCAGAGATTCAGAATCATTTGTGAATGATCCTTCCATCCTCCACACAGCTTAAGCTATACTTAACTTTTCCAGAAAAGGCTATCCTTAATGAGAACTTTGTTTCCATTTCTGTTCACGGGGAAAACATAATGAAAAAGGAAAACTGAAAATTTTAGCTGCAATCCACCTTTTATTGCCATGGTTATAGAAAATTTACAGGTTTTCATTAGGAAAATTATAGAGGAAAACCCATATGTTTCTCAATAGCCGTCATCACAGAAGAGCAACTCTGCAAAGCTTTTAGATGCATAATTGCAATTGATTTTAGTGAGACTTGGATGAATCCTTCTTTTGCATCTAGGCCTAAGTATCTGAGCCTTGAGAAAGGGTCACCCCTGAGTTCATTACAACAGAATCCTGTCTGCTATTTCATGTGAGAGGCATCATACTAAAAAGCCAGAAATATGTGGGAAGGTCACCTCGTCTCACTGAATATGCCCAACCTCTGTGGCAGCTGCTTCTGCAGTAAAATGCTGGAGATTGGCTGGAGGACTAGGAAGATGAAAGGAATATGAGCTGAAATTAGTCTGAAGTGGGTGGAAAAGAGGAGCTGGAAGGAGAGAGGTTGAGGAACTATCAGAGGACCGCCGGGGGATGACAGCGATGAATACCACAGAAAAAGACAAGTCACGAATGTGGTTCCTGCTGTGCAAGCTACTACACAAACCAAGCCCAAGACTGCGGTTCTTCCTGTAATGAGGAGGAAGTCGTGGTGGGGATATGACTAAGATGGCCAGTGTCTGCTGGCTGCGATAGGCTTTCCCTGCCAAGGTGGGAATCTGGCCCACAAGCTCTGGTGGTTAGAGCTGGGCTCATAGAAGAGGTTACTGGCTGTTTCTCCAGCCTGCTGCCTTATGTGTTAACGCCCTAGTAGAAAATGAGGCAGAACAAAGAGGGGGATCAACTCTGTGCTGGTGGGGTTTCACGGCTGCTGTGGTAGTAATCCCTAAAATCAGCCTGGGGGGGATCAGCAGTGCTTTTGAGTCACCCCCGTGGGGTGCCAGGGCTCAGCCTGCAAACAGTGACTGCGGAGGGTCACTCATGACACTGATCATGCTATGTTAAGACAATTCTGTCACTAAAAATGGTCTGTTCCCTCTGTTCCAAGCCACTCATTCCCAGATCCAGGTCATCCCCTGTCCATGTGAGCCCTGGCACAGGACAGGGACCGGCTGGGAATGAACAGCCAGGCAGATGGAGAGGTCTGAGCTGCTTCTTTTGGCAGTAATGCTGTCTCATGCCTACTTCAAGAATCATCAAATTATGGTGTAGCAGGACATAGGCTGTGAATGGAAGTCACTGGCCTAGCCGAGAACCCTCTTAGAGATGGAGAGAGAATGACTGCAGTTAGGGAGAGGAGAACAGTGACTGATGAAAGGGTAATGAAGCACAACGGAGTTGTTATGAAGTGGTTATTGATCGTCTTTACTCCCCTCCCTTCTTTCCCACTTGACTGCAGCCACATCAGGGCTAAACTCATAGAATTTGGAAAAGAGACACAGTTGTGTGCCTTTTAGTGAACACACAGAAGATGTGCCTGGCCACCGAGCCCTAGACATGTATCATGTGTCCATCCTTGATCAAAGACCTCCTTGCTGCTGCTGAGAATTTCTAACTCGGGAACAGTAATTTCTCTCATTTTTGAGCCTGGCCCACACTGTATGTTGACAAGGAGCGATCAATATGTAAACACTTTAGCGAGCAGCCTAGCTTCCACAGCCTCCACGAATCTCTGCATTGCTGCAAGTCCTCTGGGTCTAAGCCATGCTAGCTTGTGCACGTGGAGTGAGCGCTTCAGACCGGCCAGGCAGACAAGGGATAGTCCCTTTGAACAGTGGGAATGAGGCCAGCGTCCTGAGAGATGCAGTTGCACTATTTTGTCTCTTTGTTTCCATTTTTGCTATCTATTTCATGAATAAACACTAGACATTTCCCTTGTAAATAGGATGCCTCTTTAAATGGACAGGGAAATTCAGATTGCCTCTAGTACTGTCTAAATCCTAACCATAGTGGACTTTTGGCATCTGAGTTTAGGATAATTAATTTTATCTGCTCTTACTCACCAGCTGGCTCCTGGGTCTGCTTGAAACCAAACAGATGTCTCCATTTGGAATCACAAAGTTGATTGTTTCCTCTCTATCAGCAGATTCTTGGCCTACAGACTTCATGGAGCATGCCAAGGAACTCATCCCTACTTCTGTGTGTTCCTGCTATTCATTGACACACAACAATGACCAAATGGTTTTATCAAAATGGAAGAAAAAGGCAGGATTTTCAAAAGAAAATGGTCATAGTGCCATGAATTCAGAAATAAAGGCTTTGCAAATGTCAGATTCACCATTCAATTTTCTTGGGCTGCAGCTCTTAAATTCTGTTGCCTTTCAGGTGGAATTTGTATCTTTGCACTGTTTCTCTCTGTCAGTCTCTCTGTACACACTGGTTTTGCATGCCAGATTGCTATGGTAAACTTCTCTAAGGGAGAATTAACTCAGTTCCTTGTTTGGGGCAAGGTGCTCTGCTTTACTGTATTTGCCCAGTGGTCAGAACTCTCAGAGGCGAGGACCAGCAAGGACTAAAACCAAATGGACTGAGGGAAAATCACAGTGTCTGTAATCAGGGAAACTTGGTGGCTAGTGCCCCAATCCAAAACCGTTCCTTAAACTGTAAGAGTACGACAGAGGGCTGTGCTGACGTATCAGAAATTGTCTTATGCAATGCTTTTGCCTTGAGTAAGAAAGAAGACCCAACTTCACCTGTCAGCTTCCTTCTCATCTCTACCGTAGCTCTGCTCTGCTAGAGATCAAATTGTCACCCGCAGGCTTTGAAGTCTTATCTGTCCTCAGTCAATTAAAGTAGGTGACCAAATATACCCAGGTACTCCAGCACAGATGCCCCCAGGTCACTTTGACTGTATTCATTAACTCTCTGCTGACTACAACAGGGAGAAGATTTATATCATCAAAGAAGAGATCTACATTTGGTCAGATGCATGACAAACGCTACTGGTTAGATCCTCACTGACTATAGAAAGCCTTGGGGAGCTAGCCCAGGTGTAGAAACCTATGTAGGTTGAATCTGATCCTCTGCGTAGTCAGGGGAAGGCAACAGGCAGCTCCAGAAGAAAATTCATCCCACCTGTCTTAGAAAATACATCCTGCCAACTGAAGGTGCCTACTTCCTTCTCCCACAAAAACTATAAATAACGGAGAAAAGGGTGGTGGTGGAGGGGGGCTGTGCAAATTTTCTTCAGAGAATACATGTAAAATTCTTCTATTTCCTTTCCAGTTTTCAATCCTTCAGCACATTTGTGTGATATTTTCCTACTTTCTTTGCAATACAAAGTTACAAATACCCTTGTAAGCGCAAGCTGAGATTCTCACATAGTTACATGATTCCAAGAGCTGTGGCTGAAAAAAGCCCTCTAAACATCATGATTCTTATTTAAAAAATTGAAGAGTGCTAGAGACATCAGCTCAACACAACTGAAATTTGAATACTGATTTGCTAACTATTTATAAAGTGCAAAAAGGAAAGAAAAGAAAAAATAAAGCTGAATTTCAAGTCCTTTTAAAGAAGGGTGCAATTTGCTCATTGGATTACTCCCAAGGATAATGAGGAAATAAGCTAAATTTGATAAAGAAATTCTCTATAACGAATCATATAACTTGGCTCTTGGAAGGTGAAATTCATCAGCATGCTGAGAGCGAGCACAAGGCCAATATATCACAGAGTGTTTGCACTGGGGGGTCTTAGTGGACACATCACTCTTGAGACACCTGCAGAAGAGATGAATTTCACTTACTGAGCCTATGACTCCTGGCATCCTCTCTATTCATTTGTGAAACTTAAAAATTTTTTCTGATTATAATTATCAGACACCTATTTTTGTTGATAACGGATACTGAAGTGTGACAGTAGTTATCAGCCCAGCTGAGTAGCCGTTCACTCCCAGCTCCCTATAAATATAGAATTTCTCAAATAATCTCTAGCAATGCTGGTTAAAAATTCAAGGGCAGATGAATAATGAATATGAATGGACACTCCTGTATTAAAATTTTATACTAGCAAAGGAAAATGGAAACAAGATGTTTTCCAGGATTCTGCAGAACAATTAGCAAGCACTATTATTTCTCCCTAGAACAGGCTTCAGATATTGAGGTCTTCAGGGATTTTACTGAGCACTGTTAAAAACATGCAACTGAGAAGAGACGTAATTGTAGACAAAGGTGCAGCGTTCTTGGGTCAAAGCCATCTTTTCTCTATGAACTTCCTAACTTTGGAAAGTGGAATGAGTCAGTTTTTAGAGAATTACAGATTTTAAAGCTAGAAAAGAGTATCAGAGGAATTCCTGAATAAGGCAGGACAGCAAATGCCATTCCATTGCTTCTTTTCTAAGCCAAAGAGCTTTCAGAGAGACATTTAATCTTGATTTCAAGACTTCATACAGTAATAGGCTGTCAGGCAACAGGGACTGGCTGATACTGACTCTGAAAATCAGTGCTCTATTTTTAACAGGAGTTAATTCAAGCAGTTCCTCTGGGCTACTTTGAATAATCTCCTCGTGTGTGTGGGGCCACAGGCATTTTCCCACCGCAGCATGAATCCCCGTACAACAAATTTAAGCGTATTTGACAATAGGCTTGCTGTCCTTAACAAATTTCTGAGGATCTCCTTGGAGATCTGTAGATGCACGTTCACAAGAGTCCCCTGGAAGCCTGGACATCTTTACAAATACAGCCTTAAGCAAACGCGTAGCTAAGGGGCATTCTTGCTCATCCCAGGCAGTGAGAGGGAATGAGTCAAATTTTGGGATTAAACATTGTAAAATGCCAGTAGAGAAATAGTCGCTCCAGGTTATGCAAAAGCACAAGTTAAGGTTATGACAGGAGACAGCTTAATTCCCTTTTCAGTTTCTCTCTGATGCCTGGTAGAGCAGTTGGAAGTCAGGTATTTCAGTGGCACACCTCACTTGGAAAATTGCATTGTTCCATTTGCTGTCTTTTCTCCCCCTTCGTTTTGCCTAAGCAGTTTGATTCCAGCTGTCACTCAGAGGTGTTAGTACTTCTAGCTGTGGATCGCAGGGAGTCTGAATGTGTCTTAATGGCATTATCTGTTGTTTAGCACAGTAGATCAAAGGAAAAGCAGTGGCTGATTGAGGCTGATTTGAATAATAATAGAGAAATCTCCTGTTTAGAATAGGTAGGCCTATTCATTGTCTTTGTCAGGCTCCTGGTATTACAGCTGGTTGTAAAGAGTGACACACAGGTGATCTCGCATGGGATGTAGAGGGTGAACCTAGGAGTAATTACTGCCACACACCAGGTCAGTTCGACACAGTTCATGGTTTTGTTTGGATACAGTATATTTCACAGTTTGTTTGTCCTATAACATTCAAGCATCCCTGGCATGCTCTCTCCTTGCTCAGCGATGGCTGTGATTCATAGATGCGCAATACAATTCCTGCACATAGATAAGAGGATCAGGCCCTAGGGCTTCAGTAAGTATTAAATAGCTCCTTTTAATAAGGTGCCTGAATTAGGAGAAACTTAACCCTGCCATCTGTCTAGCCCTTTGCTTCCCTTGAAGATTTCTACCTTTGTTGCAAGGACAGCTCATCTGAGGTTATAATAAAAATAACTGAGGTTATTTTTGTTTAATGCGCTGTACAGTAGTTTAGAAAGAACAGCTATGAAGTAGGAGTCAGAATTATGAATGGATTGAATCCCCCAAAAGATTTAAGCAGGTGTCGGGGGGGGATTTGCAAAGGCTCAGGAGAATGGAGCTAGACTCCTACTGCCTTTCAGGAAGAGTTAGATGTTTATCCCACTAAAGTCTCACTGGTTAAAGCCAGTAAGATTTTTTCTTCTTAGAACAGTGCTGGGTTTTTGGCACTTCCTCATGTGGCAAAGTGAAAGGCTTCATGGAGAAAGGTTTGATTTTGCTGAAGTTCTCCTGTAACCCTGAGCTCCAGCATCACAGCCACGGCTCCTTCTCACCTGCTCAGCAGCCTGGCTTTCTGGGGCTGCCCAGTTCTGCAGTCTCTTGCATCTTTGTGGCACCCTGAACCAGGGATGCAGGGACAAATAAAGCTCCCAATAGGCAGAGGAAATCTTTACATAACTTACAAAAAGACTGTTACAGCACAAGTGCCCACTCATCTCAACAGCAGGAATTCAGAATTGCTTTGTGTAGTGTCAGGGAGTAATAGAGCTATGAGAGACTAACAGTGCCCAGCGCTGAGGCATGGAAAAACAGGATTCTGGGTTCCATTAACTCAATGACTCCTGCAGTATCCTCTCCACGTCAACAGGCTGATGCAGAAACCCAATGGGAAAAGAACCTGCTCAAACTCAGCAGCAATTTGTTTTGCTAGCAAAATATTTTCAGGTGACTCTGGTTGCTAAATGAGAAAGTGGATTGGGAAGAGGGGGAGGTGAGGAGAGGAGGGTGGAAAATGAAGTATTTCAGCAATTATACACATGAAACCAGACACTGGTTGGATATGCTGCAAAACAGTCCAGCTGCCTGACTGTGTAATTAAACTCTAGCCTGTCTGGTTGAAATGCAGGAGGCATTTCTGCAGTGAGGTTAAATTAAGAGTTGGTGATGACAAGCAGACATTATGGAAATGTCAAAATTAGCATGAGCTGAATGAGAGTGCTGGATGGCCCTAGCTGCAGTCCAGAGGCTCAGAAGGAGCAAGGAACGGGAAGTGTGAGGAAGTGAAATAAGAGTCTTTACTGTGTGGCTGCTCCTGGCTGCCTCTGCAGAGCAGTTACTCCACCACATGGACAATTTTTCTCAGAGCTGGTACTTTCTCGAGACGGGTAATAGGAGCAGAGAAATCTGAACTGTTGTGTTGAAGTGTCCTCCTCACCCCTTTAACCGATCAGGAGAGCAACCTCCCCTAGATGGGGAGGATAGGCTCCAGGCTTTTGTTAACTCCAGGATAGCCTCTGGAGTTAACAGAAGATGATGGTTTCCATATCCATTTCCAGAGCTCCTGGGTTCCCCAGAAGTAGGGAGGCTCCTTCCTGGGGCTCCTTCCTGTTCAGTCTCACTGCTTCCTAACCAGCTGTTGATTTACCATTTTCATTTTCACCCTGCCTATCTTGTATTTAAAACAAAATGAACAAAACAACTCATAGGGACAACCGGAATGGGCACGGTATCCTTCCCAAACCTGTGGGTGGTTTTTGTTTGTACAAAATGTAGCTTGGCAGAAACTTTGTGGAAATGCGTTTCAACAAAACTCTCTGGCTGAGGAAGTGAGGAGCTCTTAGACGAGTAATTTTGCTTGCTAGGCGGCAACGTGGGCACAAGCTAAAGCAAAGGAAAGCAGAGTTAAGCCTGTGGGAGAGAGAGAATTAGTAGGCTTGTCATTCTGGGTTCGGCAACCTCTTGCGTTAAGGTGATGGGTAAGATAAAATGCAAGAACACATCTTTTCTATTTGTCAAAAGCAGACATCCACCTCAACTAATATGAATTCAAGATTGAGGTAGGAAAGGGATAAGCAAGGGATACAGCTAATTTGCCTGATGAAGCTTTAAAGAGATGAAAGGGACTCTTTTTTTCTGTTACTCTCCACCACTCTCCTTGAATCTGGATTAATATCATTTATTTCTTTACATAGCTACATTTCCTGCATGGGGCTAAAAAAGGAAGTGTAGCTCTCCTCCTCCATGGTTCACTTGGGAGGGGCTGGGAAATTAATTCCTGTATGTTGCAAATTCTGAACCTTGCTGGAGGCTCAGAAGGAAAAAGAAGAGGGAGAGATTAGTCTTCTAGGGAGCCCAGCATGAGGATTTGCCTCTTGATATTATTAGGGAAGTCACCAAGCATTTCTTAATAAGATTTTTTAACAAACTAATCAGCAATATTGGATTTTCAAGGATTGCAGAGGGAATTCTTGCTAATTGAGGTGGTTTTTTCCATTATCATCTCCCAGCAGGAGCCTTGCACACAGGTGGGAGAGCATCACGTATCTTATAAAATCAATAGTGCGGCCAATTAAAAAAAACACAATTAGTGTGGCTGACTCAAATTAGAATTGCTAATTCCTAATGGATCCAGATGTCAAGTCTAGGAGTCCAGTGCGTTTTAATTCAGTGAAAGGACTGGCACATTCTATGCAATGATGTGAATTCCCACTACATTCCCCACAATAAAGTACCCCCATGCTCCCTGAAAAAGTCACTCACACTCTTGTATTTCAGAACACGTCAAGTGCAACCCAGCTCCCTGCACTGCTGATGCAATTCTCTCTCACAGATGAAGGGAACAGACACACGTCTTTGTATGTTCTTGTGTTCTTCCTTGAGCCCTGTAAAATGCTAATTTGTAGCTGAAAAAACAGTTGCCTCAGCTCGGTGGTGTTTGTAACAACTCTCTTAGCTCCAGTGAAGCCATCTTTCCCTCCCCCAAAGCTGTCCTTTGGTATGCAATAAGATCAAACCCAACCTCTCTGTAGGGGACGGCTCATGGTCCAGGATTTTCTAAGCAAGCACAGTGCTTACTTAGAGTAAGGGACATCAGGAGATGGTCTGCTGTGATGAACGGATGCAAGGAGGGTACAAAGAGAAATGTTCACTGGCTTTATGCAGTTGTACAAGGACCGTGTTTATGCTATGAGTCTCTCGTTTGCCTGACAAATCTTCCTTGCAAAGAAAGAAAGTCACTTTCTGTCTTGGCACTGTGAACAAGCCATTCAAGCTCTTCCTCAGTTAAAGTGAACAGCATTGTCATTTCTATTACCTCTTACTTGCCTCTGCAACAATTGCAGTCACATACATGGTCACATTTGATTTTATCCATATCACTCACACTTTGAAATTTGACTTCAGTCTATACCACTTACTTAATGCCAGCAGTCTTCTTAAATGTACAGTTCATGCCCCCTCTGCGATGTTCAGTTGCTCCTCTGAGGATGTAGCATTAGTATTGTGAGAGTTTGATTCCAGGCTGAATGGCTCGGTGTTGATTATGGAGATCTGATCAAGGCACTGTTTTTTCAAGTAAGATTTTGGGTGGTAGCAGGAGAGAAATGTCACTGCTGTGATCTCCACTGGTTAAATTTGCCAATAATAACGTTTACTCCTGCGGATGGGCTACAACGAAATGTTCATAGATGCAGATATCACACCATTGTTTTGTGCTGGGCAGTTCAGGGGCTTGGGCATACCCCGGGACTGGAATAAATACTGCTGCTTGAGATACCTTGATACTTCAGAGAAGGTACAGTATCTTCATATTACTTCAGCTTTCATTGTGCTTCCAAACTCTCAGAAACAAAGATCATCCCTCAGTATGGCTCAGTCACAAAATGACTCTCTTCAACATTCTGCATTAATTGTTGTCAGAGATGCCTGAAAAACAGAATGGTTTTCTGTTAGAAAATGCAGATTCACTTAAACCAACACATTTCATGGGAACACGTTAAGTTTTTTGATAATCATTTGTTAGAGGAAAAAACTGCAAATTATTTCAACTTTTCTCTTTGACTTTATAGTATCAGTGTTTTGTTTAGAGTAAAATTATTTCATGTCATCCTCATCATTTGTATAGTTTTGTTTGACTTTCAGCTGTATACAATTACTCTAACTTTAGATTAATTGAGCAGCAAAATTATTTTGCTTTTGGATTATTCTTATATTAGCAGCACATTCTCAAGAGTCGTCCATCACCATAGGGCTCCAAGAGCTGGAGCTTTCGGAAAAACTTGCTCTTGGGAGACTTGATATACAGCTGTAGACTGAGCAGTGCATTCCAGCAAGCACTATAAATGCAGCACGTGTGTCTATAACTTCCCCTTCTCTTTCACTAGTGACATTTGATGCCTTAGATTTCTCTGGTTTCCTGCAAGCAGGGGGCTTTTAAACTGCTGGTCTGGAAAGGACAAATAACCCAAAATCAGAGCATGGAGGATGAATGGAGTTAGGTACTAGACCTACCCTGCATGAATACAGGGTGGTGCAGCATTAAGTGTTTTTCAGCTTCTGTGAAATGACAATACTTTTTTTTCTCCAGGCAGTCAGAGATGGCACCAGAGCAGCTCTTCTAGCAGACATAAGCAAAGATATTTCCCTACCAGCATGGGAATTAGAATTGAGAGCTTAGTTGCTCTCTGTTTTCCTAATCCACTTGCTGCATCCTGCTGGGCTGCTCTGCTCCCTGTTTGCTCGCATACTCCCTGAACCTGCCAGCCCAAGCTGCCCCATGACAGCCCTGGGGATGCTGTGGGTCTGCTACCTGGGAACTTCTGCTATGAGAAGTCAGTCAATGTGAAGCCTGTGGGAGTTGGGGGCTATCTCACTAAAGCAGCAGCTCTCTTCCCTGGGACAATGTCCTGAAACTCAGATCCTTCAGCGCTTCTCCAAAAGCCAAGGTAATCCATCACTTGACCTCTATCCCTTCTGGGTTCTTTTGATTCCTACTGTATTTCTCAAGTTGTTTCTTAAGTGGCAGCAGCTTGCTGATACCCTCGCTTCTCCATGCAGAGGCTCTTTCAGATCAAATGACAACCACGCTTCCTAAAAATGTAGAAGGGACCTTTCTTTTGCAATAGCAAGGCATTCAAATAGTCCCAGGAGGAAAAAAATTGCTGGTTAAAACTGCTATAAACTCTTCCTGACAAGCTGATTTGAAAGCCCCCCCGCCCCCAATTAATTCTCCTCCTTCTCATAAATTGGGTCCGTGTGACTAGGCAAATATTATCCATGCTACCTACTTGGTCTGATTTCAAGAAGTAAATGGGAGAAAGCTTGGAGAGAAATGGGAGCTGATGAGTAGGGGAGCAGCTTTCTTCCCAAATCTTTTTCTTTTCTTCAGTAGTACTTATTGAACTGGTGTCTTCTTTGGGGTGCTTTTGAGTAAACAACTAATCGGGTAGCAAAAGGTCTGAATGGTGTCCCTTACTAATGTCATCCTTACTGCTGATGAAGCAGTCTGATACTGCAGTTTGCCTGCCTACTGTTGTCCGGTGTGTAATTTTTTAGCTTCCTCTCCCTTTTCCTCCCCCAACAGAAAGGACCAGACTGACAGAGCACGTAACAGGAATCATCTTCTAATGAGTGGAATAGCTACGCTGGTGAGAAGCTTGCAGTAAAGCCTTGCTTACTTTATTTTGGCTCTTGAACAGGGGCTTGTGCCTTGTCACACTGATCCCATCATCCTTACATACCCTCTTTTTCCAGAAAAGCTTCCTGTTTCCTGCTCCCAGGATCAAACCCACTGTACTTGGTGAGCATGACTTTCTTAATTTCTCACTGAAAGCAATAGGGTTTCATAAAATTCTGTTCTTTTATTCCCCCGCCCCCAACTGGAGTCTAGTTGAAGGTAAGTTTTTCTACCAGCACACACTTCTCACTCCTTCACTCACCAGGTCAGCAGAATTAAGTGCTGCCTTTTTTCTCTCTCTATGGAGAGCTGCAGAGCCTGCTAATTGTATTTTAAATTATGCCCTGGAATGTCTGGCAGTCACTGATGGTGCACCTAGCTTCTCAGCATCCTGCCAGATTAGAGGCATGAGACTGGCTAAGGAATAAACTCTCAGGGCAGGCCAGAGGCATTTAAAGTTGTGGAGTGAGAGGCAGAACACCAGTCTATCTTCCAGAGATACACATGGTCAAACACCTTTTTTCAGGGAGGGAGATCTGGGTGGTTTTCAGGTGTATTAACGTGACCAGGCCAGTCCCTTTGGGGAGCCTGGTTCAATCATAGTTCAAGCAGAGTATGGCTGCATGCCTTTACACGGGTCCCCTCTTGGACCTTTCAGAAGTTCATCAGAAGATGCCCATAAAAACGTTTGTCCTTTGCCCACAACTGCATGCCAACACCTACTGACTGAATTTGCAGCCTTTCCTTGCCACCTTCATGCTTGGGGGTGCACTGAAAACAGAAGAATGGCAATGACAGGGTAGGCTTTGAATTTTGGGTCTGATTACTGTGACCTCCCATCATGTTTTCTTGGGACATTACACATGCACTATACTGCCATCACATTGCTGTAAAAGTGACCAGCAGCCTGTCACCCTGTAAAGTGCAAACGTCAAAGCAAACTCCAGAGGACAGGTATCAAGGAGGGGACCTTAGGTCTGGCTATCCAAGGGCAGCGTCAATTTGGCTATGGGCCTTCCTCCTTGCAGGCTCAGAGTGCTCGGAGCACTCTGGTACAGCAAGGGACTATATAACCCTTTCCAACCTCATACATACCACATATGTTAGACATTTAGGGTGTGATGAAATGCCCTCTAGATCAGTCTCTCCAAAGTAGCATACACGACTAGCTTAGATTAGACTCCTATCTTTTAGATAGTTAAAATCAGGCAAGATCAGGGCCAATCTATATCAGCCTTATGGCACGTTTCCTTATGATTGTTTGTCTCCCCATAAAGTGGGGGTAATAGCATTTTTTGCTGCAAGACAATATGAGATAACATATGAGAATATATGAATACATGAGATAAAACAGTAAGCCTCCTAGACCTAGAGGTAACAGTGGTCTGAGTGTTTAAGGCTGATCAAGCAAACACGGTATTTCCTGTGTTTAACATTCTTTCAGTAAGAATCCCAGTGATGCTGTTGTGCTCTGATTTTCTGTTTCTCCAATAGATTCCTCTTTGCACAACATACCAATAACCTGTGGACTAACTATTTTTGACCAGGTAACAAACTAATCTGGTACTTTGCTTAAAATAGACAAAAGAATCTCTTAGTGCAGTTTCTACAGAAAACTATTTAACATGAACTTGTATGTATTAGAAGAAAATTCTTCTAATATCCCCCTATAAAGAATGTTACAGCAGTCTTGGGGCCGTGTCCTTTACCAATACAAGAAACAACCCAGGATCGATGCAGGTGTCTACTTCTGAATCTGAGCTCATGCTGTGTGCTCCTGGAATACCTGATTATCTAGAGACGGGGCTCAGGCATCACATGCATGGGTAACCCATTAGTGTAAGTAGGAGGGAGTTAGTGAGTCATATACACAGATTTATTTTAGGCAATGTTACCCTGAGTTATACAGATGTGATCCTGTGCATTGGAAAGACTTGATTTCTTTGAATTCAGAGCCTTTGGGGCATTCATCTTTTAAAAGCCTCCTTTGGTGGCATTACATGTTTACTGTAGATTTCTGACACTTTCGGCTCTAGATTGCTATACACAGAGCTATTCTCTCAGTGCCTTTGGACTTTATGCAAAAGCTGCAAAGGAAACTTTACGCTAAATATAGAACCACACTCACTGCTTCAAATTCTTTTCATACATGCTGATTTTCAGCTTTTTGCTAGCTGACTTAATTGCGTTCACAAGCTGTCTCCCGTTTTGCCTTCTCAGTAACGTAAAATGCAACACCTGTGTTCTTCTGCTATTATTATTATTTTATCATAGCATATAGAAGAGAGAGATGACAGCAGAGAAGCTTCAAAAAGTGCATTGTTCTGTCTATTTGCAGGTAGTCAAGAAACACAAACCAATTGATTGAGCTGCTTCAGAATATTACAATATTACCTGCCTCTCTCTCTGTAAAACATGAGTAGGTAAGGTGCTAGAAAATGGCACTCAAAGAACGTAATCGTTTTTGGGGCTTGAAAACATTCTTTTTTTCCCCCCAATACAAATGGCTTCCTTGTAGCTCTTGATATCAACTGTGAAGAAGTTCAAGGGGTAGAGGATAGCAGTTGGTTGAGATACAGGTGTGTCTGAATTCATCATTCAGCTCTTTCCTCACAATAGGCATAAATCGTACCTTTTTTTACTTAAAGCCAAATTTCCCTGATGGATGACACTGGTGACTGCTGGAATAACTGTCATCAGTATATTAGTTTAGTTTAATATTAGCTGCGAACAGTAGATCACCGCATTTGGGGGAAATATAAAATAAGGAATGACGTAACTAATTTGCCTCTTTCCAAAACTGAACCCCAGTGGCTCTGAAGTGCCCAGTCCCCTTTCCCTTCTGGGCCCTTATTTCAACCTGGTCCCCTAATGGGGTGTTACTGATGAGAGGAAGAGTATGGGAGTACGCAGGAAACTCAGACCAGAGTTTGCAGGGAGGAGAGCATTAGATACTTCAGCTGAGATTCTGAGTTCAAAGAATTGATATTTGCTGCAGAATTTGGCTGGCATAGCTATGTTAGCTAAGAAATGTGGAAATTAAAAACAGCTTGCTGATGCCCCCGAAACTCCCAGGATGGATGTTGCTATACTGTCAGCAGACTGCTTTGGTCTGATCGTCTCATAGCACCTGGAGCAATCACATAATTAAGCTGGCAATGGCCAGACATTTTCAGAGACATTGTAGAAAGTCTGAAGGAATTACCTCTCCCAAAGACCATTCTCTTCACATGGGTGCTACGCGTGTAGTTTAAGACGTTTCTTTAGTTCTACTTTTTTGTTCTCTTTTGTATAAATTCTCCTTGAAAAACAGTGAAAAGAAACTAAGATGAAAAAATATAAAGCATAAAAGCTACAGAACACAAAATAAAATGTTTCTTTTAAAAAAATGAAGTATCTCCATTTGCCAAATTCAACATGAATTCTGAAACTGTCCATTTATCCTGAGCTGCAATGTTTATTATTATTATTCACTCAGCTGTAGCTAGAAGGGCTAGGGTTTTGCCAGTATCCTGTGTTGCTGGCACGTTTCTCCGCTTTACCCAGCCAGCACTGAGGCTGGAAGAGCTACAGAGGGACCAGGTCTCTATGACTGCCAGGAGGGCACCGTGGCAGGTCTGTGGTATCAGACGCCACTTCCTTGTGATATATTAGTCTTCAGTTACCTCCAGCTGTGCTTCAAGTTGGGGACTTCAACTAATGCACTCTCCAAAGCAGCTAGAGTCTGGCATGTCCCAATGTTGGTCATTACACAACGTTTTAACTTAGGTTGGAACTGACCTCCAGAACTCACCTAGTCCAACCCTCTGTTTGAAACAGATCTACTTAGATTAGGTTGCTCAGGGCCACATCCTTTCGAGTCCTGAACACCTCCAAGATGGAGATTTCACAGCCTCTCTGGGCCACCTGTTCCAATATTTAACCACCCTCATGGTATATATAAAAAAATAATCCTAGTATTTATATATGCAATTTCCCATGTTTCCAGCAAAAGGAAAGCTAAGGAGAGCGTGAACCCATTGCTCAGAGAAGGGGACCTAGTGAAAAGCGATAGGGAAAGGCTGAATTACTCAGTGTCTTCTCTGCCCCAGTTTTCACTGTTAAGTCATGTCCTCAGGTTTCCCAGGTTCCTAAGCCTCTGAGCAGTTTGTGGGAGTGAAGCAATACCCACAATAGAGGAAAGAAGTGTTAGGAAACACTTCACTCTTTTGGACACCCATGAGTCCATGGGACCAGATGGGATCCATCTCTGGGTGCTAGAGAGGCTGGCCGATATCACTGCGAGGTCAACATTAGCATCAGACTCAGTATCACTTTCGAAAGGCCATAGGCTCTCCCTGCAACCCCTGACAGTAGCATCTTACTCCTAGAGCTGTCCAAGCTGAGGCTTCTGACATGCCAAAGCCATCAGCACCAGGACATACAAGAGAGCGTGTCCTGCAGTCTGCTAAGACCATCGCTGCACAATCTCCAGGCAGCCCTATCTGGTCCTGAGCAGAAAGCAACAGCTTCGTCTCAATCGGCTTTTGTGTGGCAGACACACTGTTTCTCCCCCGCTAGCAGCGGCTCTGCACCGCGGCGAATGGCCGCGCACACCGTTTGAATTGCCCCCTCAGCGATGGCGCGTTTGAACTGCACCCTCCCCCCGCCCCGCCCCGCCCCCAACGGCCGCGCCACTGTTTGAACAGCCCCCCCTCCTCCAACGGCCGCGCGCCTTTTTGAACCACCCCTCCCCCCCTCAACGGCCGCGTGCCTGTTTGAACTGCCCCGCCAACGGCCGCACGCGTTTGAATTTCTCCCTGAGGCGCACCGCCGCGGCAAAAAGGAGCTCCGCCCAACCCGTCCCGCTTCGGGATGAGGCTCCCTCCCCTTTTTCCTGCCCCGCCCTTGCCTCGCCTACTCTCGCGAGACGACGAGGCCGCCGGGTGCCTTGCGGCCGCCTGTGAGGGGGCTGGTCGACGTTGCAGGCGGCGACCGCGCCGCCCTCACAGCGAGCAAGTAATGAAGAGAAACGTTTACACGCTTAACATCCCTCTGTTAGGCTTTTCTCTCTGGGCCTTTTTTTCCCCGTTGCTGAATGAAACTGCAATTCCAGACAGAGGAATAGAAGGCCTCTCAAAGACCAGCCAGTGGCTTCCTCAGCCATTATAAAATCATTCTGGACAGAAAGCACCCAACAGCTTTAACTTACCCCTGTGAGGTGCTCCTCTTATCCCTAAAAGAGGATTACTTGTCTAATCGGCATCACCAGAAGGACATTCACCGTTCCTCGGTTTCCTCACTGCCTCAAAATGTTCTCTCTTGAACAATTTGGTTCTCTTTCTCTCTGCCTCACAGATGGACAGATAGTTCATAGAATGTGTTGTGAGTGCCTGATCTGCTTAAATGCTGCATACCTCCAGCAAGTGCCTGAGAGCGCAGGGTAGAAGCAAATCTGCAACTCCACTGCCAGTGATGCAGAGAAGCAGCTGGCTAATGGCTAATGGCTAATGGAGGGGCCCTGTGGGAAGGAGACACCAATATCTGGAGTACACTGGCACCAACTCTTTCACTGCAAGCCTTTCCCAGACCTAATAAGAATGGCGTATGAACTTTGATCAGACTTATTTTCTAATATGCTTATCACTTACAGCACTGTGATCCAAATACTTCTTATCTCATGTTCCCTATGACTCCTGGCCTCTGCACATATGAAGGTCTAAACTTACTGGTTTCTCTGTTCGAACTGGGCTGTGCAACCATGCTGGAGACTCAGTGTTGCAAAAGTGTGTGGGGGACGGTTTTTTGTAAATGCCTCAAGGTTGGAGAATAGGCGAGCTCTAGCAAGAGGGAGCTGGCCACCGGCTGGAGAGCAGCCTTTGTCTTGGCTCAATTATTACTGCCGCACATTACCAAAGACAAACTTCCGTTAAGAAGGTCTTTCCTGTGCTTCTTACTGTGGTTCTATTACCACTATTCAGCTGTGGTAATGTACAGCTTCCAGACTGAGCGCAAACACATAGAAGACCACAGGAGAAGCCGACTTGTGCTTCCTGAACTGGTACAAAATCACTCATAGCAAAGAAATGGAAAGCTAGCTTGGGTATCCTCTCTGCAGTCTGCAAGGGAGATGTGCTCCGGATACATAGAGCTCTGCAGAGAAAACACGCTTCCTCCCACACTCAGTTGTCTGCAGGCTCAAGGCTGGAGTAACTTATATGCAACACTTAGACTACGTTTTCTGTGTTGTCCCTTCCAAGAATTGGGTCTTTGGATTCACTTGCCGTAAGAACTGCCTCTCTTTAACATGGCCAATTGTATTTTAGGCATTTTCCACAATGCTTTCTAAAACCCATGTCTCAAATGCATAAGCCAATCTATCTCCTGTATGTTTAAAGTGCTCAGCACTGATGAGGGCAGCAATTACTTGCCACATTTCTCTGAAGGCTAAATAGTGTGATATGCTGGTGTTTTAAAACTGATTCAGAGATCATTTTTTCATGTAAAGAGCAGGAAACTTACTTTGGAAGGTTACCAGCTGCAGAAAGAACCTCAGGATGAGTTAAAGCTGCAGGATGTAACATATTCAAACAGTCACTGGTTATTTCTGCAAGGGCTAGAAAGCTTACACAGGAGGACGGCAGGACTTCTGGTTAGTATTCAATACATGGAGGGAGTTAGATGCTGGGAAGGGTTTAATCTCCCAGGATGTGTCCAATAACAGTATATTATTGTCATCCAATAACAGTATATTATTGTCATAAGCAATAACAAGAGTGCTTCCAATAGCATTTCCTTGGAACAAAACAGTGGGTGATAGAACATGGTGCCACAATGTTTGGATGACTCAGATTCGGATGTTCTTTGTTGTTCATACCTGCAGAAACAGCTGTGATGTTGCTACTGCAAGTCCAGCTCCTTAGCTGTACATTGTAACTTTTGGACTCCAGCCTCTTCTTAAAACTGTTAAGCAGAAGGGCTTGAAATATTTACTTAGGTCTACAGAGATGTATCTCATATAACTCTTGTACGTGGCTGATTATCTCTGAGCTCTCCAGAAACCTCTTCTCATCATGGTGTGAAGTTTGAGACTTCAGTGTGGTGACATGAGACTCTGGGAAGGTTTCTGAGGTTACCAAGTTGTTCTGAAGTGCTGCATCTTGTCATATTTCTCAGTTGATCATAATCTGTGTTTGTCAAACGGACACTGCACCTGGATGGCATGAGTTAACTCTGCCTACCGATTGAGGGGAGCCTATGCAGTGAAGGAGAAGGAAGGGGACCAAAGGGAGGTGATTTTGGGAGGAGATAAAGGAGATTAACTGGTGTCCATAATGTCTCCAAAATGCAATCTGTGTGACAGCATCGGTAACTGGAGGCACTTAACGATTGGAGAGCAAATAGCAGTGTGCAAGAGTGGGCTTTTCTGGTTACAAACCAGAGCTCAAACAGAGTGGATTTTGACTGGCTGGCAAGTACTAAGTCGCCCTAATGGCTCAGAATGAATTTTAGAGGGTGTTCTAGGCATGAATGCCAGGTAGCTGCGGTTTTTCTGAGCTTTGCTATCTTTGTGGCCCGTTGCAGCCATGTTTGCTACTCTGAGGGGCTTCATTATAATTCCGGATAATCCTTTAAAGAAATCTGACCTTCCTCTGAAAGAAGTCAAGGAAGAGAGACCCCCCCCCCCACACACCTTGGCTAAGTCTGGATTTGTATTGCATCTTCTTTTATCTTTATAAGTTTCTTAAGCAAGATGATCTCTAATTTGCAATTTTAGAAAAAAAATAAATACCGGAACTAATATCTTATCATCTCCTCTTTTTTTCATTTGAAATAAAACGACAGAAATTAGATTACATGTATTCCAAGTCCCAGCTGCAAGGCTTCTTCAATATTTAATTTAGAAATGCTCTCTGTAGGGCTGTGCTACAACAAAGCTCTGAGCTGCCTGCAGGAAGGAGTACTGGTCTTAGCTGTTTGGAATAGCACATGAAGGCCGGTTTTCCCAGCTGTCTGTGCTCATTCTGGAGTGCCAGGAGTTTACAGGGTAGGGAAGTGGCAAGGCTGGATTACAGCCATGGCCGTTTTAGTTTCAGAGTCTTACAGGAATAGGTAGCCAGCACCGCATGTCTCCAGGAATGCTCTCCTGGGCAGAAGAGGGATTTCTGCCTCCCACAAGTCTCATTGTGGCTTTCAGCAGTCTGAGACCTGTCTATGCTAGGAGACGCAGTGAAGGACAAACCGTTCTGTCGGAAGGAAAAAAAAAACCCCTACAAACCTTACTGCAAAACCCCAGCACAGATGGAAAGCCAACCTCATCTACACAACCTCACCTTTTTTTTTCAGGTGATCTTTCTAGCTGCCCCAAAGTGTACTGGCAAATGGGCACTATAAGTTATTTTGTTCTAGAAGAAATTCAGCTATGCTCATTTCAACTTATGAAGAGAAAACAGCTGAGGATAAATGTCCTCTTGTAACATCGGTTTCTGGATTGGGATTTTAATTCTTAGCTATGCCACAGACTTTGATTTACCTTGGGAAGTGAATTGAAGTAACATTTCCAAATGTGCATAAGTCCCAGTTCCAAGTGATTCAGACTCTCAGAAATGCAGTATCTCCAAATTCATGTTGCTACTAGTGGAGCAAGAATCCAAAGCTCTCTCAAGTACACCTCAATGGTAGCTTTTTTCCTTTGAGTTTTCAGACAAGACTAAAATGAACTGAGATTTACTGGGGCTGATTTAATGCTCTAGTGAACAATGTACCCTGGGGGTAGAAATTTTATCTAGGAGGGGCATAATCTGTGAATCTTTAGGACTTCTATGAAAGCACCATTGAGTCATATTCTTGCCTATGGATTTGATGCCTGCTTTGGAAATCACCACCGTTGTAGGCATGGCTCTCAACCTTGGGTAATCTTTCTTTTTAAAGTTATACCCCGGTTTAAAGAGAAATGTCTCATGTACAGTCCATCAGCTTGAGTTCTACAGATGGCTATAACAAGGCCTGCTAAGCTCACCAACTGCCAATCTCTGCTTTTACTTACTAGTTTCCTGACAGCTCAAATTTTAGAACTTTCTCTCAGAGCTCTTATCAGCTTTTACTTGGCATTTGGATAAAACTGTAAGAAACTCCCAAATTCTCATTTTGTCATCTTTCACTTTGCTCCTGTACATCACATAAGGTCAGGGAGCAGCTCCTTGAATCTCCCAGTAGAGTGCTGTGTCCCAGAGCAAGCTAATCTCTCTCTAACACACATTTCAAAACTACCTAGCCCTAAACAGCAAGCCAGTGGTGGAACTAGTCTTTCCAAAGCCTTTCTTCTCAGAACAGGTGAAAGCTTTGGGGAGCACAGACTAATTGAAAAACATTGCCTTGAATAAAACCCTTCTCAGTAGGCTTTGTAGTGGACCTAGAATGAAAATGAAGGCAAAAGGTAATTCTTGCCAGTATGAGGAGAAATGTTTTAGGCAAAGATTAAATCTCATCTCTCTCAAAATGCCATTTTGAGGAAACTGATGATGGGCCCAAAACAGCATAGCCGCAGCTCCGTTTTCAGAGTTGGGAAAGCACTTTGCTAGGGAGGTGTATTTCCTTCAGCTTTGCAGACAGATCATTTCTGCTTCCTTTTTCTCTTTTCACCTTAATTAACTGTGTTCTAGGGTCCCTACCATTCCTGGTCATAGAGGGGAGAACTGATGTAGCCAGCAAGTTCTTTCCTTACACTGCCTACCGTAATTACTATACTAGTTATTCATTACCTCTGCTCACCATTAGCCTCATACTTCTCTCTAATTACTTGAAAGGCTTGTCCACACATGCAAAGTATAACACTTTGGCAGTAGCAGCAAAAGTGTGGGTGGTGAAATTTATTTTCTGTAAGTTGCAGTGTCTTCCTGTGGCTGGGAGTACCTGAACCCGTCATCTAGCCTCCTTGTGTAGTCAAAGGAGAGGAGGTGTCACTTTCCAGAGCTATTTTGGTTATCTAGACACTCAGAACAGAACTTACTTTAGAGATATCTACCTTAGGATGAGGTAAGTTGCGCCCACCAAGAGCCGAGCTCTGTTGTGGATGGCTATAGTACGGACATCTTATCTTAACGGAGAGAAATCGCAGCCTCATCCTGAAGACAGCTTTATCAGTATAGAAGCCTGTTAAATTGGAGGAGCTGCTACGATGCAGGAATAAGATTTACTGGAGATAGGCCCTTTTCTATTGAGATAACTGTTAACTGTTGCTCCCATGCCATAGACTATGATACTAGGGAAATCATGGCTCTTCTGAATGTAATTAGGATACCAAAAGAAAATCAGGATCCTGCCTCCAAGCCTACTCTTTCTAAGTCAGTTGCTTGGCTCAAAAGGGTGCTCTGGATATTTATGCATGATCTATGAGCATTGTGGTTGAAGCCACAAAAAGCCCTATTCTTGTAGGCCAAGCCTGGAAGTTTAGAAGCCTTCAAAGGCATCCCAGCCACCGCAAGAGGAGGACAGAGTCCCACTGATCTGAGGCAGATGATCACAGCAGTCCCAGAGGAGTGGCAAACTCTAGATGTCCCCCATTGTGTTCCTCTCCAAAGCCATCTGTGTTTGCAGCCCTTTTAAGGACACGCACTGCAATGAAACCATATGTGTTTTCATTTGATAAGACAGCTCGTGGTGAAAATAGACGGGTTGTTAACAAGACAGACAGATGGCAAATTTGCTGCAATATCATGATTACTCTTCTTCAAAGAGATAATCAATAATCAGGCAGTTAGGTTCTTGTTAAATCAGAAGCAGACTCAGAGACATTTAGGAGGATGCATTTTCAAAGCATCCTTCTGAGATGTAGGGATTGAGCTTCTGTGCAGCAAGAGAGATTTCTGCATGAACCTCCTACAGATCACTTAATAATATATACCTCTTAATCACAACTAATTGTTTAGATAAGTAGCTGACATGCAATATGTTAACATTTTATGAACTATAACTTTTTTATTATGCTTCAAAGAGAATGACTCAACGTTCTCTGTCACTTTTTTCCTCTTCACTTTTTTTTCCAGTGGGGGAGGAGGGACTTCTTATTCTATATTTTTAATTTTTAGGGTTCTTTGGGGGAGTTTTGACCAAGATCTGCAATAAACTAAAATTTCTGACTTTAAGAAATAAGTTTTAAAATAGGAAACAAAATGTCTCTGAAAAGAGATAGTCCCGTTTTTAATCATAAAATGTTGCTCTGGTAGTTTTCTATATGTGATTTCAGAGTTTAGAAAAGAGAACAATACTGAATATTGCTGGTAATTTTTTCATGTCCCAGTTTCCACTTTAATAAAGTGAATTAATTGAAACTGATATGGTTTCAGTCTAACTAATTAGTTAATTAGTCTAATAGTCTAATTAACTTTTTTCTCAACTCACAGCAAAAATGATGAAGATGGGAGATTCTAATTGTTAAATGTGTTATTCTTTTTGGGGGCTGGGTTTGCTTTTTCCATTTTGAAGCTGGTGTTTGAATTTATTATTTTTTTGCTACATGAAAAATAATTGAATATGAAATGCATCACTTATAAATTATCAAAATTGAAATGTTTAGACTGAACCAAATCAGTATTTTCTTGGCTTTTCAGCTGATGAAAATGATCACCATTTCAACTTTTCATCTATGTCATGTGAACTGATACATAGATATAAAGCTATCAAGCCCTGCAGTCATCTTTTCCTCCAGTGATGGCCAAGCTGGAGGATATGTAAGTACCACCATAGCAGTTAGAAACATTAAATTATCCATATTGGAATACAATCCTGGTGGCCCATCTGACTTTGGTGATAAAAAACAAGCAAAAATGTTGATATCTTTCTTGTCAATTTATATATAGGAATGCTGCCTTAGGCCCTGAGCTCTAATATGTGTGTGTGTATATTTATATGTATATATAAACACACACACACATATATACTCATACATATATACAGACATATGCAGTCTTGCTTACACAAATGCATGCAGGTATGTGTTGGAGCAGTCTTTGAGAAACTTATCTGCAGAGAAACTTATATCTACAGAGACATAGCTGCGGGAAAGTTTACACTGGTCATGTTAAGTTTAGCTGTGCTCTTTTTCAATCCCTTGGAGCAGGACTTAAATCATGAGTCTAAACTGTGGTTAGGTGCCTTGTAAAGACCATTCCATTTATTATTAGTTTATAAGAGCAAAGATTATTTTATTCTTATAACACTCCTATGATTTAACTTGATATTTCCAAAGTGATTGACTGGTTTATAATTACTTTATAATGCAGAGCCAGTAAAAATTGATCACAAGTCTCAAAAACGTTTTTGATGGCATTACTTAATATTTACTTTGGGTTTCTGAGATCAGACTCAGCGTTATGCAATCTAAGCAGGGTCATTATTTTTCTTTACTGGTGCCCTATAATTAAGGAGAGGGATTGGTAACTACATGCGGTGAGTTTATATGATGGCGGTAGTTAAAATGATTGCTTGGTTTTAAGGGACTGTCCATATTGCTCCTGATGTGATTGGATAGAGGGAAACATTGCTGTTATGTCTTTGTATTGTCTTTGCTGAGAAACCAACACAGAGGATTGGGTTTTTGCTCGCACTGCAAGAAGCCAGAGCAGCTTGGTAGCTTTAAGAACAAACTTAATTTGCACCAATTTCTATACTGATTTCACAAATGCGCAAGCCACGAACGAGCAATTTGTATCCATTAGTCTCTTAGAACGGCTTAGTCCTCTCTTGTGCTCTGGTTCAAATTCTAGTAAAACTGCAGCCTAGTCAAAGATCAGTTATCTGGTGTTTGCAGGCTTCTGTAGTCATGGTAGGGTTCTTAGCTGATGATAAAACCTTACTTGGAATCAGAGGATTATGGAAACCTCCTTGCTTGACGTAGCTATATTGTCCTCCTGGGGTACTGCTCAGCACTAGGGATGACTTACACATGGATACAGTCCCACTGCTTTCCAGCTGGATAATAGGTGTAGGTACTCTTTAGAAGCCTAGATGCAGAAAGAGCAACTTCAGGGGATGAGAATATCACCGTGGCGGTAGGGGGCCTTAAAACCAAAAGTGGAAGTCTTTTAGAGGTATTAAGTGATGCTGATACAACATGTGCAGCATACCTGGGCTGGATCTGGCCCACTGGTAAGCAGCTAGACCAGGCTGATAAGTGTAGAGAATTAAATGAATATGTATTTGGGTATGGGAGACTCTGCTTTATGGAGCCTCAGTGTTGCACTCTGCTTGAATATTCAGTAGCTCAGGCATTCAGGGCTACGTTCATGTCTGGCTTAGCATCATGGACTGGAACTCAGTGATGTTAGTGGAGAGTCTGGCACGTTGTCACGTCAAGAAAATTGCCTGTAAAAATAGTTCACATTCACCGTTTCTTTGTCTCCTTTTGGCAGCTTGTGAATGTTTGCAGTAGAGAAATATGATCTTCTGAAAGGAAGTATGGATTACAAAGGGACTGCTCTAAATGTCTCCCAAAATTAGACTGCAAGTCTATTGAAGAGTTGGAAAAAGAAAAAAAAACACAAAAGAAAAACCGTCTTGTAAAAATGAAATGTTAAAAGCCTTGGAGAGGATAGCTCTCATTCATGCACACCAAGGAGAAGAGAGGAGTCAGGGCTGTAGCATTCAGATATTTTTCATGTTTGCATTTGAATTTAACTGTATGAGGAATAAACTTTGATGATGTACTCTTCGGAGTACCAGGCAAAATTATAAGGACACTCAGCATGTAGAAGCTAAACCAGGCAAATTTAGATCACAAATAAGGCATAAATGTTCAACAGTGAGGTTAATTACTCCTTGGAACAATTCACTAAGGGCAGTGATGGATTCTGAATCACTAGCAATTTTTAAGTCAGGAATGATTTTTTTTTTTCAAAAAGGTACTCTCGGGTTGTATACAAAATAATTTAGGCAAATCCAAAGGACTAAATTGTGCACAGAATCAGATCTCATGTTCATTATGAGCCCTTTTCGTCTTAAAGCCTATAACTTGCTTCAACAGAACTTGAAATGTATTTGCCTGCCAGCTGTTACCTATGAGATTAGCTTGAACTGCTATTTCTTTCCTATTGAGATTGGTTGACTATCTGTGGAAACTGTGTTTTCTGTGGACTTTCTTCTGAAAGCCCCTCCAGCCGTTTATCATGAGACTCACGTGAGTCTGGGCCTTTAGGGGCTTTAGTCCAGCGAGAAGAAAATGTCCCATCCAGAAAATCAGGGTGTGTGGCTTTTGAACTGTATCCTATAAGTGATAGCTCTTTCAGAAAGATAGTATAGATCACTGTTGGACTTATTCAAACCGTGACACTTTAAAGGGACAATTTTGAAAAGTCTATTTCAGTCTATAGGTATATGTATACACACAAAGTAGTGTTATACCCCAGTTCTGGAATTAGAACAAGTATTCATGTATCTGAGTTTTTGACTGAATAGATGCTTCATACCTAGCCTTAAATGAACTAATTTTTCACTTATGACAGTGCTTTTGGCCACAAACTCTTCCCCTTTTCCTCTACAATGATGGTTTGAATCACGTCAGTCTGTATTTTGTTGAACTCAACCAAGGATGTTCCAAGAAACTTAACAGAAGGAATCCGTAAGTCTTTGGCTTATTAAATGAGTCAGGGAGCAGTTCTTTTAACTAGATTACTTTGTCGTCAGAGAGGGTTTCACTCCCTATGAACACATGTTCCAAAATAAGCAGGTTTTTTTATTAAACGGTGTGCTGTCTTGAACCTGCCATTATTGGAATTCAGCTTGCACTTACTTTTGTGAAATGCCTAATGCACCAGTCAGAAAATACATTAACCTCTTACTCCAATTATATACACAGTAGGTGCATTATTGGCAAAGCAAATGGATGGTGAACTTTGCATCCTCAAAGAAGCCTCTCTTCGAGCAAGTACTTCTGAATCTCTTCCATATTCATCATGGATAATGTGCTCTCTTACTGTGAGATACTTTTAAACAGGCTACTCGTAACTCCACAGGTAGACTCTATGTTGCTCTTCAGCCTTTAAAAAGCAATTCAGAGACTCATTGTATTACAGCCTTCTCGGGTTCTGTGTGTGCTGTTTCAGCTGCAATAAGGCTCTATATTTCAAACTCTGAACAGGACACGTTAGAAACTTTAGTCAGAATATGCCAAATCATGAATGTGAATCACTTCAGGAAAAGATGCTGATTTTGCTAACAGTGATAAATCACAGTCTTTTTTCATTAATGTAACTATACCCTTTTATGGGACAGATTTTTACTTTTCACTTGAAATATATTTGGGGAGAGGAATGCACATGCCCTTGTAAACATGTACAAAAATTCAGATATGCTGAAAAGTAAAATTTTTAATCCAAATATTTTCATATTTTAACATGAATTTTCATTCCAAAACTTTTAAATTTAATTTTTCTAAATTCTCCTAATTCAAGTGATTTCTACTAAAATGAGTAGAAAATTTGCAAGTTTGTGAAAGAAAAAACACAAAATTTAAACTTTTCACCTGACCCAAAACATTTTTTTGATTTCTGAAATACTGAAAACTTTTATTTCATATGGGAACAGTGTTTTCTCACTGTCAAAATTGCTAGTAGTGTAGGACCTGTTTCCCCTCTTCTCCAGTACCTGCATTAGGTTGGCATCCTCTGTTGTGTAATGCAAAGGTGAAGGCACTTTCTCTCTCTTGGGTTGTATGAAGGGCTGTGTTTGGGGGAGAACTGTGGGATAATGTCACAGGGGTGGAGGAGCCTGGTAGCAGCATGGTGATCCTCAGTGACATCTGAATGAACAGGCCAGCAGCACTGGGTTTCCCTTGCAAAGAGGGCCCAGGACAAGCTACTCTTTGACTGCAGGAGTCAATATAAGTGATGACCATCTGTAATCTATCCCTCTTTCAAAGAGCAGTCTCTAGAGTATTTGTAGGCACACTGTATGTCTCATCCATCACCTCCACATCCCTGCTTCCAGGTGACATGAGCTTGACAAAGCACAGATATGACTAGTATGCTTAGATACATAGGGGAAGCCTTGAAGGATTTAGAGCCATGAATATTCATCTTCTTTGCAGGCCTGGCCCACTGGTTTCCATAGTGACTCTGCACAAAGACAGGGTAACTCCTGGCTGCTTGGCTGTGTTTGGTTCTCATTAGATTTGCCCACTCATTCTGTTTCTCCCCAGGCATCTGTGATTTTCAGAAAAACCCTTTTCCTTTCTTGTGGATCCCTAGACCTTCCCCTTGATTTTTCCATAATGTCTGACCCAGAAACTCCTTCGTATGCACAGCTTCACCCTTCTGAGTGATCTAGAACCCCTGCCACAACGTGTTTCCCAGTCTGTAAGAAAGCTGATTCTGTGACCATCTCATGCCCATATGTATTCCAAGATGTTCCCATCCCTTTTGAGTAGCCCACAATTCCCTTCCAACATTTCCCCTCACCTTTCCAAGTGGCCTGCATCTGCCTTTATGCTGACTTCTCTCCTTGCTGCAAGTGGTTAAGGTGTCTTTGCAAATGCCTCCATCTCCCTTCAAAAAACCCTCCCCATCTGAATGACATGCCCTTCCTCTCAGCCAGTATTTCGTGACTCTAGGGATGTGGCTATCATAAGTTTGTGACAGAGCACATTGACAGAGATGTGATTTTCAGGAGAGGGTTTTCTTCTATGTTTGACAGAAATAAGTCAACAGGAGTTAATGATTTTGCTTCTTGTAACAAGGCTGACTTTGAGATCCCTGAAATACCTAACAAAAGGCCAGGGGTGCTCGAAGAAAGTTCTAACAATAGCTGCAAAGGGATAGAGGTAGAAGAGAGGTCTGAGATCTCAACCATATACTCAGCCAGGAAAGGGATGGGTTGCGTTGCTTCTTGCTCTGGCAACTTCTAGAACTATAAGAATGGGCCTAGATGAACCTGTATTTATTTACACAGCTTGAATTTCTGCAGGCTCTTTACAAGGTCCCTTGTAAGACTCCTTAGCTTGATAGTGCACAAATGAACGCATAGGTGGCTTCTGTAATAGCAGAACTGGTATTGACTGATGTCTTAGCACTGAATTGGAGGAGTCAGGCTGATGGTTACTGTCTCTGGGGGGCATTCCTGTTTTAGAGGCCTACCTTAATTATCTCCTTGATCTTTTGTTTCTGCCTGCTTCCTGTATAGTCAGTGGAGCCAAAACTCCAGACATCTCTGAAGGTTTCCCATGAGTATAGGAAGAACTGAAGTCAAGTAGCTGGCCAGTTTCTCTGATACAGGTGCCCAGTTGCCTTGTGTGTTTCATGCAGCTAGAGCTTACTGAATATTTTTTCCCATGTAAAAGCCTGTTTGGATAGATGCGGATGAAGAATTCCAATGAGAAAATATTTAATAAATATATATATTCATATAGGCATGCTCTGACATTGTTTCACTTTTCCAGCATTTGTATTGTGTGTTTTTCCTGTTTGCATTATTTTGCATGTCATTGTTTGTCAATAGTAGTTCTTAACAGATGCTGCTATTAATGAATATGTAATATAACTCTTTTAAAAAGGGTATAATACTTCAGATGTTAAGTGCAGCAGTTACTTAGCACTGATTGAAAATCTCATCTTTTCTACATCCAAATGTCTCTTGTTTTTACTATAAAGTGTCAAACTGTTTGATTACACCAAGCTGCAGACATTTTCATCTAGCAAGAGATGAGACATTTCAATCAGTGCTGAATAGCAACAGCACTTAACGATGTCAAAAAAACCAGAATACATGAACTCCTGTATGATGCCATATTTTCTATGCCAATGGGAGCAGTGTGCTTCATGAAATAATGGGGAAATAATAAAAATAATATAAACAGGGACATAATCCTATTTTGAAAATGAGGAGTAAGTATATTTAGAAAGCTGATATTTTACAGAATTTCTGTTTAATGAGATATTATATTTTGAAAATGAATTGTCAAATGTTAATTTCTGGTGAAATAGGAATTCTGAACTTCAAATGACTCTCTACAGATTCTGTAGCCTAGTTTTCAAAGAAAATGAGGCTAGTGTGTTTGGGCTGCCTCTGCACATATCTGTCCATTTCTTTCCATCAATGCCTTTTGAACCCATTGGCCAAGTTCGAGTGAATTTGGCAAGGGATTAGAGGTCTCAGAGATAATAAAGGTCTATGAATTTTGTGGAAATCAGAAGCCGGATGGAGGCAAGAGATCCCATAAATATTCTGTTCTCAGGAGGGAAAAGCTTACATGAGGGTATGTTCTTTGACTGCTAGAAGGCTCCATATGTAGGACACACACAGATAGGGAATCGGGCTTAAACTGTTCCTTTGCTTGTGGAGTGATTTTATGCTGGAAGTGAAGGTATGGAAAAGGGATTCAGCTCATCTCACTTTAAGTGCTAGCTGCAAGGCATCTACCTCAGAAAGATGTTATTTGCAGAGTTAGTGGAAATAGACACTTCTGAAATCCAGCAGCAGCTCTTCTAACCTATTTTGGATGTATAACTAAGGAGATGCTTGCAAATTTAAGTTGTAAATTTCTAGGTTTTGGCACGTCCTGTGAAAGGTTTTGGTCTTCTAAAGTCATAAAAGTTTAGGTGCCTCTAAATTAAGACGCCCTCCTTGCTTCCAGTTTCAGGATACCTGGTGTCATCTTCCAGCGCATCATAGTAGGGCTGCAAAGCACAGCTTCAAACCAATGCCCAGCATGGGATTTAGTTATCAGGCTCCTACTGATACTAATGAGAAAAGGTATGATATAGCTTAATCCCTTTTTGTTGCCTGGAAAATGCAAAGCCTAGTCCTGCCAACCTCTTGCTCCTTCAAGGGATTCTGCTCATACTAATTGTCCTATTAACTTTAATAGAACTGCTCATTTGGGGAAGACATTGCATTTCTAGTGACGGCTAGTCTCTCTCTTCTCAAGTTACCTAGCAGAACCAGAGGATTTTAAAAATAGGTGGCCAGAAATATTCTATTGGAGTAGTTTTCTGTAAGAAAAAGCCCCAGTTCCGTGTTTCATGGCACAACATTGACTTCAGTTGATTTTTTCCTTGGGAAATCATGAGAACATGTCTTGACTTTATCATAAAGTGTCTGCACTCACTGTACAGGAGGAAACAAACCATGCATCATTTGGAAGATTTGCACAAAACCTCTCCTTCACTGGGATGAAAGCAAGCTTGGAAAGCTCCACATTTCAGGATAGAAATCCCACCTTTCCAGAGGTTTACCTTGAAAACCCCAGTTCTGCCATTCCAGCCATAGCGTCCAAGGAGGCAGACACTGGTGCGTGTTCAGCTACAGATAGAGACACTCAGGACACACAGCGTGATACTACAGGTCGTCTTCCACTGACACTGAATGTCAAGCCATGGGTCAGGGCATTGGCTAACCTATAAACACAACAGTTCCTCTTTAAATGGTGGATATAGCATACATTCCTCATTTGCAGTCCCTCCATGATGGAGACATTAGCATGAATTATAACTGACTTTCAGGGGAAGGATCTGTATTTTTGAAGTGGAAGCAACAAGCGATGTGGCAGATGGCTGTTCAGAGCATGTGTAGTTACAGTGTCTGTTCATGTCTGAAAATGTGGGAGTCTCTGTATGGGAGGCTGGTCATATGTGGGTGAAGCTATTCTGCACTTTGCCATGTCACTTCTCGAAAGTGACCTCATGCATTCAACAACTGGAGAAACATCCCCTGCCACAGCAGGGTTTTAAGGGTCATCTCTTCTGAATAGTTTCTGCATCCATGGAGCACAGATGATGGTAATTCAAAGTGACAGGAGCGCCTTCTAGCCCGTGGCATTGTCAGCAAGCCAGACTGCTCAGTGATGACAACCCTGCTTCTTCAACAGACTCTGGACTGTCACTCCCCATTTGGCTTAAACCAATGAGGGCTCTGATGAACTGATTTCAGTGAGAACAAATAAACTGCAACTGCTGCAAAGGGCAAAATGCAAGTGAAATTTGCATCTGAAAACACTCCTGATGTGTAGGGGGGGATGAGGAAGTCTTGTAAGGCAAAAACAGGTCAAACCTCTAGGTCAGGAGACAGACCTGATTCAGTTGTAGCTGAGGATGATGGTTATTATATTGGGTTGCTGACTGAAAAATCTGCTGGTGAATGATGCCCAAGAGATTGATGTGCTCTGCTTCATCTCTGACTAGGGGCAATTTGCAGCCCCAAGGCACACTCTCTTTGTAGTGTGTTTGCCAGTGGGGGTCAGCAGCTATAAGCTGGAGCCTCCTGTTTTAGGGCACTAATCATTCTAGAGCATCCACTGTCAAGTGCACGGGGCTCTAAGACCATTTGTCCAGATTCTTCCACTGTCTGTATGACATGCAAGCACATTTCCAGATGCAGACTTAACTACATTGGCCAATTTTCCTTTTGGAGAAAAGGGAGATGGGCTAGACACAGTCATGTAAAAGGGAAAGTATACTAGGTTCAGGGCTATATAAAGGGGATCCACGTCATGTATTTGGATTGTGAAACAGGGAAGATACATCCCTGGAATGGGAGGTGCAGCTTTTGTGTTTTGGTTGTAGAATGGGCCCATGTGCTTTGAGCATGGGCAGTGTTCCTTCAGGGGGACATTTCCACAAGGAAAAGGTTGTGTATAAAATTGAGTTTATGTCCCTAAGCTTGGGTCCTCCTCTGGGAATGTCACCCAAGGATGTGAATTTGTACCAGGACTGGAACATTAACCACAGGGTTAGATAAATCTCCAAGCATCTGTCAGCTGGATAACGAGGAGGGAGAGAAGCCACTTGGATATATAATTTTGATGCACAGATATGTTTGTTACTGGCTGTTCATCTTCATTCGGACTCTTGTAACAATGATGTCTGTATGGAGATTTTGTAAATAAATAGCTTTACTCTAATTTGACATGCGCTAAGGGGGATTTTGAGTGACTAGCAAATGCCTGTATAGTCAGTGCAGCTCAGAGTAGGAATAATCTTCCATAGAGTAGATGTCTGCATTTGGTGAGTCATGTTGCAGACAAGCCTGTCTGATGAGTCCCACCCTACCGATCAAATTCAAATGTCAATAGTATTCTAGCAAAGCATGCTGAAATTTTTTTTTTTGGTATTTTGAGTTTTCTCCATTTGGTATTACGTGAGGTGAAATAACGTGTGGCAGGGAAAAGATCCATGAAGAAAAAAGAAAATTTTGTGAGGTTCTTGGGTAGAAGTTCAGCAAAACTCCAGGATAACCTGCTTTGGGGTCAATCTTCACTTTCTTCAGACAGCTGGAAGTTTTTTGTTTGGCTTGAGAGAATCTTCTGTTTTGTATGCTTATTCAGTCATAGTGTCTGGCTCCTTGGGAATCACTCAATACAGAGTTTAATGCAGACAGTTCAGAGACAAAACCAACTGCAAAGACCTGTGTGCCGAGACAGGCTGCCCTTGCGCTGCGTACCACAGAGGAAGGTGAAGCGTACGGCATTAAACCAAAGAGTCTGAAAACTCTCGGGTCTAACGATTGCCCAAGACGTCTGGGGGATTTATCTGTGTTGATTCTTGTAAGAATGTTAACACTTTTACTTGTCAAGTTTACCTGCCTCACTGGAGAGCTTTGATGAAACTTATTAATTAGTCTTTCACAAAGTGCTTTGAGATTTTCAGATGAAAGGTGCTATAGAAGTCGAAGGGATGTAGAGCATGCATTACCAGCTGAGAGCTACATGAAGAGTTGGAGAGGGTTGAAAGGAGCCCTGCCAATTAATTTACACTTGAACAGAAGATTTTATTTTTCTGAAAAAAACAAAAACCAAAAAAAATCAAAAAGTAAACATTGAAAAGTTCAATGCCTCCCTCGTAAAATGATGCCTTTCTATTTGGTTTTGTACAGTTTTGCTAATCAGAGCATTAAGACTTGAAAATGTAGTTTTTTTGTGATACTCAAGAAAACATATGAAATATATAAAAACTCCTTTAGCACCTTGAAAGTCAGGTAAAGAGAAGGTATGTTAAGAGCCTGAGGATGTTGAATGATTACCAAAAAAAGAGCTGGAACTAAAGAAAACAGCCAGGAAGAGTTGCTACTGGCAGATCTGAGGTGGGACTGGCATCTGCTGTGGAGGTTGCATCATCATTTCCCTTTTTAAAACTATGTATGTTTGCAGTTTTTCTGTGATACAACAGCATCTATGCTGATGATGAGACTATGCTAAGTGCCAGCCTCATGCATCGATGGAGCCTGCGCCATCCCAGCACCCAGGTGCTGAAGGGGACTTTTCCTGCCAAGATATGTCTCAGCAGCTGTTGGGCACCAGTTCTGAGAGCAGCGTAACTGCCATGTCCATTCAAGGGCCCCAAGAGAAAGAATTACTGATTGTCTCAAGTGCAGAGACGTGAGAAGCAGAACGCTGGGCGTAGGCCCACTGGCAAGAGAGAAGAGGTGGGAAGAGAGATACCCAGAGCAGAGGCAAGTGAAGGAATGAAGGGTCCATAAGCACTTGAAAGCATGAATTGGAACTATACAATTAAACATCTAGAATAGACTGGGGGTAGTTTAGGTAGAGAATTACTGTCCAGAGAGACAGGCAACCAATTTGTGCTCAAATCAAAGCACCTCTTTTTGAAACACACAAACTGCACTGTCTTTCACCATCCATAGAGGTTTGACTGTAGTCCTTTCTTGCTTGTTTTCCATTTTTCCAGAGCAAAATCCACAGAATCTACAAGTATAATACATAGATGTACGTGGGGGAAGAAGGGGAAGAGATGTTAATTTATTTTATTTTTTGACAATTTCCCTTTGGAAACAAAACCGTGTCTGAAGGGTCTAAAGCCTGTGGCTACAGAGACCTCTTGGTTCCACGTAAATTGTGCCTTTGTTTGGATGCTGAGAGGCTTAAGAAAATAAATTCTATATGTCAGTAAATATTCATCCTGGGAATAAGGAATGCCTTCTTCAAAAACTTCCGTGCAGACTGGTTCTTCCTACCTCCTAATGCTGAATGATGTGTGGATATTCTCAGAAATAACTTGGTGTTTTTCAGGACGGGAAAAGTAGGTAGTCCTGAGGCAGTGGTTTCTTGTGGAATTTTCAGCTGAATGACTTTCTTGAAGCCCCTTTAGCTTCGTCTCTTATTTCGAAGAAAACCACAGCATAAGAAAGAAGGGTTTTATTATTTGACTCTGCATGAAGTTATCCTCAGGAGATTTTCAGGACAGACTTGCCCTTTGCCCACTGCTGTCTTCAGGGCTATTATCAGCTGGAAACCATGAGAAGCTGTTTACTCGAAGTAAGGGCTGAGAGAATGGGATGGGTTGCAAAACTAGGCAAACAAAATTTACATATAAAGAAGCAAATAGATGGGGTAAGTGACCTAAAAGAAAGCAATGCACAGTCCACTGCATTGCCCAGAATGAAACAAGAGAAATGCCCTATTTTTTCTGTGACTCAGAGCAGCGAAAATTCTTGTCTGGAAACTGCAAGTACTTTTCTCCTGAATTCAGATACTCAGACTTTCACGTCAGTTCATAACTACACCAAAAATGCTTTGGCCTGAAATGGAGTTCTGATCTGAGGAGCTACTGACCTTGGCTCCCCTCTGTGCTGTGGCCGTATGAAAAATCTGAGTTACATTCTGCTTCCAGGTATGTCTCATTGAACTAGGTTTCTCCTCTGTTAGGTCAGCTCTTGTATCTGTAGTACAGATCATATTATGCTCACTGACATTTTCCACCTGGTTTCCCAAAAAGGTCTTGAAAGTATCTATCCATCAGTTCTGACATGTAGTCTGATGGTGATCAGTTTTAAAAAACCTAGAATACTCATGCTGAGGCATTCTGGAAGTCTGGAAAGTTGGTGGGAGAGGAAAGGAAAGAGCAAATGTCTCCTGCAAAGGCAATCCTGCTTGGTTCCTCCCAAAAGAGATTTGAATGGCCTGACAGTCTGTGTGCAGAGAATGGTCGCTGTTAGTCCACCTTAGTAGGGGGAGAAATCGTTCCCCAAATTAGGGCCAAATTCTGATGTGTATTCTAGACAGCCACTGATGATATGTGCGAAATAACAAGTACTATATTCAAGTATGATTTTCAAAGCGTAGTGTCCAGGTGACTGAGTAGTACCTTTGGCTCTAGACAGCTGTCACCGCAGCTTCTATGGGGTGTTTTTAATCAGATACAGAAATCTCCCAGAATTTTTTAGAATTTGTACCTATTTTCCATGTGCTACCTCCTAGGAGTTATAGTTGCAGTTACAACTCATTTCCTTGTGTGGCAGTAATACTAGCCACCCCACTGCATCCTGTGCTATGCTGATGTGGGTTCAATAAATGGGTTCAAGTATGACTTCATACTTGTGTCACCGTCCTGATGTCAGCAAACCCTTCTGACTTACGCTGCGGAAAATGAAGATAGAACTAGGACTTGCTACTCATATTGGCAATAATTATGATGTCCCTCTGACTGACTGAGAGGCGTTTCATTTCAAGTGAGTCTCTCTTACCTGCCACCGCTCTCTTATTCTTTGCTCATGTTACACCTACAAAACACAAGGTTCCTGCACACTTCTCCCCCTGCCCCACACCCTACCTTTTCCCCAAAAATTAATTTGTGAGCCCTCTCAGGCAGAAGTAAAGCATCTACCATGGCTATAGAGTCCCCATCAGCTCTAGTAATAATCATTAATCATATGTAGCTTTGTGATTTACTATTTTATAAAAATAGGTAATACAACTTGTGCAAGATGTACATACACAAAGGTTCCAGAAACCGTATCTTGAGTCATTTCTATCTACTATGCTTTAGTGCTGGGAAAAACTACCAAAGTATGTAATCCCTTTCCTCAAAACTCTTATACATGCAACCTTTAACTCTTCTTTAAAAGATTTTTTCCTCACAACACCTTTTCTAAAAGGAATTTTTCATCCTGGCCAACTCTTCCTCTGCCTGTTAGGATGGAGGTAGGGACAGACCTGGTGCAGAGCTCCTTTGAGCTTCTTCTTTTGTCATGAGTGTTTTGATCCTCCTCAGCCACCTGAAACTGTCCTGTCCTGCAGGGCCAACTCCTGCCTTTCATATGCAGCCTTCAGGTGCTTGTGGACTCTCCTCCTTTGCCATTAGACTGTCCCCATATGTCTCTTTATATTAATCTTACTGTAGATTCCTAGGGAGCTAGACAGGGAGGCTGACCTAAGCAATCTTTTGGTGCTGTCAGCACTCTTAAAGGTTGTGAAATAGCTGCTCAGCAGAAGAGACAATGAATGTTGTGAATGGGAGCCACAGTGAAACATGAATTGGCCCCTTAACCCACTTAGTGAACTTCTTAGAAACTCCGTTTGCAGGTGAAGCAGTCATGAATACAGAGCAATGCAAGGTAAATAGATCTCTGGAGCATGTTAATATTTTAAAAGTTGCACAAAACTATATAGACAGCTGTGCTTTGGCCAGCTTCTGCCCATCCACCTTGAACTTTGGGCAGTCTCAGGCTATTTTCTCTTCAAGTCCAACACTACTGCACCGGCGACAGAACATGTCGTAGAGGAGCTATGCGAGTAGATAGGTTGAAGCAGGATTTGCTAAAATTGCTCTGATCAAATTTATATCCTGAAGAAATGCGTCATAAAATAGTTAAGGATTGATTTTAAAAATGTGGTTATTGGTGGAGATAGTTCTCTCTCCTCCTACTTCTATAATGAAAATCTCCAGATTTTTTCCCACAGGGATTACTGAAGACATTTTTGATCCAAAAGCAGAATTCAGGAACTTTTTGTAAATGTCTTTACATTTTGTCTTTTTAAATGGAGCATCTTTTCTGATTTCGTCTTTTCAGTTGAAAAACTGAACTGTTTACATGGGATTTGCATTGAAAGAGGTGACTTGATTATGGTGTGTAAGTACCTCACAGGTACTTAGTCGTCAATATTTTCAGTTAAAATATCAGTTATCTTATTCAGTATCTTCTTCCCCATCTAAAATGGAGGAGGTTTCAGGGAGACAATGCTTTATGGCAGTGATACTCAGACAGCTAGAAAGCCTGGCAGAATCACAGGATCAGTCTCAGTCCAGAAGCCTCAGTAACCCTCTGCCTTTACATTTATTATTGTTACATCCTGTCTTTTCCCTGTTTTGATGGACAGATTAATAAACATAATCTGATAAGCCATGTCAGAGTTTGGTCAGGTTTAATACCAGAGTTCATACAGGTTCTGTCACAGGCCATAATGAACAGAAACAACGTAGACCTGGCTTTTATATGTCTGAGCTATATCGTCTGTAATAGCACAGTACCTTCTAGCTCCATGTCCTAGCAATGACCCGGCTTTCATTCAGATAAGAGAATATCTATTTCTTCACTCCTACAAGCACTTTCTGTGGCAGCTGGAAAGGTCTCTTCCCAAGCACAGCCACATCTGACTTCGCCCTACTTCACGTAATTTCAGAGAACTGAAAATGCTTTGAATAAAGGTAGAAAATGGATCCTACAGAGGCAAAAGTTTAGTGCATTTAAACTCCATTGCAAGTATTGGCCAGACCTGACTTCTTTGGACTTGTGGAAAGATTAGGTGAACCGCACTAATACAGTCGAAGCAGTTTCCTGGAGACAAGCAGAAATGACAGAATGGCTCAGCGAGTCCTAAGCAACCTGAGCATAGCATTAGCTCGTGAAGCCTTGTGCACATCTCTGCAAAACCACACTCTGGCTTTTAAAGCAAAGCTGTAATTTCTGTGTGTAGTACATGATCCTCCTATGGATCTCTGTTAAAAAGCCTGTACACAATTGAGCAGTACCAGAATTTTCAATATCAAAACACCCTCCCTCTAATAAATAATGTCCCTAAATAAGATGTAAGAGTGAAAAAAAAATATTGAGGCTTTTAAAGAATGGTGGATATCAGATTATTTTGCTTCTGTTTTCTGGATACTAGGATTGTTGTCCAAGTGGTGGATCCACCCTCCACAGTCACTAGTGAGAACTTGTTTCTTTTAAAAGCAAATTTATGTTAATTAAAAAAAAGTTTTATTGAAAAGAGAAAAAAAATTGGAAAATACTTTTGACAACATTTTGGAATCAAATGTGAAAATACTGGGAAGAAGAACAGCAATTGTTTCCCCCAAAGAAAGAAAAAAAGATTTTTCCTCTCAATTCCTTAGGAAAGGTGAGGTAAATTATTTTTGAAAGAGACATAGCATGTCACTTTCCTTTTTAGAAACAATGCTTTCAATTTTTAAACTGCAGAATCTGACTGGTATTGGGTGGTGAAAGTGTGAGAAGTAACACTTCCAAGGGCTGTTTAATGTTTTCCAGCTTAAGGGCAGATGCAGACTTGATGTGACTACAGAGAGGAGAGGGAAATGAATCCTTCTCCCTTGCCACAGAGAAAGAGAAGGCTTCTCCCCTCACCATTTTCCCTATTGCCTCTTGTCTTGCTGTGCAACTGGTAATGGTTCATGGTCCTGAGAATGGCCAGCTCTGTAGCAGGAAGAGTGGAAGACAGGGAAAAGAGGGAATGGGGGGAAGAAGCCCCCTTAGCACTGCTGGCAAGTCCACAACTGCCTAAAGAATTGGAAGGTCTCCAAGTCTGCAAGATGTGCACTCTTCTCTTCCTGATATAGCTCCAGGTTTTGTTCAGTGAAAACCCAGCCAAGAGTGGTGACTTGAAAACTGGTTAAGGAACCGCTTGTTACCATTCAGTGCTGAGTTCCATCTGCCAAAAAATGGAAAAAAGGCCAGAAAAATATGGGGGAAGGGCATATTCTTTCTCTGTGCTTTTCTAGTTTGACATTTCAAGTGAGATACTGTTTCCCAGTGGGAAAATTCAAATTATAATTTCCCTGCAAAAACTCAGAGGGAAAAAAAATAATAACATCCTCGATCTTCAACTCAGCAGTAATTCTGACTACCTATCTTCCAGGCACAATGTTCTCTTTCCTAAGGGAACTGAATTAATTTTGATAAGCAGTATTTCAACTTTTAATAGAGGTTTCCTCTTTTTTAGCATCTGATTGATATCTTCTATTTTTCTGTTTTTTGTTTTTTGTTTTGTTCACCAATTTTCTTCAAAGGCTTCCTTGATTTTCACCAGAGCGTGTCACATAGAGCCCCTCCTCTTGATCAGATTAAACTTTAAATTGTGATTTGCAGATATAATCAGTGAATTGCACAAGTCCAAAACAAAAGCCCAGGACAAATTGCAGGTTCTCTTAATAATGAATCATTGCCAAGCATCCAGATGCTGGAGCAAGCAAGTTCTTACATGAATCAGCTTGTAAATCTTAACAGTCTCTGTTAACAGCACGTTTTCCTCTGACCATGAATATTCGTTGGAAAATGACCTTAGCCTCCTACTTGAGTCTGTATGCAAAGGTGTGCATGAATAAAAGCGAGTAAATGAAAATATTTACTCGTCAAGGCAAACTCAACATTACAAAGAAGAGCCACAGTTCAGCATGCATAAATATATTGAAAGTGATTTGAGTGCTGACAAAGGCAGTGGCAGGTTGCAACACTAAGGTGGCTGAATGACTTAATTGGGAAGGCTTCTCAGGATGCTAGTTGCGCCAAAAATAGTCATTGAAATGGATCCATTTCCTCAAAAAATTTTGGTTTTACCCCTCCCCCCCCCACAAAATTTGTTTGGAAAATTCACGCCTGGCTCTACTCCTTCCCCACAAGCAACTGCAATAGTTCCTTAGTGTGTTCAGGCAAAGGGTGGCTCAGTGCTGCCTATGCTGTGGGCTTCATGCCTGTTTTGATGTACCAACAGCAATCATGTACAGCCATGTAATAACAAAGCCGTCTTCCTAAACAGACAAAATGACAGCATCTGGGATTGAGCCCTTGCGTGAATTCACACTCTCTGGGAGATACGATGTTTTGGTAGAAAGTGATGTGGGCCAGGTAAAATGTTGTCCTCTGGACTTGACCCCCTGCTCAACCCACCAGCCAAACCATTATGGTCTGATACCTCAAGCTATGGGCAGGAATCCAAAGACTCTTCATTTCAGCCTCATTCACCTTGTTTACACCTCTGTCTCCCTGTGTTTACGTAGGAACGTACAATAGAGACATCCTTTGTGTGGTGCTTCAAGATAAAAGCGCCATCTAAAAACAAGACGCTTCTTTTCCTCAAAGGAGTAGGCTCTTTTCATGTGTGTTTTGTTTGTATTGCAAGACCATTTACTGGCAGAAGGATAGTAGCATTCTTGTTCTCAGTTCTTGGCATCTGTCTGGCTAACTCCTGCCTTGAAAGTGAATGAAACTAATATTTTATCCCCTTTTTACAATAAGTTATTTCTTTGGAAGCTGAAGTGTAATGAACTTGCTGTTTATTATAATTAACAAAAAAATCCCTATGCCTTTAAATTAGATCATAAATCTTTCAGTGAAATTCAATACTGCAGTGATTATGTTTTCTTTCTCATAAAAGATTCTTCAGTGATAGGAGACAGGCAACTCCTGTTCCAAATAATATGACCCTGAGGACATTCCCTGTAACACATTTGGCCTTTTTCTCTGTGGCTTCCTTCTTTTCTGATCGTCTGAGATATAGCTTTAACCCAGCAGTGCTCGCTAGTGAATTATAAAACAACTTATGTTGCACAGAAAATTACTTTCTGCTGTTTTAAAATCAGTCTAATTTAGATTGCTTGTCTTTTGGGAGGACTGGGAACTGTATGTACAGTTTCTAGCACAGTACTGTTCTCAGGGTAGCTGAGGAAGTCTTGATGTTACTGCCGTACAAATAAATTTGTCAAGTACCACTCACTGAACACCAGTCCACTGAAGTCTTTGCATCGCTGTGGTTATATAGCTTATGCACTTAAGACACAGCTCTGTGGCTTCTCTTCCTCTCTCCGAGCACATTGTCAGACAGATTTGTGGTTCTCCAGCCATGGAATTGGGTGCAGCCTACAGAAAAAGCTGGAAAGCGGCACTGTAGCATCAGATGAAATCTGGGAGTCTGCACCTACAACATGCTCCTTAGCTACAGCTGTATATTGTGGTCTGCGCATCATATAATGCGCTCAGTGCTTTGGCTGCGTGTTCCTCGTTTTTCTGCACTGAGTGACTGGACCCAAGGAATCACAGACATTTGAAAATAGGAAACTTGTGAAGGGCTAATATGAGATTGAACTGAAAGTGGGCAGCAGCCAATTCATGTAAGTTGATTTTGCTTCTCTTTCAAAAAGAATTATGTTCAAATTATGGCAGTCCCAAGTTTGATTAAGCAGAAATCACAAGGCCACTCAATATCTTTTCCCCCTAGATTTAAGAAAACAATTTTACAAAGCAAAGCCTGCCTGGCTCTGTACTGGTTTTGTACACAGAACTTACTTATCCTGGCGGAAAAAGAGGATGGAGAGATGTAAGAAGTCTTATCTTGGGGACAAACTATTTCTCAGACTTGCCCTTTTAACCATCCAATTTATGTCTGCATCTAAATCAGCAATTTTTATACTCTACTGTGCCACAGCCATTTGGAGTTTATTTATTTTGGGGACCGTATTCTACCAATTAAACATCCATTCATTTATGTTTACATCACATATATTTGTAACAACATTATATATGAAACCTTGTTACAGTTTCATTAAAATCCTTTAGGGTAACAGTAACCTTATAAATTTCTTCATAAAAATCTGTGTCAAAACAGCCCGGCTTCCCAAATGTCTTGTTTAAACATCTGCATTACCTAGTCTAAACATATTCCCTTCCAACAAATTAACACGTCGCAGGGCCTTACTGCTTGTTATCTACTTAGCAAAGAAATGTTGCTTTTCTACATAAAAGGAAAACTATTCTTACTCCCATTTCTGTTACACCACCTGACAGTTTCCAAACAGCTGGGTTTTGGAAAGGCTAAGTTCCTCCATTTGTCAAAACCCTCCTGTAATCATCAAATAGCACAAGAAACCGTCAGCATGTTCTGTGTCAGATAGATAGTATCAGAAATTGGATTCGTGTCCCCTAATTTTAAATGTCAAAAGTGGAGGTGTCCTCATTTGTTCCACATATCCTGAGTTCCTCTGTAATCAGACAGAAATCACGTTCAATTCATCTCCCCTCAGAAGTGCTCAAGGCAGACATCTAAACTAGATCATATGAACTGTTCTCCAGCGTTGCCTGATCCTTTCTCTTACCAATAAATGAGGCTCAGGTGAAGAAGATTGCACTGTATGTCTGCTTTAGGTTCCCAAGTGTGGGATGGAGTTATGATGCTGACTTCTAATAGATCTTTGGGATTTAGTGAGAAAATGGTTGAGCATTCACTTTCTGGCAGGATGTTTTTAACCTGGCAAAGGCTTTCAGCGTCTTTTTTTTCGTTTAGTTTTCCAACGCTCCCTCAGTCTCCTTTTCTCACTCCCACCTGCCAAGAATCACTTCCTGTATTCAGATGGCGAAGACAGCCAACAACTTCAAGGTAGAATGTAGCTGAGATAGTGCCCCCTCATCCAGAAAAAAACAGTGCCCTTGTGATAGGTGAAGAATGAGGCTCCTGAGGATCTATCTGCAAAGACAGCTTGTCTTCCCTGATAGAGAGTTTCCACTGAAACATCAGTGAAGGATTGAGCACAGTGGCTCTGCTTCATACCCCCCTCCTGTCTGGGAGTGATTTAGGAGTTAATATTTGCCATGGTTCTTTTTCTTAGCTTCTTGTTTGATTACTTTGAAAGATACTGGATCCTGTTTGAGATAAAAGCTACTCTTACGGATTGCAGTATTGGAAGCAAAAGGAACGATTTGAAAAAAAATACAGCACTAATTCATCCAGAGACCTTTCTGGCTTGTCTCCTCTTGTGCACTGCGCCCTATGGTGGAACCTGTCCCTTCCTATCGGCTTCTCTAGGGAAGCACAGTCCCTGTGCAGCTAGGGAGAACGATTGCGAGAAGTTCAGCACATGGAGAACTCCTAGCAGTGACTTTACCTCCCTTCCTAGCTCATTTGGAGCACGTGGAGACAAAATTCAGACCCCTCAGTGCACAAGTATAAAAGATACCCTCTCCCTTCCCCGAGCTAACTCAGGAGAAGGGGGATTTGGCTTTTTCTATACGAATCCCTGCAACTTAAACATTTGTAAAAGGCAGTAAATCTTTAGTTCAAATGCTAGGTGCTAAAAGCACCTGTCTTCCTCTCTCTTCTCCCATCCCACTGTCTGACCTGACTGGAAGCAATGAAGAGCTCTTTTCCTGAATCTGCAGACAGCCTGACACAATAGCTCTGAGAGGTCTGAAATATATTCTTCAACTCAGTGATGAGGAACTGAGACAACCTTTTTTTGTCCATTTTTAAGAGCTCAGTTCTCATTCAGATGTATGACCCTAGGGGCTGGAGCATTAATAAAAGCACCCTGGAAGCATTCATGAATTGTAGATTTCCAGTGCTGAGCGCAACCTGAGGGCCCCGCAGCGGTTCTGGAAACACAGTTCAGTCATGCCTTATATGACAGGAGCAAGCATTGAGAATTCTTGATCAGGGATTTTAAAAACACATATGGAGCCAGCAGCTGCTGTTAGAGGAGAGGAGATACAGGATCATTAAAAAAAAAAAAAAAAAAGGTGTACCTTTTCTTCCTAGCGATTCTTGTGCTGATTTCCTTGCAGGGTAGAGCTGGCCTTCTTCCATCCTGGTTCTGTCTGGATTTCAAACCTCCTACATACCACGTCTCCACTTCCAGCTACGCTGGATCTGCTCAAGTCTGAGCCAAAGCCTTCCACTCAGAATATGGGAACAGTCCAGTTCAGATGCACAGCAATGTTAAACATGAATGTCACAATGAGAAAAAATATCTCCACTTGGAGACATAGCAGCAAAGTGCTTGTAAATGCAAGGATAGTGAGGAATATTATATGGGGATAACTCACCTCCCGCAGCTAGCGCTAGCGTGGGAGGAAAGGGCTAAACTTTCTTTATCTCCACACCTGCAGCGTAGCTCACAGTTCTTCTTCCTTTTCTAAGCAGTCAGCTGCTCACGGACTCCCAGTTCTGATGATTTTTCTCTACATCTGTAGAGCTCAGCCACTGTCTGAGTATGGTTCTCCATTGATTGGATATCCTTCTGCCTTCTCCTAATGGCAGCTCTGCCATACCCACCTCCCATGATGTTTGGCAAAATAGTCACTTGAGAATCTGTTTGCAAATAGTTAGTGCCACTTGAAGCTCACAGGAATCATAAATGCCACTAGTTAGCTGCAGACCAAGTTAAATAGTTGATTGTTGCCTTTCAGCGAACCAAAGACACAGTTCCAGTTAACAACACTAATTCAAAACAATTAAGCGGTTACTGCTGGAGTTACTTTCATCCAAATTGCAGTGAAATGAAGCTTTTCTCCAGCAGGGCTTTAGCTTCCTGGTAAAGGCTTTCCTGCAAACATAAAACAAACAATAACATCTGTTTAAAGAAAAAAAGAATCAATAGAAAATCATTTGCAGCCCATAAAAGGTTTGCAGATCTGAGAAGGAATAGTAGATTGGATTTAAGAAAGCTTCAATAAACTGTGTGTTTGCGAGGCAGAGTTTGAAACAACGAGGACTGAGGTTTTCAGAACAGTCTAAGGGGACCTAGAATAGAACGAGCTGAATGTTTAAAAACACAGTGTGTCTTCTCTCTCTCTCTCCCTGTATTATATTAATTTTTAGTAGAAATTCCCAACATAAACATTTTAGCAGAAAAGTTACAGTTTTTATTTGATTTGTAATATATAGAAGTTTTGGCACTTACAAGTTTTCTTAGTTTTATTATAAGATAAAATATTTTCCAGTGACAGAAGGGAGATGGTGATAGGACGGGAGGGGGTGTAGATACTATTTTCCAACTGGCTGCAATTCTATTTCACCTCTGCCATTCACTTCTAAAGAAGATCCCTTTTGTATGTGCTAGATTGCTTTGAAACCTTATGCAGGTCTTCCTTTGTACTCGCCTTAGAAGCAGCTGAGTGAGACTCTGCAGGGGGGATAAGACCAATTTGCACTTTCCTAAGCTCCTAATTTTTCTGCATTTAGATTTGTGATCTGAATGTTGTATCAGCTGGAGGCACCAGCCTTTCTCACTGCGGCTTTGGTTATTCTATCTGAATACTGCCTACTAAATCTTCTCTTGAAATTGGTTAAAGATGGAGGATTTTTGTCATACTGCAAACAACTATCTTTGCTATTTGCAGGAATGCACATGCAGAAAAAATTGCACTTGTAACTTGTTCTTAGTGACACAGCTGTAACCCTAGAAAGCTTCTAGGATCCAGCAAGGGCAGGAGGTTTTCCTCTTCATTTGGCTGGGGAATTTTGTTTGGCTGCGAAAGGTCACAGTTATTGTGCTTTAAGTCCTTGACCTTTTGTTTAATGAAGAAGCCGTTTAAGATTTTATAGAGAAGTTGCTGAAGTGTGATAGATAGAAGAGGATGATAGATTTGAAGGCTATGATGGAGCACTCTATCATCCCCCTATGTTCCTGCAAAATGAAAACTGTAGAATTTCATGTAGTTCCTCTTAGTATTGGGCTAAAACATCTCTATTGAAAAGCCTGACACTCTTCAGCTAGAGACCCCACAAACCTAGAAATATACCATTTCCCTTGGTCACTTATTCTGTCCAGTTTGACATGAATATGGGTCTTCTTACACCTTTGCATTTGTCTGGCTTTCATCTTAATTCAGTGGATCTTTCCCTTCTAGATAAGGCTTCCTCCGGATCCAGTGTCATATCCTTGTGCAAGTGATCTCACATGGCCACCATTTGATCTCTCTTTCACACAGATAACAGAAATGACAGACTTAAAGGCTCTGCTTAAGAAATCTCTTTTCCAGCTCTCTGACCTGCCACTTTCCTACTGCCCATAGCGAAGTGCAGTTCCTTTGCTGTTCTTTGCTTGGGGACCTTACAGGCTTTGTCCTAGTTGGCTGGTGGATTGCATCTAGCCTGATGTTTTGTGTCTTGGTGTGTGGGCCCCTTTAGCAAGCAAGAGAATCCTTGACCCTGGATAGCAAGGAAGAGGTATGGACCTAATGCAGAGGATAGTGAGGTGGTAACATATTGTGTAAGTCCAGTCATACAGAAAGTCTCTGAGACCTGTGTTAATTCAGTGAAGAACCCAATGAGGGTACCCCGCTCGCTGCATCTCACTAGCATTTATGTTTAGAGCTGTTTTTTATAAAATGAAAGAAATAGGTGAAACCTTGTCATGTTGTTAAAAACATTGTTATCAAAAACAATTTTAAAATAGCTTCTCCGTAAAAATGTATGATCCCAGAGGAACTGAAAGGAAGGCGGGGGGGGGGGGTGAAGTAAAGGAGAACTTCACACTTCCTGGAGGTGTCTGCATTTTTTATGAGCGGATTAGCTGATAAAAAAATCCTTTTAGTATGGCTCAATATTGCCTGCATCTGTACATCCTTTCTCTATACATATGAAGAGGAAGAAATCATGAAATGGCAGGAGTTCAAATTGAATTACTCAGGAACTGTTTGGGTAGTAAGTGAAAAAAAAAATGGAACAAAGCTTTTCCATCACTTTTCTAATAAATTATTCACAAACAAATGTTTTCCACTGTTTGGCTAGTCTTGTAAGGCAGGTAAATATTATCTTTTGAGAGACATTTGTTGTTTCTTGTCAAGCGTTACCGTTACGTTTCCTGTGAACTGTGTTCCAGATAGTGAGCTTTGAGGGAAGACTCATGCATTGCCATGGCCTGATACTCAAAATCCTCTTTAGGATTTTAAACTCAAACTTTCCAGCAATATGAATTTAGTCGATGAGTCAAAAATATGGAAAGTACTAGCATCAGTGGAAACTATCTGACAAACCTGTGAAATGGGAAGCAGTGGGGAGACAAGGCTGGAAGGTATTTGAAGTGTTACACATGTCAGCAGTTACAAAATGAGGGCGTCTCTGAAACATATGGGTGAGCGAAGGATACTGTTTCATTCTTTATTGTGCAGTTCATCAGTATATTGTGTTACGAGAGTGATCTGTCAAAGATCTATCTGCTATCAGCTGAGAGATCAGTCTGTGGGTGTCCTGAACAGCAATGTAATGCTCTTCCAGCCTAGCAATGGACCGCAGCAATGCCCAGGGATGGTCAGTGCAGCAGTCATGACGTGGATCGTTGCTTTCAATCCCCAAGTGCAGGCTGCAACAGCATATTTGAATGGATAGAGCATGCCCTGGGATCTGCAGTATGTTCTTGCCCTTGCTGCAAGTCGCATCTCTGCTCTGGGCCTATCTATCTGCTGAATGGAGATAATGATATTTCACCATGGTCTTTGAGAGGTCTGGATGGAAAGTGCAAATCAAAGCTTTAAGAGTTGAGGTTTGCAGTGAGACTAACTGAAAGAGACAGAAGAAGACGACTGACAGGCTTTCAGACATGCAGCCCTTGAAGTTTGTGAGGAAAGGTAATATCTTTTATTAGTTCTACTGATACAGCTGGAAGAAAACAAACAAATCCTTGAAGGTTTGTGTACCTGAAAGTTTGTCCGATTTTTTTCCCCCAAAACTCCATCAGTTGTTCAAATAAAATATATTACCTCTCCCTGCAAAACTTGTCTCTCTCATATCCTAAGATCATCAGACCTACAGCATTGCTATGAGAGCTCAGTATTATGGAGCTAGTGAATGACACCTTCCTCACCTACAATCTACGGATGAAAAACCAAGATGAAGGCACTAGGGAGTGTCTGTTGTCCCTACTTGTCAAGCTGCAGTTGCCACATTTCTGCCCATCAGTGGCTTTGGAAATAGCTGGGAGTACACTGAATACTGGTAGCAGAGCCAGTGGGGCCCAAACCAGCCAGTGCAGAGCTCGTCTTGCAGGATCAGGAGGGGGAAAGCCAAGGCCGCACTCAGATAATTGACAGACAAGGATCACAGCTTGGGCTATTTGAGAGGCAACAGTCTGGGCTGATTAATGAGCTACAAGAGCCAAGGAGTCCAGGTGTCACCCCGTCCACCAGGGATGCTTGCAGTAACTCGGTGGTGCTTTGTTGGCTGCTGTGTCCAGTCCCCTATAGAGAAGAAATCCATGAAGTGCCAACATCCAGACTTCCCCCTTAGACTCCACTGCACCAGGTCCCACTCCATAGCCACCAGTGAATATCCTTGAAGTGTCCCTGCAACAGGCGAACTAAAAAAACAAGGTGTTTTTCTGACAATGTTAGTAACAACATGTTTAGACAAGGCCATGTTTGGCTATTCCTGTCCTCTTAGGTGATGCTGTGATGGCTTTGTGGAATTCAGGCAGTGTCCTGAGGACTACTTCTCTTGGAGCTTTGCTCTGGCATCTCCCAACCATGTAAATCAGGAATGTTTCCAGTAGCAGGTGCTGTCAGACTCAGCCTGGGATAAGTTTGGATGAAATGGGTGTATGGCATACCTGACACACCATTTGGTTCTCAAGCCATGTGAGTTCTAAAAGGCTTTAGAACATCCCACAGGGGATATGCTTTTCTTTTTTCTCAAAATTACAGCTGGGCAGTAGCCTACTTGTCCATATGGTCAAATCTTGTCCAGTGTTCACTACACCTCCAGAGCAAAACACAGTAGAGATGCACTGCAGCAACAGTTTGGGATAGAAGATGAAAAACATGATATGCCACATATCCGGGTTTTTGCTAGCAGAGCAGGACAAGCATTTCACTCCTTGTAAATTCAGTTCTCTTTAAATAATCCAGAGCTGATAGGACCTTAGTTTAGCATCTCATATGAAAGGCATTTCCAGTATCTCACTGCCTCCTGGAACTGTTTCCGACTGGAGTTACTAACAACATTCCCTAAAGCGCCAAGTCCCTCAGCACCCCACCTAGAAATGGGTGTCCTATTGAATCAATGACATCCGGTGCCAGTTCGTTTCATGGGTGCCATAAAAGCTGATATTGGTGCTATGCTTTCACTCCAGGTGAAACAGCGTGAGACACGTTCCCAAGTAGGTTCCTGTAGTGAAATTGCTATATAATGAATATACTGATTAATCTGAAAGCCTATGCTAATGACACTTGTGCAAAGTCATCTGGAATCCCAGAGGGTCTGCCATTCTACGTCAACATGTACCACTTTAATATTAGGGAAGGAGAGATTTTGCTAGCGGAGGGAAGCATGAATAATATATTGCTGTGGATAATGGTAAATAGTCATTACATATTCCTCCTTTTCTTTAGATGTACCGTGCATATGTTAAAGGCAGTCTTTGTTCGGAGGAAAAGATTATTTTAAACAGGGAAGTGATGCACAGTGTCTTGCAAATTATAGTCATGTGAATGTGCCAGATGGTACCATGGAGCCTGACAATTGCCTATGACATCAAATTGGTTACTCAAGTCAAGAAGGCCAATTTTTGTCAGACATATCTGGGTTTGCAAGATATAAATAAAATGGGGGAGGCCTGTTTGTATCTGAGACGTATACCCATCAGTCTGTGAGAGATGGGTAAAGACCCCCCAGGCCAATTTATTTCAAAGTGCTGAAGTAGCTATAGGGGGAGAGAGCCTTGGGGAACACATCTGCTATCCCCAGGCAGCTGCAGAGATCTGCGCTCTCCATGGAGCTCAGCTTCACAGCAAGCCATCCACTGAAAAAAATGTAGTTCCTACTTAGATTAGTGCTGAACTAAAGTGGGGTCAGTGGTGGGACTGAAGGAGAATGCTCCTAGAGCGCAGATATTCTTTGTGGTCAGCTATGACTGTCTGTGAGGTTCGTGTCTGCACTGGCACAACCACTCTCAAGACAGAGCCAAAAGGAATTTGTCCAAGTCCTACCAATGTCACAGCAAGGACACTGCTGTGTACTGATGATCACACATGGCTAAGCGGAGGTTGTTCAACAGCCGGTGTGAATGGAGGTTGCTATTAGTTAGGTGTCACTTGAGGGTATGCAGATAGCTTCCTGCACTGACATGCCAAGCAGTAACTGACTGGCAATCTGTCACTGATATACAGGTAGCTGGGAACTTGTCACTTAAAAAAAATCTTTCCTCAGTTCTGATTAATGCACAACTGGAAATGTGCTCCTCAAAGTCTCTGTGCTTCAATGTTCCATCTGTAAATAGAGAAATATTCCCTCCATGTTTTCTCCTACCTAGATTGTTAATTAGGTCAAGGATGTTCTCTCATAACAGCCAAACTCATTTTTAGCCACGGTGGTGGGAAGAGCTGTGTTTCCCAAGGAATATCACTTAGCTACAGGACCCACAACAGGGCTGGGGAACTGTTAGTCCCTCCACAGAGCAGGTGAGATATCTTGGTTCAGCTGGACAGATAGAAAAAGGAGGAAGGGCCAGAACATCTACAATGGTGAGACATGGCTCCTGGAAGAACAAGGACCGTGAAACTCAAGGAAGGAAGTTTTAAAACAGGTGTTTCAGAAACCAGCTGTGATTTAAGAGCCAGTTCCATTGAACTACCTTCAGCAAAGCCCTTGCGATGGAGGTCTGGGTTACTTCAGAGTTGTCATGAATGAGATTTCTTATTTCTACCACCTCTAAAGAGCTCCCAGACCACCTCCACCTCACAACTACTCAGAGCACAGGCAGAGCGAGCGTGGGACTGTGTATACACTTCTTTGAGATCTCTCATGAACGACAGTAGGATCTGAGCAGACTATGCTATCTGTTATCCTCTGTGGTAACACCATATCTTTTATTTTATCACTGTTGTGGCTTCTTGAAAAATGTCTAAGCTGAACAATTTTCTGAAAAAAAAAATGCTATTTCTTCAAAACTGAGAAGTTTCACAAGGAAGGGAGAACAAAATAATTCCAAGTAGGATATTTCACCCTGAATGTTGTTGCCCTTCAATTTGTCAGACCATTTTCCAATTTAAAATTTAATGTCACTTTAGACTTTCTGTGACACAAAAAGCTTTTGACATGAGCCCCTCTCCCTCCCCTGAAATCCAGAAACATTTCCAAAGCAAAGCATTTTTTATATTAATGATATGGAGAATTTCAAGACTGAGCCCAAATCTAGGCAGAAGTTTTTCCCCAGATAAGAAGCTCAAGATGCCTAGAAGTAGGTTGTTTGTCCTAGGTGGTACATGGTGATCTGCTTGGATTCCTGTGGGATATCATTGAAATACATACTTTTTCAGCTCCATGGGCTGAGGGTGAATCATAACCACAAGGCTACTGTCACCTTGATCATACCTTATAAACCCTAGGTTAGAATAGTGCCTGTGGCATGGTTCGTTGCCCTGTCACGATCACATATACATCCCTTTGTACTCACTCCCAGACTGACCACAGCAGATCCCTCTAACAGCCAAGATTCCTGGATGGCTGAGGACACTTGGGCCCTGGCATGAGGCCCAAAGCAAGGGGTATGACCTGTACTAACACTGTCAGATCTTTCTGTCTTGTTTTGCAGTTAATTTAGATGCAATCTACGTTCAGCCCTCTCTGTAAAGTATGCTTTGCATTAAACTAGCTGCCTGGGGTTTGGTAGCAGGCTGTGTGAGCAGTCTAGTTCTTCAGTGTGCACTTCAAATCTGTCGTGAGTTAAAAGTTACAGATCTCTGCCCTTCTCCTCCTGCTGTCTGCTGTGTCTCTTGCCAGAGGTTAGCACATCTTCTGATCTGCCAGCTAGAATTGTTCACTAGCCCAGTTCTATCAAAATGATATGGATTAGCTTAAAACATTGCTAATAGTAGGGTTTTGTTTGTTGAATTTTTTAAACCCATTTTGACAGAACCAGGTTAGACAGCAACTATACGATCAGTTATGCCAGCTGATGTCAGAGGCTGGTAAGCTCTTAGCCTACCTCAGCTGAACCCAGAATAGCATATATGAGCACAGCCCACAGAATCTAGTATCTGTCTATGTTTGTGATGGTTACAGGTCCTATGTCAAGTGAGTGTGGCATGGAGGTAAACAGATGTGTTAGGGACCAGCTGACATCCTTTTTGATGAAGACTGTTGGGACGATGTGTTTGGCAGGAAAGTGAGTTGATGGGGAAAAGCAATGCATGAATTTAGCAATGAGTTTAGGCCTAGTTTCCTAGTTACAACCCCTTCGTCTGATTCACCAAGACAACCTGAGATCTGCAAACTTTTCAGGTTCAGTGAACCTGTGAACCTGCATTTCTTCCCCCTAATTTTTTTGCCACGTTTATTTTATATGTCTTCTCTCCACTCTCCCTTTGCTCAGATAGGACTGTATTTGTCATCCTTATGAGGTACAAGCAACATGGCAAGGCTGGAAAGTTGGGACACTAAATAAATAATGCCAACAAGATGTTTGTCTGTGAAGCTGTGCCAAATTTGTTTGCCTTGTCCAAACCCAGGCACAGGGAAACTAACTCCTTTGGCTTGTTTAATCACTTTCATCGTCCAGCTGCTGTTCCCAAAGTCTCCGATGCATGGTTTCGGGAGCACTAAGAACAGAGACAGTTTCAAACAGATAAAGAAGGAGAGCAAAAAGGGCCACAGTGACAAAATTCAGAGCAACAAAGAAGTAAAGTCTCCTCTGCTGGCACTGGTCATCTCTTCTTGTAAGAAAATTTTGAAGCTGGTGAACCACAGATTCCTCATTAGAAGCCAATGGTAGATATTGGAGACTGTGTTTCTAATACATATATGAGGAGATCATTCCAACCACGACTTCCCTTTATCCACTTGATACAATATTTACTTCAATCAAAGAGGTAATTAGACCCCTGAGATGAGAAATTGCCATGGTTCATATCCTGAATTTAGTGCAGAAAGTGTTCTTAAGTAATGAAATGGCAGAACCAGCAGTTATTGCTGGAACCAGACAACACCTAAGGCATAAATACAAAGGAATAATTTTTATCAAGGAAGTTCTGCTTGTCCAAGAGCACACTGCAGGAGCCCAAACCTGTACAATCCTGGCATGCCAATCAAGACTGTACTAAACGTAGATGATAACTGATAGGGGAAACCATAATGGTAGGCATAAGACTGAATGAAGATGTTGGGGTTGCAGAGAGGGTAAGTTGTTACAGCCTCTTCTGGTTCATTAGCTCAAATGCTGATCCAAACAGAGAGCTGGCACAGCTACAGATAACGCCAGAAGAGCCTGGAAAAAAACCCCCACCCCTCTCAATAGTAGTTTTTCATCAGAAGCTCCCATTTTTTTGAAATAAAAGTTATTCAGGAGAACAACTTTTTCAATAGAAACCATGACTGAGTCTAACCTTACTGCTTTTGTTATTCCATTTGTTCCTAACAAAAGGGATATGATATATTTTGAGTAGCACATTCAAATTAAAATGGTGTTGCAATATGTGCTTAAAAGTGCCAGCATCATCCATATAAAATGGCTTATGACTCCCAAGTGGAAAAAAAAATACCCATTTTTTTACCCATTTTGGTTCTTCTTTAGGAGATACTAGTTTTCCCTTGGCATCTGAAATGAAAGTAGGGTTTAAAGGGTTGGCATTTCTTGCAAAACAGAAACTTGGTTTCTGATATGTTTGAAGTTGTAGCTTGAGGAGGGGAAAGTCTGTCTGTAAAGCCCAGAGAACCTGGTCAGAAGTCAGCACAAACTGAAGCTGCTCAGCACTTCTTGGATATACAACATTTTATATCTCTGAACACTTTAGAAAGGGCTAGTCTCTGTCCCTGACCAAAAAAGGAAAGATAGGCAGTGACTTATCTACTCTACAGCCCCTTTCAGGCATCTGGAATCCTTGTGGTATCCTGCAGACAGTGCTGCTTTGCATGTACAGCAATTCCAACGGTAAGCACAGCAGCATTCACATTCAGTTCCGTGTGAGGACTGAAAGTAAAAAAAAAAAAAATCATGTCTTTTCCTGCTCAATTACATAACAGATTTCCAAGAAAAATCTCAACTACCACTGAAGTGGTCAACACTGTACCTCATCCTTCCATCCTTTCAAAAATAAACTGTCCTCTGTAGTCTTGCATTTGTCACTAAACCCCATGACTTCTCACATCTGAGACTTCTGGTACAGCTTTCCCTGAGGCTGTCTACTCCTGAACTCCCATCTTGTTGTGGGTGAAGCAGAGGAGAGATCCACTTTTAAGTGGATCACAGCCCTCCAACACATGCATCGTTTGATTTTTTTTTCCCTAGTCCACACAGGCAGGAGTAAATGGCCAGGTCATCAACCCCTTGCTGCTCTACATTCAAGCGTGGTTGCATTTGTACAGTTTCCTCTCGCAGTCGGGTATTCAGCATCAGAAAACGTTGCTTGTTGTCTGTAGGGCTGCTGTGACTGTAAGACTCATGTCAGAGACTTTCCAACGCCCTGGCTAATTATGCTGCGTATGCCACCAGAAGGGGAGAGCTCCTTTGGATGCCATCTGCTGATGCAGCTTATTTCTTGGAGCAGAAAATTGGGTGCCCTAGTAATTATGATCCTAACTCCTGTCACTGCACATGCTCTGCTTATTTTCTGTAAATGGCTGATGCTTTCTGAGTTTACATAAATATGTTCATTGTTTCCTTCTCCCCCACCCCAGGGCAAGGGATTTTATTCTGCCTCTGGAGAGTTCCCAGGGTTTCTTTGCTGTTGAATCAGGATCATGTTTCAGATCACAAGGTTTTAGTTTCTGTTGTTTCTCGTTAACAGTATGTTTGTCTTTCCTCTAGCAAACGTGATCTTAAAGGGACAGGCTGGAAAGTCTCTGAGCTCCTTTGTTAAGGAGAATTATGCTTGTACCGAAAGCTACAGGCCATGCTATGCTTGCCTGTTCCCTGGCCCCTCTCTTCTTTCCACTCTCAATGCTAGATGTGGGAGAGGTAGTGGCATGTTCTGGGTCCTCCGTCTTTCACCTGGATGAGGAGAGTATTAGATGGCACACAGCACCTTGTGGTGACATCCAGAACAGAGAGATCCTGAAGCATCTCTAGGTGGTTCAAGCTGGCTGGAATCACAGGTAGACTCTAGGCCATGTATTAAAACATGGCCGTGGACAGACTTTGCTCTCCGCTCTTGCTGCCCTGGCTCCATAAAGAATCATCCTCTGGCTCAGCAGTCAGTTCCTCCTTTCTTCTCACTTTCGCTCAGGTTCAGAAATCCCGGGAAGCCTCCCATCCTGCCACACTGAGAGCCCTTTCCCCTGATCTGCTTTGGAAGGTGAGAGGCAGATCTAGCCTGCTGCTAATCCCGCCAGTATAATGCAGTGTTGACAGCTGGCTTTACCACTTTGAGACTGGTGTCCATGTTGCTAGCAGTCAGCTCCATTGTAACTTGTCTCAAAATACCCATTCCATGCTTAGAAAGAGCTTGAGTTTGTGATACCTGCTGGGAGGAACAGCCTGTAGCATCCTTGGCCTTGCCCACATTCAACATACGTAGACTAGACTGCATCCACTAATGTGCTGAGTGTCCTCAGTTTCTTCCTTGTTGCTGATACAATGTATCAATGCAATGTATGCAATGTGGGTGTGTGCACTTGTCAGGCAAACTTTGTGGCTGGATCTGAGACTGAGACCCAACCATCATCTGACAAGGTAGATATATCCAGTGGGAATGGTGATGAGTGGCCTTGAGAGGGGACAGGAGCAGGGACTATCAGAGAGGGATGGAGGGAACCACAGCACTCATGTATCCCTCTCAGAGTATCTTTCTACAATCATGTTATTTCCCCATTAACCTCAGTGGAAGACGCACAGTTCTTTTCCATCCTTTAACATCAACGGGGAGCTTCCTGTGATGCTCTCTGGAAAGATACATGCTAATATCAGGCAGATCACCTGTAACAACAGGTTGTCCTTGAGAGGCAACCTACTGGGCAAAATACCACAAAAAGATAAAATTTCTTCACCAAGAAAATTGTCTTATATCTTGTGTTACCCCTTTAAGACTGAGCTCTAATACAAATTGAGTGGAGTTAACCTAAAAAATACTGTAGTTGGGAGAGGTAAACTGTGCATTGTCACTGTACCATTTATGTTTCACAGAGAGGGTGACAGGTACTTCCCAAATTATACACACACACACACAAGCCTATAACAAAGTTCAGAGCTGCAGTATAAACCTCATGAGGCTATAAAAGCCAGCATTCAGTTTTACCTTTTCCTCTTAGAGCAGCAAAAAATTCCTCAAGGATTGATGATGGCCAAAGGTATTAGGCACTAGAAAAGCCTCAGTGTTCTGGACAAGGTGTTTATAGCGTGCTTTGACCTGGTCACCAGCACTCTGCCTGCTCATCTATCTCTGCTGGTACTATCCTCTTCCCCAAGCACTCGGAAACTTCTAACGGCCACTCTTCCTTCAGTGATCAATCTTCAAAAGTTCCCTTCCCTCACTTTTGCCTAGCAGTCCTTCTCCATCCTGAAACTCAGTACAGGTGGCACACAGCTGGGACAGAGATCTCATGTCTCAGCAATATGTAGAGGTAGTAACAGGTATTTAAGCTCTTTAGAATGAGGCAATTGCCAGCTTCCTAATGAGGTACGTAGCCACTTGCTTCCATTCCTGGAATGTCTTAAGCTATCTGGTGGTAAAATCACGCCGTTGGCCCAAGCAGCAAAGCTGCGCTATGTCATTTGAAGAGGTTTTTATAGCTCCTTGCAAACCTGGTGTGTTTTTGTTAGTGATAATCAAGGCTCTCTGACTTATGGATGGATAGAAATGGCAAAAACAAAAATAATCTTGACAGTGTAGTTTCAGAGAGTCAACAGATTTTTAAAGTGCCCTTCTTCTGGAGTGTACATGCCACATACAGCATCTACAGTGCCATGTGGGTGCAAGGCATGGGCAATGCTGGGTCCCTGGGCAGCTCTGCAGCAGCAGGAGGACAGACCTTACAGCATTTGGAACTAGAAGAATTAGTCTTTATTGCCTGAGCTCTAACCCCCGATCATTTTAGTCCAGGCTGCAGCAGCTTCATTGGTCTCTGCTGGTTCCCATTTCATGAAGACAACATACCTTGCTGCATGACAGTCATGGGGGCAGCCTGTATAACTCATTTCCAATTGCCCCACAGAGGTAATGCAGCCCTCATACTCTGTCAGGTATTCAGCCTTCACACACTTCCTGTCAGGCCTTCCACACCTGGGGAAGTGGAGGAGGAGGAACAGTCCTCTTCCTCTTCACGCCTGCCAGATGAACATTAAATACTGCCACTCTTGTTGGTAAATGGGACATTCTCCTTGAGACAGCTTTTCAAGGCTGGATGCTGGGAGGAAGGCAATGTCCCAACATATCACTGCGGGGAAGAGGCTTGGATGCTAAGGCTGATAAGAAGGGCTTATAATAAAGCCTCCTGGAAACTAGTTAAGGGATTGAAGTGACCTTCTCAGAGATGAGTTGGTTGGATCCATATTTTGAAGAAGTGGCTCTGTAAGTGTAGACCATAATGTTATTCAAGATGCTCGAGAATGGTCAGGAACTGTAGGAAAGTGTCCTGTTCTTTTGTCTAGATCTATGTTCACTTGTATTGGGGAGTTTGGAGTTGTTGTTGCTTTTGAACCCCTAAATGTGCATCTATTTCTACCACCCTCTTCTCCTAAATCGCTGTGAGAACATGTAAAAACTGTAGGAAAAATGCTGGCTGGATTAGCAGAGAGGCTTGGACAAACCTTATTTCTTGAGGGGCAGAAACAGTTCATGGACACCTAGTCTCCCAGGCAGGTAAGAGGCACCTAAGGCTGAAGTGGTATGGTTTTCCCTGTGAGCCTGCACAGAGAATGGAACAGGCCAGGGAACCAGTTATTAGCTGTTTCCAAAGCAAGAACTGAAAGTATTGCCTCCCTGCCAGTCAGCAGGTCACTACTTAACCTCCCTCTTGACAACTTGTTCTTGTTTCCACTGTATGCTAAAGAGACATTGCAATCCTTGTTTGAAGAAAAACATGGGATACAGGGCCCGGGGCTTAACTTTGCACCTCAGCCCTTCAAGACTGAGCTCCCTTATTTTGGAAAAGAGCTTCTAAAGCTCTGAATGCATCCATTTACCTGCAGAAGAGTCTTTATTCTCAATAATAACCCACTTGGCTGTGCTTTTCAGACATTATTTATGTATTTGAGGGCTACTCTCTTAGGGCTTGGAGGCTTTCACAATAGATGAGGGCTCCAAGATTGTTTAAAACATGCAGCTTGCTTCCACAAGCCACAAACCAGTAAAGCTGTTCAAAGGACTTTTCCTAAAAAACCAAAATTGCTTGTAAAACAGAGAAAAAGTCTGTGTATCTGATGAGCTAGTATCTCCAAGGATGGCTTCCATTATCTCTGGTGCCTGTTGTGCCTGGCTTATGCACAGGGCTACACCATCAGTAAAGTTCAGGAAGAGATTTTTCCTTGGGAAGCGAAACTCGTAGTTTCATCTACTTTCATGCAATTCCCTTCCTAATTCCAAGCTGAAACAACCAGCAACTCTAATTCTCCACAATGGAAACCCAAGGAGTGGCCGTACTTAAAGTGCAGGCACCAGCTCAGTCTAGTGGAAATGTAAACGGGATTAATTTAACCACGTAGTATCCTTGTGTCAAATACTCATGTCTCAGAATCATAATCACATTACCCCTCCTTAAAATTAATTGTGTGTCAGCTGAGTTGGAGCAGCTGTGAATGGTTTTCACCTGCAGTGGATACCAGGTCACACAATGCAATTATTTCATCCGTTTTCATTGCAAATGAAGTCAAATTGCTCCATCTTTCCTTTCTCATGGTTTAAGAGGAGGCACACAGAACTACTAACACTGCTCAGCAGGTGCATTGTCTCTTGTTTAGCAGCTTAGGCATCTCTTAAGATTTTAAGTGGCCTTGATTTGCTTTATCTTAATTTACTTCAGAGAAACTCACTAAATTCAAAAAGTTCATTCTGAAGAATTGTCATGCATGTTTTATTGTAGACAAACCCACAGTATACTAAATTTGCTTTTCTCTTCTCTTTACATGCATTTTTTTTCTGCAGTGGATCAACAAAAAGCAGTCTCTCTTGAAGGTGGGTGGCAGAAGCAATACAGCCTTATCTCGAAACTCCTTCTAATTTTTTTTCCCCAGCTTCCATCCTGACAGCAATTGGGCTTCAGTAGCTGTTTACATTTAGTTCAAATAAACATAAGATAATGTACTATTAACTGCTAAACTAATGATCCTAGGCCTAGCATCTTCATTGGGACCTTGCCCCACTGAGCTGACACTCCTCAGATCATTTTCTCTCTCATTAAAGTAATTAAAGTCAACATTGTTGAAAAGGCCTTCAGGCAATCAAGGATAGAGCTGATACTAATAAGCGAAGCAACATCCACATTTATGTTTCCCTTGATCTACCATTTAATTGCCAGTAAGCCAGGCGCACAGTCTATGGAGATAGGGTTTTCTGTATGTGCATACAACCTGCTCAAAGCGAAGGCGACAGGCAGCTCCAGTAGAGCTGTTCCCCTCCAGCCGTCATGGTGCTCTGCTCTGGGGAGGCAATTCTAGCTGACAGTGGAATGCAGATCTCCTCAGCATCTTCTTTGCTTCTGGACCTTCTTGTTCCTGCAGAGCCACAGCCAAGAAGTTTCTGAGTGATTTTCTTCACTGTAATAAAGGATTTCCTGGTGAAGGAGGGAGAAGTACGAGAGGGAGCGGGGACTCTCTTAGTATGTACTTCTGCTGTGAAGGAATTCAGCACGTGAACTTACACTGGGTGATCAAGGGCTTGCATAATGGATGGATGATGGGAAGAGCCTGAGGAGACTTGAGTCCCAATATAAATTCTGCTGGGGGATCGCATCTGCCTTATCTGCATCTCCCCATTTGCGAAGAGCATTTTACAGGAGTTTGTTATTAGAGTACAGTTCTACTCTGACGATTACACTATACAAACATGCCACAGGGCTGCTTCATTTCCTATGGGTATTTCCCCCGTCTGGTTCTCTGAACATGGTCAGCTTGCAAGAAAAACAGCATTCACCTTTAGCTACAAGCACCATCAGCTCCCTCAGGCAATGGCGGTCCTGCTGGCCTTTCCCTTTCTCACACTCCAGCGACAAAGATTCTGCAGCCAGAGAACAGTACTTTTGAAGGGCAAAAGGTTTTTAGTCATCTATAATCTGCAGCGCAGAGATATGTGACAATTAAGTCCTGTACTCCATAAATATAATAACTAAGTTTTGAACAATAGTATTGTTATTGATAACATTGAATAGCAGCCTCATGGTTTCCATGGTTCGTCTGTCTCTCAGTGTCCTTTCACTGTGAATTGCTCAGCTCTTGGTTTGTTGGCTATTTGGAGTAAGGAGCATCACCACCTCCTGTCTCTGCAGCACCTTGCACAGTAGGAGCCTGTTTCACAAGCATGGGGCAGAGCTCATGACTCACTGCTGCTGAATGGGGGTTCTCTGTTTTAATCCCTCCTTTGTGCTGGTTCTGATGCTCATTACCTGTCTGATGGGTCAGTTCAGCCAGCTGAAAACAAACTTATTGCTGAGTTAGGGAGCTGAATCTGCTCAGGGAAGGACTGTAGCAGGCTTGGAGCTGGTTTGAGGTGAGGGAGAAAGAGGAGAGATCTAGGGGAGAAGAGGAAGCAGTGACTGCCTTTAGGAGCTGTTAGATCAGATCATCCCAAGCTGGTAAAGCTGAAGCTTTAAAAGCCTTCAAGCTAAGTACTGCAATGCTGTATTTTTCCCTGCTGCTCTTAGAAACTCTGGCTGTTCTGCTGCTTCTGGAGCTCTTCTCTCTTATCTTTTCTGCTCACAGCTCTGTGTGGAACAGCAGCCGTATGCCTCAGATTTTGTTCAAGCAGCCCTCAACTATCAGCTTCCTGCAGCACCAGTAAATGATTGCAACATGCACTGGAGAGATTTGAAAATTAGGTTATGTCTCTTTTTATGCAAAAAGCATTTGACTGACTTCTCCCACACTGTTAGAGAAGTAATACCCAAGACAAAGCCAGAGGAAACTGCAGCATAAAATACACTTGTAAATCATATACAAATCTTGCAAGACTTTTGGCCTAGGTTCTTAGCTGGTATGGACAGACATTTTGAAGCTTGGTGTTCTATACTTGTCTCAGAGCTTAGAAAGTGCCTAGACTTTAATGGGGGTATTGTCATTCTGGCTGTCTTTAGTTGATCACCTTCTTTCTATTGGATCTGAAAGCCCATGAGAAGCTCAGATAATTATTTCCAGTTGCTGTTTGTGGCAGCTGATTAAAAGTAGCTGAGGCCACTAATGAAAGTTGACCAGCTTTCCAAACTCCAGATGAAAACCATTTGATTTTGTTCCCTTAGGTTGGAGAGGAAAAAATTTGGAATTAAAGCTAGGGGAAGAGGGAGGGAGGAACAATTAACAACATTTCTCAGGAGGGACAATTATGGAAATAAAGCAGCTTTATTTTAGAAAATTGTTTGCGCTTGTGAAATAAGTTATCTAACCAGAGCATAGTGCAGTTTGTGATTTTGTGCTGTAAATCAATCTGGTCTAAGGATTTAGAAGGACAGATCATCTTATTGTTCCTCTTACTCTGAAAGCAGTGACTGCAGTAAAAGTGCTGTTGAAGTGTTCTCAGTGCATGCTGCCAGCTTAACGTGGAAAAATATAACTGATAGGTCTGCAGTTTCCCAGCAAAGGTTTAATTCAGCTTTACCTGGAGCTGATTTCAATTTACCGGAGAAACCCTGCTCCGGACAGTTGATATTTCTTATCAAGGAAGATTACGTGTTTGCTTGAATAATTCTTTCTGAATCTTCTGCAACTGCCTGAAATCATGTCTCATAGATGAGCTGCTTCTTCTATCAGACCAGAATGGGATTTCATGACATTTATGATAAACATCTCCAGACATCCCCAAAACTCTGCTTGCTATCACTTCTACACGTTTGGCTTTTCAGCAGAGATATGGAAAATATACAGCTTTGGATCCTGCGTACAGGGTGAAACAGAAAATATGTTGTGGCTCAACTGGTTTCAGGAATTTCAGGAGGCAGAGAGGAAAAACACTTTGGCCTTGAAAGTCTGGTCTGAGGTGAAACACCCTCTTAACTCTTTGTTTTGCTCTCTCACACAATGGTGAAAGCAGCATTTAAATTTTATGGCTGCGGAGTACACCAATGGCTGTAGACCAGCTCTTTCCTTTTAAGCCCTATAACATATATCTCCTATGGGCAGCAGGAAAAAAATATCTAATATAGACCTAGAGCTGGTGGTGCCCCCCACCTTCCAGCTACTTAGCTTATTCTGCCAATGCAAGACTGTTCCTAGTACCTTGTTGTTTAGGGAGATATTAAGCACTCTGTTGGATCTTCTCATTAGGAAGTGGAGCTTGTTTCTGGGGAATTTTCCTGAGAGCGATTGGTATTTTTTTTGCTTTCATGTTCTGATTGCTCCATACAATCCCTTCTAGGAACATGCCTTTCTGAGACTGCTATAGAGAGAAGGTAACCTGGGTGCTTTTTGTGGAGGATTGAGAGTCAAGATTCCTGTGTTTTCCCTTTGCCATTTATGTCACAGTAAGAAAAGTGCTGAAACACTCTTGTGCTTCATTTTACAAACTTAGAGGCAGTGGCCCCTGCAGTAATTAGCTGTTGTGAGTGGGACTGGTGGATAGTTGAGATTTTTACTACACGATGACACTTGATTTACACTTCTTAGAGTTTCAGTTACTACTCTGCCAAACACTTTTCGGTTAAAACTGTGTATGTGTCTGCTTCCATCTGAGCTATTTTGAATAGTTTCAGTCATTCCTGAAAATGAGACATGGAGAAAATATACCATTAGGTAGATGGAGAGGAAAGGGCAGCCACAGTGACCTTACTGCTAGCATTTCTCAACTTTTGAGCATAGTGTTTTGGAATAGTAATGTTCCTTTAATGTACTGTTTAGTATGGAACTGTCCTTGCACTATACTGAACACTTTACAGAACACATCAAAAAATCTTCTATGCCTAGACACTTAACAGTGTAATAGTAGACACAATGAAGCAGAAAACTTGCCATGATATCACTAAATGGTCATATATTTTAGGGTTTTGCACAACTTGGGCACTCTTCCTCCTTCTGTGATGATTATGTTTGGGGAAAGGTGTTTCATTCTGTTTCTTTTTCTGTGATGCGGAAAACACAACTCCACTCCTCTGGGACTGGAGGTAGAAATTTGAATAAGTGGCAGATTGACAGGTTGTAGGGAGTGTTGTGGGTGACTGCAAACAATTTATTGACTGAGCGAAGGCAAAGTCAGTATCTCCCTAAAGGGACAATACATCTTGTTATTCTTTGGAACAGAACCCTGTTGTTTATCTGCTCAATGTTACGTTCCTTTAAACAATATGGGTGCAAGGGGATTTCCATCCTACTGCACAAATTCCCTCCAGGGTCTGGCAGGTGAGGAAAATAGAGAGAAAGGTAGACTGTAAGGAACAAGAGGAAAGCTACTGAGTTTCTCATAACTTGTGATACCCTATTGGGATGAATTACTGCAGTAACTAGAAATGAAAAAATCCTTTAATATAGTTTATGGTGCCCAGGTTGTTGTATTTTGATAAACAACCTGAAAAAATCAGGCAATAGCAGAGATTGTGTCACGTATTTGTCTAGATAAGATGTGTTGCTTCTTGGAGAAAGAACCTGGACAATGCGAGGGTTTCATGCTTGAGTAAAAAGCAAAAGCTCAGAGTTGCATTGTACCAAAATTGTGATGGGCTGCCATTTTTCTGTCTTACTGGCCTCTGTGGGGTAGTGATTAGTTTGTTCAGGTCTTCTTTCAGCCAGTCATAAAACATACTTTCTCCTGTGATTATTATAGCAGTGCTGAGCTCTCAAAATCGATGTTAAGCTCAATTAATTTGTTAAGTGCTTTGCTCTTTGGATGAAAACTCTGAATTTTAAGTATTGCTTTGTTGAATTCCATCTTTCTTTGCAATCCATGCTGAGGGTATCCAGATACATTTCAGAGTGATAGATTCTCAGGGTGCTCGTCACTGTGCTGTTCTGTGTGGATTATTTTTGCATCCTCTTAATTCCAGCACTCCATGTGCCTCTAATGCAGAGTATCCACAGAAGCTGCAGAGACTAACAGAGGAGATTCCTTGGGTAAATGCTGGCCTTAATTAAAATGCTATTTTGTTCATTCATGCAGATACTTGGAAGCAACAGATTATAGTAGTGGGGGAGGAGCAGGTGAAGCTATTAGTGCATGTTGTTCAAGAGGCTAGGCTCAAGTTCTTGCTGTGCAACACCTTTTTGTAGGACACTGAACAAGTCACTTACTGGGCTTGTAATCCTCATTATACAGAGCGGAACTTCCCTGCTGTTTGTTCAGATGATGAAGAGCTTTAGATAAGTAGCCATATATTTGCTATTGCCATGAAATTGGTTCTCTAGTTCTTCCTGACACTGCCCTAACAATATGAACAATTTCTACTGTTTCCATTGAGGACCTGGGGATTGGGACTGTTACAGAGACATGCAAAGACGTAGCTGAAGTAGTGAGGTAACTATTATGTTAATGGTCTACTGTATCAGCTCACAGCTCCCTCCCGATACTTCACCTGATTTTGACATTCTAATTATAGGATGTCCTGATTGTCTCATGCTCCTCCTGTGGACAATGAAGAGAAGTAGCTTCTCAGGGAGGGGGGGGCCTTTATCTTCACCACCTTACATACACACCTCTGGACTGTCTGTTTTTCTTCATTATCTGCAGATGGAGCCTGTGTAACTAGCTTAGGTTTCGGTGCCTAACTGTTATCTTTGGGAAAGGAATTTCATCTGTTGTCCCGATTAAGACTCCTAGGAGGCTCAGGATGGGGCATAACCTGGCTTAGTCCTACAGCCAGCCTCAGAGTTTCACAAGGACATAGAGGCATCTTATGTTCTTAGGTACTTGCTGTATGTACGTATCTGGGAAAAGAAATGAGACATTCCTCCAGGCCTGTCGACTCAAGGCTGGACTATTGCATACCCAAGGATACCATTGCCTGCTTTTTCTGCAAGTATTGTGCAGTGTGTTTGCTTGGCAGACCTGATGCCCTCTTACGATAGTGGATACGGTTGACTGGAAGCTGCCAACAAACTGTCATGCTTGTGCTAACAGATGTTTCCATTCTTTTAAAACCCATTAGGTAGACAATTGATCGTTTTCTCTCCCTCCTGAGGCTCTGTTGGAACAGTGTAGTCTCTGGGCAAACTTTCCTGGATGTTTCTTCCAGCAAGTGGGGGTTTGGCAAGAAGGTTCCACAATATGAGGAGAATCTGAATAGGCTTTTGAGGTCAATGACAGTGCTCAGTGTCCTTGTACCAGCTGTGTCCTTGTGCTGTCTATTACCGCTTGTGCCCTGCAAGACCTTAGCATTTGGCTCTTCTCTGAGGGCCTGAATCCCTGGCACATCATCATCCAGGTAGTATGGATGACCCGTGTGCTTAGTGGATGGCTCCCTTACGTTTGAAATCCCCAATGTCAGCAACTCAGATAACCAAATCTAAGCGATGGTGCTTTGCTTACAAATGTTCTGCCATGCTGGACAGATCATAATCAGCTGGGCACTTCCATCTTCTTCACTGGACGCAAGTAGGAGAGAAATTCACCCAACTTTAGATTGCTGAGTTGTCATCTGGGCATCTCCTTCCATATAAGCTTAGAATCTCTTAATTGCCATGCGAAAGAATAGATATATCAGTCTGTGACTGATCTGGCCCACTGCAGACTTAGCACAAGCTGAACTGCACCTTATAAGTGCCTTTCTCTTCATTGAGTAGAGATCACTCTGGATGTATAAAATTAAGTGAGCTCACCCCTGCCCTGAGGATAGCAAGCAGTCATTACCTGACATCTTGCATGTTCTTGTCCATCCCCAGGAGCCATTTATAACCATTCTGTTCACTGCTGAGTGACTCTGCATATTATCATTAGAAACAACATGCAGAACATTACATTAGAAACAACATGCATCTGGTCTTTTGGCACCCTGGTTCTTTCTACCTTTGCAGAGGTGCAAGCAATGGAAATAAAGAGCAATAGATGTGGAGGTGAGAATTGCAATGCAGTTATTAAAGACCAAAATCTAGCCTGGTGTATATTGTTTGTATGTAAATTGATTCCAGGATCACTGAGTTAAATGGAACAGCGCTGGATGAAATGTCCCAAAAGGAAGACACCAGCATTTCTGCAGCTCCACAGAGAAGTAAAGAGTTGTAAGAGCAAGTATTCCACTATCCTCATCTTTATGTTACTTCCTTCACACCATCCCAATGTGTTAAATGTATTATCTGTCCAGGAAGGATGGAATAAAGACTATTTTTGAGATAACAAATACTACCCCAACAATGGTGATCTCCTAAATAGGTTTCTGTGGTGCCCTAGGTAACTGAGGAAAAGATTGTGCTTGAAAGGTACAAAGGGAGGCAGTATACAGAGCATTTATGGGTGCTAGCGATTCTGTCCTGCAAACATAGCACAGTGGGCTCAAAGGACCTTTTTGTCATGACTGAAGGAACTGACAGTTTATTTTGTAACTCTCTCTTATTCTTGAACAGCAGTTTATTTTCACCTTGTGCTCTACTCTGTCATCTATCTTCTCCACAAACTGCTGACTTTCCTGGGTGTCTGGGAATTGCAGTTGAAAGATGGTGATGTTTTGAAATGTGTCTGAGGGCAGACCTAGTAGCTAAGAGTGTGGAACTGCTGAAAGATGAGTTTCAAAACTGGGGTTTTGAACCTGCATGGGATTTGCTGATGTAGGTGTGCGCAACTCATTATTTACTCCATAATGCTCAAGAGTCTTTCCCTGAAGACGAAACTCCTATTGTGTTGGGTGGTGTGCAGACAGAAAGGGGGAAAGAAAATCATGGTCTCTGATAAATTTAACATATGCAGCCTCATCTGAAGACTTAAGCAACTTAGCTTGAGCACTGTATGTTGTGAAATGTAAGGAATCCTGTGAAGCTCAAAGGCAGGTTGCTCATGAACTGGCTAATTTGCATCCAGCTCAAGCAATGAGCAGGAGAGCAAACCTTCTGGAAGCCTCACTCAGAACAGTGTCTCTTCCATTTCCAGTGGAAAGATATGCAATGTAGCTCCAACAGCTCAGTATGGATGGCATGTGTTAGTAATATGACATCTTCTTTTGCTTAATGATATATAGCTTGTGCTTGCCATAGGTCTTCTGAACTGTAGTTCCACATATCTGTATAACCTAGATAAATAGCTTCCTTCCTAGATGGACATTTTTGTGCTGTGTTGCTCGAGGCATGTGTTGCTTCTCTTTTACTGTGTAAGTGAAACAGCAAAAAAATTAATAAAGTAGTTAAAAAGACACTGGGTTTAACAAAAAGTTCATGCTGAGGCTTGTGAAATGCTCTTACTCCCAAAAGCAATCATGAAGTCTGTGGTCACTTGGAAATATATTTATGGGTTACATCCATATGAATCCTAGGCAGTACCTACTGTGCTTTTCACACTGAAGTATTTGGGTTTTTAACTGCTCGGCTGGTGCTAGAATTGCTCTGACAACAAATGTTCAGCAAAAGCATATGCCTTCTTCAGGATGATTCTGCTTCCTGAAAGACTATTTTTATCTTGTTGGTGGGCAGGGACTTAAGCTGTGTTTTATGAACCATTGAAGCAAACTGATGTCTATTCATCCCTGTCTGGTGTGGAAAGTTCACTTCTGAGGTCAATTCTGTTTTTTTGTGTGATGTTTTTGCTGCTGGTGGATGCCAGGCAGTTGATTTGTGTGCTATGAAAACGTCAAAATGAACAGAAAATATTTATTATTGTTTTAACCGCCAAAAATTTACTTGCTTCTAGGAGAAATGAAATGAAGGCAGTGCCTGAACAGAATTAGTTACTAGGTAATAAACGGAAGAGGAGAGAGCGCATTCTAGGAATTCAAACAAGGACTTCTGAGGAGGAGACGTAATGTTTCGCACAAAGTGTTTAGGTTCATATTTGGGATATGGAAGCTGGAAGGGGATGGGGAAGGGTCTATCTTTTATATCCATGTAGTTGTCTTTATATTTGACAAAAGCAGAACATGACTAGGAAACTAACTCCTTTGATAATGCCACTTGCCAGTTGGACCATTAGTGATATGGCTAGATATGCCTCTGCACATGCTTCAAACAGATCACCCATCTAGGAAGTTAGTTTCCCATCCTCTACGTGGGAAAATAGATTCAAGGAGTAGGTCAGTGAGAGCAGGCAAGGATGGGAGACAAAGAACATTTTCTATCATCTAACAGTCAGATAAAATAGATCTGGGGAACTGCACAGATACTGAAACTAACCTGCCAAGTAAGGATATTTCAAAGAAATGAAAAATAGATGGTTGGATGCTTCACTGGAATTGACTGATTTCTCCAGCAGGGCCATTTGCTTCCTTTGAAACCTTTGAAGACATTAGGATTGCTGCTTTGAATGTCGATGCTTGCAAAGTGTACCCAACAAACGAAAGCTTTTGGGAACATGCATTAGATCCAAAGATGAATGAACAGTTGGAGAGGACTGACTGCACCTGCTGTGAAGAGACTGACTTGAAGCAATGAAACCCTGTCATGCAAAAAGGATGTAAGTCACAGCTGGAAAACGTGCACTGATTTACTTAGGCTTTGTGGCTGCTTCTGTGTGGCAGATGGCACTGCAGTTTTGGAAGGGGACTGTCTCATATAGATAAGTTTCAGGGTGGGCCTGAAATGAAAATGTGATACTTGCAGAAAAGGGTCCTTGAAGCCTCTTGAAACTTTGTATGTCATGAGGTTAACTCCTGACTGAAAATCAGGGCCATCTCTGATCTTTAAGTTGTTTAACTTGTGTCTCTGTCACTTGCCCTTTATCTTTGTCATGTCAAGCAGTTTCTGTGACAGTATCATCCTCACATTACCCGCCTACACTGTGTCTATGTTATCTGATATTTGAAGTGAACTTTTGAGATAGTTCCTTTTGTAGATCAGGCTATTTTAAGCTAGGAAGCTTCTATGAGAAGCACAGCTGAATATTTCAGTTCAAGTATAAATAAGTCATTGAGTTCTTATTGTAAATATCCTCTCCTACAGTGATGTGTAGGGAGTGAGAGATTCAATCCTTTAAACTCTTGGGACTGATAGTTTTTGCCTCATCCTAAATTGGCCTTGGCATATTGAGAATATTGGGGGATGGTGGAGGCATAATCATGCTTTCTGAGGCATTTGCTCAAAGTCAGAAGAAGTCGGAAGCTTTATTTCTGATAAAAGCAAAATTAAGAGATTGCAGTTGTTTTCTCTGTGGCAAGGGAGCAAGAAAGATAAAAAGAAATCCATCATTGAAAATGAATTCTGAAGGTCAGAAGAATAGTAAATACTGGAGCTGAAAAGAGTTTATTCTAGTTAAAAATCTTTAAATTAGAAAATCATAATTCACTGAATGCAAAACTTGACAAAAGAGGAGGTTAAAGGGTTAAGGAAAATAAAGTGTTGTCATTGGGAACTTTTTGTTGGAGGAATGCTGTTTTTAGGTCCAAAGATTAATTGCTACTCAAACTGAGTCAAGGCAGACCAGACCATCCAAGAAAGATGTAACTAGGTCATGAATTGCAAGATTGCTACTTCCAGCAGTGATGTGCCCCACACACAGCAGCTTTATGTACTGGATCTGGGGTCAGTGGAGTAAAATCAGTCCCAATGGTTAGGACTGTAGACACCTGATAGACCTGCGGGGGTCTAGAATATGCAAGTTCAATATCCAATTCTAAGTGATCAGAATAGACACAAGCTTGGGGGTCCCTTGGTGTGAGGTGTGTGCTTAATACTCTAAGTTGGAGGGTGGAGCTTACAGAATATAATTATCTGGCAGGGCTGTAATATCGAACAGGAGACCCTGCAATTAAATCCTGAAGAGTAAGTGTCTTGCAATTATGTTCCCTAATCCCAGGAGTACTGGTGGCAAGAGGGAGCAGGAGCAAAGTGAGGGCAGCAGAGGCAAAGGCAATGGGGGGAACTGTCTCTTGGCAAGCTTTTCAAGGCCTCATTTTTTTGTTTGTTTCTCTTGGAACAAAAACTTATTCTCGGCCCTCATTTTATTTTGTAAAACTTCTTTACTTTCTTTTGCCAACTAGAAATAGTTCTTAAAAGAGGTACTATCTTGACTTTCCTGGAAGGAAATTTGGCATTAACATTTCACTTATTAAGTAGTCTGTATTCAAGGTGAAATCAGATCTTGCAGCAGAAGAAGGATGCAGTTGCATAGCAAATGAATATACATGAGCTCACTGTTCTCAGTAGGACTCCTCTCTTTAGGAGAAGAATTATTGCACTCCTTAAAAAAAAAAAAAATCTATATTTTAGTCTCTTGAAAGCTTATTGGAAATTTCTTGTAAAGGTTGGAAATTTCTGAGTTTATCAGCTTCCTCTAAGAAAGGCAAAGGCTCTTCAAAACTATCATGGTGATCTAGCATGCAGCAAGAAATGTCAACAAAAAGCAGAGCTCGCTTGTTTTGTTGGCAGTATAGATAGGACCAGAATCCTTTTTAGCTGAGGCTCATAGACAGCTAAATGTTCCTGAACAGTTTAATCCAGGAGTTAGGTCTTTGAGAAGCACGCTAGAGGTGGTATCACTCTTAGTTCTCTGTCCTGTCCCTTGGCTAATTTAGCATTCTTGCACCACCATTTACAGGAAGGAATATGTACCTGCACTCGGCATTTTCAATTCAAAGCCCTCAGTTTAACCTTCAATGCACCCTCATCAGCAATTTAAAATGCCATACTTTTGCATGGAAGTAGCAAGGTTCAGGAAGAATGAACTTGGAGGCATTTAGCCTGGCTGTGTCGGTGACTGTTGGAGTTGCATTTGTTTCCCAAGCTGATCTGTAATCCTACATTTCTACTACTGACCTCAGCCAGTGTTCCTGGTCTTCCTTTCCCTCCTGGCATAATTTGTATTTCACTGACTCCTGACTGACTCACCAGCCAAGTGCAAGAGACCAGCAGTGGAGCAGGAAGGGATGAGCTGGTTGGTTTTGTAGAAGTTCTCACCCTTGAGATGAGCTCCTCAGGTGGGTTCTTCTTTTCCCCATTTGCATACTTGAGGTCGAAGCCAGAAGTCTCCTTCTCCTGAGAAGTTCCTCAGAAGTCACTGGGAATACTAGGGAGAGGGAGAATCAGATCTTGAACTGACAGAAGCAACTCTGAAGTCTTTCTTCAGAGCCCAGAGGAACCGCAGTGTAAATCAGTCTGTAATGCTGGCTCTTTCCTAGTCAGCACAGGGGGTGGATGGTTCTACCCAAGTTGGTTCTCAGGAGCACTGTGGGAAGAGAGTATGCAGTGTGTTTGTCTTGCCTGGAAGTATTCTGGAGCTAATGCATGGTGTGTGCAGATCTGCTCCCTTCCTGTTAGGGATGTAGCAGGGAGGTAGTTAGGGATGTTCCTTCTACAAAGAGCGTCTGAGACTTGCGAGGGAATTCTAAAGAAGTCAAGGAGCAAAAGTACCTGTCCTCCAAAGGGTGAGGATTTCAGCCTCAGGATCACTCTTCACAGCCTCCTCTGAAAACTATTCTGTACACGGACCTCACCTCATATAGACTGCCCATATATAGATTACGCTGTAGGTTTCATGTAGATTTCAGGCAGGCCCCAAATTCTTAAGTATTTAAAGAGCTGAGACCGACCAACTTCCATCTGAGAGCTGGGCATGTAAATAGCCTGAGAGAGCAGAAGTCTGTTCTCTCAATATTGTGTGCTTGCAATTCTGAGTTCCATGGCTGCCCTTGGTGAGCAGAAAGGTTAGTTAAAGGTCATGACTGTCCTTCTTCCCCGGAATTAGCAAAACACTGAAATATTAAGACTGCCTAAGGAAAAATGAACAGTTTGAGCACAGATTCTGCTGTTGTCTTTAGACACGGTCCCACAGCAGCGAGGTGTTTGCCTGCCAATGCTGACGGACAAAAGTGTGTTCTAACAGTGTAAATAGAGCCACAGAGTTGTAATCTGCCTTCCCATCTGTATGTAGACATTTTATCTCAAGCAGCACTAGTTTTAGCAGAGATCCCAGCTGTTGGTGGGACAGTCACTGTCTTGGCCCACAAACCAAACCTCATCAGGGCTGAAAGTGGCAGTTACAGGGATATTTCTAACCAGCTGGGGCTTAACATAGGATTCTGGGGTCTTGCAGCCCAGAGCAGTGGGTTCCTCCTCGTAGTCTCTCCCTAGTGAGGCTTTTATCAGTCTACTGACACTAAGGGTTCTGTTGCAATTGCCTTCCAGTTTCTGACTGTTATGGTCCATAACAGCAGCATGTGCTTCATCCAGTCTAATGGAGAAAATATCTTTCCGTTGCGATGGATTGTGCTCTGAGACTGTTTTGGCCTCTGAGCTGAAGAGAAAATTCCCTGATTATCCATCTGCTCAATCAGAGTGAGAAATGGAAGAGACCCAGAGTAATTTTCTCCTCCTGTTTAGCTGATGTAGTTTTGCTTGCTTCTTTGGGCACAGCAGGCCATTACAGAAACATATGCACCTTCTGGTTCGTAAGATGTACTTGGCTTTCTGGGTGCTATAAACTAGGAGGAAGGGAGTGGCCGATGGTCAAGCTTGTGGCACTTTACTTGTGAGATCCTGACTTCAAGGCATCAATGTGTTAATGGAATGTAAAATGCAATTGCATATCTGCAGTTGCATATCTGCTTCAGAACGAATGCTGCCTGCAAGAGAAAAATTTAAGACGAGAGCTTTGCTGAAAGGCAGTCTTGACCAACTACATCATCTTGCTTTAAAATTCTTGCTTGAAACAACAGCTGGCATAACAAGCAATAGCAACACAGCAACATTGTGCATCCCAGATCTTGGCCTTCCCAGGCAGTTGGTGCCACAGCAAGACAACAGCAGCTGAGTAGGGAAGGTTGCAGTGGGGAGATGGGAGGGAAGAGCTGATCCCATTGGATGCTAGTTTCAACGTGCAGAGCTGGGCATATAATAGTTTGGAGTACAAGAGTGCAGTCGGACTACCACAGAAACTTCATTAAAATAATATTTAAATATTTTGATGAAAAACGAGAACCTTCCACAGGGAATCATTGTCAGAAAGCTCACTGTGCAGAACATGAACCTCTTTTTTGGCATGCTGATTCTCCCCAGTGAGGTATGTGCTTTTTTGTTTTGGTTTTTGTTTCTTCCTTAATTTCAGGTTCCTCCAGTCCTTTCTGTAAAAGCAGTCTCTGAAAAATTAATTACTGGGTAGGACCCTGAGCATTTGCTGTTTTTGTTGTTTTGGCCTTTTTAGTCTTGTATTTTTATTAGAGGGAGGAAATCAAAGAATAGAAAATAGAAGGTAGAAATACAGAAAATGTAACTTCCATATTTTGTGGAAATGGTGAAAAAAAAGCCATCAAAACTTGCCATGTGTAAAGTGGAAGTGCGTGTCAAAGACTCAAGATGCTTTTAGACATGCTAGTTCTCCGGCTATAAGAATTCCCACACAAATATGCATGATGAGAGGATGAGAAAGAGCTGTGAAGCCTATTCTTTTATTCTCACACAATATTCATTGTGCATTGTTGCTAACATGTCACTCTATTTCCAAATGAGCAATTTATTCAGTGACTTTAAGGCTGTTACTGCTGTGTGTAAATTGTACCTGTTGCTAAATATCTTGAAGAAGGGTATATTGGAATCCCCCTTGGGATGCCTTGCACTTCCCTAAAGCTCCAGGGCACGGTAGAGTCTGAATTTTCATCGTAGTTGCAGAACTAGAAAGGAATTGCATGAGGGGAATATAGCAGAACTGGCCTTTTCAATCTGTGATCCCGGTTCCCTGGAGCAGAAGGCATGAACCTGTCTTGGGAGTGAGCCAGGTGCAAGGAGGAGTGTAGCACTGGACTCCCCCACCCTTCATTCCTGCACTGAACTTCATAAAAAGGTGTAACTTGGAATAAGCCAAGGGCAGAATTCAATGGCATCCTGTGGTGTGCCTTGCCCATTGTGTATGTGGGCAAATCTTGCCCTCTCCCAGACTGGAGCATTTACAGGCGTGCCATTTACATATTGAGGGGATCTATCTCCTCCCACCACACAAAGTCATCACACAGTCCCTCTTTAGCCACCCCCAAGTCCTTTCCCCCTTCTGAGCTGCTTGTGTGACATGCTGGAAAAGCAGTTTATGAAAGCGCTGAGCTGACATAGCTCAAGGGAGGGGCAAAATAGTAAGTGCACCCTGCTAGAAATATGATCTGTGTCATAGGCCAGCTCTCAGACACCACAAGGGGCTCCTGCTTCCACTTCCAGAGGCTGCTGGGAAGTCAATAGCTCTGATTCAATTTCTGTCGGCCTTTGGTTAAATCTTGAAAGCAGCTTACACTTGCTATTATGTTCACCCTGTGTTTTTCATTGCTTCTAGGAAGAACGGTGCCACGTACATTAACCTGGTGCTCGTGAAAAGAGACCCAGCCTTAATATTTTGCTCTGTCGGCTAATGAGAAGAAAACAGAGCAAGAAGTCTTCAAATGGTTCATAGCCCTAGTTCTCCTTTTACAAACCCCATCTGTAACTACAGGTGGTTCTACTTGATGCTTGTATGCTTGCTGGGATCTAGTCATAAGAGCAAGGATATTGATCAGTTGTGTCTTGGTAGGCAAGAGCTTAATGGGTCAGTACTGGTCAATAAACTCATGAACCATACCGTTTCCTAGTCATGGGTACAGGAGAAACTAGGGAGTACCACGTAGTCTCATGCAGAGAAGAAAAGGGATGATTTCAAGTCATGGCAGTGCCTTTCCTCTGTGCTGTGAGTTCAGGGCCCGATGCTGTATGAATTCCAGCTCTTAATGGAGAAGTTTAGCAGAACATGTAATGGTGTAACTAGACGGTATGTTTACATTGTTTAATTGAAAGTACAGTTCCCTGCAGGCTAATTACAGTGCAAGTCGTTAAATCACAGTTAGGATTTGTTTGAATATCCAAATCACTATGAATCTCGTATGCTATTTCTGGAAAAAGAAGTGCAGTGCTTGTGGCTGGCCCAAGCTAGGAACTTAGATTTCAATTTTTTTTGCAAGAATGCAGAATCCGATCACTTTTCTCAACCATGGACCTGGCTTAGCAAATCTGTTATTGATGACCTGCCGCAGCTGATATCTAATACTTCTGAGAAAGTCAATTCATTCTTTTGAAGACTCTGCACCTTTCTAAATAACCAGATGGTCAATGCACTAGTGAAAAATTAAGTTCTTTTCTGTCTCCTGGAATCAGCTGATTCTTTGAAGTATAGTATTTTATGGAAACCAGACTGTAGAGCTACCTAATACTATGGCTCATAAATCTTGTTTCCCGTGCCATGGGCCTTGCTTCCTTATTTGATTGTACATTGGAGAGGAAATTCTATCCTCGACCTCATCACAGTGCGATTTAACAGTCAAACAGTAACAGTTTTCTCAGTTACACAATGGCCTGACATACAAGTGCATTGGAAAAGACAAGTTTGGCTCCTTGGCTCACCTACATTTTGTGGGCCAAGATTACATAAAACACTCTTATCATGGGGTAACTGTGTAGGCCAATGACCACCGATACATTCAGAAGCAGAATTCTACTGTTTGTGGGACAGGGAAAGATGAGGTTCCTAAATCTGGACTTTCGGCCCTGCCTTTGACCATCCCTGCTAAAGCCTATACATACAAGTGAAAATCCATGCAGTTTCTATAGCTTGGAGTGAAAAAAGAAAGATAGAAATACAGAGGTAAAGCAGAACTGCTGCATTCAGCAACAGTCTGGAGTTATATGATTAATGGGGTATAGTCAAGGCTAGAAGCGTCTGTTAGATTGGCGTGTGAATAGTTGAAAAAGAAACAGCTATCTGAGTGCACGTAATGGCATGTATGCTGTTAGTTGCTGCCTTTTCCTATGTAATATTGCTGTTGTGGCCTATTTTTTTTTTTCTTGCACTGGAGGAAGCTCCAAGAGCTCAAAGATAAAGCTAGATGGAGTTTCAAGCTTGTTTGTGTTACAGCTAGTGGAGCGCACACAAATATTTCTGAACAGGTGACTGAATAGGTAAACAGGGAGATGTGGGCATCCTTGGGACTGTTGTCACTGATAGATATTCTACAACAACTAATATGAGAGTTTGGGCTCTGCAACCTCCCTTCTTCTAGATTGCACTCCTGTGTCAGCTATACAGTCAATCCTCAACCGATACAAACCAATCATTAACTATGGCTCTGCCCAGGGTCTGGCATTCAGCTCTTGTGCTTGAATTTAGTTTTCCAATATCCCTCCTTAATATTAGTAATGGGTATTGTGATAAAGATGATACATACAGGGCATATAACTAACTTCAAAGGTCAACTGAAGCAAGAATTTCCACAAGTGCAACAGAAAAGAAAAAGACCTACTAAGTCTTTTTTCTGCTTAGAAGTTGAGTTGTAGTCCCAGCTGATAGATATTTGTTTAATTAAGAAAGAAATACTCCTCCCTACTAAGACACAAAACCTGAACCAAGTAGGAATATGGCATGGAACAATTACTCTGTGTGATTTCCCCTAAAAATAGTTAGTCATCACCTAGGCTTTGTAATTGTTTCTTGCTATTTAATGTTACTGAGCAGATGTGGGAGGAAGGAAAGGGATTCTCCCATCTACAAAAGCCCGCTGTTACTAAGCTGAAAAGTTGAAGGGTCAGAGATTTGGGTTTTAGTATGGTTATTGTGAAGGATTCAAATGCCATCTCCCCACTGTGATTGTAAGTGTGTGTGTGTACATGATGTGCTTCAAGTGGAGAAGGCAGGTGGGCAGATTACCTACGCTGAGCTAGGGCTTGCGTGGCTGGGGAGGTTGAGAGCAAAGACTCATGAGCAAAGATCTACTCACGAGACAAATAGTATGAGCCAAGTAGTCAGGCCAAGAAAGGACACATCAGCAAATCAGCATCTAAGCTGCTAGCCCAACTGGCCTTGTTATCGCAGTAACAGGAGGGTGATGAACTTCTGGAGTTTTCTAGAAAAAAGAGTTAGTGACTTTGAAGTTTTGGAAGTCATCTTTGAATTACAACCTTCCTTTCTATTTGTGTTCTCTGCTGACGACTGTAATTCTCTCTTCTTTTCTTCATGTGAAGGGATAATTTGATGGTTGAGTATAGAAAGTTGCAAGTGACATGCTGCAGAGATAAACAGCAGCAGTGATGTTATTGCAAGCTAATTTTGCAGGAGCTGATGATGCTGTGCTTCAGAGAAAGTTTATTCCGTGTATGTATGTTTTTTCAATACAAGCTTTTAAGTATAAAGAGCTACTAGTCACTCCTAGAAATCTGAGAAACAGTTTGAGTCTGATTTCTTATTTATAACTGTATTTACAAGTGAATTACAAGTCAGGTTTAGAATCTTTTCCTAAAGCACTGCTGTTGTTCTTGGTATTGTCTCAGTTTTCCTTTTGGACAAGATGCAGAGCTTTCCCTTAGATACTTCCATCCCTTATTGCTCATCAAGGGTCAAAATTCCTGATACACATCTGCATTAGTGCTTTGGAGAAGGCTTAGTCGGTTCCTGCAGACAGCAGCTATATAGTACAGAAAGGGTTTAGGTGGGTATTATTCAGCCTCTTCCACACTGGTGTTGCAGGTAAGTAGCTGAAGGACAAGGTCCATTAATGCAATAGAAAGCAAATCCTTCCCATACATCCGCCTGAAAATCCTAGACAAGCTCTTGGGTAATATTGAATTGGGATTTGTTTTTAATTTTTCCTTAGTAACTAACAGTACTGTTTCATCACAGCCATTGCTATTAGGCAGGTAGTTACAAGCCTATCATGTAGAAACAGCATCTAAAATCTGGTTTAATATTAATCTGTGCCAATTTTACAGTGACAGCATGCTTGTCTTACTAAGAGATATTGATGCAATTATCTCCTTGTAAGAATACAGCACTGTGGTGAAACAAGCAGACATTTTGTTTGGAAGAAAGGAAAGATATAGCAGCTCTATTAGCCCATGCTATTTTTACACTTTTTGTTTAAACCTGCTGCCCACTGCATTTCACTGAGGGAAGCATGTTCAGCTCTGAGAAGGAAACTTGGAGGAATGAACCATGCTTTTAGGGATACACTTTAAGTGCCAGGACTTGGGGAAATTAATTCATAGGTCAGATCTGAGCGAAAAGAAAAAGCTGAAGTAGAAAGTACTGGTAAAGAGGCTTGGAGGGTAAAATAAGACAGAAGATGGAGAGAGGGGAAAACAGGCACTTCCAAAGATGATTATTGGAGCCCTGTACACAGGGACATGGATTTGGCTGAGTAGCAGGGCTGAAGGTAGCTTTCCTGCTCAGTTTGTATTTTTGTATAGGAGAGCTGATTCTTGCAAAATAAAACTTTGATGTTGGAAACTGTCAGTACAGCCCACTCCCCCCCCCCCCAAAAAAAAAAAAAAAAAAAAACCCTAAACCAGCTTTGATTTTCCTGTCAGGAAACAATCCAGTAAATTGTATTGTGTTGATTTCAATATCAGTCTGGACCTGAATTGTCTCAGTAATGCATGGGAGTTGTAGAGGTTTTGGTTATATGCTTCCTCATTTCTTATTGCATTTTGGGTAAAACTGCTCTGCCAAAAGCAGTCTTTTGAACTGCATTGTGAACATGAGATGTACATGATGCAAGTTAGTCACCAGAAAGCATTGTAGCGTGAAATACAAAATATAAGCTGCTGAGTTTGGCAAGGGAAGAGGAAGAGAGGTGCGTATCTAAGCCAATATGTACCAGCATCCCCAAACAGAAATTCTCGTTCTAAGCTTCTCACCACACCAGGAGTTTTCATGTTTCAGATGTTAAAATACCACCGTTCTTCCCACAAGAAGGGAATTTTACTTCTCAGTTTACAGCTTCTTTCATGTTGTTTTGTTTAAGCTTTCCCAGTTTCTGGTGGAATAAATACAACAATGCTGAAATGGTGCTGCAGTAAGAGAAAACAAATGAGACACTTTTACTGAGAGCTTCGTGGGGGGGAAAGTGAAACAGAGACAGTTATTGCTGCCTAGCCCAAAAAGCGGCTGGAGTAGGGTAAATATTATCTTCAGTCAGTAGGTTCTAGTCACTGGCATTATCTTCTTGGAGACAAATTTCTTTCTACATGAATTTGAGAATAAGTGCATACAGAGAAGGCAAAGTCAAAAGTCTTCAACAAGCACTTCTTTCAAAGAAATGAAACGAGGACTTTCTTGACTGTATGAAAATGTTCATGGATAGCATTTGTTCTCTGTTTACACTGGGATGTTGGAACACCAATTTTTCTTACAAGGTTATTTGCCACACACAGGATACAATGATAAGCCAAGAAGAAAAGGTGGAAATCACTCATTATATCACTAACTTTCCAGTTTGTATATCCAAAATTTGCATTTGCATTTCTGGCTACAGCACTGCACAAGGGAAGCAAAGCTCAAATGCTTCGTGTTCTCAATTGACTTTTCCTTTTGTGAGAATTCAGTCTCGTATTGTAAGACCCAGCTCAATAACTACAACAGTTTCCGGTGACCTCAGCATGCATTAGGTATATTTTGCCTTCTTAGATGTATGCCCTCTTTTTTTCTTCTTTAAAACGAATGAAGTTCAAATAGTCTTCATTTGCCAAGTGTTCCAGGTTGCCCTGTATTGGAAACTTGGCCTCATCAATGTTTACCACTTCGTAGACTGCTGTATTCCCTGCCAAATTAGCAATTATTTTGGATTTTCCTCCGAGTCAGTGATAGAAGTATTGACTAATGTTTGACAAAGCCAAGACGAGAGGGGGAGCGAGATGCAAGGGGACATTAGAAACATTCAAGTTCTTGGCTTCTCACAAAGCCTTAGGCTTCAGGGTTCAGCTATTAGCCAGTTTTTAAATAACTTGTCTTGTGCAGCATACTGACTTTGGACTGTTACTGATCAGGAGATACGTTCTTACTAATCAACAGCCTCTGTAGAAATCTAGGTACATTGCCTTAGTCACGCTTCCCTGCCAGGTTTTTAACACCCCAAAAGAAAAAAAAATAGAAACACATTTGCTTGACAGGATCCAAACCAAAGTCCTGCCTGGTGGTAGAGCAACATCTGGGCCAGCTGTGCCTCTGTTCTGCCGAGGGGTGATGGTAGGCTAACTGTTAACAGACATGCCCAGCAAACCTGTTGTGGGCCTGTGGTAAACCTGTTGTAGACTTTGAGTCCATTTCCGCCATCCTTCCCCAAGCTGAAGTAAGAGTAGTCTTACTGAAATGCAGAAGATCACGAGGTAAGTAGATAGTAGCTGTGAAGAAATTCTCGGTGGAGACCCAGAAAGGAAAAAGGCTGTTATGGAAGAGGAGGACTGGCAGTTAACCAGACAGGCACTCACTTTTCCTTTCTTGCCCTAAGTCTCCTTTAACCGTTCTACATCATGGCAGCGTAGTATATGGCTTAATACTGTCAAGCATTCCTGTAGTGAATGTGCCAGATGTGCTGTCTCTGGCTGGCGTCAGTGATGAACTGAGTACAGGAAAGAGGGGTCCCTTCACTCTTACCTTGGGACTTCTCACATAGGGGGAAAAAAGAATAATGTTGTAGACGTGAAAGAGGTGTTGGGCTGCCAGGCCAGCTGGAGAGCATGGCACTTCCTCAGCCATGCAGATGCGTGTTTCTGTCTGTGGCTGTGCAAGGCAGTGCTGCTCCCCAGCACATGGGAGCTGGGAGAGTGGGGAGTCTCTGGGGGCAAGTGTATAAACACACACGTGAGCACACAAAGCACCTCGACTTTCTTTCTAATTGTACTGCAAAGCACAACTTGGAGCGAGAAACCTGCTTCTTCTCCTCTCTGTGCCACTCTCTGGGTGCATTCCCACGTCCATCACTGCATAGCCCTGTCATCTAATAAAGGAAAGAGCAGGAGGGAACCTCAGCACGAGCAGCCATTCTTGTCTCTTGGCGTTGCTTGTTATTTCCCGTCCGTCTGTGTGACCGTCATTCTTCCATCAGGAATTTCTTGGTGATTTGTCTGATAAACAGATCCTTCTCTGCCCTTTGCGCAGCCTCCATGAACTTACATTTCATGATTTAGACTGCAACCACAGTGAGGGTGAATTTGTTTACGTGGGACCTAAAAATAAATAAAGAAATCAATTACCATAAATTACTTCCCTTTTCAAAGGGGAAGTTAAAAGTAAATGTAATAAAAGACTCAGTAGGTACCTAGGTTCAAGATACATGTACAAATACATATATTTTACAGCTGCATTGAATAGGAAATACCTTTTCAGGATGCAAGATACTTGTCCCTGGGCTTTTCCATGACTGACAAGTGGTGGGCTTGTCAAAAAACACCACCCCATTCATTTTACAGAACTGACGAAGTTATGACCAGTATTAATGCAATAATTATTCAAGTCATGAATGCAGCTGCCCTTTCTTGTCACAAAAGCATTATTTCCTTGTAAGAGCTCCAAGGAGAGTGTCCTGGCATCTGCTGAGACCCATTCCAAGTATGATTAATTTTCATAGTGTTCCTATCTAGTTTATAATAGGGCATAGAGCAATGTGAGTCCTGGAGCAGGTAATGTTTCAAAATAAAATAATACAAATTAAATGCAGTGCAGATGTTAGAGCATGTCAAATTATTTGTATGGCTGCCTGAAGAATCCATGATAAATGATGATGGAGTTCAAAGGTGCCCACACATTTGCAAGAGGGGTATTGCCAGTGATCTTTAAGGCAAGAGGATCAGGAACCAAGCAGGTGCAAATAGTGCAGATGCTGACAGCAGCACTGGGGTTGGTGAAGAGTAACAGAGGTTTCAGTCAATGCAGCTCGGGAGTGGGAATAGCCATCTGTGTGTAGGGGAAGGTATAATCGATACACTGGCTTGTTCCAATGATACTAAGTCAGTACAAGCTCTTTTGTAGGTATGTCTGTAGGCTAAAAGGGTAATGGTGTAGGTTTCTGATGAGATAAAGGGAAAACGTAGGGCTTCTGAGTCACTGTTAAGAACAGTATAAAATGCGGCGTCTACGCCTTTGCTTGGCTGTTCTCCATTCAGTTAAACCTGAAAGGAGGTTGATTACATTGAAATCTTTCTACACCAACCTTATCCATTTTGTTTATAAAGAAAATGTACCTTTAAGAGACATAAAGGACAAGAAAGGGCTTTAAGAAAAATAAGTTTGGGTTAACACAGTTGCACTGTCGTGCTTTGGAAGAAGAATGCTTCCCACTCTGGTTGTACAATGATGCAGTCAGGTGAAAATGAGTTAGTGTGCGAGCTTCCCTAGATTGATTTTGCAATTTTATTTATTTTTGATCTAAATAGAATGGCTTCTCAAAACCCAGCAGCACCTGCCTACTGCTAACTTCCCCAAAGGCTGTCGAAGGAAACTAGATGTTCCTACTCTACCATGAACTGAGGTCACCCACAGCAAAGGAGAAACATGCTATTGAAGAGGGGAAATACTGCATGTCATTACTCTTGTGTAGCAGTGGCCGAGTCACACAGCACTATTTGTAAACCTGCTTTAGACTTTGCTAAAAACAAGATTCTTAGGGAAGCCGTAAATATTTCTGATTTCAGGTTATAGGTCCCAGGTTCAGTTCCTGCTGATAGAAATCTGGTCACAGTCAGCATCTCTAACATCACCTGTTCAATAGAAGCATAGTATATATTAGTCCAGCAGAAGTCTTCAGTGACTTCATTTATTACACTCAGTGAAGGTATGTGGCTTTCTCTCCGTTCTGCAACCACTTGCACTCACACACGCTGAAATACCGGTGTGGTACACAGCATCCTATTTGGATCCTTGTCTGTTTCTTGGATTTAGGTTTTTTGATACCATATAGCTTCCAGACTACACACCTGTCTCTTGGGCAGCTGTGCTGACCACAAAAATCAGCTTGCTCCCTCCAGAAGGACAGAAACTGTATGCCCTGACCCATATGGTGCGTGCATAGGAATGAAGCCTTACTGTTGCTTTGTGTTCCTATTGATTCCATGAATAAATGATGAGCTCCTTGTAATGATGAAATGATAACTGTAGTTTCCTTAAGGGTATAAGTGCCAAGCTAAATATTTAAAGCTCACATAAATAATTGAAGTATCAGCCTCTCTTCAACAAAAGGAGGTTGAGGTTATAATTTCATCTCTTCCTGAATGATCTCCTCCCTTCTTGGTGCAGAAAACTCATCTGGGAACCACAGATTGTTTAGAAGGTTTGGCCGCTGTATTTATTTTTGTACCAAAATCAGATTTTAGTTACTTTTGCAAGCGTGACAGCGAAGCATTTTAGCATTTCTCTGACATACAATAGCAAGGGTTGGGCTGGGCTCCTAACCCAGGCAACATCTTGCAAACGTGCTAATAGCCAAGTCCTTAATGCTCTGCCGTTTGGGCTCTTTATTCCTTCACTGATTTCATGGCACATAGGGAGTCTTGGACCTGTAGAAGTCTCACCTTCATGGCAACAAAAAGCTCTTTTAAGTGTTCTGTAAGAAACCTTGTCAAAGTTAAAGGGGACATCAATAATGGTTGCCATGGGGCTCAAGGGGACCTCAGAAGGAGACCTGAGAGAAGGTGAAGGCTGAGGAAGACACGAGAAGGAGTTAATTCATGTATTTCCACTGGGAAAGGCTAATTTCTGCTGTGAGGCAGGGTTAATATAAATGATGAGCTTCAGTAGGAAGCAGGATGTAGAGAAGGATAATTTGGGAGACAGTTAAATCCCCTTTAGGCCTCTAGGTAGGTATGGCTGGTGGGCAAGAAGCTCTGGACGGTAGGTTACCTGTCTCCTTCCTGCTTTTATGTTACCTTAGTTATCATTATGAGGTGAAGTGGCACGTTTTCTTTGAGAGTAAAGACCAAAATGTAACAGCTTCAGCATCCCAGATTAATCTGTCACCGCCTGTGAGTCAATAGCTTGGCTCCCAAATGCTGTTAATGCCACATATCTTCTGAACAAGGCAGAACAAAGCCTTTGAAATGGAGAAAAGGTCTGCAGGCTCTGGACAAGGTCAAGTCAGTTTATAAGCAGTATTTAGAAGGTTTTTTTCCTGTTCTCTAGCATTTTCTGAACTGACATGGGATTCTCCTCATTACCTGAGCCACAGCAAGCTCTTCTAGAAACTATCTCAGCCCCATTTTACTTGAGAAAATTTCTGAGGAGAGGAATTCCCAAGTGATTTGCCTACGAAACCTTCCATGACTACAGTTGCACTGAAGAATAAGTATCCCTATAATGCTACCATTTTGCAGAACATTGCTGAAGACACCAAGACGTTTGATGTTTTGCTACAGTGGGCATATAAAAAGAAAAACTGTAAGGCTGCTGAGATACCTCCCTAGCAGTTTGTGTAAATTCTGCATCAGAAACAAGAGAATTTGGACCTTTAGATGAATAAGTGAAGTAAATGCACAGGATTTATTGCAACAGAGATCAGGTGGTTCTTGCTAACAAAGCACCTGACTTTGAAGGAAATTTCTGTGTGTGGCCGATTTGTTTGTAGTGTAGGTGATGGAGACAGTTTGGCATCTAATGTCCTTATGAGACGTTACTGAGGTCAGGCTGCATTTTCACAAATGTGTGCTAGGTTCATCTTTACAATGATTTCCCCTAGTGATATTATCATGTGAGTGTAATTTTAACCAATAGAGGAAGGTATATGAGAAATACTGTGAAGTACCTAACCCATAGATAGAATTTATTGATGCACGTACAAATTCCAGTAGTATGGGGATAAAAACAAGAGTCGTTAGAATCAGAGGAAAACCATTCTGCTGATAAGAGATCTTTGATACTCATCCTTTAATCTGTTTCTGTCAGGTTGTGGGTATAGGAATGGCTAAACTTCCTTTGTGGAAGTGTATAATAATTCTTATAGTAACTTTCATCGTCTTCATATAGCTCTGATTAAGCCTGAGTGTAAAGAACAGATGTTTAACCTTCCTATCATCGTCTGTACCTTACAGATTATGGAACTGAAAGCAATCAGGAAAAAAAAACCTGAATAAATGTGTATTGCTATTTAGTCAATATATATTAATTTTATGTATGTATATTATATATATAAAATTATATATATTATTATTCAGACAAAGTGTATTGCTGTGCAGTCAATTCAACAATAACAATAACAATACTTATTGTTTATGTGTGGTAAAGGGCAGAAGAGGTAGAAGATACTATTTATCTTAAATTAGCTAGAATCAGGTTTAACAAACCTGTTAGAAGAATCAATGGCAATTTATGTGAATGCCCTGACTTATGAATTGTGCACCTCTGCAGTAGATAGATACACTTCACTGAGACATCACTGCTCTGTGGGGCAGAAGCCTCTTGAACAGGGGTAGGGGAACATTGCGGGAAACAGTAAGAGGTTCCACCATCACAGTTAAATTTGCCAGGGAACCTGAGTTGGAGGTGTGGGCTGCTGCTTTGGGCTGAACCAAGTGGCCACAGGAGAAGCAGTTGCATGATAGAGGGACGCAGGCTTACCAGCTTTCACATGCTGAACTGGGCAATCACAGCATGAAGCTGCTGCCATAGCTTTCAGTTTGGTTCGCAGAAGCTTGCTGCAGGATCCTCTTGTACTTCCAATAAAAACTACGCAGTCCCAGATAAAAACTGTGCTGCTATGCCTTCAGTGCCAATACTAGTCAAAGTATCGGGATGGAAACTAATCTGTGTTTAGCTAACCTGTACTCATGTTTCAGCTGCAAAGGGGTTGCCTACAGGTACAGCCATTCTTAGTAAGCTATTTTGGACTAGCCATCTGTGTACTTCCTTATTCCAAATGCCTTTTAAAAACAGTTTTAATTCAGTTTAAAAGGGATCCTTAACAAACAGAGTTAACGTGGAACAACTTAATGGCAGAGCGAATCTGGAAGGAGGGTTAGCTCTAACATTCGACAGTCCTCTCATTCCCTTCATTCTGCCTCTGATGTAGACAAGCGTTAACAATGGCTTTACAAAGGTCTCTAAGGAATAAACTGATAGGGTTTCCCTGTGTAGCCCTGCTCATCTCAATTTTACTGCTCTTTCTACTCACCAGAATCTCTTTGTATAAAATCGTCAGAGCTCAGCCCTCAGTAAAACCTACCTGATTCAGGAACAAGAGATATAAATTGCACAACAATAGCTTAGTCAAGCTGAGTGGTCTGCTCTCTTGGGTGAGCTGAGGCCTTTGGAAATACGTTGCTAATGGTATGTAATTGTTTTCTGAGTTGGTCTTTTGGAGAGGATAATTGTATTATAGGAGCTACTGAACCTCACTGCGGGATCTTGCAAAGAAGTGCTAAGCTGATAGATTCCCTTTCATGAAGAACACTCGTCATTCCATAAATGCTGTGGCAAAGTGACCTTCTTAGCCAAGGCTAAGTAGCCAAAAAGTAGCCAAGGCTACTTTTTAATCTTCCATCAGAGTCTTACAAGCCGCTCTTCCAGAGCTGCGATTTTTGTTTCGTGTTGGAGTTTAACACTGAATCTCCACCCCTCCCATTTCAGGCCAGCCTGGAGTGTGTGCGGTCTTCCCACAGACAGCCTCTTTGCTAAGAAAAGATGTTTTCTTAATTTGGATTAGTCAGTAAAGCCCATAATGGCAAAACTGACAAATTTCTTCAGTAGCATCTTGATCATCTTGATTCCATCTGAAATACAAATCCTTCCGGAAGCAATACTTCAGTCTAGGAACACAACCCTGGAACCCTTGGATAATTAATTTTACTCATGCAAATTCTGCATGGTCTGGCTAATTCAGCAGAAATACAATCCTTTATTCATGTGTGTTCTGGATCAGAGCCTAGAGATTTACCATTAACGTGCATGGAGCCGTGCTCCGCCTGGGAGGGCCACCAGTGAGCCCAGCCTGGTTTCAAGGTGTACAGCTCCTTCAGAGATTGTCATTTATTGATTACACTGAGTGGTTTTGAGTTTTTCCAAAAAGTCGAGGTACAAGTTGTTTCCAAAACAGATGCACGATATTCCAAGCAGGAGTCATTAGGCGCCGTGCTCCTTTGGTTTTGATTGTCTACCATTATTTTTTTTATGTTGCCTTGATTAGATTATTCCAGCTGATGTGGAGCTGGAGATTCTTTATTGCTCTGATTGCATGATGTTGTGTTTTCTCTTGCTTTAATAAGAGGCTTGCAGTTTGTTTTTCATGATTCATCTCTGGGTGTCTCGAGACCTCTTATTTTTGATGAGAATTTCACAGCTTATATTTTCACAGTGTTTAGGATGAATGCTTATTAAGCTTATCTCGATCCTTAGACATCAACTCAGCAAGATACCTAAGCATGTGCCTGATTTTTAGCATTTGAGTAGTTCCAGTGATTTCAAGGGGATTTACTACACATATCTTTAAAGACAGACATAACCATATGTAATGTGCTGCATTGAGGCCTTTGTTCTTTATAGAACAGCTTCTGAAATAACAAATTGCAGCTTTGTCATTGTCTCAGAAGTGGTTTCTTCTTATGTCATTTGAGATTTACCAAACTCAGTCATTCAGAAATCATGAGTCTGCTCTCCCCTACCATTCATGACATTGACCGAACAATCAAGAAATATTTTAAAAGATAGAATGTTGGAATCTTTCTTTTTAATTTGCTTGCAGAGGCTTTAAGGTTTATATTTTGTTCAAAATCATTAAGTCCAAAAATTAGCTTTTTAAGAATGGAATGCACATTTCATTTAATTTCCTATCTCAGGAGGCAGTATATTAAGGAAAACAGAAGCTGGGATTCTCAATAGAGAATCTCAATAGAGGGAATTTTATCTGAATCTCAGTTTCTGAGAAGTTTAGGACTTTTTAAATGAAGTCTTGATTTGTCAGAGATTTAACTTTTCCCAGAAGCAGTTCATTTTAAATGAAAGTTTGTCAATAAGAAGAAATGGTTACATCTAAGTAAGGGAGAACGTGTGACTACATATAAGCTATAGTTCAGAAAAAGTTGTTGAGGCCAAACTTGCTAAACACTCAGGGTGCTGAAGCTCAGAAATACCATTGAGGTAGTCTGATGAGGCAAACAGGATATCCATAGGGGAACTTCAAATATGGCCAAAACATTACAGTGCCGTTACCTGTGTTTCTGCTTACACATGAACATGCTTCCCATCCATCTTTGAGATGGAATCAGGCAGGCAACAGATTGGTCTGGAGTTTACTGTAGAAGAGACCCTGTTTTTCACAGTGATAGAGATATATGATAGATATAGCTATATGATAGATATTACATGATATATGATATCTGTCATGATACATGATCGATATATGTGAGCTGTAGATGGAGCTTGGCCATAGACATCCCAGCCTCCCAGAAGTGACCACCCCAAGTGCACGGTAGCTGGGACAGCATGATTCACTTTCAAGTTCTTGAGATGCCTATGCCCTTATAGAACACTCACTCTTGCTATACAGATGCTCCCTGGCCCTGGCCCCTGCAGTCCACTGGCCCTGCAACAGAGTAGCAAATAGCTTTCCCACCCTGCAGGAATTTTGGGAGCTCAAAGATTATCTTGTTCTGTATTGGAAGGAACCTCGGTCTTTTAATTTTTTTTCTTTTAGTGAGAGGTGAAAGATATTTATTGAGCCCAAAATGTAAGATGTTCTCCTGGGATGTGGAGGCGAACATCCAGGAACAGGGTAGTTACTTTAACCACTCCTATGTTGATTCCTGTATGATGACCATTTCTCCATTTTGCCTACTGGTACTAATCCACTCCAAACAATTAATGATGGAATTTATCTGTGGCATTTCCCTGACAGCAGTGAGTACACCAGTCACAAGGCTAGTGAGCTTCCTCTAGATTTTTGCAGGGAACTCTCAGCTAGCCAAATGCTTTTCTACATGCTTTGAACCTTCTTTTTTCACTTCCATAAGCATATATTGAATTTGTTACTGTCTTGCCTGATTTGTGAGGGCTGTTGATATTATTTTGCTGGAGGGAAAAAGAAAGGAAGAAATGTAAAATACAAACACAAAGTAATTTATGTGATAGAGCTGTAAAGAAAGGAAAACAGAAGAAAAGCTAGTAGCTAAAGAATTGTCAGTTGACTGACACCATATGGCTACCTCATGTGTATGAGAAACAACCTTATCAGTGTATTGGGTTTAATCCAAATCCCAATGGATGGAGTAGTTAGAGCAACCACATGACAATAATAACAATAAAAACCCAATCCAAACAACCCCCAAGACTATTCAAGAAACAAAGAGCTGGTGGCTCTAAGCATATTTTAGACGTTGCTGCTGATGGCACATAAAACATGATCTACGAAAGGACTCCAAATATATCTCGTATTGATGCTGCGAATGTTTCCAAGAGATGCATATACAGCTGGCATGGTCTTGGTATCTGGGCATTGCCAGGGGTCACTTCAATCAGAACAACCTCCGATACATCCTTCCCCCTCCACCCGGTCCAAAACAAAATAAAGCCTCTGGGGGAAATATGTGTGAAGGATCAAAAGAAGGCTCCATAATAAGAATTCCATTTAGAGCTAATGAGACAGTAATTGTGGTTTAATTAAACACCAGCTGATTGCTATCCCTGCATATTTACTGGCGGCAATGGCAGCTGCTAAGCTGTAGTCTGTGAATTACCGACTGGATCCGGGACCTGCCCAACTAGCAGAATTCTTTTCTTTTATTTCATTTCATTTAATTTCTTTTTTATTTTATTTAGATTTAAGCTAATTAGAAAAAGGTGCTTTCCAGTGGTCTAGACATCTTATCACATTGTTCGTGTAATTCTGAGCAACACTGGAGTGGTGGGATTTGGGAAGGCAGAGACCAGTGGGAAGTTCCCTACAGAATCAGCTCAAGGCCCCCTATGTTATTACAAAAGTGAAGTTCATTTGTGGCTAAGACTGCTCCTGCTGCAGGAAGGGTGTCGGAGAGCTAGGCCATTATGGCTCCTTCTATGGACTGGGCATGTTCTTCCTCCAATTTTCTCCCATTTCTCTGTAATACAGCTTCTGTAGTGGCCATTTATCATCAGCTGGGGCTGGGCAGGCAGCCTTGTCACAGAGCATCCTGGTGGCAGTGGCTTTTGGAGCCCTGATGGGCTCCTGCAGTGGAGGATATGGATTATTAGCCAGGAGGCACTGTTGCTCATATCACACTGTCCTGGCATAAAAGCTGCACTGGAAATGCTCATGAGCTCAGGATGATGTGTTTGCTGCCCCATCTAGTCTAATGGAAGCCATAACATTTCCTTGAACTAACCCCTGTTTAATTAGAGCAGATTTGGTAGAGAAACATCCTATCTTTATTTTAAGGTTGTCAGTGATAAAGAATCTACTTCAGCTGATCAGAATCCACTGATAAATAATTTCAGTGAATAATTGCCCTCAATATTAACAATGTGGGTCTGACTTCTAGTCTGAATTTGTGTGGCCTCCAGTTCCTGCCCCTGGATCTCATTATGCCTTTGTCTAGTAAGCTGAAAATTCCTCTGTTATTAAATCTCTGCTCCCTGTGTGAATTTTGTATTACATAGTGTTATATCATAGTATATATATTATTGTTTACTATTATTAACTGCTGCCTTTAAAGGAGATTTCTTCCTGCAGTTCTCATTATTCTTCTATTTCTGCTAATCTCCAATAACAGCCAAGCATTTATAGCCGTCATTAGTCTGAGTTTCATGTAACAATTACTAGCCCCTGCACCCACCAGCGACTAGTACAGTCCACAGTAGGACCCCTCACTGCAGGTAGAGACTATCCGGAGAATTCAAGAGCAGGAGAGGAAGCACATACATACAGAAAATTGTAACTTTTTCCTTAGAGCTCCCCCCCGAAGCCTTCCCTCGAGTTCCACCACAGTAAGGCAAGTCCTATGCTACTTTACAGGAGGTTGAGGGAAGGAAGCAGTGAGAGGGGTCCTGAACCCCTTCCTAGGAAGGAGAGGGAATGGAGTGGTTGTTCCTGTATTACTAACAGTGGGGTGGGACTCTCCAGGCTTTTTACTTCCAATACCTTCACACCCTCCTTGTTTTGCTGCAAGACTTCGGAAATCTCTGGTGTTTCATTCCTTTCTCATGTCCTCTCCATGCCCTGAAATGCTATGTCACGGTCTCTTCACTGCTGTGTAACTCCCTGTATACACTGCAGTCTGCTCAGAGGTGCATTCACCACTGTTATTCAATGCTCAGGCGCCTGTTTTCAGTCCTGCCCAAGACCCACGCCTGCCAGCACTGCCCTGGCACCTCTCATCTTTGGAAAGAGAGCAGTTCAGAGCCTGAGCTAGAACTGGAAGAGAAAAAGGTTCATAAAAAAGACACGAGCCCTGGGGAGAAAATGGGTGAAGGGGGAGCTAGAAGTCCCTTCAACACATCATGTCTATAGGCTAAGACTGAGGATCTTTTTACAGTCATGTCGTTCAGGCTGCTCTGTGATCGGGATGCTTTGTGAAAATTAACAAGTGATTTTCCTAGGGGTTTTCCCCATCTAGAGTTAGAGTCCTTTCACCCTAATGTAGAGTCCTGGTTCTCATTTGCTGGTGAGAACCTGGGTCCACCTAAGGTGCTGTACAGTCTGAGGACTTTCACAGACCTGACTCCAGGGTAAATTCATCTTCTCCCATCTGAGGTGTCATTACATGTGAAATATCCCTCTATTGAATGAAGCCTTTGCTATTCTCTATGCTGTTTTTCTGCCTCATTACACAGAGACCATCGATTAAGTAACAGTGGCAGTAAGGAAAAGGCAAAATGGCTTGGAAGTAATTGGCCTCTCTTCAATCTTGGTGGAAGAAACCGTGATCATCTGTAGCAGTAATGCATCTGGCTGGCTGGCCGCCATGCATTTCTGTTTGCAAGAAATACCAAACTACACAAAATTCAAGGACTTCTGCATGTTAGGACGAATTTGAAAATAGCTCCTTATCTGAGGAAAAATGTTGCTAAGTTACAGAGAGTGAAAATTTTGGAACATTGTAATCCATTTCTGGGAAGAAATGAGTTATGCTTCTTCAGGTCGAGCCAATTTTGGCAGCATAATTGCAGCAAGAGTCTTATGCAGATAGATGGGTTGTGGGCTGTTTCTTCCCCACTTTTCAGCTGTGGTGGGTCTGAGCAGTGTTGACCATAGTACAACATTGCTGAGGCATCTTTAATCCCATCTGCTATAATATCAGGGCATGCAGAAAATCCTGTGTCTGTATCAGAGCATGTTGGTGATAGATGGACAGAGTGAGTGATTCTTGATTATTTGCAGTTATGTCACTGAAAACTTATGCTGCAATGGGAGGACTTCAGGCTCTTTCAGCAAAGAGCACTGCGTTAGGTGAGCTGGGCCTCACCTAGAGTTACTGCATTTGGTGGAGATGGCAGGAAACGAGTGGTGATAGTGTAAAGGGGAAAGCAAGATACAAGGACTGGAATAAATGGGAAGAGAGGGCCAAATTAGGGAAAAAGACCTGAAAAAGCCACGAGTAGGAGAGCAGAGTCAGATTTGTAGTTATTAAAATCTCAGATGCTTCACAAAAAAAGTATTTTGTATTTGATTTGTCTAGTCAAGCAAACTGGAAATAACAAGCTTACATGTAGCTAGGCTGCATGTAAGCTTATGGAGATTAGCTGTTCCAGTTCAGGCACCACAGATAGGTCTATAGACACTGAACTCCTTTTGTGAACATATGTCCTCCTTTCCTTTCCAGCAAAGGGGAGAATTGATCACCCTCTGCTACTCTCTGGGGGCTATTGGCCCCAACCAATTCACTCATAGTGAGATTCATGTACAAACACCCTTATTTGACCCAGATAAAATCATCAGGGTTAGGTGAACAATTTACTTCAGTGATATGGACTGCAAGGTGGGTCCTGGTCATGCTATTAATAGCTACTGTCGCAAAGAACAGAGAAATAAACAGCTGCAAACCTGAGAACATCAGAAATGATAGATCATCTGCAGCAGACAGGAAAGAAAGGCAGAGACAGACTCGAGAAACAGAGCAGTGATCTGGAGAAAAATGTACATAGTTTCTGAGTCGTGGAAAAATATAAATGCTTGTAGAGTAGAAAAGATGCTGCTTTGCAGAGGTGTGCAATCAATTATTGGAATGGATGAATGAGAAGGACTAGTTGAAACTACTTCACTGGAATGGCTTTTTGACAGTATGCTGGATTTGTGGCTGAGCAGATGCCTTTGAGAAAAAGTGGCTGCTTTCCACAAAAAATCTTTTCTTTTTCCTATTGAAAACCTGAACTCCTGAAAACCAAGCATTTCACATGTCTTCTAACACTAGAAAATCTGCCAAGAAGACGCCTGAAGTTTTTTCATGACAGCTCAAGGCAAAACATCTTAGGTTGTTTTTCTTTTCTGTTTTCTGTGGGAATAATGACCAGTGCCACCACAGATGTACAGTAAGCAGGATATGGAAGTTATACCTCCTCACAGAAACTGTCTCCATCATGCTAATTAGCTGCTAGTTTGAGGAGCAAAATAAAAGGATAGTTTGTGTAACTAAAACTTCAACCATCACAAAGACAGCCGGTTCAGATGTTCCCTGTCAAATTGACAGACTCTGCCTATGAGGAACATTAAGGGCTACTATGAAATTCGACAGCGTAGCTCTCCCTAAGTAACTGGAAAGCAAATCCAGATTTGCAAATCCAGCTCAGCACTGGCTCATTAGCATCCTCTGGGACTGCAAAATCAGTGGGATGACACAGGTAGGAAAGAAAGGTGAGAACTTTTGCAGTGAATAGGTCATAACTTCTTTCAGGTTGGAAGGGACTTCACTAGGTTATCTGCTCCATCATCCTGCTCAAAACAGGTTCAGCACTGAATTCAGACCAGGTTGCTTACTGGTAAGTCCAGTTGGATCTTGAAAGCCTCCAAGATGATGCAATGCAAGTAAGAGAGGATGTAATCATGTGCAGTGACATGGCTAGTCCTTTCCAGTTGTATGCTCTGTCACTTGGGAGGTGCATTTTAGAGGCCTTCAGCATTTCCCTGGAAAGCATCACTCAGCAATCAGCCATTAAAGGAAAGCACTAATACAAATGCTGACTGTTAAAGCCAGTTCCTTTTCAAGAAAGTTAGGAAGAGATTGACTTTAGAGAGGGGTCCAGAACAGGCTTGTGACTGACAGAGTAAAACAGCAGGAGAAGGAGCTATTAAAAAATGAACATACTCTGCCTGTGGGTTGACCCTATGGAGTGCAATAAAGCTGGAGAACATTCACAGTATCTTTTCCAACAAAGGAAAATTCCTGCCAAGATTCACAAAGGCTTTCTCAGCTTTAACTGCCAAAAAACAGTTTGTGGCAGGTAAAAGTAAATGAATAACAGCTATTTGCGGACTGCAGCCTCCCATCTATGTATAAACAACTTTCTAGACCAGCAGCACGCTGATAACCAACCTATTGTAGCCTAGAGCTCCGTAATAGTCAATCAAGGGCTCAGCAGGCTATTATGGAGAGATGGGAACTATTTTAGATAAGCTAGTTGTGTCAGCCCCAGCAAAGAGATCTTGAAAGCACTTTCAACTAGACCTAACTATTATTTTCCTTTCATTTCCCTTTGAAGTACAGGAATATAAATGAACTCTAGGTAATCTGTACTGGTCTATTGGGACACTATACCCAAAAGTCTGATGAAATTAACTTGAAGCATTTTAGCACACAAGTGTGCTTGGCTCTTGCTCATTTTAATTTCATATCAATTCAAGCACTGAATGAAAATTCAGCAGACTGGAGCATCAAGAAAGCTAGAAAAGTACCTCTGGGTTAACCATTAACCAGCAAAAGCTGGCATCTGCCTCTGAGATTCCCATTCCCTTTTGAGAGTCAGATGAGAGCTTTGTGTGAAGGAAAGAAAAGGAAGCCTAAAGGTAGCTCAGGTCCCCAGAGAGCATCAGCGGTGTCGGTGTCTGGACCCGCCTCTGAACTTTGTGGGCAGAACACTGATTGAAGGAGGTATGTGAAACTGTGACACCGTCCCCAAATTTGCCTTCTGCTGTGCACTGGGAAGTCAGAGCAGCACATAGGCTCAGAGCTCCGCATGTCTGAGTCACACCTATCTGGATTTTGATGATGCCATCATTTTTTTTCAATTCCATTATATCTTTTGGAAAGAGGACTTGTGGACTTTCGGGGCTGGTGAGTGGGGGGGGTAAAGATCTCCTCCTCCTTGCTAGCCTGTTCTTCACCTCCGTGTCACTTGGCAGGATGCTGCAGTCTGTCCTGGGAGACCTCACTCCATACTGCAGCTCATGGTGGTGTTAAGGGTGCTGGGACTACTCCTTCCTGTCTCTCAACTTTCCTGAGACATAAAGTCCCCCAGTCCAGCAAAACTCCATGCTTGACACATGCAATTTCTGCTCTGCTTCAACACTTTGCTGGGAAGGGTGAAAGCACTATCAGCATGTACTCATAGGGATTCATTTACACTTGGTTACATTTAGACCTGTGCTGTCACCATGGTACAGGGGTATTACCATCATCAGTATGGACCAGCCCTGTGATGTGTCCTCTAGGAAGGACATTTGCAGTTTTTCTGTCTGAGAAAAACTCTGACTGAGTGATACGAAAGATAAAAAGCAACAAAATGTCAGTTCAGGCACCAGGTTTCTAAATGACTGACAGCTTGGGGAGGAGAAGCTGGGACTACACTGAATTACCCTGAGAGAGCGCTCTAAAGTGTAGTTATGCTCCAGGCATTTCATTAAGAGGCTGCCACCTGGATTTATACTTTAGCATGGGACGGTGGGGGGAAAGGCCACCAGGTGTGTGCAGAGAAGAAGAGGGGCCCTGGCTTAGCCCAAGTTTGAGGGGAAAAACAAGTGTGGTGGTGTTCTTATTTTAGCTGCTTACAGGTTTGGGATTATAAGCATGTCAGAGGGTGTTTGCCAGCAAGTCCGTCCTGTAAGCATCTTTCTTTTTCCCAGTCAGATTAGTTCAATTTACATGGCAAAATATTTCTAACCGCCAGCAAGGAAAATTCATCCTGAGATCAGAAAAAAAATGATAGTACCTCTTTAGTCCTTATAGAGCACTTTGGAGCCTTCAAAGTGCTGAACAGACATTAGCTAATCAATCAAGCTGTGCTGTTCCTCCTGCCCCATCTCTAGTAATAAATGCTCCAAGATTAGAAACTTGCTGACACTTTGTGCAGAGGGTGCCTGAGGCAGAGGGCACCATGGCTCCAGAGCTGTGTTGCTTTTATGGTGCTGACAGGGGTAAAAATGGCTTGTCAAGTCAGCAGATATGATCAGGATACATGCAGGGCTCATCCTGTCTAGGCTGGTGTAAACACAGATTAAATCTGCTGGAAGCTGGGGTATTGTAATGGTCACAGTTTCATCCATAGGAAGATGTGCCAATTTCACAGTCCCTTGGCCAAAATCTGCTTACTCAGTGGCTTGGGTGTAAATCAAGAAGAACTGCGAGGGCTTTAAGTGCAACTGCAGATGCATTGCTAACAACTAATAGTAGAATTTGGCCGCTTTCTTTATCATCCTTGTGATTTTCACGGGATTCATGGCAGTTTCCTCATTGCCCTGGCACTGCAGTACCATCAACCACTTGCAGCAAAACCTGAAGCTCCTACCTGCTTTTGGGGAGGCACTGCTGATATAGGTGTTGTCATACTACTTCTGAAGCACTGTCCTTACCTTAAGCATCTCTTATTACCTCCTCCGGGCCTCTCCCTAGAAGGGACTGGAGAGTCAATTGCAATGCAAAATGGCGAGTACTAAACATCTTTACTCCTGTAGTCAGTCATAATGATTTTTTGGAGATAGGAGCCTGATTTGAGAGCTTCCCCCAAAACAGAGGCCAACATTTACTTTGAGAGCTCAGGGCACAGCTCGGGGGAGAGAGTGAACAGGAAGAGCTGAGCTGTAAATCCTTCTTTGATCTCATTAACTGAAAAGTTTTGTGCCTTGAAGGACACTCTCTACATTTACAGCAGCATGATTAAATGCTTGGATAAATAACAACTATTAAATAGGCAGTGTCTAGATGCTACTGAAATGAGATAGCACATTGTTCTATTCCTCTGTTCCCTTTTCTTCTTCCTTTTTTTTCCTACCAATTGCTAATGTGCAGAAATAGCAGTGACAGGACAAATCACTGCATCTCCAGCAGCTCTTTGCTACTACTGGAACAGATGAAGGGGGAGGAAAACCCATATATACACTGCAGTCAGGATTTTCAGGCTCTTTCAAGGAACTGTGCTTTCCTAGACTGCTAGACTGCATTGCAGAATTTACCTTTGTGGAAAGAAAGCTCATCTGCCTAGGCAAGATTGCTACCTGTGTGTTCATACTACTCAGCTTAAATGCTCCCATGATGTCTTTTAATGTGAATGAATGATGTTGAGAAAAGAGAAATACTGCTTAAGGTAATTATTATAATGGGCTCCCAGGGATTTTGCTGTGGGTTTGTAGCCACATGTTATTTGAATTTCTAATTGACACAGGAAAAAAGGGTGGGGGAAATGGAGGAAATTATATTTTTATGGAGTGGGGTAAGATAGTTTCCGAGCTGCTTTGCTCGAAGCTAAGAGCAAACCCTCTAATTTATAAAGAGCTAGAGTGGGAGAGTAGAGACATGCGCCAGCTCTATCCAGCTGTTCATGTGGCAGTTGTCCAAGGGAACAGATCTGGATCATAGGAGCCCCAAGCTTGTGCAGTAGAAAAGGGTTGTACAGAGGAACTGACCTTTCCAAGGATCTGCGTACTGCACTGAAACCCTCTCTGGTCTCAGATGCTGTCCAAAAGTAGTCGGAGATGTTTCAGTGAAGGGAAACTATTGGATGTAGGTTGCCATTGCTGTAATACCTAAATATCACAAAATCTTTACAGATCCTCGCAATCCCACTCTGACAAGGGAACACCGACTTGAGAGGTTACCTCTGAAATGTGGGTTAAACATGAGACTGAGCAATCTGACACATGAGAATGTTTCATTTAGATATTCATGAACTGGGACTTCTCATTTTTTCAGTTCAAAAGATCTTTTCACTGTAGAAATGATTTCAGTTTAATTACGAGATAATACGGTAAAAAAGCATTTTAAGTGAATTCAAAGCTTTTGTTGAACTTGAAAAAGATTTCTTTTTGTTTTCACAGTATGCAAAAACAAACTCAAAAACTCCCCACAGTGCTCCTTTTCAGGTTGAGCAGAAACAACAGCTTTCTCTCTCTACATGTCTTTCTGTCCTTCCATTTTTAATATGGCTAATGAACCAAAATTGCCGTTATTTGCAGAGTTCCGCTCTAATGCACCCTCTTCATCTGTACATAAGGGAAAGGTCTTTTGAACTAGAGGGAGAGGCTGATCGGAGAAAAGGTTTTAATGACAACAGAAGGTAAAAGAGGGCAGGGCGGCTGTGGAGACGGTGCAGGAATAGGGGATCTGTAAGGCTGATCTGTGAGCTCAGTGGGTTTCTCTACTCTCCAACCTCAAGCTGACAAGATCTGTCTAGCTCTCCTGTTGTAGCTGTGTCTGATTCTCTACATTTTGAGCCCCAGCTCTTTCTTGTGCAGGAGTGACGCAGATAGAGGCAGCATGCGGGTTGCAGGAGAGGCATGCCCAATCCTTTCTGCTCTCTGGCTGCTTTCTGACGCTCCCTGGCAGCATGAAGCACGCTGACAAAGCTGCCCAAACAGAGCTGGTGACACCGGATGTGAGTGCCGAGGTGGGTGAGCAGGCAGAGCACCCTGCTGTCCAGGCGCTGGAGCACTGGGAGGCTTAGGACAAAGGAACAAACCTACTGTGACCAGGACTTAATTCTGCATGGATTTGTGAGAGAGCAGAGGGATCAGAGATTTCTCTCAGGGGTTCAAGGGTAAAATCTGAGGATTTCCCAAACTCTGCAAGTGGAGAAACCAACTGTGAGAAAACTGTGGTGCTTAAGAATAGATTCATGTCGCTTTTATTAGTCCACATAACCAGTTTTTAGTGGGGCTCACAGTTCCCACAAAACGTCTGCATTACAAGCCAACTCACACGGATACTAGTTAGTAAGCCCAAACATAGGATTTTAGCTATTTTGTGAAAGTTTTGTATTTTCAGCTCTGGAGATCTACAGTTTAACTCTTTATAAGGTAGCCATCCCACAGCCTGCAGCACATTAGCAATGTGTAGTTCGATCAGTCCTGGGCTAACCCTCCTCAGACTGCAGTAATCAAACCTTTTGAAAGTAATTAGCAGGGTTCTAAATGCACATTGAAGTGCAATGTATAGCCAGTGTGAAGCTGCATATATTTCCTGGGATGTGCATATTTCTCTAATTACAAGGAACTGGTATATGGTCATATGCTAGATTATACATAACGCAAGACTGTTGGAGTACTTCTGCTGCACAGAACCATAGCATGAATCGTGCTGCACTTCCCTCTTGGCTCAGACCCACAAACTTCATCAAGCGTTCTCTATTGTCACAACGTTCTTGGCTGGTCTATTATCCGTTTGACTCTCGTTACGACCCCTGGAACTTGCTGATTAGTGGAAAAAAAAATCACATTCAATATTAGATTTTAAGGGGCCATTTCAACCCATTCCATCTTAGCCACGTTCACTGTCAAAACCGTCGTTCTCATGACATCCTCAGATTCAAGTTGGATAAAATTTCCAGCTGGGAAAAGAGGATGTGCCTGGGAAAGGCTGGCCAAACTCTTGTCTTAGGTGTGAATTGACAAGGAGGATGCTTTTAGAAGTCCAGAAAAAGAAAGATGTGATCATCTTGACAATTCTTCATCAAAGGAGACTTAGTGGAACAGTAAAGTTTCTGAAGTGTGATAGGAATCCAGTGTTGCACTGGCTGGCTGGTAAATACATCCCACATACAGTGTTCATTTGCTCACTAGCCTAGCAGGCTCAAGGTACTCAAAACTTTTACCTCTTGGTAAACACAAGCAGCAGCCTCCTGGAGAGGGAAACATGTCCCTTGCTCCATCCACTTCATTTTCCCTGGGATCACAGGAGCTTCCTTTATTTAAGCAACAGCCTTCACTCACATCTCCTTGCACTCCACTCTGGTGTCTCTGCGGATGATGAATTAGAGTAAATGACAAGAAGCAGCAAGGTGAAGAAGCAAAAGGAGATTGGGAGAGACATAGTGTACATGAGAGCATCAGGAAAGGTGCTGTGAAGTGTCTTTCTCCTGCTGTGGAGCAGGGCTAACAGAATTGCACCTGGTAACCTTCTGTTGCCCTTGGGAAGCAAGCATTGCCAGCCCCTGCTCCATGCAGATCAGCTGTGCTGAAAGAAACCTAAAAATTCAACCAGCCCCACTATGTTGTGTGATGGTTGTCAGCGCTAATGAAATCAGGGCCTGCTAACACAGCTTCCTATGTCCTCGCACTGCTTCATAAAAAGCTGCTGCAGCGTGTGCAGGGAAGTAGCTCTTTGGCACAGCACTGAAGCATATGGTAAAAACTGCTTCCTGCAGTTGCAGTTAGAAAAAGGAGGCTGTTTTCCTTGAGAGATTTAACTTGCTGAGCAATTATTCATTTCAGTGGCTTTACTGCAAAGCTCGTTTTGTCTCTGCACGGGTTTTTGGCTGAGAGAAGCTTGAATAATTTAGAGCCAAGAGTTTTGGGGTTATTTCTATTTGATCTCTCATTTTCCTCTTCCTTTCTCTCCTACCCCATGGCAGTCATATATCTTTTAACTCAATTCATCTTCTCTTTTATGAGAGTGATCTTGCTTTCATTGGGAGAAATATCTGCTACTTTGGGTGGAATTCATCTCTTTTTAACTGTAGCTACCTGAAAGCAATGGGAGAGAGCAACACCCCCAAAGGGAGGAAACTTCACCACTTTTAGGTTTCTTTCTTACGGTAGGATAAAACATCATTTGAAGATGCTGTCCTGTCTCCATGTACTGCAGATAGGTCCTTGACAACTGGCTTGGATGTGATGCTTTTGAGGCAGCTGTATGTAGGGATGTATCCCATTTCTCAGCTTCACAATATTGGTATAGCCTAGTGACTCTGAAAATATGGACGTTAACCTTTCTGGGAGGTGATGGAAGGAGGAGGAGGTCTCTCTTGCTGTTGTAGTATGATGGGCTGGAAATTGCATTGCTGGGAGTGTTGTGTCTGTTGCTGTTTTTCTGGTACTTTGAGATGAGAAACTCCTGTCTCCGATCAGTTCAGTCTCCACTAGGACTGGCATGCTAGGACTCTCACTGGCGTGAGAAATATTTCCCCAGCTCTTGTGGGGAGGACAGGCACATCCAGGCTAAGTCACGTGGCAACAAGATACAAGAAGTGCCAGTGATGCGTTTTGCTGTCATGTAACTAGAACAGTGGCAGCACTGTGGTGTCAGTAACGTTGATGGGCAAGAAATGTGTTTGTCCTTTGCTTTTTTTGCAGTATTGATGTTGAACACAAACTGGGAATAAAAATGCTTGATATAGGCAAACAGAGTTATATAAGGGGAAATCTCATTGCAGTTTAAACTTATGAGCTCATAGGAAAGTGATAATTTGACAACTGTCTTCATGCAAAATTTAGACCTGGTAAAACCATATTTTCCATGGGAAAAAGCTCTTTCCAAAATTCCGAAATGTTGTCCTCTCGCTTAATTTGCTAGTCAGCTCACGCTCAATTTGCCTCATAGGAATTGTGGTTGGGTATCTTAGGCTACTGTTTCTCTCTGCAGTCAGGCTCCCTGGCTTAACCACACCATTCCAGGGGATTACATAGTGCACAGGGACACTTTGGTGTATAATGGGCAATCAGGAGACAGTAGCCTGTGGTTTTGCTGTTCTAGGTCATAAAGTCTAGATCAGCTAACAGCTCTTTAAAGTGAATCCTTTTGGTTACTGGCACATTATCAAGAGCTGAACATGCTACTGAAAAGCAGGTAGTATGAATATTCTCTTCTGGGCACAGTTGGGTCAGTTACACACATGGGACAGTTACTGGCAAAGCACTTGCTTTAGCATGGTGGCAGAGGGCTGTGCTGTTCAGTTCGTAGAGTAATGAACTTCATTACGCCAAGCTAATGTGAGACGAAGGATTTTGGCCTCCAAAACTGAATGAACTGCTTGCTGTGAAGGGTCCGTTATTTTTCCAAAGAAACCATAAGAAGCAAGGACTGGTCTGCTCTCTGCAAACGTCAGTAAGCAAATGTTCAGCCCAGCTGTGCATGCAATTGTCTGTGGTCCAATTTTTGGGGATCTGTGCACACATAGAGCTCAGCACATTCTTTCTGGCTATGCACTGCTGTGCCCTGTCTGCTCATTCACACTCCAAGAGTAGTTGTATGCTAAGGCTGCTGTATGTACTGTCTTAGCTATAAAACACTTGATGCATGTTTGGGATGAAAGGTGCTAGGTAAACGTAAGCCTTGTTCCTCGCTTGCTGTAGTCTTGTCACTACATAAATATAGACTTGTGCAGACAGTCCTATCAAAAGATTGGTTTCAAACAGTAGTTCTGAGCTTTTAGTCAGACTCTGAGTAGAGATATGCAATGGCAAATGATTAAATTACTCCTGCTTATCAGCTGAACCAGAAGAACTCACCCCATAGGTTTCACTTTAAGTGCAAGCCAAACTGCATTAGCTTGTTCCAGTGATTAATTTTTCTTCTTGCTCAAAGGTTTACATTTCATTGCTTGTGTGATGGGTCACTTTTGCAGCCTCTGGGATCAGAGTCTGTTGCATTTAAATTGGGGACTGATAATGGAAGCTCTTTAATTTCAGCTTATTGATGTTTTATCTTCCCCAAGCCATTCACATTTTGCCCCTAAATGTAGAGCTGCAAACACTGGGTGTCTTTTTGGGATGCAGGTATGTCCCTTCCCTTATGGCATGTCCACACAGACATGCTCACTTGCTTAAGTTCACCCTCACGTCCTAACCGCAAAGTGGGAACTTTGCCAGTGTGCTGGAGCACCCCATCTCAGCTCGAGTAAATGCCCTGTCTTGTGTCTTTTGTCCTTATTGGAACCAGATGGATATATTTTGTGAAAAGCTTTTGGTTACGAAATATAATTTGCAACATTTGCAGTAACACAAGTTTTTACTGCTAGTAAAAAGTATAAACAGCTATCATATTTCTTAATTCCTTTTACAGTCTACTACATTAATTTGACTGTTCCTACATGCTTGGCTTAATGCGTAATATTTAAAATAATGTTTTTCTGATGACGTGCACTTAGCAGTAGCCATTGGTTATCTCACTACTTGTTATCAATTCGGAAACTTCCTCCCAAGACTTGGGATTTGAAACTCGGTGAGAAGGACGTCCTGACCCAAGTGCTTGCTAGCAGATTCAAGCAAAACAATTTGGCACTGCTGCAGACCTATGAGTACAAAATATATTCGAGGAAAATTCAGGATTATATTCTGCATGCAAATAGATATTCGGAGTACTTCTGTACGACAGCCTTCGCTCCCTTCTCTTACTTAAGGAAGACTTATTGTATGGTTGGTTTGACCTCTCCATGTCTGTGAGAATGCCTATAAGACAATGCTAATTTGCTTGGAAATGATGCACATCAGCATACAAATATCCTCTGATACGGGTATTTCCATTTCAGATTTATCCTTCTGCTTAGGAAGTAAATTGAAATAGCTGCATGAAAACATGAAAAATTTTATTGGCTTTATAAAACCTTGCAAATCACAACCAGTGATTACATTTTATGTCACAACAAACTGTATCTCAGTGTTTTCCGGAGTCTGAAAAAAAAATATATGGCTGACCTGGCATGTTTTGACCATAAGTTTTCAGTCTGGAGGACTCAAGCTATCAACTTTAATGTGTTCTTTCAACAAAATGAGAACATTTCAGTTTATCAAAGAATATACTGATAGTTGCCTGTTTGGAGAATTTTCATTCTATGAAACTTCTAAATCTTGACTGCTGTTTTCTATTTGAAAATAAATGATTCTAAAGGTCAGAGTTTCCCAAGGAATGTGAATGAAACCATTCAGTGTACTCGGGTCTTTTTGCTCCTTCTGAAAACAAGAGAAATCTGGTAGGAAATATTTGACCCAAAACATTGAAAAGGCTATCTTGATAACTTCAAAAAAGTTCGATTTCCAGTTAAAAAGTGATTATAAATAATGCCTTTCTGCAAACACCTCAGTTCTGAGAAATGTTATTTTCTTATGCATCAGCATTTCAGCATCTTCCTTATTCATGCTAAGGAAATCCTAGTTCTCCTTCAGATAAGAGAACAGGAAGCATATATTTCAGTTTTGACTTTGAGCTTGTTTTAAGCTCCAAAGTAGAGCTGGGACTGCATAAGTTTTTAAGTAATCTTGACATGAGAGCGGAAAATGTGAATAAATCTGCTGCCTGGGATAAAACAACCCCATTAAGAGCTTTTTCCTGGGTAGTTTAATTAAAAGATTAGATTACATTGATATATTGGAGTACAATTTGCAATAGCGTATTTAAACTCATGGCTAGAAAATAACGGGCACTACACACACAAAAGCCTAAAAACAGGTTATGAACAGAAATGTTGCACTGGAGAAAATGAAACAGAAGAGCCTGCCTTTCTTGTTGCTAGTGATATTTTTCTTTTCTTCTTTGACAGTGTTTACTTAAACCACAAAAGAAAAGTATTGACTAGGAATGGAAGCAACACTTACTTGAAATATTTGGGTTAGCTTGAAAAATGAGTGTGCTCTCACCTTTCTGTGAACTATGACAATAAAGTGTGGCACTGCAGCAAGCTGGATTGTACATTGCTTGTGTGGAGGGGCAGCGACCTTCAGCCCTTAAAAGGGCATTCAGAAATATTTCATTAATGTCACTGCCTTAAGGGCTATAGAGGCTCTTCTTGCCCACGCTCCTTCTCATTTCCCCTCTTACTCTCCCTTGCCCCAAAAGAAAAGAGGGGGTGGGTAAGGGAGATGGAGGTGAGATTTTTTAGCTCATTTTTAAACATGTAGGAAAGGAAAACAGCAGAAAACTGTCTCAAGAACAAGTTCCTAGAACACAGCAGCGGAAATGCTTTGGAACAGAAAGAGGCAGAAGCAACTAAGGAGAAGATGAAATTCTCATCAACAGAAGGAAGAACTGGTAAAGGTGAAGAGGGAGGACAGCTGGGGTGAGAATGATCGTGGTTCTTATAAGGAGGGGAGGAAAGAATAGCAGAATAATGATAGTTTTCAATAAACTTGGGAGCAGTAGAGGAGACCTCATGGGAGGCAAATCTGGGAGAAAGAAAGTAAGAAACTAAGAGAGCTAGGAATTTTTTGTTTGACAGCAGGACTATGAGCACACATCATCCTAATTTAGAGGAAGGATAGGAAATTCAATAAAAGGCAGCTTGACAAAATACAAGCTTTCCATTGATTTCTTGTTTCCTTATTGTATTTGCAGCAAATGGAAAGTAGGTTAAATCAGAAAAACTGGGCTTCAAGAATAGTCGGTGTATGGATGGACACAATGAGGAGGGGTAGCACTAAATAAGGTACTGGAGGTGAGAGAGACCCCAGGTTAAATGAAATCATACAATGAGTACTATGAGAGGCCATGGAAAGTGCTGCTCTGCTGGTCAAAGAAGTGGAAAAACCTTTGACAGATGAACCCAAGACTGTCAAAGAGGCCCTCAGTAAGATGTTCTCTTTGGCGAAGTGGTTGGTATAGCTCATACTGCAATAAAGCCTTGACCAAGGAAAAATTGGAGGAGGAAATTTTTAGGTCAAACCAACTGCTCCTGATGAAATTCATCATAGGTACCTGAAGAGCTGGCTGAAGAAATCTCAGCAGTTAGTGGTGGTGATGAGGAAGGAGTTAACAATTTCAGGAGGATAAAAACACGCCAGAGAACTCAAAGGAACCCGTGTAGCACACAATTTGACACCAGCTTTCCTTCAGGTGAAAGCCAGCGTAAGAGCCACCCACCCTGGCCCTACCTTCTTACTTCCATGCTGAGGTTCTTTCTTTCCTCAGCTGTCCTAATACACTGCTTAGCACTGAAATTCTGCCAATATTATATTAAAACCAAAATCTTTTCATTGACCTAGTTTATGAGGGCAAGCTGTATTGCACAAAGGGCTGGAGAAGAACAGTCAATAGGGAAAGAGGAGCGGCAATGGGCAGTGAGTGGAAGAGAAAGTTAGCTGAACCTGAGGTGCCTATCTTTTAAAAGGCTTTCCTTTTGAAAGAGGAGACAGGGGATTCGGCTTGACCTCAATATCTGGAAAATACAGAATAAATAACCTTAAATGTTTTGTTAAGCATCTGGAAGATAGCAAGAAGATGAGTTGCAGCCAACCTGGATTGGTAAGGCATAAATCATGTCAAATAAATTGAATTTACTCCTAAAACAGAGAAGGCCTTTTGGATAGCAGAGAAACAGATGTCATGGGAGGCAATTGTACTTAATTGCAAGAAATATAACATTTTCATAAGCACGTTAGAGAAATTTGGTCTAGATAAAACTACAGTAGAGTAGGCCAAAGGAGGTTGGAAGAACTCAGTTAGGTTTCATTAGGAATTGTCCTGTGCCCAGTTTTGTTCAATACTTCCATTAATTACCTAAACTATGCCATAGCAGATGCATTTATTACGTTTGTAGAAAGCTGGAAGGAACAGTGTATGTGCTTGTATGATCTTCACAGATAGTGCATTGGGGAATGGTCTCATTAGAATGCAATTTTACAGCAACTATCGATAAGCGTGTAATAGCCAGCACTCACCAGCTGCACAAATACAGGGCATGGGAAGGGGGAAAAGCTGACTTTACAGCAGATATTTAGGAAACGGATCTCATGGTTATGGGGGAAACACAAGATAAAGCAGGTCAGGGAGGTCATTTTGGGATGTCTAAGCAGGAGTCTTATCAGCCCCTAGCTGGGAGCAATTTGGAAGAGAACAGTAGGAGTGTTCAGATGTCTAGAAACCTCAGCTGATAAGGAAAAATGGAAAAGGATATGGTTATTTAATGTAAAGAAAGCTCAGGAGAGATGTGTGCACTTCAGGTCTGATTATAGCTGCAGTAATGCCATTTTACCAAGCAAATATATCAGCTTCACTACCACGCTATGTACCAATTTCACTACCTTCTAGCTACCTAATCATGTATCCTGAGGTTAATGGAAATCAAACTATGTGAAAAGTTCAGTTTCTAACATTTTCCTGCATAGATCACCCAACTTATTTTGCATCCTTTGCATGTAATTGTTCATGTATATGGTGATCTAACTAATCTAAAGAGATTTTTATAGTTTTCTTATGGTCTTCAGCAGGAAAAATCTCTTCTCCATGCCCATGATGGATAGGAAAACCTGTAACGAGATGAAATTGCATTAAGATTCAGCTTAAACATTAGTAAAATCTTTCTAATGCTAAAGAGTAGTGATACATTGAAGTGGATTACTTGATGAATTTTCTCATCATTAAAACAGCAAATTGGTTTTGCTCTTAACGCCCTTCTGGAGAGACAGGCAGCTGGCTTCCAGTTCAGTTTAGTGCAGGCTGTCAGAAGTTGTAAGCATATATTACTCTCTCTACTGGAGACTACTTTTGTTACTTGTTTCCATCTATTTTTGAAAAAGCCATTCAACAGACTAAGAGGGTCTGTTGTTTGTGTAGTGGAACAATTATGCTAATAATAATGTAGAGCTATGCTTTATTTTAATATTAATTTTAGTGACTTGAATACGACAGCAATTTGAGCGTGTGAATGACTGAAAAAGGGGAAATGTTTATAGAAATACATAAAACTAATGTTATGCACTCCATTTTACAAGTAGCTTGAAATGGGTTTTTAATAAGCATTTAAAATGATCTGTTCATGGCTGTATAGAATATCGTATCTCATCTTAGGAGGAGTGATTTTAAATAGCTCTTGTAATTAACTATTTATTTATTATTATTAAATTATTCACACTGGTATATTATTGGAAGCATTAGATGCTACTGTATCTGAGAGACTGTCCACTATTCTTATGGTTATTCTTTATTGCATGCTATGGCTGTGCTAAGACAGACTCTGCTGGAACAGACTCTGCGCTCTTTATGTTGGCAGTTCATAGCCCACCTGTGCTTCTCGTTAGCATCTGCTGGCTTTGCTTAGGGTGGAATCTGTGGATGATGGTCTTAGATCCTTGACTTGCCATTCTGATATCTATCATGAAGCCTTAAGGTGATGGGGTATTCTCATTTTATGCGACCTAAAAAAGGTGACATTTTCCAAACTTTCCATCAAATTCTGTCTCTGGTGCAATTCCAAAGCAGGTTTACACTCGTGGAGTAAATTCCTGTCTGAAGATAGGCCTGGAAGAAGTCCTAAGAGCTCATTTAATCTATTTTGCTCTGAATTAGAATTATCTCCACCTAAACCATTTTGTTCTTAAACTCCAGTGGTGGTGATTCCACAGCCTCCCCAAGCGATGTATTCTGCTACTGCCTTATTCTTAGCATTAATCGAAAGCTTGATTGAGTGCTGAAGCAAATGTCCTTATGCCAGACCTTGGCCAGTCTTTGCAAACTCTTGAGGAAGGAGCACCAGAGATGCAACTAAAGCCTTTTCCAAGCTGTGTCCATGCCACTTTGAGATTGAGGGATTCAGCTCCTGGTAGCAGCTGATAGTAGTGTAGAGTATGGTGCTTGGTAGAAGGGTCCATCTGAGCAGTAGTCACCAGAACCACAGACCTTCAGCTTCTGTTGTTCTCCTGTTTTGCTTTATTTATTTATTTATTTTTGGCAGTGGAGTGGGAGGGTTGAGGGCAATATGGGTGAAAGATAAGCATGCGGGTCTCGCCTGTGCCAGGATGTAAAGCATCAATTAAGGATATTAATTGCAATTTAGTCATTTAGAAGGTCTTAGAAACAAGCCTCTGTGGTTGTCTGCATTATCAGGCATGTCCTGGCAGTAGCACCAATTTCCTGATGATAGCTGCAAACAAATTCCACAGGGACTCCAGACAAGATGAGCTAGAGTAGGGGTTTGACTTTCCAGCTCATTTCCCACTGGGTAGAGGAATGAATTCATTTTGTTTGTATCTCTTTGTGATTTGTAGTCAGAAAATAAGTACAATAAACAAAAGAGAAGTCCCAGAGCTAGGGCTTTAGAGACACTCTGAAGAGGATGAAAAGCTTCTTGGATAGATAATTTGGACTTATTGTAATTGCTCACTTTCTTGTGCCTCTTTGCGATGCCTAGTATGTGCACTTACTCTGGCTTTTTTTTTCATTTAAAAATTCATACTGGTGCAACATAAGCTCCTAATGAACGATATCTTTGGGAGCTTGAAGGCCCGTTCAGTCTTTTAGCTTACACTTTGGCCAGCACTGACCTCGCCATCCCATAGCAAGTCAGAGGGCATGAGCTGAGCTGCACAAGTTGTTCCCTTGCTTCCAGGGTCAGATCAGCTGCTGCAAATTGCCACTGCTCCCCAAATAGAGCTGCACTTCCACATCTAACACTGACATAGAAGAGAGAGCAGGCATGGTAAAACTAAGGTAGTCAAGAGACAAAAGTACAGGCCAGTCTGCTGATTATACTATGACATCTTGCGCCGACATCAGGTTGACCACTGTATTCTTGCTGTCACCTCCTCACAAGTACTATCTGATTGGCAGAGAAACCTTTTTAATTCTAATAATCACTGTTTCCTTCTTCTCTTAAGGCTTTTTAACTAAATTGCACCATCTAGGGTCAGCAAGAGAACTGCAGATATATATTCCTCTACTGCAGATTTTTAGAGGAGACAGAAGGAAGATAGATGCAAGAAACCTGTCTGGAAAAATGCTGGGGACTAACGGATTGATGTTTAAGGCAGTCATTTGCATCTGGAGATTCAAGGACAAGTAGCTCTAAATGCAGGGGCAAACTAGGAACCACCGTGTCAGGTTTAACTGATCACAGAGCTGTGCCTATTCTTTCTAATAACTACACCAATTACACGTACAGGTGCAGCATTGGCTTATTTGCCTCTGCAGTTTCTCCTTGTGCTTTAGGTTTTCTAATCCACAGTGCCCTTCAAGGCACTGGTCTACACACATTAGCAAAGCCCTGTGCCCTCATGTGCACTCCTAGGAACATGATGCACAGCTGAGCAGCTCCTGCAGAGAGCAGGGTCAGTTTTGGCCCTGATCATTTGTGTGTGCATTATTCCTCTTTCCCTTATATACTGCAGCAGGAGACAGGGAAAGAACCTGCAGGTGCTTGGCAAGAAAGCTTGCCAAGGGGTTTGTGGTTTGTGTTTGAGTTCGTTTTTTTGTTTAATCAGTAGAATATTGAGTTGAAGTATCTCCTGTCATGCTGGCAGGCTGCTTTGATCTACAGACAAGGTTGATGGGAACTGATCTAAGCCGAGCTGGCAGAGACCAACTCTGTAGAGAGATACAATCCGTCCTTCCCCAGTCTGAGCCAGAGCGAAATGGGAGCCAAATGCGCGGAGTGCAGTAAGGTCACAGGGTCAACTTCATAGGACAGCATTCAGACACAAAGTGGGACACCTCATATTTCTTCTTTTTACTTTTTGTGCCAAGACCTTTGTGGTACTGAGATTGTGGTATCAGTAGAGTACTGTCATAGTCAGGGCTGTGCCATGTCCTTGGAGAAGGGGCCCAGTGGTCCTGCCGCTCCTTTCAGGAGGTCTGGCTGTCTCCTGCAGGTTCCTGGGCACTGTGCTCTGCTCCGGGATTGACATAGATTTTTCCACTAACACACTTGGCATAGCTGATTAAATATCTTTTAAAGCAAGGATTTAGATCTGCATCTCCTTGTAGTGCATATTGTGACTTGTATTATGTTGGATTTACAGCTCAGGAAATACTTTAGCATCCCTGAAGTGAAACCTTTCGCACAGAAGTGCTGGAGAGAGCCCCAGTGTGGTGAGTCTTGCTGAGGTGGACACCTTCCCAGGGAGCTGGGGTAAGAGGATGTTCACCTGTGCTTGCCATCCTGACTGAACTCAATCCTTTCTGCCTCAAGGTTTAAACTGCAAGAAAAGAGGCTTCTTTTATGAGGGAGTGCATATCCTGCTCCATAAAGGGATCTGTCATTTGTCAATCTCTTCTCATTGTGTACCATCATTTGTTAGTGTATGTGCATATTGCTGAATCCCCACTGTCATCTACCAAATGCAGGAGCTCTGGGAGGGATTCATCACACCTAATGCAGGGCTCTCCAGTGCCACTGGCTGCATCTGGTCAAGCTGGACCTTCTTGGGAACCCTGCAGACAAACAGGCACTTGTTCACATGATTCATCTCCCTTTAAGTAAAAGTGAAGTCATGTCAAGTGAATTGTTTTTCTCTACTGACTATGAGAGAGCCTGGGGAGGCTATCTCAGGTATCAATATCTCCACGCCAGACATCCTAGGTCAGATGAAATGAATCCTAGGGATTTTACCGCTGTAACTCCTTTGGCAACCCATAACTGACATAGATATAATGGTCCCACTTCCTCATGTAGACCAATCTTAGCAAAGGCTGTTTCGTATACAGGCATTAAAGACAGGTGATGGAACATGCCAGTGACACGTGTCCACTTGCAGAGATAACAGGCTGCAGCAGACTGGAATGATATACCACTGCCAAGATCTGTGTCGCATAGAGGAAAGTACTAGTAGTCTAAACTCTCCAGGGGATGTTCAGTTGCAAAATCCTTGACATCTAATTCCCCAGGGAAATACACACTTCCAGCCTTGCTCTTCAAGCACTTTGATAGTGCCTTTTTGGCTAAGTAGAAGCCACTTGAGCAAGAGCTATTGGGAGGATCCAGAGAGTCCAAGAGGAGCATCTGAGCACCAGGTAGAACAAGACATGCCTTGAATTTACAACTCTGCAAGTCTGTTCCTTGCTAGAATTAATAGTAGATTTATGTATGCAGATGAGGTGCTGTTTACTACAGTACATGCCATAGACTAGGGTCAGACAGCGCTTACCTGCTGGGCAGAGTTATTCCACATCGGCTTCCTTAACCTAAAGTCTGACTCGGAGACTTCTTTGCGCTAGCCACATTGCAGTGAACTTGGTCAGGGCTTGTCTCACAAGCCTTCAGCTAGCTCTCAGCTGCCAGCTAAGGCCTGTCTGACCTCTGAATCTCAACGAGGTGACTCAGTTGTTCATGAGCAGTGTGGCTTTATAGCCCTGTGAATTGCAGATTGAAGATGAGAAGTTAATGCAGAGAAGAGAGTTGGTATGAGATGCTGACAGAGCCCTGATCCAAAAAGGGTATTAGAGAGCTGCACTGTGCTCTCGGCTACAGAAAGCCACAGCAGTGGCATGAAAGCATGCTACATGGCTTGAATATTGAGGAAATCTCAAAGTTGTTTTAAAGCCTCCCCTGGGACGGGCTGAGCTTGGAGATGTCCCTCCTGTTGCCCCTCTATTACAAGAACAGGGCTGCCAACCTCCTTGGGAAGACTGCTGAAAGGATCTAGCTAGCTGTGCTGGCTGCAACACAGCTCTAGATCCCTCACCTGTGTGGTGAAGCTGCCACACATCGCAGGAACATCTGAGCACCTTGCTTGTAAAATGATAGTGGTAGCTAAGCCCCTGGAATATATCACTTGATTAACTTAGGAGGACTATTCATCTTATCTCCATGAATAGTCAGTTCTCTGCCTTTGCTTTTCCTGAATAAACTGCTTCTTTGAGATAAGAACAGTGATGCTTTTGTATATTTTATGAGATGGATGGATGGGTGGATAGAGAGAGAGAGAGGAATGAAAAACACACTCAAGGGTCTTTGCTCCTGTCGGCTACTGAACACACAGGAGCAGTAATGAATTGAAGAACTCCACAGTTGTTTCTTTTAAAGAATTATGAGCAGTACAGGTCTTGATTCTTTCCTTTCAATCTTGTGTAAATTATTCACTGTATTGGAAAGAAAACCCCTTCACCCAAGTTAATCAGCTCTGATGTTTGAGTTTAACAAGCTCAACAGCACACACCTGTCTTTCTCCCACTGTGCATAGCTGTTGACAACTGATGAGCATCTGACACGCAGACACTAATCATGAGAGAGGGTTATGCTAATTGCTCAGACTGGGAGTTGGACTATTAGTGCTTTGGAGACCCCAGGGCCCATGTGCAACAACCTGTGAGCTGCTCAGCAGCAGGCAGGAGACATACAGGCAGGGTTGCATTTTAAGGGTGTTTATCTTTTTCTCTTTTCACTTCTCTCTCTCCTCTCCCGTCTTTGCACCAAATGGGCCAATTCCAACTGAATCTAATTGAAGGAGAGAAGCCTAAATGTAATCATGTTCCTGCATCTGTGGGAATCGGTGGCTGAACATGGGGCAGAGACCTTGTACATACTGCAGCTGTGGGAAGAACCACTCTGTTATTGTTTTCTGTTAGAGAACATAGACTCTAAACCTTGTACTGTACACAGAATAGGGGAAAGAAAGCATTGATCTCAGCTCGCTCCTGTTCGATACCAAGCTCAAAGGACCACATAGCAGAGGAAACCAGGCTGCACTGCTTCATGGCCTGAGTGCATATCCATCTGCCTATGAGATGACTGGAAAAAGCTTTCTCTTAGAGGAAGTTTCCTAGCAGCAGAAAAACGGCCTGTTCCAGTTCTTTGAGCATGTTCCAGGATTGCTGGGTTTTTCTCTTTGGCCCCTTCCTATCTTTTCACCCTTACCTATTATGAGTTTTCAATGGGTTTGCACTTTTCCAACAAAACATTTTTCACTGAGACGTTGAATTTTTCATACAATGAGGAAATTCCATTCTGCATAAACTTTACATTTTGTGATGAAAAGTGGAAAACATCAGTTCTGCAGGTTTGGAGTTCGAAGCCAGCACCTGCCATAAGGAAAAGAAGAGAAAAAAAAAAAGAACAAATGAACCCAATCTGACCGCCTGTAGTTGTCCCCTGGAGATAACATAGAGTCCTTTGGTCAAAGACTGTCCCAGGCTCTGTTGTGTTGTGCACAGCCCTGGTGAGAACTGTTCTCTCAGTTTTGGTAGTGAAGAGCCAAGAAAGGGCACAGTAGCAGAGCTCGGAATAAACCCAAAGGCTCCTGAGTCCTAGACTGCTTCTCTCGCTGCAGTTGTACAGCCCAACACTGTTTTGCACAAAATGACCTGTCAAACCTGACAAGCAGCAGTGGCCAGCACTTGTGTAGCATGGTGCTTTCTGAGCAGTATTTGCTCTTCCAGCAGCCCTTGGGTGTCCAGTAATTCATCTGTTTCTGTGCCATGGGTACATGACCTTTAATACAGAGCAGAAGCAGAGAAAGGCTTTCTGTTTCTGCTAATAGAAATCTCCATGTGTTGCACAGAGCTCTTTGTCAGGCTACTGATAAAGAACGTTATTTCTAGCTGTGCATCCCCTGTGGGACTAAAATGCTAGCTCTTTGATGCAGGAGTCCCTCACATCCCATAAGCCTAGTGGGCCTCTCAGGTGACAACAGGAGTCTCTCTGGGAGATGTCACTGTCAAAAGGGTGTGGGCAAAACCCCTTCCCTTTTGGGGAAGCCTTGTGTTGCAGCTGCTGTACTGCTCTGTAATCTGAGGCATGAAACTGGGGTGGCAGGTCTGTCCTGAAACCCTCCAGACTGGACAATAAAAACCCCCCTATTTGTTAGCTAGCAAAATGGGAGCTGACAACCTTCAGTGGATGTGCTGGGTCCCTTCCATGAAATGAGTTTAGCTGGTCTCTATTTCCTGTTTCACAGTTTTCCACCACCTTTGCAAGGCTAGTCAAATTCAGAAGGGAGGTGAAGGGGCGCTTTGGTCAGGGAGATGCAATCTAGCCTGGCTCCGGGCAGTGACCTACTGGCAGAGCAGATGGTGGCTTTGAGGGGAGCAGGACAGAGAGCAAACTTCTCTTACTGCTGCTTCTCTATGTAGACCAGATTCCTTTCATCAGCAAAAGTCTCCTATTCGTAACTTGTTTCTTCCTTTTTTGTAAACACAGATCTAAATGAAGGTTATTTGCTATTAAGAAAATTACCTTATTCCATTATTGACATTAAAACATCCATCCCACAAGGAGCTGCCCATGTTTCACCAGGTAGAACTGAAATATTAGCCAAGCAATAGGTTTGGTCTGAAATTATCTTTCTCCTCTCTCCCTTCGCTTTTGGGATGTTGAATGGGAAGCAGTGTTTGGAGTTTGAAGACTCTTTCCGAGAAGCTGCCTTAGCTGAATTTCAAAGATGTTGCAGGCTTGGAGGCTGCTAGAGCCCACCAATGTGCCCAGCCTCTCTCCCCACAGCCTCCTGGCTGTTGATGCACAGCTGGAGAAGGAATTCAGGGCACAGGCGATGCCCCATGAAGGGAGAATGAATTGTGCCAAGCACTGTTCGGAGAGTGCAAAGCTGTGGAGAGTGCAGGACTGATGCTGTGGTGCACTGTGTAGGAAAACACCCCTAAAGTGAGTATAGGACCCCTGTCGCTCATCCTGACTGTGTAGGTGGATTGAGCAGTTCTTTGAAGGCAAAACTGAGGTGGATTATTCATTGATTGGACTGCAGAGTCACTTCTGCTTTTCGTGCATGGCCATCTTTCCCATTCTCCCCTGCAGTGCTGGCATTTCATGAGATGGGTATAGTGAAATATGATATAGTGAAATGGGAGGAAGGAGTACATTCCCTCTGGAGTTCCTTCTGCCAGAGATCTTCCAGCAATCTTTCTGCTCTGCCATATTAACAGCTTTGTAATCTGAAGTCTCTCTCTCCAGTCCTATTACCTTTTATGATTAGCATTCTATATCCCCTGACTGATGGATTTAATATTTAAAGGCAATTTTGCTTAGGTGTCTCTATTTATTTCCCTTGCATACACTTTCAGCCCCTTGCGTATTTTATGGCAGGCATGTGAATACTAATCCAGGCTCTCTGTGTGGCATTACAGTGAGCAGAACTTTAGCCCTGACTGTTCCACCTTGACTTCTCTTTGTTTTCCCTTCAAGGTTGGGCTGCCTGAAAATATTAATACATTGTTTTGGCCAGGGGGCCTGATTTTTCATTTAAATCAAATTTAATCACATTGGAGTCACTTTCCCCTCCCAGTGACTTGACTGCTTCAAAATTAGTTGAGTTGGTTGCATTTAATTTAGGATCAGATCTGGGTAGGAGATTTCCAGCTGTGTCTTTCAGCTAGCTGAGAAAGTGAACATTCAGCCCAGACCCCTAGTTGTCCATGATGTTCCTGCTCACCCTCCCTAGTACTTTCAGATTGGGAACGCTTTCCTGCAAGATTTGCTTTTGGAGAGAAAACACTCAGGCATTTCTGTATGCGTGACCTGACCTAACCTGGATTAGGAGAGTTGGCTCCCTTCTTCTGTGAAGAGCTCTGGTACATGGTGGCTGCCTGTCTTTCTTCCAGTGAAACAGTTTCTTTATTCCATCATGGATTAAAATAATATATATGATATATAATTATAATAATTATAAATTACACATATGTATTCAGCGCCCATCCTAGTGGCCACAGGACAACCTATAGAGGTTTGCAAAGGTTATGTTGGACATCCAAAACAATAATCCAGGGAAATTCTGCACTGGTGACTGAACTACAACTAGCAATCTCTTGTCCAGTAGATTACCTGAAGGTAACTGACTGCCATGGGGAATGTGGTATTTGTATTTCTGCTCACTTACCTGTGAGATCATGTCAAATTCTTATCCAGAAGGTGCCCTGATCACTTACCTAAGAACCCCATCTTTCCCTGGCTTGAGGGTACCTACAAAGGAGAACTCCTTCAAAACAAAGCTTATCCAGGGTGGTTCTTAGACAATCACTGAATTTAATTGGGGGTGAGCTTAAGTGCATAAGCTTAATTTGCTATTTTCCTGAATTTAGGGGCATTTAAAGCAGGGTGATCACCTTTCAGAGGGGTGATCTGGCCACTAATGTTTACCAGTCTATCTTCTGTATTCTGGGTTTGCTGGGTTTTGTTTTCTTTGGGGGGAAAAAATCTTAAAGTTTCTGGTTTATCCTGATTTGAGATTGAGTTTTTTGGGAGGATTTTGTTTTGATCTTTAATATTTTTTTATTTGACTGAGTACTCTATATCCTGCCTAGCTCCCTTTGCTGCTTTTTTCCTTGTGAAAAAAAGGAAAAAGTCAGAAAAGACTTCCTTATTTATGCAGTCCCTCAGATGTTTAATTTGGATAGCTACCTTCTGACAGGCAAGGGTGGCAGTCCCAACAATATGGCACTTAAAGGCTTAGACTCCTAGCTGTTAGCTCATCCTCTCTAGTGACCCAGCAATTCTTTTTTTTAGCAGTATGAAATCCCCCAGGGTGAAAATTCACAGATTTCAGGTGCTGAGCTGGCTGATCCATAAATCGCGACATCAAGACAGATTGTTCCCTTGCTGACTTCCAGCTTCACCTCCTCTGATGCTTTTCCAGCTCTGCTCATTTTTTCTCACCAAAACTGCGAGTGCAAAGTCTAAACTGCTCTGCTAGCAGTGAACCCAGCTGTGAAACAATAGCACCATCCAGGGGCCATCAGGGCTCATTTCCATTCGTGTCTGCAGCTCTTACTGGAAATAGTTGGCTCTCTTGCACCTGAGTGGGGCCAGGCCAAGTCCCAGGCTGCCTTTTATTTTGCTTTCAGCAGAGAACTTAAAATGGGGAATCCAGCTTCTATGCATTCCTGTGTTTACTTTGTTTGTGCCTTGCAGTCAGGAAAAAAATCTCGGAGTGACACCTTCCTGGGTGATTTGCCGTGATAAAGACATCTTTTGTGGTTATTTATGTTTACTTGGAGAAATGGCTAACGATATGCCCAGAAGCTCATTGACCCACGTCTTTAGGCAGCTCTTTTTAGTGTCTGTACCAAGAGTGGTTCACAGTCTTATGCCACCTATTTTAGACTAAAACTGGGTAAATATTCTCCCTCCTCAACTGCTTTCTGACATAAAGGGGGAATTTTGGTTAAATTTGTTGGTTTGGTTAAATTTGTCTTTTTACCATAGAATAAAAAATTATTTTTCATTTGAACAACGTAGATGTTAAAATTGGTATGTATTTTACTTTTATGAGCTTTATGTGAACTGTTGTTTGTATGCCCCATAATTCAAATGTTTTGCGCTCTTGACTGCCTAGCTGGACTCATTTCCCATCCTATACTGTGGCCAGTAACAGTATGAGGAACTGCAAAATCTCAGGAGGGATATGGTCTGAGTAGAAACACAGCCTGTAACTGCTGAGTTGTTCTCTCTGTTTCCTGCCTCTCAGATCTGAGGAATCTCACTGAAGAAAAGCTTTGGTTTCACTAAAGCAAAATTTTCTGTTGAAAAAAACATTCATCAAGAAAAAAAAAACAAAAAACATGCTGTGCAACCTGTGCAGAAAGGTACTAGTAGAAGTGCAGGTACTGTGGCAGATGTAGATAGTCAAAACTCATTAATCCACTGCTGTACTGAGATCAAAGCCCAACTGTATTTTTAGTGGCATGGAGAGAAATAGAGATGCTATCTAGACCTTTGAATATGTCACCAGGTCTCTAGTGGAAAGACTTCTGTTAACTTTGTCAGGTAGTGCATCAGTGAATATACAGTCTAATAATACTGATGAATCTTAAAATTCAAGTGCCTGAGCTGCTACCCAAATATACAATTATTCTGCAATTATTCATTAAATTAAATTCATGAAATTAACCCCCAAACTTAGAAGTATGTGTGTTTGAGAAATAGTAACTGCTGGAAACTCTAGTTAAAACTAACTTCTGCATCACTTAAAGGAAACAGGCTACAATAGGACAAAAGTTGCAAAGGAAGACATGTCCTCCTGATCAGATAGGAGTCTTTGAACACATAATGAAATAGCAGTTAAAAAATAACAATTTGATACGATATATTTGGATTTTTTTTAAATGAAGAGTCCCTCAGAAGAACTTTCTTGCAATTTTTTGAAGTGTCTGGTCCGTACAATAGCTAGAGATGGCATTATGGCATTCTAGGCTAGGTAATACAGAGGTCTAACTGGTTTGGTGATGAACAGTTCAGGCAGAAACTGAAGCAGAAATGGAAATACAGAGTAATTTGGCTGGACTGTGCTCCTTCTTCGATGTGCAGCTTGGCTACATCTAACCACTGACCAGCATTTCACTGGGGGATGCTGCGTACTCTTGTGATTCTGTTGTGCTGGAACCATGAAGGAGAACTGGAGAAGTGATAAAGACAGCTACGATTCCTGTGAGGGGACCTGGTTGCATCTTAAAATCAAAATTTTTAACCTAGCAACCAAAATTTTTTTTCTGTTTAGAAACATTCGGGGAATTGTTTTGTTTTTAATTTCCAAAGAAACATTGAAACTTCTGGCCAAAAGATTTGTCCAGTAAAAAACTCTGATCCTCAATGAAAAACAGTTTCTGACAGTTTCTGCAGTCAGAAAAACAGCATGCTAAGTTTTTGACCAGCTTTGTTCTGTGGCGTTGCCTGAGCACAAAAAATCCTGGCTACTAATAAAGTCATGCCTAGTATTACCAAACTGACTGTTTTACAGGAAGCTCATGTGTGTCTGTGTGACCTGCTGCTAAAGAAGTGCTTGTCCTAAAGATAGAAGCTAAGCATCTCCATTACTGCAGGGAATTGTACCCTCCCCAGTGACACCAAATGCCTTGATGCCCTGTGTTTTTGTGCTATGAGCCAGAGCAGTCTCTTGTGATTATTAGGCTCAGAAACATGCTTTTTTCTCTCCTAGCCATGGAAATGCTTGAGAGCCAAGTGCTGATTTAGGAGCTGTGTGCCTGTCATGTAGAAAGCCATTTTAGAATTCAGGCCAGATGTAGCACTTCTTAAGACACTGAATAAATCCCATTCATCTCCAGGGTGCCATGGGTAAGTGTCAGGATGCATTTGAGAAACCATTCGATGTAACTGATTCCGCCTATCAAAGCCCATGATGCTCACAGAAATGTTAAGGTACCCCATACTCATGCCTTGCTTTGATCAGCTCATGTGAACATTGCTTTTAACAACCAGAATATTATAGAGGTCCTTCGGGACATTCACAGATGAGGTAGAAGTAGCAATTGCTTGTTCTTGAAGTGGTATGTCTGTCTCGCTGCTTACACGTCTGCCTGAGCACATCTCCGTTCTTCATCCTCTGCACTCTCTAGCCGTCTGCCTTACCTATTCCCATCTCTCCCTGTTACTTCTACTTGCCTGTTGCTCTAGCATTTCAGCAAGAAAGCCCCCTTAAAAACATTGAGGTGTCCAATTCCTTAAGTGCTATTGAAGATCTGGGGGCTGATTTTCTTTCGCTTCCGTTTTCTGTTTTGCTCAGCAGGGAGCTTTGCTGCAGGAGGAGCTGCTGTCTGTCTGGAGGAGCAAAGCAGCTTACAACCATTTGAACTACATCATATCTAGAAGGGGATGCAGGAATGGGTGGATTGGCCTCTTCGCTCACTTCTGAAATCACAGCCGCAGCAGTCACTTCTCCCATATAGTTTTATTCTTGGAAAGGAACTGCCTTAACATGAGCAATGGGCGGCTGAGGGATGACCAAGTTAAGTCTCCCACGAGGCTCCGAGCAAATCAGTACTCAAACACCCAAAGTGAAGTACTTTGGTTTGGGTTGATCTGAAGGGAAAAGGATTGGTGTGAGTTTCTGAGTGGGATATTTAGACTAAAAAGCAAAATCATCTTTGATTCTGCTGAAATTACCTTTGTCATGGCAACATATAAAAAGATTTTGCCTGAAAATTTCTGACCCTGTGTAGATCTGAGGAAGGGCCTCTGAGAACATTTTAGTACTGGACTTTGGAAGAGGAATTTTTTTTTTGTAAAGAGAATTTCTGTTATTCCCAGCACAGCAAAGCCTCTAGTATGCTCATATGTGCTAGGTGAGTTAAGGTTAAGCAAAAATTTTTTAAAGATTTTGTTAAAACCTGTCTTATAAAGCTGTGACTGCTCTTGATTTTTGGATCATCTTAGAGAGGGGTAAGTGATACCCAGTAATCCCAGTGGTTACAACTTACCTTGAGACAGCTTTCTCAGTCACCAGAGAAGTGGGTCAGCGTATGGCTAGCATGTGCTTCATTGTTCAGGACCCCAGACCAACCAACAAAATGCTCAGTGACTCTGCTTGGTCTCTATTTCCATATTTATGTGCTTGCCACCACATTGCGTTGGACTCAAAATATCAGCTGGGAAAATGGCCGCAGGACATCATGCCCCAGTGATATGGCTCTAGTACATTTGCAAATAAATTATGTCAGTTTGGAACCCGCTGAAAGGTTTGAAACTTGTAGTAAAATCCCCAACAGTGACTTAAGATTCTAAGCTGTGTTTTCAGGGTGACTTGGACACTTGAGATTCTCATTTAATAGCTGTGGGCTTTATGTCTCTGATTCACATACCCTGAAGCAATTAGCTGAGGTGTTTTTAAGATTTTCCTTTTTCTCCATTGCCTATTCCACCTCTGAGTCAGAAATTCCTGCTCTCTCCTTATCTTCATTGCAGGGCTGGCAGAAATGACATTGCTTTAGCTCTGAAATGTTTGTGTAAACTCACTTTGTTCAGCAGTTTAAACTAACACGTTGGGTTGAGAACAGTAAGGCCTGTAGTGCACATACGTATTCCCTGCTGTCAGCTCTGCTGTGGGTTGGGAGAAAAAACATTTAAACGAGCACTGCTAGAGCTGCCAGAGCTTATCAGCCAGAGCACTTAGTCACATCAGAGTCGGACTCAGATCGTCTTTTAAGGGGAGACCAAAAACCCGGCTGGCATGAACACTCTTGACATGTGAGATCCGGAGAATGACGAATGATTCACACTGCTTCTTCACCCAGACTGCCAGCCATGGCCTTTTTGTACAGATAATGGAGAGCAGTTGCAGTAACAAGTTGGGCAGCTCTCTCTGGGTGGTCTGAACATGGCTCCTGGTGTGCAACTCAGAAATCAGATTAATGATTGCTTTTATAAAGTTCTTAGAGACCTAAAAATGTACTGTTTTTTCACAAATTAAGGTAGTGCCAGTTGGATGGTCTGTTCCTGACTTGCAAGCAGTGTGTGCATTTCTCTGTGGAAGTCTTTGCCTCCAACCCATGTGTTTACCCATGTAGTGGCTACTCGGTAAGCTCTCAATCTCTCCATTGGGTCTCCAAGCGCAGAGAAAGGAAGTGTGCCATTATCTTCTCAGACTAGAAAGTGGACAATATGTAATGATGGATCTGAGTGCCCCTTTGCTTCTATCTATGGCCTTTGACATTTCTAGAATGTGAAGTCTCAGCAGAGGTTAGCATCTCTCATAGGATGAGATGCTACTCTGGGGGAGACACACTGCCTCCCACACACACCAGGCTCTCTCCTGCCTTTGCTTTGTTTGGATTCTTTTAATCTAAAGTAAAGGTCTCATGAGCCAGGGAATGCATTCTTCCTCGAAAGGCAGAAATCTAGCTTTTCTCCGTCACTTAAGGCAAGACAATTTCCAGCATCCTTTTCTTTAACCCAGTGCTTCATTTTGTTTTAGTTCTGTAGCCCAGCAGCTGGTCAGCGCTGCCCTGTTCATAGCTCTGACCACCTCAGGGGAACGTTATCCTCAAACTGGCAACTCCTTCACTACCTAGAATTCTTCAGGAAAGGAAATTTTCTCTCACTAAGAATTCTGGGTTTTTTTTTTTAACATTCATTTTTGTCTGCAAACTGGAGGAAAAGCCAAAATATCAACAATTCTAGTGGCATTAAGCATTCAAGAAAATGTTGGTTTGGAAACATCCACCTGCAAAACGTTGTCTGTTTTGAGCAAAATAAATGCTTGGTTTCAGAGAACTGTCATTTTTGACAGATTGAAATTTCAAAATGTTGATTCAGAAGCTTTAGTTTAGAGTTCTCCCATGGAAATAGCCATTTTGACAATATTCTGTGTTTTGTCAGGTAAACTTGTCACAAGATTTCCATCAGATCTACTATTTTCCCTATGTCATTCACAGCTGTGCAGCCCTCCATGGAAAGCAGCACTCAAACCACCTAGTTACAAGCTGAGGAAACCCTCTGGAAAGGTTCTGGCTCCTCTAGCAGTCCTACACAGAGCCAGGCTTTTTGAAAGGTAGCGATGAAAATTTCAGAAATGTTTTAATTGCTTTTCGAGCCATTCAGAGAACGGAAAATAAATAGAAAATGAACCATGTTGGTAAGAGTGGCAGCCAGAAGTTCCAGGTTCTGGCCTTGCATTGATTCCTGCATGAGTTTTAGCTTACTACTTTTTTCTTTTGTGCCTCAACTTCCATCTCTGCCTTTAAAATAGGAACATTACATTCTCCTCCATTTATGCTGAAGCTTTCTAAAGGTAAGGATTGTCTCTCACAGTATATTTATACAGTTCCTAAAGCAACAAGATTCCAGACTGCACTGGGAATAAAAATTGCAAGGTTCAATTTTTAGGCTAAAAAACCCTTTGATACTCTATTTTTCATTTTGCTAGTATCAAATACATGCACTCCCTTCCAAAATGACTCTCCTCCTCATATTTTGCTTCCATTCTTTATTTCGTTTTTCATTTCATGTTTTTGCTTCTTCTGCTGTAAATCAAGAATAAACCTCAGGCTTTTTGAGTTTCCCCCAGCTTCTATTTCCAGACAAAGGTGATAACCTTTGTATGACCTGACAGCCTTGCCCTTATCACCTGCATCTCCATCATATTTAAGCAGAGGTGCAGAAATATTAAAGTGATTAGGCAGCACCTGGTATCTTTTGCTGATGTGTTTTACCCAAATCCTCCACTAGATGGTATGAAGGAACTGGAAAGAAAATTCACTCTAAAAATGGGTAGAAAATGCACTCTAAAAAATAAAACCCCCAAACCTACACAACAACAACAAAACCATACCCTAAATGTCTGAAAAACAGCTAAGGGCCTAAGGATGGCAGGAATAAGAGGTGTATGTTGGCCCAGTGGAAGTCAAGACACTTAATGCTCTTGTGTTTGCCAGAGCTGCGCCGTTTTGTAGTGTAGAGGGTGTCTGATGGACTCCAGGAGTGCCCAGCCCCAGAGGGTGATCTCAGTGCAAGTGTGAGTTTTACTCTCAGTTTTCTATCCCCCTTGAAAGAACAGTCATCTGCTCTTTAAAGTAAACCCCCTTGGCTGAATTAGGTGCCAGGGCTTCTGTGCATCTGACTGGCACTGTGACACGTCACTTGCCCACAGCTCTGAGCTCCAGGAAGGAAAAGCTCTTCGTTCTCGTTTCTCTCACAGTAAGAACAAAAGGAGCTAATTTTAATTCCCCATGGAAAAGTGTAGGCATTTCATCACAGCATGATGCCTTCCTCTTTCACATGGATTTCACCTGCAAAACACATCAGGTGAATTGGGAGGGGGCGCAGAAGTTTCCTCTGTTCATTCATCACCCTGGCAGACAAGGTGAATACTTGACAAAATAGTCAGCTAGTGGGCACACGTTACTTCTCGAGGCCGTATTAGAAGGCAGCAGTTGGCTGCCTAGAAGGCAGCTAGCACAGCTAGCTAATAAGGAAGCTTGTGAAAGAAAAGCAGAATTCGAGTTTAACTTGTTAGCTAGCAGGCACTCAGGTACAGTGGGAACACTCGGTGCTTTGGAGGGTGCCAGTCGTCTGTCCACCAGTATGGGAAATTCATTTATATTTCCCTTTCAGGCCTCTGGGGAAAAATGAACACGCATTTGTCACAAGATCTTCTAGACACAGATAGACAGATCTAAGGGAACTGGAAAACAGATCAGCTTCTTTCCTCTGAAGTCACCCAAAGGGGGTCCTCCTTCTCTGAGACCCCAAATTTAGAGACAGAAAAGTCTCAGTTCTCTCTCTGCTCCTGGAGCCTGGAAGAGACCTAGTAAAATAAACTGGGACAAAATCTTGTGGAAACAAATGATCAAACTGATTTTTGGCAAAAACTTTTTTTTTAACCTGAACAATAAGGTTTCCTCAAAAAAGAGGAGAGGAAGAAGAAAATGTTTCTGAACTGAACACACTTTGGGCAGATCCAGTATCACTCAGTGTTTTCTTTGAAACAATTAAGCATTTCCCATCTTTTAAAAACCTTTTTTCTATGGGAAAGAAAAGAGGAAAATAAAAAAAAGCGATCTTAGGAAGGAGAAAAAGAAAAAATTTCCTCTGGCTTGTTGTGGAAATGTGTGGGACTAGCTCACTCAGCCCCATTTTCTCTCCGTTTTTCCCCTTTATGAAAAGTGGAGAAAGTGGAAATACAAGTTGGAGACAGTTAGAAGGAATGAAAATGAAGATAGGAAAAAGAAAGAACCTTTAAAATGAAGCATTTAATTGTAAAATGCCAAAAGAATGAAAGGAAATATGCAGTGAGATAATTCCATTTCTTTCCATTGAAAGTGTTCCCAGTGGTAGTCACCAGGGTAGAGAGAGCATGCTGCTTCACATCTCTTGTGTTAAATACACAGTGTGTTCCTGTGCTGAATTCAGTGCCTGATGATGAGTGCCGATTGCCTGTGAAGACAGGAATTTATAAAATCTACCAAGGGCTTTGGCCATCTGGTGATTAAGCTGGTCTATAGCCGATGGCTCCTTCTGGACTCCTGGCCAGAGACCCAGCTGGCTGTTGCTCTGCAAAATGCCCAATCAGACGGATAGTGTCCCACTTACCAGGCAAAAGCCAGTGTGGTGATCTCCTCCGTAACCTCCATTCTGACTAGGAAGAAGGCCTGAGACACAAGCAGCCTGGCTGCTCCGGGGCATCAGCTACCCGGGTGCCTGGGATTCTACTCTTCTCTCCACTTCCTCTCAATGTGTGAGTTTCTGTGCAGATATTGAAGCTCTCTGCTGGGACTACCCTGGCCGCTGAGGGCATTCTTTCCCTCCACCTCCTCTGCCAAGACCTCTGCACAGCTCCTGGGCTCCATAAGCATGCAAGATGGGCATCTACAGAGACCTACTGGAGAGGGCTGGAAGTTAAAAGGAGCTGAACTCCTCCAGGCTCCTCCAGGCTTTCTAAAAAACCCTCCTTGTACAAAGATTTCAGTTGTGCTGAAAGAGCATTTCATTCCCTCAAGCCCTCCTCATCCACCTCTGAGAGCTTCCTCCTGGAGGCTGCTGCTAAGACAACTCCTTGCAAAGCACATTGTTAGAGTTTAGAAAGGAAATGGCCTTGGAAAGTTGGGGTCCTTTGTAGCATCATGCAATAATCATGAGGCAGTCCTGGGAGCAGATTCACTGTCACCAGAAAACTAAAGAAAGTGCCTGACAGTTTAAGGCACAATATCTCACACTGTCTTTTGGTACCAACAGTTCCCTTTTTCTATATCACTAGAGAGAAACTGGAGGCCAGAAAGGTCAGGCATCCCCTAGAGAAGCTCTCTTTTCACACAAAGCTGTGCTGAATTTCTGATATTTTACTAAGCTGACTTGGCTACCATGTCCCTAAGGAGGGCTGGAGGCAAAAAGCTTATTTCAGGCACATCTCTTGACCAGTAATGCCTTCTTTCTCATGGAGATTAGACACCCCAGCAAAATTTGTCTTGCTTTTCCCTTGGGACATTTTGGATGTTCTAAAGAAATATTTCTCTTTTACCTTTCTACTGATCAACTATTGAGCTTTCTGCTGAAACTCACGCACAGGGTTTTCCCTAGGCAGAGAGCTATGTCTAATGGACTCAGGCAAAGAAAAGGAGAAAAGAGGACTGTGGTCTTCTGACAGCAGAGTCCTGCCATGTACCATGCACCCTCTGATCCACAGATGAGCCGTGGAGGAGTTAGCATGGACATTAATTTAGGAGCAGTTAAAAATTTCTAAGATCAGGGTTCTGATTTCAGCTGCTTTGTGCTGCTTGGACAGTTCAGACTGAAGGGTAGCCATATCCAGGTTAACAGACCTGAAGAGTATACTGTCAGGACTTCCCTGTGTCTCAGCAATTTTTCTGAGATCTGGGCATCCTGTAGTTTCATCGTACAGGACCGGTAAGGGAGAAAATCAAGTCATCTCTGCAACTCCCCATGTCCTTCTCCAAGTCTCCCAAGGCATGTTCCACTGAGCTAAGCTTGAGTTTCAGGGTTTAAAAGCAAAATGGGAGATATCATATTCATTAAAGGAGGTTCCGTGATGGACAGGCATGGCACAGAGGTGAATGGCAGTGAAAAGAAATCACTGCATGCGTGACAGCGTGTAAAATGGGCATATGCAGAAATTTTACACTTCAGCAGCAAAGCAGCAAGGTGGCAAAAAAAATCCCCTAAGCCACCACACCTCCAAGCATACGAACATATATTATTAGTTTCTTCATAATCTGAAGAGAGAGGCAACTTGTCTCTTTGCTCTGTAAGCATCCATATTAGTTACAGAAAATTAGCGCCTTAACCTAAGAAGGTAAGAAAGGAAGGAACATATGAAAAAGAGACTGAGTTTGCGAGAGTTTGTATGTGTATGGGTGTTAGTGTGTATGAGTGTGTCAAACAGACAGCGTATCTTATTCTGGGTAAGAGCGTATGTGTATTAAAAAAGGTTTTCTAGTACAATTTAAATGTGGAACTATAGTTAGTACCATGATAGAGATAAGTAATTCAGGATTTTAAGCACAGTGCTCTAACTGAGCTCAGAAATCTGTTTATTTAGACTCAGGGCATTCTTTCAGATATGTCTCCTGCCACGTGTGCAGCCTGCTCCTTACTGCCGGCAAGCATTGCCGAGGCTGCGGAAGGAACCAATGCAGGTTTAGACTAATGCAGCAGAAAACAAAATGGTCATTTGACCTGGATCAGTTCCCAGGTCACAGCAGCCACAGGATCAGCACTGATATGGTGCTGCCAGCAGAGGAAGAGCTGTGGGAGTCGGAACGGTCAGGCGGGTGGGAACTTGATTCTTTCCTGCAGCATCAACATGTGGCTTCCTCTTGCAACTCAAGGATGCAGAGAATGTGCTTTTGCTAACAGAGCTGGATTGTGGCCCTGATCTGGCATAATTATACATATACATACATTTTTATATATGTATGTATGTATGATTTGGTTTGGGAGGGGAGAAGAGAGAGGCAGGAGGATCTGTTTGATTGGTGTTGGTGTGGACACACAGACTTAGAGTTCGCCTGAGGGTAGCAGTGTCTCCTGTCTGCCTTGCAAGAGGCATATCCAATACATCCACTGTAGGATGCTACTTCCTAAAAAGTAGGAAGCCACACTTGCCTTCCAGAGGGAGTGTGACACTCTCCTAGTCATTGACTCATGGGAGAATGTTGTGAGGTTCAGTAGCCTTTTCCAGACAACTCAAGGGAATGATTACCCGCACTAAAACCTCAGGATCTAATACTGGAGTCCTTTTTAGCTCCTCTGTAAGCAATGAGGAAACCGCATAATTTTTGTCCCTTCAGTTCCTGCAGGGTCCAAGCCTGCAACAGTCCTAACATTCAGAATTGGAAGGTGTTTGCTTAAGAACAGTTTCCTGTTTGACTGGGCTGTCCATTCCTCTCAGCCTGCGTATTTGCTAGTCCTTTATTCCCAAATAAAATAAAGTGAATGATTGTTTTGCCTAGTCACGGGAGAGCCTTAACTGGAAGATACTAATAAAATACATCACCTAGTTGTTGCTGCTGCAAGAGAAAAGGCAACTTTTATCCCCATGGCTACCAGCAACATCAATCATCAGGAAGATGCTTACTGGAAAAAAATCTAATAAAAAGGATTTTTTTTTCAGGGATTCATGGCAGGACAGAGGACTCTACTGTAGCAATTTTCCTCTGTCTTTTGGCTTTTCGATCTATCTGGGATGCTCTCGCTTTGATCTTTTGTGGAGGCATACTGTGAAATGAAAAGTCAGCAGAGTAAGCTGGTACCATTTCTCTTGGTACTATGCATAGGGTAGTCACAGAGCAAGGATTAGACACGTTCCTTGGAGACACAGGCGGAGTTTAAATAAAATTTTTAATGGCCCTTGACATTCCCTGAGCTTTGAGCCACTGATGGAGTTCTCTTAAAAAAAAGGTGGAGGGAAAAAAAAAGGGAAATGAAAAGTCCATCTCTACCTGAGACACCCAGTACCTCAGTGTATGTGGAAATGCTGCAGGGCCACATTATCAAAGTTGGAAGACTGACATTAAATAAGTAAAATCCATATCTGGACAATTAGTGACATATCTGCCTAAATATGGATTGTGATCCTAACTTTCTCCCTTCTCTCTCCCCTTCCTCCTCAAAACTAATAGAATTTTTATTATAATTATTGTCATTATTGTACCTTCTCTTGACGGCTTGAGTGATTCATAGTTCTTAGCTTGTCCTCACTGAGGGCTGCTGTACTTACCCTGTTGTTACATTGAATAGGGACAGATAAAGCATCTAGAAGAGCCCAAAAACTTGTGCATACCATTTTGAACTTTCAAAATGCCCTTGTTTCAGGTTAGCAAAGAAATCAACAGACACATTTTTAATATTGATTTTCTGCACGTAAAAAGTATTATATAAATTTAATTTCTGTTAGGCTTTACTGAGCTTAAATTTCATGGAAAAAGTTTAGATCTGTTCTTCACGTGTTGCCAATTACAGTTATTATTATCAATCTTATCATATTTGATAGGGTTTTTTTTTTGTTATACCTTTTTGTTCCAGGAGCCAACCATGTTCCATACCTGTCTACATGGCTGTGGAGAAAACGTCGGCAACATGAAATACATGTCCTTCAAATGGCCAGAAACCAGATCCCAAATGAATGGAGCCTAAAATATGTTATTAAAATTCCCCCAAATCCTCATGATTTTTCAAGCAATATCCTGATTGCTGGAGAAGGGCTGGGGACTGGACATATGATCCTGTGTGTATTTGCTTGATGCTGCTGCTTCTTAAAAAACCCATCCACACCAACTATTTCTAACATAATCTAATCTATGTCTCTTGGTACTTACCTCTTATTTACCTCTGAAGTATACGAGTGTGCATTTGCTCCTCAGGATCTGGCCACCAAGTGGTAATTGCCCTTTAGAGTCTCAGGAACATGTTTTCTAGCTATATCCTCCTCCAATTTCAAATCCCCAGCTGGGGAAGGAGCTAAAATCAATGAAAAACAATTTGTTGTTCCTGCAGTGAAGCTCTGACAAGTCATATGCTTGGGCAGATGCCTGGTGCCAGCTCTGGTAAGACTATATTTGAAGGCTGCAGAAGAAAATTACATTGTCTGTCATTGTCAGCATTATCAAGAGCAGACACAAAAGAAAACACATTTGAGGATGTTAGATAAATAATTCTCTGGAGCAGGAAAGCAGGTAGATAAAGCTAGATGCTAGAGCAGAAGAGCCAACATTATACATCATTACTGACATTAACATTACCTTATCTTTATGATGTTAGACCTATAAGAGAGCCATCAGCTCTTGGGTCCAGGATACAAAATCTGAAGGACTGATTAGAATGAAAAAAGAGAAAAAAGAAAATTATGTCCAAAAGGAAACTGCTGTGCCAGCCTGATGAATGCTCTGTGGGCATGAGTAGAGAGCAAATGGGCAAATATGTTTGCATGACATCTATAGGGAAACAGTGTCAGGAGAAATATGTGTGCTAAAAACTTGGGTGGGTCCTGTCATATGCCAGAGCCTGGATCTCTTGATAATGAGCTGAACTCACAGTCAAGGAAGCATCTCCCTTTTGAAGTCTGGACATCTTGTGCAAGGGTGAATGTAATCTCTCAGGATGCCGATGATGTTCAAATGCACCTCAAGTAGCTCAGGCACCCTTTAGTGAGAATAGCGGCAGGCAGGGTAATGGGAGTGGGAGGCACGCTGGGGCTTGACACTGTGACCATTTTACTAAGCAAAGAAGCTGGAGGACGAAGGTGTGTCTGCTATGTACACTGTAGTTATCCACACCAGGGTCTAGATTCCCTTCATAGCCACTGGACAGCAAAGATGCTGAGCCACAGGTCACTCAGTCGTAACTAAGCAGCCATGTTTGGTCAGATGAGTCATGCCTGAAAGGCACTGACCATTCTGACTCCTTCTCCACTGACAGGAGTGTGCATGTGTGTGTGTGTTTTAAATGCCATGGCAAGGCACCAAGAGTTCTTCATTAATGGAAATGAGATGTAAAGTGACATGTAATCTAGAAAAAGTGACAATAAACACACCTTAGACAAGCATTGCATGCAAGTGTCTCTCCACAGTGCTATCTGGGCTTGTCCAGGCAGGGCTGAAGTCCATCCTGCTGTTGTTGGTGCCTAAATCTGTTAAAAACAGTCGGGTTGTGTTAACTGTTTATCCAGATCTGCCTGCTGGGTGAAATGTAGGTGCAGAAGGGAGAGGACTTAATTCCCATTTTCAACAGCCATTTAAGCTCTTGAAAAGTGAGAATCTGACAAATGTTGGTTTTTGTAGTGCAGATAACAACCTGGAATCCGTAACTGTCTTCCACTGCAGTCAGCACAGATCTAATTGATGAAGTCATTGGTCTGGGACAGAACAGACAAATTTAGTTGCATGAATCCGACCTTAGGAATAAAGCACCATATCTACACTGCCTGATGCAGCCAGCCTTTCTCCTTACATTCCCACTCAGTAGGACCACTGAAAGCTTCATGTTGGAAACCACATATGAGATAAACCTGCACTATAAAGCTTTTTGGGATGGCAGGTGTAGGAAGTCTTGCTCAGCTTTGTGCTGACATATTTCCATGGCCGCATATTGCTGCTGAGAATGTACCCAAATGACTGAGAAGGCAGGCCAACCTGGAGCATGACTGTTCATCAGGCACCATGCACATATTCCTTCTAGCCTTCTGACTTCCAATGTTACTGCCCGGCAATGACAGGTGATTGATGGATTGCTCCGCTGTGGCCAGGAGCCTGTAAGACACAAGCAGAGTTGTAGTTGGGGCACTGTGCAGGTACTTCTTTAATTAACTTCTTTGTAAAAAAGCAAGGGTTGTAGCTGATGTCTCAGCCTCCACCTCTACTCCTGCTACCCTTAATTTCAGTTATGCTTTCAAAGTAGGTGGGCCTGTTATTAACACTTTGGGGAAAAAAAAAATATTATTTTCTTTCAAAAGCTCTGAGTGAATTTACTGAGCTGCATATTACATCTCAGCATGCTTTCTTTGAGCGAAACAGGCAAGTGTTCATTAGAGCTGGTTGAATTGTCCAGTGACGTAGCTGAGAATATCTGTCTGAATAAAAAGCAATGAGTTTGCTTTTTTGCTATGTCTAGAGCCATGTAACCTGCAAGGATTTGAAGCAGTCTCAAGAGATGGGTGTCATTGAATCTAAGTTTAGATGTCTGTAGTGTAGGAGTTCCAGTCTGCACCAGTTGCCTGGACTTGTTTGAAAGCCAAAAGAGAGAAATAGGTGTGTCTTCTTTCTTCTCTTGAGGTCAATATCTAAGTGTGTGAAGTAAATTATGTTCTAGAGCTGCCTGTCTCTTCAAGAGAGTACAGATAATTAGTTCAGAAGGGATCATTTGCCTTTTTGGACCACCCCACCAAGAAGTGAAGGATCCCACTTGAACTGATTGTAAGAAAATTCCCCGATCTTGATTTTTTTGCAAGTGGTTTGACGTTTTTTTCTGTAATTATGTGACTATATATGTAAGATATATCATACATCTTTAATATAGACTGGTTAAAATATTGTTGAAAGCAGAATGTGTAACAATGGGTCTGCATTTAAATTAATCCTAAGAGACAATAATAGAGGGTCATTTATCTTGATGGAAAATTGAAAAGAAACATTTAGTCCATTTTGCTAGATGAAAACACAGTTTCACAAATGAAGTCAAACACTCTCACTGTGACTGTTCTGTTCTCATTGTGGATGAACACAAAGCTTGGAAGAAGAGTGCTTTGGGCAGTCTGGCACATGCACGTTTTCTGTGGCTCTCATATTTCTGCCACTGGCTCTGAGCAAAACTGCCCCAAGGTTGTTCTCCTCCAGCAAAGACTGAGGCATGACAGAGAGCAGAACATGCTGGAAGAAAAATACTTGGTTGCAGGCAGAGATCGCGGGCTCCTGGGTAGAGTAAAGGCACGTCGTGAGCTGTTACACCTCTCACTGATCTCTCCTTGCCAATAAGACTCACAAAGAGTGTTCAACAGCCTTATTATTGCCATCAATTCTGTTCTATCCCTCATCATTTCTGGACCACTGAGAAGCTAAAATATTAACCAGGACATTGATGAATTTGAGGCTGAATTCTTTTAATTCATTCCTGGCTGAGTTCCTGTTTGCATCCGTAACTCCACTCTAGTTAATTCAGAGAATTTATGGCTTTAGTCCTGTCAGGTGCTTTGAAAAGTCTCTATTGGTTCCTCATTAATGGGACATTTTTTCCCTTTCTGGAGCCTATTACCTAAATAGGGTTTTTTTAATAGGAAAAAAGTATATATAAGTAGAGCAAAAATTAACAGGCCTCACTGCCTTCTCCTAGCAGCAGCAGCAAAGAGTCAGTCCTAGAGAGTTCTAGGCAAAGGCAAGGTGACTGAGGTGGAGTGTATCACACTCCTGGCAGCATGCGGACATGTGACTGCGTGTAACTCAGGGCTGGCAGGAGTCTTTTCAGAGTCACCCTCACTCTTTCTGACAGCTTGATCTCGTGATCTGAAAAGTCTTTTTTCTTTTAATCTCTGTCTTTCTCCTCTGCTCATCTCTCAAAGAATGTAACCTTGCAGCTCCTTGTCAGAGGATCATTGTTGCTGACATAGAAAGAACCTGTGTTTCTCTGTTCTCTGTATTGAATATGACTCTACACCTTGTTTTATTTTATAACTTAGCATTTATCTATCTATCTATCCATCAATCTATCTATCTTTCTATCTGTGTCTATGTGTCTATCTGTCTGTGCTTACACTCTTCACTACTAGAGTGTCTGAGCATCTTGCTCTTAAATGCAAGAGAAATAAAATCAACTTTCTTTTTTCACTACCAGAGAAAACACCATTGCGAATCAAGTGAGCTTTGAGCCAGGAATGTTGTATTATTCTTCTGTTGCAGGACGTGACAAATTCAAGCTGAAGAGGCTGAAATGTGAGTGTAACTCTGTTTGGAGAGTGTGGGCAGTGGTTTCTTGCTTCATCTTGCACAAATTCCTGCACTCAGATCATGTGGGTGCTCTTTTTGTTCTGCTGAGTGTCCTAGGATGGTTAAACCCTTTTGGAATGTCTTTTTCTGTCGTGTTCAAGGACCTGAGTATACGTTTTATTTAGTTTGGCTGAGGGGGATGGATATTCCCTATTTTTTTTTCCTCCTAAATATATGCCCTTTCAAAGTGTGTGGCCTTCCTTCCTGGGTACTGAGGACTGAAATGAGCAGCCTGGAGATAAGAATTGCAATCTATGGCCAGGTCTGTATCCATCAGCACAGCATGCAGTCCTCCATCCAACTGTGGATGGAGCAAAGGCAAGGTGTCTCCAGCCCGCTTGCCTGCCTATCCACACTGAAGTGCCCTCAGGGCTCGAGTGACTGGTAACTGGGATTGGACAAAACAGTTTGTTTGCCAAAGGTCCCATTTCGAAGCAAATCTGCCTATGCATTAGTTTTCGATCAGTGAAGAATTCATCTCAAATTTGATAAATATTTTTGACCACTAGAAATACATACAGGATTTGATGTTTTTGCAGTGGAACTTTTGGATTTCTCCTGCTGAACATATTCTGTCTAGAAATTTTGCTATTTGTAGTGATTTTGAAAGATTTTAAATAGCTGAAAATTAGATGTTTAATTTAGCTCAGACATTAGGAGAAGGAAAAAGGCACAAAAATGAGCAGAAGAAATTGTCTCAGGATGTTTTATTTCCTTTGAAAGAAACGATGGCCAAGCAAACAAAAATACTGACAGCAGCTACTCAGTTGCCATTCTCATAATCTTGGGAGGGTGGAAGTCCTTTCAGGGGGTTGATGCTGCAATTTGCTCAAAGCCCAGCTCCCTGCATTACTTCAGGACTCTGTCTCACATTGACAGATTAAACATTTGAGGCATTAAAATGTCATTGTCCTGTTAGCTGTGCTGGCCTTTTGCCTGCTGTTACTCATCTATAGCAGCATCAACAGAAGGAAAGACCTATCTCATTTGTTCCAGTTTGCAGTCTGGTGTCGTAAGGGACATCTCCCTGCATGTGCAGAGTGAGATAGCTGAGGTCATCAGTCCTACCAGGATTCAGCTCTTCTACCTGTGCTTCACGCCCAGGGTGGATCCAGCCAAGACACAGAGGGAGGGTGATGCTCTTTGCCTTTGGCTCTAGAGTTGGTGAACTGGTGTTTCCAGCATTATATCGCACTGCAGGCACCTATTCCTGGCAGGATGAGTCTTGGTTTTACCAAAGAGGAAGAGGGACGTGGACTCACCTGACAGTATTTGTTGCTGAGGTGGAAGTCTTACACACAGAGCTCACATCTCTGCCAATGTTCTGCCCTCATTTTGAAGGTTAAATTCAAAGCAAACAGTCGTGTAAGATAAGTGCAGTATTCAGAGGTTTCCTTATGTTCTGAGGAAACAGAATAAGTCAGAATAAGAATCACGTGGCATTTTGTTTAAAGCGTTTGGGAACAGCAGCCAAGTGTGCCTTTTATTCAGTTATTCTCAGTGCTTCGTATTGATCAGTTCGATTTCAGTTTCTCCATTCAATTTTGGAGGAGAACGAAGCAGCATTTGGAAGTATCATTTTCCTCCTCCTTCTCCCATGGCCATAAGGAGACCTTGCAGAGACACACACAAGGCAGAAATTGTTCCTCTCCTCCCATCCAAACAGCTTAACCTCAGAGTCTCAGCAGGCTGCTGGGCTCTTCAGAAGTATTTTTATTGATTGAAATGAGAAGTTTTACCAACAAATTCTGAACATCAAATACGCTGCAGAAAATGGTGCTGAGAATCCTGATGCCGTTGCAGTGGCAGGGCTGCACCATGGGCTAAGTCACCGGTGGCTCTACTGTCCGGCCCATCATGTTACCCATGCTGTGGGGTGAGCTGCTGTGAGCAGACAGCAGTGAATGACTCCGCTGAAATAACGGGGACTCCTTAGGCAGCAGGAGGCGATTTTCAAAGAAAAGTTGCAACAAAGATGAGCTGGGCTTTAGGCCAACTGTGATAAGCAGCTTTCTCCTCTCTGAGTGGGAAGGTAGACGTAAAACAGAAAGGATCCCTGATTCCAGTTTCAGAGGATGCATATTTGACCAGAGAGTCCAGCTGAAAGAAGAGATAACCCCACACCCAGGACAGCTTTCTTGAGGCAACACCATGTCATTTTCACTAGAAATATTCCATTTTATTGCTTAAATATTTCCTTTTTTTTTTCTTTCCAGAGACTATATATCTGTTTTAAGAATTGCTTTTTGGCAGCAAAGGGCAGGAGGAAGAAAAGTATCAAAAATGTGTGTGGGAAGCAGACACTTTCTGTAAAGATTTTCTTTAAATTCTTCCAAGCAAATATTTCCAGGCACACCCAAAAATAATTGCGGAAAAAATAGGACTGGCTTAAAAACAAGAGCAATTTCCTAGTCCGCATATATGTGTCCTTTATGACATGAATCTAAGGCAATCAGAAATCATTACTCTAGATGAAGAGCTTTGGGGACTGCTCGTCTTAACATATGGTCTATCCCAAGTACTCCACCTCTGCAATGGGAAGCTGTGATCCCTTGCAGCACAGCATCCCCGCTAAGTCGGCTCTCTCCTGTCAATTGGAGTGACTGTTTACTGCACACGAGTGAGTTACCTTTGTAAAATCTGATGGAGACAGAGAAGGCAACAGGGAGGAAGGAGAGAGAAACACAAATCAGCTTGTCCTTCATCCTTTCTCCCAGGAAAGCTGCCTTTACCCCACTGCAGCAGTGGGGCGAGCGAGAATCATCTACTGGCAAAAGTTTCTTTAGGGAGATTGCAGATTGCTCATGATTACTGATTTGATCTTCACAATGCAAATTGTATTTTGATTTCTGTCAGAAATGCTCACTCTACTCCTGTTTTATTTATTTATTTATTTATGTCCCTCATTCTCTCCTCTTAAACAAAACAGTGGATCCCATAAAGATGTAAAAGAATGGAGAGTTTAGCAAGTAGGAAAGTGTTCAATTTTTGGTTCTTTAAAAAGTTTGAAATTGCAATACCTGTTGATTGGGGGAAAAGGGGAGGGACAATCTCACTTCCTTCAAAGTATCTTGTTGAAAATTCAGTCTTTTCCTCCCAGCTGTTTCTAATTCTGTAAGTTGGTGAGATGAGAGAAATCCCTTCTGTCTAAGTGGAAGAATGACATTGGATAAAGCGAAGCCCCTGGCTCTAATTAGTGCTTCTATCAAGCCAGAAATCAGCTCAATAGCGACCTGTGGTTGGACCACGCTACCTCGATCATTTCACAATCAAAGCAATGCTAACGTCTGAGTGTAACATGGGGTATAGGAGCGTTGCTCATAGGTTATAACATACAATATGAGCTGCTATTTTCTTTCTGTCTTTTAAGTACTCTCAGCATCCCAATTCAGTAAAAGGTAACTGGAATCCGATGTTGGGAACCTTCAAGGGGAATAGCCGTTATGTATTATGATAGTATAAGTTTAAGTGATCATTAAACAGTAGGACTTACTATTTGAAATCTATATTCTCACTAACCAGGCCATTCTGCTTCACCCTGGGTGAATTGCACCCCTGAGAAGTACAAGGCCAAAGCATAATTTAAGCTCCACTAAACCCTTGAAAAATAATTTCACCAATTCTGAGCACATCAATCAAAATTTTTTTTTAATGGAGCATAAAACCTAACAAATTGTAACAAGGCTCCCATCAATATTAATTTCCTATAATATTAAAGCTTGTATTATATATCTCTGCCGATAGTGAGCTCAAAAATATATTGTGAACAGAACAAAAATAGAATATAAAATCCATACTGAAGTATTAAAATAATGAGAATGCTAAAGCCTTGCTTTCATAGCTGACAGATGCTTTGAAAGGAGGCTGATAGCATTATCCATATATTAGAGAAGGGAGTAAAAAATCATCATTGTTCTCCCAAGATCATGCAGAAGGCCGGTGGCCGAGCTGTCCCCCCTGTTCCAATCACTGGGCAGTATGGCCTGCATACAGCACACTCTTCATTTAGGAACTGTTAGAAAAATTAACAAGGCAAGTCAGAAATGTGAAGCAATCATCTTCCACATATCTAATTATCAGGGAAATAGGGAACATGATGATCAGAAGCATCTCTGCATTGTCTCCTTATCTAAAGCCAAGTAGATCTTCAGTGATTTAGAAGAGCAGTTAATTAGCTACTTCATCTTGTTGGAAAAGGGAAGCATGGTCAGAGCTATGAATTAATGTGTATAAATTTATCAATGTAATCTGTTTGCCCAGAGGATAGGACCCCAAGGCATATCTAAATCTCTGAAAATGTTGTGATAGACATGCAGCTCAAATTTTAGGACTTTGAGAATTTCAGACTGTGAGGGCACTGAATACTAGCTGGTATTGAAGAAATGTGGGAGGCTTTAGATGCTTTCCCAGCTAACTTCACTGGCTAGTCCCTATCTCTAGCCAATGGAGAGAAACAGCCTCCCTGGACATAGTTTAGAGTTGAAGCCTAGTTCAAGTGTTCTGAATCGTTGTCTGGGTCAGCCAGTCTCTCATTAGGGATTCCAGGAGGAATCAGGGAAAATTAACCACTTAAATTAGCCAATTTCAGATGGTGTGAGCACGCCACCATAATTTCAGAGACGATAAGTAGTTGCAGCTCTCCAGGAGACCAGGGGAATTGTCCTTGTGGAAGGGTTGCATGCTTGTGTAGATTTGGTAGGCTGGAAGACCTGAATTCATCCTAGGCTAGAATTTACCTCTGTGCGTATAAGCACTAGGAGGTATTGAATGAACCTACAGCAGTATCTTTCATACCTTAATTTCTTTCTCTTACTGCTTCATGAGCTGCAGTATTACAGCCTCTGGCAGGAAAGACCAATCTTTAAAGTCGCAGAATAGAATCTATCCCTCTCTCAAGCTTATTTTAGAATCCAATTATGATCAAGAAAAGATCTTGAAAGAAAAATAATAATAAAAATTCACTCCAGATATCTAGAGAAGATAAAGCAGGAGCAGCAGCTGAAACAAAGCAGGAGCAGCAGCTGAAACAATCTGGATGGGGGAAAAAAATTATCTTGATTTGCCTCCTGTGAGGGCTTATGGATAGGAATGAAGAAGTACTTGCAAGAAGCAGAAAACTTTTTCTTCTTCAAGATCTAATAATTCTGACAAGTACGTTGAAAATATATCAGAGAAGAGGATCTTACTGTCCCCAGATGGAATAAGAATGAAATTAGCAAATGGCACATTAACATATTTCTGATTATATTCCAACATTCCTGCAAAAGGAAATGTTACGGGGAGTTAATGAATTAATTTGTGTAGTTTACAAGATGCCTAATTTTTCCTTACAGTTAAAGACAGCAAAGAACCGTTGCATCTAAGACTAGCTCTTTCACAAAAGGATGGAGTCTTTCAGCTTTCTGGTTAATCCGAGTCTAAACTTTAGGGTTTTAGTGTGATGTCGTTAAAGTCACCTTGTAGGATCTTTAGAGAAAGAAAGAGTTTTTTAATAGGACTTTACAGAAATTGAGTGAGAAGTGGTTTTCACAGCCTGAAAAAGTTGCATGTTCTACCCCAAAGACAAGCTAATGCCTTATATGAAGTGCAGGAGGAACAAGGACAAAGGGGCACTTGATCACCTAATGATTTAGGGCACTTGCATGGAAAATGGCACGTACAGCTTCAACTTGCTGCTCCAAATAGAGGATTTTGGAACAGACTCAACACATGGATCTGCAAGTGCCAATAGTCTTTTAGCGAAAGAGCTCCCCAGAGGTAGGAGAGATCTTAGTTTGCTTAAGTCATAAAAGCAGAAAGCCAAAAGGAAACCACAGGTGTTATCTAGACTACCTGATCTGGGAGAGGATTAAAGATGCTTACCCTATCCTGGACAGCTGTATCTCTCCTCTTCTAAAAACCTCAACTGATCAGGAGAATTTTAAGTACAGATTAACACACAACAGCCAGGGACAATCTTGCCTCCCACCCCCAGTGTGAACAGACAAATTTTACTATTAGCCATTCAAAGCTATGTCCTTTTTGTGTTTTGACTAAAATATCCACAGAGGGCTTGAGAAAATTTTTCCTGGAAAAAAGCCTGTGGACAATTCAGTTTCCTCATAGTGGCTTCTCTAAAAAATCAATTTTAAAAGTGTATCTGGAGAAGTACAGACAAAACCTCACAACACAGAAGTAAAATAGGGGTTTTGTCTGCAAAGACAATAGAATAATCTCAGAAATAAACCTTCCAATATCCTCCTTTCAAATATGCATAAAATTTTGGGAGAAGCAAAACAAACAAACAAACAAAAAGTCCCCCAAAACTCCTGCTTCACAGAAAGCCAGGCTGAATATGTTGCTGGTGGAAGCTGCTTGGAAGAGAGACAACTTGTTCACACTGACTTTTATACTTGCTATCTAATAATATACATAACAAGGCTTAGCTCTAGCTTTGGAAGCCACTTACTGCCATTTCAGATCACAGAAGATATTCTGATAGTCGTTAATAACAAGACCTATTGTTCTAGCCAAGTCTGCGCAGACCACGCTTTCTCCACCAGCTACTCTTAGCCATAGCCAGTGCTATTATTTTCTCAGTCTTTTGGAGTGCTGAACCTCCCAGATCAGTGGAACAAAGAATATGTGACATGTGTTGGCCCTGGTATGTCAGAGAAGATAACCTTTCTCTTATGCAACTTGCAGTGTGATACGCTCATTAGCCCTCTTACTTAGAGCCAGACAAAGTCCTAACAGAATTAAATCACACATTTTTAAAAGTCAGGCTGATTAACCTAGCTGGAACAAACTAACAAGGTAGTTAGTTTGCCTACCTTGCCCTGAAGTTTCTCAATTAGAACTTCATGTGCTGAAAAATAAAAATGCATCACAATTAGAGCTGTTCAAGGTAAAAGGTCATTTTTCTCTTTTGTGAGAGAGAAAAGTAAAAATTATCTAAGCTGTTCTCAAAGTTCAGGTTCTCCAGTCAAAAGGACTTTTTGCTTTGATGTTTATGTTACGTAAATAGGCAAAAGCTTTTTAGAATGGTCAAAAGTGAAATAAAGTTCTCAAAAATCATTAGTATAAAATTTTTAATTTTTGCTAGAGTAATATTGTTATATTTAGGAGGGTTATTTTGTCGTTTCCTCTGTTCATCTATGGATTTTTCAGTTTTCCTCTCTGATTTGAAGGATTTTTCTTTTCATTCAGTCTTGAATTTTTTCCTATAAAGAAAAAAAATCTCTTAATTTTAACTGGCACTTTCCTCGTCATATGTAATTCTTTAAATGAGGACTAGAAGAAATGCTTTAGTCTTTGGCTTCATGGTATTGGGCTTGATGCTGCAGTTACTAAATGCATTCACAGCTTCAGTGGAGCAGAATTTCCCATTAGGTGCTATAGTGACCCTAAAAATCTATAAATCTCTGAAAAATCGAGCAGTTCTGGAGTGTGGCTGCCAACAAGGGTTAACTTGTCCTTTGGACGTTATATATTCACTTTTTTGTCCATTCTATCAATTACGCTGTGTAGAAAATTTACTGAATCATTCTAATTACTTATTGATCGAGTTCTGGTGCTTTGGAACATCACAGTCCCGCTGTCATCGCAGGCTCACTCGTCAGTGACAGCATCCATCCGTAACGCACACGCTCTTTCTTTGTTCCTTATCTCCAGGCTGTATAGCTAACACCACGTTGTCGACTGCTCTGCAGCATGATCTACCTTTGATTCTTCCCTCCATGAGTAAGGAAGTATTGCACAACAAAATTATTAACTTTACCTACCTGCTCTTTTAGTTTTCCTAGTCTTGAAGGTGCTCACTCAGCGGATGCAGCCTGGGATAACACCACTGTATGTAAAGCATTGCTTTGGTCTAGTTGCACATTTAAACCAAACCCCAATATTGACCTCCCTGAAGCCCATGCTCTGATCTTGGTGTGGGCATAAGAGTCACAAGGCTTCGTCGTCTTCTGACTAAATGTTGCTTAAGTGTACTGGGCCTAGGAAGCTTTCCCCTCTGTAGAGAAGTGTTACGTCTTTTGATTGTCCCCATCAAGGCGGTCTGTGACTAGCCCTATGGGAGACAAAAGAAAAAAAAAGACTCCTTTTTAGAAACTGGTAACTGTGAGATTTGGGACTCTCACTGATTATTATTTCAAGGCTGAGACAGTAGCAAACCCCCTGTTTGCTTTTTTACCTCTGCTAGGATGTCTGAACTGCTTGTCAGTTGGGTCCTGAGCGGGTGTAGGTTAGAGCACAGTGTTTTATGCTGAATTGCCATCTGCACAGTGCCTCTATTCAGCAGCTCACTGACAAGCAGTTCAGGAGTGGGGAGCCCCATAGCCTCATCAGTCAATTTTCTATCCTTTTGGGGTAGCTCTCTGAAGAAGGCTGGGATATCTCTGACCCAGGCAGGCTACAACTCCCCTAAAAATGTCATATTGTGACTCCATGTGGCAGCTAGACCAAAGCTGATTGTGAATCAATATGAATGTTTCCTAAGGCCTATTTCTTTTGTTAAAGATCTTGAATTATTTGTACTATGCTAATGAAGTTCATCTAGGTCACCTGAACTGTCTCTCAGTCATTTAATAAATTACTTACCGAGGGGCTGAATTCAAGAAGGTATGAGATTATTAAAACATGCTGGTGATTGACTTATCCAAGCAAGCAAAAATCAGGAATGCATGAGAGGGCTGACAGGTCTCTGTGGGGTAGGATGGTGGGGATTCTGGAGAACAGTTATAGGGCAAGAGTGTCTGGGCAATGATATGGAGGGGAAGGTGTGGTAGTCCAGCTTATGAGCAGAGAATAGTAAGAATATTGTGAATGTCTCTGGGTATTCACCGAGTTTGGCCTTCTCAGCACAGAGGCTGATAGAAAATACCAGCTTTCTGTTGGAAAAGTTATGTTTTTTAGAAATGGAGGTGTCAGTGAAAAGTGTGTTAACGTGGATGTTTTGGGAATGTAAGCACTTTTGGCAAAAGATCTTCTGCTGGTAATGCTAAAACTGATGTATTTTGGGTCAACGTTCTCCAGTCACTGCCCCAACCAAAAAGACAGATGTCAACTGCAAACTTGAAACTTCATCAGAAGGGCAGAGACAGGCTATTCCTTAATCTGGAGGAATGTCTGGAAGAACCACATATCTCAGTAGTCTTTAGAAAGAGACTCTACCTCCCCTGGACTAGGAAAGAGAAAATCAATGCTAGGGCCCTGGACTAGGTTTGACTCCTAGTTGTGCAGTTAATTCTCACCATTTCCTTGATAGTGGGATCATATTTTGACAAGTGTGGTGTCAGGATGATGCGCAAACCCTGAATGGAACTGTGAGCCAGCCTTGGAAGGTATTGTGCTGCAGCTACAAATCATGGAGGGTTGGCAAAAGCACCGAAAAAGATTTTCATGGTTATTGAGGGACGCATATTAAACTCCTGGCATCTGAACTTCAGCAAGATATTGAGGATCTGGAGGGAATTCAGAGGAGAGCAGCAATAGAAGGAAGGTGCAGGAGGAAGTGAGTAAGGATTAGAAGTGCTCGGTGTGTGCAGCTTGTCTGAAGGATGACTAAGGGAATGGAATGATTACAAGCTGCAAAGATTTAATGGGTGCTGTCAGGATGGAGCTAGCATGGGAGAATCAGAAAGGGGATATTTTAGGTGGAAAGCTGCTAGTAGTTGCTGGTAGGCAGGAAGGAAAGGAAGGAGGAAGGTCTCAGCTCCAAAGAAGAGCACAGACATAGTTACAAGAGAGGAGCCCAATGATTTTAGGCCTTTCTGGGAGATAAAGCCATGTGGGGACTGCAGGGCTTTTGTCAGAGGTACTGAACAGCGTGGTCATACTGGAGTGAACCCTAGGAGGCCTGGGAGATTGTACTGCAGGTGGAAAGCCATTACGAGGCCTTCTGAATGTTTTTTCTGAAAAGATAAGGAAGTACCGATTTTAAAAGACAAGTTCCTAAGGACTAAATAAGTAGGGCACAATTCACCTGGGGCTCTCTGATGTGAAGGGTCCAGGGTTCATATGCTTCCCCATTTGGACATGCCTCCCTGCAGAAATAGCCTATTTTTGGCTTTCTTGGCATGGTTCAGCTGTCGAATCTAGATGGGGTTGTCCATTCAGCCCTTCCAGCCAGTGCCTCCTGCCTGGTATGAGATGGAAAGACACTGCTCATCCCAAGCCTCCTTGTGGAGGTTGTCTCCTATCCTTGCTCTTTGACTGAGTAGATGTGCTGCCTCTGTCCACATCCTCCCTGGCTCTTCGCTGTAGGATGCCCAGTGCAAGAACTTGGTCAATGAAGAAAAAAGGGGCTAGTTTTGATATCAGATGTCTTTTCTGATTGGGACAAAGGCAAGTCCTTTAGAAATCTGTTTTGCTGATGGAGGAAAGGAGGAGAGCCATATAAAAAGGGAAGAGGGAGACCAGGCAGAAAAACTGAGTCAGCATCATGCTAAGAGAGCCCGGCATCTGCTGATTAGGACGTTCTCTAAGGGACTAAAAATCCACATTTAAAGCTACCTTGTGCCTGAATCAGATATCCTGCATATACAATCTCTCAAAAGTTTTGACAAGTTCTGGAATGTTCCTTAAACACTTCTCTTAATGTTCCTGCATGTAAATGATCTGGAGTTGCAGGTTTTAAAATGTTTGACTTGAATAGCTTTTGTTTAACATCCTCTTTAATTATATTGAATTCTCTCTGTACAATCAAGCATTGCTCAGGGCCATTGGAAAGTGAAGTATTTCATTATCCTTGTAGGATATGAATACATCATCCAAATTATTTCCAAATGCAGAACTGAAATATTTATTGACTACTTCTACTTGTTCTGTTGTTCTGTGTTGCAAAGCTAATTTTCTATTCTGTCTAGTGCTGGACCTATTGGAACTGATTCAGTCTGAAATGTTCAGGCTCAAGTCAATGTGCTCAGCGCAGCAAAAAAAGGTGTTTGCTTTTTATGCCGTGCACTTTCGTCACTATAAAGAAAATCTGGTTGGGAACACCCATGGATTCCCCCTCATGGGCATTTTTTGTTATGTTGCTGGAAATCCAAATCTCTACATTTCTGGGGGTTTTTGGCTAGTTAAAAAAGTTCATGCAATTTTATTTTCACAACAAAAAATGAATAAACAAAAATCGTAGGCATTAGGGTTAGAAGGGGACCTTGTGTCCCCTTCTAAGACCTTGTGTCTAGGGCAAAACCAGCTCCACCTGTATCATTTGTGACAATGCTTGTCTAGCTCCTTCCCCAAAACCTCCAGTGATGGTAAGTGCACTGTCTGTGTGTTTATGGCAAGCAGGCAGTTTCTGGAAAAAGAAAGAAAAACACCCTCAATTTTTACTAGAACAATTGGAAAGAAAAGGTTTAAAGGGAAACTTTTAGCTCAGCCTTAACAAGAAGTTTTGTCTTGTAAACAGATACGAAAGATGCCACTTTGAATAGTTCCAGGAATCCATCCTATGCTTCTCCTGTTGATATTCCCATCCTAGGAGATGCTGAGCACCTATCACTCCCATCAAATTGATGGGAAAATGAAAGAAAGAAGAGTTATGCTTGAAACTAGACTTTGGCTGTTCGTATAAGAGAGTTCTAAGGAACAAATAAGGTACCCTCCTCCTGCCAGGGGGGAGTCATCTCTGTCATGTAAAGCTCCTGTTCTGCAAGGGCCATAGCTCACATTTACCTGCAAACAAGAGCTATTCCTACACTTCCGTGCTCTGAAAATCACAAACTGCTTTGTAATGACGTTCCCTCCTCCTTCAACAGCTTATTGTTCCACTCATTGCTTCAACTTGGCCCTTATCCTTTTGTTCAGTAGAAGAGGAAAAGCAAACACTTCTGTATTTGCTTGTAATGTCTCCTGACACTCGTTTCACAAGAGCCTGGGAGCTGTCAGAGCCATAATGCACAGCTTCAAATTAACATTTATTTTTTTATGAAATGGTAATTATACCCTTTTGTACTGTGCTGAACTTGTATTTTTTGAAGTTGTAACTGTGGAAGTGACATCAAAGTTGTGTTTTTGAGGTGTCTGTATGGGGACATTTGTCCAAATGCTCAGTGGGAAGACCTCTGGACCTCCTGTTGGACGACAAGGTGAACATGAGCCAGCAATGTGCCCTTGCAGCACAGATCAACAGCCTCATGGGCTGTTGTATTGTGAGGGTAGTTGAACACTGGGCCAGGTTGCCCAGGGAGGTTGTGGAGCTTCTGTCCTTGGAGATATTCAGAACATGACTGGCCGTGACTCTGAGCAACTCGCTGTAGTTGACTCTGCTTTGAGCAGGGAGGTTGGACTAGACAGTCTCCAGAGGCCCCGTTCTGTGATTCTGTGTAATTCTGTAAAGGATTTGGAAGGAGCATCTACGCTTCGCCAAATGGCGTTTTGTGATCTCAGAGCATGAGTGCTGTCCAAGCACACAGTAAGTCCTTGCTGCACTCAGAGCAGTGTAGGTCTGAAATATTTTCCTTTTCTGCTGACCTTTCAAACGCTTGCCTATCTGGCTCCCCCCATCAGTTGGCTCCCCACAAGGCAGCTGTTCATCAGTGCCGTGTTCTACACAAGCTCTTCTACCATGACTTGTGCAAGGGAGCATATAGAAAGGGCCATGCGACCCTGAATCTTACTACGTTTTTCTCAGAAAAAGCACACATGCAGAAATACCTACTTTGTCCTGCAAGAGTTGAAGTCGTCCTAAGCCTTGGGGTGAAATCCATATTTGTTGACAAAGAGGTTTATTGTATAGGAGTTCAGCCAAATTACAGTGAGGACTGGGGTCTTCTGCCAGCTTTCCCCCTCTCATGGCACAGAACAGCAACTAAACATCTGTTCCAACTTTGCAGTCATTAAAGAATACCACCCCTCTTAGGACCCACTCAGTAGTGTGGTTTTCTCCCAATTTTTTAGGCTGTGGGGCTGATTCAACTCTGATGTAGCTGTCAGGCAGAGAGGACATGCTACAGATGTTGCATTAAGAAAATAAGAAGGTGATGGGGACAAACTCAGATGTTCGACTGGACAGAGATTTATTTTACAAGCCTGCATCACAATTTGTACCTCTGCTTTTGTGGAGGTGATACGGTCATCAGGAAAGTGCATCAGTTGTGGACATTTTTAAATGCTGCCCTGCTATTTAATAGCTTTTTACTTTAGGTAATTGTTTCACTTAGGATGTTCTTAAAACCTTTTTATGAGAAGAAATGGAGTCCAAAATTAGAAGCAATACTTAGCTAATCACAGTGATTGCTCCAAACCACTAAATGAGAGAGCTAATACAGAGTTAAAAGGCCCTCTGTGTCTGCACCAGGCCATCAGACTTCATTGAATTTCTCTGGGCACTTTTCCTCCTACCGTCATGACTTATCTCACCAACAGCTTAATTAATTCAGCTTTCCCAATGCCAGCTTGGGAACATGAAGGCACTGTCCCTCTTGTCACCATCTCTCTGGCCCTGGGTTACACTTCAGCCCGTTCTCCCTCGTCATCCAGACCACAGACCTGTTAATGTGCAGCCTGATTCACATCTGGAATAAGCCAACAGCTGCCCTGGGCGGGCAACCACCACAGTTGTAAGGAGCAGACCAACCTGAATTTACAGGGCTCCAGCAATATTAAGAGAAGAATTGAGAGGTATCTCACTGTCTTTTATGGACTGTGCCAGGCAGCAAGCCTTACATAGCTGTGAAATTCCCTGCTGCCCACTGTCACTCATTTTTCACAGACTGGGGTGACTCCAGGGCTGACTACGCTACATTTGCACTGGGATAGCTCAATGTGTTGGACCCATTACGAAGTTGGGAGGCCTACTCAGGCCGGAGCTGAGAGCGTGCAACTGTTTAATTTGAGCACAGCTCATTCATTTCATGAGCTCACCTTTTGTTGAGTGATGTGTCTGTTGCCCTCAGAGTTGTAAGAACAGAGCTTGGCCTCCTTTAGCAAAATGCTTTCCACCCACCAAGACTTGGTGTAGGACTGTTGTGTTTTATAGGCAGCCACAGCTCAGAGATTACTGTCCATTGGAAATGACTCATTGCAAAGTGATTGACTGCAGAGTATGGCTTTTCGCCCAGAGTGACCAAGTCTGGAAATCAAATGTTGAAGGTTGAATTGGATAAAAATAGGATGATATGGCACAGTTCCTGTTGGGGCAGTGGAGTGCATGCAGTGACTTGCATGTTCCCATTCAGTCTCTGTCTCATTAAGATGTGAGCACTGCCCAGAAATCTATCAAGCATTGGAGAAGTTGGTAGAAGACACCTGATAAGGTAGAACAGACAAAGCCATTAACTTGAAGAAATGGACTGATATTCTCTTCCTGCTAAAGCCTGTCAAAACAGATGGCAAGAGACACACACACATGTCCTGGTTGCAATCTCTAATCATGCACTGGGAGAAGGGAGACATCGCTGCACAGGACTATGCTGATATTTCATTAGCAACAGGCTCGAAGGAGAACGTCTCTGCCTACCTGCTACCCTTGTAAGGCCTCCATCACTTTAATCTCTTTAATGCTGGTACCCACAACAATGCTGTGAAGCAGAGCAGTCCTGTCAGTCCCACATTACAGCAGAGAAATGAACTGCCTGTGTACCTTCAAACCCCTTTTCTCCCTGCTGTGGCTGAATATGCAGCTCACAATACAACCATGATACACCATGGCATAGAGCAGATCCAGCAGCTGAAATGGGAGGAGTAGGGAAGCCCCTTATGTGCCACTTTGTGACGGGGAGCTCCACCCTACAGGTAGCCTCTTGCAGGGCAGGAAGCTGAAGGCTGAGGTTGCATCCTTAACTAGGGTTCTGGCCCATACCGACATGCCTGCATTCTGGATAACGCTCACCTAAGGAAGGCTGTGCTCTACAGGGCGGTTTGATGTGCTGTGCAGGGGGATTCTGCTCACTCTGCTCCCAGTGACCATACTATGAAGGAAACACCATGCTGAAGGCAGCATTAATTCCTCTGTTAGTTCAGAGGTCTGACCAGTTGTCATGGACAAGATGTTTTTAAAAGTCATGTTGAGAAAAAGGAGAAGAGGACCAGTCTCTGAATGGCTCCATGCAGAGTCATCTGTCCTCTCAGAAACTTTAGAGACAGACAGGTTTATGCCGCTCTTTTCTCTCCTTACATCTGGGTTTTCTAAACTCAGGGCTTGATATGGTCCTCCTTTGGAATCTGAAGGGCAGATAATCACCCGTCTTTCAGGCGTCTATCTCCTGACTTCAGCTGAGTATCTACCTTGTGGGCATTGTGAACATCCCTGTGCAATGTGTCTACAAAGCAAGTAGCTTTTCTTTCAAGCTCTCTGCATTGGTGTAAATGTTACCATACAAGTGCATCTGAGAACCTCATCTACCAATTTAGAGCTCCTTACAGCAAGGTTTACGAGCTGTTGGACTTCCAGCCACCTATGATGTTGCCATGACTACTAATTATTAATAATACCCTGCAGTGGATGGTAACAGCATGTCTCTGGAGGGAGAGGAAGAAGATCCTATAGCTTTTGCATCTGTCTTAGCGTCAAACTTGAGGTTGCTTGGTCAGTCCAAGACATGCAAACTGCCCCTCTCTGTCCCCTTTCAGCCTGCAGTAAAGCTCCCTGTATTAAAATGTCCATAAGATCAGGATCTGTGTGGACTATCCAAACCTATCTACCTATGGGCAGTAGAGAAAGCTGCAGAAGGAGCAGAAGTGAAGAGCAGGGAAGTGTAGGATGGCTGCCAGGGGACTCGCTGTGTTGGTGCCCCTCATGTCTGAGTGAGCTCTGATCTCAGAGCAGGAAGGAGAAGGGCTAGGATGCAGAGCAAAATCAGGCTACCCCTAAAATTCAGGGTTCATCAAGGCCTTCAGAGTACACAGCCACTAAAGGTGACTTTGGTGGTGTTGATGCTTTGGTAGGTGTGTGCTTAACAGCAGGTGGCTGGATTCCACCTCCTCCAGGTAATGCCTTAGTCCAGTACAATCCCCTGGGAAAAGGGTATATCTGTTTGGGAGTCTCACCACCTCTTTGTACCCTTTACCCGACTCTCTGGCTTTCTCTTTTAATGGAGGGGGATAAGCCAAGGCCCCAGTATACTTTCACTGTTCCCGGTCTTTTCTTATGACGCTAAAGTGGCAGTTCAATTTGCTCAGTCATTCCATTCAGGCACAAGAGAAGTCATCTTTACAGAACAAAGATGTTTATTCCTTTTTGAAGTCTCTCTGGTAATGCAAACATACCAGAGAGCTGAGAGGGATAATGTTCCTTGCAGTTCTGTCCACATGGACTAGCCAGGAGAATCTGGTCTCTTTGACTTTTAACGCGTTCAATGCGAGAGTAGAACAAGATGCATTTGGGAGTTGTAAGAAACTAGCGTGGTTCAGAGATAAACTATTGTAAAACACTTTGCCAAGGGCTAAAAGGAAACACGTTTATTGTGGGTTTAGAACGCTAATCAAACGTAGTCTGTTTAACTGCAATGCTGACCCATCCTTTCCTTTCTCTCTCTCTCTCTGTGGAACTGTGATTGCGGCTTCCCTGGCTCGATGCATCTCCGACTGTCATGTCATACCAAGCCCATGCTGTGACACAGGGGAATAGGAGGTGACAGGGCAAGAACGGCATGATGGGCTGCAAGGCTGGAAACAGAGGTGAAGTGAGTTATTTTAGGATGGGATGCCAGCAGTTGACAGCTGATGTAAAACAGACCTGACAGATGAAAGGGCCAAGCTGCTGTTTTCAGCCTTGGCAGAGGAACTCATTGACCTTTAAGATGGTTTGGCACTTCACCCACTGCTGAGTCACAAACACCCAGCAGTGAAGGGGTTGGTCTCACTGCAGAGCAGAGGAAGGATGCTCTCATGTTTAAGGCATGGTGTGCTGGAGGGTAAGGTCAAAGCTTGTCTCTTGCATTTACCTCCAGTAGGACCATAAGCAAGTTGCTCTAAGCTGGAGTCACCTAGGATCCAGATGCTGAGAGGATGTCTTAGATAATCATTTCAGCTCCTCTGTAGTAGACAATCATGGCCAAGGGGTGATACAGCCCATCTCAAGACAGACATTTGAGACATCCAAACTGCCGTCTGGTGCTCCCACATCTCTATACAGATGCGGGGGGATGACTTGCATAGATGTAGACATTTAACAGTTGTGAAGGTATGTGACATTAGGTGAATTTCACTCTTTCTTTCTCTGCATGTAATCTCCAAATAGGCAAGAATAAACTATCCTCTCTCAATTTAGCTTGAAAACTCTCTAAAACCTACATGTCTTGTATGATGCTTGCTTGAAAGCAAAGTCATAGGGCTAAGCCATGGCTTTCAGATGAACTTTTTACTTCAAAGTGGAACTTATTTTGAGGCTCCAAGATGTTGAGTAAATCTCCACAGTCCTGACCTGTCTTTATACCATCCTATACTTGTCCTGATGTCAAACACAGGATCTTGAGATACAATGAACAAGCTCTTCTCCTGCCTTAAGGAGGGAAAATTTCCATGCAGTCAGAGGAAACTATAACTGATGAAGCAGGGATCGCATTTAGCTCAGGAAGCTCTTGGAAATGTCCGATGCCCAAGTGAAATCAGAGGAAACTGGAATAAAGCAAAGACATATAGGGTCTTATGACTTTTATTTGGACGAAGGTTGCTTTTTAATGCCAACTACTCAGAACCATGAAGATTTGCTGGGAGACTTTGACAATCTATTTGCCTTCTGGCACGAAATAATGCCTTTGACAGTTAGCTATGTTTTCTCCAGAATTATAGTCATAATAAAAGTTCTACGGATGCTGCTGAGATGAAGCAAAACACTCAAGTCTGCCCTGGTAAAAGAGATTTTCCCCAGACTGTCAGGTATTTATCACATTATTGCCACTAACCATAGCAGGTTTGTATCGACACATTTCTTTTCAGTTGCCACGATAAAGAAACAAACCAACAGTGAGGAATTCCCCTTTTCCAGGGCATATTAGTTTTTTTTTTCTTCTTCTACATGTAGGGTGGCAAGGAAAGGTGAAAGAATCCAGAAGATCTGATTTAAAGGGATAACTTTCTTTCCCTGTTTGGTTTGAATTCAATCCTGTTTTGAACTAAGTCATCATAGAGAATTCAGTTGATTCTCAGAGTTTACTTCCCACTGACAATTTAGAATTAACTTTTTACAAAGTGGAGGCCCGAGGTGCTTATCAAATGGAAAACTTTGTGCTTAGTCTTAGAGGGGATAGCTCCAAGCAGCTTTCCCATCCCAGTTTACGAGAGTGGTCCGTGCTTGGCTCATATGCTATTGCTTGTCAAGTCCAAATTTGCAGCATGGACAAAATATCCCCAGCCCCTTCCCATAAAAGTAACCTTTCGAAGTGCATGTTCGTGCCCTATCTCATGCCTCCCCATCATAAGTTCTTGTACCCATGTTGCAGTTTAAAAGGAAAGAAGAGTGCCCTGACTAAAGAAAGAGCCAGCAGCTCTCTGGTCCACAAGGATGACCAGAGGAGAGGACTTGGTTCCAGCACTGCCAGAAATCACCACCATTTGATTGCTGTTCAGTGTTGGGGGGGGGTGTGTGTGTGTTTCTATCCTGTGCTTACCACGTGTGCCCATAGCCACGTGACCTTGAAATCACTGGCTCCAAACTAAAGAGTACTTTTTCAGCAGCAGCTGAGGACTACTGAGTTATTAACCTCTGGCAGGAACATGCTGCTCACTGTAAGAGCCCAGTCAGTTTGCTGGCAGGTTACCAAAGCATTTGCGAAGGACTGAGATGCTGTTTTTCCTCTCAACTTCTGAGAACTTCAGGTGACAGAGACTGCACAGCATGCTGTAAAGAGGGACATCCCATCCCTGAATGAGGAGCAGAAAGCAACTAGTTGATAGGTGTATGTTAAAGCCACACAGTGCAGCTGTTAAACTGGAGCCTCAGATCTGACTATTATCATAACAAAAAAGCAGAGAAGACAACCTGAGACCCCTACAGACTTCTTGCCTGCTAACTCTACCACAGTAGTCCAAATGTAATTTATTGGGTGTATATTGTGTCTGTGCTTCTGGCTTTACTAGAAGCTATTACCCTCTTTTCTCTTTGAAAGATGACTGAGAAACATTTATGCCTCTCCGCTGGGGTTCCACATGGGAAGTACCAAGGTTCACATGTATTTAATATGTTTTCTAAAAAGATAAACCTTTCCTTGTGCTTCAGTAAGCATTTGAAATGAGGTAGAGGAGGACTGGGAATATAATGTGGCTGTGTTATTTCTTTGTTATTGCTGCTGGAGGAGGGTAGACTCCTGTTGTAATCTATGAGAGGGAGAAGAAAATACTGTAGCGATGCCTCTTAACGCTCGCAGAGAAATCCCTACTCTGGCTACGGCATGTGAAAATCAGGGTCAGAGAGTAAAGGCACGGCAATGCATGTCGGCTCTGAGATCTTTATCATCTTAATCCGGCTGTGGTGTCAGAGGTGTATAATCACTGCAGTATGTATACACAAGGCCAAAATTTTGAGAGTGCAAAGAGGGAGTCACAGCCCGGGAGTGAATGGTATTATCAGGGCAGGACGTGTGGGAATGCCAGGGCTCGACTACCAAGGGATGCAGCACTGTTTGGTGCTGGGTATGAACTGAGGGGCTGGCATGTCGGCAGGGCTGCGCACTATGGAGCTGGATGTATGAGTGTGTGTGTGCATATAAATATTTATCTATACATATATATACAGAGATACATAACAGGTTCTTTGTGGCTGTCTTCTCCTGGAGCCCTCCTCCCCAGTGTGGACTATAGACATCTCTTTATAGCAAGCTCTGGAAGATCTTCTAGCTTGGGAATAAGAAATGCACATCTATAGCTCTCAGCATAGTTTTACCCTTTTGTCTCACTGTATTTTATTTTCCAGTGCACTGTTCTCTTGGCCAAAGACACTTGCCTACATCATCAAAGAAGGTGCTACCCTGGCAGAGGGTTTGTTTAAATTTTACTGGCTTAGAAGAAAAACAATACTGGAAGTAGTGGATCTTTAAGACCTAATTTTGCTTCTTGATTAAACATTTAAAGGATCGTATAGGTTTGACAGAAGACCAAACTGCCTATTAACTTGCAATTGTACTAAATGTATCAAGCTAATTTAGTCCTGGCATTCTGCCAGGAACAAGCATGTGATTTGTTTTAGAGAGAACCTAGAATCAGGGTTAAAAAACAATCAGAATAATCCACTTTAACAGTGGATTTTTAAAAGAAAATTGAAGAAATTCATTGTTTCTGATTTATAGCAAACCAAAAGAATGGGAAGCAAACAATATTTGATGCTTCAGTCCCAACTGTATCCTCCCTCTGTGATCCTAACCACTAAAGTGTTAAAAAGGTTTTTTCAGCATTTGCACTGGACATTGAGCTAGCTAATTGTTAGGAAAGCCGGAAGGAGAGAGAAGAGAGAAGCATTCTTCAGAGCTGCATGGTGAATTTGTTCAGAAAGCAGCAGTACTCGTGGCCTGGGCTAGAGCAAGTGGCTTCCCTGCTACCGGGCTGTCCAAGGGAGTGCCTTTCTGCTTGCGGCTCAGGACTGCGTTTGCTGAAGTACCAAGGAGCTCATCTCAGCTTGGGTGTTGGTAGCCTTTTACATTTCAACTGCAGAAGGATGGACAGTATCTCATCTGGCATGAAGCCTGGTAATATAAAGCTTCTTGTCAGCATTTACACTTCAGACTATTCTGAATGAAATTTCACGGGATCTAGGTCATGTCTGTGATTGACGCCTTGAAGGAGGGGTGGGAACTTAGCTGCATTTCAAGGTGTCCATGGACTTAAATATTTGCCTTCTGCTTTTACAGCGAAGGTGTTTTTTGCACAGATACATCACAAGTGCCCACGGAAAGCAGAGTACATGCTGCTGTAAACCTGGCAAAAGCGATCTGACAAAGCTATATGTATGTTTTATGTCAGCTCCTTTCTCTTACCGTGAATATCAGGCACTGATACTAACATAAGTGAGTGAGTGATTTTGGGTGCTGTCTGGGTGGCTGACTGAGCAATTCAGCAGGGTTTGAAATCCTGCTGAAAGGAGAGACTTGAAAGCAGCATGGAATTGCCAATTAGAGTAAAAAATATCTAGGTGTATCTTCATGGGCTGCAAAGCGAGGGTGGACAGGACAGTGAGGTGTTTTATCAGAGGCTTCCATGCATCCCCAAGTCCTGGTGGATGCTCACAGTGGGGAACAAGCAGGGTGAGCCCAGCATATAGCAGAAGGAATGAAAGACTTATGTTCTCAGGCCTAGTTCTAGCAATGGTAACCTTTCATGGTGACCACAGGGTCCATATGAATTCTGTAGACGGACAGTAGACAGGGAAGTCCTGTTGCTTGCATTGTATTAAGCTGGAGCGTATAAGGCTTGGCAGAACATGCCTTTAGGAAGAATCCTGCTTTCATTCCCAGCCAAGAGGTTTAATTCCATTTCTTATTTCTCTGATGATACCAAACTTCCAGAACCTATGCTGTACTGTCGGAATAAAAAGGACTCATATTCTGAGCCAGAGAAGTGTCATACTCTTCAATTCCTCCCTTTCCCCTCGGAAGGTGACAATAACCTTTCAGCAACTGAAGTTCTCCTAAGACATAATTTTCAATTTAGCTTGCATGCAGGGAAGAACAAGTGGGAAGTAACTTTCCAGCCACAGCAGCTCTCCTGATCCCTTTACCCATAGGCATGCTGCAAGTCCCTACTCTGGAAGTGCACTGCTTGCAAGCTGTCACCTTGCATGAGCTTGCCTGTTGTTGAGCAGGCAAGAGACTGCTGCCATCGCTGCCCACAGTATTTGGATGGTGCCTGTCAAGGGTTAAGGCGAAAGTAGATTATTTCCTATTTATGCACAATTAAATCCGTTACCATTTTTTCCAAATTATTTTTTTACTTGAATGCCAGATGAATAGGAAAAGTGAATTGAATTGGTTCCAGTTTGCAATGAGAGAGCAATTTCAATTGATTTAAAGGAGGGAGCAGTGCAGATAATGATCACAGAAAGAGGCTGAAATTAGTCAATAAATAAAGCGCAGGGTCTCATCCTGGCTCTACTTTCATTAGATTAGCTACACACTGAGACTATCTCCTTTGGAGATAGCACGTACAATGCCTGTTTATAGACAGCTTGGAGTGCTGCATCCTTATTGTATGGGGAATTTGGCCAGCACAGTTCTGGGAGAGGATGTCCTGGAATAGGTGCTCTGGCTGCATGTAGACTATTTAGGACTTTATTCTAGAAAAAACTATTCTGCTTACAGTGTGGAGTATATTGGAATAATATTAGCTACCTTTTGCTGTTGAGGCTAGCAGCTCTGCAAACTGAAGTTATGGCTAATTGGTTATTTTTATTCCCATTGTACAGATGGAAATAGTTTGTGGAACAGATAAGTGAGCTGAGTTGCTTAAGGCTGTGGTGACTGTGTGGCAGAAACCAGGATACCGCGAATTCCCTAGGAGGCCCTCTCACTATAGCACCGCCTCTCTCCTGCACACCTGGCTGTGGGGGGAGGAGAGTCACCAGGAGAGTGGGGAAGGGGCATCTGAGAAGAATGCTATCACATTCATGAATCACCTCAGGACATATCCACCTTCAGGCACAATTAGAGCTATAGGAAATCAATATTTAATACAGTTCATTTAAAATTCACAGACAGTGGTGTGTTAGAAAGGAATAGATTAAAATTGAGTATATGCCAAAATCACCGTTCTCCAAGATCTTTAACTCCACATCCTCTGGAGATGGCAATGTATTATGTCAAGAATGTGAAGGTTGAGAAAGAGGTGGGAATTAGAGGTTTTAAGAATTTTAATTTTTTATTTAATTTACTTAAGGGATATGGTCCTTTTTTTCCTTGCAGCACATTGTGCCTCAAGGTTTTTGGTGGATCTGTGGCCGTTTCTACATCAGTGTGGTCAGCTTGTCCATCTGAGATGCTGGATACTCTGATGTGAAAGTTGTGTAGCTGCATCAACAGGGTGGAGTGCTCAGGATACTAGGACTGTACTGCTTCAGGCATTATCAGATTGCTGCAATAATGCATATATAGGGCTTCCATAGGGGAACTAGCTTGTCGTTGGCCAGCTCGATGAATAAGCAAAGGGACCTGGGGCATGCAGGACCCTTCTGTGCTGGCCACTGTTTACGGTCAGTGGAGAGATACAAACACTTTCGGGGAATGTTTAGTTCATCCTAAATTAGACCTCTAAACTCACTTGGATGAATTCTGCCTATTTCTTCTTCCTGAACATGAAAGGAGCTGAGTGACAACCGTGGACAGAGACATCTGCTCTGTGAACACTGACTGTGAAGTGTGAGGAACCCCACCAACACAATGAATCCTTGCTCAGAGTTAGAGAGGTTGGATCCCTGACATCCCAGAAGATGGAGGAGTGGGTGCTGCAGTGCGTCCACATGTACCTGGAGTGTGACTGGGAGCAGTGCCCAACGGCAGGTCATAGAAGACTGAAGCACATTTTGCAGAGGAAATAATGAGACATGGCTTATTTTTAGAGCTAGGTGGTATTTTTAGATCTACTTTTTCTCCCGGAAGGCTCATATTTAGGTTGAGCAAGGCGTTTTAAGAAATACTGTCAACTACAAAGTCAATAATGTATCATTTGGTTAAAAAAAACCCCAACAATGAAATTAAAAAGATTGAAGAAATTGCAACATTTTCTTTTGATATTTGCAGAACAAAAAGCTTTGATTTTTCTATTTTTGTTCAAAATAGAATCTGCATTTGTAAAAAAAGAAAAAATATAGAAAGACTGAATCCCCAAATGAAACATTTCATTTTGGACTGTATGAGTTTGAATGCTTCTCCTTTATGTTTTTATGTTGTTGCTTTTGTTTTTCTGTACTGGATTTCTCAGGGACTTGTGAAAATAACATCCATTGCAAGTTGTGTCCTCCCCACCCAACCCTGATGATTTTGTGTCTGATTTTCTCATACCAAAAAAAACCACCCAACCCAAAACAAAACAGGTCTTCATCTAGCTTTGTTTGTTAAAAAATCTTGACCCAATAGCGTCTTCAAAATGTGCTGCATCTGCAAATTAAACAATCTCTTTACAAGAATAGCTCGTCTCCTTGAAGAAATCATCAACAAAACAGTTAGGGATCGTGCAACTATACTTCCCTTCTTCTGTGCCTTCTTCCGTACCCACCTCATTCCCCCTGGAAGCCTTGTAGCACGTGCAAGCTGTCAGCAAATGCAAACCATAGTGATTGAACAGCATATTGTATCAACAGCTTGCTCCGTTCACTGTAGAAGCCGTATTATAACAGCAGGAGGCATAACCTGGAGGTGAGCAACAGGCAAATTATAGCTGTGGGGAGCCATGAGGTGTGAGGTGGGGTGTACCTGCTCATTCCCATGGCAATGATTATCTCTGAGTTGCTGCCTCTGTAGTGGTGCAGAGTTTAAAGGTGTGCTGGAGCCCTGGGGGACGGAGTGGCTGCGTGCCCTGCTGACCAGTGTTGCCTACTGCTTTCCCATGGTCAGTTATCTTAGATTGCCAACTCTTTGGCCAGGGATGAAGTTCATCTAGTGCTATGAGATTCTGGCCCAGTTGTGGTGCTCCTAGACAGAAATTATAACAGTGTTAAGCAAATGGAAAGGGTGAGCTTGAGTTTGTTTCCCATTATGTTAGCAGCTATTTTTCTCCTATTTAGTCTTTTGCAGAACATTGCTGTCTCTCCTGAGAAGACTTGGCCCCATTTCTGTTATCTGTAAATGAATTATTGGAACCATTTAGACATTTTTGTTTAAACACTGTAGCATTAGTAAAGTTGTTTTCAGCCCTACCAATGGTCAAATAACAACCACTCTTCAGCTCAGCCAAAGCATGTATCCTTTGCTTGCCAAATGTGTTACTCACAAATCTGTTCTTTTGTCATTCCTCCACCTGTGATGTTGGTGGTGATGGAAAGAAACTTTTAAAACTGTTGTGTCGCTCTGGTTTTTATCATATTGACTTGGCAATGCAAGAAAGTCAATCTCAAGAAGAGGAAAATAGTTCCACAGTCTTTGAAGTCCAAGTGGTCCAATATACTGACTTCTAAAAGCCTAACAAATCAGTCAGCCAGGAAAATTGCACCTGCCTTGTGTAAGGAGTTTAAGGTAAATGGTTTGAAAAAGTGAACTTTCAGAGTTTTCTTGTACAAACTTCCTTCAGACCAGCCTCTAAATGAAGTTTTCATATATGACTCTGTGCAACCAAAAAGGAGTTGTTCCCAGGCGTGGGAGGACTTGGCTTAGGCAGTGCCTGTCTTTCTCAGGTTATTCCAGGCTGTGTCCTCCTTGGCAAGGAAGATTCTTGCACTGTTATCTTCCAGGGCCTTTGAAGCCCACACCAGGGTTAATTTTGTACCTGGATGGATTGGAACGATTTATTAGTCTGTGTAGGTTCCTGCCCCCATTTCCAGCCTGAGATAACTCCTTTCTTGTTGTATAACAACCCATTCTTACCTTGTCTTGAACTCAATTTGGTCCCACTTGGGAACAGAGAGTGAAAAGAGGTTGGTTTCCATGCTGTCTGGGAAAGCTCGCCTCCTGTTCTTTGCGAGTTCTCCACAACCACTTTCTTCATAGAAAGTACAAAGAGGGTGTCTGGCCAGCTGTCAGGGTATAAGGGGGAAGATGCCAAGACATTCATTCTGCCTCCCCACTTCTAGCCAAATGTCCTTCCCAATAGTGCTGTGATCATAGGTTAGGGGAGGCTGAGGATGTCCCCAGAGCAGTGGTTCCTAAACCGTAATCCTCGAATCGGTAGTTTGAGAAATCATTGCAAATGGTTCACAGGACTATGTCACCTGCAGTGTTCACAAACTAAAGCGTGCTGAAAGGGATGCCTGACAGTCCTGAAATATTGCAAGGCACTCTTCCTGAGGCCTTCCTCATTTAGGCTTTGTTTGTGTAAGCAAAATAAATGTATCATTGCGCTCTTGCTAACACGTGGATTCTTAAAAAGTTTATGAACTTGGGGCCTACTGTGCTCTAGAAACAGGCCAGAACTGCAGCGTGTGTGTGCTCAGGTGTGTGCATATGCATATGCAAAAGCAGGTTCTGCAGGCATAGTAGCAGTATTATAATTGACATCCCACCTTGGCCCACATAATTTCTTCACATTATTTTCATTGTGAGAAGGGGAAGACTTGCAGCACACCCACTCTCCTACCTCAAGAAGCTGCTCTATTTGGCAAATCCAACAGGTGTTGGAATTAGATCTATTCTCTTATTTATTTTATCTTACTTCACCTCCAGGCAGTTGAGACTAAATTAAAATAAATAAATAAATAGTCTTAAGCCTTTGATGTGCAGGGTTTTGACCGGGAGTTAATTTGTAATCAATTAACTCAAGATGGTTAATAACCCATTCGTAAAGGTCAGTTTGAGCACAAACACCCCTAACTTTTATTCCAGGCAAGGAACATTTGTGTCTCAATGTAGGGCAGAGAGCAGGAATTTATATTCTGCTATTAATGTACAGGGAGTGACCAGGTTTGCAATTTAATTGGCAATTAATTAACTGGAGGTTAAAAAAAGTCCCAGCGAAAAAAAAAAAACACCTTTCCACTATGGTGTGGCTTCACACTGGCTGGTTTTGCATTTAATAGAGGTTCTTACGCTAGAGACAGAATAATGCGGCTGACCAAGGCTCAGTGCTGCAAAAAGCCACATAATCCTCATTAGTCTAGCACTCTCCACCAATAACTCAGAGCCTTGTGCTGCTTTGCTAGCGTGTCGCCTAGCTCCAAGACGGCTTTTTAATATTAAATATATACAGTACAATGAGAAGCTGGGTGAAAGGAGACACTGTTAATATCTCCATGAGCTGGAAAGCCAAGTTTAGTGAATTAACCCTGTGATGATTTGAACACAACAGACAGAAGAAGAGAATGTGACATCAGACTTCTGAGATGGAGCTGGGAACTAATTTCAACTATTCTTATCAGGAGGAGGGAAAAATAAATTCCATAATGGTTTTCACCTTCAAAACTGTAAACCACTTGGGAGCCTGAGTGGCTGAGGAAATAAGCAATGGTACACATGTGCCTTCCTTTTTAAAATTTCTTATTTGATATTTTGCATACTAAAATGAGTTGTCTCAGTGTAGGATTCATCTCATCACATTCATCAAGTATCCTCAATACTCTCTTCACTGTGAAAAAGAGAGACAGGTCCTTGCAGGGCTCAGTCTGAGGCTTGGAGAGCTATATCTGTGCATATAAGTGCATACAGGTGTGTGTATAAGTTTTGTTATGCTCCTATTTTTCCTTATAAAAGGGAGAAAAGTTCCTAGATGGAGATGGTAGTTTTGTCTGCAGAAACCACTCAGTCAGCTCCCTGGGGAGAAGTTGGGCAATTTGCGCTCCCTCAAAGGGGACCACATTCCCAAGAAATGAACCAGATTTTCGATGCATGTTGTAGCATGTGTTTATCCTGACACTGAATCAGCCATCTGAATCCTACCATCAGCTACAGAGCTCTGCTCCTGCTTCAGTGGACTGAGACAGCTCAGGCCAAACTCACCAGAATTTGGCCACAAGGTGACACAACTAAGGTCAAGAGATAAAGACGCACGGGCATTTCAGCATTTGGCTTCTCTCATGAAACTCCTAGCTAAAAGAGGCAAGAGTGATGTTTAGTCCAGCCGTTTCCAGATGAAGAAGGTAAGATCATCTCCATAAAGACATTGCAGGGCAGACCCCGGGGAGGCTGACAATACAAGACAGACTTTGCCCAGCGTACAAGTAGTTAAACATATTTAGGCTAAAGAATGAGGAGGAGGCTGTTGAACAGCTACCTGACCAAAGCATCAGATATTAAAAGATATATATGAATATAATTTAAAAATGAATTTTGTTTAGACTCATAAATGGTGTTAATGGTTCTCAGGGTACAGTCGCTCAAATGTCCTTTCCAGTCCTACATGAATTATGTTTTGTACTACTCCCCTGAGACAGATGGTCCCTAGAACAGGTGGTTTAGTTATTAGTTTTTATTGTGCTAGAATAATGTCAGAGTCTCGAAAACACTAGGCTCTGAGCCAAGGAGAAATCACAAAGGTATGGACACATCCCACCTGACTTAATGCTTTTAACTGAAGCGCCTAAGTGAGAAGCCTAGTAAAAATAAGGAGCCAAGAATCACTGTATAGTCCAGGGACAGAGGGTGGCTCTCTCTGTCTAGACTGAAATCGCTCTGGAAGGACATCTCACTCTCTACTGTCTATAAACAGAGCCTAGACACCAAATCTAAACGAAGCTCCTAATTTAAAAACTTCCATTAGGGATCTAGTACTCTGTGGGATGCATCAAAATAACCTTCATCCTTAGGTATTTTATCCATGTGGTGGTTTATTTGTGCCCTGTTTCCTGCCAGCAGTTGTGGTTCCAGGATAGCTTCAAAGCAGGTGTAACCTATTGCATGTTTAATGCACTCCAGCTCTTGGTCAGCTGACTGGTGTGTAAAGCTGTTCCTGCTTGCCACATAAATATCTTTGCAAGGTTTTCAAAGGTGAATATGTGCTCAATCTGTTTCTGCAGTCTAATTTACATATGTTTTGCACAGCATGAGTATTTTGCTGTTGGTGTTTTATCCTACCCCCTCATTACCTGAGCTAATTGCGAGTTTACTGTATCAAGCTTTCTGTACGGAGATGCCTACCCATGAAAATGCCAGGTTATAAGATGCCTACCCATGAAAATGCCAAGTTATAGTGCATAGAGAGTTTTTAGAGAAAAGGTCAGCACGAGGCTTTGGAAAATTGCAAGCATTCAGTCAAAGGTTTGAATGGAACCCATAGACATTGCACAGTTCTTTTTCCAACCTCCAGGCGGGATAAACTTTGATAAATCATTGTGTGTTTGCCTAGTCTATGCTTATGCCTCTCATGATGGAAGCTCTGTCTCCCCAGGCGATCTACTCCAGTGCTTACTGATAAAATTATTTAATGTTTCCCTAACGTTTAACCTAATATTTCTACTTTTATTTCAACTTTTTGTCCTGTTCACTGGCCACAGAGTACAGCTTGTTCCTGTCCTCTTTGCAGCAGCTCCCTATATATTTGTAGACTGTTATTATCTCTGCCCTTCTCTTTTTATTATGTTAAACAATTTTGTTCCATTTTTTTTCATGTAGGCTGGTTTGTAGAGTGCTGATTAGTCAGTTCTCTTCTGGATCTTTTGCAACTGATCCACAGCTTTTGTGAGGGTAGTGTCCACTGCCACACCTAGGACTCCAGCTCAAACTTCTTTCGTGCTGATGCAGCAGCAGGACAGACGGATGTCTCTTTGCCTTGCTCTCCTGCTGGTGCAGCCCAGGAGGGTGTTTGCCTTTAGTACAACAGCATGACATAGCTCATGTATGTTCCTCTTGGGATGCAGTAAAGCATTCTGATTCTTCTTTGCAGAACTGCTCTCTGACAAGTTTTAGCTAGGACATATTTATGCAGTTGATACTCCAGTGGTAGTGCCTAGAACTTCTTCTTAGAGTGTCATCCTCAATGTTTTTCAGTTTATTTCTCCAGTTCTTCAAAAGCATCTTTGAGGGCAGAAGAACTACTGTATTACTTCAGACTGAGGATCACTCAGGCCCAGGATCTTGCCTCCAAAAATGAAGCACAGTCATTGCGCCCTTCCATTTTGATGGTTAGTCATTGATAAATATATCTTAAGTATGAGTCTAATCATGTTTTCACCCTTTTACCTTGGATTATTCTACACCATTTTCTATAGCTTGCTTATGAGATTCGGGAAGGCATTTCAGAAATTACTTCTGGGAAAACTTTCTTATTCAGGCTTTTGCCGTACCAAAGACATGATTCCCAGGGGTCAAATAATAAAGCAAAATGACCATATGAGGGTACAGCTTTTTTTAAAGTTCATTGCATAGCCATATTCACTGTTAGTGTAAAATGCTTTGAAGTCAATGGGTTACTTCAGCAGAGAATTTAGAACTAAATGAAGTGAGAAATGGTATTTCATGACTAATTTCCAAAGTGCTTGGGCTGTAACTTTAAAAAGAAATAATGATCAGATTAGCCTATGATGCAGAAGTTGAAATGATGCTTCTTTTTCTTTTTGTACTTGTACTATATTCCAAATTAATCACTGTCCCATAAAAGAAAGCCATTAATGGAATCTCAGAATCTCCTGAAACCAGAATTGGACATTCCTGCCAAAGTCTCTGGCAGCAATTAGCTTTTTGCAAATCCAAATCAGTAGAAGAATCTTGACATATTTTGAAAAGCGAACTTAAGTCTGTGGACCTCCAGTCCTTTCAGATAAGACCAGTTTAAACTTTTTTTTACACAAACTAAAGTCTCAAAAGTGAAAAACAAAAAAAGACAGCATCTAGGACATGAACTATCACAGAGCTAAGTCAGGAATCCCAGCTTTGCCCAGTAAAGGACTTCTCTGCCAACCACTGGTTCATAAAAGTGTTGGCACTAAATTAGCCTGAGAGAACAAATGATTTAGAAATGAAAGTATTGGCCGATTGATCATAGTACCCAGAATGCACAACCACATTTTGCTGCCAGTGAGCTCTCAGCGTGGTAATGTTTGGGCTGCTAGTAATTTAAATTGTATTTCAGTCTTAGACAGTTTCTTCCTTTAATTCCCTGAAAGATTGACCGTAGCGTGCTCTGTGCGGTCAGTGAATTTGGTTTCTCTGAAGTGGCACGTGAGCCAGTTCTCCCCCCAAAAGCCATGGCTTGGGAAAGCTCTGAGATTTTCTTGGACTGCAGCTGCTGGAAGTTTGTCCAATATCTACTGCCTAGATGTGGACCCTGAACTTTTTGGCTTTTGCAATAACATCAAAATAAAAGCAAATAACCATTGTTGTGGTCCAAATGTGGAAATCTGAAAGCCTTCTTCTTGTGCCAGACTAAGTGTCAGCTGCCTTCTGCAAACTGAGGGCTTCATCCTCTGGATGCCTACCCAACATGGCCTGTATGGCAATCAAAATAATGCAGTAGAAATCCTACATGAATATATATGCAAAAGATGAAGCAGGGATACTGTGGTAGCAACCTGCATTAAATAGAGACAAAGCAAATATTTCCATCAAGGAAAGACAACCACCTACTCCCCAGGTCCCTGAGATTTACAAGAGAGACTCCCCACATTCTCATCACCAGAACAAAGCTCACAGCAGTCGTAGATAAAGCAGCTGTTGTGGGAAGTTTTGCTTTTCCAGCTGACTTGCTGTTAAGGATGTTAAGTCTGGGAGGTTATTTTCAGCACATTATCCATTATAAAGTAATACCAGAGGGTTGGGGAGGGGGATGCGTGTAAACAAACAAACAATTGAAAAGCTGCCTGTGGCCTGGAGCAGCCATTTTTAATTGGTTGTTCAGCTCTGGTTGCTTTAGTGGTTTACTTAGCGGCTGTGGCTGAAATGAAATAAATAAGATGGGGTAGGGAAAACAGGAGATTATGAGCTGTTGAAGAGGAATCTTTGCCTGCATTTCAGAACAGCCAGTGGTCTAATTTTTAGGGGATGCATTTTCATTTCTGTAATGCCCACCCCACAAGCCCTAAGATCAGGACTTATTTTTCTAGGAGGTTATGGGTTCATATCTACCACTAAGCCTCCTTTTTCTGAAGCTGCACTTTGAAGCTAGAGAGCAACTCCAAAGCCAGTGTGGTCTCAAGATGAACTATGTGGGACGATTCTTCCTTTCCTTCTGCTGCCCACCAGCATGCTCTTTCTGTAGATGTGCCCCGAGGGTTGTGCTTACATGACTGGTTCGGGGACTGTGCTCCAAACGAGTTTGGGGAACTGATTCAGATTTCTCATAATACTTTTTTTTGGTCAACAATTTTAGCCTTTTGCTTTAGTTATAGCTACACCAAGTAAAGGAATAAGTGTGCCAGCCCTCTGATAGCAGGGATGGGAAACTTACTGAACTAATGAGGATAATACTGTGATCCTGAGGATTTTTCACAGAAGGGACTTGTTTGGAGTAGGGAGAGATAAATCTTCAGTGAGCTGCCCTAACAGTAAAGTGGAGTCAGAGGAATGTAGTGTTTTCTCAAGGGATCTGTCCAGAGCTTCATCACTGGTAATGCTGATACATCAGGAAACATCTGGAAGCAATCAGAAAATAATTGTGCTCATAAAGAGGAACTGGTTGGGCTCAAGACACCTTCCTCTCCTGAGACCTCATCTTCCAAGGGAATGGGTCTGATGCTTTGTAGAGGAGATGGCTGGGTAAAGGAGGGATGAGCCTAACTCTATGAAGAGCAGCAGCTACTCATCCAAAATGCTCCATATGCAGAATTTCTAATGAAATATTTGCTTTAGAATATTCCTAAAGTTCAGCTTGATTCTAGATTTTGTTCACAACACATTTTAAGCAAACTGCTTTTTTCTTTTAGTTAGGCATCCTTTCACTATAAGCACAGTAATTTGATATTTTTCATAGGGTACGTATTCTTTCAGGGTGATCATGGTGGGGTTCACCTACACGTGACCCTAAGATCCTGCAGGTGGAGTGCACACCATAGCAGCTCTGTGCTAATTCATGACCACTGGTTGGGCCAGGACGACAAGACCAGAAAGGTGAGCCTATTGAATAAAGATGCAGCTGAAGTGTACCTGCTGCAGCTGGCACAAGAGCAGGGACAGAGCAGGCAGACAACAGAGGGATCATGAAAATAAAAAGACCAAATCTGAAGAATAATGTTCAGCATAAGAACGAGAAAAAAGAAATGCCACAAAAAGGAAGAAGCCACGACAGTTGTTGCCGTAGGCAGCGTGTTAAATACAGCCCTTGGATTTTCTCATTATTAGAATTGGTAGCTGAGATAAAGACAATCAAATCTCATGCTTCAGTACATAAGCTGCTGCAGGCATCTGGAATGAACCCCTTCTCTCTCTTACATGGTACAATACAGTTAATCAGAAATGTTAGTAACAAGAAAGCAATTTCCAATAGTTAAATTCAGGAGACCTGGCTTCTGTTCCTAGACTGGTCTTGTCTAGCCACAGGCAAGTCTTTCCTCTGCTGTATGCCTGAATTGCCTGTTCTTATGAAAGGGAACAGTACTACGCACTTGCTTGAAAAGAGCGTCAGGAGCTGAGGGTTGGCAAGATCCCATCACTCATTAGTAAAGAACCCAGTGCTCATTAGTAAGGGGTTAGGGTTTGCTTCCTGGGAAGCCTGTTGGACATTGCTGAGCTTTGGAGCAATGGAGAGGCCTGGCATTGTAAGATCCACGATCTCCTTCTGGCATGGAAAGCATTCATCTGGAGCAGCTGCTTCTCTACAGTTGTGCCCTAGTCTTCGTGCCTGTAATCAAATTCATTCAAAAAAATTAGTTTTAAATTGAAAAAAGGAGGAGGTAAACCCATGCTGAATAAATTGTATCAGTTTAGTAAAGGGATAATTGCATTCTAGATCTGTCAGAAAGAGCTGACATGGTGATTTACACTCACTAACTCCAGTTTCACCTCATAATGGGTGCAGTGTTGTTCACCATTCTTGACTTCTCATTGGCTCTTTCTCTAGCTTTCTGTCTATTCCTCCCCCAAATTATGAATTGTGCCTGATGAGATCGTATCATTAGTCCAGAACACAGGCTGGAGACAACAATTTGCTTCTCATTAGGAGTGAAACTTCAAATTGTTTCCCACTGTTAGCCCTATGAGATGTCAGGTGGTGTTACTGGATTTCTAAAGGAAATTAATACAATCAGGAGAGCCCAGAAGGCTCAAGGCAAGGGTATCGGTAGGGGAGGGCTTTTCTTCAGCTCTCTGGTTTGAAGGTCGCTTGCTATGATAAATGGCTCAGTTATTTCTGTGTGATGTCTTCTCTGGGGAGCCAGCTGGCGAGAGCTGTGGCCCTATCGTAGTTCCTGATGAGCTGAATCAGAAAAGCAACCCCCACGGTACCCCTGTGAAGAGGCGCAGCAGAGAGGACAAGAAATGGGTGACCCTGGAGAGCAAACCTCTGCTGGAGGTGCACACCCTGACAGTGCTTGGGCGAGTTTCCAAAGAAATCACCCTCCACCAACACAGCATGCTGGGAGCTGTGCTTTCCCAATGATTACCTGGAAGTACAGGATGCTGAATGCTATATACATGGAATATTACTTAACACCCGTTCAGCAGCAGTGATCCACGGCTCACTGGAGTCAGTGGGAAATCTTTCTTAGTGAGCTGAGCACCAGATAAGGCTGAGCATCCTTTAATTCATGTAAACCCCATAGGAGTTTGGTTGCAGGGCACCCAGTTGCCCTCCTGCGGAAATGAATGAGGCAACACAGAAATGGACAGGGAGAGGAATTCCTAGGCTGACAGAAAGGTATGCAGGAGGAAATTGAGTTCTGCAGAATTGTTCTCAGTAGTTGGGTGAATTCATTACAGAAAATCTTCTGAGAGCAATTGTAACTGGCTAATAGAGTTTGAATGAAACTGATAGCCTTACTATGAAGTGCGTGGGAATAACAGTCTCATTATGTATCACAGGACATCCCTTATATTCAAAGGGTGATAGACTGAGTACAGAGGAGTGGAGGAGTCAGTGATTGAAGTGAGGCAAGACAGACTAACAGGAGAAACTTTGTGGAATATAATTACAAGGAAAATAATTTCACAGGGCGAGCAATTAGACTGTATGTTAGTCTTCCAGAGTGCAGCAAACAGAGGCAGCAAAAGATGCAGCAGTTCCCACAGAAGGGCGCCAGAAGGCAAAGAAGGCACCTTCATTTCTCCTAGTAGTGTGTCTTTCCTCAGGTATGGTCATGACATGCTGCAGAGCACGTTCCCCAGTGGCTGTTGGAGTTGCTGCATCAGCTCTGTCTGAAGCTTCAACCCAGACAGACCCTCTGACAGCAGATGCGGCTCTACAAGTGTCAGGCTGCAGGGAGTGCCTAGGGCCTCTCTGGGAGGCCTGGGCTGACAGTCAGCTCTCCTGCAGAAGGTGTGCTGTGGTTGATCAGTTGTATCGCCAGGTAAAGGAGTTATGGGATGAAGTCAGTAGGCTGCGTAGCATCCAAGAAGACAAGCAAGAGAGAGATAGGGTGTTCTCAGTGACCATGCAGCTCCAGGAGTCCCCATCCCCCACAGCAGTGGAGTTGCTGGAGGGCTCTGTACTGTGTGAAAATGACCCAGGTCATTTTCTCCTCCATCCTGCCTGTGAGGGGGAAGGACAGGAGGAGAAGTAGACAAGTTTTCCAAGTTAACAACTGGCTGCACTGCTGGTGTTGGCAGCAGGGCTTGGGTTTCTATGACCATGGGACCCTGTTTGAAGATCGACAGCTGATGGAGAGAGATGGGATCCACCTCACCAAGCCAGGTACGCGCATCTTTGGCAACAGGTTGGCCAGCCTGGTAAGGAGGGCTTTAAACTAGAAAAGATGGGGGAAGGGCAGTGTTATAGAGACAGGGTAGTCAGTAAAACACCGCTCAAGTCAGGATGCCTCCAGCAGGTGCATGCAGCCAGGGGAGTCAGCACAGGACATGCCTATGGAGGATCCTCTTGCACCTCTCCTGAGAAGCCTGCACGCTCTCTGAAATGCCTGTACACTAATGCACGCAGCATGGGGAATAAGCAGGAAGAATTAGAGATGTGTGTGTGGTTGCAGGGCTGTGATCTTGTTGCAGTTGCAGAGACACGGTGGGATAGCTCACATGACTGGGATGCTGTCCTGGATGGCTCGGTGCTTTTTAGGCAAGACAGGCCAGGAAGGCGAGGTGGTGGAGTTGCCCTTTATGTGAGGGAGCAACTAGAATGTGTGGAGCTCTGCCTCGGGGTGGGTGAACAACAAGTTGAGAGCCTAGGGGTAAGGATTAAAGGGCAGGCGAACATGGGTGATGCTGTTGCTGGGGTTTACTACAGGCCACCTGATCAGGAAGAAGTCATCGATGAGGCCTTCTACCGACAGCTGGAAGTAGCCTCACGCTCACAGGCCCTGGTTCTCATGGGGGACTTCAACCCCCCTGGCATCTGCTGGGAAGACAGCACAGCTAGGCACAAACAGTCCAGGAGGTTCCTGCAGAGCTTTGAGGATAACCTCTTGACCCAGGTGGTGGAGACGCCAACAAGAAAAGGTGTGCTGCTGGACCTTGTTCTAACAAACAAAGAAGGTCTGGTTGGAGAGGTGAAGGTTGGGAGCAGCCTTGGCTGCAGTGACCATGAGATGGTGGAGTTCAGGATCCTGCGAGGAGGGAGCAGGGCAGCAAGTGCAATCGCAACGCTGGACTTCAGGAGAGCTAACTTGGGCCTCTTCAGGGACCTCAGTGGGTAGGGCCCTAGAAGGAAGAGGGATCCAGGAGAGCTGGTTAATATTCAAGCATCACTTCCTCCAGGCTCAAGAGCAGTGCATCCCTCTGAGTAAGAAGTCCAGCAAAGCAGGCAGGGGACCTGCATGGATGAGCAAGGAACTCCTGGCCAAACTCCAACAGGAGAAGGAAGTCTACAGAATGTGGAAAAGGGGACAGGCCACTTGAGAGGAATATAGGGAATATATTGTCAGAATATGCAGGGATGTGAGGAGGAAGGCTAAGGCCCAGTTGGCATTAAATCTGGCAAGGGATGTCAAGGACAACAAGAAGGCCTTCTTCAAATACATCAGTAGCAAAAGGAAGACTAGGGAAAATGTGGGCCCGCTGCTGAATGGGGCGGGTGCCCTGGTGACGAAAGATACAGAGAAGGCAGTTACTGAACTCCTTCTTTACTTCAGTCTTTGCTGCTAAGGCCAGCCCTCAGGAATTCCAGACCCTGGGGACAAGAAAGTCTGGAGAAAGGAAGACTCTCCCTTGGTTGAGGAGGATCGGGTTAGAGATCATTTGGGCAAGCCCAGAAATGCATGGGCCCCGATGGGACGCACCCACGAGTGCTGAGGGAGCTGGTGTATGTTATTGGTAGGTGACTCTCCATGATCTTGGAAAGGTCCTGGAGACCAGGAGAGGTGCCTGAGGCCTGGAAGAAAGCCAGTGTCACCCCAGTCTTCCAAAAGGGCCAGAAGGAGGAGCCAGGAGACTACAGGCCTGTCAGCGTCCCCTGCATCCCGGGAAAGGTGGTGGAACAGCTCATCGTGGAGGTCCTCACTAGGCACGTGGAGGACAAGAAGGTGATCAGGAGTAGTCAGCATGGATTCACCAAAGGGAAATCATGCTTGACCAATCAGATAGCCTTCTCTGGTGGAATGACTGGCTGGGTAGATGAGGGGAGAGCAGTGGATGTTGTCTGCCTGGACTTCAGCAAGGCTTTGGACACCGTCTCCCATCACATCCTCCTAGGCAAGCTCAGGAAGTGTGGGCTAGATGAGTGGAGAGTGAGGAGGATGGAGAACTGGCTGGATGGCGGAGCTTGGAGGGTTGTGATCAGTGGCATAGAGACAAGTTGGAGGCCTGTAGCTAGTGGTGCCCCCCAGGGGTCAGTGCTGGGTCCAGTCTTGTTCAATACATTCATCAGTGACCTGGAGGAAGGGACAGAGCACACCCTCAGCAAGTTTGCTGATGATACTAAACTGGGGGGAGCGGCTGACACACCAGAAGACTGTGCTGCCATTCAGAGGGACGTGGACAGGCTGGAGAGTTGGGCGGAGAGGAACCTCCTGAAGTTCGACAAAGGCAAGTGCAGGGTCCTGCACCTGGGGAGGAATAACCCCATGCAGCGGTACAGGCTGGGGGTTGACCTGCTGGAAAGTAGCTCTGCAGAGCAGGACCCCCAAGTCCTGATGGACCACAAGTTAAGCACGAGGCAGCAATGGGCCCTTGTGGCCAAGAAGGCCAATGGCATGCTGGGGTGCATTAGGCAGAGTGTTGGCAGCAGGTGGAGGGAGGTGATGCTCCCCCTCTCCTCAGCCCTGGGGAGGCCACATCTGGAGTGCTCCCCAGCACAAGAGAGACATGGCCCTACTGGAGAGAGTGCAGCGGAGGGCTGCCAAGATGATGAGGGGACTGGAGCATCTCTCCTCTGAAGAAAGGCTGAGAGAGCTGGGCCTGTTGAGCCTGGAGAAGAGAAGCCTGAGAGGCGATCTCATCAATGTGTACAAGAAAGTGAAGGGAGGGTATCGAGAGGATGAAGCCAGACTCTTCTCCCGTGGTGCCCAGCGACAGGACAAGAGGCAAGGGGCACAAACTGAACCACAGGAAGTTCCATCTGAACACGAGGAACAACTTCTTTCCTGTGAGGGTGTCTGAGTCCTGGAACAGAATGCCCTCATAGAGGTTGTGGAGTCTCCTTCGCTGGAGAGATTCAAAACCCGCCTGGATGCAATCCTGGGCAATGTGCTCTAGCTGAGCCTGCTTGAGCAGAGGGGTTGGACTAGATGATGTCCAGAGGTCCCTTCCAACCTCCGCCATTTAGTGATTCTGTCATTCTTTGAAAATGCAGGAACTATATTGCTCTAGTTTGGGCTTGGAGCTCTGGAGACCACATCTTACAAACTACATCTTACAGCAGTTGGTAGAAGCAACTGCAAGTTTCCTGTAATTGCTACAGAAGAAGCATTGGAGAAAGCCCATTTGGCCAAGAGCCTGGTGGGATGCAGCCCTGATCAGAAGCACATTAATTGAGTTAATTTACAAAATGCATTCAATTATTACATTGCCCAGGCAGACAATCCATCATAGTAATTTAGGCAGGGTGTCAAAGTGGGGATGCAGTTGAATACTTGTTGTGCACCTGAGGAGCTAACTCACCGTTAGTTCACTGTGTGGCACTCTTAACAATAACGTCATCAAGGCAAGCAGACTATGGGTCTTCTTGAGGCTCCTCTTCTTAGGTGGACCCTCCATTTACGAGAGTGATTCTATTCCCCAAAGGGACAGATGCAGTATACTGAGGGCCTTAAATGCACCATGAGGCAGAGAGTAGGGGCATTAGCTTCCTAAATCAGATCTCCTCAGCCTGTTTCTGCTCCTCTGCACCCTTCCACCACAACAGGATTGGGTTTTGCCTTTTGGGACAGAGATACTCTCCACAGTGAGAAGCATAGGCTCTCAGCTGCCTACGAGGCAGCTTGAAGTCTTCTCTCTCCACTTGTCCACACCTTTCTCCCATGACTTTCCTGACTTTGGTTATCTCCCCCATCACTTCTTCTCCGCTCAGTTCTCCCTTTGAGATTCGTACCCTTGGCTGTGGTTCAGGCAGCACCAGGCATGTGGCTGGCACCTGCCACTCTGCTGGTTCTGACCTGCGTATAAATGGCCCTTCTCAGGTGTTGTATGGCAGAGGGGAGTATAAACTGGTGTACAGGTGCCTCTGAATTAGCCATCTGATGTCCAGACCCCTTGGATTGCCTGTCAGTTTTAGCTTAGAGCAGTTGCTAGACTGCTTCGCCCTGGACTAGGTCAGAAAACCAAGCAGCTCTGACCAGATTTTTGGCATCTATTTTCTGAATTTATTGAGCCAAAGGAAAGTCAAATACAGCAGAGGCTAGTGCATCGCTGGACAGTGGGCTATGGCATGGCCTCAGAGTGTGTGCATTGTCAAGAATAGATCATCATTGTCTAACCTGAGCTGACCTTTGGTCTCTGGTCCTTCTTGAAGTCTGATGACTTTGATAAAATCCCCTGGAGGAACAAAGCCTGTTAACTCCTTCAACCTCAGAGCATGCCATGTTGGTCCCCCTGCTTATGTCTTCAGTGGCCACACAGCTACTGTCTGTCCCATTGCTGTAGGAATTTCAATAGGTATAAACATGCTAGCTAAAACCACAGGGACATATATAATGTTTTTTATGAAGGGTTTAGTTTTCTACAGTGAGGCCGGGCTTTTAGGTAGAGGCATTATCTTTTATGAGATCAAGTGCAGTTGAAAAAAGAAGACAGGCTTTCAGGCACATTTGCCATTCTTCAGGTCTGAAATAGAAGCAGCAGGTTTGAAAGCTAAATACAAGTTGTGGATGATTGCTCAGAGTTTAATTTGAGATGTATCAGTTAGTTCATCTGAGAAAGAAAAGGTACGTGGTATGTATGCAGTAGAGCAGATGTTAGTTTTAGGGAGCGATCTGATAATGTGCATATCTCCTAGGAGAAAGATGGAGATAGTTAGCTTATAGCCTGTATAACACAGAAAAGTTATTGCTGATAATTTGTTTGGTACAAATCAGTATTTCTCTTTGATCCATGTTTAGTCAGATTTCCTGCTGCTGGTCAGCGCTGGAAACATGATTTCCTATTTCTTCAGAGGCTTCTGAGAAGAGGGCAACCCAATTTCTGCACTACATATCACTGGATAATGCACACACAAGTGTCCTGTTCTATTTCATGTTGCTGCTTTGCAGGAAACAATTTCACCGCTGTCTTCATGCTGCCTTAAATACTGCTTTATCCATGCACAGTTTCACAACCTCGCCTCTTCATTTATCAGCTTGCCAGTGAAGACAATAACCTTCCCACTGCCTGTGTTTCAGCAGTGCTTATTTTGGGAACATGCACCACAGAACTGAGCATGAAGTGATGGACTGCCTAAAGAAAGAGTGGCATATCCTTGAACCCTCCAAAATGTTTCGTAAGAATTACCAAATGTTCAGTTCAAACTGCTATGTGATGATTGTTGTTAATATTCCTCAGTAAGAAAAATAGAAACTTAATCTATGTTTTCCAATTTCTGAGTTATGTGGAAAGTTTGTCTTTTCAGGGAGAGGAAGTGTTTTACAAACAAATCACCAAAAATCCAATTTTCAATTAAAAACGAAAAAACAAAAGGGTTCAGTCTGAATTCTTCAACAAGACCTGGCAGGCTAGCACATACTACTGCACTCCTGATGCTTAGGTGAGGTGTTTTCCTGGAACACCATGCCCAAGGCGTGCACCGCTTTGGGTACATTTCCAGTCCCTTTCCTCCAAATTATGAGCCTGAATCCATTCACTCCTATGAGTAATAATGAGGGAAGAACCTCAGGTGCACTTGCAGCAAACTTCTCAAACTTGAATGAAGCCCAGCATTTGCAGGTCGTTAGCTATTTGCTTCAGACTTTCTTTCTTACTTTTTGCACAAAGCTTCTGAATTTGCTGTGAAAAATCAAAGAATTCTGATGCATTTTTAGCACAATTTATCGTTTTGTGCTAAATTACAAGTGACTCCTAGGTTACTGGTTTCCCTCCTGCCTGGCACATAATGAGAATGGCATGTATTTTGCTGGTGTTTTCTTATTCATCGTTTTCTCCCTACTTTTTAACAAGTTCCTTCACCTTTTGTTCTTTGATTTCTCTTCCATTTCCTCTTCAGCAGATAATCTGCCTCCTTGGGAGTTTAGCTCCCTGATGAATTCTTCTCTGCATTTACCTCTTGATCTACCCTGAACCCGACATCTGATTCTGGGCTTATCCCTGGAAAACAAAGTACAACTCCACTTCACCAGCTCTTCATCAGGGCTGGTTCTGGGGAAAATAGCTCATTATTGGTTTGCATTTTGTACTCATTCTTTTATCGCCTTAAGAGCACTTTCGCCCAGCTTGACATCTCTAAACATGTATTTACAGAGTATTTCTGGTATTTAGCTTCACTTCTAATCATAAAGGCTTTTTTTTTTCTTCTACCTTTCTTTCTTTTTATTCTTTTCCTTCCGGACTAGGCTTTTTTCTTCTTCTACCTTTCTTTTTATTCTTTTCCTCCCAAACTTACACTATGCTATAGCTTCACTGAGAATCCTCTGGGTCAGGAGTCAGCATGTGACTAACATATGCATCAAATCCCCACTGGAGAAGTGAAAGAGGAATGTCAGATGTCCACTGCTGGGCCAAATTTGAGCTCTTTAGCATTTTGGTTCTTGCCCTCCTTATGTGATCATTTTGTCTTGCGACTCCCCATGGAATCAATTCAGCTGCTTACTCCAGCATTTTCTTGAGTTCTACCATATAATGAAAGGATAAAGATTAGGTGCAGTCACACAGAACTGGGTATCCTCATGTCTTTTCACGGTAATAGCACATTAGGATCATCTACCATCTTATGCATATATGTACATTATATCTTCCAGGTAGAAACGATCCATGGAGCCAACCAAAGCATTGAGCCAAACAAAGCTAGCATACTCTGCCTCTCTATCAAGCCTCCCAGGTCAATACCAGTGCTGTGCCGAGATGACAGCACCAGGGCTGGGTGTAAGTCAGCGAGCTCTAGCATGTGTGCACTTCTCTCATGTTTCAGTAAAGAAAGGAGTGGTGTTTTGGTTAAGCCTAAAGGTGACAGATAGGTCAGGGTGAAATCACTGAGATGGGGAATGTGGTGCAGCTTGCTATCAGCTCATCACTTAGTTCATCTCACTTCATATAAGTAAGACTGATACTGCATGGTTGCAAAATTTGAGATTCAAGAAGAGTTGAGCAGGGTTAGATTACAGAAAAAAACAAACAAACACAAATTTTAAAGCAACTGTCTGGCTTGCTTCACATTCAAATTTCAGTCTCTTTCTCTTGACTCCAGCATGTGTTTTAAACATTCATTATGGGTTGGTGATGGTTTGCAATTTTCATTTGCATTTATTTCCCTGAGGAAAGCTCAGACGCCAGCCTGGCATGTGACTTGCAGTGAGTTGCCTTCTGGATGGTTTTGTGCAAAGTTTTCCAGCTAGGTTTATACATAGGAAGTTAAGTGATTTGTTTAAGGTGACCTAATGAACCAGGGACCTTGGTGGCAACAAAGCACAGTGGTCCGTGACTGGAATAACATCATTTCAGTCCTACAAGGCAAAACTTTGCAACAGCTTTGGTTACACTATTGATCTGCTCAGGATCCAAGAGATGCATTTACTGGTGACTAAAGCTATATACAGATTAAGTTACATATTTGCACGAATACGGTCACAAATCCTTTCTGAACATGAATTGTCCTTCAAAGAGCAAGAGAAATAGCCTTGATATTGACTGCATTGGCATTGAAAACCCACACTTAGTTGGCTTTGCCATTAGTCATTCAAAATTCTCTCTCTACATGAACAATAAATGAAACAAAGGGTCCATCTGCTTTCAAAAGCTTAAGAGTAAACAGGAACAAGCATGGCAAAGCTTTTCAGTATTTCACGTCAACATATAAAGTGCTGCTCATATGTGGATGTCACAACCCTGAGTGCACCTCACTGGGTTATGTCCTGAAAATGTTATTGCCACATCACAAATGCCATCTTGTCTCAGCATGGAAGAGACTCTAGTAAGGGATAGAGATGCTTGGAGAATTGGTAGTCAATCATCTGTTCCAAGTGCCTGCCAATAGCAAAGAGAAGGTGGGCTAGTGCTGGGGGATCTTAAGACAGGGGCTATCTCACTAGGATTAAGCAGTAGGACAGGCAGAGCTGCAGGAAAGAGCTCTGTAATTCCAGATGCCACATGATCAGGTCCTGCTGTTCATCTAGTTTGTATCGTTCCTGCAGGATCTTCATCCTGTCATCTGGAGGTTAAATCCTTCATCTGGAAATATAAATGACTTGGAAATTTAACAGACATCACACAGAAAATGAAGGCAAAGAATAAAGAGAAATGCATAGCTCAAGTGTTTTGTTTGTTGAAGATTCAGGAATGGGAATGATTTAAAATATCTGCAGATTTGTGTCAGATTTGTCATCAGACTATTTCGCTGAAAGGGAAACTTAAAAGTTGAAGCTTTCCATTTCAGCCTTTTCTAAACAACATTTTGAGTGTGTGTGGTCCAAACTGCTCCCATTCAGACATGAAAAACCAGAAAACAAGCAATGAAACAACATCTTGAAAACCAAATGAAATAATTCGTTGTAGACATTTCATTTTACCTGAAACAAAGGTTTGTTGAAGAGCTTAGCTTCATCCCAAGAAAAAAAGAAAAGAAAAGTAATTTATGAAAATTTTTATCCGTGTTGGAGGTTTGATCAGTGAACTGAAACATCAGTTGTTTATGCAGCTCTAATCACAGAACTACAGACATCTGGCTGCCTCAGTCACACTGATTCGCTCTTATTCACTGGTGATGTTACTCCCTTGTATGAAAGAGTGATCCACTTAAGAATCTAATGTGTTGAGCAGCTGTAGTTAAAATCTTGATGCCAAGTGGAAATAATGGGAACACTCCCAAAAGCATTAGCTGCTCCTCTCACTGAAGTCAAAGGGATCATTTTGACTTGTATTTGCTGTTTCATATTATTGCCCAATTACTGTAATCTCAGTTCAGCTTTTAAAGGTCATCCTCTGCCTTTTCTTTCAGCTCAGAGGCCGGGGACTGAGCAGGATTTATCCATAGTTAATCAAGGCAATGTAATGGTCACTGATTAGAAATTATCTCAGCTCTTTCCCCATTCAGGTGCTATATGACTTGTGGAAGGCATTACTCTGCTCTCAGCAGTGCCTTAGGGTGTATTTAACACAGAATAAAGGCATCCAGATCAGGCTGTAATTGGGTCAGTTCAGGAACTAGAGCAAAATTGCCTTCTTTCTTCTCTTTCCTTGGCCTGACACATCCCTAGCTAAGTGGCAGTCAGTGTAACTCAGGGAAGTGGTAGGAGGCCAGATGTGAACCAGTGTAACATAAGGGGACAGCAGGATGTTCCCCCAGCATACATCACAAGAATTGCAGCTGATGGTCCTGGGCGCTGGTGTGGTTTGCTAAATAGTCCTGTCTTCCCTCAGCCCTCCTTTATGCTTTGTCTATGTGGAAGGTGAGATCCCTCTTGCATCCTTCAAGACATCTGCTGTACTTAGCTCTCCTGGGAAGGAAGGTAGTAGGAGGAAGCCTTTTTTCTGACACCAGATCATTTTGAAGCACTTCATATTTGCAATAGCTTTCTGCTGTCTCAAGCAGGAGAATTAACAGGAAAAGCACAGTAAAGAAATTGGAGGAGTTTTGCGCTCCAGGTAGAATGAAAGTTATGGCTCAGATAGAGAGTACAAAAAAGAGGGAAACATGGGGAGTAAAAGTCACAAATCTCTGAAGCCGAAGAACCAGCCTCGCAACTTTAAGGGCTTGAGCATCTGAAAGAGCACAACACGTGGGTGTTATCTGACTTCACTTTTGTCGGTACAACTGCTGTATTGACTAGATCTCCACTGACTCTGTGCTGATTTTAATAAGATTGGCTCCAGTGGAGCTGCGTACCCTGCAGGCAACCACTCTTTGAAGGATGACTCTCCTTATTTTGTCCAAGAAAAAAGTAGACAAAATGAGTTTACCTTCACTTGCCGCTGACCATAATACCCGTTCCCTACCGAAAGCCAAAGGTGTAGAGGTGTTGTCTGATCTATATTTTGTATTGATACATTTGAGGACATCACCACTGACCCATTAGTTGCCACCTGATGACTTTTCATTTAGCAGAAATCCAGAAACAAGAATAATCTCTGATATTCTCTAATATATGAATCCCTGGAAACTGATGCTGGAGGTCTGGAGACAAATATGGGAAAACAAATATCTCAGGAGGATTTGGGTACCAGAGAGCTACCTGTACTTCAAGAAAATACTGCTGAGACTACGTTTTGTGGGAAAGACTGTTTGCAAACTGCAGGGGTTTTTGCAAGACAAGCTGCCCCAGTAAGATGAGGCTGGTACCTGAGAGAGATGTCCCCCAGAGGAAAAGGCAACCTTCTTCAACAGGTGCAAGGGGGGAGAGGAGGGCAGAATGAAACAGCTCATTTCTCCTGGTGAAGTGTCGACAGGATTGCAGTAACAGCAGCTGAGCCACCAACTCCTAGGGCACAGCGCAGCCAGAATTACTGGACTTAGCTCTGCCTGGCACTAGTAGTGCTGCTGTCACACCAGAGACCTGCCCTTCTGTGTAATAGCTCAGAGCACCTCCAAGATGGGGTATCTTATTCATTTTCTAGACTGCTTTGTCTTGACAGTCTATGTCAAGTTAACATTGACTGACAGCTGTTATTTCTGTGTAGGAGAAGGTGATGAGAGGGACTAGGCCTTTAAGAGGTATTAGGGAGCACTTGGAATCAATTGTTTTGTCATCCAGTCAGAGCTCAGATACTAATGACTGGGACTTCCTCCACGCTCGTTCGTCAGCACTGAGCAAGTGCCGAGCCTTGCATTATAGAAAGAGGGAACTTTAAGGTGGAGGGAATGGGGAAATTAAGCAGGATTTGGAGGACTTTTCCTGCCTGTCATGGAAGTTACTCCAGATCTGTCGAGCAGCAATATTTTTAGGTTTGGATCTGGAGCTCTGGATCCATTACCAGCCACAACACAAACATCTACCCCAGCTTTAGTTCTGTCCTAGTAGAAAACTTGCCCTTCTGTTAGCCTTGTTCTTCATAACATGCTGCATCTGCAGGAAGCCAGGATGTCTCCACTTCTGTCTATTTGATACTGCTGTGGGAAAGAGAGTGCTTTGGAAAGTAGAGAGGAAGAGTTAAGGTTATTTTGTAGGTTCTATGTAATGCAGAGTGGTTGAACTACCTGATAAACAGAACCTGGGTAATAGCCCAAACCAGACATTTATAGCAGCTTCATCAGTATAAGGTTGATATGCAGTACATCACACAATGTTGAATATGCTGTCTGTACGGAAATGATTTGACTAAAATGTTGCATCGTGCATAGGACTTTGCGTTTATCTCATAAAACACCCAGCGAAGAACCATCATAACTCACAAACCTTGCAAACTCACGGTTGTTAACACTAAAAGAAAGACTTTGGGACAAGACAGGGAGAAAGAATATCACTCAGAAATTATTATAGAAGTGTGTCTCTTTAAAGGAGTTGACAGTAATACAGTGTGATTATCTCTGACAGAGCTTAACTGGCCTTTATATCCAGATTCCATTCAAAATGGATAATTTTCCATTTAAAAACATATTTTTCCCCAAGGTGAGTAGGAAATGAAACTAGATGACTTTGTATCCTTAAAAAATGTATTATCCAGATTATCTTTGGGAAGATTTAAAGAAAGAAACCAATCTCTTTGCAGTAGTGAAATTTCAGTCTGCTAATTTTACTGTGATGCTTTAAAATAAAGAGACAATTTAATTCTTCTGATGTAGCGGTGTTGTCTGGTCATTGCTTCATCTCAGGTGCTTCTGAAAGATGCTGGAAAATAATAATTGTATTCCCTTCCAGACACACAAATCAAATGCTCTTCAGCAGTTTAATTTTAGATTACATACATTAAAGTTGAGGAAGAATTTCATATCTGTTCTCACAGGTTAGTTGTTTGCAGGTGAAGGGCCCCCTTAAGCAGTGTCTGAGCCAGTACTGAGCTTGCAGATTCTTCCTCCACCCTGTGTCTTCTGGGCCTGACTTTGGGTCAAACCATTTCTAGGAGCAAACTGATTATAAAGTACTACAGGAAGGAGGATTTCTCAGCAGGGCAAAGTAAGCAGAATGTTCTCTTTCTAACCTGGAATTCCTCAGAGTTATTAGGAATACCAAGGAGAGATCTGCAGGTTGATGCCCTCTGCTTACCAAATAGGTCGAATAAGGATCAGACAAGTTTTCCTGCCTCTTCCCTACCAGTGCCCTCCAGTCTGAGTTGATGCAATGCTTCTGCTGAGGTGAATGAGAGTTCAGCCTTCAAGCCCAGTCGCCCTTTGACTCCCACAGAAAAGCCTAATCAGCAGAGATAATCAAATTAAAAAATAAAAAGGTGGGAAAATTGCAACTGTTTCCATGAAATCTGTGTTCCTCTTTGCTTTGTGACTAGCAAATATGTATTTTTCCATGCTTTGTTATGTATCTCTAGGTTAATATAAAGATATTAACCTTTTTCCATCCTCACAAAGAAAACAGAACCTGTCTGATCATTTCTGAACCCTTGGGAGCCTCCCACACTGATTTTGCTGGTGTCCTGGTGACAGGAAGATGGACATGTGTTTATTTCAAGCATCTCTCCATTATGTTTAGGGAGGAAAGGCACTGCTGCAGAACATGTTAAATGTCCTTAGAGAGGTGAGATGTTTAGTTAGTTTGGAGTCTTTGGAGTCAGAGTGAATGACTGATTTCCATCGAAGCTCGGGCTCTGTGAAAAACAGGTGATGAGGTCCAACTCTATGGTCACTCTCAGCAACACAGAGACTTAGGTGACGTATCTGCCCCTTGCAGGATTTGTGCTTTCCCCTCTGGGCTCCAGGGACTACTGCTCCTTGCAGAAGTATCACTCTTCCTTCCTCAGCTCTAATTTCATATGCGTGACAGCCATCTTTGACCTTTCTGTGCTAATGTTGTTAATAATCAGCTATGGGTGACTTTACCAGGTCAGCTCCTATCTACTTCAAGCCAGAGGGAACAGGGAAAAATCAGCTTCTGTGGACTCTGTGGTGGGAATAGCACTAGACACTGGTTTCCATTCAGTTAAAAAAAAATATTCTTCTTAGGTCATGGTCAAATTTGCAATAAAATCAGTTGTAGGCAATCTGGGAGGAGGTTTTGGATCAGAGTCATCATGGGTCTATGGGACTCATGGTGTAATGAGACTATGATAACCAGATTTGAGACCAGTGACCTTGGAGTCTCATATCTGGATGAGTTCAGATGGATTTTTGCTTAGAGAAGCACATGTCTAGTGATTCAGAACAGTGAAATATCTTTTCAGTGATTTATCTTTCACCTGCAATGAGAAAGAGTTTGGTTCAAGTCTTATTCTTCCCAGGACAGAGTAGTGATTTGATTTAGAGCTTTCGTGTCCTAATCCTATGTTCTATTCATGGAGCTATTGGAAAAATTTCAAGGAAAAAAATCTTCATATCTCATAGGTCTGCTCTGTCCAAAGTTACTCCTTCACATTCTGAGAATTTCAGAATCTCAGCAGTTTATTCAGTGTGCCTCCTTTTACGGTTTACAACCAGGCACAATACCCTGCAGTCAAAGAATCACAGTTAAGTTCCAGTTGGAATTTAGTTCACACAAAGACTTTAATAAGTAATCTCAAGAAATGAAAAAACTCAGAGCACAGCTGAGGCACAGATCAAGCACAAGTTATAAAAAAGAAACTGGCAGGCTGTATAAAGAAGAGAAAGCTTAACTTTAGGGCTAATGCTTTAAGTTTATAGTGATCTACTTATGACCTTAGATCTATCTTTCATAGTCTGGGAGTACAGATGCAAAACATCTCACTACATTTTAGCTGTAGCTTAAGGACATTTTGCATTTGTTTGCCTTTGTTTCTGGTGTTTTGCAAACAGCTCATTAGCTAGAGCTCAGTGCTTCCCAGACATAGGTAGTGACTTCTAGTTTGAGCCACAGTCTGGCTCACATTTAATGTTACTTGCCCTCTGAGCACACTTTGTTCCATGGCTGCCCTTTAAGGGCTTTCTTTTCCAGAGAATGGAAGAATGACCGCTATAAAGCAATGCTAGAAGCATTATCCAAGTCAAAATAAATTTGTATTTGAGTGGAACAGGTTCAAGGCATTCTGCACACTCTGTGGTCCATGTTTCGCCACACTAATATTGGCACTTCTCTCCCTGTGCTTGACTTTCAGGGTGTTCTGTGACTTCTCCCAGCCTTGGACACCTGGAGACAGAGCTCAAGATACATCCCTCTGTGCAATGCGGCCAAGCTATTCTCCAGCTGAGCTCTAAGGGCTGTTCAGAGGAGGCAGTGTTTCCCAGTGCTCTCTGCCCCCTCTGAAATGCCGGGAGCAGGTTGTCCTTGGAAGATGGTCATGCTACTTTTTTCCTGAACTGGAAAACTAGTGAGCTGGAAGAATTCTGTGTGGGCAGTTGTCCATATACTTGGGAGCATCTTCGTTTCTCTGGCTCGATATTTGTGCTATTAAACAATCTTACACTGTCCCTCCCCTTTCCTCTCTCATAAGTACCTTTGCTTTACTGCTGACCTTTCAAAGCTGCCTCAGTTGAGGCATCTTCTTCTCAGAGCTGCTACCTTCTAAACTGCTTCCTTAATGTTAAAACTCCCTGTAAGGGTAAAATCATCCATTGAGAGTTCCAGCATCTCAGTTAACCACTGCGCCATTAGAACAATTTGCATTGCTAGCGTTGCCTTAGGCAAAATAGCAGCTACTTTGTCTTTAAAATCCATTACAGCATTGGCTGCCACCCAATGCTAGAGCAATTGAATTACAATTAATGGCATCTGTAGCACAAGGCTTATAATGTCATGATTGGGCTAATACATAGCTTGCAAAGTTTGCTCTCCTTGTTTATGGAGAACAGACTCTTTTTCTTTTTAACTGATCAATCCAGATCTTTCAGGTTGCTATATTTGTCCTATTCCTTTCTAAAAAATCGTCTTCACCAAGGCAGTTAGAAAATGATAGCAATGAGAAGAAGTCTGGTAGGCCAAGGCTGTTTATACTAAGTTGACCAGTATGATTTCATTGTAGCCTTAATCCTTTCCATTGCTCTGTCTGAATTCACAAGGGGTGGGATTCATCTCATTGACCGAGTGTATCTGCAGTGTGTCTCCAGCTGAGCTAGCTGTCTTGAACTCCCTGGCAGTCACTGAATCCAGACAATGGAGAACAGAACATGATCCATCTGTTCAAGTGTAGGTGTTTTCTTTAGAAAAAGATGAAATGCACCCCCAAATCCAGTGTTACGTGGACCAGGCTATTTCTCTGCATGCGCTTCTGTTTGGGATGTAATCAGATGATCCCTGTCCTCTAATTTGGGTGAGAATAACTTAGCTTTCGTGTATCTGCTGTTGTACTTCCTTCAGAAAATCTTTGGGGCAGAACAGGTGGGTTCAGCCCCAAAATAAGACGCCTAAACACATATTGACCACATGTAAGCATCAAGAGGCACAGCTGCTGTCTAAGCTAACATCGCATCCGAAGAAGACCCAGGACTCAGGCCTGGACATAGACATCCAGTGCCATTTGAGATCAAGACATCCACACAAGGCTGTCAGGTGTTACCTGAGACATAGGGGAGACCTATGTGGATGTTGGAAGCCAAGAGGTGTACGGTGCATTTCCAACAGCATGATGCTCATGTTCAGCAATTCAGGCAAGCCCCTAGCTCATGTGTAGGCAGTTGTATTTAAGTGAGTTAATCCTGAACTGCAACACGTATTAAATACTCTTTTTATTTTGTGATTCTTCAGGGCATGATGCCACAGAGCTCTGTACTCTGTGTCAGGAACATGTAGGTGGTGCTGCAATACAAGTGATAAATAATAGCAAGCAGCCCTGACTGCTTTCCTGATGCCTGTTTGAGTGCTAGTATTTTACCTGCTGTATCATGGTTCCTGATTGTTGTCACTGCAGTCCTAACAGAGAGGCTGGAGAATTAGTTTCCATCATGTGAAGCAAAATTTTCTTTAGGCCATTTTGGCTTTACCTCAAGCAGGAAAAACTGTGACATGTCAGGCATATCTCTGCCCAGTGTTGCTCCCAATAGCTATGAAAGTGGATGCAAAATAGCCCCTGATGGTCCTTCTCACCATGACATGGCACCCGATGCCAGCTCTCTGCCTCCTCTGCAGGGCTTATCATTTTTGGTAAACTGAGGAGTTAAGGATCTGGATTCTGGCCCTAGCCAATGCAGGGTGAATGCCAGATTGTCTTGGCATCTGTGTGTCTGTGTAGAGAACATGGTGAAAAAAGGGGATATCCTTCTCGATGTAGATGCTCTGCCTATTTTGCAAAAGAAGCAGAGATCACTGTAGTCACCAAGAGTAGGTGTTGTTTAGTTAGTGCAGAGAGGGTGAAAGGGGAATGAAGGCTGTATTCTTGTCTGCTTTCCAGATTCCTTTATATTGTTACTTGCTGGCAAATTAATTACTTGTGGATGAAAAGTATATAGAGCTTGAGCATATTCGTGCGTTCTTTGCGATTTTTCCCCCCTACCTGCTCTTTCTACATCACAGAATTGACCCAATGCAGTTTTTTTTTTTTTTTTTCATTTTATTATGGCTTATTCGCTGAAGATGTTGATTTACCATCAAAAAACAAATGGCTTTTTGGCCTCTAAATACCACATTTCATCCAAGAAACGGCCTTTCATTTTCAGACAAAACCTCTGCTTGGAAAAAATACACATTTTGTGAACATTTGTTTTTAGCATAAGAAGCCCCACTTGCACTCAAAAAATCATTTTGATGGAAAATCTTTGACCACTCTCATTGGGAACATCAAGCTTGTTATGCCTAACCTCCTCCTTTGGCTCTTTCTTTTTTTCTAGAGGATCTCTGGAAAGCACCATTTATTTTTCTTACAGCTCAAATGAAAGCATAATAGAAGCGCAGTTCTAGCAGATGCATCCTTTCTCATGAATGTTTGTCAGACACTGAAATATAACTCTTTTTCTCTGTCTCTTCAAAAGCTTTTAGTGACATCATATTTGGAAACAGGCTGTTAATTCCTACCTGGCTTTCTCCAGTTATCTCCCCCAGGGTCAAATATAACATTATTCCCATTTTATAGATAGGGTTACTGAGAATGGAAGAAATTAAGTGAAAGCCAGTGGTAGATGTGAGTCATTCCCAGCCCTGGGTCCCGATCTTACCCCAGCTCACACCTTCTGTATGAGTGTGACACTGTGATCCTCTAGGAAGCTGCCAGCTGTGATGTTATACTTGAATTCTTGGTTAGACCCACAGCAATTTAAAAGATGTAGGGGAGAGAGAGGATTCAGCTTTCAGCTGGTGAATAAAGGTTGTATCTTCAAAATGCAGTCAAGAAAAGAAAGAAGCATTCGGTAAGCGTGGCAGCTTCACAAAAGGACTTTGGAAGTAAAGGACACCCTTTCTGCTCTCTCCGCCCTGGCTGCCTGCCCCACGGTACACAAACATGCATGCCATACTGGACAACAGGGCGCAACACACCCTGGAACAGTTAAAATGCATCTTTTCAGGCCTCTCTTCTCATCCAGTGCAGCTCAGCTAAGGGAGCCTTTGAAGTGGGATTATGCAGTTTATCTTATTTCCTCTTTGCCTTTTCTTCTGTCTGTGTTCAGGCATTTTTGCTCTTGAAGCCACTTTAGAGGGAATTTGGAGGCAGAGGAGGGAGGCCTCTCATCTGGTTTGCATGAGGCTGCTTTACAGTAGCACAGCATCAGTCCCATTGTCCAAAGAACAGCTGAAAAGAGGGTTCTTGGTCTAATAAAGGATATTGTCTCTCTCCAGGGGCCTTCCCTTGAAAAGAGGATGCAACAAACCAACATAGCCTGAAGGTCAGCTTCAACTGTCACTATTCCCTTCTCCTGAGAACTCTTTTTCTGCCTGGAGCAGCAAAAGGATAGCTTTAGGGCACTGAACACACATACATTTCTCCCAGCAGCAGGTGTTGCCTGCTGTCATCCTTGGTTAAGCAACAAATATAAGGTGTCCCAAAAAATCGCTCCATTTCCACTGCACTAGGAGGTTTGGCCTGTGAAGATCCAGCGCTCAGCACAATGCTCAGAAACACCAGCTGGATGTCAAGTCTGTACGTGGTCTCAGTCAAAAAAATTTGATGTTTCTTGTGAGCTTCTCATGGGACTAGCACAGATCGCCTAGCTGCCCAGATGTACAGATGCAAGCATGGGTAGAGGCACAGCTGGGGGTCATCTTCAGGAGCATGTGGCACCTAGGGTGCCCACCCACTCCCCAGCAGCTGACTGTAGTGTTTTACAGTTAATTTCAGCTGCCAAACACTCCTGGCCAGACTGTCCCCAGACTTTGTGCCAGCACCCTGCAAGCTGACTGCCAGGCTCTAGGGTGAGCAGGAGATGGACACTTCAGGGAACATGCTGTGCTCACAGTTGCTCCCAAGATCCCTCCTTACAAGCAATATCAATACACCCTTGGCCTCCAGCAGCTAAGGACTAACTTATACTCTCTTGTCTACTATTCAAAGTGCAGTGGTAGTTGCTATATATTGAGAAGAAAAATACCACTTAGCAAAAGGGAATTTTCTGCCACATACAACCTTTCCCTCCAGCTACAGGGAAAAAGTCATATGATAAATGGTTATCACACTGTTTAATACTCTGCTGAGAGATGCTGGGAACCTGCAGTGATGAGGAGAGGATAAAGCCTTTCTAGAGCAGTTTCTGCTTCCTTTAGGCATGTGCTGCAAGCAGTTTTGGGACCACCTTGCAGAATTAAACTCTTTTGGGGGGGTTGTGCAACTGGAGCTTCCAGTTGAAAGCTGCTAGGATGCAGGAGGTCTGGATCTGATGTCCTGCTCTGCCATGGATTTCCACCGTATCTTTAAGTGCATGTCATGACTTTCTTCCAGATAGCTCCTCAATTTCTTCGGTCTGATATACAAGAATCCTCAAACCCGGAGCTGTATATCATCAACACTGCAAATCCAAATCCCCCAGCTGTGTCCTTCATTGCTTCTGCCAGCCCCATCTTGTGTAAACTCTCAGGAATGAGTTGACGCAGGCTTCATTCATTTCCTGGTCTTACCTCTGCCAGTAGTGTTTTGGGAATGTGTGTGGGAAATCTGGGCTGAAGCTGGAAAAGGATGTAAAGCAAAGGTCAGGTCATCTGTCTTCTCATGGCATTTTCTCTCTGTTTCTTGTATTTGCAAGCTGATAGGCATTCTCAGATCACACAAGCAATTTTGGATGAGATAAGTGGTGCCTTCCTTTGATTGCATTGACTGGATCTCCATTAGTCATCAAAAGAGTTACAAAGAATTTTTCTATCATGCCTATTCTTTACATGCTCATAATTGTTTGAACTTTATGTTTCCTAAAAGGGCACCTTTAACCCATCCACTTGTACTTTCAAAGTCACCGTGGACCCGCACAAACCTAATGCATCCCTTGCCTTTGAAACTCCATCCTCAGGGATGGAGTTTGCAGGTGGCAGGTTTTGATCCAATCAAACCAACTAGCCACTTATTTCCAGGGAATTTGGCAGCCTTCTCATTCCTACAAGCCTCTTCCACAGTATGCAGGTCACAGCACTTCATTTCACCCACTCCTGTAGCCGACAACAGGCCAGTAAGGCCCAAGTGGTGCCCACTGACCAGCAAACTGAAATCTCAATGCCTGAGTTGATACAAGTAGGGAAAAGCATTTGCTTGCCTACTTGGTGTTTACCTGAAAATGGATACGTTGCCCTTTTCTGCAGCTGGAAATTCAAGGCTACATCTGCCACATGTGCCAGCAAGTTTAGCATTCACCAGCCCACCTCGAGTCCAGGGGAGTCTTTGGAAAACCCCAAAATACCCCGTTTGTACCCCAAAAAATCTCTATATATGAAGCGCTAATGTGGTATATGAGCAACAAGCTAGGCAGAGGAGAGAAATAGGCACGTTATTGCTGCAGCCAGGGACTTGCAAGTCACTGGCCTCATTGCTGCTATTCACATACAGAAAATGAGAGCAATACAGGAAAAAAAAAAAAAAGCAGATCCCATGGAAGGGTGGAGAAGGCTGGAATTAAACTTGCTACTGTTGAAACGTTCCTGGAAATACTCGGTTCTTGTGCTTTCTTTCTCTATCCTTCTCTTCTCCAGCCTAAAATATGTTATCTGATGGGCTGGAACCTTGCAGGGCTTTGAATTTCACGTGTGATTATCACCTCCAGAGCTAGCCTTGCTGCTTAGATCAAAAAATTCCCTTCAGCAGCCACTTCCCCTGGACTGAATACAGAATGTGGCTTAACACTTGTGGTTCAGGATCTGGGTAAAAGTGTTTGGAGCTACTGTCCTTCTCAGGAACTGTTAATAGCTATTAACCTGTGTGTCCTCTGAGCTTGAAAGGCCTCTTGATGTAAAATAGGAGGCAATAATCTTATGCTGCTTTATTAAATTGCCCCCATCTCTGAGCAATGTGAAAAAAGAGAGAAACAAAACAACCCTCTTTTTCTCCCACTTCCTCCCAAAGGGCCTGCAAATGAAGATGTCAGCTCATAAATATCCACGGGAGTGATAACTGTCCAATTCAGAACTCTCCTGAATGATTCAGTGATGTTTTCCGGCATACAGGAAAGGTAATTTTTTGGATGAGAGCTTTTGTTTTTTTCTGGGCTGCTGAAACATGTGGCAGCCTTGAATAGAATTAAGCACAACTCAGGGGGCAGAGGAAATGGGACCTCTTTCACGTTAAGGCCTGAAAAATGACACCCCCAAAAGAGCAGGGCAAGAAGCGATGCCCATTGCTGGGGAGAGAGGTGCATTTTTTTGCCTGTGTCCCACACCCACATAGTGCTGAATTGCCTGAAGCTGTTCATCCATCTGCTGGCGGCTGCTTAGAGGAGGCTGAGGCAGTGTGAAGCAGGCAGGCAAACAAGGGAATATCCTATTTTCATAGAGATGGGAATGAGGAAGCTGCTAGGGAGGAAGGCTGGCGCAGTGACTCAGAACCCTCAGGCTTGAGATGTGACTTCCAGTCCCAAGCCGTCTGTGTGCTTCCTGGTGACCTTGTACCCAAGGTCATTCTGTCTCCTTGCGTCTTGGTCCTCCAGGCATAAAATGAGGGTACTGCCAGGGGTGGGGCAACCCTTTCAGGGCCACAGCTTTCGAAACTATGGCTAACCTGCTGCAGAGCACCACAGGGAGAGAATTACATCTATCCTTGGCCCAAAACTTGAAAATAGGAGTAAAACCTTGAAAGTGTAATGAGATTTTTCTTTTCAATGATATTTTAGGATTTCCTTTGTCTTTTGCTCCCTGCTTTATGAGCCCTGATGTCTCATCTAGATTATATTTAAGAACTTCCCTCTGAAACTGCAAGGTTTCTTCTTTGTTTAATGCTACGTGAGAATTTCCCAGGCTGAAGAACTGAGGCTTCAGCATTGCTGGGTTCCTTATAAAGTAGTGAGAACCTGCAAAGCTGGATACCTGGGCTGAGTGTCCTGCTACAAATGCATACCAATACTTCTTGTCCTCTTACCTATACACTTTCGCATGGTCCTTTCCGCTTCTGTTGCTCTTACTTGACAACGATACAAGCAGTGTGAAACTTTTCCTAAGACCTCCAACCCTATGTTCTTTGTCACGGCTGTATATACAGAATGAAAGACACAGAAATACAAAAATGCAGTATTCAGAATTTCAAACTGATGTTCTCCTCCCCCTGCCCTTGACTTTGCATCCAGCCTGGAGGTGAGAGGATAAAGCTAAGAAGCTAAGGAGATTTAGCCTGATTCAGGAAACTATGGTATTTTATGCTTGCAGTATTGGTGAGAGAGATTATGCTGGGTCATTAGACAGTCCTAGATTGTTTGATTACCCTAACCAGACTGTGGAAAGGAAACAAACGGGGAGGAAATTGGCCCACAGGGGCACTGAGATTCTGCTGGTGATATGTTCCTGGTTTTATTATTTGTGTGTTGTGCTTAGTGGAAGGTTTAAAAGCAGCCAAGTGGGAAACATTAGTTTCAGCAGCAGCAGCACTGGATCTAGCTGCATTCAGTACACATGTCCACCCTCTAAAATTTGATAATGCTGAGCTCATGGGGAAGTAAGGGGGAATGGAAGGAGAAGTTACTCAGTTCCTTCCCCACTCCCTTGATTGCTGCAAGCGTCTCTCCCAAGGAGGTGCTACGGAGTGTGACATCTTCCGCAGTGCTCCTGGTGGTGTTTGAACACCTCCTTTGGCAAACTTCTCCATAGCAGTCTCCTGGCTTGTATTTTGCCTCTGTACTGCCTGGATTCCTGGCCCTGCCTGCCTGCTCCCTTGCCCGCCCCAGTGCTCACTCTCTGCTTGGGCTTCCTGGTTGCAGTCCTGGCTTCTCCTCACCCAGGTGGCAGCGTTCTGTCATGCTGGACCAACCTTGGTTGTCCTCTGAACGCAATTGCTTTGCAACACGAGTTCTGGCAGCTCAGAAGATATTCTGGCCTCCATCTCTGCTCCGTCTTCTGGGTCTGTGATCTGTCCCAAGGCAGCTTCTTGCAGGAACTGCTAGGATGAGGTCCAGAATGATATACAGGAGGAGAAAGAAACCTTCAATTTACCATGCCCCATTTTAAGCAGTGGGTATGTTTCAATTTTGCTCTAGAGTCTAAGCTGGCATTGCTAATCAATTGCTCACTGGGGCAAGATATCAAGCCCTGATGTACAGGGACCTTGCTCTGACTTTCAGAACAGGCTGACGCAGAGGATAAGTCTAAAAAAGCAGACCCTCTCTCTCTCCACAGGATTTAATAGCATTTTCTAGTAATAAGGTTGTCCAGATCCAGTGTAGCTCATTTAAAAGCCCCAGGTACCTCAGGAGCAGCCAGCACTTGCCCAGGTATTTTCTAAGCAGGTGGAGTCAGTGTAAGCAAATAAATTCAGATTAAGGTTGACAGATGTCAAAAAAAGAACTTTTTAGTTGGTATGGATCACTGTAAGTCAGGAGCAATCACATTTTATTGCAAAGATGGGAACAGTAAGCCTTAGATCTTACCACTCTAGAGAAGAGATAAGGTTAATTTTGATGTGGACAATACCATCACATTGGGCTGTTTTATTGCTAACATAAGAACAATTGAGGAATTTATTCTCCTGATCTACAATGAGCCCTTTTATCCTTTTGTAAAGGGACTAAGTTTAATCATATCTGGCAGACCTGCTGGGTATAAATGTGTCCCAACATCCCATTACGTTTTTCAATTTACGTGTATTAGCTTTCCCCGGGAAAGTTCACTGCACTTCTGTCCATTGAATTAAATGACTATTATGAAAACAGAGCAGGACATTCTAGTGATCTGGATGTTTCATTTTACCCTAGGAGGCAGTTAGTGCTAATAAGTCCTGTACCTAATGCCTCTTGCAAATTCTTCTCAAAAGTAGAGCATATAAATGGTCACAAGCAGAGAAGTGGGACAAAAGTTTCATATCTCAATTCCCCTTCCACTAAATCCACCAGTAAGGAGGAAGAGGAGAGCTGTGTCTATGTACAGAAGAGCAAATTCTGTATCTTTAACACTGGATAACTTAGGTACAGCTACTTCCAAGCGAAGAAGTGGCATTAAAAATCAATGCTAGTTTAGTCTGTGTCTTGCAACACAGACAAATGCTATCCAAAACATACTTTGGAGCTAATAATGTTAGTGATGTAAATAATTAAAGCTGAGGGAAAGAGGCAGGCGTTTAAAGGCTCAACAAAAGGCTCAACAAAAGTGGAGGAAGCACATTATAGATCAGATTGGAAATAAGATGAAGGCTTGATCCCTATAATCTATATGGATCAAGGCATTTCCAATATGCTCATCACCTGCAGAAAAAAGCAATGAGGAGAGTGTCATTAATCACGCTATGGCTGCACCTAAGGGGCCAGTCAATCAGGTTCTTGTACTACCTAGGCACAATATTCATATGCAGAAAGACACACTACTTGCTAAACAATTTACAGTCCAATTACGCATTTTACGGCCAGGATCGCAAACCCTGTGATTGTAGGCATTAGAGTTTAACAGTTTGAAGCCTTCCCAGCCTGCAGCTTGGCAAGCAGGTACATGAAGCCAACATAGAAAGAACGCGCACAAGAAGGAGCTGCAGCTGAGGCTCTTGCTGAAACCGCCTATTCAGAAACAGCTACTGAGCTTCTAATAAGCTGGGACAGGGCAGAGGGACCTGAAATTAGAGGATCTATCTCTGCCATCTAAAAGCCAGACAGGTTTTACTTCCACGAGACACTGCAGCCTTATGAGGCATATGATCTCTGTGAGCAGTGCAAGGCAAAGGTTCTGCTTAGAAGCAGTACTTCCCATTGCACTAATATTTAACAGATGAAACTATTCCCATAGTTTTAATTGCTATGGACATCTGTTCCAGAGGCTTATTCAGCACCTACAGTTTTTATAATCTTTATAGTTTGTAAATGCAATAGCACTCCCAGGGAAACGAGTAATAAAGACCTTATTTTCATGCAAATATGGCCAGCAAGAAGAACAGCAATCAGGAGGAAGAAAAATAGACGGAATAGGTGAATATTTTTCAATGCAATATTGCCCAAAGCTCCCTGCAGGATCTTGATTGGTATTTAGTGTTTGAGAAAGTAAGTAACAAAAGAAAGAAGAGCAGATGTACCTGTAGTTTTATATCCACGTGTACAAATGCAGGAAATGAAGCACAGAGCTGTAAAATGCTATGTCCAAAGAAGCTTGTTTACTGTTCCAGATCAGATCTGCTAATACAGCAAAATATCAATAGGGGAGGTGTATATGTAGTAAGAGTAGGGTTCTGCCAGAGGTAACTGGTTGGTCAGCAGGACTGTAACCTTACAGAGTGTGATTCTTAGCTATATTCACAACAGAATTTCCAGGCGACTTTATACAAGTCACCTCCCTCCTTCCCCTTCGGAAAAGTGTCAGTGAATTTTCCTGAAAGTAAGAGAAAGCAAAAGATAACAAATAAAGAGCCTTGGAGAAAGTGTGCAACTTCCTCCAGTCACTGCTCTGCCCATTCACCTTAGTCCTTATCAGCAATAGTTGTTCTCATTTCTGATTTTGCATACCCTTTCCCTAGCTCCACCCTTGCATTTCTGGTGTTGGCAGCAGTAACAGTGCTGCTCTTGGCCGAGCCTTTGAGTGAGTGCTGCCTTCCCAGAGCCCAGCTCATCCAGTCTTGCTGAAAATAGGGATACACAGGGAAGCACCCAAGTCCAGCTTCTTCTGATGAAGATGGCAGAAAGTGAGAAGTGAGGAGGCATTCAGACAAGACTGTAGATGGCCAGAGTGGAATTCATGCTTTCTGACTGTAGATATCTACAAACTAGACATCTACGTTCACATTCCGTTTAAGTTTTGACTGTAGGATGTGAAAGACCTCACCGTAAATGCAACCTGATTTTCTCACACAAACACATACTTCTGTACATTCACACACCCCACAAACCCTCACTAGCCCTAAGGTAGTTACTGACACATACTCATGACTTCACTGCCATGCATTCACAAGTATTGCCAAGTTGTTTATTAGTCTTGAAATTTTGCTACCAGTATTTCCTCAAAATCTACTCGTATGTGCCTAGAATTTATTCATTGCCTCCTGCTGTGTATCAGCAAAGTGATTCCTTCAAAGGCTGTGTAGATTTTCTCTTGTGCTCTGTCTTTTCCCTATACTGAACTTGAAGGCTTTGGGAAGGAGTGAGAGAAAATGTTTTCTTAGACTTAAAAAAAAAAAAAATCTGCTGGAGGTATTTGCATAATAATAAATTTGTATTGAAAGACAGACATCCTCATAGCTTTTTAGCTTTAGATGGATAAAATCATCTATAAAAAGAAGCAGGGCAAGAGGGGCAAGTGAGAGGATGGGGGTATAGAAAGCAGCGTCCTGTTCTCTTCTGTATCTTCTTTTTTTTTTTTTACCACAGACTGCCAGCAAACTGTTCTCCAGGTTTATTCAACCATTTCCTTCTAAACAAGGTTATCATGTCTAAAGTCCTTTCTTGAAGAAGACTTTCCTGCAAGCCCTTTTTTGTGCTACAGCTATTTGCTGCAGCAGGATAATTTCAGACAGAGGAGTCTGCTTGTTTGTCTGGGGCTCAGAAGGGAGACAGCTAGCTTTAAACTGACGACTGGTGTCTGTGGCTGCTTTGTCATTGCAAACACATTTGAGAGTTGGGTACATAAGCACAAAGCCCAATGTAATCTGTGCTGGGCTGAGGAAGAAACAATTGACTCTGCAGAGCCTGTTGTAACTGAGAACATTCTCTCATGTAATCAAGGAGGCAATGCTTGTCACGGATAACAAGGGCCTGTGGGGAAGTAAATGGGAGTCTGTCCCCAGCTCCAGCTGTAGCTAACTCCCAAAGTGCTGCCGCTGCCGGAAATCTTCATTTAAGAGTCTTTTCTCCCATCATGCCAGACCCTCAGCAGCACTGAGGAAAGAGCAGTCTGTTGGTCTCACTTTGCAAGGCTAGGCTGTCCTGTTTTTCTCCTCAGTGGAGAGGTCGGAGGCACTCAGCTCTCAGCCCTCAAGACTAAAGTGGCAACGGAAATAGCCAGTAATTTTTTAAGGGACACGGGACAGAATATTCTTGGCCTCAGCTTATGAGACAGGGACCCTCCTGATATCTCTCATGACTGGCAGTGCTATCATCTCAATCAAATGATTTGTCACGGGAGACAGAAAGTCTGAAGTCCCTGCTTCCCTTTTCACCTATTCCTGCTTCCCCTTTGCTTATTTTCACCTCCCTTGTTTATCCATCATGGGCCCTTTCCTTCCTGATCTCTGCACATCTATGTGCTGGCTCCTCCTCTCTTGTGTCAAGCCAAAGTTACTTGTCTTGCCTTTGTAGGTCTGTGGGACCTACCTGGGGATCTACCTTAGCCCTGCTTATCATCTCTCATTCACTTTGGACTTCAGTGCCCTCTGGGCACCAGTCCACAGTGCCCTGACACCCATCCATCAGGTTTTCTTCTGCTGCTCCTCACACATGGTAGGAAGCCTGCATAGACAAACTCCTTACCCCAAGAGCCTTCCACAAAACCCTCCCTTCCTGGGACATTTATGAAATAACCTGACAGCGGTTACCTAATCAGTGGAGAGCAATCACCGCCGTGCTGAATAGCTCTGCCTCGTTGCTCTCTGTTCTCTCACCTTGCAGTGGCTGACTGTTGTCCTTGGTACAGAGCCTTTTCATCTTCTCATTGTTCTGCTGGGTTTTGTGCAGCACCTGGCGCGACTGGGTTGTAGACTCACAGAGCTTACGATCCTGTAAATAAGTAGTAATTATAATAAATACAGCTACAAGGTACAGGCTGTTTTTCTGGCTCTTTGGAAGCTCAGAGTCCCACTGCTTTGGGCTTCATTCTTTTGGAGTACAGACTGTCTGCAGCAAGCCGGTCCAGTGCCTGCTCAGGTATTGATCGCAAGTCTCCTCTCTATTGCATTTCTCTCCAGGCAAATGAATGAATTAGATTCTGTATCAGAATAGTGGAGCCTAGCAGCAAATAGAGTGTATCTGGGCTAAGATCTTTCTGTGTTATTTTATAGAAAGCAAACAAAACTGTGAATCTTTTATGCTTACTCTAAGAGAAAAGTCCTGGATTGGTTTTGGAAATAGTGGTCTGTATTGTCATTTGTATTTGTACTCTTTTAATTGATGCTGCTAAAACTTCTCTTCATTAGTCACAGGAGTGACAGAGGTATTCAGAAGGAAAGCTCCTTTCCCGGGGTGGCTATTGTCACCATGCCCAAGGCATGAGGTCATGTTCAAACCCGAAGTTGCCAGTCACATACTGGGTTTGCACGATGGGCTCACTCTCAGACTTTAATCCAGAAGTTTCCCAAGTTGGGAAACTGAGGCATGAGAGGGTGAAGGGAGATGCCTTCCTCCAACATTGGTACGGATGCTCCACCTCTACCGACACAGCGCATATAGATGGGTTTTTTGCACAGCTCTTGGCACAAAGGAGTCTGGGTTGTTTTTGCTCCAAAAATATTAGACAGAAAATGGCTAACTGATATCGCACATCACAGGATATGTGTATATGGGATGCAGCTAAATCCTGAGACAACACTTATTTTCAAGATGATCTTGGGCATAAGGCAGTGAATATGAGGGAAGAAAAAACAGTCTGTGTAACCACACAACAAGTCCTTCTCTTTGCACACATGAGCATTGAACAAGGGACAGGTTAACATAGTAGCACACATAAAATGCTCCCCACAAGCACAGCAGCTGTGTGCCAGCATGTGGTTAACGGCTCCCAGGCAGGAGTTGTATAGTTTGGAGCAATTTTTTTCAGCTCCAACATTTCCTCGAGCAACAGGAGTGGCAACCACAATGCTGTCTTCCCACCTGATATCTATAAAGTGAACTGAAATGCCTACAGCAGCCACAACCTCTCGGATCTACCCACTGGTGCAAGACTAACGTCTAGGCTGGACTGGAAGAGAATTTTGATCCAAATCCTAGTATTATTAATGTTGGGCAGGAGATCCTGGGATTCCCTGTCAAACCCGTGCTGTAAGGCCCACAGAGAGTGACTCGTTTGCACATGCCCGTGGTTTATCTTTCATTTCAGTGGTGTTTATTTTTTCTCCACTACTGAAGACCTTCCATGGAAAAGCAGAATTTTTTGTGCAGCTGTTTTCTACTGAAAATATTTCTACTGAAATCTGAGAGGAAACAAAACTCCTTACTCACCTAGGCAAAGGTGCAGGCTTCTAGCAACTAAGACTGAACCATCTGCAGTGTGATGTTCAGGTGCACTTTTTCCATTGTCAGTTGTCAAAAACTCTTTCTCCCAAAATCTTTCTGTCCACTGAAATGCCAAAAAAGAGTCTTTTTCCTAAATAGAAAAGTCATATAAAGTAATATTATAAAGACACGGGGTTTGGTGCCACCCCTCTGAATTCCCATCAACTGTTCAGCAGGTTCCTTCTCAACATGGATTAAGCTACCAAACACCCTAGAGGGAAACAAGCTCCTTCCTGCTACTTTTTTGGCTTTTATAAGCAGCCTGGTAAGGAACTTTAGTTTCATAAAAGGAAAGAAGCTACAACATCCTAAGCCGATAGAGCATCTTCTCTTTCAGGCAGGGTGGAAGCAAACTCCCGTGGGTTATTTACTACTTAAGGTCCGTGCGATAACAGCCTCTTGCAGCTAAAACAAAGCAATAACTTTACAGAACACAAGGGTAACTTCCAGGCTTTGCAGTGGTGAGCACAACTGAGTGTGGAAGATCTGCACAAGCCTCCTGCATTTCCTTTAGGTAGCTGTAAACTACAGGAGAGAAAAAAAACCCTAGAAACTGGATGTGGTACTAGCACTGAGATGGCCAGTCCTAGAGCTGCAGGCATGAGAGGCCAAGGCAGCCCAAGGTGGAGGGGTCACTTCACTGGGAGGCAATGAAAGGGAAAATGGAAAACCCTGCTACCGGGGTTCAAGTGGTCAACTGGAGACAGTTCCGCAGCCGGCCCTGGATGAACTGTGACCCACCAAAAGTAGTTCAGGACAAATGAGAAAAATCCCCCAGCTAAGGGAAGCTGTAGGCATTGGAAGCCTGGAAGACCTCCAAAGGAGAAACAGTCTATAAATGATTAGGACTAATCCTAATATAACTGTATTTCTGTCTGCTAACAGCGAATTATTGCAGCATTTTGTAGCCATGGCTTTTCTGTGATAGTGACATTGTTTAATGAATCTCCATTTGTTTTCTTGCCATTAATATTTAAAGTGCCTTCTATTCTCTCTATGGCTTTTTGCCATCATAAAGGGATTCTGCTCTCAGAGAAGTTCATGCTGAATTCTCCCATCTCTGAGAGGCGAAATAATTGCCTTTGTGACAGACCTGAGGAAGAACAGGCCGGCTGAAAGGGAAAAAAGGAAACAAAAGGTGCTGTTTAGGAAGACCGTATTGTGTTAAGCAAAATACTGCCACCATTCAAGGCCCCAGGCAATATGGGTGAGGGATGAACTTCAGATTGTGGCTGTGTGTGTGCCTTGTTTCTATTCTCAGAGTAAATTGAGCAAAAACTTGGAAACCTGCTGGAAATACTTCTCTCATGGCTGATGTTTTTCCCCAGTCATTCAGCTGCCTATTCATGGGATGTGCATACATGTACGTAGCTACAGAGAGGACACAGCAGCTTGTGAGAGGCCTTGCTTTGTGCAAGGGCTGAGGAAATGTCCCGCCTGCCCTTTGCTGGCACCACAGGTTGGAAGGACTCTGTTCTCTGGCCCATACTGCTCGGCATATTCCTCTGGAAAGGCTGCATCTCTGTAGCAATGCTCTTTGGAAACCGCAAACATGCTTTGTAAAAGCGATGTCTCCCAGGCAATGCTCTTTGGAGAGAAGAAGCCCTTGGCCTAGGTGGAACAAAGAGGCATGAGCCAGAGCATGCCAGAGCATGAAACCAGGACTACAGCACTGACTCTGTGCGCTAAGAAAACATTATCATGACACTAACTGCCCTGAGAATGACTCCCCGTCCATTGCTCAGTCCTGCATCTCCCTTTAGCTTTTAGGAAACAACTAGGAGGAAAATCCTGACCTGAATGGAGATAGTAACAAAACTCCCACTGGCTTATTGTAGTTAGGGTTCTCCCAGGCATGAACAGACATAATGATTTTACTTTCACACCTGAAATGCTTACGTGCACACAGTGAGGGTGAAGCATGGATAGAAAGCACCATGAGGAAAGGAAATAGTTCCCCAACAGTTTATAGAAGTGAAAAAGTGTGAGGTGCTGGACCATTTCTTTAGTAGGAATGCATGTCCACTGTGATAGAATTCAGAGCTGAGTTATGTCTCCACAGGGGTGATCCACATGATGGGGTGATCACGAGTAGTACAGACACGGGCCAGACTCACGCAAGTGGTTCATTCATCTGCACATGAGCATGAGCATGTCTGCTCATGTCTCCTAGCAGACTGGTTGAGGGCACTTGTTTAGCTTTGTTTCTTTGATTTCTTATTCTTCTATAACACCAAAAGCGCTGGGAAACTTCTCTGCAGAAACACAGATATCTTCACAAAGGATTTAGTGCTTCTGAAAAGGCAGGTCTCCTGTTTACGACACCGTGTTTGCCAGTGGTCCACCTCTGAATGCTTATTGTTCTTCCTTATTTGTGCTTTGCTTTGCCCTAAAACAAAATTCATGTGGAACCAGGCTTGCATGGGAACTGTCTCATCTCTTGAGAAACTTTAAATAATTTTCCTGTTTTGAACCGGAAGCAAGATTCAAAAATCTCAAATTTCTTTATCACCAACTGAGGAATGAAAAACTTGAACCAGTCAAAACATTGGGTCTTCAAGATGTTTATTTCCATTTGACCTTTAAAAAACATTTATAGTGTAAACTGACTTGCATTTCTAAGCTAAAAGCTATTCCAAACAAAAAATATTGTTTTAGGTGAAAATGACAAAAAGGGTTTCAACAGTTTTTCAATAATTTTTTCCCTCCAGTAGGAGATTTGTCAAATTAATCCTTTCCTACAGATATTTTAACTTCAACAAATGGGCATTGTCCGGGGAGGAGACCTTTTGCTAAAACAAAATGTGGACTGGGAGTTTTAGGAACAACCAGGGGTGACTGATTCATTGGACAGAATAATAAATAATAATAATAATAATAATAAATGATTCATTGGACAGGTGATCGAAGATCATGGGAGCTTGGTCTCTGCTATGAATCCTTCATCAGTCTGGTCACCGCCATTTAAATTTTTTACCTCTTATCGATAGGTCACTAAATTTGTGGGCACTGTTGTGCATGAGTGCCATCTGCACACTAGAGCACATTTTCTTCTCACTCTCCCAGGTCCCATCTGTTGACACTAATGCATTTCTGACATATTTCTTCCTAAATTCCTATGACTGCAGCTTTATCTATTAATCAGTAATTAATTTTTTATGAAATGTGCATGAGTGGAATCCTAATTTATACTGTATGCCATCCCTCCATCCCTCCATCTACTGGTCTGCCCTATTAGCTTTGCATGTATCACTCAGGAGCCCCCAGGTCTTCCCATTCTGCTTTGGAGAAGGTCCTCTTAATTTTCCTTTCAAACAGCACAGGCATGCTGGAGAGTGGTTCCCAAAAAAGACTCAGCCTTGCAGGACGGTGAGGGCTAGCACTCACAAGCTGTGATTTTCAATCGCCGTCAGACTGCCACTATTATCACTCTGCCCCAGAGTTTCTCATGACATCTTCATAGAAATCAGCAATTTCCTTTTGATGGCTTGTCACCTTGACCCAACCAGAGTGAATTCAATGCAGAAATCTGTGGACTTCACGCGTCTCCCTCTCCCATCAAGCCTGGCATAGGTGTTGTATGGCTGAAAGTCTCCCCCCCCCCCCACCTCTCCCCCTCCCCCTGCAAATGCTTCTGGCCTAGGGCTGAAAGGAGTGTAGCACAGGATCTCTCCCCAGGTTTAGCTCCCTGGAGGGAAAAACTGTGCCAAGAGGTCTGTGAAACCACAAAGTAGATAGACCTCCTGAAAACGTTACCCAGGAGGACACAGATGTCAGCTCTCTCGGGCCCAGCGGCCCTGACCCCCGCTGTGCTGGCACCGCTATGATGTCCTTAGAGAGGGACTGTCCTGGTTCTGCTGTCGGGAGGCTCTGCTTCTCCTTTGTGCTGCTGGTTGCAGGGTGTCCCACCTGAAACTGTGAGAAACACTGAAGGGAGGAGAGACTGACTGGAAGACTTCCATCTGTGCTTTGTGGACCCAGGAGGCTTGGACAAGTCCGCACAGAGAGCCAAGAGAACTGCTGCCTAAACTTCTTCTGTCTAGGATGGAGAGATAAATGCGTATGGACTTCCTTCTTCTCACATGCAGTCTTTCCTCATGTTAGCAGCCCCCAGGCCCTGGCTCCTTTCCCTGCTCTTCTGTTAGAGGCAGGGACAATATCCCGGATGGAGTAATGCTGTCCAGCTATAGACCAGCAGAAGAATTTACATGGCCATTTATTGGGCTGAAGCTGTGTTGTATCCAACCTCCCCGTTCCCATCGAAGACAGGGACAGAAATCCTGCTCTGTAAACACAGGACCTATCTAGCTGAAGCGGGAGAGCTGGCTATAGGGTGCAGAGCAGCAAACCACAAGGTGGACGTGGAGAGGAAGATGGAGGGGAGGGAAGATGAGGCGAGGCAGTGATTTATTTGTGGGCTGCAATGAGGGAGTTTCGGGTACAGGCCTGAAAAGTGTGTCTCAAACCTGACAAATGGGATGACAGCCCTTTCAGGCGTTTGCTTTATTGCTGCTATTAGTTATTTTAGAAAAAGCATTGTAATCTGCCATTTCCCTCATGCATTATTCAACACACTAGTTCATTTCCCATCTCATACACACGTATTCACACCCCCAAACACACTTAAGTGTGTATATACACACACAAATAAATGGGCCTCTATAATGATTTCAGGAGAAGGCAAGGAGCCAGCAAGACCCAGAGGTATATTACAGCCCTCTGTTTTCACTGTACTTTACCAATGTTTAGTAATTTAGCAGGTCCATGGTGCTGAGAAGCTGAGGCACAGAGACTTACTTGAACGTTGTCACGGTAGTGAACGCAGGAAAAACAAGATCAGAGCAATGGTCTGGCTGATTTAGGATGCTATCTCCAAGACTGGGCAGCAAGAGAGAATTTGGAGCAGGGCTGCTCAACCTACACCTTACTGGCCACATCTGAATCACCAGAACAAGGTACCTAAAACGTTGGCCATTTTCTCTTCTCTTTCTCCAGGGCTTTGTAACACACTCCCTGCTTTGTCATTTGACCAGGAGCACAGCGGTCGTACAGTGCACACAGCTCCCATCAGGTGATGGGACACACCTCTGTCATGGGATTAAAAAACGTGGGTGTCAGATCACATGGCAGGAGCTGTGACATATCTACAGCTCTTGTGTGAGATGGCAGTGGTGGAGGCACCTGATAGGTGTGTGATGGGTTTGGTACTAAGGCACTTATGTGCATCCAGATGACCTGCAGAATTGAGCACTGCTGCTTTCATATCCCACGCAGAGATATGACAAAGGATGCTACCATCTGCCCCGATGGACACTGTTCTACGCTGTTCCACAGTGATAGGAGCCCTTGATCAGAGATAAAGAGAGAGAAAGCAGCCTATGGTAACAGGCAAAAAGCTCTCCTCTCTCCAGCTTGGTGATGTGTGACTGATGTTGTGCTATTCCTGCCAGTGAAGATGGGTCTCCCGGGGAAAATGGGATCTTGTTCGCTGTGTGATTCCAAAGTGTTGTTTCCGCTGCAAGCAAAAGCAAGTAGATTGGAGATGAGCTGACAGTGTTGACAGCTGAGCTGAAGAGCAGGAACAGGAGTGAACATCTTTGGAACTGGGAACTGCTAGAGAAATAATCACAGATGAGGATAAAAGCTTGGAAATACATTAGAGGCAATGAAAGATGCAGCAAAGTTACATTCAGCAGTACAAATCGGCATCTTTCTGCACCAACACAACACTGTGGCAGAAAGTCACCAGGGAGGGGAGCAGGTTTTGCGAAGGTGTAGCAGGTCTGGGCTCTGAGTGCTTGGGCTACGTATCTAGAGGTGAAAGCTGGCTACGTGAAGAGGCTTCATTAGCCAGACTGTGTTACACCGTGTGCAGGAATGCAGCTGGGCAGCCATGGAGATTTTTTTTTCAGGCAAAGCTGGCCAGAACCAGTCGCAGAACAAAGCCAAGCTCTTGAAAGCGCTGCGGGTGCAGAGAGATGCTTGATCACCATATGGTTGAAGGAATAAATTGGACTTCAGAAAATACCCTGAGGAGAAGAACAGACCTCTGCCAGCATTAAAGCTTCCCAAGTACATGGAAAACCACTGGCAGAAGCTGAAACGTATCCTCTTCGCTCTCAGTGAGTACTGGATGCTAACAAAAAGGCAGGCAGACAGGTAGGCAGGAGCCTTGTTTTTGGTTCTAAAGTACTTGACGTGCTTAGTAGTATCCCGCTCAGTCAGGCAGGAAAAGTTGAACTACAAAGTTTTATTAAAAGGCTTTAATGACTACTGCACTCCATAGAAAAGCAAGACATTTCAGAGACCTGTACTGGGACATTTCTCAGCAGAGTTTGTTCTTTGCTACCTATCTGTCCTTGTCGACAATTACAAGTTTCCCATTCAGGCTAGAAATCATTAGTAGCTGGTGATTTAAAGGAGATGTTGTCATCATGATCCCTTCTGATCGTTGAAAAATGACTTGGGTAGCATTTGGAGAAAGGGAGAAGAATCCATCAGAAGAACTTTGTTTCATCTTCCTTTTCATTTGCTTTCATGAGCCCTGCTGTTCTTGGCAAAGAGGTATGCTTACAAGAGAGTGGGGATGCACAGTAAATGGCAGCCTATGTGACTAATTGCCCTATTTGTAATTCACTGGCTTGTGCCAAGTCACAGTGAGTTGAGAAAGAGCTGGGGTGATGCATGTCCCGGTGAGGGCCGGCCCCATGGATCACATTTGCAAACCACAGCAGCCTGTTGCAACCTGTTTCCCATCCTAGCAAGTGGCAGGGGCTTTGGTGAAAAGCTGACAATTTTCCCAAATGAAAGTGGCAGAGCAGATTTACTTCCATCTGCCTCAGGCCTTTTGCAGCATCTTTGCTGAGCCCCAGGCAACCAGGTTGAATTGCCAATGTATGATGCATCCCTTAGCCAAGGCTTTGCAGAGGGGTCTGCTAGGAGCTTCGCTCACTTGTATCACCGTGCTGCAGAGGGTTAATCACCTCCCGGTAGCATTTAGTCTTTGGATGTGCCTCTCTCTGTCTCCTCCTCTGGCCACTGAATCTTGTCAGTGGTCCTCCACAAAGGGTTGAACAATGAGATAATTTGTCTTGACCCCGTTATGGCTCTTCAGCCTTGGCTGGTGAGACCTAAGTCATGGGCTGAGACCACAGCCCTGGACAATGCTCAGTGAATGTGTCTGTTGCTGAAGGGTGAGGGGTGTTTTACAGGTGACAGGGGTTTCTTCTGTCTCTGGGGAAGATAGGAAACATCTTGCACATGACAGACTCTTCAGCTGGTGAAAGTGCAGAGGCAGCACTGTGTAGCCTTCTCCTTATAGGGCCCTACTAATTACTGATGGACATGTTTCAAGGTCTTATCTGTGTTATTCCTTGCTGCTCTTCTCTTGTCTCATGCCGACCTGGTATGCAATCTGACAGTCCCCAGTGCGAGTCCCCCCCCTATGGCATTTGTCTTCACACAGTCAGCCAAGAAGCAAGGCAGCTCGCCCAGGGCTGCAAGAGGTCCCTCCCAGTTCAGTCCCACCTTCCAGACCCAAACCTTTCCATTTCCTGCTGTTTTCCTGCAAAGGTCCCATGGCTGGGACACACTCTGTCTTCTCGACTAAGTTCATGCCGACCCTTTCGAAAGCAAACTGACCTCCTGTAAATAAAAAGAAGAATTTCAATCATGCTGAGGATAACATAAAGTAGACAATATCTTGTCCCTAATATCCACCTTTTAATTCTGATTTTGGTCTTTGTCACACAACTGTGACCCAGGAACAGCTTGGCCAGACAGAGGAGCACCATAAGGAAACATTTATATAGATACATAAAAATATATTCATACTTTCTGGCTCACCAGCTAAGCTCATAATATTAAAAGAAAGTTCATTTCCTCCCAACGTGAAAATATATTGCTTTTCTTGGAAAAGCTAGCAAACAAACAAACAAAACTTGGAGAAAAAACATGGCTTCAAATTGGCTGAATTCTTTCACTGAAATCACTGCATAACATTCTTTTTCTTTAATTACTTTAGCTTAATGTAAGCAAAATTAATCTTGAAGCTTTACTTCAAAATGAAAAATCACAGCATTTCAGCTTGAAATCCTGAAACAAAAGATGCTGGCTTTTTTCCCAGGAAAATTCCTGTTTTTCTAAAATGTTTCCCTGGAGTCATTACGAATATGCAGCTACTTCCAGGCAATCTCAAATTCCACTGGTATTTTTTGGCAAGTAAATTATCTGTCCTCAGAATTTCCCTTAGCTCTGAAGAGCAAATGTGCTTGAACTGAAACACTTGAGAGAAAATCAGGAACATCACGTATGATTTATCAGAAAACCTAATACTACTGCTGCAGCCTGAATGGAGCTGTGATTATCCAGCAGTATCACCTCTAGCAGGCAAGAGGCAGAGGGATCCTTCGCTCCCTGACTCCTCCAGGCACCAGAATGTTTTCTTCTTCTCTTAATGTTAAAAGGTGCCAGCAACTGCCGCACTGGGGAGCCTGTTTAGAGGTGGCCATGCTGTGCAAGCCAGGCTCTCCTTACGGGTGCAGCAGCAGGAGCATGTTCAGGAAGGCAGAAGGATTATGTCCATCATGGAGGGAAGTAGGTGGGTTCGTAGTTTGCCCTGCGGTAGCACTCAGCTCAGATCATACCCCTGCTTGGTGTTGTGCACTTACAAGTGTAGCCAACAGTGCCTGTCCAGAGGAGCTTTTCATTTATTAATGCAAACGAGTCAAGGGGAAAAGGGACAGGAAGGGTTACAGCATGCCCAAGAATGTATCCAAACTCAGTGCCTCATCCACACAAGCACTGACTTGCCCTGTTGAAAAGTAGTTCTGCCGTTTTCAGAGAGCTTGCTGTTAGCTGTATTTCCCAAAAAGTGGCACTGAGCCTGTTGCAAGGTAAAGGGAAACAAATAAATACCCTTATCTAGGGCTTATTTTTTAAAAAGGGTCTCAAAAGATAATAAGGCTCTTCAGTTCCCACCAGCTCTGCTCTCCTGATAGCCGTGCCTCAGTTGCCTCGTTTGTTAGGTCGGTAAGGAAAGCTGAATGCAGACATATGCTGTGGGGGTAATTAGTTAAGGTTGCAGGAGCGCTCTAAACATCAATTTTACTGCATGATTAATTTATCCCAGTTAACATTTCCAGCACAATGAGAGAAATGATTTGTAAATACTTGGTGACTTCAGGGCTGCCTTTTGCTTGGTTGCCTTTGCGGTATCTTTTAATTCACTTTTGTGCAAACATTGGCACCAGCTGAGGTTTTTTCAGGTTGGAGATTTTTGCAGGATATGACCGATGCCTTCTCAGGCAAGCTTCATTTAATCACAAAACAAGATTTATTTTATCTGGAAATAAAATTAGATTTAAAATTTTCCAAAATCCCCCTACAAAATAAGAATAAAATTATTGAATTGGGTGTAAGATTGAAAGCAAAAAGCAGTAACTTCCACTAAAAGCACTTTGGGAGAATGCTGCAGGAATGAATTGTAATGCTCCAGGAAGTTCAGTCTGGTTAAACTTTCAAGAAAGCTAACAATCTGAAAGTACGGAAATAAAATTTAAGACCTCCTACAACTTTATTTCTGCCCTTGCAAATCTGACAGTGTCTGGCTTTTCTGTATTTGTGCCTTTAGTGCAATCCTATTCATACTTCCATAGATTCTGAAGTCTGGCGAGACCACACAATGAGAAAAATAACAGCAGATGACTATGGAGGCATGCTGTCATATGAATATAGAGAACTCATGGTGCCCAGTTCAAGAGTTATACTTAAACTGCAATATTTGTTGAACAACGCTGGTTTTGGACAACAGATTTAGAAAATTTGGCATTTTTTTCATGGACGCTTATTCCAAAGGAACGAGGCTAAATTGCAGACTCTGGAGAAGGTTGTGATCTATTTGGCTGGTTCTATTTGTCATTAATTGGAAATGCTGCAAGAATCTGTGCTATCATTTACAGACTGTGGCCTTATAAAGAAAATAATGAAGAAAAAAATCCCAGATAAAACTGCAACAGAAGTTGCAATATGTGATATAAGATGCTGCTAATAAGAGCAAAGTCTCATTGTTTGTGCCAAGAAATGGCACAGCAGAGGCGTGGACATGTATATGCCTGTGCATATATTAACACATACAACTTTCACCAAACATGAGAGACCTAGGCTTTTACAGATGGCAGCTTGAATATCAAGAGCTTTTTTGGAATCTTTTGCCAGTTTCAGGAAGTTTCTCCACTATTCAAATATATCTGGGTTTTGGTGGGAAGTTGTTTTGCCTGTAGCCAGGTGTCCAAAGGAACATGGTGTAGATAGCTGTGATAACCTGGGTGTGTTCATATGTGTCTGTTCATCCTCCTCATTCACTTCTAAACCCATTGGCCAATTTCTATAACGTTTCACCTTGTGGCTGAGGATTCAAAGCTATGGTCCTACAAGTTTAATGGGAAGAATATGCAAGAAGAAGGCCCAGTTCATGCAGTCGTGGAGGAAAAAATCTGCTAAGCTTACCTCTATGTAGACAACAGAGAGTCCACACAGGAAATAGCTTTGAAAACCAGGCTTTATTTTGCTGTTTTATGAACTATGTGCTTTCCAATCCAGAATAAGACCTGCTTTCAATTCTGAGTTGCAAGGCAAGGCTTGGAGAGTATAGTTTCTCCCAAGAAACCACTGGCACAGCAAAATTTGCTCGCTTATCTTAGTGTTATAAGTTTAGCTTAACCTTCAGTGGAATATCTTCTGTATCCTCAGGACAAAAGCTGAAAAATACAGAAACTGAAAGGAAATCTTTTCTCAGAGGACTTCTTCACCCGTAGGGCCTATTGAAGGACTGGCCAAGCATTTTCTGGTGAAGCTTTTCCTTAGAGTTGAGTGAAATTTGAGGGAAGTGTCTGCTGCCTTGCAAATGCTCATTTTTTCTTCCTGGAGCCCAAACCACAACATTTCTTTTTAAACATGGAGTTCCCATTTTCCCATTTTTTTAAGGTTTCATTTCCAGCATCGGATTGTGGCCAAAAAATGCTGGTCTTCAATTACCGAGATTTAATTTACTCTCTTTCTGAACGCTTGGCTTAATCCAGTGCAAGAAGGTAAAGTAATGAACTCTGGTACGGATGAAAACATGGACCAACACTTTGCATTTCATTAGCTCTTGAAAGAAAGCTGAGCAAGTTAGGCAGGGGCCAGCAATATTTTAATTAGCCTTCCAGAGATTGTCTCCTGCAAAAATATTCCCTCTTAATTACATTTGTTAAAATGTCCTGTAACAGGTTAACTCCCTATTTAAAGGTCTCTCCACAGTATGGTTTCAGCAATGTGTGCACGTAAATAAATCCCAGTGCTTTCCCCAGCTTTGCAGGCTTTCATAAAGTCTCTCTCCCATTGGTGGCTGTCACCAAATCAGTCATTGCACAGTCTTCACCTTCATGACGATGGTACCGTCAGTCACAGGATCAGTCCTGTGACCCCTCCATGGGAATAGGCCTTTTTGGCTGTTTTGCTGCAGACAGCCTGCTAGCTTACTCCGCCTTCGAGCTAATTATCACACCTTCTATTAGAGTAATCCCTCTCTCAGTCTCTTCACAAGCTTTTGTCTGAGAGTTTGGAGGAGAGATGACAGGTTCGCCTGGCGCAAGCAGTTCTGTTGTTCAGGGAGGGCAGCATTGGGCTCTGCTGGAGGACAGAGACCTCCAGCTTGGTCACCTGCCGTTCAGCCATAGCTGAATGTTGCAGAAAAGGAGTCTAGTTCCCTGTGTGCCTCAAAGCTGTGTCAACAAGGAGGAGAACAATTCCTTCAGGTCCAAATGGACCTCATGGGCAGTAAGCGTGCAGAAAAAGCTTCTTTCCTGTCCTCTCCCAAGGAGAATCCAGGGAAGGTGGTTCCTTGGTAGGGAACAGCAGAGCTTACAGAGGAACCGCTGCAAGGACTCAGGTGCAGGCTTGCAGCTAAAACCTCTGAGAAGTTTCTGCAAAAGGAAATGCTTCTGCAAAATGTCACAGATGTTTTGTTGCCGTTGTTCCAGTGATGATGATGAATACAGTGTGAATACAGTAAACAAGCAGGAAATATCCTGCATCCTTTGGCATACAATTTTCTGTAATATTTTGTCAGAAATATTACCTTAGTGTCACATAAGAATTATACAGTGCCTCATTCATCCATCCTTACATCTCACCATCACCTCCTGCCTTGTGAAAAAGAGGCAGATCGTGGGATTCCCTGGTCTTGCTATATCCCAGCAGACCCCACCTGGGCAGAAAAACTCCCCATAGTAAGGACTAGGGACATGGGATAGCCAGATTGCAGCTCCCATAACGTACTGCTGCATCTTTCCAGACTGAACCACTCTGTTTTCTGCAGAAATAGCTCCATTTGCCGGCATTGCGCTAGTCTGCAACAAAAAAAACTGAAGTGTAATTTCTGGAGAAGCTGCTCCCTCCGCCTCAATCACAGAATCACTAAATGGCCAAGATTGGAAGGGACCTCTGGACATCATCTAGTCCAACCCCTCTGCTCAAGCAGGCTCAGCTAGAGCACATTGCCCAGGATTGCATCCAGGCGGGTTTTGAATCTCTCCCGCGAAGGAGACTCCACAACCTCTATGAGGGCATTCTGTTCCAGGACTCAGACACCCTCACAGGAAAGAAGTTTTCCCTCGTGTTCAGATGGAACTTCCTGTGGTTCAGTTTGTGCCCCTTGCCTCTTGTCCTGTCGCTGGGCACCACGGGAGAAGAGTCTGGCCCCATCCTCTCGACACCCTCCCTTCACATTCTTGTACACATTGATGAGATTGCCTCTCAGGCTTCTCTTCTCCAGGCTCAACAGGCCCAGCTCTCTCAGCCTTTCTTCAGAGGAGGGATGCGCCCAGGACTCCCAGGTCCTTCTCTACAGACCTACTTTCCAGCAGGTCTGCTGGAACTTAATCATGAACCCAATTTTCTGCTAAAAGTGATTTCATCGGAAAATATTCAGTCAGGGCTGGTAAAGCCAGCAGAGTTTCTGTGCTATCACTAGCTAGCTTTTGTCCCTTCTACAGTGTTGGCAGGTTCTGTTTACGGAGCGCCTAAGAGATGCTGGGGTGGTAGGTGATGCACAGCACTGGGAAACTTTGTCATTTCCAGCTGTGTAAACATTGCTGTGGCTATTTTATGTCTTCCTCACCAGGAAGATATAAGGACAACAAGAAGGGCTTCTTCAAATACATCAGTAGCAAAAGGAAGACTAAGGAAAATGTGGGCCCGCTGCTGAATGGGGCGGGTGCCCTGGTGACGAAAGATACAGAGAAGGCAGTTACTGAACTCCTTCTTTACTTCAGTCTTTGCTGCTAAGGCCAGCCCTCAGGAATTCCAGACCCTGGGGACAAGAAAGTCTGGAGAAAGGAGGACTCTCCCTTGGTTGAGGAGGATCGGGTTAGAGATCATTTGGGCAAGCCTGATGTCTAGAAATGCATGGGCCCCGATGGGACGCACCCACGAGTGCTGAGGGAGCTGGTGGATGTTATTGGTAGGTGACTCTCCATGATCTTGGAAAGGTCCTGGAGACCAGGAGAGGTGCCTGAGGCCTGGAAGAAAGCCAGTGCCACCCCAGTCTTCCAAAAGGGCCAGAAGGAGGAGCCAGGAGACTACAGGCCTGTCAGCGTCCCCTGCATCCCGGGAAAGGTGGTGGAACAGCTCATCGTGGAGGTCCTCACTAGGCACATGGAGGACAAGAAGGTGATCAGGAGTAGTCAGCACGGATTCACCAAAGGGAAATCATGCTTGACCAATCAGATAGCCTTCTCTGGTGGAATGACTGGCTGGGTAGATGAGGGGAGAGCAGTGGATGTTGTCTGCCTGGACTTCAGCAAGGCTTTGGACACCGTCTCCCATCACATCCTCCTAGGCAAGCTCAGGAAGTGTGGGCTAGATGAGTGGAGAGTGAGGAGGATGGAGAACTGGCTGGATGGCGGAGCTTGGAGGGTTGTGATCAGTGGCATAGAGACAAGTTGGAGGCCTGTAGCTAGTGGTGCCCCCCAGGGGTCAGTGCTGGGTCCAGTCTTGTTCAATACATTCATCAGTGACCTGGAGGAAGGGACAGAGTGCACCCTCAGCAAGTTTGCTGATGATACTAAACTGGGGGGAGCGGCTGACACACCAGAAGACTGTGCTGCCATTCAGAGGGACGTGGACAGGCTGGAGAGTTGGGCAGAGAGGAACCTCCTGAAGTTCGACAAAGGCAAGTGCAGGGTCCTGCACCTGGGGAGGAATAACCCCATGCAGCGGTACAGGCTGGGGGTTGACCTGCTGGAAAGTAGCTCTGCAGAGCAGGACCCCCAAGTCCTGATGGACCACAAGTTAAGCACGAGGCAGCAATGGGCCCTGGTGGCCAAGAAGGCCAATGGCATGCTGGGGTGCATTAGGCAGAGTGTTGGCAGCAGGTGGAGGGAGGTGATGCTCCCCCTCTCCTCAGCCCTGGGGAGGCCACATCTGGAGTGCTCCCCAGCACAAGAGAGACATGGCCCTACTGGAGAGAGTGCAGCGGAGGGCTGCCAAGATGATGAGGGGACTGGAGCATCTCTCCTCTGAAGAAAGGCTGAGAGAGCTGGGCCTGTTGAGTCCGGAGAAGAGAAGCCTGAGAGGCAATCTCATCAATGTGTACAAGAAAGTGAAGGGAGGGTGTCGAGAGGATGAAGCCAGACTCTTCTCCCGTGGTGCCCAGCGACAGGACAAGAGGCAAGGGGCACAAACTGAACCACAGGAAGTTCCATCTGAACACGAGGGAAAACTTCTTTCCTGTGAGGGTGTCTGAGTCCTGGAACAGAATGCCCTCATAGAGGTTGTGGAGTCTCCTTCGCTGGAGAGATTTAAAACCTGCCTGGATGTGATCCTGGGCAACGTGCTCTAGCTGAGCTTGCTTGAGCAGAGGGGTTGGACTAGACGATCTCCAGAGGTCCCTTCCAATCTTGGCCATTCTGTGGTATTGTGATTCTGTGATTTTCCTGATTTTTGTGATCCTCTGATTTTTAGTAGCAGAGGAAAAGGAAGCTTTCCTTCCTCAGATCCTGCTACTTGTGTGTGCCAGCACACCATAGACTCCCATTCATGTGTGAGCACTTCCCTTTACCCGTCAGTGTGGCTCTCCAGCAATGGCTTTGGAAATCAAGGTATATGATATGACTGTATAGCTGCTGATTAAGAGCTCGGCCCATATTTTAAACTCAAGTGCTTTTTCCTCTACATTCTCAATCGGCAAGGACTGGACGTATTTGGTATTCACCAAAGTGGAGCTCTTCAAGGCCGTATGTCAGTTCATTTCCAGATAGATCTCGGGTGCATTGCTGAAGGCAGCAGGAAGAAAGTGCTTGGATTCGGCACTGAGAGTGACATAAAAATGTAACTAGAGTGGAACAGTGCAGAATTTGTGTCCCAATAAAGTAGCACAAGCAGGAATAGGTGCTCGCTGGGAGACCTTTCACTGGTAGAACTCTGCATGATGCCGGATCCTAAACTTTCTACTTCCACCAGCATAGGCTCCGGATTAAAGACTCCTCATTCTAGTCCGTTGGACACTATCAGGAACAATATTTCATCCTTCTTATGAATCATGCAGTGGGATTTCTGCAAAGAAATGCTACCACCAAGATGTCAAAATACTGAAGTATGAAGACTGTGTAATGAGATGTGGCAACACTGATTTCCATATTAGAGAAGACTTATCACATAGTAAACTCAGTCTCCCAGTCCAGGCAGCACCTTTGCCTCTTGACCTTAACACAGGAGCACCTTCAGACCCCCAGAAAAGTGGAATATGTCTACAACTGTCTTCCCCTTGGTATTAGAGCATCCTTCTTGTGACTGAACCCAGAGGTGCCCAATAACTGTTATAAAGATCTGTCTGGACGCGAGGTACTGCTCCCATTGCTTCAAGTCATTAAAAGAAGCTAGAGCAGTTTAATCTAGATTCTTTGAGTCACTGCTGAAGCTATCTTAGGGAAAGTACATGACCTCCACTTGTAGAACAAGGCAAGAGTTTTATTGGGAGGGGAGATGGGTAGTCCAAAAGGTGGTTACAGCATGTTCTGTACCTGGAATATGTTTGAAATATGTAGGTCTTATTCAGTTGTCAGGCTCTCATATGCCATTAATTTACTCTAAATGAAGTAAATACTGCGAGTGACATAATAGTAGGAGAAGTGTTGCTATGAAATATGATTAAGAATCACAATCAATTCTACTACAGAAGCACTGAACAGATTTGGATTCCCAATGTAGCAGACCGTTTAGAAATACAGCGTAAGAGAGGTGTCTATTCATAAAAATTTACAAGGAAAATCATGCTTGATTTCAGGGCAGCAGGAAGGTTCAGCCAGTTTTAATTCCTGATTTGACTGTGACCTTACCACTGCTCTTCCTGAATCCCAACAGTGTGATTTTAAACACAAATTTTAAAGCCAGGTCTATATGTAATGATCTAAGTAACCAAGGGATGTTGGGTTTTTTTTTTTTTAAACATCTGTCCTTGGAAGATTTCTTTTCAGCCCAACACATTCCATCACTATGAAAGATTTCCCTTTATAATCTGCACAGTTCTGTCAAAAACCATTAAAAGTCTACCTGTGAGCCTTCCCAATATGCTAGGAGACCGGGATGCTCTGCATCCTTCTGTGGCTGTTCTTGACATCAGCTCCCCAACATAGCATAAGATTTTGTGTTCATATCATCCCAGAAAAGGTAACTCAAAGTCAGGAAGGTTTCTCAGACAACAGCCTCTGGTGCAAAATACGACTGGGACTCAAAATGCTGTTTTTCGTTTGGTATCCAAAGAACCAAACGTTAATTTTAACGTGTGGAAACAGCAGTTTTCCGAAACCATGCATTTATTTCTGTTGTTCACAATGCTTTCAGCAGTGGGAAACTTTTAACAAGGGGAGATTCTTCTTATTTTTAGTTCAATTTTGATATTGGTTTTGATCTTTTCTTTATGGAGAAATATGTTTCTTAGCTTTTCCTTTAAGAGGTTCTGGGCTGTTTATTTTCACAGGCCCTGACTCTTTACATAACAAGCCTGCAACTAGTATGTGATAGAACCGCAATATGCTGCTAAGAGTGCTGCTGCTTCCAAGGCAAAATTCACATTTAATGCATGGTCCAATTTGCTGTGTGACTGGATTTCAAGTCATAGCAGTGGCCTCTTTGGTGTTTCAGCATGTGGTTAAAAACACTTCCTCAGCTGATGTCCCTTTGCAGCCTGGAAATACCGTCAACACATTTCTTTTCTTGTTTTGCAAAGGAACATGTGCCCAGTGTCAGTTTTATGTTTTACATTTTGCAGCCAATGCTATATTTCCCCACACACAGAAAGGCAAAAGATTTTCCTGGGTCGAATGGCTTTTATTTGAGTTTGCAAGGATGAGCCAACAAGGAAGAGGAAAAAGAAAGTCTTCATCAGAATAGCAAAATACCACATGGAAAAACCCTTATATAAAATAAGATTTATCAGCATTATATCTAGTGCCCCTGTTCGTGGATTAAAATCTGATTTGTAGTCAAAGGGGAGAGACAGGCTGGAAGTGACTGTGTGAAGAAGGAGGAATTGGCTTCTGGAGGGGCTAACACATCTCCATCTACGGAGTGATGCTAGGGAGTGAGCTTATGTTAAAGCCTTAGATGAGGGGAAAGGGGTCTGGCCTAGCCTGAGACTTTTTTCTTCTGCTCATTGCAGAGTTGCAGCTGGAACCAAGCAGGTATAGCTGAATTTGGACATCTTTCATCAAACCTTTCACATGCCTTTGTATCTCTTCTTACTTTGTCTTAATAACTGGGTTGGACTGTGAGTTATCCTTAGCATGTTTCTGTAACACATGAGGAAAATTCATTAAGTGTCCTTGAGGAAGATCATTAAAAATCGGGCCACTTTGAAATGCCGGATTTTTGTCTTTTTTTTCTCCTTCTAGCTCAGAAACAATTTTCATTCTCCAGAAACTTTCCCCAGAGTCACATCTCCTTGGAAACTTCTCCAAGAAATGTCCATGGAAAATATTGGTTGCATAAAATGGGCATTTTCCACTTGCAGAACCATCCAGCGGAAAATTCTTGGCCCATCTTAGATTGTTGGCCTTATTCTGGAAGGGTTGTGCTCCATTAGTAAACAAGTGCTACAGCGAAGTATGTAGTCTTGTTAGGATGAATTTGGCCCTCTCCTGTGATTTAAAGAAAAAAAAAAGAGCTGTCTGCAGTTGGCTTTGATCTCAACATGGGCTCATACAAAATATAGTTCCCAAGGGCAAGAATAGCATAAGATAAGGAGAAATTTCCCCAAGGGTCTTATGTCCTGTGTATGGGATACAGCTTTTTGCTAGAAGTGAAGGTGTGAATGTCAGCTTCATTTTCAGTCTAGTTTAGCTGAAGAAAAAAAAGAAAAATTATCATATTATACAATTTGTGTATGGAGACCGTGGTCTTTACCATTAAAGCTGGGCGTAGTTCACAGAGTTGCTTTCATTTCCTGTGGGTAGATGAGAGCGTATAAGCATTTCCCATCTGGACGTTTCCACCTTACCAGGTCCTCTGCATTCTAGTGACCAACTGGTTTGGCCCTGTTCTCCCCCACTGACACAATGGCGTTTTTAAGACTTTTGGTCTTTTCTACGAAAGCTCTCAGAGTTACAGGACAGTATGGGATCAGGGGCTATTTTGTGACTTTGAGGGCACAGAGTCTCCTTGAGGAGGAGGTCCTGGCCCAAGTGCAGGGAGGTTTGAGAGTGACGGTAGACTGCGTTTGGCTACCCCAGGCCCTTCTATCCCTACAGTCTCAAGGCACATGAGGCAGCCCACAGGTCACAGCTCTTCTCTGTTGGGCCTTGGGCTGTCGTTTGCTCATGTTCAAAGCCGGGAAGCCATGGTGCTGCACTTCATCACTGTAATTACAAGCACAAAGCTCTGGCTTTGTGCTCAGCATTTTCCTCTCTAGGACTGTGCTACTTTAAATGCACACTAAATCTAATTACTGAGCGCTCAGCTCTACGACACAGCCATACTAGTTTGTTCAAAGGCGTGCTGCATTGTTGTGCATGGTGTTCAATCAGTGTTGCTGTACTGCACAGTGGAAGGTACCTAGTGCAGCACAGTCTTTCCCTAGTCGAGATTTGCTGGAGTGGCCCTGCAGCACTAATAGCTGTACCTGAAACCACATGCGTTAATGGGATTCAAAAGCTCTTTCTTGGTCTTAGTGGTTCTTGGTCTTAGTGGATTGGGTTGTACTATGATTGTCAGGTCTGTTGGACCCCGAGATTTCTCTACCTGCATCCTCAGCTGCCCAACTGGCAGTTGCCTGGCTGCATAAATGTGAGGGTGTGAGAGAGGTAATGCTCCCCGCTGAGGCCAAAATACGGGTTTCTGGACCACACTTAAGGGCAGAGACAACTTGAGAGGACATCTTGCTCAGCTGTCCTTGAAGATATGCTCAAAGTCTTTGAAAATCCTTTTTCCTATCATTGGACCAGATCGAAGCCTTGTCCTTTTTTTTTTCTTTTTTTTTTCTTTTCTTTTTCTTTTTTAATTAAAAAGGATTTCCTTAAAGGGCCATTGTATTTAATGCTCTATGTCTTCTCTCCGTGACAGAAGGCACTGCATGACTATAACTCAGGTTATAGTCATGCAGTGACTATAAATAGGAGCAGAATTACTCCTGGTTTGCCCCATTCCCCCTAAGTCATCTTATTTATAAACAGCACCCTGGAAAAATCTTGCTTGACAACTGCTTGCTAATGAGGAATCCAGATTGCTTCCCAGAAGCATTGTTGAGCCTTGCAGGGTAGGAACTTTTGCTTTTGCTTATAGCTCCTTAACTACCACTGCTGAAAGACCCAGGAGTATACAGGGAGATTCCCAGTAACTCTGCTAATGAAGTAGGAATAGATGAGCACTCTGAATATTTGTTGACTGATTACTATAGAAATAATGAATCAGGGAAACACATTGAACAGGCAGTTCTCTCTCATTCAGAAACCAGCAAATTTAATTAAGTCTAAATAGCACTTAGAATGGTGAATTCTGAATCGATTGAGGGGCAGAAAACTCCACAGAGCATTTTGTCAGAAGCTCTGTCTGATTCCCCCGATGCTTGAGTGAAAATTAAGAAAAAGAGATCCTTTCAGAAACCTATTCCCCTCAAGGCTGGAGGCTGTTAGGTTCATTTCCAAAACAGATTTTGCTTCCAAGAGTTAATTGGTCCCCAGCCTTTCCAGAGACATGAATATTTACTGAATTTTGCATCCGAGTCTTTTTCGGTTCTCAGCGGTGCAAATCAGTAGTGACTGCACTGAAGTCACTGAGGCCACACTGGGCTAGGAATGTGAAGATGATGCCTTATCTTGCAGTGCATCCTCATGTGAGCTGCTCAATCAGCTTGATTCAACCAAATTAACTCTTTACACACTGCACATGTAAAGAAAAGCCATGGACTTAATGCTTTGTTTCATCCAACAAGCCTACTTGCAAAGTCCTGAACAGAGTATGCATCACAATCTAATTAAATCTGTGGTTGAGGTGAAGCTAGCGTTGGGGACACAGCATCTGCTCTTGGTCTTAACCCATCAGCAGCTCTGCTGGGTCAGCTGCATTACACGGTTTCCAAAATTATGAGTAGAGACCCAGTTTCCTAACCAGCCTCGCCAAAGTCATTGTGCAGTTCTGCTGTTTAGTGAAGAGCAGAGGTTATTTTCTGTCCTCCTGGGCGACCGTGCTGTAAGCTGACAAAGCAGTTGGTGCTCTGTGGTACGGCTGCTAAATGCTAATGCTAACCTGTCTGCCTCCCTTCTCATAAAGTACATTTCCCCCCGCCTCCCCCCCGGCATTTCCAAATAGCTCTGACCACAGGAAAGCACACGTAAACCTAGGTTAACACATTTCAGCAAAAATCCCAAAGCCAAGAAGTCCTTTGCAAGGGATATAGCAGAATAAGTGTGACATCCTTCAAAGAAATTCTAAAAAGCGAGGAAATGCCCAGTTCCGGTGGATCACCTAAGCCCCGGGCCAGCACAGGCTCCCTCCCCAGAGCGCTTGCCTGTATCCTCTGGTAACCTGCTCTCATTCTCCCACCCTAGTAACATGGGGCTTAATAGACAGGGTGAAGCAGGGAGTCCCCATATGCTTTCACTGTGACTGAGTCCAGTGCAGGCTCAAGAGGGGCTGTAAGCACATTATGTCCAAGCTTGGGTGCCTTTGGGCTGCTCTGCCCATGGACATCGCATTTGGCATCTGCTCTGTGTTAAGGAAGGGCTAACCTCTGGGTATATTTGAGGTTGAAGCGTCCAGCCTTCCATGAGTCCAGGCCACACAGCAGAGGATATCTAAAGTCTCAAGGCTATTCTATCCCACCTGAAGGCATCTAGACCCCCAGCTGTGAGCTGGTAACCCTGGACACTCTTTAGAGTCAATGGTGACTAATTTGTAGGTGCCTAAACCATAGAGCAGGAGAATCTCGCATCTGGCCCTAGGACTTGAACTAAATCAGCATGTGCATATTGGGACTGAGAGGTTATCTACATTTTAGTAGTACCCAGACCCATGTGGAGCTGGGAGACCCCAGACATATTTTGGAGGAATACATGTGATCCTTACCTCAGGCAGCCAGGGACTTCGCTCTCACTACATCTCCTAACTCTTTTAATGGCTTCTTACAAAAGTTCTGCTGAACTTTTTGCATTTCCCAGCTGCCTGTATTTATTTTAAAATAATTAGAGGGTTTTTTTCCTATTGGTCTTTTTTTTGTTTAATTTTGGCTGGAGCAATAGTAACCAACATTACTAAGGGCAATTGATTGAGAGGGAGCTCCTGAGATAGCAATTTCTTTTTTAATTAGAGCATTCAATAGATCCCATTGGAAGAAAGTCCGTTAATCAGTTTTTAAATTGTGCTGTGGAGAGTTACAGCAAACACAGACATGTTATATGGATGCTGCTGTTTTGAAGGGCAGAGTTTAACTAGAGGCAGAAGCAAGTGATGTAGCTGGAGACTGCACAGATGTTTTTTGACTATGATGGGAAGCCGTAAAACAAAGAGCAGTTCGAACAGGATCAGATTTTTTTTTTTTTAAAGCTTAAAAAGAACAGAAGTGTTTCTAAGATTTTTTTCCCCTTCTCTCTGGGGAAATTAACTTGCACATTATGCCACTGACTTATTCACAGCAGAGGAAAATGAATTGTTTGAAGTAATACTTTTGGCAATTCTTTTTTTAAAGTCCCAGCATCAAATCCTTTTGTCTCCTCTTCTCAGCTGCAGAACTGGTAACAATATTGGGTTTTAATAAACAATATTCTGTTTCCTAGCCACTAAGTATGCTGATTTTGCACACAGTATTCCTTTTTACTGCTCAGTCGTTCAGTATTTAACTACCGCTTCTTTCTAAGTCTAGATCAATTTTGTTTTTCTTAACAAAAAAAAATCTCTGTTATGTTGCAATTGTTTGTAATGCTCTAAGACACCAGTCAACAACTGCAAGTTGCTTTTCATGGGATTTAGCATGCCCTGAGTCTTGTAAGTTTAGCATGAAGACTGTTTTACAAATGGGGAAACTGAGGCACCGAACGCACTTCACAGCCGTTCCTCCAGCAAGCTATTGCTAGAACAAGAGTCCGGGTAGATTTATTGAAGTCTCAAGGTGACACATTACTGTGGAGATCCCTTTATCTCGCTCTTACACATCAAATATCCTAGCAGCTCACACAATTCATGCGTTCAAAACATGGCTTTCAAACATGCTTCTAATGAATAGTTCATTTTAATAACGCATGTGTTCCTGCACGTGTGAGATGCTGTTTTAAAAGCAAGAAGGCGAAGATGTAGTAGCAGGAACTATTAAAAAATGGTGTGTTAGAGCAAGTGTTTTTTCTGGTTCCAGGAAAGAGAAAAAACAGAGAGACGGAGAAAGGACCTTCTAAACTGGCCATTAATTAAGTTGAGTAGAAGCTTATTAACTGCTTAGTGACCCACTTACCAGAGGGCAAAGCACAGATGAAGAACTTTCGTCATCATATAACGAGAGTTAAAGTGGATGGTAAAGTCATATTGAATATCTGTTAGCTGCATCTCCAAGCAATCGCCTAGGATCTAAGGGAAGTGGCAACCTTTCCCAAACAGGGAGTGATACGGTAGAAAAATTCACAAGGTATAAGAGGAGATTTTTCCAAACTTTCTGGAGATTTCACTTGCGAGCGTAAGAACTGTCAAATTAGATTAGACCTAAGATCCATCTAGACCATTACCACGTCTCAGGAAGGCTATGCTTCATCATCAGCAAATGGATGGGAAATAATCTGTTTTTCACTTTCTTAACCCGTTATAATTGACAACTGATTTGATCCATGGAGTATGTGGTCTACGGTGACTTCTGATATCTTTTTTATCGTTAACTATTAACAATTCTGGATATTCTTACTGTCCATGTACAGATCAGACCTTCTTTAGTTTCATACAAGTCACAGTAATGATGGTTAAAAGTCATTTCCCAATGAGAAATAATAGACTCTTCCCAGGCTCATGTTTTATTTACATTACATACTTTCCTAAAGTGTTGCAGGAAATATATCATCTCTTTTAGGGCTGTTGGGGAGTTTTTTGTTTATGCTTTTTAATAGGACTACTTTTTTCCTTCCTGCAAGCTAAGAAGGGTTCGCAGAGCTAGTGCAACTCTGTGGGTCTGGAGAGGAGAGAAAAAATTGGAAGTGATAAATGCTGGGAATTAAAAGTGATCTAAAGTAGCTGTCACATTATAATGCAATTTTCAGGTCCAATATCTCATGTTGTGCAAGATTTGGACGTAGATTGCACGCGCCATTGGAGAGGGAGCACTCACCCCCGATCCCAGGCACATAAAGCACCGGGTCCACATAGGGAATATTTGCAAGATCCAATAATAAATAATAATAATAGGACCTTAAATATGTCGCTAAGCAGGGCTGAATAATGCCTCTCATATACTGCAGACCACTGCTACCAGAGAGTTTCCTTCTGGAGGGGGAAGGCAGGATTTTAGTGACATATCCAAGGAAAAGCAGAGGAAGATTGTCTGAAGGCTGCCAGAGGCTGTCAGGAACCAGGGAGTGCGGAGAGGGCAGGATCCGATGACGCTGTCACAAGGTGCCACTTAATCGCACCGTACCCTAAAAGGCCTGCGTGCAGGGGGAGGTGAGCCGCATCCTTTTTAACACCAGCTCAAGGAGAGTTTTTATTTTTTCTGTGGCAATAGGTAAAGCCTCTTGGACCAGAAATGAGGCAGCTTAGGCTTTGGAAAAGGAGCCAAACAACAGTCTATGACCTTAGGAGCTCTCCCTACTTGAGATCCTTGCTATACCCGCTTTTTTTTTCCAAAAGGAAGCATAACAAAACGGTGTGGTTTGGGCGTGGAAAATTGGCTCTTTGCAAAGCTCTCCCCGATCACTCAGGCTAATGACCACTCTGCAGCACATAATAAGTTTTCAATCTGATTTAAGAGGAAATTCTATTGATCATCACTTTCTGCCCAGACCTCTTAGTGCAGCGCAGAAACTCGGGGCTGCTTTGCATTCCAGGCAGGCTTGCACTGTGCCGAGTCAAAGTAAGGGAAATTAATTCAGTACAATTTTTAAAGTGCACTAGGTTAAGTCTGACATGCCTTTCATCTGGTAAGACACAGTGTCCTGCATGTCACGCTCATGGAGGCAAAAAGGGATTGAGACAACCAAATGTACAATTGAGAAAATAAGATAATTCGTATCAATTCTTGACATGTGTTTTGGGTTTATATTTCCAGATCTCATTATTGATCTATTATGGAACTATTGATAAAGAGACAGTGAAAAATCCACATAGATGTATTGCTTGCAGATAAGTATATGGCTGGTCCTGCTGGCAGGACAATTTGCTGAGGAGCCACCAAAATTCAGGAAAAGGTCAGTTAGATGTATCCTGCAGAAAGCAATAACTGTGGTATGAAGTGTGCAAGGGGATGATGGACTCTGCCAGTGTGAGAAGGATGAAGGTGTCTGTGAAGGGAGAAAAGTCTCCACGAGATGGAGGGAGACACCAGAATAAGGTCATGGCAAAATGTCATGCCATCGCTCTGCCTGTTGCTTGCAGAAAACCTGGCCTCAGTTTACCTGGCAGCTGCCTCTGTCCAACAGCGAACCCACAAATAAAGCCCTCCAGCCCACCCCACCTCTCCTGCATCCTCTCCTCTTTCTTCTTGATCACCTCTGCTTTGGGTCCCGGCCACCCTGCTGTGTCCTCCAGCCAAGTCCTTGCAAAGCCTCCATGGCTCCTATCTGCCCAGGCCCATTCTCTGCTGCTCCTTTCCTAGGTTTCTTCTGGAGTGCCTCATCCTCAGCAACAAATGCAGAGAAATGGTGTGCAGAGAGGAGTGATGGCCTTTCTAAAAACCTGCAGAGCTAATATGTGCTCCAAGGTGCTATGAACTCCAAATCCCGGAGTCTTTATCGAAGTAAAATTTCCCAGGGGAAAGTGAATCTTGAGACTGTCAGCTGAAGGGACTTGGCAGAGACTAAGTGGGTAAGGTAGAGAGCCCTCAGTTCAGCAGAGAGTTTAACCTATGCTGTCAAGCCAGGAAAATCAATATGATGATGGCACATGTGGTCGAGAAATTGCTGAATTGGGGCCAGTCCTCTCCTCTCAGTGCCGAGCTGGATACTAGCACTTTGAATTAAATTAGGGAGCAGCTTGACAGCCAGGGAAGATTTGAGTATACTAAGGTATTACAAAATGCTGGGGAGGTTTTTATTGTTGGTTGGTTTTTTTTTTTTTTTTGCCTCTGTGGAAAACAAGCCCTGAAACATTCCCCCTTCCCCTGCAAAAATGTTTCCAAGGACATTTGCAGCTGACTTTTTATTGAAGCCCAATTCTTTCCAGAAAAAAAACCCAAAAACAACAACAGGTATGCACTGGGCTGAAAACTGTTGAAAATGAGATTTTGGTGAGCTGTGGAAGTGGGGAATGCAGTTTTCCATCAGGAAGAAATTCCTACTGGTTTTGAGGAAGACTAACACATTCTGTTGGAACTTAGTCTTCTTTTTTTTAATTTCATCAATATGCTAAGCCATAAAATCTTCTACAAAGTATCTCTTTCTCCCTACCTCATGCTAAAAAAGACTTCTTGTTAAAGTGAGAGCCACAGTCTTTACAGGTTTGGGGGGTCCAAAGGAAGGGAGGATTTACCAGAGGGACAAGGAGGGATTGAAGCTGGGTGTGCTGCAGGGTTATTACAGCACAGATGTTTGCAGCTGCATTGCTCCTCCATCTGCTTCAGGGGAGTATGTGGCCCTCAGCTAAAACACCAAACCCTTTTTTGCAGTAATTCAGCTGGCAGGTGACAAAAACAGGAAAGGAAAACCAGGACCTGTTCCAGATGCAGAGAGGAAATACTTTGCTTACTTGCTGGGTGTTTTCTCCCAAGCAACACCGGCCACTCAGGGCTTTGCAGATCTGTCAGCCCCCGGGGATGGTGCATAATTCACGGCCAATAGTTTCTCTGGTAGCTGAAATTTGCTCTGGACTGTAATTTCTTCCAGTTCATTCCTTCCTGGTGTTTGAGTCATGTTAGTAAGTGTGCAGTATTCAAGACCTGAGCTCTGCTGCTGAGCTGTGATTGCTCCGATAAGCCTGAGGTATCATTTCTGATCCATGGCTGGAAGTGCATATTATCCATTTCCAGAGTGACCATCTGCCTGCAAAAATTTGAAATGTGTCATTTGCACATGCTGTTTTCCAGCAGAACTGGCTCCTTGAGCCAAGGATGACAGCCCCCAACCACAGCAAAGAGCAGCTCTGCTTTGGGGCAAACCTTACCTGGGTACTCTGCCCCGGGCAGCCCTTCGACGGCACCTCACCCTCCTTCCCGTCACCGAGCCTCATTTTACAGACAGGGAAACTGAAGCACAGAGTGGTGAAGAGATGTGTTGGAAATCCGGCAGATCCGTTGGAGAGTTGGGACTAGGGGAATTACTAATATTCCCCCTGATGCTCTGCCTGTGAGGCTGTCCAGCCTCCTTGCTAGGGTCCCACAGACACCCACTTGGGAGTTCCTTTTCATGAAAGAAGGCAAGATCCCCTTGCTACCCACCAAGATATGTGTCCTTAGGCGATGGCAGAGTTTGCACTGGGTGAGGGAGGGGAGAAGCAAGCTCTCCCCCAGTGCCCTATCAGACAGTGGTGTCAAAGCTTTCATTTGTCAACGCAAAGCCTCACCCTGGATCCTGCAGTGACAAATCATTGTCACTATGATAGTCAAGCTGCAGAGACAGGTCATTTATCACGACCCTTTGCTAAACGATGCACTTTTCTTCCTCCTACTTGGCCCTTGCAAGGCTAAGAGGGCTGGATTTTTTGTGCACATACTGGCAGAGATACCTGCGCCCATGCAGCTGCCAGTCAAAGCCTAAATTACCTAGGGATGCTGGAGGGGAGAACAGTAGCTGGGCTTGCAGCATCCTTCCAGGCACCCTCTGCCATGGAAAGGCGGCGGCTCTCTCTCTGGCCAATACAAAGGCACTTGTTGCTCTTTACGTCTCCTGAATGCTAAGCCAGGCTTACAACATTCTCTGAACATGCATCCATCCTCAAGGTCGGCTAGGTAACTCGTCTCACTCATACTTTTGTGCTAAAACCGGGAAACATATTGGATTGGAAGTAGGAGCTAATAAGGGCAGCCTGGTAGCTGGGAGGCTTTAGGAGATGGGAGTTCATGTCCCTCTGACACCCTGCTGAAACTTGTGCAAGATTCAGTGAATTAAAATGCATGTGGCTGAGTTTAATGCCTGCGTCCCGTAAGGACTGACTTCAGAAGAGTCACATTCCTTGACTGGATTCACAACAACTCGTTTGCCAAGTGGAAGCCATCAGCTGACCTTGCTTTCAGGCTGGCTGAAGGTTTCGTTGCATTTGCCATGAATTCACATGAATCCAGTCAGTCACAGCAGTTCAGCTGTAACTCATTAAGGCTCAAGGAGGGGCTTGGTCAGAAACCGATAAATATATGCTGCAGCAGGGGCTCTGCTTTGGGAAATGGGGTTTGAGTTCTTCTGTGGGTCTTAGGGAGGCTGTGTAATGGTCAGAGATAGTTGTGTGTGTCAGATACAGAAAGTTTTGCAGGATAATATAGTTTGGAAGGGATCTGGAGGTCGTCTAGTCCCACTGTTGATGTGAAGTGGGGCTGCTTGGATCGTATTGCTCAGGGTTTTGCATTAGGGTCTTCTATGCAGGACAACACAATTCAGCTTTGCTCTGGTTAGCCAGTCTACCTTGCTGTCCTAAAGAGGATATTTAGCCTTGAAACAGGATGCTGAGGGTAGAAAGCAATACTATAAATTGTTTTCTCTATTTAATAGAGTGGAGTGAGCTCTCTGAAGCAAAGCATTTATTGAATCCTTTCTGCCACTTTCTCTGATCATGGCAAATGACTTCTCCTTTTCACTGACTTGTTCACAAGCTACTGTTATTTGGAAGAGTGGCTGGTGTGGGAATATATTTCAGCCTGTGGATTTGCTCACAACTTCTTTCCAGTGGCTTTTGATTCTCCTTGTTCATCCATCCGCTGCTCCCAGCGTGTGTGATAGATTTCTGAAGTCAATATGATGTTGTTTCTTCCCAGTGGTTGGCGTAGTCCTATACAAAGATGTATAGACTCTGTCAGGCTGAATAGGCCAGCTACTGAGCTAAATAAAAATAATGATTTTGATTTGTCATGTTTTTCTATATATCTAAGTAACTTCTAAATTTAAAGTAGATGTTTATTTACAAGGAACTTGTTCTTGTTCGCTTTCTTCTAGTTCAAAATTGCTAAGGTGCAGGTGTACCTTCTGTCAAACCATAGATTCTAGAAGGAATTGAGACAGGAGCTAAAGAAATGAGTATGTTTTCCTGCCAAGAGACTCTGAATACTTACAGGCTAACATATTACATGTCAAATACTGCTCACAACAGAGAAGTTACCAGCTGATGCGTTGGATTCATTAATTTGACAAAGCCTGGTCCTGATTTTGGGTCCCCTCCTCAAAGCTGGGAGTGATCTCCCAGCTGCAGGGGACTGCACGTTAGCTCTCTCCATCTCGGCTGTGTGTCAGGATCCCATAAGAGTCCCTGGGCAGACAAACGGGAGTGTCTAAGCCCCCTTCTCAAGTAGAAAACAAATATGGAGGATCTGGAAACTAGATGAGGTTGAACCCACTCCCCAGATTTTTGTCTGACTTATTTAAATTACTCCTGGCTGGACACTGAGCTTTGAATAAGCCCCATTGGCTTGGTGTCAGGGACACAAGGTCAACCCCAAGCATGTTATCCTTTTGCTTGTCACAGGGCCTCATCCTGCTTTAAGGTGGGCCTGAGTACCTTCTCTGGAGTCGCAGTTACTGCCTAACGCTGAAGAAAGGATTTATTTTTTAGACAGGCCTTGGAGCTGAGCCAGCCCAGTCAGTCTGAACTCCTGTAATTAGTCAAAATCTGAAGGTGAATTGTTTTCTGACAAAAGATGTAGGCAGATGGGGGTTTTGTAAGGCTTCATTAGTCTGGACCCTGGCAGGGCTGGTCTTCTCAGCTCAGTGGCCTGAGCATGTGATGGAGAGCAGATTCCAATATGTATAATTAACAAGCACTGAATAATTTGGCAGATTGGAAAAACATTTCAATATGTGTTCTAACAGGGGAGGTGATTGGCATTTCTGTGTTACCTCTTTGCTAAGAAACCTTCTAATAAAGATGTCAGCAATGCACACTAAACAGGCGGGAGGTGATCTGGTGGCCCTTGCAGGATGTGGTGCACACCTCCATGCTGGCCGTGGCCATGCAACAGTCGGGACTCTAAATGGGTCAGGTTTAATAACGTCACTTCAGGTTGGCACAGGGCTGGGAGCATGTGGTCGTATGTTCATAAACCCCTGCAGGATCTGTGACAGAGGATGGATGGGGAAGGTGGGCTCAGTGCTGCTTCTGGAGCAGAGGAGGCCGGGGGAGAGGGCCTGTCCCTCCCAGTGTCCATCTTCCTCCTTGCTGCCTGCAGCTGGATTGTAAACTTCCTCATACACAAAACAGCGGTGCCTCAAAGCAATCCACAGTGTGAGAGGGCTGTAGGTTAGGAGAGGAGCCTTCATGAGGATGGGCTGACTTGAGCTGCGCTGCAGATGCTGGCCGTGAGGCCCTGTAAGACCTTGGATACATGTCTGACTTACCCTGTGCCTCAGTTTACCCTACTGGCAAGTGACTGACGGAGCAGCGGAAAAAACTCTCTATGTGTATTACACCTCCCAGGCTGAATTCCTTATGCAGAGACAAAAGAATACCAAGACTGGCTTCTCAGCTGCTGGAGCCCTGCTGTTTGCATGGACTGGGTGTCAGGATCTCATCTGGAAATGTTTCCCAGCCCCACGGCGACTGGGCTGTTTAGTCATATTTGCGGAAATCCTCTGCCCCATCTCTTTCTCCCTTTTCTCTACGTCATTATCGATTTCTATTTAATGACAAGCTGGAGTTTCCAGCAAGGTAGAGCCATCCGGTGTGTGTGTAGCACAGAAGGACGGACCCTGCACTAGGAACAGGTGAGAGAAAGAGCTGCTCATTCCCTGGTATACAGATTTCCCTCCATCCAAGCAGGAAAGAAAGGGGCCTCCTTATATACAGTCTCCAAAGGAATACTGCACTTACATCCCATTTTTGAGTCAATCTCATTATCCAGAAAGAAAACTGGCTGGAAATTTGCTTCCAAATATTTTTTTCCCCTTCAAAAACCTTTGGACAAGATGGACATTGCCCTGGGAGATTGTTTTTGGTAAGACTTTGTTGCAAACGCAGCAGGAGCTCAGGAAAAGAACCTGAGAAAAACCTGAACCTGAGAAAAAACTTCTTCACTGTGAGGGTGACAGAGCATTGGAACAGGTTGCCCAGAGGGGTGGTGGAGTCTCCTTCGCTGGAGATATTCAAAACCCGTCTGGATGTGATCCTGGGCAATATGCTCTAGGTGACCCTGCTTGAGCAGGGAGGTTGGACTAGATGATCTCCAGAGGTCCCTTCCAACCTAAACGATTCTGTGATTCTGTGATTCTGTGAAAAGTGAGTTGTCCCAACTCTCTGCCCTTCCACCCTCATCACTGGCCTACTTCTCTGTCATTTCTGCCAGCAGATATATGGGAGCGATCCGCAGCCTTCGTTTCAGCATATCGGTCTGTTGGGCAGAGACCAGCCAGCCTGCAGGGCCTGTAGCCAAGTCCCCCTGCATCTTCTACCAGTTCTCAACAGTCGTCCTGCCACATCCTGATAAATCTAATGGCACAAGGCAGCTAATTAAGAGAAAGGCTCTCCAGTTCTTCTTTCCTATGACGCTTTGTGTCCTGTAATTGCGGCAGGTTTCCTAGCTTGTTCCCTTTACTGATTAATCATTGGAGGTACTACAGCAGACAGTTAAAATATCCCTTGAACAGAGGCAGAACAGTTTAGTGGGTTTGCGTTTCAAATCCAATCATTTCAAAATGAATTGAGGAAAGTTTCATTAATTGAAACAAAAGAATGAATTTCCCTTTCTGTTTGTTTGTTTTCCTTCCACCAACATTTTTAGCAAATATTGACCCAGACCCTTCAGTCTCGTGGTGGCTACTGGTCTTGGGTTGGAGGCAAAGTCAGTATTCATCAAGGGATGCAAGGAAATAAAAAAGAAATGACTTAGTTTTGCCTTCTGTTTTCTCCTGAGCCATTCCTTTTCATCGTGCCCATCTTGCCCCGAGCTGGTCCGAGTTCAGAGCAAACCATACCCCCTTTTCCCCATGTATCAGGGACGCTGCAGTCTGGACCCATCTGCCAGCTTGCATATTCCTCCTGCTCCAGGTCAGCAGTGGTGGGCTGCCTGCTGAAGAAACACAGATGATGAATAGGTGAAAATGAGCAGTGCAAGCACCTCCAGCGCCATGAGGAAATGTCTGGGTCTGCTCTGGGAGGAGTCGTAAAGCTCATCTGTCCGGGAGAGACATTATCTAACTGTCTCCAACGGCAGAAGAGGGGGAAGGGAATATGATCAGAGACGAGACCTTCCTGTCTTTCATAAATGTCACTTTTGGTAGTGAATGTAGTGAAAGCAAATGTCAGCTTCTTGATGTGAGACTAGTTCTTGCTTCACAGGCTCTTATTGATGAATTAGAAAATGCACCACCTGTTTTAAGGGTTTCTCTGGCTCACTCTGCAATACTGGGGTGCATTATAATCTATTGAGTTCCTCCTCACAAAATCTCTGCAGCTGGATGCTCTACTAAACAATTTTTCCCAAACCCATCAGGGTGCAGTGGCAGCAAAGGGCGGGGGTTCGAGTTGTCTCTGTGTGCAGCGGAAACATCTTTACTGCACCTCACTGGCAAAGTCCCTTTGTGGGTGATAGCGATCTGGCCTGTGGCATTGAAGGTGGGATTCACCAGGCCAGGAGTAGTCACCTGCATCAAAGTGAGCTTCTACTGCACAAAGGCTGAGAGAGGCTGCAGGGTCCTCCGTCATTGCACAGAAAGCAAAAAGCTTTAAAGCAAGAAGTTCGGCCACAGTTATTTTTGTTTCTTGTCCCAGCATGAACTTAGTTAAAATAAAAGGCTAGCTGAGTAGTGCTCATGCGTTAGAGCATCCCTTTGAATGGGCTTTTTCTTCCTCAGAGCTAACATGGATTTCCCTGAACTGGGAGCTGCATGTGGGCCACACTTCAGCTGGACCCGTACCATAGCCATAGTTTGACCAACCCGCGCCTGGCTTCCACTCAAATCCCCTTGCGAGTCTCAGCGGGGCCCTAAGACAGCAAAATCCATGTGCATGAAAACCTTGTCCTGTGCAAATCCAGCACTGATCTCTGCCTCACTGATAAAAGCTTAAACTAGCTCTCCTTACTACAACCGCAGACAGTAACACGAATGACACTAATGGGCCTTTTCCTTGCCTTTTGCTTAATGCATCATTCATGGGAGTTTTTCAGGACCTTCTCCCGGCTGCTCTGGGAGGCAAGCCTGGTTGCAGCCATTGTGAGTAGGAAGGGGAACTTCAAAACCCTCTGGAATAATCTCTGTAATAGCCATCAGTTAGTCACTTATTTTCCTGCCTATGCCACAGTAATGCATTTACGCTTTTTAGGAAGGTTAATGTGATGGCCTAGCTAGCAAAGAAGTGGACCTGCTAATGATCCCATCACAGCAGGGAGGCACCCAGAGATGTCTCTCCCTTCTCATCACTTCCGCGCAGAGGATGACAGCGGCGCTGATCTTGCTCCCTGATTTCAACACGCTGATGAAACCCTCTGGCTCCAAGTGCCTCTGGTGTCTGTGGATGGGTGGCGATAATTGTGCTGGAGGACAGTGAGCAATGGAGATGTTCAAGCGTGGGGTCATGTAGGAAATTACAACCCTGGGGTGCTTCTGAGTGTTTCTTGCTGCTGAGAAGGAGGGAGCTGTCATCTTATGAAACACATAAGATTTCTCAATAGAATAGCACTTTTTTTGAGCCTCTGCTTAGGTGTTAGTGACTTCTGAATGAGAAAGAAAAAGCAAGGGATTACCAACAGCCCTGGCTGCATGAGGAAGGGGCTGGGGTGCAGCTCTTAGTGGTGACTGCAAAACTCATAGGTGATTTTCCTTGTTCAGCAACAAACTCGCTGCATTACCTTGTGCGAGGGAGTTGTGCTCAACTCACTGACGTGCAAAACATGAGTAGAAAAACGTAATGATGGATGTTCACGATAGGAGGAGAGGGGGACTCGACTTTTGGCTTATTTAAACAACCCATGTTGCAAAATACCCTCAAATCTTGTGGTCTTGTGGATCTAAATCTGTAAAGTACTTTCGCCAACTCACTGCTACGTGTACATCCCTTAAAGAGGTGCTCCGTTCACTGAAGGCTTCTGGCTCATCACCCCCTCTTCTCCCTCAGGGCCTAAGCACTTGGATGAGTCGATGACTGTAACGATTTAAGTGATCTTCCCTGAGAAAACGCATTCCCTGCCAGCCCATCCTGACAGAGCCCTTCTAAGCAATCCCTCTCGGAGCCAATTGGCAATTTTTTCAGCCAAACATTGTTTAAACAATAAATTGTGTTTTGAGGAGTGAGACAATTTTTGTTTTTGAAATAAGTTTCTTTCATTGCAGCTTTTGGGAGTTGGATTGAACTTCAGATTAGATAGCTATGGGCTCATTTTACAGAGATCAGGAGGCAGCATGAGCAGCCCCTGGGTGTATTTGTTTAAAGACATGCTGCTGTAGGAGTAAGAGTAAAAACCAGTATGCCTCTGTATCACGGGGGTGACTATTCTTCATATGAAGAAAAGCCATGTAAAGACTCCTTTGAAAACAAGGACAACCATGCCTAATTGGTTACTACTTACTGGTAATCATCTGCCCTTCTCGTGTTAAAGAAAAGTTTGAGACATCAAATGGAGAAGCAGAAATAATGCCACGTGAATTGAATGACACATTACAGCTAAGATTAATGAGTAGTCATAAGTGAATGGCATCTCAGTATTTACACATCCTGGTTCACAAGTGTGAGTACATTCGTAAAAATGAAACTGTGGGTTGCCTGAGGCACAAAATTTTTTTTAAAAAAAAGTAGAGTCAAACAGTTGGTTAATTTATATGCAATGAATAAATGAATCAGTTCTATTTTCTCCAGTGGAATAAAAGCACACAAGAGAAAGAAGTTTTATCTGTGCATATAGCATTGTTTTCAAACCTCAGCTGTTACCAGCAAATATTTGCAGTGGGGAGAAAGACTTGAGAAATTAAAACCGAGTGGGAGGAGGATCCTGCCGTACTGCTGTTTTACCGATATTAGCAAAGCTTGTCAATAATTTGTGCTCTGAACAGAAAGCAAATGAGGATGCCACTGGAATAAAGCAGCTGGAGGAAAAATGATAGCTTGATTCTTTCCCACTGTGCTTCTAAGGTGCCCACTGGGAAAGGGATTTTAGTGTCTTAGTGCCCGACTCCCCCCTCAAGGGATTTAGGTGCTGAACATAGAAGTAGTAATCCCTGGCTTCACGTGTTGAGAAGATCACATGGGAAGAGCGGCAAACAGGAGGGGGCTGTCCTGCCTTTTTACCCCTGTATCCAATGTCCGTAAAGCAATAGTCAGCACCTGCTGCAGCTTGAGGAGGTTTGAGTGAGCACTGCCTGTAAAAGTGCTGGTGGTGGATTGGGAGGGAGAGGCCAGAGGACACCACCGCGACAGGAGAAAGCGGATGAGAACAAGTATTGAGTTAGGAGTAAGTGGGAACAAGGTGCAGAGATCTCCCAAATTCACGCTGTGATGTTTCCTCAGAGTGCAACTTTCTACAGCTACGACAAACCCTGGTCCACTGCTAGCCAGGGGAGCTTCAGGCGACCCCAGGGAGGCTTTCAGCCAGGAGGGGCATTGCATAAACGTAGCACATTGGCGCAAGGGGCCTGTGTATCCTCCCTTCCAGTTTGTGCACCAGCTCATTGGGGTAGCATCGAGGGTATTTAGATGTTCCCAGTTCCCTTTGTCCTGTTTCCTCACCGTGTTCTCCAGTCTGGCAACTTCTCTCTTCTCCCTGATGGGTTTTAAAGGCCACAGGAACAGACTTAAAGGCAGCAGATCTGACACCTAACTATCTCAGCTATTTAGTTATGTCCAGCAGCAAGGGCAATAACTCATCTCAGCTAACAGACTGACGAACTTCAGTGTTTTCTTATCTTAAAAATTCTTGCGTGAAAGGGAGCGGCACTAACGGCTATTGTTCGTAAGGAAGCCGATGCTTAATGCTCTACCTGGAGCCTGCAGCCTCTGTCATGGGGGGATGCCCTGAACCCCCAAGAGCTGCACAGTTTGCTCCCCCTTTGATCTGCATTTTCATCTTGTGGCTATGGCCCTTTTCCTATGGCAGGGTTGCTGCACCTAAAGGTTCAGTTTCTACAGGGCATCATTTTCCAAATTAAACTGTTTTGCCAAAACCCAAAGTGCCTTCATACAAATCCCTTGGATTTGCTCAGGTCCTTTACTCCTGCCCAGCAGTCCCACAATCCGCAATGCTATGCCCTGTGTGCCAGACAAATGACTCTAGCAAACCCTCACAGAGATTTCGAATGCCAAGTCAGCCTCACTGGCATTGCATCCCTTCCGCTGCTACAAGAAGGGTGTTTTGGGCCTTTTTGTCTCCATTTCTAGGCATCTCTTTTGCTTTCTCCTTTTCTTCTTTGCTTTGTTGCAGCGCAGGTACCTGAATGTCTGTAACCATCTTTCTGCAGCTATAAGCGTGGCAGAGATGCTGAGAAGTTCCTTGCTCTTTTTGTGTTACTTGTGTTTCCCATGCTCCCAAATCCTATCCTTGCCTCCAGGTGGCTCTTGCAAAGCACTTCCCGTTTAAAGACACAGCGATGTGCCCTGAGCCATGTAGTTGTGTGCAACTTCCATCAGCTAATGAATCACATTAGCCTTTCTCGAAGCGGCACGTTTCTGCTCTGTTTGCCTTGGGATCAGCGCTGTGACTGTCAGACGTGGCAGAAAGCCAGGAGAAAAGGTGTCGTTCTGCCTGCCTTGGATCCTGCCTACTCCAGTGGCCAAAGTGTCCTCTAACATCCAGCTGGTTCATGATCAACTAATATCTTCTTGCCTTGCTGTCCTCCTTAACCCATGTCATGGTGGCTATTCTTCCAGAGAGAGGCAAGAGGGAGATGCAGGGACTGGAGAGGCAGGAGGAGCTGAAGGAGTGTTCAAGGGCTGCAGCAGGGAGGAAAAGACGTTCCATGCATGCAAAGATGAAGGCTAATTAAAATGAATGAGAATTATTTTTATCTCTTTAAACAATTGTGCAATTGTCTTTTAATTAAAATAATTTTAAAATGTAATTTTTGCTAATGTGTATGCTCATGCAGTTATCAGAAATAGACAAAGAGACTGTAATGACTTAATTTCTTTTTTCTGAAAGGCTTTTAGTGGCAAAGAATTGAGATATATGTATATATGTAAGGATTATAGGCCTAAAGACAGCACTGAGTTATAGAAAGCTCTGTCTGAGTGTAAGGTTTTTTTCCTCCTAGCATTTAACTAGTTTTTGATGTTGTAAAGACATTCTTGCATGTAAAGCTCTTTGCAGCTCATAGAAATCTTTATTTGAAAATAATTGGAAGACTTGATACTGCTATTTTTCTTTCTCTGTGGTTTAGGTGGGTGTAGGTGCTTACAGGAGGTCTGAAGTTTGGGGTGGAGAAACTAGTTCAGAAAGGATGACTAGAGTGGGGAAAAAGAGCTGGGAACCAGTGAGTTATGGAGAATTAACAGAGGGGAAAATCACATTTGCAGCTGGAAAGGGATTACAGATCCCCTAGGTTAAGGTTAAGCAGAAGACAGGGGGTACCGTCACCTGTTCAGCTATGGGGAGATGCAGACTTCAGGGAAGTTCCCGCCATGCCGGTGACCCCTGTTGCGTCATTTGAGGCATTCCTCAGTTGCCTTCTGGTCGCTGAGGTTGTAGTTGCCCGCCTGCCCCGTCATTGCACCCTATGGCTCGTCCCCATCCTGGCCAGGGCCGTGCTCGGTGTCAGGACCCTCAGCTGCGGGGTGGAGGCCTTCAGAGGTCGAGGGCAGCCAAGGACAAACCTGCCTCTTTCCGCAGCTGACGGCTACGGCTGATGATACTTCCACAGAAGGCGAGAAATATTTGGAAATGTCATATGATGCACGTATAGCTTATCACTAGCATGCATAGTTTGGCATGATTATTTTACTCATTACACATTCAATTAAAGCAGTTTGAAATTATGTTACTTAAATATAAAAGCATTACCAGAGAGAGAGGATGTTGTTGCCTTTATGAAGATGATTGGATTTAGAAATGCAAAATTTTTGTGCCCACAAGGAACTAGAAGTTTAAGCCAGCCCAGAGTTAAGAAGCTCTTCGAGAGGGTTTTAAGCAGAAAATTCCAAAACTTTGGATTTTTTTTTCTGAAAATAACTGAGATTGGAAATTATACAAATTTGATTGGCTGCAGACTCTTCAATCTACTAATTTGTTTGTTTATTTGGTGGCGGTTGTTGTTGGCAAAAAAAATATTTCCATTTGATTTTTCTCTCCCCCAAAGGAAATCCTTTCTGAGCTTGAAACGAGATCATTTCTGTAAATAACGCTGCAGGACTTCAGCCAGTGATATGTCACACATGTGACATTGTCTGTTTATATCAAACCTTGTGATAATTGCAATGATGCCTCTCTCCAGGCAGGAAAAAACACTAAAGTTTCTTCCAGCAGCATTATTACCATCCACTTTCTGCTAGCTGATCTGCTCCCATAAGAAAAATGTTCGTCTCCCATGTGACACTTCTTCCTAGCATGTCCCCGTGTAATCTGCAAAGCTGTATGTTGTAATAAAAGGATGGAAAGAAAGCAGAAACAATAAGCAGACATGATAAATGACACAGGAGAAAGATTTTTTTAGGTATTGGGGCTTTCAGACTGAAGCAGACATTAGTTGTAAAGTTGGGAGCTGATTGGGAGGAACAGTGTTTAAGAGTTTTAAGGTTGATTCGGGGCTTATTAGAGGGAGATTTGAATTGGGCATTTACCAGAACAACTTTCTCCCGTGGTGAAAATATATGCTTTTCTTAAAAAAAATAAGTAGAAAACAGAAACTGTGCCTGAAATGGCTTGGTTTGTTTTTGTTGTATTTATTACAAGAAAATGTTAATTCCTTTGGGTTCCTTGGCTCTGAGGGGGGCTCCTGGACTCCTACCAATAGTCTAGACTAAGACTGAGGCTCTCCCCCACTCAAAAGCACTTTGCAGGGAGGAGAGTCCCCCTCTGTGCTACACTCACCCCAGGATCCAGTTCCCTCGGTGATATAAAGACGTGCTCTAGCAAAACTTAACCTGTATGATTCAGCTTTACAGAAATCCTGTTTTGGGTACTGAAAGCAGGATTACAAGATAGATGATGTTTAGGCATTTTAATATTGGTATAAAATCCTATTAAAGCCTTATTTCCCAATGTATTCCTGTCTCCCTGTCACACACACCCACGTTCACCCTTGTTTAATGGCAGCTCAGCTGATGGAGATGTTACTATGCCATGTTCTACAGTCCGTTTTCTACAGTCCATTACAGGATGTTTTTAAAAAGATGTTCAAACTCAGCCAGCAGGCCAAGTCTCTGAGACCAGAGACTTGCTACTCACTATGTGGAGGCTGAACAGAAAACTCATCCTCCATCCTAATTTTGCTCAGTCACTAGAGCAAGCAGGATCATTAAGTGCCACTTGAAGATGCCCAACCTCACAACGAGCAAATCATCATCACATGAAGTTTTGTGACGGTCCAGTTGCATCCTAACAGCCACTTTCCCCACAGGTCTCACTTAAATATCTCCCAGAATATTTTTCATCCAAATCTACCTTTTTTCTTCCTACAGATAAGTTTCTTTAAATTTGTAAAACAGCATGGCTAACAAGGCACCATAAGCTTTTTGCACATCTTCCTACCTTAAGCCTGACCCCTTTCTAACATGGTTCCTCAGGTTCAAGGCTTGCGCTTGATACAGTTCAGGGACAAATGCATCTGTATGCTGGAAAGTGCCAAGGGAGTCTGGGGATGCAGACTTAGAGCTGATCTTCCCCAAATTCCCTGAATGATATAATCTCTCCCAGACCCTCCTGCCTGAAATGCCTCTGAGGAGCTGCAACTCAGTCCTGTGCTGTTTGCACGGGGACAGCTGGAAGAGCTGGATCCGTATCAGCATTCCTAGCTCCAAGTCCAGCACTTCACCTAAAGATTTAGAAAATCAATAATCATTTACACTTTTGATAGAAGCAAAGAATACAACAGTGCACAGGGACAGGCCCCAGATTTTCCTCTGTTGCTGGCTGTTGAGTATCCCAGTGAGCAGAGACTCACTGCTCCAGGTAGGATTTACTGATCCTTTCTGAGAAAGGCAAGCGATAAATGTCAGATCACACAGCAGAGGAGAAGGGAAAACACCTTTGGGGAATCATCGACTACTGCACCAAGATGGGAAAGTTATGAACTTTAGCTGGGGGAAAGAAATAGGATTTTATCAGATTGCAGCCCTGCAGTAAGAACCACGTTGTAGGGCACTGCAAAGAGCTGCCTGTCCCAGGACGTCCCTGAAGCAGTCAGTCTCAGTAGCGTGGTAGTATCTGTCGCAGGAGAGTGTTGATACCTTTGAGTGATGTTGTCTAATAACCTTGCTATCCCTCTGGTGTGCTGCTGACCATGGGGTAACGTCACACAGTCCTGTTCTCTGTGGCGTAAAGCTGCAGTCATTGCTGTGCTTACCTGGGCTGTGGGAGACATGAGTTCAATCTTTGCTTCGCATTTCTCTGCCTGGAAGATGAATGCCGTGTTCCTCTGGGCCAAGAGAGAATGAACAGCCTCATCTTAAGATTACAGTTAAATTATTATGTGCCTTTGGCCCAACTGCATTCCTGTGAAGAGTTTTGGTTTCTATATATTTTCTGACCCAGAAACTTGACCATCAAATAACTTCTGAGCAGAGTTAACTTGCAGCATTACTTGAACCATGAAGAGGTAATAGTCCACACATCCTCCTTCCATTGATTAACACTGAGTTCATTAAAAAGAAGTAAAGTAAAAAGATAGGAGCGTGAGTGATCTTGCTTGGGCCAGCAGAATTTGAAAGGCTCCAAAGACACATGAACCAATTTCATTAAATTGCTGTCTCCTGTGTCAGTATAATTTCAGCTCTGGTTCTTCATCACTTTTTTTCTTCGTTGCATTGCTAGATCTGTGGCTGTTGACAAGGTTTGGGAAAGAACAGATTTTTACTGTTGGAGATGTGACACATCCTGGCAAAAATGAACTCAGCAGACACAGTAATGGAATGACTCTGCCTTTAGATCTTCTCTCTCTAGGCTCAGCTGGTGACTGCAGTGTGTCTGAGTGACTTGCCTGGAATGGGGTTAGAGCGGCAAGAGGTCTGTTGTTTCCCTCTCGAATCCCACCACCCAGATGGAGTGTCACACCTGAGAGCGTCAACAGAGAGAGAAAGGCAAGGAGAGAGGAAGAAGGTGGTAGGGTGTGAATTATTGAGTAGTATTATACTGCTGTTACTCATATTGCCTCTATAGCTGTGGCAGGTGGGGGCTTTAATTACAGAGAATAAGGGGAAAAAAAACCCTCATAGCCACTCATCAAGTACTACATAAAATAGGCAAACTGGCATTGTGCCTGGAAAGCTGTCTGAGTAAGGCGGCACCAGCAAACACAAAGAGGGAAAGGCAAAATCAGGATCCCTTCTAATGAAGAAGACCATGATACTAATCATCAGCTTCAGCAGTCTATAGAAAGCAAACAGATGGGCCAGTAGGCGAGGAGAGCTGTGAGCCAAGCTCCAGGTTAATCGCAGCTCCTGGTTCCTTGTACTGCAGCTGGCCTGAGAACTCTAGTAGAGAAGAAAATTTGCAAGGAGAAGAGGCTGGGAGAGGCACTGGGACATCAGTGTTCCTATAGCTGGCAGGAGTCTCTCCTTCAGCTCTTCATCAAGAAGCAGAACTGTTAATGAAGAGCCCATTTACTTTCATCACAATGGAGTCCTTTCTTCCCGTTCCTGCTGATGAAACTTTACACAGCTCTCCCTGATCTTCCAGGGACTTCTTGGGTAGCACTAGGCAAGGCCAGGGGCTGGCCATACCTCCGGGGCACATCTCATTCTCTGGACAGAAGCTATTCGCTCCCATTCTGAGAAGAAGGAAAGGACAAAAGAGGAATCAATTTGTCAAAAATCTCTTAATGAGCTGTTGAAGACAGCTCAGCCAAGGTACTGTTGACCTCCCAGGTTAATTAACCTGCCACAAAACCTGATGTCTTTTTACATTCTCTCCATCTTATCTGCCTCCTGCAGCCAAGATCTCCTTTAGTCTGGGGAACTGGCTGTTGACTGTATGACATCGTCAGGTGCCTTTATGCCTTCTTCATCCTCTGCTGGCAGATGATCAGGCAAGGGACAGGAGTGGCAGAAGCCAATCCCCCTCCCAGCTAGCTTCATGCTTCATCTTTCATTATACTGCAATTGCATCTGGCAGGATTGCATCTGCCTCCCATCGCGCTGTTGTCCTGCCTCGCAGAACTGCTGTCCCAGTCCCAATGCTGCCAGAAAGGTGCATTCAGGGCCAGAACAGGCCAGGGTCGTTCACAGGAGAGTGGTGTGGGTGATGATGACAGAAAGGAACACACAAGCTCCCAAGAGAGGAAGGCAGACCCACAGCTACGAGGAGGGACTCTGGCAAAGACCTAGAGCTACCTCAGTGAACCAGTGGTGTTTCAGCTCCCTGTGGGAACCAGGGCTCAAGCACTGAATCCACGGGTGGATTTTCCCTGCTACAGGCAGATTTCCCTTTCCTCTCACCTCTCACAAAACAGGCTTGATAGTGAAGAGAGTAAAGCTTTTCATAGGTAGGCAAGTGCCATGGAGTCGAGTGAGGATGGAGGGAGTCACGTGCCTGAGGGACCTCTGGGGCCAGGCAGTGGATTGTGAGCCTCCCTAGAGGATCCTCCAGTGCAGATAAACTCCTTAGGAGAGCTCCAGTGAGCTCTCATCATTTCCAAGCACACTAGGAAGACTTTTTCCACAGGAAGAGGGAAAGGCTGAGTTGTCTGAGTGAATCTAGCACCCAAGGGTGACACCTCTTTGCCAGGGACACAGACTCTGCTATTTTTAAGGTGCATGTGTGAATGGAAATGGAGAAGAATGTGTACTGCAAATAAGAGCAGAGTTGCACCAACTAGTTGCTGTTGACAATTTATCCAGCAGCTTCCTCCTCCGTCTCCTCTGGCACATTGACTGAAAGCCATCCAGTGCCTGGGAATTTATTTCTCCTTCATGCCTAGTTGATGTACTTCAGGTCCTGCACAGATACCTCATTCCTGATCAGCTCTCTTTTTTTTTTTTTTTTTCCTCAGCAGGGGAGAAAAAACAAGTTAAATGATCAGAAACAAGACAGATTAATTGTTCAGACCAGGCGCCACATCCTTTTTTCTCCAATGACAATCACATTCACAGATCTTCCAGTAAAAGGACATGGCTGGGTAGTCAAAGGAGAGTAGGCCTGCTCCTTGAAAGGCAATGACCTTGCAGGTACTTTCTGCAAGGGTTCACCTGGCTGTGAGCTCGGATCAGTCCTTAGCGGGAATACAACGCTCTCCCCGCTAATAACTGAACAGCAAAATGTGGGCAGATAGCAAATTTTGATTCATGTTCTCGCGGCATCAAGTCCCTCAGGGCTTCCCATCTGAGCCTTTGCTGACCCTAGAGTTGTCCTGCTATAAGGAGCAGCCCTTCAGAGCACATCCCCCTTTCAGGGCTAATGAGTCCTTGCTACCTCCTTAGCCTTGTAACTGCTATGGGTTTTTTTTTTCTCTTAATGGAAAGTATTTCATTAAAATTGGCAAGTTTCACCAAATTGCATTAATTTCCATATTTTACTTACCAGTCAGGAAAGCCAAATAGTCGCGTTTTCTCCTGCATAACGCTGAACTCTTGCAGTTATACCCAAAAGCTGCTGAGACCCTATCTCCATTCAAAGTCAGAGCTTGAAAAAACCTTAAAGTTTTGCCCATCTCAGAAAGTATCAGAACTGAAGCCTGGAAATGGATACTGTGATTCGTTGGTTGCTTAAAACAAACAAAAGTTCCTTAAAAATGTCTGGAGTCATTCTGAAAAATTAATGTTTCTGAAATGTTCCCCCCATGTTAACATCAGTGACAACAACAGACATTAAAAACCTACAGATTTTATTAATTGCTTGTTATTGCATGCACATATTTTTGTCATCAGCTATAGCAATAATAAGTATTAATATTATTACTGTTTTATTTAGACAAAAGGTTGGACATCTGTAGTTACTCATACTTATAGAAGGGATTGTTAGATTATAATTATTGCCATTATTCTATAACAAGCAATGCTGAAATTGTAGTTGTTGTGGTGGGGTTTTTTTACACAAAATACTTGTGCATCTGTAGTTCCACTGATAAATTTATTTTGAATTTTGGGGTTAGTTAGGAGCCTTTCCCAGCCCCTGATGTTAGTAGTCTTTGCTGGAGATATGCCACCTCTGCAGGTCTAGCCCCAGCACAGCCTCTTGGCTCCAGCTCTAGGAAGACCCAGGAGCTTTTTGCTGGGAGTGTCTCCTCAAGCATCCTCTAAGCCATTTCCCTGCCACCGCCTCCTCACTAGACACATGGTCGGACTAGACAGGGCACTTGGGGAGGTTTGTGAGGCCACAAAACCATCTTCTGGGCCATGAAATGCCCAAATGTAACAGGCCCTGCCCTTTGTCTCCCCAATTTATGCCAACCATGCTCCAGGTTCGGCTGCTATGTAAATTACAGAAATTAGAATGACAAATTGTTTCAGCCGTTTGGATGGAGGGTTTTTTTTTTTTTCCTCTGAAGCCACATTTGCATATGCAAACCTGTCCAGGACTCTCAGTCTGTAAGCTTCAGTTAGGAGGGAAATTGTTTTATTTGTGTTTGGGTTTTGAATTGCAGCCTAAGAGCATGCAGGGCTGTGGGCTTTGCATTCCATTTTATTTTATTACCTAAGTGCTAAGCATTTCTCATCACTGCTCAGGACAAAACATGCTCCTCCCTCAAGAGAGAGAAGTTTTAGTTTGTTTCTTTGTCCTCTGCGAGCTGAAATAAATACCAATACTTGCTGACTTAAAAAGCAAAGCGAGGTACTGAAGGCTTGTGTTTTTGTAGTACTGAGAGACTAGAACACCCCTTTCTCCAAACTGCTGTGCAGGTCATAGCTGGAGGAGCTCATGTGCAATTTCCTACAGGAACCTCCTCTATTTTCTCAGGTATTGGAGATCCAGAGCCAGACGTGAACTCTTCTCAGGTATCCTTCTTGTGACCTTAACTGTCTCTATCCTTTGGTGATGGAGAGCAGGAGAGCTGTTGAAACACAACAGAGTGGAAGAAGGTATACCCACGGTGAAGGAACCAAGTTTTGATGTAACAACTTCGCTTTTCTGTCAGTATTACCGAGTCCTCAGTCAGCTCCACCTACCTTGCACTACCATTTCCTGGGAGGATCACATTTACAGGAGCCTGGATTCCTTGAAGCACTTTATTCTGGGGTTCTCCTTAGGCTCACTCCTGTGCTGACTTCTGCTTAGGGAAACAGGGACTGAAATCACTCATCCAAAAGCCACCTGTATTGCAGATGTATTGCAACCTTCAAGCCTTCACATATCAGAACTCACGTTCCAAAAAATCTGGACAGTCTTTTGAAACACATGATTTTTTTTTTAGGAAAATTTATGAGATTCTCATTTTTTTTAACTTATTTTGTGAAGTTTTTAAGCTGGAGGGAAGGTGATATTTTTAAGTTGCTGTTTTTTTATCAGCAGCACTGGAAGCTGCTGAACTGAAAGCTGAATCTCATCACATGCTTTTCAGTCTTGAAATTTTAATAAAAACACAGCTACTCCACAACTCCCAGTGAAACTAGGGGAGATGATCTCTGACTATATGAATCAACTCAGGCAGCCATCTCCTAAATTCTTAAATGTTATGGTTCTGCCTGCTTCAAGTTTCTGTGGATGCCAGGGACAATTCTATTAAATAATACTGAGATTTTAGTTTTGTTTGTTGGTCATTTAATCTGCTTCTTTTATATGGAATTTAAAGGGCCCTGAGTATAAGGACTGTGATATAGTCTTGGAAAGCTGCCACTTTCTGACTTTCAGCATGAGGAATATACCATAAGCTCGGTGTCCTAGTATGCTCCTGCAGAAAACTGAAGAGATGCAAAGAGGCAAGAGCAATCACAGGGCTTACAAAAACCTCTTGGGGTGGAATAAAAAGTACATTACAAAGGAAGATGGTATCATCTTAATTTTTCTGTAGGGAAACTGGGGCAAATGGCTTCCCAAGTTTTTCCAGCAAGCTAGCAGCAGAACTGGGGATGGCAACTGAGAGTCCCAAACTTAATGTATTTTGGTATACTGATCATTTTTTAAATAAAGCGCTACCTTCCTCTCTCTCTTCTATGGACACAGACTTCCCAGAGTCCCCAAACTCTATGCAGAAATCTTTGGGCATCGGTCGCAAAGCCTTTGAGTGCCAGAGCTGGGTGCATTCATGCATGCAGTGTTGCTGGAGCATGGCCCATCCAATTTGTATATTTGGTGCTTATTGTTGAAACACCTCGTCAAAATAATACTTTGCGTTCCCTGAGCTCCTTTCATCTGAGCATTTCAAAGCACTTTGCAGATATCAAAAGCTCCTTACCATCCCACTCTGTAGCTGTACATTACTCTACAAAAGGATGATCACAGTTGAGGAGAAAGTCTTTGCTTCATTCCCTGGTGAGGCAATGGTCTGACTTGAACTCCATCCTGTGGCGTCTTGCAGCCTGGCCCCTGAGCTCTGCAAGAGACCTTCTCCAGTCTCGCTCTCTCACCTATCAGAGACTGTAGCTGGATCTTGCCAGGGATTTTTGACTCTCTGTAATAACCTGAGTCATTTATGAGCCTAGGCAAGTCAGTGCATGGACTCTCAATGCCTGGGCTGGACTGAGCATGGAGTCAAGTGGTAGCATAAGCTGCCACCTGAGGGGTCTTCTGAGATAGACAGAGTAGATTACAGCTCACTAGTAGTAGTAGGATGTAGATGATACTGTCTCCCTACCATCACTCACTGCTTCCAGCTCAGAAAAAAAGTCAGGGCAGTCTATGCCTTTGTGCAGTTGAGAGGAACCACCTATGTTTACCGTAGTCTTTGCTATTAAAGGCTAAATTTTTCTGCAGGCTTTTGGGGAAACGCCTAGGTGATGCTGGCCTGATTTCAGCCAGAGCTGAGGAACACACTTCAGGTTCATAGTGTCTCAAGGCTCACTCAGTAGCCAGTGAGGACAGAGGTATCTCCATCTCTTCCAAGGTCTGGAGGCCTCTCTCTTTCTCTCCACTGATAATGAAGAGAATCTCGGGTGACAGTGAGCCTTAGACACCTCACTAAGGTCTCAGATACCACTGTGCTTTCTTATCTGGTAAATTTTGCCCATGAGTGTTTCATTAGCTGGTATCTGATCTCTGCACCAGAGGAAGATACCCCTTGCATTTCCCCCATGGAGCATTTGCTAGCCATTGCAATAGCAGCTGACCCGTTAGCCTTGCTCATGCTCATGTGGCCTCTACAGCTTAGACCTGGATGGTTGCATGTTGTCTCTGTTCCCTGGGACACATCATAGCCAGTCTGATACTTACATGGCTGTTCCTATTGCTTAATAGCTGAGCAGAAAGGAGGGCAAAGAAACACCAAGATAAGAAAGAGAGAAAGAAGATGAAAGATGGCATTTCTCTCTTGAGGCAATGCAAGAAATAAACCAGAGTCCTCCTCTTTAATTAACATATTTTTTTCCTTTCATGGCCTAGAAGATGGTTTTGTGGCCAAAAAAATATGTACTTCTTCATTCCTGGCTGACAACTTCTGAAATAAGCAGGGGAGCTCTTCCTTTCAGTTCCAATACTTTGGTGGCTGATGCCTGACTGTGGCATGCTGAACCCCAGGCTAAGGCAAGACTCCTGTATTGTGATCTCAAGCATTTTCCCAAGCTGGTTCAGGAAGTCTAACTCGAAAAGAAGGCTGGGACAAAGGGAGTGGCAGCTTTAGAGGTGGGCATTTGGGAGGACTAGATTTATCCAGCTCTTAAAACAACAGATTGGAAGTTATATTTAAAAAAGAGATAGATGGCGACTGCTCTTCTGGAAGCGTCTCAGAGACCACAGTGGCAAAGAGGCTGTCTGGGAGCAGGTGGGTCAGGAAGGCTCAGGACACCCCTGCCAGGTCAAGCCCCAAGGACAGCTTTCAGGATCACAGTGTTTGTACCTTTTGCTTAAGCTCTCTGCCCAAGCCTCACCTCAACCTTGTCAATAATTCTTCAGATCTGATGCTGCAAGGTAGACTGTAAGACAATGGCTGATCTCATAAATTAGGATGCGAAGGGAGCGAGAGGATATTGGGGGGAAAAGTAATAGGACTGTGGAAAGAAACTGCTCTAAAGATGGAAGTTGTTGTAGTTAGTACAGCTACTGAAGTGCCTATTTAATATCTTGACTGTGAATTTAGCTGCCTAAATTTTAGTGCCTCTGTTTCCTTAGTAAACTGGAAATAATGCATGAGCTCTCCTTTGCGCCTTGCTTTGGGATGCCAGTCCAAAGATTCCTAGGCGTTGTCCCAAAGTCAAAGGTGAGGAAGAACCCAATGTGATGACTGCTATTGCATTTCCTCCACAGACTATGTACCTAATGCCAAGCTGAAACTGCACTAGTACATTTAAAATCACCATCTATTTCCTGAAACAGGTTCTACTTAGGGTTGAGCCAACTGGCTAAATCTATATTCTCCAGCAGCCGTGGCAGCAAATTCAGAAGTATGGGACTAAATATATCTCAGCCCAGCAGCCTCCTTTCAAAGAAAGGAAGAAAAAAAAAAAAAAACAAGATGGAATGAAATGAAGAGCCCAAGCATTCCCAAAAGTCATTGCATCTCACGTTATGAAATATAGACGACATTTATGAGTCTAATACCAGTATTGATGTTTGCAGAGACATTTGTTCAGTGCTTGAAGTAAATACCTGCATGATCGATATAAATAAATGCAGCTGAATTTTTGTTGTGTGTAGGTATTATGTTTAGAGAAGAATTGGAAATGCCTTTTCTTTTTTTCTTTTTTTCCTTCTCTTAAAGAGCTTAAGATATTGGATCATGAATGGGCCACATGAGGGGCAAATGACAGATAAGACAAAGGCAGGAGCCATTATTTGCAAAGATTTTATTAGCTGTCCTGTGATTTTTTTTTTTTTTTTTGCTGCAACACCCCACAGATTACTTCCACAGATCAATACAGTTAAGCTCATAATAGGGAGAATACAGGTTGGGTATTGAGCATTACTTGACTAGCTCCAGTGTAGAAAAACTAAAAGGTGAGGTTCCCTGAGTTAGGTTGAGAAGATCTACTGTCTTGTTGCTGCTCAAAGAAGTGGTCCCGTTCCCACAAACTCTTATCCCTGGGGTATTTGACTCAGCTCCCTGCATGGGCAGAAAAATAACCTGGTAATAAAAAAGCAAGAGAGTAGAGGAAAGGTAGGAACAGGACTCTGTTTTTAAGAGACAGGCAGATGTTCTGGCTTAACTGTGTAGCGAGACTTTGGTTTAACAGGAAGGTTATGAGCAGTGTGCTAGCTCCAGGAGTGGACCCTTGTGCAAATCTGACTTCCTCTCCAAAGCAATCAAAATTGCTAGGGTTTAGGATGAAGGCTCAGGGCTTTAAGATGGAAAATCCAAGGCTGCTGCATTAATACTGTGTATTTGTATGGGCTCTAATGTGAGGGTCCCGACTACGAAATTCTGCATTTTCACAGCAAAGCTCAGATGGCACAGTGAGATGCAACCCCTTTCTCAGGTGGACTTGGCATGCTTGCAAAAACTGCATGAGGGAGACCAAATGGGAGTTTGGACAGGGAGGGGGAAATAAAACTCCACTTGCTCATACAAACTGGACACTTGGCTTTCCCAAAGTGCTAGCAAAGTAAACAGGCCCTCATTTTTCAAATTCTACCGTGAAACAGCCCTTAAAATAAAACTGGACTTTCTTGCTAAATCAGCAAAAAGCTGAGCCTATTTCTGCTGACTTTGAGATCAGTAATCTAAGAGGTGTGGTTCATGTTTAGATTGCTAAACTCTTTTCTTCTGTTTAGATTTAAGCTCGGATTTAACTTGTCCTAATAGGACAGGACTGAATGAGACCAGACTGTTTCAGTACAGCTCAGTTCATCTGAGTCAGTACATTTATCATCTCTAGTTGTCATGCAGGGAGACTTTTGTGCTGAGGAGTCTTGGAATGAGAAATTGAATCCCGACTTATTTTATATGCTGTTCTTGTTTGCCAAAAAGCTGGTTTTACATGACCAGCATATTTGTATTAAAGATGATAAAAAGCCATCAGAAACCCAGCCGTCTCTTTCGTGGTCTAGGCTTTGTCTTCCATTTGGTACAGACAATGCCTTAAGTAGTGCTACCAAGATCAGGAGATTTTGAAGCAATCGCACTGGGAGATTAAGAGTATGAAAAAGTAGAGATGTTTGCATAGTCTATTGTACTTTTTTATTAATGGGAATTTAACGAGCAGAAAAAATGTATAGTTCTCAGAGACAGTAGCCAGGGCGTTCCAGGCAGGGAGGAACGGCATATCCTACCCTTTAGGTTTATAATGTAAAGATTAATCAAATGCATAATCCTTGCTGTTTCCTTTGTATCACAGTTGTAACGTCTGCGTATTGTTAGTCTTATAAAAGGGTTTGACTTTGTGGTGGCAGAAGAAAGAGGCTGGGAAGGACTCTTTGATCATCAAAGTCTCCAAACGACGTATGACTGCTCTGCAGCTCCTGGCAGGGGATCCCGAGCACTTTCCTTTCTTTCTTCTTTCCTTTTTTTAGAGAGAGCCATTTTCAGGTCATCCACTGTGGCAGTACTCAACTGACATTTAGTGACAGGCTGCAGGTGAAGTGGGGCTTCGCTAGGGAGCAGCCACTTGCGAGCTGTCTCCCCAGCGTGGGTCCTTCCCTTCCCCTCCCTGGTGGCTGCATCCGGATCAAAGCTGCTCGAGTTCAGCCGCAAGAGCAGCTCGCTTGCTCCTCTCTCCGAGGAGACCAGTGGAGCCAGTGCTGCTGGGAGAGAGTCTGACCTGTGAGCTAGAGTCAGCTCATCAACGTGAACGGTCCAGTCTCGGGCCTCCAGGTGGCTTGCCTGGGTCTGCAGGGCAGTCCTCCTGCTAGGTCAGATGAATTGGTTTCAAAGCCAGCAAGAATCGTGGTGATTGTCTTGTAGGCTTTCTCCTGGGGCAATTGAATCTCTCTATCTGTGATGTAACATCCTCGTAGCTATAGTAACTTGGGGAATTTGTAGGCAATTGCACCTTTTGAGGGGCTATATCTTTGCTGGTAAATAACAGTGTGCCAGGGAATGTTTTTAGGCACCAGAATGTACTCATCCCTTCAACGACATTGTTAGCATGTGCCCTGGCACAGCACCATCCCCAGGTCTTGGGCATTCCTGGGTCTCTTAATGAGAGTTAGCAAGGGTCAAGCATCCTTCGCGATGATAGGCCATTTGCTTGGGGCCACCTCTTCTGGAGAAGGAAGTTTAACAGCATCAGTTCAATAAGAATTTCTCTGGAGCGAGAAGGAAACTTGGTCTGTTGCCACCTGGTGTGGAGGTGACACCTTACTGACATCCCATAAAATTAAGTGTCACAACACGGCAGGCCTTGGTGATGTGGTGCTGTGTTTAGTGGTATGAGAACATGTCCTCTTATGCAGAAGGTCTTCCTTATAGGAAGTCTACTCCAGTCTTCCGGCTCTTGGCCCATTTATGTAATCTTCCACACACTTGTCTGTTTGAGCTTCTCCATGTGCAAATAGGCTGCTTAAAAGAGAGGAGGTTGCAGTACAGATTGTGGGGAAGAAACAGGCTTTTTAGGAATGCATTTTTAAGCATCCATGAAATCATTTATAGCTTAAGACTCTGAAATATTACTAATCTCTGAAGTGCATTTGTGTTCAAAACCAGGACAGGCCAAAAAATCCAGAACAACTCTGAAACAATTTTGGTGAAAAATCAAGTTTGGGATTTTCCTGTATATTTCTGGAAGAAGGATATGCTTCTCTTATGTTTTTGAATATTCATGAAAAGCCCTCAAGTCAAAACCCAAATAACTCTTAACAAAAAGACAAAATTCTACAGCCAAGGAAGTGAAAGAAGTGGTAGGAGGGAACACTTTACAAGCAGCTCTGTTCCAAACAGAGGGGTTTTTTTAGCTACTTCTTAATGACAAAAAGGATGTGAAAAAAAATTAGGGACCATAGCTTTTTTATGATCACATAGCTCAAGAAGAGCTGATTAAATTCTTCTGAAATTCAGAAAACATCTGAGAAATGTCAAACCTATAAAGGTATTTCTGGCGTGACTGTTTTAAGCAAGTGACAACAAAGGTTTAGAACAGAAATGCTGTCTCAGTGGTGTGATGTATCAGCACATTGACAAGGCAGGGGAAATAAGTAGTTAGCTGATTTTTCCATGACTGGCAGTGATCTGGACAGGCATATCTTCCTACCTGAGGCACTAGAAGGATAAGTAATTTATCTACCTAGAATAAATGGATTTTTAATTTGGGGGATGGAAGAAAAAGGAAAAACTCCCAATGCCTAGTGGAGGAGAAGGCAATTTTCTCCTTTCTCCTGATACAAATGTTCATGCTCATACACCTAATGCAACCCAAGTCAAAGAGATTTCTCATTTGTACAAAAGCTGCACTCAGGAAATATCGTGCTTGAGGCTTGCCCAGGGAGCAGCAGACATATCTGTAGCAGGCACTGCACGCCTGCTTACTTTCAGCCGGCAAAACCGCTTAGCATGCGCTCTCCCAGAATAGCTCCATCTCTCTGAAAGCTAGGTCCTGGCTTGCTGGCCAGAGGGCATCCCTCAGAGCAGCAGACCAGTGCAGCAGAACTCATTGGGAACTTTTGAAAAAAACAAGAAGTTTTTCCGTCCAAAAATGCTGATTCTTTGAAAGAGGCTGGCTCTGCCCATACTAGTAAATTTGATGGGCCTGGAGCATTCTCCAGCACTGAGCCTGGTTGTCACCAGGTGGATATGCCAGGAAACTTCACAGCCTTCAAATCGGGAAAGCTGAATGCAAACTGCCCTTTGAGCACCATCCCGGCACTGTCCCATCTGCTAATCCGTTCCTGCAAATTGCCTCAGAGAGTGCTGATGGGCAACAGCCCGCTGCTTGCCAAGGACCGTTCATATAGTTTGGCAGTCCCTGGAAGTGATTGAATTTACTAGCACAGATGTGTAATTAGGGTCTAAATAATATCAGAGTTTGAATGCACACTCACAATGCGGCTGTTTATTGGTGAGGCGTGGAGGAAGGGCATGTTTATACTTCTCACTGTTCTCTTCCTTTGTTTGCATTTAAGAAAGTCTAAAAAGTTTTGGTTTTATTTTGGAAAGCAGTGAAACTTTAGCAATCCTGGAAAGCTTTGTGGGGTAAGAAATCTGCTTTTCAAGTGGTGCTGTCCTTGCCAGAGTATCTGCCTCAAAAATATGTATATCATGCGCCTCTGGGACATCCAGAACTAGGTGACTGATTTGCAGCCGGTCTGGTGCTTTCCTCATCTTATCCTGTATTCCATGGCTTGGGCATACAAAGATCTTGTTCACTGCCCCATCACAGCTTTAGTCGATTTCTACTATGACTTTTTGACCGTGGTCCACTGCAGTCTCTTCGTTTTTCACTGTGATGTACATACTTCATATGCACATGTCACCTCATCCTAAAATAGAGACTTATGTTTGATTAGTCACTATGAAAGTGACTTTTTTGGCCTTCTGAAGTGTTTCTCCATGTTCTTGAAGCCCAGCCTTGATGCTATGGTGCTGGGAAGGGGAAAGATCCATACATTAATATATATATACAAGATCTGATGCCTTTTGAATCCGTGCAAAGCTGTGGATACCTCTTTTCCCCAGATTGCTTTTCCCTTCTGCACCAAGCTCTGTTTGATCGCAACTTCTGGCTCTCCAGATCAGCCTCCCGAAGTGTTTAGTGCTTTGCTTCCTGAACAGAGAGGGGAGGGTGAGGTTAAATCCCTAGACAACATCAGGCTTTGGAAAAACCGTCAGCATTTGCTGTAGTCAGGATAAGTCTGCAGAGATGAGGTTTTGGGAGCTCAGCCACTGGAGGCCACTGACTTTTCAACATTTTTCATCTCAGGGCTGAAAGACAGATTCTGTCTTCTGAATTTCAATAACGGCCTCTCGGGAGCAGAACACCAGCTTTGCCAGAGACGTGTTTTCCACCTGCCTATGGCTTTGAACAAAATGCTGCAAACAGCCCAGTCTGTCTAGCATGCACCATTACCCTGGGTATCTACACTACCTTGACCCAGAGTGTTAGCTCAGAGCATCACCACTTGTGTTTGCACATAAGATCCCTGCATGTTCTTTGTATGCTCTTTTGCACAGACACTGGCACAGAAATTGCTCTCTTTTGTGCTGTGAAAAAAGCAAGGTCAGTCTCTTCAAATAGCCATGCTGATGTTGTGAACTGCCAGTTCATACTTCTCAGGGATCATTTTTATTTGTTTGGCATTAGGCCGTTGCTGAATCCAGATGTTCTGCAATCCTGCAAATGCACCAGCCCATTAACTGTAATAAATACTGACCCAGTAGTCTCTTCTACAACCTCATTTCTTTGACCCTGGATCAGAAACGGGTATTTTAAAGCCACTCTGGTCCTTATTGCAGTTTTGGAGGATAAATATCCTTCCTGTGGCTGTATTGCAAATAGCAGAGCATCCCTGTAGAGTTTAAACCACAAATGAGAGCTGCCAACACAGGTTATTTTTCCAAAAACATGGGGATTTGTGTTGTGCTGACAGGTAGATCTATCTTTGTCCATTAATGTCCGGTGAGGGGAGCCAGGATGCCTCTTGCCACATATACGAATAAGAAGAGTACGGGAACGTTTGTCATTATCAGGGGAATTTCCTCTCTCTGGAAAGCCATGCCAACCTCTGCATATAAAGGAGTAGTCTTTGAATGGTCCCTTTTGCAGGAATAGAATGGAAATAGAGGAGATAAAGACTGGGATATGCTCCTATGAGCTGATGTTATGTTAAGGTCACTGCTGTGAGGGAGGTGACTGGTACCTGGAAGTGAGGCAGCAAGAAGGGGTGGCTGCTCTCACTGAAACGGGCCTGCTCTGCACTTGCAAATGGTGTCACCAGAGCCAAAAAACAACCTATACACTGTCTTCAATGCCAGCTGCTGGGCCTTACCCAGTTGTGGTCATCCAATAGCCTGAGACTGGGGAGAACCCAGAAGCTGTGTCCAAACTGTGGACTAACGCAGCATCCTAAGAGCAAACAAGTTCATCATCCTCCTGACTCCTGGGGTTGCTACCAACAGAGGAGTTGTTAGCTGGGTGGGAGCTGAGATTTGAGGCATTTGCACCGTGCTTTGAAGAGCCCTAGGGTAGATCAAAGCATCTATCCAGCATTGTGAAGCATGGAATTGGGGCTGAACTTTTTCTCCAGCATGTTCTGGAGCCTGGACGTAAGAAAGTAGGTATGGACACGAGAACAGACTAGGATCTGCTTAATGGACTGTGCACGGTTTGTGATGTGTTGCTCCAAGAGGAGACTGGAGATGGCCCTGCTAAGCCTGGTCAGCCACGCTGGTTTCACGATGCCTGGAAGTCAGGCCAGGATGCAAAATAAAGGGCATGAACATTTGTTGATCAACACAGTCATTAAAAATCATAGAAAATCATGCTTGGGAAGGACCTCAAGCGGTCATTGCCTTGGCAAAGGAAGAGGTATCCAGGTTGCTCCTTCCTGAGAGATGCGTGCTTAATCCACTCTGAACAACTCCAGTACTGGCGATGCTATACCTTTGGCAGGCAATTTATTTCGGTATTTAATCGGCCTCATCACAAAAAAAGTTCTCCCCAGTGTCTGACCAAGATATCCCTTGTTAGAAATTAAGCCCATTGCTCCTTGCCCTGCCTCAAAACTCACTTATACAGGATGGGCCACAGGGGCTGCGTAATGTTCGTCAACACAAGAAGGGAAGCTTTTTGTAGTCTATCTTTTCTTGCAGCTCTGTGCTTGTACAGCACTGAACACAACAGGGACTTAATCCTGGCTGATCCTTAGGCATTTTTGTAATAAACATGATTAATAACAAGATAACAAATTCCTTCTGTTGTTTTCCTCTGGAAAAAATAAACCAAAGCACAGGAATGAAAAGATTTTGCTGCTCTAAGAAAATCAAGAGTGAAGATTGTGGCTAGCTATAGGCACACAGACAGTCGCAAACTGACAATATTCATCAGCAGATTCTTGGATACAGAAATTCTGAAATGTCCCTTTTTCTATCAAGAAAAACCTTAGAAAATATCCTAAAGCAGAGATTGCCCTTGAGCCTGAAAAGAGAAGGATTGGTTTCTACTTTCCACACTTCTCTTAAGAGTCTGAAAAACTGAAATGCTAAATTAATGTTTGACTTGTTTTTCTCCCTTTCTTCATGATTCTCATTTGCTTGCCAAGTTGTGGAATACAAAGGGAAATTCATGAATATAAAACTTTGAAATTCTGCAAAACACCCGGAAAATAGATAAACACAAATGAGCTCTCTTCCAACAAAACTTGGATCTATATTAGCTCCTAAATGCAGTTTTGTCATTCCTGTTCTCTGAGTGCTGCACATCTATTTACTCTTCCATTGTAGTCGTCCAGTATCTTCTCCCACATGCGCTAATGCATTTTGTTACTTCTGAAAAAAAAGAAATCAAATATTTGCCTGATGTAAATCAGGAAAAAGGAGCAATTTACAAAGAGCATTTATTTAGAAGTCATTAGTTGGGTACTGCAGAATGGAGAGAGCAGTTCTAGCAAACAGGTGTGTAATTTTTCTCAAGTAAATAATCTTCAACTCCGATTATCCATCTATTCAGGGAAGACTGTAAAACATTTAAAAGCATCTCCTGTTATAGCCCAGCCACATCCGTCACTGGACCCCAGAGCTGGAGGTGAAAAGGCTAATTTCTGTCAATATTTCTTTCGGTGTAAATGCATCCATTAGCTGCTGGGGTGATCCTTTGAGGCCATGGATGGAGAAGATCTTGACCTTCCTGGAGCTTGTGGGGTCTCCAGGAGCTGTTTGTTGTATGGAATACCCTAATAATAAAAATTATGGAAAACGAGGTATGTGATGGACTTGACACACTGGGAGAAAAAACCTGATGCTGGTGGACTTGACACACTGGGAGCAAAAACCTGATGCTGGAGCAGTCTGAAGGTTTTCTGCTGACCTCCACATCACTGTGATTTTAACCTCCATGAACTTCAGAGAGTGTCAGCAACCCTTTATTAGTTGAGCCAGAGCCTGGCTAGTCTTTCTATCAGAATTGTCCAGAAGCAAAAATCTAAAGGGAAGAAGTTCTTTCCAAGCAAAGAACTGCAGAGGCAGGTTTTTACTACTCATCAGAAGTGAATCATGGTCTCTCTGCATTTGTGGCAATTCGATGACATGGGCAGGAGATGTGGCAGCTGTTTCTGTCCCTATCTGAAGCGCTGCTCCGCGCCAACTGCAGAAGTGATGCATGCTATATCTGAAGGGGTTGCCAAGGTCTGGATGTGATTACGCAAAAAAGTCAGGACAGGTTTAGGTCATTCTTTTTATTCCAAAGACATTTCCTAGCTGATGAATTATTTAGGAACAATTTTTGCAGAGACCAGGGCTCAGATACGCTGCCTGCCCTTCCTGCCTCATCTCCTCCCAAGGGTCTCTGCTGACCAAGGAAATATCAGCCCCAGGAACAAGGTGTGCCCTGTCCCAGTGTCTTTCTTCCCTGCTGCGTGAGCCTGAAACCAGTTTTAGGAGTCAGTGAGGCCTCCTAGGCTGCAGGCAATACACCCTTTGGATTTGTGGGTGCAGCCTGATCTGCCTGGCCCACAGGAGGGGGGCTGATCATTATTCTTATTTCTGTTGTCTTTCCTCCTGGTTTACAGGCACCTGAGGGCAGAATCAGGCCCTGGCTTTGTGCTCTGGAGGAATCCTGCTCTGTGGCTGTGCGGAAGGGAAGAGCCATGTGCTGCTCTCTTACGGATTAATGGGGCAGCAGTAAATTTCAGACTTTTCCTACTTGCTCAGTTTTTTCCCCTTCTTTCTCATGTGTTTAGGAGTAGCAGATAGAGGTGGCTGCTGAGGCTGTAAAAATTAGGGACTGAGTAGTGGTTTAGGGAAAGGCAGTCCAGCTCAAACCCTCACGCCGATCTATCTGTATTTGTCCTCTAACTAAAGCCAGCACCAGAAGATGAAATAAGCCCCACTGGGGAAAATGAAGGAATAACCTGCTGCAGCAGAGCATTTGCACTACTCTGTACATCGTGTCTCTGTGGCTGATAGTACTAGCAGGGGACAGCGAGCTCAGGGACTGGAAGGACATGTTTGGGGAGACTGCTTTGCGAGGAGTGGTAAAGCAAAGAAGATGCAAGGAAACTGGGACTCCTATGGGACAGAGTTAAGGGTAATGTGTGCTGTGGCCACTCTTGGCACTGTTATTCCCAAGCATGGATCATTGGTGCGGGATTCCCCTGCCTCCATGCAGCTGAGGTGCAAACCAGCTCCAAAACCAAAATCCGAAACCATGTCGTGATGGTACGACAAGACTGTGTAAAGCACCGCTGGATAACAAAAGGCAGCATGTGGGGAGGATTTGGACCAGAACAGGTCTGAACTAACCGCTGACACTGGCTCATCAGCAGCTAGTTTGGGAGAGGAGGAGGCACTCATCTGCTGAAAGAGCTACTGTCCTGGGGGTGGCCCAGATGTGGCCTGGTCCCCGGCAGAGGGTGGCAGAGGTCCATGCAGAGCAGCCAGGGGTTGCAAAGCCACCCTACTTCCAAGCCACCACCCAAAGCAGAAAATGCTGCAGTCTGAGGACCAATATAGTCTATGCTTGCATTTTGGCCCTATACTAATGTTGTCCAAAATACTGCTGCATTCAGGGTCTTTGAGCGAGCCATATAGGAAGGGAGAGGAGCTAAAACATAAACCTAATGCCTCACTGGAAGGTGGAAAGAGAGGGATCAGTACCCTTATGCTGCTCTAGCCCCAGAGGTGTTCAGGCAGCCCTGTCCTACTGAAGTCTACAGCAATTAAATAACTAATTATCTCTCATGGCTCTGGCTTAGCTCTTTGAAGGTATTCTGAAAGTCCTGACTAGGCAGAGAACAGCCTCTCTCAGTGCAGGCTGGAAAAGGCCACTTTTACAAAACGAGATAGAACATGAAAATCCCATCTTCGGGGAGGTGCAGCATTTTGAAATTCCTTTTGCCCTCACATCAGGATGAAAGTCAGAAATTTTGAAATATTTCTCTGAGTGGAAATTTCAGTTTAGAAACCTCACAACCCCCTTCTGAAAATATTTCATTCTGATAATACTGAAGCAGGATAATTTGAAAAAAGCAAATGTAATATATAAATATTAAATACCTGTAAAATATTTATCACATTCTATATTATTTAAATTCTAGTTATACCTCTCTGTGTTACCATTAAAGCAATAGAGTAAAGCCAGGGTTAAATCAAACAGGAAACTGGAAATTAAGTACCCCATTTTTGACTACAAATTCTTTCCCTTTCTAAGAGTGATTCATCCTCATTAGATCTTCTGATTGTGGCAAAAGATTTTTTTTCTGGTGAAATAGTACTGTTTCATTACTCATCCCTGCTGGGTTGTAGTGGTTAGGCAGACATTCCCAGTGCTCCCAGCAAGAGATCCCAGAGCTGTTAACCCAGGACGGGAGGTTTGTTTCTACCATTTTAAATATGGGGCAGCAAGGAAAGCAGGAGAAGAGGGGAGAGAGTTTGCTGTTTCCTAACTTTAATAATTACCTTTTAGACATTTGAAGTCTAAACTACTTGCTTGGTGTACCTCTATGGAGATGCCATGACCTGCCTGTGTTACTGCTGTTCATCCCTGACTGAGCTCTTTTCCCACTTCAGTAGCAGCTAATTGGGCAGAAATGCATAGTGCACGAGGCAAGGAGGCAAGGATGCTCCTCTGGCAACTTGCCTTGGCACCGGCTGGGACAGATGGTGTGCCAGAGCAGCACGACACTCTTTCTCTGTAGAGGCCTGCCCTGCAAAACTCCTGTCTCCAAGCTCTGGAGCCAGCAGCAGAGCTCCTTTGGGTTTCCCGAGTGCCAGAGCAGCACGCTGCCAAATCATTGCAACCCAGTTCAAGAACCACGGCAGGCGTGATGAGTTATCCAAGTGCTGTCAGAGGGCAGAGGAGGCAGAGCCCTCAGCTGTAGGCCAGAGACAGGGACATGCTGTCCCGGACAGGCTTCTCCTTACAGTTAGGGATGGGGCCCACCAGCCTGCTTGTCATTCCTAATTGTACTGAGGTGGAAAATGCCTAACAGTAGGTACAGCACTAGCTAATGAAGGTATTAACAGCTGACAAGACATTCCTACCTGGTTTCACGGAGTGGTTTTGGGTGCCCAATGCAGTGATGGAGATGTTCCAGCATCCTGTGTCCTACATTGATGTCCCCAAGGCCAATGTCCATGGCGGTTGTGTGGGTTGCATCTGGCTCCACAACCAAAGAGGCGGCTTGTCTTCCTTGCCAGCAGCCCTGAGAGCCCACCTCAAGCACCGAACGTGCTGTGCAGGATGAAGGTGCTGCAGGCCTGTGTCCAATGGAGGAAGTCCGGCACCCCTCTGTCCAGTTTGCAAAGGGGGTCATGGACTTGGCCATCTCGAGCCATCTCCATGCCTGGAGATTGCCTCCGCACAGGTGGGATGATTCATGAAGGGCCTACAGCACTCCAGGCAGAAAAGCCAGAAGTTACCCAGAGTACTCTCCTGCACAGCTAGTAAAGTCCATAAACATGCCATGGGATTGACTGACTTCTCCCAGCCCACCCACGAAATTGCTAGCAGAGAATCAGCCTGGCTTTTTGGCTTAGCTGCTGCAACAAAGTTTGCACGATCCTTTCCAGATTCAGTGGGCAGTTAGGCTGAATGGAGGGAGCATCATTCAGGTTTAAAACCTAAAATGATATTTAAGATTCTAGATAAGTAACACTACTTTTGCTCAGCCTGAGAAAGGCATTTACATCCTTTAAAAACAAGTGTTTTGATTATGTTTTATGTAGAATACACATAACCAATTGAAATATAATAGCCTCTATGTTACTGAGCTCATTTTTGCATTGCTGCGGCTTATGCCTTTATGTCTTTAGGACATTAAATCATCCCAAGGGTCTCGTGTTTTCTTACATCTCCCAGCACTGTTTCTTTTATGGTAGACTAAGTGTCTATATGGGAGATTAAGTTTTACAGTGTGATGCCTCAATCCAATTTGTTATTGCCACCGCTTCTTCTGCAGATTTCCACCTGCACCTGGTATGAACACCAGCTCTTGGGAACTGCTGACATTGCTCCAGACTGTCACGCACCAGTTTCCATCTTTCTTAATAGCCACAAATGACCAAGGGCATCCGATAGCACCCTGGCATAAAGCACGGTACCAGGAGAAAAGGGGAAGATATGGCAGTGTTTAGGATTTTTTAATCTATGTTTAGCACTTCTTTAATCATTTAAACACCAGGGCTTTGGAGTTTGCTTTGCAACAGACTTTCTGCATGAATGTGGCACGTTGACTAGTCACCGGCTGGAAATGAAGGCTATGGCCACAGGGAGTTTTTCAGTGAACTTTTCTCTGTTGTTGTTTTCATCACTGAAAAATGCCAATTTGTTAAACCTGAAAGAGGCATATTGAAACCTTGGCTGACTTGAAATATGGTTTGAAAAAAATGCTGACGTAGTCCAAACATTTCATTTTTTTAAAATAGTCTCTGGCTTTTGAATCAGGGGCTTTCTGATTTGAGATTTTAGTTAATTTTAGTTAATTTAGACTAGAAAAAGAAATTAAGAAGCTGAACCATAGTGTTTCTATTGACCCTTGCTGGATCCCCCTCCCCATACACAAACATGGGAGGAGGAATTGTATTAGTTTTATTTAATTCATGAACATTTTTGCCTCGGCTCAAGATTAGAGTGTTTCAATATTACAGGATTTTAAGGGACAAAGCTCAGCTTCCCCTTTAGCTCAAGTTAATAGCACTGCCCTACCCTGAGGCCTCATGTGGGTACATTAAAGATCAGGAGATGCTTGGACACCAAAGTAATGGGGCCAGCTAAGCAAGACAGATTGTTGTGACCTCTTGTGACTAATTCTTATGTGTCCATGTGTGATGAGATAACACTGGATTCCTATAAAGCAAGGATATTACTCGCTGATCCATTCCCTTTTTATGTCTCTTTGCCTCATTGCCTTTAGCTCTCTAACCACCCTACCAACGAGCTCCTCATTATACAAGTCCCCAAACGTATCCCTTAGAAAACAAAACCAAAGCAGAAAACATACTTAGCTCTAATGATGCACACATTCTCTTTGTGTTTGGCTGTATTGCAGTTTAATGAGCAGAGTAGCTGCAGCACTGCTGGGAAGATGAGCAGGGCGCACTGCTTCTCCAGCACGCCTGCCCTAAAAGGGGACTCCTGCTAAGCTCAGGTACAAGCGACCTGAAGGAAATGTACTGCCATTGATTAAGAGTCAAGCTTGACATTTGACTCAGGAATATTAGGAAATAATTATCGACAAGTGGGAGGTGATGGAGCCTTTGTTAAGGTAGGCCTGGAAAAGATAAATGGGGACCAGTTTGCCTGCAGCAGATCAGGTGCAATCAGGCAAAGCGGACTGTACTCGTGCAAGATCAAGACTGCGGCATAGGAAACTGTGGGTCTAGGTACCGAGGCAGATGTAAAACAGATCTGTTAATGAAACCCTCCAGAAAGCCATAAGGAAGAGCTGTTGGGGTATCAGTGCTTTCTCTGGCACCTCCTCCCAACCTGGCATGGAAGAATGGATGCTGCTGCAGCTCCCAAACAGCTGGGACACTGGCAGCTGCTGTGGCAGGAGGAGGCGGTGCCGCTGGGTGGGTGTGGGGAAAGCTGCTGCTGGCAGGCGAGCGGAGAGGGAACAGACTGCTGCAGCCTATTAGGATTAAAACCTGGCTTCTTAGGCTGAAGTCAGCTTATTCTCCTGCATGGCCCTAGGTCTTCTCTCTGTAGGAATTTCTAAGGAAGGAGGAAGGGAGGTCAGAAAAAAACAAGGCAATGTTCAGCCCAAGCACCATCTTGTAAGGACAGAAGCAGAAAGGTGGTGTCCCTTCTTCCCAGAGCTGTTTATCAGCTGATCCTCTGCCCTCCCATTTCGAGGTGGACATGTTCCTCACAGAGACCCTCAGGATCTGGAGCACATCCTCCAGACCCCAACAAAAGCTCAGTTATTGTCACAGTCTTGCACTGCAGGATGTGTTGAGATTTGGCCTGGACAGGACCTGATGTTGGTGAGGGTAGTCCTGTTGCATTGTCATTCCCTTTCTCCTTCTCCATCTGCCCCTCAAAATGAATCTTCCCTCTCTGGGTACTTGCAGCCTTCAAATGCCCATGGAACTGACTCTCTTTGCACCTTTCCAAATTACTTGTTGCTTAGCTATGCTAAATATATTCCACTCTTTTACTCTTTCCTCCTAAGTCAGTCCTACCAGTGCTTTAATTAAGCTTTCCTTCCAGTTTTCTGATCTCACTCCAATCTTTCTGGCAACAAAGTGCTTTGAGCTGCTTGTAAAAACCCGATTTAGTCTTATCACAGCTATCCATGGCAGGGCTAGTACTAGAGCCAGTCAAAAACTCTCAAAAATGAAAAGAGGTATCCTCATGAAAAATACCATTTCAGTGCAGCCCCAATTATTTCATTTAATACTACTGAGGTTTGCATTTGTTTGGCCAAGGCCAAAGCCAGGTGCTGTGAAACCTCTTTCTGGTTAGCTCTAGGGCAGGAGTGCAGGGAGCTGCAGGCTGTAGCTGCAGGGCCAGGGATGTCGGGAGCTCGGAGCCTGCTGTCAGGGTTGGCCTGAGACTGGCCATGCTATATCTTCCCTTTGACGGCATTTTGGTGCCATTCACAGCTTTTCCCATTTCTATCCACAGTGAAGCTGACACGGAGGGTGGTTTCATGGGAGCAGCTGCAAAACCGTGGGAGTTTCTACTTGTGATAAATTTTAAGAAGTAGTATTGATTTCAGTTCAGTTTGGACCAAAATCAACAGGAAAAAAAAAACCAACAGAATTTCTTACAAATCTGCTTTTTAGCCTTCTCCAGTTAATGTCTCTCTGCTCAAGGGCGTGATGAGTTTGTGAATGCTTGCTTTTGTGCTTGCTGCCATATCACACTTCTTGAAAGAGCCAAGAAAAAAATCTGCATAAAAAGTATTTAAAACAAACAGTCTTTTTCAGATAGAGCAAAGTGGGGGCAACATCCCTTGATATAAATGCCCAAGTGGCAGATTCTATCCTAATGGAAAGAGCTTATTCACATCGATCTTGAATGTCAGTGTTTTTCAGGAATGGACTAACTTGTGGGGGGAGACATCATAAGGATGCTGTTGCCTTTTCCTACATCTCCCAAATTAAGAGTGTGCAGTGTGTTGTACATCCGAGGCGACAAGATCAAGTCCCCTGTCCTCAGATCACAGTTGCCTCTGTGCCCACTTCTACACCCTTGAATCTGTTCTGTATTTTGATTAAGACATCTGCACCTGGCCATCTTGCCTACAGATATTTCTGAGGTAGGCTCTGCTGATCATTGATTCCCCACTGGTTTCACATGTCTCCCACTGAGCGCATCCAGCAATTTCGAACATGCTCACTTTGAAGTAAATTCAGTATCACAAATATATTTCAAGCAAACAGCTTGGCACGGTCCTTTCCAACCCATGCTTCAAATTCGCTGAACTCACTGGAATATTTCAGCAGATTTTTGCGGGGCCTCGATCTGATTAACTCCTCTCCTAATCACTCACGCCATTTTGTTCAAAAAGAGGTGCAAACTGATTGGAACAGTAAACTCAAACAGAAAAGTGTCAGAGTTTCAGATTCTCGGCTGCAGCTTTGCAAGAGGAAATGGATTACAAAGGGGGAAAAGAATAGGTGAGTGGTGGGAAGTGTCCATCACGAGCCTGTGACAAACGTCCCTGCTAGTGACATGACAGGAGGCACCGGCCTCTAGCAAGGAGGCAAAAAGTCACCCCAGGGTGAAGGACACAGGGAAGGAAGCTCCCTATCAAGCCTGTCCTGCCCCCGGGCTGTGGAAAGCCACAGGAGTCCTGGAACACCAAACACAGCATCAGGGCAGAGCAGAGGTGGGGAAGAACGTATTGTAGAGGCTGATGGTCAATGATGGTTTTCTAGTGCTCGCTGGGGACCAGATATTGAGACCCCCAGGTTCCCACCTTCACAACCAGCCTGGGCAAAGCTCCTTTGAGACAAGCAGTACTTTTTTCCAGAGAAGCCAAGCACCTAGGGACAACAAAGCAATGCTGTTGTCACAGAATTTAGAGGGGATTATTTGGGAAAGGGTAGAGGAAGACATGGTATTTTTGCAGCCAAAAATACATTCTCCAAAGAAAACACGCTGCCAATGCATTAAAATAACATTCAAAGAATATATTTGGTTCATTTCGGTTTGACCTGAACTGGAACATTTAATTTCATTAGTCTCAGTTTACCCAGGGTGCTGCACTGTTGCACAGGAGCTGGGTTTGGGCTGCATCTTATTTCCATCCTTAACTTGCTAAATGAACCCCATTTCCCACAAAACTGCAGCCTTCCCTCAGGTCTCACCTCTGGAGTGCCCAGCCTAGCCAGACAGCAAAGAATGTGGGAAGACACAAAAAATGCAATGCTTTGGCTTAGGGAAGGCAAAATAAAACATTTCAGAAAGGAATTTTTGATATTTCCTAGTTCTCTGCTTAACATTCTTGTCATAAGTGGTTTATGAATTCTGCAAAACTAGTATTCGTGGACATTCTCTGCAGGCTCTCAAAAATGCCAGTCACTTCTCATCTCAGACTTCTTTGTATTTTAATTTGTTCTGTAAAAACAAGCAACCGCCCCCCAACATTTTCCCCTCTTTTTTTATGTTTTCAGGTGAATTTTTCAGTTTCCAAGATATTTTTTAGAACCATTTTTGGACCTTTTTTCCTTGAAAATTGCATACTTCTACTCAACTGCCTCTGTTTCCAACCAGGGTGTATTTTTGCATGTGAACATTCCTGTGGACTGTATGGGGGAGTCATTCCTGGTGGGGAAAATGGTATGTTTTGGTGTTATTCTGATCTGTTCCAACAGCTCTTGGGGAGTTTTTGCTCAAATATTCTCCTTTTGCGACTACTACCCTTTGCTCTTCTGCAATTGGCTTAACCTGCTTCTGCCCTACTCAGCTGGGTTTTCAGGGAAAGCTTGGGGCCAGCGTGTTTTGCTGGGTGGTTTTGGTGACTGAGATGAGGTCCCATCCACAGCCCTGGACCATGTGCACCATGCTTTAAAGCAAGAGCTGCTGGACAGATCTGATTTTTTTGCAGCACGCAGAGCCATTTCTTCTTCCAGATAGAAAGAACACCTTGAGGCCATTTTTTGTTACAGAAGCAGCCTTAGAGTCCTCAAGGGCTTTTAGGGCAGGCTAGATGCCTGCAGGACAAGCCTAAGCTGGCCTGCAAGCACCAAGTCACAGGATCTCACATCCCACAGGCAGGGTGAGGAGCCAAGAGCTGGACACGTTTGTGTTTAACAGAGACAGCCATGGTTCACGGAGGGCCCTGTGTGCACCATGAAGAGCCGGGAGGAGATTTGAACCCCAGTTATGCAAAATACTGGGAGATGCCCAGTCTGGACAGCATGGGGGGCATTTTCTCCTCCCTTGGGGAGGAGAAACCCACAAGACAGCAGAGAAGCATGTTAATTTCAAGATCTGTTAGAAACAGTGAGGAAAAGGAAAGAGAGGATCAATTTCTGACGAATAAATAAAATCCATCAGGAGAGAAGTCTTATTTCAAAGCTACTGAGAGTGCTTTGGAAAGAGGCATGCAACATCCTTCAAACCAACTGGGATGTTCTCGGTGGTGCTGGCACACGTGAAGTGGCAGGTACCAACTTAAAGCGAAGGGATTGTCAACAGCAAAATGCAGGACACAGAGCAGCAGTAAGGTGAGAACTTTGGGGCAGCGGGAAGCACACTGTGCTCTGGGCTCCCTGAAGGAGAGTCCCAGGAGGCAGATACCTCAGGATGAAACCTCCCAGTCCTAAAAACCCCTTTTGGTGCAACCTCAAGGTACTAACCGACCCTCCTGCTCCTGCCTCAAGTCCTCAAACTGTCCTCCCACCTCAGGTTCATCACAGGGCTAAGGAGAGATTAGGCACTACAGCTTGCTCCCACTCTTGCATAGACAGAAGTTCTTGCACTTGTGCCCACCCTCCTGCCTGTAAGGCTGAGAAATCCCAAACAACCAAGGAAGTGCAAGAAAATCCCACTGTGGGCAAAACCCCCAGGGGTGGGGGATGCAGGCATACATGGACCCTATGCAAGCCAGCAATAGCCTGTTGAAACACATGGCTCGCAAGCCATCCCTCGCCTGTGTGCGCAGCTGCAAGCCTGCCTGAATCCCCAAATGTCTTCTGCAGACTCAGCTTGGATGCCAATTTGTGAACAGTGCTCTCTGAAACCCTTTTTGCAGATAACCTGGAAATACAGTCCTCTAATCCTCGTATTCCTCTACCTTGCATTGCCCTCTTCCCTCTCTGTCCTCCTGTGCTCCTCGTGGGATCTGTTCATCTCCATAGCAAGCTCCCGACTCCTGAGCTCCACTGGAGCCAAAATCTCTCAAAGAGCCAAAGCGAATCTCACCGTCTTCTCTGGGGCAGGTTGTGGGATCAGGTCACAGTCAGGGAGGCCTTCAGTGAAATGAGACTCTAGGGAGATGGTGCTTTCATAGAAAAAGGGGTGATTAGGTGAGGGGAGCAGGGTCTGCAGGTGGGGCTGATCCCAACCCTGAATTTCTGTTTGGAGGAAGGTTTGCCTTCAGGAGCAGAATGAAAATGAACAACGGAAATGAAAAATGTATATTCGGTTTAAGAAATGTTACGCTTCCCAAGAAATTCATCAGCGCCGATAAATGTTTTGTGAAGCATGTTAAAATGTTATTTAAATAACATTTTCCAGCGGAATATAATGATTATGAAAATTACCTAGAAGGTTTATTCCTTGGGGAGAGAGGAGGAAAGCTGAACGTGCAGATTCACCTGTGTAGCTTCCCTATATTAGTCCCTTTTGCAGATGACTGATACAGCTTAGGCCATGAAGGTCACTACAGAAATGCCTGTGGATGCTTAACACACTAAGAAGTCAGATAAGCGACAGATGGAGAAGACATAAGACATGACTAAGGTCATCTCTGTGGTCACGCTGTGCAAATCTTCCTTTCCACAGCTTTTGATCCCAAATCAGAAAAGTCTTTTTATATATTTAATTTAAAAATAAATTACTTTCCACTCATCTCTGAAAAACAAAATTTGTCAGATAAAGCAAAACACACAGACCAATGGTTTCAACAGGACTTATGCAGCTTTCACCATTCATTCAGCAAAGGAAGTGCATTTATAGTGGAGCGAGTGGCAGGAGGAAGCAGAGGGGAATACTGTCTGCAGTTATTTATGAATATCTCCTCCATTTCAAATATGCCATTTTAATTTTAATTTTAATTTTAATTTATTTTTTTTTTATGCAAGAGAATCCTACTGGCAGTAGCCTCCATCACTGCCCAGGGGAGCTTCATGAGAGTCAGAGAACATGTGGAAAAAATAGCATATATATATATGATTATTAAAATAGTAAAATTAATAATTGTCTTTGGAAATAGATACAAAGGGCCTTGGATGAAGTCACTGGGCCCAGTGCCACTTCATTTGCGCATTTGCTTCTGCAAAACTGTTTTGTTTAATGCAATATTTTGTGATGGTGTAAATACTGTCTGTATCTGCTTCCTTTCTTACCCTCACCAAATGGGGGCTGTTTAGCTGCAGGAGGAGAAAGCTGAGGAGGGACTTTATAACAGACCTTAACTATTTAAAAGGCTACTGCAAAGAGCAGAGGAGTAATCTCATCTCCATAGCTGTGGTGGATAGGACAGAAAGTTCAAGGGCTTTAATTGCAGCTCAGCATTAGGAACAAAGATGTTTTTATCAAGTAGCTAGCAAATGCTTTAAAAGAAGCCAACTATTAAGGTTGTGAATACTCAGCGCTTTCTAAACATTAGAGCCCTTACCATTTTCATTCTTGAGTTAGAGTCATCCGAAGCAGAGAAATCCAAAATCAAATCAAGCCGGTTTAACCAAGTTTCCTCTGTGAAGGAAAAGTCCGGTTTGTTATAAACGACCCAGGAAAACCACTGTGGTATGACTTCCCTAGTGGAAGAAGGAAAATGTAATTTAGGGCCTACAGTGTATTTTTTTCATCTGTTCTAAAACTACCTCCAGGCTAAAATTTGCTGGTGCCAGTCTCTACAGAGAGTTTTGCAAATGTTCCAGGTTAGGCAATGTTCAATGTTTAAAGTAAGATGGCTTGATCCTCTCGCTATCTCACTCAACCTTTCTTGAGATTCTCCTAAAGACTGTTTTCACTGCTAGCTGCAAAAACATGCCAGATTAGAGAGGGTCACCCTCTCAGAATCACAGCGTCACAGAATGGTTGGAAGGGACCTCTGGAGATCATCTAGTCCAACCTCCCTGCTCAAGCAGGGTCACCTAGAGCATGTTGCCCACTCCCATACCTTCTCCTTCAAGTCTGGCATGGTTGACAATTCGAGTACCAAGAGCCAAATCAGCAGATGAGCATCAGTCCGAGGGATACAGGATACACTTGCACTGCATGAGTTTGGTACATTTGAGCAACTTTTAGGGAACCTCCTGTGGTGCAGCTTCCTGAAGGCATTGCAACCCAGCGTGCCTGGCTCCAGCCCTCGTCCCTTGGCCTGGCGCCACCATTGCTCGCTTCCACCACTGGAAGCGGGGTCTTGCAGGTGACCTCGCTTGCCCATGAGAGCGGGTTCAACATGAATCACAGCATGGCACTGTGGGCTCCAGGGCCCCCTACCGCTCCTTAGCAAGCTGGCTCCACACTCCGCAGTTGATCGTTCCGATTTCAACAGGCTGCATGTTAATTATCTCTTGATTTGTGTTCCTGAGAGGGGATGTGGCAACAGGCAACATGTTAGGACAGTTTATTCAGGATAAGGTCCTTCTGCTTTTTGTGATGGGGTCGAAATTTGCAGTGCTCCTTCTAATTAATTTCACTTGGGGTCAAAATAGCTGGCAAAGGCATTGGCAGCCTAGCAGGAGATGGATTAAAACTGCCTGTGTGTCTTACTTGGGCATCTCCGTACTTTCAAATTATTTTCTTTTCCATTAGAATTTCCTGGGTTACCAGGATGTCTCATTTTTTTCACTAATTAAAATGATCCCCTAAGACTAGTTCACCTGGAAGTCGCTGACATGAACTCAGCTCAGCTCTGAGTCCAACACAACATTTTGTTCAGGCAGTGAAATAGGAGCAGTTGGTGCACACCTTTCATCAGCAGCCTCTGAGCTCGTTACAAAGGAGTCCTCACCCTGGTCTGTGGTCAACAAAGCTAAAGGAGCTCGCATTTGCATTCGTGTTAGCAGTGGGTAATAACTTAGGTCAACATAACAGCTAGTTACCAGTTGAGCAGCAGTTGCTTACTAGATGCCTAACTCCAAGGAGGGTCACACCTTTTACGCCAGTCACTGGACTTAATTGCCTTTTTTCTTTTCCTATACTAGTGCAGTCTATCTTTACCAGAGTTAAAAATGCATCCGTAATTGGGGAAGATAAAGATTGCACTGATTTAATTCCAGTGGCAGAGTTGAATTAGCCTAGGTTTCTAGAGGAGACGTTAGAGAGAGGATGGAGCTGAGTTCTCTGAATTGCTTTGCCTGGGTTTGCTCCACTTGGTCATTTAACCATCACTGAAGGGCCAGGGCAAGATCATCAAGGGTTTGCTCTAAATGGGGCAGCCTGTTTTTGAGGCATTACTTATTCAACCGCCTGGCCTGCTTGTTGAGATTTGGGCAGCCAACAGCCAGCAGCGCCACAAAGCATGTCCATCATTTTACCAGTACTATTCAACTTGTCCTTCTGAGGGCTGCTGCGGGCTGGAGGTAGCTTTTCCAGCCACATATCCTTCCTCAAACAGCAGCAAGGTGTGAATCAAGAATGAACACAGTGTTGTCATTAAATGTTTCCCAGCAAAACAGAAGGGTTAGTGAGTTCCTCAAACCAGCTTAGACAGAACCTCTGCTTATTTTTTATATCTAAAGAAGCACTGCAATTAATTCCTTAACCTTCTTTCAAGAGAACTGTAATTGCTGCTGTGGCAACATAACAAGAGTTCCTATTTTCCACCGGATGCTTCATTAACTTGACCCTAATTGGCCAAGTAAACAAAAACAAATTGCTACTCAATCATGACTTGGGCTGCATCTCTTAAAGCAACCCGAATAAGCAGATAGGCAGAAAAGAGCTCGGTGCTCGAGACAGAGGTTGCACACTTAGCAAGGAATCCTTCAGGTTCAAAATAATTCTGCACCTATTAAGAATAATAAGCAGTACGCTTTCACGTCATGACCAGAAACATTAGGCAAACAATTGCTTAAATTAAATGAGGGCATTTTTTCCCCTCTCCTATTAATGATAATTGAGAATGAATTAACAGGCTTAGCTGCTCATTTTTCATCCTTCCTGCTCTCAGACTTCTCTGAGGACAGAATGGCAGACGGAGGGAAGCTGCTGAAGTCTGCTTGGGATTTCCAGCATGGTGAGAATCCTCCAAAGCCTACAAAAGGGTGAAGGCATCACATTGGATACAGGGCTATGCTAAGGGCTGTAGCTTCTGGCCAAACCCAAGGAGTATTTTTCCAAGGAGGTGGTTGTATGATCACAGCCCCTTCATCCATGGGTGGTTGTGTGCAAGAGGCAAAGGGGAACTGGTTACAAAGGAAAAAAGAGAGAGAACAAGGGAAAGTAGTGGTAATTTCTCTATTGAACTGGGTGTTTACATTTTTTATTGTTTTTTCCCCACATGAAGGGTCAGATTCATCTCATGTAGCCTTATGTGTCTATAATGAAGGGACTTAGATCTCAATTACCTCAGTCGCCCTCAGCTGCCATTCTAGCAAGTGGGATTTAGGGTGTGAATCATCCAGCAAACTGAAGGAATCTACTTTAGGCTGTGATTAATTGCACCAGGTGCCATTAAAGGTATTGACTACATATTGATTTCCATTGACTTTAAAAGAAGCCCAGACAGACTGCTCAGAGAGAGTGTCTCTCCTCTAGACACCCTGCCATTTCCAACCAAAGTATCTGCTTCTTCTGAAATTGTCCACTTTTGGAAGAATGAACAAAATTCTGATAAGTGAAACAGTCTGGTTTGGATGTGGTATCTCAGCGGGGCTGCACTTCAGGACTCTTGCTCCTTAGGCCTTGCAGACTCTCTGCTTGCAGCCAGCCTGCATCTACTGTGGTGAGAGTATCTACTAACAATTTTATTTCTGCCCTTGGTGATTTCCTCTCTTCTTTTTTCCCTCGAATGTCCCAGGGCAATGACAAAAGTCCCACTGACTTCAGCAGCGCCAGGATCTTGCCCTTGACACCAATAAACGCCTTCCTGACAGCTGATGATGCTTGCTGGGTGGGGGTTAAACTTGCGTGTAGCTTTGGAGACAGGGAATAAAATGTTTACATCTTGGGTCATTAGCCTCTTTCTGGCAGAGAGCATAGCATGAAATTCAAGGACAGTATTTATCAGAGGACAAAACCAGGTTGTAGAGACTGCATTTGTCTCCTTTGTTCATTAAAAATCTAGCAGGTCTGAACTTCTGGAAGCCCCCTGATGAAAATCCCCCCACACATAAGTTAGGCCCCAGATGCTGCAGAGCTGTTATGATCCATTTTCCCATCAAATCTGCTCTGGCACTTGAGAATCCCGAATGGTAACTGTTACTTTTTTTCTTTTCTTTTTCTTGGTTTTTTTTTTTGTTTTGTTTCTAATGTGACTTTAAATGAGCAGCAGCAGTAAAGCTAATAAAGTAAAGCTGAGCAGAACTGGTCCACTTTCCTGAATACCCCAATTAGTTCCATAGTCCTGTTTCTTCTTGCACTCTGCCTTCCTCTGCTGTAATTATATTAAAAGGTTTTTCAGCCCAAAGGCATGAGTTTAATAAAAGGGGAGGTGGGAAATATATCTTCTGCTCTGCTGGTTCTGGAAGGAAACGCAATACAAATCTCCCTGAACAGGAGATGATCTTGGATTTGGTTCTGCAGGTGTTCCTAGCAATATGATACCCAAAAAGGAGAAGACACCTGTCCCTCCAGCTTTATTTTCCTTTCCATACTGAGATGGGACTGGACTGAGACGGAAACTAAGACTGAGAACAGAGAGCTACAACTTCAGGTGCCCAGGGAACTTCATGGTCCAGCACGTCAAGGATTAAGCTGAACACCTGGCATTTTCTAATTGCATTTTTGCATTTGAGGGTATAAATTTCTCCAAGCTCCTCCCTAGGCACCTGCATTCTTCTGTATTTCTGACTCTAAATGGTTTGCGCATCTGTGCCAGATTGGCAGCAATGACTCCCATGGGCTTCGGTGGCGGGGGGTTGGATCAGGCTCTCTGTGCAGGCCACGCTGTAGCGAGGAGGTGCATAAAGATTTGGAGAGAAATGATGTGTTTATGAGCATCATTTATTCCTGTAGAGATTGGCCACTGAAGCAGGGCGGATGCACTGGCCAGGCTTCCCCTGCACAGTAAAACACTTAATCTCTCTGCGCTGTCAACAGCTGTCTGTGGCTTCCCATCAATTACCCCTAAAAAAAACATTTTGGAGTGACGATGAAAGCTCTCCATTTTCACAGCACTAATACCAGATCTGGATTTTAATGGCCCAGAGCCTCTAAATGCATGATATATGGTTTGTTCAAAGGCATCTCCAAGTCAAGGGAAGGTGGGATGCAGGGAGGAGGAAAAGAAGAGGGGGAGGTGATGGAGGGAGGTTTTATAATGCCCTCCTTGCTAAGAAACTGTAGAGGGAGAGCAAACAGGCAGAAACAGCTTGGGAAGTATCCATGCTAAGAGGACTGCATGCGCTTCTGTTTTTCCAAATGCAACAAGGGGAGAAAAAAAGGAAATGTCTGGGAGTTTATTCAGAAGGGTTTTGAAAACCCATGGTAAATCAGACACATCTGTGTCAGATCATCGGGATCTAAAATAAATATTTGATTTTTATTTCATTCTGCCTCACACTGCAAGAGGAAAAGGAGAGAACAAGTTAGGGTGACCTCCTTGGTCCAGCTATTTTGAGTCAATAGAGTGAGTGTGCATAAGTTCTGAGAGGCTGAGAAATCTCTTTTAATGTAAAAGAGACCTGTCATTTGGGGAAAAGGTAAATCCCAGAGATGAAATCTGTAAAAAAACAAAACAAAAACTAATAAAACCTGCACAAGTAAACAAACAAACCTAGCTCATCCCTGGAGTTCAAAACCAATGAATAATCAAAAAGCAAACAAACCGTTGCAAGAGATAACCAGGTATTAAAAGGCAACTGCCCAGCCCAAGCATTATCCACAGAACTAATCTTCAGTTGGCTGCACAGCTTGGTGGTGCAAGTGGGAACCACTAGCTGGGAAATGCAACCTAATTATTAGTGGATACCACTCGTCTGCATTTCCCATTTCTATCCTTGCCAGTAGCCTCTGGGGAAGGGTTTTCATCTGTTTTTGATGAAAGCAAAATTAAAGTAATCCTAACAAAACCGTATCTGACTGCATCCCAGCCAGTGAAGAGGACGAGGCAATGAAGAAGAGCCCTGCGTTGCTACTTACAGAGCTGCACTGATCGCATGGCTCTTCTTCGCAGACACCCAGGACATTACCAGCTAACAGGATATAAGTTATTAGGCAGAAACACAGATATTTACCTTTCACAAAGAGGCAAAACACATTTGCAGCTTTATTGTGACCCACAAGCACAGTCACTGAGTTTAAACCAGCAGATACTCCTGGTTTTCACTGGTGTAAGCCAGAGAAGGATCGCGTATGTAGGTTCAAGGAGTTGGACTCTCCTCTCTCTCAGGGTACTTTGTTGTTCCTGTCTCTGACGTGCAGAGAAAGTCTGACAGCCTCGGACAGAAACATGTTTTGGGGAAATCTGTTAAAACATTGTTAAATACATCCAAATGATTGTGCACATTTTTCCTTATTAGGGATTTTTTTTTCCCCAGCAAATGGAGCCTGTAATCGCTTTTTGTCTTTGGGATGTCGGCTCTTGAACAAGAGCTTCTTATTTTTTCTCGAGTGCTGGTCACAGGCACTTCCGCCTTACAGTTCTGAACTGAAAGGTGTTTTTAAATGCTCCTCGGTTATTTTTAAATACCCCATCCAGGCTTGTTCTGTGGCCTGCCAATGGCAGAAGTAGCTGAGGAGAAGCACACATGAAGAGCCTGTGATTTGACGTCAGTGGCTTGTGGGGAGTGTTTTTGCTTTGAAACTTAATAGATGTTAAAGAGAAATCGGGCTCATGCTTGCAATGCTCAGGCCGCTGCACAGGCAGCGAATAGCCTTATTGCTGAATTTTAGGGCTACTTTAGATGAGCTAAGAAACACGAGATACTTCTCCCGCCAGAGGCAGCCCCTTTGGGATCATTTGTGTAGGCTGGGTTTGCATCTTCTGCTGTCTCTGCTATTCCGCACCCTCTAACAACAGAAAGAGGCATTTTGAACTGCGCAATTAAAAAATTGTCTGAGAATAGCTTTGGATTACAGTCTTTGGTGAGCCATCACCTTACCACCCTCTGATATATCCAGGACGCTATTTTTTACTGAAGATACTGGGGAAAAGAAGCTAATGGATGAACAGGCAGGAGGATAGAATGCGTTTCTCCAAGGCCAGATCAAGACTGGTTGTTGTTATGTGTTGCATAGAGAAGAGGCCCTTGAGCCCCTTGGTACCTAGAGCCAGTCTAGGAAGATCCATGCTGTCTAATCCTGGTTTGTGTAGAGCTGATCTGGCATCAGGGTGACAGCATGGTGTAGGCACTGCTTAATTTTTCTTCTTCACTGAGTTTCATCCGTCCTAGGGAGAGTCAGAGGAAGAAATGCATTGGGAAGAAATATTACTGCAGCTGGGAAAGGAATGATTTAGTTCCTTTCCCATGGATGCCTGCCCACCAGCAGCCCCTGTGCACAAATACTACACAGCAGTTGCTTTCTCCTGCTAGGAGAGAAATGTTCTGCTGGAAACTCAGACTGCTCTTTTGCATGAGCAGAGGTTTAATTTCAAGCCATTAATCCATGTGATCTGCACTGAGGCTGCAGGCAATGTGTTCAAGCTGGATAAAATCCTCTTTCATGTGTCAAAGCTGGGCTGGGGGCGTGCCGCCAGTGCTATCAGATCCGTAGCCTTCCCCTGCCATCCCGCTCCTCCCTTTCCACCCACCGTGCCTGGGCCAGCCCTGCCTCTTTCCACACTTCTGCTTCAAGAGACAACAGTTCATTTACTCACAGAAGTGAAGCAAATACAAGGTGATTTTTTTCCCATCCCCTGCAGAAATAACATTTTCCTCTCTTGCCTGTGCTATCCTCTGATTGAAGGCTTTGGGGAAGATCTTCAAAGCCACTGCAGAACCAGAATGTCTTTGAAGGTCTGGGTCTTTAAGATTTGGGAGGGGAGACATACGCCCCAGAAATTGAGCAGAAGGCCAATAAGATGGCCCTTTGCTGGGCCCCCAGCAGACACGAGAGCAACCGCAAATCCTGTTCCTTTAACCTTTACTGCAGCTGAAATGGTTGTGCAGTGTCACTTGCATGGGCTTGGGCACAAAACCTGAAATGCATCCCCTTTCTGCCTATAACTCATGCTCTGCAGCCTGGTACCTCAACCCCTCACGCCCATTGGGCATGAGGTTTCAGAGTTGTGCTCTCCTACCAGGAGTAGAAATATTCTACTGGAAACAAACAGCTCTTTTGCATGAGCTGAGGTTTAATTTCAGGCCTCCCTCAGTCTGTGCATATTCCCAGGACTGGCAGCCTTATACGGGGCAACGCTAAGCCCCGTCCTGAAGAAGTTGTCTAAATTGTTAATGCAGAGAAATGGAGCTTCAGTGGGTTGGGGGACTTCTTTGTGCCTGGGAGTTTCCCCAAGCAAAACCAGGCAGCATGAAGAAATATTTACACAGACTTCTAAAACTATCTGTGAAAATGGTTTGATTTTGCCACCAGGACAACTAAAATACAGGTGTTGGCAGCCCATGCCAGTAGTGCACATACACCACAAAAAGGGCATGTTAGATAGCCATAATATGCCACTTACAGATTCTTTAAATGACTAGTGGGTTGCCTTCTTGAGGTGTGAGAGGGCTTGCAAGAGCCAGGCCACACAACACTTAACAGTAAACAAACTTTATTCTTCTTCTAATAAGAGTAACTATACATTATATATACAATATTTACATACCAGTACAGAAATGATATTAATAATAATAATATCTCAAAGTGTATAATGCTAATAAAGAAATGAAGTCTTCATAAAGGAGAACAAGGTCATGGACAGGGATTGATGCCCAGGCTACTATATGGCTGCAGCTAGAACCAAACCAACAATGAACACAGCTTGGGGGAGGGAAGGAGAGGGGAACAGCCCCAGAGGGAAGAAGCAGCACCTGCATGCAGGGCCTGCTGGAATTATCCCTCCAGACAGGGTATTCTCCATTCTCAGGGTCAAGAGTAGCAGCTCCCCAGCAGGACTGGAACGCGCATGGCATCCCAGTTGAGGGGGATGCTGGTGACAAAGTCCCATGGAATATCGCTTCTGCTGCTCCAACGGCAGCCAGCCACTGGAGATGCTTGGTGTCTTCAGCTGCAGAAACATGCCTATAGGGGGCAACTGGGCCACTTGAGAGCTTCTGGTAAGAGCTGCCTCAGCTGCTTCTTGCCTAGCACATTGATCTTCAGCACTCATCTTCATGATTTCAAGCTCTAGGTCTCTTAACACACACACACAGGTGCATCTGCCTGGGGGGGGGGGGGCTTATAACTAGACTAATCAGGTACATAGTCACCCAAGAGGACTAACCTAACCAGTGAAAACATGCACTTTCAATCTGACCATTTGCATACCTCTGGCTGCCTTGCCAGCCTTCCAGAAGGTTCCTTTGATTGACAGCCCAGACCACCTGATCTGGGTTGGCCAACCAATTTAAAAGTGAAGTTGCGGCAACCTTTTGGCACCATAGGGGTCAACCTCGAGGTTATAGAAAGGGTGCAGTGATTGGCAGTTCACCCTCTAGTATGTTCCTATTGGGGGGGGGGCATTAATTCACCATCACAGGTTCCTTCTACAGTTGCATGATATCAAGCCCTGTCCACTCCAGGTGCCCTAGTGCATCCTAAGAGCTGTAACTCAGGTGCTGCATATCTACCCTCTCCTCTGCCAGCCAGGATCAGCACCTGAACCACCTTTCCCATGATTGCCTTAACCACAGTCCCACCCTACTTAAGGGCATCCAGATCATTACCACAGTGGTTGGTAGTCAGATAAGGTGCTATCTCTTAAGGGCATAACTCTTCTTCTAAAACTTAGCCTGTAGGGCTGTCCTATCTCTTTCTTTAACACAGTTTAATTATTCTCCTTCTGTTTTATTTGCATCATTCTGGCTTTGGGGCTTATTGTGTTTACATGGGAGCAAGTGGAAGGACAATGGGCTAACCTTTTTGCTTAGCAAGAGCTTCAGAGAAATTATTAGAGTTGCAGGAATATAAAAGGACTGGGCTTAAAATTTTGCTAGTTTCTTAATTAAAAGCCTCTCTGTTACATTTTAATAGGCTTAAAAGGCATAATAAAAAGAAAATAAGACTGCAGAAAGAGCCTTTCTGACCTTGGGATGTTTGTGCTGCTACTCCTAGGTCTGTTAGCTGGGTGCGTTTACTGTAGCGGTGGCCAGTCCATGGGTTTTCTGTGAGTCCACTTTAATGAGGGCATATTTCTTGCTTGAAGATGTAACACTAAATCAGGCCCTGGAAGGTGCCAGCTTGAGCAAGGACTTGCACAAAGCCTCTGTGAGCTATCCGAACTGCCTTTCTAGGGAGTCTCTGATCCAGGGGAAATCCCTGGGTTACAGAAATGGTTTCGTGTCTGTAGCCGGTGACATGGGAAACCAGCATAACCCTGGGGGGACAGCAAGCATGAGCGCTGCCCCCAGCCAGTGTTACCTCATGCTGCAGCTGGCTCCTGTGGAGGTGATTTATAGCTGCTGTTGCAAGAAGTGAGTGTGGTGTGGGGCTGTGCGGCTCCTTCTGGAAGCAGCTCCTCTGAGCTGCACTGCTGAAACTAAGGTGGAGTTACTTTTTAAGGTTGCTCTGGCTGTACTACTCTTGTGTCCTGAGCAGTGTTTAGCGTTCATCGGTCTAAAACAGCAAACAGCTACGCCAGCAATCAGTGTTGCCTCTGATGTTGGAGGAATAACAAGTCTCTCTGGACCAAAAGCTTGAGTTAATAGGATGCATTTCTGAGTTGTTTCAGCTGCAAAACCAGCTGAGGGAGCCCCCTGAATCGTTTGTGTTGGGGTGTTTTGTGTCAGCAGAGTTGCTCTCTGGGGCTCTGCTTACACCTGCAACTGTGCTGATGGAGTGAAATCCTTGATTTACTTAAACTGACCGCTCTTTGCAGAGGGACCTTCTCATGCTGTTTTGAGACTAGTGCATGTCGAGTTTATAGCTGGTGTTGGAAAGCAGAGGGGACCTGTGTTACCTGAAGGACTTCTGCAGAAAATGTTGATTTTTTTTTTTTTGGTCTGTCTTTTTTTGCCCATTGAGTTTTTCTTGTATTCACAATCTAAAATGAAGCACTCATTGATGGTTCTTGGCCTCAAGTTATCAAAGACAGTAGACTAAAGCTTGGCACGCTCTCAATTGCTTCATGTACTTGGATGCAAACTGGATGAGGATAACCTGTGTTGTAGCTTTCTGGCAGAAACAGCCTTGAGAGAGGCTGCAGATAGAATGGAGCTAAGTTGAAGGACACTAATTTGCTGCACTTGTGAGGAAGAAGCTGGCTGTGGTCCCTGGACAAAGGGACTCGTGAATGTCCGGGTTCAATCTAGAGGTGCAGCCCATCTCCTGTAAGGATGGGCAGCAGCCTCAGGCCCTAGTGCAGTTACTTTGGGTGACTTTGCAGCAATCCCTGCACATAAGGAAAAAGCATCCCTTAGGAGCACAGGAGGAGTCCCATTTAGTCATCATCTGTGAAAGGTGGCCCCGCAGGCTGGACAAAGCAAGCCATTAGGGACTAAAAATAAAAGCAAGTTGTTCTTTATTTGCAGCTAGGGTATAATTTACTCATGGCTGCAGTTAACAACAAGGCTAAATGATGGTCATTGTATGCTTTGATTGCTGGTAATTCCTCTTTTATGCTATTGAAACCATATGGCATGATAGATCATGAAATCATTTGTAATGTGTTTTATATAGTATAGAAGGACTTTCAAAACTGACTTAATGACAACAAGTCATATTCGTTTTCCTTCGGCCATTTGAGATTTTCAGCTAATTAGTATTTCATTCTCATTCAGAACAGCCCCCTCTTTTGATTTTGGAGGTCTGGTAGCAAACCTGAAGATGTGTTATCATACATAGTCTTTGAAAACGTTTCCTTTAGCGAAACGGCATCAGTACTTATGTCAGTCAGATTAGAGATTTCTGATGAGAAGCAGCAGAGCGGAGGAGCTGGCTCTCCCCACGAGTACCGCACAGCCCAGGCAGCCACGTGGACTCTCGGGTGGGAGGCTGTGACACAGCTCTCAAGGGATGCACGCTGGGAGCGGGGTACATCCCTGACATGGGTGCCAGAGGACTTGTCTTCTCCAGCAATCTGGACAAAAGTCAGAATTTCTGTTTTGCTGCGAATAGAGAGATTGTGGGAGAGGCCTTCCTGTCCTTTCTGTACCCTAGAAAGGGGAGACATTATAAAAAAAAAAATTTTTTTTGAAAAAATCTAATGTTCTGTTATGGTTTAAAAAAAAAAACAAAAAACCTCAGCCCGTTGCACCCCTATGGCACCAAGGGTGTCAGGTGTGTGAGTGACAGGGTGGCATGCTGATGGGTCAAGCTGGTCCCTTCTACACTGAGGACCACTGACATCTGTCTGTAAATCAGCTCTAAAGCTGACACTGCTCAGAACAGCTACATTTGAGGCTTGCTTTGAAAAGGTGTTATTTATGCCATTAAGTGGAATAAGAAGAGAATCAGGCTAAAGAATTTCAATAGCAAGATCCCAACCAGGTGACTCACCAGGCCATTCCTTAGATGGGAGTTTGCCAGCAAGCTTTTTCTAGACTAGCTTAGCATGTGGTATGTTTGTGCAGTCTTACCCAGGATAGACTTTTCGCACAGGTTAATCAGATTTAGAGCTGGTTGGGAATCTTTCCTACTGATGAAAGCAGCTTCTTTCTGCAAATTCTTTCTTTTTATAAGTCAATTTATACTTTGGTAAAACCTTCGGATTTTCCATCCTGAAAATATTACCTATGTGTAATATTGCATTGTGAGGTTAGGTCCATGTTAAGTGGGGACCACAAGAGCCGCTACGGTGTAGTGTGGGAGAGGTGGCTGGACAGACTCTTCCCCTTGCTCACCCTGAGGCTCTCTGGACGTGCTACAGTCCGCAGGCTGCACAGGATTGTCCCTTGTCGGGTAGAAGCTTTATCCCTGGATCCTTTTCAGTTCCAGGTTTTGTTAAAATCTTGCAGCAAGACAGCTGTCGGTATTTCCAACAAGCAGTGTTCCTGGCCAAGTCCTGTTCTTACAGAGTCGATTAATAATGTAGCAATAGTGTGCCTGCAGCATCAAAAGCATTGGATTCCTTTTCATATCCCCCCAGGAGGCTGAGACCATTGGAGACGAGGCGCTGACTGCAAAAAAAAAAAAAAAAAAAAAAAAAAAAAACAGACCATTGTCTCTCTAACAAAATATTTAAAACAGCAGCAACGGCATGATTTCTGATATGCCCATGGGGAGGGAAGGGAAATGGACTGCCAGCCGCAGGGAAGAGCAGGACCTTGGCTGCGTCAGGAGCCTATGCTTCCGTAGACATAGCCTGGCTGTGAAAGGACAAGGGACAGAAGAGCCTAAGGAAAGACTTGGAGCAGATGCATCGCAGGAATACCTCACTAGCTTTGGTCAGCACTGGGTTTGGGAGCGGGGAGTTGCCTTTGGGCAGCGCTCGTGGGCTGTTCATGCTGGGCGATGGAGGAAAACCAGTTGCTGTGAGCCTTTTAAAAAGGTGTCTTTGAATTCTGCACAGGCTAAGTCCGGTCTAAAATGTAGGCTGCAGGCCTGGCTATTTGAACCCCGCATAGGTCTGCAGCAGAGACCACCAGCACAGGGAAAGGGTAAAATCCTTTCCCGAGTTGTCCCTTCCCAGCTCCTGGCAGTCGGTGGTTTAGGAACTGAGGACCAGCCGATGCTGCGACTCATCTTCACAAAAGCCCTGGGGTAGCTGTAATTGCTGAAGGCTTGGAGCCCAAATTCACAAAAACTATATTTGCTTGAGACAACTATTCTCCAAAACAAATTTGCCCACCACTGCTTTTAGCTGAATCAGTGTTAGCAAAGCTGTCAGCAAAGCTGTTATCAATCAGAGTTGCATGATCCGGGAACAATTCTTAAGCACAAATCCACACGTGGAGAAAAATAAAAAGAGAATGTATTTAACATTTATATCTTCATTTTATTACTGCAAGTGCCTTTTATGTCCAATAGGTGTAAAATATAGCACCAGTCAAACTTCTTGTTTTGAGTAACATCCATTATGAACTCAGACCCATTTTTGTTTAGTAAATCATTTGCAAGCTGATCCTGATGGCGTTGTATGTGATTCATAAATCTTAGCTGAACAGCTTCTTTCCAGCTTTTGCAAGAAACTTCGTTATTTACAGATTGGTGGACTGCAGACAGGAGGAAATTGTCTGACCTGAATTATATGGAAGGCTGGAGAGATGATCCAAATATATGCGTCGCAAATATATGCTGGTCCACAGTATCAGTCCTTAATAGGCTTTTAATCAAATGCAGTATGTTTATTTTCAAAGTTAGAATTTGCTTTCCACAAATAATCTCTGACATTCTGTTAAATATGGTAATGTGGGTGAATCCTCCTCACTTGTGCACCACCACTTGGGTGAGATCTTAAGAGAGCAGGTGGAGGTGCAAGAGGTAGCAAAACACCTTTAAACTGGTTCTGGAGTGTTTTTTTTTGGGGGGGGGGAGGGGGTCGCAAAGTTTTTGTAATACATTGCATAATATCTTCCTAAAACCCACTCTGTGGTGTCTTGCTGTCATCTGGGATTGTTTTCTGTCGTTATGAATTAGTCCTAAAGACAGATTCTCCCTCAAAGTAGCTGCAATTCATGTTTGTGGCTCTCATGGACTTGGGACCCTGTGGACTCCTTCATAATTTAGGCTTGTGATTTTGTAGTTTTGACTGGCAGGCAATATGTCAAAAAGTAAAAAGAGAGGTACAATATTACCTGCTCTAGATATAATAGATCACATTACATAATAACTGTAGTAATTGCAAATCCCTTAGACTGGATAGAAAATCCATAAAGATCAGGATTCCTGAGTATCCTGGGACTTTCTTCCTAGTCTAATATGGACATATAAGCTCTATTTTTAAATGTCAGTCTACCTTTTCTTGTGACCATGTGGGCTCCTGAAGAGGGTATGAGTCGCAATTAGCCTTAAAGGCCAGTGAAACAGTTAGATGTTCAAAAGATAAACCTAGCCTGGATAAGTCATTTGGATAAGCCAGGCCTGAGCATCACAAAACCTGGACTTGTCTGTAGTATTTGAAGCGTTTGCTCTTACCCTGAGGCTCTAAGTCTCTGAGACAGGACCCCCTATAGCTCTGTAGTGTATGGATAGAAAAACACTTGATGTTATGGGAGAGATTTTTCTTATGAATTTGCAAACTTCTTTGATTTTTTTTATTATTATTAATTTAAGTTTTCACTGTGAATGCCCAGCCTTCCTAATGCTTGAGCATTGAGATAACGATCTGCTAAGATGTTATCCCTCTCTGTCTTGGAGTTTCTGTTAGATCCAAAGTGAATTCCAGGTATATGAAATTTTACTCACAGAATTTCCTTCCTTTTTTTTCTTTTATTTCATTTTTTTTCCCCTCTGTAAAACCCATTAGAATAACTGTTTGGCAGATTACAATGAATCTCCACCAGAATAGGCAGCTACAGGGAAGATTAAGTTCCTCAGCCTTGGGGGACCAGTAATGTTCACAGAAACCTCCATTAATGACCAAAAGAATGAAACAAAAATCCTAGATAGCAATAGGGAAAGCAGCCAGCCCATACACAGACCATCAAACTAAAACAGATATTGAGAACTGGGACAAAAAATAACAATTCAGTTCCTTTGTCCTTGTAATTTTACATTCCCTCAGTTGATATCAAACTTTCAAAGGGATGTTACATCCTCTTGTAAGCTTCAGCCTAGCATATTTGGGAAAATTTAGCTTCATTCTGTCAAAATGAAAGGGCAATTTTGGGTTTTCTTTTTAAGGGGTCATTCAGAATAGCTGAATTCAACCTCAGTGATATGCAGACTGCTAATCTACTAAACTGGCTAATTAAATTAAGCTAAATTAATTTAATCAAACTGCCAATTTTATTAAAAAACCTAAATAAAATTTTATCTCCGTCTATTTTACAATATGTTATGTCATACTTCTAGTTTTGTTCCCTTCAAATATTTGATTTACTAATGTGCATGAGAGCTGATTGAGTGAAGGCAGGAAACAGATTCAGTGATACAAGGATAAAGTCACCAGATGTGGAACAGTGGGATGGGCTGGATTATATCTAACGTGACCACTTTTATGAGTCAGACCATAAAAAAACTTCAAAACCACATATGACCAAAAAAAAACCTTCATAAATTTCTATCTGAATGAAATTGGTCCAAATGGAAAAGCTAATTCTCCATAACTTTTGCAAAAAAAAAGGCAGGAGGTATGGAAGCCATCAGGTCCTTATCTGATTTCTCGCCGGGGCGTTAGGCAGAGAGATACCTTTTATAGTACAGATTCGGAAAAAAAAAAATTGCTTTCATTTTTTGAGGACTTGTGATCGGAGTGTTGTTCTCAGGAAAAAAAAAAAAAGCAGAGAAGAGAGGTGTATCAAAGGTGAGTGACTCCATGATGGACTGAAGTCAGCTCACAGCAAATATCTTAGCGGGGTTTCCCATCACATCTCAAACATGAGACAGAGAGGGACCAGCCCGACTTCACAGGGCAGTTCTTCAACTCTCGGCTCCTGTAGTTTTGCCTTTGGAGATGAGCAAAGGACTTGAGCAAAGGACTCGGCTTGCAGGGTTGCAATGAGCACCTTAATGCTGGGGGGAAGAAGTAACCCAGAGGCAGCTCTCTTGCCCCTCACAGCTCTGGATTCACTGACCACCTACCTACCACAGCCCAAAACTAAAGAAAAGGAAATGTCAGATAAATACATAATTGAAAGAAGCTTCATTACTGTGGCAAACATCAAACGCATTGTGGCTCCTATGATGTGATGGGAACACAAGCTGACTGTGCAGGTGACTGCATAGACTAAATATATGAGAAGGGAACTCCAGGATGTGTTTCTCAGATCAAATTATAAGGGGATCGTTTGGCTTAGGGGATGGGGAGCAAGTACAGGTGAGGGCATAACCAATTTTTTGGTTCAGTGGCTCTTCTGGAAAGGAAAGGAGATGTCATTTCAGGCTGAATGAAGTGCTGCGTTTCTCCTGAAAAGAAACATCCCATTTGAGTGGCTAAGGGATATTTTGTGTTTCAGCCTAAATACTATTTTGCATCCTAAAATTGAAAAGGGACCAAAGCTTTGTGAGAACGACCAAGAGGCTCCTGCATCTGCACCCTGGCATGTGGTGTTCCCTCGTGGAGGGGATTCCTGATCCCCATTCCCAGCCATCCAACCTCACCGATAGCCTGGTGGTTACACACGCATTAGGGATGCAGGAACTTCTGTGGGAGCGAGGAATGCCAGGCTCCAAATCCTCAGGTGCTCTAACCACTAGGACATAGTGCAGATATTTCTTTCTCAGCATGACAAATCAGAGCCTCACGTGAACCTCTGAAGCAGGTCACATGCCCTACACTGAAGCTTGAAAGACACAACTGGACCTGAAAGTTTTTAAATGAGTTAAATTAGGGCAATATTAATTTGTTCTGAGTAGATATTGTAGAATATAATATTGCACCCATCTCTTTAGTTGTCCCACTAGCAGTGGTCCATGCCGATTCTGGCTGCTGGAGAGGTCATTGAAGGGGTGGGACCTCCAGTCACTTCATTTACTTCTGCCGCATTGCAAGCACCATGTCTATCCAGCACGCTCTCACCAAAGACTGTTTATTAAAAAATGTTGTGACCAATTTACTCAGCTTTTAATTAAGCTGTCATGTTGAAACGGAACTGTCTCTTGGGAAGTGAGCACACATTTTATGGTCATTTAATTTTTGCTTAGGATTTTAAAATTTATTTCTGGTATGCTTAAAATTATTAACAAGATTCAGGGATTCTTGCCCATTTGTGGCAATTATGAGGAATAAATCATTAAGTTTAATGAGGGTGAGAAGCAAATTGCAAAGTTGAATTTTTCTGTAGAAATTGGTCTTGCCTCTACAATTTTTTTTGTACAAATACGCTCAGGCTGGGGTCACAGTTGACTGCCATCCATGAGAACAGGCATGCACGTGTCTGTACAGTCTCAACATCTGTTGAGATGAGGAGGGGGAGAACAGGGTTGTTTACAATGGCAAATTTAGAGCAGTTCAGCATCAGGAAGTGGCTATTTCACCGAAGCTTGAATTTACAGTACTGACGTGTTTCTAAGGTCATAACTCTCTGGCGCTATCATACTGGAAGGGCTCATATCTCTACTTAGGAGAGCAAATACGAGCATGTTGGGAACGGCCTCATTCAGGGCTGAAACCACATTCACTTCAGGAAAACGGGAGATTCCCACTGTGTTGAATTCCTTTGTAAGGGACAAGACTCTCTTCTTCTTCACTTAATCCCTGTCTTCCTCCCTGATTCCTTATTTCCCCTTTTCCCTCCCTTTTTTCTCCCCTCTGGAACAAAGATCAGATCTACTTAGTAAGATGCTCCAGGACGCTGCTCTCTGCCACGGCAGCGTGGGCTGGGAGCATCCAGAGAGCGTCTCGGCCTAACGCTGCCACGTGGGGTGAATCTGATGTTCTGGCCACTGCTGTTGTCACTCGCTGCATGTCCTTTGTGAGGGCCCTCCAGAATACACCTCTGGCAGGTAAAATTGTTCATTTCTGAACATTTGTGAATTACAATCTGTGAATTACCTGCAAGTGTCACGGCTGAGGCAGCAACCGCAAGGACTCTGACAGGTAAAAGGTTCCTCCACGGGGATAATTTTGGCATAAGAAAGGCTGAATTCCACTCAAGCCATCAGCAGAGAAAGAATATGTCTAAGATACCGTGCAAAATTACTAGATGTGTTCATGGAGGAGAACAGCAGGACTACATTTTCTAGCACGTGTTCCATGGCCATTTCACAGAAACCATGTCTTTAAACTCAGTGCCAATTCCCACTCTTGTTCACCCTTCTTCAGATTCTTGAAAAGTAAAGCAGTTTAATGCCTTCCGTGCAGGTGGATTGTGAGATTCGCTTAGCTAAGGACTGAAAAGGGCTGTGAGCACTTTTGATGAGAAACACAGTAAAAAGGGGAAGTACAGTTATTGATATTTTCTACTGTATCCTGCTCCTAATAATGCTTTAAGACCATTTTATATTCTCTCAATCTCAGTTAGACACGATCGCTGTCATTGTAATTCCCTTCTGGATAACATGAGTGAGATTCAGATGCTTCTGCAACACAAAGGGAGGTGTTATCAGCCCCCCACGTAGTCCTGTTGCTTAGAAGTCTGCTCTGTGTGCCTGAGTTATTTCATGAGATAACCAGAAGAGTCTGCAAATCCAGGCCACGACTAGCACAGGATTATCTTCTTTGCATATTAGGATTAAGTATCCAGCTCTCAAGCAGACTCAGGTGCTTAGAGCTCATATTAGCTCCATTCTGACACTCAGGTGCTCAGAGCTCTTCCTTAGCTAAGCATCCCCAGGGCCTCCTGCATGCAGCTGCTGGATGCCTTCCTCCACTCGCTGTAGGGTCCATCTGCCCTTCCTCACTGCTCTGGGCTGCTGTGCAGAAATAATGCAAAGTTTCTGGGACCAGCATGCGAAAGGAGCCAGGTTGCATGCTCCCTGGTGTGTGTACATGCACAGAGTCCTACGTGCTGGGCCTTGTTTCTGAAAGAAGGAATTGTGGGTTAAATTATACAAGCCGTGCAGGGAATGTGACTGGAAACCAAGGATCCCTCCTCATTGGCTTCAGATGTGACAAAATATTTCATGTGATAAGTAACATTTGGCATTTCCAAATCGAAATCGTTTTGATACTCTATTCCACAAATAAAAATAGAACATTACAATTTCAATTCCCCGTCCCACCATTTGGGACAAAACCCAATGCTGAAATGTCTAAATTCATCCCAAGACAGAAATCCACAAGATGTCAGCTCTGGTATTAGAAAGTTTTTGGTTTTATGTTTGCCATCCATCAAGTGGGGAACAGAGCATGGCCCATGAGTGACTCTGACATTGCTGCAGAGGGGCAAACCAGCAATTCTTGTGACAAGCACAAGATTAAATCTCTGTCAGTGGCAGCACATGAGAAGCACAAGTAGCCAAAGTGTTCACTTCAGTGACTCTGTCGCAGCAAGAAGTGCCCTGAGCGACTACATGCAGCCTAGTGATCTCTATTTCTAAGAATGTTTCTTGCAGTTTGGATACCATTTAATCAGCAATTTGTGATGAGATCATTGCAGAAATAGAGGCCCTATGACAGAGTGTAGAAATTAGGAGCAGCACAAAGCAGTCTCGTAGCCATCTTCTTGCAGAAAGTCTGGATTGCTTGGAAGGCAGAAAGACTGAAGGAGAAATGCAAGAGGAGAAATTGTCACTTTATACGGGCTCTCAATCTAACGGTGAACAAAGTAAAGGGCTGCACTTAACGTTTGTAGCTGAGTGTCCCTGGAAGGCAGAAGAGGAAGACCTCTCCATTCCCTCCAAGACTTCCAAAAAAACCCACATTTTCTATGCAGCCACAATTGCTTCCCTAAAGGAGCTTCATTTTGGGTACTGACTGAGGCAAGGCATTTGAGAAACTGGTAATATTCAATCGTACAAGAACGAGCATGCATGAGGAGACAACACTGAGCATGCGCTACTGACTTCATGCTGGTAGCTAACTTCTGCGTCTTGAAGATGCATCTTCTGCATCTTATGAGCTGAGTACACTCGCTGTGTTGGAAGACGTGTGCTATGGATAGGTATTGATATGGAGCATTGGTGAGAGGGTTGTGTTCACACTGAGCAGTTTGATGTGTTTTGCACTATGGCCACGCAAAGAGATGTCCTGACTTGTTGAAGAGGTGTCCTGCAGTTTGGAGACAGATGAGTGGTGTGAGAGGGAATGGGCAGCAACTCTTTGACCTTGTCTCATTCCTGCAGCTGAGCATATCACAAAGTTGTGGCTTTACCCTAAATTTACACTGTTGAGTTTGGTGATAGAGGTGTTTCTTGTCAAAAATCGCACTCGTAGCTGGGGGTCTGCATTCAAAATGAACATAGCACAGTCAAGTGGCTAAAATGGCCCTGCTAGTTTTTCACATACACAAGATAAGCACAGCTACAAAATGCTGTTTGCCAATAGCTGCTCTTCAGCGAATTATTGTGCTAAAAGACCGCTACTGGCTTCAGAGAGCCAGTGATTGTAACACCAGCCATGGCTGTGTAGGCAATGAAGGGCTGGGGAATGGGCGGGCCAGAAGGATGGGCAAATTTAGCTAGGCATTCACAGCCATCGGTGGAAATATTCATTCTTATTGTCTTTTACATAGTAGCTACTTATGTAGCTACTTATGGGGACAAATATATCATAAGCGCTAAGGAGGTGACATCTCCAGCTCCACTGTCATCAGCTGACATAGCACGTTTTTGTGATGTGCTGTGGTAGCAGCCACACAACTTCACACTCCAGAGTGTATCTGCATGCAGCCTGGAACACAAAGATGGTCTCAGCTCTTTTGCCTGGAAGGATGTGCGTGTCCAAGGGGTTGCAAAGGGTTTCTAGAATGGATCACTCAACTGTTTGTTCTGAATTTCCACCCCCTTTAGAATCTCTTGAAATGTCAGGCAGAAAAGTAACTGCTTTCAAGGCTTTTGAGCATCCAGTGACTTCAGCAACAGATTTTTGCATGCTCTGAACTTGGAAAGATCAAGCTCTAAAATTCGACATGGAATCTCATAGTGTTGCACCAAGCTGGGCTGCCTCCACCCAGCAGAGAAGGCTCCCAGACTGTGGAGTCATCGCATAGGAGGGGTGGACGGGAGTTTGAGGGTGTGAAAACTTTTAAAACCAGATGGGAAGAAAGAACTTGTTAATGTATAGGGGAGCACTGGATGGTCTTGTAGGTCTTTTCCATCTGTAACATTTAGGTTTTTGTGATCTGGCAAAACTTAGCGCCCAATTTTGTCCCACACTGGACAGTTTCCTGGGAGTCAGAGCCTTCAGCTGAAGCTCTTTGCTGCCAGATGTGGCCAGGAATCTCCTCTGGTTCTGTGTGATGGGATGCTCTAGGGTCCTTTCCCAATGGTATCAACTGAGAGACAGCATCAAGGCTTCAGAAGGACCCTGAGTGTGACTTCACTGCAAAATAGGTGGATTTCAGTATAAACTGAAGCAATGCTTAGGTTCTGTTCCATGTTCCTAAGCTTGTAGACAGCCACAAGTTCAAAGCAGACATAGTCTTGTTGTTGAGGGTTTTGAATATGGGCAGCTGGCAGAGAGAGAAGAGAAATGGTAAAACATATGTAGAAACACAGGTGAAGATTTCGGTGTAGGCATATTGGAAAGCCAGCTTCAGGACACAGTGATGAAGTGTCTTTCACAAGCAGTCTGCTCAGGCAAAGCTTAAAGCAAGCATTTCTGAAGTTCATGCTGAGAGACCCTGAGCTTCATTTGTCAGGAAATTTTAACACTTCCAAGGGCATTTGACTTGAAAAATGGGAACACTTATTATCATTCAAGCTTGGTGTGACATAGTGGCTGGGTTTTTTTCCGTATGTCTGAGGCATTTCATGCTTTGGAGAAAGCATAACTTCTACTTTAGAAGAGTGCTCATTTCCACAAAAGTCAGGATGGATTATTTTGAAGAAAAAGTGACTAGTTACCTGCGGAGTTTTTCAGAAAATGGGACACAGTTTCTTTTTTTAAACTCATTACAGGTGAAATTAAACAAACGATTGTTTATTTCTACCTAGGTAAGTTACCCTAAAGAACATTTCCAACTTATTTTGCAGTTTGCAGATGGACAAGGCATCTCGTTTATCTTTAACTAAGCTATTGACACAAGGAATGACGCTGTTAAATAAGAATTACAAATGTGCTTCCTACCTTTGAGGGAGTTTGTGATAGACTCCCCTTTTTATAATCTCATTCACTGCAGTGTTCTCTCTTCAGTCCTTTTCCCTGCATCTCAATTTAGATTTTGATGACTCATAAAATTAATCCAGTCTTGGTAGTAAATCTCTTCCTTTGCAAGCTTTAACGTAAGGAGCTGTGTTTGCTTTTGCCACGTGCCCAAGTTGCTGCCTCAGTTGCAGCAACTCCTCTCCCAGGCAAACAGGCTCTGTCCACACTGCTGTGATCCTAGCTTGAATTCCCTTCTCACTCATGTTAACTAATGCAAAAGGCAGAGAACTGATTCCTTATTTGAGCATATTTTGTGGTGAGGAAAAGTAAGGACTGGGATTACTGTCATCAGGGACATCATCAAAGCCTCTTGACAGGGCCCTTCACATCTCTTGTCATCTGGCTTTAGGGAAGACAAGTGGGAAAATGCCTCTCAGCTACGAATCTCCCTCTGCAGTGGAGGAACAAGTCATATAAAAGAACAGAAATTGAGAAAAGCCAGAACCTATTTGTGGATTTTTCCCCCTTGAAAGAATATGCTCTGGGGACAACCCTGCCCAGCTGCTGTGCTGTAGACTTGAGGGTCTTTCTTTTCCCTGTATTACTTCTTGGTCCCCAACTCCCTCCAGGCCAACAGCTCAGGAGCTTCCTGGCAGTTGGAAGGCCATAGCCAGTGGCCGACCATCATCATACCTTCGGCAGCTTCAGCTTCAGCTTCATTTGCAAGGTCTTAATTGCCCCTCAGCCAACAGGTGCTGAAGAAATACTAAAACATCCAAAAATTCTGCATCCAAAGAAACAACTGATCAGACTCTTTAAAACTCTCTCTGAACACAAGATAAAAACATGAAGCAAGGCAGACATCTACAGCTAAAAAAACCCCCCACTTTTTAATAAGAGTTGAAGGGCTCTAAGGAAGGGGTTTGATTTTCTCATCCACACCAGAAAAAAGGCAGTAGCGGCTCCTATTCAGGGAGTGTGATGACACCCATTACACTGCAGGACTGAAGAAGGAAGATTAGTCTCCAAATTCAAATTTACTATTAAAAAGAGAAAAAGTTGACTTAAATAATTCCTCACCATGAAATTCAATGATAGCTACAGCTAAAAAACCTTCAGAAATAACTACGAGAACACTGTTTGTATGTCCATGAGTCTCTCTGAAAAAATTTCGAAAGAGGCTGTTTTGGCATTTTTTTAAGGCTGCATCAGTTTCTTTAGGCTGAAGCAGCCTGAACATGAAAGAGCCTTTCGACCTTGTGCAAGCAAGCAGGAGAGAAGGGAGAAATGCATTCTCATTAAAAATAATATGTCCTTTTTGAAAGTGGTAATTAGACAAGTTACCGGCAGCGGCTGGTGTTGATCATTCTGAGACAAGTGCTTTGTTGCTGGATGGGAATGATTATTGTCAGGTGCTGGGGATAGACTCGCTTGGCAGGTTTTGTTGTTTGCTTTAAATCATTTCTTAATTTCCAAAGAGTCTTTTCAAGTGTTGTGTGAGCAAAGGCTTTTATAACATTATTCACTCTTTAGATAGTTGCATAATAAAAAGAGTTTCGCTTTAGACAGAGGCACGTCCGCAAATCTGATGTAACTGGGATTTAATTAGGATTTACTTTAGCAAAGTTCTGGAGCCAAGTAACATCCTGTGTTTACTTTTAAACTCGCTTGCTTTCTTTAATTCATTGTGTTCCGTCCTTCTATAAAACGCTGCAGTGTTTTATTGGGAATCTCTGTTGTAGAGAGTCCCTGGAGACTGACTACCTTTTTAGCACCGGTTTAGTACCTGAGTCATTTCTTTTCCTTCCATAGAGTTGTCTTTGATCCACGAAAGCCAGAACAGAACTAGGCTCCTTTGCAGTGAAACACTGCGCAAAGGAGGTAGAGCTCCCTGAAAGTCCCCGTATGAATACTGAGAGGACGAACAGGCTATCCACTTGGCCGAGCAGCAGGTTTTAGAAGGACGCATCTCCTGAACCAAGGTCAGAAATATCCATACACTTTTCTGCCTGACAAAACCAGCTTTTCCAGACCTTCATGCCCTGAATTCCCCCATTACTGTTCCTTCATAGAGACTGATTTTCCAAAACTTATCCCAGAAAACTACTCTAATATCACTATCTTTTGAAAGATTGTTTGTTCCAACAAAGCTCTCCTTAAGTTGTGTCCTGCTGTGGTGTTCACCCAGGTTATTTCTCCAGCCTGAAAAGCCTTTCCTTACTTTGAACGTATTTAACAGACTGTCGCACGCTCAGATAGGAGACATTAAAGCCCTGAACTGGCTGTAAAAATCCCTGTCTAATTAGTACCATGTCCCCTAGTAAAACACTTTCTTCAAATGCAGTGTCACTCCTCTCTCTCCTACAGTGGCGTTTGCTATGTCTGGCTTTTAGTCTTCTGTTAAAAGTTTGAGATTTGTTATAAAGCCCCAGTAAGCATTTGTGGCTGATTGGTTCTTCTGAGCTAAATTTCTGTCGCGCTGGTGCCTGAAATGCTGGAAATTAAAGCCAGGGGTGGTGATAGTCCCTTCCAGGACAGCGTTCCTACATGGCCCTAACTCTGCTTGGCTCCTCTGAAAGCCATGCCTAGCGCATCTTCTACTACTAAGCTGGATTAACTGCTCTTCCGGAATATTCCTTGAAACACCTACATTTCGTGTAGGTAACGATGATACAGTAGTCAAAGTCTAGAGGCAGTAACATTTCTTCGACTAACCCAAAATAGTAAAGCATATGCAGGGAGGAGAAGCTCTAAATAAACAAAACCACAATCTGCTCTTATAAAAATATATTTGAATAGTATGTGCACAGCAGACTGGGTTCCCCTCCGGGCGTTTCCAACATTTCTGAGGGTTTGAGCGGGTAACAGCTCTGAAATGTGACATGTTTTCAGCCCTGCAGAGCGCACAGTTGTAGTAATTTCTAACTCTTTTCTTTAAGTAGGAATATATTGGCATCGGATGATATTTTATATTATTTTTACATGACAGTAGACACAATTACAGTTTCAGCTGTTGTATTTTTAGAAGAGAGGAAATGCTGAAGGAGGTTATTGAGTAAGCAGCGCTGGCGCCCAAAGTGTCAGGAATGTGGCAGGCAGAAGATAACCTTTTCTTTGCTTACAGTAAAACCAGTCAGGCAATCCCTTGCCTTTCAGGTTCACACGCTATCAAGCCAGGGCAGCCGAAATGATTAGAATTAACCTCCGGAAGATCCCTGCGGTACTACTATTTGAAATATCAGTGAAGCTCCATCTAAACCTGTATGTGCGGTCCTAGGAACCACAGTAAATGATGATTAATTGCAAAAAGCCAGAGAAATAGAGTCTCCTGCTTAAGGGACACGTTCGGTTATGACTGAATCACAATACTAATTTTCTAATAAGTATGCAAAGCGTGCATGCAGCAAGGAGGGAAAGGAAAGCTATTCAGGGAGCTATAGCTAGGGATAATGCAATAACGTTAAGAAAAGGAGCATCTACACCCAGCACCAGGGAGAACTGCCTGACAGTAAGCTATATTTCCCCAAAATTAATTTCTCACAGGAAACCATTGAAACGCCATTACTTGAGTTGCTGAGAACGAGCTAAGACCAAGCATAACTGCGCTGTGTTGAAAACAATTTTGTGCTCCCAGCGAAGGGGCTTATGCCCTGACAGGTAGTACCCCCGGGGGATCTGACACGTCTTTCTGCATTGGGAATTTCTGATGCACCAAACACACAGCTTCTACTTTCTTTTCTAATGGAAATATATTGGTTGCACTAAAAAAAGCCCTCAAATCCTGTATGCAATTTTGAGAGGAAATCTCAATTCAGGGATTTTTTTGCTGTGGTTGAAATAGGATTCTGTGTACTGCACCATCTCGTTTAGGGTAACAGCTTGAATTTAGGGGTTTCAGATAACATTACCAGTCTACTACAGTGTGAGCAGACAAGCTCTAAATCCTTTCGATGCCACTTAAAATGTTCCTTTTTCCCCTGAAACCAAAGCCCATGAAGTCCAGGTGTTCAGGGCAGTGTGTAGGAGGCTCTCATCTTTTTCCTTGATGAAGCTCTTTCAGCTCTGTCTGTCTAAACATGCTAATACTGCGGAGCCTGGTGAAAGTTTATCATCTTAATAAATGATATTCCTAATATAGCCAAGTGTGCACTGTACTGGGGAACGATGTTCTGCTATGAAATGATTGCTAATGCAATCAGAGCCTCCTTCCATTAGCGTCTCTCGGAGAAGCACTCCCATGCGATGACCATCTCCTGGCTGCTGACGGGGAGCTGGGTCAGGGTCCTGCAGAGCGGCGCAGTGCTACGGGATGGGCTGAGCTCCATCCCCAAGGGCCCCATCACTGCGTCTCGCGGTACCTGCGGGTTGTACGTGCGACCCTTCTCACCCCTTGCTTTTTTGCAAAGGGACGGTGAGACGCAGACACTGCGTTTTCAGGATTGCAGACTGCAGCTTGCACGAGCTAACACCATGGGTGGGATGCCGACAAACGCTCTCTCTGAGGCAGGACTGAGATATTACAATGTTTTAGCCATATCATGGCACTGGCAGTAGTCATTTTATTAGGCTGCGTTGGAAACCAGTTGTACACTACCACTGCCTGCCTGCGCCTGGCATCACAACATGATATGCAAACAGTACGAGAACGAAAATGCAATACCTTCCAAAATGAAATTCTCAGTTTTTGCACTGAAACTTTTAATATATTGGAAAATGCTTCTATATTTCCACGCACGTGTTTCAGGTGAATGAGCTCTGACCATGTGAAAGGGCTAGTGCCTATTTTCACAGGGGACATTGACTTTCAGCGACTTTCAGCATCCATTCCATAGACAAGGAGGAGGATCACACACCAGTTAGTTAGACACAATGGGAAATGTCAACCTTAGCACTAATGCGAGCGATCTGTGCCTGGCCCCGCTTAGCGATCTGCAGCCACACAATGCTCAGTGCCTCAAGACAGTAATAACATGCCGAAAAATCACAGGGACGGAATCAGGACACTAAATAGAGCCATTTACTCGAGTGCCTCCTCCCTCCAGGCTCCATTACAGGGATGAGGGAGATGACTTTTACTGGCAGGTGTGAAAGGAGAAAGAGGAAAGGGAAGAAAAGAAGGTGCCTGATGAAGAGGGAAGGCAATGTGGCCAGCAAGCACCGTGGGTGCTCTCCTTGGGTCCAGCTTGCCTCCCTGGGGATTTCAGCTCCAGGCCCTTCTCTTAGACAGTCTGAGCATGCATGGTCTGAGTAAAAAGTACATAACAAGAAAAGGGTTTGGAAATAGGCTGCTTGTTTAATATAAGTTGAAGTTACTGTTAAGGTAAAGGAGTGAGCGAATGTGAAGAAATCATTTTTCCATGGCAGAGATTTGGTTCTTTTTCCTATTCCCCTGCTGCTTATCATACCGGAAAGCTACTTTGGGTATTAAAATGCTTTGAACCCTCCTAGAAGACTGAGTGAGGAGAGAGGTCAGGGAGGGAACATCTGAAATCCATGGTGGGAATTATAAGAATTTTAGTCTTTTTTTTTTCTCCCCTCAAGCGTATTGCAAGACATTTACTCGTTGAGGTGCTTTGTGGAGGCGTGAAGACAATCCATGGCTGAGTTCTCGGTAATCTGCCCCAGGCTCTTCCTTTGGAGGTCTGGCCTATCAGGAAGGCCCTGGGGCCAGCAGAAACCTGCAGGGTGCTTTAGTGAATTTTTGCCGAGATCTTTCCAGCCTCCACCAAGGATGTCAGTAACGGCATCAGTCATTAACCTTGCAGAGCGCACAGCGCATTGCCCTGTTCTGCGGAGCATATTTGCCGAGAGGCAGCCCGTGAAAGTTCAGCTGTGGGTTTTGGCACACGCCACAAGCCCATGTGAAAAAATCCAGCTGTTCCTTCCTCTGCCGCTTATCTCCTCCGAGTGTCTTGCAGAGCAGAGAGGAAGCGATCAGACCCAGAGTGTGTGGTTTTCCAGAGTGCAGCCTTCACGGGACTGAAATCATGGTGAGGACAAAGCCCAAACCCAATTTTTCCACTGCTAGGCAAACCATGAGCCTCTAGACTAGGTATTTTTGCTGGTTCTTTCCTTTCTGTCCCTTTATTTCTTGGCCTTACTTATTTCCTTGGGCAGGAATTTCCAGCAGAAGTGAGGTGCAGGCTTCAGCTCCAAAGAGAGCAGCATGGTTACATGCAAGGAGGGGGACAGGCCCTTCAGTCCGGGCTCAAATGACAGCAATGCTAGCAGAGAAGGAGCAAAACGATCTCATCAACGTGTACAAGTATCTGAAGGGGGAGAGTCAAGAGGATGAGGCCAGCCTCTTCTCCGCAGTGCCCAGCAACAGGACAAGAGGCAAGGGGCAGAAAATGAACCACAGGAAGTTCCATCTGAACCTGAGAAAAAAATTCTTCACTGTGAGGGTGACAGAGCATTGGAACAGGTTGCCCAGAGAGGTAGTGGAGTCTCCTTCGCTGGAGATATTCAAAACCTGCCTGGATGTGATCCTGGGCAATATGCTCTAGGTGACCCTGCTTGAACGGGGAGGTTGGACTAGGTGGTCTCCAGAGGTCCCTTCCAACCTAAACGATTCTGTGATTCTGTGAAGAACAGCTCAGAGCCCAGGAAAGGATTTATTCCCGGAGGAAACCTGGTTGAAGGAGATGCCAGGAAGGGTGCCAGGCAAAGGAGGACAGGAAGGGTGTTCACGGCGAAGGCACCCGGAGGACAGATGGTGCAAAGTTGAGAGCAGGAAGTGTGGAGGAGGGAAAGTACCATATGGGAGAAGCGGGTGAGCTGGGTAGGGGGGGGAGAGACATTATTTTCAGTTCTCTTTAGCTGCCCAGAAGCTATAATGTGCGAGCGGTGTTGCTTGTCCCCATGATTGTATTGTTTATTAGCACCGGATTGTATCATGGCATGTTTGCTTCCACTTTGAACCCCCAGTTCCTGGAGTCATGTGAATAGGTGGACATTTCAAAAAACTCGAATCCAGAAAGTTTGTAGAAACCAACTATGAGTTTAGCATTTCTCTTATTTACTAGAGAGTTGGGCAATCTCCAGCTAAATGTTTTCCAGCCAGAAAGTATCATTTGGTGGAAACTTAGAGTGTTAGGCTTTTGAATCCCCGGAAACAGGAGGGGATGATGGCTTTTCAGCCTTGACACTTCCCCTGTTTCGGGTTACTGATTTCTGAAAGAGAAATGTAAAGGTCAGCTTTTCAAAGTTGACACACAACATCTGTGTATACCCTTTCTACTACCTCTTTTTCCAGAATGGCTAATCAATCTGTGGGTTAGAGAGATTACCCTGGCCTGTCTCCTCTGATCTGAGGACTTCTGAAATTCAGTGAAAAGGAAAGAAAGTCATTTAAAGAAGTGTTTAATCACTTAGTGCTGAACGATGGCTTGATTTGAGCACAGATTAATTACAGGACTTCATCTTTCTTGTAGTCTAGGTTATCTCTTGCTTCATACATGCGCAGCAGCTTTTACAACGAGGTCTTAGACCATGACTGGGCTCCAATATGCTATAAAAATGCCATCACTTGTGACTATTAAAAACATTGAGATGGATTGTGATGGGAACAACGCTTCCAGCTTCGACAGCAGCATCCTCCTTCTGCAAGGAAAATCTTGTAGCATGTTTTGTGCCAAGCAGGCTGGAAACAACCGCAGAAATCCTTTTCTTCAGTTCCACTGAGTTCACAGCAACTTTTCTTATGACATACTTCTTATGTATGCAGAAGTAACCAATCCCACGTGCTGATGCTGTTCTCCTCTGGGATGCTCCACAGAAATCAGGATTTGTGTGTGTAAAGAGATCATTCACAGGCAATATATAGCAAACTAGGGATTTTCCAATTGTAGCCAGCAAATTGGCCAGTGAGCTTGTTTAAGGGTTGTCCTTAAAATCGTACAGTTCCTATCTGTTGTTAGAAAATCATTCATATTTTCAATTATCTACTTAGAAATATTTGAATGCTACAGGCACCAGCAGTAAGCACAGTAAGCAAAGCACTATATACTCTTGTATTTTGAGGGCTTTGAATTTTAAACTGTGGACAAAAAGTAAAGCAGTTCAGTTTGGGGAAAGCTTACTTCGTATGTGCATTAACAAACTAGCTAGCCTGAGACACAAAGGGCAGTGTGATACAGGAGGCAACGGTTCAGAAATGCCCAAGGAGCGTTGGAAAACAGGACAAAGACACCACTGAGAATCGTACCCACTTTTATCAGCAGGGCACAGGCCCGTGAGGAGCTGCAATGAGAGCAAGTTTTGTAGTGCAGAACAAGAGGATGAAAATATGTTTGTTGAGTCCACTCTAATGTGTTGTGGCTGTGCATGGGAGATGGAGCCAGGCAACTCATCCTGCCACTGCGAAGGAGCCTTTTCCCCATCCACAGACTTTTGCTGCCACGTGGGCTCTAGCTGCATTTTCGCCTAGGCATTTCGAGGAGTGATGGATGTATTTGCCAAGGTGCTTTTGTACCAGCTGAGCCCTACGTCTTTCCCAGCAGAGCTCTCCTAGGCTTTTGCTTGATATTTTTTCCCCAGAGACTAGAACATGGCTATCTGTTTGCTAGAACACATGTTTTGCTGTCGGAGGCTGCAGGATGCAGGCAAAGTCGGGTCCCCGATGGCCAAGCTGCTGCTGTCTTTGCTGGTAGCTGCTCCCAGCTGGATCTCGCTGCCCCTACAGTTGCTTTCCTGGGGCCGCCGGCTCCTTGGAGGAGGGCTCCAGGCTGTCTGGGAAGTTCCTGGATGGGGTTTCTGGATGCTATAATGAGGGAAGATGATGTGCAGCAGGGTGAAACTTCACCTGTTCTGCCCAAGCAGGATAAATAAATACAGTGGTAATGAGATATGTGAGAAGGCACCTCCCTGAAAACTAGTTGTCTTTATTTCAAGAGTTACTATGCAATGCACTATTGCTCCAGGGTCCAAGAGAGGCTGATTTGCAGGGCTGCACATTAGCAGGCTTGACAAGGCCTTCCAGAGATGGCCACACGTAACATAAGCCCCTGCAACAGACAGGGACAAGAGGGGACAAGCCAAGCGGAGTGAGGGGACAGGCAGACTCCAGCGTTACCAGCATGATATTAGCAGATACAAAACCCTCCGGGACTATGTTGTTGTACCAAAAATGCAGCTTTGGGTGAGGACTGACTCTAGGCAAAGAGTTTCTTGGGCCGTGTTGGGGCTGATTTGATGCGACTTGCTGCCTCTGGTTTCCTTACCAGCTCTTAGCAGCATTTCTTTTCTCTGGAAAAATTTCTTCCATTGTGGCTGCATCCAGAGCATCCACTTAGAAATGCCGCTAGCTCCAAATTCAAGCCAGGCACGATCTGGAGGAGTGGAGGTGTGAGAGAGGTCCCAGAAGGGGGATGATCGCTTTGCTCAGCTGGCAGCCACCCTAGCGGTGCAGGCAACGCGTGAGCGGGACGTGCTTCTGCCTGCACCGTGGCCATGGCTCACTGCTTGAAGTCAAGTCTCATGATACTTGAGTAATTTTCTTTTTTTTTAATCAGTTCTGGGAAAATGTTACATCTATAATCAATAAGTGAAATTGCCTAGAAATCCTTAAAAATCTTCTGAGGGATTGCTAGGGACAAGGCAGGGTGTGAGGTTTGGCTGAGTTCCCAGTCACATTGGAACGAAGCAAATGTTTGGAAGAAAGGGAAAATCAGTGGTTAAAGTAAAGTCCCCCTAGAGCGGCACTCTTGGCTCCGTAATGTAGACAACTGTGAAACTCACTTAAGTTTTTATGGTTGCTCTTGTATTCTTTTTTCCAAAGCCTGTTGTGTGTCCAAAGGTCAGCTGTCATTTGAGCACGACTGTCACACTGTGCTCACTCTCGGGGAAACTGCTGTTTTATGCTTTCACCTTGTAGCTGTTTTTCCTTCAGCTGCAGTGAAGGTACATAATCTGCAATAAAATACGACATTAGAAATAGGAAGCAAACAGGAGCTTTTCTTGAAATTTGTTCCAAAAATGTAATTTGAAGGACTTGTGGCAAAACAGCCCACCCTGCAATTTTCCTTTGAAACAGTGCTGTGCTGGTAAGGGCTGGTGGCAGGACAGCGGATGCCAACTGCTGTCTCTTCCCCCGTGGCACATAGATCCTCTCCACTTGGCTCCATCACTCTGGAGGGCCGTGACTAAGTTTTCCCAACCTGCTGATGAATATTACTGTTAGGCAGAACTGGTAAAGTGAGTATAAATGCATGAGTGTAAACTTAAAGGCTCTCTTAGGGGGAAGTGTGTTCTTTTGCTAGCAAGGCTTCAGTGTTATGAAGACCTTCTTGAATGAGGATGAGTTTTATCCTAATAGTTATTCTCGCAAAGCAAACAAAACACTGATTTTTCAACTGACTAAAATCCAAGGGTGTTTGAATTTTGTCTCAATGTATACAAAGCCAAATATGCTTCCCTTGGGATATGAGTGGTGAGCTGTGTCTGTAAAAAATAAATGACGGTTTTCATTCTTCGTAATATTGCTGGAGCTTGCTGAGGAGGAGGGAGGGGAAGTCCCCCCTTGGGACAGAGTGAGAGATAGAGAACAAGTTACAAAAAAACACTTGCAGATTTGGACTCCTGCATGCTAAACTGTGTCTGCAGAGGTTAAGCAATTTGATCTCTGGTCTCCAAACTGGCTCTTCCTTTAAACCTCCAAAAGCTGCATTAAAGTGGGAAGGAGGAAGAGAGCACTGTTGTATACATATGTATAGCAAGACAGCAGCTTTAAGTTTCTTGGTCTTTGCTACCATACAGTCTATCTGCATCCACAGTGGCAGGAGGTGGAGGAGGAGCACGGCTCCCGCACCACAAAAGGAGCGAAAAGACTTCGATGTCTAATGGAGCAGTTCTTTTGGCCCCTTGCAAACAATGGGTTTCGCATACGTGGTTTAAGATTATTTCCTGGCATTGTTTTGTCCCTGAAAGAAGAGGACAAAGGACCCCCGCATAACACCAAGCCTATCATTACTGAATACAAACATCAAACTTGAATGTTGGGAGTGTGATGCTTGGTTGCAGCGTTACCGAGATTTATTTTTTTCACCTTTGAAGCAGCATGGTCTGCTGTGCATGCTGCTGCCTGTGCGTGTGTGTGTTGCCCATACAGCATGTGACACAAATTTAACACTAATGAGAAACAAAGAATTTCTGCAATAGCAAACAGCAGCAAGCAAGGCTCATTTAGATGTCTGTCTGGTCACAGGAAACAGATTCTATTTGCTTTGTACTGAATAAAAATAAGATCCTTTGTCCTGTCTAACATGGATATGGAAGGCAATCTGCTCTTGGACAGGAAGAATTGCGCTATAATGTGCTATTAGCCAGGAACATCACAATTCAACTGTGAAGTTGTCCATAATGAAGTGTATCCTAATTTATTATTGTTTCTTATATTCAAATGTTATTATTATTGTTGTTGTTATGAGGATGAGATGAAAGGTTCATTTGCTGTCACGCTGACAGAAGGCATCCCTTCATATCTCAGCAAAAATGTTGAGTCCTAGAATCACAGAATGGTTGAGGTTGGAAGGGACCTCTGGAGATCATCTGGTCCAGCCCTTCTACTCACACAGGCTCAGCTAGAGCATGTTGCCCAGGATTGCATCCAGGCGGGTTTTGAATCTCTTCAGTGAAGGAGACTCCAAAACCTCATGTTCAGATGGAACTTCCTGTGTTTCAGTTTGTGCCCCTTGCCTCTTGTCCTGTCGCTGGGCACCACGGAGAAGAGTCTGGCCCCATCCTCTCAACACCCTCCCTTCCCTTTCTTGTACACATTGATGAGATCACCTCTCAGGCTTCTCTTCTCCAGGCTCAACAGGCCCAGCTCCCTCAGCCTTTCTTCAGAGGAGAGATGCTCCAGTCCCCTCATCATCTTGGTAGCCCTCCGCTGCACTCTCTCCAGTAGGGCCATGTCTCTCTTGTGCTGGGGAGCCCAGAACTGGACACAGGACTCCAGATGAGGCCTCCCCAGGGCTGAGGAGAGGGGGAGCATCACCTCCCTCCACCTGCTGCCAACAGCAGCCCGGGATGCCATTGGCCTTCTTGGCCACCAGGGCCCATTGCTGCCTCGTGCTTAACTTGTGGTCCATCAGGACTTGGGGGTCCTGCTCTGCAGAGCTACTTTCCAGCAGGACAACCCCCAGCCAGTACCGCTGCATGGGGTTATTCCTCCCCAGGTGCAGGACCCTGCACTTGCCTTTGTTGAACTTCAGGAGGTTCCTCTCCGCCCACCTCTCCAGCCTGTCCAGGTCCCTCGGAATGGCAGCACAGTCTTCTGGTGTGTTAGCCTCTCCCCCCAGTTTAGTATCATCAGCAAACTTGCTGAGGGTGCACTCTGTCCCTTCCTCCAGGTCATTGATGAATATATTGAACAAGACTGGACCCAGCACTGACCCCTGGGGGACACCACTAGCCACAGGCCTCCAACTTGACTCTGCGCCATTCACCACAACCCTCTGAGCTTGGCCATCCAGCCAGTTCTCAAGCCACCTCACTGTCCACTCGTCTAGCCCACACTTCCTGAGCTTACCTAGAAGGATGTGATGGGAGACAGTGTCAAAAGCCTTGCTGAAGTCCAGGTAGACAACATCCACTGCTCTCTCCTCATCTACCCAGCCAGTCATTCCGTCATAGAAGGCTATCAGATTGGTCAAGCATGATTTCCCTTTGGTGAATCCATGCTGACTACTCCTGATCACCTTCTTGTCCTCCACGTGCCTAGTGAGGACCTCCACGATGAGCTGTTCCACCACCTTTCCCGGGATGCAGGGGAGGCTGACAGGCCTGTAGTCTCCTGGCTCCTCCTTCTGGCCCTTGTGGAAGACTGGGGTGACACTGGCTTTCTTCCAGGCCTCAGGCACCTCTCCTGGTCTCCAGGACCTTTCCAAGATCATGGAGAGTCACCTACCAATAACATCCACCAGCTCCCTCAGCACTCGTGGGTGCATCCCATCGGGGCCCATGGATTTGTGGATGTCAAGTTTGGACAAATGATCTCTAACCCGATCCTCCTCAACCAAGGGAGAGTCCTCCTTTCTCCAGCCTTCCTCTCTTGTCCCCAGGGTCTGGAATTCCTCAGGACTGGCTTTAGCAGTGAAGACTGAAGCAAAGGCAGCATTCAATAACTCTGCCTTCTCTGTATCCTTTGTCACCAGGGCACCCGCCCCATTCAGCAGTGGGCTCACATTTTCCCTAGTCTTCCTTTTGCTACTGATGTATTTGAAGCAGCCCTTCTTGTTGTCCTTGACATCCCTTGCCAGATTTAATGCCAAATGGGCCTTAGCCTTCCTCCTCACATCCCTGCATATTCTGACAATATATTCCCTATATTCCTCCCAAGTGGCCTGTCCCCTTTTCCACATTCTGTAGACTTCCTTCTCCTGTTGGAGTTTGGCCAGGAGTTCCTTGCTCATCCATGCAGGCCTCCTGCCCACTTTGCTGGACTTCTTCCTCAGAGGGATGCACTCATCTTGAGCCTGGAGGAAGTGACGCTTGAATATTAACCAGCTCTCCTGGATCCCTCTTCCTTCTAGGGCCCTACCCACTGAGGTCCCTGAAGAGGCCCAAGTTAGCTCTCCTGAAGTCCAGCGTTGCGATTGTACTTGCTGCCCTGCTCCCTCCTCGCAGGATCCTGAACTCCACCATCTCACGGTCACTGCAGCCAAGGCTGCTCCCAACCTTCACCTCTCCAACCAGACCTTCTTTGTTTGTTAGAACAAGGTCCAGCAGCACACCTCTCCTCGTTGGCGTCTCCACCACCTGGGTCAAGAGGTTATCCTCAAAGCTCTGCAGGAACCTCCTGGACTGTTTGTGCCTAGCTGTGCTGTCTTCCCAGCAGATGCCAGGGGGGTTGAAGTCCCCCATGAGAACCAGGGCCTGTGAGCGTGAGGCTACTTCCAGCTGTCGGTAGAAGGCCTCATTGACGACTTCTTCCTGATCAGGTGGCCTGTTCTAAACCCCCACCACCGTGTCCCAGCATGTTAGCCTGCCCTTTAATCCTTACCCCTAGGCTCTCAACTTGTTGTTCACCCACCCCGAGGCAGAGCTCCACACATTCTACTTGCTCCCTCACATAAAGGGCAACTCCACCACCTCGCCTTCCTGGCCTGTCTTGCCTAAAAAGCACATAGTCATCCAGGACAGCATCCCAGTCATGTGAGCTATCCCACCATGTCTCTGCAACTGCAACAAGATCACGGCCCTGCGACCGCACACACATCTCTAATTCTTCCTGCTTATTCCCCATGCTGCGTGCATTGGTGTACAGGCATTTCAGAGAGGCAACTGAGCATGCAGATTTCTCAGGAGAGGTGCAAGAGGATCCTCCATAGGCATGTCCTGTGCTGACTCCCCTGGCTGCATGCACCTGCTGGAGGCATCCTGACTTGAGCGGTGTTTTACTGACTACCCTGTCTCTATAACACTCCCCTTCCCCCATCTTTCCTAGTTTAAAGCCAACCTGTTGCCAAAGACGTGTACACGGCTTGGTGAGGTGGATCCCATCTCTCTCCATCAGCTGTTGATCTTCAAACAGGGTTCCATGGTCATAGAAACCCAAGCCCTGTTGCCAACACCAGCAGTGCAGCCAGTTGTTAACTTGGAAAACTTGTCTACTCCTCCTCCCGTTCTTCCCCCTCACAGGCAGGACTGAGGAGAAAGTGACCTGGGCTCCCAGACCCTTGACCACCATCCCCAGAGCTCTGAAATCCTGTTTGATGGTATCCAATTTGCCCTTGGTGTCATTAGTGCCCACATGGAAGAGCAGCAGAGGGTAGTAGTCTGATGCATGAACAAGCCTTGGCAGTCTTTCCATGACATCTCTTGTTCGAGCCCGTGGCAGGCAGCTAACCTCTCTAGACAAGAGGTCAAGACAGCAGATAGGTGCCTCCGTCCCCTGCAGCAGGCAGTCACCCACAACAATTACTTGCTGCTTCTTCTGGGTGTTCCCGCATGGCACAGGGTCTGTCAGGCCAGTAGCTTCCCTTGAAGCCATGCCCAGCTTCTCCTCAGCCTGGAGGGTGCTAAACATGTTCCTCAAAGGCAAGTCTTGAGGAAGAACAAGAGCCTTTCTCCTTGTGTGAGAAGTGACCAGTTTCCAGCCTTCTTCAACAGTGTTATGATGTACCATTTCACACAGTACAGAGCCCTGTGGCAGCTCCACTGTAGGTGGTTGGGACTCCTGGAGCTGCATGGTCTCTTAGAATACCCTGTCTATCTCTTACTTTTCTTCTCGGATGCTATACACCCTACTGACTTCATCCCATAACTCCTTTACCTGGCGATACAACTGATCAACCAGCGCGCACCTTCTGCAGGAGAGCTGACTGTCAGCCCAGGCCTCCCAGAGAGGCCCTAGGCACTAGGGCCTGACACCTGTAGAGCTGCATCTGCTGTCAGAGGGTCTGTCTGGGTTGAAGCTTCAGACAGAGCTGATGCAGCAACTCCAACAGCCACTGGGGAACGTGCTCTGCAGCATGTCATGACCATACCTGAGGAAAGACACACTACTAGGAGAAATGAAGGTGTCTTCTGGCACCCCCTCTGCATAAACTGCTGCCTCTGTTCACTGCACTCTGGGGGCTGTGGTCTATGCCTGGCTCTTATATAGGCCTCTGCTTAGCGCTGATTCACAGGGTGCTTGACCCACCCCAATCAAGGGCCACCTCGATCAAAGGCACCAATTCCCTCTGATCAGGGGCAACCAAGAGAGCTTGTTAGCAGCAGCCACACCTAGCTAGAACTTCTCAGGAGAAGTTAAGGCCTCCTGCAGTTGTCCTTGCCTAGCTCTCATTTCCTGCTGGCAGCAAGCACCATCTAGTTCCTCAGGGGTCCCCAGAAAGCCTCCACAACTTCCAACAAAGTCCACAAAAGGCCCAAGCAGAGCGCAGACACTCCTGTGCAAACTGCTGTACCAAGTGCTGTGTCTGTTTGCTGCCTCTGGGAGCTGTGTTCAAAATTCTTAGTGTTTTCCAGGGAGAGACTGAATGAGGCAGAGTTTTCACACCTCTCCCCTCCCCATCAGACAGGGCATGATTGAGAGGATGTAGGGCAGTGTTGCATGAAGAAGTTGTCCTCTGGGTTTTAAGGAGGGTGCATTGTCCTAAGTGATGTTAGATAGGTGGCAAAGCAGGAGCACAGAGCGGCGGGGCAACTTATTCTGCCACAAGCAGAGAAGTTGCAAGCAGGGGTAGAAGAGAGGTCTTGCTGGACCAAGGATTCAACCGCAGGGTAGACACTGCCGTCAGGACTGGACCCAAGACTGCTCCGGTTTGACTTAATATATCCAGCACGCAGTGTCGCTCAGCGTCTCCAAAGTGGGCTAGCAACGTGGCTGGGAAAGAGAAAGGGAAGAAAATAAGATAAGGATCAAAGTCGTCTCAGGAGAGCCCTTCTCAGGCTGAGGTTTGGTGCAGATGGAGGAAAACATAGAAATGCATTGTTAAAGATGAGAGGCTGTCATAGGAGCAGAATGAGACCCTGGTGTGCCAGGAGGAGCTGATGCTGCTACAAAGAGGAACTGGAGAGGTTGCGTGCAAGGCCATCTGCAGTCACAATGTCTCTAGGAAGATTCAGAATAAACATTTTGCTTCTTTTTAAAGCAAGGAGTCTTTCATGTTATAACCTAGACAACAGTATAGGGAACAAACCTGAGCTCTTTATGGGTGACATAAAATGAGTTTCCCCTATTGACAAGATAGGAATTCAGACTAAGAGAAAAACGGCAATCAACCAACCATAGCAACGGGCGATGGAGAGGAGCAGCTGAGAGAAGTCAAGATAATTATTCTGGAATGAGGAAAGAGCCAGTAATACTGAGGGACAAGAGAGAGGAATTTGCTCTGCTCCTTGCTGGGATGAGATCTGGGGAAAGCAAACGGACTGCGATGGTCCTGCACCACTTGACAACCAAATACAGTAAAAAATTTAGGTGTTTGTTTTAACTCAAAACTGTCTAGCAAATGAAGAAAGAAGAAATGTAATGGTTTAAATAAACAAATGCTACCACTAGAAGTGGTGGAGAGAAGTTCAGGGTCTTGTGATGGGCCTTAGTGCATAGCCCACTTTGCAGATGAGCTGGCAGGCAGCATCTGGAGTTTGTAACAGGCTGTCTGGTTTCAGGAGGATGGAGAAGCTGGGCAATGTTCTCCATAAATGTCCATTACAGAAAAACCCAGAAATCTTGAAATGTTCCCCTTGAGAAATAGGGCTTTTGCAACTTTGAAAGGCCAGATTTTCTTCTGGGGAAAATGCTGTTCTCATAACGGAGATTTTGCCAATGCAATGTTTATTACTGAAAGCAAACCAAATTTAAGTGATTTGAAACTGAACATTTCAAACTACTCATTTTGCAGCACTCAGAAAAAGAATATCTTTACTTAGAAAAAGAATAACTTATGCCCTCCATTTTTTCCCATGGAACAGGGGGGAGAGAGGCTGAAACAAGATGAGGTAGAAGAGCGAAATGTTATAGCATCTTCGTCTTTCTCTTCCCTGCACCATCATGAGTGGAAAAAGGAACGATGAGATGTACATCCCCTCTAGTTGTTTCCCAGTCCAACCCCATGGCTCCATCCCATGTCCCTTGACCTGTCAGGACCCCCAACCATCCCAAATCAGTCCAAGACAAGAGCTTGAATATGACCTAGACTAGCTGGATGGGGCAAAATTTTTAAACCTCAGGGGAACTGAGGGGACAAGAGAAAGGAGCCAAGAGACTAGGCAGAAGCTTTAGCTTCCAGCCTAGGAGAATGGGACTTACCACCTTTAAATAAGCAAGAACAGAGCATGGTCCCACACAGACAGCTGGTGGAGAACAGTTATGATACGATTATAGCTGTGTCTTCTAGCTTAAAGGTAATTTAAAACAAGACTAGCAAGTCTTTTTGCCACTCATGTTTCACCCATAATACGCATGTCCAGGAACACAATTTGCTGGAGCAGAAACAAATGCTCTGCAGCAGAAAGTGGAAAGCCAGTTGTAAAGTGAAACGCTTGTAATTATCGTATGCAAATTAGGCAAACTACAGGTTGCATTGGATGTGTATGCGTCACCTGGTTAATTTGGAAACAGTTCAGTAGTTAAAAGTGAACTATGAGGTTCTCATTATGCAATTAGGACTTTAGTGAAAGAATCATTAATCTGAGATGCAATTAGTAGGGCTGCTGTCACACAGAGTTCAAAAGTGATTTTGTTGGGTGGTGACTTTGTTGTCGGATGAGATATCTCTGAATGCTTTGATAGGATCTTCTCGTTTCGGACTTACATAGACTCAATTTGCAATGATACAAGTATATGAAGAATGAAGATTTGGTTCATTTTAACTGTCAGTTGCTCTCTTGCATCTGAATTTTCCATTTCCTCTAATCTCTGCTATTTGTCCCTATGGGGAAGATTTATATCTAATGCTTAGGAACAAAGGCTGGTGTAATGGCACTCAGATATCACAGTAACGAGGGAAACATTATTACTAGGAAACATGCAGCCAGGCAGGACTCTTGGATTCAGTTATCGACTCCACCAGTGTCTCTTTGCATGACCTTGAGCAAGACCAGAATGAGTGTGATCTTGGTGTCATGAGGTTTGAGGAAGGATTGGGGAGTTCAGCATTGTATAAAGGGCATTTTCTACCCCAAAAACTGAGTTGCAGAGCCAAAAAAGTCATAAGAAACTATGTATTATCTTCCCTTTTAGACTGTTATTGGAGTAATTCATTCACCTCAGGTCCTTCAGGAGTCCTTTTTATGGGGGCTAAAACTGCACAAAGTCTCTATGTCTCACTTGAAGGCCTTTCCTGCAAGAGGAAGAAGAGGGTCCCCATTACTTCTGTTGCAGCTTAGTCCACAAATAGCTCTTGTGCTGGACCTCTGCCCAGGGTAGATTTCACTTACTTTGCTCACAGGTAAAACAAAACGCTTTAATGTGTCCCAAGTCTATAGGGGAAAAAGGTAATTTAAGAACATAAGAGAAAAATTCCTTAAGAGCTAACGACTTCTCCTGGGTGGAATATTTTGGCAAAGTATTTTTGTCTGATGAAAAAGAGGAATTCATCAATAGCAAACTGTTCCATAGAATAATTTTAGCCTTGCAGAATTGCACATGGCATGGACACAAAACATTAGGAAAAGCCAAAATGTAACAAATAAAAATATTCTTTGGTTAGAAAACTCTTTACGTTGTATTTACACAGTGATTTAAGAAAACATTTGGCTTCAAAATGGAACATTTTATATTAAGGCAAACCAGATGTTCTGCTTAACCCAAAGTTCATTTTTTGCAACTCTCTGATTGACCAAAAAATTTCAAGGCTTTGAATTTCAAGTTGACCCAAAGCAATTTGTTTGTTTGTTTGTTTATATGTTTGCTTGAAATTGCCAGTGAAGCTAAAAATCAATTATTTACACTGCTATACCTAGGATGTACTTACCTAAAGCGTGAGATAAACAATTTGCTTGACTGGCTACTGCTGGGGAATGTAAAAGCATGCTACAAAGGGTAGATGATGTGAATCTTGCTGGTGAAGTTGCAGAAGCTGCCAGCCTCAGTCGTTTAGGATGTTACCTCAACTGGAAGTTGTGATCCCACTAGTTGTGATCCTGTAATTACTTGTGGTTTTCTAGCCAAATACAAGTAAGCATAGTAAGACAAATTAAGTCATAACTCTAATAAGCTAGGTGCATCACAAACCTGGATCCTGTCTCCAATAATGGCCTTTAGAGGATGCTTAAGGGAAGTGTATAAGTATAGCGTAGGTGTACAAAAATGTGAATATACTCCATTACTAGGTATATGCATCACAAAAACTTTCTGAGCCAGAGTTTGTGGAGCTCATGGCGAAGTAAAACAAACTAGTTCTGATCATCTTCTGCTTGATTCTGCACTAAAACACATCAGGAACAAATGTATCCCATTCAACAGCACGTATGGTTTGTCCTAACTGAGAATAGTAAAAAGCAATCTAGGACAGTAATCGCTTATATCAGTTCAGTATTCCAGAACACATATATATTCCCTTGTAGCAGAGGTTATGTCTACACAGATAGTTAGTGCACTGTGACAAACAGAAAATACCCTACCTCAGCATGGGTGGAGGTATCTCCCCCAGCTAGGGAGCTGGGATTCGTCTGAAGAAGGTCACTCCTCTAAATCAGGCAAATCACACCTCAGAGTCTGTTGCCGGCCCGGACCAAATCTCCTGGACTGACCGCAAAGGGAGTCCACAACATGCAGATTTCGTGTGCCATAATGAACAGCCAAAGCTGTTCAGCTCAGATGACCCCAATCACAAACAGTGCCCGGTGGGGACACCTGCAGCCTCAAAGCCGACAAATGCTCTTTGCTTTCCTAATCTGCATTTGTGTGTGATTAGCTCATCACTTACAAACACTTTAGGGGACATCAACAGGGTGCATATAAGTAGAAAAAGGAGAAAATTCAGGATTCTGGGCAAAAAAAATCTTTCACTAAAAAACAGAGATCTAAGATCTCTGCAGTCTCACAACTGATATGAGTTCTGCTTTACAACACCATGTCCCCAAGGCAGTTTTGCCTCAACTCTCAGGCAAGCAGATCATATTTTTGATTTCCCCTTTGCAAACAGAGCTTGAGAAAATATGGATTTCTGTGAAGTTAGCCACATTTGCAGCTAGGGTATTGCATGGTGTATAGACAGCTAAAGCTTGGAGGGAGGAGATCCTTTTCCTGAACTTCAGTCGCCTGAAATGTCAGCGGGTGATGGCAGCTGATCAGTTAAGCTGACGGAGTGACCCCCCCCAAAGAGAGTTTCAACCCCCCCCCCCCTTCCCAAGTAGCTATTTTGGGATGGGTTGAATCACTCTTTGGAGGTGCCAGTCTCTGCAGAGGGAGTCTCGTGGCCTCACTGAGAGTCGCACGGCTGAGGTTTGGTGGGGAACCCCAGGCATGACTTCTAGCTTTACCAAAAGACCACCCAATTCAGTGCATTGCCCTGGGCGCATCACATCTTAAATGAGCGGCTGTAAGCTTGGCAGCCTCCATCTGCAGCATCCTGCAACCATCCAATGTCGCTGCTGTCTGCAGACAAGAAAAGGCTCTGCCCAAAGGGACAAACTTGTCAAGACTGGACTTAAAAAGCCTTTCCCTTAAGGTACTGGGCCATCCCTTGGAACAATCTCTCTCACATACTTCCATTACTAGCAGCTGCAGCTGGGCCTTGAAGAGATGTTATTTCATGTCATATTATTTCAATAGCACCTTGGAGCTACAACTAGATTGAAATCGCCTTTATGTTTCCTCCCAAAATGTCAGGCACCTCAATGTGCACACATAGCGTGGCTGTGACCTCCCAGTTCAGTGCTCCCCAGGGAAAGCAGATGTGATTTAAAGGTCAATTCAAGATTGCGATTGCTGGGTAGAGACCACTGTTTTGGCAGTGGGATGGGGAATTAATTATCGGCCTCATAAAGCTGCCTGGTGTGTCAGCATCATCTCCCGGAGAACAGGGGTCTTTTTTCAACTTATGAACCTGCAGAGTGAAGGGACGATAGTGGAAGGGGCAAGAGCCCCTGCCCTCTCCTCCGAGATACCTGCTAGGCAGACAGTGAGCCTGTAGACAGGCACAAGACACACACAAATGAGGTCACCTGGTGCCCGGAAGCACCTGCAGGGTGCCCGGAAGCTTTCTGCAGGGAGGTGATGGTGTGCTGCTACTCCAGAGACCACTGTAGTACAGTCATCGGCTTTAATAATACCCGCAACACAAGAAGGAAACAGCCCTAGCTGGCTGGAAAGAGCAGTGCACAAGCAAGCAAAGCAATGGAGGCATCTCCTGAGATCTCCAGGACTCCAGCAGCTCCCTATTCACCTCTCCCGGTGTCATTGCACACCTCATAGAGTTTGTTAGCCTTTGTACATCCCTGCCTCGTGGAGCCGAGGGGTTGGGGAGGATAGCTTGCTTTTTTCTTTTCTTCTATATTAAGCTGCTGGCCCTCTGGACTGTGTGGTAAAGTCTGCAAGTGTGACCTGTATGCATCCTCCAAGGCCCAGAAGCCAAATGAAAAAGAATTGAATGTCTGTACATATATGTGCACATCTGATGATAGTATTGTGGTGTCTGGCCAGTATCACTACTGAGGGGGGAGAGGAAAGAGAACTGACTCGCAATTTTCTAACTCTTGTGTTTGGCTTTACCATGTCTGGATCATCTGCAATTGCTTATGGAAGGTTTTTTTATCATGTTCTAATTGAGCATTCCTTGCCTCGTTATTAAACAATTTTCTCATTTTGTGCTCCTTCCAAACTATTCATCTATTGATAATGTTCCCCAGTTTTCCCTGGAGATGCTCTGCTCTTTGCAAATGGCAGTTTAGCTCTTGCTCTTTCAAATCAATGTCATTTTTGCTTTGCAAGGGCCCTTATTTGCTTGTATTGCAGCACCCCTCCCTTTCCCCTTCCAGGCCAGGAGCTCCACTCATGCTATAGCCAGTGGAGAGACTACATGTGTCACCAGCTGGTGGAAATTAAAACTGAGGGTTTCTTATTTGCTGAGGCCAATACAGAATTGCCTATTGCCACCTCTTGGTAGGAGTAAAGAATGGCAGGTCAATCCTATCCCCTCAGAAAAGATGAAGGGTGTGATTTGGAGAAATCCAATGAATGTGATTTTCCCTTTCCCTCCATCCCGTGGCATGGCAGTGGGGCAGCAGTGGGACTCAGCAGTGCATTTCAAGGTAACACTGTCCTTGAGATTGTAAAGAGCTCCATAATGTTGATTTCTGAAGGACTGCAGTGCTGTAAGCGGAGCCATGGAACAACTGTTTTAGTGCTGGCGTTCGCCTTTGCGCAGTCCCACTGCATCCTGAAAGCACCTGACCGGTCCTTTGCATCCCTGGAGGTGCTTGGAGGCTGATCTGTCATTATAAGAAACTGCTGGGAGACTCAGTTGTCTCCCCCATGTGCAAATAGCAGGTAGCTGATTTACTGGTACAGCGCTTGCCTGATGCTGAGCCAAATAACTTTACTCAAGCGGAGCAACCTCTCCTTGTGGGCTTCCTCGGCACCATTTTCCTAAAGACATTAAGTTGTGTCAAGGGGCCCAGAGCACAGGGTGAGTCTTTAGTTGCAGTTTATCAACCTAACTAAATTCACCTTTCTGCTGAAGCTGCCAAAGAACTGAACTAACCCTTTCCCACAAACATCCCACATCTACAAATGAATAAATCATGGAGTGTCTGTGAGAGACGGAGGAAAGAGCTGTGTGTGTAGCTGTGCGTAAGTGAGGGGGGGGACGAACAGAGAAGCAAACTCCCTCCTTGAGGCACTCGTGTGCTTTACTCTTAGGGCCAAGTGTGAAGAAATAAAGGAAGCAGTGGTGAAGATTCACATCTTGCACACTTTGGCTCTAATGATGCAGTGATACCTTCAGTTTTCATCCTACAGGGGATGATGCCTGACAATATATGGTAATTCTCAGGGAAATATTCCTTTTACCTCCTTTTCTCCCTTTAAGCTTAAAAAGTCTGCCTTAAGACACCGGAGCTTTTATCTACAGCAGCATCTTGAGGTTTCTAACAGGAGATTTAAAGGTGATCTCTTCACCCGCTTGCAGAATCAAGGTTTCCTCTGCTTGCTCATGGTTGCCAGTAGCCAAATCCTCCCCAACTCTATCGCCACCTGCTTCCAGGGCAGCATCTAACATCTGTCTAGTGCCCCATAGATCCTAGTAACGCAGTTGCTGTTGACTTTTGGGATTTTACCAGCATCAAAGATGTCTGTGTTTTTGGGTGGCTGTAAAAGAGCAGAGTATCAGACTTGCAGAATTTTCTCTGCAAAAAAACTGGGGGGAGGAGAGGAGTCCATCTCTGAAAGTGGCAGTCCCCCAGTCTGAGTCAGATCAGCCAAATGCTATTCCTAGTGACTTGTCTTGAATTTGATTAAAGGGAGTCTTGGCTAAGACATTCAAACTACGTATTTCAGGCTCAGTAAATTAACTTCTCTTCTGACCAACTCTGTTCTCAACTCAGGGCTAGAAACACGGGGCAGTGGCTGGAGAAAGCTCTGAGGTTACAGCATTTGACGACAACTGCACAGTTCTGCCTAGAAACACTCACGGAGGTATATTTGCAAGATTAACTAACTGAACACATCACAGACTTCTTGCATGAATTTAACACAAGCTGTCCATTCCTCGTAAAGACTTTCGGGACTGTTAACATTCACTTGTTGGAATAGCTGGTGCATGTAAACCCAAAGCAGACCCTAGGCTAGACAAACCAAATGAATTTGAAAAGATAAATGAACATTTGCAGAAAATTCATTGCTTTCTTCTCCCAAACCTGATGATGATAACGTTCTTGTTCTGTCTCTCAGGACATACAGAAACACACACATATCTACAGCTGATTTTATTTAAGGAGACATAGAGCAGTTTATTTTGGGTTATACAGAGAGTGAGACAGTAACAGCCTTCTCCCAAGCCTGGTTTTACAAAGAAAATACACTCTCCAAGGACTTTGTTTTCTGAAACTTTGTTCCCACTTCCTTGTGTATGCGGGGTACATGTGTAAGTTTTCCCTTTGCATCAGAGCCATGGTCCCCTCTTTATAAATTATTGATTTGTCTACCATGCTGGTTGTGATTCTTAGCAAGTTCTTTAATTCTCATGGCTTAGCAATAAACAGTCCAATGGTACCTGTTAGCAGCTCCTCTCCTCCTTGTTCCCACTCCTTGGGCAGTGTTGATACCCTCTCTGCAGCTTCCTCTTTGAGGGTGGTTTGGAAGTTGCAGTTCCTTTTGGATGAGAGAGGGATTCAAGGGAAAATAGCAATTCTTGCATTGAGTCTAGTGGAGATTTTTTTCTCCCTTGTCATTCCTGGGAGGGTTTCATGATCCTTAATCAGTTGGGCAGGATTCAGTAGCTCTCACATAGGTGTTTGATACAATTTTGGATGTCCAGGGAACATTTCAGATGCCCTCCTGACCTCCAGCAGCTGTAGTCCCTGTATCCGATCTGTCAGTCCCATTGCCTGCCTGGGATGCATGAGGGCATGCTGGACATCCCTAGGTAACATTTCTGGGCAACTGAAGCCCACCTTGACTGTTTACAGTCTCCTCCAACACACTCCCCCACACAAAACCACAACTGCTCCTGCAAGGATGGAGCTCAGCCTAGTTGGAGAAAAAACAGCAATTATTATTTCTTTCCTGAGCCTTCACAGACCCTGTCAGCACGTGGACACATGCAGATGTAATGATGGAATATCAATTCTTCCTTTCAGAGGAGAACAAAAAGAGAGAAAACAAAAACCCTCCCTCTGAGGATGATGACATTACTGCACAATTCAATTACAAGATCTACTAGATACTTATGATGTCCCTCTAACCTGATGCCGTTCATCTCAGCAATGACTCAATAGTACCTTCCTATGTTTTTCTGGAAGCTCGCTCTCTGCACTCAGCTGACAAATCTCAGCTTCCAACTCTCCCCCTGCACTGGCCACTCGGGTTAATCCTCAGGCATTTTACAGTGTGCCAAGCACAGGGATAAGTGACAGCACAAGGGCCGTCCCATGACAGAAATGATGGGGGACGTTCTGCAAGAGCTGTTCTGCTGGAGCACATGCTTTGGTGAGGTGCAAGTTATTAATGGTGCATTTTTAATTCAGATGAGCAACACTAGTCATGGTCACTGAAGGATCTCACTCACTGCAGTGAAGTTCATTAGCAGCAGACAGCTAGATAATAACCGTTCGCTCCATGAGTGGTAAGAAACGTCACTTTGATGAAGACAGGTAACGGTGGGCACAGTGGACTTGGATCTCCAGCTCTGCTGTGCTCTTAGCAGTGTAGCTCCACTGATTTCAGTGGATCTCCCCTGACTCATTGGTTTTAAATGAGACCCAAATCAGTCCCTGTGCAAACTGTTAATGAGTCATACCAGAGCAGGGGAACCCAGGTTAAGAGCATCAGGAAATAAACAGGGGTAAGCTGCAATGCAAAGCATCACCTTTCCCTTCCTTCAGCCCTTGCACCCCAATACTGTGTGAAAAACCCCAACCAAGAGACCAAACACTTACTGCAGCCTGGGAAGGGCACCAGTCCACTCTGGCATCATGTCCCAGGCTTGCACACCAAGGACAAGCCAGGAAAAGGGAGTCCTGAAGTTCAGGGTAGCATTTACTAGAAATCCCTTTGCTGCTGGCTTTCCTCCAGGTTGATACTCATCAGACTTGTTTACTTGCTGTCTGAACAATGGACAGCACAGTGGTTTAGCTCCACGCACAATTGCTAACTACACACAGTGGCAAATTGTCCGCCACCTCTTCAGTCCACTGAAGAACCTGCAGCTGAAACTGTCCGCTGCAGGTTCTGGCCTCCTGCAGAGCCCTTGCTTTCCTGTCCTGTCCCAGTCCCCTCTCTGGATATTCTATGAGCCCTCAGGGAAAATCCAGCCCTGAACCATTTGGACATCCAGGAGGGCAGGGTGGCCCGCAGAGAGAGGGGAAAGCAGTGTAATTTGTCCACCATCCCCATTTGGAAGGGGTTTCAAGCCACCATACAGCAGTAGCACCTAAACCTACAAGAGGACAACCCCTACAAGAGGTGGTTTTTTTGCCCTGCACACCCCATAGTGTCTGTGTGCTTGCGGGTGAGAGAAGTGCTGATAGAGATCTGAGAGCCTCATATTCCACAACATCAGGAGAAAAAAAGATGATTTCTGTCCCCAAAGGCATTGTGGCATGTCCCTACGGTGAGGGCCAGCAGCTGGGATTTCAACCTCGGAAGAATACTCACTGAAAGCTACTTCTCATTTAGCCTGGGTAGGGCTGCAGCCACAATATACATCTCTAATATATAGCATGCGATTACAATACTGACACTCTTCCCTGCTGGCTTGACCATTCACATTTATGATCAACCTTTTATTGGGAGACCTTAGTCCCTTTGCTTGGTCTGGATGTGACTGGCAAGCCTTAAACCTCATTAATCTTCTCCTAACAGAGCTCCTCCAAGGAACTTCTCAAAGAGAAACTCTGAGCAAAGGTGGCACAAAGACATTTCTGCTGCAGGTATATTGCCAGGGCCCTGCAGCCAGCCGTTCCCTTGCAAAGCAGTTTATGTTAAATATTACAGGTGAGTGAAATTCCCATTAAAGATCTGACATATATTGAACGAATCAAATGCATTCTGTTTCTTTGCACGATTTAGAGAGGGAGGACTGACCTTCTCCCGACATCTTCTTTCTTGGCGATATGCTGAATGTTTAGTAGGTAGTTGAATATTGTATTTACAAGGAGATACATCTCTCCGTGATCCCTCTGTTTGTGCCTTGAATTCTGTTTTTAATTATGACAGCTATTTTTAGCCAAGGCTCATGGCCTGGTGGATTCCCATTATAGACACGATGTGTGGAAGGCCCTCGTTTCAGGCTGTCTTGAAATGAGGACGTCCAATATGCTATCGGCAGTGCTCCTTAATTAGCACAGCATGATGTAGACTTATTTATTCTTGCTTGCTTTAGAATAGTATCCAGAGACATCGACTGAGTCAACTACACCCCCGCACACCGCAACACAACAGAGATGCACACAAAGACGTACACAGTGCTTTTAGTGGCTAAAAAGTAAACACAGGTAATAGAGGGAATGAAGAGAAAGGACTAAAATGGGGTATGCAGTGGCTTTTTGGGGACAATTTGGTACCTGCACTCCAAATCATCATGACCCTGAAATCCCATGCTCGGTTGCCACATAACCTCACCGCAAGTCTTAATGCGAAGTTCCTGGGACCTACGTTGGCACTCTATGTTTATGGAGGGTTTCTCCAGCCTCATCACAGACAAGGCAGGACCCATGGCAGTCAGTGAGGTTCCTTTGGGCACAGCTCCCCAGTGACATTTCATTTGCTCCACTGATTAGCACTGAAATGAAATTTTAGCCCAGAGGAAATTTTCTGGAAAGAAACACAAAGGTGGAGATGTATTAGGAATGCTGGAGCAAGGAGTGCCTATCGAACAGGAACTTGAACTTTTCAGGCTTTCTGTCCCTCTAGGTCTATTCTTAATTCTCTCCCCTGCTCATCAGGACATCCTTTACTGCATCAGGACAATTTAGCAAGCTGGCCTTTTTTTTTTTTTTTATTTACCCTTTATTTCTTTTTAAGAATCCCAAATCACAACCCTGTGGAAGTATCTTTTAACGAGGACTGTAGCAAGTGAAGGCTCGGGGATGGGAGGCTAATTGAGAGCTCCCTGAGGGACATTTTCACAAGCAGTAAGTGACATGAATATTCTTCAGCCTGTATTTATGCTGCAACATTAACAGGTGGGTTGATTTGCATTCAGTGAACCTTGGCAGCCAGGAAGAGCGAGGGGGATTTTATGGGCTGCTCTCCAAGTATTTATTCACCCTCCAGCACTGCCACAGCCTGCCTTCGCCAAGGTCCCCACGCATGGCTTTGCCTCCATGGAGGTGGCCTCTTAGCTAGGACTCCTGCGCCACCAGCGAGGGGTCCCTCCTCTGTCCAGGATGGCAGAGGGTATCATTTTTATTCTTCATACTTTTTATTCTGGTACTGCCCCATCCCTCCGTTTCTTCAAAATGCAGTAGTTAGATCCCAGCAGGCTCTGCCAAGAGCAAGTATTACTGCCGTTATAACCGTACGGCCACACGTAACAAGTCCATCACCCAGGGAGTCTGTATGAGTATTTTTAAAAGCAGAGCTTTGTGTCCAGCTCTCTCGCATCCCCTTGCAACTTGCCCAGTGTGAAAGCACTTCTGGGGAAGATACGGGTAAATTATTGGCAGCAGCAAGCCCTCTAAGGCCCCAGAGACACAGGGGCATGACAAGGGCTTCAAGGAATAGGAGAAGAATATTATAGATGATGCATATATTGTTTCCTCTGAGATATTTATATCTCTTAGGAAAACTTGGGAGGAAACACAATTGCCCTTTGAATTTGTTACTGGAGCATCTTCATAATAAAACATTTCACTGGAGCCAGAAAAGATTTAAACAGGGAAGTATTCAGACTTTAAAATACACTGCAGTAGAGTCACCATAGCTCAGTTCCTTGGCTTCCAGCAAAGCGAGCTCTGCAGAGCTGAACCCATTTCTAGTGCTGGCTTTCACTCACTCATTTCGAGGCACTGCCGTGAGCCACTGAAGGTGCTCGACGTGCCGCGGGCCCGTCCCGATCCTGCACTGCCTCCTGTTAAACTGCCCCGTTAACCTAACCGACAGTTGAGTGAGAGCAGCAGCCACAGGGGATGTGTGCGCCACAGCAGGATAACTAAATATGTTTGCCGGAGAATGGAACAGAACTAATTTTATTTTAAAAATTAGGAAATGAAAAAAAAAATCCATAGCGATCTGAGAAAACATTTATTTTAAGCCCGTACTTGCCCCAATCCTTTCTTATTCCTGCTTAGCCTATAGATAAGTCAATATTATTTAAACCTTAAGCATCCTGTGCTCTCATATATATTATAAATCAGTGCTGCTACACTGTCCTTTATTATCCTCTCTCTTTAGCTGGCTTGGCTAGCTGTTATATTCTGTCTGCTTCTCACTGTACGCTGCTGGAGAAAGGACTAGCTTTTCAAAGTGTTTACATAACATCTAGCGCCACAGTTTCCTGTCCTAGCACCAGGGCTCCTTGGGCTTTCTGCAGGACCTGTGAGCTCTTCAGCTCAAGCACTGGCTGTTATTATATATTTTAATAGTATCCAGGAAAACGCTTGCAGCACACTGCAGATGCTTAAATATGAGCCATAACATGAGGGACAGCATAACTTGTCAAAATGTATCCTACGGAATCGTGTTGTAAAAGTAAATGTGGATGCTCAATAACAGAAGGCTTTTGCAGGACCTTACTGGTTTCATCAGCATTTTCAGCAAAGACATGTTGCAATGCTTCCTTCCAAGCAGCCTGAAACACCTGGAGGTGACACGAAGCAAGACTGGAGCTCTGCAAAAATGCAGCATTATGCCCAGCTCACAGACAATTACCTCCAAATTAAGGGAAGTAATTTCATTTCATTTCAAGCATCCTGTTTGGATCTAAAAGGAAAAATTCACTCTGGTTTTAAGCATCTGATATCTTTTACATGACATTTTGAAATTAAAAGCCAAAATACTTTGTCCTAAACATTTTTAAATGTCATTTGGGATATATGCAATTGTCAATATCTGTTGACATCTGGCCAGGAGGCCAGGGCAATGGGCTCCCGTGGACACCTATTCTGAAGAGGCCTCAGTTAAAGTGACTTGATTCTGGGGAAGGTTTAAGGATTTGTTTTTATTATTTTTTTTTAGAGAAAAACAAGTGACTGACTTGAATTCTGTAAATATCTTGGTGCCACTGATTCATTTTCTTTATCAAAAAAGTTTCAAACAAAGTTTTTTACCCAGTTGTAATATAACATCGTAGTTGCAATAATAAAGTTTAAGCCTTCCGTGTTATCAAAGCCAAGCAATCCTATAAATCCTTCATCTAGAAAGACTGGCATTTCTGAAATACGTGCTTATTATTTTTTGAGAAATACCACTCATTTTTATGTCAGTTTTGAACATCAGGAAATAATGGCATTCCCCCTCAAACAGCTCCTCTGACTTCTGTCTCTCTCCAAAGCAAAGCTGGATCACCAGGGGAGCATTTCACAACTCCAATTTCTCTTTTCAACTGCTTTTTCAAGAAGTTATTCCATATATCAGAAGGCACCTTACTTGGCTGAGAATCAGCCCTACATTATCTCAAACCACCGGTGCCCCGTTCCCACCTTCTGCAGTTTATCCAGAAAAGATCAAAAAGTGAGGAAGCAGAGCGAGTCTTCCCATTCATCCCAATGAGCTGTGGATCTGGCAGGAAGAACCATAACTAAATAACTGTGGCGCTGAGCTTGCAGTCCCACTCTGAACATGTTTAAGTGTGACCTCTGTGTGACTTTAATAATAGTAATAGATATTTTAATGCTTTTTTCTTCTAAAGAGTTTTACAAAAGCTTCCACTGGTCCAGGGAAGCAAAGGCCAAGAGGTGTGAAACAATTTGCCTTGGTCACCTGTGTAGGAATAGAAATGTTTCTTACTTGAGCCTGGTAAATACTGTCTTCCACAGAATATAAATCTGTTTGAGAAGGATTTTCATTTCCCATGAGGTCCTCAAGGCCAGCGGGATGCAGAGTCCACTTGAGTTTGTGCACTGCTAATACCACCATGAAGTGAGATAGGGATTTTGCAAAGGAACCTGTGGGATGTGGGAGCCCACCTCCTATGAGGTTTAATATCTACCTCCTTAGATCCGTCATCTGAAAGCCTTATGTCCAAACAGTTATGGTATCTGAAAATGAAAGAAATAAGTGTGGTCTCCCCCCTGACCTGGGGAGCCGACAGGAACATAGCCCTTTTCTTATGTCCAGTGAAGCCCGTTTAATCTGGAAACCTTGAAAGACGAATGAGCAGTCGTCTTTTCTGCAGCACCACTTTGCAGGGCACACCTGCTCTTCCAATAGGACTGCTCCTAGCACATTACCAACAAGCCTAAAAACATGTGATTAGGAAAAAAAAACCCCACACCGTTAAATTAGTATGGACTACCTTATAATTAATTTAAGATTAATGGGAACAACTGAGTTAAGATTCTTTAATGATAATTACCAAGCAAATTACAATAAAAGAGAACAGAGCAACTAAAAGTAATTATAGTGTACATACATCCTGATCCTGCACCACCTAGCAAAATAACCCATGTGTATTGAGATAACTACACTGCCTTTGACGCGTGTGTAACAGCACAAACAGCGGGGTATTAACAACCGCCAGGCTCCTCTAGCATTATTACTGGAGTCACATGGCCCATGCATCTGATTTTAATTACTATTTGTACTGTTAAATATAAACTCGGCTAGGGTACACGTGCAAGGCAAAGCTGCGAAAAAAGAATTGCACTACAGCTGCAAAGGCAAATGCTCCAAGTGTAGGGAATGAAAGAAACACTTTGGCTCTGCCCTCTTTGTTCATTGTTTGCACTCTTCACCTTTCACATGCACAGTGATACCGTCTTTAATTTCATTTGACCTTCAATAAGACTTCTGCCTACACCATGCAAGGATAGACAGAGCTCAGGCAAAGAGCACATATTCACTACTTCCATTCTGTTGTTATGCTCAAATATAGGTTCTCAGGCTTTATGTGCTTACTGTGATTTAAAGAGAGCAAGTTATTGATTTCTTCAGAAGTTTTTCTACGGTGTTCACTATGTTTGTGTCACGCATTGTATAAACGGGAGGAAATATTCTGCAACGAAATGATATCCTTATCCCCATCATGGATAGTGGGAGAAGGATGGAGTGACCCAGAGCAACCTGACTAACTCTTGATTTTTGGACAGCTTTGCATGATATTGTATGATGGATATTCACGCTTCTCTGCAGCTGTCCCAGCCACCTGGTTCCTCTTGTCTCCCTTTAGATTGGTTTCCCGTCTAGACTCTCTTTGGTTAGATGTGTGGGCAGCAGCACCCAGCACAGAGGTCTGTGTCCTCCAGGAGGATCTTGAGCTCCTACTACAACACAAATAATAACCTAAAGGTTGAGCTCGCAGTTGCACCTTTCAGTTGGAGAACAACTGCCTGATGATATCCTTGGCTTGCCAGATCTCACAACACCCCTCATACAGGGATGTGCCACCCTTTCCCTTCCCGCAGTGTGGTCCCCACCTGGCCACGGGGTGCCCAAGAAGGTCCAAGTGGCTCGCACCAGCTGCCGCAGCGGGGAAGGCCGTGCCAGGGGCGAGCGGCACTGAGTCATTCCCGCTTTCCCCCTCCCGGGATGTCACCGGCTGACAAAGTGTCAAATTGGATTTGGATTTGCAAATTACAACTTGCGGTGCAGCTGAGCAGAACTCCGTCGCTTTGACAAACGAGTGAGTGGCTGATGTTACCCTGCAGGTCATTTGTTAGGAAAGGAGGCTTTTTCCACTGTGTTATTGTTTTTTTTTTTCTCTCTCTCTCATCTTTTTTTTTAACATTGCAGATCTTTGATTCATTGACTCAGACCACCTGAACTACAGACAACAGCCAGTGTTGCATTTTGAATAGGCAAACAGAGCTGTTTTAGGAGTGGCCTCTTTTGAGGGGTTAATATTATAAATGCATCTTAAATGTCTAATACATAATCAAATGCTGTCAAAATGGAAATGGTATGAGTATTGAAACCCAGAGAACAAAAATCATTGCTCATTGCTCTTGCTACCAAAGAAATCAGCTGTGAATTCAGGCTGCAAACTTGCCTGGAGACCTATTCCTGGAAATATCATTACAGAGTGAGCAATGAATGGGTCATGTCAGGAGTTTTCCCCCATTTTAGAGCCTCTGATTCTCAGACATGGACCCCATAGGCTTTTACAACAAAAGGTTGCAAGAGTTGCAGGGTTTCTCTTGGTGCACACTGCTACCTTCTTTCAGGTCCTTGTAAGCAGTCCCCGATATCTGCTTCCCCTTGCATAGGATGCCCTTCAATCCACAAGGGAAAGGGTTGAGTATTGATCAAAAGCAATGCAGGTTTCACTGAAGGGGGAGAATATGTGCTTAGCATATGCATAAAAGTAACAAACTGTCTAGGAAGTGTATGATGGAAGATGATAGCCAGCAGGCGATTGCATAATATATATGATGTGTAAGGAGCAGATTGTACGTATACAGAGGAGACCTGCAGCTTGGATAAATTAAAATTCAAGCTGATGGACAGTTGCTCCCACTGTGTTGCTTTTTGATTCCTGACAAAGCACGGTTATGCCTGCTGCTTGCTCTCCTGCACTAATAAAGAAAACTGAGTGCTGGATGGAGTGTTGACACAGGCCTCTCTGGTACGAGCAATGCGGCAGGGTCAGCAGGTGGAAGCCCTGGGCTCTTTCTGGCAACACCTCCCCAATGGATGGAAAAAATATGGAAATAAATGGAAAAAAAAATATGGAAGTGTTGCTGAGTATGGCCAGAGGTCTTCCAGCCTCAGCTAGAAGGGTCGTGTGGTACCAACAGAGCATCCCTAAACACACCCACAGAGGATGGACGTCTGCAGCCTGCATTAATGCACAGTCCTCACAGAATCACAGAACGGTTGAGGTTGGAAGGGACCTCTGGAGATCATCGAGTCCTACCCCCCTACTCAAGCAGGCTCAGCTAGAGCACATTGCCCAGGATTGCGTCCAGGCGGGTTTTAAATCTCTCCAGCGAAGGAGACTCCACAACCTCTATGAGGGCATTCTGTTCCAGGACTCAGACACCCTCACAGGAAAGAAGTTGTTCCTCGTGTTCAGCTGGAACTGCGTGTGTTTCAGTTTGTGTCCGTTGCCTCTTGTCCTGTCGCTGGCACCACGGAGAAGAGTCTGGCCCCATCCTCTCGACACCCTCCCTTCCCTTTCTTGTACACATTGATGAGATCGCCTCTCAGGCTTCCCTTCTCCAGGCTCAACAGGCCCAGCTCCCTCAGCCTTTCTTCAGAGGAGAGATGCTCCAGTCCCCTCATCATCTTGGCAGCCCTCCGCTGCACTCTCTCCAGTAGGGCCATGTCTCTCTTGTGCTGGGGAGCCCAGAACTGGACACAGGACTCCAGATGAGGCCTCCCCAGGGCTGAGGAGAGGGGGAGCATCACCTCCCTCCACCTGCTGCCAACACTCTGCCTAATGTACCCCAGCATGCCATTGGCCTTCTTGGCCACCAGGGCCCATTGCTGCCTCGTGCTTAACTTGTGGTCCATCAGGACTTGGGGGTCCTGCTCTGCAGAGCTGCTTTCCAGCAGGTCAACCCCCAGCCTGTACTGGTGCATGGGGTTATTCCTCCCCAGGTGCAGGACCCTGCACTTGCCTTTGTTGAACTTCAGGAGGTTCCTCTCTGCCCAACTCTCCAGCCTGTCCACGTCCCTCTGAATGGCACCACAGCCTTCTGGTGTGTCAGCCGCTCCTCCCAGTTTAGTATCATCAGCAAACTTGCTGAGGGTGTGCTCTGTCCCTTCACCCAGGTCATGGATGAATACGTTGAACAAGACTGGACCCAGCACTGACCCCTGGGGGGCACCACTAGCTACAGGCCTCCAACTTGTCTCTATGCCACTGATCACAACCCTCCGAGCTTGGCCATCCAGCCAGTTCTCAATCCACCAAACCCCTGCTGATGAACCAAGCAATACCTCCACTGACACCTCACATGTCACCAGCGTTTTAAAGGCAAGAGATGACTTAGGCACTGGCCATTGTAAAAACGTTTCCGGAACATAGGATTTTCTATAGTAAGCCAGCTCAGTCAGCAATGCAATACCATGACCTGCCAGCTGAGAATATTTGGATTAAGCTTTTTTGCTAAGAATGTCATTCATCTAGCTAAAGTGGCTTGCCACAAACGGCTGAAGCTGACAAGTAACCCACCCCAAAGATAGCTGGTGCAGGGAGAAGAGAGATGGTAAAAGAGCTTTCAGGCATTTCACTGCCCCATTTGCCATTTCCAGAGCAGAAACTTTCAGTCTGAAGTGACTTTTTTTTTTTTTTTTAATTAACCCAATGACTACTTGGGGGAGAGAGTTAAATTTCAAAACTGAAACATTTCAACTTTATCCAAATGTGACGTTTGAATTGACTAGGGCTGAGTTTCAGTGTCTAGTTAGCTGCTTTCTGCGTTCTTGGTTTTATTAAAACATTGGCTTGCACGAACCTCAGCAGATGCTGAACACCCCGGGACAAATGCATTTGCTGGGAAAGGCCCAGCAGAGGCAGGCACAGGAAGGGAAGGCTTTAAAGATAACAAATAACCTGGAGGCAGCCCGAAGTTTTAAAGAAGACAAGTCAATCTTGTCTTATTGTTATTATCTCCTAATAGTTTACACTGTATTATTTTCTAATTACTCAGTGAATCACGCTGACGGGTTGCATGTTTGCGTCTTCGATGCCTTACTCCCATGCCTTTGTTTGAGGGTGTTGTTGCTTTTGCCAGCAGTGCCGTTGCCCTGGTGGGCTCTGTCCTGCTGTCCATCGGCTCTGGAAGAACATGGACATGCTTACTGACTTGTTTTTAGTGACAGTTTCTCATCTGGCTGGTGCTTATCGTGCAACCCCATGAATAATAGAAGGGAGAGTAAATCGTTATATTAATAAAAGTCAAGGAAATATTTAATTCAGCCCCCCCGTGCACTAAATTAAATGCGCCTTTACCAAATTGTCTGGGAGACTGAGCACCGTCTCCTGCAGAGACTGCTTTATCTTGTCTTTCTTTAGGCCACTGACATTTTTATTGTGGCAATGCAGGCTTTGCCAGTACCATTTCCAGCATTTTGCTCAGGGAGTCCATCACATCCTGCAGTGACACGGGCTGAAATAAAGGGCTGTTTCTCTCAACTACTATAAAAGCTCTGGTCACGCTGATAAAACACGCAGTCCCTAAAGGATCTCCTCTTTCTAAGCCTGGCCCTCACTTATTTCAGTGGCATCTGTCTTGCTTTCCAGCCAAAATGGGTTTTGCAGTGTAGGGCAGAAGCTTGCTATGTGCACTGCCATTGATTGCACTTAGCTTCCTATTTTTATTGCAACTGCTGCATTTCAGCTAGAATTCCCTATTTATGCTTTGCCAAATGCCGAGAGAAGATGATCTACTACTCTCAGATGGATTCTACCTGCTCGGTCTACTAAGATGTGTAACAGCCTTGGACACAGATGCAGAAAGCTCAGTTCTGCCTGCGTCCCAATGGCTAGTGCTCCCCATGTGTCCCCTGCGACCCTATGCCTGTGCTGGTTCAGTGCTTGGAGAAACTGATAAAAAATAAGATATTCAGGGCTATGGGTGGCATCTCAGCCTGGACACCAAGAGCCCCGAGTGCATGGTCAGAGTGCCTGCTTGCCAAAGCTCTCTTCTTACCAATCGCTGGTGTGGCATAGCCCATTGTTGAACTGCTGTCTGGTCTTCTCCATCAGTGTTTTCTCATTAGTTCTGGCCTTTCCTGCACACCAGCTGAGCAGCCTTTTTCACTGAGCTTAACTTTGCTATCTCAATAGAAGGCTTTGCTGTGGCTGTTAAGCAGCTCAAGCAGAATGACCCAGCGGCGCCCTGCTAATTGCACTCGTTTCTGTTGGCTAATTGTATCTGCTCTGACACGACTCCAGCTCCTGCTCTGCATGCTGCGGAGGAAGGAGGCTGCTGTGCTTTGCTGCATGTGCTGTGAATTTGGCCTCAACACCCTTGACCTTCTCACTGTGATGCAATTGGGTTAATAGCATGCTCCCACCTTTCTTTGCAAAGTCTTCAGTGGTACACGCCTGGCCTGGACAGTCCCCACCTTCCCAGCTGGACCAGGACCAGGATGCTCAACTTTCCTGACTACTGTTTCAACTCAAGTTCCCCCTTCGCCAACACCAGCAAAGCTGCAAACGGGTCCTGCTTCTGCTTGATGCATGGGGCAAGGAGGGGCACATCCATCCTGTGCTCGTCTGGGAGGACATCTCCTCTTACTGAGCAGAAACTTGGGCGCCTTTCCCTCTGCGCTTGGTGCTGGTGCTGGCTGCTTACCAAGCAGGGCAGGGCAAGCAGAGCAAAGCCTGGCTTTTGCTCAGCGTCCTGACGCTCTGCAGTTTGGTCTCGAAATCTTGCCATCGAGCTCTATGTGCTCCCAGGCAGGGCAGGGCATCCCCCTTGGCATTTCAGAGGGGTCTGATTGCTGCATGTCTCCCACTCACTCCCACTGCCCAAACCAGTTAATATTTAGTTGACAGCACCACCTTGTCTAAAATCATGCGAGTCTGAGTCTGCAGCCAGGTTTGTTAAGGGTGTTAGCTGAAAAATCAGTGCATGGTGGGGAGTGGCTCACTTTCAAGCAAGGCAAAATATTCTGGTATTTGATCTCCCCATTTTATTTCCCGGTAACAGAGCCGTGTCTCCTTGCAGTGTGGATCGAGAAGTGCCAGTCTAGCCCATGGCAGTCATGTTGCTCAGCAGGGGTTTCTCGTTGAGAGCAGCAGGCATACAAATGTAATACACTGATATAAAGGCGTGCGTTTTAGGAGATTTGCATCTATTTATTTAAAATGTTTAGACTAGGAAGTTCTTGGGGAGCTAATGATTATTTATGACCATGTGCCACACCTTCTTCAAATACCTTCTTCAAATACTGACGGCTCTAACCAAACACATGAAAAGCATCAGGAAAACAAGAACATGACAAAGAGCCTGAAAGCAGAAGAAGTCTTTGATTTGGATCCATCCCTTGGATCCATCCTCCGGCGTCTGCGGAGGGCTGGGGAAATGACCCAGTTGCTACCTGCTGACGCTTGGGCAATGCAAGACAGGTAATGCAATGGAAACCCACGGTCACGTCTCACAACCCTGGGCTCCAAAACACCCCCACAAATGCAAGAAGCAGCACATATCCTCCCACAGGTGTGTGCAAACACATACTTACCCTGCAGGCAAGTGAGAAGCCTTTTTTAAAACTGCCAGGTATATTTACAGAATGGGACAGTGGTTTCCCGTCTGGCCCTGCCTGCTCTGTCTCAGTCCCTGGCAATGTCAGACCCAGCCTAACGTGAGGATGTAAGGCCTGATTTTCAGAAAGGCCGAGCCACCGAATTACCTGTAGACACCACATGGTTCTGGGGTGCTCAGCAGCGTGCTGAGCTGTTGTTTAGTGTCTACCTTTTAATAGGGTGAACCCTGATACCAGTAAAGCACAAGAGAGTTTCACCACTGGCTTAGCAAGGTCCAGGTTTTATCCTTAACACTCCTCCTGGGGAGAAGCAGTCAGACAACCCTCCCAGCTCTGAGCCACTGAAAAAAGAGGATGCAAAAACTGTGTGAATTATTTAAATACCCCTGGATCAGAGATTAGATATAATAAAAGGAGGAAGGAGGAGATGTACGTCCAGTGGATGGGGTTGGTGGGAATCAGCGCCTTGGCGCCGTTCTGCTCACGCCACGTCTCTGCTGTCGCTGAGGCTTTGCACATGCAGCAGTGGGAGATGCCTGCTCTATCCTTGGCTGCGTTTTCCCTCTCCTACCCTCCAGCGCGATGGGAAGTGGCAGTTAGCTCTCAGGAAAGTACATCTCCGCTTTGAAAGTTGCCATTTTCACATTCATCCCTCAAAGATGATTAAAAATAAATCTTGACTGGCACAGCTGTCTTCTAAGTGCTCTCTCAGCCATTTTAATATGGGTATGACACTCCTGAATTCAGCAGATCTCTCTGGCTTAACGATAGGTATATCTCAGCTCGTAATCAGGCCCGTATTGTTTTCTTAACAAACAGTGAAATTTGCTCTGACTATCACCCTTAAGGCAACTACTGTTTGTAAGACAACTAAGAGATGATAATTATAAAAGCAAGCACAGCATGTGTACACAAACCCTAACACTCGTAAAGCTTTGATGAATCTGGGGCAGATAAACCACTGCCTGGATTTAGAAGCCCAGAATTATTCTGGTAGCTGATTTAGTCCCTTTTAAGATGCACAAAGCTGTTACTCATGATAGTAGCTCTGGGCCATGTGCTTATCTGAATTTTCACCGCTGAAGCCAGCGTGGGTGCGGCAGGTTTACACCAGCAGCAGTGAGAAAGTTGGTCCAAATCTGCACAGATGAGAAGCTCCTGGGTCACACTGAGGCCACGTCGTGTTCCTCTAGGCATATATTATCTGTACAGACTCTTTTATGACTGCCAGAGAAGTATAAAGGGACTTATGTGAAAAGATCCAGCCCTACTAGGCTAGCTTAACATTAGCAGCATCAGCGCTTCATTTATGTGCTGCTGCATCCTCGCGCCTGAAGACTGAGCAGATGCAAACCCGCGACGATGCGGGGGACGGACTCCCTTGCACTGCCGCAGCCAGCCTGGGCAAGACGCTGGCTGCTCACGGCACCCATCGTGCTGGGAAGTACAGATGAACGCAGACTTTGCTCGGAAGAGCAATTTCTGAACCCTCAGCCTGGGCTTTTCTATGCTGTGCAAGCCCGGAGCTCTGCCTCGTGCACTCCGTTTGGAAGACCCTCCCTCCTCCAGCTATCGGGAAATCCAGTGAACCTGAAAGCTTTTCCTGGGCTGCACTGGGCGGTTGCTGTGGATGCTGGCTGGGTTATAAGCAGCTAGCAGGCAGCTGATTCTTAACATTTTCAAGAAATTCATTATGATGTGTCTTTATGTAGTGACAACTGCAGAGTACTAATCTATATAATGCTTAAGCAGTCTGATGATACTGGGTTATTATAAACACCCCACTCACAAGTGAGCCCAGGCAGCCCTCTCCAGGCTCCGTGCAAAATGCAAGACACTCGTTGCCACAAGCGGTATTGCAAGCGGTGCTGGTAGCAGGGCTCGTCCTCTGCTCTTCCACAAGAGGGGACAAAGAAATGCCAATTCCTATGTGCTCCGCCACAATCTAAAGAGCAGTCTTCAACAAGCAGATGGGACACATTCCGGGTCTCATTTTTAGAGGTGCTGAGCACCTCTGGTGGCATAGGAAGAGCTCAGCACCACTGAAAATCCACCTGTTTCTAACTGGACTTTGCAACCACATACAGATACGCCTATAAGGCCACACTCTGTGCAGGGGCTGGTCTCCAGAGAGGGGGAGAGCCTAGACATCCCTTTAACATTGATGCTGAAGACCCAAGCTCCTCCTGCAGAGAACTGTAACGAGGTAATAGCTGATGAGTCTCTGTTCTGCTTGCACTGCTTTGAGCTGAAGAATTGCACCTTGGCAATCCACCACGCGCCGCCTCTGATCCCATACATGCTGGCGTGGAGGATTCCTACTGCTGCTTCCAGGCTGCTTATGAGATGGGTCACATCTCATTGCATTAGTTATCTAATTGCATTAATTATTATTGATTATTTGAGTCATTGAGGCAAGACCTGGTAGCCGTGGCCAGGAATTAGAGTAGCCACGGGGTGAGATTCTTTGCTAACACCAAGCAGGTCCCCGTGCGCACAGCCTGCAGCCCAGATAAATGCTGGTTCATTTTGTTTTCCCTCCATTGCCATTGAGCTGAAATCTATTCGCTTTCCCCTGGCCTAATAAGAAGTTGTTTGATTCAGGCATGCCCCACTTTGCAAAGTCTGGAGATTGTCAGACGCATAACATAAGAATATAAGAGTAGCTGTATTAAATCAGATTGAGAGCCCATCCTCTCCAATATCCTGTCTCTGACAACAATACGCGCCTAGAGAAGAGGATAAGAATAAGGAGAGCATGTAACAATGTTTCCCCAAAATACTCTGCTAACCTTCATCAATCTGCGGTCAGGGACTATCTAAGCCAGAGGTGGCATCTTCGTATTATTAGTCCTCAGCCGAGTCTTCATTGCGTGGTGTGGAGCAGTGCATTATTCTCTTCGTTTAAACCTTACCTGCTAGTTTTATTCGATTTTTCTGGGTTTGCCCTAGGCTCCGGGTGCTCTCTGGAGGGCTATAGGTGTCGGGGGGGTGTCTTCCCCGATCCCGGCACTAGCGATGCTGGTAGCCAAACCAACGTTGTGCCAAGCACACACGGTCCCTGGGCACTTCAGCTCTAACTGAGTGGTTTGAGGGGACGGCTGCCAGCCTGGCCCTGGGCAGCTTTGTGAGCGCTAGGGAGCTGCTGAGCCCTTATTTTACCAACTTCACCCAAATTCCCAGCAGAAGCTTCACTGGAGAAGCAAAGCAAGGATTAACTGAGCAGGATTTGCTGGGAGATTTTTAACCACCAACACTCGCAGCCTCGGTGGCGGCTAGTCTTTGCCAACGCTTCTTGCCCCCAAGACCTAATTTGCGCCCCAGGGGCAACTTTCTGCGCAAAAGATAGGCAACAATTGGTCTCAACAGGAATGCAGGAGAGCAGTGCAAACTCCCGGGCCCCAGCTGTCTCCCATGGGTGCGCGGGTGCCGTCCCATGCACCCAGGATCCGGCAGCAGGAGCGAGTAGACATGCACAGCACAAAATAACACACCAGCCCCAGCGCTGTGAAATTCCCTCGGGACCCCTAAAGCAAGCAGGCTGTAGGCAGCCGGGAGCATGCACCATCTCAGTCATCGCAGGCTCAGTTTTCCAGGCACAGGATGCCAGTTTTCCCTGTAATTCGGCTTGGATGTCAATATTTTGAACGCTTCCTTCTTTTTCTAAAAGCCAGCATCAGGTGTTTCTAATTATCGCAGAGAAGCACCACATTACTTTATCTGGAACAGCAGGAAAAAAAATACCAAATTGGAAATACTGATTATTTGTCTTGTGCAATTATTCTGGGAACAATTTGCTGGGGACTTATTACATCCTGTGATGCCGATGCACATGGGGAAAAAAAAAAACAAAAAACTATTGTCATGAAAACCGTTCGTCCTGAGGATCACATTCAAGATTGCTTAGCGTCCCCAAGCAAATGTCTCATCTCAGTCCCTTTTCAGCCATCTTAGAGCTCTGATAAACCTAATGTGTCATAATCTCCAGTGGGAGTGTTCGGCACTAATATTTAGGAGTAGCAGTAAGGAAAAAAAAACAGTGCTTTTTCTTTTTCTTTTTTTCCTGTCCCGCAGAAGGGCTGAGAGGGCTTTTTGGAGAGCTATGTGCAACCCGGCAGATTTTCAGCTCCTGATCGCCTTTATTTGAAAAGCCCTTGACTGCCATCCCCTTTCATTGCACCGAGAAATCGATGCTGGCGAAGGGTGGGAAAGAAAACAGGGACACGTTCACTCCCCAGATTTTAAAGCCGCGTACGCTGGCCCGAGGGAAGCTGCTTCCTACTAGCATCTCGTTTACGAGATTAATGGCAAAAGTAAAGCGGCTCGTGTGACGTGGGAGAAATTTTGCGTGGAGAAAAAGGAGAAAGCGGCTGCGCGAAGGAGGAGCACAGGGCGCTGCTTGAAAGCGGGGAGCAGAGGTGCTCTGCGCTTTGCTTCTGAAAGTGTTTGGGAGGTGCATTTCCAGGGAACCTGTCTTAATTCTCCGCAGAGGCTTTATCCCTTCGGTTGCGTTATTTACCAAAAAAAAAAAAAAAATCAACACAGAGCCAAAAAGTCTTAACAGGAAAAAACCAGCGACGTGTCGTCTCGGGAAATCATCCGGACCGTTAACCATTGCTCGGAGAAATACCGAACCACCTTGTGCTCCCGCCTCGGGCTCACACAGACAAATCCAATGTCTGTAAGAGCAGGAGAGCACGGGAATATATGTGAATATAAATGCATGCAATAGTTAGGAGGACTCCAGTACAGGAAACAGAAAAAAAACCAACACTCCCCACCTTTCTGCCTCATTATATGCCTGGAGCGAGACCCCTCCTCTTGGTGTGGAAGAGAATCAGGTCAAAAATCTCAAAAAAGAGTTGAGAACGTTTCTTCGAGGAAAACGGTTCTGAAAACTTCTTTCGGTGTTGAGGCAGGGTCAGTCCATACCTCCCTCCCTTTCGCTTGTGCTTTCATTTCTTTTTGGCTTTTCCCATCGAAGAGCTGCCTTCATTTTGGCTCCCCATGGTCACGTGGGGTTATATTAAAGACGAAAATGGGCATATATAATGATAATTAAAAAAAAAAAAAAAAACGAACTGTCAGCTGAGCCAAATGCTGAAGCCTGCTGTGCAGCTTTATTAAAACAGTTTTCGGTGGCGTGGACGCAGGAGGGCATAACTTACCCAGGGCTGGAGCCCAGCCAGGAGAGGGGGCAGGCTGGATACCAATGTCCCGCACGCCGCACCGGCCTGGGAGCCTGCCGGGGAGCTGGGCGGGGAAACTGAGGCACCGAGCACGAAGATGTTCTGCTTTGCATCTCTTTGCGCAACACCCACAGTATCTTTCCCGCACGCCCTGGGGGCGGCTCATGGCCTGACAAAGGTTTGTGGCAGAGTCCCTGGGAGCCCAGAGGGTTTTTTGGGGTGCGGAGCCGGGCTTAAGTGCTCCCTCACACGCTGTCATCCTTTCTTCTCCCTGCTGCCGCCAGCAAGCCCTGAGGAGGGTCTGGCAGGATGAGCAGTAGCTAAAAAGCCCCCAGGAGCTCTCAAAAGCTGCTGGAGGGCCTGCAGGCACCTGCAGAGGCACCCGCAACGGTTCGCGTGAGCCAGGGACCACGTCCAGCGGCTGCAAGGCGCCGTGGGGACAAAGGTGCTGCATCCCTGCAAGGTGCAAACGCCTGGTTAGCTCTGCGCTTTATGTCGGTCGGCATAGTAACGACACGCACGAGGAAGATTTGCTGGTTGCAAAGTGCAGACGCTTCCCCGAGTGTGACGGCGCAGCCCCTCCTGTGATATTTTCCTCTCCCTCTAAGATACCAGCGGCAATTAAAGCCTGTTAAGGGTGCTGGGCCAACTCCTGGTTCCCGTGCCCCCGCCAGAAAATGTGCAGGGACTGCCCTGAAGTTCAGGGCGAAGTTTCACTGCTGACGGAGCGAGCAGCATCCAGCCCTAAGTGTTCAAAGTTTCCCAGTCGTCGTCATCTTCTTCTTCTTCTTCTTTTTTTTTTTTTTAAATCAATGTCATTTTAAAATTATATAACTGCAAAAAAGCCTCAGAAAAAGACTTAGGAATGGTGCTTCTATTTTATCAAACCTTTTCTCCATTAGTCTTCCCACACAACTGCTGTCACCCATTAGCCTGCCAAAGAGCTGGTACGTGGATGCTTTCTGCTCGGCAGGTAGTACTCACCTGACCCACCCGGCAGCTCCGCTCTGTCCTGCCGGGGATGCCTGGAGGTAGGCTTTACCCATACCAGAGATAGCAGAAATATTAGTGGAGACTTTTTTTTAACATTGCTCCACGCTGTCCTCCAGTCCGGGCCATAGCACAGCTAGTCAAGTAGAAGGAAAAAAAAGCCCAGCGGGGCTGATGCTCTCCTGCGGGAGCCGCGGCTGCTGCCCTTGGGAGAGCCGTGCAGAGGCCCGTGAATCCCCCGCTGCGGGCAAAACTTGGACTCACCTAAAAGAATGCATGCCAAAATACATGGCAATATTCCCACTGAATTTGAAAGGAATTGGATCAGGCTGGTAACTTTTGGGCTGTCTCGATTTTTCTTCTGCAATAGTTTTGATGGGAATTCCAGTTTTTGATCAAGCGAGGGATTCTTTTTCAGAAAGGAGATGTTGTCTTAGGGAAACGTCACTGAGAAGCCCCCAATATCTGAAAACAGCTGTATGTGTCTCCTGACGTGCAGTGATATGCACCCTGGGAGCTAGAGGCTGGTTTACGGGCGCCTTCGCTCTACCACGCTGCAGGGTGGACACCACCAGGGTCAGGTCCAAGCTGAAGATGCTGGAGAATTGCCCTCTCCTGCTTCCCGATGCATCTCTCAGGTAGACTGGCAATTTCTAGAATAATGGCAGGATGAGCAGTAGCTAAAAAGCCCCCAGGAGCTCTCAAAAGGTCACCTCTGTGCTTAGTTGTGGCCCACCATTGTGTAAGACCATGTGGGTTGCTCTGTATGAGAACCACACGCACATGCACACTGCGAACACCTCGTCCATGCGTGCTCCTCGCTACCAAGCCTCAGGACGTTCGCCTTCAGGTGTAGAGCTCTAATACCTTCTCTAGCAATTTCTGCTTTCCATTAAGAGCAAATTGTCCCCGAAAGCAGAGACAACCCCCCCGCCCCTGCCAAATCTTGCAGCAGCAGCAGATGACTGCAGAAATTTTTGTGCAGCAAATTTTCTTCCAGCGGCAAATCGAGGTTGCAACAAGATGGTTTCACTGGCAACTCTTGGGTCAGATCCCGTGGGACCGCTCGATCCTTCAAGTGCCTGGCCAGAGCCGCTCTGGGGAATCCCCAGTTTGTCCCAGCTAGTTAAAAAAATCTGCTTTACAGCCGAGGCCCCTCATAGAGCAAATAAGGCAGACTCCGAACACAGCCCCGGCGCTGCAGGATCAAAGCCTGATTTTACATCATGCAAGAGGTGAACGTCCCCTTTTATCCTCGCAGAGCTACGCGCGAAGGCTGTGCCGGTGTTTAAACGTTTGAAGAATTACTTTTCCTGCTTCCCTCCCTGATGCTATGAAGAAAAGGGCTGGGGACACCCTCTGTGCCTTCGCTTGCTTTTGAAATAACAGCAGCAGGTTTAAGAGGAGAAAGGGCTATTTCCCACCTGGCTCCCAGGAGGCTCTTCAAACACCTAGGAAAGATGAAGAATAAATATTAACTTAAGAAATTGCTCACTTAACTTGATTTAGAAGAAAAGCTCCCTGAGAGAGAGAGAATTTTTAGCCCCCCCTTCAGCATCTAAACACAGAGCTTTCCTGGGTGTTTGCCAGGTCCCGTGAATTTAACCCCGCGGAAAAAGGGTTCAGGTAAAGGCAGGAGAGGTGGAATTACAAGGTGAAGACTAAGTGGAGTCTCAGCGAAGACTGAAGGCCCATATAGGCCAGCCCTCCTGGCTGCTCATTGCCTGGCCCAAACCACTGAATTGCATAGATTTTTAATAATAAAGAAAGCCTAGTGTTTTTTTCTTTTTTTCCCCCCTAGGTTTTTTTTTTTTTTTAATTAAGCCAGCCCGACTCCTGTGGCAGCGTACACAAAGCTGTAAAAAGCTTTGGAGCGTGATTAAGCACCCAAGTGAAGCAGCAGCAATGTTGCTCCTGCTGAAGGCGAGGGGAAGCGCTCCTGGGCGGCGCAGCCCGGCAAGAAATAAAGACGCGAGCCAAAATAGTGGGCGCTCACCCAGCAAAACGCCTTTCATTCAGCCTTTTCTGCATGGGAAAAAAAAAAAAAAAAAAGATGACAGCACCAAAAAAATGCCTGAAGGACCACTGTGCGAAGAGCACTCCCAGGCTCTGAAGTTGAGAGACGGCAGGATTTCTCACCAAAAGGGAGAAAATATTCAGTTTTCTTTTTCGGCCTCCTTAAGATGTGCTGGAAGAATTTCTCCTGCAACATCAATAGATACAGGCTGTCCCCTGCTATATGATGGATATACCGAGCGCCATAAAAAAGGCGCTTGCTGATGGTAAGAGGCTGTAAAATCTTCGCTTTTGAATTTGCTCCAAAGAATTCACGTTGAAATTAGTTCTTCAAGACATCCAGAAGCATTCAAGAAATCCAGAAGTATTTTCATTTCTCTTTTGTTCCCCCCCGCCACTTTTCTTCAGTGGCAGAAGAGAAAGGAGAGCAAAATGGAAGGATGCCAACTGAGAAGTTTAAAATAGATTAAAATCATCTTTACCTGCAGAGCAATATATGTATCCACAGGCACACACACACACACACACATATGTACGCCTGTATGTATATGTATTTACTCTTTTAATGAAAGTAAGTTAATGCTCATGTCAGGAAATGCCAAGTTGATGATGACCATGCCATGATAATTTGAGGCCGCAGGATGCCCACCCCAGCTCCTGAAGTCTTTCACCTGAATCCTTTGCAGCCTCCTGCACGACCCTAGAAAAGAAACCACTTGTATTTGCTTTTTACACACGGCAAGCGCTAGCGTAATCCCCCAAAGAACAGCAGCATCTCTACTCGCTTGGGCATTTGTTTGATTTCTCTCGGGTTTCTTTATGCACACAAGAGGCACGGAAAATTAGATATCAAAAGTTTCCATATTTTTGGATCTGAAAGCCGAGTTATGAAATGCAAACAGTTTTACTACTCTACTGACACTATAATGCATGCGGCAGATTAAGAATTAGACTAGTGACGTATATTTATGTGCTTTCAATATTTTATTCCGGATCAAGTATTTCACCTTCTTATGTTACAACTGCATACAGCCCCAAAACACTCCAGACCCAGAAAATCCCTGTAACGCATGTAGTGCATAGCGGTACCTAGGAGGATTCTGCGTTGAGAATCCTAATTTGATTCCGAAAATTTCACAGTTGCTTCAATAATTTGCCTTCAAGGCAGAAGCAAAACCGAAGCAAATACAACCACCTTGGAACGAAGTCACACGCGGGTTCCCACATCTCTGCTGCTGTCCCTATTGGAACGGGTGCGTTGCATGTTGTCAGATTTGAGGTAGCAGCGGTAGAATTAACTCGGAGATGGTAGCTTCCATGGAAACCCCTATTTGCAAGTGTTTTACGACTGTCTCATAACATGGTGGCTTGAGCAGGAATTTTTTTGCAGCAGTTCTTAGTCAAAGAAAAAGAAACATTGGTGTGCGCAGAGCATCAGACACGAGCAAGGTTATTTTTCTTTCGGGTACGCCAAAGAGCTTAATTTGCCCCGATGAGCATCTCACTCCTCCTGAGGTTTGCAGGGCTGTAGGGAAACAGGACACGCTGAATTTGGGGCTGGGGGTTTTCAGCTTGCCAGTCTCACAGGCAGTCTGGAGGGAAAACAGTTTCGGGTTGAGCTTTCACCCTTTTTCCTCCCTTATGAGCTGAATTATGCAATAATAATATAAAGGTTCAGGTGGAAGAGAGCTTCAAAAGCTTTTATTTAATCCTCTTTGTCTTAAACCTGAGTCAATGTTTGAAGTGAAAACGGAGTTTCAAAAGGCGGCAACACTTTTGGCTAAAAAAAAAAAAGAAGAATACGTGTCCTTTTTATATTTTTGGGAGGCAAGCAAGTTACATCTTGGGCATGGAGGGCAGGATCCACCTGAAATCATTCACTGAGCTTCTCCCATAAAGTTTTGTTCCCATCCAAACTGTATTTTTCAACAGAAGTAGCAAACTCCCCCCGCCCCGCCACAAGGGATAATTGAAAGCAGTGACTTGTTGACTAATAAGCAGTATTTATAGACTCCAGCCCTATTTTTCCTTCAGTGCAATAAGCCCCATAGGTTTTTTAAAGATGCTCTGGCTGTATAAAGAAGTAACCCAGGACTCTAATTAGGAAGGCACAGAGGAGTGACATGGTAATGGGAGCCACTTGCTTAAATAGCCTGAAAAATGGAAATGGTTTCCAAAAGGCAGGTGACCCGGCAGCGTGGGATTTCCCACCAGGTTAGCAAGGCAGCCTTCGAATTTCACGGCTGGTCTTTGTCTGTTTAGTCTTCATGAAGTTTCAATAGAAAGCCTTAGAATTGCAGCTCTGGTTGGACTTGGCGTTGCCCATCCTGCTCCTCACTGTTTACCATCAGTTGTTTTTTTTTTCCCCAAAAAGTTGCTTCCTTATGATAAATCCAGCTGGGAGGCAGAGCTCGAGCACATATTTGGAGTAGGCATGTTTAAAGGAAAAAAGAGCTTTTCTGCACCAACCTGCTCTTCCTTCCTCTATACCCTCCCCATTTTGTCAAGCTACTCAGAAGAGCTAATGAAAAATACTTTAGCGAAGGTGTTGAAAGCAAGAAAGCGGGCAAAGATCAGGGTTGCGTTGTGGTGGGTTTCTAAAGCCCGGCACGACAGACATCCCAGGTGCTGCCGAAACATAAGGCACAATCCAAAACTGCCTTTGCTGTGAGGTGGTACTGGCGAAGGAGGGAACATTTAAGGATGTTTATAGTCCCACAGCTTTTATTTCCCTGGGTTTGTGTCAATACATCATGGGGATAACAACCTTACACCGCCCTGCGGCCGAGCTGCTCAGGTGTTTAGTATCCCGTGACTGAGTCCACGGGAAAAACTCAAAGCTGTGGACAAGTTTCAGCCCCTCCAACACATTTTTCCCCGCAATTTCACGGTAGCCCTTGGGCCAGAAGTGGGATTTTTGGGCCGGCTCCATATCAGCCTGGGCTGGCTGCACATTTGCAGCTCCGCCACTGCAAAAAAAAGAAACTCTCCCAAAGAGGATGGAGAAAACCAGGCTGTAACGGCTCCATCTATTGGGTGAAAATACTCAACAGATAAAATCCCACACGGAAAATGAATTCAGAGCGAAAATATCAGAGAATATTCAAAGCAGTTATTGCCACTTACAGCTTAATTGGCCACAATTACATGAACGCTTCTTGATACTATTCTAAATCAAAAGGAAGGTAAAAGCAGGCTGCTTTTCAGCGATCAGAGCCAAGCAAATTCAAGGCGCTCTCCGGGTAACACGCCAGTAGGTATTTCAAGTTATTGCTGTCACCTCGAGGTGCTGGGGAAAGGGCTTTGCTTTGGGTGTCTGCTGCGGGGCCCCACGGGCCCTCCATCCTGGGAACGGCTCGCTACCTCCAGCGTGACATGGGCTAGCGGGTCGCCGGGGCCAAGGAGGCGACGCTTTGGTGCCGCGTTTCTCCGCGCTCCCGCTGGACTTTCGCTCAAGCGGAGGACCGTGCTGCAGGTTGGCTAAGACAAGCGAGAAGCAAGCCCCCCAAAATAATCGACCGCTTCCCACCCCCACTCCCCCCCCAAAAAATAAAAAAACAGATATAAGCAGCAGGCTGCAAACCCCGGCTTGCTTTCTAGAGGTTTTGCTCGTGTCTGTCATACCACGTTCTCCCCCCGGGGCTGCCGAAGAGCAGAAAAACAAACTCTGGAAGCAGGAGCGGGGTGGTGGTGGGGGGATAGGACTCCCCAAACCGCAGCCGAGGCCGGGGGCGGCAGGAGCTGCCGGGCCGCGCTGTCCCCCTGCATCCGCCGGGGAATAACCGCGGGGGAGGAGGGGGCCCAGCGGGGCCGAGCATCCCTCCCTCCGCCTCCCGAGCGCGGCTGGCGCCGAGCGGCGGGGCTCGCCGCCGCGACTCGCGCCTCGGCAAAGCTGCGCCCCTTCGCCTCTCTTCCTCCGCCTCCTCCTCTTCCTCCTCCTCCTCTTCGCCCGGCGCGGGGTTTTTCCGCGGGGAGCGGAGGGCAGCGGCGGCGCGGCAGCAATGAGAGCGGCGCGGGGCCGGCGGAGCGCGGGGCGGGCGGCCGCGGCTCGGGGCTGAGCGGCCGCCCGGGGCGCGGCGGGGCGGGAGGTCGGGGCGCGGCGGCGGCGGCAGCACAGGGTCCCGCAGCGGGAGGTCGGCGCCCGGCGGTAGCGGCGGGGTCGGAACCCGCCGGGGGCGCGGCGCCATGTGAGGCGGGAGGGCCGCGCCAGCGGGAGGCTCCCGCCGGGGGCTCGCGGCCGCGCCGCTGCCCCCCGCGGCGGAGCGGAGCGGAGCGGAGCGCGGCGGTAGGCACCCGGCTATGCCGCGCTGCCGGAACTGCTGCCCGGCCCAGAGCTCGGCGGCGGCGCGGGCTGCCGGGGGCGGCTCCCCCCGCCGCGCGGTGCCGCTGCTGGCCGCGGCGGGGGCCGGCATGGCGCGGCGCTGCTCGCACTGATCCGGCGGCGGCGGCGGCGGGGAGCGCCCATGGCGCGGGGGCGCCGGGCGCCGCCGCTGCGCACGCGGCTGCACGGGCTGCGGCACATGTGCTCGCGGCGGGCGGCGCTGCCGCGGCGGGCGCTGTGGGTGCTCGCCTTCTGCACCTCGCTGGGCTTGCTGCTCTCCTGGTCCTCCAACCGCCTGCTCCACTGGCTCTCCTTCCCCTCGCACACGCAGGTGCGCACCGAGTGGAGCCGCCAGCTGCCCTTCCCCGCCGTCACCCTCTGCAACAACAACCCGCTGCGCTTCCCCCGCCTCTCCAAGGGGGACCTGTACTACGCGGGCCACTGGCTGGGGCTGCTGCTGCCCAACCGCACGGCGCGCCCGCTGCTCACCGAGCTGCTGCGCGGCGACGAGGCGCGGCTGCGCTGGTTCGCCAAGCTCGCCGACTTCCGCCTCTTCCTGCCGCCCCGCCACTACGAGGGCATCAGCGCCGGCTTCATGGACCGCCTGGGTCACCAGCTGGAGGACATGCTGCTCTCCTGCAAGTACCGCGGCGAGCTCTGCGGGCCCCACAACTTCTCCGCGGTGAGTGCGCGCAGGGCGCCGCGGCCGCGAAGTCGTGGGGGAAGAGCCCGTGCCGGGGACGGTCCCTGCTCGCCACCGGCCTCGCCTCTCCAGCAGGTCCCTGCCCGAGGAGCCCTTTCCCTGGATGCTTGTTGCGCCTCTGGACCCGAGCTGATGGCTTCTCTTTTGCGCTGGCCGTGGGCAAGGGGAGGGTGCGGGGGTGCTGCCACGGGGCGGTCGCCTTTCCCGGTTCCTTTTATTTAAAAAAAAAAAAAAATCTGCAGCCCTCTCGGGTTCTTCATGTGCTGTTTTTCCTGTTGCTTCCAGCATAGTTGTGCCTCTCCTTTTTTCACCCCCACCTGGGGAAAGCAAAGTTTCCTCGGGTGAACTCTCCCCGCAGAGTCAAGCTTATAATTAGCTCTGCTGCAGCCCTTTTGGGAGGTGGGTGCCCCTGGGAGCTGCGTGGGGCTGCCTCCCTTCCCCCCCCCCCCTCCACCCGGGGGGTGCCAGGTCCTTAGCTTGGTGCCTGCTCCCGGTTCATCCGTCTTGGGTTAGCGGGGCTGCACCCCTGTGCAGCTCTGTGGGGTGCTGCAGCGTGACTTGGTTTGCAAATGATGAGCTCTCCTAATTGGAGCTGCCACCGTTACCTATAAGAAAGCACCTGGCTGCCCTTGGGTCAGCGCAGATGCACCAGTCGGGAGTTTATCTGGGGGCTCTGCCATAGAGACAAGCCGGTCAGCTTAGGGCTCTGTTTTGCCAAAATTTCCTTGATTGAAAAAAATTCCTTTGGGACTGTTTGCAAGCTACAGTGCTGTAAGAGGAGCTAGTGGATTGCAGTAACTAATGAGAGAGTGCAAAGTGGACTTTTTGCATACCCCTTTTGTACTGCCTTGATAGCAGATGGATATTTATCGCACCTGGAATATTCTGCTCTCCGAACCTCTGCTGATGTCGAAGAGGAGGAGACGCGCGTTGTGATTAAACAGCCCTGCTGCCGGTGCTGGTGCCTGTAGGGAGCGAGAACTAGTTTGAGCTGTTGCTGCTCGGCGCTCGGGAGAGGAGTCGAACTCCCTGTTCTCTGAGCGCTGCCTGAGACGCGTGCCGAAAATCAGCAGAGAGCAGAGAGCATCCCTTCAGACTTGTCACGGCAGCCCACCTGGCTGCTAAATCGTAAGGGGGAGGAGAGAGAAAAATCTCGGAGGGATTCAAGTGAGCAGCCCGGGACTGTTCAGTTGGCATATGCTACTGGAAAGATGAGCAGAAATAGTACACTTGGAGAAAAAAAAAATGTTACTGAGAAAGGTGCTTTCTAGCAGTGGGGCAGCAAAAGGAAGCTTAGGAATAATGGGAGGGGAGGCGAGAGGCATCCTTTGGGCTGCGAAAGGCTGTCTCCCTCTTTCAATTTCTCCGGTTTACTAAATGTTTGGCAGCCGTTGCTATTACAGCCTGACTGCAGGTTTTGATAAACTCCTGGTTCAAGCCGCAGAGAGTGAGGCAAAGAGGATTTTTATTCACGCCGTGACGCGAAGCTGCTTTCGCTCGATGCGGACGACGGGCTCCGGGGTGGAGAGGGCGGATTGCTTGCCGTCGCCGTCCTCCGGGTTGCAAAACGCTCCGCAGCAGCCGCTTCGTACAGCGGAAGAGCGCTAGCGGCCGTGGCCGTCCCCGTGGTGGGGGGAAAGCCGCCTCTCAAGGGTCAGCATGAAGGACTGAGTTGTGCCTCAGCCCCTCAAGTTTTGCAGGGGGGGGCACCGGCAAACCGGAGCTGGGAGCGCTCTCCGTCTCTCTCGGAGCTGTGTATCCGCTTGCGGGGCCGAGGGATTCGCTGGGGGCGCTTGAAGCATCTGCGTGATGAGGTTCCTGGGTGTTTTTTGCTGCGGGGGCTCGTGGCCTCCGTTGTGCACGCCGGCACGACGTCGATCGGAAAACCGCGGCGTGGCTCTGCCTCTTCCTCCCCTCCTGAGCGGGCTGGAGCCCTGCTGGGGCACATGGGCCTGGGAAGGGGCGAATTTGGACCCTTTGCCAGCGGAGAGAAGCGGCTCTGGCTTCCCGGCCGCTGGGTAAAGCGGGGTGAGATGGGAACTGCTGCCAGCTGCCTCCTTCGCTGCGCATCCTTCCTCCTCCGTCTTTCCGAGGAAGGGAGCCACCCCTGCGTCGTCTTTGGGAGCTTCCCCCCCGTGAATCCCACGTGAAGAGAAATGCTCCTCGGTGAGGCCGAAGGAGATGCTGAGAACGGCTTCTCTGCTTGCGTCGTTGGCCAGGCGAGCTCACTGCCCTTTGCTGCGGTCTCGGCTCCGGGTACCGAATTCAGGGCTTGGATGCTGCTGCAGGACTCGAGGGCTTAAAAGTGAGCGTAGCGCTTCAAAGCATCGCTTTGGGTCTGGGCAGCTCGCAGCTCTGGCTTTTCCTCTCGAAACCAGAGGAAATGACACTAAGGAGGAGGAAGAAAATTGTGTGGTTTGAACCGGGCACAGATACGAAGCGGGAGAAAAAAAATCAAATGTAAACGGAACGAATACAAGCGTAAACGGTATTTTGCAGTTCTGATATCTGCTCGGATGCTCCACAGAGTGCTGGGGTTTTGTGTGTCAAAATGAAAGAGTGGGATAATGGGAAAGGTGATATCTTTTATTGGATAAAAAACCAGAAACATGTTTTTGAGGAAACAAGCCCTTCTGTGTCTGAAATAGAAGAAAGGCCTCTATATCTTTTTTTTCGCCCCAACTCTGTTAGTGCATCTCATATAAGAGATTATTTTTCCTTTCAACCTTGCTTTCCTTAAGCCCTAAGACGGTTGTGGCTGTTGAACTTCTGCAATGTGAAAAAGCAAAGGGCTACTTGAAAATAAGCACAACAGCAGAAAAAAAATAGTTTTGCTTCTTTTCAATTTGTATAAATATGGGAATTTTTTTGGTTGTTGTTTGCACTGTGGAATTTGTGGAACCCACTGCTGCGGGGCAAATGGTGAAACGGTTTAGTTACATTTGCATTACTTGTGCGTGACACTTATACATTATTCTCTCGCCTGTGCAAGTGAGCTTTGGTCAGCTCTGTGCAGCGTTTTCAGCTGGGATGTCGAGACAGGAATGCCTGCCCGTGGATCGAGACGGAGTCACATTGCCCTCAGTCGATGCACGTGGGTTTTTCTCTTTCTGCAAGCCAGGCCTAGGAGCTTGGCTGTTACATTGGATGATGTTTAAGCATGTGCTGGACTGTTGTCTCGAGTCAGAGGCTTTAAGAGAAGCAACTCTTCAGCAGCTGGAAGATACGGCTGAAGAAACTTCAGCAATTCAGAAACTTCTTCCAATTTCCAATATAAAACTATCAGAACTGGGCAGTTTTAACAATTAAAGATAGAATTTGCTTTCCCATGCAGTGGTGGCCCTATCTATCAGTAGCTGAATATCAGGATTAAGTGGACAATTGCTTTGTTCTGCATCACCTGAAATCTGGGTTTGATGTAGTTCACAAAGCCCTCTCTGTTTCTAAAATATTTATCTTGATTGTCCTGTCCTGTGCTTATTGATTTCTCCCCCCCTTTTTTTTTTCTTATGAGAAAGTTATTAATGTACCTTACGGGTCAGGGATTTATGAGCTAATTACCTCTTCCTGATTTAAGAACTTCCCGAATAAAGCTTGTCATCTTAGCTGCACCTCTGCCTAGGAAATAGTAGCTTGCAATTTGCCCATTGCAAGGGAAAGATATGCGGGTTGCATGGAAAGATGGAAGGTTTTATTCACTTTGCTGATTGCTCTGCTGTGAAACAACCCGGAGGGAAGGGTGTGATTTATGGGACTGCTTTGAAGGCTCTACAGTCAATAGCTATTAGTGTTTTTATTTGGTTATTGTTTGTTTTGAACCATTTGCATCCGTTCCTGGAGTTAGGGGCCTTATGGGATAGTAAGTGGATGGAGAGCTGGGTGTTGCTCTTTTGCAGGATAATGCTTTTTTTTCTTTCTTTTTTTTTCTTCTTCTTTTTTTTTTTTTTAAATGTTCTTCTATGCCCAAATAGTGCTGGGGTGTGGATCTTTTTCTTGGTCTCCCCACCAGCTAACGTGCCATGTCTACTGTGAAGCTGCCACCCATCAGACTAAACAAATGAGACATTTCCAGCGCTGGGTTCGCATCGGGTTTCGGTCTGACTGCAGCGAGTAAATGGTGTGCCTCCGGCTTGGATTGACGTAAGCTTAGAGTATCTGCAAGAGCCATATTTAGCAGCACCATAACTAATTGCACAGCAATTTCAGCATGCGTGTGTGGTTTTGTTTTGTTTGGGGATTTTGCTCACTATGCTACAAACAAACAGTTTTATCCAATCCCTTTTCAGACTGCTATTCCATTTGTTTTTATTTTTTGTTTTTTTTTTTTTTTAGCGCCAGTTCCAAACATAACTTAAATCTGGCTTGCTGTTACTATTAGCTCTGGAAAGGAAGTGGGTTGCATTTAATTACACCGATGTGGGGCTGAAGCGTTAAATATGCTACTGATTTGTACAACTGCCATTTAAAGGAACTACAAGTGGAGCCAGTTGGATTCAGTTTTGCTCGTTAAAACAGCACTGCCAAGTCCGTGCTCTCCTCACCAGACTGCAGTGGCATTAAGTAATATTACTCATTTTGTGTTAGCTAGCATCAAAGGATCCAAGGAGAAATAAGGACTGAGCTGTGCTAGATGCTGCTTGAGTGCAGCAAAAGACGTTGCTTGCCGTGAAAGATTGGCTCCAAAAAGAGGTCTGAGGGTTGTAGCGTCTGCTTGGGTCAACTAATCCCTGCGTTAAGGCTAAGGATCTTGTGTTAGATGTTCTCGCTTTCGTGTCAACTTGGTTGCTGAGGTAAGGCTCATGACTGCAAAAAGTAGAGGGGAATAAAAATTGAGATGTACTGGCTATGCAGTGGGCAGTGGGACGTGGTTTTGGTGCTGGTCCCTGTGAGGGAAGGAGCAGATGAACCTGTGCTCCCATGAGCGCTAACCTGCCGGGCTCTTCTCAAGTGGTGGCTTCTTCTACCCTCCTCTCCTGCGGCCTTGGAGATTGCCACCATGTTTCTGGATCCTGGCCAGACACAAGATGGGCGCTGAGCTGCTCAATAGTCTTTCTAGAGCAAGTTTCTTCTGGAGGGTTTGGGAACCCCAGAGTAGGTCCATGGAGCAAGGAGACACGGGCAGTATGCATAATTGGAGGTCCTGGGTTTGTTCCCTTGCCCTCTTTTTAGTAGGCCGTGTAGATTGTATTTGGCACGCTTTTTATCATCACAGGGGTTTTGATGTAGGAGTCTGAAGTGGGATGTGGCACCTAAGCCCCTTTTATTATTATTATTTCCAGCGGATAACCTAATTTGTCTTGTGCCATGGGAATGATAGACCACATCAGGAGAACACCAGCTGACAAAGGTACTGCAGGGCCTTGACTTGATTTGTGAGGGCTTCTTGCCTTGATATTTGAGCGGAGGGATGGCAAGGTGTTAGCTGGGAGAGGAGGAAAGGCAGGGAGCAGGTGGAGGTAGAGGGCTTGTCCAGAGCCTGGGAGGGAATTAAAATAATTGGCACATTGGTGTGAGGAGACATTGTCTGGAGGCTACCAGAGCAAGGGGAGCTTGGTGCGACAGTGTCTGGAATTGGTGTTGAGGGGTTCCTGCTTTCCTGGCTATTCATGGGTCTTTGGAGTTAAAATTAGCCCTCTGATGTTCTAATCTTCATCAGCGTGGCTGTCTGCCAAAACGCCTCATGCTTCTTGGCATATGGCGTGGATAAGGTGTACATTTTGTTTCGAAAAGGGCTGGCTCTGCTTCCCCGTCTAGTCTTTCAAGGGGACGTGGATTAGTTCTGGTTGAAATTCAGACCTCTTGTCTCCCGGGTGACTTAGAGTTTAGTTTTTATTTTCCTATATTTTTTTCCTTTTTTCTTCTTTTCAAACTAGGTTTGATCTTGGAATTTTTTATGACATCAGCAATGTTTTTGTTTTGGTGTCATCTTTTTGACTTTTTATGTTCTACTTAAATGTAGGCCCTAAAGCCAAAGCAGAATGCTTGTGTAATTTTCCATGGCACGTCTCAATTTCCACTGAAAAATGCCATTTCTTTCCAAGCAGTTCTCTTGGACCATTTTTGGCCAGTTCTTACTTGAGTGTATTTTAGCTAGAGATGTTCCTGGTACTTTTCAATGCAGTATGAAACGGAGATGAGGAAGATAATATGCAGTTGCAATGAAACTGTGTTTTCCACCCTCTTCTTTGGAGCATCTCCTTGCAAGAAAAAAAATACTGATGAATTGAGGGCAGTCGGGAGGATAACAGCAATAAAAGAGGTGGTGAGGATTGATTCATGAGGAAGGACCAAAGGAGCCTTGCGAGTTGGTTGAACCAAGGAAGGCTGCGATAACTGGCTGTGCTTCTTTGACGATGTAGCTTCTAATGAGAGTTTGTTTGGGCTGGAGCAGAACAAATTCACACCTGGTTGAAGAAAAAACTTCAGAGCAAGAGCAAGAGAAAAACTTACCTAATTGGCCTTTGACCGGAGACTGGCTATCGAGAACGTGCTGTGGGGAGCAATCCTTTATTATCTTGAGGATCATCAATTTGGCCCAGTAAGGCTTCTCCAAGTCTTGTGTGTGTGTTTGTTTGTTTTGCTTTGTGTTTTTTATGACATTGGTTTTTAAAGGCTGGCATAAAAGTGCTTTGAGGAATGTGCCTTGCTGCTGCATCAGCATGAACATCTCGACTCCATCAAAACATCATGGTGGCCAAGGCCAGAGTGAAATTTTTCAAGCTGATTCAGAGATGGGCTGTCTGGGCTCTTGCTGACCACGGGAACTTCTCAGACTGTGTAGGACGAGAGCGGTCAGGGCATCCGAGAGAATTGCTCTACCCTATTAATTTATAAAATATATTGTATCTTCCTTTTTTTTTTTTTCTTCTGGTTTTGCAGGCTCTCAGTCTTTATTTCAGGGGAGTGCTGCACAACAAGAACTTAACCGTGGAGAAAATCTTTGAAGACTGAATGTCTTTGCGGCTTGGCAGGCTTCCTTTGGGCTGCTTGGCCTTTGCCAGAAACTCTTGCACTTTGCCCAGTTTTGGCTTGGCGTTAGCTCTGTCGAAGGGCTAAGCCATTTCCCTGTAGGCAGTTGGGGCAAAACCTTGCCTGAGAGCTGCCTCCTGGGCTGGTGAGGCACAGACACGCTTGTGTTGTGTGATCAGTTGTGGGCTCCTTGGGCTTCACGAGGCTGAAGGAGCAAGGATTGCGATCTCTTGGCCAGCCGAATTTGGGAATCGCAGGGCTGGGTTGGGCTGGGTTGTGCCGATAACATGCTCTCAAGTGTTTTGCAACCTGTGCTCGGAAGCCACCCAGGTGCAAGCAGCTATTGAGCTTTTGGGCACTGATGGGTCTTAATGTAACCTGGGCAGGGGTTTGGGGCGAAAACTATGGGAAAAGTTATTTTAAGCACTCGGAAAAATCCATTCAGTAGGCGAGAGCTTCTACCCTGTCTCTTCAACTCAGGTTTTTTTCCGCTGCCACCCTGTTTCGTCCACATTTCTCCTGAGTTATGGTCCTATTGCGTTGCTGGGTTGGAGCACGGGACCAAAGCCCTTTGCTCGCTTAGGGACGCGTAGGCGTGCTGTTTGTGGTGGGGAGGGAGGAGGGCTTTTGGGAGGGGGGGAATCAGACCTACCAAAATCCTTCCTCTCTTTTTGCAGGTTATCTTGTGCATTTTTCTTTTTTTCTAAGTACTTGGGTTTTTTTTTCATTTGTGCTGAAGCCATCAGTCAGGAAAAAAAGTAACTGTTAGTCGCCCGCGAAATATGTAATCATCAACATAGGTTTGTTTTGGTCATATAATAGATTCCAAATAATTACTTGCCGCCCTACAGCAGGATACGTATAATTAGGGTCATAATTACAGCTGCCTACCACTCAGGGATTCGGTGAAGGCTTAATTAATATTTGCGAGTCGCTTCAAGATCCTCCAACCATCTACTAATATGTACAGAATGCAAAGAATAATGATTTCGGTATTGTTATGGAGGCACCTAAGCAAAACGGCGCGGGGAGGTTCAATACAGTGGAAACCCAGGCTTTTGGCAGAATGGGAATAAGTCAGAAATACTCCGGCGCCCTGCTGCTCCCGCGCACTTCCGAGATGTTGGAGGGAGTTTATTTAATGAAAATGGCTGTGGGGTGTCTGTTATTCCCTGGAGGCTGCTGTAGTTTTTACTTTCTGCAGGGCATAGTTCAGGGTTATGCTGCTTCTCCTGAAATCCCTGTGCTGCCGATGCCCGTTCCCGGCTGCTACGTGGGGTCGCTCAGGCTTTGCAGCATCCCTGGCGGCTTCCAAATTCCTCCGGAAACGGTCGCTTTTCCTGGTGGGACAGTTGAAATCGGAGCTTTTTCTTTCACTCTAGGAGGTCCTGCCTGCAGGCTTGCCGTCACCTGACCTGGCATGGCAGAAAACTGCTGGAGTTGACTTGTAGGGAGTTACCTGAAAACCTGCTTGCATTTATTCCTGGCGTGGCTGGGGCTGTGCAGTACAGCCAACTATTCTTCCTTCACCCTCCTTTGCCCGTCTGGCTGATTGCAATTTTCTTGTTTTCCCTTGTACTTCTGCACTGTCTCTTTGCAGTATTCTCCCCCCCTCCTTTTTTTTTTTTTTTTAAACCATCAATTAATTTCCTTTTCTTTTTCCAGCTCTCTCTCCTGCTCTGTGACCGAGGCAGAGTTCACTGGTGAATCTGATTTATTCTGGAATGTGCTCTTCACCACAGTTTGTTTTTTTTTTTTTTTTTCCCTTTCTTTCTGAAAATAGGGGTCCTGTTGTTGCAAAACTCTGTGCTAATGTAGTGGCTTCATTTATCTCTCAGGCAGGTCTGGGAATTCTTTTTCTTTTTTTTATCATCGCCCCGAGCACTGTAATTTCATGCGGTGGGAGCAGGTATTTGTGATTTAGTTTTTATTGTTCCGCTCCTCTCTCCCCAGTTTTGCAGTTTACTTCCGAAATAAAACAAACTCGGGCAAAACATCCTCCTCGACACCCTTGAGCTTTTAATTTTTCAGTAATAAGTGTGAACGTAAATTAAGAGCTAGAGCCGTTACTGATCTCATGACCACACTCGCTCACATACTGATTTTCACATGGTATATTAAATCAAGAAGAATGGCCTGTTATAATATAATTAGCTGTGATTCACAAGCAGGAATTACTGTCGCCAGTGTGGGACAAAAGTCGCGTAATACGATTGAAAAGGATGGAAACCTCTGTGTTTTGGGTTTTTTATTTTTTTCCCCTCCTGTTTGCATTTTAAAAATGTTTCAACAGCTGGAAAGGAAGAAAACCTGCAAGAGGGAATTGGCTAGGTATTTTGTAATGAATTTATGTAATGATTAAAAGTGTCTCATTGCGGGCATGTAAATCTTCATATGCCCCCAGCATATGTTCCTGACAAAAATAAAGAACCTCATCAAGTAGCTTTATTAGACTTAATGCATCAGTGCTTCCCAGCCTGCTCTTGTGGAAGGACCCCAGTCTGAGGGTCCTGCCCTTTGCTCCTGAGCAGTGGGCAGGAGCAAAGACAATAGCAGCTTGACCGTAGAGCTGTGCTCCTTTTGCTCCAAACTGCTCTAAAAAAACAGCCGAGATTTGAGATATATGCCATTTTTTGCAAGCAGTTGGAGAAACGGGGAGGCTCTGAGTAACCTCTCCCTCTGTCCTTGAGCGAAACGCTGTCCGCCTGCACCGGGCTGTGATTTATTTTCACGATCCCTTCGAAAATTTGCTCCTCAGGGCTGTGGACCCCAAACTTTTGCCTCTGTTTCCTGGGAAAGATGCTGCCGGTTTTATTCAAAACCGTATGGAGTCCATGCACGAGGTCTGCTGGGCTCTGACCTGGATTTGTGCTCTTCTCTAGAGGCTGGTAATTCTGCCTTCATGTGGAAGTTGCTCAGTTAGTATCTGTGGAGAGACCTCCAGCTTTCTCCATCTGGATGGGAATGTCAGTGCGATGCCCTCCGAATCCATCCTGGGTGTCGAGTGTCTCCTGTTTTTAAAATGGGCTGTTTGAAAACTTTGTGTGAGAGAGGAAAAGCCCTCTCTCTTCTCACTCTGTCCTATAACCAGGCGATGGGAAGAGAGACTGTTATCTCAACCTCTGCCCGCGGGCAAATGCAGTGACCAAAATACCCAGGAGAACAGATCCGAAATCACTGCAACAGAAATTGCAAACTTACAAGTGGAATTAAAATGATTTTTTATTTTCTTTGAAATCTGTTTAACTTGTTTAAAAACAGCCCTTTCTCAACATGTTGAGGGTGAAGCAACGAGTTAAGCGGCTCCGAGGGAAAACCTAGCTGGTCACCTGGGAGAGTGTAAGCTCAGGGTAAGGGTTCAGGGTCGGCCCATGCCTGAACGGGGGGGTCGTAACCGCTCTCTCCGACGCCCGGGTTTAACGCGCTGTTGGAGCTTGGCTTGTTTCGCTAGCCCAACCTCGGAGAGGATTTTCGGAGCAGAGCCGAGATAATGATCGAAGCTGATTTATGTACAACGCAGCTTTGCCTTAGCTGTGCAACGGCCCTGGGGCTCCCCTTAAATGGGTCCGTTATAAATCCTCATCTTTTCTAATAGTAAATCAGTCCCATATTGCCTTTAATTAAAGCTGGAAAGGCTGTGTCGTACAGGCAGCTGGAGAGATGGGCTAACGGGCTTTTCCCTTCGCAAGCCACAAACCAGCACGGCTTTTCCATGCCTGTAGTCACCACCGTGTTTAATTTTTTTTAAAGCTGGAGCCTGGGTGCGTTGCCAAGGATTAAAATGAATGGCTCCACTGCAAGCGCTCCCAGCTTGTTTCTCTTCCCTGTGCCCTCTCTTGTCCTGCCGCTCGGGGGCATATCGGGCAATTTTTCTTGATGTTTCCCCAAAATCAGCCCCCGTGCCCTTTGAGGGTGGGGATGCAGAGATGTCCTCAGCCTTTTGATGGCCTCTTGCTATGCGGGGGGCGAGCTGGTGGCTCCAGGAGGCCATTTCAGTGTCACGATTTCTGCTTGCTGCTACCTCATTAAATAATGAAAGTGCGGTCTCCGGATGTTAAGCATGTGATCTTCCTGACTTGAAAACCATGGTTTTTGTGACACTGGAGGGCAGAGGCTTTTCCGTGGCTTTGTTGTCAGGCAAATGGAGTAAAAAGACAGACGGGGCAGACGGATGTTCCCGCGTTGGCAGGTTTTTTCCTCCTGCCCTGTCCTCCTAAGCCCTGCGTTGCTCTCTGGGCCGGGATCCTGGCTGCTCTTGAGCTCCCAGCCCGCTCCCCAGCCGCCTCGGGGCCCCCGAATCGCGGTGCTGCGTTACAAGGCTGGGTGCTCTGCACCGATCTGCGTGACTTTCCCCGTTCCTCCCTCTCCTTTCCAGGATCTCCCTGCCGCCCCGGCCACATTTGTCATTGTCCCGTTCCCGCCGCTGTCCCCAGATGTTGGCTGCCTTGGAGGCTCATGGGAATCCAGCTGTGCTGCTTCTCTATGGCCTGAATCCAACGCACGTTGCTCTTCTGATCGTGCAGTGTTTTCAGCATGATATTGAGCTCCAGCCTTTTTGGCCGAGCGCTAACACACGTTAAAAGTCGTCTGCCTCTGATTTTTCCGGTGATAGGCAGTTCACCGCTGCTCAGATGTTTCATTGCTACGGTCAGAGCTTTACGCCTTGTGTTGCTTCAGCTACCTTCCGTTTCCAGTCAACCTTGCTTAATTTTTTTTTTTTTTTGCATTAAATGAAAGTAGCTGTAACTTACACCATTCTGGAGGCAGCGTTGAACTGGGGCTTGGGGCTCCAGGGTTGTGCTCAGGAACCTCGAGCAAGTCACTTGGGTGCTGCCATTTGCTTTGTGTAAATTAGAGCTGATGGCGATGCCTTGGGCTGCAGGAGTGTTATGCGTGCTTCAATATCTCCAAGGCTCTTATGTATCAAGGAAATTGGAAGCAGCTGTAAAATGATGTTCTTGGCTGGGTCGGGAGGCACCGTAAATTTATTAGTGTCCTGTGACGGAGTAACTTGCTGCTTGGACATGTTTCATCTCAACAACAGGCATTTCTCACTATTGGCTGCGGGGGATTTATAGCTGCAGGGTGTGCGAATACCGCTCCAAATTTTGTGAACTGCACGTTTTTGTTCACATAAATATCTTTTCAAAAGACCTTTTGCTCAGGAGCCTCTACGGTTGGACTTTGCAGGAGAGAGTGTTTCTTTTCACCAGGTTCAAATGAGCCAATCTGACAAGAATTTGGTCCAGTGCCATGCTACTCCCACTGACTTAAGCCATCATTATTGGATGATGAGTTGTAGCATAGGTGAAAAGGTGACATTTATGAAATAACAGGTCCCTTTCTGCTCCTGCACCTCCGAATTCCCAAATTTGGGGAGGTTAAATTTAGAGTGACTTATGGATTTGAGATCTGCCACCTCTTGGGGAAATATATAATAATACACACATGGGAACAGGGTAGATCAACATAAATTGCAGGTTTTGTAGCTTTACGTTGCTCAGGCTGATGGTGCATGATGTTACTGGACAGCACACCATGTAGCAGCAGACGGGAGTTGCTCACTGTGCTGGAGATGGTCACGGGTGAGTGAGTTGCTACACATGAAAATGTACTGAATGGTTTAGCAGGCAAGAATCCTGACAGTTGGCTGCAGGTTAATAAGAAATATCATATTAAGAGAGTTAAAGTTTTGCTCTTGTAGTTGTGCTTTGCCTTCTGGCTTGGGAGTTGCTGGAGATTAAATTTCTAAGCCTCCGTTTATGATCGTAAGGATGAGGCACTGAGCTTTAAAAAGGAAAAAAAAGTTCATATCTGTCCTCACCACTTCCTTCTAAACATCAACTATTGTGGAATTACCCAGTGCAAGGATGTGGTGATGCCGAGAAATAGAGCCGCTAGCGCGGTGCCCATCGCTCGCCCTCCTGCAGCGGCTTTGCTGGCCCTGGGGACAGCGGGTTTGTGTCGCCGCGCGTTGGCCTTGTGGCACTGGCTCTTTCCTGAGCTGTGGAATTGCAGGGGAATTTTATCCAAAGCCTCAGGAAAGATGTACATAGGAGCAAAGACCTAAAGCGGATCCTCTGGGCTCAGCGGTAGCAGGACCAGATGCAAAGTAATGGGACTGTCGCAGTGGGGCAGATAGGACGTTAGGTTCCTCGGTCACAGCAATTTGTCAAAGAGGCCTAATCTGAGCATATATACATATAGATGTGTATCTGTCTATCTATCTATATTGCATATATATGTCCCTGAGAACGTGGGGACGAGATGTATCAGAGGGGCTTGGAGGAGCAGGGAGGTCTGGGAAGGGTGCAGAGAAACCCCCTCTGCCAGGTGCTTTCACCTTTGATGCAAACGTGGAGCTGCTTAAAGATTAGCCATAGTTAGTAAAAGAAAAATAGTTGAGAAACACAGATTCCTGTTACCTAGAGTTAAGCTATAGCTCCCTGCGCCAGAATAGCCGGGATGAACACGGTAGCTGGATGGAACAAAAGCCCTGGGTGATTTTAGGATGGCTATAAATATCGTTAAGGATGTGGTCAGCTAAGGAGAATGAAGTTACAGGCTTCAGGGCTGGAGATGAGAAACGCAGGAGTCAGGAGGAAATGTTTTATCCTCTTTTAAATCCTAATAGGATTTGCTGCGGTGCTGGTTTTTGCCTTGCTCCCATGCATGAGGTATGGGCCACTGCTGGCGAAGCGGCACGCATGTGCTAACCTGCTCTCATCTGCTGTGACAGCTCTTCCGGTGCTAGCAACATCTGGAGACATTTGCAGCTGGCCAAAAAGAAGAAAGGCAGAAAGATGCCAAGTGTTAGGGAAGAGCTTCAAGTTTGGGGTAGGTGCCTGCGGAGAGGTAGGCGGTGGGATTTTTGCTATCCGAACATTAAAAATAGCACACGACGCACTCCTCCTTGCATTTCTGAGCCTGCTTGACTCATCAGCCTGCTTTTTTTTAATTTGCACTGTGCATTTGGGATCTTCCTGATTTGCTTGCTCTCCTGCCTCGGCGGTGCCTGCGCTGTGCAGTAGGAAGGTGCTGGTAGGATGTGCCTGAGTCCTCTCGCTGCTGCGTCCGCTCTTGAAGCAAAAGATGGAGAGAAGCCTTGGAAAAGGGAAAGGAGAAGGGCTGTGCAGTGCTGTACAGACTCATAGTTGGGTATAGGGGGAATATATATATGGGGGAAATGGAAAAGGACCTGCTATTTCAGAGAGGAAGTTAAGGTTTAAGTTGAAAGTAAGGAAAAACCAGAGGCCCCTACAGAAGTCTTTCCTCCCATCCTAAAATAAGTGTTATGATAAGGGGAGTTAGGGGCTATCTAACTTCTGAAGGGGTACGGGGCTCTTTTTTTGCATGCATCTCTACGTTGGCAACTTATAAAATATCCTGGTCACCCTTTCTTGCACCTGCATGTACTGGAGCAAAGCGTGGTTTAATGAAAGGGTATTTAAGATGGACATAAGCCCCGTGAAGCAGTGCATGGCCATTGGGCTCTTCCACTGCTAATGGTGTTTGCCAGCCCCTATTTAGTAGTTGGAAGGCTGAGGTTTAAGAGATTGGGGTTTTGGCTTCCTGGACAAACTCTTGGCAACCCCATCCTTTCCCAGTGTCTCCTCTTGCATCGGAGAGGAACGGCTGTTGCCCATTGCGGGCAGCCCACACCCTGCAACTGGGGATGGCTCGAGCTCGCCCCCAAGCCCTGTTACCAGCTGGGCTCTTGGAGCTGGTGCCATCACGGCAGTGTTGGAGTTGAAGCTCAGCTTATATCTTTGGGGACATATTGGGGATTTCCTCTCCCCAAGGGTGTGTGTGTGTGGGCATCAGCCTCTTTGAGCTTTGGCTGTGGGACCTGCAAGGTTTTGGGAGAAGGATCTCACCTCTTGTAGAAGTCCCCAGCATGTCCTTGTCAACCTAGCATGAGAAATGCTTTGATTTGTCTACATAGAGCAAACCGAGCTGCATCGTAACCCAGCTGGGCCAGCTCTGTCCCAATTTCTACATGCCACTAAGCCACCATTGACCCCAAAACTGGCCTTTTTGTGCCTCTCAGGTGGAGCGGAAATGAATAAATCAGAAATCCTCACTGAGCGACTCTGGAGAAACCAGCTTTCCCGAGCAGAAATAAGACAGTGCAATAACATTTCTTATGGTCGGGTACAAAAGCGCGTGAGAAACATGGCATTAACTTTTGTTTTCATTTGGCAAAGAGATTTTTCTCCTTTGGCCTACGTTTCCTGCCTGTCTTGTTACAGATGAGCTCCGGTTAAGATGAAGGAAAGGTTTAACCATCGGGGCTGGCAGTGTGAGCCTGTGCGTGGCGTTAAGGTGGTTTATTAGGGGGACTGCTGGCTTCAGGTCAAGTACAGCTGAGAGGGGCGGCAGTGCCGCAGCTGGATCCTCGCCTCTGCTGGCCACCGATTTTCCTGTGCTTTTCACCTCTGCGCTGGCGGGAGGCCGAGTTGGACAGGCTCAAGCAGCGAGTTTCGACCTCTGACGGAGAAAAAGCAACAAGTGCAGAGGGGTCCGAGATGCCTCAAATGAGGCCGTTTCCCAGCAACTAAACAGGCGCGAGAAAAACACAAAATACTTGGTGTCTGACAACCTGGTTGTTTCAGAAGAGGTGCGGGAGGCTTCAGCGGTTGTCAGTGTTAGTCTGGCGTGTGATCTGTTTTCGCCTTGTTCTCCCCTGGGTTTGTAAAGGTGATGCCCTTTTGATATTGCACATCAAGAAAACCGGCTCCCGGCGGCCGATGTGGGCATCCCCAGCAGAGCAGAGGGAAGCGGAGGCAGTAAGTTGATTACATTATGCCCGGAGCTTGTTTGCTTTCTCATCTTTTAAATATAACAAGCAGCAGTGACTAAATAACGAACGGGAAAAAAGTTGACACGTAGTAAGGTTAAAGCTCATGGTGATGGAAACATGCTGTATGGCTTTTTGGAAACAAAACGGGTTCTTTTTGAGCAGTAAGCTGCGATACGCTGGGCCAGCGCTCGGGTTAGGTTACATCCTGCCTTTCCAGTTGTCTGGAAGTGCCTGGTGTTCGCGATGTGGGAATTGGTGCAGGTTTAGTACTTTAGAAATGGCTTTATTTAGTGTTGTGCAGGCACTAGCGTGGAAACCCTTGAAGCGGGAGCTTTCATTGTCCTCCTTATAAAAGCGGGCAGGATGTTGAAGCACTGAAAGTTGCAGGACTTGTTAGAGCAGCTCAAACGCCGAGCCCGATGCGAGCACCCTGCTCAAACGCCGCAGCAAGCTGGTACCGCCCCAGGCCTGCCAAATCCTAGTTAAGCAAATGCTATAAAAATTGCATGCTTAAGGGAAGACTCATAAACTTTGCAAAACAATTTGTTCATGATATGAGAAAGCAGGTGAATATTTGTCTGCATGTGAACTTTAGGGACGCATCAGTGGAAAGTTTGGGGTCTCGCCCTTGGTAGAGCTGGTGGTGGGGACTGCAGGCAGCTGGTGAGCTGTCCCTGCACTTGACAAGGACTTGAGCCCCGGCTTGGGGTAATTAGTGTTGCTGAAGCTGAAAAACAATTTATTATCCATGCTAGCTTAATCCTGAGCTCTCTGCAGGGAAGAGGCTCTGGTCTGAGCTTTAGTTACTCTTGGGGCCAGTCCCTGGGTGGTACAGGGTCTGCCAAGACTCTTCATTGCCTCTTCAGCCTCCTGCCTTGTTTTTTAAGGACTGGAAGAGCTTGGGAGGCCACTGGTCATCTTCACTTATGGTTTTCTTCTCTCATCTCTGTCACTATTTCTCTATTGCACCCTGAGATGGAGGAGCCGCTCGTGGGCATCTCGGCAGCATCTTAGTCTGTGCGTGCTGTGCTTTGGGTGTGGGTGCTGAGCCGAGCTCCCCTGTGGCCCTGTTGCAGCACAGAGACAAGCTGCAAGAAAGGTGGGTGCAAAAGCTACTCCACTTTCTTAAAAAACTGCTTATGCTTTCCCCAAATGTGGATAGACCAGGCTGGCTGTGCTTGCCTTGGGTGGTGTCTCTGGTATCTTCAGCTTCTCTGCTGTTGCCCTTGACCTTGTCTATGGCAAAGGTGGAGGGTGTCTGATGATTTACTTTACTCAGGTAGGACCACCAGTGGCTGATACTGGTCCACAAGGGTCAGTGAGTGGAGGTATTTGATCATAGGTGGGAGCCACTGAACTTCAGGTTGTGTCACTTCTGTGGGTGAAACACCATCACTGTTTCCTGGTAATTAGGAATAAGCAACACACCTGTAAATAGGAAAGACTGAATCAGGGAGTTTGCAAGAATAGAGAGAGAACGCGTCAAACACCAGCTTGTATCACGCAGCTTCTCTGCTTTATGGGAAAGCTAAAAACAGAGAACCTGGACTGACCCTAGCTCAGATGACACGGATCCCCAGCAGCATCCGTACAAACAGACCCCCATGACTCCTTGTTCTTGGGCTGAAGTCACCTTGCCAGCATCTGCTTTTCTCCCTCTCGTTACCTTTTCTCCCAATGACAGCCTGTGCGTTTATTGCACAGAGTTGGGCTCCGCTCATTCGTCTTGGCTCTCCCTTGGTGTGTGATGGAAAATGTTTTCAGAACTGACAAAGTTCTGATGAACTTTGAGGAGGGAATGTTTATGCCTTGGTGAAAGGGCTTTTGCCATTGATGTAGGTATTTTTGTTGTGATTTAATTAGATTAGTACTCGAGGTTTGGTGGCCAGCTGTTCACTTTGTAGACAGGCAAAAAAAAAAATTCCAGTGTTATACTCCTGCTGCTTTCTTCTTGTAATGAGCTTGTTAGCAATTAGTTGCTATTGGAACCGGCTTCCATGGTGTGGAACGGTAATGCAACAAGCTCAGCATCTGAAAAGTCTTTTTTTTTTTTTTTTTAACGTGAACTGGGCGGAGAGGGGCTGGAATAAGTGCTTTAAAGACCTTGCTTTGGCAGGAATCAGCAGCACAAGTGGTTCTGCTTCACGACAGTTTCTCTGTCCATTTGTGGGTAGTTTGGCTGAGTGTTTTTTTTTTTTTTTGGTTAGTTTGATTTTTAACCCTTCCAGCCTGGAAATGTTCTCTTACCTCCTAATAGGCAGGCTGGGGAATCCATGAGAGAACTTAGGTTTCTCTTAAGTTTCTTTTTCTATCCCATCTGTATTCTCACCATCAAGAATGCATGGATGGCAGAGTACTATCCCATGGAGAACGTGACGTGCAGAGACTTTGAGTACCCCTTTGGGCTGGCAAAGATGAGGATGCTTTCTGGGGTGCAGAGTGTTTGTACAGCATGGGGCTTTTCCCAGGTGTTGATTCAGAGCCTGGATTTTTGCTTGCTGAGCTCTTCCTTGGGTATTGGCCGCTCTGGGTTTTCGGAGGATGTCTTGAAGAGCTCTACCTGTGAGTCTGTGTTATTCAAGTGTTAAAATAGTTGCCGCTGGGTGAGTTGTTCCAAGTTGTACCAGTCGTTCCTGGTGGGAGTTGTGGTCCTGCAGGACCAGCACATCATTAAACAGAAATATTCCCATTGCTGGGGACTAACAGGAGACCACCAGGGAAAACCTGCTGCTCAGGAGCACTCCTGGCTACTAGCCTGGTGCGTGCTCTATTGGGGTGTCTGGGTGGCAAGCAGCAGAGGGGAAAATCAGCGCATCTCATCCTACCCTTGGGTTCGGCAGAGGTGGTTTCAGGGCTCAGCTCATTGTTGCATGCGTGGACCTAGGCCTCAGCTGCACCTTGCAGAGCCATGAGCAATAAGCTCTGCTGCAGACCGCTCCAGTACATCAAATTTGAACCCTTACCGCTTGGCTAAGGCAGACTCAAGTTTCCTCCTGCACTGAGCTGGGCATCTGCATTGAAATAACTTGTTACTGGACCAAGCTGCAAGTTTCAAACCTGAGCCATTCTGCCCGGGGATCCTTTCTAGAAGAGGTAGCTCTTATTTAAAAAATGAAAGAAAGAAAGAAAAATGGTAAGGGACTCATGGCTTTGCACAGTTTGTCCCACTCTCCCTCTCTTGTTTCATTCTTCTTCCTTTCCGAAAATGACCAAACTGCAATGACTCATATATTCCAAACAAATTCCAGTCTTTGGAAAGGACTACAAATAAATACATAAAAAGGCTTTTAGGAATGTCCTAAGGAAAGAACAAATGGAGAAATAAAAGAGGCTTATTTTTGCAAGTTGCTTTAATTTAACCTCCACTAACGTGGCTCTCCCACTCTCCAGATGTGCCTGGGCATGAGGATCTGGGGATTGCATGGGGGAACCAGCAAAGGATGCTGAGCAGTTTGCTCCATAGGGATGTGGTGCCAGGAGGACCGGAACTGCAGCATCCAGATGCCATCCTGTACTTACTCTGGGTGGCCAAAGATGCTCCAAAGAACAATATAAAATTACCAAGGGAACAGGAATAATCCTAGCTGGGGATAGCATTGGCTGTGGGTTTTCTTGCACGGCTGATGGGATAGTAGGATCTTTCGGTTTGCTGCCACACATGTTGAGAAGTTCCTGGCAGGGCGCTTCAGTCATTCTGCGGGCCAGCAGGGTTTGGAGGGAGCCTGGGGCTTTGCCAAAGCTTCGTAGATGCCGAACGCGTTCACGTCCTGCTTCTCTGCCATCAATGCTGCTTGCAGAAGAGGGATTGCTGTGTCTTCCCTGTCTCGCGTGACTATCAGACATAGAAAATTAATAAGTGTTAAATGAAGCTGAACGCTTGTGTTGACAACCGCATCTGCATGCAAAGGAGAGCTTGCTCTTCTGCTTATTTGTTTAGCAATAAGGCAGCTATTTGTTTAGCAGGAATAAACTGCCGGAGCTCTTTTCGTCTCAGCAATTGGGAGCTTTTGCGGGCCAGGGAAGGGCAGTTGGCATTGGAGAGAGATTTGCTCTTGACGCATGTAGCAAAGTTACGCAGTCAGACCAAGGATGTGTGTTCCCGTGGGCTGCACCTCTGCTCTTACTGGGCTGCATCTGAGGGTTAATGCCTCGTTGCAGAGCAAAGTGCTGCTTAGCGCTGATGCTGCCTGTATGTAGGTACGACTGGCTGACAGTGAGGAAAATTTCTTTTTTGTTAGAGAAAAGCAGCGCTTTTGCCTTTTCTCCTTACCGTCAGGTTCCCGGCACGGTGCCGTGGAAGGAAGCTCCTGGTGGGAACGTGTGTGTTCACACCAAACGAGATGCAAGTGCTTTCTCTGTCCTGTTGCAATCAAAGCAAACGCTCTTAGCGGAAAAACCAGCCGTTGGCTGCCGTCCCTCTTGCACCCGATGCCTAATGGGAGCAGAAAATATCATCTCTGGGAAAACAGCTCCGAGTCCTTCCAGTTAAACGTGGCGTTTTGCATGCTTATTCACCTACTTTACACATTGCTTTCCTTAAATCCCTTATGCTAACCTTCTCTTGTACACATCTCCTCGCCTGGTTTTGTTGGGCTGGTGTTATAACGGGGCCTTGCAGGCATCTCCTTGAGTTGCCTCGTCCCCAAGTAACCTGCGATTCAGCCTGGAAGCAAATCAGACGGTCTCAGATGCAACGCTGCGCTGAGGAGGTGCCAGAGTACCGGCTTTGGAAGGCAGGTTTTGGCGCGTTTGCTGATAGTGCGCCTGGGCAGTTATTTTCCGGCTGTGCTCGTGCAGCCGGCGTTGCGGGCAGCCGACGGCGGGAGGCTGGGGAGTGTTATGTATTTAATACGACACAGCAAGCTGAAGCAGTGCTCCGAGTGTCTTAGCTAAAACCTTGCCCTTGCTGATGGGCTGGAGGTGCTGCTCTCCCTGGGCCTTAGCTTTATGCCACTTCGGCGAGGACCGGTGGTGGTGCCAAGCCACTCTGCAAGCTGCTTTTCATGGGGGTTTTTTTTTTGTTTTTTTTTAATTTTTTGGGAAGGGAAAGGATGCTCTAGCAGAGCCGGATGCTCTAGGAGAGCCCGAGAAAGCGTGGCTGCTGAGCTCTTCCGACACCCCGCGCCGAATTTCTCCTTTCCCGCTCCCGTGCGCTTTCAGGGCTCACTGCAATTGATTTGGTTAATTTAAAAAAAAAAAAAAAAAGCCCAGAGGACAGCCTGTTTGCGAATTATGGAAATACAGCTCTGCCCAGCTGCCAAGGTTTAGCACCAGCTCTGCCTGGGCGAGCGTTCGTCGGTGACGCCCGAAATCTAGCGGTGAGGAGTTAACATCCTTGCTAGCCCCTGCCTGCCGAGAAGGCTGAGATCACTGCTGCCTTGCCATAAAAGTGGGAAACCAGCAATGAAAGGAGCTTTTTCCTGTGTCTTCTGGTCCCCCCCCAACCTGAGACAGAGTTGTGGCTGTTTGCACAGCAGCTCCCCAGCGCTGCTCTGGGGAGAATTGCTGCCGCTAGCCTGTATTTTCAAGAAATTAGGAATTTGAGTGGCCGGATGCAGGTATCGATGTCACTGTGGTATACCCCCCCCCCCCCTTTTTTTTTTTTTTCCTCTCCTCTCTCTGCTTAAAAACCCGGCGGTGGCTTACGTGAAACCGTCTCCGGTGCGGATGCGTTGTGGCATCTCAGCGTGCACGCGGGGCTCGCGTGGAAAGAGCCGTGGTGAAGCGAACGGCTGTCCTGGTCCCAACTAATCCAAAATCCGGGATTAGCCAGGGTCAGACGGCCGAGCAGCCGCTCGCCGGGATTTGGCCGTTCTCCTCCTTTCAGAGGCTGAAAAGCTGAATATTTCAGTGGCAACTTGTCTTTCTCAGGAGAGAGGGTTTTTTTTTTTTCAGCTCGTTTTTATCGAATACCTCGTGTGGAAAAAAATTCAACATTCTGCTGGAAGGCCTCGGACTTCATTACTCACATGACAAAAGAGGCAGATCTTCCGGAAAGCTGATGAAACTGGAGGGGCAGGAAAGGTTACGTTTTCTACGGGGGAGAGGAAAAAACCTGTAATTGGGTCCAGGGACGGAGGAGCGCGTGCATCGGTGTGCAGCGAGCTCCGGTGCGCGAGGAGCTTCGGATGAAGTGCTGATGAGCAGACGCTAGGATGCCCCTGACTCCCCAGCTCTTGAAAAGGGTTTCTTCTACTTTTCTCAACTTTTTTTGGGCACCGTTAAGCTAAAAATAATAATAGTGGAAAAAACAGTCTTTATCAGCCCTCATGGGTGCCCGAAAATTTCCAATAAGTGACTGCGGTATCATAGGTGGCAGCTTGCCAAATCTGTTTAATGCCAAGGGCTCTGGGAATAAAGGCAGCGATTCCTCCGTTTTTTTTTTTTTTTTTTTTGCTGCTTATTGCTTTTATGTCACCTGACTATCTTTAAGCTTTGGTTCAGGAGGTCAAAGCTAGGTTTTCTAACGGTTTTAAAATTTTCTTTTCTCTCTTTCTCTCTCTCTCTCCCAGGTGGATGCCAGAGGAGATTGCAAATCTCCCTCCTTGTACCAACCATGCGCTGAAATATTAGAGGCAAATTAATTCCTGGCATTTCTGGCTCCTTTGGACTGGCATTTCCATTTCCCAGCGTAGCTGTAGAAATGCAAAGGTGCTTTCGGCACCTGGAACAACAGCGAAGGAGCCCCTGGCTTTCCGTCCGGGTCGTGTTAGGCGTGGGAAAATGAGGGATGTAAATCCTGCAGGGTGCAGGGGCGGGGGGTTTGCGTCTGCACGGAGGGAACGTAATGAGGAAGGAGCAGAGCGAAGCAAATGTTAAGAAAAGAATGTTAATGAAATGTTAAGAAAATGTAAATGTTAAGCTAGTGTTGGCTTAAGTATAGGGGAAACCTTGTAACTGGGTTAAATGTATTGCTTGGGCATGGAAATGGGACGTCTGGGGGACTTAATCGCTTTTTTCCCCATAGAAATGGCAGGAATCGTTTAACGTTCTGCAAACTCTTTCTTTCCTTGGTGGCACTGGTACCTCATGATGAGGCTCGACCCTCGGCATTTTTTAGCACAGGAGGAGAAAGTAGTACTGTGCTGAGCTTCGGACTTTCGGTACAGTTGTAATTTCCTACTTAATTATGCTGAATAATCTTAAAAAACAGCTCTGTGTTTCATATTTAAGGAACTTTGTCACCGTATAAAGGATGAAACTCCGTTGGTGTTGTAGCACAGCTTTGTTTGGAGTGTTTCTGTGAGTTAGGATATACTTATTAATTTTAATTCACTAGAGCATCACATAACCACGAGTGCTTAGAGCAGAGTCTGAAAGTGGAGATGTGGTTAAGTGATGCAATTAATCATGGCTTTCCTGTCCAGCCTCTCTAACGATGTTTTACCAACCCGACTTTGTTCACCTTACTATGTCAAATAATGTATTTATTTAGAGGCAGCTTTCAGGTGGAGATTTCTTGAGTGAGACGATGGAGCATGTTGCAGAATAACTACGCTAATGCAGCTCATTAGCATTCATAATTTCAGTTTTATGTTGCTACCAGAGATAATGAGGGTACAGTTAAAGCTGCTAAGTACTGTTCAGAAGATATACCATTAAAGCTATCCTTAAACCAAAATAACACTCAAGCATTTAAAGGGTTGGACATCGCAACTGAGGCTCCGTTAACCATCCCAGCAGCAACCTCAGTATGGAGCTGATATGTGGATCGTTTAGCACATCCGTGCATCAGAAAAAAAATAGTCGCTTTGCCACAGAAGACAGCTTTATGGTGTGGCATAAGAGCGGATATTAAGACATCTCCCCACCTTAGTCTCGTGACGTTTGGCCCGTTGTGAATTATTACATGGAATTAATTAGCAGTGGAGGAAAGCGGGGCTTGCACCGCTTTTCGATGGTCTGCGTCCCGGCGGCGTCCCCATGTCCGACCCGTTCCTTGCTTCGGCGCTATTGCATAGGTGCTTTTCCAAACTCGGGGCTGTTTTTCTTGCTCACGTGCGTCTCCTCTTAAAGGACTTGAGCGTTTCGCAGCAGCCCAACGTGTTTTTGCGGCAATGAAGAAGAGAGGCTGGGAATTATGGGATTTAAACGCTCCTTCCTGATGTTTGCAGGAGAGCTTGGAGAAGAGGGATGAGCCCAAGCCCGGATAATTCACCTTCCCGGCAGGAGCTCTGCGCTGCATGGGTTTGCTGCCAGGGCAGCGAAGGCTTTTTTAAGGCAATGTGAGAAGCATTCATGGTCCCGTGTTGCACCAGTGCCTCTGCGAGACCGCCGGAAAGCTGGTGTTTTTTGTGTGCATCGAATCAAATCTGGCCTTAAATGGCAGCAAAACCGGTTTTGCACTTGTTGAATGCTGCAATCGACTGCTTCCTAATGAGCCATGTAAAACCATGGTTATTAGCTCCTACGCTTCTCAGCATAGGTTGCTGCAGTGCTGTCGATCCCTGAAGCATTTTGGGTTTTGGGTTTTTTTTTGCTACCCAAGAGCAGGAGTTGTCCTTCACTGCCATGTTTTATTATTTACTATTGAGACCCATCCTGTGAAATATCCAGCAGCCGCATGGATTGCGCATGCGGTGGACTCGGATTGACCAGGGGTGAAATTGTGAGTATTAGGCATGTCGTGAAAAGCCATCGGCGTCTTAGAGGGCTTCATGCTGTAAGAGCGTTTCAAACCTTGAGAGCTAATATCAGCCTTGCCAGCTCTGAGGATGCTTGAAGTTTTAATTAAAGTTGCAGCCATTAGAGACAAGTGATACAGTGCAAATTGTCACTTTTTTTTTTTTTTTAATTCATATGCAAGCTCCTGGCAAATGGAGGCTCTGATACACCCTAAAGGCTGCTGAAGTGTCTTTCACACTGATGCTTGGGCTCTCACCCGAACTTGCCAAGGCTTTTAATTAATTTATCTTTATTACATTCTGGGGGGAAAGGCAGGGCAAATAGCTTAGACCCTGCTTCGGCTTGCAGCGATGTTGCCATAAGACCTCACGGGACCAAGAGATTCGCTGCTGAAATACTGCAAAGTTTGGTGCATTGTGTTTTATGGTCATATTTGCAAGGAGAACAGAGAGCAAAGGAATAGTGTTGCATTTTGGAGCATAAAATCGATAAGCAGAGGAGGCTGTGGAACCAGTTAACGCACTTCTAAGTCTGTGCATGCACATGCATATAAATAAATACATTTTATATATATATATATATATGTATGTATATCTGTGTGTCTGGGCTGTTCTTAGGATATGTACAGTCACGGGTTTTGGGGAGAAGGATGAAGTAAGTGCTTGGAAAAGGAGAAGAAACTTTTCTCCCCTTCTTCAAAGTGTTAGAGACTGAATGAAAACCTAACTGTTATTACAATTAAAAAAAGCGGGAATTGGAGCTGCTCGGGCAGAAACGTCGCTTGTGCTTGCATGAGTTATATGAGGTTTTGCTGCAGAAATTATCATAATGTTCCCGAATAATGAAATGTTGTCCTATATGGCATAGGCTCAGACCTGTCTCCCTCCAAACCACTGCCACCCTTTAAAGGCAGCAGGTCTTAAATGATCCTCTCTATACCGGCCTTTCCACGATGAAATGTCTTCTTGTGGATGGCCACCAAAGCCCAAAGTATTAATGTGGTGCAAACTATTAGGGCGCAAAACTCGTCCAAGCGTGTTGTTTACCTTCAGCTGTATGAGGATTTCTAGTTTCACTTGGAAGGCAAAAAAGAAACGCTTCAATCTTGGGGATTTTTACTATGCTTTCGTGTTACCAGAGCTGTAGCTTATTCATAAATGTCACTAGCAGGATATATATATTTCAAATGAAATGCAAAACGTACAAGGCAGATGTGGTCTCGGATACGAAAAGACCCTTGCAGAGCCATGTGAGCAATACGGCATCACAAACCATCATATTCATTAAAAGAGGCGCTGAATGTGCTTTCTCCAAATAGTAAATTATAATGCCGGGAAACTCTGGAGGGGAGATCTGTCCTGCAGGCCCTGGTTTTGTGGAGCTGCGGGACATAGCAGCTCTTCAGATACATCAGTGACTGCAGGATTTTCATATAGGAACAGTGTTATTTGATATATTTTGTGTCTGGGGTTCCCTTGAGGAAGGCAGAGAAAGCCTTCAGGAGGCAAATGCCACAGCCCAGCCCTTCTCAGCGTACCAGACAACTGCGCTAAGATCCAAAGTGCAGTTCCTGTTTGGTTTTAATCTTAATTAGATCTGTGGGATGTGACAGCATTCGCCGTCTTTGGCCTCTGATGTTCTTGGGTGTACGTGTACCGTCATCGCCCTTCCCCCACAAAAAAAGGGAATTTTGTAATCCAGCTGCCCTAGACCCTCCTACAGCCCTGAATCATCCCCAGTAGTTTAAATGCATCTTTTAGAGAGCTGAGCCTTGGGGACACTTCGGGTTATGCTTCTCCTTGCAAGCATTGGGAGCTGCCAAAGCCAGGGACGCGCAGGTTTTGTCGAGGCTCCAAAACATGCGTTCAACATCCAGTTTGCACCTCTATCCCATTTGCCTGCATTTTCCCCAAAACAGCTGGAAAAGAAGTCCTCCCTTCTTGTGGCTGTCCATGCCACAGGCTGTCCCTGTGGCTGTGCATCATGTTTGTCCCTCACTCAGCCCTTGAGCGTGTTGAAGGTTCCCCATCAAGCAGCCGCCAAGCCTGCCCAGATGGACTGGTTCAGTTTGGCCTCTGCCACTGTCTTTGTCCAAGGCAGTTTTTGCTTGCGTAGAGCCTTACCAAGAAAAAAACCATCCATTCGTTGCCGTTCTGAGTCACCACCTCTTTGAATTTTGCACAAAAAAACAGGAATGTGAAGGTAGTCTGGCTTTGCAGCTGGAGTGTGGATTTGGAGAAGAAAGGTGTTTGGAGACTTCGTGATTTCAAACCCAGGATTCGTAAATAGTAGGAGGTCCCAAACCGGCCCTTTAGGAACATGCAGCAAAGCTGCTGGTTGCGTGTGAGGCACAATCCTTGCTTTGCAGCTGGAGATCTGGTTCTGAAAGGGGAGGCTGAGCTATCTCCAAAGAGGGAGCCTTGCAAAAATAGCAGTGTTTCACTTTCAGCTTTTATGTGCCTTGTGAACAGTTATTGCTAACCTTCATTGCCAGGCAGGACAGGTCTCTGTAAGCTTGAGCGAGATTCAAGCTGGAGCATAAATCAAATAGAGAGAACTCCAGGGAGCCTGAAGAAGTAGTTCACCTTTGTTTGGATTTTCTTTACCTCTTTAAAAAAGTATTGGTTCATGCCAGGTCGCACGGTTCCTGGCGCTTTATAGCAGTCATGGAACAAAGCAAAATAAAGCTTGTACACATCTTTTTTTTCTCATTCAAAATCCTTCTTAAAGTCTTAAGGTTTCTTTTGAGGTACCCTCTTCTTCTGGTTGGGAATGTTTTATTTCTTGACTGCATCTTGCTTTAGTTCCTCCTTTCAAAGGAACTGAAAACGCTCACTCCAAATTAATGTTTTCCAGCGTCTCCTTGCACCGCTCTTTAAAATCTAGTTTCCAGAAAGTAAATTAAATTGCAAAGGAGCTAGCGAGAGGAGCTGGAGTCTGATGACATGAAGTTAACAGCCATTGTGCCTCGAGGCTCTGTCTGGACCAGTAGTGTTGCAGAGGGAGTGATGTTACTGCCATCCTGCTACCACTTTCTTGATACAGGAATTGATCTCTGGGGAGATTTGTGACTTTAATTTTTTTTTTTTTCTTGCACGGTTCCCAACACACTGCATTTTCTGTGTAAAATCAAAACATGTTGTTCCATGCTTTTTCCTAACTCGGCCTGAGTGCCAAAGCACGAGCAAAGAGAGACTGGAGGAGACAGGTCCGTAAACACTGCCACCTCTCTGTTTGCAGCCCCAGTGATGCCTCTGTTGCTCTGCTCTTGAGTGTTCCCGTTGCCGTTAAACGCTAATTCCATCTCTGCATTTGATTATTCAGAAATCTCCCAAATGGGTGCATGTCAGCTGCAGAGATAGCCTAGGTTACCTTTTCGGTACTCACATGCAGAGATTGTCACCCTTTGTCCCCCTAATGTCGTTCCATCACGCTCACCACATAAATATTTGTTTTTTGTCCTTTGCTTTTCCTCCACTGACCCCTTGCCCTGCCAGGGAAAGGCCTGGCAAAGTGGGAGAAATTTGGCTGTGAGGCCGATGTCCTTCCCTTACAAGGGAATGTAAACCTTCTTACCAGGGAGAAGTGTGGCCTTTCTCTCTGGTGTGCGTCGTGGTAGCTTCCTAGGAGACCTATCTCATCTCAGAGGTGTTGATTTGAAATTGGGAGCAGTTATTTAATAAGCTCCAATATTCTCCTTTTCATTCTGATGGGTACTCATACCGTAATAAGCCATAATGCTCATTCATCACCTAAGTACATTGCTAATTATATCAGCTTTTGGTTAAGGATCAAGGTCCACAGAGAGCCGTTGGTTAGGAAGCTCTGTTTCTTGTGCTGAAGTCTTCTGAGTGGCTGTGGGCTGGCCAAGCTTCTTGTAGCAGCCATTTGGCCCCTGCCAATGTGTTTCCGTTGCGCAAGAAGCCTTCTCCAGATGTTGGTGCCCTAAGGGAGTATTTAAGCAAATATCCTTGCAAAGTAGAGTTGAAGATGCTTTCCACCCCAAAGGTGCCCTAGGTTGAAATTCCCATCAAAGTGGAAATCTGCAGATTGCGCTCATAAAGTAGAAGGACAAATAGCCCTTGTTTTTTTTTTTTTCTGATGATTTTCTCCCTTCGCGTAACACAATCCATCTGGTCTAGCCTGGAGACAAACTGTTTGTCCAAAGTAGAAGTGGGAACTGGTGTTCAAGGATTTGGGTTTGTTGTCATTAAATGGAATTCAGCTTTCCAACAGCAGGAAAACGGAGTTGTTTATCAGGAGGTGCAGGAGTTATCTTAGAGGCAGGGGATGTTTTCCTTCTGATGCTCGGCAGATCTGGTTCTGTTGTCGCCCGGCCATTAGGAGAGTGAAAGATGCATGGAAGTATTCAAGTAAGTGTTTCTTCTTACTTGTGTAAGTACACAAGTAAGTGTAATATTCTTTACCTTGTTTAAATAAGAAAAAAAACCAAAACCCACTATTTTTATCAGTGAGGAAAGTAGGCGTACTATTGAACGCAGCAAGGTAGCAGGTTTGTGGCATCAAAAGGTCATTTTTAGCCTCTTTGCAGGGTGGAACCACACTCTAATGAGAGGCAGGTGCCCCAGTGCCTCAGGAATGGATGCCATCTGCAGACACGTAATAAAATGATTAAAGGAGAGCGTGTGCAGAGTGCTCTGTCACTCCAGAAGGAAATGGTCACAGAGGTATACAGACTGCTGTTTGGAAAGAGCTTCTGGTTGCTGGCTACAAGGTGGAGTGTCTAGAGCTGAGAAGACACCCCAAGACATTGACCTTCTTCCAGTACTGTGAGTGTTACTGTGATGCCTTAGGTGGCCAATCTTACTAATGAGCCTCCCTGATGGAGGTGAGAAAAGCGGGTCTCCAAAGGTGCAATTCCCTGGAAACGCAGCTTGTTAATACAAGGCCCTCTAACCTGGATGCCTGGAGATATTTAATGAAGCTCCTGTGCATAGCTTTTGCTGTTTGTCAATCTGTCTTTGAGGCAAATCAGAGGAGATAGTGGGGTACGGTGGGGTGCAGTGACCTTTTTGTTTATTAAAAAAAAAAAAAAAGTGATACCCTTGGTATAAAGGATGGAAGGAACAGACCAATCCTTGAAGGATGGCTGTGAGCTAAGGATCTTTTATCTTGAGAAATCCCAACTGAAAATTCAGACCATCTCAAATCAAGCCTGTGAAGCACTGACTGCCTGGGAATACCCATTGCTGTTGGACAGTGCTGGCCACTTGGAGAGTACAATGGGTATTTGGGATCGTAAATCTGGGTAGGGGTCCCAGGCATTGCGATGCGAGAGCGAGGCAGTGATTAGGTGGAGGATCGCCTGTGGGCGAGCTGTGCCTTGGGGGGTTTTGGGCGGGGATGGACTTGGGTCAAAACCTCCCCGCAGATCTGGGGAGTCTGCGTTCGTGCCCCCCAGACTCACTTTTGCAAAGCGAAGCCTTCAGAATACACCTAAATAACGAAGGGCTGTGTGTCTGAATAATATGAACTTTTCTAACAGATTTTAAAGAGCTAAATTTAAAAAAGTCTGGGAAGCAGAGACCTCAAGGGACTGCACTTGGATTTATAAATACTTTTGAGGGAACGGTGTGAACGAAGGGAGGCAATTATTAATGGTCTCAGCAGGACAGAGAACAATGACCGGAGTTGAAGCATGGCTAGATATTATGATATTAGATGTTAAGAATATGTTTTTAATCATCTGCGTAATTAGGCAGCGGGCGATTTCCCCGAGAGAGGAGGATTACAGCAGCGCCGAGGCAACGCCTGACGAACATGTCAGAAATGATGGAGATGAGTACCAGTAGGAGGAGGAGGCTCGGAAGAGCTGCAATAGCGTGGAGAGACTGCCCCGTGCTGACAGCGGCCGTGCGCAAGGCTGCGTTTTTGTGGGCCGGATCCTCGTTTTACTCAAGCCGTTTTAAAATCTGTACTGGCTCTGTTGGTGTCAACAGGAGAAGGCAGGATTTGCCAGCGGTGTGCTGATGCTGACAGCTCTCCACCGCTCTTGAAAGCAAGCAGCGTCCTGCGTGGTCCAGGCATAGGTGCATGTCGGGGCTTGGAGAGACAGTGCCGAAGCAGAAGACTTCGGATGATATGACTTTTTTGGGGAGGGCGAGTGCTGTTGTTGCCTTGGGAGGTAGGTTTGGCCTCGAGAAGGAATTCGAGGAGCTTTTTCTGCCCAGGCATCCAGGGGGTTTAGCAGGAATTGAACTCAGCAGCCAAAAGCCCGATTGACTCTTGGTCTGAGATACAGACAGCAGCGTGAACCACCAAGTGTTGGATGGATGCGTTTTAGCAGCGCGGATCAGCAACTGCCCCGTAGATCCCTCTCTGTTCATACGTGCTGGCCTAAACCCCCAAATGAGAGCAAAGCCCGGTAAAAGCTCTCTGATATTCACTGCTGCTTCCTGATCTTGCTGCTGGACCCACCTACGAAACTGGGGCATGGAAAACTGCTGTGTCTTGTAAGGGCTAGGGGCATCCAGCTCCTCTCGAGGGTGGAAAAATTGGAGGAAAACTGGTCCTTCCTTTTGATCTGGGTAACAGCAGGGCAAGCAGGTCCTTGTTCCTGAACGCTCTCCTGCCTGCTCGCGTGGGAGGTTGCTGCTGGCTCGGTGCATTGTGTTTTTTGAGTTTTGTTTTGTTTTTTCCCAGTCCCCCACTGCATCTTTCTTGACTTACCCATGCAAACATCTGCCGGCTTTTTCCTTGTGGCACTCGCTGGCCGTTAATAAGCCAAGCGAGCAGCTTCAACTGCTCCTCCCTGCCTCCCGCCGCGCCGACCTGTGTCCGATCAGGGTGACCTCCTGCTTCTGTCCGTTCAGCCAATTTGCTGCCACATTTATAGTCCAGTGTCCTTGGTTCAGGGTGACTATGAGCAAGAAACGCGTGCTTGTTAGAGACAGCCCATAACCCTGTCTTCGTCCTCGTTAATATATCTCGCTGCAGAGATAGTTGCAGTCCTGCCTGCCACGAGCTGGTAATGAAAAGCTGGCTGCCCTCTGGTAAATGGCCCTGTGTCTGCAATCCATCTGTTTTTTTGGCTATGGCAATTGCTATTGCATTTGGATGAATTTACCTGCAGGTTGGTTGCATTTAATGGTGACTCTGTCCGTAGCTTGGGTGAAGAAGGGCACGTAGAAAAGCTCGTGTGCCGAAACCCGCGTCTGTCTGAGAAGATGTTGCTTCTGCCTCTTTAGGTTTGCGTGGCGATTTTTTGGGCCAGCACGTTTCCCTGCTGGAAAAGCTATTAAAGCGTGTACTTTTTTTTCCCCCTCGGTGGTTTTCAAGCCCTGCGAGCAGAGCGGCCGCGGCAGCTCTCCGGCGAGGCTGGGGCTCGGTGCCGGTGTCTCCCGCCACGCGCTGCCTTTCCTGCGTGCGCATCTCATGCGGAGAAATGCATTTACTTGCTGCTCAGCCGCTTTCCCTACTTGAACTGCAGATTAAACGCAGAGATGTTGCAGAGCCGACGCGTGGCGCTGACCTGATTCGAGGAGGAGACCAAACGCGCGCCCAGACCTATGTGTGTGTATGTGGATGGCTGCTTTCAGCAGAAATTTTGCAGGCACTTTTGACAACTCAAGATAATAATAATAGTAAGTGTCGCTTCTGCACCATACTCCTTCCTGTCCATGGGGCAATTTCATGCCTTATTATGATTTCGATGTTTTAGTTTATGCTGCAAGTGGAAAATTGCTTCAGGATTCAGAGAAGCTCATTAAAGCTCGTTAAATCTGTGACATATTTCTTTGGAACTGGAGCCTTTAACCTGGTTTAGTTAAAATTCAAAGCCAAGTGTGGCCTTTGCAGGGCTTAAAGGGGTTGTTCGCTCTGAGGTTAATGCACTTTTATCAATCCACTTGAAATTCCCTTTGCTGTTTAGTTGGCTAAAACCACGTGCTCGTACAGACAAGGCTGACAAGTCTATGCTGAGTCTCACCATAAAGCAAAAGCATTTCTTTAAAAGTCAGTTTGGGGAGCTTAGCCCGTCTCTACCTGACTCTGTCTTACAACCTCCTTACAGTCTAACTCCTCCGTCCCCAGGTGAAGTCAAGATCTACATAAGCTCTGTCACTTCTCCCTGCGGGTATTTTTGGCTCAATTTTGGCTATAGGGAGCTAGAGCTTTTCTTTATCCCTTCGCATCTCAGTGACTGCGATGCAAAGGGTTAAACAGCGGCTGCACCGCGGCGAGAATCGCTCTGCTGCTGGGAGCATAATTGACTTGCAGAAACAGATCTGGTCAGTGCTTATAGCTGATTTATTTTTAGCATAAATCGAAAAGGGCTTTGGGATTAGGAGCCATGTTCTATGTGCGTCTGGACAACAGCAGATGGGCATAGGATGCCCTGAGTTTCAGTGTGGGAGCAACAGGCATCTGCATGCAGTGGGGAACATGTAACGGTGCCTTCGAGCTGCCACTGCGCAGCGGGACCTGCTCTCCCCAGGTCTCCTTTACACCAAGGCATCACTAACCTTAGTCTGCTTGAGTAAACCTCTTCTGCCTGTTTTAGGTGCTCACCTAAACCCAATAATGAAGTATCTGAGTTCGGCCGGACTTTAACTATGTTGGGGTCTGATTGTCCTGGCAGTATTTTGCAGTGAGAGGAGGAAGGGACGGAGTGGATAGGTGACATGACCAAGGTCATGCAGAGAGTCTGTAGCGGAGCATCTAAATCTGCAGCCGTCTTGCTGCTTGCAGGCTCCTGCTCAGATATATTAGGGCAACGTAAAGGGCCTTTGTGTCAGTCAGACTTGGCTTCTCGAGTTGCTTTTAATGGGCTGAAATTCTCTATTCCTGCCTGGGGCCCAGAGTGGAAGCTGGAAGTGCTGTCTCACTCGTTTGGCTGAAGGAAGCAGATGGGGGGGAAACTTCCCGAAAGGCTGCGAGTTACCAGGAGTCTGTTTCAAAGCGGCTTATGGGAGCTGGCGTTGCCAAGGGATGTTTTGGGGAACTTTTCGGGGGGTTCATTGCCACCTCGAGCATCTCCCTGCTGTTCTCCCTGCTGTTGCCGCCGTCATCCGTGTGCTGAGTGGGGGCTCATGCAGCAGGCAGTGGATATCTGCTTTTAAATATCCCTAGGCCAAGAAAGGGGAAAAAAAAAAAAAAAAAAAAAAAAAAGAAGAAGAAGTTATTTTAAATCTGGCTCAGTTCCCTGGTTTAGGTTCACTGTGTGGCCATGAAACCAGTTGTAGGGTAGGGAATAGCAGAGCTGGCATCGATCTCCCCTTCCCACAGGCAGCCGGGGCGCTCCGCTCTCACGTTTCCCGCGAAGCTGCGGGTGACTCACTCTGCTTCTCCATGTCGGCTATGCCGTGGCAATTGCCTGGGTCCCGCGAGCAGTATGTCATCCCCGTAGGTCGTCTTGCAGTGGTGGTTAGTTTGGGTCACAGAGATGAAGGAGCGTAGGGATGGCAGAGGGAGCAAGAAGGCAGCTCGCCTTCACCCCCTTTCCTGAATATTTTAAGACTTCGCTTTGAAGTATTTCACAGCAAGGACGTATATTAAACATCACAAGTATTGCCTGACACCTTGGATGGAAACATCTTGGCTCAGGAGTGGGGAGAAGTACGAGAACTGGTCCTCTTGGCCATTAATCAAAGGCTGTTCCAGAAGGATCAATTAATCACTTGCTTAAATAGCAGCATGGGCCCAGAGGGCTTCGTGCGTTGCCTGCAGCACGTCCGTCTGCAATAGAGTTCGGGATCTTTTACTTGGAGTTGTTCTCGAGACCTTTGGGAAGAGCGGCTTTATGGTCCTTTGGGGAGCCTGGGTCTCCTGGCAGAGTGGAGGCAGGCATGGCTTTATGTCCCTCAAACCTTCCTGCAGTAAAACTGCTCCAAAGTGGTCATAATTTCAGATTGCAGGTCCTTGTAAGGTGGCCAGGGCACTGAAGAGCTCTACTGGGGGGAGAAGGTTGCTGGAGCAAAGCAGCTTTCTGGCTAGCTTCATATCTAACTTTGTAACCTTCAGGTGCCTTTGATTAGTTTTAGCGGTGACAAATGTTTAGTTTTTAGAGGTTTCAGCCGTTGGTCTGGGCATTATTACATCCTTGTCACCTTGGTGCCTGGGCGCACTTTGTTTGGGGAAATGCAGTTAGTCTGGGGCTTGTAGGGAGGCAAAGAGATGCTTACAACGCAGAAGTGGTTCCTGTTTGAGTTACTGCTGAACACATCTCTCTTAATATCAATAGCTTGAACAGGTTTGCTGTGATTTGTTAGGGTGCAAACAACGCTTTTCTGCCTCTGAAATAAGCCTTAGGGGCACTGAAATCCCTTCTGGAGTACGATTGCTCCTCAGCCACCGTATTTCCTTGCACGGAGGATAAATTCACTTGACTCTGGAAGCAAAAGCCACCTCTCTGCTTCTTCTGGGCCTTGGTGTTGCTTCTGCGATGCTTGCACAGTCACGATTTGCAAAATTACTTCCTGAGTAAATAACGATCGATGCATGCAGGAGGCTGGGGAGCCACTGCTGTTATCTTTTTGAATTAACTTGATTGTGTTTAATGCGTGGGCAGAAGCCGCTTGGGGTGCGCCCACAGGTTTGAAACGTGAGCAACGAGTTAGGCAGCAGGTGACTCATTTCTAGCGCTTGCTAAAAACCAAGTTGGCGCAGAGCAGATCCTCGGCGGGATCCTAGGAAAAAGATGCTCGCTGCCACAGTAGAGGATGTGTCGCTGCGGCACTGCCCCATCCGCAACAACAAGATGGGTCTTAATTCAGCCCCCGGGCCGTGCAAGTAGATGCGGCGCATCACCACGCACCCAAGGCGTCGCCCCAGCTGGAGCCACAAATGCCTTGGGGTTCCTCGGGCAAGTTTTTAGTGTCTGAGGAGGTTTTATAATTTTTGCATGAAAACCGGCACAATCTTCTAAGAGCACATAGGTGCTCCAGGGGTGTTAGCAACAGTCGGGGTGGGAACATCTGAGCCACAACCCTTCATAGTTAGCAAAGCATATTAGACCCCTACAGGCACAATTTGGCTTGTCCTAAAATGCCCGTGGAGGGGAACAGGTGATTTTTGTCCTTGAAGCGTCTGTTGTATCTGGCACATTGAGTATTAAGTGAGATTAATTGCATTCTTGGTGTCTTCAATCCTGTCACCTTCAGGACATATAAAGCACCTAGAAAGCTTTCTCAGGTGGGTCTGCCACATTTTTTTCTTTCCGTTAGTGCTATTTTCTGGATGCAAAGAGTCATTTCACATATGGTATCCCAGGGTTTGAAACCCCACACCACTGCCGCGAACCCGGAAGAGGGGAGGCAGTGACTTTCTCCGAGCTGCCTCCTCGTGGGCAAATTCCTTTCATTAGGATTATTAAATGACTTATTAGACCTGGAGATGCTTAAACATCCATCTGTTTTCCTCCAGAGCCATTGACCCGGAGTTAAGAGAGGCTAGGTAGCCGTTAACACCGACTGATGCTCATAAATATCCTGAAACGATGGGGGCTTGATTGCTATGTAAACCAGTGACCAGGATGAAGATGTCCCCTTCGGGGAGGTGGAGATGGTGGTACCGCAGCTGCAGTCCTTTAGCAGCCAGAGCTGCCCGGCAGTAAATATTTGAGCTATTAAAAAGAAATCTTCAATAAAACTTTCTGGACAGAAAGTCTCCTAAGTAGCACCTGTATTTTAATCTTTTTTTTTTTTTTTCCTTAACCAACGGGTTGATGATTAAAATCAGGGAGCCGAGGCTTGTACAATCTTAATTGGGGAGCAGAGAGTCTCCTAGGATATGTGTACCGTTAAAAATCTCCTTTTTCTCCCTTTCCGGTTTGATAGACATGGCAGCAATGTTGTCCTCATTACTTCGTGTGGAGAGGGTGGGGAAAAAGAAAAAAAGAAAATGCTAACTCCGAGCATGGAGCTGATGAGCTCTGTGGGCTTGTTTGCGGCTTCTTAAGGTTTGAGTATATTTATGGGGAAAGAGCTTTCCAAGGGGCCTCTCTCCCCAGCGTGGCAGGAGATGGGGAGAGATTTGCAGCGGTCCTGCATCTCTCCCAGGCTGCCCCACACTGGAGACGAACCGTTTGCAATGCCATGGAAAAGGGGTCCCGCAGGGCCAGAGGCAGTTTTGGCATCCCCTGCCCTCAGAGCCTTGCAAATCCTCAACTCCTTGACAAGTAAATAAGCAGAAATGTTTTGTTTCGGTCCCTGAATGCTCACATTAGTCATTTGTAATATGCGATCCGCGGTGCTTAATGCCTCTGAGAAAACAACGAATATTGCAGTGGTTAAGTGGTGCTATGCTTCGTTCTGTGTTCAGTCGCGTTTGCTGATAAGATGGCAGTTGCAGAATAATTTGAGTGAAACACTGATGGAGATTTATTAAGAAAATTTGATTTCATGATATTTGGTCATTTGCAAGCAAACGGCTTCCTGGGATGCTTCAGCAATTACAGACAGCATCATTGCGGATGAAGATTTTGGATGTTTTATCACTGCTTATAGAGAACCCGAAAGGTACCAGGGTCACGCAACAGTATTTAAGGCGTAGCTTTAATAAATCAAGGTGGTCTCGACAGCAAGGGGCCAGATTGTCCGTCTCTAGCATCCCTGTGTCAGTGGCACTTTGGGATGCCAGCTGCAGGCTGGACATGGTGCCGTAGGTGTCATAAGGACACAGCTGAAAAATAAAGCCTTTGCCCCAACGAGCCTTTGGTCTAAGAACGAGGCTGATGCGTCTGTTTGCTTTTTCAGTTGTTTTAAGGAGATGTGTTGAGCATCGCTGTAGGCACCCGTGTTGGTCCCCCGTAATGACGGGTTCTTCCCTATTAAGAAAAATCTATTACGAATTTTCTTCTGTATTAGGGAGAAGTCTCAGAAATCATTATGTCCTTTCAGGTAACTAAGTGATTGGGTCGGGAAGAGAGGTGCAAATTAATTTGACTGACTTTTGGCAGAAAAGCTGCAGTGTGTGCTTAATCTTGTTAGGAGACAGCAGAGAGTTCACACGGGCAAGAGCTGGGAGCCCGGGCTCCCTTAGCTCACCCACTGACTCATTCCCAAATGGTTATTTCGGCTGGTAATCATCTTGCAGTTGGTTAAAAATGACCCACACGAAAGCAGATGTCGAGTCTGGGTGCTCGCTGGGGAGGGAGAATTGGGGGGAAAAAAAAAAAGTTGCGAGTGCTGCTCGGCCTTCGTTCCCTCGTTGCCTGGTGGAATATGTCCTCTCTTTCCAGCGTGGCATCATTTATCAGAGGTAATACAACCCCACATAGAATTGATTGCAGAACTTGGCATAAGATACAAGCCCAGTATTTTACACCTTCCCTGCTTGCTAGAAGTCCCCCATGAGATTTCCACACAAAAAAAAAAAAAGAAAAAGAAAAAAAAGTCAATCAAAAGCAGAGATTTCTCTGAATGGAGTCTCTATCAATCAGGTCCCTCCTGGTGAGAGGCTGAATCTGCTCCAGGTGGCTCCCGAGCAGCTTGTCTGCTTTCTCTCAAACTTTTGAAGCTTCCCTCTCCCCATAGCCTTTGGGGTTGTGTCTTGGCAAATGCCATACTTCATCCTGAGATCTTCTCTCAACGAGTCATAGACCAGCAATGAGCCCTTGCGGCCCAGCAATTACTCCAGCAATCGGGAAGGAAGGGCATCATAGAGCAACCAAGCTGCCATGCAAGGTAGATACAGAAAATATCTCCTCAAAAGGCATCCCTAGGAACTAAAATGCACAATCCTACCAGCTTCTGAAAAGCAAGAATGCAGAAAACATTGCTTTTATGGTGCATCACAATTTTCTGCAGGCCCTGTCTCCCCACTTCCAGCTCTGCAGACTGCTCTCCTCTCTATTTCTGTGCTGCAGAGCCTGACATCTGATGTCCCCTTTGCTGAAATCCCCTTTGCTCTGCCAATGCTAACAGTTAGCATCTGGTTTATTCACTCAAAGTTAAAAACCTGGCAATTTTTCTCTGCTTTTATGTAGCTTATACTCTATTGCACTGTGGCAGAAACTGGGAATCTGATTGCTTCTGAGTTAAGGTCTCTATACTTCAAATTGTAGTTATCCTTCATTTTTTATTTTGCTTTCTTCAGTTAAGAACCGGAGTTTTATTTAAAAAAAAAAAAAACTGGAGAAGCAAACATAATTTGAGCTAGGTTTGTGCTCTGTGTTGATTTAAACTGTGTACTTAATTTGCAAGCACAGACCGTTTTGGCTGCTTAGTGGAGATGGATCTGAAGTTGATGTGCGCCATGTCCGTAGTGGGTTTGGGCGTTTGAGCCATTTTCCCCCTGTGGCTGGATGCTTTCCCTAGCGTGCCCATCTGCTGCGGTGCCCAGACCTCTTGTTTTGCGAGGCTTTTGGGGTTGAAACCCAAGAGCATCCCGTTTTGGCACATCCTGCATCACTTAGCATCAGGACTATCTCTCGGATCAGCCTTAGTGTCTCTCTAGTGAGAGAAACTTTAACCAAACCCATACTGCACCTTGTCAGACCCTGCGGGTCAGCAGTGCCGCTCTGCGGATGACACTGAGATGGGGCACTAGACTGTAGGAGAGAAATCTGTGTTTGGGGTTCCTGCTTTACTTCCTACTTCAGCCCTTCTGCGGTTTTGGCTTCAGTTTGTCCCAGCGTGCATCCAAATGAAAAGGTTAGAGGGATTTGTTTAGCTCTACTTTTTTTCCAGTTCAGGCTTGGCTGCGTGGGGTCAGCCGGTTGCCTCTGCAATTTGTAATTTGCTTCTGCTTCAGGTCTATTATTATATTAACAACAATAAGCTTTCAAGCTGTCAGCCCCTGCTTCGCTGCTAATAAAATATGTTGTGAATAATGCAGCCTTGCCGGGCAGCCGAGTAGCCCAGGAGCAAAGGGAAATAACCCGATGCAATGACTAACAAAATTATAAGGTGTGGAAGGGATAATGACCTGAGTTATTACATCACTGTACAGAAGCTTTTAGTATTTCGGACAGCTACGTTGCTCTGACCCAACACCGCTTTACTTTTAATTTACTAATAATTACTAATCCCTGAAGGTGGCCATTTGTAGGGACTCGGGACGTTTCCTCACTGGTTGAATAGTCGAGGGAGTTCCCATTTGGGTTTTGTCTCCAATAATCCATCTCTCCTGAGTTGCTTCTGGTTCGTACCATTGCTGATGAGCTAACACGCTCCCCCTCCTTTGATGTGTTCACTGGGAGCCACTCCTTTCCCTCCTCAGTGGCTTTTCAGACCTTTTTGGTAGTTGGTTCCCATAACCCTGTATCGCATTTGAAACGTAGCTGTGCCCATGACAGATACGGGACACCTTATCTCCTGAAGGTACCTAACGGGCTAAGCCTCTTCTCAGCAAGAACAGGGTTGGCCAAGACCCATAAAGCCATTAAGCTGTCGAGATGCCAGGAAAACTAGCAGGAACGAGGAGCATGTATGTCTAAGCATCTCAGCGAAAGCAAGGCAGGAATGGCAGCTGGTAAGAAAACACAAAACAGGGTCTTCCAGGATGAGTGCCTGCAAGACTGACTTAAAGGCAAAAGTAAGGAAAAAGAGCATTTTTCACTGGCGTTGGACTATCTCCCTGCAACGAAACCCTGCCTGCTTTCGCCTCTCTGTCCTCTTACATGAGTCATTTTTTTCCTGCTCTGCCTCCTGTCACCACTACTTACTCTGATGTGGAGTCTCAGGCGGGTCAACTGGGAAAGCTATCGTGATCCAAAATGTGCCAGCTTAGGCTAAGTTAGTCGAGACTAATAAGATCTACCAGACTGCCTCTGAATAGCTGACTTGGTTGGGAGCGTTTATCTCTAAAAGCCCTAGATAGAGCGCGTGAGGCTTTCCAGGATCTGGCAATGCTTTTAAGAAGCCACCAGGGAGACACGGAAGTGCAGAGTGGTTCCAGCTGTGCCCTGCCTCGTTTTCTGCATTTCATGTTTCATTATTGAGGACGGCAGCGGCGAGACTGTGTCTGCTCACCCAAGGCTGAGGGACTGCTCATACATAACCCTGATAAAGCTGTCACGTACTTCCCTGTTGCTCGTACTCCTTTGGCACGAAGTGTTAGGTTGAAACTTCAGTGGGATGTAAGGAGACCCTGCAAATGACTAGGAATAGGGAGTTATAACAACAAATGGTTTCAGAAAGATTAAAGAAAAGTTGTTTGAGGGATAATTTGGTGCAGTGAGAAATCCTACATCTCTCCCAAAGCACCAGGGACAGGTTTTCGGGCTGGGGGTCTCCTGGGTTTAGCTAGTCTGGTGATGTTCAAACTTTTTTTTTTCTCTTCTTGTTTTTCCTTGTCTTTTGGGACAGCCTGCATGCCCCCCAACCCTTGCTTGGATTTCCTCTGACAGTGATAGGACGTTCATAAAAAGATTTTTTCTTGAAGTCAGATTTCAAGAATTTCCCTTGTTTACCCAGAGCTCCTTCTCCATCCATGCAGCTTCATTAATCACCCTGGCATTTATGCACCTTACCAGCACTTTAGCTTTGGAGCTGCCACTTAAAACAAGGCCATCGGGCCCATTTTTGCCGCAAAGAGGATTTTCTGCTGCAGCTGAACATCTCTCCGTGCTTCTCATCCCTCTGCAAGAGGCAAGTTTATGTCCCCACATGCTGACCTCTGCAGGATATTGCCACCGGCTCTGCATTTTTCCCATGCAAGGATTGTACGACTCAGTCTGAGATCCCCCTTTTAGGTAGCCTGGGGTGCAGAAATACCTCACTAGCCCGGTGAAAGTATTTATGGAATATCCTCCCCTATTATTCCTAAATAAGCCTGCATGTGTTTCTGAGCTGTATGGGAAGGATATCATTTGGAATATAAAATGCGCCAAATAAATTCTTTAAAATAGAGAAAAGGAAAATCTTGATTCAATGAGCCGCTCGGTGATCACATGGAGCACTAAAGATCTGAGCCTTTTCATGATTAATGTCAAATTAATTACAAAATAAAGCCCTTAAATTTCTGAACACCTAGTTTGAAGATTTTTTTTGGAGGGAAATTTTGTTCCTGATTATTGTGGGATCCAGGACATCACTGGGTATTGTTGCAATGTCGGCATCGCACTCCTGCTGTTTTCCCCGCTGGAAAGGATCAGAGCACTGTTTCCGTGTAGCTAATCTGCGAGCTTGTAGCACAAGATGAGAAAAACCTTGAATTATGAGCGTATTTGCTATTTTGAGATAACTGCTTTGCATATCCCCATTGAGATGAGGTTTCCAGGCAGGGAGAAGATCACAAGAAACTCATATTGTTTAGCATGGAAAAGGCAAAAATGGGGAAGGATTCGCTGAAGGCGAGTGAGTCTCCGCAGGGCGCAGTGGGACGTGGTCAGTTCTCACTGCAGCCAGCGTTTCCTAATATGAGCGCAAGGAGGCATTTGATGGAATTAATGGCTGGTAAATTTGGAAGAAATAAAAAGTGATAATCTTTCAGGTTGTCTTTAGTCAGCCTCCAAAGTTCGCTGTCACAGAATCACAGAATGGTTGAGGTTGGAAGGAACTTTGGCTCCCCCTGCTCAAGCAGAGTCACCTAGAGCACGTTGCCCAGGACCTTGTCCAGATGGCTTTTGGGAGGTTACTGTGTATTTTAAAAAAGAGCTGAATTAATTTTACAATTGATAGAATTTATAGTTCAATAAGACCATACCATTTACAGCAGATAATCAGCTTGCAGGCTTACAGATTGCTGCCAGAGTTGGGAAACACCTTTTCCTTCCCTTTTTGTTCAAAAGACTAGTCTCTTGCTCCTGGCAGGGTGCCAGAGCGGATGAACCCAGTGATTTGATCTGTCCTAGCATTCTTCCTCTGCTCATTCACTGTGATAAGGGGGCAGTTTATGCCTGTGGCGCTGGAGGACGGTGGTGGGGAAGGTCTCCTGCATCTTCCAGATGTTAGGGTGACACGTGGGGCTTGAAGCGGAACCCAGCATGGCTAAAAGCTCCAACTGAAGAATTGGGTCCTTTGCAAGTCGGGACGAAACTTGGTGCTGTGCACGGCTTTCAGTGCTGGTTTTATTGTGTGCGGCACAGAGCAATGTTTGATGAAAAGCATGAGCACGGTTTCCCGGAAGAGCCTGATCCCATGGAGTGTGCAAGTGCTGGTGCTGGTGCAGACCGTGCCTAGCTGGGTATTTCTTAGTCAAATTAATTACTGCATGGAGTAATTAATTCCTGCACACAAGAAGTATAGAGCGTGGAGGGAGCTGTCATCATCTGGAAAAGATTTACCCAACGGATTTGTCTGCAGAAGTTTGCAGCGTATCCTAAGAGCTGCCACTGAAAAGCCCGTAGGTGCGTAAATACTAAACTGTGCTATTTAGCTGGGGTCTGGGTAATTTACTGGTGCAATTACTTGCTATTTGGGTTGGTTTGCCAACCCAACAAACCCAGAGCTGAACATCTCCCTCTTGGCCAAGGCAGCTTCTGCAAAGCTGCTTGAATAAAGCCCCCAACTTTACCTCAAACCTGGACTAGGCAGTGCACTTCAGCAGTGGTTAGCAACTTCTGGTGGACATACATACGCTCGGCAAACTAATTAAAAGGATATTTTGTTATTTTAAAACCATGCTGCATATACTGAGCAAACTCACTTCCTTTCCTGGATTATGAATATCTGCTGAGGCTATTACGAGCCTGTTCCCTTCCTCCTGATTATGCTGGTTATTTCTTGGCTCCCCTCAACTAGACCCTGAAAAATGAACCGGGCTGGCTTCGTTTCTATTTATACTCAATTCTAGATTGCTGCTGTTGCAATTTTTGGATTCCAGACGTTGCAGTGGGCTGTCAGTCAGCTGAAAAATCATGTTTTCCCAGGCATTTTGAGTAGTCCTCCATCTACCTGCGCGTCCATCGCTTTGCACGCTCTTCTAGCTGGTGGCTTTTGTAAGCACACAGGACCTGTTGGGTCTTAAGGCTGTTTAGAGAAGTTGGTCGTGACGGCAAACAGACAGTTTTCACACTGGAGCGATTACTGGGCTTTGCACTGGGAACGGGTGCTTGGGACGTTGCTGATGGTTGCTCCAAGCCATTAGGGTAGTTTGATCTTTGGTGCCTCCAAAGCGGGCGAGTTTGGAGCCATGCGGCTGCTGTGCTTCCTTGCAGGGATAACTCAGGGTCTTAGGGCTTGTCCCTAAAGCACCCTCGAATGCAGGATGTAGGCATGAATTATCTTCCAAGAAGCCTTTGCACCTGCCGCTGAACAAATCCCATGTGTACCCACATCTGCTTTGGACCAGGAGCCTGGAAGCACAGGGTGGGAGGGAAGAAAAAAACAACAACCAAAATACAAAATCCCAAACTGAGTGGGATCGGAGAGCAAAAGTTGAATTGCACTTTTCTGTATTTCCCAGTTAGGACTTGGAATGTCATAACTGGAATAGCTTATTTTCTTTCTTTTTTTTTTTTAAAAAAAAGGCTCAGCTTTTAAATGTGAAAGATCTTTCCATCTTTCTTCTCAGAAATAGCTCTGAAAATGAAGCAAAAGCAAAGTACAGGACAAAAAAAGGAATTCTTTTGGAAATATTCATAGCACTGGTTTCTGATATGTTACTCGGCAGAAAGTAGAGCCGGCCTGGCCTCTTCCCGACCAACAGGAGCTGGAGGCAGCCAGCTCCCCAGGTGCCAGAGGAAAAATTTTTTACAGACATCCTTTTCTTCCCATAATGTGCAGCTTTGTATTTAAAACAAAGAAAGAAAGGCATCTAGAGTGGGATCTCCCAGCCGTTCTCCTTGGCTGATCTCCGTTGCCTTTTGATAGCGTTGTGCTGTCTTTCTGCCATGCTAGCTCCGTAAATATGCTTGGCTGATGTTAATACTAGGTATATAAAAGAGGTGTCTTGTTTTTCTCATTTAATAGCTGAGAGTAACCTCGGTGTGGTGCTTCTTTATGCAGTCAGGACAGATGAGCTGTGTAAGTTGCTGTACCAAAGCGCAATATATATGTTAATCTAACAGTATTTGAAAATCTTCATACAGCTCTTGGCATTCGCTGGCGCAAAGGTGTATATTATCAGGCGAAAGTGAGCATGCAGGGAAGATCCTCACGGCTCGCTGTAGAGGACAGGGTGTGTTTGAGGAGGCTTTCCAGCCAAATGCAGGCTGGTGTCGCAGGGGTGGTGGGAGCCGGGGTGTTTCTCCAAGCAGAGTGATGGAAAACGGCTGGGCCGGCTGGGTTGCTTGCAAGCCAGAGAACCCCGCAGCCAGCCCAAGAGGTGCCATCTCCTCGGGAAGGGACAGACGGACACGGCTGCAACACAAGAGACCTCCCTGGACCTCACTCGTGCAGGCGGATGCTGAATCGAGGGATGTTTTTATATGCGTGAACCAGCAAGGAGCTGGAAAGTCCAAGGGTCGGCTGAGCTTCACCGTCCAGTAAACTCGTATTGTGGTTCTCCTGTGCAGGGACCTCTCGTAGTGTGGGAAACTGCGTTTTCCGTGAAGATCTTTGAGCCTCCCTTGAGCGTGAAGCATGCTGTAGAAATGTTAAGAAGGAGCTGGTGAACTCCCAACCCTTTTGGTAGCCTGTGACCATAAATAGACTGTATAGAGGCCTCCATCATAGATATCTGAATGTCATTTTTGAAGATGGATGCACAGCATGCCACCTGCCTCCCTTGTGTCCTGTTGGGCAGGATACTTTCCATAACGAAGCCATTTCCCTTTCTCTTGCCTTACTGAGATGCGCCGTGTTTCACGCTTGCGTTTACCACTGCGATCGGGACTATTGCTATAGTTCACTTGAAATACTGCATTTACCTAGGAATAAATAAGGGGAATAAAGCATTCAGGATAAAAATACTGCCTTGGAGCTAATGGGAGTCTGTCTGGATTTCAACAATTAGCCGGTCCCTGATGGAAGGGTGTAGGTGTGGGAAGATGCTTGTGCCCGGCCAGGGACTTCATCTCTCTGTTACCCAAAATACCACATTGCTGCTGCCCAACAGAGGGGTTTGTATGGCAGATGGTGTGCTCACAACCCCTCCTCAATTTTGGTAGTGACAGTTCAGTTCTGGTTGCTTTCCTGAGCTTTTTGTGTGTGATGCTCTTTGATTTTTCCACATGTTTATCTGTGTTTGTAATAGCAGTCATTAAAAGAGAGATGTCCAAGTGAGAACTCCGAAGTGGGACCGTCATTCCCACCATGGCATCCAAATTCACCATTTCAGCCTCTTGTTGAGGTTAGCCCAACCCTGCTTGTCTGAGAAGTCAGGGGAAGTAAGTAGTACAAATCTAATTTAGAAACATCCATTAGGGAATAGAGCATGAAAGTGCTAAAGCAGCAGCCAAGCTTGTAACTCTACCATGAACTTCTGAACCTGTCCCTGCAAATTGTAAAAGATCTGGAAATGCCCCATATTGATGAGAAAAACCCAAGTACCAGTTTTTTTTTTTCCCCTCTCTGTTTCTCTCTAGCACGTGCCAGCTTGTTGGGAGAGCCAAAGTTTCGGTGTGTGCTTCCAAATCTGTAGGTTGAACGGAGTCATTCGGAGCGTGGTTTAACAAGGGTACTAAAAGCACACGTGAAGCTCAAAGCAGCAGCTCTCTGCTGCGGGGCTGTATGGCCCACTGCGTTTCTGGAGCGGGAAAGGGCCGCCTGGTGCTATGGCTGTACAAATAATAAATAACAGCTATAAAATCTCTTGCTGAATCGGCTACTTCAATGGTAATTTAAATTAAATGAGGTTAATCCCTTAGCCGAAGGACGCTTGCAGAGTGGCTGTGCTGGCGTGACTGCAGAGGCTATGGAAGAGGTACCTGGGTGAGGTTTGAGAACATGAAATACAAAATAATTTTCTGATTGTGTATATATATTTTTGTTTAATTTTCCCTTGTAAATATTCCTGTCCTTTTAATACAGTCTTTGCAGGGTTGTCTCCAGAAAGCTATTCTGCATCTGAAGCGCTATATGCGGTTGCTGAGCCTAAAGCTGCAGTGAACAGCAGAGCTTGGCCATTGCTGCTTGCCTGCTCGTGTTAGTGCGCATTTTCTATAGTCCAAATCTGATTTGGTGGCAAATAGGAAGCTATAAAGAAAGATTTATATTAACCCAGTACGAGTCAAGTGGTTTTGCTGAGAGCAACATCTTGGCCCTGCCAGTGCTGTGGCTTAAGAGATTACTGTGAGCTCCCGTCAGCAGAGGCGCAGAGCCACAAAGCTCAGGCAGTAGCCCATGCTGGGCTGGAATATTGAATCCCATATTTTCCTCAAGTGTAGTTCTGCTCTAAAAAGTGACTATAAAAATGCCATCGTAATGGTCCCTGTTTACCGCCACTCAGCGATTTCTAGATCAAATCTGCTCCATTGACAAGCGTTAAGTTTTTTTTTTTTTTCTTTTTTCCTTCCTGCCTGCCAGTACCAATTTATTCTGGAATCAGAAAGCTGAGTTTATCATATCCTCAGCGGTAATGGTAATATAAAAACGCGACTGGATCCCTGGGCGACTGTTCTGTGGCTGAAACATGGGCCAGAAAGCGATGCCATTACTGTCCCACTGCTGCATTGGCTCGGCCGAGGTAAAAGGAGGAAAAACAGCAAAAAGAGTTGGCTTCCTTTAGACAAGTCAACTGAGCAAGCCAGGCTATGGTTACTAACTCTCTTTTGGCGATAAATTTTGCTCTAAATTTCGCATACAGGATTTTTTTTTTTTTAACCTTGTCATAAGAAAGGAGTCGTGTAGAGCTGCTCCTCCTTGCTCTTCCCTTCCACTGGTTGCAGAATGGCCTCGGGAGCTGGGTTTGGGTCCACGTTTTACATTAGAAGCCTGAAGTTAAGAGCGATAAAATCTGCTTTAGCTACAGTTTTCTCTGCAGTAAGGGGACTGTTCATTTTGGAGCTGTCATTGGGAATAATTTAGTGCTGGCTGGGGACAGACCTGCTGATGTCTTACTATAGGTAACATTTCTTCATTTGTAGGATCTGTGAATGATGAAATGCTGGATTAGTGTTCCTGAATGCATAGTTCAGGCTCGTGAAGAGCACCAGTTACTCCAGACAGTATACCCACCTGCGGATCGTCTGTATGGAAATGCACAGAATAGCTAAATGTGATTAAGAGCTGAAATTCCATTGCAGGGCCTGAGAGATAAACTGCAATCACTGGTGCATTATTTTATATAACAGATGGGTCTGAGAAATTTCTTAGGTGGCTTCAGCGCATGCTTTCAGATGATGGATTTGTTAGTAGGAAGCTATTCAGATTTCAGATGCTTTTGTTCTGAGCCTATCATCTGGTGAGAAGCAAATCTAATTTTTTTTTTACCTGTTTTTAGTTCTTGCTCTTCTAATACTATTAAGTCCTTTAAGGTCTGTAGAAGATGTGATGGGTTTCTGAGTACAGTCTGTGCGGCAGAGGGCAGGCAAGGTACTCCAGCAGTGTTCGGGGAGATGGAAGCCAGAAGATTGGGTAGGAATGAAAGCTGAGGAGCATTTTCTGCTTGAAGGGCAGCGATTCTGAGTGCTGCAAAGTTTTACAGGCTGTTTTAGTCTTCCTGACTAAAGACTCATCCCTGTGGGGGATGAGCTATGGGAGAAGGTTGTAGGGGAGCTGAGCGGAGCCGTGGGAATAGAGCATAGCTCAATTGGCTAATGGCTGATTGCTTTAATGGCCCTGTCGCCGTTGTTTCTTCGCATTTTAGCATACGTCCTTGCAGTGGGAAGCGGATATGCAAAGAATGACTGGTGATACGTGCTGGGTCCCCAGCAGACAGTCAGAGCACCTTGCAGGCTTGAATGCAGGTGTCCTCATATGCTCCCGTGGCCAATGTCTCTATTTTAGCTATCTGTAGACTGCATTTTCCCATAGGAGGTGAGGCACATCAGGGCTGCCTGCCTTGCCTGCTCCAGCACCTAAAGGGAGTCCTCGAGACTGGGCTCACCACCATGCAGACATCAAAAGCATGAGTAAGAGGGAACGATTTTGCTTGCTTCGGGGTGCTTGGGACTTTCCACACTGGAGAGCGCTGACGCATTGCTGGGTGGTCTCGGCACTGCTGGCAGATGTGCGAGAAAACACACGGTGCTGACAGCCGCTCCAGAGTTTGCTCTTCCCCAACGATGTAGTCTTCGCAAAAGCCAAAAAGAGCATTTCTGCAAATTTGAAGCATTTCTAACTAAAGTGCTCTGAAGTGCGTTATGGAAGCATCTTTCTCAATTGACTGTAGAGGGGACTTGAGAGCCTAAATCCAGTGCTCTGAGTTATGGCTTAATTACATGCTTGATGCCAGCCAGAACCTGCTGTGCAAATCCCTCTGTGCGTGACGCGCGTGAAGCATTGTGGGCAATAAAACTGTCGCCCGACCACATGGTCTCAGCCGTGATGGTCCCTGACTCCACACCGAGCCCTGTGCTGCTTGGGGATAGGATTTGCTTTTCTTGTGCCCAAAATACTTCATTTCAGGCAGAAGTTGTAAACGCTCAGGGGTGCAAGTGATAAAAGCCTCCCGTGGTTTTAAGCCTTACTGAAAACAGAGAAACACTGTTTTCAGTGCGACGTTTAGTACTTATCTTCTCCGTGTATGGAGAAGAGAACGGTTGCTGTTTTTCCTTTGGAAAAGGCATCAGATGGAGTTTTCTCCTGCTGGGAGTGTTTGAAACTGTTCATCTTTTTCATGTGGCTGGCACTTCTCTTCTGCGCCGGCTCTGCAGAAACGCTGGACTTTCTAGGAGAGGAATGGCAATTTGTATAGTTAGAGGCAAACATTTCTAGATGCTTTCTAGAGAGGGAAGCATCATGCTGATTCTTGGTATCTCAGGAGTGTTGGTGGAGGGTTTGAAGGCCACGATCTGACAATCTTGAGCCAAACTCACCTATGATAAGGACTGACCAGCTCACGAGTGTTTCAGCATCTCTACTTTGGCCTTGGGGTGCTGCTTGATGGTTTAAAGGTGCTTGGGACGTCTGGAGATGGGCAGTTAGTGTTTTCTGGAGAACTCGTTCTGGTATGTGATATCCTTCTGTAGCTGGAGGGGCTTGGGCTTCATGTTGACATGGGAAGTCAAAATGTTTTGTCCACCCTCTTTGCTAAGATCACTTAGTGCTTGCATGATTGCTGTCGCATGGATGAGTGCTGGAGGGCTCTGTGGGATCCCGTTGGATGCTCTCGTGGTATTTTCGGCAAAGCCCATAAAATAATATTGTTTGTAATAAAGTGCACCTCATTCCTGGAGCTGCGGCTGCTTCTGGGCTAGAGACCTAGTTGCACTGCTACTTGGTAGGGAATTCAGCAAGGGTAATGAAGAACAATTCATTAGATAATTAGGGGAGAGTTTAGGAGAACAGTCTGTAATATTATCTGTATGAATCCTGGCCTTCAAGCTGTGTGCTGGCACCTGTTAAAAGGCTCCTCCTGCTGGAATGCTCAGAGCTCATCGAAGGTGACTTTTGGTGAAGGCAGCAGTGTTACTGAGATGTTGGTTCCTCAAGGAGGAGTGTGACGTGCTGAGTCACCAACCTTACCCCTCTTTCCACACCATCTACTCTTTCCTTAGGGCACGTTCCAGATTTTTTGTATAGTCTGGCAATATTGCTGTCCCAGCCTGACGTGCCTTGGGCCACTGACCTCATTTCACCCTCGTACGGGCTGTTTAGCTGCAGACGAAGCAAACACTCAGGGATATATGGAGCTGCTGAATGATGTCACAGTTGTGCCGGGGCATTGATTTTTCACCAGCCAAGAAAGCTTTTGTAAGAAAGGAATACAGCCTTTTAAAGAGAGCCAAAAACTCGCAGTAGATTGCGTTCTGCAATGGGTCACTGGAGGATCAGTGAATGATACTTTGCAACCCAAATCTTGGGAAATTCAATTTAAAAGATATTTGCAGGTGTATTTGTGTTCATGTGGAAGATGAGCCCCTGTGCAAACATGTAGATATTGTTCCCTACTACTAATAAGTCATAGTCGGGTGGGATGGAGTGCCTGTCCCAGTGTTCTGCCATCCGTTTGTTATGGGTGGAAGTAATTAATGCTTGATGGAGATCAGAGAGAGGGCAGCAGTTTCCTCAGTTTATGGGCCCATATAATTCTCAAATGTTTGGAGCCTCACCATTATAGTTTATTCATTTGCTGCCAGAATATTAGTGCTATATTTCTTTTTAAATATCCACTCAACCAGTGCTAAATTGCAATGATAGCTGTGGAGGTGATTTATGCCAGCTGTAAGGATCCTGCGTAAGTACTCACCATTCACACAAATGCTTGCACCAGTATGTCATTACAGGGAGTGGCTGATTGCACAAATATAGAGGAAATGGCAATATCTCCTAGTGAATTAAATGCGCTACCCTTTCATGCATCTCTGTGGTGCTAGTGTTTAACTGTTCTCAAAGGGTAGAATATAGGGGTATGGATTTTCATCCACTGGCCACATTTAATGCCATCCTGTAAAATAAATAAATTACAAATACAGCTGGTCCTGCCCGGTGACAAGAGAACTGATTTTGAAGGCAGAGCTTTGTGTGTTAGGCATGCTATATATTATGCAGCAGCTTGTCTGCAATGGTAGACTATTACATTTGGCACACTGGCTGCTCCTAGTTCATAAAAAAAAATAGTATTAAAGCCAGCATAAGACTACCTTAGCCTCGGGCAGAATCTTAGGCCCTCAATGAGTTCTTCCTTAAAAACAGCAAACTTGTATAAAACCAGAGATGACATCCCTGCTCTTTCTGCACCGTTGTATGGCAACTGTGCCCAGAGGGGCGTGGGCAGACATCGAACTGATTGCATCGAAACATCTCTCTGTCTTGCCTTGCAGAGTTGCTTGACATGCCCCACTGGGATATTTCAGTCTCGGAGGCCGAAAGGAAAACCTTAGCCTTGTAAACACGTCTCTGACAACTTTTATGGCTCTGCTCTCCACAGCTCCAGCCCCATCGCTCTTCTCTGTGGCGAGATTGAACCTGACAGCGTGAAGGATGGATAATATTTTGCTTGTCTGACTTACTTGTTTGCCAGGTTTCTGATAATACAAAACAAGCACAGATTTAAAGAGCAATCCATGGCGACTCTTTGAAGGGAAGAAGATACCAAAATAGGTTGTCTGGATGCATTTTCCCTCCTGGTTTATGCTGATGCTTGAAAGAGCAGTGCCTTGCCGTATGGTCTCCTAACACGGCCAGCCAAATCACCTTTTGAATCATGAGGTTCTTCATATTCCCCTGGTGTTTTTGTGAGTCCAGATAAGTCAACCTCTCCCGTGAATACCTGAGTGGGAGTTTGTATTTAAAAAAGCCACTGACAGTCCTCTCCCATGGTTGTCTCACAAGGGCACCCCAAAAGCTGGCTAGGCTTGTGTCTCCACTGCCCTGCCAGTCTCCTGGCACCCTCAGGACCTCCCTGAACACGTCTCTGTAGGTGACTGAGCCCATGAGGACCTTTGGGCCCCCAGTTCAGAGGACGCTGGGCTAGAAGCACATCCAGGTCGGCAGGGTGGTCAGGGACCGACTAAGCGCGGGTTTCAGGCACAAGTCTGCCCTTCAGCTTTGGTACCCAGGCTGCTGGGTGTCGTGAATCCCGACACTCTTCCTGTATGTTACATTGGGAATGGCGCTGCCTCTGGGTTTGTGCATCCCGCTCTGGGAAGGGGCTGGGGCAGGTGTTGATGTGGGGTTTTACACTGTCTTTGTGACTTTGATCTTGTCTGAAGTGATGTTTCTGTACCGTGGAGAGGTGAAAAACACATCGCTCTGTTGATTTTTAATAGGCTGCTTGGCCAAATGTACCTCTTTCACCTGTTGGCCTCTCCATCCATTTACCAAGTATTTGCTGTCTCTTATTGTAGCATTGGAGACCCTCCATGTAGAAATTTAGAGCAGTTATAAAGTCCTGAATGGACCTTATATAACTTTTTTGCCTTTCCAATTTTCTAAGCAAAAATCTTATCTCTGCTTGGGATGAGGATTTGGTTTCCTTCTGCTCTTAAAATTGGGAGGGAGATGAAGTTCTTTCTGTTGGTTAGGTAGGAGTTATTTTCTTGCCAAGCTGTCACTGCTGTCTCGTTTTCCTTTGGAAAGGGATTCTGCTTGGGATTTGATGCTTCAGAAACCTTCTTATTGCAGGTATCAGTTGCGATTTGTGATTTGCAGCTATCATTTCATTTTAAATCATGTACCGCTCTCTCCTGCTAGAGCATGAACAAATGGACCGTCATGATGCGCTTGTATCGAGCCAACTGGACTGTGCTGTTCCTAGCACCTTGAGTGAAATAATGACATGGCTCAATGCCACTGCCTGCTCAGCGGGTGCCACAGAGAGAGCTGGGAGCTACGAGCTACGAGCTACGGGAGTATATTGTGCGTGCATGAGAAGCTCAGAAGCAGGGTCGTCTTTCTTCCTGAACCAGATCCTTTCTTGTCACGTCACATAGGTTCCTGCACAACCCTGTCTCCATCCTAGTGATCTCCTCCCCCGACCCTCTCAATGTCTCTCTCTCAGCTGTAACACATCTTTTTGGGAAAGCCTCAAATAGAGGATTGAGTCTACAGAGGATGGTTATTAGAGCTAGCTGGAAAATGAGCACAATTCCCGGTTGGATAAATGTTGATTAAAATGGGGGAGGGGGAATCATTAAAGTTCTTCATGGAAAATTTCCACCTTCTGATGACCTGTTGAAAATTAAAATACATTGATTAGAACATTGCTGGTGGGTGTATCATATCTAGCTCAGATGCTTCATGTTCATGGGCTGGCTGGACTGCTGAACCATGTGACAATTCTCCATTGTACCTCATGATCTCCTTATAAAGAGAAAGGTCCACAGCACCCTGGGGCCCTTGGTTGTGGTGGGCCATAGGAGATGGATTTTGGCTCACAAATTGGAAAATGGCCTATATAGAAACCAAAAGACCATGAAATTCTGCGGAGAAATCTCCAAGTGGAGATGCTTCTACTTTTGAGTGCTTGGTTTCCTCTCTCTGCTTTCCCATTCCCCTACCTCGATCCCTGAAAAAACTAAAGAAGCAAACATTTTTGGAGGAAAAGGGGAAAAAAAGATGGAAGATAGTTTTGCCGCAAAAAAATGTTCTGGCCAAAAGTATTCCAGCAGCTCTGTTACTATTTTGTGTCAGTGAAATTATCCAACCAAAAGTCTGTGAATCAGAGATTGCTTTTAAATCAAGATTAATATGAAGGGACCAGGGGGAAGAGAGAAATTAGTATCTGAAGGAGCAGGGCATTTTCATACAACATGTCCCTTGTTCCTCACCTCGTCCAGCAAACAAGCACCTTCTACTTGCTAAACAGAGAGCTGCGAGCATCCTTCTCCTGAAGTCGATCCTTTGCATGACTCCTTTGGTCACAGCGACCCGATGTCGGTGCCACTTTGTCCAGATGAGATTTGTCTCCTTGCTGTCTACCACCAGCTCCGCTCACGCTGTACATCTGTAAGGTATTTGAGAGTGGTCTCAAGGTGGGCAACACCATGGTTTTCCCAAGGGTCTTTGCTGTCAGGGAGAGATGACCTGATCCCTGTTCGCAGCGCTGAGGGGATTTTGCTGTTTTTTGGAAAACGTCTCCCTCATTTAGCTCTGGAAAGTTCCTTCGTTTTCCTTTCCACTCTGTTGTCCACAATGCTCTTGGAAGCAGCTTGATGAGATACATGTCTCTAAACCTTTGCATCTCTCAGTTGTGGAGAAAATGACTGTGAAGGATGCTAATTTGCTTGCTTTTCCGTGGTTAGTACCTTAATCAAACAAATAGTATCTTGCCTTGTCAGTGAGCTCTAGTCTGCATCTGTGTCTGGATTTCGAAAAGTAATTTGCAGACTTCAATTACTTGCTTTTACCATCATTTTGCTCCATATTGAAAGCATAATTTGTCAGCAGATACTCTCGTCCTGTATACGCTGATTCTAAACAGTGGAATACCTTTTCTTCTATTATTCCAGTCAGGCCCACTCTTATTTTGAATACCAGGCTTTTTCTGGACTATTGGTTTGACACGCAGCACGATGTACATCTGTTGTTCTGAGCTTTTTAAGGTGCTGTCTTCTGTTTTGTACATCAAGTGTGTTTGAGACACCTATACTCTGCTTTCTAATTTCACGGGATGTGCATTTTTTTCCTTTAGGCACTAAAGCAGGGATCGTTGTGTCATTCAAATACCATTTCACAAATTTAAAAACATGTTTGCCTTTGCACTTAAACGTGAATTTTCAGATGAGCTGTCAAAAGTAACTAGTGATCCATCAGAGAAAAAAAATCTGGAAATTTTATAGGTTATTCTCAAGGTAGGTGTTTCTTTTTTTTTTTTTCCTGGTTTGTGCTGAACCCTATTTTTATTTCAAGTTAAAAGATTAATAACAGCAAAAAGCGCTGCTGTCCCCTAAAACAAATGCACTGAGGTTAAATCATTTTGTTTTGCCTTGCCTTTACTGTCTTGATTGTACCGTGGCAGTTGATAAATACTGGTGTTGCCCTTTCCAAACAGCTATATTCTTTCATCCTAAGAATTTGATAATGGTCCACATCCTTCCAAATCCATGTCGTATATCACAGAAACAAAATGAGCTGGGTAGGGGAGAGAGAGAATCCACTGAATCCTGTTTTTTTGTTGCATGTATTTGTGATTCCTTTCTGCCTGGGAACAGGGCTGAGCCTTGCAGAAGATTGCCTGGAGGCATCCCCAGTCGCCACTTGAGCAATAATACTGCTCTGTCATCCGTGGCTTGGCGCTGCCTTCCCAACGGGTCCCCTTTAGCAACCTTGTCCTGCAGGGAAAGGCTCTCATTTCTCCATCCTTGCTTTATTTAATTTGATTTTCACTTCTCTCTGGTTTCTCACTTAGCCCTGGTGGTGCTCTCGTAGAGAGAGATGCCGGACATGAGTAGTGGGAGCAGACAGCGTGTGGCTGCCTCGCCATTCCCTGCGGATGCATCTACGTGAGCATTTTAGTTGGATCAGGAGTGTGCTTTTGAAGTGAATCTCCGAGTCAGCCCCATTTACTGTGCTTTGGTTTGCTTTGAGGAACAGGCTTAGAGCATGTGGGCTGGATTCCTTGAGGATGAAACTTAGCCAGAAGATGTGCTCCAGTCCAAGTATGCACGCATTCCGTGGGAGCAGGCTAGAACTGGTCCAAAGGAATACAAAGCCCTGAGATATGTCTAGTGTCAGGTCCTCATCACCAGCTGTTTTACTCTATAGGTCTTCTCCTCATCCATGCTGTTTGCTAATTTAGGCATTCCCTGTGTTATCCCTTGTTTTAGTCTCTTGAGCTAGACTCTTTGCTGCTCCTTTTGCATGCTAGTTCTTTGCTGAGCCACTAAGCCTTGTGGTGACCCTGCCTGAAAATTTCCATACTGTTTTCTAGCTCTTGATACTTCAGCAGGTTCCTCATTAGGACAAAAGTTTATGTTCTCCACCATACTATGATCATGGTCCTGGTGCAGTATTTGGCTGTGCAAAGCCACAGGTGTAACCACCTGATTTGCAAGGGTGGATGAACACCAAGAGCCTTAGTGAGGATTGACGCTTGATGATGGCCCTGAAGAGCAGCAGAAAATAACTGCTTCCTTGGAAACGTGTCCTTGCGGAGTCCTTGAAGAAATGTAGATGATACCCCCAAGTGCCTGGATTTAAGCTGCATCTCAGATTGTCCCCTGGGCTCACTGTTGCCCAGGGACAGATACAGGATTGGGAACCAGTTGTGTTTTGTCCATACGTAATTTGACACATGCTGGATTGTGGGTAGCTGTGCAGGTTTCTCATCTTCTCGTGCTGCGCAGGAGAAACATCTGCCAAGGCCACACATGGGCAGGGCAGGCTCTTGGCAGTTGCCAGCAGCCTTTCACGGTCCTTGGTGGTTGCTTGCAGAGGGGATGGAGGAAGGTCCCTTCCTTTTCGTTTCACTATGTATGTGGTTTATTTTTCTGGGATGGGATGGGAGGTCCCAGAAATGCAGCTAAAGTGGGCCCCAGGCCCCTGTCGTTTTATATCTTTTTTGATGGACAAACATACCCTTAACTGGAGGTTTTACACTCTGAAATTTTGCAGCTGCAAAGGGCAATATAAAAAGTCCTATAAAAAGACCTATAAAATTGCCTGGATTTATTTGGCTAAAGATGGGCAGCAGCTTATTCAGCGTTTGCAGTATGCTCTTGCTTCAGATATGAGCTTGCTTGTTTTCCCATGATTTTCACTAATGCAGGTTTTCATCTTGCTATATTCTAACCTACCCCAATTAGAGAATTTTTACTTCTGCCTTCGAAACATATCTGGATAAACCTATCTATGGGCACTGACTGCTAACACAGGCTTACTGTTGTTCAGATTATCTTTCCAGCTTGAATGGTTTAATAGGTCAGTTGAGTATTAAAAAGGGATTTTCACTTGGATAAAATCTTTTTAAAAGGGCATATTTTTTTTCCTGCTAGCACTTCATATTCTCTGTATCCCTTTTGCTCCGACTGGAGTGTTTAACTTGAATGTGATTTTATGTCCTGGCAAGGTTTTTCACCTGCTTCCCTGATGCTGTGATTATAAGATGTGTCAATATTTGACAGGAATAAATTGCCGAGGACTCCGGCTTTTGGTTTGCTTTGTGAATCATTGTGGGGTCGTATGAGCTCAGCCACAGCGTTAGCTCATGCGAGATGCTAGATGGGACTGTGGCCAGCATGCAGCTTGTTGTTGGGCTCTCTTTGCTCTAAATATTCATTACCAGTGTTTGACCATTGCTTGCTGGTTGGCAAACTGGACTTTTCAAAACTGTGAAACGGCGGAAGATGTCTTGTGCTGCCTGTTTCACACTGACGCTTGCTGGTAGTCGTAACGTTGGGGAATTTCTACGTGGCTCGGAGCCTAAACCTGCAGCTGGCCGAATTCCTATCGATACGGCGTTGGCAAGTCTCGGCGTTTTAAGCCTGCTGGAATTAATGAGCTGTTTGAGAGCCCCGACTGCTGACCCACATGATCCTCTGAGCATTTCAGCTTTCTTTTTTTAGCCTCTGGGGAAAAGATCTTAAAAATCTGTGTGTCCGATGGTCTGTGAGTGCAAGGCATAGGAGAGAGCTGTTATTTTTTTTAGTCGGGGGTTTTTTGAGATGCTCTCACAGTTGAGAAGGCCGAATGCAGCACTTGTCAAAGCTTGAGACCATCAATGCCCCCAAGATCAAATATGTCACATCTCTGCCAGCCCACTAAGAGTCCCCCCACTTCAAACCCATGCAAGCCGTGCTTTGCAGACCTGTCATTGCCCTGAAAGCTCCCATCTTGGCTTTTTCCAGAGTTTCTTTCAGGAGAGGGGACAAAACGAGGCTAAAGAAAGAGCAGAAGTGATTGAGGAAATCTTTCCTCATTACTGAAGCATTTTTAAATCTTTTTTTTTTTTTTTTTTTTTTTTTTTTTACCCAGGGGAGTGGTAGAAGGAGGAACAAATAGGATATTACATTTTGGTGTTGGGGGGAGCACAGGCATCATTCACATTGCTCCCTTTGGATGGAAAGCAGTAGACATGAGCAATGCCTGCAGGTTTTGATGCTCGGTGCCATCAAAATGACTCCTTAGTGGGTCTCCAGTCGGGCGGTGCCTCGGTGTCAAGGAAGCTCTTTTCTTTCTGGATCCGCTCGTCTTCCAGACGAAGCTTTTATACTGCTTAAGGGGCTTATTTCTGACTCATAAGGGGGCTTGCAAGGGACATCAGAAAGCAGCATGGAGAGGCACAGATTCCCCTGGCAGCAGGACGCGGGGCAGCTGGCAGCATGATTTGTCTTGGCGTAAGTGTGGGCACGGGTGTTTGCATTTTTCCAAGATTAGGGAGGAGTATTCCCCCTCTAACCCTGCAGGCAGGAGCACGCAGCAGTGCTGGACCGAGGTGCCTGGCACAAAAGCGGGGAATTGCATTACATTTCGGCACAAGCTCAAGCACTTGTAAGTACGTGCATTTCTCAGAGAGCTGATACGATGTGAATCAGGCAAACCACTGAAGACATTTGTTCGCTGCTCTGAAACAGCTTTCCTTTCCTGCCTTGCATCCCTCCTTTTCCGTAAGGAGAACACAATGCACTAAATTATTAAACTAGGTTAGATTTGTTTTCCGACGTGCCCTTCAAGCTGCAGCACGGGACTGGTTTTCAGCACTCTGCCCGCATCCCGGTGGGAAGACGCATATTATATGGCACTCTCTCTTTTCTCTCCTCTCAGGTGTTTACAAAATATGGGAAATGCTACATGTTTAACTCAGGAGAAGAAGGACGGCCTCTTCTTACCACAGTTAAGGGTGGGACAGGCAATGGACTGGAAATCATGCTAGACATACAGCAGGATGAATATTTGCCAATATGGGGAGAAACAGGTAAGACCTTCTCTTTCCTCCTGCAAAAGTGCATCTAGTGGGTTTTTGGAAAGATGGTTTGGGCCCTTCTCCCTTTCCTATCTGTCCCATCCCCAGCTTTGCCTTCTGGTCCATGTCTAAATCTCATAGTTCTTGAAAGCTGCAAGAGGAACCTGATGGGTAGAGAAACAAGTTGCTTTTCCAAATTAATTGAACTCCTCCAACTCAAGGGCTGGAGCTGGACGATTAGCTGGAAGCTCTCTCTTCCCCTTGGTCGCTCCCCAGCTGGTCTGTGCATCCAGTGTCCACGCTGGTGCCCTGCCTTGGGGTCAGTGCTCCTTTTTGAGATAGCTGAAGTGTTTCTGCACCCAGCCATTGGCCCTGCTCCTCCCCAGGAGCCTCACGTGCCAGCACAGGACAGCACAACGTGACTTGGATCTGCTTCTCGGTGTCCACTCCTGACAGCAGGGACCAGCGTTTCCCTGACCCACTGCTGATCAGTGAACGCTGAACTTGAGCATATCGGCACCAAAGAGGTGTCCCCTCTATAAATAGGAGGGCTGTTGCTTGTCCTGGGGCAGGGGTGGCCGCGTTTGGGAGACAACTGGTGGGCTGTTTGCTTTGGATGCCCCAGCTCTTTCCCCTTTCCTTCAAGGGTGTCTCTGGGAGGTTGTGTTCAAGAAGGGCGTCCAGCTTACGTGTGTGTTTTCCTCCTCCTTGTTGAAATTTTCAAAACGTTCATTGCCCTAATTTCTGTCTTTGCTTGAATTAGTGCTGCCTAGCCTGCCTGTATGGTCCATGGGCTCTGCTGGTGGCGCTCGTAATGTTTGGGCTGGATGGCGTTTGCTCCCTGACAGATTTGACTGGTTTTGGCATCTCATGCATAGCCAGTGAGCTGGTCTGGAGTCCTTCTGTGCTGGTGTGAAGGGTGGAAGGTGCCGTTCAGAAAGGCTGTGGCTGTGCGCTGCATTTTGCAGCAGTGGCTGCAGTTTTTGCAAGCCTGCATTTCTGTTTTAAACAAAACATGCAGAGAAAACGTCAGAAAAATTGCCTCCACTGGACCTTCTGAGAAAGACAGCAGCTCTGTTTCCCTGGCAGTTGTTAGCAAGGTAGAGCGTTGTATTGGAATTTTTGCCGGACAAGGTTATCTGTGTTTATTTTTAGATGTTGGGAAAGGCAGAAGAGCAAAATATCATTCAGTGGTTTGCGCCCCGTTTGCCCTGGCCCCCTGCGCCAGTTAGCCCTTTCAAGTACCGTTCAAACTTCTAGTCAACAGCAAAGAGGAGATATTGGCTACATTCATTCAAAACTTAAAACTTATTTGTGTGCTTTCTGATTATTATTATTTAAACACATTTGCACAGTCTCATCAGTCATTTAAAATTGCGCAGTCTTTCCTAGTAAAATCTTTGCCTTACAGTTTTCAGCTAATACTCCAAGGCAGTCTGAAGTGGCCCAGCTGAGGGGGAGGAGATGGTTCTTTCGGCTAATCATATTTGACTTGTTGCATTTGTGTAAAGCCTTGTCCTTTCAAAGGCAAAACAGATGCTCACTCACACACAAGAGAGTGGGGAGATGAGGTGCAACTTCCACCTCTGACATTTTACCATTTACTGCCTTGGGGAAGTCCCTGTGTACAGGAAAAAGCCTCGTTAACTGCCCCAGGACAGAGTGGTTTTGGATCCCCGTGAGGTTTCCAGTGGGGTGACAGCACTTGTGTCACGAGTTGTGCCGTTCTTGCAGTAGGTTTGCTTTTCCTAGCTCACTTTTGCAGATGCTTTAGGTGGAGCTCGTCCAGAAATGTGTTGCCTGCAGAGCTTTCCTGCTCCTGAAGTGCCAGGAAAGGTGGCTTAGTCTTGGCTGGGTAAACCAGACTCTCATTACACAGGAGGCAAAAAAAAAAAAAAAAAAAAAAAGGCGAGAGAGAAGTAAGTGGGGAAATAAGGTGGGAGAACAAAAGATGAGGGAGGAGGCTGGGCCGTCCACTGAGGCTCACTCTTCTCTGTTGAGGTGTCTCGGGAGAGGCTTGGTGAAAGTCCTGGAGATCCGCTGTAGCCCTCATACCTCCGTGTGGTACGAGGTCTTCCAGAGCTGCCCGTGCCATGGTATTTGATGGGATTACTCTTTTCAGGCAAGTTTCTAGTCCCATGGGTTGCAAAAATGCTTGAAAATAAAACCTGACTGTGGTTGCAGACTTGGAAACCTGAAGGGGAGAGAAACCCCTCAAGTGCTTTATTATTATTATTATTATTGTGGCTTTTTAGGGTTTTTTGAGGCCAGACTTGGCTTTTGGTCACATGTGGAAGGGGGCAATAAACCCCTTGAAGTTTCTAATGCCTCCCACAGTGTTCTGCTTCCCCCCATGACCACCACCGTTAATCTTACAGAAATTTATCTTAGACATGTGCAAGCTGCACAAGTTTCTCTTCATCTTTCTGAAGACCAGAGGCATGTGGAAGCTTTCTGATGTTCTGGGAACTGGTTTGATGTTACATGGGCAGGATCAAGACAGCAAATAAGGTCTCTAGCTGACAATGAAATCCGGTAGAAATTGAGGGAAAACCATAAGTTGGACTCTTAGTTTGGTTAAAGGTTGTGGAGGGAGCTCCTAGACTCGTTGCGAGTGAATTTGGCTTGTGTTTACAGCTTCAAGTAGAACAGGAAGCTCTTTGAAGCTCCTAAAACATGAATCTGCCTATCAGCAAGGGAGTTTTTCGTCCTCTGCACTTGTACAGTGCCTTGTACAAGCTGTCTTAAATGGTTTTTGGGCCCTTTGGCCACTACTGAAGTAAAATTATTAGCCATGATGGTTAATAGTTGTTGTTCCCATGGAAACACTTAACTCAGCTTTTAGCAGGTAATTGAAGGAATTGATGATTTACAAATATTTGCATAATAATGTAAATGTATTTGGAATTAAATCTCCTCAGCTGCTACCACTGGGACTGTATAAAACGTTTGGCTCCAAAACTTTGTGTACATGCAGCTCTTAGGAGTGAACTTCAACCCTCGCTATGGAGACTGGAAATGGTGCAAGGTTTTGCGTTGCAGAGCCAAGGCGGTGTGCAGGGATGGGCAGCAGGATGTCCTAACCGTACGAGCACCTCCAGGATGGAAAGATTTTGGGGTTCCTCCCCAGGGTTTGGGGCCGTTCCTGCTAGGATAGGCATCATGAAAGTGCTCAAAAAGGATTTTTCCTTACTAAGTCATTCTGGGCTCGGCTGAAAAGCTCCTGGCTTCAGAGGGGCTTTAATTTCTTTCCTGTTAATATTTTACTTAAAACCTAAACTGTCCCATTGTCGTCTTGTGTTTAACCCTTTGGATATTTCTGCAGGCTGGTTTCATTGCTCCACGTCCCCTGTAGCCATCCTGCAAGACAGCAGTTGCTCTCTTAGTCTCCCCCTGTAAGCCAGTCCCTCCAACCCCATAATCTCTTTTTCTGTTCTTCCTTAGCCTTTTTCCAGTTTAATCTTGATGAAACCCCTGGAATGAAATGCAAGGAGGCAGATGTGCACTGTACAGAGACTGCTGCCCCCTCGCCCTTTTAGGCGTTGGCTTCTGCAGGGTTGAATTTCTCTTCTGCCTTTTTTCTCCTTTTTCCATCCTTGGATGTGGCTGCTCAAATCATTTCTTTTGCCAGCCGGTTGTCCTGCATTAACCCGTGTCCCCCTGGAGCGGCCAGCAGCTCCCCCCACTGCCCCAGCAACCTGCAGGATCAGCCATGGCATTTGCTCTGTGCCACAACCACCATCCTACCGACCAACCTTCATCACCACTAGGTTTTCACATGGGAAATATGGGATCTCCTTAAGCTGGCACTCTTATTAGCCTGGTTTTAGATCACATCCCAACTTGCTTTCTTCCCTCGTCCTGCAGTGCTGGACTTTCTGCCTTTCCTTCTCGGTCTCACTACATTTCTCTGGCCCACTGTGGTGGCTTGTGCCTATTCCCAGGACGTTTTACCATAGGATACAGTGATCCTGAGAGCCATTCAGGCCCTAGTTTGCTGCCCCACCGTCCCAGGAGCGGCCGACTAAGTGGGCCTCTGGCTGGGGTGGCACGTGTGGCCTTTCCCTCTGCCTTTGGTGTAGCTTGAGGGACCCCAAGCCCAATGTCCTCTCTCCTCCTCTTCCCAGTTGCTAGAACAGATAGGACCATCAATGCTCTTTAGATAGTTCCCTCCCGTCCCCCCGCACTGGGAAACCAAGCGATTCAGCCAAAGTCGTTATTCAAGCGACAAATTAGCACTGTCAGAGGTGCCTGTGAGAGCAGCCAGCAGCAGCCTGCCCAGCGCCCTGCAACTTGGCCCTGAGCAAAGTTGTGCCGGTAGCGTCCTACTCCGTATTTGGCCACACAGAGGCTTTACTTTCAGTTCCGGATTTGGGTTGCTGTCAAAGCGCAGTCTCCTCCACAGCCCCTTGTGCAAATAGCTGGCACTTGGACTCCAAAGCTTCGCTCTGCTGCTGGCTCCATGCCTCGGGATCTCTGCTTTCTTTTTTTAAACTCCTCTTTGCAATTCAAATAGGCAAGGCGAAGAAGGGAAGTGTTGGTCCCTATCTTGGGATAGGGCTGCTCTGGAGCTGATGCCACTGTGTCTCACGTTGGCGTGCGCTTTGTAATACAAAAAAGTGATTTAATTGTTAGCGACACAGCAAACGAAGTGTATTATCATTCTAAAAAGACCTTTAGTGAGCATCCATTAATACCCTGGGAAACTGAAATATCATGTCTAACAAGTTGCTTGTGTTAGGAAAATATACCTTTCGCTTGGCTGTCTGCATATGCAAGCCCATTATTTGAACATGTTAAATTTATATGCAGTCTAATTTTGGAAGAGCAAGCATCCACAGACTGCTTCAGTCTTGATTTTCCAGTGCAAAGAAAGGGTTTTTTGACTGTGCAAATGTCACGGTATGAGGCAATGTTGCCGTCTTTGGGTGTGCAAAAATATTGTGTCAGGGCTGTCAAATTCATGAAGTGCATTTAAAAAGAAAAAAAAACACAATAAAAAGAAAAAGAACTGGCATTCTTCTAAGTTTTTCACCTCTAGAATCTCTGTTTTCTAGCAGTGTGCATTAACCAGGTGTGTACAGGAAATGGAAAAACAAAAGGAAAATAATTTGCGACTCTGAAGTATTCACATTGCCCTTGTGGTTTACAGAGAACCTTAAATATTCCATGATTCGTGATCTCCCCACGGAAATTCATGATGCAACCAAAAAAGTTAGCAATCCCCCATGAAAGTAGAAATGTAAGACTGAAAATCTTATCTTGAGGAGGAAACTTTCCAGTAACCCAGGGGCAAATGACCATCTCTGAGCAACGTAGGTGGAAGTCACAGCTAGTCGTATATTTGGCACAGAGTTCCCCCAAACGACAGAGTTTCCCGTTGTTGTCTTACAAGATTAGAAGACAAGAAGTGGAGGGGATGCAGAGGGTGTTTGTTGGATTGCACTTGGTAGCAAAACCGGCAGAAATGCAACCAAATATAGTAAACGAATCTCTAATTTATAGCAGTGACTATTTGATTGGAAAGGGAATCCGCTTCTGGTTAATCTTCCTGGAGTGGCCCAAGGTGTTATATATTGACCTAATATACTGATGCAGTAAATTGGAAATCACTCAGGCTACAGTGCTGTAAATAAGAAATACAATCAAAGCATTCTGCGTTTATGTTTCAGGAATTGTTTGACAGAGATGAACATTTCATACCAATTAATCAAGTAACATGCTGAATAAAAAAAAGAAACGGGATGAGAAGTATGCTATAAAATTGCTCTAAAAAGAAGCATGAAATCTGTAAAGCTTGAGGCTTCAATCCACTTAGACTATCACATAGTATTATAGGCTGCTGTTATTTAACTTGATAAAAAGCAAGGGCTGTGAGCAAGACTTCTGATCTAGGTCACAGGAAGAAAAGATCTAAAGCCCGTTTCCTTGCGTGTCAGACCCATCCAAGGCCACAATGCGTTTTCTGCTTCCCGGTAGGGTCTCTTAATGTCATTATAGAGCTTAGGTACTTAGTTTCCAACTCCTGAAATCAAATGGTAGCTGCAGCCTTCTGAAAGCCTCACAAGGCAAAACGAGAGGAGCAGGTCTGTATGACCGCCCACTGGTGGCTAGAGGAAGACGCTTTCCTAAGGGTTGCATTTTGAGAAGTGGCAGATAGAAAGCCCCTGGTGCTTTCTATCTATGGATAGAAAGCCTCTATGGAGAGGAGGGGGGGTAGCTGGCAATTTTGGGGACCAACCTCCAAGGTGACCGCTGCATGAGTCCACGGCTTTGGAGACTCACCATCCAAACGGTGCTGGTGAGGTGAGTTGTGACGCATCTACGCTATTAATCCAAATGAGCCAGAGGTGCAGATGATTTCAGTGGCATCAAATTTCCGTGCTGCTGCTTTTTTTCCTAATTAAGGCTGCCTTAATTGAGTTGATCTTTTTTCCCTTCCAAATTGAATTCAGATAAATTGAATTAGCGTGGCTTTACTATTGAATTGGGGCTTTCATGCAGGTGCTGATGTTTTAGAAGTTGGTTTGGTTTCATTTCTGCCGTTCTGAGAAGGGCCATTCTGGTCCTATTTATGTCTCTGAAGAAAGAAAAAGATTGAGAGTGGGAGAAGGTTAGCAGGAGGGTGCTGAGTGATCTGCCTGCTCTGACTTTTATGATCTTTTTTATGGTCTAGAGATAGTTTCCTAATGGGGAGCATCTCCAGAGCCTGCCAGATGTTGCTGGTGCATCTCCAGAGCCTGCCAGATGTTTGGGGTGCTCAAGGCATCAGCACAAGGGATCCGCAGCACAGCTCCTTGCAACCAAGGGCACGGTGAGGCTCTTGGCTCAAGCCTGGGCTGCCTTCCTCACTGCTCCTAAGCCCTTATAACTCTTGGGATCCTGCAGCCAACCCTCTGCGGAGAGGCCACGGAGGGGCTGGGGTAAACCTGGGCAGGGGTGCATGGCTGGCGGCCGCTGCTGTCAACCCCCAAAATTCATCTCGCCAAGTTACTTATCCTGGTGGAAACTCAGCATGTTTCCATAGTTTCTTTCATTTCCCTAGGAATTTATGCCAGGCGAAACAGATTTAAGCAACATCCCTGTGCTGCAGAGATGTGCCCGTGGAGTGCTGTTGCTGCTGCACTGCAATACCTTATTGCAAAGCTTTTTTAAAGGGCAAGTGGAGGATTTAGCTTGGGGCTCGGATGTCCCTCCTTCTCTGCAGACTCCCAAGCTGGGGGACTTGCTCTCCAGCTGTGCAGCCTCTGCACGTGGCACATGAACAAGCATGAGCCCGCCCTGGAGCACTCACTTTGCCAGCTGCAGCGAGGCACAAAGCAATCACTATAATTTACTTTTGCATATTAATATAATTAGCGGCTGCTCTTCATAAATTCAGGCATCCTCGCTTACAAGAGATGTGAATTCAAGCATGTGGCGGCTGCCAGTGTGGCGCTGGGGGCGGAGGTGGGTTGTCTACTCCCAGCGCAGCTCACGGCTGCAAACCTACAGGGCCCCCATTGCAGCCAGCGGGACTACTTCGGACTTCTGCCATGGAAAACATCTTCAGGCTTTGAACTACCAGGTATCTTGAGCTTAGGAGAGAGAGACAGAAGGAAATCGCAATGGTTGGTGCATCTGTTTAGTTCACGGCCGATGCCATTCTGAGGGGATTAATCCTAACCCATGTAGAGCCCATCTGTAAATACGAAATAGGTAGGAAATGTCCTGGGAGTGGAAGCAGTGATCAGCAGCGGCAGATATGAAAAGGGATTTTCATTGGTGGCAGCTCTACTGAGCTCCGAATAGCTGGCCTACTGTGGGCATGGTATGAAAGCACAAACGATGAAGAGGGAAGTTACTCACCACTTCTCATAATAGCAGAATCAGAAAATCCTGATAAATATTGCCAAGCAGCAGGTTTGCAACCAATGACGCAAATTTTATTGTGCACCTCTGACATGAGGTGCTTTGGAAGCCAGAAATACTAAATGGGTTTAAAAAGCAATTAGCCAAATGAGTGGTAGGAGCAATAATGAAGATCTTGTTAAAGAGCTGTGCATGACTTGCAGCCCAAGAAATTCCTGAACAGCAGATTGCCAAGAGCTCGCAGGGTGTTTGTGTTTCTCCTGCATCCTGATCTTTCCTGCCAGCCCCCATCGTGCAAAGAGGGCTGGCGAGGGCCGTCCTGGGGTTGCACGGGGGTATCTGGGACATGTGTGGAGGCAGAAGATGACCCTGCGATGCTAAAGCACTTCCTAAAAGTTGGGCTGGTTAGTGCTGATTGCAGAGCCTTGCCGAGCTTTTACAATTCCCTTTCCATTACGGGGATGTTGCAAGTGGTTGTCTCCTCCGTGCAGCTGCCGCTGCCTTAGGGCATCCTTTTTGCTGGTGAAACTTTGTGTTTGCCTTGGAAGGATTAGTTCTCAATTTCATTTGGCTATCGATTTAATTTGACTATCAAAAAAAAAAAAAGAAAAAGAAAAAGAAAGGAAACTTACCTTTTCCAGCACTTTTCAGCCCAGAGCATTTTAACTAGCTGATTAACAAACCATGTATGTACATGTAGCACTTCAGCATGGGCAGATGACATGTTGCTCCCTCTGGAAGGAGGGATGAAAAAAAGGTATTTAAAATTCACAGTATGAATACACAGTGGCTTAGGATGTGGAGGGAACAATATTGAACTCATCCGGGAACTGCAGGGAGCCGGAGTGTAGTGGCCTTGCCTGGAATTGAACCAGGACGCTTGGCTTAACGCCCTCCCTTATTCCCCCCCAAAATATCCCAGGATCTCGAATTAGCCCAGCCAGTTGGAACTGATTTTCTCTCTCATCCAAAACGCTTCCCCTCATCTTTCACTAGCACCATGCGAGCCAAGAGGTGCGAGGATAACTTCTACATCGGCCGTGGCATTTAATAATTTGTTTTGTGGCATGTGTGCCATCTTTCTTGGGTTATAACGTGGTGTCGGTGGTGCATATGTGGTCTCCCACTGGAAATTCAGTTTGTGGCCTTGCACCGGGGCTGTAGTATGGTGCTGACCCTCTAAACTGCCAGAAAATGTGGGAATAGTTTAAATTAGACTGGGTGGATGCAAGAATTTTCCATTACCTAGAGGTGCCGCCCTTAATGCTCTTACATGTTGCCCTTGGTGGGGTTTGGCTCCACTTTTCCTCCTCCTGCTTGGCTTCAACTTAGCTTTTGCTTTTATTAATGCTTGAAAAGGCTTTTATGGATGAGATGGAAAAAATGAACCCTTGCCTGGAGTACCTGCAGTTCTGATATTTTGCCCCTCTTGAGTTCTTGTGAACAAGACTAAAGCGATGCCTTGACTGTAGGTTTGCATTTCTTGGTTGCCTTCTGCAAAGCTGTTCAAAATTGCCTGCCAGCTTAGAGGTGCGTAGCAAGACGTGCCCGCCTCGGTACTGCAGCTTTATTTGTGGTCCAGGGGATATGGTAATGTGCTGTTTCTCTCTAACAAGCAGGCTTGTACATGAGCCTCATGTGCTCCTGAACCTTTGCTGGGCAACGTAGATGAGATTTGGCGGCGTTTGGGCATGTGTGTATGCGACTGCAATTTCGTATTACGGCACCATTGGTGCTCGTTGGAGAAATTCCCTCTCCCACGTGACACTGTGTCTCCCCAGCAGACAGAAAAATAGTTGATTTCACTCCGATTCCCTGATCTAGGGATCAGGGTCTACTCATCTTGCAATGTTCTGCGTCCAGGAAAGAGCATCTGCAACCCAGGGGAAGAAAGCTGCTCAAGTCCCTGTTGCTGCTGAAGGCCCTGGTATTATAAGCTTCAGGGTGTGTGTGTGTGTGTGTGTGTGTGTGTGTGTGTGTGTGCGTCGAGAAGGAACTGGATATTGCCAGCCTTGACAGAGGCAAGACAGAGGAGAGAGAAACATATCCTGAATTTTCTGAGCTGTCTCACTCCCTTTCCCAGGGTGGGTTTTGGGTCCTGTCATTGCCAACGGTGAAAGCGTTTGGTCTAGGAGCCGCCCGGCGTGCGCTGATCCATGATCCACATCTTGGTGCCTCCATCGGGAATGGGCTGGGGGTGTTATACTCTCAACATTTGCTGCGAGGTCCGGTCTGCACCCTGGTGAGAGACATTATTTTAGCAGGTCCTGGCAACTGCAGTCTGCAGCTTGCTCCTTACTCTGTTCCTGTGTTTTATGGCTATTGGGGATTTTAAGTCTTGCAAGAGCATAGAGCCCAGGAAAGGCACAAAATCGAAATCTGAGTAAAGGAAGACAGCCGCCAATGGGCTTGCAAGTCATAAACCCGATACTCCTCCGTTACCAAGGGAGAGCCTCATCTATCAATTGCTTATGAGGCTGCAAGATTAACTGGCTTTAAAGGTGTGTTGCGAGCCCAGCACAAACACATCTCTGTGCCAGAAATACTTTGGAAGAAGATTTGCAGTAAGTGCCCACAAAAGTGATGAAGAAGTTGGAACTGGGAAGCGTCTCTTATCTTAGGTTAAATGGTAATTTGTTGTGTGACACCAAACCCATCCTTAAGAGAGGCAAATTGTCCTTGCTGCTTTACATGCCTTTTTGCTAGATGAAGTAGGGCCTCCCCATGCATTAATCTATTCTTGCTAAATATAAGCCTTTTCTGATTAAATTCCACCCCAAAAAGTGTGCTGAACCACAATCAATCCTGCAAAAGGATTTATTTTATATGATGCTAGGGTTTTGCATCCCCAGTTTGCAACATTTAGCCAAGGCAATCAAAAAGCACCCAAAAACCCAGCGACACAGGCTCGATTTGCCTTTTTGGAAAGCTTGAACGTTTAAAGAGATAACTATTGCCTTTAAAATAAGTGGCCTTGAGCAGAGGTAAGTAACACAGAGTGGTATGGGCCAGAAGGGCCGACTGCTTTTGCGTTTGGAAACTTGCTCAAGTCCGATCTTGGACTGGCTCATCAAGATGTGGCTTGACCTTTCGGAGGCTGGTTGATGTCACCCAAAGGGAAGCGTAAAACGTGCTACGTTTCCCCGCATCTCAGACCTTTTCCTAATGAGAGCAAGAATTCATTCAATTAGCCGCACTTCCCAGGGAGAAAAGGTCAGCGTTATTTCCATCTTCTACAAGCCTCCGACAACCAGCGCATCCACCAAATTAGACCGCTGCTAAGAATTAATTACATTTGCCTGAGCGCACTCATCAGCGGTGCCCGAGCGTAGAGGCGCAGCTCAAAGGTGAGGCAGGTTTTTGTGTCCAGGCTGTGTCATTAAGGTTGTCACGTAACTGATAAACTCCAGTTTGAGGTAGATTGCTCTCCGGGGCCTCTTGACGTTATCGTGGAGCTGGAAAGAGCAAGTGCAGCTGTTGAAAAAGCTAATTTTTGTGTTGCAAAGCAGCAGGTGCTGCTATTTCCAGGCATGGAGCAAACTGTCCGGGGCTGATCCAGGCACCGTTTACCCCAAAGATTGATGTTGACCATCTGATGTGGCTTGTGGAATAAGGGCAAAGTAAGGGAAGAATTTTAGAGGGAGAAATTTCAACTAGGTATTAAAATTGAATTGTTTGGTTTTAATAAATGGGAGGAAGTGTGTGTTTGTAGCCAGTCTTGTGGCTTTTGACTTTCAGATCCAAAAAAAAGAGGTGCTTTGCGCAAATGTTTCCTGCGACACCCAGAACTAAAAAAAAAGGAAAAAAAAACAGTGCGAGGCAGTGAGAGAGCAAAGATGTGCCCTGTGCATTTCTACATGGTGCTTGTATTTCTCTGCACTGTGTCCTATATGCACTGTCCTATGTGGACATGTACACACCGATGTGGTCAGGAAAGCTGCTCCTATTTCTGTGCAACAGTGCTGGTATGTCCTGCTCAAAAAGAAGAGAAAGGTCTGTGAGCTACCGTGATAGCGAGGGTTTATTTTCCGCCGGGCTGGTGTTATCAAGTGCAGTAAGAAGCCCCCAGTCACACAGTATTATCGAACTGTGTGTTGCAAATACATATCAATGACTTAATGAGAAAATCCTTTAAGGGATGTAGACACTTCAGAACCTTTTTAAAAAAAAAAAAAAGTCAGGAAATGTTCATTTAAAGCAAAACTTAAGGAATAAAACCCAGAAGCCAGCTTTGGGAAATCTGGTAAAGCAGAGATAAGGTACGTAAAATCAGCAGATACATGTTACAAAGCGGTGCCACGCAGCATTAAAATTAAATATGCGTTTCATGCTGCAGCTTTCGTTTGAGTCTTTGTGTCTGGCATGTGAAGTGAAGTGTCTTTAGCAGAGACACGAGTGCTCAAAATAACGAGAATCTCCGAGGGAGGGAGAAAAAGCCAGGCACGTGCCCCGTTGCAGCTTCTGGCCGATGCCCAAGCGCAGCTCCAGTGGAGGCGGCGAGGTTTGGGGGCTGCTGGAAGACAGACTCAGTCTTTGCTGTCCCCGGAGATGGGAAGTTGCCTGCAAGCATCCTTTTTTTCTTTTTTCTTTTTTTTTTTTTGAGCACTGAGTGTATAATGTCAGCGACTCTGTGGTGAGGTTTCGGCAAACTTTGGCCGCACCAGTTTTGAAAGAGGCTAATCCAGATCAGTGTTGCCCCCTCTCTGGTCTTGACCGTTCCCCAAATCTCTTCATTTCTCTCCTGGAAAGCAAAGAGCTCCATGCATACTAATCAATCTCAGGGAGGCATCAGGAGAATTCATGGCTATAAAGCGCTTTGAAGATAAAAGCATCTTGCAAGTGCTAATTAAATCTAATTTTATTAATCTCTTTGGTGCAAGGATCATCATTTTGCTCCAAGTTTGTCCAGCCTGCAGCGACATGGGCTCCAGGTGACATCTGAGACCTCCCAGGCACTTCCAAAGGCAAATTATGAACTGTGATTGTTACCAAGTAGCCTACGGCTGTGCTGAGGACGATGCTGTGCTGAGGGATGCTCTCTCCTGCAGATGCTCTGGAAGTGTTTTGCTTGAGTTCAGCTCAAGCAGAGCCTGACAGTCTGTTCTTAAAACAACTCCTTGCTTTGGCCACCTAGGAAGAAGCTAGGTACGTCTTTCCTGGGATGCACAGTACTTACATTGCATGAGCAAAATCAAAGAGCCCCTTGGGAAGACTCCTGGCACCAGTTCCCTGCCCCGTGCCCAGGCACCGTGTAGGAGAGCACGCCATGCCTCTGTTTGAGGGTCTCCTGGTGCTTTTGGTGGCAGCTCCTTGCTTTGTCTCATGGTTTCGGCATCTGGCAGCATCACGGAATTTTCAAAGTCCTTTCAGTTACTGCTCTCTTCTTGCTGTCTGTACATAAAATAGCCAATGGTCCGTGTTTAGCATCTCCATCTAAGAACACAGCTGTCTCTGGTTGTACTGTACCTCACTGCAATAACACAAAGCGCTCTAAGGAATCACAGATGGCAAAATGCATGTAGAGGACACTCCTTGGATAGCTGGAGAGCAGTCAAAGACTGTCTCAGCAGAAGCGAAGAGTGGAAGAAAATAGAGTCTGATTAATTATTCAGCTTTTATGGAGGTTAAAAAGAGAGCATGAAAGAGTCAAAGCTCATCTCTCATCACACTGGAATAAGTGCATTTCAACTTCTGTATTTACTAGAATTTGTAATTTGTAATGGCCAAATGTGTGGAGGGAAGATGAAAAGGGGGAGAAAAGCTTAAGTGTTGCAAAGCCTCTATTGCCTCTGCTCTCCCTCTGCACACTTTGCTGCCTGAGCTCCATCCTTTGTAATGATGTGGTCCTTGGTGCCTGCTGCATCGTGAAGTCTTCTCCCATGTGGACTTACCCACAGCAGGATTGGACTGTAGGACCTGAGATGGTTGAAATGTGGAAAGACTCAGAACTGTCTGATTTAGAGAGGACAAAAGGGAGACTTGGTAAAAGTCATCAGCGATAGAAGAGACTAAGCCAGGGAGAAAGGGAGTAACGCGCTATGGTGGGTAGGCAAAAGATGAACAGACTTGGGGGACAGGACGGACGCTAGGTGCAGCCTTGGGAAGATGCCTTCCCCCGTTGTTCTCCCTCGTAGTGCACAGGGCTGGCATCGCTGAGCAGTGGGGGAAACCCATCTTCCCCAGAGGCTACAGGCAGGTTAGATGACGAGCCCTCAGAGGAGGTTGGGACTGACTGGATGCAGTGCTGGGCAGGGGCTGGGTGTGGTGGTCTCCCCAGGACTTTTTGTGTTGTCAAGACAGATCACGCAGCGCTGGAAGAGATCTTGGGCAGTAGCTGCCCCTCTCCCCACAGGGCGATGTGTGGGGTATGCCAGGTGATATCAGTGGTGGCCTGTGCAACTGACTTGTAGCATCTTTCTTCTGACGTGTTTCTAGTCATTTGAAGGCTTCTCACCTTTTTTTGTTAAGCAGAGGTGTGCAAGGTCAGGAACGTAATGTCTGAGCTCTCCAGTGAGCAGGAGGAGTTTCTGGAAAGTCTCCACTGCGTGTCACAAGCTGTCTTGGATGCAGGAGAAGGAGCGTAGCTGGGGGGAGTTCAGAGACTGTCGCTAGTGTTTCTGCCTGTTGAGTTGCTCAGGCTTCAGCGAAAGCTGGTGGAAAGGCAGAAGTTAGAGAAGGGCATGAGACCGCACAGTCTCGTCCTCCCCAACGGGCCTCATTTCCACAAGTTTCTTTAGGAAGAAGTGACACAGGGCCAAACAGCTAAAGGAATAGCCAAGCAGCAGGATGAAAAGCCAAGAAGGGCAGAAACTTGCTCCATTTAGCTGTTGAGCAGGTGATCTTTAGTGAAGCAAATTTGGGAACAGCTCTGTGTTCCTGCTGCTGGCTAGCACTGACATGTGGAGCTGTCTGGGTGTTGTTTCTCCTGGTCTGGCATCACGAGAGGACATCTTGGGTGCATTCAGCTCCCCTGTGGACCTGCCTCGCTCTGCTTGCTGCCAGGAGCCGGCAGAGCGTGGCCTTTTTTCCCTTCTCCCTTTCTGGGGAACATCAGAAGGTTAGTTCTGAAGCAAGGCTTGCAGTGACTTTGTTTTGGGACAGCCTCGTTTTCAACCAGCACCACTCTAATTTAAATCGGCTCTTTGAAAAGCTGTCAATATGCCAAAATCAAAACAGCCATAGCAGAGAAGGGGTACATTTAAAAGAGCCCGGGTCATTCCCTTTGCAGCATTGAATGTTCCTGCTAATTATGGGCGCGAATATCACATCAGTCTCCTTTTAAATCTCCGGAGTGGGACTAATCAAGGAGGTGGTGTTGGGCTTCATCAGCTGGCCGCGAGGCACCACCATCTTCCCAAGGGCAGGGATGAGCGCAGGTGTTGAGGCCGCTTTCCTCCCCAAATGTTGCCCTGCAAGGCACCACTGACTGCTTTCCCTGTGCACGGGCATTGTGAGCTGAGCATTTCTGGGAAGGAGGCTGACTCCTTTCCTCTCCTCCAGTGCTCCTCTTGCTCTCCGTTCCTGTCTCGCCCTGGGCTCTGAAGCATGGCAGCAGCTGGAGTGCCATAGCAGATTTTGTGGATTTTGTGGAGAGCTTCAACCACCATTAAAAAACAGTGGCTCTTGTGAAAATTAAATATGTGGACTGACTGCGGGTGATCCTAAAGGCACACAAGTCAAAAGAGGAAGGAAGCATTTTTTTCTTTAAGTCACTTTCTTAATATTGGAAGTCCAGCTCATAATTTCTGAGCATGTAGGACCAGCCATACTGAAGTTTAGGAGGATCTGTTTTGGAATAAGGCTTTTGATGGGCTGGATGGCTTTCCTCATCAGTGGACAAGGCCATGTAGCAATAAAGATGGGCAATGCGTGATGTGCAGAGGCTCCGCTCCCTGGGACTCGTGCATTTGATGGGTATCTGGAGTTGTCTCCACCATCACCACTATATACTTTGCTACCAAACACGCTGAGAAACTGGGGAGCTTCAGAAAAGAAGTCTAGGAGTGTGTTTTGTTTTATTGTTTGCATTATTTTTGTTGTTATTACATCTCCTACTACTATTTTAAGGGGAAGCTTATGAAGATTAGAGAGAGAAATGCCATCTGCGGTGTTTGGCTAAGTGACAAAATACATAGCATAACACTACTCCAATATTTTGCAGAGCATGAGGAGCAGAGAAGGGATGTGACCGCCCGCGCTGGGGGGAATGCAGGTGCTGCAGCTAGGAGGAGAAAGCTGAGGCTGAGCATTAAGAGCAACTTGCTGGCAGATGGTTTGGGTTGTGGATTAGTTGCAGCTCAGGAGTGGACCTAAGTTGCTGACGTTTGGTCTGGGCAGTGTGTTTGCAGATGTCCTGTGGGAACTCATCCCATGTTGATGTGTCTATGGATTATGCAGGTGGAGATCATCCAGCTCTTCTCTTGAGTGTGTCCAAGCCACTGCCCCGCTGTAAAGAGTGGTAAGAACCAAGCAGGACTTTTTTCGCTGTCGCCCAAGCTTGCCTATCTCTCAAAATATATAAATAGAGATATGTATATATATATAGGTATACATATATATGGGAGCATAAATCCAGGAACGCTAATGAACGGTCCTGCATAGATCCTGAATGTGTCCTAGCCAGGTCAAGGCAGAGGTCCTGCTCCTTGTGGGGAAAGGCCAAAGACAGCAAAGCGGTCACCTGGGAGACTGGAGGAAAAGGACTCTGAGTTAGCTTCATCTTTCCTTGCAATCTGGTCACCTTTGGGCCAGAACGAGAGACTGCCACTATGGAGCTTGCAGGGATATTTTCTTCAAAGTTTGCTTCCAGGCGAGAAACACACTTCCTTCCAAGTCCTAGTGCCTCATTGTTATTCTTGTCTTTTGCTGTCCACTGGACTCCTCAAACTTAGTTTATTTTGTTTATTTTGGGGATTGGACAACTGCAGCAGTGTTGGGAAGTCACGAAATGGCCAGCCCCGAGGGGACAGTAGGGAAGCACAGCATGTCATGGATCATACCTGCAAGGTAGCTGGTCCCGACTCCGAGCAAAACAGTTCAACAACTAAATTAAGTAGCAGGGTTTAAATACATGTAAACATTTCATCAGAAGTTCCTAAAAGGAACGTTTTAGCCATATCTGACCCCAGTCGTTGTTTAAACTCTTTGTTGGTAAAGCATGCATGGTAACTTTTTGTTCCATCTATGGACAGTCTTCTCGTCCCCAGTTTTGTATTCTTGGAATTTTCTACAGTTTGCTCAAATCTGCTGCCATTGAAAAATGGCAAAAGTCCCATTTATTTCACAGATATCCTGATCTAGTAGTGTTTCTTGTCCTCCAAGCTCTTATCTGATCATGTTCCCATGGGAAAAATTGACAAAAATTTTAATATTATACAGCAGTTTGTTATACTTTTGTCCCAGGAGCCAGGAACAATTTATTTTCAGTGTCTCATCGTAGTGCCCTTCAGTAGAGATATTTATTTCTATAAGCATCATGGCCTCCCTGGGTTATTTATATGGAAGTTTTATGGGCTTTCATAAATATTTCATTAGTAAAAACAATAATTAAGCGTTATTACTGAGAGAGAAATTAGCGTTAAGCTAATGAAAGCTGCACACTCATAAAAGCAGGAGTGCTGAGATTCCTGGCTCCCCTGGCACTTGGCTCTGTCCTGCACTGCCAAAGCCAAGGGAGCCGGGCTGTGGGTTTAGATAGGAGTGGAGTAAGGATTTGGGGGTCTGGATTTGTTGTCTGTGCTGTCCCAGGGTGGGATGTTGTCATGCTAGCGCATCCCAGCCCCACTCCACTTTGGCTCCATCCCCTTTCATCTGGAGGAGGGAGCAGGCAGTGATTGCCAGATGAAGGGAAATACTTAATTTTAGGTTTTTGCAGGGGTGAGTGGGAGCCTGCAGGTTGGGATGGCAGTGCTGTGCTGCGTGCTTGGGACCAGATCTAGATGCCCACACGTGTGGCCGTCCCCTTCCCAGGCCCGGCGCGAGGAGCACACGTGAGCACGGGGCACCTTTCCCGTGCCACTGCCGTTCCCTATTGCGAGTGCAGGAAAGCAGCCGTGCACTGCAGTAACAGAGCCCTCTTAGCGCTAGCACCCGATGAAAGAAAAGATTGTTGCTAGAAACAAAACCAGCCGAAGGTTACCATAGCAGCACCAGCTCGGCTTTCCTCTCCCTTTCCTGACCCGGCCTTGCAGATGGTGCTGCCGCAAAGGCAACGGATGCTCCTTGGCTCCTCGCGAGTGTAGGGCTGAAGCTCAGCATCCGCTCATACTGCAGGGGACCCCACCACCTCTCAAGGTTGTTGCAAAGCAAAAGCCCTGCCCAGTAAGAGCAGAATGGTGTTTTTGCTGCTCACATGGGACACTAACGGTTCTCGCAGGCTCATGGCTGAAGGGGCTGGCTCCACTTTGCAGTTCAGTCTCGACTTGGTGTTGGTTTTATCGTGCATTAAGTGTTGGTATGGTGCAGGTCTTTCGGGGCCAGATTCGGGAAATATGAGAGGAGGTTTTTCCATCTTCATATGCCTGATGGGTCTGGTCCACCTCCCTGCCAAGTGGATTTTGCTTTTTTGCTGGGAAAGCAGGGTGCGGAAAGGGAGGGAGCATGCACATCGCGTACGGAGACAATAGAGGAGCCCAGCCCCTAACCACCAGACTGTGCTGCCTTCTCTTCAATTCTGAAACTCCCCAACGCTGGGAGTAGAGAAGCTGTGTGGGATCCTTGAGAGTTGCTGGAGCAAGTCTCTGTAAGATCAGTCATCTCACCTAGGGCAAGAGGGTAGGTGGGTGAGACGAGTCATCTTGTAGGGATTTCTTTCTGTTCGCTGTAGAGTGCCTGCATGACTCAGACAAGGTAGCTAATATCAGATGGCAAAGTTGAAGGAGATGCATCCCATCCCTGGGCAGCGTTTCAGGTCTGTATTGATCCTGCAAGCTGCTCCATGCATAGGAGGTCACTGACGCAGTTGTTGAGACATGAGGTCAGATGGGAAGTTCTATGTACCTGGCTGCGCAGCAACCACTTGGAAATGTTTTCTGGCAATGAAATATTTTCAGCATCATGACAGCAAAGGTCACTGCTGGGGAGAAGGGAGGCACACACGTTTTTAGTGCACGCAGCTTGATTTTGCATTTGTGACCCATCTGACTGATCTCCAGTGGAGCTGATGGGTCTTCTTAATCCAAATGCTGACAGCACCTTGCTGGCATTTGGCTCTGGAGAAGCCTGGGCTGGTGGTACTGCTCTGCCTGTGTACAGAAGTCAGCTATGGATCTGCAGCGTCTGCGGGGGCTGGACATATACAGCAATGTGTCCTTCCGTCTGTCTTCTCCTTCCCTGCTGGCCAGCAGAGACCTGCCTTGATATTCACCCTCTCATAGTACCTCTCTATGGCTTCCCATCAGTCCTGATGGCTGAAGGTGACCTTCAGCCAACTCCTTCTCTCATTGGAGTTAATTGAAGCCTGTTGTCACTTATTGCAGCCCTACCTTCTTCCCACGCCTCTGATGACTTTTCTGTCCTTCTGCTGCACCAGTGATGTGGAAAGTGGGGTGTTTTATCCCTGCCATTAAAGGACGGGAAAATAAAATCCAGAGCAGTTAACAGCACGTCAGTGTTATCCGGAAAGGGTCAGTTAGCAGCACTTCTCCCACGCAGTCAGACAGCATGCTTCCCACTTGTCCACACCCTGTATGTGTTACCGCAATCCAACCATCCAGGGCAGTCATTGGAGACGTTGCCACATACTGGGCAACTTTGTGGGCATTTGTTGCGGTGACTTTCCCCAGCCTTTTAATGTAGGACATTTTGTCTTGGGATGCTCTGAGGAAGACAGATGTCCAGGATAAAAAGCAATCTTCCTCCTGGTGGGGGGCATGACACAGAAGCTCTCTAGACTTGCGGAGGAGTTTTGTGGCACGCACGAAGAGCATCACGTGTGATGTTGTCATCTCCTCTGCGCTAAACGACACGCTTTACTGAGCTGATCTGCGGCAATCACAGCTTGACAACCCAATTGTTATTAAATCTCTAGCAGAACTGGTGCAAGCTACTGGGAAACCTGAGACAGGAAGAAGCTGGCCTGTCCATGACTGCCAAGCTCTGTTGGTTCGAAGCCTTTTGATTTGCAGATTAAACTTGTGGCCAGTTTTGTCCATTTGGGGATTTTTTTTTTGTTTTTTGCAGATTTTTTCATGTAGAAAGTTCTACTCCTTTCTGGTGCTTGCCTTTGATGTATTTCTAGAGAGGACTCATGTCCTTGCTTGGCCTTCATCTCGCCAGACTACACATCTCAAGCTGTGTGGGATCCTCCTCAATAATGGGCTCCCCACTCCTCCTTGCTTGCTCTTTTCCCAGTCTTCCTTGATCAGGCTCTGGTGACCAGAACCGATCACGGTATTTCAAATGAGGTTCACCACCAAAACACTCCTAGAAAGAAAAGCAGAGTCCAGACAACACTGGCTGGGAGGCCCCTTGCTCATCGACATTATCTCTCCTTGCTGTGTTTGTTCATGGGTTTGGGCCAAGAAAGAGGAGACTGCTCTCAGACGTTGGGAGTGGGAGTCATCTCACCCACCGCTACCTGTCCAAAAGAGAAGTGCCTCACCTAAGTGAGCCAGGCACCCCTCTAAGGATGGGATGAAGAATCACTCTGTCTCTCAGCATGGGCTGTGATGGGACTCTGGTGACCAGTGGAGATTAGATGGTTAACTCTGAGATGGCTGAAATTTGGGGAGCTGAGTCCTCCCCAGGCTTGCAAAATCGGCCTCATCTCTCGAGACTCCTGGCAGCTCTTAGCATTGGGTTGGGCTCTGTCCAACTGTTAAACTTCACCCTCTGCCCTGTCTCTCGTGCTGACTTTCCTCAACATGCCTTGCAAAACCCCTAAAGCAACCATTGACTTCAGCGTGCGATGCGTCTGTTTCAATCTTCAGGTTAGTGCTGATTGATTTTTCTGTTCTTCCTCTCCAGCAAAATTCATTGCAGCACTGTAGGCCACCAGCCTTCCGCAGCGGAGCCGCGCTAGATGTAATTTTCGCAGGTTATTTTTATCAAAGTAAAATATTAGACTGCCTGCTGCCACATGAGATCTGTCTGTGCCGCGCTGACCTTCTCGGGGGCGGTACACTACAACACAATGCAAATATTTTTATATATAGCGTCCTCCATATGCGGTGTTGCAGGATGGTTTGGTCCACCTTTCCTAGCAGGAAGGGAAAGGGCTGGCACCTGGATGAGCCACAGCGAAGGGTATAATAAATAAAATAGCACATAGCCAATATGAACATACCTTGCCTCTGCTCTGCAGGCCCACAGGCTTTTAATTTTTCTTCTCCTTAAGATCTAAAATGCGTTTGGCTGCAAGGGCTGGACATTATTAGGCCAGTCATTTTTCTAAAGAGACATTGATCAACGTTGTAGAAACTTGAGTTGCGTTGTGATTGCAGTTTCTGATTAGAAGAACAAAACCCTAAATCACTCAAAAATGTCCCCTATCTCATTTGTTGAAGCATTCATCTACATGTGAGACCAGGATGTAAATCCTCATCTCCCCGAGTTAGAGCAGGGTTTTTTTTGTTGTTTATTCTTTTTTTTTCTTTTTTTTTTCTTTTTGGAAAGTCACCTAATGATTTTGGGTTTCTCTGAGTCCATAATGGGCAACACTTTGAAATCTCCAACAAACCTATGAGCATTTCCCTCTCAGATGTCATTAAAATATTTGTTTACTTGTTTGGTTTTTTTGAGTGATAGACTAACTCTTCTTCTTCTTTCACTAACTCTTTCATGGCATTGTGTAATCATAAAACATGGCTGACGTGCATCCTTTTTCCATTCAAGTAAGCGTGTACTTAGTTGCTGCGTTTACCAAAGTGCTTGAAAATTGCATTGCTCGAAATGCTGACATTTATCAGAAATGCAAATTAAATACATGTAAATGTAAATGTAAGTGTGTTCGGGGCATACATGGAGTCAAGGTTTCACACAACTGAGATTCCCAGGAAAATCTGCCTGCCCAACACCTGCCTTGAAATATCCCTGCACCAGCAGCGCTTTTATTTAATTGTACTGTAATTCCAGGGTTTCCTGCTGGCTCCCAGCACGCTGAGTTGGAGCAGCTTTGTGCCCAAAGGAAAAATACTTCTTTGAGAAAGGAGGAAAAAAACGAATTAAATTAGCCCCGGATCCGGGACCTGACAGCTGAGTCCTTGTGCCCGCTGGGGAGTTCCTCACTTTGGGTTCAAGTAACATCTCCTGGGGCCGGGGCCAGGGGAAAATGAAGAGTTGCCGGAGTTTATTAATCATCGGCATGGCTGGAAACGGAGGACAGGCTGGTGCTGAGGATGCTCTACCTCGAGGGGCAACATCGTCCTGGCAGAAGAAAGGTTGCTGCCTCCACACTCGGTCCCCGAAAGACCCAAGTTTCCCTGGCCGGGGCCGAACTGGAGGGTCTTGGCAAACTGCATGTGCACGGGACTGGCTGGCCGCCCATCCATCTGCCGCAAAGCAACGGCGGCACTCAGAAAGCTGCTTCCATCTGGCTCCACCAGGAGCCGAAATTAGCAGCGAATCTTTTGCTGTTTAATATTTCAAGATGTTTTGCGACAAGGCTCCTGGAGCGGTGGTGGCAGGAGGAGCGGAGTGGCCGTGCAAGAAACTGCTTCGGTGCCTTTAAAACACGTCTTTTCTTATTCTTCCCCCCCCCCCCCCCCCTGGTGGTGGAAGCAGCTTGCTGAAGCTCAAGGCAGCAGATGGGAGGCCCCGCAGGCTGGCACCCCTGGCTCTGGAAACAGGCAGCAGCGCGGGAGCTGGCGGGAATATTTATCCCCTCCTCACTTCATATTTCTGGCAACAGCATCTCTCAGCTCTCGCCCTACATCAGCTGCCTTACTGAGAGCAGCGCTAGGGCACGAGGGAGATACAGGCCAGCTCAGGCTTTTTTTTGCTCTCCTCCTCCCGCGGTCAGTGTTCCCTGCAACGCGCCTACGGGATGCCACGGTGCAAAGAGCAATTTTTCCTCGCCCACCAAGACGCGATAGAATAAGCAACGTAACCTAGCAGGACCGAACCTCCCTGCCCTGACATGAACCCTCCCATAAAGCAGGTTACTTATTTCTCCATTTGATTAAAGCTTGCAAACTTAATAGGAGAGAAGCAAGGAACTGAAATATTTGTTGCCGGTCGCTTGCCGTCCAGCAAGACCGGTGGCACGTCCCTCATCTCAGCTTGAATAGACCTGCAGGTTTCTTCTGCCCCGTATATTATGTAACGGGCTTTTTAATAATATACTTGGAGACATAAGGCCCCTCCAATTTAGTATGCAAATGCAATATGCTTAACTAAAAATAGCCAATATTCCTAATGTAGTTTCTTACAACACCTTCTGTTACTTGGTGAGTAATGAATCACGGCTGTGTTTTAGAGAGAGATTGTAAGGGACTGAGTGGAGAAAAATCTGAGCTCTGGGCTTGCCTTGTGTTAGTAGTGACAGAGCTAGATCCGACCAGGCTCCCAAATAGTCCTATATCCTACCCCTTACAGGGCCAATACTAGCTAATTAAATAGAAGATACCCAAGTACATGTTTAGTGGGTAAGTAAGTAATAAATTGTCAGTAGAAAAGCTTCTTCCGAATCCCAGCTAAGTGTACTTATATCCTGGAATGCTGAATCATGTCCTGGAGTTTATATCCCATATAAATTCTTACTCCAAGTTACACTGTAGGAATTGCCCCTAGTTGGCAGCACAGATATAGCAAAGGTGGGACAAAACACTGAGATGTGTCCGGCCGCTTGGCTGAAGTCTGTGTCAGCCACGTGTCAGCCACCTTAAAGTCAGCTCTGTGAGATGTGGCCTCCTATGTTCCCCCATCCCCACCAGAAGGCTCTGGCCATTCCCATTACAGCGCTCTTTTTTGCTGATCGAGACAAATCACTGTAGTTATCGCAAAACCCAGTATCTGCAAGAGCAATATTCTCTTTTTTTTTTTAAATTTGTTTCCCCTTGGGGTGCAAACCAATTCTTTAGCGCGACCATGAGATGCCAAGGGAAAAAGCGGGAGCATTTGGGAGGCAGGGTGCCGCCTACCTTGCGATTTCTGTCCCCAGCACCTGTGCAGACCAGAAGGCCAGCAGGGTTTTACGCATGGTGAAATGCCCCAGCACTTTGGCCATCTCTGGGGTTGTACGGGCAGTGCCTAACTGCAGGGTTTCAGGGCTGCGGGGAGGAGAGGGAAGACTCAAGCCGTCGGGACCCTCTCGTGTCGTCCTTGCTGAAGTCTGCACCCCTGCACCAATCTCAGTTTCAGATTCTCTCTTGCTTTTTAGTGCTACGGGTAAAGGCTCTTTTCCTTGCTTTCTTCTCTTCTGCCTATTATTTTTTTGGATCTCACAAGCTCTTTGTGAAAAATCCCTTCCCTGTTTCTCTTTGAAGGGAAGAGAAACAACAAACAAGAAATGTCATTTTGTGGTGACACTTCTCTAGAACTCAGAAGCTCTTCCTTTCCCTTCTCAAAGCAATTGAGATGGGAAACCAACCCTCAATGCTTCTGTCAGAGCCTTGAGATCCAGGCTGTCTACATTTTTCAGATACGAGTTTTTTTTAAGTATTCTTTTACCCCCCAAAAAAGGGGGTGGGGAGGAGGAAATCTCTGAAATAGTCCGTCTGTGTCCCAGCAGATAAAGCGGAAGGATTGATTTACCTCTATAGCTAGCACAGCTAATCTCTCTTGCCTTCAATACAAGCTGGCAGCCTTTAATGCTGGTAGCCCAAATATAGAGCTGTTGGCTTTGTTTTTTTCAGAATAGGTCTTTAACCTCGCACACAAAGTACCTGCGACTGGCTGTCATGAACTTTGTTGCATGATGCTTCCGTGCAGCTTTTTAAATGCTCTCTGCATTCATCCAAGCAAGGTTTGCCAGTAGCCCTGAGACTGTTACAGATATGTGGGCAGCAACGGGAACTGAACTCGCTGGGTCGTTGCCTGGCGGTGATTCCTGCCCAGCGCTGGTCCTACCTCGCAGGTGGACTCAAGGCCTACCTGCCTCAGGCTCAAGGAGCAAGGGCAGATAGACCATGGATGCCAGGTCCAGCCAGAGGAAACTGAGCAACCATGTGAGCACCCTAGGAGAGATATTTTAGCCTCTTCAACGAGTGAGCCCTCACAACACAAGAACTGGGTTCAGAAGGGGAGCGTGAGCCAAGTTCACTTCTTCCCAGCTCTGTTAGAGAGAAAACAGGTTGTCCACTGGGAAATGGTCCTCTTTGCCATGTTTCATCCCAACACTTGCTGTTAGAGGGGACTATCTCAGCATACAGTCCTCAGTGGAGGGATACATTGCACTGTGCAGCAGGACCATGAAGCTCCTGTTGCTTGAGGGACCTGGTGGGCTGAAGGTTTTCAGAAGAGTTTTGAGTAACCAGGTCTGATTTCATAGCAAAGGGGAAGGGTTTACAGGGAAAGGCCAGTTACCCCTGTCATTTCCTTAGCTCTAAAAAGGGAACGCCTGAATTCCCAGTTGGGTCTCAGTAGTATTTTTCTGATAATGTTGTAGATATGTTAGTTACTTGTGGAGATCTAAGGTAGTTGACTAGGTTCAGTGGATGATTAGTGGAGAGAAGGAGAAACACCTTCGTAATGACTCATCCCATTGTAGATGTCTCCCTAGGATGTGATGAATCTCTCTGGAGCTGCCTGCCTCTCCACTGATGACAGGAGAAGGCTCGACAACAAGCATCACCTTTAATAGATGTGAATGTCTAGCACTAGGGACCCCCTTTGTGACTTGCCCCTTTGTGCCCTTGCTTGCAGCGGTGCTGGCATTAGCAGCAGTGAGTTGGGATGGCAGGACCAACCACCACGTGTGTCTTTGCAGCGTCCTCGAGCTCCTGGTGTAGACTGGCAATCTTCTGGGCAGGACAATGGCGTTAGAGCAGAAATACAGTCTGTTCCTTGACAAGGTCCAAGTGTTGCACAGGAGAGAGGAGCCCTAGTGGTGATGTCCTGCTTTCTGCCCTCCCAGCTGAAGGGGCCAAGGTTGAGAGACCCCATCCTTAAAAATAAAGCGCTGGGTGGTCTCCGTTGGTCACCGGTCCAGACTTTCCATTCTCCAACCCTCAGCCTAAATGTCAAAAATACTTCCTAGAAAGCAGTCGGTTAGATTTTCCCCTCTGCTTTGATGGAGGCCTCATCTTTTGGCTCTCTAGGGACTTTATTTTCCAGCATCAACTTATTTCCATCCAGCTTCTCTGCTGCCCATGTGCCAGCACTAGCCCTCACTTTGCTGCTCCTCGTGTTTAGCCTATAGCACGGTAGGTAGTAGCTGGACCTGTCTGTAGCGTGAGCAGGAGAATCAGCCCATGCTCTTCCAGGTGCTTGCTAGAAGATGAAGCTCTCCGTTCTCCTGGTCTCCCTAGCCCAGGCTCTTCTGCAGCTCCTGCAAATTTAATTTGCGGGGGACAGAGCTGATGATGCTCTGCAATCCTCACCAGCCCTGCTGGAAATCTCGTGCTCGCTGCACATCCGAGAAGTCAGCATGGTTTTTCTCAGCAGCTGCTAGAGCTGGTGTTAGGACATCTAATTTTTGTTCTTGGGGAAATAAGTTTTCCATGAATTTTCCCCAGACAGCAGCCAAAGCAAAGCCTGGGGCAGAAAAATAAACAGGACAAATTTTAGATAATGTTTTTGCGGGGAAGTTGTGTTGACTCATTTTTGTCTGTCAAACTGATGTTATCAAACCACTGTGAACCCTGTTGCAAATACTCTTATTTCAGCTTCACTTAATCTCGTTACCAGGCAACTTTAACTAAAGTAAAATACAGCACTTTCACAGAAATGAAAGCGTGCACATGGGATTGGAACTGGTTTAACTATAGTAAAACTAGTTTCATTTTACTTACAATTTTTTTCCTGTTTCGGGTGTGCCAGTACTACTTTTCTATAGTTATGTTTCCATGGTGATACCCTTTTTTTTAATCCATAAATTTTTGCCTAGGAAGAAAGTGAGAGTGCTATGCATTTGTCCAAGGTTTCTGAATATACGTAGTCTGGTTCAAGCAGTGACTCAGACCTCCCTGAGTCCAAGGCACATCAGCTGGGTGGCTACAGATCCAGTCTGCCCCACCTGTAATGAGTCTAATGTACTCAGAAAGTGCCAAGCTCAGTGCATGGGCCCTCTGGTATCATTGAAACGAGTGATACCAACAGATGGTTAAGTGCTTTCCCCACAGCAGCCAGCAGCGTGGAAGGATTGTGCTGATGTTGCTGCTTGCCTCAGTGTTCCCTGCATCCCTGGGGCAGGACATGCTTTGAGGAGCATCCCCGGACCCAGCAAGTCTCTGCCCTGGTGCCAGGATTGGGGAGATCTGTGGAGATATTGAGCAGGAGATCCCACAAAGCCTGGAGATGAACTGAAGCATCTCAGAGCCTCTTCTGGGCATGCTGTGGGAAATGCCACACTGTTCCTGGTGGACCTTCCTTCCCTGAGGAAGAAGCTATGGCTGCAATGCCCTTCACTGATATAACACAGCTGGCACAGGAATGAAACAAATCCTCAATCGAGACAAAAAGGATGGTCACACTTGAGGATCACCTGGAGGATACTCTTCCGATGCGATACCTGTCTTTGTGCTTTAGTAAGAAAGACACTATGGTGTTGAACAGTGCTCATGCAGAAGAGGCATGGGCAAATCTTTCAGCCCACTGTGAGTTATGTTGTAGCGTTGTTCCCATTTTACAGATGGGGAGACTAAGGCAAAGGACAGAGGATTGTCGGAGGAGAAGCCAAAACTCCCAACTCTGTGCTCGCTTCTGCAGAGCACAGGAGAAGGCTTATTACCCAAAGTAAACCTTAAGGCTGCCTTCTAATACAGTCACGATGAGAGCCAACAGTGAAAATACCGTGTATTTTGCTCAGATTGAACTGTGGGGGCTTTGCTTTGTTCTTCTGTAATAGGAGAGTCTTCCTCTGGGCCAATAGAACTGGCTGTGACTGTTCTAGCTATAAATGACCCGTGACTCGGGCTGTGAATATCTTGGGTTCCCAATAAATTAGTGCCAAGTAGAGCTTCAGATGTTAATTGCCAAGGGAAAGTGGATTGGTTTGGACGTAATAAGGCAGAGGAAGAAGGGTAGCTACGTACCTTTGGCAGCATTTCTTATTTTAATTGTGGCTCCTTGCATATTCATAGGGATGAACTTCATAGCCTGCACCCGAGCGTACAGTCAGCTGAAACTTTATTAACATTTTCTAGCAACGCTCGAAGCGGAAAGCACTGCTGAAGCCATGAGAGGCCAACACCAGAAATAGAAAGCTGTGTGATTTGCAACATGTAATGCTCTGCAACCAGCTTGAAGCACATGCTGAATTAATCCCCAATTTAATTAACACTACTGTAATCCTTTAGATAAAAGAGCAGCTCAGGATTTGTTCGGAAACGCTATCATGTGTACAGTAATATATATGACTGTATTTAAAAATGCAGTCATTGAAAGTTTTCCTTCCATTCCCAGCCTGGACCTCAATAAGAAATGAATTTAAAAGCACTTATACTCTAAAAAGTGGCGGTTAGAGATTGAAAGAGAAATGAATGCAGGTCTGCGACTGGGCTTCCCAAAATCATGAAATTAATTTTAAAAAACATGAGACACAAACCAAAATCTCAAATAGAATTTCTTTTTAAAAGTTTTCTGGCTTCTGAGCGCGTGGTTCCCTGGTTGAAGTTTTTTCCGTCCCCCCCCCCCCCCCCGCCCATTGGCGATTGCAAGAAATAGGCTTAAAGAAGCGGCTGCGAAAGCTTAGACCAGCACTTAGTGACATGCCTTGAGGAACCAGCACTACAAGGAGACATTCAATAGGATGCTAAAACTACAGTAGCCGTTAAAACCACTGCAGGAACGCACCTCCTCGTGTAGCAGGACTGCACCTCGCCTGTCTCTAGGTGACAACCTACAACACCCAGGGCCAGCCAAAATGTCAGAGAGCCTGTTTGGTTTTACTCTGCCCAGGGGCATTCGTTTTAGGAAGCTAAACTCATAACATGACTGGTCAAATGCTTCTGGATCCTGGCCAGAATGCTAGGACCTTCTTTTTATTATGTATGCAGCAAATATTTAAGATATAGTAATGCTTCTCAGTTGCCCGTGTGGAGCATGGAAACATTTAAGATACAGTTAAGGGGGAGCAGTCCAAGCCTATTCCATCAAAGGGGTTTGTAGTTGGGAGTTCCATTTTTCTGTCTTAATGCAAACTAATTATTTTGTAGCAAAAGAATTTTTAGAAGTGACAGTTTTTCAAAGGCGGCTTTGTATTTACAGCTTCCTATTCTCATGTGTTTCTTACTAGAAGAACGATGAATGCTCTCTAGCTTTTGGTAGCATTTCTAAAAATGCTGCGTATTTTGTTCTCCTTGTTATCATTGGTTATGAAAATTAATAACTTTATTTTTTAAAAGCAGGGTTTCTTTTTCTACAGCGTGGAAAATCCATTTGCCTACCTAGCCTTGATTACTTATGGTTACATGGCAGGACTTTCTATTTCAGATTACAAGCCCTGTCACTTTTAAGTCCCTTGCAGATACTTGCAAATCATCTGGCTATATAATGCTCGCCTGTTTATGTCTCTGGATGCACAGGGATACACACACAAAAAATACACAGATATGCAAAACATTTTGCGGGAAATACATGGAATTAGCTCAGAGATGGAAAGACCTGGGGAACTGCAATGTGAGGCCGGTGCAGCAACAGGCAGAATAATTTCGGACTAAAAATGTTTCAACAAAACAGTTCCCGTTTTCCAACAAATTAGACTAAATACAAGCTTTCTACTAAAACTTGTAAGGTAATTACTGAAGGAAGCATATGGTAGCCACTCTGAAGTGTTGGAAGGGGATCAACACAAGGCAAAGCTATGGAGTCACGTAGCATTGGTACAAGTGGGTGTAATGTGGAAATAACAAGGTAGGACTTGAAGTTGGAGTAACGGTAGGTGGGCTCTTGGGAAAGGTGCTGAACCGAGCCATTCTGGCATGCATTAGCCTACTGGCGTGCCGTGAAGGTGGCTGCGCGGGTGTCCACAGAGCTGCCGAGGGCAGGTGCAGGGGGCTAAGTCTGCCAGCAGGCACTGGGGTGCAGCCGCGGGCTAGTGCAGTGCCTGTTCTGGGTGCCAATGAGGTTGGATGGGGATGTGAAGCTTGCAGCAGTTCTTTGTTTCCAAAGGGTGCAGGAGGAAGCTGGCTTTTCCCCTAGTGTTAAAATATTTTGGGAGCCAGTGCAGGAAAACTGTTGGCAAGAAGATGACCTTCAAATGAGGTGCAATGAGGTGCTCAAAGGAGGTGGGCCAATGCCAGTCTTGAATAGATGGCAAGAGATGTCAAATCAATGTTTTTCTGCCATTTCTTTGAGGGAGAGGAGCCAAGCTGTTGCCAAGCAAGGCAGAGGCATGCAAGGGTTTTGTTGTGGTAGGCTCTGGAGAGTCTCCGTAGGGTGGTTACGTTCCTTGCAGTGACTCCCTGGGATGGGAGGGTGGTGAGGAGTGATTCGGGTTGCTGTCGTTGGATCTTGAGCAGAAGCAGAGCCTGGCTACCATCACCAAGGATGGTCTTGCTCAGTGCTGACCTTGCTCCAGGAAACTTCACTGAGACACCCCATCCATGGGGGATGTCAGCCCTGTCTGGTCGTCTTCTGCTTCTGCTCACACAAAGCTGGCACAGAAAGACCAGGAGAAAAACCAGTTGAAACTCTCTCTTTGCCAGTGGTGCACTAGTGTGACATTCAGAGATCCACATGCGTGCTGCATCAGTTGCCTGACACCACATGCAATAGTAATGCAACTGTGCAGTAATCGTGGCCTTATTTAGATAGCAAAAGCCTTTTTTGTCAGGATGACAAACAAATACGTGACTGCCTTACATGGAGTGTACATGCCGATGCGTGGCGTTGACAGATTAGTGCTAGCCCCAAAGACATCAATCAACGTGAGTCTCTCTATTCAGGAGCCGAGCTTTGCAGATCGATATGTCTCTGACTGGTTAAAAGTCCAGGTTCAGACAGTGAGAGCTCAGCCTCTGCCCAGCGCAGAGATTTGGCTGCCCCGCTGTGACTTAGCCAAATTATTCAAAGCCTGGTGAGGTAACTGTTTTAATAAATCCTATTTAGCTCCAAGTTGTTTTCTCTACCTTATATAGAAAAGCCAAGCTTTAAAAGGTTAAATATTGAATATCCCACTCCAGCTGCTCTTCTATAAAGGCTGCAAAAATAAAATGCCTGAGAGGCAGAGATGCAGCCACTAGATGTGTCACTCCAGTCACAGAGCCTGAAGTTTCAAGTAGGGACAATGTAAAGCTGCCTCACTGTCAGAGCAGCAATTTTTGATGCTGTTTGCTCCCGAAACCCAAATGAAATGTGTGTTTGGGTTTGTGTTTGGAGGGGAGGGTTTGTTTGTGTCTCTGGGCAGGGATGTCCAGAAATCTCTGCTCCAGCCACCTTGATCCAGAGCTTCACCACACTCAAGGTGAGGCAAGGAAATTCAGTCTCAGCTGTAAAAGAGGTAGATTTCTGCACTGTAGATGCTCTCATTTAGCTTGACAAATTCATACCTAAGGCCATTTTCCCCAGGACAGTCTCTAGCTATGTTTGCCTCAGAAGCACCAAGTGAGCAGGGCACAGGAAAATGCTTATGGGAGGAGAAGGCTGAAATCCTTTCCCACCTCACTGAGTCAGCAGAGTTGTATCCTCTTAGGCAATGGGCACCTGACTGTGAATCTCATGCTATCCAATATCACTTTATCCTTTCTTTATGCTTCCATCCTGCCTATATCGAACCTGTGGTCTTTGGTCTTCTGCTCTTGTTATCTCCTGCTGCATGTCTTTTGTGCAGGACCTGGCATAATGTAGCTCTGGTCCATGGTGGTGATTCCTAGGTGCTATATTTCTACCAGGAAAGATGCTTCAGATTGAATAAGATATAGTTAAAAATGAAAATGCATAATAAAATTGTGGGAAAATAGCAAGGATTAGTAAGCAAAGAAAGTAAAGAGGGACAGATCTTTAAACACACGTTCTTTAGATGTATAGGTGGCATTTGCTGGCCATAGGCATGGATTCATATTAGTAGGTACACTCTTGTTTCTAGACTAGACTACGCATAGTTAACAATTGTAACCTTCCTTTGCAAATTAGTTCCCCTCCCTTAATCCCATATGCTCCCTCTAGTTTGTTGGTAAGCGAGACAGTAGCAGCAATGCTAAAGAGAGAAAGGTTATGCACCCCTATTGCATGAAGATGCCTGTGTGCTAGGTGAGCCCAAAGTGCTCTTCTCTGATGAGCCCAAAGTGCTCTTCTCTCACACTTGGGTCTGATTTGTATGCCATTAATTCTGCCTCCGCAAAGTCTCTTGTAAGTTAGTTTTAGCCTCTAGTGGAAGAGGGCAACTGACCTTGAACTACTTTATATTCAGCACAAACTCGCGCAATGTGAAAACGAGTGGCTATCTCACATCAGCAAAAGTGAGGAAACTTGTAACTTGATGATGTGTCTAAGCCTATAAACTCGAAAGTGCCTTTGTCCAGCTTGGAACAACTCAGGCTGTTAAATATGTGGGCATCTTTGAAGCATTACATGCTTTTTTTCTTTACCAGACTTTTTACTTTTTATCGCAGGTGCCTCAGGCTTAATCAGGGCCAGAGATGGGACTGCAGGGAGCAGGCTCTGGGTATACCTATCCTGTGGATGTTGGAGACCTTACGGATACTAGGAACTTCTCTCTTTGGGGGAAGGAGTTTATTTGTTTTAGTAGAATGCATTTTAGATCTCGTAGCTAAAAAAAATCTATCAGCTAGAAAACAGAGGTTGCCTCCTGTTTTCTCTATCTTGGAGTACAGACCAAGCCAAAGTCACAAATCTCGGAATTACCTGGCAGCGTATGAGGAGAGAAGGGCAAACGTGCCCTTGCTGTCAAATGTGATCCTACTTGCAGCCGGGCTTTGACACAAGCAGCCCTGTCGCACGGCTGCCCTCTCGTCCTTCTCCTGGTTAGCTAACATCCTGCCTTCTTCTTCCAGAGGAGACGACGTTCGAGGCTGGAGTCAAAGTTCAGATCCACAGCCAATCTGAGCCACCGTTCGTCCAAGAGCTTGGCTTCGGAGTGGCGCCTGGTTTCCAGACCTTTGTCGCCACGCAAGAGCAAAGGGTAAGTCCCTAATTTAATTTTCCTGCCTACCTCTAACGGGTCCATATGTGAGGTCACTTCTATGGAGGGAAGCCTCTTGAGAGGCATTTCACGATCAACAGCCGTTTTTAGCCCAGACACCCTTTGCTTCAAATTGCTTCTCCAGTTGGCTAGTTTGATTTGGAGGAGGACAGATTTTACAGCATTACTTTCCTTGCGTTGCCCAGAATCGCTGTAGTTTTGGCCGCAGAAGGGTGTTCATCCCTGGTAATTACCCTGGCTTGCTTTTTTATTGTTATGGTTCAGCTATGGCAGTCGCAAAGTGTGTTGGGTACCTTCCAACGCCCCGCAAAAGGATGCTTTTTGCCAGAAGGATCCCACACTCAAGGGATAAAAGGAGTTAGGAAGAGAGCATTTCATTAGGTATATCAGTTTGAATCCTTTCAGGTAACACAGAAATACTCATATTATTTGTTATAATCAGGGGTGAGAAGCTCGTGGCTCCTCATGCAACGGTCTCGCTGTGTCCCAACAGCAACACATCGTCACAGATGGATGTGATGAGATGTAGCGTTGTTAGAACTAAATCCTTGCTAAGAGTGTGGAAAGCCAGCCAGCAGAATAAATCCCTTTCTCAGGCTGGCCCTGGTGCTGGCCTTTGTAGCCTTCTTGCCTCATTGCCTCTCTCATTTTCCTCCCTGCTCCTACGTTCGCCCTCAAATGAGACGTGAATCAAATTCAGGAAACATAGCGTGAGCTGTTTGAGGGTTTGCTCTGATTAAACCTCAACAGGGAATCAGAGCTGCAGTAGTTGTATTTTGGCTTAGAACAACAGTTCACCACCAAATGTATCTTGAGGCCAAGGCGTCTTTCCGTGGACACCAGTACCAAAATACACCTGAGACACTGTATTGCAGTGGGTTTCTGGATGCAGATCCTCTCTCCTCAATGAGGATGCACTCGTGCATAATCATGCAGGAGATAACAAACGGTATGGGTTCCCTGTAGGTGAGTGCCAGGTGGACACTTCTCAATTAAAGCCAAGAAAGGGTTTTTCTGTTGTTAAGGTCAGTGGGTTACAGAAAATGAGCGGCTTTATCAGAGCACAGAGCACTTGTTTCGAGCGTACGCCTTAGTAACAGGGAAGGTAGAGGCTCTTTGGGGGCCAAGGCAACAACTGCTGAAGTACAAAGCCACTGCTTTCTCCTTCACACGCTATCTGCCTGCCAAGCCCCAGCCTTGTACAGGTTTGGGCTCCTCGAGCCCATCCTCTCACAGGGAGACATACTGAACCTGCTGTACTCTCCAGGTAGAGCTTGCTGGATGGTCATCAGAGGTGAGGTTGAAACTGGAGGATATTCGCTTTCCACGCATCTGAGTGGACCAGGCTCTGTCTGCATTGCATGCACTGGCCCCGAAGTTGTGGATGAGACCCCGTTGCATGCTCCTGAGTGGTGATTTGGCCATCTCAGCTCTGTACTGGACAGCTGCCGTCAGGGAAAGGCTTGATGCTCGGAAAGGTGATGGGCCAGGCATTGTCATAGGGTATCCGAGGTGCAGAGCGCATGCTGCTGGCAAGAAAGCCCTGGCGGCCAAGTGGCTGCCCTTGGATTCAGGAGACCTGTGCTGAGCTGGCTTCTCTGCCCCAGGCTCAGCCAATGGAGAAGGCAGCTAAGTTAAACTTCAGCTCTGACCACTGGAGAGAGATTAATGTTCATCTGGCCTTCAAAGGCTCATGGGCCTTTCTCAGCCCTCTCCTAAGGTATGATTGTGTATGGAGGGCTGCAGGGAGCATTTCCCAAGAGAGGCATGGGAATATCCACATAAGCCAACTCATTAGGGAAAAAAGCAATAATTTAATTGTTCAGAGTTATCCCAAGTCTTGGAAACCAGCCAGTTGTGGGTATTTTTTGTAATCCTTGCCTGTTTGCTCAACACAAATCCTTCTAAACGTCCCCAACATGTTCCCTTCTCCCAGCAGCTGTCTTGGGTTGCCCCAGAGGAATCAGCAGTATCTCGTATTACTTGCATAGGAAATACTGCGAGATAAAGATTCTGGACAGAAAACCGATTAATTAGCACCAGAATCGTTGGCAGTAATTATTGTGCTTTGAATCCCGTGTCCGTCCCATCTTGTGTTTGGATATCTCTGATGCGTGTCGGCAATGAGGGCAAAGCTGCCGTTCACCTAAGCGGCAAAAAGCGGGGTAGGCTGGAGATGGCCCGCGAGGTCCAAGCCAGCGGCCGGTCGTCTCTGGGGACTGCAGCACCCAGGAGTGCTTCCCGTGCCAGTGCCCCGCAGGCAGCTCACAGACGTTGTCCCATTTTACAGGATGGAAAAGTGACTTGCCAAAGGGCAGAGAGGAACTCGGTGGCCGAGCAGAGTGTCCTGCATCAGGGACCTTGTCAGGACCGGTTACGCCAAGCACGGTGGTGCGGCTCTGGCTCTTTCACGCCCAACATGCACGTATGTTTGAGCAAAGCCCTCTCCTGTTCCGTCAACAGCGCCGAGTAGGATTTTTGTTTAGAGAACTGCTGTCAGCTGTGAAAAATACCTCCAACAAAATCAGCGGCGCCCCCTTAGTGAGACCACATTAGCTCCAGAGAAGAGCTAAGTGCCAAGGTGCCAAAATGAATCGCCAGCCCAGTGATTAAAAAAAGGCATTCCCAGCTTTTTGCAGAGCGCTTTGCAGCAAAACTCTCCTCTTGCTCAGCAGGCAGGCAGCGAGTGCAGGGGAGGGTGGCATGTGCTGCCGTGCAGCTGCCCGACGGTCAAACAGCTTGGCAACACCTCGAATTGAGCTTACGTTGCAACAAAAGAGGTAATTGCATAGATTTGTCTCCCTTAAACAGCCTGGCTTTGCTGGTAGTTGGAAGCGCATCTAGGCAAGGATCTTGAGGACTTTATTTAAGCTGGAAATGGGGTAGATGCAGGCAGGCTAGGAGCGTTTCACTTGGCTGAGCAGGGTGTTTGAAGCTGGGACGTGCCTGCAGTGCGCGGGGTCTGGAACGTGTCCGAGAGCCCCTGCCCCCTGTATAATTTCTCCGTCTCGGTGGAGTGTAGGTAGCAACCGCATTCATCCTCTGGCCTGGTGAACTTTGCAGAAATTTTTCAGATGGCTGCTGGAAATCTTCCCCTTGTGCTTCACATCCCATTGCCAGCCTTAGCTGTTTTGTTATTTCTATTAAAAAAATAAATAGAATTTTGCAAGAGATCCTATTAGGAAGGCAAGTAGTGGAGAGAGAGGAAACAATATCCCTTCCCCAAATCCCTCCTTCCAGGGAGGGAAGATGAATAGAAGATGGCAAGGAAAATAGATATTTGAGCACTCTCTTTGCTTGAATGTATTTTCTATTCCCCGTATAACACAATGCAGGGCCTCGGCTCTGCGAGGGTGCGAAGTCTGCCTTTCATCCGGACCTAAAGGCACTGAGTTGTTTTTCATTTAGAGCCTATGTGGCCTAAAGAAATTGTCCTTTTATCTTGTTCTAATTGATGCTGTCCCCGAGACGACGGCACCGTTGGTGGTTTTTGCACCGCCGCGCTGGAGGACCCAGAAATGTGCGTCCGTGCTCAGAGAACAGAGGACCCATTTTCTACCGTTTTGGGCACCGTAACGCCAAGGTTTAGCGGCTCCATCTCCCAGTGCAATCGCTGTGCCGGAGGGGTGTTGCTGCAGCCCAGCCAGGCTGGAGCTGGCTTTAATCCAGGAGAAGCGTCGCTTCCTTCTGGTTGACCATCTCTTAAATACTATATTTCTGTAACTGATCTAAAATTAAACCGAGGCAGCAGAATCTTTACCTGTGAGAAGGGTGGTTTTCAGCTGCCAGGCTGGAGAAGCCAAGCAGCAGTGTTCAGCCCCCTGGATGACACTGCCCTCCCTGATTCCTACTCTGCAGAAGGTCATTTTTTAACATAATTACTACCATTACGGTGTACACACACTGCTGTCTCCTCTAATTAGCCAGCAGGGACTGGCTGGGCCTTACCCACCTTCTCAAACCCCAAAAAGCACATCTTAGATTCAAGCATCCGTTTTTTTCGTTAGAAAATACTAATTCTCCACGACTGGGGCTGGGACATGCTGTTTCTGCAATGAGTCAGGGCGAAACTCTGAAAACCCTCTGAACATCACCTAGAAGACTGAGTTCAGCGTGGAGCCATTTACTGGGGTCCTAAACCAGGTATTTTATACCACTATTAAGCACAAATGAAATGATCCTCTGGTCGGAGCGGGCTAGAAATCATCAGCTGAAGACAAGGTCGTTTCACTTCTCTCAGCACGGTGGAGCCTATATATTAGTTATAAGCACTTTTTCACGTTCAGCTCCAAAAAAAATACGTGTGGAGTTGGCCAGACTTGTCTTGGTGTGGCAGCGATAGCTGTACGTCATCTTCAGGAAACAGCCTTTGGGCTGAAGGATATTTATTTGTGGCTGGGTTAGAGGATCGTTGCTCTATTTCTAGCTCTTTTGCTACCTCCTGCAGCCTCAGGCAAATCTCTCCCTTCATCCCGCATCCCTACAGTGTGGGAATAAGAGCATTTCCTCAGCTTTACTTACTTAAACTTAATCTCTGGCTTCATGATGGAGGGTGATCTCATTAAATGTCACTTTAAAATTAGCTGCGGAGCAGGTAGCTGAGAGTGCAAATAGGAAGGAGCCCTTGAGGTCAGGGTCCACCCGCTCTGACAGAGGTCAGATTCAGTTCCTGCTAATTAATTTGCTTCCCCGCTTCCTTTGACCTGCTAATTAAAGCCTCCACTTGGTCCCACCGATGGAGACTTGGCCCCCTCTCTCTGGTGATACCTTCTTGTCTCGCTGCTGCCTGCGGGGATTTGCCTCTTGCGTCTGCTCGGACCAGCCCCTCTCCATGGCTGGGGCAATCCTGCTTGTAAGGCAGCTTTGATGACCTGGGGGAATTTGTCTGTCTGTCACTGTGCTCCTGTCGGTCTACAACGAGCCACCCACCCGCCTCTGGAGGTACATCCCGGGGCCCCTGCCAGCATCCAAAAATTGGCCCCTCTTTTCCTTCTGCGTTACCCAAACCATGCCTCCGGCTCTCTGATCTCGCCGCTGACATAACGCTTTTAAGAAACGTTTGCCAGCTTAGTGATGTTAATGCAGTAATGGTGTTGTGCTTGCTCACCGTGCATCCGAGTCAGTAAAACGCACCGATGCAGCAGCGTGGCGTCGTAAGAGCGACTTTGCAAGCGGATCTGTTGCGCTTGCTGAATCAGTGAAAGCAATCCTGCCAAGGCGATCCAAGCTGGAGGTTTTCTCCATAAAACATGGGCAATCTGTTTTTTTTTTTTTTTTGCTGCAGACACCTGGCTGAAACAGTTGCTTTCTTTCTGAAATCGCTTAAAATAAGGAAACTCCCTCTCCTTGCTTGGAGTTTAAGAGGAGGTGGAGCAGAGCTGACTCTCTCAGCTCCCAAAAGCAACTTAGGTGTTGTTAGAGGTTGTGCAGTAAAAGGCAGCGCACAATGGAGCATTGCAATTAAAAAAGGATGTTTTAATGCAGGATGATGAAAACCATCCTCTCTGGATACTTTTCCGTAAACTGTGATGGGTGCCTGGGCTAAACAAGCTGCTCTTCCTCTAAAAGAAACGAGAGCGGTTTCAGAGAGAGGAGAGAAAACCATCTCGGGCCTCGAAAGGTGAGACTGGGAATATCGATGCCTTTAAGGGAGAGGGACGCAGAGATGTCGGATTGCCCGGAGCTGCGCTCGCTGCGCCCAGGAGGGATGGGCCCGGGATGCGGGAAGTCGTGGCTGCCCTTTTCTGCCTTTTCCGCAGCAGCTCACTACGGGAGGGAGGACGGAAGGAGCCGGCAAGCGCTGGGAGCCGGGGCTGGCCAGGAGGTCCCCATGCGGGGCAGCGAAGGCCAGCCCCAGCTTCATCCCCACGGAGCGGAGCGCGCGGACGAGAGCAGTTTCCATAGCAATCGCCCAGTCAAATGAGTGAGGTCTGTTTTCGCCCTCCTTCCTGCCCTGCAAGGGAATTGCCATTGAGATGCTGCATTTTCCCGGCGAATCCCGTCCTCCCTTGCAGCGCTCGCTCCCTTCCCGTCCGAGTTTCCCACCGGGGGCACTGGCCTCTCAGCCACTCACATCAACGGACGCGAGCAGGTAATGCTCCTTCCCCGGCTCGATTGCTCCTTGTTCCGCTGCAAGCGCGGTGCGTTAGAGAAGATGAAATGCGCACTAAAACGGTAATTTCTGCCAACTTGGCAATAAAAATTTAAGAGATTTCAATTAAGCAACAGGTTCGAAGACAGAGCAATATTGTTTAATAGGGCTCTAGCGCGCCTCAGAGACTCATCCCCTCATAACGTTTGCACGGGACAGAAAGCACCAGCTACCAGCCACTGCAGTATCGAGATCTGTAATTACACCGCAGGCCGTGAGAGCGGGGCTTGGGGTCTGGCAGCGATAACTCTTAGGCCTGTGTTTTCGAGCCCCCATGTAGGCAGTTGCATTTGAAAAAGTCATCCGTAGCGATTCAGTAGCATTTTTTTCCTAATGCTATGTTTTCTAATGCCGAGAACAACTTCTCCTACCCACAATATCGCACCTCCTCCCAGAAAAACATGAGCGCTGCGATTTCTTTCCGTTTCCCTCAATCCCACACGCTCTCCCAGTTGATTCCCCCCTATATATTATTGGACCCTAAATTAATTAAAGTACTCGGGAAACAAGCTGGCAGGCAGCCAGGGCTAGCCTGAGTGACAGCTTCAGCTCAGCGCGCAGGAAGAATTCAAAGCAGGAGGAAGCACATGCAGAACGGATCGCAACGCTGCTTTCATAGGGCAGCAGTGTGGTTTTCCTTGGAAAATTGTGTTCGGCACGAATCGGCCTGTTTGCAAAAAGATGCGCTGTAGTCAAAAAGAAAATGGGTTTGGAGGGAAGCAATGGAAATGGTTAAGGGCAGGGAATAATACATCTGAACGAGCAGAGATTGAAAAGCCTGGTCTCATTTAGTTTAAAAAAGAGGCCAGAAAGAGAAAACATCTGAGAGGTATATGCAGTAACGGTTCGGGTGCTCCTGTTAGCCCTTTGCAATATTGCATGGGAAAGGGGATTTTTTTGAACAGACTGAGAGCTGGTCGCTGAGGACAGGAGAGTGTTATTTTTTTTCCCATGGCGAAGCACTGACCTGTGCTATTGCTGCCTGCAGGTATCGCAAAGGCCAGGAGCTTTGTAGAGTGCAACGTCCACCATGCAACCCCCAAACTGGGCATGCACCTAAGATTTTGGCCAACATACTCGAGCGGCGTGAGGGGGATGCCTCTGCACACCTAAAGGCATACTGCTTTTCCAGTAACCACTCAAACAGGGTGCACTGGGTCTCTTGGGTGCTACAGCTTCACTGAGTAACGGGCAGGTCTCGTGAGCCAGGATGGGAAGCGGCACCATTTCCACGGGGGTGTGGGAAGAGTTAAGCCGGTGAAGACAATTCTTCCGACGCTTCCTTGAAGGGAGCAAATGGGAAGGAACAGATGGATTGCACCGAGCACAGCCCTGCCCACGAAGGGAGACGGTAAATAGAGAAATTCCAGCATCATTAACTGGAAGATGGTGACAACAAGGGCTGCAAGCTGTGTGTGCGTGGAGTTTTTAAGTATTTTGCAAGAGCTAAAGCTGGCTGGAAGTGGAATTCTGTTAAGTTGGTGCTATTTGATGTCTCATTAGAGAACATAGATTTCTGGTTATTATTTCATTTGGAGCAAATGCAAATCCACTCTGTCTAGACTATGCCAGTTCAAGCCTGGGGCTTTCAGCATTGCTCCTTGCAGCCTGAAGTTTGGTCATATCATGTGCGGCAGGTGGGTCCTTCCTGGATCCTTATGGACCTGCATCTTGTCCCAAAGAGAAGGCAGTACGGCCAGAAATAAGCTTTTGTTCTGGTGCCACGGATCATCCTGGGTTGGTGCCTCCCACTTGGTCCGTGAAAAATTTCTCCTGGCGAGGTGGAGGATTTGCTGGGATCCTGCATGGACCCTACGGCAGATCCAGGAGCAGGCGAAGATCTGATGTTTGGCAGAGACTGTGCTGCCAGGAAAAGGCCAATCTGTTCTCGGTACAAACACTGCATTTGATCCGGCCGGGGCCCAGCGATACTTCGCGAGGGCTGGATGCCGTAGGATGAGCCAGGGGAGCGAGGAGGGATCTAGATTCAGCAGAGTGCCCAGAGTGGCTTTTTTAACTATGCCAAAACTCTTCTCCATGCTGGAAATAGCTCTGCTGCCGGTCCACGTCTTCCCTGTTGCGCAAGATTAAATGCGTGGATAAAATGTAGATATGGATGAAAAAAAAAAAAGAAAAAAGACGTCTTCAGCTCAAGACAGATGTTTGCAGTTACCGGGAGGCCCGGTGCCAAAGCGTAGCGCGAACAGCAGCTGCTTAGCCAGGAAAAAGGGATACAGCAGGGATCAGGTAGTGCCAAAACATGGAGCATGGCCACTGTCACACCTACTTGTCCCCTCTGAGACCGGTTCCCACCGCGCGGGGCTTCCTTGCAGTGCCTGGGTTGTGCATTCTGCATTTCTTTAAAGCCGTCCTTTCTCCCGTTGTGTTTCGGGAAAGCAAATCTGTCATGTGTTTAAGGAGACAAGTCAATTTGTTCCTTTGTTTTCCGAGCCTGCCAATTCCTAACTGATTGGCTTAATCCTTCGTAGCAGAGATCATGAGAATTTAAAAAGCATTTAATTCATTAATTAAGTATTAGTGGTTGTGAATGGACGAGAAAGGGAGTTTATCAACCTCAATTAGACGTTGAAGATGAACTTCTGTGAGCAGAAGAGGCCGCCGTGCCAAGCAAGGTTGCGGGTGTGCAGCCCTTGGAAAGCTGCCACAGCAGCCGAACAAAATTACAGATAAGCGGTACTTTTCCGGGTGAACCACCAGGAGCCATGGACGAAACAATTTTGCACCTCTTGCCTTTTCCCTCCTGCCAGCTCTTCTGCTGCCGCCGCTGTGTGGTTTTACTCTGGTCGTCGGTGCAGAGCATCGCGCCAAGAGCGCAGGGACCCGTGCTGCATCTGTGCGTCGCTCCGGGGAAAGCGGGTGGCAGCGCGGCATCACCCCGTAGCGCAAAGCGCCATTGAGCTGCTGCTAGAGGAACAGAGGCATCCCCAGGACCTACAGCACCCTTCGCCTGTCCTGCTGCCTCTGCACTGGAGCCTTGCTCTGGGTTACTGTCACCAACGTGCTTGGAGCGTCTCTTTGCATGCCAGATGTACTGTTTGAAGGATACAACCCAAGCCAGCCCTGGGACTGAATATTTTCCTCTTTGAAGGGTAAGGTGGAGCATTTCAGCCATGTGCCCTGTCAGGTAGAGATGCAGCCACTTTGCAGCATTGCTGGCAATCCTGCTTTTGCATCTCCGAGCTGGAAGTGATGCTGTTGTAGCTTCAAACACAGGCTTGTAACAGCTTGGCTGCCTTCTGAGATAATTGGAAACAAAAGGTCAGGACGAGAGTTGACAACATCAGAGACTTGGCACATTGGCACTCGCTCACCGAAGCTGCCCGGGGGAGGCGATGGGAGCTCTCCTGGGACTGTTGCTCCTAGCTCCAGGGATGCCACAGCCCATTTTCCCCCAACCCATGTCGAAATTACCCTTGGAGGGTACAGCAAGATTTATGAAATGCAGCTCCCGATTTCTGTGCAGTGCCTGGTCTCTAGTGATGTACCTTCTCCCGACGCCCTCCAGAGAGGACCCGCAGCCACGTCTGATAGCTGAGCAGTCGGGAATTTGCTTCTGATTACAAATTACATAGTACAAGGGAAGCGGCGTGTCTTTGAAGCTGTAATTACAATGGAGGCACCAGGTAATAGCCCTTGATGAGCCCCTCGGAGAGAGAAGAGTTCATCGACTTGCTCAAGGGAGGCAGCATCTAGCAGCCTGCAAGCCCAGGAGGATTCATCTGTAAGATCTTGCCCATAAGAAAAAAAGTACAGATTTACCTACACAACTTCCTTACGGATCACCCATTGCTGCAGCATTTCTACTGAAAAAGCAATGGGCAGAGAAGTGCACAGATTCCCGGGGCGTCCACACAGCTCCTCAGCACCATTCCCCAGGCCCAGGAGACACTTTGCATACGGCCTCGGCTTTTCTGAATTTTTTTAAGCCCGCAAGATGGATGGCAAGCAGCCCCTGCCCAAAAGTATATGCAGGAAATCTCTGCCCTGTATTACGATTTGTAAGAGCAAGGTATTAAGATAAAACAAAGCAGCACTGAGGCGTCTGTCTCGCACTCCGTTGGGCTCTGCTCTGTGGCCAGGAGCCTCACCGGGGAAATTTCCTTTGAGAAAGCAACAATTTGAGCTTTCCTGAAGCCTCCTTACAAAGCAGTCCTTGCCAGACATGACTTGCTTTTCTCCAAAACAAGGAGAGCCCTTACACTACAGAGCAAGAAAACCTCCACGGGCGTTAAGTGCATTAAGAGGCTTTTTCTGCTCTTAAATGTGAGCAATCCAGACAGCGATGGAGAGAACGAGATCATCGAAGAGGCCAAATTGTTCGTGTTTGCACGTGCTGCGTGTTTGGGAAGCTGGAGAAATGGGCATTGCAGTAGCGAGCTCAACACGTGCATGCACACGAGCCTGCGTGGCGAGGAAGTGAACCTCTGTAGAAAGCTTCACTTTTAGGGGAAGGCAGCAAAACGGCTCCGCGTTGCCATGTGGGGTCCGTCCTGGTACCAGCCCTGGTTTGCCAGGGCTCCTGGTCCAGTAGGGCTAGGAGAAAGCTGGCGCTTCGCCGTGAGATGGGCCGTAGCTCCGTCGATCAAGCCATGTTTGGGAGGGTTTAATTAAGCATTCAGCCCATGCATCTCCTGCGGACGCCGTGCCAACGCACAAGCGCCGCCGTGGCTCAAATCCAGCGCCGTCCGAGTGAGAAGTATTTAAGCTAACTATCTGATCGCGGCTCCCATCGTTCTCTGAGCCCATCACCTATGTTTGTAATAAAATTTAAAGGGCTTAAAAGATTTGTGCATAGCTGCGCTTGGAAGAGGGCTGATTCCATCTGAGACAACGATTATTTATTCTCCTTTATCATACAATGTGCAACATATGGGCCCCTTTCTCCACTGCGGATGACTAAATGATGGCATCTGGTGCTCTGTTATATTGCAAGTGTAAAGTAAATGAGAAAAGATCCCCTTCAAACAGCGCTTTGCCATTGCTGCAAAGACACACTTGATGCTTTCATTCAAAGGTGCTGCTTTGCTAACTTCCAAAACCACCCTATTTAGAGCCAGCTCTGTTTCTTGGAGGACGCAGAGATTGCTGGGAATTGCTTTCTTTTTTTTTTTAATGGCTCAACTGTTTCGCTGCAGATGGGATGCTTCCTTCACTGGCTGTGTCTTTGTACCTGCCGGGGAAATTGCCTGCTTTTCCAGTCGTAACCACAGAACGTGGGGATTGGGTGGTTGCCCTACGTGGCCAAACAGCTCTCACCGCTTTGAGGTTAAAAGCAAGCAGAGCAGCAATATGCATTTAGGCAGATTTTGGGAGCTCCCTGTTCAGCGTGCCAGAGTTTGCAGCCTTCGGTGGACGGGCACCAAAGGGAGATGCTAGATGGGGGCAGGTGGAGCAGCCTGGGCAGATCCATCCAGGCACGCACAGGATCCTGTTTCTTTGCACATGTTCTGATCCAGAAAAGCCGAGCAGACCACTCAAACCTGCCTGTTGCTGAACGTTGCTGGGAGGTTTTCTGCCTCATCAACATTCATTTTCCCAGCATGTGACTGGATATAAGCCCACATCCCTGTGGAAGAGCACTGTGAGCTCTTACAGACCTATTCAAGCTCTTACCCAGTCCCTCTAAGAAGGATTTGTGGCCAGTGGATGGTTGCAGGAGCAGAGGAAGGAAGATGCTTTTCAAGATGATGCGGAAAGCCGGAGAACCAAGGGGAGGTTCATCACTGTGTTGAGATCCCCCTTCACATTTGAGTAGGCAGGAGTCAAGCCTTTCTAAGGGGTATCCTTGGGCCTGTGCAAGGAAAGACCTTGACCTGTCTTCTAATCATGGCTGGGACGTGTGGCTCATCTAGAGGGTGGGCTGTCCCCATTCATGTGCCACAGACAGGTTGTTCCTCAAAGTCTTCACCCTGGTGAATCCAGCTGGGACACAGAGAGCTGCAACTGAGAGGGTGAGGCCAGATCCTGACGCTGTGGGAGACCCCATGTGGCATCGTTTGGCTTGGATAGGAGAGGGCTTGCCACCAGCAGAGGGGTGTAGTGCACTTGTCTTCAAACCAACCAGTTCCTGGAAAGCTGTGGAACACTTTGGAAAGATTTGAGGTGTTTTTGGTTGTAGCTGATGGCATGAAGTCAGCTTGCGATGCCTCACACCTCTCCAACAGCCAGCAGGCCATGCCAGCCAGTGTCGTAAAACCTGCATCAGCCTGTTGGGGAAAGAAATGCTGAGGAACCAGTCTGTTATCAGTAGCTGCAGAAGGCAAACTGCTGGAATAAGCAAGGCGCCTCTGGATTACGCGCTTGGGAATTGTTTGTGTTGAACCACAGAAAGAAGGAATTATTTTGGCTTAGCTGAGAGGGACCAGGAGTCGACAGCTTATCTAACCCTCCTGGGCGGGTTCACCTTCACCAATGCTTGATAGTTGCAGTTGGGTATGGTTCCTGTTCTCTCTATAAGACAAGTTCTTCCTCACATCCTATCTTAATCTCATTGGCTGCAATTTAAGTCCATTATGGGTTCCTAGTTACTCTGAGTAATTTAGAAGTGAAAGCCAAAAGGAGTTTTCCCAGTGCTCCAGCCTTGCAGGCTGGTGTACAAGGTGAGCATCTCTTCACAGGGTGCTCTGAAGAGCCTGGGGACACGCTCATGCCAGAGATCTAGACCAGAGCTCTCCAAATGGCTCCCATTGCAGGACTTTTGTCATAATTACGCCAGGTCCATGCCCGAAGGGTTCGTGGGGTGTTTAACTCATTCAACAGCAGGTGCAATGTACCTCCACTTTTGGGTTATCTCTTTTCTCCTCCCTTTCCCACCTGGCTCCAGAAGAGACCCAGATAGCCCAGAAGAAGCGCTGTAGAGCCTAGCTGCTGGGTCCTAGGCTTGCAGTCCATCACCATATGTTTATGTATTTATTTTAGAGTGAGATTAATGTTACCACATTTTAAAGGAATGTTTTTGTTCCACCAACCTGCTTTGCCATCAAGAAACGTTCTGTGTTTGGAGCAAAGCACAGCAAATTGGATGTGACTTTAAAACATTAAGGAGGAGGGGTTAGGGGAATGAGAGATAGTGCTATTTTCTGCTCTCTAGCTAAGAGTATTGCAGAGCATTTAACAAAGATAAAGAGAAATGGGAAAGGCTGCCAGGCTGCAGACAGAAGGGGAACAAGGTAGCTTTGGCTGGGGGGTGCCAGAGAGCAACTGTTTTCCTCCAGGATATTCTGGGCTCTAAATGAGAAGGTTTCTGTGGTTGATCGTGGAATTTTGCTTTCTCATCTTTGTGTTTGTGCTCTGAGGTGTTAAATAAAGTGGTAATAGCAGCAGAAGGTTTTGCATTGCATTAGCACTGAACTCACCAGGTTACGAGCCAGGACTTCTCCATGCGTACTGGTGTGCAGACACAGAAGAGGAAAATAGATATTCATCATCATCGGGTGCCAGGAGGGCAGATAGCCTGTATCAGCTCCAATTGCTGCTCCAGGGGCTGCTCCTGAGTGCTGGTGCCAGGAAGGGGACACGACTGAGTCGTCTGCCTCCTCCGAGCCTGCAAGGAGCTCAAGCTCTGCAGACCTGCACCAGCTCGCGCCACAGCACCCGTCTGAGCCAACCCATCTCTCTGTGGGGAAGGCAAAGGTCTGGAGGTTCCCGAGGGCATCAGTTCCTCAGGAGTTGCCCTTTCCTTGGCATTTTTATCTTTTCCAGCAAGTGCTAGTTACCGATCCATCCTTGGTCCTTTCTGTTTGCTTCCCAAGTCCCTGCGCTGCTGCTCAGAGGGATCCAAAGGCTTTAATCGGATGCATTCATTACCACTGAGTAAAGTGCCCGAGAAAGGGAATAGTGCGAACGTAGCAGCTTTGCTCATGCCAAAGCCATCGCTGCCACTCCTATCTGCTCGCTTAATGTCACCAGTGCTTTCTACCTGGAGATCAGAACAAGCCCAAGACAGGAGCTGCCGACACGCCAGCGCTGATGAGCCCATGCTCGTTCTCACCAAAGCTGGAGGTGATTTGCAGGTTGGAGCCTCCCCTTCAGTCCCTGCAGGGGCAGGATTTTACTAATAGGGCTAGAAGGACCCCAGGGTGCTAGAAGGACCCAAAAGTGCAGCCGCAGAGCTGCAAGGCAGGATCCTTGGGAGAGAAAGGACAGGTTTAGGAAGCCCTACATCATGTCCTGCCTCTGCTAGTTGTCGCATAAAACTGCCAGGTCTTCTCTGCAGCAATGCAGGACCCAGCTCCGATATCGCCATCCAGGGGAGCAGAGCCATCCTCATGCTGTGGCTGAGCAGACTGGGTCAGACTGGGAAGGAAGAGAAGGGGTGACCAAGGTGTTTTTTGGCTTCAGTCGTGACTCAGTGTCTGAAGCGACTTATGTTTGAGTTACCAAGGTGCCCAAAGCTTGGCTCCTCACTGTCCAAACCATCTGATCCCTGGCGCCCCCTAACGTGCTGCTCTTGCCTCTCTTGCAGTTGACGTACCTGCCTCCACCATGGGGTGAATGTCGCTCGTCCGATATGGGCTTAGACTTCTTTCCCGTTTACAGTATCACGGCTTGCAGGATCGACTGCGAGACCCGATATATCGTGGAGAACTGCAACTGCAAAATGGTTCACATGCCAGGTCAGTGCACACGGAGGGCAGGGGCCCCCTTTCTCCACCGTGGCCTGGGTTGTTAGGGGATGACAGGCTGGTCTGGGGGCTAATTTCAGGTAGGGGATTTCCAGCTCTCTGTTAGCAACCTCATGGCTGACTTCATGGCATGGTATGAGCACTTGCTTGGAGGTGGTTAAACCCACTTCCAGAGCGCACCGAGACAGATGTGGAATAAATTACATTCGCTCCCACTTGCTGGGACTGGCTTTCTGCAGCGATGCGTGCGTGCCGGTCAGCACCCCCTCAAAGCCAATGGGAGAGGGTGAGGAGGGACCAGGGATGCAAGGAGCTGGGAATAACTATTTCCTTCCCGAAAGGGGGAACAATACTTAATAACCTTAGCAAAGTGCTCTGAAATAGCGTCCAGAGACTGTGCCTTGCCCAGCGCCAGGTAGAAGGACATGGGTCTGAGCCAGAGAGGGGCAGCAGGATTAACCTAGTGCTGCCCATCCCACACACTCCCCACCTTGGCTCCAACTTTGCAAGGGGGCTGCTTTCTTTAGGTGACCACAGAGAGCCCAGTTGTCCCTTGGGGTGACCTAGTGGCTGGTCCCCACTGATGGAGGTTCCCTTTCTGTGCAGGAGATGCTCCTTTCTGTACTCCAGAGCAGTATAAGGAGTGTGCAGAGCCTGCGCTCGGTGAGTACCAGGAGATGTCCCATGGCACTGGGTACCCCAAGTGTCCCGCTCTGGAGGGACTTCCAGCAACCTGCCTCCTCCTGGTCAGCAGGACTGGGTTAATCCAGAGCAGCTGTGGGCCAGGGATGGGTTTTGCTGAGACTCAGCTTGGGAGGGACAGACTCATCCCAGGTCTGGGTTTAGGAGACCTACAGGGCTCAGTGCAGATTACGGGATCGGAGGCATGAGAAAGGAGTGGCACATTACCAGCATGGGACGATCTGCAGCCACTGTGTGTTCCCCAGCTGATGCTGGTAACAGAGTCCAGCCGCCAGGAAAGGGTCTCTCTCCAAGCTGGTAGAAACAGCCGTGAGGTAAAGATGGAGATTAACCGACTGGGACTGGGTTTCCTGCAGCTCTTTGCTTTTACAATCTGAGTACTTGAGCCTTCCCTGGGCAGCGGGACCTCTACTTCCACCTCTGCTGTGCGTCTAAGCGACCCCGTAAGATCTGACTTTGTTACCCTCTCTAGGTTTGCTTGCTGAAAAGGACAGCAATTACTGCATCTGCAGAACACCCTGTAACCTAACCAGGTACAACAAAGAGCTCTCCATGGTCAAGATCCCCAGCAAGACTTCAGCCAAGTACCTGGAGAAGAAGTTCAACAAGTCGGAAAAATATATCTCGTGAGTGTCACGGAAAACAGACCTCCTTTGCTTTATGGGGGGGAAGGTGTCTCTAAAGCCCCGTTGGCCTTTGCAGCACTACTTATCCCATGTTAAACGTCCTTTGAGCACTTGCTGGTACCTAAAAATTGAGACCCAGTGCTTGGTTCCTGAGCAGAAGTCCTGACGAGAAGTTCTCCAGCTTAGGCTAAGGTGGTGGCTGGCAGGCTCCTAACGGTACCTTCTGGCCATGGTCTCCAGGAGACCCAAATGTCTGTGGGTTGCTGAGGCCTCCAGAAAGAGAGCAGTCGGGACAGGGAGATGAATAAAGGCCAACAAGTCCCATTTCTTTCCTCTTCCAAAGCACACAAGGCTACTGGCGGCTGAGGGGCTGATGCTGTTGTCCTGTTTCTACAGAGAGAATATTCTTGTGCTGGACATATTTTTTGAAGCACTCAACTATGAGACGATTGAGCAGAAGAAAGCCTATGAAGTGGCAGCCTTACTTGGTAAGGAGAGACTGGGTGTCCATCCGTCACCTGTCGTGCTTCAAACTCACCTTCCTTTCCAGTGAAGACAGCCAGAACCCTGAGCTCTTAGCCTCAGGTTGGGGTGAAGCTGTATGGGTGCTGACTACAGATTGGGTGCTGGGGACCCATTGGGTTTGGCAAACAGAGGTGTTCGCTCAGGAGAAGCAGGCGTGTTGTCTGCACACACTCAGCCTTGCAATCTGCACTGTGAGCTATCCTAGCAAGGTGAGGGAGAGCAATGGGTGGGAGCCAGATATCTGCTGTCAGGTACCTACCTCCTCATGCTTGCAGCTGTAATGCTCCATGCATTAACCCAAAGGAGGATCAGCGTCACTGCTAACAACCAGCTGGCAGGTGGCTGACTCTAACTCTCCTCCTGGCCCCTCGAGATACAGCTGTCAAGTTGCCACCTGTGGAGGCCTTGCCTGAGCCTCTCCTACCCCAACTGTAAGGGCCAGGCCATGACTCCTGTGTCCTGAATTGCTTGGATCTTTCTGCTGTGTCTGGGAAGGACCTGGGGTGAGTTTCCCCAGCACCTCCAGATCTGCACACTGGGGGTGCTATTGTAGGAAAAACAGCAAGCTCCATGGCAGGAGCATAGCCCGAAACATGGGGCGCAGCGTCCCCCAACTGCCCTCGGTGCTGGGACAGGTTCCTTTCAAAGTCTTCAGGCCTGTAGGAAACCAAAGGTCCCTCGCAGGAGTGGGAGATGAACCCCCCCCTCCGCAGCAGCTCTCACTGCAGCCAGGCAGCTCTGTGGTCGCGCCGGTGAAAGCTGGCTGTAATTTGTTTGTAAAAATCTCTCTCTCTCATCGCAAGGCCCTCTGGGCTGCTTTCCACCTGAAAAGTGGTGTTGGAGCAGCGATGCTGTCTCCATGGCAATGCAGTCCCTTCCCCAAATCCTAAGCAGCAGCACCCGGAGGGGAGTCAGCAGCCCATTCAGAGTTGTAGTTTTGGGAGGCAGAGGTGCCGGCTCAGCCCTGTCCTCTCTCTCACCGGTGTTGGACACGGAAACCTCCCAGGCTGCTCCAATGCCTTTTGTAAGCAGCCAAAAAAGGGTGACCCTATGTGCAGACACTGTGTCCAACCCCACACAGCGCTCGCTGCAGCGGCGGCCACATCCCACGTACCTATCTCCTGATGTTCGTCCCATGTCATGGGTCGTGGTGGCTGTTTGGCAGGATTTGGGAGCTTTGTCACCCTCTGATTGTCCCTCTCTGGTTCCTCTCTTTGACAGCCCTGGGCTTTTTCTAGGCTCCATGGGACTTTACTTAATTCTTTTATGGCGTCTTTTTCCTTCCCCACCTTCTCTCCTTCCCTGTTTGGGAAAGGTTTAGGGATTCCTGAGATGAAAGGTGCTGTCTGGCTGTGACAGATGGCTTCCTCTGATACCAGTGCGCACGTTACAGCACTGTTGCGTTCTCATTAGGCTTCTGTACGAAGGCCCTGTTAACAGGAGAAACGGCTATCAATCTGCCCGATGCTGGCTGCATCATCCACACCGGGACCCACGCGGCAGGGCACGCAGCCTGGCCTGATGATGTAGTGCACTTTGGTGGCCAGGAAAGTCCTCCCTGGGATGTTTTTCACACCGTTAGAGCTGTCGATGTTTGCCCTTGCTGTGCCCGTGATACCTATAGGTGACTCCTTTGCATTTCGCAGCTCTTTGGGGATGAAGAATGCTGTTCCCCCAGGGAGGCTGGACCACGGTGGATGGATATGTGCAAGAGCATATCTGAGCTGTCAACTTTGGTCCAGGCTCCCCAGCACAAGGAAGGCCAGGCTGGCACTCAGGCTCCCGAGAAATTCGTGATTTCCTTTTTCAGGCTCTATTTTCACCCCAGACTCCTGCTGTGTGAGAGCCTGCGCTCGGCTGAGTGCAGACTGACTTACTGCTGTCACGGGGCTTTTCAGCGGGTGGGAGCATCATGTTTAACAGCAGCCTCTTTTGGCTTTCCCTTGGGGAAAAAACCAAGCCGTGTGTTGTTCTCTCTCCTAGGTGACATTGGAGGCCAGATGGGACTATTTATCGGTGCTAGTATCCTCACCATACTAGAGCTCTTTGATTATATATACGAGGTAAGACCATCTCACTTCACCTTCTTGTTCCTTGCGTGGAGCGTGTACTTATAAGCCTTGACCCCAGGCTGGGCACCATCGCAGTCGCGGGACTGTCTGTGTCTGGAGTGCCCAGATGGTCCCTTTTCCACCCTACGTTGGCAACGAGGTCCCCTCGTTAGGGCCGAATGAGTGGGGAATGACCACGTGCCTGCCACGCTGCAGGGGCTGCCGTGCCACGTGGCTGCGTTCACTTGGCACCCAGCCTCAGCTAATGAGATCTGCTTCTTGTTTGGGTTAATTAGCCTGGGTAGAGCACCACATTCATGCGGCTGTGCTGCTTCCAATGCGGGCAGTGGCAGCCCATCCAGGACATGCTGCTGCACTATTCGCACCCTGCTACTCATAGGCAGCCATGCATCATTACTATCTTCTGGTAACAATGATTTAAGTAATCTGTGAGTCCCAATCTGCCTGCTGGGCTGGAAAAGCAGCTCTGCCAGCCCTTGTGCCACTGCCGGAGGGTGAAAAAACGCAACCCAGACCTACGTGAAGTCCATGCCTATTATCCGCCATCTGCAGCTCTACCAGAAGCCCAGGAGCAAGGCACTTTCTAGGAAGTGCCAAGACTGGATCGAGCGCTATCCTGTGGCACGGCTGTGGCAATGGCTGCTCCAGAGAAAAGTGCAAGCTCCCGTTAACGGGAAATATTGCAATAACCGTCTGGAGAGGACGCTGCTTTCCAGCAGCCCTTCCATCTGGTGGCAAGAGCTCCTGCCTTGCAGCAGCGGAGTTATGTCCCTGGTATGTTTTTATCCCCTTTTGCTGCTGAGTAATATTTCAACTCAGGTACACAGCCCAGCATCTCCCAGGTGATTTTATCCTTGCTGTGGTGCTAAAATACGCCTTGGTAGACTCAGGTGAGATGCGCTGTCAGAGCCGGTTAGCTCACCTGTGGCTTTCTGCCTGTGCTTGCCACGCTCCCCATGCAGCCGCTGCCGCGGGCCCTGCTGTCTGCTCCCTTCAGCGTCACTCTGCGCCGAGAGCTGGGCCGGGGCCTCCCGTGACCCAGCAGCAGGCTCTGTCTGCAAACAGTAGCATCTTCCTCATATGTGCAGCCTTCCTCCTGCTTCATCCGCCCCTGGGAGCGCCGTGGCCAGGTCGAGCTGCAGGATTTAGGTGATGCAAGGGACCCGAACAGACTTATCCCTTGCCTTTGTCCCTTGGCACCTCCTGCTAATTCTTGCCAACACCCCAGCCTTTTTGTACAATGGCGCTAGGACTCCAGCACCCAAATACATGCTGTCTTGGGCATTCTTAGTCCAAGGCTCTCATAGCCCTGTCTGAACCCCTTTTCCCAATAGGACCGGCCAGGCTGCCTGCTCTGTCCAGCTGCTCCACAGCTCAAATCCCTTCCAGCTCGGCCCTGCTCCTGCATTTCTTTGCCCTCTGAGACATTGTATTGAAAATTACAAGCATAAAGCTGATAATGGCTCCAGAGTGCAAGCAAAACCTGTTCTTCAGTCTATGGCTCGGTCTGGATGCATACAATATTTCACTCACATCAGCTCTTCCAGACTTTCTTTGGGTTCTTTCTTTCATAAGAGAGTAATAAGAAATCTCTGAAAGCGTGGATTGGTTTTTCCCCCTCCCTTTCGTTTGACATCTGCTTACAGAACTTGACAACTATCTTTTCTCGTGCCTGTTTTTTTTTTCCTTCTTCTTTTGGGGCAAGTATATCTTAAGAGCGGTCCCTGTCTCCTTGGAAGGGCTCTATCCAGCTGTGCCCGAGGCAGAGGGCATCCTCCAGGACGCCTGGAAACCCGTGTTTAACCTGCTCTGGGGAGGGAGGGAAAGAGAAGAGCATCTTAAATGGTGCCTATTCTACATAGTTGGTCTAATCTGCTCAGAGAGTTGTTAGAAAGCAGCTTTAATTTGCATAAAATTTGTGGCTTTTTCAACTAAAGCATTTGCAAAGTCTCTTCAATTGCCAGCAAACAGATAGCTTGAGTCTTTCCCAGGGGTCTGACCAAAGTCGAATGAGACACTGATCCTAGAGACGATTTTTTTTCATAATACCCTCAAAGGAGGCTTCCGTTTGGTCCCGTCCCAGCGCAGAATTGCGCTCCCAGGCTGCTCACACGTGGCCATTCCCATATCCCCGGCAAGCATTTCCACCTGCCTACCAGCGGCAATATTGCTTCCTTAGGAACTGACCCAATTGCTAAAGTTTTCAGCTTGTTCCTTTTTTTCCCCAGTAGAAGGTCTGAAGCAAAATTCTCTTGCTTTTCACCGTCTCCAGGATTTCCCTTGAAAATGAAATATACTTTTTGGTGGCAGCAGCTGCCAAAGAAATAACATGGCTTTGAAGGGAAACACTGCTCATCCACCTGATGTTTTTTAATATACCCCAAAATATATTTTTAAAAAATTGAGGGAGTGGTTGGTATTTTTTTCTCCTGTAGAGAGATGAGTTTTGACACGCTCCATGCCTCGCTGATGTTCCTCTAGGCAGAGAAATGTGCCTGGCTGCTCCTGCCCAGCTTCACCAAAATCTTCCTCTCTTGCAGCTGATCAAGGAGAAATTGTTAGACCTACTTGGCAAGGAGGAAGAGGAGGGGAGCCATGATGAAAACGTGGTAAGGAGTCCCGTTGGGAGCAGGTCCGGAAACCTTCCCAGCATCTCAGAGGGGCAGGGAGCACCGAGAGGTCCTGCACTAACCCTTTCGCCCTCTCTCCATCTGCAGAGCACTTGTGACCCCATGCCAAATCATTCGGAAACCATCAGCCACACTGTGAACGTGCCCCTGCAGGCCACCCTGGGAACGCTGGAGGAGATCGCCTGCTGACACCGGCCGCCAGCTCCACAGTGCCAACACCTAAGGAAGGGAAACTGCACAGGAAAGCAGGGACCGAGCTCAGGTTTGCAACGGGGGAAAAAAAAAAATTGAAGAAAACCGCTATGCATTTAAAAAATAAATAAATAAATAAATATATATATATATATTATATATACATATATACATATATATGTATGTATGTATGTATATATATATATATGTAAAAATATATATATATAAAAAACATATATATACTCTGCCAAAACCAGAGAGGCGCCTTGGACTTGACTTGCATTGTCCTTTCCTGTGGGGGGGGTTGTCTTCAAGACATGAAGGCAGCAGCTCATTTTTGAACTGTGCAAAACAAAGAAACCAACAAACTGGAAAAAAAAAACCCCACCATTTCATATACTGCCAAATGTATAAAGCACTTGCATGCCAATTCTTTTTAAGGCAATATATTCCTATCTGTCTTTATAAGCTCTGTTCCTCTTTACAGTCTCTGATTTTCACTACCGAGAAGGAATTCGCGGGCCCAGCCATCCCCTGAAATCACCATTACTAACGTCGTAGGCTGAATTAGAATAAAGAAACAAACAAAGTCGCAGCTCTTGGATTCTTCTTCCGTTCTTGTCCTTCGTGTCACTCTGTGATGACTCTTAAGCTCAGCCAGGCTCCGCCAGGCCGGCTCTCCTCAGAGCTTCGCATCACCCAAAGGTGAGCATCCCTGGACAGCGCGGGCGGTCTCTGCCGGGCCGGACCAGGTGGCTTTCGGTGGATCCACGCCGCAGCTGCTGTGTCGTGCTCCTCCATCTGTAATGCAGCTTGTATAGTCCGCCTTCGGCAGGGAGGGCCGGGGTGGGTACGGGGTGGTGATTTTCTTTTTTTTTTTCTTTTTTTTTTCTTTTTCTTTTTTTTCATTTTCCTCCATTAATTTATTTCTGTGCTTTCTCCTCGTTCTCATGACTGATATTAAAGCTGGTCTTGTGGAAATGGCCGAGCTGTGTCATTTCTGCCGTGCCCCTCCCCAGACCTGGTCCCCCAGCACGGCCTCGGCCAGGCGATGGGCAGGTGCCGAGACGAGCCGTCTCGGGACCGTTCCTCACCCCTCGGCTCCCATGTTTCTTCTGCTGCCCTTCTCACACACCCTGGCATCACGCTTGGTGGGCATGGTGCTGCGGTAGCGCTTGGCATTAGACGCCAGCCCCCTCCTCGACAAGGTCCTCGTCTTCTCCGTGATGGCCCCTGTGCTCAGCATGTTGCTTCTGCTCTTCAGACACCCACTGAAGTTGGGCTGACTCTGTTTTTATGCTTTGTGGCCACCCATTGGAGTGTCATTTATGAGTCACCAGGAATTTCAAGGGAACTGGATGCCTTGTCAGAATGATGTGATTTTACCCCAATAAAGAGAGAAAGTGAGTTTCATGAAGCTCCAAACCCTGCTGTCTTATTAGTCCGAAGAAATGGGAGGAGGCAGTCGTGTGTGTATGTGTGTGTGTGGCCTTGCACCTCTTGAGTTGAGTACCACTCCATGGCCAGTGGCTGCTGTCAGTGCAGTGGCTATGGCACCTGCAACAGAGAGTGCCACAGCTGGACTGCAAAAAGCTGTTTCCTCAGCAGTGCTGGTGGAGCCCCGACTCCCAGGAAGGCATCAAACCAGCCACAGGGAGTGGAGATCGGCCTGGTTTTGCCCACAGGGGATGCTGAAGGCTGGGATGAGTAGAGGTTCCGGTCTGAAGGCAGGAGGCAGCTGAAGGAGCACCCAAGCTGTGGTCTGTCCCTCTTCCTTGGAGAAGATGCAAAGCCATCCTTGAAGCCAGGCTTGTTTCTTGCACTGGCTGTTGCAGAGCAGAAATGCCTTTCTTCGGCCCAAGTCCTGCTTCTGGCCAGCGCGTGGTGCGAGGGCAAGTCCCAGGGACAGCCAGTGTAGCTGGGGAGGGCAATATGAACAGGAGCAAAATGAAACAAGTTGGGTTTAGCAGAGCTTTACTACCCTGCAGTGGCCTAAAAGCCGTGTGGAGCCCCTCCTCAACCTACAGCCGCACCAGTTTTTTGCAGGAATGAGGATAGATTGCAGGTGGAGTAGCTACTTCCAGTCCATCACTCATTTTGGATTAGACTGTACCTCCCAGTGTAGTGTCAAGCAAGTGACCAGGTAAGGGTGCTCAGTGTAGGTCTAACTCCTGGTCCACCTAGGTCATCAAGAGCTTTCTTGTTCTTGGACAAAAGTCCAAGCTGCAGCAGGGCACAGTCCTCCATGGCAGCAGGCCCTACCTTATCCCGCCTCTTCAGGGCAAGGGACCCAAGGTGAGGAACTGAGTGGAACACTTGGGACAAATATCCCCATCACCGCCGCCAAAATAAAGCCCCAGGATCATGCTGTCCCAGCTCTGTGGGGTCGATGTGCTTCTCACTTCAAAAGGCTCTCGCCTCATCTCCCTCCTCCCCCTGCCCCCCCCCATTCTAGGCAAAAGCAGGGCTTTGTCCCATCTCCATTGTGGCTGCCCATACCAGGAGCTGCAGTGTGGGTCTGGATTTCAACCAGCTTTGTGTCACCTGCCCGTGCTGCTGGCAGAGGAGAGCAAACACTGTTTGCTTTAGCCAGCTCTGAGCAGAGCCTTTCTCCCTCAAACAGTAAAACCAGTAAAATTCCCCCAGAAGTGCCTGGCTCATGGGTTTGGACACCCCAAATCACCTTCACCAAGCAGGAAGGTGAGCACAGTCCCTTCAGTCATCAAAAAATAGCAGATGGGTTTTAGTCTGATCCTCTCCAGGCTGCCAGACAAGTACTTAGAGGATGTGCACTCAGATGTGTGCCCTCCAAGGGGTTAAGGGCAACAGCAACTCCGAGAGTCATTTCCATGCATATAAATATTCCCACCTGACAATTTGTTAAATCTCTATTAAAGAGTTTTTGGTAAAGAATCCCTGGAAGTCTTTACTGAGCCTGCCACTTGATGAGCAGGGACACCACAGAGATGCCCAGAGGTGATCTGAAGAGTTTTGCTACTACCACCTGTGGAGGGGAAAACAAAAAAAAATCACTTGAACAGGCAGGCTGGCCTGGGGGCGGCATCACTGATTGCTCCTGAAGAGCACAGCTTTGAAGGGACTTGCTGAAGAGCTCGTTTTGTGTTACCGGCTTTCATTATCAACTGGGGCCAGGACTGAGGCCACACGTGCATCACGTATGGGAGGCCCAACAGCCAGCAACTGTTAACAAGTGCACATCAATAGCCTGGCTGTAGTGCTGTGGAGCCATCACGCTCCGTCTCCCATTGCCAGCCCCCTGTGCCAGCTGGTTCCCTGTAGTCACCTTCTGGACTGGTAGAGGGAGTTCGTGCCAGACCTGGCTCCAGGTGCCTCACTGCAGCATCTCAGGGCTCTCAGGAATGCTCCTTGCACTGAGCAAGCCAGCAGCCAAAGCCTAGTTAGGGCTGGGCTCCTTGTGCAGACTGGTCTTTCTGTCCCTTACACTCACTAATGGCTGGGTTTGAGTCCAAGGAGGAACTCAGGATTTTAGAGGCTCCAGTCCCCAAATGCACAGGGAAGTCACAGAAGGCGTGTGGGTATCCACAGGGGATGAGGGAAGAGGGGTGAGACACTGCGGCAATGTCAGTCCCTAGCAGATGAGCTGATACCGTTTGAGCTGCTAGCCCTGGAGGAGCTACTGCTGGACCTGGCGGTATTTAGACACCCCAGCTCATGGACTACTTCACTGAATCCCTGGGGCAGCCCTTTACTAAAACATATTTTTGAGTACCAAGCCTGTATCTCCATCCAAAAAAGCCACGTAGGCACCTGAGGGAGCTCCCCTCAAACTCTACATTGCGTAGACATGGCTCAGACAACAGCAGCAACATAGTGGGTAGGTTGACGGACCTTACACTGAGAGCAAGTCAGCCCAGAAATCAGCAGTGGTGGCAGCATGCAAAGCTTGTAGTTGCCTCTTGTGTCATCTGGGGGGCATCAGCCCCTCTAGGTAGAGAGGAGGAAAGCAAGGCACTCCCCACACCCTTTAGCCGTCTGCCCCACGTCCCCTGGAGCTCCTCTTGCCTGGCTGTTTGAGCTAGAGGGCAGCAGATGGTTGGAAAAGGTGAACAAGCTTTTTAACCATGACTTCTTCCATCCCTTCTGGGAAAGCCCTTAAGTGGTCCAAGTGGGTTGTGCTGGGGCACTTGCACTGGATGTAGCAGCTTTAACAGTGGTGGGTTCATGCTTGCCCCAAAGGTCTCCCCCATTCCCTCCTCTGCCCTCCCCCCCAACGGGATCTGCACCAGGGCCAAGGCTGAAGTTTATCCACCAGTGGTGCCAACGAGTCAGGCCACATCCTTGCAAGCCTGTGCATCTGCATCAGTCTCCATGCGGCACCGCCCCAGACCCGGTAGGCTTTGGCCCGCTGCTTCCCTGCAAGAGCCCAGCTGCATGCTGACCGGCAGTCAGCAAACTTTCGGCTGGAAGGTTCCCACTGTGCCCACCAGGCAGGGAGATGTGACACCAACTGGAGTTGTCTGCCAGGCTCTCAGACAGGCTCTTAGCACAGACACTGATTCAAGAGCCCTCTTAGCATTAGCTGCCTGCCCTCTCCTGCCTTGAGAGCCTGTAACTGGGGAGAGGAAAGGATGATGGTGGAGGAAGGGAGAGCTGGAGGAGCTGAAACGCAGTGAGCCTGAGCTGAAGAGGCGCTGCCTGCATTGGTGCCAGACTCGTGGAGCTAAAAGGGAGGGCTACTTTCTGGTCCAAAGCAGGCAGGCGGGGGTCATCCTCGCCACTAACTTTTAAGTGCGCTCAAATTTGGCTGTTGTGTCTCTCACTGAGGGCAGAGCACGTAGCCTGGACACCTCGGATTTGAAGGCAACATCAGTAACTCAGTTTCCACCTCTGTCTGCTGTGTGTTTGCAAGGCGGACACCAAAAGGTAACAAGCACAGTCTTATCTTAGTGGGTTCCATACAGCGTGTGCAATCTAGGAGACTGGCACTGGCCTAGGACAGGGCCTAGTCCTCTGGATACCTGTCGTCCCACCGCTGACCTTCTTCCCACGCAAAGCCAAGCCTTGTTCAGGCAGTGGCTCATGGAAAGGCTGCTGCTGAATTGCAAAGGGTTCAAAAGAGAGCTGCAAGGGCGGCCTCGAGACTTGGCAAGCTGCCTTCTCATGAGACAAAAGTTCAAGTCATTTAGTCTAACAAAAGGAAGGTGAAGAGGTGGCTCCATAGGTCTACAAATTCCTCTGTGGAGAGATTTCTAATAAAGGCATTTAATCCAGCAGGGGGTCACAGCAGGGGTGAGAGCTGGATGCATTCAGATGAGAATAGCCTGCCTGGGGCCATGGTGGGTCCTTCAGTCCCTGAAGTCTTTAAATCAAAATAGGGCATCTTTTTTTAACAGATGAACTCCCAGTGCAGGCCTCCAAGCCTAGGCAATGCTCTCTGACCTGGGTTATGGAGAAGGCCTTGTCAGATGATATTAAAGTGCTTAGAAATGGAGAATCACGTGCAGGAATAGGCACCCTTGCTCAAAAATCACCTGTGAGCCTTCCCGTACTGTGTCCAATATTTTGGAAGTTGCCAGGACCGAGTCTGCACAGCAGCCTGTACCTAGCTAGGCTTACCATCTTTGCACTGGCTACGCAGAGTCTTGGGATTGCTGGTGTTTCTTGCCAGGCTCCATGCACCAGCTGAGCAAAGGCAGAGCCCTCCCCACGGGAACGGGCACAGACCCCAGAACTTGGGGTTTGAGCCTTCTGGTTCCCGACTTCATCCTGTCCTCTAGAAAGCCAGACTTACACCTAATTCTCCACCATTAGCTGCCTCCAATCCTTTGTCTTACTCCAGGAATTCGCAACCAGAGGTTGGCCAGGTCTTTGCCCAGGCGTCACTCCTCCGCTCTCAGCTGCTTCTCCATTTGATGCCTTTGACTTTCAGGCTCCAAGGGGTAGTTTAAAAACTGCCCATATTTCAATTGCTTATCGCACTGAAAGCAGTGTGCTCTCTTAAGACTGGCAGGGAACAAATAATTACCACTGGGTACAAACTGTTTCTCTGTCAAGGATCTAGCGTGGCAATTGATTAGAGGTGACACATGTTGTGTCGACGCTGGCTGTCTTATCTATCAGCTGCAAAACCGAAGAAAGGGAACATTATGCCATGTCCTGGGAAGGGGGGGCTGAGGACATGCCTGTCCGCTCTCTACACTAATATAATCACTAATAAACAGCTCAGCCTTTACGGGCTGTTGTACTCGGTGGAATCTCAATGGCAGCAGGCAGAGGGGCATCGCAGAGGGGCACTAAGCTGAGTTTGGAGCCTGGTGCTGCCGCAAGAGCCTGCGTGGGGTGAGAAATGCCCTTCAACTGGTGGCACTCATTGGGACCATAAAACTGTGATCCAAGCAGCTGCAAAGCCACAGATCTGTCCAAAATGAGCAGCTGCCTCTGGAAGATGACACAGGAACCGAAAGGTTTGGATATGGCCCCTGAAGTGTAATGTCTTCAGCTGGACAAGGGAGAAACCAGCTTAATCACCTGCCTTAAAATGGCAGGGTGAGCACTGGTGTCATGCTGGAAATAGCCTGTGCCCTGACTTTGGTCTCCCTGGGTCCTCTGGGCATCTCAGGATGGAGTCGTCACTGACGTACATCTATGCCCTTAGTTATCTGTTAAGGTTAGTTTTTCCCTTTTTTACCTGCTTTTCTCCTAGGACAAGGCCCTGCTTGAATGCCCAGTTCCCTGTACACCCATCATGCTGGGAGATTTACAAGCTGCTTCATTTCTCTGGTCTTGTCTCAGCAGGCGGCAGAGATTTACATCCTGCGACTTCGCTGCTTGTGCCCCCAGGTGATAAACCTTCCCTCACCGGTTCCAGCCCCACCACGCTCATGAGATCTGCCAAGCCAACGTCTGGGAGTAAAGTCCCATCCCAGCGCTTCATCCTCCTTGTGTTTAAAAAAAAACCTCTTTGTAACTCTGCTCTGCTCCCATCCGGCGTTGCCCCATGTCTTAAAATTGCTGGGCGCCTGCAATTGAGACCCTCCTTTGGTCCCCTCTCGGTCTGTGCTCTAGCTCTCAAACAGGGGCTGCAGACTGGCGTTATGAAACCCATTGCACAAAAACCGTGTTGCTCTTCTCCTTTCAAGATGTCAAAAATAAGTGAGGTTCAACTTCCTCAGGTTGTGAAATGTGTTTTGTTTCACAGTTGCTGGAAGGAAAAAAAAAAAAACAACTTTGAAGCTATTGGCTTTGGGCTGAAGCCAAGAATAGCAAGTTATATTTCTTAAGGAAAATGATTATTTCCATTCACGGGGGATGCCTACAGAGAGTGCAGCCCTGACTGGAGTATGAGGTAAAAGAAGGCCCTGTGCAAGAAGGGTTGCTTGACTCCAGCAAAGAGCAGCTGAGCCAGTGCATGCACCAGGGTGCCATGCACATGAGCACGTCATCACAAATCACGACAGTCACAGCTCAGTGTTGCTAAGGACCAGGATCACTCAGCCCTGTCCAGCAAGAAGGGCCACCTCGCTGGGTATCCCCCAGCACCTCCTGGGTGTGAAGATGCTGCGAGAGCCAGAAGTGCTGCACAGGAGGTTGTTGCAGACAGCCCAGCTTAGCTGAGGACAGTTCAGCTTTCAGGAGCACCTCTAATGCGTGCAAAACTTTGCAGGAATTGAAATTCAGCCTGAAGGTCAGTAGGTCTATCCACTGCAGAGTGCTGGGACAGAGCCCGGCCTGATACCCTCACCCTCATCCTGATGTTCTCATCCACATCTCTTCTCCTGGCATCCCAGTTTTTGAATATTCAGACCCTGAGGTGCAGAAGCTCGTAGTGGGAGAAACTTCATGAGAAGGTGCAGCATCCCATGGGGACTTAAACGCTTTGGTGACATAAGATGCTGCACCATCTCATGACACCTCCTGGGAGTAGCTCAGAAGGAGAGAGGAGCCCACCGGCTTCCTCACAGTTTGTGCAGGACACTGCTACACATCACGTGAGATGTGGCCGCCTGCCAGGCCCATTGTCTTCCCCACCTTGGCACTGCTTTACACAAAGGAGAGGTACTGCCACGTCAGCAGGCTCTTCCCAACTATACCAAGCGAGGATTTTTACCTAGCTATTCACCAGCTAGGTTTTCCCCTGCTCACTGCTACTCTCCATACCCCGAGCAACACCTGGCAGCAAGCCTCCCAGAAATCATGAGATTGTGTTAAACAGTCATGAGACTTTTCCTTAAGAGAAATAGACGTTGGGTGGAGTTTCTTTTTTTGTTGTTTTCTTTTTCTGTGCCTCCCACCTCCAGAGCGTGGAAGGTGACATTTGTTTCACAGTTTCAAATACTCAGGAGGAAGCCTGGAAACATGCAAAGAAAACTGCTATTCTCACGCAAATCCTCTGCTTCCACCCACCCACCCAGCAAGTTGCTGGTGAAACGCAGGGTGCGCTTACAGGAGTAGGCAACCCGATGCCATCACTTCAGAAGCCCAGAGAGACTTCCCCAGGGCATGGCATGCCACAGAATTTTCCTAGGCCCAATAACCAGACCGCTGTCTCACTTATTTAGCTCTAACCCTAACCTCCGCTGAGATTTGCAAGTGGATACAAGCAGTCACAGATAGGCTGTGGCCAGATGGAGTCATGAAATAGCCAGGAACTGTAGCTGTGCCATTTTTGTCAAGATGCAGTAGAAAATCATGAGTTTAACACCATCTCTGGAGGAAACATGGCTTATGAGCTCCCATTGTCAGCCCATTGTCACCCCCAAGCAGCTTTCAAACCCACCAGCCCATTTCAAGGAAATTTGGCTGAAGAGTCTCAGAAATAATCCAGGTTCTGCACATTGCATGGGTATTGCTGGTTAAGTAGAAGAGGAGAGACCAAGCTGGTGGCTCTTCTGGGATGAAGGCTGGCACCGCACAAGCAGTAGCGAGGCTGATGGCGGCGGGAGGGGGGGTGCACTATGGCTGAGTTACCATGCACGTGGTGTCAAACTGCTCACAGTGTGTGCTGCCGTTCCCTGGAAGGGTCCCTGGAAGGGTTGTCCTAGGAGGCAGAGGATGTGGATGCACTGCTGGAGGCAAAGGGGACTGGAAGGGATAAAGGGTATGAAGCCATAATAAATCAGTCTTTTTTCATGCCGCTGCTCAAGGATCAACTATTTTCAATTAAGCTGTAGATTTTAGCAGCTGGGGAGAGCAGCTCTGTAAAAGTCCACAGTATGGTGCCCTTTTGAAGGGCTAGGATTTTTGGAGCATTGCTATGGCGGCAGCTGATTCCCCCTTTTCCTTTCCTGGTCAGCTTTACCTGTCTCAGAAGAGTAACAAGGAAATGAAGTGACATTCAAGCGTATCTGTTCCAGCCCTCCTTTGACCAATATGTTGGGAATTGCTTCCTTCCTTTGTTTGGAGACCAAATGGCAGCTCTGCCAGTTCTCCAATGGTAGGAGACAGCTGCAAACTTTTATGAAAAGAGCTCAATGAGCCAGCCAAGGATTTGATCACGTCCCTGGAAAAGGGACCTGTGGCCTCAGTGAGGAGGGTGGGATGAAGGGAGGCTGAATGCCGGTGCAACGCCCCATCACCTGAACAGGACTGCCAGCCCTTTCTTAAGGTAAAAAAGGCAGTGACTCAAACATCAGGAAACACAGTGAGGATTGTTTGGGATTTCAGAAAAAAGAAGAAGAAAAAAGCGCTGAGCAAGCTTAGAAAACAGCTACGTTCAAGTGTGAGAGGATCTGCCAAGCAGAAGAGGCAGCTCTAAGCATTTGATAAATTATTTGCTGCAAATTACCCCCGCCTCGGCTACGAGCACATTTCAAACAAAGGAGAAAGGAATGTAAAAACATGACACGCTGCATCCCCACTACCCTGTTACTGCCTACCTATTCTTAAGATATATCTGTAGAGTACACGACATTTCGCATCCAGTCTGTTGATCTGTCTAAAGAATGGGAGCAGATTTGATGGCTGTCCTGCAGCTCCTTTTCTGCTTCTGGAAAATAAGGTCATTCTAGTCTGTGTGCACTTCCTGCTCTGCTGGGGTAAGATCATGCTGCAGATTTCTATTTCAGGTGGCTGCATCTTTTTGGCAATTACATCCATTCCCTGAAAACAAACTTCCCTGATTACTTATTAATATTTGCCACAGCATAGAAATCCTCTGCTGTAAAAGTGTGTGGGTACCCACTTCCTGCTATCTGGCCCTGGTAAAATGTTTTACTAAGTTTTCAATCTAAACAGCATGGGGATTTAGAAACCTTTTCTGGCTCCGCTTCTTCCAGAGCTGATCCCAAGACTTTTTTTTTTTTTTAATTGAATCATCTCATTCATTGGATGTTTCATGGAAGAGCAGAGATTGCAGCTTGCTGAGGGCTCAGCAGTCAAAAGAATTTGAAGGATACAGAGATATGGAAATTTAGACCAGACTCAATCTCCTCAGAGTGCGCCCTACATGGTAGCAACATTTTCTTTTTCCTCTAAAGAAAAAGGGTTAAAAGGAAGAGGGAATTTTGCATGTGATTAAAAATAAAGCACCCTGCATCTTCTTGGCCTGCTTGATGCTAAAAAGCCAAGATTAGAGGCAAGCTCTGACCTCCAATCTCTCCAAATCATCATAGTGAGGAAGGGTCTGTCCCAGCTCTTCTTTCTCAGCTGTTTTATAGCTGGGTGACTTTGCAAGGTGCTCCTTCACAGCTGAAAACTGACAGCTGTTTCTCAGATGAGACAGAATTGCAGTGCTCTTCCTGCATGTGAAGGCATTCGGGGGACGGCTAAAGCTTTCCACGGGTCAGTGTTTATCTGCCAGTGAGGTTTCGGGGAAAGGCCTCTTCTGGGCCAAGTCTGATCTCAAGTCTATAGCAGCATCAGCAAGGTTTTGCAGCATGAAGTGGGGTTGATCTTGTGGCATGGTTCTGCCACCCTTTGGGTGGATTTCAACTCAGCCATCTCCTGGAGGATATGACCAGCTTCCTTCCCACCTTTTCGGGGCTGTATGTCCTATCTCTGCAACTCCCCTTGCATGAAGGCAGTGTCCCTCATCCTGCGGACAACTCACACACATGTTAAAAAAAAATTACATAATTTATTTAAAAAAAGAGTATTGAAATTGGATAAAAATCTAAATAAGTGCTTGGGTGCCTAAGAGTTCCTCGATGGCCTAATTCAGAGATAGGATCACACGTAAAAATGGTAAAGAGCAGGATTTTCAGTGCATAGATCAGATATCTAGTTAGTAAATAGCTAGTAAATAACACACTCCCAAAGCCACCAAAATGAGATTTCACCGGCCCCTGGAGGAAGTATCCATGGGGTAAAACATGCAAATGATGAATTGTCTCAGAAGTCATGGAGACAGACACAAGAAAGTGGCTAAAACCAGAAATCTTGAATTAGCCTCAGCCAAAAAAAATGTGGGTAGAGTGGAGATGCACACACTAGAGATCCAGGAGCTGAAGCTGCAGGAGAAGCGGCTGCTTTGCCAAGTGAAGCATTACAAGCTTACAAGGCTACATCGGCAAACTCACGGACTATGGATAGACCCTCCAGGCCATGTGGCTGGAGTCATTACACCCATAAATTGTTTTAAATGCTCATGAAATCAAAGGCTTCTGTCTTTACAAGGTAACAGTAGCTGGAAGTTGCTCCGGTTCCAGTTGGAGTCTCTCTCTGGTGCCAGAAGGGCGCAGGGCATGGGAGCAGCAGCCACCCTGCTATCTGAGGACCACTCCCCCGTGCTTTGGGGAAAAGATCATTGCAGCTCCAGGTCTGGCCTCTGCCAGAGGAAACCATTTGCTGTTGTCACCACCTGAAAGTGGACACCGCTTTTAAATCTGCAAAACAGTTTTCTAGCCAAAAATTTCAGACACAGAAGATTCAACTTTCGAAGGAGAATAAAGACACTTCCATGCCCTGAGTTTAAAAAAAACTTTTTTTTTATTTTTGGTGGGAGCTTTTTTTTTTTTTTCAGCCAGCCTCCCAGTCATTTCAGTCTGGCAGAGCCTTGTAGGCATGAAACTTTAACAAAATTATTCTGGTAGGTTTCTTGCTTTCCTGCTTCCTGCAGGGAAAGATTTCTGCCAAAAACCCGGTCCAGTTATCTCTGCAGTGTGGATGGGTCCAGTCTCTGTCTTATGGATACTCACAACCTGATTTTCAGAGAATCGTGTGCTAGGAGGTGGCACATTTCCTGCCAAGCTTGAGTCAGTCTAGTATCTGGTGGTGCTTGGTGTTTTTCCCCAGGAAAAGGGAGCATTCCTCCAGCAGGGCTTCTCCAGGTCCTTCTGGCAAGGGCTGGGCAGCAAAAGGATAACTCAGGGCTTTGGAGAAACTCGTATGGTCATAGCCCTGCTGGCCAGGGCTTGGCACACACTCACGGGTCCCAACAGAGCCTGCGTGATGGGTGTCGCTGCGTGGTCCTCCACTGGGAATCTCTGCTGCAGAGCACCAGAGACCTTCCCAAAACATTGCCTGACTTGACCACTGGGTCTACCTCCTGACAAGGGTCTTGCTGCAGGGGAAGGTGCCTCAATCCTTCCCATCAAAGATGCTATGCCATAGGCAGAAATAGCTCAGGCACTTGCAGTGGCATGGTGGCATGGAGGCTGAGCAGCAACAAGACTCTCAGGTCCTAAGCCCTGTCCCCTCATCACCAGCACTGTTGTTTGAGCTAGATGTGCCGGACTGTCTGCCCTTGATAGCACAGTGGCCAGCACATTGGCCTCACCTCCATGCTATAAGGTGCTCTCTGCCTCCCGCCTGCTCTATCACTGCCGCCTGGCATGTGGACAGCTCTGGGTCGCTCAGGCTGTCTCTGACAACTGGCTCACTAGGCGTACCTGGCCCAAACCATGCGAGGCTCATTTACCCCAAGACCTAAGCAGGCATGTCTCACCAGTTGCCCTCTAAACCTTTTGAGCCTCCAACTACCAAAGCCTTTGGCTAACCACCACCAAGTCTAAAGGGCTTTACAGGAATGAGAGTGCTGGAAAAATTATGAAAATAGGGATCAAGCTGAGATGAGAAACCCTCGTTATTCTCATGATGAGGGAAAGGATGAAGAGAATGGTTAGTAAGAATGAAATGAGATGGAGTTGCAACAGCTGCCCCAGCTGGGGCAATCCAAGCTTGCACCCTTGGCAGACACCAGAAGATCCTATCTTAGATGCAAGGTCAGAAGAGTCAAGCTTCATTAGGCCAGCTGCTCACATAACAGCTGATTTTCACAAAGCAAGCAAAGACCTTTCTTCCTGGTTTACAAAGGCAGAAACAAAGGTAGAAACTTAGAGTCTGCAGGTAGCCTCAGTGCTTGCTGGGAGGAGTTTGTTATTGAAAGACACCCAGGGACTAGAATCAATGGAACAAGCGCTCTGTTGATATGAATTCAAAACCAAAAAATACCTTTCTACTCAGTTGTATCCCAAGGCTGGGTTGACCTGACTTATAAATGTTTGACGAGTAGCAGTGTTGAAGGCAGCACAGGGGCACCAGGGTCCTGCAAGCCTGTGAGGCAGTCAGAGCATGGTTCGCGGAGGAGCAGGGCTGCGGGAGATAAAAGTGGGCTTGAAGTGCGCAGACAACGTAGCTACGGCCCAGACAACATTTCTCATGTCCTTCAAGCAAGGCGGGGTAGTGTGGGACTGGGCAGACGATTTGTCCCATGTCATCAGTAACTTCTGTGTCATTTGTTAAAAATAAGTCTTATTCCTTTTAAGAATCGCCAGAAATCAAGTTTATCAGAGAATTTACACTAGAACAGATTTTCCTTGCACCTGTAAGACAGACATGCCCCTCCCAACACTACTTCAGCCAGACAATTGATTTTGCACATTTGATGCAGTATCCAAACAAAAACTTCAAAAAAGCCCTTAAGTTCAGGTGACCCAGAACACATTTCTTTATTATAGATCTTTTAACCTTTTTCTTCCTCTTTTTAAAATCAATTAATTGCTGACTGAAGAGAGAAGAGTACTGAATTTGGAAATAGCAGAATAAATAACATTCTTTTTGTATCTGCTTTTCCAAAAACTTCCCTTTTCTTGGCCCGTCCTGTTCACTGAGTTCATCTTGAATTCGGAAAGCTTCTTTCTCTCACCTCTCTGATATACTTTTCAGGCAAACATTTATTTTTCTCATCTGGATGAAAATGCCTCCTAGATCATGCTTGAGGGAGTCCTTTAAACTTTCTGAAAGTGCCTGGCAGTAAATCCAGGGTATATCCAGCAACCTCTGAGTATCTGACCACCTCTGCCTGCTGTCCAACATCTGTCCTTTCTCATTAGGGACCTAGCAGGATCTGAACAACTAACTACAGATCTCAGCATGATTCATCCTCATATCTAAGACCTGCATCCTGTGATGCCCTACCCTGTCCTCCAATGCCCGTGGTGACCCAGGAGGGCAGCACTCAGCTTTCCCGCTGTTTGCGGGAAAAGGGATGCTGCTGCACTGCCTCGCAACTCTGGAAGGAGAAGGGGGTTAGGAGAAGAATGAACACTGAAAAGCAAAGAGAACTAGGGCAGAAAATGGCACAGAGTGACACAGCAAAGTAGCTACCTGTGGCCAGCTCCCCACTTGGTACGCAGAAGAGATCGGCAAATATTCAGGGTATGTTGGGGGGGTGGGGCTTATCCCAGTTCCCATTTATAAGTTGGGGAGAAGCTGAATTAATCCTGATGCTGCAGCTCTCCTGCAAGAAACCTGAACATCCCCTCCCTGTGTGGATTCCCCTCCAGTGAGGGAACACTCCGAGAAGAGAAGTATAAAAGTGTTAGAGCACTGCTGACTTGCCTTCCCCATGCCAATGTTTCAGGAAGCATATGGCCCATTTGCCCCCACAAAAGAAGGGCAACTATGCCTGGCTCAGATAATTTGGCCTGGGTCCATCACAGTCTTCAACATGTGGATCAATGGACTCAACATGATTGTGGCATACTACCCATTGGACTATCTCGCCTTGGCAATGGGTTCAACTTAGTTGGCCAACAAAGGCAGAGGCTGGGCACCACCTACTGTCCTGCACCCTCTGGCAACTTTGGGCCTAAAAGAGCAGAGAAAGCAATGAGGCTGCTGGAGCTGAGCCACTTGGGATTGCAAGGTAGCATGAATAAAGTGTGGACTGCATTCTCCAGTTGCTCACTTTTCTTCCATCCCAAGAGAGCTCTGAGACTCACTAAAAGGCACTTAATGCAGCCTAAGAGGCTGCCCATGGCAACCAAAGGTGATTGGGCACAGCTGCCAACAGACCTAATTACTGCACATGGACTCTAGATTTCATTAGCATGTTGGAATGAGAGAGTCCTTGAAATATGCAACATCCCTGCAACGCCAGTAAGTACATCACCAGGAAGCCTCCAAAGCACAGCTCATGCTGTGTCAGCAGCATGGTCCTGCAGTAAGATATTTGCATGCCAGCACATCTGCCAGGTCTCAGATTTGAGCCTGGGTAACCAGGCACAGAGCTCAGAAGGTCTCAGTGGAGGCAACAAGCAAAGTCCTATTCTTCCACCTCTCACACCCCCAGAGTACTTGCCCAGCTGCTGCCCGCAGGCTCAGGAAGACAGTGTCCCTGTGCCCTAGATGACCCAGTGCTCAGCAAACTAATTGAACCTTGGTGCAGGAGGGCATAGCCAGCACTCCTGAGGCTAAACCCTGCTCTGCAGAACCAATATTTTTGCTCTCAGCTCCCTTTCCTGCACAGATACGAGTTAGATCAGCCCAGGAAGGCTGTCTTCCATGGCTCCGTGGCCCAGCACAAAACCCTGGAAGCAGAGAACAGAAACAAAGGGAGAAACCTGGATGATCTTTGCCACCTTCATGTAACCCCCAGCACGTCTCTTGCATACAGACACTTCTGTTCTTCTCACTAGTGCATCTCCCAGAGGAATATTTCCTCCTCCTTCAGCCAGCTCATCTGCTAACACGCAACCTTCACGAAGACCTCCACAGCATTAAGGCAAAATAACACTCTCTCGGGGTGACCGAGATGTGCTGTTAGGCTGATGTAATTGATATAAAAGCGGAGAAGGTCACTATTGTGGGACTGAGAAGAAAATGTGACAAAGCTGTTATAGCTACCAACCTTCCCTTTAAAGCTGACAAGTCTCGACAAATTAAAAAGCACATGCACACACGTGTCCATCACAGCTTTCCTTCTGACTTTTGTGTGCAAGTGATGGATCAAAATTGTAAGTGATGACACCTTTGTCTCGACCACTTTGCAGGATGTCAAAATGCTAGCTCTTAGCATCTAGCACTGCTATCACCCCACATCTGAAGGAAAATGCATCTGAGCACAAGGGGACAACTCTCCTCCCATGGTCCAATTCATGATTCCCTATTGATTTTCTCTTCTCTGACTCACATCAGCACCAGTAGGCTCTGCAGTGTTTTCTGGATACTTCTGAGTAAAGCGGGTTCAGCTTTGGAGTTTCTCTTCCAAGGTCATAAAATTTGTGGTGTTTGTTGTTCTGTGGTGGACGAGAAGCACCATACATCACAGCCTTTCCATCCTATTATATATCCCTGGGGGCATTCAGACTAGTTGCGTTCAATAAAACTAAAACATCCTGCTTGATTTTAGCCTGTTTTAAGCACTGAATAATAAAAATCTGAGTTCCAGATAAAATGCCTCTTCGAAGTGAGACATTTCCTTGTAGGCTGGTAAGACCAACCAACCCAGCTGCCCCCTTTTTTACAGTTGTGAAGCCCATCTTTCCCAGGGTGAACCCATCCACCCTGAACATTTTCCTCCCAGCGAAGAAGCATTTTCCAGCAACACCACCAAAAAATTTGGAGATAGCTTTATCTAGCTCCTGACAATAGCCAACTTTCTGTATGCTCCAATTTCTTCTGTCAGTTAGCAGTGCTGTTTAAACACTCCCTAAACTATAGGCAGTTTTCCATGAGACATAAATTCTCTTTCTGTCTTGTGGACTCTGTCTACAGAAATGCTGAAGTTTTCCTCCTGTTCATTTTAATTGTTGAAACTTATTTCTTATATGGTTTTCCTTGTAAAAAGCCTTGATTTGCTTTGATCTTGATCATACCCATCTAGTCGAATTCAGCCCTTCTCTCATCTTTTTAATATCCTCCTCTGTTGCCTTCTCTCCTTCTGCTGTGATATCATCAAAGAGCTTCTTCCTTGTTACTATCAAGCTCATTCTTCCTCTTGGCAGCTCTCTTATTAATTTGTGCTTTTCTTTCCTGCATCTGGAAGTATTACGTTCAAAATTCACCAGCCTACCGCTTAGTGTGGAGGCTCAGAGCAGACTGCTGTCTTCTCAGGACCCTGCAATGCTAGATGTGTATCTTACATTTTCTCTGGTGATGTTGTTTTATGTGGTTTAATTGCTTCCTCAGACATGAGGCACTTTGAAATGTTGGGGTCTATATAGCAGAGGGCCAAAGAGATCACCAGGGCAATTGTCTAAACAAGGCAGAAGAGGACTCCCATCTCTGAGGCACACTAGCTGTTGGTCCAGACCTTTTAACTCACTAGCTGGTGAGATTTATCACTCATCTATTCACAGTCCCAACTACCATATTTCAAGCATGCTTTTAATATAGCAGAACGGGGGAGAAAATAAAGCTGCTTTTAAGCTTTTTCTGAGCAGCTCTGTGTTTGTCCTTATCAAAGTCCCCTGAGGGCTAAAGAAACAGCCATGCATTTTGAGGAACAGATGTCCTCCCACACACTTCAGCTCCATCCCAGTGGTTATGGTGGCTCCAAGGAGGGCAATCCATCACCGCTGTACTCCTCTGCCCACTGCTTTCTGCAGAATAAACCCATCCCACAGCTCTTAAATTCTGAAGTCTGTACATGACTTCAGTCCTGTCATCTTCTGGGGGCAAGTTTTGAGGATCTACATTTTCAGTGCTGAAGTCCCACCTCAGTGCTGTTTGACGGAGAAGCTCCAAGGGGAGCAGTGGAGCAGCTAAACAAGACATCTGCCCTCAACTCTCCCTGGGGGAGCCCAGCTCCCCTCTCTCCACCAGCTCTAGAGAGAGCTCCTGGAGAGCCACATCTTTGTGCCTTCCTGACTCACACGAAAGGCCAAGAGCAAAGCAGAGGAAACACCCTCAGCTTTAAGGGGGCTAAAGCATGCCTGGATATCCCTGTGACTTGTCTGGAGTCACACTGAATGGCCATATCAGAGCATAGAATTGAACTAGGTCTCTACCGTGAGCCCTCTCTACATCCCTTGGACCTCTCCATCACTTTCCCCTCAAACCTTTGTTTGTAACCTGATCTCCATACCTTCTGGTTGTGTTCTTCATCGAATCTAAATGCTTGCATCACACAAACCCTAAGGCCCAAATGAATTGAGATCTAGCTGGTTTTCCAGCATGGGGATGGGCTCAGCTGCAAAGAAACAGGAGAAGGGGCACAACACATGCCTTCACACACAGCAGTGGCCATGGCCGGATTAGCTGTGAGTAAAGCCCACACTGAGTTCTGGTCCACGCCCAAGCATATAGCTCAGCAAATTAATGCTTCCTGGAGTATATATTCATGTGAGCAGCACCTGTCTGCAAGTTCACTGGGGAAAACTCCATGTACATTACATTTCAGGGCAAAGTCATGCCAGCAAAGAGCAGGAGGGCAGTGCGTGGGCACAGAGTTATGTCTGAAGGTTTGTGCTTGCACAGATGGCAAGTAGCAGGCAGGGAGCTGGCATATTCCAGGATCCATCCAGGTCATCTCACCTATGTTCAGAGAAAACTCTGCCAGGTCCTGACAATTAGCTGGCTCATGTGCAGCATGAGCAGTTTATACCACCCAGCCCCCTCCAGGTTCAATTTGCTAATGAAGCACATCCACGTTCCTACCATAAAGTGCTATTATTGGCGTATTAATGTAGCAGGCAGCAGTTCCAACACATGCTACACCCCATAACCATGGTGTTTACTTGCACATTAAATAAATAGATGGGTATCGAGAATTAGAAATGGCCATTTGTCCTATCAACACTTACCAATTTCCGTACCCTTCTTCCCTGAGGACAGCCTCTAATTTCTTCCTGAATGATCCCAGTGTACTCCTTTTCACAGCCTTGCCACCTAGGCCTGTGGAGGCACTAATTATGGAGGTGAAAAGTGCACTCTCATGTTTGATTAGATGGTTTTAATCTGTGTTCATATACCCTAGTATCACAGTGAAGTATTTCCTAGGCTGTTTACATTCTGAGGAGCCTATCAATAGCATTGATGGTGACTGCAGCTAGCCAAATCTGGTACTTTTCATCTATGACCTCAGCACTGTCTAAGCAGAGACAGGACTTTCCAAAAAGCAGAATGGAAGAGACTCATCTCACCTCATTCTTGCTGTCTGGAAGTGCAGTCCCTAGTCGGAGAGTCATCTAGTCATTTGCCAGCAGCGGAAGGAAAGGCGTCTCCAAAGAAAATTCATCCTCTGCCCCACAAGAGAGAGGTCCGAAATGGGAAGAACCTCACCCTGAACATTTTGATTCTTTTTCCTAGATCTAGAAATATCTCTGTGAAGATAAAAGTCTTTGTTGTGCTCACAACAAAGCATTTCTCAGTTCATGGCCACATGCCTATGACTAGCTAAGAGCTAGCAAAAAAACAGTTGGCAGTATTTAAAACAAATGCATATAATGACTATGTCCTTACTTTTCAGAGGAAATCCAAAGACGCGTGCATTATACAAGAAAAGGTTGTATATGGCTCTATAACCAATAAAGATGGAAAAGATCAAGCTGAAGCCAGAAAAATTCAGAGTGATAATGCAATGTGTTTTTCCAAAAAGGTGACTAATTAACTATTGAACTCGCTGACTGTTGGAAGTGCTGCATTCTTCACCGCTTGCACTCCATAAGCCAGCTGGGATGATGTCTCTGAAAGACCTGATCTGAAAATGAAATTATTGGCTTGTACCAGGTGTAATTTCTGCTGGAAACTTCTTGGCTTGCCTTGAAGATAAAAATTTTAAATTCTCTGCATTTCTGAACCATCACCCAGAACCAAATGGAAGATTGAGAGAACATTGCTGGGAGATCCATCGGCTCACGCCCGACCTGATCTGACCTTGCCAGAGCTCAGCATGTGGCATTTAGCCAGGTATATGTCTGTTCAGGGCTCAGCTGTGGCTGATGCCAGTATTTTTGCCAAAGTTTGCAAAGCACAGAGGTAATTTCACCTTCTGTAGTAGCGATGTCTTGCTGAAGAAGGTCCTGGCATTTCACCCCAACATGACTGTCTAGCAGAGCCAATTAACAGCGATGCCAGCAAAACCAGCAAGAGATTCGAGCGTAAGCATTTTGAACAAATGGTGACAAATGCCAAGCATGCAGGTGAGCCTATTCAGTGAGCCATTTCATCCTCATCCCATTTGAGCTCATTGTAAAGTTGCAGTGCCTGGATTAGATCTATCTGTAAGCAGAGGGATCCAGGTAGATGTCTCCAGGAGGCCTCAATAAAGAGCATAGGTCAGAGTTTCCACTCTTCCAGCAGTCAGAAGACAACAGGAAACATGCAGAAGGACTGGCAGTTTTGCTCCAAACACCTCTTGCCTATGTGAAATTTTTGCAAAACAGTGAATGTTCACTGTCAATGAATGAACACGAACTTAGAAACGAAACAGTGCTGGGAGACAGCTGTCACCTCTTCTGGCCTCTTGTGATGAGCTAGAAGTTGCTCTGATGAGACCTTCAGCTTTGGTAGCCGCGTCACTGGGGCAGTAGGTTAGCGGGGTATCTCCAGCAAGACTAGGAGCGGCCTGGACAGGGACTGCAAACATCATCCTGTGGCCCCCACATCTGCCACTATGGTGGATGGTGTTGCCGCCTCCCACTCCGAGGTTCTGAGCTGGGTTCACCTTGACAAAAGGGGGATCCTTGATGCCATGACTCCGATGATAAGGGCACTGCTGGGTGATAAAGACAATGCACTCACCAAGCAGCAAGCCACTCCATCCGAAGTCTATCTACCAAAGTGAAGGATGGAGCATAGACTCTTATCCTCCAGTGCCGTAAGTTCCTGCAGCCCCCTCCCCACAGGCTTACAGAGCCTGGCCCTTATGCATGAATAGTTTTCTTCAACAGATCAGGTGAGTCAGCATCAGCATTTTTGGGGGGCTTTTTTTCCTCTGAGCTATATGACTGAGGGAACAGGAAAAGTTGGGTGGGAGAGAGGGGAACAGCAACAAGCACTTTGGCTCCAGGGCTGTCCCAGATGTATCACTAATAAGTTATCATTGATTAATTATGCAAACTCAGTGCTCACCTTTTCAGATGAGGTGCAACTTGTCCAATTTCCACTTAGAAGCTATTTCAGAAGGTGACAGGCTTTGCTCATAAACTGAACACTAAGCTTGCATTTGCAAATTCTTCTCTTTTTTTCCGGTTTGTAACAGGCAGTTCAGATGCAGTTGCGGTTCTGGAGAATAAGGGAGCTCAGCTTTGTATTGTGCTGCTTGGTGCCAGAGCACAGTCCCTGTAGCCAGAGCACAGTCCCTGTAGTTACAGCACAGCCAACATAGCCCTGATCAGCTGTAGCAACCATTTTGCCTCTTGAACAATTGCCACAAAGGGAAGAAAAACTATCCAGCGAGTAACCTTGGAGTCTGTTGCTATCTCCCAGCTGTAGAGCAAGTCAGCGGTGTACGCCCGGTGTTCCCACTGGGAGAATCATCACAGGCACCCCACTTCATGGGCATTTGCTCAAGGTCACCCAGCCACAAAGATCAGAGCTGGAGAAAAAACAATCTCCCCTATACAAGCTTCACACACCAAGCTCCTCTGTGCCACTGCGCGAACAAAGGACCAACACATTCTCTCTCCTGGTAATTAGAAACTGTAAAGTATATTTCCATGTCCCTTCAACATCAGCCTCCCTCTAGATACAGCCAGCAAGGTGATCAACTAGGAGCAATTATACTGATGTGTTTAGCAGAAAGACTGTTCTTGTTGTGTGTTAGATAGGACAGAAAAAGCTAAGGCCCAGTTCCAGCCTTATGGGATCTGCTTGTAACAACACTTCTCCCACAGTTCAGTGGTTTCTGAAGGTTTTATTCCCTTCTCCTCCCTACAGTTATTGATGGCAATCCATGAGCTCAGAGCATTTCTGGAGAACTGCAGTCATTGGTTTTTTTTGACTGAATCTCCATATTAGCATGTGTGATGTTTGACTAGAGGTTTACATTATCATAAGCTTCTATTTCTCCTCTCCTTCTTCGTGTGTTTTCCTGCCTCTGCACTGATATTTCAGGTACAGAAACATCTCTGAGCCTTCTTAAAAAATGACATTGACACTCTGCAAGGTTCCTGCTCTTCCCTAAGCCAAGAAAACACTGAGTTGCCTCCAGCACACTCAGAGCGCACAGACTGCATCAGCTGTGGCCCAGACAGGACCAGCACCATTGCATTTCATCTAGGAAACACTGTGCAGGGGATTTGGCATACTGCAGCCCACTAATTCAACAGTCTCTAAAGGACCATAGCATCAAAGAAGCAGTGTTTGGAAAGATTGCTATGCCATATCTGTACGTTCCCTTTGGTGAAGCTCAGGGCTAAGAGGTGACAGTGTGTCCTGCAGGCAGTGGTGGAGGACAAGGAAAAGGATCTCTCTCAGGGGACTAGCTTGAGGACTTTGTGATCGCAGGATGCTTTTTTTTTTTTCCTTCACAAGCCCTCAAAGCACTTCTGTGTGCTCAATTTCATCTAACTCCTTCTGGATCCTAGCCCTACTTTTGGCCTCGCTTGGGGCAGTGAGTGAGCCCCCCAGGTTCGCTCTGCGGCTGCTGCAAAACTGCTTTTCCTTCTCAGTTCACTTTAAATATTTTTCTCTGTCTCTCCCTCCAGTCTTCCAGAGACCTCAGCAGCTGCAGCTCAACACCATTTCACCTGAATGTAATCAAGATGCTTGGTGCCTGCCAGGCCCTCCAAACTCCAGCTGGTGCCTGCTAGGTCAGGTGCTTCCCTGGCCCTGAGGGTGCCATATGTGCCAGCAAAGGGATACCCAGCCATGGCCATTGCCACAGTCCCGTGAGAGTCCCTGCAGTGGGACAGGTTCATCCTCTGTTTGCTCAAAGCAAAGACTACAGGAGAACTGTTCAGCCTGCACTCCAGGGTGCAGTTGCAGCTATCCCTGCAGGGAAGGGCAGGGATGCGCTCCGTTGAAGGAGGAAAAGGAGGTTTGGCAGACATCTGAGTTGGATACACAGCAGCAATCTCTTTTTCCCTGTGTGATAAGTCTCTTATTCACAGTCTGGTTGCAACCCCAGCTGGGTCCCCTGGAGGGCCATGTCCTTCCGCAGAGAATTCCAGTGCCAGTGGCTATGGTCACCCCAGGGACTAGACAAGAAGTGGGGAAAGAGCAGCAGATTCAGAGAAGCTCTGCAGAAGCAGAGACCACAGTCTCCAGGGGAAACCCAGCAGGAGAACATGAAAGTGGAACACGACTAGTGTGTAAATGTGCATGGGTATCCCCCAGCCCCAGCCTCCAGCCAGCGTTCACTGCCCCTGCGTGCAGCTTGTGCGTCCGATCCCATCAGCCCTGCCACAGCATGGTGCTTGGCTCCCAGCCCTTGGCAGAGCAGGTCAATCTGATGTGGCAGCATCCCTGGTTGGAAACTGTCAGCCTGTTTGTCAAGTATAACATTTGATATGCTTGGACATGATCAGTTCACACTGTGTGGCCGGCAGAGAGCCCATTCCAAGGCACAAACCCATGCCTATTAAAGTGAGGGACACAGAGCATATTGTGCCAAGGAGAGATTCGCTGCAAGATCTGAGCTGACCAAATTAATAAACTAAGCCTGAGAGATGGATGGGGTGGGTGGATGCAGGGTCTGATCTGCTCCTTTTGCACTACCAGCCACGGAGAGGTGCAAGGAGTGCACCATGGGACAGATGGGAATGGGCCGGGCTGCTTTCCTGGCAGTTGGCACTTTTCAGTTACGGATGCCAGCTTATCATTACGTCTTTGCTCCTCTTCTTTCACAGCCTACAAAAGCAGAACAGCTTTCATGAAGCATTGGTGCACAGCAGAAAAAAGCTGAAGTGGGCATAGGGAAGGGTGTATCTCCCACTGCCCAGGAGAGGGAGTGAGGGTGGGGGCACTGCTCAGAAATTGGAGCAGCAAGACCTGCATGAACATCAAGACAAGCAGATCTCTCCTTTGCCCTTTAGCTCTTCTTTTTGGCTCTCTCTCTAGATCACATCTTTGCGGAGTAGGGCTGGGACCCGTCAGATGTGGGTTGCCGTGATGCTGCCACAATCTGCTGAGGACAGTGGTCACCTGAAGGCCTCTGGGTGTACTGGTGAGGCTCCCTTGTTGGTCACTGGATGGATTTTGGTCATTAGTGTTATTAATGGGAGTGTCGTAATGCCTGAATGATCAACTGGGAAGCTCCCTGTCCCCTTGTGCAAGGATGGAGTTTCCTAGTGTGAGGTCGAGAAGCCCAGCAAGGTGAAGAGATGGAGCAAATGGGATAAGGAGCCAAAGGGAGTACATGACATGTCCCAAAGAAAGTGGAGAAGCATGTGACTCTGCACCAACATTCACCAGTGCACACCAGTGCCTCCTCTGCCTGGGGAATCCCATGGAGGCTCGGCAGATGTTGAGGGGGGGGACTGTCACATACGGAGAGGGGCATTGAGACAGCCTGGGGAATAATGCTAGCACTGCCCTATAATCATCATATTTCCCTTGCCTGATTTCTTGTGAGGCTTCAAGGTAGGATCTGACTGTGGCTTTGCTGTTTAGTGGGATCCCGAGAGCTGGTGTAAGGATCTCAGCCCTGGGTCTGGCTGGAGAAAGGAGGCATTAAGCACAGGGAATTGCTTGAGTGTAAATACCCTTGTATTACATCCCTGAGCTATTTCCAGCGCAGTGAATGAAGAAGTTACTGAGGAGTGTAATGGGCTCTGAACTGCACCTGCAGCTCTCCCAGCTGGGAAACAGCTTGGAGGGCTCAGGCGTTTGATTCCAGCCCATGAGAAACACTGGAGCTGTCCTATCCAATGCTAAATCCTTGCACTCAGTCCCAGGAGTATCCTGGGTTGTGTTTTCCTCCATGTGTCCCTCAGCAGGGTCTGCCATCCTACAAGAATATACCCTTCACACGCAAGGTACACACATGCATGGTGATGTGCGGACATGGCTTGGTGGCTGGCATGGGCAGGGAGGGTGGTGTGAGTCCAGAAGAGAGACCAGCAGCTATAGAAGACCATGGCAATCTGGTCTCAAACTTCCTTTGCACTGCCCTGCTCTGATCCCCTTTCTTAAGCTTGCTCTCACCTGAATACATGTGGCTCTGCCTGCAGTTTCTCCCATGCCTCTGCATCCGCCCTTTACCCACCTCTGAGCCCTCAAGGGCAGTAGGACGTCATTTGAAGTCGGATGCCTACAACTGCCTGCAGTGCCCGTGGAGAGGCTGCATCTCGGCCATTAGGTACCCAGACTTTCACCATCCCATCTTCAGTATAACCAAACACTGGGCTTATTCACTTTTGGCTGCCTGTCAGATCTCTACTGAGCTGCCTACTGTAACACCTAGATCCCCCTGCCCCCCACCAAGTAGCTACTTTTAATTTAGACCCTGAAAACCTATGAGTGTAATTAAATATATTCCTCCCAACATACATTATTTTTATTTGACGAGCATGAATTTCATTTTCCATCTCCTTTCCCATCCACCTGTCTTGGCAAGGCACTTCCAAAACTCCCTGGAGCCTTTTTGGGGCATGACTCATCTAAATAAGTCATATTAGCTACAGAGTTTGCCACCTTCCTGCTCACCCTGCTCCAGCTCATTAATAAACAAGGTGCTGTGCTGCCAGAAGGAAAAAAAATGGATTCCAAGACAACCGCTGACCTCAGCAAGCAGAAATGGTGCCAAGTTCTCATTGCAGACTCAAGGGAAGGAGCAACAAAGCCCATTTCCGCGGTAAACCAGTAAAGTGTGGTTGGTGCAACCACCTAAAGCTCAGAGACATAACATGCCATGGGCTGTGGTGTTGCCTTGGTTGCAAATTCAGCAGCAGAGCTATGAGTCAGCCCTATTCTTGGTATAATCATGTACAATTGCAAAAATAAAAATAAAAGAGCAGCTCCAAGCCCCTGTGAGTATGAGTTAGAGATGGAAACCAAGAGGGATGGGAGCAGGACCTTGGAAGAAGGACAGGGCTGGGGGAAAACTCCAGACATCATCAACAGAGACGTCCAGCTGTGCAGATGGAAATCTCACCTCCAGCAGGGACCAGATGAACCCTAAACCCACTCTATGCACCACTAGCTCAGAGCAGGAGAGAAGCTGTTATAGCAAGGTAGGATCCAGAAGAAACTGTCCTTCTAAAATATATGTCTGTTTCCCGAGTACAGGATCCAGCATTTCAATTATGTATTAACAAAATAAGATTTAATGGTTGTATTTACAAGCAGCAGTTTGTCATATGGGTTGCAGATTACATATTTAAAAGCAAAGCAAGCGCCTTTTTGCCTGGATAGGATTCCTGGCCCTTCCTCTCACAAGCAGGTTTGCAAACACTGTGCCAGGACTCAGCAAAACCAGTTTGTAGCTAAACTACACATGAAATATTTTTTTCCTTCTGTGCTTGATGGCTTACGGCAGGTCGCCCGCATATAGGGCTGCAGAGCGGTTGTAGGGCTAGTGGAGAGAAGGTCCAAGAGGAAAATGTTTGCAAGACCCCAGAGAAAAGGGGGAGAAGGAAAAGGCATCACTCGAGGATGGTCCACAGCCCAGCACAGAGGCTGCCAAACTCAACCCCAAAGAGAGACAGAGAGCCACGAAAGACAGATTAGGAACCGGGAGCAGAGGAAGGATCCTTTTCCCAGTGCTACTAACACCCACCTGAAGTTTAACACGTTGAAAAGCTACCTAGCTCGGTGCAGCTGCCTGCAGGCGAGAATATGCCAGTCCCGCTCATTCCTCCCAGCAGGAAGGTGCTTTGCACACAGAGCTTTAAGAAGCATAAACAGGAATAAGCAGCGCATTAGAGAAGATGAATCTTGTACAGGCCGACATGATCCATCTCCCAGAGTGTGCTCCATATGAAATTTCATTAACTTCCAGAGGGGAGTCGCACTGTTGAAAATAATTGATAATTATCCCGAGTGATGCATGGGTTAGCAGGGTTGAATGATTGTTCCCCTCCACGCCAGTAACTTCATCATTTCCTCTGCTTTAAGAATCACTGTTACACTACCATACTTTTTACAGAAGCCTTTTTGGAGAGTAATTTGGTCTTTTATGGCTTCCATTCAACATGAATTAGAGCGGTATTCCACCCCATCCTCCATTACAAGTGAGATCTCTTCTGTGAGGCTTGCCGAACTATCCCACAAAAAGTCGAGGAGCCTGCAGACAAGGGAAGACCATAAATCTACTGCCAAATTCATCGGTCCCCTGTCACCTGCCCTGGGTCCAGGCCCAGATGCCCTCCTCGATGTTTTTCAGGGAGACGCACGCACTAAAAGGCTTATAAGGCTGCGACTCCCTCTGTGCATTGAATTCCCAGTGAAATGGTAGACTTAGTCCTTCCGGTGCAGAGAGGCCCAGAGCCTCAGATCTGGCACTTGATGTCCAGATGTGAACTTTGCCCCCTCCCAATTGCAATTCTTCATTTGTGTTTTTTTCTCTCCCCCGCTGTGAGAGAAGGTAGCAACCACCGGTTCAGCTCTACTGGACAGACTGAGAGACTGTGGGGCATCATTTTATCCCTCTATCATCTGCTGCATTTGGGGACAGCTCTCGGAGGGATATGCTGCAAGGTAAAGCTGGGAAAAAGAAAAAAGTGAGACAAGTTAGCTGGGGAATCAGGCCCGTGCTGTACAAGAAGAGACCAGATCTATAGGTCAGATGTGGAAATCAGTTTTGGGAGCCCCCAAGCCCTCAGAAAGGTGGTTCAGCTCCTCTCCAATTCTACTGGCTCCTCTACAAGTCATGCTATTCATATCTGCCCCAAATGTCAACCTGGGACCAGCGACTTGAGATCATTTGATTAAACTAGGCAAATAATTTGCATCATTGGGATCACCGGAGGGAGCTTCTCAGCTCGGATTTGTCTGCTCTTGTCACAGTCCTGCCAATGCAAAGTTAAATGCATAAATTAAATCCAGCTCAGTCCCTCTTCTGCTGAGCCCCAGTGCAAATAGCATAAATCAGTTTCATTTAGAAGATCAAACCAGGCGTCATTCACAGACGAGTTTAAAAATAAACTCCTTCACAGCATGCATTAAAAAAAAAAAACAACAAGCAATTTATCTTCCCCAATCACTCTTCGATTTGTTTCTTGTGAGCCGAACTGCCAGGGATGAAGAATGCCACATTTTTACCAGCCCCTCTGCTGTACCTCGTGCACGTGCTGAATCCCCCCCAATGCAGCTGCACCCGTTCAAGGAAGGTCGGCTGTGCCATGCCACAGTGCCTAGGCCTCATAACAAGCCTTTTCAGAAGGAAGGGGAAGGGAGATGTCACTAACGCATCCCCACTGCATGCAGACCTCCTCTTGGCCTGCTCAGTCCCACCACCTCCCTGGAGGGACAGCCCTACTACTCCTCGTGTGAAACGGGGACACCGTGCTGGGCACAAGCCCGTTAACTCAATGAAGAGCAATAGTCGGACAACATCTGCACGTGCCCAGCCGTGAACCTGTCCCCACATGTCGGCCACTGCAGCGGGGAGCCCCAGGCAGGGACCTGAGTGCCGGGTGCTCCCCACCGCTCCATGGAGATTGGCTCCACACAAAGTGGGGGATTTCTGATCTGTTTTTAATGATACTGTTTACTGCTAGCGATATCTCCTGGAGCCAAAACTTGTCTTTCCAAATAATAAACAAGCAAATAACAATGAAGAGGAAAAGGAAGCACATTTTTAAGCCATCAGGGTTCACTTTGATTGATCCTGGTAATAAGCTCCAGCAACAAGAAGTTGTTAAGCTGAAACGGAGGTTGTACATCTCCATCAATAATTTAAGCAGGGAAACAGGAAATTTAACATACTGCATTCTAATGCACTGCATTTTACCATGAAAAACCCCTACCAAATTCGGAGGCTGGAAATGTAGAGACAAGGCTGAAAAATGCAGGAAGGCCGGAGTGAAGATTTCCTTGATGCTGCAGAGCCTGGAAGTTGGGAAGGTGCTCAGGGTCACACTGCATAGGGTGCCGCACAAGGAGCATGCGAAACAGCTCAGCATCCAGGCCCATATAGCGGGACAGGCCAGAGCTGGAGGCCGAAGGCTTTTTTCACGCAAGAAAATTCACCAGCTGAAGCCATCCTGGCAGTGCCTGGGGGCTGAGGCAGCTGCTCTGTCCTTCTTGTCTCCACTTTTTTCTCCCTTCTTTTCCAAGCCCCGGAGCAGGGACTTCATTTCCACCACCAGCCCCATCCCTTTCCTGTGCTTTATCCAGCCCATGTGCAAAAGAGATGACAGAGCAGTGACCATGATGCAAGAGCTTGGGGCACAGGACCGAGGCCACACATGCCTTAGGACCGTCCTGGAGTGTGCAGGTCTTCTAGGGGGAAGAGCCGGGGGAAGAAGGCAGAAGAAGCCACTCTTAACAACTGCAGGGAAAGAGTCAAGATGAGAGCTTAATTCTTTAAAGGCAGACTGGGTAACAGGGAAGCCAATAGACTGTGCCGGGAACACTCCATCAGGCTGATTCTTATTTAAAATAGCAAATGGAAGACACTTCTGCTACTGTAGGATTTAAAGGCAATAAGGCGTGACTAATACCCCCTCGCTGAGCTCCAGTGACAGCACTTCGCCAGCCATGCAGATTGGAGATGCTGTAAGTGGCTCTCAAATTTTTTTCCCCAAAGAAAGTGTTTCATACACTTGGAAAAGAGACGTGCCCAGCCTTGCTGAGGCAGAGGGTCATCCAGCTCATGCAGGCAAAATCAGTCCCACATTGCTGGCCTGGGGTACTTGCAGAATGGGACTCAGACGGAGACCCCACCTTTCTGCTTCCCCGTGGCTGCAGAGCGCACTGCCTCCAGGGTTTTGCAGCTCATGTTGGCCTGTTGCAATTTTCCTATTGCAATTTTCCAAGCACCAACCCGAGACCGCTCGATTATGTGCTGCTGCGGAGCATGTGTTTGAACTTGCTGGGCTTTGGTCACCCTCCACAGACCCTTTTGAAAAAGCCCTGGGGCTGGTGCAATCCAGCAGAATGGATTCACTATGGATCCATCAGCCCTTGGGCATGTTGCAGTGTCTTTGAGGCAGGTTCTGGGGTGATGCCATGTGCCTGGTAGTCCATCAGGGCACTATTCTAGGATGTGCCCATGCGCATGAGTCCCAGGCCAGCCAAGGACATGCTGAGTGCTACAGGCAGAGTCCCGACACCACCCCAGAGGTCCTGGTGGGCCCTACATTACCTGCTTTTCTGTCCTCTTGTCTCCCTGTTCCTCTGTGAGATGGTGGCTTGGTGTACCCACCTCCTGAAAGAAGTTATTTTATGAGCTGTCTTACTCAAACCTCCAACCTCCTCCGAGATCCAATGCCAATCCTTCCTCACTGAGAGAGCTGACAGAGAGCGACATTCACTCCAGCAAGCATGGGAGATGAAGGGAGAGAGAAATGTCCTGCCTTGTCTGCTGCTTCCCATAACACCCTGCAGGCTTCAAGGAAGCATCCCTGGTAGCAGGAGCAGCAGCCTCCCCGGAGCAGCGGGGAAAGCACATGCTGTGGAGCACGCTTAGCCCTCAGCATGCACAGCCAGCCTGGCATCTTCACTACCTGCTCCCACAAACTGCCACGCCAGAGTTGAAAATTAGTGTTGCTGCAAATCTTGCTGGGGTCTTCAAGCTATCTAACGAATCTAACGTACAACAGGACAGTCATCGCTTGATTGATTTCACTGCCTTCACTTCTTGCAAATGGCCTCGGGGAAAAAAAAAAAAAAAAGAAGTGATATTTCCCCGAGTGATTCTGTATTTGGAATTAGCTGGCACAGACTCTCAGTCGCTTGCAAGCACTTCACTGCAAACATCTAACGTGCCAAGACGCCTGGGACAGGTTTCCCAAGAGCTATGCTGAGTTCGAGGTTGCAGAGGACAGACAGAGGCTGCTTTTACTGAAAGGTGCCTTGAAGCTTTGGGAATTTGCCACTTATTCAGAAGATGTATTGTCTCTTCTCAGTATATGCAGAGTTACAATCTCTCTCTCTCTCTCCTGCTTTCCATCCGTCTACGCCTCCATCACCCCTTTTTCTCTATGCAAATGTGACACACGCACCCTGCAGATCCTCCTGGCACACAGCTGTCTTACAGGCCAAACTCTGTGCGCTGCCCCAGCGAGAGAGGCTTCAGAGTCTCTCCTCTTGCTCCAAGAGTGCCCTGAACACTCCTGGGAAGTGCCCCAGGACTCCCTCCATCTCTACAACTGACTCATTGCCCCTCTCCCTCTCTAAAGCTTGCCCCTCTTTGCAAGCAGATGAGCTCCTGGAAACATCCCCTCCCTGCTCCCATCACATTAGGGGCCAGGGTGAACATAGAAGAGAAGTTAAAGGAGGAAGAGTATGAACTAGTGGCAACCACCCTGTTAGGATCTGGGCATTGCCAGGAGGAGCAGCATGCCCTTGACCAGGGCTTCATAGCCCCACATTGCTGCAAGCTGCACACACCAAACTCCCCATACCTACTCCAGAGACACTTTGTTGGCTACCAGCTTTGGAAGAGCTATTCATTTAATTGCATTGCCAAGCCCTCAGTCTAGAGGACAGACACACAGTGTCCAGTCTGCCCTTCCTCCAAATTCCCAGCACAGACAGGGCTTGAAAACCTTACAATGCCATTGCTGGGGCTGGGATAGAGCGTGGAGATGTCAGTGCCCCTGCTCTGGAGCCGCACTGGGAGCCTGGCACGCAGTGAGCGGAAATCCAGAACCATTCTGCTTTCCAGGAACAGCTGTGCTGCTGTCACCAGCATGAATTACGGCTAATGATAAGTTATGCTTATTAAGTATGTCAATAATTTACCCTCTTACAGACAGGAAGGACGTGTTTTATCTGCTGCTGCAAGTCCAATAAAATGGAGACTAAGTCAGCCAAGAGCAGTGGGATCCCTGAGCCAGGCGGCGGAGCAGGCTGGCCCCATGATGCAAAGCATGCAGAGAGGCAGAACAAGCAGCCAGGGAGGAGGAAAAAGCATCATTGTGGCAGCTCAAGAGCCAGGGGCTCAATACAGACATGCCACAGTGCAGCAAGGAGTGAGATGGACAGCGAGCATCTCCATGAGGACACAGCAGTCCCAGGAGCTGCCATGTGCTGGGAGCACACCAAGAAAAACAGGCCAGTTTGTGCCCTCCAGCATGCAGAGATGAAGAGCCTCCGGCTCAGCCATGCCAGCATCACTGCAGTGTCCCACAAGTCTATGCGGAGCCCACGCCATAGCAAGCCAGGTCCAGCCAGAGCCCATCTCTAATTTACGGGCCGCGGCTGCAACATCTGATCCCGTTCCTTTTAATTCCACACTGCTGGATACGATGCTTTGGAATTACATCACCTGGGTCATGAGGAGGAGTGAGTTGCACATCTGCTCCCTGTGTCCTGCTGAGCTGCCCCTGAATACTGCATGAACCTCCTTGCCACGCTGCCTGGCCTTGCAGAGCCACCAACGAGATGGGGACCGCAGCCAGTTGCTGAGGTCTTGAGGCACCAGGACCCCAAATCCCAAGCTGCCCAAGCAGATGTACGTGGCACGCAAATTCATCCCAAAAACCAGCTTGGGAAATAGGGGAAGCCGAATTAACAAGTCCAATGCGTGGGGAGCCTTGGCCACGTCTCGTCCAGGCACTCTTTTATCCCCTTCTCACTTCCCTTGTTCACAAGCTTTTTTTATTTTGATTGCAAGGTTTTTCCTGGAATTTTGCCACTGACAATTTTTTCAATCAAAAACCAGATGTTTTGATTGCATGCAAATTTCGGCCCAAAACATCTGCTTTTTTCTGACACATTTGATCACTCAGAGAAAAAAAAAAAATCTCATTTCTCCCTCTGGTGCGTTGGGTAGAAAGTGCCCTTTCCTTCAATTTTGTTGAAGAATTCACTCTGAAATGGTAGCTCTTACCTTGCCCAAATCTTCCACAAATGCCTCTCACATCTTTCAGGACCCAAAAATGCATTTCTACTAACTGGAGACCAAAAGGATAGGGTTGGAGGGAAATAAAAGGAAGCGTTTCTTCTCTACTTTCTTGTCTTTTAAAAATAAATTCCTCTCAGGAAAAACGTCATGACTATTTGCAGAGATGTTTGATGGCAGCAGCTATCTCCTTCTCCAGCCCTTTTCCATTTTGTAGCTGCAGTTTTTTGAACCTTTTTCCTTTTTTTCGTGAGCAAGATGGAGGGAGGGAAAATTTTTTTGATCTGGAATTGAAAGAAACTTCCCTTTCTTAAAACTTTATGTTTGTTCTTTTCTGCACAGTTGATTTTCCAAAGCAGGAGGAGCCCGTTATTGCATACATCCTCTAATTTTTCTTCTTTCCAAATTCTCCACCCTGATATGCTGCTATTGCCCCATTTGTGATGGGAGGCCAGCTAGCGCCTGGCTGATAGCCACATACCTGTTGTCGATGTGAATCCAGCCCTTCTTAGACTCCAGCAAACCCAGCAATATTCAAATGCCACAACAACCAACACTGCAAATTTTATTTGGGAGCTGTCAACGCAATAAGAGAAGGCAGGCTCCTGCTTCTCCCACAGATTGGATGGGACTGGGAGCACTGGGAGAGCCCCAGCGAGGCTAATTTAGAGATTGCAGGTTGCCTGGCTGCTCCTTACTACCTCGCAGGTCAATAAGAACAGTCTACACCCAGCACCATCACAGGTCATTAACACCAGATTGATTCTCCTAGGCTTTATGCTTTTTTAATTAAATGCTTTTAAAGGTTTATTGAAGTCTCAGTGGGTTGGCCTTCGTTTCACACAGAATCATCTGCAGTGAAAACTTTGCAGTTAATACACTTTGCAAACAGGACTTGCCAATCCTCCGGCCTGGAGATAGAGCAGCAGAGAAGTACGAGGGGAGCAAAGGTGGGCATTAATCAGGCTTGTGGAGCATCTCTTGAGCTGGACTCCTTGATTGCTCCAGCAAATGAACCTGGGGCTGGGAAATGAGCTTTGCTAGACCCCGTGAGAATGACTTACGGGCAGGGGACTGAGCCAGGTACCTCTGAGCTGCCCACCTCAGCCCCAGTGCTTTCCTAGCAGCACCTGCAGTCCCAGGGAGTGGAGCAGAGCCAAGTGCTCAGGGAGCACCCCAAAATTACTCATGCAGGAGGAATCATGGGCAGCAGCACAGTCTGAGCGCACATCCGATGGCCCTGTGATTTCCACCGGTGCTTTTTGGCTTCGGCACGTGGAGCCGACTTCTGGCCCCGGTGTCCGCCTCTTGGCACCGCTGGACCAGGCCATCTGCAATCTCACTGCCTGCCGTTCGCACCCGAGCCATTGTGGAGGTTTTCTTGGCAAGCAGAAATAGCATGAGACCTGGCAGATAACAAAGGGTGGGACATAATTGATTTTACAAGGAAAACAGAGTTTCCAGACTATCCACATAACAACACAGAGATGCAAGGGTAGTAATTGGGAGGAAGGTACAGTCATGACTCACAGCATTATCAAATCAAGAGCAAACAGATTCCCAGCACTCAAACACAGCCCATATGCTGGGCTAGATCTTGCATTCATTTCCAAACACCAAATCCACAGTATTTTATTTACTAGGGACAGCTGGCTGAAGCTACCCAGAAATGCTCCATAACAGGGAAATTTCAAAACTCAGAAAGCACAAACCTGTTGTAGACTGGTGTAAATACACATTCTGGCCTCAGAGGGGAAGTGTGGCCTGGAGACAACTCTGTTACTGCTACTATTAGTATTATCATTGGGGTTGCTGGATGCCCTAGGGTGCCAGGTGCTGGCAGACACATCGCAAACAGCAACCTGTGCTCGAGATAGATAGTCTTCGCTTTAGCTGATAAGAGAATTGGGGCCCTGAGAAATGGGGACATCAAGGTTTGCAGGCAGGCAAAATGTCCTCTACTAGACCCACTGGTGTAGCTTGAGAAAATGGGCAATTTCTCTGGATATCGTTCCTGATATCCATCCTGGCCACAGCAGAATTACACTGAGAAATGAAAGGATTTACCTCCACGGGAATAAAATCTGTCTCCACATGGAAAAACATCACCGTTCACTGTATAAATCCATACTGGGCCCGTATCTTGAAGGCCGAACATGGCTTGGGTCACCCATCTCAGAATACAGCAGAACTGGAAAAGGCTTGGAGCATGTAACAGGACTAAAAGCTCCATGATCTTCCAGATGAGGAATGGTCGAGTAGACAAAGACAGATTAAAATGCAAAAAAAAAAAAAAAAAAAAAAAAAAAAAGAGTTTACTGAAAAGAGGATATGGATGCATCAGATCCTGAATGACATAGAAGAAGGGAGCAGAAAATCATTGTTTTCCAGCTCTCGCACAGCAAAAATATGACAAACATGGGAACTAGCAAAAGCCAGCCAGAGCAGTGGTTGAACAGTACAGACAAACAGTACTCCTTGCCACAGGATGTGGAGCTTCAGAAAGCAACTGACAAATCCAAGAAACCTCTAAAGATATGGTCGCTTCCAGAAAGCACCTGCACTGCAAAACGATGGAGGCTGGGAAAGCATTTTAAGGCAGTATTAGAACTCACTATCCAATTCTCTCACAATTCCCAAGAGGTTCTCCAGCCCATGCTGGTCTGGACGTCTCATGGACCGAGCAGGTCAGGCCTTTCCTAGGTTACATCCCAGGCCCCTCACCCCATCCACTCACCCACATATTCTTCCTGCTAGCATCACTCAATTAACAGCACACAGTCAAAGGGAGACTTTGGGGAGGGATGCTCAGATGGACCCAAGTCTCGGGCCTCAGTGCAAATATTTTTTCAGCTTCTCTATAACACAGGTAAGAGTAGGGCTGGTGTCCCCTCACCCACTCAGGGGTGCAAGACAAAACATGCAGACAGCAGGGGAAAAGAGAATAGCGTGAGCATGCCAGGATGTGGATGTGCAAAACAATGATTTAGCCCTACACTCATTAGATTTTCTCTGCCGCCCCATTGAACAGAGGCAACAATGGTTATTACCTGCACAAGATCATCACAGAAGAGCAATCGTGCAGCTTGAAATAGATAAAATCCCAAGTCATTATATTAGCAAATTATCTATTTGGGTCTGTTTCCTATTGACAGTATTAAGCCTATTCTCATTAATATTTCACTCTTCAGGGAAATTAAACTTTAATGAAAGTATGGCACTTACAATACCAGCCAGATGATTCAAAAGGGAAAAAAAAACAGCAAGACCATGGCTGTCTGAATTATCCCTTGTAAATAAGTCATCTAGGTAGTGGAGCCCTTACTTATCGGAAAATTGTTCACAAGCCCAGACCCAGCTTCTGGAAAGAGGCATGTTGCCTATGGGCATTTGCTGAGTATCTGCCCCAGCTCTGCTGTGCCAGGCTCTGTGTATGACCATGCCATGGCCTTGGACAGGAGCAGGGGGGTTGGACTAGATGAGCTCCAGAGGTCTCTTCCAACCTCAACCAGTCTGTGATTCTGTGAATATGGGAAAATAAACAGTTCCCCACAGTTCAGAGTTCCAGGCCAGGCTCTCCAGGGCTGTCTCCCACCATTCAGGCTCAGGGGTGGGTTTGCCAGGCCCACGTCAGCCTAGAGGAGAGTGGGGAGTGCCACTGCAGAGGTGCTCAGATGTGAAACCCAGATTTTTAGCTGAGCCAGGCCACCTAAAGTGCATTTGGATATTGCCTGGAAAGCCACAGGAAAGAAAGCCACTGAGATGCACATGGATGAAGAGAGCCTTGGCACTGCACCTCGTGAAGCGGTGGGCAAAATCTCTCCTTGGCACTTCACAGAGGTCTCTAACATGTAAAGCCTCGGGCACATGTACTGCCTCCTCCCTCCTCCTCCTCCTGAGTTTCTCACCCAGCAGATAGAGGGTCAGCGGCAGGCAACCAAGACATGCCCAATGCAGCAGCGCCATGGGGGAACCCACTCTCACCTGTGCCATCGTAAGCACAAACCCATCCCCGCTGCTGCAAAAGGCTGCGGTGCTTAGACAAAGCAGGTCCAAGAACAAACAAGTGAATTCTGCACCGAATCTATTTGGGTCCATGACAGTGATGTATGGTGCAACACATCATGTTTGAAGCCTCATTCGGAGCCCGAATTAATCTTGTGTGGTCCCCAGCTGCCTTTGTCCCAGCTTCCCCCATTACTGTTGGAGCCCAGCACTTTGGAAAACCAGTTACTGCTCAACATTAAAAGAATATTTTTCTCTGTCTCCACTTGACATTTCATTTTTGCAAAGACAAAGTAACTATCACTGTAACTTAGCAGGGAGCAGCAGCTGCAAAATGGCAATGCTCTCCTCTCTCCTCCAGACTGTATTTGCTGGTGCTGTGGCTGCTGATGAGAGAAAATTAATTAACTTCTTGGACTGCTTCCTAGGCACCCAACATCACCATCTAGAGAAACCTTCTTGCAAAAAAGGTGATCCAGTGAGCCCAGCTCTGCCCTTCAGCTCTCTCCCATCACCTTTCTCCCAACAGCAATGACTTCCAAGCAGGCTGACCCACTGCCTGGCTCTCTATATTAGCTAGAGGTTTTTTTTTTTTTCCTTTTACCATTACTGCTTTTTAGCTCCTGATCCCTGCATGTTAGGTGCTGCTAGACCAAGCCGGGAGGCCAGCCTTTGCCTGGCGTAGATGAAAGCAGCTGCACACCAAAGGGAACATCATGACTGCTCCAACATCAAATAAACATCATTTACAAAGCCAGGCCTGAACCTAGCTTTGCCCTGGGCCACACAGGGCTCCAACCTCCTCCTGGGCTTTTGAGCTACAAGGGAACAGCCCTCAAATCACACCACGTGTGTAGGAACAAGACGTCTCTGCTCCCGGCAGCGCGTTGCCCAAAGCTGCAGCTTTCCCCAAGCGTGGGAATATTCACGGCCTGCGGTAGAAAACTGCGGTGGACAAACCACACGCTCCTTCGCTTCTTGACTGGCACCAAAAAAAAAGCCCTGTAAGTCTGCTTCAGACGAAGGAAGGATTGGCTGCTCTGTGCAAGGCAGAGGAAAATAATTTAATTCCAGCTCCAGTTTAGCAGGAAGGAGCAGATCATGGCAAGAGCCTGTCGACAAAAGGACTTCTCTGGGCTCAGCATCTAAGAGCTTTTTCCAAGGAGATCAGTCCCCCAGTATGAAAATCAATTCACTTGTTTCAATACGCCATAGTCAGAACGGGCTGTGAGGAAGAGTCTGCCACCCTGGCCCTTCGGATGTGTCTGTCAGGGCTTCTCTGCCTGCACTAGTGGGATGACTGCTTCCCCCAGGCTCCTGCATTTTTCTCTTGGCCGCTGCAAGTATTTAAACAGGAGTCGAGTGCTTTGGAAAATACAGCACTGTGCACAGGTACTGATGGAGACTGTTAAAGCCCCATTAGCTCCCCCAGCCCTGGCGACTTCTGCTGAACCCTAGCAGAAAGAAGTTTGGGTTGGCTATTGGAAGATTTTTTTTTTTTTATATAAAAGATCAATTCGTTAAAATCAAATTTCTTGTAAAGACACAGACATCTCAGTTTGGGAAAGGGTGCTAATGTGGGGCTGCAGGAGCCGGAGAAAAAGCTCTAGAACAGCTGCTAGCCCTGTGGTTGCAGCCCTCAGCTGGGAAAGAAGAGTCCAAAATCCCCTTCAAATGATTTTGCATTTATATGCGGACAACCACAAAGAGACACCGCTGGCGAGGTGACTATAGGCTGGCCCACCAGCACCCCAGGGGCCTGCTGGCATAAGATTTGAACATTGGGATGGCAGGGAGTGCCACATCCCATAGTATGGGAGAGCATTTTCTCCCTCCTTCAAGGCAAAAGTTCAAAGTAAAGAAAATCCCCCAAAACTCACCCATTTTCTCTAAGGTGGAACAGTATATTACACATGTGGCCAGAAGCCTGGCAGGATCAGTGCCATCTTTTCCACCCTTCCAAGTTCATCACCCGTTTAGTCAACTCCATCACTAGCAAATTTTCACCTGGGTCTTTTAGAGAGCGAGCAGAAAACTGGCTCAGCAGAGGAGCTGAGCCCCTGAGCTATTCAGCAGCTATTTAGGTGTCTAACTGGGAGCCGAATGCCTCCCAGGTCTGAGCACTCAGCACTTGACCATCTGCCCTCAAGTCCACAGGAAGCTCAGCCTCAAATGCCTCTTTTTTAAGCATCCATCAGTATCTTTTCTGGTTCCTGAATAAACGTTTCACCTCATCCAATCAGCAATTACATCATTAAAGGGTTTTTTTTTTTAAAGTTTAGCTTGCCTTTAAAGTCAGCCAAAGCACGTTTTCACCTCTCTTATTTGGATTAGTAAATAAACATCCTGCACTCCGCAGCTGTTAGCTATGGCATTCAGAATAATCCTGAGTGATTTACCTGTCAAAAGCCGCCTGCCTTGAAATTCGGCTTGTTTGGAGTTGCTTCGGCTTGGCGGTCAGCATCTCTGGGTAGAAGAGGCTATTTGCTTTCTGAAGACATTTTTAGCTGAGTAAATGGACAGCGGCTGCCTTGCAACGTGCAATTTCAGATCATTAACTGCAGATGTACACACTACAATCAGGCTGATATAGTATCAGAGGCAATGCCCGGGGGTCAATGGGAAATTGGGGAAAAGTTGGCCAAATTGCAAAAATCACGCTTCATTTCTAGGGGAAAATTGTGGGAAAATTATCCCCATTCTTTTGTAATGAGTACTGTGCATTACCCAGCTATTTTGCAGCTTCTGAACAGGGCCTGAGAGATACCTCGAAGGAAACTTGAAGCACTCTTCTTCTCATCCTCCCCCTCACTTATTCTTAAACTGCCTCGACTCTACGTCTTTTCTTGCTGAGACAGCTGAGCCTGGGAGAAGCAAAGTCCTCCAAGCAGCGAAGCTACATGCTACTTCCCCCTTCATTTTACCATTTTCTAATTGCATGGGAATAAAATCAGGGCAGTTTGGAGAAATCTGTGAGCCTTTAATAAACCTGGAAGAACAGAAGCCTTAGCGGTATTCAGAGCTTCCCAGCACCTGCTGCTCGTGGCTACTTTTCACCTTGTGTTTGCGCTCCTCTCCTTCCTTGCTGCCTGCCTGCAGTGGTCTGGACTGCGCCGACAGAGAGGCCAGGCACAGGGATGCGAACGGCATTTGGTTGATGCAGTGCCAGCTGATGAGGATCAAAAACAAGCTGTAAAATTTTCTGGGTCAATAAAACTTGTTACAAGCTTACAGTGGCTGCTCCTGTGCCATCCATTGCCTTGCTCTTGCAGTTCAGCAGTGCTCACGCGACACACGGAGCTCAGCCCCATCTTCCTGATCCGAGGATATAACTTTAAATTAAATGGCCTGTGCTCACATCCTTAAAAGACTTCAGGTATCATTGTATCATTACTATTATACAGGTGCCCAGTGCTTATTGACTCAGCTGTCTGTCACCTAAATATTACGGAGATCTACTCCCTCATGAACCTGTGCTTGTGTCTGTTTTGGGCTTGGGGAATATTGCTTGGGAGTACAGGCACAGGGAGAGCTGCCAGCCCTTAATTTTTCAGTGAGGCAAGAAACACCAGAAACCTTTGCTTTCATCAGTCTGCAATACCTTGTTGGGCCCTAAATCAAGCAGTTCATTTTTCTGTTCTCAGTTTTGCTCTTATTCTCCCAGACGGAGATCAGCTTTCACACGTACAAACTGTTGCTTGGGGGAAAAGAGAGTTTGAAAAGTTTTGTTATAAAAGTGTGTGAAGTAAATCAAAAATATACCCCCCAAAATGCTGCCAGTTCTGCCTGGAAATCCAGTATGTCAGTGGACGCAGACATCCCTCCCTCTAGCGACTAAATCCTGGATCTACAATCCCCTCCAATCTGCTTTTGAGATTAGACATGCTTCCTTCCAAAGCTGACTATATAGATTTGACATAAGCGCCGTGCCCAAGGTGTCATAGCTCAGGGGATAAATGAGGATGAGGAAGCCCCCGTCATGCTGGCTGGTGGCAGCTTGGCCGAGCTGAGAGAGTCACGGCAGGTTTTGCATCTGGGAAAGCAGTGGCGATGCTACAGAAATGTGCAGCGAGGGCTCCTCCAGTTCTCTCGCAGGCTGACATATTCAAGCTGAGCTATTTAATGTGCTAAAATTGCTCATGTACCAGCCCTGCTTTTATCCTCAGATTTATTTGTTTTTTTTTAGAAGGGGATGTCACCATGTTGCAGCACTAACTTGCTGCTCACTGGGAGTTCTGGGGATGCCACTGCAGCCTGTGCAAATACGGCAGAACGCTTGGTGCTATTCTGGGGTCCCTCACAACTCTAAGGATGGGTAGATAAGATGTAGGAGATCCAGGCTTAGAAGCCCCTGAAGGCCAAGGGTTCACTTGCAGCTCAGGGTAACTGGGCTATCAATGTCCTCCTGAGCAAAGCCGCGATGGCACCATGGGGCCAAAGCACCCATGTACTTCCCAGGGCCCTGGGCAGGCTCTGTTGCCACCAAAAGTGGCAAAGATGTAGTGACTCACTGACAAATGTTTATTTACAGGAAGGTCTCAGCTCCAGCCCGTGCCCAGCCCAGCATCCTGCCTGGGGACACATCCCTGGGTGGCAGCCAACAGGGAAGGTCTCAGGTGTGGGAGGAGCCCCAATGGGGATGGGAGCCAGCCTTCTGGGGAGAGCTCTGCCCCCTGTGACCACAACGCAGTCCAAAGCAGGACGACACAAGGAAGAGTCCGAATATTGAGGTCACAGTCCCATTTGACAATCAAGGAAGATTTAATTACAGGCTGTGATGCCTAACCCTTGACAGCATAGTTAATAGCTTCCTGCTATCAGGATTTGCTATCCATATGCCCGTTTGCCAACAATACACATGATGGATGGTCCACATTACAGGAAGCTCTTCAGCCCTCCCAGAGCCTGAGGACAGAAATAGGATGCAAACCCGCAGGCAAGCTGCTGAGCGAAGGCATGCCCTGAGGACAGGGAACAGAAGAAAATAACCAACGAACAGGCTGCTGTGCAGACAAGCAGTGTCAAGGTGGCACTGAGCTCTGCTCTGGTAGGGAACAAACCCAGAAAGCACTGTTTAATGTCAAGCACATCCCAATAAGCCAACCCATGTACTGGTCTGAGCACAGAAGAGGCAGACCTTGGAGAAGGGTCCTGCGGTGACCCAGCTCTCCCAAGAGTCAGAGCAGCTCATTGAGGAACTGCAGTCCCTGGAGCCACAGCATGGGTTTTGCCCTTATCCACAGCCCTGTACACCTCCATTTCCTCCTTCTCCAGCCAGAGGAGAGAGGAATTTGGGGCTTTTGTTAACCAGCCCTTCAGGGCAGGCTGAAGTATGTCTTTCTCTTGATCTGCAGTACTGCAGGAAATGTGCTGCCCTTTGACAGACCACAACTCATCATGCTAATGCAGGACTTGGTCCTCTGCAAGGAGATGACAATCCATACTCCCAGACTGGACCTTCAGAACACTGGATCAGTTCCAGTCCTCAGCCCCATCACCTGGAGCCCAAGAGAAGGCTATGTGCCTTCTCCATAGACCCTTCTTTCGGAAAGCTTCAGTCATACAACAAAGACATTGGGACATGCAACTAAGCCTTTACCTAACACTCCTCTCCTCATACCTCCTCCTGGAGTCCAAGCAGAGCTGGAGACTCGGCAGAGAAATAAATCTCAGCGCTCCACACTACAAATAGACCCAGGCATCGCAGCGAGGCTGCTCGATCTGAGCTACGAGCCTCCTAGGAAGGGGTCAGGGAGGAAAGTGTTGATACCAGCAGCACAGAAATTGCTGCCATCACACACTGACCTTTGAGAAATGCCAGCCTGGTCTTGGCAAAACTCTGCCTTCATCATTCATTAGGCACGAGCCCAGCTGCAAAGCAAGGCTTCCTCAGACAGCCCTTCCATGCAATAAAAGTAAATAGGTTTAACATATCACACCCCATCTCTGCAAACATTCCTCTCAGACTTGCAGCACAGAGCTGCTTTGGGCACTGCCATAGGGCTCACCACAAACGTTGAACTGAACGCTAATCCCGAGCTTTCCCTATAATGAGCTCCAGCCTCTGAAGGTGCTGACAGCTTGCTGGCCATTAGAGTTCAGTTGTGTTACGCTGCCTTAGCTCAGTGGGTTTTTGAGAAAGCAGGGTGTTCCCAGGGCCTGCCCACCCTGCAGTGCCATCAGTGCCACCTGAGGAAGGAAAAAAGCAGCAGGGTTGTTCAACACCCTCTGAAAAGCTCTTTGCTCACTGCTTGCTGGCTCTGTTACGGCTCTGCAAACATCATGGCAGGGTTTGGTGGAGGGCTGCAAAAGAGGACCTGAAAGAGCTGTTTCCACACTTGGAGCCCCCTTCCCCAAAAGCCTTGCAGGTCTATGCTATAGCAAGGGAGAACACTGGATGGTATGTAGTAAAAAGCATGGAACAGAAGGGACAGCCTACAATTAAACATAATTTCTCATCTCCAGCTCTGGACTAATATTCCAGGTCACTGCTGAGTCAGGGAGAAGAGAAACAACAGCTGCAGCACACAAAGGGTGAGGATGGGACCACAAATCCTCACTGTCTTCTATAACAAAAAGAGATTTGGTCCTGGAGACATGACCAGGAAAATGCATCTCTAAATCTTTTAATCTGCTTAGCTCTCCCCTCCAATCCTCTGTAGGTAAGGCACCCTGAGCCTGACATCAAAGCAAAATTGAATTGCAAAGCTGCCCTGGCAGCTGGGAAACTCAGTCCCTTGGGCAGGTCTGCCTGACGTCCCAATAGGGTGGGACACACAGCTGGGATGGGGGGTGGTGCTGTCCTAAAATTCTGCTTCCCACTTTCCTGGGAGCAGCAGGGAACGTCCCTCGCACATGCCGCTCTAAGAACCATATTCTGTTTGGGGCAGTTCTCATCAGCAGCTGGGACACAGCCAAGCTCTCTGTAGTTAAGGCTCCCAATAGCTCAGCTAGTCGAGGCTGGTGAGCTGCCTTGGCCTCCACGTGGAAAAGCTGTCAGAGGATGGCATGGGTTACTCACTGGCATCACTGCCAGCCCCTTTCATGGTCCAAATTTCACAAAAGTACTGAACAGAAATTTAATGCTGAAAACTTTCACTATCCAAAAACTAGTTTGATCCAGAGGCATATTTTACACAAAAATGTTTCTTGTTCCCCATGGGAGTTATTGATTTTGTGCAAGAGAGATAACCACAAGATGAGCCCTCAGTGAAAAGCTTTGGGTGGGAAATAATACCACCAAGCCTTGTGGATGCTGTAGTCCTGTTGTATTCCCTAGGCCAAGTGAGACTGTATCTGCAATGAGGTTGTGGATGCTACTTCAAATCCTGGAAAAGGTAGTACAGACAGAGGAAAGGCTCCCCGACAGCAGCAGCCCTTATAGGCACCACACAGGTAAGCATGGGACTCAGGATGGTGCAGCCCATAGAAGAGGGGTTTGATCTGGGGTGCTCCCCCCAAGAGTTTAAGAATCCCCGGTGCACCACAGCCAGAGCCACCACACTATGGGGTTGCCATAGCCCTCCAGTGACCTCATGAGTGCAGAGCAAACCTAGTCAGCAAAGGAGAAGTGACACCGCAGACTCACACCGTAAGCATCTAGGTACCTTGGAATTTCGTACTGATAACTGTTGAATGTGTGTACCAGTAGTTGTTGAATGCGCTGCTGAGCGTTCTGTTGACCGTTCTGTTGGTGTCCATACTGTTATCACCAGAGACCATCTGTTCCATTGTCCAACTATGGTCTGGCACTGATTGACTGAATAAGGAACCAAGCCCAGAAAGGATAAAAGAAAGTAAGCCACATACCTCGGTGTGGACTCGGACTCACCGTCAGCTGGCCTGCGGACCCGACAACCCATCCATCAGCGGGGACGCCCCTGATGCCAACTGCTAGGGAGAACCTGAATCCTCTTGGTGCAGCTCAAGTGTAGTGAGAATAATCCAGGGAAAACTATATCGGAGAAGTGGCCCATAAGGACAAGGAAAGGGCGAGAGTGGTCATTATATCGTGCATCCGAGAACAGTCATTGTACTGTGCTTCCGTGGCTTAACCATAGAGCTCTGATATGTGTATTCTGTTTTTAGTTCTTTACTATACATCTTAGCTTTGTCATACTTGTAGATTGTCTGCTGTTAACTGTTTAGTGTTGTGCAGTGTCCGTCATATGTGTAGAACCGCTTAGATCTAATAAATTCTTATATCTGACAAATGATGATCTCCTGAGTTCAGTGCAACTAACCCCGGTCTCCGAAAGAATCCGGGACGCCCCTCTAGTGGTGCGTCACACAGCCACCCAGGAAACCTGCACCCTGACTCCAACATGCACAGCAGAGTTCCCATAGCACTAACCTTGCTCATTTTGCCTGAAATTTAAAACACATAACACTCAAAGTTCATTGAAATAGCATGTATTTTTCCCATTCCTGCTCACTGGTCAAACTAACTCACGAACTACAGAAGGAGAAGCAAAACTGATAGGTCCACAACTCTCAAGGAAGTCCAAGTACAAATGAGGCCATTAAAGGAGCTTTCACACGACTGCATCTATCTGAAATGAATGAAAGCTGAAGCAGTAACTCATGCTTGTGCTGTTGTTGGTGTGTGGGTGTTAACTGTGCGTGCCCACTGCTGCTGCAGAGCAAGCAGCTTCGGAAGAGAAAACACCCTCTACCCCTGTGAGCAGATTGACTGTCCAGTTTTGTTCAGAGACTAAACTGTTTCAGCTACGTTTTCTGTTACTAGGTGCCATTAGATAACAGTTCTCAAAGGCAATTTTGTGTCATAATATGTTTTGCCCTGGCCAAAAAGTAACACAGATTTTTACCAGGGTGCTGTGGCTTACGGAGCAGGAAAGCAACCTGACTCAAGATGAGACACCTAATCCCGTTGTGCTGTGCTGCTCTGGTAAGTGGAAGAGTGGTTGCGGACTCTTCCTTTGGGCAAACATCATGATCAAGATGCTTCTTGAGCATGAGGCATTGATTTTATTATTGGTCAAATTAAGGATGAATAAGCAGATTTCAACATGGCTCGAGTCCCAGTTTTGTCTGCCCTGTTTGCCATGACGACAGCCAGCCTGGAGTTCCCTACATAGGGACAACTGAGGACTCAGAAATACTAGGCAAACACACATTGAAACAGGGCTCTTCAAATACCAGGTTTTCAAAGAGGACAAGAATTGTCTTTTCAAATGCTCAGCACAGGCTCTGAGACCTATTTACTAAAAGAGCACCCAACATAGGGATGTTCGGTCTCGAGAGGCTTGCTAGTTCCTGATGCCTAAAACTGTTCCCCACCTGGATACCCCAAAAGAAATTCTCACCAGGGAATCAAATGCCTTTCCAGGAATTAGATCAGACCTTATGGATATGCATACAAAGACAGCAAAAGAAGGAAGAGAGGGTCCACACACCTGCAATCCCAGCATGTTTGTCCCAGTATGACTACCAAGAAGGGCTCCAGAAGACTTCTGACTGGCAGCTCTCCTTTAGTGAATTGAATGAAAAGAAATCAGCCTTGATATCTGGAACTGTTCTCACCAGTGCGGTCTGCTGAGCTGACCCCAGAGACGAAGGCAGACAAACAGTTCCAAACCATCCTCTAAAGTTGCGCAGAGCAAAGCAGAGGAGACTTCTGCAAGGGAGGAATGCTATATGGGCTGGAGGGAGAAGCTCGGTGGATAAACTTGAAATATTTTTCATCGGTGAACTCTAATTCAGTAACTTCCCAGGAAGCCTTTCCTGGTGGTAACAGTGTCCTCACATGCTCTCAGTGAGAGCAGCTATTACCTCCTCAGTCATCCTCTATTACTGCGTTTGGTGTAACTAATTAGTCATGCTTTGTGGGGAAGAACAGGTCAATATTTTAGTTTTCTATGGCCAACTCGACACTGACAAGACAATTTTATGACTCCAGCAAGATTTCCATCTGCCTTGGGAGGAATTTGCTGGCTGAGTGCAGCTCTCCATTTGCCATCTGTGGGAGGGGAGGAGGCCGGACTCATACAGTTGGAAAGACTTTCGTCCATTAAACATGAGCGAGGCTCATTAAATCCTTTAAACATGAGGGAGGACCACACGGGAGAATAAATGCTAGTGCCAACCAAGAGAGCATCAGGGAGGAGAGAAGCATCATCAGCTGGCCTCCATTACCTACCAGAGCTGGTGTGACGGCCCTGCAGGCCTTCTGGGACCAAGATGCCCTCTCAAGCTTTGTTTAGGGGCCTGCCAGGCTCTGGTGCAGATGTGCAGCCAGGACACACTGCAGTCACCCTCTCTCCAGCAGGCAGGTCACATTTCAGGTTCGAGGTCCCTCCTAGCTCTGCACCCAGGGCCAGGGACACTTGGCAGGCAGCAGCATCAGCTCCCACCTTCAGCCCGGCTGCTGGAGCCTCCTCCCCTCCTGCTCTGTCCCAACAGAGCATCATGGCTTGGTCAGACCCCTGATGCATAATTCAGCAGTAAGGATAATAAATGATAATAAAGTCTGGTTTCAGAAAGGGGCAGCAGAAAAGAGGTGGCTATTGAAAATCTTCCTGCATGCATGGTGGCCATCCCACCAGTGCCCTCTTCACACCTAGTCCCCAGAGAACATCACAACCTTTACAATCACCTATATTATGTCAGTAATGCTGGTGTTAACATTACCACTCCCATTAGACTGCTTGCTGATGAACGTTTATTACAGACAGTAATCACCTCAAAGCAATGCCATACAGGCTTGAATGATGATTTAACATGAATTATTTAAGAAGGTCTAACAGACTGGGAAGTTTAAATATGAAGAAGTTGTTATCCATGACTATTGCCAGTTATAAAAATGTTTATGCTTTTTTGTGTCGTATTAGTGCCTGCATGCTAATTCCCTAAAAGCGGAATATCAACATTTGGAAATGCCATTTAACAGAAGATCTAAGGCTGAGAGCATTGGGACTAACATGATCAGCAGCTCAAAGGAAGCTGCTCTGCTAAAAGGACGTCTTGGATGCCCTTGTGCTCCCAAAGACACTTTGTGTGTGGGCAGCTCAGCCTGGGAAAGAAGAGAAAATAAAAGCCACTCCACCTCTGATTTTATGAGGATTTTTGCAGTAGGTGAGGTTTCTCTTCAAGCTTCATCCCCTGAATTTTTGTGAAAGGGAGAATTCAGCTGTTTTTTCAGTGACTTTGTGGTGTTTGGGAACCCATTGTGCTAGTTGGTGCTCACACTAACCCAGAGCAAGGCATGCAGGGAGTGTGACACAGAAGCACCTAAAATAGCTGAACCTGGCCTGTTGAGACCTGAATATGGCCCAAGCACGGTGGAAGGGTACCAAGGCTGCCCAGATGGACTGTGCTATGTGGAACCATGAGCTCCAGTCCCCAAAAGCTTGGGAACACCCTCACCAGGCTGAGTGTGATGGATGGCACCTGCCTTGAACTGCCCCAGCATGCAGGGCTGCTGCTCTCCCGATTATTTCGTCAAGAGGTTGTTGGGGGGGGCTGGCAAGCCTCTGTCTGCAAGGCCTCAGGGTAAAACACTGCACATGCATTCAGGAGCCCACAGACTTTTGGCAAATAAGCATTTTAGGGAGCCCTCAGAGACAGTGAGACGCACTCCCAAGAAACTGATGCGAAGCAAGCACCTTATTCCAGCCAGCACAGGTGGACTGACTTTTCCTGCTACTGTAGCAGAGTCACAGACATCCTCCTTCCCCAGAGCTAATGACTGAGCAGAACTAAAATAAACTAGAGTCATCATTTCTTTCCATGTGACTGGAATACAAGGCTTTAAATATTCTTTAGGTTTGGATTTTTTTTTTTCTTTTTTCATAGCTAAATTTATGAGTTCACTTAATAATCCTAGGCAATCCCTTCTACAAGAGTGTTGGATATTTGCTTATTCATCTCGACCTCCAAACAATAAGTTGTTGTAATGATCTCACATTTAGGTGCTATGTCACATCCAGGTCGGTCCAAAGACCCTTTACAAATCTCCATGCCATCCCACACCCAAGCTCTCCTGCCTAGCACTGAAAGACAGCCAAAGAAGGGAATAAGAGGGGAAAAATAACTTACAGGCACTTCTGAAAACAACAGAAGCCTCTACCTGTGTCTATGTGAATCTGGTCAAAGACAGAGCATTTAGTTTCCCACACAAACACGTATGAATCTCCTGTCCCCAAATAGTCCAAAAACGCAAGCTGCAAAAATGACTCGATGTTCAAAGAGGCTAATGCAAAGCAGTCTAATAACAGACTAACTTTATCACCCAGCAGTGATGGCAGATTGCATTAGCATGCTGTAGCACTCGCTTGCTGGGATGGAGGAAGCTGTGCTGCTTGAAACAGCTTGGGAGCTAATGCATTAGTGTTAGTCATTCTGCTAGTGCAGTTACTGTACATCACACTCAAGATGCAATTTGCCTCAATTGCACAGCAATCCAGCAAGAACCGCAGGTGACCAGCATTTGCCCTGAGGGCTGTGGAGCCTCCCTCTACCCAGAGGGTCCCGTTAGGTCATGCAGGTTCCACAGGTTGGGCTGACAGTTCAAAACCTGATGTTCCCACAGGGCTGGAAATCAATGGCTCTTGTTTAAAGAAATGTAATTAACTTAGTATGTTAATGAAGTCCTCTCTGCTGGCCTGGGAAATCTGTGCTGTGGACTCTAAGCCAGAAGAGCTGACGCTGCAAAGAGCTAATGAGCAACAAGACTGCCCTGTGCCCCGAAGGAGGGAGGAGCTGCCATTCTCAAGGCTAAACCCCACTAAAACCCACTGGTTCTCAGGAAGTTATAAAACCCTGCAAGTTTCCACTCAGATGCACTGCCAAGCTTTGCTGCAATATACAGAGGAAGGCACTAAATGAAATAAGATGCTCTGCAGAGTTTATTCATTATTGCTTTTCCCATAAAACACAGCTTAAGTTTCATTTTACCTGTGTTCTTGCTTAATTTAAGCCTCATCTTCAGCTCTGATCTGCCTAACAGCCTGAACAACCCTTTTTACACTTTTTTTTACTGCCTTAAACACTGCTCTCACCCTTGCTCATTTAATGCCAGTAAAAACGTTGGAGAAGCATCTTCAGACAAAGCTTTCTTTCCACTGAGAAAGGTCTATTTGAATCAACCAGAAACTGCAGGCAATTCTGCAGAAGGAGCAAATCCCAGTAAGCACTGCTCACCTGAGTCCTGCCTCAGCTTAAGCCTAATCAGGGCAAGGTTTAACCAAAAACTCACCGACAACACTTCTGGGTGACCCCTTCCTGATGGACGCAACCCAGAAAGTCCCCAGACACCAACTAGACGCTCGCACCGTCAACAGTCATGAGCAGGGCCTGGGTATGCCAAGTACAGGACAAGTGAAAAAACAAGCTCGGCGTCACATCTTCTTGCTGGACACATCAAAGGAAGACGTGGGATTTTGGCTCTGCGCGGTTGTGACCCAGTTCCCAGGCTACAACATGCACCACACACCCGTCTCCAACCTATTGGACCTCGATAGCCTTCACCTGGACTCCTCCCTCTTTGCCCATATGGCCACTTATATTCCCAGCAAGTTGGCTCAGCCTTGTCCTTCTAGTGGGACTGCCTCTCACCAGCATCTCTGCTAATGATTTTACAGGTGTACCAACATCAGCAGAGAGCAGCTAGCAAACAGCCCTAATTACCACACAGATGCCATGTGCCACCTGGGGATGACTACAAAAAAATATCACAGCAGCAACCAAAGCCAAGCTGGGCAGGAAGGGCACAGCCTCTGCTCCCTGAAAAAGGCAAATTTTCAGGAGCAGGATGCCACAGCTGGAGCTGGATTTCTTCCCAAAATCTGGGAAGAATTTGGGAAGAAATTGGCTGGGCAGCCAGCGCAGTGCTCCTGGGAAAAATGCTCTTTGTTTTGGAAAGGGGGGGAAAAAATAATAATAAAAAAATCACAGCAACAGTAGGATTTTGCTAGCTGATTTCTCAGTGAGCAATACAGTCAAATTTCAAGGCAGGTTTTTCTGTCTACTGTGTTCACAAAACCAAACCTAGCAATATCCATGGTGTCAGGCCCAAGCTTCTGCTTATCTACTGTAGCCCCAGGATCCTGCAAGGATGTGATGTGAGAGCTGAGGGCTGCTCACTCAACACCCTTGGGCAAGCCCAGGAGTTCCCCGGGGAAAGGCAGTACATCCCAGGCCTAGGGCAGCCCTGGGAGGAAAAACATCTCTGCATGGACGGTGCCAACACTGAGTCCAGGTGCTCTGGCAGCAGGACAGATAATTTTTGAGGTCTTTAGAGAATTGCAGCCACAGAGAAATAGCTTTCCAGGGCCTTTGGAGGCTCAGGTCTGGGGGCCTTCTTCCTTCACCCATGTGCTGTGTTCATCCAAGACCTCACATGCAAAAGCCAGAAGTGGCCGCTTCTTTCCACCTGTCTGCTCCCTGCCCTGAGCCTAGCACAGCTCCCATCATTAATATCATTTCCCCATCAGAAATCCCATCCTTTCCAAAACTCTCCCCCAGGCCCCCCCGATTTCCTCTTGCTTGCCTACAGGGAGCCTGGCCAGATCATTTGCTGCCACTTCTGTCTCCCACCCAAGCGGCAATGGTCATTCATCTTGTAATACCCCCCTCCCTACACAACAGCCCCTGCTTAGTACTCAACTATTCTCCAAGCTGCACACCCATAACCCAGACTGGTTTTACGGTTTTATTGCGTTTTTCTCCTCCTTCTTGCAAACTTCAGCTTTAAATTCATCCAAGCAACGTCCTAAAGCAGAGATGCTGTGCTAATTCTTATTGTCATAAAGCAATGAAATGCTGCAGACAACAATATGAATTAAAACTCTCATCTAATTTGCAGCTACACTGGTATCCTGATGCAGAGCCAGCTCTGCCTGGAGTGTATACCTCCTGCCTTGGATTAATTTTCTTGTGTTTATTGACAAATATACATATTTCATTTGCTTTGTATCACTCTCCCATCTGTTGTTTGATGGGGACCTGCAGGTTAAGTGCTTTAGAGCTCTACTCTTGCAAGTGGAAAGAAAGAGATGCATCACTGTGGGAGCAAGAAACAGCATGATGCTGTGCTGGCATGTCTGGGCCCATGTCCTTCACTACAGTGCTCAGCAAACCTCTTCCAGCTGCTGAAGAATTGCTTCAGGAGAGCGTCAGGACTGCTCTTCCCTGCCCCGGTAGAACCACACATCTGAGTTACAAAGCAACATTAAATATTTCCCTGCTGCCTCACCAATGACTTGGAGAAGCATCTAAATCCCTTTGAAAAATGCATCCTCCTGAGGAAGCCTATTAGCGGGGGGGGGGGGGGGGGGGAGGGTTTATCTTGGGTGGCAGGAGAGCAATGCCCACTCCTGGGGCATTCACTCATGTTTCTGTACTTTTCTACTGTCTTTAACAGAATCAGGAAAGTTCAGCTAGAAGTTCCCCCACCTTACATTATCTTTTTCTGCCCAGAAAGGAAAGATTTTCTGTAGAAAGCCAATTTTTCAGTAAAAATAAGTTCATCAGAAGTTTCACACAGCCCTGACTCAAGATCTTGTTGGCTTTCTCTACCAAAAGCACCCAATTAACCCAGTCTTGCCTGCAACTTGGCCTCCATCCTGCCTCCAAGCAGGTACCAGCATAACTGGGAGCCCAGAAGAGCAGCAGGAGACACCCCATTTCCCACACAGCCATGGTCAGGATGGAAAACTTTGCTCAACAATTTCAACCAGTTCTAGCCCCCAGCTCCTTCTGCAAACATCTGTGCAAGAAAGGCATCTGAAGATGTGCAATGATGACCAGAAATGATGGATAGACAGAAATGTATTAGCAGCTGGTGGCCATCTATCTCTTTAACAGAACCGGCTATCAGTGCTGGATACTCCAGCAGCCCTCAGAGACAGGCTCAGACAGCAACAGACTGACTGAAGCTTAATGATATGACTGACGATAATAGGCTCCTGCATGTAACACTGATCTTTAAGAAATGACTTACCATCCTGTTGTGCTAGAAATGCAGATTTTCTGGGCCATCTTTTATATGCTGTCCACGTAGCATATTGAATTTTCACAAAGTCAGCATCCTGCAATGAAAGAACATCCTAAATTCCAAGATCTGAGCTCAAACACCTAGAAATGAAATGCATCAGTGAGCTGACCTTGCTGGAAACACATATGTTATTCAGAAACCAAAAACATACAACACACTACATGAAGCTTCTAGTGGGGAAGAAAAATTTGGAGACATAATGGAAGTATTTGAGGGTAGCTATGTTGCTAAGGAAGTTTTACGCATGGTGGAGGAGGATGGAGTGAAGGAGAAACATAAAAGCAGTTTGTAAGAGATTTAAAACTAAGACAGTCCTGCAAATACAGATTTTTAAAGGTTCTTTATTGAAGACCAGTATGCCTTAATATGTAGCAATAAAGGAAAAAAAAAGCCAGCCTTCAAACAGTTGCTAGGTGAGATGATTATGGTGCCAGAAAAACCAATCACAGAATCACAGAATCACAGAATAGTTTAGGTTGGATGGGACCTCTGGAGATCATCTAGTCCAACCTCCCCGTTCAAGCAGGGTCACCTAGAGCATATTGCCCAGGATCACATCCAGACGGCTTTTGAAAATCTCCAGCGAAGGAAACTCCACCACCTCTCTGGGCAACCTGTTCCAATGCTCTGTCACCCTCACAGTGAAGAAGTTTTTTCTCAGGTTCAGATGGAACTTCCTGTGGTTCATTTTCTGCCCCTTGCCTCTTGTCCTGTTGCTGGGCACTGCGGAGAAGAGGCTGGCCTCATCCTCTTGACACTCCCCCTTCAGATACTTGTACACGTTGATGAGATCCCCTCTCAATCTTCTCTTCTCCAGGCTGAACAGGCCCAGCTCTTGCAGTCTTTCTTCCTAGGAGAGGTGCTCCAGCCCTCTAATCATCTTGGTAGCCCTCCGCTGGACTCTCTCCAGGAGTGCCATGTCTCTCTTGGACTGGGGAGCCCAGAACTGGACACAGTACTCCAGGTGAGGCCTCCCCAGGGCTGAGGAGAGGGGCAGGATCACCTCCCTCCACCTGCTGGCAACACTCTGCCTAATGCACCCCCAGGATCCCGTTGGCCTTCTTGGCCACAAGGGCGCATTGCTGCCTCATGTTTAACTTGTTGCCCACCAGCACTCCCAGGTCCCTCTCTGCAGAGCTGCTTTCCAGCAGGTCAACCCCCAGCCTGTACTGGTGCGTGGGATTATTCCTGCCTAGGTGCAGGACCTTGCACTTGCCTTTGTTGAACTTCAGGAGGTTCCTCTCCGCCCACCTCTCCAGCCTGTCCAGGTCCCTCTGAATGGCACCACAGTCTTCTGGTGTGTTAGCCTCTCCCCCCAGTTTAGTATCATCAGCAAACTTGCTGAGGGTGCACTTTGCGCCTTCACCCAGGTCATGGATGAATACGTTGAACAAGACTGGACCCAGCACTGACCCCTGGGGGGCACCACTAGCTACAGGCCTCCAACTTGTCTCTATGCCACTGATCACAACCCTCCGAGCTCGGCCATCCAGCCAGTTCTCAATCCTCCTCACTCTCCACTCATCTAGCCCACGCTTCCTGAGCTTGCCTATGAGGATGTGATGGGAGACAATGTCCAAAGCCTTGTTGAAGTCCATGGAGACAACATCCACTGCTCTGCCCTCATCCACCCAGCCAGTCATTCCGTCATAGAAGGCTATCTGATTGGTCAAGCATGATTTCCCTTTGGTGAATCCATGCTGACTACTCCTGATCACCTTCTTGTCCTCCACATGCTTAGTGAGGACCTCCACAATGAGCTGTTCCATCACCTTTCCCGGGATGGAGGGGAGGCTGAGAGGCCTGTAGTCTCCTGGCTCCTCCTTCTTGCCCTTTTGGAAGATTGGGGTGACACTGGCTTTCTTCCAGGCCTCAGGCACCTCTCCTGCTCTCCAGGACCTTTCCAAGATCATGGAGAGTCACCTAGAAATAACATCCACCAGCTCCCTCAGCACTCGTAGGCGCATCCCATCGGGGCCCATGGATTTCTAGATGTCAGGCTTGCCCAAATGATCTCTAACCCGATCCTCCTCAACCAAGGGAGAGTCTTCCTTTCTCCAGACTTTCTTGTCCCCAGGGTCTGGAATTGCTGAGGGCTGGCCTTAGCAGCAAAGACTGAAGTAAAGAAGGAGTTCAGTAACTGCCTTCTCTGTATCTTTCGTCACCAGGGCACCCGCCCCATTCAGCAGCGGGCCCACGTTTTCCCTAGTCTTCCTTTTGCTACTGATGTATTTGAAGAAGGCCTTCTTGTTGTCCTTGACATCCCTTGCCAGATTTAATTCCAACTGGGCCTTAGCCTTCCTTGTCGCATCCCTGCACGCTCTGACAACGTCCCTGTATTCCTCCCAAGTGGCCTGTCCCCTTTTCCACATTCTGTAGACTTCCTTCTTCTGCTGGAGTTTGGCCAGGAGTTCCTTGCTCATCCATGCAGATCTCCTGCCCACTTTGCTGGACTTCTTCCTCAGAGGGATGCACTCATCTTGAGCCTGGAGGAAGTGATGCCTGAATATTAACCAGCTCTCTTGGACCCCTCTTCCTTCTAGGGCCCTACTCCATGGGTAGGTCCCTGAAGAGGCCAAAGTCAGCTCTCCTGAAGTCCAGCGTTGCAATCCTACTCATTGCCCTGCTCCCTCCTCGCAGGATCCTGAACTCCACCATCTCATGGTCACTGCAGCCAAGGCTGCCCCCAACCTTCACCTCTCCAACTAGACCTTCTTTGTTCGTTAGTACAAGGTCTAGCAATGCGTATGTGCCAAGGACTAAAAATCCCAGAAAGACAAATAAAAGCCTCCAAGAAATACCTAGAACATTAGAGCCGGGCAGGCTCACTAGCAGGGAGCTTAGGAATTGAAAAGCAGCAGAGTTTGGTTCATCCCTATTCAGTTGTGGATTCAGACCAGGCTTGCTAGGCCGCTATAGCTGCTTACTCTGAAGAGGAAGCTCAGAGCAGAGGCTTGGACAACAATACCCCCGAACCACGTAGCCTGCTCCATCATCCAGGCACCCTACCTCCAATATCAGCCACGTGGGGGTCAAACCAACATGCCTCTTCTTTTTTTGGTTTTATGGTGTGGTGAAAGATGTGCTACCTTTCCTCTGCAGTCCCATTTTGCAAAAAGCACATGCATATCCACTTGAACAGAGTAATGCCCAGGGAGCTTCCTCACCCTGGCCATTACAAACTCACGCACCATCTCTCTCCACAGCTCCAAGGAGACAGCAAACCAAGGAGAACCACTTTAAAAAAAGTGCCTACAGAGATCACTCAGCAAAACCCCCAAAACTAGCACCACTAAACAGGCTATCAGCAGCCCAAAGCTTGTATACCCTTTGAGGAGTGACCAAAAAGGACTGGATGGGAGCCAGGATAACACAAAACCCATGAGGTTGATTGTTAATCAGTGTTGGTCCTGACACAGCTGGAGAGCATCTCCCTGCTCAAGACCATGAAGCCCAAAGGCAATGGGAAAGCTTAATACAAGTCTCTGGCTAAACCAAGGCTGTTGCCAAACTCAGGCCTCCCAGAAGATGTTGCACCTCTCACATTGAGATACTTCCAAAACACAACTAAAAAGTTTCTATTCTGGCCAAAATAATTAATTATTTTTCAGAAAAGGAAATATAAACTAATACATTTTAATTGAAGTTCAGCTGGAGCATTTTTTCCCAGCTATTTCAGTTAGAAAAACCATTGTTCTTGCAGAACAATGTAATGTTTATGGATCTGAGCCCTGCCAAACCAGTGAGGGAGAAGAGCAGAGCTAAAAGAGCAAGGAGGGAAGCAGGGAACAGAAATAAAAGTGTTGAAGGGTGGAAGCAGGGAGAGTAGGAGACAACGGAGCAGATAGCATGAAGTCAGCAGGTGCACAACATTCAGATGAATACTCAGAAACTCTCATAAAGCCAAGCACTGAGGGTGGAAAAAGCCAATAGCGTTTGTGCTAAGAGCAGAAAAGGTTTCTTTGAGTGGAATGGAAGTGCTGCTGGTACCACTAAATCTCAAGTAACTGTCGAAACACAGACTGTCAAGGATTGATAAGAAGTATGTGGAAAAGTGGTAGGGGATGCGTGTGGACACGCAAGGACCAAGGGAAAGGGAACATGAGAGTCTGTGGCAGTACACAGAAGCAAAAACTCAGTTTTAGCCTTACGCCCAAGGCAGGCAGGTCTCCTCTTGGCTGCATTTAACCTTGTCAAGCAAACAGCTGGGGTTGGATGAGATGATGCCCCAGCACAGCAGGTAGAAGAATTTTCAAGAAACTTAAATTTCAAGAAACTTAAACTCTGTACTCATGGGAGAGAGTTAGGCATCTGCCTTCTGGGGGAACCTAACTTTGTGCTCCAAGGAGCCTCTAAAGGGAGAATAGTTGGCTTCATTCAAGGACTAGAAAGTCCAAGATATTGAATTTCCAGTCGATGACACAAGTCAGCTCCAGCAGGGGAAGAGATGCACAAACATATTTCAGGGCACAGGTGAGAGGAAAACCTGGTGAACAGAGCATAAGAATTTCTTCAAGGTTCCTGAAAGCCTGGCAGAGATGAGCAAAGCGAGAACAAACAGGCAGGTTAAAAATAATTCACAGAAATATCCCGTAGTTGACGTGGAGAGTCAGTGGCCTGTCACCAATGAGGAATAACCTAAGTAAATGTGGCAACACAGGGATTGCTGTCCACCCCCAAGAACTGGAGGAGCAAGGTGGATATATCACGATCTGTTAAAGCAACCTCCGGAACAGAGTAAGGACTGGGTTTGTTCCAGAATTTTTTTTTTTTAATTAGCAATGTTTTATTTATGCTCTGAAGTCCTTTGGGAAATGCAGAAGGGATCCAGCTCCCCTGCATGAGGTGTATGATAGGCTGAAATTTCTGAAGGTGCAGCAGTACTGGATACAGGAGAAGAGGAGAGCATGGGACAGAGTGGGCCACCACTGCTTAGGCTAGAGAATAAATCACGCTGCCTTATTTCCATGTATTTTCAGTTCTGACCATCAGGTTGACTTTAATATTGATCTCTGCTGTCAGGAAGCCAGTGTACGCTAGGCAAAGGCAAAATCCTTCACAGCTAAATATGCAACAGTCACTTAACACATGCTGCAGCAGAGATATTGGGGTCCACTTCCGACTCACACTGCTGTGTTTAAGCTTGATTCCAGCATTTTTTATGTTTGTCCAGGACCCCCTTGTTCCCTTACATCAGACAAAACTCTTGGACCCATTTTTGAGACAGCAACAATTTATACCCTTCTCCCTATGGAATGGCTACCCAGCCACTCCAGTTGCACCTTGCTCACCCTCCCAGCCCATCCTGCACATTGCCAGCCCAGCAGTTTTGCTCTCGAAGAGTGTGCTCCCAGGGGGAAAGCTGCATGGACAGCCTGGCAGACCAGACTCACCCACATCCTAAGATCAAGCGCGAGACTCTCCTCCCATGCAGGGATGCTCAGCCTTACATGCTCCCTTACTCCCTGCTGCTTCAGGGAATTTGGGAGTGAGAAGCAGAGGCAGCTCTGTTCATCTCCACAGATAACCTCAGGGAAGAGAAGTGCTGCTGCATGGCTATGTTGCTTGCTGGATATCAGTTGATCATGAGCCAGGTTCATTTACTCCTTTATCAAGTGATTTATCAAGTGACTAGAGGACAGTTCAGACAAACTAAATGGATTTCATTAGCATGGCATTAACGATTTGGCGCTTAAATAGAAAGAAGGGAGTATAAGAAAATACAAGCTATGAGCTCTTCATAAAGCTCCCATCCTCCTTGCCTGCAGGCAGACAAAGCGGAGTGGATAACACTTCTGACTTTGCCATGAAAGTCTGTGTTTTGAGGCTCTCATCTTTAAGAGAACTGAAACCAGGCAAAAAGAATTGAAATTTTCGCTAATTCCCTTGTTTTCCAAAGCCTCTTGTTCTCAGGAGGCTTTAAAGGATGTAATAGAGACAAGCTATCTTTACCTCTGGAGTTTCCCAAAAAGTCTGGGAATGGGCCCAGCACAGATCCTGGGACGTACATTGAAACAGATGCTCCTGTTGGACCCTGGGACAACACTGTGTAGATATTCCTATATACAAGGTAAAAAGCCAGAAGGAGGTAACAGATGCGGCCTCATATCTAGAAAAATACTGCAACACAGCCAGGCACCCGGGGTGAATGTCACAAACCTTCACTGAAAGAGGTGGGAAGCACTGGAGCCAAACTCTAACCAGAGAGATGGACTACGCTCTTGGACCAAACTTTCCCAGACATCTCCTTGGCCATATTTTGCTGTTGGCCTGGCAAGCCAAAATCCTTAATGAACTTTTTTGTTGTTAGATGAACCTTGACTTAAGTTTTTCTGAAAGGTTGGAGCATGACTGAGCTGGGAAGCCAAGACTTGGTAGTACAGAGATGTTAAATAGATTGGCAAAGCCTAGCTTTATAAAAACCACTATAATAATTACGTCCTCAAACAGCCACTTGGGCGCATATTCTAAGTGTAGGTGGATCCATCCCATTGAGATCCCCAAGGAGAAAGGAAAACTTGGCAGAGAAGTTTCTCATTTATACTTCTGCTTCCTCAGGCCCTCTCCTTTCACAGAAAATGCCAAACTCTTGGCTCTGTGATGATGAATTACACTGGGGCATTTGAACAAGTGGCTTAGTTATTTAAGAAATTACTTTAAAAAGGAGCAAATTGGGCTGGGAGAGAGTGGGTCAGTGAATTAACCAAACAGCGGGTGAGCAATGCAGGAAACTATCATTTTGGGTAAAGCATCTCTGGGAAAGGTCCTGGTTTAAACTGAAAGAGTCCTCACCTCACACAATAAGACATGGGACAGAAATCTCGGCCGGCTGGGGAGTGTTGACTGGCCCAATTGGGAATACGGAGTGGGAAACTGTTCCAACGGCTAGAGGACAGACACTTAAGAGAGATCAGAGGTTCTAGGCAGCAGACGGAAGGTGATATGGGATTGGGAACTGCAGGATTAAAGGCCAGCTTGGATCCAGAGTGCTCTGTGTGATTCTTCTGTACCTGCTATCTCTGGGGAGAGTGAGTCCTTTTCTTCTCCACTCATGCTTAACCCGCCCACATGTCATTGCTTCTGCTCAGCCTGCCTCCCTCAGACCTCTGAGATCCTCCGCCCAGTCATCCGGAACAATATTTAATTGCAAAAAGTCAAGAAAAGGATGTCTTAAAAACTTCCATCATATTTAAAAATTGTCAGCTGTAAGTTGGTCTCTCTAGACACTTTCTCTTCCCTAGCCAAGGTGAATATTAGAGTTCTCCCAGTGCTATTAAATTGATGCCTCAGCAGCGGGAACAACACCATTTCTGTGGCCAGTAACAAGGAGAAAATCACTGTAAAGTTCACAATGTGAGTGGTAGAGTGAGAGTTGCCAAGAGCCAAGACTTTCCAAGCAGCAAGGACATGGGTGGAAGCCAGTGATGATTTGGTGGCTCAGCACAATATTATTTAGAAAGGCAGAAGGAAGAAAAAGGAGGATGGACTATGGCTTGTTCCCTGTCTCTGCACCCTCCTGCACTGTGCAGCATTTCACACTCCCCAACCTGCCCTCCAGGCACCCTTGTGGCCACCAACACGTCTTCAAGAGTCCACCAGGTTCCCCAAAGCTTTTTCCTGGCCAGCTTAGCTCCCCTGAAAGGCAGAAAGCTAAAACAGGCCAGACACCTTGGCCCTACAAGGGAACCTAGACATCATGATGTTCAGCCTCCAAATCAGCATTGCAGGGACCTACAGGTAGATGAGATGAACCCCAATTACTGTGTGCAGGGCTGGCCTGCATAGGGAAAGTGGAACAAAATTTGTGCCTATCCGTGTGTGCGTGAACATGCTTGCGTGTGAGTGTGCATTTTTGTGTGCTTGCACACGTGCACAGGGAGAGAATTTTCTCTCTAGTACTTTACTCTCTGCAAGCATCTTTAAACCACAGTACAGGTGAACACAGCTGTGCAGCCTCTCAGCAGCCTGATGCCCTTGCACTATTCACGGCGCCTTCCCACCCCTGCTGCAACGATGCTCGATGCTCGCAGCAGCTCACAGCTTTCTCTTTGTCTCAAGTAGCAGAGATAGCAGAGGGCACAGTCCTGCCCAGCTCCCAACAGGCTGTGACTGATGTTTTGGCTGACCTTTTCTGCAGGGCACTGGTCGCCCCCAGTGAAGTTAGGACATTCATAAGTGAGAGGAGGAGAACAGCTGGTTTCTGTGTACTGACAAACCCTGCGCTGATTTCCCCGTTGCTCCCATCCCAGTCTTCATGGCATGGATGCAGGGATAATATTGGTGCACTCACCTTTCCCTTCTCCTTGCTCCCTTGGCAAGGAGTTTTACAGCTTTAAAGGGCATTGGCTAAGATAGTGAGAAAGACAGGAGAGAGGCATTTTCTCAGAATCTCCACTGATTGCAAATGATAGATGTAGAGAAATTAATGCTCAGAACCCCTCTGCCTCCCCAGCTAAAAGACTGCATCCCTTCTGGCTCTGAAGGCTGAGCTGGTCCCTACTCTGTTCAGCCCATGGATGTGTAGGGCCATTTCATAGACTGACTCCCATTCTTCTCCACCAATCTACAAATAGTTGCTGGAGCTAATGACAATTAGCTCTAGAGTGAAGCTTGCTACATCCTGATATTCACCATGGGATTCCCTCCAAGCTCTTGTCTTATGAATGAAAACTGTGGTCTTCTTCCCAGCCTCAGCTTGCATGCTGTCCCATGCACCCTATGCCCCCTCCTCCTGCTCTGTCCATCCCATTTGGATCATCCACAGCCCTTTTACACCAGAGGGGTTTTAGGTATAGCGCAGGCTGCACCAGCAGTAGGAGATCAAGGGGCAGATGCATCACTCAAAGCATGCTGTTTGGGACCCCAAAGCAAATTAGTCACCCCTCCAGCCTTTCAGTGATAAAATTCACTGGAAAGGGCGGATTTGATCCCCTGAATGGAGTGGCTACCAGGAAAAGCAGTAAGGCTGCCAGGAAATCCAGAGAGCAATAGCAACGTCTTGGCTGTTATTCCTTATTGTGTTCCCTCTCATAAGAGCCAGCTAATGGGCACCGCTGGTAACTGGTCACCATAACAAACTATCCTAGTTCAGAGATAGGTTAAAACCTATCCCTGAGATGCCCTGAATTGCACCGCAGGACAGAGAAGAGAGGAAAAGGAAGAGAAAATCAACCCCAGGCTCTTAACCTGCTGCAACAAGGGTCATTTCCCCAGGGAACCCTTTGAAAGACAGCTGTGATCCTGAGGATGTGCAGACTGCAGACAAATTCTGCTCTCATAGAATTTATTCTTGGCTTAATAGGAGTAGCTCTGTGTTTTAATAAATCCAAAGTTTAATTGTTTTCTGTTGTCGTCCAGGAAAAATTGTCATTTTTCTGCTATGACACAAATAGGTAGCCGTCTGTGGTAAAGGTCAGTTAATTTTTTATTGTTTTCCCATTCCAGTGAGTATCTTCACATCCCCATGTGAAGCATGAATTTCTCAGATGATCTGACTCCGGTCCCAAATTAGTTTCATTATTATGCATCCTTATCAAATCAGGTTCATTGTGGATGGGAACTCAGACAGTCACTGGGAAGTTTTCATGAAATTAACTATTTCTGCTGAGAAATTAAATCAGTTTTGCTGCTGAGGTTAGACTTCTCCAGCTGAATCTGTACAAATCTACCCGTAGCTATGACAGTTGTTTGGAGGCCTTCAGGGAAACTTTTAGTTGGATTGCCTTTCAAGCCCAAATGATCCCAAAGCACTTTGCAAACTCTCAGTTTGCACCTTAGTTGGCATCCCAAAGCAGGACTAGCTGTTCTGAACTGCTGTTTGAGCTACCTGGAAGGCACCCTGCAACCAGGGGATGCTCCTCCAGGCACAGCAGCAACTCGATGGTGCCCTTCAGCTTACAACACTGCCATCGCTGTGCTTCCGTGTGCGGATGGGTGTTTCCTTTATGTGAATACTTGAACTGTGGAGTATTGGCTCTAGCTGTGGCCAAGTATGCCACTCTGGCTGATGCTACTTGAGACGCAGAGGTTATGGTCCTCAGTTGCCCCCTGATCCGATGGCAGATCCTACTCTAAACAAATGCTCTGTTTTCCTTCCTATGTTCCTGAGGATAGAGATATCCATCCCCAAAGGATGTGTGAAGCCAGCAGAAGACAGAGCTGTGATCGTACTTCTGCAAAGCTGTGCTGTAACCAGCCGATGGTTTCTCAGTGTGCGTATAAGTGATGCCCAAATCACTGCAGGGTTGTGTCTCTGGAAACGGCTGTATGTTTCATTTTTCTGGATTAACTTCATCCAGACTTCCAGCAAAGTCGCAGTAATCATGATGGATATCGGTGAAATTCTGGAAGGAAACACTTCATAAATCAAGACAATTTAAAAAACATTAGCATTCAAAGCATGTAAAACACTGATTTTACACCACACTACATTTTTTTGGTTGTTTGTTTGCATACACCCTGAAGACAACAGCTATGAACCAAAGACATTAATTTTCGTTACAAAGCTCCAAGCAGTGAATCAGTCTTACCTGAGTTATGTTCAGCTACAAAACAGAACAGGAGTGCAAGATCTAACTGCCTGTATGGCCGGGTGTCATGGACCTGCCTGTCCCTCTGCCATCACGTCACCAAGTCCCTCACCATAAATACTTTTCTCCCCTCACAGGTCTGTGATGGATGCGAGTATCTCGTGATCTGCTTCATACTCATTTATTCTGCAAACACCTGCTTTCAGCTATTAGACGCTAAAACTCATGTTTTGCAAAAAGCTTTTCCCTCCTCAGTACAGCACCAGTTGCTAGTGAAAATCCAGGCACGCAAAGCAAGCCTGCTTCTTCTGGGGGAGCATGAGAGTTTGTAGCTTTGCCTGGAGAGTGATGAGCTCAAAGAGCCTCTGATTTTCTGCATCTGTTGCTGTGAAAGCCTGAGAGCACAGAGAGTCACCGCACACTTTTGGGAAGGATGTGAAAGGTAGCAGGCTCCCAGTGCTAATTCACTATTTGACTTCAGCTCAGAGGCTAATCAGGTAGGGTTGCTCTTTCCCTTAGACTACAGTTTGATCCTGTGAAAAGCCGAGCTAATAATGTCCTCAAGTAAATTGAAAATAAACCAATTAATAAATTCTAAAGTGTAAGGAGCAAATGCAGAGGTGAGCCAAACAGTGTTAGGCATGATAGTGAGGTTCATAATGATGGACAGAGAGCAAGGGATACTGGAGGAGGAAGGGAAGGCAACATCTCTGTGAAGTTGCACCAAAAGCTTGTGATTTTGCTCCATTTCCAGGGCATCCACTGCTTTCTTGGGAGCCTGGTGATGACAAGAGGAGAGCAGTGACCTGCTTTGGGAAGTCTCATAGTAGTCATTCTTTTTATGTCGCTAAGAAGAAATAACTCCCTAAATGTCTGGCCTGGCTCTGGAGTCAGACCTATCCTTCCCGTGGGGCTGTCAGTTCAGAGCTGCAGCACCAGTTTCATGAAACAAAGCTATTTCTTACAACCCTAGTTCCCAGGATCTAATCATTTCATGGGAACATCAGCACTCATTTTTATTTTAAGTAAGTTCACAGACTTCCTGGACTCACTGAAAAAAACTTGAAACATGGTTCAAAGGCTTAGGTCTAAAGAAGAAATAAGAGAGACCTGACATTCGTTTTTAAAACCTCATGCTTTTCAAGCACATGTCCTGCTGTGGGGATTGTACTCCCGATCTCTGCATGCATGGGACTGGCTGCCAACTCGGAGATCATGAGTGCAGAGAAACCCCCAGAGAGCAAAGGCTGAGGTGGTCCCACAGCCCATGGCAGACAGATGCTACCATCAAAGAACCCCACTAGTCCGTGAGCACCATCACGATTCCTCTCACAAAAGGAATTCACTGACCGCCTTTCCATTCCTGAGAATTAAACATTTTTCAAAGGTGCCCCGGCTTGCAGCCCTAGTAATAAAGCATAAACACACAGATCCCAGGAAAAGCCTCCCCATGCAGCATGCAAAGATCTCATTCCCTGTCAAACCCATCTATCTCTTTAAGGTAAGCAATGTAAAAGAACATGAATCTATTGACTATGGGGAAGCACCACTCCGGATAACCAAATGCTTTTTCCTAGCCAGGAACAAAAGCAAATCATACTAAACAAGGCAAGGGCAGATGGCAGCCTTCTAATGAAGCTGATTTGGCTAAGATAAAACAGCCAGAGCACATCAAAGCCTGAAACTTTCATCAGCCCCAAGTTCCCAAGCCTGCAGCATTGTGAGGTAGCTGTTAAGCTAAAAATGGGGCAGTGAGAGGGAAGGCTGTTTTCACCATGCTCCGAAACCCTCATCTCGGTGGAGAGCCCCAGCGTGCTGACAGTGAAGCAGCCAGCCCCAGCTGGAGCCAGGTTTTGGAGCGTAAATGCTCGATCATGCTCTCAGGGAAGCTGATGGCAGCGTTCCCCTTCACAAAGCTTCAGCAGACTCTAGAGGAGCAGCTGTGCAAGACGATGAGGTCTTCTGCAGGGCTTTTGCTGCCATTGAAATATCCCCAAAGCATCATGCTGCTAAAAGATGCTACTCTTGCCCCAACGTGCCTAGCGCAGACTTAACGGCTCATCCCCAACCTCTGCCCTTTTCACAGCCAGCCCCCCTCCCCAGGGGTACAATAAGTAGCAGGGTCAGGGGTGCTTCGACACAGCTAGGAAGTAGGCCAGCAGTCTCAGGGACCGTGGCAGGAGATGGAGGGATCCAACCTACACCATCCAATCAAGAAGGACCCCCTGCCAGATCCTTCCAACTTGACTATACAGTCTCACCACCAAGAGCCCTGCTTTTTGCTTCTCCCAATGCAAGCAATCTGAGATGGTCTCTAAGCAGGGAGAGTTGGCTCATACAACTGATGTTTTATTCCGTCAACGTCTGAACTGATTACCAGGGAAAAAAAAAAATCAGAGCTACGATTATGGGCTTAATAAGCGTGAGTGCTTATTGCACTCTCTCTTATTCTCCTTGTAACTGTTATGCTGGTAGACCTGTTATAGAGTAACACCGATATTAGCATTACAGCATTATCCCTATTGCTACCTTAGCGGTCCCAGTGGCTGCATTAAGTGCAAATCTCTCTTGCTGATGGTGCTTGGCCGTGTGCTGATCTCTGATTGTACCAAATTGCCCATGTACGGAGTGAGGAGAGAGACAAGTTTGCTGCCAACAAGGTGCTGCATCCTCATTAATGTCCACCAGGATCTTCCCCATCTCACAGCTGAAAATGCTTGAGGAAGAAGAGAAACTCCAGAGAGCTGCAGCAGGCCTTGGAGCTGCCAAGCTCTGCTGTCAGGTGCAGTCAGCAATGCAAACCTCCACCCAGCTGCAATATGACCGTTGCATTTCTAGGTTGCTCATGACTCTCTCAGGGACAGGGTCTGTGTTTTAGGGCTCCTCAGCCCGCATGAGGGCAGCAGAAGATGAGTTGCTTGGACGGCTCTGCCTCCTCCCAGTGGGCTCGAGCGTGGCCAAAGGACAGAGCTGAGCCCTGCAGCAGAGTTCTGCCAGCAGCTCCCCCCTCGCCCTCAGTCCAGCCCAGCTCAGTCCCCAGTCCAGCATCACTGCGGCCAGCAGTCCTCCCCTGCATGACCAATCCTGCACCCACTGGCACATCACATTAGGGTGCATGAGATCAGCTGGTGGGACAGAGGCAGCTACCACCAAGTGGGACAGTCAGGCTCACCAAGAGGGCCTCGGCACCTGGATGAACACACAGCTACTGCTGGGCGGCAGTGCACCCATCTCCTCTCATCAGCAGGGTCCTGTGGTGATCTTGCTCTTTCTGTGACAGTATTTGAGTCCCTGCCAGTTTACATGACATTTCCTAGTGGATTGCACTTGGCCGAGTTGAATGCTTTACTAAAAATCGAGATATATGAATGTCTGTTGCCTTTGTTTCGTCCTCTAATTTAGCAATTCCATCAAAAAGGTAATTAAGTTTGTCTAGCATGATTTATTCTTAATAAACCCGAGCTGCTCGTTACTCATGATTCTGCTATCCTCTTGGTGTTTATAGTTATTAATATTTGCCCAGCTAATTTGCTAGGATTTGAAATGAGATTCATGTAAACTTGTACATATTGCCTAATTAATAAACAATACTAATGCAGAAGTAAAAGCACATGAGCAATGTGCAGCGCTCAGACGTTGTTAGTGAATTAATCCTGCCACTGCTCCCTTCCACGTCAGCAGGCGTCAGCTCCCCAGCACAGCCACACGGATGCAGGCGGGGAGGCTCAGGCATGACGCTCAAACTGAAGAGAAGGGATGAAAAGCTTGAGGATCTAAGAGCTGCTTTTAAGCATCAGACCAAATCCCTCCCTGCCCCCTCGGTCCCTGGCAGCAGCCATTGCTTGTGGAGGAAGATAAGAGAGATGAGGCCTGAGCAACGCTCCTCCTGGCTCCATCTGGCCACCTTCAAGCTGTCAATGGTTGGGGACCTCATGGCTTATGGCCACCATGGGACCTGTCCTCCAGATTGTCCTCCTCGAGACATCACCTCTAGCTCGGACCGCTGAGCATCACCTGCCATGCCAGCTGCTGCTCTTCTCTCTGCTGATTGCTGCTAGATTAAAGCACTGTTCAATGCTGATATTTCCCCTGTGGAGGTAATTAAGCACCATAACCAAATCATTTTTGACCCTCCTTTTTTAAGGTATCAAATGGCCTGTGTTCCTTGCCCCACTTGCTTTTAGAAAACTGTCCTACAAGCTGTGGCTGCCAGTTTCCTACAGATCTGCATCTCTTTTCTGTCCATCTGCAATGACCCCCCTTCTCTTCTGTTTCCAGCTGGCAGGCCGCGCTGCACTGATGACAGTGTTCCTTGTGACAGCGTTCCTTGTGACGATGAGTTTCCTTCAACAGGGAAACCAATTTTCCCAGTAGCCTATGACTTCCAAGGAGAGCTGGCAGGTCTGACTCCAGCTCACAGGGAGGTGCAAGCTCCTCATCCCCATGCCTCTGTCCTGACAGGGCCACAACCCTGGTAGCAAATAGGGAGCTCCTGGCCCAAATGCTCTGTCTGCACGTCTCCCCTCCAGCCCTGCTCAGCCCCATCCCATGTCACAGCGCTAAAATAGCATCAGCTGCCACCACAGAGTTTCAGTTCCCTCTCAGAGAGAAACTAGGGCTCCTTGGCCTGGCACGAGTCCAGCATGGTCTTCCAAGTGGAAAAGTGGAGCAAGGAAGGATCAGGCCTTGCATCAATTTCTTCTGCATAAGGGTGAAAATCTCATGGTAGCATAGCCTGGGCTCAAGGGTCTTCTCCTGCAGCACTGCATGCTGTAGCATAGTGTCCTTTCATCTGCTGCCATGCGGAGATGTCTCTTTGAGCATCTTTGGAGCTGTAGCAGCCAGCAGAAGGTCATTGGTTCCTTAAGAGACATATTTCTGAAGAAATCAAAAGCATCAACGGCTGTAAGGCTCTTGTTTATAAAAATCATTAGCTCACAGGGCATTAAAAAAAAGTCAATGTTAGGTCAGTGCCTACTGTGCGGGGAGATGAAACAAGCCATTTGCCCCGGTCACCTGAGCAAGAATCTCATCACAGCATATAAATACCTCCAGAGAAGAATTTAAATGAAGGGCAGAGATGGCTGAAAAATTTAAATGTTTTTTTTTAATTTAAAATTGGGATTTCAGCAGAATGAAAATGTGCACAGAAATCTGAAAGCCAAAAATAATTACAACAAATTTCAGGAGACAATCTTGGTTTCTCAGAAGTTCAGTTTTTTGTTTTCCAAGTAAAAACCAACCTTTTCTGAAAACACTTTCCACATCCAACCTAGTGCTTGCTAGAGGCTTCAGATGTGTCCAGGCTGGGATGGGGGTCAAGATGCTAAGACCAAGTCTAAATACAGTGTACAACTCCAGTTGCAACTGAGCACAAGAAAAAGCCCAGAGGAAAGCGTCAAGAAAGGGCTGCAGGAACAAGACTACTTCTCTGGTGCAATAATCCAAGAGTGTCCATCTCTGTGAGCTGCTCACTCCTGTTGTTGCAGCAGGCAGGTAGAGAGCAGAAGAGGACAAGAAAGCCAACAAAGTGAGCCAAAACACCCAACTGTGGGCACCTGGAATTTGGAGATGGTTTCTGGGGTGCTCTTGTCCTTACCTGCCCTCAAGGTTGAGCAGGCAGAGGGGCAGGCGCTCCAGGTTCTCATATATTTTGAGGATGTGCCCCAAAATCCTCACAGAGCCAATCCACAGCCTCCTTCCCCAGCACTCCCGGCTTCTGGAGCAGGTGCCAAAGGACCTGCTCTGCATTCTCCTCCTAGCAGGCACTTCGTGCCATTCCCCACTCTGCTGCATTTAAAGGTGCATTTATAGCACAAAGTAGATGTTTACAATTTATAATGGTGTTCCAATTATGGGCTGGGAAAGCACCTGGAATTGAGCCTGTCTCCATTATTTATGGGCAGTGTAATCCTAACCCAATAGATACCTCTCACAGAGAAAGCTAACATTTTTCACTGCAGCACTGAAAGCAATACTTCATGCTAATGGAGTCTGTTATCAGAGGGAAGTAAGCCTGAACAGCCAGCTCTCCGGCTCCCCAGAGAAGAGCATCTTAAAGCACAGGGATCCAGAGGTCTTGAACAAAAAGCAATAGCCTGCTAAAACCAAAGACTGACTTTTGGGATTACTCCATCCCAGACATGATAGGAGTGGGAGGAAGAGCAGGGATGTCCACCTCTCTCCAAATGCATAGAGGGACATTCCCATCCTTCCCATGCTAGATGTCCCTCCTCTTCCCTTCTGCTCCATAGGGCCCTGTAGGGAGTCTCTGTAGGGACTGTCTCATGCCTCCTTGACACCCCACTTTCATGCAGAGCCTGCTACCTGTTTCTCCAAGTGGAGCTCATCCTTATGCAACAGTACAGCCTCAGGGACAAGGGATGTTCAGAGCAGTTAAACTAGGACTGGAGGGACTGGTCACCTTGTTCTCCCTGCTCCACACAGCAGTCAGCCCTGCTGAACTTCCTTCCACAAAGAAATTGCATTTTTCTGCTCACTCCTCCTTTTCAAAACCTAGTTCTTGCTTTTCCTTTTGTTGACTCTCCCCCCCTCCCCAAGCTTTACCTTCTTCTCCCAAATGTATGTGCTGGGCTATGAGAAGAGCAGCACTAATGGGGTAGTCATCTTCAACTCTCTTGATGACCTTGATTTTGCACGACAAGCTGCATACTTAATTAATTAAAGAAAAAACCCTCCGTTCCTTCTAAAAGGCCATTATTTTAATTTTGACAGGTAATTACAAGAGAAGAAATGATAAATCTTCCTGAACACTGTTTGTATTTAGCAGATACATTAATTATGGATGCTTCAAACTTGAGGCTGGATGTAACTAAAGATGTGTCAATGGATGAAGAAGTGCTCAGGACCACCTTGAGCATGACTTCCTGATGGGTAGCCCCATCACAGGGTTTCCTTCCACACCACAGGAAGGACCATGTTCTTCTGAACCTCCACAGTGCGAGCTAGGAATTGAAATAGCTAAATAAAATTGACTAGAGAAACTCATAACAGCACGACACACTTGGCCTCTGGAACTCATTGCCATCATACATCATCTGCCAGTGTTCAAAAAGGGATCACAGTTTTATGTGCATAATAAGAAAATCCAGAGTTATATCAAAAAGAAATAAAGAACCAAGACGTTCTATGAACAGTGGAAATAAGAAAGCCTGCTTTCTCATGCGTTAGTGCACTCAGTCTCTTAAATCTGCATCCCATAGCAATTTCAGCTTTCTTCCCTATGCCCTCTAGAGAAAGAGGAGGTCATCTTGCCGGTTGGCCATCCAGCTACTTCCAAACACATCATCTAACGGCCAAAAGCTGCCCTCCTTCCTCTTGGGCAGGGCATTAATCTGTGTCCCTCTTCTCTATTCAGCCAACAATTTCCACGAAAACTGTAGGAACTCCTTTAGCTCTCAGACCACTCTGCAAATTTGCTGAAGTTAGACAAGGAGCGGCCAAAGATCACGCAGCAGCTTGGCAGCAGAAAGGCAAGCAGGGCATATGCGAGCTGGGCACCCGCTGCCATCCCAGCCCACGCTGGCACTGAGGGCACAGTGTGCACAGGTGGGAAGGGGAATGGATCTGTCATTGTTTCCTCTGCCTGGATGCTCTGAATCCATTACTCATCTCTCCCAAAATCTCCCAAGGCAATAAGCTGTAGGATAGTTCTAGTTGAGGAGGCTCTGTGCTTCTCCTGATAAAACTGTTCCATCTCAGGTAAAATAATAAATATTCTTGGAGCCAGAAGGCACGTAAATGCTTGAATTCCCAACCCAGGTATCCAAGGCTTAGTGGGAAGCTCAAGGTTCCCCTTGCTCCCCACTGAACATCTAGCTGTGTGCAGGGAGGAGACACCACTGTCCTGAGGGCTGCTGAAAGGCTAGCACCCCAGCAAGGATGGTGGTTTTTATGCTGCCATGGCTGAGTTTTTAGTTGCTTATCACATCACCCACTGCAGCTCTAGAAGGTGATTCATTTCAGGCGGTTGATAAACCCAAGTGACAATAAGCACCAGAGCCAGCCATAAGAGTGTGTTACCTTAGAGCTGGCATGGAAGTAGAAGCTTTGATGAGCCAGGCTGCCCTTACTTCTGGTCACAATCCAAACCTCCCACTAATGCTCCGGCAATGCGTGGGTATGGAGATAGGCCCAACTATACACCAACAGTCATCATTTGAGGAGGTCCAATTAAACAGTCATTAACCTGAGGCACAAAAGCTATTTGCATCCCTCGGACCAGGAGCGGAGCTCCATGCACAGATGCTGCATCGATGGTAAGCAGGATGTGATGCAAGTTACTGGCTGCTGCAGTGAGCCACATCAGGGATGTGGCTGTGAGAGCGAGAGGATGCAAAGGCTCTTGCTTCATCAGAAATGCAGACGGCTCAGAAAGCATCCTTGCGCACTACGGCCCCAAAAGACAGCGGAGATCAGATTATTTCTCCCTTGTTTTTATTTCAGTTTTGCAATCATCAGCCACAGGAGACATGCTCGTTCCCCTTGCAGGTCCTTTTAATCCTGCCCTTGAGGAGAGCACCTCTGTGCCGGGGCGCCCCGGTGAAGGACCACACTCTGCTCCCATTGAGTGAGAGAGTCAGTCTGGTGCCCCGGTCTGGCGAAGCCTGCGAGGAAGTGCAGCAGGACAGAGCGGCAGATGGCAAAGCCATGCCATTGAGTCAGTGATGGTAGCAGCAGGACGCAGGGGACAGCTTCCCGAAGAAGCAGTCCAGCCGAGTGGTTGCCAGGGAAATGGTGCCCTCCTATTCTGCTCTTGCTCCTGACCTTTCAGCTTTAAATGATTTCCTGCATGGCTCTATGAATAAGCAAAGTCATTTAGTGCATCTGTAAGTGTCATTAGCAGGGTAATTTGCACACACTGTAGTTGTAGCTATCATTAAAGAGGGCAATTTGCAAAGACCAGCAATAAGTCAATTAGAGTTGACATGATATTAAAACCAGTGCCCATCTGCAGAGTGGAGCTGACAGGGGGGTGAGACCCCTGATGGTGGCTACCTCCTGCTTTTTCCAGTTTGTCCTGGGGCTCACCTAGAAAGCCCAGGCTCAGCAGAAGCCATTTAGTTTTTTCCCAGCTACCCAGCCTGGCAACAGCTCCAATAATTAGTCAGTGCTAGACTAAAGCACGTGGTGGGGCCCTGGGTGCTCCAGCGAGGTGTTAGTGTAGAGATAAAGGACCCAGCAGTATCTGATTTCCATAGACTTGCTGAGTGAGGCTCAGCTTGGGGGACGTGGTGGACCATGCACAAACAGGAGCCACAGGCGTGCTGCCAGAAAACAGCTACGCTTGCATTTGCCCCAGTTCTATGTTAGCAGAGGATTTATCTCATCCTGGAAAAGGCTGTATTCAGCCAAGAGAGGAGCCAGCTTTTGCAGGCTGACATCACATTTGGATGCAGATCCAGGCAAATCTGAGCTGATAAAAAGCACAACGTGAGACTATAACCCAGTGCTTACCCGCCTTTGAGACCCCTTCTCTGAGCTCTCATCTCACATGCTCTGCAGACTCATGCAACTGCCTTCATATTCAATTGCCCTAGCGTTTTCCCTCAGTTATGAGTGTGAGATTCTAGGTTTACTAGAAATCGGAGCTCCAGATTCAGGGTCCTTGCCCCTAGACTGAAGGCTGCTGCACTCCAGCCCCAACGGAGCCTCCCTGCTTCGCAGGTGTGTGTGCCATGGCTGCATGCTCTTGCTCTGTGGCGCTGTCAGGTTTCTATGCTTTTCTTGCCAAAGGGCAGATAACAGCATTAAGACATCACAGCAGGCCAAAGAAGGCTGGGTAGAGCCAGGCTCTTGCTTTAAATACAACCCTTGTCAATGAATAACCTACACAGTAAGAAAAGCTCTATAGCCCTGCTGTCAGGCACACGCACCTCGTTTGCATTTGACTTCCCCTTGGCCCCAAAGGAAATTGCATCCAAGTCACTGCAAACTGCTGTACAGTCTTTACACTTGCTCAAGAGGAACCTGTTGCAGCCCAGCCTGGGGATGTCTTCAAGGACCCCCACGGAGGTGTCCTGCTGCCCTCACAGCTATTAACACCCAACATGCACTGCCAAAGTGAGTGTCCCTGGATGCTTGTACCAAACAATAATCATGCTGGAGTCACCTTTTTCTTCTTTGAAGAGGCTTGGAAAGAAGCAGAGAATAAATTCGGCTTATTAAAACTCTTAATCACGTATTGCTGTCAAGCACAGAGAGAAGATACAAGGACCTAAGAGATATCAAAGGCAGAATGTGCAGAGTCAGGCAAGAGACCATGCTAGGAGTCTGCTCTGGGATTCAGCAAGGCTCACCTCCCCTTTTCAAGTAAGTAAAGGATAAGCTGAAATATCAGTGCTCGCCAGACCATAAAGAAAAAGCCACAGGCCAGACCATGCAGGAGTGGCTAGATGGAGGTTCCAGCCACGAAGTGCTAGGAGAGGGCAGGAGGCTCACAGCTGTGAATGCTGGCCCTGCTGATGAGAGCGTGGCCAGGGACTTCTCAGGCTATGTCCGCCCTGTGCAGCTCATGATGAGGCAAGAGGTCTCCAAGCAGCTACATCAGCCACTTCGGCTGATTAGGAGGATCTTTGCAGGGCGGGAGGCCTGATAGTGGCCAACTGCCATGAACTGCATCCAGCAAAGCAGTGGGGAGTGACGCCTTTGGCGAAGGGTGGTGTTGGGTAATCAGGGATGGTAATCCCTGCCAATGGATCAGGATATTTGTCTGAGGTCTGGGTCACCACATCAGGCCTGTGGGGTATTCGGGGGCTCTTTGGTACCTTCCTCACTTTGAGGATCAAGCCTTTTATCCTACTGCCTCTCTCCACCATGAGTACCATAGGGACAAAAGTGCTCTTCTACTGCACAGCGACATTACAAGGATAAGTATGTTAAAGACTGTGAGATGGTGAGACACATTACTATGGTAACAAGACTACCGCATACCTGAGACAGACTGGGAGGATAAGGCCTCAGTAAAAAAAAAAAAAGAGCAGAGAGGTGCAAAAAAATGGGAGTCTTATTCTAACCTTTGCCAGTTGGAAACAGGAGCTGCTCAGTCACCTGGACTGATGAGCTGAGAGAGGCAGAGAGGAGATAAAGCAGATGAGACAGACAGAAGAGGCAAATCAGCTCTGCTGAGACCCTCCTTTCTGCTCCGGAGTGGCTGACAGACATTGGACCACCCACACCCCAGCTCCGCAGGCTGGGTGAGAAATCAGCTGGAAAGCCAACAAGATGCTTCCTGCGGTTTTGAAGGTTCCTATTCCCCATATTACTCTTTGCTCCTTCTGCCATGGGTTTGCAGATGCGTTGATGTTCAGTCACTGATATCAGCCTTCTCTGCAGCGTTCTCTGTAACACCGCCCCCAGTCACCCAATAACTCACGTGGTAATGAAATGTCTCTCCAAAAAGCATCCATTCTCTACAGGAGGACCCACCTCTTCCCTAAGGTGTTTGCTCATGCAGTTGATCACTCTGTCTGAGTACAGTACAAGAGTAATTTCTCACCTGAATGAGCCTGGTTTCCCTGCCAGCCACCACTTCCTTCTTGTGCCTTTCTCTGCTGGACGAAACAGTCCTTTAGCAGCTGTTTTTTCCTCCCTCTAGAGATGCTCACATTGGAATAAAGTCTCCGCACAGTCTTCCTTTTGAGGAGATGGAAAGTGTGAACTCTCTTTTCCCATCAGACATTTTCTCCTGCTCACCCATCATTGGGGAAAACAATGTGGAAGGATCTGATCTGCTTCCTTTCCAACGTATGATACTTAATGTATTAGTTTTATCCTACTCACTTGCACAAAATTGCTCACATAGGTGCTTCAGGGCTTACAGAGGGGACATTAATATCATTTAGCAGTCAAAAGTTTTTAAAATCCCATAACTATATGCAATTCATAGTGGTTTGAAGGAGCAGAACAGCATCAGCAACTTCTATAACAACGACACAAAAGCATCTTCCAAGTATCTCTTTTATGGGGTTTTGCCCATAGTCATGGCAGAGAGATAAAGTTCTGTAATTTATTCCCACTAATACAGTCAGTGAGCAACTGATAGTTTTATGAGAGTGAATGTATCTGTGGGATGTCCTAATATTTATAGGACGGTAAATTTGATTTATATGGAATAGTCAGCGTCGCTATTGATAAAGGCCCAGTGTTTCCAGGAGAGCTAATATGATTTGCATTGATTAGATTAATATCAGTTAAGCACTCTCAGGTTTGCAGAGCACAGGCTCTTGGTGGTTTCCACCTGTTCTAACCTGAGCAAGCGAGCGCGCTGTTTGTTTTGCAGGCGGAGTAGGTGTTTGACTCAAACAAACAAGAACAACAAGGGATTTTATTTCTTTTTTTCTGCCTGGGCTGATGCAAAACCTGAAGGCTCACTCCCTTGAACCCAGCCCAGCAGCCGGTTCAGGCTGACATCCCTGTTCCCATGTCCGTTTTGAGGTTGGGATATATCTCCGCCAGGAGGGATACTCTCCAGCGTTCCTTGTCACGGTCCTCCGCTGTCCCTGAGGACAGCCCGGCTGCATCTGAGCCTGCCTCCTGGGCCCCAGACCTGGCACCTGGAGGGCATCTCAAGGCAGTTAGTGACCCCCAGAAAGCTTCTTGGAGGACAGTACTCCCCCAGGAGCAGGGGGGAAGTGACCCTCCTCTACTGCTGCCTCGCTGTGACGCTCCCAAATGTTTCATGGCTGCTTGCAAGGCTGCAAAATCCTGGCTTTGCTGAGCATCTCAGGAAGCAGTGGCATCCCTGGCACAACCCAAGCCCCAAAAATGCAGTTCTGCTTGCATGAGAGGAATGCAGCTTGCAGACAGCGGGGCCAGACGTGCCGAGAGATACTGGATCCTGGCTGCTTCCGGGCTCGGGCTGACCCTGGCTGCTGTCGTCTCGTGCTCCCCAATCTCCTACAAGGAGATGTAATTTAATGTAAGGTGCACGTTATGGACCTATGCACTCTCTGGATGTGTCTGCGTGTCCTCGATGTGGAAAGGTCTAGCAGGGAGCTTATGGCCACAGCAACTCTTCATAAACTGCCTGATCACAATGGTGTTTCAGTGCCCTCTTGTGCCCAAGTTGAGAGGGTTTGTGGAGCTGCTGAGCCTGGGGAGATGCTGTTGTGTAGGGTCCTGCCTCCCCGCTCAGCATCCTGGAGGCAGCGGACCCCTGGTCCAGGGGCCAGGGGGTGCTTCTCCCACATCTGACAAAGAAACCACACATCTTCAAGACTCTCAAGGGGAACTTCTTCCTCAGATAGTCCTTACTGACCAAGGCATTAGCTGAGAGTACCCCAGTCTGGCTGCTTAAAGCGGTTCTTTAACCGCGAGGCCTTGTTCCCACTGCGTTTCCTGTCACTCATTTCACCCACCCCAGCACTGGTAAGGATGGTGGCAAAGGTAGTCTTTAGGCAGAGGGGGCAAGGTTTTCCAGCTCGATCAAACCCCTCAGCACGACAGCATGATTCCATCTTAATGCCTGAAAGCCATTAAGGGATAAAAATGCACAAAAACTAGGGCTTAGTGCTTTTAAATAGCCAGTGCCTTGAACTGAAAGTGTAGTCATCCATAGCTGAGAATGAAGGGGTGACTTGGAGCCATTCCCCGTGAAAACAGGGCACCTCGTGCCAGCCCGTTGCTGCTGGAGAGAAGCCTTGGAGGATGTGGCGGGGCTGGAAGCAGCTCCAAGATCTGCTGTGAAATCTGGCTCACCTGCCCGCAAGGGTGCAAGTTCCCAGCCCGACACATCTAGGATTTTCAGCATTAACAGGCTGTCTTAAGCCGATACTCCCACGCCAGGCAGATCCCTGCCACTGTTCCCTTGCCCTAAGAGATGTCTTGGCTGAGACGTGCTGAACAACAAGGGATTTGTCCCAGCTCTGACCCAGGAGTACCAAATGCCATGCAACCCATGTGCCCGCTGAGCTTAGCTTTTCCTACTTGACCCCCTGGGATAGGGGGACTGAGGTGAGCCTTCCTCAGCCTCCAGATAGTGAAACCCATCCCAAGCCCATCGCATAACCTTTTTGTGGAGGATGGAGTTTGACAGGCTCCAGAGTCAGCCTGAAAGCTTACATCCAACAAACGATAACTGTATGGTGAGATGACAAACTCAATCTCATTACAGCTCAAAGAAGGTTAAACATGAGCCGTCTTCCCAGCAGCAGTTTAACTCCTCCTGACAGGGAAGCCTTCCCTGCACAGGTAAATAATTTAAAACCTGGTTCTCCAGCTGATGATAACTCAAAGTCTAATCATGTGCGTTATTTGAGTTGTCAGGCAGAACTGCGTCACAAGCTGGACCTAGGCAAGCACAGTAGAGGAGCTGTGCTTACAAACCCCCATAGTTAGATGAAGACTTTGCATCAGCCAACCTGGGAATCACATAAAAGTAGAGACTTGCCTTCCAAAATGAGAAATGCAGCTCCTCGAGTGAAGGGATTCACATCCTCTGAGCATGGCATCTGCTCCTCTCAGGCCTTCTTCACAGCAGAAATCAGCTCAGGACTTGGAGGGGAGACCCCTGAGGAGATGTTGAGGGGCACCATGAAGCTAGCGGTCATAGCAGTTATGAGGGAAAATTGCCCCTAGCAATGTCACCCTCCAGCAAAGGAAAACCAGTGGTGGTTCAGGAATTCACGGGCTGAGGCTGCAGCTACTCTGGAAGCGACAGGGCAATGACTGCCAATAGCCACAGCTTTAGGATGCCTCGTGGAGCAGACGTGCCCATCAGGAGCAGCTCCCCTCACTCAGAAACTCCTGGAAACCACGAAGACCATCAGGGAGGGCTTGGAGCAGGGCACTTGCAGCTCCCATGCACCCATCTGCAAGATGCAAAGTGGGCACAGCCAGCAGCATTTGGTGTGATGAAGCATTGCATGGTTGTGTCTGGGGCAGTGTGGTCGCACTCATGGTCAGAGCTGGGTGCTCTCCTTCCTTGTGGCTTGTTCTTGCACATACTGCGATGCAGGGGGAGATGTTGAATCCAGCCCACATTGCACGGTCATATTTTTTTGGTGTTTTTATTACAGACATGACCTTTTGCAATGAATTCCCTGTACACCATCCAAAAAGCACAGATCTGCCCAGAGATTAGTGCAAGATTTTCAGCCCTCTGTGCAAATATCCTTTCTATTTGCAGCCCCCCTGGACTGGCAAAAAGGGAAAGAGCTGGCAAAATACTCATGCTGCCAAATGATCCCTGTAAGCTGGGAAACGCTGCAGCCATGATCTCAAATTCTTTCATGTGACAGGAGCCTGGCAACAGTTGGAGGAGGAGAAAAGCAATGCAAATGAGGAGCCACCTTTAGTTGGAAACTTGTTCTTTCATTTGTTCTGGCTCTCTCGAGCCTCTGTCTCCTGTGTGCTCTGCACTAATTAGCTTGGAAAAATGATTTAGCTGCTGTCATTCTTCCTCCACCCGCATCTCCCCGCTTCTGCTTTGGTCCCAAGCTCTCACACTGAGAAGGCTGGGAGCCCACGATGCTCTCTCTGCTTCCCAGATTTCACTGGAAATCCTCAACTCTGCTTCTGATTGGATGAGACAGAAGATTTTTAATGTTAGAGGAAAGCAAATGGTCTGAAAGCAACGTCTGAAGGCAGATGTCCCCTGGGAGCACATTTTGCCACTCCATCCTAGCAAGGGTCCCCTTCACTGCTTGCTCATAGAGCTGTTCCAGCTCCTCTCCCTGGCCAAATGAATGGAGCTTGAATGATGGCACCTAGGTTAGGACGTCAGAAACAACTGTACCAGTGAGGGGTTAGACCCTCAGGTCATAGCCTTAGCCAAGAGACTGCGGAGCAGATGTGGCCAAAGGGAAGATCCAAAGTAGTCTTCACAGGACATCCCAACGGCAGCAGCTCCTCATGGCCTTGGCAGAAATCATTTCTTATACTGGTGAGTCAGTGCCAACTTAGTGTTCAAACAGCAGGGTTGAGTGAGCTAAAAAAAATCAGGGAGGAAATGACCTCTTGGGCTTATATGGCTCCTTTTCTTCCTCGCTGAGCTAACCTAGCTTTCCCCTTTTCAGGGGAGAAAAGGGGTCAGCTGTCTCTAGGCTTTTCAACCCACAGAGCCCGACCTTGTCTCATGGGATAACTTTTGTGCTTTGATTTGAGGGACACTCATGTGAGCTGCAGCCCTTCCCAATCAGCCAGACCACTCAGCTCTGGGAGCTTCTATGAGCCTGCGCCATTCACAGGCCTTCGTCAGCAGGTTCTCAAAGAGGTGGAGGCACAATCTGCCACCCATCTTGCCTCTTTGGGATACACCTCCCCAAAACCCCCTGGGAGAGGGGGAAAGCTGTGGGGACAGGAAAACAAGAAGGGCTGCAGAACAGTGACGACTTCAGCAGTAACGTGTCAAGCTCTCTGCTGCTACATGTCCCTATCACCCAAGCTTTTGCACCAGTTGTGAACAAAAGCCACCTCCACCCTGACAGCCTGCATAACTTGCTGTACCTAAGGACTTCAAGGAAGGAGGCCAGGAAAGGAGGGACTGCAACATAGGAGGAGGGAGAATGAGGAACCCCAGGGCAGATCAGCTCTCAAGGGAGGCCAAAGGGGAGGCCTGGGGAAGAGGAGGCAGAGGGCTAAACTGGGAGCAGGGCCATAGCTTGCACCAGACAAAGCACTTCTGTCCCCCCAGAAATAAAACAGGCAAGGGTGGAATTTGCAAAATTTGGATTTTGTACAGCCATTGCTGGTTTGCCTGGGCCCTTTTTCAGGAGCGCAGCTTCTTTTAGAGATTTCGGCAGCAGTCTCGGCCCTGGGGCTCTCTGCCTTTCCTTGACACAATGAAGGCCACTCACTAAACAATATTCCTTCTGGTTGCCTTCTTCTGACACCCGTGGCTATCTATCTGGGTGATCTTTCTGTTTTCCAAGAGTATTACTGTGATAAGCTAAATATCTCCCTTCCATCCCCAGAGTATAAATTGGCCACTGGCATGGATTTGCAATTTATATGTTAATTGCATCTGCCTCAAGGGACTATGCTGACCTCCAGAAAGGGAGGTTTAATTGGAAAATATGCAAAGGATGCTCCTGACTTTATATCCAAAGAGGAAGTTCCCTGTGGTCTGTGCAAACAGACGAGAACAGGCAGCCTTTTCAGAGATGCAGCAAACCTCACCTATGCTGAGAAACGTGATCTCACTAATTAGGCATCAGCCTGTGCCACATAATAGCAAAAGAAGCCTGTATAATTACATTTATTCCTAGCCGACAAAGAGAAAGTCCTTTAATCCGGATCCTGCCAGCTTTAACCCTAGGCTAATGATCTGGCACCTGGCAGGATACTGGAGAAGTTCAAAATTTTAAGAGGAACTCCAATAAAGTAATTGTCGGGGTTTCCACACCTCTGACGATGTCACAGGAGGAGATCAAAACCCATTATCTGAGTAACTGGAGAAAGATGTTCCTGCATGTGGATCTGGTGTGGTATCAGGAGGGCTCAGACCTGCTTGTGAATGACTGGGTCTGCCCAAGACAGGGGTTTCTTGGAGTCATGGCCATGGCTGCTAGAACACTAGCACCTGTTGATCCCTTGCAGATGAACACAAACGAAGAGGTGGTGTTAAAGCTGCACAAGCAGCCTGAACCTGCAGGCATAGGGCAGCAGAGCTGGGTCTGAGCACCCTTCCTAGGAGTCCTGCAAATGCAGCAGGACAGCAAGGACTGATCTACCAGCACCATCAAGAGCTTCCCTGTGTGTTACGGAGAACAGAATGGGAAGGACCTCCCTGGTCATGGGAAGCTGAGCATCTACAATTTCATGGATCTTTAGTTCCCAACAAGCCTAAGGGGACAGCCAGCTGCTGCAAGTTTGTCCTCCCTCTGTCAGTGCCCTTCTCCCACACTCCCTCAGCATCTTAGGACCCTCTGAGGGCCTCCAGCTGCAAACCTCTATAGCACAGGCATGAGCAGGCAGCCACATCGGTGCTGAGCAGAAAGGCTGCATCATTTGTGTACCAACATGGTGATGTTCAGTAATGGTTAGTACACAACAATAATAATGAACTAAAAATAGTTCATTAATAACTCAGCAAAAACTGGTCCAAGATCTCTCAGGCAACAAAATAATTGCAAAGATGCACCCTCTAGGGTCTGGAAACGCTACGGGTAGATGTTTCCACATAGTCTGGCTCGGCCTTTTTGCTCAGAAACCAACGCTGAGATTGTCTGCAACCCCTGCCCCATCCAGGGGAAATTGCTTGCAGGACCAAACTGGTTGGGACAGTCATTTGCCACTGCAATATGGGTGGGAAAGTTATGGCAAAGGGAAAAGAAACAACTTGCCGAAAGTCGTTCAGCAAGTTAGCAGCAGAAAGAGGACCTGATGTCCTGGCTGCTGGCTGTGCTCTATCCAAAAGCCATCGGGATTTGCGTGTACTCAGGGTAAGACGAAAGCAACAAAAACAGAGCTAGGAATGCAGTGAGGTCCTAAGCCTCACAATCCTTGCCTCCTTTCCCGAAAGCCCATCACTTCTACAGGGGCCCTGCAGCATTACAGCAGGACATCTTGTACCTAATGACTGCATTGCAGAGCACACATGCAGGCAAATGAAATTGCTGTTGTGCTGTCATGTCTTCATCTTAAGCCTTCTGTTTATTTACCTTATTTACAGAGGGTTTTTTTTCTTTTATTTGGTTTTAGTAGCATCTCTTTCATTTTAGCAAAGAAAAAAGAAGTGATCGCGTTCTCTATTTCAGATTTCTTTCCTATCTGTAAGTAGAAAAGGCAGCCCTGTACCCTGCAGGATGCCTTTCCTTTGAGAAAGGGAACTAGTCTCCAGCATAGATTAGTATGAAACATGGCAGGAAAATCAGCTCAGTGATTGCACAGATCAGCTGTAGAGCCATGCAGGTCCTTGGGAATCAATGCCTCTTGCCATCATCGCTTCCAACTCACTGAGCTGAGAAGCCACCAGGAATGAGACTGAGACAAAGTCCCACCGAGGACTTAAGCCCTGCGAGAGAGGAAACAACCACTGCAAAGCCAAAAGGAGCCTTCTTTGACCTATTTATATGTCGGAAGTCTGCTCTGGAAGGTCTTCAGTGACATCTGCAATGCGTTCAGAGAGGTTTCACCATCACTTTCAGCCAGTTTCCTCTTGTGCCCAGTGCCCAAGGCACTCCGGTCCAGTTGCTGAAGAGGAACGTCAACATCACTTTCTTTGCTCACCCTGATGCATTCACCGAGCGGCTTGGGGCTACACTGAACGGGACGCTGAATTTGCTCCAAAGTCCTAGAAGCCTCCCTAGAGCTGGTGACAGACTTGCTGGGATTGCAGACAGCAGCCAAGCCTGGGACATCTTACACCTTCTCCCTTAGCTTGGATGGCTAGAGATGGTGCCTTGCTGAGCCTCGCGCTGCCTCTGCAGTTTCATCGCTCCCCGTGAAGTTCGGCTTTGGTTGCAGACAAGAAACTGAATTTCTGCTTCCCTTTCTCTAGCTCTCAGGGCTCTCCCTCACACAGAGGTTAATGATCCCAGCCCAGAGATTGAGTTATCATGTGAATAACTCCTGGACACAGAGCACAATCCCTAAGCACCACTCGACTTTACGTGTCACCACTGATAAACTCTCTTGCCTGCCTCGCTGGAGAACAAGGTTCATTTCTAAGAGCTAATGCAGTTTATGTCGACCAGGATTTCAGCCTTTCATAGAATTTCATTAAGGGTTATTAGCGGCTGTGTAATTACCACCGGAGCAGGGTTTCATGCTCTGGTTAATGAAGTGCCAGTCCCTCTGAAGAGAAGATACATATTTTAATAATGTTTTAAATCTGTGGTGGAAGCAGGCGTAACCAGGCAGGGAGAGGAGAGCGAGACCTGGCTGGAGGCGGATGTTTCATACCCCCGCACCCAGCACACATTGGAAAGCAGATGAGGACAGCTCCGATTCTGGCAGGAACGGTGGAGCAAGGAGGAGCACGACGCCTGCACAGATCTGCCAGATGCGAGCAGGGAACACAAACATCTGCCCAATAAAGTCACGCTGTCCTGGTTCGCTGTTACTGCAGTTTTAGCACCCGCCCCCCCCCCCAAAAAAAAAAAAACACACATGATAACCCAGAGGTTTCCTCAGGGTTGGCGAGAGAGCAGCACGGCTCCCAGCAAGCAGCACAGGGGCCCTGCAGGGCAGCTGGGACCCATGCGATCACCTCCACCATCTGCCCAGCTCTAGGCAAGCTCTTTGCAAACCCTGTGACCCAAATGGCTTTTGAGGTAGGGGAAAAAGACACTGCTTTTTAATCCTCCTAGCCCAGTCATCCCAGAGCAAGGGCTCCACTTTTTCTGCCTTCAAGCAGGGCTTTCAGCTGAAACCGACCACTATACATAAGGGTGGGAAGAGCATTCAGCCATCCCCGTGAGTGCCATACTTAGACCAGAGTAAGCGCCCCCATCTCTGACCCTGGCTCCAGCTAGTTGCCAAGATGGGCATGGCCAAAGATATTACAGTTTTTCACATTTCACAGCAAGGGACAGCTTAGCAGAGCAATGGAGAGAAGCTGACAGACAATCAGGGCCTTAAAAGCCCTTTCCCCCTGGAAAGCCTCAGTCCTGCTCTTCCTGCTGATGCTGAGGAGCAGGGTCCTGTCTGGACCCGAGCATGTCCCTCCTCCTGTTAGTACCCTGGGGAGAAGAACTGGGTTCAACGCCAGCTTCAGCAGGACCCTCCGTTCTCCATGCGTGACGTGTTGAGCAGCAGCCAGGTGACAACATCACACAGATGAAGAAGAAAATGCAGCTTTTTGGGAGGTGGCTCCTTGGAGGCAAGCTGCACTTCTGGACAACGACCACCTCTGCGATCAGGCACAGAGATCCACAACCAAGGCCAAGTCATATAGCAGGGATGTAGTTTAACACAAAAACGCACCTTTTCAATGCTTTGTGAAAGGACACCATCTAGCGCCCATGGAGTGAGGCTCGAAGGGGACACAGGAGTCAGGAGTACCTTCTGGAGCCCTTTGGGGATCTGCTGGCCTTGGGGAGCAACGACCCCACTCCTGGCACCCGCGCTAGCTCCTTGGGTCATCCTGCGGATGCCTCAGCACCCCAGGCTCAATAATAACCCATAAATAAACCCAGACGCGCCGGTCCTGCACCTGCATCCATGCAGAGGGATGCCCCGGGTAGCGCTGCTCCTAGCCTTGGCTTGATGTCCCTGGGGTGCGAGAGGCATTGGTGCACAAGCAAACAGCTCACACTTGAATACTGAGGGGCTCCTAGATTTTCTGTGATCAGCTGTAGGGTGCCCCATGCTGCAGCAGGACTGGAGCTGTGGGAAGGCTCCGTCCCCCTCACGATGCCCGTTTTCACTTGCGACACCTGAACATCTGATAAACATGTTCTACTTTATTACTCCTAGCTGAATGCAAGAAAACAGTAGTCTTCTCACCCTGTCTCTGGGATGACCTGGCCATCGTCCTCCCCCTCACACCACGCCCCTTGCCAACTCTTGCTGCCAAAAATTACATGAAGCCAGCGAGAACGTGCAGGGCTCATGCAAGGGTCCGGCATCCCCCGGGCACTCTGCTCACAACCTGGTCCCAATGTGGGAGCCGGACTGGTCCAATTGGGCACCAGCAGAGCTGTTTGGGGCAGGCCACTGCGAGACAGGGCTGAGCATTCAGGTCCTGTGTGGGTAAAAAGTGGCAGAGGCAAAAAGAGAAGCTGGGACACATCTGCCCAAGGGAGAGCTTGATGCACGCACTGCCCTAGGTGATGGAAAGGGAACCAGGAGGGGAGAAGAGAAAAAGAGGGGAGGAAAAAGAGGAGGACCGAGATAGAAAGGATGAAAAGAGCAGGATTAGCTGCAGTTGAGGCTCTCAGAGCCAGAGCTGGGAGGACAGAAAGGACGAGAGGGACCAAGCCAAGCCCCATCAGGCAACGAGGCTCGTCTCAGTGGTGAGCCGGGGCAAGGAAAGCCCCACGGGGCTGAGCCGCGGGTACTCAGGGACAAGGGAGCCGAGGGGCAGCATGAGGCAGAGGGGACACCGGCCGGGATAGATCCAGGGCCCCCACACTGGAGGGTAGGAGCGAGCCGGCCGTCTCGAGGCCCCGTCGCCGTGGGGGCAGCAGCCCCAGGCTGGGGTGGGCCGCGGCAGGGGGCCGGGGGACGTGGGTGCGCTGGTGGCGAGTGAGGTGGGAGCGGCGGCCGAAGGCCTTGGCGCAGAGCGGGCAGCGGTAGGGCCGCTCGCCCGTGTGCAGGCGCTGGTGGATGACGAGCTCAGAGCGCTGGATGAAGGCTTTGCCGCAGCTGGGGCAGGGGAAGGGGCGCTGGCCCAGGTGGGCCCGGCGGTGCTTGGCCAGGTTGGAGCTGACGCTGAAGCGGCGGCCGCACTCGGGGCAGCCGTAGGGGCGCTCGCCCGTGTGCCGGCGCCGGTGGATGGTGAGGTCGGAGCGCTGCAGGAAGCGCTTGCCGCAGTCGCCGCACTGGTGCGGCCGCTCGCCCGAGTGGATGCGCCGGTGCTTGCTGAGGGCCGAGCGCTGCGTGAAGCCCTTGCCGCACTCGGCGCACGGGTAGCACCGCCGGGCCCCAGCCCCGCTGCGCGGGGCGGCTGCAGAGGGCGCTGCGTCCACCAGGCCCCCAGTCCATCCCGGGGGCACCTCGGCTACCCGGTGCCTGCCGCGCCGCCCGCAAACCGTGCAGGGACCCTGAGCCCGGGCGCCCTTGGGGGCTCGCGGGTACCTGGCCGGGCTGGGACCCAGGCGGACATAGTACCCGCAGGCTGGGCACTCGCAGGGGGGTTTGCGCTGGGGGAGCATGGGGGAGCCCGTCCCCACATGCCTCCCGCGGGCCGGGCACTCGTGGGGGCTCCCCACGGGTGCAGGCTGGACCTGGAGGCGCTCCGCAGCCTCCGTGCGCAGCGGAGGGCTCGGAGACGAGGCAGAGAGCTCTTCGCTTTCAGGGCAGCAGCGAGGTCTCTCCGTTAGCCCCCTGCCAGCTTTTGGGGGGGCGTCGCACTGCCCACCGCAGCCCTCCTTGCAGCCGGCCCCCCAGCCTCGGCCCTGCTCCTCTGGCCAGCGTTTTGGAGGGGTTGGGACGTCTCTGGCCTTCCCGAGGGCTCCCGCCCGAGCCGGTTTGCCATGGGGGGCTGCCGGAGGGCTCTCGGGTGCCTCTTCAGGGCCCTGCTGGGCTGCCAGGGCTGGGTGCTGCTCTGAGCCTCTGGGCATCCCTGAAAACATGCCCCAGGCACCCGTCGGCTCCACGCCGCCGTCCTGAGGAGGCGCTTCTTCCTTCACTTTCTGAGTCCTGCTGCCTGCTGCAACAGAGAGAAACGCATGTCTTGCGGGGAAGAAGGGCAGAGCAGAAACCTGCAGCACGTCCCTGCTCTGCCACCCTGTACCTCCGCTGCCAAGGCTCTTCACGGGCCTGCGGCACCACTGGACTCTCCCTTCTTGCTTCTGCTCCTTCACCAGCTCCCGTAGCATTTTCTCCACCTGGCTCTGGCCGATGGTTTGCATGATGGCCATGAGCTGCTTCCGGAAATCGGGCAGCAACAGCCCCTGGCTCCAGGGGGTCGTTGCCAGACCCTGCGGCGGCTCCAGCTGCCCCCGGGGTGGCTCCATGTCAACATCTGCAAAGCAAAGGAGGTGTTGGTGATGGACAACTGCATATATCTTATGACAAGTATATTCCCACAAGGAAATCTTTACAGTTCACTGGAATAAGCTTCCCGTTATTTGCTAGCATAAAATATGGCTGGGGTGTCCTAACTAAACTGTATCAGTAGGCAGATTCTTCTACCAGAAGTCAATGTCCAAAAATTTAAAGCTATAAGTAAAGTATTGACCAGATTGAATAACAGCTATACAGTTTTCTGCAGTCAGAAGTGGAATGCAGGGATTTTAGTCCCTCTTTATATCATTCTTTACACCAGTTTTGGGGGCAAGAATACAGCTTATGAAGCTGCGGAAGTTAAAGAAACAGTTGCTTTTTTGTTCGGTGAATTCTAAACATCCACTTTAATGTCCACCTTTCAGATCGAATAAATTAATCAACCTCTGCTGTAGACATTGTTCAAAACCAAGCTGGCAACATTTTTTTTTTGGTCCTTTGCAGACAAGCTTTCTTTTAAAGCGAAAATCTGGCCTTTCTGTAGCCATTATTAGTTTTCTACTCATTTATTTATTATAAAATTAAGGAGAGTTATTATAAAATTAAAGGGCTTTCTGCCAGCCCAGCATGCATCTCCAGGCAGGAGGCACAAGGTGTATGGCACCAGGGTGGGAGCATGGAAAACACAAGGAATCAGGGAAGGGGAAATTACAGGCAGGGTGAAGAAGGGTCCCTGGGAGCCCCATGCTTGTGGCTGTGAACCCTCTGCTGCCCCAGACCCACCCTAGCGCATGCAGCAGGGGACGTCCTGCTCCCAGAGCGGCCCGAAAAGGACCTTCTAGCAGATGGGCTAATAACTGAGGCCGTGGCTTTTTCCTCCTGGTCGACAACTTACAGCACAGCAAGCTTAGGCGCCTGGGGGGCTCTGCAAAGGCACATATTCGTGGCCAGCTCATGGCGATCTCTTCCGCTGGCAGAAAGCAGCACAAATTAGACAGAAACAGTTATGAAACAGTTGCAAAGACTTCTCCTCCTGACCCCCATGAACGGAAGCGGAAAACCAAAGGCAAAATCTCTGCGGGGGCCAGCAATACAACGCAAGGTCAGACTGCTGCCACCGAATGGAGCAGCACAAAAAGCCCTTCTTGATAGGCAGCGCCAGCCCAGGATGAACACTGGGTCCCAGCAGGATGGAGCAGTCCCCCTGATCGCTACGAGCACAGACAATGAATTTGGGCTACCACTGCACCCGTGACAGCGAGGGCTGGTGGACATGCTCCCCGCCTTTTGGCGCAGGCGGCCCTGCAGGAGGCGGGTGTCACGGTGGCCACAGCTGGATTTATAGCCTGCAGAAAGTCCCCAGTGACCATCACTGCTGCGGTCCAGGAGCACGGAGGCACGGGAGAGCCTTACCCAGGGAGATCACTGACTCATAGCTGTCCTGCACCACGTTCATGGGGCCACGCGGGGCCGAGGGGCCACTCGGGGCCTCTGACACCTGCAAGCGGAGCAGCCGCTGTTCACATCAGCTTATCCCAGCGCATCCTTCTCCATTGCTCGCCCTACACCAACTTCATCCCTCGCCCCGTGCCGGCTCCCTGCAGCCCTCTTCACCCCACAGCAGCTCCATCCCTCGCCCCAAACCAGTTCCCAGCTCCATCCCTCGTCCCATGCCGGCTCCCGGCTCCATCCCTTGCCCCACGCTGGCTCCCAGCTCCATCCCTTGCCCCACGACAGCTCCCAGCTCCATCCCTCACCCCAAACCGGCTCCCAGCTCCATCCCTTGCCCCACACCGTTGCCATCTCTTGTCCCACACAAGCTCCCTGCAGCCCTCTTCATCCCCCACCGGCTCCCACCTCCATCGCTCGCCCCACGCTGGCTCCCAGCTCCATCCCTCGCCCCAAACCAGTTCCCAGCTCCATCCCTCGCCCCAAACCGGCTCCCAGCTCCATCCCTCGCCCCACGCTGGCTCCCACCTCCATCCCTCACCCCACGCTGGCTCCCACCTCCATCCCTCGCCCCACACCGGCTCCCACCTCCATCCCTCGCCCCACACCGTTGCCATCTCTTGCCCCACACCAGCTCCCTGCAGCCTTCTTCACCCCACACCGGCTCCCACCTCCATCGCTCGCCCCACGCCGGCCCCTGCCCCACGGCCCGCCACGGCCGGCACGGCAGGGGCCGGCTCGCAGCGAGACGAGCCGCGGGCAAAGGCCGGACCCCGCGGCCGCCGCAGCCCCGGCCCCGGCCCCTTCCCCCGCCGGAGCCGCAACGCGCTGGGGCCGAGGAGCCGCCGCTCCGCGCCTGGCCCCGACGCTGCCGCTGCGGTACCTGGCGGAGCTGCCCTGGGCGCCGCTCTGCCCGCCCGGGCACCGGCACCGGCACCGGCACCGGCACCGCCGCGGCGCTGGCCCAAGAAACGCTGCCGCCTGCCGCCGGGCGGAGCGAGCGGCCGGGCGCGGCGCCGCGCCGGCGCCCCCTAGCGGCCGCGCCGCCCCCGCCGCCCGGCGGAAGCCCGGCGTGACCCCGCCGGGGGCGTCCGGGGGGCGCCGAGGCCGCCGGCTCCCCGGGCACGCCCGCGCCGGCCCGCTGCCCGCGCAGCCGCTCCGCACAGAGAAAGCGCGCAGACACAGCGATGCGCACGCACTTTCATGCCCCCAGGCCGGCACGTGCAGATGGACATGCCTTCACGCGCACATGCTTGCACGCGCCCACACACACGCCTGCGCGTGCAAACGCACAGGCCTTCACACCGACAAACCTGCACACACGCGCGCCTGCACGTGCGCGCACCTTCCCATGCCACCACGGTTGGCCTCAAACCCACACTGCCACAACGCACGCACCTTCACACCCCCAGGCCTGAACACCCAAACAGGCATGCCTTCAGCTCCCACACGCCTGCCTGAGGAAACGCATGCACCTCCATGTGCCTGCGCACGTACACACACCTGCACGTGGAAACACACAGGCCTTCACACACATGTGCGCACACCTGCACGCCCAGGTGCATGGGCAGCACGCACGCACACACGCACAGGCATACGTATGCACACACACAAACACAGGCACACACATGGGCACGTGCACATATGTGTGCACACAGACACACGTGCACACACAAAACATGCATATGTACACATATACACACACACATATGCACACATAATGTACATACACATGTGCACACACATGTACAAATGCATATATGCATGGCTATACATATGTGCATGCACACACACGCACACACACATGCACACGTGCACACACATGTGCACACACATATGTACACAGGCACATACATATGGACACAGAGAGACACACAGGCGCATGCATACAACTCACACACACACACAAACACACATATGCGCACATGTGTACATGTGTGCACATATGCGCACGCGCACATACATATGCACATGCATATGTGCGCGCGCGCGCGCACGCACACGCACACGCACACACACGCACGCACACACGCACACACACACACACACACACACACACACACACACACACACACACACACACACACACACACACACACACACAGGCGCGCGGGGGCGGGGGCGCGCCGCGGCCACGTGCGCCGCCGGCGGGGAGGCGGGGGGCGGAGCGGCGCGGACGGGGGCGGGGCCCGGCGAGGGGGCGGGGCCCGGCGGCGCCGCGCGGTGACTCCCGACCCTGGGCGCCGCCGACTGCCGCCGCTTCCGAGTAAACAGCGCGGGCGGGGGGCCGCCAGCCGCCGCCATGGCCGGCCGCGGCGCCTTCCCGCTCAGCCCGCTGCCCCCCCCCGCCGCCGCTGCCGCCCCGCCGCCCCCGGGGCCCGCGCCCGGAATCCTGCGCGGCCCCAGCCCGGCCCCGGCCGGCGCCGCCGCCGCCCCGGGCTACCGCCCCATGGGGCCGGCCGCCGCGCAGTACCAGGTGAGGCCTCGGCCCCTCGCGTGGCGGAGCCGCGGAGGCAGCGCGGGCGCGGGCCGCCACACCGCGCCGCGGGGCTCCCAGGACACGGGTGGTGGGCGCTGGCGCGGCTCCCCTCGAGGCGGGTCCTCAGGCGCGGGTGCGTGCTGGCGGGGCCGCGCTCGGGACGTGGTGCCGTGGGGCTCGCTGGGCACGGGTGGGTGCTGGTCCCCACTCGGGACATGGCCCTGTACCGGGCACGGGTGGATGTTGGCACGTCCCCACTGGACGTCGCACGGCTCCCTGGGTGGGTGCTGACTTGGCCCCACTGGGGATAGACTCCTTGGGCAGTAGTGGGTGCTGGCCAGGCCCCACTGGGGACAGTTTCCCAGGCACCTGTGGGTGCTAGCCCAGCCCCACTCAGGACAAGGTGTCTTGGGGCCACCCTGTTCCTCGCAGCATCTCCGTTTCGGCCCCTTGTTGCTGGGCACAGGCACCAGGGAGGCCGGATCCGGGTCCTCTTCCCCTTTCTGGGGGCTCCAGCGGCCCCGGTGCCGAGGTCCTGCTCGTCGGTGGGTGCAGCTGGGGAGCTGTTTCCCTGCCCGCTGCTGGGACCAGCTCACGAGAAGCCTGGTCCTGCCCAAAGCTGGGAGAAGACGGATATCCCTGCCCAGGACATACCTAGGTGCCGTTTACCATCCGTCCCGCTCCTCTCGTGGGACCCAGGGTCTATGCTAAAATTCTCTGTCTTGAATTTGGCCAAAGTCCCTTTGTGATTTCCCCATGAGGGCTTGGTACCCCCCGAAGGGGCCGTGGGGAGAGGCCGGAGGGCAAACTTTCGCTTGAAAGCGTGGCCTGGCCTGCGCTCGTGGGGATTCGATGGCTTTGTTTGGCGGTGGTGTCTGGAGAGGTCCATCGGGCAGCTCCGAGGGTGCCGTGTTAGCAGCTCGGTAGAGGCAGGAAGAATATCCTTTTTTTTATTTTTTTTTAATTTTTTTCTTGTCTTTTGGGGAATGTGTGTGTGGGGGACAAATGAAACATGCTGCAGGAATGTACTTGAATCCAACCATGCTCTTATATGTTCCAGATCCCCTCTGCTTTCCCAGTGGAGAATCGCTCGGGGATTGAATGTGCTTTTTAGCAGCTTCTCAGCTGCACCGTCCCTTGCGGGGGCGCTTTTGACCAGGGGAAAGGAGTAAGTTGGCAAAGTGGCTGCTCTGCATATGGCCTTGGCAGTTAGGACGGAGGAAATGTGACCAGCACACTAGGGCTGCGTTTCCTGATTTTTTTTTTTTAATGTTTTTTTTTTTTTTGAGGCCCTTTAAATAAATGTAGTTATGAGCAAATGCCCAGTGAGGGGTCGATGTCTTTTGCTGTTACAGATGAGGTAACTGAGGCACAATAAGACCCGTGTTTTCGAATAGTAATCATTTTGGAAAGAAATGAAGGCAGCTGCTTCCAAACCTATCTCCGTGAGTTTCCAGAAAATGCTCTGAGATTTTCATCTCCTAGCACAACTCTGCTGCTCCAGCAGGAGCAACTCTGTTGCTTTTCAGCAGGTAGTAGATCTCCCTGCGCTCACTAGAGTGGGCCCAGCTCCTTTAGAATGGTTGCATGCTCCATCTTTCCTTATTCTTCATGGTTTCTAACTGCTTAAAAATCCCCATAAAAGTTGCTAGCAGCTGAATATTTGGCAGCATTGCTGTGCAAATCTTGTCTGTTGTAGCAGCAGAGTGATAGTTCGGGTCTGCTGTAAACACCCAGCAGGAGCCAAGGTGCGTAACTCTATCTGCGCTGCGGTGAGACTCAGGGACCGCTGGCTGTTCATCTGCTGGGCTGAGAAGAAACAATTTTGGAGCAGAGGAGGTACAAGCCACTCCAAGCAGAAGTCATATGTCCAACTCCAGCTTCACAGCCATTTCTTGTTGCGCAGAGCTCCCTTGAAACATGTTTATATGCACCTTTTGCAAATTTAGGGGTAACCATAACCAAGTAGCAGGTGCATATTTGCAAGAGGAAGCTGAAGAGACAAGGAGGTGATGGAAGAGGAGAGCAGGTGCTTGTTAATTTGAGGGGGAAAAATGGAGACATGCAAGTGCCTTGAAGGTAGATCTGACCAGTGAGCAGCCCTGGAGAAGCCAGAGCCAGTGTAATTGTTCTACTTTCTGCCTGAATATGTTTTATGAAGAGTATATTTTAACTGATACTCAAGTTTCCGCTTCTCACTGCATGCGCGGCTTGTCTGTGAGCTGGCTCTTGTGCACATGGTGATTATTTTGAAGAGGCTAGGCTTCTGATTTAAAGCGATTTCTTCCAGATGCTCTTTGGAAATGGAGGAGCCCAGTTGTGCAACAGATTCTCAATCTCTACTGATCACCACCTCCAGAGCTGCCACATTATTTGCATGAATGAAAACTTAAGAAAAAAAAAATCAAACCAAGGGAGCTTCCAACTTGTAAACTTCATTAATACAAAATGAGGAAACAACCTGAGTAGCCTTAAAACACGGAAGAGCCCTGAAGTGAAAATTGAGACGGCATATTCAAGGCCAATCTGAGCATTAACCAACGGTTGCAATTGTAACTTGATTCAAAGGATTCTCGGGCTGGGAGAGATCTTGCTCATTTACCCTGACCGTCCATGCAGTAGGTTGCAAAACCCAGCCCGGGTGCCTGGCTCGAGCAGCCGGGAGTCACTCATCGCTCTCATTTCGTGTAAATAGGCTAACATATGCTTTCCTGCCATCCGCGCCGGCCATAACACCGCGATCAAAGCAGGTGTTCGGAGCGTATGGCTGGCATAGGGTGAGGCACTGAGCATATGTCGTTGAACTGCAGTATTTGGTAAACAGGAGTCGCAGGAAGGCAGGACACAGCTAGGTCTATGGAGTTGTTTGAGTCTGCGATGGCAGCGAGTGTCGGGAATGGTGTCTGGCTGGCAATCTGTGCGCGGAGCTGCCGTGGAGTGGGAGGGGTGAGCGGGTATAATCAATACGATCTGTTCTTTTTTTTGCAATTTTCAGGCTGTGAAAAGCAGCCCCTTCCTCTCTGCGAGTGGTCACCCCTGCTGTACCCGCAGAACTTCTCTAGGGGGTAGTGACTCAGGCCCCGTTTGCTCTACTGTTTCCTGCTTTAATGAAGAACTTAATCCATTATTTGGGCACTGGAGGGCACAACAGCCCTCAGTGCCTCTCATCTATGCCAGTGAGCGCCTAGGGACTTTTTAATCAGTGGATTATTAAACATATGTTAATCCTTTGATATCCTTATATCTGCTGGTTATTCACTAGCAGCTCAAGCAGGGAATTCAAGAAGGCAATTCCCTTCGGCACCAAGGCTGAGTCCGGGTTGTCCGTCGCACGGTGGTAGCAGATCGCTGGGGCCTGGTGGTAGCTGATACTACCAGAGCAGCCAGACTCTGCTTCTGCACCTGCAGCAGAAAGGAGAGGGTTTTTCAGTAGGATGGTCAGGAAATGGATGGTCAGCTGAGCTTCAGCAGGGCTCTTGGCAGCGTGTCTGTGTGCAGAGCTGTGGTCTCTGTCCCTGTGCAGCCTGCCAGATTGCCTGCTCACGTGGGCGCCTGGGTGACCTGCACAGAGGTCACTGTGGAAGGGTTTGGCAGGAATGTGGTTTGGGGGAATGGCTGCTTGGAGGCTGGGGAGCATGCAACTCCCATGTAAAGCAGGTTTCTGCACCAACTGGAAGAGAAGACACATTGGAAACTGAATCCCCTTCACTCCCCTAGCAGGGAATGATGAGACAGGAGAGTGGGGATAGGTGTCCAGGGAGATTTCGGAAGAAGGCGACGAAGTCCAAGTGTGGTGTGGAGAGTAAAGATAAGGTCCTGAAGGGCTGTCAGCAAGGGAGTAGCTACGGTCCAAATAGCTTATGAGCAGAGGGAACTTGCTTCAAGCCCTTCTTGTTTGCCAGGTGGATGTGTGGCTGGAGAGAGTCCTGGGATGGAGCCCAGCCCTCAGAATCCTGCGACACGGGCAGTTTGTGCTGACCAGGGTAAAATCAGTGACGCGGGGAGTTTCTTCTGTTTATTAGGTTACTAGTTGAGGGGTTAGGAGACTTTTCCCGAGTTAACACGTGGATACTGTGGTAGGGAACGAGCTTGATCCTGTGGCACAGTAGCTGTCAGTTCTCCTTTAACGCAGGATCTGCAGTGGAGTATGGACTTTGTACAGAATGGCGCTCTGGCCTTGAAGTTACCCTGTGCAGATGCTTTGCTGTCGCAGCTAGGTGGCAAAAAGCAGTGTTAGTTAAGTGCCCTATTAGAGAGGATTTCATTGACGCTTGCTGACAAGAAAGAATCTTATTTCCGTGGCACTGAAGGGCTGCTGCAGTCCAAACAACTGCTAACTAAATAATTTCCAAGGAACCAGGAGGTTGCAGTCCCTTTGATTCCTTCTGTACAAAGCTCTGGACGTGTACGAGCAAGGCAGATCAGATCCTGTCTAGGGGCTTGCAGTTTGCACACCCCTTCTAGCTTAGAGCAGATCTGACCGTGGCATGTATGCGTATCTGCTAGCTAAGTCCACCTGGAAGAAGGATTGCCTGTCGATGATCGCTGTGGTTTGGTAGGGGTATTGGGAAAGAAACAGGTCCCTCTAAGCAGGATGCAGTCGTGGCTCTGTGATTTAGTCCCTGAGAAGAAGGCAATGTAAAAGAAAGTGGAGTAGTGCTGCTTTGAGAAACCAGTGCAGGCAATCTGGATGTGAGGAGCTGGTGGAGAGGGACATGTTCATCATTGATACAGAGGCACATTGTGAATGATAAAAAATGGAGTGGCAGTGTTTCTGCTCTTTGAGCAGTTCTGAGAAAAGTGTTGGGTGGCTCAACAGGGCCTCTGGGAGAAGGGCCTGGGCTGGAGCTGTAACAGAAAGCAGGAATCTGCCTCTTGCCCGGCTGCGTGGGCGTGATGCTGCTTGGGCTGTGAAACTCCACCCTTCCCAGGGGAGACGGTTTCCAAGGCAGGTTTCATCAGAGAGGCTGAATGTTGGAGTTAAATGAAGTGATGATACAAAGCGGATAAATACTATCCTCTTGGGACAGGAGAGAGGAAGGCAAAAACAGAACCCAGGGCACCCTCTATTTCTTCTGAGGCGAAGTGACAATGAAGTTCTGCTAGGAAGAAAACATCTCCAGAATTTGCTGTTGAAGACCTCCACTGCACAGGATCTTCTCAGGAGTTCTCTTGGTTTCCCTTCCTTACTGCGGGACAAACAAGGCTGTTCTCTTGACAGCTCAGCACTGCTGCAGTGCCAAAGACAGTGTCTTATGCCAGGGACAAAATTCTGATCTTCCCATGTGTTCCTAGTCATACCTCCACACCGTGTTACTGAGGCTACCAGAGTTTCTCTCTTAAATGGGAACCCAACACTTGTTCCTTGTTACTGCTTGCTGTAACATCCATGCTAAGGTTTGAATTCCAGTGACCTTTCTCCTGCCTGATATGTTCTTCTCTCCTCAGACTTAGCTCTTTTGTTTTTTGGCTCCTGCTCCGTGTCTTGCCTGCTGCCAGTAGGACATCCCAAAAGGTTGGCCCTGTGGTGTTTTTCAGGTAGAGCAGTTTATCATGGCACAGGAGCGTGTCAGTGCTAGGTGGAAGTCCCAGACTTGAACTAGAGCATCAGTTTTGTAAGCTTGCCAAGCCTTTATGGTGTGGAAGCTGCTGAGAAAACTTGACTTAGAAGTGGCCTTTCCTCTGACCCCAAGCATTGCAGTGCATAAACCCAGTGTCCTTAATGCCATGTTCCCCATTCTCTCTGTAGCAGAGGGCAGCAAAACTGCTGTTTGGATCCTGGCACAAGCTGTGCTGGTTCTTCAGCTTGTGTTGAGGCAGCCGGAACCTCTGACCTGTAACATCTGTGGCTTCAGACGTGAAGCCACAGACAGGCAGGTTTGTCTTGACCCAAATATCAGCTGGTGCTTGATATGCTGCCAGCATGCGTCTTAAATCTGCTCAGTTTCTTTGGCTGTTCCTTTGCCCTTCTTCTTTTAACTTACTACTTCCGTGTGCTCGGTTTCTAGTCGAGAAGTAATCTGACTTCTGAAGCTACTTCTGTATCAAAATACTGCTGATCTTCCAAGCATAACAAGTCGCGTTTCTGCGGCAGCCTGTGTGCAGCTCTGGGCCTGCTGGGAGCCAGGTGCTGTGCAAGGGCTTGTAGCACACAACAACATCTTAATAATAGTAGTACCTTCCGGCTGAAGATCTCGGTCTGCGTTGTCAGCACTAACCCAGGCACTTCTGGCATCCTCCCAAGCTGGATTTGCTCACAGATGAGAGCTAAGGCATGGAGGGAAAGCACAGTTTTTGGGGTATGCTCTGGGAACTTGGTTTGTCCAAGCCATGTGAAGTGCTGGGTTGAGCAGGTGGTTTCAGATAGTCAGGCTTTCCTTTTGAGATGAGCCTGGAGTCGAGCTAAAATCCTATTTGAGCTGGGTTTGTATGTCGTAATGGGAGGCGCTGCTGTTCGGGCTTGTGGGGTTTCTGAAGGGACTTGCAGGAAGAGCCTTCGCCTGGCATCTGTCCAGGCTTCGCTTCCAAAGCCTCCGGTGAGGACGCTTGTGGGCTTTCACTCCTTAAATGTTAGTAAGTACAAAGTTTGATCATGCCTTTCTGGACAGAACAAAATGGAATATGTGTCAGGAAAGCCCTATTCAGTGTTGGTTGTTTGTTTTTGCTGTTGTTTGTGTGTGGTGTTTGTTTATTTTATTTACTTTTTTTAATGAGCCCTTCTCAGGGCTCAGTTTGGGGAGTTTGCAGGAAGCTGCTGTAACTGCAACCTCCCGAATCCAGAAACATGAGGCAGAGCAAGGGGTGTGCTGAGATCTGTGCCGTGAATGCTACGGAGCAGGATTGGCGCTCTGGGGCAGCAGCTTATCTGTACTTCAGCCCTCTTGCAAGCATGCGTCCTTCACACCGTGACCCTTGGAGGACAGGCGCTCCGCTCGTGTTCCTTGCGAGGAGCTGGTGTAGAGGCATGGCAGAATGAGCTTTTGTTTCCAATGCTGATGATGGTCCTCGTGTTTGAGCTGTGCCTGGGAAGAGCCTTTCCTGTCACTGAGGAGCTGCAGGAAAGAGTTATGGTCTTGGAGCAGGGATGAAGAGTAGCTTGAGTTGCTTTCCGAATTGCTGTTTTTCTTCAAACTCGCTCTTTAGCCAGGCTTCTTCTTGCAGATCCATCCTTCGAGTTATTGCTCCCCCCTTTCTCTCTCTCTTTCTCTTTCTCTTTCTCTCTCTCTCTCTCTCTCTCTCTCCATTGCTACCAGCATCTGATTTCTGGCCTGCCCTCCCTTAAGAAGGGGCCTTTGGCAAGCATGCAGGCTTCTGTCATGCGAGCGAACGTCCATCACAAAGCTTTCCAAACTTGCATTAGATCCAATTGAAGCTGACTCTAAACAGAGCTCCCCAAATGCAAGAGGCCTGTGCATTGACCTGGGATGAACCACTAAACTGCAGCCAGCCCTATTCGTTCTTTCAGCTTTGGCAGGGAACAGAAACAAGCTGTTTTCTGTCCCGTTTCCAAATGGCTCTCCTCATTCTCTGCGGGGAACTCTGGATGGGATCCAGCATGTTCCTTGGAATGGAGCTTGCGAGATTTGCCCTTTGTTCGCCCCACTGGCAGGAGCAGCATGAGGAGGTCGAGGCAGTGGGGCAGAGAGGGAGGACAAGGCAGCGTCTGGAAGGGCTCAGACAGTAGCGCTGCTGGAGGAAGGCGGGTGGAAGGAGTACCCTGGCTGAGTCCAAGGAACGTTATTATCCAAGAAGAATCTGAGGAAGGTCATCTTGGTTTGAACTGATCTAATAAAATTTCCTGAATTTAAGCCTCTTGCATCCTGCTATTTCCAGGGCTTCTGAAGGGTGCTGGACGCAGGCTTCACCTTGCTGGGCTGTAATGCTTCTTAATGGCTTAGCCAGAGATTTAAGGCTGCGCTGTTTGAGCTCAGTCTCAGGAGCCCGCAACCTTCAGGCGGAGGGTGAGGTGGCCAGGGGTCAGTTATCAGCCCCAGACAGGGATGTGGTTGCTGATTGAACCTAATGCAAAAGCTGCGCCGCTTTGCTGCGAGACTTCTCCATTAGCTCTTTGCAAATCTTGAGGATAAATGGAGAAAGTCTACCTGGAGGATTCTGTCTTTCCTTTTTTCCTCATCAAAAGGAACAAATGTGTCCCCCGATGGGCTGTAGCTCTCCTTCCAGACAGCTTTACCGTGGATAATGATTCTCAGTCAATGTGCAAGTTATGTTGAAACCAAGATACATTAGCTCCTGTGCTGATGCTGCTCCTACCAACGGTCGTGTCCCTTCTCCTTGGAAGCAAACAGCTTCCTGGCCTTCCTTCTGCAAGTCCATCTTGCAGAATTTGAGCACGAGGTTGTCGCTTGTGAGCTTTCAAAGACCTTGGGGGATCTTGAGGCTATCAGAAGTCAGCTCACGTTTCGAGGAGAGATTCAGAAATCTGACCAATGAAGCAGCACAGTGAGCTAGGTACTCTCGGGGCCTATTATTTCTTTAGAGTGATGAGAACTGTAGTGCTTGGGGGTTAGGAGCTGGTAATGGCCCCAGCAAAAGCCGGGTCATGTGGCCAAGTCACAGCTGCTGGCCATGTTTCCCATCCACATGCTCGGGTAGGGGGGGTTGCGTTATCAAACAGCCTCCCTTGAGTTAGAGGTCGAGAACGTGCGTGGCCTCGGACTGGTTTTACCGTGACGCTGCTCTTTAGTCTGCGTGTGCTGGCAGCGTTTGAGAAACACCCGGTGGGCAGGTGTTTCCTAGAAAGCCATTTTGTCTGCTCTTGTGCTTCCAGTGGCTCTGGGGCTCCTTGTGACACAGGTCTGTAGGGCACTGCAAAGTGACTGAGTGCAGCTGTGGCATTATGTAGCTTTTCTTGGGCTCTCCTTATTTCCCAGGGTCTGTTTTGCTAATTAAAAGTTTCACAGCCTCTTCTCATGGCTTATCTGTTCTCCGAAAGCCCTCTCAGGCTTGAGTCCGTTCAAGTGGCTACTGGAGAGCAGTCCTTCTGCAGCTGTGTGGCGCTGGCTCAACACAGCATTTATCCCCCTACTGCTTTGTTTTTTATGTTAAGAGGGTGCAGATCTCAGAGATGCCTCTCCCGATAGCTCTGCCTTTGAGGATTTTTCAACAGACAAACCCTGAGAAACTGCGTTCTTGCTTTGCGATTTTGGCAAAAGAGGTGGTACTGGCCACAGTCAGCTCTTGGCAATGCTTGTGCAGTCCTTCTTGTCACGAGGCATTGCACAAATGTGACTGATCAAAAAGAAACATCTGGGGGCTGTTAGGGGGAAAAAATGGGCTCTCGCCTTGGAGCTCTCTGCTTTTCTGCCCTTGGCAGGCAGTGGGAGGGGGTGATGCTAAAGTCTTGCACGTGTACTGGACAGGGAAACAGCTCTGCCAGGTGAGATGTTTTATTGACACCAGGGATGCGTGCAGCAGAAGCAGATGGCTGCCTCCATCTTCCTCACTTCTGCATCGCGAGGGGTAGTCACAGCACCGATGCTCACCCTTGTCCTGAGGCAGATTAGTGAGCTGAGGATCTGAAGGTGCTGCTTCAAAGCAACACTGAGCAAAGGTGAAAACAACATATGGTTGTGTAATTGGTCCAGTCTGCCTGCGTGATGTGCGTATTTTTGAACTTCCACATGCAGCACTAATTCCGGCACTTCCTGGCTTGTTGGTGCTTGACTTTCCAACTGTAATATGCTTTCAGATGGAGAGGTTGGTACATTTGCGGGCTCTCCTGTTGAAGCTGGCGTTCCCTGAGATACCCAGGGCCGTAGGCTTTGCTAGTCAGCAAGAGAACCTTTCCCTTGTTGCCCAGCAACTTGTACGCAGTCCACTCCGCTGGTCTGTTTGCCTTTACTGGCTCCTCTGCTCTACGAGAGAGGAGGTGAGTGGGTTTGGGCTGCAGCTGCCATCCCGTAAGCCCACCATTGGCTGCCTGTGCCTGTAAAAGTTACAGAGGTTGGTCCGTCGGAGGCAGTTTCACACCCCCAGCCTTCCTGAGACCTGCTGCTAGGGCAATGCGGCGGGGAGGTTGCCCTACTGCTGGCCTGGAGAAGGCTACTTTCAGGGCAGCTGCTGGCCAGATGTGTTTGCCAGCTCCAGCCCACGCAGGTTTTGTGCTGGGATTAACGCTCGTATGCAAATGAACTCGTCTCCCTGCAGCTGAGCTCTCCTTGCTGGGTTCCCCGCTCCTTTGATAGAGCGAGGCAGCTTTGTTCGCTCTTCTCCACAGGGTGGCCGCGTCCTGCGTGCCCCAGCTTCTCCGCAGGGAGCAAAGGCAGGAGGGGAGCAGTGAGGATTGTCTTGGCACGTTGAGGAGCTTGTGGCAGCGGAGAAATGTTGTTCTGCTGGCTTGGTGGCTTTCTCAGCCTCACCAGCTCCTTGGCAATGGGGAGCTCACGGATCAAAGGATCCCAGGAGGCAGTCAGCTTAAACCTCTGTTGAAGCATGCTGGAGCACAAAGGGACGGTCGGTCATTTACGGGGTGTTTTGAACATTTGTCAAGCGCCTGAGGGCTGTGTGTAATGTAGACCTGATAGCACCAGCAGGGTAGGCTTGCAGGTGCCAGCTTGCAAAAGCACTCTGCTCCAGGGGATGTGGAGGAACTCTGAGTGCTTCCCTGGCTCAAGACTCCTTGCAGAAGGTGTTAGGTTTCGGGTTGTGGCCTTGTAAGTGCCCTTCTGAGCTTCTGGAGGGGAAAAGACTACTGGGAGAGCTCTTGACTCTATCAGGCCTGATCTGACCCCGTTTCTTGTGCCTGAGGAGGGCTGTCTCTTGTTCAGCTTCCTTCCTGTGTGCTGGCCTTGTGCACAGTGCTGTTAGGAAGTGGGCTTATCCCAGTGTCTTCCCACGTGTCACATCTATCAGCAGCGGTGCTCTCTGGAGAGGAGCCTACTGCACAACTCGTGCTGGTGCTGGCACCCTGTGCCAGCAGCACTCGGCCCCAGCAGTCCTTGGTGTCCCCAGGGTGGAGGCTTTGCAGATGTTAAGCCTGGCAACGGGGCGCCTCTCTAGGTCTAGCATCTCTTACTGTGTGGGTAGGAGCATGGCGATGGTGAGGCTCATGCACAGACCTCATCCCGCTCCCGGGGAAGCAAGTGCTGCCAGTCAGGGCTTCCCCTGTGCTGGCAGTCTCCGTCCGTTAGCAGGGGGGTGCAGAGGCTCCTGTGGTGGATGCTTCTGCTCTTCTTGGTTCTACTTTCCTGTCGCTCCTTCTAGAGTACTGAAAGCCACAGCTCGCTAAGCGATGGCCCCCAGTGTCCTTTCCTCCTCCTCCCCGTTGAGTCATCCCTTCCCCTGCCCTTCACCCACACTCTGGGGAGCAGGGATACATTAATAACGCTAGAGATGGGGTCCTTGGAAACCTCTTTTGGGGAAAGAAAGGTGTCCACAGGGCTTGGTAAGGTCTTAGGAGCTGCGTTTCCTCCATGTGACGTCTGCTCTGTGCTGATCTAGCGACCGTTGATATCATCCCTTGCAAAGGGGCTATAGCTTGGGATGAGCCCCATGGCAGGGCAGTGTTTAACGCATGTGTGTTTTCTCTCTCCCCCCTGCTAGCGCCCTGGGATGCCACCAGGAAGCCGGATGCCTATGGCAGGACTGCAGGTGGGACCCCCAGGAGCTCCCCCCTACGGAGCAGCCTCTCCGATGAGACCTGGCCTGCCACAGTCCATGATGGATCCCTTCAGGAAACGCCTGCTCACTCCCCAGTCGCAGCCACCACTGGCCAGCCAGAGGAGAGGGTAAGGAGTCAGAGCCCTCCTGCGCTGGGGGCAGATGGGAGAGTACCTCCAGCAGGGTGGCAGGGGGTTAATGTGCTGGGTCTGGCCGCTGCCTCCTAGTTGCACTTCTGCTGCAGAAACCCTCAGCTTCCTCTCCCTCCCTGTCCATCTGCAGAGGGGTGAGCTGCCTGCAAGAGGGGCAGCCTTGAGCACAGCTTGCCTGCAAACTCCCCCAGCTGGCCCCACCAGCAGGTAGGAAGCCTGCCAAAGCCTGGCGCTGGGATGTGATAGCGGTGGGTGGAGATCAGGACAGAGATCACTTGGCCAGCTGCTTCCCTGCCCTCTGATCTCTGCGCCAACAACTGAAAAGCCTTGCCATTTGTGTTTGTAGTTGCCAGAGGCTGCAGCATGGGCTCTTTGGGGTCTTTCCCCTCTCACGAGGGGTTTTGCTACGTCCTGGCTCTGGCAAGTGCAGATGTAGGTGGCAACAGGTTCCCTCCCCTTGCAGGAGGCAGTTGGAGTTGCAGAGAGTGTCTCTGCTCCCAAGCAGTGTCAAAAGGCCATGGTGGTGGGGGGGCACGAGGGTGACAGGTTGCAGAGACACTCCCTGAAGCTGTGGTCTCGGTATGACTGTTCATTTGGGCTTGTCTCCATGAGCTGTGGGGCTCTGCCAGCAACTCCTCAGTTGTTTACGATTCTGCTAAGCCCTTTGGTCCGTTCCTGTTTCCAAGAGGGCTTCTTGATTACTTGAGGCTGTTTCTCGGGGCAGGATCTCGTGGTCTTAACGGATATTCAGGTCCGGTTCCCTGCCTTGGCTGTGCGGTGGGGCTGGCTGCTGATGGGTCTGTTGACTTTGCTAAACTGAGCAAAGTGGCTTCATGATCCCTTTGCAGAGCTCTGTGCTTGGAGAGTTGCTATCTGTCTGCTGCTGGTGGAAAAGCAGTGACTGCACATCAGTTTGATCTCCAGAGCAAATTGGGGATTAAGGAAAAGGGCCAGTTCACCACTGAACAAGGATGTAAACAGCCAGATAAGGCTGCAGCTCCGTTTCTGTGAGCAGGCAACAGGTCTGTGTGGGATCAGCTGCGCATCCAGTATGGAGCTGTAGGTCTGCGTGCAGGACCTGGGCTGGCTGTGCTGCCTCATTCCTGGGTGGCTGTTGAGGAGATCAGGACCTGCCAGCTGTTAATTGAGTGGTCAAATCATGCAGGACAGAAACATTCAATGAGATGCCCGGTTCATGTGGTGGAAGAGTTCAAATAGGCACAGTGACCCTGTGCTTAGCTAGGACTGGCCTCCCAGTGTGTCTTCCTGCTCAAACAGCTGTGGGAGGCAGGGAGTCTGCAGTGCCTGGGAAGGGAGGAGAGCCCAGGGTGTTGGGACCAGGTCCTGTGGTCAGACAGGGTACTACAAGCTTGGAAGAAGCTAAAAATGGTTCTGAGCAAGGCTGCAACTCTAGTGGCTCTGGAAGCCTCCTCCATTACCTCTAGCCTGTGATGGTTTTAGCCTCGCTGTGGCAAGGTTGGTCTGTATTTCAGCTGTTTCTTAGTGAGCTCCTGGAACTGGAGGTGTGTGTTGAGCTTTAGTTTGTAGCTTTGGGAGAATGTGATGGCCAATTCCAGAATGGGAATAAGAGTATTGTACTGCAAATAGATCAGAGCTGGAGCAAGCCTAAAGTAGCAGCTTTGGTTTTAACCTTCCTCTTCTTGCTCCTGTCCTGCAGCACTTTCAGCAAGTGGCTGCTATGCAATAAATTGGGCCTGAGGACTGGATTTTCTTCCCTGGCGGTACGCTCTAGAGTGTACTACTCCTCTCTGAAGATATGTTTTGGCTTGCCTACGTGGCCATAACCCTTTTTTTTTTTTACTTGCTTTCTAGCACTGACCCAAGGATGTGTGCTCTAGATGCTTTTACTGCCTTTCTTTTTTCCCTCCTCCTTCAACTCCAGAGCGCTTGTCACGTGGGGCAGCCCTGAGAGGGAACTTGTTCCCTCAGATCACTCTGTTCCCTGCAGTGGGAGCCTTAATGCCAAGCTCAGAATGAAACGCCTGCATGGCACACAGCTGGCATTGCCAGCGTGACTGCCCTCTCCAGAGCCTGACACCATTCATGGCTCGAATGGAGCCAATAGTGCCACTGGGGTCCTGGCATATGATCTGGGTTCGGTGGTGCCCTCCAACACCCACTGCTGCCTGGGCCACGCAGCAGCTTCCCGCCTGGCAGGCAGCATGGCTCACAGTGTCCCATGCACAGAGGGCTGCAGTGTCTTGGGGGTTTTTTCCCCACTGTCTCCATATTTTTTTGCAGGGTGAAAAGGAGGAAGATGGCTGACAAGGTCCTACCGCAGAGGGTGAGTGCTGCTTTGGCACTGGTAGGCTGGGTAGCAGTTTGGGGAAGGAACTGAGCTGCTGGAAGGACGTGATGCATCTGTGTTGCCTTCCCAGGGCAGCAGAGATGATGAGATCCCTGTTTGAGCAGGGACTCAACTGGGTTTCGTCCTGCCTGCTTTTCTGCTCGGTCCCAAACTGACCTGGAAAATATTTGTTGCATCTGCTGGGCCCCACTGACGGACTTGGGGTAGCAGGAGATGTTTGGAATGTGCAAAAGTTGGACAGCTAGGGTCCCTCTCGACAACCTAGGGTTGCGGTCATCTCTCTGTGACACTGGGCAGACTACTGAGCACAGGGGCGGGCTCCGAATTGTGCTCCACAGTGCAGCTCCCTGGTTTGGGGAAAGCTTTGCAGAGCTGTAGTCTTTGAAAGGAGAAATTTTGCTGTCGTGACAGGCTAGTCGCTTGGTTATTCCTTGGACTGTCAGCCCAGCTGGGGCTGGGCCTGGGGGCGATACAGGCAGTGATCCCAGCAGGTGAGAGACCGGCCATCTCCATTTGACAGATCCGGGAGCTGGTCCCAGAATCCCAGGCTTACATGGACCTCCTCGCCTTTGAGCGGAAACTGGACCAAACCATCGCTCGGAAGAGGATGGAGATTCAGGAGGCCATTAAGAAACCGCTTACGGTGTGTGGCAGCCCCAGCTGGCTGGGAGGGCAAGTAGCTGTGGGGAGGGGGGGGAATTAAGAGACCCTGCAAGGTGGGTGCTGCTGTATGTGCTCACCCTCTCACTCCAAGCATCCCCCTTTTTGTTTTCCTATTCCACAGCAAAAGCGGAAGCTGAGGATTTACATCTCTAATACCTTTACCCCAGCCAAAGAAGAAGGGGAGGGTGGTGAGCGTGTGGCTTCCTGGGAGCTACGTGTGGAGGGCAAATTGCTGGAGGACGTAAGGATGTGGGCGGGGATGGGGGCTAGAGTCTGCTGGCTGGTTGCGGGAGGGAGACTGTGCTGGTTTTGTGAGAACCTGTCCAGGATCGATACGGCCCTCAGCTCCCCAGGGCTCTGGGCTGGGGCGTAGTGCTCTGGGCTGGGGCCCTCCATGGCTGGCACTGTCAGGCCAAGCCTCTTGCACTCTGTTTTGCAGCCAAGCAAACAGAAGAGGAAGTTCTCTTCCTTTTTCAAGAGCCTCGTCATCGAGCTGGACAAAGAGCTGTACGGGCCAGACAACCATCTAGTGGAGGTAAGATGCACCCAGCGGGGCTGCAGGAGGCTTTCAGCCGTGTCGCGAGGCTGGCTGTGCACCCAGGGCAGGATGAGAAGAGCCTTTGGCCCCAGCAGGCAAAGGGAGACAGATGGGTGCTTGGCTCCTGTGCTTGCTGCCCCAGTGGGAGAGGGGGTCGAGCAGGGCTTGCACAGTGCTGTGGGTGGAGCAGCAGGGACGTGGTGCTGATGCAGAGGATGTGGTGCTGTTTGTGCAGGGGGTTAGTGCTGGGCCCTCACCAGGGACCAGGCTGCCGTGCTTTCCAGGCTCAAGTTTATGGCTCTGTTTTCCTCTGAGGCGCTGGCTGGCAGCCCAGTGTGGTCAGCCCTCCCCCCCTCACCTGGATAGCTCCCAGCAGCAACGGCAGCCTGGCTGCAAGCTGGCCCATCCAGCTCATGGCTGCTTGAATCTTAACCCTGTCCTGTCTGGGGCTGCAGCTGGACTGGGATGCTGGGGGGACAGCCTACAAGGATGCGGCTAGAGCTGAGAGAAGTCAGACTGTGGGCAGCAGGGAGGATGTGGCTCTGAGGGGCAGCGTGGGGTGGGGTGGGGAGGCTCGTGTATCTGAGTCTTGACAAAGGTGGTGATGCCTCAGAGTGGCTCACCTGAACTTCCCAGCATCAAGGGAGGAGAAGGGTCTGCCCTGTCATCTCCTAACCTGTTGCATGGCTGGAAGGTCCATGAGGAGGTGAAATGCTGCAAGGCAGCACTGCCTGCAAGTGAGAGCAGGCCTTTTCTGGGGGCTCCTGCCTAATGCACACTTTCCCTGCACTCAGCTCACGCTGTCCTCTGAGAAACACTTGTTTCTATGGTGGTACCTGCTCTGATGGGAGGGGTGAATCTCCTTCATGCACAGAAGGTTGGTTGTGAGAGCAGGTCGGATGTTCCTACCCTTGTGGTGGTTGAAGTGGGAGCAATCCCACCCTGGGAGGCTGCTGTAGTCCCAGCTGTGACTCTAAGAGCTATTTGAGCCGTTAACATCTGGTGCTTGGGGCTGTAATGCCCCTGGCCCTTCAAAACTGCCTGCAGCTGCCTCCGGGCTGGAGCTTATCAAGGGGTGTCTCTTGGACTGTGGCAGTGTGGGCTCCCCAGCTGGGCTTGTGGCCAAAGTCTGGATCAGACTCCCAGGGACTGCCTGTGTGGGCAAGGGATGGGATCTAGGCTGTCTACGTTTGGTATAGACCCCTGTGCAAAGCCCAAACATCAGTTCTGTTGGCTCCTGGCTGCAGGCCCCAGAGCCTGTTAGTGGGTGTGTCAGGCCTTTTGTGGACCTGGAGCTGAGCACTGTCCCCCTGGTCTCTTGTAGTGGCACCGGCTGCCCACAACGCAGGAGACTGATGGCTTCCAAGTGAAGCGTCCTGGCGACGTCAATGTGAAATGCACCCTGCTGCTCATGCTGGATCACCAGGTAGGGGCCCTGGGACCATGCAGGTGCTGGTTGTGTCCTGCTGTCCTTCCTCCAGCACAGCCCTCAGGCCTAGGCTGGGCCTTGCCTGCAGCTGTTGGGGTGCTGTGGAGTTGTGTGCTCTGGTGCAGAGTGGGGTGGGAAAGGAGCACAGAGGGGCTCCAGGCATGGATCTCGCAGCCTGTGGGCAAAAGGGACCCTCATGTCATGAAACAAGGGCTGTGTGAGGCACTGTGCCTGCAGGAGGGGTCCTTCCAAGTCCCAGACTCCCTTAATCCTAATGGGGCCCTTGTGTCCCTGCAGCCACCACAGTACAAACTGGATCCTCGCCTGGCTCGCCTCCTTGGGGTGCACACCCAGACCCGTGCCAGCATCATGCAAGCGCTCTGGCTCTACATCAAGCACAACAAGCTGCAGGACAGTCACGAGAAGGAGTACATCAACTGCAACCGCTACTTCCGCCAGGTCATCCAGCACCCCTCCTCCGTGTGTGCTCCTGGCCACGTGCCTGCTGTGGGGCTCTGCAGCCTCAGCACAGCCCTCATCCTGCTGCACCAGCAGTGTTTGCCTAAGTTGCTGCTGGGAGGAGAGCACCCTTCCCGCTCCTAGCAAGGCCAGCAGGCAAAAGCATCTTTCCTAGCTTGAAATGGGCATCCCAGACTGCCCAGTCTCTGTCCCTGATTTATGTCCCCCTTCCCAGGCTCTGGCTTGCATCCATCCGCTTTGCATGCATAAACTAGGATTGGGCGAGTTCTCCCTCTCCTGCCTGACCTTTCCCCAGAGGGTTGAAGGAGCCTCTGGCATGGGCAGCTAACGCTCTGCTGTGCCCCCTCCAGATCTTTAACTGTATCCGCATGCGCTTCTCTGAGATCCCCATGAAGCTGGCAGGGCTCCTGCAGCACCCAGATCCCATCATCATCAACCACACCATCAGGTAGGGGCAGCAGGCTGTGCTGGGCAGTGTTCCTGGGGGCTGGTGGGTTTTGTCACTGCAGGGTGGGCTGCCCCATGCAGTGGCTCTGGGACAAGATACTTCTCCCTGAGGGGTGCAGGAGTGGAGGGCAGTGCCCACAGGTTGTATAAGGTCTCAAGCCCAAAGCAGCATCGAGCGCGAGTCATTCGGGAGAGGAAGAATTGGTCAGACAAATTGGGAGAGCTTCTTGGGGCAATCAGGTGGGACAGAGGTGGTAGTGAGGTACTTGTATTGCTGTTGGGGGGGTTGTATTCCCTCCTATGGGAGGGTGGAGGCTGGGGAAGTCCCCCCCCTAATGCCCTGTCTCCTCCCAGTGTGGACCCCAATGACCAGAAGAAGACAGCCTGCTATGACATCGATGTGGAGGTGGATGATCCCCTGAAAGCTCAGATGAGCAACTTCCTGGCTTCCACCACCAACCAGCAGGAGATTGCCTCCCTGGATGCCAAGGTGCAGGGGCACCCATGAGGTGCCAGCCCTGCCCTGGAGCAGAGCGCAGTCAGGGCAGGCAGCAGGGTTGGGATTCCCGGGGTTAGACTGGGGTGCAGAGAGCTTGGGAGGAGCTCAGTACCAGCTCTACCCTCCTCAGCTCTACCCTCCTGTTTTGCGGGACTTTGCACAACTCTAGCTACTGCTCAGCCAACCCCCCCCCCCCCCGGTCTCCTCTCACCTCCTGTCATCTCCTTAGATCCATGAGACCATCGAATCCATCAACCAGCTGAAGACACAGCGTGATTTCATGCTGAGCTTCAGCAACAACCCACAGGACTTCATCCAGGAATGGATCAAATCCCAGAGGAGGGACCTTAAGGTAAAACCCTGGGGCTGGGCAGGAGAGGAGCAGGGCACATGAGGAGAGCTGCCTGACTCCAACTGCAGAGGCAGTGCTAGGCTCCAGCAGTGCCTGGGAGAGGCAGCTGGCCTGGCCCTGTGGCAGGGGAAGGGACTGTGGAGGGAGCCAGGCCCCGGTGCTCACCACAGCGTGCCCCGTGCTTTGCTCAGATCATAACAGATGTCATCGGGAACCCTGAGGAGGAGAGACGAGCTGAGTTCTACCAGCAGCCCTGGGCACAGGAGGCTGTGGGGAGACACATCTTTGCCAAGGTGGGCTCCTTGCTGCATGGTAGGGTGTGGGCTCTCTCACCTGCCTTGTCCTGTTCTCCCCTGCACACCAGTCCTGACCTCCTCCCCTCTGCCCTCAAAGCTCTTCCAAGGGGGAATTAGAACCTTCCGTGCATTTGAGATGGGAAAACCACCAGAGAAAAAGGGTGTGCACAACCTCCCCTTGTTTTGTACTCCCAAGGAGATAAAAATGCTATGGTGTGGCCATGAAAGGTGCTGCTGGGCTATCAGCTGGGGGCAGAAAGAGGGCCAGGTCAGTGAACAGGGGCAAGAACTGCTTGCACGGAATGGACTGATCCTGTGGGAGGGATAAAGGCAGCTGGTGGCAGGGGCCAGCCCAGAGTCCATCTCTCTGCCTGACTGCCCCACTCCTCTCCCCCAGGTCCAGCAGCGCCGGCAGGAACTGGAACAAGTGCTTGGGATCCGCCTCACCTAAGGGGCTGGTGAGGGCTCAGGAGCTTCCCTCTCCTCTCCCTGCTGCCTGAGCCTGATGGTACTTCTTACTGGAATCAAATACAGCACTTGCACAAAGCCTATGTGCCTGTAGGGAGTTGGAGCCACTAGCAACCCCTGGGCTCCCCTTGGCCAGGAAGCTCTAGCCAAAGGCAGAGTAGTGGAGGGTCCCCTGGTTCTCCCCCAAGTCCTGCTTCAGCCCTTCTGTTGCATTAATGCATTCTGCTTTTGCATCATACTGCTTACCTCTCCCCAAGCATTGAATGCAGCCCCCCCCCGCAAGCGTGTTCTTCTGCTTGCTCCCCTCCTCTCAGTGCCTTTGGCCAAAGCCCTCCTGGAGTTGCTGCCCAGCGGGGAAAGCTTCCTGTACCAGAGCGGGAGGCAGAGCCTGCCCTGCCAGCCCTCCTTGGCCCAGCCTCTCCCAGCCACCACAAGGGCAGGCCTGGCCCTGCCCCTCTTCAACCAAAGTTTGTCCATTCCAAATACCAGCCCTGCTGGTGCCCAATGTTTTGCACTATTTTTGTGACCAGGTTTTATAAAAAGGAAGCTTTTTGTAGTGGGTTTGTATTTGATTAATATATTGAGTTCCTCTTACTGCACTCATTGCCTCAATCTATGCAGTGGATTCATGGTGTTTTCAAGGGCTGGCTTGGCCCAAGCTGTTCTTTTTATATGTAACCAAGTTTTTAGTCTTGAGTTTTTGACAATCAGTTGATTACTCTACCCCCTGCTATTCTGCATATATAGTGACTTGTCTTGTGATTGATACACGAGGTATGTGGGGCAGAGGGGTTGCTCTGTCCCCGGGAGTCTTGTGGGCAAGGGCATCAGCTTGGCATAAGCTGAGGGTCAGAGCATGCTGGGGATCTGAGAACTGGAGATGCTGGAGTTAGGGGCTGGGAAGGGGGGGCAGCTGCAGCACTGGGGTTGAGAACAGTGCTACCACCTGCCAGACCTGCTGAAGTGCCTTACCCACTCAAGCCTCTGCTGCCCCTTGCCCAGGAACTTCTTGTGGCATTGGTCCTGCCAGCTCCTGTGCTGCAGCTGGTGCAGTGGCTGTGTGCAGAGCAGTCCTGCCTCCTCCATGGAGTTGCAGGCAGAAGGGGTTTTTTTTTTTTGGGGGGGGGGTGTTTACATATTCACAGGGTGTATGTATGGCTCAGGGGTGCCTGCTCTGCCTCTTGTGTAACCATTTTGTCTATTTTGGATATTTTCTAATAAAAACAGTTAGCAGCAGCTGGTTGCATGTCTGCTAGAGGTCTCTTCTGTTGTAGCACGGGCTTCCCCTTTGCAGCCCCTAACTGCCCCACCGAGGGCCATCCCTGCTTCCCCTCTTTGTCCCACATCAGCACAACAGGCCTGGCCACAGCAGCACTTTATTAGACAACATGAAACAAGGAGCAGCCCTAACCTCACCATTACTTCCACAGCTTCTTGATGGACATGTTCTTCTCACTGTCCTTCTGCATCACCTGGGCAGGGAGGAAAAGGTTGGCTCCCAGCACAAAGGCCCAATCTGTCCCTGACCCAACACCCACCTCATGGGTGCCACTAATCCCAGGAGCTGCAGCCTTACAGAAGGCCAGCACTACAGCACCCAGCTCCAGCTATGCTCCTGTTCTGTGGCTGTGCACCACAACCCAGGGGAGAGGTCTCCACCTTGCCCAGCCTCTTTTGAGGCTGCTCATGCTCTTAGCTATGTAGACAGTGGCATTCCAGTGCCCAGGAGCACCCTTCAGACTGCTATTGGTTCTCTGGAGGTGGGTGGAGGGCAAAGCAAGCTGAGCAGATGCTGCCGCAGAACAGTTTGTGCCCTGCTGGCAGCTCCTTGCCCCTAGAGAAACCACCCAGCAGCTCCCCTCACCTCCCTGCCATGGCACTTACCTTGGCAACAGCCATTTCAAAATCTTCTTGTGTCACATGCACCCGCCTCTCCCTCAGTGCATACATGCCAGCTTCTGTGCACACCCCCTGCGAGGGAACAGAGATGTCACCCTTTGCTCTTCTTCATCAGCTCTAGACCCTGCACCCCCAGCAAGGGCCAAGAGGACACAGACTGGCTGCCAGGCCCCGACCCAGCCACCCCACTGCTGCTCATCTCTCAGACTCTGGGCTCACCTTCACCTCTGCACCTGATGCTCCTGGCATCAGCTCCGCAATCTTTCGCAAGTTGATGCCTCGTGTCAGGTTCATTTTCCGGGAGTGGATCTTGAGGATGTCCAAACGGGCCTGTAAGGACAGCAGCAGTGAGGCAAGGGTTGGAGCCCCCCCCCTCCCCCCCCAAATAAGCACAGGAGGAACTGCTCCCAGACAGAGCTGGGGACCCTGCTCTCCCCGCAGGGAGAGGGCCAGGACCACAGAGACATGGGACCTGCCATGGGACACCCCACCTACCTCTTCATTGGGAGGGGGGAACTCGATCTTCCTGTCGATGCGGCCAGGGCGCAGCAGAGCCGAGTCCAAGATGTCAATCCGATTTGTGGCCATGATCACCTGTACCAGGAGAGCAGCCACTGTCACCACTCTGGGCCCCCCACTGCTACCATGAGACCAGCACAACACTGCCCCTTTCCCCAGGCGGCTCAGGGCCCCACCAGGGACAGCAGCCCTCACACCTTGATATTTTTTGTGGCCTCAAAGCCATCAAGCTGATTGAGAAGCTCCAACATAGTACGCTGCACCTCACTGTCCCCGCCAGAGCCACCTTCCAAGCGGGAGGAGCCAATTGAGTCAATCTCATCCATGAAGATGATGGATGGGGCATGTTCCCGGGCCATCACAAAGAGCTCCCGCACCATGCGAGCACCTGTAGAGAGCAGAGAGGGTCAAGACCTGGCACTGCACAGAGCCTGGTGCACCCATGGTGTCTCTGAGCAACCCAGGACACCACACAAGAGGCACTCAGCCCCTCGAGGCCACACAGCACCACATTGGCACCCTTTCCAGGGCTCAGACTGATGTTGATGCACACAGCAGCCTCCCCCTGCATGCTTTTACCTTCGCCAATGAACTTCTGCACCAGCTCGGAGCCTGAGACACGGATGAAGGTGCAGTCAGTGTGGTGGGCCACAGCCCTGGCCAGCAGAGTCTTGCCTGTACCAGGGGGTCCATAGAGCAGCACACCCTGCAACGGTCACGCGGTTGCCTTAGCACTGCTGCCAGGCAGGGCCTCAGCAACCCTCCGTCAGTACCTGCACGGGCAGGGACACCCCAGGGCAGCCCAGGCACTGCCACAGCTTTCATTCCCACATGCTCACAGGCCCTGTTTGCCCCTGGGGAAGTGACACAGCTAGGGTGGGGGGACAAGGGAAAAATCTTTCTAGCAGCTAGTGCCACCAGGCCCTTTGCATTTGGGCAGAGCTCCCTGCCACCATGCATGCAAGCTGGGGGAAAGCTCCAGTCCAGGGGCCTCTGAAGGTGATCCTGGGACAGGAAAGCCCCCTCTCCTCTGCCCCCAAGGTAGAGCCACAGACAGGGAGAGCAAATATCCTCACCAGGGCAGCAGCACTTACTGTCCCACATCCCTTCTCTCCTTCACAAAGTGGAACGCAGCACCCGAGAAGCTACGAGACCCCAGAGCTACCTCTCCTTCCCACTAGCCCAAACAACCTCAACAAAAAGGAGCAGGTGATGCACAGCAACCCTGGGCAGCGAGGGGCAGGATCGCAGCATTGCAGTGCCACTGCAGCAGCAGCCACAGCAGCACCCCAGGGTGCTCATCCCCTTGTGGTCACCAGCAGCCCCTAATCACACCAGGCCCAGGTGGACAGCACTTGCCTTAGGCTGGGCAATCCCCAGGGCCTCAAAGAGCTCTGGGTGTTTGACTGGCAGCTCGATTACTTCCTTGATCTCCTTTATCTGCTTGTCCAAACCTCCGATCATCTCGTAAGTGGAATCCGGGACCTTTTCCACCATCATCAGGGACACAAGAGGGTCCACTTTGTTGGGCAGGATCTTGTGCAGTGTGTAGCTGTCATTGCGCAGGGCCACGCGGCAGTTTGGGGTCACCTACGCCAAGATCAGAGGGGAACTTAGCACCTGGCCCTGATACAGCCCTTCTGAGCCACCCCAGGCTGAGGAATGCAGCAGGCAGCACGAGGCCACCCCAAGGGGAGCAATCTCCTTCCCCTCCCACCCACGGCCCCCAGGACATCCCCACACTCACATCATTAATGTCAATGTTCTTGTCGACATCCACCACAAACTTCCCTTCCGGGTGCACCTGAAACATGGCAGTTGCCACCATGAGTTATTTCTCTACCTGAAACGTCCCCAGTCGTGTGTCCAGTACCCATACTGGCTTCTCAGAGGGGGAAGGAGGAGCCAGGCAGCTCAGCCACCAACACAAACCTTGCAGCTCCACCTGCCCCCAGTAACCCCTGAGCCAGGTGCTTCCCACCTGCTTGGGGAAGGTTGGGGCTCACGAGAGGTGCTACAAGGTGCTCCTCTAGATACAGCTCTCGCTTCACATTTCTTCCTTGTCACATCCCTCCCAGAACTTGTGCTATCACATCTGCCCTCCAACCCTCTCCTTGTGCAAGGATGAGGAAAGACTCTGTCCTTCTCCAACCCGCTCACCCCAGCTCTGTACCTTGACGAGCACTTTCTTCTTGTCCATGGCTCTCACCACCTCCCCCACGTAGGAGCCCTGCTCCTGCAGCAACTGCAGCTCCTCTCGCAGCAGGCGCACTGTGAAGAGGGAGGGAGACATCAGCAGCGCCGTTCTGCCCAGCTACAGGCATCAGCTCCCAGTGCAGTGAGAGGACACCCGGCCCCCAATGGAGGTGGCACACACACCCCACGCAGCCCTTCGGGGACATCTTGGGGATCAGTGCAGAGTCCTGCTCAGGAAAGGGACTCAGCTGGAACCAAGGGTACCCACCTTCCCTTAACTACAACAGCAAAGAAAAAAAAAACCCTCAAAAACAAAACATCTAGAGGATTTATGAAACTCAGAGCACATGTTCCTGCCTGGCAGGAGCTGGATCTTCCCAACAACAGCACTAGCCATGCTGGCCCATAGCTGGGTCCCAAGTCATCAGCCCAGCAACTAGGAGTGGCCACATCACTGCAGGAGATCAGGATGAGAAAAATGAAAAGAGCTGTACCTTTGGCATTCAACTCGTTTCTTTGAGCTTGCAAACGCCGCAGGTTCTGGCTCTTCTCATTGACGATGAGCTAGGTAAAAAGAAAGCTTAGCTAAGACTTCAGAATCCCATACAACATTCAAACTAACTGCACACCAAGTGCGTGCAACAGGCACTAGCTGAGCTGCAGCAGAACAGGCAGGAGCAGCTTTCATCCTGGGACAAGCACCTAGGACAGCACAGCCTTTCCAAACAGGACGTGACCAGCCAGGTTCCATTACCAAGGATTAGGCAATATCTCATACACACAAAGCAGCGATGACACTGGGTAGGACAGAAACACATCGTGGATGCCCGCATCGCCCAAAGGCTGGACTGATGGCCCTGCCTGTAGACACCGTCCTCACAAGTGCCTCCTCCTTGCACCCCAGGACAGGGCACCGGCAGCAAAAAAAGGCCTACAAAGCACTGCAGATGTTCTTAGCCTGAGGGTAGGCCTGGAGACAGAGATAGGCACCCTTGGCTGGAACCACAGAGACACCTGCCCAGAGCAGGCCGGGTGGCTGCACAGCTGGGGATGGCTCACCTGCAGCTCCTCGATCTTGGACAGGTAGTACTGTCGGAGTCCCGTGCCACCCTTCCCATCATCCATCTCCATCTGTGAGAGAACGGGACTCAGTGAGACGGGGTCCGGCCCCGCAGGCCTCCCGTTTCCCCCAGGGCCCCGCAATCCACCTCTACCTCCGGGTCAGCCCCCAGCAGCCCTCGGAGTCCGGGCTCCCCCGCGCACCTCCCCGGACCTGTCCCCAACGCCAGCCCCCAGAGTCCCCGTTCGCCCAGGGATCCGTGGATCCCTCGCTTCCCCTCATGCCCTTCGCTGCCCCAGGCCCCGGTCTGCCTCCGCGCCAAGGCTGAGACGAGTTCCGCCGAGTCACAGCGACCGCCAGGCCCCCGCCCGTTCTCAGCATGGCAAAGCAGCGTGGCCCGGGCACCCCCGGCCGCCAACAGCCCCCGACTCGGCCCGGCTCCAGCCTCACCTGCTCGGGCCCGTCCACCGCCATCTTCTCCGCCGGCATCGGGACACCGGCACCACCGCTGCCTGCACTAAAGATGGCTGCGGCGTCCCTTCCGCTGGCCCCCCCCCGCGCGAGGAGCGTGCTGGCGTCACTTCCTCCCTCCCCCAACAACACAGTAACAAACAGATTGCTCCAATCCCGAAGGATGTGAGAGCGCATGCGCACTCGAGTGCTGGCGGCGTGGAGAATGCGCGTGCGCAGAAATGGCCCCGCAAGCACGCTGCTTTTGTCGCCATCTTGGTAAGGTCAAACGTTATTCCTCTGTGTCACGAAACACTAGAGGGTGGTGAGTAGGCTGAAAACGCGCCTCCTAGAAGGTCTGTTCTCCCTCCCCCTTTCCCTGCGTGCGGCGTCCTGTCTTGCCGCTCGCAGCGGGGACTTGGTGCTGAGACAACATTCCCAAGATGGTGGCGAAGGGCGACCGGAAGCGGAAGTCACTCGCTAGTGGCAGCCCGAGGCGGTGGGGCGCGCACGCGGGAGCGCGGCGGTGTGGGGACTGGGCGGCGGAAGGGGGCACCGGAGCAGGCCGGGGGGGCACCAGGACGGGGAGGAGACCCCGAGGCCGCGGTAGGTCGGCGGGGCCGGGGAGCCGGGCGGGCAGCGGGGCCGGAGAAGGCGCTGAGGGGCTCCAGGGCCGGGGTAGGCCCTTGGGAGGGGAGGGGGGCACCGGGTTGGCGGACATCGGGCCGGGGTAGGTGTGGGCACCCCAGGGCCAGCGGGCGCCAGGGGCCGTGGGGGGACACCGGGTCGGTCCTCCTGGCCCTGCCGCCCCGAGCTCAGCCCGTTAGCCTCCCCGCAGGTCCGTGCGCAGAGGTGACCGTAGCTCCCAGCCCCACCGGGGTCCCGGCCTGACGCCACCATGGGCAAGAAGAGCAAAGTAGGCAAGAGTCGGCGGGACAAGTTCTACCACCTGGCCAAGGAGACGGGTAAGTGGAGCCTGCGCGCTGTCGGGAGGAGAGGAGCAAACCCATAACTCCCAGTAATCTGTAACCCCTCACTCTTCTTTCTGCAGGCTTTCGCTCCCGCTCCTCCTTCAAACTTCTCCAGCTCAATAGGAAGTTCCAATTCTTGCAAAAGGCCCGGGCACTGCTGGACCTATGTGCAGCCCCTGGTGGGTGGTGAGTGTCGCCAGGCCCGGAGCCATGGCCCAACATCTCCAGCTGCCCCACACCAGGCCTGGCTACCCCATGGGCCTCCCTCCTGGAGGTGCATGGGTGAGCCAGACTAGCCAGAGCCCAGAGGAACACGCTCGTTTGGCTCCGGTTTGAAAGCTGGTCTGCACAAGCTGCAGCTGGAGTTATACGTGCTCCACCTGCCCCAGATACCTTGTTGCTTTGGGGGAATTGATGAGAAACATGATTACTTCTTGTTGAAGCCGCTGAAATGCCCCCTACTGCCACGGGCTCTGAGCCATAAGCCAACAGGCATCTACTTGCAGGAGGCTCAGTGTCTGGGCTGTGTTTAAGTAGTGCAGACTGAAGTACTCTTTAGTGATCATTTTATTTGTGTGTGCTGTTAGTTGAGTAGCCCTAAGCCTTTGTGGCTCCCCCGCATGGCAAGATGGGGGCTATCCAAGTTATTCTATCTGGATAGCTAACCTATTCCTGACTCAAGGGTGCCTGTGAAAAAGGCTTTCACAAAGAAGGTAGGAGTCTGGTGATTTGGATAGCTGGGACCTTGTAGCGAACTGGCTTTTATACTTCCTGCCTAGGCAGTTCGTCTTGTTCCCTGTCGCAGATCCCAAGGCAGATCCCAAGCCTTAGGCAGCATGATTCAAGGTTGGTGGTTCTCATGGGATCCTGCCGTAGCTTTTACCCTCTCTGCTCTCTGCAGGTTACAGGTGGCTTCCAAATTCATGCCTGTTTCCAGCTTGATCATTGGTGAGTTGTGGGACCCTGCACTGAGCTGGAGCAGGGGTGGTCAAGGATGTCGTAGGGGAGACTTGGGGCAGGGACCACCTCCGCAGTCCCTGGATCTGACTTGAGGGATGGGGTGCTTTGGGGGCCCTGGTACACGGAAGGGGTGAGCTGGGAAGCCAGGCTGGAACCCAGGTTGGGGGGAAAATTTCGACGTTGACATCTCTTCCTTATACCAGGGGTGGACTTGGTCCCTATCAAACCCATTCCCAACGTGGTGACGCTGCAGGAGGACATCACCACTGAGAAGTGTCGCCAGGTAAAAACCACCCTGCTAAGTGTCATCTCTTGATCTGGGACTCAGCAGGTCTGTCTGGGCTGGAGGTCACCCTAGCTGCTTAGTCAGGGCTCATTTTGGGGGTAGGACTGGGGCAGGCAGCTGAACGGACTGTCTGGGTTGGCAGGCAGGTGGAAACGTGGGCTTTTGGGGACTGGAGATGCTACCTGCTGGCTTGTGCAGAATGACAGGGATTAGCAGGACTAACATGCACTTCTGACCCTCAGGCCCTGCGCAAGGAGCTGCAGACATGGAAGGTGGACGTGGTGCTGAATGATGGAGCACCCAACGTGGGGGCCAGCTGGGTGCACGACGCTTACTCCCAAGGTAGGGCCCTCGCGGGGCTGCTGTGTGGCCTAGGGCAGTTGCCAGGGGTTGCAAGGGCGGGTGCGTCTCATGCCCCAGCAGGGCACAGTGGATGGTGGCACATGTTGCGGAGCAAGGAGCTAGGTGATGGGGAGTTGACAACTCTGTTGACTGCTGCTTTCTCCCTCTTCAGCCAACCTGACTCTTATGGCCCTGAAACTCGCCTGCGAATTTCTCTGCAAAGGCGGCTGGTTCATCACCAAGGTTTTTCGCTCCCGGGACTACCAGCCTCTCCTCTGGATCTTCCAGCAGTTCTTCCGCAAGGTCCAAGCCACCAAGCCCCAAGCCTCCCGCAATGAGTCCGCTGAGATCTTCGTGGTGTGCCAGGGTGAGCAGCTGAGGATACTTGCAGCTGTTGGCAGCTTGGTGCACTGGGATAGGGCAGGGAGAAACCTGCTGAACTCTCCAATTCCCACATCACAGGTTATCAGGCTCCAGATAAAATTGACAGCAAGTTCTTTGACCCGAAATATGCCTTCAAGGAGGTGGAGGTTCAGACCAAGTCCGTGAGTGAGCTGCTGAGCAAGAAGAAACCAAAGGTATGAGGATGGTGCGTTCCTGGGGTAGACTAAGTGTCCCTCAGCAAAGAACGGACTCAAGGGAACAGCCATAGCCTGAGGGAGGGTCTGGCTCTGTGGAGCCCTTTTCCCTACTCTACTTGTCTTGAGGAACCACCTGCCTTTCTGGGTTCAGCTCCCTCACGGGACAGATTGGCAGGGAAAACTCCTGGGGGGACAGCAGTTAGACAAAGTCTGTGAGGAGAAGGAGGAGATGGCTTCTGGGAGCTCATGAGCAGCTGAAAAGCTGCAGGAGAGAAGAGGGTGTTGGGCATCTGGCCGACTTGCTTTGCTGCGCAGCAGAGCCAAACATTAAATATTAAAAATGTTTAATCAGGAGAGCTGTCTAGGAAAACGAGAGATCCCAGGATACCAGGGGTTGGAAGGGATGATGGAGAGGTTCACTGCTGTTGAAGGTGGGGGAGCTGTGAACAAGCCATGAGCCTGGGTGGGAATAGATCAGTATTACATATTCCGTGCAGTAGTTGGCTATGGGGCTTATGTCTCCGTGAGATGTCTTTGGGGCACAGGACACCAGTGGTTGTGTCAGGCAACTTCAACTGGGAGTGGAGCTTCACAAGCCTCTCTCACCAACTCCTTTCTGCACCTGAGGTTAGGTCGAGGCTGGAGGAGACATCCTAGAGCTGGGCCTGTTACTCAGCAGGTGGTAAGGGCTCATAACCTGTCCTTGTCCCTGTGTCACTTGGGCACGTTTAGGTGGATGCTGCAGGTAGATGCAAATTATTTGACTTTTGGGGATGGTTGAAGCTGCCTGGCTCATAAGGCTCCCTTCTTCTGTAGGCAGAAGGTTATGCAGATGGTGACACGACTCTGTACCGTCGCTTCACCCTGATGGACTTCCTCAAGGCTCCCAACCCCGTGGACTTTCTCTCCAAGGCCAATGAGGTGAGTGTCTGAGGCCAGAGAAACCTTGGTGGCCACAGAGCCTGGTCGTCAGGAGCACGGAGCAGCGAAAGAAGGCAGCTGGCTGCCCCAGCAGTAGCTCCCAGCCCTGCTAGTGCAGAGGAAAGGGAGGCAGGGCAGGGGCTGTGGCTTGGGAGTGGCAGCCCTTTTTCTCTGCTGCGTCCAGATCACGCTAGGGGATGGTGAGCTGGAGAATCACAGTGCCACCACGGAGGAGCTGCGTCAGTGCTGCAAGGACATCCGCGTGCTGGGACGCAAGGAGCTCAGGTACTGTGGAGACTGGGACTGGGCAAGGGCGTCACGCTGGGCCTGGGCAGGTGTCTCTAACTGGCTGCCTCCCCGCACAGGGCTCTGCTGAACTGGAGGACAAAGCTGCGACGTTTCCTCGCCAAAAAGCTGAAAGAGCAGGCGAAGGAGCTGGATATCAGGTAGGAGAAACCAGGGCTGCCCCAAGGCACCACTGTGGTTGGTTGGGGCTGCCACCAGAAGAGACACGCTCTGCTTCTTTTTGGTAGCCTGAGCTCCGGCGAAGAAGAGGAAGGCCAGGAGGAGGAAAAGAAGATGTCCCCAAGAGCCACGGCTGATGAGGTGGCGGAAGAGGAGGAGGTAGAGCTGGCATTGGCAGAGATGAAGGCCAAGGAGCTGGCAGAGTTAAAGAGGTGAAAACTGCTCGGACATGAAAGAGAGCTGGGGGAACATCGTGCCAGCATAGCGTAGCAGGGCTCCGGGTGTGGGGATGGGGCAGTAATGTCAGGGCCTGTCCCCTATAGAGAGGGGGTGGTGGCTCTGCATCTCGGGTCGGGACCATCTACTCCTCCAAGCAGGTGAAGCAGCTGTTCCCAGCTATTGTGGGCTCTCTTTGCCCCAAGGTTGGGGACCCCTCACAGTGGGATGGTAGTGCTCTCGGGCCTTTTTTTGGTTCTGGGAGATGAGATGTCTGGCAGCAACGTGGCGGTGGAATGAGACACTGAGACGTGGCGGGCAGCGTGGCCTCATTTCTTCATCTCCTCCAGGAAGAAGAAGAAGATCCTGAAGGAGCAGCGGAAGCAGCGTGAGCGCGTGGAGTTGAAGATGGACCTCCCCGGTGTCTCCATTGCCGACGAGAGCGACACTAGCATGTTCTCCCTCCAGACTATCCACAGGACCCAGGTATGTGGACAATGGGAAGGTTCCTAGGGCCACTGGTGGAACTGGGATGTTGGCAGGTAGGTAGGAGATAGACTTTTGCTCATGACTACTGTTTCATTCATATCGCAGCTGCTGAATGAGGTGGCCCGGGGGGACATGGCATCAGCAGACGCCCTCCTGGAGATGGGGCCTGGGGACGATGATATTTGTCTCTCAGATCGGGACGAAGCAGATGATGTATCCCTGGCCAGCGATCTGGACCCAGAGGAGCTGGTTGAGATAGAGGCACATCAGCGCCAGCTGGAGAAGGAAAGGCGAGAACAGGGTGCAAAGAGGTGAGAGCTGTGTGACGCTGTCCTGGGGTAGGGGTTCCCTTTGGAGCAGCTCTGGGGACTGGGGGAAGGGGAGGGCACACTCTGTCCTGGCTGTGGGCACTGATCCTGCTGCTGTCTATCACAGGGTGACCTTCGAGGAGAAAGAGGAGGAAGAGGAAAATCCCCTGCTGGTGCCCCTGGAGGAGAAGTCAGTGCTGGAGGAACGGCAGACTAGTTTGTGGTTTGGGAAGGTGAGTCCCAGTGACCCAGAACCGATGGTGCAGCCTTGGCCTCAACATCTCCTCCCCAACTCTGCCCTACATCCGCAGACATGCTGTTCCCCATTCACAGGATGCTTTTGCTGGCATCGAGGACAATGCAGATGAGGACCTGGAACTGGGGCAGTCACAGATGCTGGCTGAGAGACAGCGGAAGTCTCGGACAGGTCAGTGAGGGGGCTGCGTTGCTTGGGAACCTCTGTGGGGAGCTGGTGTGTAGCTGGAGATTTCCCGCGGTCCTTTCCAGCCTGTAACATTGTACAGTTAATGATCCTGCATTAGTGTAGCATTAACAAGCTGTGTCTCTGGAGGAAGGGGTTAAGTTCTGGAGTGGGGTCCGCCTCCACCTTCCCTCCCCCACTGGCTCCTGTTTTGTAGACAAGGTGAATGGGAAAGGGCAGAAGAAGGTTCCCCAGGAGGGAGCTGTGACCAAGCCCGAGACCGCAGTGGACACGAGACTGGACGCTGGTGAAGCACAGGGTGAGGAGAGCAGTGACGATGACAGCAGCAGTGATGAGGAGAGGTGAGGGATGGGAAAGGGGCAGTCTGGATGCTCTGTCCTGTTCCACAGCCCTGGAGAGGGGGGACGCAGGGATCCCAACCTGCCCCTACCCCTGTTCTGACAGCTCTCCTCTTCTCCCCGCAGGCCGCCAACACCAGTGGGGAAGAAGCGAGCCCGAGCTGACTCAGGTGGCTTCGAGGTGGTGCCCATTGAGGACCCAGGTGGGTGGGGCCGAAGTCTGGGCCCATGTGTACCAGATAACACCATGAGTCGCTCTTTGGGGACAGGAAGCAGGAGTAAGCCTTGTGTATCTGGGCTGGGAAGGAGAGCGACTGCTGAGCCTCTCGATCTGAGGCTGCTTGCAGGCAGGCTAAGCTTTAATCCATCTCTGTGCTGCAGTGAGGAGAGCTCGCGTCCTGGACGCAGAGGGCCTGGCGCTCGGCTCAGTCATCGCCACCTCTAAAAAGGCCAGGCGGGATTTGATCGATGACTCCTTCAACAGGTACTTGCAACTGTGGGTGCTAGAGGGGGAATCGCACGCGGTCCCCTGACAGGACAGGCAGTGGGGGTGGCAGATGTATTGGTATGGGACAGGGAGCTGGCGGGGACCCTATGCCCCATTCACAGCCTGTCCCTTTGTCCCCCAGATATTCCTTCAATGAGGATGAGGGGGAACTGCCTGAGTGGTTCACAGAGGAGGAGAAGCAGCACCGACGCAAACAGATACCCCTAGACCGGCAGACAGTAGAGGAGTATCGGCAGCGCTGGCGCCAAATCAATGCCCGTCCCATCAAGAAGGTGGCAGAGGCCAAGGCCCGCAAGAAGCGGAGGGTGAGTGGGGCTGTGGTCCTGGACAGGCATTCCATCCTCCGCATCCCGAGCGTGCTGCCCCCACAATTTCCTTTGCCTCTGACCTTTGCTTTCCCTGCAGATGTTGAAGAAGATGGAGCAAATGAAGAAAAAAGCAGAGGCCGTGGTGAGCACGGTGGATATCTCAGAGCGAGAGAAGGTGGCCCAGCTGCGACGGTGAGTGGTGAAGCTGGGATCCGGATGCTTTAGGTTGTTCTGGGCTGGATGGCAAGGCCCTGTGCCTGGGGCCACAGTGTGGGGGCAGCTCCTAGGTATAACCCAGCAGGGCCAGGGAGAGCTGGGCTAGATCTAGGGGTAGGCTGAAGATTGGGAAGATGGAGGGAGCAGGACAACAGAGCAGGAGAGTAAGTGAAAGCTGGGAGGGGAGCAACTGGGTACTTGTCCTGGGGAGCCCCATCCTGGGGTACAGCTGCCCTGCAGAGCCTGTGGCCCACCACTGGCCTTTGGATGTATGCTGATGCCAAGCTCCTGGAACGATCCTGCTGTGTCTCGGCTCCTGGCTGGGCTGGGGTTTTGGCTCTCACTTGTCCCCCTCTTCCTGCAGCATTTACAAGAAGGCTGGGCTGGGCAAGGAGAAACGGCAGGTCACATACTTGGTGGCCAAGAAGGGCGTAGGACCCCGGGTGCGCCGGCCTCCTGGGGTCAAGGGCCAGTTCAAGGTTGTCGACAGCCGCTTGAAGAAGGATGTGAGGGCTCAGAAACGCAAAGACCAGAAGAAAAAGCGCCGTAAGTGATGTGGGACAGACTCTGTCCCTGGCACGGGACTTGGCTAGGGGTACTGGGCAGGGCTGGCTCCTGCCCTCCCTCCACCGGACACTGATCCAACCACAGCCCCTGAAGCAGCCTGTCTCACCCTGCTGTTCTCTCTGGGGATGGGGCAGTGAGCTAGCAACACGCTCCTGTTCCTCAGTGCCTTGACTTGACGTTGCCTCCTGTCCTCGGTAGTGCTGACAGACAGGGTAGGTTAATTTGGCCTCAGTTCTGTGGCATCAGCCCCCTTCAGGTGCTTGCTGGATGGCAGCATCTCCTGGTCCCCCACAGTCGTGCTACCTCCCCAGCTTGGCCACATTGCTGGAAGACTCTTGGGCTGCAGAGATGGAGTGAGCGCCCACGCCAGCCCTCGCTGTCCCAGGAGGGGTCTTGGCTCTGAGCAGTTAGCTCCTGGGGCTGTATTTATCACCCAAGTCCTGGTGACAGGCAGGTCCCCAGAGCCACTCCATACACCCAGGACTGTGTAGGGCTGTTGGTGCTGAGCTCTGAGGCAGACAGGTGTCAGTTCCCGCAGTCTACTTTGCACAGAACTGGTCTTCATTTGCAACAGAATTAAAATTTGGTCTGAGGATGCTCCAGGATGTGTCCTGTGTCTTGGCAAGGTGAGGAGCCTGCGCTGTCATCGGCTTCTGAGGGGCTACTCCGAAGCTGCCACATCCCTTTCCAAATCATGTGCCATTTGGCAGGCACAGGAAGGACCTATGGGTGTCTGGGACAGTCCTGTGCCTCTCTATTAATGCTTCAGGGAGCCAAACTGCCTCAGTCCACGTCATTTTATCACGAGCAAAGAAGCTGGGCAGAGACCAACCTGCCCTGCAGCGAGCTGACCCCAGGAGCCCACAAGCTCCCACAAGTGAATTCTGCCCTCCTTCCCCCAGGAAACATAGCCCACATCAGGTACCCCAGCCCCCCTGCCGGCTGCAGGGAACACCCCTGCCACTCTTCCTGCCCCCTCTCCAGGTGCAGGCTGCAGGGAGAAGAAAGACACCAAGAAAAGATGTGGTTAAGTAAACCTGTTCAGGCCCAGGACAGGGCGACTGGAGCTGCTCCTCTCCACTGGCGAAGCCAGGACCTGCTTCTATCACCCACCACCCCTTGCTGAGCTCCTAGTAGGGCCTAGTCAAACATGTTAATGGGATTGCATCCCTGGCTGCTACTGGGGGAGAAGGGGCTGGATCTGGAGTGAGCCCTGTCATGCTGTGCCAGCTGCTGGCAGTGCTGTGAGCGTTTCTGAGATGCTTTCTGCCCATATGGAAGGACCATACTGTGGCCAGGGTGGGAGCAGAGACCGTCAGCTGCCCTGGTCATTCAGGGCTAGTGCTGCTGAGGGAATCAGGGCGAGCGGGGAAGACCAGCTGCCGGGGTCAGGCTTCGCTAGAAGTTTTCCTTCTGAGCTTCTGCCTCTTCCAAATTGAATATAGGTGTTCTGGGAGAGAAGAACAGCCTCTCTGCCATCCCCCAGCCGCCCTGGCTGCTCCTGTCCCTCCAAAGCCGTCCCGGGGAGCTCTGTATCCCATTACCTCCTTGTTCCCCTGTTGCCCCTTCCCAAGGGCCACGTGTTCCCCCCCCCCATGAGGTTTCCTCTGCCTGTGCCTGCATGGTGGATCCCTGTGTGACCTCAAACCCATGGAGAGAAGCTATGCGGGAGGGCAAAGAGGGAGGCCAAGTCTGCTGAGTGTCTGAGCGCAGTCTGTCTCATCACCCACCTCAAAGGGAGCAAAGCACCTCTGCACCCCCAGCTCCCTGCAGCCTGCCCCCCACCCCGATGTCTGGCTAGCAGATCCCCATGGATCTAGCTGGGAGTTCCCTTCCTGGCTTGGCTCCTCCATCACTGCTCACTGCCCTCCTCCTCTGGGCTCCAGAGGGTCAGCACAGCTTGGGTTGCCCCTTTGGGGATGGCATATCCTTGCCTGGGGGTCCCGATGGTGAGGCTTGCCCCTCTGCCCTGCCCAGTTTGACCCCTACCTGAGCCACAAGGTGCATAGTATGCAGCATTCATGCGGTCACCTGCAACGAGGGACGCTTTGTCCAGTGCTTTCCCATGGGCTCACAAGAGCTGTCCTCTGGGCTGCTCCCCTTAATGGGCCAAAGCTCATCAGTATTAACTGATAGCCTGAACGGGGCCCGGTCTCGGCACCAGCTCCCGTTTAGGGCAGGGGCAGTATGGCCTCATGCTTGCCCCTCTCCATACTCTGCTTGTGGAGCCATTCCTCTCCTTGCTGCCTCCCTGGGCTGTTTCTGGGCTTCCGGGCATCACCAGTACCCCTGGAGCTATACTGGGATAATGAACCATGATTGGCCTCATGAGCATAGAGGTCAGGCCTGCCGCTCTGTCTCCATGGACCTGCTGGGGCCTCCCGCAAGTCTCCATCAGGTCCTAAGGGTGCCTTTAGGGCACCAGAGTCTGCGTGGGGCTAGGGCTGCAGCAGTGCAGGCTCCAGCCAGGTTGGGGGAGGAGGGGCAGCAGTGGGGCCAGGCCCTTCCCAGCACCCAAATTGGGGGGGCAAGTCCCTGGCAGGGCTCACCTATCTTGTAGCAGTCGTACAGTCTCATGGTGGCCGGTTGGAGGTTCCTCGCGGGGAAGTCCTGCCTCATGGAAAAGGCAAAGGTCTCCTCCTCCTTTGTCAGCTGTGGAGGGAGCCTGAGGGTGAGGTATAACCACATCCAGCTGCCTCTGCCCTCTCAGCTGGAAAGGGTGGGGAAATGTCCCCACACTCCAGCATTCCTCCTCAGCTTCCCCCCAGTGGGCTGGGGTCCTGGTCCCACTCCCTCATCTCGCTTGGTCCAGGTAGTGTCACCTGGTTTCCACCCTCTTCACCAGTTTCTGCTGCTTCAGCTGGGGGGGCAGGGAACAAACAACTCAGTCTGTGGAGGGGCTGCTCTACCAAGTACTGGGGGCTTCCTGCAGTCAGGCCACGCATTTCTCATTGGTGTCCCTCTGCCCTGGCAAGGGCTGCTCTGTACTTGGAGGGGAGAGCAAGGACCCAGCACCAAGGTGGGCTGGATTGGGGGTGTTGCAGTAGCCTGCCTTGGCCCTGGGGCAGCGCTGGGAGGGGATACCTAGGACAGCCAGGGGCTCTCACCTCCGTCATGGAGCCCTTATCGGGGATGTAGCTGGACGGTAGCTTGGCCTCGATGACAGCCATATTGGTGGCGGGACGCTCCCCAGTGTACCTGCAAGGGCAGAGCCCCATACTGGGGTCAGGGTTGGGGTTTGCCTTCCTGCCTTCCCTGCCTGCAGGGACCATGCACCCTCCTGCTGCTCCCGCCTCCCTGCCCGAACTGGGAGCCCCCAGCCTCCCTGTAACCTGCCACAGTGGGCAAAGGGGCTTTGGGAACGCAGCCCTGCTGCACACCGTGCCCAGAGGACGAGGCTGAAGTGGGCGCTGGCGTCCCTGGTGCTCTCCTTGGGCTCCGTCTCCACGTGTAGATTCAAGGTGCCTGTGCTCAGAGCGGGAGGCACGTTGTAGCGCAGTCACCTGGGGAAATCAGGAGAGTTAGAGATGGAGAGCTAGGAGCAGCGTGGGGATTGGGGCTGTACCCACCTGCAGCAGGGCGCAGCCCTGTCCATGCGCCTGTGCAGCATACTGCCCGGGCAGCTTGTGCAGGGCTGCTTGCTGCAGCACCAGCTGGTTGCTGTTCTCCAGGAGGAACTCCTGTGCAGCACCTGTTGTCGACCTCACTGTCACCACCAACTCCCTGTTGCCACTGTATGTCAAGGTGGCATATTTGGCCAGAGCTTGTAGGGCCACCACAGTGTCCTGGGGAAGGAGACACATAGAGTCGGTGTCACCCCAAATCGCAGGCTGCTGCAAGACACAGGAGTATCCCTGGAGCAGCTGCAGCCCTATGGCCCTCCAGGCCCCTGGCCTCAGTAGCTGTGTGGAGGTGAAGCCCCCATAGGGGTTTTGCTGCTTGCTGAGCTGGCGGATGATGCAGGAGGTATTCGCTAGGTGGGCAGAGGACATTTGGGGCTGGGACAGGTAGGCCAGGAGAACGTAGGCGGTTATCTCCACCTCTGCCGGTGCAACCGCTGCCCAGCAAAGCTGCGAGCCAGGCAGTGCCTTGACCTTCCTCTGCCAGTATAGCTCCCCCCTCTAGGAGAGAAGAGGATGGAGGGCAGCCCCACAGCTCCAGGTGTGGGCTCAACACACAGGAGTTTCACCACAAGGCTCCTGCTGGCACAGGATGGCTCAGGGCAGAGGACGGTACTGCCTGGGGGCAGAAGCTGCCCTTCCAGCCCTGCCTTGCCCCTTCCCTAGTGGTACCTGTGCTGACCGCATGCTGGGCCAGGTTCTGCAGCAGGGCTTGCCACTGGCCCGTGGTCCCTGCCAGCCCAAAGACGTAGGCCAGCAGTGCCTGCGTGTAGAGGCCATCTGTGCTTGATGCCTCCAGGCATCGGAGGGCCTTGCTCACAATGGGGTCCTGGCATGGCACAGGGGACACCAAGGAGAGTCAGCATCAGGGGCTAGCTCATGGCCATTGCTTGGGGGCCCTGGTAGCCCAATTTGGGACTTCTGCCCACTGAGACCAGTTATACCTCGGTCCAGCTGGGAGCAGCCTCCCTGCACAGCCCTACACAGGCATACCCTGGCACGGGGCTGCCCCATGCCCATCCCCATTTCACCAACTGCCAGGGAAGACCCAGGTTGTCCTCACCATGGGGGGCAGGCCCAGCTCCAGCAGTGCCGCCATGACGTAAGCTGACAGTGAGAGCGCATCCGAGACACTGCCCTGCGAGGGGGACAACAAGAGATGGGTCCAACTGGGCTGTGCCACTGGCACGGGGACTCACTCCTATCTCAGGCCACAGCTCCATCAGGTCCCCAGGAGTTGGTCCCAAGCGGGGGCTGCATGTCCACCCCTTACCCACCTGCAAGGTGTTGTTAAAGAGCTTCCCCACGCTCTGGAAGCAGCCCGTGTTCCACTGCTGCTTCTGCAGCCAGCGCAGTGCGTTCCCAGTGTGCTGCTCGGTGATGGCTATGTAGGCTCTGGCCTGGCCAAAGGACTTGAGGACAAAAGCTGTCACCCTGTGAATGAGTGGGAGGTCAGAGGAGGTGGGAGCCCAGGGCAGGAGCATGGATCTGGGGTATGTTTGGAGCCTAGGCAGAGCCATGGGGGCAGGAAAAGCCCCCAAGGCAAGGCTGGTCCCTGAAGGGATGTGCCAGCGCTCGAGGCATGGCTGGCAGGAAAAGCCCATTGCCTGGGTGACAGCTGCACCATGCAACCCCTCACCAGGTTTTGCCTTTGGGATCAGTCTTCTCAAAGGCACTGTAAGAGTCATCATCATGCTTGTACCCTGCAGGGAGGAGACAGGGGATGAATCTTTAAGTGACAGTTACGAGCCTGGAAACCAGACCGACCTCAGGGGGCATTTAGAAAACAGAGAGGAAGATATGGGGCAATGGTGGCCCTTGCCAGTAAGGCAGGGTAGGACAAGGCTTTCCAGGTGACTCCAGGGTGAGGAGAGGGGCTGAGGACTCTCACCGCTCTGCAGGAAGCCCTGAGCCTTGGCCTGGATGTCTGGGCGCAGCTGCCCACTCTTCTCCAGGTAGTGCTGGATGTAGATGTTAGGAGTGAAGCGGACCATGTTCTGCTCTCCACAGCCGTAGGGCATGGCCAGGAGATGGTCCAGGTTCTGTAGTGCATTACCCAGGATGTCACCTGTCCCAGGAGAAGTGGGAGACAACGTTACCAGCTGTACCCCTCCTTCCTCGCCCCGTGCCCCATATCCCATCCCATCTCTGCTCTGGGCATTCCCAACCCTTGCCAAGGATGGACCTTGGGGGACCTGGGGTGCTGGGAGGACAGGCCAGAGCACTGCTGACACCAAAGGGTCCCTTGTGGGCACTGGCATCCACCTGCCCCAGGAATCTGCCGTGTCCTTCCTCAGAGGTGTTAGGGTGCCCAGGCAGCTCTCCAGCCTTCCTGCCCCACACAATCCCCAGGCCTCTGCCTGTTCCTTTCCCATCACAGTGACTTGGGCTCACTGGGGACCCACTAAGATGTTTTCAGGAATCGCCAGGGAGATTTCTTCAGAGGCTGCAGGAACAGAGGGAAATGACAACTGGGAATGACCAGCTCCTCCAGGCCTGACCCATGGGACTATCACCTGCCATAGCCCTGCTCCATCCCTCCACTTCTCCATGTGCTCAAGGATGGGGATGGGGCATCTCAGCTGAGATCACCTAAGGACCCTGCCCTGATGGCCCTCACAGCTGCTATAGGGCACCCAGTTGCCAAGTGTCCCTGTCCCAAATCCTCACAGCAGTGCCAGACACCACTGGCCAGTCCTACCTTCCTGACAGAGCAGGGAGCTGTATGCCTTCTCCTCCAGGATCCCCTCAGGCTGTGGGAAAGCAGCATCAGAGGGCTCATCAGGAGGAGGGACTGGTCAATATACCCCCACCACTCAGGGCCATGCCTGCAGCCTGCACTTGGGTATCAGGCACTGCCCTGCTCCCACGGCCCTGCAGTGGTACTCCCACTACTCCCTGAGGGTTTCTCAGAGCCCAGCACATCTCAGGGCTTCATGCTGCTCTGCCCTACTCCCTCCACTCCCCTCAGTCCCCTCTTACCCCTTATCCAAATCAGCTGCATCCCTGTCCCCAAACCCATCATCCTCTTTCTCCTCCACAATCCTCCCTGGCCTCACTGGGCCAGGGCAGTGTGAGGCAGAGAGGTGTTAGCATCATGAATGAAGAACTGGGAGGAGACGACACTCAGATTAGCCTCAGCCCTGTGAAGGACCCACTGGGCTACTGTTACTCCTTGGCTCCACAACCAAAGCACCCTTGACCTAGCTAACCTGCACCAGCAAAGGCTTTATCATGGTGTCCACATGCCCCTGGATGGGCACCAGGGGATCCTCATTGCCGCAGAGCTCCTCGGAGTGCAGGGCCTCAGTGCTGACGGTGACATTCACCTCCCCTGCACACACAGGGCACCCAATCCTGATGGAGCCCCCCAACATAGCCCAGGGGCTGCCTGGGTAGGGATGGAGGGGACCAGGGAAAGGAGCATTGCTGGGGGATAGGTGAAGGAGGGAAGGAAATGGGGAAGGTAAAAGTGGAGTGAAGGTGCATTTCGAAGATGGCATTGCTTCTCCCTTCATCCTCCCTGCCCACTCCATCCTCCGAGAGGATCCCCAAACAGCAGGGCAAGTGGGTCCTAGTGTGGTCCCAGCACCCCGTACCCAGGCTGGTTGCTCTCACGCCCCACTGGAATGTCCTCCCTTCATCCACGCACACGCAGCTGCTGTATGTCCCCTCCGCACTCGCCAACAGCTCCAGCTGCGCTGACTCCGCTAGCGTCACCCGCACCTGCCAGACCATGGCCAAAGTTCCCATCAGCCCCTGCTGACCTCCGCCAGCCCCAGCCCTGCCAGCCCGGCCCCTCTCACCCGCAGGCACTGCTGCAGGTAGTTGAAGACGGTGGCCTTGAGTGTGAAGGCTTCATTGTGAATTATGGTGTAGGGCAGTGCCAGCTCCACAAAGAAGGGCTTGAAGGCCATGAGAGTGATGGTGGGGGAGAGCCCGAAGCCCGGCCCCGCTGTGCAGAACATCTTGGCTTTCCACTTCGTAATGGCGTCGGGCACTGTGACCGGCACTTCTGTGGAGCCTCCCTTACTGCAGCAGGGTGGCACAAGAGTGTGTCAAACACACAGGAGCCTCACAGGGTGCATCTGATGGGCAGGGCTCCTTACTCACCCCACAGGGACCAGATCCCACAGCCACGTTTCTGGGAAATTCCTCTGCGGGTCTGGGTCCTGCTCAGGGCTGGGCGCTAGGACATCGTCCTGTTTAGGCTCCCGCTTCACTCTTTCTCCTGTGGATGTGGGCACTGCCAGAAGGCACAGAAAGAGGTAGAACACCCCACCTGTCATTTGGCAGCCAGGAACAGGTGTGCAAGGAGAGGGTCCCGGTTCAGGGGCATATCTCTTTGCACCTGGAAGGTCTCACTTTTCTGACTGATGGGGCTGGACTCTGCTGGGCAGTCTGAGAGTCATGCAAGGCTTCTTCTGCTGAGTTCAGGCTGGCACACTGCTATCCACTCCCACCAGGGACAGTGGAGACCTCACAGCGGTCCCTATAGCACCATGAAGGGTATTACAGACTGTCACCCCTCACCTTGTGGGTTTGGAGGGATGGCAAGGCTTCGATGGCTTCGCAGTGGACTATGTTTTGTACAGGGTTTCCTGATCTTGGTGTTGGTGACAATTTTCAAAGCTGCACGCTGAAACATGACACGCAAGAAAAAATAACACCATGCTGAAGCCCCGAGGAGCCAAAATGCCTTTTCATTATCCTTGGAAACAAGGAGTCATCACAAGCTTAAAGTCCAATACTAAAACAGTGCTCACAGAGCTCTGGGCCCACCTGCACTGCTAAAACATGAGTGCAGCACTTGGCAAAGGAGAGGAATATCTGTGAAAGGGGAAACTGCTGCTCTAGGGTCAGAGATGGGAAAGACATGCTGGCTCTCTTCTTCTGGCTTCATACCTGGGCAGCCTTGATCCCTGGGTTTCCTGGTCTAGACCCAACAGTGTTCCCAGCTGGAGACCCTTCCAGCCCCTCCACCTCACTGTGGAGAAATCATCCAACTAACACTTTCCCCATTATTTTTTCCTTATTGCTATCAATGACCTACAATGGGCTGTGTGCCCCAGTGCTGTGCTTTCTGCCCAGCCTGAGGCATAGAGTGAGCAGATAACTCTATGCCATTTTCTACAAGCACAGACAGGTATTAGTGATGGAAAGAGCAGGTCTCCTTACCGTAACCAGGCTGTAGGTGTCTACTTCACTAAAAGGCTTGGGTAGCTGCCTACCACGCCTTCTGAGGCACTTCCCCCAGTTACTTTTTGGCGCAGCAAGACAGTTTGGGACTGGACTGAAAGCTTTAATGCCAGAGATTGTGGAACAATGAGATAAATCAGGTTCTTGGACTTTCTGAACGGAGTACTCTTCAGGAAATTCAGGGAGTAAGTTGTAGACCTAAACCAAACACATGAACTTTGTGTGAGAAAGACTTGAAATACTCCCAGCCCAGCTCCAAAACATTTCTTCTGCCACCTCCTCCGCACCCCCAGCACCTCCTCTGCCTCTCTGGGCCAAGCAGTGATGCTGCCCTGCCAGCCAGCCCCATCTTCACAGTGGCAACCAGTAACTGCCCCATCTCCTCCACCCCTGAGGTTCTCGGGAGCAAGATGCTGCTTCCTCTCCCCAAGGGCAGGGGATGCCTCCCACCACCTGCACTCCACAATCCCTACTTTCCTCCCCAACCAAGGACAGATAAAAACTTTCTGGTCCCTGTGCCCCATCAATGGGTCCCCCGTGAAGGGGAAATGGCTCCTTGTGGTAAGGACCAACCTGGCACCTAGGCTACTCTGGACTCACCGTGCTAGAGGTAAGCCTAGTCTTGGGACTCAAGGACTGCATGCTCTGATGCATGGCATGGACAACACACAGGGACCCTAGGGCAGCCTGAACCTTCAAATGGAGCTTTGAGCCTGCCAGAGCTCTCTTCTCTGAGAAGTCCAGCTTCACCTGAGGAGAGGAAGATGGGAGAGGGAAAACAGTCCCAGGAAGGGCTATCTCCTCTATACTGCAGTCTGGCCCCCAGAAACAAGGGAGGATGGAGAGCAAGAGGTGGAAAGCGAGGAGCTAGTTCACAATGGCAGCAGGAATGGGAGAGGAAGGAAAACCCTACCAGAATCAGGGGAAGGAAGAGTATGGGGCTGCCTAGTTGCAGTTAGGAAGGCAGGAGATGAGAATTGTATCCATTGAACAGTGAGGCTCAATGCAGGTACTGACCAGATCTCCCAGCCAGGCTAGGGAGCAATTCTCTCATCTCCCACAGCCTTCACTCACCTTGTTGGGGAAGCACTTGCCTACGTGGAGCTTGGTGCTATCAGCAACCATCTCCCCGTTGGGCAGCACCGCGTAGCACAGCACCTTGGCGGTTGGTGCCAATTGCAGCCCAACAGGCAGCTCCAGGGAGAAGGAGCCTCTCAGCCCTGGGCCAAGGGAAATGTGGAAGTAAATCAGCCCAAGAAGCAGACAGCCGAGCCCTCTCTGCACAAACGGGCCATGGTGAGCCCTGCACATGCCTGCCCATGACTCAGGACCTACCAGCCTCCACCGGCAAGTGCAGCTCTTTCCTGAGGACCGTGGCAACGGTTCCCTTGGCCATGATCTGCAGAGGAGTCACTGAACTGCCGTTGATCGGGGAACCAGCACAAGCTAATGAGGCTAGGCCATGGGGGCCGGTTAGGCAGGGGAAAGACTTTGACAGGGCGGCATCCTGCAGGAGGAATGGAAATGGTGTCCCAAGACACGACAAGCTCTAGAGTCCAACTCCAAGCCCTGAAATGGACAGTACCTGTCCAGGGCTGGCTGGAAACAGCTCCCACTGGAGAGTTAGGGTTAACTCCACAGCCTAGCCAACAGGGCAGAATTATTCTTCTCCCCTCACGTTTGCCCTTCACGCTTTCCCTTTCCCTCCTCACTCCCCTCCCTCCTGGCGCGGGCTCACCAGGCAGACTATGTCCACGCTCTGGAGCTCAGTCCCCAGGGCCTCCCTGGCAAGGATGTAATCCACTTGGAGCTGGTGGGCCTGATTGCAGGGCGGCTCCTCTGCCAGCCTGCGGATTCCCAGGAAGCTCTGGCTCTCCGAATAGAAGGGTTTCAGAGAGAGGAAGGCTCTTTGGTAGCTGGGTTTTGGCCCGTCGTACTCCTGGACCTGATCTGTCTCGTTGACTTGACCCTGATCAACGGGAGGTAGAAATCAGGGTGCTGAAGGGTGAAGAGAGCTCCACAGCAATAAGCTGATGCAGCAGCTGAGCTCCCACCATTGCCCTTGTGCTGTGCCTACCAGGGGAGAAGGACAACTGTGAGATTTGCAGCAGAGTAGACAGCCAGCCACGAGGGGGTGGCACCAGCACTGGGCACCACTGATGCAAGTAGCTTTCCTGCTTGTTTGGAAAAGGTGTCCAGCCCCATTCAACCAGAGAAAGCAGGGCAAGGGCCTCAGGGGGCTGGGACATGGGTCACTTACTTACACTCAGGGAGACCTTCTGAGTCCAGCCAGAGGTGTCCAGCTCAAAGGAGGCTCTCCCAGATTCGTCTGTCAGGAAGACCTGTCTTGTGTTTTTCCCTCCAGATGCAACAATGAGCAGCAGCTGCTTCTCCTTCAGCGGGGAGCCGTCAGCTCTCCTTAGGAGCATCTCTGCCAGAAGGGAAGGAGAGATGCTCAGCTCTGGGGTCGAGCTGCATGGCAGAGGGCAAGGGTGGGAGAGCAGGGCTGTGAGGTTGGCAGGCAGCATGGGAACAGGATTGGTGTAGCAGGGTGTGGGGTGAGCTCTGCGAGGTGTGGGGAAGCCCCATTACCGTCCCAGTGTAGGGGATCCCAGGTCTGTAGAAATCATCAGTGTTTTCACTGATGGTCACTGTGAAGACTTCAGGAAAGATCTGACAGGTCTTGGTCACTTTGCGCCACATTCCTTTAGAAAAGGAAGGGGGAGATGAGAGAGGTGATGGGTGATGTGGCAGTAACAGCTGCATCCTTGATGCGGGAAGCATGGACCACGTCCTCACACTCCCCATCTTCCTTTGGGCATCAGCACCTCCGTGGTTCTCCTTGAGGAAAACAGCTGAAATGGGTGTGAAGTCTTTTTTTGGTGGGTGTTGGTGAGTCACCATACCTGTCCCCTCACAGGGGGAGTGTGAGGGACCTGCCCATCCATCTGCTGCAGGGGACATCTGTCAGAGACTGTATTCCCTGAGAAGCACAGACAGTTACAGTTTTCTGTACAATGCCTCATCTGACAAGGTCCTCCACCAACCTCTCTGCTTCTCCTCTCCAAATCACAGTGGATATGGGTACTTGTAGCCATCTCTGAGGAGACAGAAGGGACCTTAGCATCCCTGAGAGCAGGCAGCTGTTTCTCAGACCTCCTTGCTATCCAGCGAAGATGAACTGCACATATGACCCTTCAGAAGATGCCTCCATGAACTATAATCTCATGAAGATGATCACACCAGATTGCACTGAGATAAATGAAGTGACCTAATTACTTTCCTCATTTGACCCCTTGGAGAGATCCAGTGGCTGAAGAGACTTGCTGAGAGATGGGTGAGGCTGGAGGCCAAAGATGACATTTAGCATTTTGTCCTGGTTGTTCCCCTACCCAGGGCAGCCAGTTCTGGTGCCTGGCCTCAGGTCCACTCCCCAGGCAGTGCTACCAGACTGTGCTTGTGCATAGACCACACTGGGGCCTGGTCTGGAGGAAATGAAAGGTCAGGCCTACCACAGTGCACTTAGAAACCAGAAGAAAGAACAATGCAATGCTAGTGCAAACTCTCTTTCCCCTTCTTTTCGATTCATGCATGACAGGAAAGATGGGGACTGAGCTAGCAGACAGCCTCATATATGCAAAGCCACCTATTGGCTCCCCACTATGTTTTCCCTGCAGGTGGCTGTATGAAACAAAGCTATGCTCTTGCAGGCCATGCCCAGAAGCAAGTTTGTACAAAGTGAAAAAGCACACATTTGTGAAACAAGCACAGGAAACTGTCCTCACATGTGACAGCAGGAGAGGAACTACTGTGCTCAGACTGTGATGGGAGTTCTAGTGTGGGCGGGAATGCACTCAGCCAGGATCCAGCATCTATGGAAATATCCAGTCTTGTCCAGAAATGCCCTTCTTGGTGGTTGCAAGCAAAGACAAGAGGCAAAGGATCTGCCCTGCCCAGTTGTGTTATGCTGAGTCTGGAGTTTTTATCTGACTGTAAGGAGGCAAATAACAACCCTGTCCAGGCAAATAAAGACTATTTATAGCTAGATTCAAAGTAGAAAGACACAGTAAGAAAAATGAAATCATATTGGAAGCTCTCCAGGGGCTAATTAAGCACACAAAAAAGCCTCGGAGAAGCAGAGTGGGAAAGGAGAATGAATGAGGGAGAGATATCTGAGGGCAGGAACTCTGAAGAGGAAGAAACTCCTGATCGACCTTTAGGACCTAAGGAATTGCTCCAATACTCTGACACAGAAGAAAAATGGCACCAAGGGGAAACATGGCACAGAGCAGCTGATGCATCTGGAAAGGAAGGACAGAGACCCTGAGGGAGCCCCTGTGCATCTCCCAGCAGAGCAGTTGTGCCCTGTCCTCCAGGAGCCACAGCTTCAGGATGTTACCATGTGGCTGAGTGGGTACAGTTGCTCTTACCTGTCCCCTCTTCCTGCAGAGAGGCATAAGCATACAGGCGTCTCTCATAGTCAAAGCTGGTCAGGTTGAAGGAAGCCATCAGCACCTCTGTGGAAAAGCAGCCGTTCTTCCCAGTCTGTGGGAGAGAAGCACCTGCTTTAGCAGCAGCCCGGCATCTGGGCCCTTAAGTGTCATTTGCTGGAGTAGAGAAGAGCAGAGCCCTCGGCCACAGGCTCCTGCTGCCACTCGCCCCTGTGGTGCTGCTTCCCTCCGTCCCATCCTGCAGTCTTGGGAGCCTTCAGATTTTCCCCAGGGGTTAGTATGTTGCTTGGTTGCATGGCTGTCTGTCCTCCTGTTGCTTCCTTCTCTCTCCATCTTGGCCCGAGGACCACTCCAAAAGTCACAGCACGGTTCTGCTGTCTTTGGGATGACTGAGTTTACAGCTTTTCACATGAGAGCTGGATCTCACCCTCCTCTGCCAATCTCCTAGTGATGCCCAAATGATGCGCGTGGTCATCATCACCATCCTCAAGCCCAAAGTATCCCAAGCTGGGGAAATATCTCCAGAACCACCACCCGTGCGCCTCCTCCCACCTCCTTCTGCCCTCACCTGGCCCATAAACTCAACACAGTTCTTAGTAGGTTCCACCGAGGACCAATGCTGTTGGTAGGGCTGGCATAGGCTGCCCTCAGCCCTTCCTCGGAAAGGTTTCCTGGATGGGTACCTGTTAGGAGGGAGTGGGAAGGTGAGCAGGCAGGAGAGCTGTCGTTCCTCTGCAGAGCAAGGCTGCTGGGAGAGCAAGCAAGTGGGGAGCATCTTCCCAGGAGCAGCCAGCCCTCCTGCCATGGGGAGGTTTCGACTCACCAGCCACACACTTGCAGCTGGAGGCTTTTGTCCAGCTTTGTCACAAAGAGGGGTAGCTGAATGGCCACTTCAAAGTGGGGCAGCCCTGGGGGAGATAGCAACAGGGAATGGGATTGTGATGATTTCTTCATACTGAAGCCTCTTGCCGTCCCCTGTGATGACTCCCAAACTCCCGCCACTCCCACTCACTGCCCACAGGGATGTGTGACGCTCCCACTCCCATGTCCCATGCAGTGCCAGCCTTCATTTCTACGCACCATAGTCCTTCACTCTGAAGGAGTGCCTTTTGCCCCCTGCTTTGATGGTATATGCGCCCAGGGCTTGCTCTGCAGACAGTGGGAGGGACAGCTCCACGATGCCCTGCCGTGGGCTCACATCTTGCCACTGTGCCACGCCATTCCCTCTGGGATCCTGCACACATAAACATGCCTTATCAGCCCCTCACTCCCCCTTTTCAGCTTGAAGGGCTGAAGATGGGGTGAGTGGTGGGGATTGACAACCTGGAGGACTCAAGTCCCTCTGTTTTTCCCACAAGAAGCAGAGGTTTTACCCAGCTCGGGCCCTGCTGTCACACTCAGACCAGCCCTGAAGCCACCACCTCTCCCATGGAAACATTTGTCCAGTGACACTGTTTCAGTGGAGCTCTAGCTTGGCTAAAGCGCCAGGAGCTGGCTGGAGAGGATGCTCTAGCCTGGCCCTGAGGAAGGACTAGGAGCTCAGAGGATTCTCCGGACTGAATTAAAGTCTCTGAGGCAATAGTCACTCCCTCCTTCACATGTGTAACTTCCTCCAAAGCATCATCTCCTCTGGGGACCCCCTGCCTTGTGGTCAGATGTCAAGGGATGCAAAGGGGCTGGAGATGCGGACGAGATACCCAAGCCCCTCTCTCCCCTCCTTTCAACTCCTTTCGCCACCTGCAGCAGGGATGCCCTCCCTGTCTCTGTTCCTTGTTCTGAGCACCACACACTCTCTGCCGCCCTTTTTGCTCCTCCTGCAGGAGCTGGCCAGTCGGCACAGCACAACTCACCTGCACAGCCACAAAGGGAAGCTGCAAAGAAAAGAGAGAGAGAGATAATTTAGCAGAGAACAGTCAGGGAGTGTATGGCCAAAGTGCTGGAGCAGCTCAGAGGGCTGGGCGGTGGAGGGAGCTTGTAGCTGGCTGAACGAGCTTGTAGCTGGCTGAACCTGTGGGATCCAGGCTTGGCCTCTGCAGAGCTGTTTGCTGGGCTCGAGGCATCACTGGGCTGGGGTATCGGCAAGACACGGAGCCAAGGTCATTACCCACCTCCCACTGTCACTTCAAGAGCCTTCACAATGGCTTTTCTGACCAACCTGGTAGGAAGCGAGCAGTGACTGAGCCTGCATTATCCAAACAGCAATAGCTGTGCAACTAGACCTGCCAGCACTGCTTAACACTAGGAGTCTAAAACCAGTAGGGGTTATAATAGTGTACAAAAACTTCCACACAAGAGAAGGCTAGCAAAGAGAAGGTGTATAGGTCCCACGCAGCTGGCAGGGGTTCATCTGCTGTGCCAGTGTCAAAAGCAAGCAGTGCCCTGGGCTGTACGCTGGGTACTAAGACTGGGAGTGCTTGGAGGCTATGTTTCCCCTCCTTGCTTCCCATATCCCTTTGGTGTTTGGGGAACCCCTTTCCCTGAACTGGCCTGCCCCATGATCATGGTGACACTGAAGTCTCTCCCATTGCTGCTGAGACCTGTCGTGTTCAGTGCACGGGAGTCCTATTGGCTCTATGCAACTTGCTGCACCCCAAACCAGTCTCACCTTGCTGTTGCTGGGAATGAAGTCTTTATCCAAAAGAACAATTCGAAACTTCACTGGAAAGAGCAAGCACAGGAGCAGGAGTGAGCGCTAGGGCTTCCATGACCCAAACCTGGGAATCCCATCCTAAGAGCCTATTAGCTCTTCCAGCAGTACCAGTTCCCTCACCTGTTTGTCCAGGCTTGTAGACATCCTTGTCTGTTTGTATCAAAGTTCCCAGCTCCAAGGCTTTCACCAGGACTTTCTTCTGCTCAGAGACCTGCAGGGAACTTCCGTGGATTGAGATGTGCAGGTGTGCAACTTCCTCCTCCTCTGGAGACAGGGCAGAAATCTGCCCCCAGGAAAACAACAGACATTGGTGCAAGATCTTTACAGTGGGTGCTGGTGAGTCATCATACCTGTCCCACATCATCACAACCCCACTGCCCTATGCAGGCACCAGGAACTGGTGCACATGCAAAGATGATGCCTATACAGCTCACAAGGCCTTTGTATGTGTTACATGTCCCTCTGCTCTTCAGCTCCAGGACAACTGTTGCCCACCCAGGGCAGGCTCTATGTTCCCTCCTAGTTCCCCCAGCCTGGATCTGGTGCTGGGTAGGAGATGGACACCCAGCACCACAGGGCTCAGCATCCCTTCCCGAGGTCCTAAGCCCTGCCACAGGGCTGCAACTCACGTTGGAGAGCTGGGGCCAGTTCAGGTGAAGGATCTTCGTCCCCTTCTCCTCCAGGGTGAAGTTACTGATGTTGTGGCTGCTCGCTAGGTGGAGGGTCACCCGGACAGACTCATTCATGTCCAGGAGGTGAACATGAACCTTGCCCACATGTGGATAGTGGAGTACAGAGGGGAACAGCACCACATAGCGCCTGGGAAGGGGCTGCTTCGTTAGTGAAGGAGTGCAGGGGACTGCCGCAACCCAAGGATTCCCTAACTAACGCTCAGTGCTCCCTCCACTCCAGACTCTCTTTGAAACACTGTCAGCCCTGGACACAGGCAATGCCACTGCCACAAGGCTCTGCCACTGCCTGGCCTCTCCCTTGGTCTGCCCAGAGATAACGGCCAGGGCACAGACAGGAGAAGAGCCCCCTTTGCCTAAACATCTTGATAAATGGCTGAGGGATCAATTGGTTGAGTGAGGAAAGGCTCTGCTCATGCATCGGCTTGTCTGTGAGGTTACACCTACAACAAACCAGCCAAGAGACACTGGCCCCAGGTGCCAAGTCCTCGACCCCCATGGGCAGGGACAACCCACCACCCCAAGCATTTCCACGCTGGCCAGCAAGCACAGCCATGGGAAAGATTATCACCCACCATGCACTGCCAGGGAGCCAAGACTGAACACCCTCCCACCATTCTCAGACAGACAGACACAGAGAGGGCTTACGGCTCTGCAGTTGCTCCAGCTGTGAGGTGTAGGACATAAAGCAGCAGGTTATTGAGGTTCTCGTGCTTGGGGAGCACCTGGAAATGAGGTGGACCCACAGCCCCCTCACTGGGACTGCCTCCATTCCCAGAGCTCGTTGCTGGAAGCCAGCCTGTGCTGTTGCTAAACTGCTTTGCTCACAGGGCCTTTGCCTCCCATCCAGGGGGTAAACAAAAGCCAATAAGTTCTCTGGCTGAGAGGCGGGCATTCAGCTAGGATAATATTTAACCACCCAACCCATTGCTGGGTTCAAGGCTCTGGGCAACCAAACTACATCCAGGGCGGTAGGTATCGGGCAGGAATGGGGAGTGCTAGTTCAGAGTTGACAGAATAAGCAGCACGTGGGGAGCCCTGGAAGGCAGGGAGGACTGGTTTTTGCAGCGTTTTCAGTTTCCTCTGAAACAAGCCAGTCCCTCCTGAGAGCAGGAACAATGTCAAACCAGGTAGCTGTGCCCTCATTGAGTCATGCTTTGAATGTTTTATTTAAGTAAGGCAACAGTCACCATCATCTGGAGCTAGAACCTGAAAACTTGCTGGGATAGCACCAGGAAGAGGGAGCTGCTTATTTCTGTCTCCACAAAAAGCTGCCCTGCTAGGAAAATTAGAAATTATGTCCCTAAAATGCCCTGTTACACATCCTCAGTATAATTTCTCAGAGGTTCACTGCTGAAGTCTCTAAACATTGGACCTATGTCATGCCTGCTCGGGGCACCACTTACCCTGAGCACTGTGGGGGACCCTTGGGGGCTCAGAGCAAGACAAGAAGAGGGTTGGGCCTAACATAGCTGGTTTGGGACACATCCATGCCCAGTAGCACATAAATCCCTGGCTGGTGACAGCTAGCTCATTTCAGGGGTGTTGCTGACACCGTCCTGGGCCAGGGTCTGCAGAAGGTTATCCACTCCGTGGTTCTTGCAAGCTCAGAGATGTAGGCCAGCTGCACCAGTGTGCAGAGGTCTCCTGTGCTGGAGGATGCCTCCAGGCACCGGAGGGCCCTGCTCACCATGGGGTCCTAGCATGGAACAGAGGATACGAAGCACAGTCCTCATCGGGGGCCAGGCCAGAGGACAGCTGGCACATGGACACGGGTAAGGGCCATGAGTAGCCCCACCCTGGGCTCTCTCTGCCCTGGGGAGGCCCCAGTAAAGCCCCAGGAGGAGGCGAACCCTGTCTGCCACGCTCCCAGCACTGAGGGTACCCACACATCACCCTTCCCTCTTCCCTGCTGTCATCTTGTAGCAGCTGCGGCAGGAGCTGCTCTGCAGGAAAGGGGCCAGAAAGTCCTAAAAGACCTGCCTGGCTGCAGGGAATGGGCCGGGGAGATCAGGGGCTTGGAAGAACCCCACAGGGCTGGTTGATAGTTGCAGGTGAAAAGGCTGGGTCTAGTTGTGCCAGGGTCCAGAGGTCATAAGGATGTGCAAGTCCCTCCTGCTTCAGCTGGGCATTAGCCAGGCACCTCTTCCCCTCTGAGGTTTCCAGGCCTTGTTAATGCTCCTAATCTGCAGTTACTGCTTGTCCCCAAGGCAGGAGAGAGGGCATTACCTCAAGAGTGGGTGAGGGCTCCTGTCTCGAGGGTAAACCTGGCCCTCCCCAGTGTAACTCTCACCCTACCATATGTTCTTCACACTACCGCTGCCTATGTCTTGAGTAGAAGCTTTGAGTTCATAGGCATGTGCTGTGTGCTGTGAACTGGGGGCCCAGTTTAGTAATAGGGGAAGGATTCCCCCTCCCCACCCGTCCCTCAGTGCCCCAGGCTCAGGCAGGGCTCCATGCATACCCCAACAGGTATGGACTGTTTAATCTTACACCCTTATCACTTGTAGCTCACCATAGAGAAAGCTTTACACAGGTGGCAACAACACCTTTATCTCCTGTCCTCCTCCAGGTCTTACACTGAGTTCTGGACCCTTGGTCATTGCTCCCTGCTCCAGAGGTGGCTGCACTTGCACAGCATTGCCAGGAGGACTGTGGCTCGCAGGTTCCTCTGCAGGAAGCAACCCAGGCCCAGGAGGCCCAAGGATGAACCCTACTCCGAGTTACACAAACAAGGATGGAAAATGGTGCATTGAATCCCTAAGGCTGGAGAACCACTCGCAGCCTGTGCTGTAACAACTGCATAATCCTTCAGCTAAGCCAGAGGTGTAGGCTCTGCAGGGCTGTGATCTCAGGTGTGTTCAGGGTAGGTGACTTTTGCCAGGTTTGTGTGTCCCTGGTGTGGTGTCTGTAACTAGTGATGTGTCTCTGCAGTAGCATGTGGCATTGAAGGGACTGGTGTGCTTCAAGAGGGTCATGATGTCCTTGCTACAGCAAGGAGAGGGTCCAAGCCTCCCTGTCTAGAACATCTCTCCCCTTGTTTGATGTGCAGATGGGAGGCCATCCTGTTGGGCAAAGGAGCTAGGCTGACCTTGCTACCCCAGGACAGCCACAGACACCAGGCTTGGGGGGACATAATGTTGCCCCAGGGAAGGGATGCACAGCTATTGCATCAGGGTTCCTAGGGCACCTTGCCCTGTTTTTGCAGTGCTGCCTGGTACCCATCCTGCACTGTTCGGCTTCCTCTTGTACCAGGCCATAGGACAACATCTTGCACTTGCAGGCTCCCAAGGTGGTTGCAGGCCCGGTGGACATGTCTGGAGGGGACAGAGGGCAGCATGGCTTAGCCTTATATGCCTGAGGGGCTCTGTTCCTCTACCTAATCACTGATGCTGGTTGTGTCCTCCTCACGCTGTGGGCTGCCTGTCTCCTTGACAGCGTTGGCCCCAGCACTGCATGGGAGGGGAGGCTGCTCAGAGCGCTGGTTCCCACAATCATTTGCAGACATCTCAGAGAAGACATCAACCATGGCCTTGCGGACGGTCTCTGTCAGATCAGGGACATTCTTTGGGCTCAGACCCTGGGTTTCTATCCTTGGGAGGATTTGGATGGTGCACGTCCCTGGAGAGAGAAGGGAAAGGCCAATGAGGCTGTTAACCAAACTTGCCAGGACCCAGGTCTCCCCACTAGCATCCTCAGCTGCTGACTGCCTCCCCACAGCTCCAGACACCTCCAGTCCTTACATGCCCCATCCATGCTGCCAATTCTGCCCTCAGGCAATGGTGCTTTTGGTCCCCCACTTACCAGGGATGAATTTCTTATCCTTAGAGCTGTAAAAGTTCCAGTATGGGGAGATCACGATGGGTATAATGGGAACCTGTAGGAGATGGAGGGTCAGGTGCATCTTCCATACGGATCCCCTTTCTCCTTAGGTAACAGCTGTGGGACTCCATCTCCCACCAAGCCCCAGGCTTCAAAGGGCACTGTCACCTCCTGAGGCCCTGCTCAGTGGTGTACCCATCCCAGGGCACTACAGACCCCGAAGACTCTAACCTTCCATATACCCCCCACCCCAGGGTGCATGCCCGCCTCACCCTGGCATGCAGGAATGGAGAAGAAAGAGGGCCTTACCTGAGCCTGCACGGCCAAGTGGAAAGCTCCACGCTTGAAGGGCAGCATGGATTTGTCCCGGTTCCTCGTGCCTTCAGGGAAAATCCACACCCGGAGCTGCAGAGTACAGGGAGAGGTGGGAATGTGAACCCCAGCTAACATTGCCTTCCCTTCCCCTGGGACCAGATCACCCTGGGACACAGTATATTCCTCTTCCCTGCACCTCCCCAGGCTCTCACAGCGCCACTGTGTTTGCTCCTCTAGTCCCCTTCTGCTGCTGGTCCCCCTTACATTTTCACGTCGCATGGTCCTGGCAGTCTGAGCGATGACATCGATAGCATCTCCTGTTTTCTGGCGATCAATGAAGATAATGCCGCTGAGCCAGCAGGCCCACCCCACAGTTCCCATGTACATGAGCTCCTTCTTGGCAATGGGCACACAGTGGTCAGGCATGATCTCCACCATGCCTGCAGAATGCAAGGGAGAGGCAAGGATCAGTCCGTGCTCAGTGGTCCCCAGGCTCATTCAGCCCTGTGTCTGTAGCCAGCCTGGAAACCCTTTCGATTATCCCGTCCCACTTTCTGCAGCACGCCCACAGCCATGAGCTCCTGTCCCACCAGCAATTCGTCCCCATGCCTATTGCACTGTCCTGTACAAATCCTGGTGCTGGCCTAGCTGGAACTCTCCAGAGTGAGCCTGATCTGCTCCTGGAGCACCCCAAAGGCTGGCCACGCAGCAGTGAGTCCCGCCTTTCCCCTGCACATACCCATGAGGTCGAGGGAAGCTTGGTGGTTGCAAACCATCACGTAGGGCTCCTTGATGTTTAGATGCTCATATCCCCACACCTGCATCTTGATGCCAAAGAAGTGTTTGAGGGGCAGGATAGCAGCACGCAAGATCCTAAGGCAGAAGAACATGTGTGGGGAGCAGATAAGCACAGAGGGGACCCACTTAACTTTTTCTAGCCTTTCATAATCACTCAGGAAGCAAGGTATGATATGGCTGGGCTAGATCTAGTCTGTATGAGTAAATAGTATGTCCTCTGGTAGGCCTATGATCATTCACAGTCTCAGCTGTGCTGTGCAGTCCTGTGCTTTTCTAAGCACATTTCTAGCCTGCACAGTTCAGAGCTAACCTTGTAACTATTAGTAAGGTGATACCATCTCCTGCCTCAGCAGTAGAAAGTGGAGCTGCTGACAAAGTAGAACAGCCAGCATAAGTTGGTGAGATAACGAAAGAGAAATGAAGAGGAGGAAACAACAATTTCAACCTCCAGGGACGATGGAAGAGCAAGAACAGAAGGGATGAGATGTGTGTGTCTGCAGCCAAGGTGAAAATCATCACATCCAAGTGCAGCCAACTGCATCTGGCCAGGTGAACCTCACCTCAGGATCTACTAACTGCCCAGCTAGGTCTCTGTGTTCTAGTGGGGAAACTAGGACACCTGGCTCAGGCAGAGGAACCTTCACTGCAGATACCTAATGCAAGGGGAGCTATATCACAGACAAGAGGTGCTGAGCTGTAGATGGATGGATGCAGAAGACGGGAGTGCAGAGAAATAGCCTTGCAAGAGACAGGTCTATAAGGCTGTGGATGTGCCACTATTTAAAAGAGGTGGGACTGTCCCTGGAGAGCAGGCAGAGCAAAGTGCACTGCTGCAGGCACCAAGCCTCCTGCTGCAGACAGAGGTGGAAGAGGCTCCTGATGAAGGTAGAGAGGGAAAAACCAGCTCATCTTCTTTCATTAGAGCAAATGACAAAGGATAGCTTCACTGAGCCTATGGAGAGGGGTCATCCTGGATTAGCCCTGTTCCCAGTAGAGGTAGCTGAAGGCTGAATAAGTGTGTCTGCAAACAGGAGTTTTGAAGAGTAGTCTGCAGGAAGGTAGCCATAGAACAAGGACACTTCCAAGATGTGGTCTCCAGCTGTGAAACTGGGAAATAACCTTGCAGCGTGACTAACACAAAGCCAGCTCAGGGAGAAGGCAGGAGAGACTCATGCAACACCATGCCTTATGCAGAGAAGAAATAGAAAGGAAATGAGATAAGCAAGGGGATGGCAAAGGCAAGGGGAACACTGGGATGAGACAAAGAAAAGGACTGCACTTACATAATCAAAATCAAAGCCAGCCAAGTGACAGCACCAGCTCTGCCTGGAGCTCTACCAAGGCCAGAGAAGGACAACTGCAATATCTGCATGTGAGGGCTGTCGAACAAGAGCTTTGGCTCAAGATAGGCCATAGTACAGGAGCCATATCAGTACTGTGCCAGAAGGGATCAGGAACAGACATAGATTTTTCGTCTGTACTGATGGAAAGGAAACAAGGAAGACTGCAGTCACTGTTCAGGGAGGGGTGGACAGGAAGGATGGCATCAGGATGGTAGCATTGATGAAGGATGACACTGAATATGAGAGTACCAAGAGGAATGGGGGAGGGTGGAGCAATGGGGATTGCAGCACTCATGGCAGAAGCAAAACTTGGAATACTTTTGGTATTGAAACGGTTGAAATGGGACACTCTCTGGCTTCCAGTATAGAGAGCATCAACATGAGGGACCGGACATCCGGGGGTAAATGTTCCAAGGGAGTCCGGCAGCATCTGCAGTGGACAGACCTGATAGAAAGACCTCAGCACCAGGATGAGAAGTTTGGGAGGAGAGAGTAAAAGTAGGCATGGAGGGAGAAAGAAATAGGGGAAATGCATGGTGGTTAGAGAGAGCTACACTGTGTCACAGGACTGCTTGGGAGATGTGGGCTCAGAGATCCCAGGGATGCAGTGGCTGGGGAGAAGCAAAATACAATGTGGCAGTGCTCTAAAGGCAGGACTAATGACAGGAAGTTGCTCTAAGCTGGAGGCTTTGTGATTTGGAGGCTGAGGAGGAGGAGACAGGGCTGGGCATGCTGCTCCAGAGGAAGATGGCTGTGAGGTGTCAGTGGTACAAGATAAGGCAGCTGTGACTCAAGGCTGCATCATGCAGGGTATTTCCACTAAGCTGGAAATGTTCATGCCATGGAGCACCTTTGGATACCATGCAGAGTGTGTGTATATGCGCATGACATGTCTGCAGAGAAAGGATAAGGGAGAGAGAGACTACTCATCACATTTTTGAACACACTCCTGCTGAGGGCACAAAATCCATCAGCACAAACAGATGGTGGCTCAAGCTTTGCAAATATCATAGGCTCAGACATCCCTCACTCTGACATAATTATATCTCTTTCGGTATGCTATCATGCCCATAAACCCAGTAACAAGATTGCAACACCTTTGAAAGCAACTAGACCTTCCTCCTGTGTTACAGTGATGTTATCTCCACTACCACCACTCCCTGGGAGTGCAGCTGACAGCTGTCTGCTGCAGAGTGACACCAGAACAAGACTTGCCACAACACAACTGAATCATGCCCAGGAGCTGATGGCACTGAGAAATCCCAGAGTTCCTCTGCCAAAGTCCAGTCCCCAAAGCTTTCACTGAGATGTGGCCCATTGCCTGGGAAATGTAAATATGTGTGCATGTGCTGATGATCAATCTGCTAATGATTATTACCCTCACCTTTCCAGCTCCCCCCATCTGCCACCCAGCTGATGACCCCAACTCTGCAATGAGCCAGAGTTATCCCTATTATACTATCTCATCCTCCAAGGATCAGCTAGTCTAGACACAGGTGACAACGTCCTTCATAGCATTAACCCTCCCTCACCACACCATGGCCAGCACCTCTTCACCACATCAGAAGAGGCAGATGCATAATTCACCACTACGCAGACATGACCACAGCCCTCACTGAAGCTATAGGGCTGAACCGTGGCCTCACCGCATGGACACAACACATGTTGTTTGCTGTAATAGGTATGCCCAGGGCAGGAAAGAGCATGTGTGCACAAGGCAGCACAAACTCCTCCAACGCATCTAAGCCCAGTATATCTCTGTATTGGAAACATAACCCCAGGCTGTACTCACTTCATGTTCTCCACAGTGCGACCCCGAAGAGCAGCATAGGGGGAGAGGAGTGTTGCCATGGCCACAATCCAGCAGTTAAAGAAGGCCACCTTGCAGAAGTACTGGACAGTGGCACTATACCAGTAAAGCAGCAGGGCTGCGAAGGGGAGGAGGAGCAGCAGCCCTTGGAGCAGGATCACCTTCATCATGCTGCCAGGGCAGGAGGATGCTGGGGAGCTCAGCCAGCGTCCCCAGGAGCACAACGAGTGGAGTGTGAGGATGTTGAGCAGCATGGCAGATGAATTAGGTGTATCAGTGCGTAGGCGTTTTGGGCTGGTCTGGGGGAAGGACCTATGTGTCTCTCACTCTGTACAAAGGCTCAAGGATGGACTGGTTCAGGCTGGGGGCAGGTACATCAGCCAAAGTGGGTGGTGGGGAGTGGAGGTGAGACAACACTGGAGATCCTGGATCACCCTGAGAGTCATTGCCAATAAATGCCCTGCTGGGTGATTAAAAGCCATTCCAGTGACGTCGAGCTGATACAGCCAGCTCTGTTGCACAGAGAAGTGCTTGCGTGTCCTCTCTACTCTACCCCCAACCTTGGGGACACAGAGCAGTGAGCACAGATAGGTCCTGGGCAGGCATGTGGGGTGCCAGGAGTTCAGCACTAGATGCCCTCAGCAACCTGGCTCTGACTTCCAGCCTCTCCTGCTAAGCTGGCGGTTGACACCTTGGGGACATGTCAGAGCCCTCTTTCTATGCCAGTTAACGCCCCCATATGAGAGGTGTGGGGGGGGGTGGTATCCGAAGCAGGCTGTGCTACAACAACTCTGTCAGCCCCGAGTTTGCCCCAGGGTCTGAGTGCAGCTCTGAGACACTAGACTCTGGGATGGCTCTCGCACCGTCTGCTCCTGCCGGAAGGGAGCATCCCTGAGGCCGGGCACAGTCCAGGGTCTGTCTTCTGACAGTCCCAGAGCAGCAGGCACCTCTGGACTCTTCTTGCAGCCACAGGGATCACCAGCCCAGGAAAAAGGGGAAGCCCATCAGGCCAGCACAGAGGGAGCTGGCTCTGGTCCATGACTATTACTCTGGTAAGGTTTGTTGCAGCACCCAGTTGGTGTTCTAGCTAATCCCCAACCCTCACCCTGAAGGTTACTGGATTATTGGTGAATATTTTCCTGCTGCTCCCCTCCCAGGTGTACAGCAGACACATGGTGCAGGTGCTCACTGCCTCATTGCTCCCTTATCAGGGCTGCAGGAGCCTCTCTGCCCTTCTACTGCCAAGACTCAACTCCTTTCTTGCCCAGATGGTACCGCACTGGGCTGGGCCCTGCAACCCACTCCCTTCCTAGCTCTGAAGGAGATGCCAGCTCTCGTCCCATTTAGCAGCCAGGGATTGCATTGCATTATGTGTTTACCTAGATGGACAGCATGCACAACACTGTAATTAGCCTCTCCTCCTGCACTAATGCTTTCACTCTGGGCACAAAGGATTCAGGCCAGTTCTGAGTTCTTTTGTGGAAGTTTGAAACCTCAGGCCTCACTTTTAAAAAGCAAGTGTTTATCGTTGCAGAGATACCTGGCCTGGCTTGCCAGCAGTCAGCTCGGCTGAGAGCAGCATCACTCAGCTGGGAGGATCACAGTCCCACTGCACTGGTCCCCAAGCCCTACCTGGGGACATCCAGGCACTGCTGCCCAAACCAATCAGTTCCTCTCTTGCCCTTCAGGCAGAAGCCTACAATCAGAGCGCTTTGTTCGTGCCTTTCCGTAACAACCCTGCTAGGGCTCTGGGCAGTCCATTGGACTGCTTGGGTCAAGCCTTCAACTCTTTCCTCCAGCAGACCCAACCCTCGTCTGACACATTCTACCATTAGTAAAACCACTCTGCATCTCTCACCTGCTCTGCTCCTTCCATGCCCATGGCTGCTCTTTTCTTCCACACCTTCTCCATGTCTCTGCTACTGTGGGTGCAAGCAGATACCTTTGTGCTGCTGGTTGTGCCCTTCCTGATGCTGATGCTCTCCTCATAGCCAGCTGCAGAGTGCTCCAGTTCAACCAGCATGACCCAGAGAGGACTCCACAGTTTACTTCCATCATGAGTGTCAAAAACCCCATTCTTTCATCCTCCCTTCATTCCTCTCATTATTCTCACATTCAAGCTAAGACTGGCCCATCCTGAGGCCACCCTTCCTGTCCACCCCATCCCCAGGTGACTCTGCTCCTCCTCCTTCCCTTTCTGTCTATATGGACACAGAAACCTTTGCACATCGGCTTAGGTTTCCATGAGATTCAGCTCAGCTTTGCTTTTAGATGGTCTCCTTCACTTCTGCTCTCTCTGCTCTGCCCAGGTCCTGGGCTAGCTGGCCTGTCTGCCCTGCTCTGCAGGCTCTTGGGGTGCTCTCAGCCAGGTGGGAAGTTCCTTCATGCTGCAGCCCAACAAGGCTGCTTTGCTCCACACTAAGGATGGCCGCAGTAGCTTATCCACCAGCTTCTGTGGGAGCCAGGCTGAGACTTGCTGCACAGGAAAATTTGTCTGTGCCAGAGCACAGCTCAGCTCTGGGAGCCCTACCATCCATATGGACCACAGAATAGAGTCAGGGCAGCCCTTGTGCTGGCTGAGGGTGGAAGGAGGGAATTTAGGGAGCAAGTGCTTGGGTATCACAGAATCACAGAATCACAGAATAGTTTAGGTTGGAAGGGACCTCTGGAGATCATCTAGTCCAACCTCCCTGTTCAAGCAGGGTCACCTAGAGCATATTGCCCAGGATCGCATCCAGGTGGGTTTTGAATATCTCCAGCGAAGGAGACTCCACTACCTCTCTGGGCAACCTGTTCCCGTGCTCGGTCACCCTCACAGTAAACAAGTTTTTCCTCAGGTTTAGGTGGAACTTCCTGTGTTTCAGTTTATGCCCGTTGCCTCTTGTCCTGTCACTGGGCACCACGGAGAAGAGTCTGGCCCCATCCTCTCGACACCCTCCCTTCACATTCTTGTACACATTGATGAGATCGCCTCTGAGTCTTCTCTTCTCCAGGCTCAACAGGCCCAGCTCCCTCAGCCTTTCTTCATAGGAGAGGTGCTCCAGTCCTCTAATCATCTTTGTAGCCCTCCGCTGGACTCTCTCCAGGAGTGCCATGTCTCTCTTGTTCTGGGGAGCCCAGAACTGGGCACAGTACTCCAGGTGAGGCCTCCCCAGGGCTGAGGAGAGGGGCAGGATCACCTCCCTCGTCCTGCTGGCAACACTCTGCCTAATGCACCCCAGGAGACCATTGGCCTTCTTGGCCACAAGGGCACACTGCTGGCTCATGTTTAACTTGTTGTCCACCAGCACTCCCAGGTCCTTCTGTGCAGAGCTACTTTCCAGCAGGTCAACCCCCAGCCTGTCCTGCTGCATGGGGTTATTCCTGCCTAGGTGCAGGACCTTGCACTTGCCTTTGTCGAACTTCAGGAGGTTCCTCTCCGCCCAACTCTCCAGCCTGTCCACGTCCCTCTGAATGGCACCACAGTCTTCTGGTGTGTTAGCCTCTCCCCCCAGTTTAGTATCATCAGCAAACTTGCTGAGGGTGCACTTTGCGCCTTCACCCAGGTCATGGATGAATACGTTGAACAAGACTGGACCCAGGACTGACCCCTGGGGGACACCACTAGCCACAGGCCTCCAACTTGACTCTGCGCCATTCACCACAACCCTCTGAGCTCGGCCATCCAGCCAGTTCTCAAGCCACCTCACCGTCCACTCATCTAGCCCACACTTCCTGAGCTTACCTAGGAGGATGTGATGGGAGACAGTGTCCAAAGCCTTGCTGAAGTCCAGGCAGACAACATCCACTGCTCTGCCTTCATCTACCCCGCCAGTCAGGCCATCAGAGAAGGCAATGCGACTGGTCAAGCATGATTTCCCTTTGGTGAATCTCTGCTGACTACTCCTGATCACCTTCTTGTCCTCCACATGCTTAGTGAGGACCTCCACAATGAGCTGTTCCATCACCTTTCCCGGGATGGAGGGGAGGCTGAGAGGCCTGTAGTTTCCTGGCTCCTCCTTCTTGCCCTTTGGGAAGACTGGGGTGACACTGGCTTTCTCCCAGGCCTCAGGCACCTCTCCTGATCTCCAGGACCTTTCCAAGATGATGGAGAGTGGCCTAGCGATAACATCCATCAGCTCCCTCAGCACTCGTGGGTGCATCCCATCGGGGCCCATGGATTTGTGGATGTCAAGTTTGGACAAATGATCTCTAACCCGATCCTCCTCAACCAAGGGAGAGTCTTCCTTTCTCCAGACTTTCTCTCTTGTCCCCAGGGTCTGGAATTCCCGAGGGCTGGCCTTAGCAGTGAAGGCTGAAGCAAAGGCAGCATTCAATAACTCTGCCTTCTCTGTATCCTTTGTCACCAGGGCACCCGCCCCATTCAGCAGCGGGCCCACGTTTTCCCTAGTCTTCCTTTTGCTACTGATGTATAGAGATATATCATCTATATATCTGAAGAACTATCATCTACTTTCTGCATGCTCTGAGCCCCAGACTACCACCAGCCCTAGATTTTCCTGCTAGAAGCTCTGCTTTTAAGGCAATGCCTCCCTACAACTACCCTATAATCTTGTCAGCAGCCCCCCTTTCCAGGCTCTAGAGCATTCCCCCTGCAGGATTCAGAGAGGTATATAGGAATCAACCAGCACTGGTACCCATGGTGGGGTCAGAGCAGGGCCGTCACCCTGTTCCTGGAGCTGCAGAGCCTGGGTTGGGGATGTGGCAGAGCCAGGGGGCAGCTTCTAGCATCCAGGCAACATCCAAATGACGTCTGCCCCCACTTATCCCCATAGTTTTAGTGCACAGAGGGGACACGGACAGATGGGCACAGGAGAGATTCTGCTCAGGGTAACACAAGGGTAACTTATTCTCTGGGAAGGATCAGCGGGCCAGATCCCATCAACCACCCTGTGCTAACAAATTCCTCCTCAGTTCCACAGGGCTTCAGGACCCAGCTCTCCCAGCTTGTGCTCAGCTGGGAGCAGCAGACTGGTGCAGGCAGGAGCATCCTGCTCCACTTCTGAGGACTGGCCATCAGCAGCCTAGCTCCCCTTATTTCCCCAGCACCTGTGTCATGCACTAATTCTGCCCAGGCTTGAGAGGCTCACAGCCTCCCTTCATCCCCATTGTGGTGAGCTAGTGGGGAAGCTCTGTGCTCAAGCACAAAGCCAGCAGTCTGGTTAATTACAGATGCTTAATCAGTGACAGCAGGGAGCTTTCTTAGCAAAGCAAATTCATTACAGGCAATGTGCTGCATTAAGATCTGAAGGGACTAATAGAGACCAGGGCCACCTGGGTTGGCACTGCCCCCAGGGTTGTCTGCATTTCCTAAGGGGGCACAGCACAGCCCACACTGAGCCTGTTCTACAGGGTCCTCAGGGCTTGGCTGCAGGAAAGACATGTTGTTCAGATAGGACCACTATCCTGGCAGGGATGGACTAGCTGTTCCCCTCTGGAGAGCTGTAGTAGGGACCCTGTACATGGAGTCAAGGCTTGTCCTGTTTCAGGCTCATGCAGTCACCCAGGTTCAGTGACAGGCTCCAGACAGCCGAGGCTGATGCATTTTGGTGGGCACATTCACTTCTTCCCCATGAGTCACCCCAAGGTGGTGGGTGTCATGGGGCAGTGCCCTCAGAACCTGCTTTTGCTGTGGTGGGATCTTCTGTGGTCAGGGACCGGGATGTGCAGGAGAAACCATCTCAGGAGGCAAGGAGCTCACAGCCTGCCCTCCACCAAGTCGTAGTATTCTGCAAAGAGAAAGGGAGACCTTGAAGTTAGGCATTGAGAGCAGCCCTGTCCCAGCAATGCTGACAGCCAGCAGGAAGCCAGGGCTGTGCAAAAGCCACCCAGGACCTGATGGATGGAGGGAGCAGAGAGGGCTCAGACCTTAACTGGGAGTTGGAGGACACATTCTGTGGTTTATGCAGGAGGGTAGGATTGACCATGGAGGGGAGTGAGAGCTCTCCACAGGGTGAACATGTCCTTACCTGAGGCTGGCGGGACATTGGCTCCCACGGTCCCTGTAGCGCTGGGGGGTGGTGGAGGAGGCACTGCACTCCTGGAGAGGATCAAGGACGGGGTGAGTGCTGGCCCAGCATTGCTCCTCTAGCATGGGCTAAAGGTCCCATAGTGCTAGGCACTTTACAGACACACACAGAGCCCTGCACCAGGTGGCATAAAGCGACACCCTTGTTACTCACGTCTCCCCATCCTTGGCTGCTGAGACTGGGCCCAGGTAGCGTATGGCAGCTGGTCTCCGTGCCTGTGCTGGTGCTTGTACAGGCCAGGCCAGCATGGGAGGGGGATCGGAGTAGGGGATGTAGTGATGGTGAAACACCACAGCTTCTCCTTCCCCGTCAGTCTGCCAAGGCACCACAGTCATCTGCAGCGAGAAATAAAAAGCAGAGCTGTGCTTGGCCCTTTTCAACAGCCCAGCTCTCTCAGGCACACGCATCTCTACTCACCAAAGCACCAGTAAAAGGGTTTACACAGAGCTGTGCTTGGCTGCAGTGCTGCCAAGGGCCTGGCTGGGTGGGCTCTGTCCCACACAAAGCCTCATGGCAGGCAAACATTCAGGCTGTAGCCAGTCCTGAGCTGGCTCTGAATGGGATGTCAGCAGCATCCTGAGGGCCACCAGCAGCCATGCAGAAACCCGGCTCATGGGGACTTGAGTATCTGCAGGAGCCAGTACTGCTGAAACATCTCCCCATTCTCCCACTCTCCCAGGAGATTTCAGCCCTACAAAGGGGACCTCTGCATGCTGTTCCCATTTGTTCTGCCCACCCTAGTGCCATGGGGCTGTCACGCTAGTGCCATGGGGCTATTTTGGAAAATTTTTAGAGCAAGCCAATTCAGCAACCCTGTTCTAAGCATGGCTGCAAGAACACACACACACACACACACTGGAGTAAGCACACGCTGGGTGCACAGCGCTGAAGGCACCACCAAAACTGGAAGGCCACCTCAAGAGCTGCTCGGAGAGCAGTGTCAGCTCCTCCACTCTTTGGGGAAGCCATGCTGAGTGGTGATGAGCGAGGCCTGGTATCCATCGGTGCAGTGAAGCGGTGGGTGCTGGGCAGGCAGCATGGGCAGGGTGCATGCCTGAAGATGCCAGCTGGCAGTGAGCGAGGCAACTGCACGCAGCACATCTCTCGCCTCACCCGAGAAAGCAGCAGTTATTTCCCCCCAACAGAGATGAAATGTTTAATCTGATTTTGTTTCAGGATGGACTTTTAAATGAAAGCCTTTGCAGAGCCATTCTGCTTAATGAATTGTGCTCAGCCTCAGTGCTCAGCAGCTTTAGCCTGCTCTGCACCCTGTCCATGCCACAATGAGTGCAGAGGGACCAGGATCACTCTGCAGCCAATATAATGCCACGTGGGGGTGGGTGGCCAAAGAAACACCAGGCCATACAGGGCAGCTGCGGGGTTTGCTCAGAGCAAGCTGGGACTGGTCCTGGCAGTCAGGGAGGGGAACAGTGGGAAGACAGGGACATGGAGCCATGTGGCCCCTGGGAGTGGGCAGTGGAGACAGCTTTTAGCAGCTGTTTCTGCCCAGCTGGACTAAATCACCTCCAAGCAGTCTGGATATGGTCTCTGCTAGCACAGCTGGGGGTCAAACCAGCAACTCTGCCCAGGACAAAGATTGCCCAAACCCCAAGGGGCTGCAAGCCAGAGCCTGAACTGGACTGTGACAAATGAATGGCTGCAGTCAGAGGGATGCCACACTGTGCTGGAAAGGTACATGGGTGTCCTGCTCTCCTGAATAATGCTGGTAAGGGCCCTTTGCCCAGCAAGGGCCTGTGTCAGTGTGTCCTAACCCTGCAGCCATGATGGACTGCGAAGGCAGCAGTAGAGGAGCAGAAGCAAGAAGCAGGGACATGGCTTGGAGGGCTGAAGGGCTGCACAGCCATTAGTGCAGGAGGAAGATGGGAAGACCTGGGGCCACATCTTGACCTGGGTAGGAATGTGCAGTGCAATGGACTGCAGGGAGAGTAAACGAGATGAACTAGCTCTGTGGTCCTGCCTGATGCGTAGCAGAGCAGGGCAACTACCCCAAAATAGGGTGCCTGCCCTAGCCACGATGACATGCAGCAAAGCCATGCCATTAAGGCATGGCCACCCTGCCAAGCCAAAGCCAAGACACGCTGCTTTAGATGTAGCAAAGTCACCGGGGAAGGACATAATCCTGGGAGAGCCTTGGTGGGGAATGCACATTTGCCCATGTCCCCAGCATTATCCAGCCACCCTCTTACCTGGGCGGTGGATGGAGATAGCCCGAACCCAAAGGACGTCAGTGCCGACACAGCTAGGCTGTTCATCACCACCTGGTGCATTTGGGAGTTTTGAATCATCATCAACTCGATTAAATCTGCCAAGGAGTAAGGGGCTCTGCGTCAGAGAGAGGAGAGAGTAGAGCAATGCACGACAGATGAGGGAGCAGCAGAGCAGGAGCCCTTGCCCAGCAGCATGCACAGGGGCAAGGCACAGCACGTGGGGAGTGTGATCAGCTCAGCCCTACACCGCACAGAGGATCCAGCCCCAGCTGGGAGAGCTCAGAAACCCCCCCAGCTTCAGCAGGAGCTGAGGCTGGGTTGTGGTGGGCTGATTCCACCTGCAGTCCTGGGACCAAGCATCTAAGGACCTCAGGTCTGCATAAAGAGCAGGCTGGGGATGCCCTGTCCCTCCTCTGCAGCTCATGTAGCTCTGCACACTTGGGATACCTTGCTGAGATGTGTATCAGGCTTACATGTACAAGTTAGCATCTAAATCCCCTTGGCTACAAGCCCAAGGCCTTTCTGGGACCATGGTGTGGCTGCCAAGAGCAGGCTGGCTGCAAGGAAAGCTCAAAGGAGGAATTGCTTTAATGTATGCCCATTTACTGCTGCCTGAAAGTTTCTCTACAAGTGTCTACAAATCTGCTGGAGGAATTTTCTCTGAGGTCCTCTGCAGCACGCTGTTGGGTTTGTGCATGAGACCTGTGAGCACCCATTAGCCAGAGCCCTAGAAAAAGGAGGTCTCAGCGTTCCTGTGCCCTTCATGCAGTGGCCGGATCCTGACATCCTCGCACGGCCACAAGGACACAGTCCTGGGATGTCTATGAGGCAACCCATCCCTCCAGCAAAGAGCATTACAGCACGTCTGGGGAGGAGGCTTCAGCATGGAGACTGAGCAACAAGCGGGGAACAAGCCTGGAGCCTGGCATTGATCCAGGAGGAGAAAACATGCCAGGGTCTGGCTGCTTCTTAATGGATCCTATCCATCCCGCAGGGGCCCTCTGTGAAAAGCCAGGAAGCCGTCGTGTCGTGAGCAGCTGGTCCCTTCTGCAGGCCTTTGAGGGGCCACACTTGGGTCTCGTAGGCATATCACATATCAACATCTCCCCACCTCTGCAGGGCAGCGGAATCACTTCATTTGCCCCCAGATTGGAGCCTCTTGAGCCTATAACCCGAGAGCCAAAGCAGGCTACTCTCTGCTCCAGGGCAGCAGAGTTTTGTTGCAGGTCCCACAGCACCCTCCAAGAGCACATATTCACTGGGCTCACGTGGGCTTCACCTTGGGTGTTGTCTCAGGGACCACAAGACCTCTTGCCTCTTCTCTCTACCCCTTTGCCCCCTCTTGGGACAGTTTTTTGGATTCTGGATTAGATGAGGTTGGGAGAAGCCCTTGGAGAGAGTCCTTCTTTCCTCCTACTTGCCACGTCACACAGGCTCTGGGGCTGGCACGTGTTCCCTCTAGTCACACCTAGCATGCCCAAGGAGCCTATATCTCCTTGGCCTCCAATCGTAAATTTTAGGGAAGCTCCCTGCACCCAAATGAAATGGGATTTTGAAGGTCAAAGACAGGTGGACTTCAAAGAACAGCCAAAGCTGTTCCCCGGGAGCATCCTGTGTGTGCCCAAAGTCAGCCCAAATGTCAAGTTTGGCAAAGCCACCAAAAATAGCATCTTGTAGGGCAAAAGAGTCATCAAAGTACAGGGTGGCCGGCCCTGCCAAGATTGTGGAGTGCAGAGCATGGGCATCAAAGTCCCACAGCTCTGCGTGACACCAGCATTAAACACACCCACCCACACCAATACACAGGAGACAGCCTCCAGCCCTGGGGGAAAGAGGGGAGCCTGAGGAAACAGTGAGCATTGAATCAGCTCTCACCCACTCACCACATCCCCCAGCCCTTGTGTCTCATCCCATTGCATGGGGGCCTGCAGGGATGTTAATGGCTTCGTCTTCTCCCCCATTCCGCATCACGGGTATGCTCTTGGGCAGGGAACGGAGGAACAACGCCCTTTCAAATGCTCAGATTGTTGCAGTTTGACATTGCAAAATGGTTTGGAGACAAAATTTGCTTTTTATAGCAGCGTTACTTAACTCGTCCTGATATGGCTGGAAAAGGAAGAGACTAATGTTGAGACGGTTTCAACACTGGCATGGCAGGGCAGGAGTGCTGCAACATCTACTGTCACGCACCTTCCCGGATGTGTGGGCATCTGGTGGGCCGAGCCAGGGCAGCGATGGTCCCAGGAAGCTGCTGGAGGATCATCAACGGCTGCTGGGGAATCTGCAGAGCCCCGCGGGGAGATTAGGCATGTCAGTGCTGAAATGTAGGAGGGGAAGGAAAATCCCAGGGATCTCCCACTCCTGTCTTAACTTAATCCCCTGTTTCCCCTCAGATAAGGCAGGGAGGGGTGTCAAGAGGATGCTGAGGAGTCAAGGTACATTAAGGGAGCTCCTCTCTTTTGGGTGGTCCCATGGCTAGTGTGGGAGCCAGGGCTGGTCCCTAGCCTGCACAAGGTCAAGAGGGAAGAGGAGCTGAGGTCAGGGAGGAGAGCAACACTGAGCTCAGGTGGGGAGCACAGAAGAGGGTCTCGGAGAAGGGGATGGCCTAAACTGACCACTGTTTTTTTGAGGGGAGGGCTACAAGCCTAGACCCCCAAATGGAGACCTAGGCAAGCCAGCCTGTCCCCATGCCTGGGGATATGTCCCCTTGTACTCTCCTTCGAGACATGACTGGGGCTCCTGGCAAATAGGGAGCAGGGGAGCGTTTCACAAGGATCCTGGCCTTGCTGCTCCAGACCGCAGCTCATCTCACCTCCCACCCCTCCGCCCTGCCCTGTCCAGCCCCAGTCTGTTCCCACCTCCAACGCAGGGTCCACCCTGAGCTGCAAGACCTGCACAAGCCCTGACTGTCCCATAAATCCAGGAGACACAGCTGCATCTCCAGGGCTTACCTCATGCGGGATGACATAGGTCTCTGCTAGGGTCTCCCCCCAGGTCCCGTTGGGTTCCTCCGCCTTCTCCATGTCCATTGCTTGCCCGGGCACACAGCCGACAGGCAGCCAGGGATGAGGAAAGCTGCAGCCAGGAGCAGGGCTCGTTGCTATAGCTGCTGGGCCTAAACAAACCCTCCTCCGAGGTTTGGTCAGTGGAAAAGTATTGTCCTCGAGCTGTTTTCCCCACAATGTACACCCAGCACCGGTGTACTCTCCACAGCACAGTCCTGTGAGACACCGGTCAGGGTAGCTCATGCCCCTGGATGATATTCCTGAGTCTGGAGCACCTTCCCGTGCTCTTCAGGGAAACAAGCGTGTGCTCCCTGGAAACAAGGGACTGCAGGCTGATCCAGCCCAGGCACCTGCCCGACCTGGTGCTGAGCACAGAGTCCAGGACAAAAGGGCATGAATCCCAAATGCTGGACCCACCTCTTGGAGGGAAGCACTACAAGAGTGAGCTAAGAGAAAGCAAAGTTTCCCCAAGGACTCCCAACCACTCCAACCCCCAAGCATAGAAGTGGCACAGAGCCAGCCGTCAAAGGGGCTCAGCACCCAGAGGACTGGTCCCAGTGGTGGGAAAGACCTGGTCACAGTGGCAGAGCTGCTCAGCCCCTCCACATTCACACCTGCAGTGTTGCTACCTCTCACAATTTTGGGCTTGATCGCCAGGGGCAATCCTGTCTTTAATAGCCTGATAGACCTTTTCTTTCCCGAATGAACCTAGTTATTGTGAACCCAGATAAACTTTTGGCAGCTGCCAAACCCTGTGGCAACAAGATCCACAGTTCAAGGGACGTTCCCTTTTGTCAGCTGTGAATCCACTGCCGGATCATCTCACCGGGTGCTCCTCGGGTCCCATGTGAGGTGAGGCAGTGGAAATCCTGCCCCTCATGCTCCCCCTGCTGCCCACGGCCGGAAAAACAAGAAAGAGAAAGTCCAGTGGGATGCATTTTCTGCTCACCGAAGCTCGGAGCTCCTGAAAGCCATAAACCGGGCTGCTAAACCCTCTCATTCTGGCCATCTCAGATGTTGCTGCTCTCAGCCTCAGAGAGAGATCATATCGCTGCAAGACTGCTGCCGGCAAGCGGAACAGCTCTGACATGCCTCACAATAGTGCCTCTATGAAGCCTTTGCTTGGGATTTATGGAAATGTTCTTTCAAGCACCTAGAGGGGACAGAAGCCATCTGCAAGGCACCAGCAAGTTCCTGTGGATATGAGCCATGTCACCCACCTCTCAGGGTGCCTCCATAGCTTCATAGGAAATCCAGGCTGGGCGCCTTCACAGGAAACATTGGCAGATGAGTTGGGGTGACCAGCTGTAGCAAGAGCCCGGGATAACTTTGGATGTTGGGCTCTCTCAAGGTTCAGTGGTGTCTGCCATCAGACTGAGGTTCCCTGCTGGTGCACCACAGGCTCATGATTGTCCTAGATGGAGGCAAAATGTCCCTCCACCCCATGGGACATCTCGTTGCAGTTAGCGAGATGCAACGTGCTACAATTGTGATGGATCACACACCGCCGGGCTCTCCTGCAACACCTAGTGTGAATGGGGACAGTCCTGAGCCCTGCTGTGTTGACCTGAGACCTGGTCCCAAGGGCAGCAGGGTGCTGGCGGGCCAGTGTTAGAGTCACCTTGGCCTGGACTGTTTCCCAGGGGTACGTAAAGGCCAGTGGCCATATCGCCCGTGAAAGCCCTGGCCTGTACCAGCACAAGCAGCTTAGCCTGTGCATGACTTGATTGCACCAGTCTGGCTTCTGCCTGTTGTTCTCTGCTGAATTCCTCCCACTTCGACAATAGCTCAGCACTAAGGAGGGGCTGAAATGACCCACGAGTGAGACTTGTGGCAGCGGCTCAGCATGGCATAGAGCTGGTGCTGGGGGACCTCCCAGAATGGAGCCCAGGCGGTGTTCCTGCTGCCATCCCCACACCCCACACAGCTGCCTGCTGCACAAGGCCATGCTGGTGCAGTGTCTGAGCTCAAAACTAATGTTTATTTTGTACTGGAAAGAAAATAAGTCCCTTCCAACATGCTCACAAAGGAAATCGTGTCCACCAGGCTGTGCTCAGACTGAAAAAAGCTCATGTTTTCCATTTATCTGCCTCTGGCCAGAGAGCTTTGGAGTTCCAAACTCATCTCAGTGAAACTGTGCTGCTGAGATCAATATTTCTGCACAAAAGCCTTGCTCCCCAGCAAACTCACTGCAATGAAACACCACTTTGTCCCAAACTAGCCCAACCTCCTGCTGTCCTCTCTCCCTCTGCAGATACTCAGATATCTTTCCTCCACCTCTATTAGCTGCATTTCCCCAGTCTGCTCACCTCTGTCACTTTTTTCCATCCATATTATCTGCAGTAATGCATCAAATTCTGGGCTCCCCAGTGCAAGAGAGACATGGCACTACTGAAGAGAGTCCAGCGGAGGGCTACAAAGATGATGAGGGGACTGGAGCACCTCTCCTATGAAGAAAGGCTGAGGGAGCTGGGCCTGTTGAGCCCAGAGAAGAGAAGACTCAGAGGCGATCTCATCAATGTGTACAAGAATGTGAAGGGAGGGTGTCGAGAGGATGGGGCCAGACTCTTCTCCGTGGTGCCCAGCGACAGGACAAGAGGCAACGGGCATAAACTGAAACACAGGAAGTTCCACCTAAACCTGAGGAAAAACTTGTTTACTGTGAGGGTGACCGAGCACGGGAACAGGTTGCCCAGAGAGGTAGTGGAGTCTCCTTCGCTGGAGATATTCAAAACCCGCCTGGATGTGATCCTGGGCAGTAAGTTCTAGAGGACCCTGCTTGAGCAGGGAGGTTGGACTAGATGATCTCCAGAGGTCCCTTCCAACCTAAACCATTCTGTGATTCTGTGATAGTAAATCCACAATGAGATTCTATGTTGCTTCTGCCATGAGCCATGTCCCCTAGCACAGATCTGGGAGCATTTCCCAAGAGCCCAGACTGGAGCTAACTCTGCTCACCAAGCAGAAGCAGACCTCACCAAGCAGAAGCAGACTTCTCCAAAAACTCCTATCCTGCCCCAAAACAGGACCAGAGACACCTCCAGAGGCTCCGTGAGGAACACAGGCTCTTTCTGATCCAAGGTCAGCTGCCTTAGCCCCCAGCCATTGGCTCTAGTTCAGTTATTTTCTGCCTAATTAGGTTTCGCTTTGTGTTCCTAATTTCTCCGGGGCCCTTTGGATAATTTATCTATCTTTTGTTAGAACTCCCAAAAACACATTATTTACACATTTAATTACCATGCAGATTACCCCGTTTCTGGCAGAGCCTAGCTGGCTTCATGCAAAGCCTGAGTATCAGCTTTGTCGTTCCAGTCTGTAGGAAGGATCCAATTGCCAGGTCAAAAGGCTTAGCAGGAAACTTTCTGCTGGCAGTGGGGCAACAAGAGGAGCCAAGGGACTCTCTGTGAACTCCTTTGGAAGTGGCCCATGATAGCCAGAGCCCTTTTGGAGATGTTATTAGCTGCCTTCTTGCACACATGAGGGGAAGAAGGGAGATTCAGGGGTGTTTAGCGCAAGTCAACGTAAAGGAAGGGAGTCATCTGCAATCTGTAAGCACTGCAATAACCACAGTGGGAAGAAGCAAGTGTCGCCCCAGGCAGGCCATAAAACAAGAAATCAGCTTCAGGGAAACCGCTGTGGTTTGGATGGGGACTTTTTTGCTCTGTACTTGAACCAAATCAAGTGCAGGCCAAGCTGAAGGGCATCAGTGAGACCCATAAGCCAGATGCATCGTGGGCAGCATTGCAGGACAGTACAGAGGCTGGGGATTGGCTCTGTGCTGGACGTTCTCATGTAAGGCATTCCTGCTCTGCTGCATCCAGTCACTGCACTCTGTCCCTTCTCGTGTGTCTGGCACCCTGGCATGTCCCCCGGCACATCTACACAGGGAGAGGGGAAAGCCAGACATGGGCAGCAGGCAGCCATCTGCACACATCAGCCCAGCTCTCAATCTTCCTTACAGCAGGGCATCATCAAGTTAGGGATGCAGATACCAGGGCTGGGGCAATTACCACCTAAGCCTCCTACGGCAGGGAGCATTCGTAGGCCATGTGGATCGAGCAGCAAGCCAGGTAGGAATTACTGTGGGGTGATGGATGGCACACCCTCAGTGGCAGAACAGGTGTGTGTTGCCAGGCAGCCCCAGGGAAGCACAGGCCTGGGACAGGGCTGGGGAAATGCAAGCGTCAATGCACGCACAAGGGAGCTGGAGCAACGCAGCCTCTGGCAGAGCTGCCCAGGACGGCTGTCTTCAAAACTGCATCTGTGACACACTAAGCTCAGGCCCTATGTTTGCCCAGAGACACCTTTTATAGGAAGAAATGACTCACTGCCTAGAGGTACAACCTCTTTGCTCCAGGGAGACGGGGGTGAGGACCGCCATTAGGTGACTCACCAGCACAGGCTGAGAAACGACAGCCCAGGACCAGTTCATATTCCCCGTTCTGGTGTGCTTGGTGATGGTTTGTGAGCTGTCCATGCTTAGCACACCAGTGAACGAGGGCTCAGGAGGGATCAGAGGATTGGCCATGCTGTCCCCAGTAAGAGCCACTTGCTTAACCCTACCTCTAGACGGAGATTTGTTCCAAGAGAAACCGTGAACACCCAGGCTAAGGATGATCAGATGCTAATTTTTAACAGCAGCCCTCAATTTGGCAGCTTCTGAGCCCCTCTCTTACTATAAGTCTGGGATTTCTTACTCTGGAAACCCTAACCCAAATCTTCATGCTAAATCCAGATGGATCCCCAAGGCCAGGATCTCAGCAACATCCCCTGGTTAAGCAGGCTGAAGATGAACTCTACCAGCCCTTAGCTTTGGGTCATGATCAGAACCAAGGTAGTAGCCCCATCTGAAACAGGTCCAATCTCCTGAGGCCTCCTAGGAGGTCTCCTGGTCCTCCAGACCCAGCCAGGCAGGAGGGATAGGCATCCTTTCCCATTAGCTCGTGGGTGCCTGAGCCCCGTGCAGTGGAGGGGGAGCCAGGCTGGTCATGAGGTCCTAGTCTGGCCTGGCCAAACTTCTCCAAACTCTCATCCCAACAGGACAATCAATGGCAGAGGAAGCTTGTGCCATGGGGAGACCAGGTTGCAGGCAGGTTTGATCACTTTGTGGAAGCACCAGAAGATAAACCAGAGTGAGGCTTACCCGAATGACCCATATGGGTATCCAGAGCATGATAGAGAGCAATCAAACTGGGAGCACCAAGGTTGGCAGCATTTGCATCAAGCCCGGACAACCTGTGCTCTGATGTAACCTGGCACAGCTGACTCACGGAGCTGCTTGCTGATAACTGGGAGAGGGCCACGAGGTTATGGCATGTTCCTTGTGCCCTCCCTCTTCCCGGGACGCAAACTGGAGCCAGGCAGATACCCGAAATGAAGGACACCCAGACAGCAGGCAGCAACCTTGCTTAAGATTCGTGGAAGAGGAATTAAGCAAGACTGAGGCAATAGATCCCCTTAAAATCACTGTTGACTCCTAAGAGGTATAAAAAACAGTTCAAAAACCAGTTTGTCATTGCTAATCAAGACAAATTCAGGCTATGAAGCAGCCACTGTCTCCTGTCCTCTGTGTCATACAAAGCTGGTCCTTGGCACACACGTCCATGGATATGGGAGTGTGAATGGGTGGAAGTGTCTCACTTTGAAAGTCGAAGAAAATGAAGTTACCTTCCCCTTCCAGGAGGTCTTTGAGTTCCTGGTGCAAAGGAGAGGCAGCTGGTCACAGCCCAGCACTTGAAATAACCATGGGATGAACATGGTCACAACACGGGGACCCTGCTAGTGGCCTCAATGCAACCCCAGGGGACAGTCACCAGGTGTGATGGGGGCAGCAGGGCTGGCATCTCCCCAGGAGCCTGAAGATTTGCATTTGGCTGAAGCACCTCTCCCAGGAAGCTACCCTGGGATGGGCACATAGGGAGGCTGGTTTCGAGGGCTGGGGACACATAGGGATGGGCTTCTTTGGTGACTGCTCCAAGGTGTGACAGAGGTGTTCAGAGGAAACACAATTACTCCACTCAGTATTTTCCAGCTCTCAGAAAATGAGTATTTGTCATCACAGAAGATGACTGCGAATGACTTCATCTGCTTTGGAAACAGCTGAGTCATTTGTAATTGCTGGCATGCACTTATCAAAATCCTAGTGCTGCTGTTTAATTAATGGGAGCTCCTGTGGCTTGATAGCAGCCTCCTGGGAGCCTTCCTACTGCTTCAGCATGTACATGAGGCCCTATAAGAGCTGGGACTCCACCACCTATGGTGATCCTGGGGATCAGTGCCCCCTCGTAGCCGCAGTGTCCCACTCGCACACTTCCACCCAGAAGCCCTGCCTGCGCTGCTCTACGCTCTAGGCATGTGTGGCTGCAAGCTGGCAGAGGATACGTCAGTCACTCAGATCCAGGATGAGAGGTCAGGCTGCCGTAGGTTGTCCCAGGTCATCCTCGCTGGAGGAAGGGCAGGATTGGCTCCAGAAGGTGGGGGTGCTTGGGCACCACATGAGGGTCCCCATGACACATTCCCTATGGGAAGGGGTGCTGCTGGAGGAAGGATGCTGCCCAACTGCCAGCAATGCTCTGCTCACATTTTGCAAGCCTGGCAAACCACATTTGGCCTTTTGCATCATGGGGACATCTGAAATTGGGCTGTTTCCCTCCAGCTTGGGATGCAACCATCTGGTGAACTAGCCGCCAGATGGCACCAAATTAACTGGCCTCACAGGGACACCTTGGTGGCTGGGGCCTCTGGGCCACTGTGACCATGGAACCACCAGGACCATCAAGCCAGACCCTGTAACCCTTAGCTGCACTACTGCTGTCCACATCTGTCGGGAGCAGCCCAGACCTGCCAGTGTCGCAAAGCCTCCATCCCCACAGCACGACACGCCCATGCACCAGAGCCACAGGCTCGGCCACCACCCGGGGCTATTTGCACTGGATACAGTTTTATTTGGTTTTAGAAGTATCCAGTAAGGCACCCTGCTGCTTTGTGGTTTTGCACTGTTGGTAAACTGAATGATTAAGATTGGATGTTTGCATTTCAGTGGAAATCATCAGATAGTAATGAGTTTGGCCAGGTCTCAGAGCTGCTTTGTTTCAACACAACCACAGGTTCAGCTTTTGCCAGCCTGGGCACAGGAAAGCAGCATCAGTCACTTGTGATAACATCAAACAAGTTGGGTGTAATGTTAAGGAGCCAGTTCCTTACTTGCGTTTTTCAGGGTATTTAATTTACCCAGCAATTTTGACTGAGGTCTTTGAACAGCAAAGTAATAGTGATGGTTCATTCATTTGCTTCATACCTCATTATGAGAAGCTATGGAGGGAACAGATAATATGATTTGCTGCCTCATTAAGAACTGGTAATGGCAGAGAAGTACTAAAATTATTGACATAAAATTATAACAAAGTGCTGAAGTCAGCTCTGGGAATTGGCCAAGGTCACGGCTGCCCGGGGCTCCGGCTGGATCTGGTGTGGGAGGCTGCTGGTGACCAGCCTCCCACACTGGCTGTCTCGTACCTGGCATCAATTTTTGCACAGCCAAATTACTCACTTAAACCCCTCCACCTCACTCATTTAACAAAATCACCTGTATTACAAAGCTTGTTCGTGCCTCGAGGGGGCCCAGCAGTCCCCACAGGGCACCTGTTGTGCCTTTCTCCAGGGCAGGCACTCTCTCAGAGTATTTTTGGCATCTTTGCAGGTGAGTTCAGCTCTGCAGGCTTTTGTGCAGCTGCAGCGTGTGCTCAAGACCTCCGCTTTCACATCAGCTGTGAGTATCATTCCCCACCTGTTTCCCCTCCTCCCACATCATATACAGGTGCAGAACAGCCTTCTCTAGTCTCTGCCTTTTAGGAAGGGCTCTTGGGTGCTTTTCAGGCCCTGCCTTCACCATCGTGCACAGTTGTCCTGATGAGTAGGATTTTGTGTGGTCCCTGGCTGCAAGGCTGAGTCTTTAATCCAAAGAGATTATCACAGCTGCCTTCCCTGCGCTTCTGGGTTTCTTCCTCTTTCCAAGATTTGCTCACTTCCCCTGCCCTTCCTGCTTCATTGATAAGAGCCTTTGTATTAAAACAGTGTGGTTTGGGTTGAAATTCCCCTTGCTAAAGGAGCTGGTGCTTTAGAGCATGGAGGTTGAGACATATGCAGAGAAGAGCCTGGACAGGGATCTCGGGGATTGTAGCTGGCCCTGAGGGCAGCCCATGCCTTAGGCATCTGCTGGGAGGGTTGCTGTACCTGGTATTTGGGGTTTGAAGGGAGGCATGTGTGTTTGCAGCCATTGCAAACCCTGCATGGCTGCCCCTGCTCCCTGGGGTCACCAGCACTCGCTGCTCAAGGGCTTGGAGTGACCGCTGTGCTCTGGCTTTGTACAGTGCCTGGAGTCCTGGAAGCACCAAACCACTGCAAACACGAGCTCATCTGAGATTAAAAATCTCCACTGCACCCTGCTGGGTTTTCATGAAGCTTTCTGGTGTGCCAGACACCTTGTGTGAGGCCCCTGGGTATGGCGAGGATGGGGCAAAGTTCAGATTATCAGGCAAAGCCAAATATTGCCAGCCAAATGCCTGATTTCCAGCCTGGATCCCTTTGGGCGGAGGGTGTATTTTGTCACCCACAGGAAGGGGACCTGGGCCTCGCTGCCCAAGCAGGGGATGCAGAAAGTGAGTGGGCAGGATGCAGCCGGTGATGAAGGTGGAGCACGTTGGCCACCACACAAGGCGCTCCTGTGTAGCCAAGGCTTGAAGAAGCACCACTGCCTCCATCCTGTGTCCATGGGTGTGTGTGCATGTGCATGTGTGTTGGGGCATGTGTTTGCACACGTGCGTGTGCACGGCCCTGGCACAGCAACCTTTGGGCTTTTTAGCCTCAGGTCTTGCACAGAGCTGGCTGGGAAGTAGCATGACTCTCGGCATGGCCCCTGCACCACATCCTTCCTGGCCTGGCTGCACCCTCACTTCCTAAAGCCTCTGGCCAGTAGGCTTCTGGCTCAGCAGCATCCACGGAGCAGGTGAGAGCTATCTGTGGGCCCAACTACATGCACTCATGTGCCCAGGCAGTGCACCCCAACAAAAGCAGATAAGGGGGTGCAAGGATCCCAGTGGGGGCCAGGCTGGGCAGTGCCAGGCTGGGGTGTCCCCCCCACCCCGATGCCGCTCAGCATGTCCAGCCTCCTGTGTGGAGAGGGGGAGTGGAGGGTGGAGCCTGCCATACTACCAGCTCCAGGAGCTGTAACATTCAAGCTTGCAGAGAGACAGAGCCCATCAATGCTGGCAAGGGACCAGGAGGCAAGGGAAAGAGTAGCCACAGCTGGTGGGTGTAGGTGAGAGCTGCCTGGGTGGGACCCAAGCACCCACCATGGAAAGGGCCCAGAGGGACCCAGGAGCAGGACAGGGCTGGGAAGAAGCAGGTGATATGGGGTTAGGAGGAGGGTATGGGTGCAGAAGGGGAGAGCTGGGATCCTGGTGTGATCCCCTGCGCACAAAGCCATGGAGGAGGAGCTGGGCCATCCCTGGCCCTGTTGGTGCTGAGCTGGGACACCCTGCAGACAGCTGGGCACAGGGTCCACTCTGGCCATGGGACCCCCATGGCAGCTACCCAGTGCCTGCAAGCCACTGGTCCTGCTGCTCGTGCTCCTGGCACCTCAGGTAAGTGTTTCCAGGACCCTGGCATGGGGCAGTAGGGTGCACCCCAGGGAGGAAAGGGCTGTGGGGCAAGAGGCTGTGTGGTGACAACCACTTTGGGCTCTGGCCAGCCCTGGGGGACAAAGCCCCTGTGGGAAGGCCCCACCATGGGACAGGTGTCACCCAGCATTTACCCATCCTTGTCCCTTGGGCTTCCCTGCCCCTTTCTGTCTCAACTGCAAGGGTAAAGGCAACCTGCACCCCTGCAAACTGCTCATGCTGCCTCTTTTTGCCTTGAGTGCTTTTGCAGCAGCTTCTTGAGGGGGATTTGCTGAAATGCGGAGCTTGGAAAAGGCAGTCAGGGAGGTGCATGGTGCAGGGATCTGCTGTGCTCTTGGCAGCTTGCAGGGAGCTGGCTGGGGCAGCGCCATTGCTTGTGGGTTCAAGAGGCAGCTCTTGTGCTGAAGGAGGGTTTGAGTTCATGCAGATGGCACAAAGTGACGGACGGACAGCGCGGGAGGCTGTGTCAAGGAGATACCATAGGGAGAGCTGGCACTGAGACCATGTGCTAGACCTGGGCGACACAGGAGGGGACCAAACTGTTTTGCTCCCTGAGCAACGCGTGGCAGTTCTGGCAGCCATTCCTTGCAAATCGCTGCTGAACTTTTCAGACTGATTCAGGGGGAGGGGGCAGGTGAATTAGGCACATGACTGTTTCTGCTCAGTGTTTCTCAGCAAAGCCTTCAGGACTTCTCCCAGCAATGCTTTGCTCCACAAGTTCCCTACCTAGCATAGTGGCTTTAATGAGAATGGAAAGTAAAAGGAAAGAAACAAGAGGAGGAAAGGGAGAGAAGAAGAGAAATGGGAAGAAAGAAAGGAAAAAAAAAGTGGGAAAAGAAAGACAAAACATTTCATATGAGGTTGAGGGCAGATTTCTTCCCGGCTCCCCAGGGGTGCTGTGAGCTTACTCTGGCAACCTGGTGGCTCCTCGGCAATTCCCATCCTGCAGCCCCTCGCTGGCCATAGAGCATCAGCCCCAGCAATGCCGTAATTCAGGGCAGGGGCTAGGGCCAGAGACCCCCCCGCACCCACATGTTTTCCCCTCGGTGTGCCCTGATGCTGCAGCATGGAGGGGTGCTCCTGGTCCTGCCTCCCCATGAGGGCAGGCACTACATGGGTGCCTCTGCCTTGTGCACAGCTGAGAGCCAACTGCTCCCCATAGAGGGAGAACAATATGCCTCGTTAATTAGCATGCAATTAGCAGTGGCTGAACCTTCCTCTTGTGCAGCCTGGGAAGTCCCATGCATTGTGTCAGGGCAGGGGGCTGGAGCGAATGCTGGCAGCACTTTTTTGCCACACCAGCACCCCTGGTCCTATGGGCTTTATAATGAGAATGGTGGAATAAAACTCCATCACAGATGGGGAAACTGAGGCACAGCAAGGGGTGCTGGCTGCCTGGAGGCAGGCTCAGATGAGAGTACAGTGCATCACTCAATCCGGTTCTCCAGCTATTAGCCTGCGTTGCCACAAATAACAAACACCAACAATTTCACAGCTAAAAGGGGCCGTGGTGCCTGTGCCCCATCTGGGTACAACTGTGTTAGCAGCCCTGCTTGCTTTCTCGGGGCTGTGCACAGAAGCTGTCACCCGAATGTGTTTTCCAGGCTGGGAATTTCCTTGTGAAAGGCTTGTTTAGCAGGAAAAGGAAACAAAATCTCCTGGGGAAGGTGAAGGGACTCCACATGAGCAGCTGCACAGTGGGCAGGACAGGGCAGAGAGGAGGACAGGACTCAGCAAAAGGATGTTTTACTGTCCCAGATTTCCTTCCAGCCCCTGGATCCATTTGGCTACCGTCCTCACCTCTGTCTTCCTCCAGCTGGACGTACGCTTCCACCTCTGTCTGCCTGCGTAAAACCATCCATAGCCCATTGAACTGCCTGTGTCCTGGCCCAAAAATGACAAGCCCCATACCCATAGCAGACCTGGCTGCAGCAGCCCGATTTCCCAGCTCGTGGGGCCACGAGTGCAGAAATGCCCTGTAAGTGTTGCCGTATCCCCCCCTGGGCACGCAAATTTCATGGGCTGGCCTCAATTCAGCCTTAATCTTGCATGCCCCAGTTCTTCAGCTGCAAACAGATGGAGGCAAAACCTAAACCTCAGCTCAGCGGAGGAGGCCCCAGGGTGATCGGCTCCGTTGCCCCAACACTGCATCACCAGCCCTTTTGGGAGCCATGGGGCCGGAGCACACTCCAGCACCTCATTGCCTTGGCTCATAAAGCTTTAATAAGATTGGCATGCCCATTTTGAAGCATCTCCACAGAGGGCTGTGGGACAGGAGAAGGGTGAACTCCCGACAGCCGTGGCAGATGGCTCCAGTCAAAACAGAGTGGCCTGAACATGAGCAACACCTACTGCAGGAACAGGTCTGCCCCAGTCAGCAAGGAAAGGATTAGACATGCCTGAATAGGTGGTGTTTGTCTCTACATGGTTCCCTCACTCTGGCTTTGAATGTGCTCCAATCTTCCCTGCTAATGGGGTCAGGCCCCTATGTCTTTAAAGCTCAGCTCCTCTGTATGGTGCTCGCATCTTGGCAGAGCGATGCCCTTAAGCATAACACGCTTTTGGAGCGAATTAGACATAATTGAGCCGGTTCTTCATGGTGTTTACAAGGCGAGCAATACAAAGCAAAGGGAAATGTCAAGGCCCAAAAGTGTGGCTGCATAGATAGGCTCTCCTGTGGCTGGTTGCAGCAGAAATAGCGAATATTGTCTGGTATCCCGCATGGTCAGGCCTTTTAATACCCTGTGTCCTGCTGTCTGTCCATTCCCTCCCCCAGGCGCAAGCAACACATCCCTACTGCTCTATCGTTTTCTATTTCCAAGAGCAAGAGGCTGAATGTCTGCAGATTATCAGAAGTGAAAGCCAAACTCCAGCCTCCCCAGAGAACCCTGGGCAGCAAGGTGAGAGCTGCCAGCTGTGCATAGGGCATGCATCTCTCAGGAGTGCAGCTGAGGAATGCTGAATTTGCTAACAGGCTCTTCAGGAGAAAATCTTTATTAGGGGGATTGCAGCATACACAGTGAATGGAGAAAAAAAAAGCAGGTATTTCCAGGGAACTAGAGAGCAGCGCAGAAGCGAAGGCCAGGTGCAGTGTGCTTGGAGAGCCCTGAAGCGTGTGCTTGCAGGGCAGAGGGAGGCTGAGATTGCAGCAGGGGATCTGGGTGGTCCGAGGGGTACAAATGGACACAGAGGAAAGTCCCTCAGGTTCTGTCATGGCTCCCCTTGAGCAAACCAGCCTGGGCTAGGGCAGGGATGGGAGGTGTCCCTCTGCCCAAGGGCACACCGAGATGCAGTGTGCTCACGATCCATGCTTGTAATCTTCCACCGTGCACCAAGCCCTGCCTGTCAGTGTCTCAAGCCACACAGTACGTGTCACTTCTTAATACTTTACCTTCCTAATTTGGTTAGTTTTAATGCGAATCATGCTTTGAGCAATTTAGTTTTTATGTATCCAGCACTTTTAAGCTGATTAATTGAAAAACAGTTTCAAAGTGCTACTTTTGTACATTTTTAATTGCATTTCAGTTTCCATCCAAATGTAGCTTGGCTCAAATTCCAGGTAAAAATTATCGCCTAGTGAATAAGACATGCGTCATTCAACTGGTTTCATCTAACATAAATATAAAAATGAAGCATCTCGGTAAATGCATATAAACGTGCATAACTGCTTAAGTAACTGTACAGAGATGTAACATATCCTACTTAGCAGAGAAAAGCTAAGCTGATTGAAAAAGGTTCATTTTGCAGCCCATATTGTGTCATATGAGGGAAGGAATCTCACTTTATGGAAATAAACAAGAAGCATGAATGCATAATTAAAATCAATATTTAATTACAGAATCACAGAATGGTTGAGGTTGGAAGGGACCTCTGGAGATCATCGAGCCCTACCTCCCTGCTCAAGCAGGGTCCTCTAGAACTTATTGCCCAGGATCGCATCCAGGCGGGTTTTGAATCTCTCCAGCGAAGGAGACTCCACTACCTCTCTGGGCAACCTGTTCCCGTGCTCGGTCACCCTCACAGTAAACAAGTTTTTCCTCAGGTTTAGGTGGAACTTCCTGTGTTTCAGTTTCTGCCCGTTGCCTCTTGTCCTGTCGCTGGGCACCACGGAAAATAGTCTGGCCCCATCCTCTTGACACTCCCTCCCTTCACATTCTTGTACACATTGATGAGATCGCCTCTGAGTCTTCTCTTCTCCAGGCTCAACAGCCCCAGCTCCCTCAGCCTTTCCTCATATGACAGATGCTCCAGTCCCCTCATCATCTTTGTAGCCTTTCACGGGACTCGCTCCAGTAGTGCCATGTCTCTCTTGGACTGGGGAGCCCAGAAATGGACACAGTACTCCAGGTGAGGCCCCACCAGGGCTGAGGAGAGGGGCAGGATCACCTCCCTCCACCTGCTGGCAACACTCTGCCTAATGCACCCCAGGAGACCATTGGCCTTCTTGGCCACAAGGGCACACTGCTGGCTCATGTTTAACTTGCTGTCCACCAGCACTCCCAGGTCTTTCTCTGCAGAGCTACTTTCCAACAGGTCAACCCCCAGCCTGTGCTGGTGCGTGGGGTTATTCCTGCCTAGGTGCAGGACCCTGCACTTGCCTTTGTTGAACTTCATGAGGTTCCTCTCCGCCCAACTCTCCAGCCTGTCCAGGTCCCTCTGAATGGCACCACAGCCTTCTGGTGTGTTAGCCTCTCCCCCCAGTTTAGTATCATCAGCAAACTTGCTGAGGGTGCACCCTGTCCCATCACTCAGGTCACTGAGGAATAAATTGAACAAGATTGGAGCCAGTTTTGCTTTCTTCCAGTCATGACATTTGCTTCCTTCCAGTACTCAGGCACCTCTCCTGATTGTCATGTCCTTTCCAAGATGATGGAGGGTGGCCTAGCAGTGACGTCTGCCAGCTCCCTCAGGTCTTGTGGGTGCATCCCATCAGGGCCCATGGACTTGTGGGTGTTAAGTTTGCCCAAATGATCTCTAACCCGATCCTCCTCAACCAAGGGAAAGTCTTCCTTTCTCCAAACTTTCTCCCTGATCTCCCCAGTCTGGGCTTCCTGAGGGCTGACCTTACCAGTAAAGACTGAAGCAAAGGTGGCATTCAGTAATTCTGCCTTCTCTGTCCTCTGTCTCTAGGGTCCCTGCCCCATTCAGCAGCGGGCCCACATTTTCCCTAGTCTTTCTTTTGTTACTGATGTATCTGAAGCAGCCCTTCTTGCTGTCCTTGACATCCCTTGACAGATTTAATTCCAAATGGGCCTTGGCCTTCTTCGTCGCATCTCTGCATACTCGGACAACATCCTTATAGCGTGGCTTGTCCCCGCTTCTACCCCCTTACTCTTCCTTCTTCTGTTTGAGTTTTGTTAGGAGTTCCTTGTTCATCCCTGCAGGTCTCCTACTCACGTTGCTTGACTTTTTACTAGTAGGGATGCACCGATCTTGAGCCTGGAGGAAGTGATCTTTGAATATTAATATTTAGGAGTGTAAAAGAATTTAGCTGTGTATATATATATGTAGATATATGTGTATATATATATATATATATATATGAATCTTTATATTCTCAAAACCAGAAAATGATCCTTGGTCCATTTTATTTGCCAGAATAGATGGTTTTACATGTTGATACATTGGTTCATTTCTACTGAAAAAGCTGGGTCATTCTTTCTGCTCTAGCAAAGTGCGTCCCAGAAGGTCTTATTTTGTAACTGAAAACCTTCTGTAGATTTCTCAGATGCCCTGAGGCATCTAAATGACAGAAGATACCTATATGGAAGTACCTGAATCACTCCTCTATATCATTCAGAGCATCCAGTGTGGGGTGAGTCCTACCAGTAATATTCTCATTCCCCTGTCCAGTGTCCCACTGTGAACAGTCACTCAGATTTTGATACACATACAGCCTCTGGATAATCCTCCTTTAAGAGAATTAGACCTTTGATCAAAGAAACTTAATGCTGTTTTTCACCACTCTTGAAGAATATAGCAGCAGGAGGCAGAGATATTTCTGATTTGTACAGGGATAAGCAATAGATAACAACTTGTGTCTTCCCACAGTCCTCTCTTGCACACATAGTGTGTCTAATGCTCCTACTTCTGATATAAACTGCACTGAGTGAAAGAAAAATTGGTGTCTTATATCTGTGAGAACGTATATGGAGATCACAAATCCAAAATTGTCCTCTATTCCTAGAGCATAGCTGGTATGAATTCACCTATCTGTTCTGAAACAGGACCATCATTCTGTTGTAAGCAAGTAGGATATTTTCAGTGTAAAAATCCTCACAGAGCAGGAGCTAACTGCAGTATGTCAGTGTTCACACAGATGACTGAGTCAGTCATGAAAGCCTGTTCTCAGTAACACTGATGAGGAAAATGTATCATAAAACACAGGGCAAATAACAGCCATGTTCAGGTTTCATGTTTTTCAGTTGATATTAAAAACATCTTGAGCTTTGCCTCTGCTCTTCAGTTTCTCCTGCTCTGCCCCTCTGTTTTTGCTCACATCCCTTGCTTCTTATCTTTCCTTCCCAAGACACTGAAGTTTCTTTCTAAGATGATGATTAGTGCATTTACCCCAAGGCACTGCTTTTTCACCAACTTTTAACTAGGCCTTTGTGTTTATCTAAGCGTCCCCCAGGGGAGGCACTGGGTTGTAGGGGCTTGGGAGAAAGCTAATCTTTTACTAAGAAAGTTTTTAGTCTCTCGAGTAAGCCTAATCCCAGAGGTCCTTGTTAGCAGCACCTCTGCTTAATTGCTTTGTACTTCTTACTGAAGACAGTTTTTCTGCTCTCTGAAGGAAAGGCAAGATCAGGTCAAGCTGACTGTAAGCCAGGCTAGGAACACTGGTCATTCTGGGGACTGATGGATCAGATAGCCATAACACCCTTGTAATATCAGAGCTGCAGAAAGTTAGGGATTTTCCCAAACCTGCAAACAGTCCCAGGGGCTCTCAGTGCATGGCAGTGGGGTCACTGGGCCAGCATGCATCCGCATGTAGATAGAATTTTGCTTAGCCCTGAACAACGAAAACTTAACCTTTAGTAACAACTCCCAGACACATTGACCAAAGACAGCAAAGACAGCTTCAGCTTAAGGGTCAGAGACTATATCTAATATTCCTGACAAGTATATATTGCTTCATCCAAAGCTGGTACGCTCCTACTGAGTCAGGCTCAAAAGTTTAGAGCCACATGCTCCAGCATAAATCAGAAGTATCTACACTATAACCAGCAGGGTAGAATGCAAAACAGGAATGAGTGCCCTGGAAACCTTAGGGCTAAACCACCTCTTCCTCATTATTCCCAGTACATTGGGAGTATACAGAGATTGCTCCTTTCTTGTCAATGTGCTGATTGTCTCCTTTATACCAGAGTCTACCAGTAAATTCAAGAAAGTGCCTCAGAGTGAGAAGGGAATAGGACCACACCATTCAGTTACAGATTCTTTCCCCTTTCTGGTCCCTGGGCAAGGCATTGTCAACGTATATCCAAGGCATGACAGGCTCTTACTTCCAGTCTAGTCCCCATCAAAGTGGTTAAAGGAGTTTGCCAGCTGAAAGCAATTAGTGACCTTGCATGAAATTTATTGATAAATCACAATCTTGTTCCAACCAAATCAGTCCAGAATTCTGTACCCAGACCATGCTGGTGTGATCTACATGTGTTAACCCTTTGGCCTAGCGTGGTCCATCCATTTTACCCCAGTAACTCCACTTAGTTTTCAAGCTTAGAACTTTCCTCTCGAGTGTCCTATCCATGTCTCCACTATCATGGCCTGTTTCATGTATTTTAAGCCATTAATGTCCTGCTTTGTTTTATCGATGTTATTACATTGTTCTAGACATGTCACTCACACTCCAGTTTGATTAAATCATGTTACTTCATTGCTATCTCCTGCTCCTCATGACAGCCCACTTCCTAACTTGGTGCATTGTTCCAAATGTAGTTCTTATCTGTTTGACTTGTGTTACCCTACTCTGGTACATTCAGGCTTTCCCCTTCTCCAGCTTAAACTGTCCAAGCTGATGCAATACCTTTGCTTAGCCTCTTCATCACGTCCTATCGCCAATTACTAGTACATCCTTAGTCTGAACTGATCTGTCCCCCCAAATGACGCATTGACTGTCATCATTTCCCTAGCCTTTGCCACTCATCGGATATTATTTTATCCTGCTGCCCAGCTTGGCTTGACCAATACGATCCATTGGCTTTGACCACTTTCCTCGTCCTGCCATCTTTCTACTGTCCAATCTGGCCTCATCCATTTTTCATTCCTCCACTGCTTCGAGTTAACCTACTAATCTGGCCTCTTCCACCCCATCAAAGCATCTTGTTGAAAGAACACATCTGATTCCTCGTCATACCTGACCTTTGAACCTAAATCATTGTTCCAAAATTCACTATGTTGTCCTGGCTTGGCCTATCTGCTTCAACACATTGCCTTATCATGCTCCACCTGTGTTACCTGCACCACTGGTAAGTGCTACTTCACCACACAATTTGGCCTTTTGAATGCAACATAGCAATCTGCAAAGACACCTCAACCATCTGACTTCGTATGGTGCAACCCTACTAGCCATTCCTTCTCTCCCCCAGCTTTGTCCATTTTTGCTACCCCACTACCTCAGCTAAGATCAGCAGAACTAACTTGTTCCTTGCCTTGGTTCATTTATGTTCCCCCACCTCTTAGAAGATCACATTGGATTAAAGCTAGCCAAAAGCAATGTCATGTTCAGTAATGGAGTTATGACAGTCAGCATCAACTGTGCTTCACTTTTTTGGTAACTCCACATGCAGATCCCTTGGGACTTATTTTCTTGGTCCACAGTTTTCAGAGTGCATCTGCACTGTGATTCTCCTGACATTTGGCTGTGTGAAGACTGTTATCAAACCTGTAGGCACAGAGTAGGAAAACAGCTTTTAGTATACTTCCATGTGAGATGTAATAGAAGGAAAAAGGTGATAGAGGTGCCAGTTGTCTGAGCTGATTGTCTGGGGCCGGGGGAAGCAAAAGTACATGGCAAGAGACGCGGAGAGGAAATGCTGTTTGCTACCTGAGGCTTATACTAAATCCCATCCGTGAGTGACTTGCAGAACTCAGACTATTCCAGGGTTATGAGCTAATCAGGTTTGAAAGTGGCTCTGGATTTGGCTGAGCAGACAGCTGCAGCAAAAGATCTTTGAGGTATTTGGCTGTAAAAAGCTGTAAGATTTACCTAACCCTCCTTGGTGTACCTACATTAAACTGCTGTCCCAGGTTGGCCTCTTAAATATAACTGATTTACCTGATCATTATATCAATGTCAACGCACTGCTCCATTCTGGCTCACCCAGCATGTACTGCTATTTGGTATGCACATGTGTTTTGCCACGGGCCTGGCCTCATTCCCCAGTTGTGTTCTATGTCCTGATTTGGTCTCCTGAACATAAACTACAGTCTTTCCTTAGCTTGATCCATCACTTCTGTATCCTGCACATTCCACATTATTCAACTCTTATACAGATTAGCAGTCTCTAAGCCATTGCCTGGCTAAGCACTTTCCTGCTACTGTGGCTTGGTCTTCACTTGCTCAACTACTATTTATTCTGACCATGATGTATTTTATTCATGTGAACGTGTGACCAGCTGATCTGACTTTGGTCTCCTCTCTTTACCTGAAGCCTTCATATCCTACACTCGTGCCAAACCCACCATGTCCAGCTCCTTCAGTCACAGACAGTTACCAACAGTTTCCAGACGCCTGACAGTGGCAAGACAACTTCTTTGATCTCGTCCATCCACAGTGATCTACAGCTCTGTAAGCCCATCTTTCTGCTGGGTAAAGCTGGGTGTGGAAGGGCTAGAGGGAGATCACTTTAGGTTTTCTGCTGTTTCTGCTGTCTCACCGGCAAGTAGTAGTTTGCAATGAACCCTAACAGACGCTAGAGGGAACCAGTAGCCTGAGGATTTGCTGCAGACAATATCTCCGGAGACAACTTCTAGACCTCTGTCTCTCAATATCATTGCATTTTCCTTATTATATTTTTGTTATGTCACTCTAAACAAGTTTTCAGTATTCCCACAGGAAAGAAAGATGCAACTGAGTTCAAACTCTGTTAATTGATGCTCTCTATGCATAGCAGAAGTGTCATTATGGATTACATCCAGTCAAGTTATTCCAGACTTACTAAAGTTAAAGGGAAAGTCAAACATGTAGCAGTCTAGATTGACCTAATTAAAAGCTCTTATTTTACTTACAGCAAGAAATTCTTCTCATTAAACCAAACGCACTGGAGTTTATAGAAAGTGTGTTAGTTGATAGTGTATGGGCACTTGGCCCCTGATTGCTCTCATTGGGCCATGCCGAGGTACTCCTGAAATTCAATCACAAAATAATAGAATAATTAAGCTTATAAGAGTGGAGGACATTCTGTTCTGTCCTTAAGAGGGCTGGGATTCCCAGGGAATGTATGGTAGTAAAAAGCCCACTTCCAGTCTGCTCCCTGAATCTCTTCTGAAAACCTGACCTGAACAGCCCTAATGTAACTAGCCCTAGTCCCCAGGAAAGCAGAATACCTGCAAATCCTTTGCCCTTTTTCGATCTGGCACCTGTTTGTGATTCCATGAGGAGCTTTGTCACTAGCTATATCAGGAAGAGAGTGGAGTAGGAAGCCTGAAAGGTGTCAAAGGTGATTCCTAGGGTGATGGGAGTTTTCCAACTCATCAACAGGAGGAGATTCAGGAGAAGGTGTCTGTGTTATTGGGAGAGCAAGGTTATCCCTTTTTTTCCAGGGAAGGCTTTTACCAAGCCCCAGAGGTGACATACATAATCATTGTCTGATGTTTGTTCTGGGGTGTTCTGCCAGCAGGTTGAGGGGCTGGGATGGGAAAACAGCTGGAAGCAAAGGATTGAGATCTCCTGGGAGTAAGTACCATAAAATTTACCTGCTTCATCATTCAAATGTAATCTACCACTAGTAATCTATAAAACTACAAAACTACTATTAACTACAAAACAGCCTTGACCATTTCAATTAAACAAGCGGTCCTAGATATCTTACCTATTCATAGTGACACCTTCTGAACTGTCTTACTTCATGTATGTCTTCTCAATTCCATCATTCACTCCACCACAGTTAACTCAGTATCTTGGCCTATCCCATCTTCCTGAATCAAAGGGATAGATTTGGCTCATACATGTTAGCCAGCTGTTTCAGGCTGGCTCAGCCGCTGGGCAACATCACAGCCCCATACTTGTAGTTTTAACCTGCCGCAGATGGAGTGAGGAGGAGTGATGCACTTCACTTGGTAGAGAGAAGCAGCAATATGTTTTATTGGTTTCACAGAGTACAATCGTGAGTGAGACAGTGACTTAACAAGGGACGAATGGCAAGGTTCAGCTGGGTTATTTACTGCATGGGGGATAGGGTCAGGTGATCATCTTAAGGAGGCCCTCACGTTGAGTCATGAGGATCAGAATGGACCCAGGGGATCCAATCCTAGTCCCGGACTTGGTCAATGGTTTATATCTAAAGATTGTGTGCACGAACAATCAGAGATATGACTTAGTAAGGTTTGCGAAGTAAGTGTCAAGGAGGCCCTCCCTTGGTCTAAGGTTTGTATCTAGGGACTATATCTAAGGATTATGTCTAAGGATTGTGTCTAAGGATTACGTCTAAAGATTATGTGCACAATCAGTCAGAGAGGTAACTTAACAAAGTTACACAATTTTAGCATGCTATCAGCGTCACTTACCAATGATCTGTTGCAGGTAAGGAATCTCTTGACCTCGAGGAGTAACCCTGAGAGGCATCTGTGCTCAAGAGAATGTTCTGCAGTGCGGCCCGTCGTCGTGCAGGAAAGCTCAACGGGCTCTGGACCACCCTCTATTTATGGGGTTAAGATGATTTACTTGTAGTCATATTTGCATATTAGACGGTGCTCAGCTAGCCCCTGTCCAGGTGTATTTGCATACTAGATGGATTTTAATTGGTGCATGCTCAGTTAGCCCCTGTCCAGGTGCTGTTTACAAGCAGGTGACTGAAGAGTGAAGAAGAGCACATTGGGCGGGGGGGAGGAGTGCACCATCTCAAGGTGATGTTTAGGCTGAAGGGAAAAAAGAGCACATCACAGTGGGGGGGAAAAGGAGCGCACCATCACATAACCCTACTCTCTTGCTTTTTACACTGCCTGCACATTGTATCTAGATCTGGTTAAATGGACTTTTGGGGAAGGCCCTGAAAGTTAGATGGCAATAGAGAATTGATCTATTCTCTGCAACCCATCAGTCTGGACCAGTAGCTAGCAATACAGTGGAGGGATACACCAGATACTTGTACTGCCATTCAGACGGATCTCAGCAGGCTGGAGAAACAGACTAACAGGAATCTCAGGAAGTTCAGCACGCACCCCAGGCACCAGTACAGCCTGAGGACTGCCTGGCAGGCAAGTGGCTTTGGGAGAAGGACCTGTCGGTCCTGATTTATGCCAAGTTAAACATGAGACTGAAATGTGTCCTGGAGGCAAAGAAGGCTGACGGCATTTTGGAGTGCGTTAGGAAGAGCATTGCTAGCAGGGTGAGGGAGGTAACCCTTCCCCTCCCCTCTGGAGGAGACCACATCTGGAGTGCTGCATCCAGGTGAGGGCTCCCTTGTACAAGAAAGTCATGGACATACTGGACTGAGTCCAGCAAAGAGCCATCCATGCATGCAGGAGCAGCTGCATGGATGAACAAGGAACTCCTAACAAAACTCAAACAGAAGAAGGAAGAGTAAGGGGGTAGAAGCGGGGACAAGCCACGCTATAAGGATGTTGTCCGAGTATGCAGAGATGCGACGAAGAAGGCCAAGGCCCATTTGGAATTAAATCTGTCAAGGGATGTCAAGGACAGCAAGAAGGGCTGCTTCAGATACATCAGTAACAAAAGAAAGACTAGGGAAAATGTGGGCCCGCTGCTGAATGGGGCAGGGACCCTAGAGACAGAGGACAGAGAAGGCAGAATTACTGAATGCCGCCTTTGCTTCAGTCTTTACTGGTAAGGTCAGCCCTCAGGAAGCCCAGACTGGGGAGATCAGGGAGAAAGTTTGGAGAAAGGAAGACTTTGACTGCAAACTCGTATCAGATCCCATCTTACAGGCAGCAAGGATGCTGCTGCCTTATCCATGAGACACATGGTCCAAGTGAAAGCAACTGAATTAATTGGTAGTACTTCATCCTAGTGTCTCATTTCATAGGAACAATAGCAATTAACAGACCATAGTCTTCTGGCTCCTGTTTGCCCTCATGAGATCATATTGATTTATTTGTACCATGTGTTGATTTGGCTATATTGGCTACATTTATACCGTAGGTTCACCCTTGACTGTTCCTGTCCACTGCAACAAAATTGTCTCTGCTTTTGCAGTGTTGCCATGTCCTTGACATAATATTGTCTTCTGAGAATTAGCGCTCTCCCAGTTCTTAGATATTGTTCAGAGGATAGCGCTGGCCAGGAATCAGTCACAATAGTTTACTTGCATGCAGTCAATTATTTTTAGAAGGTAAAAGAGAGTAATAAGATAGGTCATGACTGGTCTGTACTATCTTAGGCCAAGGCAGTTCTCTGGCATTGTTCAGTGGTTATGGACTGACCCACTCATTCAGCACTGTGAGTCCTCCTTCCCTTTGAATTTATGACATTATTTCCAATTTTCACAGCTACAAGTAAATGATTATTTCTATTGCATAGTTTCCAAAAGCAATTAAAGGGACGGAGAAGTCAAAGTCAGCCTGGTTTTCTGAGTGTATGTTGAAATCCAAGCAGAAAAGTCTTTCCCTGCTTGAGCTCAGCCGTAAGGACAAGTTATCTGTGTCTCCTTCTCCTCTGAGAGATCAGATGTGGCATTGCTAAGTCTAACACAAAAAAAAATTTTCTCCTCCAACCCTGCAAGCAGCCTGGCAGGTGGTAGCCATGAATATAAGAGATTTTGCAGCCGCTCAAGATTTTCCTCAGGAGCAGATTTACAATGAAATAGGAGTTATTTTCACTGTGCATGAGGCCACTGCAAAGCTGGCCTGAAGAATTTCATTTTCTCACTCCATGATAAACCACTTCTACTGACCCCACCTGGTGCCACACACAGTGGCAGAGATTGTCCTAGCCCGGAATATCATGTTGAACTCTCAAACACAGGATAAAAAAATCAAACTGGAGCAAGAAATGATTGTGAACTGAGCACAGCTGATGCTATCTGGGGACTCTACCTCTTTTTCCAGACCAAATCTGCAGCCCACACTCAACATGCACTTTTTCTCCACTATCATGGGGTCATATTTAAAAGGATTAGGGCCTTCATTCTAGTGAAAGCCACCTCAGCACTTACTCCACCAATACAAATAAGACAAACATCTAGTTAGCTCTGATTAAACAGATGTAATTTGGACCATGAGACATTGTGGTGACAGAAATGCCAAAGGAGAAAGACAGATCTACCCAGCTGGTAATAAGTTCTACCAAATCCTGATAATGCATTCAAATTTGGTATTATGCTCTCACAACAATTTATGTTCAGTCTGCTAATACCTGTTCATACTGAGGCAAGAAAAAGACTATTGATATCAGAAAGCAAGGATTCCTGAAGGTATTGAAGGCAGGGAGAAACTAATCTTAAGCATGCTTCCCAGAGCCATTTTTGAAAATTCTCCTTGAACTTTCTTGGCTTGGTCTGTCTTGCCCTCTGGTGAAGGGGACACCATATGGGATTTATTTTGTCTGTTTGCAGCTTTGACTGGATTTGGTTGCCACCTTTCTGCTGTTTGTCAGCAGTCCCCAGAGCAGCAGATCACAGAAGACAGCCTGTGACTCTTACCTATGTGAAGAATATCTGGGAGATATTCCAGCTGTCAGAAATGCTGCTTATGGGAGGCAGTGTGTGTGTGTGGGGGGGAAATAGGAAAGGTAACATCACATTTTTTATTTAATTGTTCTGGACTATTTTATTCATGTTAAAACAGTCCCTGGGTTCAGCACTGCCGGCTGAAAACAGTTTCAGCTTCAGTTTCACACCATCATCATCCAACCTGAACAGTTACCTGAACAGTAACCTAGAGAAGTATCTGGTCTAATCTATTCATACACACTCTCTACTTATCGCTATAAGCCAATTAGGCCAAAGCAGGGAGATTGCTTGAATGGAGCAATTTCAGCTTCCTTTCAACACCCAACTGAAAAGTTTGCTGTTGTTGTGATCCCAGATACTAGCATTGAGACTGGGGAGAACTTGGGAAGGCTCCTTGTCCTTATTTGCTGTCCATCCACAGTACAATACTGCCCATATTGCCTCCTATCCTTCTTCCGCTGGAGGTGGAAAATTTATCTTCAGCTGCTACAGGCAGTAGCTGGAGATGCTAAGTGCAGATGGAGCAGTGAGAAGATTCAACTGCAAGAGTGGCTGTTTTGGTGGGGGGGTATGTGGTCAAAATTCAGTTACATGGTTCTTTTGCAATAAAGACCACTTCTCAATAGCGGAATTAAAAGCTTCCACTGATGCAGCTCCTGTCATAGGTGTCATAAATCAGGCATGACTGAACCTGGCACAACATATGGTTCAAATGGCAGCAATAGACTGAGTATTGCAGGGAGGAGAAGTCACACAAATCAGCCTATACCACTGCTGTCTTCTAGCACAGGCGTGTTCCCAGTTCATCAGTTCTGATCCATAACCACCACCTGCTCCAGATATGTTAACTCTTTCCATTTTGCTGCATTATTATAATTCTTTTTCGTTTCTCTGTATTAACCCTCTGCTTCAGTCTGGTTCTGCCACATTGCTTTGACAATCTCTCACAGCATGCTGAAAGAAACGGGAGAAATATGATTCATGTATACTAACCATCTACTCTTTCTCCCATGGACAGACTACTTCAGGAAGGGAAGTCAGTATGAATGGATCACATCAGCTATCCTTAGAACCTAGTTTCTAAAATCTCTCCCCAGTATAAACTGAGATTTCAGTCAAAGCACTGGAGTTTCCTTTGCTAGCGGCAGCTGCAGTATCATCCTACCTACTGAATTACATGCAGACTGCAGAACTTTTTTCCACTTGTTAAATACCAGAGGAGAATGTCTCACAGTAAATCAACCTCCTGTAGATGTTAAATCTAGCTAAGTGGATTTTAAGATGGCCTAGGGTATGGCCAGGAATTCAGATGGCAAGGAAAGGAAAGAGCCCTATAGGGAGCAGAAGCTGTAAGATTAGTCCAATTTCATTACCCATATTTAGTCCATGTCTCTCTTCATCTCAGTATTGAGTTTGCTGCTGATGTGACAGAAATCTGTTTCAAGAACATAAAATGTGCTACAGGATGTTACCATGGAGAAGGAGAGCTGCCACTGCAGGTTAGAGAATATACGCTGTGTAAGAAAGGCTTACATAGTCCATAAAAAAATCCCTGCTAAGTCCTAGTAGTTAGCCATATGCAGCATCAAGCTTTCTTTTGGACTGGATGTCATGAGCTAAGCAGGTCTGAAGGTGGGCTTGAGTCTTGAAGTCAGTTGGCAGCAAGTAACAGCAACCATAAAGGTCATCTTACTCCATTTTATTTCTAGTACAGTTCAGCCATATTACACCACTTCTTGTGTTACTCGGTTAAATCTAATCGAATGTTCCAGTCATGTTGACCAGCGTCACCTGCCCTGTGCCATCCATCATGGCCTTATGTCTGACCTATATCGTGATGCTTTCTCTCTGCCTGGCCCATTCCATCCAAGCTATCCTAGTATGTTGGCCTGTTTGATCCACCTTAGTTTACTAATCCTGTCTGTTCCATCTGAGTTAATAGTATATCCCAGCCTTCTCCATTCATGATGATCTGATGCTTAAAGCTGATTCAGCCACCCTGCAATAAAGATGTAATCTATTCTGTCAGTGTAGACTCAGGCCAGTTTGCCATGATGCACTACCATTAACCTTCTATCCTGAACAGGATTAACCTTAGCACAAGGAAATAATTTGGCTGGAGCTCTGATTTTTCAAGATTAGCAAAATTTTCATACCTTAATACGATCCTGGCTCCTAAGGCAGAGCATTTGGTACTCCTTATTCCCAGTGACTGAAAAAGGTCTTCTCTGTGCGTTATGTCTTCATTCCTTGCTCTAATGGTGGTGAGAAATGTATCTCCAGTCCCCATACACATGGGACAGGGAAGCTGCCTGGAACAAGAAGCCATGGACAAGGGAGATTAGCCAGCCCTCAGAGACGATGCTGCAGTAAACTGGGACTGTAGAGCTTGTGACAGGAAGTCTTGTTCACCCTTGCTGAACAGTGAGAGTGAGAGACTTGCCACACCTTGCCTCCTGAGGTGTCAGTTGTCACATGTTAAACCGGTTTTACAGTGGCGCAGAAATCAGACTGCAGCAGAGGATTAAGTCCAGCAGAGAGGAGATGCTTGAAAAATAATGTTACAGCACTGCCCTTGCCTAGTTTGCTGGTATTATCTCATTATTCAAGCCTGGTCTATGCATTCTAATGTAATTCAAATGGGTCTATTCATACTGAGAAATTTCTATCAGTTATTCTACTTCGTATAGTTCAGTCTATAGCTTGTTCTGTTCACCTTAACTGATTTGCTTGCTTTGGCCTGACTATAGCAATTCAGATTATCAGGTTACTTTAGCCACCCTGCTCCACAAACATTTGTCAGGAAGCGATCTGCAGCATATGGATTCCTTGTTTGGCCCATCCTCAGTAACCGTCTATGGCCCATCCCTTGGGCAAACCAGGCTTGAACATGGACTTGCTTTCTTGCTCTGTTTTAGAATCCAGAAATTACTCTCAAGGAATGTAGATGCAATAAAAGGACTAATAGCATCAGAAGGCTGGGAATGCCAGAGAAGACTTACAGAGCAAAGAACACCATATTCATCACAGCTCCTTTGAAAATGCAGCCAAGTGAACCTTTAAGAGAGATTGTATCATCCACCTAAAGCTTCTGCATATCCTGGCTTATTTGTGCACTCTGAATCTGGTCAGGTCAGGTCCAGGCATGCTATCTCACGTTCTGACTTGTGCTATCAGCTAAATTCAGAAGCCTCGTTTGCCGTTCAGTGTGAGGCAGAGCATTTGGAACTCTGTTCCACTACCTTCTTTCCATATTTCCATAACCCATATACTCCCTGTATGACTGTCATCCTGGAATAAATGGAATGAGTTACTGTCAGTCTCTTATCCTCTAGACCAAGTTGCTTCATCTATTGCCAGGTGTCTACCACCTCTCTGAAAGGATGCCTGTCTTACACTTCTTCCACAGCTATTCCCAATAACTGTTTTGGAGTAGCATTGTTTGATTCTGTATGCCAGATACTTAACCATCCATTTTATAGTGTAGAGAACTCAATGCCTGGAAACACTTCCTATTCATCTGTAGTTAACCAGTGTGACATTACCTAGAAATTTAGATTCTTTTACACAGGCTTGTAAGGAATTCTAGATGATTACTTCAGATGTAGAAATTTGTCTTTCAGAAATTTTAAATTTATGTGTCGTGAATCTTTTGACCAATGCCAATATTAAAACTTAGGTAAGGCAGACACAGATTGAGTCCAGCCATTGCATAAAAGTATGAGGCCTGGAGTCCTGAAACCGCACCCCCTTTCTCCTTTTACTTTTCAGTATAAGGCAGCTCATGCTGATCCAATATCTATTTCCTCTTGGGCTAATATTCCTCACATCTTTTGCCGTACTCTTGTCTCGTTATGAACATCAAATGGTATTTCTGTTTCAGTAAATCTATTTTGATGCTCTTTTATTCACTAGCGTCTTACGTGACAATCAGGACTTCACTGAAGGAGCATGGCTGGATTCTGGGACCTCTCTGTTCTCTTTTCTTTGGACTCAATTTAGCAAGGGATAGGAAGGGTAATAAGGGTTCAATTTCCAAAAAAGATGGGGGCATAAGGACCAAGATTCATGCTACGTAACTACAGCAACAAGCAACATGCCTAAACCAGTTGTGCACAATCTCTTAATTCTCCAGTGAAAGAAATAGCTCTTTCAGATGTGGACTGAAACATCAAGAAGAAAAGTACCAGTCATATAGAAACACTTGGATATGCCTAAAAAAAGAAGGAATGTCATCTGAGTAGCACAGGTAGAGAAAGACCTGGAATGATTTCTCTGAGAGAAGGGTTCCAAAATCTTAGAAAAAATGATGAAGATGTACCAGATGTCAGAGAAAGAAGCATGTCAGTCTAGAACTTGTTCAATCAGTGATGATAAGAATAGGCTTACTAGCAAGGGTGACCAACAGGTGATATGCTGGGGAGGAGCCTGTATGGCCTTTCCTTGATGTGTGAGACAATTGTATAAACTTTAGCTTTATGTTGATTGGTACAAAAAGGAAACTAACTGTTGATTTTTAAGGCAGTTGGCTGAAGCTAACAGTAAAATGATCTGATGTGCTGAAGAACAATGGTGGTTGGATAAAATCATTGCAAGAGAAATGAGGAACTCTAGTAACCTATGTAACACCTAGATCAGAGATCACCAATATAAGTGGAAGTTGTAAAAAGTCAACTTTAGGGACATTCCTCCAAAGATCCCAGAGGACATCCTCTGGTGGACCCAACCACTGACTGCAGAAAAGAGAAAAAGAGGACCCTACCTTTGCTGCATGTCCAAGGCACACATAGCGACCCTGGTCTGGATCAGTAAGAGAGTACCCCTGGAACAAGGACCGCTGGCCACCCAGCACAGGTGCTGCCCACAGTGAGTTGTTGGGCAGTGTGCGAGGGCATAAATACCCTGGTGTTGCTACACTGAGATGTTGATGGCTAGCAAGATGGTGCAAGTTAGTCTTTGAATGAGCTTGTGTGGTTTGTATTTGTATGACTGTGTATGTTGCTCTTATGTTAGGTTAGATGATATTGTTTGTGTATTATTGCAGCATTGGTATTAAGATTAACAATAATAGCTGAAATGCTACTTTGTGAAATAAAGCATGGTATAATTCAATATAACTTGTGTTGGCTGAAATTTGATTCAACCACCAGTAGGTTGGGAAAGCATGTCTGCGTTTGTGTATGCATATGCATCTGCGTGCTTGTTCTCTGAGCACCTATAGATGTGTACATTTGCCTGTATGCATAACAAAAACCACATCCTGAAGCAATTTAATAAAAGGTAGAAAAACTCAAATAAACAGCAAAAATAACCAGGAAATGACCACATTTAAATATGGAATTTGGTAAAGGAAGAATGATCGTTTGTTTCTCAGTGATGAAATAAATATAATTTACTGGCACATTTCAGGATTATTTATATCCAAACATGGAGCAGTTTCCAGGAAGCAGATAAACTAGTTATGCACAGTTGTAAATAATGATATCTAAATGAGCGTTCATGTTAGTCTTTCAGCAAAGCATGCTGAAGGAAAAACAAAAAACAGAAAATCCTCACACTGATAAGGTTTAAGCATTCTTAGAGTTCTTATCCTGCAAAGGCTTGTTTGAACAGAAACTGGAGGTGGCATTCTTCTGGCAAAAGGTGATGCATGTACCTTTAAGAACAAGCCTGAGGAGACAGGGAGATACATACATAAGGGAGATACAACCCTGATTAAAACCTGGTTTAAAAGGTAGAAGGAGGGCATCTCTGGAGTCAAAACAGGCAATCTTATGTGATGTCAGATGGAGACAAATATCGCCCATTCACTAAGAGGCAGGCCTCAAAGACTTTTTTAGGTCCATGCCTATTACGAAACAGAGTAAAATGAAGAAAGATGAGTCCTAGCTCAAGTGTTAAAGCTCAAGTAATAATGTACTGACACTGTCTATACAGGGGGGGAGGTGAGGAGGGGAGGAGGAGGGGGACATCTCCACTGTCCCAAAGATTTCCTCTCTGTGCATGCGCTCTGGAGATTCTCACCTTTTCCTTTATATATGAACCAAAACTAAATAGACTAGCGTGGACTTAAGGAAAGAACTTCAGGGTCAGATTCACCTACAAGTTCAGGCATACCCATTTTGAGTGGCTGTTTGGTGGCCTAAACACTGGTGGCAAGTGCTACTTGAACTGTTCTAGGACATGCAAGAAGCTGAAACAGCTAGGCCTGTTCAGACCTAAGTAGAGAAGGCTAAGGGGAGACCTTGTTGCTATCTACAGCTATCTGATTGGAGGATACAGAGAAGATAGAGCCAAGCTTTTCTCTGAGGTGCGTGGCAATGGGATTGAATTTAGGATATTCCAATTAGGTATGAAGATTTTTTTAAAAAACAAAGGGAGTGGTCAAATACAGGAACAAGTTGCCTGGAGAGGCTGTGGGAGTTCTACAACTGACTAGTAAAGACCCTGAGCAACCTGTTCTAGTTGACCCTGCTTTGAGCAGAAGGTTGGACTATATGATGCACAGAGGCCCCTTCCAATCTACATTATTCTCTGATTCTGTGGAATATTTTCTTTCATTGCTTTGCATTTTATTTAAAAGAATATTCTGATCTTTCAGCTGTGCCTGTGATCTCAGGACAGAATTAATGTCAGCGGCCAAATCTTTCTACCTGAGACATTCACTCCAAGAGAAATTGCCCAGATGTGCAGTGTGGCCCATATTCTTACAGCTCCAGGCAAATGACTAAGCTACTTATTATGCCTTGTCCTGAGGTTAAGCTAACTGAGTAAGATGTGGAAGACTAGTGTACCCAACATAAGAAATTACTAGATGTTACAAGTAACAGTTTGGGAAGCTGACAAATGTATGGATAGTGCCAGGAGGAAAGGCTGGATTTCACAGGTGGCTAAGAGAGAGATTTGTGAGAAATGGCCAACGTTCCTAGATAACTGAAGAGATGTATTGGAGATGCCCTCCATCCCCCGCCCCCCAAGGCTAACAGCACCTGGGTAACTGCATCAGTAATACTATATGAGTTGTAGCAATATCAGAAATAACAAATTTAGTTCTGAATATAGCAAAACAGTGACCATTAGAGATAAAGTAACTAGGAGTGGACTGTTTTTTTTTGGGAGGGGACTGGGATGGAGAAAGGGAAGTACAAGGGTGGCAAAAGAGAGGTTCAAGAAATGGGAAAGGCAAATCATGCCGTTGGGCTGTCTATGGGTACGTGTTGAGTAAACTAGGCTTTGATCACAGCAACTTAAATCAGGACAATTAGCTAAACCCATTTTTCTAAATGTACCACAGGAGCCAGATCTGCTTCTATGGTCAGCAGGACCAGTGAGGGAGAGAGGTGCCTTCCCTCTCTAGGAGAGGAACACTCAGCAGAGGTAGATTGAGCATCTTCACATCACCATGTACATTCCTTTTCAGGCATAACAGCATTGGCAACATGTATCACCACTTCCCAACATGTATCACCACTTCCCAACATGTATCTGTTATGTTCTTATCGCCTTTGCTTAGTCAAGTGTGTTCAGTGTGCATGGCATATGGTCCAGGTCTCCTCTGAATCTCATGTAGTTCCCTATGACCAAACATAATTTTGATTTATGAGACTATTTACTTCTCTTTTTTTTTTTTGCACAAATTTTGATCTGTGTCACAGACCAGAGTGCTATCTTTATTGCACTCCAGTGTTTGTTGCATGCCCTACATGTGGAAGGAATCTGGCCTACTTGTGGCAAGGACATGTTTAGGCATTTTGAATTTCCTTAGAAAAGTCGCAGAATCACAGAATCACAGAATCGTTTAGGTTGGAAGGGACCTCTGGAGATCATCTAGTCCAACCTCCCCGCTCAAGCAGGGATCACATCCAGGCAGGTTTTGAATCTCTCCAGCGAAGGAGACTCCACTACCTCTCTGGGCAACCTGTTCCCGTGCTCGGTCACCCTCACAGTAAACAAGTTTTTCCTCAGGTTTAGGTGGAACTTCCTGTGTTTCAGTTTCTGCCCGTTGCCTCTTGTCCTGTCACTGGGCACCACGGAGAAGAGTCTGGCCCCATCCTCTCGACACCCTCCCTTCACATTCTTGTAGACATTGATGAGATCACCTCTGAGTCTTCTCTTCTCCAGGCTCAACAGCCCCAGCTCTTGCAGTCTTTCTTCATAGGAGAGATGCTCCAGTCCCCTCATCATCTTTGTAGCCCTCCGCTGGACTCTCTCCAGTAGGGCGATGTCTCTCTTGGACTGGGGAGCCCAGAAATGGACACGGTACTCCAGATGTGGTCTCCCCAGGGCTGAGGAGAGGGGCAGGATCACCTCCCTCGTCCTGCTGGCAACACTCTTGCCTAATGCAGCCCGGGATGCCATTGGCCTTCTTGGCCACAAGGGCAGACTGCTGGCTCATGTTTAACTTGCTGTACACCAGCACTCCCAGGTCTTTCTCTGCAGAGCTGCTTTCCAGCAAGTCAACCCCCAGCCTGTGCTGGTGCGTGGGGTTAGTCCTGCCTAGGTGCGGGACCCTGCACTTGCCTTTGTCGAACTTCAGGAGGTTCCTCTCCACCCACCTCTCCAGCCTGTCCAAGTCCCTCTGATTGGCAGCACAGCCCTTATGTATTTTTTTTGATCTGCATCAAAGAACAAAATTGTGTTCGGAGGCTGATCTAACTTCATGTGAAACTAGGTTTTAAAGAATTTGAGGCATGAAATAGGTAATGTCACCTTTCTCCACAGGGATTAAAAAAGGATGGGAACTTCTAGAATTCAGATAATCTCAGTCATTTTAGATACTTGTCATAGCAGAAAGTGAACCATCTCCTGGAAGTTCTTTTTGTTCTCCCTGAAGTCCAAATAGGACTTCGTGAAATAGCTAAGGTTTAGAGAACCAACCTTCAGTTATGGGGAAGGGAGTTAACCTACACAGATGAATTTTCATTTTAAATGTTAAATGAGGATCTTGATTTTCAAGTATAGTTTTCCTATGCTCCTACTGTATTACATGAGAAGTTATAATCACTAAGTGAGGATTCAGATGTCTAAACATAGCTAACAGCATTTCTGATGCCATTAGGTATCCAACATATCCATATAGATATGAGACAGTAGATTTGACACTGGACCTGTTTTCTAGGGTAATATTCCAAAAACCAAAGTTTTCTAGGGTAATATTCTGAAGGAAGGACAAGAGGAACTTCAAGAAATTCAACATAGACAAAAGTAAAATTCTGCACCTAGGAAAGAATAACCCAATACTTCCGTATAAGTTGGGCACTGAGTGACTAGGCAACAGCTTTGCAGTAAAGAACCTGGAGGTCGTGGTAGACAAAAAGTTGACATGAGATAACAGTATGTCCCTGCAGTGAAGAATGCCAACTGCATCCTGGGCTGTATTAGCAAGCATGTAACCAGCAGATCCAGGGAAAATATCCTTCCTCTCTTTTTGGCACTTATGAAACTTGTGCCCAGTCTTGGATTGCCACTGCAAGAAAGACAATCTGTACAGAGTCCAGCAAAGGGTTGCCAATATTGTAAGGGGGCTGGGGTGCATGGTATAAAAGGGGAAGCTGAAGGAGCTAATTTTTTAAGTACGGAGAAGAGAAGGCTAAGGAAGGGCTTAATTGCAGTCTGTCACTATTTGAAAGAAATTACAGAGAAGATGGAGCCACACTATTCTTAGATGTGCACAGCTAAAAAGACAAGAAGCAAAGACTCAAGTTGTAACAAGTTAAATTCAGAATAGATATTACTAAAAAAATAAATTTATTTTTAGTTTTTTTTTACTTTCCTATTTTCCTCTATTATTTATGAAGGAGACCAGCTAACTGGCTTAGACCTAGATGTCTACAGGCAAGATGGCATCTACTCACAAAGGTCAGATTTGGTGGAAACTTTTTTTATGACGAGATGAACAACACTGCTTAGACTAGAGTGACTTGCACTTCCAGGTGACTTTGAGCTACTGTAGTAGCATACTTTAATTGCCTAATCTGATCTTTGATGAGAATATACTTTTCTGATGAAATCAACAGAGCCATTAAACTTCTGCTAAGGATAGGAGTCATGTCACCTAATATAGCCATCATGACTAATCGTCTAAGTTAATTGTCTGGATTAATTCTACAACAAGAAGAAAAATAGTTACCTTCAGATAGTGACTGTTCCCATCCTTGGGTGACATGCCTGTGATAGGTGGAATGAAACATTCCCTGGTGATCCTGCTTCTCTCCAATGATGAGGGAAGCCTGGATGACTAATTTCTAGATACACAAAAACCCCACAAAATCCAGCTTTCTTTATAGACTGTATGAATCTCATTCTCTGAGTAAGCAAAATAGATCTTCATCTCAGATCTGAGGAATATATCCCATAAATTTCTGGGGCATTTTAAATGAATGTTAGGAATTCAGATTTTAGATTTCAGGAAGGTTCTGAACTGTCAAATAACTCTAATACATGTACAGAATTAACTTCTGGATGCATCTAGCTCACTCGATTGATTACTAGATTTCCTCAAGAACTCTTAAATCCCTTGTCTCCTGGGACATCCGTTCTGCATGGTTATAGCCTGATGACTGGTTATGTTCACATTACGAGGCACCATGGGCTCCACGGACTCCGTGTGGTCCCAAGGAATTCCTATTTTTTTGGTATTTTTTTCTGTTTCAAATGCCCAAATAATACCAGACTCGTACTGAACTCATCCGAGTGGTAATTTTATAACACGATGATGCTGCACAGTCTGTTGAGGAGTATGAAAGAACAGAGACTGATGATACAGTGCTTGAGGAATTTGCAGGCCAGAGAAACTATCTGTACTTGTCCATACTACCTATGGTGAGCATTAATTAAAACAAACTGGCCATGGAGTTGCATTTTGGTCTGACCTAAAAGAAAGCTTGTTTGTTCAGTGAAAGAAAAGACCCTCACGCCCTGCAAATCCTAAGAAGTTATGGACTTGCAGATAAGCAGGGTCTTACGCAAGAATGGGTTTCCCTTATGGATGGGAATATATATATATATAGAGAGAGAGAGAGATGTGTATATATATATATATATATATAGATGCCTACTGGTATTTCAGATGTGTTAGCATATTCAGCCTTCTCTCCAGAAATATGAAGGTCTTGCAAAGGATTTGATTTGATCATGTAGGCACAATCGCAGACAAAGATTCATATTACATAGTCTGGGTAGCTTCCTGAGGCACCATTGTTGGTAGTTTGTTCACAGGAAGAAGCATTAGTAGGTAATGAGGAATAGTCACCTCTAGAAAATAATTCATAGCAGCTAACTTAGACTATTGCTTTAATTCATGCCCTGCAGGTGCTGCAGAGAGAGTTAAAATTAACCTTCATGAATTTCCTCCTTGGATACACCAGTTATACACAGCCAAAGTAAACACTGAGATCCCATGAGTAATTATCTTATACTGTACTACTTTTTTATGAACAAGTAGAAGCAATCACACCTGCATAGTTTTCAGAACTACCACTACTACTGGATTTGGGTTATACAGTTTTAATTAAACCGTATGTGGTGGATATCTTCCCTAACCAATCCATGAGTGTGACCACAGAACTGCTGAACTGGTGGGAAGGTAAGAAGAGGAGGAAGCTTTTCACTGTTATCCTTCTTCGGGAACTGTTACAGGGTGGTAACCTCACTCCATGGAGGAATTAATCCACTGGCATTTGAACACCTGCAGCATACGTCTGAGAAAGAATGACCTACAGATTTAGAAATCTGAGCTGACTACTGACGTTCACTTTAGAGTCAAGCAAGGGAGAAATAGACATGGCTAGAATGATCCATCTGACCTATTTTAGATCTTTTTCTTTAGATGAGAGCAGTAATACTTGTAACTGCCTATATATATCTCTCTTCTCCATAAAGATGACAAACTCAATTGTATATTAGATAACTAAAGTGTAGCTTTCTAAATTACAGCAGATAATTGCTAGCTTCTCAATATAGTCTCTTCATTTTGAGGCAGTTCTGGTATATATAGTCCAGTTCAAGAGACAGCAAAATGTAAGCATGGTATTTGACTTAGGAGAATCATTATTACTCTCTAGTAATTATGTACTTAGAGAATTTGCTGAAGTGTAAGAGGAATATTTTGAAATTTAAAACACTCACATATCCTCAGTTTTGTAGATAGAACTAATCTTGGCCAGGACACGAAGTACCGAAAATATACAGTGTGGAAAAAAATTGATTAATAATATATTTTGCACTGACTAGAAGAAAATGCTGCAAATCATGTTCTACTCATTTCTACTTTACCAAGTCTTGGATTTTTTTTGTGGAAGATTCCAAAATTAGTTTTCTGATTCTGCTTAGATATGTGGAATTCCTCATGGTAAAAAAGACTGATAGTAGTACAGTTATAAAGCTATATGAGTTTGCAGGTTGTAAATCGTCAATCATGGTTTATATTACTGCTTATGAAGGTTTTAAGTGAATAATTTTAAGTGAATAATTTCTAGACTGGAGTTGCTGTGTTAAAGAAACATTTTAGGTAGAGAAAAACTCTTCCATTACTGAAAACCCATTTTATCATGTTCTTTTCTCTAACAATCATGTTTACCATGTTCTTTTTTCTAATAATCATGTTCTTTTCACTAACAATATTTGTGTGTGAGTTTGTTTGTTTAACATGATATACAATATTACATGAATAGAACTTTAAATCAAGATGAAAATGCTCTTCTAAGAGAGTTAGAGGATGGTGCAGTTAAAGGAGAGAAGTATGCATTTTCCACTTTGGTAGTTGTATTTTTTATCTTTTCAGCTTGGTTTGTAGATATTGAGAATTATATGTGAAAATGGGCTCAAGTAAAATTATGGAAAAGGTTCATAGATGTAGAAATGGAAACAGGAAACTCTGTGTGTGGAGGGGAAAAGCGACACAGACAGAGAAATACATTCTTCCAAAAGGTGCTTCATCTTCTCCAAAAGCTTTATTTAGAATGGAATAAATTATCCTCTGGAAGTACTTTTTTCTTTTCATGAATATCTCAGGCTTTATATGTCAGGAAAATTTAGTGGGACTGAACTCTGCTCTGCAGACAGCATGGGAATGTCTTGGCTTTGCAAAACTGGGCCCAGTTACCAAAGTCATGTAGAGGCATTCTAGATATCCAAATGTCTCAAACCTCAAAGAGAACTGGGCATCCCGCAGTTATATGTTCCTCCAAAAGAATTACCTAGAAAATGCAAAATATAATGGCTTATTTTAAAGCCTTATTTTAAAGGATTTTTGTAGTATAGACTCCCAAAGAGCGTGGTTTCTCTTTAGATATCCAACTCCTATGCATTTTAGCAATAACCTAGTTCTCTACTTATGAGCCATGAATCAAAATACCTTCCTATGTATGTTTATATATCTTCAAAATAGTATATAATATGAGTGTAATCATGTTGTTCTTTTTCTCCCTCTCATGTTTTTTTTTCTTTTTATCATTCTTTCTCATTCTTCTTTTCTTTTCAATTTAGCATATTTATTTCTTCTGCCGTTCTGCTCACTGTTACTTTGTTTTTAAAAATCTTTCCCATTTTTTTCTCTCTTATTCTCTTTACTTTTCCTCTGAAGCTTGATGGTATGCCGCTTGTCATGAAGCAGGAAAACAGCACAGATTTCCAGGAATTCATCCTCTTGGGATTCCCAACAATTATGGAGCTTCAGATCTTGCTCTTTGTGATATTCCTAGTGGCCTACATGCTGACAATCTTGGAAAATATAGTCATCATTATACTGATAAAGATGAACCATCACCTTCACAAGCCCATGTATTTCTTTCTCAGTAACCTCTCCTTCTTGGAGGCTTGGTACATCTCAGTTACTGTCCCCAAACTGCTACTGAATTTTCTGGTCAAAGGCAAGAACATATCTTTTGTAGGCTGCATGACCCAGCTTTACTTCTTCAGCTCCCTAATTTGCACCGAGTGTATCCTCCTTGCAGTGATGGCCTACGATCGTTATGTGGCCATCTGCAACCCCCTCCGCTATCTGGTCATCATGAATCACCGACTTTGCATGCAGCTAGCTATATGTTCCTGGCTCACTGGCTTCCTGGCTTCCATGCTGAAAATATTTTTCATCTCTCAGCTGTCTTTCTGTGGCTCTAATGTCATCAATCACTTCTTCTGTGACATCAGCCCCTTACTGAATATGTCATGTGCTGATATGACATTGACTGAAATAGTGGATTTCATTCTGGCCTTGCTTATCTTGCTGATTCCACTCTCTGTCACTATCATTTCCTATATATGTATCATCAGCACCATCCTGCACATCCCCACAACCCAGGGCAGGAAGAAAGCCTTCTCCACCTGTGTTTCTCACCTCACTGTTGTGACTGTCTTCTTTTCAGCCACCTTGTTCATGTATGCTCGGCCCAAGAGAATCCACCCTTTTGACTTAAACAAGCTGGTGTCAGTTGTGTACAGTATTGCAACTCCCATGCTCAACCCCTTCATTTATTGTCTGAGGAACCAGGAGGTGAAAGAAACTTTGAAAAAAATGTTCAATGTTACACAGACTGTCCCCAAGGTCCCTCAATCCATCACTGTCCTCCATTAAGATAGTCCCTTATAGACAGAATATGAATGTAAGATTTAGAAAGAAAGGATCTGAGATTAGGATTTAGGAGGTACTTATTCAGAACTGTCACCATCATAAAGTTGGTAACTGAAAAACATGAGGGATACATATTGTCACTTATCCTCAACGCAGATAATCTTTCTACCCATTATCTTCAAATGCTCTTCCTGTTTTGATGAAATAGCAGCTTCATGCACAATTAAGTTACTTATTTGACCCAAAGACACTGCAAGGAACAAAAAGACATGTCCAACGTACCATATATCAATGGATTTGATAAAACAACTGAAATGTTGTTCTGTTCACAGCAAGTTCCAATTCCAGGAAATATCTGACACATAAGGTAAGATTCATGTGCCTAACTAAAGCCACATGCCTAATGTTCTAATGACCTTGTGTATTCCACCTGGCCTCCAAATGCCATGACAGCAGGAAGTGTTTCTTCCATAGTTTCTGTGTCATATCTGCCTACCCAAAGGGGAGGTCTCAGGCACTCCAGAGTATAAAAATCTACAAGATGTCTATGCTTAGGAACTTGAACCACTCCTCCTAGAAGAGAACAATAGCAGAAGGAAAGATTGTCTTCACAGTGGAATGGCACAAGCCCCTCTTCTTAAGTAAGGTTGAAATAAATATTCCAAATAAACCACAGGTTCTAAGTCCTCATCACTGTAAAGAAAATGACTTTTTTTTAACATTTTGTAGGATAGGCATTACTTTCTATTCTTACAAATTCAGCTGAAGTCCCTGTCTGTTAATTTGTATATGAATGAATACAGAGTTGCTTGAGTGTTTCTCACCTCTAGCTACACCTCTATGGCCTTTGCTTACATCTGCACCACTAAATTCATTTATCCTAGGGACTGATCTGTGGTCCTCATGCTAAACAGGTCTTAGTGTCATATGTTGACTCTGTTCATGGCTAGGCCAGTTCTGTGAAAGATAGCCATGGCAATACTGCTTAGGATTTGGAGCAGTCCCTGGACTGGTACCTACTCCACAGGCTTTTGTATCTGCTCACCTAGGGCTTCTGCCAGTGCATTGTGTGTGCTATTCACTACAACTTATCTGTTCCACAACTGCAAGAACTCCTCAGTTCTCATAGATCTTAATATAGGTTGTTTTTAAGGGATTATTGTTTATGTATTTTGAATGAAACTATCAGGGGCTTTGGTTACATCCCCATGGCATGTAACTGCATTGATGTCCCTATCAGTTACAAGCAAGATTCCTGCATTTCTGAAAACTAGGTTCTGGGGTCTTCCTGCCTTCCTGTGGCTCTTCACTAGACTGGAAATACTACAATAGTTTTACAGATGTATCTAAGAGTTCATATTCCTTTATAACTCAGCCAAGAATTTCCTTACAGCCTGTGATATTTATGCCTCTACATGGTAGTGAGCGTCTATGCCACATGCAAGAGCAGGAGACAATATGAGGCAAGTTAAGGTGCAAGGCCTGCTGAAATAATTTTGGAATATTGGGCCACATGGATAGAGCAGGAGATAGGGATGTTTCATCCTTGCATCCAGGTCCATGAGCTCTAAACTGAAGAAATCACAGTACTATTATGTTTTGTTTGGGGAAAGAGGCAGTTTTCCATTGCAGAAGAGTTCAAACCTACATTCACTAAATAGTGAATATAGACTCTCTCGATATAGAGACTTAGAGAAATCGCACTTTAGAGTGAAACGCAGACAGATCCATACTAACAGCATAGACTCAACTCAAAGTGGGTTCAATTCAGTAGAATCATTATTTGACTCCTGAACAGCAAGTTATTTTATGAAAATTCCACTTGGACTACAAGTTCTACTTTGTGCTTACCTCCAAAAATACAAATAGATAGTAGGAAATGGGAAATGGAGACATCACCCCCTTGGGCCCACAATTTACATCACATCCATGCATCTTAAGCTTTTCACAGAGGTAAGCCTTCTATACTTTAAGCAGCCTATTAGCTTTTTACAGATGACTGCTCCCCTGCCACATGGCAAGCTAGTTATTATTCCATAGAACAAGATAAATTCTGATGCCATCTGCAGTGAGAACACCTGCAGAAGATATGGCAAGGAGGCAGGGGACTGGCAGAGGATGTGATAGCAGCCCCAGAGTGTGCTCTCTACATACTGACCAAAAACCCATCAAGGTCAGTCAAGCATATTCCATTTTGTCAACAATGTCTAGCTGCTTCCCAGACAGTAGCTACCCAAGGCTAGCACAGTGAGATACAGAAATAGTTCTAGTACATAAAAGGGGCCCTCAGGATACAACAGAGTGCGTCCCACCTGGGTGGGAAGCAAAGGCATAAGTCCTAAGTCCTAGATGTATTAACGGAGCGAGTGTGGGTGGCAGACCCAAAGAAAACACAGGGTTCCAGCAGTGAATTCGTCTTTCTAGGCATACTCTGGTCAGGTGTCCATAGAAGAATACCAGAGAAAGTCACTAAGACCATTACTCACTTTCCTGAATCAGTGTTTATAGGTCAGGCTCAACCCATCCTAGGGCTTATGGGGTACTGGTGAACCTTTATCCTGCATCTTGGGTTCTACAGCCCACAGTGAGGAAGAACGCTACTCTTGAATAGAGCCCTACACAGAAGGCAGCCTTTGCTCAAGCTAAAGATGCTTTCAGTCAACATGAAGTCCTGAGTCCAGGAAGATGAGGAACCCCTTTTGAGCTGGAAGTCTCATAGTAGGTGAGATAGCCTCATGGGGTCTGTAGCATCAAGTCTCAACCCATAAAGAACCAATTGGATACTGGGCCAAAACATAAGGTTCAGCTGAATGTTGTATTCTGATGAAACAGTAGATACTAGCTATAGTCTGGGCTCTTCAGAAAGCAGAAGCTGTCATTGGTGCTCTTCCATGTGGGCACCAACGTTACTGCCAAGGGCAACTTGGAAACTCCCCTTGTCACGGGAGGCCCGGGAGGGGCCTCTGAGCCAAGCACAGAGCATCCTGACACTCTGGTCCCCACAGCACTCCATGCTACAAGAAAGGTTCGGGTGGCAGTAGAGGTGTCCCTGTCACTTATGAATGGTTCCCCATTGACGGCCAGAAACAAATAATAAAGTTTAATACGTATCACTGGTGGCAATAACAATTAAAAACTACTAACAACAACAACAATAGTAGCAATATACAGTTCATTAGTAACTATACATTCAGCTCCCCACACAACACAGAACAGGAACAACTACAGTATTTACAAATATATAAATGAGTTCAAACCAGTAAGGGGAAAGGTATCTGGTGGTTATACTGGAAGGGGCGGGGCAGCGGGGGAGAAGGAGGAAAGGACAAGCAGGCCACGTGCGGGGGAGGAGGTGCCACTTCAAGGCCAGGATTCTTAAGCAGGCCACACTGGGCACAGCATACCGCCACCACATGCACTCTAAAGGCAAGTAGGCCACAGCTGAGCAGGTGTGCCACTTCAGTTACTTCCCCCTGGCAGGGGAGAGGGTATATGCATGTGTCCACCAATGTTAGTAGTGGGGGGGGGGTCCCTAGCTGCCTGATCCAGCGTCCCAGATCAGGGTGCACGGAGGCGCTGGCTGTCCCCACAGCCTTCTGGGGAGATCTTCCTTCAGTGTGGGGGGAAAGTATCTCCAAGGATATCTGCAGCATGGATTCGCCAAAGGGAAATCATGCTTAACCAACCGGATAGCCTTCCATGATGGAATGACTGGCTGGGTGGATGAGGGGAGAGCAGGGGATGTTGTCTACCTCGACTTCAGCAAGGCTTTGGACACTGCCATAACATCCTCACAGGTAAGCTCAGGAAGCACGGGCTGGAGGAGTGGACTGAGGAGGTGGGCTGAGACCTGGCTGAATGGCAGAGCTCAGAGGGTTGTGATCCGTGGCACTGGGTCTAGTTGGAGATGTGTATGTAGCAGTGTCCCCAAAGGGTCAATACTGGCTCCAATCTTGTTCAATTTATTCCTCAGTGACCTGGGTGATGGGACAGAGTGTACCCTCAGCAAGTTTGCTGATGATACTAAACTGGGGGGAGTGGCTGACACACCAGAAGGCTGTGCTGCCATTCAGGGGGACCTGGACAGGCTGGAGAGCTGGGCGGAGAGGAACCTCATGAAGTTCAGGCAAGGCAAGTGCAGATTCCTGCATCTACGGAGAAATAACCCCATGCACGGGCACAAAATGAAACACAGGAAGTTCACTCTTAATATGAGGAAAAACTTTTTTACTGTGAGGATGACTGAGCAGTGGCACAGGTTACCCAGAGATGCTGTGGAGTCTCCTTCCCTGGAGATACTCAAAAGCCATCTGGGTAGGTTCTTGTGCAATGTGCTCTAGGTGATCCTGCTAGAGCAGGGGGGTTGGACTAGTTGATCTCCAGAGGTCCCTTCCAACCTCAACCATTCTGTGATTCTGTGATTCTGTAATTTGCCTCACATTCATTAGAAGAAAAGTTTCTCAGAAGATCTGTTTAATGAGCAACTGCAAGCTGTAGTCAGCAATTTCATCAACATTTTTGTTTACATGCCACAAACAATTTAAAAATTATTCCTCACACTCATAAATGCTGTTTATTTACCCAGTCTATTTCTTGCTACCAGAAAAAGATAAGACTTTCTGTTTTCAGGGTTGAAGAATTTTTTTAACCTCAATGATAAATACTATTGCCAAGTTAGGGACAAGAGAAGAAATAATTTGTTTCTTTGATTAGTCCCTTTGGAAGGACAAATCAAATGCATCAAGTCTTGAGGAAAGGGAAGAAATAATAAACAGATGTCAAAGCACTCAGAAAAGAGAAATAACTTTTGTCACCTTCTCTCTAAACTTCAAAGACGCCATTCAGTGTTGATACAAGGATCCAAATTTGTAAGTGAAATTTACTGATCTATTTATTAATTTATTCCAGTATTTTTTTTAAGTATTTACTAATCTAGTGTTTCTTGTCATAAAGATGAACAGCACTTTTTCTTAAGTCTGCTGAGTAGTATATTGGCAAATGGAGTTAGTGAAAAACATTCTGACAAAAAAGGTGGATTTGGAGCTAAATATTTTCCGTGAGAAGCCACAACGTAAGTTTTATTTCTAGAAGCCACAACGTAAGTTTTATTTCTCAAAGAAAATCTAGGAATTTCCATGGAAAGGAAAAAAATCACAGTATCTTTCAATTTTAATATAAAGAAATGAAGATGCTTTCTGTTAGGCTTCCCTTCCCTTCCCTTCCCTTCCTTTCTCTTCCCTTCTATTCAAAAGAAGTCTAATGAATCATTTAAATAACTTTCAGAAAAAGGTTTTATGACTGCAAAAGGCACTATGTAGGCTTCTATAGCTATGTACTCAAGATCTAAATGCATTGTTAATGTTAACTTGATATATCGCAAGATTAGAGAATTCTGAAACCTTTTCCAAAAATGATTCATGGCATTGCCTGTTCGATTTATTTGTATTAACAAAAAAAATGTGTGCATCAGAGCCTTTAGAAATTAGACATCTATGTTTGGGAAAGTCAACCTAGGCTCTCTTCTAATTAATAGAAACAAGAATGTCCTCAGGGTTGTTCATTCCATGTCCAGGTACATAGCATGTCAGCTGAATTTCCCTTTGCTGGTATCTCTTTTTCTCCATTGATTATAGAGCAAGCCTAGGGTATCTTTTTCAGACTTAAACATGATCAGTGTGATTCAGCTGTCAGATTAAAGGTCCTGAATTTTTGTGTCTACGTGTGTCTACATGTAGATGTGCTCGTGAGAGATGAGAGTCAGATCCAGTTACCTAAGTGTAGGTGTCTCGTACTATCTCAATGATGCTCTCCAGCTATGATTTCAGAAGGGCATATGCCAGCCCAAGGTGCTTATATTGGATAGCCTAGGCTACCTCAAACAATAGTCTATGATTAGACAGCTGAATCAGTCCCTAAGTGTCTAAACTTCCAGAATTAACAGAATTACATCCATATAGACAAAGAACACCAAAACAGATTTGAATGTGAATAAGTTGTCCACACACAGGTCTACTTCTGAGATGTCCAGAAACATCCTGCCCAGCCTCCAGCTACCAGACATCCCCCATAGGTTCCGTGTTGTCTATCAGGAGTTCACTGGTATTTCCAGTACCTTATGGAATGTCAGCTGACAGTAAACAACTATTTATGGGCAAGTAAGTCAACACCTTATGATATGTTTCGGTTGCCTGAAACAAGATTTTTAGATGCTCTTAGCTGCCCAATCTGGCCTCCAGATGTTGCTCCAGAAGTGCACAGGGCTACTATAAATCTTGTGCCATATTTACCATCCCCATCTGGACATCTCAGATGTCCTAAGGTTTTTTAACTACAGTCTACATCTACCCAGCTGAATCTTGCCCTTATCTTAGGAAAGAGAATCCCAACTCTCAGTAGTTATTCATGCTTGCACCCTATTTATACAAGAACTGAAATATAGTTTCTCAAAACTTCTATGAAATTGTGAGACAATGAAGGGAATTTTCAATTTATATTTTGGATTAACACTGCAGTTTCTGGACACGTGGACTGTGGTGCAGAAATGTTGTATTTATGCTTATTATTTTAAATGTGATTGTGATTACAGCTTTAACTCTGACCTTTTTTAAGAAGGAACCTCTGCCCAAGATTCATCTTTACAAAGTAATAATGTATTGATGATGACTATGCAAATGCTGCTATTGGTGATGATAATACTTGGTGATTTTCAGAAATTCTTAGGGAGGCAAGTTACTGGCAATTCTGTTGAAAAATCCACAGATAAGTTCATAGTACAATTTAGAAAACTACTAGAGAGAATAGCAGATAATTCCACTAAAAGGAAAAGTACAAGTTAGGCATTATGTCATTCAGAGAGTTCAGAATCTTCTTGAATTAATGTTGCGTTGTTCTAAATAGCATATGTCTTTGAATATCTTAATGATTAATGGAACTAGTATCAATAGCAGTATCAACACTAACATTAATTTGACTGCAACCCGAAAAGGAATGTAAAACAACTGTAAAACCAGACAAAGAGAAGGGGAGGGGGGGGTTGGAGAGAGAGAGAAAGAGAGAGAGAGGGGTACTCTAATCTATTATATTCGCTTATGTTGTTGATGTTATTGTTGTTACAGAGTTAAATGGGAGACATGGAAGTGAGCAATAACAGCAGAGTCAAAGAATTCATTCTCCTTGGATTTCCTGCTGCTCCTCACTTGCAGATTCTCTGCTTTGCTTTGTTTCTCATTGCCTATATCTTAGTTATAGCAGAAAATGCTATCATCATTCTGACTGTCTGGATAAACTATAACCTCCACACCCCCATGTACTTCTTTCTGAGTAATTTGTCCTTCCTGGAGATCTGGTATGTAACAGTCACACTTCCCAAGACAATACTTAACTTTGTGTCACAGACAAAGCGCATCTCCTTCACGGGATGCATGGCACAGTTGTACTTCTTTCTTAGCTTGGGCAACACTGAGTGCCTTCTCCTGGCAGTCATGGCATACGACCGTTATGCCGCTGTGTGTAAGCCCTTCCATTACCCCATTATTATAAGCCACACTGTCTGTGTTTACCTTACCACAGGATCTTGGTTGACTGGTTTTTTCTTTTCTGCATGCAAGGTATATTTTATCTCTCAGCTAACATACTGTGGACCCAATATAATCAGCCATTTCTTCTGTGATGTTTCTCCTCTCTTGAACTTAGCCTGCACGGATACGGAAAAAGCTGCCCTTATGGATTTTGTGGCTGCCTTATTTATCCTCCTGATTCCTCTGTCTGTAGTAATCCTATCCTATGCATATATTGTCTTCACTGTCCTTCACATTTCCTCTGTACAAGGCTGCCAAAAAGCCTTCTCCACCTGTGCCTCTCACCTTATAGTGGTCATTGTCTTCTACGCCACAAGCATTTTCATCTATGTGAGGCCCAAAGCACTTCCAGCTCACAACGCAAACACAGTCGTGGCTGCTTTCTATGTCGTAGTTGTTCCTCTCTTCAATCCCATCATTTACTGTCTGCGGAACCAGGAAATCAAGGATGCTCTCAGAAAGACTTTGTTCAGCAAAAGGTTTTCTTGGCAGAAACAACAGCATGTTTAGTGAGATTGGATAGATAAGAAAACAGTAGAACCATAACTGGATTTTACAATTAAATCATTTTATGAAAAACTCTGGTTTGTGCTAATCAGGAACTGAAACAAGATGCTCCAAGTCCTTCTTCTTGAAATTTGGGAATTACTGGACATTGATCAATGTAAGTAAAACACAGTCTTATTCATGACTTTCTGTCAATGTGAGCCCCGCCACTGACTTGCTTTAAGGCAAAGTAGTAACAGTAAAAGGCAAAGCTAAATGCCATGTTAACGGTGGGGGAAGGACACACTATGTGCTTTAACAGTCAGATTTACTTGCCTTACTTTTAGATCTCCTATGTAGTCAATAGATAAAAGGTTATACAGAGATACACAGTTAGGCAGTGGTTAAATACTAATTTAGTGATATGAGTGTCTCACTGGAGGAACTTCTATTCCTTCATTGACTTCATTGACTCAGGGAGTTTTGCAATAATAATCCTCCCTCTCTCCCTTTCTTCCTAGATCTAAGGTAGGTCACAAAACATGGACAAAGGGATACGGCTCTCCTTCTAAACTCACATAGCCCTTCTTGAACCAGAGGCAGTCTAACCATTAAGAAAGCTCAGTCTATCCTCTGTTCCCACTGGGAGTTCCCTCATCAGCACTAGAGAAAGCACCCCGGAAGTCTCTGACAGTGAAAGCAAATTAAACACATGATATGATCGGCGGCTTATTGTCCTGTGCCAAGCTACATTGATCGAGTGCAGGACTGCTCAACAGGGTGCCCAGAACATCCCTTGTGTCATTTACTACACCTCATAATTCCGTTTTCTCCCTTTTCCCCTTTCAAATAAGCAGTTAACCCCGATTTTACCATTGGCTTTGGTTGTGTTCATTTCACTGCCTTATATGGTAAATTCATTCTTAGTAAATGACTCCTAGTAATCCAGCAGCCCTCTCTTGGTATCTTTTAACATATTTCTCCCTAAGGAGTTTCCCAATACTCCGCTTTCACTATCTGTAGTCTCCGATAGCTTCTCCCATTATTGTTTTATTAGTTTAGCCTTAAATCAGGGTTGGCTGGTCACTTTTTCCCTTCCATTGTCTGTTAGGAATTGTTATCCCATTCATTTGAACTCAGGCCATGGCAAGCCATCTGCCGTATACCTTAACAGTAACAATGTCTAAGGGTAAATGAGTAGGACTTCGTCAAGAAGAACATGTCCCAGTGTCTTGGGTGAAATAGACTTAATGCAAGGGGGGAATTCGTTTGTTTCTTTATTAATGCAAGCATGATACCATACTGTGTTCGTAGTTACCTTTACACACACAAATACATACATGCACGCACGCGCGCACACACACACACACACACACACACACACACACACACACTACATACACTTGATGTCATGACCTCAGGGAGATCAGAAGTCTGAGGTTTGGACTTCTTGATTTTAGCTGCTCATTGTGTATTGGTTTTCTTCACCACTCTATGCTACTTGTTTCTTAGTAGCTCAATACATACTGGTTTCTTTGCCAGGTGGTGCTTAATAGCTTCTTCGCTACCCAGTGCTTACTCATTTCCTTGCCATGCAAAGCTTACTTGTTTCCTTGGCACATAGTGCATACCTCTTGGGAGTCCTTGACCTTTGCTTTCTGCAGACTCTAGGCTATTGGAGCATGTTTCCCAGTCCAATACTGTTTTATCTGGTGTCCATGCCCCCTTTTCCACTTTCAGATGTCCCTGAAAATTAGTCCCCAGGCATCTCTGGGCATTGTTAGGTCCATTGATCTCGGTCTTGAATGCCTCAGGAGATTTCAGATGGATTATAAGCAGGAGCATTATGCATTGGCTCCTTAATGCTCTCCTTGACTCTGACAGGCGGGACATCTTCTGTGCAATAGCATGCACATGCTGCAAGGCCTCTTGCTGCTGCTTGAGTGCTAGTGGCTAGTTCAATCCGTTTATAATTGGTTGGAGCTGGTTGCTAACTGTCAAGTTTATTTGGCTACCTATCTAAGGTCATTAACTCCTGAACCGTATATGCTGCTATAGCATTACATCAAGATGGTGGTTAAGAGCCATTTAGAAACTGATGTTGGGAATATATGTGCTACAAAATGAGAGCCATGTTATGGCAGTGTGGGGGAATCAAAGGCTCTGTGATAATGTTGAAGGATTAGGATAGCTATTAGAAACGGGAATACTAGGGGTCCTATCTATACTGCTGCTTGGAGCTGTACTTGGATTAATATCACAACTGAAATTCTCACAAGTTTTAGCTGGGAAAAGACTAAATTTTTCTATTCCATATGGGTTCCCATGCAGTGTAGATGTTTAGGGAAACAATACTCTGCAGCAAAACAACTGACAATCTGAAATGACAAATTTTATGGAAGTCTGTTTTTCTGTTTTGGTTTGTTGTGTTCTTCACAGAAAAAAGAACAAAAATGAAAACAAACCTTGAGTTTCTGAAACACAGGAAAGCTGAATATTATTTCAATTGGTAGCAATCAAATTTTTTCAGGAAAAGCAAGCCAAGATTTTTTCTTTACTATGAAGGGCAATAAAATATTTTTTGTTGAAAATATATTTAAAAAAATTGAACTTTTTCTGTATCTTCCGTATCTTCTTGGGAGGAAGCTATAGAAATTTCTTATTTTTTAGCAAAGTATATTTGTTATTTTTGATACAATACCAAGAAATTGCTTTGCTATCTGTCATAATTATCAAGCGCACCTTTTTTTTAAATTAACATTTGATGGAAAACCTCTAAGAGACTTACCATGGAAATAATTGCTAAGCCATATATACTGTAAGTAAATGAAAACATACAAATTTCTTACATCATTATCTGAAAAAATATAAAATTTGATATGATACAAAGACATATTTTATTCCATCACATATTTAAAAGTTCTGTTGGATGTGAGGGGATCCTGGGTTTCAGGTTTGAAACAGATCTGTCTAGACCTTTTCCTTATATATCTCTGCAGGACGCTCTTTTCTCTGGTGTTGGTTTCAAACAACTATGTCTTGCCCTATACGCCCCCTTTTATCTCCAACATCAAAGGCTACACTGTGTGTTTCCCCTGTGCTCTTCTCTGCATTTTTGCAGTCCTTGTTGTGCTGCAGGCTCCCTCAATTGCTCCTTTTACATGTTCAACTTCACAGAATCACAGACTGATTAAGGTTGGAAGGGACCTCTGGAGATCATCTAGTCCTACCCCCCTGCTCAGGCAGGGTCCTCTAGAGCATATTGCACAGGATCGCATCCAGGCAGGTTTTGAATATCTCCAGCCAAGGAGACTCCACTACCTCTCTGGGCAACCTGTTCCCGTGCTCGGTCACCCTCACAGTAAACAAGTTTTTCCTCATGTTCAGATGGAACTTCCTGGGTTTCAGTTTCTGCCCATTGCCTCTTGTCCTGTCGCTGGGCACCACGGAGAAGAGACTGGCCTCGTCCTCTCGACAACCCCCCCTTCGGATACATTGATGAGATCACCTCTCAGCCTTCTCTTCTCTGGGCTCAACAGCCCCAGCTCCCTCAGCCTTTCCTCATAGGACAGATGCTCCAGTCCCCTCATCATCTTTGTAGCCTTTCACGGGACTTGCTCCAGTAGTGCCATGTCTCTCTTGTCCTGGGGAGCCCAGAACTGGGCACAGTACTCTAGATGTGGCCTCCCCAGGGCTGAGGAGAGGGGCAGGATCACTTCCCTCGACCTGCTGGCCACACTCTTCCCAAAGCAGTCCAGGATACCACCTTCTTGGCCACCTGGCCGACTGCTGCAGACATCGATGGCAGGCTCACTGAGTGGACTACTGTCACAGCAGGAATAAACCAGCTGCAGCAATTAGGAATGATGTCCAGAATTTATTCCCCGGAGTTTACAGGACCCAGTCAGATCCCCCTGAGACAAACCGTTCAAACTAAGATGCTGTGACTCCCTCCCCTCCCCCATCTTAAAGCAATAGTGTTCCATGTGGTTGGGGTTGGCGGGGTAAGGATGCTAGGGGAAGCTGAAGCACTGCTATCTTAGGAGAGGTGTCCTCTGTTAGCAGAGATAGGAATATGGGAAACAGGCGGGTAAACATGAAGCAGAAGGAAATGGTGAGTCATGGCACTTTGTTATAAGACATACTGCGAGCGGGCATACCATGCTGGGAGGTGGATGGTAAGCTCAGCACAGAGCAGCTCAAGAGGTGGCTGCAGCTTCAGCTGGAGCAGTGTAGAAGCCTACATGGTGAGGAGGAAGCGTGGTGAGCAGCCTGGAGAGCACAGCGGGGGGACTTGTGACACCCGCTGCCCTCCCAGCAGCATGCATGGAGGGGCAGCTGCCAGTGGCACAAACAGGGTCTGGACAGCATCCCCCGCATTGTACGTGTTTAGCTCTGCAATGGTTGTGTTACATTTGCTGAGGCCAAAGCCTGGGGAGGTGTGGTAAGTTGATTATATGGGACCCTTACCAGAGAACCAGAGGCACAGACATGTCCTGACTGCTGTAGATATCTGCTCTGGCATATTGTATATCCACTCTTTCTCTGCAGCTACCCAGGCTCACACCATTAAATCATTAGAACACTTAATGAGGTTTTATGGTTCCCCAGTGGAAATCCAAAGTGATGAGTGCAGTCATTTTACAGGGAATGACATCTGCAGTTGGGCTGGAGAGTGAGGAATAGCCTGGACGTGTCACATACACTACCATCCACAAAGGGCAGGATTGACAGAATGAATGAACGGGCTGCTTAAAGAGCAGCTGCACAAATTGTCACCTACTAGTAGCCTCATGGTTTGGAGTAAAAACATTCATCAGGCTACTGCCTGACTTAATGGCTGCCCATTGTATGGATCTACCATACACGCTCATTTCAAAGGGGAATCCATTGAGTGGTCACGTGTGCTTAGAGTGCAAAAGCTGCACCCCTAATGCTACCTCCCCATGCCTGGAAGTTGCAGGGTTGGATCTATGATTGCCAAGCAAAGAAAGAACCCTGAAACCAGAGAGCTATCATCTTGTGTGCATGGGATTGGCAGTTGCCATACCTCAAGAGTGTTGCGGTCGCTTGGTACCCTGTAATAGTTTAGCTCTCTGGTGGGTGGGGGTGGGGGTGGCCATTGAGGCAGGAGTCGTTGACTCAAACTACCTTGAGGAAGTGAAGGTTGTGATCCTTTAAACCGGATCCCAACCCCTGCAATGTACACAGGGAGACCAAATAGATTTGCAAACAGCTAGCAATTCCCACTATCCAGGAAACAGATTCCTTTGCGGTGTATCCAGTAGCCAGGTAGTTTTGGGTCTACAGGGCATGCTGTGTGGGTGCATGATCCAATTAAATCCAAACAGTCAGAAGGGGGAGTCATTGCTGATGGGTCATGAGACACCCACCTGGTACTAATCAAAGGGGAAAGTGTCCCAATCCATGCCCACTCTAGGAGACTCTCATCCAGAGAACCATGACCTGATGAATATGCTGAGCGGAGCTGCAACATTGCTGCTTTCCATCCTAACCCTTTACATGGATGGTAGCTGGAACACTAACAGAACTGCGGTGAACACATCAAACCAACATCCACAAGATAGATAAAGAGCCTATTTCAATGTTACACAATGTAAAGTCCAAAGAATCAGCGTAGGAAAACCCTTGGTAGTGACTGCCACCATGTCTGTCAAATTTAGGACTCTAGGGAAAATGGATTATACTCTTGGTCTTCTGGGCTAATTAATTTTGCATGCATATATGCTATAATTTACTATGTATATATTTACTATAATTTAGTTGCTTGTATACCTTAGCTGTTAGTTAAGCTTGAAAGGTGTGTCTGAACCTTGTCCACACTCTGGTGGCACCAATACTGTGTCTCTGTTAGTCAAGGGGTGGAGTGTAGTGAAAACATCTGTGAAAGATCTGGTGAGGAGTCAGGGGACTGGTAGAGCAGATGATAGCAGCCCCAGAATGTGCTCTCTACACACTGACCGAATTCCTGTCAAGGCGTATTCCATTTTGTTAACAACATCTAGCTGTTTCCCAGTTAGTAGCTACCCAAGGTTAGCACAGTTGAGATAAGGAAATAGTTCTAGTCGATTTAAGGGTCCCTTAGGATACAAGGAGTTGAGTTCCACCTGGGCGTTCGACTCATGGATCCAGTAGCCTCCCATCAGTGACCCCTCTGCTCAGTTTCCAGGCCTCCCCACACATCTTGGAATGCAAATCCTTTATTAAATCTATCCCGTTCAACCCCTCATGAACCTTGCACATCTCTCGGATACGCTGGTATCCGACCCTCCTTTTCACGCCTTGCGGTCACATCATCTGTCCTGTTACTGAATTGATAAAGCAGCTGGAAGAATGGGGAATCATTATCAAGTCTCATTTCCCCTTACAATTATCCTCTATGGCATGCAAAGAAGCCTAATGGTAAGTAATGATTGACAGTATTATAGATTATAGAGCCCTGAATGCTGCCACCAAACTGCTTACTACAACTGTTTCCAGTATAACAGACACAGTCAATTCTCTTAACATATGCACCTTTCCATGGATAGCAACTGTAGATGTGTAGAATATGTTTTTTAGGATCCCCATACTAGAGGCAGGTAGGGAGGAATTTGCTTTCATTGTGCAGAGACTCCAATCTACTTTTACATGCTCACCCCAGGGCTTTAAACATAGTCTTACTGTTGCTCATATGACATTGGCTAAAGAACTGGAGGTATTAAAAGTATCTCAGAAGGTCACTGTTGTACAGTTTATAGATGATGTCCTAGTAAGTGGCTACTCTGCAGAATTGATAACACAGGCCATGGACACTATTATAACACATTTACAGTAAGTTACCTGGGGTAGAGACACAAGAGGTACCAGAAGAAAAAAAAGCAAGGGCCCAGTCATGAAGTGACTGTTTTGTGTGTATATGTGTGTGTAGAATCCTAGATGCATTTGGCAGGAGATAGGTCATAACCTACTCAACTCAACCAAAATGGTAGTACTTTTCGGCTTGCTTGCAGGGAACTTTAAGGTTTTGGTTTTACCTCACCCGGTGTAGAAGGCTACCATGTAATCAGCCGCGTGAAAAGCAATTGCCCTTTGTTACCTTTATAGTTCGGGTGATAAATAGGTACTTATAGAGGGGAATTCATCTCACCATAAGGCAGGTATCTACTTTAAACACAGCCTCCTCCTAACTCCTACTGAGTCTCCTCCTAATTCTACAAAACAAGACCAGCCCTCAGCCTTTGCACTCTAGATCACAGCTGAACATATTGGTAGGTCTCTGATAGGAGAGGGATTAATCTCACCTAACTTGAGCGGTCCACAGTGCAGATTCAGATATAATCTACATTTTGCATGTTTACATATGAAGTGTTTTGTTTGCTGTTGTATGAGTAGAGTACAATTCAGTACAATGGATAGAGTCCAAATAGCTTTCCAGCTGACCAAATGTATGAACTGCTTTCTGAACTCCTTTGTCTCTACTGTTTAGGACTCCCTCAATTGTAGACTCTAGGTATTTGAGATTAATCTTTCCCCAGGTGTATGACTTAGTTCCCGCAACTTAGTAGACCAGTGTCATTCTAGACACTACAGGCTGTCAGACACATTTGTACAGAGTTGTCAGATACGACACAAAACCCACACTCTTCTGGAGTATCAGGTGGAAGCTAGTGGTAAGACTTGTAAATATCTCAAATAGAACTAGACACCTGTGTTTAGCCAACTGATTCCAATCCCAGATATTTCATTTTAGGTGTATAAATTGGGACAAATGCATCCTATATCTAAAATAAATCTGAACTTAAATATACATGTGTTTATGTCCATTCTGAATCTCCAATTTTTATTGATAATTATATTATAAGATCAAGAGTATTTAATTCAGGCACTCAGGTAAAACACAGTTTTCACAGGTCAATGTCATCAATGGAACTAGATCAGGCATCTGTAGAAACTGATTCAGTCCCTCTTATACATGCATTTCACATTACTGGAGGAATCATTTCAGTATAATATTTGTATTGTACGGTACTATTAAGAAAATAGACATTGTATCTATTCATAGATCTGAAAACTGTAAGAGTAAAGTAACTCCAGTGTAGGAGATACTACTTACTCAAATGGTGACTAACAGTTAAGGCTCTGGATTTAGATTTAGGACCGTCAATTTTTTTCTAATTTCATCTTTGGTAAATGACTGCCATACCCCCAACTTCCTTTTTTTTTTTTTCTTCTCTGTAAACCAGGACTAAACATTCTAAGCTTCCCTATGCAATAATTTGAAATCTATGAAAAAAAATTAGAAGGCATGAGCTGGTGCTATTTCCTTGTTCAGCATCTTAGATAAAACCTTAGACATCTTCGGAGTTATTATTTCTACTGTCTGTGAAAACACAAAGAAAACAATGGTATTCCTCCTCTTTCTCTGATTGCTTCCACTGGGACACCATCTATAATTTGCAGGCCAAATCTCACAGGACACTGAAGGTAAATAAAGTGGTCAGTTTCTATGTATTGGCATAAATCATGCACCTGGCACAATAGTCTACACTTCATCTCCTCTCTATCGATCATACTCTCTAGGATCAGCTAAGGCAGTGGATTCTACTCTGAACTCCCACTACAGAAGGTTGAGAACTTCTTTGTTTTTAATAACACAGATTGAGGCATTCTTACTTTTGAAGAGGTGATCTGAGTTAGCTACAAACAAACCAGATGTAGAACTATAATTAACTTGCAGTCATGCTGTATCTGGGACGGTCTATCGTACATTTGTGTGTCAATAAGCTGTATGTAGGTATATGTTTGTTCAGAGTTAGCCTTAGAAACCTATAGTAGGGTCCGGCAGATGTGTTTGGAGTCTTTTTTAATTAGATTGTGCATATCCTTCTAGTAACTGGCATTTCCCTCACAGTTCATGGGATATATCTAGTATAACTTGAGTAAAATACAGATGTAGAATCTAAGACTTATAATATAAATGTCCACCTGTAAACTCATAACCTAATATTCCTTTATAGTCTATGGAGAGAATGGACAACACAATAGCATGTTTCATGTCGGTTATTTTAGACATGTCTCAGAGGAGATGAATATAGGAGATGAATAATAGATGAATGAGATCAATAGGAGATGAATAACAGCCATGAATGATAAGCTAGAAGCATAGTTAGATTTTTATACTGAAAATTTCTGAATTGAGAAGATGAATTTCACCCAATTAATTTCTACAAACCTAGCAACAAAGTCTCTGAATTTTTATGGGGCTTTAAGTGGTAGTGTACGGTATAGCTATGAATTTAAATCTATTAGAATTTAAAGGTTAGGTTGGGATTTATCACATTAATTTATTGCAGGTGGATAAGATACTTCCTTCACCTACAGAATGGGTGACAGGAATGAAACCAATGTTGTGTACTTCATTCTTCTGGGATTTCCCATCTCTGCTGAACTGCAACTGCTCCTCTTCTCTGCTTTCCTTCTGGCTTATTCATTAACTGTGTTGGAAAATATCATTATCATTCTCATTATCCGAACTAACCACAGTCTGCAGAAACCCATGTATTTCTTCCTGGGAAACTTGTCTTTCTTAGAGATCTGGTATGTTTCTGTCATTGAGCCAAAGATGCTAGTAGATTTCCTCTCTCAAGACAAACGCATATCATTCCAGGGATGCATGACACAGCTGTATTTCTTTGTGACTTTTGTTTGTACTGAGTACATTCTGTTAGCTGTTATGGCCTATGACCGCTTCTTAGCCATATGCAGTCCTCTCCGATATTCACTTATCATGAACCATCGGTTCTGTGCTCAGCTGACAGCTGGCTGTTGGATATGTGGTTTGATCACCGCTTCCATCAAACTGAGCTTTATAGGTCAGCTCTGGTTCTGCGATGTAGATAAAATCAATCACTTTTTCTGTGATATTTCACCCCTACTAAATATCTCCTGCAGCGATTCCTCTATGGCTGAGCTAGTGGACTTCCTCCTGGCTCTGATGGTCATCATGGTACCACTGTGTACTGTCGTCACCTCATATATTTGCATCATGTTCACTGTGTTGAAGATCCCTTCTTCTCAGGGGAGGCAGAAGGCATTTTCTACCTGCAGCTCCCACTTGACTGTAGTGGTATTGTTCTACTCTACCACCTTGTTCACTTATGCCTGCCCGAAGGTTATGTATACCTACAGTGCTAACAAGTTGGTATCAGTCCTGTACACAGCAGTAGTACCACTTCTGAATCCCCTCATATATTGCCTCAGAAACAAAGAAGTGAGATTTGCCCTGAGGAAGACCTTTACCTGAACAAGAAAAACCTAAGTATTCAATTAAAGACTTCTGGAGAAGAGACTTTGCTCACAAAGGCCAGCTAGCAGTGCTGATGAACTAAAGTCAGGACGTCTAGACCTTGATTCACCCCCAAGTGAAACTGTACTATTCATGCACCCAATGACCGTAATTATTGATATGGAGCTTGATAAATCCAAGCTTGACATATGTATACCCTTTTTTTTTTTTCCCCATGCAGTTTCATGATACCTACTTTTGGAGAGAATCTTTAGCTGAATGACTACTTCAATTTTAAAGGAAAGCCTTGGCAAAAGTAGAAACAGAACTTCAGATTTCCTTTGCCCTTGCTAGATTTGCCAGAAATGGTGGATGGGATAGTATGAGGCACATAAAATGTAGACATTGGCATCTGATCTAGTTTCTCTGAGATTTCCTTATTGTCCCTGGAAAGAAGAAAGCATAAACAGGGGTGATTAAACTTAAAAACTTAACTCTTTTGGATGCACAGTTAAAGATGAAATGGAAAATCCTCTGAAAGAGAACAATCTTCTTACATATCAATACAGGGAGTATAATGCAAGTAGCTAATACTGTGGCATGATTACAATGTCATTTGACTCAAACCCTTGCTCATATCAGAGCCCTGGTACCCTGAATGATCTGGTTGTACTGAAGGAAATTTGCAGTCAGATTTCTGTCTGAGACATACCAAATGATTCACTCCAAGAGGAACTTCAGGTGCAAATTACAGGGTAAATCACTTCACAGTTTTCTTCAGGAAGCATTTGCCTTGGATTCAGCAATATTCCATTAGGTATCATGGCTCAAAACTAAGTCCAAGACCAAGTCAGAGAAAAACAAAGTTAAAGAACAGTTGAGGTTGGAAGGGACCTCTGGAGATAATCTAGTCCAACCGCCCCTGTTCAAGCAGGGTCACCTAGAGCACGTTGCACAGGATCGCGTCCAGGTGGGTTTTGAATATCTCTAAGGAAGGAGACTCCACAACCTCTATGAGTGCATCCTACTCCAGTGCATTGCTATAGCAGTCACCCTCACAGGAAAGAAGCTTTCCTCATGTTCAGATGGAACTTCCTGTGTTTGAGTTTGTGCCCATTGTCTCTTGTCCTGTCCCTGGGCACCACGGAAAATAGTCTGGCCCCATCCTCTTGACACCTTCCCTTCAGATACTTATACACATTGATGAGATCGCCTCTCAGTCTTCCCCTCTCCAGGCTCAACAGGCCCAGCTCCCTCAGCCTTTCCTCATAGGACAGATGCTCCAGTCCCCTCATCATCTTTGTAGCCTTTCACGGCCTCGCTCCAGGAGCTCCATGTCTCTCTGGGACTGGGGAGCCCAGAACTGGGCACAGTACTCCAGGTAAGGCCTCACCAGGGCTGAGGAGAGGGGGAGCATCACCTCCCTCCACCTGCTGGCAACACTCTGCATAATGCACCCCAGGATATCACTGACCTTCTTGGCCACAAGGGCGCATTGCTGCCTCATGGTCAGCCTGTTGCCCACCAGCACTCCCAGGTCCTTCTCCACAGAGCTGCTTTCCAGCAGGTCAGCCTGTCCTGCTGCATGGGGTTATTCCTGCCTAGGTGCAGGACCCTGCACTTGCCTTGCCTGAACTTCAGGAGGTTCCTCTCTGCCCAACTCTCCAGCCTGACCACGTCCCTCTGAATGGCACCACAGCCTTCTGGTGTGCCAGCCACTCCCCCCACTTTACTATCATCAGCAAATTTGCTGAGGGTGCACTCTGTCCCATCACTCAGCTCACTGAGGAATAAGTTGAACAAGACTGGGCCCAGTATTCACCCCGGAGGACACCGCTAGCTACAGGCCTCCAACTAGACTCTGCGCCACTGACCACAACCCTCTGAGCTCTGCCATCCAGCCAGATGTCAACCCACCTCACTGGCCACTCCTCCAGCCTGTCCTTCCGAGGCTTGCCCATGAGGATGCTATGGTAGACAGTGTCCAAAGCCTTGCTGAAGTCGAGGTAGACAACATCCACTGCTCTCCCCTCATCTACCCAGCCAGTCATTCCATCATGGAAGGCTATCAGGTTGGTCAAGCATGATCTCCCTTTGGTGAATCCATGTTGACTGCTCCTGATTACCTTCTTGTCCTCCATATGCTTAGTGAGGACCTCCAGAATGAGCTGTTCCATCACCTACCAGGGATGGAGGTGAGGCTGACAAGCCTGTAGCTCCCTGGCTCTTCCTTCTTGCTCTTTTTGAAGGTTGAGGTAACGTATTAGTGATGTATTTGAACATCCCTTGCTAGATTAAACTCCAGCTGCGCCTTGGCCCTCCTCACCCCATTTCTGCATACTCGGACAACATCCTCTCATGCTACCTGTCCCTTCTTCCACATTTTGAAAGACTTCCTTCTTCTGTTTGAGTTTTGGCAGGAGCTCCTTTTTCGTTCACGCAGGTCTCCTGCCCTGTTTACTTGACTTCCTGCTCATTGGGATGCACCATTCTTGAGGCTGGAGGAGGTGATCCTTTATTAACCAGCTCTCTTGGACTCCTCTTCCTTCTAGGACTTTATCCCAAGAGATTTTTCCAAGTAGGTGCCTGCAGAGCCCAAAGTCTGCTCTCCTGAAATCCCAGGTTGCCATCCTGCTCTTTGTCCTGCTTCCTCCTGACAGGATCTTGAACTCCACCATCTCGTGGTCACTGCAGCCAAGGCTGCCCCCAACCTTCACATCTCCAGCCAGCCATTCCTCGTTTGTTAGTACAAGTTCCAGCAGAGCACCTCTTCTTTTTGTCTCCTCTATCACCTGTGTCAGGAAGTTATCATCAATGCCCTCTAGAAAGCTCCTGGATTGCTTAACTAATCATTTTTAGTCCGTTTATAACCTTTCCATTGATTTTGAAAGAGGCCAGAGACAAAGCTTGTGCATCTGAGTTAAATATCTAAGATTATCACTGAGAAGTCTCTCCATGTAAAAAAGTGTCTCTAGGACATGTACTCCCTGCTCAGAATATCACAATGATTCAAAATGTTTAATATGCTATAACAAGCATAAATAAATAAATAAAAAGATGAGAAACTGATTGCATAACATTATTGCCATGTTAAATGTGTGTTTGAGTTTTCATGTGAGATTGTAGTTCCTGATCTTCCATGCTACCTACATACAGACTTTCATTTCAGATTTTGTGTTTAATGAAGCATCTGGCAACTTATACACTTGAAGGAAGAACTTGTTCTGTGCATACTGGTGATGTGGAAACAATTGATTCAAATCAGACTTACTGAGGACTTGAGCCCCAATTCAAACAGAGCTGTCGAGAACTGTTTTGAATTAGCCATAATGGGAAGCTATTATCAGAAATGTAAGGTGCTGGCTCTATTGCAGGTATTAGTAAAAAACATGCTATGAGAATATACATAATTGATTCTAGAATATGATCATACAAGCATAGGAAGGGAACCAACCAAAAAAAAAAGTCTAGTATTTTAGTGTTTGGCCTCATAGTAAAGCATTCTTTCTGATACTTCCCCTGCCACTAATTTAACCTAAACAATATGAGAAAAATTTATAAATCATTTGCCCTTCAGAATTTGCAGCCTTCTCAGGAGAAGATCAGCTTCCCAGATTGGATTCATTTCACTTGTGTTTGCCTCCTCAGTTCCACTCTGCAGCATTTTAACTAATCATTTTGACTTAATTTATAATTTTTGGAGATAAACAATTAATATGATTCATCTGATTACTTTAGATCTTTTTTGAGGGATGAGATGAGTAAGTGTCATAGAAATGTCAAAGAATTGCTGAAGTGCCTGTGAAGGTCAGGTGAATCCCACCTTAGGGATGAGATTAAGACTAAAACAACTACATGTAAGCCTCTAAATGTAGGGATCAATATATGCATGAGGTGGCTAGCATCCCACTGTAATCTTTGAAGATCTTGTTAATGCAGTCAATGGAACTTAGGGATTCCATGCAGATCACCCCAAAATAGACACTCAGAACAAGATGTCATTGCTTGACAAAAACAAAACAAATAAAACAACAAAAAAAACCCCAACTGTTTAGTGCCAGTTCAGCTCCGAAAGTGCTAAAGATCTCTTGTAGGGTCTTCAACTGATCTCTCAGATAATCCAGGCCTTACCACATGTCACTAGATAGCTTGAGTGAGCTCTCCTCTGAAGCTGTTTTTGCTCCACCTGCAGTAAGAGGACTTAAGTACACTAACATATGCTAACACCCATGAACCTCCTTCTCTCTATCCATATTGCTGAATGCAGAAAGATCAAAGCAAGGAGATTCCTCTTGCTTAGCCAAAAGCACCTAGTCAAGACCTGTGAATTATGATCCTACCTTAAGTTAAACAACTCATCCCAGCTGAGATCTAAACTAAGATAAGGAAGCTCCATAAAGTGGTCATTTTGTCTATCCTTCAGAAGAGCTAAGCTTTAATTATATACTGGCAGAGGAAACTCTGCCAACAATCGTTCTGTGCAGGCCATGTGAATGAGAGTTTGGACACAGGCCAAGTCACCAACACAGACCTCAAGAAATACTCCAGAATTCAGCTGTGGTTCAGCATAGTTTAGGATATTCTAGAGGCATTCTAGAGAAACATGGTGTTAAGTCATGGTATGCATGTATCCTTAACTGACAGTGTAGATACTTTAGTGCTGGGTAATTCTCTCATTGTTCAGTAATTTAGAAGATAAATGTCCAACTCCTTATAGAGCCCATAAGTCTTAATTAAACTAAATTACACTCTAGTAGGATCTATTTTTGCACAAATGGCCAATTTAGCTTTATCTACAATTAAAATGAATACTATCCTAGACTGCTAACGTGTTTCAGTCACAAGCCTGAAATGGATTCAGATTGGACATCAAGACCCACAAAAATATTTAGAAACTTAAGCATGGGATTCCTCCAAAACTACCTATAAATTAGACATCTAAGTCCAATTAAACCACCCTAGGCTCCTTTAAAATTCATGGACAGAGATTATTACCTCCAGGGGATATTAATTCTATTTTTCTTTAACATAAGTCTTAGATAGTATGAACCATTCTCCAAAGGTGTCTATTTCTTTCATACATTTTAAAGATTGCCTATAATAACTAGATCAGACTTAAGTGCCAAGTCCACCTTTATTCTTATTACAGTATAATGAAGTAAAGCATTTATACACCAATGATTACCTAACCTATTTCTCCTTCTATTTCAATTTTTAATTTATAATATGAAGGTCATAGCATTTTGGTACTTGTTAGTGAGCTCTGAAGGGACGTATTAAACGTTGCAAGCTGTGTAGATCCTGTGGCTCTACAGATTGGCTTCAAACATTTACTGGCTTTAAAGCATTGATCTTAAGGTGATTCTTTTGAAAATATGTCAAGAAAACCCATCAAATATCTTGTGAAGTGGAATATTTGTCAAATTGCTGCAGCTCTTTGTAGCCACTGATAACTGTAGCTGTTTAGTTTTATGACTTACGGAAAGTTCCAGCAACTGCGGCTGTCACTCAGGCTGGCCTTTACATGACCCCTTGTAAAACATCTTCAAGCTGATTGGTCAAAGGGTAACCCATAGCACTCTGCCGCTATGGGGGACCTAACATCTAAGTCTCCAAGCAGGTCCGCATTCAAATGAGGGATTAAGAACTAACCAATCAGCACACACCACGTATTAATAGATATGCCTACGGTCAACACTTGGCTGCCTATAAAAAGAGCTGCAGCTTTGTGTGTGGTGATGATGGCAGAATGAAAATGGCAGCTTAGTGGCCTTTTTAAAGGCTACAAGAAGCTAAGCAGCCTTTTTCAAGGCCTTCACCAGAAGCCGCGGGATGGCAGACAGGAAGGTTAGAGCTTCCACTCCGACCATGATTCTGATTCAGGATGCCGAACCAGGAGCCGCCAGAGGAGCTGCCAGAGGAGCCACCACACCAGGGCCCAGCAAACATCTGTACCCCTCCACACCTTCGGCAGGAGCTCCGCCAACAACAGACAAGTAAGCAATAATATGGTCCTAGTACCGGGGAGATGGCACACCCATAGGTGTGGCCTGATTGAGACAGCATACCTACAGGTGTGGCTGGACCATCCACACAGTCTTAGTACTGGGGAGACAGCATGCTCATAGGTGTGGCCTGATTAATAACACAGCCACAGTGCCTGGGAGAAGTGCATTTGCCTGACGTGGCCTTTCAGGTGTCTTTTATTATTGATTTCATATTTGGCTGTATGCTATATCCTATTTTCTTCAGATGAATCTATTATTCCCTGTATGTGCACATCTTTATATTGTTTTAAATAATATATCCATCCACCTGTGTTGTAAATACTTACTTAGATATATATATATATATGTTTGTATATATATCAAAGTTTTCAAGGTTATCAGTTATAATTGCTGTTGTTAATTGTTATTAAAAGGTTATTTGTCTACTGATATTGTAAATCCATTCATTGGCCACAGAAGCACCTATACTGCCATCCCGAATCTGTTTAATTTAGTTTACGGTCCCCCATCCATTACCCCCATCATGCCCTTCTGTTCGGGTGCTTGCCCTCCTGGCTTGGACCGGAACAATAACTCTGTAGTGAAATGACCTTAAACAAATTGTGAAACTTCTGTTCACAAGGTGCCCAGAATCACAGATAAGTTGGGGCTGGAAAGGAACTCTGCAGATCAAACCTCCTCCTCAAGCCGGGTCAGCTGGAGTACGTTGCCTAGGACCATGTCCAGGCAGGTTTTGAATATTTTCAAGAATGGACCTCTCTCATTGACTATAAAAGCATTTCCGGCAGCTTCATTCCTAGCTGAGGCTTCTGTAAGGTTTATAGAAGTAGTTTACTTATAGCAATAGTGATGATTATTAAAACAGAAGGATTTTTAATAGGCTATAGAATATATTTCCATCAAAAAGTTATTTCATTATTATGAAAATATTTCATAAGTTTGTATCTGTTACATTTAAAACATTAATGATTAGACAAAATCAGAATAAAAATAAACATTTAAGAATAAGGACAATTCAATCAGACAAGGCTTCACATCCATCAAATGGCTGACCACACTGATATACAACCTCTAATTTTTCCTTTTTGTTCTTGCTGATAGGGGCAGTTCTTTTCTCACCCTTCAAAAAGGTCTTTCATTTTTCTTCTCATTGTCTTGATGGCTTGTTTGTTTTTCTAATGAAAATAGATACCTCCAAGGGAGTATTATTCCCCCTGGTCTTAGACATATATGAGAGGATCACACTGTGCTATCTATTTTGCTCCTTTCACAAAAGAAGAAGCTACAGACAGCAGGCTTAGAGTGGATGCTTAATCTGGAATGTCTTGAAACTTAGATTCTGTGCATATAAGAATCCCAAATGAAACTAGCCAAAAGATAGATGAGCAAGACTGTGCAAAGAAAAATTCTCTCTCCAAAGTTATTTTCTTCTTTAAGATAGATGAATACAAAAAGAACAAACAGGAAGTAAATGGGGCTACTGAAGGTACATATCAAGGATTACCAAAGTATGATTCTAGTAATATACAAGGAATTAATTCAATGTTTTAAAAAGGTTAGGTAAATGGGAGCTCTGATAATGTATCTAACAGAAAAGATGACAGAAGAAACCGCAAAAAAAGAAACAATGACTGCATGGAGATTCATATCACTTTTATATCACTATACCTTTGTCATCAATCAAGAAACAGAAATTTTGTTCTGCAGTGGACCTGTACTATAGATCAGATGAGCTGTGTGTAAAATATTTCTTCTTCAGCACCTTCTAGAGAATGAGACAGGATGACTGGTTCGGATATCCATGAATATATTAGAGACATCTGTGGATATGATAGATTACTCTATTTTCCATTGCTCTCCATTTATCTCATATCTCTTGTATGTTTTATCTTGTTCTTCTAATTGTTTCCCCAGGCAAAGTGTGCCTGATAATAATGCCTCTGCAGCATTATTTCTTATTTGAACTGTGTCTGAAAGGAACCATGGAAAACCACACCAAGGTAACTGAGTTCATTTTGGCTGGGTTCAAATCTCCTCCAGGATTGCAAGTCCTCCTTTCTGTTCTCTTCTCAACAATGTATGTTATCACAGTGGTAGGAAATTCTGGTATGATACTCATCATTAGAATGGACTCCAAGCTGCACACTCCTATGTATTTTTTCCTAGAGAACTTGTCTGTCTTGGATATTTGCTATTCCTCTGTCATTACCCCTAAAGCAGCATTGACATTCTCACTGGGCAGAAGAATCATTTCCTACAATGGCTGTGCTTCTCAGATGTTCTTCTTCTCTCTCTTTGGCACAACGGAAGCCTTCTTCCTTGCTGTGATGGCTTATGATCGCTTTTATGCCATCTGCAACCCACTGCTATACCAAGTCACTATGAATAAAAGACTTTGTGTTGGTATGCTCGTGGGTTCTTATCTGTCAGGCTGCATTAACTGCACCATCCAGACAGGCTTTACGTTCAGCTTGTCCTTTTGTGGGCCCAAAGGAATAAACCACTTCTTCTGTGATGTTCCTGCAGTGATGCATGTCTCCTGTTCAGACACATTTTTCAATGAAATAATAATGCTCAGTGTATGTGGATCTATTATTGTGAGCACTGCCTTGGTGGGTTTTATCTCCTATGGTTATATAATTACCACCGTTGTCCAAATGCCTTCAGCTAAGAGCAGGCGCAAGGCCTTCTCCGCTTGCTCTTCCCACATACTGGCTGTTAGCTTGTTCTTTGGAACTGTCTTTTTCATGTATGCTCAGCCTGGGGGCACATCCTCACCATACAAAAGCAATATCATTTCTATCCTCTATACTGCTGTTATTCCCATGCTAAACCCTTTCATCTACACCCTACGAAATAAGGAGGTAAAAGGGGCTCTGAAAAAATTGTTAAAAAAGAAAGGCTTTTCTTAGCACCTTTACTAAAGAAAAGAACAACCACAGTGCCTAATTCACTAGAGACAGATAGTTAGAATGCAAGACAAGGGGCATCAAGTCCCAGGGCTTGTCATCAAGAAACTTTCATGATCGCAGTTGATCAGTGTTATGAATAAAAGCAAGGTTTATAAAAGAAATCTAAGACATTCAGAACAGGTGAAGCTGTGGATTCCCTGTAGTGGATTTAGATATTTACGCTGTAGTTGTCTCCAGCGGAACTGTTATTTGGAGTCCTTTTATAAGCATTCAAAAGGTGCAGGCACTTTAAGGTCCTGATTAGTCATATTGTGACATCCCATCCAGACATCTAAAGTAAGTCTCACGAATCACACTCTGGAAGTTCCCTTATTTCTATGCACTGGAGCACAGCTAGCTCAGATGGAGATGTCCCCATTGTAAATTTCCAAAGATAAGTTATGTAAACCAAGAATGAACCACGTGCTTTATTTGTCCGTGACTACTTCTAATTTTTAAAACTACTTTTATCAATTTTGCTTTCATTCACTTATCTGATGTGTGGAATAACTGAAATCTAGGTTGCAACCACTGAGCATTGAGGAACAACTGAAATCTTGTGTCTGAATTGCTCTCTTAAAAAAAAAAAAAAAAGTAATATGTACCTGAATTTTGTTTCTGTGTTTCTGTATGTACAACAGAGTGTTTGTAATAGGAGACCTATTTCTTTTTGAGAGATAGGCTTGTAACAATACAATCTGACACAGTATAAAAATGATATTTTTAAGATCTTGCTTACATCTACTTGCAGACATTCAATATTCTGGAAAAAATGAACATTCCAGAAAATACTAACTTCGAACTTTCATATCAAGTGTCTGAGGCATGGCATCTTGAGTTATCATGTAAGCATTACCCTGTCCAGAAGGTTGCGTTTAGTTCTCATTCTATTGCAGCCTAAGATATAATGCCAGGGCTGACTAGAAATCAAACGTTATCTGTCAGAGAAAATTAATCTCTAAATTGGTAATTAGTTCTCTTTCTACTCAGAAGAAATTTTATCCCTTTAAAATTAAATGATTCATCATCTATAGTTACTTCTTTCTCTCTTTTGACTACAAAAGGAATCCAGACAATAAGGTCAAATGCGTATAGCTATATTGTAGACGAATCGCATCCATATAGAAGCTGCCTAAGAAAATCCCTGAATTGATAGGAGACTATACCAGGCAGAATATCCCTCTGTGTTAGACCCATTATCATAGGTATTTCTGTAAACCTTTTCTACTGGCCACCATTAATGCCCAGTAGGGCATTAATGCACTGAGTGGACATCTCAGTGCCCAGTAGGCTTCCAAAGGATTTAAACTAATAGAAAACTGCTATAGGCCATGTATCTTAAAGGCATCAGGATGGCAGTCAGCTCCACTTTCAGTTATATAATTTTAGGTATAATTGAGGTATCTGTATCTGAAATAAATACTCAGGTTCCTATTGTGCTCCTTTTACAGTCACTGATGATCTAATAAATTCAGTTAGTATGTTCTAGTCAGCTCACCCTGATATAGATGTGCCTTGATCAGGGACCCTTTCTGGTTACTGCCATATTTTGTAGATAAAAAGACATTAAGTGGTGTGCACATTTCATGCCATTTGATCTAAGTGCAAGAGAACACTTCCTGACACTGTTTAATTTGATAATCTAGATAGAGCCTTTTAGATCGCAACATATGAATCCTAGATACCATTTGAATTGAAAGTATACAGTATATTAAAAGTATACGATATTTTCAGAAATCTCATTTTTGGTCAATCCTCAGCCTTGCTACTAAGCTGCAGGTCTAAAGTGAACATAGTGTCTTTAATCCATTTCAAATTGTATCATAATGTCGTAGTGCTGTGGGGGAGAAGGTTGCTGATGTTCTTAGCAAAGGGATGGATGGCTGTGGAACCTGTGTAAAATATTTCCCATGGGTTCTGCACAGTTCCAGTTTTCTCTGGTGTATGGTGGAATAAGGGGGTGCTATCTCTGCTATCTTTTCCTTGTTGAAAGCCTTTTTTAAGAATTCAAATATACCGTAACTCGATACACCTTGCGTATTGACTCCTTCAGAGATCTCCAATATATTTTTGAGCCATGAATTCCTGCTCTCCTATGTTGACAATATTTCTTATACATGTATCCATTAATTATATATTTTATCCCAGTTCCTACTAACTTGTCCAGTACAGATGTGACACTTATTGGTCTGTAGCTCCTCAGATTCTCCCTTGATACTACAATAGGTGTCTTCTAGAGCTCTGATACCGTATTAGATACAAGGGAAAGGCTGCACAACATAGAAAAGCAAGTATTTAATATGGAGGTAGAAATAAGGAAATTCCAGTACTGGCATTTTTCAGTTTTTTTTTTTTTTTTTTTTGCTTTTAATTTTGTAAGTTCTTCTACTAGCACTTCCATTTTGAGAGACACCCTGTAATATAATCTTCATCAAGCAGAGTCTAGAATGCAAACCGGAAGAAGATATTGTCAAAATAAACACAGATATAGGAAAAATAATATTGTCTTTCTCCTCTCTGAGGACTGATTTGAAACTTTATAAACTATTTGTCCTGAGTGTCTCTACTAGAGATCTACATAGGATATGTGGTTAAAAATAGTTTCAAATTATTTTTATGCCTTTTGGAAGTTGTTTCTCAAGCTTTTTTTCTGGCAAATATGCACCAGATGTAGCGGCTCTTACATTAGATTTTAAGAACACAAGGTGTGATTCATCTCTCCTAGCTGTTATCATCCAACTACTCATCTAGGATCCCTCAACTGACAACGCAACAAAAACCTTTTCATTTAGGGAGAGATAAACTTCCATTAAGATAAATATGGAAGACAGTTCATTTGAAATAGCTTTGTTGGGATGCGTTTCCTGAGGACATGCCTATTAGATTGCTCTCTGAGATATCCCCAGTGAGATATCTCATGAAGAAGCACACCATCAGCATCCACACCACACATTATTGTTGCATTCACCTAGTCCACCACAAAGAACAACTTCATATAAAAAACGTTCTCTGTTTGCAAGACACACTGTTCCTGACACATACAAAACAGTAAGTGTGGATAGCCAGTGAACAAGCCATAGTCAAAACTTCTTGAGTAACAGTCTTCTACAGACTGTCTGTGCCAGTACACAGAGCAAAGTGTATATATGTCTGTCTGTGTATATGCGGAAGGACAATGATTATTGGATCACAAGCACAATGACAGAAACATCTGCAGGCCTCAGTCAGAGTCAACAAACATTAGTAGCAGCTATTAATGTGTCACAGCCTGGTGAGAAGCATGGGAAGAACAGGAGGAAAGCCTTTTTTTTCGATTTCTTGATGTTTATAGCGACATTCGGAGTAGAAGACCTTTCTCAAGGTGACAAGTCAGGTAAGATCCATCAGTTGGGATTCATCTATCTAAATGTGGATATTTACAATGCAGACATTTCAGTCTCAAGTTGTTTGAGATTACCTTTGGATGCACAGAGTTACTGCAGGATAAACTCCCAGGTACTATAGAAAGCAAGGGCAACTGTGGCAACCAGACCAGGTGAAAAAAAAAAAGAACAGTAGATCTTCTTCCTTTGCTGCAATATGTTAGTGCATGTAATGTAAACATCTTCAGAGGACGATCTGAGGAACTACAGACCATTCAACCTCCTCTCTTCAGTCCCTAGGAAAATCGTGGAGTTAGTCTTTCTGAAACACACTTATGGTCATATGAAGAAGAAGCAGTCAGCACAGCATAGATTTACCAAAGGAAAATCATGCCTGATCAGCCTATTTCTATGATGAAATCACTGTATTTGTGGATGAGGGAAGAGCAGTGGATGTCATTTACCTGAACATTAGCAAGGCTTCCAACACCGTCTTCCATCATAGTCTTTCATCCAAGTTAGGACATTAGAGTAGGGATGGATAGACAGCTAGATGGATAAAAAGATGGGCTGGATTATCAGACTTAGAGAGTAGTGGTCAATGGGCTGTACTCTACCTGGAGGCCTGCAACAAGTGGAGTACTACAGCAGTCTCTCTGGGGTCCTGTCCTGTTTAATATCTTTATCAGTGACCTGGAGGAGGTGACAGAGTGTTTGCACATCAAGTTTTCGGATGACACTAAATCTGAATCTTTCAGCCATGTGCAGGGGATTCAGCAGACCTTACATGGCACTAGTGACTTATGTTTAGGAAACTGCCACAAAACCACAGCTGTATTACAGAGCAGCTCCTCCAGTGTCCACTGTTAAATCACCAGTCTAGCTCATTTTGGGTGATCATAAAGGAAGGGAGTACAGCATTCAGAGGAATGTGCAACAACTCCCATGAGCGAGTGGTCAGGGGGACAGAACCTAACATTTGGACTAAGTGGAACTGAGGATAGCAGTGCTCCCAGCTTCTCCACTCCCTAGTGCTGTACCAGTGTTAATTACTCTCAGAACTCTTTCCAGACCTGCCTAGGTCCCAAAAAAGGCAATAGCTTTTTCTCTCTGTTGCTACCAAAGATCCTCCAGTAGTACTAACTCGAGCAGTCTTTTCCCTTGAAAAACCTACATCTGCACTTGTCTCACCTGCACTAGAAACAATCCCCAGTTTCTGAACAAAACACCTGCTGCATTTATCATAGAATCATAGAATAATGTAGTTTGGTAAGCACACCAGGCCACCTGCAGACCAACATCCTGCTCAAAGCAAGTCTAGTTAGATCAAGTTGCTGAAGAACTTGTCCAGGTGAGTTTGAAGTATCTCCAAGGATATCTCCAGCATGGATTTGCCAAAGGGAAATAATGCTTAAACAACCTGATAGCCTTCCATGATGGAATGACTGGCTGGGTAGATGAGGGGAGAGCAGTGGATGTTATCTGCCTTGACTTCAGCAAGGCTTTGGACACTGTCTACCATAGCATCCTCATGGGCAAGCCCTGGAAGCATGGGCTGGAGGAGTGGCCAGCGAGGTGAATTGAGACCTAGCTGGATGGCAGAGCTCAGAGGGTTGTGCTAAGCAGTGCAGAGTCTAGTTGGAGGCCTGCATCTAGTGGTGTCCCCCAGGGGTCAGTATTAGGTCCAGTCTTGTTCAACTTATTCCTCAGTGAGCTGAGTGATGGGACAGAGTGCACCCTCAGCAAGTTTGCTGATGATAGTAAACTGGGAGGAGTGGCTTATAGAGGTTGTGGAGTCTCCTTCCCTGGAGATATTCAAAAGCCATCTGGAGACAATCCTGGGCAGTGTGCTCTAGATAAGCCTGCATGAGCAGGGGCAGTTGAACTAGATGACCTCCAGAGATCCCTTCCAACCTCAACCATTTTGTGATTCTGTGATTCTGTGAAGGGTGCAAATCCCACTATATCTCTTGGTCCTTATTCCAGTGTTTGTTCACACTCATAGAATCATAGAATGGTTGAGGTTGGAAAGGACCTCTGAGAATGTCTAGTCCAAGCCTCCTGCTCCAAACAGCATTAACTAAAGCAGGTTGTTCAGGGCCTTGTCCAGTCAGATCTTGAACATCTCCAAGGATGGAGATTGCACAACCCCTCTGAAGAACTTTTCCGAGTGTTTTACAACCCTTATAGTAGAAAAGTATCATATATTTAAATGAAATGTCCTGTATTTCAATTTGTATTCGTTTCCTCTTGTCGTTTCACTGGACATCTTTGAGAAGAGCCTGGAATCATCTTCTTTACTACCCCCATTATGTGTTTAAACACATTGGTACAATTCATCCCTGTGCCTTCTCTGCTTTACAATCCCAGCTCTCTTAGTCTCTTCTTCTATATCAAATGCTCTAAGCCCTTAAACCTTTTATTGGTCCTTCTCTGAACTCACTCTAGTAGGTCTATTAGAGAAGGAAATTGTATCCTAGTTAGCTTCAGCTTATCATAAGTCTGACTCTTGCTTAGCATAAGTGCCTAAAGAGGGTGAAGCCTGCAGGCTGCGGGACTGAACTGTAACCCAAAGAACATTGCTGTCGATGCAACTGCAAAATCAGCTAGAACCAGTCCTCAGGGATGTGGAATAGAGTGATGGGAATGAACAGAGGCAACGGCTGACCTTCGGATAAGATAAGGTACCGTGGAGCAGGAACATAGCAACCGTCTAGCAACCGTCCCAAGATGTAGACATGAACCAATCAGAAGGAAAGAGACCACTGTCTCAGTAAAAGAGATTGGAAGAGTCTTTCACTGGCAGGTGGGGAAGTAAGACTGTAAAAAGTAGAATTACTTAGAGTTCTTTTGTTCTGAGTCCCTCCCCAGAGGCACCCAGCTCGAGCTGTTCCTCTGTCCTACTGTCATCTAATTAAAATTTTGCTGTTACACGTGCATGAGACTCTGCTCCTTGGAAACCTAGGGTCAAATTGTTTCTACTACAATTTGGCGACTGAGGTGGGACCCTAGGCAATGACCGTCGGACCCTCTCGTCGCCAAGCATCCAACTGCCGGCAGTGGGTCAGTTCACCTGGGAACCTTTGGAGAGAGAGGCGCTGATGGGTGAGTGTTAAATTTCCTTGAGCATATACAATAGGATGGGTTTGAGTCCCTCTCTTTTTGCAGCTGTGCGAAAGTTTTAAGGGTGCGCAGCCTGATCAGCGTAAGGCGCACGCAATAATAGGAAACATACCAGGCATAGAAAAGGGAACACCCTTAGCTGAGATACTAGAAAATTGGAAAAAGATTGACAGTACAGTAGGTTTATCCCAAAAATGTGCAATAACTTCATGGCAAGAGGACTGAGCTTTCCTAACTAAAGATGCCAGTCTGGCAGAACAGTGGCCACCACAGGGAACATTCAATAATCAAAAACTGCTTATTCTTACAGCATCACTTAGAGGACCAATTCCCAGGACAAATGGATTTGTTGGTATGTGTAGGATAATTGGGCATGGAACTGGCAACATCCAAGGAGGAAAAATGGCACCCACATGAGACTATCCTTGCTGTAGCAGATTTAACTATCTCAAATAACACCTCAGGAGCTCCTGCTCCCCCTTACACTCCTCTGGAGTCGCCTCCTGAAGATATGTCTGTCACTAACTCTCCTCCTCTTTCTCTGACTTCCCCTCCTCCTGTGGTGGGACTCTATCCTATGGTTCCTAACATTCTACCTACTCTGGTAGCAATAGCAGGAATCCCAGGGGCTCCCCGAGTATTGCAGGTGTTTACTAAACAGCCCTGGAGTTCAAGTGATTTGGCTACATGGGGAATCAAAATGCCCTGGTTGAAGGAGGACGCAGAAAAGTGTGCTCAACTATTTTCTAACATATGCACTGGGTATGATCCAAACTGGGAAGATACCCAATTACTCTTGAGGGAGTTGTTCCGACCAGATGAGTGAGATAGAATAATTAATAAGGATATTGAATTAGCACAACAGGCCAGTGGAGGTCGGATTCCATGGCCAGTGAAAGATCCAAATTGGGATTACAATAATAAAGAGAACAGAGCCACTTGCCAGACAGCACTCTGGAACTTAGTAGAAGCTATTAGAGCATGTAGCGAATTAAAAGTGAACTGGACTAAAGTGCAGGCATGCAGACAGAGACTAGACGAGCATCCTAGTGATTTTGGGGAACGACTGCAGCAAGCTTTGTTAAAATATGGGGGAATTACTTTAACATAATTTTAATGACGCGCTAGCAATCAGTGTCTTTGTAGATGAAGCAGCTCCGGATATATGAAAATACTTTAAGGAGCATATGCCAGGATGGCAAGGAGAAACTTTGCAAAGGATTTTGAGTGTAGCAGTGTTTGTTTATGACGAATGAGAGGAGAAACAGAAAGTAGACCAAGCTAGGGAACGGAAAAAGGAAAAAAAAACAACAAGAGGTTAATCTCTTGGCAGCGGCTTTAGCATGGAATTTGCAAGTCAGGGAAAGAAGTAGAAGAAGTAGAGACATAAGAGGAAAAAGTCCGTGCCCAGGGTGAGGACAAGAAGCAGGTAGGAAAGGAAGGAGAGAAAGTAAGGAACCAAAATGTTATTACTGTGGAAATGTAGGACATACGCAGAAAGAATGTCCCCTTCATCCAAGAAGGTCCCCAGGAGTAAGGAACCTCCAGGAAATCGGATCATCTTGGGAGGGTGAAAGACATTCCCAATGACTAGAAACAGGGGAATCCAAAAACTCTGAGGAGATAGAAATTTTTGGAGTGTGCAATGTGCAGTTAAATGGGCAGGGTCACTTGACGGGTAAAGTGGAAGGACAGGAGATTGAATTCCAGTACACACTGGAGCCACCTTATCTGTTCTAAATTTTATCCCAAAGGGAGCAAAGACTAAAGATAAAGTTTTAATGCATGAGGTTACAGGACAAGGAGAATGATGCCTCAGTAAGCCACTATTGTCGAAATTGGAAACAAGTGTGTGGGGAGATTCGTGTTAGCCGAGAGCTCCCCCGTGTGTTTATTAGGAAGAGACCTCCTGCAAGCCTTAGATGTAGAACTACACCTATCTCCGAGGGAATGGATTTGATAAGCATGGGGGTAAGTGTAGTTTCTGAAAGTCTGGGTACTGAATTAGAAATACCAGAAGCATTACAATCTGTACTGGAGAAACTGTGTAGCAGAGCTAGTACTGATGTGGGGCTGCTAGTCTCAGCTCAACTCATGAATATGAAAAAAAAGGGAGGACTTCCTCGAGCTGTAAGGCAGTATCCAATTCCCCAGGAAGCTGAGAAAAGTATACAAAAACAGATAGATCAATACTTAGTTCAAGTTCATGTATATCCCCATATAATACCCCCATCCTCCTTGTAAAGAAAAATAGGCTTGATCAGGATGGGGATCCAGAATATCATTTTGCACAAGCTTTGAGTGTAATTAATCAGCACATTATTGCTCCACACTCAGTAGTACCTGATCCTTCCACTATAATTCTGCAGATACCCTATTGGGCAAAATGCGCCACTGTGATTGATGCGGCTTTCTTCAGCATTCCAATAGATGAGGAAAGTCAACCGTTGTTCACTTTTACATGGAAAGGACAGCAAGGTTTACATGGAAAGGACAGGGATTTACAGTGTCCCCAATCATTTTTTCGTGAATATTAAAGGAAGACCTGAAAGATACAGAATTACCGGGTAGATTGTCTCTAGTACAATATATAGACTATTTACTAATAGCAAGTAAAGATGAGAATACTTGCTTGAAAGATACTGTACATTTGTATATTGCTTTAGCAGAAAAAGGTCACCGAACTTCTCCGTCCAAACTCCAGCTGTGTCAGAAGGAGGTAAGATATTTGGAATTTATTCTGAAAGAGGAGCAGCAGGAGATAGACCCAGGGAAAATAGAAGGTGTAGTGAAGCTCCCTCACCCTGTCACGAAAGTACAGTTACAGGGGTTTCTAGGCGCAGTAGGGTTTTGTCAAATGTGGATACTGGGATTAGGGGAATTAACCAAGCCTCTAATGGAAGCTACGAAAAATGAAGGGGTGGAGCCCATTGCATGGGGCCCTGAGTGAGAGAGAGCTTTCAGAGCGATAAAAGGAGACTTAGTCTCTGCTCCAGCTCTTAGACTCCCAGACTATACAAAGCCTTTTTATTTGTATGTACACGAACGGAAGGGGGTAGCTAGTGAAGTATTAGCACAGGAATTAGGACTCCACCAAAGGCCAGTAGCACACTATTCTACACAGTTAGATCCGGTTGCAGCAGGAGCACCTGCATGTATTGAGTCGACAGTGGTGGCCACAACGATACTAGAGAAAAGTCACCCTCTTATATTAGGGCATCCTGTCACAATCTTCACAATCTATGTACCACATGACGTAGGAAAACTGTTGAGACAGTATGCAACTCAAGCATTATCCTCACAGCAGGCACGTAGGTATGAACTAATTCTTTCAACAGCAGATAATGCACTCCTAAAAAGGTGTAATAGGTTGAATCCTGCAATTTTGCTACCGTTACCTGATGACAGGGAAGAGCACCACCAGTGCAAACAGGTGATGCATACTTCAAGCAAATCCCAAGCGGATTTAATTGATGTTCCTTTACAGAATCTGGACTTGATTCTGCTTGTAGATGATTCATCCCGTTACCTACCTGGATGACGGTGGACTGGGTATGCCGTGGTCAGCCAAAGACAAGTAATAAAAGCTGAACTGCTTCCAGTAAGGATGAGCACACAAGGGGCTGAATTAATAGCCTTGACACACGCAGCTCACCTAGCGAAAGGGAAGCGAGTTAACATTTATACAGACTGTCGATATGCCTTTGGAGCATGTCTCGTGGTAGGAAGGTGGAAGGAAGGAACAAGGATTTCTTACATCATCAGGGAAAAGCGTGTCAAATGGGGGAGAAATACATGATTTACTAGAATCAATCCAACTTCCAAAGGAAATTGCCGTAATACATTGCCGGGCCCATACCAAAGACACCACAGAGATCAGCAAGGAAACACCCTCGCAGATGTAGCGGCAAAGGCAGCAGCACACCAGCCACTAAAAGAATGTATGGTTGCAATTCCAAGAACAAACAGATCGAATGGCCTAACTTGGAAGACCGAAAACTACGTACAAAAAAGTTGTTCAGTAGAAGCGAAAAAACAATGGGAAAAATGGGAAGCAAAACCAAATAAAGAAGGAATATGGACAATTGGTGGAAAATCGATTTTGCCAAAGAAATATTTAATCAATCACCATAACTAGGTGGTTTCATGATAAGGCTCATGGGGGACCGGAGGCAGTAGCTAACCAGGTGCAGCAAGTGTGCGTGGCTCCAGGGGTTTATGCAGCTGCCAGAAGAATAGTCAGTAGCTGCTCAACCTGTCAGAAGTTCTCATGCACCAAGCCAAATGAGGAATTAGGGGGACAACCATGGGCTTACTTCCCTTTTCAACGATTACATGCTATACATCTATACTGATATGCTGCCAGTCTGTGATTACAAACACTTATTAGTGGTAGTGGACCAATTATCAGGATGGGTAGAAGCTTTTCCAACAAGAAAAGTAGATACAGGATGGGTGTTAAAAGCTCTACTAAAAGAAATTATACCGAGATATGGAGTGCCAGATTCAATCGAATCAGACAGAGGCCCTCATTTTATGGCAGGAATAATCAATCAGTCGTATAAGTCTTTAGGAACAGAGAGAAAATTACACGCTCGCTATCATCCCCAATCCTCGGGACAGGCAGAAAGGATGAATAGGACTTTGAAAGAGGAATTAGCAAAAACCTGTGTACATAAGGGGCTAAAATGGCCAGAAGCCCGAAACTGAGCTCTGTGGGATATTTGGAATAATCTGAAACAGCCCATAGGGTTAACACCCGCAGAAATTCTTTTAACTATACCAGGAACTTATATCCCAGCTAAGACCAGCCTATTGGATGGAGATGAATGATAACTCAGTATGTACTGGGTATGCAAAAAAGATTTGAAGCCACTTGGAAGCAAGCCCAACGGTACCAACCCACTCCCCCTGAAATCCAGGTACATGATATACGGGCCAGGGATGAAGTTCTGATTAAGGTGTACTCCAGAAAATCAAAACCTGAACCTAAAGAGGAAGGTCCTTATACTGTGCTGTTATGCTTTTATTTCGCTGTTAAAGTTGCAGGTAAAGAAAGCTGGATACACCATTCGTATGTCAGGCAGGTCGTGAACAACCATCTACTAGATAAATAATCCATCCCGTGAGGTGGCTGTGCATACTGCTTATGTGCTGATGATGTTGCTTACCTTGACCCATTGTGGAGATTCAACAAATTGGCCATGGTCTCATGCTCATACTAAATATACGGGGAATATGGGATTAGATTCCAGTGTAAGCCAACAAGTCAATAAAGGCCTAAACCTGTCAGCTGTGGTTATGCATGGAGCAGAGGTTTACTCAGAAAACAAATGGAGCTGGGATAGTACAAACAGACTTCCCCAACGGTTAGGGAAAGTCAGACAGGAGATCAAAATAGGGTGCTGGGTAATAAATGGATCTACACATGGATAGGTAACTCAGATTTCAACAACCAAAGTACAGATAAACACTGAACAGAAAAAGAACTGTGCCACCGAAAAATTAAGATTGTTGACACAATTTTACTCTAGTCCAACCAGTTTTTGTAGTTTGCCTCTGGGCACACAATAGCATAGGGCTAACATTTAAATTCAAACTAGGCATTACTGAACCTAGTACAACAACAACAGCAGTAACCCCAGCTGCAACTTTTCCTCCCAAAACAGGTATTCCAATTACCCTGTCAGATAAGAGGACACTGTCCCTCCTCATTCCTGAAATTGGCCCCTATGCAATTAAAAATGTGGGCCAACAACAAGTGTTATTCAATCAATCATGGTCTCTTAAACAAGTAGAACTAGTAATGCAAATTAATATCTCCACAATTAAACCAACTTGCTCATCGTTTCTAAGTACCTCCTGCATGGGATGGTCAGCATGGTTGCATGAGCAAATCTTCACCTCTCCAAAACGAACAAGGAGAGATGTGACCAATATCATAGGAACAGGACTGGGAATCTTAATAATATAGGTGTCAAAGTGCTTGTAAACTAAGTGCAACAATGAGTGAGTTGAACAAATTAAAACATCCATTACTATCTTCTCTACTAGCATTGGGAACTAACCAAGGGCTCTTATCTGATATATTGCTGCAATGGGAGAAAATTAATGAAAAAGATCACCAATTGTAGATGCACTCAGTATAATATAGGACAACATTTCCCTAGCCCTCAGTTGTATTCAGGCTCAATTATGGATGCAGGCTATGGTAGCAGCAATTATAAGGGAGGGTGAAGAGGGCACCCTAGCCATTGAAATCCGACAGATAATTTGGAATAATGTGACAAAATTTGAAAAAGAGAGTTGTACCATCTGTCATATCATCATTTAATTAAATAATTAATTTTAGTGTTATACGCGCGTGAAACTCTACTCCTCGGTAACCTAATGTCTAACTGTTTCCACTACAAGGTCCATGCCTTTCTTGTACCAGGGAGACCAGAAATCCCAGTTTAGTATCATCAGTAAACTTGCTGAGGTTGCACTCTGTCCCATCTGCCAGGATGTTAATGATGTTGTTAAGCAGTACTGGTCCCTCTATGGGCCCCTGAGAGACTTCACTAATGAGTGGCCTCTAGCTGGACTTTATACCACTGACCACAACCCTCTAAGCCTGGCACTTCAGCCAGTTTTCACAGAATCACAGAATCACAGAATAGCCAAGGTTGGATCAGACCTCTGGAGATCATCTAATCCAACCCCCCTGCTCATGCAGAGTCATCTAGAGCACGTTACACAGGATTGTGTCCAGGTGGGTTTTGAATATCTCTAAGGAAGGAGACTCCACAACCTCTATGAGTGCATCCTACTCCAGTGCTCTGTCACCCTCACAGCAGACAAGTTTTTCCACATGTTCAGACAGAACTTCCTGTGTTTCAGTTTCTGCCCATTGTCTCTTGTCCTGTCACTGGGCACCACGGAGAAGAGACTGGCCTCGTCCTCTCGACAACCCCCCCTTCGGATACATTGATGAGATCACCTCTCAGCCTTCTCTTCTCCAGGCTCAACAGGCCCAGCTCCCTCAGCCTTTCCTCATAGGACAGATGCTCCAGTCCCCTCATCATCTTTGTAGCCCTCCGCTGGACTCTCTCCAGGAGCTCCATGTCTCTCTTGTCCTGGGGAGCCCAGAACTGGACACAGTACTCTAGATGTGGCCTCCCCAGGGCTGAGTAGAGGCGCAGGATCACTTCCCTCGACCTGCTGGCAACACTCTTCTTAAGGAAGCCCAGGATATCATTGGCCTTCTTGGCCACAAGGGCACCCTGCTGCCTCATGATTAACTTGTTGTCCACCAGCACTCCCAGGTCCTTCTCCACAGAGTTGCTTTCCAGCAGGCCAACCCCCAGCCTGTCCTGCTGCATGGGGTTATTCCTGCCTAGGTGCAGGACCCTGCACTTGCCTTTGTTGAACTTCATGCATATCTGTATGCAGATAGCTATATTTAGGCTCCTGAAACCATGCTTGATGTCTTGAAGTTAATTTCTGCCTCCTCTGCAGCCTTTTTTTCTTTTTTTTAACTCCACAGAGGAGACAAAATTCAAAGGTTAGCATATGTGACCAAAACACAGTTTCCCCTGAGCGAGGCACTGACGATGCCGTGGAGCTCACGTTATCCCCAAGGATATCAAATTCAGGCTGTTGCTAGCTGCTGTGGGTTAAAAACAAGAAGATCCAGGATTTTTAAATAGGTTAGTAGAAAGCAGCTTCAATCAGTAGAAGCGACTCTTTCCCCTCTAGTTTAGGCACCCAGCTCACCAAAAAAACCTTTCACATCAGTGTGAATTCCAGCTTTGCTTAATTTGAAGTACATCAATTCCCTCAAAGCTGAAAAGACCAAAAAGGTGAATAAGCAGCATTTTCTTCTTGTATCTTATCAGCTCAAGTGTTGCATTCACAGAATGTCAATTCAACTGATTAACAGCTTTCTTTTGTTACTTCAAATGCTATGGAAATGTAGCTCAGAAAAACTCTCTCCTTCCTCTCCTCTCTTCTCCTTTCCTTTCCTCTCCACTCTGCTCCACTCTGCTCCTCTACATCCTGTATGTTCTTTCTGAAGTAAAATACATAGTTTTCTATCTAGCCAGATTCAGCTTTGAAGAGTTCTTTAGATATTAAAATTAAAAACAAGATATAAGGGATTATTTGAATTCAGTGGACATCTCTGGATAAGGTAACCATTAGATAACAACAGAGAGTGGTGATGATGACTAGAGCTTAATAGTAATGTTACCTCACATGATTTCCTAATGTGTTTGGATTATATAGACTGCCTTTGTATGATTTTGTTTTTATGTAATGATTATCTTCAACTTACTGTAATGACAATAGTCTTAAAGATTATTTATTTGAAGAGTGACTCACACATAACAGCTTTGAAAAATAGGGATGAGCTTGCATTTAAGAGCTCTTTAACCTGTCACTGCTGTCATGATTTTTGATTTTCATAAGCAATATGACCAGAAATGACCAGCACAGCAAATACCAGTTATATCCTATCAGTAATTCTTCAATTGGATCTGTATTTTGAAAATATTAGTAACTTTTTTTGGCAAGAAAATTCTTTCAGGACCAGGATACACTGTTCCAGAGAAAATCCAAAACTAACGCTGATATTAGAAGCCTCTTTTTCTTTGAACTAAAACATGTTAATTATCCTTATTTAAATAGGCATGTGTGTACGTGTGTGTGTGTGTGTGTGTGTGTGTGTGTGTGTGTGTGTGTGTGTGTGTGTGTATACATATATATATATATGTATATATATGAAGACTGTTAGGAGTGAGTTTGATTTGCTTAAAACCAAATTCATATAATTCTAATATTTAATATTTATTAATTGACATATCTGGACCTTTATTAATTAATAATCAGATTTTTTATTTAAATATGGAAGCAAATATTATAGTTCACTAATAGAACTATAAATAAACCCGTGGAGCAACTAGGCAAGGATTACTGTAATGACAGTCCATCACAAACTATCCTATTAATATTCTGTATTTGTTTTTCTCAGATTCCATCACCATACAAATGGCAACAAACTAAGCACGCTAAGAACATTTAGGGTTATTTTTGACGGTGGAGGGACTGCCATGGTAAGACTTTTTAATTGATGAATGCTTATTATTGAAACCACCTCATGTATTGCCCTAGAACGCTGATGTTTTCAACAGCAAAATAGAATCCTTATGATTTCTCCATGGCAACTCTAGCAAAGTCTGCTCCATGTATTACTATCAGGTAATGTAAACAGAAGATGAATACAAGCATGAACTGTAAGGGAAAAACAAAAAAATCCCCAAATCTACAACCTTCTGGTCTCTGCCCATTACAGCTTCTCTCAGCAATGTAATTTAAATAAATTTTCCAAAACAAATAAACATGTAACTTTTGACGTGCAATCTCAGAGCTACTTGATATGAGATACTTGAAAAGGAGATTGTTGTGACCTTTGGCTCTTCCAAACAGAATACATTTTAGAGCATCTCTGCTTGTTTGGTACCAAATCACAAGTATTAAATTACATTAGACTACTTGAAAATTTCCCTCAAAACTGCAGCCAATGAAAAAAATATATACTTTTATATTTTATTTCTGGAAAATATCTCGCTAAACTCAACATTTGGGTTTCATTCCACTTCAGTATTGATTTTTTTTGCACAACAAAGGAAGGAAAAAGGTAGAAGCATGAGAAGAAAAGTCTGTTTCGTCAGTTACTCCCTTTCTAGCTCTTAGACAGGGTTTTTTTTGAGGGAGGGATCTATGTGAATTTGAGCTATAGAATTATCTTTGGGCATAAAATTTAAGCACGTACCATTTTCAGTTAATTTTCCTTCAAAAATGTTACTGGTTCAGTTGTTCTTTTTCTTTTGTTTTATGGCATTTTTTGACTAAAGGGTTATCCTTTTGATGCTATTTGGGGATACTTTGTATTTGCATTTCATAATTTTGCATCCAAAAGGGTTTAAATTTGTCATTCCTTTAATAAATGGGCATGTTAATTGAAACACAGCTAACCTTACTAAGTTTTCACTTTTTAATATGCTGCTAAATCAGAAGGCCTTTGGGATCTAGTGTGTTTTTCTCTTCCCATAATTCATTAAAGAAATAGCCAATGCTGGCTTGCTGAGATGTAAATATTAAATCTCTCAGATTATGAAGTTACCTCAGAGGTATCCTAGAACAGACATTGCTTTGCAGTGCCTGTGGCGACAATGATATGAAAGACACCTGTCCCAAGGAGTAATGCCTGGTCCTTCAGCTGTGTGGTACAGAGAAACTCGTATCCACACAGTTCAGGGTTGGTGCCCGCTGGACTGGGACTGATTATCTACGTATTGCACAGCCTTCACTCTCCTCTGTGCTGTGATCTTGGGGTCCTAAAACCAACTAACAAACAAAGAAACGAAGCAGCTCTGCTTTTTTAGTTTCTAAGTGCTTTAAATAACGAAAGAGCTGTGTGGCTATCACAAAATAGGTGTTTTTATAATATAAAATCATAGGTTTGCGTTGCTTTCCATAATGCCTGGTAGAAGCGGTACAAAACTACATGGTGGTTTTGAGGCTGTCAGGCCAGCTGGAATAGTGTTGAAAAAGTTTGTCATGTTGAAGGAATTAGTCTCAGTATAGTGTCATCCATGAAGCCTACAGAGAGTGATCCCTGGAGTGAAATATTCTTTATTTCCTCCTCTGAGGGAATAAATTTGCTAAACTCAAGAGCATGGATGAATTAATGTACATGCAATATTGGCAGGGGATCAGGAACAAGGAGTGAACTAGGAAACTAAAGTATTTAACACTGTAAATATACCCTGTCTTAGGTGTACAAAACAGTATTGTCCAGCCTTGATATTGTCAGTGGAAAAAGATGGATTACCCTGAGGGAGATGCAGAATCCAGATGAGCTGTGTCAGCTGTCTGTGGCAGGTGGTAAAAATTACCACTCCCCTCCCCCTTGTTTTTCCCTTCAGACTGATCTGAATAGCATCCTTCACTGTATTTCCATTTCCCTATCCCCACTAGGACAGGGTTTCTGGCAACAGGACTCTGGTAACTGAATTCATCATCCTGGGATTTCCCCATGTCAGGGAAGTCGAACTGCTTCTCTTTGCCATCTTCATGCTGATGTATGTGCTGACCTTCACCGAGAATATGGCCATCATCCTGGTCATTGGTATGGACTACCACCTTCATACTCCGATGTATTTTTTTGTAAGCAACCTCTCCTTCCTGGAGATTGGCTACACAACTGTGACAGTGCCAAAGATGCTGGCCAACATTGCCATTCAGTCACAGACCATCTCTGTCACTGGCTGTTTCACACAGATGTACATCTTCTTCTTCCTTGGCTCAGCTGAGTGCTTACTGCTGACTGCCATGGCCTATGACCGCTATGTGGCCATTTGCAATCCACTGCATTATACCACCATTATGGATCGGAAAGCTTGTTTACGGCTTGCTCTGGGGTCTTGGTTGGGTGGCTTCCTTGCCCCTGCTCTTCCCACCGCCTTCATCTTCCGCCTGCCCTTCTGTGGTTCCAACATCATCAACCACTTCTTCTGTGACTCACCACCTCTGCTGGCGCTCTCATGCCAGGACATCTTTGAAATCGAGGTCATCAACTTTGTGGTGGGCACAATAGTACTTTTGAGCTCCTTCATCCTCACCATGGTCTCCTACACCTTCATTGTGGCCACCATCTTGAGCATACCCACAGCTGAAGGACGCAGCAAAGCCTTCTCTACCTGTGCCTCTCATCTGACCATTGTCACCATCTTCTATGGGACCACCATCTTCATGTACATCCGCATCAAGACCATCCAGGCTTTTGATTTCAACAAGGTTGTCTCTGTCTTTTACTCTGTGGTTACTCCAGTCCTGAACCCTGTCATCTATAGCCTAAGGAACAACGATATCAAGCAAGGCATGAGGAAAGTACTTCTGAGGCAAAAGGACACTTTGTCCAAGTAAGATTGGCTCAAGGGGCAGTAGGGAAAGTGGGAGAAACAAGGAGCTAACTTGGAAAGCCTTTTTTTCTCCTCCAGAACTTTCAACCACATCAATGAGGCAGCAAAACCTCTGTCTGCGAGGCTCCCTCAGGAACTAATACAAACAGAATCTAAAATTTCATTTCAGTTTCTTTGCCCTTCAGAGGAGAGATTCATCTCACCTCAGTTTAATCATCTAGAAGTCAGTTGTCTAATTCTAGGCTAGTCACCTGGGTTCCCACCTGTATCAATGAAGATAGGCTGGACCTTGACAGAGCAGTTTATCACATCTTAAGACTGGTGTCACTCTTCAAATGTTTCTGTTGCTGTTCGTTGACTAAATGACTAATTTAGACAGCATGCATAAGTACTGAATATACAAAATTAAGAAAGATGAATCTTTACCCAGATGTCTTATGCCTTTTAGCGCTACTAAAATCAAATCAAACTTTGGAGACCCAGGCAATCCTACAACTCATTTTTGGGACAGTGAACCCAAACCACAGTTTCCTTCTGTGCATGCATCACGCTCTGCACAGGGTGAGCTATATGTCCCTTGTGGCATATGGTCCCTGTGTACTAGAAATCTCTGAAGTCAAATCAAGAGTGCTTAATCCAACTCCCTCCATCAAATGAAAAGTGAAAAGAGAAGTTACCATTTCTAACAAGCATTAACCTCAGTCACATCTCAATTAAGGCAGATAAATTATGCCAAAGATGGATCTATTTCTGTTTGCTGGCTACAAAGGAAACCTATAGTGTCTAGTCCAATTGTGAATGTCTGTACGGTAGATGCCTTAAATTAGTTGGGACAAAACTCATTCTGATTCCTAACTTGAGAGTCCCAATCAAATGCCTAGTCTTGAGCAGAAAAATGTCTAAGTCTAAAATCTTTCAGTTCCTATTGAAATGGGAAGGCCAATGGGCATTAGACATTTATTACTGTTTTCTGTATCTATATATTAAAGCATAGATACATCTTTATGATTTATTTAAGGTGCATCTAATGAAATCAGCATCGGTTGTGCACAAGAGAAATAAGAAAAAATAAGAATTTAAAAGCATTATTTGCACCACAAAAATCACACACTGAGAATTAAATATGAGGCATCTACTGTTCCTTAGAAGGCTCAAGATCCTCTCCTACTCAGAAACCTCTTCTTTGTGAGCGTTCTGGTATGGACACAAGCATAAACGCTCATTTTCCAAGATGAGCTTTGGTTAGCTTTTCAGAACAATTCAAAAAAATCAGTCTGTATGCCCTGAGAACTGCTCTGGTCCTGTTTATATTCAGCCCTTCCTGCAAAGAATCTTAGGGTGAGGACAATTTTAGATTTATACATCTAAGTAGGTAGCACAATTTCCCTTTTTTAATCTCTAATAGGTAATTTTCACCTCAGAAGTAGCTGTTTTCATCAATTAAAGAAGGCATTTAGATGGGTTTTATAGTACAGATTTCTAAATGTGAATGAGCTGATCCCCTTGTGTCTCTTCTATAAAGCAACTCTGTTTCTTTTTTTCACTTAAGTAAAAAATCAAGCTATTTCTCATCATAATTTCAGGAAGCAAGATGAATAATTTGAGAAAGGCCAAATAATGGAAACATGTAGACTAAAAACAAAAATGTTATTGCATAGACTAAACAATTCTTTTGCTCCACATATATATTTAAATGATGCATAGATAATATTTGAAATGCTGTACGTGTAAGAAGTTACATGCATATGTAGCGCTTTTCAGTAATAATATATGTTTGCATGCGAGCACACCTCCTTTTTAGATCGCTATACTACTGCAGTTACAGCTAAAAGTTTTGTGCAGATAAATCTATAAATATATAACAATATATAAAATATATAGAAACCGTAAGAATAGCTGCAAAGCAGTCAGAAATGGTAAAAATCATTAAAAAATTGTTTTTCAGCTGATTCTTCACTTTTTTAACCTTTTTCAGTTTCCAACCCATTTTCAGTTAGAGCTAATATAATTGATGGTAATTATTTTTATTTTTTTGATTGCATTTTCTTGTGACCTACTTAGTAAAGTAGAACATATTACTGGAAATGGATGAAAAAATCTATTTTTGCTATCATTCTGGGGTAATAATATAACTAACCAAATGCTAATTTAGAAACAAACAACATGCAAGCAATATTTCTTTAATATTTAGGGGTAAAAGTCACATACAATAAGAATGAAAGATATTCTAAACGTTTAGCTGTAAAAACACAAATTACGACCCAGGAAATATTACTGAACATGAACGTACATAACACTGAGGTATGTTAGACTTTTAATCAGCAATAGTGACATCAGAAAGTAGGTCTGCAGAACAAAGAATATATACTTTTTCTCTATAAAAGAGCAATACAGCTAGATAGGAAAAAAAGAGAGTCATTGGTACACTGACTGCTGTCCCTTCCTCCCTTCCCCTTCCTCCTCCCCCCCTCCCCCACTCTTTTACTGGGTACTAGTGCATGTAGTACTTTTCATCTCTTGGTGTTCATCTTTGCTGTGCTAATTTCCCACAATAACCAGCCATGATGATTCCTTTTAAAAAAAAAACACTAGTACTTTCTATTTTTTTTTGTTCCTTACTGAAGTTTTTTTTACTCTTTTAATGAATGCTTTCTTAATTTAGATTATGCCGTTAGCTTTTTAAGGAACGGCCCAAACAGAGCCTGAAAAATCGACACTTAAGTACAGATCATTTGAAACTTAAATGACAGAGGCTGAGCACAAAAGCTGTGCCCTTAATTATGACAAAACGAAACCAGATATATGAATATATGTATATGCACATGCACATCTATGCTTGTGTCACTACACATAGCAGAGAGTCCGATGATAAAACAATGGAATAAAAAAGCAACCACATGGAGAGAAACACGTTCTTTACATCTCTCCACAAACTAATTATGGAAAACAAGTCAGATAAACTGCATTCAATATGTAAATTTTTTATTTCCTTTGACTGTAGATCATGTCTTGATGGCTAGCTCAGCTGCAGAAGTATACATTGTCTGCAGTTGAATCCCATCTTCCATGTCTAAGGACTGTAGTCAAAATGGAAGCCTATTTGTCAGCCATTTGCTATGGCCGATCTTCAGAGGATGATTTATCCCACACAAAATGAGTATCTAAAGCAGGTGGAAAGAGTAAGCCTCTGGAGAGGCTTCAAGCTCGCTGTTGAGTTAGAGGGAGAATAGACATGTAGTTTAGACTCAGATATCGGTCTTAATTATCTTGATTAATACAGAGGAATTCAAACCTTGGTTACTGAACACATGCTGGAATTGTGTCACCATTACATTTTTCATGATTTTGGTGAACAGCCTTTTGATTTCCTTGTAAGTCTTTCCTTTCAGTGAAAAGAAATGTTGTGTTGACAGGAAGGTAGAACATTTTCCATTCTTTCTCAAAGAGCAAACCTGATCTGCAAAACGGACTCATCCTGAACTGCCCCTCGAGGAATTGCCTTCTCTCCACTTATTTTTAGGAGGAATTTGAAAAACTTGTTTCTTGCTGATAACTTAGCCTTTGCAACTAGCCTTGCTCTAAGGGAGCCAAACGTATCCTTTCCCCTGAGGCAAAGTATTCCAGGGAATTGCTAACGATTCTTTTGTTATTATTCTTACTCTGTTATTTCCTTTATAACCTTAAGCCTACACTTATTTCCCATTTATTTTCTTCTGAAAAATCTTGAACTCTCCTTTCCTGGCTACCCTCAGATCAATATCTTGGGATCACGCCTGATGGACAGATAGGTAGATAGAGCGACTGTCTGATAGACAGACAGACCGACCTTTGGATTTAGACATAAAGGTAGGAATAGATATATAGACCTAGGTGCAGGAAGGAGGAGATTCACTTGATGAAAAAGAAAGAACTTGCCATTTTAGATGCTCTAAAGCATCTTCTCTGGTCTCCGGCTGCCACTTTCCTAGGTATATCGCACAATGTAGCTGATCCTCCCTCAACTCTGTGTATCTTTTGCCTTACCACTCTACGTAAGACAGATGAATAGGTAAGTATGTATGTCAAATATCCACAAAGAGTGACTAAGTCTGGTTGGAAAACAAAACAAACAAAAACACAACAAAACAGTTATCAAAGAAAAGTATGTCCCCTCACCAAAAACTACTTCCGAGCCTAAATTTTCAATCTTTATGGATTTTTCTTTTAGCTAGTTCCAATAGATCCTTGGTGTGAGTTACATTTCACATAAGTTTAGAATTCTACTTTTTTATAAATATATATTTATATCTGAACCAGTCTCCTCAGCTCCCTTTAGTCAATGAAGACAGAGAAGCACTTCTAGAGCACAGTTAATCTCATCCTGAGATAGACCATCACATTTGATCAGAGGTGATACTGTAGTAGTACTTACACTTCTGCACAGACTGTAAGTGCAGCACAGATGGAGCTTTCTCTGCTGAAGATGTCAAAAGTTTGGTGTTTTCATGCCAGCTACATGTATCTTCCAGCAAATTGTGGGGTAGATGTGAAAGTCAGCTTAAGAACGCATACTATGTTGCCTGCCTGTTGCACATAGAAGTCAAAATTTTCAAAACCTCCGATGGAATTTGCATTCTTAATTTCCATTATTGTGCAGAAGGCACGTAAATCATGTATGTAGCCATAAGTATCTCAAGAGCACAGTCATCTCAAAACTTGGGGGGGGGATTATTCTTTTCTCAGACATACAGCTTTCCAGTGTTTAAGTCTGAGTTAGGTATGTAGGCTCCCTTTAGATTTATTAGCAAGACGCAGGCAACTACAGAGAATACTTCATCCCTTGCTAAGGTTGATGTTCAAAAGAGGTCGTAGGAATCAATGTTTAAGGTGTTTTTATTTTTCTCTGCTAACTATAGGGAAAGCCTTAAACTTAGTGATTAAATCTTAGTTATCTGCATTTAAGTCCATTTAATGAACTTTTGACTGCTTACCAGACTTCAAGGAGGTCCTTCACTCTTACTTAAGACTGAGAATCTTCATGTCATCCAACGGATTTTGATGCCTGGCCTGAAGTTTTCCAGTGGATTTATGTGCTCATCAGGCCTGAAAGGTGGGCGTCTTCTCCCTAAAGATCTTTGATAATATTTTGACCAAAGTCCACACGTCTGTACTGCTTCGTAAGTTCTTTCTATCCTACTCCCTCCAAATTTCACCTTCTCCAATCCCAAGTCATCACAGTGAATGAAGTACAGTGTCTCATTTTAGAGGACTTGGGAGTGAATGGCTTCTTCCTGGAAGACTTAAGGATGGCAGTCAAACTTAAGGCTGGTAAACATTTTTTACTGACATTCTCTTTTTACAAAGCGGGTTTGACACCCTGTTCTCAATGTTTTTCAGATAAAGTGGGTGCCCAGATCACCTGGGATTTTTTAAAAACAGCTCAGATAGCACAAATTAGGCAGAGTGGTACCTGCTATAGAGTAGGGAGGGAAGCACCCCTCCTCTTTCTTGCCCTTGCTGGAATACCTCAGTGACAGAGGTATGGCTCAGCAAGAAGGTACTGTGATCAACAGAAATGTAGGATTCACTAAGGGGTCCAATTCCCCCCACTGATCGCATATACCACAACAACACTAGGGCTGTTGTGCTGAATAGAGCGGAAGGTTACTCAGTAAGGGGGAACTCTTCCTCTGGACTAAGCGTTCAGCATTAATAGTGGATGATTTAAGCAGGATGTTTCTTGCTTGGTTTCATGTCTGGCCAAAACTGGAAGTATTTGATGTTGCAGATAGAAATAGGAAAGAAATGAGCAAAGGAAGAAAATTAGTATGACCTCAGAGTTGAATCTGTTGAAGTTCTGTGTTATGCAGAAGTTGATGAGATGACCAGTGACCAAGTCATTATTTCTAGTCCTGTAGCCTTGCCAGAATCAAACTTTGTGTGCCTATGTGTAAAAGACATGGTCAAATCATCATAAATAATGAATATCTTTATCTCACCTGTCCAAGTGATTTTAGAAACTTTTAGGGTAAACATTTTTAAAGGCACAGTTGCCAATAAATCCATTTTATCCATCTGTCAGTCCAACCTAAAAAGGGAAAATTCCACTATGCCTCATACATAGGACATCCGCCTCTTTCTTATCCCTTATCTTCTGCTTCCAGTTTATTCTTTAAAAAATCAGTGAGATTTTCTCACACAATTTCAGGACCTTTCTCTTACAGTCGTCTTCTCTGCTGGATAACACTATTTTGGTGTCACAGTACTTGTTCAACACAGGGAGAACAGCATTTATCATAGCTCCTTCTGATTTTCCTGTCTTCCAGACTGTTCTACACATATCTTCTAGGCTTATACTGTAAGCTCAGTGAGCAAGGGACCATTCTTTTTTTTTTTTTTTTTTTTTTGTATTTGACTATTTCTTCCACTATTTGTAAAGAACAACTAGACTCTGAATTATAGACATCATTGCAGGCTAAAGTGAATTCACATCTCACAGGATTCAGCCTACTGATTTCAATGAAGAAACACTTCATTTTTGTTGGTTATATATTTGGCCCCATTGACTGTATAGCATTGCTTCAACAGAAATACAACAGGTTTCCATCTCCAAAATTTGTCTCAATGGCATTAATGGAAATAAACTTGGATCACATTATGTTGGGATTTGGGATCAATGGCCAGTTGACACCATGAGGAGCGTCCAGCCCAGAATGACGGGCTCTCTGCACACCTGAAGGTGCTAAGACTGTACAAAGTGTCCGTTCCTAAAGAGTGTCAACTGCAGAGCCCTACTGCAAAGCATTAAGCTGGGAGTAATCCTTATTTCATTCTCTGATGCCAGCCCATACAGGCCACTCTGTTGATGCCTCCTCAAGAGAAACGCAAATGACACTGAGAGTTCAAAACATTTATTAGTGCTGCTGCTGGTTTGCTTCATGGGTCTTGGAACTGCAGATGCGTGAATTTTTTTTTGTTTTAATCAGTAGGATGTAGTTATCTAAATCTCTTAGGCTCCCTTGAAAATTCCAGGAGAGCTTTCAGAGTTGTTCCCATTGCAAACAAACCAGAAATAAAAGGAGTGGACTAAAGTATGATGTTACTGAATCCAGCCAGCAGCTTGGGGTTCTGTAATTTTAGGGAACTGTACTTGAAACAAATGTAATTAACTGATGAATAGGGAAATAACAGTCCTGGCCTTTGAAAACTTCTTCTGCCCAGTAAGGTAAAACCTATTTCTTGATTTTTCAGAAAAAATTCTTCTCATTGCACTTTATTTATCCAATTAAATCAGGAATGAGTCAGGTTTAACAAATATATTGCTCAAGTGTAAAAATTATCCTGTAGCCATTTAAATTTCAAAGACAAACCTCACTCTGAAATCTTCAGAAAACACATGGGGTCAAAGGTTCAATACGAAGGAAATTTATCACAGTTATAAAATATGTAATAAATCAGTTTTTTAGATGTGACAGGCTTTCATCTTGGGCCGCAGATGGCATGTGGAAAGCCAGGTCTGACTTAGACTGATGCTAAAGTTGGATCAATTTAATCCCACTTCCAGTGTCAGAAATATCTAACATCCATCTCATAAGAGATACCGAGTTTGGAATTTATCATCAGCCCTATTTTCAGGTCTCTAAAAGTCATTCTAGGTGTGTTACACAGCCAGCGGAGAGAGGTGGTCACCTGTAGTAAGTAATTCAAATTATCTAAGGTAGGTAGCAATTAGGTATCTGTTCCAATGAAGAACTGGTCTAAGCGATCTATCGCAAGCTGTTCATGAAAGATCCACACACATTCTAATAGCTAGGCTGCATCAGCACTTGAATATGGCTATTCTCAAGCCTGGGACTGATTGTGAAGCTAAGGCTAATTGTGTCCACTTTGTCTGGATGAGCAGAGCTCAAGTATGGACGACTTTTCCTGTCTACAAAGAAAATAGCCTCAGTCCACACTGGGGACAGAATGAGAGTTAACATACAGACGTGATACACAGACATATATCATGGCTGAGCAGGAGCTGTGGACATTGTGTATCCTTGAGCCCACACACACATGGAAATCTGGATGTAGGTACCCAGTGGTACCTTGGGGATTAGTAACAAAGCTCTGTTCCTGCAGAAGGAATTTAAAAGGCCTGTGACTGTAGGCTGAGGCTTTCAGTGGAACTAAGGAGAGCTAGAATCCTCCCTCTTTTCAAATTTTGGTGGTCCCGGGCAACTCTGAAATTCACAAACTGTGTAGCTTTGATTTCCATAAATGACTTCTGATTTCTGATTTGGGGTTTTTCAGTCCCATGGAGTGCCATGTGGAGTTTCTCCCGCTGTATATTGAGATATTTAGAAGCAGAAATCATTTTTGAAAGTATAGATTTTAGGGTCAAGGTTTTCAGAGTTCTGCATTTACTAATAACACTATTTAATGGAAGAAAAGGATTTAAATAATAATTGGTATTATTTTGCCATTCTTATAAACAATATTGTTCTTGGTATTTTTCAAAAAAACTTTCACAATGAACATGATAATCACAGAATCACAGAATGGCTGAGGTTGGAAGGGACTTCCGGAGATCATTTACTCCAACACCCCTGCTCAAACAGGGTCATGTAGAGCAGGCTGCCCAGGACACTGTCCAGACGGCTTCTGAATATCTCCATTGATGGAGACTCCACAGCCTCTATGAGGGCATCCTATTCCAGTGCTCAGCCACCCTCACAGTAAAACGTTTTTCCTTGGATTCAGACAGAACTTCCTGTGTTTCAGTTCATGCCCATTGCCTCTTTTCCTGTCTTTGGACACCACTAAAAAGAGTCTGGCCCCATCCTGTTTATATCCTCCCTTCAGATACTTATACACATTGATAAGATCCCCCCACCCCAAGCCTTCTCTGCTCCAGGCTCAACAGGCCCAGCTCCCTCAGCCTTTCCTCATAGGACAGATGCTCCAGTCCCCTCAACATCTTTGTAGCCCTCCGCTGGACTCTCTCCAGGAGCTCCATGTCTCTCTTGTCCTGGGGAGCCCAGAACTGGACACAGTACTCTAGATGTGGCCTCACCAGGGCTGAGAAGAGTGGAAGGATCACCTCCCTTGACCTGCTGGCAACACTATTCCTAGTAAGGTTAGAATACCACTGGCCTTCTTGGCCACAAGGGCCCATTGTTGGCTCATGGTCAACTTGTTGTCTGCCAGGTCCTTCTCTGCAGAGCTACCTACCCCAGCCTGGTGCATGGGGTTATTCTTCCCTAGGTGCAGGACCCTGCACTTGCCTTTGTTGAACTTCAGGAGGTTCCTCTCTGCCTGTCTCTCCAGACCATCAAGGGCCCTTAGAATGCCAGCACAGCCCTCTGGTGTATCAGCCACTCCAGTTTAGTATCATCAGCAAACTCCATCCCATTATCCAGGTCACTGGCAATTCAGAGAGGCGTCTGCGTGTGACCATTTCCCAGAAGGGCTGCAAGAGGTTTCCCCGTAGTGTTGTCTTGTAGGCACTTCCTTGCCTGCATGCAAATGCTTGAGATAACCCCACTTAAGTGCTGTGTATCAGTCATTCGTCTCAGTTTTGTATCATCAGCAAACTTGCTAAGAGTATACTCGGTCACATCAGGCAGGTCACTGATGAGTAAGTTGAACAGGACGGGACCCCATATGGCTACCTGGGGGACACCACTAGTTACTGGCCTCCAAGTAGACTTTGTGTCACTGATCACAACCCTCTGCCATTCAGCCAGTTTTCAGTCTACCTCTCTTTCTGCTCATCTAGCCCGTACTTCAGCAGCTCCTCCATGAGGATGCTATGGGTAGACAATATCAAAAGCCTTACTGAAGTCATCCACTGCTCTCCCCTCATCTACCCAGCCAGTCATCCCATCATAGAATCAGGCTTGTTAAGTAAGACTTTTCCTTTGTGACTCCATGCTGACTGCTCCTGATCGCTTTCTTGTCCTTCATGTGCTCGGAAAATGATATCCAGTATTAGCTGCTCCATCACTTTTCCCAGGGATCAAGGTGAGGCTGACTGGCCTGTAGTTCCCTGAGTCCTCCTTCTTGCCCTCTTTGAAGACTCGAGTGACATTAGCTTCCCTCTAGCCCTCAGGCCTTTTCTTTGTCACCAGGGTCCCTGCCCCATTTAGCAGTGAGCTCACATTTCCCCTAGTCTTCCTTTGTTACTGATGCACTTATAGAAGTTCTTCTTGGTGTCCTTGATATCCCCTGCCAGATTACATTCCAAATGGACTTTTGCCTTCCTAGACCCATCCCTGCACACTTGGGCAGGATCCCTATATTCCTCCCAGGTTATCTGTCCCTGCTTCCACCTTCTGTATACTTCCTTCTCATGTTGGAGTGTTGCTAGGAGTTCCTTGTTCATCCATGCAGGTGTCCTGCCCGCTTTGCTTAACTTCTTGCTCATTAGGATAGAATGTTTGAGCTTGGAGAAGGTGATCCTTGACTATCAGCCAGCTTTCTTGGGCCTCTCTTCCTTCTAGGACCCTATCCCATGGGATTCTTCGAAGCAGGTGCCTGCAGAGCCCAAAGTTTTCTCTCCTGACGTCCAAGGTAGTCATCCTGCTCTTTGCCCTGCTGTCTCCTTTCGGGATCCTGAACTCCACCATCTGTCTCATGGTCACTGGAGCCAAGGTTGTCCCAGCCTTCACAGTTCCAACTAGCCCTTCCTTGTGTGTTAGTACAAAGTCCAGCAAAGTATCTCTCCTCGTTGGCTCCTCTATCACCTGTATCAGGAATTTTTCATCAGTGCTCTCCAGGAATCTCCCAGATTGCTTGTGCCTTGCTGTGTGGTCCCTCCAGCAGATATCTGGGTGGTTAAAATTTCCCTAGAGGACTACAGCTTGCAACAGGGAGCCTAATTCCAGCTTTTTGAAGAACTTCTTCCTGATCAAGTGGCTTATAGCAAACACCCACAACAATGTCACCCATATTAGTCTGCTCCTTAATCCTTATGCATAAGCTCTTAGTCAGCCCATTATCCACCCCTAGGCAGAGCTCCATACATTCCAGCTGCTCTTTCACATGAAGGGCAACTCACTCTCCTTGCCTTCTTGGTCTGTCCTTCATAAAGAGCCTGTATCCATCCATTGCAGCATTATAATCATGCCACCCATCCCACCGTGTCTCCATGATCCTGACAAGATCATAACCTGCAGCTGCCCACGGATCTCTAATTCCTCCTGTTTATTCCCCATGCTGCAGGCATTAGTGTACTGGCAATTCAGAGAGGCATCCGAGTGTGATGATTCCCCAGAAGGGATGCATGAGGTCTCACCATAGTGTTGTCTTGTAGGCATTTCCTTGCCTTCATGCAAATGCTTGAGATACCTCCACTTAAGTCCTGTTTTGTTCACTGTGTTTTCCCTTTAAACCTCTCCCTCCTCCATCATTCCTAGTTTACACAGATAACTCCACTACGCACTCACTATCCAGTGTGCTTATGTGGACTGTGTCTGTGAAACTGATGAATGAGTTTCACTGAGGAGCTGTAGGGACCACAGAGGCTATAACTAAAAAGGCTTTGGTATCTGTTTATCAGCCTCAGCCAAAGTAAATCAAAACAAGTACTTGCAAAGGAGACTTCTTCAAACTGCTTTTTAGTCAGCTCCAGCTAGTAGCTGCAGCAAGATATTCTGAAATATAAAAAATGAAAGAAAAGAAAAAGGAAATAACAGCTTTGTACTAGGAAAAATTAATTAAAATGAAAATACATGTTTTCACTTACACTGTATTTAGGTAGGATTCCCCTCAACTAAGTTTTGAAATGTGCAGTAGAGTTGTGAGAGTCATCTGTGTAGGTTATCCTGGACCTATTCAACACTCTCAGTAAAGTTTGAGTCACCTCATGGTAAATTACACATCCAAAATCAGTCAGATGAACATTGTTTATTCTTTGTCCCAAGAAAGCAAGAAGAGCCTGTTTATAAGCAAGTAGTGCTGATATTCACAAAAATAACAAGAAATGCTTTAATTTTGAGGCTTCTCCATTTAGTGTTTTTGCAGTTACACATATTTCTTTGGTCACATTAACTTAACATGCCTAAAAATAACACATCCCCCTTTTCCCTTTCTAGTTATCAATATCCAATCAATTCTAAAATCAAAGAGCAAAATTACTTACTGAGGTCAAAATTACTTTCTGTCCATGAATGGCTGCTGATGTAACTTTCTGTAAGAAGAAGAGTGGGATGGAGCTGGTGGCATGCAGTGAATGGGATATACCTTCTATAATTTGATAAGGCTAGAATATCCATGACTAAATATAGGCTTTTCATAGGCTTTTCCAGTCAACAGGGAGACATAAGAACTTCCAAGATAGGATTTTTCTTTCTTATTTTATACACAGACTGTATAATTAAATGAATCACAGAATCACAGAATCACAGAATCACAGAATCACAGAATTGTTTAGGTTGGAAGGGACCTCTAGAGATCATCTAGTCCAACCTCCCTGTTCAAGCAGGGTCACCTAGAGCATATTGCCCAGGATCACATCCAGACGGCTTTTGAATATCTCCCGCGAAGGAGACTCCACCACCTCTCTGGGCAACCTGTTCCAATGCTCTGTCACCCTCACAGTGAAGAAGTTTTTTCTCAGGTTCAGGTGGAACTTCCTGTGGTTCAGTTTCTGCCCCTTGCCTCTTGTCCTGTTGCTGGGCACCACGGAGAAGAGGCTGGCCTCATCCTCTTGACACTCCCCCTTCAGATACTTGTACACGTTGATGAGATCCCCTCTCAATCTTCTCTTCTCCAGGCTGAACAGGCCCAGCTCTTGCAATCTTTCTTCATAGGAGAGGTGCTCCAGCCCTCTAATCATCTTGGTAGCCCTCCGCTGGACTCTCTCCAGGAGTGCCATGTCTCTCTTGTACTGGGGAGCCCAGAACTGGGCACAGTACTCCAGGTGAGGCCTCACCAGGGCTGAGGAGAGGGGCAGGATCACCTCCCTCGTCCTGCTGGCAACACTCTGCCTAATGCACCCCAGGAGACCATTGGCCTTCTTGGCCACAAGGGCACACTGCTGGCTCATGTTTAACTTGTTGTCCACCAGCACTCCCAGGTCCTTCTCAGCAGAGCTACTTTCCAACAGGTCAACCCCCAGCGTGTACTGGTGCATGGGATTATTCCTGCCTAGGTGCAGGACCTTGCACTTGCCTTTGTTGAACTTCAGGAGGTTCCTCTCCGCCCAACTCTCCAGCCTGTCCAGGTCCCTCTGAATGGCAGCACAGTCTTCTGGTGTGTCAGCCTCTCCCCCCAGTTTAGTATCATCAGCAAACTTGCTGAGGGTGCACTCTGTCCCTTCCTCCAGGTCATTGATGAATATATTGAACAAGACTGGACCCAGGACTGACCCCTGGGGGACACCACTAGCCACAGGCCTCCAACTTGACTCTGCGCCATTCACCACAACCCTCTGAGCTCGGCCATCCAGCCAGTTCTCAAGCCACCTCACCGTCCACTCATCTAGCCCACACTTCCTGAGCTTACCTAGGAGGATGTGATGGGAGACAGTGTCCAAAGCCTTGCTGAAGTCCAGGGAGACAACATCCACTGCTCTGCCCTCATCTACCCAGCCAGTCATTCCGTCATAGAAGGCTATCAGATTGGTCAAGCATGATTTCCCTTTGGTGAATCCATGCTGACTACTCCTGATCACCTTCTTGTCCTCCACATGCTTAGTGATGACCTTCAGGAGGAGCTGTTCCATCACCTTTCCCGGGATGGAGGTGAGGCTGACAGGCCTGTAGTTTCCTGGCTCCTCCTTCTTGCCCTTTTGGAAGACTGGCGTGACATTGGCTTTCTTCCAGTCCTCAGGCACCTCTCCTGATTGCCATGACCTTTCAAAGATGATGGAGAGTGGCCTAGCGATAACATCCATCAGCTCCCTCGGCACTCGTGGGTGCATCCCATCGGGGCCCATGGATTTATGGATGTCAAGTTTAGACAAAAGATCTCTAACCCGATCCTCCTCCACCAAGGGAGAGTCTTCCTTTCTCCAGCCTTCCTCTCTTGTCTCCAAGGTCTGGAATTCCTCAGGACTGGCCTTAGCAGTGAAGACTGAAACAAAGGCAGCATTCAGCAACTCTGCCTTCTCTGTATCCTTTGTCACCAGGGCACCTGCCCCATTCAGCAGCGGGCCCACGTTTTCCCTAGTCTTCCTTTTGCTATTGATGTATTTGAAGAAGGCCTTCTTGTTGTCCTTGACATCCCTTGCCAGATTTAATTCCAAGTGGGCCTTAGCCTTTCTTGTCGCATCCCTGCACGCTCTGACAATGTCCCTGTATTCCTCCCAAGTGGCCTGTCCCCTTTTCCACATTCGGTAGACTTCCTTCTTCTGTTGGAGTTTGGCCAGGAGCTCCTTGCTCATCCATGCAGGTCCCCTGCCCACTTTGCTGGACTTCTTCCTCAGAGGGATGCACTGATCCTGAGCCTGGAGGAAGTGACGCTTGAATATTAACCAGCTTTCTTGGACCCCTCTTCCTTCTAGGGCCCTACCCCAGGAGATTCCCCTAAGTAGGTCCCTGAAGAGGCCCAAGTTAGCTCTCCTGAAGTCCAGCGTTGCAATCCTACTCATTGCCCTGCTCCCTCCTCGTAGGAGCCTCAACTCCACCATCTCATGGTCACTGCAGCCAAGGCTGCCTCCAACCTTCACATCTCCAACTAGACCTTCTTTGTTCGTTAGTACAAGGTCTAGCATTGCACCTCTCCTCGTTGGCGTCTCTACCACCTGAGTCAAGAAATTATCATCAATGCTTTGCAGGAACCTCTTTGACTGTTTGTGCCTAGCTGTGCTGTCTTCCCAACAGATATCAGGGTGGTTGAAGTCTCCCATGAGAACCATGGCCTGTGAGCGTGAGGCTTCTTCCAGCTGTCTGTAGAAGGCCTCATCTATGGCTTCCTCCTGATCAGGTGGCCTGTAGTAGACCCCCACAACAGTGTCACCCATGTTACCCTGCCCTTTAATCCTTACCCATAGGCTCTCAACTTGCTCTTCAGCCACCCCGAGGCAGAGCTCCACACATTCTACTTGCTCCCTCACATAAAGGGCAACTCCACCACCTCGCCTTCCTGGCCTGTCTTGCCTAAAAAGCACATAGCCATCCATGACCGCATCCCAGTCATGTGAACTATCCCACCATGTCTCTGCAACCGCAATGAGATCATGGCCCTGCGACCGCACACAGATCTCTAACTCTTCCTGCTTATTCCTCATACTCCAGAAATTATTATTCCTCTAAGGAAAGGAATCTTTCTTATAAGAGGGATTTAGGCAAGGTATCCAGGTGCCTGAAGAGTGGTACCCAGGGCCATTTTAGATGTCCCCAGGCATCTGAGACACATGGCACCTAGTAGAGACCCATGACATTTTGGAATGGCAGCTGGAGGCCAGGTGGGGGATCAAAGGGCCTACGAAATGGCACTAGAGAGCAACATTAAGTACCTAGATTGTTTTCCTAGGGCAGGCTACCTCCTGCCTTACTTTATGATATAATTCAGTTATTCAGCTATTCCATTTGAGATGCTCTAGGGAGTCTTCCTGGCTACCAGCTGCCCTTCCAGAAAGGCACAGACTTAGGTCTTATGTACTAGCTCTCTGCTACCCCAAGGTACTAGACAGCTGTGAATGGGCAAGGGAACAGAACCAAAGGGATCCACATTGCAGTTGTCTACAAGTGCCTGAGCTCCCATTATACCCGAAGGAGATGAATTCAGTACAGTCAGCAGAAGCTAGAGAGCAACTTCTACACAGCTGTTTGCTTGAGGAAGAGGCGAGTCACTGTCTAGAATCTTTTTGTACTGAACAGGTCTCCAGGGACTGTAATGGCACCTGAGACACCAGACTCACATGTCAGACTCACAGTGTGGCCACAGGCTCTGTGGGCAGAACAGACATATTCACACATAACATACATAGACAACTAAATTTTGATTTTGCATGAATAACTGGTACCTTCTGAATTTGACTTTATGAGTCTACTAAAAGGGAGCTAGCATGAATAAACCCCAAACATGCCAGAAATTCTGTGTGTCCAGATACTATGCATTACAGCACAGGGATCAACGAGATACATATTTCCCAAAACACATAAGACACAATTTGCTGAGCCCTGTAAAGAAAAAGGAATGACTTTTTCTGTACATTTCTCCATGTATTCATAGACATAATCATTTTCTTACCTTTTCTGGCTGGAAGAATCTCAAGAGAAATTGCTACTCAGTGAGACAGGGGAAGAGGAATAAATAGTGCCTCTGGTCTGGAAGGTGCTTCTTTATGAACTGTGGGTCAGAAGAGGAGAAAAAGAGAAGCACAGCTATGCCTGCGTAGTCTATGAGACAAGGGTAGGCATGACAGTGTGTTGTCCAACACAAATAGTGAGTACAGAAATGAAAGAAAGGCAAGGCAGGAAAAAAGGCAAATTGTGGTGAAGAAAATCAGCCACAGACTTACCCGATACTCTGTGGTAGATCAAAAGTTCTCACTACTGCACCTTTTTTCTTTCATTCATTCCAAGTCCTTCCTTTCCTGCCACCCGTAGGTATATTCTTTCATGATACCATGTCATTTAGTTTTGCTGATTTGGGATGAGCAGAGAATGGAGCTGCTGCAGGGTCACCTGTGTCTTGGTCATAGGGGAATGGCTGTCAAGTCTACTTGAGTCAAGTACCGTGTCACTCACTGACATGAAGATGGCTTCCCAAAGAGGTATATTAACCTTTCAAGAGATGCTCTGAGGGTCTGGTAATTTAAATCAATTACATTCACCCAGCCCTCGTTCTCCAGAGTTCCTAATTTGTCCAGCACAGAAGTTTAATTCTGCTCATCATAATGTAGACACCTGGAAGAATGATTCATGAATCTGAACACAGGAATTTAACGCCATTTAAAATGTCCTACAGTAACACAAACACAAGGCTGCCATGCATGACACAGGGAGATGAAATCTTCCTGCAGTTTGAGGTCCGTAGGGATACTGCAGGGCATCTAAAATGGCACAAGGCATCTATGCTTAAGCACTTGAGTCCCAATCCTCTGTTTTGTCAGATTAAACCACTCTTTAGATTCCACTGAGTGTACTGTCTGAATTGCCATCATTACTTGGAAAATGCTGTGCTCTTGTGTAACTGAGAGGACTTATGCAGCTGTTGTGCTTGTGTGTTTGTGAGGACAGATTGAAATCGATGAGCTCTTGCTCCAAAGAGAACATAGGCTTCACTCAATTCAAGTCACAGCAGAAATCTGTTACTGCTAGCCCCAGCCCTTTCTTAACATCTCCCCGGGAAGCTGGTTTACTTTTATATGAACATATTCTTTTGAATTTGGAGGATGGCACTGCCTGATGCCTTTTCCCAGTGTTCCTTACCATTGGTGTGAGTGCTGGGGTTTGGTAAGGATTGCAGGTTCATGCCTGTCCCCCAGACAAGTACCAAAGAGCGCTCCTGATGTTCTCAGGGACATTGTTACAAAGATTCCTGGCAGGCTTCCATGCCATTGCCACGTGCTTGTGCAGAGTGCACAGCTTAGTGAAGGTGAAGGGGTGTTCTCTTTGAGTCTGTGGGTGTTATCCAAGTCTTAGGACCTGTATCTTTCCCTGCTCCTTCCTGCTGTTCTCTCCCACCTTCGTGCCATGCTGTCTGCACTGTGCTGTGTGAGTGAAACTTCCTTTCTGAGACATTCTTTGGTTTTACCCTTTTTAACAGGTGAATAGAGTCCTGTTAACATTTGCTGCAGAAGCTCATGGAATAGTAATTAACTAAAGTGTAAAGTTGCTACATGGGGCAACCATTAGAACAATTCTATCTTCAGTTTCCTTACTGAGAACTGAATTCTGTTCAACAGTCGTTTGATAGTATTTTTCATGTCAGAGTCTCTCAGTGTGTAGACAAGTGAGTTCCACATTGGAGTTATCACAGTGAAATAGACAGAGGCCACCTTGCCCAGGGCACGTTTTTTGAAGATCTGTGCATAAATGAAGATGGCAGGAATGAACATTAAGCTCATCACTGTGCCAACATGACAGGAGTTGACTGACAGATGAGTCACTGACATCTATGAAAGCCAAGTTTGCAGAAAGATGTACATAGGCCTATGAAGACGATGGTCATTAATCACTGTGGTCATAATGGTTACATTTCCCAGCCATACTGATATGTAGATGATGAAGAAAATGTAAAGCAATTGCCAAATAGTAGCTCTCTGAGTGAATCCCAGGAGAACAAACTCAGTCATGGTGATAGTGATAGTCTCATCCTCCATTACTTCAGTTATAAATACACCCATTGAGGGAACAGCATTCAAAACAAGCTGAAAAATACTACATAGATTGACTAGGTAGAGGTTGTCTCCAGGACCATGATCTCTTCTAATTTGAAAAAGAAAAGATTCTCTGTGCTGCCTCTGTAACCTGGAAAGAATAGCACAGCTAGGAATCTTCTAATTTTAGTTATCGAAGCAATAAATTCCAGCTTCTGAACTAGTTAGCTGAACCGATTTATGGTTAATTGAGAGATAGCTATACCTCGATCTTAGCCTATTTTTATCAGTCAGAGGGATGTCCTTCTCCCTGACGGTTCATTTTCTTCCACCGGATTCATATGTATCTGAGGTTGTCTACATTACCCATATCTTTTAATATAACCAAAGGTAAAGCAGGTGAATTGCACTTGAGGTTCCTAATTAGGCAAGGTATCCAACAGGGAACAGAGGAGAGGGTCTTAGGTAGAAGCAGAGTAGAGAAGGGAAAAAGAAATGTCATGCCATTTTGGTTAAGGCCTCTTCTGCTCTGTTCTGCCATATACTGTTACAACTGAGGTTTTCCTTACCTTTCCTCCCCCTTCCACCCTCATACGCTGAATAATGTCTCCATAGGCTGCTTGCACTTATTTCATCCTCCCAGTATCTCCATCCAATTCCATTTGACCTAAATGTAGGCACCTGAGAAGGGACTTGAGTTGCCCTTCACAGACTGAAAGGTCAATTGAAAGACACCAGCACCTTTGGGATGCATTATTTCATCCACTGCTTAATGAAAAAGAGAAGGAGATGATCTCCCAACTCAGGGTGACATTTTTTCAACTTCAAGTGAAAGATCTAAAAATCTGATATCTATCTCAGCTAGTCAAGCTGAGCTCCAATGGAGATAATGGGCACCACACATGAGATTCCCTTCACCAAGGGCAGGATTCTATTGCCTAAACCAGTGCCTAGTGCTGTTGGGAGACCCTACCATGCTCAAGATGCTCGTATGTTTTTACTATGTATGCAGGCTGCCAATCCTGTGACTACATTAACAAGATCACAACATGAGAAGTGGCAGAAATGAGGAACTTCATATAAACTTGAGGAATTAGCTGTTTAGGAGGAATTTTCTGATCATTTATTATTAGCTTAATGGAATAGCTGATCAAGACAGAAATTGCTAGGGCAACCATATCATAAATACCAACTGATGGTTTAAAGTGAACAAAGTGGATGCCAATGGGGAATGAGTAAACACGGTCAAGCTGTTTATTTGGAGGGGGATGAAAGTTGTAACGGGAAGAACTTAGGAGGAGAGAAAGAGGGAAAAGGGAATACAAAGGGAAGCAAATCATGTCATTGGGACTGTTTGGGGAACCCTGTTAGGCAGCCTCGTGCCTGATCACTGCAGCTTAGAGCAAGCCAACAAACCCGTTGTTGATCCATCCATATGTATGCCTGACTTACTTTTGCAGTCAGGGCAGTCTGGGGTGCTTTCCATCTTCCATGTGTGAACAGCCACACGGTATTTCCTAATGTCATGGGGGTGACAAATATGTCACAGGACTTGCAGGGTATCCTCAACTTCCTGTCATAAGAGCCAACACGTAGCGTCCTGGATCTTTTAGCCTCTGTTTCATCTAGTCACTTAAGGTTCCTCTATAGTCAAAGAAGATATATAGAGAGGTTGATTCACATACACCCACTTAACTGCCTAGGGACATTTCAGATGCACTAGTACATCCAACACCTGCTGTACAGGGCTGGCAAACGTGAAACAGAATCCATGGGAGACTTGTGCCCCTCTGAAACAGCATATCAAATAGTACCTGTGCATGGACAACTGCACTCTGATCCCAGATTCTTTTAGGGAACAATTCGTTTCCTTCTGGTCTAGATGTCTAAAATAGGTCAGCTGAATCTCACCCTAGAAGTGCCTATTTATCTCCATGGAGAGAAAAGGGAGCCTAGGATGACTAGTTTAGATGGATATGCCTATATTGTACACATCTCAAGTTAACTGAATTGAATCAAGCTCTGAGAGCATGATTCATTCCATGTGTCTTAGACATCGAACCTGAGAAAGAATAAATTATCCTCTGCAGATTCCTACACCTCTACACTATCCAAGAAGCCCGCACAGCTACCTTAGATCTTGAAGCCCAGCATCTGAACATAGATGTACAAATGAGAACTAAAAGGGTCCTTACCCTACTGAATCAGTTATGTTTGTGATATCAAAGCCACTATCTGTACGCCACTGAGGATTTAGTTGCGAAATACCATCTTGGAAACATTGAATAAAAGCAGAAATCATTCCAAAAGAGGAACACAAGCCCAATGAAAGCATAGAATTATATTTGGTATGGAAAAGTTACTAGCTTCTGTTTATGATGTTCTAAATAACACAGGAAGACAAGCCCCAAATTATAACAAGGCTGCATTTAAAACAGCTGTTGTAAATAGCCTGACCCCAGGAGGGCACGTAGCAACAGAGTCTGTAGACATGGGAACAGCATGGGATATGTTAGAGACCTGAATAAGACAGGAGTGGTCTGTGGGAGAATGAATGATAGTAAAGAAATGGAAACCCTCAGGAAAAAGAATGACTTGGAGCCAGTTCAAGCTGTTACTTTTGCTCATGTAACTTCCCAATATCCTTCCATGCGGTGGCCAGGTAAAAAGAAGGGGCGGAATAACAAAATCCTGCCAGCGGCATTAAAAAAACCTGCAGCAAGGAAGCAGCAGCGGGACCAGACATGAGTATACATATGAAATGATTTCAGAAACTTGGAGAGGATATGAGATGCTGGAACAAGGCTTCAACACACGTGCTAGTGGCTTGCTTGATAGAGATCAGCATAAAAAACAGGGAGAGTGAGCTGAGGGCTCCTATCTCATCAGTCATTGAACAGGGAGGCCCATCACCTGCCTCCTTAGGGCTCATGAAGTCAAAAAAGCATTCCACACGCAGAGCAAAAGTGAACAGGCGACTGAGGTATGAAGGAGAGCAAAGCAGCTCAGTGTGAATGTGGAGAGGGCTGCATTTATAACTTGCCACTCCCCCCAGCTTCTATCACTGAATCTAAAAGGGATGAAAACATTAGATTTAGATTGCAACTGCAGAGGGACACTGAATGGAAGGTGAATTTATTCTACTCACAGAACCAAGTGAGGTGAATCCCTCTCTTGGAATCACCTACTCAGGTCGAACAGCTTCCCTCACAGCTACGTGGAATTTGCAGAGATCTTTGCTGGAACCAGCCAGAAGTTTCTTCTCAGTTCCAGCACAGAGACCTCAGCAAGGGGAGTCATCAGTATCCTGAGTTCTTTTTCCAGGACAAGTGTGACTTTAATGCTTTTTTTCCTCCTCATGGTTGAACCTGTTTTATTTTTTTTTAATATACTTGCTCTTTCTTCACTGTATGTAACTCCATGTTATGTATTTTATATATCCTGGATATTTCCTCTTTGTCCTCTTTGTTGTATCTAAAACTGGTCTTACCTAGCTGACAAAGTTGTATTTCTTTAGTGACCAGTAACTGACCAATGGTGGTTCATATTCATAGTCCTTTGGCACCTAATATCTTCCTGTATTTGCATTTTCAAGACTTCTGCTGTCACTCCATGTCTGCACACTTCTCCATTTCACTTTTATTCCAGGGTCATAGATAAGTCACTCCACACAGAATAATAACTAGATACTATTATCTAGAAGTTACAGAAACGTGTTAGCATTATTATAACAATATATGTTGCATCACGCAATTGCACAAAGCAAAGCCAACACTAAAAACAAGCTAGGTAATAACCACCTGGTCATTCTCCAAGCAGATCAAGACAAGTCCAGAAAAAGTCTGAGAAGTCTCAAGGCCTGTAGTGCTAACACAAAGCCTCTGGCCTCCTAGTAGCAATGGCAAGACCATGGTTCTTCAGCTACTGCACTGTAGCAACCATTCCCCCACATCAGGGCTTGAAGTGTTTTGAAACTGTGGTTTGAATAAACCCAGCTTGGCTCTCTGCAGACAAGACCAACTAACTTCACACGGAACTATTTACTAATGGATACTGAAGAAATGGCATTTGCTTTTATACCTGAGTAAATCCAGAAGCTCCTTGATAACAAGCAGTCAGGAATGGATTCTGATCTCTCTTCCCCTGTTAAAATCCAAGGTCATGTCCAGATTATAAAGGTCTGGTTTCTTAGCCCCAAGGGTCTCTCTGTGAGGTTTTCATAGGCTCTGTTATGTAGCTTTCACAGTGGGACAGAGGATGGAGTAGCCACAAGTACAGAATCACACCACTCGGTGGCATAAATTTATGGCTTTATTTACCAAGCAGAGTGGGTATAGCAGATGGGATAGTGATTTCTATTCTATCACATACACAGATACACACTCTGTATCTCACGCTCTGTACAGAACACAACACAGGCCTTTGATCCGGGCCTCCCTCTTTGAGGGACAGGACACTCGCTGCAGTTTTTGGAGGTGTCCAGACTTGGTTGGTGACCCAACTGTTACATGTAGCAGTTCCACCTGGAGCACAGCCTCCTATGCAGTTTTGGGTGTTGGCTGATGTGTTCCCCCACAGGGTTATTGTTTTAACTGTTTACTTCTTTCTAACTTAGATGGCCAATATAAGCTGTCAATGGCTTCACTGGTCACATCACTTCAGACGGATCCCTCAGACCTTCCTCATATCCAAAGCAAACTAGCTGGGTTACTATCATGTTTTGGTCTCCCTCTCCAAATCTGTTACATGGATGCAAAGTTGTGAAAAGTTCCTCTGTGCTTCTTTTATTTTCCATGTCTACTTAGACCATTAGACCATGATAGATTTAGTCCAGAGCTTTTGGGTAAGCCTACTGTGTTAACAATTACTTATGCTTGGTCTGTTTTCCTAGCATATACCAGAATCATCTAATGAGCTAGAGATGGGCAGATGCAGTCAAGGTCTCACTTATCTGAACATTGTTTTTAGGCAGGCTTCAGGCCATGATGGTAGTAGAATTCTAGACTTCCCTAAATCCTGGTACTAGGACTGTGCTATGAGCAGATCAACCTGTGGGACTGACTGCTACCATATCTCTTTCCCCTTCGCATCTTTTTATATGAGTAAGGTGCACTGAGAGTGGGAAGCAAGAAAGGGCATGTCAGATTTTATCTATCTTTTCAGGAAGTCCTAAATTTAAACACCCTGAGACAGAGGGAGGCAGGAAGAAATGACGGGGTTGGGACATACCTAAAATTCTCTCCTGTCTATTTTTTACAATTTGCAATGAAGGACATGTTAAGACGTGCCCAGGTGCAGCCATTTGCACTTTCGGGAAGAACGAATAGGCAGTCTTCCAGCACTACCATCTAACATCACCACCATGATCCAGCAGAGAATGACAGCAGACCAAAAGGCATATGAAGAATAGGTCCAGCTCACCCACCTACCTGCCAACATAGGCCACACAGAAACTGCCTCCTTATACTCACCTTTCATCCTGTGAACCAAGAGAATGCCTCTTCCTGGGCAAATAATCCCATCTCTTACATTTTGAACTGGTTCTTCTCACAGAAGCCCAGTTCCTTCCCATGTAACCACTGGACTGGGCAAACACTTGTATACTCAATGGCAGGAGGGCTAAGAACATATAAGACAGCTAAAGTAGTGTGTGAGGGCAGAATGGATAAAAAGCATGGACAGATTCATGAAGAGTGGGCATGAGGGAAGGCAAATGGACAGATGGATGGCACAATGGCTAGGGGCGTATGTGCAGACAAAGATGGATAATTAAGTGGTTTGAGCTCTAGATAGACAGGCTGTAAGGGGTGTAAAAAAATCTTCAGCATTCGTCCCTGCTTCAGGGCAGACTCTGACATGTAGAGACCCAACCTGCAACTTGATTTCATTCTCTATCTTTCCCTGCACAAGATGTGCGATGCAGCAGCTGACAAAATAGACAACTTTATCTGAGCCAGTTTTACAGATTCCCTGTGATGTCTGTAGGTGGAAGGTGTGTCTTTCAATGTGCATTTCATCACATTTCAGAAGAGACATCTAAAGTCAGGCAGTAGAATCACATCCTTGAAAGAATCTGTTTTTTTCTATGACTATACAGACAGGTGAGAAGGTGCATAAGCAGAGGAGAACCATTACTATGGCTTAGATTCACTGAGAGCAATTCCAGACTATTTCTCCACTGCAAAATTCTGGATTTTTTATTAGAAAGTTAGAAGCACTTCACTGGCATTTACTTGGGCTCTTTTAACTATCTCAATTTATTTTTTCCAAATTGCTTTCTTTTACTATTCAATGGGTATAATTTGTGTCTCATTCAGTTAATTATGGGTTGCACTGGCATTTTTTTTTGCATTCTTCCAATAGGTCCTAACTCTGTAACTGTGCAACTCTTCATTTTCATTTTTCTTTGTTTTGAACTCTTCTTTTTTTTTTTGGGGGGGGGGGGGTGGTGAAAGGAGGGAGGAGTACATTCTGCTTTTAAGAACTTACCACCATAAAAATTATTTCTTCTTCTGGCACTTTTCATGCCAGGAAAGAAAAGCCCTCAACGACCACCTTTTGGCAGAGTCAGCCTTCTACACCCAAAACCCAGTTTTCCCATGTTGTTTCTTTCCTCTTTGGCAGCGGTCTCGCTGAGCGCAACCGCCGCAGGGCTGCGGCGACGCTGGAGCACGCGCCGTCTTCCCGAGCCCCGTTCCGCCGCGAACAGGGCTCTGAGCTAACCGGAAGCGCCGGCAAGCGCTTAAACGAGCCTCGCCATCGCGGCCGTGCTGCGCGCGGGCGCGGGGCCGCAGCACCTCGACGTGGCCCGGGGAGCGCTCGGGAGGCCCGCGCCCCGCGGAGCGCTGCCAGCCCTGGCGGGCTCTGCGGCCGCCGCTGCCTGCGTGTCCGGCCGCGCGAAGCGGCCGGGAAGAGGGCCGAGCTGCGACGCTTCGTGCACTGGGAACAGGCGGCGAAGCGCTGGCCCTTTAAGTCCCCCCACTTGTGGCTGGGGAGGGATGGTGGGGGAAACTTCCATTCAGCGCATGCGCAATCGCTTCTACCTGGAACATGCGCACTAGCTCCCGCTATGAGGGTGGTGGTGGGTGAGTGACGGGTGGGGGGAAGTGGTTCGGCGGCTGAGGGGGTGGGAGGTCCCGCGGGTGCTCGGCGCTGTGCGCGGGGGGAGTGGGTCTCGGCACTGCCTCCGAGGGGCTGGTGCTCGGTGCTGCGCGGGGGGAGGCGTGAGGGTGCTTTGCAGGGTGCTGTGGTGTGTGGTATTGGACCTTGGAGTGCGGGGGGAGGGACTGTGCGTGGTAGGGGGCTTTGAGTATCGGCAGGATGATGGGTCTGGGGTGCAGAGCGGCCTGTGTTAGGGGCAGTGGGGACTGTGCACGGGAAATCGTTCGAAGGAGGGAGGGGGGCAGCTCCACACCGGGGGCTGTGCACCGAGAATGGGGGCTGTGTGCAGGGTGCAGTGTGTACGGGGGCTGCTTCCAGCGATGGGACACCCTGGAGAGCTGTGGGGCTGTGCCTAGGGTGTTGCCCGTGGGGGCTGGCCTGCAGGGACTGTGCACTCTTGTTCCAAGTGTGTGTGTGTGTTTGTGTGTGAGGGGGGCTGCTCTGCCCAGGCAATGGAGCTTTGGGAATGGGGGGCCTTGGGCCTGGATTCTGGATGCTGCACAAGGCAGCTGGGAATCAGGGTCCTCTCGGGCTAAAAAGGAGGATACCATGCATGGAGTCTAGATATTGGGAATGGGGCCTTTGGGGCTGGGCTGCAGGGTGCTGAGCAGTGGAGCTGAGTGCTGGGAACAAGGGTCCTCTCACCCTGGGGTACTGCACCCAGGGAAACTGGCACTTGGTAATGGGGGCTTCCAGGTGCAATGTGCTGGCTTGGGAGTGCAGGCTTTGGCACTCCACTTACAGAGCTGCAAATTTCAAATGTCCTGTCTTTTCCCTAGGTGGAGGAACTGGGTTTGTGGGCAGAGCCCTGACCCAGTTACTGCGTAGCCGTGGGCACGAGGTGACCCATGTCTCTCGACAAGGGGGCAAGGATCGGATCAGCTGGGTATGCAATGGGAGTGATCACAGAGGGGGCAACATGTCGGCGCTGAGGAACAAGCTAGCTTACCCTGGCCATATGCAAATATAGGGTGTCTGCATTTGGGAACCTGTCATCCCTGAATGTAGCATTGGACTCCTGAGCACTCCATGGGTCAGAGCTATGGGAATGGGTAATGCTGCAGATCCATCCATGCTTGTGCTGCAGGCCATGTCCCACAAGGGTCAGAAGGGACCTGGCTGGGCTTCTTTAGGAGCCCGCACTGCTTGCTTGTTGAGAACGCTTGAGGAGAGGGGAGACTCGGGGGGGTAATGTGTCTGTTACCCCTGTCTAGGAACAGTTGTCCTGCTCTGGACTGCCCCCGTGTGATGCCGTGGTGAACTTGGCTGGTGAGAATATCCTCAACCCTTTCCGCAGGTAACATGCTCTCCTGTAGTGCTATGAGGTCACAGCAAAGGCAAGACAGCAGACAGGGCATCCAGAATGGAGTTTGGTTCCTTGTCAGCATCTGGGTCCTCGAATCCAAAAAATTTCTATGGGACAGATAGGTCTCAGCAACTTTTGGGAGATAGGTCCCCTTCTGGATTGACAGTTGGAGGCAACGTAAAGTAGCTTCTGGTATCCTAAATGGCGTGGGATGCCTCCATTTAAGTAACAATGCAAAATCAGAACCAAAACTGGTCATGGAAGCCTTTCTTGTACTGCTGAGGATGTTTCTGGAGATGCCTCCTCTGGATACCTGAGCAGAATTCATATCACATGTGTTTCATATCCAGCTTCTCTGGTATGTTTGCACTAAGGGAATCCAAAATCCACAGCCGTTTGCAGGAAGTAGGGAGCCACGTTGTCCCAAAGTGCTTGTGTGCTTGTATAGTGGGGTCCTGCATCCTCACCTTGTTCTGGGGTGGGAGGGAATTCATGTGACCTCCCCTGTGTTTGGGAGGTGTCTGTTGAGGCCATTTGCCCTTGGAGCTGTTATTTTCGGGGATGTCCTGGTAGGGAGTGTGATGAGGGGCTCTCCCTTCCCCAGGTGGGATGATGCCTTCTGCAGGGAAATCATCAGCAGCCGGGTTGAGACCACCAAGACCTTGGCCAAAGCCATTGCTGATGCTGACCAGCCACCTCGTACTTGGATCCTCATCACCGGCGTAGGTATTAGTTGGACTAAGCCAAGGCGTGTCTTGGGCCAACGTGGGAAGACTTCTGAAGGAAACGCGTCTTGCCTTGAAACGCTGTGCATAGTTTTATTGCCATCTTTTGATTTTGACGTCTCTTCTCTGTTTCCCTATGAAAGCCTCTAGGCATCCTGTAGGGCTCAGTTGCAGCCGCCCATGTATCTCTAACTTTGCATTCCTGCTTGCCATAGTCTTTGAAGCAGCTAAGCATCTGAGTTTAGAGCAAGCTTCTTTTCATACGATCAGCTCTGTGCCTTGCTTGCAGATGCATTTGGTTGTTGGGGCTGTCAGCTCAACCTGAATACTAGCAGATCGTACTGAGATTGCAAAGCATATCTGTAATTAAAAAAACCTGTCAGCATCTGTGTCAAAGACACTCTGCTCTGTTCCTGGGAGGATACCCCTGCCCTGATAGAGTGATGGAGCTCTGGGCTCCTCTTGCAGTCAGGGAAGAGGGACCTGGTATCATGATCCAACCCTGACCCTTTTCTCTTGTTACCTCCTCAGGTTATTACCGTCCCAGCCCCACAGCTGAGTACACCGAGGACAGCCCTGGGGGGGATTTTGACTTCTTTTCACGCCTGGTGAGCTCCTGGGAGGCTGCAGCTCTCATCCCTGGGAGCCCAGCTCGTGGTGTTGTGGTGAGATCTGGTGAGAAGGGGCATCATCCCTATTCAGGGTGGCTTAGATTTGGTCTTGGGCAAGAGAAGGAAGGGGTAGGAGAAGGGCATCAGGCCATGTGCCCTTTGTTGCTGGGGTGTCTCCCAGTCCAACCCCTGAGGATTGTCTCATGGTTCTAGGTCTAGGGGTGAGGGGTGCTCTTATCCTTTGAGTAAGGAGGTCCCTATCTCACTCTGCTCTCCCCACAGGGGTAGTGCTGGGCCGTGATGGTGGTGCCATCTCTCGCATGCTCTGGCCTTTCCGGCTGGGGCTGGGAGGCCCCTTGGGCTCTGGACTCCAGCCGTTCCCATGGATTCACATTCGAGACCTGTCTGGAATTGTGTGTCATGTCCTGGAGAGTGAGTGCCTGCAAGGGATCTTCAATGGTGTCTCCCCATCCTCCCCTGCCACCTCCAACGGCACCTTTGCCCAGGAGCTCGGTGCAGCCCTGGGGCGCCCAGCCCTGCTGTCAGTACCCGCTTGGGCTGTGCGAGCGGTGTTTGGGGCTGAGCGGGCCATCATGCTGTTGGAGGGCCAGAGAGTGGTACCAAAACGTACCCTGGAGAGCGGCTACCGTTTCATCTTCTCTGATCTCTCTGCAGCTCTGAAGGATATTGTGGCTTGAGGACACCTGGGGTGGGTTGGGAACCTGTTTGTGAGGTTCCCAGCCTGCATGCCTTTCCCTGAGTGAAAGTAGTCCTGCCCCTTCTTGGCTGTCATATCTCCTCTGTATGAGGATGGGATTCTTCATGGGTTTTTTTTCCCCCCTTCCTCTGTCTCCTGCTGTGCATCCCCAATTTAGGAGTTGCTCTTTCTACTGCCAATTCCAGGCCCCATATCACCAGCTTTTGGGGAAAGGCATAAGCCCCTCTAAGAGCTGTAAATGCTAAATTTGACATCTTCCTTTTTTTGACAGCATGTGAGCTGCTAGCAAAGCATCTGGGGATGCAACACCTCCTCTGCTGAGGAAGAGGAGTTGCAACAGGGGAAGTATATCCAGGGTTTGTAACTCTTGTCCATCTTGTTGGAAGCCCCTCTTGTTCCACTCCCCCACCTCGCTTCTCCCCATTTCTTACCCTGTATGTTCACAAGAGATCCAGTTATGCTGCCCTGTTTACCTGTCTCAGTCTTTTAGGGAGTGGGGTTGTGGCTGTGGTGGGGAGAATCCATCCTGAGAGGGTGTGGTGTTCTGCTCACAGATCATTTTGAATGTTCCGTAGCTTAAGGGACTGTTAAGAGCAAGTACTCCAAGTGTAGCATGACCACAAGTAATAAATATTTATTACTCACTCTTAGATTGCAATCTTGGCCTAATTTGCTATAGCCAGGCATTAAATGTCATTCTATGCACCCTTTGGGTTTGCAGCTAGGTTGCTGTCTTACAAATTCCGATCCCTCAATGTCCTACCAGTCACAGAGGAATCAAGGTGCAAGCATGCTCTTCTCACCAGGTGGGAGGTCCTGTGGTCAGGCCAGCTGCCCAGAGTAGGCTCGACACTGTGCAAGATGGTGTTAGTCCTTCATAGTTTCTCCCTTGTTCTACCTCAGTAGCAGCAGTTTAAACCAATCGCAAGCCAAATTGGCTTTTAACTCAATCAAGTTCTGATATTCCCAAAGAATCCTCTGATTCTTTGTTTTCACTTGTTATCACTGTGTTCCCACATAGTACTACTAGAGTTGAGTTTCTTCAGTGTCATCTCACTCCTTATCACTATATTCCCACACAACTCTGCAGTGTGGTACCTCAGGCTGTGCACACCCCAGGTGACTACCAACTAGTGAGATGCACCAGCACACCCTGCTGTAGTAAACGCTGTGCTATCCATGGCCCACCCTTGCCTGCAGGCCTGTGACATTCTCCACCCCTATGAAGGAGTAGTACATGGGATACATAGATATATTTTAGAAACAGTTGCTATTAAAATCTGTGAGTGTGAGCCATTTCTGTGCCCAACAAGTGCCCCCCTATGCTCACAACCCAAAAAGGGGCTGTAACTCATATGAGTGGTAAATGTGGAAGCCCTGTTGTGCAGTTCCCAGGAGTTCACTCAACTTGGTCAGGCTGTTAACTCTGACTCTAGTCCTTGGGCTATTTAGGGCTTTTTCTTTTCTTTTTTTCCCCTGGGGATTTGGTGTCTTCTACTTCCCTTTATAAAGGAAATCTGACTGTAGCTTAACGTTAGCTCATACTCATCCGCAAGAGGAAGAGTCACAGAGCTGATGTATCCATTGCTGTGAGCAGGGCAGGGCTCCTTGAGGGGTGGGAAAGAGGATCTTTGAGTTCGCACTCTTACTCTGAGGGGAGGTGTTTTGGTCCCCAGAAAAGCCAAGGAATGGAAACCTGAACTCAAGAGGTGCCTCTGAGGGGGCAGAAAGCATCTGCAAGAGCTGCAGCAAGTCCTGAAGTTATGCAGGTGAAAGTATAATTGTCTTGCACTTAGTCTGACCTGCAGTTAGCAACAGTCACTGCAAGATTGTCTGCAACTGCACTGCAGAAGCTCGGCCCGTTCTGGGCTTTAGATGGTCCTGGGGTTAAGACAAAATGAGGGAAATGGGAGTGGAGAGGTACAAGGGTTGCTGGAGGAATCCTGCTGGGTGGGAGTAGAGGCAGAAGGAGCTGAATCACATCCATGGTATTACTCAAGCTTCCCCTGCCCCTTTCTCCCCTCAGCTAGCTGAGCTCCTTCAACTAGGGAGGAGGACAAGAAGATAAAAGCAGCAGGTGAGAAGGATCAGAATGAACTATTGTTCCATGTTCTGAGTTTCCCTTCTGCTACTGTACACCCTAAAACCCAGCAATACAGCCCCTGTGTTCCTGTGGTATCTGATACCCAACAACACAGTCTTTCTGTTTCTGCATCCTCTGATATTCAGTGGTCAGACCTTCTCTGCCAGTACCACCTCAGAGGCTCAACCATGCAGCCTCTTTACTCCTAATGCCTATGGAGATACTGTTCATACCCACTTTCACATCCAGCATTACATAGTTTCTCAGATGCAACAAGTCTGGTATCTGGTAGTACACTGCCTCCACCCTGCAACTTCAGACGCCTGCCATTACAGCAACTTTGATCCTAACCCTTCTAAGATCCAATAATGCAGTTTTGATCCTACCACCTCTGGTATCTACTGGTATACCTCATTGGCTTTCACCTCCTGTGAGACCCAGTGATAGAGCCCTTCTAAACCTAACACGGAATCACAGAATCACAGACTGATTAAGGTTGGAAGGGACCTCTGGAGATCATCTAGTCCAACCCTCCTGCTCAAGCAGGGTCACCTAGAGCATGTTACACAGGATTGCATTCAGGTGGGTTTTGACCAGGAGGCTCTGCAACAGGCAACCTGTCCCAGTGCTCTGTTACCCTCACAGGAAAGAAGTTTTTTCCTCATATTTAGATGGAACTGCGTGTAGTTCAGTTTCTGCCCATTGCGTCTTGTCCTGTTGCTGGGCACCACGGAGAAGACATTTGCCAGGGGAGAGTCTTCCTTTCTGCAGACTTTCTCTCTTGTCCCCAGGGTCTGGAATTCCTGAGGGCTGGCCTTAACAGTAAAGATGGAAACAAAGGTGGCATTCAGCAACTCTGCCTTCTCTGTATCCTTTGTCACCAGGGCACCCGCCCCATTCAGCAGCGGGCCCACATTTTCCCTAGTCTTCCTTTTGCTACTGATGTGTTTGAAGCAGCCCTTCTTGTTGTCCTTGACATCCCTTGCCAGATTTAATTCCAAGTGGGCCTTAGCCTTTCTTGTCGCATCCCTGCACGCTCTGACAACATCCCTGTATTCCTCCCAAGTGGCCTGTCCCCTTTTCCACATTCGGTAGACTTCCTTCTTCTGTTGGAGTTAGGCCAGGAGCTCCTTGCTCATCCATGCAGGTCCCCTGCCCACTTTGCTGGACTTCTTCCTCAGAGGGATGCACTGCTCTTGAGCCTGGAGGAAGTGATGCTTGAATATTAACCAGCTCTCCTGGACTCTCCTCCCTTCTAGGGCCCTACTCCATGAGATTCCCCTGAGCAGGTCCCTGAAGAGGCCAAAGTTAGCTCTCCTGAAGTCCAGCATTGCAATCCTACTCATTGCCCTGCTCCCTCCTCGCAGGATCCAGAACTCCACCATCTCATGGTCACTGCAGCCAAGGCTGTCCCCAACCTTCACATCTCCAACTAGACCTTCTTTGTTAGTACAAGGTCTAGCATTGCACCTCTCCTCGTTGGCGTCTCCACCACCTGGGTCAAGAAATTATCATCAATAGTCTGCAGAAAAGTTGCCATTGCAGATACCAGAACAGGAATAAGAATAAAAAAACAACCAAACAAACAACTAAATAAATAATAACTAAATGATACCATATGATAATTAATTGTAAATAGAGAAGTGAAGAAGAAAGAAAGGCACTGCAGGATATCCAGGAATAATAGCTAGATAGACAAGACAGATAAGCCAGGACCACATTTTGAAATACAGACTTACAGGACTTCATTTGATTTCCAGTAACTCTGTGCATTTTCTGCATTAAACATACCAGTATGACATAGTCTTTCTGTCATATCCAGCAGATTGACTGGAATGCCATGACTACACTCACATAGAAATTTAACAAAAATAATTCAGTTGAAGTAGCTAGTATTATACGCCTCTACATGAATCCTAGAGTCATACAATCTTTGAGAAGTTAAGGTTGGAAGTCATCTCTGTAGGTCCTCTAGCCCACCTCTCTGCTTTAAGCAGGTCTATGCAGCATTATGCCTCAAATTTTTGGCTTTATTTCAGACTTAGAACAATACATGTGAGATCTCAATAGGATTTGCTGAACTATAATTATACAATGAGTTAGAATTTGCATGCTTGCCAGAAATAAAGGTTATAGATTTTTATTCCTGAGGAAATTCAAATATAACTGTATTCATTCCTTTAGATTCTATGCCACTGGCATTGAAATTTCTTTCTTTAAGTGTTAACATGATATTGGCAATCCTCTGTTGCCAATTACCATAATGCAATTGCAAAAAATGATATCTACAAAAGTATTAATCTCATCTATGTATGGACAGCACAATGCAAATATCTAGAGCTGAGTTAGTCCTCAAGAATCCTTTCAGAGTTGTGCTATGCATAGACATTTCTAGGGCACATTTTAATTGGCCTATTTTAGATATCTATCTATTGCATGAGAAAATTGCGTTAGTATGGTATATACTAGCTGAGATGAATATTCAATCATATTTATCCATATACACAGTATATTCATAATTGTATAATTCTCAGAATGAATCCTGCACTTGTATTTGATCAGTTGAATCCTTCCTTCGATGTCCGTGTCATGATTACATGAGATTTCAGTGAACTGATGGCAAATTTTCGTTCTACTAACCAAAATCAAACTCTCAGCTTTAACTCTTTTAAGACGTACAGATGAAGAATTTAGCTCACTAAACTGAAATTAGACATCTTCATACAGACATATGTACATGACCTAAATATAAATGGATGGTACTGAGATGCTGAAGGATAGGTTTTTAGCACCCTTTGAGACTATTGACTATCTGAAGCAGATACATTGGCCTGGTAAATGCAACATAGGAACTACATGGGACCATATCTTTCTGTAGCAGCAGATGGAGACCCGATGAGGTACATATAACGCATGTTAAATTCCATATTAGAGTACTGAATTATACCAAATGAAGAGTAAAGATCTATTCAATAGAGTGGGTGAACTGAATACTGTCCTAGAGTTGACTGACTGTATTACTAGATCTGTATTGACTGCAATGGGAGCATAGAAACCTATACACAGATAGGCTCTAAATTAGATGCTTGAAATTGAAGTTGATTATCACCTGAGTAGTTTAAGCTAAACAGTGTATGACTTTGAAATCTCTTATGTTGTGCAGCTTTGATTGATAGAATCATTTTGATATTTCTGAATAAAGAGTTCAGGCAGATACTCTATTGTGGAAGGAAACTAAATATATGGCAAGACAGATCACCTTTAGCTTTATTCATCTACTAGATAATTGTTCAAATCTAAGGCAGTTGACTAGGATTTCTTTATAGAGAATGTGGAGAAATCGTCTGAGGAGAGGAAAGGAGAGGAGAGGAGATATCCATAAAACATGATCAAGATAGGTGATTTTTAAGAAATATTTCCATTTCACTTTTTTTTTTCTAATTTCTTTCACTTTAAAATAAATAATGGGACATGCTGTAACTCAAGGCCTTTTTACTTACGTTTGAGGACTCATGCTAATCTGTTGCTAACATCCTTGGAAGCAATGCCCTGGCTTCCCTCCTCAAACCTGAAATCCTTAATGTGGATGTTATTAGCATATAATTTAAAGCAGGGTCTTTTTAAAATGAATTTAAGAATATGAAGAAAACATAAGAATGGACATCCTGATCTTGCTCCAAAACTTATCTGACCTGGTGTCCTGTCTTTGCGAATAGCATACCTGCACAGGAAAAGGGATAAAACCAAAGTAAGTAGGTAGTGATGCTTTACCAGAGTATTCTCCCATCTCCAGCAGTATACAGCTTAGGTATTTCCTAAACTGGAAAAAAAAAAGAAAAAACAAAAGTGGGTGGAGAGGAACCTCATGAATTTCAACAGTGGGACCTGCAAAGTCCTGTACCCGGGCAAGAGTAACCTCATGCACCAGTACAGGCTGGAGGCTGACAAACTGGAAAGGAGCTTTTCAGAGAAGGGGCTAGGGGTTCTGTTGGCCACCAAATTGGATGTGAGTCAGCAATGTGCCCTTGTGGCAAAAGAGGCCAACGTATCCTGGGTTGCATTAGGAAGAGCGTCACTGGCAGGTTGAGGGAGGTAATTTTTGCTCTCTCCTCCATGCTGATGAGATCCCATCCGGAGTTCTGTATCCAGTTCTGGAGTCTATAGTAGAAAGAATCATAGATATACTGGAGCAAGTCCTGCAGAGTGCAACAAAGATGTTGAAGGGACTGGAGCCTCTCTCATACGAGGAAAGGCTGAGAGAGCTGGCGTTGTTTATCGTGGAGAAGAGAAGGCTTGGGGGATCTTAACAGTGTGTCTAAATACCTGATGGGAGGGTGTAAAGAAGAAGGAGCCAGATTTTTCTTAGTGGTAAACAAACATGAGGCAATGGGCACAAATAGAGAAATACAAGAAAATCTGTTTAAATATAAGAATAAACTACTTCTACAGTGAGCGTGGTCAAACACTGGAACAGGTTGTCCAGAGAGGCTGTAGAGTCTCCATCTTTGCAGATATTCAAAACCCAACTGGACACAGTCCTGAGAAACCTGCTTTAGCTGACCCTGCCTGAGCGGAAAGGTTGGACTAGGTGATCTCCTTAGATCCTTCTAAGGGGGATCCTTCTCCCCCTGCCAACAGGGGGAGCCTGAAGTTCTGAACAATGAACTTTTACATTTCCAAAACTAGTTGAAATGAATCCCACCCATAAGAGAGCTGGTAATGTCCAGAGAGTATGCTTAAACCTAGAATGCGGCTTATCTCAGAGGCAGCTCTGCTTTTTCTTCTTGGCCAAAAAACAGACACATAGAAGGGTCTGCCTTTTCAATTGCATTCAATTCAATTACACTGAAGTTACTTTAACAAATGCCTTTTCTTCTCTGTGAGGTAAGTCTTCAGCAACTGACATTAGACATTTTTGAAAGGAAGGTGATTTTAATTTATGATGCTTAGGAGGAATAGCGACTGATGTTTCATGGAAGGGAATTCGTGTTCTAATGCCACAGGCTTTTGAAGTTGTGGCAGCAGCGTATCTGCATTTAAAATGCAAATTAAAATCTGCAACATAAGCTGTCTGTAGGAGTCATCAGCCCAACGCTGCCCCTAATGCAAGAAAGCAAAGAAAATGCCTCTAGTGAAATTTGCATAGTCTTCTTTGATGGTACTGGATGACAAAGCTGCTAAAGGTAAGATACTTCAAAATGATTATTGTGATTAGAAACATAGGAATAATACATAAAATAAATCCAAGAAAAAAGCTTATCTCCAAACCTATATCTCCTCAAATCCACAAAACAAAGAATACAAAAAGTGAGAGGTGTTCTGCATTAGCTGCGCTAATGAAATATTAGGTAATGAAATATTGCCTCTAATGAAATATTAGGTAATGAAATACTAGTCTGTCAGTTTAACAATGACTGCTATGGATTTTACTAACTTTAATTAACAGCTAATGCCCAATGTAATAGGATAAAAAATTTTTAAGGGATCAAAGAAAAGCACTGTGAATGTGTGCCATTACACATTACAGAGAATTTTTTCATATTCTTCTCTCTTCTGTTATGAGAGAAAAATAGGCTATACTAAGGTGTCCATGAAAATTTGGACCTTCAAGTAACTTACTCTTCTTTCATTTCTATGTCAATAGAAGAAATCAAATCCACAAAGATTCTCCTTCGAATACATCAGATTTTTAAATGTCTAAAGACATTAGAATTTTTCTTACTGCACTTGTAATCTAAGTCATCTGTGGCTGGAACCTCCACAGCTTTCACTTCCGTGTTCATGACAGAAAACCCACTGACAAAAGAGAGACTTAAGTGAGTTAGGTTACACAAGGCAGAGAAGCTGGATTAAGTCAGTAGAAAGACTAACTGGCTCATGAAAGCTACATCGGCATTGCTCTTTTTGATGATGTGTCCTCTATGTGCTGTGGTCTGTTAACCACATCCATATGTCCCAAGTGGAGAAGATACTTCCCCTCACCCGCAATATCAGGACACTTTTTTTTTTTGTAGAAAAAAATGCCTAGAGATTTTCTGGTGTAATAAAGTGGCTGGTTGCCCCTTGGGTAAGAGAGGATGAGCCAGAGAACTCAGAATTAATAACCATTTTCTCTTCCGGGGCAGACTAATGTCTTTTATCTTTCTGAGCATCAGTTTCCCATTCTGTGCAGTGAGAGAATACAAAGTTGCCGTAGCTGGCACAGTGCAGCAGGAATATCCCATCTGCAGCACACACAAAGAAGTACTAATCAGGTACTGAGCTGAAGTGACCAATGAAGCAGATACTGCGGAGTTACAGTTTCTTCGTTTTCTCAGTTTTCTCCATGCATAGCTTTCCTGTTAATTATTCCTTCTTCCTTTGTCAGACTATAGACAGAATTTTTTTTTGTTTGGTTGGAGTTTTTTTGTCTTTGGTTTGTGGGTATTTCAGCTGTCAAATGGGTTTTCCTCCAGTGACAGGAGCTGATATATGTCCTCCTCTCCTAGTTTCTAGTGGCTCCATCTGGCTGTGCTTTCCCTGGAGTTAGGCTCTTTGAAGCTCTTTGAAGTATTTCTGTCCCACTGTTTATTGGGACAGGCTGTTGATGTGAGCCAAAGCCTCCCACAGCCTCAGCTTCCCTGACTGTTGCTTAAGGGTTATGTTCCTCTAAGCTAACTTCAGGTGTCTTGGAGGAAGGCTGTTAGCCTGCCATCCAGTCAGTAGAGAGAAGTAGGTCATGGCTGAGCACAAGCAGATGTTTCTAAGAGGAGTGATGTCACTGCTCCTTGAGGTAGCTGGCTGCCTCACTGCAGTGCAGAAGCAGCCTGTGGAACCAGCTGTGGCTACAGGCCTGACATTCTGGGGGAACAAAAGTTCTCAGAAATTAATCCTATCTTGCTACGGGAGCCAACCGTTAAATGCCACTTCCTAATAATTGCATGCTTTGGTCATTACCCTAAGTTATGAAACTAAGAGAGCAGTAACGCTGCACATTTTCAGCGTGTAAGTCATTATCTTTTTATTTTGTTTAGCTGAGCCAGCTCTAGAGTTGCACTCCTCTTTCCAATCAATCTCCAGGGATTCCCAAGAAACTCTTAGCTGCAGTAATGTGACACATCATTAGAGGGGTATCCAGGATTCTTTCAGTTTCCGGAGTTAGCTGCACTGACCTCGAGAGATCATCATTTGTCAGATATAAGAATTTATTAGAGCTAACTGGTTCTACACATATGACGGACACTGCACAACACTAAACAGTTAAAACCAGATAGTCTTTAAGTACGACAAAGCTAAAAAGTAATATAGTAAAGAACTAAAAACAGAATACACATATCAGAGCTCTATGGTTAAGCCACGGAAGCACAGTACAATGACTGTTCTCGGATGCATGGTATAATGACCACTCTCACCCTTTCCTTGTCCTTATGGGCTACCCCTCTGGTACAGTTTTCCTTGGATTGCTCTCACCACACTCGAGCTGCACCAAGAGGATTCAGGTTCTCCCCGGCAGTTGGCATCAGGAGAGTCCCTGCTGATGGGTGGGTTGTTGGGTCTGCAGGCCAGCTGACAGGGAGTCCAAGTCCACACAGAGGTATGCGGCTTGCTTTCTTTTATCCTTCCCGGGCTTAGTTCATTACTCAGTTGATCAATGCCAGACCACAGTTAGACAATAGAACAGATCACCTCAGTCAATAACAGTTTGGATACCAACAGGGTGGTCAACAAAATGCTCAGCACTATGGTCAACAGATAGCAGTATGCATATTCAGCCATATGCACATTCAACAGCTATCAGTACGCATATTCAACAGCTATCAGTATGAAATTCCAAGGTACCTAGTTGCTTACAGTGTGAGTCTGCGGTGTCGTTTCTCCTTTGTTGACTAGGTTTGCTCTGCACTCATGGGGTCACTGGAGGGCTGTGGCAACCTCACAGTGTGGTGGCTCTGGCTGTGGTGCACCAGGGGTTCCTAAACTCTTGGGGAGCACCCCAGAGCAAACCCCTCTTCTATGGGCTGCACCATCCTGAGTCCCATGCTTGCCTGTGTGGCACCTATCAAGTAACTAGCTGAAGTGCCCTGATCTCGGTGGTGTGACTACTCCTCTGAAAGTCTATCCATTTGATTCCTTCCAGATGAAGCCAACAGAGGGATCAGAACTGAGAAATCACACTCTGCTGACAGAATTTGTCCTCTCTGGATTGTCTAGCCACCCAGAACTGCAGGACTTGCTGTTCTTCACATTTTGCTTTATTTACACTATCACCATCACCGGAAACCTTCTCATCTTCATTGTCACAGTGCAACCCACCCTTTGTATGCCCATGTACGTCTTCTTCCTCCGGGTCCTGTCCTTCCTGGATATTTCCACAGCGTCGGTTGTTGTTCCCAAGATCCTGATAAGCTTTCAGTCAAAGGAGAGGAGCATTTCCTACATGGGTTGTGCCACACAGCTCTACTTTGTGATTTTCTTAGCAGCCACTGAATGCTATCTTTTGGCAGCCATGGCCTATGACCGTTATGTGGCCATATGCAACCCACTTAGATATGCAGTTGTTATGAACAGAAGAGTTTGTCTTTCTCTAGTCCTGCTGTCGTGCTTGAGTGGTAATGTGGTGTCTGTGGTGCAGACAGCTTGGGTGTTCTCACTACCATTTTGTGGGCCCAACAAGATTCACTATTTCTTCTGTGATATTCCCCCACTCATTATGCTTTCCTGTATTGATACCTCTTCATATGAAATGCAGATAGTTACAGCAACAATCCTTGTCATCCTCACACCATTTTGTTTTATCCTCTTATCCTATATCTGTATCATCTCCAGCATTCTGAAGATTTCCTCTGCAAAAGGCAGACAAAAGGCCTTCTCCACTTGTTCTTCTCACCTTATTGTTGTAACATTGTACTATGGGAGTGGGACTTTGATTTACTTACGGCCCAGATCCGGTTTTTCACAGGACACTAAGAAAATTCTGGCTGTCATATACACAGCCATAATTCCCATGTTAAATCCTATGATTTACAGTTTGAGAAATAAAGAAGTGAAAGGTGTCCTGATCAAAAGTATAGCTGAACTGAAGAAGATATAAACATATTCTGGTTGAAAGGAATCTTTCTTTTCCTCTGTATATCTGGATGTTCTTATATTTCTTTTATGTTTGGCTGTTTTTAAAAACATGGATGATTTGAAACACTTGCAAAAGCAGTGTATCTCAAAGTTTACTTGGAGAGTTTATTTCCTCTGTCCAGTCTGAGTGTATATGAATTTTTTTTAATTCAGTGTTCATGATACAGTGTCTTCCATCAGACTTGGACATTTTCATTTTTTGCTGTTATGTGATTTTCTTTCCTTCCTGCACAAATGAAAGAAATATTCATTAATTCATAGAGATAGATCCCAACACACAGCTTTTAAAGGATGAGAATCTCATTTTTTCCTTGGAGGATAGGAAATAGAGGAAGAACACCTAGGTTTCAATCTTTGTTTCCAGAACAAATAAATCATTCATATAGTATAGTCACTGTATCAGAGACTGCAATATGTCTTGCACATGAGTACCTTGTCACCTGGGCCATAGAGTCATGTGTATTCTGCCTGTCTCAGCTGCTATTTCATTATGAATAACAGTTTCAAGAGAAGTGCCTGAGAGCCTCCTGCAAGCATCCTCAGATAAGTGAGTACATAATCTTGGCATATTCACATGGGAGGAGGGAGGAAAAGAGCTCAAGCTTTCTCAGAGGAAACTGATCTGCAGTCTCCTACATGAGCAATGGATGTTCTGGGTCAATAAGTGAAAGTTCAGCATCATGAGATATATGTCACTTCAACTGGCAATTCAGAGCACCTGGGCTATATTCCTGAAGGAAAATACAGTACAGCACACAGGCAGCTTCCTTCTCCTTGAGTAGGCTCCAGAAACCCAGACTTTGTCATTTAGGCTTCCAAGAATGAGTGGTGAGCATGAGCAGAATTTGTCATTTAGTGAATTTGGATTTGCCTAAAAAGAATAATGATCATAATGAGCAAAAAAAATCCTCTCTTGGGGTTCATATCCATCGAGTTTAGCCCTCTTCCTTTTAAGGACACATAGCAGAAAACAAGCAAAGGTGAGATGCCTTCTTTAGCAGTTCAGATCTTCTTAAGCACCCAGTCCTTGCTGAGGATTTTAAAAATGCGCAATGCTCATGGGCCTGGATGGGGGATGTTGAGGTGTCAGAGCTCCTAAATATCTGTAGAGGATATGTAGGCATTGTCAGTCCTTGTTGGCACTGACCACAAACTCCACCAAATGGAAGAGAACCTGAAAAGTTCCTCCCAGATGGACCACAGTTTTGAACTGTTATATCTTGTCAGCTTACTCTACTAATATCTGGTCAGCCTTAATTGTTGGATCTTGTTATGATCTTTCTCTTGAAAAAGTGTACTTAGGAATATTTAGCCAGGTGCACAGAGTATGCAAGCAGGATGTGTACAAATCTAAAACAAGTATTTATTGCTTTACACACATAAAAGATAGCTGGCATGTAACAAGCAGTAAGGCTAAGCATTAGTGTGCTCTACTGCTGGTAAGACACTCAAAGAGACTTCGCTGACCAAGCAGCCATCTGCCTGGAGTGGCAATATTATCCTCTGTGGTGGCTCCCTGGAAATGATTCTCAGTTTGCAGAGTTGCTGTTCACTAACAGTTGTCAGCATCGTTGACTAACGGCTCAATCTTATGACCTGATGATTCCTGACTAGCCCCCAACTGACCTGACCAGCCTTCCTGTTTCTTTTCCTTTAGTGTCTTACACCTTTACATGCTGGTGATTTCATTCACGAATCTGTAAGCTAGCAAAGATCCTGCCTCAAAAATCCCACCTTTGCCTGTAATTTTATCTTTCTTCTCTCTCTACAGGCTTTCTCACAGGTGTTTTTCATCAGTTTGAATCAATGTTACAGAGCTGGTGCATATCTGAAGTGGACCTTGGATGCTTAGAGCGTAGGCACTTGATCCCCTGGGGGTGGGGGGAACCTTATAGTAGGATCTAGAGACAGAGGGTTGTAAAAACCAAGTGGTCAGGTTCATCCAACTGGCATTTTAACAGCAGCCTCTTCAAGCATGCAGCAGCCTTCTGAGAGTTTGGGTACAAATGTGGTGGGATGGAGAGGCAGCGCATATCAGACACTTTTGCCATGATCGCAAGCTTACAGCAACTCACAGAACGATGCTGTGACAGGTAAAACGATCTTGAGATTGAGTTATCTGCCTTCTCACCCCGCTGAGTCATCCCTTTGTAACGAGTGATGAGACAAATGGGGCAAACTTTATGTCATTTAAGATCCCTGTGTCCTACATGCCTTTATCCAGTTACATTCCTGATCTCTTCATGAAGTAGGTTGTGACATGCTCTTCTACAGCTTGAAAAATAAGAGAGGTGCCGAGAAACACCTTATCTGCTTTCTCATTGAGAGTATTACTCTTACGGATCCAGAGCAGACTTAAGAAAGATAAAGAGTATTTTTTATGGACCTCTTCTCTGTGGATACCACACATTCTGTTAAAAAGTAAGTTACATGGGATAGAATCCCAATGGTCAACACAAGTAGCTGTGATTATCTGGACCATGTTGGCTGAGTTCTTGGAAGTTCTTCATCCCCCTAACAAGTAGGTGAGCATGATTGCACATATCACAACATCCTTGGCTTCATTCTGGTCCTGAATGAGGCTAAGAGTTCAGGGAATAAAATGCTTTCCCCCTCATACAGGAGAGCTCTACTACAGTGTTGCAGAGTGTTTTGTTATGATTATCCAGATCTTAGAAAAGGAATACATCAGAGTAGCCCCTTCTCTGGACAGTTATTCTCTGTCACCCTTCTTGGGTCTCTTCCATGAGGAGCTGATGGAGTTGGAGTTCAGAGAGATGATTTTTTAGATAATCCTGTTGATACACTCACAACATGCTCCCAACATGACTCTGTACCTGATGTGGTGTGTGTGTAGGCCTTCCAAATCACCTGCTCCCTCTCAGGTTAGCTGGGTCAAATACACTAGCCATGTGAGATCAGGGACTGGTTGCAGGTAAGCTCCTTCCTATTCACTCACTACTCAGTACAGTGGGGCAGGGGTCTGCTGTCTCTCTTGATCTCTCCCTGTCTTTGATCCTGCTTCCAGCTGCAAAAGTGCCTGAGCCATCAAGGGGGTGGGTAGAACTCCAGTGCTTCCTTTCATGCCACAGAATCATTGAAGCTAGAAGGAACATCTGGAGGTCTCTAGTTCAAACACCTCACTGAAAGCAAAGTCAGCTTGCAGGTTGCTCAAGTCCTTGTCTGGTTTTGAATATCTCCATGGATGGAGATTCCACAACCTCTATGGGCAATCTGTTTCAACCTGACTATGCTCACAGTTAAAATATATACACATATGTGTGTGTGTGGCATACGTTTAAGTAGAATATCCTGCATTTCACTTGGTGCCCATTGTCTCTCACTCTACCACTGGGCTCTACTAAGAAGAGTCTGGTTCCACCTTCTTTCACAGAATCACAGAATCACAGAATGGTTTAGGCTGGAAGGGACCTCTGGAGATCATCTAGTCCTACCCCCCTGCTCAGGCAGGGTCCTCTAGAGCATATTGCACAGGATCGCATCCAGGCAGGTTTTGAATATCTCCAGGGAAGGAGAGTCCACTACCTCTCTGGGCAACCTGTTCCAATGCTCTGTCACCCTCACAGTGAAGAAGTTTTTTCTCAGGTTTAGGTGGAACTTCCTGTGGATCAGTTTCTGCCCATTGCCTCTTGTCCTGTCACTGGGCACCACGGAGAAGAGACTGGCCTCGTCCTCTCGACAACCCCCCCTTCGGATACATTGATGAGATCACCTCTCAGCCTTCTCTTCTCCAGGCTCAACAGGCCCAGCTCCCTCAGCCTTTCTTCATAGGAGAGATGCTCCAGTCCCCTCATCATCTTTGTAGCCCTTTCTCCATTCTTTATTCCCTTTCTCTTCAGGATAATGCACTGGTCATAATCCAGCTAGTTCTGACCATTGATGAGCTGTCAATGGGAAAGCTCATCTTCATCTGCAGCCAGGTTCACACATGGCACCTGTGCGTGTGTGCACATTTGTGTATGTGCATGTACATGCAGCTGAGTGTATGTGTATTACGGGAACTCTTTGCTGAGACCCTGGTTGTAAACCTCTTGTGTACTTGGGAATGTGACAGAAGTACCCTCAGTGTGCTGGAAGTTGGTCCTGGAGTGTGCTCGGTGGAACAATGTTGTCTTTGCCCTTCTCACCTGGTGCAGGAGCCCACCTGCCATTATCCACCATTTGCTCCAGGAGGAGGAGTGCACCTGGATTTCTGTGATTCTTCTCCTGTCCTAACTGATACCTGTGGAAAAGTCCCTCTCCTGCTCTCCTCATTTCTCAAACTGCGCTCCTTCAAGGCTTTCTACCCCTCTGCAACACTCCTAATTTTAGAAATATGCAGGGGAGATATCTACATCTTAGCTAGTTGCCCTGACTTTCTCCTAGTTAACGAAGAGAAATAGGCACTTCTTGAGCAGAAACCATCTGTCATGCTTAAAATGCCTAATTTAGGATGAAGGCCTAGAAGCCTACTATATCCTCTTCTCTCTGTTGGTGATCAAGTCTAGGGGAATTCGAGGAGGTCATCATTTGCATCCCACCCTACCTGTATTCTATTTCAAAGCCCCTTGAGCAGTCAATACAAACTATGTCCATAGAATACAATAGAAACACATAAACAAGCTGTGAGTTCTACAGAAAACATAATAGTTACAACCACAATTAGACATCAAAAGCGGACAACAGGATAGTGATGACCTTATTTATAGTAGCACTTGGGAAACCAGTTAAGGAAGAGGGAGATGTGAGTTCTCAATGTCCTCAGGCTGAGGGGATTGAATCCTGTAGTGGACTTAATGTTAGGGGGCATAGCATAAAGGTGGGTGACAGGGACATGGTATTCTCCAGGCATACTGCTGGAACTGAGCTACAGTGCAGGAAAGACAGAAAAGTTGACTTCAATGTATACTTTTACTTTTCTTAAAAGAGAAGCTTAAGGGATAACTCCTTTTTCTCTGCCAGTAAGTAATTACAGTTGTTTTGTTTTGTTTTGATTCGTTTTGCTTTTTCTTCAGCACTTGGCACTAAATAAAGCCAGTCAAGGATACCTTACTGTAGGTAGCTTTATTTTCTAAGAAATAGTCCTTATCATTGGTTATGGACTGTTCGGGAAGGGAAACAGCAGGGCTCAAACCCCCATAGGAGATGGAAAGATGTGTTAGCCATTCTCCTGATAGGAGAATTTCATATTCTCAATATTCAATTTGAGAATATTCATATTCTCAAAATATTCAATATTTTTCATATTTAACTGAACAAAAGTAGGACTTTCCACTTAAGAATGAAGCAGACAGCAGACACTTTGTACATTCATGGAGGTAGTGGGGAATTCATCTCACCTGATTTTAGTGTTGTTTCCCACATATAGGCATCAAGTGCAATATTAGATACCCTAGTATACCCTGCCTGACCTCCAGCAGTCAATCAAAAAAGTGTTAGGTCTCCCTTGTGTCCAGTGGCATATCTGCCAGCTTCATGCAATGCATCAGACAGCCTGTGGCAAATAGCTCTAGTCAACTGTGTTTGGGCAACTGAATGCCTCCCCACCCCACCTGAACCTAACTAGAGTCTTAGGGTGAGACAGCTGCATAGATCTCTGTCACCTCCAGAAGGTGACTAGCTAGTAGGATTCATGGTGCATACCATTTAAGTGCCTTCAGATGTAGGTTTCTACATGACAGCTAGATGTGTAAGATTCAATTATATCTAGTGAAGATCTTGAAAACTGACTTATTGCTGACCACAAGGTGAACCAAATAGTCTTCTAGATTTCATTATGTTAATCAGTTAGATCTCCACTGACTACAGTGGGAACATAGACACCTAGCTCATTTTTAGATACCTATATTACAAGCATCTGAATTTGAATGACAGGAAATCTAAATCCTTAAATATAAGAGAGGAAAATTTTACCTATCCATCCCTTGTAGGCACCTGCAGCGTAGACACTGAAATCTGACGTGGTGAACCTTGATCCCCTTTACAGTCAATGGGAGGGTAGTGGTGGTGATAGGGGTGTTACAAGATCTTTCCAGAGGGCATTCTGTTCCCTCCAACTGGTATACTTCTCTTTTTTGATTGCACAGGCCTCTGGAGGACCCTGTTCATTCTTGCTCTCTCTAGATAGGCCACTCATGGCAAGCCTGCCTCTACTGGCAAGTGTGATGAAGCCACTCTGTAGCTTTGACATGCCTGTAAAGAAGATCCAGCCCTACAGGTGCACAAAGAAAGTGGAAAGATGATCCTAATGACTCAAGATACATATGATATGCCATATTCTGTTATGGCTGTCCCTCCTGTGCATGCTTAAAATCCATCCTTGACCGACATGGGCAGGCTGCATGAGCAGGCAGGGCAGAAGGTGTCTGCTTCCTACTGCTAGACTGGAGTTTGTCCTTCCCTTCACTTCTTGACCATCCACAGTTCTCTCATGTTAGTCCTCTTATTGAGTTCATTCTTGGCTGAGTCACCTGCCCTCCAGGCAAGGAAATGGAAACCAAAGGCCTGCCTCATACAGGAGCTGTAGTCCTTCAGGTGCAAATAATTTAACTAGCAGGCTCTGGGAACTCAGGTTTGATTTCAAGCACCACTCCTGAAAGCACTATGGATTAAGGAGTTAGTATAGATAGATAGATACATACAGATACATATATACTTAGTGGGAGTCCCATCATCAAATTTTTAGACATTGAAGGTGGCTTTGTCAGACAAGAAAGTCAGAGGAGAGGAATGAAAACTTGCTAGGGAGCTCTCAATCTTCCTAAGGATAGAATGAATCACTCATAGTGCTGTGCTTGACTTTGGAAGGACCCTGGACAAAAAGTTGGGACTTTGTTTTCTTAATTTTAGATCACTAATAAGATGAGATGATTCTCATGCCTATATATGAACTCTGAATCTCAGGGGAAATTCTACATAGCACTTCCAGGGGAGTAGTGGTCAGAAGACTTACAGATTTATTTCCCAAGGTTGTTTCTGATTCTGAAAAAGAATATGAGATCAAAGATTAGCATGAAAATATAGAATATTGTTGTCAGTGTCAAAGTTCTCACTCACTGTTTTCTGTTACTGTACTATATTTTTGTATGGTGGAAGTGCCTAAAGATTGAAGTCTCTCACTAATGGCAAACCTTGCACCCTTCAACTCAAACCATGGGCAACAGGTATGGAAACTTTTGCCTTTCCTTGGTCTGCTGTCATATTTGACAGAGGTCACCAAAGTCATCTTCCAATCAAATCCAGACATACACACTAAAGTCTTCTTAGTATGGCTCCCCCTTCCCTTCCAATAGTCTAGAATGAGTAGTATATCTTCTTAAGTTGAAAATCAGGACAATTAAGTCAGGGTGGAAAGCTGAGGAGGAGGGATTGCACTTGTACATGTAAATGCGGAAGAATATCGAAGAAATAGACGATGGATGCTAGCCAGACCATTTCATGGGAAAAAGGAGCGTCTGCAGGGCATGCTGACCCATAGTCACATGATGTAGCCTTTGCCAGCATGGCACTACACCTGGGCTTTGAATTGAGATTAGTGATGAGCTCATTCTGCTTACCGTGCGTGCATATAGTCCATAAAAACCTCATATAGTGCCCCCCCCAGTGTTCCTCACCATGTACTGACACTCAGAGTTGCCAGGGACTCTCCCGCTCCATTATTGCCTCTTTCAGGAAACTGCTGGGAAACCCCCACTCAGACACAGAGTTAATAAACGCTCAATATCAACCACAGTGTGCCTTGTGTTTGTGTATCTGTCCCTGCTGGGAGTCCAGACATTGACCCCACCTTACCCTTACAATTGGTGTAGTAGGCAGGATACACAAACGACAATGCAATGGCGGATGCAAGTGAAGGGGGAGGACAAGAGCCCAGGAGGGGTGCTCGCTTGCGGTTGCCAGGATGGCCCCAGACTGAGTGGTGGGGGCTGGTAGCTGCATTGCTTGCTACTTTGGTAGTCCCTGAAGATTGGCCAGAGCTGGCACAGGGGGGAAATGTTACCCCAAAGGCCATTGAATATGCTTTATGGGCTATGCCCTTCCATGCTGCTTCAGAAGTGACTTGAAAGCTAGCTGGACAATTAGGGTGGGCACTATTAACAGGCATTTTGGCCCTAGACAATGAGGTATTGTCTTTGCAGCAAGGAGGAAAGGATGTGGAAGGGAGAATGGAGATTTGTGTAATGCAAGGATGATAGCACAGGAGTTGGTTTCGACCTAAGCTGAAAAAACTCAGGAATTAACCCATAGGGTAGAGAGATTAGCTTTATGAGCGGCTAATAAATGCCATGCGTGCTATGGTAAAGCCGCAGCTACAGTTGCCCAGGTGCGAGCAATAATAACTAGACCCTCCTGGAACCCAGAGGAGTGGAATGGTAATATTTGGAGCACTTCATCTGACTCGGACGTTGAATTTGGATTAGAAGGAGAACTGGCTACTCCCCAGGTCCGACCTCTTGTGCAACTGAGGGGGGAGAGGCAAGTAAATGGGAATACAGTAGAGCAATCTAGAAAGTATACCCTGAAGGAATTGCGTGAATTTTTAACTACCTTCCAGCAGCAGCCCAGGGAGTCTTTGTTAGCCTGGTTAGTGAGAGCATGGGATGCAGGCACCGGATCACTTACTGTCTTAAGAGAAGAGCTGAATTCAACGAGCCCCTTATCAGCTGATGCTCAAGTACAGTATTGTCTTACCCAATTACCTTCCGTGTGTGATGGGGCAGGAAATGTTATTCAAGCTCCAATATTATATCAATGGTTATGCACTGCTGTGGTAGCTGCTTACCTGTCCACAGGTAAATTAGCTGCTACAGTGAGAGCATGGCATACTTTTGAGAAAGGGATTAATGGGTTGCAGCAGCTAGGGGGTAGCTATTGGCTTAGCAGATGGAGAAGGACCAGATAGTGCTGAAATAACGTGGTAAATGAAAACCCAGTTATTAAAGGGGGCTTCAAGTGCCTTAAAGCCATTACTACTTGGTACAGTAATGCTTACAGCTGGGACAGTAGGGACTTCGGTAAACAATATGAGGGATTTGGCACTTGGTAGTGAACCAGATATTAAGCAAGTGAGAGCAGTTCAGAATTTCAAGGTGAAAAAATTGACAGGGACTACTAAACTGAGTGGAAAGGTAATGAGGTGACAGATGTAGACTGATTTGCTGCAGGCAGGGGTATTACGTAATGAACTAAATGATCTTCCTACTGTTGACTTGTTTAATCAGTGGCAGCAGTTACTGCCAATCAGCAATATCGAACATAGGCTACCGCCCCACCTGCTCCAGCCATAACATGGAAATTGCCAGTAAAAAGACAATGGGTGTGGGGGGGGTCCCCCACAATATGAGCGTCAGTTGCGGCCTACCATCCGGGGGACCAACACCGTTACGTACCCCTACAAATTTGCTGGCACTCTGAAGGAGAAATTGCTGTGCTTGCTTTAGTAGATACTAGGGCACAACTTACCGTATTACATAGCGTGGTGTGTCTATATAATAAAATTGCCCTACCATTAGTGGCCGTAATACCTGACATGTTAACTCTGCTAGAAGGAGTAGGAAAACATCTGCAGGAATGGAAAGCTGTCATTGATTTGGCAAATGCATTTTTCTCCATCACTATATCCCCTCAATCGCAAGATCAATTTGCGTTTACATGGGATAATAAGCAATGCATGTTTCAAGTTCTTCCCAAGAGCTATAAACAAAGCCCCACCATTTGTCACCAGATGGTCTCACCTGATCTCCCTTCACCCTTAAAGAGTGTACCATCTATCGTTATACTGATGATATTTTGACAATGGGATCTTCTAAAGAACAAGTATGTAAACAGCTATCATTGCTAGTACAGACCCTACAGGAGCAGGGGTGGGCTGTAAACCCTAAGAAGGTGCATCACTTCACTCTCAAAAGTGAGTCTACTGCGAATAGCTTGACTGGAGTCTTGTGCACCCTTCTTAGAAAGGTACTCACACGCAGCTCTAGGTAAAGAGAGCTACTGTAGGTCATGACCGAAATGGATACAGATACCCAAAATAAAATATTATGAACACTTTAACAATAAAATCAAGAAATAAGGAATACACTGTAGAAGAAAATATGACATCACACACACACACACACACCATTTTTTTTTATCTGTATGTTTCTAACTTTAAGAAATGTTGCTATTTAACCCTTTCCATTTTTCTATTGCTTTTCTCATGGTCATGTTTTCCTTTTGTTTCGCTGGTAATGGTTCTGAGCTTTCTTTTGGCTGTAAAAGGGATATGAATTTTAAACAAATTGTTCCAACAGCTGATTTGACATTTCCAAAAAAAAAAAACCTCATTCCACTTTTATCAGCTGAATCCATTGTTCACCTCTGAAAATTTTTGTTACAAATGCTTATGCTTCTATCATCGAAATGTTGAAAAATGGTGTTAATTTTGGAGGAAAACATCCATCCCAAGTAAATGCTCCTATACATAGCTGTATCTCATTAACTCTTTAACTCCTGAATTAGTCAATCAAGTCGATAGCCAGTTGTCCTTTCCATCTGCTAAATTATCTCACAAGTCAAAGATCTAGCTGGGTATTTTCCTTCTGTACAAGTATTCAGTTTCTCTTAATCTAATTCTGTTCATTCTGTTGTTTAGGCATTTTTCAGTTTAATTCACCTCTCCATTGATTCAGCTGTTTTCAAGGTTCACTCTCTGAGGAAACTAGGCTTCACTGAGACCAGAGTTAAAGACAAAACATTATTTTTTATTATAATTAAATATGTGTTCTTCTTTCAGTAAAACAGACTTTAAGGGTTTTTTTTTTTTTTTTGTAATTATGATAAATATTCCTCCTGTTTCTGTGTATAGTTAGTACAACATATAAAATTAGTGATAATTAGAGCAGATGAAGACTTTGCAAACTAACTGTGACACTTCTGTGGGGTGGTAAGAGATTGGACTGTAAAAAGAACTTTCTCATTCTGTACATATGCATCAAAGGGTGTCTTTGTTCACTCACTGCTTGACTGCAAAGTTGCTTTTCTTCTCATTCCCACTAGGTCATGAGCCAAACTAATTTCCTTTCAAAACATCTTTATTTCCATTCTTCCTGTAGTACATAATTAAAATAAGTGACAAACGAAAATTATGTTTTACGTGTTCATTGAAACGCAGCCTGAGAGCTCTCTAGTTCGATACACAACACGTAACTCTATAGGGAGAGGCAGAACACCAAACACAGAGCTGATTATGGCTGCCAGCCCTTTAATGAGTCTCCTGAGGAATCCGGTGCTGCCTCCCTGTTACTTTGTAACTGTGTCAAAATCTGGCAAAGTACCTGAAGAAATGACTGGCAGAAGCAGAAAGAAAACTTACTTGGAGTTTTAATGGATCCCAAAGTGACTGGAAGCTGAGATAGATGTTGTGTTCCCATAGGGACTCATTAGTGCAGAAACTCACAGGCTTTGATTACAGACAGAGAACAGAAAGTCATAGATCTCTTGTAGCAAGCTTCCTCTCAATATATTCTGTCAAGAAATGGAAGTCAAATAGTAATCCCCAGGTGCTGTGAAGGTGATCCTTTTAGTCAGTCATCCCCACATGTGGAATGAGGAAAGAAAATACCATAGAACTTCCTTTCCAAACCTGGACTCCCACAAGACTGGTAGAGGCATCTACCGGCTCTCTAGGCCGTAGTGATAATGATCAGGCAAGACACTGCAACTGAAACATACTCCCTGACGTGGTCATCAACTATAACCCTGCTGACAGACTCCATCCTAGCTCACAGGTCCCTCCCATCCACTCTGATCTAGGTCATCCCTGAATTCAAAAACATACAGACTGAAATGTTGCATCTCAGCTCCAGTCCGTTGTTACACTGGCCCTTGAATACCTCCAGCTCTGCTCAGTGCAATCAGAACCATAGGATTAATGGCGTTTATTGATGTCTATGTAACCCAGTACTTCTTGCCAAAGCTCTGCTGGTGCCTATCCCAGTTCTCAATGGCTCATGTTAGTAAGAAACCACAATACCCCACCTCAAGACTGATGTAACAACATATTCCAACAATGAACAACCAGTGTTCATTATCTACTTGTTACAAAGGAGATAAAACAGATTCAACAAACTACCCCTTGGCACTGTCCCTCTGCTTCCAAGTTCTGCTCCCTGTCACTCACTGAGCACACTCACACATGAGCCCCTGATCACCATCACTGAATCAGAGTTTATTCACTCTTTTGGAATGAAAACTCAAGTTCACTCCATGACAAAACCAGAATATAGGCTTGGACACAGTTTGAGATGCCCTGGAGTACCCCACCTTGATCCATATCTACTTCTTCATATCTAGCTCTTATCCTTCTTGAACTCTTTCACAGAGGCCTTGGAGACTTTGTCTGTGAAGGCAGAGACAAATGAGGCAATGAGAACCTCAGTTTTCTCTGTGCCCAGTGTCCCACCCACTCCATTTAGCAGTGGTCCCATATTTTCCAGGTTTATCCTTTTGCTACTAATGTTGTGGCAGAAGCTTTTCTTAGTGCTCCTAACAGCCCTTGCAAATCTCAAGGTCAGCTTTGGCTTTCCTGACACCATCCCTACATGCTGTGACGTGCCGCTAGAGGGGCGTCTGGGATTCTTTCAGATTCCAGGTTAGCTGCACTGACCTCGAGAAATCATCATTTGTCAGATATAAGAATTTATTAGAGCTAACTGGTTCTACATGTTACGGACTCTGGACAACACTAAACAATAAACACCAGACAATCTATAAGTACGACAAAGCTAAAAAGTATAGTAAAGAACTAAAATAGAATACATAATCAGAGTTCTATGGTTAAGCCACAGATGCACAGTATAATGATTGTTCTCGGATGCACGGTATAATGACCACTCTCACCCTTTCCTTGTCCTTATGGGCTACCCCTCTGGTACAGTTTTCCTTGGATTGTTCTCACCACACTCGAGCTGCACCAAGAGGATTCAGGTTCTCCCCGGCAGTTGGCATCAGGAGAGTCCCTGCTGATGGGTGGGTTGTTGGGTCTGCAGGCCAGCTGACAGGGAGTCCGAGTCATGCGGCTTGCTTTCTTTTATCCTTCCCGGGCTTAGTTCATTATTCAGTTGATCAATGCCAGACCACAGTTAGACAATAGAACAGATCGCCTCAGTCAATAACAGTTTGGATGCCAACAGGGTGGTCAACAAAATGCTCAGCATTACGGTCAACAGATAGCAGTATGCATATTCAACAGATAACAATGTGCATATTCAACAGATAACAGTATGCATATTCAACAGATGATAATCCAGTGCGAAATTCTACAATACATAGATGCTTACAGTGCGAATCTGCAGTGTCGTTTCTCCTTTGCTGACCAGGTTTGCTCTGCACTCATGGGGTCACTGGAGGGCTGTGGCAACCTCACAGTGTGGTGGCTCTGGCTGTGGTGCACCAGGGGTTCCTAAACTCTTGGAGAGCACCTCAGAGCAAACCCCTCTTCTATGGGCTGCACCATCCTGAGTCCCAGGCTCACCTGTGTGGCATGTATCACATGTCCAGGCAACGTTTCCAAATCTTATTTTGTAGCCTGTTCCTACTTCTACCATCTGTATGTTGCCTTTTTGCACTGGAGCTCCGTCATGAACTCCTTGACAGTCTTCCTTGTTTTCCTGAGTATCAGGAGGAACTAGTCTTGCAATTGGGGGATGCTCTTCATAAAGGACTGCCAGGTTTCCTGAGCACCACCAGTGCCAGCTACCTACTACATATCAAAATGTAGATATCTCTGCCTGGACTAGCTTTTCTGGAAAGATGACTAGTGCACTGAACGTGCATATTTCTTCTCATTAAAAGCAGTGTGCTCAGGTGAGACACTCAAGGAATCATTCAGATGTCTAAACATAAGTGTCTAGTACCCATTTAGACACCCAAAGGTGCCTCAAGCATCTGTACGGGGCTTCCAGGTATGGCATAAAGTCTCCAGACACTTTCCAAACCAGCAGCTGGAGGCCAGCTGGGAAAGACAAACTTCAGTGATGCTGGACTGTGCTTAGGAACATGAATTGCTTCTCTAAACTTAAGTGAGATCATTTCAGTCCCAGGTGCTAAAACATACCAAATCTCCTCAGCTGTATTTTTTTTTTTAAGTAAATTCCATGTCCCACAGCCCCTTCTCTGGTCCAGAGGCTGGCTGAGACAGTCTAACCTCATCCCTTCTACCAATCTCTATTAGTTCCTAAAACTGAGATGTCCCACTGAAGTTGCCTCTTGAGAGTGGACTCTGTCACATGCTAAATCATGGATTGTGCCTGGCAGCTTTCCTGGCCTAAAACCATGCCCAGAAACACACAAGCACAAACAGAAACTGTTTAAGACTGTGGACCTGAGTGTCAGTGCCTGGAAATGTGTAATTACTACTGTAGCAATAACTTCTGTGCAGAATCTTTTTTGACCCTAGTCCTAAGAATATTACTAAGCCACTGTCTGAATGAAGTCTATTTACATAAGTGAAAATCTGGCCCTTTAACTGCGGTGGAAAAGAAAAAAAGCAAGAGGAAAAAGCAAAGGATACAAGTAGTACCAGGGAAATGCATTTCAATCGCTTTGGCCTTTAGATGGCACCAAAGGATTAGAGATGAGGCAGGGAAAAAGCAACGGGACACTGTATCATAAGACTGGAGATGCACGTGGCTTCAAAACAGACAGACCGAGCAAAATGAAGATATTCGATGGGAATAGTAAAATAAATCGATTCACTTATCTGCCTTATATTTAAAAATGAGAGAAATAGCAATGAATTATCATCTTCATTGTTATTGTCTCCAGCGTTTCTTCAAGAGATTCTTCATTGTTTCCTAGGACTCTAAAGTGGGGCCAATTCTTCCTTTGAGATCATCCGGTCTACCCTAACTCTACATCTATTTTCTCCAGAATAGATCAACTGGTTTCAACCTTGGTTTCTCAAAGTCAGTATTTTGCAGATCAAAAAAAGTTCTGAAAGAAGAATCAATATGCTTTTGTTACCAGCTGAACTGTTCAACCTCTAAGCTGGGAGCAATACCAGTACCTCAAGAGAGTCATCTGTTGACATTTTAATGCCTATGGCTACTCCTTTGGCTTACAGCTACCACTCCAGAAGGGCACATTTCTGCTAGATCCTGTGTCATATCTGCCAGACCCATACACATTACCTTAAAATATCACTGAAGACCTATATTTTGAGACTGAAATGTCACTCTAGATATGTAGGATGTGATGTGTATTGGGTGCTCTAGCTGCCTTCCTGGTCACTGGAGATCTAGAAAACAAAATGTTGAGAGCTGTCCAGTCCTCCCTAAAGCAGCCAATGTCTGGCTAGATGGACTCCAATGATTGCAGCGAGTAGGCCTCCACTGGCTGTACTGGGAATTCAGACTCCATGGCTCCCATGGAGATTCTCTCATGAAGATGTGTGCATTTAGTGATGCTCAGTGTTGAATGTTACCTAAGACAGTGCAATGTCTTTGTTGGAATGATCCTTGGGATCTTGACTCACAGATTGGATCTTTATCACTAAAATGTAGGCTTGAGTCTCCCTAGGAGTGAATGGAGAGAATGAGATACCTCAGAAGGGCAGAAAAGCAATTAGCATCTTACTCCCTTGATCAATGGCCTAGAGAGTTCAGACTTTAAACTGAGACATCTTCCATTAAAGGTGGCTGATGTCCCCTCTCTTTCCTAAAATCTTTGTCCTATTGGCATCTAGAGAATTTTTCTGACAATAGCAGTGGGGTATAGTTGGAAATGGGGTTTTCCTTCCGGGTAACAGCCTTACAGTAAAATTGTGCAGTCAGAAAACAGGAAAATTAGGTTAGGAATACCATCAAGCTTTTGTGGCTCAATGCAATGCCCCTTTGATTAGGCTAGCTGATATGTCTTAAGAAGTATCGTCCATATTTCCTGCTGGAGGCAGAAGGGAGGACAGGTAGGAAGCACGCCCGGTGATTGTACCCAGGCAATGCAGGTGGGTTTAAGGTGAGTGTAGAGCTCAGTTCTACACTATATGGCCACTGAGTTCCAGCAAAGAGTCAGATGTCTACAACTCAGGTCCTGAAGTTGAGGTTCTGGGTGTCAGCTTCAGGAACATTAGTTGGCTGAGCTAGTCACCTTTGCATTCACAGAAAAGAAATGGGAATTTTGCAGAAGATGATCTGTCATTCTTTCAATAACTTTCAATAGTTAATGAAATAGAAAAGGCTTCCCGTTGAAGGCAACTTAGAACAGTGTCAAATGAAAAATGCATTATTGTGTTCCTGAGACTTCAGGACATTCCCTTTTGTTGAATTTATAGTCTCAATAGTACCTTTACCATATTAAAAATAAATTATTAAAATATAATTGTAGTGTGAGTTTTTATTATACTACCAAAACAGTCTTGTCTTGCAAAGGACTTTTTTCCTAATGAAAGTGATTGTTTGCAGGTCCCTGAAATTCAGCTACACTCTTCAAAGGAATCAGGATAAGCCAGTACAATAGGTAAAAGAATTTCAGTATCTCAGTAGGAGAAACCTACTTCCATTCAACCATTTCAAATGTAGAATAATTATGGGACATCATGTCACACTTTAAGACCAAATGACAGTGTGGAGATTAAATTGCATACCAAAACACTTTAATCATATTTATATGAAACTTTATGCATTACACCATTTCCCTGATCCTTGGGACAGATGGCACAGTCCAGGAGAGAAGTCAGGTGGATTAGTATAGTGATTCTTTACATGACTTCCCTGTCCCAAAGAAGAGAAGATGCAGCATCAGAGAGAAGTCAGGTGGGTTTGTGTAGTGGTTCCAGCTATGCTATGTGTAGTCCTGGTACAGGTTTTTGAGGTCCCCTGGGTTTTCTCAGGTTCTCTGCCTGTTGGAAAGATGGCCCTAAATCCTGATGCAGGGTTGTAAGGTTTCCCTCCAGAGTCTCTCTGGAATTCTGGGTTCCCCCCAATATTCTTAAGTGTCTCTAATTATAGGATTGGGTAGAGAATACTTCACTGGTTATTAATCTGTTCAAATTGCACTATAATTTTATGATTTGCTGTCAGTATTGTTGGCACTCACAATCTGCTTGTTTTGGATACTTCTGAACAAGTTTGCACTTCTTGATGGTCAACATGTTGTTCATATAGTTTGACTATCTATTTCCTTGAGCACCCCAAAAATATCCAAGTTTCATTCTGTTGTTTCGGACAGGTCACTGATCCTTTTTCATCTACTTCTACCACAATAAAAAAATGATTAAAGTTCACAGGCTTATTCCAGCAGCAATGCTAACTAGACCTAACTCATGCTACACACCACCACAGTAGGATTCATCTGAATAAACAAACACCTCAAATGCAGATAGTGTACCGGGTCTTAAGAGGCCATGAGATGATTTTCCCTGATAAAAGCATGAAGATCTCCCACATTACAATTGATCTGACCTTTTTCAGACATTTTGGGGAGATGGACGGTGTCCTATATATATGTATTCTTCGCCAGTGACTATTAAGGAAGCCTAGTAGACCACCTCTGACTCAGAGAAGGAGTATACATAGTCAAATAATTTCACTTCCCAGGTCACTCCCAATCTTTGCTGGAACTGAACTTGAGTTCACTCCTAGGCTCTCTTCTGGAGCAAACCTACTGGTTCCTTCCATGAGGATACCAGGGCACACCAGACAGGACATTGCACTTTTGGTTCCCATTGTAAAACAGTATCACCATGACCTCACTGAATTTGCCACCTCCCAACAAAAGCAATCTTCCAGCACCATACTAGAAGTGTTTCTATATGCACTTATACTCTAGCCCATGTAATGGAAAACCCTGGCTTAGTTTTACATTATAAAACCATCAGTCTGGTAGACTGCAACACAGCACTCCCTTTATTTCAGTCTTTTTGAAAAGGAAGGAAAGGAAGGAAAGAAAGGAAGGAATGGAAGAGAGGAAAGGAAGGAAGGAAGAGAGTGGGAAAGAGGAGAAGGAAGGGAGAAAACTCACACAACTGTTTCTCAATTATCTGTCTTAGGGCCTAGGGGAGACTCAGGCTACTACTGTGCAGCGGGTGGACCAGGTACATTGAATTATGCAGCCTCTAATGGCATTTTAGATACTTGGAGCTTCCTGCCTGGCCTCCAGTTGCTGCTCCATATGGATACAAGTCTACTTTAAGCCTGTGATGTATCTGCCAGCTCCCTGCAGCTCTCCATGGCCATCTCAATTGGTTCCAGATGCCTGTGTTTCAGCAAATGGCATCTACCTTGCGAGACTATTGCAGAGAAACATAGAGACTGTAGACGCAATCCACTCAGTACCCAAAGGCCAGCAAGAGACTGCTCTCTGGAACTGATGTTTTTATCTGTGTAGAAGCAGATCACAGTGCTAAAGACAAGGGAGGTGAAATCCACTCCGGCTTCACAAGGTTTGCAACTTACTCTGAGGTTTCTGAATTAAAGAGTTTAAGTACTCTTTTAGGCTACTGTGTTAAGTAGGAAATCAGTTGCAAAGAATAGTTCTACATGTCATTGCTTTCTGGAGCACTTTGTGGATACATTCCTCATTCCTCATTGGTATGTGTGTTATGAGCTAAAAAGTGAATTCTTGTCCTCACCAGCCAGTCCGGTTCAATTTCACTCTATTCTGCAAATCTGTTATTTTGCCTTAATGTCCTGTACAAATGCCTAACAGTGATATGATGAAAAATTTCAGGATTACCACAGTTTTAGGGGGAAAATATGGGTCCCTCTGAGGAACCAAACTTACTGCCTAATCTTGGGTGCAATGAATAGCACTTGCTGATGGAGAAGCAAGAAGTTCTCATTAATTATTACTGTGATGGATAATTACAGTCTGTGGAATAATTAGAAAACTATTTTTAATTACCTCCTGCTTACACAAGCAAGCAAAGGAGACACGTCAGTTGTTTGCTGGTTTCTAGGAGATAACTCATGAGAGTTCATATCTGTGGATGTGTTTGCCAACAAAAACTACTGGAATCTCTGTAGCCAAGAAAGAAGATCTCAAGACAGGTGAGAGATAAGACCTCTGATTTCCCAGGAAGCTGTAAATGTCACTGTTTACTAAGTTATTTCAGCTCTACAGCCAAAGCCAGGGAGACAATCATGCCAGCAAAGATGCCAACTCTTGTCTGCCTGGTACAATTCTTCTAGCCAAAAGACAGGCAATAAAATAAAACAAACCTTTCTGGAAGGGATTCACTTCATCTTAAGGAACAAGTCTGAGAAAAAATACAGCAGATGTTCCCCCCACAACCACCACCAGGTGCAAGGTGAGTTTGAAGTGAAACTCTCAGACTCTACAATGCGGGTGCCCAAGGTTAGGTGGGATAAATCTGATCGTCCATGGCTGGGTATAGGAGGGAGGACAACCTCAACCACTTAAAGAGTACAGAATGCAGAAGCAATGCACAAGATTCAGTTAGAGGGAGTTGTTTGAAAGAAATTGCAGATTGTGACTGATTTTTCCTTCTTCCCTAAACTCCTTTCTTCTTGTCTGGAAGGAATTGAGGCAAGGTATGACAGGTCACAGGCAGTGTTTTGAAGGAACTTCTGGCATATATTTCGCTCTTGCTTATTGAAATTCAATAACAGACAGACTGAAGTGGAACTATGGATTAAGCTTTCAACAGCTGAGTCTGTAGGAATTCCTTGTCCACTCTTGATTATTACACTACAGACTCTGAGATGAAAGCAGAACAGAGAACTGCAGTAACTTAGAAATTTAGGTAGAGCAATGGGGGCCTGGCTCCATCTTCTTGAAAAACCTCCCTTTGGGAACAGCTTACTAAAGACTTCTCCATTATAAATGTGCACTTCGGAGGTAGGACCAACTATCACCTTTGATTACCATAGAAGAGAAAAATATACATCTGCAGTAGAGTTCAGATGCCCTTTTTTAGATAGTGGCCACAGGATGAGATGTATCAAACCATAGAAATATGTGTTTTGTTTCTCTCTATTGACTAAGAAAGTTGTTAAGCCAGTTAGCTCATATGGGGACATGTACAATGTCTGGATGAAATCCCTCAGTACTTAAGTAAGATGAATTTCTCTGTACACAAGTTTTATACATAAGATGTATCTATGTATGTACATGGAGTTCAAAGAATTCTGGAGAAATTCTGGGTAGGAAAGCACAAGTTGTCATCATACGTTACACTAGTAGTGTAGCTTTTGAGAAATGTCCTCATGGGTACCGTGCATTCATGCCAGTTGCAAACATTTAGAACAGCTGAGCTTCTGACAAAAGTCTAAATATCCTGCTAGGCTCTTGCTAGGATTGTTCAGATAAAAAGAAAAATGAAAAATGGACAGAATCCACTATGCAGTTTTTGAAACTGAGATCATTTAATGTTAAGGATATGGCAATCCAGAACATCAAACCAGCTTTCTGTGACTGCTTTGTTTTTCAAATTTAAGGTTTGAGCAGAAAAGGAAAATGTTCAACCAAACTACTGTGACTGAGTTCCTCTTGCTGGGATTCTCTGACTTGAGGGAGCTGCAGATCTTACATGTTATCATCTTCCTAATTGCCTACATGTTTGCCCTGATGGGCAATCTTCTTGTTATCATGGCTGTAGCCTGTGACCACTGTCTTCACACTCCTATGTACTTCTTCCTGATGAATCTTTCCATCCTGGACCTCAGCTCCATCTCTGTGACTGTCCCCAAATCCATAGGGAATTCCCTACTCAACACCAGGTCAATTTCTTATTCTGGATGTGTTGCCCAAGTCTTTCTTTTCTTTTTCTTTGCTACAAACAACTTCATCTTCCTCACTATCATGGCATATGACCGCTATGTTGCCATCTGCAAGCCACTCTACTACAAAACAATCATGGACTTGAGAGTTTGTGCCCAGATGACTGCTGCTGCCTGGATCTGTGCTTTTCTGTACTCTGCAATGCACACTGGTAACACATTCTGGTTACCTTTCTGTTCCTCAAATGTTATTGATAAATTCTTCTGTGACATACCACAGCTCCTAAAACTCTCCTGCTCTGAGGCAGATATCAGTGAACTTGTTATACTGGTCTTAAGTGCATGTCTGTACTTCATTGCCTTCCTTTTTGTAGTTGTGTCTTACATTAACATTTTCACTGTAGTGTTTAAGATTCCCTCAAAGTATGGCCGGCATAAGGCCTATGCCACATGCCTTCCTCATCTCACTATGATTTCCTTGTTCATTTCTACCGGGATCATTGCCTATGTCATACCTATCTCCCACCCCCTATCAGTTCTAGATCTCATCGTGGATGTTCTCTATTCTGTGCTGCCTCCTGTGATGAATCCAATCATTTACAGCATTAGAAACAAAGAGATCAAAGCTGCCATAAGGAAATTGATGGTTTGGAAGTTCTTCCCCAAAAGAAATCTGTTTTTATAATCGTTTTTGCTATGATTACACCTTAATGAGCACTTTCTGCATAACTGTAAGAGTCTGATGGCATTTGCTCCTTCAGACTCATTTGCAGAGTTTTCTCAGATCTGTAAGAAGTTACAGCAGTTAAAAATGCTCATGTTTACCTTCTGAAATCAACAGAGGTCCTCTGAGTTTGCACCATTAGAAGTATAATTTAAATCTCCCTCTCTAAATATCAGGGTTTTATCCTACCAGCCATTTATAAACTATCTGAGGCTAATTACACATAAAACTTCTACAGGATTATAGGATAATTTGTGTTGGAAGGGACCTCAGGAGGTCATCTAGTCCAACAGCCTGCTCAAAGAACAGTCAGCTATGTGGTCAGACCACGTTGCTCAGGGCTTTATCCAGTTGGGTCTTAAAACTCTCAAAGGATGGAGATTTGCAAAACCTTTCTGGGAAACCTGTTCCCATGCTTCACTATCCACAGGGAGGAAAAAAAAAATCCTTTTAACAGTCAGAACCTCTCCTGGTTCAACTTATGCTCATTATCTCTCATCTTCTCACCATGCACCATTGTAAAGAGCCTGACTGCATCTTCTTGATGACATGCCCATGAGTAAAGCTGTTATTAGGCTTGTCTTTCTCAGGCTGAACAATCTCAGTTCCGTCAGTATTTCCTCACAGGGCATGTGCTCAAGCCCTCTGACCATCTTGATAACGCTCCGCTGAACTCGATCAAGTTTGTTGATTTCTTTCGTAAAATGAGGGCCCAAAACTGGTTGCAGTACTCTAGATGTGGTCTAATGACTGCTAGTTAGAGGGAGATGATCACTTCCCTTGATCTATTGGATACGCTCCTGTTAACAAAGCCCAGGATGCTCATGGCTTTCTTTGCTGCTAGGGTACACTGCTTGTTCATACTCAGCTTGCTGCCCACCAGGTCTTCAGGGCCTTTTCTGCAGAGCTGCTCCCAAAACAGTCAGTCCTCAGTCTGTATTTTTGCAAAGGGTTATTCCTTTCCAGGTGCAAGTGCATTTGTCCATGTTAACCTTCTTGCAGTTCCTGACCACCCATTTCTGCTGCCTAACTCCTTCTGAATGGCAGCCCTGTCACCAATTGTATTGACTAGTCTTTCCAGTTTTGTGTCATCTGCAAAAAAATGTGGGAAAGTACTCTGTCACCTCCTCCAGGTCACTGATAAAGATGTTAAACAGGGCAGGTCCTAGTGTTGATCCCTGAAGCACTCCACTTGTTATCAGCCTCCAGGTAGAGTAAAACTCATTAATTACTACCCACCATCCAGCCACACTTTTTGCCAGCCTAATTATCCATGCACCAAGACCATAACTTCCTGTCCTGCTTATAAGAATGTTTTGGGAGGCAATGTTGAAAGCTTTACTAAAGTCAAGATAAATTACATCAATATTCCTTGAATGGATTAAAGAAACTATAATTTTTAAAGTCTCTCCTTTTTTTTTTGGTAGAGATAGCAAAATTACTAAGATTACAAAGATAGCACTGTCCTACTCTTTAACAGCTGATTTGTCAGGTCTATCTGAGGATTTGGGGTTTTTTGGGGGTTTTCCCTTCTCAAAATGTTGTTTGGGACCCAAATTTTAACACTGATGGTTTGTTCACAAAGTGAACATATTCCTTCTTTTGTCATTATTGAGAGAGCCACTGGTGGCTTCTGAAAGTAATCTAGACCCTAAAGAGAGAAAGACATGTGACTATTATGCTTTAAGCATATATATGCATACATATATATAAAGGACAGCTCCAACATTTGGACTTTCTGCTGTTTGTGGTAAAACTAAATGGGTTAGCATTTTAATTTTAATTTCAGATGTAAAGATCCCTCTTTCTTTCATTTAGAGCTGTTTGAAAACAACCTTTGGAGGAGAAAAAGATTAAGATAACAAAACACAAGTGATGTAAAGTTTCATAAAGTAATGGGCAAATTTATTTTCTCTCTTTTTTTTTTCTTTAGCATGAAAGAATCATTTGAAAAGAGAATAAATTATTGCATCAAGCTAAGGCTGGGACAGACTTACAGTGGCTTTTTAGATACAAAAAATGGGATTTGTTTGATCTATGTTTAACCATCTCAATTTTTTGATATCTATTCCTATCTAGTTATTCCATCTTCTGTTCCCCTCTATGGACAATGGAGGAAGAAATACCCATGGTAAGGGCTAATTCATCTTGCCTGTGCCCAGATGAAGTTAATCACCTTTTGAAAGTACCCATCTTGGCTTGAAAATAGGAGCCTAAACTGACTAGACATCCATCTCTTAGAGACATAAATTAAGCTAATGACTCCCACCCCAAGAAATGTAACTGGTAGGGAGAACATTACCATTATATATCATTGTCACTTATAAATTCTTTAATCATGCATATAGTCTTATAGCATAAAAGAGACATAAATTTTCAGTGTTGAAAACAAAGCCAAGAAAAGAAACAGGAAAACTATAATAAGGATTTCAAACCTTCTGGGTTCTTTAAAATAAATGTTAAAATCAAACAGTGAAATTTCTCATATATATATATATCTATATATGCATGCACACATACATACATTTCCCCTTTTCCTACTCACATAAAAACATTTGATCACTCCTTTATTTGTATTGCTGTATTTATCCATGCAGAAATATACCAAGTGGAAGCAGAGGATGGAAGACCACACTTTTATGACTGAATTTATTCTTCTTGGTTTTCCCAGCTTTCAAAGGGTTTATGTTTTGCTCTTTGTGGGAGTTTTCGTCATCTACATTTTGACTATCACTGCCGATGTAATCATCATTGCCACAGTGGTAAATGACACTACTCTCCACAAACTCATTTCTTCCTTGGAATTTCTTCCTTGCTATTTCTTTCTTGAAAATCTCTCTTTTGGGGGATTCTTCTGTCTCTCAGATACAATCTGAATTTCTTGTTTTTTCAAGACCTATCTCTCTGCTGTGTGCTAACTGTGGTCAGAGGAGGGGCACTCTTTCTGTATGCAGAAAAGAAGGGGCTGCTTGACATCATTGTGTCCAGTTCTGGGCTCCCCAGTCCAAGAGAGACATGGCACTCCTGGAGAGAGTCCAGCGGAGGGCTACCAAGATGATTAGAGGGCTGGAGCATCTCTCCTATGAAGAAAGACTGCAAGAGCTGGGCCTGTTCAGCCTGGAGAAGAGAAGATTGAGAGGGGATCTCATCAACGTGTACAAGTATCTGAAGGGGGAGTGTCAAGAGGATGAGGCCAGCCTCTTCTCCGTGGTGCCCAGCAACAGGACAAGAGGCAATGGGCAGAAAATGAACCACAGGAAGTTCCATCGGAACCTGAGAAAAAACTTCTTCACTGTGAGGGTGACAGAGCATTGGAACAGGTTGCCCAGAGAGGTGGTGGAGTCTCCTTCGCTGGAGATATTCAAAAGCCGTCTGGATGTGATCCTGGGCAATATGCTCTAGGTGACCCTGCTTGAACAGGGAGGTTGGACTAGATGATCTCCAGAGGTCCCTTCCAACCTAAACGATTCTGTGATTCTGTGATTCATTGGGGGGTTGGGATAGGAAAAAATATCTCAGCTGCAGTCCCCAAGCTCTTGGCCAGTCTTCTGGATGTCACAAAGTACATCATCATAGCTGGCTGCAAAGTTCAAGCCTTCTCCCATTTTTTTCCTTGGTGCTACTGAGTTTTTCCTCCTCACAGTCGTGTCCTTTGGCAGATACACAGCCATATGCAACTCTCTCCATGACACCACTATTATGAGTGGAAGAGTGTGTGCTCAGCTTTCATTTCACTCTTGGGCTGGTGGTTTTCTGACTGTTTTCATGCAAACCATTTTGGTGTTTAGACTGCCATTCTGTGGCCCCAATGTCATCAATTACTTCTACTGTAATGTTGAGCCACTACTGAAGTTGACTTGCACAGACACCCACCATACTGAATGGAGATTGTTTTCATCGCTGCTTCAGTCATTCATTTTTGCACTTCCTTTTTGACTGTCATGTCCTACTTCTTCATCATTTTCACCATACGGAGGTTCTCATCTCCCTCTGGGAGACAAAAAGCTTTCTCCACCTGTATAACTCATCTGACTGTAGTTACTAACCTTTATGGAGCAGGCATATTTATTTATGTCAGGAGAAGAGGACGTTCATATTAAATATGAATAAAGTGGTGACCCTTTGAACACCCTTGTAACACCACTGTTCAACCCTTTCCTTTATCCTTTGAGGAACAAAGATATAATGACTGCCTTCAAAAGAGCAGTCACCAGAAATAAAATATTTGAAGCTTAAAAAGTGAGGCCTAAAATGATGACTTTTCTGGATGTTCCTGTAGCAAACTGATTCTAGAAACTTCTTGGGGAAGCAAATGCCAAGAATTACTAAAAAGAAGACAGAAGCAACTATGATTAATAAAGCAGGATTATTGCCTTCTGACTGTGTGATCTGTGGAAAATATTTGACTTACTCATTCAATTGCTTGTTCTTCCTATTGGTTATTCTGAGATCATGCTTTCAGATCTTTTCTAAAGATTTATTATTTTCACTGTCTGTCAAAGCAAAAATTAAAAAAGGCTGTCTTCCACTTGCTGTTTCTGTTTCTCATTTGTTGTTATGCACAAGATGTTTTATGACCGTAAAACTTATTTGTTCTAAAATAAGCAATTTGAGAGGCTTGTCTTCCTGTTTGTTGTAGCTTTACTGACCCCAAATATTAAACTTAACACAGATGACTTCATGTAATCCTACTTTTCCTTCATGTTCTGCATCATTTGTGCAATTGATATATGATGCCTCCCTTTTTTAGTGATGATCCTAATCAAGCATATTGATTCTCTCGTTGATCTGCCTGATCTTGTGTGCAATTCAAGCCATATGATTTTCCTAAATTAATCCTTGTTTGAACTAAAACAAAGGTTTACTTTTATCCTTTAGGGATAGACTCATTGTGGCTAAAAGACAGATAACATCATTTAAGATAGTCATTTTAGTCTCTCTATTTAGTTCACCTTTGAATGAAAGACTCAGCTGGTATTCACTGGCAAAAGCAGTTCAGGGAGTGATTTGGCCTTCAATTCCTCAGCAAATCAGAATTTGTTTCTGAAGGAAAAAAAACTTTAAAAGCGATAGCTGGAGTTTTTATATCTCCTTAAGGCTTTTTATACATTCCTTCCCTTTAAAATCTCCCACTCAGTGAGAAGCAATTCTGAAGAGTCATTGGAAGTGTCAGCTTTAACATATGTCTTAGAAATCATGTATTCACGGTTCTTTTACTTTCTTGCAGAAATGTGAAAAGTAAAAAGCAATGGTGAAAAACCAATCTCTGACTAAATTTATTGTTAATGGTTTATATCATGATGGATTTTCCCCACATTCAAAAGGTGTAAGCTCTCCTCTTCGTGGAGGCTCTCGTGATTGACATCTGGACTGCCACTGGAAACATTACAGTCGTCGCTTCTCTTGTATCCCAAATCATCTTCCACAAGCTCTAATTTCCTTTTTGGGAACCTCTCATTCTTGGGAATTTGATATGTCAGCCACTTTCTCCAAGCTATTGGCCAACTTCTCCACTGTAAAGAAATTTACTAGCTTAAATAGTGGAAAAATACAGGCCTTTTCATTTTTATTCCTGGCAGACCCTGAGGCTTTCCTCCTCACAGCTCTTTCATTTGGCTGATCCATAGTTATATGCAATCAATTCCATTACACTCCATCATGAACACCAGAGTTTGTGTCCAGCTAGCACTGACTTCATGGCTGGGTGGCTTCATGCAGTTTCCCTCCCAATCTACGGCCCCAGAGTTATCAACCATTTCTATGGTGCTATTATGCCATTGATTAGCTTGGTTTGCAAAGGCATAAATACTGTCAAAAGGATTATCATCTTTGTTGTTTCCACTCTTGTCTTACTCAGCTCTTCCTTGCTTATTTTGGTCTCCTAAATCATCATCACCACCACCGTCATAAACATTTCTTTAGCATCCACAAGACGGAAAACTTTCTCTATTTGTGTACCTCATCTGATTGTTAGGATTATGAGACACATGCATGATGCATTCATGTATGTGGAGTCAACAGTACACATTCATCTCTGAGTACTGAACAAAGTGATTGTGTACTATATGTTTTTCATGCTATTATTAATCTATCCATATACACTTTTCAATATAAGGAAACAAAGGATGCAATAGCAAAGAAGAACAAATTGATGCAAGGAGGAAAAAAGGTAAATAGAAAGGGAAGCTGGAATAAGACCCCATATTCACAGTGAGCAGACAGGATTCAAATCAGATCAGAACCACTGTGAAATAGACAAAAGCAATGTAAATGATTCTTTTCCTTTTAATTCCTTGTCTGAACAAGGTTGTTAATTCTATTTTTAAGATAACTGATATATACATTAATTTTTAAATGCAGATTTTTATGAATATGTAATGATGATATATGACCTAGATACAAAAGAGAAGGAACATAATTTAATCTTATAGTATCAGTAATTCTTTTAGTCAGAAAATGTTGTACTAGCTTCATATTTTGCATGGCTTAGTTTGAAACAAACTTAAATAGTAAATAGATAAAATAGGGATGCTATGGAACTATTAAGAGTAGAATTTGTTTAATGATATAAGATGGTATAAGTAGGGAAAAGAATAAATGTTCTAAAAATACAGTAAAAAAGCAAAAGAATATAATATTGAAAGGGATTGCCTGAGCCATAGACAGTAGTTCCCAGGAATCAGAGGTAATCATGTAAAATAATCTGCATTTGTTTGAAGATTATTACTGCAGAGGGAACAAAAGACTTGGGCAAGAGCTGTAAGTATTTACAGTCACTGTGTCACTGTGTGAATATATATAAATATATATATTTTTGCATTCACCTTGCACAATCTCAGATGCTTAGTTCTATCACTTAAATTAGGAGCCTCAGTACTACATGTTCCTTTTTATGCACTAGAAGCATCTTCCAGAATGTGACTCACAACATTAGTGAGATGAATTGCCTCCCAGAAGTGTCCAGCTCTTTTCACTGACAGGAAGACATGAAATGTTGATAACTGGGATTCTTAGGCACACCAGGTAAGCCCCCCAAAGTGGACAAGATAAGTTAGGGTTAAACAACAATGTGTGAATATGTCTTTTGCCAGAAACAGAAAGAAACTTTCTGAAAACAATCACCTGCCAGAGAGCACAGGTATTCTTATTGGTCTTCTGGGGGAGTTTCGTGTCCATGCTGAGCTGTTGGGTGATGGCATCTCTATCCACATGCAGTCCCACTACCTTATAAAAAAAGCTATGCTTCAGGGTCCAAGAAATAGTACATTTCTTCCGCGATATTACTTCTTTTCTGAGATCAGGCTGTACATGCATCAGTTGCCTTGTGCTGCAACTAAATATATGTGTATATCTATCAGGGAAGTAGTCATCACTGTGAAAGGAGTGTTCAGATGACTGATAAATTGGGCCAGTATCAAACTTTAAAACAAAACTTCACTAGGTTGATATTCATTAATAATGCACATTCCCAGTGGTTAGTTCTTAATCATTTTCAATCATTATTGCCACATGTTCAAGCAGTTAGTCCTTTACGGTGTTATTCTACATTAGTTTTGTGTATGCAATACCACAGAACTGATGCTGTGTAGCTAGAGTTGCTGGCTTTGGATCTTAACGGTCTTAGTTGCCCAGATTATCAGGCTCAAGAAATCTTTGATGAGGAGAGGTGAAACCAAATTCCAAACCAAATGAGTTATTCCTCTCCTCTACCCTACCTCAGATTTTGAATCTTTTATTTTTATAAGACACTGAGGTTCTAGACAATTCATAGCTTTCAGACTCCATTGCAGACATCATGGTGCAAGACATACTGTGAGGAGAGTTATTTTCCTAGATTGATGTAAGTTTCTTATCTGATGTTTGGTTTTTCTTTTTCTTTTTAAAGAAAGAACTGTCTTCACACAGCTGTGTGTTCACATAGCAAGTTCTCATAGCAAGTTAATAACAAGCATGACATGCCAGGACTGAGGATTTGCACAGTTGGCATAGGCCCAATTAGCTTATGGTCTATAGTCTGTTATTAGCAAGGGCAGTACTATTTTTACTGGGTTACTGGGTACAAAAATGCTTATGCAGATATGCTATATTAGTGTGCTTATGCCTGTGTTCGAAACAAGCTAATATGAAGATTTGCTTGGTCTGCATCTGCTTGTAAATGCAATAAACCTCTGTTTTAACTACACTGGAAACATTTTATTTTATTCTTTCCTCCATTATACTAAGTTCCTTCACACTGATGATTGGGTCTTATGCTTACATTATGTACATTGCTGTGATGATACATTCTGTACAAGATCATTAAGAAGCTTTCTCTATGAGCACGTCATATTACCATAATCAACTTTGCATATAAAAGCCTCATTTTTGTCCACTATGTCAGGCCCAAAGAAAGCAAGTCCTTGCCTTATGACAAGGCTGCTTCTATGCTCACTGCAACAGTAAACCCTTTGTTTCAGTAATTATAAAGTAAAAGAGATCGTAGTTGAAAAATTCTTCCTAAAAATGTGGAAAAATGTGCAAGTGTCCAAGTAAAAGAAATGAAGCATCTGAAGAAAATGACGACGCAGGGAAATTATCTTCCTCTCTGTCAGAAGGCTGTAGAGGGTGCTTGGGATGAATGTGGAGGTGAAAGTCGTTTCCAAGAGGGCAAAATTCCTGAGGAAGTAGTACATCGGGGTCTGAGGGCACTGGTCGACAAGAGCGACAGTGGTGACAATAATGTTTCCAAGTAGGATCAAGAAGTAGGCAATCACAAGAAGCATAAACAGGAAAATCTCCAAATAGTGGCTGTTGGTCAGCCCCAACCCCCCACTACTCTTGTGTTGTTCATTGAGACTTTATATCTAGCAGAAAAAAAAAAAAAGCACCTATTTTGAGAACCTGTGGAAAACAACATAAGAACCAAAGTCAGTCTGATTCTGCTGACGTGTAAGGGGAATGCCAGTAATGAACCCCTGTGAGAGATTGAAGCAGCCACAGGAACCACATATTAACAGTTTTGTTCATGTAAACACAGTCCCAAGCTCAGAGCCCTCATCCCAGTCAAAATGATTCATACAGGTCCTATATTGGATTCATTGAGAGAAGTGCATGTGCAGAAACTGTTTAGGACCTTAGGATGAATGAATCTTTGAATGGAATGACAACATTCACCCTCCACCAAATATGGAAAAGGCAAAGTGCACACAGTGAGTACTTTGACTAAGTGCCCAAAGACCTACTAGTTGAAATTAATTCAAAAGCAATACTGCAGAGGAATGCAATCATACTGTAGACTGACACAGAAGAAGATGAGACAGAGCAGTTGATGGATATATTAGTATTTCAGAAGAAAAAATTACTGTAGTAAAATGGAGGAGTGGGAAGAGAGAGTGGATGGGGAAAGAGAAAGAGTGAGAGACTCTATGAAGAAAAGGCTGGACAGAAGAAAATGAGGGTACAAAGAGAAAGAAGGCTGGACATCACAGAAAGAAAGGAGAATGCACAGAAAAGTGCATGGATATGACCCTAAAGCAAGAGAGACTGTAAGAGGGGGAAGGGGAAAAAGTATCAAAAAAAATTCTGCTTATTTGTTTTTTGTTTACCCTCAGCTCTACAGCTCCACTGGATCAACTCTGATGCTGATGGCAACTCTTTCTTCCCCATGGCACTTCTCTCCAAGTATTCCTCCAATTTACAACATCCTACCCCAAGCTCAGACATGCTGTACATTGTTCAATGCACTGTGCCTACTGCACTACTGTATGGTACTACTGCAACAGTCAGCACTGCAGTTGCCATTACCTTGTAGAAGACAAAGAGAACCTGAAGAATCTGGTAGAAATAGCATGCAGCGATGCCCCTCAGTCATACTCTTTTCTTGCAGGTTTACAAGCTCCCATCTATGGTATTTCAGCTGTATTTTCCTTCTCTCCTCTCCTAGATGCCAGGCTGCCTTGCCCTAAGAGAGATATACTTTGTACAGTTATATTTTCACTCAAATCTCCCAGATTGTATCTACTGTGTCTTAACTGTTGAATTTGGTTTTAGACACTGAAACCCTAGATGCTATTTCTGCCTTACAATGCCACCAATAAGGACATTTCTAAATGAATGGGGGGGGGGGGAGGGGAAGCTGATAGCACAATGCGTTTCCAGAGAAGGCAAGCACCTTTTAGATAGCTCATAGCCTATACAAAACATGACACCCTATTTTCCTTCTGCAAACTTATCTTGTTGACAGACTCCTTACAATGTGTTTAACAAAAAGCTACAGATGAGCTACGATGCTACTACCTTCCTTATCACACTATTCCCATCAACTCTTTCCCCTTTAGTGTTCTTTTTTTCAGCAAAACACAGGGACATATAGCGTCATCTCATGGTTGTTTCTCATTTTACACTAAAACAAAACAAAATAAAAATATAGAAACATACAAAATTTAGAATGTCCTTTTTTAATACCACAGATGACAGACACTTTTTTGGAAGCTGAGACTGGTCCCTTAAAATAAGAAACTCTCTGAATAATAACTAAAAGCTTCTACTTTAGTTTGGAAACTAAACCATTCAGTTTTCCAAACTCTTATCCCTTTCATCTGTCCTTGTCTCCCAAAAAAATCACATCCAAGCTCTAAGGAATACTACAAATATTTGCCGATATATCCACAAAAATCCAAGATGCTTCAAAAGAAGGTCTATGTCTGATGTTCCTCCTCCATTTAATTTGTCACTTGGCAAATAAATGTCCTCTCTTTTCAGATCCTTTTTATAATGGTGGTAGCATATTACATTCTGGTGCCTCCTCACTGACTCAAACCTCAGAGACCAATTAGGTATGGAAATTTGCCAAAGACCTTCTGGGGAAACACTTCTGAAATCTTAAGGAACAGCAAGAACATAATCAAACTATAGGAGAAGAATGAGTTTGGGAAGGACCTCTGGAGGCCCAAACGCCTGCTACAAGCAGAGTTAATTTCAAAGCTGGACCAGGTTGCTAAAAATATTGTCCAAGGTAAGTTTGGTTATCTCCAAGAAGGGAGATTCCACAGTTTCTTTGAGCACCTCCCAATGCTTTGCCAATTTCATCGTAAAAAGTTATTTCCTTGCGTTCAGTGGAGATTTCTTTGCTGCAGACAGTGCCCCTTACCTCTTGTTCTTTCACTGTGCACTTCTGAGAATTCTAGCCCTGACTCCTCCATTAGACTCACTCAAGCTTGACGACATCTATTTTTCACTTGTGGATTTTCATGCTATACACATTTCTCCAGATGCAGTCTAATAAGTGCCAAGCAGCAAGAAATTTTCATTTCTCTTGAACTGGCTACACTCTTGCTAATGTGGCCCAGTATGCAGTGAACTTCGCTGTCACAAAGACACATTGCCGACTTGCGTTCAATATATCGTTCATCAGGAACCCACAGCTCTGTTTCTGCACAATTGCTCCACAGGCAGTCAGCATCCAACCTACATCTACATATACAGCTATTCCATCCCGTATGCAAGGCAATTGGAGCAAGTCCACTCCACCTCACTGAGTACCTGAACTCCCTAGCTCCCTAGCTACTCAGTGTGGGTAGTGCCAGGAGGCACTAACAGTGGAAAGGAACAAGGAGTATTAAACTACCCTTTGGCACTACCTCCATCTTTCTATTATCACTATTAGGAGAAAAGTGACCAACATGGAATCCTAAAGCAGAGATCTAAAGCTGGTAGAGAATACATGTCCTTGTAAGAACTTGTAAGACAAGTAAGTTTCTAAGTCAGTGAGATGCAGCTTCCCATATCCTTACTTAGATTAAGACTCACTCATCTCAATCAGCCAGTTTTGTAGCTGTGGAGACAGGCAATGGGCAAACTAATGTTACATAATTGCGTTACTGCAAATCTCAGTTCTGCAAAGATCAAAACTTAGTTTTGAGTGTTAATACTTTCCTTCTTCCTGCAATTTATAAGTTAGGTTGAAATTCTTTGCCAGGCACCAAGGGGAAATAAAGAAGATGATCATTAACCATTCAGCACCGGAGGAAAGAGGGTAACTTCAAACTAGAGGCCATCTGTTTATTTGCAACATATGTTTCTCTGCTCTGAGGATGTAACTGGAATTAGCAATATATCAACATCACAAGATGTTTTGCAATGAGAAAGTTCTGAATAATGGTGGGAAATCATCCACGATATCATGGTATATCTTTCCAGCAGTTTCAAATACTGTTCTCCTGCCACTTGTTGGTCCATGACCTGTACCAAGGCTCATCACACTTAGTTCTTGTTTGTGTTGTCCTACCTGTCATGGCTTATTACAGTTCGTTACTCAGCTCTTGATCAAGGCAAGGTTATGACGCTCCCTTTCCATTCCACCCCTTTGCCTTGCCACCATCTGGCAAATACCTAGTTTGATATATACACGCACTCATACTTTCACTTGCATTAGACATCATTATTGGGCAAAGAGATTAAGCTTTCATGTGTGTATCCACTCATTGCACACAAAACAATTAGAATAAAAGCTAATATCGTGCCAGCCAGTCAATCACCATCAGGTCCTAGTAACCTTAACCATTCTGAAAGCAACTTTTCTGTATTCACCTTGTATCAAGTTTTTCGTACTGTTTCTTCTGAGAAAGCTAGCCAGGGAGTTTCTGGACCATCCAGTCATTCAATATATAACCCAAACTTCATAGGATTTTGTCACTTCCTGCCTTTTGATCTATTATGGATGTTGTGGCCCACTGAGAGTACAGTTTTCATACCACAGGTGCACAGCATCCATCAGCGCAAGGTAGATTGGAACTGTGGACTCTGGGAGCTACTAGCTACTAGCAACTCAGCATGAACATACAATTATTCTACCTCAGGTCCTCTGCTTCTACAGAGTGCCTGTGTACCAGTGGTCACCACTCCGTCTCTGTCACTGTGGGTTGTATAGACAGATGTCGGCCCAGGTTTTCCAGCAGCTACAAGTATTGTTCCCCTGCCACTTGTTGATCCATGGCTTTTATCAAGGCCTGTGGATCAATGTTTATATTGTCCTGTCAGCCATGGCTCACTATACTTAAGTTATTCAACTCATGAAAGGCAAGGCAGTGATACTCCCATGACGTACACCTACACACCTATGGTGAGGTGATTGTCACTGCATGGCAGAATTCTAAAATGAGACAGACGGTAACAAAGAAGTATCTTGTTGCTGCCTGCAAAAGGAGACTTTTATGTCTGTGCTGCTTGGCTGTGTTTCCTTATGCTCCCTATATAGAGGATAAGAGTTACAGTGTCAAAAGTGCAGTAAAGGAAATACACTAATATTAGCAGAGAGGACAGGGAGGTCTAAGGCTAGCACAGCCATCTTCTTGTTTGTTTGTTATTTGTTTTGCTTTAGTTTTTTCCAGCTGCTAAATTGATCGACTCAGTCATGAGGAATTCAGAATATATTTGATATTAAACCTTGAGTGTGGAAGATAAATGTTGATTTATCACACACAGGACAGAGGCAAAGAGGCAAAGGATGAGGCCAGTCTCTTCTCCGTGGTGCCCAGTGACAGGACAAGAGGCAATGGGCAGAAACTGATCCACAGGAAGTTCCACCTAAACCTGAGAAAAAACTTCTTCACTGTGAGGGTGACAGAGCATTGGAACAGGTTGCCCAGAGAGGTGGTGGAGTCTCCTTCCCTGGAGATATTCAAAACCTGCCTGGACGCGATCCTGGGCAATGTGCTCTAGAGGACCCTGCTTGAGCAGGGAGGTTGGACGAGACGATCTCCAGAGGTCCCTTCCAACCTAAACGATTCTGTGATTCTGTGATTCTGTGTGAAAGACCACAGAGATACGTAAGTGGACCAGGAGGAAAAGGTGCTGCAGGAAAAAGGGCAAAGAATCTCTGTGGGACTTCAATTAAAAGTGTAGAAAATAAGAGTTACTTGGCTACATCATCATTTGTAGAATCATTAGATCATCACAAATCATAGAATAACATGGTTAGGAAGAGACCTCTGGAGATTTCTGGGCCAGCTCCCACTCAGGGCAGAACCAAACTGGAACAGGTACGCAAGGTTTTGTTCAGTTGAGCACTGAAAAACTGCAAGATATTCAACAAAATTTCAGGGGCCCTGTTCCAATATTTAACTACATTGTGAAAAAAGTTTTCTGAATATCTAATTGAAATTTCCTTTGTTGTAGCTCACGTCCATTGCTTCTCATCCTGTCTTTTGTGCACCTCCAAGAAGAATCTAGTTCTGTCTTCTATATACCCTCTCATAAGGTAGTTGAAAGCCACAATAAGATCACACTTGAGCCTTTTCTTCTTAAGATGGAACAAACTCAGTTGTCTCAGCCTCACCTCATGTGTTTTGTTCTGCATCACCCACCTCTGGTGGACTTACTCTAGTATGCAAATGTCTGTCATGTTCTGGGGAGTCCCAAACTGTACCCAGTGCTGCAGATTAGGTTTCACAAGTGCTGAACAGAAGAGAAGAATCACTTCCCTCAACCTGCTGGATACACTTTTAATAATACAGCCCAGGGCATGGTTTCTTCAGTGATTCCTCTTAACTTCATATTCACAGAAGCTTTTTCTGCAAAGTTGCTTTCTAGACAAACAGCCCCCAGCCTGTTCTGTTGCATTAGGTTATTCCACCTCAGGACCAGGGCTTTGCTCTAAACCTTACTGAACTTCGTGGTGTTAGTGTTGAGCCATTTCTTAAACTTTCAGGGCCGATCTGAAAAGCAGCCCTATCTGCTCCTCCCAATTTGGTATAGTCCACAAACTTGTTGAGAGTGCATTTTGTCTGTCCAGGTTGTTAATAAAGACATTAAACAGTACTGGCCACAGTATCAGCCCCTAAGGGACTTCAATAGTAACCAGCCACTAGTTGGACTTTGCATCATTATCCTATGAACCTAGACGTCTAGCTAATTTTCCATCATTTTATAATTCACATATCCATTCTGTAGCTCACCAATATTTTATGTTCAGCCTAGCTCTGGGGTAGTAATTGTTAACTCCCCACAAAGCATTCTTCTTCAGGACTATGGAAGGGACATAGAATGCCAGCATTCTCCAAGGAAAAGGGATGCCTTCCAGCCTCTTTCTTCACACATCAGCAAGGCAACTTACTGCAGGTCTCAGCACTCCTGAGCACTATCAAGATGTTGGAGCGCCTCAGGCCGCATCACTGCAGCCATCATCTTCGCTCAAGTCATAGTGGCATAGAGCTGGCTGGGGTTGGTAGGATGCAGAGGAAACCCCTAGAGTTCCAGGTGCTTCAGTCCGGGGGAATATGTGAATATGCAGGGGGACCTCCCAAGAGCAGCAGGTGCTGGCATTAAGGTGAAGAAGCAGGGGATATGGCTGTGGGGCCATTCCCAGACACCCCTTTGTTGCTGTGCTAGGCAAAAGAGGGCACCCAGATAAATAAGTATTCCCAGAGAACCCAGAGAGGCCCAAAGAATGGGCAAGCGGCCAAAGCAAAAGGGTTCCAGGTCCCCTTCTGGGCTCTGCATTGGAAGAATCCAAAGGGGTCCCAGGTCCCCTTCTGGGCTCTGCACTGGGAGAATTTGCATGCTCACGTCACACTTTCCTCTGGGACTGCTGAACTCTCACCAGTCAGGAGGGTACTGGAGGGTGCAGAAGGAAGCCCGATAACCCTGCGGACTACATCCTAGCAAAATCATGCTGTCAATCCCCACCTCCTAGCAACAGAAACTAAGCTCAGAAATGCGGAGGATCTCCTGGGAGACCAGGATATATAAGTTCAGCACCCAGAGGCCCCATGGCCCAGCTATTGAGAGTTGCCCGGGTGGTAGAGGAAAGGAGACTTAAGAGATAAAACCAGGGTATGAAACAAATCGCTTCCCCCAGGGCCCATCAAGAAGTACTGGGAGCACAATCAGAGGATGAAGCACCTGTATACAGCCCAGCTCAGCCGTAGCACTTACAAGCACAGTCTTCAAAGAGGAAATACCCTGCATATCTTGAAACAGCAGAGGGGATTGTGTACCCACTTCCTCTGTCTACCTTCCAGAGGACTGCATTCTCCACTACATAAAAATATAAATTGTTTTTTGGAGGAATTTCTATCCCCATCTCAAGGACTTACAAGCCCTCAGATAAGACACACACAGGGGGCAAGTATGGGAGCTGGAAGGGAGCAGGACTCCAAAGGCTCATGCTATAGTATTGATGCCTTGAGGTTGGTGGAGTGTGATGCAAATGTCACTTCTGGCAGAAGTGAGAGGATAAGACATTGTCCCCACCCCACTTTCATTTCAAGAACCTGTTAGGGATATCAGCTATCCGTATCAAGAGCGTTCCTGGTTTGAGAGTGACAAGAAAGCTGGAATGATTTAAACAGAAGCAAGATATGGGGTCTCTTGACAAGTTTTTTTTTTCTCCCTCCCTCCCCCCCAAAACAGAAAGAAGCAAAGACATTTTGCTCTGATTTCAGGCTCTTCATCCTTAGTCACACCCCAGATCTGTGAGACTAGCAAAAGACTTCTCTCCTCCCCTTCTCCACACCCCCGCACTGGGCCTTTTCAGCCTGTTATGGTTCCTGCTGTCCGCATGAGATACCCCAAAAACCTGCCAGAAGTCATGTGTGCGACGCCTCACATGCAGGAACAGCACCAGGATTGCAACACCCCCCTCCTAAAGTCAGCATTGCCCCAAAACACCCAGGTCCAGACTGCTCCCTCCATGGGGAGAATGGGCCCAGCTGCTCCCCACGTTCCACTGAATATATGTGCCCACAAACAGAGTCGTCAGCATCCCAAATGCCTCTTGTAGAGCAGTAACTGCCCCTAAGAGTCAGCAAGACACCCCTGTCCCTCCAAGTGACGGTGCTGATGACTGTCCCCGGGCTACCGATGACCCACGGCATATGGGATTTATGACTGGATTTTTGGCCTGCCTGATGCTGGGAGGTCAAGTGTGCTTGCTGGTGGTCAGAGGCTTCTCAGGGGTGCAATTCTAGGGGTGGGAAGGCGTGGGGACACTTGGGTGAACGCATTACAGTTCTGCTGGCGCCTTCGTGTCACGACACCAGCGTTCGCGCTATCGCGACACGCCTGTGTTGCGGAATGCGCGCACGCGGACAAGGGGGCCAGTCTCCCTAACCAACCCAGCAACACCCGCCGCTTGGCTCTCACCAGCCCTCGGGAAAAGCAGGGCAGGGCGGCGCAACAACCCTTGGGCGCATGCGCTTGTGAGAGCCCAGTTCCGCCTCTCCCCGCCAGCACGTGATTGCGCGCATGCGTATAATGGTAGGCGGTGTCCCAGAGTTTCGCCCTTTTCCTGGCATGGAAAGTACGCCTGCACAACAGTGAATGGGGGAAAAAAAAAAAAAAAAAAAAAAAAGTACTGTTGCAGATGCGCGTGCGCACTAGCTCTAGTCCTGTCGTGCGCATGCGCTGTGTAGTAGTGCCCCGGAAGCGCTTGTAGACGTTCTTTCCGGCCACCTCAGCTCCTCTCACTGGCTCGGCGGAACCATGTCGGGCGCGGCGGGCTCCGGCTCTGGTTCCGGCGCGGGGGCTGCGGGTTCGGTCGGCTCAGTGGTGCGGCGGTTCCTGGTGGAGTACGGTAGCGGCACGCCGAGCCGCCTTAAAGTGCTGGACGCCTACCTGCTGTACGTGCTGCTTACCGGGGCGCTCCAGTTCGGCTACTGCCTCGGCGTCGGTACCTTCCCCTTCAACTCCTTCCTCAGCGGCTTCATCTCTGCCGTCGGCAGCTTCATCCTCGGCGGTCAGTGCGCCAGGCCATTCACCCTTTTGCCCCCGCCCCCCGCGCGGCCCTTCCTGGTAACCGCAGAATCCGTTTAGCGGTTGCCGACTTCCCTCAGCAGTGCTCGAGCCTTCTGTAGCAACCGTGGAACCCCGGCAACGTCCATGTTGCCCTGGCGATCAGAGTATCCCCCCAGCAATAACCTAACTCTTCATGGCGACTAGGGAACATCCTTAGCAATGCCCAAACCTTCCTTGACAACCGTGGAATCCCCTTAGTAACTGTGAAATACCATTAGTGACTCCCTAAACCATTCTTGACAATCAGTGAATGCCTTTAACTACTTGGGAATAGCCTTGGCGGCCCTGAAACCTTTCCTGGCAACCAGGAAATCTCCTTTAGCAATCGTGTAAAACCTTTTTAGCAACCCTCAGAACTGGCAACCACAGAGTCCTTTTAGGTATTGAGGAACTCCAGCAATCCGAAACCTTTTCTGCCAACGAGGGAATTGCTGTAGCAGCCATGAAATCACTCTAGCAAACAGAGAACCAGCTCTAGCTACTTCTAGAGCTCACAGCTGTGTAGCAGCCTTAATAACCTTAGAACATCAAGTTCTACATGCAGATCTCTGCATTGTAGCAACCTCAAAGGTTGTCCTCTAGTAACTGCTCAGTTTCTGGCCACTGCAGAACACCCCTGAGCTGTGACCCCCTAGCAACCATGAGACATTGCCTAGCAGCTGTAGGACAAATCATACCAGCCTCAGCTTGTTCCTTAGCAGGATGTTCCAGAGATGCTGTGGACCTGCTGGGTGCTGCCCAAAACACACCACAAAACCTGCCCTCTTATCAATCCCAGTGTTTTCTTAGCAATTCCAGAGTGTCCCTGCTTGAAGGACTCCTCCCAGTTACCATCTGGTGTTGGTGTTGTTCCTTAGCAACCATCCCATGGTGACCCCAACCCCTGGCAACAATGTTTCAGGATGTCGCTCTTCCATAATATGTACAAAACTATATTGTTGCCTCACTGCCCTACTTAACACACAATTGTATCCATGGCTGCCAGCTCATTGTAAGCCTGTTCCCTTCAGGACCCACTTGGCCACCCCTTATGCTGTAGTGGTCTGGGAGAGCTGATCTTATATCAGCCCCATGCATATCCAGAGCCTGTGTCCTGCTCATCCTGTAACAAAAGTAGAGTCATCTTTTCCTTTAGTATGCTGGTGGAACAGTGATCCAGCCTGTGGTGGACTGCCCCAGCAAGGCCTTGCTTCCTGCCATGGCTTTCTTTTCTGATGACTAATATCATTTTCTCTCCTTGCCATACAGTGTGCCTCCGGATCCAGATCAATCCCCAGAATAAAGGCGAGTTCCAAGGCATTTCACCGGAGCGGGCGTTTGCCGATTTCCTCTTTGCCAACACCATCCTGCATCTTGTCGTTATCAATTTTGTTGGCTGAGCTCTAGAAGAGACTGTGAGGTAATGACCCATGGGGCCGTGGCACGGGCAGCCTCAGCTCACACCGCGTTAGTGCTTTAGATTAGAAAGACAGAGAATCCAGGAGTCCTAGCTCCCAGCTCCCTCTTGGCCAAATGCAGTTAAGTCATTGTCCTCAAGGTTGATTTAGGACTTGAATTTAGAGCTTTTTGGTTTAGTATGTGTATTTTGGGGGTTTTATCATTTACAGGACAGGTTAACAATTGTGTTAAAGAAACCTACACGTTTCTGAGAAGAGAAATTCCTCTTTTTCCTTTGAAAGAGAAGCTTTTGGAGCTAGGACTCCAGGGTTCTGTCCATGAGGGTGGATCCTACCTGGACACCATGGTATGGCTGATGTCCAAACCTGAAGGTTCTCAGCAGATGAGTGAAGGGAATTTGGGACAGGGAGAGTTTGAGGCTAGAAAGTTGAGCATGTACTCTGTTTTTACTGCTCCAAGAGGCCACAAGATCACTGGAGCTTGAGGGGTATTTCCTCTCCCATTGCAGAAACTTTCTTCATGCTATCTTTCTCTCTTTCCAGGTCTCGAATTCCTCTAATGCTCTGATGCCAAAGCCTCACACTGGGAAGTGCTTTTCCCCAGCAGACTCTTAGCTACTTTCTTGGTGAGAGAAGGGGAAGCAGGGGTCAAGATTTTTCCCACAGACTGTCCTATGGAAGGGTCTTCTGCCTCATTCCAGTTACTGTAATCCTTTCCTTCAATAAAGCCCTTCATAATACTTCTGTCTCTTCTCTACTGATGACAGATACAGAGGTTCTCCTGACTCTCAAGGTCCCTTCAGCTACGACTCCCTGCTTTCACCGCCTCCTCCTTCGCCTTTCTACCCAGCTGGCTTTTTTTTCAGTGCCCCAGTTTTAGGGGGAAGCAGGAAACAAGTTGCCATGGAAACTCAAATGTCAACCGTACTTTTCACCTCAGAGTTTCATGCCCCTTTATCTCGTGGAAAGCATCTTGCCAACGCCCCCCCCTGGTTTCAAAGCTGTGGAAAACTTGTTTTAGACTGTGGTTAGCGGTCATGAATGGAAGGGAGCCAAGGTAGTCCTTTAGCACCTCCCCAACATTATCTGTCTTCTCCCCCAACGCCTCCCATGTCCCTCAAAGGTATATTTGCCATCCTGGTCTTACAGCCTCTCTATGACCTGGTAGTGATACAGCCACTTGAGCAATGTTAGCTTTTGTACGGCCGGAAGCGCTGATAAACCCCAGTGAAAAGAGCTGACAAGCTGTGCCAGTGCGTTGGGCAGAGCTGCACTTGAGCTGTTCCAGCCCTCTGAAGAAGGCCACTCCTCAGACTAAAGCTTCCTGAAAATCCTTTCTCTGTAAGGGATGATGAAATGCCTAAACTCAATGGATCTGGCTCTTGGCCTTTGCCTTCTCGAGCCAAGGCTGACTTCCGTGTTGAGGCCCATTGCGTCTTTGCCCTGACAAGAAAATTAGAGCCCTGTAAGGATCAGATTATGGGCACAGGATGGAATATTATGTGCTGCCAACTACAACCTCCCCAGCTTCAGCTGCAGAGTTAATCTGGATTACTTTAAGGTGTGGGGCTCCATCCTTGTGCTGATCCTGCTTCACACTTGTCTAGTTTGTTCTACAGTTGAAATACTGGATAGATAAAATGTGTATTCAGGTTATGACACACAAAAATTCTTATCTACTGAGACCCACAAAATAAAACATGAGGTCCAGTAGCTTCAGCCTCTCAGCACTGGGTTATGGCTCTTGTTTAACCACCTCTCTTCTTTCTTGCACTTCTGGCTGTGCTGCAGCCGTTAAATCCATAAAAGCTTGAAACCTGGGGCTTCTAAGTCCCTGGCCTAATATAGGCTCTGAAGAGTAAGGTTTGAGGGCACAGGGCTTTCCCTTTTCTTGAAGGATTCTGTCCTGATCTATGCTGGGAACAGAGAACTTGTGCCAGCTCTTAGCTCCCTCAGGCCATTAAGCAGCATGAAAGTACGAGCTCTGAGTGGTGTTAGGGTGCTGAAGGGTAGCAGGGATGGGATTGGACAGCAGGCAGAAATAGTAAATGAGCTGCTTTTCCCGATAAGAAGAGCCCTTCACGAGCCAGACTGGTGACAAACTGAGCTAACTTGTTCACAGGAGGAGGAACACACGCAGGGTCTCCCCTTTGCCATTGCTCCCGCTGCTGTTCATAAGCTGTGAGTGCCTCCTTGTGGGTTTGTCTAGCTCAGTCTACCCTGTCCTTTTGCTTTAGAGAGAACCTTAGAGGCTTCCTGTGGCCACTTGGAAGAACTGCACAGAAGCACGTGAAACAAGAATTATGTACGTTCTGAATGGCTTTGTTTTTGTGATTTTTACTGACTTTCAGTGCCTCTGGTTCCCATAACCTCAGCCTAAGATTTCAGGTCTTACTAGAGGTACTTCCACACCTTAATGAGCTTCAACAAATCTATAGGGATCTTCAGACTCTGCTCCTTAGAAAGACCATTGTAGGGTCCCTGTTCATGGGAAGAGGATGAGAGGCTGTTTCTTGGACAAGGCCATGTGTAATAAGGGGTAACAAAGGCAGGGCAGGGTGTTTTCTCCAACAAAGCCCCTACAAAAGATGCAAATTCATCTCCAGCTCACAGTTAGCTATTAGGGGCAGGAACTGGCAGAGGGGACAGGTGGACAAGGTGGACCATGGCAACATTTTCCCTGCCAGTATGAGAGATGACTGGTATGTTGCTGCTTCTTCCTTTCCCTTTTGAAAGAGAGAGAAGCAGAAGGATTTTCCAGCATAGACCTATCAGCAAATGCAGAAATCTTATATGCCGCTAAGTTCTTCTTCCCTGCCACCCAACACTCTTTTCAATTTCTCTTTTACTCTTCTTTCCCCCACCTACACTATACATGGCTCAATCTTTGCTGTTCTGCCCACAACAACTCCCCCCACTCAAGATTAAGCTGTGGTGAGAGGACAGGAAGGGAGGGTATCTTAACCCCCGTTTCACTTTGGCTTGTGGTCTAACGTCTGCTCTCTTCTCCTGCACGCTTCTCCGCCTCCCTGCCACGTGCCATACCAGCCCTACTCTCTCTTCTCTATATTTTTGTGCTCCACTTTCTGGAGGAAGTGGTTTCTGCGATAGGGTGCAGGGGAACAAGGTGACCCAGATCTCGACTGTGTCGTCATGGAACTGATTATGTATCCTTTTCCCTTCACCGCCTGGGCCATGAGACCCGTTCTGCTTCCTGTCCTACTTTGTTATTTCCTGCCCTCATTTTTCACTGCGGTTTTTCTCTCTTTTGAAATAAACAAGAAAGCACAAAGGGGAAATGGAGTCACGAATGATGGTGATGAGAGATTGAAACCTCAAGATTTGAAAGTATCTTCAAACTAGACCTACAAATTCAGTGTCATGGAGATTACATGCTAATGTTCATTTCAGTTGACACATTTAACTTTATTTATCATCCCCTCACTCAGCCAATCTTATAGTTGGGGGCATTTACCCTGGAGGAGAAAAGATTGAGACGTGTAAACAGGTAGGTAGCAAACAGTCCTCCTTGACCCTGCAGCTAGAAGTGGGTTTGAAATGCAACAGAAAAGATTTAGCATGGATAACAATTAACGAGATATATCAAAAGGTAAGGGAATATGGAAACTGCTCTTGCACATCCCTGAAGTTTTTAAAGCAAGTTTAATCAGTTGGGAATGTGTGAAAGTGGGACTGATACTGCCTTATAAGTCAAAAACAGTCTAGGCAGCCTCACTAAGTTCTCTTTCTCCGTGATGCAGCAGCCCTAATGACAATTGCAGCTTCAAGAGCATCTGCTGACTGGAATTTAGGAGTTTAAATACCCATTGGCTTTCTACAGCTGGGGAAAAATGAGAGTGGCTGTTCTGTCAAGGATGAGGTAGGAGAATGAATCCCTTAGCATCTGTGCTAAGCTAATCCAAGTAATCTGTGCTAAGCTAATGACAGCAATAGACCTGGAAGTTGTTCCTGGGCAGGAGGGGTCAGTAACCTTCTATCACTCTGTGACGGGCCACCTACTTAATGGTCAGGTGGCAACAGCATTATACAAGATCAGGGAGATTTCGATCTTGTGCCCTTCAGTACTGTGGACTCTTTATCTTGTGACAGGGACCTTAGCATGCACTGTGCAATGGCTGCACACAGAGAAGCTCTCCCACATGAAGCACCGGGACTTTTGATTAAAAGCATTTGAGGCACGAGCCTTTCTAAAATCAGAGGCTTTTTCAATGGCTGTAAATCCAGTAGGATGAGAAATAGCCTGTGAAAGAGAAACATCCCTACTAGTCTGGCGAGTTTTTCCCTGCCACTTAATTTGGGCACTGGTGTGAAGGTACAAGTGAGGTTTGAGTCTTGCTGAGAGAGTATGTTTCCCTCGGAGCATCCTTCTCATCTCTTCCTCCAGAGAAATCTCTGGTGCTTCAAAAGGACATAGAAACAGTTGTCACAAAAGGAGAAAATGCCTTTCTCACCTTCTCAGTAACAGGCTGGACCTTGAGACATAGGCCAGTCAGTTTGGTGTCATTAATACCAAGAAGGCACCTTGTTCCCCAGTGAAGCTTGTGAATGGGGAACAGCTAGAGGCAGGATACAACAGGCTTCTAATCTCCCATAGCACTGGACATCTGCCTTTAAGAACCTGGATCACTTCCTCATCCACTCACTGTGGTCAAGCCGTGTTTCATACTTTCTTTCACATAGCACTCCTGGAGGAGACATGCTTTGCTCCATTCTCCCTCCCTCCAAGCCAGCCAAGCTGTCCTACCCCCGAATACGGTCAGAAAGTGTGTCTGACTGGGGGAGAAAAGAGAGTTTGTAGCCATTCTCCCCGAAGTGGAACAAGCCAATCATTATAAACAGTGCCCTGTAGGCAAGTCAGACTGAAAGGAAAAGTTACATTCTGTCCCTGCTGATACCCCTTCCTTTCTTCATCCTAAAGGCCAGGATCACTTCTAAAGCTCATCTGAAGGGAAAAACAAGTTCCTCAAATTAGATATACAAAAGACAAGCAGGTTTCCTATTATTGATAAGAATTGTTTTAACAGCTGCCAAAGACTTGAAGAAATGTCAGTACATCAGAGTGACTGGCAGTAAAATGCAAGACTTAGCAGCATGCAAATTTCACATGAATGCGTTATTTCTAAGGAGCTCACACACACAAAGAGGTAGGTATTTCAGTATTGTTTTATATAATAGTTTAAAAAAATAGGAAATCTAAGCTTATTAGACCTAAAGAAAAAGAACAAAAGTAGTTTGTAGTAAAGGCAAAGCCAAATCTTAAGCTGGTGGAAATGAAGGACATGTTAAGGAAGAACAGATTAAAAAAATATTAAAGAGCATTTTTTTCTTCTGTGATAATGAAGTGAGAATTCCACTGAGTTCTGCACTCCTGGGGGATCTAGCAGCATATCTTTTACAGAAAAGAAGACGTCCTTCTCTGATCTAGCAAAAGACAGCAATATACAATGCACAGCACCCTGAATGAGACTTCCTTTGTTTTTCAGAGTTTTTAATTCGCAACTGAAATAGGAGGGAGGAAGGTCAGGAAGTATCCATCCTAAGATATGCATACATGAAAGCTATCGAAATATGAAAAATTCACACTCAACGGATATTCAGCTTGCAGCTTTCAACAACACTCCCCAAGCAGAAATTGTACATGTCATTTTAATGCAAGTAGCAGGGATGCTTGACAATCTATAATTCATCGATTAGTAGCAATCTATGCTTCACGAAAAATTGTTATGCTAAATGATTCAGGCATGTGGCAGAGCAGAATTCTGAGAATTTAAGCTCATTTTTTGAGTAGCTTTGTAATAATGCAAATAAAGCAACTTAGCATATAATGGCTAGCATGATATACAGAAACAGCAAGTGATATCTGTCCCAATAGAAATTCGTTTCTTCCTTCTTGCACATGAGGCGCCAGCAAAGATACCTCAGCAGACTTTTATGGTACTTCAGGTCTGTGCTATCTAGTTGCTTTCATTCCTGAAACAAAAATAATAGTTTCTTAAACCATGATTTGAGTTACAGTCACACAAATAATCATAGACTGGATGTGTCTAGGCAATAGAAAGAGGAGAAAGGGACACTGCACCAAAACTAATGTACTGGGTGTGAGTTCTTAAAGCCAAGGAGCATCAAACTTTCCTGGCTGGAGACTGATCAGGGAATGAATCTGATGGATGAGGGCAGACAAGGGAAGGAAGTAGGAATAGGAGGGACATCTGCATAGAAAGAAGAAAAAGTTAAATTTGTGTGTAGAGGGGTAAATAGAAATATACTTGGGGGGTGGAGAAAAGAATTACATGGCCAAGCAAAGATCTGCAAAGGAGTGGAGGGACTGAACTGGTGGTAGGTAAATGGTCCATGAACAAACTGCATAAGCAGAGTGGTGTATCCCTCATAGCTAATGCATTGATCCAAACATTTTCCTTCAGAGGCCTCACCATCCTCCGTGAACACTCACTTTTTTTTCCACATAAGCATCGTTATCAGCACATTAAAAATTATTCCCTTCATTAAAATTATTTTCAGGCCCAGCTGTGAGAATGACAGCAGGTTCAGCTTCTCATCTGTAAAAGCAACAGAGAATGAAAGTCACCAGAGAACAGAGACGTTCTAACTTCTAAGCAGATTTAATAGTGCTTTTTAATGAAGCTGTTCCACTTTGTGTGAGAGAATTATTTATTAGAATAGCTAAAGGGTCAGTTAGCAGGACTCTCTCAGTGGGAGACTGTCATTGCTTCCAGTCCATGTCTCAAGGGCCATATTTTCATCCAATAACCATTTGATTTTCCAATAGGCAAGTATGCCAATCATCTAGCTATTGCTAAAAGCAATGTGCTATGAAACAAAGTTGCTGGAAGGAAAAGTCCCTCCTCCCTTTCCCCATATATTTTTTTAAGAGGGTCAGGGGGAAAGGAACGTAAATGTTATTCAAAAAACATAAAGTCTGTTTGGTTGTTATGTTTGTCTTCATTATAAAGCCATTTTCATCCAAAAATATATCGATCTGTATTTGGGAAGGGGAGAGTGTTTATCAAAAAAACACTTTATGTATAGCTTTGAAAATGTCTCTCTGAAATGATTGGTTGAGTCAACGAAGTTTACTGATGAATGTTTTTCTGAAGTGGGATTTTGGAAATATTTGTCTATCTCATTTCTTTTCAGCAAGACCTCAGGTCTGCAAAAGTACAGCTATTCTGCAAACAGGGCTAAGGCACAGGCAGGCCCGGCTGCTTTGAACTAGTGGGAACAGCAATTGCTTGGCCTTCAGCACTAGCTAATACATGCCCACAACCACAACAAGCTGAATAAGCTTGGCTCAGATGCAGCTTGTTTTTATTGCAGCATTGCTTCTGAACCCACACAGCAGAAACCACCTGCTTATCTTTTGGTTCATTAGGTATTTGTGCACTCAAAAATAAAAATAGCTCTTTTGAAGTCTGAAATGCAGACATTCACTGAAGCTGCCTTAAATCTGTACCTTAAATCATTTTACGGAAGTTTATAGGGTAGGGAGTGGTTATTTGGTAAGACCTAGCTAGAATATATATCCACTGACTACAGTGGTCACATCAAATGACCAGCTCAGATCTGGAAGTCCACGTTAAACCAAATGACTTCCAGCCTTGATGTTTAAATCCAGTGGTACCCCTTTGGAAATTCACAATCTGAGCAGCTTTTTGCTGCAACAGGAATTCTGCAAATTGGGAGGGCAAGGGAACATTAGCCAAAATAGGAAGACTTCTAGTCTAATCAGGCCAAACTTTATTCCTAAAATGCTTTGTTCATACCTGTCCTGAAGTGTTGAGACACCCCTGTTACACAGATAGTGCTGGCACCTGCAGATAGTAACAACAAAGTTAATTGATATTAGTAATGGACTTTGTCAAAAGTTCATAAAGATGTCTCTACTTAGAAGGGCTGGGTTAGAGACTCTGGCCATTACCACCTCCAAATAAACACTTATTTCTGCTATTTTCTGGGCAAGCCTAGGATCAGATCTAATCAAGCACTAGTGCTGCATCAAACAAAGCAACTTCAAGCTTTATATCCTCCACAGTGTGATTCTGAGATCTCTCTCCTGTGACTGTACCAGCCTACTAACCCTTACTTGTGTTTCCACTGAGGAAGAGGGGAAATAAAACCTTTTAGAAGCAACAAGACAACATTTCTGCTCTATGAGAGAACATAGTTCAGCATTGCCTACAGGGTTTGTGAGACTTGCTCATACTAATTGCACAGAGACCAGATCATCCCTAGCCCCATGCATACATATGACAACGACATTACCACTTTCAGGATCCTTGCCTTCCAGGTCTCCAAACCCCTCGTGCTTTGCACCGCACTGCATTTCATTTTTCTTGGCCCAGTAGGTTGACAAGTAGCTTGCTTCCTGTTTGTTCTCAGATGTTACCATCTCGACAACAGCATCTGTCTTCCCTTCAGTCATGGTAGAAGTAAGCTTTTCAGGGGAGTAATCTGTGATAAGGCACATTTCCAAACCTTCATCATGTTTAGAGGTCAACCTATAGACTGAAGGAGATGGAGTAACATCTGGAAGGGGAGAAGAGAAGAGAGAGATGGTAGTTCATAGCTGTAGTTCCTTCAATCTTAATTTATAGACCTCTGAAGTATGGAGGTTCCTCCATGATCTCAGTGGAGTTGCCTGATCATAGGCATCTTGTGCTAAGACACTTTTAGAGAATAAAGGCTTCCACAGTGTATCAGCAGAGATTTGTGTTGGAGCCAGGTAGGTGATGGTCGGGTAGGATCCCTAGAGCATCCCAAATGACACTTAGTTGGGCATGCAAATACGAGATGTCCATGTGTGACTTATTCATTTCTCTCTGTAACAGCTCGTTCACCTCTACCATGCAACCTGGGATTCTTATTGGATCTTGCCCTGAAATAATTTAGGGTTCTGGATGATACAGGCAGAGAGAGCACTCCATTCCTGCTTCACTGACTTGAGAAATCATGTGTCTAGAGAGGACTGAGCAGCATCGGGCTACTGAAGAACACTGACATCACTCTTACCTTCCTCTCTTCCACAAATGTATTATCAAAGCCCCACTAACATTCAAAGTCCCACTTCCTCCAATACTGAAGGACAATGGATTAACTAAGAAGTCTTAAGGATGTCCAAATTTACTACGAGTCTAGTATTCCTATAGGAAGTATGTTTCTATAGGAAAAAGAAAGGAAAGTCATTACAAAGTAGTAACACGTGCTTCCTTTTAGGGAAAGAACGATTAAACAAATTAAGTTTTCACTATATTCTGACACCTTACAGTATAGTATGGGGGAGGAGGGGAGGCAGGGAAAAGAACCCCCTGCAGAAGAGGGGGTTTTTGGTACTAAAGGCTGCAAATCTAAGACATCTGCTTTTGATTTCTGTTTTCTGGCTTCAAATTCTACTTGCTAGTCAGTTAGACTAGGATTTTCCGCACATGTCAAAACACTACCTGTGGTTAAACTTTTTGCACATTCAATTTGGTAAACAGGTACCCCAGGCATGCATTTCTTCTTGTCCAACACTTGAAATCTTCTGACTCTTCAAGAAGGTGTTTTCCTAAAGTTTTGTTCATGCATAATGATAAAATATTATATGTATTGCAATACTCTAATGGTGAACAGATGAAACGATTAAAGGCATACTGCTGCCAACATGTATTTGAGGGTCTGAGCAACCCCTGACTGCATTTTTCAGATGGACTCCTCAGTCACAGGTTTGAACCTGAGCTTCAGTTCACATCTAAACATTTACAAAGGATTATTGTGTCAGTAGGCCCTGCTTACACATAAAACTGATAAGCTTTAATATAGAAACAGCAAAAGGTAGTTTAGCTCCCAGATTAAGAATTTTTCAGTTCTTCCCACTGGGAAAGTTTGTATTAAAATCTTTGCTTTTAGAAACTGTTTCAAAATCTTATTAAAGCATAGGTCCCAAGTTACACCACTGAGGGAAATGTTTCTCATCTATTCAGTTACCAGCTGTCAACACCTTAGAGAAGTATCCATAATTTACTGGTGTCAGCTCAAAAGAACATTATCTACAGAGCCAAGTGGTTCTTTTTCTGACCCTTCTCCTGAATTACAATTCATCTATCTCAGTTTTGCCCTGGCTTTGAAAAACTTAACGAGGCTGCCACTTTCCTGACTATGCAGAATTTGGTCTAATGTTATATATTCTGACTTCCCCTTATTCCACCCCACCCCCACTCCTAGTTATTGTTTTGGAATTCTGTGATAATTTATTAAGGAGGAGAAGACAAGAACAGATAAAAAGCTGGATAGCAGATCCCTGTATAAAATACAGATGAATTAGAGGATATCATTGTTAGTTAATTAACTATGGACGCTAAAGAGAAGAGGATGAATTGATAGAGCTACTTTGCTTCCCTCTTACAGTGAATGCTCAGCTACATGTCCACCTCTCTCCAAATTAGGGTGTTTTTTTCCCTTTCAAATTGTGCAATGCTTTCATCTTGAGCAGATACAAATTAAGGTCTGTTTGCAGGCAGCTTCAACAGCAGCTGCTTTGCAAAATACTCGTTTCTCATTCTTGCTCAGGGTGACTGCTGGCTTTGTTTCAACACCGGAGGCTGTTTTCTCATAAGTTCTTTTGCAGATTTGCACATTGCTGTGAAAATTTGCAGAGTGCAGTCTTGATAGGTATCAACCATTATAACCACAGTGCTGTGACCCATGTTTCCTGTTATTCTGTCTTAATGATTTGGCGGGTATGTTGGAGATGCTGTACTGATTTCTATGATCTTCATATTTACAGGAAAGTTTGAGGAGTAGATGCTCAGTGATGCCCTGAGCCATCCACCCTGCCTAATGTCATCTGTACTGAAGGACATCTTCTAGGTAGAAGAAGAAGAAATATTTGAATGCTATTCCTGACTAGTCTACAGAAAAAGCAAACTTTCAGAGGGTGATTTCTGGGTGAGAGCAATAGAAGCCTGTTTCAACATCAGACCAAGACTTGTACCTTTTTTTTCCAAACTAGGTGCAGTAGAAATCTTAAATGGGCTTAACACACAACTTGAAATATGTATTGATCCATCTCAGTCTCCATTGCCTCTAAAGCAAAATTTCTCAGTCTGTGATCAGACCAGAATAGATATGACAGAACTTGATCCTTTATACCATTCCTCAACCCAAGCCATGCGATATTCCACAAGCTAGAGTCAACCTGGAGTTATCTCCCATCTCAAAGGAAAGATACGCCCCTGACACACACTCAAAAGTTAATCTTGACCCTAAAGGAGCAATTCCAATGGCTGAGCACTCAATTTTTTGATGTTTGCTGGCTGGCCTCCATCGGAGCTTCCAAAAAGTGCCATGCAGGTCCTATGCCAGCCCTGTATGGATGCTTAGATGTCTACAGCAACACTAGATGCCCATATTTAGGTACTTGATTCCCACCCTAGACTCCCAGTGCACCAGACCTGGCAACACTCAAATAAAAGATGCTAGGTCTTAGTCCAGCCCCAGTCAAGTCATCCAAAATATAAGGTTTCTCTGCCAAGATTCAGTACTTGCACAAGTGAATACGTGGCTTAGCTTGCTGGGTTCAGTCATAATTCTGGTCCTCCTCCTAAAAATGAGTTTGGCCTTGCTTCTGAAATTACACTGAGGGACGTCAAATTGCCAAATCCAAGATGCTACGGACAAACTTTCGAAAGAGAAGATTTCGCCCTAAAGCAAAGCCTAAGTTGGGTTAATAGAGGAACACACTCTAGGAGAAATCAAGTGTTCAATGGACTAAATTGTTCTCTAACACTAAACAGGGTGAATCCTGACCTTACAGCATGAGTTCCCACTAAGAAAAAGTCAGGATGAAGTTTCCCAAATGTCTTAGTGGGAAGCAATGTCCTATTTATGTTCATGTGTAGATTTATTCATTCATCACTTAAACTGTGAGAGAGATTTACTATAATCTTCTGTGCTGCTTCTTTTGAAGATGCCAAGGAAAGATTCTGGGGGATCAGAAGGAGCAATTTTACTTATCTAATCCAATCTTTAAAGCTCACATGTGGATGGGATGAAATTCTATGGCTTATCCCAATTGCCTTTGGAAACAACAACAACTTAACTTGGAGTGTCTTCTCCTTAGCTTCCTCTGCTAACGTGTGTCATTTTCACAAAATTTTTTGGAAGGCTTTTTTTTTTATTTTTTCTGCATCAGAGTGGGTTTTAGTTGCCAGAACCCGTTTTAAATTTTATATGGCAGAGATAGTTTCCAGAAAAATAAAAAATCAGGTAATTTCAATTCAGAAAAAAATGAAACTTTCTGAATTAGGGATTAACATTTAGTATTAACAAATATGTTCACATTTGTTTAATGAGAAAGAACAAAAGCACCCAAAAGAATCAACCCCAAATCCCTGTCTAAAAGCAGGTGGTAAAAGATCATTCTTATGTTGATATGAAAATGTCAGAACTTTCAATTTTATATTTGTAGAATTGCCTCAGATATAGATGCTTGTTTTGCCCCAAAATCATATCCTTTCCTGTCTGAGTCTAATTAATGGGTACTTTTAATTCAATAGTTTATTTGGGATTATGGATAGCCTTGTGCCATTTCCAAAAATTACTCTTCTGTAGTATCCCACATACCCCAGTTGAATCATTGCACATACCATAATCTCAGTCATCTGGGAAATTTCTTCTTGATGCACTGTGAAGTTATAACTTAAACAGGAATCCAAGTGTCTCTGAAACTTCTCCCCTCAGTTTAAGGCAAAAATGTATAATTATGGTGTCTGCATAATAAAGTCCTGCCAAGGCTAATATTTTGCTTTTCATAATTATTACATACACATTTTTACTACCTGACAAGCATCAACAATGGCTAAGGTCAATGATATGCCATGGTCATTAACCTATGAAATTGATGATGTTGTCTCATTTCCCAGTATCCCCAGGCTTCCTGCTTCCCCTTCACTAGCATCCTGCAGAGGAACAATCCTGAGTTCATTTTCTTTCAGCCTCCCTTCCTCCTCCCTCATCCAGTGTTTATGTTCATTCTTCAAGAAAGTAGACCTATTTGGAAACACAAGTCAGAGGACACTGCTCCCTTCTTCACAGCCTGTCCTCCAGAACTTACTCACCTAGGTTGTCTTTAAATCTAGTCTGTCTTCCAAACGTGAGTTTATTGTATCTTTCAATTTCCCACCCCACAAGAGGCTTTTACAATAACTTCTTTCCTACTGTATTGCATACGCCTACGCATTGTTGTATATTCCAATGGCTCCTCATCCCAAATATGTGGGAAAGCTGTCTACCAGAGGGTACAACACAAAGTTATTTGAAAATTCATTCAATCTTTTCAGTTTCTGATCCTTGCTGAAAATGGTAGATTTAATACTACTAGTTTTCAAAAAAAGATGATGTTCCACTCATTTCCTTCTAGGGTCCCATTGCCCTTTTACTTTCAATCGAAAGCCAAAGTATGGAGAGGCCTTTCTGCTTTCTTTTCAACGAGAAATAGCCTTAGACTAGGATTCAGATTCTTCCCAAAAAGGTTTCTAAGGCATTTTAAAATATAACTAAGGGAAGGAAAGAGACTTACCAGGGATTACTACAAGTGTGCATCCCCTTACAAATCCAGCTTTTCTAGTCCCTGACTGTAGTATTGTCTACTGTGCAGTAGACTGTCACACTGTAGTATTGACTTATACAAATACGGAAGGGGACTTCACTTTTGGATTTTAAACCCAAAAAATCATAACATTTTCTCTTAGGCTGAGACATGGAAAATCCATTCTTTGCGCCATTAGCCAGAATAACCCCCAGATATTGTATAATTATCATTTGAAGATGCAAACATGAAGTCAGGAAACTTTAATAGCCCAAAGCTCTATAAAAGTCTTAGATTTGTTTTATAGCATTCAGCAGTGTGTGAACTGCTTGCAGCATTCTATGCATGACTGCAGCATGCTGTTTCTATTAAACTTGTGTAAACTCTTTATGAACAGAAACCCTGACCATCTTGTCTAGCTGTCCTTTCTGCTGTGGATCACTATCACATCATACCCAAGCAGTCCTTGTATTCTAAGACTATTTTAACTGATTTTTGTGAAGAGAAGCCTAAAAGCAGTTGGGAACCTGCTTCAACGAAAGTCTCTAGTGCACCCATCCAGTGTTCAAATGATTACCAGTCCTGGTGTTGACGTAGTACAGGAAGATCAAATTCAGTTGGGGTAACAAGAAATTGGGTCCCAGCTCCAAAGATGAGTTACACAAACCCATAAGATGAGTTACACAAACCCATGGTGGCACTCTGATGTCAACCTCTAAAAAAATTTCATCCTGACAATCAGATCAACAATGTTTCAAACCAGGGAATAGCTTAAGGCAACACTCAGGAAACACACTGACTTAAGTGACTCTCAAAGTACTAAAGAAATCTACCAGAAAATAAGTAGGGTCAGGAACAGGGAGTTCAGATGAAGTAATGATCGTTCACTGGTTACAAATGCATATGGTACCTTTTGGGGCAATGCTAGAGAAATCTTTGCATTTTTTCCTCTATAGCATCACCTAAAATTCCTGTTAAATGCACCATATAGTTAGGATCACTGCCTTCCAGTCTGTTTTCTCCTGCAGATTTCCTCATTTATTACTCACCTGGCTTGACTACCAGCAAATTTTCTTTTCCTAATGTAAGCTTGTATTCTCCATCCCCATAATTTACATAACCTAGGAAAATTTTCAAGAACCCCTTTGACTTGGTTACAGTTATGTTCTTCAAGGCTTCCATTGAACAATGTAACCCTACCTAGATCTCAGAGCTCCACAGGGAGTTATGAAGACATTTGACCCTTCAGACTTCAGGATTTATAAATCCTCACTTACTCACATATACGGTAGCTGAAGTATGTATTAAGGATGCTTATGTAGCTGTGACAGCTCTGCAAATCAGGATTCAAGTCCCAGTAATGTACAGAACCCACTTGCAGCATTTGTGCCTAATATAGTAGGTATAGATGAGGCTACCCAGGCTAAAAAGCATCACATTTCCTATTCCAACGCTAATATTAAAAAAAGTTATGGGTACACTCTTCCATTGTGGCATTCTGTTGCAAGTAGAGACCAGATAAAGTGGTGATAGTCACTACAAATTGATGTTTTCTAGACACTATGGCTGTTCTTGCACTTCAATGCATCTTCAGTTGACTTATATCATCCATGACTTTGCCTGAGGTCAATGGCAGTGACCTGTATTTACCCTTAGGATAGAACAAATGCACGTGGCTTACTTGACAGAGAAGCAAGAGTGGAGTTTTGTCTTAGCTTATTACAGGAATATAATTGCCTGAAGAACCTCAAAAGCAAATATCTACTTTCACTTGCCTCAAGGAACACTGCTTGCACAGCTGCCTTGGAATAAATTCCCCTGGTTAGAATAAAAGCTCAAACTACTAAAATTTTGACAGTTGCAGATCTTAGTGTATATCCACAACAAACTTGCAAATTAGGCAAAATTCAGGAAAAACCTACCTGGTGAAACCACAAGTCTTGTTCCAGATCCCAATGTGAATTTGTAACTACTTCCATAGTCACACTGTGGTACAGGCCTCTGCAATATCCAGAGGTCTTTGGATGGAGCTTTCAGCTGTGAAATGCTCCACAAAAGGAAATTCTATTTAGATCCATAATTAGATAGACCTGTCTATCTAGGGCAATCTAGGGTTCTTCTTCTATCTAACTTTTTGTTTTTAACATTCCCTTTGTCAAAGAGTATGTTGTTTTATGTCTTTCAAACATTCAATTCGTCATCAACTCTCACGCAACTCTTCCTTAATATTTCCCTCCATCAAAACACAACTGGACATGGTTGTAGGCAGCTTGCTTTAGCTGACCCTACCTGAGCAGAAGGTTTGGTCCAAATGATCTCCAGAGGCCCCTTCCAGCCCCAGCTCTTCTGTGATTCTGTGATATTATCTCATTGCTCCTGGAAAGTTACTTGCATAATAAATTCTGTTCTTCCTCATCATTTCTCACTTACTTGGTCTCACTGTTAGCCATATTGCCATCCTAGAAATTAATTTATCTACTGTTACTGGTGGTAGGTGATTTAGTACAACCCCCTTATTCTATTCACTTGGACATTAGTCCAAGATGACTCCAGAGCAAGTCTGCCATTTAGCCTATAAGTAGAAAGCGCACTTTTTGGCATAGATTTCTCTGTGTTGTTGTCTCAGGATCTAGCGTATTTTCTCTTTTCAGACAAAAGAAGAGTTCTTATTTTCTCAGACATTTCCAAAACAGTGATAAAGGGGATGATGGGAGATGGGGATGGAGGGATGAAAAAAATATGCATTTTATGTCTGGGAAATGAAAGCTACCCGGAGAAACCAGGAACTTGGTCCCTCCTCCAAATGCAATTTCATCCTAAGCAGTATTATACAGTGCACAGCCCTCAAAATATTGTGCCCAGTTTGAAGAGACTCTTTAAGGTACACAGAAATACCTGACTAACAAAGATCAGAGAGAAAGATGTTGGAAGCCTAGTTTTCTTGGACTACTGGATTTGCTTATCCATTTTTCCAGCTGCAGGAGTTGCCCATCATTGTTTTTTTCTGCTGTGAATTGTGAAGTTTGATGTCCATGTGCCTCCAAGCTGTCAGTTTGCACAGGGCAGAGGGCAGCTAAGGAAGCATTGCCCAGCCTTGTTACAAGTTATTTGAGAAAGAATATAAGAAACAGGTCACACATGGGAGAGCAGACTCCTCTGTTCCCTGCAGTCTCTTTCAATTAGTGGTTTGAGGATTATGAGCTGGAGGATTTTCATGAACCATCACGTTCAATAGCCACTTATGGACTTATTCTTCAGGAGTTTATTGCAAACATTTGTTTAAAATGACTTTGGGTGACCATCCTGTGGCAGCAACACGTACAGCATTATTGTTTCAATTTTTTTTGTCCAGGCAAAATTATTTTGTGGTCAGGGTCACCTCTCCATCTGTTCACAAGAGCCATACAAAAATGAACTTCCTGACCTCCTTCCCCTCTACCTGAGCATCTATTCCATCCCTAGCTCTTCAAATTTGTCACACTGCTCTCCAAAGGTTTCAGGCTTCACTTCTAATGTGCTCCAAATTTCATGCAGTTGTTGAACGCCTGGGTAATTCCCCAGTGTTGAACGTTTACTGGCTGTGATTATGAGCTTGCTGTCATTCCCAAGCACGGACTTGTATCATGAGCTTCCAGTATTTATACAGTGCTTCACAATATGACAAAAACTCATAATCTATTTATAACAATTTACTCAAGAAGTCTAAAGCAAAAGCCAAATACACGCTCGTAATTTGTATCAACACAGAACAAGGAGTCTCACTATCTTAAGGTGAGCTTCATTATCTTAAGGTATTAGCATCCACATGCTAGGGAAATCTCTGTTAGCCCAACCTTATGAGGCAGTTCTCATCACTCTGCATTTTGCTGGCCCATGCTGGTTTTCACCATTTCCCTTTGCCTCTCCTCCAAAGATTTTTACTAGTCTAGGAGGGATTTAGGAGCCCACCTGTCATTCACTTTCCAAGAAATTTTTTCTTGTATGTGTAAAATTTCTACTTTGGCCAGTTCATTGACAGGACTAAGGAAGGAAAAAAATATATACGCAGTTACGGAAGTCACTTGCTCTTACACCAGGTGAAAAATAAACAGGCAAAATATCTTGTAAAGCAAGAAAAATACTCTGAAGAAGAGCCACCTCTGAGAATTCAGACATACCTGGAGAAACTGTAAGTTTAGTTCCAGCTCCAAATGCAAGTTTGCCATAACTCCCAGTATTACACTGTGATACACTGCTTTGCAAAATGCACATAAACGCATATAAAAGTCTACACCGGATGAAGGTTTAGGAACATCAGAATGCAAGGTGGTTACTGGAATAATCTAACCAAGGCAAGTTGTTGGACACCTCCTCACTATATATAGTGAAATAAACACTCCCTTCAGCCTGCTTAGTCGCTCCTGATGATACTCACTAATCTAGCTACTGTCCACCACCTAATTAGTCATGTTTATTCTTTCATCTGTCTCCACACTCTAGCAGCATCTGTTTGTCAAGCTGTGCATGCATATACAACTTTTCAGACAGCATCTAGAAGCCTTCCAGCTGTTGCCATTGAGTCTGAACAGTCTATGTTATCCTTTTGTTCCACGCCCCTATTTAATAAAATGTCTACCCTCCTTTGCAGGCCTCCTTTAAAAACTGCCTCCTTTATTTTTTGATTAGCTTTAGTATCATTTTATTTTATATCTCCAAATCTGAGCAGCTACCAGGAAATCTCTGCTTAATTACAGTTAGGGAACAAATTTCTTATGCAAAATTTTGTTCTGAATGAAGGAGAGAAACAGACTAAACTGTTTTTATTGGTTATTTTTCAAACCCTATATTTTCCTAACTTGGAAAGTTCATACATCTGGATTAAAAAAAAATTTGGTTTCTACTCTGAACATGATTTTACTAAGATTTCTAGAAGAAACACCATGACACAAAGCTTACTTCACAATGTTGCAAGCGTGAAACTACCCCTGTGGGAAAACAAGTTGCATGCATCTATAATACCTGCCAGATTTAAGTGTGCTCTCATAGGAAAACTCCACAGTTTCTGATTGCACTGAAGATAATTTTCTAAAATATCCAGTAGATATTATAGAAAAAAAGAGATTACTGCCATTACCTTTTGGTAGTAACCTACATCTGAACTCCATTTTGCTGTTGTCTTAGGAAATATTTACCTTATTACTATTTTAGGTGGATTCTTTTTTTTCCACTGTGCAATTCAAAGCCTCATACCTCAGAAATCTCACTCAATTTCACCATGAGCCACGTTCTTTGGATAAAGGTAATTTGGTAGGCATTCATAGACATGCTATGTTGTTTGCTGTAACAAAAACCTGCTTTCATAGAATCACAGAAGGGCCATGGTTGGAAGGGTCCCCTGGAGATCATCTTATCCAACCTCCCAGCTCAAGCAGGGTCATCTAGAGCACATTGCCCAGTATCACATCCAAGTGGGTTTTGAATATCTCCAGGGAAGGAGACTCCAAAACCTCCCTTGGTAACCTGTCCAAGTGCTTAGTCACTCATGTTGTACTTCATACAGTCCTGTCAACTCCAATCATCCTAAAAAATAAATCAGTTCCCCTCACACGTCCATCCTTGACAAAGACCACACTTTCACTGCTCGGTAAAGATTATTGCGTTGTTTCACATCTGTGTTCCTGTGTTCCACTCACTTAGCTTCACTTTTAGCCTGGTTCCCTTCCCCAAGATAGACCTGTTTTTAGGGCACAGTGGTAACTAGGAAGACTTCAACTTTGGGGGGAAAGTAAAACCACCCAGACTGCTCTACAGAGCAACTACCACTGTTCTTTTCTAAGCTAGATTCTAGCCTCGCCCATATCTAGTCCAGCTTGAACTCAGAAAGGAGACCGCTCACCTAGGGTCACGAGAAGTTTGGTTCCACTCCCCCACGTGAGTTTTCCCCATGCGCCAGAACTAGCACTCTGTGACAGGCCTCTACAAAATGTGCCTCTCCCTTCGGCCCGGTGGGTCTCAGAAGATAAGCGACATGGAAGAGGCATGGGATAAAACTGCCAGCCATGTATCTGTCTCTGAGAGAAGCTGTTAACGCCTGTAAACATTTCCACAGATTTTCTCCAGCCACTAGCTGTAAAATGTCTTTTCCCACGTTCAGATTCGTGGGAATAACTACATACGACTAGAGTCACCTCAGGTATCAGACATGGGAAGAACCTACTCCTTACAGTGAGTTAGCAGTGAACACTCCGTACAGCTTGCTTTGCTACATCCCTGCAATTAGTCATTGCTCTCTACCTCCCAACAGGAGGCTCTTCCCACTGAACACGCTTTCCTTTCTCGCTGTCCTTTGTCCTTTCTGATTTGTTTCTCATTGTTTCCCTTGCTCCTGAACAGCATTCAGCGGGTTTAGTACGCTCTGATGATTATTTACCTAGCTGTTCACCAGGGCTGAGGACGCTGAACCCCAGGGGAAAGAGCCAGGAGCTCTACCAGGTCACTGAACACCAGAAGAGTTTCCAGACGAATTGTGAAAATACCCCATTAGAAGCAAGGTTTTTTTTAGCAAATAATCCCGTGTAATAATCCTGGACGTGATCCCAGCTCCTCCGGTCCCCCTTCCCTTCTTTGTCCACTAAAATACGAGAGCCTAAATACTCACTGGGTTTTATGGACAATTTTGCATCTTTATTAGCATGCATAGCCTTTCCTCAGCATTTTGAAGGGCAGCCACCCCAAGCTGTGCTAGACAGAGCAAACTGACCTGCCCCGCGTTACACAGGGACAGTCATGGCACAAGAGGTCTGTTCCTGAGCAGGAAGGCTTAAGACCTGGGTCTTCTAAAGCGAAAGGAAGGAAGCAGGTAACAGAAAGCAGTGAATAAACGAGAGTGTACCTCAGCAGCCCTTGCGTGAAATTCATGCTATAGATCATTACTGTTAACCAAAAAAAAAAAAAAAAAAAAAGAGAGAGAAAAGAAAAAGAAGAAAGGGTCGATGTCTGTATCTCCCTTTTCTACAAAATGGAGTGGAAAAAGCCTTTAAAACTTACTTGGTCTTATCCTCAAGCGAGTTCCTCCCCCAAAGATGGCTTTGTTTCCATAACTGTTCACACAGTATTTGCCCTCACAGCAAAAACCCTGTAAGTCATGTCTCCCCTCCACTGCCGTGTTGCCTCCAAAGCTGAGGGCCTGGCTCTCGTGGCGTTCCTTTTAAGACGGTCTTCCCCAGCTAACCCTTTGGGAACTCTAGCTTGGACTTCCCCTAAAGGTTTTCCTCGTTGGCGATGTCTTCCAGCTTTGACGGAGAGGACCACTGATTGCACGTGTTTGCAAACAGTGTGACCGCAGAAAAGCTGGCCTTGGTGGCTTTCCCGGTTGCTGCATGGGAACACATTAAAACTCCTTTCCCTTTCCCATTCGAAGAAAAGGGCGGGGGGCGGGGGGCAGTGTCGCAGCTTAGAAGCTTAACAAATGCTCTTTTGGCAGGCTGATAACTCATTTCAAAAAACACTGATCAGTCATACGGACCCAGCTACCTAGGAACCTTGATAAGGCAAGGCCATCACCTCTCCGCAGAGCAGCTTGAAAGACAGGTAACGAGCTCTTGCTTCGCGGAGTGACCACTTACTCTTCCCAAGTGGGCTACCAGCAGCTCCTTGTTCCTCCCCGAGATTTCAGACAACTACCTCGGCATTATCACAGAGGTACTCACTGAGTTGCACAGAAAGTCTGGTTCCATGTCCAAAGGTGAGCGTGCCAAGACCTCCCCCTGTAAATTGCCACAGCCACACACAGCCTTACAACAACCCTACAGCTAGCAGAAAGGAACCGTTCTCGTCTTCTGAGGAGGCTGGCATGTGTCTTTCCCTGCTGAGTAGAGAAAAAGTGACAAAGGACAGAATCAAAGCATTCACTCCTGCTCTACAACTGCATCCTTCTCCGGAGACCGGCCTAGTACACAGCTTCTCGTCACCACACCGTGGCCTTGTCCAGAAAGACTGCGGTGCTGCATTAGCACCCCTGCAGGAGCCTCCCCACTCTGCTCAGCATACGTATGTTGAGATGTTTGCATTCCTCTCAATCCCACCACGTTTTTGTAAAGGTGTCTTTCTAAAAATGCCTTTGTCAATAGCTTCGTCCCCTTTCCAAAGGCAAGCTTACTGCCCTATCCCCACTGTTCCCACAGCTGCTCGCAGCTTTGCGGTACGCCAAGAAAAGGCACAGGGTTGTGCACGCTCGGAGGAAGACTTTCGAACATTCGCTCTCCCACATTATTGTTATGGATATTTTTGCGTTGCCCTGCAGGGATCAAAAAGATGGCTTTTACAGTACTTACAAGGGTCTACAGTCAGCTCTGTGCCGGCTCCAAAGGTGTACCTGTAGCCGCTGTTACTCACAGCAACAAAGGCCATTACACAAACTGTCTCACCCACCCACCAACACCCCCCGCCCCCATAACAAGGAAGGCTTCTAGCGCAGCTGACAGAGGAGCTTCCCAGCAAGGCAGAGGCAGAGGTTGCCTGTTTCAAACAAACACACCGACCTCAGAGGTGTAGGCTTGCTCTCTACAATCTAAAAATCATTAAATACAACACCAAAGGTATTTTATTTCAGGGACCTGGAGCATGAGAGAAGAGCTTTCCAGTCTCTAAAGGCCATTTGGCTAGTTTGCGGGAACGTCACGTGCAGCTCCGTAGACCGGCTGAACTGTACCAGCTCATTGCCTGGTGTTATATGGCTGAAATACAGGGCGACTGGAAAGGAGAGGGGACGACTGCTTCCCAGAGATGGGCAGTCTATTGATTTGGGAAATCCTGCCTTTGGCAAAACAGGCTCTCCCTGCAAGGATTCCCAGCACACTTCTACTCAGTCTCAGCAGGCGACTGCATTTAAAGGCATGCACAGGTGCCATGCGCGCAGTCCTCCACCACTCTTCAGCACAACTCGGCAGAATACCTTCAGGGTTCTCAGGCATGCTGGTCCAAGCCACCTCTTTAAGAGTGCCTAAGAAGTTCCACAGCAGCCACTTGTGACATTCTCAGCCAGCCTCAGCGAGGTTAGGACTCAAAATAGCGTGCCTCAAGCTTGAGCACTCTCCCCAGTTCAGATCTGCCAAGGCTGATGGCCAATCGCCCTTTTTCCCAGCTGTGCCACGCTACTCACCAGGTCTCACGGTTAAAACGGTCCCCCGGCCAAACGTCAGCTTGCCCGCACCAACTTTCACACCGTGCTCTAGGAGCTAACAAAAACTAGCAGCGCTTCCCCCCAGTTCCAGTAACTTGCTGGGCTCTTGCAAAGGGGCCAGCGTGTTGGCCGTCCCTGGAGCGTGAAAGGTCCGAACGTCTAACGTATTTATGCAGAGGGATGGACAGAACCAGTGTCTGTAGCAAGCCCTGCCGAAGTAGCACCAAGAATACCAAGGGGAACTACATTGTTTCCAAAGAACCCAAGTGCTTTTGGACCTTTGGAAAGGGAGGTTTAAAACATTTAAACACCAAAAACATCAGCAGTGTTTGGAGAGGAAAAAATATATATATACACATTGCAGACGCACAACTGTTTCATCTAAACCCAGGGAGAGTATCCGGCGCTTTACAGAAAGCAGGTTTTGAAGCATCTTTGAAACATTAGAGCCATAGGCCCCTAACTCTCACAGGCACTTCTTGCGAATGCTGTTGCACGACTTCACTGCAGCCCCCTGAACAACTCTGGCTAAGACTGCGCCAGGCTTCCAAAGGTATCTGGAGTGTTGTTATCTACAAGGCACATGCCCATCTGGAGTGAAGGGAGTGAGCACTGTGTGAAGTGAGTGAAGGCAGAGAGTGCAGGCAGAGAGTCATTGCAAGCAGCTGAGGTGCTGTGACATACCTGACAGGAGGCCAAGGCAGCGGGGCATGCCGCTAAATCAAGTCCCAAGAGCCTCTGGAGAACTTCACAGTTCAGTTCCCAAGCTTCTTCCCCACAAGACAATAAGGAAAAAGAGAACGAGGAAGCAATTCCACTTCCCAGGGCAGTCGCCTACTCACCAGCTCTGACTGAAAGCACAGTCCCCTTTCCAAAAGTCACTCTCTCTGCTCCATACACACTCTGACACAGCTCACTGCAAAAATGCCTCTGTCAGCCCTGCGCATGATCTCGCGCAAGACGTGCCAGGATTCAAGGCACTGCACAGCTGTCTGACTACAGGCTCCAATCTCACCCACAGCAACAGCGACGTGGAACTGAGAAGACCGTGCATGTGAAAGGTCTGCTTAAGTGCACCCAGGTCCATGGGAAATGTCACAAGTTTGGGCATCTATGGGCTTCAGAGGCAGCTTTCCAATGACCTGTGCCCAGCAGAGGTAGGCATGTCCAGACGGTAGCTTGTCAGCTGGTCGGGAAAAGCTGTGAAAAGGGCGTTTGGTCATAAAACATGCCCGATTTTAGAAGGGGGAGGGGGGAAACTGCCAAGGCAAAGCAGACTCCTGGTAACCCCCTTTTGCTTTGGAATGCAAAGTGGCGGCTTAATGCCAGTACTCCCTGGGTGTTGCAGCTAATGATGTTCCTTCCCCTAGTGTCGTCTTTCCACTCACCGCATTGGACCTGCAGTGTTTTATCCTCCCTCAGAAAGCCCAGACTCAGTTCAGGCCTTCCACCCATCTAAAGCTGTCCACATCCACAAAGCAACCACCCCCGCTTACGGCCAGAGCTCCTAAGGAAGCCAGTAAAGCGGGGAGAGATGCACACAGACAGCACATAGCAACGTCGCTGCAACCAGGGCAAAAGGGAAAGTGCTGCAACATACCCAACTGAACTAACAGCTTTGCCACCATCCCAAACAGCAGTTTTCGTGCAGTGCCCCTCTTGGCACTGTGCTGCGGAGCTCAACAATAAAGTGCTGCTTCTGCTCCTCGGAAAGACCCCTGAAAGTCTCTGAGGCCTGGAAAACGGAGCCAGGGATGACAAGGTCTCCCTTTCCTCACCTGCTACAGCCGGCAGCACAGTCCAAGCTGGCCGTGGGATTTAGCCCCGGGGGGGCTAAAGCACGGATGTTTAGCGAGGAAGAAAACGACAGGAGTCAGACACTGAACTGAGGGAGTGCAGAGGGTGGCGCAGAGACGGAAAAGACACTGCCCCCATACTCACTGGGTCTGATAACTAGCACGGTCCCTCTCCCAAAGGTGAACTGTCTGCTGTCACGCACAGTGTTTCAAACAGTGTCAGAAACCTCCTGCTCTCACAGCTGCTCCTCAGATTTCTCTGTTTGCTCTTAAGCTGGCTAAAGTGGAAAGACATCAGAAGGTCTGAGGATAAAACGGAGAAGCAGGAGAGGCAAACATACTTGGATGAACGTGCAACCGCGTCCCTGGCCCAAACTGGGCTTTTGCCGCGTTGCTGTTCCACAGTGGTACACGCCCTAACAAGAAATCACCCACGATCAGCCCGCTCCTGAAACCCCTCCTTGCTCATTTTGCAAGGAGTGAGATGAACTCCTTAGACAGGAGACGGGATTTGCATCAGAAACTACATCACAGAGAGGAAGGATAGGTGAAAGCCAGAGATTAACTTCTCCAGCTCCTTTGAGAAAACCAGTCGTTCACTGGCACAGGGATTTTTCAGACTCACCGGCAGAATGGCCGGGTCTTGCGTTGGTCTCAGAAACCAAAAAGAGCGTTCTTTCCCTCGCTTCCCCAGTTCAACCAGAAAACAAGGCTTTCACTGAGAGCACAAGGGTTTGGTTTGGTTTGCTTTTCTTTCTTGTGTCTGTTTCCTTTCCTGCTCCTGCAGCACGCGTGTTGGGAAATAACCATCAGATGATATTGCAGCATGCAACCATTAACCCACTTACTTGGCAAGATGATCGCTTTAGTCCCTGAGCCAAAGATGAATTTGCGGAAGTTCTCACAACAGCGTAGCACCTTACAGAAACTTAGCTCCCAGCTGGCGACACTTTCACTGGTCTGGCTGTACTGGATGTCCCCTCCTTTACACTCTGGGCAAGCGGGATCCACAGGTTCAAAGGGAAACCTGCTGCCTTTCTGCTAATTGGATTTGCGGTGGGCAATTTCACTTGCTTGGCTTTACGGAGACGCCTTCTACTTCTGACAATCAGTTCATCCGCGATTCAGTCCTCCATACAAACATTCAGGCCTAAGACTTCCTCCCTTTCCCTTCAACAGCCACACCTTATCCAGGCTGGAAACAATTATTCTGCATCTGACTTTGTTCAGGGAAAACAATAAGATTCAGAAGAAGACTAAAGAATAAGAATTAAGAATAAGAACACACATAACTTTTAAGCTAGCACATCAAGAAACATTTAAAACAAAGCGTACTCTGAGCCTTGCCCAAACTGCACAAAAATTGCAGCGGAGGAACCAGAACTGAACCCACATTACGAATCCCCCCCCCCCCCCCCCCAGCCTTCCACAGCCCCACTCAGGCATTGGACAGATGTCGGTCGATCAGTCCGTCTGTCCTAAACCACAGCTCTATTATTGCTCACGACTAATCTGCCCCTCTGTCTTAAACCACTTCTGTGTGGTGTTCTTAGTGCATTTCTCTAGCAGGAAAAGTGCTGCGCCTAGCCACGCTCCCACCCGTGACAGCGTGTTTCAGCTCCAGTCACTCGTTTATGGGGGCATTTGGGCATAAGTTCATTGACTCAAAACTTCTCTGCTGGCTTACATCATCCGCACTAAGTGAATTCAGTTGTATGGTCTCCTCGTCCTCTGTAAGGTGGTCCCGATATGAGAGTTAAGCCTACGTGGTGTTCTAGGGGACACTTAAGGTCTTTTGAAGAAGGAGGCACATGAAAGCCGAACACTCACTTGGTCTGACAGACAGTCTGGTCCCTGAGCCGAAGGTAGGCTTGTTGTCGCTGGAGCCATAATCACACAGCATTTCCTTCCATAACAAAAAGCCTAGCAAGTCACTTTGGAAGCAGCCCCTTTCCCCAAGGCTTTGCCCGCCTTGGCCAAGGACATGAGGGGCCCCAGGAAAGGCATGTGGGCTAGGAGAATCCCAGGGCTGGGAGCGGAGGTTAACAGCCTAGCTATGGGAGATGAGGCCAGTGCTGGGGGCCAGGACTGATGGGCGCCCACCAAACTTCAGCCGCCTTCCCCTGCAGTTCCTCCAGTCCACCCCGTTGCTTGCAGTTAGAATGGCAGATCTCTCCCAAGATGAGAGAAAAACTGTTTGACAGCGCATATTCCCTGGAGGTCAAGGACAGCTTTACAAGCACTAGGTATGCCTGCCACATTTGGAGAGCACTTACTGGGTATCACAAGGAGCCTTGTCCCGCTCCCACAGGTGAGTGTGTAGGCACCATCGTTCACCCAGTGCTTCCTACTGCCCCAAAAACCGCAGTGGGAAGTACTGACTTAGGAGATCCTCCCTGCGCACCAGGAACACTACTAGTTGCAAGGGAGGGGCTCGGGGCAGGAATTCCCTTGGGCTAATCCCTGAGAGCACGACTTGTCCCTGCTTGGACTTTGTGGAGACCCCAGTCCCTAAAACTTAGCGGCAGATGTGCAGTCCGTTTCTGCTACCCAGTCAGGCTGACAACAAGGAAGGGCTGTTTTGGACGCACAGGGCATTTTGCCTGAAAACAAAAGCCGGTCACTACATATGCTCACACACAAATTACCAGAGCCCAGGCACACTGCTGCTCTCCAACACCCCAAAAGAAGCTTCACAGAAAACAGAAGTCCTAGGCGCGGTGGAGAACTTACGTGGCCTAACAAAGAGCCTCGTTCCAGAGCCAAAGACAGGTCTGTACGCACCACTTCCACTGTCGCACAACACTTCCTCTCTCAACAAAAACCTTGCCACCACTTGGGAAGGTTGGGCATCCAGAGCCTGGCTAGACAGCTTTGAATTTAACTCGGAGTCGCCTGTGTCCTGAAGTGAGGACAGCCCACCGGGCTGTCTGTGGGATCAAGAACACCATGGCAGTGACAGGCTGCAAAGCCCATTCATGAGGACTTCTGCTTCTGGCCAGAACCAAAGCCTGTGCCGAAGGAAAGGGGATTGCATTTCAGCCAGCAGCTGCAGAACCACAAGCCGAAGAGGAGAAGAGCCGGGAAGCCAGCTGCCAACTGCAAAGCGGGTAGCTTTACCCCAAGTCAAAAGAGACTACAGGAATCCGACTGCACTTACTAGGCAAAACATGAAGGCGCGTCCCTCTTCCAAACGTGAGCTTGTTGTCATTCACACAGTGGTTTTCATCTCAACAAGAACATCAGCTCTGCTGCATCCCTTTGTGAGAAAGGCAACACTTGCCCTTGGGTTACCTAAGCCCCAACTTTGCCCTCCACAGGTGACATACTTTTGGCAGACACCCGGAACATCTGTCCGCTGGATTAAGTCACTGTTTAATGCTTCAGGCTGCTGCCAGCAGAATGGCCTGATCCCATTGCTCATGAGGAGAAGGGGGAGCTGGGGCAAAAGGACACAGCAGAGCCCCGCTCAGCAAAGGGAGTGGGCATCCAGGAGCCTTGGAGAGCCAGGGATGAGCCTGCTATGATGAGGTAATGAGAATTGCTCAAGGACTTTAAAGGGGCTAGTTCTGATACCAGAGCAAGAGAAATAACGGTACCTAGGCGGTAGGCGTACTTACTGGGCTTCACAACCAGACGTGTCCCTGTCCCCAGTGTGAGTTTGTAGTTTCCTGTGTTCACACAGCCATTCGCACCACAGCAAAAACCATCAGCTGTTATCCCAATCCCTCTACAGATAAACGCTAGGAGAAGAGCTCCTTCCTGTCAAAAGCAGCCTTTTAAAGCCGGGGAGAACAGTAGCCTGGGTAAGATGGCGTCCAGAACAAGACAAGGAGTCCCTTGGCTTGCACTGTGTGTTGGTCAGACTGGTGTCTTACGGAGAAGTGGGTCGTTTCTGGACGTCTACCCTCTGTTGCTCTACACAATGTGCACTGTTGCCAAGCCCAATAAACTCCTGTTAGGTCACTTGGGCTAGGAACTCCTCCAGCAGGTGTGGCTCTGCAATCCTGTTCCCGGACTACAGCTCTGGAAACTTCAGCTAGCGCCAATGTCCTGGCGGCTGAATCAGTGGTGCTCAGAGCAGTTTAGAGCAGCAGAAAGTCTGGAATTGCTCTGTGCGTGGCAGGAGAACAGTCACCTGGTACAACTATAGCAGTTGCCACTGCTACCGTTTCAGCTATTACAGCTATCACAGTAGCCAATCACAAGCTAATTGCAGGCAAATCCACCCCCAACTTGGCTTCTCAACAAGCTTTGGACCAGCAGCAGGGATTATAAGCACGTATCCTTATAGTCTTTCCATTTCTGCACCCACACGCTTGCAGTGCATTGTGTCTTGCCTCTGTGCCCATTAGTCACTCTTCCTCCTCCCCACTCGCTAGTATCATTAATACCACAAAGATGATCCATAAATCAGTTCCCCTCACACGTCCATCCTTGACAAAGACCACACTTTCACTGCTCGGTAAAGATTATTGCGTTGTTTCACATCTGTGTTCCTGTGTTCCACTCACTTAGCTTCACTTTTAGCCTGGTTCCCTTCCCCAAGATAGACCTGTTTTTAGGGCACAGTGGTAACTAGGAAGACTTCAACTTTGGGGGGAAAGTAAAACCACCCAGACTGCTCTACAGAGCAACTACCACTGTTCTTTTCTAAGCTAGATTCTAGCCTCGCCCATATCTAGTCCAGCTTGAACTCAGAAAGGAGACCGCTCACCTAGGGTCACGAGAAGTTTGGTTCCACTCCCCCACGTGAGTTTCCCCCATGCGCCAGAACTAGCACTCTGTGACAGGCCTCTACAAAATGTGCCTCTCCCTTCGGCCCGGTGGGTCTCAGAAGATAAGCGACATGGAAGAGGCATGGGATAAAACTGCCAGCCATGTATCTGTCTCTGAGAGAAGCTGTTAACGCCTGTAAACATTTCCACAGATTTTCTCCAGCCACTAGCTGTAAAATGTCTTTTCCCACGTTCAGATTCGTGGGAATAACTACATACGACTAGAGTCACCTCAGGTATCAGACATGGGAAGAACCTACTCCTTACAGTGAGTTAGCAGTGAACACTCCGTACAGCTTGCTTTGCTACATCCCTGCAATTAGTCATTGCTCTCTACTTCCCAACAGGAGGCTCTTCCCACTGAACACGCTTTCCTTTCTCGCTGTCCTTTGTCCTTTCTGATTTGTTTCTCATTGTTTCCCTTGCTCCTGAACAGCATTCAGCGGGTTTAGTACGCTCTGATGATTATTTACCTAGCTGTTCACCAGGGCTGAGGACGCTGAACCCCAGGGGAAAGAGCCAGGAGCTCTACCAGGTCACTGAACACCAGAAGAGTTTCCAGACGAATTGTGAAAATACCCCATTAGAAGCAAGGTTTTTTTTAGCAAATAATCCCGTGTAATAATCCTGGACGTGATCCCAGCTCCTCCGGTCCCCCTTCCCTTCTTTGTCCACTAAAATACGAGAGCCTAAATACTCACTGGGTTTTATGGACAATTTTGCATCTTTATTAGCATGCATAGCCTTTCCTCAGCATTTTGAAGGGCAGCCACCCCAAGCTGTGCTAGACAGAGCAAACTGACCTGCCCCGCGTTACACAGGGACAGTCATGGCACAAGAGGTCTGTTCCTGAGCAGGAAGGCTTAAGACCTGGGTCTTCTAAAGCGAAAGGAAGGAAGCAGGTAACAGAAAGCAGTGAATAAACGAGAGTGTACCTCAGCAGCCCTTGCTTGAAATTCATGCTATAGATCATTACTGTTAACCAAAAAAAAAAAAAAAAAAAAAGAGAGAGAAAAGAAAAAGAAGAAAGGGTCGATGTCTGTATCTCCCTTTTCTACAAAATGGAGTGGAAAAAGCCTTTAAAACTTACTTGGTCTTATCCTCAAGCGAGTTCCTCCCCCAAAGATGGCTTTGTTTCCATAACTGTTCACACAGTATTTGCCCTCACAGCAAAAACCCTGTAAGTCATGTCTCCCCTCCACTGCCGTGTTGCCTCCAAAGCTGAGGGCCTGGCTCTCGTGGCGTTCCTTTTAAGACGGTCTTCCCCAGCTAACCCTTTGGGAACTCTAGCTTGGACTTCCCCTAAAGGTTTTCCTCGTTGGCGATGTCTTCCAGCTTTGACGGAGAGGACCACTGATTGCACGTGTTTGCAAACAGTGTGACCGCAGAAAAGCTGGCCTTGGTGGCTTTCCCGGTTGCTGCATGGGAACACATTAAAACTCCTTTCCCTTTCCCATTCGAAGAAAAGGGCGGGGGGCGGGGGGCAGTGTCGCAGCTTAGAAGCTTAACAAATGCTCTTTTGGCAGGCTGATAACTCATTTCAAAAAACACTGATCAGTCATACGGACCCAGCTACCTAGGAACCTTGATAAGGCAAGGCCATCACCTCTCCGCAGAGCAGCTTGAAAGACAGGTAACGAGCTCTTGCTTCGCGGAGTGACCACTTACTCTTCCCAAGTGGGCTACCAGCAGCTCCTTGTTCCTCCCCGAGATTTCAGACAACTACCTCGGCATTATCACAGAGGTACTCACTGAGTTGCACAGAAAGTCTGGTTCCATGTCCAAAGGTGAGCGTGCCAAGACCTCCCCCTGTAAATTGCCACAGCCACACACAGCCTTACAACAACCCTACAGCTAGCAGAAAGGAACCATTCTCGTCTTCTGAGGAGGCTGGCATGTGTCTTTCCCTGCTGAGTAGAGAAAAAGTGACAAAGGACAGAATCAAAGCATTCACTCCTGCTCTACAACTGCATCCTTCTCCGGAGACCGGCCTAGTACACAGCTTCTCGTCACCACACCGTGGCCTTGTCCAGAAAGACTGCGGTGCTGCATTAGCACCCCTGCAGGAGCCTATCTATTAAAGATACAAAACTAGCAGCGCTTCCCCCCAGTTCCAGTAACTTGCTGGGCTCTTGCAAAGGGGCCAGCGTGTTGGACGTCCCTGGAGCATGCAGGTGATGTACCCACCAGGCTCATTATGTAGTGCCAATTCCAAATTTCAGATTCTTCAATCATTTTCAAGAGTTTTGGTTCAGATCATGTACTTACTTGGTTTAATGATGAGCCTTGTTCCTTTGCCAAACTGCAGCTTGTTATAGCTAGTTTCTTAATTCACACATAATTTATTTCCTTTGCAAAAACCTTCCCTGCTCTGTGGTTCTATGTGAAGCAGAAAAACATCTGATTTCTGATGATTTCTGAATAGGAATGAATCCAGATTCCCCCATCCCAGACTTACCTATCCCAGTGAGAAAAATCTAGGCACATATTTGGAATCTCATGAAAAATGTTACCATTCTAGAAGCTACCTGGATAGGAAAAATTTTTACCTCCTAACTACAAGCTTACTTTCTTTTTTCCTCACAAATTAAAGTATAAAGGAGTTTGCAAAATAGGTGACAGTACTTGTCCTTGCAGTGAAACAATTAACCATGCTCCATATGCATTTCTGTGATGGGTATGCATGTTTCAACTGTTCATATGTATAAATTATGTGGAATAAAACACATTTCCGTGAATAACTTATTTTTTTTAAATTTGTAGAGATTCAGTAATGAATACATCATGAATGAAACCCCACACACGACTCCTTCTCCCACCACATCAGAGCATAAAGCACTTACAGCATTTTACATGGAATCTAGATCAAGTCAAGCCTGTACATAGTTTGTACAGCCTGTACACATTTTGGTGCCCACTAGGAATACCCTGACTTTCCTGCCATCACTTTTTACATTTTATTTTTCAATTCTCAGTTTTCCCGTTCTCCCCTTCTCCCCTGCCCCCCAAATATTTACCACCTTTTTGGAAAAGGGACAAATTTGTCACAGAATTCAGCAGAATCCTGACTTTACCCCTATGAATCTAAGGCCAAATCCATCAGGAATACCATTATGATCACAGATCAGAATGTATTGTAATTATTTAGTCTGACTCTAACATAATAAAGGCAGGAAAATTGAGTGCAAGATTCCTGCAGTATTTGAGGTCCTCATTGTAGAAGAAAAATGACACCCTGTCCATACAATAAACCCTATGTATTATATACAAGTAACTTCATCTGAGTACACTCCCCAAAGAGTTTTGGAAAACCCCAAATGCTTTTTATTTTAGTTCAGAACAAGTGAAATTAACCCTTCAAACTGTAATTCAATGTCCTTCAGTAAATTTGATCACGTTATCCTACTGAACCTAGGCCTCCTGGCCTTTGTCCAGCTCCTAGAAGAATTCCTTAGGACTTTTGATTTCTCACTTCTTAGAATAACCCAGTAATACCTTTGAGCTTTTGACTTACAGTTTATTTTCAGCATTCTATTTTTCTTCCCTAGTACTTTTTTTTAATCCTGAAAGCCAGAGAGTTCTTCACATTGTGAATAGTATAAAGAGAAATAGGTAAAAATATGGAAGAATGTCAGTAACTAGACAACACTTACTTGGTTTCACAACTAATAGTGTCCCCTGCCCAAGTATTTGCTTTCTTCCTGCTGCCGTTGCACTGGCAGATATTCCTCTACAAAAATCAGGTCTGAAGTTTGAACCTAAGAATTTCTAGTCTAAAAGCACCCAGGCAGCTTCAGAACCTTACTGTAATGAAAAAGTTGTGCTTTTCATGACATACATACACACAAAGGCATGTTTAGACAAATATTTTATGGGCAACGTCATTTAGATTACTGAGTTGCACTGAATGGACTTCCACCAAATCTGGGATGTACTGAAATACTAAGTTTTGAGACCACTACTTTTATTGGAAAACTTACTTGGAAAGATGGACAGGCGAGTTCCTCCACCAAAAGTGAGCTTTCCATAACCACTACCAGTTACACTATGGTAAGTCACTTTACATAAACCTTTACTGGAAGAATTTAACAGATACCCAGTTGCCACAGAAAAGTAAAATTTAACATTGCCTTTGCAAAATGCTTAGGAGCCTATATGAAGCAAAATATTCTTGCTGTGTTGTTGTTTGTATCCTGAAGAGTTTCCTTTTGTTGGTTAAAAATATGCCAAACCACATCTTAAGTCAGAAACATTATCACAAACAACATAACAAAATACTCTGCTAGCCATATTAGTATATATTTTGGGCTTGTAAAAGCAAACAAGCTGCAAGTTTTACTATTTTTTTTTCCTTTTGAGATATTTCCAATAAAACACGGATATAAAAAGAGGACAGCATTTAGCATGCAAAATTTCCAGAGCACTATTGTATCAATATACGAATTTCAGAAGAATTAAAGAAAAAAGATTTGTCTGAGTTAATTCACACCCACCACCCTTGTAAGATTTGGGAGGACCACAGCACTGGGGATAAGAAAAATCAATACTGAAGGGTGTTTCATTCTTATGGCTACTCCCCAGAACAGAGACAAGGTTTTGTGAGCCTCCAAACAAATCAAATACTTCAAAAATAACACATAGAAGTGAATTAGAAAAACTGTGTTGATACTAAAAGCTGAACCTTATAAATAGAAGTTAATTTTTTAAGGTTTATCTATGAAATACTTCACTTCTCACTTACTTGGCATTACAGCAATTCTTGTTCCCTGGCCGAACGTCAATTTCCCAAAGTTTACTGTATTCACACAGCCAGGAAGTGCTTTACAAAAAAACCGTCCAGAGTAATATAATTGCTCTCTTAACTCTTCTTCTAAAGGAGAACTTAGTCGAACCCAATTAGCAATATTAAATGATGATATCCATATGTTATTACTGAATGTGACCCATGATTTGTTGAAAGAGAATGTGCTCAATCTATTAGATATAAATTCTCTACCTATAAAAACAATAATAATAAGTTTAATAAGTTTCTTCTTAAAACACCTGTAGAAATATATGTCCCTTTCTTTTCTTTTCTTTTCAATTTAAATTGGAAACTAATTTCTCTCACCAAGAGGTATTTATCTATCCACACAATCTTATCTATATTTCTACTTTGAAGTATAAAAATATTTGCAAGGCATTTCTTCACCATGAAATAAAAATGTGACATTGAGGTCAGTTTACTTCCATTCCCAAATGTAAACTACGATTTGCAGGGAGGACTCAGCACAATGATATTTGCAACAAAAGCTTTAAGGATCTCAATTTCTACTAGTATCTAATTCAACTGGCAACTGTAGGGTCATCTCTGGCTTGAAATCCAGAGGTAGCTGCTCCATGGGAACACGGACAACATCCAGAACATACTGTAGTAAACTAATGCTTTTCCTGTTTTAAGGTTGTGTCACATCCAATCACACAGGTAGGAAAAGTCTCACTCACCCTAACTATTGAGGTGAGACGAATTCCACCTTTTTCCTGATTTTTGAAGCCATTTGGAAATAAGAGGAAGGCAAATACTTAAGGAAAACACTAAGCTCTTATCTACTTGTGTACAAGATCTAATTGTTTCCCTTTGTACAAAAATCTAGACATACTGGTGTTTTCTGAACATTAAATAAGCAAATTGCCAAAACAGTAAGAAAAATAACTGTTGGAAGCTACAAACACTCAAAAATATTTTTCATCAATGAATTTCAGAAATCAAGGGCCCCAGGGAAGGACATTAATATAGTCATAACATTTGACATTTCAGTGCTGCTTAAATCTAAATGATGTGTAAATTAAAAGGTAAATTTCTTGGAATATTAGAAGATGAGTACTCAAACGTCATTTCACAAAATACCCACGTGCGGATGTTCCTTCCCAAAACTCAGATTAAAACAATGACCCAAATCATCGCTTAAACTCTACAGGAAAAAGTACTGGACTCAATTTCATCTGCAGCACACATCTGATGCATGCAACCCTCAAAAACACAGGCATTTGGTTCTTGTAATCTTGAGGTTTTCCTTTATGCTTACATGATTTTACTTTAAGGTACTTTCCCCTTCCAAATTTAAGCTTTTGATTGCCACCTCCAAAGTTACACATGGCACAGAACTTCACAAAATCCTGGCCATGGAAAGTTTTCTCCCTGCTTACTCCATTTCACTATGAAACTGGTAAGAACAGTCTTTGAACAGTCTTGCTTTCTATCCTCCATATGTTGCAAAGAAATTGAGACTATATGTTCAAGGAAATTAGCTATCTTGAGACAAAACGGGGGCATATTTTATACATTTTGGTTATCTAAGTTCAACATAGATGTCCTAGTGTCCCTCTGAAATAAGTGTAAAGACATAGGCATTTTTCAAGGACAGTTTCCATCTTGAGATGAGCCCAAAAAAAATCTGCTCCAAACTCCAGTGATAAAGACAGAAGCAAAACCGACCTGATCTAAAAATTTGACTGAGTACTTGATGTTAAAGGAAATAAACCTGGATTTTCAAGATGAACATTCATTTATTCTTTATCTGAAACATGACACTTTCACTGACCGTTTACTGCTGTCACTTACTTGGAAGAACGAAGAGCCTTGTTCCCTTTCCAAAAATGGCTGATTCATAGGCATCCGCAGAGTCCACTGTGACAAAGAGCTTTACAAAAAATGCTGGCAGTAGCTTTTGACTCAAAGGAGTTTAACTTTGATTTGTACACACAGATTTTTCTTTTCAAGGCTTCTAGACCAAAGCCATAGTTAAAAATTCTCATGGAATTTCACTATTTTATGATATTTTTCCCCTACATCATAATATATGGGATCTTGTCTTTCACAAGATTGTAGTTGCATCCTTCTGTAATAACAGCGACTGTAGAAGTTATAATAATTAACTGTAACCAAGAAGGTGGATAAGAAAAAATAGGACAAGAATGGATTTTTTTTTTCCTTTTCCATGCTAATTCCTCCATCCACTTAAGTTAGTGCAAATTTTATCCCAATTTATGGTAGCCTGCAGCACTAAGACATCTCACATTAAGCTGTTTAACCTTTTCCCTCCTGATCCATCTGTAGCTATCTACCAAGATATTTGCTGAATACAAAGATAGCGCTTCAGTTGGACCTTTTTTTTTGCTTTTGAGATGCCCCTCCTACACACACACATTCCTCAGACAGCACTGAAATGATTGCCAACCCTTAAAGATTTATTTCTTTATTAGATATGAGTTTGCCTCTGTTCCTTCATTCCCAGTACTGGAAAAAACAAAACACTTCCATAATCTCCTCCCTTCTTAGCTGAAACCGCAGACAGACACTCTACACAGCAACTTAGTCCCACTCTGAATCCATTTTGATTTCACTAGACTCTCATAGAGTCCTAGAAACTGGCAATACATATCCAAAATTCAGTACTATTGTCACTTTCTTGCCTGTACATGACTAGCTACATAACAGTAAGACAGAAAACTTACGTGCAAGTGTTGCAGTGGAACACTGTGACAGCATTATTTACTATAAAAGGGTTTCTTTTATATTCTCCTATTATACTTAGGTTTATCTTTAGAAGAATCCCTGTCCCAGAGCTAAGTATATATCCACTCCCAGCATTTTCACTGCCGTGAAAGTTATTACCAAACGACCTCAAAACACCACTCAAAACTAAGATTTAAAATCTATGAAAACTACCTAATTCCACACAACTGTGCACTGGTCCCCACTGGTTACTCTGGAATGATCAGATTCTATAATGTTCTTCAGATCTGGATTTACTCTTAAGCGTGTCCCTTACCCAAAGATGAATTTTTTAAAACTAGTGCTGCCACCATCGTACGAAGCATTACAAAAATCTAAACTTCTAATTTGCTTGTGTTGTGAGTTCTTGTAGCTTGAACAGGGAGAATTATTTTTTCTAGCCTTGATGTAAAACATACACTGTTCTTTAAGGAAAATTCAAAGTTCTGCTTCCAAAATCCCAATTTAGAAAAGCTGAGATAGCCAAATGCTTCTGTCGCCCACCATTTTTTTTCTGACAATTCTCTAGTAGACTTTCATGGTAAAACTGCATAAGCACACCATTTTCCACTTATGATAGGCACCCTACAGAGGTTTCTGCTCTGCAGTAGTGGCAATTTATTCGTGTTTGGGAATTTTGAATGGGAGCATGTCACTTGGAAAAGCCATCCTCATGTTTCCCTAGGTAAAAATGAGCAGCTTACATGAATGCTCTGTTAGATGTGTTTCATACTCAAATATAAGCTTCTCAATTGTCAAGCCCACCGCAGCTCGGCCCTTTACAACAACACTTCTTCCGTGCTTTCCTGAAATGTGAGATGTTTTCATTGCACATTATGAATTGTAACTGTTTTTTATCTCATAAAAGTATTGACAATGTTAATTTGCTAATTAAATCCAGGAATTAAGTATTAAAAACCATGAAAGATACAATAACAGAGGCAGAAAAAACAGCCATACCTTTTTCTACTGATGAAAGATAACTGATACAGTTGTGATGAAAAAAATCATTCCTCAGTAGCTCTGCTAAGGTAATAGAATATGTGTAGATTTTCTTTAGTGTAAAAGAAACTTTATTCTGCAACTTTTCCTTTGCTCATAAATGCAAGCTTTTCAAAAATTCATTTTCTTCCTGTACCAAAGTCCATGGAGAATAAAAACATTCTGAACAGATATTCAGGATCAGCTGAAAAATATCTGAGCATCTTTTGCAGAATGGCTTTGTCAATCAATTCCACTCTAGTCAAGCACTCTCAAGTGCATTCATGTCGTAAATAAAAGAAATAAAAATATTAGAAGCAGCTCCTCAGAATTTTTCTTGTGTAGCACAACAGAAATTATGTTCTTACTCAACATTATAATCGATGGCTCGAAGAGTAAATGTGGATCCCACTCAAGAACTAAGCTTCTTTCCAACTCTTAACAGAACAGTGTGATACCTCATGCAGCTCAATTTTTTTTTCTTTAAGTGAGCCATAGTGTAGCTTACATCTGGAAGTTTTCTTTGAGTGCCATTGCCAGATTCCAGATGTGCTTAACAACATAAGGTGAAAGATTAGATAGATAGATAGATAGAAAGAAAGAAAGAAAGAAAGAAAAGATATATGCAATTATTATTACTCGAATTGTAAATTTAGTGGTCAGAAATCTGTGTTTGCCCACGCAAAAATGCTTTATATAAAGATGATTTGGAGATAAAGTTCCTACTAAAGTCAAAGATTTTCAACTAAAAGTAGACTGAAGAGTGGAGAGGAAAAACTGCTCTGTTCCTTATAGGATGAAAAGCAGCAGATCAAATCACTGAACAGTTTCCCTAGAGTTCTAGATACACAAAATTGTTAAACACATGGAAACTCTCCCATGAATGTGAATATAAAGTATATAAATAAAAGAGAGAAAAAAACAAGAACAGACCTATTCTATCCTTCTGCTTAAGTTCTCTCCTCCTCCTCCAAGTCCCTGCAACATTTGGATCTTTAGCAAGTTTTCATGAATTTAATTTCTTTCTCCCATTTCAAAGATACTGGAAACTAAAGAATAAGTCATTTTACCAGAGTCCTATAGCAAGTAGTCACCTGTAAGGCCAGCCCTTCAACGTCTTTCTTCCCTTTGATTGACTATACCCAAACACATCCATTCAGGAAAGCCTTCACTACTTGTGAAGGAGTCACACCCCTCGGAACAATTGTTGTGACCATGGTATACCTAGCGAAGACAGCCCTTCATATCACAGTCCAATGAATTATAGAAGCATTACAGCTCTGACACAGGTCTGTGGTATGTAAAATTCCGGGACAATAGAAAACAAATTTTACCTGTCTCAAGAAACAGCTGGCTCCATAGGCAGGACTTCAGCTAAACTGAAGCAGGTTTCTACTCTCATAGTGAGAAACCTCCGTGTAGAAACCCTCAAAGTTCAAAGGAGCAAAGGGCTTCCCAAGAACAAGATGGTTCCTGAGTCCATTTCATCTGTGGTTTCCTAGATGCAGCAACTTGACAATTCCTTCAGCCCAGGGCACCAGACAACTTGGCACTTTGTATTCAACTATCCAGCATGAGATCTCCTTAGCCTCTTCATTGCCCAATGCCGGAAAGTTTCTACCACATTTCTTGCTGTTTCAGACATTCTCCTTGTTTAGCAAGAGGTCCATATCTTTGAAAGACCCTAACCTGCTTTTAGGCATAACAGTTTTCCATGGCAATAGCTTTCCAAGTTCATCCCTGAATTCTGACAACACATATTTCCTTCAGCTAGGACAGGGTGACTACCACTAAGTTTCTTGAATAACTTACATTTCATAGTCTTTTAGAAGCACTAACTAATTTCAACAACACTTCTGAAAGCCTTTGCCATATTCTACTCTTTCTTTTGTTATAAATCACTTGTTTTTCTATACAGTTATTTTATCTTTCACCTCAGAAGAAAGTTTCTTTGATTGTCGCTTCAATTACTGATCTTCTCTCACACCTGCCTGCTGGACGTTCTGGTCTGTACATAATATCTCGAGGATTACACATGTACACCTGCTGGCAAGGGTGTAAAAGAAAATAAGTTTAGCATGTGGTGTGTGTGAAGATGGCACTCACTGTGCTTTTTTTTTTCTATTTGATCTGTTTACTGGTATTCATCAACTTGAAAACATTATCAGAAAAATAAACACTAATCAGCAGGTAGCTAGAGAGATCAAGGGAAAAACAAAAAATAAAAAAGTTTACATCAATATACCCAATCTTATCAGAAACTTTGAGAACCGTTTAAACCCTTTAGAAAAGATATATACTCCCAATTCCAAATGCTACCTTTGCATAAGAGGACACAAGCACATGCAATAAGAATTATGAATAAGAATTAATAAGAATTACAGCGTTCTATGTGTTTAAGCAGTAGGAAGAAAATAACCATCATTAAAAGGCATCACACCAGGACCTATTTTAAGAGCAAATCTACAGCAAATAGCCCTACTTTCCAGAAATATTGTGCACATGAGCATCTCTACCTGCTAGTGGGGAAGGCCTCTAGCTCTAAAAAGCAGAAAGATATCACAAGAACAAAGACAGAAGTAAGGGTAACATTGAGGATTTGATACGTGCATGTTCATGGAGTTGAATTGAGTGTTGGAAAGGGGTTCAGAAAGGTATTCCCATTCTTTGGATATGATTGGAGTAAGTATTTGCTTGCATTTTAGGATTTTGCCAAGGGATATAGAATCCTATATGCCAGTCAAGGCTGATCTAAGCACTTCTTTCTGTAACAAAAGCTACAAAGGTGTTGATAGTGTCTCTGCTCTTCTTCCCTTTTGTGATATTCTCCTTGGCTCTGAGAAGTCCAAGGAACTAAAAGAAATAAGACTAGGATTTCTGGCTTGTGATGGGAATGCTCATACAAATGCTAGAGCCTTTCTGACTGCAAAACTTAACCAACTTTTGTGTGTGCAGTAGGCTGGCCACAGAAACCTTTGAGCCATTTAATGCATCTTGCTTGGGGATTGCCACAGATTTCTGCAGCACCAAAAAATATTTGTGCTGGAGACACAAACATCCTTCTCCCAATATATAAATAAAAATATGAAAGAAAATGGCAAATATTACGGCTGTTATTCAAGTGCTCTTGCTCTATGGAACTCTCTTCCATTTAGCCTTTGGAAAGACGTTTTATTTAGGGTGTTTTGACACTTTCTGCCACAGGAGAGAGCTATCTGCTTGTAACTTGAACTTGCTCAGCAAAAAAAGACACCCAGCTGTTAGCTAGTAAACTCTCTCTGTAAGACCTACAAGGGGAAATAAAGTTAAACTTCATTTACTGGAGGTGAGTGTTTGTCTGAAAGCACTTTAATGCTTTAAGTACAAACTGTGGGTGGCATGTTTCCTCTTATAAAGAGAAGATGTAACAAACAGTGTGCTGTGATTCTTTGGGAGCAACAGGGCTGAGAAGCTGTTTGGAGGTGAAACATTTGACAGCAAGCTCTCAGAGTTCTTGGTTGCTATAGCACTTTCACTGTCTCTCAAATGAGAAGGGTCTGCAGAAAATGCATGGCATGCAACACCTTCCTGTTATCAGGCAGAGATGGAGAGAATACTCTGCTTCGTACCAGAGAAATGAATGGATCTATTCTATCTGGATGTTTGCAGGAGGAGAAAAGAAAAAAGTAAACTGGGTTAACTGGTGTAACTGTTCAGTGTTCTGTTGGTAGAAATGCAGATGTTGCATCTTGTGACTCACTAGGCTCTTTGAACCTCTCAGTGTTGTCCTCCTGCCTATAGGATGTAGCTAAAGATAACTGGTTTCTTGGCAGCAGTTGCAGTTTGGAGGAGAAGCTGTGAAAATGACAAGCAGGAGAACCCTAGGAGAGATGAAGATGTAGCTTTTGCATACAGACAGCTGCAGACGTTTGCCAGGGAATATCCATGAAGCTGGGGAGCAGTCAAAAAGGACTGCATACTTAAATTGACAGAAAACTTTGTTAGTGATAGGGATTTAAGAATTCATAGTGTTCAGAAAGATCTGAGGCAACTGTGCACCACATTATGAGCAAAGGACTAACAATGGATAAAAAAGAGGGCCAAGCATACTGTGGGGATCCTACTAAGTTAAAATAAGAAAACAATGTAAAAAGAACTAAAATAAATTAGAACAGAACAGCCATAAAATTACATCAAGCAGAAATTTCCTTTGACGTTGACAAAACTGAATAAAGATTGAAGTACTGTTGAGAACAGAATACAGAAATGAGCTTATCTCTCTAAAACATGCTATGCCCTTTAAGCAACTTCTGAGTGATGGAATTTTCAGAAGTTAGCAAAGTAGTTTAGATTTTCACTGGAAATCTGGACAACTAATTTCCTCTTTCTAATGAACTCTTTTATAGAAAAAGAAAATAGCTTTCTGAAGAGCCAGGTCGTAGAAGTTATTTTAAAACTAAAATAAATTTAAAAAAGAAATTGCCATGATGATGCCTAGACAGAAATGAAATTTATTCATATCTAATAAAAAGCACGACACCTGCCTATACATCCATTTGAAACTTTCAGCACAATGGTTGAAATTAAGAGAAATCTGCTGAATGACGTAATTTGATTAAGCACGGTAAATATTGCTATGTTGTGTAAAAAAAGTGCTGCTGATGAAATTGATTCTTTAAGCTTTCTCTTAAAAAATGGGATTGTGCTACAGAAACTGTAATAACACCTAAAAATACTCAGGGAAAATTAATATGAAAAGATTTTGTGTTAATTTTTTAAAAAAGGCACTTTTTCTTCCACATATTTAATAGAGAGGGGTGGATTATACACTCTCCTCTTTGAATCACCACTGACTCATTTATTGAAATCCTGTAAAGAAGAAAACTGAATTATTCAATGCATTGGGACAGGCTTTCTCAACAGTTTTTGCACTGATTTTGATTCTGGACTCCCTGAGGATGCAAAGAATCTCCTATTTACCTTAATGGACCCTAAGCTGGACTTGCTTTTCTTGTGACCCAAGCTTACTATGTAAAAATGAACTCCACACTCTAGCTCTTTAACTTAAAAAGTTACCAAGGAATTTAGTTACCCCATTATTCGAGACCTCTAGTGCATTTTGGGCTCTTCATTCCTTTTCCCATGTTCTGGCTGACCATCTAGGATCAACAAGGTACACAGAGGTAGGAAAACTCTTCTTCAAGAGAATCCTCTTTTGAGATGCCAAACTAGATACGGACATCATGTGTTTTCCATGCTGCTCTAGACATCTGAGGCCATCCTGCAGCTGCACCTGCAATGCTAAAAGGGCAGAGAAGCTGTGTGTCATCTACTGTCTTCTCTGTACATCTGGTTTGGATTCCTAGGGACGTTCCAAATGCCATGAGACCTTGCTAAAGCTCTCCCTAGCTGTTGTGTGAAATACAAGAAGCAGAAGAACATAGGTTGTCCATTAGGGAAAAACATGAAGAAAAGGGCACACCTTCAATCTATTCACAGTTCTTGCTGGATTTCCTTGAGCAGTATAAGTGACACTGATCCTCCCTCCTTACCTCAGAAAACAAAACATCTGAGGACTACGAGCAAAGTTTTTGGTCAGGAGGTCTCTCAGTCCCAGTATAATGATAAACACAGCATTTGCTTTCTTTGTGTAGTCATCTGCAAGAAAATAATGGATTGTGACAAGCACGTAATAGGAAAAGACAAAATTTCTCTTTCTTCCACCTTAGCTGATCCTCTGACTTCTGATGCTGTTTGTTTACTTCATTGGAATGATGTACTCAGATCCACCAGATCATTATTTCAGGAGAGGCTGAAAGCCCTTCTGCTTCCCATGCTACTTGTATTCTGTCTAGCATTGCTTCATACATGCAATTACTGATAATATTACATTGAGCACAGAGCTGAGCAACATCCTCTCCATCTTCAGCTCACAAAGACATTTAGGTTCCTATTTGCATTTGCAATCACTAGTAGTTTCGTACAGCAAGACTGATGTGTTGCACTTTTACCACTTGCATCCCAGCTGTTTGCCAAACTCTAGTCAATGGAGGAAGATATCTCTTAGGTAGTTTAGAGAGGCACGAAGCACATGCTGAAGCTTTTTCTGTAGACAATGGAATGACATAGCTATCTGGTGATAGAGGGAAAAAATTCGACTCTCAACCTCTGTAGATGTACACCCTGGAACGTGTGCTGATGAAATCTTCTATGCTGAAACTTCAGTTGTTTACTGAAAGTGTAGTCCTATCTCCTGGTTTTGGAAAGTAGAAGGTGGAGTGAGAAGCTTTCTTTGGACAAGAAAAGTTAGAGAGTGAACGTCATGCCTTTTCCTACCTTTTGTAATTGCTAGAGAAAAACCTTTGAACTTGCACAGCAGGTGACAGGTATAAAGCTTCATAAAGCAGCAATGCTACTGACAGGAAGGGGAAGAAAAAAATCTCTTGCTGACACATGCCAGAGAAAGGGAGAAGACAGCTTTGAACAGTTATTCTGAGAGAGTCATGTAAAATGTCACTAATAAAAAGCTTAGTCTGTTGATTCTCATCACCTGGGAGGTAATGTATGATGATGTATTGATAGGATGCTGTGTAAGGAGAAGATTCTTCCCATGGAGAGAAAACATAAGTACTTTCAAAGGTATCTAGGAAGCCATGCACAATCTTACCCTCATTGCAATAAATGCCTGTAACTTCTAGTAGACTTTGATTACAGCTTTAATGATTATGGATAGGCTGCTTACTGTTATGTACCAGATCAGCATCTTCTTTCATGACCTCAGTTTCTTAAGTTTTCCCACACTGATCTGATTCCCAGCAGTGCACAGGGAGGTCTGAAATACTTAACTATGGAGGTATTACACAGGCCCTGAATTTCTTCATCATGCAAATGAGGCCTCGGGTGTCCTACGCTTATATGGCTGGGCCTCGGAAAAATAGAGACTGATGTCCTTATCTGGCTGATATATTTCTGTGTAAGTCAATGCTGTGTCCCTCAGTAGTCACACATCTGTAGATCTTTCACTTTGTTTGGACTGTGTCACAGGATTTTCAGTCTGCCAGTTCTTTCAGACCCAACCAAAGGCCACTCAGGAAAACTCCACTCCTTGATTTGCACAAACGTCCACAAATGGTATTCCGAGTCTGTGTCTTGCCTGTGAGACTGGAAAAGGTTTGATGTGGAGCGCAACACAAAAAGTTTAGGGTGTTATCAGCAAATCAGGATAGAAACACCAGCAAGCAAAATGACTAGTTTAAATTATTGTGGTGGAATGAATTTAAAAAGCATTTTACTGTTTTTGGAACTGCTGTGCAAACATCACTTGTCTTCTGGATAGGGTGACAGTCTTCATCTATGTATCTGCAGGATTTGAGGGACTCGCCAGACAAAGGTTATTTAAACAGACTTTACTACACACCCTTTGTAGGGACTGTCTTGGAGCTAGCAGTATGTCAGTATCTGAAAAATCATATAAGCTCCCCCCTCCAGGATGTGGTTAACATATTTTTCAAAATAAGGGGGCGTTCTCCTTGCATGGTACGATTTAGTCATAAGCATTAACCACAGCATCCCGCCTGTTGCTTGCAGATGAGTGTTGGGGTCTTTTAGATGAGTAACCAAGTTGCTATGAAAACTGTACCACTCTACCAAACCACTGTATTTTACTTCCTGTTGGCCCCTTTCTAGTACCAATGAGTGGAAAAACCCAGCATGTTTTCTCCTTTTCTGAGATCGGTATTTTCATTCCTACTGCCCATATCAACCCAACTCTTAACTGATTTCTCTATAAACACATCTCCCTTTTTGCTATGATCCAGAGTATCTTGGTTAGGTCTCTTCAGAGGTATCTGAAAGACCAAACCTCATTCAAGCCCCCTGAGTCTAGAATTTCATGCCCCTCCTGAAACCTTTCAGTATGCCAAAGAGACCCTTCCTTTCCATGTTCAAAGCCTAGAAAAGACAAATTCAGCCAAGGGGAAATATAGGCTATCAAAGCTGGATTTCTAGATTGCATTGGTCATCAGACAGGACAGTTGGATTTCAGTAATGTCTATCCCAAATTCAGAAGAAAAAGCACAGCACAAACCACAGAACATTTTGGCATAGTAAAACTTTATTTTGGGTAAACCCAAAACGCAGGAGTCATACATTTTGTAAAAGAGACACATGGTAAAGAAATACAAATTAAAGTGTTGCTGTGGTTTAATATTATCTGTTTGAAGTGAATCACTTCAAGGATCTTCACAACACAGATCTTTGCGTTTACACTAGAAAATTATTATTATTGAAGCTATCTAAAAACCATTAACACTAAATGATATCTACTGTGCCTGAATGCTCTAAGCTGTAAAACATCTCTACAGTAAGTGGTGTAATTTGCCTATAGACAGGGTTTTAAAAGGGTCGTGAATCTATAGTGAAATTCTGATTTTTCAAAACTACCAAAGCAATTTTGTTGCTTCTATGCAATGTTCAGAGGAGTGGGGATATCAATTTCTACTTAGGAGAGAGATAAGGAAAATACACACTCTTCCGTTCACTGGGAAAAAGAAACAGCAAAAGCAGCTACAATTATTTTTACAACGACAGAAACTAGCTAAGCAGGATGCAACAGTATAATATGCCTAAGAAAACTTCCAGATAGCATTAGCTGGAAAGCCACATGACAAAGTGAAGGGACTGATAAATCTATAGGGACCCAGGGGAAGGTGCAGAGTTGTGCTCTCAATACTTATTGTCAGTAGATTTGGCCTATGCTGTTGAAATTGCTGAGGGTATACACTCTCTCCTTCTGTTCCTTAGACTATTGATGGCAATCTTCCTCAACACCTGGAAGGACAAAGTGTGTTTTAAAGTCTTACCCACATTTAAGGCAGATGGGCCTATGTGACACCATTTGATTGCTGTTAGAGAGGTAGACTCACAAAGCTTAGGTTAGACCATTTTTCTACTTTTCTACTTTTCATTTTGCTACTTCTGGTACATTGACTTTTAAAAAAAATCTCTCTCTTACTCCCTTTTTCTCACTCCTTCACATGTTTAGTTTTGAGAAGCCTCACTTTTGACGACTCATTCACTTTGGTTTTTCTCCAGGCTTTGTGCTCTGCCACTTGAAACAGTCAGTGAGAGATTTCCTGGGTGCTTCTGATAAAACTTGAGGTGCTCTGGCCTAAGTAGAGGCAAAGCACGTTTGGGGATCAGCCAGAAAAGAAAAAAAAAAAGAACTTTGGACACAGACAGGTACTACTTTCTTTTTTTTTTCCTTTCCTTCCTTCTTTCTTTCCCCCCTCCCCCCCCCCAGAAACCTATAAAAGTCAGTCAATGGAAAAAGGAGGATAGGAGCAAGTATCACTCCTTGTATACAAAACCAAGTGGTCATTCTGGCATCTGCTTCCAGTATTTCCACAGATCAAGTTACATATTTTCCTACCTCAGAAAAGAAACAACTTGATACTCATGAGCGTATTGAAGGCGATGCTTTTTGCCAGCAGGACTCTCAAACCCAGCACAGCCATGGACAGCATGTTCACTTTCTCTGTTTTGATACCTGCTTAGTGAGAAAGAAAAGAGGGGAGAGATCACGATCTAGATTGGGATATTGGAAGAAAGTGGGGAAAAAAAACACAAGTCATTGATTCAGAGAAAGAAACAGCAACAGAGGACAATAGACAGTAGAGAAACATGACACCAGCATGGAAGAGATGAGATGTCTGTCTAGATCAGTTTTTGCTTCCTGTTAATTATTTACTGAAAGCAAAGCTTGTCTGTTATGCTCTTGTTATGTTCTGCTACACTGAAAAAGACAGTTGTTTTTGATAAATATGTATTCTGATTCTTCTCCACCCGAGAAAATATATTTTCATGCGTTTGTATCAGTTTCCAACACAGTAACATAACTTAACAATCCCTTTAGGCAACTACCTTTTGTAGACGTGTCTGTGATGTTGCAAACATTCACTGTTACTGGTTCTTCAATCTCCTTTTCTGTAGTGTGATTAAAAAAAAAAGGCATTATACAAATTATACAATTTTTTTACAAGATTGAACAAAGTTCAACAGATGAGCAGTACTGTGTGAGACTCAGCTGGCAGTCACTATTTCTGACAATCTCAGGTGAAAATTTTGCTTTACATGCAATTGCAGCAAACAAAAGATTCCTCAGTTGTTTATCTTTTTGAATGAACTTTATGAGGGCAAAAAAAAAAATTACAAAATAAGTGATTTTAAGCAAAAATGAAACCACTTTCACTTTTTGTTGTTTTTAGAAAAGCAATTTCAGGATACCTTCTAGCAGGTATTCTATCAAGAAGTATTGGGTCTTTAGTAAACATAAATTCACAAAGAAAGTGCCTGAGGACTAGAAGAAAGCAAATGTCACTCCAGTCTTCAAAAAGGGCAAGAAGGAGGAATCAGGGAACTACAGACCAGTCAGCCTCACCTCCGTCCCTGGAAAAACTTGTCCTGGATGCCATCTCTAAGCATGTGAAGGATAAGAAGGTGATCAGGAGTGGATAGCACGGATTCACAAGTGGCAAATCACGCTTAACCAACCTGATAGCCTTCTATGAGGGAATGAATGACTGGGTAGATGAGGGCAGAGCAGTGGATGTTGTCTACCTTGTTTTCAGCAAGGCTTTTGACACTGTCTCCCAACACCTCTTCATAGGCAAGCTGATGATGAAGTACGGACTAGAGGAGCAGTGAGGTGGACTGAAAAGGCTGAATGGCAGAGCTCAGAGGGTTGTCCTCAGTGGTGCAAAGTCTAGTTGGAGGCCTTTAGCTAGTAGTGTCCCCCAAGGTCAATATGGGGTCTAGTCCTATGCAACTTCACTTCATCAGTGACCTGGGTGAAGGAATAGAGTGCCTCCTCAGCAAGTTGGCTGATGATTCACAACTGAGAGGAGTGGCTGATACCCCAGAAGGCTGTGGTGCCATTCAGAGGGACCTCAACAGGCTGGAGAGATGGCCAGAGGGGAACTCATGAAGTTCAATAAAAGGAGGCACAGAGTCTTGCACCTGGGGGAAAAAACTATGCACCAGTACAGGCTGGAGGCTGACCTGCTAGAAAGGAGCTCTGCAGAGCAGGAGATGTAGAGTTCCTGGTGGACAAGTGGACCATGAGCCAGCAATATGCCCTTGTGGCAAAGAACCCCTGGACTGCATTAGGAGTGCTACCAGCAGGTCAAGGGAGGTGATCCTTCCCCTCCACTCAACTCTAGTGAGACCACACCTAGAGTACTGTGTCCAGTTCTGGACTCCCCAGTACCAGAAAGACATGGCACTACTAGAGCCAGTACAGCAGAGGGCTACTAAGACGATTAAGGGACTGGAGCATCTCTCCTATGAGGAAAGGCTGAGGGAGCTGGGACTGTTTAGCCTGGAGAAAAGAAGACTGAGGGAGGGATCTTATCAGTGTGTTTAAATATGTGGAGGGAGGGCAACCAGAGGATGGGGCCAGTCTTCTCAGTGGTGCCTAGTGATAGGATGAGAAGCAACAGGCACAAACTGAAACACAGAAAGTTCTGTCTGAACATAAGGAAAAATTTCTTTACTGGGAGAGTGACTGAGCACTGGATCATGTTGCCCAGAGAGGTTGTAGAGTCTCCATGCTTGGAGATATTCAAGAGCTGTCTGGATGAGGTCCTGTGCAATGTGTTGTAGGCAACTCTGCTTGAGCAGGGAGGTTGGACTAGGTGATATGGAGAGGTCATTTCCAACCTCAATCTTTCTGTGATTCTGTGAATATTATTTCTTTTTTTTTTTCAAGTAGCTCCAAGGACTTAAATAATGAAAATTTAAGACCACCTATGCTAGGTGCTTTTAAATATCTTTCAGCTCTACTTGCTTAAGCATCTAGACGTCTTTCCTATTCCTGCTGGATGCCCAAGGGATGCTTCTCAGAAGGGGCAACAGTAAGTGTTGGAACATTACTACCCTCAGGAATAAGTTGTAATTGTACCACAAAATTGTACCTGCAGATGATGTTCCATTGTCTGCAAAAGTCATGTTTTTGAACTTGGCCTTGCAAGTCACCTCTGTCTCTGGTGTCACCTGAACCACTTTAATAGTACTGTACGTCCCCTCAGATGTCACAATGGGTTCATTCTGTTCATATACAACTTCATTTGAAGATACTTCCAAACTGATGTTCTTTGGATAGAAATTCCTTGCCAAACACACAGCATTCACATTCTTTCCTTCCTTGGCTTTCTTCGATTTAATCGCAACGACTTCTGGTTTAGCATCTTCTCGATTTTCTGTGAAAAAAATACATTATTTGGGCATGACTTTATTCTATTGCAAGCTTACCTGTGAGCTAAGCCATGCACAGTTCAGATACAGTCCAGTTGTGACCCTTCCCTGGCACTGTCATTGAGTCAATGCCTTTTTTGTCTTTATTTCTTGGTGCTGTTTCCAAAAGAGCAGATCAAAGACAGAAAGGATGTATGAGGGTAGGATTGTTGAAGGAGCTTTGATTTCTTGAAATTCTAAGCTTGTTTTTGCCAGAAGATGTGTCTATATATGAAGTCTTTATCTATGTGAATTATTTATTTTGTTAGTGAGGACTGGCAAATGAGAAGGAACTTCTAAGGATGCAAATCCAAGAGTCAAATTATTTTGCTTTCTCAAAAATTTGTTTCCTAAGAATAACGCTTCCATCAAGGACAGCCTTATATGTTCATGAGATATGAGAAAAGAACTGTTTTTTCTTTACTCCTCCCCCCAACCTTATTCTGAAGTGGTTAACATGCATAACCATAGCAATAGTGGTGACAGAGAGAAGGCAGTTTGCTGTTGACCTGTTGTACAAGGCTACTCTAATCAATAGGATAAATGGCAGAAAAGAGGCATTGCTGCTAGAGCGGATGAAAACGTTGATCTTTTCATCAACAAATGCTCAGCTGCAAGAATAATTTTTGTCAAGTAGGAGAGAAACAATCAGAAGTTGTCTCCAGATTGCTTATCTCCACTTCTCCAGAACTTCCTGATACTTTAAACTGAGGGGAGGTTTTCCCCACTATACATTGCAAATAGTGCAAATTATCTCCTAGTCTGGAGACATTTAAAAAGGTAACAGTAGTGGTACTTAGTTCAACAAAAAGTCTCGTATCTGTTGCAAAAAGTATGACTTTTAGTGTTTGTGCACTGTGCTATACTGCTAGTCCCACAACTCTAGGGAAAGTGTGAAGTTTAATGCAGAAATTTGTATAACAAACTGATTTCAAGGGGAAAATATCCCCAGACTTGTGAATCTGATGTCCACGGACAAGTCTCCTAATAGTCATTCTCACCTTAGTGTGCCAGTCTTCAATGGTGGTTCTTCAGGATTAAGATATTAACAAACATCAAAGCATGAAAAACATGCCTTAGAACTGGAATTTTGAAAGACCCTAAAGGATGCAAGTGGTACATTTTCATAGTATTTGGCTTCTGAGCTTCCTCATGCATATTTTGGCAGAGTTGCTTTGAAAATTTTGTATGCATTTTTTCCAGGTTATAAATCATTCAGGAGTGGAATTCTGAATTCTAAGCAACATACAGGAATGCCAAAGCCTTGACAACTGAAAAAAAAGCCTGAATTTCAGCTGCACAGCAGCATCCTTCTAGGCAGATTTCTTATAGGAAACACAAGATGAGTAATGAAATAAGATTACTTAAACTTGAAGGGGTTGTCTTTTTGGCACACATCTGGTCTCCTGAGATCCTTTAGCACCCAACAATCATCATGATTTTTAGAAACAAAATATCTTTACCCTCAAGTCACAGGTAGAGAAACTGAGGTCACTCCACATGCTAATGTTAGGATAAGGTTAGCAATGTGAGTTATAATAAAAATATGAAGCTAAAGGGATTCATCCGGTATGCCTCCATGTCAAAAAGGCTCAGCTTATCACAGGCTACCAGAAAAACATAAAGAATGTACATGTTTTTACATTTACCATAGCTACAATTTGACATGAAAGGAGCACCCTCATGGGTCTCTGTTGCTAAAGAGAGGTGCATTAGGGTTTGAATTCTGCATCAGATGTGTTGCATTCTGCTCAAAAGATCCCTCAGTGCTAATGTTTTATTTTTCACAGGATATCTTTGCAAGTTCTGTTCAAGGGGCTTCAATTCTACTCTAACCCCCGACTCCCCCAAAGAAGAATGGAGGTACGAGGCAAACAGTACTCTCCCATGACTGGCTCTGCTAATGAAAACAAGCACAACTCCATTGCTGTCAACACATACACCAAATAGACACCAAAAAGGAATGGAGTCATTATCACTTTCATTTGACTTATTCAATTGATTCCAAACTCTGGACTTTTTAGTGGAATTAAACTAGTAGAAAAATATCACCTAAGACTCCTTTCAATGCTTTTGTATAGTACCATCCTCCCTCCCCTCAATGATGTCTTTCTAACCCTGATAAAGCAAACTGTCTTAGGAACTTAAATGTGAAACTCCACAGGGGCATTAGTTCCCTTCAAACTCCCAATCATGGCCTTATAACCTAATAATGACTATAGGAAATATTTTAAGATGCTTAAATAAATGGATAGATGTTCAGCCCCAAGCAAACCTGGCATGACAGCAGTCAAGATTTGCCTTGTGGAATCCAAATTCTTTGGCAGCTCCTGAGAAGGGTTTCAGCATATTTTTTAAACTTAAGATGTCGAGTTATTTATCAAAAGATTATGTACAGAAATCCTTAAGTCTCATTTGTGACTTTAAAGCACCGGGGAGGTGGCTTCCTGAATTTTAAGAGGAGAAAGGAAAAAAGTGAAAAACCAAACAGTAGCAGTTCAGACCATGTTAAGGCATAAAGAATACCTACTTTGCTCCACAGTCAGTTGAGTCCCCTTCCCAAAGACAAGAGCAGCAGTATCACACAGTTACAACTAGTAAAGCAAAAAAGGCTCATTTTATGATTCCTCCCACACACTTTTCCTTTCTAGGTGCTGTAATATGGCTTTGCCAGAGTCGTTTAGCTCTGTGCATATCTTGTTATTTGAGAAGAGCTTTAAAGGCTTTTCATGTTTTCTGACATTCAGTATTTCCAAGCAGACAGTATACCAGCAAGCTGCTTCTCTGTTGCAACTCACTGGGGAAAATCCTCAGCGGGAGAAAATTTGCACAATGCAATTGTTGTTAATAAAGATAAATTATTTCTTTATCAGACCCTGCCAGTTTCAACTGAGTCACATTATTCTGCATTACCTGAAAATATAGCCATGAATTCTTACCATTTCTTGCTTTTGTCGGGGTGGGGGAGGCAGGTGGGGACACATTTATATTAGACAGTATAAGCTGCATTGTATCACTACAAAAAGTTGTATCTCTCTTTTCCTTTAATCTTACAAAATCATGGAATTAGCTATATATTCTATCCTGTTACGTGTCTCAGTTTTATTAATGAACATTTTATATAGAATAAACCAGGAAAAACCTTAGCTGTTCTTAATTGAGCCCTCAAGAGGATAATATGCTATTAATGCATGCTTTCTATGTCTTTTTGTGTTTGGGAAGTTTTAAAAGATTCAGGTTATAAGGCATGTAGGTTCTTAGCATCTTTAAACACTTATGAGCATCTGCCAAAGAAATCTAAAACCAGCAACAAAAAAGTCTGGTGGTAAGAACTCTGGAAATTTTTGTTTCCAAATACGAAGTATTTCAGCAGACATTGAGGGACTTAGATAGCTAAGTCCTATTATCTTTTTCTGCCACACATCTTGCCCTAAAGTCTTTATGCAGCTTTTAAAATTTCATCCTAATTTTTCTATTTCCACTCCCACCCTCAATTAGAAAAACAGAAGTCATAGGAACAAAATGGAAACTGCACTCAATTAAAGTTTCATACCATTACTCATAGTATGCCTTTTGTTGCTTTTTTTTTTTATTGCCAGATCGTAATATTCACTATGGGATATTTTACCTCCTCTATTGATAACTGCTAAGTCCATATCAATATAGACTAATACTGGAAATATTGGAAATTTGAGAGTGTCCTGTATTTACAGCTGATGATTTATTGCTTGCAAAGAAAAAATCTTTGTTCAGAGTGGTAACTTTGTATTCCATTGTCCTTTAGGAATTGGCAGTGGGATTCAATTGTCCCAAAACACACATTTACTGCCATGCGAGGTGTCCTGCAGGCTTGGGCAAATATTAGGCAGTGTCTAAGAGAGGCTCATGCCTTTCTGCAATGAAAGTTGGACTCTTTAGGGATGCAAAATGACACTGGACATTTCTCTTAGCACCTAAAAGCCATGTAGACCTCTGAGGCACCATGACATGTTTTTAGGTCTGCATCTTGATATTTAGGACAACAAAGATAACCTAACGAACTCCCCTGCTGGTACAACATTAATATTCCCACAGAAAAGCTTGGGAAGATGCTCCATCAATACTTACAAGCATCAGCCTCCAGAAGAGTACCATTTCCAAATATTAGGGGTCTTGCTCACAGTTCAAGCAGTCACCAAAAAAAACTACCCATCCTGTCTTTTCCTAGGGACATCTGGAACTATTCAGATTGATGTTTCCTGAAAGCCTTTAAGGCACTATTTTAGAGTCTAGACAACTTAGTAGTTAATTCTCATTCATGCTGAGCAGCTTGGATATGAGACAGCTCTGCAAATTTAAGCTCAAAGTTATTTAACTTTCCTTCTCTCCCTTCATGCCAATAAAATTACTTACGTGGTATGCCTAGTAACACTGTGAGCATGGTGCCAGTGCCAAAAACTAGCTTTTCATACCACAGACCTAAAGAGAAGTTCCACAACTTCTCTCTCATGTCAGTTTTACACTGAACAATGCATAACCGCTCAAAATGAGACAGTGAAAATCCACAGAAGCACTGATAAAGTTAAGACATTTCACACTAAACATTGGTCAGAGTGCCATTCAGACTAGGCATAAATTACACTTTGTTAAGCTTCAAAAGTGCACATCAGTGGTGTTTAGAGACTACAGAATAATGGTGATATAAACAGCCAGCCCAGTTGTTTCTCTGAAGCCTTCCTAGGTAGGTACAAGCTGAGGACTCACTCTTAAGCCCTGGCTGTGGAGAGTGTACTCCAGAGATTCCAGCATCAGAAAATGCTTACAGTCAAACCAGATCACAAGATTCCTTTGTCCTCCCCTACCCCCACATTTTAACTTAACTTATAGAAGTAATAATAAGGATACTTACTTGGTTCAACTGTGAGAGTGGTGCCACTTCCAAATATGAGCTTATCTGTTCTCACACTGTTAATACGTAGACAAATAAGTAACACTTTCCTCACTGTACTCAAAAGGTGTGTGTGTAAAACAGGAGGTGAAAATTCAGACATTTTTCTTAATTATCCATGTATATAATTCCATTAGGGTGTCCAGAGCCACATTTTCTACCGAAACTGGGAGGGGAAAAACAATAATCCAATAGTTCAATGATTTCAAATGGCTTGATCCAGGACAGAGCTTCACAGGTATCCCTTTCTTCCGTCTCTTAAAAACTCTATGAGCTCTATCTTTCCATGACAAATGGAAACATGAAAAGAATATTGGATTTGTCTCCTCAAGTAGTTCAAGCTCCTATCTCCTTTCCTCCTTAAGATACATTGTTTTTTTGCATCTTCAAGTTTTCATACAGGATCCTATGCCATTTATATCATTGTGGTACTGTATCCCCAAACACAGTGATATACCTTGTTACAAAAACTGTTTTACTACACAGCATTTTGGATTATACAGGCAGTCACATGATTTCTTGAGTGGTTTCTGTCCCAACATACCACATGAAGAAACAAGACGTGGCTTTCAAAGAAGGGTCTAAAATAAGACAAGAAGGTGAAATTCTAAGTAAATCTATGGGATTATGCAGTACCCCTAAAAAGTCTCATGGAGCTAAGCATGATGGAAAGTGTAAAGTTTTTCAGTACTTTTAGTGCTATTTCAAAGCACTTACCAAAATTCTTCTGAGCTGCAGGAAGCCGTCTTCTTTCTCACTTTGAATTAAGTTTTAATGCTCAGGAGACTGAGGAATGTGCTGGATCTAGGCCCTCTACCAACTCTAAGTTGGTGTCTGGGGGCTATTTGGTGCCTAAGGACATCTTTGCCCTTTTTTTTCGTAAGATGAAAAAGGAAGGGAAATGATTGCTCTTTATTAGAAGAGATATCATGCCAATAGAAGTGGCTATTAAATAATAAGGGAGTTGCTGAAGAGGAAGACACGCTATGTGTGCATACATCTCTCTTTTTTGTGTTAGACTAAAATAATCTAGGATTTCATTTGGCCATTGCTCAGGTAGGGATAAGAGATGTGGTGATTAGATTTTTTTTTGACTGTTGTCCAACATTTTATAAAGAAAGAAAAAATGGAAGTCCTTACTGCAGATACCTTGCAATGCAAGAGTATAAACAAAGCCATGAGGTAATAGGCAAAGTATCATTTAATTGATATACTAACCCCTTGGTATATGCACTGGGGTGTTTGTGCATGTTCTTTCACCATAGAAAAGGGTATAAAGAGAACAATACTTGAAAAATAAATGGATTCTTACCCTGAAATAAAATTTCTCACCAGCTTACCCCATGCTAAGAGCATCCTGCCTATGTATTCAACATATAGATTAAAAAAAAAAAGCTGGGTACAGGGAAATGCAGGTGGTGTAAAAAGGAAATGAGTCAGTGCTACTTTCTAACTACTGTTGAGCGGAGGATAGATGTGAGGGAGAAGGTTTACTAGTATTCGGGGGCGGGGAGGAATGTTCAAGGGAACATAAGGCAATTGTGATGTGTTCAAGGCTTGATTTGCTCAAGTGCCAGAGACACCGTGGGTGTGGGTGCAAAACCTTTAGTTTGATCACCTAGTGGATTGGAATTGAAGACTGCCATTGGGAGGTAAGTTCTCTCACTTGACCATGGGATAAGGAGGCCTGAGAATCCTGCAGCTGGAAATGGCCCCAGGGAGTGGAGTGGCCCATTCTTCTGCCCTAGAGCTAGCTGAGTTCCTTGAATCACTTCATACTGCTGCTTGTGTAAGAGGTTTTTAAGACTTTGTAGTCACAGAGATTGCATCTCTCCATCCTCCATTGCAACCTAATGTCCTTTCAAGGGCTTAAAAATAAATGCAATTACTTTATACTTCCTCTGAGTGTGAGGGGGGTAAATGCAGGCATTCTGCAGTGGAAAGCTTGGGAGATGATCCTTGAAATGGCCTCCAGGGTGGACAAGAGTAGGATGAGATTGCAGCTGTTAAGACCAAAGAGTGGGATACACTGGTCTTGTAGCCTGCAGGAAATGAGTGGTTGTTGAGGGTCTATATCAGCAAATAAAGGAGCGGTGGGAAGAGGTCAGCAGACTGTGCAGTGTCAGAGATGACGAGAAAGAGACTGACTGGATCTTTGCCAAGATCTAGAAGGCTCGAGAGCCCAAACCCCCATCTTAACCATAGGAAGAGCAGGTCATCTGCCTGTCTGGTTGGGAAGTGCAAACACTCATGATGGTGAAGGCTTGAAGCCTGTGACTTCTGGTGCCAGGAGGAAGGCTGCTTCTCCACCTGCAGACTATTACCCCTGTTGTTCTTTCCCGTGGGCATAAACCATACTGCCAGGGGAAACCTGGAAAGTATAAAGAGTGACTACACAGCTCAGGGGGCAAGGGGCAAAGGTATGAGGGTCCTGGTGGGTTTCTCCTCATGTTGATGAGAGGGAACTGCTTGAGGAGGAGTGGACAGATCTGGCACATCAACAATTGGCTGTGCAGATAGCATTGCCAACAACGTTTTGGTTTCTGTGAACATGAGACCCTCTTTTAGGATTGAGGATCGCTTGGAACAGATGGGATTCACTTGATTAAGTGGGGCAAAAGCATCTTTGCCAAGTTTGGCCAAGCATATGAGGAAGTGCCTCAAAGGGTTTTGACAGGTGCATCAGTAGCAAAAGGAAGATTAGGGTAAATGTGGGCCCACTGGTGAATGGTACAGGGAACCTGGTGACAAAAGACATGGAAAAGGCCAAGCTACCCAATGCTTTCTTTGCCTCAGCCTCAGCCTAGTAAGACCTGTCTTCAAGAATCCCTGAGACTAGCGGGAGAGTCTGGAGCAAGGAATACTTGCCCTTGGCAGAGGAGGATCAGGTTAGGAATATTTAAAAAAAAAATCTGAACCTGCACAAGACCATGGGTCCTGGTGGATGCCCCCACAATTGCTGAGGGAGCTGGCCGATGCCATTGTGAGGCTACTCTTGGTTAGCTTTGAAAGTTCATGGGAATCAGGGGAAGTTTCTGAAGATTGGAAGAAAGCAAGCCTCACTCCTGTCTTCAAGAAGGAGGATCAGGATACCTATGGGCCAGTCAGCCTCCCCTCGGTCCTGGGAAGGTAATGGAGCAAATCCTCCTGGAAACCGTTTCCAAACATAGGTAGGATAAGAATCACAGAATCACAGAATCGTTTAGGTTGGATGGGACCTCTGGAGATCATCTAGTCCAACCTCCCTGCTCAAGCAGGGTCCTCTAGAGCATATTGCCCAGGATCACATCCAGACAGGTTTTGAATATCTCCAGGGAAGGAGACTCCACCACCTCTCTGGGCAACCTGTTCCAATGCTCTGTCACCCTCACAGTGAAGAAGTTTTTTCTCAGGTTCAGATGGAACTTCCTGTGGTTCAGTTTCTGCCCCTTGCTTCTTGTCCTGTTGCTGGGCACCACGGAGAAGAGACTGGCCTCATCCTCTTGACACTCCCCCTTCAGATACTTGTACACGTTGACAAGATCCCCTCTCAATCTTCTCTTCTCCAGGCTGAACAGGCCCAGCTCTTGCAGTCTTTCTTCATAGGAGAGGTGCATGGAGCCCTCTAATCATCTTGGTAGCCCTCCGCTGGACTCTCTCCAGGAGTGCCATGTCTCTCTTGGACTGGGGAGCCCAGAACTGGACACAGTACTCCAGGTGAGGCCTCACCAGGGCTGAGGAGAGGGGCAGGATCACTTCCCTCGACCTGCTGGCCACACTCTGCCTAATGCACCCCAGGAGACCATTGGCCTTCTTGGCCACAAGGGCACACTGCTGGCTCATGTTTAACTTGGTGAAGAAGGTGATTGGGCATAGTCAGCATGGATTTGTGAAGGAGAAATCACATATAATCAACCCAACAGCCTCCTACAATGAAATGACTGACTGGGGTGAGCGGAGAACAGTGGATGTTGTTCATCCTGACTTCAGTAAGGCTTTTGACACTGTCTTGCCCAACATCTTCATAGATGAAGTGATTTAGTATGGACAAGATGAGCAGGTAGTGAGGTGGATTGAAAATCTGCTGAACTGCTGGACTCAAAGGGTTGTGATCAGTGGCATGACGTCCAGTTGGAGGCCAGTCATTAGCAGTGCACCACAGGGGTCAATACTGGGTCCAGTCCTATTTAACATATTCATTAATGGTCTGACTAACAGGACAGAGCACACCCTCAGCAAGCTTGCAGATGATACAACATTGGGAGGAGTGGTTGATAGACAAGATGGCAGCACAACCATTCAGAGGGACCTCAATAGGCTGGAGAAATGGACAGAGAGGAACCTCATGAAATTCACCAAAGGGAAAGGCAAAGTCCTGCACCTAGGGAGGAACAAGTACATGCGCACCAGTACAGGCTGGAGGATGGCCAACTGGAAAGCTGCTTTACAGAAAAGGACCTGGGGATCCTGGTGGACAACAAGTTAACCATGAGCCAGCAATGTGCCCTTGTGGCAAGAAAGGTCAACAGCATCCTGGCCTGCACTAGGAAGAGTGTTGCCAGCAGGCTGAGAGAGGTGATCCTTCCCCTTGACTCATCACTGGTGAGATCAGATCTGGAGTACTGAACATTGAAGTTGCAGGCATGAAAGAGAGAACTGAGAAGTGTGTTGGGGTGCCTTATCACAGCTATCGGGTGGGGAGGGTACCAATTCAGAACAAAGATTCTGTGGCACAGCAGTTTCCAGCCTTTGCTTCTGAATACCCTGAAAACTTCTGGCATCATCAAAGGACTTATGGGAAGCCATCTGGGAAGCTTTCAGGAACTTGAGGACGCCTGTTGCTGCCAGAAAAGGATGGCTACAGGAGGCCTTGACTTCTAGCAAGTTTCAGCAGCTCTAATGACCTCTGTAAGCTCAAAAGGCTTTTCACAAAAGGGAGCTTGGAGCTTTTATTTCAGTTGACCCCTGATTAGGGAGGGTCAAGCTCCATTTTAGCCAGTGATTGGGAGAAGCCTATATAAGAGCCAGACCTAGAGTGCAGCTCCCAGAGTGTAGTGAATAGAGGCAGCAGGGAGTTCAAAAGGGGCCAGCTGTTGAGGCCAGTATCCATGTCCTCAGTTATGGTGGTAAGCAGCCACAAGGCATGTTTCCCTAGCGACAATTTGAACAACTTTCCCTGAAACACTGCAGTCCTCGACCCAGAAGAAGAGTGCAGCTTTGCAGGTCTCAGGCTGCAGGGAGTGCTTGGGGGCTCTGTAGGAGACGAGGTAGCTGTGGGAGATGGTCTTACATTGTATCGTATGATTAAGGGACTGGAGCATCTGTCATCTGAGGAAAGGCTGAGAGAGCTGGGATTTTTTAGCATGAAGAGAAGGCTTAGGGTGATCTTATCAATATGTTATCAACATACCTGATGTGGGCATGTAAAGGGGATGGAGTTAGACTCTTTTCAGGGGTATCCAGTGACAGGACGAGAGGCAAAAGACACAACTAGAAACATAGGAAATTCCATTCAAACATATGAAAATGTTTTTAGTGTGGGGGTGGTCAAACCCAGGAACAGATTTTTCCAGAGAGGTTGAGGAGTCTCCCTGTTTGCAGATATTCAAAATCCATCTGGACAGGGTCCTGTGCAACCTGTTCTAGTTTAGCTTGCTTGAGCAGGGTGATTGGACTAGGCAATCTCCAGAGGGTTCTCCCAGCCTCAACTCTTCTCTGATTGTATTAGCTAAACTTGCCTCTTCCAGATACCTGATTTTAATGTGGCACTGCACCAGGTGCTGAGGTGCAGGGATGATTTTTCCAGGATATGATGAAAAGTCTCTTCTCTTTACTGTTAGCCCTGAGTATGTGCTTTATTTTTTTTCTTCTTTTTTGCAGGTGAGGGATGCTTTGCAATGACTCTGTTGTCCTTGGACTTCTGACTGTGGGATTGACCTGATTTCTTCCCTCCCCACCACATATGCTGTGCATTTGCTGCCATGTGCCCTTTGTAAATCTCAGGAAGTGACTTTGAGGAAAGGGTTGGAGGGTCAGTAGATGAAGTAGGTGCATAGAAAGGGATGGTTCACTCTTTTATAGTGCAAGAACTATCAGGTATAAGGCTTGATACAAAAGGATGTTTTGGGGGGGTTTTTTTGTTTGTTTTTTTCATGCAATAGGTTGTTCAGACAGATCTCTCTGCTGGAGGAAGTTATCATTGCAAATGGATAGACGGGGGCAACAGAGGTATGGAAAAACTTTAATTAAATAGAAATTAGTCATTTTTAAGTACAAAGGAACCACATATGATTTAAAGTCCTTGTTCTCATGCCTGATAGCTGTAGGATTACTAGAGTAAAGTGTTCTTTGCAGATTTCTTGCTCTTGTACTCTGCCTCATGCATCTGTTTCTGGCCACTGTTGGATATGGGGCAAAAAGGATCTTTGTTCTTAACTAAGGGGAGTCAACAAATCTTACCTTGTCTGTGCTCTGAGTTAAAAAAAAAAAAGAGAGAGAGAGAGAGAGAGAGAGAGAGACCATAGTGACAAGCTTAGATGGAAGAGAGAAAGAGAGAGAGAAAACACAGTGACAAGCTTAGATAGAAACATCTAAAATATATGTTAAATCCCCACCTGCTCAACCTGACCCAATAGTCACAAGTGTCCAAAATCACATGGTTTGCAAGATTCAAGATCTGCAAGATTTGAACACAGAGAAACTGTCACGGCATAGAAAGATCTTCCCATTGTCATGCTGGGAAGCAAATTTGTGTTTGTGGATACAATTGTCTGAAGAAGAGGCTCTGCAGGGGACCCTGTTCCACCTTCAACTGAAGTTAGTGAGAGAGTCAGTTTGTATACAGTGGTTCAGTCTTTTTCAAACACTGTGGTACGTAGTCCACACAGTGATATACAGTCATACAAAAACATTTGTGTTTTCATTTCAGTGCCAGGTGACTTCTCTTTTGTGTCCTTTGAAGAGCTGGATTTTATTTCCCTCTTCCTCTATACATTTTTACTCCTGAATAAGCGGAAACTGTTGCAGAAAGGTTGCTATATACTGAAAATAAAATTATCAGTATTATTTTTTTGGTAGATGAGATAATACTCACTTCTCACTAAAACATCGCACATACTTGTGAAAATGAATATAGTTCCATTCAGGTTGTTAGAGATATTCTCACTTGAAGGACTTGATTCCTGATTTATTTTTAACAAACTTCCAGAAAGACAGAGACTTTTTAAAGAATATTTGTGTATGAGCTGCCCCAATTATATTAATACTCAATTAAATTTCATTCTACATTTTCTAAGCCTTTATGGACTTATTTATACTGGCACATCATTTTTTCTTGACAAATAAAAATGTGTCAATATTCACTCATTTTTCAGAGCTTATTTTGGTTTAGCTGTTGGTGACTTTTTTTGTCTTCATATGCCAGAAGTTATTTATTCATTAAGGTATGTGATGTTTAATATTTCTTTTTTGATATAGATGATTGCCATTTTTATAAGGGTCTTTGGAGGGCTTTTTTCCTGATTATATAGTCTCATTAGTTTTTTATTCCCAGTTTTTCTAATTTTATGAACTAGATTATTTGACCACTGATTTGGCTATGCTTTGGACTTTTTATTTATTGATATAGAATTTTAGCTGAGTTTGAGAATTTGGGGAACATGCAGTTATAGTTGACTAAAGTTGGCTTTTCATTTGATTTTTATCTGACTTTGATAATTTTGGTTAACGTTTACCTAGAATTGTGCAGCAATTTCTGAATCCTCAAATTTAGCTCTAAGATACAGAAGGAAATAGCAATATTTCATCTGATTCACAAATCTGACTCATTCCATGCTGTATTACTAGCTTGTTTATTAGCATTATTGTTGTTACCAAGTATAATGCTACATCTCTCTTTCTCTCTTTGTATATATAAGTATGTATACATATGAATATCAGTTCTGGTTAGCTTCCATGCAGGACAAAGAGAGGAAGTTCTGAAGACCTTCTGCCACAAGCCTGAGTACTTAACAGCTGTCCCTCCCATCACCTCCACTTTCTACTTAAACCTACCCAGGCCAGTGAGACTTCACACAGCCTATCATTGTGTTCTGACAGTTAGGCAGCCTTTTCCCATGCTAAGCCTTTGGTTGGCCACAGAAACACACCTGTCTTCACAGCCGCCCACAAACCACATGCTTGGAATGCTGTGGTTTAAAATTTGAGCTCTGTATTTGTCTTTTCTCTCTCTGTCTTGGTGCATCTCCTCAAAAAAACTGCAGGAGGAGCTCCAGTACTCCCAGTGAGGTGCTAGAAATCATGCTCCTCCTTGAGTTTTACTTCAGAGAAAAAGAGAAGAGATGGAGATCCCCATTCTTCCAGAAAAGTATCCTAGGCAGATGAGGGCAGGTTTTGGAGTGGAAACAGTATTTGGTTTGTGTGTGCATGGTTGTCCGACTCCTTTCAGAACTTGCTAGAAGGGCTACACTGCCTCTTTCCAGCAAAATGATACTCGACCTTCCATCACAATGCTTCTTGACCCCCAAATAATCTCAATTTGTATTTTAACCCAATTTCCCATTTCTGGAACAGCCCACTCTGAGCCTAGCTCCCAGCATATCCCCCTGATTTCATTACACAGTTATAAGTGGCTGCGTCCATGGCTCTTTCTTGCAAGGAGAGGGGTTTCTGGGACGCAGCTGTAAAGAAGGTGACTTCTCTCTTAAAGGATGGGATGGGCATTATGTTCCTGTGTGGGCAGCACCATCCCATACATTCAAGTCCTCTTCCATGGCAGAAATGTTTCTGGTAGTGGGTTCCCTGGAGATGGTGTAAGTGATTGTATGACACTGTGTATTTCCTAGGTCGAAGCATGAAGTCACAACTTTCACTTCTGAGAGGAAAGCTGAAAGTAGTGATTTAAAGTGGGATCTGTAACATCTGCTTGAGGAAATCCCTGAGCTGCAGATAGCTGAAGTAAGGACAGGGATAAGGAAGGAAATAGTGTCTGCCCTATATTTATAGCCCTTGCAAGACACCTGACATTGTCCAGACACACAGGCTACTGGGTTGAATGGCTCTCATTTTAACCCCCCACAGCCTTTCATACATGGAGACCAAATGTAGTACTGGGACAAACCTTGAGCATCAGTGTTCTCCCAAGTATCTGTTGGTAAGACTCTCAGGGTGCAATCACACAAATAGGGCAACTATAGCTTGCACAAGCATCTACATGAATAAGTACTTCCAAAACCATAAATAAATAATGCTCCACCCCACCGCACCCTAGAAAAAAAAATGCACATATTCAGATGGAGTCAGAGCTAACAATACAGAGAAGAGACTTTTCTTCATATGCTGGAAACATCCTCCCTGCACTTCAGCACCTGGTGCAGTGCTACACGGAAATCAGTGCAACACCACGTAACAGAAATTAGGCCCCCTCCCTATTCCATATACTGGATTTTTGAGACCAGTTTAGCTAATGCAATCAGAGAAACAGGAATGCTCAGACCATTACTCGCTTCAGAGCAGGACCAGAACACTGAGGAAAAGCTGGGCCATGCTGGAGAGAAGGCACAGGCAACATGCACTTCACTGCACAGCCTCTAAACTTTCCAGATGGGGCATAAATCCTCTCACGTTTCCAATTCCCTCCCTGAAAGGCACCTCCCTCCTCTGCCTTTCACTGCAAGCAAGGGTAAAGGCTAATCCTTGCACTAGCTATTGTCTGGCCCTAGTGTCTGACCTGTGGCTTCTTGAAGAAGATGCAGAGAAGTGTGGACTCCCTCTCAGCCAGTTGCTGTTCCATGCTGCTAAAGAGCAGCTCCAGTGTGAGCCAAGCACCGCAGTAATACACCACCTCACCACCTCACTTTGTTGCCTAGATCCTCAGTGTGAATCTGTTCTGGGACCTCTCCACTTTTCCCTCAAAGCAAACCCAGAAACCCTAATCCTCTATGTAGAAATTGTCGTCCTCCAGGCTGGAAAGCCCTGAACCCCCTGCCAGTAACAGAACATGTAGTAGTTGCTCATGCGGCACTGGAAGGTGCCTGCCGTACCCTCTCTCACTGCCAGTTCCCCCATGTGTTGCTCCAAGGCCACCTGGCCATTGTGGGGTTTCTCTTGTGGGGAACAAGAGAGAGCCACAGTCATTCCAAGAGTGCAATCCTGGCTGGGGATCTGTAATGTCACTGGTCCAGTGAGGAGGACGAAATTCTCCTCTTTGAACCAAATGAATGAAGATGGGCAGAGGAACAGCCTCTGTACAGGGAAGCACGCCTCATGAGGAGGGAAACATCACACCTCCCTCCTTCCATTTCCCTGTCAGACAGGGAGCTTTTCCTAACTTCCCCATTGGAAGCAGGTAGTTCTTGCACCAGGGGAATGAGTCCCTTTGTCCCTTTGTCCCTTTGTCCCTTTGTCCCTTTTGCCAAGCTGGGATGGCGAAGGACCCACTTTTCTGTCCTCAGCACAGCCCCACACCCACACAGGAAATATGGGGACCTCTCCTGGGCACACAGGTTTGTGTCGCTATGCCACCTTCTTCAAATTTGTGCTTGCAGTATAGACAGCAGTGCCTCTTCAGCAAACTGATGGTCCCACTCCTATGCAACAGGCCATGAGATGTGGGTGTAGCAGCCTTGGGAGGTGCCCCTGTGCCCTGTCCACTCTCATGCTGTGAAGGCAGTGGACCAGATGCAGTCACCCTTCCCACGGCTGGAACTGGAGCAGAGTTGTTCACACAGTTCCCAGAGTCTCGTGTTTCCTCATTCAACTTCCCTAGGATTGGCAATAACCCTATGCACACAGCAGCCCACATGGCCAGGCCTGCTCCCCCTTGCCTCTCTCCAGCTTGGCTCTGTCCACAGAGCTCCTCCGCCCATCTTTCACCTATCTGTGCCCCTGTCATCCTCTGGCACAGCAAAGCATGGCACCCACCCCGTGTCCTGGATACAGCCTAATGACTCCCTCAGGCTGTGACTCACATGCATACAAAGGGGGGGGAGGAGAGGAGTAGAGGAAATTGATTTTATTGGGGCACCCATGGATGTTTTGCACCCATGCAGTCCACTAGGACTGCAGACAGGCCAGTCTGCAGTATAACAAATCCCATCTGGTAGTCTTAGCAATATCATGGTGGCTGGCACAGAAGTCATTGGAAGTGTATGTGGCTGTCAGGGCATGCAACTGCAGGGAGCTCTTGGTCCTGGATTAGCCTGCAGAGATGGTACCTCAGCCTTTGAAGGACAGGGAATAGTGTGCAGCATCCTTTTCTGGATAGAGACTTCCCACATGTTCTGACTCTCCCCCATGCCAGATGTGGTTTGTACTGCCCTCAGCATCTCTGGAAATGGTACCAGTGGATCCTATACCAATGCATGGGTTCATGCAGCCTCAGCTGCAGAAATGGACACAACTCCTTGTTTAGTTTCAGATTGTTTCTATGCCTGTCTCAAAGTTGTGACTCATGCCAATAACTGGGCACAGCACCCTCCTTGCTGGAACAGCTCTGTCTCCCTGCTGTACCACAGCCATGGTCAGGGAAGGTGCTGGCTCCTCTCCACCCACCTTGCCTTGTCTCAGCAGGTCTTGAGGCATCATGCAGGGCAGTGCGGGCAGCTACACGAGTCTCTCCTAGGGTTCTGTATCTCTCCATCCCACTTACCTAGGAATGACAATAACCCATGCACACAGCAGCCCACATGATCAGGTCCTCCCTGCCTCGTCACTCCTCAGTTTCACTCTGTCCACAGAGATGCTCTGCTTGCATTTCTCCATCTGCGGCTCTGTGACCTCTGGCCCAGCCAGGCCTCTGCCCCATGCCACAGTCCCAGCCCAGTCACTCTGTCAAGCTGTGACATGCATGAAAAAAGTGGGGAGAAGAAGGGGAAGAAGTAAGTTGTTATCACAGGAGCTCCCACGGGTCCCTCACACCATAGCCCCTCTAGGGTGCAATAACAGAGCATGCTGTCAGGTAGCTCCAGTGCAGCAATGCCGAGGGTGCTGGAGCTCTCCTGGACCAGGCAGGAAAACTTATTGTGGGCAAAAGGAGCCGTGCAGCTGTCAGACTCTCACAGCCCTTCTTCTTGATGATTTAGTACAGGGGCCCACAAGGAACTGTGTGCTGGTCCTCAGGGCAGTGGATCAGCCTCTTGGTGTCCCCATCTCCCTTAGTGTTGTGGAGCGAGCTACTGCTCCCAGGCATAACCGCCCAAGCCTGGCCAGGGCACGCCCAGTCAAAGCCAACCCCACCCCCCCCAGCCCAATCCCTCTGCCACGACCCAGCCCTCTCCTCCTCAGCTCATTCCCTCCTGCTGCCCCTCCTTCAAATGCTTCTCCCTGAAGCAAGGGCCCTTGGTACTCCCACGCAACCAGGGCCACATGTGCCTGGGGCAGGTGAGAGCAGGGCTATGCTTGGCATTGCAGGGGTCATAGAGTCATGGGACTGACCAATCCAGCTCATTCCCCACTACTCCTGTTGGGCTCACCTGGGGACCACAGTGTTTGCACTCCTCAGCAGAACAGCAAGTCTCTTTTTTCTGCCCTCAGCGTGCTTGGGAGGGATCTGGAACTCCCAGCAGGACACTTCTAGTCATGGGTCAGGACAGAGTCCTGCCACAGTATCATGGTCTCAGCTGCTGCCAGGGAGGGTGACCAACCCACAAAGCCTCTGGGTCCTGTCCCCTCTTCCCCACCTCACTTCCACATGGTGCTCCAGAACCTGGTCCCTTGGGGAGGAGTTGCAGGGCAGAGGTGGGAAATGGAAGTGTAGAGAGTAAATGGGAAGCAGGAGCCCAATGGAGCTGGAGACTTCAGGGTGGGAGGAGAAAGGGGAGTTGCAACGCTGCGGAAGGGAACGTCCTCGGCAGAGACAGAGCAGGGCGCCTCTAGTCACTTCAGGTTGTCCAAGTGTGTCAGGTGTTGCAGGTTCCCAGCAGCCCCCAAACCCATGGAGGGATGGCACATTGTTCCAGCCAAGGGTGCCCTTAAGAACCTCTTGGTTGGGATCCCCCATATAAATCCATGCTGGCCCCCCGCATACACACGTGAGCCAGAAGTAACAACAAGAAGGAGAGACTTTTCACCTTGTCCAGGAGAAAATTGGCTCTGCAGCTCAGCTCTTCATGTTGCATCATTGTGGGGCTCCCTAAAGAACATGAGGTAGCCAGCCACACTTGATTCAACTTGGGCTTTCCTTGTGAAAATTGCAGTCATACAAGGCTCTTTGTGCTTCTTCCTCAAGATGTCTTTCCTTGTCATCTTCTGCGTGTGAGAGAGACTGAAGGAAGGAAGGCGGTAACAGCATGTTCATGGCTTTGGGTGGGCTTGCGAGAGGGTCTGCTGCTGCAATCGGTACCTGTGTGCCCCTTTCTGGGAAGGCCAGCCCAGGCTTGCCACGAGAAGGCTGGGAAGAGGGCCTGGATCCCTGCAGCATTCCGCTTCTACCAGGGCCCCACAAAACCACCAGCTGAGAGGGACTCACCCCAGGCAGCACACCCGAGGCTGTGGGGCTCTGAACCCCGCACCTGGGCAGAGCCAAATGTCCAAGCTGCACAAGAGCAAAGCTGTGATACCATGCTACGGGAACGAGTGTTTCTATTTCCGTGACCTCACAGGGAATCAGGAGAAGCACAGAGAGGAAACACATAATGAGTTCTCTAATCTGGAGGCACATTGCTCTCACAGACACAGCCACACCCAGGAAAGTCAGGCACACAGGAACACAGCCAGTAAAGAAGCAGGAAAGGCCCGATACTCGCTCCCTTGGCAGCAGCATCAGAGCACTGAGGAAAAGCTGCGCCATGCTGGACGGGAGGCTCAGGCAACGTGCACTTCACCGCACACCTCTGAACTTCCCAGAAGAGCTCACATCTGGGCCATAAATCCTCTCACATCTCCAAACACACCTCCCTGCAAGCACAGGAAAGGCCTGCTTTTGGAAACAGCTGGTGCCATCTTCTGACTTGTGGCTGCTGGAAGGAAATGCTGAGTTGTCTGGACTCCCTCTCAGCCAGTTTTTGTTCTACCCTGCTAAAGAGTTGCTCCAGTGTGAGCCAAGCACCGCAGTAATATACCGCTGTGTCCTCTTGCTTTGCTGCCCGGATCTTCAGTGTGAATCTGTTCTGGGAGCTCTCCACTTTCCCCTCAAAGTGACCCTCGAAACCCTCTCCGTAGGCACCACCCTGATTGTAAATCCAGACCAGAGAGCCCTGCAGCTTCTGCTGGTACCAGAACATGTAGTAGCTGCCCATGTTGCCTCCACTCATGCTGCACTGGAAGGTACCTCCCTCGCCTTCTCGCACTACCAGCTTCCCAGGGTGTTGCTGCAAGGTCACCTGGCCGTTGACTGCTGTGGAGAGCAAGAGGGAGCCGTGGTCACCTTGAGAGTGGGCAAGGGAGAATGCAACCCTCGTGGGGGCACTGCAATGTCACTGGGCCAGCGGGAGGACTACATCCTACTCCTTGAACCCAGTAGATGAAGTCATGGTCAGGGCCACAGCCCCAACACAGCAACCAGGCCCTGTGAGCAGAGAGACACCGTATCTCCCTCCCTCCAGTTCCCGCTCAGATAGGGAGCTGCTTCTGCCTTTCTCATTGGAAGCGGGTACATGCAGACCTCTCCTGGGCACATGGATCCCATGTGCCTCCCTCCTCGACTCTGTCCTTGCAGCATGCACTGACCGCACTTGCCGCCCTCCGCAAACTGCTTCTACCAGTGCTCCGCAACTGGCCCCGAGGTGTGAGCGGAGCAGTCTTATGCCCCTATGCCCTGCCTGTCCCCACGCTGCGGACGTCGAAGGCCGAAAGGAGGCACCTAACCCACCGCTGGAGGCTGAGCAGGGCTGCGCCCAGACACAAGCAGCAGATGAGGCCAGCGCGGTGGGGGTAGCTCAGGCTGCTGAACAGCCCCGCAGGACGCTGCAGGGTGCAGCGCCACGCTCCGTTCCCGGGCTGTCAGGGCTCCCCATCCTGCTCACTAAGGCTGGACAATGACCCCACGCAGACCCCGGTCCAAAAGGCCAGGCCTGCTGGGTGTAGCCTTCCCCTGCTCCTGAGGGCAAGGTGATTTGCAGGAGACAGCGTCCTCCGCATGGCAGCAGGAGCAGCTGGGGCCCGGGATGGGCCACAGGCACCCGCAGGCAGCCCCAGCCCGCCCAGCCCCGGGCGCCCCTCACCTGCCGGCGCCGCTGCGAAGGACAAGGCCAGGAGCCAAGGCACCATCCGGGGCGGCATCATGGCCTGCTGGAGTGGCGCCGGTCGGCGACAAGGCAGCTGCGGCGGGAGGAGGAGAGGAGCAGCGCTGAGCCCCGCTCGGCCCCGCTCCTGCCCGCACCGGGATCGCGGCCCCTCGCCGCCGCGGCCACGCTGCCGGCCCTGCCCCCTCCGGACCCGCCCCTCGCTGCCGCAGCCCCTCTGTGGGAGGCAAGGGGGGCCCGACTAGCGGGCCCGGCCAGGCCAGGCCGGGCGAGGTTCACCAGCAGAGAAGGAGCGCGGCGCCCCCACAGGGCCACAGCAAGAGACTTTTCTCCCAGGACGGCTGCCAGGGGGTCCGGGCTCTTTAGGCCTGTGGAGCCCTTGGAAAGAAGGACCCCGGGCAATGCCCCCACGGCAGTAGGGGAAAGCTGCTCACCTGCTCGCTGGCTGCTCCAGAAAGGAAAGCGGGGTGAGGGGCTGTGCGCTGTGTGGGAGCCGTGCAGGTGGCCAGGGACAGTCGGGAGCAAAGCAGAGCTAGGAGGGTGCTGCTGCACCCACAGCCAGGCCTGGGCCTTGGCCAGGCCCCACTCGGGTCAGCCCCAGGGACAAGTGGCAGCTCACAGGGTCCCCTGGCAGGACTCCCTCTCCATGCCGTGCACCCTCATCCTGCCCTGCCTCATCCCCGTCCCCTGCCCACCAGGCCACCAGGCCAAGGTGGGGAGAAGCATGGGGAAAAGAACCCAACACAGCCTCTCCCCCTGGCGTCCCGGCTCCGTCCGCAAGGGTGCAGGCCACACACCCACTCCAAACAAGCTGTGCCACGGTGTCACGGTCTTGGCTGGTGTCATCTTTTCCGCGCTGTCGCCAACCCCGCAGAGTGTGCAGCTCCTGCCCCTCCCTCTTCCTCTGGGTGCTCCAGCCTGATGCCTCCGGGAGGAGGCCCAGGGCAGGGGTGAGAAAGGGACATGAGGTGGGTAAAGGGGAGGCAGGAGCCCACGGGAACGAGGCAGCTGGGGTTGGGCAGGAAATGGGGGATGTCAGGCTGTAACAGGGGGAAGACCCTTAGCAGAGAAGTCCCCTAGGCACTCTAGTCTGGTCCCTTGGGGAAGAGGTCCAGGGCAGGGGTGGGAAACGGAGATGCAGAGGTTAAAGGAGAGGCAAGAGGCCACTGCAGATGGAGACTAGCGGGAGGAAGAGAAAGCAGAGATTCCAGGCCACGGCCAGGGGAAGGTCCTCAACAGCGGAGCAGGGCACTGCTGGCCCCTCAGGGCTGTCGCAGCAGGGGAGGCGCTTCTGCGTCCTCTGCAGCCCTTAAAACCTGTGGAGCACTGGGGCAGCTTTCTGGGGCATGTTTCTGGCCCAGAGCACCCATAGATCCTCATGGTTGGGATCGCCACAAAATCCCAAGCTGGCCCCCCATGTGCATATATGCGCATGGAGCCAGAAGTAAACAGCAAGGAGGAGAGACTTTGCATCCTGTCCTTTTCCTGGGGAAAATCTGCTCTGCAGCTCAGCTCTTTGCGTGCATTACTGTGGGGCTCCCTAAAGAACATGAGGTAGCTAGCCACGCTTGATTCACCTTGGGCTTTCCCTGTGCAAAAGCTCATGTTCAAGGCTTTGGGTGGGCTTGCGAGAGGTTCTGCTGCTGCAATCGGTACCTGTGTGCCCCTTTCTGGGAAGGTCAGCCCAGGCTTGCCTCCAGAAGGCTGGGAAGAGGGCCTTGTCCTGCAGCCAAGCACAAAAACACCCTGCCTGATTTTGACCCCCCTCCTCCCATTTCTACCTTTGCCTTGCCCGTGCTTGACTCACTGTGCCCACTGCTTAGCTCTCCGGTAGTGCAGAAATAGGTGGCTGTGTCTGCAGCTGCTGCAGAGAGCAGGTCCAGGGACAGCTGGTGATTTGGCTTTGCAAGAACGAAGCAAAGTGTTGGAGTCCCGGGAAAGGATACTGCAGCACTATGTGGTGCAGGTCTTTGCCAGGAGTCTGCCGGAGCCAGTCGCAAGCGTAGCTGCTGCCAGCGATGGGTGTGCCAGAGATGTGGCAGGTCAGGGTGAGAGGCTCTGAGCCCTTCCCTGTTGTGGGCCCAGGGGCCTCTGTGTGCACCTGAGAAAGAGCACCTGCAGGCACACGAGCCAAGCATGAGCAGATGGCAAGGGCTCAAGCAATCACTTTATCTACTCTCACATTTGCCTGGCCTCCTACTTCACACCTCCAAGAGCCTACAGCTACAGGCATGTGTTCTCAAAAGCTCTTGCTCCCGTTACATTCTCCGATCTGGGAAACAAGCGCTCAGGCAAAACCAAAGAAACCAGAAAGGCACCATGGATGATAAACGCACTCACACGTGTGTCCGCCAGGGCCCTCAGAGCCAGAGCAGAAGGGGAAAGTCCTGAAAGCTCTGACTTTTTGCAAGATGCCTTTGCAGTCCTTGAGGGGAGGTCCCGACTGTAAACATCAAACAATCTCATTCACAAGGCAAGGTGCACTTTTGTCCTTCCTGGATCATTCTGCATGACAAATGCCCTGACTCTGACTTCCCTTCTCTCCCAGGGAGCTCCAGAAATGACATTTGGCACAGGAATGTTGAGGGAATGTTGTTCTCCTCTTTTGACTGCAAGTTGCTCTGCTGGAATCTGAAAGACAAATCTGCAGGTCAAACAAAGGCTGTCTGAACGATTAAAAAGAAAACCCTCAGCCAAGTGAGCAGTGCTGTTAAGAATGCTCTTGTCTGTAGCGTTTAAGGTGCGTTGTTGTTTTGGAAATACATAGCTGCTGGTACATGCACGTGGTTGACACGGCACCAGTATGTACCCAAACCTGGAGCCGGGCTTTGGGAGGAAGGGGAGCAACTTGCATCCCTGTTAACTGACTTCATCTGCAGGGGCCACTGCTCCTTCTTGGAGCCTGAAGAGACTGAGAGCTGGCCATGGCTCTTCCTGGGCAGAGGGTCATGTATTTCTTCAGAGTACCCAACTGGCTGCTGCTGTGTGAGTCCCACCCACAGCTGGCCCTGGGCGCCTCACCTCCCGATACCAACACACGTTAACAGTTTTTGAAGCTGAAGCTGTATGCAGGACAGAGAGCTTTCAGCATAGCCAGGCGCTCCTCTGGCTGTGCTGGTTCTGCAGGTGCCCTGAGCAGGCAGAGGCCAGCTATAAGGGCCTTCCATGGGGACCCAGTGAGTCTGGGGAGGCTTTGGGCAGAGTCTCGGCTGCGGTTCTCCCTGTGCTGCTCAGCCTGCGTGGGAATTGGAGCCACACTGCAGCTCTGGGGTGGTGCAGAGCCGCTGTCGGCCCCGGCTTTCCCTGAGCTCTGGCGGCTTTCCAACCTCCCCCTTTGCAGGACCGGGTCACTCTAAGTGCATCAGAGGCTGCCTGTCTCCTCTGCTTGCCCCTCACACTGCCGAATCAGTAGGCTGCACTCAGTCGACCTGAACCATGCTTGCTACCAGAGAAGGGTTATTCACATACTGCGATGTAGTCCGTCCATCACAGGAGCCGGTCCAAATGGGTGGACCATGGAAACAGAGCTGTTCCCAATGCCCGTGCATTTTGGGAAGCTGAGGGGGAGCGTGGGGTAGTGAGAGAGGGAGATGGAGGCATACACAATGGTTAGCGCTCACGCAGAGCCAAGAATTACGTTGAATGTCCCCATTGGACTTGAACGCTGGCTTTGGGTCTTGTCAGGAGGAAAGGGGCGATGCCAGGAAAGTAACCATGTGTGGCAGGCCAGGGCTCACCCTGTGGCGTGCACTAATGGCCCATCTCTCACTGGCAGCAGCCCTAAGCTTGCGTGGCCAAAGCCTCCCCTCAGCAAAGCACAGCAGGGCTCTTCCCACCACAGTTTGCACAGACACACAGGTGCTCAAGCTTGGGCAACAGGTTAGGGTGTGAGGAGTCCTCACAGCCCCACAGGGCTGGGTGGGATGCAGGGGTGTGCTCCACTGCTGGGGGTGTGGCACCCCCCTTCCACTTACCTAGGACAAACAATTGCCCAACACATGGCAGCCCATGTGGCTAGGCCTGCTCTGTATCTCCTCTCCCGCTTGGCTCTGCCCGCAGAGATGCTCTGCCTGCTTTTCCCCTTGTCCGTGCCCCTGTGACCCCTGCCCAGCCAGCTGGAGGAGGGGCTGCTGCCCACGGCCCGTGTCCCAGCTAGAGCCCATTCGCTCCCTCACACCTGGGCTGGGCTCTGACACCCTCACCGCAAAAGGGAGCAGGGCAGGAAGCTGATATTGTCAGCGCACCCATGAGTATCTCTCATCGTGGTCCCTGCAGGGCGCAGTAATAGAGCTCGCTGTCAGCCAGGTCCAGCGCGGCGATGCTCAAGGTGCCGGAGCTCTCATCGGCCTGGCTGGAAAACCTCTTGCGGGCAAAAGGGGCTGTGTGGCTGTATGAACCCCCCCGGCCCTTCCTCTGGAGGATGTATTGCAGGGGCATACCGGCACGCTGCCGATACCAGGCCACGTAAACATAGGAGGTGTTGGAGCTGTAGGTGCATCGGAAGGTCGCTGAATGCTCTGCTCGCCCCCGCACTGCAGACATTGTTGGTTGGATCGTGTCACCTTGAAGTGATCCTGAAACCAGAGCAGGGCTCTTTATTCGCTCCTTCACTCCAACCAGCGCAAGGAAAGAGGCTGGGCTGGGGGCCGGGGGTGACGGAAACAAGAAATGCCGTTTCCAAAACCCAGACACGTTGGAAGCGCGAGGGAAGGGTGGGAAGGTGAGAGGGGCTGCGGGCAGGTCAAGTAGCCAGAGGTTGTTTGGGGATGTGAAATATGCTGAGCATTCCTGTCAGACTTGAACACTGCCTTTGGGTTTGGGGAAGAGGAAAGGAGAACTCTCAAGCAGGTAACTCCTTATGGCACCTGTGGGATTGGCCCACGGGTCACTTTGAAAGCCCAGTTCTCCCTGGGAACAGCCCTGAACACCCCAGCAGTTGCCTCCCCTCCAGCTCCCACAGCCAGGGCCAGAGGCCCCTGCAGCAGGTTTGTGGCAGGCTGCAGCCAGGTGTCCTGTTCCCATGTAACGGCACTGAGCTGTCAGGTGGAGTCCCAGGGCTGCAGGGCATGCAGGGCCAGAGGTACCTTTGCCCGTGGATTATTCCAGGCGGCCACGGCTCAACCCTCCTCCACCAGCACGTATTGCGTAAATCATGTTTGGAGCAGGAGGCCCACTTGAGGCCAGAACCAAGGGCCTGACAGGACTGCAGCCCCCGGTAGGTTTTCTGGCTGAAACTGGATCCATGGCAGCAGAGCTGCACAGAGCCGCTGGGCACTCACAGCCCTCTGCCAGCCTCCACCAGCTGCCCCCGGGCCTGCACCGCTGCGGGTGGATGATGCAGGGAGCAAGGCAGCGCACACACAAGGAGGCAGGAAGTTCACCAGCTGCTCTGGCATCCCCTTTCCAGGGACATGGAGAGACCGCATTGCCCCTCTAGCCTGGAAAAAAACACCGGCCCCGGAAAATCCCAAGGCTGCCCTCCTCGGGGCTGATCTTGGCCCTTTCCTGACATGTCTCGCAGCTCTCAAAAGCCTCCCTTTCCCTGCCGCGGCATCCAGGGCCCAGTGGGGAGGTTTCCATGGGAGAGCGCCCTCCGCACGGGAGCAGGAGCAGCTGGGGCCCGGGACAGGGCGGTTGGGTGCCCACGGGCAGCCCCAGCCCACCCAGCCCCAGCCTCGCTGCCCTCCCCGCCCACCCCTCACCTGCCAGCGCCGCTGCGAAGGACAAGGCCAGCAGCCAAGGCACCATCCGGGGCAGCATCATGCTCTGCCGGGCCGGCGCCAGTCGGGGCAAGGCAGCCCCGGCGGGAGGCGGAGAGGAGCAGCGCTGAGCTGCCCTCGGCCCCGCTCCTGCCCGCACCGGGATCGCGGCCCCTCGCCGCTGCCAACCCCCCCCCCCGCCCCCGCTCTCACAGCCCCTCTGTGGGAGGGGAAGGGCACACCCAGCTCCCAGCCGGCTCGACCCCAGGCAGATTCCCCAGCAGAGAAGGAGCACGGCGCCCCCAAAAGGCCAAGGCTCCTTTCCCTTTTCTCCCAGAACGGCTGTGCCGGTGTCCTGGCTCTTTAGGCCTGCGTAGCCCTTGCAAAGAGGGCTGGGCAACGCCTAGGGAACAGGGAAAAGCTGCTCTCCTGCTTGGTGCCCGCTCTGGAAAGGAGAGCAGGGGGAGGGGCTGTGGGCCCTGCGGAAGCAGGGGAGATGGCCAGGAACGGCTAGGAACAAAGCAGAGTCAAGGAGCGCGCTGCTCTGGCTGCAGCCAGCTCGGGGCCTTGGCCAGGCCAACCTCCAGCAGGCCACCACCCCCCCACCCCCCCCTTACAGGCTGTCGGCCCACAGCTTCCTCTCACAGGACTCTCCCCCTGGTCCGCACCTCCATCTTGCCCTGGCCGCCTCCCCTGCCCCCTGCCCACAGGGTTGAAGCACAGCATGGAGAAAAGACCTCCCCTCCCCCCAATCAGTTCTGATACTGCCCCCCTTTCAGTTCTCTGTTGTTGGGTACATGGAGTCTCCAGACGCTCTCAGCCCTTCTCCAGTCTCCGCTTGCCTCACCACTGAAAGGACACTCAGACACAGTCTCAGAGGATCAGGGAGAGAGCAGCAGGAAGCCCAGGGGCTCCTGCCAGCCACCCTCCAACTGCAGTGTCCCGCATCAAGAGCTGCTGCTCACCAGGGAAGGACCACGAGTCCCCTCTTGCCAACAGAGCTGATCTGCTCAAGGGCTGTACCGTGGGGCTCCCCTCCTCTCCCAGCTCTGTAGTTGCTCTGCTTCTTCCAGGCAGCCCCTCGACCAGCCCTGAGAGCTGCAATGTCTTCTTGCAGTATTGTGCAGTAGCAGCAGCAGTGCACGGAGCGGGAGCAAAGCACAGCTAGTGTGGGCATGTAAGCGCACAGAAAGGGCTCTGAGCTTTGTGGGGCTCTCCCAAGGACCAGGATCTCCTTCACCTCCCAGGAACGTGGCCAGGCAGAGATGTAGCAAGGCCAGCATCACCTCACCTCAGCCTGCTCCCCTTCCCAGACAAAGCTGAGAGACAGTACCTGTCCAACCCTTGCCCCCTGGGGGCAAGGTTGGCCTGAGCAGGGCCCTGCTTGTCTTGGGACAAGTGGTGGGAGTCAGTAGAAAGCACAGCTCTAGCTTGGTGATCGCCCACTGCAACAGTCATCCCTGGAGGCTTGGAGGAGGAGAAGCAAAAGAGCAAAGATGTAATGTGCCGGTACCAGAACAGACTGCCTCCCCTCGTTCTGTGCTGCAAGGTGCCTCCCTCACCATCACATGGGGCCCACTCACGGAGCTCCTCATCCTACGCCCTCGTCTTTGCCCTTGTCCTCGCAGGACTGACTGCAGTGCCCGGAGGGGAAACTGCTGGGCCCAGCGCAAAGCAAGGAGCCCGGAGGTGCAGGTATAGCAGCCTTGGGAGGTTCCCCAGTGCTCTGCCTGTTGCCATGCTACAGAGGCCATAAGCTGCACTGAGATGCCTCATCGGCAGCTGGAAGTGGAACAAGGCTCTTCCCAATGTGCTCTGCAGGGACACATGAGGGTCAGGCCAGCAGGGCTGCGAGGACTCAGCACAGCTCCACGGGGCCAAGCAGGGCACAGGGCACGCTCAGTTCCCAGGGTGCCAGGGCCACCCATCACGCTTCTCTAGGCAGGGCAATAAGCCCGTGCATGTGGCAACCCACATGATCATGCCTGCACCACTTTGCCTCTCTCCAGCTCAGCTCTGCCTGCTATGCTGCTCCACCCACATTTCCCACCCCATCTGTACCACTGTGACCTGTGCCCAGCCAAGGTCCCTCCTCAGCACAGCCCAGTCCCTTCCTCAAAGCAGGGCGGGACTGAGACAAGCATGGATGCAAAATGGGGGAAGGGAGGAGTGGAAGAAGTGGAAGCAGCCCCAAATCACACCTGAAAACACAGCAGGGCTGTTCTCACAGGGATTCACTGCAACAAGCACAAAGAAAACATGGGGCGGGGGGGGGAGCATGGAATGGGGACAAGCTACAGGAAACGCCCGTGTTAGAGCTGAAGCCTGCCCTTCTATCAGTGGTGCAAGAAAGGGGTGGTGTGGGGAAAGGTCCCACTTGCCGCACCTGTGCCATTGCCGCATGGTGAGCAGCCATGGCCCCAAACCTGCGTGGCACTCCCCTCGCCGCCAGCTCCCACACTCTGGGCCAGGGCCACCGGCAGGAGGTTTGCGTAAGGGCGCAGCCGGATTTCCTGTCACTGTGGCAATGGCACAGAAATAGTAGGCGGAGTCCTGGGGGTGCAGGCCATGCAGGGCCAGAGATGCCACGGCCTGCAAATTGTTGCGGGAGGCAGTGGCTCGACCCTCCACAGCCGTACCGTAACGAATGTAGGTAGAATCATGGCTAATGGTGGCGACCCACTCGAGTCTGGCGCCGGGGGCCTGACGGTACCAAAATAAATGATAATCATTGAAGTTGAAGCCGTATCCCTGGCAGGAGAGGCGCATGGATTCCCCAGGTGCTTTCAGCTCTCCTCCAGCCGCCACCAGGCGCACCTGGGCCTGCACGCCTGTGGACAGAGAGTGCATGGAGCAAGGCAGTGCACACACACACACACACGGTGGCAGGCAGTTCACCAGCCGCTCTGGGGTTCCCTTCCTGGGGACATGGAGACCCAGCATCATCCCTCATCCCCCTACCCTGGGAAACCCACTGGCCCTGGAAAATCCCAAGGCTGCCCTCCTCAGGGCTGAACTTGGCCTTGTCCTGAAATGTCCCCCAAATCCTGGAAACCTCCCTCTCCCTGCCATAGAACCTCATCCCCACTGGGGAAGGCAATTTGCAGGGGCAAGCACATCCCATGGCAGGGCAGGTAGCTGCTGGGGCCCGGCACAGGGCACAGGCTCCTGTGCACAGCCCCAGCCCGCCCAGCCCCGGCCTCGCCACCCTCCCCGCCTGCCTCTCACCTGCCGGCGCCGCCGCGAAGGACAAGGCCAGCAGCCAAGGCACCATCCGGGGCGGCATCATCCCCGGCCGCGCCCGGGGCTGAGGCCAGCTGGGGGCAAAGCAGCCCCGGCGGGAGGCGGAGAGGAGCAGAGCTGAACCACGCTCAGCCCCTCTCCCGCACCCACCGGCATTGTGGGTCCACACCGCGGTACCGCTAACCACTCTGCTCGCCCCCCGCCCACACCCGTCCCGCCCCCGCCGCCCCCGCCGCCGCTGTGGCCCTTCTGTGGGAGCAGGAGGCGGGGTGCAGGGCCGGCCCGGTGGAGGTGCATCAGCAGAGAAGGCCCGCAGCGCCCCCACAAGGCCACGGCTCCTTTCTCTGTTTTCCCCAGGCAGCGGCACGAGTGCGCGGGCTCTCCAGCCCTGCAGAGCCTCGTAAAGAGGAAGCCTGGGCAGCGCCTCAGAGGCCGCAGGGAAAAGCTCTCCTGCTCGGTGGCTGCTGCAGAAAGAAGAGCGGATGGGGGCTGCAAGCCATGGGGGAGCCCTGCAGACGGTCGTGGCTGGCATGGAGGAAAGCTAAGGCATGGAATGGCCTGCTCTGCCTGCATATGGGTCAGGGTCTCCTCAGCCAGGCCCAGCTCGGGCAGCCCCACCACTGGGCTCTCAGCTGGGGCTTATGGGGCAGATGTGGAAAGGGGAACTGTTACAGGAAATGTTTACGTTAGATGTGCGACCTGTTGCTGGGTCTGGGGTGTAGCAAAGAGAGATGGAGGGACTACTTCCATTTTCAGGACAACCGGGGTCACCCCACAGAGTGCTGTGATAGCCCAGCTCTGCCTGGGAACAGCCCCAAGTGCCCCCACACCCCGCCCCACCACTCATCTCCCCCTCCCCCCCCCCAGCTCCCACACCTTGGGCCAGGGGCCCTGGCACGAGCTTTGTATAAGGGCAAAGCTGGCTTTCCGGTCCCTGTGGGAACGGTGCGGAAGTAACCGGTGGAGTCCCAGGCGTGCAAGGCGTGCAGTGCCAAGATGCCTCAGCCCATGGATTGTCCCAGGAGGTGGTGGCTCAGTCCTCCACCACTGGTACGTACTTAATGAACGAGGAATCGTAGCTGGTGTAGGAGGCCCACCGGGGGCTTGATCCCAGGGGCCTGCTGATCACAGAATCACAGAATCATTTTGCTGGGAAGGGACCTCTGGAGATCATCTAGTCCAACCTCCCTGCTCAGGCAGGGTCCTCTAGAGCATATTGCCCAGGATTACATCCAGACAGGTTTTGAATATCTCCAGGGAAGGAGAGTCCACTACCTCTCTGGGCAACCTGTTCCAATGCTCTGTCACCCTCACAGTGAAGAAGTTTTTTCTCAGGTTTAGGTGGAACTTCCTGTGGATCAGTTTCTGCCCCTTGCCTCTTGTCCTGTTGCTGGGCACCACGGAGAAGAGACTGGCCTCATCCTCTTGACACTCCCCCTTCAGATACTTATACACGTTGATGAGATCACCTCTCAGTCTTCTCTTCTCCACCCTGAACAGGCCCAAGATACCAAAGCACGTTGTGGTCCTTGAGGGTGAAGCTGCATAGATGGCAGGAGAGGTGCATGGAGGCCTCAGCTGCTCACAGCCCTCCCTCGGCCTCCCGCAGCTGCACCTGAGCCCTCACCCCTGTGGACAGAGAGCACAGGCCAGGGGCTGGGGCCGCTCAGAGACAAAGCATCCCTGGCACGAGGCAGACAGGAGCAGAGCTGAGCCACTCTCAGCCCCTCTCCTAGCTGCACAGGGATTGTGGCCCCTCCTGCAGCAGCAGCAGCCCTCAGCTCAGCAGCACCGCTGACTCTACCCACCCTGCCTGCAGCAGCCCTTTCAGTGGGAGGAGAAGGGGGGACGCAAGACCAGATTGGACCAGGCCAGGGGAGGGTCATCAGCAGAGGGGGAGTGTGGCATTCCTAGAAGGCCACAGCTCCTTTTCCTTTTCTCCCCGGATGGCTGTGAGGGTTTACCAGCTCTTTAGCTCTATGTAGCCTCATAAAGAGGGACCCTAAGCAAAGCCTCCGAGGTGATAGGGAAAAGGTGCCCTCCTGCTCAATGGCTGCTCTGAAAAGGAGAGCGGGGTGAGGGGCTGTGAGCTGTGGGGAGTCATGGAAACGGGCCAGGATGGCCGGGAGACATGGAGCAGAGGCTGCTAGGTCGGGGCCTTGGCCAGACCCAGCTTGGGCCAGCCCCGGGGGTGAGCTGTCATCCTACAGTGTCCTCTTGTAGGACCTTGTCCATGCCTGGCACCCCTACACTGCCCTGGCCTCACTCCCTGTCCCCTGCCAAAAAGGCTGAGAGACAGAGTGGGGATCACCCGCTCCCCCTACAACCCACTCAACCACATCCCCTCCTCAACCACATCCCATACTCTTCCCTATAGCACGCCATGGTTCCTCCACCCTGCACCCTCACTGCACTCTAGCCTGCCTCCTGCTCTCCCTACTTGCACAGGAAACGTAGAGACCTCTCCTAAGCAAACAGCTTGCTACCTCTGGGCCTCCCTCCTTGACCTTGTCCTCTCTGGAAGGAATGTGGGGAAATGGAGTGCAGAATTGTTGTCCTTTCTTCCTTCCAGGTTTGAATGCACCTTCACGGTCTCACAGAACTCTTCCTTTCTATGTGTTAGCGGTGTTTGGTGAGGGATCTGGTTTATTTTGTGCTGGGGGCTATGTGTATCCCCCCGTGTCACACATCTGTTCTTTTGTTACCCTAATGGGAGTGCTAAGAACTGAAGGGACCCTCCACAGTGCTGCTCCTTTTCTCTGTGTGTGGCTGTCCCCCTATATCCAAAAGAGGGTTCCGGGGAGAGAGGATGGACACTATTCAGGTGGGTTACACTGGGGCGCAGAAGGTTTCCCGTCACTCTGGAAAGGGTGGAGAAGTAGCAGGCAGAGTCCCGGGGTGCAGAGCCAGAGAAGCCTCATACCAGGAACTGCAGCAGGAGTGGGACCATCCCTGGCTCAGTGGGTGTGCAGGGCTCTACATTCTGGCCTCCCAAGCTGGCCCTGCGGGTAGCAGATTGACATCCTTGTGCCCCCACACCTCTTGGCACTGCAGAACTGCTGTTCCCAGATAGGACCCCTGAGCTGGGCCTTTCTTGGCCGGGATACCGAAGGCAGAGCCACCCCTATGCCACTGCCTCCACCCTGCCCAGGCATCCTCTTCCTCTGCTCGCTCCACCCTGCCACCCCTTCTCCCGCTGCCTCTCCCCGCCCCAGGGGCCACCTGGCCACCTCCAAGTGGCCAAGGCCCACAGGGCTCACGGCAAGCCGAAGAGGCACCATGCTCAGTGCTGCAATGAGGCTACTGGAGCACAGGTGTGGGCTTGGCCTCCTCCCCACCTCATCCCCCACAGATAGCGTGGGGCTCAGCAGGGGACCACAGTGTTGGTGCTCCTCAGTAGAATGGGGGGGGCTCTCTTCTGTGTATCACGCTGCTTCGGAGGGACCCAGAGCTTCCACTGGGACATCTCCATCCACAGGCCAGGGCACCTGCCAGGACCAAGCCCTGCCACCCCGTCATCATCCCAGCTGCTGCCACATTTTGGGGACAGTCGTCACCCCCACCAGGGTGTTGAGCTCCCTCACTCCATCTTCCCCTAGGCACTCTAGTCTGGTCCCTTGGGGAAGAGGTCCAGGGCAGGGGTGGGAAATGGAGATGCAGAGGTTAAAGGAGAGGCAAGAGGCCACTGCAGATGGAGACTAGCGGGAGGAAGAGAAAGCAGAGATTCCAGGCCACGGCCAGGGGAAGGTCCTCAACAGCGGAGCAGGGCACTGCTGGCCCCTCAGGGCTGTCGCAGCAGGGGAGGCGCTTCTGCGTCCTCTGCAGCCCTTAAAACAACAAGGAGGAGAGACTTTGCATCCTGTCCTTTTCCTGGGGAAAATCTGCTCTGCAGCTCAGCTCTTTGCGTGCATTACTGTGGGGCTCCCTAAAGAACATGAGGTAGCCAGCCACACTTGATTCAACTTGGGCTTTCCCTGTGCAAATGCTCTCAGGGCTCTTTGTGCTTCTTCCTGACCAACTCTTGCCCTTTCACGTTGTGTGTGTGAGAGAGACTGAAGGAAGGAAGGCGGTAACAGCATGTTCATGGCTTTGAGTGGGCTTGCGAGAGGGTCTGCTGCTGCAATCGGTACCTGTGTGCCCCTTTCTGGGAAGGCCAGCCCAGGCTTGCCACGAGAAGGCTGGGAAGAGGGCCTGGATCCCTGCAGCATTCCGCTTCTACCAGGGCCCCACAAAACCACCAGCTGAGAGGGACTCACCCCAGGCAGCACACCCGAGGCTGTGGGGCTCTGAACCCCGCACCTGGGCAGAGCCAAATGTCCAAGCTGCACAAGAGCAAAGCTGTGATACCATGCTACGGGAACGAGTGTTTCTATTTCCGTGACCTCACAGGGAATCAGGAGAAGCACAGAGAGGAAACACATAATGAGTTCTCTAATCTGGAGGCACATTGCTCTCACAGACACAGCCACACCCAGGAAAGTCAGGCACACAGGAACACAGCCAGTAAAGAAGCAGGAAAGGCCCGATACTCGCTCCCTTGGCAGCAGCATCAGAGCACTGAGGAAAAGCTGCGCCATGCTGGACGGGAGGCTCAGGCAACGTGCACTTCACCGCACACCTCTGAACTTCCCAGAAGAGCTCACATCTGGGCCATAAATCCTCTCACATCTCCAAACACACCTCCCTGCAAGCACAGGAAAGGCCTGCTTTTGGAAACAGCTGGTGCCATCTTCTGACTTGTGGCTGCTGGAAGGAAATGCTGAGTTGTCTGGACTCCCTCTCAGCCAGTTTTTGTTCTACCCTGCTAAAGAGTTGCTCCAGTGTGAGCCTATCAGCACCGCAGTAATATACCGCTGTGTCCTCTTGCTTTGCTGCCCGGATCTTCAGTGTGAATCTGTTCTGGGAGCTCTCCACTTTCCCCTCAAAGTGACCCTCGAAACCCTCTCCGTAGGCACCACCCTGATTGTAAATCCAGACCAGAGAGCCCTGCAGCTTCTGCTGGTACCAGAACATGTAGTAGCTGCCCATGTTGCCTCCACTCATGCTGCACTGGAAGGTACCTCCCTCGCCTTCTCGCACTACCAGCTTCCCAGGGTGTTGCTGCAAGGTCACCTGGCCGTTGACTGCTGTGGAGAGCAAGAGGGAGCCGTGGTCACCTTGAGAGTGGGCAAGGGAGAATGCAACCCTCGTGGGGGCACTGCAATGTCACTGGGCCAGCGGGAGGACTACATCCTACTCCTTGAACCCAGTAGATGAAGTCATGGTCAGGGCCACAGCCCCAACACAGCAACCAGGCCCTGTGAGCAGAGAGACACCGTATCTCCCTCCCTCCAGTTCCCGCTCAGATAGGGAGCTGCTTCTGCCTTTCTCATTGGAAGCGGGTACATGCAGACCTCTCCTGGGCACATGGATCCCATGTGCCTCCCTCCTCGACTCTGTCCTTGCAGCATGCACTGACCGCACTTGCCGCCCTCCGCAAACTGCTTCTACCAGTGCTCCGCAACTGGCCCCGAGGTGTGAGCGGAGCAGTCTTATGCCCCTATGCCCTGCCTGTCCCCACGCTGCGGACGTCGAAGGCCGAAAGGAGGCACCTAACCCACCGCTGGAGGCTGAGCAGGGCTGCGCCCAGACACAAGCAGCAGATGAGGCCAGCGCGGTGGGGGTAGCTCAGGCTGCTGAACAGCCCCGCAGGACGCTGCAGGGTGCAGCGCCACGCTCCGTTCCCGGGCTGTCAGGGCTCCCCATCCTGCTCACTAAGGCTGGACAATGACCCCACGCAGACCCCGGTCCAAAAGGCCAGGCCTGCTGGGTGTAGCCTTCCCCTGCTCCTGAGGGCAAGGTGATTTGCAGGAGACAGCGTCCTCCGCATGGCAGCAGGAGCAGCTGGGGCCCGGGATGGGCCACAGGCACCCGCAGGCAGCCCCAGCCCGCCCAGCCCCGGGCGCCCCTCACCTGCCGGCGCCGCTGCGAAGGACAAGGCCAGGAGCCAAGGCACCATCCGGGGCGGCATCATGGCCTGCTGGAGTGGCGCCGGTCGGCGACAAGGCAGCTGCGGCGGGAGGAGGAGAGGAGCAGCGCTGAGCCCCGCTCGGCCCCGCTCCTGCCCGCACCGGGATCGCGGCCCCTCGCCGCCGCGGCCACGCTGCCGGCCCTGCCCCCTCCGGACCCGCCCCTCGCTGCCGCAGCCCCTCTGTGGGAGGCAAGGGGGGCCCGACTAGCGGGCCCGGCCAGGCCAGGCCGGGCGAGGTTCACCAGCAGAGAAGGAGCGCGGCGCCCCCACAGGGCCACAGCAAGAGACTTTTCTCCCAGGACGGCTGCCAGGGGGTCCGGGCTCTTTAGGCCTGTGGAGCCCTTGGAAAGAAGGACCCCGGGCAATGCCCCCACGGCAGTAGGGGAAAGCTGCTCACCTGCTCGCTGGCTGCTCCAGAAAGGAAAGCGGGGTGAGGGGCTGTGCGCTGTGTGGGAGCCGTGCAGGTGGCCAGGGACAGTCGGGAGCAAAGCAGAGCTAGGAGGGTGCTGCTGCACCCACAGCCAGGCCTGGGCCTTGGCCAGGCCCCACTCGGGTCAGCCCCAGGGACAAGTGGCAGCTCACAGGGTCCCCTGGCAGGACTCCCTCTCCATGCCGTGCACCCTCATCCTGCCCTGCCTCATCCCCGTCCCCTGCCCACCAGGCCACCAGGCCAAGGTGGGGAGAAGCATGGGGAAAAGAACCCAACACAGCCTCTCCCCCTGGCGTCCCGGCTCCGTCCGCAAGGGTGCAGGCCACACACCCACTCCAAACAAGCTGTGCCACGGTGTCACGGTCTTGGCTGGTGTCATCTTTTCCGCGCTGTCGCCAACCCCGCAGAGTGTGCAGCTCCTGCCCCTCCCTCTTCCTCTGGGTGCTCCAGCCTGATGCCTCCGGGAGGAGGCCCAGGGCAGGGGTGAGAAAGGGACATGAGGTGGGTAAAGGGGAGGCGGGAGCCCACGGGAACGAGGCAGCTGGGGTTGGGCAGGAAATGGGGGATGTCAGGCTGTAACAGGGGGAAGACCCTTAGCAGAGAAGTCCCCTAGGCACTCTAGTCTGGTCCCTTGGGGAAGAGGTCCAGGGCAGGGGTGGGAAACGGAGATGCAGAGGTTAAAGGAGAGGCAAGAGGCCACTGCAGATGGAGACTAGCGGGAGGAAGAGAAAGCAGAGATTCCAGGCCACGGCCAGGGGAAGGTCCTCAACAGCGGAGCAGGGCACTGCTGGCCCCTCAGGGCTGTCGCAGCAGGGGAGGCGCTTCTGCGTCCTCTGCAGCCCTTAAAACCTGTGGAGCACTGGGGCAGCTTTCTGGGGCATGTTTCTGGCCCAGAGCACCCCATAGATCCTCATGGTTGGGATCGCCACAAAATCCCAAGCTGGCCCCCCATGTGCATATATGCGCATGGAGCCAGAAGTAAACAGCAAGGAGGAGAGACTTTGCATCCTGTCCTTTTCCTGGGGAAAATCTGCTCTGCAGCTCAGCTCTTTGCGTGCATTACTGTGGGGCTCCCTAAAGAACATGAGGTAGCTAGCCACGCTTGATTCACCTTGGGCTTTCCCTGTGCAAAAGCTCATGTTCAAGGCTTTGGGTGGGCTTGCGAGAGGTTCTGCTGCTGCAATCGGTACCTGTGTGCCCCTTTCTGGGAAGGTCAGCCCAGGCTTGCCTCCAGAAGGCTGGGAAGAGGGCCTTGTCCTGCAGCCAAGCACAAAAACACCCTGCCTGATTTTGACCCCCCTCCTCCCATTTCTACCTTTGCCTTGCCCGTGCTTGACTCACTGTGCCCACTGCTTAGCTCTCCGGTAGTGCAGAAATAGGTGGCTGTGTCTGCAGCTGCTGCAGAGAGCAGGTCCAGGGACAGCTGGTGATTTGGCTTTGCAAGAACGAAGCAAAGTGTTGGAGTCCCGGGAAAGGATACTGCAGCACTATGTGGTGCAGGTCTTTGCCAGGAGTCTGCCGGAGCCAGTCGCAAGCGTAGCTGCTGCCAGCGATGGGTGTGCCAGAGATGTGGCAGGTCAGGGTGAGAGGCTCTGAGCCCTTCCCTGTTGTGGGCCCAGGGGCCTCTGTGTGCACCTGAGAAAGAGCACCTGCAGGCACACGAGCCAAGCATGAGCAGATGGCAAGGGCTCAAGCAATCACTTTATCTACTCTCACATTTGCCTGGCCTCCTACTTCACACCTCCAAGAGCCTACAGCTACAGGCATGTGTTCTCAAAAGCTCTTGCTCCCGTTACATTCTCCGATCTGGGAAACAAGCGCTCAGGCAAAACCAAAGAAACCAGAAAGGCACCATGGATGATAAACGCACTCACACGTGTGTCCGCCAGGGCCCTCAGAGCCAGAGCAGAAGGGGAAAGTCCTGAAAGCTCTGACTTTTTGCAAGATGCCTTTGCAGTCCTTGAGGGGAGGTCCCGACTGTAAACATCAAACAATCTCATTCACAAGGCAAGGTGCACTTTTGTCCTTCCTGGATCATTCTGCATGACAAATGCCCTGACTCTGACTTCCCTTCTCTCCCAGGGAGCTCCAGAAATGACATTTGGCACAGGAATGTTGAGGGAATGTTGTTCTCCTCTTTTGACTGCAAGTTGCTCTGCTGGAATCTGAAAGACAAATCTGCAGGTCAAACAAAGGCTGTCTGAACGATTAAAAAGAAAACCCTCAGCCAAGTGAGCAGTGCTGTTAAGAATGCTCTTGTCTGTAGCGTTTAAGGTGCGTTGTTGTTTTGGAAATACATAGCTGCTGGTACATGCACGTGGTTGACACGGCACCAGTATGTACCCAAACCTGGAGCCGGGCTTTGGGAGGAAGGGGAGCAACTTGCATCCCTGTTAACTGACTTCATCTGCAGGGGCCACTGCTCCTTCTTGGAGCCTGAAGAGACTGAGAGCTGGCCATGGCTCTTCCTGGGCAGAGGGTCATGTATTTCTTCAGAGTACCCAACTGGCTGCTGCTGTGTGAGTCCCACCCACAGCTGGCCCTGGGCGCCTCACCTCCCGATACCAACACACGTTAACAGTTTTTGAAGCTGAAGCTGTATGCAGGACAGAGAGCTTTCAGCATAGCCAGGCGCTCCTCTGGCTGTGCTGGTTCTGCAGGTGCCCTGAGCAGGCAGAGGCCAGCTATAAGGGCCTTCCATGGGGACCCAGTGAGTCTGGGGAGGCTTTGGGCAGAGTCTCGGCTGCGGTTCTCCCTGTGCTGCTCAGCCTGCGTGGGAATTGGAGCCACACTGCAGCTCTGGGGTGGTGCAGAGCCGCTGTCGGCCCCGGCTTTCCCTGAGCTCTGGCGGCTTTCCAACCTCCCCCTTTGCAGGACCGGGTCACTCTAAGTGCATCAGAGGCTGCCTGTCTCCTCTGCTTGCCCCTCACACTGCCGAATCAGTAGGCTGCACTCAGTCGACCTGAACCATGCTTGCTACCAGAGAAGGGTTATTCACATACTGCGATGTAGTCCGTCCATCACAGGAGCCGGTCCAAATGGGTGGACCATGGAAACAGAGCTGTTCCCAATGCCCGTGCATTTTGGGAAGCTGAGGGGGAGCGTGGGGTAGTGAGAGAGGGAGATGGAGGCATACACAATGGTTAGCGCTCACGCAGAGCCAAGAATTACGTTGAATGTCCCCATTGGACTTGAACGCTGGCTTTGGGTCTTGTCAGGAGGAAAGGGGCGATGCCAGGAAAGTAACCATGTGTGGCAGGCCAGGGCTCACCCTGTGGCGTGCACTAATGGCCCATCTCTCACTGGCAGCAGCCCTAAGCTTGCGTGGCCAAAGCCTCCCCTCAGCAAAGCACAGCAGGGCTCTTCCCACCACAGTTTGCACAGACACACAGGTGCTCAAGCTTGGGCAACAGGTTAGGGTGTGAGGAGTCCTCACAGCCCCACAGGGCTGGGTGGGATGCAGGGGTGTGCTCCACTGCTGGGGGTGTGGCACCCCCCTTCCACTTACCTAGGACAAACAATTGCCCAACACATGGCAGCCCATGTGGCTAGGCCTGCTCTGTATCTCCTCTCCCGCTTGGCTCTGCCCGCAGAGATGCTCTGCCTGCTTTTCCCCTTGTCCGTGCCCCTGTGACCCCTGCCCAGCCAGCTGGAGGAGGGGCTGCTGCCCACGGCCCGTGTCCCAGCTAGAGCCCATTCGCTCCCTCACACCTGGGCTGGGCTCTGACACCCTCACCGCAAAAGGGAGCAGGGCAGGAAGCTGATATTGTCAGCGCACCCATGAGTATCTCTCATCGTGGTCCCTGCAGGGCGCAGTAATAGAGCTCGCTGTCAGCCAGGTCCAGCGCGGCGATGCTCAAGGTGCCGGAGCTCTCATCGGCCTGGCTGGAAAACCTCTTGCGGGCAAAAGGGGCTGTGTGGCTGTATGAACCCCCCCGGCCCTTCCTCTGGAGGATGTATTGCAGGGGCATACCGGCACGCTGCCGATACCAGGCCACGTAAACATAGGAGGTGTTGGAGCTGTAGGTGCATCGGAAGGTCGCTGAATGCTCTGCTCGCCCCCGCACTGCAGACATTGTTGGTTGGATCGTGTCACCTTGAAGTGATCCTGAAACCAGAGCAGGGCTCTTTATTCGCTCCTTCACTCCAACCAGCGCAAGGAAAGAGGCTGGGCTGGGGGCCGGGGGTGACGGAAACAAGAAATGCCGTTTCCAAAACCCAGACACGTTGGAAGCGCGAGGGAAGGGTGGGAAGGTGAGAGGGGCTGCGGGCAGGTCAAGTAGCCAGAGGTTGTTTGGGGATGTGAAATATGCTGAGCATTCCTGTCAGACTTGAACACTGCCTTTGGGTTTGGGGAAGAGGAAAGGAGAACTCTCAAGCAGGTAACTCCTTATGGCACCTGTGGGATTGGCCCACGGGTCACTTTGAAAGCCCAGTTCTCCCTGGGAACAGCCCTGAACACCCCAGCAGTTGCCTCCCCTCCAGCTCCCACAGCCAGGGCCAGAGGCCCCTGCAGCAGGTTTGTGGCAGGCTGCAGCCAGGTGTCCTGTTCCCATGTAACGGCACTGAGCTGTCAGGTGGAGTCCCAGGGCTGCAGGGCATGCAGGGCCAGAGGTACCTTTGCCCGTGGATTATTCCAGGCGGCCACGGCTCAACCCTCCTCCACCAGCACGTATTGCGTAAATCATGTTTGGAGCAGGAGGCCCACTTGAGGCCAGAACCAAGGGCCTGACAGGACTGCAGCCCCCGGTAGGTTTTCTGGCTGAAACTGGATCCATGGCAGCAGAGCTGCACAGAGCCGCTGGGCACTCACAGCCCTCTGCCAGCCTCCACCAGCTGCCCCCGGGCCTGCACCGCTGCGGGTGGATGATGCAGGGAGCAAGGCAGCGCACACACAAGGAGGCAGGAAGTTCACCAGCTGCTCTGGCATCCCCTTTCCAGGGACATGGAGAGACCGCATTGCCCCTCTAGCCTGGAAAAAAACACCGGCCCCGGAAAATCCCAAGGCTGCCCTCCTCGGGGCTGATCTTGGCCCTTTCCTGACATGTCTCGCAGCTCTCAAAAGCCTCCCTTTCCCTGCCGCGGCATCCAGGGCCCAGTGGGGAGGTTTCCATGGGAGAGCGCCCTCCGCACGGGAGCAGGAGCAGCTGGGGCCCGGGACAGGGCGGTTGGGTGCCCACGGGCAGCCCCAGCCCACCCAGCCCCAGCCTCGCTGCCCTCCCCGCCCACCCCTCACCTGCCAGCGCCGCTGCGAAGGACAAGGCCAGCAGCCAAGGCACCATCCGGGGCAGCATCATGCTCTGCCGGGCCGGCGCCAGTCGGGGCAAGGCAGCCCCGGCGGGAGGCGGAGAGGAGCAGCGCTGAGCTGCCCTCGGCCCCGCTCCTGCCCGCACCGGGATCGCGGCCCCTCGCCGCTGCCAACCCCCCCCCCCGCCCCCGCTCTCACAGCCCCTCTGTGGGAGGGGAAGGGCACACCCAGCTCCCAGCCGGCTCGACCCCAGGCAGATTCCCCAGCAGAGAAGGAGCACGGCGCCCCCAAAAGGCCAAGGCTCCTTTCCCTTTTCTCCCAGAACGGCTGTGCCGGTGTCCTGGCTCTTTAGGCCTGCGTAGCCCTTGCAAAGAGGGCTGGGCAACGCCTAGGGAACAGGGAAAAGCTGCTCTCCTGCTTGGTGCCCGCTCTGGAAAGGAGAGCAGGGGGAGGGGCTGTGGGCCCTGCGGAAGCAGGGGAGATGGCCAGGAACGGCTAGGAACAAAGCAGAGTCAAGGAGCGCGCTGCTCTGGCTGCAGCCAGCTCGGGGCCTTGGCCAGGCCAACCTCCAGCAGGCCACCACCCCCCCACCCCCCCCTTACAGGCTGTCGGCCCACAGCTTCCTCTCACAGGACTCTCCCCCTGGTCCGCACCTCCATCTTGCCCTGGCCGCCTCCCCTGCCCCCTGCCCACAGGGTTGAAGCACAGCATGGAGAAAAGACCTCCCCTCCCCCCAATCAGTTCTGATACTGCCCCCCTTTCAGTTCTCTGTTGTTGGGTACATGGAGTCTCCAGACGCTCTCAGCCCTTCTCCAGTCTCCGCTTGCCTCACCACTGAAAGGACACTCAGACACAGTCTCAGAGGATCAGGGAGAGAGCAGCAGGAAGCCCAGGGGCTCCTGCCAGCCACCCTCCAACTGCAGTGTCCCGCATCAAGAGCTGCTGCTCACCAGGGAAGGACCACGAGTCCCCTCTTGCCAACAGAGCTGATCTGCTCAAGGGCTGTACCGTGGGGCTCCCCTCCTCTCCCAGCTCTGTAGTTGCTCTGCTTCTTCCAGGCAGCCCCTCGACCAGCCCTGAGAGCTGCAATGTCTTCTTGCAGTATTGTGCAGTAGCAGCAGCAGTGCACGGAGCGGGAGCAAAGCACAGCTAGTGTGGGCATGTAAGCGCACAGAAAGGGCTCTGAGCTTTGTGGGGCTCTCCCAAGGACCAGGATCTCCTTCACCTCCCAGGAACGTGGCCAGGCAGAGATGTAGCAAGGCCAGCATCACCTCACCTCAGCCTGCTCCCCTTCCCAGACAAAGCTGAGAGACAGTACCTGTCCAACCCTTGCCCCCTGGGGGCAAGGTTGGCCTGAGCAGGGCCCTGCTTATCTTGGGACAAGTGGTGGGAGTCAGTAGAAAGCACAGCTCTAGCTTGGTGATCGCCCACTGCAACAGTCATCCCTGGAGGCTTGGAGGAGGAGAAGCAAAAGAGCAAAGATGTAATGTGCCGGTACCAGAACAGACTGCCTCCCCTCGTTCTGTGCTGCAAGGTGCCTCCCTCACCATCACATGGGGCCCACTCACGGAGCTCCTCATCCTACGCCCTCGTCTTTGCCCTTGTCCTCGCAGGACTGACTGCAGTGCCCGGAGGGGAAACTGCTGGGCCCAGCGCAAAGCAAGGAGCCCGGAGGTGCAGGTATAGCAGCCTTGGGAGGTTCCCCAGTGCTCTGCCTGTTGCCATGCTACAGAGGCCATAAGCTGCACTGAGATGCCTCATCGGCAGCTGGAAGTGGAACAAGGCTCTTCCCAATGTGCTCTGCAGGGACACATGAGGGTCAGGCCAGCAGGGCTGCGAGGACTCAGCACAGCTCCACGGGGCCAAGCAGGGCACAGGGCACGCTCAGTTCCCAGGGTGCCAGGGCCACCCATCACGCTTCTCTAGGCAGGGCAATAAGCCCGTGCATGTGGCAACCCACATGATCATGCCTGCACCACTTTGCCTCTCTCCAGCTCAGCTCTGCCTGCTATGCTGCTCCACCCACATTTCCCACCCCATCTGTACCACTGTGACCTGTGCCCAGCCAAGGTCCCTCCTCAGCACAGCCCAGTCCCTTCCTCAAAGCAGGGCGGGACTGAGACAAGCATGGATGCAAAATGGGGGAAGGGAGGAGTGGAAGAAGTGGAAGCAGCCCCAAATCACACCTGAAAACACAGCAGGGCTGTTCTCACAGGGATTCACTGCAACAAGCACAAAGAAAACATGGGGCGGGGGGGGGAGCATGGAATGGGGACAAGCTACAGGAAACGCCCGTGTTAGAGCTGAAGCCTGCCCTTCTATCAGTGGTGCAAGAAAGGGGTGGTGTGGGGAAAGGTCCCACTTGCCGCACCTGTGCCATTGCCGCATGGTGAGCAGCCATGGCCCCAAACCTGCGTGGCACTCCCCTCGCCGCCAGCTCCCACACTCTGGGCCAGGGCCACCGGCAGGAGGTTTGCGTAAGGGCGCAGCCGGATTTCCTGTCACTGTGGCAATGGCACAGAAATAGTAGGCGGAGTCCTGGGGGTGCAGGCCATGCAGGGCCAGAGATGCCACGGCCTGCAAATTGTTGCGGGAGGCAGTGGCTCGACCCTCCACAGCCGTACCGTAACGAATGTAGGTAGAATCATGGCTAATGGTGGCGACCCACTCGAGTCTGGCGCCGGGGGCCTGACGGTACCAAAATAAATGATAATCATTGAAGTTGAAGCCGTATCCCTGGCAGGAGAGGCGCATGGATTCCCCAGGTGCTTTCAGCTCTCCTCCAGCCGCCACCAGGCGCACCTGGGCCTGCACGCCTGTGGACAGAGAGTGCATGGAGCAAGGCAGTGCACACACACACACACACGGTGGCAGGCAGTTCACCAGCCGCTCTGGGGTTCCCTTCCTGGGGACATGGAGACCCAGCATCATCCCTCATCCCCCTACCCTGGGAAACCCACTGGCCCTGGAAAATCCCAAGGCTGCCCTCCTCAGGGCTGAACTTGGCCTTGTCCTGAAATGTCCCCCAAATCCTGGAAACCTCCCTCTCCCTGCCATAGAACCTCATCCCCACTGGGGAAGGCAATTTGCAGGGGCAAGCACATCCCATGGCAGGGCAGGTAGCTGCTGGGGCCCGGCACAGGGCACAGGCTCCTGTGCACAGCCCCAGCCCGCCCAGCCCCGGCCTCGCCACCCTCCCCGCCTGCCTCTCACCTGCCGGCGCCGCCGCGAAGGACAAGGCCAGCAGCCAAGGCACCATCCGGGGCGGCATCATCCCCGGCCGCGCCCGGGGCTGAGGCCAGCTGGGGGCAAAGCAGCCCCGGCGGGAGGCGGAGAGGAGCAGAGCTGAACCACGCTCAGCCCCTCTCCCGCACCCACCGGCATTGTGGGTCCACACCGCGGTACCGCTAACCACTCTGCTCGCCCCCCGCCCACACCCGTCCCGCCCCCGCCGCCCCCGCCGCCGCTGTGGCCCTTCTGTGGGAGCAGGAGGCGGGGTGCAGGGCCGGCCCGGTGGAGGTGCATCAGCAGAGAAGGCCCGCAGCGCCCCCACAAGGCCACGGCTCCTTTCTCTGTTTTCCCCAGGCAGCGGCACGAGTGCGCGGGCTCTCCAGCCCTGCAGAGCCTCGTAAAGAGGAAGCCTGGGCAGCGCCTCAGAGGCCGCAGGGAAAAGCTCTCCTGCTCGGTGGCTGCTGCAGAAAGAAGAGCGGATGGGGGCTGCAAGCCATGGGGGAGCCCTGCAGACGGTCGTGGCTGGCATGGAGGAAAGCTAAGGCATGGAATGGCCTGCTCTGCCTGCATATGGGTCAGGGTCTCCTCAGCCAGGCCCAGCTCGGGCAGCCCCACCACTGGGCTCTCAGCTGGGGCTTATGGGGCAGATGTGGAAAGGGGAACTGTTACAGGAAATGTTTACGTTAGATGTGCGACCTGTTGCTGGGTCTGGGGTGTAGCAAAGAGAGATGGAGGGACTACTTCCATTTTCAGGACAACCGGGGTCACCCCACAGAGTGCTGTGATAGCCCAGCTCTGCCTGGGAACAGCCCCAAGTGCCCCCACACCCCGCCCCACCACTCATCTCCCCCTCCCCCCCCCCAGCTCCCACACCTTGGGCCAGGGGCCCTGGCACGAGCTTTGTATAAGGGCAAAGCTGGCTTTCCGGTCCCTGTGGGAACGGTGCGGAAGTAACCGGTGGAGTCCCAGGCGTGCAAGGCGTGCAGTGCCAAGATGCCTCAGCCCATGGATTGTCCCAGGAGGTGGTGGCTCAGTCCTCCACCACTGGTACGTACTTAATGAACGAGGAATCGTAGCTGGTGTAGGAGGCCCACCGGGGGCTTGATCCCAGGGGCCTGCTGATCACAGAATCACAGAATCATTTTGCTGGGAAGGGACCTCTGGAGATCATCTAGTCCAACCTCCCTGCTCAGGCAGGGTCCTCTAGAGCATATTGCCCAGGATTACATCCAGACAGGTTTTGAATATCTCCAGGGAAGGAGAGTCCACTACCTCTCTGGGCAACCTGTTCCAATGCTCTGTCACCCTCACAGTGAAGAAGTTTTTTCTCAGGTTTAGGTGGAACTTCCTGTGGATCAGTTTCTGCCCCTTGCCTCTTGTCCTGTTGCTGGGCACCACGGAGAAGAGACTGGCCTCATCCTCTTGACACTCCCCCTTCAGATACTTATACACGTTGATGAGATCACCTCTCAGTCTTCTCTTCTCCACCCTGAACAGGCCCAAGATACCAAAGCACGTTGTGGTCCTTGAGGGTGAAGCTGCATAGATGGCAGGAGAGGTGCATGGAGGCCTCAGCTGCTCACAGCCCTCCCTCGGCCTCCCGCAGCTGCACCTGAGCCCTCACCCCTGTGGACAGAGAGCACAGGCCAGGGGCTGGGGCCGCTCAGAGACAAAGCATCCCTGGCACGAGGCAGACAGGAGCAGAGCTGAGCCACTCTCAGCCCCTCTCCTAGCTGCACAGGGATTGTGGCCCCTCCTGCAGCAGCAGCAGCCCTCAGCTCAGCAGCACCGCTGACTCTACCCACCCTGCCTGCAGCAGCCCTTTCAGTGGGAGGAGAAGGGGGGACGCAAGACCAGATTGGACCAGGCCAGGGGAGGGTCATCAGCAGAGGGGGAGTGTGGCATTCCTAGAAGGCCACAGCTCCTTTTCCTTTTCTCCCCGGATGGCTGTGAGGGTTTACCAGCTCTTTAGCTCTATGTAGCCTCATAAAGAGGGACCCTAAGCAAAGCCTCCGAGGTGATAGGGAAAAGGTGCCCTCCTGCTCAATGGCTGCTCTGAAAAGGAGAGCGGGGTGAGGGGCTGTGAGCTGTGGGGAGTCATGGAAACGGGCCAGGATGGCCGGGAGACATGGAGCAGAGGCTGCTAGGTCGGGGCCTTGGCCAGACCCAGCTTGGGCCAGCCCCGGGGGTGAGCTGTCATCCTACAGTGTCCTCTTGTAGGACCTTGTCCATGCCTGGCACCCCTACACTGCCCTGGCCTCACTCCCTGTCCCCTGCCAAAAAGGCTGAGAGACAGAGTGGGGATCACCCGCTCCCCCTACAACCCACTCAACCACATCCCCTCCTCAACCACATCCCATACTCTTCCCTATAGCACGCCATGGTTCCTCCACCCTGCACCCTCACTGCACTCTAGCCTGCCTCCTGCTCTCCCTACTTGCACAGGAAACGTAGAGACCTCTCCTAAGCAAACAGCTTGCTACCTCTGGGCCTCCCTCCTTGACCTTGTCCTCTCTGGAAGGAATGTGGGGAAATGGAGTGCAGAATTGTTGTCCTTTCTTCCTTCCAGGTTTGAATGCACCTTCACGGTCTCACAGAACTCTTCCTTTCTATGTGTTAGCGGTGTTTGGTGAGGGATCTGGTTTATTTTGTGCTGGGGGCTATGTGTATCCCCCCGTGTCACACATCTGTTCTTTTGTTACCCTAATGGGAGTGCTAAGAACTGAAGGGACCCTCCACAGTGCTGCTCCTTTTCTCTGTGTGTGGCTGTCCCCCTATATCCAAAAGAGGGTTCCGGGGAGAGAGGATGGACACTATTCAGGTGGGTTACACTGGGGCGCAGAAGGTTTCCCGTCACTCTGGAAAGGGTGGAGAAGTAGCAGGCAGAGTCCCGGGGTGCAGAGCCAGAGAAGCCTCATACCAGGAACTGCAGCAGGAGTGGGACCATCCCTGGCTCAGTGGGTGTGCAGGGCTCTACATTCTGGCCTCCCAAGCTGGCCCTGCGGGTAGCAGATTGACATCCTTGTGCCCCCACACCTCTTGGCACTGCAGAACTGCTGTTCCCAGATAGGACCCCTGAGCTGGGCCTTTCTTGGCCGGGATACCGAAGGCAGAGCCACCCCTATGCCACTGCCTCCACCCTGCCCAGGCATCCTCTTCCTCTGCTCGCTCCACCCTGCCACCCCTTCTCCCGCTGCCTCTCCCCGCCCCAGGGGCCACCTGGCCACCTCCAAGTGGCCAAGGCCCACAGGGCTCACGGCAAGCCGAAGAGGCACCATGCTCAGTGCTGCAATGAGGCTACTGGAGCACAGGTGTGGGCTTGGCCTCCTCCCCACCTCATCCCCCACAGATAGCGTGGGGCTCAGCAGGGGACCACAGTGTTGGTGCTCCTCAGTAGAATGGGGGGGGCTCTCTTCTGTGTATCACGCTGCTTCGGAGGGACCCAGAGCTTCCACTGGGACATCTCCATCCACAGGCCAGGGCACCTGCCAGGACCAAGCCCTGCCACCCCGTCATCATCCCAGCTGCTGCCACATTTTGGGGACAGTCGTCACCCCCACCAGGGTGTTGAGCTCCCTCACTCCATCTTCCCCTAGGCACTCTAGTCTGGTCCCTTGGGGAAGAGGTCCAGGGCAGGGGTGGGAAATGGAGATGCAGAGGTTAAAGGAGAGGCAAGAGGCCACTGCAGATGGAGACTAGCGGGAGGAAGAGAAAGCAGAGATTCCAGGCCACGGCCAGGGGAAGGTCCTCAACAGCGGAGCAGGGCACTGCTGGCCCCTCAGGGCTGTCGCAGCAGGGGAGGCGCTTCTGCGTCCTCTGCAGCCCTTAAAACAACAAGGAGGAGAGACTTTGCATCCTGTCCTTTTCCTGGGGAAAATCTGCTCTGCAGCTCAGCTCTTTGCGTGCATTACTGTGGGGCTCCCTAAAGAACATGAGGTAGCCAGCCACACTTGATTCAACTTGGGCTTTCCCTGTGCAAATGCTCTCAGGGCTCTTTGTGCTTCTTCCTGACCAACTCTTGCCCTTTCACGTTGTGTGTGTGAGAGAGACTGAAGGAAGGAAGGCGGTAACAGCATGTTCATGGCTTTGAGTGGGCTTGCGAGAGGGTCTGCTGCTGCAATCGGTACCTGTGTGCCCCTTTCTGGGAAGGCCAGCCCAGGCTTGCCACGAGAAGGCTGGGAAGAGGGCCTGGATCCCTGCAGCATTCCGCTTCTACCAGGGCCCCACAAAACCACCAGCTGAGAGGGACTCACCCCAGGCAGCACACCCGAGGCTGTGGGGCTCTGAACCCCGCACCTGGGCAGAGCCAAATGTCCAAGCTGCACAAGAGCAAAGCTGTGATACCATGCTACGGGAACGAGTGTTTCTATTTCCGTGACCTCACAGGGAATCAGGAGAAGCACAGAGAGGAAACACATAATGAGTTCTCTAATCTGGAGGCACATTGCTCTCACAGACACAGCCACACCCAGGAAAGTCAGGCACACAGGAACACAGCCAGTAAAGAAGCAGGAAAGGCCCGATACTCGCTCCCTTGGCAGCAGCATCAGAGCACTGAGGAAAAGCTGCGCCATGCTGGACGGGAGGCTCAGGCAACGTGCACTTCACCGCACACCTCTGAACTTCCCAGAAGAGCTCACATCTGGGCCATAAATCCTCTCACATCTCCAAACACACCTCCCTGCAAGCACAGGAAAGGCCTGCTTTTGGAAACAGCTGGTGCCATCTTCTGACTTGTGGCTGCTGGAAGGAAATGCTGAGTTGTCTGGACTCCCTCTCAGCCAGTTTTTGTTCTACCCTGCTAAAGAGTTGCTCCAGTGTGAGCCTATCAGCACCGCAGTAATATACCGCTGTGTCCTCTTGCTTTGCTGCCCGGATCTTCAGTGTGAATCTGTTCTGGGAGCTCTCCACTTTCCCCTCAAAGTGACCCTCGAAACCCTCTCCGTAGGCACCACCCTGATTGTAAATCCAGACCAGAGAGCCCTGCAGCTTCTGCTGGTACCAGAACATGTAGTAGCTGCCCATGTTGCCTCCACTCATGCTGCACTGGAAGGTACCTCCCTCGCCTTCTCGCACTACCAGCTTCCCAGGGTGTTGCTGCAAGGTCACCTGGCCGTTGACTGCTGTGGAGAGCAAGAGGGAGCCGTGGTCACCTTGAGAGTGGGCAAGGGAGAATGCAACCCTCGTGGGGGCACTGCAATGTCACTGGGCCAGCGGGAGGACTACATCCTACTCCTTGAACCCAGTAGATGAAGTCATGGTCAGGGCCACAGCCCCAACACAGCAACCAGGCCCTGTGAGCAGAGAGACACCGTATCTCCCTCCCTCCAGTTCCCGCTCAGATAGGGAGCTGCTTCTGCCTTTCTCATTGGAAGCGGGTACATGCAGACCTCTCCTGGGCACATGGATCCCATGTGCCTCCCTCCTCGACTCTGTCCTTGCAGCATGCACTGACCGCACTTGCCGCCCTCCGCAAACTGCTTCTACCAGTGCTCCGCAACTGGCCCCGAGGTGTGAGCGGAGCAGTCTTATGCCCCTATGCCCTGCCTGTCCCCACGCTGCGGACGTCGAAGGCCGAAAGGAGGCACCTAACCCACCGCTGGAGGCTGAGCAGGGCTGCGCCCAGACACAAGCAGCAGATGAGGCCAGCGCGGTGGGGGTAGCTCAGGCTGCTGAACAGCCCCGCAGGACGCTGCAGGGTGCAGCGCCACGCTCCGTTCCCGGGCTGTCAGGGCTCCCCATCCTGCTCACTAAGGCTGGACAATGACCCCACGCAGACCCCGGTCCAAAAGGCCAGGCCTGCTGGGTGTAGCCTTCCCCTGCTCCTGAGGGCAAGGTGATTTGCAGGAGACAGCGTCCTCCGCATGGCAGCAGGAGCAGCTGGGGCCCGGGATGGGCCACAGGCACCCGCAGGCAGCCCCAGCCCGCCCAGCCCCGGGCGCCCCTCACCTGCCGGCGCCGCTGCGAAGGACAAGGCCAGGAGCCAAGGCACCATCCGGGGCGGCATCATGGCCTGCTGGAGTGGCGCCGGTCGGCGACAAGGCAGCTGCGGCGGGAGGAGGAGAGGAGCAGCGCTGAGCCCCGCTCGGCCCCGCTCCTGCCCGCACCGGGATCGCGGCCCCTCGCCGCCGCGGCCACGCTGCCGGCCCTGCCCCCTCCGGACCCGCCCCTCGCTGCCGCAGCCCCTCTGTGGGAGGCAAGGGGGGCCCGACTAGCGGGCCCGGCCAGGCCAGGCCGGGCGAGGTTCACCAGCAGAGAAGGAGCGCGGCGCCCCCACAGGGCCACAGCAAGAGACTTTTCTCCCAGGACGGCTGCCAGGGGGTCCGGGCTCTTTAGGCCTGTGGAGCCCTTGGAAAGAAGGACCCCGGGCAATGCCCCCACGGCAGTAGGGGAAAGCTGCTCACCTGCTCGCTGGCTGCTCCAGAAAGGAAAGCGGGGTGAGGGGCTGTGCGCTGTGTGGGAGCCGTGCAGGTGGCCAGGGACAGTCGGGAGCAAAGCAGAGCTAGGAGGGTGCTGCTGCACCCACAGCCAGGCCTGGGCCTTGGCCAGGCCCCACTCGGGTCAGCCCCAGGGACAAGTGGCAGCTCACAGGGTCCCCTGGCAGGACTCCCTCTCCATGCCGTGCACCCTCATCCTGCCCTGCCTCATCCCCGTCCCCTGCCCACCAGGCCACCAGGCCAAGGTGGGGAGAAGCATGGGGAAAAGAACCCAACACAGCCTCTCCCCCTGGCGTCCCGGCTCCGTCCGCAAGGGTGCAGGCCACACACCCACTCCAAACAAGCTGTGCCACGGTGTCACGGTCTTGGCTGGTGTCATCTTTTCCGCGCTGTCGCCAACCCCGCAGAGTGTGCAGCTCCTGCCCCTCCCTCTTCCTCTGGGTGCTCCAGCCTGATGCCTCCGGGAGGAGGCCCAGGGCAGGGGTGAGAAAGGGACATGAGGTGGGTAAAGGGGAGGCGGGAGCCCACGGGAACGAGGCAGCTGGGGTTGGGCAGGAAATGGGGGATGTCAGGCTGTAACAGGGGGAAGACCCTTAGCAGAGAAGTCCCCTAGGCACTCTAGTCTGGTCCCTTGGGGAAGAGGTCCAGGGCAGGGGTGGGAAACGGAGATGCAGAGGTTAAAGGAGAGGCAAGAGGCCACTGCAGATGGAGACTAGCGGGAGGAAGAGAAAGCAGAGATTCCAGGCCACGGCCAGGGGAAGGTCCTCAACAGCGGAGCAGGGCACTGCTGGCCCCTCAGGGCTGTCGCAGCAGGGGAGGCGCTTCTGCGTCCTCTGCAGCCCTTAAAACCTGTGGAGCACTGGGGCAGCTTTCTGGGGCATGTTTCTGGCCCAGAGCACCCATAGATCCTCATGGTTGGGATCGCCACAAAATCCCAAGCTGGCCCCCCATGTGCATATATGCGCATGGAGCCAGAAGTAAACAGCAAGGAGGAGAGACTTTGCATCCTGTCCTTTTCCTGGGGAAAATCTGCTCTGCAGCTCAGCTCTTTGCGTGCATTACTGTGGGGCTCCCTAAAGAACATGAGGTAGCTAGCCACGCTTGATTCACCTTGGGCTTTCCCTGTGCAAAAGCTCATGTTCAAGGCTTTGGGTGGGCTTGCGAGAGGTTCTGCTGCTGCAATCGGTACCTGTGTGCCCCTTTCTGGGAAGGTCAGCCCAGGCTTGCCTCCAGAAGGCTGGGAAGAGGGCCTTGTCCTGCAGCCAAGCACAAAAACACCCTGCCTGATTTTGACCCCCCTCCTCCCATTTCTACCTTTGCCTTGCCCGTGCTTGACTCACTGTGCCCACTGCTTAGCTCTCCGGTAGTGCAGAAATAGGTGGCTGTGTCTGCAGCTGCTGCAGAGAGCAGGTCCAGGGACAGCTGGTGATTTGGCTTTGCAAGAACGAAGCAAAGTGTTGGAGTCCCGGGAAAGGATACTGCAGCACTATGTGGTGCAGGTCTTTGCCAGGAGTCTGCCGGAGCCAGTCGCAAGCGTAGCTGCTGCCAGCGATGGGTGTGCCAGAGATGTGGCAGGTCAGGGTGAGAGGCTCTGAGCCCTTCCCTGTTGTGGGCCCAGGGGCCTCTGTGTGCACCTGAGAAAGAGCACCTGCAGGCACACGAGCCAAGCATGAGCAGATGGCAAGGGCTCAAGCAATCACTTTATCTACTCTCACATTTGCCTGGCCTCCTACTTCACACCTCCAAGAGCCTACAGCTACAGGCATGTGTTCTCAAAAGCTCTTGCTCCCGTTACATTCTCCGATCTGGGAAACAAGCGCTCAGGCAAAACCAAAGAAACCAGAAAGGCACCATGGATGATAAACGCACTCACACGTGTGTCCGCCAGGGCCCTCAGAGCCAGAGCAGAAGGGGAAAGTCCTGAAAGCTCTGACTTTTTGCAAGATGCCTTTGCAGTCCTTGAGGGGAGGTCCCGACTGTAAACATCAAACAATCTCATTCACAAGGCAAGGTGCACTTTTGTCCTTCCTGGATCATTCTGCATGACAAATGCCCTGACTCTGACTTCCCTTCTCTCCCAGGGAGCTCCAGAAATGACATTTGGCACAGGAATGTTGAGGGAATGTTGTTCTCCTCTTTTGACTGCAAGTTGCTCTGCTGGAATCTGAAAGACAAATCTGCAATCCTCGTTTGCTGTTTCTGTTGCTATGGTCCAGAAGTACCAAGCTGAGTCCCAGGGATGCATGGCACATAGGTCCACAGTCTCCTGGGCCCAGAGTATGTCCCAGGAGGTGGTGGCTCAAGCCTGCACAGTGGTCCCATGCTTCATATTACCTGATTGGCTGCTGAGGCCCTCTTGAATCTGATCCTGGGCACCTGATGATACCAGCTGAAGCTGGATGCATGGCAGAAGAGTCATATAGAGTGCCTGGGCACTCACAGCCCTCCACTGGCCTCCAGCAGCTGCCTGTGGACCCACACCGCTGCAGACAGGGAGTGCAAAGAGCAAGGCAATGCATGCACAGGATGAGAGGTGATTCACTTGCCGCAGTGGGTTCCACTTGCCAGGGACATGGGGAACTGGCACCGCCCCTCCACCTGGGGAAACCTACTGGCCCCAGAAAATCACCCCTCCTTGGGGCTGATCTTGGCCATCTCCTGAAATGTTTTGGAAATCCTGAAAGCCTCCCTCCCTCTGCCACAGTGCCTGGTCCATATCAGGGAAGACAATTTGCATGGGTGAGTGTGGAAGTAGAAAGAGCTGGGTCCCAAGATGGGGTCCCAAGATAGGGGAACACGCACTCGTGTGCAGCCCCAGCCCACCCAGCCCTGGACTTGCTGCCCTCCCCAGACAGCTCTTACCGGCCAGCACTGCTGCAAGGGACAAGGCCAGCAGCCAAGGCTCCATCCTGGGTGGCATCATTCCCTGCCAGGCCAAGGGTCAGGGACTGGGGCCTGTCAGGAGCCAAGCAGCCATAGCAGGAGGCAGAAAGGAGCAGAGCTGAGCAGTGCTCAGCCCTGCTGCTGCCTGCACTGCCCCTCACTGTGGCAGCACTACTGACTTTACCCCCGCAACTCATCTCTTCAACCCATCCGCAGGTTCATCAGCAAAGGAGGAGCGTGGGAGAACTTGGACCCCAGAAGGCCAAGGCTCCTTTCCCTTTTCTGTCCAGACAGCTGTGAGGGTCTTCTGGCTCTTTAGCCCTTTTAAAAAAGGGAATCTGGGCAATGCCTCCAACACAGTAAGGGAAAACTGCTCACCTACTAGATGTCTGCTCTAGAAAGGAAAGGGGTAGGAGTGGCTGGGGGATGGTGGAGCCATGGGCATGGCTGGGGATGGCCAGAAACACAGCAGAGACAAGGAGCACCCTGCTCAACCCACAGCCCATTTGGCACCTTGGCTAGGCCCAGCTCAGGCTGGCCCCAAGGTCAGGCTTCTGGCCCAAAGCGACCCCTTGCAGGACCCTCCCTGTTCCCTGTACCTGCAGCCTGGCATCACTCTGTCCCCTGACCACGGGGCCAAGACACAGTATGGAAACAACCCTCCTCATGCCCCCATTTCTGATACTTTCCCCTTTGGCCCCATACAGTTCCTCTACGATGCTCATCTTCAGCCCCCTGCTGCGTCCTCCTGCCTCTTGTGGGCAGTTTGGGGCCCCCTAGGCTGCAATGTTGCCCTGCTGGGACCCTGGCACTGCTGGGCTGCCTTGCCTTGGCCCCTTCCTCACTGCACAGCTGGCAGAGAGGGGCACCATGGGGTCCATCAGGAGTGGACCTTGCCCCCTGCTGTTCTCTCAAGCCCCAGCTCTCAAGCGCTGGGATCGTTCCCCAGTGGCTGTCTATTGTATGAATCTCTGGCTGTCAGGGAACGCAGCTGCACAGAGAACTGGTTGGTGGGGATGTCTCTGGTGATGCTGATTCTCTTTTGGAAGAGTGGGGCACAGTCAGTTTGCACACCTCCAGAAATCGCAGCCATCCACTCCCGGCTCTCTCCTGGTTTCTGTTTGTGCCAGTGGCCCACAAACATATCAGTGGAGGGTGGTTCCCCATTCACAATGCACATGAGAGGACAGACTGTGAGCCCTTGCCCTTTGCCAAGGCCCAAATTTCACAAGTGTCATTCAAGAACAGTTGTGCATGCAATACAGGATAGCGGGTAGCTTTGGCAGATGCCTGGGGTGCACAACACTGGGTTCATCTTGCTTCATCTGCAGAGGAGGAAATGTGGTCCTGGAAGGTGGGGCCATGCCCAGTGTCTTGTTGTAGTTCAGGAGATAATTGCATGGATCCACAGCAGGTTCAGGCATGCTGCTGTATCCTGCCCCACCATATCAACAGGGCACGCAAGAGTCTCCAAATGCTGCAGGTGAGAAGTGCTCAGATACTATTTCCCCTCAAATTCTAGCACTGTTCTAGCTCCTCTTCTCAAGCCATAAGCCCTGTAGATAAGCCATCCTAGTCTTCTCCACCTGCCACAGCCTTCACCCACTTCTGCCCAAACAGGAGAATGGCATTCTATGAAAGTGCTCCTTTGTGGTTATTCTCAGAAACCAAATGCATCAGTCTGCAGTTTAACATTCCCCATCTGGTACTGCCCTCACAATGTCATGATGGCTGCTACAGAAGTCAGTGTTGGTGTATGTGTATCAGCAAGTGCAGCTGCAGGGAGCTCTCATTCCTGGATTAGCCTGCATGGGTGATGCCTCGATCTGGTAAGGAGGTGGAGGAGAGTGTGCAGTCCTTGTTTGGATAAAGACTTCCCAGTTATTCTGGCCCTCCCAGGCCAGAAGTAGTTTGCACTGTCACAGCATCTCCAGAGACAGCACAGGTGAGTGGGAGTCTGTTGCGCTGTGAGGGGGTTGAGCAGCCTCCACTGTAGAATTGGGCACAGCTCCTTGGTGAGCTTCAGATATTTTTTGTTGCTATCTCAAGGTGGTGTCTGGAGCCCAGAAGGACAGGGCTCAGCAACTTCCTTCCTGGAACAGCACAGTCTCCCTGTTACTCCCCGACCATGGCCAACAAAGGTACCAGCCCCTCTCCACCCACCCTTGCCTTGCCCCAGCAACTCTTGAGGCACCATGCAGGGCAATGCAGGGAGGTATACACCCCACAAAACATAATTCCCCAACGAGCTTTTTCCTCCCCCTCCAATGGTATAGAAGGCCAAGAGCAAATCGACCCTGTCCTCCACAACCACATTCCTTCCTGCCTCCTAAGGGACCTTTTCTGGCAGGCTCCCCTCTCTCCCTAGGAGCTTGTCACCACAATAGCCTATCCTCTTTTCATGCTGTTCTTCCTTGCATCAGTACCACTATAGCTGGCATAGAAGTAGGTGGCAGTGGCAGTGGGTGTCAGGCTGTGCAGGCACAGGGAGATCTTGTTCTTGGCTTGGTCTGCAGAGAAAGCACTGCAGCCTTAGAAGGTCAGGGTGCAGTGGATGAAGTTATTACCCATACAGATCATGCTATATGTCTACCAGGAGTCTGGCAGAACCAATGCCAACTTCACAGAATCACAGAATCACAGAATGGCCGAGGTTGGAAGGGACCTCTCGAGATCATCTAGTCCAACCCACCCTGCTCAAGCAGGGTCCTCTAGAGCACATTGCCCAGGATCGCGTCCAGGCGGGTTTTGAATATCTCCAGCCAAGGAGACTCCACTACCTCTCTGGGCAACCTGTTCCCATGCTCTGTCACCCTCACAGTGAAGAAGTTTTTCCTCGTGTTCAGCTGGAACTGCGTGTGTTTCAGTTTGTGCCCGTTGCCTCTTGTCCTGTCGCTGGGCACCACGGAGAAGAGTCTGGCCCCATCCTCTCGACACCCTCCCTTCAGATAGTTGTACACATTGATGAGAATGCCTCTGAGTCTTCTCTTCTCCAGGCTGAACAGGCCCAGCTCTCTCAGCCTTTCTTTATAGGAGAGGTGCTCCAGTCCCCTCATCATCTTCATAGCCCTCCACTGGACTCTCTCCAGTAGTGTCATGTCAACTTCTACTGTCATTGGAAACAGAAATAGCAGAGATAGTACAGGTGACCGTTAGAGAGCTGGAAGGAGACCTTCCCTTCCCTGGGACCTAATGCCACCAGGCATGTCTGGGAAAAAGTACCTGAAAAGACATGGAGCATGTGTGAGGGTTGGGCAAAACAGTCTGTCCCACCAAGAGGAGACTGCAAATGGTTACTGATCCACAGCCACTGACACCTCTTACCCCATCTCCAACCTCCCTGCAGAAGGGGAAGGTCCTGACAAGAAGTACAATGCACGTCTCTTGCCATATGATATTGATTAGTCACAGGCTCCCACACTCCCTTCCCAAGCAGGCGCTACAGCAGAAGCAAAGGGCAGTTAGGAAAGCTTTCAGGATGGCCAGGTGCTCCTCCAGCCATGCCGGCTCTGCAGGTGCCCCAAGCAGGCAGAGGACCACTATAAGGAACTGGGTGGGGGCCTAGCTGGGCTGGGGGTGTGTGGGGAGGCTTTGGGCAAGGTCCTGAATGTGATTCTCCCTGCACTACTCTGGGCTGTATGTATGAGGTGGCACAAAGCAACCATTCACCTTGGCTCCCAGCTGGGAGGGAGATTGCATAGCACATCAGGGAGGGTGAAATCCCAGTATCTGGTGAGCAGGTGGGTGGTGATGGGCAGAGAAACCTTCCTGGCAGGAGGAATGAAAGCTTCCAGGAGGTAGATAGCCCATTTCCCTCACACCCTAGCAGACTCGCAGCTGTTTCTGAGTTTCCCTTGGAGTGGATGTTTTCTATACCAGAGAATGGAACCCTTTGTCCCTGCTCAGCTGGATGGGGATGGGAACTTTTTTCTGTATCCAACACAGCACTTCACCCATTCTGAAAATGTGCCTCTCCAAAGCAAAATGTCCTTATGCCTCCTTGTCCTCACAAGGCCCTGTGAGGAAACTGCTGGGACCAGCGCAAAGCAAAAGACCCTGAGGTGCAGGTGTAAGAGCATGGGGAAGACAGAATTTTTCCCCAATGCCTCCGCATCCCAAACTCCCTCGGGGCTTCTACAATCCAAACAGGAGAAGTCGGGGTAAGGAGAGGACAGATCCAATGATGAGAGTTTCTCAAATCCAGGGGAATGGACACAGAAAGGTGCCAGGCCCTCCTGCTCTCACTACCCAGGCTCCCCTAACTCCACTGCACAGGATTGTACAGCTGTTGAGACTGCTGATCTGACCATGTAGAGCTCTGTGTGGGCTCCCCGGCCTTACACACCCACAGACTCCACATGGCCTAGCCACAGCAGCAGGAGAAGCTGGATGTGAGCAGGGCAAGAAATGGGCTAGAGAGCTGCATAAGGACTCTGCCATGGGGATTCGAATGGGGTGATTCTCAGGTACTCTGATCCTGCAGAGTGCCAGTCCTAACCTTAAGCCACTGGACTTGGGAGGCAACTGCAGCCAGGGGCGCTTCTGGGGGCAGAGGGGTGGAGGTTGCAGATAGGTACATGAGTGAGGAGGTGTCAGGGGCAGAATTCAGAGGCAGCATCTGGGCAGAGGAGAGCCAAGGGGGAGTTAACGGCAGAACAAGGGGAAGAGGGCATGTGAAGAAGCACACAGGAGATCTGGGATCTGAAAAGGTCACCTCCCGTGGAGGAAAGGAAGTTTCTGTCATGCTTCTGCCATGCTTCTGCGGGCTATGGGAAGGCTCCCTGGCACAGAAATACTGGGCGGAGTCCCAGAACTGCAGATTGTGCAAGGTCAGAGACACCTTGGCCTGGCAATTATCCCAGGAGGCCGGCTTGACCCTCTACTACAGCACTGTATTTCGCTGTGCTACCCAAGGGGCTGCAGATGTAGGAGACCCACTTGAGGGTGCAACCTGGTGCCTGATGGTACCAGCACATGTCAGAGTTCTTGGAGGTGAAGCCAGATCCATGGCAGGAGAGGTGCACAGAGTTCTCAAACTCTTACAGCCCTCCACCAGCCTCCTCCAGCCGCACCTGGGCCTGCATCACTGTGGACAGAGAGAGAGTACTCTGTGCATGTACATGGCAGGAGATGGTTCGTGAGCCAAACCAGGGCTCCCTTACCAGGGACATGGAGAGCCACAATCTGCCCCCTACCCTGGGAAACCACAGGCCTCGAAAAATCTTAAGGCTGCCCTGCTTGGGGATGTTTTTAACCCTCATCCAAAATATTCCCCATCTTGGAAAAGTTCCCTCTCCCTGCTGCACACCTTGTTCCCAGCAGGAAAGGCACGGTGCATGCCCAGCATAGGATGAGGAGGATTTGGGCCACATGATGGGGGACAGCTGCCCACAGACACCTCCCCTTTCTCGCAGGAGGGCTGTCCAGCAGGAACCAGGATAGATTTTTGTGGGGAGACCAGCCAAGATGGGTGATGGGTGTTGTAGGAAAGCTCTACTTGCAGTAATTTAGTTCAGAGAGAGCCTTTATTCTCATACATACACACTGACAACTGCAGGGGAAGCATGTCCAATGCACAGATCAGGCCAAGACTTCCCCAATCAGCATAAGTAAATGGCTTATACACATTTCTTTGGTTCGTATAGTTACTATCTATCACTCTCTTCATTGCTATATATATAAGGGAAAGAACAAAGATAATGGAATTTTCCAGTAGAAAACTCTGCAACTTCTAGCCAGTTCTATCCAGTTTGAATTCCTGGCAAGCCAAGCAAGGAGTTGGGGCATATATACAAAGTTCAAGGTTTCTTTCTTTGTTAGCCTTGCTACTATTGTTGATTGTCTTTTACTTCGACAGTATGCCAGAGATGTCATAGGCAAGGATGAGAAACTGAAACCTGTCATGTAAGGGGTCAACAGGCCTCTGTCTGTGCCTGAGAAAGGGTATCTGCAGACATGGGAGCAACGATGAACAGGTCGTGAGAGCTCAAGCAGTCACTTTAACTCCTCTGCCACTTCCCTGGGCTCCTGCTTTGGATCTCCAAGATCCTGGAGCTGCAAGCACACCTGCTCGGAAGCTCTTGCTCCCATTACATTCTCAGATCTGGGAAACAAGCACTCAGGCAAAAGCAAACATACCATAAAGACACCATGGGAAAAAAACATTCACACACTTGCAAGCCAGGGCCCTCAGAGCCAGACCAAAGAGAAAAATCATGAAAGCTTTAATGTTTTGCAAGATGCCTTTTCAGGCTTCAAGGAAGGCCTTCAAGGAAGGTTCAGACTGCAAACATCGAAAATCTCATTCAGAAAGGAAGGTGCAGTTTTGTTCTTCCTGGATCATTTTGCTTGACAGATTCCCTCACTCTGACTTTTCTTCTCTCCCAATGAGCTCCAGACATGATTGGTAAGGGAATGTTGTTTTCTTCTTTTGAACTGCAAGTTGCTCTGCTGGAATCTGAAAGACAAATCTTTAAGTCAAACAAGTTGCCTGTGTGGGTGAAAAGAAAACTTTCAGCAGACTAAGCAGTGCTGTTGAGAATGGTTTTGTCTTTGGAATTCACAGTGTATTTCCTTTTGTAAATACGCAGAGGCAGGTATATGCACATGCACAATATGGCACCAGTATGTCCCTGGAGACAGTGACAGAGAGGAATGGTGATCAGGAGGGGCAGCTACTGTTTGTAGCAAGTCTGGGATCTCCCTGAAGTGTTTAGTGATGGCCCAGCTCTCCATGGAATCAGCCCCGAGTCCCCTCAGCGGTCGTGTCCCCTTCAGCTCCCATACCTAGGTCTAGGGGCCCCAGCAGGAGGCTTGAGTCAGGCGGCAGATGGGTTTCCTGTCCCTATAGAAACAGTGCAGAAATATTAGGTGGAGTACCAGGGGCACAGGGTATGCACGGCCAGAGAAACCTCGGCCCAGAGAATGTCTCAGGAGGTGGTGGATTGACCCTGCACTGCAGTGCTATAACGAATGGTAGATAACCCATTCTTGTCTGGCACTGGGCACCTGACAATACCAAAGAAAGAAGACTTCATGAAAGCTGAAACTGAATCCATGACAGGTAAGGAGCATGTAGTTACTAGGCACTCACAGCCCTCTGCTGGCCTCCACCAGGTACACCTGGGCCCCCAGCCCTGCAGATGGGTTCAAGGAGAAGAGTGGTGCATGCACAAGTTGGCAGGTGGTTCACCAGAAGAGCCAGCAGAAAAGGAGATCTGCACCTAACACTGTGCTCTGCATGCGAGCAGAAGGAGCTGGGTCCTAGGATAGAACATGGGCACCCGCAGGCAGCCCCAACCTGCCCGGCCCCGGGCTCGCTGCCCTGCCTGGCGAGCTCTCATTTGCCAGCACCTCTGCAAAGGGCAAGGCCAGGAGCCAAGACACCCTCCTGGGTGGCATCATGCCCTGCCAGGCCAAGGGTCATAGGCTAGTGCCTGGGGCAAAGCAGCCCTGGCCAGAAGCAGAGGATAGCAGAGATGAGCTGTGCTGGGCCTTGCTCCTGCCTGCACTGGGATTGTGGCCCCTCACCACAGCAGCGCTAATGATTTTGCCCCCTCCCGTCCCATGCCACTCCAGCCCTGCTGTCACGGCTTCTTCAGTGGGAGGGGAAGGGGGCACCCGGCCAGGCTGGGGCAGGTTTATCCACCTGAATATCCACCTGAATGAGAAGGAGTGCACCGCCCCGAGAAGGCCACGGCTACTTTCACTTTTCTCCCCAGAAGGCTGTGAGGGTGTCCCTGCTCTTTAGCTCTGCCTAGCCCTTAGAAAGGTGCCCTGGCAGTGCCTCCCAGCAATAGGGAAAAGATGTTCGCTGCTCACTGGCTGCTCCAGAAAGGAGAGCGTATTGGGGGCTGTGGGCGAGCCATGAAGATGTCCAGGGATGTCTGGGAGCAAAGCAGAGATATGGTGCACCCTGCTCCACCCACAGCTGGGGCTTCACCTTGGCCAGGCCCAGCTCAGGCTGTTCCCGGGGATGGGCTGTCAACCCGCAGCATCCCCTTGCAGGACCCACCGCATGGCCCACAAGCCTGCGGGGTGCACTCCCTGTACCCTTCTCATAGCGCTGAGATAGCTTTGAGAGACGACCTCCAATGTTCAAAGAGCGAGTGTGGCTGCCTCATGGGGTTCCCTTGTGTCCTGCCCATCCTCACACTGTGTGGGCTGCAGATTGAATAGAGGTACCTTACCCCACACCTGGGAATGGAGCAGGGCTGTTCTCATCACATTCCACAGGGAAACATGGGGGTTGGACTGGGAGGGCAGGTTGTGCTATAAGAGGCCAGCACAGCCCCATAGGACTGTACGGCGTGCAGGGGTGTTCTAATTTCCTGGAGTGCTGGGTCTCCCCATCCCTTTTAGCTAGAATGGGCAATAACGCTCACGCACGCTGCATCCCACAAAGCCAGGCCCACTCTGCTTTGCGTCTGCTCACCTCATTTCTGCCTGCTTTTCCCCTGTCTGTGCCTCTGTGACCCCTGGCATGGTACAGCCTGGCCCACACACCATCTCCTGGGCACAGCCCAGTCACTTCTTCGGGAGTGGGTTGTGCTGTGACACCCATGAATGTGAAAGGGGTGAAGGGAGGAAGAGAGGAAGTTGATGCTGTCAGGGCAGCCATAGAGGGTCTCTCACTGTGGTCCCTGTAAGGTGCAATAATAGAGGGTGCTGTTGGCCAGCTCCAGGGTAGTGATGCCCAGGGTCCTGTAGTTCACATGGGCCTAGGAGGGAAATCTCTTGTAGGCAAAAGGAGCTATAAGGCTACAGGAACCCAACCTCCTCCCCCCCACAACCCCTCCTGCAGGATGTACTGCAGGGGCCCCCCAGGATGCTACCGGTACCAGGCCACATACATAAACATAGGAGGCATTTGAGCTATACGTGCATCAGAGAGTATGCAGGTGTCCTGCTCACTCCCACACTGCAGACATTGGTTGCTTAGCTCTTGTCACCCTGAAATGAGACTGAAGCCAGAACAGTGCTGTTTCCTTATTGCTTTGCTCCATCCGGCAGATGAAAATGAGCTGAGGAGGGGGCACTGGAAACAGGAAATGCTATTTGCAAAACCCTAATGCTTTGGATGACCAAGGGAAGAAGGGGAGGGAGGGATAGCAAGAGAGGGACTGCAGGTAGGCAGAGTGGTCAGAGCTCTTTTGGAGAAATCAAATATGCTGAACATCCTCACTGGACTTTTAACACTGCCTTTGAATCTTGTACGGACGAAAGGGACAACGCTGGGAAAGCAACCATTTGCAGCATGGCCAGGATTGTCTTGTGGTGCACAGTGATGGCCTGACTCTCATTGGGAGCAGCCCTGAACCCCCTGGCACCTGTCTTCATTCCATCTCCCACACTTGAGGCCAAGGGCTCCAGCAGGAGGTTAGTTTTGGGGCACAGTGGGGTTTCCTGTTCCAGTGGGAACAGCACAGAAGTGTCAGGCAGACTACCCAGGGGTGCAGGGCCAGAGACACCTGGACCAGGGGAATATCCTATGGTACCAGAGGTAATCTGGAAGGTGCTGTGCTGTGGGGCGCTGCTCTGCCCTCCACAGAAGGCAGAAACAGTTCTGTTGCTCCTATGCTTTCCATTGGATGATAGGACACTTAAAAAAGGTGTGGGAGGGACCCTGGCAGGAGGTTTGTGTTAAAGTTCAGATGACTTTCTTATTACTGTGGTGATGGCACAGAAGTATTGGGCTGAGTCCTGAGGGCGCAGGGCACGTAACTCCAGAAACGCTTTGGCCTGGGGATTATTCCGGGAGCTCGTGGCTCGACCCTCTACTACTGGTGCGTACTGGATGTTTGAAGAATCGGCGCTGATGTAGGAGATCCACTCAGGTCTGTTGCCGGGGGACTGTCGGTACCAGCGCACAGCAAATGTCTCAAAGCTGTAGCCGGATCCATGGCAGGAGAGCCTCACAGCATCACCAGATGCTTGCAGCCCTCCGCCAGCCTCCACCAGCTGTACCTGGGCTTGCACCCCTGTGGATGGAGAAATCAGGGAGCAGGGCAGTGCATGCACACAGAAGGAGGGTTTCCTGTTCACCAGTCACTCTGGGGTCCCCTTCCTGGGGTCAAGGACAGCTGCAATCTGCCCTCTACCTTGGGAAACCCACTGGTCCTGGAATTATCTCGAGGCTTTCCTCCTCAGGGCTGATCTTGCTTTTTCTTACCATGTCCCTGATTTCCTAAAAGCATTCCTCTCCCTGCCATGGCGAGGAAAGTGATTTGCACGGGAGAGCATGCCTCCACATGGGAGCAGGAGCAGCTGGGTCCCAGAACAGGGCACAGACCTTCGCAGGCAGCCCTAGCTCACCCAGTCCCAGGGTCACTGCCCTCACCGGCCGGACCTCACCTGCCGGCGCCACTGCGAAGAACAAGGCCAGGAGCCAAAGCACCATCCTGGGCAGCATCATGCCCTACTGGGCCGGGGGCCTGAGCTGGTCGAAGGCAAAGTAGCCCTGGCAGGAGGCAGAGAGGAGCCGAGCCGAGCTCGCCCCACTCCTGCCCACACTGGGCTTGCAGCCCCTTGCTGCCGTAGCGCAAACAACTCTGCACCACCCTTTAGGGGAAGGAGAAGGGGAGGACTCAGGGCGGGGCTGAGCGAGGGCAGGTCCGTCAGCAGAGAAGGAGTGCAGCGCCACTGATCGTTGGGACTGTCCCAGGATACAGAAGCTGCAAGTGTCACCTGCCTCAGTTTCCCCACCCATTCCCCCACGCAGGCCTGTATCAAGCTGGGGCAGAGGGCAGGGCCGGGGCACCCCGTGGCTCTTCCCAGCTGGGCTCCCCCTGACTCCCTCCCACCGCAAGATGAGTGGGGCCATCCCGGACACACAAGTTGTACAGGGCCAAACATGCTGGGCTCCGGAGCTGATTCTGGGGGCAGTGGATGGTTCTCCGAGTGCTCCCATATCTCTTGGCACTGTGGAGGAAGATCAAACTCTGCCCTTTTTTGGTAGGGTGGGAGCATACATGGAGCAGGTGAGGGACCCTTGGCAGGAGGTTTGTGTCAGGGCACAGCTGGGTTTCCTCTCTCCATGGGAAAGGTGCTGAATTAGTGGTCTGTGTCATGGGGGTGCAAGGTGCACCAGACTTGAGACACCTTGCTCCAGAAGTTCTCCTAGGAGCTCGTGGCTCTCTTGGCCACCACAGCCTCATATTTCTTTGCAGTGCCCCAGAAGCTGCTGATAAAGGAGACGCATTTTATCCTGGACTCAAGTGCCTGCTGTTACCATAGGATAACATAGTTCCTGATTCTGAAATTGGAGGTTTGGCAGGATACGTATACATTGTCACCAGCTGCTTTCAGCCATCATCCAGGCTCCACCAGGCATACTTGGGCCCATACCCCTGCAAGGGCACATGAATACAGTCACAGTGGATTGGGAATGTCAGCAGGGAACCTGTGGACTCCCTTCAGCCACCCTCCACCTGATCTTGTCCGTTGCCTAGGGCTGCTGCTCCTCAGGGAAGTACTGTGAGTCCCCGTATGGCAACAAAACTGATGGATTCAGGGGTCACATTGTGGGGCTTTCCTCCTCTCAGGGCTCTACAGATGTGCCGGGAGGCCTCCGCAGAACGACCGAACCAGTTGATAGGCATTTTGCCCTGGTAAGGTAATTCGGCGGGCTCCCGACACTAAACAGGTTTGGGTGGTAGTATATGTGTCCCTACTCCTTATGAATGAGTTTACAATTGTAACAGGTAAGTAACAAAGTGTAATGAATTAATGAACGGGAACAATAACAACTATAATAATATTGATAACAATATAACATAATCACAAGGTATTAGCTCATTTACAATAGTATACCTGAACCTTCAGTATAAAAGTAAATGAAAATGATTATATATTTACACATACACACACACAGAGGTTTGAGTTTAAAAGACAATCAACAAAGACACACAGAAGTGGTGTGGTGGGGGCGGGGGGAAGGGTTAAGCAGGCCGCACCCAGAGTGGGGAGCGCCGCTTCCAGGTCCAGGGACCTGCACTCTAAGCAAGCCGCTATCCACAGAGGGGGCTGCCGCCCAGCGTGAAGCTCTTAGCAGGCCCCACACACCCAAAATGGAGGGGGGAGGAGTGTGCTGCCTCGTGGCCAGAGGCCCTACGATCAAGCAGGCCACACCAGAGAGGGTGAGCCGCCTCGCCCTTACATGGATAACTCAAGTGTCCGCGGTAAATCAGGATCCTTAATCCCTGAGCTGGCGTCCCAGGTCAGGGGACTGGGGGGAAGTGCGGCGTGTCCCTGAAGTCCAGCGTTAGCGGTGGACCTCCTCCACTGGCTGTCCCACAGCCTCCAACAGAGCCGTCTTCAATTGGGGAATATACCCTTGGCTTCTTCAGGCCTTGAAAAAGACCACTAGTGATTTCAGCTCTTCTTCTTCTTCTTCTGCCTCCCTGGATCGCCAACAAGGAACCCCCCCCCCCCTCAATATAAGGGCATGTGGCATGTGGCTCTTTATAGATAGACCGCGTTGTGACCGCAGGCATCCAAACACTGCCATTGGTCACATTTAGTCCGGATCCGCGTTTTGAATCCGTCACCAGCATGTGGACCTGCCTGCCAACCAGTGCCTAGGTCTGCTCCCCTTCTAGAATGATCCCCTTGATTGACAGTCACCCTCACCAATGATTTGATAACATAAGGGTGGGACACAAGGGCCAACTAACTAAGGGTCACACAAAGGACAGCATGATTAACAGGACATACAAACTGCAAATAAAACCTTTTTAACAGATTTGAAACATAACTTTCAATCTATTAAAGGTTCTACTTTGATAACAGATGCTCCCATTTTTGCAGAAGAACCCTTGTACAGGCCATGGGACATCAATTTCCTAGGCAATATTGACTCTCCCAGGAACCCTTCTGGGGAAGAGGACCTGCCTCAACTCCCAGACCTGTAGCCAAGAGAAGACAAAGCCAGGACCATCCTGCCTCTACTCTCTCTTCTTTCCCCAGACAGAGTTCTAAACACAGAGCAGCCAGAATCCAGTTCTGCCATTCTTCTGTTATCCATGGGATGACAGGACACATAAAAAAGGTGAGGGAGGGTCCTGGCAGGAGGTTTGTGTAAAAGCTCAAATGTCTTTCTTGTCAGTGTGTAGATGGCATAGAAGTAGAAGGTGGAGTCCTGGGGGTGCAGGGCATGCAGGGCAAGAGGTGCCTCAGCCCAGGGATTACCCAGGGAGGCAGTGCTTCAGCTCTCCACTGCTGGCCTGTATCTTTTTGTTGAGCTCAAGGAACTGCTAATGCAGCCTGGCCCCAGGCACCTGCTGATATCAGTGCACACCAAATGTCTTGAAGCTGTAGCCTGATCCTTGGGACAATAGGTGCATGGCACTTGCAGACCTCTGTTGGCCTCCACAAGCTGCACATGGGCCTACACCACTGTGGATGGAGAGCAGTAGCTATACCAGGCAGTGAGGGCAGGCACAGGGACACAGAAGAGTCATGGCAGGAGCTCTGTGTGAACAGCTCTAACCTGCGTCCTGGATGCTGTAGAGGAGGGCAGGGGTGAGAGGTCACAGCAGGGGGACATACATGCTGGGCAGAGGGAGATGCCTGGGGAGGAGGGCATCCAAAGGCTGAAGGCCACATGTATGAGTGGTCCCATCCTGGGTATTTGGAATGGAAGGTTCTCATGTGTGGGGTTGTGACCACAAGGCGGGCAAGAGAGGGCTGGATACCAGTGGAGGGAGACACTCAAATTTCATGAGGGGTTAAACAAGATAGATTTAATAAAAGACTTACTTACACTCCAAGCTGCACAAGGAGCCCTGGGAACCACACAAAGGGGTCACTGATGGAAGGCACAGGTTGGATGCCTAGGCAAGACTCAATTTGTTGTATCCTAAGGGCCCCTTAAATCAACTAGAACTATTTCTGTATCTCGGCTATGCTAACCTTCAGTAGGTACTGTCTGGGAAGCAGCTGGACGTTGCTGACAAAACAGAACGTGCATGCCTGACCCTGATGGGGATTTGGGCAGTGTATATATCACATACTCTGCCAGTCATTGACTCCTCGCCAGATCTTCCACAGATGTTCTCGCTACAGGGGGCTACAACACAGGCAAAGACCAAAAGGCATAAAAGCATGGCAGGATCCTCGGGAAGGGTTTGCTTGGTTGACTGAGATGACTCACAGAATCACAGAATGGTTGAGGTTGGAAGGGACCTCTGCAGATCATCTAGTCCAAATCCCTTGCTCAAGCAGGGTCGCCTAGAGCACATTGCACAGGACCCTGTCCAGACAGCTTTTGAATATCTCCAAGCGTGAAGACTCCGCAACCTCTCTAGGCAACCTGACCCAGTGCTTAGTCACCCTTACAGTAAAGAACTTTTTCCTCATGTTTGGATGAAACTTCCTGTGTTTCAGTTTGTGCCCATTGCCTCTCGGACTATGGCACCAGTGAGAGGAGTTCTTCCCTTTAGATATTTAAATGCATTGATGAGATCCCCTCTCAATCTTCTCTTCTCCAGGCTGAGCAGTCCTAGCTCTCTCAGCCTTTCCTCATATGAGAGATGCTCCAATCCCTTAATTATCTGTGCAGCCCTTTGCTGGACTTGCTCCAGTAGCTCAGTATCTCCCCTGGGGAGCCCAGAACTGGACACAGTACTGCAGATGTGGCCTCACCACTGATGAATAGAGGGCAAGGATCACCTCCCTCAACCCACTGGCAATGCTCTTCCTGATGCACCCCAGGATACCATTGGCCTCCCTGGCCACAAGGGCACATTGTTGGCTCATGGTCAACTTGTCGTTCACTAGGAGCCCCAGGTCCTCCTCCTCTGCAGAGCTGCTTTTCATCAAGTCAGCTCCCAACCTGTACTGGTGCATGGTGTTATTCCACCCTAGGGGTCGGACTCTGCACTTCCCTTTGCTGAACCTCATGAGGTTCCTCTCTTCCCATCTCTCCAGCCTGTTGAGTTCCCTCTGAATGGCAGCACAGCCCTCTGGGGTATCAGCCACTCCTCTCAGTTTTGGATCATCAGCAAACTTGCTGCCCCTTCATCCAGGTCATTGATGAATAAGTTGAACAAGATTGGACCCAGTATTGATCCCTGGGGGACACCACTAGCTATAGGGCTCCAACTAGACTCTGTGCCACTGATCGCAACCCCCTGAGCTCTACCATTCAGCCAGTTTTCCATCCACCTCAGTGTCTGCTCATCTAGCCTGTACGTCTCAGCTTACCTATGAGGATGTGATGGGAGACAAAAGCCTTGCTGAAGTCCAGGTAGACAACATCCCCTGCTCTGCCCTCATCTACCCAGTCAATCATTCCCTTATAGAAGGCTACCAGGTTGGTTACGCCTGACTTCCCCTTTGTGAATCCATGCTGACTACTCCTGATCACCTTCTTATCCTTCATGAGCTTGGAAATGGTGTCCAGGATGAACTGCTCCATCACCTTTCCAGGGATGGAGGGGAGGCTGAGAGGCCTGTAGTTCCCTGGCTCCTCCTTCTTGCCCTTTTTGAAGACTGGAGTGACGCTGGCTTTCTTCCAGTCCTCAGGCACCTCTCCTGATTGCCACAACCTTTCCAGGATGATTGAGAGTGGCCTTGCAATGACAACTGCCAGCACCCTCAGCGTGTGGAAATCGTGGTATTGAAAGGAACTAGGATTCTACAGGCTGTGTGTCAGCAGGGAAAGTCCTATGCTTTTAACACTGCTGCCTAAGGGTCCCTGCTCTGGGATCCAGGCCATGCCCTGCCCCTTAGGGAGAGTAGGAGGACTGTGGGGAGTAGAGAGGCCACCACCCAATCCTGGGCTGCCCTTGCAGGAGGAAAGGAGAGAGGTGAGAGGGGGCTAGTGAGGGGGAGGTCCCCTTCCCTGACAGCAGCTGAGAGAAGCTTCCTGAGGTGTCTTGGCACAGCCTGGACACAGCAGGAAAGATCATGCAGTAACAGGTCCTCAAGGCTATGGGGAGAATGGATCAAGCTTGGTCCCACCTGGGCTAAGGGCTGCACAGACCAAATCGCCTTTGGGTCTCCAGTGCTATCAGCCAGACACCAAGCAGCCCCTGAGGCCCCCATTGTCATCATTATTTCTTGCTGTCACCTCATCTCAGGGCCAGGGGATGCCTGTGCAGAGCTGTCTTGCCTTGTGGGTTGCAATGCTGTTTGTCACTTGCTTGGGTATTTCTTAGCACCTGCAGCTGGGACAGGGACTCAGCCAGGCACAGCTCTGGGCTACTGGATGCTGTTGTCTAGCAGCACTGGTATCTGCATCGCCAGTCCCCAGTACAGCTGAGATCAGCCCCTACAGAGTGATGATGTAACCAGGGAATAACCCCCGGTTGATAACTTATAAGTTCAGGGGTGCTGTAGGTTTCCTTGAGAAGCATTGGTTTCTGTGTCAGGAACTGGGGAGAGCTGTGAGTGTCTTATCTTACCTGCAAACAGCTCCGTGGTCATGCATATCTAGATCTCTGGTCTGAATTTCTCTGCATGCATGGAGTCTTAGAGAAATATAGGGAGGTGTTGGGATGTGAGAAAATGTTGGAAGGGTTGATATCGGAAGGAGAGGATCATTTCAAGGGTCAAAGCACTGCCAAGGGTGGAGGATGAATAGCCTCTCCCCTCCTCTGCTGTGCTGGGTGATACAGATTTTGCACAAGCAGAAATGGAGCTTAACTCACTGTGGAGCGTCACAGCACAGCAATAAACCGCGGTGTCCTGGAAAGAGACAGACGCTATTTCCAAAGGGGCTGTTTTATTCTTGTACACAATGGAGAATTGACCATTCCGGAACCTGTCATTTCCTGCAGCTTTAAAACCTTCCAGGATATACCTGAAGGTGTCTCCTGGGAGCTGGCGGTACCAGAAGAAATTCAGAATTCTGTCACTATCCGCAGGTATGTACAGGCAGGGTAGAACCACATTCTGCCCAGCTGTGGCCAATATCTCTGAGAACCGCTTCTCCAGGTTTCCTCCAATGAGACCTGCAATACAGGGAGAAATGTGCATGCAGGCCAGCTCTCTTCTTTCTCTCACTTGCTCTATATTTAATGCTGCGTCTGCCCCCAAGCCCTTCTACATTTCCAAAGATGCGTCCTACCATTACCCTCTCTGCATTCCTCACTGGTACTGTTGTCTTGTCAGCGCAGATCTCTGCACTGCCTACTGAAAAATCATGGGAGATAATAGGAAAGGCATGAATACAACCCACCTGCCTGGATTAGCAGGACATAGGCGGGTACAGAGACAGTGAAGATCATTTTGCCAGTTCCGAAATCCCTGCCCCTGGGGAGATTCTCAGCATAATGCAGGAAAACATGCTCTCCGAGGCCCAACGATATGGCCACTTCCCGTGGGTGAGCCAGGGCATGTAGGAAAGGGTCGTGCCTCCAGGCAGAGAGGGGAGGACTGAAACCCATTCCCTGTTTGCCTCTGCTTGTCTTGGTGGCAGAGCGCAGGGTCTCTTGATTGCTCAGGGCTCTGGGGAATGCAGATGTAGCATTCTTTTTAAAAGAGTTTCAGATCTTGCTTAATTTCTCCTCTGGCGTTTTGGAAGCTGCAGTTCAGTATTCCTGCACAGACAGGACCTCAGAGATGTGGGGGAACAGGACAGGAAGATGATAAGGAGGGGAAATAAAAGGTAATTTAATGGGTAAAATTTCAAATTCCTAGAGTTGAGAAATGGAGTCCTGATCCCAATGGGTTGGACCCTCTAGATACCATCCATGGTGGGGCAGGCTCGAGGAGGAAGAGGGAGAGTGACGTCAGAGCAGAGGGACCCACAATTCCATCTCCAGCTTTGCCCTGAACCTGTGCAGGACATATGGACAGGGCTTGGCACTCCCCAGAAACTGCCAGCATCCCTCCACCCAGCAAGGACAGAAGGAGAAGGGGACAGGGACAGGAGGTAAAAACCTGGTGTTTGGAGCCAATGGGCATAGATGTTGCGAGGAGCAGCCCCAGCACCAGGAGCAAGGGCTGCCAGGCAGAGCAACTGTGACTTTCTCTCGCTCCAGTCTCCTGGTGGGTACTTTCTGCAGGGAGGGCAAAACATCCCTTTACCACTGTGTGTCTAAATGCACAGTAATATACTCCACTGTCAGCCAAGGCTGTGTCCTCCTTTTGCAAGGTGAGGTTTGCCCTGTAAATCACATCCCCTCGGTCAAAATCTGCCCAGGTGGTGAATTTCCCTTGGATGAAGTGGGTACCGCTCTGGGTGGACCAGGCAGTGCCCAGGAGGTACTTGGGTTCCCCACTCCCAGCTGAGTGGTACCAAGAGAAGGAAGGATTTCTGTCCAAGGTGGTAAAGTTGCAGACGAACAAGATGGATTGCTTGACTGATATGAGCACCTCAGGAGCTGTGATGGCAAGGAGCTGGTTCAGTGCAGCAACTGTGGGAAGGCAACAAGGCAGCCACAGTTGCCCATTTGGACATTGCCTGCTGTATTCTCCCCCACTCCTCCGTCCATTATTCTCAGCCTTCTCCCCTTCCACTACCCCTACCACAAAGTTTCAAGGCTGGGGGGGGGGGGCGGGGGCTGAGGGGTAAAGGAAGCTGGCAGGGGGACCCTGACCCAGCTTGGAGCTGCGCTTCTCCCACCCACAGAGAAACAAGGGAGAGCCGATGGCTCCATTGCATCCCGGTATTGGGGCAGTGCCTCGCAAAATGAAAGCTCTGGAGAGCCATTCTTCCCTGTGAAACAGAGGGGAGGAACCAAGGACAGAATCTAACTGGACTCAATTACTCCTGAGGGGTCCTGCTGTGAAAGGGTCTCCCCAAAGGGTGATCAGACAGAGTTGGGGTTTGCAGTGCCAGTGCCCTGCACAGCCAAGAATGGCTCCAGCTCTAGACTGATGCTGCTGCTGGAGGCTATTTTCAGGGGTTGTTTGGGTTTCTCATGGGGGCTATCAGTTTGTATGTGGGAAACCAGGGTTGCAGGAAGGCTATGCATGTTCCAGCTCATCTGCAAACAGCCCATGGTTCTGCGTGCCTGGAGAGCTGGTCTTCAGTATTTCTGCTGGACAGAAGCAGGGACACAAGGTAAATGGGAGAAGATAGGTGATACTAGACAAGGAAAACACAGCTCATCTAGGGGAGGGGAAAAAAAATTGCCAGAGCTGGTAACTGGAGAATGCATAAGGGATGAAACCCTCTGTCCCCAAGCAGATTACAAATTTAACTATTCCCCAGAGTCTGCAGGGTTAGCATCTGCATCTCTGGGTGGACAGGGGAAGTGGCAGGAGGGTTTTGAAGGGCCTGGTGTCTTAAATGCCTCTGTCAGCCAGTTACCCCTGACGATTTACAAGGGGATATATGAGAATTGCTGCGATCCCAGGGAAAACCAGGAGGAGAGGTCCCACCCTGCCTTCCTTTTCTGTACCCTGCACCGTGTGCCCAGAGCTGGGCAGGAGGTAAGTGCGGGAAATTAGACCACTGGCCCCAGCAATTATCCCTTAGCAGTGCCCCTGCCCAGTGTGACACTTACCGAGGAGAAAACAGGCAGTCACAGACCTCAGGACACTTGCTGACCTCATTGTCACCAGGACCCTGAGCGACGGGCCGTCTCCATGTAGGTGCTTCAGCACCTAACAGTAACTTCTCTGTGGGGATGACTGCCGGACTCCCCCAGACTGGGGAAAGGATGGGAAAGGAGATGCGGCAGGGTACCTGGACCAGTGGACGATGATTTGCAGAGCTGCAGCCACAGCAATAGGAACAAGGGCTCTTGCGCAGCGAGATGGGACGGGACGCACAGTGCATGCCCTCGCCTGACCTGCGTGGTGTCTCCTCCCAACCCAGGGCTAGGCAGGTCTGAGCCCAGGTGGGCGGGAGCAGGAGAACCGCTCCGGGTCGGGGGTGGAGAGGGACGAGGCGGCCCCGGTGGGCGGAGCGGCAGCGCCCCCCGGTGGGCCCAGGAGGGGCGTGCCACCAGCCCCAGCCCCCGCCCTGGCCCCCTGCCCCCGCCCCGCACACCCGGCCCCACCCGCCCGCGGCGGTTCGTGCCCGACCACAGCCCCGGCCTGTCCCATCGGGTCTCCCACAGCGCAGTAATACACCGCCGCGTCCCGCCGCTGGGGCCGGGCGAGCTGCAGGGCGCTGGACCGGCGGTCTGCGGCCACGAGCAGGGTCCCCAGAGGGTCCTGCACTGCTTGAGACCCTTTGAGAGCACTCACGATGAACGCGGGGCCTCGGCCTGGGAGCTGCTGGTACCAGTAGATGAACTCGTAGGACTGTATGTTGGGGTGTGAGCAGGTGATGCTGATGCCGGTGCCCTCGGTGGCCTCTGCCAATGGCTCCTGCTGCACTTGAGCTCTGCCCACTGCCAAGGAGAGAAAGAAGAATAAACTCAGGAAATCATTTTCATGTCCTGCCATGACTGCCATTTTCCTGGAAAAAAAAAATCTGACAGAAACAATCAGGTATGTGGAAAGCAGAGGAGATGGAGAGTTCGGAGTAGGTGGAAGAGGAAAGAAGAAATGCAAACCCACTGATGAAAAGAACAGACAAGGACTTGCCCTTTTCTAATTGGTAGACAGAAGGAGGGATGAATTATGGGGTAAAGATCGACTCATTGATGAAGAGAACAAGGGAGGTATGCAGGGCATCAGAAGAGTTAGGCTGGGAGGAATGAGTAGATGGATATGTAAGCAAAGGAAGGAAGGGAGGAAAGGAGTGAGAAAGCCAGGTGTGGAGGAGGAATGGACCTCTGTGAACATGGAGGGAAGATGGGATCTGATCACAGCGAAGGATGAATGGGAGGAGGGTCGAAGGAAAGGAGGTCTGTGAAGAAGTTTGAGGACCAGAGGCAAAGGTGGCCCTGAGGGCCCCGGACCCCACAGGGCTTCACCCGGGGCACTGCCCCAGCCCCCGCCACTGCCAGCCCTGCGCACCCAGGAGCACCGTGGCCAGCACAGCCAGCCCCGCGTCCCGGCACCGCCGCATCGCATCACCCTGCTGCCCGTGTCTCATTGCCTGCCGCCAGCACCGGCTCTGTTGCAGCGCTGGCGCCTCCTCTCGACCACCGGCGGCAGCCCTGGAGCTGAGCCCTGCCCCGGCGTGAGCCCCACTCTCATCTGTGCCTGGGCTGGGAGTGTTCCTGAGTGCAGAGGGGAAGTGACACTCAGTGGGGCCGTGGCACACAGAGGCAGTGGGGCCAGGTGGCAGCTCTGCTGCTGGACAGTCCGGGAAGGTGTGGTGCTTCTCTGGAACCCTCCTAGCATGCCTGCAAGCATGTCTTTCTTGTCACCTAGGCCATGGAGCTCCGGAGCCGCTACTCCAAGTGGACGAGTGGGTCCCCAAACCTACTTCCCACTGTCTCAGGATGGGATGAGCTGAAGGAGAAAAGCTGGGGACATTTATTGTCCTAGCAGAAGATCTGAGGTCACTGATAGGGCAGGAAAGTGGCAGGCTGAGAGGAGCTAAAGCGCGTTTCTGTGTCCACCCATGGAAGGTGGGCCAGAGCGGGGCTGTCCAGTGTCAGGTCTGCTGTTGGTGCCAGGGGCTCCTGGGAAGATCCCTACATCTCTGTGCAGGTTGGAGGGGGCCTGGGCAGTGCAGGGCCAAGGGTGCTGTGGGTAAGGATACCTATAGACCTATCCAAAACGGGAGACACAAAGAGGGACATTTTGGTAAAAAGCACTTTTGGAGGACTATGAGAAAGTGAATTTCTCTGCAGAACAAGAGCAGTGTGACTGCCTGGGAGCTCCAGGCTGGGAGGACATTGCCCATGGGTCACCCTGGCAGCAGGGGAGGCAGCAGGACCATACTGGAGAGTGGTGCTGAAGAAGCAGAGCTGAACAGAGCTGCTTCTGCCCCAGCCGGCAGCTCCTCCGCACAAGGTTCTGCTGAAGCTGATGTGCCAAGGGCTGCTTGAGGGATGTGGGATACAGTGCCAGCCCCAGTCTTGGCCCTGGCCTTAGCCTCAGTCCAGGTCCCTGTCCCAGTCCCAGTCCTGGTTCCAGCCCCCCTTCCTCCTGGGCATGCCTGCCATGCACCACCTGAGAGGCAACAGTGCTGCAGCTCCTTGACAGGCGAGTAACTCCTGTGTCTGGGCAGTGTGAGATGTCTGTCTTGCCCAGAGTGAGGGGCCTCCAGGCTGTGTTGGGGTCAGCCTGGACACTGTCCACGTAGCCCTCGTACTCCCAGCCCCAGGGCAGTTGGGGATGGCAAGGAGACAAGCATAGCTCCCTCCAGATGCACGTCCCAGCTGTCCCCACTGGAGTACACACATCGGTCCTCACAGCACCTTTGAACACCAAAGTACTGTGAAAAATCTGACTTGAGATTCCTCGATGAGACACTTAACAGTTAGAGCTTTACTTGCTTTTGGACTGTGGTTACTTGTCAGTAATAACCCTTGGCTCTTGCACAGTAAGTCTCCACGAAGAAATGCAATCATATAGGGGTCCAACAGGGCCACAAAGCATGTCAGTGGAATAATGCTGCTCTTGAAGATAGTGAGCCCACCAGTCCAGTAACTCTTACCACAGGCTAGATGAGTGACAAGCAGCAGCACATCATAGAAGAAGCTGTCTACTTCATATCTGAACATGTCAATGTCTGAACATTGGGGCCACAAGAGGGCAAACAAATGCTGAGTGTCAGTCTTGCTAATGAGTAGAGAGTGGCCTCAACTTAAAGGCCTCCCACGAGGTAGGCAGACGACCTCAGTTTTTCTAGTGATATTTGCCTTTTAATTTTAGTTGGGGCAAGGAAATCAAAGGAAGGAGCCCACATCACCAGGAGTCATAGACAAAGTCTCTTCCATTCCTTGGGTCTCCATCAAAAAGAAAGAGGCAGGGAAAGGGGAGAAGATTACACGAAACACATCCCAGCATTTCTCTGCAGCTCTTATAGCCTATATTGAAATACTGCTGATACCAGTGGAGAGAGACACTCAAAGTGTCACTCAAAGTTCTTTACTGTAAGGGTGACTAAGCACTGGGTCAGGTTGCCTAGAGAGGTTGCGGAGTCTTCACGCTTGGAGATATTCAAAAGCTGTCTGGACAGGGTCCTGTGCAATGTGCTCTAGGCGACCCTGCTTGAGCAAGGGATTTGGACTAGATGATCTGCAGAGGTCCCTTCCAACCTCAACCATTCTGTGATTCTGTGAGTCATCTCAGTCAACCAAGCAAACCCTTCCCGAGGATCCTGCCATGCTTTTATGCCTTTTGGTCTTTGCCTGTGTTGTAGCCCCCTGTAGCGAGAACATCTGTGGAAGATCTGGCGAGGAGTCAATGACTGGCAGAGTATGTGATATATACACTGCCCAAATCCCCATCAGGGTCAGGCATGCACGTTCTGTTTTGTCAGCAACGTCCAGCTGCTTCCCAGACAGTACCTACTGAAGGTTAGCATAGCCGAGATACAGAAATAGTTCTAGTTGATTTAAGGGGCCCTTAGGATACAACAAACTGAGTCTTGCCTAGGCATCCAACCTGTGCCTCTGACCCATGTGTCCAGCAGTCTCCCATCAGCAACCCCTTTGTGTGGTTTCCGGGGCTCCTTGTGGGCTAGGCCCAAACTCTTTTGTTGGTCTGTGGGTTTTTGTGGCCCAACAGAGCAGCTGGTGCCTTGCAGCAAAGGCAAAGTGCATTTGTATGATATCCTGGGCTGCTTTGCAATGCTGGAAACACTGGGTGCCATGCGAGCCTTGGTTGATCCTGTTTTTTTTGCATGACCCATTTCTCTTGCTTGCCTTTGTCCCCACGAATAAAAGACTCCCACACGTGGCGAAGAAACAAAGCTCCTTCTTTGAGGATATTGTAACAAATGGCCAGGGAGGGGTGTGCTAAATGGGGGACAGCTAATGTTCAGGTAGGGGAAGATTCTAGGAGTGTCCCAGGCTGTTCAGCACACTCAGGTGTCCTCAGTGTGTAGAATATGAAGCATTTTAGAGCATTGTTTTAGCTCAGCTAAAATAGAGCCGTGTCCTGTAGGAGGCCACCACCTCCCCATGCTTTTTGGAGAAGAATGCAAGTCAAACTCACAGATCAAGTTGATCAGCTGGAAATTACCTGTCAGGCATTCTTGAAATGCCTCTGAAATACCATCCTGCCCTCCATTCTGGGTGACAGAGTGTGCTCCTACCTCTGCCCCTTTCCCTGCCTTGACCCTGCCCCTGCCACTGCCCTGCTCAGTGTTTACAGTCTGCTCAGTGAGTAACGGGCATTCAGGGATGGGGAGAACAGGCAGCCCACATGTAAGGGCAAGTTGTGTGTCTGTGTTCAGGGGAGCCCAAGAACTGCTTTGCAGCCCTATGTGGCTCACACAGCAGAGGCCAAACACTGGACAGGACTCTGCTGCCTCTCACCTTGGCATATAGTCTCTGACAGCACCAGGGGAGGGCAGGGGTTGGGGGCAGAAAGGATGGGGAAAGAGGGCCTAGCTTCTCTCCCCAGAGAGAGGAGCACAGCTGTGGAGGAAGTGAAGCCTCATTCAGTAACTCAGAGCCCTCTTATGCCCTGGGGTGAGCCTTTGGCTCTTCCCTGAGTAGGCACTATATATATACACACCATAGATGCCTCACTGATCATTGGTCCTTGTGTTCAGCCAAGTCTTCTGCTGACCCACATCCATGCACGCCATCAAGGGAGGAGCTCATTACCGTGGTAGTGTTCCTGGTGCTATTGGATCAAGAATGCCAGAAGATCTGAGCTTCCTAGTCCCGCTGGAGCTGAGGGTACTCTGCATTGCCCTTTGAAGGCTTTCTACCTAGACAGGAGTGGAAACACAGCACAGTTGCATAGGAATGAAGGAGAACTTTCAGTAGTAGCCTGAAAGTGCCATGGAGAAATTCAGCTGGCAGACAAAGAGGCTCCTATATGCCTGTGTCCCCAGGGTGATGAAGCATGGGCTGCTTCCCTAAGCCCATGTCTGAGGAGTTCCTGCTCCTTCCTCTAGCTGCAGAAAGCAGCTGAGGAGGCATAGTATCTTGCCTGCCCTTGCTGGGGTGTCTGTGTCTGGCAGTCTCCAGCCCAGTGCAGCCTCTCTTACTCTCTCACTGCAGAAGGAAGCTGTTGAGGTGATGAAGAGCATCCACACACCCAAGGCTCACGCTCTTGTCTTCATTATTGTGCACAGGTTGAGATGTGACACCACTGTCTTAGCTGGTGGAAATGCCCCATCATGATTCGCTGTGATCTCTCAAATTTACAGGACAACATACCGTGTGACTCAAACTTTTTTTCATAAACTCATTACTTAAAAAGCAAACAAGGGTTCAATCCCTTTTCAACAGATTGGCTTAAATTGTTAATGTTCTGATTTGTTACTTCATTAATTCACTAATTCACATGCTTATAAGCAAAATAGTTACCTAGCCGATGGTAAGAGTGCTCATCCTTCTTCCTCTGTTGCAAAGCAGGCATCTCCTGAATTATACCAGGAAGCATGAACGCCTCAGCAGTCCAGCTGCTGTTGGATCCACTTCAAGTCTGTTTAGGTGAGCTGATGTATTTGTACCTTCCAGCTAGGAAGTACAGGCTGTACCATTCTCACTGGTTGTTTCAGTTATTGGGCAAGAGCTTGCTTAATTCTGAAGGGTATCAGTCTTCTCAGGTGTTAAGAAGCAGTTACTCATAAAACTGCAAGGACAGCAAATCTTGTTCTTTCTGCCCTTCAGTATGTGACGTTTGTGTAACTCTCACTTTAGCCTAATGGTGCTGTTCCTAACAGCATGAGTATATTTATGTAACTGTATGTGTATGTGTGCTTGTTCATGTATGCTAATGTCTATGCATCTGTGTAGGCGTTTGTGCACATTTTGGGCACCTATCACTTTTCTGGGATTTCCCTTACTAATTGGAGTTGGGTGGGAGGAGAAGGGGGAGGGGTAAAGACCCTGCTGTGTGGCCTGGCCTGGTTGATTTCAGTAACAATGTGCCAGTCACTTCAGCCCAGCAGGTGTGTGCAACAGCTGGGCTTCACAAAGCACTTTATGGGGTGTGCAGCTCTTCCATTTAGTTTTTCATTTGTTGCCCTGACATTTGCATTCTCTCACTACACTCACACTTAAACAATTGCTGCTATCAGAACGACAAAGCATCTTGTGCCCACCAACAGAACATGTCTGAGAGAGAGCCTGTCTGTGACACAAATAAAATGTTATGATTCACTCCTTCTCCCTTACTTTGCAGCAGGAGCCTCAGGGCTTGGGACAGCAGGGTGGTGAGTGGTTTTGGGCAGGAGCTCGGAGTTCTTGGCTCAGTGTGGATCCTGCAGTGCAGGATCATCTCCTACCAGGATGCCCCTGGAGGAGTGCTCTGCTGTGCCTCTACTCCCTGCTCCATACTCTCCTGCAGCCCACAGCACCAGCCACGAGCAAGACTGGGACACCCTAAAGATGTTAATTGGATGAGAGCTTGCAAGTCCATTTATCAGCTTTGATCAGATCGGCTTTTTTGGTATTGAAAAGACAGGAATTTGGGCCTGCAAAATAGCAGAGAAAATCCTGTGGCAGCACATATATGGAACACTGGGATGGATCAGAGAAAAACAGCAGACAGGGATGGGTGGATGGGGACAGAAAAATAGGATAATGTGGTCTGAGGAGAATGAGAAGGATGAGTCTTTTCCCCATCTCCTCTTTTCTGTGCCAGCAGTAACAGCACCTTGAGAAAATCGGTGCAAAAGCACCTCTATGAGCTGAGATTTCCTAGCCCTTTCCCACTATTCAAGAGCAGTTCCCTACAGAGACCTGGTAAAGCTGGTGAATTTTTCCTTTCCTGGCAAAAAGAAAAATCATTTCTCTAGTCCAAGCACATGCTTACCTAGCAATTGCCTCAGGAAGGCAGTGAGGACGAGAAACCCAAGGTGCATGCTGAGACTGATGCTCCTGTTAGTGAATGACAGTCAGAAAACTACTTCCTGGTCATGAAAGAGCACAGCTGTCAGAAATGAGTCTGCGGGGTGGGGGGAGCAAAGGAAGAAGTGGGAGGAGAAAGTGCTTGTTGTTATCGTGCGCGAAATGCTCCCTCTATGTTTCTCTCTCCTCCAGCAGTGGCACATGTTGCTCCCTCAGCCAATAGCCCACTGAATGTCCAGGCTCCTTTCCCATGTCCGTCAAGGCACAGTAATACATGCTAGCATCGTTCAGCTGGGCTCAGTTTGGGCTGAGGCTGGTGGAGTGCTCAAGCCTGATCACACTCCTGAGGACATCCCCAGCCCTAGGGGTGTCATTGAACCCACTCCTGAGGAGAACAAGTGGTTCCTGTCTGAGATGGGGCTGTTCAAACTGTGGCCATATATTTGATGATTTGGCTGTACTCAGTCCCAGTTGTCTTCCCTTCCTCACAGGTGAGGCTGGAAAACCTTGGCATGGACCCACATAAGGTTCACTGCAAGACAAAAGGCAGAGCAAGGGAAGGGGAAAACATGCACAAGCACTGTGAAGATAGGCAAGAAGTCAGTGTGCAGAGATCCCATCAGTGGTACAAGAACCAGTGAGAGATGAGTGAGGGGGTGGCTGGAAAGTGGCTGGGAAGTGACTGGAGGAAAAAGGAGGAAGGACACACAAGTATCAAGCACCCTCCCAGCAGAGAGTGTCCCTGTACAGGCAGAGCATGGGTAGCAAATTCCTTCCTGGGGATACTCAGAGTTCAGGTTACAAATTCCCCAGCATCTCTGAGAACCTGCTCAGCAGCGTCTAATATAAAGCCTCTTCATGGGATGCCATACTTAGCATAGGAGTATCACAGTCCTTCTCTACCCCTCACCCTGCCACACTCTCCCCCACAGATCTCCTGAGCTGCCAGCAAAATCTCTTCAGCAACACACAACTGGTCTTGCTGAGGCCTGCATGTCTCTCTTGCACTGGGGAGCCCAGAAATGGACACAGTACTCCAGATGCGGTCTCCCCAGGGCTGAGGAGAGGGAGAGGATCACCTCCCTCCACCTGCTGGCAACACTCTGCCTAATGCACCCCCAGGATCCCGTTGGCCTTCTTGGCCACAAGGGCGCATTGCTGCCTCATGCTTAACTTGTTGCCCACCAGCACTCCCAGGTCCCTCTCTGCAGAGCTGCTTTCCAGCAGGTCAACCCCCAGCCTGTCCTGCTGCATGGGGTTATTCCTGCCTAGGTGCAGGACCCTGCACTTGCCTTTGTCGAACTTCAGGAGGTTCCTCTCCGCCCAACTCTCCAGCCTGTCCAGGTCCCTCTGAATGGCACCACAGCCTTCTGGTGTGCCAGCCACTCCCCCCACTTTACTATCATCAGCAAACTTGCTGAGGGCGCGCTCTGTCCCTTCACCCAGGTCATCAGTGAATATATTGAACAAGACTGGACCCAGCACTGACCCCTGGGGGACACCGCTAGCCACAGGCCTCCAACTAGACTCTGCGCCACTGACCACAACCCTCCGAGCTCTGCCATCCAGCCAGTTCTCCCTCCACCTCCCTGGCCACTCATCCAACCCACACTTCCTGAGCTTACCTAGGAGGATGTGATGGGAGACAGTGTCCAAAGCCTTGCTGAAGTCCAGGCAGACAACATCCACTGCTCTGCCTTCATCTACCCCGCCAGTCAGGCCATCAGAGAAGGCAATGCGACTGGTCAAGCATGATTTCCCTTTGGTGAATCTCTGCTGACCTTTCCAAGATGATGGAGAGTGGCCTAGCAGCAACATCTGCCAGCTCCCTCAACACTCGTGGGCACATCCCATCGGGGCCCATGGATTTCTAGATGTCAGGCTTGCCCAAATGATCTCTAACCCCATCCTCCTCAACCAAGGGAGAGTCTTCCTTTCTCCAGACTTTCTCTCTTGTCCCCAGGGTCTGGAATTCCCGAGGGCTGGCCTTAGCAGTGAAGACGGAAGCAAAGAAGGCATTCAGCAACTCTGCCTTCTCTGTATCCTTTGTCACCAGGGCACCCGCCCCATTCAGCAGCGGGCCCACATTTTCCCTAGTCTTCCTTTTGCTACTGATGTATTTGAAGCAGCCCTTCTTGTTGTCCTTGACATCCCTTGCCAGATTTAATTCCAAGTGGGCCTTAGCCTTCCTCCTCACATCCCTGCATACTCTGACCTGTGTCTCCAGTCCTGATGCATGCTGGCGTATCTCCAGCCACAACCAAGCTCTGGAGCCCCATCACCATTGTCCCGCTGGGACAGCACCAGGACCCAGCAGTCCTGAAATGCACAAGTAGGATGCTTTGCTGCCGGCTGAAAGTCTGCGTGCCCTCGCCCAGCTCCTTCCTGCTGGACAGCCTGGGGAGGGCAGCTTCCATCCCTTTGCTCCGCTGCATGTGCCCAAGGGGATTTAGCAGAGGTGTCACCGTGGAGTAGAAGACAGCGACTGTGCTGTCCAAGGGGTGCTGGCACTCTGGCTTCAGGCAGATGAAGACCAGAGGCATGCAATAGGTGGTCACCACGGTGAGGTGGACCGTGCAGGTGCACGAGAGAAGGCACGGCATCTGCTTAGGGCAGAGCAGATCTCCAGCATAGCTGTGATGATGCCCAGGTGGCAGGTGATGGTGAGGCTGAAGCAGGTCATCACCAAGTTTCCCCACATGCAGGAAGGTCACCCTCTCATTAAGGGTGCTGTCCCCTCAGGCCAGCCTCAGCACGGTTGCGGTGTCACAGAAGATGTAGCCCACCCAGTGCTTTTGGCCATCGGGGAGGTGGAAAGTGAGGTTAGTTTGGAGGGTGGAGGGCAGGCAGCCACCAGCCAGGTCCCTGCTGCCAGGCACACACAGGCCCTGCAGTCCATGAGGGCTCCACACCACAGTCGCTGGCAGGTGGCTAGGACTCAATGAAAGGCCTTCACCAGGTAGAAGAAGCACTCGGTGCAGCCCAGGAAATGGAAGAGGCAGCCCGGAGACACACAGTCCCTGAAAGACATGAGCCCCTGGTCCCCTGCCGTGAGGCTGGCAATGGCTGTAGGCACCACCATGCAAGAGGGGGCCATGTGCAGCCCTATATCAAAGAGCCCAGTCCCAGCTTCTGGAACAACCACAGGAATGCTTTGCTTCAATAAAGGACCCCTCCGACTCCGGTGGTGGTCAAGTAGAGCTCACTGGGGCATCCAGCATACACTGATACCCTTGCTACTTCTAAAACCCCACATTGCAACATAGTCTGTTCTCTATGAGCGATCAGTTACTGACAACATGCATTTACTCCTGACACGGGGATTACTCCTTGAGTCGTGCAGCAGACCCAGAAAGGGGACTATCTAGGTCGAGCTCCCCGTGCCCTTAGGCAGGAAAATTCTCCAGGTTATTTTTAATCCTAAAGGCATCTAAGAGCCCAGCTGGGGTGCTTCAGGCAGGACCGGCATCCCTTCTGACAGAGTGAAACTGAAACCACAGCTTGGAAAGGTCTGCACCTTCACTGTGGCACTGTGCACCTTCACTCTAGAGTTCGGGCAGAGAAAACGAGGTGGCTGCTCTAAGCACCAGGACGCCACAACAGTGTCTCACAACAGGCTCTCCTGCGTCCCAGGCAGCCGAGATGGGATTTCACAAGCACTGCGTTCTTCAAGGTCTGCCACGCGCAGGACAGGAACGGCGCAGCCCTTTTCTGCTCCTCACCCTGCCACGCTCTTCCCCATGGATCTCCAGAGCCGGCAGAGAAATCTCGCCAGCTGCGCCCACCCTGCCTGGCTGAGGCCTGTCCCCGAGCACAGGGGAGCTCCCCAAGCAGTGCAGTAAAACCTGCGGTGTGTTCGGAAGTTTGGAAGAGTTTTGGAATGGGACTGCAAGACTTGGATGAGATCTGGAGCGATTCCTTCCAGGCCTGGTGCTGTGCAGGGAGATCAGATCAGAAGAGCCCACGCACACTCTGTGCAGCCCAGGGCAAGTGCGGTCCCATCCTGGGGTGTACAGAGGGAGAACCCTTCCATGGCAGATGCTCCTTCACCAACTTCTCCTTCCTGTGAGGCCACTGACACCTGCCCCTTTCCGAAAGCGGATCTTGGCCTGCAGATCCCTGGGTGCGCAGGGCACAATAATGCTGCTAGGGGACAGCTGAGGGCCCCTTGCCCAGAGCTTGGCCTGGCATAGAGGCACCCCCACCCTCCCTACCTTCCCCCCCAGGTTTTTGCACAGCTCAGGAAGCTTCCTGCGCCAGGGTGTCTTGCACAGCACAGAGGTACAGGGCAGCATCGGAGACCTTGACTTCCTCCAGTCGCAGGAGGCTGTATTTCCCCGTGGTGTTCAGCCATGTGGTGAATCGGCCACTCTCCCTGGGGCCAGCTGCTGCCTGATATGAGACCAGCTGGGGGGCTTGGCCTCTCCTCTGCTGGTACCAGAGCAAGGCATAAAAGCTAGAGATCTGGTATGTGCAGGTGGTCTGGAAGGTGCCCCTCTCCTGCACTGGGACTAGTGCCTCTTGCTGTGTGACGGTGGTCTGGCCCATGGCATCTGGAAGAAAGCAAGAGTCAGGGACTGTGCAGGGAAAAGGCTTCAGGATGCAAACCCCCCCAGGGAAGAAGGCTCCCTCTCCCTTGCTCTGTAGCAAGGTAGGGAGTAGTGGTTTAGGGCAGGAGCTTGGCGTTTTTGGCTCAGTGTTGATCCCGCGCCGTGATAATCCCACCACCTCCTGCCAGGATGCCCCTGGAAGAGAGCTTTGCTGTGCCCCTGCTCCCAGCTCCGCGCTCTCCTGTCTTGCCAGGCCCTTGTGTGCCAGGGCCAGAACACCTGGAGTGCGGTGAGGGCTCCGGGGAGGTGCTACAAAAAGTTCCATCCTGCCCTCCCTCACGTGCCACCTTGCATGTCTCCCCAGTAGTGGGAAATGAGGAAAAAGGAAGCCCTGGCTGTGTTGTCATGCATGGAAAAAAAGGGGGTGGCCAGGGCATGCTGCATTACATGTGCCAGCCAGGTGACAGACTGGGACACCCGAGTAATGTCAGTGGGATGAGAGCTTTCCAGCACCAGAGCTGCATCAGCTCTGGAAAATCCTGTATATCTGGGTTGCAAGGCAGTAATTTGGGGCTGCAGACAGCAGAGAGCTTCTGCAAGGACTCGTCTGCAAAACACCGGGCCCGGATGGATCAGAAAACAGAGGCAGGGAGACATGGATGGCTGGGGAGAGAAAAGCTGGAGAAGGCGGTCTTAGACGGTCCGGGGATGAGGGGTTCCTTTGCTGTCTTATCTTTTCTTGTCCAGCAGTAACAGCATCTTCAGAAAACAGGTGCAAAAACACCCATGCGATCTGCTATTTCCCAACATTTGTCCTGTTTTCCAGAGCAGATCCCTTCAGAGACCTGGTGAGGAGGTGAGGGTGTCCTGAGGAGAAAGAGGAACTATGGCAAGAGTAGAAGGCAGTGCTTACCGAGCGATTTCCCCAGGAGGGCAGCGAGGACCAGGTACCCGAGGTACATGCTGAGAGCGACCCTCCTGTTTGTGTGTGAGAGAGTCAGAAAAGCACCTCCCAGCCTTGAGAGAGCTGAGCTGCCGGAAATGACTCTGTGGGGGGAGCAAAGCAGGAAAGAAGGAAGAGAAACGGTTTGTTCTTATCATGCCTGAAACGTGCTGTCTGCAGTTCTCCCTCTTCTGGCAGCGACACCTCTTCTGGTGTTGCAGCTCCGGCAACAGCCTGCTGAATGTCTTCACGATGCAGGCAACCTGGGGGCTCTGGGTGCCCCATGGTAGGAAGGGGCTGCTCCTGGCCTGATGTCCCCGTGGAGTCCTCACCTCCCCAGACAGAAATGCACACCACTGCTTGGTCCTTTGGGGATTTCAGGGGTTTTCCCCACGGGGGTTTCTCGCCTTCCTCAGGGTCTGCAGCTCTCTGGAGATGGTGCTGTTTCTTCTGGGCACAGATGTCGCCATCATTTCTACCACTCTACCCTTTCCTTCCTCTGCTGCCTGGGAACAACACCTCTGCCTGGAATCCCCAGAGATAATTGGGACCCTGCACTTCTGGGAGGGATGAGTAGTTCTGGGAGGCGAGTGAGGGGAAGCGCAGAGCTGCAGTGGGAGTGCCAGAGTGGACCTGGGAAGGCAAGTGTAGGCAAGCTAGAGAAGTTGGCAGTGTGGACTTGCGTTTGTGCAGACAGTGACCGCATGTCCTTGCTTAGGATGCAGTGGAGAGGAGAGCTTAGCGGTAGGGCTGAGATTTCTGTGGCAAGGACGTCTAGAGAGATGATGGCCTCGTGTCTAAAGCACGCCCACCATGCTTGGAGGTGCAATCATTGCTCTGTCCCAGGCTCCCTAGCAGCTGCCCAAGAGCTGAACACTCAAGGCCAGGGCCAGCATTCAGGTAGGAGCCTAACGGACAGCTCATGCAGGCTGCGAACAGTCAAAAGGACACGAAGGAGGCTGCTGAGGACCCCCATCTCTTTGTCCCTCCTAGAAATAGCAACCAGACAAGCCATCCCCCAGCAAGGGAGAAGTGTCCCTGGTGTCTCCTGTCCTCTAGCACCCAGCCAGACACAGGGGCCTGCACCTACCTCTGCAGGAGATGGAGAAGGGATCCTTGCACCTACCCATGCCCACCCTGGCCCTCCAGACTGTCTGGACGTAGGTAGGACCAGGCACAGACAGAAGTGCCTCGACCCAGGTGTCCAGCTCAATATCCCCACGGGGGGTTTTCTTTCCCTCCTCTCCCTCGCAGAGGAGGCTCCTCAAGGGAAACGTCTCTGTGAAGGGCACTTGCTGCAGGAGCTCCTCACACAGAGACGGAAACACTCCCTCCCACTGGCAGGGGGAAGAGATCCCAAGCGGAGCCCTGTTTTTTGCAGAGAGTCTCTCTCTTCACTTGCCCGCATACACAGCCTCCCACTGCTTGTGCCACCCTGTCTCAGGCCCTCACTACCTAGGCAAGCACAAGGGCTACCCACTCTTAATCTCTTCCCATGAATGCCTCCAACAAGGATCCTTCATCAGTTCTCACGCGGGGCCTTTTGCTAAAACGGTAAGCAGGAGCTGCAGAAGGCAGGGTTTCAGCACAGCCACTCTCATTCACAGCCCTCCTCTCCTACGGACTTCAGCTGAGGCCTGTTCAGCTGAGGCCACGGAGGGGTGGTGAGCTGTGCTCTGCTCTCCCAAGCCTGTAAACCTGCCAGCAGTTCCCTGATAGGCGGTTACAAAGGCCAGCTGACACAGGGGAGAGGGCTGAACCTCTTCTCTCTGCCTCTGAGGCTCATGAAATGTGAGCTGCTGGAGGCGCAGGGAGTTTCCCAGGGGCAGCCGGTGCCCGGGACTCTCCTCTCAGAGGAGGAGGCTGCCCAGACGCTGTGCCCATGCCCCTGCCCCCGCCCCTGCCCCACAGGCCCGGCCAAGGCAGAGGCAGCACCGGGGACTGGCGGGGGCAGGGAGCGAAATGCGGGTGGGGGAGCGGGAGCCGTGGGGAGGCGGCGAGAGGGACAAAGGGGCCGGCAGGAGCGGGAGAGCCCCTAGCGGAGCGGGAGCGACGTGGGGAGTCGCCACTCACCCACGGCCGGGCCGAGCTGAGACAGCGGCAGGGCCGAGGCAGGCCCTGTGGCCACGTCCCGGCATTGCTCGCCCCTCTCTGCCCGTGCCCCGGAAAGGCCGAGGCATAGCTGGGCTGGGCTGGGGCAGGCCGCGGGAGGGTCGGCGAGGGGCAGGGAGCCCGTCCTGCAGGCTGGTGGACGGGCTGGGACCTTCCTGGTGGTGGCGAGAAAGGCCCTGCATCCCTGGGTCCCGAGACCTGGCTCCAGGGCTGCGAGGCCGGGTCGGGCTGCAGGGCACTTTGGCCGGGGCGACGGGGCCGGGCGCTGCTAGCGGCGGGGGAGGCAGGGGCTCCCAGCACTCAGGCCGCTCCTGCGGCAGCTGTGCCCGGGCAGCAGCTCGGCCCGGTGGGCTTGCCGGCGCCCTATTTCCCCGGGGGAGCCAGCGGGGCAGCGCATGAGTGGGCGGCACCGCCGCTCCCGGGCCAGGCGGGGACGCACAGGCAGCGGCTCCGGCACCGTGACCACTACACCAACGGCTCCGCCCCTCGTGGTCGAGCGGCACTTCCCTCTGCCCGCCCGTGCCTCCGGCCCAGCGCCCTCCGGCTCCTCTGCTCCTGGCTCCAGCGCCCCCCGCCCCCCGCACAACGTGCTGCCCCGCTCCCGGCCGCAGCGCTGTCCACTGTGCCGAGAGCAGACAGGGTCCCGGGCACGCACAGCGTCCCGCCGCTTCGCCGCAGCGGGGCGGGGCGCGGCGGGCCAGGTTGGGGTTCGTGCACAGCGACAGCGGCGGCTGCCAGGCTCTCGCCGCGTCTCCCAGGGCGCACTAATACAGCGTGGCGTCCTGCCGCTGCACCCGGGCGAGGCGCAGGGCGCCACAGAGGCGCTCGGCGGCCGTGAGCGCGGGGCCCGCCTCTGACACCCGTTGCTATCAGCTGCGGCCATCGGTGCGGGCCCTGCCGCGACCAGGAGGAAGTTTGGCGCCCCTGCCCGTTGGCGTGTGAGCAGGCGGGGATGGTGCGGGTGCCGGCGGCCTCGCTGGCCTCTGCCAACGGCTCCTGCTGCACCGGGGCTCCCTGCTGCCGTGGCCCCTGCCGAGAGAGAGAGAGAGAGGGGAGAAGAAAGTCACGTCGGCAAGCGCTTTCCTGCCCACAAAGGAGGGGTGCGGGGGGTGGGCTGAAAGGAAGGCTGAAGAGAGGAAGGCTCGCAACGAGGAAGGGCTGTAGTGGGGCGGGCACAGCTGCCTCGGTAGGTGCAGGCAGCGCGGAGGAGCAAGGGAGACGTGAGAGCTGGCTGCTCGACAGCACGGCCGGGGAGAGGAGGTGTGCGAAGGAGCCGTTGGGCCAGAGGCGAGAGTGGGGCAGGGGGAGGGGGAGCCGGCCGTCCTGGAGCTTCTTAGCCTAGAAGGTAGAAATATATAAGTTTTACAGGGCAGCAGATACAGTACCAACTGCAACACTGATGAATAAATGCAGGACAATTTGCTTTTGAAGGAATGTTTCCTGCAGAAGAAACAAGGAGTTTCCAGGCCCAAGCAACGCTCTGGACAGCCCTGGGGCTTTCCTGGCATAAGGCAGGATTTGGGGCCTATGCTGGGGCAGAGCAGCTGCACCAGAGCAGCTGGTGCTTTGCAGCAAAGGCAAAGTGCGTTTGTATGTCCTGGGCTGCCTTGCAATGCTGCAAACACTGGGTGCCATGCGAGCCTCGGTTGATCCTGTTTTTTTGCCTGGCCCATTTCTCTTGCTTGCCTTTGGCCCCACAAATAAAAGATGCCCACACATGGTAAAGAAAGCAAGCTGCTTCTCTGGGGAGAGCGTAACAGTGAGGTGAACTTGCAGCACAAGGCCAGGGAGGGCTGTGCTGGACCGGGGAAAGCTAGTGTCCAGGTAGGGGAAGATTCTAGGAGTGCCTCGGGCTGTGCACCACACTCAGGGGTGCTCCGTGTGTAGAGTACGGAGCATTTGGGAGCGTGCTAAAAATAGAGCCATGCCCTGCAGGAGGCCCCCACCTCTGCTATGGTCTCCAAGAGCAGAGCAGAGCAGAGATCAAGGCCACAGAGCAAACGGATTAGCTGGAAACTGCTGGTCAGGTGGTCCGCAGACACCTCTGAAATACCCGCCTGCCCTCCACACAGGGACACGGAGCCCCCACCCTGCTCCTGCCTCTGCCCCTGTCCCTGCCTTGCAGCTGACCGTGACCCTACCCCTGCCCTGCTCTGGCCTTCTGCCCTGCTCAGCAAGGCCGGGGCAGGCAGCAACAGGGAGTCCCCCATGAAGCGGCCCTGCCTGCCCCAAGGTCAGCCTTGCAGCATGAAGAGCATCTCCCCCAGCACCGTCTCCACCACCTGGGCTGGGAGACCATAACCACGCCCACACGGCCATGGCCCAAAGCAGGCCCAAAGCACTGAGCCAGTGGGGCCACCTCAGGCACAGCGCCATGGCCTGGGCAAGCCCCCGGGGACCCAGGCTGTCCAGTAGCGCTGCTCCTGACTGATATCCCCACCCCAGGAATGCCTGGAGGACCCTGCAGAGGCAGACAGAGCACGGTCAAGCCCGGCCAATGGGCGGGGCGAGAAGGGCTGAGGGTGCCAAAAACAAAGCAGGGATCCTGCCCTGCCTGGGATCTTATGGCCATGCCACAGCACAGGGTCACCTGGGACAAGCATACAGCAAGCAACAGCTCTCTGCATGTGACCCAGCAGTTTCCTGGGAATAGAGAGAAGCCTCCACGCTCTGCATGTCCTCACCTAGAGAGAGGGAGAAGATGCCACAGCTGCAGGCACCGAGAAGGCTGTTGTTCTGGGTGTTCTCCAGGACTGGCCTCACTTTGCTGCCGGGAGGCAGAGGCTCTCATTGCACACAGGGCTGGAAGCGCTACTCTGAAACCCGCCAGTGTGGATGTGTCTATTGAGGCGGTAGGGCCAGCAGTGGCCCTGCTGCTGGTCGTGGAGCCCTATGGAGAGGTTCCTCCTCTGCCAGGAATATATAGGCTCAGGACAGAGCGGACAGTCTAGGCCAGTGTGGCGTGACACCTTCTCCTCTTCCTGCCTCCCCTCCTGAGCAAATATCTGGGAGAGTGGGAAGCCCCACAGTCAGGCTGAGAGCAGGGCATGGCAGAGGCCCTTCAGGCAACACCGTCCCACTGCTCCCAGGGTGCCGAGCGCCTCCAAGCCTGGACAACTGCAGGTGGGATTGGGCTACGAGGAGGCCATAACCAAGGCAGTTGATGGGGAAGGTAGCTCCTTGCAGTGATGGAAAGCATGCAGAGATGTATAGGCACAAGCCAACAGGCACTCAAAGACACATGCATGCACGCACATGCATAAGAACCCATAGGCCTGCATGCAGTCCATCACACCTTCTAGTACACAAACACAGTCCCACAAACACTAGTGCATAAGATCACACGGCAGGGGAGGGAGGGAATGCCAAGAGGACCTCCCAGAGGAGGAACTGAGGAAAGAGGACTGGAGTGCTGTGTGCAGGACAAGGCCCCAGACAAGCTGACAGCACTCTTTGACGACTCTGAGGGACTGCCTGCCCCAGAGAGAGGAGGAAGACCAACAGGTCGGCAGATTTCTCCTGAGAGCTGCATTAGGAAGAAGAGACATGAAACCCAGCAGTGCAGCTCGCCTGCCTGCGCAGGTGAGCATTAGTGGCCACTGGAGGGAGCTGGGAGGGAGGAGGAGAGAAGGATGTGTCACGTCCTCACACACAGGAGGCCTTGGGCATCCATCCAGGGACTGCAGGGTGAGGAGCAACTGCACCCCTTCCTGAGAATGGGACTACAAACAAGGCCACGGGAGTGTCCCAGGGTGCGACATTCCCAGGGAGAGGAATGTCACAGCCCTTTTCTGCTCCTCGCCCTGTCAAAATCTCCCTGCCCTACAAGGACTGCTGAAAGGAGGGTGCTTGTCAGCCCCTACAGGAGGCACCAGTGGCAGGGACTATTGTTCAGTCAGAGCCCTGACTGAATGAGCCCTGATGATCCGGCACTCCTGGTTTCAGCCTCTAGAAAGGTCTGGGTGAATAAGTCTCTGCTGCAAGAGCTGCTTTCACGCTAATACCCTCCTGTGGTCAGCCTGCACTGAGGTGGAGTGGGGTGGTGGGCGGCGAAGGCTGTCCCAGGGGCTGTCAAGCACACCAGGAAGCCTTGGTCCATGTCCTTTGCTCCTCCCCACCTCAAGGATTTTCCCCTTTCCAGGGGCCAGGGCTCCAAGTCCCAGGGAAGAAGATTTGTGCTGGCACCCTTATGTTCTCAAGACGTGCATCCTGCCCTTGATTTGGGAAGAAGCCCTGTGCAGCGAGGGAAGAAGTTTTGGGCGCGGGACTGCAAGACTCAAGGGAGTCTCCTACCAGTTCCTTCCGGTCCTTGGTGCTGTACAGACAAGACACATCAGAGCAGCCCACATGCTCTCTCTACAGCTCACAGCAAGCATAGTCCCATCCTGGGGTGTAGGGGGACAACAGAGGCTCTTTCACCAGCTGCTTCTTCCTGTGAGGCCATTGACACCAGTCCCTTTCAGAACGAGGATCTTGGCCTGCAGATCCCTGGGTATGGAGGGAAAAGAGCGGTACCAAGGGAGAGCTGAGGGCTCCTGCCTCAGAGCTTGGCCTGGCCTAGAGGCACCCCTGCCCCCTTTCCCGCCCCAAGTTTTTGCACAGCTCAGGAAGCTTCCTGCGCCAGGGTGTCTTGCACAGCACAGAGGTACAGGGCAGCGTCGGAGACCTTGACTTCCTCCAGTCGCAGGAGGCTGTATTTCCCTGTGGTGTTCAGCCATGTGGTGAATCGGCCACTCTCCCTGGGGCCAGCTGCTGCCTGATTTGAGACCAGCTGGGGGGCTTGGCCTCTCCTCTGCTGGTACCAGAGCAAGTTATTAAAATTAGAGGTCTGATAGGTGCAGGTGGTCTGGAAGGTGCCCCTCTCCTGCACTGGGACTGGTCCCTCTTGCTGGGTGACAGTGGTCTGGCCCATGGCACCTGGAAGAAAGTGAGAGTCAGGGACTGTGCAGGGAAAAGGCTTCAGGATGCAAACCATGACAGGAGGGAAAAGCCTCAGCGGGGAAGGCTCCCTCTCCCTTGCTCTGCAGCAGGAGCCTCAGGGCTGGGCACAGCAAGGTGGTGAGTGGTTTGGGGCAGCAGCGCAGAGTTCTTGGCTCCGTGTGGATCCCGCAGCATGATTATCCCCTCACCTCCTGCCAGGATGCTCCTGGAGGAGAGCTCTGCTGTGCCCCTGCTGCCTGCTCTTCTGCTGTCCAGAGTCCCAGGGAACGTCCTGCCATGCCTGGCCTTTACGTGCTGGCACCAGGACACCTTCAGTGTGGTGAGAGGCCCACACAGGGTGCTGTGAGAAAGTTACATCCTCCTTCCAAAATCCTGCCATCTCAGATGGTTCCTGTGTCCCGGAGTGCATGGTAAACCAAAGCTCGAGGGAGGCAAAAGGAAGCCCCGGCAGTGCCGACGTGCAGGAGGAAATGAGTGGTCCGGGCAGGCTGCGCTACTTGTGCCAGCCAGGAGAGAGACTGCGACAAGCTAATAACGTCATGCCTGGGCCTGCAGCAGCCTTCATAAGATCAGGTTTTTTGCGTTGCAAAGAGAGAAATTTGGGACTGCAGGACAACTAAGAGACCCACGGCAAGACAGTTGTGAAACATTGGTCCCAGATGGGTCAGAAGAGAGAAGCAGACAGAGGTGGATGGTTGGCGAAAGGAAATTGGGAGCCGGTGGTTCACAGGGATCAGGACAGGTTTCTCCTCTCTCGGTCTTCCCTTTTCTTCTCCAACAGTAACAGTGCCCTGAGACTATTTGTGGGAAAGCACACACGAGCCAACACCTCCCAGCATTTTCCCACTATACAAGACCATCTCCCTGCAGAGACATAGAGCCAGGAAGGGGCTAGGGTTTCCCATAGACAAGAGGAATTATGCCTCAAGTAAAAGTCAGTGCTTACCCAGTGGTTGCCACAGGAAAGCAGCGAGGACGAGGTACCCGAGGTGCATGCTGAGCCCGACCCTCCGGTTTGTGTGTGAGAGAGTCAAAAAACCACCTCCCAGCCTTGAGGGAGCAGAACTGCCGGAAATGACACCACTAAGGGAGCAAAGAAGGAAGCACGTTTTCTTTCACCGCGCCTGAAAAGCCCCTGCTGTGGCTTTCTCTCCTCCACCATTGTCTTTGCCTCCCCAGCTACAAATGCTTGCTCTTCTGCACACTACTGCTTGGCCCTTTGGGGGTGCAGGGCAGTTGCCTCACTGGGGTTTCACATCTTCCTCCGTGGTCTCTGCTTCTCTCTGGATAGTGGTATTTCTTCTACGAGCAGGCTTCCCCACTGTTGCTACCGCTTCTCCCCATTCCTTCCTGTGCTGCCCAGGAACCACAGCTCTCTGCAGAATCTCTAGCAGGCTGAATGGGAAGCGCTGCTCCGACCTACGCCTGGGAGTCTGACTGTGTGCTGTGCAGGGGGGATAGCCTGCAACCCCCGAGAGGAACCAGACTCCAGTAGGGGCTGTAGGACTGCCACAAGTCCCGACGTGACAAAATCATCTTATTGCATGGGTGAAGGGCTGAACAGTGAGCAGAGACCAGGATGCGGGATTAACAGTGTGTTGTCCCCAGCCCTACCCCAACCCCCGCACCCCCACCCCCACCAGGGAGCACATGGAGCACTCAGCAGGGTGCTGCAATGTGAGGGAGTGAATGGGGCAGCCCTGCGCCCTGGAGCAGGAAGTGGATGGGAAGGGGTGTGGGCAGGAGGGACCCCAACCTTTTCAGAACCGCTGTATGCACTAGTCACAGCAGAGATAACAATTTCTGCTCATTCTGCTTAAGTCTACATGGGGCTATGTTTTCAAAGGAAGGACAGTAATAATTCTAATAACGACTGCCTGCATTCCCCCCAAGAAGAGAGGCACTAAAGCCAGCAGGATCTCTTGGAAAAAGCACTAGGTACAGAGGGGCAAAGTAGTTCCCAGAAATGGGGTGACCAGCTGTTTTCTGGTGGGCAGAGAAACCCACACCGACTCTGGGACGCAAGACCTTCCCCCAGCTGAGGGCTGGTGTCTCCCCTGGCCTGGAGGAGAGACATGAAAAGGAGTGGGACTGCTCAGAGGCAGGGGCTGGCAGCGGGTGGAACAGGGAATCTTGTCCAGCGTCTGGCTGATGGGTCTTGCTCACATCCTGCGGGGTTAGCTGATTCCCACATGCAGGGCTAGGGAGGGATATTCTTTCCGTGTGCCTCTTTGGCCAGGGGGCAAAACCACAAGAGCAGTTGTGCCTCCTACCAAGAGCCCGCTTCCCCAACTGGGGCCATGAGCGGAGACAGCGGGAGGAGGAACAGGGAGAGAAGCAGGTAGGATACCTCTCCTACGGACTTGCTCCAGTGGTCCAGCTATTTTGAGCACAGGATTTTGTGAGCTTGGTTTGGCTTGTGTATGCTGCAGTCTTCAATGGGTCTGCCTCCAGTCCTGTCTCCCCTGGAACCCATGTCTGATTTATTGGAACCTTTTCCTCATCCAAGGCCCTGGTTCTAGAAACAGCTCTAAAAGTCACACCAGCGCGTGCCTCTCGACATTTTCCCCTGCCACACAGGCTTGGCAGGCAGAGACCAAACCTCACCACAACCCCCGGGTGCTGTTGCTGGGCAGGCTTCAGCTCAGGGCTTCTTGCAAACAGTGGCAGGGAGGGATCCACTCCCCAGAGCAGCCCACAAGCCTTTCTATGCAATGCTGCATGGCGTACACACCAGTGTGGGCTCAGCGCACAAAAATAGACAGCACTGTCCTGGAGCTCGGCATCCTGCACATGCAGAAGCACCAGGGAGCTCTCAGCAGACAGCGCAGAGGAGAACCTCCCTGAATCCACATGAGGTTTGGAATTGTCCACACGCAGCAGCATCTGAGGGGCCTGGGTCAGGAACCGCTGGTACCAGAAGACGTAGGGATAACGGCTGCTGGTGGAGAAATTGCAGCGCAGTGTTGCACTGTGTCCTGCCTGGACGGTCGTTTCTGGTGGGAACTGGAACACAGAGTCCTTTTGTGCATGACCTGTGAAGCCAGGAAGGCATTTTGGCTCTGCTTATCCGTGTGGCCATTTATTGACTACTTCATCAGCTCTCTTGCTATCCCCGTTCTCCATCTGACCTCTCATATCATGCAAAATGCTGAGCTGTGCATCTCTGCATGCTTCATCTTGCAGGCTCTGGTCACTCCTCACCTCACACCCTAGACGATCCTACTTTCCAGCAGTATCCTGCGGGCTTTGAGTCCATCAGTTGTCTTCCTGTCAGTCCCTGAGCTGTATTAACTGTTGGTCTCGCCTTCAGCAAGACAAGCGATGAACTGTTCCTCCCCTGCCTCTGATCGTAACTGCTTACGGTAACGTTTTCGCCAAACTACACACCACATAATCCGTCCTTGACCTGTCCTTGTACAGCATTTGAGTTTCTTGCACTGAGTTAACCTTCTCTATATGTCCTTCCGGGATTACACCCAACCCTACACAGATCTGTAGCATTTTACCCAATACATCTAGGAGAAAAGATCCTATAGGCAGTATTGGGCTAGCATCTAGCATCTCTCTCCTTCCAATTGCAGATGCATTAACAGTGCGCGCAAGAATGCAACTTTCTACAACACTAAAGCGTAGTCTTAGTCCTCCTTTGATGCCCATTCCACCTGGCATAGTGCAGGTTATTAGCGATGTCCCATCTGCAACCCCCGCCTCCCTACAGAAACACTGCCAGTTACCTGGAGGGTCAGGACTCACATCCCCCGCTTCCACCCCCGACAGCACAAACTCTTGCCCTGCTCCTCCCCAGCCTGCAAGTCGTGTCTCACCAAAGTCTGCCAGTCCCACCAGGGCTGCCAGGAAAATCAGGGCCATGTCAAGCTCTCCTCTTCACGGGGTGACCAGGGACCTTCCAGAATGAGCGAGCTGAAGCTTGCGGGTTCCTGCCTTCTCCTCCCTCTGCCAGCTCAAAGCAGCCTCCAAACCTCAGCCCAGAGGGTGGAGCAAAGCTCCCTCACTGCTGCTTCAGATAGGCTTCCTTGAGGCCCACACCTCTACCACAAGACGGCTCTCTGGAGAGATCTTGGGCTAGTGCTGAAAGCGCTCAGCAAAGGAATCCAACTGCAGGAATCCTTGCTGGGCCCCAGGCTCCCTAAATCCAGGGCCATGCCTTTTCAGCGCCGGAGGTTTGGTACTTGTACGGTTAAGCCACGTGCGCAGTTTACTTCCTCTGAAGTCCAGGCCGTGTTGCCAAAGGGACTGTAGGACCATAATGGACGGTTAAGGTAGGCTGTGGCCAGGCAAGAGGGACACAGAGGAGGCTCCTGCGGCCTTCCTTCTCTTTTGGCCCTCCTGAAGATCGCAACCTGCCCCACCATCATACAGCAAGGGACAAGCACCCCAATGATCTTCTCCTGCCATCCGGCACCCAGGCAGACCGAGGCACCCCCAGCCAGTTCTGGAAAGGACAGGAAAAGCAACCCTTGCGTGCCCCCGTGTCCACCCTGTCCCAAGGGAGAGTCTGGGTGGAGACAGGACCATGCACAGGCAAAAGCGCCTGGACTCAGCTGTCCGACACTCTGTCCCCAGGGCGTTTTTCTCTTCCTTCTCCCTTGGCCACAGAGGCGGCTGGCTCCTCAAGAGAAATGTCTCTGAAAAGAGCACTTGCTGCAGTGTTGTAGAAAAACTCTACTTGCAGCAATTTAGTTCAAACAGCCTTTATTCACACACGCGCGCGCACACACGCTGGCAGCTGCAAGGGAAGCATGTCCAGTGCACAGCTCAGACAGAGGACCGCCTGATTAGCATAAGTAGATGACTTCTATGCCTTTCTTCAGGGTGGTATGGTCACTATCTGACACTCTCTGACTGGCGACACATATAAAGTAAAGAACAGAGAGAATGGATTCTTCTACTAGAAAACTCCACAGCTTCTAGTCAGTTCTACCCAGTTTGAATTCCTGGCGAGCCAGGCAGGAGTGAAGGAGTTGATGCAAATTTGCGGAGTTCTTCTTTGTTCTACCTTAATACGGCAGTGATTAGGAAAACGGAGTCAGTCTTGCCACTATTGACTCTCTGTTACTTCCATAGCAGAAGTCACCCATGCAGGGACAGACACACTCCCTGAATCCGGTAGGGGGAGGACACCCCAGTATAACCTTCTCTTTTACAAACGATGCCTCTCTATCCAGAGCACAACTCCCAGAGGCGGCAGACAGACACAGCAGTTTGTGCAGCAGTTTGCGCAGAAGGCAAGAAGGCACCTTCGTTTCTCCTGGCAGTGTGTGCTTCCTCAGGTACGGTCAGGACACGCTGCAGAGCACGTTCCCCAGTGGTGGTTGGAGTTGCTACGTCACCTGTGTGTGAAGCTTCAACCCAGACAGACCCTCTGACAGCAGATGCAGCTCTTCAGCTGTCAAGCTGCAGGGAGTGCCTAGGGCCTCTCCGTGAGGCCTGGACTGACAGTCAGCTCTCCTGCAAGAAGGTGTGCTGCGGTTGATCAGTGGTATCGCCAGGTAAAGGAGTTACGGGAGGAAGTCAGTAGGCTGCGTAGCATCCAAGAAGGTGAGCAAGAGATAGAGAGGGTATTCTCGGAGACCGTGCAGCTCCAGGAGTCCCCACTCCCTACTGCAGCGGAGTTGCCAGAGGGCTCTGTACCGTGTGAAATGGTACCTCATAACACTGTTGAAGAAGGCTGGAAACTGGTCACTTCTCGTAGAAGGAGAAAGGCTCTCGCTCCTCCTCAAGACTTTGTTCCTTTGAGGAACAAGTTTAGCACCCTGCAGGCTGAGGAGGAGCTGGGCATTTCTTCAAGGGAAGCTACTGGCCTGACAGACCCCGTGCCAAGTGGGAACACCCGGAAGAAGCGGCGAGTGATTGTTGTGGGTGACTGCCTGCTGCAGGGGACAGAGGCACCTATCTGCCGACCTGACCTCTTGTCTGGAGAGGTTTGCTGCCTGCAATTCGGGGGCTCGAATAAGAGATGTCATGGAAAGAGTGCCAAGGCTTGTCCATGCAGCAGACTACTACCCTCTGCTGCTCTCCCATGTGGGCACTAACGACACCAAGGGCAAATTGGATACCATCAAACAGGATTTCCGAGCTCTGAGGACGGTGGTCAAGGGTCTGGGAGCCCAGGTCACTTTCTCCTCAGTCCTGCCTGTGAGGGGGAAGGACGGGAGGAGGAGTAGACGGGTTTTCCAGGTTGGGCAGCCTGGTAAGGAGGGCTTTAAACTAGGAAAGATGGGGGAAGGGCAGTGTTATAGAGACAGGGTAGTCAGTAAAACGCTGCTCAAGCCAGGATGCCTCCAGCAGGTGCATGCAGCCAGGGGAGTCAGCACAGGACATGCCTATGGAGGATCCTCTTGCACCTCTCCTGAGAAATCTGCATGCTCAGTTGCCTCTCTGAAATGCCTGTACACCAATGCACGCAGCATGGGGAATAAGCTGGAAGAATTAGAGATGTGTGTGCGGTCGCAGGGCCATGATCTTGTTGCAGTTGCAGAGACATGGTGGGATAGCTCACATGACTGGGATGCTGTCCTGGATGACTATGTGCTTTTTAGGCAAGACAGGCCAGGAAGGCGAGGTGGTGGAGTTGCCCTTTATGTGAGGGAGCAAGTAGAATGTGTGGAGCTCTGCCTCGGGGTGGCTGAAGAGCAAGTTGAGAGCCTAGGGGTAAGGATTAAAGGGCAGGCTAACATGGGGGGACACGGCGGTGGGGGTTTACTACAGGCCACCTGATGAGGAAGAAGTCGTCGAGGAGGCCTTCTACAGACAGCTGGAAGTAGCCTCACGCTCACAGGCCCTGGTTCTCATGGGGGACTTCAACCTCCCTGGCATCTGCTGGGAAGACAGCACAGCTAGGCACAAACGGTCCAGGAGGTTCCTGCAGAGGACTGATGATAACTTCTTGACCCAGGTGGTGGAGAAGCCAACAAGGAAAGGTGTGCTGCTGGACCTTGTACTAACAAACAAAGAAGGCCTGGTTGGAGGTGTGAAGGTTGGGAGCAGCCTTGGCTGCAGTGACCATGAGATGGTGGAGTTCTGGATCCTGCGAGGAGGGAGCAGGGCAGCAAGTACAATCGCAACGCTGGACTTCAGGAGAGCTAACTTGGGCCTCTTCAGGGACCTCCTTGGAAGAATCTCGTGGAGTAGGGCCTCTTCAGGGAAGTGGGGTCTGGGAGAGCCGGTTAACATTCAAGCATCACTTCCTCCAGGTTCAAGAGCAGTGCATCCCTCTGAGGAAGAAGTCGAGCAAAGTGGGCAGGGGACCTGCATGGATGAGCAAGGAGCTCCTGGCCTAACTCCAACAGAAGAAGGAAGTCTACCGAATGTGGAAAAGGGGACAGGCCACTTGGGAGGAATACAGGGATGTTGTCAGAGTATGCAGGGATGTGAGGAGGAAGGCTAAGGCCCACTTGGAATTAAATCTGGCAAGGGATGTCAAGGACAACAAGAAGGGCTGCTTCAAATACATCAGTAGCAAAAGGAAGACTAGGGAAAATGTGGGCCCGCTGCTGAATGGGGCGGGTGCCCTGGAGACAAAGGATACAGAGAAGGCAGAGTTGCTGAATGCCTTCTTTGCTTCCGTCTTCACTGCTAAGGCCAGCCCTCGGGAATTCCAGACCCTGGGGACAAGAGAGAAAGTCTGGAGAAAGGAAGACTCTCCCTTGGTTGAGGAGGATGGGGTTAGAGATCATTTGGGCAAGCCTGACATCTAGAAATCCATGGGCGCCCCGATGGGATGCGCCCACGAGTGCTGAGGGAGCTGGCAGATGTTGCTGCTAGGCCACTCTCCATCATCTTGGAAAGGTCAGCAGAGATTCACCAAAGGGAAATCATGCTTGACCAGTCGCATTGCCTTCTCTGATGGCCTGACTGGCGGGGTAGATGAAGGCAGAGCAGTGGATGTTGTCTGCCTGGACTTCAGCAAGGCTTTGGACACTGTCTCCCATCACATCCTCCTAGGTAAGCTCAGGAAGTGTGGGTTGGATGAGTGGCCAGGGAGGTGGAGGGAGAACTGGCTGGATGGCAGAGCTCGGAGGGTTGTGGTCAGTGGCGCAGAGTCTAGTTGGAGGCCTGTAGCTAGCGGTGTCCCCCAGGGGTCAGTGCTGGGTCCAGTCTTGTTCAACGTATTCACTGATGACCTGAGTGAAGGGACAGAGTGCGCCCTCAGCAAGTTTGCTGATGATAGTAAAGTGGGGGGAGTGGCTGGCACACCAGAAGGCTGTGGTGCCATTCAGAGGGACCTGGACAGGCTGGAGAGTTGGGCGGAGAGGAACCTCCTGAAGTTCGACAAAGGCAAGTGCAGGGTCCTGCACCTAGGCAGGAATAACCCCATGCAGCAGGACAGGCTGGGGGTTGACCTGCTGGAAAGCAGCTCTGCAGAGAGGGACCTGGGACAACAAGTTAAGCATGAGGCAGCAATGCGCCCTTGTGGCCAAGAAGGCCAACGGGATCCTGGGGGTGCATTAGGCAGAGTGTTGCCAGCAGGTGGAGGGAGGTGATCCTCTCCCTCTCCTCAGCCCTGGGGAGACCACATCTGGAGTACTGTGTCCATTTCTGGGCTCCCCAGTGCAAGAGAGACATGGCATTACTGGAGAGAGTGCAGCGGAGGGCTGTGAAGATGATGAGGGGACTGGAGCATCTCTCCTCTGAAGAAAGGCTGCAAGAGCTGGGCCTGTTGAGCCTGGAGAAGAGAAGACAGCTCCTCCTGAAGGTCATCACTAAGCATCTGGAGGACAAGAAGGTGATCAGGAGTAGTCAGCAGAGATTCACCAAAGGGAAATCATGCTTGACCAATCTGATAGCCTTCTATGACGGAATGACTGGCTGGGTAGATGAGGGCAGAGCAGTGGATATTGTCTCCCTGGACTTCAGCAAGGCTTTGGACACTGTCTCCCATCACATCCTCCTAGGTAAGCTCAGGAAGTGTGGGTTGGATGAGTGGACGGTGAGGTGGCTTGAGAACTGGCTGGATGGCCGAGCTCAGAGGGTTGTGGTGAATGGCGCAGAGTCAAGTTGGAGGCCTGTGGCTAGTGGTGTCCCCCAGGGGTCAGTGCTGGGTCCAGTCTTGTTCAATATATTCATCAATGACCTGGAGGAAGGGACAGAGTGCACCCTCAGCAAGTTTGCTGATGATACTAAACTGGGGGGAGAGGCTAACACACCAGAAGGCTGTGGTGCCATTCAGAGGGACCTGGACAGGCTGGAGAGTTGGGCGGAGAGGAACCTCCTGAAGTTCGACAAAGGCAAGTGCAAGGTCCTGCACCTAGGCAGGAATAATCCCATGCACCAGTACACGCTGGGGGTTGACCTGTTGGAAAGTAGCTCTGCTGAGAAGGACCTGGGAGTGCTGGTGGACAACAAGTTAAACATGAGCCAGCAGTGTGCCCTTGTGGCCAAGAAGGCAAATGGTATCCTGGGGTGCATTAGGCAGAGTGTTGCCAGCAGGTGGAGGGAGGTGATCCTGCCCCTCTCCTCAGCCCTGGTGAGGCCTCACCTGGAGTACTGCGTCCAGTTCTGGGCTCCCCAGTCCAAGAGAGACATGGCACTCCTGGAGAGAGTCCAGCGGAGGGCTACCAAGATGATTAGAGGGCTGGAGCATCTCTCCTATGAAGAAAGACTGCAAGAGCTGGGCCTGTTCAGCCTGGAGAAGAGAAGATTGAGAGGGGATCTCGTCAACGTGTACAAGTATCTGAAGGGGGAGTGTCAAGAGGATGAGGCCAGCCTCTTCTCCGTGGTGCCCAGCAACAGGACAAGAGGCAATGGGCAGAAACTGAACCACAGGAAGTTCCATCGGAACCTGAGAAAAACTTTCACTGTGAGGGTGACAGAGCATTGGAACAGGTTGCCCAGAGAGGTGGTGGAGTCTCCTTCCCTGGAGATATTCAAAAGCCGTCTGGATGTGATCCTGGGCAATATGCTCTAGGTGACCCTGCTTGAACAGGGAGGTTGGACTAGATGATCTCCAGAGGTCCCTTCCAACCTAAACGATTCTGTGATTCTGTAAGACTCAGAGGCAATCTCCTCAGTGTGTAGAACTGTCTGAAGGGAGGGTGTCGAGAGGATGGGGCCAGACTCTTCTCCGTGGTGCCCAGCGACAGGACAAGAGGCAACGGGCACAAACTGAAACACACGCAGTTCCAGCTGAACACGAGGAAAAACTTCTTTCCTGTGAGGGTGACAGAGCACGGGAACAGGTTGCCCAGAGAGGTAGTGGAGTCTCCTTGGCTGGAGATATTCAAAACCCGCCTGGACGCGATCCTCGGCAATATGCTCCAGATAACTCTGCTTGAGCAGGGGGATTGGACTAGATGATCTCGAGAGGTCCCTTCCATCCTTGGCCATTCTGTGATTTCTGGGATTTCTGTGATGCATGAGTGCCCGGAGAAGGATCGACGGATCTTTGTATGGCTGCCTGCAGGGACGAATAGGCAGAGAGAGGGGGGAAGGAGGAGGACTGAGGGGTTAGTGGTGAAGAGAGGCTGTGAGAAAGACCGCCAAGCCAAAGGAAAGACATTTTGTTGAAAGTACGTTCCTGCTGTTCTCACAGGCTGAAACCTCCCTCTGAAAAACCCTCCTTCCTAACTCTTAGAACCATGGCAGAGGAGAAAGGATGCTTGTGACCTCCCCGGGTGGCACATGGCCCTACTTGTCATCTCTGCCAGGTATCTCCAAGCCCTAGTGGCTAACAGCCTTGTCACTCTCAGCGTGTGAAGTGACCAGCACCTGCTGACCGCCATGTACTTATTCCTCCGGTAGCCTTTTCTCCTCGGAGATCACTACATTGCTGTAGGCATAATGCTCCATTACAGCACTAGCCTGAGCAAGAAACGCTGCTTCCTGCTGGCCCTGGGAGCGTGGGTACTGGGTTTTGTGGTCACCTTCTCCCAGGTGGCTCTGCTGCTGCAGGTGCCTTTCTGCACTGAGAACATTGTTGACCATTTCAACTGTGATGCTGAGCCTCTCTTGTGACCTGTTCTGGAAGAAGTCTCATGGAGGCCTGTGGCTTCCTGGCGTGTGTCACCCTACCCCCCAGTGCCAGGGCTGCAGGTCTCTGTGGGGAAGAGGTGAGGCCTTGGTCTCTGAGCACGGCAAGAGATGCCCAGTGCCTGGAGCAATGCTGCTTGGAGCAATGCGCCTGGAGATGGGGGCTGTGCCCTGAACCATGGGCAGGAGGATCAGGAAGGAAATTTTGCCTAGGCCCTGGATGCCAGACTCCTAATTCGAGGCCACCATGGCATTCAAGAGTTCCTCCTCTGCACGCATGGGCGCTTGAGGGAGGCCCAACCTCTGCACCCATGGGCGCTTGAGGGAGGCCCAACCTTTTAATGGCTACCTTAAGCCAAGGGTGGAGGGCCAACAAGAAATGGTCAGGTATCATAGAAAAGAAAAGTTAAATAGCATTAATAGTGAAGCTGGGTGTCAAGGCACCACGGAGCAATCGTGGGGGTTTGCGAACCGGTCTCTGTCCTGGGGCTGCCCTGGCACATGAGGGTGGTGAGCCCACACGGAGTGGCAACAGTCCTTTCCTCTGCCCCTTCCCATGTTGTGGAATTCCCCCTGGCTATGATGACACAATGGAGGGGAGGGGAAGCTGAGTGGAGGCTGTGATCCATCCCCAAGGCTCTTCTGGCCTTCCCCACTCCCGTCATTCCTCGCCGACGTCTTCTGCCCAAGCCTCCTCCCCCAGCACAGCTCCCATTCCCAACAGCCCGTGGGGCCACTGACCTCGCAGGGCCAAGGGGGCGTTTTTGGGGCAGAGATGCAGCAAGGCAAGGATTGATGGCCACAGGCTCTGGCGTAGCCACAAAGGCCTTCCTCAGCTCCAAGGCACAGCGTTCAAAAGAGGCTCCTCTGCAGTGAGTCCCTCCCTCTCATTCCTCTGGGAGTGATGAAAGGTCCCCCCTTGAGCTCCCACCTTATCCCCCGCCCTGACCAATGCCTTTTTTCCAGGAGCAGCCTGGGAGAGGGTCCACAGAGGGAAAGAGCACACAGAGGCCAGTACACATTGATGAGAGGGGCAGGATCACCTCCCTCCACCTGCTGGCAACACTCTGCCTAATGCACCCCCAGGATCCCGTTGGCCTTCTTGGCCACAAGGGCGCATTGCTGCCTCATGCTTAACTTGTTGCCCACCAGCACTCCCAGGTCCCTCTCTGCAGAGCTGCTTTCCAGCAGGTCAACCCCCAGCCTGTCCTGCTGCATGGGGTTATTCCTGCCTAGGTGCGGGACCCTGCACTTGCCTTTGTCGAACTTCAGGAGGTTCCTCTCCGCCCAACTCTCCAGCCTGTCCAGGTCCCTCTGAATGGCACCACAGCCTTCTGGTGTGCCAGCCACTCCCCCCACTTTACTATCATCAGCAAACTTGCTGAGGGCGCGCTCTGTCCCTTCACCCAGGTCATCAGTGAATACGTTGAACAAGACTGGACCCAGCACTGACCCCTGGGGGACACCGCTAGCTACAGGCCTCCAACTAGACTCTGCGCCACTGACCACAACCCTCCGAGCTCTGCCATCCAGCCAGTTCTCCCTCCACCTCCCTGGCCACTCATCCAACCCACACTTCCTGAGCTTACCTAGGAGGATGTGATGGGAGACAGTGTCCAAAGCCTTGCTGAAGTCCAGGCAGACAACATCCACTGCTCTGCCTTCATCTACCCCGCCAGTCAGGCCATCAGAGAAGGCAATGCGACTGGTCAAGCATGATTTCCCTTTGGTGAATCTCTGCTGACTACTCCTGATCACCTTCTTGTCCTCCACATGCTTAGTGAGGACCTCCACAATGAGCTGTTCCATCACCTTTCCCGGGATGGAGGGGAGGCTGAGAGGCCTGTAGTTTCCTGGCTCCTCCTTCTTGCCCTTTGGGAAGACTGGGGTGACACTGGCTTTCTCCCAGGCCTCAGGCACCTCTCCTGCTCTCCAGGACCTTTCCAAGATCATGGAGAGTGGCCTAGCAGCAACATCCGCCAGCTCCCTCAGCACTCGTGGGCGCATCCCATCGGGGCGCCCATGGATTTCTAGATGTCAGGCTTGCCCAAATGATCTCTAACCCCATCCTCCTCAACCAAGGGAGAGTCTTCCTTTCTCCAGACTTTCTCTCTTGTCCCCAGGGTCTGGAATTCCCGAGGGCTGGCCTTAGCAGTGAAGACGGAAGCAAAGAAGGCATTCAGCAACTCTACCTTCTCTGTATCCTTGTCTCCAGGGCACCCACCCCATTCAGCAGCGGGCCCACATTTTCCCTAGTCTTCCTTTTGCTACTGATGTATTTGAAGCAGCCCTTCTTGTTGTCCTTGACATCCCTTGCCAGATTTAATTCCAAGTGGGCCTTAGCCTTCCTCCTCACATCCCTGCATACTCTGACCTGTGTCTCCAGTCCTGATGCATGCTGGCGTATCTCCAGCCACAACCAAGCTCTGGAGCCCCATCACCATTGTCCCACTGGGACAGCACCAGGACCCAGCAGTCCTGAAATGCACAAGTAGGATGCTTTGCTGCCGGCTGAAAGTCTGCGTGCCCTCGCCCAGCTCCTTCCTGCTGGACAGCCTGGGGAGGGCAGCTTCCATCCCTTTGCTCCGCTGCATGTGCCCAAGGGGATTTAGCAGAGGTGTCACCGTGGAGTAGAAGACAGCGACTGTGCTGTCCAAGGGGTGCTGGCACTCTGGCTTCAGGCAGATGAAGACCAGAGGCATGCAATAGGTGGTCACCACGGTGAGGTGGACCGTGCAGGTGCACGAGAGAAGGCACGGCATCTGCTTAGGGCAGAGCAGATCTCCAGCATAGCTGTGATGATGCCCAGGTGGCAGGTGATGGTGAGGCTGAAGCAGGTCATCACCAAGTTTCCCCACATGCAGGAAGGTCACCCTCTCATTAAGGGTGCTGTCCCCTCAGGCCAGCCTCAGCACGGTTGCGGTGTCACAGAAGATGTAGCCCACCCAGTGCTTTTGGCCATCGGGGAGGTGGAAAGTGAGGTTAGTTTGGAGGGTGGAGGGCAGGCAGCCACCAGCCAGGTCCCTGCTGCCAGGCACACACAGGCCCTGCAGTCCGTGAGGGCTCCATACCACAGTCGCTGGCAGGTGGCTAGGACTCAGTGAAAGGCCTTCACCAGGTAGAAGAAGCACTCGGTGCAGCCCAGGAAATGGAAGAGGCAGCCCGGAGACACACAGTCCCTGAAAGACATGAGCCCCTGGTCCCCTGCCGTGAGGCTGGCAATGGCTGTAGGCACCACCATGCAAGAGGGGGCCATGTGCAGCCCTATATCAAAGAGCCCAGTCCCAGCTTCTGGAACAACCACAGGAATGCTTTGCTTCAATAAAGGACCCCTCCGACTCCGGTGGTGGTCAAGTAGAGCTCACTGGGGCATCCAGCATACACTGATACCCTTGCTACTTCTAAAACCCCACATTGCAATATAGTCTGTTCTCTATGAGCGATCAGTTACTGACAACATGCATTTACTCCTGACACGGGGATTACTCCTTGAGTCGTGCAGCAGACCCAGAAAGGGGACTATCTAGGTCGAGCTCCCCGTGCCCTTAGGCAGGAAAATTCTCCAGGTTATTTTTAATCCTAAAGGCATCTAAGAGCCCAGCTGGGGTGCTTCAGGCAGGACCGGCATCCCTTCTGACAGAGTGAAACTGAAACCACAGCTTGGAAAGGTCTGCACCTTCACTGTGGCACTGTGCACCTTCACTCTAGAGTTCGGGCAGAGAAAACGAGGTGGCTGCTCTAAGCACCAGGACGCCACAACAGTGTCTCACAACAGGCTCTCCTGCGTCCCAGGCAGCCGAGATGGGATTTCACAAGCACTGCGTTCTTCAAGGTCTGCCACGCGCAGGACAGGAACGGTGCAGCCCTTTTCTGCTCCTCACCCTGCCACGCTCTTCCCCATGGATCTCCAGAGCCGGCAGAGAAATCTCGCCAGCTGCGCCCACCCTGCCTGGCTGAGGCCTGTCCCCGAGCACAGGGGAGCTCCCCAAGCAGTGCAGTAAAACCTGCGGTGTGTTCGGAAGTTTGGAAGAGTTTTGGAATGGGACTGCAAGACTTGGATGAGATCTGGAGCGATTCCTTCCAGGCCTGGTGCTGTGCAGGGAGATCAGATCAGAAGAGCCCACGCACTCTCTGTGCAGCCCAGGGCAAGTGCGGTCCCATCCTGGGGTGTACAGAGGGAGAACCCTTCCATGGCAGATGCTCCTTCACCAACTTCTCCTTCCTGTGAGGCCACTGACACCTGCCCCTTTCCGAAAGCGGATCTTGGCCTGCAGATCCCTGGGTGCGCAGGGCACAATAGTGCTGCTAGGGGACAGCTGAGGGCCCCTTGCCCAGAGCTTGGCCTGGCCTAGAGGCACCCCCACCCTCCCTCCCTTTCCCGCCCCAGGTTTTTGCACAGCTCAGGAAGCTTCCTGCGCCAGGGTGTCTTGCACAGCACAGAGGTACAGGGCAGCGTCGGAGACCTTGACTTCCTCCAGTCGCAGGAGGCTGTATTTCCCCGTGGTGTTCAGCCATGTGGTGAATCGGCCACTCTCCCTGGGGCCAGCTGCTGCCTGATATGAGACCAGCTGGGGGGCTTGGCCTCTCCTCTGCTGGTACCAGAGCAAGGCATTAAAATTAGAGGTTTGATAGGTGCAGGTGGTCTGGAAGGTGCCCCTCTCCTGCACTGGGACTAGTGCCTCTTGCTGGGTGACGGTGGTCTGGCCCATGGCATCTGGAAGAAAGCAAGAGTCAGGGACTGTGCAGGGAAAAGGCTTCAGGATGCAACCCCCCCAGGGAAGAAGGCTCCCTCTCCCTTGCTCTGCAGCGAGGTAGTGAGTAGTGGTTTGGGGCAGGAGCTTGGCGTTTTTGGCTCAGTGTTGATCCCGCGCCGTGATAATCCCACCACCTCCTGCCAGGATGCCCCTGGAAGAGAGCTTTGCTGTGCCCCTGCTCCCAGCTCCACGCTCTCCTGTCTTGCCAGGCCCTTGTGTGCCAGGGCCAGAACACCTGGAGTGCGGTGAGGGCTCCGGGGAGGTGCTACAAAAAGTTCCATCCTGCCCTCCCTCACGTGCCACCTCGCGTGTCTCCCCAGTAGTGGGAAATGAGGAAAAAGGAAGCCCTGGCTGTGTTGTCATGCATGGAAAAAAAGGGGGTGGCCAGGGCATGCTGCATTACATGTGCCAGCCAGGTGACAGACTGGGACACCCGAGTAATGTCAGTGGGATGAGAGCTTTCCAGCACCAGAGCTGCATCAGCTCTGGAAAATCCTGTATATCTGGGTTGCAAGGCAGTAATTTGGGGCTGCAGACAGCAGAGAGCTTCTGCAAGGACTCGTCTGCAAAACACCGGGCCCGGATGGATCAGAAAACAGAGGCAGGGAGACATGGATGGCTGGGGAGAGAAAAGCTGGAGAAGGCGGTCTTAGACGGTCCGGGGATGAGGGGTTCCTTTGCTGTCTTATCTTTTCTTGTCCAGCAGTAACAGCATCTTCAGAAAACAGGTGCAAAAACACCCATGCGATCTGCTATTTCCCAACATTTGTCCTGTTTTCCAGAGCAGATCCCTTCAGAGACCTGGTGAGGAGGTGAGGGTGTCCTGAGGAGAAAGAGGAACTATGGCAAGAGTAGAAGGCAGTGCTTACCGAGCGATTTCCCCAGGAGGGCAGCGAGGACCAGGTACCCGAGGTACATGCTGAGAGCGACCCTCCTGTTTGTGTGTGAGAGAGTCAGAAAAGCACCTCCCAGCCTTGAGAGAGCTGAGCTGCCGGAAATGACTCTGTGGGGGGAGCAAAGCAGGAAAGAAGGAAGAGAAACGGTTTGTTCTTATCATGCCTGAAACGTGCTGTCTGCAGTTCTCCCTCTTCTGGCAGCGACACCTCTTCTGGTGTTGCAGCTCCGGCAACAGCCTGCTGAATGTCTTCACGATGCAGGCAACCTGGGGGCTCTGGGTGCCCCATGGTAGGAAGGGGCTGCTCCTGGCCTGATGTCCCCGTGGAGTCCTCACCTCCCCAGACAGAAATGCACACCACTGCTTGGTCCTTTGGGGATTTCAGGGGTTTTCCCCACGGGGGTTTCTCGCCTTCCTCAGGGTCTGCAGCTCTCTGGAGATGGTGCTATTTCTTCTGGGCACAGATGTCGCCATCATTTCTACCACTCTACCCTTTCCTTCCTCTGCTGCCTGGGAACAACACCTCTGCCTGGAATCCCCAGAGATAATTGGGACCCTGCACTTCTGGGAGGGATGAGTAGTTCTGGGAGGCGAGTGAGGGGAAGCGCAGAGCTGCAGTGGGAGTGCCAGAGTGGACCTGGGAAGGCAAGTGTAGGCAAGCTAGAGAAGTTGGCAGTGTGGACTTGCGTTTGTGCAGACAGTGACCGCATGTCCTTGCTTAGGATGCAGTGGAGAGGAGAGCTTAGCGGTAGGGCTGAGATTTCTGTGGCAAGGACGTCTAGAGAGATGATGGCCTCGTGTCTAAAGCACGCCCACCATGCTTGGAGGTGCAATCATTGCTCTGTCCCAGGCTCCCTAGCAGCTGCCCAAGAGCTGAACACTCAAGGCCAGGGCCAGCATTCAGGTAGGAGCCTAACGGACAGCTCATGCAGGCTGCGAACAGTCAAAAGGACACGAAGGAGGCTGCTGAGGACCCCCATCTCTTTGTCCCTCCTAGAAATAGCAACCAGACAAGCCATCCCCCAGCAAGGGAGAAGTGTCCCTGGTGTCTCCTGTCCTCTAGCACCCAGCCAGACACAGGGGCCTGCACCTACCTCTGCAGGAGATGGAGAAGGGATCCTTGCACCTACCCATGCCCACCCTGGCCCTCCAGACTGTCTGGACGTAGGTAGGACCAGGCACAGACAGAAGTGCCTCGACCCAGGTGTCCAGCTCAATATCCCCACGGGGGGTTTTCTTTCCCTCCTCTCCCTCGCAGAGGAGGCTCCTCAAGGGAAACGTCTCTGTGAAGGGCACTTGCTGCAGGAGCTCCTCACACAGAGACGGAAACACTCCCTCCCACTGGCAGGGGGAAGAGATCCCAAGCGGAGCCCTGTTTTTTGCAGAGAGTCTCTCTCTTCACTTGCCCGCATACACAGCCTCCCACTGCTTGTGCCACCCTGTCTCAGGCCCTCACTACCTAGGCAAGCACAAGGGCTACCCACTCTTAATCTCTTCCCATGAATGCCTCCAACAAGGATCCTTCATCAGTTCTCACGCGGGGCCTTTTGCTAAAACGGTAAGCAGGAGCTGCAGAAGGCAGGGTTTCAGCACAGCCACTCTCATTCACAGCCCTCCTCTCCTACGGACTTCAGCTGAGGCCTGTTCAGCTGAGGCCACGGAGGGGTGGTGAGCTGTGCTCTGCTCTCCCAAGCCTGTAAACCTGCCAGCAGTTCCCTGATAGGCGGTTACAAAGGCCAGCTGACACAGGGGAGAGGGCTGAACCTCTTCTCTCTGCCTCTGAGGCTCATGAAATGTGAGCTGCTGGAGGCGCAGGGAGTTTCCCAGGGGCAGCCGGTGCCCGGGACTCTCCTCTCAGAGGAGGAGGCTGCCCAGACGCTGTGCCCATGCCCCTGCCCCCGCCCCTGCCCCACAGGCCCGGCCAAGGCAGAGGCAGCACCGGGGACTGGCGGGGGCAGGGAGCGAAATGCGGGTGGGGGAGCGGGAGCCGTGGGGAGGCGGCGAGAGGGACAAAGGGGCCGGCAGGAGCGGGAGAGCCCCTAGCGGAGCGGGAGCGACGTGGGGAGTCGCCACTCACCCACGGCCGGGCCGAGCTGAGACAGCGGCAGGGCCGAGGCAGGCCCTGTGGCCACGTCCCGGCATTGCTCGCCCCTCTCTGCCCGTGCCCCGGAAAGGCCGAGGCATAGCTGGGCTGGGCTGGGGCAGGCCGCGGGAGGGTCGGCGAGGGGCAGGGAGCCCGTCCTGCAGGCTGGTGGACGGGCTGGGACCTTCCTGGTGGTGGCGAGAAAGGCCCTGCATCCCTGGGTCCCGAGACCTGGCTCCAGGGCTGCGAGGCCGGGTCGGGCTGCAGGGCACTTTGGCCGGGGCGACGGGGCCGGGCGCTGCTAGCGGCGGGGGAGGCAGGGGCTCCCAGCACTCAGGCCGCTCCTGCGGCAGCTGTGCCCGGGCAGCAGCTCGGCCCGGTGGGCTTGCCGGCGCCCTATTTCCCCGGGGGAGCCAGCGGGGCAGCGCATGAGTGGGCGGCACCGCCGCTCCCGGGCCAGGCGGGGACGCACAGGCAGCGGCTCCGGCACCGTGACCACTACACCAACGGCTCCGCCCCTCGTGGTCGAGCGGCACTTCCCTCTGCCCGCCCGTGCCTCCGGCCCAGCGCCCTCCGGCTCCTCTGCTCCTGGCTCCAGCGCCCCCCGCCCCCCGCACAACGTGCTGCCCCGCTCCCGGCCGCAGCGCTGTCCACTGTGCCGAGAGCAGACAGGGTCCCGGGCACGCACAGCGTCCCGCCGCTTCGCCGCAGCGGGGCGGGGCGCGGCGGGCCAGGTTGGGGTTCGTGCACAGCGACAGCGGCGGCTGCCAGGCTCTCGCCGCGTCTCCCAGGGCGCACTAATACAGCGTGGCGTCCTGCCGCTGCACCCGGGCGAGGCGCAGGGCGCCACAGAGGCGCTCGGCGGCCGTGAGCGCGGGGCCCGCCTCTGACACCCGTTGCTATCAGCTGCGGCCATCGGTGCGGGCGCTGCCGCGACCAGGAGGAAGTTTGGCGCCCCTGCCCGTTGGCGTGTGAGCAGGCGGGGATGGTGCGGGTGCCGGCGGCCTCGCTGGCCTCTGCCGACGGCTCCTGCTGCACCGGGGCTCCCTGCTGCCGCAGCCCCTGCCGAGAGAGAGAGAGAGGGGAGAAGAAAGTCACGTCGGCAAGCGCTTTCCTGCCCACAAAGGAGGGGTGCGGGGGGTGGGCTGAAAGGAAGGCTGAAGAGAGGAAGGCTCGCAACGAGGAAGGGCTGTAGTGGGGCGGGCACAGCTGCCTCGGTAGGTGCAGGCAGCGCGGAGGAGCAAGGGAGACGTGAGAGCTGGCTGCTCGACAGCATGGCCGGGGAGAGGAGGTGTGCGAAGGAGCCGTTGGGCCAGAGGCGAGAGTGGGGCAGGGGGAGGGGGAGCCGGCCGTCCTGGAGTTTCTTAGCCTAGAAGGTAGAAATATATAAGTTTTACAGGGCAGCAGATACAGTACCAACTGCAACACTGATGAATAAATGCAGGACAATTTGCTTTTGAAGGAATGTTTCCTGCAGAAGAAACAAGGAGTTTCCAGGCCCAAGCAACGCTCTGGACAGCCCTGGGGCTTTCCTGGTGGGAGGCAGGATTTGGGGCCTATGCTGGGGCAGGGCAGCTGCACCAGAGCAGCTGGTGCTTTGCAGCAAAGGCAAAGTGCGTTTGTATGTCCTGGGCTGCCTTGCAATGCTGCAAACACTGGGTGCCATGCGAGCCTCGGTTGATCCTGTTTTTTTGCCTGGCCCATTTCTCTTGCTTGCCTTTGGCCCCACAAATAAAAGATGCCCACACATGGTAAAGAAAGCAAGCTGCTTCTCTGGGGAGAGCGTAACAGTGAGGTGAACTTGCAGCACAAGGCCAGGGAGGGCTGTGCTGGACCGGGGAAAGCTAGTGTCCAGGTAGGGGAAGATTCTAGGAGTGCCTCGGGCTGTGCACCACACTCAGGGGTGCTCCGTGTGTAGAGTACGGAGCATTTGGGAGCGTGCTAAAAATAGAGCCATGCCCTGCAGGAGGCCCCCACCTCTGCTATGGTCTCCAAGAGCAGAGCAGAGCAGAGATCAAGGCCACAGAGCAAACGGATTAGCTGGAAACTGCTGGTCAGGTGGTCCGCAGACACCTCTGAAATACCCGCCTGCCCTCCACACAGGGACACGGAGCCCCCACCCTGCTCCTGCCTCTGCCCCTGTCCCTGCCTTGCAGCTGACCGTGACCCTACCCCTGCCCTGCTCTGGCCTTCTGCCCTGCTCAGCAAGGCCGGGGCAGGCAGCAACAGGGAGTCCCCCATGAAGCGGCCCTGCCTGCCCCAAGGTCAGCCTTGCAGCATGAAGAGCATCTCCCCCAGCACCGTCTCCACCACCTGGGCTGGGAGACCATAACCACGCCCACACGGCCATGGCCCAAAGCAGGCCCAAAGCACTGAGCCAGTGGGGCCACCTCAGGCACAGCGCCATGGCCTGGGCAAGCCCCCGGGGACCCAGGCTGTCCAGTAGCGCTGCTCCTGACTGATATCCCCACCCCAGGAATGCCTGGAGGACCCTGCAGAGGCAGACAGAGCACGGTCAAGCCCGGCCAATGGGCGGGGCGAGAAGGGCTGAGGGTGCCAAAAACAAAGCAGGGATCCTGCCCTGCCTGGGATCTTATGGCCATGCCACAGCACAGGGTCACCTGGGACAAGCATACAGCAAGCAACAGCTCTCTGCATGTGACCCAGCAGTTTCCTGGGAATAGAGAGAAGCCTCCACGCTCTGCATGTCCTCACCTGGAGAGAGGGAGAAGATGCCACAGCTGCAGGCACCGAGAAGGCTGTTGTTCTGGGTGTTCTCCAGGACTGGCCTCACTTTGCTGCCGGGAGGCAGAGGCTCTCATTGCACACAGGGCTGGAAGCGCTACTCTGAAACCCGCCAGTGTGGATGTGTCTATTGAGGCGGTAGGGCCAGCAGTGGCCCTGCTGCTGGTCGTGGAGCCCTATGGAGAGGTTCCTCCTCTGCCAGGAATATATAGGCTCAGGACAGAGCGGACAGTCTAGGCCAGTGTGGCGTGACACCTTCTCCTCTTCCTGCCTCCCCTCCTGAGCAAATATCTGGGAGAGTGGGAAGCCCCACAGTCAGGCTGAGAGCAGGGCATGGCAGAGGCCCTTCAGGCAACACCGTCCCACTGCTCCCAGGGTGCCGAGCGCCTCCAAGCCTGGACAACTGCAGGTGGGATTGGGCTACGAGGAGGCCATAACCAAGGCAGTTGATGGGGAAGGTAGCTCCTTGCAGTGATGGAAAGCATGCAGAGATGTATAGGCACAAGCCAACAGGCACTCAAAGACACATGCATGCACGCACATGCATAAGAACCCATAGGCCTGCATGCAGTCCATCACACCTTCTAGTACACAAACACAGTCCCACAAACACTAGTGCATAAGATCACACGGCAGGGGAGGGAGGGAATGCCAAGAGGACCTCCCAGAGGAGGAACTGAGGAAAGAGGACTGGAGTGCTGTGTGCAGGACAAGGCCCCAGACAAGCTGACAGCACTCTTTGACGACTCTGAGGGACTGCCTGCCCCAGAGAGAGGAGGAAGACCAACAGGTCGGCAGATTTCTCCTGAGAGCTGCATTAGGAAGAAGAGACATGAAACCCAGCAGTGCAGCTCGCCTGCCTGCGCAGGTGAGCATTAGTGGCCACTGGAGGGAGCTGGGAGGGAGGAGGAGAGAAGGATGTGTCACGTCCTCACACACAGGAGGCCTTGGGCATCCATCCAGGGACTGCAGGGTGAGGAGCAACTGCACCCCTTCCTGAGAATGGGACTACAAACAAGGCCACGGGAGTGTCCCAGGGTGCGACATTCCCAGGGAGAGGAATGTCACAGCCCTTTTCTGCTCCTCGCCCTGTCAAAATCTCCCTGCCCTACAAGGACTGCTGAAAGGAGGGTGCTTGTCAGCCCCTACAGGAGGCACCAGTGGCAGGGACTATTGTTCAGTCAGAGCCCTGACTGAATGAGCCCTGATGATCCGGCACTCCTGGTTTCAGCCTCTAGAAAGGTCTGGGTGAATAAGTCTCTGCTGCAAGAGCTGCTTTCACGCTAATGCCCTCCTGTGGTCAGCCTGCACTGAGGTGGAGTGGGGTGGTGGGCGGCGAAGGCTGTCCCAGGGGCTGTCAAGCACACCAGGAAGCCTTGGTCCATGTCCTTTGCTCCTCCCCACCTCAAGGATTTTCCCCTTTCCAGGGGCCAGGGCTCCAAGTCCCAGGGAAGAAGATTTGTGCTGGCACCCTTATGTTCTCAAGACGTGCATCCTGCCCTTGATTTGGGAAGAAGCCCTGTGCAGCGAGGGAAGAAGTTTTGGGCGCGGGACTGCAAGACTCAAGGGAGTCTCCTACCAGTTCCTTCCGGTCCTTGGTGCTGTACAGACAAGACACATCAGAGCAGCCCACATGCTCTCTCTACAGCTCACAGCAAGCATAGTCCCATCCTGGGGTGTAGGGGGACAACAGAGGCTCTTTCACCAGCTGCTTCTTCCTGTGAGGCCATTGACACCAGTCCCTTTCAGAACGAGGATCTTGGCCTGCAGATCCCTGGGTATGGAGGGAAAAGAGCGGTACCAAGGGAGAGCTGAGGGCTCCTGCCTCAGAGCTTGGCCTGGCCTAGAGGCACCCCTGCCCCCTTTCCCGCCCCAGGTTTTTGCACAGCTCAGGAAGCTTCCTGCGCCAGGGTGTCTTGCACAGCACAGAGGTACAGGGCAGCGTCGGAGACCTTGACTTCCTCCAGTCGCAGGAGGCTGTATTTCCCTGTGGTGTTCAGCCATGTGGTGAATCGGCCACTCTCCCTGGGGCCAGCTGCTGCCTGATTTGAGACCAGCTGGGGGGCTTGGCCTCTCCTCTGCTGGTACCAGAGCAAGTTATTAAAATAAGAGGTCTGATAGGTGCAGGTGGTCTGGAAGGTGCCCCTCTCCTGCACTGGGACTGGTCCCTCTTGCTGGGTGACAGTGGTCTGGCCCATGGCACCTGGAAGAAAGTGAGAGTCAGGGACTGTGCAGGGAAAAGGCTTCAGGATGCAAACCATGACAGGAGGGAAAAGCCTCAGCGGGGAAGGCTCCCTCTCCCTTGCTCTGCAGCAGGAGCCTCAGGGCTGGGCACAGCAAGGTGGTGAGTGGTTTGGGGCAGCAGCGCAGAGTTCTTGGCTCCGTGTGGATCCCGCAGCATGATTATCCCCTCACCTCCTGCCAGGATGCTCCTGGAGGAGAGCTCTGCTGTGCCCCTGCTGCCTGCTCTTCTGCTGTCCAGAGTCCCAGGGAACGTCCTGCCATGCCTGGCCTTTACGTGTTGGCACCAGGACATCTTCAGTGTGGTGAGAGGCCCACACAGGGTGCTGTGAGAAAGTTACATCCTCCTTCCAAAATCCTGCCATCTCAGATGGTTCCTGTGTCCCGGAGTGCATGGTAAACCAAAGCTCGAGGGAGGCAAAAGGAAGCCCCGGCAGTGCCGACGTGCAGGAGGAAATGAGTGGTCCGGGCAGGCTGCGCTACTTGTGCCAGCCAGGAGAGAGACTGCGACAAGCTAATAACGTCATGCCTGGGCCTGCAGCAGCCTTCATAAGATCAGGTTTTTTGCGTTGCAAAGAGAGAAATTTGGGACTGCAGGACAACTAAGAGACCCACGGCAAGACAGTTGTGAAACATTGGTCCCAGATGGGTCAGAAGAGAGAAGCAGACAGAGGTGGATGGTTGGCGAAAGGAAATTGGGAGCCGGTGGTTCACAGGGATCAGGACAGGTTTCTCCTCTCTCGGTCTTCCCTTTTCTTCTCCAACAGTAACAGTGCCCTGAGACTATTTGTGGGAAAGCACACACGAGCCAACACCTCCCAGCATTTTCCCACTATACAAGACCATCTCCCTGCAGAGACACAGAGCCAGGAAGGGGCTAGGGTTTCCCATAGACAAGAGGAATTATGCCTCAAGTAAAAGTCAGTGCTTACCCAGTGGTTGCCACAGGAAAGCAGCGAGGACGAGGTACCCGAGGTGCATGCTGAGCCCGACCCTCCGGTTTGTGTGTGAGAGAGTCAAAAAACCACCTCCCAGCCTTGAGGGAGCAGAACTGCCGGAAATGACACCACTAAGGGAGCAAAGAAGGAAGCACGTTTTCTTTCACCGCGCCTGAAAAGCCCCTGCTGTGGCTTTCTCTCCTCCACCATTGTCTTTGCCTCCCCAGCTACAAATGCTTGCTCTTCTGCACACTACTGCTTGGCCCTTTGGGGGTGCAGGGCAGTTGCCTCACTGGGGTTTCACATCTTCCTCCGTGGTCTCTGCTTCTCTCTGGATAGTGGTATTTCTTCTACGAGCAGGCTTCCCCACTGTTGCTACCGCTTCTCCCCATTCCTTCCTGTGCTGCCCAGGAACCACAGCTCTCTGCAGAATCTCTAGCAGGCTGAATGGGAAGCGCTGCTCCGACCTACGCCTGGGAGTCTGACTGTGTGCTGTGCAGGGGGGATAGCCTGCAACCCCCGAGAGGAACCAGACTCCAGTAGGGGCTGTAGGACTGCCACAAGTCCCGACGTGACAAAATCATCTTATTGCATGGGTGAAGGGCTGAACAGTGAGCAGAGACCAGGATGCGGGATTAACAGTGTGTTGTCCCCAGCCCTACCCCAACCCCCGCACCCCCACCCCCACCAGGGAGCACATGGAGCACTCAGCAGGGTGCTGCAATGTGAGGGAGTGAATGGGGCAGCCCTGCGCCCTGGAGCAGGAAGTGGATGGGAAGGGGTGTGGGCAGGAGGGACCCCAACCTTTTCAGAACCGCTGTATGCACTAGTCACAGCAGAGATAACAATTTCTGCTCATTCTGCTTAAGTCTACATGGGGCTATGTTTTCAAAGGAAGGACAGTAATAATTCTAATAACAACTGCCTGCATTCCCCCCAAGAAGAGAGGCACTAAAGCCAGCAGGATCTCTTGGAAAAAGCACTAGGTACAGAGGGGCAAAGTAGTTCCCAGAAATGGGGTGACCAGCTGTTTTCTGGTGGGCAGAGAAACCCACACCGACTCTGGGACGCAAGACCTTCCCCCAGCTGAGGGCTGGTGTCTCCCCTGGCCTGGAGGAGAGACATGAAAAGGAGTGGGACTGCTCAGAGGCAGGGGCTGGCAGCGGGTGGAACAGGGAATCTTGTCCAGCGTCTGGCTGATGGGTCTTGCTCACATCCTGCGGGGTTAGCTGATTCCCACATGCAGGGCTAGGGAGGGATATTCTTTCCGTGTGCCTCTTTGGCCAGGGGGCAAAACCACAAGAGCAGTTGTGCCTCCTACCAAGAGCCCGCTTCCCCAACTGGGGCCATGAGCGGAGACAGCGGGAGGAGGAACAGGGAGAGAAGCAGGTAGGATACCTCTCCTACGGACTTGCTCCAGTGGTCCAGCTATTTTGAGCACAGGATTTTGTGAGCTTGGTTTGGCTTGTGTATGCTGCAGTCTTCAATGGGTCTGCCTCCAGTCCTGTCTCCCCTGGAACCCATGTCTGATTTATTGGAACCTTTTCCTCATCCAAGGCCCTGGTTCTAGAAACAGCTCTAAAAGTCACACCAGCGCGTGCCTCTCGACATTTTCCCCTGCCACACAGGCTTGGCAGGCAGAGACCAAACCTCACCACAACCCCCGGGTGCTGTTGCTGGGCAGGCTTCAGCTCAGGGCTTCTTGCAAACAGTGGCAGGGAGGGATCCACTCCCCAGAGCAGCCCACAAGCCTTTCTATGCAATGCTGCATGGCGTACACACCAGTGTGGGCTCAGCGCACAAAAATAGACAGCACTGTCCTGGAGCTCGGCATCCTGCACATGCAGAAGCACCAGGGAGCTCTCAGCAGACAGCGCAGAGGAGAACCTCCCTGAATCCACATGAGGTTTGGAATTGTCCACACGCAGCAGCATCTGAGGGGCCTGGGTCAGGAACCGCTGGTACCAGAAGACGTAGGGATAACGGCTGCTGGTGGAGAAATTGCAGCGCAGTGTTGCACTGTGTCCTGCCTGGACGGTCGTTTCTGGTGGGAACTGGAACACAGAGTCCTTTTGTGCATGACCTGTGAAGCCAGGAAGGCATTTTGGCTCTGCTTATCCGTGTGGCCATTTATTGACTACTTCATCAGCTCTCTTGCTATCCCCGTTCTCCATCTGACCTCTCATATCATGCAAAATGCTGAGCTGTGCATCTCTGCATGCTTCATCTTGCAGGCTCTGGTCACTCCTCACCTCACACCCTAGACGATCCTACTTTCCAGCAGTATCCTGCGGGCTTTGAGTCCATCAGTTGTCTTCCTGTCAGTCCCTGAGCTGTATTAACTGTTGGTCTCGCCTTCAGCAAGACAAGCGATGAACTGTTCCTCCCCTGCCTCTGATCGTAACTGCTTACGGTAACGTTTTCGCCAAACTACACACCACATAATCCGTCCTTGACCTGTCCTTGTACAGCATTTGAGTTTCTTGCACTGAGTTAACCTTCTCTATATGTCCTTCCGGGATTACACCCAACCCTACACAGATCTGTAGCATTTTACCCAATACATCTAGGAGAAAAGATCCTATAGGCAGTATTGGGCTAGCATCTAGCATCTCTCTCCTTCCAATTGCAGATGCATTAACAGTGCGCGCAAGAATGCAACTTTCTACAACACTAAAGCGTAGTCTTAGTCCTCCTTTGATGCCCATTCCACCTGGCATAGTGCAGGTTATTAGCGATGTCCCATCTGCAACCCCCGCCTCCCTACAGAAACACTGCCAGTTACCTGGAGGGTCAGGACTCACATCCCCCGCTTCCACCCCCGACAGCACAAACTCTTGCCCTGCTCCTCCCCAGCCTGCAAGTCGTGTCTCACCAAAGTCTGCCAGTCCCACCAGGGCTGCCAGGAAAATCAGGGCCATGTCAAGCTCTCCTCTTCACGGGGTGACCAGGGACCTTCCAGAATGAGCGAGCTGAAGCTTGCGGGTTCCTGCCTTCTCCTCCCTCTGCCAGCTCAAAGCAGCCTCCAAACCTCAGCCCAGAGGGTGGAGCAAAGCTCCCTCACTGCTGCTTCAGATAGGCTTCCTTGAGGCCCACACCTCTACCACAAGACGGCTCTCTGGAGAGATCTTGGGCTAGTGCTGAAAGCGCTCAGCAAAGGAATCCAACTGCAGGAATCCTTGCTGGGCCCCAGGCTCCCTAAATCCAGGGCCATGCCTTTTCAGCGCCGGAGGTTTGGTACTTGTACGGTTAAGCCACGTGCGCAGTTTACTTCCTCTGAAGTCCAGGCCGTGTTGCCAAAGGGACTGTAGGACCATAATGGACGGTTAAGGTAGGCTGTGGCCAGGCAAGAGGGACACAGAGGAGGCTCCTGCGGCCTTCCTTCTCTTTTGGCCCTCCTGAAGATCGCAACCTGCCCCACCATCATACAGCAAGGGACAAGCACCCCAATGATCTTCTCCTGCCATCCGGCACCCAGGCAGACCGAGGCACCCCCAGCCAGTTCTGGAAAGGACAGGAAAAGCAACCCTTGCGTGCCCCCGTGTCCACCCTGTCCCAAGGGAGAGTCTGGGTGGAGACAGGACCATGCACAGGCAAAAGCGCCTGGACTCAGCTGTCCGACACTCTGTCCCCAGGGCGTTTTTCTCTTCCTTCTCCCTTGGCCACAGAGGCGGCTGGCTCCTCAAGAGAAATGTCTCTGAAAAGAGCACTTGCTGCAGTGTTGTAGAAAAACTCTACTTGCAGCAATTTAGTTCAAACAGCCTTTATTCACACACGCGCGCGCACACACGCTGGCAGCTGCAAGGGAAGCATGTCCAGTGCACAGCTCAGACAGAGGACCGCCTGATTAGCATAAGTAGATGACTTCTATGCCTTTCTTCAGGGTGGTATGGTCACTATCTGACACTCTCTGACTGGCGACACATATAAAGTAAAGAACAGAGAGAATGGATTCTTCTACTAGAAAACTCCACAGCTTCTAGTCAGTTCTACCCAGTTTGAATTCCTGGCGAGCCAGGCAGGAGTGAAGGAGTTGATGCAAATTTGCGGAGTTCTTCTTTGTTCTACCTTAATACGGCAGTGATTAGGAAAACGGAGTCAGTCTTGCCACTATTGACTCTCTGTTACTTCCATAGCAGAAGTCACCCATGCAGGGACAGACACACTCCCTGAATCCGGTAGGGGGAGGACACCCCAGTATAACCTTCTCTTTTACAAACGATGCCTCTCTATCCAGAGCACAACTCCCAGAGGCGGCAGACAGACACAGCAGTTTGTGCAGCAGTTTGCGCAGAAGGCAAGAAGGCACCTTCGTTTCTCCTGGCAGTGTGTGCTTCCTCAGGTACGGTCAGGACACGCTGCAGAGCACGTTCCCCAGTGGTGGTTGGAGTTGCTACGTCACCTGTGTGTGAAGCTTCAACCCAGACAGACCCTCTGACAGCAGATGCAGCTCTTCAGCTGTCAAGCTGCAGGGAGTGCCTAGGGCCTCTCCGTGAGGCCTGGACTGACAGTCAGCTCTCCTGCAAGAAGGTGTGCTGCGGTTGATCAGTGGTATCGCCAGGTAAAGGAGTTACGGGAGGAAGTCAGTAGGCTGCGTAGCATCCAAGAAGGTGAGCAAGAGATAGAGAGGGTATTCTCGGAGACCGTGCAGCTCCAGGAGTCCCCACTCCCTACTGCAGCGGAGTTGCCAGAGGGCTCTGTACCGTGTGAAATGGTACCTCATAACACTGTTGAAGAAGGCTGGAAACTGGTCACTTCTCGTAGAAGGAGAAAGGCTCTCGCTCCTCCTCAAGACTTTGTTCCTTTGAGGAACAAGTTTAGCACCCTGCAGGCTGAGGAGGAGCTGGGCATTTCTTCAAGGGAAGCTACTGGCCTGACAGACCCCGTGCCAAGTGGGAACACCCGGAAGAAGCGGCGAGTGATTGTTGTGGGTGACTGCCTGCTGCAGGGGACAGAGGCACCTATCTGCCGACCTGACCTCTTGTCTGGAGAGGTTTGCTGCCTGCAATTCGGGGGCTCGAATAAGAGATGTCATGGAAAGAGTGCCAAGGCTTGTCCATGCAGCAGACTACTACCCTCTGCTGCTCTCCCATGTGGGCACTAACGACACCAAGGGCAAATTGGATACCATCAAACAGGATTTCCGAGCTCTGAGGACGGTGGTCAAGGGTCTGGGAGCCCAGGTCACTTTCTCCTCAGTCCTGCCTGTGAGGGGGAAGGACGGGAGGAGGAGTAGACGGGTTTTCCAGGTTGGGCAGCCTGGTAAGGAGGGCTTTAAACTAGGAAAGATGGGGGAAGGGCAGTGTTATAGAGACAGGGTAGTCAGTAAAACGCTGCTCAAGCCAGGATGCCTCCAGCAGGTGCATGCAGCCAGGGGAGTCAGCACAGGACATGCCTATGGAGGATCCTCTTGCACCTCTCCTGAGAAATCTGCATGCTCAGTTGCCTCTCTGAAATGCCTGTACACCAATGCACGCAGCATGGGGAATAAGCTGGAAGAATTAGAGATGTGTGTGCGGTCGCAGGGCCATGATCTTGTTGCAGTTGCAGAGACATGGTGGGATAGCTCACATGACTGGGATGCTGTCCTGGATGACTATGTGCTTTTTAGGCAAGACAGGCCAGGAAGGCGAGGTGGTGGAGTTGCCCTTTATGTGAGGGAGCAAGTAGAATGTGTGGAGCTCTGCCTCGGGGTGGCTGAAGAGCAAGTTGAGAGCCTAGGGGTAAGGATTAAAGGGCAGGCTAACATGGGGGGACACGGCGGTGGGGGTTTACTACAGGCCACCTGATGAGGAAGAAGTCGTCGAGGAGGCCTTCTACAGACAGCTGGAAGTAGCCTCACGCTCACAGGCCCTGGTTCTCATGGGGGACTTCAACCTCCCTGGCATCTGCTGGGAAGACAGCACAGCTAGGCACAAACGGTCCAGGAGGTTCCTGCAGAGGACTGATGATAACTTCTTGACCCAGGTGGTGGAGAAGCCAACAAGGAAAGGTGTGCTGCTGGACCTTGTACTAACAAACAAAGAAGGCCTGGTTGGAGGTGTGAAGGTTGGGAGCAGCCTTGGCTGCAGTGACCATGAGATGGTGGAGTTCTGGATCCTGCGAGGAGGGAGCAGGGCAGCAAGTACAATCGCAACGCTGGACTTCAGGAGAGCTAACTTGGGCCTCTTCAGGGACCTCCTTGGAAGAATCTCGTGGAGTAGGGCCTCTTCAGGGAAGTGGGGTCTGGGAGAGCCGGTTAACATTCAAGCATCACTTCCTCCAGGTTCAAGAGCAGTGCATCCCTCTGAGGAAGAAGTCGAGCAAAGTGGGCAGGGGACCTGCATGGATGAGCAAGGAGCTCCTGGCCTAACTCCAACAGAAGAAGGAAGTCTACCGAATGTGGAAAAGGGGACAGGCCACTTGGGAGGAATACAGGGATGTTGTCAGAGTATGCAGGGATGTGAGGAGGAAGGCTAAGGCCCACTTGGAATTAAATCTGGCAAGGGATGTCAAGGACAACAAGAAGGGCTGCTTCAAATACATCAGTAGCAAAAGGAAGACTAGGGAAAATGTGGGCCCGCTGCTGAATGGGGCGGGTGCCCTGGTGACAAAGGATACAGAGAAGGCAGAGTTGCTGAATGCCTTCTTTGCTTCCGTCTTCACTGCTAAGGCCAGCCCTCGGGAATTCCAGACCCTGGGGACAAGAGAGAAAGTCTGGAGAAAGGAAGACTCTCCCTTGGTTGAGGAGGATGGGGTTAGAGATCATTTGGGCAAGCCTGACATCTAGAAATCCATGGGCGCCCCGATGGGATGCGCCCACGAGTGCTGAGGGAGCTGGCGGATGTTGCTGCTAGGCCACTCTCCATCATCTTGGAAAGGTCAGCAGAGATTCACCAAAGGGAAATCATGCTTGACCAGTCGCATTGCCTTCTCTGATGGCCTGACTGGCGGGGTAGATGAAGGCAGAGCAGTGGATGTTGTCTGCCTGGACTTCAGCAAGGCTTTGGACACTGTCTCCCATCACATCCTCCTAGGTAAGCTCAGGAAGTGTGGGTTGGATGAGTGGCCAGGGAGGTGGAGGGAGAACTGGCTGGATGGCAGAGCTCGGAGGGTTGTGGTCAGTGGCGCAGAGTCTAGTTGGAGGCCTGTAGCTAGCGGTGTCCCCCAGGGGTCAGTGCTGGGTCCAGTCTTGTTCAACGTATTCACTGATGACCTGGGTGAAGGGACAGAGCGCGCCCTCAGCAAGTTTGCTGATGATAGTAAAGTGGGGGGAGTGGCTGGCACACCAGAAGGCTGTGGTGCCATTCAGAGGGACCTGGACAGGCTGGAGAGTTGGGCGGAGAGGAACCTCCTGAAGTTCGACAAAGGCAAGTGCAGGGTCCTGCACCTAGGCAGGAATAACCCCATGCAGCAGGACAGGCTGGGGGTTGACCTGCTGGAAAGCAGCTCTGCAGAGAGGGACCTGGGACAACAAGTTAAGCATGAGGCAGCAATGCGCCCTTGTGGCCAAGAAGGCCAACGGGATCCTGGGGGTGCATTAGGCAGAGTGTTGCCAGCAGGTGGAGGGAGGTGATCCTCTCCCTCTCCTCAGCCCTGGGGAGACCACATCTGGAGTACTGTGTCCATTTCTGGGCTCCCCAGTGCAAGAGAGACATGGCATTACTGGAGAGAGTGCAGCGGAGGGCTGTGAAGATGATGAGGGGACTGGAGCATCTCTCCTCTGAAGAAAGGCTGCAAGAGCTGGGCCTGTTGAGCCTGGAGAAGAGAAGACAGCTCCTCCTGAAGGTCATCACTAAGCATCTGGAGGACAAGAAGGTGATCAGGAGTAGTCAGCATGGATTCACCAAAGGGAAATCATGCTTGACCAATCTGATAGCCTTCTATGACGGAATGACTGGCTGGGTAGATGAGGGCAGAGCAGTGGATATTGTCTCCCTGGACTTCAGCAAGGCTTTGGACACTGTCTCCCATCACATCCTCCTAGGTAAGCTCAGGAAGTGTGGGTTGGATGAGTGGACGGTGAGGTGGCTTGAGAACTGGCTGGATGGCCGAGCTCAGAGGGTTGTGGTGAATGGCGCAGAGTCAAGTTGGAGGCCTGTGGCTAGTGGTGTCCCCCAGGGGTCAGTGCTGGGTCCAGTCTTGTTCAATATATTCATCAATGACCTGGAGGAAGGGACAGAGTGCACCCTCAGCAAGTTTGCTGAGGATACTAAACTGGGGGGAGAGGCTAACACACCAGAAGGCTGTGGTGCCATTCAGAGGGACCTGGACAGGCTGGAGAGTTGGGCGGAGAGGAACCTCCTGAAGTTCGACAAAGGCAAGTGCAAGGTCCTGCACCTAGGCAGGAATAATCCCATGCACCAGTACACGCTGGGGGTTGACCTGTTGGAAAGTAGCTCTGCTGAGAAGGACCTGGGAGTGCTGGTGGACAACAAGTTAAACATGAGCCAGCAGTGTGCCCTTGTGGCCAAGAAGGCAAATGGTATCCTGGGGTGCATTAGGCAGAGTGTTGCCAGCAGGTGGAGGGAGGTGATCCTGCCCCTCTCCTCAGCCCTGGTGAGGCCTCACCTGGAGTACTGCGTCCAGTTCTGGGCTCCCCAGTCCAAGAGAGACATGGCACTCCTGGAGAGAGTCCAGCGGAGGGCTACCAAGATGATTAGAGGGCTGGAGCATCTCTCCTATGAAGAAAGACTGCAAGAGCTGGGCCTGTTCAGCCTGGAGAAGAGAAGATTGAGAGGGGATCTCGTCAACGTGTACAAGTATCTGAAGGGGGAGTGTCAAGAGGATGAGGCCAGCCTCTTCTCCGTGGTGCCCAGCAACAGGACAAGAGGCAATGGGCAGAAACTGAACCACAGGAAGTTCCATCGGAACCTGAGAAAAACTTTCACTGTGAGGGTGACAGAGCATTGGAACAGGTTGCCCAGAGAGGTGGTGGAGTCTCCTTCCCTGGAGATATTCAAAAGCCGTCTGGATGTGATCCTGGGCAATATGCTCTAGGTGACCCTGCTTGAACAGGGAGGTTGGACTAGATGATCTCCAGAGGTCCCTTCCAACCTAAACGATTCTGTGATTCTGTAAGACTCAGAGGCAATCTCCTCAGTGTGTAGAACTGTCTGAAGGGAGGGTGTCGAGAGGATGGGGCCAGACTCTTCTCCGTGGTGCCCAGCGACAGGACAAGAGGCAACGGGCACAAACTGAAACACACGCAGTTCCAGCTGAACACGAGGAAAAACTTCTTTCCTGTGAGGGTGACAGAGCACGGGAACAGGTTGCCCAGAGAGGTAGTGGAGTCTCCTTGGCTGGAGATATTCAAAACCCGCCTGGACGCGATCCTCGGCAATATGCTCCAGATAACTCTGCTTGAGCAGGGGGATTGGACTAGATGATCTCGAGAGGTCCCTTCCATCCTTGGCCATTCTGTGATTTCTGGGATTTCTGTGATGCATGAGTGCCCGGAGAAGGATCGACGGATCTTTGTATGGCTGCCTGCAGGGACGAATAGGCAGAGAGAGGGGGGAAGGAGGAGGACTGAGGGGTTAGTGGTGAAGAGAGGCTGTGAGAAAGACCGCCAAGCCAAAGGAAAGACATTTTGTTGAAAGTACGTTCCTGCTGTTCTCACAGGCTGAAACCTCCCTCTGAAAAACCCTCCTTCCTAACTCTTAGAACCATGGCAGAGGAGAAAGGATGCTTGTGACCTCCCCGGGTGGCACATGGCCCTACTTGTCATCTCTGCCAGGTATCTCCAAGCCCTAGTGGCTAACAGCCTTGTCACTCTCAGCGTGTGAAGTGACCAGCACCTGCTGACCGCCATGTACTTATTCCTCCGGTAGCCTTTTCTCCTCGGAGATCGCTACATTGCTGTAGGCATAATGCTCCATTACAGCACTAGCCTGAGCAAGAAACGCTGCTTCCTGCTGGCCCTGGGAGCGTGGGTACTGGGTTTTGTGGTCACCTTCTCCCAGGTGGCTCTGCTGCTGCAGGTGCCTTTCTGCACTGAGAACATTGTTGACCATTTCAACTGTGATGCTGAGCCTCTCTTGTGACCTGTTCTGGAAGAAGTCTCATGGAGGCCTGTGGCTTCCTGGCGTGTGTCACCCTACCCCCCAGTGCCAGGGCTGCAGGTCTCTGTGGGGAAGAGGTGAGGCCTTGGTCTCTGAGCACGGCAAGAGATGCCCAGTGCCTGGAGCAATGCTGCTTGGAGCAATGCGCCTGGAGATGGGGGCTGTGCCCTGAACCATGGGCAGGAGGATCAGGAAGGAAATTTTGCCTAGGCCCTGGATGCCAGACTCCTAATTCGAGGCCACCATGGCATTCAAGAGTTCCTCCTCTGCACGCATGGGCGCTTGAGGGAGGCCCAACCTCTGCACCCATGGGCGCTTGAGGGAGGCCCAACCTTTTAATGGCTACCTTAAGCCAAGGGTGGAGGGCCAACAAGAAATGGTCAGGTATCATAGAAAAGAAAAGTTAAATAGCATTAATAGTGAAGCTGGGTGTCAAGGCACCACGGAGCAATCGTGGGGGTTTGCGAACCGGTCTCTGTCCTGGGGCTGCCCTGGCACATGAGGGTGGTGAGCCCACACGGAGTGGCAACAGTCCTTTCCTCTGCCCCTTCCCATGTTGTGGAATTCCCCCTGGCTATGATGACACAATGGAGGGGAGGGGAAGCTGAGTGGAGGCTGTGATCCATCCCCAAGGCTCTTCTGGCCTTCCCCACTCCCGTCATTCCTCGCCGACGTCTTCTGCCCAAGCCTCCTCCCCCAGCACAGCTCCCATTCCCAACAGCCCGTGGGGCCACTGACCTCGCAGGGCCAAGGGGGCGTTTTTGGGGCAGAGATGCAGCAAGGCAAGGATTGATGGCCACAGGCTCTGGCGTAGCCACAAAGGCCTTCCTCAGCTCCAAGGCACAGCGTTCAAAAGAGGCTCCTCTGCAGTGAGTCCCTCCCTCTCATTCCTCTGGGAGTGATGAAAGGTCCCCCCTTGAGCTCCCACCTTATCCCCCGCCCTGACCAATGCCTTTTTTCCAGGGGCAGCCTGGGAGAGGGTCCACAGAGGGAAAGAGCACACAGAGGCCAGTACACATTGATGAGAGGGGCAGGATCACCTCCCTCCACCTGCTGGCAACACTCTGCCTAATGCACCCCCAGGATCCCGTTGGCCTTCTTGGCCACAAGGGCGCATTGCTGCCTCATGCTTAACTTGTTGCCCACCAGCACTCCCAGGTCCCTCTCTGCAGAGCTGCTTTCCAGCAGGTCAACCCCCAGCCTGTCCTGCTGCATGGGGTTATTCCTGCCTAGGTGCGGGACCCTGCACTTGCCTTTGTCGAACTTCAGGAGGTTCCTCTCCGCCCAACTCTCCAGCCTGTCCAGGTCCCTCTGAATGGCACCACAGCCTTCTGGTGTGCCAGCCACTCCCCCCACTTTACTATCATCAGCAAACTTGCTGAGGGCGCGCTCTGTCCCTTCACCCAGGTCATCAGTGAATACGTTGAACAAGACTGGACCCAGCACTGACCCCTGGGGGACACCGCTAGCTACAGGCCTCCAACTAGACTCTGCGCCACTGACCACAACCCTCCGAGCTCTGCCATCCAGCCAGTTCTCCCTCCACCTCCCTGGCCACTCATCCAACCCACACTTCCTGAGCTTGCCTAGGGGGATGTGATGGGAGACAGTGTCCAAAGCCTTGCTGAAGTCCAGGCAGACAACATCCACTGCTCTGCCTTCATCTACCCCGCCAGTCAGGCCATCAGAGAAGGCAATGCGACTGGTCAAGCATGATTTCCCTTTGGTGAATCTCTGCTGACTACTCCTGATCACCTTCTTGTCCTCCACATGCTTAGTGAGGACCTCCACAATGAGCTGTTCCATCACCTTTCCCGGGATGGAGGGGAGGCTGAGAGGCCTGTAGTTTCCTGGCTCCTCCTTCTTGCCCTTTGGGAAGACTGGGGTGACACTGGCTTTCTCCCAGGCCTCAGGCACCTCTCCTGCTCTCCAGGACCTTTCCAAGATCATGGAGAGTGGCCTAGCAGCAACATCCGCCAGCTCCCTCAGCACTCGTGGGCGCATCCCATCGGGGCGCCCATGGATTTCTAGATGTCAGGCTTGCCCAAATGATCTCTAACCCCATCCTCCTCAACCAAGGGAGAGTCTTCCTTTCTCCAGACTTTCTCTCTTGTCCCCAGGGTCTGGAATTCCCGAGGGCTGGCCTTAGCAGTGAAGACGGAAGCAAAGAAGGCATTCAGCAACTCTACCTTCTCTGTATCCTTGTCTCCAGGGCACCCACCCCATTCAGCAGCGGGCCCACATTTTCCCTAGTCTTCCTTTTGCTACTGATGTATTTGAAGCAGCCCTTCTTGTTGTCCTTGACATCCCTTGCCAGATTTAATTCCAAGTGGGCCTTAGCCTTCCTCCTCACATCCCTGCATACTCTGACCTGTGTCTCCAGTCCTGATGCATGCTGGCGTATCTCCAGCCACAACCAAGCTCTGGAGCCCCATCACCATTGTCCCGCTGGGACAGCACCAGGACCCAGCAGTCCTGAAATGCACAAGTAGGATGCTTTGCTGCCGGCTGAAAGTCTGCGTGCCCTCGCCCAGCTCCTTCCTGCTGGACAGCCTGGGGAGGGCAGCTTCCATCCCTTTGCTCCGCTGCATGTGCCCAAGGGGATTTAGCAGAGGTGTCACCGTGGAGTAGAAGACAGCGACTGTGCTGTCCAAGGGGTGCTGGCACTCTGGCTTCAGGCAGATGAAGACCAGAGGCATGCAATAGGTGGTCACCACGGTGAGGTGGACCGTGCAGGTGCACGAGAGAAGGCACGGCATCTGCTTAGGGCAGAGCAGATCTCCAGCATAGCTGTGATGATGCCCAGGTGGCAGGTGATGGTGAGGCTGAAGCAGGTCATCACCAAGATCCCCACATGCAGGAAGGTCACCCTCTCATTAAGGGTGCTGTCCCCTCAGGCCAGCCTCAGCACGGTTGCGGTGTCACAGAAGATGTAGCCCACCCAGTGCTTTTGGCCATCGGGGAGGTGGAAAGTGAGGTTAGTTTGGAGGGTGGAGGGCAGGCAGCCACCAGCCAGGTCCCTGCTGCCAGGCACACACAGGCCCTGCAGTCCATGAGGGCTCCACACCACAGTCGCTGGCAGGTGGCTAGGACTCAGTGAAAGGCCTTCACCAGGTAGAAGAAGCACTCGGTGCAGCCCAGGAAATGGAAGAGGCAGCCCGGAGACACACAGTCCCTGAAAGACATGAGCCCCTGGTCCCCTGCCATGAGGCTGGCAATGGCTGTAGGCACCACCATGCAAGAGGGGGCCATGTGCAGCCCTATATCAAAGAGCCCAGTCCCAGCTTCTGGAACAACCACAGGAATGCTTTGCTTCAATAAAGGACCCCTCCGACTCCGGTGGTGGTCAAGTAGAGCTCACTGGGGCATCCAGCATACACTGATACCCTTGCTACTTCTAAAACCCCACATTGCAATATAGTCTGTTCTCTATGAGCGATCAGTTACTGACAACATGCATTTACTCCTGACACGGGGATTACTCCTTGAGTCGTGCAGCAGACCCAGAAAGGGGACTATCTAGGTCGAGCTCCCCGTGCCCTTAGGCAGGAAAATTCTCCAGGTTATTTTTAATCCTAAAGGCATCTAAGAGCCCAGCTGGGGTGCTTCAGGCAGGACCGGCATCCCTTCTGACAGAGTGAAACTGAAACCACAGCTTGGAAAGGTCTGCACCTTCACTGTGGCACTGTGCACCTTCACTCTAGAGTTCGGGCAGAGAAAACGAGGTGGCTGCTCTAAGCACCAGGACGCCACAACAGTGTCTCACAACAGGCTCTCCTGCGTCCCAGGCAGCCGAGATGGGATTTCACAAGCACTGCGTTCTTCAAGGTCTGCCACGCGCAGGACAGGAACGGCGCAGCCCTTTTCTGCTCCTCACCCTGCCACGCTCTTCCCCATGGATCTCCAGAGCCGGCAGAGAAATCTCGCCAGCTGCGCCCACCCTGCCTGGCTGAGGCCTGTCCCCGAGCACAGGGGAGCTCCCCAAGCAGTGCAGTAAAACCTGCGGTGTGTTCGGAAGTTTGGAAGAGTTTTGGAATGGGACTGCAAGACTTGGATGAGATCTGGCGCGATTCCTTCCAGGCCTGGTGCTGTGCAGGGAGATCAGATCAGAAGAGCCCACGCACTCTCTGTGCAGCCCAGGGCAAGTGCGGTCCCATCCTGGGGTGTACAGAGGGAGAACCCTTCCATGGCAGATGCTCCTTCACCAACTTCTCCTTCCTGTGAGGCCACTGACACCTGCCCCTTTCCGAAAGCGGATCTTGGCCTGCAGATCCCTGGGTGCGCAGGGCACAATAGTGCTGCTAGGGGACAGCTGAGGGCCCCTTGCCCAGAGCTTGGCCTGGCCTAGAGGCACCCCCACCCTCCCTCCCTTTCCCGCCCCAGGTTTTTGCACAGCTCAGGAAGCTTCCTGCGCCAGGGTGTCTTGCACAGCACAGAGGTACAGGGCAGCGTCGGAGACCTTGACTTCCTCCAGTCGCAGGAGGCTGTATTTCCCCGTGGTGTTCAGCCATGTGGTGAATCGGCCACTCTCCCTGGGGCCAGCTGCTGCCTGATATGAGACCAGCTGGGGGGCTTGGCCTCTCCTCTGCTGGTACCAAGAGGTACCAGCATTAGAGGTTGAGGTCTGATAGGTGCAGGTAGTCTGGAAGGTGCCCCTCTCCTGCACTGTGACTGGTCCCTCTTGCTGTGTGACGGTGGTCTGGCCCATGGCATCTGGAAGAAAGCAAGAGTCAGGGACTGTGCAGGGAAAAGGCTTCAGGATGCAACCCCCCCAGGGAAGAAGGCTCCCTCTCCCTTGCTCTGCAGCAAGGTAGTGAGTAGTGGTTTGGGGCAGGAGCTTGGCGTTTTTGGCTCAGTGTTGATCCCGCGCCGTGATAATCCCACCACCTCCTGCCAGGATGCCCCTGGAAGAGAGCTTTGCTGTGCCCCTGCTCCCAGCTCCACGCTCTCCTGTCTTGCCAGGCCCTTGTGTGCCAGGGCCAGAACACCTGGAGTGCGGTGAGGGCTCCGGGGAGGTGCTACAAAAAGTTCCATCCTGCCCTCCCTCACGTGCCACCTCGCGTGTCTCCCCAGTAGTGGGAAATGAGGAAAAAGGAAGCCCTGGCTGTGTTGTCATGCATGGAAAAAAAGGGGGTGGCCAGGGCATGCTGCATTACATGTGCCAGCCAGGTGACAGACTGGGACACCCGAGTAATGTCAGTGGGATGAGAGCTTTCCAGCACCAGAGCTGCATCAGCTCTGGAAAATCCTGTATATCTGGGTTGCAAGGCAGTAATTTGGGGCTGCAGACAGCAGAGAGCTTCTGCAAGGACTCGTCTGCAAAACACCGGGCCCGGATGGATCAGAAAACAGAGGCAGGGAGACATGGATGGCTGGGGAGAGAAAAGCTGGAGAAGGCGGTCTTAGACGGTCCGGGGATGAGGGGTTCCTTTGCTGTCTTATCTTTTCTTGTCCAGCAGTAACAGCATCTTCAGAAAACAGGTGCAAAAACACCCATGCGATCTGCTATTTCCCAACATTTGTCCTGTTTTCCAGAGCAGATCCCTTCAGAGACCTGGTGAGGAGGTGAGGGTGTCCTGAGGAGAAAGAGGAACTATGGCAAGAGTAGAAGGCAGTGCTTACCGAGCGATTTCCCCAGGAGGGCAGCGAGGACCAGGTACCCGAGGTACATGCTGAGAGCGACCCTCCTGTTTGTGTGTGAGAGAGTCAGAAAAGCACCTCCCAGCCTTGAGAGAGCTGAGCTGCCGGAAATGACTCTGTGGGGGGAGCAAAGCAGGAAAGAAGGAAGAGAAACGGTTTGTTCTTATCATGCCTGAAACGTGCTGTCTGCAGTTCTCCCTCTTCTGGCAGCGACACCTCTTCTGGTGTTGCAGCTCCGGCAACAGCCTGCTGAATGTCTTCACGATGCAGGCAACCTGGGGGCTCTGGGTGCCCCATGGTAGGAAGGGGCTGCTCCTGGCCTGATGTCCCCGTGGAGTCCTCACCTCCCCAGACAGAAATGCACACCACTGCTTGGTCCTTTGGGGATTTCAGGGGTTTTCCCCACGGGGGTTTCTCGCCTTCCTCAGGGTCTGCAGCTCTCTGGAGATGGTGCTGTTTCTTCTGGGCACAGATGTCGCCATCATTTCTACCACTCTACCCTTTCCTTCCTCTGCTGCCTGGGAACAACACCTCTGCCTGGAATCCCCAGAGATAATTGGGACCCTGCACTTCTGGGAGGGATGAGTAGTTCTGGGAGGCGAGTGAGGGGAAGCGCAGAGCTGCAGTGGGAGTGCCAGAGTGGACCTGGGAAGGCAAGTGTAGGCAAGCTAGAGAAGTTGGCAGTGTGGACTTGCGTTTGTGCAGACAGTGACCGCATGTCCTTGCTTAGGATGCAGTGGAGAGGAGAGCTTAGCGGTAGGGCTGAGATTTCTGTGGCAAGGACGTCTAGAGAGATGATGGCCTCGTGTCTAAAGCACGCCCACCATGCTTGGAGGTGCAATCATTGCTCTGTCCCAGGCTCCCTAGCAGCTGCCCAAGAGCTGAACACTCAAGGCCAGGGCCAGCATTCAGGTAGGAGCCTAACGGACAGCTCATGCAGGCTGCGAACAGTCAAAAGGACACGAAGGAGGCTGCTGAGGACCCCCATCTCTTTGTCCCTCCTAGAAATAGCAACCAGACAAGCCATCCCCCAGCAAGGGAGAAGTGTCCCTGGTGTCTCCTGTCCTCTAGCACCCAGCCAGACACAGGGGCCTGCACCTACCTCTGCAGGAGATGGAGAAGGGATCCTTGCACCTACCCATGCCCACCCTGGCCCTCCAGACTGTCTGGACGTAGGTAGGACCAGGCACAGACAGAAGTGCCTCGACCCAGGTGTCCAGCTCAATATCCCCACGGGGGGTTTTCTTTCCCTCCTCTCCCTCGCAGAGGAGGCTCCTCAAGGGAAACGTCTCTGTGAAGGGCACTTGCTGCAGGAGCTCCTCACACAGAGATGGAAACACTCCCTCCCACTGGCAGGGGGAAGAGATCCCAAGCGGAGCCCTGTTTTTTGCAGAGAGTCTCTCTCTTCACTTGCCCGCATACACAGCCTCCCACTGCTTGTGCCACCCTGTCTCAGGCCCTCACTACCTAGGCAAGCACAAGGGCTACCCACTCTTAATCTCTTCCCATGAATGCCTCCAACAAGGATCCTTCATCAGTTCTCACGCGGGGCCTTTTGCTAAAACGGTAAGCAGGAGCTGCAGAAGGCAGGGTTTCAGCACAGCCACTCTCATTCACAGCCCTCCTCTCCTACGGACTTCAGCTGAGGCCTGTTCAGCTGAGGCCACGGAGGGGTGGTGAGCTGCGCTCTGCTCTCCCAAGCCTGTAAACCTGCCAGCAGTTCCCTGATAGGCGGTTACAAAGGCCAGCTGACACAGGGGAGAGGGCTGAACCTCTTCTCTCTGCCTCTGAGGCTCATGAAATGTGAGCTGCTGGAGGCGCAGGGAGTTTCCCAGGGGCAGCCGGTGCCCGGGACTCTCCTCTCAGAGGAGGAGGCTGCCCAGACGCTGTGCCCATGCCCCTGCCCCCGCCCCTGCCCCACAGGCCCGGCCAAGGCAGAGGCAGCACCGGGGACTGGCGGGGGCAGGGAGCGAAATGCGGGTGGGGGAGCGGGAGCCGTGGGGAGGCGGCGAGAGGGACAAAGGGGCCGGCAGGAGCGGGAGAGCCCCTAGCGGAGCGGGAGCGACGTGGGGAGTCGCCACTCACCCACGGCCGGGCCGAGCTGAGACAGCGGCAGGGCCGAGGCAGGCCCTGTGGCCACGTCCCGGCATTGCTCGCCCCTCTCTGCCCGTGCCCCGGAAAGGCCGAGGCATAGCTGGGCTGGGCTGGGGCAGGCCGCGGGAGGGTCGGCGAGGGGCAGGGAGCCCGTCCTGCAGGCTGGTGGACGGGCTGGGACCTTCCTGGTGGTGGCGAGAAAGGCCCTGCATCCCTGGGTCCCGAGACCTGGCTCCAGGGCTGCGAGGCCGGGTCGGGCTGCAGGGCACTTTGGCCGGGGCGACGGGGCCGGGCGCTGCTAGCGGAGGGGGAGGCAGGGGCTCCCAGCACTCAGGCCGCTCCTGCGGCAGCTGTGCCCGGGCAGCAGCTCGGCCCGGCGGGCTTGCCGGCGCCCTATTTCCCCGGGGGAGCCAGCGGGGCAGCGCATGAGTGGGCGGCACTGCCGCTCCCGGGCCAGGCGGGGACGCACAGGCAGCGGCTCTGGCACCGTGACCACTACACCAACGGCTCCGCCCCTCGTGGTCGAGCGGCACTTCCCTCTGCCCACCCGTGCCTCCGGCCCGGCGCCCTCCGGCTCCTCTGCTCCTGGCTCCAGCGCCCCCCGCCCCCCGCACAACGTGCTGCCCCGCTCCCGGCCGCAGCGCTGTCCACTGTGCCGAGAGCAGACAGGGGCCCGGGCACGCACAGCGTCCCGCCGCTTCGCCGCAGCGGGGCGGGGCGCGGCGGGCCAGGTTGGGGTTCGTGCACAGCGACAGCGGCGGCTGCCAGGCTCTCGCCGCGTCTCCCAGGGCGCACTAATACAGCGTGGCGTCCTGCCGCTGCGCCCGGGCGAGGCGCAGGGCGCCACAGAGGCGCTCGGCGGCCGTGAGCGCGGGGCCCGCCTCTGACACCCGTTGCTATCAGCTGCGGCCATCGGTGCGGGCGCTGCCGCGACCAGGAGGAAGTTTGGCGCCCCTGCCCGTTGGCGTGTGAGCAGGCGGGGATGGTGCGGGTGCCGGCGGCCTCGCTGGCCTCTGCCGACGGCTCCTGCTGCACCGGGGCTCCCTGCTGCCGCAGCCCCTGCCGAGAGAGAGAGAGAGGGGAGAAGAAAGTCACGTCGGCAAGCGCTTTCCTGCCCACAAAGGAGGGGTGCGGGGGGTGGGCTGAAAGGAAGGCTGAAGAGAGGAAGGCTCGCAACGAGGAAGGGCTGTAGTGGGGCGGGCACAGCTGCCTCGGTAGGTGCAGGCAGCGCGGAGGAGCAAGGGAGACGTGAGAGCTGGCTGCTCGACAGCATGGCCGGGGAGAGGAGGTGTGCGAAGGAGCCGTTGGGCCAGAGGCGAGAGTGGGGCAGGGGGAGGGGGAGCCGGCCGTCCTGGAGTTTCTTAGCCTAGAAGGTAGAAATATATAAGTTTTACAGGGCAGCAGATACAGTACCAACTGCAACACTGATGAATAAATGCAGGACAATTTGCTTTTGAAGGAATGTTTCCTGCAGAAGAAACAAGGAGTTTCCAGGCCCAAGCAACGCTCTGGACAGCCCTGGGGCTTTCCTGGTGGGAGGCAGGATTTGGGGCCTATGCTGGGGCAGGGCAGCTGCACCAGAGCAGCTGGTGCTTTGCAGCAAAGGCAAAGTGCGTTTGTATGTCCTGGGCTGCCTTGCAATGCTGCAAACACTGGGTGCCATGCGAGCCTCGGTTGATCCTGTTTTTTTGCCTGGCCCATTTCTCTTGCTTGCCTTTGGCCCCACAAATAAAAGATGCCCACACATGGTAAAGAAAGCAAGCTGCTTCTCTGGGGAGAGCGTAACAGTGAGGTGAACTTGCAGCACAAGGCCAGGGAGGGCTGTGCTGGACCGGGGAAAGCTAGTGTCCAGGTAGGGGAAGATTCTAGGAGTGCCTCGGGCTGTGCACCACACTCAGGGGTGCTCCGTGTGTAGAGTACGGAGCATTTGGGAGCGTGCTAAAAATAGAGCCATGCCCTGCAGGAGGCCCCCACCTCTGCTATGGTCTCCAAGAGCAGAGCAGAGCAGAGATCAAGGCCACAGAGCAAACGGATTAGCTGGAAACTGCTGGTCAGGTGGTCCGCAGACACCTCTGAAATACCCGCCTGCCCTCCACACAGGGACACGGAGCCCCCACCCTGCTCCTGCCTCTGCCCCTGTCCCTGCCTTGCAGCTGACCGTGACCCTACCCCTGCCCTGCTCTGGCCTTCTGCCCTGCTCAGCAAGGCCGGGGCAGGCAGCAACAGGGAGTCCCCCATGAAGCGGCCCTGCCTGCCCCAAGGTCAGCCTTGCAGCATGAAGAGCATCTCCCCCAGCACCGTCTCCACCACCTGGGCTGGGAGACCATAACCACGCCCACACGGCCATGGCCCAAAGCAGGCCCAAAGCACTGAGCCAGTGGGGCCACCTCAGGCACAGCGCCATGGCCTGGGCAAGCCCCCGGGGACCCAGGCTGTCCAGTAGCGCTGCTCCTGACTGATATCCCCACCCCAGGAATGCCTGGAGGACCCTGCAGAGGCAGACAGAGCACGGTCAAGTCCGGCCAATGGGCGGGGCGAGAAGGGCTGAGGGTGCCAAAAACAAAGCAGGGATCCTGCCCTGCCTGGGATCTTATGGCCATGCCACAGCACAGGGTCACCTGGGACAAGCATACAGCAAGCAACAGCTCTCTGCATGTGACCCAGCAGTTTCCTGGGAATAGAGAGAAGCCTCCACGCTCTGCATGTCCTCACCTGGAGAGAGGGAGAAGATGCCACAGCTGCAGGCACCGAGAAGGCTGTTGTTCTGGGTGTTCTCCAGGACTGGCCTCACTTTGCTGCCGGGAGGCAGAGGCTCTCATTGCACACAGGGCTGGAAGCGCTACTCTGAAACCCGCCAGTGTGGATGTGTCTATTGAGGCGGTAGGGCCAGCAGTGGCCCTGCTGCTGGTCGTGGAGCCCTATGGAGAGGTTCCTCCTCTGCCAGGAATATATAGGCTCAGGACAGAGCGGACAGTCTAGGCCAGTGTGGCGTGACACCTTCTCCTCTTCCTGCCTCCCCTCCTGAGCAAATATCTGGGAGAGTGGGAAGCCCCACAGTCAGGCTGAGAGCAGGGCATGGCAGAGGCCCTTCAGGCAACACCGTCCCACTGCTCCCAGGGTGCCGAGCGCCTCCAAGCCTGGACAACTGCAGGTGGGATTGGGCTACGAGGAGGCCATAACCAAGGCAGTTGATGGGGAAGGTAGCTCCTTGCAGTGATGGAAAGCATGCAGAGATGTATAGGCACAAGCCAACAGGCACTCAAAGACACATGCATGCACGCACATGCATAAGAACCCATAGGCCTGCATGCAGTCCATCACACCTTCTAGTACACAAACACAGTCCCACAAACACTAGTGCATAAGATCACACGGCAGGGGAGGGAGGGAATGCCAAGAGGACCTCCCAGAGGAGGAACTGAGGAAAGAGGACTGGAGTGCTGTGTGCAGGACAAGGCCCCAGACAAGCTGACAGCACTCTTTGACGACTCTGAGGGACTGCCTGCCCCAGAGAGAGGAGGAAGACCAACAGGTCGGCAGATTTCTCCTGAGAGCTGCATTAGGAAGAAGAGACATGAAACCCAGCAGTGCAGCTCGCCTGCCTGCGCAGGTGAGCATTAGTGGCCACTGGAGGGAGCTGGGAGGGAGGAGGAGAGAAGGATGTGTCACGTCCTCACACACAGGAGGCCTTGGGCATCCATCCAGGGACTGCAGGGTGAGGAGCAACTGCACCCCTTCCTGAGAATGGGACTACAAACAAGGCCACGGGAGTGTCCCAGGGTGCGACATTCCCAGGGAGAGGAATGTCACAGCCCTTTTCTGCTCCTCGCCCTGTCAAAATCTCCCTGCCCTACAAGGACTGCTGAAAGGAGGGTGCTTGTCAGCCCCTACAGGAGGCACCAGTGGCAGGGACTATTGTTCAGTCAGAGCCCTGACTGAATGAGCCCTGATGATCCGGCACTCCTGGTTTCAGCCTCTAGAAAGGTCTGGGTGAATAAGTCTCTGCTGCAAGAGCTGCTTTCACGCTAATGCCCTCCTGTGGTCAGCCTGCACTGAGGTGGAGTGGGGTGGTGGGCGGCGAAGGCTGTCCCAGGGGCTGTCAAGCACACCAGGAAGCCTTGGTCCATGTCCTTTGCTCCTCCCCACCTCAAGGATTTTCCCCTTTCCAGGGGCCAGGGCTCCAAGTCCCAGGGAAGAAGATTTGTGCTGGCACCCTTATGTTCTCAAGACGTGCATCCTGCCCTTGATTTGGGAAGAAGCCCTGTGCAGCGAGGGAAGAAGTTTTGGGCGCGGGACTGCAAGACTCAAGGGAGTCTCCTACCAGTTCCTTCCGGTCCTTGGTGCTGTACAGACAAGACACATCAGAGCAGCCCACATGCTCTCTCTACAGCTCACAGCAAGCATAGTCCCATCCTGGGGTGTAGGGGGACAACAGAGGCTCTTTCACCAGCTGCTTCTTCCTGTGAGGCCATTGACACCAGTCCCTTTCAGAACGAGGATCTTGGCCTGCAGATCCCTGGGTATGGAGGGAAAAGAGCGGTACCAAGGGAGAGCTGAGGGCTCCTGCCTCAGAGCTTGGCCTGGCCTAGAGGCACCCCTGCCCCCTTTCCCGCCCCAGGTTTTTGCACAGCTCAGGAAGCTTCCTGCGCCAGGGTGTCTTGCACAGCACAGAGGTACAGGGCAGCGTCGGAGACCTTGACTTCCTCCAGTCGCAGGAGGCTGTATTTCCCCGTGGTGTTCAGCCATGTGGTGAATCGGCCACTCTCCCTGGGGCCAGCTGCTGCCTGATTTGAGACCAGCTGGGGGGCTTGGCCTCTCCTCTGCTGGTACCAGAGCAAGTTATTAAAATTAGAGGTCTGATAGGTGCAGGTGGTCTGGAAGGTGCCCCTCTCCTGCACTGGGACTGGTCCCTCTTGCTGGGTGACAGTGGTCTGGCCCATGGCACCTGGAAGAAAGTGAGAGTCAGGGACTGTGCAGGGAAAAGGCTTCAGGATGCAAACCATGACAGGAGGGAAAAGCCTCAGCGGGGAAGGCTCCCTCTCCCTTGCTCTGCAGCAGGAGCCTCAGGGCTGGGCACAGCAAGGTGGTGAGTGGTTTGGGGCAGCAGCGCAGAGTTCTTGGCTCCGTGTGGATCCCGCAGCATGATTATCCCCTCACCTCCTGCCAGGATGCTCCTGGAGGAGAGCTCTGCTGTGCCCCTGCTGCCTGCTCTTCTGCTGTCCAGAGTCCCAGGGAACGTCCTGCCATGCCTGGCCTTTACGTGTTGGCACCAGGACATCTTCAGTGTGGTGAGAGGCCCACACAGGGTGCTGTGAGAAAGTTACATCCTCCTTCCAAAATCCTGCCATCTCAGATGGTTCCTGTGTCCCGGAGTGCATGGTAAACCAAAGCTCGAGGGAGGCAAAAGGAAGCCCCGGCAGTGCCGACGTGCAGGAGGAAATGAGTGGTCCGGGCAGGCTGCGCTACTTGTGCCAGCCAGGAGAGAGACTGCGACAAGCTAATAACGTCATGCCTGGGCCTGCAGCAGCCTTCATAAGATCAGGTTTTTTGCGTTGCAAAGAGAGAAATTTGGGACTGCAGGACAACTAAGAGACCCACGGCAAGACAGTTGTGAAACATTGGTCCCAGATGGGTCAGAAGAGAGAAGCAGACAGAGGTGGATGGTTGGCGAAAGGAAATTGGGAGCCGGTGGTTCACAGGGATCAGGACAGGTTTCTCCTCTCTCGGTCTTCCCTTTTCTTCTCCAACAGTAACAGTGCCCTGAGACTATTTGTGGGAAAGCACACACGAGCCAACACCTCCCAGCATTTTCCCACTATACAAGACCATCTCCCTGCAGAGACATAGAGCCAGGAAGGGGCTAGGGTTTCCCATAGACAAGAGGAATTATGCCTCAAGTAAAAGTCAGTGCTTACCCAGTGGTTGCCACAGGAAAGCAGCGAGGACGAGGTACCCGAGGTGCATGCTGAGCCCGACCCTCCGGTTTGTGTGTGAGAGAGTCAAAAAACCACCTCCCAGCCTTGAGGGAGCAGAACTGCCGGAAATGACACCACTAAGGGAGCAAAGAAGGAAGCACGTTTTCTTTCACCGCGCCTGAAAAGCCCCTGCTGTGGCTTTCTCTCCTCCACCATTGTCTTTGCCTCCCCAGCTACAAATGCTTGCTCTTCTGCACACTACTGCTTGGCCCTTTGGGGGTGCAGGGCAGTTGCCTCACTGGGGTTTCACATCTTCCTCCGTGGTCTCTGCTTCTCTCTGGATAGTGGTATTTCTTCTACGAGCAGGCTTCCCCACTGTTGCTACCGCTTCTCCCCATTCCTTCCTGTGCTGCCCAGGAACCACAGCTCTCTGCAGAATCTCTAGCAGGCTGAATGGGAAGCGCTGCTCCGACCTACGCCTGGGAGTCTGACTGTGTGCTGTGCAGGGGGGATAGCCTGCAACCCCCGAGAGGAACCAGACTCCAGTAGGGGCTGTAGGACTGCCACAAGTCCCGACGTGACAAAATCATCTTATTGCATGGGTGAAGGGCTGAACAGTGAGCAGAGACCAGGATGCGGGATTAACAGTGTGTTGTCCCCAGCCCTACCCCAACCCCCGCACCCCCACCCCCACCAGGGAGCACATGGAGCACTCAGCAGGGTGCTGCAATGTGAGGGAGTGAATGGGGCAGCCCTGCGCCCTGGAGCAGGAAGTGGATGGGAAGGGGTGTGGGCAGGAGGGACCCCAACCTTTTCAGAACCGCTGTATGCACTAGTCACAGCAGAGATAACAATTTCTGCTCATTCTGCTTAAGTCTACATGGGGCTATGTTTTCAAAGGAAGGACAGTAATAATTCTAATAACGACTGCCTGCATTCCCCCCAAGAAGAGAGGCACTAAAGCCAGCAGGATCTCTTGGAAAAAGCACTAGGTACAGAGGGGCAAAGTAGTTCCCAGAAATGGGGTGACCAGCTGTTTTCTGGTGGGCAGAGAAACCCACACCGACTCTGGGACGCAAGACCTTCCCCCAGCTGAGGGCTGGTGTCTCCCCTGGCCTGGAGGAGAGACATGAAAAGGAGTGGGACTGCTCAGAGGCAGGGGCTGGCAGCGGGTGGAACAGGGAATCTTGTCCAGCGTCTGGCTGATGGGTCTTGCTCACATCCTGCGGGGTTAGCTGATTCCCACATGCAGGGCTAGGGAGGGATATTCTTTCCGTGTGCCTCTTTGGCCAGGGGGCAAAACCACAAGAGCAGTTGTGCCTCCTACCAAGAGCCCGCTTCCCCAACTGGGGCCATGAGCGGAGACAGCGGGAGGAGGAACAGGGAGAGAAGCAGGTAGGATACCTCTCCTACGGACTTGCTCCAGTGGTCCAGCTATTTTGAGCACAGGATTTTGTGAGCTTGGTTTGGCTTGTGTATGCTGCAGTCTTCAATGGGTCTGCCTCCAGTCCTGTCTCCCCTGGAACCCATGTCTGATTTATTGGAACCTTTTCCTCATCCAAGGCCCTGGTTCTAGAAACAGCTCTAAAAGTCACACCAGCGCGTGCCTCTCGACATTTTCCCCTGCCACACAGGCTTGGCAGGCAGAGACCAAACCTCACCACAACCCCCGGGTGCTGTTGCTGGGCAGGCTTCAGCTCAGGGCTTCTTGCAAACAGTGGCAGGGAGGGATCCACTCCCCAGAGCAGCCCACAAGCCTTTCTATGCAATGCTGCATGGCGTACACACCAGTGTGGGCTCAGCGCACAAAAATAGACAGCACTGTCCTGGAGCTCGGCATCCTGCACATGCAGAAGCACCAGGGAGCTCTCAGCAGACAGCGCAGAGGAGAACCTCCCTGAATCCACATGAGGTTTGGAATTGTCCACACGCAGCAGCATCTGAGGGGCCTGGGTCAGGAACCGCTGGTACCAGAAGACGTAGGGATAACGGCTGCTGGTGGAGAAATTGCAGCGCAGTGTTGCACTGTGTCCTGCCTGGACGGTCGTTTCTGGTGGGAACTGGAACACAGAGTCCTTTTGTGCATGACCTGTGAAGCCAGGAAGGCATTTTGGCTCTGCTTATCCGTGTGGCCATTTATTGACTACTTCATCAGCTCTCTTGCTATCCCCGTTCTCCATCTGACCTCTCATATCATGCAAAATGCTGAGCTGTGCATCTCTGCATGCTTCATCTTGCAGGCTCTGGTCACTCCTCACCTCACACCCTAGACGATCCTACTTTCCAGCAGTATCCTGCGGGCTTTGAGTCCATCAGTTGTCTTCCTGTCAGTCCCTGAGCTGTATTAACTGTTGGTCTCGCCTTCAGCAAGACAAGCGATGAACTGTTCCTCCCCTGCCTCTGATCGTAACTGCTTACGGTAACGTTTTCGCCAAACTACACACCACATAATCCGTCCTTGACCTGTCCTTGTACAGCATTTGAGTTTCTTGCACTGAGTTAACCTTCTCTATATGTCCTTCCGGGATTACACCCAACCCTACACAGATCTGTAGCATTTTACCCAATACATCTAGGAGAAAAGATCCTATAGGCAGTATTGGGCTAGCATCTAGCATCTCTCTCCTTCCAATTGCAGATGCATTAACAGTGCGCGCAAGAATGCAACTTTCTACAACACTAAAGCGTAGTCTTAGTCCTCCTTTGATGCCCATTCCACCTGGCATAGTGCAGGTTATTAGCGATGTCCCATCTGCAACCCCCGCCTCCCTACAGAAACACTGCCAGTTACCTGGAGGGTCAGGACTCACATCCCCCGCTTCCACCCCCGACAGCACAAACTCTTGCCCTGCTCCTCCCCAGCCTGCAAGTCGTGTCTCACCAAAGTCTGCCAGTCCCACCAGGGCTGCCAGGAAAATCAGGGCCATGTCAAGCTCTCCTCTTCACGGGGTGACCAGGGACCTTCCAGAATGAGCGAGCTGAAGCTTGCGGGTTCCTGCCTTCTCCTCCCTCTGCCAGCTCAAAGCAGCCTCCAAACCTCAGCCCAGAGGGTGGAGCAAAGCTCCCTCACTGCTGCTTCAGATAGGCTTCCTTGAGGCCCACACCTCTACCACAAGACGGCTCTCTGGAGAGATCTTGGGCTAGTGCTGAAAGCGCTCAGCAAAGGAATCCAACTGCAGGAATCCTTGCTGGGCCCCAGGCTCCCTAAATCCAGGGCCATGCCTTTTCAGCGCCGGAGGTTTGGTACTTGTACGGTTAAGCCACGTGCGCAGTTTACTTCCTCTGAAGTCCAGGCCGTGTTGCCAAAGGGACTGTAGGACCATAATGGACGGTTAAGGTAGGCTGTGGCCAGGCAAGAGGGACACAGAGGAGGCTCCTGCGGCCTTCCTTCTCTTTTGGCCCTCCTGAAGATCGCAACCTGCCCCACCATCATACAGCAAGGGACAAGCACCCCAATGATCTTCTCCTGCCATCCGGCACCCAGGCAGACCGAGGCACCCCCAGCCAGTTCTGGAAAGGACAGGAAAAGCAACCCTTGCGTGCCCCCGTGTCCACCCTGTCCCAAGGGAGAGTCTGGGTGGAGACAGGACCATGCACAGGCAAAAGCGCCTGGACTCAGCTGTCCGACACTCTGTCCCCAGGGCGTTTTTCTCTTCCTTCTCCCTTGGCCACAGAGGCGGCTGGCTCCTCAAGAGAAATGTCTCTGAAAAGAGCACTTGCTGCAGTGTTGTAGAAAAACTCTACTTGCAGCAATTTAGTTCAAACAGCCTTTATTCACACACGCGCGCGCACACACGCTGGCAGCTGCAAGGGAAGCATGTCCAGTGCACAGCTCAGACAGAGGACCGCCTGATTAGCATAAGTAGATGACTTCTATGCCTTTCTTCAGGGTGGTATGGTCACTATCTGACACTCTCTGACTGGCGACACATATAAAGTAAAGAACAGAGAGAATGGATTCTTCTACTAGAAAACTCCACAGCTTCTAGTCAGTTCTACCCAGTTTGAATTCCTGGCGAGCCAGGCAGGAGTGAAGGAGTTGATGCAAATTTGCGGAGTTCTTCTTTGTTCTACCTTAATACGGCAGTGATTAGGAAAACGGAGTCAGTCTTGCCACTATTGACTCTCTGTTACTTCCATAGCAGAAGTCACCCATGCAGGGACAGACACACTCCCTGAATCCGGTAGGGGGAGGACACCCCAGTATAACCTTCTCTTTTACAAACGATGCCTCTCTATCCAGAGCACAACTCCCAGAGGCGGCAGACAGACACAGCAGTTTGTGCAGCAGTTTGCGCAGAAGGCAAGAAGGCACCTTCGTTTCTCCTGGCAGTGTGTGCTTCCTCAGGTACGGTCAGGACACGCTGCAGAGCACGTTCCCCAGTGGTGGTTGGAGTTGCTACGTCACCTGTGTGTGAAGCTTCAACCCAGACAGACCCTCTGACAGCAGATGCAGCTCTTCAGCTGTCAAGCTGCAGGGAGTGCCTAGGGCCTCTCCGTGAGGCCTGGACTGACAGTCAGCTCTCCTGCAAGAAGGTGTGCTGCGGTTGATCAGTGGTATCGCCAGGTAAAGGAGTTACGGGAGGAAGTCAGTAGGCTGCGTAGCATCCAAGAAGGTGAGCAAGAGATAGAGAGGGTATTCTCGGAGACCGTGCAGCTCCAGGAGTCCCCACTCCCTACTGCAGCGGAGTTGCCAGAGGGCTCTGTACCGTGTGAAATGGTACCTCATAACACTGTTGAAGAAGGCTGGAAACTGGTCACTTCTCGTAGAAGGAGAAAGGCTCTCGCTCCTCCTCAAGACTTTGTTCCTTTGAGGAACAAGTTTAGCACCCTGCAGGCTGAGGAGGAGCTGGGCATTTCTTCAAGGGAAGCTACTGGCCTGACAGACCCCGTGCCAAGTGGGAACACCCGGAAGAAGCGGCGAGTGATTGTTGTGGGTGACTGCCTGCTGCAGGGGACAGAGGCACCTATCTGCCGACCTGACCTCTTGTCTGGAGAGGTTTGCTGCCTGCAATTCGGGGGCTCGAATAAGAGATGTCATGGAAAGAGTGCCAAGGCTTGTCCATGCAGCAGACTACTACCCTCTGCTGCTCTCCCATGTGGGCACTAACGACACCAAGGGCAAATTGGATACCATCAAACAGGATTTCCGAGCTCTGAGGACGGTGGTCAAGGGTCTGGGAGCCCAGGTCACTTTCTCCTCAGTCCTGCCTGTGAGGGGGAAGGACGGGAGGAGGAGTAGACGGGTTTTCCAGGTTGGGCAGCCTGGTAAGGAGGGCTTTAAACTAGGAAAGATGGGGGAAGGGCAGTGTTATAGAGACAGGGTAGTCAGTAAAACGCTGCTCAAGCCAGGATGCCTCCAGCAGGTGCATGCAGCCAGGGGAGTCAGCACAGGACATGCCTATGGAGGATCCTCTTGCACCTCTCCTGAGAAATCTGCATGCTCAGTTGCCTCTCTGAAATGCCTGTACACCAATGCACGCAGCATGGGGAATAAGCTGGAAGAATTAGAGATGTGTGTGCGGTCGCAGGGCCATGATCTTGTTGCAGTTGCAGAGACATGGTGGGATAGCTCACATGACTGGGATGCTGTCCTGGATGACTATGTGCTTTTTAGGCAAGACAGGCCAGGAAGGCGAGGTGGTGGAGTTGCCCTTTATGTGAGGGAGCAAGTAGAATGTGTGGAGCTCTGCCTCGGGGTGGCTGAAGAGCAAGTTGAGAGCCTAGGGGTAAGGATTAAAGGGCAGGCTAACATGGGGGGACACGGCGGTGGGGGTTTACTACAGGCCACCTGATGAGGAAGAAGTCGTCGAGGAGGCCTTCTACAGACAGCTGGAAGTAGCCTCACGCTCACAGGCCCTGGTTCTCATGGGGGACTTCAACCTCCCTGGCATCTGCTGGGAAGACAGCACAGCTAGGCACAAACGGTCCAGGAGGTTCCTGCAGAGGACTGATGATAACTTCTTGACCCAGGTGGTGGAGAAGCCAACAAGGAAAGGTGTGCTGCTGGACCTTGTACTAACAAACAAAGAAGGCCTGGTTGGAGGTGTGAAGGTTGGGAGCAGCCTTGGCTGCAGTGACCATGAGATGGTGGAGTTCTGGATCCTGCGAGGAGGGAGCAGGGCAGCAAGTACAATCGCAACGCTGGACTTCAGGAGAGCTAACTTGGGCCTCTTCAGGGACCTCCTTGGAAGAATCTCGTGGAGTAGGGCCTCTTCAGGGAAGTGGGGTCTGGGAGAGCCGGTTAACATTCAAGCATCACTTCCTCCAGGTTCAAGAGCAGTGCATCCCTCTGAGGAAGAAGTCGAGCAAAGTGGGCAGGGGACCTGCATGGATGAGCAAGGAGCTCCTGGCCTAACTCCAACAGAAGAAGGAAGTCTACCGAATGTGGAAAAGGGGACAGGCCACTTGGGAGGAATACAGGGATGTTGTCAGAGTATGCAGGGATGTGAGGAGGAAGGCTAAGGCCCACTTGGAATTAAATCTGGCAAGGGATGTCAAGGACAACAAGAAGGGCTGCTTCAAATACATCAGTAGCAAAAGGAAGACTAGGGAAAATGTGGGCCCGCTGCTGAATGGGGCGGGTGCCCTGGTGACAAAGGATACAGAGAAGGCAGAGTTGCTGAATGCCTTCTTTGCTTCCGTCTTCACTGCTAAGGCCAGCCCTCGGGAATTCCAGACCCTGGGGACAAGAGAGAAAGTCTGGAGAAAGGAAGACTCTCCCTTGGTTGAGGAGGATGGGGTTAGAGATCATTTGGGCAAGCCTGACATCTAGAAATCCATGGGCGCCCCGATGGGATGCGCCCACGAGTGCTGAGGGAGCTGGCGGATGTTGCTGCTAGGCCACTCTCCATCATCTTGGAAAGGTCAGCAGAGATTCACCAAAGGGAAATCATGCTTGACCAGTCGCATTGCCTTCTCTGATGGCCTGACTGGCGGGGTAGATGAAGGCAGAGCAGTGGATGTTGTCTGCCTGGACTTCAGCAAGGCTTTGGACACTGTCTCCCATCACATCCTCCTAGGTAAGCTCAGGAAGTGTGGGTTGGATGAGTGGCCAGGGAGGTGGAGGGAGAACTGGCTGGATGGCAGAGCTCGGAGGGTTGTGGTCAGTGGCGCAGAGTCTAGTTGGAGGCCTGTAGCTAGCGGTGTCCCCCAGGGGTCAGTGCTGGGTCCAGTCTTGTTCAACGTATTCACTGATGACCTGGGTGAAGGGACAGAGCGCGCCCTCAGCAAGTTTGCTGATGATAGTAAAGTGGGGGGAGTGGCTGGCACACCAGAAGGCTGTGGTGCCATTCAGAGGGACCTGGACAGGCTGGAGAGTTGGGCGGAGAGGAACCTCCTGAAGTTCGACAAAGGCAAGTGCAGGGTCCTGCACCTAGGCAGGAATAACCCCATGCAGCAGGACAGGCTGGGGGTTGACCTGCTGGAAAGCAGCTCTGCAGAGAGGGACCTGGGACAACAAGTTAAGCATGAGGCAGCAATGCGCCCTTGTGGCCAAGAAGGCCAACGGGATCCTGGGGGTGCATTAGGCAGAGTGTTGCCAGCAGGTGGAGGGAGGTGATCCTCTCCCTCTCCTCAGCCCTGGGGAGACCACATCTGGAGTACTGTGTCCATTTCTGGGCTCCCCAGTGCAAGAGAGACATGGCATTACTGGAGAGAGTGCAGCGGAGGGCTGTGAAGATGATGAGGGGACTGGAGCATCTCTCCTCTGAAGAAAGGCTGCAAGAGCTGGGCCTGTTGAGCCTGGAGAAGAGAAGACAGCTCCTCCTGAAGGTCATCACTAAGCATCTGGAGGACAAGAAGGTGATCAGGAGTAGTCAGCATGGATTCACCAAAGGGAAATCATGCTTGACCAATCTGATAGCCTTCTATGACGGAATGACTGGCTGGGTAGATGAGGGCAGAGCAGTGGATATTGTCTCCCTGGACTTCAGCAAGGCTTTGGACACTGTCTCCCATCACATCCTCCTAGGTAAGCTCAGGAAGTGTGGGTTGGATGAGTGGACGGTGAGGTGGCTTGAGAACTGGCTGGATGGCCGAGCTCAGAGGGTTGTGGTGAATGGCGCAGAGTCAAGTTGGAGGCCTGTGGCTAGTGGTGTCCCCCAGGGGTCAGTGCTGGGTCCAGTCTTGTTCAATATATTCATCAATGACCTGGAGGAAGGGACAGAGTGCACCCTCAGCAAGTTTGCTGAGGATACTAAACTGGGGGGAGAGGCTAACACACCAGAAGGCTGTGGTGCCATTCAGAGGGACCTGGACAGGCTGGAGAGTTGGGCGGAGAGGAACCTCCTGAAGTTCGACAAAGGCAAGTGCAAGGTCCTGCACCTAGGCAGGAATAATCCCATGCACCAGTACACGCTGGGGGTTGACCTGTTGGAAAGTAGCTCTGCTGAGAAGGACCTGGGAGTGCTGGTGGACAACAAGTTAAACATGAGCCAGCAGTGTGCCCTTGTGGCCAAGAAGGCAAATGGTATCCTGGGGTGCATTAGGCAGAGTGTTGCCAGCAGGTGGAGGGAGGTGATCCTGCCCCTCTCCTCAGCCCTGGTGAGGCCTCACCTGGAGTACTGCGTCCAGTTCTGGGCTCCCCAGTCCAAGAGAGACATGGCACTCCTGGAGAGAGTCCAGCGGAGGGCTACCAAGATGATTAGAGGGCTGGAGCATCTCTCCTATGAAGAAAGACTGCAAGAGCTGGGCCTGTTCAGCCTGGAGAAGAGAAGATTGAGAGGGGATCTCGTCAACGTGTACAAGTATCTGAAGGGGGAGTGTCAAGAGGATGAGGCCAGCCTCTTCTCCGTGGTGCCCAGCAACAGGACAAGAGGCAATGGGCAGAAACTGAACCACAGGAAGTTCCATCGGAACCTGAGAAAAACTTTCACTGTGAGGGTGACAGAGCATTGGAACAGGTTGCCCAGAGAGGTGGTGGAGTCTCCTTCCCTGGAGATATTCAAAAGCCGTCTGGATGTGATCCTGGGCAATATGCTCTAGGTGACCCTGCTTGAACAGGGAGGTTGGACTAGATGATCTCCAGAGGTCCCTTCCAACCTAAACGATTCTGTGATTCTGTAAGACTCAGAGGCAATCTCCTCAGTGTGTAGAACTGTCTGAAGGGAGGGTGTCGAGAGGATGGGGCCAGACTCTTCTCCGTGGTGCCCAGCGACAGGACAAGAGGCAACGGGCACAAACTGAAACACACGCAGTTCCAGCTGAACACGAGGAAAAACTTCTTTCCTGTGAGGGTGACAGAGCACGGGAACAGGTTGCCCAGAGAGGTAGTGGAGTCTCCTTGGCTGGAGATATTCAAAACCCGCCTGGACGCGATCCTCGGCAATATGCTCCAGATAACTCTGCTTGAGCAGGGGGATTGGACTAGATGATCTCGAGAGGTCCCTTCCATCCTTGGCCATTCTGTGATTTCTGGGATTTCTGTGATGCATGAGTGCCCGGAGAAGGATCGACGGATCTTTGTATGGCTGCCTGCAGGGACGAATAGGCAGAGAGAGGGGGGAAGGAGGAGGACTGAGGGGTTAGTGGTGAAGAGAGGCTGTGAGAAAGACCGCCAAGCCAAAGGAAAGACATTTTGTTGAAAGTACGTTCCTGCTGTTCTCACAGGCTGAAACCTCCCTCTGAAAAACCCTCCTTCCTAACTCTTAGAACCATGGCAGAGGAGAAAGGATGCTTGTGACCTCCCCGGGTGGCACATGGCCCTACTTGTCATCTCTGCCAGGTATCTCCAAGCCCTAGTGGCTAACAGCCTTGTCACTCTCAGCGTGTGAAGTGACCAGCACCTGCTGACCGCCATGTACTTATTCCTCCGGTAGCCTTTTCTCCTCGGAGATCGCTACATTGCTGTAGGCATAATGCTCCATTACAGCACTAGCCTGAGCAAGAAACGCTGCTTCCTGCTGGCCCTGGGAGCGTGGGTACTGGGTTTTGTGGTCACCTTCTCCCAGGTGGCTCTGCTGCTGCAGGTGCCTTTCTGCACTGAGAACATTGTTGACCATTTCAACTGTGATGCTGAGCCTCTCTTGTGACCTGTTCTGGAAGAAGTCTCATGGAGGCCTGTGGCTTCCTGGCGTGTGTCACCCTACCCCCCAGTGCCAGGGCTGCAGGTCTCTGTGGGGAAGAGGTGAGGCCTTGGTCTCTGAGCACGGCAAGAGATGCCCAGTGCCTGGAGCAATGCTGCTTGGAGCAATGCGCCTGGAGATGGGGGCTGTGCCCTGAACCATGGGCAGGAGGATCAGGAAGGAAATTTTGCCTAGGCCCTGGATGCCAGACTCCTAATTCGAGGCCACCATGGCATTCAAGAGTTCCTCCTCTGCACGCATGGGCGCTTGAGGGAGGCCCAACCTCTGCACCCATGGGCGCTTGAGGGAGGCCCAACCTTTTAATGGCTACCTTAAGCCAAGGGTGGAGGGCCAACAAGAAATGGTCAGGTATCATAGAAAAGAAAAGTTAAATAGCATTAATAGTGAAGCTGGGTGTCAAGGCACCACGGAGCAATCGTGGGGGTTTGCGAACCGGTCTCTGTCCTGGGGCTGCCCTGGCACATGAGGGTGGTGAGCCCACACGGAGTGGCAACAGTCCTTTCCTCTGCCCCTTCCCATGTTGTGGAATTCCCCCTGGCTATGATGACACAATGGAGGGGAGGGGAAGCTGAGTGGAGGCTGTGATCCATCCCCAAGGCTCTTCTGGCCTTCCCCACTCCCGTCATTCCTCGCCGACGTCTTCTGCCCAAGCCTCCTCCCCCAGCACAGCTCCCATTCCCAACAGCCCGTGGGGCCACTGACCTCGCAGGGCCAAGGGGGCGTTTTTGGGGCAGAGATGCAGCAAGGCAAGGATTGATGGCCACAGGCTCTGGCGTAGCCACAAAGGCCTTCCTCAGCTCCAAGGCACAGCGTTCAAAAGAGGCTCCTCTGCAGTGAGTCCCTCCCTCTCATTCCTCTGGGAGTGATGAAAGGTCCCCCCTTGAGCTCCCACCTTATCCCCCGCCCTGACCAATGCCTTTTTTCCAGGGGCAGCCTGGGAGAGGGTCCACAGAGGGAAAGAGCACACAGAGGCCAGTACACATTGATGAGAGGGGCAGGATCACCTCCCTCCACCTGCTGGCAACACTCTGCCTAATGCACCCCCAGGATCCCGTTGGCCTTCTTGGCCACAAGGGCGCATTGCTGCCTCATGCTTAACTTGTTGCCCACCAGCACTCCCAGGTCCCTCTCTGCAGAGCTGCTTTCCAGCAGGTCAACCCCCAGCCTGTCCTGCTGCATGGGGTTATTCCTGCCTAGGTGCGGGACCCTGCACTTGCCTTTGTCGAACTTCAGGAGGTTCCTCTCCGCCCAACTCTCCAGCCTGTCCAGGTCCCTCTGAATGGCACCACAGCCTTCTGGTGTGCCAGCCACTCCCCCCACTTTACTATCATCAGCAAACTTGCTGAGGGCGCGCTCTGTCCCTTCACCCAGGTCATCAGTGAATACGTTGAACAAGACTGGACCCAGCACTGACCCCTGGGGGACACCGCTAGCTACAGGCCTCCAACTAGACTCTGCGCCACTGACCACAACCCTCCGAGCTCTGCCATCCAGCCAGTTCTCCCTCCACCTCCCTGGCCACTCATCCAACCCACACTTCCTGAGCTTGCCTAGGGGGATGTGATGGGAGACAGTGTCCAAAGCCTTGCTGAAGTCCAGGCAGACAACATCCACTGCTCTGCCTTCATCTACCCCGCCAGTCAGGCCATCAGAGAAGGCAATGCGACTGGTCAAGCATGATTTCCCTTTGGTGAATCTCTGCTGACTACTCCTGATCACCTTCTTGTCCTCCACATGCTTAGTGAGGACCTCCACAATGAGCTGTTCCATCACCTTTCCCGGGATGGAGGGGAGGCTGAGAGGCCTGTAGTTTCCTGGCTCCTCCTTCTTGCCCTTTGGGAAGACTGGGGTGACACTGGCTTTCTCCCAGGCCTCAGGCACCTCTCCTGCTCTCCAGGACCTTTCCAAGATCATGGAGAGTGGCCTAGCAGCAACATCCGCCAGCTCCCTCAGCACTCGTGGGCGCATCCCATCGGGGCGCCCATGGATTTCTAGATGTCAGGCTTGCCCAAATGATCTCTAACCCCATCCTCCTCAACCAAGGGAGAGTCTTCCTTTCTCCAGACTTTCTCTCTTGTCCCCAGGGTCTGGAATTCCCGAGGGCTGGCCTTAGCAGTGAAGACGGAAGCAAAGAAGGCATTCAGCAACTCTACCTTCTCTGTATCCTTGTCTCCAGGGCACCCACCCCATTCAGCAGCGGGCCCACATTTTCCCTAGTCTTCCTTTTGCTACTGATGTATTTGAAGCAGCCCTTCTTGTTGTCCTTGACATCCCTTGCCAGATTTAATTCCAAGTGGGCCTTAGCCTTCCTCCTCACATCCCTGCATACTCTGACCTGTGTCTCCAGTCCTGATGCATGCTGGCGTATCTCCAGCCACAACCAAGCTCTGGAGCCCCATCACCATTGTCCCGCTGGGACAGCACCAGGACCCAGCAGTCCTGAAATGCACAAGTAGGATGCTTTGCTGCCGGCTGAAAGTCTGCGTGCCCTCGCCCAGCTCCTTCCTGCTGGACAGCCTGGGGAGGGCAGCTTCCATCCCTTTGCTCCGCTGCATGTGCCCAAGGGGATTTAGCAGAGGTGTCACCGTGGAGTAGAAGACAGCGACTGTGCTGTCCAAGGGGTGCTGGCACTCTGGCTTCAGGCAGATGAAGACCAGAGGCATGCAATAGGTGGTCACCACGGTGAGGTGGACCGTGCAGGTGCACGAGAGAAGGCACGGCATCTGCTTAGGGCAGAGCAGATCTCCAGCATAGCTGTGATGATGCCCAGGTGGCAGGTGATGGTGAGGCTGAAGCAGGTCATCACCAAGATCCCCACATGCAGGAAGGTCACCCTCTCATTAAGGGTGCTGTCCCCTCAGGCCAGCCTCAGCACGGTTGCGGTGTCACAGAAGATGTAGCCCACCCAGTGCTTTTGGCCATCGGGGAGGTGGAAAGTGAGGTTAGTTTGGAGGGTGGAGGGCAGGCAGCCACCAGCCAGGTCCCTGCTGCCAGGCACACACAGGCCCTGCAGTCCATGAGGGCTCCACACCACAGTCGCTGGCAGGTGGCTAGGACTCAATGAAAGGCCTTCACCAGGTAGAAGAAGCACTCGGTGCAGCCCAGGAAATGGAAGAGGCAGCCCGGAGACACACAGTCCCTGAAAGACATGAGCCCCTGGTCCCCTGCCGTGAGGCTGGCAATGGCTGTAGGCACCACCATGCAAGAGGGGGCCATGTGCAGCCCTATATCAAAGAGCCCAGTCCCAGCTTCTGGAACAACCACAGGAATGCTTTGCTTCAATAAAGGACCCCTCCGACTCCGGTGGTGGTCAAGTAGAGCTCACTGGGGCATCCAGCATACACTGATACCCTTGCTACTTCTAAAACCCCACATTGCAATATAGTCTGTTCTCTATGAGCGATCAGTTACTGACAACATGCATTTACTCCTGACACGGGGATTACTCCTTGAGTCGTGCAGCAGACCCAGAAAGGGGACTATCTAGGTCGAGCTCCCCGTGCCCTTAGGCAGGAAAATTCTCCAGGTTATTTTTAATCCTAAAGGCATCTAAGAGCCCAGCTGGGGTGCTTCAGGCAGGACCGGCATCCCTTCTGACAGAGTGAAACTGAAACCACAGCTTGGAAAGGTCTGCACCTTCACTGTGGCACTGTGCACCTTCACTCTAGAGTTCGGGCAGAGAAAACGAGGTGGCTGCTCTAAGCACCAGGACGCCACAACAGTGTCTCACAACAGGCTCTCCTGCGTCCCAGGCAGCCGAGATGGGATTTCACAAGCACTGCGTTCTTCAAGGTCTGCCACGCGCAGGACAGGAACGGCGCAGCCCTTTTCTGCTCCTCACCCTGCCACGCTCTTCCCCATGGATCTCCAGAGCCGGCAGAGAAATCTCACCAGCTGCGCCCACCCTGCCTGGCTGAGGCCTGTCCCCGAGCACAGGGGAGCTCCCCAAGCAGTGCAGTAAAACCTGCGGTGTGTTCGGAAGTTTGGAAGAGTTTTGGAATGGGACTGCAAGACTTGGATGAGATCTGGCGCGATTCCTTCCAGGCCTGGTGCTGTGCAGGGAGATCAGATCAGAAGAGCCCACGCACTCTCTGTGCAGCCCAGGGCAAGTGCGGTCCCATCCTGGGGTGTACAGAGGGAGAACCCTTCCATGGCAGATGCTCCTTCACCAACTTCTCCTTCCTGTGAGGCCACTGACACCTGCCCCTTTCCGAAAGCGGATCTTGGCCTGCAGATCCCTGGGTGCGCAGGGCACAATAGTGCTGCTAGGGGACAGCTGAGGGCCCCTTGCCCAGAGCTTGGCCTGGCCTAGAGGCACCCCCACCCTCCCTCCCTTTCCCGCCCCAGGTTTTTGCACAGCTCAGGAAGCTTCCTGCGCCAGGGTGTCTTGCACAGCACAGAGGTACAGGGCAGCGTCGGAGACCTTGACTTCCTCCAGTCGCAGGAGGCTGTATTTCCCCGTGGTGTTCAGCCATGTGGTGAATCGGCCACTCTCCCTGGGGCCAGCTGCTGCCTGATATGAGACCAGCTGGGGGGCTTGGCCTCTCCTCTGCTGGTACCAAGAGGTACCAGCATTAGAGGTTGAGGTCTGATAGGTGCAGGTAGTCTGGAAGGTGCCCCTCTCCTGCACTGTGACTGGTCCCTCTTGCTGTGTGACGGTGGTCTGGCCCATGGCATCTGGAAGAAAGCAAGAGTCAGGGACTGTGCAGGGAAAAGGCTTCAGGATGCAACCCCCCCAGGGAAGAAGGCTCCCTCTCCCTTGCTCTGCAGCAAGGTAGTGAGTAGTGGTTTGGGGCAGGAGCTTGGCGTTTTTGGCTCAGTGTTGATCCCGCGCCGTGATAATCCCACCACCTCCTGCCAGGATGCCCCTGGAAGAGAGCTTTGCTGTGCCCCTGCTCCCAGCTCCACGCTCTCCTGTCTTGCCAGGCCCTTGTGTGCCAGGGCCAGAACACCTGGAGTGCGGTGAGGGCTCCGGGGAGGTGCTACAAAAAGTTCCATCCTGCCCTCCCTCACGTGCCACCTCGCGTGTCTCCCCAGTAGTGGGAAATGAGGAAAAAGGAAGCCCTGGCTGTGTTGTCATGCATGGAAAAAAAGGGGGTGGCCAGGGCATGCTGCATTACATGTGCCAGCCAGGTGACAGACTGGGACACCCGAGTAATGTCAGTGGGATGAGAGCTTTCCAGCACCAGAGCTGCATCAGCTCTGGAAAATCCTGTATATCTGGGTTGCAAGGCAGTAATTTGGGGCTGCAGACAGCAGAGAGCTTCTGCAAGGACTCGTCTGCAAAACACCGGGCCCGGATGGATCAGAAAACAGAGGCAGGGAGACATGGATGGCTGGGGAGAGAAAAGCTGGAGAAGGCGGTCTTAGACGGTCCGGGGATGAGGGGTTCCTTTGCTGTCTTATCTTTTCTTGTCCAGCAGTAACAGCATCTTCAGAAAACAGGTGCAAAAACACCCATGCGATCTGCTATTTCCCAACATTTGTCCTGTTTTCCAGAGCAGATCCCTTCAGAGACCTGGTGAGGAGGTGAGGGTGTCCTGAGGAGAAAGAGGAACTATGGCAAGAGTAGAAGGCAGTGCTTACCGAGCGATTTCCCCAGGAGGGCAGCGAGGACCAGGTACCCGAGGTACATGCTGAGAGCGACCCTCCTGTTTGTGTGTGAGAGAGTCAGAAAAGCACCTCCCAGCCTTGAGAGAGCTGAGCTGCCGGAAATGACTCTGTGGGGGGAGCAAAGCAGGAAAGAAGGAAGAGAAACGGTTTGTTCTTATCATGCCTGAAACGTGCTGTCTGCAGTTCTCCCTCTTCTGGCAGCGACACCTCTTCTGGTGTTGCAGCTCCGGCAACAGCCTGCTGAATGTCTTCACGATGCAGGCAACCTGGGGGCTCTGGGTGCCCCATGGTAGGAAGGGGCTGCTCCTGGCCTGATGTCCCCGTGGAGTCCTCACCTCCCCAGACAGAAATGCACACCACTGCTTGGTCCTTTGGGGATTTCAGGGGTTTTCCCCACGGGGGTTTCTCGCCTTCCTCAGGGTCTGCAGCTCTCTGGAGATGGTGCTGTTTCTTCTGGGCACAGATGTCGCCATCATTTCTACCACTCTACCCTTTCCTTCCTCTGCTGCCTGGGAACAACACCTCTGCCTGGAATCCCCAGAGATAATTGGGACCCTGCACTTCTGGGAGGGATGAGTAGTTCTGGGAGGCGAGTGAGGGGAAGCGCAGAGCTGCAGTGGGAGTGCCAGAGTGGACCTGGGAAGGCAAGTGTAGGCAAGCTAGAGAAGTTGGCAGTGTGGACTTGCGTTTGTGCAGACAGTGACCGCATGTCCTTGCTTAGGATGCAGTGGAGAGGAGAGCTTAGCGGTAGGGCTGAGATTTCTGTGGCAAGGACGTCTAGAGAGATGATGGCCTCGTGTCTAAAGCACGCCCACCATGCTTGGAGGTGCAATCATTGCTCTGTCCCAGGCTCCCTAGCAGCTGCCCAAGAGCTGAACACTCAAGGCCAGGGCCAGCATTCAGGTAGGAGCCTAACGGACAGCTCATGCAGGCTGCGAACAGTCAAAAGGACACGAAGGAGGCTGCTGAGGACCCCCATCTCTTTGTCCCTCCTAGAAATAGCAACCAGACAAGCCATCCCCCAGCAAGGGAGAAGTGTCCCTGGTGTCTCCTGTCCTCTAGCACCCAGCCAGACACAGGGGCCTGCACCTACCTCTGCAGGAGATGGAGAAGGGATCCTTGCACCTACCCATGCCCACCCTGGCCCTCCAGACTGTCTGGACGTAGGTAGGACCAGGCACAGACAGAAGTGCCTCGACCCAGGTGTCCAGCTCAATATCCCCACGGGGGGTTTTCTTTCCCTCCTCTCCCTCGCAGAGGAGGCTCCTCAAGGGAAACGTCTCTGTGAAGGGCACTTGCTGCAGGAGCTCCTCACACAGAGACGGAAACACTCCCTCCCACTGGCAGGGGGAAGAGATCCCAAGCGGAGCCCTGTTTTTTGCAGAGAGTCTCTCTCTTCACTTGCCCGCATACACAGCCTCCCACTGCTTGTGCCACCCTGTCTCAGGCCCTCACTACCTAGGCAAGCACAAGGGCTACCCACTCTTAATCTCTTCCCATGAATGCCTCCAACAAGGATCCTTCATCAGTTCTCACGCGGGGCCTTTTGCTAAAACGGTAAGCAGGAGCTGCAGAAGGCAGGGTTTCAGCACAGCCACTCTCATTCACAGCCCTCCTCTCCTACGGACTTCAGCTGAGGCCTGTTCAGCTGAGGCCACGGAGGGGTGGTGAGCTGCGCTCTGCTCTCCCAAGCCTGTAAACCTGCCAGCAGTTCCCTGATAGGCGGTTACAAAGGCCAGCTGACACAGGGGAGAGGGCTGAACCTCTTCTCTCTGCCTCTGAGGCTCATGAAATGTGAGCTGCTGGAGGCGCAGGGAGTTTCCCAGGGGCAGCCGGTGCCCGGGACTCTCCTCTCAGAGGAGGAGGCTGCCCAGACGCTGTGCCCATGCCCCTGCCCCCGCCCCTGCCCCACAGGCCCGGCCAAGGCAGAGGCAGCACCGGGGACTGGCGGGGGCAGGGAGCGAAATGCGGGTGGGGGAGCGGGAGCCGTGGGGAGGCGGCGAGAGGGACAAAGGGGCCGGCAGGAGCGGGAGAGCCCCTAGCGGAGCGGGAGCGACGTGGGGAGTCGCCACTCACCCACGGCCGGGCCGAGCTGAGACAGCGGCAGGGCCGAGGCAGGCCCTGTGGCCACGTCCCGGCATTGCTCGCCCCTCTCTGCCCGTGCCCCGGAAAGGCCGAGGCATAGCTGGGCTGGGCTGGGGCAGGCCGCGGGAGGGTCGGCGAGGGGCAGGGAGCCCGTCCTGCAGGCTGGTGGACGGGCTGGGACCTTCCTGGTGGTGGCGAGAAAGGCCCTGCATCCCTGGGTCCCGAGACCTGGCTCCAGGGCTGCGAGGCCGGGTCGGGCTGCAGGGCACTTTGGCCGGGGCGACGGGGCCGGGCGCTGCTAGCGGCGGGGGAGGCAGGGGCTCCCAGCACTCAGGCCGCTCCTGCGGCAGCTGTGCCCGGGCAGCAGCTCGGCCCGGTGGGCTTGCCGGCGCCCTATTTCCCCGGGGGAGCCAGCGGGGCAGCGCATGAGTGGGCGGCACCGCCGTTCCCGGGCCAGGCGGGGACGCACAGGCAGCGGCTCCGGCACCGTGACCACTACACCAACGGCTCCGCCCCTCGTGGTCGAGCGGCACTTCCCTCTGCCCGCCCGTGCCTCCGGCCCAGCGCCCTCCGGCTCCTCTGCTCCTGGCTCCAGCGCCCCCCGCCCCCCGCACAACGTGCTGCCCCGCTCCCGGCCGCAGCGCTGTCCACTGTGCCGAGAGCAGACAGGGTCCCGGGCACGCACAGCGTCCCGCCGCTTCGCCGCAGCGGGGCGGGGCGCGGCGGGCCAGGTTGGGGTTCGTGCACAGCGACAGCGGCGGCTGCCAGGCTCTCGCCGCGTCTCCCAGGGCGCACTAATACAGCGTGGCGTCCTGCCGCTGCGCCCGGGCGAGGCGCAGGGCGCCACAGAGGCGCTCGGCGGCCGTGAGCGCGGGGCCCGCCTCTGACACCCGTTGCTATCAGCTGCGGCCATCGGTGCGGGCGCTGCCGCGACCAGGAGGAAGTTTGGCGCCCCTGCCCGTTGGCGTGTGAGCAGGCGGGGATGGTGCGGGTGCCGGCGGCCTCGCTGGCCTCTGCCGACGGCTCCTGCTGCACCGGGGCTCCCTGCTGCCGCAGCCCCTGCCGAGAGAGAGAGAGAGGGGAGAAGAAAGTCACGTCGGCAAGCGCTTTCCTGCCCACAAAGGAGGGGTGCGGGGGGTGGGCTGAAAGGAAGGCTGAAGAGAGGAAGGCTCGCAACGAGGAAGGGCTGTAGTGGGGCGGGCACAGCTGCCTCGGTAGGTGCAGGCAGCGCGGAGGAGCAAGGGAGACGTGAGAGCTGGCTGCTCGACAGCATGGCCGGGGAGAGGAGGTGTGCGAAGGAGCCGTTGGGCCAGAGGCGAGAGTGGGGCAGGGGGAGGGGGAGCCGGCCGTCCTGGAGTTTCTTAGCCTAGAAGGTAGAAATATATAAGTTTTACAGGGCAGCAGATACAGTACCAACTGCAACACTGATGAATAAATGCAGGACAATTTGCTTTTGAAGGAATGTTTCCTGCAGAAGAAACAAGGAGTTTCCAGGCCCAAGCAACGCTCTGGACAGCCCTGGGGCTTTCCTGGTGGGAGGCAGGATTTGGGGCCTATGCTGGGGCAGGGCAGCTGCACCAGAGCAGCTGGTGCTTTGCAGCAAAGGCAAAGTGCGTTTGTATGTCCTGGGCTGCCTTGCAATGCTGCAAACACTGGGTGCCATGCGAGCCTCGGTTGATCCTGTTTTTTTGCCTGGCCCATTTCTCTTGCTTGCCTTTGGCCCCACAAATAAAAGATGCCCACACATGGTAAAGAAAGCAAGCTGCTTCTCTGGGGAGAGCGTAACAGTGAGGTGAACTTGCAGCACAAGGCCAGGGAGGGCTGTGCTGGACCGGGGAAAGCTAGTGTCCAGGTAGGGGAAGATTCTAGGAGTGCCTCGGGCTGTGCACCACACTCAGGGGTGCTCCGTGTGTAGAGTACGGAGCATTTGGGAGCGTGCTAAAAATAGAGCCATGCCCTGCAGGAGGCCCCCACCTCTGCTATGGTCTCCAAGAGCAGAGCAGAGCAGAGATCAAGGCCACAGAGCAAACGGATTAGCTGGAAACTGCTGGTCAGGTGGTCCGCAGACACCTCTGAAATACCCGCCTGCCCTCCACACAGGGACACGGAGCCCCCACCCTGCTCCTGCCTCTGCCCCTGTCCCTGCCTTGCAGCTGACCGTGACCCTACCCCTGCCCTGCTCTGGCCTTCTGCCCTGCTCAGCAAGGCCGGGGCAGGCAGCAACAGGGAGTCCCCCATGAAGCGGCCCTGCCTGCCCCAAGGTCAGCCTTGCAGCATGAAGAGCATCTCCCCCAGCACCGTCTCCACCACCTGGGCTGGGAGACCATAACCACGCCCACACGGCCATGGCCCAAAGCAGGCCCAAAGCACTGAGCCAGTGGGGCCACCTCAGGCACAGCGCCATGGCCTGGGCAAGCCCCCGGGGACCCAGGCTGTCCAGTAGCGCTGCTCCTGACTGATATCCCCACCCCAGGAATGCCTGGAGGACCCTGCAGAGGCAGACAGAGCACGGTCAAGCCCGGCCAATGGGCGGGGCGAGAAGGGCTGAGGGTGCCAAAAACAAAGCAGGGATCCTGCCCTGCCTGGGATCTTATGGCCATGCCACAGCACAGGGTCACCTGGGACAAGCATACAGCAAGCAACAGCTCTCTGCATGTGACCCAGCAGTTTCCTGGGAATAGAGAGAAGCCTCCACGCTCTGCATGTCCTCACCTGGAGAGAGGGAGAAGATGCCACAGCTGCAGGCACCGAGAAGGCTGTTGTTCTGGGTGTTCTCCAGGACTGGCCTCACTTTGCTGCCGGGAGGCAGAGGCTCTCATTGCACACAGGGCTGGAAGCGCTACTCTGAAACCCGCCAGTGTGGATGTGTCTATTGAGGCGGTAGGGCCAGCAGTGGCCCTGCTGCTGGTCGTGGAGCCCTATGGAGAGGTTCCTCCTCTGCCAGGAATATATAGGCTCAGGACAGAGCGGACAGTCTAGGCCAGTGTGGCGTGACACCTTCTCCTCTTCCTGCCTCCCCTCCTGAGCAAATATCTGGGAGAGTGGGAAGCCCCACAGTCAGGCTGAGAGCAGGGCATGGCAGAGGCCCTTCAGGCAACACCGTCCCACTGCTCCCAGGGTGCCGAGCGCCTCCAAGCCTGGACAACTGCAGGTGGGATTGGGCTACGAGGAGGCCATAACCAAGGCAGTTGATGGGGAAGGTAGCTCCTTGCAGTGATGGAAAGCATGCAGAGATGTATAGGCACAAGCCAACAGGCACTCAAAGACACATGCATGCACGCACATGCATAAGAACCCATAGGCCTGCATGCAGTCCATCACACCTTCTAGTACACAAACACAGTCCCACAAACACTAGTGCATAAGATCACACGGCAGGGGAGGGAGGGAATGCCAAGAGGACCTCCCAGAGGAGGAACTGAGGAAAGAGGACTGGAGTGCTGTGTGCAGGACAAGGCCCCAGACAAGCTGACAGCACTCTTTGACGACTCTGAGGGACTGCCTGCCCCAGAGAGAGGAGGAAGACCAACAGGTCGGCAGATTTCTCCTGAGAGCTGCATTAGGAAGAAGAGACATGAAACCCAGCAGTGCAGCTCGCCTGCCTGCGCAGGTGAGCATTAGTGGCCACTGGAGGGAGCTGGGAGGGAGGAGGAGAGAAGGATGTGTCACGTCCTCACACACAGGAGGCCTTGGGCATCCATCCAGGGACTGCAGGGTGAGGAGCAACTGCACCCCTTCCTGAGAATGGGACTACAAACAAGGCCACGGGAGTGTCCCAGGGTGCGACATTCCCAGGGAGAGGAATGTCACAGCCCTTTTCTGCTCCTCGCCCTGTCAAAATCTCCCTGCCCTACAAGGACTGCTGAAAGGAGGGTGCTTGTCAGCCCCTACAGGAGGCACCAGTGGCAGGGACTATTGTTCAGTCAGAGCCCTGACTGAATGAGCCCTGATGATCCGGCACTCCTGGTTTCAGCCTCTAGAAAGGTCTGGGTGAATAAGTCTCTGCTGCAAGAGCTGCTTTCACGCTAATGCCCTCCTGTGGTCAGCCTGCACTGAGGTGGAGTGGGGTGGTGGGCGGCGAAGGCTGTCCCAGGGGCTGTCAAGCACACCAGGAAGCCTTGGTCCATGTCCTTTGCTCCTCCCCACCTCAAGGATTTTCCCCTTTCCAGGGGCCAGGGCTCCAAGTCCCAGGGAAGAAGATTTGTGCTGGCACCCTTATGTTCTCAAGACGTGCATCCTGCCCTTGATTTGGGAAGAAGCCCTGTGCAGCGAGGGAAGAAGTTTTGGGCGCGGGACTGCAAGACTCAAGGGAGTCTCCTACCAGTTCCTTCCGGTCCTTGGTGCTGTACAGACAAGACACATCAGAGCAGCCCACATGCTCTCTCTACAGCTCACAGCAAGCATAGTCCCATCCTGGGGTGTAGGGGGACAACAGAGGCTCTTTCACCAGCTGCTTCTTCCTGTGAGGCCATTGACACCAGTCCCTTTCAGAACGAGGATCTTGGCCTGCAGATCCCTGGGTATGGAGGGAAAAGAGCGGTACCAAGGGAGAGCTGAGGGCTCCTGCCTCAGAGCTTGGCCTGGCCTAGAGGCACCCCTGCCCCCTTTCCCGCCCCAGGTTTTTGCACAGCTCAGGAAGCTTCCTGCGCCAGGGTGTCTTGCACAGCACAGAGGTACAGGGCAGCGTCGGAGACCTTGACTTCCTCCAGTCGCAGGAGGCTGTATTTCCCTGTGGTGTTCAGCCATGTGGTGAATCGGCCACTCTCCCTGGGGCCAGCTGCTGCCTGATTTGAGACCAGCTGGGGGGCTTGGCCTCTCCTCTGCTGGTACCAGAGCAAGTTATTAAAATAAGAGGTCTGATAGGTGCAGGTGGTCTGGAAGGTGCCCCTCTCCTGCACTGGGACTGGTCCCTCTTGCTGGGTGACAGTGGTCTGGCCCATGGCACCTGGAAGAAAGTGAGAGTCAGGGACTGTGCAGGGAAAAGGCTTCAGGATGCAAACCATGACAGGAGGGAAAAGCCTCAGCGGGGAAGGCTCCCTCTCCCTTGCTCTGCAGCAGGAGCCTCAGGGCTGGGCACAGCAAGGTGGTGAGTGGTTTGGGGCAGCAGCGCAGAGTTCTTGGCTCCGTGTGGATCCCGCAGCATGATTATCCCCTCACCTCCTGCCAGGATGCTCCTGGAGGAGAGCTCTGCTGTGCCCCTGCTGCCTGCTCTTCTGCTGTCCAGAGTCCCAGGGAACGTCCTGCCATGCCTGGCCTTTACGTGTTGGCACCAGGACATCTTCAGTGTGGTGAGAGGCCCACACAGGGTGCTGTGAGAAAGTTACATCCTCCTTCCAAAATCCTGCCATCTCAGATGGTTCCTGTGTCCCGGAGTGCATGGTAAACCAAAGCTCGAGGGAGGCAAAAGGAAGCCCCGGCAGTGCCGACGTGCAGGAGGAAATGAGTGGTCCGGGCAGGCTGCGCTACTTGTGCCAGCCAGGAGAGAGACTGCGACAAGCTAATAACGTCATGCCTGGGCCTGCAGCAGCCTTCATAAGATCAGGTTTTTTGCGTTGCAAAGAGAGAAATTTGGGACTGCAGGACAACTAAGAGACCCACGGCAAGACAGTTGTGAAACATTGGTCCCAGATGGGTCAGAAGAGAGAAGCAGACAGAGGTGGATGGTTGGCGAAAGGAAATTGGGAGCCGGTGGTTCACAGGGATCAGGACAGGTTTCTCCTCTCTCGGTCTTCCCTTTTCTTCTCCAACAGTAACAGTGCCCTGAGACTATTTGTGGGAAAGCACACACGAGCCAACACCTCCCAGCATTTTCCCACTATACAAGACCATCTCCCTGCAGAGACATAGAGCCAGGAAGGGGCTAGGGTTTCCCATAGACAAGAGGAATTATGCCTCAAGTAAAAGTCAGTGCTTACCCAGTGGTTGCCACAGGAAAGCAGCGAGGACGAGGTACCCGAGGTGCATGCTGAGCCCGACCCTCCGGTTTGTGTGTGAGAGAGTCAAAAAACCACCTCCCAGCCTTGAGGGAGCAGAACTGCCGGAAATGACACCACTAAGGGAGCAAAGAAGGAAGCACGTTTTCTTTCACCGCGCCTGAAAAGCCCCTGCTGTGGCTTTCTCTCCTCCACCATTGTCTTTGCCTCCCCAGCTACAAATGCTTGCTCTTCTGCACACTACTGCTTGGCCCTTTGGGGGTGCAGGGCAGTTGCCTCACTGGGGTTTCACATCTTCCTCCGTGGTCTCTGCTTCTCTCTGGATAGTGGTATTTCTTCTACGAGCAGGCTTCCCCACTGTTGCTACCGCTTCTCCCCATTCCTTCCTGTGCTGCCCAGGAACCACAGCTCTCTGCAGAATCTCTAGCAGGCTGAATGGGAAGCGCTGCTCCGACCTACGCCTGGGAGTCTGACTGTGTGCTGTGCAGGGGGGATAGCCTGCAACCCCCGAGAGGAACCAGACTCCAGTAGGGGCTGTAGGACTGCCACAAGTCCCGACGTGACAAAATCATCTTATTGCATGGGTGAAGGGCTGAACAGTGAGCAGAGACCAGGATGCGGGATTAACAGTGTGTTGTCCCCAGCCCTACCCCAACCCCCGCACCCCCACCCCCACCAGGGAGCACATGGAGCACTCAGCAGGGTGCTGCAATGTGAGGGAGTGAATGGGGCAGCCCTGCGCCCTGGAGCAGGAAGTGGATGGGAAGGGGTGTGGGCAGGAGGGACCCCAACCTTTTCAGAACCGCTGTATGCACTAGTCACAGCAGAGATAACAATTTCTGCTCATTCTGCTTAAGTCTACATGGGGCTATGTTTTCAAAGGAAGGACAGTAATAATTCTAATAACGACTGCCTGCATTCCCCCCAAGAAGAGAGGCACTAAAGCCAGCAGGATCTCTTGGAAAAAGCACTAGGTACAGAGGGGCAAAGTAGTTCCCAGAAATGGGGTGACCAGCTGTTTTCTGGTGGGCAGAGAAACCCACACCGACTCTGGGACGCAAGACCTTCCCCCAGCTGAGGGCTGGTGTCTCCCCTGGCCTGGAGGAGAGACATGAAAAGGAGTGGGACTGCTCAGAGGCAGGGGCTGGCAGCGGGTGGAACAGGGAATCTTGTCCAGCATCTGGCTGATGGGTCTTGCTCACATCCTGCGGGGTTAGCTGATTCCCACATGCAGGGCTAGGGAGGGATATTCTTTCCGTGTGCCTCTTTGGCCAGGGGGCAAAACCACAAGAGCAGTTGTGCCTCCTACCAAGAGCCCGCTTCCCCAACTGGGGCCATGAGCGGAGACAGCGGGAGGAGGAACAGGGAGAGAAGCAGGTAGGATACCTCTCCTACGGACTTGCTCCAGTGGTCCAGCTAGTTTGAGCACAGGATTTTGTGAGCTTGGTTTGGCTTGTGTATGCTGCAGTCTTCAATGGGTCTGCCTCCAGTCCTGTCTCCCCTGGAACCCATGTCTGATTTATTGGAACCTTTTCCTCATCCAAGGCCCTGGTTCTAGAAACAGCTCTAAAAGTCACACCAGCGCGTGCCTCTCGACATTTTCCCCTGCCACACAGGCTTGGCAGGCAGAGACCAAACCTCACCACAACCCCCGGGTGCTGTTGCTGGGCAGGCTTCAGCTCAGGGCTTCTTGCAAACAGTGGCAGGGAGGGATCCACTCCCCAGAGCAGCCCACAAGCCTTTCTATGCAATGCTGCATGGCGTACACACCAGTGTGGGCTCAGCGCACAAAAATAGACAGCACTGTCCTGGAGCTCGGCATCCTGCACATGCAGAAGCACCAGGGAGCTCTCAGCAGACAGCGCAGAGGAGAACCTCCCTGAATCCACATGAGGTTTGGAATTGTCCACACGCAGCAGCATCTGAGGGGCCTGGGTCAGGAACCGCTGGTACCAGAAGACGTAGGGATAACGGCTGCTGGTGGAGAAATTGCAGCGCAGTGTTGCACTGTGTCCTGCCTGGACGGTCGTTTCTGGTGGGAACTGGAACACAGAGTCCTTTTGTGCATGACCTGTGAAGCCAGGAAGGCATTTTGGCTCTGCTTATCCGTGTGGCCATTTATTGACTACTTCATCAGCTCTCTTGCTATCCCCGTTCTCCATCTGACCTCTCATATCATGCAAAATGCTGAGCTGTGCATCTCTGCATGCTTCATCTTGCAGGCTCTGGTCACTCCTCACCTCACACCCTAGACGATCCTACTTTCCAGCAGTATCCTGCGGGCTTTGAGTCCATCAGTTGTCTTCCTGTCAGTCCCTGAGCTGTATTAACTGTTGGTCTCGCCTTCAGCAAGACAAGCGATGAACTGTTCCTCCCCTGCCTCTGATCGTAACTGCTTACGGTAACGTTTTCGCCAAACTACACACCACATAATCCGTCCTTGACCTGTCCTTGTACAGCATTTGAGTTTCTTGCACTGAGTTAACCTTCTCTATATGTCCTTCCGGGATTACACCCAACCCTACACAGATCTGTAGCATTTTACCCAATACATCTAGGAGAAAAGATCCTATAGGCAGTATTGGGCTAGCATCTAGCATCTCTCTCCTTCCAATTGCAGATGCATTAACAGTGCGCGCAAGAATGCAACTTTCTACAACACTAAAGCGTAGTCTTAGTCCTCCTTTGATGCCCATTCCACCTGGCATAGTGCAGGTTATTAGCGATGTCCCATCTGCAACCCCCGCCTCCCTACAGAAACACTGCCAGTTACCTGGAGGGTCAGGACTCACATCCCCCGCTTCCACCCCCGACAGCACAAACTCTTGCCCTGCTCCTCCCCAGCCTGCAAGTTGTGTCTCACCAAAGTCTGCCAGTCCCACCAGGGCTGCCAGGAAAATCAGGGCCATGTCAAGCTCTCCTCTTCACGGGGTGACCAGGGACCTTCCAGAATGAGCGAGCTGAAGCTTGCGGGTTCCTGCCTTCTCCTCCCTCTGCCAGCTCAAAGCAGCCTCCAAACCTCAGCCCAGAGGGTGGAGCAAAGCTCCCTCACTGCTGCTTCAGATAGGCTTCCTTGAGGCCCACACCTCTACCACAAGACGGCTCTCTGGAGAGATCTTGGGCTAGTGCTGAAAGCGCTCAGCAAAGGAATCCAACTGCAGGAATCCTTGCTGGGCCCCAGGCTCCCTAAATCCAGGGCCATGCCTTTTCAGCGCCGGAGGTTTGGTACTTGTACGGTTAAGCCACGTGCGCAGTTTACTTCCTCTGAAGTCCAGGCCGTGTTGCCAAAGGGACTGTAGGACCATAATGGACGGTTAAGGTAGGCTGTGGTCAGGCAAGAGGGACACAGAGGAGGCTCCTGCGGCCTTCCTTCTCTTTTGGCCCTCCTGAAGATCGCAACCTGCCCCACCATCATACAGCAAGGGACAAGCACCCCAATGATCTTCTCCTGCCATCCGGCACCCAGGCAGACCGAGGCACCCCCAGCCAGTTCTGGAAAGGACAGGAAAAGCAACCCTTGCGTGCCCCCGTGTCCACCCTGTCCCAAGGGAGAGTCTGGGTGGAGACAGGACCATGCACAGGCAAAAGCGCCTGGACTCAGCTGTCTGACACTCTGTCCCCAGGGCGTTTTTCTCTTCCTTCTCCCTTGGCCACAGAGGCGGCTGGCTCCTCAAGAGAAATGTCTCTGAAAAGAGCACTTGCTGCAGTGTTGTAGAAAAACTCTACTTGCAGCAATTTAGTTCAAACAGCCTTTATTCACACACGCGCGCGCACACACGCTGGCAGCTGCAAGGGAAGCATGTCCAGTGCACAGCTCAGACAGAGGACCGCCTGATTAGCATAAGTAGATGACTTCTATGCCTTTCTTCAGGGTGGTATGGTCACTATCTGACACTCTCTGACTGGCGACACATATAAAGTAAAGAACAGAGAGAATGGATTCTTCTACTAGAAAACTCCACAGCTTCTAGTCAGTTCTACCCAGTTTGAATTCCTGGCGAGCCAGGCAGGAGTGAAGGAGTTGATGCAAATTTGCGGAGTTCTTCTTTGTTCTACCTTAATACGGCAGTGATTAGGAAAACGGAGTCAGTCTTGCCACTATTGACTCTCTGTTACTTCCATAGCAGAAGTCACCCATGCAGGGACAGACACACTCCCTGAATCCGGTAGGGGGAGGACACCCCAGTATAACCTTCTCTTTTACAAACGATGCCTCTCTATCCAGAGCACAACTCCCAGAGGCGGCAGACAGACACAGCAGTTTGTGCAGCAGTTTGCGCAGAAGGCAAGAAGGCACCTTCGTTTCTCCTGGCAGTGTGTGCTTCCTCAGGTACGGTCAGGACACGCTGCAGAGCACGTTCCCCAGTGGTGGTTGGAGTTGCTACGTCACCTGTGTGTGAAGCTTCAACCCAGACAGACCCTCTGACAGCAGATGCAGCTCTTCAGCTGTCAAGCTGCAGGGAGTGCCTAGGGCCTCTCCGTGAGGCCTGGACTGACAGTCAGCTCTCCTGCAAGAAGGTGTGCTGCGGTTGATCAGTGGTATCGCCAGGTAAAGGAGTTACGGGAGGAAGTCAGTAGGCTGCGTAGCATCCAAGAAGGTGAGCAAGAGATAGAGAGGGTATTCTCGGAGACCGTGCAGCTCCAGGAGTCCCCACTCCCTACTGCAGCGGAGTTGCCAGAGGGCTCTGTACCGTGTGAAATGGTACCTCATAACACTGTTGAAGAAGGCTGGAAACTGGTCACTTCTCGTAGAAGGAGAAAGGCTCTCGCTCCTCCTCAAGACTTTGTTCCTTTGAGGAACAAGTTTAGCACCCTGCAGGCTGAGGAGGAGCTGGGCATTTCTTCAAGGGAAGCTACTGGCCTGACAGACCCCGTGCCAAGTGGGAACACCCGGAAGAAGCGGCGAGTGATTGTTGTGGGTGACTGCCTGCTGCAGGGGACAGAGGCACCTATCTGCCGACCTGACCTCTTGTCTGGAGAGGTTTGCTGCCTGCAATTCGGGGGCTCGAATAAGAGATGTCATGGAAAGAGTGCCAAGGCTTGTCCATGCAGCAGACTACTACCCTCTGCTGCTCTCCCATGTGGGCACTAACGACACCAAGGGCAAATTGGATACCATCAAACAGGATTTCCGAGCTCTGAGGACGGTGGTCAAGGGTCTGGGAGCCCAGGTCACTTTCTCCTCAGTCCTGCCTGTGAGGGGGAAGGACGGGAGGAGGAGTAGACGGGTTTTCCAGGTTGGGCAGCCTGGTAAGGAGGGCTTTAAACTAGGAAAGATGGGGGAAGGGCAGTGTTATAGAGACAGGGTAGTCAGTAAAACGCTGCTCAAGCCAGGATGCCTCCAGCAGGTGCATGCAGCCAGGGGAGTCAGCACAGGACATGCCTATGGAGGATCCTCTTGCACCTCTCCTGAGAAATCTGCATGCTCAGTTGCCTCTCTGAAATGCCTGTACACCAATGCACGCAGCATGGGGAATAAGCTGGAAGAATTAGAGATGTGTGTGCGGTCGCAGGGCCATGATCTTGTTGCAGTTGCAGAGACATGGTGGGATAGCTCACATGACTGGGATGCTGTCCTGGATGACTATGTGCTTTTTAGGCAAGACAGGCCAGGAAGGCGAGGTGGTGGAGTTGCCCTTTATGTGAGGGAGCAAGTAGAATGTGTGGAGCTCTGCCTCGGGGTGGCTGAAGAGCAAGTTGAGAGCCTAGGGGTAAGGATTAAAGGGCAGGCTAACATGGGGGGACACGGCGGTGGGGGTTTACTACAGGCCACCTGATGAGGAAGAAGTCGTCGAGGAGGCCTTCTACAGACAGCTGGAAGTAGCCTCACGCTCACAGGCCCTGGTTCTCATGGGGGACTTCAACCTCCCTGGCATCTGCTGGGAAGACAGCACAGCTAGGCACAAACGGTCCAGGAGGTTCCTGCAGAGGACTGATGATAACTTCTTGACCCAGGTGGTGGAGAAGCCAACAAGGAAAGGTGTGCTGCTGGACCTTGTACTAACAAACAAAGAAGGCCTGGTTGGAGGTGTGAAGGTTGGGAGCAGCCTTGGCTGCAGTGACCATGAGATGGTGGAGTTCTGGATCCTGCGAGGAGGGAGCAGGGCAGCAAGTACAATCGCAACGCTGGACTTCAGGAGAGCTAACTTGGGCCTCTTCAGGGACCTCCTTGGAAGAATCTCGTGGAGTAGGGCCTCTTCAGGGAAGTGGGGTCTGGGAGAGCCGGTTAACATTCAAGCATCACTTCCTCCAGGTTCAAGAGCAGTGCATCCCTCTGAGGAAGAAGTCGAGCAAAGTGGGCAGGGGACCTGCATGGATGAGCAAGGAGCTCCTGGCCTAACTCCAACAGAAGAAGGAAGTCTACCGAATGTGGAAAAGGGGACAGGCCACTTGGGAGGAATACAGGGATGTTGTCAGAGTATGCAGGGATGTGAGGAGGAAGGCTAAGGCCCACTTGGAATTAAATCTGGCAAGGGATGTCAAGGACAACAAGAAGGGCTGCTTCAAATACATCAGTAGCAAAAGGAAGACTAGGGAAAATGTGGGCCCGCTGCTGAATGGGGCGGGTGCCCTGGTGACAAAGGATACAGAGAAGGCAGAGTTGCTGAATGCCTTCTTTGCTTCCGTCTTCACTGCTAAGGCCAGCCCTCGGGAATTCCAGACCCTGGGGACAAGAGAGAAAGTCTGGAGAAAGGAAGACTCTCCCTTGGTTGAGGAGGATGGGGTTAGAGATCATTTGGGCAAGCCTGACATCTAGAAATCCATGGGCGCCCCGATGGGATGCGCCCACGAGTGCTGAGGGAGCTGGCGGATGTTGCTGCTAGGCCACTCTCCATCATCTTGGAAAGGTCAGCAGAGATTCACCAAAGGGAAATCATGCTTGACCAGTCGCATTGCCTTCTCTGATGGCCTGACTGGCGGGGTAGATGAAGGCAGAGCAGTGGATGTTGTCTGCCTGGACTTCAGCAAGGCTTTGGACACTGTCTCCCATCACATCCTCCTAGGTAAGCTCAGGAAGTGTGGGTTGGATGAGTGGCCAGGGAGGTGGAGGGAGAACTGGCTGGATGGCAGAGCTCGGAGGGTTGTGGTCAGTGGCGCAGAGTCTAGTTGGAGGCCTGTAGCTAGCGGTGTCCCCCAGGGGTCAGTGCTGGGTCCAGTCTTGTTCAACGTATTCACTGATGACCTGGGTGAAGGGACAGAGCGCGCCCTCAGCAAGTTTGCTGATGATAGTAAAGTGGGGGGAGTGGCTGGCACACCAGAAGGCTGTGGTGCCATTCAGAGGGACCTGGACAGGCTGGAGAGTTGGGCGGAGAGGAACCTCCTGAAGTTCGACAAAGGCAAGTGCAGGGTCCTGCACCTAGGCAGGAATAACCCCATGCAGCAGGACAGGCTGGGGGTTGACCTGCTGGAAAGCAGCTCTGCAGAGAGGGACCTGGGACAACAAGTTAAGCATGAGGCAGCAATGCGCCCTTGTGGCCAAGAAGGCCAACGGGATCCTGGGGGTGCATTAGGCAGAGTGTTGCCAGCAGGTGGAGGGAGGTGATCCTCTCCCTCTCCTCAGCCCTGGGGAGACCACATCTGGAGTACTGTGTCCATTTCTGGGCTCCCCAGTGCAAGAGAGACATGGCATTACTGGAGAGAGTGCAGCGGAGGGCTGTGAAGATGATGAGGGGACTGGAGCATCTCTCCTCTGAAGAAAGGCTGCAAGAGCTGGGCCTGTTGAGCCTGGAGAAGAGAAGACAGCTCCTCCTGAAGGTCATCACTAAGCATCTGGAGGACAAGAAGGTGATCAGGAGTAGTCAGCATGGATTCACCAAAGGGAAATCATGCTTGACCAATCTGATAGCCTTCTATGACGGAATGACTGGCTGGGTAGATGAGGGCAGAGCAGTGGATATTGTCTCCCTGGACTTCAGCAAGGCTTTGGACACTGTCTCCCATCACATCCTCCTAGGTAAGCTCAGGAAGTGTGGGTTGGATGAGTGGACGGTGAGGTGGCTTGAGAACTGGCTGGATGGCCGAGCTCAGAGGGTTGTGGTGAATGGCGCAGAGTCAAGTTGGAGGCCTGTGGCTAGTGGTGTCCCCCAGGGGTCAGTGCTGGGTCCAGTCTTGTTCAATATATTCATCAATGACCTGGAGGAAGGGACAGAGTGCACCCTCAGCAAGTTTGCTGATGATACTAAACTGGGGGGAGAGGCTAACACACCAGAAGGCTGTGGTGCCATTCAGAGGGACCTGGACAGGCTGGAGAGTTGGGCGGAGAGGAACCTCCTGAAGTTCGACAAAGGCAAGTGCAAGGTCCTGCACCTAGGCAGGAATAATCCCATGCACCAGTACACGCTGGGGGTTGACCTGTTGGAAAGTAGCTCTGCTGAGAAGGACCTGGGAGTGCTGGTGGACAACAAGTTAAACATGAGCCAGCAGTGTGCCCTTGTGGCCAAGAAGGCAAATGGTATCCTGGGGTGCATTAGGCAGAGTGTTGCCAGCAGGTGGAGGGAGGTGATCCTGCCCCTCTCCTCAGCCCTGGTGAGGCCTCACCTGGAGTACTGCGTCCAGTTCTGGGCTCCCCAGTCCAAGAGAGACATGGCACTCCTGGAGAGAGTCCAGCGGAGGGCTACCAAGATGATTAGAGGGCTGGAGCATCTCTCCTATGAAGAAAGACTGCAAGAGCTGGGCCTGTTCAGCCTGGAGAAGAGAAGATTGAGAGGGGATCTCGTCAACGTGTACAAGTATCTGAAGGGGGAGTGTCAAGAGGATGAGGCCAGCCTCTTCTCCGTGGTGCCCAGCAACAGGACAAGAGGCAATGGGCAGAAACTGAACCACAGGAAGTTCCATCGGAACCTGAGAAAAACTTTCACTGTGAGGGTGACAGAGCATTGGAACAGGTTGCCCAGAGAGGTGGTGGAGTCTCCTTCCCTGGAGATATTCAAAAGCCGTCTGGATGTGATCCTGGGCAATATGCTCTAGGTGACCCTGCTTGAACAGGGAGGTTGGACTAGATGATCTCCAGAGGTCCCTTCCAACCTAAACGATTCTGTGATTCTGTAAGACTCAGAGGCAATCTCCTCAGTGTGTAGAACTGTCTGAAGGGAGGGTGTCGAGAGGATGGGGCCAGACTCTTCTCCGTGGTGCCCAGCGACAGGACAAGAGGCAACGGGCACAAACTGAAACACACGCAGTTCCAGCTGAACACGAGGAAAAACTTCTTTCCTGTGAGGGTGACAGAGCACGGGAACAGGTTGCCCAGAGAGGTAGTGGAGTCTCCTTGGCTGGAGATATTCAAAACCCGCCTGGACGCGATCCTCGGCAATATGCTCCAGATAACTCTGCTTGAGCAGGGGGATTGGACTAGATGATCTCGAGAGGTCCCTTCCATCCTTGGCCATTCTGTGATTTCTGGGATTTCTGTGATGCATGAGTGCCCGGAGAAGGATCGACGGATCTTTGTATGGCTGCCTGCAGGGACGAATAGGCAGAGAGAGGGGGGAAGGAGGAGGACTGAGGGGTTAGTGGTGAAGAGAGGCTGTGAGAAAGACCGCCAAGCCAAAGGAAAGACATTTTGTTGAAAGTACGTTCCTGCTGTTCTCACAGGCTGAAACCTCCCTCTGAAAAACCCTCCTTCCTAACTCTTAGAACCATGGCAGAGGAGAAAGGATGCTTGTGACCTCCCCGGGTGGCACATGGCCCTACTTGTCATCTCTGCCAGGTATCTCCAAGCCCTAGTGGCTAACAGCCTTGTCACTCTCAGCGTGTGAAGTGACCAGCACCTGCTGACCGCCATGTACTTATTCCTCCGGTAGCCTTTTCTCCTCGGAGATCGCTACATTGCTGTAGGCATAATGCTCCATTACAGCACTAGCCTGAGCAAGAAACGCTGCTTCCTGCTGGCCCTGGGAGCGTGGGTACTGGGTTTTGTGGTCACCTTCTCCCAGGTGGCTCTGCTGCTGCAGGTGCCTTTCTGCACTGAGAACATTGTTGACCATTTCAACTGTGATGCTGAGCCTCTCTTGTGACCTGTTCTGGAAGAAGTCTCATGGAGGCCTGTGGCTTCCTGGCGTGTGTCACCCTACCCCCCAGTGCCAGGGCTGCAGGTCTCTGTGGGGAAGAGGTGAGGCCTTGGTCTCTGAGCACGGCAAGAGATGCCCAGTGCCTGGAGCAATGCTGCTTGGAGCAATGCGCCTGGAGATGGGGGCTGTGCCCTGAACCATGGGCAGGAGGATCAGGAAGGAAATTTTGCCTAGGCCCTGGATGCCAGACTCCTAATTCGAGGCCACCATGGCATTCAAGAGTTCCTCCTCTGCACGCATGGGCGCTTGAGGGAGGCCCAACCTCTGCACCCATGGGCGCTTGAGGGAGGCCCAACCTTTTAATGGCTACCTTAAGCCAAGGGTGGAGGGCCAACAAGAAATGGTCAGGTATCATAGAAAAGAAAAGTTAAATAGCATTAATAGTGAAGCTGGGTGTCAAGGCACCACGGAGCAATCGTGGGGGTTTGCGAACCGGTCTCTGTCCTGGGGCTGCCCTGGCACATGAGGGTGGTGAGCCCACACGGAGTGGCAACAGTCCTTTCCTCTGCCCCTTCCCATGTTGTGGAATTCCCCCTGGCTATGATGACACAATGGAGGGGAGGGGAAGCTGAGTGGAGGCTGTGATCCATCCCCAAGGCTCTTCTGGCCTTCCCCACTCCCGTCATTCCTCGCCGACGTCTTCTGCCCAAGCCTCCTCCCCCAGCACAGCTCCCATTCCCAACAGCCCGTGGGGCCACTGACCTCGCAGGGCCAAGGGGGCGTTTTTGGGGCAGAGATGCAGCAAGGCAAGGATTGATGGCCACAGGCTCTGGCGTAGCCACAAAGGCCTTCCTCAGCTCCAAGGCACAGCGTTCAAAAGAGGCTCCTCTGCAGTGAGTCCCTCCCTCTCATTCCTCTGGGAGTGATGAAAGGTCCCCCCTTGAGCTCCCACCTTATCCCCCGCCCTGACCAATGCCTTTTTTCCAGGGGCAGCCTGGGAGAGGGTCCACAGAGGGAAAGAGCACACAGAGGCCAGTACACATTGATGAGAGGGGCAGGATCACCTCCCTCCACCTGCTGGCAACACTCTGCCTAATGCACCCCCAGGATCCCGTTGGCCTTCTTGGCCACAAGGGCGCATTGCTGCCTCATGCTTAACTTGTTGCCCACCAGCACTCCCAGGTCCCTCTCTGCAGAGCTGCTTTCCAGCAGGTCAACCCCCAGCCTGTCCTGCTGCATGGGGTTATTCCTGCCTAGGTGCGGGACCCTGCACTTGCCTTTGTCGAACTTCAGGAGGTTCCTCTCCGCCCAACTCTCCAGCCTGTCCAGGTCCCTCTGAATGGCACCACAGCCTTCTGGTGTGCCAGCCACTCCCCCCACTTTACTATCATCAGCAAACTTGCTGAGGGCGCGCTCTGTCCCTTCACCCAGGTCATCAGTGAATACGTTGAACAAGACTGGACCCAGCACTGACCCCTGGGGGACACCGCTAGCTACAGGCCTCCAACTAGACTCTGCGCCACTGACCACAACCCTCCGAGCTCTGCCATCCAGCCAGTTCTCCCTCCACCTCCCTGGCCACTCATCCAACCCACACTTCCTGAGCTTGCCTAGGGGGATGTGATGGGAGACAGTGTCCAAAGCCTTGCTGAAGTCCAGGCAGACAACATCCACTGCTCTGCCTTCATCTACCCCGCCAGTCAGGCCATCAGAGAAGGCAATGCGACTGGTCAAGCATGATTTCCCTTTGGTGAATCTCTGCTGACTACTCCTGATCACCTTCTTGTCCTCCACATGCTTAGTGAGGACCTCCACAATGAGCTGTTCCATCACCTTTCCCGGGATGGAGGGGAGGCTGAGAGGCCTGTAGTTTCCTGGCTCCTCCTTCTTGCCCTTTGGGAAGACTGGGGTGACACTGGCTTTCTCCCAGGCCTCAGGCACCTCTCCTGCTCTCCAGGACCTTTCCAAGATCATGGAGAGTGGCCTAGCAGCAACATCCGCCAGCTCCCTCAGCACTCGTGGGCGCATCCCATCGGGGCGCCCATGGATTTCTAGATGTCAGGCTTGCCCAAATGATCTCTAACCCCATCCTCCTCAACCAAGGGAGAGTCTTCCTTTCTCCAGACTTTCTCTCTTGTCCCCAGGGTCTGGAATTCCCGAGGGCTGGCCTTAGCAGTGAAGACGGAAGCAAAGAAGGCATTCAGCAACTCTACCTTCTCTGTATCCTTGTCTCCAGGGCACCCACCCCATTCAGCAGCGGGCCCACATTTTCCCTAGTCTTCCTTTTGCTACTGATGTATTTGAAGCAGCCCTTCTTGTTGTCCTTGACATCCCTTGCCAGATTTAATTCCAAGTGGGCCTTAGCCTTCCTCCTCACATCCCTGCATACTCTGACCTGTGTCTCCAGTCCTGATGCATGCTGGCGTATCTCCAGCCACAACCAAGCTCTGGAGCCCCATCACCATTGTCCCGCTGGGACAGCACCAGGACCCAGCAGTCCTGAAATGCACAAGTAGGATGCTTTGCTGCCGGCTGAAAGTCTGCGTGCCCTCGCCCAGCTCCTTCCTGCTGGACAGCCTGGGGAGGGCAGCTTCCATCCCTTTGCTCCGCTGCATGTGCCCAAGGGGATTTAGCAGAGGTGTCACCGTGGAGTAGAAGACAGCGACTGTGCTGTCCAAGGGGTGCTGGCACTCTGGCTTCAGGCAGATGAAGACCAGAGGCATGCAATAGGTGGTCACCACGGTGAGGTGGACCGTGCAGGTGCACGAGAGAAGGCACGGCATCTGCTTAGGGCAGAGCAGATCTCCAGCATAGCTGTGATGATGCCCAGGTGGCAGGTGATGGTGAGGCTGAAGCAGGTCATCACCAAGATCCCCACATGCAGGAAGGTCACCCTCTCATTAAGGGTGCTGTCCCCTCAGGCCAGCCTCAGCACGGTTGCGGTGTCACAGAAGATGTAGCCCACCCAGTGCTTTTGGCCATCGGGGAGGTGGAAAGTGAGGTTAGTTTGGAGGGTGGAGGGCAGGCAGCCACCAGCCAGGTCCCTGCTGCCAGGCACACACAGGCCCTGCAGTCCATGAGGGCTCCACACCACAGTCGCTGGCAGGTGGCTAGGACTCAGTGAAAGGCCTTCACCAGGTAGAAGAAGCACTCGGTGCAGCCCAGGAAATGGAAGAGGCAGCCCGGAGACACACAGTCCCTGAAAGACATGAGCCCCTGGTCCCCTGCCATGAGGCTGGCAATGGCTGTAGGCACCACCATGCAAGAGGGGGCCATGTGCAGCCCTATATCAAAGAGCCCAGTCCCAGCTTCTGGAACAACCACAGGAATGCTTTGCTTCAATAAAGGACCCCTCCGACTCCGGTGGTGGTCAAGTAGAGCTCACTGGGGCATCCAGCATACACTGATACCCTTGCTACTTCTAAAACCCCACATTGCAATATAGTCTGTTCTCTATGAGCGATCAGTTACTGACAACATGCATTTACTCCTGACACGGGGATTACTCCTTGAGTCGTGCAGCAGACCCAGAAAGGGGACTATCTAGGTCGAGCTCCCCGTGCCCTTAGGCAGGAAAATTCTCCAGGTTATTTTTAATCCTAAAGGCATCTAAGAGCCCAGCTGGGGTGCTTCAGGCAGGACCGGCATCCCTTCTGACAGAGTGAAACTGAAACCACAGCTTGGAAAGGTCTGCACCTTCACTGTGGCACTGTGCACCTTCACTCTAGAGTTCGGGCAGAGAAAACGAGGTGGCTGCTCTAAGCACCAGGACGCCACAACAGTGTCTCACAACAGGCTCTCCTGCGTCCCAGGCAGCCGAGATGGGATTTCACAAGCACTGCGTTCTTCAAGGTCTGCCACGCGCAGGACAGGAACGGCGCAGCCCTTTTCTGCTCCTCACCCTGCCACGCTCTTCCCCATGGATCTCCAGAGCCGGCAGAGAAATCTCGCCAGCTGCGCCCACCCTGCCTGGCTGAGGCCTGTCCCCGAGCACAGGGGAGCTCCCCAAGCAGTGCAGTAAAACCTGCGGTGTGTTCGGAAGTTTGGAAGAGTTTTGGAATGGGACTGCAAGACTTGGATGAGATCTGGAGCGATTCCTTCCAGGCCTGGTGCTGTGCAGGGAGATCAGATCAGAAGAGCCCACGCACTCTCTGTGCAGCCCAGGGCAAGTGCGGTCCCATCCTGGGGTGTACAGAGGGAGAACCCTTCCATGGCAGATGCTCCTTCACCAACTTCTCCTTCCTGTGAGGCCACTGACACCTGCCCCTTTCCGAAAGCGGATCTTGGCCTGCAGATCCCTGGGTGCGCAGGGCACAATAGTGCTGCTAGGGGACAGCTGAGGGCCCCTTGCCCAGAGCTTGGCCTGGCCTAGAGGCACCCCCACCCTCCCTCCCTTTCCCGCCCCAGGTTTTTGCACAGCTCAGGAAGCTTCCTGCGCCAGGGTGTCTTGCACAGCACAGAGGTACAGGGCAGCGTCGGAGACCTTGACTTCCTCCAGTCGCAGGAGGCTGTATTTCCCCGTGGTGTTCAGCCATGTGGTGAATCGGCCACTCTCCCTGGGGCCAGCTGCTGCCTGATATGAGACCAGCTGGGGGGCTTGGCCTCTCCTCTGCTGGTACCAAGAGGTACCAGCATTAGAGGTTGAGGTCTGATAGGTGCAGGTAGTCTGGAAGGTGCCCCTCTCCTGCACTGTGACTGGTCCCTCTTGCTGTGTGACGGTGGTCTGGCCCATGGCATCTGGAAGAAAGCAAGAGTCAGGGACTGTGCAGGGAAAAGGCTTCAGGATGCAACCCCCCCAGGGAAGAAGGCTCCCTCTCCCTTGCTCTGCAGCAAGGTAGTGAGTAGTGGTTTGGGGCAGGAGCTTGGCGTTTTTGGCTCAGTGTTGATCCCGCGCCGTGATAATCCCACCACCTCCTGCCAGGATGCCCCTGGAAGAGAGCTTTGCTGTGCCCCTGCTCCCAGCTCCACGCTCTCCTGTCTTGCCAGGCCCTTGTGTGCCAGGGCCAGAACACCTGGAGTGCGGTGAGGGCTCCGGGGAGGTGCTACAAAAAGTTCCATCCTGCCCTCCCTCACGTGCCACCTCGCGTGTCTCCCCAGTAGTGGGAAATGAGGAAAAAGGAAGCCCTGGCTGTGTTGTCATGCATGGAAAAAAAGGGGGTGGCCAGGGCATGCTGCATTACATGTGCCAGCCAGGTGACAGACTGGGACACCCGAGTAATGTCAGTGGGATGAGAGCTTTCCAGCACCAGAGCTGCATCAGCTCTGGAAAATCCTGTATATCTGGGTTGCAAGGCAGTAATTTGGGGCTGCAGACAGCAGAGAGCTTCTGCAAGGACTCGTCTGCAAAACACCGGGCCCGGATGGATCAGAAAACAGAGGCAGGGAGACATGGATGGCTGGGGAGAGAAAAGCTGGAGAAGGCGGTCTTAGACGGTCCGGGGATGAGGGGTTCCTTTGCTGTCTTATCTTTTCTTGTCCAGCAGTAACAGCATCTTCAGAAAACAGGTGCAAAAACACCCATGCGATCTGCTATTTCCCAACATTTGTCCTGTTTTCCAGAGCAGATCCCTTCAGAGACCTGGTGAGGAGGTGAGGGTGTCCTGAGGAGAAAGAGGAACTATGGCAAGAGTAGAAGGCAGTGCTTACCGAGCGATTTCCCCAGGAGGGCAGCGAGGACCAGGTACCCGAGGTACATGCTGAGAGCGACCCTCCTGTTTGTGTGTGAGAGAGTCAGAAAAGCACCTCCCAGCCTTGAGAGAGCTGAGCTGCCGGAAATGACTCTGTGGGGGGAGCAAAGCAGGAAAGAAGGAAGAGAAACGGTTTGTTCTTATCATGCCTGAAACGTGCTGTCTGCAGTTCTCCCTCTTCTGGCAGCGACACCTCTTCTGGTGTTGCAGCTCCGGCAACAGCCTGCTGAATGTCTTCACGATGCAGGCAACCTGGGGGCTCTGGGTGCCCCATGGTAGGAAGGGGCTGCTCCTGGCCTGATGTCCCCGTGGAGTCCTCACCTCCCCAGACAGAAATGCACACCACTGCTTGGTCCTTTGGGGATTTCAGGGGTTTTCCCCACGGGGGTTTCTCGCCTTCCTCAGGGTCTGCAGCTCTCTGGAGATGGTGCTGTTTCTTCTGGGCACAGATGTCGCCATCATTTCTACCACTCTACCCTTTCCTTCCTCTGCTGCCTGGGAACAACACCTCTGCCTGGAATCCCCAGAGATAATTGGGACCCTGCACTTCTGGGAGGGATGAGTAGTTCTGGGAGGCGAGTGAGGGGAAGCGCAGAGCTGCAGTGGGAGTGCCAGAGTGGACCTGGGAAGGCAAGTGTAGGCAAGCTAGAGAAGTTGGCAGTGTGGACTTGCGTTTGTGCAGACAGTGACCGCATGTCCTTGCTTAGGATGCAGTGGAGAGGAGAGCTTAGCGGTAGGGCTGAGATTTCTGTGGCAAGGACGTCTAGAGAGATGATGGCCTCGTGTCTAAAGCACGCCCACCATGCTTGGAGGTGCAATCATTGCTCTGTCCCAGGCTCCCTAGCAGCTGCCCAAGAGCTGAACACTCAAGGCCAGGGCCAGCATTCAGGTAGGAGCCTAACGGACAGCTCATGCAGGCTGCGAACAGTCAAAAGGACACGAAGGAGGCTGCTGAGGACCCCCATCTCTTTGTCCCTCCTAGAAATAGCAACCAGACAAGCCATCCCCCAGCAAGGGAGAAGTGTCCCTGGTGTCTCCTGTCCTCTAGCACCCAGCCAGACACAGGGGCCTGCACCTACCTCTGCAGGAGATGGAGAAGGGATCCTTGCACCTACCCATGCCCACCCTGGCCCTCCAGACTGTCTGGACGTAGGTAGGACCAGGCACAGACAGAAGTGCCTCGACCCAGGTGTCCAGCTCAATATCCCCACGGGGGGTTTTCTTTCCCTCCTCTCCCTCGCAGAGGAGGCTCCTCAAGGGAAACGTCTCTGTGAAGGGCACTTGCTGCAGGAGCTCCTCACACAGAGACGGAAACACTCCCTCCCACTGGCAGGGGGAAGAGATCCCAAGCGGAGCCCTGTTTTTTGCAGAGAGTCTCTCTCTTCACTTGCCCGCATACACAGCCTCCCACTGCTTGTGCCACCCTGTCTCAGGCCCTCACTACCTAGGCAAGCACAAGGGCTACCCACTCTTAATCTCTTCCCATGAATGCCTCCAACAAGGATCCTTCATCAGTTCTCACGCGGGGCCTTTTGCTAAAACGGTAAGCAGGAGCTGCAGAAGGCAGGGTTTCAGCACAGCCACTCTCATTCACAGCCCTCCTCTCCTACGGACTTCAGCTGAGGCCTGTTCAGCTGAGGCCACGGAGGGGTGGTGAGCTGCGCTCTGCTCTCCCAAGCCTGTAAACCTGCCAGCAGTTCCCTGATAGGCGGTTACAAAGGCCAGCTGACACAGGGGAGAGGGCTGAACCTCTTCTCTCTGCCTCTGAGGCTCATGAAATGTGAGCTGCTGGAGGCGCAGGGAGTTTCCCAGGGGCAGCCGGTGCCCGGGACTCTCCTCTCAGAGGAGGAGGCTGCCCAGACGCTGTGCCCATGCCCCTGCCCCCGCCCCTGCCCCACAGGCCCGGCCAAGGCAGAGGCAGCACCGGGGACTGGCGGGGGCAGGGAGCGAAATGCGGGTGGGGGAGCGGGAGCCGTGGGGAGGCGGCGAGAGGGACAAAGGGGCCGGCAGGAGCGGGAGAGCCCCTAGCGGAGCGGGAGCGACGTGGGGAGTCGCCACTCACCCACGGCCGGGCCGAGCTGAGACAGCGGCAGGGCCGAGGCAGGCCCTGTGGCCACGTCCCGGCATTGCTCGCCCCTCTCTGCCCGTGCCCCGGAAAGGCCGAGGCATAGCTGGGCTGGGCTGGGGCAGGCCGCGGGAGGGTCGGCGAGGGGCAGGGAGCCCGTCCTGCAGGCTGGTGGACGGGCTGGGACCTTCCTGGTGGTGGCGAGAAAGGCCCTGCATCCCTGGGTCCCGAGACCTGGCTCCAGGGCTGCGAGGCCGGGTCGGGCTGCAGGGCACTTTGGCCGGGGCGACGGGGCCGGGCGCTGCTAGCGGCGGGGGAGGCAGGGGCTCCCAGCACTCAGGCCGCTCCTGCGGCAGCTGTGCCCGGGCAGCAGCTCGGCCCGGTGGGCTTGCCGGCGCCCTATTTCCCCGGGGGAGCCAGCGGGGCAGCGCATGAGTGGGCGGCACCGCCGTTCCCGGGCCAGGCGGGGACGCACAGGCAGCGGCTCCGGCACCGTGACCACTACACCAACGGCTCCGCCCCTCGTGGTCGAGCGGCACTTCCCTCTGCCCGCCCGTGCCTCCGGCCCAGCGCCCTCCGGCTCCTCTGCTCCTGGCTCCAGCGCCCCCCGCCCCCCGCACAACGTGCTGCCCCGCTCCCGGCCGCAGCGCTGTCCACTGTGCCGAGAGCAGACAGGGTCCCGGGCACGCACAGCGTCCCGCCGCTTCGCCGCAGCGGGGCGGGGCGCGGCGGGCCAGGTTGGGGTTCGTGCACAGCGACAGCGGCGGCTGCCAGGCTCTCGCCGCGTCTCCCAGGGCGCACTAATACAGCGTGGCGTCCTGCCGCTGCGCCCGGGCGAGGCGCAGGGCGCCACAGAGGCGCTCGGCGGCCGTGAGCGCGGGGCCCGCCTCTGACACCCGTTGCTATCAGCTGCGGCCATCGGTGCGGGCGCTGCCGCGACCAGGAGGAAGTTTGGCGCCCCTGCCCGTTGGCGTGTGAGCAGGCGGGGATGGTGCGGGTGCCGGCGGCCTCGCTGGCCTCTGCCGACGGCTCCTGCTGCACCGGGGCTCCCTGCTGCCGCAGCCCCTGCCGAGAGAGAGAGAGAGGGGAGAAGAAAGTCACGTCGGCAAGCGCTTTCCTGCCCACAAAGGAGGGGTGCGGGGGGTGGGCTGAAAGGAAGGCTGAAGAGAGGAAGGCTCGCAACGAGGAAGGGCTGTAGTGGGGCGGGCACAGCTGCCTCGGTAGGTGCAGGCAGCGCGGAGGAGCAAGGGAGACGTGAGAGCTGGCTGCTCGACAGCATGGCCGGGGAGAGGAGGTGTGCGAAGGAGCCGTTGGGCCAGAGGCGAGAGTGGGGCAGGGGGAGGGGGAGCCGGCCGTCCTGGAGTTTCTTAGCCTAGAAGGTAGAAATATATAAGTTTTACAGGGCAGCAGATACAGTACCAACTGCAACACTGATGAATAAATGCAGGACAATTTGCTTTTGAAGGAATGTTTCCTGCAGAAGAAACAAGGAGTTTCCAGGCCCAAGCAACGCTCTGGACAGCCCTGGGGCTTTCCTGGTGGGAGGCAGGATTTGGGGCCTATGCTGGGGCAGGGCAGCTGCACCAGAGCAGCTGGTGCTTTGCAGCAAAGGCAAAGTGCGTTTGTATGTCCTGGGCTGCCTTGCAATGCTGCAAACACTGGGTGCCATGCGAGCCTCGGTTGATCCTGTTTTTTTGCCTGGCCCATTTCTCTTGCTTGCCTTTGGCCCCACAAATAAAAGATGCCCACACATGGTAAAGAAAGCAAGCTGCTTCTCTGGGGAGAGCGTAACAGTGAGGTGAACTTGCAGCACAAGGCCAGGGAGGGCTGTGCTGGACCGGGGAAAGCTAGTGTCCAGGTAGGGGAAGATTCTAGGAGTGCCTCGGGCTGTGCACCACACTCAGGGGTGCTCCGTGTGTAGAGTACGGAGCATTTGGGAGCGTGCTAAAAATAGAGCCATGCCCTGCAGGAGGCCCCCACCTCTGCTATGGTCTCCAAGAGCAGAGCAGAGCAGAGATCAAGGCCACAGAGCAAACGGATTAGCTGGAAACTGCTGGTCAGGTGGTCCGCAGACACCTCTGAAATACCCGCCTGCCCTCCACACAGGGACACGGAGCCCCCACCCTGCTCCTGCCTCTGCCCCTGTCCCTGCCTTGCAGCTGACCGTGACCCTACCCCTGCCCTGCTCTGGCCTTCTGCCCTGCTCAGCAAGGCCGGGGCAGGCAGCAACAGGGAGTCCCCCATGAAGCGGCCCTGCCTGCCCCAAGGTCAGCCTTGCAGCATGAAGAGCATCTCCCCCAGCACCGTCTCCACCACCTGGGCTGGGAGACCATAACCACGCCCACACGGCCATGGCCCAAAGCAGGCCCAAAGCACTGAGCCAGTGGGGCCACCTCAGGCACAGCGCCATGGCCTGGGCAAGCCCCCGGGGACCCAGGCTGTCCAGTAGCGCTGCTCCTGACTGATATCCCCACCCCAGGAATGCCTGGAGGACCCTGCAGAGGCAGACAGAGCACGGTCAAGCCCGGCCAATGGGCGGGGCGAGAAGGGCTGAGGGTGCCAAAAACAAAGCAGGGATCCTGCCCTGCCTGGGATCTTATGGCCATGCCACAGCACAGGGTCACCTGGGACAAGCATACAGCAAGCAACAGCTCTCTGCATGTGACCCAGCAGTTTCCTGGGAATAGAGAGAAGCCTCCACGCTCTGCATGTCCTCACCTGGAGAGAGGGAGAAGATGCCACAGCTGCAGGCACCGAGAAGGCTGTTGTTCTGGGTGTTCTCCAGGACTGGCCTCACTTTGCTGCCGGGAGGCAGAGGCTCTCATTGCACACAGGGCTGGAAGCGCTACTCTGAAACCCGCCAGTGTGGATGTGTCTATTGAGGCGGTAGGGCCAGCAGTGGCCCTGCTGCTGGTCGTGGAGCCCTATGGAGAGGTTCCTCCTCTGCCAGGAATATATAGGCTCAGGACAGAGCGGACAGTCTAGGCCAGTGTGGCGTGACACCTTCTCCTCTTCCTGCCTCCCCTCCTGAGCAAATATCTGGGAGAGTGGGAAGCCCCACAGTCAGGCTGAGAGCAGGGCATGGCAGAGGCCCTTCAGGCAACACCGTCCCACTGCTCCCAGGGTGCCGAGCGCCTCCAAGCCTGGACAACTGCAGGTGGGATTGGGCTACGAGGAGGCCATAACCAAGGCAGTTGATGGGGAAGGTAGCTCCTTGCAGTGATGGAAAGCATGCAGAGATGTATAGGCACAAGCCAACAGGCACTCAAAGACACATGCATGCACGCACATGCATAAGAACCCATAGGCCTGCATGCAGTCCATCACACCTTCTAGTACACAAACACAGTCCCACAAACACTAGTGCATAAGATCACACGGCAGGGGAGGGAGGGAATGCCAAGAGGACCTCCCAGAGGAGGAACTGAGGAAAGAGGACTGGAGTGCTGTGTGCAGGACAAGGCCCCAGACAAGCTGACAGCACTCTTTGACGACTCTGAGGGACTGCCTGCCCCAGAGAGAGGAGGAAGACCAACAGGTCGGCAGATTTCTCCTGAGAGCTGCATTAGGAAGAAGAGACATGAAACCCAGCAGTGCAGCTCGCCTGCCTGCGCAGGTGAGCATTAGTGGCCACTGGAGGGAGCTGGGAGGGAGGAGGAGAGAAGGATGTGTCACGTCCTCACACACAGGAGGCCTTGGGCATCCATCCAGGGACTGCAGGGTGAGGAGCAACTGCACCCCTTCCTGAGAATGGGACTACAAACAAGGCCACGGGAGTGTCCCAGGGTGCGACATTCCCAGGGAGAGGAATGTCACAGCCCTTTTCTGCTCCTCGCCCTGTCAAAATCTCCCTGCCCTACAAGGACTGCTGAAAGGAGGGTGCTTGTCAGCCCCTACAGGAGGCACCAGTGGCAGGGACTATTGTTCAGTCAGAGCCCTGACTGAATGAGCCCTGATGATCCGGCACTCCTGGTTTCAGCCTCTAGAAAGGTCTGGGTGAATAAGTCTCTGCTGCAAGAGCTGCTTTCACGCTAATGCCCTCCTGTGGTCAGCCTGCACTGAGGTGGAGTGGGGTGGTGGGCGGCGAAGGCTGTCCCAGGGGCTGTCAAGCACACCAGGAAGCCTTGGTCCATGTCCTTTGCTCCTCCCCACCTCAAGGATTTTCCCCTTTCCAGGGGCCAGGGCTCCAAGTCCCAGGGAAGAAGATTTGTGCTGGCACCCTTATGTTCTCAAGACGTGCATCCTGCCCTTGATTTGGGAAGAAGCCCTGTGCAGCGAGGGAAGAAGTTTTGGGCGCGGGACTGCAAGACTCAAGGGAGTCTCCTACCAGTTCCTTCCGGTCCTTGGTGCTGTACAGACAAGACACATCAGAGCAGCCCACATGCTCTCTCTACAGCTCACAGCAAGCATAGTCCCATCCTGGGGTGTAGGGGGACAACAGAGGCTCTTTCACCAGCTGCTTCTTCCTGTGAGGCCATTGACACCAGTCCCTTTCAGAACGAGGATCTTGGCCTGCAGATCCCTGGGTATGGAGGGAAAAGAGCGGTACCAAGGGAGAGCTGAGGGCTCCTGCCTCAGAGCTTGGCCTGGCCTAGAGGCACCCCTGCCCCCTTTCCCGCCCCAGGTTTTTGCACAGCTCAGGAAGCTTCCTGCGCCAGGGTGTCTTGCACAGCACAGAGGTACAGGGCAGCGTCGGAGACCTTGACTTCCTCCAGTCGCAGGAGGCTGTATTTCCCTGTGGTGTTCAGCCATGTGGTGAATCGGCCACTCTCCCTGGGGCCAGCTGCTGCCTGATTTGAGACCAGCTGGGGGGCTTGGCCTCTCCTCTGCTGGTACCAGAGCAAGTTATTAAAATTAGAGGTCTGATAGGTGCAGGTGGTCTGGAAGGTGCCCCTCTCCTGCACTGGGACTGGTCCCTCTTGCTGGGTGACAGTGGTCTGGCCCATGGCACCTGGAAGAAAGTGAGAGTCAGGGACTGTGCAGGGAAAAGGCTTCAGGATGCAAACCATGACAGGAGGGAAAAGCCTCAGCGGGGAAGGCTCCCTCTCCCTTGCTCTGCAGCAGGAGCCTCAGGGCTGGGCACAGCAAGGTGGTGAGTGGTTTGGGGCAGCAGCGCAGAGTTCTTGGCTCCGTGTGGATCCCGCAGCATGATTATCCCCTCACCTCCTGCCAGGATGCTCCTGGAGGAGAGCTCTGCTGTGCCCCTGCTGCCTGCTCTTCTGCTGTCCAGAGTCCCAGGGAACGTCCTGCCATGCCTGGCCTTTACGTGTTGGCACCAGGACATCTTCAGTGTGGTGAGAGGCCCACACAGGGTGCTGTGAGAAAGTTACATCCTCCTTCCAAAATCCTGCCATCTCAGATGGTTCCTGTGTCCCGGAGTGCATGGTAAACCAAAGCTCGAGGGAGGCAAAAGGAAGCCCCGGCAGTGCCGACGTGCAGGAGGAAATGAGTGGTCCGGGCAGGCTGCGCTACTTGTGCCAGCCAGGAGAGAGACTGCGACAAGCTAATAACGTCATGCCTGGGCCTGCAGCAGCCTTCATAAGATCAGGTTTTTTGCGTTGCAAAGAGAGAAATTTGGGACTGCAGGACAACTAAGAGACCCACGGCAAGACAGTTGTGAAACATTGGTCCCAGATGGGTCAGAAGAGAGAAGCAGACAGAGGTGGATGGTTGGCGAAAGGAAATTGGGAGCCGGTGGTTCACAGGGATCAGGACAGGTTTCTCCTCTCTCGGTCTTCCCTTTTCTTCTCCAACAGTAACAGTGCCCTGAGACTATTTGTGGGAAAGCACACACGAGCCAACACCTCCCAGCATTTTCCCACTATACAAGACCATCTCCCTGCAGAGACATAGAGCCAGGAAGGGGCTAGGGTTTCCCATAGACAAGAGGAATTATGCCTCAAGTAAAAGTCAGTGCTTACCCAGTGGTTGCCACAGGAAAGCAGCGAGGACGAGGTACCCGAGGTGCATGCTGAGCCCGACCCTCCGGTTTGTGTGTGAGAGAGTCAAAAAACCACCTCCCAGCCTTGAGGGAGCAGAACTGCCGGAAATGACACCACTAAGGGAGCAAAGAAGGAAGCACGTTTTCTTTCACCGCGCCTGAAAAGCCCCTGCTGTGGCTTTCTCTCCTCCACCATTGTCTTTGCCTCCCCAGCTACAAATGCTTGCTCTTCTGCACACTACTGCTTGGCCCTTTGGGGGTGCAGGGCAGTTGCCTCACTGGGGTTTCACATCTTCCTCCGTGGTCTCTGCTTCTCTCTGGATAGTGGTATTTCTTCTACGAGCAGGCTTCCCCACTGTTGCTACCGCTTCTCCCCATTCCTTCCTGTGCTGCCCAGGAACCACAGCTCTCTGCAGAATCTCTAGCAGGCTGAATGGGAAGCGCTGCTCCGACCTACGCCTGGGAGTCTGACTGTGTGCTGTGCAGGGGGGATAGCCTGCAACCCCCGAGAGGAACCAGACTCCAGTAGGGGCTGTAGGACTGCCACAAGTCCCGACGTGACAAAATCATCTTATTGCATGGGTGAAGGGCTGAACAGTGAGCAGAGACCAGGATGCGGGATTAACAGTGTGTTGTCCCCAGCCCTACCCCAACCCCCGCACCCCCACCCCCACCAGGGAGCACATGGAGCACTCAGCAGGGTGCTGCAATGTGAGGGAGTGAATGGGGCAGCCCTGCGCCCTGGAGCAGGAAGTGGATGGGAAGGGGTGTGGGCAGGAGGGACCCCAACCTTTTCAGAACCGCTGTATGCACTAGTCACAGCAGAGATAACAATTTCTGCTCATTCTGCTTAAGTCTACATGGGGCTATGTTTTCAAAGGAAGGACAGTAATAATTCTAATAACGACTGCCTGCATTCCCCCCAAGAAGAGAGGCACTAAAGCCAGCAGGATCTCTTGGAAAAAGCACTAGGTACAGAGGGGCAAAGTAGTTCCCAGAAATGGGGTGACCAGCTGTTTTCTGGTGGGCAGAGAAACCCACACCGACTCTGGGACGCAAGACCTTCCCCCAGCTGAGGGCTGGTGTCTCCCCTGGCCTGGAGGAGAGACATGAAAAGGAGTGGGACTGCTCAGAGGCAGGGGCTGGCAGCGGGTGGAACAGGGAATCTTGTCCAGCGTCTGGCTGATGGGTCTTGCTCACATCCTGCGGGGTTAGCTGATTCCCACATGCAGGGCTAGGGAGGGATATTCTTTCCGTGTGCCTCTTTGGCCAGGGGGCAAAACCACAAGAGCAGTTGTGCCTCCTACCAAGAGCCCGCTTCCCCAACTGGGGCCATGAGCGGAGACAGCGGGAGGAGGAACAGGGAGAGAAGCAGGTAGGATACCTCTCCTACGGACTTGCTCCAGTGGTCCAGCTAGTTTGAGCACAGGATTTTGTGAGCTTGGTTTGGCTTGTGTATGCTGCAGTCTTCAATGGGTCTGCCTCCAGTCCTGTCTCCCCTGGAACCCATGTCTGATTTATTGGAACCTTTTCCTCATCCAAGGCCCTGGTTCTAGAAACAGCTCTAAAAGTCACACCAGCGCGTGCCTCTCGACATTTTCCCCTGCCACACAGGCTTGGCAGGCAGAGACCAAACCTCACCACAACCCCCGGGTGCTGTTGCTGGGCAGGCTTCAGCTCAGGGCTTCTTGCAAACAGTGGCAGGGAGGGATCCACTCCCCAGAGCAGCCCACAAGCCTTTCTGGGCAATGCTGCATGGCGTACACACCAGGGTGGGCTCAGCGCACAAAAATAGACAGCACTGTCCTGGAGCTCGGCATCCTGCACATGCAGAAGCACCAGGGAGCTCTCAGCAGACAGCGCAGAGGAGAACCTCCCTGAATCCACATGAGGTTTGGAATTGTCCACACGCAGCAGCATCTGAGGGGCCTGGGTCAGGAACCGCTGGTACCAGAAGACGTAGGGATAACGGCTGCTGGTGGAGAAATTGCAGCGCAGTGTTGCACTGTGTCCTGCCTGGACGGTCGTTTCTGGTGGGAACTGGAACACAGAGTCCTTTTGTGCATGACCTGTGAAGCCAGGAAGGCATTTTGGCTCTGCTTATCCGTGTGGCCATTTATTGACTACTTCATCAGCTCTCTTGCTATCCCCGTTCTCCATCTGACCTCTCATATCATGCAAAATGCTGAGCTGTGCATCTCTGCATGCTTCATCTTGCAGGCTCTGGTCACTCCTCACCTCACACCCTAGACGATCCTACTTTCCAGCAGTATCCTGCGGGCTTTGAGTCCATCAGTTGTCTTCCTGTCAGTCCCTGAGCTGTATTAACTGTTGGTCTCGCCTTCAGCAAGACAAGCGATGAACTGTTCCTCCCCTGCCTCTGATCGTAACTGCTTACGGTAACGTTTTCGCCAAACTACACACCACATAATCCGTCCTTGACCTGTCCTTGTACAGCATTTGAGTTTCTTGCACTGAGTTAACCTTCTCTATATGTCCTTCCGGGATTACACCCAACCCTACACAGATCTGTAGCATTTTACCCAATACATCTAGGAGAAAAGATCCTATAGGCAGTATTGGGCTAGCATCTAGCATCTCTCTCCTTCCAATTGCAGATGCATTAACAGTGCGCGCAAGAATGCAACTTTCTACAACACTAAAGCGTAGTCTTAGTCCTCCTTTGATGCCCATTCCACCTGGCATAGTGCAGGTTATTAGCGATGTCCCATCTGCAACCCCCGCCTCCCTACAGAAACACTGCCAGTTACCTGGAGGGTCAGGACTCACATCCCCCGCTTCCACCCCCGACAGCACAAACTCTTGCCCTGCTCCTCCCCAGCCTGCAAGTTGTGTCTCACCAAAGTCTGCCAGTCCCACCAGGGCTGCCAGGAAAATCAGGGCCATGTCAAGCTCTCCTCTTCACGGGGTGACCAGGGACCTTCCAGAATGAGCGAGCTGAAGCTTGCGGGTTCCTGCCTTCTCCTCCCTCTGCCAGCTCAAAGCAGCCTCCAAACCTCAGCCCAGAGGGTGGAGCAAAGCTCCCTCACTGCTGCTTCAGATAGGCTTCCTTGAGGCCCACACCTCTACCACAAGACGGCTCTCTGGAGAGATCTTGGGCTAGTGCTGAAAGCGCTCAGCAAAGGAATCCAACTGCAGGAATCCTTGCTGGGCCCCAGGCTCCCTAAATCCAGGGCCATGCCTTTTCAGCGCCGGAGGTTTGGTACTTGTACGGTTAAGCCACGTGCGCAGTTTACTTCCTCTGAAGTCCAGGCCGTGTTGCCAAAGGGACTGTAGGACCATAATGGACGGTTAAGGTAGGCTGTGGTCAGGCAAGAGGGACACAGAGGAGGCTCCTGCGGCCTTCCTTCTCTTTTGGCCCTCCTGAAGATCGCAACCTGCCCCACCATCATACAGCAAGGGACAAGCACCCCAATGATCTTCTCCTGCCATCCGGCACCCAGGCAGACCGAGGCACCCCCAGCCAGTTCTGGAAAGGACAGGAAAAGCAACCCTTGCGTGCCCCCGTGTCCACCCTGTCCCAAGGGAGAGTCTGGGTGGAGACAGGACCATGCACAGGCAAAAGCGCCTGGACTCAGCTGTCTGACACTCTGTCCCCAGGGCGTTTTTCTCTTCCTTCTCCCTTGGCCACAGAGGCGGCTGGCTCCTCAAGAGAAATGTCTCTGAAAAGAGCACTTGCTGCAGTGTTGTAGAAAAACTCTACTTGCAGCAATTTAGTTCAAACAGCCTTTATTCACACACGCGCGCGCACACACGCTGGCAGCTGCAAGGGAAGCATGTCCAGTGCACAGCTCAGACAGAGGACCGCCTGATTAGCATAAGTAGATGACTTCTATGCCTTTCTTCAGGGTGGTATGGTCACTATCTGACACTCTCTGACTGGCGACACATATAAAGTAAAGAACAGAGAGAATGGATTCTTCTACTAGAAAACTCCACAGCTTCTAGTCAGTTCTACCCAGTTTGAATTCCTGGCGAGCCAGGCAGGAGTGAAGGAGTTGATGCAAATTTGCGGAGTTCTTCTTTGTTCTACCTTAATACGGCAGTGATTAGGAAAACGGAGTCAGTCTTGCCACTATTGACTCTCTGTTACTTCCATAGCAGAAGTCACCCATGCAGGGACAGACACACTCCCTGAATCCGGTAGGGGGAGGACACCCCAGTATAACCTTCTCTTTTACAAACGATGCCTCTCTATCCAGAGCACAACTCCCAGAGGCGGCAGACAGACACAGCAGTTTGTGCAGCAGTTTGCGCAGAAGGCAAGAAGGCACCTTCGTTTCTCCTGGCAGTGTGTGCTTCCTCAGGTACGGTCAGGACACGCTGCAGAGCACGTTCCCCAGTGGTGGTTGGAGTTGCTACGTCACCTGTGTGTGAAGCTTCAACCCAGACAGACCCTCTGACAGCAGATGCAGCTCTTCAGCTGTCAAGCTGCAGGGAGTGCCTAGGGCCTCTCCGTGAGGCCTGGACTGACAGTCAGCTCTCCTGCAAGAAGGTGTGCTGCGGTTGATCAGTGGTATCGCCAGGTAAAGGAGTTACGGGAGGAAGTCAGTAGGCTGCGTAGCATCCAAGAAGGTGAGCAAGAGATAGAGAGGGTATTCTCGGAGACCGTGCAGCTCCAGGAGTCCCCACTCCCTACTGCAGCGGAGTTGCCAGAGGGCTCTGTACCGTGTGAAATGGTACCTCATAACACTGTTGAAGAAGGCTGGAAACTGGTCACTTCTCGTAGAAGGAGAAAGGCTCTCGCTCCTCCTCAAGACTTTGTTCCTTTGAGGAACAAGTTTAGCACCCTGCAGGCTGAGGAGGAGCTGGGCATTTCTTCAAGGGAAGCTACTGGCCTGACAGACCCCGTGCCAAGTGGGAACACCCGGAAGAAGCGGCGAGTGATTGTTGTGGGTGACTGCCTGCTGCAGGGGACAGAGGCACCTATCTGCCGACCTGACCTCTTGTCTGGAGAGGTTTGCTGCCTGCAATTCGGGGGCTCGAATAAGAGATGTCATGGAAAGAGTGCCAAGGCTTGTCCATGCAGCAGACTACTACCCTCTGCTGCTCTCCCATGTGGGCACTAACGACACCAAGGGCAAATTGGATACCATCAAACAGGATTTCCGAGCTCTGAGGACGGTGGTCAAGGGTCTGGGAGCCCAGGTCACTTTCTCCTCAGTCCTGCCTGTGAGGGGGAAGGACGGGAGGAGGAGTAGACGGGTTTTCCAGGTTGGGCAGCCTGGTAAGGAGGGCTTTAAACTAGGAAAGATGGGGGAAGGGCAGTGTTATAGAGACAGGGTAGTCAGTAAAACGCTGCTCAAGCCAGGATGCCTCCAGCAGGTGCATGCAGCCAGGGGAGTCAGCACAGGACATGCCTATGGAGGATCCTCTTGCACCTCTCCTGAGAAATCTGCATGCTCAGTTGCCTCTCTGAAATGCCTGTACACCAATGCACGCAGCATGGGGAATAAGCTGGAAGAATTAGAGATGTGTGTGCGGTCGCAGGGCCATGATCTTGTTGCAGTTGCAGAGACATGGTGGGATAGCTCACATGACTGGGATGCTGTCCTGGATGACTATGTGCTTTTTAGGCAAGACAGGCCAGGAAGGCGAGGTGGTGGAGTTGCCCTTTATGTGAGGGAGCAAGTAGAATGTGTGGAGCTCTGCCTCGGGGTGGCTGAAGAGCAAGTTGAGAGCCTAGGGGTAAGGATTAAAGGGCAGGCTAACATGGGGGGACACGGCGGTGGGGGTTTACTACAGGCCACCTGATGAGGAAGAAGTCGTCGAGGAGGCCTTCTACAGACAGCTGGAAGTAGCCTCACGCTCACAGGCCCTGGTTCTCATGGGGGACTTCAACCTCCCTGGCATCTGCTGGGAAGACAGCACAGCTAGGCACAAACGGTCCAGGAGGTTCCTGCAGAGGACTGATGATAACTTCTTGACCCAGGTGGTGGAGAAGCCAACAAGGAAAGGTGTGCTGCTGGACCTTGTACTAACAAACAAAGAAGGCCTGGTTGGAGGTGTGAAGGTTGGGAGCAGCCTTGGCTGCAGTGACCATGAGATGGTGGAGTTCTGGATCCTGCGAGGAGGGAGCAGGGCAGCAAGTACAATCGCAACGCTGGACTTCAGGAGAGCTAACTTGGGCCTCTTCAGGGACCTCCTTGGAAGAATCTCGTGGAGTAGGGCCTCTTCAGGGAAGTGGGGTCTGGGAGAGCCGGTTAACATTCAAGCATCACTTCCTCCAGGTTCAAGAGCAGTGCATCCCTCTGAGGAAGAAGTCGAGCAAAGTGGGCAGGGGACCTGCATGGATGAGCAAGGAGCTCCTGGCCTAACTCCAACAGAAGAAGGAAGTCTACCGAATGTGGAAAAGGGGACAGGCCACTTGGGAGGAATACAGGGATGTTGTCAGAGTATGCAGGGATGTGAGGAGGAAGGCTAAGGCCCACTTGGAATTAAATCTGGCAAGGGATGTCAAGGACAACAAGAAGGGCTGCTTCAAATACATCAGTAGCAAAAGGAAGACTAGGGAAAATGTGGGCCCGCTGCTGAATGGGGCGGGTGCCCTGGAGACAAAGGATACAGAGAAGGCAGAGTTGCTGAATGCCTTCTTTGCTTCCGTCTTCACTGCTAAGGCCAGCCCTCGGGAATTCCAGACCCTGGGGACAAGAGAGAAAGTCTGGAGAAAGGAAGACTCTCCCTTGGTTGAGGAGGATGGGGTTAGAGATCATTTGGGCAAGCCTGACATCTAGAAATCCATGGGCGCCCCGATGGGATGCGCCCACGAGTGCTGAGGGAGCTGGCGGATGTTGCTGCTAGGCCACTCTCCATCATCTTGGAAAGGTCAGCAGAGATTCACCAAAGGGAAATCATGCTTGACCAGTCGCATTGCCTTCTCTGATGGCCTGACTGGCGGGGTAGATGAAGGCAGAGCAGTGGATGTTGTCTGCCTGGACTTCAGCAAGGCTTTGGACACTGTCTCCCATCACATCCTCCTAGGTAAGCTCAGGAAGTGTGGGTTGGATGAGTGGCCAGGGAGGTGGAGGGAGAACTGGCTGGATGGCAGAGCTCGGAGGGTTGTGGTCAGTGGCGCAGAGTCTAGTTGGAGGCCTGTAGCTAGCGGTGTCCCCCAGGGGTCAGTGCTGGGTCCAGTCTTGTTCAACGTATTCACTGATGACCTGGGTGAAGGGACAGAGCGCGCCCTCAGCAAGTTTGCTGATGATAGTAAAGTGGGGGGAGTGGCTGGCACACCAGAAGGCTGTGGTGCCATTCAGAGGGACCTGGACAGGCTGGAGAGTTGGGCGGAGAGGAACCTCCTGAAGTTCGACAAAGGCAAGTGCAGGGTCCTGCACCTAGGCGGGAATAACCCCATGCAGCAGGACAGGCTGGGGGTTGACCTGCTGGAAAGCAGCTCTGCAGAGAGGGACCTGGGACAACAAGTTAAGCATGAGGCAGCAATGCGCCCTTGTGGCCAAGAAGGCCAACGGGATCCTGGGGGTGCATTAGGCAGAGTGTTGCCAGCAGGTGGAGGGAGGTGATCCTCTCCCTCTCCTCAGCCCTGGGGAGACCACATCTGGAGTACTGTGTCCATTTCTGGGCTCCCCAGTGCAAGAGAGACATGGCATTACTGGAGAGAGTGCAGCGGAGGGCTGTGAAGATGATGAGGGGACTGGAGCATCTCTCCTCTGAAGAAAGGCTGCAAGAGCTGGGCCTGTTGAGCCTGGAGAAGAGAAGACAGCTCCTCCTGAAGGTCATCACTAAGCATCTGGAGGACAAGAAGGTGATCAGGAGTAGTCAGCATGGATTCACCAAAGGGAAATCATGCTTGACCAATCTGATAGCCTTCTATGACGGAATGACTGGCTGGGTAGATGAGGGCAGAGCAGTGGATATTGTCTCCCTGGACTTCAGCAAGGCTTTGGACACTGTCTCCCATCACATCCTCCTAGGTAAGCTCAGGAAGTGTGGGTTGGATGAGTGGACGGTGAGGTGGCTTGAGAACTGGCTGGATGGCCGAGCTCAGAGGGTTGTGGTGAATGGCGCAGAGTCAAGTTGGAGGCCTGTGGCTAGTGGTGTCCCCCAGGGGTCAGTGCTGGGTCCAGTCTTGTTCAATATATTCATCAATGACCTGGAGGAAGGGACAGAGTGCACCCTCAGCAAGTTTGCTGAGGATACTAAACTGGGGGGAGAGGCTAACACACCAGAAGGCTGTGGTGCCATTCAGAGGGACCTGGACAGGCTGGAGAGTTGGGCGGAGAGGAACCTCCTGAAGTTCGACAAAGGCAAGTGCAAGGTCCTGCACCTAGGCAGGAATAATCCCATGCACCAGTACACGCTGGGGGTTGACCTGTTGGAAAGTAGCTCTGCTGAGAAGGACCTGGGAGTGCTGGTGGACAACAAGTTAAACATGAGCCAGCAGTGTGCCCTTGTGGCCAAGAAGGCAAATGGTATCCTGGGGTGCATTAGGCAGAGTGTTGCCAGCAGGTGGAGGGAGGTGATCCTGCCCCTCTCCTCAGCCCTGGTGAGGCCTCACCTGGAGTACTGCGTCCAGTTCTGGGCTCCCCAGTCCAAGAGAGACATGGCACTCCTGGAGAGAGTCCAGCGGAGGGCTACCAAGATGATTAGAGGGCTGGAGCATCTCTCCTATGAAGAAAGACTGCAAGAGCTGGGCCTGTTCAGCCTGGAGAAGAGAAGATTGAGAGGGGATCTCGTCAACGTGTACAAGTATCTGAAGGGGGAGTGTCAAGAGGATGAGGCCAGCCTCTTCTCCGTGGTGCCCAGCAACAGGACAAGAGGCAATGGGCAGAAACTGAACCACAGGAAGTTCCATCGGAACCTGAGAAAAACTTTCACTGTGAGGGTGACAGAGCATTGGAACAGGTTGCCCAGAGAGGTGGTGGAGTCTCCTTCCCTGGAGATATTCAAAAGCCGTCTGGATGTGATCCTGGGCAATATGCTCTAGGTGACCCTGCTTGAACAGGGAGGTTGGACTAGATGATCTCCAGAGGTCCCTTCCAACCTAAACGATTCTGTGATTCTGTAAGACTCAGAGGCAATCTCCTCAGTGTGTAGAACTGTCTGAAGGGAGGGTGTCGAGAGGATGGGGCCAGACTCTTCTCCGTGGTGCCCAGCGACAGGACAAGAGGCAACGGGCACAAACTGAAACACACGCAGTTCCAGCTGAACACGAGGAAAAACTTCTTTCCTGTGAGGGTGACAGAGCACGGGAACAGGTTGCCCAGAGAGGTAGTGGAGTCTCCTTGGCTGGAGATATTCAAAACCCGCCTGGACGCGATCCTCGGCAATATGCTCCAGATAACTCTGCTTGAGCAGGGGGATTGGACTAGATGATCTCGAGAGGTCCCTTCCATCCTTGGCCATTCTGTGATTTCTGGGATTTCTGTGATGCATGAGTGCCCGGAGAAGGATCGACGGATCTTTGTATGGCTGCCTGCAGGGACGAATAGGCAGAGAGAGGGGGGAAGGAGGAGGACTGAGGGGTTAGTGGTGAAGAGAGGCTGTGAGAAAGACCGCCAAGCCAAAGGAAAGACATTTTGTTGAAAGTACGTTCCTGCTGTTCTCACAGGCTGAAACCTCCCTCTGAAAAACCCTCCTTCCTAACTCTTAGAACCATGGCAGAGGAGAAAGGATGCTTGTGACCTCCCCGGGTGGCACATGGCCCTACTTGTCATCTCTGCCAGGTATCTCCAAGCCCTAGTGGCTAACAGCCTTGTCACTCTCAGCGTGTGAAGTGACCAGCACCTGCTGACCGCCATGTACTTATTCCTCCGGTAGCCTTTTCTCCTCGGAGATCGCTACATTGCTGTAGGCATAATGCTCCATTACAGCACTAGCCTGAGCAAGAAACGCTGCTTCCTGCTGGCCCTGGGAGCGTGGGTACTGGGTTTTGTGGTCACCTTCTCCCAGGTGGCTCTGCTGCTGCAGGTGCCTTTCTGCACTGAGAACATTGTTGACCATTTCAACTGTGATGCTGAGCCTCTCTTGTGACCTGTTCTGGAAGAAGTCTCATGGAGGCCTGTGGCTTCCTGGCGTGTGTCACCCTACCCCCCAGTGCCAGGGCTGCAGGTCTCTGTGGGGAAGAGGTGAGGCCTTGGTCTCTGAGCACGGCAAGAGATGCCCAGTGCCTGGAGCAATGCTGCTTGGAGCAATGCGCCTGGAGATGGGGGCTGTGCCCTGAACCATGGGCAGGAGGATCAGGAAGGAAATTTTGCCTAGGCCCTGGATGCCAGACTCCTAATTCGAGGCCACCATGGCATTCAAGAGTTCCTCCTCTGCACGCATGGGCGCTTGAGGGAGGCCCAACCTCTGCACCCATGGGCGCTTGAGGGAGGCCCAACCTTTTAATGGCTACCTTAAGCCAAGGGTGGAGGGCCAACAAGAAATGGTCAGGTATCATAGAAAAGAAAAGTTAAATAGCATTAATAGTGAAGCTGGGTGTCAAGGCACCACGGAGCAATCGTGGGGGTTTGCGAACCGGTCTCTGTCCTGGGGCTGCCCTGGCACATGAGGGTGGTGAGCCCACACGGAGTGGCAACAGTCCTTTCCTCTGCCCCTTCCCATGTTGTGGAATTCCCCCTGGCTATGATGACACAATGGAGGGGAGGGGAAGCTGAGTGGAGGCTGTGATCCATCCCCAAGGCTCTTCTGGCCTTCCCCACTCCCGTCATTCCTCGCCGACGTCTTCTGCCCAAGCCTCCTCCCCCAGCACAGCTCCCATTCCCAACAGCCCGTGGGGCCACTGACCTCGCAGGGCCAAGGGGGCGTTTTTGGGGCAGAGATGCAGCAAGGCAAGGATTGATGGCCACAGGCTCTGGCGTAGCCACAAAGGCCTTCCTCAGCTCCAAGGCACAGCGTTCAAAAGAGGCTCCTCTGCAGTGAGTCCCTCCCTCTCATTCCTCTGGGAGTGATGAAAGGTCCCCCCTTGAGCTCCCACCTTATCCCCCGCCCTGACCAATGCCTTTTTTCCAGGGGCAGCCTGGGAGAGGGTCCACAGAGGGAAAGAGCACACAGAGGCCAGTACACATTGATGAGAGGGGCAGGATCACCTCCCTCCACCTGCTGGCAACACTCTGCCTAATGCACCCCCAGGATCCCGTTGGCCTTCTTGGCCACAAGGGCGCATTGCTGCCTCATGCTTAACTTGTTGCCCACCAGCACTCCCAGGTCCCTCTCTGCAGAGCTGCTTTCCAGCAGGTCAACCCCCAGCCTGTCCTGCTGCATGGGGTTATTCCTGCCTAGGTGCGGGACCCTGCACTTGCCTTTGTCGAACTTCAGGAGGTTCCTCTCCGCCCAACTCTCCAGCCTGTCCAGGTCCCTCTGAATGGCACCACAGCCTTCTGGTGTGCCAGCCACTCCCCCCACTTTACTATCATCAGCAAACTTGCTGAGGGCGCGCTCTGTCCCTTCACCCAGGTCATCAGTGAATACGTTGAACAAGACTGGACCCAGCACTGACCCCTGGGGGACACCGCTAGCTACAGGCCTCCAACTAGACTCTGCGCCACTGACCACAACCCTCCGAGCTCTGCCATCCAGCCAGTTCTCCCTCCACCTCCCTGGCCACTCATCCAACCCACACTTCCTGAGCTTGCCTAGGGGGATGTGATGGGAGACAGTGTCCAAAGCCTTGCTGAAGTCCAGGCAGACAACATCCACTGCTCTGCCTTCATCTACCCCGCCAGTCAGGCCATCAGAGAAGGCAATGCGACTGGTCAAGCATGATTTCCCTTTGGTGAATCTCTGCTGACTACTCCTGATCACCTTCTTGTCCTCCACATGCTTAGTGAGGACCTCCACAATGAGCTGTTCCATCACCTTTCCCGGGATGGAGGGGAGGCTGAGAGGCCTGTAGTTTCCTGGCTCCTCCTTCTTGCCCTTTGGGAAGACTGGGGTGACACTGGCTTTCTCCCAGGCCTCAGGCACCTCTCCTGCTCTCCAGGACCTTTCCAAGATCATGGAGAGTGGCCTAGCAGCAACATCCGCCAGCTCCCTCAGCACTCGTGGGCGCATCCCATCGGGGCGCCCATGGATTTCTAGATGTCAGGCTTGCCCAAATGATCTCTAACCCCATCCTCCTCAACCAAGGGAGAGTCTTCCTTTCTCCAGACTTTCTCTCTTGTCCCCAGGGTCTGGAATTCCCGAGGGCTGGCCTTAGCAGTGAAGACGGAAGCAAAGAAGGCATTCAGCAACTCTACCTTCTCTGTATCCTTGTCTCCAGGGCACCCACCCCATTCAGCAGCGGGCCCACATTTTCCCTAGTCTTCCTTTTGCTACTGATGTATTTGAAGCAGCCCTTCTTGTTGTCCTTGACATCCCTTGCCAGATTTAATTCCAAGTGGGCCTTAGCCTTCCTCCTCACATCCCTGCATACTCTGACCTGTGTCTCCAGTCCTGATGCATGCTGGCGTATCTCCAGCCACAACCAAGCTCTGGAGCCCCATCACCATTGTCCCGCTGGGACAGCACCAGGACCCAGCAGTCCTGAAATGCACAAGTAGGATGCTTTGCTGCCGGCTGAAAGTCTGCGTGCCCTCGCCCAGCTCCTTCCTGCTGGACAGCCTGGGGAGGGCAGCTTCCATCCCTTTGCTCCGCTGCATGTGCCCAAGGGGATTTAGCAGAGGTGTCACCGTGGAGTAGAAGACAGCGACTGTGCTGTCCAAGGGGTGCTGGCACTCTGGCTTCAGGCAGATGAAGACCAGAGGCATGCAATAGGTGGTCACCACGGTGAGGTGGACCGTGCAGGTGCACGAGAGAAGGCACGGCATCTGCTTAGGGCAGAGCAGATCTCCAGCATAGCTGTGATGATGCCCAGGTGGCAGGTGATGGTGAGGCTGAAGCAGGTCATCACCAAGATCCCCACATGCAGGAAGGTCACCCTCTCATTAAGGGTGCTGTCCCCTCAGGCCAGCCTCAGCACGGTTGCGGTGTCACAGAAGATGTAGCCCACCCAGTGCTTTTGGCCATCGGGGAGGTGGAAAGTGAGGTTAGTTTGGAGGGTGGAGGGCAGGCAGCCACCAGCCAGGTCCCTGCTGCCAGGCACACACAGGCCCTGCAGTCCATGAGGGCTCCACACCACAGTCGCTGGCAGGTGGCTAGGACTCAGTGAAAGGCCTTCACCAGGTAGAAGAAGCACTCGGTGCAGCCCAGGAAATGGAAGAGGCAGCCCGGAGACACACAGTCCCTGAAAGACATGAGCCCCTGGTCCCCTGCCGTGAGGCTGGCAATGGCTGTAGGCACCACCATGCAAGAGGGGGCCATGTGCAGCCCTATATCAAAGAGCCCAGTCCCAGCTTCTGGAACAACCACAGGAATGCTTTGCTTCAATAAAGGACCCCTCCGACTCCGGTGGTGGTCAAGTAGAGCTCACTGGGGCATCCAGCATACACTGATACCCTTGCTACTTCTAAAACCCCACATTGCAATATAGTCTGTTCTCTATGAGCGATCAGTTACTGACAACATGCATTTACTCCTGACACGGGGATTACTCCTTGAGTCGTGCAGCAGACCCAGAAAGGGGACTATCTAGGTCGAGCTCCCCGTGCCCTTAGGCAGGAAAATTCTCCAGGTTATTTTTAATCCTAAAGGCATCTAAGAGCCCAGCTGGGGTGCTTCAGGCAGGACCGGCATCCCTTCTGACAGAGTGAAACTGAAACCACAGCTTGGAAAGGTCTGCACCTTCACTGTGGCACTGTGCACCTTCACTCTAGAGTTCGGGCAGAGAAAACGAGGTGGCTGCTCTAAGCACCAGGACGCCACAACAGTGTCTCACAACAGGCTCTCCTGCGTCCCAGGCAGCCGAGATGGGATTTCACAAGCACTGCGTTCTTCAAGGTCTGCCACGCGCAGGACAGGAACGGCGCAGCCCTTTTCTGCTCCTCACCCTGCCACGCTCTTCCCCATGGATCTCCAGAGCCGGCAGAGAAATCTCGCCAGCTGCGCCCACCCTGCCTGGCTGAGGCCTGTCCCCGAGCACAGGGGAGCTCCCCAAGCAGTGCAGTAAAACCTGCGGTGTGTTCGGAAGTTTGGAAGAGTTTTGGAATGGGACTGCAAGACTTGGATGAGATCTGGAGCGATTCCTTCCAGGCCTGGTGCTGTGCAGGGAGATCAGATCAGAAGAGCCCACACACTCTCTGTGCAGCCCAGGGCAAGTGCGGTCCCATCCTGGGGTGTACAGAGGGAGAACCCTTCCATGGCAGATGCTCCTTCACCAACTTCTCCTTCCTGTGAGGCCACTGACACCTGCCCCTTTCCGAAAGCGGATCTTGGCCTGCAGATCCCTGGGTGCGCAGGGCACAATAATGCTGCTAGGGGACAGCTGAGGGCCCCTTCCCCAGAGCTTGGCCTGGCCTAGAGGCACCCCCACCCTCCCTCCCTCCCCCCAGGTTTTTGCACAGCTCAGGAAGCTTCCTGCGCCAGGGTGTCTTGCACAGCACAGAGGTACAGGGCAGCGTCGGAGACCTTGACTTCCTCCAGTCGCAGGAGGCTGTATTTCCCCGTGGTGTTCAGCCATGTGGTGAATCGGCCACTCTCCCTGGGGCCAGCTGCTGCCTGATATGAGACCAGCTGGGGGGCTTGGCCTCTCCTCTGCTGGTACCAGAGCAAGGCATTAAAATTAGAGGTTTGATAGGTGCAGGTGGTCTGGAAGGTGCCCCTCTCCTGCACTGGGACTAGTGCCTCTTGCTGTGTGACGGTGGTCTGGCCCATGGCGTCTGGAAGAAAGCAAGAGTCAGGGACTGTGCAGGGAAAGGCTTCAGGATGCAAACCCCCCCCAGGGAAGAAGGCTCCCTCTCCCTTGCTCTGCAGCAAGGTAGTGAGTAGTGGTTTGGGGCAGGAGCTTGGCGTTTTTGGCTCAGTGTTGATCCCGCGCCGTGATAATCCCACCACCTCCTGCCAGGATGCCCCTGGAAGAGAGCTTTGCTGTGCCCCTGCTCCCAGCTCCGCGCTCTCCTGTCTTGCCAGGCCCTTGTGTGCCAGGGCCAGAACACCTGGAGTGCGGTGAGGGCTCCGGGGAGGTGCTACAAAAAGTTCCATCCTGCCCTCCCTCACGTGCCACCTCGCGTGTCTCCCCAGTAGTGGGAAATGAGGAAAAAGGAAGCCCTGGCTGTGTTGTCATGCATGGAAAAAAAGGGGGTGGCCAGGGCATGCTGCATTACATGTGCCAGCCAGGTGACAGACTGGGACACCCGAGTAATGTCAGTGGGATGAGAGCTTTCCAGCACCAGAGCTGCATCAGCTCTGGAAAATCCTGTATATCTGGGTTGCAAGGCAGTAATTTGGGGCTGCAGACAGCAGAGAGCTTCTGCAAGGACTCGTCTGCAAAACACCGGGCCCGGATGGATCAGAAAACAGAGGCAGGGAGACATGGATGGCTGGGGAGAGAAAAGCTGGAGAAGGCGGTCTTAGACGGTCCGGGGATGAGGGGTTCCTTTGCTGTCTTATCTTTTCTTGTCCAGCAGTAACAGCATCTTCAGAAAACAGGTGCAAAAACACCCATGCGATCTGCTATTTCCCAACATTTGTCCTGTTTTCCAGAGCAGATCCCTTCAGAGACCTGGTGAGGAGGTGAGGGTGTCCTGAGGAGAAAGAGGAACTATGGCAAGAGTAGAAGGCAGTGCTTACCGAGCGATTTCCCCAGGAGGGCAGCGAGGACCAGGTACCCGAGGTACATGCTGAGAGCGACCCTCCTGTTTGTGTGTGAGAGAGTCAGAAAAGCACCTCCCAGCCTTGAGAGAGCTGAGCTGCCGGAAATGACTCTGTGGGGGGAGCAAAGCAGGAAAGAAGGAAGAGAAACGGTTTGTTCTTATCATGCCTGAAACGTGCTGTCTGCAGTTCTCCCTCTTCTGGCAGCGACACCTCTTCTGGTGTTGCAGCTCCGGCAACAGCCTGCTGAATGTCTTCACGATGCAGGCAACCTGGAGGCTCTGGGTGCCCCATGGTAGGAAGGGGCTGCTCCTGGCCTGATGTCCCCGTGGAGTCCTCACCTCCCCAGACAGAAATGCACACCACTGCTTGGTCCTTTGGGGATTTCAGGGGTTTTCCCCACGGGGGTTTCTCGCCTTCCTCAGGGTCTGCAGCTCTCTGGAGATGGTGCTATTTCTTCTGGGCACAGATGTCGCCATCATTTCTACCACTCTACCCTTTCCTTCCTCTGCTGCCTGGGAACAACACCTCTGCCTGGAATCCCCAGAGATAATTGGGACCCTGCACTTCTGGGAGGGATGAGTAGTTCTGGGAGGCGAGTGAGGGGAAGCGCAGAGCTGCAGTGGGAGTGCCAGAGTGGACCTGGGAAGGCAAGTGTAGGCAAGCTAGAGAAGTTGGCAGTGTGGACTTGCGTTTGTGCAGACAGTGACCGCATGTCCTTGCTTAGGATGCAGTGGAGAGGAGAGCTTAGCGGTAGGGCTGAGATTTCTGTGGCAAGGACGTCTAGAGAGATGATGGCCTCGTGTCTAAAGCACGCCCACCATGCTTGGAGGTGCAATCATTGCTCTGTCCCAGGCTCCCTAGCAGCTGCCCAAGAGCTGAACACTCAAGGCCAGGGCCAGCATTCAGGTAGGAGCCTAACGGACAGCTCATGCAGGCTGCGAACAGTCAAAAGGACACGAAGGAGGCTGCTGAGGACCCCCATCTCTTTGTCCCTCCTAGAAATAGCAACCAGACAAGCCATCCCCCAGCAAGGGAGAAGTGTCCCTGGTGTCTCCTGTCCTCTAGCACCCAGCCAGACACAGGGGCCTGCACCTACCTCTGCAGGAGATGGAGAAGGGATCCTTGCACCTACCCATGCCCACCCTGGCCCTCCAGACTGTCTGGACGTAGGTAGGACCAGGCACAGACAGAAGTGCCTCGACCCAGGTGTCCAGCTCAATATCCCCACGGGGGGTTTTCTTTCCCTCCTCTCCCTCGCAGAGGAGGCTCCTCAAGGGAAACGTCTCTGTGAAGGGCACTTGCTGCAGGAGCTCCTCACACAGAGACGGAAACACTCCCTCCCACTGGCAGGGGGAAGAGATCCCAAGCGGAGCCCTGTTTTTTGCAGAGAGTCTCTCTCTTCACTTGCCCGCATACACAGCCTCCCACTGCTTGTGCCACCCTGTCTCAGGCCCTCACTACCTAGGCAAGCACAAGGGCTACCCACTCTTAATCTCTTCCCATGAATGCCTCCAACAAGGATCCTTCATCAGTTCTCACGCGGGGCCTTTTGCTAAAACGGTAAGCAGGAGCTGCAGAAGGCAGGGTTTCAGCACAGCCACTCTCATTCACAGCCCTCCTCTCCTACGGACTTCAGCTGAGGCCTGTTCAGCTGAGGCCACGGAGGGGTGGTGAGCTGTGCTCTGCTCTCCCAAGCCTGTAAACCTGCCAGCAGTTCCCTGATAGGCGGTTACAAAGGCCAGCTGACACAGGGGAGAGGGCTGAACCTCTTCTCTCTGCCTCTGAGGCTCATGAAATGTGAGCTGCTGGAGGCGCAGGGAGTTTCCCAGGGGCAGCCGGTGCCCGGGACTCTCCTCTCAGAGGAGGAGGCTGCCCAGACGCTGTGCCCATGCCCCTGCCCCCGCCCCTGCCCCACAGGCCCGGCCAAGGCAGAGGCAGCACCGGGGACTGGCGGGGGCAGGGAGCGAAATGCGGGTGGGGGAGCGGGAGCCGTGGGGAGGCGGCGAGAGGGACAAAGGGGCCGGCAGGAGCGGGAGAGCCCCTAGCGGAGCGGGAGCGACGTGGGGAGTCGCCACTCACCCACGGCCGGGCCGAGCTGAGACAGCGGCAGGGCCGAGGCAGGCCCTGTGGCCACGTCCCGGCATTGCTCGCCCCTCTCTGCCCGTGCCCCGGAAAGGCCGAGGCATAGCTGGGCTGGGCTGGGGCAGGCCGCGGGAGGGTCGGCGAGGGGCAGGGAGCCCGTCCTGCAGGCTGGTGGACGGGCTGGGACCTTCCTGGTGGTGGCGAGAAAGGCCCTGCATCCCTGGGTCCCGAGACCTGGCTCCAGGGCTGCGAGGCCGGGTCGGGCTGCAGGGCACTTTGGCCGGGGCGACGGGGCCGGGCGCTGCTAGCGGCGGGGGAGGCAGGGGCTCCCAGCACTCAGGCCGCTCCTGCGGCAGCTGTGCCCGGGCAGCAGCTCGGCCCGGTGGGCTTGCCGGCGCCCTATTTCCCCGGGGGAGCCAGCGGGGCAGCGCATGAGTGGGCGGCACCGCCGCTCCCGGGCCAGGCGGGGACGCACAGGCAGCGGCTCCGGCACCGTGACCACTACACCAACGGCTCCGCCCCTCGTGGTCGAGCGGCACTTCCCTCTGCCCGCCCGTGCCTCCGGCCCAGCGCCCTCCGGCTCCTCTGCTCCTGGCTCCAGCGCCCCCCGCCCCCCGCACAACGTGCTGCCCCGCTCCCGGCCGCAGCGCTGTCCACTGTGCCGAGAGCAGACAGGGTCCCGGGCACGCACAGCGTCCCGCCGCTTCGCCGCAGCGGGGCGGGGCGCGGCGGGCCAGGTTGGGGTTCGTGCACAGCGACAGCGGCGGCTGCCAGGCTCTCGCCGCGTCTCCCAGGGCGCACTAATACAGCGTGGCGTCCTGCCGCTGCGCCCGGGCGAGGCGCAGGGCGCCACAGAGGCGCTCGGCGGCCGTGAGCGCGGGGCCCGCCTCTGACACCCGTTGCTATCAGCTGCGGCCATCGGTGCGGGCCCTGCCGCGACCAGGAGGAAGTTTGGCGCCCCTGCCCGTTGGCGTGTGAGCAGGCGGGGATGGTGCGGGTGCCGGCGGCCTCGCTGGCCTCTGCCAACGGCTCCTGCTGCACCGGGGCTCCCTGCTGCCGTGGCCCCTGCCGAGAGAGAGAGAGAGAGGGGAGAAGAAAGTCACGTCGGCAAGCGCTTTCCTGCCCACAAAGGAGGGGTGCGGGGGGTGGGCTGAAAGGAAGGCTGAAGAGAGGAAGGCTCGCAACGAGGAAGGGCTGTAGTGGGGCGGGCACAGCTGCCTCGGTAGGTGCAGGCAGCGCGGAGGAGCAAGGGAGACGTGAGAGCTGGCTGCTCGACAGCACGGCCGGGGAGAGGAGGTGTGCGAAGGAGCCGTTGGGCCAGAGGCGAGAGTGGGGCAGGGGGAGGGGGAGCCGGCCGTCCTGGAGCTTCTTAGCCTAGAAGGTAGAAATATATAAGTTTTACAGGGCAGCAGATACAGTACCAACTGCAACACTGATGAATAAATGCAGGACAATTTGCTTTTGAAGGAATGTTTCCTGCAGAAGAAACAAGGAGTTTCCAGGCCCAAGCAACGCTCTGGACAGCCCTGGGGCTTTCCTGGCATAAGGCAGGATTTGGGGCCTATGCTGGGGCAGAGCAGCTGCACCAGAGCAGCTGGTGCTTTGCAGCAAAGGCAAAGTGCGTTTGTATGTCCTGGGCTGCCTTGCAATGCTGCAAACACTGGGTGCCATGCGAGCCTCGGTTGATCCTGTTTTTTTGCCTGGCCCATTTCTCTTGCTTGCCTTTGGCCCCACAAATAAAAGATGCCCACACATGGTAAAGAAAGCAAGCTGCTTCTCTGGGGAGAGCGTAACAGTGAGGTGAACTTGCAGCACAAGGCCAGGGAGGGCTGTGCTGGACCGGGGAAAGCTAGTGTCCAGGTAGGGGAAGATTCTAGGAGTGCCTCGGGCTGTGCACCACACTCAGGGGTGCTCCGTGTGTAGAGTACGGAGCATTTGGGAGCGTGCTAAAAATAGAGCCATGCCCTGCAGGAGGCCCCCACCTCTGCTATGGTCTCCAAGAGCAGAGCAGAGCAGAGATCAAGGCCACAGAGCAAACGGATTAGCTGGAAACTGCTGGTCAGGTGGTCCGCAGACACCTCTGAAATACCCGCCTGCCCTCCACACAGGGACACGGAGCCCCCACCCTGCTCCTGCCTCTGCCCCTGTCCCTGCCTTGCAGCTGACCGTGACCCTACCCCTGCCCTGCTCTGGCCTTCTGCCCTGCTCAGCAAGGCCGGGGCAGGCAGCAACAGGGAGTCCCCCATGAAGCGGCCCTGCCTGCCCCAGGGTCAGCCTTGCAGCATGAAGAGCATCTCCCCCAGCACCGTCTCCACCACCTGGGCTGGGAGACCATAACCACGCCCACACGGCCATGGCCCAAAGCAGGCCCAAAGCACTGAGCCAGTGGGGCCACCTCAGGCACAGCGCCATGGCCTGGGCAAGCCCCCGGGGACCCAGGCTGTCCAGTAGCGCTGCTCCTGACTGATATCCCCACCCCAGGAATGCCTGGAGGACCCTGCAGAGGCAGACAGAGCACGGTCAAGCCCGGCCAATGGGCGGGGCGAGAAGGGCTGAGGGTGCCAAAAACAAAGCAGGGATCCTGCCCTGCCTGGGATCTTATGGCCATGCCACAGCACAGGGTCACCTGGGACAAGCATACAGCAAGCAACAGCTCTCTGCATGTGACCCAGCAGTTTCCTGGGAATAGAGAGAAGCCTCCACGCTCTGCATGTCCTCACCTGGAGAGAGGGAGAAGATGCCACAGCTGCAGGCACCGAGAAGGCTGTTGTTCTGGGTGTTCTCCAGGACTGGCCTCACTTTGCTGCCGGGAGGCAGAGGCTCTCATTGCACACAGGGCTGGAAGCGCTACTCTGAAACCCGCCAGTGTGGATGTGTCTATTGAGGCGGTAGGGCCAGCAGTGGCCCTGCTGCTGGTCATGGAGCCCTATGGAGAGGTTCCTCCTCTGCCAGGAATATATAGGCTCAGGACAGAGCGGACAGTCTAGGCCAGTGTGGCGTGACACCTTCTCCTCTTCCTGCCTCCCCTCCTGAGCAAATATCTGGGAGAGTGGGAAGCCCCACAGTCAGGCTGAGAGCAGGGCATGGCAGAGGCCCTTCAGGCAACACCGTCCCACTGCTCCCAGGGTGCCGAGCGCCTCCAAGCCTGGACAACTGCAGGTGGGATTGGGCTACGAGGAGGCCATAACCAAGGCAGTTGATGGGGAAGGTAGCTCCTTGCAGTGATGGAAAGCATGCAGAGATGTATAGGCACAAGCCAACAGGCACTCAAAGACACATGCATGCACGCACATGCATAAGAACCCATAGGCCTGCATGCAGTCCATCACACCTTCTAGTACACAAACACAGTCCCACAAACACTAGTGCATAAGATCACATGGCAGGGGAGGGAGGGAATGCCAAGAGGACCTCCCAGAGGAGGAACTGAGGAAAGAGGACTGGAGTGCTGTGTGCAGGACAAGGCCCCAGACAAGCTGACAGCACTCTTTGACGACTCTGAGGGACTGCCTGCCCCAGAGAGAGGAGGAAGACCAACAGGTCGGCAGATTTCTCCTGAGAGCTGCATTAGGAAGAAGAGACATGAAACCCAGCAGTGCAGCTCGCCTGCCTGCGCAGGTGAGCATTAGTGGCCACTGGAGGGAGCTGGGAGGGAGGAGGAGAGAAGGATGTGTCACGTCCTCACACACAGGAGGCCTTGGGCATCCATCCAGGGACTGCAGGGTGAGGAGCAACTGCACCCCTTCCTGAGAATGGGACTACAAACAAGGCCACGGGAGTGTCCCAGGGTGCGACATTCCCAGGGAGAGGAATGTCACAGCCCTTTTCTGCTCCTCGCCCTGTCAAAATCTCCCTGCCCTACAAGGACTGCTGAAAGGAGGGTGCTTGTCAGCCCCTACAGGAGGCACCAGTGGCAGGGACTATTGTTCAGTCAGAGCCCTGACTGAATGAGCCCTGATGATCCGGCACTCCTGGTTTCAGCCTCTAGAAAGGTCTGGGTGAATAAGTCTCTGCTGCAAGAGCTGCTTTCACGCTAATGCCCTCCTGTGGTCAGCCTGCACTGAGGTGGAGTGGGGTGGTGGGCGGCGAAGGCTGTCCCAGGGGCTGTCAAGCACACCAGGAAGCCTTGGTCCATGTCCTTTGCTCCTCCCCACCTCAAGGATTTTCCCCTTTCCAGGGGCCAGGGCTCCAAGTCCCAGGGAAGAAGATTTGTGCTGGCACCCTTATGTTCTCAAGACGTGCATCCTGCCCTTGATTTGGGAAGAAGCCCTGTGCAGCGAGGGAAGAAGTTTTGGGCGCGGGACTGCAAGACTCAAGGGAGTCTCCTACCAGTTCCTTCCGGTCCTTGGTGCTGTACAGACAAGACACATCAGAGCAGCCCACATGCTCTCTCTACAGCTCACAGCAAGCATAGTCCCATCCTGGGGTGTAGGGGGACAACAGAGGCTCTTTCACCAGCTGCTTCTTCCTGTGAGGCCATTGACACCAGTCCCTTTCAGAACGAGGATCTTGGCCTGCAGATCCCTGGGTATGGAGGGAAAAGAGCGGTACCAAGGGAGAGCTGAGGGCTCCTGCCTCAGAGCTTGGCCTGGCCTAGAGGCACCCCTGCCCCCTTTCCCGCCCCAGGTTTTTGCACAGCTCAGGAAGCTTCCTGCGCCAGGGTGTCTTGCACAGCACAGAGGTACAGGGCAGCGTCGGAGACCTTGACTTCCTCCAGTCGCAGGAGGCTGTATTTCCCTGTGGTGTTCAGCCATGTGGTGAATCGGCCACTCTCCCTGGGGCCAGCTGCTGCCTGATTTGAGACCAGCTGGGGGGCTTGGCCTCTCCTCTGCTGGTACCAGAGCAAGTTATTAAAATAAGAGGTCTGATAGGTGCAGGTGGTCTGGAAGGTGCCCCTCTCCTGCACTGGGACTGGTCCCTCTTGCTGGGTGACAGTGGTCTGGCCCATGGCACCTGGAAGAAAGTGAGAGTCAGGGACTGTGCAGGGAAAAGGCTTCAGGATGCAAACCATGACAGGAGGGAAAAGCCTCAGCGGGGAAGGCTCCCTCTCCCTTGCTCTGCAGCAGGAGCCTCAGGGCTGGGCACAGCAAGGTGGTGAGTGGTTTGGGGCAGCAGCGCAGAGTTCTTGGCTCCGTGTGGATCCCGCAGCATGATTATCCCCTCACCTCCTGCCAGGATGCTCCTGGAGGAGAGCTCTGCTGTGCCCCTGCTGCCTGCTCTTCTGCTGTCCAGAGTCCCAGGGAACGTCCTGCCATGCCTGGCCTTTACGTGCTGGCACCAGGACACCTTCAGTGTGGTGAGAGGCCCACACAGGGTGCTGTGAGAAAGTTACATCCTCCTTCCAAAATCCTGCCATCTCAGATGGTTCCTGTGTCCCGGAGTGCATGGTAAACCAAAGCTCGAGGGAGGCAAAAGGAAGCCCCGGCAGTGCCGACGTGCAGGAGGAAATGAGTGGTCCGGGCAGGCTGCGCTACTTGTGCCAGCCAGGAGAGAGACTGCGACAAGCTAATAACGTCATGCCTGGGCCTGCAGCAGCCTTCATAAGATCAGGTTTTTTGCGTTGCAAAGAGAGAAATTTGGGACTGCAGGACAACTAAGAGACCCACGGCAAGACAGTTGTGAAACATTGGTCCCAGATGGGTCAGAAGAGAGAAGCAGACAGAGGTGGATGGTTGGCGAAAGGAAATTGGGAGCCGGTGGTTCACAGGGATCAGGACAGGTTTCTCCTCTCTCGGTCTTCCCTTTTCTTCTCCAACAGTAACAGTGCCCTGAGACTATTTGTGGGAAAGCACACACGAGCCAACACCTCCCAGCATTTTCCCACTATACAAGACCATCTCCCTGCAGAGACATAGAGCCAGGAAGGGGCTAGGGTTTCCCATAGACAAGAGGAATTATGCCTCAAGTAAAAGTCAGTGCTTACCCAGTGGTTGCCACAGGAAAGCAGCGAGGACGAGGTACCCGAGGTGCATGCTGAGCCCGACCCTCCGGTTTGTGTGTGAGAGAGTCAAAAAACCACCTCCCAGCCTTGAGGGAGCAGAACTGCCGGAAATGACACCACTAAGGGAGCAAAGAAGGAAGCACGTTTTCTTTCACCGCGCCTGAAAAGCCCCTGCTGTGGCTTTCTCTCCTCCACCATTGTCTTTGCCTCCCCAGCTACAAATGCTTGCTCTTCTGCACACTACTGCTTGGCCCTTTGGGGGTGCAGGGCAGTTGCCTCACTGGGGTTTCACATCTTCCTCCGTGGTCTCTGCTTCTCTCTGGATAGTGGTATTTCTTCTACGAGCAGGCTTCCCCACTGTTGCTACCGCTTCTCCCCATTCCTTCCTGTGCTGCCCAGGAACCACAGCTCTCTGCAGAATCTCTAGCAGGCTGAATGGGAAGCGCTGCTCCGACCTACGCCTGGGAGTCTGACTGTGTGCTGTGCAGGGGGGATAGCCTGCAACCCCCGAGAGGAACCAGACTCCAGTAGGGGCTGTAGGACTGCCACAAGTCCCGACGTGACAAAATCATCTTATTGCATGGGTGAAGGGCTGAACAGTGAGCAGAGACCAGGATGCGGGATTAACAGTGTGTTGTCCCCAGCCCTACCCCAACCCCCGCACCCCCACCCCCACCAGGGAGCACATGGAGCACTCAGCAGGGTGCTGCAATGTGAGGGAGTGAATGGGGCAGCCCTGTGCCCTGGAGCAGGAAGTGGATGGGAAGGGGTGTGGGCAGGAGGGACCCCAACCTTTTCAGAACCGCTGTATGCACTAGTCACAGCAGAGATAACAATTTCTGCTCATTCTGCTTAAGTCTACATGGGGCTATGTTTTCAAAGGAAGGACAGTAATAATTCTAATAACGACTGCCTGCATTCCCCCCAAGAAGAGAGGCACTAAAGCCAGCAGGATCTCTTGGAAAAAGCACTAGGTACAGAGGGGCAAAGTAGTTCCCAGAAATGGGGTGACCAGCTGTTTTCTGGTGGGCAGAGAAACCCACACCGACTCTGGGACGCAAGACCTTCCCCCAGCTGAGGGCTGGTGTCTCCCCTGGCCTGGAGGAGAGACATGAAAAGGAGTGGGACTGCTCAGAGGCAGGGGCTGGCAGCGGGTGGAACAGGGAATCTTGTCCAGCGTCTGGCTGATGGGTCTTGCTCACATCCTGCGGGGTTAGCTGATTCCCACATGCAGGGCTAGGGAGGGATATTCTTTCCGTGTGCCTCTTTGGCCAGGGGGCAAAACCACAAGAGCAGTTGTGCCTCCTACCAAGAGCCCGCTTCCCCAACTGGGGCCATGAGCGGAGACAGCGGGAGGAGGAACAGGGAGAGAAGCAGGTAGGATACCTCTCCTACGGACTTGCTCCAGTGGTCCAGCTAGTTTGAGCACAGGATTTTGTGAGCTTGGTTTGGCTTGTGTATGCTGCAGTCTTCAATGGGTCTGCCTCCAGTCCTGTCTCCCCTGGAACCCATGTCTGATTTATTGGAACCTTTTCCTCATCCAAGGCCCTGGTTCTAGAAACAGCTCTAAAAGTCACACCAGCGCGTGCCTCTCGACATTTTCCCCTGCCACACAGGCTTGGCAGGCAGAGACCAAACCTCACCACAACCCCCGGGTGCTGTTGCTGGGCAGGCTTCAGCTCAGGGCTTCTTGCAAACAGTGGCAGGGAGGGATCCACTCCCCAGAGCAGCCCACAAGCCTTTCTGGGCAATGCTGCATGGCGTACACACCAGGGTGGGCTCAGCGCACAAAAATAGACAGCACTGTCCTGGAGCTCGGCATCCTGCACATGCAGAAGCACCGGGGAGCTCTCAGCAGACAGCGCAGAGGAGAACCTCCCTGAATCCACATGAGGTTTGGAATTGTCCACACGCAGCAGCATCTGAGGGGCCTGGGTCAGGAACCGCTGGTACCAGAAGACGTAGGGATAACGGCTGCTGGTGGAGAAATTGCAGCGCAGTGTTGCACTGTGTCCTGCCTGGACGGTCGTTTCTGGTGGGAACTGGAACACAGAGTCCTTTTGTGCATGACCTGTGAAGCCAGGAAGGCATTTTGGCTCTGCTTATCCGTGTGGCCATTTATTGACTACTTCATCAGCTCTCTTGCTATCCCCGTTCTCCATCTGACCTCTCATATCATGCAAAATGCTGAGCTGTGCATCTCTGCATGCTTCATCTTGCAGGCTCTGGTCACTCCTCACCTCACACCCTAGACGATCCTACTTTCCAGCAGTATCCTGCGGGCTTTGAGTCCATCAGTTGTCTTCCTGTCAGTCCCTGAGCTGTATTAACTGTTGGTCTCGCCTTCAGCAAGACAAGCGATGAACTGTTCCTCCCCTGCCTCTGATCGTAACTGCTTACGGTAACGTTTTCGCCAAACTACACACCACATAATCCGTCCTTGACCTGTCCTTGTACAGCATTTGAGTTTCTTGCACTGAGTTAACCTTCTCTATATGTCCTTCCGGGATTACACCCAACCCTACACAGATCTGTAGCATTTTACCCAATACATCTAGGAGAAAAGATCCTATAGGCAGTATTGGGCTAGCATCTAGCATCTCTCTCCTTCCAATTGCAGATGCATTAACAGTGCGCGCAAGAATGCAACTTTCTACAACACTAAAGCGTAGTCTTAGTCCTCCTTTGATGCCCATTCCACCTGGCATAGTGCAGGTTATTAGCGATGTCCCATCTGCAACCCCCGCCTCCCTACAGAAACACTGCCAGTTACCTGGAGGGTCAGGACTCACATCCCCCGCTTCCACCCCCGACAGCACAAACTCTTGCCCTGCTCCTCCCCAGCCTGCAAGTTGTGTCTCACCAAAGTCTGCCAGTCCCACCAGGGCTGCCAGGAAAATCAGGGCCATGTCAAGCTCTCCTCTTCACGGGGTGACCAGGGACCTTCCAGAATGAGCGAGCTGAAGCTTGCGGGTTCCTGCCTTCTCCTCCCTCTGCCAGCTCAAAGCAGCCTCCAAACCTCAGCCCAGAGGGTGGAGCAAAGCTCCCTCACTGCTGCTTCAGATAGGCTTCCTTGAGGCCCACACCTCTACCACAAGACGGCTCTCTGGAGAGATCTTGGGCTAGTGCTGAAAGCGCTCAGCAAAGGAATCCAACTGCAGGAATCCTTGCTGGGCCCCAGGCTCCCTAAATCCAGGGCCATGCCTTTTCAGCGCCGGAGGTTTGGTACTTGTACGGTTAAGCCACGTGCGCAGTTTACTTCCTCTGAAGTCCAGGCCGTGTTGCCAAAGGGACTGTAGGACCATAATGGACGGTTAAGGTAGGCTGTGGCCAGGCAAGAGGGACACAGAGGAGGCTCCTGCGGCCTTCCTTCTCTTTTGGCCCTCCTGAAGATCGCAACCTGCCCCACCATCATACAGCAAGGGACAAGCACCCCAATGATCTTCTCCTGCCATCCGGCACCCAGGCAGACCGAGGCACCCCCAGCCAGTTCTGGAAAGGACAGGAAAAGCAACCCTTGCGTGCCCCCGTGTCCACCCTGTCCCAAGGGAGAGTCTGGGTGGAGACAGGACCATGCACAGGCAAAAGCGCCTGGACTCAGCTGTCCGACACTCTGTCCCCAGGGCGTTTTTCTCTTCCTTCTCCCTTGGCCACAGAGGCGGCTGGCTCCTCAAGAGAAATGTCTCTGAAAAGAGCACTTGCTGCAGTGTTGTAGAAAAACTCTACTTGCAGCAATTTAGTTCAAACAGCCTTTATTCACACACGCGCGCGCACACACGCTGGCAGCTGCAAGGGAAGCATGTCCAGTGCACAGCTCAGACAGAGGACCGCCTGATTAGCATAAGTAGATGACTTCTATGCCTTTCTTCAGGGTGGTATGGTCACTATCTGACACTCTCTGACTGGCGACACATATAAAGTAAAGAACAGAGAGAATGGATTCTTCTACTAGAAAACTCCACAGCTTCTAGTCAGTTCTACCCAGTTTGAATTCCTGGCGAGCCAGGCAGGAGTGAAGGAGTTGATGCAAATTTGCGGAGTTCTTCTTTGTTCTACCTTAATACGGCAGTGATTAGGAAAACGGAGTCAGTCTTGCCACTATTGACTCTCTGTTACTTCCATAGCAGAAGTCACCCATGCAGGGACAGACACACTCCCTGAATCCGGTAGGGGGAGGACACCCCAGTATAACCTTCTCTTTTACAAACGATGCCTCTCTATCCAGAGCACAACTCCCAGAGGCGGCAGACAGACACAGCAGTTTGTGCAGCAGTTTGCGCAGAAGGCAAGAAGGCACCTTCGTTTCTCCTGGCAGTGTGTGCTTCCTCAGGTACGGTCAGGACACGCTGCAGAGCACGTTCCCCAGTGGTGGTTGGAGTTGCTACGTCACCTGTGTGTGAAGCTTCAACCCAGACAGACCCTCTGACAGCAGATGCAGCTCTTCAGCTGTCAAGCTGCAGGGAGTGCCTAGGGCCTCTCCGTGAGGCCTGGACTGACAGTCAGCTCTCCTGCAAGAAGGTGTGCTGCGGTTGATCAGTGGTATCGCCAGGTAAAGGAGTTACGGGAGGAAGTCAGTAGGCTGCGTAGCATCCAAGAAGGTGAGCAAGAGATAGAGAGGGTATTCTCGGAGACCGTGCAGCTCCAGGAGTCCCCACTCCCTACTGCAGCGGAGTTGCCAGAGGGCTCTGTACCGTGTGAAATGGTACCTCATAACACTGTTGAAGAAGGCTGGAAACTGGTCACTTCTCGTAGAAGGAGAAAGGCTCTCGCTCCTCCTCAAGACTTTGTTCCTTTGAGGAACAAGTTTAGCACCCTGCAGGCTGAGGAGGAGCTGGGCATTTCTTCAAGGGAAGCTACTGGCCTGACAGACCCCGTGCCAAGTGGGAACACCCGGAAGAAGCGGCGAGTGATTGTTGTGGGTGACTGCCTGCTGCAGGGGACAGAGGCACCTATCTGCCGACCTGACCTCTTGTCTGGAGAGGTTTGCTGCCTGCAATTCGGGGGCTCGAATAAGAGATGTCATGGAAAGAGTGCCAAGGCTTGTCCATGCAGCAGACTACTACCCTCTGCTGCTCTCCCATGTGGGCACTAACGACACCAAGGGCAAATTGGATACCATCAAACAGGATTTCCGAGCTCTGAGGACGGTGGTCAAGGGTCTGGGAGCCCAGGTCACTTTCTCCTCAGTCCTGCCTGTGAGGGGGAAGGACGGGAGGAGGAGTAGACGGGTTTTCCAGGTTGGGCAGCCTGGTAAGGAGGGCTTTAAACTAGGAAAGATGGGGGAAGGGCAGTGTTATAGAGACAGGGTAGTCAGTAAAACGCTGCTCAAGCCAGGATGCCTCCAGCAGGTGCATGCAGCCAGGGGAGTCAGCACAGGACATGCCTATGGAGGATCCTCTTGCACCTCTCCTGAGAAATCTGCATGCTCAGTTGCCTCTCTGAAATGCCTGTACACCAATGCACGCAGCATGGGGAATAAGCTGGAAGAATTAGAGATGTGTGTGCGGTCGCAGGGCCATGATCTTGTTGCAGTTGCAGAGACATGGTGGGATAGCTCACATGACTGGGATGCTGTCCTGGATGACTATGTGCTTTTTAGGCAAGACAGGCCAGGAAGGCGAGGTGGTGGAGTTGCCCTTTATGTGAGGGAGCAAGTAGAATGTGTGGAGCTCTGCCTCGGGGTGGCTGAAGAGCAAGTTGAGAGCCTAGGGGTAAGGATTAAAGGGCAGGCTAACATGGGGGGACACGGCGGTGGGGGTTTACTACAGGCCACCTGATGAGGAAGAAGTCGTCGAGGAGGCCTTCTACAGACAGCTGGAAGTAGCCTCACGCTCACAGGCCCTGGTTCTCATGGGGGACTTCAACCTCCCTGGCATCTGCTGGGAAGACAGCACAGCTAGGCACAAACGGTCCAGGAGGTTCCTGCAGAGGACTGATGATAACTTCTTGACCCAGGTGGTGGAGAAGCCAACAAGGAAAGGTGTGCTGCTGGACCTTGTACTAACAAACAAAGAAGGCCTGGTTGGAGGTGTGAAGGTTGGGAGCAGCCTTGGCTGCAGTGACCATGAGATGGTGGAGTTCTGGATCCTGCGAGGAGGGAGCAGGGCAGCAAGTACAATCGCAACGCTGGACTTCAGGAGAGCTAACTTGGGCCTCTTCAGGGACCTCCTTGGAAGAATCTCGTGGAGTAGGGCCTCTTCAGGGAAGTGGGGTCTGGGAGAGCCGGTTAACATTCAAGCATCACTTCCTCCAGGTTCAAGAGCAGTGCATCCCTCTGAGGAAGAAGTCGAGCAAAGTGGGCAGGGGACCTGCATGGATGAGCAAGGAGCTCCTGGCCTAACTCCAACAGAAGAAGGAAGTCTACCGAATGTGGAAAAGGGGACAGGCCACTTGGGAGGAATACAGGGATGTTGTCAGAGTATGCAGGGATGTGAGGAGGAAGGCTAAGGCCCACTTGGAATTAAATCTGGCAAGGGATGTCAAGGACAACAAGAAGGGCTGCTTCAAATACATCAGTAGCAAAAGGAAGACTAGGGAAAATGTGGGCCCGCTGCTGAATGGGGCGGGTGCCCTGGTGACAAAGGATACAGAGAAGGCAGAGTTGCTGAATGCCTTCTTTGCTTCCGTCTTCACTGCTAAGGCCAGCCCTCGGGAATTCCAGACCCTGGGGACAAGAGAGAAAGTCTGGAGAAAGGAAGACTCTCCCTTGGTTGAGGAGGATGGGGTTAGAGATCATTTGGGCAAGCCTGACATCTAGAAATCCATGGGCGCCCCGATGGGATGCGCCCACGAGTGCTGAGGGAGCTGGCGGATGTTGCTGCTAGGCCACTCTCCATCATCTTGGAAAGGTCAGCAGAGATTCACCAAAGGGAAATCATGCTTGACCAGTCGCATTGCCTTCTCTGATGGCCTGACTGGCGGGGTAGATGAAGGCAGAGCAGTGGATGTTGTCTGCCTGGACTTCAGCAAGGCTTTGGACACTGTCTCCCATCACATCCTCCTAGGTAAGCTCAGGAAGTGTGGGTTGGATGAGTGGCCAGGGAGGTGGAGGGAGAACTGGCTGGATGGCAGAGCTCGGAGGGTTGTGGTCAGTGGCGCAGAGTCTAGTTGGAGGCCTGTAGCTAGCGGTGTCCCCCAGGGGTCAGTGCTGGGTCCAGTCTTGTTCAACGTATTCACTGATGACCTGGGTGAAGGGACAGAGCGCGCCCTCAGCAAGTTTGCTGATGATAGTAAAGTGGGGGGAGTGGCTGGCACACCAGAAGGCTGTGGTGCCATTCAGAGGGACCTGGACAGGCTGGAGAGTTGGGCGGAGAGGAACCTCCTGAAGTTCGACAAAGGCAAGTGCAGGGTCCTGCACCTAGGCGGGAATAACCCCATGCAGCAGGACAGGCTGGGGGTTGACCTGCTGGAAAGCAGCTCTGCAGAGAGGGACCTGGGACAACAAGTTAAGCATGAGGCAGCAATGCGCCCTTGTGGCCAAGAAGGCCAACGGGATCCTGGGGGTGCATTAGGCAGAGTGTTGCCAGCAGGTGGAGGGAGGTGATCCTCTCCCTCTCCTCAGCCCTGGGGAGACCACATCTGGAGTACTGTGTCCATTTCTGGGCTCCCCAGTGCAAGAGAGACATGGCATTACTGGAGAGAGTGCAGCGGAGGGCTGTGAAGATGATGAGGGGACTGGAGCATCTCTCCTCTGAAGAAAGGCTGCAAGAGCTGGGCCTGTTGAGCCTGGAGAAGAGAAGACAGCTCCTCCTGAAGGTCATCACTAAGCATCTGGAGGACAAGAAGGTGATCAGGAGTAGTCAGCATGGATTCACCAAAGGGAAATCATGCTTGACCAATCTGATAGCCTTCTATGACGGAATGACTGGCTGGGTAGATGAGGGCAGAGCAGTGGATATTGTCTCCCTGGACTTCAGCAAGGCTTTGGACACTGTCTCCCATCACATCCTCCTAGGTAAGCTCAGGAAGTGTGGGTTGGATGAGTGGACGGTGAGGTGGCTTGAGAACTGGCTGGATGGCCGAGCTCAGAGGGTTGTGGTGAATGGCGCAGAGTCAAGTTGGAGGCCTGTGGCTAGTGGTGTCCCCCAGGGGTCAGTGCTGGGTCCAGTCTTGTTCAATATATTCATCAATGACCTGGAGGAAGGGACAGAGTGCACCCTCAGCAAGTTTGCTGAGGATACTAAACTGGGGGGAGAGGCTAACACACCAGAAGGCTGTGGTGCCATTCAGAGGGACCTGGACAGGCTGGAGAGTTGGGCGGAGAGGAACCTCCTGAAGTTCGACAAAGGCAAGTGCAAGGTCCTGCACCTAGGCAGGAATAATCCCATGCACCAGTACACGCTGGGGGTTGACCTGTTGGAAAGTAGCTCTGCTGAGAAGGACCTGGGAGTGCTGGTGGACAACAAGTTAAACATGAGCCAGCAGTGTGCCCTTGTGGCCAAGAAGGCAAATGGTATCCTGGGGTGCATTAGGCAGAGTGTTGCCAGCAGGTGGAGGGAGGTGATCCTGCCCCTCTCCTCAGCCCTGGTGAGGCCTCACCTGGAGTACTGCGTCCAGTTCTGGGCTCCCCAGTCCAAGAGAGACATGGCACTCCTGGAGAGAGTCCAGCGGAGGGCTACCAAGATGATTAGAGGGCTGGAGCATCTCTCCTATGAAGAAAGACTGCAAGAGCTGGGCCTGTTCAGCCTGGAGAAGAGAAGATTGAGAGGGGATCTCGTCAACGTGTACAAGTATCTGAAGGGGGAGTGTCAAGAGGATGAGGCCAGCCTCTTCTCCGTGGTGCCCAGCAACAGGACAAGAGGCAATGGGCAGAAACTGAACCACAGGAAGTTCCATCGGAACCTGAGAAAAACTTTCACTGTGAGGGTGACAGAGCATTGGAACAGGTTGCCCAGAGAGGTGGTGGAGTCTCCTTCCCTGGAGATATTCAAAAGCCGTCTGGATGTGATCCTGGGCAATATGCTCTAGGTGACCCTGCTTGAACAGGGAGGTTGGACTAGATGATCTCCAGAGGTCCCTTCCAACCTAAACGATTCTGTGATTCTGTAAGACTCAGAGGCAATCTCCTCAGTGTGTAGAACTGTCTGAAGGGAGGGTGTCGAGAGGATGGGGCCAGACTCTTCTCCGTGGTGCCCAGCGACAGGACAAGAGGCAACGGGCACAAACTGAAACACACGCAGTTCCAGCTGAACACGAGGAAAAACTTCTTTCCTGTGAGGGTGACAGAGCACGGGAACAGGTTGCCCAGAGAGGTAGTGGAGTCTCCTTGGCTGGAGATATTCAAAACCCGCCTGGACGCGATCCTCGGCAATATGCTCCAGATAACTCTGCTTGAGCAGGGGGATTGGACTAGATGATCTCGAGAGGTCCCTTCCATCCTTGGCCATTCTGTGATTTCTGGGATTTCTGTGATGCATGAGTGCCCGGAGAAGGATCGACGGATCTTTGTATGGCTGCCTGCAGGGACGAATAGGCAGAGAGAGGGGGGAAGGAGGAGGACTGAGGGGTTAGTGGTGAAGAGAGGCTGTGAGAAAGACCGCCAAGCCAAAGGAAAGACATTTTGTTGAAAGTACGTTCCTGCTGTTCTCACAGGCTGAAACCTCCCTCTGAAAAACCCTCCTTCCTAACTCTTAGAACCATGGCAGAGGAGAAAGGATGCTTGTGACCTCCCCGGGTGGCACATGGCCCTACTTGTCATCTCTGCCAGGTATCTCCAAGCCCTAGTGGCTAACAGCCTTGTCACTCTCAGCGTGTGAAGTGACCAGCACCTGCTGACCGCCATGTACTTATTCCTCCGGTAGCCTTTTCTCCTCGGAGATCGCTACATTGCTGTAGGCATAATGCTCCATTACAGCACTAGCCTGAGCAAGAAACGCTGCTTCCTGCTGGCCCTGGGAGCGTGGGTACTGGGTTTTGTGGTCACCTTCTCCCAGGTGGCTCTGCTGCTGCAGGTGCCTTTCTGCACTGAGAACATTGTTGACCATTTCAACTGTGATGCTGAGCCTCTCTTGTGACCTGTTCTGGAAGAAGTCTCATGGAGGCCTGTGGCTTCCTGGCGTGTGTCACCCTACCCCCCAGTGCCAGGGCTGCAGGTCTCTGTGGGGAAGAGGTGAGGCCTTGGTCTCTGAGCACGGCAAGAGATGCCCAGTGCCTGGAGCAATGCTGCTTGGAGCAATGCGCCTGGAGATGGGGGCTGTGCCCTGAACCATGGGCAGGAGGATCAGGAAGGAAATTTTGCCTAGGCCCTGGATGCCAGACTCCTAATTCGAGGCCACCATGGCATTCAAGAGTTCCTCCTCTGCACGCATGGGCGCTTGAGGGAGGCCCAACCTCTGCACCCATGGGCGCTTGAGGGAGGCCCAACCTTTTAATGGCTACCTTAAGCCAAGGGTGGAGGGCCAACAAGAAATGGTCAGGTATCATAGAAAAGAAAAGTTAAATAGCATTAATAGTGAAGCTGGGTGTCAAGGCACCACGGAGCAATCGTGGGGGTTTGCGAACCGGTCTCTGTCCTGGGGCTGCCCTGGCACATGAGGGTGGTGAGCCCACACGGAGTGGCAACAGTCCTTTCCTCTGCCCCTTCCCATGTTGTGGAATTCCCCCTGGCTATGATGACACAATGGAGGGGAGGGGAAGCTGAGTGGAGGCTGTGATCCATCCCCAAGGCTCTTCTGGCCTTCCCCACTCCCGTCATTCCTCGCCGACGTCTTCTGCCCAAGCCTCCTCCCCCAGCACAGCTCCCATTCCCAACAGCCCGTGGGGCCACTGACCTCGCAGGGCCAAGGGGGCGTTTTTGGGGCAGAGATGCAGCAAGGCAAGGATTGATGGCCACAGGCTCTGGCGTAGCCACAAAGGCCTTCCTCAGCTCCAAGGCACAGCGTTCAAAAGAGGCTCCTCTGCAGTGAGTCCCTCCCTCTCATTCCTCTGGGAGTGATGAAAGGTCCCCCCTTGAGCTCCCACCTTATCCCCCGCCCTGACCAATGCCTTTTTTCCAGGGGCAGCCTGGGAGAGGGTCCACAGAGGGAAAGAGCACACAGAGGCCAGTACACATTGATGAGAGGGGCAGGATCACCTCCCTCCACCTGCTGGCAACACTCTGCCTAATGCACCCCCAGGATCCCGTTGGCCTTCTTGGCCACAAGGGCGCATTGCTGCCTCATGCTTAACTTGTTGCCCACCAGCACTCCCAGGTCCCTCTCTGCAGAGCTGCTTTCCAGCAGGTCAACCCCCAGCCTGTCCTGCTGCATGGGGTTATTCCTGCCTAGGTGCGGGACCCTGCACTTGCCTTTGTCGAACTTCAGGAGGTTCCTCTCCGCCCAACTCTCCAGCCTGTCCAGGTCCCTCTGAATGGCACCACAGCCTTCTGGTGTGCCAGCCACTCCCCCCACTTTACTATCATCAGCAAACTTGCTGAGGGCGCGCTCTGTCCCTTCACCCAGGTCATCAGTGAATACGTTGAACAAGACTGGACCCAGCACTGACCCCTGGGGGACACCGCTAGCTACAGGCCTCCAACTAGACTCTGCGCCACTGACCACAACCCTCCGAGCTCTGCCATCCAGCCAGTTCTCCCTCCACCTCCCTGGCCACTCATCCAACCCACACTTCCTGAGCTTGCCTAGGGGGATGTGATGGGAGACAGTGTCCAAAGCCTTGCTGAAGTCCAGGCAGACAACATCCACTGCTCTGCCTTCATCTACCCCGCCAGTCAGGCCATCAGAGAAGGCAATGCGACTGGTCAAGCATGATTTCCCTTTGGTGAATCTCTGCTGACTACTCCTGATCACCTTCTTGTCCTCCACATGCTTAGTGAGGACCTCCACAATGAGCTGTTCCATCACCTTTCCCGGGATGGAGGGGAGGCTGAGAGGCCTGTAGTTTCCTGGCTCCTCCTTCTTGCCCTTTGGGAAGACTGGGGTGACACTGGCTTTCTCCCAGGCCTCAGGCACCTCTCCTGCTCTCCAGGACCTTTCCAAGATCATGGAGAGTGGCCTAGCAGCAACATCCGCCAGCTCCCTCAGCACTCGTGGGCGCATCCCATCGGGGCGCCCATGGATTTCTAGATGTCAGGCTTGCCCAAATGATCTCTAACCCCATCCTCCTCAACCAAGGGAGAGTCTTCCTTTCTCCAGACTTTCTCTCTTGTCCCCAGGGTCTGGAATTCCCGAGGGCTGGCCTTAGCAGTGAAGACGGAAGCAAAGAAGGCATTCAGCAACTCTACCTTCTCTGTATCCTTGTCTCCAGGGCACCCACCCCATTCAGCAGCGGGCCCACATTTTCCCTAGTCTTCCTTTTGCTACTGATGTATTTGAAGCAGCCCTTCTTGTTGTCCTTGACATCCCTTGCCAGATTTAATTCCAAGTGGGCCTTAGCCTTCCTCCTCACATCCCTGCATACTCTGACCTGTGTCTCCAGTCCTGATGCATGCTGGCGTATCTCCAGCCACAACCAAGCTCTGGAGCCCCATCACCATTGTCCCGCTGGGACAGCACCAGGACCCAGCAGTCCTGAAATGCACAAGTAGGATGCTTTGCTGCCGGCTGAAAGTCTGCGTGCCCTCGCCCAGCTCCTTCCTGCTGGACAGCCTGGGGAGGGCAGCTTCCATCCCTTTGCTCCGCTGCATGTGCCCAAGGGGATTTAGCAGAGGTGTCACCGTGGAGTAGAAGACAGCGACTGTGCTGTCCAAGGGGTGCTGGCACTCTGGCTTCAGGCAGATGAAGACCAGAGGCATGCAATAGGTGGTCACCACGGTGAGGTGGACCGTGCAGGTGCACGAGAGAAGGCACGGCATCTGCTTAGGGCAGAGCAGATCTCCAGCATAGCTGTGATGATGCCCAGGTGGCAGGTGATGGTGAGGCTGAAGCAGGTCATCACCAAGTTTCCCCACATGCAGGAAGGTCACCCTCTCATTAAGGGTGCTGTCCCCTCAGGCCAGCCTCAGCACGGTTGCGGTGTCACAGAAGATGTAGCCCACCCAGTGCTTTTGGCCATCGGGGAGGTGGAAAGTGAGGTTAGTTTGGAGGGTGGAGGGCAGGCAGCCACCAGCCAGGTCCCTGCTGCCAGGCACACACAGGCCCTGCAGTCCATGAGGGCTCCACACCACAGTCGCTGGCAGGTGGCTAGGACTCAGTGAAAGGCCTTCACCAGGTAGAAGAAGCACTCGGTGCAGCCCAGGAAATGGAAGAGGCAGCCCGGAGACACACAGTCCCTGAAAGACATGAGCCCCTGGTCCCCTGCCGTGAGGCTGGCAATGGCTGTAGGCACCACCATGCAAGAGGGGGCCATGTGCAGCCCTATATCAAAGAGCCCAGTCCCAGCTTCTGGAACAACCACAGGAATGCTTTGCTTCAATAAAGGACCCCTCCGACTCCGGTGGTGGTCAAGTAGAGCTCACTGGGGCATCCAGCATACACTGATACCCTTGCTACTTCTAAAACCCCACATTGCAATATAGTCTGTTCTCTATGAGCGATCAGTTACTGACAACATGCATTTACTCCTGACACGGGGATTACTCCTTGAGTCGTGCAGCAGACCCAGAAAGGGGACTATCTAGGTCGAGCTCCCCGTGCCCTTAGGCAGGAAAATTCTCCAGGTTATTTTTAATCCTAAAGGCATCTAAGAGCCCAGCTGGGGTGCTTCAGGCAGGACCGGCATCCCTTCTGACAGAGTGAAACTGAAACCACAGCTTGGAAAGGTCTGCACCTTCACTGTGGCACTGTGCACCTTCACTCTAGAGTTCGGGCAGAGAAAACGAGGTGGCTGCTCTAAGCACCAGGACGCCACAACAGTGTCTCACAACAGGCTCTCCTGCGTCCCAGGCAGCCGAGATGGGATTTCACAAGCACTGCGTTCTTCAAGGTCTGCCACGCGCAGGACAGGAACGGCGCAGCCCTTTTCTGCTCCTCACCCTGCCACGCTCTTCCCCATGGATCTCCAGAGCCGGCAGAGAAATCTCGCCAGCTGCGCCCACCCTGCCTGGCTGAGGCCTGTCCCCGAGCACAGGGGAGCTCCCCAAGCAGTGCAGTAAAACCTGCGGTGTGTTCGGAAGTTTGGAAGAGTTTTGGAATGGGACTGCAAGACTTGGATGAGATCTGGAGCGATTCCTTCCAGGCCTGGTGCTGTGCAGGGAGATCAGATCAGAAGAGCCCACACACTCTCTGTGCAGCCCAGGGCAAGTGCGGTCCCATCCTGGGGTGTACAGAGGGAGAACCCTTCCATGGCAGATGCTCCTTCACCAACTTCTCCTTCCTGTGAGGCCACTGACACCTGCCCCTTTCCGAAAGCGGATCTTGGCCTGCAGATCCCTGGGTGCGCAGGGCACAATAATGCTGCTAGGGGACAGCTGAGGGCCCCTTCCCCAGAGCTTGGCCTGGCCTAGAGGCACCCCCACCCTCCCTCCCTCCCCCCAGGTTTTTGCACAGCTCAGGAAGCTTCCTGCGCCAGGGTGTCTTGCACAGCACAGAGGTACAGGGCAGCGTCGGAGACCTTGACTTCCTCCAGTCGCAGGAGGCTGTATTTCCCCGTGGTGTTCAGCCATGTGGTGAATCGGCCACTCTCCCTGGGGCCAGCTGCTGCCTGATATGAGACCAGCTGGGGGGCTTGGCCTCTCCTCTGCTGGTACCAGAGCAAGGCATTAAAATTAGAGGTTTGATAGGTGCAGGTGGTCTGGAAGGTGCCCCTCTCCTGCACTGGGACTAGTGCCTCTTGCTGTGTGACGGTGGTCTGGCCCATGGCATCTGGAAGAAAGCAAGAGTCAGGGACTGTGCAGGGAAAAGGCTTCAGGATGCAACCCCCCCAGGGAAGAAGGCTCCCTCTCCCTTGCTCTGCAGCAAGGTAGTGAGTAGTGGTTTGGGGCAGGAGCTTGGCGTTTTTGGCTCAGTGTTGATCCCGCGCCGTGATAATCCCACCACCTCCTGCCAGGATGCCCCTGGAAGAGAGCTTTGCTGTGCCCCTGCTCCCAGCTCCGCGCTCTCCTGTCTTGCCAGGCCCTTGTGTGCCAGGGCCAGAACACCTGGAGTGCGGTGAGGGCTCCGGGGAGGTGCTACAAAAAGTTCCATCCTGCCCTCCCTCACGTGCCACCTCGCGTGTCTCCCCAGTAGTGGGAAATGAGGAAAAAGGAAGCCCTGGCTGTGTTGTCATGCATGGAAAAAAAGGGGGTGGCCAGGGCATGCTGCATTACATGTGCCAGCCAGGTGACAGACTGGGACACCCGAGTAATGTCAGTGGGATGAGAGCTTTCCAGCACCAGAGCTGCATCAGCTCTGGAAAATCCTGTATATCTGGGTTGCAAGGCAGTAATTTGGGGCTGCAGACAGCAGAGAGCTTCTGCAAGGACTCGTCTGCAAAACACCGGGCCCGGATGGATCAGAAAACAGAGGCAGGGAGACATGGATGGCTGGGGAGAGAAAAGCTGGAGAAGGCGGTCTTAGACGGTCCGGGGATGAGGGGTTCCTTTGCTGTCTTATCTTTTCTTGTCCAGCAGTAACAGCATCTTCAGAAAACAGGTGCAAAAACACCCATGCGATCTGCTATTTCCCAACATTTGTCCTGTTTTCCAGAGCAGATCCCTTCAGAGACCTGGTGAGGAGGTGAGGGTGTCCTGAGGAGAAAGAGGAACTATGGCAAGAGTAGAAGGCAGTGCTTACCGAGCGATTTCCCCAGGAGGGCAGCGAGGACCAGGTACCCGAGGTACATGCTGAGAGCGACCCTCCTGTTTGTGTGTGAGAGAGTCAGAAAAGCACCTCCCAGCCTTGAGAGAGCTGAGCTGCCGGAAATGACTCTGTGGGGGGAGCAAAGCAGGAAAGAAGGAAGAGAAACGGTTTGTTCTTATCATGCCTGAAACGTGCTGTCTGCAGTTCTCCCTCTTCTGGCAGCGACACCTCTTCTGGTGTTGCAGCTCCGGCAACAGCCTGCTGAATGTCTTCACGATGCAGGCAACCTGGAGGCTCTGGGTGCCCCATGGTAGGAAGGGGCTGCTCCTGGCCTGATGTCCCCGTGGAGTCCTCACCTCCCCAGACAGAAATGCACACCACTGCTTGGTCCTTTGGGGATTTCAGGGGTTTTCCCCACGGGGGTTTCTCGCCTTCCTCAGGGTCTGCAGCTCTCTGGAGATGGTGCTGTTTCTTCTGGGCACAGATGTCGCCATCATTTCTACCACTCTACCCTTTCCTTCCTCTGCTGCCTGGGAACAACACCTCTGCCTGGAATCCCCAGAGATAATTGGGACCCTGCACTTCTGGGAGGGATGAGTAGTTCTGGGAGGCGAGTGAGGGGAAGCGCAGAGCTGCAGTGGGAGTGCCAGAGTGGACCTGGGAAGGCAAGTGTAGGCAAGCTAGAGAAGTTGGCAGTGTGGACTTGCGTTTGTGCAGACAGTGACCGCATGTCCTTGCTTAGGATGCAGTGGAGAGGAGAGCTTAGCGGTAGGGCTGAGATTTCTGTGGCAAGGACGTCTAGAGAGATGATGGCCTCGTGTCTAAAGCACGCCCACCATGCTTGGAGGTGCAATCATTGCTCTGTCCCAGGCTCCCTAGCAGCTGCCCAAGAGCTGAACACTCAAGGCCAGGGCCAGCATTCAGGTAGGAGCCTAACGGACAGCTCATGCAGGCTGCGAACAGTCAAAAGGACACGAAGGAGGCTGCTGAGGACCCCCATCTCTTTGTCCCTCCTAGAAATAGCAACCAGACAAGCCATCCCCCAGCAAGGGAGAAGTGTCCCTGGTGTCTCCTGTCCTCTAGCACCCAGCCAGACACAGGGGCCTGCACCTACCTCTGCAGGAGATGGAGAAGGGATCCTTGCACCTACCCATGCCCACCCTGGCCCTCCAGACTGTCTGGACGTAGGTAGGACCAGGCACAGACAGAAGTGCCTCGACCCAGGTGTCCAGCTCAATATCCCCACGGGGGGTTTTCTTTCCCTCCTCTCCCTCGCAGAGGAGGCTCCTCAAGGGAAACGTCTCTGTGAAGGGCACTTGCTGCAGGAGCTCCTCACACAGAGACGGAAACACTCCCTCCCACTGGCAGGGGGAAGAGATCCCAAGCGGAGCCCTGTTTTTTGCAGAGAGTCTCTCTCTTCACTTGCCCGCATACACAGCCTCCCACTGCTTGTGCCACCCTGTCTCAGGCCCTCACTACCTAGGCAAGCACAAGGGCTACCCACTCTTAATCTCTTCCCATGAATGCCTCCAACAAGGATCCTTCATCAGTTCTCACGCGGGGCCTTTTGCTAAAACGGTAAGCAGGAGCTGCAGAAGGCAGGGTTTCAGCACAGCCACTCTCATTCACAGCCCTCCTCTCCTACGGACTTCAGCTGAGGCCTGTTCAGCTGAGGCCACGGAGGGGTGGTGAGCTGTGCTCTGCTCTCCCAAGCCTGTAAACCTGCCAGCAGTTCCCTGATAGGCGGTTACAAAGGCCAGCTGACACAGGGGAGAGGGCTGAACCTCTTCTCTCTGCCTCTGAGGCTCATGAAATGTGAGCTGCTGGAGGCGCAGGGAGTTTCCCAGGGGCAGCCGGTGCCCGGGACTCTCCTCTCAGAGGAGGAGGCTGCCCAGACGCTGTGCCCATGCCCCTGCCCCCGCCCCTGCCCCACAGGCCCGGCCAAGGCAGAGGCAGCACCGGGGACTGGCGGGGGCAGGGAGCGAAATGCGGGTGGGGGAGCGGGAGCCGTGGGGAGGCGGCGAGAGGGACGAAGGGGCCGGCAGGAGCGGGAGAGCCCCTAGCGGAGCGGTAGCGAGAGCCATGCCCTGCAGGAGGCCCCCACCTCTGCTATGGTCTCCAAGAGCAGAGCAGAGCAGAGATCAAGGCCACAGAGCAAACGGATTAGCTGGAAACTGCTGGTCAGGTGGTCCGCAGACACCTCTGAAATACCCGCCTGCCCTCCACACAGGGACACGGAGCCCCCACCCTGCTCCTGCCTCTGCCCCTGTCCCTGCCTTGCAGCTGACCGTGACCCTACCCCTGCCCTGCTCTGGCCTTCTGCCCTGCTCAGCAAGGCCGGGGCAGGCAGCAACAGGGAGTCCCCCATGAAGCGGCCCTGCCTGCCCCAGGGTCAGCCTTGCAGCATGAAGAGCATCTCCCCCAGCACCGTCTCCACCACCTGGGCTGGGAGACCATAACCACGCCCACACGGCCATGGCCCAAAGCAGGCCCAAAGCACTGAGCCAGTGGGGCCACCTCAGGCACAGCGCCATGGCCTGGGCAAGCCCCCGGGGACCCAGGCTGTCCAGTAGCGCTGCTCCTGACTGATATCCCCACCCCAGGAATGCCTGGAGGACCCTGCAGAGGCAGACAGAGCATGGTCAAGCCCGGCCAATGGGCGGGGCGAGAAGGGCTGAGGGTGCCAAAAACAAAGCAGGGATCCTGCCCTGCCTGGGATCTTATGGCCATGCCACAGCACAGGGTCACCTGGGACAAGCATACAGCAAGCAACAGCTCTCTGCATGTGACCCAGCAGTTTCCTGGGAATAGAGAGAAGCCTCCACGCTCTGCATGTCCTCACCTGGAGAGAGGGAGAAGATGCCACAGCTGCAGGCACCGAGAAGGCTGTTGTTCTGGGTGTTCTCCAGGACTGGCCTCACTTTGCTGCCGGGAGGCAGAGGCTCTCATTGCACACAGGGCTGGAAGCGCTACTCTGAAACCCGCCAGTGTGGATGTGTCTATTGAGGCGGTAGGGCCAGCAGTGGCCCTGCTGCTGGTCATGGAGCCCTATGGAGAGGTTCCTCCTCTGCCAGGAATATATAGGCTCAGGACAGAGCGGACAGTCTAGGCCAGTGTGGCGTGACACCTTCTCCTCTTCCTGCCTCCCCTCCTGAGCAAATATCTGGGAGAGTGGGAAGCCCCACAGTCAGGCTGAGAGCAGGGCATGGCAGAGGCCCTTCAGGCAACACCGTCCCACTGCTCCCAGGGTGCCGAGCGCCTCCAAGCCTGGACAACTGCAGGTGGGATTGGGCTACGAGGAGGCCATAACCAAGGCAGTTGATGGGGAAGGTAGCTCCTTGCAGTGATGGAAAGCATGCAGAGATGTATAGGCACAAGCCAACAGGCACTCAAAGACACATGCATGCACGCACATGCATAAGAACCCATAGGCCTGCATGCAGTCCATCACACCTTCTAGTACACAAACACAGTCCCACAAACACTAGTGCATAAGATCACACGGCAGGGGAGGGAGGGAATGCCAAGAGGACCTCCCAGAGGAGGAACTGAGGAAAGAGGACTGGAGTGCTGTGTGCAGGACAAGGCCCCAGACAAGCTGACAGCACTCTTTGACGACTCTGAGGGACTGCCTGCCCCAGAGAGAGGAGGAAGACCAACAGGTCGGCAGATTTCTCCTGAGAGCTGCATTAGGAAGAAGAGACATGAAACCCAGCAGTGCAGCTCGCCTGCCTGCGCAGGTGAGCATTAGTGGCCACTGGAGGGAGCTGGGAGGGAGGAGGAGAGAAGGATGTGTCACGTCCTCACACACAGGAGGCCTTGGGCATCCATCCAGGGACTGCAGGGTGAGGAGCAACTGCACCCCTTCCTGAGAATGGGACTACAAACAAGGCCACGGGAGTGTCCCAGGGTGCGACATTCCCAGGGAGAGGAATGTCACAGCCCTTTTCTGCTCCTCGCCCTGTCAAAATCTCCCTGCCCTACAAGGACTGCTGAAAGGAGGGTGCTTGTCAGCCCCTACAGGAGGCACCAGTGGCAGGGACTATTGTTCAGTCAGAGCCCTGACTGAATGAGCCCTGATGATCCGGCACTCCTGGTTTCAGCCTCTAGAAAGGTCTGGGTGAATAAGTCTCTGCTGCAAGAGCTGCTTTCACGCTAATGCCCTCCTGTGGTCAGCCTGCACTGAGGTGGAGTGGGGTGGTGGGCGGCGAAGGCTGTCCCAGGGGCTGTCAAGCACACCAGGAAGCCTTGGTCCATGTCCTTTGCTCCTCCCCACCTCAAGGATTTTCCCCTTTCCAGGGGCCAGGGCTCCAAGTCCCAGGGAAGAAGATTTGTGCTGGCACCCTTATGTTCTCAAGACGTGCATCCTGCCCTTGATTTGGGAAGAAGCCCTGTGCAGCGAGGGAAGAAGTTTTGGGCGCGGGACTGCAAGACTCAAGGGAGTCTCCTACCAGTTCCTTCCGGTCCTTGGTGCTGTACAGACAAGACACATCAGAGCAGCCCACATGCTCTCTCTACAGCTCACAGCAAGCATAGTCCCATCCTGGGGTGTAGGGGGACAACAGAGGCTCTTTCACCAGCTGCTTCTTCCTGTGAGGCCATTGACACCAGTCCCTTTCAGAACGAGGATCTTGGCCTGCAGATCCCTGGGTATGGAGGGAAAAGAGCGGTACCAAGGGAGAGCTGAGGGCTCCTGCCTCAGAGCTTGGCCTGGCCTAGAGGCACCCCTGCCCCCTTTCCCGCCCCAGGTTTTTGCACAGCTCAGGAAGCTTCCTGCGCCAGGGTGTCTTGCACAGCACAGAGGTACAGGGCAGCGTCGGAGACCTTGACTTCCTCCAGTCGCAGGAGGCTGTATTTCCCTGTGGTGTTCAGCCATGTGGTGAATCGGCCACTCTCCCTGGGGCCAGCTGCTGCCTGATTTGAGACCAGCTGGGGGGCTTGGCCTCTCCTCTGCTGGTACCAGAGCAAGTTATTAAAATAAGAGGTCTGATAGGTGCAGGTGGTCTGGAAGGTGCCCCTCTCCTGCACTGGGACTGGTCCCTCTTGCTGGGTGACAGTGGTCTGGCCCATGGCACCTGGAAGAAAGTGAGAGTCAGGGACTGTGCAGGGAAAAGGCTTCAGGATGCAAACCATGACAGGAGGGAAAAGCCTCAGCGGGGAAGGCTCCCTCTCCCTTGCTCTGCAGCAGGAGCCTCAGGGCTGGGCACAGCAAGGTGGTGAGTGGTTTGGGGCAGCAGCGCAGAGTTCTTGGCTCCGTGTGGATCCCGCAGCATGATTATCCCCTCACCTCCTGCCAGGATGCTCCTGGAGGAGAGCTCTGCTGTGCCCCTGCTGCCTGCTCTTCTGCTGTCCAGAGTCCCAGGGAACGTCCTGCCATGCCTGGCCTTTACGTGCTGGCACCAGGACATCTTCAGTGTGGTGAGAGGCCCACACAGGGTGCTGTGAGAAAGTTACATCCTCCTTCCAAAATCCTGCCATCTCAGATGGTTCCTGTGTCCCGGAGTGCATGGTAAACCAAAGCTCGAGGGAGGCAAAAGGAAGCCCCGGCAGTGCCGACGTGCAGGAGGAAATGAGTGGTCCGGGCAGGCTGCGCTACTTGTGCCAGCCAGGAGAGAGACTGCGACAAGCTAATAACGTCATGCCTGGGCCTGCAGCAGCCTTCATAAGATCAGGTTTTTTGCGTTGCAAAGAGAGAAATTTGGGACTGCAGGACAACTAAGAGACCCACGGCAAGACAGTTGTGAAACATTGGTCCCAGATGGGTCAGAAGAGAGAAGCAGACAGAGGTGGATGGTTGGCGAAAGGAAATTGGGAGCCGGTGGTTCACAGGGATCAGGACAGGTTTCTCCTCTCTCGGTCTTCCCTTTTCTTCTCCAACAGTAACAGTGCCCTGAGACTATTTGTGGGAAAGCACACACGAGCCAACACCTCCCAGCATTTTCCCACTATACAAGACCATCTCCCTGCAGAGACATAGAGCCAGGAAGGGGCTAGGGTTTCCCATAGACAAGAGGAATTATGCCTCAAGTAAAAGTCAGTGCTTACCCAGTGGTTGCCACAGGAAAGCAGCGAGGACGAGGTACCCGAGGTGCATGCTGAGCCCGACCCTCCGGTTTGTGTGTGAGAGAGTCAAAAAACCACCTCCCAGCCTTGAGGGAGCAGAACTGCCGGAAATGACACCACTAAGGGAGCAAAGAAGGAAGCACGTTTTCTTTCACCGCGCCTGAAAAGCCCCTGCTGTGGCTTTCTCTCCTCCACCATTGTCTTTGCCTCCCCAGCTACAAATGCTTGCTCTTCTGCACACTACTGCTTGGCCCTTTGGGGGTGCAGGGCAGTTGCCTCACTGGGGTTTCACATCTTCCTCCGTGGTCTCTGCTTCTCTCTGGATAGTGGTATTTCTTCTACGAGCAGGCTTCCCCACTGTTGCTACCGCTTCTCCCCATTCCTTCCTGTGCTGCCCAGGAACCACAGCTCTCTGCAGAATCTCTAGCAGGCTGAATGGGAAGCGCTGCTCCGACCTACGCCTGGGAGTCTGACTGTGTGCTGTGCAGGGGGGATAGCCTGCAACCCCCGAGAGGAACCAGACTCCAGTAGGGGCTGTAGGACTGCCACAAGTCCCGACGTGACAAAATCATCTTATTGCATGGGTGAAGGGCTGAACAGTGAGCAGAGACCAGGATGCGGGATTAACAGTGTGTTGTCCCCAGCCCTACCCCAACCCCCGCACCCCCACCCCCACCAGGGAGCACATGGAGCACTCAGCAGGGTGCTGCAATGTGAGGGAGTGAATGGGGCAGCCCTGCGCCCTGGAGCAGGAAGTGGATGGGAAGGGGTGTGGGCAGGAGGGAGAGCCCTCCCCCAACCTTTTCAGAACCGCTGTATGCACTAGTCACAGCAGAGATAACAATTTCTGCTCATTCTGCTTAAGTCTACATGGGGCTATGTTTTCAAAGGAAGGACAGTAATAATTCTAATAACGACTGCCTGCATTCCCCCCAAGAAGAGAGGCACTAAAGCCAGCAGGATCTCTTGGAAAAAGCACTAGGTACAGAGGGGCAAAGTAGTTCCCAGAAATGGGGTGACCAGCTGTTTTCTGGTGGGCAGAGAAACCCACACCGACTCTGGGACGCAAGACCTTCCCCCAGCTGAGGGCTGGTGTCTCCCCTGGCCTGGAGGAGAGACATGAAAAGGAGTGGGACTGCTCAGAGGCAGGGGCTGGCAGCGGGTGGAACAGGGAATCTTGTCCAGCATCTGGCTGATGGGTCTTGCTCACATCCTGCGGGGTTAGCTGATTCCCACATGCAGGGCTAGGGAGGGATATTCTTTCCGTGTGCCTCTTTGGCCAGGGGGCAAAACCACAAGAGCAGTTGTGCCTCCTACCAAGAGCCCGCTTCCCCAACTGGGGCCATGAGCGGAGACAGCGGGAGGAGGAACAGGGAGAGAAGCAGGTAGGATACCTCTCCTACGGACTTGCTCCAGTGGTCCAGCTAGTTTGAGCACAGGATTTTGTGAGCTTGGTTTGGCTTGTGTATGCTGCAGTCTTCAATGGGTCTGCCTCCAGTCCTGTCTCCCCTGGAACCCATGTCTGATTTATTGGAACCTTTTCCTCATCCAAGGCCCTGGTTCTAGAAACAGCTCTAAAAGTCACACCAGCGCGTGCCTCTCGACATTTTCCCCTGCCACACAGGCTTGGCAGGCAGAGACCAAACCTCACCACAACCCCCGGGTGCTGTTGCTGGGCAGGCTTCAGCTCAGGGCTTCTTGCAAACAGTGGCAGGGAGGGATCCACTCCCCAGAGCAGCCCACAAGCCTTTCTGGGCAATGCTGCATGGCGTACACACCAGGGTGGGCTCAGCGCACAAAAATAGACAGCACTGTCCTGGAGCTCGGCATCCTGCACATGCAGAAGCACCGGGGAGCTCTCAGCAGACAGCGCAGAGGAGAACCTCCCTGAATCCACATGAGGTTTGGAATTGTCCACACGCAGCAGCATCTGAGGGGCCTGGGTCAGGAACCGCTGGTACCAGAAGACGTAGGGATAACGGCTGCTGGTGGAGAAATTGCAGCGCAGTGTTGCACTGTGTCCTGCCTGGACGGTCGTTTCTGGTGGGAACTGGAACACAGAGTCCTTTTGTGCATGACCTGTGAAGCCAGGAAGGCATTTTGGCTCTGCTTATCCGTGTGGCCATTTATTGACTACTTCATCAGCTCTCTTGCTATCCCCGTTCTCCATCTGACCTCTCATATCATGCAAAATGCTGAGCTGTGCATCTCTGCATGCTTCATCTTGCAGGCTCTGGTCACTCCTCACCTCACACCCTAGACGATCCTACTTTCCAGCAGTATCCTGCGGGCTTTGAGTCCATCAGTTGTCTTCCTGTCAGTCCCTGAGCTGTATTAACTGTTGGTCTCGCCTTCAGCAAGACAAGCGATGAACTGTTCCTCCCCTGCCTCTGATCGTAACTGCTTACGGTAACGTTTTCGCCAAACTACACACCACATAATCCGTCCTTGACCTGTCCTTGTACAGTCTGCCAGTCCCACCAGGGCTGCCAGGAAAATCAGGGCCATGTCAAGCTCTCCTCTTCACGGGGTGACCAGGGACCTTCCAGAATGAGCGAGCTGAAGCTTGCGGGTTCCTGCCTTCTCCTCCCTCTGCCAGCTCAAAGCAGCCTCCAAACCTCAGCCCAGAGGGTGGAGCAAAGCTCCCTCACTGCTGCTTCAGATAGGCTTCCTTGAGGCCCACACCTCTACCACAAGACGGCTCTCTGGAGAGATCTTGGGCTAGTGCTGAAAGCGCTCAGCAAAGGAATCCAACTGCAGGAATCCTTGCTGGGCCCCAGGCTCCCTAAATCCAGGGCCATGCCTTTTCAGCGCCGGAGGTTTGGTACTTGTACGGTTAAGCCACGTGCGCAGTTTACTTCCTCTGAAGTCCAGGCCGTGTTGCCAAAGGGACTGTAGGACCATAATGGACGGTTAAGGTAGGCTGTGGTCAGGCAAGAGGGACACAGAGGAGGCTCCTGCGGCCTTCCTTCTCTTTTGGCCCTCCTGAAGATCGCAACCTGCCCCACCATCATACAGCAAGGGACAAGCACCCCAATGATCTTCTCCTGCCATCCGGCACCCAGGCAGACCGAGGCACCCCCAGCCAGTTCTGGAAAGGACAGGAAAAGCAACCCTTGCGTGCCCCCGTGTCCACCCTGTCCCAAGGGAGAGTCTGGGTGGAGACAGGACCATGCACAGGCAAAAGCGCCTGGACTCAGCTGTCCGACACTCTGTCCCCAGGGCGTTTTTCTCTTCCTTCTCCCTTGGCCACAGAGGCGGCTGGCTCCTCAAGAGAAATGTCTCTGAAAAGAGCACTTGCTGCAGTGTTGTAGAAAAACTCTACTTGCAGCAATTTAGTTCAAACAGCCTTTATTCACACACGCGCGCGCACACACGCTGGCAGCTGCAAGGGAAGCATGTCCAGTGCACAGCTCAGACAGAGGACCGCCTGATTAGCATAAGTAGATGACTTCTATGCCTTTCTTCAGGGTGGTATGGTCACTATCTGACACTCTCTGACTGGCGACACATATAAAGTAAAGAACAGAGAGAATGGATTCTTCTACTAGAAAACTCCACAGCTTCTAGTCAGTTCTACCCAGTTTGAATTCCTGGCGAGCCAGGCAGGAGTGAAGGAGTTGATGCAAATTTGCGGAGTTCTTCTTTGTTCTACCTTAATACGGCAGTGATTAGGAAAACGGAGTCAGTCTTGCCACTATTGACTCTCTGTTACTTCCATAGCAGAAGTCACCCATGCAGGGACAGACACACTCCCTGAATCCGGTAGGGGGAGGACACCCCAGTATAACCTTCTCTTTTACAAACGATGCCTCTCTATCCAGAGCACAACTCCCAGAGGCGGCAGACAGACACAGCAGTTTGTGCAGCAGTTTGCGCAGAAGGCAAGAAGGCACCTTCGTTTCTCCTGGCAGTGTGTGCTTCCTCAGGTACGGTCAGGACACGCTGCAGAGCACGTTCCCCAGTGGTGGTTGGAGTTGCTACGTCACCTGTGTGTGAAGCTTCAACCCAGACAGACCCTCTGACAGCAGATGCAGCTCTTCAGCTGTCAAGCTGCAGGGAGTGCCTAGGGCCTCTCCGTGAGGCCTGGACTGACAGTCAGCTCTCCTGCAAGAAGGTGTGCTGCGGTTGATCAGTGGTATCGCCAGGTAAAGGAGTTACGGGAGGAAGTCAGTAGGCTGCGTAGCATCCAAGAAGGTGAGCAAGAGATAGAGAGGGTATTCTCGGAGACCGTGCAGCTCCAGGAGTCCCCACTCCCTACTGCAGCGGAGTTGCCAGAGGGCTCTGTACCGTGTGAAATGGTACCTCATAACACTGTTGAAGAAGGCTGGAAACTGGTCACTTCTCGTAGAAGGAGAAAGGCTCTCGCTCCTCCTCAAGACTTTGTTCCTTTGAGGAACAAGTTTAGCACCCTGCAGGCTGAGGAGGAGCTGGGCATTTCTTCAAGGGAAGCTACTGGCCTGACAGACCCCGTGCCAAGTGGGAACACCCGGAAGAAGCGGCGAGTGATTGTTGTGGGTGACTGCCTGCTGCAGGGGACAGAGGCACCTATCTGCCGACCTGACCTCTTGTCTGGAGAGGTTTGCTGCCTGCAATTCGGGGGCTCGAATAAGAGATGTCATGGAAAGAGTGCCAAGGCTTGTCCATGCAGCAGACTACTACCCTCTGCTGCTCTCCCATGTGGGCACTAACGACACCAAGGGCAAATTGGATACCATCAAACAGGATTTCCGAGCTCTGAGGACGGTGGTCAAGGGTCTGGGAGCCCAGGTCACTTTCTCCTCAGTCCTGCCTGTGAGGGGGAAGGACGGGAGGAGGAGTAGACGGGTTTTCCAGGTTGGGCAGCCTGGTAAGGAGGGCTTTAAACTAGGAAAGATGGGGGAAGGGCAGTGTTATAGAGACAGGGTAGTCAGTAAAACGCTGCTCAAGCCAGGATGCCTCCAGCAGGTGCATGCAGCCAGGGGAGTCAGCACAGGACATGCCTATGGAGGATCCTCTTGCACCTCTCCTGAGAAATCTGCATGCTCAGTTGCCTCTCTGAAATGCCTGTACACCAATGCACGCAGCATGGGGAATAAGCTGGAAGAATTAGAGATGTGTGTGCGGTCGCAGGGCCATGATCTTGTTGCAGTTGCAGAGACATGGTGGGATAGCTCACATGACTGGGATGCTGTCCTGGATGACTATGTGCTTTTTAGGCAAGACAGGCCAGGAAGGCGAGGTGGTGGAGTTGCCCTTTATGTGAGGGAGCAAGTAGAATGTGTGGAGCTCTGCCTCGGGGTGGCTGAAGAGCAAGTTGAGAGCCTAGGGGTAAGGATTAAAGGGCAGGCTAACATGGGGGGACACGGCGGTGGGGGTTTACTACAGGCCACCTGATGAGGAAGAAGTCGTCGAGGAGGCCTTCTACAGACAGCTGGAAGTAGCCTCACGCTCACAGGCCCTGGTTCTCATGGGGGACTTCAACCTCCCTGGCATCTGCTGGGAAGACAGCACAGCTAGGCACAAACGGTCCAGGAGGTTCCTGCAGAGGACTGATGATAACTTCTTGACCCAGGTGGTGGAGAAGCCAACAAGGAAAGGTGTGCTGCTGGACCTTGTACTAACAAACAAAGAAGGCCTGGTTGGAGGTGTGAAGGTTGGGAGCAGCCTTGGCTGCAGTGACCATGAGATGGTGGAGTTCTGGATCCTGCGAGGAGGGAGCAGGGCAGCAAGTACAATCGCAACGCTGGACTTCAGGAGAGCTAACTTGGGCCTCTTCAGGGACCTCCTTGGAAGAATCTCGTGGAGTAGGGCCTCTTCAGGGAAGTGGGGTCTGGGAGAGCCGGTTAACATTCAAGCATCACTTCCTCCAGGTTCAAGAGCAGTGCATCCCTCTGAGGAAGAAGTCGAGCAAAGTGGGCAGGGGACCTGCATGGATGAGCAAGGAGCTCCTGGCCTAACTCCAACAGAAGAAGGAAGTCTACCGAATGTGGAAAAGGGGACAGGCCACTTGGGAGGAATACAGGGATGTTGTCAGAGTATGCAGGGATGTGAGGAGGAAGGCTAAGGCCCACTTGGAATTAAATCTGGCAAGGGATGTCAAGGACAACAAGAAGGGCTGCTTCAAATACATCAGTAGCAAAAGGAAGACTAGGGAAAATGTGGGCCCGCTGCTGAATGGGGCGGGTGCCCTGGAGACAAAGGATACAGAGAAGGCAGAGTTGCTGAATGCCTTCTTTGCTTCCGTCTTCACTGCTAAGGCCAGCCCTCGGGAATTCCAGACCCTGGGGACAAGAGAGAAAGTCTGGAGAAAGGAAGACTCTCCCTTGGTTGAGGAGGATGGGGTTAGAGATCATTTGGGCAAGCCTGACATCTAGAAATCCATGGGCGCCCCGATGGGATGCGCCCACGAGTGCTGAGGGAGCTGGCAGATGTTGCTGCTAGGCCACTCTCCATCATCTTGGAAAGGTCAGCAGAGATTCACCAAAGGGAAATCATGCTTGACCAGTCGCATTGCCTTCTCTGATGGCCTGACTGGCGGGGTAGATGAAGGCAGAGCAGTGGATGTTGTCTGCCTGGACTTCAGCAAGGCTTTGGACACTGTCTCCCATCACATCCCCCTAGGTAAGCTCAGGAAGTGTGGGTTGGATGAGTGGCCAGGGAGGTGGAGGGAGAACTGGCTGGATGGCAGAGCTCGGAGGGTTGTGGTCAGTGGCGCAGAGTCTAGTTGGAGGCCTGTAGCTAGCGGTGTCCCCCAGGGGTCAGTGCTGGGTCCAGTCTTGTTCAACGTATTCACTGATGACCTGGGTGAAGGGACAGAGCGCGCCCTCAGCAAGTTTGCTGATGATAGTAAAGTGGGGGGAGTGGCTGGCACACCAGAAGGCTGTGGTGCCATTCAGAGGGACCTGGACAGGCTGGAGAGTTGGGCGGAGAGGAACCTCCTGAAGTTCGACAAAGGCAAGTGCAGGGTCCCGCACCTAGGCAGGAATAACCCCATGCAGCAGGACAGGCTGGGGGTTGACCTGCTGGAAAGCAGCTCTGCAGAGAGGGACCTGGGAGTGCTGGTGGGCAACAAGTTAAGCATGAGGCAGCAATGCGCCCTTGTGGCCAAGAAGGCCAACGGGATCCTGGGGGTGCATTAGGCAGAGTGTTGCCAGCAGGTGGAGGGAGGTGATCCTGCCCCTCTCATCAGTGTGTACTGGCCTCTGTGTGCTCTTTCCCTCTGTGGACCCTCTCCCAGGCTGCCCCTGGAAAAAAGGCATTGGTCAGGGCGGGGGATAAGGTGGGAGCTCAAGGGGGGACCTTTCATCACTCCCAGAGGAATGGGAGGGAGGGACAGCAGGAATGTACTTTCAACAAAATGTCTTTCCTTTGGCTTGGCGGTCTTTCTCACAGCCTCTCTTCACCACTAACCCCTCAGTCCTCCTCCTTCCCCCCTCTCTCTGCCTATTCGTCCCTGCAGGCAGCCATACAAAGATCCGTCGATCCTTCTCCGGGCACTCATGCATCACAGAAATCCCAGAAATCACAGAATGGCCAAGGATGGAAAGGACCTCTCGAGATCATCTAGTCCAATCCCCCTGCTCAAGCAGAGTTATCTGGAGCATATTGCCGAGGATCGCGTCCAGGCGGGTTTTGAATATCTCCAGCCAAGGAGACTCCACTACCTCTCTGGGCAACCTGTTCCTGTGCTCTGTCACCCTCACAGGAAAGTTTTTCCTCGTGTTCAGCTGGAACTGCGTGTGTTTCAGTTTGTGCCCGTTGCCTCTTGTCCTGTCGCTGGGCACCACGGAGAAGAGTCTGGCCCCATCCCCTCGACACCCTCCCTTCAGATAGTTGTACAGATTGAGGAGATCGCCTCTGAGTCTTCTCTTCTCCAGGCTCAACAGGCCCAGCCTCATAAGAGAGATGCTCCAATCCTCTCATCATCTTCACAGCCCTCCGCTGCACTCTCTCCAGTAGTGCCATGTCTCTCTTGCACTGGGGAGCCCAGAAATGGACACAGTACTCCAGGTGTGGTCTCCCCAGGGCTGAGGAGAGAGAGAGGATTACCTCCCTCCACCTGCTGGCTCCCTCTTCCTAATGCACCCCAGGATCCCATTGGCCTCCCTGGCCACAAGGGCACATTGCTGGATCATGGTTTACTTGTTGTCCACCAGGACAGGTGGACAAGTAGCCAGGCCCAGGGAGGCTCCTGCCTAGCCCAAAAACCACAAGCCAGCTTAGCCAAGCCCCAGCCTCTTTCTGGGCAAGAACTTCTCTTCCCTTCCCTCTCCCATGACAAGGAGCTCCAAGCGCCAACAGGGGACAGAGCCGATATCAGGTGAGATGTCCACCAAGGTGAGACCTTGTCTTGGAGGGGGAAGAGCGGGGCAAGGGGCTTCAGATTCACCTGATTGCCAAGGAAGAGGGTGGGGGAGAAATGAGTGAGAGAGTGAGGAGCTGGGCTGGCTTTTATCCTGGGCTTGCACTGCCCCAGGCCCAGAGGTCCACTTTGCAGAGGTAACAATTTTCTGGCAAGCTCATCTCCAATGCAAAACATCCCAACTAATGATACGGGCTGTGCTTTCGTTTCCTGTGTTGCTGCCTTTTCATTTCCCGGTTTATGCCATGCCCACTCCTTCATGAAGGCTTCTTCTGAGTGCTCGGATGAAAGACTCAAGCATTTCTGGGGCCAAAATACATCTGTGTGGTAAGGAGACTCAGCTGAGGAGTGCCAGAGGGCTCCAGCGCAGGCAGGTGACGTGTGCCTGCGTCACTCCGGTGGTGTTGCTTGTGGCCCCGCTTGCCGGAAGGGGCCCAGCTCCTGCCCGCCTTGGCTGCACGCCCCCTTGGGCACCCTGCCATGCGCGACGATGCGCGACGACCTGCCACATCCCTCCCAGCTCATTTCCACCAGTGGCCCAGAAGCCGCGCAGCTGCTGCTCTGCTGGACCCTAGCTGTGGGTGTGGGATGGAGGGCCTGTGCGGGTCGCCACGAGGGACCCACGCATGAGGTCATTTGCTCCACATTTGGGTTCTGCTACCAAGCCCAGGTCATGTGGAAGGTATTTTGGGAAGTCGGCTACGTGACGAGAGACATGAAGACACGGCTGCAAGAACTGCTTGGATGTAACTGTGTATCAGGAGGCAATGTGAAACGCGCCTGGGTCGCGTGGATTTGGGGAAGTGTCTGGTTGAGCGGATGTGGGGTTGAGGCTAGGTTTTGTATCAGCAAAAATGCCGGTACAAACAGACTGACCGCATCTGGCTGTCGGGCATGATAAGTAACTAATGTTAGCAACCTATAAGGAGCTTGGCTGTTGCAATATGTATGAACTAATTAACTCTATTATATAAGTCATGAAAAGGTGCAAATAAACTAAGGCTTGTGATCATCATCGGATGAGCATGTCTCCCGTTGCTTCCGACAAGGTCACTCAGGTTCGCCCCTTTGCGCGCGCTGTGCATGTTGCTGGCAACCTTTGTGGCCTGCTGCTCGGCGCACTGCAGTGCACAGGCTACACTTGTCTGGAGTGGCGGAGCTGCCTGCCGCTTTTGGGTGCCCGCGAACTGGGCTAGGACTGAAGTGCCTGGCAAGGTTGCCTGCCCGGCTGCGCTCGCAGCTCTGGGAGGAAACGCGCAGCTCAGGTGTGCAGGGGGAAAGAGAAGCTGAACACGCTGGGCTGGAAAGATGGCCAGAAGCCTGGAGCGGGAGCTTGGAGACAGGGAGGAGAGAGCGGGGCCTCTGTCCGGCTGACTTTTGGGAGCGCGTGCTGGCTGTTTGCACGAGCTGTGGCCTGGGCTCCTTGGCTTCTGTGGCTGCAGGAGGAGCTGCACGCCAAGCACCTGCTGGGAAATGGGGAGCCTGGCGAACAGAGCCGCTTCTGTAGCGCTCAGAGCTCAGGCAGGGTTGCAGGTGCTCCTGCTGTAGCTGCTGGGCTACCTCACCTTGGTGAGGTGAGGAGGGCCACCTCTGTGGCTGTTGGTGAGACTACACCCGTATGACCGAGCAAAGACAACAGCAACGCTTGTAGTGGATGCAGAGATCCTGCAGGATGGGCAGAGGACCACAGATACTTCCTGCTTTCCAGCAGTGGAAAGCCCTCAGCACAAGGCCGTGATCCTGGCCCTGAGAGGTCGCTGCCTCTTTGCTCTGAGGGACACCCAGCCCGCTTGCTGCTGGTAACTTGCCATCCCTTCTGCCCTCACTTGCCATCCCTCAGAGCCCAGAGGAGACACAGAGGAGGACGGGGACGCTCAAGGAAGGGAGGATCGTCTGCCTCCAGGATGATTTGGCCCTTTTCTCTCCACATGTCCTATGTCACTCAGCCTGCATCTTCCCCTTGCTGTTCTAGGCTTACCTCCTGTCTAATAAGGCCCCGAGCGAGAACGTGGGAGAGCAGCATATCGCAGCTCACAACCGTGCTAACCTCCCTCCCTCTTTGGGAGCCCATGTGTGGAGGGCCAGCTTTGCTCTGGCCTCCCAGGGGTTTTCTTGCTGTGCTTTTCTTCTCTGCCTTGGAGAACATGTGGTTGCTGTGAAGCCCATTGATTCCTGTTGGGAGGTGGGGATAATGAGGTGTTCCCCTCAGTGGGCGATCCCCGAGGGCCCCTTCCAGGGGCCAGCTGCCCTTCCTGGCACCAGCCCCCAGGCAGGGCCCATTGTGACACGCTGCTGCCATTGTCAGGTGCGGGCACAGCCTCAGCCCCTCGTTGTCCCAGGGAACGGGAACAGGCCTAGGGCCTGAGCAGCAGGATCTCGCTGAGGAGCACCCCGAGCTCAGGCCAAGTCTTTCCCTGCCGCCTCCAGGCAGCCCTGAGGAGCTCTGCTCTTTCCTGCCGCCTCCTCGGTTCCTGAGCCAGGTGAGAGGGACGGGGCTGTGCGGCTCTGCTGGGGCCGTGGCACAAGGCGAGCCCTCAGCTGCCGCAGGCCCTTGGTCAGAGCCAAAGTTGTAGCTTGGGGACATCGCAGCCACACGCTCCGACTTCTCCAGTGCCATCTTCTGCCAACTCCAGTTGGATGTTGTCCGTCTTTCCAGGCTGCAGCCAGCCCCCTTTTCCCGGGCACTTACTGCTTCTGGAAACACCGTGGCCCATGGCTTTCCCCCCATGACCCGCTGCTGGCTCCCGCAGCCCTGCGGCCTCCCCATGCCGGCAGCGTTGCGATGGGGCCAGGCCAAACCGCAGGCTCCCGCATGCTCACCTCACAGTACCTTTCCTCCTCCCCACAGGATGGCGAGGAGACCCCCCCAGCACCCCCAGGGTGGCCTGGGAGCAGCCCCAAGCCCATGGCTGGGGCAGCTCTCAGCACCAGCTGGACCGCCTCAGAGAGCCCCAGGCACAGGGGCTGGGTGAGTGGAGCCCACTGGGCTGGCAGAGCTGGCGGCTCTGAGCGCACCGGGCTCCGCACTGGGTGCCCGTCTCCCCGGCACGCTGGAGCTGGCCTTCCCAGGCACCTGGAGCTATGGTGTGCCTGGCGCTGGGCTTCAGAGCCAGCCCCGGCACAGCATGGCCAGGGAGCGAGTGGAGCAGTGGGGCCTCCAGCTCCTGCTCCCAGGGACAGACTGGCAGAGGCAGCTCAGGCAGCAAGGGCCAGCCGTGCTGGGGCCTGGGGCCTGTCCTGCCTGGCTGCCAGCCACTTGCTCATCTCAGCACACCCACCCGCGGCTTTGCCCTCCCTCGCTGGTCTCCAGCATCGCACCCCATGTGCTGGCCACCTCCTGGCCCTGACAAGAACGGGGCAAATGGGGCAGCAAGGCCCCGTGCCAGCCCCCGACCCAGGCCTTGCTGGGAACGTGGGAGCAGGCCCGGGGCAGGGCAGTGGCCACAGCTCTTCCCCCGGTCTCTAATGCCTGCTCCTAGCTCCAGCAGCTCTCCCTACTCTCTGTGTTTATCAGAGCCAGGTTTCTCTGCCTCCAGTGACCTGACTTGGCAGCAAGAGGAGCAGGAAGTCCGGCAGCACATCCAGGCCTTTCTCAGGGCCACCGAAAAGGTACCTGCAGATATTGCCAGCTGAGCCCCGCCGGGCATCTCCTGGCTGGGTCCCTCTGTGGCTGCTGCCTGCTCTGCAGCTGCTGCAGGGCTACTGGCTGTGCACAGCTAATCCCCACCAATGCCCACCACCTCACGGCCCCCCTTCACTGCTCTGGCCCTACAGGCCATGCCTCACCCCTCTCACGCTCCCCGCTTGGCTCTCTCGTCCCTTGCCTTCAGGAAGAGGCCCAGAAGCTGCAGTTTCTGGCCTCCATTTCTAGCCTCTGCAAAGGTGCGGGCACCGAGGCCCTGGGGGGAGACGGGTCTGACCTGTGCAGCAAAGCTGTCCTGGCAGAGGAGATCAAGGTGAGGCCATCTGTAGGAGGGGGCAAGAGCAGCATGGCCCTGAGAGCCCAGTGAGAACAGGGCTGGGGCCCCTGGGCACGGAGAGGGCTGGGGCAGGCCCTTCTGGACACAGAGCTCTCCTGCGGAGGGATTTGGGGGCCACTGGGATGCCCTGTGAGCTGGGAGATCTGCAGCGAGGGACTGCGCTGGGTGCCAGTGGTGGGATGGGGGCCCAGGGGCTCTGACCACACAGTAGACCCCTGGCTTGCATTGTGACTGGAGTTGCCTGTCTCCTGGGAGTAATAAGGTTTGTTTGCTTTGGGGACCTTTTCCTACTGCAACACTAACATAGGGCATTTTCTCCCCTCCCGCTCTCGCCCCGCCCCTTCCCCAGCAATGGCTGAGCTGAATGGCTGGATCGGCTGGAGCTTCTCCCTGGGCATCTACTGAAGGATCTTCAGAAAACGTAGACCAGGAGCCGCTTTCCAGGGCAACGCAAGAGTGCCGCGATGTTTTGACAGCCCCGTTCCAGAGAGCTAAGAGTGGTTATCCTGAGACTACTACCTCCTGACAGAGGGACTCGCGTTACCAGGCTGTGAGGAAAAGCAACCCTTGCCACTGTTTTTGTACGAGTGCAACAGTGCGGTGTAGCCAATAATAATAACGTGCGGTCTTTAACTGCAAGTATTGTGTTCCAACTGGGTATTTAATAAATGTTGTAATCTAGTAGGTGTCTCCGTTTTATTCTGTTCCCCTTCCTGACTTTGCCTGCCCTGCGCATATGCCTGTCCCCTCTGCTCGTGTCTCTTATGGAGTAGTACGTGTTGCATTGCTGCCAAATGGTGGATGCTGGTGGAAGTCTGGCCTGCTGCGGCACTTGCAGGCGAGGGCTGCGTTTTGTCCCAGGCTTGGAGTTGTTCAGCGCTAGGCAGCACGGACGATGGAAGTCATGTTTCTGAAGGCCTAGCCAGGCTTTCTTCCTGGGCAGGCGCTTAGCCCTTCTGCCTCGCGCTGGTCTGGCCAAAAGTCACTTATGCAGACAGCTCCAGGCCTGAGGGCAGAGAGGCCGTTTGTCCAAGGGAGAGCTCTGCTCTGCTCTGCTCCCTCCAGCTGGCTTCCCAGCTGCTCCTTCAGCCTGTCCTGGCAGCCAGGCCAAGGGCCAGCATGCAGACTGTGTGTTTTTCCTCAGCGGGGGCTGGAAGCACGAGTGTGTGAAGACAGGGGCCTCGATCGTGCCCAGGTGCAGCCCTTGGCGGTTCCCCTTGTTGAACTTGACAAGGTGCCCGGTTGCCTCACGTCTCGCTCGTAGCGGGGCACTGGACTCTTGCTGCCTTTGAGAACGATGCTTCCTGTGGTCTGGGCAGAAGGGAGGGCGAGAGCTTCTGGTAGCCAGGAAAGGTTGCAAAGCCCGCCGGTCTGGAAGGCTGTTGCATCCGCTTGCAGTCTGCAAAGGGCAAAGGGGTTATGGAAGTTCTCTGCCCTGCAGCATGACTGGCAAAGCGGAACCGCTGTTCAGTGCTGGGCACTTGCTCTTCTCTCTGCAAAGCAAAAGCAGGTGCGGAACGCCTCTGAAGTGCCTTCGCTTTGGGTTGTCCTGTTGCCAAACTCTGAGAGGAACTGTTTTCCAGTGGTTCCCTGCCTGCTTCTGTCCTGCTGGGTGTCAGGGAGAGGTGAAAGTTCTTGGCCGCCGGAGAAGCAGCACTGAAATTCAGCGCTGGCATCTGGCATGACAGGAGCTGGTAGCGCTTACAAGGCGGGTACAAGGCAAAGTGCCGTCTGTTCTGGCCCCTGCACTAGAGGAGAGGGATGGAGCTACTGGAGCGAGTGCAGCGAAGGGCTACTAAGATGATTAAGGGACTGGAGTAGCTCTCATACGAGGAAAGGCTGAGAGAGCTGGGATTGTTCAGCCTGCAGAAGAGAAGACCGCGCATCAGTGTGTAGGCAGGATGCGAAGGGAGGGTGTAAAGAAGTCGGAGGCAGACTCTTCTCAGCGGTGCCTAGCGGTAGGACGAGGGGCAAGGGGCACAAACTGAAACACAGGCCGTCCTGTCTGAACAGGAGGAAAAAGTTCTTTGCTGTGAGGGGTGACTGAGCCCTGGAAGAGGTTGCCCAGAGAGCTTGTGGAGTCTCCGTCCTCGGAGATGTTCACAAGCCGTCTGGCTAGGGTCCTGGGCCAACTACTTGAGGTGATCCTGCTTGAGTAGGGGGGCTGGCCGAGACGATCTCCAGAGGTGCCTTCCAACCTCAAACGTCCTGTGGTTCTGTGACAAGCAGGAGAAGCGGGCGACCGGGCATCTAGTCAAGTTCGACAAGGGGAACTGTCCAGGGCTGCACCTGGGGACAAACAGCCCCTGTGCCCTGGGGCAGGCTGGGGGCTACTGCCAGGAAAGCAGCTGGGCAGAGGAAGGCCTGGGGGTGCAGGTGGGCAGCAAGGAGTCAGCAATGGTTAGAGAAAGAAATCGTAACCACGTTTTAATCGTTTTGACAATAACTTTCTGCCAAAGGGAGCAATCGCCCTCCAGCCTCTCGCTGTGGTCTCTGCTAACAGCTGGAGCGATCCGCTTTCGGTGAGAGTCGCTCACCTCGCCGCAGCGCGACTCGCGGCCACTTTGGCTCCCTCCGGCACTTGGGCTTCCTACGGCGCAGCCGCAGAGCTGGGAGCCCAGAAGGACCGGCACGCTCGCGGCCTGGCCGGGCAGCAGCCAGAGCAGCCAGCTGCGGGGGTCAACCTAAGCAGTCGCCGTCTCTTCAGGCGCAACGAGCTACTTCAGCCCTGCGAGCTCGGCCAAGCGCTCGCGACGCCCGCGCCCTTAGGGAAACAGTGGGAGCGCAGGTTTGCGAGGAGCACAGTGTCCCGCACCTGGAGCAGCAGCAGCATGAATTCTTCAGGGAAATGACGGCACAGCAGAGTAAGAGCTGGAGCTGGGGGCCGCCGGGGAGGGACCCCCAACAAAGACGTCCTTCGGCCGGCCACAGCCACCCGCCGCCGCCGCCGCCGCCGCCCCCCCCCCCCGGCCCGGCAGCGCCGCGAAGGAAGCGGCAGCTGCCCCCCGCCCGGCCGGGCCCGGCCCAGGTCCGCCCCCCGGCCCCGGGCCCGCCCCCGGGCCCGCCCCAGCCGCAGCCCCGCTCCCTCACTGCACAGCCCCGCCCCCTCGCCACCGCCCCCTCCACGCGTCACCCCGCCGCCCTGTGACGCCCCTCCGCCGCGCCCTCGCCGCGGCTGTTGCGCACGCGCGGCGCGCCCGCCACCGCCTGCGGAGCCGGTGGTCCTCGGTGCTGTCGCCGCCGTGTGCCTCGCTGCCAGCGTGGCTGCGTCGCTGTCCTCGGCCGGCGCCTCTGCCCCCGGCCCGGGGGCTCCGAGCTCGCCGGGGCTCAGCCCCGCAGCAGCTGGCCCGGGCTGCGGCCCCTGCTCGGGGCTGTCCGCCGCCCGCGTCCCCGCCGCAGCATGAAGAGGCTCTTGGGGCTCTTCGGCCAGGGCCAGGGGCAGCCGCCTTCGCCGTCGCCGTCGCCGTCGCGGTGGGCGTGCGGCGGCAGCGCACCCGTGCGCTGCGTCGGCGCTGCCTACGAGCTCCGGGAGAAGGAGCTGGGCAAGCTGCACCGCGCAGCCGCCAGCGGCGACCTGGCGCGGGTGCGGCGGCGGCGGTGGCTGCCGAGAGTCGGCCTCGACGGGCGGGACAAGGCGAAGCGGTGAGGGGCGGCGGGGGGGCGGCGGGGCGGCGTGGGGAGGGGGCGGCGTCGGCGTGAGGGGCGGTGGCGAGGGTCGGGCTGCTGCGGCGGTGCCGGCGGGGGCGGCGGGCGGCGGGGGCGTTGGCTGGTGGGTTGGAGCTGGCCTGCAGCTGGCAGGAGCGCCTTTGTGCCGGGAAGGCAGGGCCGTTTGCTTGGGCTGGCGAGGGAGTGCGGGAGGGCAGTCGGCCTTGCGCGCGCGGGGTGGGCTCGGGGCTCGGGGCTCGGAGGCCGGTTGCGTGTGTGGCCAGGCCGGAGCGGGACTTTGTTGCTGGGAGCGTGACAGGGTCGAGGGGGAAGGTTTCTGCTGTCGGGTTTGGTAGGTGTTGTGGAGGGCCCTTGGGAGCGAGCGCGTGCTGGTGCTTGCTGCAGCAGTAAGGCCGGGAAGAGGCCAGAGGGCGCGACTTCCCGGCAAGGCCAGCAGCGAGGGGATGTTCTGGTGTTATAAAAGGCACGTGCTGGGCCTGCGGCCTGCTGCTGTGGCGTGAGTGGTCCTGGCAGCAGGTGGAGGTTGCCTTGCCGTAGGCTGGAGGTGCGCAAGCCTTGCTCTTGCTTGCTGGGCTGCGTGCGTAGTGGTGTTGGAGGCAGGGAGGAGGTGCCGGGGCGGAGGGCAGCAGTTTCAGAGCGGAAGCCGGAGGCTGTCTGGGAGAAATGGGGGGCGTGGGCGCAGGGATGCACGCGCAGGGAAGGGAGCGCGGAGCTGAGGCAACGTTGTCTTCCTAAGTGGGGGCTGGGGCTGGGGCTGGGGCGGGGAGGGGCTTTTTCCTAGCCCCGGCGTCTCGGGCTTTGGGTGTGCAGCGGTCAGCCGCGTGACATGGGCAGGCGTGGTCTCTTCAGCTGTCTGGCCTGCGCTAAGGTAACATGCTCAATTTTTAGGACACCTCTGCATCTGGCTTGCGCTAACGGACATGCGGAGGTTGTCTTGTACTTAGTAGAGAGGAAGTGCAAGCTAAATCCTCGTGACAACTTCAAGAGATCGCCACTGATGAAGGTACGTGGGTGCTGCGGTAGGCAGGGCTTCTAAATTGCGCCCTGAGCGATGCAGCTCTTGGGTGATTCTGGAGGTAGGTCTGGGTGGAGCTTGTGGTGCGCTGGGCGCTGGCTAGGCGTGCGTTGCCTAATGTTTGGGCGCGTTGTTGTTGTCCGAGGTCGGCAAGCTGTGGGAATTCTGCCAGAGGGAAGCGTAATTGCTGGCAACGTTTCCTTGTTTCCCGTGTGGTTGGCAGGCAGTGCAGTGCCAGCACGAAGGCTGCGTCGCCATTCTGCTAGCGCATGGCGCCGACGCTAACCTTGCGGATGCTAACGGCAACACTGCCCTTCACCTGGCTGCCCTTGCTCCTAACACCTGCCTAGCAGGGCAGTTACTGGCGCACAACGCCCATCTTGATGCGCAGAATAAGGTAAGCGTGGAATTTGGGTCAGGCCGCTCCTGAGAAGAAAAAGTTGCTTTGCTTCTCTGGGTTTTTCTAACTGGAGAGGGGCGTTATGCTTTCAGATGGGATACACGCCCCTTTCTCTGGCCGTGTCCGCGCATCACGTAGAGATGGTGGAGTTCCTGCTTAGCAAAGGAGCCGACGTGCACGCTCGAGATCAGTCGGAAAGGTGAAGGGTTTGTCAAGACGGGGCGTGGGTCTCCTGAGCATTGGTGAAGTTTGCCTGGTCTGGCCGGGTAGCCGAGGGTGCTTAGCGGGGGAGACGTTTGGCCCAGGGACGTGCTGCGGCCCCTTGCAACCCGAGTTCTCGTGGGCTTCCGTGTGGTTGGCCTTGCTTTCCTCCTGCCTGTAGGAAAGGGGGAGGTGTAATTGTTTTGGGAGCAAATAGGGATGAAAGGAACGCCAGTGAAACGTCGGTGTCTCCTGATAGCTTTTGTCTCGTCTTGTGGCTGCTTTAGGACCCCTCTGATGCTTGCTGCCTCTGCTGGGGACGTGAGCATGATAGAAGTTCTTCTTGGCTATGGTGCTGACCTTTGCCAGAAAGACGTTCTTGGATGGACAGCGGAGGCTTATGCTAGGAGGTGTGGACACACTGGGTAAGTGCTTTAGGTCACGGTGAGAGTCGCTAGGCGGTCCGAATGTCCGTGTTGGTGTACGGACGTGTTTGGTAAGAGGCGCAAGGTTTAATGATGCGTGGAGACCTTTGTTGAAGGTGGGCTCAGTGGAATCTTCCGGGACGTAGCGTTCCCTGTGTCAAGTGTGAGTTGGGGAGTTGAGGAAAGCTTCCACCGCAAATCGTCTTGTTTGGTAAGTGGTGTTATGCAAGGATGTAGTTGATTATAGTGACAGTATTCCCTTTCTTTCCGCACCTACCTAGTGTTAGTGAACAGCTGGCCGACCGCGCAGCCGAGAAAAACGTGGGAGAAGCTTCTGCAGGCAGCGCAGAAAGCACGCCAGTGCTTAGCACTCGTTGCGAGGCAGGAGCTGCTGCGTTTGCGTTGGGCACACCTGCTGCGGACAGAGGAGGTAGGAGGCTTAACTGTGGAGGAGCTGAGGAGGAGAATGCCTACGGCCTTTTCTTGTGGTGGCTTGTATTGCAGCTTGGCAGGGTTCCGTCCCTCTTGCCTGTTGAGTACCCTTGCTAGGGACGGAGTAGAGACGCGCTGGTGATCCTCCTCCGTGAGGCTAGTCCTTTGGTTTTGAGGCTGTCTTTTGGTTTTGGGGGTGTTGGGTGGGAGGCTGGGTAGAGCAGGAAATACAGCGTAGTCTCTGGCATTTTGAAGCACAGGTTGGCGGGGGTGGGGGTAGAGGCAAAGAGAGCACGAGAGAGAGACCGATCTCTGCCTGTGTGGTATGAAGAGCTCGGCAGTTGGTTTCCTTCTTGTCCTGTTCAATCGCTACCAGCATTTGCTCGCTGCCTGCTCACATAGCATATTCGTGCCATGGCAGGTTTGAGGTTTGGAACGTTCGAAGGAAAGACAAGGGCAGTGTGGAATTCTTGTCCTTTTTTATTTTGCGGGGGGTGGGGGGGGCAGCGAGAATTGAGTAGGATGGGAGAAATTGGTGGTTTGGGGCATGCTTTCGTTCATGCTGTCTGGCATGACTGTTTCACTCTAGTATGGCCTGTAGAATTGTCCGTGTAACATGCTTGTCTGCATTGCTGAAAGTCGAAGGTCCGACATGCTAAGAATTAATCCTGTCAATTCATATTTGAACAGTGAGAGGTGGTTTTTCCCACGAATACTTCACGAGGTGAGACTCGAGCAGTAGCTTTTGCCAACGACCTTAACCTGCCGAAAAAGAGGGGAGATTTGAGCGAGACGGTCCTTCTTGCCTTTGCCTTTGCCTTTGCCTTTGCCTTTGCCTTTGCCTTTGCCTTTGCCTTTGCCTTTGAAGAGTGTTGGAGGCAGAGGAGAGCGATGACAGCTGTCCTGCTTCTGAGGAAGAAAAAAGCAGTTTAGCTGCCAAGGTAAAGTGCCTGCAGAAGGAGAACTGCCCGTGGAGCGACTCATTTGCAGGGCAGAGCTGTCTAGATTTGGGCAAAAGCGCGTGTCCAGGCAGGGTTGTTTTCTCCTGCCCCGTGGTCTCCTGCCTGCCAGTCTTTCAGCTGCGGTGAGCTGTTTGCTCCAAGCCTTGTAGCCGTCCGTGGCAGAGCATGCAGCAGGCTTGCGGTTGCGGGTGGGAAGAGCAGTAGGGGACAAGAAAAGCGACCGCATGGTTTTCTTCACCTGAGTCAGAGTTCTCGTCCCAAAGTTGATCAGCCTCTAGATGGCCTGTTCTTTTGTCCTCCAAGCCTTGCTCTTTGTTTCCAGTAACTTTGGTGATAGAATTCAGGCTGATATGGGGAAAAGGGCACTTGCTGTTCAAGATCTGCTGAAATGCTTCGTCTCCTGGCTCTCCTCTCTTTCGTCCTTGCCAGGTTGCTGAAGAGTGCTTGGGGGCGGGGGGAGTGGCTCAAGAGGGTCTTTTTTTCTCCTGGGGGATGGCATAGCGGTCTTGCATGGGATCTCACACCACCTGTTTCCCCTTCCTTTTGTTTCTTTTGTTTTGTTTTGGTTTGTTTTTCAGTTGAGGTGTGTGGCATTGGGGCTGTGCCATGATGAAGAAGCTGAAGAAGCCGAGTGTGGTGCAGGAGCGCACCCCGTAGTGCTGGAGATGCAGGCATGTTTATTTGCAAGCTGGTTGCCCTTGTCTCAGTGGCCTGTCGGAGACTGTGGCAGCTGTTGTGTGAGAAGAGCTAGTGTGGCATAGTAAGATGTGATGGTGGTTGGAGGAGTGAAAGTGAGGAAAGAGGGGGAGGTGAGACTACGGTAGTTTGAGAAGCAGGCAGCTGGTGGTCCCGTGAGCCCAAGGGAGGGGGAAAGGGTGTGTGTGCTGCTGGATAAGGTAACGTAGGTGAAGGCAGAGCCTGACTGTGTGTGGGCAGTGCTTCTCGGGGGGCTTTATGGAATGGGAGCAGGACGTTTGTGACATTAGGTATTGCTGTGTCCATAAGGACATCTGCAGGCCTTGTAAAAGAGGAGCGAGAAGGTTTCACTCTGTGGCTCGAGAGAGGCGAAGTATTTGGCAAAGTGTGAATGGCCTGGGCAGAGGCTGCTGTCGTGGGTGTGGCAGCAAGTGGCCTTTGAGTTGGATTTCTCGAGTGCTACTGAAAGAGAGAAGGTTCTGGTTCTGTGCGTGCTTGGAAGGGTTGCTGCTGCTTTGCCAGGTTATGCAGTGAAAGGAGCGTGTTTGGGACCGTGCAGCCAAGTACTAAGGACAGCAGCAGAGTGGGCGTAGGCTTGGAGGGAGCGCAGTTGGGGGTTGGAGAGTGGAAGTGAGGGCCCAGGGGGAGGTTTGCCTCAGGTTGTTGGAGAAGCAGGCAGCTGTCGGTCTTTGTTGGTGCAGAGGAGGGGGGAAGGATGTGTGTGCTGCTGAGTATTGCCGTGTAGGGGAAGCTGGAGTGCGGGTAGTGCTTCTCAGGGGCTTTAGGGAAAGGGAGCAGGGCGTTTGTGAGCTTAGGCATTGCCGTCCCTTCAACTACGTTCTCCTGGAGGCTGCTTGTTTCTGTTCTTTCTAAGCGTGCGGGCCGATCTCTTTTAGGACGACTCACCGGAAAGGAAGGGAGAGGAGGCTCCTGGTGGTGCCCAAGTGGCGGCTGCTGCAGGAGCCCCTGCTGGTGTGAGAGGTGAGTTTCTACACATGGAGGGGCTTTGTTTCTTTGCTCTTTGGGCTGGGTGAATGAAGTGAAATGGCGATCTGCCTGTGCGAGGGTAGAGCACGCAGGTAGGCGCTGGGCAGGCAATGGCGGGGAGGGGGGAAGGGAACGTAGCTGGAGGGAGATGTTTTGTGGTAGTGCTAGGGAAGGAGGGTTGTTTCTTGGTGCCTTCCTGCGGGTGGGAGGGTGTTTGGCTAGTGCTTTGCGGGTTGCTCCTGTAGCGTGCCGAGGGATTGTGAAGGGCCAACTCTGGAGCTGCAGTTTGGAGGGGAGATGCCGGCAGAGCTGCGTAGTCGGCGACTGTGGCATGGCAGAGCCTTGTTTGGATGCTGGCCGAGCATGTGTTGGGCGTTCTTGGTAGGGGCGTGAGCTGTGCTGCTGGGCTTGGGCATGTGGTGCTGGCAAGAAGGCGGCAGGAAGTGGCGATAGCGTGGTGGTGCGGCTGGGGGTGCAGGCGGCCTTAAATGACGCTGCTTTGTTTTTCCTCGGGAGTGGAACCGTTTGGTGTGTCCTGGGCGCAGGGCTTGCGTGCTGGAGGAGAGCAGGAGAGGGAAAGAAGGAGCGGTGGTGTGTCATTTGTGGCTTCCTTTGCAGGTGTTCCGTCGGCCGCAGGAGCGGAGCAGGAGGACGAGAGCGACTCTCCCTGGGATTCCGAGGTGCTTTGTGTGAGGGGCGCGGTGGGTTGCCCGTGGGGGGAAGTGGGCGGGAGCTTGCCTTGGACGTGGGCCCTAGCAGGGATGAGGCTCAGTTGCCGCTTGTGGTGGCTGCGCCACAGGTTTGTTCCTGTGAACTGGAGCAGCCTGTGCTCCGTGCAAGCGGTTTGGCGAGGACTGTGCCTAAGTGGGGTGTGCTAATGTCGTGGGTGTGGCAGCAAGTGGCCTTTGAGTTGGATTTCTCGAGTGCTACTGAAAGAGAGAAGGTTCTGGTTCTGTGCGTGCTTGGAAGGGTTGCTGCTGCTTTGCCAGGTTATGCAGTGAAAGGAGCGTGTTTGGGACCGTGCAGCCAAGTACTAAGGACAGCAGCAGAGTGGGCGTAGGCTTGGAGGGAGCGCAGTTGGGGGTTGGAGAGTGGAAGTGAGGGCCCAGGGGGAGGTTTGCCTCAGGTTGTTGGAGAAGCAGGCAGCTGTCGGTCTTTGTTGGTGCAGAGGAGGGGGGAAGGATGTGTGTGCTGCTGAGTATTGCCGTGTAGGGGAAGCTGGAGTGCGGGTAGTGCTTCTCAGGGGCTTTAGGGAAAGGGAGCAGGGCGTTTGTGAGCTTAGGCATTGCCGTCCCTTCAACTACGTTCTCCTGGAGGCTGCTTGTTTCTGTTCTTTCTAAGCGTGCGGGCCGATCTCTTTTAGGATGACTCACCGGAAAGGAAGGGAGAGGAGGCTCCTGGTGGTGCCCAAGTGGCGGCTGCTGCAGGAGCCCCTGCTGGTGTGAGAGGTGAGTTTCTACACATGGAGGGGCTTTGTTTCTTTGCTCTTTGGGCTGGGTGAATGAAGTGAAATGGCGATCTGCCTGTGCGAGGGTAGAGCACGCAGGTAGGCGCTGGGCAGGCAATGGCGGGGAGGGGGGAAGGGAACGTAGCTGGAGGGAGATGTTTTGTGGTAGTGCTAGGGAAGGAGGGTTGTTTCTTGGTGCCTTCCTGCGGGTGGGAGGGTGTTTGGCTAGTGCTTTGCGGGTTGCTCCTGTAGCGTGCCGAGGGATTGTGAAGGGCCAACTCTGGAGCTGCAGTTTGGAGGGGAGATGCCGGCAGAGCTGCGTAGTCGGCGACTGTGGCATGGCAGAGCCTTGTTTGGATGCTGGCCGAGCATGTGTTGGGCGTTCTTGGTAGGGGCGTGAGCTGTGCTGCTGGGCTTGGGCATGTGGTGCTGGCAAGAAGGCGGCAGGAAGTGGCGATAGCGTGGTGGTGCGGCTGGGGGTGCAGGCGGCCTTAAATGACGCTGCTTTGTTTTTCCTCGGGAGTGGAACCGTTTGGTGTGTCCTGGGCGCAGGGCTTGCGTGCTGGAGGAGAGCAGGAGAGGGAAAGAAGGAGCGGTGGTGTGTCATTTGTGGCTTCCTTTGCAGGTGTTCCGTCGGCCGCAGGAGCGGAGCAGGAGGACGAGAGCGACTCTCCCTGGGATTCCGAGGTGCTTTGTGTGAGGGGCGCGGTGGGTTGCCCGTGGGGGGAAGTGGGCGGGAGCTTGCCTTGGACGTGGGCCCTAGCAGGGATGAGGCTCAGTTGCCGCTTGTGGTGGCTGCGCCACAGGTTTGTTCCTGTGAACTGGAGCAGCCTGTGCTCCGTGCAAGCGGTTTGGCGAGGACTGTGCCTAAGTGGGGTGTGCTAATGTCGTGGGTGTGGCAGCAAGTGGCCTTTGAGTTGGATTTCTCGAGTGCTACTGAAAGAGAGAAGGTTCTGGTTCTGTGCGTGCTTGGAAGGGTTGCTGCTGCTTTGCCAGGTTATGCAGTGAAAGGAGCGTGTTTGGGACCGTGCAGCCAAGTACTAAGGACAGCAGCAGAGTGGGCGTAGGCTTGGAGGGAGCGCAGTTGGGGGTTGGAGAGTGGAAGTGAGGGCCCAGGGGGAGGTTTGCCTCAGGTTGTTGGAGAAGCAGGCAGCTGTCGGTCTTTGTTGGTGCAGAGGAGGGGGGAAGGATGTGTGTGCTGCTGAGTATTGCCGTGTAGGGGAAGCTGGAGTGCGGGTAGTGCTTCTCAGGGGCTTTAGGGAAAGGGAGCAGGGCGTTTGTGAGCTTAGGCATTGCCGTCCCTTCAACTACGTTCTCCTGGAGGCTGCTTGTTTCTGTTCTTTCTAAGCGTGCGGGCCGATCTCTTTTAGGACGACTCACCGGAAAGGAAGGGAGAGGAGGCTCCTGGTGGTGCCCAAGTGGCGGCTGCTGCAGGAGCCCCTGCTGGTGTGAGAGGTGAGTTTCTACACATGGAGGGGCTTTGTTTCTTTGCTCTTTGGGCTGGGTGAATGAAGTGAAATGGCGATCTGCCTGTGCGAGGGTAGAGCACGCAGGTAGGCGCTGGGCAGGCAATGGCGGGGAGGGGGGAAGGGAACGTAGCTGGAGGGAGATGTTTTGTGGTAGTGCTAGGGAAGGAGGGTTGTTTCTTGGTGCCTTCCTGCGGGTGGGAGGGTGTTTGGCTAGTGCTTTGCGGGTCGCTCCTGTAGCGTGCCGAGGGATTGTGAAGGGCCAACTCTGGAGCTGCAGTTTGGAGGGGAGATGCCGGCAGAGCTGCGTAGTCGGCGACTGTGGCATGGCAGAGCCTTGTTTGGATGCTGGCCGAGCATGTGTTGGGCGTTCTTGGTAGGGGCGTGAGCTGTGCTGCTGGGCTTGGGCATGTGGTGCTGGCAAGAAGGCGGCAGGAAGTGGCGATAGCGTGGTGGTGCGGCTGGGGGTGCAGGCGGCCTTAAATGACGCTGCTTTGTTTTTCCTCGGGAGTGGAACCGTTTGGTGTGTCCTGGGCGCAGGGCTTGCGTGCTGGAGGAGAGCAGGAGAGGGAAAGAAGGAGCGGTGGTGTGTCATTTGTGGCTTCCTTTGCAGGTGTTCCGTCGGCCGCAGGAGCGGAGCAGGAGGACGAGAGCGACTCTCCCTGGGATTCCGAGGTGCTTTGTGTGAGGGGCGCGGTGGGTTGCCCGTGGGGGGAAGTGGGCGGGAGCTTGCCTTGGACGTGGGCCCTAGCAGGGATGAGGCTCAGTTGCCGCTTGTGGTGGCTGCGCCACAGGTTTGTTCCTGTGAACTGGAGCAGCCTGTGCTCCGTGCAAGCGGTTTGGCGAGGACTGTGCCTAAGTGGGGTGTGCTAATGTCGTGGGTGTGGCAGCAAGTGGCCTTTGAGTTGGATTTCTCGAGTGCTACTGAAAGAGAGAAGGTTCTGGTTCTGTGCGTGCTTGGAAGGGTTGCTGCTGCTTTGCCAGGTTATGCAGTGAAAGGAGCGTGTTTGGGACCGTGCAGCCAAGTACTAAGGACAGCAGCAGAGTGGGCGTAGGCTTGGAGGGAGCGCAGTTGGGGGTTGGAGAGTGGAAGTGAGGGCCCAGGGGGAGGTTTGCCTCAGGTTGTTGGAGAAGCAGGCAGCTGTCGGTCTTTGTTGGTGCAGAGGAGGGGGGAAGGATGTGTGTGCTGCTGAGTATTGCCGTGTAGGGGAAGCTGGAGTGCGGGTAGTGCTTCTCAGGGGCTTTAGGGAAAGGGAGCAGGGCGTTTGTGAGCTTAGGCATTGCCGTCCCTTCAACTACGTTCTCCTGGAGGCTGCTTGTTTCTGTTCTTTCTAAGCGTGCGGGCCGATCTCTTTTAGGACGACTCACCGGAAAGGAAGGGAGAGGAGGCTCCTGGTGGTGCCCAAGTGGCGGCTGCTGCAGGAGCCCCTGCTGGTGTGAGAGGTGAGTTTCTACACATGGAGGGGCTTTGTTTCTTTGCTCTTTGGGCTGGGTGAATGAAGTGAAATGGCGATCTGCCTGTGCAAGGGTAGAGCACGCAGGTAGGCGCTGGGCAGGCAATGGCGGGGAGGGGGGAAGGGAACGTAGCTGGAGGGAGATGTTTTGTGGTAGTGCTAGGGAAGGAGGGTTGTTTCTTGGTGCCTTCCTGCGGGTGGGAGGGTGTTTGGCTAGTGCTTTGCGGGTTGCTCCTGTAGCGTGCCGAGGGATTGTGAAGGGCCAACTCTGGAGCTGCAGTTTGGAGGGGAGATGCCGGCAGAGCTGCGTAGTCGGCGACTGTGGCATGGCAGAGCCTTGTTTGGATGCTGGCCGAGCATGTGTTGGGCGTTCTTGGTAGGGGCGTGAGCTGTGCTGCTGGGCTTGGGCATGTGGTGCTGGCAAGAAGGCGGCAGGAAGTGGCGATAGCGTGGTGGTGCGGCTGGGGGTGCAGGCGGCCTTAAATGACGCTGCTTTGTTTTTCCTCGGGAGTGGAACCGTTTGGTGTGTCCTGGGCGCAGGGCTTGCGTGCTGGAGGAGAGCAGGAGAGGGAAAGAAGGAGCGGTGGTGTGTCATTTGTGGCTTCCTTTGCAGGTGTTCCGTCGGCCGCAGGAGCGGAGCAGGAGGACGAGAGCGACTCTCCCTGGGATTCCGAGGTGCTTTGTGTGAGGGGCGCGGTGGGTTGCCCGTGGGGGGAAGTGGGCGGGAGCTTGCCTTGGACGTGGGCCCTAGCAGGGATGAGGCTCAGTTGCCGCTTGTGGTGGCTGCGCCACAGGTTTGTTCCTGTGAACTGGAGCAGCCTGTGCTCCGTGCAAGCGGTTTGGCGAGGACTGTGCCTAAGTGGGGTGTGCTAATGTCGTGGGTGTGGCAGCAAGTGGCCTTTGAGTTGGATTTCTCGAGTGCTACTGAAAGAGAGAAGGTTCTGGTTCTGTGCGTGCTTGGAAGGGTTGCTGCTGCTTTGCCAGGTTATGCAGTGAAAGGAGCGTGTTTGGGACCGTGCAGCCAAGTACTAAGGACAGCAGCAGAGTGGGCGTAGGCTTGGAGGGAGCGCAGTTGGGGGTTGGAGAGTGGAAGTGAGGGCCCAGGGGGAGGTTTGCCTCAGGTTGTTGGAGAAGCAGGCAGCTGTCGGTCTTTGTTGGTGCAGAGGAGGGGGGAAGGATGTGTGTGCTGCTGAGTATTGCCGTGTAGGGGAAGCTGGAGTGCGGGTAGTGCTTCTCAGGGGCTTTAGGGAAAGGGAGCAGGGCGTTTGTGAGCTTAGGCATTGCCGTCCCTTCAACTACGTTCTCCTGGAGGCTGCTTGTTTCTGTTCTTTCTAAGCGTGCGGGCCGATCTCTTTTAGGACGACTCACCGGAAAGGAAGGGAGAGGAGGCTCCTGGTGGTGCCCAAGTGGCGGCTGCTGCAGGAGCCCCTGCTGGTGTGAGAGGTGAGTTTCTACACATGGAGGGGCTTTGTTTCTTTGCTCTTTGGGCTGGGTGAATGAAGTGAAATGGCGATCTGCCTGTGCGAGGGTAGAGCACGCAGGTAGGCGCTGGGCAGGCAATGGCGGGGAGGGGGGAAGGGAACGTAGCTGGAGGGAGATGTTTTGTGGTAGTGCTAGGGAAGGAGGGTTGTTTCTTGGTGCCTTCCTGCGGGTGGGAGGGTGTTTGGCTAGTGCTTTGCGGGTCGCTCCTGTAGCGTGCCGAGGGATTGTGAAGGGCCAACTCTGGAGCTGTAGTTTGGAGGGGAGATGCCGGCAGAGCTGCGTAGTCGGCGACTGTGGCATGGCAGAGCCTTGTTTGGATGCTGGCCGAGCATGTGTTGGGCGTTCTTGGTAGGGGCGTGAGCTGTGCTGCTGGGCTTGGGCATGTGGTGCTGGCAAGAAGGCGGCAGGAAGTGGCGATAGCGTGGTGGTGCGGCTGGGGGTGCAGGCGGCCTTAAATGACGCTGCTTTGTTTTTCCTCGGGAGTGGAACCGTTTGGTGTGTCCTGGGCGCAGGGCTTGCGTGCTGGAGGAGAGCAGGAGAGGGAAAGAAGGAGCGGTGGTGTGTCATTTGTGGCTTCCTTTGCAGGTGTTCCGTCGGCCGCAGGAGCGGAGCAGGAGGACGAGAGCGACTCTCCCTGGGATTCCGAGGTGCTTTGTGTGAGGGGCGCGGTGGGTTGCCCGTGGGGGGAAGTGGGCGGGAGCTTGCCTTGGACGTGGGCCCTAGCAGGGATGAGGCTCAGTTGCCGCTTGTGGTGGCTGCGCCACAGGTTTGTTCCTGTGAACTGGAGCAGCCTGTGCTCCGTGCAAGCGGTTTGGCGAGGACTGTGCCTAAGTGGGGTGTGCTAATGTCGTGGGTGTGGCAGCAAGTGGCCTTTGAGTTGGATTTCTCGAGTGCTACTGAAAGAGAGAAGGTTCTGGTTCTGTGCGTGCTTGGAAGGGTTGCTGCTGCTTTGCCAGGTTATGCAGTGAAAGGAGCGTGTTTGGGACCGTGCAGCCAAGTACTAAGGACAGCAGCAGAGTGGGCGTAGGCTTGGAGGGAGCGCAGTTGGGGGTTGGAGAGTGGAAGTGAGGGCCCAGGGGGAGGTTTGCCTCAGGTTGTTGGAGAAGCAGGCAGCTGTCGGTCTTTGTTGGTGCAGAGGAGGGGGGAAGGATGTGTGTGCTGCTGAGTATTGCCGTGTAGGGGAAGCTGGAGTGCGGGTAGTGCTTCTCAGGGGCTTTAGGGAAAGGGAGCAGGGCGTTTGTGAGCTTAGGCATTGCCGTCCCTTCAACTACGTTCTCCTGGAGGCTGCTTGTTTCTGTTCTTTCTAAGCGTGCGGGCCGATCTCTTTTAGGACGACTCACCGGAAAGGAAGGGAGAGGAGGCTCCTGGTGGTGCCCAAGTGGCGGCTGCTGCAGGAGCCCCTGCTGGTGTGAGAGGTGAGTTTCTACACATGGAGGGGCTTTGTTTCTTTGCTCTTTGGGCTGGGTGAATGAAGTGAAATGGCGATCTGCCTGTGCGAGGGTAGAGCACGCAGGTAGGCGCTGGGCAGGCAATGGCGGGGAGGGGGGAAGGGAACGTAGCTGGAGGGAGATGTTTTGTGGTAGTGCTAGGGAAGGAGGGTTGTTTCTTGGTGCCTTCCTGCGGGTGGGAGGGTGTTTGGCTAGTGCTTTGCGGGTCGCTCCTGTAGCGTGCCGAGGGATTGTGAAGGGCCAACTCTGGAGCTGTAGTTTGGAGGGGAGATGCCGGCAGAGCTGCGTAGTCGGCGACTGTGGCATGGCAGAGCCTTGTTTGGATGCTGGCCGAGCATGTGTTGGGTGTTCTTGGTAGGGGCGTGAGCTGTGCTGCTGGGCTTGGGCATGTGGTGCTGGCAAGAAGGCGGCAGGAAGTGGCGATAGCGTGGTGGTGCGGCTGGGGGTGCAGGCGGCCTTAAATGACGCTGCTTTGTTTTTCCTCGGGAGTGGAACCGTTTGGTGTGTCCTGGGCGCAGGGCTTGCGTGCTGGAGGAGAGCAGGAGAGGGAAAGAAGGAGCGGTGGTGTGTCATTTGTGGCTTCCTTTGCAGGTGTTCCGTCGGCCGCAGGAGCGGAGCAGGAGGACGAGAGCGACTCTCCCTGGGATTCCGAGGTGCTTTGTGTGAGGGGCGCGGTGGGTTGCCCGTGGGGGGAAGTGGGCGGGAGCTTGCCTTGGACGTGGGCCCTAGCAGGGATGAGGCTCAGTTGCCGCTTGTGGTGGCTGCGCCACAGGTTTGTTCCTGTGAACTGGAGCAGCCTGTGCTCCGTGCAAGCGGTTTGGCGAGGACTGTGCCTAAGTGGGGTGTGCTAATGTCGTGGGTGTGGCAGCAAGTGGCCTTTGAGTTGGATTTCTCGAGTGCTACTGAAAGAGAGAAGGTTCTGGTTCTGTGCGTGCTTGGAAGGGTTGCTGCTGCTTTGCCAGGTTATGCAGTGAAAGGAGCGTGTTTGGGACCGTGCAGCCAAGTACTAAGGACAGCAGCAGAGTGGGCGTAGGCTTGGAGGGAGCGCAGTTGGGGGCTCTGATAGGGCTGTTATACTTCCAGAGCCTGCGTTCCTTGACGGCCTGCCAGAGTCCCGAAGCAGCAGTGAATCTGCAGGTAATGCTTGAGCGGCAATCCGAGTTGTGCTTGGGCAGTCCTGCATTTGAAATGCAGTTTGTGGGTGAAGTGTTTCTGGAGATTGCTTGCCCCACTCTCTGCTTGTTTGTGTTGTCGCTCACCTAGGTGTCTGCAAAGGAGGGAGGAGAGCGTGAAGGACGCGAGGCTGCTGCAACACAGACTGATTTTCAGTGTGACGGACAGGTGAGGAGCTGTGTTGAAGAGCTGTGGAGATGTTAGCCTAGAGCGAGGTGTTATTCCCAAAAGAGCGCAGGCGGAAGACCGCAGAGAGTAGCAGATGTGAAATATACTTTAGATGTATATTATCTTGGGGCTCGCTCTGAAGAAGGCTGTTGTGAGTGAAAAGAAGAAGGTAGTGCATGCTCCTGCCCTTTTTGTGAGGCTCACGGCACAATCTTTCCTCAGGCGATGGGCGCAGAGCTGCCGGCGGAGGTTGCTGATGCTCCTGGAAAGCAGTTGCTTCCAGAAGGTTCACTTGAAGTTCCAAAGGTTTCCTGCGGTGAGCTGCAGGGAGACAAGTTGCGGTTGCAAGAGGAACTGGCCAGGGTGAAAGCCAAGGTAGGCAAAGCCTGTAGCGGCCTGCATGACTGTGAGGAGGTGTTTTTCCCCTGTAAACGATGGGGAAAAGCCCTTGTTGAGGCTGTAGGGTAGTAGTGCAGTGGTGTCCCTTCTGTTGCCTTCCCTTCTTCCCGCCGCTGCCCCATGGTGGCAAACAGACCAAGCGCGTCAGGGAGCTGCCCTTTCAAGCGTGAGGGGCCAAGCAGTGTGTTGGGAGCAGCCTCCTGGTGGGTAGGTGTGACCCAAGCAGTTTGTTGTCTCTCCGAACCCGCCTGAGCTTTGAGGTGGACCTGAAGGTGACAGTGGGTGAGCTCCGGGTGCCCTGAGAGTGCTGCGTGTTTTCCTGTGGAGGCAGCTGTACTCTTTGTCTATATTTGGCTGTGTGTGTAGAGCTTTGGTTCCTTCTTTGTAGCTGGTCAAATGCCTGCGAAGGTGACAGTCTGTGTTCTGGGGGGGGTGCAGCTCTTGAAGGGGTGCGATCCTTCTTCATGGTTTGCGCTCGCACACGCAGCGCTGGTTGCTAGGTGGGGTTTTTGCGCTGTGTACGGGAAGCAGCATGTCAGGCAGGTGCTGTGACTTGTCCTGTTCCCTGACTGTAGGAGGAACTTGACCTCCTAACCTAGCTGCCCGGAGAAGGCTGTGGGTTGGCCCTAGTGCTGAGCTTTTTCTGTAGAAAACATCTTGGCCATCTTGTGGCTGCATAATGCAAATGTGCCGCAAAGTGCTATAGTTGCTGCAGGGCCCTGGGGATGAACCTGTAGTTAGTAAGCATTAGGATCCCGAAATGCTAATTCACTTCCAAGTTGTTTTTGGAGGCGTTCAGAGCTACTGACTTGCTTTCCGTTCACTACGCCCACCGCTGCCACCAACACAAGTACGGAGTTGAAGGAAGGAGTGTAGGGACCGGCTTTCCACCAGTTGTGTAAGAATAAGGTATAGCAGCCTGGGCAGCGTTGGACTAGAAGTCTTTGTGATTGTGGTCGTTATCCTGGAGTTGGGAAGTGCCAGCAGGAGAAGGGAGAGCCTTTGCAGTAATGCTTCCCATGGGGGAGCAAGGAGCTGGATGCTAGGAGCGTCCCGAGTCATGGGAAGGAGTAGGATTGGTGTTGCAGCTGCGTTTGGTCAGCTGGCAGGAAATTGAGATGGGGATGGGAGAGGCCGGTATGAAAGCGGAAGGAGCAACGTGGTTCTGGAGAGTCGAAGCAGTGGAGTCGTCTGTCTGAAAGCGAAGCTGACTAGCGTGGGTCCTGGTTGTGGTTTTACAGTTGCAGGCGTTGGAAGAGCAGCGTGTTCAGGCTGAGCGTTGTGTTCAGGATTTGAAGACGGCCCTGGCAGAGAAACAGAGGGAAGCGACAGCTTCTTCCCGGCAACTGCAAGACCTTCTGGAAGCCTCTTTGGGAGGCGTTAGCCTAAAAGACCTGGAGGAACGAGTGGGACGGTAAGGAAGTGGCACAGTGCAGCAAGGCTTTGCTTTGTGGGCTGGTGTAACAGCAACAGGATGGCCTTGTTGCATCTCAGCAAGTCAGTACACGATTTTGGGAGAGGCTTTTGCTTTGGACTGTGTGATTTGTCGCTGTTGTGCCAGTGTTGGTGCTCCTGTGGATTTCCATAACGAGGCCTGTGTTTCTTTTCAAGACTTGAACTGGAAAACGCCCGGCTGGAAGACACAGGGCAGCAGCAGGCAGCTAGACTCGAAGCTCTTCAGAAAGAGCTGCACGCCTCTGCCTCTGTAAGCTAGTCCTAGCCTTCCTGTTTCATGAGCTACTGTGCGCAGTTGTGTGTGTATGTATGCGGGGGCGTTTTTCGGAAGAGATTTTCCTGGGGAGCCTCGGGGAAATCATTCCCTGCAGGCTGCAGGCGATGGGCTGCTGTTGGTGCGCTCGCAGGCTTTCTGGTTTTGTGCGCTCCTCTGCTGAGTCTTACTTAACAGTGTTTGAGGTAAGGGTTTGGCACTTGTGCACCGGTGTGAATGGTTGCTGCTTTGTACCGGTGGTGGTGCTTAAGCCGTGTGGCAGCAGCACTTGAGCTGTTGCTGCCTTAAAGGCGTTCTGCAAGTGAACTTGTGGAACGTCCTTGGTGCCAAGCACGTCGTTGCCAAGTCTTAAGTGGCCTCCTCAGGCTGTGCCAAGAATTCCATTGCCCGCTGGTCGCTGAAGATCCCCCTGGAGCTTTAAATTAAGCTGTGCTCTGCCCGGATGGGGATACCTAATTACCGTTGGCTATTAGCGGAGGGCCTGAGGAAGGTGTTCTCCAGTGTGCGTGGCACCTTTGCCCCCGTGAGCCCCTCGCTAGTAGCGGGTGGTCTTTGCTTTAGTGGGGGTGGGGGGGAGGGTGGTGTGGGGGAGAGAGGGGTGGCAGGCACCAGTTTCTGTCCCTCGGTCTTAGCCTGGGTGGTGGAAATATTGAAGTGCTGCAGTTGGCGTGGGATTCCGTCCGCTGGAGTTGTGGGGCCGGCCCTCGGCTAGCAGAGAGAGATGTCCTGCGGCACCTTTGTGAGGAAGGCTGTGCGCACCTAGTGCTTCTAGGTGCCGTGAGTGAGTCGTGTGTGCCATTTCTTCTTCCTGTCCGGAAAGCGTGAGAGCGGAAGAAGGCCAGGGAAGGAGCTGGCAGAGTGGAAACAACCCGCAGAAGCCCGCCTGGAGGAAGAAATGAAGAAAAACATTGCACTGCAGAAAGAATGCAACAGGTAACAGCCTTTGAGTACTTGTAAGAGCTGTCGAATGAGCGGGGAGTCAGGCGTTATGTACCTTGCCCCTGCGACTCCGAGTACGTATCTGTTGGTGAGCGAGCTCAAGGCTTGCGTTGGGTCTTGCAAGTGGCTTCTGTAGGGGAGCGTGCGGTTTTAGGTAGGTGGAAGTGCAGGCAGGAGGGCAGTTGTCCTGGGAAGAGAGGGAGGGCGGGAGGGCAGGAAGAAGTCGCTTGTGTCTTGTGCCTGTTGTCAGGCAGAGGGAGAAGCTTCATGGGAGCAGATGAAATGTTGACTGGGCAAGTGATGTGTGGGAGGGGAATGATGTGGGTGGGTGGGTTGGTGTGGTGTTTTGGCTTGGTGTCTTGTTCTGGAAGTGCTGGTCTGTCCGCCATGGTGCAAATGAAGTAAGCCCCGCACCGTATGCGTGGTGCTTAGGGAAGCGCATGCGTAAAGGCGGACTGTGCTTGGGCTTCCTACTTTACTTGCTAATGTGCTGTGCAGGTCGAAGAGGCTTCTGGAGAAAGCTATGAAGAAAGTGAGGGCGTACGAGAGGCGGGCGCGAGAGTCCCAGATGAATTTCCCGGGCGAAAGGGAGGACCCGTGTTCGGGAAGGGGCAGAGAAGTTGCTAAATTAAGAACAAAGGTGAGCTTTGGTTGGCTTGTTGTGGTGCTTGTTTTGGAAAGCTGTAAGATTCTTTTCCTGGCTGTTGGGTTGTGGTGTTAATTATGTGGTGGCCGTGTTTTGAAAAGAACGGCTGTCTCTTACGGTCCCTGAAAAAGCCTGTGTAATCCTTTGGGAAGTGAAGAGGCGTTGCGATAGCGGGGCACTTGTGAGCCTGGGTCTTTCTGGGCGAGAGCCCAGCTTGAAAGCTTGAGGCCCTGGCAGCATCTTTGAGGTCTGACAGATGAATTTGTGCTCTGGAAGACCGGTAAGTAGGACCATTATAAGCCTAACCACAGTATGAAAGGCAAGGACATTGGAAGCATAGGTGTGAGAGGTGTGGAAAAGGTGCGTTTCTGCAGAGAGAAGACGACGACGAGGAGGACGGCGGCAGAGTTTTAGTTGACCTTTGGGGCCTACTGAAACCCTGGCACTTCTTTGTTGATTGTCTTCTAAACTCAAACCTGTGTGTGTGCGTGTATGTAGAAAGAGATAATCATTTCTGTTTCCTTTTTCCTGAAGCTTCAGGTATACCACTGTAAACAAGTGAATACCTTGTGATTATTGTATATTGTTGTCAATATGATTACAGTTGTTATCGCTCCCGTTCATTAGTTCATTAAACTTGGTTACTTACCTGTTACAATAGTAAACTCATTCCTAAGGAGTAGGGACACCTACACTACCAGCCGACCCTGTTTAGTGTCAGGAGCCCGCCGAATTACCTTACCAGGGCAAAATGCCTCTCAACTGGTTCGGTCGTTCTGCGGAGGCCTCCCGGCACAAACGGACACGCTCGGTGGATTGTCACAGAACTGCGTACGCTTAGACCTCTGGGTCTGCTTAGGTGAGTGAGTCCTTTCCCTGTGTGCAGGTCCGTGAGCTGTGCCGCTCCCTGGAGGCAGAGCGGAGGAAGTCGAGGCAGCTAGAGAAAGCAAACGAAGGTGCGCGAGAAGAGTTGGCTTGGCTGCATGGGAGCCGTGACAAACTGCGGAAGAGCAAGCGGCAGCTGGAAGAAGAGGTGGTTGCGCTGAGGTGTCGCTTAGAGGCCAAGATGAGGGATCAGAGGCACAGAGAAGAGGATAAAAGGGAGATTGAACAAAAGGCTGGGCAAGAGCTAAGGCAAAAACTACAGGAAGTCAATCTCTTTCTGCAGGTGAGCTCCCTTACCGCTAGTACGCGCAGTCCGTTTGTGGCTCGTCATTCATTCTTTACTGTTGTCATTTCTCGGTATGTTCTGCTTGTGCCGGTCAGTGCTGTGGGGTCATGGGCTCGTTATAGCTTCCGGAGGTTGCTGAAGGGTGCGAGCTTGTTGGATGGTTGTCCTCAGGCATTCTGAGATGTGGTGAATAATCTTCTTTACGCACCTCGGTCACTGGCGAATCTGTAACAGCGCCAAGAAAGAGGAGAATTGCAAGTGGACTAGTGTCTTAGAGAGACAGAGGTGGCTTAGTACTAGCTCTGATTCAAAACAAAACAAAGCAAAGCAAAAAGTTGCGCTGAGAGCCGGTTTCTTTCTGAACCAAAAGGATGATGTAATGGGGTGCTTTTGGGTTTTGCCCTTGATTGTAGAGGGCAGTGAGGAGGCCCAGTTGGCTCCCTGGGTGAGGTTGTGCTCTTCAAAGTGGGTGTGTGAAAGTGACTGGGGGGAATGATCTCTTTTTCTTTCCTGGGGGTTGAAACTGCATTATCTGCTTCAGACACAGGCAGCCGCCCAGGACCGAGCGGAACAACTAAGAGCCGCTTCTGCAGCTTCCGCAGTAGGCCGACTGCAGCAGAGAGTTAGGCATTTAGAATATGAATTGGCTCTCACAAAACGCCTGCAGTGAGAGAGCGCTAACGAGAGGCTTGCGGAAGCTGCTGCTGCTGCGCAATGCTATGAGCCCTGCAGAAGCCACTCTCTGGCAACGAACCCGGTGGGCAGCGCTTCCTCTGTGACGGAGAGAGTGGAAGCTCATATGGCTGAGGTAAGGCATTGGGAATACCTGTTATTCTCAAGCTGAAAATGAGCATCCATTCCTAGCTCCACCGCACCCAATCTAGGAGTCTAAACACGCCTGCTGACCCTCAGAGCGCTGCAACCTCGGCAAAAGCTCTGGTCCGGGCGCGCCCCAGAATTAGCAGTCCGTGTGACGGCACGTTCCTCACAGCGTGGTGAGCAGCGTGCCCTGAGGTTTGGGAAGGGCATGCCGAGAGTGGGCAAGGGAGCACGTGATTCTTCACAAAACGCCGTGATCCGTTCCCCTCCTTTGCACAGAGTGGGGGTGTGGAGAAGCTCTCGAGTTGGGGATTGCTTTGTGAGACAGTTAATGCCATAGAGTAATGGGAATGCTGGGCCGTGGTGGACAAAGACTTTCTCTGTACTGGGGGTGATGTTTCCAGTGTTTATTCCCATGTTGCAGTTGGCTTGAGAAGCTAATGCTACAAGAATGTAGCTCCTGAGGCCTTAAGGGTATCTTGTCTGTACAGGTGCAGGTGCGGCGGGAATGGTCAAAAATATCGCTGAAGAACTTGAGCAAGGTAATCTGTCAGGATCTGTTAGCGGTGTTACCAAGGAAGAGGACGGTTCCTCCATTTTGAACACAACTACTGGAAAGCTGCCAAGCTCCTGTGCTAAGCACAGTTGTTTTCTACTAGTAAGCTTTCCAACCTAGAGCTCTGCGAGGCAACTTGCTGCTTATGCAAATAACAGTCGTACAGAGTCGTCTGCAGTTGCCTTTAGATCACAGAGAGGAAAAGCGGCCTATGCGCACGTTCAGCCCCTGCCCCCGAGCCCCGAGCAATTCCACCTCTTCAGGATAATTGTTTCTCCAGAGTTGTGGCTTGGCGGTGACTGGGCCTGTTGCAAAGCAGGTAGCCCCTGAGAGCAATTCGAATTCTTCTGTCCCAGTAGCCTTTACTCTCCTAGCGAGTGGCCAGCCGTTGCGCTAGAGCTCTTTCCGTTTGCTAGGACGGACACAAATCCGTGGCATTGAATCCGTTTGCATTGTGACTGGAGTTGCCTGTCTCCTGGGAGTAATAAGGTTTGTTTGCTTTGGGGACCTTTTCCTACTGCAACACTAACATAGGGCATTTTCTCCCCTCCCGCTCTCGCCCCGCCCCTTCCCCAGCAATGGCTGAGCTGAATGGCTGGATCGGCTGGAGCTTCTCCCTGGGCATCTACTGAAGGATCTTCAGAAAACGTAGACCAGGAGCCGCTTTCCAGGGCAACGCAAGAGTGCCGCGATGTTTTGACAGCCCCGTTCCAGAGAGCTAAGAGTGGTTATCCTGAGACTACTACCTCCTGACAGAGGGACTTGCGTTACCAGGCTGTGAGGAAAAGCAACCCTTGCCACTGTTTTTGTACGAGTGCAACAGTGCGGTGTAGCCAATAATAATAACGTGCGGTCTTTAACTGCAAGTATTGTGTTCCAACTGGGTATTTAATAAATGTTGTAATCTAGTAGGTGTCTCCGTTTTATTCTGTTCCCCTTCCTGACTTTGCCTGCCCTGCGCATATGCCTGTCCCCTCTGCTCGTGTCTCTTATGGAGTAGTACGTGTTGCATTGCTGCCAAATGGTGGATGCTGGTGGAAGTCTGGCCTGCTGCGGCACTTGCGGGCGAGGGCTGCGTTTTGTCCCAGGCTTGGAGTTGTTCAGCGCTAGGCAGCACGGACGATGGAAGTCATGTTTCTGAAGGCCTAGCCAGGCTTTCTTCCTGGGCAGGCGCTTAGCCCTTCTGCCTCGCGCTGGTCTGGCCAAAAGTCACTTATGCAGACAGCTCCAGGCCTGAGGGCAGAGAGGCCGTTTGTCCAAGGGAGAGCTCTGCTCTGCTCTGCTCCCTCCAGCTGGCTTCCCAGCTGCTCCTTCAGCCTGTCCTGGCAGCCAGGCCAAGGGCCAGCATGCAGACTGTGTGTTTTTCCTCAGCGGGGGCTGGAAGCACGAGTGTGTGAAGACAGGGGCCTCGATCGTGCCCAGGTGCAGCCCTTGGCGGTTCCCCTTGTTGAACTTGACAAGGTGCCCGGTTGCCTCACGTCTCGCTCGTAGCGGGGCACTGGACTCTTGCTGCCTTTGAGAACGATGCTTCCTGTGGTCTGGGCAGAAGGGAGGGCGAGAGCTTCTGGTAGCCAGGAAAGGTTGCAAAGCCCGCCGGTCTGGAAGGCTGTTGCATCCGCTTGCAGTCTGCAAAGGGCAAAGGGGTTATGGAAGTTCTCTGCCCTGCAGCATGACTGGCAAAGCGGAACCGCTGTTCAGTGCTGGGCACTTGCTCTTCTCTCTGCAAAGCAAAAGCAGGTGCGGAACGCCTCTGAAGTGCCTTCGCTTTGGGTTGTCCTGTTGCCAAACTCTGAGAGGAACTGTTTTCCAGTGGTTCCCTGCCTGCTTCTGTCCTGCTGGGTGTCAGGGAGAGGTGAAAGTTCTTGGCCGCCGGAGAAGCAGCACTGAAATTCAGCGCTGGCATCTGGCATGACAGGAGCTGGTAGCGCTTACAAGGCGGGTACAAGGCAAAGTGCCGTCTGTTCTGGCCCCTGCACTAGAGGAGAGGGATGGAGCTACTGGAGCGAGTGCAGCGAAGGGCTACTAAGATGATTAAGGGACTGGAGTAGCTCTCATACGAGGAAAGGCTGAGAGAGCTGGGATTGTTCAGCCTGCAGAAGAGAAGACCGCGCATCAGTGTGTAGGCAGGATGCGAAGGGAGGGTGTAAAGAAGTCGGAGGCAGACTCTTCTCAGCGGTGCCTAGCGGTAGGACGAGGGGCAAGGGGCACAAACTGAAACACAGGCCGTCCTGTCTGAACAGGAGGAAAAAGTTCTTTGCTGTGAGGGGTGACTGAGCCCTGGAAGAGGTTGCCCAGAGAGCTTGTGGAGTCTCCGTCCTCGGAGATGTTCACAAGCCGTCTGGCTAGGGTCCTGGGCCAACTACTTGAGGTGATCCTGCTTGAGTAGGGGGGCTGGCCGAGACGATCTCCAGAGGTGCCTTCCAACCTCAAACGTCCTGTGGTTCTGTGACAAGCAGGAGAAGCGGGCGACCGGGCATCTAGTCAAGTTCGACAAGGGGAACTGTCCAGGGCTGCACCTGGGGACAAACAGCCCCTGTGCCCTGGGGCAGGCTGGGGGCTACTGCCAGGAAAGCAGCTGGGCAGAGGAAGGCCTGGGGGTGCAGGTGGGCAGCAAGGAGTCAGCAATGGTTAGAGAAAGAAATCGTAACCACGTTTTAATCGTTTTGACAATAACTTTCTGCCAAAGGGAGCAATCGCCCTCCAGCCTCTCGCTGTGGTCTCTGCTAACAGCTGGAGCGATCCGCTTTCGGTGAGAGTCGCTCACCTCGCCGCAGCGCGACTCGCGGCCACTTTGGCTCCCTCCGGCACTTGGGCTTCCTACGGCGCAGCCGCAGAGCTGGGAGCCCAGAAGGACCGGCACGCTCGCGGCCTGGCCGGGCAGCAGCCAGAGCAGCCAGCTGCGGGGGTCAACCTAAGCAGTCGCCGTCTCTTCAGGCGCAACGAGCTACTTCAGCCCTGCGAGCTCGGCCAAGCGCTCGCGACGCCCGCGCCCTTAGGGAAACAGTGGGAGCGCAGGTTTGCGAGGAGCACAGTGTCCCGCACCTGGAGCAGCAGCAGCATGAATTCTTCAGGGAAATGACGGCACAGCAGAGTAAGAGCTGGAGCTGGGGGCCGCCGGGGAGGGACCCCCAACAAAGACGTCCTTCGGCCGGCCACAGCCACCCGCCGCCGCCGCCGCCGCCGCCCCCCGGCCCGGCAGCGCCGCGAAGGAAGCGGCAGCTGCCCCCCGCCCGGCCGGGCCCGGCCCAGGTCCGCCCCCCGGCCCCGGGCCCGCCCCCGGGCCCGCCCCAGCCGCAGCCCCGCTCCCTCACTGCACAGCCCCGCCCCCTCGCCACCGCCCCCTCCACGCGTCACCCCGCCGCCCTGTGACGCCCCTCCGCCGCGCCCTCGCCGCGGCTGTTGCGCACGCGCGGCGCGCCCGCCACCGCCTGCGGAGCCGGTGGTCCTCGGTGCTGTCGCCGCCGTGTGCCTCGCTGCCAGCGTGGCTGCGTCGCTGTCCTCGGCCGGCGCCTCTGCCCCCGGCCCGGGGGCTCCGAGCTCGCCGGGGCTCAGCCCCGCAGCAGCTGGCCCGGGCTGCGGCCCCTGCTCGGGGCTGTCCGCCGCCCGCGTCCCCGCCACAGCATGAAGAGGCTCTTGGGGCTCTTCGGCCAGGGCCAGGGGCAGCCGCCTTCGCCGTCGCCGTCGCGGTGGGCGTGCGGCGGCAGCGCACCCCTGCGCTGCGTCGGCGCTGCCTACGAGCTCCGGGAGAAGGAGCTGGGCAAGCTGCACCGCGCAGCCGCCAGCGGCGACCTGGCGCGGGTGCGGCGGCGGCGGTGGCTGCCGAGAGTCGGCCTCGACGGGCGGGACAAGGCGAAGCGGTGAGGGGCGGCGGGGGGGCGGCGGGGCGGCGCGGGGAGGGGGCGGCGTCGGCGTGAGGGGCGGCGGCGAGGGTCGGGCTGCTGCGGCGGTGCTGGCGGGGGCGGCGGGCGGCGGGGGCGTTGGCTGGTGGGTTGGAGCTGGCCTGCAGCTGGCAGGAGCGCCTTTGTGCCGGGAAGGCAGGGCCGTTTGCTTGGGCTGGCGAGGGAGTGCGGGAGGGCAGTCGGCCTTGCGCGCGCGGGGTGGGCTCGGGGCTCGGGGCTCGGAGGCCGGTTGCGTGTGTGGCCAGGCCGGAGCGGGACTTTGTTGCTGGGAGCGTGACAGGGTCGAGGGGGAAGGTTTCTGCTGTCGGGTTTGGTAGGTGTTGTGGAGGGCCCTTGGGAGCGAGCGCGTGCTGGTGCTTGCTGCAGCAGTAAGGCCGGGAAGAGGCCAGAGGGCGCGACTTCCCGGCAAGGCCAGCAGCGAGGGGATGTTCTGGTGTTATAAAAGGCACGTGCTGGGCCTGCGGCCTGCTGCTGTGGCGTGAGTGGTCCTGGCAGCAGGTGGAGGTTGCCTTGCCGTAGGCTGGAGGTGCGCAAGCCTTGCTCTTGCTTGCTGGGCTGCGTGCGTAGTGGTGTTGGAGGCAGGGAGGAGGTGCCGGGGCGGAGGGCAGCAGTTTCAGAGCGGAAGCCGGAGGCTGTCTGGGAGAAATGGGGGGCGTGGGCGCAGGGATGCACGCGCAGGGAAGGGAGCGCGGAGCTGAGGCAACGTTGTCTTCCTAAGTGGGGGCTGGGGCTGGGGCTGGGGCTGGGGCGGGGAGGGGCTTTTTCCTAGCCCCGGCGTCTCGGGCTTTGGGTGTGCAGCGGTCAGCCGCGTGACATGGGCAGGCGTGGTCTCTTCAGCTGTCTGGCCTGCGCTAAGGTAACATGCTCAATTTTTAGGACACCTCTGCATCTGGCTTGCGCTAACGGACATGCGGAGGTTGTCTTGTACTTAGTAGAGAGGAAGTGCAAGCTAAATCCTCGTGACAACTTCAAGAGATCGCCACTGATGAAGGTACGTGGGTGCTGCGGTAGGCAGGGCTTCTAAATTGCGCCCTGAGCGATGCAGCTCTTGGGTGATTCTGGAGGTAGGTCTGGGTGGAGCTTGTGGTGCGCTGGGCGCTGGCTAGGCGTGCGTTGCCTAATGTTTGGGCGCGTTGTTGTTGTCCGAGGTCGGCAAGCTGTGGGAATTCTGCCAGAGGGAAGCGTAATTGCTGGCAACGTTTCCTTGTTTCCCGTGTGGTTGGCAGGCAGTGCAGTGCCAGCACGAAGGCTGCGTCGCCATTCTGCTAGCGCATGGCGCCGACGCTAACCTTGCGGATGCTAACGGCAACACTGCCCTTCACCTGGCTGCCCTTGCTCCTAACACCTGCCTAGCAGGGCAGTTACTGGCGCACAACGCCCATCTTGATGCGCAGAATAAGGTAAGCGTGGAATTTGGGTCAGGCCGCTCCTGAGAAGAAAAAGTTGCTTTGCTTCTCTGGGTTTTTCTAACTGGAGAGGGGCGTTATGCTTTCAGATGGGATACACGCCCCTTTCTCTGGCCGTGTCCGCGCATCACGTAGAGATGGTGGAGTTCCTGCTTAGCAAAGGAGCCGACGTGCACGCTCGAGATCAGTCGGAAAGGTGAAGGGTTTGTCAAGACGGGGCGTGGGTCTCCTGAGCATTGGTGAAGTTTGCCTGGTCTGGCCGGGTAGCCGAGGGTGCTTAGCGGGGGAGACGTTTGGCCCAGGGACGTGCTGCGGCCCCTTGCAACCCGAGTTCTCGTGGGCTTCCGTGTGGTTGGCCTTGCTTTCCTCCTGCCTGTAGGAAAGGGGGAGGTGTAATTGTTTTGGGAGCAAATAGGGATGAAAGGAACGCCAGTGAAACGTCGGTGTCTCCTGATAGCTTTTGTCTCGTCTTGTGGCTGCTTTAGGACCCCTCTGATGCTTGCTGCCTCTGCTGGGGACGTGAGCATGATAGAAGTTCTTCTTGGCTATGGTGCTGACCTTTGCCAGAAAGACGTTCTTGGATGGACAGCGGAGGCTTATGCTAGGAGGTGTGGACACACTGGGTAAGTGCTTTAGGTCACGGTGAGAGTCGCTAGGCGGTCCGAATGTCCGTGTTGGTGTACGGACGTGTTTGGTAAGAGGCGCAAGGTTTAATGATGCGTGGAGACCTTTGTTGAAGGTGGGCTCAGTGGAATCTTCCGGGACGTAGCGTTCCCTGTGTCAAGTGTGAGTTGGGGAGTTGAGGAAAGCTTCCACCGCAAATCGTCTTGTTTGGTAAGTGGTGTTATGCAAGGATGTAGTTGATTATAGTGACAGTATTCCCTTTCTTTCCGCACCTACCTAGTGTTAGTGAACAGCTGGCCGACCGCGCAGCCGAGAAAAACGTGGGAGAAGCTTCTGCAGGCAGCGCAGAAAGCACGCCAGTGCTTAGCACTCGTTGCGAGGCAGGAGCTGCTGCGTTTGCGTTGGGCACACCTGCTGCGGACAGAGGAGGTAGGAGGCTTAACTGTGGAGGAGCTGAGGAGGAGAATGCCTACGGCCTTTTCTTGTGGTGGCTTGTATTGCAGCTTGGCAGGGTTCCGTCCCTCTTGCCTGTTGAGTACCCTTGCTAGGGACGGAGTAGAGACGCGCTGGTGATCCTCCTCCGTGAGGCTAGTCCTTTGGTTTTGAGGCTGTCTTTTGGTTTTGGGGGTGTTGGGTGGGAGGCTGGGTAGAGCAGGAAATACAGCGTAGTCTCTGGCATTTTGAAGCACAGGTTGGCGGGGGTGGGGGTAGAGGCAAAGAGAGCACGAGAGAGAGACCGATCTCTGCCTGTGTGGTATGAAGAGCTCGGCAGTTGGTTTCCTTCTTGTCCTGTTCAATCGCTACCAGCATTTGCTCGCTGCCTGCTCACATAGCATATTCGTGCCATGGCAGGTTTGAGGTTTGGAACGTTCGAAGGAAAGACAAGGGCAGTGTGGAATTCTTGTCCTTTTTTATTTTGCGGGGGGTGGGGGGGGCAGCGAGAATTGAGTAGGATGGGAGAAATTGGTGGTTTGGGGCATGCTTTCGTTCATGCTGTCTGGCATGACTGTTTCACTCTAGTATGGCCTGTAGAATTGTCCGTGTAACATGCTTGTCTGCATTGCTGAAAGTCGAAGGTCCGACATGCTAAGAATTAATCCTGTCAATTCATATTTGAACAGTGAGAGGTGGTTTTTCCCACGAATACTTCACGAGGTGAGACTCGAGCAGTAGCTTTTGCCAACGACCTTAACCTGCCGAAAAAGAGGGGAGATTTGAGCGAGACGGTCCTTCTTGCCTTTGCCTTTGCCTTTGCCTTTGCCTTTGCCTTTGCCTTTGCCTTTGCCTTTGCCTTTGAAGAGTGTTGGAGGCAGAGGAGAGCGATGACAGCTGTCCTGCTTCTGAGGAAGAAAAAAGCAGTTTAGCTGCCAAGGTAAAGTGCCTGCAGAAGGAGAACTGCCCGTGGAGCGACTCATTTGCAGGGCAGAGCTGTCTAGATTTGGGCAAAAGCGCGTGTCCAGGCAGGGTTGTTTTCTCCTGCCCCGTGGTCTCCTGCCTGCCAGTCTTTCAGCTGCGGTGAGCTGTTTGCTCCAAGCCTTGTAGCCGTCCGTGGCAGAGCATGCAGCAGGCTTGCGGTTGCGGGTGGGAAGAGCAGTAGGGGACAAGAAAAGCGACCGCATGGTTTTCTTCACCTGAGTCAGAGTTCTCGTCCCAAAGTTGATCAGCCTCTAGATGGCCTGTTCTTTTGTCCTCCAAGCCTTGCTCTTTGTTTCCAGTAACTTTGGTGATAGAATTCAGGCTGATATGGGGAAAAGGGCACTTGCTGTTCAAGATCTGCTGAAATGCTTCGTCTCCTGGCTCTCCTCTCTTTCGTCCTTGCCAGGTTGCTGAAGAGTGCTTGGGGGCGGGGGGAGTGGCTCAAGAGGGTCTTTTTTTCTCCTGGGGGATGGCATAGCGGTCTTGCATGGGATCTCACACCACCTGTTTCCCCTTCCTTTTGTTTCTTTTGTTTTGTTTTGGTTTGTTTTTCAGTTGAGGTGTGTGGCATTGGGGCTGTGCCATGATGAAGAAGCTGAAGAAGCCGAGTGTGGTGCAGGAGCGCACCCCGTAGTGCTGGAGATGCAGGCATGTTTATTTGCAAGCTGGTTGCCCTTGTCTCAGTGGCCTGTCGGAGACTGTGGCAGCTGTTGTGTGAGAAGAGCTAGTGTGGCATAGTAAGATGTGATGGTGGTTGGAGGAGTGAAAGTGAGGAAAGAGGGGGAGGTGAGACTACGGTAGTTTGAGAAGCAGGCAGCTGGTGGTCCCGTGAGCCCAAGGGAGGGGGAAAGGGTGTGTGTGCTGCTGGATAAGGTAACGTAGGTGAAGGCAGAGCCTGACTGTGTGTGGGCAGTGCTTCTCGGGGGGCTTTATGGAATGGGAGCAGGACGTTTGTGACATTAGGTATTGCTGTGTCCATAAGGACATCTGCAGGCCTTGTAAAAGAGGAGCGAGAAGGTTTCACTCTGTGGCTCGAGAGAGGCGAAGTATTTGGCAAAGTGTGAATGGCCTGGGCAGAGGCTGCTGTCGTGGGTGTGGCAGCAAGTGGCCTTTGAGTTGGATTTCTCGAGTGCTACTGAAAGAGAGAAGGTTCTGGTTCTGTGCGTGCTTGGAAGGGTTGCTGCTGCTTTGCCAGGTTATGCAGTGAAAGGAGCGTGTTTGGGACCGTGCAGCCAAGTACTAAGGACAGCAGCAGAGTGGGCGTAGGCTTGGAGGGAGCGCAGTTGGGGGTTGGAGAGTGGAAGTGAGGGCCCAGGGGGAGGTTTGCCTCAGGTTGTTGGAGAAGCAGGCAGCTGTCGGTCTTTGTTGGTGCAGAGGAGGGGGGAAGGATGTGTGTGCTGCTGAGTATTGCCGTGTAGGGGAAGCTGGAGTGCGGGTAGTGCTTCTCAGGGGCTTTAGGGAAAGGGAGCAGGGCGTTTGTGAGCTTAGGCATTGCCGTCCCTTCAACTACGTTCTCCTGGAGGCTGCTTGTTTCTGTTCTTTCTAAGCGTGCGGGCCGATCTCTTTTAGGACGACTCACCGGAAAGGAAGGGAGAGGAGGCTCCTGGTGGTGCCCAAGTGGCGGCTGCTGCAGGAGCCCCTGCTGGTGTGAGAGGTGAGTTTCTACACATGGAGGGGCTTTGTTTCTTTGCTCTTTGGGCTGGGTGAATGAAGTGAAATGGCGATCTGCCTGTGCGAGGGTAGAGCACGCAGGTAGGCGCTGGGCAGGCAATGGCGGGGAGGGGGGAAGGGAACGTAGCTGGAGGGAGATGTTTTGTGGTAGTGCTAGGGAAGGAGGGTTGTTTCTTGGTGCCTTCCTGCGGGTGGGAGGGTGTTTGGCTAGTGCTTTGCGGGTTGCTCCTGTAGCGTGCCGAGGGATTGTGAAGGGCCAACTCTGGAGCTGCAGTTTGGAGGGGAGATGCCGGCAGAGCTGCGTAGTCGGCGACTGTGGCATGGCAGAGCCTTGTTTGGATGCTGGCCGAGCATGTGTTGGGCGTTCTTGGTAGGGGCGTGAGCTGTGCTGCTGGGCTTGGGCATGTGGTGCTGGCAAGAAGGCGGCAGGAAGTGGCGATAGCGTGGTGGTGCGGCTGGGGGTGCAGGCGGCCTTAAATGACGCTGCTTTGTTTTTCCTCGGGAGTGGAACCGTTTGGTGTGTCCTGGGCGCAGGGCTTGCGTGCTGGAGGAGAGCAGGAGAGGGAAAGAAGGAGCGGTGGTGTGTCATTTGTGGCTTCCTTTGCAGGTGTTCCGTCGGCCGCAGGAGCGGAGCAGGAGGACGAGAGCGACTCTCCCTGGGATTCCGAGGTGCTTTGTGTGAGGGGCGCGGTGGGTTGCCCGTGGGGGGAAGTGGGCGGGAGCTTGCCTTGGACGTGGGCCCTAGCAGGGATGAGGCTCAGTTGCCGCTTGTGGTGGCTGCGCCACAGGTTTGTTCCTGTGAACTGGAGCAGCCTGTGCTCCGTGCAAGCGGTTTGGCGAGGACTGTGCCTAAGTGGGGTGTGCTAATGTCGTGGGTGTGGCAGCAAGTGGCCTTTGAGTTGGATTTCTCGAGTGCTACTGAAAGAGAGAAGGTTCTGGTTCTGTGCGTGCTTGGAAGGGTTGCTGCTGCTTTGCCAGGTTATGCAGTGAAAGGAGCGTGTTTGGGACCGTGCAGCCAAGTACTAAGGACAGCAGCAGAGTGGGCGTAGGCTTGGAGGGAGCGCAGTTGGGGGTTGGAGAGTGGAAGTGAGGGCCCAGGGGGAGGTTTGCCTCAGGTTGTTGGAGAAGCAGGCAGCTGTCGGTCTTTGTTGGTGCAGAGGAGGGGGGAAGGATGTGTGTGCTGCTGAGTATTGCCGTGTAGGGGAAGCTGGAGTGCGGGTAGTGCTTCTCAGGGGCTTTAGGGAAAGGGAGCAGGGCGTTTGTGAGCTTAGGCATTGCCGTCCCTTCAACTACGTTCTCCTGGAGGCTGCTTGTTTCTGTTCTTTCTAAGCGTGCGGGCCGATCTCTTTTAGGACGACTCACCGGAAAGGAAGGGAGAGGAGGCTCCTGGTGGTGCCCAAGTGGCGGCTGCTGCAGGAGCCCCTGCTGGTGTGAGAGGTGAGTTTCTACACATGGAGGGGCTTTGTTTCTTTGCTCTTTGGGCTGGGTGAATGAAGTGAAATGGCGATCTGCCTGTGCGAGGGTAGAGCACGCAGGTAGGCGCTGGGCAGGCAATGGCGGGGAGGGGGGAAGGGAACGTAGCTGGAGGGAGATGTTTTGTGGTAGTGCTAGGGAAGGAGGGTTGTTTCTTGGTGCCTTCCTGCGGGTGGGAGGGTGTTTGGCTAGTGCTTTGCGGGTCGCTCCTGTAGCGTGCCGAGGGATTGTGAAGGGCCAACTCTGGAGCTGCAGTTTGGAGGGGAGATGCCGGCAGAGCTGCGTAGTCGGCGACTGTGGCATGGCAGAGCCTTGTTTGGATGCTGGCCGAGCATGTGTTGGGCGTTCTTGGTAGGGGCGTGAGCTGTGCTGCTGGGCTTGGGCATGTGGTGCTGGCAAGAAGGCGGCAGGAAGTGGCGATAGCGTGGTGGTGCGGCTGGGGGTGCAGGCGGCCTTAAATGACGCTGCTTTGTTTTTCCTCGGGAGTGGAACCGTTTGGTGTGTCCTGGGCGCAGGGCTTGCGTGCTGGAGGAGAGCAGGAGAGGGAAAGAAGGAGCGGTGGTGTGTCATTTGTGGCTTCCTTTGCAGGTGTTCCGTCGGCCGCAGGAGCGGAGCAGGAGGACGAGAGCGACTCTCCCTGGGATTCCGAGGTGCTTTGTGTGAGGGGCGCGGTGGGTTGCCCGTGGGGGGAAGTGGGCGGGAGCTTGCCTTGGACGTGGGCCCTAGCAGGGATGAGGCTCAGTTGCCGCTTGTGGTGGCTGCGCCACAGGTTTGTTCCTGTGAACTGGAGCAGCCTGTGCTCCGTGCAAGCGGTTTGGCGAGGACTGTGCCTAAGTGGGGTGTGCTAATGTCGTGGGTGTGGCAGCAAGTGGCCTTTGAGTTGGATTTCTCGAGTGCTACTGAAAGAGAGAAGGTTCTGGTTCTGTGCGTGCTTGGAAGGGTTGCTGCTGCTTTGCCAGGTTATGCAGTGAAAGGAGCGTGTTTGGGACCGTGCAGCCAAGTACTAAGGACAGCAGCAGAGTGGGCGTAGGCTTGGAGGGAGCGCAGTTGGGGGTTGGAGAGTGGAAGTGAGGGCCCAGGGGGAGGTTTGCCTCAGGTTGTTGGAGAAGCAGGCAGCTGTCGGTCTTTGTTGGTGCAGAGGAGGGGGGAAGGATGTGTGTGCTGCTGAGTATTGCCGTGTAGGGGAAGCTGGAGTGCGGGTAGTGCTTCTCAGGGGCTTTAGGGAAAGGGAGCAGGGCGTTTGTGAGCTTAGGCATTGCCGTCCCTTCAACTACGTTCTCCTGGAGGCTGCTTGTTTCTGTTCTTTCTAAGCGTGCGGGCCGATCTCTTTTAGGACGACTCACCGGAAAGGAAGGGAGAGGAGGCTCCTGGTGGTGCCCAAGTGGCGGCTGCTGCAGGAGCCCCTGCTGGTGTGAGAGGTGAGTTTCTACACATGGAGGGGCTTTGTTTCTTTGCTCTTTGGGCTGGGTGAATGAAGTGAAATGGCGATCTGCCTGTGCGAGGGTAGAGCACGCAGGTAGGCGCTGGGCAGGCAATGGCGGGGAGGGGGGAAGGGAACGTAGCTGGAGGGAGATGTTTTGTGGTAGTGCTAGGGAAGGAGGGTTGTTTCTTGGTGCCTTCCTGCGGGTGGGAGGGTGTTTGGCTAGTGCTTTGCGGGTTGCTCCTGTAGCGTGCCGAGGGATTGTGAAGGGCCAACTCTGGAGCTGCAGTTTGGAGGGGAGATGCCGGCAGAGCTGCGTAGTCGGCGACTGTGGCATGGCAGAGCCTTGTTTGGATGCTGGCCGAGCATGTGTTGGGCGTTCTTGGTAGGGGCGTGAGCTGTGCTGCTGGGCTTGGGCATGTGGTGCTGGCAAGAAGGCGGCAGGAAGTGGCGATAGCGTGGTGGTGCGGCTGGGGGTGCAGGCGGCCTTAAATGACGCTGCTTTGTTTTTCCTCGGGAGTGGAACCGTTTGGTGTGTCCTGGGCGCAGGGCTTGCGTGCTGGAGGAGAGCAGGAGAGGGAAAGAAGGAGCGGTGGTGTGTCATTTGTGGCTTCCTTTGCAGGTGTTCCGTCGGCCGCAGGAGCGGAGCAGGAGGACGAGAGCGACTCTCCCTGGGATTCCGAGGTGCTTTGTGTGAGGGGCGCGGTGGGTTGCCCGTGGGGGGAAGTGGGCGGGAGCTTGCCTTGGACGTGGGCCCTAGCAGGGATGAGGCTCAGTTGCCGCTTGTGGTGGCTGCGCCACAGGTTTGTTCCTGTGAACTGGAGCAGCCTGTGCTCCGTGCAAGCGGTTTGGCGAGGACTGTGCCTAAGTGGGGTGTGCTAATGTCGTGGGTGTGGCAGCAAGTGGCCTTTGAGTTGGATTTCTCGAGTGCTACTGAAAGAGAGAAGGTTCTGGTTCTGTGCGTGCTTGGAAGGGTTGCTGCTGCTTTGCCAGGTTATGCAGTGAAAGGAGCGTGTTTGGGACCGTGCAGCCAAGTACTAAGGACAGCAGCAGAGTGGGCGTAGGCTTGGAGGGAGCGCAGTTGGGGGTTGGAGAGTGGAAGTGAGGGCCCAGGGGGAGGTTTGCCTCAGGTTGTTGGAGAAGCAGGCAGCTGTCGGTCTTTGTTGGTGCAGAGGAGGGGGGAAGGATGTGTGTGCTGCTGAGTATTGCCGTGTAGGGGAAGCTGGAGTGCGGGTAGTGCTTCTCAGGGGCTTTAGGGAAAGGGAGCAGGGCGTTTGTGAGCTTAGGCATTGCCGTCCCTTCAACTACGTTCTCCTGGAGGCTGCTTGTTTCTGTTCTTTCTAAGCGTGCGGGCCGATCTCTTTTAGGACGACTCACCGGAAAGGAAGGGAGAGGAGGCTCCTGGTGGTGCCCAAGTGGCGGCTGCTGCAGGAGCCCCTGCTGGTGTGAGAGGTGAGTTTCTACACATGGAGGGGCTTTGTTTCTTTGCTCTTTGGGCTGGGTGAATGAAGTGAAATGGCGATCTGCCTGTGCGAGGGTAGAGCACGCAGGTAGGCGCTGGGCAGGCAATGGCGGGGAGGGGGGAAGGGAACGTAGCTGGAGGGAGATGTTTTGTGGTAGTGCTAGGGAAGGAGGGTTGTTTCTTGGTGCCTTCCTGCGGGTGGGAGGGTGTTTGGCTAGTGCTTTGCGGGTCGCTCCTGTAGCGTGCCGAGGGATTGTGAAGGGCCAACTCTGGAGCTGCAGTTTGGAGGGGAGATGCCGGCAGAGCTGCGTAGTCGGCGACTGTGGCATGGCAGAGCCTTGTTTGGATGCTGGCCGAGCATGTGTTGGGCGTTCTTGGTAGGGGCGTGAGCTGTGCTGCTGGGCTTGGGCATGTGGTGCTGGCAAGAAGGCGGCAGGAAGTGGCGATAGCGTGGTGGTGCGGCTGGGGGTGCAGGCGGCCTTAAATGACGCTGCTTTGTTTTTCCTCGGGAGTGGAACCGTTTGGTGTGTCCTGGGCGCAGGGCTTGCGTGCTGGAGGAGAGGAGGAGAGGGAAAGAAGGAGCGGTGGTGTGTCATTTGTGGCTTCCTTTGCAGGTGTTCCGTCGGCCGCAGGAGCGGAGCAGGAGGACGAGAGCGACTCTCCCTGGGATTCCGAGGTGCTTTGTGTGAGGGGCGCGGTGGGTTGCCCGTGGGGGGAAGTGGGCGGGAGCTTGCCTTGGACGTGGGCCCTAGCAGGGATGAGGCTCAGTTGCCGCTTGTGGTGGCTGCGCCACAGGTTTGTTCCTGTGAACTGGAGCAGCCTGTGCTCCGTGCAAGCGGTTTGGCGAGGACTGTGCCTAAGTGGGGTGTGCTAATGTCGTGGGTGTGGCAGCAAGTGGCCTTTGAGTTGGATTTCTCGAGTGCTACTGAAAGAGAGAAGGTTCTGGTTCTGTGCGTGCTTGGAAGGGTTGCTGCTGCTTTGCCAGGTTATGCAGTGAAAGGAGCGTGTTTGGGACCGTGCAGCCAAGTACTAAGGACAGCAGCAGAGTGGGCGTAGGCTTGGAGGGAGCGCAGTTGGGGGTTGGAGAGTGGAAGTGAGGGCCCAGGGGGAGGTTTGCCTCAGGTTGTTGGAGAAGCAGGCAGCTGTCGGTCTTTGTTGGTGCAGAGGAGGGGGGAAGGATGTGTGTGCTGCTGAGTATTGCCGTGTAGGGGAAGCTGGAGTGCGGGTAGTGCTTCTCAGGGGCTTTAGGGAAAGGGAGCAGGGCGTTTGTGAGCTTAGGCATTGCCGTCCCTTCAACTACGTTCTCCTGGAGGCTGCTTGTTTCTGTTCTTTCTAAGCGTGCGGGCCGATCTCTTTTAGGACGACTCACCGGAAAGGAAGGGAGAGGAGGCTCCTGGTGGTGCCCAAGTGGCGGCTGCTGCAGGAGCCCCTGCTGGTGTGAGAGGTGAGTTTCTACACATGGAGGGGCTTTGTTTCTTTGCTCTTTGGGCTGGGTGAATGAAGTGAAATGGCGATCTGCCTGTGCGAGGGTAGAGCACGCAGGTAGGCGCTGGGCAGGCAATGGCGGGGAGGGGGGAAGGGAACGTAGCTGGAGGGAGATGTTTTGTGGTAGTGCTAGGGAAGGAGGGTTGTTTCTTGGTGCCTTCCTGCGGGTGGGAGGGTGTTTGGCTAGTGCTTTGCGGGTCGCTCCTGTAGCGTGCCGAGGGATTGTGAAGGGCCAACTCTGGAGCTGCAGTTTGGAGGGGAGATGCCGGCAGAGCTGCGTAGTCGGCGACTGTGGCATGGCAGAGCCTTGTTTGGATGCTGGCCGAGCATGTGTTGGGCGTTCTTGGTAGGGGCGTGAGCTGTGCTGCTGGGCTTGGGCATGTGGTGCTGGCAAGAAGGCGGCAGGAAGTGGCGATAGCGTGGTGGTGCGGCTGGGGGTGCAGGCGGCCTTAAATGACGCTGCTTTGTTTTTCCTCGGGAGTGGAACCGTTTGGTGTGTCCTGGGCACAGGGCTTGCGTGCTGGAGGAGAGGAGGAGAGGGAAAGAAGGAGCGGTGGTGTGTCATTTGTGGCTTCCTTTGCAGGTGTTCCGTCGGCCGCAGGAGCGGAGCAGGAGGACGAGAGCGACTCTCCCTGGGATTCCGAGGTGCTTTGTGTGAGGGGCGCGGTGGGTTGCCCGTGGGGGGAAGTGGGCGGGAGCTTGCCTTGGACGTGGGCCCTAGCAGGGATGAGGCTCAGTTGCCGCTTGTGGTGGCTGCGCCACAGGTTTGTTCCTGTGAACTGGAGCAGCCTGTGCTCCGTGCAAGCGGTTTGGCGAGGACTGTGCCTAAGTGGGGTGTGCTAATGTCGTGGGTGTGGCAGCAAGTGGCCTTTGAGTTGGATTTCTCGAGTGCTACTGAAAGAGAGAAGGTTCTGGTTCTGTGCGTGCTTGGAAGGGTTGCTGCTGCTTTGCCAGGTTATGCAGTGAAAGGAGCGTGTTTGGGACCGTGCAGCCAAGTACTAAGGACAGCAGCAGAGTGGGCGTAGGCTTGGAGGGAGCGCAGTTGGGGGTTGGAGAGTGGAAGTGAGGGCCCAGGGGGAGGTTTGCCTCAGGTTGTTGGAGAAGCAGGCAGCTGTCGGTCTTTGTTGGTGCAGAGGAGGGGGGAAGGATGTGTGTGCTGCTGAGTATTGCCGTGTAGGGGAAGCTGGAGTGCGGGTAGTGCTTCTCAGGGGCTTTAGGGAAAGGGAGCAGGGCGTTTGTGAGCTTAGGCATTGCCGTCCCTTCAACTACGTTCTCCTGGAGGCTGCTTGTTTCTGTTCTTTCTAAGCGTGCGGGCCGATCTCTTTTAGGACGACTCACCGGAAAGGAAGGGAGAGGAGGCTCCTGGTGGTGCCCAAGTGGCGGCTGCTGCAGGAGCCCCTGCTGGTGTGAGAGGTGAGTTTCTACACATGGAGGGGCTTTGTTTCTTTGCTCTTTGGGCTGGGTGAATGAAGTGAAATGGCGATCTGCCTGTGCGAGGGTAGAGCACGCAGGTAGGCGCTGGGCAGGCAATGGCGGGGAGGGGGGAAGGGAACGTAGCTGGAGGGAGATGTTTTGTGGTAGTGCTAGGGAAGGAGGGTTGTTTCTTGGTGCCTTCCTGCGGGTGGGAGGGTGTTTGGCTAGTGCTTTGCGGGTTGCTCCTGTAGCGTGCCGAGGGATTGTGAAGGGCCAACTCTGGAGCTGCAGTTTGGAGGGGAGATGCCGGCAGAGCTGCGTAGTCGGCGACTGTGGCGTGGCAGAGCCTTGTTTGGATGCTGGCCGAGCATGTGTTGGGCGTTCTTGGTAGGGGCGTGAGCTGTGCTGCTGGGCTTGGGCATGTGGTGCTGGCAAGAAGGCGGCAGGAAGTGGCGATAGCGTGGTGGTGCGGCTGGGGGTGCAGGCGGCCTTAAATGACGCTGCTTTGTTTTTCCTCGGGAGTGGAACCGTTTGGTGTGTCCTGGGCGCAGGGCTTGCGTGCTGGAGGAGAGCAGGAGAGGGAAAGAAGGAGCGGTGGTGTGTCATTTGTGGCTTCCTTTGCAGGTGTTCCGTCGGCCGCAGGAGCGGAGCAGGAGGACGAGAGCGACTCTCCCTGGGATTCCGAGGTGCTTTGTGTGAGGGGCGCGGTGGGTTGCCCGTGGGGGGAAGTGGGCGGGAGCTTGCCTTGGACGTGGGCCCTAGCAGGGATGAGGCTCAGTTGCCGCTTGTGGTGGCTGCGCCACAGGTTTGTTCCTGTGAACTGGAGCAGCCTGTGCTCCGTGCAAGCGGTTTGGCGAGGACTGTGCCTAAGTGGGGTGTGCTAATGTCGTGGGTGTGGCAGCAAGTGGCCTTTGAGTTGGATTTCTCGAGTGCTACTGAAAGAGAGAAGGTTCTGGTTCTGTGCGTGCTTGGAAGGGTTGCTGCTGCTTTGCCAGGTTATGCAGTGAAAGGAGCGTGTTTGGGACCGTGCAGCCAAGTACTAAGGACAGCAGCAGAGTGGGCGTAGGCTTGGAGGGAGCGCAGTTGGGGGTTGGAGAGTGGAAGTGAGGGCCCAGGGGGAGGTTTGCCTCAGGTTGTTGGAGAAGCAGGCAGCTGTCGGTCTTTGTTGGTGCAGAGGAGGGGGGAAGGATGTGTGTGCTGCTGAGTATTGCCGTGTAGGGGAAGCTGGAGTGCGGGTAGTGCTTCTCAGGGGCTTTAGGGAAAGGGAGCAGGGCGTTTGTGAGCTTAGGCATTGCCGTCCCTTCAACTACGTTCTCCTGGAGGCTGCTTGTTTCTGTTCTTTCTAAGCGTGCGGGCCGATCTCTTTTAGGACGACTCACCGGAAAGGAAGGGAGAGGAGGCTCCTGGTGGTGCCCAAGTGGCGGCTGCTGCAGGAGCCCCTGCTGGTGTGAGAGGTGAGTTTCTACACATGGAGGGGCTTTGTTTCTTTGCTCTTTGGGCTGGGTGAATGAAGTGAAATGGCGATCTGCCTGTGCGAGGGTAGAGCACGCAGGTAGGCGCTGGGCAGGCAATGGCGGGGAGGGGGGAAGGGAACGTAGCTGGAGGGAGATGTTTTGTGGTAGTGCTAGGGAAGGAGGGTTGTTTCTTGGTGCCTTCCTGCGGGTGGGAGGGTGTTTGGCTAGTGCTTTGCGGGTTGCTCCTGTAGCGTGCCGAGGGATTGTGAAGGGCCAACTCTGGAGCTGCAGTTTGGAGGGGAGATGCCGGCAGAGCTGCGTAGTCGGCGACTGTGGCATGGCAGAGCCTTGTTTGGATGCTGGCCGAGCATGTGTTGGGCGTTCTTGGTAGGGGCGTGAGCTGTGCTGCTGGGCTTGGGCATGTGGTGCTGGCAAGAAGGCGGCAGGAAGTGGCGATAGCATGGTGGTGCGGCTGGGGGTGCAGGCGGCCTTAAATGACGCTGCTTTGTTTTTCCTCGGGAGTGGAACCGTTTGGTGTGTCCTGGGCGCAGGGCTTGCGTGCTGGAGGAGAGCAGGAGAGGGAAAGAAGGAGCGGTGGTGTGTCATTTGTGGCTTCCTTTGCAGGTGTTCCGTCGGCCGCAGGAGCGGAGCAGGAGGACGAGAGCGACTCTCCCTGGGATTCCGAGGTGCTTTGTGTGAGGGGCGCGGTGGGTTGCCCGTGGGGGGAAGTGGGCGGGAGCTTGCCTTGGACGTGGGCCCTAGCAGGGATGAGGCTCAGTTGCCGCTTGTGGTGGCTGCGCCACAGGTTTGTTCCTGTGAACTGGAGCAGCCTGTGCTCCGTGCAAGCGGTTTGGCGAGGACTGTGCCTAAGTGGGGTGTGCTAATGTCGTGGGTGTGGCAGCAAGTGGCCTTTGAGTTGGATTTCTCGAGTGCTACTGAAAGAGAGAAGGTTCTGGTTCTGTGCGTGCTTGGAAGGGTTGCTGCTGCTTTGCCAGGTTATGCAGTGAAAGGAGCGTGTTTGGGACCGTGCAGCCAAGTACTAAGGACAGCAGCAGAGTGGGCGTAGGCTTGGAGGGAGCGCAGTTGGGGGTTGGAGAGTGGAAGTGAGGGCCCAGGGGGAGGTTTGCCTCAGGTTGTTGGAGAAGCAGGCAGCTGTCGGTCTTTGTTGGTGCAGAGGAGGGGGGAAGGATGTGTGTGCTGCTGAGTATTGCCGTGTAGGGGAAGCTGGAGTGCGGGTAGTGCTTCTCAGGGGCTTTAGGGAAAGGGAGCAGGGCGTTTGTGAGCTTAGGCATTGCCGTCCCTTCAACTACGTTCTCCTGGAGGCTGCTTGTTTCTGTTCTTTCTAAGCGTGCGGGCCGATCTCTTTTAGGACGACTCACCGGAAAGGAAGGGAGAGGAGGCTCCTGGTGGTGCCCAAGTGGCGGCTGCTGCAGGAGCCCCTGCTGGTGTGAGAGGTGAGTTTCTACACATGGAGGGGCTTTGTTTCTTTGCTCTTTGGGCTGGGTGAATGAAGTGAAATGGCGATCTGCCTGTGCGAGGGTAGAGCACGCAGGTAGGCGCTGGGCAGGCAATGGCGGGGAGGGGGGAAGGGAACGTAGCTGGAGGGAGATGTTTTGTGGTAGTGCTAGGGAAGGAGGGTTGTTTCTTGGTGCCTTCCTGCGGGTGGGAGGGTGTTTGGCTAGTGCTTTGCGGGTTGCTCCTGTAGCGTGCCGAGGGATTGTGAAGGGCCAACTCTGGAGCTGCAGTTTGGAGGGGAGATGCCGGCAGAGCTGCGTAGTCGGCGACTGTGGCATGGCAGAGCCTTGTTTGGATGCTGGCCGAGCATGTGTTGGGCGTTCTTGGTAGGGGCGTGAGCTGTGCTGCTGGGCTTGGGCATGCGGTGCTGGCAAGAAGGCGGCAGGAAGTGGCGATAGCGTGGTGGTGCGGCTGGGGGTGCAGGCGGCCTTAAATGACGCTGCTTTGTTTTTCCTCGGGAGTGGAACCGTTTGGTGTGTCCTGGGCGCAGGGCTTGCGTGCTGGAGGAGAGCAGGAGAGGGAAAGAAGGAGCGGTGGTGTGTCATTTGTGGCTTCCTTTGCAGGTGTTCCGTCGGCCGCAGGAGCGGAGCAGGAGGACGAGAGCGACTCTCCCTGGGATTCCGAGGTGCTTTGTGTGAGGGGCGCGGTGGGTTGCCCGTGGGGGGAAGTGGGCGGGAGCTTGCCTTGGACGTGGGCCCTAGCAGGGATGAGGCTCAGTTGCCGCTTGTGGTGGCTGCGCCACAGGTTTGTTCCTGTGAACTGGAGCAGCCTGTGCTCCGTGCAAGCGGTTTGGCGAGGACTGTGCCTAAGTGGGGTGTGCTAATGTCGTGGGTGTGGCAGCAAGTGGCCTTTGAGTTGGATTTCTCGAGTGCTACTGAAAGAGAGAAGGTTCTGGTTCTGTGCGTGCTTGGAAGGGTTGCTGCTGCTTTGCCAGGTTATGCAGTGAAAGGAGCGTGTTTGGGACCGTGCAGCCAAGTACTAAGGACAGCAGCAGAGTGGGCGTAGGCTTGGAGGGAGCGCAGTTGGGGGTTGGAGAGTGGAAGTGAGGGCCCAGGGGGAGGTTTGCCTCAGGTTGTTGGAGAAGCAGGCAGCTGTCGGTCTTTGTTGGTGCAGAGGAGGGGGGAAGGATGTGTGTGCTGCTGAGTATTGCCGTGTAGGGGAAGCTGGAGTGCGGGTAGTGCTTCTCAGGGGCTTTAGGGAAAGGGAGCAGGGCGTTTGTGAGCTTAGGCATTGCCGTCCCTTCAACTACGTTCTCCTGGAGGCTGCTTGTTTCTGTTCTTTCTAAGCGTGCGGGCCGATCTCTTTTAGGACGACTCACCGGAAAGGAAGGGAGAGGAGGCTCCTGGTGGTGCCCAAGTGGCGGCTGCTGCAGGAGCCCCTGCTGGTGTGAGAGGTGAGTTTCTACACATGGAGGGGCTTTGTTTCTTTGCTCTTTGGGCTGGGTGAATGAAGTGAAATGGCGATCTGCCTGTGCGAGGGTAGAGCACGCAGGTAGGCGCTGGGCAGGCAATGGCGGGGAGGGGGGAAGGGAACGTAGCTGGAGGGAGATGTTTTGTGGTAGTGCTAGGGAAGGAGGGTTGTTTCTTGGTGCCTTCCTGCGGGTGGGAGGGTGTTTGGCTAGTGCTTTGCGGGTCGCTCCTGTAGCGTGCCGAGGGATTGTGAAGGGCCAACTCTGGAGCTGCAGTTTGGAGGGGAGATGCCGGCAGAGCTGCGTAGTCGGCGACTGTGGCGTGGCAGAGCCTTGTTTGGATGCTGGCCGAGCATGTGTTGGGCGTTCTTGGTAGGGGCGTGAGCTGTGCTGCTGGGCTTGGGCATGTGGTGCTGGCAAGAAGGCGGCAGGAAGTGGCGATAGCGTGGTGGTGCGGCTGGGGGTGCAGGCGGCCTTAAATGACGCTGCTTTGTTTTTCCTCGGGAGTGGAACCGTTTGGTGTGTCCTGGGCGCAGGGCTTGCGTGCTGGAGGAGAGCAGGAGAGGGAAAGAAGGAGCGGTGGTGTGTCATTTGTGGCTTCCTTTGCAGGTGTTCCGTCGGCCGCAGGAGCGGAGCAGGAGGACGAGAGCGACTCTCCCTGGGATTCCGAGGTGCTTTGTGTGAGGGGCGCGGTGGGTTGCCCGTGGGGGGAAGTGGGCGGGAGCTTGCCTTGGACGTGGGCCCTAGCAGGGATGAGGCTCAGTTGCCGCTTGTGGTGGCTGCGCCACAGGTTTGTTCCTGTGAACTGGAGCAGCCTGTGCTCCGTGCAAGCGGTTTGGCGAGGACTGTGCCTAAGTGGGGTGTGCTAATGTCGTGGGTGTGGCAGCAAGTGGCCTTTGAGTTGGATTTCTCGAGTGCTACTGAAAGAGAGAAGGTTCTGGTTCTGTGCGTGCTTGGAAGGGTTGCTGCTGCTTTGCCAGGTTATGCAGTGAAAGGAGCGTGTTTGGGACCGTGCAGCCAAGTACTAAGGACAGCAGCAGAGTGGGCGTAGGCTTGGAGGGAGCGCAGTTGGGGGCTCTGATAGGGCTGTTATACTTCCAGAGCCTGCGTTCCTTGACGGCCTGCCAGAGTCCCGAAGCAGCAGTGAATCTGCAGGTAATGCTTGAGCGGCAATCCGAGTTGTGCTTGGGCGGTCCTGCATTTGAAATGCAGTTTGTGGGTGAAGTGTTTCTGGAGATTGCTTGCCCCACTCTCTGCTTGTTTGTGTTGTCGCTCACCTAGGTGTCTGCAAAGGAGGGAGGAGAGCGTGAAGGACGCGAGGCTGCTGCAACACAGACTGATTTTCAGTGTGACGGACAGGTGAGGAGCTGTGTTGAAGAGCTGTGGAGATGTTAGCCTAGAGCGAGGTGTTATTCCCAAAAGAGCGCAGGCGGAAGACCGCAGAGAGTAGCAGATGTGAAATATACTTTAGATGTATATTATCTTGGGGCTCGCTCTGAAGAAGGCTGTTGTGGGTGAAAAGAAGAAGGTAGTGCATGCCCCTGCCCTTTTTGTGAGGCTCACGGCACAATCTTTCCTCAGGCGATGGGCGCAGAGCTGCCGGCGGAGGTTGCTGATGCTCCTGGAAAGCAGTTGCTTCCAGAAGGTTCACTTGAAGTTCCAAAGGTTTCCTGCGGTGAGCTGCAGGGAGACAAGTTGCGGTTGCAAGAGGAACTGGCCAGGGTGAAAGCCAAGGTAGGCAAAGCCTGTAGCGGCCTGCATGACTGTGAGGAGGTGTTTTTCCCCTGTAAACGATGGGGAAAAGCCCTTGTTGAGGCTGTAGGGTAGTAGTGCAGTGGTGTCCCTTCTGTTGCCTTCCCTTCTTCCCGCCGCTGCCCCATGGTGGCAAACAGACCAAGCGCGTCAGGGAGCTGCCCTTTCAAGCGTGAGGGGCCAAGCAGTGTGTTGGGAGCAGCCTCCTGGTGGGTAGGTGTGACCCAAGCAGTTTGTTGTCTCTCCGAACCCGCCTGAGCTTTGAGGTGGACCTGAAGGTGACAGTGGGTGAGCTCCGGGTGCCCTGAGAGTGCTGCGTGTTTTCCTGTGGAGGCAGCTGTACTCTTTGTCTATATTTGGCTGTGTGTGTAGAGCTTTGGTTCCTTCTTTGTAGCTGGTCAAATGCCTGCGAAGGTGACAGTCTGTGTTCTGGGGGGGGTGCAGCTCTTGAAGGGGTGCGATCCTTCTTCATGGTTTGCGCTCGCACACGCAGCGCTGGTTGCTAGGTGGGGTTTTTGCGCTGTGTACGGGAAGCAGCATGTCAGGCAGGTGCTGTGACTTGTCCTGTTCCCTGACTGTAGGAGGAACTTGACCTCCTAACCTAGCTGCCCGGAGAAGGCTGTGGGTTGGCCCTAGTGCTGAGCTTTTTCTGTAGAAAACATCTTGGCCATCTTGTGGCTGCATAATGCAAATGTGCCGCAAAGTGCTATAGTTGCTGCAGGGCCCTGGGGATGAACCTGTAGTTAGTAAGCATTAGGATCCCGAAATGCTAATTCACTTCCAAGTTGTTTTTGGAGGCGTTCAGAGCTACTGACTTGCTTTCCGTTCACTACGCCCACCGCTGCCACCAACACAAGTACGGAGTTGAAGGAAGGAGTGTAGGGACCGGCTTTCCACCAGTTGTGTAAGAATAAGGTATAGCAGCCTGGGCAGCGTTGGACTAGAAGTCTTTGTGATTGTGGTCGTTATCCTGGAGTTGGGAAGTGCCAGCAGGAGAAGGGAGAGCCTTTGCAGTAATGCTTCCCATGGGGGAGCAAGGAGCTGGATGCTAGGAGCGTCCCGAGTCATGGGAAGGAGTAGGATTGGTGTTGCAGCTGCGTTTGGTCAGCTGGCAGGAAATTGAGATGGGGATGGGAGAGGCCGGTATGAAAGCGGAAGGAGCAACGTGGTTCTGGAGAGTCGAAGCAGTGGAGTCGTCTGTCTGAAAGCGAAGCTGACTAGCGTGGGTCCTGGTTGTGGTTTTACAGTTGCAGGCGTTGGAAGAGCAGCGTGTTCAGGCTGAGCGTTGTGTTCAGGGTTTGAAGACGGCCCTGGCAGAGAAACAGAGGGAAGCGACAGCTTCTTCCCGGCAACTGCAAGACCTTCTGGAAGCCTCTTTGGGAGGCGTTAGCCTAAAAGACCTGGAGGAACGAGTGGGACGGTAAGGAAGTGGCACAGTGCAGCAAGGCTTTGCTTTGTGGGCTGGTGTAACAGCAACAGGATGGCCTTGTTGCATCTCAGCAAGTCAGTACACGATTTTGGGAGAGGCTTTTGCTTTGGACTGTGTGATTTGTCGCTGTTGTGCCAGTGTTGGTGCTCCTGTGGATTTCCATAACGAGGCCTGTGTTTCTTTTCAAGACTTGAACTGGAAAACGCCCGGCTGGAAGACACAGGGCAGCAGCAGGCAGCTAGACTCGAAGCTCTTCAGAAAGAGCTGCACGCCTCTGCCTCTGTAAGCTAGTCCTAGCCTTCCTGTTTCATGAGCTACTGTGCGCAGTTGTGTGTGTATGTATGCGGGGGCGTTTTTCGGAAGAGATTTTCCTGGGGAGCCTCGGGGAAATCATTCCCTGCAGGCTGCAGGCGATGGGCTGCTGTTGGTGCGCTCGCAGGCTTTCTGGTTTTGTGCGCTCCTCTGCTGAGTCTTACTTAACAGTGTTTGAGGTAAGGGTTTGGCACTTGTGCACCGGTGTGAATGGTTGCTGCTTTGTACCGGTGGTGGTGCTTAAGCCGTGTGGCAGCAGCACTTGAGCTGTTGCTGCCTTAAAGGCGTTCTGCAAGTGAACTTGTGGAACGTCCTTGGTGCCAAGCACGTCGTTGCCAAGTCTTAAGTGGCCTCCTCAGGCTGTGCCAAGAATTCCATTGCCTGCTGGTCGCTGAAGATCCCCCTGGAGCTTTAAATTAAGCTGTGCTCTGCCCGGATGGGGATACCTAATTACCGTTGGCTATTAGCGGAGGGCCTGAGGAAGGTGTTCTCCAGTGTGCGTGGCACCTTTGCCCCCGTGAGCCCCTCGCTAGTAGCGGGTGGTCTTTGCTTTAGTGGGGGTGGGGGGGAGGGTGGTGTGGGGGAGAGAGGGGTGGCAGGCACCAGTTTCTGTCCCTCGGTCTTAGCCTGGGTGGTGGAAATATTGAAGTGCTGCAGTTGGCGTGGGATTCCGTCCGCTGGAGTTGTGGGGCCGGCCCTCGGCTAGCAGAGAGAGATGTCCTGCGGCACCTTTGTGAGGAAGGCTGTGCGCACCTAGTGCTTCTAGGTGCCGTGAGTGAGTCATGTGTGCCATTTCTTCTTCCTGTCCGGAAAGCGTGAGAGCGGAAGAAGGCCAGGGAAGGAGCTGGCAGAGTGGAAACAACCCGCAGAAGCCCGCCTGGAGGAAGAAATGAAGAAAAACATTGCACTGCAGAAAGAATGCAACAGGTAACAGCCTTTGAGTACTTGTAAGAGCTGTCGAATGAGCGGGGAGTCAGGCGTTATGTACCTTGCCCCTGCGACTCCGAGTACGTATCTGTTGGTGAGCGAGCTCAAGGCTTGCGTTGGGTCTTGCAAGTGGCTTCTGTAGGGGAGCGTGCGGTTTTAGGTAGGTGGAAGTGCAGGCAGGAGGGCAGTTGTCCTGGGAAGAGAGGGAGGGCGGGAGGGCAGGAAGAAGTCGCTTGTGTCTTGTGCCTGTTGTCAGGCAGAGGGAGAAGCTTCATGGGAGCAGATGAAATGTTGACTGGGCAAGTGATGTGTGGGAGGGGAATGATGTGGGTGGGTGGGTTGGTGTGGTGTTTTGGCTTGGTGTCTTGTTCTGGAAGTGCTGGTCTGTCCGCCATGGTGCAAATGAAGTAAGCCCCGCACCGTATGCGTGGTGCTTAGGGAAGCGCATGCGTAAAGGCGGACTGTGCTTGGGCTTCCTACTTTACTTGCTAATGTGCTGTGCAGGTCGAAGAGGCTTCTGGAGAAAACTATGAAGAAAGTGAGGGCGTACGAGAGGCGGGCGCGAGAGTCCCAGATGAATTTCCCGGGCGAAAGGGAGGACCCGTGTTCGGGAAGGGGCAGAGAAGTTGCTAAATTAAGAACAAAGGTGAGCTTTGGTTGGCTTGTTGTGGTGCTTGTTTTGGAAAGCTGTAAGATTCTTTTCCTGGCTGTTGGGTTGTGGTGTTAATTATGTGGTGGCCGTGTTTTGAAAAGAACGGCTGTCTCTTACGGTCCCTGAAAAAGCCTGTGTAATCCTTTGGGAAGTGAAGAGGCGTTGCGATAGCGGGGCACTTGTGAGCCTGGGTCTTTCTGGGCGAGAGCCCAGCTTGAAAGCTTGAGGCCCTGGCAGCATCTTTGAGGTCTGACAGATGAATTTGTGCTCTGGAAGACCGGTAAGTAGGACCATTATAAGCCTAACCACAGTATGAAAGGCAAGGACATTGGAAGCATAGGTGTGAGAGGTGTGGAAAAGGTGCGTTTCTGCAGAGAGAAGACGACGACGAGGAGGACGGCGGCAGAGTTTTAGTTGACCTTTGGGGCCTACTGAAACCCTGGCACTTCTTTGTTGATTGTCTTCTAAACTCAAACCTGTGTGTGTGCGTGTATGTAGAAAGAGATAATCATTTCTGTTTCCTTTTTCCTGAAGCTTCAGGTATACCACTGTAAACAAGTGAATACCTTGTGATTATTGTATATTGTTGTCAATATGATTACAGTTGTTATCGCTCCCGTTCATTAGTTCATTAAACTTGGTTACTTACCTGTTACAATAGTAAACTCATTCCTAAGGAGTAGGGACACCTACACTACCAGCCGACCCTGTTTAGTGTCGGGAGCCCGCCGAATTACCTTACCAGGGCAAAATGCCTCTCAACTGGTTCGGTCGTTCTGCGGAGGCCTCCCGGCACAAACGGACACGCTCGGTGGATTGTCACAGAACTGCGTACGCTTAGACCTCTGGGTCTGCTTAGGTGAGTGAGTCCTTTCCCTGTGTGCAGGTCCGTGAGCTGTGCCGCTCCCTGGAGGCAGAGCGGAGGAAGTCGAGGCAGCTAGAGAAAGCAAACGAAGGTGCGCGAGAAGAGTTGGCTTGGCTGCATGGGAGCCGTGACAAACTGCGGAAGAGCAAGCGGCAGCTGGAAGAAGAGGTGGTTGCGCTGAGGTGTCGCTTAGAGGCCAAGATGAGGGATCAGAGGCACAGAGAAGAGGATAAAAGGGAGATTGAACAAAAGGCTGGGCAAGAGCTAAGGCAAAAACTACAGGAAGTCAATCTCTTTCTGCAGGTGAGCTCCCTTACCGCTAGTACGCGCAGTCCGTTTGTGGCTCGTCATTCATTCTTTACTGTTGTCATTTCTCGGTATGTTCTGCTTGTGCCGGTCAGTGCTGTGGGGTCATGGGCTCGTTATAGCTTCCGGAGGTTGCTGAAGGGTGCGAGCTTGTTGGATGGTTGTCCTCAGGCATTCTGAGATGTGGTGAATAATCTTCTTTACGCACCTCGGTCACTGGCGAATCTGTAACAGCGCCAAGAAAGAGGAGAATTGCAAGTGGACTAGTGTCTTAGAGAGACAGAGGTGGCTTAGTACTAGCTCTGATTCAAAACAAAACAAAGCAAAGCAAAAAGTTGCGCTGAGAGCCGGTTTCTTTCTGAACCAAAAGGATGATGTAATGGGGTGCTTTTGGGTTTTGCCCTTGATTGTAGAGGGCAGTGAGGAGGCCCAGTTGGCTCCCTGGGTGAGGTTGTGCTCTTCAAAGTGGGTGTGTGAAAGTGACTGGGGGGAATGATCTCTTTTTCTTTCCTGGGGGTTGAAACTGCATTATCTGCTTCAGACACAGGCAGCCGCCCAGGACCGAGCGGAACAACTAAGAGCTGCTTCTGCAGCTTCCGCAGTAGGCCGACTGCAGCAGAGAGTTAGGCATTTAGAATATGAATTGGCTCTCACAAAACGCCTGCAGTGAGAGAGCGCTAACGAGAGGCTTGCGGAAGCTGCTGCTGCTGCGCAATGCTATGAGCCCTGCAGAAGCCACTCTCTGGCAACGAACCCGGTGGGCAGCGCTTCCTCTGTGACGGAGAGAGTGGAAGCTCATATGGCTGAGGTAAGGCATTGGGAATACCTGTTATTCTCAAGCTGAAAATGAGCATCCATTCCTAGCTCCACCGCACCCAATCTAGGAGTCTAAACACGCCTGCTGACCCTCAGAGCGCTGCAACCTCGGCAAAAGCTCTGGTCCGGGCGCGCCCCAGAATTAGCAGTCCGTGTGACGGCACGTTCCTCACAGCGTGGTGAGCAGCGTGCCCTGAGGTTTGGGAAGGGCATGCCGAGAGTGGGCAAGGGAGCACGTGATTCTTCACAAAACGCCGTGATCCGTTCCCCTCCTTTGCACAGAGTGGGGGTGTGGAGAAGCTCTCGAGTTGGGGATTGCTTTGTGAGACAGTTAATGCCATAGAGTAATGGGAATGCTGGGCCGTGGTGGACAAAGACTTTCTCTGTACTGGGGGTGATGTTTCCAGTGTTTATTCCCATGTTGCAGTTGGCTTGAGAAGCTAATGCTACAAGAATGTAGCTCCTGAGGCCTTAAGGGTATCTTGTCTGTACTTGCAGGTGCGGCGGGAATGGTCAAAAATATCGCTGAAGAACTTGAGCAAGGTAATCTGTCAGGATCTGTTAGCGGTGTTACCAAGGAAGAGGACGGTTCCTCCATTTTGAACACAACTACTGGAAAGCTGCCAAGCTCCTGTGCTAAGCACAGTTGTTTTCTACTAGTAAGCTTTCCAACCTAGAGCTCTGCGAGGCAACTTGCTGCTTATGCAAATAACAGTCGTACAGAGTCGTCTGCAGTTGCCTTTAGATCACAGAGAGGAAAAGCGGCCTATGCGCACGTTCAGCCCCTGCCCCCGAGCCCCGAGCAATTCCACCTCTTCAGGATAATTGTTTCTCCAGAGTTGTGGCTTGGCGGTGACTGGGCCTGTTGCAAAGCAGGTAGCCCCTGAGAGCAATTCGAATTCTTCTGTCCCAGTAGCCTTTACTCTCCTAGCGAGTGGCCAGCCGTTGCGCTAGAGCTCTTTCCGTTTGCTAGGACGGACACAAATCCGTGGCATTGAATCCGTTTGCATTGTGACTGGAGTTGCCTGTCTCCTGGGAGTAATAAGGTTTGTTTGCTTTGGGGACCTTTTCCTACTGCAACACTAACATAGGGCATTTTCTCCCCTCCCGCTCTCGCCCCGCCCCTTCCCCAGCAATGGCTGAGCTGAATGGCTGGATCGGCTGGAGCTTCTCCCTGGGCATCTACTGAAGGATCTTCAGAAAACGTAGACCAGGAGCCGCTTTCCAGGGCAACGCAAGAGTGCCGCGATGTTTTGACAGCCCCGTTCCAGAGAGCTAAGAGTGGTTATCCTGAGACTACTACCTCCTGACAGAGGGACTCGCGTTACCAGGCTGTGAGGAAAAGCAACCCTTGCCACTGTTTTTGTACGAGTGCAACAGTGCGGTGTAGCCAATAATAATAACGTGCGGTCTTTAACTGCAAGTATTGTGTTCCAACTGGGTATTTAATAAATGTTGTAATCTAGTAGGTGTCTCCGTTTTATTCTGTTCCCCTTCCTGACTTTGCCTGCCCTGCGCATATGCCTGTCCCCTCTGCTCGTGTCTCTTATGGAGTAGTACGTGTTGCATTGCTGCCAAATGGTGGATGCTGGTGGAAGTCTGGCCTGCTGCGGCACTTGCGGGCGAGGGCTGCGTTTTGGCCCAGGCTTGGAGTTGTTCAGCGCTAGGCAGCACGGACGATGGAAGTCATGTTTCTGAAGGCCTAGCCAGGCTTTCTTCCTGGGCAGGCGCTTAGCCCTTCTGCCTCGCGCTGGTCTGGCCAAAAGTCACTTATGCAGACAGCTCCAGGCCTGAGGGCAGAGAGGCCGTTTGTCCAAGGGAGAGCTCTGCTCTGCTCTGCTCCCTCCAGCTGGCTTCCCAGCTGCTCCTTCAGCCTGTCCTGGCAGCCAGGCCAAGGGCCAGCATGCAGACTGTGTGTTTTTCCTCAGCGGGGGCTGGAAGCACGAGTGTGTGAAGACAGGGGCCTCGATCGTGCCCAGGTGCAGCCCTTGGCGGTTCCCCTTGTTGAACTTGACAAGGTGCCCGGTTGCCTCACGTCTCGCTCGTAGCGGGGCACTGGACTCTTGCTGCCTTTGAGAACGATGCTTCCTGTGGTCTGGGCAGAAGGGAGGGCGAGAGCTTCTGGTAGCCAGGAAAGGTTGCAAAGCCCGCCGGTCTGGAAGGCTGTTGCATCCGCTTGCAGTCTGCAAAGGGCAAAGGGGTTATGGAAGTTCTCTGCCCTGCAGCATGACTGGCAAAGCGGAACCGCTGTTCAGTGCTGGGCACTTGCTCTTCTCTCTGCAAAGCAAAAGCAGGTGCGGAACGCCTCTGAAGTGCCTTCGCTTTGGGTTGTCCTGTTGCCAAACTCTGAGAGGAACTGTTTTCCAGTGGTTCCCTGCCTGCTTCTGTCCTGCTGGGTGTCAGGGAGAGGTGAAAGTTCTTGGCCGCCGGAGAAGCAGCACTGAAATTCAGCGCTGGCATCTGGCATGACAGGAGCTGGTAGCGCTTACAAGGCGGGTACAAGGCAAAGTGCCGTCTGTTCTGGCCCCTGCACTAGAGGAGAGGGATGGAGCTACTGGAGCGAGTGCAGCGAAGGGCTACTAAGATGATTAAGGGACTGGAGTAGCTCTCATACGAGGAAAGGCTGAGAGAGCTGGGATTGTTCAGCCTGCAGAAGAGAAGACCGCGCATCAGTGTGTAGGCAGGATGCGAAGGGAGGGTGTAAAGAAGTCGGAGGCAGACTCTTCTCAGCGGTGCCTAGCGGTAGGACGAGGGGCAAGGGGCACAAACTGAAACACAGGCCGTCCTGTCTGAACAGGAGGAAAAAGTTCTTTGCTGTGAGGGGTGACTGAGCCCTGGAAGAGGTTGCCCAGAGAGCTTGTGGAGTCTCCGTCCTCGGAGATGTTCACAAGCCGTCTGGCTAGGGTCCTGGGCCAACTACTTGAGGTGATCCTGCTTGAGTAGGGGGGCTGGCCGAGACGATCTCCAGAGGTGCCTTCCAACCTCAAACGTCCTGTGGTTCTGTGACAAGCAGGAGAAGCGGGCGACCGGGCATCTAGTCAAGTTCGACAAGGGGAACTGTCCAGGGCTGCACCTGGGGACAAACAGCCCCTGTGCCCTGGGGCAGGCTGGGGGCTACTGCCAGGAAAGCAGCTGGGCAGAGGAAGGCCTGGGGGTGCAGGTGGGCAGCAAGGAGTCAGCAATGGTTAGAGAAAGAAATCGTAACCACGTTTTAATCGTTTTGACAATAACTTTCTGCCAAAGGGAGCAATCGCCCTCCAGCCTCTCGCTGTGGTCTCTGCTAACAGCTGGAGCGATCCGCTTTCGGTGAGAGTCGCTCACCTCGCCGCAGCGCGACTCGCGGCCACTTTGGCTCCCTCCGGCACTTGGGCTTCCTACGGCGCAGCCGCAGAGCTGGGAGCCCAGAAGGACCGGCACGCTCGCGGCCTGGCCGGGCAGCAGCCAGAGCAGCCAGCTGCGGGGGTCAACCTAAGCAGTCGCCGTCTCTTCAGGCGCAACGAGCTACTTCAGCCCTGCGAGCTCGGCCAAGCGCTCGCGACGCCCGCGCCCTTAGGGAAACAGTGGGAGCGCAGGTTTGCGAGGAGCACAGTGTCCCGCACCTGGAGCAGCAGCAGCATGAATTCTTCAGGGAAATGACGGCACAGCAGAGTAAGAGCTGGAGCTGGGGGCCGCCGGGGAGGGACCCCCAACAAAGACGTCCTTCGGCCGGCCACAGCCACCCGCCGCCGCCGCCGCCGCCGCCCCCCGGCCCGGCAGCGCCGCGAAGGAAGCGGCAGCTGCCCCCCGCCCGGCCGGGCCCGGCCCAGGTCCGCCCCCCGGCCCCGGGCCCGCCCCCGGGCCCGCCCCAGCCGCAGCCCCGCTCCCTCACTGCACAGCCCCGCCCCCTCGCCACCGCCCCCTCCACGCGTCACCCCGCCGCCCTGTGACGCCCCTCCGCCGCGCCCTCGCCGCGGCTGTTGCGCACGCGCGGCGCGCCCGCCACCGCCTGCGGAGCCGGTGGTCCTCGGTGCTGTCGCCGCCGTGTGCCTCGCTGCCAGCGTGGCTGCGTCGCTGTCCTCGGCCGGCGCCTCTGCCCCCGGCCCGGGGGCTCCGAGCTCGCCGGGGCTCAGCCCCGCAGCAGCTGGCCCGGGCTGCGGCCCCTGCTCGGGGCTGTCCGCCGCCCGCGTCCCCGCCACAGCATGAAGAGGCTCTTGGGGCTCTTCGGCCAGGGCCAGGGGCAGCCGCCTTCGCCGTCGCCGTCGCGGTGGGCGTGCGGCGGCAGCGCACCCCTGCGCTGCGTCGGCGCTGCCTACGAGCTCCGGGAGAAGGAGCTGGGCAAGCTGCACCGCGCAGCCGCCAGCGGCGACCTGGCGCGGGTGCGGCGGCGGCGGTGGCTGCCGAGAGTCGGCCTCGACGGGCGGGACAAGGCGAAGCGGTGAGGGGCGGCGGGGGGGCGGCGGGGCGGCGCGGGGAGGGGGCGGCGTCGGCGTGAGGGGCGGCGGCGAGGGTCGGGCTGCTGCGGCGGTGCTGGCGGGGGCGGCGGGCGGCGGGGGCGTTGGCTGGTGGGTTGGAGCTGGCCTGCAGCTGGCAGGAGCGCCTTTGTGCCGGGAAGGCAGGGCCGTTTGCTTGGGCTGGCGAGGGAGTGCGGGAGGGCAGTCGGCCTTGCGCGCGCGGGGTGGGCTCGGGGCTCGGGGCTCGGAGGCCGGTTGCGTGTGTGGCCAGGCCGGAGCGGGACTTTGTTGCTGGGAGCGTGACAGGGTCGAGGGGGAAGGTTTCTGCTGTCGGGTTTGGTAGGTGTTGTGGAGGGCCCTTGGGAGCGAGCGCGTGCTGGTGCTTGCTGCAGCAGTAAGGCCGGGAAGAGGCCAGAGGGCGCGACTTCCCGGCAAGGCCAGCAGCGAGGGGATGTTCTGGTGTTATAAAAGGCACGTGCTGGGCCTGCGGCCTGCTGCTGTGGCGTGAGTGGTCCTGGCAGCAGGTGGAGGTTGCCTTGCCGTAGGCTGGAGGTGCGCAAGCCTTGCTCTTGCTTGCTGGGCTGCGTGCGTAGTGGTGTTGGAGGCAGGGAGGAGGTGCCGGGGCGGAGGGCAGCAGTTTCAGAGCGGAAGCCGGAGGCTGTCTGGGAGAAATGGGGGGCGTGGGCGCAGGGATGCACGCGCAGGGAAGGGAGCGCGGAGCTGAGGCAACGTTGTCTTCCTAAGTGGGGGCTGGGGCTGGGGCTGGGGCTGGGGCGGGGAGGGGCTTTTTCCTAGCCCCGGCGTCTCGGGCTTTGGGTGTGCAGCGGTCAGCCGCGTGACATGGGCAGGCGTGGTCTCTTCAGCTGTCTGGCCTGCGCTAAGGTAACATGCTCAATTTTTAGGACACCTCTGCATCTGGCTTGCGCTAACGGACATGCGGAGGTTGTCTTGTACTTAGTAGAGAGGAAGTGCAAGCTAAATCCTCGTGACAACTTCAAGAGATCGCCACTGATGAAGGTACGTGGGTGCTGCGGTAGGCAGGGCTTCTAAATTGCGCCCTGAGCGATGCAGCTCTTGGGTGATTCTGGAGGTAGGTCTGGGTGGAGCTTGTGGTGCGCTGGGCGCTGGCTAGGCGTGCGTTGCCTAATGTTTGGGCGCGTTGTTGTTGTCCGAGGTCGGCAAGCTGTGGGAATTCTGCCAGAGGGAAGCGTAATTGCTGGCAACGTTTCCTTGTTTCCCGTGTGGTTGGCAGGCAGTGCAGTGCCAGCACGAAGGCTGCGTCGCCATTCTGCTAGCGCATGGCGCCGACGCTAACCTTGCGGATGCTAACGGCAACACTGCCCTTCACCTGGCTGCCCTTGCTCCTAACACCTGCCTAGCAGGGCAGTTACTGGCGCACAACGCCCATCTTGATGCGCAGAATAAGGTAAGCGTGGAATTTGGGTCAGGCCGCTCCTGAGAAGAAAAAGTTGCTTTGCTTCTCTGGGTTTTTCTAACTGGAGAGGGGCGTTATGCTTTCAGATGGGATACACGCCCCTTTCTCTGGCCGTGTCCGCGCATCACGTAGAGATGGTGGAGTTCCTGCTTAGCAAAGGAGCCGACGTGCACGCTCGAGATCAGTCGGAAAGGTGAAGGGTTTGTCAAGACGGGGCGTGGGTCTCCTGAGCATTGGTGAAGTTTGCCTGGTCTGGCCGGGTAGCCGAGGGTGCTTAGCGGGGGAGACGTTTGGCCCAGGGACGTGCTGCGGCCCCTTGCAACCCGAGTTCTCGTGGGCTTCCGTGTGGTTGGCCTTGCTTTCCTCCTGCCTGTAGGAAAGGGGGAGGTGTAATTGTTTTGGGAGCAAATAGGGATGAAAGGAACGCCAGTGAAACGTCGGTGTCTCCTGATAGCTTTTGTCTCGTCTTGTGGCTGCTTTAGGACCCCTCTGATGCTTGCTGCCTCTGCTGGGGACGTGAGCATGATAGAAGTTCTTCTTGGCTATGGTGCTGACCTTTGCCAGAAAGACGTTCTTGGATGGACAGCGGAGGCTTATGCTAGGAGGTGTGGACACACTGGGTAAGTGCTTTAGGTCACGGTGAGAGTCGCTAGGCGGTCCGAATGTCCGTGTTGGTGTACGGACGTGTTTGGTAAGAGGCGCAAGGTTTAATGATGCGTGGAGACCTTTGTTGAAGGTGGGCTCAGTGGAATCTTCCGGGACGTAGCGTTCCCTGTGTCAAGTGTGAGTTGGGGAGTTGAGGAAAGCTTCCACCGCAAATCGTCTTGTTTGGTAAGTGGTGTTATGCAAGGATGTAGTTGATTATAGTGACAGTATTCCCTTTCTTTCCGCACCTACCTAGTGTTAGTGAACAGCTGGCCGACCGCGCAGCCGAGAAAAACGTGGGAGAAGCTTCTGCAGGCAGCGCAGAAAGCACGCCAGTGCTTAGCACTCGTTGCGAGGCAGGAGCTGCTGCGTTTGCGTTGGGCACACCTGCTGCGGACAGAGGAGGTAGGAGGCTTAACTGTGGAGGAGCTGAGGAGGAGAATGCCTACGGCCTTTTCTTGTGGTGGCTTGTATTGCAGCTTGGCAGGGTTCCGTCCCTCTTGCCTGTTGAGTACCCTTGCTAGGGACGGAGTAGAGACGCGCTGGTGATCCTCCTCCGTGAGGCTAGTCCTTTGGTTTTGAGGCTGTCTTTTGGTTTTGGGGGTGTTGGGTGGGAGGCTGGGTAGAGCAGGAAATACAGCGTAGTCTCTGGCATTTTGAAGCACAGGTTGGCGGGGGTGGGGGTAGAGGCAAAGAGAGCACGAGAGAGAGACCGATCTCTGCCTGTGTGGTATGAAGAGCTCGGCAGTTGGTTTCCTTCTTGTCCTGTTCAATCGCTACCAGCATTTGCTCGCTGCCTGCTCACATAGCATATTCGTGCCATGGCAGGTTTGAGGTTTGGAACGTTCGAAGGAAAGACAAGGGCAGTGTGGAATTCTTGTCCTTTTTTATTTTGCGGGGGGTGGGGGGGGCAGCGAGAATTGAGTAGGATGGGAGAAATTGGTGGTTTGGGGCATGCTTTCGTTCATGCTGTCTGGCATGACTGTTTCACTCTAGTATGGCCTGTAGAATTGTCCGTGTAACATGCTTGTCTGCATTGCTGAAAGTCGAAGGTCCGACATGCTAAGAATTAATCCTGTCAATTCATATTTGAACAGTGAGAGGTGGTTTTTCCCACGAATACTTCACGAGGTGAGACTCGAGCAGTAGCTTTTGCCAACGACCTTAACCTGCCGAAAAAGAGGGGAGATTTGAGCGAGACGGTCCTTCTTGCCTTTGCCTTTGCCTTTGCCTTTGCCTTTGCCTTTGCCTTTGCCTTTGCCTTTGCCTTTGAAGAGTGTTGGAGGCAGAGGAGAGCGATGACAGCTGTCCTGCTTCTGAGGAAGAAAAAAGCAGTTTAGCTGCCAAGGTAAAGTGCCTGCAGAAGGAGAACTGCCCGTGGAGCGACTCATTTGCAGGGCAGAGCTGTCTAGATTTGGGCAAAAGCGCGTGTCCAGGCAGGGTTGTTTTCTCCTGCCCCGTGGTCTCCTGCCTGCCAGTCTTTCAGCTGCGGTGAGCTGTTTGCTCCAAGCCTTGTAGCCGTCCGTGGCAGAGCATGCAGCAGGCTTGCGGTTGCGGGTGGGAAGAGCAGTAGGGGACAAGAAAAGCGACCGCATGGTTTTCTTCACCTGAGTCAGAGTTCTCGTCCCAAAGTTGATCAGCCTCTAGATGGCCTGTTCTTTTGTCCTCCAAGCCTTGCTCTTTGTTTCCAGTAACTTTGGTGATAGAATTCAGGCTGATATGGGGAAAAGGGCACTTGCTGTTCAAGATCTGCTGAAATGCTTCGTCTCCTGGCTCTCCTCTCTTTCGTCCTTGCCAGGTTGCTGAAGAGTGCTTGGGGGCGGGGGGAGTGGCTCAAGAGGGTCTTTTTTTCTCCTGGGGGATGGCATAGCGGTCTTGCATGGGATCTCACACCACCTGTTTCCCCTTCCTTTTGTTTCTTTTGTTTTGTTTTGGTTTGTTTTTCAGTTGAGGTGTGTGGCATTGGGGCTGTGCCATGATGAAGAAGCTGAAGAAGCCGAGTGTGGTGCAGGAGCGCACCCCGTAGTGCTGGAGATGCAGGCATGTTTATTTGCAAGCTGGTTGCCCTTGTCTCAGTGGCCTGTCGGAGACTGTGGCAGCTGTTGTGTGAGAAGAGCTAGTGTGGCATAGTAAGATGTGATGGTGGTTGGAGGAGTGAAAGTGAGGAAAGAGGGGGAGGTGAGACTACGGTAGTTTGAGAAGCAGGCAGCTGGTGGTCCCGTGAGCCCAAGGGAGGGGGAAAGGGTGTGTGTGCTGCTGGATAAGGTAACGTAGGTGAAGGCAGAGCCTGACTGTGTGTGGGCAGTGCTTCTCGGGGGGCTTTATGGAATGGGAGCAGGACGTTTGTGACATTAGGTATTGCTGTGTCCATAAGGACATCTGCAGGCCTTGTAAAAGAGGAGCGAGAAGGTTTCACTCTGTGGCTCGAGAGAGGCGAAGTATTTGGCAAAGTGTGAATGGCCTGGGCAGAGGCTGCTGTCGTGGGTGTGGCAGCAAGTGGCCTTTGAGTTGGATTTCTCGAGTGCTACTGAAAGAGAGAAGGTTCTGGTTCTGTGCGTGCTTGGAAGGGTTGCTGCTGCTTTGCCAGGTTATGCAGTGAAAGGAGCGTGTTTGGGACCGTGCAGCCAAGTACTAAGGACAGCAGCAGAGTGGGCGTAGGCTTGGAGGGAGCGCAGTTGGGGGTTGGAGAGTGGAAGTGAGGGCCCAGGGGGAGGTTTGCCTCAGGTTGTTGGAGAAGCAGGCAGCTGTCGGTCTTTGTTGGTGCAGAGGAGGGGGGAAGGATGTGTGTGCTGCTGAGTATTGCCGTGTAGGGGAAGCTGGAGTGCGGGTAGTGCTTCTCAGGGGCTTTAGGGAAAGGGAGCAGGGCGTTTGTGAGCTTAGGCATTGCCGTCCCTTCAACTACGTTCTCCTGGAGGCTGCTTGTTTCTGTTCTTTCTAAGCGTGCGGGCCGATCTCTTTTAGGACGACTCACCGGAAAGGAAGGGAGAGGAGGCTCCTGGTGGTGCCCAAGTGGCGGCTGCTGCAGGAGCCCCTGCTGGTGTGAGAGGTGAGTTTCTACACATGGAGGGGCTTTGTTTCTTTGCTCTTTGGGCTGGGTGAATGAAGTGAAATGGCGATCTGCCTGTGCGAGGGTAGAGCACGCAGGTAGGCGCTGGGCAGGCAATGGCGGGGAGGGGGGAAGGGAACGTAGCTGGAGGGAGATGTTTTGTGGTAGTGCTAGGGAAGGAGGGTTGTTTCTTGGTGCCTTCCTGCGGGTGGGAGGGTGTTTGGCTAGTGCTTTGCGGGTTGCTCCTGTAGCGTGCCGAGGGATTGTGAAGGGCCAACTCTGGAGCTGCAGTTTGGAGGGGAGATGCCGGCAGAGCTGCGTAGTCGGCGACTGTGGCATGGCAGAGCCTTGTTTGGATGCTGGCCGAGCATGTGTTGGGCGTTCTTGGTAGGGGCGTGAGCTGTGCTGCTGGGCTTGGGCATGTGGTGCTGGCAAGAAGGCGGCAGGAAGTGGCGATAGCGTGGTGGTGCGGCTGGGGGTGCAGGCGGCCTTAAATGACGCTGCTTTGTTTTTCCTCGGGAGTGGAACCGTTTGGTGTGTCCTGGGCGCAGGGCTTGCGTGCTGGAGGAGAGCAGGAGAGGGAAAGAAGGAGCGGTGGTGTGTCATTTGTGGCTTCCTTTGCAGGTGTTCCGTCGGCCGCAGGAGCGGAGCAGGAGGACGAGAGCGACTCTCCCTGGGATTCCGAGGTGCTTTGTGTGAGGGGCGCGGTGGGTTGCCCGTGGGGGGAAGTGGGCGGGAGCTTGCCTTGGACGTGGGCCCTAGCAGGGATGAGGCTCAGTTGCCGCTTGTGGTGGCTGCGCCACAGGTTTGTTCCTGTGAACTGGAGCAGCCTGTGCTCCGTGCAAGCGGTTTGGCGAGGACTGTGCCTAAGTGGGGTGTGCTAATGTCGTGGGTGTGGCAGCAAGTGGCCTTTGAGTTGGATTTCTCGAGTGCTACTGAAAGAGAGAAGGTTCTGGTTCTGTGCGTGCTTGGAAGGGTTGCTGCTGCTTTGCCAGGTTATGCAGTGAAAGGAGCGTGTTTGGGACCGTGCAGCCAAGTACTAAGGACAGCAGCAGAGTGGGCGTAGGCTTGGAGGGAGCGCAGTTGGGGGTTGGAGAGTGGAAGTGAGGGCCCAGGGGGAGGTTTGCCTCAGGTTGTTGGAGAAGCAGGCAGCTGTCGGTCTTTGTTGGTGCAGAGGAGGGGGGAAGGATGTGTGTGCTGCTGAGTATTGCCGTGTAGGGGAAGCTGGAGTGCGGGTAGTGCTTCTCAGGGGCTTTAGGGAAAGGGAGCAGGGCGTTTGTGAGCTTAGGCATTGCCGTCCCTTCAACTACGTTCTCCTGGAGGCTGCTTGTTTCTGTTCTTTCTAAGCGTGCGGGCCGATCTCTTTTAGGACGACTCACCGGAAAGGAAGGGAGAGGAGGCTCCTGGTGGTGCCCAAGTGGCGGCTGCTGCAGGAGCCCCTGCTGGTGTGAGAGGTGAGTTTCTACACATGGAGGGGCTTTGTTTCTTTGCTCTTTGGGCTGGGTGAATGAAGTGAAATGGCGATCTGCCTGTGCGAGGGTAGAGCACGCAGGTAGGCGCTGGGCAGGCAATGGCGGGGAGGGGGGAAGGGAACGTAGCTGGAGGGAGATGTTTTGTGGTAGTGCTAGGGAAGGAGGGTTGTTTCTTGGTGCCTTCCTGCGGGTGGGAGGGTGTTTGGCTAGTGCTTTGCGGGTCGCTCCTGTAGCGTGCCGAGGGATTGTGAAGGGCCAACTCTGGAGCTGCAGTTTGGAGGGGAGATGCCGGCAGAGCTGCGTAGTCGGCGACTGTGGCATGGCAGAGCCTTGTTTGGATGCTGGCCGAGCATGTGTTGGGCGTTCTTGGTAGGGGCGTGAGCTGTGCTGCTGGGCTTGGGCATGTGGTGCTGGCAAGAAGGCGGCAGGAAGTGGCGATAGCGTGGTGGTGCGGCTGGGGGTGCAGGCGGCCTTAAATGACGCTGCTTTGTTTTTCCTCGGGAGTGGAACCGTTTGGTGTGTCCTGGGCGCAGGGCTTGCGTGCTGGAGGAGAGCAGGAGAGGGAAAGAAGGAGCGGTGGTGTGTCATTTGTGGCTTCCTTTGCAGGTGTTCCGTCGGCCGCAGGAGCGGAGCAGGAGGACGAGAGCGACTCTCCCTGGGATTCCGAGGTGCTTTGTGTGAGGGGCGCGGTGGGTTGCCCGTGGGGGGAAGTGGGCGGGAGCTTGCCTTGGACGTGGGCCCTAGCAGGGATGAGGCTCAGTTGCCGCTTGTGGTGGCTGCGCCACAGGTTTGTTCCTGTGAACTGGAGCAGCCTGTGCTCCGTGCAAGCGGTTTGGCGAGGACTGTGCCTAAGTGGGGTGTGCTAATGTCGTGGGTGTGGCAGCAAGTGGCCTTTGAGTTGGATTTCTCGAGTGCTACTGAAAGAGAGAAGGTTCTGGTTCTGTGCGTGCTTGGAAGGGTTGCTGCTGCTTTGCCAGGTTATGCAGTGAAAGGAGCGTGTTTGGGACCGTGCAGCCAAGTACTAAGGACAGCAGCAGAGTGGGCGTAGGCTTGGAGGGAGCGCAGTTGGGGGTTGGAGAGTGGAAGTGAGGGCCCAGGGGGAGGTTTGCCTCAGGTTGTTGGAGAAGCAGGCAGCTGTCGGTCTTTGTTGGTGCAGAGGAGGGGGGAAGGATGTGTGTGCTGCTGAGTATTGCCGTGTAGGGGAAGCTGGAGTGCGGGTAGTGCTTCTCAGGGGCTTTAGGGAAAGGGAGCAGGGCGTTTGTGAGCTTAGGCATTGCCGTCCCTTCAACTACGTTCTCCTGGAGGCTGCTTGTTTCTGTTCTTTCTAAGCGTGCGGGCCGATCTCTTTTAGGACGACTCACCGGAAAGGAAGGGAGAGGAGGCTCCTGGTGGTGCCCAAGTGGCGGCTGCTGCAGGAGCCCCTGCTGGTGTGAGAGGTGAGTTTCTACACATGGAGGGGCTTTGTTTCTTTGCTCTTTGGGCTGGGTGAATGAAGTGAAATGGCGATCTGCCTGTGCGAGGGTAGAGCACGCAGGTAGGCGCTGGGCAGGCAATGGCGGGGAGGGGGGAAGGGAACGTAGCTGGAGGGAGATGTTTTGTGGTAGTGCTAGGGAAGGAGGGTTGTTTCTTGGTGCCTTCCTGCGGGTGGGAGGGTGTTTGGCTAGTGCTTTGCGGGTTGCTCCTGTAGCGTGCCGAGGGATTGTGAAGGGCCAACTCTGGAGCTGCAGTTTGGAGGGGAGATGCCGGCAGAGCTGCGTAGTCGGCGACTGTGGCATGGCAGAGCCTTGTTTGGATGCTGGCCGAGCATGTGTTGGGCGTTCTTGGTAGGGGCGTGAGCTGTGCTGCTGGGCTTGGGCATGTGGTGCTGGCAAGAAGGCGGCAGGAAGTGGCGATAGCGTGGTGGTGCGGCTGGGGGTGCAGGCGGCCTTAAATGACGCTGCTTTGTTTTTCCTCGGGAGTGGAACCGTTTGGTGTGTCCTGGGCGCAGGGCTTGCGTGCTGGAGGAGAGCAGGAGAGGGAAAGAAGGAGCGGTGGTGTGTCATTTGTGGCTTCCTTTGCAGGTGTTCCGTCGGCCGCAGGAGCGGAGCAGGAGGACGAGAGCGACTCTCCCTGGGATTCCGAGGTGCTTTGTGTGAGGGGCGCGGTGGGTTGCCCGTGGGGGGAAGTGGGCGGGAGCTTGCCTTGGACGTGGGCCCTAGCAGGGATGAGGCTCAGTTGCCGCTTGTGGTGGCTGCGCCACAGGTTTGTTCCTGTGAACTGGAGCAGCCTGTGCTCCGTGCAAGCGGTTTGGCGAGGACTGTGCCTAAGTGGGGTGTGCTAATGTCGTGGGTGTGGCAGCAAGTGGCCTTTGAGTTGGATTTCTCGAGTGCTACTGAAAGAGAGAAGGTTCTGGTTCTGTGCGTGCTTGGAAGGGTTGCTGCTGCTTTGCCAGGTTATGCAGTGAAAGGAGCGTGTTTGGGACCGTGCAGCCAAGTACTAAGGACAGCAGCAGAGTGGGCGTAGGCTTGGAGGGAGCGCAGTTGGGGGTTGGAGAGTGGAAGTGAGGGCCCAGGGGGAGGTTTGCCTCAGGTTGTTGGAGAAGCAGGCAGCTGTCGGTCTTTGTTGGTGCAGAGGAGGGGGGAAGGATGTGTGTGCTGCTGAGTATTGCCGTGTAGGGGAAGCTGGAGTGCGGGTAGTGCTTCTCAGGGGCTTTAGGGAAAGGGAGCAGGGCGTTTGTGAGCTTAGGCATTGCCGTCCCTTCAACTACGTTCTCCTGGAGGCTGCTTGTTTCTGTTCTTTCTAAGCGTGCGGGCCGATCTCTTTTAGGACGACTCACCGGAAAGGAAGGGAGAGGAGGCTCCTGGTGGTGCCCAAGTGGCGGCTGCTGCAGGAGCCCCTGCTGGTGTGAGAGGTGAGTTTCTACACATGGAGGGGCTTTGTTTCTTTGCTCTTTGGGCTGGGTGAATGAAGTGAAATGGCGATCTGCCTGTGCGAGGGTAGAGCACGCAGGTAGGCGCTGGGCAGGCAATGGCGGGGAGGGGGGAAGGGAACGTAGCTGGAGGGAGATGTTTTGTGGTAGTGCTAGGGAAGGAGGGTTGTTTCTTGGTGCCTTCCTGCGGGTGGGAGGGTGTTTGGCTAGTGCTTTGCGGGTCGCTCCTGTAGCGTGCCGAGGGATTGTGAAGGGCCAACTCTGGAGCTGCAGTTTGGAGGGGAGATGCCGGCAGAGCTGCGTAGTCGGCGACTGTGGCATGGCAGAGCCTTGTTTGGATGCTGGCCGAGCATGTGTTGGGCGTTCTTGGTAGGGGCGTGAGCTGTGCTGCTGGGCTTGGGCATGTGGTGCTGGCAAGAAGGCGGCAGGAAGTGGCGATAGCGTGGTGGTGCGGCTGGGGGTGCAGGCGGCCTTAAATGACGCTGCTTTGTTTTTCCTCGGGAGTGGAACCGTTTGGTGTGTCCTGGGCGCAGGGCTTGCGTGCTGGAGGAGAGGAGGAGAGGGAAAGAAGGAGCGGTGGTGTGTCATTTGTGGCTTCCTTTGCAGGTGTTCCGTCGGCCGCAGGAGCGGAGCAGGAGGACGAGAGCGACTCTCCCTGGGATTCCGAGGTGCTTTGTGTGAGGGGCGCGGTGGGTTGCCCGTGGGGGGAAGTGGGCGGGAGCTTGCCTTGGACGTGGGCCCTAGCAGGGATGAGGCTCAGTTGCCGCTTGTGGTGGCTGCGCCACAGGTTTGTTCCTGTGAACTGGAGCAGCCTGTGCTCCGTGCAAGCGGTTTGGCGAGGACTGTGCCTAAGTGGGGTGTGCTAATGTCGTGGGTGTGGCAGCAAGTGGCCTTTGAGTTGGATTTCTCGAGTGCTACTGAAAGAGAGAAGGTTCTGGTTCTGTGCGTGCTTGGAAGGGTTGCTGCTGCTTTGCCAGGTTATGCAGTGAAAGGAGCGTGTTTGGGACCGTGCAGCCAAGTACTAAGGACAGCAGCAGAGTGGGCGTAGGCTTGGAGGGAGCGCAGTTGGGGGTTGGAGAGTGGAAGTGAGGGCCCAGGGGGAGGTTTGCCTCAGGTTGTTGGAGAAGCAGGCAGCTGTCGGTCTTTGTTGGTGCAGAGGAGGGGGGAAGGATGTGTGTGCTGCTGAGTATTGCCGTGTAGGGGAAGCTGGAGTGCGGGTAGTGCTTCTCAGGGGCTTTAGGGAAAGGGAGCAGGGCGTTTGTGAGCTTAGGCATTGCCGTCCCTTCAACTACGTTCTCCTGGAGGCTGCTTGTTTCTGTTCTTTCTAAGCGTGCGGGCCGATCTCTTTTAGGACGACTCACCGGAAAGGAAGGGAGAGGAGGCTCCTGGTGGTGCCCAAGTGGCGGCTGCTGCAGGAGCCCCTGCTGGTGTGAGAGGTGAGTTTCTACACATGGAGGGGCTTTGTTTCTTTGCTCTTTGGGCTGGGTGAATGAAGTGAAATGGCGATCTGCCTGTGCGAGGGTAGAGCACGCAGGTAGGCGCTGGGCAGGCAATGGCGGGGAGGGGGGAAGGGAACGTAGCTGGAGGGAGATGTTTTGTGGTAGTGCTAGGGAAGGAGGGTTGTTTCTTGGTGCCTTCCTGCGGGTGGGAGGGTGTTTGGCTAGTGCTTTGCGGGTCGCTCCTGTAGCGTGCCGAGGGATTGTGAAGGGCCAACTCTGGAGCTGCAGTTTGGAGGGGAGATGCCGGCAGAGCTGCGTAGTCGGCGACTGTGGCATGGCAGAGCCTTGTTTGGATGCTGGCCGAGCATGTGTTGGGCGTTCTTGGTAGGGGCGTGAGCTGTGCTGCTGGGCTTGGGCATGTGGTGCTGGCAAGAAGGCGGCAGGAAGTGGCGATAGCGTGGTGGTGCGGCTGGGGGTGCAGGCGGCCTTAAATGACGCTGCTTTGTTTTTCCTCGGGAGTGGAACCGTTTGGTGTGTCCTGGGCGCAGGGCTTGCGTGCTGGAGGAGAGCAGGAGAGGGAAAGAAGGAGCGGTGGTGTGTCATTTGTGGCTTCCTCTGCAGGTGTTCCGTCGGCCGCAGGAGCGGAGCAGGAGGACGAGAGCGACTCTCCCTGGGATTCCGAGGTGCTTTGTGTGAGGGGCGCGGTGGGTTGCCCGTGGGGGGAAGTGGGCGGGAGCTTGCCTTGGACGTGGGCCCTAGCAGGGATGAGGCTCAGTTGCCGCTTGTGGTGGCTGCGCCACAGGTTTGTTCCTGTGAACTGGAGCAGCCTGTGCTCCGTGCAAGCGGTTTGGCGAGGACTGTGCCTAAGTGGGGTGTGCTAATGTCGTGGGTGTGGCAGCAAGTGGCCTTTGAGTTGGATTTCTCGAGTGCTACTGAAAGAGAGAAGGTTCTGGTTCTGTGCGTGCTTGGAAGGGTTGCTGCTGCTTTGCCAGGTTATGCAGTGAAAGGAGCGTGTTTGGGACCGTGCAGCCAAGTACTAAGGACAGCAGCAGAGTGGGCGTAGGCTTGGAGGGAGCGCAGTTGGGGGTTGGAGAGTGGAAGTGAGGGCCCAGGGGGAGGTTTGCCTCAGGTTGTTGGAGAAGCAGGCAGCTGTCGGTCTTTGTTGGTGCAGAGGAGGGGGGAAGGATGTGTGTGCTGCTGAGTATTGCCGTGTAGGGGAAGCTGGAGTGCGGGTAGTGCTTCTCAGGGGCTTTAGGGAAAGGGAGCAGGGCGTTTGTGAGCTTAGGCATTGCCGTCCCTTCAACTACGTTCTCCTGGAGGCTGCTTGTTTCTGTTCTTTCTAAGCGTGCGGGCCGATCTCTTTTAGGACGACTCACCGGAAAGGAAGGGAGAGGAGGCTCCTGGTGGTGCCCAAGTGGCGGCTGCTGCAGGAGCCCCTGCTGGTGTGAGAGGTGAGTTTCTACACATGGAGGGGCTTTGTTTCTTTGCTCTTTGGGCTGGGTGAATGAAGTGAAATGGCGATCTGCCTGTGCGAGGGTAGAGCACGCAGGTAGGCGCTGGGCAGGCAATGGCGGGGAGGGGGGAAGGGAACGTAGCTGGAGGGAGATGTTTTGTGGTAGTGCTAGGGAAGGAGGGTTGTTTCTTGGTGCCTTCCTGCGGGTGGGAGGGTGTTTGGCTAGTGCTTTGCGGGTTGCTCCTGTAGCGTGCCGAGGGATTGTGAAGGGCCAACTCTGGAGCTGCAGTTTGGAGGGGAGATGCCGGCAGAGCTGCGTAGTCGGCGACTGTGGCATGGCAGAGCCTTGTTTGGATGCTGGCCGAGCATGTGTTGGGCGTTCTTGGTAGGGGCGTGAGCTGTGCTGCTGGGCTTGGGCATGTGGTGCTGGCAAGAAGGCGGCAGGAAGTGGCGATAGCGTGGTGGTGCGGCTGGGGGTGCAGGCGGCCTTAAATGACGCTGCTTTGTTTTTCCTCGGGAGTGGAACCGTTTGGTGTGTCCTGGGCACAGGGCTTGCGTGCTGGAGGAGAGCAGGAGAGGGAAAGAAGGAGCGGTGGTGTGTCATTTGTGGCTTCCTCTGCAGGTGTTCCGTCGGCCGCAGGAGCGGAGCAGGAGGACGAGAGCGACTCTCCCTGGGATTCCGAGGTGCTTTGTGTGAGGGGCGCGGTGGGTTGCCCGTGGGGGGAAGTGGGCGGGAGCTTGCCTTGGACGTGGGCCCTAGCAGGGATGAGGCTCAGTTGCCGCTTGTGGTGGCTGCGCCACAGGTTTGTTCCTGTGAACTGGAGCAGCCTGTGCTCCGTGCAAGCGGTTTGGCGAGGACTGTGCCTAAGTGGGGTGTGCTAATGTCGTGGGTGTGGCAGCAAGTGGCCTTTGAGTTGGATTTCTCAAGTGCTACTGAAAGAGAGAAGGTTCTGGTTCTGTGCGTGCTTGGAAGGGTTGCTGCTGCTTTGCCAGGTTATGCAGTGAAAGGAGCGTGTTTGGGACCGTGCAGCCAAGTACTAAGGACAGCAGCAGAGTGGGCGTAGGCTTGGAGGGAGCGCAGTTGGGGGTTGGAGAGTGGAAGTGAGGGCCCAGGGGGAGGTTTGCCTCAGGTTGTTGGAGAAGCAGGCAGCTGTCGGTCTTTGTTGGTGCAGAGGAGGGGGGAAGGATGTGTGTGCTGCTGAGTATTGCCGTGTAGGGGAAGCTGGAGTGCGGGTAGTGCTTCTCAGGGGCTTTAGGGAAAGGGAGCAGGGCGTTTGTGAGCTTAGGCATTGCCGTCCCTTCAACTACGTTCTCCTGGAGGCTGCTTGTTTCTGTTCTTTCTAAGCGTGCGGGCCGATCTCTTTTAGGACGACTCACCGGAAAGGAAGGGAGAGGAGGCTCCTGGTGGTGCCCAAGTGGCGGCTGCTGCAGGAGCCCCTGCTGGTGTGAGAGGTGAGTTTCTACACATGGAGGGGCTTTGTTTCTTTGCTCTTTGGGCTGGGTGAATGAAGTGAAATGGCGATCTGCCTGTGCGAGGGTAGAGCACGCAGGTAGGCGCTGGGCAGGCAATGGCGGGGAGGGGGGAAGGGAACGTAGCTGGAGGGAGATGTTTTGTGGTAGTGCTAGGGAAGGAGGGTTGTTTCTTGGTGCCTTCCTGCGGGTGGGAGGGTGTTTGGCTAGTGCTTTGCGGGTTGCTCCTGTAGCGTGCCGAGGGATTGTGAAGGGCCAACTCTGGAGCTGCAGTTTGGAGGGGAGATGCCGGCAGAGCTGCGTAGTCGGCGACTGTGGCATGGCAGAGCCTTGTTTGGATGCTGGCCGAGCATGTGTTGGGCGTTCTTGGTAGGGGCGTGAGCTGTGCTGCTGGGCTTGGGCATGTGGTGCTGGCAAGAAGGCGGCAGGAAGTGGCGATAGCGTGGTGGTGCGGCTGGGGGTGCAGGCGGCCTTAAATGACGCTGCTTTGTTTTTCCTCGGGAGTGGAACCGTTTGGTGTGTCCTGGGCGCAGGGCTTGCGTGCTGGAGGAGAGCAGGAGAGGGAAAGAAGGAGCGGTGGTGTGTCATTTGTGGCTTCCTTTGCAGGTGTTCCGTCGGCCGCAGGAGCGGAGCAGGAGGACGAGAGCGACTCTCCCTGGGATTCCGAGGTGCTTTGTGTGAGGGGCGCGGTGGGTTGCCCGTGGGGGGAAGTGGGCGGGAGCTTGCCTTGGACGTGGGCCCTAGCAGGGATGAGGCTCAGTTGCCGCTTGTGGTGGCTGCGCCACAGGTTTGTTCCTGTGAACTGGAGCAGCCTGTGCTCCGTGCAAGCGGTTTGGCGAGGACTGTGCCTAAGTGGGGTGTGCTAATGTCGTGGGTGTGGCAGCAAGTGGCCTTTGAGTTGGATTTCTCGAGTGCTACTGAAAGAGAGAAGGTTCTGGTTCTGTGCGTGCTTGGAAGGGTTGCTGCTGCTTTGCCAGGTTATGCAGTGAAAGGAGCGTGTTTGGGACCGTGCAGCCAAGTACTAAGGACAGCAGCAGAGTGGGCGTAGGCTTGGAGGGAGCGCAGTTGGGGGTTGGAGAGTGGAAGTGAGGGCCCAGGGGGAGGTTTGCCTCAGGTTGTTGGAGAAGCAGGCAGCTGTCGGTCTTTGTTGGTGCAGAGGAGGGGGGAAGGATGTGTGTGCTGCTGAGTATTGCCGTGTAGGGGAAGCTGGAGTGCGGGTAGTGCTTCTCAGGGGCTTTAGGGAAAGGGAGCAGGGCGTTTGTGAGCTTAGGCATTGCCGTCCCTTCAACTACGTTCTCCTGGAGGCTGCTTGTTTCTGTTCTTTCTAAGCGTGCGGGCCGATCTCTTTTAGGACGACTCACCGGAAAGGAAGGGAGAGGAGGCTCCTGGTGGTGCCCAAGTGGCGGCTGCTGCAGGAGCCCCTGCTGGTGTGAGAGGTGAGTTTCTACACATGGAGGGGCTTTGTTTCTTTGCTCTTTGGGCTGGGTGAATGAAGTGAAATGGCGATCTGCCTGTGCGAGGGTAGAGCACGCAGGTAGGCGCTGGGCAGGCAATGGCGGGGAGGGGGGAAGGGAACGTAGCTGGAGGGAGATGTTTTGTGGTAGTGCTAGGGAAGGAGGGTTGTTTCTTGGTGCCTTCCTGCGGGTGGGAGGGTGTTTGGCTAGTGCTTTGCGGGTTGCTCCTGTAGCGTGCCGAGGGATTGTGAAGGGCCAACTCTGGAGCTGCAGTTTGGAGGGGAGATGCCGGCAGAGCTGCGTAGTCGGCGACTGTGGCATGGCAGAGCCTTGTTTGGATGCTGGCCGAGCATGTGTTGGGCGTTCTTGGTAGGGGCGTGAGCTGTACTGCTGGGCTTGGGCATGTGGTGCTGGCAAGAAGGCGGCAGGAAGTGGCGATAGCGTGGTGGTGCGGCTGGGGGTGCAGGCGGCCTTAAATGACGCTGCTTTGTTTTTCCTCGGGAGTGGAACCGTTTGGTGTGTCCTGGGCGCAGGGCTTGCGTGCTGGAGGAGAGCAGGAGAGGGAAAGAAGGAGCGGTGGTGTGTCATTTGTGGCTTCCTCTGCAGGTGTTCCGTCGGCCGCAGGAGCGGAGCAGGAGGACGAGAGCGACTCTCCCTGGGATTCCGAGGTGCTTTGTGTGAGGGGCGCGGTGGGTTGCCCGTGGGGGGAAGTGGGCGGGAGCTTGCCTTGGACATGGGCCCTAGCAGGGATGAGGCTCAGTTGCCGCTTGTGGTGGCTGCGCCACAGGTTTGTTCCTGTGAACTGGAGCAGCCTGTGCTCCGTGCAAGCGGTTTGGCGAGGACTGTGCCTAAGTGGGGTGTGCTAATGTCGTGGGTGTGGCAGCAAGTGGCCTTTGAGTTGGATTTCTCGAGTGCTACTGAAAGAGAGAAGGTTCTGGTTCTGTGCGTGCTTGGAAGGGTTGCTGCTGCTTTGCCAGGTTATGCAGTGAAAGGAGCGTGTTTGGGACCGTGCAGCCAAGTACTAAGGACAGCAGCAGAGTGGGCGTAGGCTTGGAGGGAGCGCAGTTGGGGGTTGGAGAGTGGAAGTGAGGGCCCAGGGGGAGGTTTGCCTCAGGTTGTTGGAGAAGCAGGCAGCTGTCGGTCTTTGTTGGTGCAGAGGAGGGGGGAAGGATGTGTGTGCTGCTGAGTATTGCCGTGTAGGGGAAGCTGGAGTGCGGGTAGTGCTTCTCAGGGGCTTTAGGGAAAGGGAGCAGTGCGTTTGTGAGCTTAGGCATTGCCGTCCCTTCAACTACGTTCTCCTGGAGGCTGCTTGTTTCTGTTCTTTCTAAGCGTGCGGGCCGATCTCTTTTAGGACGACTCACCGGAAAGGAAGGGAGAGGAGGCTCCTGGTGGTGCCCAAGTGGCGGCTGCTGCAGGAGCCCCTGCTGGTGTGAGAGGTGAGTTTCTACACATGGAGGGGCTTTGTTTCTTTGCTCTTTGGGCTGGGTGAATGAAGTGAAATGGCGATCTGCCTGTGCGAGGGTAGAGCACGCAGGTAGGCGCTGGGCAGGCAATGGCGGGGAGGGGGGAAGGGAACGTAGCTGGAGGGAGATGTTTTGTGGTAGTGCTAGGGAAGGAGGGTTGTTTCTTGGTGCCTTCCTGCGGGTGGGAGGGTGTTTGGCTAGTGCTTTGCGGGTCGCTCCTGTAGCGTGCCGAGGGATTGTGAAGGGCCAACTCTGGAGCTGCAGTTTGGAGGGGAGATGCCGGCAGAGCTGCGTAGTCGGCGACTGTGGCATGGCAGAGCCTTGTTTGGATGCTGGCCGAGCATGTGTTGGGCGTTCTTGGTAGGGGCGTGAGCTGTGCTGCTGGGCTTGGGCATGCGGTGCTGGCAAGAAGGCGGCAGGAAGTGGCGATAGCGTGGTGGTGCGGCTGGGGGTGCAGGCGGCCTTAAATGACGCTGCTTTGTTTTTCCTCGGGAGTGGAACCGTTTGGTGTGTCCTGGGCGCAGGGCTTGCGTGCTGGAGGAGAGCAGGAGAGGGAAAGAAGGAGCGGTGGTGTGTCATTTGTGGCTTCCTTTGCAGGTGTTCCGTCGGCCGCAGGAGCGGAGCAGGAGGACGAGAGCGACTCTCCCTGGGATTCCGAGGTGCTTTGTGTGAGGGGCGCGGTGGGTTGCCCGTGGGGGGAAGTGGGCGGGAGCTTGCCTTGGACGTGGGCCCTAGCAGGGATGAGGCTCAGTTGCCGCTTGTGGTGGCTGCGCCACAGGTTTGTTCCTGTGAACTGGAGCAGCCTGTGCTCCGTGCAAGCGGTTTGGCGAGGACTGTGCCTAAGTGGGGTGTGCTAATGTCGTGGGTGTGGCAGCAAGTGGCCTTTGAGTTGGATTTCTCGAGTGCTACTGAAAGAGAGAAGGTTCTGGTTCTGTGCGTGCTTGGAAGGGTTGCTGCTGCTTTGCCAGGTTATGCAGTGAAAGGAGCGTGTTTGGGACCGTGCAGCCAAGTACTAAGGACAGCAGCAGAGTGGGCGTAGGCTTGGAGGGAGCGCAGTTGGGGGTTGGAGAGTGGAAGTGAGGGCCCAGGGGGAGGTTTGCCTCAGGTTGTTGGAGAAGCAGGCAGCTGTCGGTCTTTGTTGGTGCAGAGGAGGGGGGAAGGATGTGTGTGCTGCTGAGTATTGCCGTGTAGGGGAAGCTGGAGTGCGGGTAGTGCTTCTCAGGGGCTTTAGGGAAAGGGAGCAGGGCGTTTGTGAGCTTAGGCATTGCCGTCCCTTCAACTACGTTCTCCTGGAGGCTGCTTGTTTCTGTTCTTTCTAAGCGTGCGGGCCGATCTCTTTTAGGACGACTCACCGGAAAGGAAGGGAGAGGAGGCTCCTGGTGGTGCCCAAGTGGCGGCTGCTGCAGGAGCCCCTGCTGGTGTGAGAGGTGAGTTTCTACACATGGAGGGGCTTTGTTTCTTTGCTCTTTGGGCTGGGTGAATGAAGTGAAATGGCGATCTGCCTGTGCGAGGGTAGAGCACGCAGGTAGGCGCTGGGCAGGCAATGGCGGGGAGGGGGGAAGGGAACGTAGCTGGAGGGAGATGTTTTGTGGTAGTGCTAGGGAAGGAGGGTTGTTTCTTGGTGCCTTCCTGCGGGTGGGAGGGTGTTTGGCTAGTGCTTTGCGGGTTGCTCCTGTAGCGTGCCGAGGGATTGTGAAGGGCCAACTCTGGAGCTGCAGTTTGGAGGGGAGATGCCGGCAGAGCTGCGTAGTCGGCGACTGTGGCATGGCAGAGCCTTGTTTGGATGCTGGCCGGGCATGTGTTGGGCGTTCTTGGTAGGGGCGTGAGCTGTGCTGCTGGGCTTGGGCATGTGGTGCTGGCAAGAAGGCGGCAGGAAGTGGCGATAGCGTGGTGGTGCGGCTGGGGGTGCAGGCGGCCTTAAATGACGCTGCTTTGTTTTTCCTCGGGAGTGGAACCGTTTGGTGTGTCCTGGGCGCAGGGCTTGCGTGCTGGAGGAGAGCAGGAGAGGGAAAGAAGGAGCGGTGGTGTGTCATTTGTGGCTTCCTTTGCAGGTGTTCCGTCGGCCGCAGGAGCGGAGCAGGAGGACGAGAGCGACTCTCCCTGGGATTCCGAGGTGCTTTGTGTGAGGGGCGCGGTGGGTTGCCCGTGGGGGGAAGTGGGCGGGAGCTTGCCTTGGACGTGGGCCCTAGCAGGGATGAGGCTCAGTTGCCGCTTGTGGTGGCTGCGCCACAGGTTTGTTCCTGTGAACTGGAGCAGCCTGTGCTCCGTGCAAGCGGTTTGGCGAGGACTGTGCCTAAGTGGGGTGTGCTAATGTCGTGGGTGTGGCAGCAAGTGGCCTTTGAGTTGGATTTCTCGAGTGCTACTGAAAGAGAGAAGGTTCTGGTTCTGTGCGTGCTTGGAAGGGTTGCTGCTGCTTTGCCAGGTTATGCAGTGAAAGGAGCGTGTTTGGGACCGTGCAGCCAAGTACTAAGGACAGCAGCAGAGTGGGCGTAGGCTTGGAGGGAGCGCAGTTGGGGGCTCTGATAGGGCTGTTATACTTCCAGAGCCTGCGTTCCTTGACGGCCTGCCAGAGTCCCGAAGCAGCAGTGAATCTGCAGGTAATGCTTGAGCGGCAATCCGAGTTGTGCTTGGGCGGTCCTGCATTTGAAATGCAGTTTGTGGGTGAAGTGTTTCTGGAGATTGCTTGCCCCACTCTCTGCTTGTTTGTGTTGTCGCTCACCTAGGTGTCTGCAAAGGAGGGAGGAGAGCGTGAAGGACGCGAGGCTGCTGCAACACAGACTGATTTTCAGTGTGACGGACAGGTGAGGAGCTGTGTTGAAGAGCTGTGGAGATGTTAGCCTAGAGCGAGGTGTTATTCCCAAAAGAGCGCAGGCGGAAGACCGCAGAGAGTAGCAGATGTGAAATATACTTTAGATGTATATTATCTTGGGGCTCGCTCTGAAGAAGGCTGTTGTGAGTGAAAAGAAGAAGGTAGTGCATGCTCCTGCCCTTTTTGTGAGGCTCACGGCACAATCTTTCCTCAGGCGATGGGCGCAGAGCTGCCGGCGGAGGTTGCTGATGCTCCTGGAAAGCAGTTGCTTCCAGAAGGTTCACTTGAAGTTCCAAAGGTTTCCTGCGGTGAGCTGCAGGGAGACAAGTTGCGGTTGCAAGAGGAACTGGCCAGGGTGAAAGCCAAGGTAGGCAAAGCCTGTAGCGGCCTGCATGACTGTGAGGAGGTGTTTTTCCCCTGTAAACGATGGGGAAAAGCCCTTGTTGAGGCTGTAGGGTAGTAGTGCAGTGGTGTCCCTTCTGTTGCCTTCCCTTCTTCCCGCCGCTGCCCCATGGTGGCAAACAGACCAAGCGCGTCGGGGAGCTGCCCTTTCAAGCGTGAGGGGCCAAGCAGTGTGTTGGGAGCAGCCTCCTGGTGGGTAGGTGTGACCCAAGCAGTTTGTTGTCTCTCCGAACCCGCCTGAGCTTTGAGGTGGACCTGAAGGTGACAGTGGGTGAGCTCCGGGTGCCCTGAGAGTGCTGCGTGTTTTCCTGTGGAGGCAGCTGTACTCTTTGTCTATATTTGGCTGTGTGTGTAGAGCTTTGGTTCCTTCTTTGTAGCTGGTCAAATGCCTGCGAAGGTGACAGTCTGTGTTCTGGGGGGGGTGCAGCTCTTGAAGGGGTGCGATCCTTCTTCATGGTTTGCGCTCGCACACGCAGCGCTGGTTGCTAGGTGGGGTTTTTGCGCTGTGTACGGGAAGCAGCATGTCAGGCAGGTGCTGTGACTTGTCCTGTTCCCTGACTGTAGGAGGAACTTGACCTCCTAACCTAGCTGCCCGGAGAAGGCTGTGGGTTGGCCCTAGTGCTGAGCTTTTTCTGTAGAAAACATCTTGGCCATCTTGTGGCTGCATAATGCAAATGTGCCGCAAAGTGCTATAGTTGCTGCAGGGCCCTGGGGATGAACCTGTAGTTAGTAAGCATTAGGATCCCGAAATGCTAATTCACTTCCAAGTTGTTTTTGGAGGCGTTCAGAGCTACTGACTTGCTTTCCGTTCACTACGCCCACCGCTGCCACCAACACAAGTACGGAGTTGAAGGAAGGAGTGTAGGGACTGGCTTTCCACCAGTTGTGTAAGAATAAGGTATAGCAGCCTGGGCAGCGTTGGACTAGAAGTCTTTGTGATTGTGGTCGTTATCCTGGAGTTGGGAAGTGCCAGCAGGAGAAGGGAGAGCCTTTGCAGTAATGCTTCCCATGGGGGAGCAAGGAGCTGGATGCTAGGAGCGTCCCGAGTCATGGGAAGGAGTAGGATTGGTGTTGCAGCTGCGTTTGGTCAGCTGGCAGGAAATTGAGATGGGGATGGGAGAGGCCGGTATGAAAGCGGAAGGAGCAACGTGGTTCTGGAGAGTCGAAGCAGTGGAGTCGTCTGTCTGAAAGCGAAGCTGACTAGCGTGGGTCCTGGTTGTGGTTTTACAGTTGCAGGCGTTGGAAGAGCAGCGTGTTCAGGCTGAGCGTTGTGTTCAGGATTTGAAGACGGCCCTGGCAGAGAAACAGAGGGAAGCGACAGCTTCTTCCCGGCAACTGCAAGACCTTCTGGAAGCCTCTTTGGGAGGCGTTAGCCTAAAAGACCTGGAGGAACGAGTGGGACGGTAAGGAAGTGGCACAGTGCAGCAAGGCTTTGCTTTGTGGGCTGGTGTAACAGCAACAGGATGGCCTTGTTGCATCTCAGCAAGTCAGTACACGATTTTGGGAGAGGCTTTTGCTTTGGACTGTGTGATTTGTCGCTGTTGTGCCAGTGTTGGTGCTCCTGTGGATTTCCATAACGAGGCCTGTGTTTCTTTTCAAGACTTGAACTGGAAAACGCCCAGCTGGAAGACACAGGGCAGCAGCAGGCAGCTAGACTCGAAGCTCTTCAGAAAGAGCTGCACGCCTCTGCCTCTGTAAGCTAGTCCTAGCCTTCCTGTTTCATGAGCTACTGTGCGCAGTTGTGTGTGTATGTATGCGGGGGCGTTTTTCGGAAGAGATTTTCCTGGGGAGCCTCGGGGAAATCATTCCCTGCAGGCTGCAGGCGATGGGCTGCTGTTGGTGCGCTCGCAGGCTTTCTGGTTTTGTGCACTCCTCTGCTGAGTCTTACTTAACAGTGTTTGAGGTAAGGGTTTGGCACTTGTGCACCGGTGTGAGTGGTTGCTGCTTTGTACCGGTGGTGGTGCTTAAGCCGTGTGGCAGCAGCACTTGAGCTGTTGCTGCCTTAAAGGCGTTCTGCAAGTGAACTTGTGGAACGTCCTTGGTGCCAAGCACGTCGTTGCCAAGTCTTAAGTGGCCTCCTCAGGCTGTGCCAAGAATTCCATTGCCCGCTGGTCGCTGAAGATCCCCCTGGAGCTTTAAATTAAGCTGTGCTCTGCCCGGATGGGGATACCTAATTACCGTTGGCTATTAGCGGAGGGCCTGAGGAAGGTGTTCTCCAGTGTGCGTGGCACCTTTGCCCCCGTGAGCCCCTCGCTAGTAGCGGGTGGTCTTTGCTTTAGTGGGGGTGGGGGGGAGGGTGGTGTGGGGGAGAGAGGGGTGGCAGGCACCAGTTTCTGTCCCTCGGTCTTAGCCTGGGTGGTGGAAATATTGAAGTGCTGCAGTTGGCGTGGGATTCCGTCCGCTGGAGTTGTGGGGCCGGCCCTCGGCTAGCAGAGAGAGATGTCCTGCGGCACCTTTGTGAGGAAGGCTGTGCGCACCTAGTGCTTCTAGGTGCCGTGAGTGAGTCGTGTGTGCCATTTCTTCTTCCTGTCCGGAAAGCGTGAGAGCGGAAGAAGGCCAGGGAAGGAGCTGGCAGAGTGGAAACAACCCGCAGAAGCCCGCCTGGAGGAAGAAATGAAGAAAAACATTGCACTGCAGAAAGAATGCAACAGGTAACAGCCTTTGAGTACTTGTAAGAGCTGTCGAATGAGCGGGGAGTCAGGCGTTATGTACCTTGCCCCTGCGACTCCGAGTACGTATCTGTTGGTGAGCGAGCTCAAGGCTTGCGTTGGGTCTTGCAAGTGGCTTCTGTAGGGGAGCGTGCGGTTTTAGGTAGGTGGAAGTGCAGGCAGGAGGGCAGTTGTCCTGGGAAGAGAGGGAGGGCGGGAGGGCAGGAAGAAGTCGCTTGTGTCTTGTGCCTGTTGTCAGGCAGAGGGAGAAGCTTCATGGGAGCAGATGAAATGTTGACTGGGCAAGTGATGTGTGGGAGGGGAATGATGTGGGTGGGTGGGTTGGTGTGGTGTTTTGGCTTGGTGTCTTGTTCTGGAAGTGCTGGTCTGTCCGCCATGGTGCAAATGAAGTAAGCCCCGCACCGTATGCGTGGTGCTTAGGGAAGCGCATGCGTAAAGGCGGACTGTGCTTGGGCTTCCTACTTTACTTGCTAATGTGCTGTGCAGGTCGAAGAGGCTTCTGGAGAAAGCTATGAAGAAAGTGAGGGCGTACGAGAGGCGGGCGCGAGAGTCCCAGATGAATTTCCCGGGCGAAAGGGAGGACCCGTGTTCGGGAAGGGGCAGAGAAGTTGCTAAATTAAGAACAAAGGTGAGCTTTGGTTGGCTTGTTGTGGTGCTTGTTTTGGAAAGCTGTAAGATTCTTTTCCTGGCTGTTGGGTTGTGGTGTTAATTATGTGGTGGCCGTGTTTTGAAAAGAACGGCTGTCTCTTACGGTCCCTGAAAAAGCCTGTGTAATCCTTTGGGAAGTGAAGAGGCGTTGCGATAGCGGGGCACTTGTGAGCCTGGGTCTTTCTGGGCGAGAGCCCAGCTTGAAAGCTTGAGGCCCTGGCAGCATCTTTGAGGTCTGACAGATGAATTTGTGCTCTGGAAGACCGGTAAGTAGGACCATTATAAGCCTAACCACAGTATGAAAGGCAAGGACATTGGAAGCATAGGTGTGAGAGGTGTGGAAAAGGTGCGTTTCTGCAGAGAGAAGACGACGACGAGGAGGACGGCGGCAGAGTTTTAGTTGACCTTTGGGGCCTACTGAAACCCTGGCACTTCTTTGTTGATTGTCTTCTAAACTCAAACCTGTGTGTGTGCGTGTATGTAGAAAGAGATAATCATTTCTGTTTCCTTTTTCCTGAAGCTTCAGGTATACCACTGTAAACAAGTGAATACCTTGTGATTATTGTATATTGTTGTCAATATGATTACAGTTGTTATCGTTCCCGTTCATTAGTTCATTAAACTTGGTTACTTACCTGTTACAATAGTAAACTCATTCCTAAGGAGTAGGGACACCTACACTACCAGCCGACCCTGTTTAGTGTCGGGAGCCCGCCGAATTACCTTACCAGGGCAAAATGCCTCTCAACTGGTTCGGTCGTTCTGCGGAGGCCTCCCGGCACAAACGGACACGCTCGGTGGATTGTCACAGAACTGCGTACGCTTAGACCTCTGGGTCTGCTTAGGTGAGTGAGTCCTTTCCCTGTGTGCAGGTCCGTGAGCTGTGCCGCTCCCTGGAGGCAGAGCGGAGGAAGTCGAGGCAGCTAGAGAAAGCAAACGAAGGTGCGCGAGAAGAGTTGGCTTGGCTGCATGGGAGCCGTGACAAACTGCGGAAGAGCAAGCGGCAGCTGGAAGAAGAGGTGGTTGCGCTGAGGTGTCGCTTAGAGGCCAAGATGAGGGATCAGAGGCACAGAGAAGAGGATAAAAGGGAGATTGAACAAAAGGCTGGGCAAGAGCTAAGGCAAAAACTACAGGAAGTCAATCTCTTTCTGCAGGTGAGCTCCCTTACCGCTAGTACGCGCAGTCCGTTTGTGGCTCGTCATTCATTCTTTACTGTTGTCATTTCTCGGTATGTTCTGCTTGTGCCGGTCAGTGCTGTGGGGTCATGGGCTCGTTATAGCTTCCGGAGGTTGCTGAAGGGTGCGAGCTTGTTGGATGGTTGTCCTCAGGCATTCTGAGATGTGGTGAATAATCTTCTTTACGCACCTCGGTCACTGGCGAATCTGTAACAGCGCCAAGAAAGAGGAGAATTGCAAGTGGACTAGTGTCTTAGAGAGACAGAGGTGGCTTAGTACTAGCTCTGATTCAAAACAAAACAAAGCAAAGCAAAAAGTTGCGCTGAGAGCCGGTTTCTTTCTGAACCAAAAGGATGATGTAATGGGGTGCTTTTGGGTTTTGCCCTTGATTGTAGAGGGCAGTGAGGAGGCCCAGTTGGCTCCCTGGGTGAGGTTGTGCTCTTCAAAGTGGGTGTGTGAAAGTGACTGGGGGGAATGATCTCTTTTTCTTTCCTGGGGGTTGAAACTGCATTATCTGCTTCAGACACAGGCAGCCGCCCAGGACCGAGCGGAACAACTAAGAGCCGCTTCTGCAGCTTCCGCAGTAGGCCGACTGCAGCAGAGAGTTAGGCATTTAGAATATGAATTGGCTCTCACAAAACGCCTGCAGTGAGAGAGCGCTAACGAGAGGCTTGCGGAAGCTGCTGCTGCTGCGCAATGCTATGAGCCCTGCAGAAGCCACTCTCTGGCAACGAACCCGGTGGGCAGCGCTTCCTCTGTGACGGAGAGAGTGGAAGCTCATATGGCTGAGGTAAGGCATTGGGAATACCTGTTATTCTCAAGCTGAAAATGAGCATCCATTCCTAGCTCCACCGCACCCAATCTAGGAGTCTAAACACGCCTGCTGACCCTCAGAGCGCTGCAACCTCGGCAAAAGCTCTGGTCCGGGCGCGCCCCAGAATTAGCAGTCCGTGTGACGGCACGTTCCTCACAGCGTGGTGAGCAGCGTGCCCTGAGGTTTGGGAAGGGCATGCCGAGAGTGGGCAAGGGAGCACGTGATTCTTCACAAAACGCCGTGATCCGTTCCCCTCCTTTGCACAGAGTGGGGGTGTGGAGAAGCTCTCGAGTTGGGGATTGCTTTGTGAGACAGTTAATGCCATAGAGTAATGGGAATGCTGGGCCGTGGTGGACAAAGACTTTCTCTGTACTGGGGGTGATGTTTCCAGTGTTTATTCCCATGTTGCAGTTGGCTTGAGAAGCTAATGCTACAAGAATGTAGCTCCTGAGGCCTTAAGGGTATCTTGTCTGTACTTGCAGGTGCGGCGGGAATGGTCAAAAATATCGCTGAAGAACTTGAGCAAGGTAATCTGTCAGGATCTGTTAGCGGTGTTACCAAGGAAGAGGACGGTTCCTCCATTTTGAACACAACTACTGGAAAGCTGCCAAGCTCCTGTGCTAAGCACAGTTGTTTTCTACTAGTAAGCTTTCCAACCTAGAGCTCTGCGAGGCAACTTGCTGCTTATGCAAATAACAGTCGTAGAGTCGTATGCAGTTGCCTTTAGATCACAGAGAGGAAAAGCGGCCTATGCGCACGTTCAGCCCCTGCCCCCGAGCCCCGAGCAATTCCACCTCTTCAGGATAATTGTTTCTCCAGAGTTGTGGCTTGGCGGTGACTGGGCCTGTTGCAAAGCAGGTAGCCCCTGAGAGCAATTCGAATTCTTCTGTCCCAGTAGCCTTTACTCTCCTAGCGAGTGGCCAGCCGTTGCGCTAGAGCTCTTTCCGTTTGCTAGGACGGACACAAATCCGTGGCATTGAATCCGTTTGCATTGTGACTGGAGTTGCCTGTCTCCTGGGAGTAATAAGGTTTGTTTGCTTTGGGGACCTTTTCCTACTGCAACACTAACATAGGGCATTTTCTCCCCTCCCGCTCTCGCCCCGCCCCTTCCCCAGCAATGGCTGAGCTGAATGGCTGGATCGGCTGGAGCTTCTCCCTGGGCATCTACTGAAGGATCTTCAGAAAACGTAGACCAGGAGCCGCTTTCCAGGGCAACGCAAGAGTGCCGCGATGTTTTGACAGCCCCGTTCCAGAGAGCTAAGAGTGGTTATCCTGAGACTACTACCTCCTGACAGAGGGACTCGCGTTACCAGGCTGTGAGGAAAAGCAACCCTTGCCACTGTTTTTGTACGAGTGCAACAGTGCGGTGTAGCCAATAATAATAACGTGCGGTCTTTAACTGCAAGTATTGTGTTCCAACTGGGTATTTAATAAATGTTGTAATCTAGTAGGTGTCTCCGTTTTATTCTGTTCCCCTTCCTGACTTTGCCTGCCCTGCGCATATGCCTGTCCCCTCTGCTCATGTCTCTTATGGAGTAGTACGTGTTGCATTGCTGCCAAATGGTGGATGCTGGTGGAAGTCTGGCCTGCTGCGGCACTTGCGGGCGAGGGCTGCGTTTTGTCCCAGGCTTGGAGTTGTTCAGCGCTAGGCAGCACGGACGATGGAAGTCATGTTTCTGAAGGCCTAGCCAGGCTTTCTTCCTGGGCAGGCGCTTAGCCCTTCTGCCTCGCGCTGGTCTGGCCAAAAGTCACTTATGCAGACAGCTCCAGGCCTGAGGGCAGAGAGGCCGTTTGTCCAAGGGAGAGCTCTGCTCTGCTCTGCTCCCTCCAGCTGGCTTCCCAGCTGCTCCTTCAGCCTGTCCTGGCAGCCAGGCCAAGGGCCAGCATGCAGACTGTGTGTTTTTCCTCAGCGGGGGCTGGAAGCACGAGTGTGTGAAGACAGGGGCCTCGATCGTGCCCAGGTGCAGCCCTTGGCGGTTCCCCTTGTTGAACTTGACAAGGTGCCCGGTTGCCTCACGTCTCGCTCGTAGCGGGGCACTGGACTCTTGCTGCCTTTGAGAACGATGCTTCCTGTGGTCTGGGCAGAAGGGAGGGCGAGAGCTTCTGGTAGCCAGGAAAGGTTGCAAAGCCCGCCGGTCTGGAAGGCTGTTGCATCCGCTTGCAGTCTGCAAAGGGCAAAGGGGTTATGGAAGTTCTCTGCCCTGCAGCATGACTGGCAAAGCGGAACCGCTGTTCAGTGCTGGGCACTTGCTCTTCTCTCTGCAAAGCAAAAGCAGGTGCGGAACGCCTCTGAAGTGCCTTCGCTTTGGGTTGTCCTGTTGCCAAACTCTGAGAGGAACTGTTTTCCAGTGGTTCCCTGCCTGCTTCTGTCCTGCTGGGTGTCAGGGAGAGGTGAAAGTTCTTGGCCGCCGGAGAAGCAGCACTGAAATTCAGCGCTGGCATCTGGCATGACAGGAGCTGGTAGCGCTTACAAGGCGGGTACAAGGCAAAGTGCCGTCTGTTCTGGCCCCTGCACTAGAGGAGAGGGATGGAGCTACTGGAGCGAGTGCAGCGAAGGGCTACTAAGATGATTAAGGGACTGGAGTAGCTCTCATACGAGGAAAGGCTGAGAGAGCTGGGATTGTTCAGCCTGCAGAAGAGAAGACCGCGCATCAGTGTGTAGGCAGGATGCGAAGGGAGGGTGTAAAGAAGTCGGAGGCAGACTCTTCTCAGCGGTGCCTAGCGGTAGGACGAGGGGCAAGGGGCACAAACTGAAACACAGGCCGTCCTGTCTGAACAGGAGGAAAAAGTTCTTTGCTGTGAGGGGTGACTGAGCCCTGGAAGAGGTTGCCCAGAGAGCTTGTGGAGTCTCCGTCCTCGGAGATGTTCACAAGCCGTCTGGCTAGGGTCCTGGGCCAACTACTTGAGGTGATCCTGCTTGAGTAGGGGGGCTGGCCGAGACGATCTCCAGAGGTGCCTTCCAACCTCAAACGTCCTGTGGTTCTGTGACAAGCAGGAGAAGCGGGCGACCGGGCATCTAGTCAAGTTCGACAAGGGGAACTGTCCAGGGCTGCACCTGGGGACAAACAGCCCCTGTGCCCTGGGGCAGGCTGGGGGCTACTGCCAGGAAAGCAGCTGGGCAGAGGAAGGCCTGGGGGTGCAGGTGGGCAGCAAGGAGTCAGCAATGGTTAGAGAAAGAAATCGTAACCACGTTTTAATCGTTTTGACAATAACTTTCTGCCAAAGGGAGCAATCGCCCTCCAGCCTCTCGCTGTGGTCTCTGCTAACAGCTGGAGCGATCCGCTTTCGGTGAGAGTCGCTCACCTCGCCGCAGCGCGACTCGCGGCCACTTTGGCTCCCTCCGGCACTTGGGCTTCCTACGGCGCAGCCGCAGAGCTGGGAGCCCAGAAGGACCGGCACGCTCGCGGCCTGGCCGGGCAGCAGCCAGAGCAGCCAGCTGCGGGGGTCAACCTAAGCAGTCGCCGTCTCTTCAGGCGCAACGAGCTACTTCAGCCCTGCGAGCTCGGCCAAGCGCTCGCGACGCCCGCGCCCTTAGGGAAACAGTGGGAGCGCAGGTTTGCGAGGAGCACAGTGTCCCGCACCTGGAGCAGCAGCAGCATGAATTCTTCAGGGAAATGACGGCACAGCAGAGTAAGAGCTGGAGCTGGGGGCCGCCGGGGAGGGACCCCCAACAAAGACGTCCTTCGGCCGGCCACAGCCACCTGCCGCCGCCGCCGCCGCCGCCCCCCCCCGGCCCGGCAGCGCCGCGAAGGAAGCGGCAGCTGCCCCCCGCCCGGCCGGGCCCGGCCCAGGTCCGCCCCCCGGCCCCGGGCCCGCCCCCGGGCCCGCCCCAGCCGCAGCCCCGCTCCCTCACTGCACAGCCCCGCCCCCTCGCCACCGCCCCCTCCACGCGTCACCCCGCCGCCCTGTGACGCCCCTCCGCCGCGCCCTCGCCGCGGCTGTTGCGCACGCGCGGCGCGCCCGCCACCGCCTGCGGAGCCGGTGGTCCTCGGTGCTGTCGCCGCCGTGTGCCTCGCTGCCAGCGTGGCTGCGTCGCTGTCCTCGGCCGGCGCCTCTGCCCCCGGCCCGGGGGCTCCGAGCTCGCCGGGGCTCAGCCCCGCAGCAGCTGGCCCGGGCTGCGGCCCCTGCTCGGGGCTGTCCGCCGCCCGCGTCCCCGCCGCAGCATGAAGAGGCTCTTGGGGCTCTTCGGCCAGGGCCAGGGGCAGCCGCCTTCTCCGTCGCCGTCGCCGTCGCGGTGGGCATGCGGCGGCAGCGCACCCGTGCGCTGCGTCGGCGCTGCCTACGAGCTCCGGGAGAAGGAGCTGGGCAAGCTGCACCGCGCAGCCGCCAGCGGCGACCTGGCGCGGGTGCGGCGGCGGCGGTGGCTGCCGAGAGTCGGCCTCGACGGGCGGGACAAGGCGAAGCGGTGAGGGGCGGCGGGGGGGCGGCGGGGCGGCGCGGGGAGGGGGCGGCGTCGGCGTGAGGGGCGGTGGCGAGGGTCGGGCTGCTGCGGCGGTGCCGGCGGGGGCGGCGGGCGGCGGGGGCGTTGGCTGGTGGGTTGGAGCTGGCCTGCAGCTGGCAGGAGCGCCTTTGTGCCGGGAAGGCAGGGCCGTTTGCTTGGGCTGGCGAGGGAGTGCGGGAGGGCAGTCGGCCTTGCGCGCGCGGGGTGGGCTCGGGGCTCGGGGCTCGGAGGCCGGTTGCGTGTGTGGCCAGGCCGGAGCGGGACTTTGTTGCTGGGAGCGTGACAGGGTCGAGGGGGAAGGTTTCTGCTGTCGGGTTTGGTAGGTGTTGTGGAGGGCCCTTGGGAGCGAGCGCGTGCTGGTGCTTGCTGCAGCAGTAAGGCCGGGAAGAGGCCAGAGGGCGCGACTTCCCGGCAAGGCCAGCAGCGAGGGGATGTTCTGGTGTTATAAAAGGCACGTGCTGGGCCTGCGGCCTGCTGCTGTGGCGTGAGTGGTCCTGGCAGCAGGTGGAGGTTGCCTTGCCGTAGGCTGGAGGTGCGCAAGCCTTGCTCTTGCTTGCTGGGCTGCGTGCGTAGTGGTGTTGGAGGCAGGGAGGAGGTGCCGGGGCGGAGGGCAGCAGTTTCAGAGCGGAAGCCGGAGGCTGTCTGGGAGAAATGGGGGGCGTGGGCGCAGGGATGCACGCGCAGGGAAGGGAGCGCGGAGCTGAGGCAACGTTGTCTTCCTAAGTGGGGGCTGGGGCTGGGGCTGGGGCTGGGGCGGGGAGGGGCTTTTTCCTAGCCCCGGCGTCTCGGGCTTTGGGTGTGCAGCGGTCAGCCGCGTGACATGGGCAGGCGTGGTCTCTTCAGCTGTCTGGCCTGCGCTAAGGTAACATGCTCAATTTTTAGGACACCTCTGCATCTGGCTTGCGCTAACGGACATGCGGAGGTTGTCTTGTACTTAGTAGAGAGGAAGTGCAAGCTAAATCCTCGTGACAACTTCAAGAGATCGCCACTGATGAAGGTACGTGGGTGCTGCGGTAGGCAGGGCTTCTAAATTGCGCCCTGAGCGATGCAGCTCTTGGGTGATTCTGGAGGTAGGTCTGGGTGGAGCTTGTGGTGCGCTGGGCGCTGGCTAGGCGTGCGTTGCCTAATGTTTGGGCGCGTTGTTGTTGTCCGAGGTCGGCAAGCTGTGGGAATTCTGCCAGAGGGAAGCGTAATTGCTGGCAACGTTTCCTTGTTTCCCGTGTGGTTGGCAGGCAGTGCAGTGCCAGCACGAAGGCTGCGTCGCCATTCTGCTAGCGCATGGCGCCGACGCTAACCTTGCGGATGCTAACGGCAACACTGCCCTTCACCTGGCTGCCCTTGCTCCTAACACCTGCCTAGCAGGGCAGTTACTGGCGCACAACGCCCATCTTGATGCGCAGAATAAGGTAAGCGTGGAATTTGGGTCAGGCCGCTCCTGAGAAGAAAAAGTTGCTTTGCTTCTCTGGGTTTTTCTAACTGGAGAGGGGCGTTATGCTTTCAGATGGGATACACGCCCCTTTCTCTGGCCGTGTCCGCGCATCACGTAGAGATGGTGGAGTTCCTGCTTAGCAAAGGAGCCGACGTGCACGCTCGAGATCAGTCGGAAAGGTGAAGGGTTTGTCAAGACGGGGCGTGGGTCTCCTGAGCATTGGTGAAGTTTGCCTGGTCTGGCCGGGTAGCCGAGGGTGCTTAGCGGGGGAGACGTTTGGCCCAGGGACGTGCTGCGGCCCCTTGCAACCCGAGTTCTCGTGGGCTTCCGTGTGGTTGGCCTTGCTTTCCTCCTGCCTGTAGGAAAGGGGGAGGTGTAATTGTTTTGGGAGCAAATAGGGATGAAAGGAACGCCAGTGAAACGTCGGTGTCTCCTGATAGCTTTTGTCTCGTCTTGTGGCTGCTTTAGGACCCCTCTGATGCTTGCTGCCTCTGCTGGGGACGTGAGCATGATAGAAGTTCTTCTTGGCTATGGTGCTGACCTTTGCCAGAAAGACGTTCTTGGATGGACAGCGGAGGCTTATGCTAGGAGGTGTGGACACACTGGGTAAGTGCTTTAGGTCACGGTGAGAGTCGCTAGGCGGTCCGAATGTCCGTGTTGGTGTACGGACGTGTTTGGTAAGAGGCGCAAGGTTTAATGATGCGTGGAGACCTTTGTTGAAGGTGGGCTCAGTGGAATCTTCCGGGACGTAGCGTTCCCTGTGTCAAGTGTGAGTTGGGGAGTTGAGGAAAGCTTCCACCGCAAATCGTCTTGTTTGGTAAGTGGTGTTATGCAAGGATGTAGTTGATTATAGTGACAGTATTCCCTTTCTTTCCGCACCTACCTAGTGTTAGTGAACAGCTGGCCGACCGCGCAGCCGAGAAAAACGTGGGAGAAGCTTCTGCAGGCAGCGCAGAAAGCACGCCAGTGCTTAGCACTCGTTGCGAGGCAGGAGCTGCTGCGTTTGCGTTGGGCACACCTGCTGCGGACAGAGGAGGTAGGAGGCTTAACTGTGGAGGAGCTGAGGAGGAGAATGCCTACGGCCTTTTCTTGTGGTGGCTTGTATTGCAGCTTGGCAGGGTTCCGTCCCTCTTGCCTGTTGAGTACCCTTGCTAGGGACGGAGTAGAGACGCGCTGGTGATCCTCCTCCGTGAGGCTAGTCCTTTGGTTTTGAGGCTGTCTTTTGGTTTTGGGGGTGTTGGGTGGGAGGCTGGGTAGAGCAGGAAATACAGCGTAGTCTCTGGCATTTTGAAGCACAGGTTGGCGGGGGTGGGGGTAGAGGCAAAGAGAGCACGAGAGAGAGACCGATCTCTGCCTGTGTGGTATGAAGAGCTCGGCAGTTGGTTTCCTTCTTGTCCTGTTCAATCGCTACCAGCATTTGCTCGCTGCCTGCTCACATAGCATATTCGTGCCATGGCAGGTTTGAGGTTTGGAACGTTCGAAGGAAAGACAAGGGCAGTGTGGAATTCTTGTCCTTTTTTATTTTGCGGGGGGTGGGGGGGTGGGGGGGGGCAGCGAGAATTGAGTAGGATGGGAGAAATTGGTGGTTTGGGGCATGCTTTCGTTCATGCTGTCTGGCATGACTGTTTCACTCTAGTATGGCCTGTAGAATTGTCCGTGTAACATGCTTGTCTGCATTGCTGAAAGTCGAAGGTCCGACATGCTAAGAATTAATCCTGTCAATTCATATTTGAACAGTGAGAGGTGGCTTTTCCCACGAATACTTCACGAGGTGAGACTCGAGCAGTAGCTTTTGCCAACGACCTTAACCTGCCGAAAAAGAGGGGAGATTTGAGCGAGACGGTCCTTCTTGCCTTTGCCTTTGCCTTTGCCTTTGCCTTTGCCTTTGAAGAGTGTTGGAGGCAGAGGAGAGCGATGACAGCTGTCCTGCTTCTGAGGAAGAAAAAAGCAGTTTAGCTGCCAAGGTAAAGTGCCTGCAGAAGGAGAACTGCCCGTGGAGCGACTCATTTGCAGGGCAGAGCTGTCTAGATTTGGGCAAAAGCGCGTGTCCAGGCAGGGTTGTTTTCTCCTGCCCCGTGGTCTCCTGCCTGCCAGTCTTTCAGCTGCGGTGAGCTGTTTGCTCCAAGCCTTGTAGCCGTCCGTGGCAGAGCATGCAGCAGGCTTGCGGTTGCGGGTGGGAAGAGCAGTAGGGGACAAGAAAAGCGACCGCATGGTTTTCTTCACCTGAGTCAGAGTTCTCGTCCCAAAGTTGATCAGCCTCTAGATGGCCTGTTCTTTTGTCCTCCAAGCCTTGCTCTTTGTTTCCAGTAACTTTGGTGATAGAATTCAGGCTGATATGGGGAAAAGGGCACTTGCTGTTCAAGATCTGCTGAAATGCTTCGTCTCCTGGCTCTCCTCTCTTTCGTCCTTGCCAGGTTGCTGAAGAGTGCTTGGGGGCGGGGGGAGTGGCTCAAGAGGGTCTTTTTTTCTCCTGGGGGATGGCATAGCGGTCTTGCATGGGATCTCACACCACCTGTTTCCCCTTCCTTTTGTTTCTTTTGTTTTGTTTTGGTTTGTTTTTCAGTTGAGGTGTGTGGCATTGGGGCTGTGCCATGATGAAGAAGCTGAAGAAGCCGAGTGTGGTGCAGGAGCGCACCCCGTAGTGCTGGAGATGCAGGCATGTTTATTTGCAAGCTGGTTGCCCTTGTCTCAGTGGCCTGTCAGAGACTGTGGCAGCTGTTGTGTGAGAAGAGCTAGTGTGGCATAGTAAGATGTGATGGTGGTTGGAGGAGTGAAAGTGAGGAAAGAGGGGGAGGTGAGACTACGGTAGTTTGAGAAGCAGGCAGCTGGTGGTCCCGTGAGCCCAAGGGAGGGGGAAAGAGTGTGTGTGCTGCTGGATAAGGTAACGTAGGTGAAGGCAGAGCCTGACTGTGTGTGGGCAGTGCTTCTCGGGGGGCTTTATGGAATGGGAGCAGGACGTTTGTGACATTAGGTATTGCTGTGTCCATAAGGACATCTGCAGGCCTTGTAAAAGAGGAGCGAGAAGGTTTCACTCTGTGGCTCGAGAGAGGCGAAGTATTTGGCAAAGTGTGAATGGCCTGGGCAGAGGCTGCTGTCGTGGGTGTGGCAGCAAGTGGCCTTTGAGTTGGATTTCTCGAGTGCTACTGAAAGAGAGAAGGTTCTGGTTCTGTGCGTGCTTGGAAGGGTTGCTGCTGCTTTGCCAGGTTATGCAGTGAAAGGAGCGTGTTTGGGACCGTGCAGCCAAGTACTAAGGACAGCAGCAGAGTGGGCGTAGGCTTGGAGGGAGCGCAGTTGGGGGTTGGAGAGTGGAAGTGAGGGCCCAGGGGGAGGTTTGCCTCAGGTTGTTGGAGAAGCAGGCAGCTGTCGGTCTTTGTTGGTGCAGAGGAGGGGGGAAGGATGTGTGTGCTGCTGAGTATTGCCGTGTAGGGGAAGCTGGAGTGCGGGTAGTGCTTCTCAGGGGCTTTAGGGAAAGGGAGCAGGGCGTTTGTGAGCTTAGGCATTGCCGTCCCTTCAACTACGTTCTCCTGGAGGCTGCTTGTTTCTGTTCTTTCTAAGCGTGCGGGCCGATCTCTTTTAGGACGACTCACCGGAAAGGAAGGGAGAGGAGGCTCCTGGTGGTGCCCAAGTGGCGGCTGCTGCAGGAGCCCCTGCTGGTGTGAGAGGTGAGTTTCTACACATGGAGGGGCTTTGTTTCTTTGCTCTTTGGGCTGGGTGAATGAAGTGAAATGGCGATCTGCCTGTGCGAGGGTAGAGCACGCAGGTAGGCGCTGGGCAGGCAATGGCGGGGAGGGGGGAAGGGAACGTAGCTGGAGGGAGATGTTTTGTGGTAGTGCTAGGGAAGGAGGGTTGTTTCTTGGTGCCTTCCTGCGGGTGGGAGGGTGTTTGGCTAGTGCTTTGCGGGTTGCTCCTGTAGCGTGCCGAGGGATTGTGAAGGGCCAACTCTGGAGCTGCAGTTTGGAGGGGAGATGCCGGCAGAGCTGCGTAGTCGGCGACTGTGGCATGGCAGAGCCTTGTTTGGATGCTGGCCGAGCATGTGTTGGGCGTTCTTGGTAGGGGCGTGAGCTGTGCTGCTGGGCTTGGGCATGCGGTGCTGGCAAGAAGGCGGCAGGAAGTGGCGATAGCGTGGTGGTGCGGCTGGGGGTGCAGGCGGCCTTAAATGACGCTGCTTTGTTTTTCCTCGGGAGTGGAACCGTTTGGTGTGTCCTGGGCGCAGGGCTTGCGTGCTGGAGGAGAGCAGGAGAGGGAAAGAAGGAGCGGTGGTGTGTCATTTGTGGCTTCCTTTGCAGGTGTTCCGTCGGCCGCAGGAGCGGAGCAGGAGGACGAGAGCGACTCTCCCTGGGATTCCGAGGTGCTTTGTGTGAGGGGCGCGGTGGGTTGCCCGTGGGGGGAAGTGGGCGGGAGCTTGCCTTGGACGTGGGCCCTAGCAGGGATGAGGCTCAGTTGCCGCTTGTGGTGGCTGCGCCACAGGTTTGTTCCTGTGAACTGGAGCAGCCTGTGCTCCGTGCAAGCGGTTTGGCGAGGACTGTGCCTAAGTGGGGTGTGCTAATGTCGTGGGTGTGGCAGCAAGTGGCCTTTGAGTTGGATTTCTCGAGTGCTACTGAAAGAGAGAAGGTTCTGGTTCTGTGCGTGCTTGGAAGGGTTGCTGCTGCTTTGCCAGGTTATGCAGTGAAAGGAGCGTGTTTGGGACCGTGCAGCCAAGTACTAAGGACAGCAGCAGAGTGGGCGTAGGCTTGGAGGGAGCGCAGTTGGGGGTTGGAGAGTGGAAGTGAGGGCCCAGGGGGAGGTTTGCCTCAGGTTGTTGGAGAAGCAGGCAGCTGTCGGTCTTTGTTGGTGCAGAGGAGGGGGGAAGGATGTGTGTGCTGCTGAGTATTGCCGTGTAGGGGAAGCTGGAGTGCGGGTAGTGCTTCTCAGGGGCTTTAGGGAAAGGGAGCAGGGCGTTTGTGAGCTTAGGCATTGCCGTCCCTTCAACTACGTTCTCCTGGAGGCTGCTTGTTTCTGTTCTTTCTAAGCGTGCGGGCCGATCTCTTTTAGGACGACTCACCGGAAAGGAAGGGAGAGGAGGCTCCTGGTGGTGCCCAAGTGGCGGCTGCTGCAGGAGCCCCTGCTGGTGTGAGAGGTGAGTTTCTACACATGGAGGGGCTTTGTTTCTTTGCTCTTTGGGCTGGGTGAATGAAGTGAAATGGCGATCTGCCTGTGCGAGGGTAGAGCACGCAGGTAGGCGCTGGGCAGGCAATGGCGGGGAGGGGGGAAGGGAACGTAGCTGGAGGGAGATGTTTTGTGGTAGTGCTAGGGAAGGAGGGTTGTTTCTTGGTGCCTTCCTGCGGGTGGGAGGGTGTTTGGCTAGTGCTTTGCGGGTTGCTCCTGTAGCGTGCTGAGGGATTGTGAAGGGCCAACTCTGGAGCTGCAGTTTGGAGGGGAGATGCCGGCAGAGCTGCGTAGTCGGCGACTGTGGCATGGCAGAGCCTTGTTTGGATGCTGGCCGAGCATGTGTTGGGCGTTCTTGGTAGGGGCGTGAGCTGTGCTGCTGGGCTTGGGCATGCGGTGCTGGCAAGAAGGCGGCAGGAAGTGGCGATAGCGTGGTGGTGCGGCTGGGGGTGCAGGCGGCCTTAAATGACGCTGCTTTGTTTTTCCTCGGGAGTGGAACCGTTTGGTGTGTCCTGGGCGCAGGGCTTGCGTGCTGGAGGAGAGCAGGAGAGGGAAAGAAGGAGCGGTGGTGTGTCATTTGTGGCTTCCTTTGCAGGTGTTCCGTCGGCCGCAGGAGCGGAGCAGGAGGACGAGAGCGACTCTCCCTGGGATTCCGAGGTGCTTTGTGTGAGGGGCGCGGTGGGTTGCCCGTGGGGGGAAGTGGGCGGGAGCTTGCCTTGGACGTGGGCCCTAGCAGGGATGAGGCTCAGTTGCCGCTTGTGGTGGCTGCGCCACAGGTTTGTTCCTGTGAACTGGAGCAGCCTGTGCTCCGTGCAAGCGGTTTGGCGAGGACTGTGCCTAAGTGGGGTGTGCTAATGTCGTGGGTGTGGCAGCAAGTGGCCTTTGAGTTGGATTTCTCGAGTGCTACTGAAAGAGAGAAGGTTCTGGTTCTGTGCGTGCTTGGAAGGGTTGCTGCTGCTTTGCCAGGTTATGCAGTGAAAGGAGCGTGTTTGGGACCGTGCAGCCAAGTACTAAGGACAGCAGCAGAGTGGGCGTAGGCTTGGAGGGAGCGCAGTTGGGGGTTGGAGAGTGGAAGTGAGGGCCCAGGGGGAGGTTTGCCTCAGGTTGTTGGAGAAGCAGGCAGCTGTCGGTCTTTGTTGGTGCAGAGGAGGGGGGAAGGATGTGTGTGCTGCTGAGTATTGCCGTGTAGGGGAAGCTGGAGTGCGGGTAGTGCTTCTCAGGGGCTTTAGGGAAAGGGAGCAGGGCGTTTGTGAGCTTAGGCATTGCCGTCCCTTCAACTACGTTCTCCTGGAGGCTGCTTGTTTCTGTTCTTTCTAAGCGTGCGGGCCAATCTCTTTTAGGACGACTCACCGGAAAGGAAGGGAGAGGAGGCTCCTGGTGGTGCCCAAGTGGCGGCTGCTGCAGGAGCCCCTGCTGGTGTGAGAGGTGAGTTTCTACACATGGAGGGGCTTTGTTTCTTTGCTCTTTGGGCTGGGTGAATGAAGTGAAATGGCGATCTGCCTGTGCGAGGGTAGAGCACGCAGGTAGGCGCTGGGCAGGCAATGGCGGGGAGGGGGGAAGGGAACGTAGCTGGAGGGAGATGTTTTGTGGTAGTGCTAGGGAAGGAGGGTTGTTTCTTGGTGCCTTCCTGCGGGTGGGAGGGTGTTTGGCTAGTGCTTTGCGGGTTGCTCCTGTAGCGTGCCGAGGGATTGTGAAGGGCCAACTCTGGAGCTGCAGTTTGGAGGGGAGATGCCGGCAGAGCTGCGTAGTCGGCGACTGTGGCATGGCAGAGCCTTGTTTGGATGCTGGCCGAGCATGTGTTGGGCGTTCTTGGTAGGGGCGTGAGCTGTGCTGCTGGGCTTGGGCATGTGGTGCTGGCAAGAAGGCGGCAGGAAGTGGCGATAGCGTGGTGGTGCGGCTGGGGGTGCAGGCGGCCTTAAATGACGCTGCTTTGTTTTTCCTCGGGAGTGGAACCGTTTGGTGTGTCCTGGGCGCAGGGCTTGCGTGCTGGAGGAGAGCAGGAGAGGGAAAGAAGGAGCGGTGGTGTGTCATTTGTGGCTTCCTTTGCAGGTGTTCCGTCGGCCGCAGGAGCGGAGCAGGAGGACGAGAGCGACTCTCCCTGGGATTCCGAGGTGCTTTGTGTGAGGGGCGCGGTGGGTTGCCCGTGGGGGGAAGTGGGCGGGAGCTTGCCTTGGACGTGGGCCCTAGCAGGGATGAGGCTCAGTTGCCGCTTGTGGTGGCTGCGCCACAGGTTTGTTCCTGTGAACTGGAGCAGCCTGTGCTCCGTGCAAGCGGTTTGGCGAGGACTGTGCCTAAGTGGGGTGTGCTAATGTCGTGGGTGTGGCAGCAAGTGGCCTTTGAGTTGGATTTCTCGAGTGCTACTGAAAGAGAGAAGGTTCTGGTTCTGTGCGTGCTTGGAAGGGTTGCTGCTGCTTTGCCAGGTTATGCAGTGAAAGGAGCGTGTTTGGGACCGTGCAGCCAAGTACTAAGGACAGCAGCAGAGTGGGCGTAGGCTTGGAGGGAGCGCAGTTGGGGGCTCTGATAGGGCTGTTATACTTCCAGAGCCTGCGTTCCTTGACGGCCTGCCAGAGTCCCGAAGCAGCAGTGAATCTGCAGGTAATGCTTGAGCGGCAATCCGAGTTGTGCTTGGGCGGTCCTGCATTTGAAATGCAGTTTGTGGGTGAAGTGTTTCTGGAGATTGCTTGCCCCACTCTCTGCTTGTTTGTGTTGTCGCTCACCTAGGTGTCTGCAAAGGAGGGAGGAGAGCGTGAAGGACGCGAGGCTGCTGCAACACAGACTGATTTTCAGTGTGACGGACAGGTGAGGAGCTGTGTTGAAGAGCTGTGGAGATGTTAGCCTAGAGCGAGGTGTTATTCCCAAAAGAGCGCAGGCGGAAGACCGCAGAGAGTAGCAGATGTGAAATATACTTTAGATGTATATTATCTTGGGGCTCGCTCTGAAGAAGGCTGTTGTGAGTGAAAAGAAGAAGGTAGTGCATGCTCCTGCCCTTTTTGTGAGGCTCACGGCACAATCTTTCCTCAGGCGATGGGCGCAGAGCTGCCGGCGGAGGTTGCTGATGCTCCTGGAAAGCAGTTGCTTCCAGAAGGTTCACTTGAAGTTCCAAAGGTTTCCTGCGGTGAGCTGCAGGGAGACAAGTTGCGGTTGCAAGAGGAACTGGCCAGGGTGAAAGCCAAGGTAGGCAAAGCCTGTAGCGGCCTGCATGACTGTGAGGAGGTGTTTTTCCCCTGTAAACGATGGGGAAAAGCCCTTGTTGAGGCTGTAGGGTAGTAGTGCAGTGGTGTCCCTTCTGTTGCCTTCCCTTCTTCCCGCCGCTGCCCCATGGTGGCAAACAGACCAAGCGCGTCAGGGAGCTGCCCTTTCAAGCGTGAGGGGCCAAGCAGTGTGTTGGGAGCAGCCTCCTGGTGGGTAGGTGTGACCCAAGCAGTTTGTTGTCTCTCCGAACCCGCCTGAGCTTTGAGGTGGACCTGAAGGTGACAGTGGGTGAGCTCCGGGTGCCCTGAGAGTGCTGCGTGTTTTCCTGTGGAGGCAGCTGTACTCTTTGTCTATATTTGGCTGTGTGTGTAGAGCTTTGGTTCCTTCTTTGTAGCTGGTCAAATGCCTGCGAAGGTGACAGTCTGTGTTCTGGGGGGGGTGCAGCTCTTGAAGGGGTGCGATCCTTCTTCATGGTTTGCGCTCGCACACGCAGCGCTGGTTGCTAGGTGGGGTTTTTGCGCTGTGTACGGGAAGCAGCATGTCAGGCAGGTGCTGTGACTTGTCCTGTTCCCTGACTGTAGGAGGAACTTGACCTCCTAACCTAGCTGCCCGGAGAAGGCTGTGGGTTGACCCTAGTGCTGAGCTTTTTCTGTAGAAAACATCTTGGCCATCTTGTGGCTGCATAATGCAAATGTGCCGCAAAGTGCTATAGTTGCTGCAGGGCCCTGGGGATGAACCTGTAGTTAGTAAGCATTAGGATCCCGAAATGCTAATTCACTTCCAAGTTGTTTTTGGAGGCGTTCAGAGCTACTGACTTGCTTTCCGTTCACTACGCCCACCGCTGCCACCAACACAAGTACGGAGTTGAAGGAAGGAGTGTAGGGACCGGCTTTCCACCAGTTGTGTAAGAATAAGGTATAGCAGCCTGGGCAGCGTTGGACTAGAAGTCTTTGTGATTGTGGTCGTTATCCTGGAGTTGGGAAGTGCCAGCAGGAGAAGGGAGAGCCTTTGCAGTAATGCTTCCCATGGGGGAGCAAGGAGCTGGATGCTAGGAGCGTCCCGAGTCATGGGAAGGAGTAGGATTGGTGTTGCAGCTGCGTTTGGTCAGCTGGTAGGAAATTGAGATGGGGATGGGAGAGGCCGGTATGAAAGTGGAAGGAGCAACGTGGTTCTGGAGAGTCGAAGCAGTGGAGTCGTCTGTCTGAAAGCGAAGCTGACTAGCGTGGGTCCTGGTTGTGGTTTTACAGTTGCAGGCGTTGGAAGAGCAGCGTGTTCAGGCTGAGCGTTGTGTTCAGGGTTTGAAGACGGCCCTGGCAGAGAAACAGAGGGAAGCGACAGCTTCTTCCCGGCAACTGCAAGACCTTCTGGAAGCCTCTTTGGGAGGCGTTAGCCTAAAAGACCTGGAGGAACGAGTGGGACGGTAAGGAAGTGGCACAGTGCAGCAAGGCTTTGCTTTGTGGGCTGGTGTAACAGCAACAGGATGGCCTTGTTGCATCTCAGCAAGTCAGTACACGATTTTGGGAGAGGCTTTTGCTTTGGACTGTGTGATTTGTCGCTGTTGTGCCAGTGTTGGTGCTCCTGTGGATTTCCATAACGAGGCCTGTGTTTCTTTTCAAGACTTGAACTGGAAAACGCCCGGCTGGAAGACACAGGGCAGCAGCAGGCAGCTAGACTCGAAGCTCTTCAGAAAGAGCTGCACGCCTCTGCCTCTGTAAGCTAGTCCTAGCCTTCCTGTTTCATGAGCTACTGTGCGCAGTTGTGTGTGTATGTATGCGGGGGCGTTTTTCGGAAGAGATTTTCCTGGGGAGCCTCGGGGAAATCATTCCCTGCAGGCTGCAGGCGATGGGCTGCTGTTGGTGCGCTCGCAGGCTTTCTGGTTTTGTGCGCTCCTCTGCTGAGTCTTACTTAACAGTGTTTGAGGTAAGGGTTTGGCACTTGTGCACCGGTGTGAATGGTTGCTGCTTTGTACCGGTGGTGGTGCTTAAGCCGTGTGGCAGCAGCACTTGAGCTGTTGCTGCCTTAAAGGCGTTCTGCAAGTGAACTTGTGGAACGTCCTTGGTGCCAAGCACGTCGTTGCCAAGTCTTAAGTGGCCTCCTCAGGCTGTGCCAAGAATTCCATTGCCCGCTGGTCGCTGAAGATCCCCCTGGAGCTTTAAATTAAGCTGTGCTCTGCCCGGATGGGGATACCTAATTACCGTTGGCTATTAGCGGAGGGCCTGAGGAAGGTGTTCTCCAGTGTGCGTGGCACCTTTGCCCCCGTGAGCCCCTCGCTAGTAGCGGGTGGTCTTTGCTTTAGTGGGGGTGGGGGGGAGGGTGGTGTGGGGGAGAGAGGGGTGGCAGGCACCAGTTTCTGTCCCTCGGTCTTAGCCTGGGTGGTGGAAATATTGAAGTGCTGCAGTTGGCGTGGGATTCCGTCCGCTGGAGTTGTGGGGCCGGCCCTCGGCTAGCAGAGAGAGATGTCCTGCGGCACCTTTGTGAGGAAGGCTGTGCGCACCTAGTGCTTCTAGGTGCCGTGAGTGAGTCGTGTGTGCCATTTCTTCTTCCTGTCCGGAAAGCGTGAGAGCGGAAGAAGGCCAGGGAAGGAGCTGGCAGAGTGGAAACAACCCGCAGAAGCCCGCCTGGAGGAAGAAATGAAGAAAAACATTGCACTGCAGAAAGAATGCAACAGGTAACAGCCTTTGAGTACTTGTAAGAGCTGTCGAATGAGCGGGGAGTCAGGCGTTATGTACCTTGCCCCTGCGACTCCGAGTACGTATCTGTTGGTGAGCGAGCTCAAGGCTTGCGTTGGGTCTTGCAAGTGGCTTCTGTAGGGGAGCGTGCGGTTTTAGGTAGGTGGAAGTGCAGGCAGGAGGGCAGTTGTCCTGGGAAGAGAGGGAGGGCGGGAGGGCAGGAAGAAGTCGCTTGTGTCTTGTGCCTGTTGTCAGGCAGAGGGAGAAGCTTCATGGGAGCAGATGAAATGTTGACTGGGCAAGTGATGTGTGGGAGGGGAATGATGTGGGTGGGTGGGTTGGTGTGGTGTTTTGGCTTGGTGTCTTGTTCTGGAAGTGCTGGTCTGTCCGCCATGGTGCAAATGAAGTAAGCCCCGCACCGTATGCGTGGTGCTTAGGGAAGCGCATGCGTAAAGGCGGACTGTGCTTGGGCTTCCTACTTTACTTGCTAATGTGCTGTGCAGGTCGAAGAGGCTTCTGGAGAAAGCTATGAAGAAAGTGAGGGCGTACGAGAGGCGGGCGCGAGAGTCCCAGATGAATTTCCCGGGCGAAAGGGAGGACCCGTGTTCGGGAAGGGGCAGAGAAGTTGCTAAATTAAGAACAAAGGTGAGCTTTGGTTGGCTTGTTGTGGTGCTTGTTTTGGAAAGCTGTAAGATTCTTTTCCTGGCTGTTGGGTTGTGGTGTTAATTATGTGGTGGCCGTGTTTTGAAAAGAACGGCTGTCTCTTATGGTCCCTGAAAAAGCCTGTGTAATCCTTTGGGAAGTGAAGAGGCGTTGCGATAGCGGGGCACTTGTGAGCCTGGGTCTTTCTGGGCAAGAGCCCAGCTTGAAAGCTTGAGGCCCTGGCAGCATCTTTGAGGTCTGACAGATGAATTTGTGCTCTGGAAGACCGGTAAGTAGGACCATTATAAGCCTAACCACAGTATGAAAGGCAAGGACATTGGAAGCATAGGTGTGAGAGGTGTGGAAAAGGTGCGTTTCTGCAGAGAGAAGACGACGACGAGGAGGACGGCGGCAGAGTTTTAGTTGACCTTTGGGGCCTACTGAAACCCTGGCACTTCTTTGTTGATTGTCTTCTAAACTCAAACCTGTGTGTGTGCGTGTATGTAGAAAGAGATAATCATTTCTGTTTCCTTTTTCCTGAAGCTTCAGGTATACCACTGTAAACAAGTGAATACCTTGTGATTATTGTATATTGTTGTCAATATGATTACAGTTGTTATCGCTCCCGTTCATTAGTTCATTAAACTTGGTTACTTACCTGTTACAATAGTAAACTCATTCCTAAGGAGTAGGGACACCTACACTACCAGCCGACCCTGTTATAGTGTCGGGAGCCCGCCGAATTACCTTACCAGGGCAAAATGCCTCTCAACTGGTTCGGTCGTTCTGCGGAGGCCTCCCGGCACAAACGGACACGCTCGGTGGATTGTCACAGAACTGCGTACGCTTAGACCTCTGGGTCTGCTTAGGTGAGTGAGTCCTTTCCCTGTGTGCAGGTCCGTGAGCTGTGCCGCTCCCTGGAGGCAGAGCGGAGGAAGTCGAGGCAGCTAGAGAAAGCAAACGAAGGTGCGCGAGAAGAGTTGGCTTGGCTGCATGGGAGCCGTGACAAACTGCGGAAGAGCAAGCGGCAGCTGGAAGAAGAGGTGGTTGCGCTGAGGTGTCGCTTAGAGGCCAAGATGAGGGATCAGAGGCACAGAGAAGAGGATAAAAGGGAGATTGAACAAAAGGCTGGGCAAGAGCTAAGGCAAAAACTACAGGAAGTCAATCTCTTTCTGCAGGTGAGCTCCCTTACCGCTAGTACGCGCAGTCCGTTTGTGGCTCGTCATTCATTCTTTACTGTTGTCATTTCTCGGTATGTTCTGCTTGTGCCGGTCAGTGCTGTGGGGTCATGGGCTCGTTATAGCTTCCGGAGGTTGCTGAAGGGTGCGAGCTTGTTGGATGGTTGTCCTCAGGCATTCTGAGATGTGGTGAATAATCTTCTTTACGCACCTCGGTCACTGGCGAATCTGTAACAGCGCCAAGAAAGAGGAGAATTGCAAGTGGACTAGTGTCTTAGAGAGACAGAGGTGGCTTAGTACTAGCTCTGATTCAAAACAAAACAAAGCAAAGCAAAAAGTTGCGCTGAGAGCCGGTTTCTTTCTGAACCAAAAGGATGATGTAATGGGGTGCTTTTGGGTTTTGCCCTTGATTGTAGAGGGCAGTGAGGAGGCCCAGTTGGCTCCCTGGGTGAGGTTGTGCTCTTCAAAGTGGGTGTGTGAAAGTGACTGGGGGGAATGATCTCTTTTTCTTTCCTGGGGGTTGAAACTGCATTATCTGCTTCAGACACAGGCAGCCGCCCAGGACCGAGCGGAACAACTAAGAGCCGCTTCTGCAGCTTCCGCAGTAGGCCGACTGCAGCAGAGAGTTAGGCATTTAGAATATGAATTGGCTCTCACAAAACGCCTGCAGTGAGAGAGCGCTAACGAGAGGCTTGCGGAAGCTGCTGCTGCTGCGCAATGCTATGAGCCCTGCAGAAGCCACTCTCTGGCAACGAACCCGGTGGGCAGCGCTTCCTCTGTGACGGAGAGAGTGGAAGCTCATATGGCTGAGGTAAGGCATTGGGAATACCTGTTATTCTCAAGCTGAAAATGAGCATCCATTCCTAGCTCCACCGCACCCAATCTAGGAGTCTAAACACGCCTGCTGACCCTCAGAGCGCTGCAACCTCGGCAAAAGCTCTGGTCCGGGCGCGCCCCAGAATTAGCAGTCCGTGTGACGGCACGTTCCTCACAGCGTGGTGAGCAGCGTGCCCTGAGGTTTGGGAAGGGCATGCCGAGAGTGGGCAAGGGAGCACGTGATTCTTCACAAAACGCCGTGATCCGTTCCCCTCCTTTGCACAGAGTGGGGGTGTGGAGAAGCTCTCGAGTTGGGGATTGCTTTGTGAGACAGTTAATGCCATAGAGTAATGGGAATGCTGGGCCGTGGTGGACAAAGACTTTCTCTGTACTGGGGGTGATGTTTCCAGTGTTTATTCCCATGTTGCAGTTGGCTTGAGAAGCTAATGCTACAAGAATGTAGCTCCTGAGGCCTTAAGGGTATCTTGTCTGTACTTGCAGGTGCGGCGGGAATGGTCAAAAATATCGCTGAAGAACTTGAGCAAGGTAATCTGTCAGGATCTGTTAGCGGTGTTACCAAGGAAGAGGACGGTTCCTCCATTTTGAACACAACTACTGGAAAGCTGCCAAGCTCCTGTGCTAAGCACAGTTGTTTTCTACTAGTAAGCTTTCCAACCTAGAGCTCTGCGAGGCAACTTGCTGCTTATGCAAATAACAGTCGTACAGAGTCGTCTGCAGTTGCCTTTAGATCACAGAGAGGAAAAGCGGCCTATGCGCACGTTCAGCCCCTGCCCCCGAGCCCCGAGCAATTCCACCTCTTCAGGATAATTGTTTCTCCAGAGTTGTGGCTTGGCGGTGACTGGGCCTGTTGCAAAGCAGGTAGCCCCTGAGAGCAATTCGAATTCTTCTGTCCCAGTAGCCTTTACTCTCCTAGCGAGTGGCCAGCCGTTGCGCTAGAGCTCTTTCCGTTTGCTAGGACGGACACAAATCCGTGGCATTGAATCCGTTTGCATTGTGACTGGAGTTGCCTGTCTCCTGGGAGTAATAAGGTTTGTTTGCTTTGGGGACCTTTTCCTACTGCAACACTAACATAGGGCATTTTCTCCCCTCCCGCTCTCGCCCCGCCCCTTCCCCAGCAATGGCTGAGCTGAATGGCTGGATCGGCTGGAGCTTCTCCCTGGGCATCTACTGAAGGATCTTCAGAAAACGTAGACCAGGAGCCGCTTTCCAGGGCAACGCAAGAGTGCCGCGATGTTTTGACAGCCCCGTTCCAGAGAGCTAAGAGTGGTTATCCTGAGACTACTACCTCCTGACAGAGGGACTCGCGTTACCAGGCTGTGAGGAAAAGCAACCCTTGCCACTGTTTTTGTACGAGTGCAACAGTGCGGTGTAGCCAATAATAATAACGTGCGGTCTTTAACTGCAAGTATTGTGTTCCAACTGGGTATTTAATAAATGTTGTAATCTAGTAGGTGTCTCCGTTTTATTCTGTTCCCCTTCCTGACTTTGCCTGCCCTGCGCATATGCCTGTCCCCTCTGCTCGTGTCTCTTATGGAGTAGTACGTGTTGCATTGCTGCCAAATGGTGGATGCTGGTGGAAGTCTGGCCTGCTGCGGCACTTGCGGGCGAGGGCTGCGTTTTGTCCCAGGCTTGGAGTTGTTCAGCGCTAGGCAGCACGGACGATGGAAGTCATGTTTCTGAAGGCCTAGCCAGGCTTTCTTCCTGGGCAGGCGCTTAGCCCTTCTGCCTCGCGCTGGTCTGACCAAAAGTCACTTATGCAGACAGCTCCAGGCCTGAGGGCAGAGAGGCCGTTTGTCCAAGGGAGAGCTCTGCTCTGCTCTGCTCCCTCCAGCTGGCTTCCCAGCTGCTCCTTCAGCCTGTCCTGGCAGCCAGGCCAAGGGCCAGCATGCAGACTGTGTGTTTTTCCTCAGCGGGGGCTGGAAGCACGAGTGTGTGAAGACAGGGGCCTCGATCGTGCCCAGGTGCAGCCCTTGGCAGTTCCCCTTGTTGAACTTGACAAGGTGCCCGGTTGCCTCACGTCTCGCTCGTAGCGGGGCACTGGACTCTTGCTGCCTTTGAGAACGATGCTTCCTGTGGTCTGGGCAGAAGGGAGGGCGAGAGCTTCTGGTAGCCAGGAAAGGTTGCAAAGCCCGCCGGTCTGGAAGGCTGTTGCATCCGCTTGCAGTCTGCAAAGGGCAAAGGGGTTATGGAAGTTCTCTGCCCTGCAGCATGACTGGCAAAGCGGAACCGCTGTTCAGTGCTGGGCACTTGCTCTTCTCTCTGCAAAGCAAAAGCAGGTGCGGAACGCCTCTGAAGTGCCTTCGCTTTGGGTTGTCCTGTTGCCAAACTCTGAGAGGAACTGTTTTCCAGTGGTTCCCTGCCTGCTTCTGTCCTGCTGGGTGTCAGGGAGAGGTGAAAGTTCTTGGCCGCCGGAGAAGCAGCACTGAAATTCAGCGCTGGCATCTGGCATGACAGGAGCTGGTAGCGCTTACAAGGCGGGTACAAGGCAAAGTGCCGTCTGTTCTGGCCCCTGCACTAGAGGAGAGGGATGGAGCTACTGGAGCGAGTGCAGCGAAGGGCTACTAAGATGATTAAGGGACTGGAGTAGCTCTCATACGAGGAAAGGCTGAGAGAGCTGGGATTGTTCAGCCTGCAGAAGAGAAGACCGCGCATCAGTGTGTAGGCAGGATGCGAAGGGAGGGTGTAAAGAAGTCGGAGGCAGACTCTTCTCAGCGGTGCCTAGCGGTAGGACGAGGGGCAAGGGGCACAAACTGAAACACAGGCCGTCCTGTCTGAACAGGAGGAAAAAGTTCTTTGCTGTGAGGGGTGACTGAGCCCTGGAAGAGGTTCCCCAGAGAGCTTGTGGAGTCTCCGTCCTCGGAGATGTTCACAAGCCGTCTGGCTAGGGTCCTGGGCCAACTACTTGAGGTGATCCTGCTTGAGTAGGGGGGCTGGCCGAGACGATCTCCAGAGGTGCCTTCCAACCTCAAACGTCCTGTGGTTCTGTGACAAGCAGGAGAAGCGGGCGACCGGGCATCTAGTCAAGTTCGACAAGGGGAACTGTCCAGGGCTGCACCTGGGGACAAACAGCCCCTGTGCCCTGGGGCAGGCTGGGGGCTACTGCCAGGAAAGCAGCTGGGCAGAGGAAGGCCTGGGGGTGCAGGTGGGCAGCAAGGAGTCAGCAATGGTTAGAGAAAGAAATCGTAACCACGTTTTAATCGTTTTGACAATAACTTTCTGCCAAAGGGAGCAATCGCCCTCCAGCCTCTCGCTGTGGTCTCTGCTAACAGCTGGAGCGATCCGCTTTCGGTGAGAGTCGCTCACCTCGCCGCAGCGCGACTCGCGGCCACTTTGGCTCCCTCCGGCACTTGGGCTTCCTACGGCGCAGCCGCAGAGCTGGGAGCCCAGAAGGACCGGCACGCTCGCGGCCTGGCCGGGCAGCAGCCAGAGCAGCCAGCTGCGGGGGTCAACCTAAGCAGTCGCCGTCTCTTCAGGCGCAACGAGCTACTTCAGCCCTGCGAGCTCGGCCAAGCGCTCGCGACGCCCGCGCCCTTAGGGAAACAGTGGGAGCGCAGGTTTGCGAGGAGCACAGTGTCCCGCACCTGGAGCAGCAGCAGCATGAATTCTTCAGGGAAATGACGGCACAGCAGAGTAAGAGCTGGAGCTGGGGGCCGCCGGGGAGGGACCCCCAACAAAGACGTCCTTCGGCCGGCCACAGCCACCTGCCGCCGCCGCCGCCGCCGCCCCCCCCCCGGCCCGGCAGCGCCGCGAAGGAAGCGGCAGCTGCCCCCCGCCCGGCCGGGCCCGGCCCAGGTCCGCCCCCCGGGCCCGCCCCAGCTGCAGCCCCGCTCCCTCACTGCACAGCCCCGCCCCCTCGCCACCGCCCCCTCCACGCGTCACCCCGCCGCCCTGTGACGCCCCTCCGCCGCGCCCTCGCCGCGGCTGTTGCGCACGCGCGGCGCGCCCGCCACCGCCTGCGGAGCCGGTGGTCCTCGGTGCTGTCGCCGCCGTGTGCCTCGCTGCCAGCGTGGCTGCGTCGCTGTCCTCGGCCGGCGCCTCTGCCCCCGGCCCGGGGGCTCCGAGCTCGCCGGGGCTCAGCCCCGCAGCAGCTGGCCCGGGCTGCGGCCCCTGCTCGGGGCTGTCCGCCGCCCGCGTCCCCGCCGCAGCATGAAGAGGCTCTTGGGGCTCTTCGGCCAGGGCCAGGGGCAGCCGCCTTCTCCGTCGCCGTCGCCGTCGTGGTGGGCTCCGGGAGAAGGAGCTGGGCAAGCTGCACCGCGCAGCCGCCAGCGGCGACCTGGCGCGGGTGCGGCGGCGGCGGTGGCTGCCGAGAGTCGGCCTCGACGGGCGGGACAAGGCGAAGCGGTGAGGGGCGGCGGGGGGGCGGCGGGGCGGCGCGGGGAGGGGGCGGCGTCGGCGTGAGGGGCGGCGGCGAGGGTCGGGCTGCTGCGGCGGTGCTGGCGGGGGCGGCGGGCGGCGGGGGCGTTGGCTGGTGGGTTGGAGCTGGCCTGCAGCTGGCAGGAGTGCCTTTGTGCCGGGAAGGCAGGGCTGTTTGCTTGGGCTGGCGAGGGAGTGCGGGAGGGCAGTCGGCCTTGCGCGCGCGGGGTGGGCTCGGGGCTCGGGGCTCGGGGCTCGGAGGCCGGTTGCGTGTGTGGCCAGGCCGGAGCGGGACTTTGTTGCTGGGAGCGTGACAGGGTCGAGGGGGAAGGTTTCTGCTGTCGGGTTTGGTAGGTGTTGTGGAGGGCCCTTGGGAGCGAGCGCGTGCTGGTGCTTGCTGCAGCAGTAAGGCCGGGAAGAGGCCAGAGGGCGCGACTTCCCGGCAAGGCCAGCAGCGAGGGGATGTTCTGGTGTTATAAAAGGCACGTGCTGGGCCTGCGGCCTGCTGCTGTGGCGTGAGTGGTCCTGGCAGCAGGTGGAGGTTGCCTTGCCGTAGGCTGGAGGTGCGCAAGCCTTGCTCTTGCTTGCTGGGCTGCGTGCGTAGTGGTGTTGGAGGCAGGGAGGAGGTGCCGGGGCGGAGGGCAGCAGTTTCAGAGCGGAAGCCGGAGGCTGTCTGGGAGAAATGGGGGGCGTGGGCGCAGGGATGCACGCGCAGGGAAGGGAGCGCGGAGCTGAGGCAACGTTGTCTTCCTAAGTGGGGGCTGGGGCTGGGGCTGGGGCTGGGGCGGGGAGGGGCTTTTTCCTAGCCCCGGCGTCTCGGGCTTTGGGTGTGCAGCGGTCAGCTGCGTGACATGGGCAGGCGTGGTCTCTTCAGCTGTCTGGCCTGCGCTAAGGTAACATGCTCAATTTTTAGGACACCTCTGCATCTGGCTTGCGCTAACGGACATGCGGAGGTTGTCTTGTACTTAGTAGAGAGGAAGTGCAAGCTAAATCCTCGTGACAACTTCAAGAGATCGCCACTGATGAAGGTACGTGGGTGCTGCGGTAGGCAGGGCTTCTAAATTGCGCCCTGAGCGATGCAGCTCTTGGGTGATTCTGGAGGTAGGTCTGGGTGGAGCTTGTGGTGCGCTGGGCGCTGGCTAGGCGTGCGTTGCCTAATGTTTGGGCGCGTTGTTGTTGTCCGAGGTCGGCAAGCTGTGGGAATTCTGCCAGAGGGAAGCGTAATTGCTGGCAACGTTTCCTTGTTTCCCGTGTGGTTGGCAGGCAGTGCAGTGCCAGCACGAAGGCTGCGTCGCCATTCTGCTAGCGCATGGCGCCGACGCTAACCTTGCGGATGCTAACGGCAACACTGCCCTTCACCTGGCTGCCCTTGCTCCTAACACCTGCCTAGCAGGGCAGTTACTGGCGCACAACGCCCATCTTGATGCGCAGAATAAGGTAAGCGTGGAATTTGGGTCAGGCCGCTCCTGAGAAGAAAAAGTTGCTTTGCTTCTCTGGGTTTTTCTAACTGGAGAGGGGCGTTATGCTTTCAGATGGGATACACGCCCCTTTCTCTGGCCGTGTCCGCGCATCACGTAGAGATGGTGGAGTTCCTGCTTAGCAAAGGAGCCGACGTGCACGCTCGAGATCAGTCGGAAAGGTGAAGGGTTTGTCAAGACGGGGCGTGGGTCTCCTGAGCATTGGTGAAGTTTGCCTGGTCTGGCCGGGTAGCCGAGGGTGCTTAGCGGGGGAGACGTTTGGCCCAGGGACGTGCTGCGGCCCCTTGCAACCCGAGTTCTCGTGGGCTTCCGTGTGGTTGGCCTTGCTTTCCTCCTGCCTGTAGGAAAGGGGGAGGTGTAATTGTTTTGGGAGCAAATAGGGATGAAAGGAACGCCAGTGAAACGTCGGTGTCTCCTGATAGCTTTTGTCTCGTCTTGTGGCTGCTTTAGGACCCCTCTGATGCTTGCTGCCTCTGCTGGGGACGTGAGCATGATAGAAGTTCTTCTTGGCTATGGTGCTGACCTTTGCCAGAAAGACGTTCTTGGATGGACAGCGGAGGCTTATGCTAGGAGGTGTGGACACACTGGGTAAGTGCTTTAGGTCACGGTGAGAGTCGCTAGGCGGTCCGAATGTCCGTGTTGGTGTACGGACGTGTTTGGTAAGAGGCGCAAGGTTTAATGATGCGTGGAGACCTTTGTTGAAGGTGGGCTCAGTGGAATCTTCCGGGACGTAGCGTTCCCTGTGTCAAGTGTGAGTTGGGGAGTTGAGGAAAGCTTCCACCGCAAATCGTCTTGTTTGGTAAGTGGTGTTATGCAAGGATGTAGTTGATTATAGTGACAGTATTCCCTTTCTTTCCGCACCTACCTAGTGTTAGTGAACAGCTGGCCGACCGCGCAGCCGAGAAAAACGTGGGAGAAGCTTCTGCAGGCAGCGCAGAAAGCACGCCAGTGCTTAGCACTCGTTGCGAGGCAGGAGCTGCTGCGTTTGCGTTGGGCACACCTGCTGCGGACAGAGGAGGTAGGAGGCTTAACTGTGGAGGAGCTGAGGAGGAGAATGCCTACGGCCTTTTCTTGTGGTGGCTTGTATTGCAGCTTGGCAGGGTTCCGTCCCTCTTGCCTGTTGAGTACCCTTGCTAGGGACGGAGTAGAGACGCGCTGGTGATCCTCCTCCGTGAGGCTAGTCCTTTGGTTTTGAGGCTGTCTTTTGGTTTTGGGGGTGTTGGGTGGGAGGCTGGGTAGAGCAGGAAATACAGCGTAGTCTCTGGCATTTTGAAGCACAGGTTGGCGGGGGTGGGGGTAGAGGCAAAGAGAGCACGAGAGAGAGACCGATCTCTGCCTGTGTGGTATGAAGAGCTCGGCAGTTGGTTTCCTTCTTGTCCTGTTCAATCGCTACCAGCATTTGCTCGCTGCCTGCTCACATAGCATATTCGTGCCATGGCAGGTTTGAGGTTTGGAACGTTCGAAGGAAAGACAAGGGCAGTGTGGAATTCTTGTCCTTTTTTATTTTGCGGGGGGTGGGGGGGTGGGGGGGCAGCGAGAATTGAGTAGGATGGGAGAAATTGGTGGTTTGGGGCATGCTTTCGTTCATGCTGTCTGGCATGACTGTTTCACTCTAGTATGGCCTGTAGAATTGTCCGTGTAACATGCTTGTCTGCATTGCTGAAAGTCGAAGGTCCGACATGCTAAGAATTAATCCTGTCAATTCATATTTGAACAGTGAGAGGTGGCTTTTCCCACGAATACTTCACGAGGTGAGACTCGAGCAGTAGCTTTTGCCAACGACCTTAACCTGCCGAAAAAGAGGGGAGATTTGAGCGAGACGGTCCTTCTTGCCTTTGCCTTTGCCTTTGCCTTTGCCTTTGCCTTTGCCTTTGCCTTTGCCTTTGCCTTTGCCTTTGCCTTTGAAGAGTGTTGGAGGCAGAGGAGAGCGATGACAGCTGTCCTGCTTCTGAGGAAGAAAAAAGCAGTTTAGCTGCCAAGGTAAAGTGCCTGCAGAAGGAGAACTGCCCGTGGAGCGACTCATTTGCAGGGCAGAGCTGTCTAGATTTGGGCAAAAGCGCGTGTCCAGGCAGGGTTGTTTTCTCCTGCCCCGTGGTCTCCTGCCTGCCAGTCTTTCAGCTGCGGTGAGCTGTTTGCTCCAAGCCTTGTAGCCGTCCGTGGCAGAGCATGCAGCAGGCTTGCGGTTGCGGGTGGGAAGAGCAGTAGGGGACAAGAAAAGCGACCGCATGGTTTTCTTCACCTGAGTCAGAGTTCTCGTCCCAAAGTTGATCAGCCTCTAGATGGCCTGTTCTTTTGTCCTCCAAGCCTTGCTCTTTGTTTCCAGTAACTTTGGTGATAGAATTCAGGCTGATATGGGGAAAAGGGCACTTGCTGTTCAAGATCTGCTGAAATGCTTCGTCTCCTGGCTCTCCTCTCTTTCGTCCTTGCCAGGTTGCTGAAGAGTGCAGAGCGCAGCCAACAGAGGCAGCGAACAGACGCAGCAGTTTGCGCAGCAGTTTGCGCAGCAGTTTGCGCAGCAGTTTGCGCAGCAGTTTGCGCAGCAGTTTGCGCAGCAGTTTGCGCAGCAGTTCGCGCAGAAGGCAAAGAAGGCATCTCTCCATTTTACACAGTGGTGTGTCCTTCCCCAGGCATGGTCATGACACGCCGCAGAGCACGTTCCTCAGTGGCTGCGGGAGGTGCTGCATTGGCTGTGTCTGAGGCCTCAACCCAGACAGACCCTCAGACAGCAGATGCAGCTCTGCAGGTGTCAGGCTGCAGGCAGTGCCTGGGGCCTCTCCGCGAGGCCTGGGCTGACAGTCAGCTCTCCTGTGTGAGGTGTGCTGTGGTTGACCAATTGCGTCACCAGATAAAGGAGTTACAGGAGGAGGTTAGTAGGCTGCGTAGCATCCGAGAGGATGAGCGGGAGATTGACAGGGTGTTCTCGGAGATTGTTCAGCTCCGGGAGTCCCCTGCCCCGACTGCAGCGGAGGTGTCAGAGGGCTCAGCACCGTGTGTAAAGGTGCATCATAACGCTGTTGAAGAGGGCTGGAAGCTGGTGACCTCTCGCAGAAGGAGAAAGGCTCTTGCTCCTCCTCAAGACTTACCCTTGAAGAACAAGTTTAGCGCCCTCCAAGCCGAGGAGGAGCTGGGCATGGCTCCAAGGGAGGCAACTAGCCTGGCAGACCCTGTGCCGTGCAGGAACCCCCGGAAGAAACGGCGAGTGATTGTTGTGGGTGACTCCCTGCTGCAGGGGACAGAGGCACCTATCTGCCGACCTGATCTCTTGTCCAGAGAGGTTTGCTGCCTGCCAGGGGCTCGAATAAGAGATGTCGTGGAAAGACTGCCAAGGCTTGTCCATGCATCAGACTACTACCCTCTGCTGATCTTCCATGTGGGTGCTAATGACATGAAAGGCAAACTGGAAACCATCAAACGGGACTTCAGAGCTCTGGGAATGGTGGTGAAGGGTCTGGGAGCCCAGGTCGTTTTCTCCTCAATCTTGCCTGTGAGGGGAAAGGACAGGAGGAGGAGTAGACGAATTTTCCAAGTTAACAGCTGGCTGCGCCGCTGGTGTTGGCAACAGGGCTTTGGTTTCTATGACCATGGGACCCTGTTTGAAGATCAACAGCTGATGGGGAGCGATGGGATCCACCTTACCAAGCGGGGCACGCGCGTCTTTGCCAACAGATTGGCCAGCCTGGTAAGGAGGGCTTTAAACTAGGCAAGATGGGGGAAGGGGAGTGGTATAGTGGCAGGGGAGTCAGTAAAACACTGTTCAAGTCAGGATGCCTCCAGCGGGTGCATACAACCAGGGGAGACAGCATGCAACATGGCTATGGAGGATCCTCTTGCACCTCTTCTGGGAAGCCTGTGTGCTTGACTGGCTCTCTCAAATGCCTGTATACCAATGCGCGCAGCATGGGGAATAAACAGGAAGAGTTAGAGATCTGTGTGCGGTCGCAGGGCCATGATCTCATTGCAGTGACAGAGACATGGTGGGATAGTTCACATGACTGGAATGCTGTCATGGATGGCTATGTGCTTTTTAGGAAAGACAGGCCAGGAAGGCGAGGGGGTGGAGTTGCTCTTTATGTGAGGGAGCAACTAGAATGTATGGAGCTCTGCCTCGGGGTGGATGAAGAGCAAGTTGAGAGCCTATGGGTAAGGATTAAAGGGCAAGGTAACATGGGTGACACTGTTGTGGGGGTTTACTACAGGCCACCTGATCAGGAGGAAGTCGTCGATGAGGCCTTCTACAGACAGCTGGAAGAAGCCTCACGATCACAGGCCCTGGTTCTCATGGGAGACTTCAACCACCCTGACATCTGTTGGGAAGACAGCACAGCTAGGCACAAACAGTCAAAGAGGTTCCTGCAGAGCATTGATGATAATTTCTTGACCCAGGTGGTGGAGACGCCAACGAGGAGAGGTGCAATGCTAGACCTTGTACTAACGAACAAAGAAGGTCTAGTTGGAGATGTGAAGGTTGGGGGCAGCCTTGGCTGCAGTGACCATGAGATGGTGGAGTTCAGGATCCTGCGAGGAGGGAGCAGGGCAATGAGTAGGATTGCAACGCTGGACTTCAGGAGAGCTGACTTTGGCCTCTTCGGGGACCTACTTAGGGGAATCTCCTGGGGTAGGGCCCTAGAAGGAAGAGGGGTCCAAGAGAGCTGGTTAATATTCAAGCGTCACTTCCTCCAGGCTCAGGATCAGTGCATCCCTCTGAGGAAGAAGTTCAGCAAAGCGGGCAGGAGACCTGCATGGATGAGCAAGGAACTCCTGGCCAAACTCCAGCAGAAGAAGGAAGTGTACAGAATGTGGAAAAGGGGACAGGCCACTTGGGAGGAATACAGGGACGTTGTCAGAGTGTGCAGGGATGCGACAAGGAAGGCTAAGGCCCAGTTGGAATTAAATCTGGCAAGGGATGTCAAGGACAACAAGAAGGCCTTCTTCAAATACATCAATAGCAAAAGGAAGACTAGGGAAAACGTGGGCCCGCTGCTGAATGGGGCGGGTGCCCTGGTGACAAAGGATACAGAGAAGGCAGAGTTATTGAATGCCTTCTTTGCTTCAGTCTTCACTGCTAAGGCCAGTCCTGAGGAATTCCAGACCTTGGAGACAAGAGAGGAAGTCTGGAGAAAGGAAGACTCTCCCTTGGTTGAGGAGGATCGGGTTAGAGATCTTTTGTCCAAACTTGACATCCACAAATCCATGGGCCCCGATGGGATGCACCCACGAGTGCTGAGGGAGCTGGCGGATGTTATCGCTAGGCCTCTCTCCATCATCTTTGAAAGGTCCTGGAGATCAGGAGAGGTGCCTGAGGACTGGAAGAAAGCCAATGTCACGCCAGTCTTCAAAAAGGGCAAGAAGGAGGAGCCAGGAAACTATAGGCCTGTCAGCCTCACCTCCATCCCGGGAAAGGTGATGGAACAGCTCATCCTGGAGGTCATCACTAAGCATCTGGAGGACAAGAAGGTGATCAGGAGTAGTCAGCATGGATTCACCAAAGGGAAATCATGCTTGACCAATCTGATAGCCTTCTATGACAGAATGACTGGCTGGGTAGATGAGGGCAGAGCAGTGGATGTTGTCTTTCTGGACTTCAGCAAGGCTTTTGACACTGTCTCCCATCACATCCTCCTAGGTAAGCTCAGGAAGTGTGGGCTAGATGAGTGGGCGGTGAGGTGGCTTGAGAACTGGCTGGATGGCCGAGCTCAGAGGGTTGTGGTGAATGGCGCAGAGTCAAGTTGGAGGCCTGTGGCTAGTGGTGTCCCCCAGGGGTCAGTCCTGGGCCCAGTCTTGTTCAATATATTCATCAATGACCTGGAGGAAGGGACAGAGTGCACCCTCAGCAAGTTTGCTGATGATACTAAACTGGGGGGAGTGGCTGACACACCAGAAGACTGTGCTGCCATTCAGAGGGACCTGGACAGGCTGGAGAGGTGGGCGGAGAGGAACCTCATGAAGTTCAACAAAGGCAAGTGCAAGGTCCTGCACCTAGGCAGGAATAATCCCATGCACCAGTACAGGCTGGGGACTGACCTGTTGGAAAGTAGCTCTGCCGAGAAGGACCTGGGAGTGCTGGTGGACAACAAGTTAAACATGAGCCAGCAGTGTGCCCTTGTGGCCAAGAAGGCCAATGGGATCCTAGGGTGCATTAGGCAGAGTGTTGCCAGCAGGTCGAGGGAGGTGATCCTGCCCCTCTATTCAGCCCTGGTGAGGCCTCACCTGGAGTACTGTGTCCAGTTCTGGGCTCCCCAGTACAAGAGAGACATGGCACTCCTGGAGAGAGTCCAGCGGAGGGCTACCAAGATGATTAGAGGGCTGGAGCATCTCTCCTATGAAGAAAGACTGCAAGAGCTGGGCCTGTTCAGCCTGGAGAAGAGAAGATTGAGAGGGGATCTCATCAACGTGTACAAGTATCTGAAGGGGGAGTGTCAAGAGGATGAGGCCAGCCTCTTCTCCGTGGTGCCCAGCAACAGGACAAGAGGCAATGGGCAGAAACTGAACCACAGGAAGTTCCATCTGAACCTGAGAAAAAACTTCTTCACTGTGAGGGTGACAGAGCACTGGAACAGGTTGCCCAGAGAGGTGGTGGAGTCTCCTTCGCTGGAGATATTCAAAACCCGTCTGGATGTGATCCTGGGCAATATGCTCTAGGTGACCCTGCTTGAGCAGGGAGGTTGGACTAGATGATCTCCAGAGGTCCCTTCCAACCTAAACGATTCTGTGATTCTGTGATTCTGTGAGTGCTTGGGGGCGGGGGGAGTGGCTCAAGAGGGTCTTTTTTTCTCCTGGGGGATGGCATAGCGGTCTTGCATGGGATCTCACACCACCTGTTTCCCCTTCCTTTTGTTTCTTTTGTTTTGTTTTGGTTTGTTTTTCAGTTGAGGTGTGTGGCATTGGGGCTGTGCCATGATGAAGAAGCTGAAGAAGCCGAGTGTGGTGCAGGAGCGCACCCCGTAGTGCTGGAGATGCAGGCATGTTTATTTGCAAGCTGGTTGCCCTTGTCTCAGTGGCCTGTCGGAGACTGTGGCAGCTGTTGTGTGAGAAGAGCTAGTGTGGCATAGTAAGATGTGATGGTGGTTGGAGGAGTGAAAGTGAGGAAAGAGGGGGAGGTGAGACTACGGTAGTTTGAGAAGCAGGCAGCTGGTGGTCCCGTGAGCCCAAGGGAGGGGGAAAGGGTGTGTGTGCTGCTGGATAAGGTAACGTAGGTGAAGGCAGAGCCTGACTGTGTGTGGGCAGTGCTTCTCGGGGGGCTTTATGGAATGGGAGCAGGACGTTTGTGACATTAGGTATTGCTGTGTCCATAAGGACATCTGCAGGCCTTGTAAAAGAGGAGCGAGAAGGTTTCACTCTGTGGCTCGAGAGAGGCGAAGTATTTGGCAAAGTGTGAATGGCCTGGGCAGAGGCTGCTGTCGTGGGTGTGGCAGCAAGTGGCCTTTGAGTTGGATTTCTCGAGTGCTACTGAAAGAGAGAAGGTTCTGGTTCTGTGCGTGCTTGGAAGGGTTGCTGCTGCTTTGCCAGGTTATGCAGTGAAAGGAGCGTGTTTGGGACCGTGCAGCCAAGTACTAAGGACAGCAGCAGAGTGGGCGTAGGCTTGGAGGGAGCGCAGTTGGGGGTTGGAGAGTGGAAGTGAGGGCCCAGGGGGAGGTTTGCCTCAGGTTGTTGGAGAAGCAGGCAGCTGTCGGTCTTTGTTGGTGCAGAGGAGGGGGGAAGGATGTGTGTGCTGCTGAGTATTGCCGTGTAGGGGAAGCTGGAGTGCGGGTAGTGCTTCTCAGGGGCTTTAGGGAAAGGGAGCAGGGCGTTTGTGAGCTTAGGCATTGCCGTCCCTTCAACTACGTTCTCCTGGAGGCTGCTTGTTTCTGTTCTTTCTAAGCGTGCGGGCCGATCTCTTTTAGGACGACTCACCGGAAAGGAAGGGAGAGGAGGCTCCTGGTGGTGCCCAAGTGGCGGCTGCTGCAGGAGCCCCTGCTGGTGTGAGAGGTGAGTTTCTACACATGGAGGGGCTTTGTTTCTTTGCTCTTTGGGCTGGGTGAATGAAGTGAAATGGCGATCTGCCTGTGCGAGGGTAGAGCACGCAGGTAGGCGCTGGGCAGGCAATGGCGGGGAGGGGGGAAGGGAACGTAGCTGGAGGGAGATGTTTTGTGGTAGTGCTAGGGAAGGAGGGTTGTTTCTTGGTGCCTTCCTGCGGGTGGGAGGGTGTTTGGCTAGTGCTTTGCGGGTTGCTCCTGTAGCGTGCCGAGGGATTGTGAAGGGCCAACTCTGGAGCTGCAGTTTGGAGGGGAGATGCCGGCAGAGCTGCGTAGTCGGCGACTGTGGCATGGCAGAGCCTTGTTTGGATGCTGGCCGAGCATGTGTTGGGCGTTCTTGGTAGGGGCGTGAGCTGTGCTGCTGGGCTTGGGCATGTGGTGCTGGCAAGAAGGCAGCAGGAAGTGGCGATAGCGTGGTGGTGCGGCTGGGGGTGCAGGCGGCCTTAAATGACGCTGCTTTGTTTTTCCTCGGGAGTGGAACCGTTTGGTGTGTCCTGGGCGCAGGGCTTGCGTGCTGGAGGAGAGCAGGAGAGGGAAAGAAGGAGCGGTGGTGTGTCATTTGTGGCTTCCTCTGCAGGTGTTCCGTCGGCCGCAGGAGCGGAGCAGGAGGACGAGAGCGACTCTCCCTGGGATTCCGAGGTGCTTTGTGTGAGGGGCGCGGTGGGTTGCCCGTGGGGGGAAGTGGGCGGGAGCTTGCCTTGGACGTGGGCCCTAGCAGGGATGAGGCTCAGTTGCCGCTTGTGGTGGCTGCGCCACAGGTTTGTTCCTGTGAACTGGAGCAGCCTGTGCTCCGTGCAAGCGGTTTGGCGAGGACTGTGCCTAAGTGGGGTGTGCTAATGTCGTGGGTGTGGCAGCAAGTGGCCTTTGAGTTGGATTTCTCGAGTGCTACTGAAAGAGAGAAGGTTCTGGTTCTGTGCGTGCTTGGAAGGGTTGCTGCTGCTTTGCCAGGTTATGCAGTGAAAGGAGCGTGTTTGGGACCGTGCAGCCAAGTACTAAGGACAGCAGCAGAGTGGGCGTAGGCTTGGAGGGAGCGCAGTTGGGGGTTGGAGAGTGGAAGTGAGGGCCCAGGGGGAGGTTTGCCTCAGGTTGTTGGAGAAGCAGGCAGCTGTCGGTCTTTGTTGGTGCAGAGGAGGGGGGAAGGATGTGTGTGCTGCTGAGTATTGCCGTGTAGGGGAAGCTGGAGTGCGGGTAGTGCTTCTCAGGGGCTTTAGGGAAAGGGAGCAGGGCGTTTGTGAGCTTAGGCATTGCCGTCCCTTCAACTACGTTCTCCTGGAGGCTGCTTGTTTCTGTTCTTTCTAAGCGTGCGGGCCGATCTCTTTTAGGACGACTCACCGGAAAGGAAGGGAGAGGAGGCTCCTGGTGGTGCCCAAGTGGCGGCTGCTGCAGGAGCCCCTGCTGGTGTGAGAGGTGAGTTTCTACACATGGAGGGGCTTTGTTTCTTTGCTCTTTGGGCTGGGTGAATGAAGTGAAATGGCGATCTGCCTGTGCGAGGGTAGAGCACGCAGGTAGGCGCTGGGCAGGCAATGGCGGGGAGGGGGGAAGGGAACGTAGCTGGAGGGAGATGTTTTGTGGTAGTGCTAGGGAAGGAGGGTTGTTTCTTGGTGCCTTCCTGCGGGTGGGAGGGTGTTTGGCTAGTGCTTTGCGGGTTGCTCCTGTAGCGTGCCGAGGGATTGTGAAGGGCCAACTCTGGAGCTGCAGTTTGGAGGGGAGATGCCGGCAGAGCTGCGTAGTCGGCGACTGTGGCATGGCAGAGCCTTGTTTGGATGCTGGCCGAGCATGTGTTGGGCGTTCTTGGTAGGGGCGTGAGCTGTGCTGCTGGGCTTGGGCATGTGGTGCTGGCAAGAAGGCGGCAGGAAGTGGCGATAGCGTGGTGGTGCGGCTGGGGGTGCAGGCGGCCTTAAATGACGCTGCTTTGTTTTTCCTCGGGAGTGGAACCGTTTGGTGTGTCCTGGGCGCAGGGCTTGCGTGCTGGAGGAGAGCAGGAGAGGGAAAGAAGGAGCGGTGGTGTGTCATTTGTGGCTTCCTTTGCAGGTGTTCCGTCGGCCGCAGGAGCGGAGCAGGAGGACGAGAGCGACTCTCCCTGGGATTCCGAGGTGCTTTGTGTGAGGGGCGCGGTGGGTTGCCCGTGGGGGGAAGTGGGCGGGAGCTTGCCTTGGACGTGGGCCCTAGCAGGGATGAGGCTCAGTTGCCGCTTGTGGTGGCTGCGCCACAGGTTTGTTCCTGTGAACTGGAGCAGCCTGTGCTCCGTGCAAGCGGTTTGGCGAGGACTGTGCCTAAGTGGGGTGTGCTAATGTCGTGGGTGTGGCAGCAAGTGGCCTTTGAGTTGGATTTCTCGAGTGCTACTGAAAGAGAGAAGGTTCTGGTTCTGTGCGTGCTTGGAAGGGTTGCTGCTGCTTTGCCAGGTTATGCAGTGAAAGGAGCGTGTTTGGGACCGTGCAGCCAAGTACTAAGGACAGCAGCAGAGTGGGCGTAGGCTTGGAGGGAGCGCAGTTGGGGGCTCTGATAGGGCTGTTATACTTCCAGAGCCTGCGTTCCTTGACGGCCTGCCAGAGTCCCGAAGCAGCAGTGAATCTGCAGGTAATGCTTGAGCGGCAATCCGAGTTGTGCTTGGGCGGTCCTGCATTTGAAATGCAGTTTGTGGGTGAAGTGTTTCTGGAGATTGCTTGCCCCACTCTCTGCTTGTTTGTGTTGTCGCTCACCTAGGTGTCTGCAAAGGAGGGAGGAGAGCGTGAAGGACGCGAGGCTGCTGCAACACAGACTGATTTTCAGTGTGACGGACAGGTGAGGAGCTGTGTTGAAGAGCTGTGGAGATGTTAGCCTAGAGCGAGGTGTTATTCCCAAAAGAGCGCAGGCGGAAGACCGCAGAGAGTAGCAGATGTGAAATATACTTTAGATGTATATTATCTTGGGGCTCGCTCTGAAGAAGGCTGTTGTGAGTGAAAAGAAGAAGGTAGTGCATGCTCCTGCCCTTTTTGTGAGGCTCACGGCACAATCTTTCCTCAGGCGATGGGCGCAGAGCTGCCGGCGGAGGTTGCTGATGCTCCTGGAAAGCAGTTGCTTCCAGAAGGTTCACTTGAAGTTCCAAAGGTTTCCTGCGGTGAGCTGCAGGGAGACAAGTTGCGGTTGCAAGAGGAACTGGCCAGGGTGAAAGCCAAGGTAGGCAAAGCCTGTAGCGGCCTGCATGACTGTGAGGAGGTGTTTTTCCCCTGTAAACGATGGGGAAAAGCCCTTGTTGAGGCTGTAGGGTAGTAGTGCAGTGGTGTCCCTTCTGTTGCCTTCCCTTCTTCCCGCCGCTGCCCCATGGTGGCAAACAGACCAAGCGCGTCAGGGAGCTGCCCTTTCAAGCGTGAGGGGCCAAGCAGTGTGTTGGGAGCAGCCTCCTGGTGGGTAGGTGTGACCCAAGCAGTTTGTTGTCTCTCCGAACCCGCCTGAGCTTTGAGGTGGACCTGAAGGTGACAGTGGGTGAGCTCCGGGTGCCCTGAGAGTGCTGCGTGTTTTCCTGTGGAGGCAGCTGTACTCTTTGTCTATATTTGGCTGTGTGTGTAGAGCTTTGGTTCCTTCTTTGTAGCTGGTCAAATGCCTGCGAAGGTGACAGTCTGTGTTCTGGGGGGGGTGCAGCTCTTGAAGGGGTGCGATCCTTCTTCATGGTTTGCGCTCGCACACGCAGCGCTGGTTGCTAGGTGGGGTTTTTGCGCTGTGTACGGGAAGCAGCATGTCAGGCAGGTGCTGTGACTTGTCCTGTTCCCTGACTGTAGGAGGAACTTGACCTCCTAACCTAGCTGCCCGGAGAAGGCTGTGGGTTGACCCTAGTGCTGAGCTTTTTCTGTAGAAAACATCTTGGCCATCTTGTGGCTGCATAATGCAAATGTGCCGCAAAGTGCTATAGTTGCTGCAGGGCCCTGGGGATGAACCTGTAGTTAGTAAGCATTAGGATCCCGAAATGCTAATTCACTTCCAAGTTGTTTTTGGAGGCGTTCAGAGCTACTGACTTGCTTTCCGTTCACTACGCCCACCGCTGCCACCAACACAAGTACGGAGTTGAAGGAAGGAGTGTAGGGACCGGCTTTCCACCAGTTGTGTAAGAATAAGGTATAGCAGCCTGGGCAGCGTTGGACTAGAAGTCTTTGTGATTGTGGTCGTTATCCTGGAGTTGGGAAGTGCCAGCAGGAGAAGGGAGAGCCTTTGCAGTAATGCTTCCCATGGGGGAGCAAGGAGCTGGATGCTAGGAGCGTCCCGAGTCATGGGAAGGAGTAGGATTGGTGTTGCAGCTGCGTTTGGTCAGCTGGTAGGAAATTGAGATGGGGATGGGAGAGGCCGGTATGAAAGCGGAAGGAGCAACGTGGTTCTGGAGAGTCGAAGCAGTGGAGTCGTCTGTCTGAAAGCGAAGCTGACTAGCGTGGGTCCTGGTTGTGGTTTTACAGTTGCAGGCGTTGGAAGAGCAGCGTGTTCAGGCTGAGCGTTGTGTTCAGGGTTTGAAGACGGCCCTGGCAGAGAAACAGAGGGAAGCGACAGCTTCTTCCCGGCAACTGCAAGACCTTCTGGAAGCCTCTTTGGGAGGCGTTAGCCTAAAAGACCTGGAGGAACGAGTGGGACGGTAAGGAAGTGGCACAGTGCAGCAAGGCTTTGCTTTGTGGGCTGGTGTAACAGCAACAGGATGGCCTTGTTGCATCTCAGCAAGTCAGTACACGATTTTGGGAGAGGCTTTTGCTTTGGACTGTGTGATTTGTCGCTGTTGTGCCAGTGTTGGTGCTCCTGTGGATTTCCATAACGAGGCCTGTGTTTCTTTTCAAGACTTGAACTGGAAAACGCCCGGCTGGAAGACACAGGGCAGCAGCAGGCAGCTAGACTCGAAGCTCTTCAGAAAGAGCTGCACGCCTCTGCCTCTGTAAGCTAGTCCTAGCCTTCCTGTTTCATGAGCTACTGTGCGCAGTTGTGTGTGTATGTATGCGGGGGCGTTTTTCGGAAGAGATTTTCCTGGGGAGCCTCGGGGAAATCATTCCCTGCAGGCTGCAGGCGATGGGCTGCTGTTGGTGCGCTCGCAGGCTTTCTGGTTTTGTGCGCTCCTCTGCTGAGTCTTACTTAACAGTGTTTGAGGTAAGGGTTTGGCACTTGTGCACCGGTGTGAATGGTTGCTGCTTTGTACCGGTGGTGGTGCTTAAGCCGTGTGGCAGCAGCACTTGAGCTGTTGCTGCCTTAAAGGCGTTCTGCAAGTGAACTTGTGGAACGTCCTTGGTGCCAAGCACGTCGTTGCCAAGTCTTAAGTGGCCTCCTCAGGCTGTGCCAAGAATTCCATTGCCCGCTGGTCGCTGAAGATCCCCCTGGAGCTTTAAATTAAGCTGTGCTCTGCCCGGATGGGGATACCTAATTACCGTTGGCTATTAGCGGAGGGCCTGAGGAAGGTGTTCTCCAGTGTGCGTGTTCTCACCTTTGCCCCCGTGAGCCCCTCGCTAGTAGCGGGTGGTCTTTGCTTTAGTGGGGGTGGGGGGGAGGGTGGTGTGGGGGAGAGAGGGGTGGCAGGCACCAGTTTCTGTCCCTCGGTCTTAGCCTGGGTGGTGGAAATATTGAAGTGCTGCAGTTGGCGTGGGATTCTGTCCGCTGGAGTTGTGGGGCCGGCCCTCGGCTAGCAGAGAGAGATGTCCTGCGGCACCTTTGTGAGGAAGGCTGTGCGCACCTAGTGCTTCTAGGTGCCGTGAGTGAGTCGTGTGTGCCATTTCTTCTTCCTGTCCGGAAAGCGTGAGAGCGGAAGAAGGCCAGGGAAGGAGCTGGCAGAGTGGAAACAACCCGCAGAAGCCCGCCTGGAGGAAGAAATGAAGAAAAACATTGCACTGCAGAAAGAATGCAACAGGTAACAGCCTTTGAGTACTTGTAAGAGCTGTCGAATGAGCGGGGAGTCAGGCGTTATGTACCTTGCCCCTGCGACTCCGAGTACGTATCTGTTGGTGAGCGAGCTCAAGGCTTGCGTTGGGTCTTGCAAGTGGCTTCTGTAGGGGAGCGTGCGGTTTTAGGTAGGTGGAAGTGCAGGCAGGAGGGCAGTTGTCCTGGGAAGAGAGGGAGGGCGGGAGGGCAGGAAGAAGTCGCTTGTGTCTTGTGCCTGTTGTCAGGCAGAGGGAGAAGCTTCATGGGAGCAGATGAAATGTTGACTGGGCAAGTGATGTGTGGGAGGGGAATGATGTGGGTGGGTGGGTTGGTGTGGTGTTTTGGCTTGGTGTCTTGTTCTGGAAGTGCTGGTCTGTCCGCCATGGTGCAAATGAAGTAAGCCCCGCACCGTATGCGTGGTGCTTAGGGAAGCGCATGCGTAAAGGCGGACTGTGCTTGGGCTTCCTACTTTACTTGCTAATGTGCTGTGCAGGTCGAAGAGGCTTCTGGAGAAAGCTATGAAGAAAGTGAGGGCGTACGAGAGGCGGGCGCGAGAGTCCCAGATGAATTTCCCGGGCGAAAGGGAGGACCCGTGTTCGGGAAGGGGCAGAGAAGTTGCTAAATTAAGAACAAAGGTGAGCTTTGGTTGGCTTGTTGTGGTGCTTGTTTTGGAAAGCTGTAAGATTCTTTTCCTGGCTGTTGGGTTGTGGTGTTAATTATGTGGTGGCCGTGTTTTGAAAAGAACGGCTGTCTCTTATGGTCCCTGAAAAAGCCTGTGTAATCCTTTGGGAAGTGAAGAGGCGTTGCGATAGCGGGGCACTTGTGAGCCTGGGTCTTTCTGGGCAAGAGCCCAGCTTGAAAGCTTGAGGCCCTGGCAGCATCTTTGAGGTCTGACAGATGAATTTGTGCTCTGGAAGACCGGTAAGTAGGACCATTATAAGCCTAACCACAGTATGAAAGGCAAGGACATTGGAAGCATAGGTGTGAGAGGTGTGGAAAAGGTGCGTTTCTGCAGAGAGAAGACGACGACGAGGAGGACGGCGGCAGAGTTTTAGTTGACCTTTGGGGCCTACTGAAACCCTGGCACTTCTTTGTTGATTGTCTTCTAAACTCAAACCTGTGTGTGTGCGTGTATGTAGAAAGAGATAATCATTTCTGTTTCCTTTTTCCTGAAGCTTCAGGTATACCACTGTAAACAAGTGAATACCTTGTGATTATTGTATATTGTTGTCAATATGATTACAGTTGTTATCGTTCCCGTTCATTAGTTCATTAAACTTGGTTACTTACCTGTTACAATAGTAAACTCATTCCTAAGGAGTAGGGACACCTACACTACCAGCCGACCCTGTTTAGTGTCGGGAGCCCGCCGAATTACCTTACCAGGGCAAAATGCCTCTCAACTGGTTCGGTCGTTCTGCGGAGGCCTCCCGGCACAAACGGACACGCTCGGTGGATTGTCACAGAACTGCGTACGCTTATACCTCTGGGTCTGCTTAGGTGAGTGAGTCCTTTCCCTGTGTGCAGGTCCGTGAGCTGTGCCGCTCCCTGGAGGCAGAGCGGAGGAAGTTGAGGCAGCTAGAGAAAGCAAACGAAGGTGCGCGAGAAGAGTTGGCTTGGCTGCATGGGAGCCGTGACAAACTGCGGAAGAGCAAGCGGCAGCTGGAAGAAGAGGTGGTTGCGCTGAGGTGTCGCTTAGAGGCCAAGATGAGGGATCAGAGGCACAGAGAAGAGGATAAAAGGGAGATTGAACAAAAGGCTGGGCAAGAGCTAAGGCAAAAACTACAGGAAGTCAATCTCTTTCTGCAGGTGAGCTCCCTTACCGCTAGTACGCGCAGTCCGTTTGTGGCTCGTCATTCATTCTTTACTGTTGTCATTTCTCGGTATGTTCTGCTTGTGCCGGTCAGTGCTGTGGGGTCATGGGCTCGTTATAGCTTCCGGAGGTTGCTGAAGGGTGCGAGCTTGTTGGATGGTTGTCCTCAGGCATTCTGAGATGTGGTGAATAATCTTCTTTACGCACCTCGGTCACTGGCGAATCTGTAACAGCGCCAAGAAAGAGGAGAATTGCAAGTGGACTAGTGTCTTAGAGAGACAGAGGTGGCTTAGTACTAGCTCTGATTCAAAACAAAACAAAGCAAAGCAAAAAGTTGCGCTGAGAGCCGGTTCCTTTCTGAACCAAAAGGATGATGTAATGGGGTGCTTTTGGGTTTTGCCCTTGATTGTAGAGGGCAGTGAGGAGGCCCAGTTGGCTCCCTGGGTGAGGTTGTGCTCTTCAAAGTGGGTGTGTGAAAGTGACTGGGGGGAATGATCTCTTTTTCTTTCCTGGGGGTTGAAACTGCATTATCTGCTTCAGACACAGGCAGCCGCCCAGGACCGAGCGGAACAACTAAGAGCCGCTTCTGCAGCTTCCGCAGTAGGCCGACTGCAGCAGAGAGTTAGGCATTTAGAATATGAATTGGCTCTCACAAAACGCCTGCAGTGAGAGAGCGCTAACGAGAGGCTTGCGGAAGCTGCTGCTGCTGCGCAATGCTATGAGCCCTGCAGAAGCCACTCTCTGGCAACGAACTCGGTGGGCAGCGCTTCCTCTGTGACGGAGAGAGTGGAAGCTCATATGGCTGAGGTAAGGCATTGGGAATACCTGTTATTCTCAAGCTGAAAATGAGCATCCATTCCTAGCTCCACCGCACCCAATCTAGGAGTCTAAACACGCCTGCTGACCCTCAGAGCGCTGCAACCTCGGCAAAAGCTCTGGTCCGGGCGCGCCCCAGAATTAGCAGTCCGTGTGACGGCACGTTCCTCACAGCGTGGTGAGCAGCGTGCCCTGAGGTTTGGGAAGGGCATGCCGAGAGTGGGCAAGGGAGCACGTGATTCTTCACAAAACGCCGTGATCCGTTCCCCTCCTTTGCACAGAGTGGGGGTGTGGAGAAGCTCTCGAGTTGGGGATTGCTTTGTGAGACAGTTAATGCCATAGAGTAATGGGAATGCTGGGCCGTGGTGGACAAAGACTTTCTCTGTACTGGGGGTGATGTTTCCAGTGTTTATTCCCATGTTGCAGTTGGCTTGAGAAGCTAATGCTACAAGAATGTAGCTCCTGAGGCCTTAAGGGTATCTTGTCTGTACTTGCAGGTGCGGCGGGAATGGTCAAAAATATCGCTGAAGAACTTGAGCAAGGTAATCTGTCAGGATCTGTTAGCGGTGTTACCAAGGAAGAGGACGGTTCCTCCATTTTGAACACAACTACTGGAAAGCTGCCAAGCTCCTGTGCTAAGCACAGTTGTTTTCTACTAGTAAGCTTTCCAACCTAGAGCTCTGCGAGGCAACTTGCTGCTTATGCAAATAACAGTCGTACAGAGTCGTCTGCAGTTGCCTTTAGATCACAGAGAGGAAAAGCGGCCTATGCGCACGTTCAGCCCCTGCCCCCGAGCCCCGAGCAATTCCACCTCTTCAGGATAATTGTTTCTCCAGAGTTGTGGCTTGGCGGTGACTGGGCCTGTTGCAAAGCAGGTAGCCCCTGAGAGCAATTCGAATTCTTCTGTCCCAGTAGCCTTTACTCTCCTAGCGAGTGGCCAGCCGTTGCGCTAGAGCTCTTTCCGTTTGCTAGGACGGACACAAATCCGTGGCATTGAATCCGTTTGCATTGTGACTGGAGTTGCCTGTCTCCTGGGAGTAATAAGGTTTGTTTGCTTTGGGGACCTTTTCCTACTGCAACACTAACATAGGGCATTTTCTCCCCTCCCGCTCTCGCCCCGCCCCTTCCCCAGCAATGGCTGAGCTGAATGGCTGGATCGGCTGGAGCTTCTCCCTGGGCATCTACTGAAGGATCTTCAGAAAACGTAGACCAGGAGCCGCTTTCCAGGGCAACGCAAGAGTGCCGCGATGTTTTGACAGCCCCGTTCCAGAGAGCTAAGAGTGGTTATCCTGAGACTACTACCTCCTGACAGAGGGACTCGCGTTACCAGGCTGTGAGGAAAAGCAACCCTTGCCACTGTTTTTGTACGAGTGCAACAGTGCGGTGTAGCCAATAATAATAACGTGCGGTCTTTAACTGCAAGTATTGTGTTCCAACTGGGTATTTAATAAATGTTGTAATCTAGTAGGTGTCTCCGTTTTATTCTGTTCCCCTTCCTGACTTTGCCTGCCCTGCGCATATGCCTGTCCCCTCTGCTCGTGTCTCTTATGGAGTAGTACGTGTTGCATTGCTGCCAAATGGTGGATGCTGGTGGAAGTCTGGCCTGCTGCGGCACTTGCGGGCGAGGGCTGCGTTTTGTCCCAGGCTTGGAGTTGTTCAGCGCTAGGCAGCACGGACGATGGAAGTCATGTTTCTGAAGGCCTAGCCAGGCTTTCTTCCTGGGCAGGCGCTTAGCCCTTCTGCCTCGCGCTGGTCTGACCAAAAGTCACTTATGCAGACAGCTCCAGGCCTGAGGGCAGAGAGGCCGTTTGTCCAAGGGAGAGCTCTGCTCTGCTCTGCTCCCTCCAGCTGGCTTCCCAGCTGCTCCTTCAGCCTGTCCTGGCAGCCAGGCCAAGGGCCAGCATGCAGACTGTGTGTTTTTCCTCAGCGGGGGCTGGAAGCACGAGTGTGTGAAGACAGGGGCCTCGATCGTGCCCAGGTGCAGCCCTTGGCGGTTCCCCTTGTTGAACTTGACAAGGTGCCCGGTTGCCTCACGTCTCGCTCGTAGCGGGGCACTGGACTCTTGCTGCCTTTGAGAACGATGCTTCCTGTGGTCTGGGCAGAAGGGAGGGCGAGAGCTTCTGGTAGCCAGGAAAGGTTGCAAAGCCTGCCGGTCTGGAAGGCTGTTGCATCCGCTTGCAGTCTGCAAAGGGCAAAGGGGTTATGGAAGTTCTCTGCCCTGCAGCATGACTGGCAAAGCGGAACCGCTGTTCAGTGCTGGGCACTTGCTCTTCTCTCTGCAAAGCAAAAGCAGGTGCGGAACGCCTCTGAAGTGCCTTCGCTTTGGGTTGTCCTGTTGCCAAACTCTGAGAGGAACTGTTTTCCAGTGGTTCCCTGCCTGCTTCTGTCCTGCTGGGTGTCAGGGAGAGGTGAAAGTTCTTGGCCGCCGGAGAAGCAGCACTGGCATCTGGCATGACAGGAGCTGGTAGCGCTTACAAGGCGGGTACAAGGCAAAGTGCCGTCTGTTCTGGCCCCTGCACTAGAGGAGAGGGATGGAGCTACTGGAGCGAGTGCAGCGAAGGGCTACTAAGATGATTAAGGGACTGGAGTAGCTCTCATACGAGGAAAGGCTGAGAGAGCTGGGATTGTTCAGCCTGCAGAAGAGAAGACCGCGCATCAGTGTGTAGGCAGGATGCGAAGGGAGGGTGTAAAGAAGTCGGAGGCAGACTCTTCTCAGCGGTGCCTAGCGGTAGGACGAGGGGCAAGGGGCACAAACTGAAACACAGGCCGTCCTGTCTGAACAGGAGGAAAAAGTTCTTTGCTGTGAGGGGTGACTGAGCCCTGGAAGAGGTTGCCCAGAGAGCTTGTGGAGTCTCCGTCCTCGGAGATGTTCACAAGCCGTCTGGCTAGGGTCCTGGGCCAACTACTTGAGGTGATCCTGCTTGAGTAGGGGGGCTGGCCGAGACGATCTCCAGAGGTGCCTTCCAACCTCAAACGTCCTGTGGTTCTGTGACAAGCAGGAGAAGCGGGCGACCGGGCATCTAGTCAAGTTCGACAAGGGGAACTGTCCAGGGCTGCACCTGGGGACAAACAGCCCCTGTGCCCTGGGGCAGGCTGGGGGCTACTGCCAGGAAAGCAGCTGGGCAGAGGAAGGCCTGGGGGTGCAGGTGGGCAGCAAGGAGTCAGCAATGGTTAGAGAAAGAAATCGTAACCACGTTTTAATCGTTTTGACAATAACTTTCTGCCAAAGGGAGCAATCGCCCTCCAGCCTCTTGCTGTGGTCTCTGCTAACAGCTGGAGCGATCCGCTTTCGGTGAGAGTCGCTCACCTCGCCGCAGCGCGACTCGCGGCCACTTTGGCTCCCTCCGGCACTTGGGCTTCCTACGGCGCAGCCGCAGAGCTGGGAGCCCAGAAGGACCGGCACGCTCGCGGCCTGGCCGGGCAGCAGCCAGAGCAGCCAGCTGCGGGGGTCAACCTAAGCAGTCGCCGTCTCTTCAGGCGCAACGAGCTACTTCAGCCCTGCGAGCTCGGCCAAGCGCTCGCGACGCCCGCGCCCTTAGGGAAACAGTGGGAGCGCAGGTTTGCGAGGAGCACAGTGTCCCGCACCTGGAGCAGCAGCAGCATGAATTCTTCAGGGAAATGACGGCACAGCAGAGTAAGAGCTGGAGCTGGGGGCCGCCGGGGAGGGACCCCCAACAAAGACGTCCTTCGGCCGGCCACAGCCACCCGCCGCCGCCGCCGCCGCCGCCCCCCCCCCCCCGGCCCGGCAGCGCCGCGAAGGAAGCGGCAGCTGCCCCCCGCCCGGCCGGGCTCGGCCCAGGTCCGCCCCCCGGCCCCGGGCCCGCCCCCGGGCCCGCCCCAGCCGCAGCCCCGCTCCCTCACTGCACAGCCCCGCCCCCTCGCCACCGCCCCCTCCACGCGTCACCCCGCCGCCCTGTGACGCCCCTCCGCCGCGCCCTCGCCGCGGCTGTTGCGCACGCGCGGCGCGCCCGCCACCGCCTGCGGAGCCGGTGGTCCTCGGTGCTGTCGCCGCCGTGTGCCTCGCTGCCAGCGTGGCTGCGTCGCTGTCCTCGGCCGGCGCCTCTGCCCCCGGCCCGGGGGCTCCGAGCTCGCCGGGGCTCAGCCCCGCAGCAGCTGGCCCGGGCTGCGGCCCCTGCTCGGGGCTGTCCGCCGCCCGCGTCCCCGCCGCAGCATGAAGAGGCTCTTGGGGCTCTTCGGCCAGGGCCAGGGGCAGCCGCCTTCTCCGTCGCCGTCGCCGTCGCGGTGGGCGTGCGGCGGCAGCGCACCCGTGCGCTGCGTCGGCGCTGCCTACGAGCTCCGGGAGAAGGAGCTGGGCAAGCTGCACCGCGCAGCCGCCAGCGGCGACCTGGCGCGGGTGCGGCGGCGGCGGTGGCTGCCGAGAGTCGGCCTCGACGGGCGGGACAAGGCGAAGCGGTGAGGGGCGGCGGGGGGGCGGCGGGGCGGCGCGGGGAGGGGGCGGCGTCGGCGTGAGGGGCGGCGGCGAGGGTCGGGCTGCTGCGGTGGTGCTGGCGGGGGCGGCGGGCGGCGGGGGCGTTGGCTGGTGGGTTGGAGCTGGCCTGCAGCTGGCAGGAGCGCCTTTGTGCCGGGAAGGCAGGGCCGTTTGCTTGGGCTGGCGAGGGAGTGCGGGAGGGCAGTCGGCCTTGCGCGCGCGGGGTGGGCTCGGGGCTCGGGGCTCGGAGGCCGGTTGCGTGTGTGGCCAGGCCGGAGCGGGACTTTGTTGCTGGGAGCGTGACAGGGTCGAGGGGGAAGGTTTCTGCTGTCGGGTTTGGTAGGTGTTGTGGAGGGCCCTTGGGAGCGAGCGCGTGCTGGTGCTTGCTGCAGCAGTAAGGCCGGGAAGAGGCCAGAGGGCGCGACTTCCCGGCAAGGCCAGCAGCGAGGGGATGTTCTGGTGTTATAAAAGGCACGTGCTGGGCCTGCGGCCTGCTGCTGTGGCGTGAGTGGTCCTGGCAGCAGGTGGAGGTTGCCTTGCCGTAGGCTGGAGGTGCGCAAGCCTTGCTCTTGCTTGCTGGGCTGCGTGCGTAGTGGTGTTGGAGGCAGGGAGGAGGTGCCGGGGCGGAGGGCAGCAGTTTCAGAGCGGAAGCCGGAGGCTGTCTGGGAGAAATGGGGGGCGTGGGCGCAGGGATGCACGCGCAGGGAAGGGAGCGCGGAGCTGAGGCAACGTTGTCTTCCTAAGTGGGGGCTGGGGCTGGGGCTGGGGCGGGGAGGGGCTTTTTCCTAGCCCCGGCGTCTCGGGCTTTGGGTGTGCAGCGGTCAGCCGCGTGACATGGGCAGGCGTGGTCTCTTCAGCTGTCTGGCCTGCGCTAAGGTAACATGCTCAATTTTTAGGACACCTCTGCATCTGGCTTGCGCTAACGGACATGCGGAGGTTGTCTTGTACTTAGTAGAGAGGAAGTGCAAGCTAAATCCTCGTGACAACTTCAAGAGATCGCCACTGATGAAGGTACGTGGGTGCTGCGGTAGGCAGGGCTTCTAAATTGCGCCCTGAGCGATGCAGCTCTTGGGTGATTCTGGAGGTAGGTCTGGGTGGAGCTTGTGGTGCGCTGGGCGCTGGCTAGGCGTGCGTTGCCTAATGTTTGGGCGCGTTGTTGTTGTCCGAGGTCGGCAAGCTGTGGGAATTCTGCCAGAGGGAAGCGTAATTGCTGGCAACATTTCCTTGTTTCCCGTGTGGTTGGCAGGCAGTGCAGTGCCAGCACGAAGGCTGCGTCGCCATTCTGCTAGCGCATGGCGCCGACGCTAACCTTGCGGATGCTAACGGCAACACTGCCCTTCACCTGGCTGCCCTTGCTCCTAACACCTGCCTAGCAGGGCAGTTACTGGCGCACAACGCCCATCTTGATGCGCAGAATAAGGTAAGCGTGGAATTTGGGTCAGGCCGCTCCTGAGAAGAAAAAGTTGCTTTGCTTCTCTGGGTTTTTCTAACTGGAGAGGGGCGTTATGCTTTCAGATGGGATACACGCCCCTTTCTCTGGCCGTGTCCGCGCATCACGTAGAGATGGTGGAGTTCCTGCTTAGCAAAGGAGCCGACGTGCACGCTCGAGATCAGTCGGAAAGGTGAAGGGTTTGTCAAGACGGGGCGTGGGTCTCCTGAGCATTGGTGAAGTTTGCCTGGTCTGGCCGGGTAGCCGAGGGTGCTTAGCGGGGGAGACGTTTGGCCCAGGGACGTGCTGCGGCCCCTTGCAACCCGAGTTCTCGTGGGCTTCCGTGTGGTTGGCCTTGCTTTCCTCCTGCCTGTAGGAAAGGGGGAGGTGTAATTGTTTTGGGAGCAAATAGGGATGAAAGGAACGCCAGTGAAACGTCGGTGTCTCCTGATAGCTTTTGTCTCGTCTTGTGGCTGCTTTAGGACCCCTCTGATGCTTGCTGCCTCTGCTGGGGACGTGAGCATGATAGAAGTTCTTCTTGGCTATGGTGCTGACCTTTGCCAGAAAGACGTTCTTGGATGGACAGCGGAGGCTTATGCTAGGAGGTGTGGACACACTGGGTAAGTGCTTTAGGTCACGGTGAGAGTCGCTAGGCGGTCCGAATGTCCGTGTTGGTGTACGGACGTGTTTGGTAAGAGGCGCAAGGTTTAATGATGCGTGGAGACCTTTGTTGAAGGTGGGCTCAGTGGAATCTTCCGGGACGTAGCGTTCCCTGTGTCAAGTGTGAGTTGGGGAGTTGAGGAAAGCTTCCACCGCAAATCGTCTTGTTTGGTAAGTGGTGTTATGCAAGGATGTAGTTGATTATAGTGACAGTATTCCCTTTCTTTCCGCACCTACCTAGTGTTAGTGAACAGCTGGCCGACCGCGCAGCCGAGAAAAACGTGGGAGAAGCTTCTGCAGGCAGCGCAGAAAGCACGCCAGTGCTTAGCACTCGTTGCGAGGCAGGAGCTGCTGCGTTTGCGTTGGGCACACCTGCTGCGGACAGAGGAGGTAGGAGGCTTAACTGTGGAGGAGCTGAGGAGGAGAATGCCTACGGCCTTTTCTTGTGGTGGCTTGTATTGCAGCTTGGCAGGGTTCCGTCCCTCTTGCCTGTTGAGTACCCTTGCTAGGGACGGAGTAGAGACGCGCTGGTGATCCTCCTCCGTGAGGCTAGTCCTTTGGTTTTGAGGCTGTCTTTTGGTTTTGGGGGTGTTGGGTGGGAGGCTGGGTAGAGCAGGAAATACAGCGTAGTCTCTGGCATTTTGAAGCACAGGTTGGCGGGGGTGGGGGTAGAGGCAAAGAGAGCACGAGAGAGAGACCGATCTCTGCCTGTGTGGTATGAAGAGCTCGGCAGTTGGTTTCCTTCTTGTCCTGTTCAATCGCTACCAGCATTTGCTCGCTGCCTGCTCACATAGCATATTCGTGCCATGGCAGGTTTGAGGTTTGGAACGTTCGAAGGAAAGACAAGGGCAGTGTGGAATTCTTGTCCTTTTTTATTTTGCGGGGGGTGGGGGGGTGGGGGGGGGCAGCGAGAATTGAGTAGGATGGGAGAAATTGGTGGTTTGGGGCATGCTTTCGTTCATGCTGTCTGGCATGACTGTTTCACTCTAGTATGGCCTGTAGAATTGTCCGTGTAACATGCTTGTCTGCATTGCTGAAAGTCGAAGGTCCGACATGCTAAGAATTAATCCTGTCAATTCATATTTGAACAGTGAGAGGTGGCTTTTCCCACGAATACTTCACGAGGTGAGACTCGAGCAGTAGCTTTTGCCAACGACCTTAACCTGCCGAAAAAGAGGGGAGATTTGAGCGAGACGGTCCTTCTTGCCTTTGCCTTTGCCTTTGCCTTTGCCTTTGCCTTTGAAGAGTGTTGGAGGCAGAGGAGAGCGATGACAGCTGTCCTGCTTCTGAGGAAGAAAAAAGCAGTTTAGCTGCCAAGGTAAAGTGCCTGCAGAAGGAGAACTGCCCGTGGAGCGACTCATTTGCAGGGCAGAGCTGTCTAGATTTGGGCAAAAGCGCGTGTCCAGGCAGGGTTGTTTTCTCCTGCCCCGTGGTCTCCTGCCTGCCAGTCTTTCAGCTGCGGTGAGCTGTTTGCTCCAAGCCTTGTAGCCGTCCGTGGCAGAGCATGCAGCAGGCTTGCGGTTGCGGGTGGGAAGAGCAGTAGGGGACAAGAAAAGCGACCGCATGGTTTTCTTCACCTGAGTCAGAGTTCTCGTCCCAAAGTTGATCAGCCTCTAGATGGCCTGTTCTTTTGTCCTCCAAGCCTTGCTCTTTGTTTCCAGTAACTTTGGTGATAGAATTCAGGCTGATATGGGGAAAAGGGCACTTGCTGTTCAAGATCTGCTGAAATGCTTCGTCTCCTGGCTCTCCTCTCTTTCGTCCTTGCCAGGTTGCTGAAGAGTGCTTGGGGGCGGGGGGAGTGGCTCAAGAGGGTCTTTTTTTCTCCTGGGGGATGGCATAGCGGTCTTGCATGGGATCTCACACCACCTGTTTCCCCTTCCTTTTGTTTCTTTTGTTTTGTTTTGGTTTGTTTTTCAGTTGAGGTGTGTGGCATTGGGGCTGTGCCATGATGAAGAAGCTGAAGAAGCCGAGTGTGGTGCAGGAGCGCACCCCGTAGTGCTGGAGATGCAGGCATGTTTATTTGCAAGCTGGTTGCCCTTGTCTCAGTGGCCTGTCAGAGACTGTGGCAGCTGTTGTGTGAGAAGAGCTAGTGTGGCATAGTAAGATGTGATGGTGGTTGGAGGAGTGAAAGTGAGGAAAGAGGGGGAGGTGAGACTACGGTAGTTTGAGAAGCAGGCAGCTGGTGGTCCCGTGAGCCCAAGGGAGGGGGAAAGGGTGTGTGTGCTGCTGGATAAGGTAACGTAGGTGAAGGCAGAGCCTGACTGTGTGTGGGCAGTGCTTCTCGGGGGGCTTTATGGAATGGGAGCAGGACGTTTGTGACATTAGGTATTGCTGTGTCCATAAGGACATCTGCAGGCCTTGTAAAAGAGGAGCGAGAAGGTTTTGCTCTGTGGCTCGAGAGAGGCGAAGTATTTGGCAAAGTGTGAATGGCCTGGGCAGAGGCTGCTGTCGTGGGTGTGGCAGCAAGTGGCCTTTGAGTTGGATTTCTCGAGTGCTACTGAAAGAGAGAAGGTTCTGGTTCTGTGCGTGCTTGGAAGGGTTGCTGCTGCTTTGCCAGGTTATGCAGTGAAAGGAGCGTGTTTGGGACCGTGCAGCCAAGTACTAAGGACAGCAGCAGAGTGGGCGTAGGCTTGGAGGGAGCGCAGTTGGGGGTTGGAGAGTGGAAGTGAGGGCCCAGGGGGAGGTTTGCCTCAGGTTGTTGGAGAAGCAGGCAGCTGTCGGTCTTTGTTGGTGCAGAGGAGGGGGGAAGGATGTGTGTGCTGCTGAGTATTGCCGTGTAGGGGAAGCTGGAGTGCGGGTAGTGCTTCTCAGGGGCTTTAGGGAAAGGGAGCAGGGCGTTTGTGAGCTTAGGCATTGCCGTCCCTTCAACTACGTTCTCCTGGAGGCTGCTTGTTTCTGTTCTTTCTAAGCGTGCGGGCCGATCTCTTTTAGGACGACTCACCGGAAAGGAAGGGAGAGGAGGCTCCTGGTGGTGCCCAAGTGGCGGCTGCTGCAGGAGCCCCTGCTGGTGTGAGAGGTGAGTTTCTACACATGGAGGGGCTTTGTTTCTTTGCTCTTTGGGCTGGGTGAATGAAGTGAAATGGCGATCTGCCTGTGCGAGGGTAGAGCACGCAGGTAGGCGCTGGGCAGGCAATGGCGGGGAGGGGGGAAGGGAACGTAGCTGGAGGGAGATGTTTTGTGGTAGTGCTAGGGAAGGAGGGTTGTTTCTTGGTGCCTTCCTGCGGGTGGGAGGGTGTTTGGCTAGTGCTTTGCGGGTTGCTCCTGTAGCGTGCCGAGGGATTGTGAAGGGCCAACTCTGGAGCTGCAGTTTGGAGGGGAGATGCCGGCAGAGCTGCGTAGTCGGCGACTGTGGCATGGCAGAGCCTTGTTTGGATGCTGGCCGAGCATGTGTTGGGCGTTCTTGGTAGGGGCGTGAGCTGTGCTGCTGGGCTTGGGCATGCGGTGCTGGCAAGAAGGCGGCAGGAAGTGGCGATAGCGTGGTGGTGCGGCTGGGGGTGCAGGCGGCCTTAAATGACGCTGCTTTGTTTTTCCTCGGGAGTGGAACCGTTTGGTGTGTCCTGGGCGCAGGGCTTGCGTGCTGGAGGAGAGCAGGAGAGGGAAAGAAGGAGCGGTGGTGTGTCATTTGTGGCTTCCTTTGCAGGTGTTCCGTCGGCCGCAGGAGCGGAGCAGGAGGACGAGAGCGACTCTCCCTGGGATTCCGAGGTGCTTTGTGTGAGGGGCGCGGTGGGTTGCCCGTGGGGGGAAGTGGGCGGGAGCTTGCCTTGGACGTGGGCCCTAGCAGGGATGAGGCTCAGTTGCCGCTTGTGGTGGCTGCGCCACAGGTTTGTTCCTGTGAACTGGAGCAGCCTGTGCTCCGTGCAAGCGGTTTGGCGAGGACTGTGCCTAAGTGGGGTGTGCTAATGTCGTGGGTGTGGCAGCAAGTGGCCTTTGAGTTGGATTTCTCGAGTGCTACTGAAAGAGAGAAGGTTCTGGTTCTGTGCGTGCTTGGAAGGGTTGCTGCTGCTTTGCCAGGTTATGCAGTGAAAGGAGCGTGTTTGGGACCGTGCAGCCAAGTACTAAGGACAGCAGCAGAGTGGGCGTAGGCTTGGAGGGAGCGCAGTTGGGGGTTGGAGAGTGGAAGTGAGGGCCCAGGGGGAGGTTTGCCTCAGGTTGTTGGAGAAGCAGGCAGCTGTCGGTCTTTGTTGGTGCAGAGGAGGGGGGAAGGATGTGTGTGCTGCTGAGTATTGCCGTGTAGGGGAAGCTGGAGTGTGGGTAGTGCTTCTCAGGGGCTTTAGGGAAAGGGAGCAGGGCGTTTGTGAGCTTAGGCATTGCCGTCCCTTCAACTACGTTCTCCTGGAGGCTGCTTGTTTCTGTTCTTTCTAAGCGTGCGGGCCGATCTCTTTTAGGACGACTCACCGGAAAGGAAGGGAGAGGAGGCTCCTGGTGGTGCCCAAGTGGCGGCTGCTGCAGGAGCCCCTGCTGGTGTGAGAGGTGAGTTTCTACACATGGAGGGGCTTTGTTTCTTTGCTCTTTGGGCTGGGTGAATGAAGTGAAATGGCGATCTGCCTGTGCGAGGGTAGAGCACGCAGGTAGGCGCTGGGCAGGCAATGGCGGGGAGGGGGGAAGGGAACGTAGCTGGAGGGAGATGTTTTGTGGTAGTGCTAGGGAAGGAGGGTTGTTTCTTGGTGCCTTCCTGCGGGTGGGAGGGTGTTTGGCTAGTGCTTTGCGGGTTGCTCCTGTAGCGTGCCGAGGGATTGTGAAGGGCCAACTCTGGAGCTGCAGTTTGGAGGGGAGATGCCGGCAGAGCTGCGTAGTCGGCGACTGTGGCATGGCAGAGCCTTGTTTGGATGCTGGCCGAGCATGTGTTGGGCGTTCTTGGTAGGGGCGTGAGCTGTGCTGCTGGGCTTGGGCATGTGGTGCTGGCAAGAAGGCGGCAGGAAGTGGCGATAGCGTGGTGGTGCGGCTGGGGGTGCAGGCGGCCTTAAATGACGCTGCTTTGTTTTTCCTCGGGAGTGGAACCGTTTGGTGTGTCCTGGGCGCAGGGCTTGCGTGCTGGAGGAGAGCAGGAGAGGGAAAGAAGGAGCGGTGGTGTGTCATTTGTGGCTTCCTTTGCAGGTGTTCCGTCGGCCGCAGGAGCGGAGCAGGAGGACGAGAGCGACTCTCCCTGGGATTCCGAGGTGCTTTGTGTGAGGGGCGCGGTGGGTTGCCCGTGGGGGGAAGTGGGCGGGAGCTTGCCTTGGACGTGGGCCCTAGCAGGGATGAGGCTCAGTTGCCGCTTGTGGTGGCTGCGCCACAGGTTTGTTCCTGTGAACTGGAGCAGCCTGTGCTCCGTGCAAGCGGTTTGGCGAGGACTGTGCCTAAGTGGGGTGTGCTAATGTCGTGGGTGTGGCAGCAAGTGGCCTTTGAGTTGGATTTCTCGAGTGCTACTGAAAGAGAGAAGGTTCTGGTTCTGTGCGTGCTTGGAAGGGTTGCTGCTGCTTTGCCAGGTTATGCAGTGAAAGGAGCGTGTTTGGGACCGTGCAGCCAAGTACTAAGGACAGCAGCAGAGTGGGCGTAGGCTTGGAGGGAGCGCAGTTGGGGGTTGGAGAGTGGAAGTGAGGGCCCAGGGGGAGGTTTGCCTCAGGTTGTTGGAGAAGCAGGCAGCTGTCGGTCTTTGTTGGTGCAGAGGAGGGGGGAAGGATGTGTGTGCTGCTGAGTATTGCCGTGTAGGGGAAGCTGGAGTGCGGGTAGTGCTTCTCAGGGGCTTTAGGGAAAGGGAGCAGGGCGTTTGTGAGCTTAGGCATTGCCGTCCCTTCAACTACGTTCTCCTGGAGGCTGCTTGTTTCTGTTCTTTCTAAGCGTGCGGGCCGATCTCTTTTAGGACGACTCACCGGAAAGGAAGGGAGAGGAGGCTCCTGGTGGTGCCCAAGTGGCGGCTGCTGCAGGAGCCCCTGCTGGTGTGAGAGGTGAGTTTCTACACATGGAGGGGCTTTGTTTCTTTGCTCTTTGGGCTGGGTGAATGAAGTGAAATGGCGATCTGCCTGTGCGAGGGTAGAGCACGCAGGTAGGCGCTGGGCAGGCAATGGCGGGGAGGGGGGAAGGGAACGTAGCTGGAGGGAGATGTTTTGTGGTAGTGCTAGGGAAGGAGGGTTGTTTCTTGGTGCCTTCCTGCGGGTGGGAGGGTGTTTGGCTAGTGCTTTGCGGGTCGCTCCTGTAGCGTGCCGAGGGATTGTGAAGGGCCAACTCTGGAGCTGCAGTTTGGAGGGGAGATGCCGGCAGAGCTGCGTAGTCGGCGACTGTGGCATGGCAGAGCCTTGTTTGGATGCTGGCCGAGCATGTGTTGGGCGTTCTTGGTAGGGGCGTGAGCTGTGCTGCTGGGCTTGGGCATGTGGTGCTGGCAAGAAGGCGGCAGGAAGTGGCGATAGCGTGGTGGTGCGGCTGGGGGTGCAGGCGGCCTTAAATGACGCTGCTTTGTTTTTCCTCGGGAGTGGAACCGTTTGGTGTGTCCTGGGCGCAGGGCTTGCGTGCTGGAGGAGAGCAGGAGAGGGAAAGAAGGAGCGGTGGTGTGTCATTTGTGGCTTCCTTTGCAGGTGTTCCGTCGGCCGCAGGAGCGGAGCAGGAGGACGAGAGCGACTCTCCCTGGGATTCCGAGGTGCTTTGTGTGAGGGGCGCGGTGGGTTGCCCGTGGGGGGAAGTGGGCGGGAGCTTGCCTTGGACGTGGGCCCTAGCAGGGATGAGGCTCAGTTGCCGCTTGTGGTGGCTGCGCCACAGGTTTGTTCCTGTGAACTGGAGCAGCCTGTGCTCCGTGCAAGCGGTTTGGCGAGGACTGTGCCTAAGTGGGGTGTGCTAATGTCGTGGGTGTGGCAGCAAGTGGCCTTTGAGTTGGATTTCTCGAGTGCTACTGAAAGAGAGAAGGTTCTGGTTCTGTGCGTGCTTGGAAGGGTTGCTGCTGCTTTGCCAGGTTATGCAGTGAAAGGAGCGTGTTTGGGACCGTGCAGCCAAGTACTAAGGACAGCAGCAGAGTGGGCGTAGGCTTGGAGGGAGCGCAGTTGGGGGTTGGAGAGTGGAAGTGAGGGCCCAGGGGGAGGTTTGCCTCAGGTTGTTGGAGAAGCAGGCAGCTGTCGGTCTTTGTTGGTGCAGAGGAGGGGGGAAGGATGTGTGTGCTGCTGAGTATTGCCGTGTAGGGGAAGCTGGAGTGCGGGTAGTGCTTCTCAGGGGCTTTAGGGAAAGGGAGCAGGGCGTTTGTGAGCTTAGGCATTGCCGTCCCTTCAACTACGTTCTCCTGGAGGCTGCTTGTTTCTGTTCTTTCTAAGCGTGCGGGCCGATCTCTTTTAGGACGACTCACCGGAAAGGAAGGGAGAGGAGGCTCCTGGTGGTGCCCAAGTGGCGGCTGCTGCAGGAGCCCCTGCTGGTGTGAGAGGTGAGTTTCTACACATGGAGGGGCTTTGTTTCTTTGCTCTTTGGGCTGGGTGAATGAAGTGAAATGGCGATCTGCCTGTGCGAGGGTAGAGCACGCAGGTAGGCGCTGGGCAGGCAATGGCGGGGAGGGGGGAAGGGAACGTAGCTGGAGGGAGATGTTTTGTGGTAGTGCTAGGGAAGGAGGGTTGTTTCTTGGTGCCTTCCTGCGGGTGGGAGGGTGTTTGGCTAGTGCTTTGCGGGTTGCTCCTGTAGCGTGCCGAGGGATTGTGAAGGGCCAACTCTGGAGCTGCAGTTTGGAGGGGAGATGCCGGCAGAGCTGCGTAGTCGGCGACTGTGGCATGGCAGAGCCTTGTTTGGATGCTGGCCGGGCATGTGTTGGGCGTTCTTGGTAGGGGCGTGAGCTGTGCTGCTGGGCTTGGGCATGTGGTGCTGGCAAGAAGGCGGCAGGAAGTGGCGATAGCGTGGTGGTGCGGCTGGGGGTGCAGGCGGCCTTAAATGACGCTGCTTTGTTTTTCCTCGGGAGTGGAACCGTTTGGTGTGTCCTGGGCGCAGGGCTTGCGTGCTGGAGGAGAGCAGGAGAGGGAAAGAAGGAGCGGTGGTGTGTCATTTGTGGCTTCCTTTGCAGGTGTTCCGTCGGCCGCAGGAGCGGAGCAGGAGGACGAGAGCGACTCTCCCTGGGATTCCGAGGTGCTTTGTGTGAGGGGCGCGGTGGGTTGCCCGTGGGGGGAAGTGGGCGGGAGCTTGCCTTGGACGTGGGCCCTAGCAGGGATGAGGCTCAGTTGCCGCTTGTGGTGGCTGCGCCACAGGTTTGTTCCTGTGAACTGGAGCAGCCTGTGCTCCGTGCAAGCGGTTTGGCGAGGACTGTGCCTAAGTGGGGTGTGCTAATGTCGTGGGTGTGGCAGCAAGTGGCCTTTGAGTTGGATTTCTCGAGTGCTACTGAAAGAGAGAAGGTTCTGGTTCTGTGCGTGCTTGGAAGGGTTGCTGCTGCTTTGCCAGGTTATGCAGTGAAAGGAGCGTGTTTGGGACCGTGCAGCCAAGTACTAAGGACAGCAGCAGAGTGGGCGTAGGCTTGGAGGGAGCGCAGTTGGGGGTTGGAGAGTGGAAGTGAGGGCCCAGGGGGAGGTTTGCCTCAGGTTGTTGGAGAAGCAGGCAGCTGTCGGTCTTTGTTGGTGCAGAGGAGGGGGGAAGGATGTGTGTGCTGCTGAGTATTGCCGTGTAGGGGAAGCTGGAGTGCGGGTAGTGCTTCTCAGGGGCTTTAGGGAAAGGGAGCAGGGCGTTTGTGAGCTTAGGCATTGCCGTCCCTTCAACTACGTTCTCCTGGAGGCTGCTTGTTTCTGTTCTTTCTAAGCGTGCGGGCCGATCTCTTTTAGGACGACTCACCGGAAAGGAAGGGAGAGGAGGCTCCTGGTGGTGCCCAAGTGGCGGCTGCTGCAGGAGCCCCTGCTGGTGTGAGAGGTGAGTTTCTACACATGGAGGGGCTTTGTTTCTTTGCTCTTTGGGCTGGGTGAATGAAGTGAAATGGCGATCTGCCTGTGCGAGGGTAGAGCACGCAGGTAGGCGCTGGGCAGGCAATGGCGGGGAGGGGGGAAGGGAACGTAGCTGGAGGGAGATGTTTTGTGGTAGTGCTAGGGAAGGAGGGTTGTTTCTTGGTGCCTTCCTGCGGGTGGGAGGGTGTTTGGCTAGTGCTTTGCGGGTCGCTCCTGTAGCGTGCCGAGGGATTGTGAAGGGCCAACTCTGGAGCTGCAGTTTGGAGGGGAGATGCCGGCAGAGCTGCGTAGTCGGCGACTGTGGCATGGCAGAGCCTTGTTTGGATGCTGGCCGAGCATGTGTTGGGCGTTCTTGGTAGGGGCGTGAGCTGTGCTGCTGGGCTTGGGCATGTGGTGCTGGCAAGAAGGCGGCAGGAAGTGGCGATAGCGTGGTGGTGCGGCTGGGGGTGCAGGCGGCCTTAAATGACGCTGCTTTGTTTTTCCTCGGGAGTGGAACCGTTTGGTGTGTCCTGGGCGCAGGGCTTGCGTGCTGGAGGAGAGCAGGAGAGGGAAAGAAGGAGCGGTGGTGTGTCATTTGTGGCTTCCTTTGCAGGTGTTCCGTCGGCCGCAGGAGCGGAGCAGGAGGACGAGAGCGACTCTCCCTGGGATTCCGAGGTGCTTTGTGTGAGGGGCGCGGTGGGTTGCCCGTGGGGGGAAGTGGGCGGGAGCTTGCCTTGGACGTGGGCCCTAGCAGGGATGAGGCTCAGTTGCCGCTTGTGGTGGCTGCGCCACAGGTTTGTTCCTGTGAACTGGAGCAGCCTGTGCTCCGTGCAAGCGGTTTGGCGAGGACTGTGCCTAAGTGGGGTGTGCTAATGTCGTGGGTGTGGCAGCAAGTGGCCTTTGAGTTGGATTTCTCGAGTGCTACTGAAAGAGAGAAGGTTCTGGTTCTGTGCGTGCTTGGAAGGGTTGCTGCTGCTTTGCCAGGTTATGCAGTGAAAGGAGCGTGTTTGGGACCGTGCAGCCAAGTACTAAGGACAGCAGCAGAGTGGGCGTAGGCTTGGAGGGAGCGCAGTTGGGGGTTGGAGAGTGGAAGTGAGGGCCCAGGGGGAGGTTTGCCTCAGGTTGTTGGAGAAGCAGGCAGCTGTCGGTCTTTGTTGGTGCAGAGGAGGGGGGAAGGATGTGTGTGCTGCTGAGTATTGCCGTGTAGGGGAAGCTGGAGTGCGGGTAGTGCTTCTCAGGGGCTTTAGGGAAAGGGAGCAGGGCGTTTGTGAGCTTAGGCATTGCCGTCCCTTCAACTACGTTCTCCTGGAGGCTGCTTGTTTCTGTTCTTTCTAAGCGTGCGGGCCGATCTCTTTTAGGACGACTCACCGGAAAGGAAGGGAGAGGAGGCTCCTGGTGGTGCCCAAGTGGCGGCTGCTGCAGGAGCCCCTGCTGGTGTGAGAGGTGAGTTTCTACACATGGAGGGGCTTTGTTTCTTTGCTCTTTGGGCTGGGTGAATGAAGTGAAATGGCGATCTGCCTGTGCGAGGGTAGAGCACGCAGGTAGGCGCTGGGCAGGCAATGGCGGGGAGGGGGGAAGGGAACGTAGCTGGAGGGAGATGTTTTGTGGTAGTGCTAGGGAAGGAGGGTTGTTTCTTGGTGCCTTCCTGCGGGTGGGAGGGTGTTTGGCTAGTGCTTTGCGGGTTGCTCCTGTAGCGTGCCGAGGGATTGTGAAGGGCCAACTCTGGAGCTGCAGTTTGGAGGGGAGATGCCGGCAGAGCTGCGTAGTCGGCGACTGTGGCATGGCAGAGCCTTGTTTGGATGCTGGCCGAGCATGTGTTGGGCGTTCTTGGTAGGGGCGTGAGCTGTGCTGCTGGGCTTGGGCATGTGGTGCTGGCAAGAAGGCGGCAGGAAGTGGCGATAGCGTGGTGGTGCGGCTGGGGGTGCAGGCGGCCTTAAATGACGCTGCTTTGTTTTTCCTCGGGAGTGGAACCGTTTGGTGTGTCCTGGGCGCAGGGCTTGCGTGCTGGAGGAGAGCAGGAGAGGGAAAGAAGGAGCGGTGGTGTGTCATTTGTGGCTTCCTTTGCAGGTGTTCCGTCGGCCGCAGGAGCGGAGCAGGAGGACGAGAGCGACTCTCCCTGGGATTCCGAGGTGCTTTGTGTGAGGGGCGCGGTGGGTTGCCCGTGGGGGGAAGTGGGCGGGAGCTTGCCTTGGACGTGGGCCCTAGCAGGGATGAGGCTCAGTTGCCGCTTGTGGTGGCTGCGCCACAGGTTTGTTCCTGTGAACTGGAGCAGCCTGTGCTCCGTGCAAGCGGTTTGGCGAGGACTGTGCCTAAGTGGGGTGTGCTAATGTCGTGGGTGTGGCAGCAAGTGGCCTTTGAGTTGGATTTCTCGAGTGCTACTGAAAGAGAGAAGGTTCTGGTTCTGTGCGTGCTTGGAAGGGTTGCTGCTGCTTTGCCAGGTTATGCAGTGAAAGGAGCGTGTTTGGGACCGTGCAGCCAAGTACTAAGGACAGCAGCAGAGTGGGCGTAGGCTTGGAGGGAGCGCAGTTGGGGGTTGGAGAGTGGAAGTGAGGGCCCAGGGGGAGGTTTGCCTCAGGTTGTTGGAGAAGCAGGCAGCTGTCGGTCTTTGTTGGTGCAGAGGAGGGGGGAAGGATGTGTGTGCTGCTGAGTATTGCCGTGTAGGGGAAGCTGGAGTGCGGGTAGTGCTTCTCAGGGGCTTTAGGGAAAGGGAGCAGGGCGTTTGTGAGCTTAGGCATTGCCGTCCCTTCAACTACGTTCTCCTGGAGGCTGCTTGTTTCTGTTCTTTCTAAGCGTGCGGGCCGATCTCTTTTAGGACGACTCACCGGAAAGGAAGGGAGAGGAGGCTCCTGGTGGTGCCCAAGTGGCGGCTGCTGCAGGAGCCCCTGCTGGTGTGAGAGGTGAGTTTCTACACATGGAGGGGCTTTGTTTCTTTGCTCTTTGGGCTGGGTGAATGAAGTGAAATGGCGATCTGCCTGTGCGAGGGTAGAGCACGCAGGTAGGCGCTGGGCAGGCAATGGCGGGGAGGGGGGAAGGGAACGTAGCTGGAGGGAGATGTTTTGTGGTAGTGCTAGGGAAGGAGGGTTGTTTCTTGGTGCCTTCCTGCGGGTGGGAGGGTGTTTGGCTAGTGCTTTGCGGGTTGCTCCTGTAGCGTGCCGAGGGATTGTGAAGGGCCAACTCTGGAGCTGCAGTTTGGAGGGGAGATGCCGGCAGAGCTGCGTAGTCGGCGACTGTGGCATGGCAGAGCCTTGTTTGGATGCTGGCCGAGCATGTGTTGGGCGTTCTTGGTAGGGGCGTGAGCTGTGCTGCTGGGCTTGGGCATGTGGTGCTGGCAAGAAGGCGGCAGGAAGTGGCGATAGCGTGGTGGTGCGGCTGGGGGTGCAGGCGGCCTTAAATGACGCTGCTTTGTTTTTCCTCGGGAGTGGAACCGTTTGGTGTGTCCTGGGCGCAGGGCTTGCGTGCTGGAGGAGAGCAGGAGAGGGAAAGAAGGAGCGGTGGTGTGTCATTTGTGGCTTCCTCTGCAGGTGTTCCGTCGGCCGCAGGAGCGGAGCAGGAGGACGAGAGCGACTCTCCCTGGGATTCCGAGGTGCTTTGTGTGAGGGGCGCGGTGGGTTGCCCGTGGGGGGAAGTGGGCGGGAGCTTGCCTTGGACGTGGGCCCTAGCAGGGATGAGGCTCAGTTGCCGCTTGTGGTGGCTGCGCCACAGGTTTGTTCCTGTGAACTGGAGCAGCCTGTGCTCCGTGCAAGCGGTTTGGCGAGGACTGTGCCTAAGTGGGGTGTGCTAATGTCGTGGGTGTGGCAGCAAGTGGCCTTTGAGTTGGATTTCTCGAGTGCTACTGAAAGAGAGAAGGTTCTGGTTCTGTGCGTGCTTGGAAGGGTTGCTGCTGCTTTGCCAGGTTATGCAGTGAAAGGAGCGTGTTTGGGACCGTGCAGCCAAGTACTAAGGACAGCAGCAGAGTGGGCGTAGGCTTGGAGGGAGCGCAGTTGGGGGTTGGAGAGTGGAAGTGAGGGCCCAGGGGGAGGTTTGCCTCAGGTTGTTGGAGAAGCAGGCAGCTGTCGGTCTTTGTTGGTGCAGAGGAGGGGGGAAGGATGTGTGTGCTGCTGAGTATTGCCGTGTAGGGGAAGCTGGAGTGCGGGTAGTGCTTCTCAGGGGCTTTAGGGAAAGGGAGCAGGGCGTTTGTGAGCTTAGGCATTGCCGTCCCTTCAACTACGTTCTCCTGGAGGCTGCTTGTTTCTGTTCTTTCTAAGCGTGCGGGCCGATCTCTTTTAGGACGACTCACCGGAAAGGAAGGGAGAGGAGGCTCCTGGTGGTGCCCAAGTGGCGGCTGCTGCAGGAGCCCCTGCTGGTGTGAGAGGTGAGTTTCTACACATGGAGGGGCTTTGTTTCTTTGCTCTTTGGGCTGGGTGAATGAAGTGAAATGGCGATCTGCCTGTGCGAGGGTAGAGCACGCAGGTAGGCGCTGGGCAGGCAATGGCGGGGAGGGGGGAAGGGAACGTAGCTGGAGGGAGATGTTTTGTGGTAGTGCTAGGGAAGGAGGGTTGTTTCTTGGTGCCTTCCTGCGGGTGGGAGGGTGTTTGGCTAGTGCTTTGCGGGTTGCTCCTGTAGCGTGCCGAGGGATTGTGAAGGGCCAACTCTGGAGCTGCAGTTTGGAGGGGAGATGCCGGCAGAGCTGCGTAGTCGGCGACTGTGGCATGGCAGAGCCTTGTTTGGATGCTGGCCGAGCATGTGTTGGGCGTTCTTGGTAGGGGCGTGAGCTGTGCTGCTGGGCTTGGGCATGTGGTGCTGGCAAGAAGGCGGCAGGAAGTGGCGATAGCGTGGTGGTGCGGCTGGGGGTGCAGGCGGCCTTAAATGACGCTGCTTTGTTTTTCCTCGGGAGTGGAACCGTTTGGTGTGTCCTGGGCGCAGGGCTTGCGTGCTGGAGGAGAGCAGGAGAGGGAAAGAAGGAGCGGTGGTGTGTCATTTGTGGCTTCCTTTGCAGGTGTTCCGTCGGCCGCAGGAGCGGAGCAGGAGGACGAGAGCGACTCTCCCTGGGATTCCGAGGTGCTTTGTGTGAGGGGCGCGGTGGGTTGCCCGTGGGGGGAAGTGGGCGGGAGCTTGCCTTGGACGTGGGCCCTAGCAGGGATGAGGCTCAGTTGCCGCTTGTGGTGGCTGCGCCACAGGTTTGTTCCTGTGAACTGGAGCAGCCTGTGCTCCGTGCAAGCGGTTTGGCGAGGACTGTGCCTAAGTGGGGTGTGCTAATGTCGTGGGTGTGGCAGCAAGTGGCCTTTGAGTTGGATTTCTCGAGTGCTACTGAAAGAGAGAAGGTTCTGGTTCTGTGCGTGCTTGGAAGGGTTGCTGCTGCTTTGCCAGGTTATGCAGTGAAAGGAGCGTGTTTGGGACCGTGCAGCCAAGTACTAAGGACAGCAGCAGAGTGGGCGTAGGCTTGGAGGGAGCGCAGTTGGGGGCTCTGATAGGGCTGTTATACTTCCAGAGCCTGCGTTCCTTGACGGCCTGCCAGAGTCCCGAAGCAGCAGTGAATCTGCAGGTAATGCTTGAGCGGCAATCCGAGTTGTGCTTGGGCGGTCCTGCATTTGAAATGCAGTTTGTGGGTGAAGTGTTTCTGGAGATTGCTTGCCCCACTCTCTGCTTGTTTGTGTTGTCGCTCACCTAGGTGTCTGCAAAGGAGGGAGGAGAGCGTGAAGGACGCGAGGCTGCTGCAACACAGACTGATTTTCAGTGTGACGGACAGGTGAGGAGCTGTGTTGAAGAGCTGTGGAGATGTTAGCCTAGAGCGAGGTGTTATTCCCAAAAGAGCGCAGGCGGAAGACCGCAGAGAGTAGCAGATGTGAAATATACTTTAGATGTATATTATCTTGGGGCTCGCTCTGAAGAAGGCTGTTGTGAGTGAAAAGAAGAAGGTAGTGCATGCTCCTGCCCTTTTTGTGAGGCTCACGGCACAATCTTTCCTCAGGCGATGGGCGCAGAGCTGCCGGCGGAGGTTGCTGATGCTCCTGGAAAGCAGTTGCTTCCAGAAGGTTCACTTGAAGTTCCAAAGGTTTCCTGCGGTGAGCTGCAGGGAGACAAGTTGCGGTTGCAAGAGGAACTGGCCAGGGTGAAAGCCAAGGTAGGCAAAGCCTGTAGCGGCCTGCATGACTGTGAGGAGGTGTTTTTCCCCTGTAAACGATGGGGAAAAGCCCTTGTTGAGGCTGTAGGGTAGTAGTGCAGTGGTGTCCCTTCTGTTGCCTTCCCTTCTTCCCGCCGCTGCCCCATGGTGGCAAACAGACCAAGCGCGTCAGGGAGCTGCCCTTTCAAGCGTGAGGGGCCAAGCAGTGTGTTGGGAGCAGCCTCCTGGTGGGTAGGTGTGACCCAAGCAGTTTGTTGTCTCTCCGAACCCGCCTGAGCTTTGAGGTGGACCTGAAGGTGACAGTGGGTGAGCTCCGGGTGCCCTGAGAGTGCTGCGTGTTTTCCTGTGGAGGCAGCTGTACTCTTTGTCTATATTTGGCTGTGTGTGTAGAGCTTTGGTTCCTTCTTTGTAGCTGGTCAAATGCCTGCGAAGGTGACAGTCTGTGTTCTGGGGGGGGTGCAGCTCTTGAAGGGGTGCGATCCTTCTTCATGGTTTGCGCTCGCACACGCAGCGCTGGTTGCTAGGTGGGGTTTTTGCGCTGTGTACGGGAAGCAGCATGTCAGGCAGGTGCTGTGACTTGTCCTGTTCCCTGACTGTAGGAGGAACTTGACCTCCTAACCTAGCTGCCCGGAGAAGGCTGTGGGTTGACCCTAGTGCTGAGCTTTTTCTGTAGAAAACATCTTGGCCATCTTGTGGCTGCATAATGCAAATGTGCCGCAAAGTGCTATAGTTGCTGCAGGGCCCTGGGGATGAACCTGTAGTTAGTAAGCATTAGGATCCCGAAATGCTAATTCACTTCCAAGTTGTTTTTGGAGGCGTTCAGAGCTACTGACTTGCTTTCCGTTCACTACGCCCACCGCTGCCACCAACACAAGTACGGAGTTGAAGGAAGGAGTGTAGGGACCGGCTTTCCACCAGTTGTGTAAGAATAAGGTATAGCAGCCTGGGCAGCGTTGGACTAGAAGTCTTTGTGATTGTGGTCGTTATCCTGGAGTTGGGAAGTGCCAGCAGGAGAAGGGAGAGCCTTTGCAGTAATGCTTCCCATGGGGGAGCAAGGAGCTGGATGCTAGGAGCGTCCCGAGTCATGGGAAGGAGTAGGATTGGTGTTGCAGCTGCGTTTGGTCAGCTGGTAGGAAATTGAGATGGGGATGGGAGAGGCCGGTATGAAAGTGGAAGGAGCAACGTGGTTCTGGAGAGTCGAAGCAGTGGAGTCGTCTGTCTGAAAGCGAAGCTGACTAGCGTGGGTCCTGGTTGTGGTTTTACAGTTGCAGGCGTTGGAAGAGCAGCGTGTTCAGGCTGAGCGTTGTGTTCAGGGTTTGAAGACGGCCCTGGCAGAGAAACAGAGGGAAGCGACAGCTTCTTCCCGGCAACTGCAAGACCTTCTGGAAGCCTCTTTGGGAGGCGTTAGCCTAAAAGACCTGGAGGAACGAGTGGGACGGTAAGGAAGTGGCACAGTGCAGCAAGGCTTTGCTTTGTGGGCTGGTGTAACAGCAACAGGATGGCCTTGTTGCATCTCAGCAAGTCAGTACACGATTTTGGGAGAGGCTTTTGCTTTGGACTGTGTGATTTGTCGCTGTTGTGCCAGTGTTGGTGCTCCTGTGGATTTCCATAACGAGGCCTGTGTTTCTTTTCAAGACTTGAACTGGAAAACGCCCGGCTGGAAGACACAGGGCAGCAGCAGGCAGCTAGACTCGAAGCTCTTCAGAAAGAGCTGCACGCCTCTGCCTCTGTAAGCTAGTCCTAGCCTTCCTGTTTCATGAGCTACTGTGCGCAGTTGTGTGTGTATGTATGCGGGGGCGTTTTTCGGAAGAGATTTTCCTGGGGAGCCTCGGGGAAATCATTCCCTGCAGGCTGCAGGCGATGGGCTGCTGTTGGTGCGCTCGCAGGCTTTCTGGTTTTGTGCGCTCCTCTGCTGAGTCTTACTTAACAGTGTTTGAGGTAAGGGTTTGGCACTTGTGCACCGGTGTGAATGGTTGCTGCTTTGTACCGGTGGTGGTGCTTAAGCCGTGTGGCAGCAGCACTTGAGCTGTTGCTGCCTTAAAGGCGTTCTGCAAGTGAACTTGTGGAACGTCCTTGGTGCCAAGCACGTCGTTGCCAAGTCTTAAGTGGCCTCCTCAGGCTGTGCCAAGAATTCCATTGCCCGCTGGTCGCTGAAGATCCCCCTGGAGCTTTAAATTAAGCTGTGCTCTGCCCGGATGGGGATACCTAATTACCGTTGGCTATTAGCGGAGGGCCTGAGGAAGGTGTTCTCCAGTGTGCGTGGCACCTTTGCCCCCGTGAGCCCCTCGCTAGTAGCGGGTGGTCTTTGCTTTAGTGGGGGTGGGGGGGAGGGTGGTGTGGGGGAGAGAGGGGTGGCAGGCACCAGTTTCTGTCCCTCGGTCTTAGCCTGGGTGGTGGAAATATTGAAGTGCTGCAGTTGGCGTGGGATTCCGTCCGCTGGAGTTGTGGGGCCGGCCCTCGGCTAGCAGAGAGAGATGTCCTGCGGCACCTTTGTGAGGAAGGCTGTGCGCACCTAGTGCTTCTAGGTGCCGTGAGTGAGTCGTGTGTGCCATTTCTTCTTCCTGTCCGGAAAGCGTGAGAGCGGAAGAAGGCCAGGGAAGGAGCTGGCAGAGTGGAAACAACCCGCAGAAGCCCGCCTGGAGGAAGAAATGAAGAAAAACATTGCACTGCAGAAAGAATGCAACAGGTAACAGCCTTTGAGTACTTGTAAGAGCTGTCGAATGAGCGGGGAGTCAGGCGTTATGTACCTTGCCCCTGCGATTCCGAGTACGTATCTGTTGGTGAGCGAGCTCAAGGCTTGCGTTGGGTCTTGCAAGTGGCTTCTGTAGGGGAGCGTGCGGTTTTAGGTAGGTGGAAGTGCAGGCAGGAGGGCAGTTGTCCTGGGAAGAGAGGGAGGGCGGGAGGGCAGGAAGAAGTCGCTTGTGTCTTGTGCCTGTTGTCAGGCAGAGGGAGAAGCTTCATGGGAGCAGATGAAATGTTGACTGGGCAAGTGATGTGTGGGAGGGGAATGATGTGGGTGGGTGGGTTGGTGTGGTGTTTTGGCTTGGTGTCTTGTTCTGGAAGTGCTGGTCTGTCCGCCATGGTGCAAATGAAGTAAGCCCCGCACCGTATGCGTGGTGCTTAGGGAAGCGCATGCGTAAAGGCGGACTGTGCTTGGGCTTCCTACTTTACTTGCTAATGTGCTGTGCAGGTCGAAGAGGCTTCTGGAGAAAGCTATGAAGAAAGTGAGGGCGTACGAGAGGCGGGCGCGAGAGTCCCAGATGAATTTCCCGGGCGAAAGGGAGGACCCGTGTTCGGGAAGGGGCAGAGAAGTTGCTAAATTAAGAACAAAGGTGAGCTTTGGTTGGCTTGTTGTGGTGCTTGTTTTGGAAAGCTGTAAGATTCTTTTCCTGGCTGTTGGGTTGTGGTGTTAATTATGTGGTGGCCGTGTTTTGAAAAGAACGGCTGTCTCTTACGGTCCCTGAAAAAGCCTGTGTAATCCTTTGGGAAGTGAAGAGGCGTTGCGATAGCGGGGCACTTGTGAGCCTGGGTCTTTCTGGGCGAGAGCCCAGCTTGAAAGCTTGAGGCCCTGGCAGCATCTTTGAGGTCTGACAGATGAATTTGTGCTCTGGAAGACCGGTAAGTAGGACCATTATAAGCCTAACCACAGTATGAAAGGCAAGGACATTGGAAGCATAGGTGTGAGAGGTGTGGAAAAGGTGCGTTTCTGCAGAGAGAAGACGACGACGAGGAGGACGGCGGCAGAGTTTTAGTTGACCTTTGGGGCCTACTGAAACCCTGGCACTTCTTTGTTGATTGTCTTCTAAACTCAAACCTGTGTGTGTGCGTGTATGTAGAAAGAGATAATCATTTCTGTTTCCTTTTTCCTGAAGCTTCAGGTATACCACTGTAAACAAGTGAATACCTTGTGATTATTGTATATTGTTGTCAATATGATTACAGTTGTTATCGTTCCCGTTCATTAGTTCATTAAACTTGGTTACTTACCTGTTACAATAGTAAACTCATTCCTAAGGAGTAGGGACACCTACACTACCAGCCGACCCTGTTTAGTGTCGGGAGCCCGCCGAATTACCTTACCAGGGCAAAATGCCTCTCAACTGGTTCGGTCGTTCTGCGGAGGCCTCCCGGCACAAACGGACACGCTCGGTGGATTGTCACAGAACTGCGTACGCTTAGACCTCTGGGTCTGCTTAGGTGAGTGAGTCCTTTCCCTGTGTGCAGGTCCGTGAGCTGTGCCGCTCCCTGGAGGCAGAGCGGAGGAAGTCGAGGCAGCTAGAGAAAGCAAACGAAGGTGCGCGAGAAGAGTTGGCTTGGCTGCATGGGAGCCGTGACAAACTGCGGAAGAGCAAGCGGCAGCTGGAAGAAGAGGTGGTTGCGCTGAGGTGTCGCTTAGAGGCCAAGATGAGGGATCAGAGGCACAGAGAAGAGGATAAAAGGGAGATTGAACAAAAGGCTGGGCAAGAGCTAAGGCAAAAACTACAGGAAGTCAATCTCTTTCTGCAGGTGAGCTCCCTTACCGCTAGTACGCGCAGTCCGTTTGTGGCTCGTCATTCATTCTTTACTGTTGTCATTTCTCGGTATGTTCTGCTTGTGCCGGTCAGTGCTGTGGGGTCATGGGCTCGTTATAGCTTCCGGAGGTTGCTGAAGGGTGCGAGCTTGTTGGATGGTTGTCCTCAGGCATTCTGAGATGTGGTGAATAATCTTCTTTACGCACCTCGGTCACTGGCGAATCTGTAACAGCGCCAAGAAAGAGGAGAATTGCAAGTGGACTAGTGTCTTAGAGAGACAGAGGTGGCTTAGTACTAGCTCTGATTCAAAACAAAACAAAGCAAAGCAAAAAGTTGCGCTGAGAGCCGGTTCCTTTCTGAACCAAAAGGATGATGTAATGGGGTGCTTTTGGGTTTTGCCCTTGATTGTAGAGGGCAGTGAGGAGGCCCAGTTGGCTCCCTGGGTGAGGTTGTGCTCTTCAAAGTGGGTGTGTGAAAGTGACTGGGGGGAATGATCTCTTTTTCTTTCCTGGGGGTTGAAACTGCATTATCTGCTTCAGACACAGGCAGCCGCCCAGGACCGAGCGGAACAACTAAGAGCCGCTTCTGCAGCTTCCGCAGTAGGCCGACTGCAGCAGAGAGTTAGGCATTTAGAATATGAATTGGCTCTCACAAAACGCCTGCAGTGAGAGAGCGCTAACGAGAGGCTTGCGGAAGCTGCTGCTGCTGCGCAATGCTATGAGCCCTGCAGAAGCCACTCTCTGGCAACGAACCCGGTGGGCAGCGCTTCCTCTGTGACGGAGAGAGTGGAAGCTCATATGGCTGAGGTAAGGCATTGGGAATACCTGTTATTCTCAAGCTGAAAATGAGCATCCATTCCTAGCTCCACCGCACCCAATCTAGGAGTCTAAACACGCCTGCTGACCCTCAGAGCGCTGCAACCTCGGCAAAAGCTCTGGTCCGGGCGCGCCCCAGAATTAGCAGTCCGTGTGACGGCACGTTCCTCACAGCGTGGTGAGCAGCGTGCCCTGAGGTTTGGGAAGGGCATGCCGAGAGTGGGCAAGGGAGCACGTGATTCTTCACAAAACGCCGTGATCCGTTCCCCTCCTTTGCACAGAGTGGGGGTGTGGAGAAGCTCTCGAGTTGGGGATTGCTTTGTGAGACAGTTAATGCCATAGAGTAATGGGAATGCTGGGCCGTGGTGGACAAAGACTTTCTCTGTACTGGGGGTGATGTTTCCAGTGTTTATTCCCATGTTGCAGTTGGCTTGAGAAGCTAATGCTACAAGAATGTAGCTCCTGAGGCCTTAAGGGTATCTTGTCTGTACTTGCAGGTGCGGCGGGAATGGTCAAAAATATCGCTGAAGAACTTGAGCAAGGTAATCTGTCAGGATCTGTTAGCGGTGTTACCAAGGAAGAGGACGGTTCCTCCATTTTGAACACAACTACTGGAAAGCTGCCAAGCTCCTGTGCTAAGCACAGTTGTTTTCTACTAGTAAGCTTTCCAACCTAGAGCTCTGCGAGGCAACTTGCTGCTTATGCAAATAACAGTCGTACAGAGTCGTCTGCAGTTGCCTTTAGATCACAGAGAGGAAAAGCGGCCTATGCGCACGTTCAGCCCCTGCCCCCGAGCCCCGAGCAATTCCACCTCTTCAGGATAATTGTTTCTCCAGAGTTGTGGCTTGGCGGTGACTGGGCCTGTTGCAAAGCAGGTAGCCCCTGAGAGCAATTCGAATTCTTCTGTCCCAGTAGCCTTTACTCTCCTAGCGAGTGGCCAGCCGTTGCGCTAGAGCTCTTTCCGTTTGCTAGGACGGACACAAATCCGTGGCATTGAATCCGTTTGCATTGTGACTGGAGTTGCCTGTCTCCTGGGAGTAATAAGGTTTGTTTGCTTTGGGGACCTTTTCCTACTGCAACACTAACATAGGGCATTTTCTCCCCTCCCGCTCTCGCCCCGCCCCTTCCCCAGCAATGGCTGAGCTGAATGGCTGGATCGGCTGGAGCTTCTCCCTGGGCATCTACTGAAGGATCTTCAGAAAACGTAGACCAGGAGCCGCTTTCCAGGGCAACGCAAGAGTGCCGCGATGTTTTGACAGCCCCGTTCCAGAGAGCTAAGAGTGGTTATCCTGAGACTACTACCTCCTGACAGAGGGACTCGCGTTACCAGGCTGTGAGGAAAAGCAACCCTTGCCACTGTTTTTGTACGAGTGCAACAGTGCGGTGTAGCCAATAATAATAACGTGCGGTCTTTAACTGCAAGTATTGTGTTCCAACTGGGTATTTAATAAATGTTGTAATCTAGTAGGTGTCTCCGTTTTATTCTGTTCCCCTTCCTGACTTTGCCTGCCCTGCGCATATGCCTGTCCCCTCTGCTCGTGTCTCTTATGGAGTAGTACGTGTTGCATTGCTGCCAAATGGTGGATGCTGGTGGAAGTCTGGCCTGCTGCGGCACTTGCGGGCGAGGGCTGCGTTTTGTCCCAGGCTTGGAGTTGTTCAGCGCTAGGCAGCACGGACGATGGAAGTCATGTTTCTGAAGGCCTAGCCAGGCTTTCTTCCTGGGCAGGCGCTTAGCCCTTCTGCCTCGCGCTGGTCTGGCCAAAAGTCACTTATGCAGACAGCTCCAGGCCTGAGGGCAGAGAGGCCGTTTGTCCAAGGGAGAGCTCTGCTCTGCTCTGCTCCCTCCAGCTGGCTTCCCAGCTGCTCCTTCAGCCTGTCCTGGCAGCCAGGCCAAGGGCCAGCATGCAGACTGTGTGTTTTTCCTCAGCGGGGGCTGGAAGCACGAGTGTGTGAAGACAGGGGCCTCGATCGTGCCCAGGTGCAGCCCTTGGCGGTTCCCCTTGTTGAACTTGACAAGGTGCCCGGTTGCCTCACGTCTCGCTCGTAGCGGGGCACTGGACTCTTGCTGCCTTTGAGAACGATGCTTCCTGTGGTCTGGGCAGAAGGGAGGGCGAGAGCTTCTGGTAGCCAGGAAAGGTTGCAAAGCCCGCCGGTCTGGAAGGCTGTTGCATCCGCTTGCAGTCTGCAAAGGGCAAAGGGGTTATGGAAGTTCTCTGCCCTGCAGCATGACTGGCAAAGCGGAACCGCTGTTCAGTGCTGGGCACTTGCTCTTCTCTCTGCAAAGCAAAAGCAGGTGCGGAACGCCTCTGAAGTGCCTTCGCTTTGGGTTGTCCTGTTGCCAAACTCTGAGAGGAACTGTTTTCCAGTGGTTCCCTGCCTGCTTCTGTCCTGCTGGGTGTCAGGGAGAGGTGAAAGTTCTTGGCCGCCGGAGAAGCAGCACTGAAATTCAGCGCTGGCATCTGGCATGACAGGAGCTGGTAGCGCTTACAAGGCGGGTACAAGGCAAAGTGCCGTCTGTTCTGGCCCCTGCACTAGAGGAGAGGGATGGAGCTACTGGAGCGAGTGCAGCGAAGGGCTACTAAGATGATTAAGGGACTGGAGTAGCTCTCATACGAGGAAAGGCTGAGAGAGCTGGGATTGTTCAGCCTGCAGAAGAGAAGACCGCGCATCAGTGTGTAGGCAGGATGCGAAGGGAGGGTGTAAAGAAGTCGGAGGCAGACTCTTCTCAGCGGTGCCTAGCGGTAGGACGAGGGGCAAGGGGCACAAACTGAAACACAGGCCGTCCTGTCTGAACAGGAGGAAAAAGTTCTTTGCTGTGAGGGGTGACTGAGCCCTGGAAGAGGTTGCCCAGAGAGCTTGTGGAGTCTCCGTCCTCGGAGATGTTCACAAGCCGTCTGGCTAGGGTCCTGGGCCAACTACTTGAGGTGATCCTGCTTGAGTAGGGGGGCTGGCCGAGACGATCTCCAGAGGTGCCTTCCAACCTCAAACGTCCTGTGGTTCTGTGACAAGCAGGAGAAGCGGGCGACCGGGCATCTAGTCAAGTTCGACAAGGGGAACTGTCCAGGGCTGCACCTGGGGACAAACAGCCCCTGTGCCCTGGGGCAGGCTGGGGGCTACTGCCAGGAAAGCAGCTGGGCAGAGGAAGGCCTGGGGGTGCAGGTGGGCAGCAAGGAGTCAGCAATGGTTAGAGAAAGAAATCGTAACCACGTTTTAATCGTTTTGACAATAACTTTCTGCCAAAGGGAGCAATCGCCCTCCAGCCTCTCGCTGTGGTCTCTGCTAACAGCTGGAGCGATCCGCTTTCGGTGAGAGTCGCTCACCTCGCCGCAGCGCGACTCGCGGCCACTTTGGCTCCCTCCGGCACTTGGGCTTCCTACGGCGCAGCTGCAGAGCTGGGAGCCCAGAAGGACCGGCACGCTCGCGGCCTGGCCGGGCAGCAGCCAGAGCAGCCAGCTGCGGGGGTCAACCTAAGCAGTCGCCGTCTCTTCAGGCGCAACGAGCTACTTCAGCCCTGCGAGCTCGGCCAAGCGCTCGCGACGCCCGCGCCCTTAGGGAAACAGTGGGAGCGCAGGTTTGCGAGGAGCACAGTGTCCCGCACCTGGAGCAGCAGCAGCATGAATTCTTCAGGGAAATGACGGCACAGCAGAGTAAGAGCTGGAGCTGGGGGCCGCCGGGGAGGGACCCCCAACAAAGACGTCCTTCGGCCGGCCACAGCCACCCGCCGCCGCCGCCGCCCCCCCCCCCGGCCCGGCAGCGCCGCGAAGGAAGCGGCAGCTGCCCCCCGCCCGGCCGGGCCCGGCCCAGGTCCGCCCCCCGGCCCCGGGCCCGCCCCCGGGCCCGCCCCAGCCGCAGCCCCGCTCCCTCACTGCACAGCCCCGCCCCCTCGCCACCGCCCCCTCCACGCGTCACCCCGCCGCCCTGTGACGCCCCTCCGCCGCGCCCTCGCCGCGGCTGTTGCGCACGCGCGGCGCGCCCGCCACCGCCTGCGGAGCCGGTGGTCCTCGGTGCTGTCGCCGCCGTGTGCCTCGCTGCCAGCGTGGCTGCGTCGCTGTCCTCGGCCGGCGCCTCTGCCCCCGGCCCGGGGGCTCCGAGCTCGCCGGGGCTCAGCCCCGCAGCAGCTGGCCCGGGCTGCGGCCCCTGCTCGGGGCTGTCCGCCGCCCGCGTCCCCGCCGCAGCATGAAGAGGCTCTTGGGGCTCTTCGGCCAGGGCCAGGGGCAGCCGCCTTCGCCGTCGCCGTCGCCGTCGCGGTGGGCGTGCGGCAGCAGCGCACCCCTGCGCTGCGTCGGCGCTGCCTACGAGCTCCGGGAGAAGGAGCTGGGCAAGCTGCACCGCGCAGCCGCCAGCGGCGACCTGGCGCGGGTGCGGCGGCGGCGGTGGCTGCCGAGAGTCGGCCTCGACGGGCGGGACAAGGCGAAGCGGTGAGGGGCGGCGGGGGGGCGGCGGGGCGGCGTGGGGAGGGGGCGGCGTCGGCGTGAGGGGCGGCGGCGAGGGTCGGGCTGCTGCGGCGGTGCTGGCGGGGGCGGCGGGCGGCGGGGGCGTTGGCTGGTGGGTTGGAGCTGGCCTGCAGCTGGCAGGAGCGCCTTTGTGCCGGGAAGGCAGGGCCGTTTGCTTGGGCTGGCGAGGGAGTGCGGGAGGGCAGTCGGCCTTGCGCGCGCGGGGTGGGCTCGGGGCTCGGGGCTCGGAGGCCGGTTGCGTGTGTGGCCAGGCCGGAGCGGGACTTTGTTGCTGGGAGCGTGACAGGGTCGAGGGGGAAGGTTTCTGCTGTCGGGTTTGGTAGGTGTTGTGGAGGGCCCTTGGGAGCGAGCGCGTGCTGGTGCTTGCTGCAGCAGTAAGGCCGGGAAGAGGCCAGAGGGCGCGACTTCCCGGCAAGGCCAGCAGCGAGGGGATGTTCTGGTGTTATAAAAGGCACGTGCTGGGCCTGCGGCCTGCTGCTGTGGCGTGAGTGGTCCTGGCAGCAGGTGGAGGTTGCCTTGCCGTAGGCTGGAGGTGCGCAAGCCTTGCTCTTGCTTGCTGGGCTGCGTGCGTAGTGGTGTTGGAGGCAGGGAGGAGGTGCCGGGGCGGAGGGCAGCAGTTTCAGAGCGGAAGCCGGAGGCTGTCTGGGAGAAATGGGGGGCGTGGGCGCAGGGATGCACGCGCAGGGAAGGGAGCGCGGAGCTGAGGCAACGTTGTCTTCCTAAGTGGGGGCTGGGGCTGGGGCTGGGGCTGGGGCGGGGAGGGGCTTTTTCCTAGCCCCGGCGTCTCGGGCTTTGGGTGTGCAGCGGTCAGCCGCGTGACATGGGCAGGCGTGGTCTCTTCAGCTGTCTGGCCTGCGCTAAGGTAACATGCTCAATTTTTAGGACACCTCTGCATCTGGCTTGCGCTAACGGACATGCGGAGGTTGTCTTGTACTTAGTAGAGAGGAAGTGCAAGCTAAATCCTCGTGACAACTTCAAGAGATCGCCACTGATGAAGGTACGTGGGTGCTGCGGTAGGCAGGGCTTCTAAATTGCGCCCTGAGCGATGCAGCTCTTGGGTGATTCTGGAGGTAGGTCTGGGTGGAGCTTGTGGTGCGCTGGGCGCTGGCTAGGCGTGCGTTGCCTAATGTTTGGGCGCGTTGTTGTTGTCCGAGGTCGGCAAGCTGTGGGAATTCTGCCAGAGGGAAGCGTAATTGCTGGCAACGTTTCCTTGTTTCCCGTGTGGTTGGCAGGCAGTGCAGTGCCAGCACGAAGGCTGCGTCGCCATTCTGCTAGCGCATGGCGCCGACGCTAACCTTGCGGATGCTAACGGCAACACTGCCCTTCACCTGGCTGCCCTTGCTCCTAACACCTGCCTAGCAGGGCAGTTACTGGCGCACAACGCCCATCTTGATGCGCAGAATAAGGTAAGCGTGGAATTTGGGTCAGGCCGCTCCTGAGAAGAAAAAGTTGCTTTGCTTCTCTGGGTTTTTCTAACTGGAGAGGGGCGTTATGCTTTCAGATGGGATACACGCCCCTTTCTCTGGCCGTGTCCGCGCATCACGTAGAGATGGTGGAGTTCCTGCTTAGCAAAGGAGCCGACGTGCACGCTCGAGATCAGTCGGAAAGGTGAAGGGTTTGTCAAGACGGGGCGTGGGTCTCCTGAGCATTGGTGAAGTTTGCCTGGTCTGGCCGGGTAGCCGAGGGTGCTTAGCGGGGGAGACGTTTGGCCCAGGGACGTGCTGCGGCCCCTTGCAACCCGAGTTCTCGTGGGCTTCCGTGTGGTTGGCCTTGCTTTCCTCCTGCCTGTAGGAAAGGGGGAGGTGTAATTGTTTTGGGAGCAAATAGGGATGAAAGGAACGCCAGTGAAACGTCGGTGTCTCCTGATAGCTTTTGTCTCGTCTTGTGGCTGCTTTAGGACCCCTCTGATGCTTGCTGCCTCTGCTGGGGACGTGAGCATGATAGAAGTTCTTCTTGGCTATGGTGCTGACCTTTGCCAGAAAGACGTTCTTGGATGGACAGCGGAGGCTTATGCTAGGAGGTGTGGACACACTGGGTAAGTGCTTTAGGTCACGGTGAGAGTCGCTAGGCGGTCCGAATGTCCGTGTTGGTGTACGGACGTGTTTGGTAAGAGGCGCAAGGTTTAATGATGCGTGGAGACCTTTGTTGAAGGTGGGCTCAGTGGAATCTTCCGGGACGTAGCGTTCCCTGTGTCAAGTGTGAGTTGGGGAGTTGAGGAAAGCTTCCACCGCAAATCGTCTTGTTTGGTAAGTGGTGTTATGCAAGGATGTAGTTGATTATAGTGACAGTATTCCCTTTCTTTCCGCACCTACCTAGTGTTAGTGAACAGCTGGCCGACCGCGCAGCCGAGAAAAACGTGGGAGAAGCTTCTGCAGGCAGCGCAGAAAGCACGCCAGTGCTTAGCACTCGTTGCGAGGCAGGAGCTGCTGCGTTTGCGTTGGGCACACCTGCTGCGGACAGAGGAGGTAGGAGGCTTAACTGTGGAGGAGCTGAGGAGGAGAATGCCTACGGCCTTTTCTTGTGGTGGCTTGTATTGCAGCTTGGCAGGGTTCCGTCCCTCTTGCCTGTTGAGTACCCTTGCTAGGGACGGAGTAGAGACGCGCTGGTGATCCTCCTCCGTGAGGCTAGTCCTTTGGTTTTGAGGCTGTCTTTTGGTTTTGGGGGTGTTGGGTGGGAGGCTGGGTAGAGCAGGAAATACAGCGTAGTCTCTGGCATTTTGAAGCACAGGTTGGCGGGGGTGGGGGTAGAGGCAAAGAGAGCACGAGAGAGAGACCGATCTCTGCCTGTGTGGTATGAAGAGCTCGGCAGTTGGTTTCCTTCTTGTCCTGTTCAATCGCTACCAGCATTTGCTCGCTGCCTGCTCACATAGCATATTCGTGCCATGGCAGGTTTGAGGTTTGGAACGTTCGAAGGAAAGACAAGGGCAGTGTGGAATTCTTGTCCTTTTTTATTTTGCGGGGGGTGGGGGGGGCAGCGAGAATTGAGTAGGATGGGAGAAATTGGTGGTTTGGGGCATGCTTTCGTTCATGCTGTCTGGCATGACTGTTTCACTCTAGTATGGCCTGTAGAATTGTCCGTGTAACATGCTTGTCTGCATTGCTGAAAGTCGAAGGTCCGACATGCTAAGAATTAATCCTGTCAATTCATATTTGAACAGTGAGAGGTGGCTTTTCCCACGAATACTTCACGAGGTGAGACTCGAGCAGTAGCTTTTGCCAACGACCTTAACCTGCCGAAAAAGAGGGGAGATTTGAGCGAGACGGTCCTTCTTGCCTTTGCCTTTGCCTTTGCCTTTGCCTTTGCCTTTGAAGAGTGTTGGAGGCAGAGGAGAGCGATGACAGCTGTCCTGCTTCTGAGGAAGAAAAAAGCAGTTTAGCTGCCAAGGTAAAGTGCCTGCAGAAGGAGAACTGCCCGTGGAGCGACTCATTTGCAGGGCAGAGCTGTCTAGATTTGGGCAAAAGCGCGTGTCCAGGCAGGGTTGTTTTCTCCTGCCCCGTGGTCTCCTGCCTGCCAGTCTTTCAGCTGCGGTGAGCTGTTTGCTCCAAGCCTTGTAGCCGTCCGTGGCAGAGCATGCAGCAGGCTTGCGGTTGCGGGTGGGAAGAGCAGTAGGGGACAAGAAAAGCGACCGCATGGTTTTCTTCACCTGAGTCAGAGTTCTCGTCCCAAAGTTGATCAGCCTCTAGATGGCCTGTTCTTTTGTCCTCCAAGCCTTGCTCTTTGTTTCCAGTAACTTTGGTGATAGAATTCAGGCTGATATGGGGAAAAGGGCACTTGCTGTTCAAGATCTGCTGAAATGCTTCGTCTCCTGGCTCTCCTCTCTTTCGTCCTTGCCAGGTTGCTGAAGAGTGCTTGGGGGCGGGGGGAGTGGCTCAAGAGGGTCTTTTTTTCTCCTGGGGGATGGCATAGCGGTCTTGCATGGGATCTCACACCACCTGTTTCCCCTTCCTTTTGTTTCTTTTGTTTTGTTTTGGTTTGTTTTTCAGTTGAGGTGTGTGGCATTGGGGCTGTGCCATGATGAAGAAGCTGAAGAAGCCGAGTGTGGTGCAGGAGCGCACCCCGTAGTGCTGGAGATGCAGGCATGTTTATTTGCAAGCTGGTTGCCCTTGTCTCAGTGGCCTGTCAGAGACTGTGGCAGCTGTTGTGTGAGAAGAGCTAGTGTGGCATAGTAAGATGTGATGGTGGTTGGAGGAGTGAAAGTGAGGAAAGAGGGGGAGGTGAGACTACGGTAGTTTGAGAAGCAGGCAGCTGGTGGTCCCGTGAGCCCAAGGGAGGGGGAAAGGGTGTGTGTGCTGCTGGATAAGGTAACGTAGGTGAAGGCAGAGCCTGACTGTGTGTGGGCAGTGCTTCTCGGGGGGCTTTATGGAATGGGAGCAGGACGTTTGTGACATTAGGTATTGCTGTGTCCATAAGGACATCTGCAGGCCTTGTAAAAGAGGAGCGAGAAGGTTTCACTCTGTGGCTCGAGAGAGGCGAAGTATTTGGCAAAGTGTGAATGGCCTGGGCAGAGGCTGCTGTCGTGGGTGTGGCAGCAAGTGGCCTTTGAGTTGGATTTCTCGAGTGCTACTGAAAGAGAGAAGGTTCTGGTTCTGTGCGTGCTTGGAAGGGTTGCTGCTGCTTTGCCAGGTTATGCAGTGAAAGGAGCGTGTTTGGGACCGTGCAGCCAAGTACTAAGGACAGCAGCAGAGTGGGCGTAGGCTTGGAGGGAGCGCAGTTGGGGGTTGGAGAGTGGAAGTGAGGGCCCAGGGGGAGGTTTGCCTCAGGTTGTTGGAGAAGCAGGCAGCTGTCGGTCTTTGTTGGTGCAGAGGAGGGGGGAAGGATGTGTGTGCTGCTGAGTATTGCCGTGTAGGGGAAGCTGGAGTGCGGGTAGTGCTTCTCAGGGGCTTTAGGGAAAGGGAGCAGGGCGTTTGTGAGCTTAGGCATTGCCGTCCCTTCAACTACGTTCTCCTGGAGGCTGCTTGTTTCTGTTCTTTCTAAGCGTGCGGGCCGATCTCTTTTAGGACGACTCACCGGAAAGGAAGGGAGAGGAGGCTCCTGGTGGTGCCCAAGTGGCGGCTGCTGCAGGAGCCCCTGCTGGTGTGAGAGGTGAGTTTCTACACATGGAGGGGCTTTGTTTCTTTGCTCTTTGGGCTGGGTGAATGAAGTGAAATGGCGATCTGCCTGTGCGAGGGTAGAGCACGCAGGTAGGCGCTGGGCAGGCAATGGCGGGGAGGGGGGAAGGGAACGTAGCTGGAGGGAGATGTTTTGTGGTAGTGCTAGGGAAGGAGGGTTGTTTCTTGGTGCCTTCCTGCGGGTGGGAGGGTGTTTGGCTAGTGCTTTGCGGGTTGCTCCTGTAGCGTGCCGAGGGATTGTGAAGGGCCAACTCTGGAGCTGCAGTTTGGAGGGGAGATGCCGGCAGAGCTGCGTAGTCGGCGACTGTGGCATGGCAGAGCCTTGTTTGGATGCTGGCCGAGCATGTGTTGGGCGTTCTTGGTAGGGGCGTGAGCTGTGCTGCTGGGCTTGGGCATGTGGTGCTGGCAAGAAGGCGGCAGGAAGTGGCGATAGCGTGGTGGTGCGGCTGGGGGTGCAGGCGGCCTTAAATGACGCTGCTTTGTTTTTCCTCGGGAGTGGAACCGTTTGGTGTGTCCTGGGCGCAGGGCTTGCGTGCTGGAGGAGAGCAGGAGAGGGAAAGAAGGAGCGGTGGTGTGTCATTTGTGGCTTCCTTTGCAGGTGTTCCGTCGGCCGCAGGAGCGGAGCAGGAGGACGAGAGCGACTCTCCCTGGGATTCCGAGGTGCTTTGTGTGAGGGGCGCGGTGGGTTGCCCGTGGGGGGAAGTGGGCGGGAGCTTGCCTTGGACGTGGGCCCTAGCAGGGATGAGGCTCAGTTGCCGCTTGTGGTGGCTGCGCCACAGGTTTGTTCCTGTGAACTGGAGCAGCCTGTGCTCCGTGCAAGCGGTTTGGCGAGGACTGTGCCTAAGTGGGGTGTGCTAATGTCGTGGGTGTGGCAGCAAGTGGCCTTTGAGTTGGATTTCTCGAGTGCTACTGAAAGAGAGAAGGTTCTGGTTCTGTGCGTGCTTGGAAGGGTTGCTGCTGCTTTGCCAGGTTATGCAGTGAAAGGAGCGTGTTTGGGACCGTGCAGCCAAGTACTAAGGACAGCAGCAGAGTGGGCGTAGGCTTGGAGGGAGCGCAGTTGGGGGTTGGAGAGTGGAAGTGAGGGCCCAGGGGGAGGTTTGCCTCAGGTTGTTGGAGAAGCAGGCAGCTGTCGGTCTTTGTTGGTGCAGAGGAGGGGGGAAGGATGTGTGTGCTGCTGAGTATTGCCGTGTAGGGGAAGCTGGAGTGCGGGTAGTGCTTCTCAGGGGCTTTAGGGAAAGGGAGCAGGGCGTTTGTGAGCTTAGGCATTGCCGTCCCTTCAACTACGTTCTCCTGGAGGCTGCTTGTTTCTGTTCTTTCTAAGCGTGCGGGCCGATCTCTTTTAGGACGACTCACCGGAAAGGAAGGGAGAGGAGGCTCCTGGTGGTGCCCAAGTGGCGGCTGCTGCAGGAGCCCCTGCTGGTGTGAGAGGTGAGTTTCTACACATGGAGGGGCTTTGTTTCTTTGCTCTTTGGGCTGGGTGAATGAAGTGAAATGGCGATCTGCCTGTGCGAGGGTAGAGCACGCAGGTAGGCGCTGGGCAGGCAATGGCGGGGAGGGGGGAAGGGAACGTAGCTGGAGGGAGATGTTTTGTGGTAGTGCTAGGGAAGGAGGGTTGTTTCTTGGTGCCTTCCTGCGGGTGGGAGGGTGTTTGGCTAGTGCTTTGCGGGTTGCTCCTGTAGCGTGCCGAGGGATTGTGAAGGGCCAACTCTGGAGCTGCAGTTTGGAGGGGAGATGCCGGCAGAGCTGCGTAGTCGGCGACTGTGGCATGGCAGAGCCTTGTTTGGATGCTGGCCGAGCATGTGTTGGGCGTTCTTGGTAGGGGCGTGAGCTGTGCTGCTGGGCTTGGGCATGTGGTGCTGGCAAGAAGGCGGCAGGAAGTGGCGATAGCGTGGTGGTGCGGCTGGGGGTGCAGGCGGCCTTAAATGACGCTGCTTTGTTTTTCCTCGGGAGTGGAACCGTTTGGTGTGTCCTGGGCGCAGGGCTTGCGTGCTGGAGGAGAGCAGGAGAGGGAAAGAAGGAGCGGTGGTGTGTCATTTGTGGCTTCCTTTGCAGGTGTTCCGTCGGCCGCAGGAGCGGAGCAGGAGGACGAGAGCGACTCTCCCTGGGATTCCGAGGTGCTTTGTGTGAGGGGCGCGGTGGGTTGCCCGTGGGGGGAAGTGGGCGGGAGCTTGCCTTGGACGTGGGCCCTAGCAGGGATGAGGCTCAGTTGCCGCTTGTGGTGGCTGCGCCACAGGTTTGTTCCTGTGAACTGGAGCAGCCTGTGCTCCGTGCAAGCGGTTTGGCGAGGACTGTGCCTAAGTGGGGTGTGCTAATGTCGTGGGTGTGGCAGCAAGTGGCCTTTGAGTTGGATTTCTCGAGTGCTACTGAAAGAGAGAAGGTTCTGGTTCTGTGCGTGCTTGGAAGGGTTGCTGCTGCTTTGCCAGGTTATGCAGTGAAAGGAGCGTGTTTGGGACCGTGCAGCCAAGTACTAAGGACAGCAGCAGAGTGGGCGTAGGCTTGGAGGGAGCGCAGTTGGGGGCTCTGATAGGGCTGTTATACTTCCAGAGCCTGCGTTCCTTGACGGCCTGCCAGAGTCCCGAAGCAGCAGTGAATCTGCAGGTAATGCTTGAGCGGCAATCCGAGTTGTGCTTGGGCGGTCCTGCATTTGAAATGCAGTTTGTGGGTGAAGTGTTTCTGGAGATTGCTTGCCCCACTCTCTGCTTGTTTGTGTTGTCGCTCACCTAGGTGTCTGCAAAGGAGGGAGGAGAGTGTGAAGGACGCGAGGCTGCTGCAACACAGACTGATTTTCAGTGTGACGGACAGGTGAGGAGCTGTGTTGAAGAGCTGTGGAGATGTTAGCCTAGAGCGAGGTGTTATTCCCAAAAGAGCGCAGGCGGAAGACCGCAGAGAGTAGCAGATGTGAAATATACTTTAGATGTATATTATCTTGGGGCTCGCTCTGAAGAAGGCTGTTGTGAGTGAAAAGAAGAAGGTAGTGCATGCTCCTGCCCTTTTTGTGAGGCTCACGGCACAATCTTTCCTCAGGCGATGGGCGCAGAGCTGCCGGCGGAGGTTGCTGATGCTCCTGGAAAGCAGTTGCTTCCAGAAGGTTCACTTGAAGTTCCAAAGGTTTCCTGCGGTGAGCTGCAGGGAGACAAGTTGCGGTTGCAAGAGGAACTGGCCAGGGTGAAAGCCAAGGTAGGCAAAGCCTGTAGCGGCCTGCATGACTGTGAGGAGGTGTTTTTCCCCTGTAAACGATGGGGAAAAGCCCTTGTTGAGGCTGTAGGGTAGTAGTGCAGTGGTGTCCCTTCTGTTGCCTTCCCTTCTTCCCGCCGCTGCCCCATGGTGGCAAACAGACCAAGCGCGTCGGGGAGCTGCCCTTTCAAGCGTGAGGGGCCAAGCAGTGTGTTGGGAGCAGCCTCCTGGTGGGTAGGTGTGACCCAAGCAGTTTGTTGTCTCTCCGAACCCGCCTGAGCTTTGAGGTGGACCTGAAGGTGACAGTGGGTGAGCTCCGGGTGCCCTGAGAGTGCTGCGTGTTTTCCTGTGGAGGCAGCTGTACTCTTTGTCTATATTTGGCTGTGTGTGTAGAGCTTTGGTTCCTTCTTTGTAGCTGGTCAAATGCCTGCGAAGGTGACAGTCTGTGTTCTGGGGGGGTGCAGCTCTTGAAGGGGTGCGATCCTTCTTCATGGTTTGCGCTCGCACACGCAGCGCTGGTTGCTAGGTGGGGTTTTTGCGCTGTGTACGGGAAGCAGCATGTCAGGCAGGTGCTGTGACTTGTCCTGTTCCCTGACTGTAGGAGGAACTTGACCTCCTAACCTAGCTGCCCGGAGAAGGCTGTGGGTTGGCCCTAGTGCTGAGCTTTTTCTGTAGAAAACATCTTGGCCATCTTGTGGCTGCATAATGCAAATGTGCCGCAAAGTGCTATAGTTGCTGCAGGGCCCTGGGGATGAACCTGTAGTTAGTAAGCATTAGGATCCCGAAATGCTAATTCACTTCCAAGTTGTTTTTGGAGGCGTTCAGAGCTACTGACTTGCTTTCCGTTCACTACGCCCACCGCTGCCACCAACACAAGTACGGAGTTGAAGGAAGGAGTGTAGGGACCGGCTTTCCACCAGTTGTGTAAGAATAAGGTATAGCAGCCTGGGCAGCGTTGGACTAGAAGTCTTTGTGATTGTGGTCGTTATCCTGGAGTTGGGAAGTGCCAGCAGGAGAAGGGAGAGCCTTTGCAGTAATGCTTCCCATGGGGGAGCAAGGAGCTGGATGCTAGGAGCGTCCCGAGTCATGGGAAGGAGTAGGATTGGTGTTGCAGCTGCGTTTGGTCAGCTGGCAGGAAATTGAGATGGGGATGGGAGAGGCCGGTATGAAAGCGGAAGGAGCAACGTGGTTCTGGAGAGTCGAAGCAGTGGAGTCGTCTGTCTGAAAGCGAAGCTGACTAGCGTGGGTCCTGGTTGTGGTTTTACAGTTGCAGGCGTTGGAAGAGCAGCGTGTTCAGGCTGAGCGTTGTGTTCAGGATTTGAAGACGGCCCTGGCAGAGAAACAGAGGGAAGCGACAGCTTCTTCCCGGCAACTGCAAGACCTTCTGGAAGCCTCTTTGGGAGGCGTTAGCCTAAAAGACCTGGAGGAACGAGTGGGACGGTAAGGAAGTGGCACAGTGCAGCAAGGCTTTGCTTTGTGGGCTGGTGTAACAGCAACAGGATGGCCTTGTTGCATCTCAGCAAGTCAGTACACGATTTTGGGAGAGGCTTTTGCTTTGGACTGTGTGATTTGTCGCTGTTGTGCCAGTGTTGGTGCTCCTGTGGATTTCCATAACGAGGCCTGTGTTTCTTTTCAAGACTTGAACTGGAAAACGCCCGGCTGGAAGACACAGGGCAGCAGCAGGCAGCTAGACTCGAAGCTCTTCAGAAAGAGCTGCACGCCTCTGCCTCTGTAAGCTAGTCCTAGCCTTCCTGTTTCATGAGCTACTGTGCGCAGTTGTGTGTGTATGTATGCGGGGGCGTTTTTCGGAAGAGATTTTCCTGGGGAGCCTCGGGGAAATCATTCCCTGCAGGCTGCAGGCGATGGGCTGCTGTTGGTGCGCTCGCAGGCTTTCTGGTTTTGTGCGCTCCTCTGCTGAGTCTTACTTAACAGTGTTTGAGGTAAGGGTTTGGCACTTGTGCACCGGTGTGAATGGTTGCTGCTTTGTACCGGTGGTGGTGCTTAAGCCGTGTGGCAGCAGCACTTGAGCTGTTGCTGCCTTAAAGGCGTTCTGCAAGTGAACTTGTGGAACGTCCTTGGTGCCAAGCACGTCGTTGCCAAGTCTTAAGTGGCCTCCTCAGGCTGTGCCAAGAATTCCATTGCCCGCTGGTCGCTGAAGATCCCCCTGGAGCTTTAAATTAAGCTGTGCTCTGCCCGGATGGGGATACCTAATTACCGTTGGCTATTAGCGGAGGGCCTGAGGAAGGTGTTCTCCAGTGTGCGTGGCACCTTTGCCCCCGTGAGCCCCTCGCTAGTAGCGGGTGGTCTTTGCTTTAGTGGGGGTGGGGGGGAGGGTGGTGTGGGGGAGAGAGGGGTGGCAGGCACCAGTTTCTGTCCCTCGGTCTTAGCCTGGGTGGTGGAAATATTGAAGTGCTGCAGTTGGCGTGGGATTCCGTCCGCTGGAGTTGTGGGGCCGGCCCTCGGCTAGCAGAGAGAGATGTCCTGCGGCACCTTTGTGAGGAAGGCTGTGCGCACCTAGTGCTTCTAGGTGCCGTGAGTGAGTCGTGTGTGCCATTTCTTCTTCCTGTCCGGAAAGCGTGAGAGCGGAAGAAGGCCAGGGAAGGAGCTGGCAGAGTGGAAACAACCCGCAGAAGCCCGCCTGGAGGAAGAAATGAAGAAAAACATTGCACTGCAGAAAGAATGCAACAGGTAACAGCCTTTGAGTACTTGTAAGAGCTGTCGAATGAGCGGGGAGTCAGGCGTTATGTACCTTGCCCCTGCGACTCCGAGTACGTATCTGTTGGTGAGCGAGCTCAAGGCTTGCGTTGGGTCTTGCAAGTGGCTTCTGTAGGGGAGCGTGCGGTTTTAGGTAGGTGGAAGTGCAGGCAGGAGGGCAGTTGTCCTGGGAAGAGAGGGAGGGCGGGAGGGCAGGAAGAAGTCGCTTGTGTCTTGTGCCTGTTGTCAGGCAGAGGGAGAAGCTTCATGGGAGCAGATGAAATGTTGACTGGGCAAGTGATGTGTGGGAGGGGAATGATGTGGGTGGGTGGGTTGGTGTGGTGTTTTGGCTTGGTGTCTTGTTCTGGAAGTGCTGGTCTGTCCGCCATGGTGCAAATGAAGTAAGCCCCGCACCGTATGCGTGGTGCTTAGGGAAGCGCATGCGTAAAGGCGGACTGTGCTTGGGCTTCCTACTTTACTTGCTAATGTGCTGTGCAGGTCGAAGAGGCTTCTGGAGAAAGCTATGAAGAAAGTGAGGGCGTACGAGAGGCGGGCGCGAGAGTCCCAGATGAATTTCCCGGGCGAAAGGGAGGACCCGTGTTCGGGAAGGGGCAGAGAAGTTGCTAAATTAAGAACAAAGGTGAGCTTTGGTTGGCTTGTTGTGGTGCTTGTTTTGGAAAGCTGTAAGATTCTTTTCCTGGCTGTTGGGTTGTGGTGTTAATTATGTGGTGGCCGTGTTTTGAAAAGAACGGCTGTCTCTTACGGTCCCTGAAAAAGCCTGTGTAATCCTTTGGGAAGTGAAGAGGCGTTGCGATAGCGGGGCACTTGTGAGCCTGGGTCTTTCTGGGCGAGAGCCCAGCTTGAAAGCTTGAGGCCCTGGCAGCATCTTTGAGGTCTGACAGATGAATTTGTGCTCTGGAAGACCGGTAAGTAGGACCATTATAAGCCTAACCACAGTATGAAAGGCAAGGACATTGGAAGCATAGGTGTGAGAGGTGTGGAAAAGGTGCGTTTCTGCAGAGAGAAGACGACGACGAGGAGGACGGCGGCAGAGTTTTAGTTGACCTTTGGGGCCTACTGAAACCCTGGCACTTCTTTGTTGATTGTCTTCTAAACTCAAACCTGTGTGTGTGCGTGTATGTAGAAAGAGATAATCATTTCTGTTTCCTTTTTCCTGAAGCTTCAGGTATACCACTGTAAACAAGTGAATACCTTGTGATTATTGTATATTGTTGTCAATATGATTACAGTTGTTATCGTTCCCGTTCATTAGTTCATTAAACTTGGTTACTTACCTGTTACAATAGTAAACTCATTCCTAAGGAGTAGGGACACCTACACTACCAGCCGACCCTGTTTAGTGTCGGGAGCCCGCCGAATTACCTTACCAGGGCAAAATGCCTCTCAACTGGTTCGGTCGTTCTGCGGAGGCCTCCCGGCACAAACGGACACGCTCGGTGGATTGTCACAGAACTGCGTACGCTTAGACCTCTGGGTCTGCTTAGGTGAGTGAGTCCTTTCCCTGTGTGCAGGTCCGTGAGCTGTGCCGCTCCCTGGAGGCAGAGCGGAGGAAGTCGAGGCAGCTAGAGAAAGCAAACGAAGGTGCGCGAGAAGAGTTGGCTTGGCTGCATGGGAGCCGTGACAAACTGCGGAAGAGCAAGCGGCAGCTGGAAGAAGAGGTGGTTGCGCTGAGGTGTCGCTTAGAGGCCAAGATGAGGGATCAGAGGCACAGAGAAGAGGATAAAAGGGAGATTGAACAAAAGGCTGGGCAAGAGCTAAGGCAAAAACTACAGGAAGTCAATCTCTTTCTGCAGGTGAGCTCCCTTACCGCTAGTACGCGCAGTCCGTTTGTGGCTCGTCATTCATTCTTTACTGTTGTCATTTCTCGGTATGTTCTGCTTGTGCCGGTCAGTGCTGTGGGGTCATGGGCTCGTTATAGCTTCCGGAGGTTGCTGAAGGGTGCGAGCTTGTTGGATGGTTGTCCTCAGGCATTCTGAGATGTGGTGAATAATCTTCTTTACGCACCTCGGTCACTGGCGAATCTGTAACAGCGCCAAGAAAGAGGAGAATTGCAAGTGGACTAGTGTCTTAGAGAGACAGAGGTGGCTTAGTACTAGCTCTGATTCAAAACAAAACAAAGCAAAGCAAAAAGTTGCGCTGAGAGCCGGTTTCTTTCTGAACCAAAAGGATGATGTAATGGGGTGCTTTTGGGTTTTGCCCTTGATTGTAGAGGGCAGTGAGGAGGCCCAGTTGGCTCCCTGGGTGAGGTTGTGCTCTTCAAAGTGGGTGTGTGAAAGTGACTGGGGGGAATGATCTCTTTTTCTTTCCTGGGGGTTGAAACTGCATTATCTGCTTCAGACACAGGCAGCCGCCCAGGACCGAGCGGAACAACTAAGAGCCGCTTCTGCAGCTTCCGCAGTAGGCCGACTGCAGCAGAGAGTTAGGCATTTAGAATATGAATTGGCTCTCACAAAACGCCTGCAGTGAGAGAGCGCTAACGAGAGGCTTGCGGAAGCTGCTGCTGCTGCGCAATGCTATGAGCCCTGCAGAAGCCACTCTCTGGCAACGAACCCGGTGGGCAGCGCTTCCTCTGTGACGGAGAGAGTGGAAGCTCATATGGCTGAGGTAAGGCATTGGGAATACCTGTTATTCTCAAGCTGAAAATGAGCATCCATTCCTAGCTCCACCGCACCCAATCTAGGAGTCTAAACACGCCTGCTGACCCTCAGAGCGCTGCAACCTCGGCAAAAGCTCTGGTCCGGGCGCGCCCCAGAATTAGCAGTCCGTGTGACGGCACGTTCCTCACAGCGTGGTGAGCAGCGTGCCCTGAGGTTTGGGAAGGGCATGCCGAGAGTGGGCAAGGGAGCACGTGATTCTTCACAAAACGCCGTGATCCGTTCCCCTCCTTTGCACAGAGTGGGGGTGTGGAGAAGCTCTCGAGTTGGGGATTGCTTTGTGAGACAGTTAATGCCATAGAGTAATGGGAATGCTGGGCCGTGGTGGACAAAGACTTTCTCTGTACTGGGGGTGATGTTTCCAGTGTTTATTCCCATGTTGCAGTTGGCTTGAGAAGCTAATGCTACAAGAATGTAGCTCCTGAGGCCTTAAGGGTATCTTGTCTGTACAGGTGCAGGTGCGGCGGGAATGGTCAAAAATATCGCTGAAGAACTTGAGCAAGGTAATCTGTCAGGATCTGTTAGCGGTGTTACCAAGGAAGAGGACGGTTCCTCCATTTTGAACACAACTACTGGAAAGCTGCCAAGCTCCTGTGCTAAGCACAGTTGTTTTCTACTAGTAAGCTTTCCAACCTAGAGCTCTGCGAGGCAACTTGCTGCTTATGCAAATAACAGTCGTACAGAGTCGTCTGCAGTTGCCTTTAGATCACAGAGAGGAAAAGCGGCCTATGCGCACGTTCAGCCCCTGCCCCCGAGCCCCGAGCAATTCCACCTCTTCAGGATAATTGTTTCTCCAGAGTTGTGGCTTGGCGGTGACTGGGCCTGTTGCAAAGCAGGTAGCCCCTGAGAGCAATTCGAATTCTTCTGTCCCAGTAGCCTTTACTCTCCTAGCGAGTGGCCAGCCGTTGCGCTAGAGCTCTTTCCGTTTGCTAGGACGGACACAAATCCGTGGCATTGAATCCGTTTGCATTGTGACTGGAGTTGCCTGTCTCCTGGGAGTAATAAGGTTTGTTTGCTTTGGGGACCTTTTCCTACTGCAACACTAACATAGGGCATTTTCTCCCCTCCCGCTCTCGCCCCGCCCCTTCCCCAGCAATGGCTGAGCTGAATGGCTGGATCGGCTGGAGCTTCTCCCTGGGCATCTACTGAAGGATCTTCAGAAAACGTAGACCAGGAGCTGCTTTCCAGGGCAACGCAAGAGTGCCGCGATGTTTTGACAGCCCCGTTCCAGAGAGCTAAGAGTGGTTATCCTGAGACTACTACCTCCTGACAGAGGGACTCGCGTTACCAGGCTGTGAGGAAAAGCAACCCTTGCCACTGTTTTTGTACGAGTGCAACAGTGCGGTGTAGCCAATAATAATAACGTGCGGTCTTTAACTGCAAGTATTGTGTTCCAACTGGGTATTTAATAAATGTTGTAATCTAGTAGGTGTCTCCGTTTTATTCTGTTCCCCTTCCTGACTTTGCCTGCCCTGCGCATATGCCTGTCCCCTCTGCTCGTGTCTCTTATGGAGTAGTACGTGTTGCATTGCTGCCAAATGGTGGATGCTGGTGGAAGTCTGGCCTGCTGCGGCACTTGCGGGCGAGGGCTGCGTTTTGGCCCAGGCTTGGAGTTGTTCAGCGCTAGGCAGCACGGACGATGGAAGTCATGTTTCTGAAGGCCTAGCCAGGCTTTCTTCCTGGGCAGGCGCTTAGCCCTTCTGCCTCGCGCTGGTCTGACCAAAAGTCACTTATGCAGACAGCTCCAGGCCTGAGGGCAGAGAGGCCGTTTGTCCAAGGGAGAGCTCTGCTCTGCTCTGCTCCCTCCAGCTGGCTTCCCAGCTGCTCCTTCAGCCTATCCTGGCAGCCAGGCCAAGGGCCAGCATGCAGACTGTGTGTTTTTCCTCAGCGGGGGCTGGAAGCACGAGTGTGTGAAGACAGGGGCCTCGATCGTGCCCAGGTGCAGCCCTTGGCGGTTCCCCTTGTTGAACTTGACAAGGTGCCCGGTTGCCTCACGTCTCGCTCGTAGCGGGGCACTGGACTCTTGCTGCCTTTGAGAACGATGCTTCCTGTGGTCTGGGCAGAAGGGAGGGCGAGAGCTTCTGGTAGCCAGGAAAGGTTGCAAAGCCCGCCGGTCTGGAAGGCTGTTGCATCCGCTTGCAGTCTGCAAAGGGCAAAGGGGTTATGGAAGTTCTCTGCCCTGCAGCATGACTGGCAAAGCGGAACCGCTGTTCAGTGCTGGGCACTTGCTCTTCTCTCTGCAAAGCAAAAGCAGGTGCGGAACGCCTCTGAAGTGCCTTCGCTTTGGGTTGTCCTGTTGCCAAACTCTGAGAGGAACTGTTTTCCAGTGGTTCCCTGCCTGCTTCTGTCCTGCTGGGTGTCAGGGAGAGGTGAAAGTTCTTGGCCGCCGGAGAAGCAGCACTGGCATCTGGCATGACAGGAGCTGGTAGCGCTTACAAGGCGGGTACAAGGCAAAGTGCCGTCTGTTCTGGCCCCTGCACTAGAGGAGAGGGATGGAGCTACTGGAGCGAGTGCAGCGAAGGGCTACTAAGATGATTAAGGGACTGGAGTAGCTCTCATACGAGGAAAGGCTGAGAGAGCTGGGATTGTTCAGCCTGCAGAAGAGAAGACCGCGCATCAGTGTGTAGGCAGGATGCGAAGGGAGGGTGTAAAGAAGTCGGAGGCAGACTCTTCTCAGCGGTGCCTAGCGGTAGGACGAGGGGCAAGGGGCACAAACTGAAACACAGGCCGTCCTGTCTGAACAGGAGGAAAAAGTTCTTTGCTGTGAGGGGTGACTGAGCACTGGAAGAGGTTGCCCAGAGAGCTTGTGGAGTCTCCGTCCTCGGAGATGTTCACAAGCCGTCTGGCTAGGGTCCTGGGCCAACTACTTGAGGTGATCCTGCTTGAGTAGGGGGGCTGGCCGAGACGATCTCCAGAGGTGCCTTCCAACCTCAAACGTCCTGTGGTTCTGTGACAAGCAGGAGAAGCGGGCGACCGGGCATCTAGTCAAGTTCGACAAGGGGAACTGTCCAGGGCTGCACCTGGGGACAAACAGCCCCTGTGCCCTGGGGCAGGCTGGGGGCTACTGCCAGGAAAGCAGCTGGGCAGAGGAAGGCCTGGGGGTGCAGGTGGGCAGCAAGGAGTCAGCAATGGTTAGAGAAAGAAATCGTAACCACGTTTTAATCGTTTTGACAATAACTTTCTGCCAAAGGGAGCAATCGCCCTCCAGCCTCTCGCTGTGGTCTCTGCTAACAGCTGGAGCGATCCGCTTTCGGTGAGAGTCGCTCACCTCGCCGCAGCGCGACTCGCGGCCACTTTGGCTCCCTCCGGCACTTGGGCTTCCTACGGCGCAGCCGCAGAGCTGGGAGCCCAGAAGGACCGGCACGCTCGCGGCCTGGCCGGGCAGCAGCCAGAGCAGCCAGCTGCGGGGGTCAACCTAAGCAGTCGCCGTCTCTTCAGGCGCAACGAGCTACTTCAGCCCTGCGAGCTCGGCCAAGCGCTCGCGACGCCCGCGCCCTTAGGGAAACAGTGGGAGCGCAGGTTTGCGAGGAGCACAGTGTCCCGCACCTGGAGCAGCAGCAGCATGAATTCTTCAGGGAAATGACGGCACAGCAGAGTAAGAGCTGGAGCTGGGGGCCGCCGGGGAGGGACCCCCAACAAAGACGTCCTTCGGCCGGCCACAGCCACCCGCCGCCGCCGCCGCCGCCGCCCCCCCCCCCCGGCCCGGCAGCGCCGCGAAGGAAGCGGCAGCTGCCCCCCGCCCGGCCGGGCCCGGCCCAGGTCCGCCCCCCGGCCCCGGGCCCGCCCCCGGGCCCGCCCCAGCCGCAGCCCCGCTCCCTCACTGCACAGCCCCGCCCCCTCGCCACCGCCCCCTCCACGCGTCACCCCGCCGCCCTGTGACGCCCCTCCGCCGCGCCCTCGCCGCGGCTGTTGCGCACGCGCGGCGCGCCCGCCACCGCCTGCGGAGCCGGTGGTCCTCGGTGCTGTCGCCGCCGTGTGCCTCGCTGCCAGCGTGGCTGCGTCGCTGTCCTCGGCCGGCGCCTCTGCCCCCGGCCCGGGGGCTCCGAGCTTGCCGGGGCTCAGCCCCGCAGCAGCTGGCCCGGGCTGCGGCCCCTGCTCGGGGCTGTCCGCCGCCCGCGTCCCCGCCGCAGCATGAAGAGGCTCTTGGGGCTCTTCGGCCAGGGCCAGGGGCAGCCGCCTTCTCCGTCGCCGTCGCCGTCGCGGTGGGCGTGCGGCAGCAGCGCACCCGTGCGCTGCGTCGGCGCTGCCTACGAGCTCCGGGAGAAGGAGCTGGGCAAGCTGCACCGCGCAGCCGCCAGCGGCGACCTGGCGCGGGTGCGGCGGCGGCGGTGGCTGCCGAGAGTCGGCCTCGACGGGCGGGACAAGGCGAAGCGGTGAGGGGCGGCGGGGGGGCGGCGGGGCGGCGTGGGGAGGGGGCGGCGTCGGCGTGAGGGGCGGTGGCGAGGGTCGGGCTGCTGTGGCGGTGCTGGCGGGGGCGGCGGGCGGCGGGGGCGTTGGCTGGTGGGTTGGAGCTGGCCTGCAGCTGGCAGGAGCGCCTTTGTGCCGGGAAGGCAGGGCCGTTTGCTTGGGCTGGCGAGGGAGTGCGGGAGGGCAGTCGGCCTTGCGCGCGCGGGGTGGGCTCGGGGCTCGGGGCTCGGAGGCCGGTTGCGTGTGTGGCCAGGCCGGAGCGGGACTTTGTTGCTGGGAGCGTGACAGGGTCGAGGGGGAAGGTTTCTGCTGTCGGGTTTGGTAGGTGTTGTGGAGGGCCCTTGGGAGCGAGCGCGTGCTGGTGCTTGCTGCAGCAGTAAGGCCGGGAAGAGGCCAGAGGGCGCGACTTCCCGGCAAGGCCAGCAGCGAGGGGATGTTCTGGTGTTATAAAAGGCACGTGCTGGGCCTGCGGCCTGCTGCTGTGGCGTGAGTGGTCCTGGCAGCAGGTGGAGGTTGCCTTGCCGTAGGCTGGAGGTGCGCAAGCCTTGCTCTTGCTTGCTGGGCTGCGTGCGTAGTGGTGTTGGAGGCAGGGAGGAGGTGCCGGGGCGGAGGGCAGCAGTTTCAGAGCGGAAGCCGGAGGCTGTCTGGGAGAAATGGGGGGCGTGGGCGCAGGGATGCACGCGCAGGGAAGGGAGCGCGGAGCTGAGGCAACGTTGTCTTCCTAAGTGGGGGCTGGGGCTGGGGCTGGGGCGGGGAGGGGCTTTTTCCTAGCCCCGGCGTCTCGGGCTTTGGGTGTGCAGCGGTCAGCCGCGTGACATGGGCAGGCGTGGTCTCTTCAGCTGTCTGGCCTGCGCTAAGGTAACATGCTCAATTTTTAGGACACCTCTGCATCTGGCTTGCGCTAACGGACATGCGGAGGTTGTCTTGTACTTAGTAGAGAGGAAGTGCAAGCTAAATCCTCGTGACAACTTCAAGAGATCGCCACTGATGAAGGTACGTGGGTGCTGCGGTAGGCAGGGCTTCTAAATTGCGCCCTGAGCGATGCAGCTCTTGGGTGATTCTGGAGGTAGGTCTGGGTGGAGCTTGTGGTGCGCTGGGCGCTGGCTAGGCGTGCGTTGCCTAATGTTTGGGCGCGTTGTTGTTGTCCGAGGTCGGCAAGCTGTGGGAATTCTGCCAGAGGGAAGCGTAATTGCTGGCAACGTTTCCTTGTTTCCCGTGTGGTTGGCAGGCAGTGCAGTGCCAGCACGAAGGCTGCGTCGCCATTCTGCTAGCGCATGGCGCCGACGCTAACCTTGCGGATGCTAACGGCAACACTGCCCTTCACCTGGCTGCCCTTGCTCCTAACACCTGCCTAGCAGGGCAGTTACTGGCGCACAACGCCCATCTTGATGCGCAGAATAAGGTAAGCGTGGAATTTGGGTCAGGCCGCTCCTGAGAAGAAAAAGTTGCTTTGCTTCTCTGGGTTTTTCTAACTGGAGAGGGGCGTTATGCTTTCAGATGGGATACACGCCCCTTTCTCTGGCCGTGTCCGCGCATCACGTAGAGATGGTGGAGTTCCTGCTTAGCAAAGGAGCCGACGTGCACGCTCGAGATCAGTCGGAAAGGTGAAGGGTTTGTCAAGACGGGGCGTGGGTCTCCTGAGCATTGGTGAAGTTTGCCTGGTCTGGCCGGGTAGCCGAGGGTGCTTAGCGGGGGAGACGTTTGGCCCAGGGACGTGCTGCGGCCCCTTGCAACCCGAGTTCTCGTGGGCTTCCGTGTGGTTGGCCTTGCTTTCCTCCTGCCTGTAGGAAAGGGGGAGGTGTAATTGTTTTGGGAGCAAATAGGGATGAAAGGAACGCCAGTGAAACGTCGGTGTCTCCTGATAGCTTTTGTCTCGTCTTGTGGCTGCTTTAGGACCCCTCTGATGCTTGCTGCCTCTGCTGGGGATGTGAGCATGATAGAAGTTCTTCTTGGCTATGGTGCTGACCTTTGCCAGAAAGACGTTCTTGGATGGACAGCGGAGGCTTATGCTAGGAGGTGTGGACACACTGGGTAAGTGCTTTAGGTCACGGTGAGAGTCGCTAGGCGGTCCGAATGTCCGTGTTGGTGTACGGACGTGTTTGGTAAGAGGCGCAAGGTTTAATGATGCGTGGAGACCTTTGTTGAAGGTGGGCTCAGTGGAATCTTCCGGGACGTAGCGTTCCCTGTGTCAAGTGTGAGTTGGGGAGTTGAGGAAAGCTTCCACCGCAAATCGTCTTGTTTGGTAAGTGGTGTTATGCAAGGATGTAGTTGATTATAGTGACAGTATTCCCTTTCTTTCCGCACCTACCTAGTGTTAGTGAACAGCTGGCCGACCGCGCAGCCGAGAAAAACGTGGGAGAAGCTTCTGCAGGCAGCGCAGAAAGCACGCCAGTGCTTAGCACTCGTTGCGAGGCAGGAGCTGCTGCGTTTGCGTTGGGCACACCTGCTGCGGACAGAGGAGGTAGGAGGCTTAACTGTGGAGGAGCTGAGGAGGAGAATGCCTACGGCCTTTTCTTGTGGTGGCTTGTATTGCAGCTTGGCAGGGTTCCGTCCCTCTTGCCTGTTGAGTACCCTTGCTAGGGACGGAGTAGAGACGCGCTGGTGATCCTCCTCCGTGAGGCTAGTCCTTTGGTTTTGAGGCTGTCTTTTGGTTTTGGGGGTGTTGGGTGGGAGGCTGGGTAGAGCAGGAAATACAGCGTAGTCTCTGGCATTTTGAAGCACAGGTTGGCGGGGGTGGGGGTAGAGGCAAAGAGAGCACGAGAGAGAGACCGATCTCTGCCTGTGTGGTATGAAGAGCTCGGCAGTTGGTTTCCTTCTTGTCCTGTTCAATCGCTACCAGCATTTGCTCGCTGCCTGCTCACATAGCATATTCGTGCCATGGCAGGTTTGAGGTTTGGAACGTTCGAAGGAAAGACAAGGGCAGTGTGGAATTCTTGTCCTTTTTTATTTTGCGGGGGGTGGGGGGGGCAGCGAGAATTGAGTAGGATGGGAGAAATTGGTGGTTTGGGGCATGCTTTCGTTCATGCTGTCTGGCATGACTGTTTCACTCTAGTATGGCCTGTAGAATTGTCCGTGTAACATGCTTGTCTGCATTGCTGAAAGTCGAAGGTCCGACATGCTAAGAATTAATCCTGTCAATTCATATTTGAACAGTGAGAGGTGGCTTTTCCCACGAATACTTCACGAGGTGAGACTCGAGCAGTAGCTTTTGCCAACGACCTTAACCTGCCGAAAAAGAGGGGAGATTTGAGCGAGACGGTCCTTCTTGCCTTTGCCTTTGCCTTTGCCTTTGCCTTTGCCTTTGAAGAGTGTTGGAGGCAGAGGAGAGCGATGACAGCTGTCCTGCTTCTGAGGAAGAAAAAAGCAGTTTAGCTGCCAAGGTAAAGTGCCTGCAGAAGGAGAACTGCCCGTGGAGCGACTCATTTGCAGGGCAGAGCTGTCTAGATTTGGGCAAAAGCGCGTGTCCAGGCAGGGTTGTTTTCTCCTGCCCCGTGGTCTCCTGCCTGCCAGTCTTTCAGCTGCGGTGAGCTGTTTGCTCCAAGCCTTGTAGCCGTCCGTGGCAGAGCATGCAGCAGGCTTGCGGTTGCGGGTGGGAAGAGCAGTAGGGGACAAGAAAAGCGACCGCATGGTTTTCTTCACCTGAGTCAGAGTTCTCGTCCCAAAGTTGATCAGCCTCTAGATGGCCTGTTCTTTTGTCCTCCAAGCCTTGCTCTTTGTTTCCAGTAACTTTGGTGATAGAATTCAGGCTGATATGGGGAAAAGGGCACTTGCTGTTCAAGATCTGCTGAAATGCTTCGTCTCCTGGCTCTCCTCTCTTTCGTCCTTGCCAGGTTGCTGAAGAGTGCTTGGGGGCGGGGGGAGTGGCTCAAGAGGGTCTTTTTTTCTCCTGGGGGATGGCATAGCGGTCTTGCATGGGATCTCACACCACCTGTTTCCCCTTCCTTTTGTTTCTTTTGTTTTGTTTTGGTTTGTTTTTCAGTTGAGGTGTGTGGCATTGGGGCTGTGCCATGATGAAGAAGCTGAAGAAGCCGAGTGTGGTGCAGGAGCGCACCCCGTAGTGCTGGAGATGCAGGCATGTTTATTTGCAAGCTGGTTGCCCTTGTCTCAGTGGCCTGTCGGAGACTGTGGCAGCTGTTGTGTGAGAAGAGCTAGTGTGGCATAGTAAGATGTGATGGTGGTTGGAGGAGTGAAAGTGAGGAAAGAGGGGGAGGTGAGACTACGGTAGTTTGAGAAGCAGGCAGCTGGTGGTCCCGTGAGCCCAAGGGAGGGGGAAAGGGTGTGTGTGCTGCTGGATAAGGTAACGTAGGTGAAGGCAGAGCCTGACTGTGTGTGGGCAGTGCTTCTCGGGGGGCTTTATGGAATGGGAGCAGGACGTTTGTGACATTAGGTATTGCTGTGTCCATAAGGACATCTGCAGGCCTTGTAAAAGAGGAGCGAGAAGGTTTCACTCTGTGGCTCGAGAGAGGCGAAGTATTTGGCAAAGTGTGAATGGCCTGGGCAGAGGCTGCTGTCGTGGGTGTGGCAGCAAGTGGCCTTTGAGTTGGATTTCTCGAGTGCTACTGAAAGAGAGAAGGTTCTGGTTCTGTGCGTGCTTGGAAGGGTTGCTGCTGCTTTGCCAGGTTATGCAGTGAAAGGAGCGTGTTTGGGACCGTGCAGCCAAGTACTAAGGACAGCAGCAGAGTGGGCGTAGGCTTGGAGGGAGCGCAGTTGGGGGTTGGAGAGTGGAAGTGAGGGCCCAGGGGGAGGTTTGCCTCAGGTTGTTGGAGAAGCAGGCAGCTGTCGGTCTTTGTTGGTGCAGAGGAGGGGGGAAGGATGTGTGTGCTGCTGAGTATTGCCGTGTAGGGGAAGCTGGAGTGCGGGTAGTGCTTCTCAGGGGCTTTAGGGAAAGGGAGCAGGGCGTTTGTGAGCTTAGGCATTGCCGTCCCTTCAACTACGTTCTCCTGGAGGCTGCTTGTTTCTGTTCTTTCTAAGCGTGCGGGCCGATCTCTTTTAGGACGACTCACCGGAAAGGAAGGGAGAGGAGGCTCCTGGTGGTGCCCAAGTGGCGGCTGCTGCAGGAGCCCCTGCTGGTGTGAGAGGTGAGTTTCTACACATGGAGGGGCTTTGTTTCTTTGCTCTTTGGGCTGGGTGAATGAAGTGAAATGGCGATCTGCCTGTGCGAGGGTAGAGCACGCAGGTAGGCGCTGGGCAGGCAATGGCGGGGAGGGGGGAAGGGAACGTAGCTGGAGGGAGATGTTTTGTGGTAGTGCTAGGGAAGGAGGGTTGTTTCTTGGTGCCTTCCTGCGGGTGGGAGGGTGTTTGGCTAGTGCTTTGCGGGTTGCTCCTGTAGCGTGCCGAGGGATTGTGAAGGGCCAACTCTGGAGCTGCAGTTTGGAGGGGAGATGCCGGCAGAGCTGCGTAGTCGGCGACTGTGGCATGGCAGAGCCTTGTTTGGATGCTGGCCGAGCATGTGTTGGGCGTTCTTGGTAGGGGCGTGAGCTGTGCTGCTGGGCTTGGGCATGTGGTGCTGGCAAGAAGGCGGCAGGAAGTGGCGATAGCGTGGTGGTGCGGCTGGGGGTGCAGGCGGCCTTAAATGACGCTGCTTTGTTTTTCCTCGGGAGTGGAACCGTTTGGTGTGTCCTGGGCGCAGGGCTTGCGTGCTGGAGGAGAGCAGGAGAGGGAAAGAAGGAGCGGTGGTGTGTCATTTGTGGCTTCCTTTGCAGGTGTTCCGTCGGCCGCAGGAGCGGAGCAGGAGGACGAGAGCGACTCTCCCTGGGATTCCGAGGTGCTTTGTGTGAGGGGCGCGGTGGGTTGCCCGTGGGGGGAAGTGGGCGGGAGCTTGCCTTGGACGTGGGCCCTAGCAGGGATGAGGCTCAGTTGCCGCTTGTGGTGGCTGCGCCACAGGTTTGTTCCTGTGAACTGGAGCAGCCTGTGCTCCGTGCAAGCGGTTTGGCGAGGACTGTGCCTAAGTGGGGTGTGCTAATGTCGTGGGTGTGGCAGCAAGTGGCCTTTGAGTTGGATTTCTCGAGTGCTACTGAAAGAGAGAAGGTTCTGGTTCTGTGCGTGCTTGGAAGGGTTGCTGCTGCTTTGCCAGGTTATGCAGTGAAAGGAGCGTGTTTGGGACCGTGCAGCCAAGTACTAAGGACAGCAGCAGAGTGGGCGTAGGCTTGGAGGGAGCGCAGTTGGGGGTTGGAGAGTGGAAGTGAGGGCCCAGGGGGAGGTTTGCCTCAGGTTGTTGGAGAAGCAGGCAGCTGTCGGTCTTTGTTGGTGCAGAGGAGGGGGGAAGGATGTGTGTGCTGCTGAGTATTGCCGTGTAGGGGAAGCTGGAGTGCGGGTAGTGCTTCTCAGGGGCTTTAGGGAAAGGGAGCAGGGCGTTTGTGAGCTTAGGCATTGCCGTCCCTTCAACTACGTTCTCCTGGAGGCTGCTTGTTTCTGTTCTTTCTAAGCGTGCGGGCCGATCTCTTTTAGGACGACTCACCGGAAAGGAAGGGAGAGGAGGCTCCTGGTGGTGCCCAAGTGGCGGCTGCTGCAGGAGCCCCTGCTGGTGTGAGAGGTGAGTTTCTACACATGGAGGGGCTTTGTTTCTTTGCTCTTTGGGCTGGGTGAATGAAGTGAAATGGCGATCTGCCTGTGCGAGGGTAGAGCACGCAGGTAGGCGCTGGGCAGGCAATGGCGGGGAGGGGGGAAGGGAACGTAGCTGGAGGGAGATGTTTTGTGGTAGTGCTAGGGAAGGAGGGTTGTTTCTTGGTGCCTTCCTGCGGGTGGGAGGGTGTTTGGCTAGTGCTTTGCGGGTTGCTCCTGTAGCGTGCCGAGGGATTGTGAAGGGCCAACTCTGGAGCTGCAGTTTGGAGGGGAGATGCCGGCAGAGCTGCGTAGTCGGCGACTGTGGCATGGCAGAGCCTTGTTTGGATGCTGGCCGAGCATGTGTTGGGCGTTCTTGGTAGGGGCGTGAGCTGTGCTGCTGGGCTTGGGCATGTGGTGCTGGCAAGAAGGCGGCAGGAAGTGGCGATAGCGTGGTGGTGCGGCTGGGGGTGCAGGCGGCCTTAAATGACGCTGCTTTGTTTTTCCTCGGGAGTGGAACCGTTTGGTGTGTCCTGGGCGCAGGGCTTGCGTGCTGGAGGAGAGCAGGAGAGGGAAAGAAGGAGCGGTGGTGTGTCATTTGTGGCTTCCTTTGCAGGTGTTCCGTCGGCCGCAGGAGCGGAGCAGGAGGACGAGAGCGACTCTCCCTGGGATTCCGAGGTGCTTTGTGTGAGGGGCGCGGTGGGTTGCCCGTGGGGGGAAGTGGGCGGGAGCTTGCCTTGGACGTGGGCCCTAGCAGGGATGAGGCTCAGTTGCCGCTTGTGGTGGCTGCGCCACAGGTTTGTTCCTGTGAACTGGAGCAGCCTGTGCTCCGTGCAAGCGGTTTGGCGAGGACTGTGCCTAAGTGGGGTGTGCTAATGTCGTGGGTGTGGCAGCAAGTGGCCTTTGAGTTGGATTTCTCGAGTGCTACTGAAAGAGAGAAGGTTCTGGTTCTGTGCGTGCTTGGAAGGGTTGCTGCTGCTTTGCCAGGTTATGCAGTGAAAGGAGCGTGTTTGGGACCGTGCAGCCAAGTACTAAGGACAGCAGCAGAGTGGGCGTAGGCTTGGAGGGAGCGCAGTTGGGGGTTGGAGAGTGGAAGTGAGGGCCCAGGGGGAGGTTTGCCTCAGGTTGTTGGAGAAGCAGGCAGCTGTCGGTCTTTGTTGGTGCAGAGGAGGGGGGAAGGATGTGTGTGCTGCTGAGTATTGCCGTGTAGGGGAAGCTGGAGTGCGGGTAGTGCTTCTCAGGGGCTTTAGGGAAAGGGAGCAGGGCGTTTGTGAGCTTAGGCATTGCCGTCCCTTCAACTACGTTCTCCTGGAGGCTGCTTGTTTCTGTTCTTTCTAAGCGTGCGGGCCGATCTCTTTTAGGACGACTCACCGGAAAGGAAGGGAGAGGAGGCTCCTGGTGGTGCCCAAGTGGCGGCTGCTGCAGGAGCCCCTGCTGGTGTGAGAGGTGAGTTTCTACACATGGAGGGGCTTTGTTTCTTTGCTCTTTGGGCTGGGTGAATGAAGTGAAATGGCGATCTGCCTGTGCGAGGGTAGAGCACGCAGGTAGGCGCTGGGCAGGCAATGGCGGGGAGGGGGGAAGGGAACGTAGCTGGAGGGAGATGTTTTGTGGTAGTGCTAGGGAAGGAGGGTTGTTTCTTGGTGCCTTCCTGCGGGTGGGAGGGTGTTTGGCTAGTGCTTTGCGGGTTGCTCCTGTAGCGTGCCGAGGGATTGTGAAGGGCCAACTCTGGAGCTGCAGTTTGGAGGGGAGATGCCGGCAGAGCTGCGTAGTCGGCGACTGTGGCATGGCAGAGCCTTGTTTGGATGCTGGCCGAGCATGTGTTGGGCGTTCTTGGTAGGGGCGTGAGCTGTGCTGCTGGGCTTGGGCATGTGGTGCTGGCAAGAAGGCGGCAGGAAGTGGCGATAGCGTGGTGGTGCGGCTGGGGGTGCAGGCGGCCTTAAATGACGCTGCTTTGTTTTTCCTCGGGAGTGGAACCGTTTGGTGTGTCCTGGGCGCAGGGCTTGCGTGCTGGAGGAGAGCAGGAGAGGGAAAGAAGGAGCGGTGGTGTGTCATTTGTGGCTTCCTTTGCAGGTGTTCCGTCGGCCGCAGGAGCGGAGCAGGAGGACGAGAGCGACTCTCCCTGGGATTCCGAGGTGCTTTGTGTGAGGGGCGCGGTGGGTTGCCCGTGGGGGGAAGTGGGCGGGAGCTTGCCTTGGACGTGGGCCCTAGCAGGGATGAGGCTCAGTTGCCGCTTGTGGTGGCTGCGCCACAGGTTTGTTCCTGTGAACTGGAGCAGCCTGTGCTCCGTGCAAGCGGTTTGGCGAGGACTGTGCCTAAGTGGGGTGTGCTAATGTCGTGGGTGTGGCAGCAAGTGGCCTTTGAGTTGGATTTCTCGAGTGCTACTGAAAGAGAGAAGGTTCTGGTTCTGTGCGTGCTTGGAAGGGTTGCTGCTGCTTTGCCAGGTTATGCAGTGAAAGGAGCGTGTTTGGGACCGTGCAGCCAAGTACTAAGGACAGCAGCAGAGTGGGCGTAGGCTTGGAGGGAGCGCAGTTGGGGGCTCTGATAGGGCTGTTATACTTCCAGAGCCTGCGTTCCTTGACGGCCTGCCAGAGTCCCGAAGCAGCAGTGAATCTGCAGGTAATGCTTGAGCGGCAATCCGAGTTGTGCTTGGGCGGTCCTGCATTTGAAATGCAGTTTGTGGGTGAAGTGTTTCTGGAGATTGCTTGCCCCACTCTCTGCTTGTTTGTGTTGTCGCTCACCTAGGTGTCTGCAAAGGAGGGAGGAGAGCGTGAAGGACGCGAGGCTGCTGCAACACAGACTGATTTTCAGTGTGACGGACAGGTGAGGAGCTGTGTTGAAGAGCTGTGGAGATGTTAGCCTAGAGCGAGGTGTTATTCCCAAAAGAGCGCAGGCGGAAGACCGCAGAGAGTAGCAGATGTGAAATATACTTTAGATGTATATTATCTTGGGGCTCGCTCTGAAGAAGGCTGTTGTGAGTGAAAAGAAGAAGGTAGTGCATGCTCCTGCCCTTTTTGTGAGGCTCACGGCACAATCTTTCCTCAGGCGATGGGCGCAGAGCTGCCGGCGGAGGTTGCTGATGCTCCTGGAAAGCAGTTGCTTCCAGAAGGTTCACTTGAAGTTCCAAAGGTTTCCTGCGGTGAGCTGCAGGGAGACAAGTTGCGGTTGCAAGAGGAACTGGCCAGGGTGAAAGCCAAGGTAGGCAAAGCCTGTAGCGGCCTGCATGACTGTGAGGAGGTGTTTTTCCCCTGTAAACGATGGGGAAAAGCCCTTGTTGAGGCTGTAGGGTAGTAGTGCAGTGGTGTCCCTTCTGTTGCCTTCCCTTCTTCCCGCCGCTGCCCCATGGTGGCAAACAGACCAAGCGCGTCGGGGAGCTGCCCTTTCAAGCGTGAGGGGCCAAGCAGTGTGTTGGGAGCAGCCTCCTGGTGGGTAGGTGTGACCCAAGCAGTTTGTTGTCTCTCCGAACCCGCCTGAGCTTTGAGGTGGACCTGAAGGTGACAGTGGGTGAGCTCCGGGTGCCCTGAGAGTGCTGCGTGTTTTCCTGTGGAGGCAGCTGTACTCTTTGTCTATATTTGGCTGTGTGTGTAGAGCTTTGGTTCCTTCTTTGTAGCTGGTCAAATGCCTGCGAAGGTGACAGTCTGTGTTCTGGGGGGGTGCAGCTCTTGAAGGGGTGCGATCCTTCTTCATGGTTTGCGCTCGCACACGCAGCGCTGGTTGCTAGGTGGGGTTTTTGCGCTGTGTACGGGAAGCAGCATGTCAGGCAGGTGCTGTGACTTGTCCTGTTCCCTGACTGTAGGAGGAACTTGACCTCCTAACCTAGCTGCCCGGAGAAGGCTGTGGGTTGGCCCTAGTGCTGAGCTTTTTCTGTAGAAAACATCTTGGCCATCTTGTGGCTGCATAATGCAAATGTGCCGCAAAGTGCTATAGTTGCTGCAGGGCCCTGGGGATGAACCTGTAGTTAGTAAGCATTAGGATCCCGAAATGCTAATTCACTTCCAAGTTGTTTTTGGAGGCGTTCAGAGCTACTGACTTGCTTTCCGTTCACTACGCCCACCGCTGCCACCAACACAAGTACGGAGTTGAAGGAAGGAGTGTAGGGACCGGCTTTCCACCAGTTGTGTAAGAATAAGGTATAGCAGCCTGGGCAGCGTTGGACTAGAAGTCTTTGTGATTGTGGTCGTTATCCTGGAGTTGGGAAGTGCCAGCAGGAGAAGGGAGAGCCTTTGCAGTAATGCTTCCCATGGGGGAGCAAGGAGCTGGATGCTAGGAGCGTCCCGAGTCATGGGAAGGAGTAGGATTGGTGTTGCAGCTGCGTTTGGTCAGCTGGCAGGAAATTGAGATGGGGATGGGAGAGGCCGGTATGAAAGCGGAAGGAGCAACGTGGTTCTGGAGAGTCGAAGCAGTGGAGTCGTCTGTCTGAAAGCGAAGCTGACTAGCGTGGGTCCTGGTTGTGGTTTTACAGTTGCAGGCGTTGGAAGAGCAGCGTGTTCAGGCTGAGCGTTGTGTTCAGGATTTGAAGACGGCCCTGGCAGAGAAACAGAGGGAAGCGACAGCTTCTTCCCGGCAACTGCAAGACCTTCTGGAAGCCTCTTTGGGAGGCGTTAGCCTAAAAGACCTGGAGGAACGAGTGGGACGGTAAGGAAGTGGCACAGTGCAGCAAGGCTTTGCTTTGTGGGCTGGTGTAACAGCAACAGGATGGCCTTGTTGCATCTCAGCAAGTCAGTACACGATTTTGGGAGAGGCTTTTGCTTTGGACTGTGTGATTTGTCGCTGTTGTGCCAGTGTTGGTGCTCCTGTGGATTTCCATAACGAGGCCTGTGTTTCTTTTCAAGACTTGAACTGGAAAACGCCCGGCTGGAAGACACAGGGCAGCAGCAGGCAGCTAGACTCGAAGCTCTTCAGAAAGAGCTGCACGCCTCTGCCTCTGTAAGCTAGTCCTAGCCTTCCTGTTTCATGAGCTACTGTGCGCAGTTGTGTGTGTATGTATGCGGGGGCGTTTTTCGGAAGAGATTTTCCTGGGGAGCCTCGGGGAAATCATTCCCTGCAGGCTGCAGGCGATGGGCTGCTGTTGGTGCGCTCGCAGGCTTTCTGGTTTTGTGCGCTCCTCTGCTGAGTCTTACTTAACAGTGTTTGAGGTAAGGGTTTGGCACTTGTGCACCGGTGTGAATGGTTGCTGCTTTGTACCGGTGGTGGTGCTTAAGCCGTGTGGCAGCAGCACTTGAGCTGTTGCTGCCTTAAAGGCGTTCTGCAAGTGAACTTGTGGAACGTCCTTGGTGCCAAGCACGTCGTTGCCAAGTCTTAAGTGGCCTCCTCAGGCTGTGCCAAGAATTCCATTGCCCGCTGGTCGCTGAAGATCCCCCTGGAGCTTTAAATTAAGCTGTGCTCTGCCCGGATGGGGATACCTAATTACCGTTGGCTATTAGCGGAGGGCCTGAGGAAGGTGTTCTCCAGTGTGCGTGGCACCTTTGCCCCCGTGAGCCCCTCGCTAGTAGCGGGTGGTCTTTGCTTTAGTGGGGGTGGGGGGGAGGGTGGTGTGGGGGAGAGAGGGGTGGCAGGCACCAGTTTCTGTCCCTCGGTCTTAGCCTGGGTGGTGGAAATATTGAAGTGCTGCAGTTGGCGTGGGATTCTGTCCGCTGGAGTTGTGGGGCCGGCCCTCGGCTAGCAGAGAGAGATGTCCTGCGGCACCTTTGTGAGGAAGGCTGTGCGCACCTAGTGCTTCTAGGTGCCGTGAGTGAGTCGTGTGTGCCATTTCTTCTTCCTGTCCGGAAAGCGTGAGAGCGGAAGAAGGCCAGGGAAGGAGCTGGCAGAGTGGAAACAACCCGCAGAAGCCCGCCTGGAGGAAGAAATGAAGAAAAACATTGCACTGCAGAAAGAATGCAACAGGTAACAGCCTTTGAGTACTTGTAAGAGCTGTCGAATGAGCGGGGAGTCAGGCGTTATGTACCTTGCCCCTGCGACTCCGAGTACGTATCTGTTGGTGAGCGAGCTCAAGGCTTGCGTTGGGTCTTGCAAGTGGCTTCTGTAGGGGAGCGTGCGGTTTTAGGTAGGTGGAAGTGCAGGCAGGAGGGCAGTTGTCCTGGGAAGAGAGGGAGGGCGGGAGGGCAGGAAGAAGTCGCTTGTGTCTTGTGCCTGTTGTCAGGCAGAGGGAGAAGCTTCATGGGAGCAGATGAAATGTTGACTGGGCAAGTGATGTGTGGGAGGGGAATGATGTGGGTGGGTGGGTTGGTGTGGTGTTTTGGCTTGGTGTCTTGTTCTGGAAGTGCTGGTCTGTCCGCCATGGTGCAAATGAAGTAAGCCCCGCACCGTATGCGTGGTGCTTAGGGAAGCGCATGCGTAAAGGCGGACTGTGCTTGGGCTTCCTACTTTACTTGCTAATGTGCTGTGCAGGTCGAAGAGGCTTCTGGAGAAAGCTATGAAGAAAGTGAGGGCGTACGAGAGGCGGGCGCGAGAGTCTCAGATGAATTTCCCGGGCGAAAGGGAGGACCCGTGTTCGGGAAGGGGCAGAGAAGTTGCTAAATTAAGAACAAAGGTGAGCTTTGGTTGGCTTGTTGTGGTGCTTGTTTTGGAAAGCTGTAAGATTCTTTTCCTGGCTGTTGGGTTGTGGTGTTAATTATGTGGTGGCCGTGTTTTGAAAAGAACGGCTGTCTCTTACGGTCCCTGAAAAAGCCTGTGTAATCCTTTGGGAAGTGAAGAGGCGTTGCGATAGCGGGGCACTTGTGAGCCTGGGTCTTTCTGGGCGAGAGCCCAGCTTGAAAGCTTGAGGCCCTGGCAGCATCTTTGAGGTCTGACAGATGAATTTGTGCTCTGGAAGACCGGTAAGTAGGACCATTATAAGCCTAACCACAGTATGAAAGGCAAGGACATTGGAAGCATAGGTGTGAGAGGTGTGGAAAAGGTGCGTTTCTGCAGAGAGAAGACGACGACGAGGAGGACGGCGGCAGAGTTTTAGTTGACCTTTGGGGCCTACTGAAACCCTGGCACTTCTTTGTTGATTGTCTTCTAAACTCAAACCTGTGTGTGTGCGTGTATGTAGAAAGAGATAATCATTTCTGTTTCCTTTTTCCTGAAGCTTCAGGTATACCACTGTAAACAAGTGAATACCTTGTGATTATTGTATATTGTTGTCAATATGATTACAGTTGTTATCGCTCCCGTTCATTAGTTCATTAAACTTGGTTACTTACCTGTTACAATAGTAAACTCATTCCTAAGGAGTAGGGACACCTACACTACCAGCCGACCCTGTTTAGTGTCGGGAGCCCGCCGAATTACCTTACCAGGGCAAAATGCCTCTCAACTGGTTCGGTCGTTCTGCGGAGGCCTCCCGGCACAAACGGACACGCTCGGTGGATTGTCACAGAACTGCGTACGCTTAGACCTCTGGGTCTGCTTAGGTGAGTGAGTCCTTTCCCTGTGTGCAGGTCCGTGAGCTGTGCCGCTCCCTGGAGGCAGAGCGGAGGAAGTCGAGGCAGCTAGAGAAAGCAAACGAAGGTGCGCGAGAAGAGTTGGCTTGGCTGCATGGGAGCCGTGACAAACTGCGGAAGAGCAAGCGGCAGCTGGAAGAAGAGGTGGTTGCGCTGAGGTGTCGCTTAGAGGCCAAGATGAGGGATCAGAGGCACAGAGAAGAGGATAAAAGGGAGATTGAACAAAAGGCTGGGCAAGAGCTAAGGCAAAAACTACAGGAAGTCAATCTCTTTCTGCAGGTGAGCTCCCTTACCGCTAGTACGCGCAGTCCGTTTGTGGCTCGTCATTCATTCTTTACTGTTGTCATTTCTCGGTATGTTCTGCTTGTGCCGGTCAGTGCTGTGGGGTCATGGGCTCGTTATAGCTTCCGGAGGTTGCTGAAGGGTGCGAGCTTGTTGGATGGTTGTCCTCAGGCATTCTGAGATGTGGTGAATAATCTTCTTTACGCACCTCGGTCACTGGCGAATCTGTAACAGCGCCAAGAAAGAGGAGAATTGCAAGTGGACTAGTGTCTTAGAGAGACAGAGGTGGCTTAGTACTAGCTCTGATTCAAAACAAAACAAAGCAAAGCAAAAAGTTGCGCTGAGAGCCGGTTTCTTTCTGAACCAAAAGGATGATGTAATGGGGTGCTTTTGGGTTTTGCCCTTGATTGTAGAGGGCAGTGAGGAGGCCCAGTTGGCTCCCTGGGTGAGGTTGTGCTCTTCAAAGTGGGTGTGTGAAAGTGACTGGGGGGAATGATCTCTTTTTCTTTCCTGGGGGTTGAAACTGCATTATCTGCTTCAGACACAGGCAGCCGCCCAGGACCGAGCGGAACAACTAAGAGCCGCTTCTGCAGCTTCCGCAGTAGGCCAACTGCAGCAGAGAGTTAGGCATTTAGAATATGAATTGGCTCTCACAAAACGCCTGCAGTGAGAGAGCGCTAACGAGAGGCTTGCGGAAGCTGCTGCTGCTGCGCAATGCTATGAGCCCTGCAGAAGCCACTCTCTGGCAACGAACCCGGTGGGCAGCGCTTCCTCTGTGACGGAGAGAGTGGAAGCTCATATGGCTGAGGTAAGGCATTGGGAATACCTGTTATTCTCAAGCTGAAAATGAGCATCCATTCCTAGCTCCACCGCACCCAATCTAGGAGTCTAAACACGCCTGCTGACCCTCAGAGCGCTGCAACCTCGGCAAAAGCTCTGGTCCGGGCGCGCCCCAGAATTAGCAGTCCGTGTGACGGCATGTTCCTCACAGCGTGGTGAGCAGCGTGCCCTGAGGTTTGGGAAGGGCATGCCGAGAGTGGGCAAGGGAGCACGTGATTCTTCACAAAACGCCGTGATCCGTTCCCCTCCTTTGCACAGAGTGGGGGTGTGGAGAAGCTCTCGAGTTGGGGATTGCTTTGTGAGACAGTTAATGCCATAGAGTAATGGGAATGCTGGGCCGTGGTGGACAAAGACTTTCTCTGTACTGGGGGTGATGTTTCCAGTGTTTATTCCCATGTTGCAGTTGGCTTGAGAAGCTAATGCTACAAGAATGTAGCTCCTGAGGCCTTAAGGGTATCTTGTCTGTACAGGTGCAGGTGCGGCGGGAATGGTCAAAAATATCGCTGAAGAACTTGAGCAAGGTAATCTGTCAGGATCTGTTAGCGGTGTTACCAAGGAAGAGGACGGTTCCTCCATTTTGAACACAACTACTGGAAAGCTGCCAAGCTCCTGTGCTAAGCACAGTTGTTTTCTACTAGTAAGCTTTCCAACCTAGAGCTCTGCGAGGCAACTTGCTGCTTATGCAAATAACAGTCGTACAGAGTCGTCTGCAGTTGCCTTTAGATCACAGAGAGGAAAAGCGGCCTATGCGCACGTTCAGCCCCTGCCCCCGAGCCCCGAGCAATTCCACCTCTTCAGGATAATTGTTTCTCCAGAGTTGTGGCTTGGCGGTGACTGGGCCTGTTGCAAAGCAGGTAGCCCCTGAGAGCAATTCGAATTCTTCTGTCCCAGTAGCCTTTACTCTCCTAGCGAGTGGCCAGCCGTTGCGCTAGAGCTCTTTCCGTTTGCTAGGACGGACACAAATCCGTGGCATTGAATCCGTTTGCATTGTGACTGGAGTTGCCTGTCTCCTGGGAGTAATAAGGTTTGTTTGCTTTGGGGACCTTTTCCTACTGCAACACTAACATAGGGCATTTTCTCCCCTCCCGCTCTCGCCCCGCCCCTTCCCCAGCAATGGCTGAGCTGAATGGCTGGATCGGCTGGAGCTTCTCCCTGGGCATCTACTGAAGGATCTTCAGAAAACGTAGACCAGGAGCCGCTTTCCAGGGCAACGCAAGAGTGCCGCGATGTTTTGACAGCCCCGTTCCAGAGAGCTAAGAGTGGTTATCCTGAGACTACTACCTCCTGACAGAGGGACTCGCGTTACCAGGCTGTGAGGAAAAGCAACCCTTGCCACTGTTTTTGTACGAGTGCAACAGTGCGGTGTAGCCAATAATAATAACGTGCGGTCTTTAACTGCAAGTATTGTGTTCCAACTGGGTATTTAATAAATGTTGTAATCTAGTAGGTGTCTCCGTTTTATTCTGTTCCCCTTCCTGACTTTGCCTGCCCTGCGCATATGCCTGTCCCCTCTGCTCGTGTCTCTTATGGAGTAGTACGTGTTGCATTGCTGCCAAATGGTGGATGCTGGTGGAAGTCTGGCCTGCTGCGGCACTTGCGGGCGAGGGCTGCGTTTTGGCCCAGGCTTGGAGTTGTTCAGCGCTAGGCAGCACGGACGATGGAAGTCATGTTTCTGAAGGCCTAGCCAGGCTTTCTTCCTGGGCAGGCGCTTAGCCCTTCTGCCTCGCGCTGGTCTGACCAAAAGTCACTTATGCAGACAGCTCCAGGCCTGAGGGCAGAGAGGCCGTTTGTCCAAGGGAGAGCTCTGCTCTGCTCTGCTCCCTCCAGCTGGCTTCCCAGCTGCTCCTTCAGCCTGTCCTGGCAGCCAGGCCAAGGGCCAGCATGCAGACTGTGTGTTTTTCCTCAGCGGGGGCTGGAAGCACGAGTGTGTGAAGACAGGGGCCTCGATCGTGCCCAGGTGCAGCCCTTGGCGGTTCCCCTTGTTGAACTTGACAAGGTGCCCGGTTGCCTCACGTCTCGCTCGTAGCGGGGCACTGGACTCTTGCTGCCTTTGAGAACGATGCTTCCTGTGGTCTGGGCAGAAGGGAGGGCGAGAGCTTCTGGTAGCCAGGAAAGGTTGCAAAGCCCGCCGGTCTGGAAGGCTGTTGCATCCGCTTGCAGTCTGCAAAGGGCAAAGGGGTTATGGAAGTTCTCTGCCCTGCAGCATGACTGGCAAAGCGGAACCGCTGTTCAGTGCTGGGCACTTGCTCTTCTCTCTGCAAAGCAAAAGCAGGTGCGGAACGCCTCTGAAGTGCCTTCGCTTTGGGTTGTCCTGTTGCCAAACTCTGAGAGGAACTGTTTTCCAGTGGTTCCCTGCCTGCTTCTGTCCTGCTGGGTGTCAGGGAGAGGTGAAAGTTCTTGGCCGCCGGAGAAGCAGCACTGGCATCTGGCATGACAGGAGCTGGTAGCGCTTACAAGGCGGGTACAAGGCAAAGTGCCGTCTGTTCTGGCCCCTGCACTAGAGGAGAGGGATGGAGCTACTGGAGCGAGTGCAGCGAAGGGCTACTAAGATGATTAAGGGACTGGAGTAGCTCTCATACGAGGAAAGGCTGAGAGAGCTGGGATTGTTCAGCCTGCAGAAGAGAAGACCGCGCATCAGTGTGTAGGCAGGATGCGAAGGGAGGGTGTAAAGAAGTCGGAGGCAGACTCTTCTCAGCGGTGCCTAGCGGTAGGACGAGGGGCAAGGGGCACAAACTGAAACACAGGCCGTCCTGTCTGAACAGGAGGAAAAAGTTCTTTGCTGTGAGGGGTGACTGAGCACTGGAAGAGGTTGCCCAGAGAGCTTGTGGAGTCTCCGTCCTCGGAGATGTTCACAAGCCGTCTGGCTAGGGTCCTGGGCCAACTACTTGAGGTGATCCTGCTTGAGTAGGGGGGCTGGCCGAGACGATCTCCAGAGGTGCCTTCCAACCTCAAACGTCCTGTGGTTCTGTGACAAGCAGGAGAAGCGGGCGACCGGGCATCTAGTCAAGTTCGACAAGGGGAACTGTCCAGGGCTGCACCTGGGGACAAACAGCCCCTGTGCCCTGGGGCAGGCTGGGGGCTACTGCCAGGAAAGCAGCTGGGCAGAGGAAGGCCTGGGGGTGCAGGTGGGCAGCAAGGAGTCAGCAATGGTTAGAGAAAGAAATCGTAACCACGTTTTAATCGTTTTGACAATAACTTTCTGCCAAAGGGAGCAATCGCCCTCCAGCCTCTCGCTGTGGTCTCTGCTAACAGCTGGAGCGATCCGCTTTCGGTGAGAGTCGCTCACCTCGCCGCAGCGCGACTCGCGGCCACTTTGGCTCCCTCCGGCACTTGGGCTTCCTACGGCGCAGCCGCAGAGCTGGGAGCCCAGAAGGACCGGCACGCTCGCGGCCTGGCCGGGCAGCAGCCAGAGCAGCCAGCTGCGGGGGTCAACCTAAGCAGTCGCCGTCTCTTCAGGCGCAACGAGCTACTTCAGCCCTGCGAGCTCGGCCAAGCGCTCGCGACGCCCGCGCCCTTAGGGAAACAGTGGGAGCGCAGGTTTGCGAGGAGCACAGTGTCCCGCACCTGGAGCAGCAGCAGCATGAATTCTTCAGGGAAATGACGGCACAGCAGAGTAAGAGCTGGAGCTGGGGGCCGCCGGGGAGGGACCCCCAACAAAGACGTCCTTCGGCCGGCCACAGCCACCCGCCGCCGCCGCCGCCGCCGCCCCCCCCCCCCGGCCCGGCAGCGCCGCGAAGGAAGCGGCAGCTGCCCCCCGCCCGGCCGGGCCCGGCCCAGGTCCGCCCCCCGGGCCCGCCCCAGCCGCAGCCCCGCTCCCTCACTGCACAGCCCCGCCCCCTCGCCACCGCCCCCTCCACGCGTCACCCCGCCGCCCTGTGACGCCCCTCCGCCGCGCCCTCGCCGCGGCTGTTGCGCACGCGCGGCGCGCCCGCCACCGCCTGCGGAGCCGGTGGTCCTCGGTGCTGTCGCCGCCGTGTGCCTCGCTGCCAGCGTGGCTGCGTCGCTGTCCTCGGCCGGCGCCTCTGCCCCCGGCCCGGGGGCTCCGAGCTCGCCGGGGCTCAGCCCCGCAGCAGCTGGCCCGGGCTGCGGCCCCTGCTCGGGGCTGTCCGCCGCCCGCGTCCCCGCCGCAGCATGAAGAGGCTCTTGGGGCTCTTCGGCCAGGGCCAGGGGCAGCCGCCTTCTCCGTCGCCGTCGCCGTCGCGGTGGGCGTGCGGCAGCAGCGCACCCGTGCGCTGCGTCGGCGCTGCCTACGAGCTCCGGGAGAAGGAGCTGGGCAAGCTGCACCGCGCAGCCGCCAGCGGCGACCTGGCGCGGGTGCGGCGGCGGCGGTGGCTGCCGAGAGTCGGCCTCAACGGGCGGGACAAGGCGAAGCGGTGAGGGGCGGCGGGGGGGCGGCGGGGCGGCGCGGGGAGGGGGCGGCGTCGGCGTGAGGGGCGGTGGCGAGGGTCGGGCTGCTGTGGCGGTGCTGGCGGGGGCGGCGGGCGGCGGGGGCGTTGGCTGGTGGGTTGGAGCTGGCCTGCAGCTGGCAGGAGCGCCTTTGTGCCGGGAAGGCAGGGCCGTTTGCTTGGGCTGGCGAGGGAGTGCGGGAGGGCAGTCGGCCTTGCGCGCGCGGGGTGGGCTCGGGGCTCGGGGCTCGGAGGCCGGTTGCGTGTGTGGCCAGGCCGGAGCGGGACTTTGTTGCTGGGAGCGTGACAGGGTCGAGGGGGAAGGTTTCTGCTGTCGGGTTTGGTAGGTGTTGTGGAGGGCCCTTGGGAGCGAGCGCGTGCTGGTGCTTGCTGCAGCAGTAAGGCCGGGAAGAGGCCAGAGGGCGCGACTTCCCGGCAAGGCCAGCAGCGAGGGGATGTTCTGGTGTTATAAAAGGCACGTGCTGGGCCTGCGGCCTGCTGCTGTGGCGTGAGTGGTCCTGGCAGCAGGTGGAGGTTGCCTTGCCGTAGGCTGGAGGTGCGCAAGCCTTGCTCTTGCTTGCTGGGCTGCGTGCGTAGTGGTGTTGGAGGCAGGGAGGAGGTGCCGGGGCGGAGGGCAGCAGTTTCAGAGCGGAAGCCGGAGGCTGTCTGGGAGAAATGGGGGGCGTGGGCGCAGGGATGCACGCGCAGGGAAGGGAGCGCGGAGCTGAGGCAACGTTGTCTTCCTAAGTGGGGGCTGGGGCTGGGGCTGGGGCGGGGAGGGGCTTTTTCCTAGCCCCGGCGTCTCGGGCTTTGGGTGTGCAGCGGTCAGCCGCGTGACATGGGCAGGCGTGGTCTCTTCAGCTGTCTGGCCTGCGCTAAGGTAACATGCTCAATTTTTAGGACACCTCTGCATCTGGCTTGCGCTAACGGACATGCGGAGGTTGTCTTGTACTTAGTAGAGAGGAAGTGCAAGCTAAATCCTCGTGACAACTTCAAGAGATCGCCACTGATGAAGGTACGTGGGTGCTGCGGTAGGCAGGGCTTCTAAATTGCGCCCTGAGCGATGCAGCTCTTGGGTGATTCTGGAGGTAGGTCTGGGTGGAGCTTGTGGTGCGCTGGGCGCTGGCTAGGCGTGCGTTGCCTAATGTTTGGGCGCGTTGTTGTTGTCCGAGGTCGGCAAGCTGTGGGAATTCTGCCAGAGGGAAGCGTAATTGCTGGCAACATTTCCTTGTTTCCCGTGTGGTTGGCAGGCAGTGCAGTGCCAGCACGAAGGCTGCGTCGCCATTCTGCTAGCGCATGGCGCCGACGCTAACCTTGCGGATGCTAACGGCAACACTGCCCTTCACCTGGCTGCCCTTGCTCCTAACACCTGCCTAGCAGGGCAGTTACTGGCGCACAACGCCCATCTTGATGCGCAGAATAAGGTAAGCGTGGAATTTGGGTCAGGCCGCTCCTGAGAAGAAAAAGTTGCTTTGCTTCTCTGGGTTTTTCTAACTGGAGAGGGGCGTTATGCTTTCAGATGGGATACACGCCCCTTTCTCTGGCCGTGTCCGCGCATCACGTAGAGATGGTGGAGTTCCTGCTTAGCAAAGGAGCCGACGTGCACGCTCGAGATCAGTCGGAAAGGTGAAGGGTTTGTCAAGACGGGGCGTGGGTCTCCTGAGCATTGGTGAAGTTTGCCTGGTCTGGCCGGGTAGCCGAGGGTGCTTAGCGGGGGAGACGTTTGGCCCAGGGACGTGCTGCGGCCCCTTGCAACCCGAGTTCTCGTGGGCTTCCGTGTGGTTGGCCTTGCTTTCCTCCTGCCTGTAGGAAAGGGGGAGGTGTAATTGTTTTGGGAGCAAATAGGGATGAAAGGAACGCCAGTGAAACGTCGGTGTCTCCTGATAGCTTTTGTCTCGTCTTGTGGCTGCTTTAGGACCCCTCTGATGCTTGCTGCCTCTGCTGGGGACGTGAGCATGATAGAAGTTCTTCTTGGCTATGGTGCTGACCTTTGCCAGAAAGACGTTCTTGGATGGACAGCGGAGGCTTATGCTAGGAGGTGTGGACACACTGGGTAAGTGCTTTAGGTCACGGTGAGAGTCGCTAGGCGGTCCGAATGTCCGTGTTGGTGTACGGACGTGTTTGGTAAGAGGCGCAAGGTTTAATGATGCGTGGAGACCTTTGTTGAAGGTGGGCTCAGTGGAATCTTCCGGGACGTAGCGTTCCCTGTGTCAAGTGTGAGTTGGGGAGTTGAGGAAAGCTTCCACCGCAAATCGTCTTGTTTGGTAAGTGGTGTTATGCAAGGATGTAGTTGATTATAGTGACAGTATTCCCTTTCTTTCCGCACCTACCTAGTGTTAGTGAACAGCTGGCCGACCGCGCAGCCGAGAAAAACGTGGGAGAAGCTTCTGCAGGCAGCGCAGAAAGCACGCCAGTGCTTAGCACTCGTTGCGAGGCAGGAGCTGCTGCGTTTGCGTTGGGCACACCTGCTGCGGACAGAGGAGGTAGGAGGCTTAACTGTGGAGGAGCTGAGGAGGAGAATGCCTACGGCCTTTTCTTGTGGTGGCTTGTATTGCAGCTTGGCAGGGTTCCGTCCCTCTTGCCTGTTGAGTACCCTTGCTAGGGACGGAGTAGAGACGCGCTGGTGATCCTCCTCCGTGAGGCTAGTCCTTTGGTTTTGAGGCTGTCTTTTGGTTTTGGGGGTGTTGGGTGGGAGGCTGGGTAGAGCAGGAAATACAGCGTAGTCTCTGGCATTTTGAAGCACAGGTTGGCGGGGGTGGGGGTAGAGGCAAAGAGAGCACGAGAGAGAGACCGATCTCTGCCTGTGTGGTATGAAGAGCTCGGCAGTTGGTTTCCTTCTTGTCCTGTTCAATCGCTACCAGCATTTGCTCGCTGCCTGCTCACATAGCATATTCGTGCCATGGCAGGTTTGAGGTTTGGAACGTTCGAAGGAAAGACAAGGGCAGTGTGGAATTCTTGTCCTTTTTTATTTTGCGGGGGGTGGGGGGGTGGGGGGGGGCAGCGAGAATTGAGTAGGATGGGAGAAATTGGTGGTTTGGGGCATGCTTTCGTTCATGCTGTCTGGCATGACTGTTTCACTCTAGTATGGCCTGTAGAATTGTCCGTGTAACATGCTTGTCTGCATTGCTGAAAGTCGAAGGTCCGACATGCTAAGAATTAATCCTGTCAATTCATATTTGAACAGTGAGAGGTGGCTTTTCCCACGAATACTTCACGAGGTGAGACTCGAGCAGTAGCTTTTGCCAACGACCTTAACCTGCCGAAAAAGAGGGGAGATTTGAGCGAGACGGTCCTTCTTGCCTTTGCCTTTGCCTTTGCCTTTGCCTTTGCCTTTGAAGAGTGTTGGAGGCAGAGGAGAGCGATGACAGCTGTCCTGCTTCTGAGGAAGAAAAAAGCAGTTTAGCTGCCAAGGTAAAGTGCCTGCAGAAGGAGAACTGCCCGTGGAGCGACTCATTTGCAGGGCAGAGCTGTCTAGATTTGGGCAAAAGCACGTGTCCAGGCAGGGTTGTTTTCTCCTGCCCCGTGGTCTCCTGCCTGCCAGTCTTTCAGCTGCGGTGAGCTGTTTGCTCCAAGCCTTGTAGCCGTCCGTGGCAGAGCATGCAGCAGGCTTGCGGTTGCGGGTGGGAAGAGCAGTAGGGGACAAGAAAAGCGACCGCATGGTTTTCTTCACCTGAGTCAGAGTTCTCGTCCCAAAGTTGATCAGCCTCTAGATGGCCTGTTCTTTTGTCCTCCAAGCCTTGCTCTTTGTTTCCAGTAACTTTGGTGATAGAATTCAGGCTGATATGGGGAAAAGGGCACTTGCTGTTCAAGATCTGCTGAAATGCTTCGTCTCCTGGCTCTCCTCTCTTTCGTCCTTGCCAGGTTGCTGAAGAGTGCTTGGGGGCGGGGGGAGTGGCTCAAGAGGGTCTTTTTTTCTCCTGGGGGATGGCATAGCGGTCTTGCATGGGATCTCACACCACCTGTTTCCCCTTCCTTTTGTTTCTTTTGTTTTGTTTTGGTTTGTTTTTCAGTTGAGGTGTGTGGCATTGGGGCTGTGCCATGATGAAGAAGCTGAAGAAGCCGAGTGCGGTGCAGGAGCGCACCCCGTAGTGCTGGAGATGCAGGCATGTTTATTTGCAAGCTGGTTGCCCTTGTCTCAGTGGCCTGTCGGAGACTGTGGCAGCTGTTGTGTGAGAAGAGCTAGTGTGGCATAGTAAGATGTGATGGTGGTTGGAGGAGTGAAAGTGAGGAAAGAGGGGGAGGTGAGACTACGGTAGTTTGAGAAGCAGGCAGCTGGTGGTCCCGTGAGCCCAAGGGAGGGGGAAAGGGTGTGTGTGCTGCTGGATAAGGTAACGTAGGTGAAGGCAGAGCCTGACTGTGTGTGGGCAGTGCTTCTCGGGGGGCTTTATGGAATGGGAGCAGGACGTTTGTGACATTAGGTATTGCTGTGTCCATAAGGACATCTGCAGGCCTTGTAAAAGAGGAGCGAGAAGGTTTCACTCTGTGGCTCGAGAGAGGCGAAGTATTTGGCAAAGTGTGAATGGCCTGGGCAGAGGCTGCTGTCGTGGGTGTGGCAGCAAGTGGCCTTTGAGTTGGATTTCTCGAGTGCTACTGAAAGAGAGAAGGTTCTGGTTCTGTGCGTGCTTGGAAGGGTTGCTGCTGCTTTGCCAGGTTATGCAGTGAAAGGAGCGTGTTTGGGACCGTGCAGCCAAGTACTAAGGACAGCAGCAGAGTGGGCGTAGGCTTGGAGGGAGCGCAGTTGGGGGTTGGAGAGTGGAAGTGAGGGCCCAGGGGGAGGTTTGCCTCAGGTTGTTGGAGAAGCAGGCAGCTGTCGGTCTTTGTTGGTGCAGAGGAGGGGGGAAGGATGTGTGTGCTGCTGAGTATTGCCGTGTAGGGGAAGCTGGAGTGCGGGTAGTGCTTCTCAGGGGCTTTAGGGAAAGGGAGCAGGGCGTTTGTGAGCTTAGGCATTGCCGTCCCTTCAACTACGTTCTCCTGGAGGCTGCTTGTTTCTGTTCTTTCTAAGCGTGCGGGCCGATCTCTTTTAGGACGACTCACCGGAAAGGAAGGGAGAGGAGGCTCCTGGTGGTGCCCAAGTGGCGGCTGCTGCAGGAGCCCCTGCTGGTGTGAGAGGTGAGTTTCTACACATGGAGGGGCTTTGTTTCTTTGCTCTTTGGGCTGGGTGAATGAAGTGAAATGGCGATCTGCCTGTGCGAGGGTAGAGCACGCAGGTAGGCGCTGGGCAGGCAATGGCGGGGAGGGGGGAAGGGAACGTAGCTGGAGGGAGATGTTTTGTGGTAGTGCTAGGGAAGGAGGGTTGTTTCTTGGTGCCTTCCTGCGGGTGGGAGGGTGTTTGGCTAGTGCTTTGCGGGTTGCTCCTGTAGCGTGCCGAGGGATTGTGAAGGGCCAACTCTGGAGCTGCAGTTTGGAGGGGAGATGCCGGCAGAGCTGCGTAGTCGGCGACTGTGGCATGGCAGAGCCTTGTTTGGATGCTGGCCGAGCATGTGTTGGGCGTTCTTGGTAGGGGCGTGAGCTGTGCTGCTGGGCTTGGGCATGTGGTGCTGGCAAGAAGGCGGCAGGAAGTGGCGATAGCGTGGTGGTGCGGCTGGGGGTGCAGGCGGCCTTAAATGACGCTGCTTTGTTTTTCCTCGGGAGTGGAACCGTTTGGTGTGTCCTGGGCGCAGGGCTTGCGTGCTGGAGGAGAGCAGGAGAGGGAAAGAAGGAGCGGTGGTGTGTCATTTGTGGCTTCCTTTGCAGGTGTTCCGTCGGCCGCAGGAGCGGAGCAGGAGGACGAGAGCGACTCTCCCTGGGATTCCGAGGTGCTTTGTGTGAGGGGCGCGGTGGGTTGCCCGTGGGGGGAAGTGGGCGGGAGCTTGCCTTGGACGTGGGCCCTAGCAGGGATGAGGCTCAGTTGCCGCTTGTGGTGGCTGCGCCACAGGTTTGTTCCTGTGAACTGGAGCAGCCTGTGCTCCGTGCAAGCGGTTTGGCGAGGACTGTGCCTAAGTGGGGTGTGCTAATGTCGTGGGTGTGGCAGCAAGTGGCCTTTGAGTTGGATTTCTCGAGTGCTACTGAAAGAGAGAAGGTTCTGGTTCTGTGCGTGCTTGGAAGGGTTGCTGCTGCTTTGCCAGGTTATGCAGTGAAAGGAGCGTGTTTGGGACCGTGCAGCCAAGTACTAAGGACAGCAGCAGAGTGGGCGTAGGCTTGGAGGGAGCGCAGTTGGGGGTTGGAGAGTGGAAGTGAGGGCCCAGGGGGAGGTTTGCCTCAGGTTGTTGGAGAAGCAGGCAGCTGTCGGTCTTTGTTGGTGCAGAGGAGGGGGGAAGGATGTGTGTGCTGCTGAGTATTGCCGTGTAGGGGAAGCTGGAGTGCGGGTAGTGCTTCTCAGGGGCTTTAGGGAAAGGGAGCAGGGCGTTTGTGAGCTTAGGCATTGCCGTCCCTTCAACTACGTTCTCCTGGAGGCTGCTTGTTTCTGTTCTTTCTAAGCGTGCGGGCCGATCTCTTTTAGGACGACTCACCGGAAAGGAAGGGAGAGGAGGCTCCTGGTGGTGCCCAAGTGGCGGCTGCTGCAGGAGCCCCTGCTGGTGTGAGAGGTGAGTTTCTACACATGGAGGGGCTTTGTTTCTTTGCTCTTTGGGCTGGGTGAATGAAGTGAAATGGCGATCTGCCTGTGCGAGGGTAGAGCACGCAGGTAGGCGCTGGGCAGGCAATGGCGGGGAGGGGGGAAGGGAACGTAGCTGGAGGGAGATGTTTTGTGGTAGTGCTAGGGAAGGAGGGTTGTTTCTTGGTGCCTTCCTGCGGGTGGGAGGGTGTTTGGCTAGTGCTTTGCGGGTTGCTCCTGTAGCGTGCCGAGGGATTGTGAAGGGCCAACTCTGGAGCTGCAGTTTGGAGGGGAGATGCCGGCAGAGCTGCGTAGTCGGCGACTGTGGCATGGCAGAGCCTTGTTTGGATGCTGGCCGAGCATGTGTTGGGCGTTCTTGGTAGGGGCGTGAGCTGTGCTGCTGGGCTTGGGCATGTGGTGCTGGCAAGAAGGCAGCAGGAAGTGGCGATAGCGTGGTGGTGCGGCTGGGGGTGCAGGCGGCCTTAAATGACGCTGCTTTGTTTTTCCTCGGGAGTGGAACCGTTTGGTGTGTCCTGGGCGCAGGGCTTGCGTGCTGGAGGAGAGCAGGAGAGGGAAAGAAGGAGCGGTGGTGTGTCATTTGTGGCTTCCTCTGCAGGTGTTCCGTCGGCCGCAGGAGCGGAGCAGGAGGACGAGAGCGACTCTCCCTGGGATTCCGAGGTGCTTTGTGTGAGGGGCGCGGTGGGTTGCCCGTGGGGGGAAGTGGGCGGGAGCTTGCCTTGGACGTGGGCCCTAGCAGGGATGAGGCTCAGTTGCCGCTTGTGGTGGCTGCGCCACAGGTTTGTTCCTGTGAACTGGAGCAGCCTGTGCTCCGTGCAAGCGGTTTGGCGAGGACTGTGCCTAAGTGGGGTGTGCTAATGTCGTGGGTGTGGCAGCAAGTGGCCTTTGAGTTGGATTTCTCGAGTGCTACTGAAAGAGAGAAGGTTCTGGTTCTGTGCGTGCTTGGAAGGGTTGCTGCTGCTTTGCCAGGTTATGCAGTGAAAGGAGCGTGTTTGGGACCGTGCAGCCAAGTACTAAGGACAGCAGCAGAGTGGGCGTAGGCTTGGAGGGAGCGCAGTTGGGGGTTGGAGAGTGGAAGTGAGGGCCCAGGGGGAGGTTTGCCTCAGGTTGTTGGAGAAGCAGGCAGCTGTCGGTCTTTGTTGGTGCAGAGGAGGGGGGAAGGATGTGTGTGCTGCTGAGTATTGCCGTGTAGGGGAAGCTGGAGTGCGGGTAGTGCTTCTCAGGGGCTTTAGGGAAAGGGAGCAGGGCGTTTGTGAGCTTAGGCATTGCCGTCCCTTCAACTACGTTCTCCTGGAGGCTGCTTGTTTCTGTTCTTTCTAAGCGTGCGGGCCGATCTCTTTTAGGACGACTCACCGGAAAGGAAGGGAGAGGAGGCTCCTGGTGGTGCCCAAGTGGCGGCTGCTGCAGGAGCCCCTGCTGGTGTGAGAGGTGAGTTTCTACACATGGAGGGGCTTTGTTTCTTTGCTCTTTGGGCTGGGTGAATGAAGTGAAATGGCGATCTGCCTGTGCGAGGGTAGAGCACGCAGGTAGGCGCTGGGCAGGCAATGGCGGGGAGGGGGGAAGGGAACGTAGCTGGAGGGAGATGTTTTGTGGTAGTGCTAGGGAAGGAGGGTTGTTTCTTGGTGCCTTCCTGCGGGTGGGAGGGTGTTTGGCTAGTGCTTTGCGGGTTGCTCCTGTAGCGTGCCGAGGGATTGTGAAGGGCCAACTCTGGAGCTGCAGTTTGGAGGGGAGATGCCGGCAGAGCTGCGTAGTCGGCGACTGTGGCATGGCAGAGCCTTGTTTGGATGCTGGCCGAGCATGTGTTGGGTGTTCTTGGTAGGGGCGTGAGCTGTGCTGCTGGGCTTGGGCATGTGGTGCTGGCAAGAAGGCGGCAGGAAGTGGCGATAGCGTGGTGGTGCGGCTGGGGGTGCAGGCGGCCTTAAATGGCGCTGCTTTGTTTTTCCTCGGGAGTGGAACCGTTTGGTGTGTCCTGGGCGCAGGGCTTGCGTGCTGGAGGAGAGCAGGAGAGGGAAAGAAGGAGCGGTGGTGTGTCATTTGTGGCTTCCTTTGCAGGTGTTCCGTCGGCCGCAGGAGCGGAGCAGGAGGACGAGAGCGACTCTCCCTGGGATTCCGAGGTGCTTTGTGTGAGGGGCGCGGTGGGTTGCCCGTGGGGGGAAGTGGGCGGGAGCTTGCCTTGGACGTGGGCCCTAGCAGGGATGAGGCTCAGTTGCCGCTTGTGGTGGCTGCGCCACAGGTTTGTTCCTGTGAACTGGAGCAGCCTGTGCTCCGTGCAAGCGGTTTGGCGAGGACTGTGCCTAAGTGGGGTGTGCTAATGTCGTGGGTGTGGCAGCAAGTGGCCTTTGAGTTGGATTTCTCGAGTGCTACTGAAAGAGAGAAGGTTCTGGTTCTGTGCGTGCTTGGAAGGGTTGCTGCTGCTTTGCCAGGTTATGCAGTGAAAGGAGCGTGTTTGGGACCGTGCAGCCAAGTACTAAGGACAGCAGCAGAGTGGGCGTAGGCTTGGAGGGAGCGCAGTTGGGGGCTCTGATAGGGCTGTTATACTTCCAGAGCCTGCGTTCCTTGACGGCCTGCCAGAGTCCCGAAGCAGCAGTGAATCTGCAGGTAATGCTTGAGCGGCAATCCGAGTTGTGCTTGGGCGGTCCTGCATTTGAAATGCAGTTTGTGGGTGAAGTGTTTCTGGAGATTGCTTGCCCCACTCTCTGCTTGTTTGTGTTGTCGCTCACCTAGGTGTCTGCAAAGGAGGGAGGAGAGCGTGAAGGACGCGAGGCTGCTGCAACACAGACTGATTTTCAGTGTGACGGACAGGTGAGGAGCTGTGTTGAAGAGCTGTGGAGATGTTAGCCTAGAGCGAGGTGTTATTCCCAAAAGAGCGCAGGCGGAAGACCGCAGAGAGTAGCAGATGTGAAATATACTTTAGATGTATATTATCTTGGGGCTCGCTCTGAAGAAGGCTGTTGTGAGTGAAAAGAAGAAGGTAGTGCATGCTCCTGCCCTTTTTGTGAGGCTCACGGCACAATCTTTCCTCAGGCGATGGGTGCAGAGCTGCCGGCGGAGGTTGCTGATGCTCCTGGAAAGCAGTTGCTTCCAGAAGGTTCACTTGAAGTTCCAAAGGTTTCCTGCGGTGAGCTGCAGGGAGACAAGTTGCGGTTGCAAGAGGAACTGGCCAGGGTGAAAGCCAAGGTAGGCAAAGCCTGTAGCGGCCTGCATGACTGTGAGGAGGTGTTTTTCCCCTGTAAACGATGGGGAAAAGCCCTTGTTGAGGCTGTAGGGTAGTAGTGCAGTGGTGTCCCTTCTGTTGCCTTCCCTTCTTCCCGCCGCTGCCCCATGGTGGCAAACAGACCAAGCGCGTCAGGGAGCTGCCCTTTCAAGCGTGAGGGGCCAAGCAGTGTGTTGGGAGCAGCCTCCTGGTGGGTAGGTGTGACCCAAGCAGTTTGTTGTCTCTCCGAACCCGCCTGAGCTTTGAGGTGGACCTGAAGGTGACAGTGGGTGAGCTCCGGGTGCCCTGAGAGTGCTGCGTGTTTTCCTGTGGAGGCAGCTGTACTCTTTGTCTATATTTGGCTGTGTGTGTAGAGCTTTGGTTCCTTCTTTGTAGCTGGTCAAATGCCTGCGAAGGTGACAGTCTGTGTTCTGGGGGGGGTGCAGCTCTTGAAGGGGTGCGATCCTTCTTCATGGTTTGCGCTCGCACACGCAGCGCTGGTTGCTAGGTGGGGTTTTTGCGCTGTGTACGGGAAGCAGCATGTCAGGCAGGTGCTGTGACTTGTCCTGTTCCCTGACTGTAGGAGGAACTTGACCTCCTAACCTAGCTGCCCGGAGAAGGCTGTGGGTTGGCCCTAGTGCTGAGCTTTTTCTGTAGAAAACATCTTGGCCATCTTGTGGCTGCATAATGCAAATGTGCCGCAAAGTGCTATAGTTGCTGCAGGGCCCTGGGGATGAACCTGTAGTTAGTAAGCATTAGGATCCCGAAATGCTAATTCACTTCCAAGTTGTTTTTGGAGGCGTTCAGAGCTACTGACTTGCTTTCCGTTCACTACGCCCACCGCTGCCACCAACACAAGTACGGAGTTGAAGGAAGGAGTGTAGGGACCGGCTTTCCACCAGTTGTGTAAGAATAAGGTATAGCAGCCTGGGCAGCGTTGGACTAGAAGTCTTTGTGATTGTGGTTGTTATCCTGGAGTTGGGAAGTGCCAGCAGGAGAAGGGAGAGCCTTTGCAGTAATGCTTCCCATGGGGGAGCAAGGAGCTGGATGCTAGGAGCGTCCCGAGTCATGGGAAGGAGTAGGATTGGTGTTGCAGCTGCGTTTGGTCAGCTGGCAGGAAATTGAGATGGGGATGGGAGAGGCCGGTATGAAAGCGGAAGGAGCAACGTGGTTCTGGAGAGTCGAAGCAGTGGAGTCGTCTGTCTGAAAGCGAAGCTGACTAGCGTGGGTCCTGGTTGTGGTTTTACAGTTGCAGGCGTTGGAAGAGCAGCGTGTTCAGGCTGAGCGTTGTGTTCAGGATTTGAAGACGGCCCTGGCAGAGAAACAGAGGGAAGCGACAGCTTCTTCCCGGCAACTGCAAGACCTTCTGGAAGCCTCTTTGGGAGGCGTTAGCCTAAAAGACCTGGAGGAACGAGTGGGACGGTAAGGAAGTGGCACAGTGCAGCAAGGCTTTGCTTTGTGGGCTGGTGTAACAGCAACAGGATGGCCTTGTTGCATCTCAGCAAGTCAGTACACGATTTTGGGAGAGGCTTTTGCTTTGGACTGTGTGATTTGTCGCTGTTGTGCCAGTGTTGGTGCTCCTGTGGATTTCCATAACGAGGCCTGTGTTTCTTTTCAAGACTTGAACTGGAAAACGCCCGGCTGGAAGACACAGGGCAGCAGCAGGCAGCTAGACTCGAAGCTCTTCAGAAAGAGCTGCACGCCTCTGCCTCTGTAAGCTAGTCCTAGCCTTCCTGTTTCATGAGCTACTGTGCGCAGTTGTGTGTGTATGTATGCGGGGGCGTTTTTCGGAAGAGATTTTCCTGGGGAGCCTCGGGGAAATCATTCCCTGCAGGCTGCAGGCGATGGGCTGCTGTTGGTGCGCTCGCAGGCTTTCTGGTTTTGTGCGCTCCTCTGCTGAGTCTTACTTAACAGTGTTTGAGGTAAGGGTTTGGCACTTGTGCACCGGTGTGAATGGTTGCTGCTTTGTACCGGTGGTGGTGCTTAAGCCGTGTGGCAGCAGCACTTGAGCTGTTGCTGCCTTAAAGGCGTTCTGCAAGTGAACTTGTGGAACGTCCTTGGTGCCAAGCACGTCGTTGCCAAGTCTTAAGTGGCCTCCTCAGGCTGTGCCAAGAATTCCATTGCCCGCTGGTCGCTGAAGATCCCCCTGGAGCTTTAAATTAAGCTGTGCTCTGCCCGGATGGGGATACCTAATTACCGTTGGCTATTAGCGGAGGGCCTGAGGAAGGTGTTCTCCAGTGTGCGTGTTCTCACCTTTGCCCCCGTGAGCCCCTCACTAGTAGCGGGTGGTCTTTGCTTTAGTGGGGGTGGGGGGGAGGGTGGTGTGGGGGAGAGAGGGGTGGCAGGCACCAGTTTCTGTCCCTCGGTCTTAGCCTGGGTGGTGGAAATATTGAAGTGCTGCAGTTGGCGTGGGATTCCGTCCGCTGGAGTTGTGGGGCCGGCCCTCGGCTAGCAGAGAGAGATGTCCTGCGGCACCTTTGTGAGGAAGGCTGTGCGCACCTAGTGCTTCTAGGTGCCGTGAGTGAGTCGTGTGTGCCATTTCTTCTTCCTGTCCGGAAAGCGTGAGAGCGGAAGAAGGCCAGGGAAGGAGCTGGCAGAGTGGAAACAACCCGCAGAAGCCCGCCTGGAGGAAGAAATGAAGAAAAACATTGCACTGCAGAAAGAATGCAACAGGTAACGGCCTTTGAGTACTTGTAAGAGCTGTCGAATGAGCGGGGAGTCAGGCGTTATGTACCTTGCCCCTGCGACTCCGAGTACGTATCTGTTGGTGAGCGAGCTCAAGGCTTGCGTTGGGTCTTGCAAGTGGCTTCTGTAGGGGAGCGTGCGGTTTTAGGTAGGTGGAAGTGCAGGCAGGAGGGCAGTTGTCCTGGGAAGAGAGGGAGGGCGGGAGGGCAGGAAGAAGTCGCTTGTGTCTTGTGCCTGTTGTCAGGCAGAGGGAGAAGCTTCATGGGAGCAGATGAAATGTTGACTGGGCAAGTGATGTGTGGGAGGGGAATGATGTGGGTGGGTGGGTTGGTGTGGTGTTTTGGCTTGGTGTCTTGTTCTGGAAGTGCTGGTCTGTCCGCCATGGTGCAAATGAAGTAAGCCCCGCACCGTATGCGTGGTGCTTAGGGAAGCGCATGCGTAAAGGCGGACTGTGCTTGGGCTTCCTACTTTACTTGCTAATGTGCTGTGCAGGTCGAAGAGGCTTCTGGAGAAAACTATGAAGAAAGTGAGGGCGTACGAGAGGCGGGCGCGAGAGTCCCAGATGAATTTCCCGGGCGAAAGGGAGGACCCGTGTTCGGGAAGGGGCAGAGAAGTTGCTAAATTAAGAACAAAGGTGAGCTTTGGTTGGCTTGTTGTGGTGCTTGTTTTGGAAAGCTGTAAGATTCTTTTCCTGGCTGTTGGGTTGTGGTGTTAATTATGTGGTGGCCGTGTTTTGAAAAGAACGGCTGTCTCTTACGGTCCCTGAAAAAGCCTGTGTAATCCTTTGGGAAGTGAAGAGGCGTTGCGATAGCGGGGCACTTGTGAGCCTGGGTCTTTCTGGGCGAGAGCCCAGCTTGAAAGCTTGAGGCCCTGGCAGCATCTTTGAGGTCTGACAGATGAATTTGTGCTCTGGAAGACCGGTAAGTAGGACCATTATAAGCCTAACCACAGTATGAAAGGCAAGGACATTGGAAGCATAGGTGTGAGAGGTGTGGAAAAGGTGCGTTTCTGCAGAGAGAAGACGACGACGAGGAGGACGGCGGCAGAGTTTTAGTTGACCTTTGGGGCCTACTGAAACCCTGGCACTTCTTTGTTGATTGTCTTCTAAACTCAAACCTGTGTGTGTGCGTGTATGTAGAAAGAGATAATCATTTCTGTTTCCTTTTTCCTGAAGCTTCAGGTATACCACTGTAAACAAGTGAATACCTTGTGATTATTGTATATTGTTGTCAATATGATTACAGTTGTTATCGTTCCCGTTCATTAGTTCATTAAACTTGGTTACTTACCTGTTACAATAGTAAACTCATTCCTAAGGAGTAGGGACACCTACACTACCAGCCGACCCTGTTTAGTGTCGGGAGCCCGCCGAATTACCTTACCAGGGCAAAATGCCTCTCAACTGGTTCGGTCGTTCTGCGGAGGCCTCCCGGCACAAACGGACACGCTCGGTGGATTGTCACAGAACTGCGTACGCTTAGACCTCTGGGTCTGCTTAGGTGAGTGAGTCCTTTCCCTGTGTGCAGGTCCGTGAGCTGTGCCGCTCCCTGGAGGCAGAGCGGAGGAAGTCGAGGCAGCTAGAGAAAGCAAACGAAGGTGCGCGAGAAGAGTTGGCTTGGCTGCATGGGAGCCGTGACAAACTGCGGAAGAGCAAGCGGCAGCTGGAAGAAGAGGTGGTTGCGCTGAGGTGTCGCTTAGAGGCCAAGATGAGGGATCAGAGGCACAGAGAAGAGGATAAAAGGGAGATTGAACAAAAGGCTGGGCAAGAGCTAAGGCAAAAACTACAGGAAGTCAATCTCTTTCTGCAGGTGAGCTCCCTTACCGCTAGTACGCGCAGTCCGTTTGTGGCTCGTCATTCATTCTTTACTGTTGTCATTTCTCGGTATGTTCTGCTTGTGCCGGTCAGTGCTGTGGGGTCATGGGCTCGTTATAGCTTCCGGAGGTTGCTGAAGGGTGCGAGCTTGTTGGATGGTTGTCCTCAGGCATTCTGAGATGTGGTGAATAATCTTCTTTACGCACCTCGGTCACTGGCGAATCTGTAACAGCGCCAAGAAAGAGGAGAATTGCAAGTGGACTAGTGTCTTAGAGAGACAGAGGTGGCTTAGTACTAGCTCTGATTCAAAACAAAACAAAGCAAAGCAAAAAGTTGCGCTGAGAGCCGGTTTCTTTCTGAACCAAAAGGATGATGTAATGGGGTGCTTTTGGGTTTTGCCCTTGATTGTAGAGGGCAGTGAGGAGGCCCAGTTGGCTCCCTGGGTGAGGTTGTGCTCTTCAAAGTGGGTGTGTGAAAGTGACTGGGGGGAATGATCTCTTTTTCTTTCCTGGGGGTTGAAACTGCATTATCTGCTTCAGACACAGGCAGCCGCCCAGGACCGAGCGGAACAACTAAGAGCCGCTTCTGCAGCTTCCGCAGTAGGCCGACTGCAGCAGAGAGTTAGGCATTTAGAATATGAATTGGCTCTCACAAAACGCCTGCAGTGAGAGAGCGCTAACGAGAGGCTTGCGGAAGCTGCTGCTGCTGCGCAATGCTATGAGCCCTGCAGAAGCCACTCTCTGGCAACGAACCCGGTGGGCAGCGCTTCCTCTGTGACGGAGAGAGTGGAAGCTCATATGGCTGAGGTAAGGCATTGGGAATACCTGTTATTCTCAAGCTGAAAATGAGCATCCATTCCTAGCTCCACCGCACCCAATCTAGGAGTCTAAACACGCCTGCTGACCCTCAGAGCGCTGCAACCTCGGCAAAAGCTCTGGTCCGGGCGCGCCCCAGAATTAGCAGTCCGTGTGACGGCACGTTCCTCACAGCGTGGTGAGCAGCGTGCCCTGAGGTTTGGGAAGGGCATGCCGAGAGTGGGCAAGGGAGCACGTGATTCTTCACAAAACGCCGTGATCCGTTCCCCTCCTTTGCACAGAGTGGGGGTGTGGAGAAGCTCTCGAGTTGGGGATTGCTTTGTGAGACAGTTAATGCCATAGAGTAATGGGAATGCTGGGCCGTGGTGGACAAAGACTTTCTCTGTACTGGGGGTGATGTTTCCAGTGTTTATTCCCATGTTGCAGTTGGCTTGAGAAGCTAATGCTACAAGAATGTAGCTCCTGAGGCCTTAAGGGTATCTTGTCTGTACTTGCAGGTGCGGCGGGAATGGTCAAAAATATCGCTGAAGAACTTGAGCAAGGTAATCTGTCAGGATCTGTTAGCGGTGTTACCAAGGAAGAGGACGGTTCCTCCATTTTGAACACAACTACTGGAAAGCTGCCAAGCTCCTGTGCTAAGCACAGTTGTTTTCTACTAGTAAGCTTTCCAACCTAGAGCTCTGCGAGGCAACTTGCTGCTTATGCAAATAACAGTCGTACAGAGTCGTCTGCAGTTGCCTTTAGATCACAGAGAGGAAAAGCGGCCTATGCGCACGTTCAGCCCCTGCCCCCGAGCCCCGAGCAATTCCACCTCTTCAGGATAATTGTTTCTCCAGAGTTGTGGCTTGGCGGTGACTGGGCCTGTTGCAAAGCAGGTAGCCCCTGAGAGCAATTCGAATTCTTCTGTCCCAGTAGCCTTTACTCTCCTAGCGAGTGGCCAGCCGTTGCGCTAGAGCTCTTTCCGTTTGCTAGGACGGACACAAATCCGTGGCATTGAATCCGTTTGCATTGTGACTGGAGTTGCCTGTCTCCTGGGAGTAATAAGGTTTGTTTGCTTTGGGGACCTTTTCCTACTGCAACACTAACATAGGGCATTTTCTCCCCTCCCGCTCTCGCCCCGCCCCTTCCCCAGCAATGGCTGAGCTGAATGGCTGGATCGGCTGGAGCTTCTCCCTGGGCATCTACTGAAGGATCTTCAGAAAACGTAGACCAGGAGCCGCTTTCCAGGGCAACGCAAGAGTGCCGCGATGTTTTGACAGCCCCGTTCCAGAGAGCTAAGAGTGGTTATCCTGAGACTACTACCTCCTGACAGAGGGACTCGCGTTACCAGGCTGTGAGGAAAAGCAACCCTTGCCACTGTTTTTGTACGAGTGCAACAGTGCGGTGTAGCCAATAATAATAACGTGCGGTCTTTAACTGCAAGTATTGTGTTCCAACTGGGTATTTAATAAATGTTGTAATCTAGTAGGTGTCTCCGTTTTATTCTGTTCCCCTTCCTGACTTTGCCTGCCCTGCGCATATGCCTGTCCCCTCTGCTCGTGTCTCTTATGGAGTAGTACGTGTTGCATTGCTGCCAAATGGTGGATGCTGGTGGAAGTCTGGCCTGCTGCGGCACTTGCGGGCGAGGGCTGCGTTTTGGCCCAGGCTTGGAGTTGTTCAGCGCTAGGCAGCACGGACGATGGAAGTCATGTTTCTGAAGGCCTAGCCAGGCTTTCTTCCTGGGCAGGCGCTTAGCCCTTCTGCCTCGCGCTGGTCTGACCAAAAGTCACTTATGCAGACAGCTCCAGGCCTGAGGGCAGAGAGGCCGTTTGTCCAAGGGAGAGCTCTGCTCTGCTCTGCTCCCTCCAGCTGGCTTCCCAGCTGCTCCTTCAGCCTGTCCTGGCAGCCAGGCCAAGGGCCAGCATGCAGACTGTGTGTTTTTCCTCAGCGGGGGCTGGAAGCACGAGTGTGTGAAGACAGGGGCCTCGATCGTGCCCAGGTGCAGCCCTTGGCGGTTCCCCTTGTTGAACTTGACAAGGTGCCCGGTTGCCTCACGTCTCGCTCGTAGCGGGGCACTGGACTCTTGCTGCCTTTGAGAACGATGCTTCCTGTGGTCTGGGCAGAAGGGAGGGCGAGAGCTTCTGGTAGCCAGGAAAGGTTGCAAAGCCCGCCGGTCTGGAAGGCTGTTGCATCCGCTTGCAGTCTGCAAAGGGCAAAGGGGTTATGGAAGTTCTCTGCCCTGCAGCATGACTGGCAAAGCGGAACCGCTGTTCAGTGCTGGGCACTTGCTCTTCTCTCTGCAAAGCAAAAGCAGGTGCGGAACGCCTCTGAAGTGCCTTCGCTTTGGGTTGTCCTGTTGCCAAACTCTGAGAGGAACTGTTTTCCAGTGGTTCCCTGCCTGCTTCTGTCCTGCTGGGTGTCAGGGAGAGGTGAAAGTTCTTGGCCGCCGGAGAAGCAGCACTGGCATCTGGCATGACAGGAGCTGGTAGCGCTTACAAGGCGGGTACAAGGCAAAGTGCCGTCTGTTCTGGCCCCTGCACTAGAGGAGAGGGATGGAGCTACTGGAGCGAGTGCAGCGAAGGGCTACTAAGATGATTAAGGGACTGGAGTAGCTCTCATACGAGGAAAGGCTGAGAGAGCTGGGATTGTTCAGCCTGCAGAAGAGAAGACCGCGCATCAGTGTGTAGGCAGGATGTGAAGGGAGGGTGTAAAGAAGTCGGAGGCAGACTCTTCTCAGCGGTGCCTAGCGGTAGGACGAGGGGCAAGGGGCACAAACTGAAACACAGGCCGTCCTGTCTGAACAGGAGGAAAAAGTTCTTTGCTGTGAGGGGTGACTGAGCACTGGAAGAGGTTGCCCAGAGAGCTTGTGGAGTCTCCGTCCTCGGAGATGTTCACAAGCCGTCTGGCTAGGGTCCTGGGCCAACTACTTGAGGTGATCCTGCTTGAGTAGGGGGGCTGGCCGAGACGATCTCCAGAGGTGCCTTCCAACCTCAAACGTCCTGTGGTTCTGTGACAAGCAGGAGAAGCGGGCGACCGGGCATCTAGTCAAGTTCGACAAGGGGAACTGTCCAGGGCTGCACCTGGGGACAAACAGCCCCTGTGCCCTGGGGCAGGCTGGGGGCTACTGCCAGGAAAGCAGCTGGGCAGAGGAAGGCCTGGGGGTGCAGGTGGGCAGCAAGGAGTCAGCAATGGTTAGAGAAAGAAATCGTAACCACGTTTTAATCGTTTTGACAATAACTTTCTGCCAAAGGGAGCAATCGCCCTCCAGCCTCTCGCTGTGGTCTCTGCTAACAGCTGGAGCGATCCGCTTTCAGTGAGAGTCGCTCACCTCGCCGCAGCGCGACTCGCGGCCACTTTGGCTCCCTCCGGCACTTGGGCTTCCTACGGCGCAGCCGCAGAGCTGGGAGCCCAGAAGGACCGGCACGCTCGCGGCCTGGCCGGGCAGCAGCCAGAGCAGCCAGCTGCGGGGGTCAACCTAAGCAGTCGCCATCTCTTCAGGCGCAACGAGCTACTTCAGCCCTGCGAGCTCGGCCAAGCGCTCGCGACGCCCGCGCCCTTAGGGAAACAGTGGGAGCGCAGGTTTGCGAGGAGCACAGTGTCCCGCACCTGGAGCAGCAGCAGCATGAATTCTTCAGGGAAATGACGGCACAGCAGAGTAAGAGCTGGAGCTGGGGGCCGCCGGGGAGGGACCCCCAACAAAGACGTCCTTCGGCCGGCCACAGCCACCCGCCGCCGCCGCCGCCGCCGCCCCCCCCCCCCCCCCCCCGGCCCGGCAGCGCCGCGAAGGAAGCGGCAGCTGCCCCCCGCCCGGCCGGGCCCGGCCCAGGTCCGCCCCCCGGCCCCGGGCCCGCCCCCGGGCCCGCCCCAGCCGCAGCCCCGCTCCCTCACTGCACAGCCCCGCCCCCTCGCCACCGCCCCCTCCACGCGTCACCCCGCCGCCCTGTGACGCCCCTCCGCCGCGCCCTCGCCGCGGCTGTTGCGCACGCGCGGCGCGCCCGCCACCGCCTGCGGAGCCGGTGGTCCTCGGTGCTGTCGCCGCCGTGTGCCTCGCTGCCAGCGTGGCTGCGTCGCTGTCCTCGGCCGGCGCCTCTGCCCCCGGCCCGGGGGCTCCGAGCTCGCCGGGGCTCAGCCCCGCAGCAGCTGGCCCGGGCTGCGGCCCCTGCTCGGGGCTGTCCGCCGCCCGCGTCCCCGCCGCAGCATGAAGAGGCTCTTGGGGCTCTTCGGCCAGGGCCAGGGGCAGCCGCCTTCTCCGTCGCCGTCGCCGTCGCGGTGGGCGTGCGGCGGCAGCGCACCCGTGCGCTGCGTCGGCGCTGCCTACGAGCTCCGGGAGAAGGAGCTGGGCAAGCTGCACCGCGCAGCCGCCAGCGGCGACCTGGCGCGGGTGCGGCGGCGGCGGTGGCTGCCGAGAGTCGGCCTCGACGGGCGGGACAAGGCGAAGCGGTGAGGGGCGGCGGGGGGGCGGCGGGGCGGCGCGGGGAGGGGGCGGCGTTGGCGTGAGGGGCGGCGGCGAGGGTTGGGCTGCTGCGGCGGTGCTGGCGGGGGCGGCGGGCGGCGGGGGCGTTGGCTGGTGGGTTGGAGCTGGCCTGCAGCTGGCAGGAGCGCCTTTGTGCCGGGAAGGCAGGGCCGTTTGCTTGGGCTGGCGAGGGAGTGCGGGAGGGCAGTCGGCCTTGTGCGCGCAGGGTGGGCTCGGGGCTCGGGGCTCGGGGCTCGGAGGCCGGTTGCGTGTGTGGCCAGGCCGGAGCGGGACTTTGTTGCTGGGAGCGTGACAGGGTCGAGGGGGAAGGTTTCTGCTGTCGGGTTTGGTAGGTGTTGTGGAGGGCCCTTGGGAGCGAGCGCGTGCTGGTGCTTGCTGCAGCAGTAAGGCCGGGAAGAGGCCAGAGGGCGCGACTTCCCGGCAAGGCCAGCAGCGAGGGGATGTTCTGGTGTTATAAAAGGCACGTGCTGGGCCTGCGGCCTGCTGCTGTGGCGTGAGTGGTCCTGGCAGCAGGTGGAGGTTGCCTTGCCGTAGGCTGGAGGTGCGCAAGCCTTGCTCTTGCTTGCTGGGCTGCGTGCGTAGTGGTGTTGGAGGCAGGGAGGAGGTGCCGGGGCGGAGGGCAGCAGTTTCAGAGCGGAAGCCGGAGGCTGTCTGGGAGAAATGGGGGGCGTGGGCGCAGGGATGCACGCGCAGGGAAGGGAGCGCGGAGCTGAGGCAACGTTGTCTTCCTAAGTGGGGGCTGGGGCTGGGGCTGGGGTGGGGAGGGGCTTTTTCCTAGCCCCGGCGTCTCGGGCTTTGGGTGTGCAGCGGTCAGCCGCGTGACATGGGCAGGCGTGGTCTCTTCAGCTGTCTGACCTGCGCTAAGGTAACATGCTCAATTTTTAGGACACCTCTGCATCTGGCTTGCGCTAACGGACATGCGGAGGTTGTCTTGTACTTAGTAGAGAGGAAGTGCAAGCTAAATCCTCGTGACAACTTCAAGAGATCGCCACTGATGAAGGTACGTGGGTGCTGCGGTAGGCAGGGCTTCTAAATTGCGCCCTGAGCGATGCAGCTCTTGGGTGATTCTGGAGGTAGGTCTGGGTGGAGCTTGTGGTGCGCTGGGCGCTGGCTAGGCGTGCGTTGCCTAATGTTTGGGCGCGTTGTTGTTGTCCGAGGTCGGCAAGCTGTGGGAATTCTGCCAGAGGGAAGCGTAATTGCTGGCAACGTTTCCTTGTTTCCCGTGTGGTTGGCAGGCAGTGCAGTGCCAGCACGAAGGCTGCGTCGCCATTCTGCTAGCGCATGGCGCCGACGCTAACCTTGCGGATGCTAACGGCAACACTGCCCTTCACCTGGCTGCCCTTGCTCCTAACACCTGCCTAGCAGGGCAGTTACTGGCGCACAACGCCCATCTTGATGCGCAGAATAAGGTAAGCGTGGAATTTGGGTCAGGCCGCTCCTGAGAAGAAAAAGTTGCTTTGCTTCTCTGGGTTTTTCTAACTGGAGAGGGGCGTTATGCTTTCAGATGGGATACACGCCCCTTTCTCTGGCCGTGTCCGCGCATCACGTAGAGATGGTGGAGTTCCTGCTTAGCAAAGGAGCCGACGTGCACGCTCGAGATCAGTCGGAAAGGTGAAGGGTTTGTCAAGACGGGGCGTGGGTCTCCTGAGCATTGGTGAAGTTTGCCTGGTCTGGCCGGGTAGCCGAGGGTGCTTAGCGGGGGAGACGTTTGGCCCAGGGACGTGCTGCGGCCCCTTGCAACCCGAGTTCTCGTGGGCTTCCGTGTGGTTGGCCTTGCTTTCCTCCTGCCTGTAGGAAAGGGGGAGGTGTAATTGTTTTGGGAGCAAATAGGGATGAAAGGAACGCCAGTGAAACGTCGGTGTCTCCTGATAGCTTTTGTCTCGTCTTGTGGCTGCTTTAGGACCCCTCTGATGCTTGCTGCCTCTGCTGGGGATGTGAGCATGATAGAAGTTCTTCTTGGCTATGGTGCTGACCTTTGCCAGAAAGACGTTCTTGGATGGACAGCGGAGGCTTATGCTAGGAGGTGTGGACACACTGGGTAAGTGCTTTAGGTCACGGTGAGAGTCGCTAGGCGGTCCGAATGTCCGTGTTGGTGTACGGACGTGTTTGGTAAGAGGCGCAAGGTTTAATGATGCGTGGAGACCTTTGTTGAAGGTGGGCTCAGTGGAATCTTCCGGGACGTAGCGTTCCCTGTGTCAAGTGTGAGTTGGGGAGTTGAGGAAAGCTTCCACCGCAAATCGTCTTGTTTGGTAAGTGGTGTTATGCAAGGATGTAGTTGATTATAGTGACAGTATTCCCTTTCTTTCCGCACCTACCTAGTGTTAGTGAACAGCTGGCCGACCGCGCAGCCGAGAAAAACGTGGGAGAAGCTTCTGCAGGCAGCGCAGAAAGCACGCCAGTGCTTAGCACTCGTTGCGAGGCAGGAGCTGCTGCGTTTGCGTTGGGCACACCTGCTGCGGACAGAGGAGGTAGGAGGCTTAACTGTGGAGGAGCTGAGGAGGAGAATGCCTACGGCCTTTTCTTGTGGTGGCTTGTATTGCAGCTTGGCAGGGTTCCGTCCCTCTTGCCTGTTGAGTACCCTTGCTAGGGACGGAGTAGAGACGCGCTGGTGATCCTCCTCCGTGAGGCTAGTCCTTTGGTTTTGAGGCTGTCTTTTGGTTTTGGGGGTGTTGGGTGGGAGGCTGGGTAGAGCAGGAAATACAGCGTAGTCTCTGGCATTTTGAAGCACAGGTTGGCGGGGGTGGGGGTAGAGGCAAAGAGAGCACGAGAGAGAGACCGATCTCTGCCTGTGTGGTATGAAGAGCTCGGCAGTTGGTTTCCTTCTTGTCCTGTTCAATCGCTACCAGCATTTGCTCGCTGCCTGCTCACATAGCATATTCGTGCCATGGCAGGTTTGAGGTTTGGAACGTTCGAAAGAAAGACAAGGGCAGTGTGGAATTCTTGTCCTTTTTTATTTTGCGGGGGGTGGGGGGGGCAGCGAGAATTGAGTAGGATGGGAGAAATTGGTGGTTTGGGGCATGCTTTCGTTCATGCTGTCTGGCATGACTGTTTCACTCTAGTATGGCCTGTAGAATTGTCCGTGTAACATGCTTGTCTGCATTGCTGAAAGTCGAAGGTCCGACATGCTAAGAATTAATCCTGTCAATTCATATTTGAACAGTGAGAGGTGGCTTTTCCCACGAATACTTCACGAGGTGAGACTCGAGCAGTAGCTTTTGCCAACGACCTTAACCTGCCGAAAAAGAGGGGAGATTTGAGCGAGACGGTCCTTCTTGCCTTTGCCTTTGCCTTTGCCTTTGCCTTTGCCTTTGAAGAGTGTTGGAGGCAGAGGAGAGCGATGACAGCTGTCCTGCTTCTGAGGAAGAAAAAAGCAGTTTAGCTGCCAAGGTAAAGTGCCTGCAGAAGGAGAACTGCCCGTGGAGCGACTCATTTGCAGGGCAGAGCTGTCTAGATTTGGGCAAAAGCGCGTGTCCAGGCAGGGTTGTTTTCTCCTGCCCCGTGGTCTCCTGCCTGCCAGTCTTTCAGCTGCGGTGAGCTGTTTGCTCCAAGCCTTGTAGCCGTCCGTGGCAGAGCATGCAGCAGGCTTGCGGTTGCGGGTGGGAAGAGCAGTAGGGGACAAGAAAAGCGACCGCATGGTTTTCTTCACCTGAGTCAGAGTTCTCGTCCCAAAGTTGATCAGCCTCTAGATGGCCTGTTCTTTTGTCCTCCAAGCCTTGCTCTTTGTTTCCAGTAACTTTGGTGATAGAATTCAGGCTGATATGGGGAAAAGGGCACTTGCTGTTCAAGATCTGCTGAAATGCTTCGTCTCCTGGCTCTCCTCTCTTTCGTCCTTGCCAGGTTGCTGAAGAGTGCTTGGGGGCGGGGGGAGTGGCTCAAGAGGGTCTTTTTTTCTCCTGGGGGATGGCATAGCGGTCTTGCATGGGATCTCACACCACCTGTTTCCCCTTCCTTTTGTTTCTTTTGTTTTGTTTTGGTTTGTTTTTCAGTTGAGGTGTGTGGCATTGGGGCTGTGCCATGATGAAGAAGCTGAAGAAGCCGAGTGTGGTGCAGGAGCGCACCCCGTAGTGCTGGAGATGCAGGCATGTTTATTTGCAAGCTGGTTGCCCTTGTCTCAGTGGCCTGTCGGAGACTGTGGCAGCTGTTGTGTGAGAAGAGCTAGTGTGGCATAGTAAGATGTGATGGTGGTTGGAGGAGTGAAAGTGAGGAAAGAGGGGGAGGTGAGACTACGGTAGTTTGAGAAGCAGGCAGCTGGTGGTCCCGTGAGCCCAAGGGAGAGGGAAAGGGTGTGTGTGCTGCTGGATAAGGTAACGTAGGTGAAGGCAGAGCCTGACTGTGTGTGGGCAGTGCTTCTCGGGGGGCTTTATGGAATGGGAGCAGGACGTTTGTGACATTAGGTATTGCTGTGTCCATAAGGACATCTGCAGGCCTTGTAAAAGAGGAGCGAGAAGGTTTCACTCTGTGGCTCGAGAGAGGCGAAGTATTTGGCAAAGTGTGAATGGCCTGGGCAGAGGCTGCTGTCGTGGGTGTGGCAGCAAGTGGCCTTTGAGTTGGATTTCTCGAGTGCTACTGAAAGAGAGAAGGTTCTGGTTCTGTGCGTGCTTGGAAGGGTTGCTGCTGCTTTGCCAGGTTATGCAGTGAAAGGAGCGTGTTTGGGACCGTGCAGCCAAGTACTAAGGACAGCAGCAGAGTGGGCGTAGGCTTGGAGGGAGCGCAGTTGGGGGTTGGAGAGTGGAAGTGAGGGCCCAGGGGGAGGTTTGCCTCAGGTTGTTGGAGAAGCAGGCAGCTGTCGGTCTTTGTTGGTGCAGAGGAGGGGGGAAGGATGTGTGTGCTGCTGAGTATTGCCGTGTAGGGGAAGCTGGAGTGCGGGTAGTGCTTCTCAGGGGCTTTAGGGAAAGGGAGCAGGGCGTTTGTGAGCTTAGGCATTGCCGTCCCTTCAACTACGTTCTCCTGGAGGCTGCTTGTTTCTGTTCTTTCTAAGCGTGCGGGCCGATCTCTTTTAGGACGACTCACCGGAAAGGAAGGGAGAGGAGGCTCCTGGTGGTGCCCAAGTGGCGGCTGCTGCAGGAGCCCCTGCTGGTGTGAGAGGTGAGTTTCTACACATGGAGGGGCTTTGTTTCTTTGCTCTTTGGGCTGGGTGAATGAAGTGAAATGGCGATCTGCCTGTGCGAGGGTAGAGCACGCAGGTAGGCGCTGGGCAGGCAATGGCGGGGAGGGGGGAAGGGAACGTAGCTGGAGGGAGATGTTTTGTGGTAGTGCTAGGGAAGGAGGGTTGTTTCTTGGTGCCTTCCTGCGGGTGGGAGGGTGTTTGGCTAGTGCTTTGCGGGTTGCTCCTGTAGCGTGCCGAGGGATTGTGAAGGGCCAACTCTGGAGCTGCAGTTTGGAGGGGAGATGCCGGCAGAGCTGCGTAGTCGGCGACTGTGGCATGGCAGAGCCTTGTTTGGATGCTGGCCGAGCATGTGTTGGGCGTTCTTGGTAGGGGCGTGAGCTGTGCTGCTGGGCTTGGGCATGTGGTGCTGGCAAGAAGGCGGCAGGAAGTGGCGATAGCGTGGTGGTGCGGCTGGGGATGCAGGCGGCCTTAAATGACGCTGCTTTGTTTTTCCTCGGGAGTGGAACCGTTTGGTGTGTCCTGGGCGCAGGGCTTGCGTGCTGGAGGAGAGCAGGAGAGGGAAAGAAGGAGCGGTGGTGTGTCATTTGTGGCTTCCTTTGCAGGTGTTCCGTCGGCCGCAGGAGCGGAGCAGGAGGACGAGAGCGACTCTCCCTGGGATTCCGAGGTGCTTTGTGTGAGGGGCGCGGTGGGTTGCCCGTGGGGGGAAGTGGGCGGGAGCTTGCCTTGGACGTGGGCCCTAGCAGGGATGAGGCTCAGTTGCCGCTTGTGGTGGCTGCGCCACAGGTTTGTTCCTGTGAACTGGAGCAGCCTGTGCTCCGTGCAAGCGGTTTGGCGAGGACTGTGCCTAAGTGGGGTGTGCTAATGTCGTGGGTGTGGCAGCAAGTGGCCTTTGAGTTGGATTTCTCGAGTGCTACTGAAAGAGAGAAGGTTCTGGTTCTGTGCGTGCTTGGAAGGGTTGCTGCTGCTTTGCCAGGTTATGCAGTGAAAGGAGCGTGTTTGGGACCGTGCAGCCAAGTACTAAGGACAGCAGCAGAGTGGGCGTAGGCTTGGAGGGAGCACAGTTGGGGGCTCTGATAGGGCTGTTATACTTCCAGAGCCTGCGTTCCTTGACGGCCTGCCAGAGTCCCGAAGCAGCAGTGAATCTGCAGGTAATGCTTGAGCGGCAATCCGAGTTGTGCTTGGGCGGTCCTGCATTTGAAATGCAGTTTGTGGGTGAAGTGTTTCTGGAGATTGCTTGCCCCACTCTCTGCTTGTTTGTGTTGTCGCTCACCTAGGTGTCTGCAAAGGAGGGAGGAGAGCGTGAAGGACGCGAGGCTGCTGCAACACAGACTGATTTTCAGTGTGACGGACAGGTGAGGAGCTGTGTTGAAGAGCTGTGGAGATGTTAGCCTAGAGCGAGGTGTTATTCCCAAAAGAGCGCAGGCGGAAGACCGCAGAGAGTAGCAGATGTGAAATATACTTTAGATGTATATTATCTTGGGGCTCGCTCTGAAGAAGGCTGTTGTGAGTGAAAAGAAGAAGGTAGTGCATGCTCCTGCCCTTTTTGTGAGGCTCACGGCACAATCTTTCCTCAGGCGATGGGCGCAGAGCTGCCGGCGGAGGTTGCTGATGCTCCTGGAAAGCAGTTGCTTCCAGAAGGTTCACTTGAAGTTCCAAAGGTTTCCTGCGGTGAGCTGCAGGGAGACAAGTTGCGGTTGCAAGAGGAACTGGCCAGGGTGAAAGCCAAGGTAGGCAAAGCCTGTAGCGGCCTGCATGACTGTGAGGAGGTGTTTTTCCCCTGTAAACGATGGGGAAAAGCCCTTGTTGAGGCTGTAGGGTAGTAGTGCAGTGGTGTCCCTTCTGTTGCCTTCCCTTCTTCCCGCCGCTGCCCCATGGTGGCAAACAGACCAAGCGCGTCAGGGAGCTGCCCTTTCAAGCGTGAGGGGCCAAGCAGTGTGTTGGGAGCAGCCTCCTGGTGGGTAGGTGTGACCCAAGCAGTTTGTTGTCTCTCCGAACCCGCCTGAGCTTTGAGGTGGACCTGAAGGTGACAGTGGGTGAGCTCCGGGTGCCCTGAGAGTGCTGCGTGTTTTCCTGTGGAGGCAGCTGTACTCTTTGTCTATATTTGGCTGTGTGTGTAGAGCTTTGGTTCCTTCTTTGTAGCTGGTCAAATGCCTGCGAAGGTGACAGTCTGTGTTCTGGGGGGGGTGCAGCTCTTGAAGGGGTGCGATCCTTCTTCATGGTTTGCGCTCGCACACGCAGCGCTGGTTGCTAGGTGGGGTTTTTGCGCTGTGTACGGGAAGCAGCATGTCAGGCAGGTGCTGTGACTTGTCCTGTTCCCTGACTGTAGGAGGAACTTGACCTCCTAACCTAGCTGCCCGGAGAAGGCTGTGGGTTGGCCCTAGTGCTGAGCTTTTTCTGTAGAAAACATCTTGGCCATCTTGTGGCTGCATAATGCAAATGTGCCGCAAAGTGCTATAGTTGCTGCAGGGCCCTGGGGATGAACCTGTAGTTAGTAAGCATTAGGATCCCGAAATGCTAATTCACTTCCAAGTTGTTTTTGGAGGCGTTCAGAGCTACTGACTTGCTTTCCGTTCACTACGCCCACCGCTGCCACCAACACAAGTACGGAGTTGAAGGAAGGAGTGTAGGGACCGGCTTTCCACCAGTTGTGTAAGAATAAGGTATAGCAGCCTGGGCAGCGTTGGACTAGAAGTCTTTGTGATTGTGGTCGTTATCCTGGAGTTGGGAAGTGCCAGCAGGAGAAGGGAGAGCCTTTGCAGTAATGCTTCCCATGGGGGAGCAAGGAGCTGGATGCTAGGAGCGTCCCGAGTCATGGGAAGGAGTAGGATTGGTGTTGCAGCTGCGTTTGGTCAGCTGGCAGGAAATTGAGATGGGGATGGGAGAGGCCGGTATGAAAGCGGAAGGAGCAACGTGGTTCTGGAGAGTCGAAGCAGTGGAGTCGTCTGTCTGAAAGCGAAGCTGACTAGCGTGGGTCCTGGTTGTGGTTTTACAGTTGCAGGCGTTGGAAGAGCAGCGTGTTCAGGCTGAGCGTTGTGTTCAGGATTTGAAGACGGCCCTGGCAGAGAAACAGAGGGAAGCGACAGCTTCTTCCCGGCAACTGCAAGACCTTCTGGAAGCCTCTTTGGGAGGCGTTAGCCTAAAAGACCTGGAGGAACGAGTGGGACGGTAAGGAAGTGGCACAGTGCAGCAAGGCTTTGCTTTGTGGGCTGGTGTAACAGCAACAGGATGGCCTTGTTGCATCTCAGCAAGTCAGTACACGATTTTGGGAGAGGCTTTTGCTTTGGACTGTGTGATTTGTCGCTGTTGTGCCAGTGTTGGTGCTCCTGTGGATTTCCATAACGAGGCCTGTGTTTCTTTTCAAGACTTGAACTGGAAAACGCCCGGCTGGAAGACACAGGGCAGCAGCAGGCAGCTAGACTCGAAGCTCTTCAGAAAGAGCTGCACGCCTCTGCCTCTGTAAGCTAGTCCTAGCCTTCCTGTTTCATGAGCTACTGTGCGCAGTTGTGTGTGTATGTATGCGGGGGCGTTTTTCGGAAGAGATTTTCCTGGGGAGCCTCGGGGAAATCATTCCCTGCAGGCTGCAGGCGATGGGCTGCTGTTGGTGCGCTCGCAGGCTTTCTGGTTTTGTGCGCTCCTCTGCTGAGTCTTACTTAACAGTGTTTGAGGTAAGGGTTTGGCACTTGTGCACCGGTGTGAATGGTTGCTGCTTTGTACCGGTGGTGGTGCTTAAGCCGTGTGGCAGCAGCACTTGAGCTGTTGCTGCCTTAAAGGCGTTCTGCAAGTGAACTTGTGGAACGTCCTTGGTGCCAAGCACGTCGTTGCCAAGTCTTAAGTGGCCTCCTCAGGCTGTGCCAAGAATTCCATTGCCCGCTGGTCGCTGAAGATCCCCCTGGAGCTTTAAATTAAGCTGTGCTCTGCCCGGATGGGGATACCTAATTACCGTTGGCTATTAGCGGAGGGCCTGAGGAAGGTGTTCTCCAGTGTGCGTGGCACCTTTGCCCCCGTGAGCCCCTCGCTAGTAGCGGGTGGTCTTTGCTTTAGTGGGGGTGGGGGGGAGGGTGGTGTGGGGGAGAGAGGGGTGGCAGGCACCAGTTTCTGTCCCTCGGTCTTAGCCTGGGTGGTGGAAATATTGAAGTGCTGCAGTTGGCGTGGGATTCTGTCCGCTGGAGTTGTGGGGCCGGCCCTCGGCTAGCAGAGAGAGATGTCCTGCGGCACCTTTGTGAGGAAGGCTGTGCGCACCTAGTGCTTCTAGGTGCCGTGAGTGAGTCGTGTGTGCCATTTCTTCTTCCTGTCCGGAAAGCGTGAGAGCGGAAGAAGGCCAGGGAAGGAGCTGGCAGAGTGGAAACAACCCGCAGAAGCCCGCCTGGAGGAAGAAATGAAGAAAAACATTGCACTGCAGAAAGAATGCAACAGGTAACGGCCTTTGAGTACTTGTAAGAGCTGTCGAATGAGCGGGGAGTCAGGCGTTATGTACCTTGCCCCTGCGACTCCGAGTACGTATCTGTTGGTGAGCGAGCTCAAGGCTTGCGTTGGGTCTTGCAAGTGGCTTCTGTAGGGGAGCGTGCGGTTTTAGGTAGGTGGAAGTGCAGGCAGGAGGGCAGTTGTCCTGGGAAGAGAGGGAGGGCGGGAGGGCAGGAAGAAGTCGCTTGTGTCTTGTGCCTGTTGTCAGGCAGAGGGAGAAGCTTCATGGGAGCAGATGAAATGTTGACTGGGCAAGTGATGTGTGGGAGGGGAATGATGTGGGTGGGTGGGTTGGTGTGGTGTTTTGGCTTGGTGTCTTGTTCTGGAAGTGCTGGTCTGTCCGCCATGGTGCAAATGAAGTAAGCCCCGCACCGTATGCGTGGTGCTTAGGGAAGCGCATGCGTAAAGGCGGACTGTGCTTGGGCTTCCTACTTTACTTGCTAATGTGCTGTGCAGGTCGAAGAGGCTTCTGGAGAAAGCTATGAAGAAAGTGAGGGCGTACGAGAGGCGGGCGCGAGAGTCTCAGATGAATTTCCCGGGCGAAAGGGAGGACCCGTGTTCGGGAAGGGGCAGAGAAGTTGCTAAATTAAGAACAAAGGTGAGCTTTGGTTGGCTTGTTGTGGTGCTTGTTTTGGAAAGCTGTAAGATTCTTTTCCTGGCTGTTGGGTTGTGGTGTTAATTATGTGGTGGCCGTGTTTTGAAAAGAACGGCTGTCTCTTACGGTCCCTGAAAAAGCCTGTGTAATCCTTTGGGAAGTGAAGAGGCGTTGCGATAGCGGGGCACTTGTGAGCCTGGGTCTTTCTGGGCGAGAGCCCAGCTTGAAAGCTTGAGGCCCTGGCAGCATCTTTGAGGTCTGACAGATGAATTTGTGCTCTGGAAGACCGGTAAGTAGGACCATTATAAGCCTAACCACAGTATGAAAGGCAAGGACATTGGAAGCATAGGTGTGAGAGGTGTGGAAAAGGTGCGTTTCTGCAGAGAGAAGACGACGACGAGGAGGACGGCGGCAGAGTTTTAGTTGACCTTTGGGGCCTACTGAAACCCTGGCACTTCTTTGTTGATTGTCTTCTAAACTCAAACCTGTGTGTGTGCGTGTATGTAGAAAGAGATAATCATTTCTGTTTCCTTTTTCCTGAAGCTTCAGGTATACCACTGTAAACAAGTGAATACCTTGTGATTATTGTATATTGTTGTCAATATGATTACAGTTGTTATCGCTCCCGTTCATTAGTTCATTAAACTTGGTTACTTACCTGTTACAATAGTAAACTCATTCCTAAGGAGTAGGGACACCTACACTACCAGCCGACCCTGTTTAGTGTCGGGAGCCCGCCGAATTACCTTACCAGGGCAAAATGCCTCTCAACTGGTTCGGTCGTTCTGCGGAGGCCTCCCGGCACAAACGGACACGCTCGGTGGATTGTCACAGAACTGCGTACGCTTAGACCTCTGGGTCTGCTTAGGTGAGTGAGTCCTTTCCCTGTGTGCAGGTCCGTGAGCTGTGCCGCTCCCTGGAGGCAGAGCGGAGGAAGTCGAGGCAGCTAGAGAAAGCAAACGAAGGTGCGCGAGAAGAGTTGGCTTGGCTGCATGGGAGCCGTGACAAACTGCGGAAGAGCAAGCGGCAGCTGGAAGAAGAGGTGGTTGCGCTGAGGTGTCGCTTAGAGGCCAAGATGAGGGATCAGAGGCACAGAGAAGAGGATAAAAGGGAGATTGAACAAAAGGCTGGGCAAGAGCTAAGGCAAAAACTACAGGAAGTCAATCTCTTTCTGCAGGTGAGCTCCCTTACCGCTAGTACGCGCAGTCCGTTTGTGGCTCGTCATTCATTCTTTACTGTTGTCATTTCTCGGTATGTTCTGCTTGTGCCGGTCAGTGCTGTGGGGTCATGGGCTCGTTATAGCTTCCGGAGGTTGCTGAAGGGTGCGAGCTTGTTGGATGGTTGTCCTCAGGCATTCTGAGATGTGGTGAATAATCTTCTTTACGCACCTCGGTCACTGGCGAATCTGTAACAGCGCCAAGAAAGAGGAGAATTGCAAGTGGACTAGTGTCTTAGAGAGACAGAGGTGGCTTAGTACTAGCTCTGATTCAAAACAAAACAAAGCAAAGCAAAAAGTTGCGCTGAGAGCCGGTTTCTTTCTGAACCAAAAGGATGATGTAATGGGGTGCTTTTGGGTTTTGCCCTTGATTGTAGAGGGCAGTGAGGAGGCCCAGTTGGCTCCCTGGGTGAGGTTGTGCTCTTCAAAGTGGGTGTGTGAAAGTGACTGGGGGGAATGATCTCTTTTTCTTTCCTGGGGGTTGAAACTGCATTATCTGCTTCAGACACAGGCAGCCGCCCAGGACCGAGCGGAACAACTAAGAGCCGCTTCTGCAGCTTCCGCAGTAGGCCGACTGCAGCAGAGAGTTAGGCATTTAGAATATGAATTGGCTCTCACAAAACGCCTGCAGTGAGAGAGCGCTAACGAGAGGCTTGCGGAAGCTGCTGCTGCTGCGCAATGCTATGAGCCCTGCAGAAGCCACTCTCTGGCAACGAACCCGGTGGGCAGCGCTTCCTCTGTGACGGAGAGAGTGGAAGCTCATATGGCTGAGGTAAGGCATTGGGAATACCTGTTATTCTCAAGCTGAAAATGAGCATCCATTCCTAGCTCCACCGCACCCAATCTAGGAGTCTAAACACGCCTGCTGACCCTCAGAGCGCTGCAACCTCGGCAAAAGCTCTGGTCCGGGCGCGCCCCAGAATTAGCAGTCCATGTGACGGCACGTTCCTCACAGCGTGGTGAGCAGCGTGCCCTGAGGTTTGGGAAGGGCATGCCGAGAGTGGGCAAGGGAGCACGTGATTCTTCACAAAACGCCGTGATCCGTTCCCCTCCTTTGCACAGAGTGGGGGTGTGGAGAAGCTCTCGAGTTGGGGATTGCTTTGTGAGACAGTTAATGCCATAGAGTAATGGGAATGCTGGGCCGTGGTGGACAAAGACTTTCTCTGTACTGGGGGTGATGTTTCCAGTGTTTATTCCCATGTTGCAGTTGGCTTGAGAAGCTAATGCTACAAGAATGTAGCTCCTGAGGCCTTAAGGGTATCTTGTCTGTACTTGCAGGTGCGGCGGGAATGGTCAAAAATATCGCTGAAGAACTTGAGCAAGGTAATCTGTCAGGATCTGTTAGCGGTGTTACCAAGGAAGAGGACGGTTCCTCCATTTTGAACACAACTACTGGAAAGCTGCCAAGCTCCTGTGCTAAGCACAGTTGTTTTCTACTAGTAAGCTTTCCAACCTAGAGCTCTGCGAGGCAACTTGCTGCTTATGCAAATAACAGTCGTACAGAGTCGTCTGCAGTTGCCTTTAGATCACAGAGAGGAAAAGCGGCCTATGCGCACGTTCAGCCCCTGCCCCCGAGCCCCGAGCAATTCCACCTCTTCAGGATAATTGTTTCTCCAGAGTTGTGGCTTGGCGGTGACTGGGCCTGTTGCAAAGCAGGTAGCCCCTGAGAGCAATTCGAATTCTTCTGTCCCAGTAGCCTTTACTCTCCTAGCGAGTGGCCAGCCGTTGCGCTAGAGCTCTTTCCGTTTGCTAGGACGGACACAAATCCGTGGCATTGAATCCGTTTGCATTGTGACTGGAGTTGCCTGTCTCCTGGGAGTAATAAGGTTTGTTTGCTTTGGGGACCTTTTCCTACTGCAACACTAACATAGGGCATTTTCTCCCCTCCCGCTCTCGCCCCGCCCCTTCCCCAGCAATGGCTGAGCTGAATGGCTGGATCGGCTGGAGCTTCTCCCTGGGCATCTACTGAAGGATCTTCAGAAAACGTAGACCAGGAGCCGCTTTCCAGGGCAACGCAAGAGTGCCGCGATGTTTTGACAGCCCCGTTCCAGAGAGCTAAGAGTGGTTATCCTGAGACTACTACCTCCTGACAGAGGGACTCGCGTTACCAGGCTGTGAGGAAAAGCAACCCTTGCCACTGTTTTTGTACGAGTGCAACAGTGCGGTGTAGCCAATAATAATAACGTGCGGTCTTTAACTGCAAGTATTGTGTTCCAACTGGGTATTTAATAAATGTTGTAATCTAGTAGGTGTCTCCGTTTTATTCTGTTCCCCTTCCTGACTTTGCCTGCCCTGCGCATATGCCTGTCCCCTCTGCTCGTGTCTCTTATGGAGTAGTACGTGTTGCATTGCTGCCAAATGGTGGATGCTGGTGGAAGTCTGGCCTGCTGCGGCACTTGCGGGCGAGGGCTGCGTTTTGGCCCAGGCTTGGAGTTGTTCAGCGCTAGGCAGCACGGACGATGGAAGTCATGTTTCTGAAGGCCTAGCCAGGCTTTCTTCCTGGGCAGGCGCTTAGCCCTTCTGCCTCGCGCTGGTCTGACCAAAAGTCACTTATGCAGACAGCTCCAGGCCTGAGGGCAGAGAGGCCGTTTGTCCAAGGGAGAGCTCTGCTCTGCTCTGCTCCCTCCAGCTGGCTTCCCAGCTGCTCCTTCAGCCTGTCCTGGCAGCCAGGCCAAGGGCCAGCATGCAGACTGTGTGTTTTTCCTCAGCGGGGGCTGGAAGCACGAGTGTGTGAAGACAGGGGCCTCGATCGTGCCCAGGTGCAGCCCTTGGCGGTTCCCCTTGTTGAACTTGACAAGGTGCCCGGTTGCCTCACGTCTCGCTCGTAGCGGGGCACTGGACTCTTGCTGCCTTTGAGAACGATGCTTCCTGTGGTCTGGGCAGAAGGGAGGGCGAGAGCTTCTGGTAGCCAGGAAAGGTTGCAAAGCCTGCCGGTCTGGAAGGCTGTTGCATCCGCTTGCAGTCTGCAAAGGGCAAAGGGGTTATGGAAGTTCTCTGCCCTGCAGCATGACTGGCAAAGCGGAACCGCTGTTCAGTGCTGGGCACTTGCTCTTCTCTCTGCAAAGCAAAAGCAGGTGCGGAACGCCTCTGAAGTGCCTTCGCTTTGGGTTGTCCTGTTGCCAAACTCTGAGAGGAACTGTTTTCCAGTGGTTCCCTGCCTGCTTCTGTCCTGCTGGGTGTCAGGGAGAGGTGAAAGTTCTTGGCCGCCGGAGAAGCAGCACTGGCATCTGGCATGACAGGAGCTGGTAGCGCTTACAAGGCGGGTACAAGGCAAAGTGCCGTCTGTTCTGGCCCCTGCACTAGAGGAGAGGGATGGAGCTACTGGAGCGAGTGCAGCGAAGGGCTACTAAGATGATTAAGGGACTGGAGTAGCTCTCATACGAGGAAAGGCTGAGAGAGCTGGGATTGTTCAGCCTGCAGAAGAGAAGACCGCGCATCAGTGTGTAGGCAGGATGCGAAGGGAGGGTGTAAAGAAGTCGGAGGCAGACTCTTCTCAGCGGTGCCTAGCGGTAGGACGAGGGGCAAGGGGCACAAACTGAAACACAGGCCGTCCTGTCTGAACAGGAGGAAAAAGTTCTTTGCTGTGAGGGGTGACTGAGCCCTGGAAGAGGTTGCCCAGAGAGCTTGTGGAGTCTCCGTCCTCGGAGATGTTCACAAGCCGTCTGGCTAGGGTCCTGGGCCAACTACTTGAGGTGATCCTGCTTGAGTAGGGGGGCTGGCCGAGACGATCTCCAGAGGTGCCTTCCAACCTCAAACGTCCTGTGGTTCTGTGACAAGCAGGAGAAGCGGGCGACCGGGCATCTAGTCAAGTTCGACAAGGGGAACTGTCCAGGGCTGCACCTGGGGACAAACAGCCCCTGTGCCCTGGGGCAGGCTGGGGGCTACTGCCAGGAAAGCAGCTGGGCAGAGGAAGGCCTGGGGGTGCAGGTGGGCAGCAAGGAGTCAGCAATGGTTAGAGAAAGAAATCGTAACCACGTTTTAATCGTTTTGACAATAACTTTCTGCCAAAGGGAGCAATCGCCCTCCAGCCTCTCGCTGTGGTCTCTGCTAACAGCTGGAGCGATCCGCTTTCAGTGAGAGTCGCTCACCTCGCCGCAGCGCGACTCGCGGCCACTTTGGCTCCCTCCGGCACTTGGGCTTCCTACGGCGCAGCCGCAGAGCTGGGAGCCCAGAAGGACCGGCACGCTCGCGGCCTGGCCGGGCAGCAGCCAGAGCAGCCAGCTGCGGGGGTCAACCTAAGCAGTCGCCATCTCTTCAGGCGCAACGAGCTACTTCAGCCCTGCGAGCTCGGCCAAGCGCTCGCGACGCCCGCGCCCTTAGGGAAACAGTGGGAGCGCAGGTTTGCGAGGAGCACAGTGTCCCGCACCTGGAGCAGCAGCAGCATGAATTCTTCAGGGAAATGACGGCACAGCAGAGTAAGAGCTGGAGCTGGGGGCCGCCGGGGAGGGACCCCCAACAAAGACGTCCTTCGGCCGGCCACAGCCACCCGCCGCCGCCGCCACCGCCGCCCCCCCCCCCCGGCCCGGCAGCGCCGCGAAGGAAGCGGCAGCTGCCCCCCGCCCGGCCGGGCCCGGCCCAGGTCCGCCCCCCGGCCCCGGGCCCGCCCCCGGGCCCGCCCCAGCCGCAGCCCCGCTCCCTCACTGCACAGCCCCGCCCCCTCGCCACCGCCCCCTCCACGCGTCACCCCGCCGCCCTGTGACGCCCCTCCGCCGCGCCCTCGCCGCGGCTGTTGCGCACGCGCGGCGCGCCCGCCACCGCCTGCGGAGCCGGTGGTCCTCGGTGCTGTCGCCGCCGTGTGCCTCGCTGCCAGCGTGGCTGCGTCGCTGTCCTCGGCCGGCGCCTCTGCCCCCGGCCCGGGGGCTCCGAGCTCGCCGGGGCTCAGCCCCGCAGCAGCTGGCCCGGGCTGCGGCCCCTGCTCGGGGCTGTCCGCCGCCCGCGTCCCCGCCGCAGCATGAAGAGGCTCTTGGGGCTCTTCGGCCAGGGCCAGGGGCAGCCGCCTTCTCCGTCGCCGTCGCCGTCGCGGTGGGCGTGCGGCGGCAGCGCACCCGTGCGCTGCGTCGGCGCTGCCTACGAGCTCCGGGAGAAGGAGCTGGGCAAGCTGCACCGCGCAGCCGCCAGCGGCGACCTGGCGCGGGTGCGGCGGCGGCGGTGGCTGCCGAGAGTCGGCCTCGACGGGCGGGACAAGGCGAAGCGGTGAGGGGCGGCGGGGGGGCGGCGGGGCGGCGCGGGGAGGGGGCGGCGTCGGCGTGAGGGGCGGCGGCGAGGGTTGGGCTGCTGCGGCGGTGCTGGCGGGGGCGGCGGGCGGCGGGGGCGTTGGCTGGTGGGTTGGAGCTGGCCTGCAGCTGGCAGGAGCGCCTTTGTGCCGGGAAGGCAGGGCCGTTTGCTTGGGCTGGCGAGGGAGTGCGGGAGGGCAGTCGGCCTTGTGCGCGCAGGGTGGGCTCGGGGCTCGGGGCTCGGGGCTCGGAGGCCGGTTGCGTGTGTGGCCAGGCCGGAGCGGGACTTTGTTGCTGGGAGCGTGACAGGGTCGAGGGGGAAGGTTTCTGCTGTCGGGTTTGGTAGGTGTTGTGGAGGGCCCTTGGGAGCGAGCGCGTGCTGGTGCTTGCTGCAGCAGTAAGGCCGGGAAGAGGCCAGAGGGCGCGACTTCCCGGCAAGGCCAGCAGCGAGGGGATGTTCTGGTGTTATAAAAGGCACGTGCTGGGCCTGCGGCCTGCTGCTGTGGCGTGAGTGGTCCTGGCAGCAGGTGGAGGTTGCCTTGCCGTAGGCTGGAGGTGCGCAAGCCTTGCTCTTGCTTGCTGGGCTGCGTGCGTAGTGGTGTTGGAGGCAGGGAGGAGGTGCCGGGGCGGAGGGCAGCAGTTTCAGAGCGGAAGCCGGAGGCTGTCTGGGAGAAATGGGGGGCGTGGGCGCAGGGATGCACGCGCAGGGAAGGGAGCGCGGAGCTGAGGCAACGTTGTCTTCCTAAGTGGGGGCTGGGGCTGGGGCTGGGGTGGGGAGGGGCTTTTTCCTAGCCCCGGCGTCTCGGGCTTTGGGTGTGCAGCGGTCAGCCGCGTGACATGGGCAGGCGTGGTCTCTTCAGCTGTCTGGCCTGCGCTAAGGTAACATGCTCAATTTTTAGGACACCTCTGCATCTGGCTTGCGCTAACGGACATGCGGAGGTTGTCTTGTACTTAGTAGAGAGGAAGTGCAAGCTAAATCCTCGTGACAACTTCAAGAGATCGCCACTGATGAAGGTACGTGGGTGCTGCGGTAGGCAGGGCTTCTAAATTGCGCCCTGAGCGATGCAGCTCTTGGGTGATTCTGGAGGTAGGTCTGGGTGGAGCTTGTGGTGCGCTGGGCGCTGGCTAGGCGTGCGTTGCCTAATGTTTGGGCGCGTTGTTGTTGTCCGAGGTCGGCAAGCTGTGGGAATTCTGCCAGAGGGAAGCGTAATTGCTGGCAACGTTTCCTTGTTTCCCGTGTGGTTGGCAGGCAGTGCAGTGCCAGCACGAAGGCTGCGTCGCCATTCTGCTAGCGCATGGCGCCGACGCTAACCTTGCGGATGCTAACGGCAACACTGCCCTTCACCTGGCTGCCCTTGCTCCTAACACCTGCCTAGCAGGGCAGTTACTGGCGCACAACGCCCATCTTGATGCGCAGAATAAGGTAAGCGTGGAATTTGGGTCAGGCCGCTCCTGAGAAGAAAAAGTTGCTTTGCTTCTCTGGGTTTTTCTAACTGGAGAGGGGCGTTATGCTTTCAGATGGGATACACGCCCCTTTCTCTGGCCGTGTCCGCGCATCACGTAGAGATGGTGGAGTTCCTGCTTAGCAAAGGAGCCGACGTGCACGCTCGAGATCAGTCGGAAAGGTGAAGGGTTTGTCAAGACGGGGCGTGGGTCTCCTGAGCATTGGTGAAGTTTGCCTGGTCTGGCCGGGTAGCCGAGGGTGCTTAGCGGGGGAGACGTTTGGCCCAGGGACGTGCTGCGGCCCCTTGCAACCCGAGTTCTCGTGGGCTTCCGTGTGGTTGGCCTTGCTTTCCTCCTGCCTGTAGGAAAGGGGGAGGTGTAATTGTTTTGGGAGCAAATAGGGATGAAAGGAACGCCAGTGAAACGTCGGTGTCTCCTGATAGCTTTTGTCTCGTCTTGTGGCTGCTTTAGGACCCCTCTGATGCTTGCTGCCTCTGCTGGGGACGTGAGCATGATAGAAGTTCTTCTTGGCTATGGTGCTGACCTTTGCCAGAAAGACGTTCTTGGATGGACAGCGGAGGCTTATGCTAGGAGGTGTGGACACACTGGGTAAGTGCTTTAGGTCACGGTGAGAGTCGCTAGGCGGTCCGAATGTCCGTGTTGGTGTACGGACGTGTTTGGTAAGAGGCGCAAGGTTTAATGATGCGTGGAGACCTTTGTTGAAGGTGGGCTCAGTGGAATCTTCCGGGACGTAGCGTTCCCTGTGTCAAGTGTGAGTTGGGGAGTTGAGGAAAGCTTCCACCGCAAATCGTCTTGTTTGGTAAGTGGTGTTATGCAAGGATGTAGTTGATTATAGTGACAGTATTCCCTTTCTTTCCGCACCTACCTAGTGTTAGTGAACAGCTGGCCGACCGCGCAGCCGAGAAAAACGTGGGAGAAGCTTCTGCAGGCAGCGCAGAAAGCACGCCAGTGCTTAGCACTCGTTGCGAGGCAGGAGCTGCTGCGTTTGCGTTGGGCACACCTGCTGCGGACAGAGGAGGTAGGAGGCTTAACTGTGGAGGAGCTGAGGAGGAGAATGCCTACGGCCTTTTCTTGTGGTGGCTTGTATTGCAGCTTGGCAGGGTTCCGTCCCTCTTGCCTGTTGAGTACCCTTGCTAGGGACGGAGTAGAGACGCGCTGGTGATCCTCCTCCGTGAGGCTAGTCCTTTGGTTTTGAGGCTGTCTTTTGGTTTTGGGGGTGTTGGGTGGGAGGCTGGGTAGAGCAGGAAATACAGCGTAGTCTCTGGCATTTTGAAGCACAGGTTGGCGGGGGTGGGGGTAGAGGCAAAGAGAGCACGAGAGAGAGACCGATCTCTGCCTGTGTGGTATGAAGAGCTCGGCAGTTGGTTTCCTTCTTGTCCTGTTCAATCGCTACCAGCATTTGCTCGCTGCCTGCTCACATAGCATATTCGTGCCATGGCAGGTTTGAGGTTTGGAACGTTCGAAAGAAAGACAAGGGCAGTGTGGAATTCTTGTCCTTTTTTATTTTGCGGGGGGTGGGGGGGGCAGCGAGAATTGAGTAGGATGGGAGAAATTGGTGGTTTGGGGCATGCTTTCGTTCATGCTGTCTGGCATGACTGTTTCACTCTAGTATGGCCTGTAGAATTGTCCGTGTAACATGCTTGTCTGCATTGCTGAAAGTCGAAGGTCCGACATGCTAAGAATTAATCCTGTCAATTCATATTTGAACAGTGAGAGGTGGCTTTTCCCACGAATACTTCACGAGGTGAGACTCGAGCAGTAGCTTTTGCCAACGACCTTAACCTGCCGAAAAAGAGGGGAGATTTGAGCGAGACGGTCCTTCTTGCCTTTGCCTTTGCCTTTGCCTTTGCCTTTGCCTTTGAAGAGTGTTGGAGGCAGAGGAGAGCGATGACAGCTGTCCTGCTTCTGAGGAAGAAAAAAGCAGTTTAGCTGCCAAGGTAAAGTGCCTGCAGAAGGAGAACTGCCCGTGGAGCGACTCATTTGCAGGGCAGAGCTGTCTAGATTTGGGCAAAAGCGCGTGTCCAGGCAGGGTTGTTTTCTCCTGCCCCGTGGTCTCCTGCCTGCCAGTCTTTCAGCTGCGGTGAGCTGTTTGCTCCAAGCCTTGTAGCCGTCCGTGGCAGAGCATGCAGCAGGCTTGCGGTTGCGGGTGGGAAGAGCAGTAGGGGACAAGAAAAGCGACCGCATGGTTTTCTTCACCTGAGTCAGAGTTCTCGTCCCAAAGTTGATCAGCCTCTAGATGGCCTGTTCTTTTGTCCTCCAAGCCTTGCTCTTTGTTTCCAGTAACTTTGGTGATAGAATTCAGGCTGATATGGGGAAAAGGGCACTTGCTGTTCAAGATCTGCTGAAATGCTTCGTCTCCTGGCTCTCCTCTCTTTCGTCCTTGCCAGGTTGCTGAAGAGTGCTTGGGGGCGGGGGGAGTGGCTCAAGAGGGTCTTTTTTTCTCCTGGGGGATGGCATAGCGGTCTTGCATGGGATCTCACACCACCTGTTTCCCCTTCCTTTTGTTTCTTTTGTTTTGTTTTGGTTTGTTTTTCAGTTGAGGTGTGTGGCATTGGGGCTGTGCCATGATGAAGAAGCTGAAGAAGCCGAGTGTGGTGCAGGAGCGCACCCCGTAGTGCTGGAGATGCAGGCATGTTTATTTGCAAGCTGGTTGCCCTTGTCTCAGTGGCCTGTCAGAGACTGTGGCAGCTGTTGTGTGAGAAGAGCTAGTGTGGCATAGTAAGATGTGATGGTGGTTGGAGGAGTGAAAGTGAGGAAAGAGGGGGAGGTGAGACTACGGTAGTTTGAGAAGCAGGCAGCTGGTGGTCCCGTGAGCCCAAGGGAGGGGGAAAGGGTGTGTGTGCTGCTGGATAAGGTAACGTAGGTGAAGGCAGAGCCTGACTGTGTGTGGGCAGTGCTTCTCGGGGGGCTTTATGGAATGGGAGCAGGACGTTTGTGACATTAGGTATTGCTGTGTCCATAAGGACATCTGCAGGCCTTGTAAAAGAGGAGCGAGAAGGTTTCACTCTGTGGCTCGAGAGAGGCGAAGTATTTGGCAAAGTGTGAATGGCCTGGGCAGAGGCTGCTGTCGTGGGTGTGGCAGCAAGTGGCCTTTGAGTTGGATTTCTCGAGTGCTACTGAAAGAGAGAAGGTTCTGGTTCTGTGCGTGCTTGGAAGGGTTGCTGCTGCTTTGCCAGGTTATGCAGTGAAAGGAGCGTGTTTGGGACCGTGCAGCCAAGTACTAAGGACAGCAGCAGAGTGGGCGTAGGCTTGGAGGGAGCGCAGTTGGGGGTTGGAGAGTGGAAGTGAGGGCCCAGGGGGAGGTTTGCCTCAGGTTGTTGGAGAAGCAGGCAGCTGTCGGTCTTTGTTGGTGCAGAGGAGGGGGGAAGGATGTGTGTGCTGCTGAGTATTGCCGTGTAGGGGAAGCTGGAGTGCGGGTAGTGCTTCTCAGGGGCTTTAGGGAAAGGGAGCAGGGCGTTTGTGAGCTTAGGCATTGCCGTCCCTTCAACTACGTTCTCCTGGAGGCTGCTTGTTTCTGTTCTTTCTAAGCGTGCGGGCCGATCTCTTTTAGGACGACTCACCGGAAAGGAAGGGAGAGGAGGCTCCTGGTGGTGCCCAAGTGGCAGCTGCTGCAGGAGCCCCTGCTGGTGTGAGAGGTGAGTTTCTACACATGGAGGGGCTTTGTTTCTTTGCTCTTTGGGCTGGGTGAATGAAGTGAAATGGCGATCTGCCTGTGCGAGGGTAGAGCACGCAGGTAGGCGCTGGGCAGGCAATGGCGGGGAGGGGGGAAGGGAACGTAGCTGGAGGGAGATGTTTTGTGGTAGTGCTAGGGAAGGAGGGTTGTTTCTTGGTGCCTTCCTGCGGGTGGGAGGGTGTTTGGCTAGTGCTTTGCGGGTTGCTCCTGTAGCGTGCCGAGGGATTGTGAAGGGCCAACTCTGGAGCTGCAGTTTGGAGGGGAGATGCCGGCAGAGCTGCGTAGTCGGCGACTGTGGCATGGCAGAGCCTTGTTTGGATGCTGGCCGAGCATGTGTTGGGCGTTCTTGGTAGGGGCGTGAGCTGTGCTGCTGGGCTTGGGCATGTGGTGCTGGCAAGAAGGCGGCAGGAAGTGGCGATAGCGTGGTGGTGCGGCTGGGGGTGCAGGCGGCCTTAAATGACGCTGCTTTGTTTTTCCTCGGGAGTGGAACCGTTTGGTGTGTCCTGGGCGCAGGGCTTGCGTGCTGGAGGAGAGCAGGAGAGGGAAAGAAGGAGCGGTGGTGTGTCATTTGTGGCTTCCTTTGCAGGTGTTCCGTCGGCCGCAGGAGCGGAGCAGGAGGACGAGAGCGACTCTCCCTGGGATTCCGAGGTGCTTTGTGTGAGGGGCGCGGTGGGTTGCCCGTGGGGGGAAGTGGGCGGGAGCTTGCCTTGGACGTGGGCCCTAGCAGGGATGAGGCTCAGTTGCCGCTTGTGGTGGCTGCGCCACAGGTTTGTTCCTGTGAACTGGAGCAGCCTGTGCTCCGTGCAAGCGGTTTGGCGAGGACTGTGCCTAAGTGGGGTGTGCTAATGTCGTGGGTGTGGCAGCAAGTGGCCTTTGAGTTGGATTTCTCGAGTGCTACTGAAAGAGAGAAGGTTCTGGTTCTGTGCGTGCTTGGAAGGGTTGCTGCTGCTTTGCCAGGTTATGCAGTGAAAGGAGCGTGTTTGGGACCGTGCAGCCAAGTACTAAGGACAGCAGCAGAGTGGGCGTAGGCTTGGAGGGAGCGCAGCTGGGGGTTGGAGAGTGGAAGTGAGGGCCCAGGGGGAGGTTTGCCTCAGGTTGTTGGAGAAGCAGGCAGCTGTCGGTCTTTGTTGGTGCAGAGGAGGGGGGAAGGATGTGTGTGCTGCTGAGTATTGCCGTGTAGGGGAAGCTGGAGTGCGGGTAGTGCTTCTCAGGGGCTTTAGGGAAAGGGAGCAGGGCGTTTGTGAGCTTAGGCATTGCCGTCCCTTCAACTACGTTCTCCTGGAGGCTGCTTGTTTCTGTTCTTTCTAAGCGTGCGGGCCGATCTCTTTTAGGACGACTCACCGGAAAGGAAGGGAGAGGAGGCTCCTGGTGGTGCCCAAGTGGCGGCTGCTGCAGGAGCCCCTGCTGGTGTGAGAGGTGAGTTTCTACACATGGAGGGGCTTTGTTTCTTTGCTCTTTGGGCTGGGTGAATGAAGTGAAATGGCGATCTGCCTGTGCGAGGGTAGAGCACGCAGGTAGGCGCTGGGCAGGCAATGGCGGGGAGGGGGGAAGGGAACGTAGCTGGAGGGAGATGTTTTGTGGTAGTGCTAGGGAAGGAGGGTTGTTTCTTGGTGCCTTCCTGCGGGTGGGAGGGTGTTTGGCTAGTGCTTTGCGGGTCGCTCCTGTAGCGTGCCGAGGGATTGTGAAGGGCCAACTCTGGAGCTGCAGTTTGGAGGGGAGATGCCGGCAGAGCTGCGTAGTCGGCGACTGTGGCATGGCAGAGCCTTGTTTGGATGCTGGCCGAGCATGTGTTGGGCGTTCTTGGTAGGGGCGTGAGCTGTGCTGCTGGGCTTGGGCATGTGGTGCTGGCAAGAAGGCGGCAGGAAGTGGCGATAGCGTGGTGGTGCGGCTGGGGGTGCAGGCGGCCTTAAATGACGCTGCTTTGTTTTTCCTCGGGAGTGGAACCGTTTGGTGTGTCCTGGGCGCAGGGCTTGCGTGCTGGAGGAGAGCAGGAGAGGGAAAGAAGGAGCAGTGGTGTGTCATTTGTGGCTTCCTTTGCAGGTGTTCCGTCGGCCGCAGGAGCGGAGCAGGAGGACGAGAGCGACTCTCCCTGGGATTCCGAGGTGCTTTGTGTGAGGGGCGCGGTGGGTTGCCCGTGGGGGGAAGTGGGCGGGAGCTTGCCTTGGACGTGGGCCCTAGCAGGGATGAGGCTCAGTTGCCGCTTGTGGTGGCTGCGCCACAGGTTTGTTCCTGTGAACTGGAGCAGCCTGTGCTCCGTGCAAGCGGTTTGGCGAGGACTGTGCCTAAGTGGGGTGTGCTAATGTCGTGGGTGTGGCAGCAAGTGGCCTTTGAGTTGGATTTCTCGAGTGCTACTGAAAGAGAGAAGGTTCTGGTTCTGTGCGTGCTTGGAAGGGTTGCTGCTGCTTTGCCAGGTTATGCAGTGAAAGGAGCGTGTTTGGGACCGTGCAGCCAAGTACTAAGGACAGCAGCAGAGTGGGCGTAGGCTTGGAGGGAGCACAGTTGGGGGCTCTGATAGGGCTGTTATACTTCCAGAGCCTGCGTTCCTTGACGGCCTGCCAGAGTCCCGAAGCAGCAGTGAATCTGCAGGTAATGCTTGAGCGGCAATCCGAGTTGTGCTTGGGCGGTCCTGCATTTGAAATGCAGTTTGTGGGTGAAGTGTTTCTGGAGATTGCTTGCCCCACTCTCTGCTTGTTTGTGTTGTCGCTCACCTAGGTGTCTGCAAAGGAGGGAGGAGAGCGTGAAGGACGCGAGGCTGCTGCAACACAGACTGATTTTCAGTGTGACGGACAGGTGAGGAGCTGTGTTGAAGAGCTGTGGAGATGTTAGCCTAGAGCGAGGTGTTATTCCCAAAAGAGCGCAGGCGGAAGACCGCAGAGAGTAGCAGATGTGAAATATACTTTAGATGTATATTATCTTGGGGCTCGCTCTGAAGAAGGCTGTTGTGAGTGAAAAGAAGAAGGTAGTGCATGCTCCTGCCCTTTTTGTTAGGCTCACGGCACAATCTTTCCTCAGGCGATGGGCGCAGAGCTGCCGGCGGAGGTTGCTGATGCTCCTGGAAAGCAGTTGCTTCCAGAAGGTTCACTTGAAGTTCCAAAGGTTTCCTGCGGTGAGCTGCAGGGAGACAAGTTGCGGTTGCAAGAGGAACTGGCCAGGGTGAAAGCCAAGGTAGGCAAAGCCTGTAGCGGCCTGCATGACTGTGAGGAGGTGTTTTTCCCCTGTAAACGATGGGGAAAAGCCCTTGTTGAGGCTGTAGGGTAGTAGTGCAGTGGTGTCCCTTCTGTTGCCTTCCCTTCTTCCCGCCGCTGCCCCATGGTGGCAAACAGACCAAGCGCGTCAGGGAGCTGCCCTTTCAAGCGTGAGGGGCCAAGCAGTGTGTTGGGAGCAGCCTCCTGGTGGGTAGGTGTGACCCAAGCAGTTTGTTGTCTCTCCGAACCCGCCTGAGCTTTGAGGTGGACCTGAAGGTGACAGTGGGTGAGCTCCGGGTGCCCTGAGAGTGCTGCGTGTTTTCCTGTGGAGGCAGCTGTACTCTTTGTCTATATTTGGCTGTGTGTGTAGAGCTTTGGTTCCTTCTTTGTAGCTGGTCAAATGCCTGCGAAGGTGACAGTCTGTGTTCTGGGGGGGGTGCAGCTCTTGAAGGGGTGCGATCCTTCTTCATGGTTTGCGCTCGCACACGCAGCGCTGGTTGCTAGGTGGGGTTTTTGCGCTGTGTACGGGAAGCAGCATGTCAGGCAGGTGCTGTGACTTGTCCTGTTCCCTGACTGTAGGAGGAACTTGACCTCCTAACCTAGCTGCCCGGAGAAGGCTGTGGGTTGGCCCTAGTGCTGAGCTTTTTCTGTAGAAAACATCTTGGCCATCTTGTGGCTGCATAATGCAAATGTGCCGCAAAGTGCTATAGTTGCTGCAGGGCCCTGGGGATGAACCTGTAGTTAGTAAGCATTAGGATCCCGAAATGCTAATTCACTTCCAAGTTGTTTTTGGAGGCGTTCAGAGCTACTGACTTGCTTTCCGTTCACTACGCCCACCGCTGCCACCAACACAAGTACGGAGTTGAAGGAAGGAGTGTAGGGACCGGCTTTCCACCAGTTGTGTAAGAATAAGGTATAGCAGCCTGGGCAGCGTTGGACTAGAAGTCTTTGTGATTGTGGTCGTTATCCTGGAGTTGGGAAGTGCCAGCAGGAGAAGGGAGAGCCTTTGCAGTAATGCTTCCCATGGGGGAGCAAGGAGCTGGATGCTAGGAGCGTCCCGAGTCATGGGAAGGAGTAGGATTGGTGTTGCAGCTGCGTTTGGTCAGCTGGTAGGAAATTGAGATGGGGATGGGAGAGGCCGGTATGAAAGCGGAAGGAGCAACGTGGTTCTGGAGAGTCGAAGCAGTGGAGTCGTCTGTCTGAAAGCGAAGCTGACTAGCGTGGGTCCTGGTTGTGGTTTTACAGTTGCAGGCGTTGGAAGAGCAGCGTGTTCAGGCTGAGCGTTGTGTTCAGGGTTTGAAGACGGCCCTGGCAGAGAAACAGAGGGAAGCGACAGCTTCTTCCCGGCAACTGCAAGACCTTCTGGAAGCCTCTTTGGGAGGCGTTAGCCTAAAAGACCTGGAGGAACGAGTGGGACGGTAAGGAAGTGGCACAGTGCAGCAAGGCTTTGCTTTGTGGGCTGGTGTAACAGCAACAGGATGGCCTTGTTGCATCTCAGCAAGTCAGTACACGATTTTGGGAGAGGCTTTTGCTTTGGACTGTGTGATTTGTCGCTGTTGTGCCAGTGTTGGTGCTCCTGTGGATTTCCATAACGAGGCCTGTGTTTCTTTTCAAGACTTGAACTGGAAAACGCCCGGCTGGAAGACACAGGGCAGCAGCAGGCAGCTAGACTCGAAGCTCTTCAGAAAGAGCTGCACGCCTCTGCCTCTGTAAGCTAGTCCTAGCCTTCCTGTTTCATGAGCTACTGTGCGCAGTTGTGTGTGTATGTATGCGGGGGCGTTTTTCGGAAGAGATTTTCCTGGGGAGCCTCGGGGAAATCATTCCCTGCAGGCTGCAGGCGATGGGCTGCTGTTGGTGCGCTCGCAGGCTTTCTGGTTTTGTGCGCTCCTCTGCTGAGTCTTACTTAACAGTGTTTGAGGTAAGGGTTTGGCACTTGTGCACCGGTGTGAATGGTTGCTGCTTTGTACCGGTGGTGGTGCTTAAGCCGTGTGGCAGCAGCACTTGAGCTGTTGCTGCCTTAAAGGCGTTCTGCAAGTGAACTTGTGGAACGTCCTTGGTGCCAAGCACGTCGTTGCCAAGTCTTAAGTGGCCTCCTCAGGCTGTGCCAAGAATTCCATTGCCTGCTGGTCGCTGAAGATCCCCCTGGAGCTTTAAATTAAGCTGTGCTCTGCCCGGATGGGGATACCTAATTACCGTTGGCTATTAGCGGAGGGCCTGAGGAAGGTGTTCTCCAGTGTGCGTGGCACCTTTGCCCCCGTGAGCCCCTCGCTAGTAGCGGGTGGTCTTTGCTTTAGTGGGGGTGGGGGGGAGGGTGGTGTGGGGGAGAGAGGGGTGGCAGGCACCAGTTTCTGTCCCTCGGTCTTAGCCTGGGTGGTGGAAATATTGAAGTGCTGCAGTTGGCGTGGGATTCCGTCCGCTGGAGTTGTGGGGCCGGCCCTCGGCTAGCAGAGAGAGATGTCCTGCGGCACCTTTGTGAGGAAGGCTGTGCGCACCTAGTGCTTCTAGGTGCCGTGAGTGAGTCGTGTGTGCCATTTCTTCTTCCTGTCCGGAAAGCGTGAGAGCGGAAGAAGGCCAGGGAAGGAGCTGGCAGAGTGGAAACAACCCGCAGAAGCCCGCCTGGAGGAAGAAATGAAGAAAAACATTGCACTGCAGAAAGAATGCAACAGGTAACAGCCTTTGAGTACTTGTAAGAGCTGTCGAATGAGCGGGGAGTCAGGCGTTATGTACCTTGCCCCTGCGACTCCGAGTACGTATCTGTTGGTGAGCGAGCTCAAGGCTTGCGTTGGGTCTTGCAAGTGGCTTCTGTAGGGGAGCGTGCGGTTTTAGGTAGGTGGAAGTGCAGGCAGGAGGGCAGTTGTCCTGGGAAGAGAGGGAGGGCGGGAGGGCAGGAAGAAGTCGCTTGTGTCTTGTGCCTGTTGTCAGGCAGAGGGAGAAGCTTCATGGGAGCAGATGAAATGTTGACTGGGCAAGTGATGTGTGGGAGGGGAATGATGTGGGTGGGTGGGTTGGTGTGGTGTTTTGGCTTGGTGTCTTGTTCTGGAAGTGCTGGTCTGTCCGCCATGGTGCAAATGAAGTAAGCCCCGCACCGTATGCGTGGTGCTTAGGGAAGCGCATGCGTAAAGGCGGACTGTGCTTGGGCTTCCTACTTTACTTGCTAATGTGCTGTGCAGGTCGAAGAGGCTTCTGGAGAAAACTATGAAGAAAGTGAGGGCGTACGAGAGGCGGGCGCGAGAGTCCCAGATGAATTTCCCGGGCGAAAGGGAGGACCCGTGTTCGGGAAGGGGCAGAGAAGTTGCTAAATTAAGAACAAAGGTGAGCTTTGGTTGGCTTGTTGTGGTGCTTGTTTTGGAAAGCTGTAAGATTCTTTTCCTGGCTGTTGGGTTGTGGTGTTAATTATGTGGTGGCCGTGTTTTGAAAAGAACGGCTGTCTCTTACGGTCCCTGAAAAAGCCTGTGTAATCCTTTGGGAAGTGAAGAGGCGTTGCGATAGCGGGGCACTTGTGAGCCTGGGTCTTTCTGGGCGAGAGCCCAGCTTGAAAGCTTGAGGCCCTGGCAGCATCTTTGAGGTCTGACAGATGAATTTGTGCTCTGGAAGACCGGTAAGTAGGACCATTATAAGCCTAACCACAGTATGAAAGGCAAGGACATTGGAAGCATAGGTGTGAGAGGTGTGGAAAAGGTGCGTTTCTGCAGAGAGAAGACGACGACGAGGAGGACGGCGGCAGAGTTTTAGTTGACCTTTGGGGCCTACTGAAACCCTGGCACTTCTTTGTTGATTGTCTTCTAAACTCAAACCTGTGTGTGTGCGTGTATGTAGAAAGAGATAATCATTTCTGTTTCCTTTTTCCTGAAGCTTCAGGTATACCACTGTAAACAAGTGAATACCTTGTGATTATTGTATATTGTTGTCAATATGATTACAGTTGTTATCGCTCCCGTTCATTAGTTCATTAAACTTGGTTACTTACCTGTTACAATAGTAAACTCATTCCTAAGGAGTAGGGACACCTACACTACCAGCCGACCCTGTTTAGTGTCGGGAGCCCGCCGAATTACCTTACCAGGGCAAAATGCCTCTCAACTGGTTCGGTCGTTCTGCGGAGGCCTCCCGGCACAAACGGACACGCTCGGTGGATTGTCACAGAACTGCGTACGCTTAGACCTCTGGGTCTGCTTAGGTGAGTGAGTCCTTTCCCTGTGTGCAGGTCCGTGAGCTGTGCCGCTCCCTGGAGGCAGAGCGGAGGAAGTCGAGGCAGCTAGAGAAAGCAAACGAAGGTGCGCGAGAAGAGTTGGCTTGGCTGCATGGGAGCCGTGACAAACTGCGGAAGAGCAAGCGGCAGCTGGAAGAAGAGGTGGTTGCGCTGAGGTGTCGCTTAGAGGCCAAGATGAGGGATCAGAGGCACAGAGAAGAGGATAAAAGGGAGATTGAACAAAAGGCTGGGCAAGAGCTAAGGCAAAAACTACAGGAAGTCAATCTCTTTCTGCAGGTGAGCTCCCTTACCGCTAGTACGCGCAGTCCGTTTGTGGCTCGTCATTCATTCTTTACTGTTGTCATTTCTCGGTATGTTCTGCTTGTGCCGGTCAGTGCTGTGGGGTCATGGGCTCGTTATAGCTTCCGGAGGTTGCTGAAGGGTGCGAGCTTGTTGGATGGTTGTCCTCAGGCATTCTGAGATGTGGTGAATAATCTTCTTTACGCACCTCGGTCACTGGCGAATCTGTAACAGCGCCAAGAAAGAGGAGAATTGCAAGTGGACTAGTGTCTTAGAGAGACAGAGGTGGCTTAGTACTAGCTCTGATTCAAAACAAAACAAAGCAAAGCAAAAAGTTGCGCTGAGAGCCGGTTTCTTTCTGAACCAAAAGGATGATGTAATGGGGTGCTTTTGGGTTTTGCCCTTGATTGTAGAGGGCAGTGAGGAGGCCCAGTTGGCTCCCTGGGTGAGGTTGTGCTCTTCAAAGTGGGTGTGTGAAAGTGACTGGGGGGAATGATCTCTTTTTCTTTCCTGGGGGTTGAAACTGCATTATCTGCTTCAGACACAGGCAGCCGCCCAGGACCGAGCGGAACAACTAAGAGCCGCTTCTGCAGCTTCCGCAGTAGGCCGACTGCAGCAGAGAGTTAGGCATTTAGAATATGAATTGGCTCTCACAAAACGCCTGCAGTGAGAGAGCGCTAACGAGAGGCTTGCGGAAGCTGCTGCTGCTGCGCAATGCTATGAGCCCTGCAGAAGCCACTCTCTGGCAACGAACCCGGTGGGCAGCGCTTCCTCTGTGACGGAGAGAGTGGAAGCTCATATGGCTGAGGTAAGGCATTGGGAATACCTGTTATTCTCAAGCTGAAAATGAGCATCCATTCCTAGCTCCACCGCACCCAATCTAGGAGTCTAAACACGCCTGCTGACCCTCAGAGCGCTGCAACCTCGGCAAAAGCTCTGGTCCGGGCGCGCCCCAGAATTAGCAGTCCGTGTGACGGCACGTTCCTCACAGCGTGGTGAGCAGCGTGCCCTGAGGTTTGGGAAGGGCATGCCGAGAGTGGGCAAGGGAGCACGTGATTCTTCACAAAACGCCGTGATCCGTTCCCCTCCTTTGCACAGAGTGGGGGTGTGGAGAAGCTCTCGAGTTGGGGATTGCTTTGTGAGACAGTTAATGCCATAGAGTAATGGGAATGCTGGGCCGTGGTGGACAAAGACTTTCTCTGTACTGGGGGTGATGTTTCCAGTGTTTATTCCCATGTTGCAGTTGGCTTGAGAAGCTAATGCTACAAGAATGTAGCTCCTGAGGCCTTAAGGGTATCTTGTCTGTACAGGTGCAGGTGCGGCGGGAATGGTCAAAAATATCGCTGAAGAACTTGAGCAAGGTAATCTGTCAGGATCTGTTAGCGGTGTTACCAAGGAAGAGGACGGTTCCTCCATTTTGAACACAACTACTGGAAAGCTGCCAAGCTCCTGTGCTAAGCACAGTTGTTTTCTACTAGTAAGCTTTCCAACCTAGAGCTCTGCGAGGCAACTTGCTGCTTATGCAAATAACAGTCGTACAGAGTCGTCTGCAGTTGCCTTTAGATCACAGAGAGGAAAAGCGTCCTATGCGCACGTTCAGCCCCTGCCCCCGAGCCCCGAGCAATTCCACCTCTTCAGGATAATTGTTTCTCCAGAGTTGTGGCTTGGCGGTGACTGGGCCTGTTGCAAAGCAGGTAGCCCCTGAGAGCAATTCGAATTCTTCTGTCCCAGTAGCCTTTACTCTCCTAGCGAGTGGCCAGCCGTTGCGCTAGAGCTCTTTCCGTTTGCTAGGACGGACACAAATCCGTGGCATTGAATCCGTTTGCATTGTGACTGGAGTTGCCTGTCTCCTGGGAGTAATAAGGTTTGTTTGCTTTGGGGACCTTTTCCTACTGCAACACTAACATAGGGCATTTTCTCCCCTCCCGCTCTCGCCCCGCCCCTTCCCCAGCAATGGCTGAGCTGAATGGCTGGATCGGCTGGAGCTTCTCCCTGGGCATCTACTGAAGGATCTTCAGAAAACGTAGACCAGGAGCCGCTTTCCAGGGCAACGCAAGAGTGCCGCGATGTTTTGACAGCCCCGTTCCAGAGAGCTAAGAGTGGTTATCCTGAGACTACTACCTCCTGACAGAGGGACTCGCGTTACCAGGCTGTGAGGAAAAGCAACCCTTGCCACTGTTTTTGTACGAGTGCAACAGTGCGGTGTAGCCAATAATAATAACGTGCGGTCTTTAACTGCAAGTATTGTGTTCCAACTGGGTATTTAATAAATGTTGTAATCTAGTAGGTGTCTCCGTTTTATTCTGTTCCCCTTCCTGACTTTGCCTGCCCTGCGCATATGCCTGTCCCCTCTGCTCGTGTCTCTTATGGAGTAGTACGTGTTGCATTGCTGCCAAATGGTGGATGCTGGTGGAAGTCTGGCCTGCTGCGGCACTTGCGGGCGAGGGCTGCGTTTTGGCCCAGGCTTGGAGTTGTTCAGCGCTAGGCAGCACGGACGATGGAAGTCATGTTTCTGAAGGCCTAGCCAGGCTTTCTTCCTGGGCAGGCGCTTAGCCCTTCTGCCTCGCGCTGGTCTGGCCAAAAGTCACTTATGCAGACAGCTCCAGGCCTGAGGGCAGAGAGGCCGTTTGTCCAAGGGAGAGCTCTGCTCTGCTCTGCTCCCTCCAGCTGGCTTCCCAGCTGCTCCTTCAGCCTATCCTGGCAGCCAGGCCAAGGGCCAGCATGCAGACTGTGTGTTTTTCCTCAGCGGGGGCTGGAAGCACGAGTGTGTGAAGACAGGGGCCTCGATCGTGCCCAGGTGCAGCCCTTGGCGGTTCCCCTTGTTGAACTTGACAAGGTGCCCGGTTGCCTCACGTCTCGCTCGTAGCGGGGCACTGGACTCTTGCTGCCTTTGAGAACGATGCTTCCTGTGGTCTGGGCAGAAGGGAGGGCGAGAGCTTCTGGTAGCCAGGAAAGGTTGCAAAGCCCGCCGGTCTGGAAGGCTGTTGCATCCGCTTGCAGTCTGCAAAGGGCAAAGGGGTTATGGAAGTTCTCTGCCCTGCAGCATGACTGGCAAAGCGGAACCGCTGTTCAGTGCTGGGCACTTGCTCTTCTCTCTGCAAAGCAAAAGCAGGTGCGGAACGCCTCTGAAGTGCCTTCGCTTTGGGTTGTCCTGTTGCCAAACTCTGAGAGGAACTGTTTTCCAGTGGTTCCCTGCCTGCTTCTGTCCTGCTGGGTGTCAGGGAGAGGTGAAAGTTCTTGGCCGCCGGAGAAGCAGCACTGAAATTCAGCGCTGGCATCTGGCATGACAGGAGCTGGTAGCGCTTACAAGGCGGGTACAAGGCAAAGTGCCGTCTGTTCTGGCCCCTGCACTAGAGGAGAGGGATGGAGCTACTGGAGCGAGTGCAGCGAAGGGCTACTAAGATGATTAAGGGACTGGAGTAGCTCTCATACGAGGAAAGGCTGAGAGAGCTGGGATTGTTCAGCCTGCAGAAGAGAAGACCGCGCATCAGTGTGTAGGCAGGATGCGAAGGGAGGGTGTAAAGAAGTCGGAGGCAGACTCTTCTCAGCGGTGCCTAGCGGTAGGACGAGGGGCAAGGGGCACAAACTGAAACACAGGCCGTCCTGTCTGAACAGGAGGAAAAAGTTCTTTGCTGTGAGGGGTGACTGAGCCCTGGAAGAGGTTGCCCAGAGAGCTTGTGGAGTCTCCGTCCTCGGAGATGTTCACAAGCCGTCTGGCTAGGGTCCTGGGCCAACTACTTGAGGTGATCCTGCTTGAGTAGGGGGGCTGGCCGAGACGATCTCCAGAGGTGCCTTCCAACCTCAAACGTCCTGTGGTTCTGTGACAAGCAGGAGAAGCGGGCGACCGGGCATCTAGTCAAGTTCGACAAGGGGAACTGTCCAGGGCTGCACCTGGGGACAAACAGCCCCTGTGCCCTGGGGCAGGCTGGGGGCTACTGCCAGGAAAGCAGCTGGGCAGAGGAAGGCCTGGGGGTGCAGGTGGGCAGCAAGGAGTCAGCAATGGTTAGAGAAAGAAATCGTAACCACGTTTTAATCGTTTTGACAATAACTTTCTGCCAAAGGGAGCAATCGCCCTCCAGCCTCTCGCTGTGGTCTCTGCTAACAGCTGGAGCGATCCGCTTTCGGTGAGAGTCGCTCACCTCGCCGCAGCGCGACTCGCGGCCACTTTGGCTCCCTCCGGCACTTGGGCTTCCTACGGCGCAGCTGCAGAGCTGGGAGCCCAGAAGGACCGGCACGCTCGCGGCCTGGCCGGGCAGCAGCCAGAGCAGCCAGCTGCGGGGGTCAACCTAAGCAGTCGCCGTCTCTTCAGGCGCAACGAGCTACTTCAGCCCTGCGAGCTCGGCCAAGCGCTCGCGACGCCCGCGCCCTTAGGGAAACAGTGGGAGCGCAGGTTTGCGAGGAGCACAGTGTCCCGCACCTGGAGCAGCAGCAGCATGAATTCTTCAGGGAAATGACGGCACAGCAGAGTAAGAGCTGGAGCTGGGGGCCGCCGGGGAGGGACCCCCAACAAAGACGTCCTTCGGCCGGCCACAGCCACCCGCCGCCGCCGCCGCCGCCGCCCCCCGGCCCGGCAGCGCCGCGAAGGAAGCGGCAGCTGCCCCCCGCCCGGCCGGGCCCGGCCCAGGTCCGCCCCCCGGCCCCGGGCCCGCCCCCGGGCCCGCCCCAGCCGCAGCCCCGCTCCCTCACTGCACAGCCCCGCCCCCTCGCCACCGCCCCCTCCACGCGTCACCCCGCCGCCCTGTGACGCCCCTCCGCCGCGCCCTCGCCGCGGCTGTTGCGCACGCGCGGCGCGCCCGCCACCGCCTGCGGAGCCGGTGGTCCTCGGTGCTGTCGCCGCCGTGTGCCTCGCTGCCAGCGTGGCTGCGTCGCTGTCCTCGGCCGGCGCCTCTGCCCCCGGCCCGGGGGCTCCGAGCTCGCCGGGGCTCAGCCCCGCAGCAGCTGGCCCGGGCTGCGGCCCCTGCTCGGGGCTGTCCGCCGCCCGCGTCCCCGCCGCAGCATGAAGAGGCTCTTGGGGCTCTTCGGCCAGGGCCAGGGGCAGCCGCCTTCGCCGTCGCCGTCGCGGTGGGCGTGCGGCGGCAGCGCACCCGTGCGCTGCGTCGGCGCTGCCTACGAGCTCCGGGAGAAGGAGCTGGGCAAGCTGCACCGCGCAGCCGCCAGCGGCGACCTGGCGCGGGTGCGGCGGCGGCGGTGGCTGCCGAGAGTCGGCCTCGACGGGCGGGACAAGGCGAAGCGGTGAGGGGCGGCGGGGGGGCGGCGGGGCGGCGCGGGGAGGGGGCGGCGTCGGCGTGAGGGGCGGCGGCGAGGGTCGGGCTGCTGCGGCGGTGCTGGCGGGGGCGGCGGGCGGCGGGGGCGTTGGCTGGTGGGTTGGAGCTGGCCTGCAGCTGGCAGGAGCGCCTTTGTGCCGGGAAGGCAGGGCCGTTTGCTTGGGCTGGCGAGGGAGTGCGGGAGGGCAGTCGGCCTTGCGCGCGCGGGGTGGGCTCGGGGCTCGGGGCTCGGAGGCCGGTTGCGTGTGTGGCCAGGCCGGAGCGGGACTTTGTTGCTGGGAGCGTGACAGGGTCGAGGGGGAAGGTTTCTGCTGTCGGGTTTGGTAGGTGTTGTGGAGGGCCCTTGGGAGCGAGCGCGTGCTGGTGCTTGCTGCAGCAGTAAGGCCGGGAAGAGGCCAGAGGGCGCGACTTCCCGGCAAGGCCAGCAGCGAGGGGATGTTCTGGTGTTATAAAAGGCACGTGCTGGGCCTGCGGCCTGCTGCTGTGGCGTGAGTGGTCCTGGCAGCAGGTGGAGGTTGCCTTGCCGTAGGCTGGAGGTGCGCAAGCCTTGCTCTTGCTTGCTGGGCTGCGTGCGTAGTGGTGTTGGAGGCAGGGAGGAGGTGCCGGGGCGGAGGGCAGCAGTTTCAGAGCGGAAGCCGGAGGCTGTCTGGGAGAAATGGGGGGCGTGGGCGCAGGGATGCACGCGCAGGGAAGGGAGCGCGGAGCTGAGGCAACGTTGTCTTCCTAAGTGGGGGCTGGGGCTGGGGCTGGGGCGGGGAGGGGCTTTTTCCTAGCCCCGGCGTCTCGGGCTTTGGGTGTGCAGCGGTCAGCCGCGTGACATGGGCAGGCGTGGTCTCTTCAGCTGTCTGGCCTGCGCTAAGGTAACATGCTCAATTTTTAGGACACCTCTGCATCTGGCTTGCGCTAACGGACATGCGGAGGTTGTCTTGTACTTAGTAGAGAGGAAGTGCAAGCTAAATCCTCGTGACAACTTCAAGAGATCGCCACTGATGAAGGTACGTGGGTGCTGCGGTAGGCAGGGCTTCTAAATTGCGCCCTGAGCGATGCAGCTCTTGGGTGATTCTGGAGGTAGGTCTGGGTGGAGCTTGTGGTGCGCTGGGCGCTGGCTAGGCGTGCGTTGCCTAATGTTTGGGCGCGTTGTTGTTGTCCGAGGTCGGCAAGCTGTGGGAATTCTGCCAGAGGGAAGCGTAATTGCTGGCAACGTTTCCTTGTTTCCCGTGTGGTTGGCAGGCAGTGCAGTGCCAGCACGAAGGCTGCGTCGCCATTCTGCTAGCGCATGGCGCCGACGCTAACCTTGCGGATGCTAACGGCAACACTGCCCTTCACCTGGCTGCCCTTGCTCCTAACACCTGCCTAGCAGGGCAGTTACTGGCGCACAACGCCCATCTTGATGCGCAGAATAAGGTAAGCGTGGAATTTGGGTCAGGCCGCTCCTGAGAAGAAAAAGTTGCTTTGCTTCTCTGGGTTTTTCTAACTGGAGAGGGGCGTTATGCTTTCAGATGGGATACACGCCCCTTTCTCTGGCCGTGTCCGCGCATCACGTAGAGATGGTGGAGTTCCTGCTTAGCAAAGGAGCCGACGTGCACGCTCGAGATCAGTCGGAAAGGTGAAGGGTTTGTCAAGACGGGGCGTGGGTCTCCTGAGCATTGGTGAAGTTTGCCTGGTCTGGCCGGGTAGCCGAGGGTGCTTAGCGGGGGAGACGTTTGGCCCAGGGACGTGCTGCGGCCCCTTGCAACCCGAGTTCTCGTGGGCTTCCGTGTGGTTGGCCTTGCTTTCCTCCTGCCTGTAGGAAAGGGGGAGGTGTAATTGTTTTGGGAGCAAATAGGGATGAAAGGAACGCCAGTGAAACGTCGGTGTCTCCTGATAGCTTTTGTCTCGTCTTGTGGCTGCTTTAGGACCCCTCTGATGCTTGCTGCCTCTGCTGGGGACGTGAGCATGATAGAAGTTCTTCTTGGCTATGGTGCTGACCTTTGCCAGAAAGACGTTCTTGGATGGACAGCGGAGGCTTATGCTAGGAGGTGTGGACACACTGGGTAAGTGCTTTAGGTCACGGTGAGAGTCGCTAGGCGGTCCGAATGTCCGTGTTGGTGTACGGACGTGTTTGGTAAGAGGCGCAAGGTTTAATGATGCGTGGAGACCTTTGTTGAAGGTGGGCTCAGTGGAATCTTCCGGGACGTAGCGTTCCCTGTGTCAAGTGTGAGTTGGGGAGTTGAGGAAAGCTTCCACCGCAAATCGTCTTGTTTGGTAAGTGGTGTTATGCAAGGATGTAGTTGATTATAGTGACAGTATTCCCTTTCTTTCCGCACCTACCTAGTGTTAGTGAACAGCTGGCCGACCGCGCAGCCGAGAAAAACGTGGGAGAAGCTTCTGCAGGCAGCGCAGAAAGCACGCCAGTGCTTAGCACTCGTTGCGAGGCAGGAGCTGCTGCGTTTGCGTTGGGCACACCTGCTGCGGACAGAGGAGGTAGGAGGCTTAACTGTGGAGGAGCTGAGGAGGAGAATGCCTACGGCCTTTTCTTGTGGTGGCTTGTATTGCAGCTTGGCAGGGTTCCGTCCCTCTTGCCTGTTGAGTACCCTTGCTAGGGACGGAGTAGAGACGCGCTGGTGATCCTCCTCCGTGAGGCTAGTCCTTTGGTTTTGAGGCTGTCTTTTGGTTTTGGGGGTGTTGGGTGGGAGGCTGGGTAGAGCAGGAAATACAGCGTAGTCTCTGGCATTTTGAAGCACAGGTTGGCGGGGGTGGGGGTAGAGGCAAAGAGAGCACGAGAGAGAGACCGATCTCTGCCTGTGTGGTATGAAGAGCTCGGCAGTTGGTTTCCTTCTTGTCCTGTTCAATCGCTACCAGCATTTGCTCGCTGCCTGCTCACATAGCATATTCGTGCCATGGCAGGTTTGAGGTTTGGAACGTTCGAAGGAAAGACAAGGGCAGTGTGGAATTCTTGTCCTTTTTTATTTTGCGGGGGGTGGGGGGGGCAGCGAGAATTGAGTAGGATGGGAGAAATTGGTGGTTTGGGGCATGCTTTCGTTCATGCTGTCTGGCATGACTGTTTCACTCTAGTATGGCCTGTAGAATTGTCCGTGTAACATGCTTGTCTGCATTGCTGAAAGTCGAAGGTCCGACATGCTAAGAATTAATCCTGTCAATTCATATTTGAACAGTGAGAGGTGGTTTTTCCCACGAATACTTCACGAGGTGAGACTCGAGCAGTAGCTTTTGCCAACGACCTTAACCTGCCGAAAAAGAGGGGAGATTTGAGCGAGACGGTCCTTCTTGCCTTTGCCTTTGCCTTTGCCTTTGCCTTTGCCTTTGCCTTTGCCTTTGCCTTTGCCTTTGCCTTTGCCTTTGAAGAGTGTTGGAGGCAGAGGAGAGCGATGACAGCTGTCCTGCTTCTGAGGAAGAAAAAAGCAGTTTAGCTGCCAAGGTAAAGTGCCTGCAGAAGGAGAACTGCCCGTGGAGCGACTCATTTGCAGGGCAGAGCTGTCTAGATTTGGGCAAAAGCGCGTGTCCAGGCAGGGTTGTTTTCTCCTGCCCCGTGGTCTCCTGCCTGCCAGTCTTTCAGCTGCGGTGAGCTGTTTGCTCCAAGCCTTGTAGCCGTCCGTGGCAGAGCATGCAGCAGGCTTGCGGTTGCGGGTGGGAAGAGCAGTAGGGGACAAGAAAAGCGACCGCATGGTTTTCTTCACCTGAGTCAGAGTTCTCGTCCCAAAGTTGATCAGCCTCTAGATGGCCTGTTCTTTTGTCCTCCAAGCCTTGCTCTTTGTTTCCAGTAACTTTGGTGATAGAATTCAGGCTGATATGGGGAAAAGGGCACTTGCTGTTCAAGATCTGCTGAAATGCTTCGTCTCCTGGCTCTCCTCTCTTTCGTCCTTGCCAGGTTGCTGAAGAGTGCTTGGGGGCGGGGGGAGTGGCTCAAGAGGGTCTTTTTTTCTCCTGGGGGATGGCATAGCGGTCTTGCATGGGATCTCACACCACCTGTTTCCCCTTCCTTTTGTTTCTTTTGTTTTGTTTTGGTTTGTTTTTCAGTTGAGGTGTGTGGCATTGGGGCTGTGCCATGATGAAGAAGCTGAAGAAGCCGAGTGTGGTGCAGGAGCGCACCCCGTAGTGCTGGAGATGCAGGCATGTTTATTTGCAAGCTGGTTGCCCTTGTCTCAGTGGCCTGTCGGAGACTGTGGCAGCTGTTGTGTGAGAAGAGCTAGTGTGGCATAGTAAGATGTGATGGTGGTTGGAGGAGTGAAAGTGAGGAAAGAGGGGGAGGTGAGACTACGGTAGTTTGAGAAGCAGGCAGCTGGTGGTCCCGTGAGCCCAAGGGAGGGGGAAAGGGTGTGTGTGCTGCTGGATAAGGTAACGTAGGTGAAGGCAGAGCCTGACTGTGTGTGGGCAGTGCTTCTCGGGGGGCTTTATGGAATGGGAGCAGGACGTTTGTGACATTAGGTATTGCTGTGTCCATAAGGACATCTGCAGGCCTTGTAAAAGAAGAGCGAGAAGGTTTCACTCTGTGGCTCGAGAGAGGCGAAGTATTTGGCAAAGTGTGAATGGCCTGGGCAGAGGCTGCTGTCGTGGGTGTGGCAGCAAGTGGCCTTTGAGTTGGATTTCTCGAGTGCTACTGAAAGAGAGAAGGTTCTGGTTCTGTGCGTGCTTGGAAGGGTTGCTGCTGCTTTGCCAGGTTATGCAGTGAAAGGAGCGTGTTTGGGACCGTGCAGCCAAGTACTAAGGACAGCAGCAGAGTGGGCGTAGGCTTGGAGGGAGCGCAGTTGGGGGTTGGAGAGTGGAAGTGAGGGCCCAGGGGGAGGTTTGCCTCAGGTTGTTGGAGAAGCAGGCAGCTGTCGGTCTTTGTTGGTGCAGAGGAGGGGGGAAGGATGTGTGTGCTGCTGAGTATTGCCGTGTAGGGGAAGCTGGAGTGCGGGTAGTGCTTCTCAGGGGCTTTAGGGAAAGGGAGCAGGGCGTTTGTGAGCTTAGGCATTGCCGTCCCTTCAACTACGTTCTCCTGGAGGCTGCTTGTTTCTGTTCTTTCTAAGCGTGCGGGCCGATCTCTTTTAGGACGACTCACCGGAAAGGAAGGGAGAGGAGGCTCCTGGTGGTGCCCAAGTGGCGGCTGCTGCAGGAGCCCCTGCTGGTGTGAGAGGTGAGTTTCTACACATGGAGGGGCTTTGTTTCTTTGCTCTTTGGGCTGGGTGAATGAAGTGAAATGGCGATCTGCCTGTGCGAGGGTAGAGCACGCAGGTAGGCGCTGGGCAGGCAATGGCGGGGAGGGGGGAAGGGAACGTAGCTGGAGGGAGATGTTTTGTGGTAGTGCTAGGGAAGGAGGGTTGTTTCTTGGTGCCTTCCTGCGGGTGGGAGGGTGTTTGGCTAGTGCTTTGCGGGTTGCTCCTGTAGCGTGCCGAGGGATTGTGAAGGGCCAACTCTGGAGCTGCAGTTTGGAGGGGAGATGCCGGCAGAGCTGCGTAGTCGGCGACTGTGGCATGGCAGAGCCTTGTTTGGATGCTGGCCGAGCATGTGTTGGGCGTTCTTGGTAGGGGCGTGAGCTGTGCTGCTGGGCTTGGGCATGTGGTGCTGGCAAGAAGGCGGCAGGAAGTGGCGATAGCGTGGTGGTGCGGCTGGGGGTGCAGGCGGCCTTAAATGACGCTGCTTTGTTTTTCCTCGGGAGTGGAACCGTTTGGTGTGTCCTGGGCGCAGGGCTTGCGTGCTGGAGGAGAGCAGGAGAGGGAAAGAAGGAGCGGTGGTGTGTCATTTGTGGCTTCCTTTGCAGGTGTTCCGTCGGCCGCAGGAGCGGAGCAGGAGGACGAGAGCGACTCTCCCTGGGATTCCGAGGTGCTTTGTGTGAGGGGCGCGGTGGGTTGCCCGTGGGGGGAAGTGGGCGGGAGCTTGCCTTGGACGTGGGCCCTAGCAGGGATGAGGCTCAGTTGCCGCTTGTGGTGGCTGCGCCACAGGTTTGTTCCTGTGAACTGGAGCAGCCTGTGCTCCGTGCAAGCGGTTTGGCGAGGACTGTGCCTAAGTGGGGTGTGCTAATGTCGTGGGTGTGGCAGCAAGTGGCCTTTGAGTTGGATTTCTCGAGTGCTACTGAAAGAGAGAAGGTTCTGGTTCTGTGCGTGCTTGGAAGGGTTGCTGCTGCTTTGCCAGGTTATGCAGTGAAAGGAGCGTGTTTGGGACCGTGCAGCCAAGTACTAAGGACAGCAGCAGAGTGGGCGTAGGCTTGGAGGGAGCGCAGTTGGGGGTTGGAGAGTGGAAGTGAGGGCCCAGGGGGAGGTTTGCCTCAGGTTGTTGGAGAAGCAGGCAGCTGTCGGTCTTTGTTGGTGCAGAGGAGGGGGGAAGGATGTGTGTGCTGCTGAGTATTGCCGTGTAGGGGAAGCTGGAGTGCGGGTAGTGCTTCTCAGGGGCTTTAGGGAAAGGGAGCAGGGCGTTTGTGAGCTTAGGCATTGCCGTCCCTTCAACTACGTTCTCCTGGAGGCTGCTTGTTTCTGTTCTTTCTAAGCGTGCGGGCCGATCTCTTTTAGGACGACTCACCGGAAAGGAAGGGAGAGGAGGCTCCTGGTGGTGCCCAAGTGGCGGCTGCTGCAGGAGCCCCTGCTGGTGTGAGAGGTGAGTTTCTACACATGGAGGGGCTTTGTTTCTTTGCTCTTTGGGCTGGGTGAATGAAGTGAAATGGCGATCTGCCTGTGCGAGGGTAGAGCACGCAGGTAGGCGCTGGGCAGGCAATGGCGGGGAGGGGGGAAGGGAACGTAGCTGGAGGGAGATGTTTTGTGGTAGTGCTAGGGAAGGAGGGTTGTTTCTTGGTGCCTTCCTGCGGGTGGGAGGGTGTTTGGCTAGTGCTTTGCGGGTTGCTCCTGTAGCGTGCCGAGGGATTGTGAAGGGCCAACTCTGGAGCTGCAGTTTGGAGGGGAGATGCCGGCAGAGCTGCGTAGTCGGCGACTGTGGCATGGCAGAGCCTTGTTTGGATGCTGGCCGAGCATGTGTTGGGCGTTCTTGGTAGGGGCGTGAGCTGTGCTGCTGGGCTTGGGCATGTGGTGCTGGCAAGAAGGCGGCAGGAAGTGGCGATAGCGTGGTGGTGCGGCTGGGGGTGCAGGCGGCCTTAAATGACGCTGCTTTGTTTTTCCTCGGGAGTGGAACCGTTTGGTGTGTCCTGGGCGCAGGGCTTGCGTGCTGGAGGAGAGCAGGAGAGGGAAAGAAGGAGCGGTGGTGTGTCATTTGTGGCTTCCTTTGCAGGTGTTCCGTCGGCCGCAGGAGCGGAGCAGGAGGACGAGAGCGACTCTCCCTGGGATTCCGAGGTGCTTTGTGTGAGGGGCGCGGTGGGTTGCCCGTGGGGGGAAGTGGGCGGGAGCTTGCCTTGGACGTGGGCCCTAGCAGGGATGAGGCTCAGTTGCCGCTTGTGGTGGCTGCGCCACAGGTTTGTTCCTGTGAACTGGAGCAGCCTGTGCTCCGTGCAAGCGGTTTGGCGAGGACTGTGCCTAAGTGGGGTGTGCTAATGTCGTGGGTGTGGCAGCAAGTGGCCTTTGAGTTGGATTTCTCGAGTGCTACTGAAAGAGAGAAGGTTCTGGTTCTGTGCGTGCTTGGAAGGGTTGCTGCTGCTTTGCCAGGTTATGCAGTGAAAGGAGCGTGTTTGGGACCGTGCAGCCAAGTACTAAGGACAGCAGCAGAGTGGGCGTAGGCTTGGAGGGAGCGCAGTTGGGGGTTGGAGAGTGGAAGTGAGGGCCCAGGGGGAGGTTTGCCTCAGGTTGTTGGAGAAGCAGGCAGCTGTCGGTCTTTGTTGGTGCAGAGGAGGGGGGAAGGATGTGTGTGCTGCTGAGTATTGCCGTGTAGGGGAAGCTGGAGTGCGGGTAGTGCTTCTCAGGGGCTTTAGGGAAAGGGAGCAGGGCGTTTGTGAGCTTAGGCATTGCCGTCCCTTCAACTACGTTCTCCTGGAGGCTGCTTGTTTCTGTTCTTTCTAAGCGTGCGGGCCGATCTCTTTTAGGACGACTCACCGGAAAGGAAGGGAGAGGAGGCTCCTGGTGGTGCCCAAGTGGCGGCTGCTGCAGGAGCCCCTGCTGGTGTGAGAGGTGAGTTTCTACACATGGAGGGGCTTTGTTTCTTTGCTCTTTGGGCTGGGTGAATGAAGTGAAATGGCGATCTGCCTGTGCGAGGGTAGAGCACGCAGGTAGGCGCTGGGCAGGCAATGGCGGGGAGGGGGGAAGGGAACGTAGCTGGAGGGAGATGTTTTGTGGTAGTGCTAGGGAAGGAGGGTTGTTTCTTGGTGCCTTCCTGCGGGTGGGAGGGTGTTTGGCTAGTGCTTTGCGGGTCGCTCCTGTAGCGTGCCGAGGGATTGTGAAGGGCCAACTCTGGAGCTGCAGTTTGGAGGGGAGATGCCGGCAGAGCTGCGTAGTCGGCGACTGTGGCATGGCAGAGCCTTGTTTGGATGCTGGCCGAGCATGTGTTGGGCGTTCTTGGTAGGGGCGTGAGCTGTGCTGCTGGGCTTGGGCATGTGGTGCTGGCAAGAAGGCGGCAGGAAGTGGCGATAGCGTGGTGGTGCGGCTGGGGGTGCAGGCGGCCTTAAATGACGCTGCTTTGTTTTTCCTCGGGAGTGGAACCGTTTGGTGTGTCCTGGGCGCAGGGCTTGCGTGCTGGAGGAGAGCAGGAGAGGGAAAGAAGGAGCGGTGGTGTGTCATTTGTGGCTTCCTTTGCAGGTGTTCCGTCGGCCGCAGGAGCGGAGCAGGAGGACGAGAGCGACTCTCCCTGGGATTCCGAGGTGCTTTGTGTGAGGGGCGCGGTGGGTTGCCCGTGGGGGGAAGTGGGCGGGAGCTTGCCTTGGACGTGGGCCCTAGCAGGGATGAGGCTCAGTTGCCGCTTGTGGTGGCTGCGCCACAGGTTTGTTCCTGTGAACTGGAGCAGCCTGTGCTCCGTGCAAGCGGTTTGGCGAGGACTGTGCCTAAGTGGGGTGTGCTAATGTCGTGGGTGTGGCAGCAAGTGGCCTTTGAGTTGGATTTCTCGAGTGCTACTGAAAGAGAGAAGGTTCTGGTTCTGTGCGTGCTTGGAAGGGTTGCTGCTGCTTTGCCAGGTTATGCAGTGAAAGGAGCGTGTTTGGGACCGTGCAGCCAAGTACTAAGGACAGCAGCAGAGTGGGCGTAGGCTTGGAGGGAGCGCAGTTGGGGGTTGGAGAGTGGAAGTGAGGGCCCAGGGGGAGGTTTGCCTCAGGTTGTTGGAGAAGCAGGCAGCTGTCGGTCTTTGTTGGTGCAGAGGAGGGGGGAAGGATGTGTGTGCTGCTGAGTATTGCCGTGTAGGGGAAGCTGGAGTGCGGGTAGTGCTTCTCAGGGGCTTTAGGGAAAGGGAGCAGGGCGTTTGTGAGCTTAGGCATTGCCGTCCCTTCAACTACGTTCTCCTGGAGGCTGCTTGTTTCTGTTCTTTCTAAGCGTGCGGGCCGATCTCTTTTAGGACGACTCACCGGAAAGGAAGGGAGAGGAGGCTCCTGGTGGTGCCCAAGTGGCGGCTGCTGCAGGAGCCCCTGCTGGTGTGAGAGGTGAGTTTCTACACATGGAGGGGCTTTGTTTCTTTGCTCTTTGGGCTGGGTGAATGAAGTGAAATGGCGATCTGCCTGTGCGAGGGTAGAGCACGCAGGTAGGCGCTGGGCAGGCAATGGCGGGGAGGGGGGAAGGGAACGTAGCTGGAGGGAGATGTTTTGTGGTAGTGCTAGGGAAGGAGGGTTGTTTCTTGGTGCCTTCCTGCGGGTGGGAGGGTGTTTGGCTAGTGCTTTGCGGGTTGCTCCTGTAGCGTGCCGAGGGATTGTGAAGGGCCAACTCTGGAGCTGTAGTTTGGAGGGGAGATGCCGGCAGAGCTGCGTAGTCGGCGACTGTGGCATGGCAGAGCCTTGTTTGGATGCTGGCCGAGCATGTGTTGGGCGTTCTTGGTAGGGGCGTGAGCTGTGCTGCTGGGCTTGGGCATGTGGTGCTGGCAAGAAGGCGGCAGGAAGTGGCGATAGCGTGGTGGTGCGGCTGGGGGTGCAGGCGGCCTTAAATGACGCTGCTTTGTTTTTCCTCGGGAGTGGAACCGTTTGGTGTGTCCTGGGCGCAGGGCTTGCGTGCTGGAGGAGAGCAGGAGAGGGAAAGAAGGAGCGGTGGTGTGTCATTTGTGGCTTCCTTTGCAGGTGTTCCGTCGGCCGCAGGAGCGGAGCAGGAGGACGAGAGCGACTCTCCCTGGGATTCCGAGGTGCTTTGTGTGAGGGGCGCGGTGGGTTGCCCGTGGGGGGAAGTGGGCGGGAGCTTGCCTTGGACGTGGGCCCTAGCAGGGATGAGGCTCAGTTGCCGCTTGTGGTGGCTGCGCCACAGGTTTGTTCCTGTGAACTGGAGCAGCCTGTGCTCCGTGCAAGCGGTTTGGCGAGGACTGTGCCTAAGTGGGGTGTGCTAATGTCGTGGGTGTGGCAGCAAGTGGCCTTTGAGTTGGATTTCTCGAGTGCTACTGAAAGAGAGAAGGTTCTGGTTCTGTGCGTGCTTGGAAGGGTTGCTGCTGCTTTGCCAGGTTATGCAGTGAAAGGAGCGTGTTTGGGACCGTGCAGCCAAGTACTAAGGACAGCAGCAGAGTGGGCGTAGGCTTGGAGGGAGCGCAGTTGGGGGTTGGAGAGTGGAAGTGAGGGCCCAGGGGGAGGTTTGCCTCAGGTTGTTGGAGAAGCAGGCAGCTGTCGGTCTTTGTTGGTGCAGAGGAGGGGGGAAGGATGTGTGTGCTGCTGAGTATTGCCGTGTAGGGGAAGCTGGAGTGCGGGTAGTGCTTCTCAGGGGCTTTAGGGAAAGGGAGCAGGGCGTTTGTGAGCTTAGGCATTGCCGTCCCTTCAACTACGTTCTCCTGGAGGCTGCTTGTTTCTGTTCTTTCTAAGCGTGCGGGCCGATCTCTTTTAGGACGACTCACCGGAAAGGAAGGGAGAGGAGGCTCCTGGTGGTGCCCAAGTGGCGGCTGCTGCAGGAGCCCCTGCTGGTGTGAGAGGTGAGTTTCTACACATGGAGGGGCTTTGTTTCTTTGCTCTTTGGGCTGGGTGAATGAAGTGAAATGGCGATCTGCCTGTGCGAGGGTAGAGCACGCAGGTAGGCGCTGGGCAGGCAATGGCGGGGAGGGGGGAAGGGAACGTAGCTGGAGGGAGATGTTTTGTGGTAGTGCTAGGGAAGGAGGGTTGTTTCTTGGTGCCTTCCTGCGGGTGGGAGGGTGTTTGGCTAGTGCTTTGCGGGTTGCTCCTGTAGCGTGCCGAGGGATTGTGAAGGGCCAACTCTGGAGCTGCAGTTTGGAGGGGAGATGCCGGCAGAGCTGCGTAGTCGGCGACTGTGGCATGGCAGAGCCTTGTTTGGATGCTGGCCGAGCATGTGTTGGGCGTTCTTGGTAGGGGCGTGAGCTGTGCTGCTGGGCTTGGGCATGTGGTGCTGGCAAGAAGGCGGCAGGAAGTGGCGATAGCGTGGTGGTGCGGCTGGGGGTGCAGGCGGCCTTAAATGACGCTGCTTTGTTTTTCCTCGGGAGTGGAACCGTTTGGTGTGTCCTGGGCGCAGGGCTTGCGTGCTGGAGGAGAGCAGGAGAGGGAAAGAAGGAGCGGTGGTGTGTCATTTGTGGCTTCCTTTGCAGGTGTTCCGTCGGCCGCAGGAGCGGAGCAGGAGGACGAGAGCGACTCTCCCTGGGATTCCGAGGTGCTTTGTGTGAGGGGCGCGGTGGGTTGCCCGTGGGGGGAAGTGGGCGGGAGCTTGCCTTGGACGTGGGCCCTAGCAGGGATGAGGCTCAGTTGCCGCTTGTGGTGGCTGCGCCACAGGTTTGTTCCTGTGAACTGGAGCAGCCTGTGCTCCGTGCAAGCGGTTTGGCGAGGACTGTGCCTAAGTGGGGTGTGCTAATGTCGTGGGTGTGGCAGCAAGTGGCCTTTGAGTTGGATTTCTCGAGTGCTACTGAAAGAGAGAAGGTTCTGGTTCTGTGCGTGCTTGGAAGGGTTGCTGCTGCTTTGCCAGGTTATGCAGTGAAAGGAGCGTGTTTGGGACCGTGCAGCCAAGTACTAAGGACAGCAGCAGAGTGGGCGTAGGCTTGGAGGGAGCGCAGTTGGGGGTTGGAGAGTGGAAGTGAGGGCCCAGGGGGAGGTTTGCCTCAGGTTGTTGGAGAAGCAGGCAGCTGTCGGTCTTTGTTGGTGCAGAGGAGGGGGGAAGGATGTGTGTGCTGCTGAGTATTGCCGTGTAGGGGAAGCTGGAGTGCGGGTAGTGCTTCTCAGGGGCTTTAGGGAAAGGGAGCAGGGCGTTTGTGAGCTTAGGCATTGCCGTCCCTTCAACTACGTTCTCCTGGAGGCTGCTTGTTTCTGTTCTTTCTAAGCGTGCGGGCCGATCTCTTTTAGGACGACTCACCGGAAAGGAAGGGAGAGGAGGCTCCTGGTGGTGCCCAAGTGGCGGCTGCTGCAGGAGCCCCTGCTGGTGTGAGAGGTGAGTTTCTACACATGGAGGGGCTTTGTTTCTTTGCTCTTTGGGCTGGGTGAATGAAGTGAAATGGCGATCTGCCTGTGCGAGGGTAGAGCACGCAGGTAGGCGCTGGGCAGGCAATGGCGGGGAGGGGGGAAGGGAACGTAGCTGGAGGGAGATGTTTTGTGGTAGTGCTAGGGAAGGAGGGTTGTTTCTTGGTGCCTTCCTGCGGGTGGGAGGGTGTTTGGCTAGTGCTTTGCGGGTTGCTCCTGTAGCGTGCCGAGGGATTGTGAAGGGCCAACTCTGGAGCTGCAGTTTGGAGGGGAGATGCCGGCAGAGCTGCGTAGTCGGCGACTGTGGCATGGCAGAGCCTTGTTTGGATGCTGGCCGAGCATGTGTTGGGCGTTCTTGGTAGGGGCGTGAGCTGTGCTGCTGGGCTTGGGCATGCGGTGCTGGCAAGAAGGCGGCAGGAAGTGGCGATAGCGTGGTGGTGCGGCTGGGGGTGCAGGCGGCCTTAAATGACGCTGCTTTGTTTTTCCTCGGGAGTGGAACCGTTTGGTGTGTCCTGGGCGCAGGGCTTGCGTGCTGGAGGAGAGCAGGAGAGGGAAAGAAGGAGCGGTGGTGTGTCATTTGTGGCTTCCTTTGCAGGTGTTCCGTCGGCCGCAGGAGCGGAGCAGGAGGACGAGAGCGACTCTCCCTGGGATTCCGAGGTGCTTTGTGTGAGGGGCGCGGTGGGTTGCCCGTGGGGGGAAGTGGGCGGGAGCTTGCCTTGGACGTGGGCCCTAGCAGGGATGAGGCTCAGTTGCCGCTTGTGGTGGCTGCGCCACAGGTTTGTTCCTGTGAACTGGAGCAGCCTGTGCTCCGTGCAAGCGGTTTGGCGAGGACTGTGCCTAAGTGGGGTGTGCTAATGTCGTGGGTGTGGCAGCAAGTGGCCTTTGAGTTGGATTTCTCGAGTGCTACTGAAAGAGAGAAGGTTCTGGTTCTGTGCGTGCTTGGAAGGGTTGCTGCTGCTTTGCCAGGTTATGCAGTGAAAGGAGCGTGTTTGGGACCGTGCAGCCAAGTACTAAGGACAGCAGCAGAGTGGGCGTAGGCTTGGAGGGAGCGCAGTTGGGGGTTGGAGAGTGGAAGTGAGGGCCCAGGGGGAGGTTTGCCTCAGGTTGTTGGAGAAGCAGGCAGCTGTCGGTCTTTGTTGGTGCAGAGGAGGGGGGAAGGATGTGTGTGCTGCTGAGTATTGCCGTGTAGGGGAAGCTGGAGTGCGGGTAGTGCTTCTCAGGGGCTTTAGGGAAAGGGAGCAGGGCGTTTGTGAGCTTAGGCATTGCCGTCCCTTCAACTACGTTCTCCTGGAGGCTGCTTGTTTCTGTTCTTTCTAAGCGTGCGGGCCGATCTCTTTTAGGACGACTCACCGGAAAGGAAGGGAGAGGAGGCTCCTGGTGGTGCCCAAGTGGCGGCTGCTGCAGGAGCCCCTGCTGGTGTGAGAGGTGAGTTTCTACACATGGAGGGGCTTTGTTTCTTTGCTCTTTGGGCTGGGTGAATGAAGTGAAATGGCGATCTGCCTGTGCGAGGGTAGAGCACGCAGGTAGGCGCTGGGCAGGCAATGGCGGGGAGGGGGGAAGGGAACGTAGCTGGAGGGAGATGTTTTGTGGTAGTGCTAGGGAAGGAGGGTTGTTTCTTGGTGCCTTCCTGCGGGTGGGAGGGTGTTTGGCTAGTGCTTTGCGGGTCGCTCCTGTAGCGTGCCGAGGGATTGTGAAGGGCCAACTCTGGAGCTGCAGTTTGGAGGGGAGATGCCGGCAGAGCTGCGTAGTCGGCGACTGTGGCATGGCAGAGCCTTGTTTGGATGCTGGCCGAGCATGTGTTGGGCGTTCTTGGTAGGGGCGTGAGCTGTGCTGCTGGGCTTGGGCATGTGGTGCTGGCAAGAAGGCGGCAGGAAGTGGCGATAGCGTGGTGGTGCGGCTGGGGGTGCAGGCGGCCTTAAATGACGCTGCTTTGTTTTTCCTCGGGAGTGGAACCGTTTGGTGTGTCCTGGGCGCAGGGCTTGCGTGCTGGAGGAGAGCAGGAGAGGGAAAGAAGGAGCGGTGGTGTGTCATTTGTGGCTTCCTTTGCAGGTGTTCCGTCGGCCGCAGGAGCGGAGCAGGAGGACGAGAGCGACTCTCCCTGGGATTCCGAGGTGCTTTGTGTGAGGGGCGCGGTGGGTTGCCCGTGGGGGGAAGTGGGCGGGAGCTTGCCTTGGACGTGGGCCCTAGCAGGGATGAGGCTCAGTTGCCGCTTGTGGTGGCTGCGCCACAGGTTTGTTCCTGTGAACTGGAGCAGCCTGTGCTCCGTGCAAGCGGTTTGGCGAGGACTGTGCCTAAGTGGGGTGTGCTAATGTCGTGGGTGTGGCAGCAAGTGGCCTTTGAGTTGGATTTCTCGAGTGCTACTGAAAGAGAGAAGGTTCTGGTTCTGTGCGTGCTTGGAAGGGTTGCTGCTGCTTTGCCAGGTTATGCAGTGAAAGGAGCGTGTTTGGGACCGTGCAGCCAAGTACTAAGGACAGCAGCAGAGTGGGCGTAGGCTTGGAGGGAGCGCAGTTGGGGGCTCTGATAGGGCTGTTATACTTCCAGAGCCTGCGTTCCTTGACGGCCTGCCAGAGTCCCGAAGCAGCAGTGAATCTGCAGGTAATGCTTGAGCGGCAATCCGAGTTGTGCTTGGGCGGTCCTGCATTTGAAATGCAGTTTGTGGGTGAAGTGTTTCTGGAGATTGCTTGCCCCACTCTCTGCTTGTTTGTGTTGTCGCTCACCTAGGTGTCTGCAAAGGAGGGAGGAGAGCGTGAAGGACGCGAGGCTGCTGCAACACAGACTGATTTTCAGTGTGACGGACAGGTGAGGAGCTGTGTTGAAGAGCTGTGGAGATGTTAGCCTAGAGCGAGGTGTTATTCCCAAAAGAGCGCAGGCGGAAGACCGCAGAGAGTAGCAGATGTGAAATATACTTTAGATGTATATTATCTTGGGGCTCGCTCTGAAGAAGGCTGTTGTGGGTGAAAAGAAGAAGGTAGTGCATGCCCCTGCCCTTTTTGTGAGGCTCACGGCACAATCTTTCCTCAGGCGATGGGCGCAGAGCTGCCGGCGGAGGTTGCTGATGCTCCTGGAAAGCAGTTGCTTCCAGAAGGTTCACTTGAAGTTCCAAAGGTTTCCTGCGGTGAGCTGCAGGGAGACAAGTTGCGGTTGCAAGAGGAACTGGCCAGGGTGAAAGCCAAGGTAGGCAAAGCCTGTAGCGGCCTGCATGACTGTGAGGAGGTGTTTTTCCCCTGTAAACGATGGGGAAAAGCCCTTGTTGAGGCTGTAGGGTAGTAGTGCAGTGGTGTCCCTTCTGTTGCCTTCCCTTCTTCCCGCCGCTGCCCCATGGTGGCAAACAGACCAAGCGCGTCAGGGAGCTGCCCTTTCAAGCGTGAGGGGCCAAGCAGTGTGTTGGGAGCAGCCTCCTGGTGGGTAGGTGTGACCCAAGCAGTTTGTTGTCTCTCCGAACCCGCCTGAGCTTTGAGGTGGACCTGAAGGTGACAGTGGGTGAGCTCCGGGTGCCCTGAGAGTGCTGCGTGTTTTCCTGTGGAGGCAGCTGTACTCTTTGTCTATATTTGGCTGTGTGTGTAGAGCTTTGGTTCCTTCTTTGTAGCTGGTCAAATGCCTGCGAAGGTGACAGTCTGTGTTCTGGGGGGGGTGCAGCTCTTGAAGGGGTGCGATCCTTCTTCATGGTTTGCGCTCGCACACGCAGCGCTGGTTGCTAGGTGGGGTTTTTGCGCTGTGTACGGGAAGCAGCATGTCAGGCAGGTGCTGTGACTTGTCCTGTTCCCTGACTGTAGGAGGAACTTGACCTCCTAACCTAGCTGCCCGGAGAAGGCTGTGGGTTGGCCCTAGTGCTGAGCTTTTTCTGTAGAAAACATCTTGGCCATCTTGTGGCTGCATAATGCAAATGTGCCGCAAAGTGCTATAGTTGCTGCAGGGCCCTGGGGATGAACCTGTAGTTAGTAAGCATTAGGATCCCGAAATGCTAATTCACTTCCAAGTTGTTTTTGGAGGCGTTCAGAGCTACTGACTTGCTTTCCGTTCACTACGCCCACCGCTGCCACCAACACAAGTACGGAGTTGAAGGAAGGAGTGTAGGGACCGGCTTTCCACCAGTTGTGTAAGAATAAGGTATAGCAGCCTGGGCAGCGTTGGACTAGAAGTCTTTGTGATTGTGGTCGTTATCCTGGAGTTGGGAAGTGCCAGCAGGAGAAGGGAGAGCCTTTGCAGTAATGCTTCCCATGGGGGAGCAAGGAGCTGGATGCTAGGAGCGTCCCGAGTCATGGGAAGGAGTAGGATTGGTGTTGCAGCTGCGTTTGGTCAGCTGGTAGGAAATTGAGATGGGGATGGGAGAGGCCGGTATGAAAGCGGAAGGAGCAACGTGGTTCTGGAGAGTCGAAGCAGTGGAGTCGTCTGTCTGAAAGCGAAGCTGACTAGCGTGGGTCCTGGTTGTGGTTTTACAGTTGCAGGCGTTGGAAGAGCAGCGTGTTCAGGCTGAGCGTTGTGTTCAGGGTTTGAAGACGGCCCTGGCAGAGAAACAGAGGGAAGCGACAGCTTCTTCCCGGCAACTGCAAGACCTTCTGGAAGCCTCTTTGGGAGGCGTTAGCCTAAAAGACCTGGAGGAACGAGTGGGACGGTAAGGAAGTGGCACAGTGCAGCAAGGCTTTGCTTTGTGGGCTGGTGTAACAGCAACAGGATGGCCTTGTTGCATCTCAGCAAGTCAGTACACGATTTTGGGAGAGGCTTTTGCTTTGGACTGTGTGATTTGTCGCTGTTGTGCCAGTGTTGGTGCTCCTGTGGATTTCCATAACGAGGCCTGTGTTTCTTTTCAAGACTTGAACTGGAAAACGCCCGGCTGGAAGACACAGGGCAGCAGCAGGCAGCTAGACTCGAAGCTCTTCAGAAAGAGCTGCACGCCTCTGCCTCTGTAAGCTAGTCCTAGCCTTCCTGTTTCATGAGCTACTGTGCGCAGTTGTGTGTGTATGTATGCGGGGGCGTTTTTCGGAAGAGATTTTCCTGGGGAGCCTCGGGGAAATCATTCCCTGCAGGCTGCAGGCGATGGGCTGCTGTTGGTGCGCTCGCAGGCTTTCTGGTTTTGTGCGCTCCTCTGCTGAGTCTTACTTAACAGTGTTTGAGGTAAGGGTTTGGCACTTGTGCACCGGTGTGAATGGTTGCTGCTTTGTACCGGTGGTGGTGCTTAAGCCGTGTGGCAGCAGCACTTGAGCTGTTGCTGCCTTAAAGGCGTTCTGCAAGTGAACTTGTGGAACGTCCTTGGTGCCAAGCACGTCGTTGCCAAGTCTTAAGTGGCCTCCTCAGGCTGTGCCAAGAATTCCATTGCCTGCTGGTCGCTGAAGATCCCCCTGGAGCTTTAAATTAAGCTGTGCTCTGCCCGGATGGGGATACCTAATTACCGTTGGCTATTAGCGGAGGGCCTGAGGAAGGTGTTCTCCAGTGTGCGTGGCACCTTTGCCCCCGTGAGCCCCTCGCTAGTAGCGGGTGGTCTTTGCTTTAGTGGGGGTGGGGGGGAGGGTGGTGTGGGGGAGAGAGGGGTGGCAGGCACCAGTTTCTGTCCCTCGGTCTTAGCCTGGGTGGTGGAAATATTGAAGTGCTGCAGTTGGCGTGGGATTCCGTCCGCTGGAGTTGTGGGGCCGGCCCTCGGCTAGCAGAGAGAGATGTCCTGCGGCACCTTTGTGAGGAAGGCTGTGCGCACCTAGTGCTTCTAGGTGCCGTGAGTGAGTCGTGTGTGCCATTTCTTCTTCCTGTCCGGAAAGCGTGAGAGCGGAAGAAGGCCAGGGAAGGAGCTGGCAGAGTGGAAACAACCCGCAGAAGCCCGCCTGGAGGAAGAAATGAAGAAAAACATTGCACTGCAGAAAGAATGCAACAGGTAACAGCCTTTGAGTACTTGTAAGAGCTGTCGAATGAGCGGGGAGTCAGGCGTTATGTACCTTGCCCCTGCGACTCCGAGTACGTATCTGTTGGTGAGCGAGCTCAAGGCTTGCGTTGGGTCTTGCAAGTGGCTTCTGTAGGGGAGCGTGCGGTTTTAGGTAGGTGGAAGTGCAGGCAGGAGGGCAGTTGTCCTGGGAAGAGAGGGAGGGCGGGAGGGCAGGAAGAAGTCGCTTGTGTCTTGTGCCTGTTGTCAGGCAGAGGGAGAAGCTTCATGGGAGCAGATGAAATGTTGACTGGGCAAGTGATGTGTGGGAGGGGAATGATGTGGGTGGGTGGGTTGGTGTGGTGTTTTGGCTTGGTGTCTTGTTCTGGAAGTGCTGGTCTGTCCGCCATGGTGCAAATGAAGTAAGCCCCGCACCGTATGCGTGGTGCTTAGGGAAGCGCATGCGTAAAGGCGGACTGTGCTTGGGCTTCCTACTTTACTTGCTAATGTGCTGTGCAGGTCGAAGAGGCTTCTGGAGAAAACTATGAAGAAAGTGAGGGCGTACGAGAGGCGGGCGCGAGAGTCCCAGATGAATTTCCCGGGCGAAAGGGAGGACCCGTGTTCGGGAAGGGGCAGAGAAGTTGCTAAATTAAGAACAAAGGTGAGCTTTGGTTGGCTTGTTGTGGTGCTTGTTTTGGAAAGCTGTAAGATTCTTTTCCTGGCTGTTGGGTTGTGGTGTTAATTATGTGGTGGCCGTGTTTTGAAAAGAACGGCTGTCTCTTACGGTCCCTGAAAAAGCCTGTGTAATCCTTTGGGAAGTGAAGAGGCGTTGCGATAGCGGGGCACTTGTGAGCCTGGGTCTTTCTGGGCGAGAGCCCAGCTTGAAAGCTTGAGGCCCTGGCAGCATCTTTGAGGTCTGACAGATGAATTTGTGCTCTGGAAGACCGGTAAGTAGGACCATTATAAGCCTAACCACAGTATGAAAGGCAAGGACATTGGAAGCATAGGTGTGAGAGGTGTGGAAAAGGTGCGTTTCTGCAGAGAGAAGACGACGACGAGGAGGACGGCGGCAGAGTTTTAGTTGACCTTTGGGGCCTACTGAAACCCTGGCACTTCTTTGTTGATTGTCTTCTAAACTCAAACCTGTGTGTGTGCGTGTATGTAGAAAGAGATAATCATTTCTGTTTCCTTTTTCCTGAAGCTTCAGGTATACCACTGTAAACAAGTGAATACCTTGTGATTATTGTATATTGTTGTCAATATGATTACAGTTGTTATCGCTCCCGTTCATTAGTTCATTAAACTTGGTTACTTACCTGTTACAATAGTAAACTCATTCCTAAGGAGTAGGGACACCTACACTACCAGCCGACCCTGTTTAGTGTCGGGAGCCCGCCGAATTACCTTACCAGGGCAAAATGCCTCTCAACTGGTTCGGTCGTTCTGCGGAGGCCTCCCGGCACAAACGGACACGCTCGGTGGATTGTCACAGAACTGCGTACGCTTAGACCTCTGGGTCTGCTTAGGTGAGTGAGTCCTTTCCCTGTGTGCAGGTCCGTGAGCTGTGCCGCTCCCTGGAGGCAGAGCGGAGGAAGTCGAGGCAGCTAGAGAAAGCAAACGAAGGTGCGCGAGAAGAGTTGGCTTGGCTGCATGGGAGCCGTGACAAACTGCGGAAGAGCAAGCGGCAGCTGGAAGAAGAGGTGGTTGCGCTGAGGTGTCGCTTAGAGGCCAAGATGAGGGATCAGAGGCACAGAGAAGAGGATAAAAGGGAGATTGAACAAAAGGCTGGGCAAGAGCTAAGGCAAAAACTACAGGAAGTCAATCTCTTTCTGCAGGTGAGCTCCCTTACCGCTAGTACGCGCAGTCCGTTTGTGGCTCGTCATTCATTCTTTACTGTTGTCATTTCTCGGTATGTTCTGCTTGTGCCGGTCAGTGCTGTGGGGTCATGGGCTCGTTATAGCTTCCGGAGGTTGCTGAAGGGTGCGAGCTTGTTGGATGGTTGTCCTCAGGCATTCTGAGATGTGGTGAATAATCTTCTTTACGCACCTCGGTCACTGGCGAATCTGTAACAGCGCCAAGAAAGAGGAGAATTGCAAGTGGACTAGTGTCTTAGAGAGACAGAGGTGGCTTAGTACTAGCTCTGATTCAAAACAAAACAAAGCAAAGCAAAAAGTTGCGCTGAGAGCCGGTTTCTTTCTGAACCAAAAGGATGATGTAATGGGGTGCTTTTGGGTTTTGCCCTTGATTGTAGAGGGCAGTGAGGAGGCCCAGTTGGCTCCCTGGGTGAGGTTGTGCTCTTCAAAGTGGGTGTGTGAAAGTGACTGGGGGGAATGATCTCTTTTTCTTTCCTGGGGGTTGAAACTGCATTATCTGCTTCAGACACAGGCAGCCGCCCAGGACCGAGCGGAACAACTAAGAGCTGCTTCTGCAGCTTCCGCAGTAGGCCGACTGCAGCAGAGAGTTAGGCATTTAGAATATGAATTGGCTCTCACAAAACGCCTGCAGTGAGAGAGCGCTAACGAGAGGCTTGCGGAAGCTGCTGCTGCTGCGCAATGCTATGAGCCCTGCAGAAGCCACTCTCTGGCAACGAACCCGGTGGGCAGCGCTTCCTCTGTGACGGAGAGAGTGGAAGCTCATATGGCTGAGGTAAGGCATTGGGAATACCTGTTATTCTCAAGCTGAAAATGAGCATCCATTCCTAGCTCCACCGCACCCAATCTAGGAGTCTAAACACGCCTGCTGACCCTCAGAGCGCTGCAACCTCGGCAAAAGCTCTGGTCCGGGCGCGCCCCAGAATTAGCAGTCCGTGTGACGGCACGTTCCTCACAGCGTGGTGAGCAGCGTGCCCTGAGGTTTGGGAAGGGCATGCCGAGAGTGGGCAAGGGAGCACGTGATTCTTCACAAAACGCCGTGATCCGTTCCCCTCCTTTGCACAGAGTGGGGGTGTGGAGAAGCTCTCGAGTTGGGGATTGCTTTGTGAGACAGTTAATGCCATAGAGTAATGGGAATGCTGGGCCGTGGTGGACAAAGACTTTCTCTGTACTGGGGGTGATGTTTCCAGTGTTTATTCCCATGTTGCAGTTGGCTTGAGAAGCTAATGCTACAAGAATGTAGCTCCTGAGGCCTTAAGGGTATCTTGTCTGTACTTGCAGGTGCGGCGGGAATGGTCAAAAATATCGCTGAAGAACTTGAGCAAGGTAATCTGTCAGGATCTGTTAGCGGTGTTACCAAGGAAGAGGACGGTTCCTCCATTTTGAACACAACTACTGGAAAGCTGCCAAGCTCCTGTGCTAAGCACAGTTGTTTTCTACTAGTAAGCTTTCCAACCTAGAGCTCTGCGAGGCAACTTGCTGCTTATGCAAATAACAGTCGTACAGAGTCGTCTGCAGTTGCCTTTAGATCACAGAGAGGAAAAGCGGCCTATGCGCACGTTCAGCCCCTGCCCCCGAGCCCCGAGCAATTCCACCTCTTCAGGATAATTGTTTCTCCAGAGTTGTGGCTTGGCGGTGACTGGGCCTGTTGCAAAGCAGGTAGCCCCTGAGAGCAATTCGAATTCTTCTGTCCCAGTAGCCTTTACTCTCCTAGCGAGTGGCCAGCCGTTGCGCTAGAGCTCTTTCCGTTTGCTAGGACGGACACAAATCCGTGGCATTGAATCCGTTTGCATTGTGACTGGAGTTGCCTGTCTCCTGGGAGTAATAAGGTTTGTTTGCTTTGGGGACCTTTTCCTACTGCAACACTAACATAGGGCATTTTCTCCCCTCCCGCTCTCGCCCCGCCCCTTCCCCAGCAATGGCTGAGCTGAATGGCTGGATCGGCTGGAGCTTCTCCCTGGGCATCTACTGAAGGATCTTCAGAAAACGTAGACCAGGAGCCGCTTTCCAGGGCAACGCAAGAGTGCCGCGATGTTTTGACAGCCCCGTTCCAGAGAGCTAAGAGTGGTTATCCTGAGACTACTACCTCCTGACAGAGGGACTCGCGTTACCAGGCTGTGAGGAAAAGCAACCCTTGCCACTGTTTTTGTACGAGTGCAACAGTGCGGTGTAGCCAATAATAATAACGTGCGGTCTTTAACTGCAAGTATTGTGTTCCAACTGGGTATTTAATAAATGTTGTAATCTAGTAGGTGTCTCCGTTTTATTCTGTTCCCCTTCCTGACTTTGCCTGCCCTGCGCATATGCCTGTCCCCTCTGCTCGTGTCTCTTATGGAGTAGTACGTGTTGCATTGCTGCCAAATGGTGGATGCTGGTGGAAGTCTGGCCTGCTGCGGCACTTGCGGGCGAGGGCTGCGTTTTGTCCCAGGCTTGGAGTTGTTCAGCGCTAGGCAGCACGGACGATGGAAGTCATGTTTCTGAAGGCCTAGCCAGGCTTTCTTCCTGGGCAGGCGCTTAGCCCTTCTGCCTCGCGCTGGTCTGGCCAAAAGTCACTTATGCAGACAGCTCCAGGCCTGAGGGCAGAGAGGCCGTTTGTCCAAGGGAGAGCTCTGCTCTGCTCTGCTCCCTCCAGCTGGCTTCCCAGCTGCTCCTTCAGCCTGTCCTGGCAGCCAGGCCAAGGGCCAGCATGCAGACTGTGTGTTTTTCCTCAGCGGGGGCTGGAAGCACGAGTGTGTGAAGACAGGGGCCTCGATCGTGCCCAGGTGCAGCCCTTGGCGGTTCCCCTTGTTGAACTTGACAAGGTGCCCGGTTGCCTCACGTCTCGCTCGTAGCGGGGCACTGGACTCTTGCTGCCTTTGAGAACGATGCTTCCTGTGGTCTGGGCAGAAGGGAGGGCGAGAGCTTCTGGTAGCCAGGAAAGGTTGCAAAGCCCGCCGGTCTGGAAGGCTGTTGCATCCGCTTGCAGTCTGCAAAGGGCAAAGGGGTTATGGAAGTTCTCTGCCCTGCAGCATGACTGGCAAAGCGGAACCGCTGTTCAGTGCTGGGCACTTGCTCTTCTCTCTGCAAAGCAAAAGCAGGTGCGGAACGCCTCTGAAGTGCCTTCGCTTTGGGTTGTCCTGTTGCCAAACTCTGAGAGGAACTGTTTTCCAGTGGTTCCCTGCCTGCTTCTGTCCTGCTGGGTGTCAGGGAGAGGTGAAAGTTCTTGGCCGCCGGAGAAGCAGCACTGAAATTCAGCGCTGGCATCTGGCATGACAGGAGCTGGTAGCGCTTACAAGGCGGGTACAAGGCAAAGTGCCGTCTGTTCTGGCCCCTGCACTAGAGGAGAGGGATGGAGCTACTGGAGCGAGTGCAGCGAAGGGCTACTAAGATGATTAAGGGACTGGAGTAGCTCTCATACGAGGAAAGGCTGAGAGAGCTGGGATTGTTCAGCCTGCAGAAGAGAAGACCGCGCATCAGTGTGTAGGCAGGATGCGAAGGGAGGGTGTAAAGAAGTCGGAGGCAGACTCTTCTCAGCGGTGCCTAGCGGTAGGACGAGGGGCAAGGGGCACAAACTGAAACACAGGCCGTCCTGTCTGAACAGGAGGAAAAAGTTCTTTGCTGTGAGGGGTGACTGAGCCCTGGAAGAGGTTGCCCAGAGAGCTTGTGGAGTCTCCGTCCTCGGAGATGTTCACAAGCCGTCTGGCTAGGGTCCTGGGCCAACTACTTGAGGTGATCCTGCTTGAGTAGGGGGGCTGGCCGAGACGATCTCCAGAGGTGCCTTCCAACCTCAAACGTCCTGTGGTTCTGTGACAAGCAGGAGAAGCGGGCGACCGGGCATCTAGTCAAGTTCGACAAGGGGAACTGTCCAGGGCTGCACCTGGGGACAAACAGCCCCTGTGCCCTGGGGCAGGCTGGGGGCTACTGCCAGGAAAGCAGCTGGGCAGAGGAAGGCCTGGGGGTGCAGGTGGGCAGCAAGGAGTCAGCAATGGTTAGAGAAAGAAATCGTAACCACGTTTTAATCGTTTTGACAATAACTTTCTGCCAAAGGGAGCAATCGCCCTCCAGCCTCTCGCTGTGGTCTCTGCTAACAGCTGGAGCGATCCGCTTTCGGTGAGAGTCGCTCACCTCGCCGCAGCGCGACTCGCGGCCACTTTGGCTCCCTCCGGCACTTGGGCTTCCTACGGCGCAGCCGCAGAGCTGGGAGCCCAGAAGGACCGGCACGCTCGCGGCCTGGCCGGGCAGCAGCCAGAGCAGCCAGCTGCGGGGGTCAACCTAAGCAGTCGCCGTCTCTTCAGGCGCAACGAGCTACTTCAGCCCTGCGAGCTCGGCCAAGCGCTCGCGACGCCCGCGCCCTTAGGGAAACAGTGGGAGCGCAGGTTTGCGAGGAGCACAGTGTCCCGCACCTGGAGCAGCAGCAGCATGAATTCTTCAGGGAAATGACGGCACAGCAGAGTAAGAGCTGGAGCTGGGGGCCGCCGGGGAGGGACCCCCAACAAAGACGTCCTTCGGCCGGCCACAGCCACCCGCCGCCGCCGCCGCCGCCGCCCCCCCCCCCCCCCCCCGGCCCGGCAGCGCCGCGAAGGAAGCGGCAGCTGCCCCCCGCCCGGCCGGGCCCGGCCCAGGTCCGCCCCCCGGCCCCGGGCCCGCCCCCGGGCCCGCCCCAGCCGCAGCCCCGCTCCCTCACTGCACAGCCCCGCCCCCTCGCCACCGCCCCCTCCACGCGTCACCCCGCCGCCCTGTGACGCCCCTCCGCCGCGCCCTCGCCGCGGCTGTTGCGCACGCGCGGCGCGCCCGCCACCGCCTGCGGAGCCGGTGGTCCTCGGTGCTGTCGCCGCCGTGTGCCTCGCTGCCAGCGTGGCTGCGTCGCTGTCCTCGGCCGGCGCCTCTGCCCCCGGCCCGGGGGCTCCGAGCTCGCCGGGGCTCAGCCCCGCAGCAGCTGGCCCGGGCTGCGGCCCCTGCTCGGGGCTGTCCGCCGCCCGCGTCCCCGCCGCAGCATGAAGAGGCTCTTGGGGCTCTTCGGCCAGGGCCAGGGGCAGCCGCCTTCGCCGTCGCCGTCGCCGTCGCGGTGGGCGTGCGGCGGCAGCGCACCCGTGCGCTGCGTCGGCGCTGCCTACGAGCTCCGGGAGAAGGAGCTGGGCAAGCTGCACCGCGCAGCCGCCAGCGGCGACCTGGCGCGGGTGCGGCGGCGGCGGTGGCTGCCGAGAGTCGGCCTCGACGGGCGGGACAAGGCGAAGCGGTGAGGGGCGGCGGGGGGGCGGCGGGGCGGCGTGGGGAGGGGGCGGCGTCGGCGTGAGGGGCGGTGGCGAGGGTCGGGCTGCTGCGGCGGTGCCGGCGGGGGCGGCGGGCGGCGGGGGCGTTGGCTGGTGGGTTGGAGCTGGCCTGCAGCTGGCAGGAGCGCCTTTGTGCCGGGAAGGCAGGGCCGTTTGCTTGGGCTGGCGAGGGAGTGCGGGAGGGCAGTCGGCCTTGCGCGCGCGGGGTGGGCTCGGGGCTCGGGGCTCGGAGGCCGGTTGCGTGTGTGGCCAGGCCGGAGCGGGACTTTGTTGCTGGGAGCGTGACAGGGTCGAGGGGGAAGGTTTCTGCTGTCGGGTTTGGTAGGTGTTGTGGAGGGCCCTTGGGAGCGAGCGCGTGCTGGTGCTTGCTGCAGCAGTAAGGCCGGGAAGAGGCCAGAGGGCGCGACTTCCCGGCAAGGCCAGCAGCGAGGGGATGTTCTGGTGTTATAAAAGGCACGTGCTGGGCCTGCGGCCTGCTGCTGTGGCGTGAGTGGTCCTGGCAGCAGGTGGAGGTTGCCTTGCCGTAGGCTGGAGGTGTGCAAGCCTTGCTCTTGCTTGCTGGGCTGCGTGCGTAGTGGTGTTGGAGGCAGGGAGGAGGTGCCGGGGCGGAGGGCAGCAGTTTCAGAGCGGAAGCCGGAGGCTGTCTGGGAGAAATGGGGGGCGTGGGCGCAGGGATGCACGCGCAGGGAAGGGAGCGCGGAGCTGAGGCAACGTTGTCTTCCTAAGTGGGGGCTGGGGCTGGGGCTGGGGCGGGGAGGGGCTTTTTCCTAGCCCCGGCGTCTCGGGCTTTGGGTGTGCAGCGGTCAGCCGCGTGACATGGGCAGGCGTGGTCTCTTCAGCTGTCTGGCCTGCGCTAAGGTAACATGCTCAATTTTTAGGACACCTCTGCATCTGGCTTGCGCTAACGGACATGCGGAGGTTGTCTTGTACTTAGTAGAGAGGAAGTGCAAGCTAAATCCTCGTGACAACTTCAAGAGATCGCCACTGATGAAGGTACGTGGGTGCTGCGGTAGGCAGGGCTTCTAAATTGCGCCCTGAGCGATGCAGCTCTTGGGTGATTCTGGAGGTAGGTCTGGGTGGAGCTTGTGGTGCGCTGGGCGCTGGCTAGGCGTGCGTTGCCTAATGTTTGGGCGCGTTGTTGTTGTCCGAGGTCGGCAAGCTGTGGGAATTCTGCCAGAGGGAAGCGTAATTGCTGGCAACGTTTCCTTGTTTCCCGTGTGGTTGGCAGGCAGTGCAGTGCCAGCACGAAGGCTGCGTCGCCATTCTGCTAGCGCATGGCGCCGACGCTAACCTTGCGGATGCTAACGGCAACACTGCCCTTCACCTGGCTGCCCTTGCTCCTAACACCTGCCTAGCAGGGCAGTTACTGGCGCACAACGCCCATCTTGATGCGCAGAATAAGGTAAGCGTGGAATTTGGGTCAGGCCGCTCCTGAGAAGAAAAAGTTGCTTTGCTTCTCTGGGTTTTTCTAACTGGAGAGGGGCGTTATGCTTTCAGATGGGATACACGCCCCTTTCTCTGGCCGTGTCCGCGCATCACGTAGAGATGGTGGAGTTCCTGCTTAGCAAAGGAGCCGACGTGCACGCTCGAGATCAGTCGGAAAGGTGAAGGGTTTGTCAAGACGGGGCGTGGGTCTCCTGAGCATTGGTGAAGTTTGCCTGGTCTGGCCGGGTAGCCGAGGGTGCTTAGCGGGGGAGACGTTTGGCCCAGGGACGTGCTGCGGCCCCTTGCAACCCGAGTTCTCGTGGGCTTCCGTGTGGTTGGCCTTGCTTTCCTCCTGCCTGTAGGAAAGGGGGAGGTGTAATTGTTTTGGGAGCAAATAGGGATGAAAGGAACGCCAGTGAAACGTCGGTGTCTCCTGATAGCTTTTGTCTCGTCTTGTGGCTGCTTTAGGACCCCTCTGATGCTTGCTGCCTCTGCTGGGGACGTGAGCATGATAGAAGTTCTTCTTGGCTATGGTGCTGACCTTTGCCAGAAAGACGTTCTTGGATGGACAGCGGAGGCTTATGCTAGGAGGTGTGGACACACTGGGTAAGTGCTTTAGGTCACGGTGAGAGTCGCTAGGCGGTCCGAATGTCCGTGTTGGTGTACGGACGTGTTTGGTAAGAGGCGCAAGGTTTAATGATGCGTGGAGACCTTTGTTGAAGGTGGGCTCAGTGGAATCTTCCGGGACGTAGCGTTCCCTGTGTCAAGTGTGAGTTGGGGAGTTGAGGAAAGCTTCCACCGCAAATCGTCTTGTTTGGTAAGTGGTGTTATGCAAGGATGTAGTTGATTATAGTGACAGTATTCCCTTTCTTTCCGCACCTACCTAGTGTTAGTGAACAGCTGGCCGACCGCGCAGCCGAGAAAAACGTGGGAGAAGCTTCTGCAGGCAGCGCAGAAAGCACGCCAGTGCTTAGCACTCGTTGCGAGGCAGGAGCTGCTGCGTTTGCGTTGGGCACACCTGCTGCGGACAGAGGAGGTAGGAGGCTTAACTGTGGAGGAGCTGAGGAGGAGAATGCCTACGGCCTTTTCTTGTGGTGGCTTGTATTGCAGCTTGGCAGGGTTCCGTCCCTCTTGCCTGTTGAGTACCCTTGCTAGGGACGGAGTAGAGACGCGCTGGTGATCCTCCTCCGTGAGGCTAGTCCTTTGGTTTTGAGGCTGTCTTTTGGTTTTGGGGGTGTTGGGTGGGAGGCTGGGTAGAGCAGGAAATACAGCGTAGTCTCTGGCATTTTGAAGCACAGGTTGGCGGGGGTGGGGGTAGAGGCAAAGAGAGCACGAGAGAGAGACCGATCTCTGCCTGTGTGGTATGAAGAGCTCGGCAGTTGGTTTCCTTCTTGTCCTGTTCAATCGCTACCAGCATTTGCTCGCTGCCTGCTCACATAGCATATTCGTGCCATGGCAGGTTTGAGGTTTGGAACGTTCGAAGGAAAGACAAGGGCAGTGTGGAATTCTTGTCCTTTTTTATTTTGCGGGGGGTGGGGGGGGGCAGCGAGAATTGAGTAGGATGGGAGAAATTGGTGGTTTGGGGCATGCTTTCGTTCATGCTGTCTGGCATGACTGTTTCACTCTAGTATGGCCTGTAGAATTGTCCGTGTAACATGCTTGTCTGCATTGCTGAAAGTCGAAGGTCCGACATGCTAAGAATTAATCCTGTCAATTCATATTTGAACAGTGAGAGGTGGCTTTTCCCACGAATACTTCACGAGGTGAGACTCGAGCAGTAGCTTTTGCCAACGACCTTAACCTGCCGAAAAAGAGGGGAGATTTGAGCGAGACGGTCCTTCTTGCCTTTGCCTTTGCCTTTGCCTTTGCCTTTGAAGAGTGTTGGAGGCAGAGGAGAGCGATGACAGCTGTCCTGCTTCTGAGGAAGAAAAAAGCAGTTTAGCTGCCAAGGTAAAGTGCCTGCAGAAGGAGAACTGCCCGTGGAGCGACTCATTTGCAGGGCAGAGCTGTCTAGATTTGGGCAAAAGCGCGTGTCCAGGCAGGGTTGTTTTCTCCTGCCCTGTGGTCTCCTGCCTGCCAGTCTTTCAGCTGCGGTGAGCTGTTTGCTCCAAGCCTTGTAGCCGTCCGTGGCAGAGCATGCAGCAGGCTTGCGGTTGCGGGTGGGAAGAGCAGTAGGGGACAAGAAAAGCGACCGCATGGTTTTCTTCACCTGAGTCAGAGTTCTCGTCCCAAAGTTGATCAGCCTCTAGATGGCCTGTTCTTTTGTCCTCCAAGCCTTGCTCTTTGTTTCCAGTAACTTTGGTGATAGAATTCAGGCTGATATGGGGAAAAGGGCACTTGCTGTTCAAGATCTGCTGAAATGCTTCGTCTCCTGGCTCTCCTCTCTTTCGTCCTTGCCAGGTTGCTGAAGAGTGCTTGGGGGCGGGGGGAGTGGCTCAAGAGGGTCTTTTTTTCTCCTGGGGGATGGCATAGCGGTCTTGCATGGGATCTCACACCACCTGTTTCCCCTTCCTTTTGTTTCTTTTGTTTTGTTTTGGTTTGTTTTTCAGTTGAGGTGTGTGGCATTGGGGCTGTGCCATGATGAAGAAGCTGAAGAAGCCGAGTGTGGTGCAGGAGCGCACCCCGTAGTGCTGGAGATGCAGGCATGTTTATTTGCAAGCTGGTTGCCCTTGTCTCAGTGGCCTGTCGGAGACTGTGGCAGCTGTTGTGTGAGAAGAGCTAGTGTGGCATAGTAAGATGTGATGGTGGTTGGAGGAGTGAAAGTGAGGAAAGAGGGGGAGGTGAGACTACGGTAGTTTGAGAAGCAGGCAGCTGGTGGTCCCGTGAGCCCAAGGGAGGGGGAAAGGGTGTGTGTGCTGCTGGATAAGGTAACGTAGGTGAAGGCAGAGCCTGACTGTGTGTGGGCAGTGCTTCTCGGGGGGCTTTATGGAATGGGAGCAGGACGTTTGTGACATTAGGTATTGCTGTGTCCATAAGGACATCTGCAGGCCTTGTAAAAGAAGAGCGAGAAGGTTTCACTCTGTGGCTCGAGAGAGGCGAAGTATTTGGCAAAGTGTGAATGGCCTGGGCAGAGGCTGCTGTCGTGGGTGTGGCAGCAAGTGGCCTTTGAGTTGGATTTCTCGAGTGCTACTGAAAGAGAGAAGGTTCTGGTTCTGTGCGTGCTTGGAAGGGTTGCTGCTGCTTTGCCAGGTTATGCAGTGAAAGGAGCGTGTTTGGGACCGTGCAGCCAAGTACTAAGGACAGCAGCAGAGTGGGCGTAGGCTTGGAGGGAGCGCAGTTGGGGGTTGGAGAGTGGAAGTGAGGGCCCAGGGGGAGGTTTGCCTCAGGTTGTTGGAGAAGCAGGCAGCTGTCGGTCTTTGTTGGTGCAGAGGAGGGGGGAAGGATGTGTGTGCTGCTGAGTATTGCCGTGTAGGGGAAGCTGGAGTGCGGGTAGTGCTTCTCAGGGGCTTTAGGGAAAGGGAGCAGGGCGTTTGTGAGCTTAGGCATTGCCGTCCCTTCAACTACGTTCTCCTGGAGGCTGCTTGTTTCTGTTCTTTCTAAGCGTGCGGGCCGATCTCTTTTAGGACGACTCACCGGAAAGGAAGGGAGAGGAGGCTCCTGGTGGTGCCCAAGTGGCGGCTGCTGCAGGAGCCCCTGCTGGTGTGAGAGGTGAGTTTCTACACATGGAGGGGCTTTGTTTCTTTGCTCTTTGGGCTGGGTGAATGAAGTGAAATGGCGATCTGCCTGTGCGAGGGTAGAGCACGCAGGTAGGCGCTGGGCAGGCAATGGCGGGGAGGGGGGAAGGGAACGTAGCTGGAGGGAGATGTTTTGTGGTAGTGCTAGGGAAGGAGGGTTGTTTCTTGGTGCCTTCCTGCGGGTGGGAGGGTGTTTGGCTAGTGCTTTGCGGGTTGCTCCTGTAGCGTGCCGAGGGATTGTGAAGGGCCAACTCTGGAGCTGCAGTTTGGAGGGGAGATGCCGGCAGAGCTGCGTAGTCGGCGACTGTGGCATGGCAGAGCCTTGTTTGGATGCTGGCCGAGCATGTGTTGGGCGTTCTTGGTAGGGGCGTGAGCTGTGCTGCTGGGCTTGGGCATGTGGTGCTGGCAAGAAGGCGGCAGGAAGTGGCGATAGCGTGGTGGTGCGGCTGGGGGTGCAGGCGGCCTTAAATGACGCTGCTTTGTTTTTCCTCGGGAGTGGAACCGTTTGGTGTGTCCTGGGCGCAGGGCTTGCGTGCTGGAGGAGAGCAGGAGAGGGAAAGAAGGAGCAGTGGTGTGTCATTTGTGGCTTCCTTTGCAGGTGTTCCGTCGGCCGCAGGAGCGGAGCAGGAGGACGAGAGCGACTCTCCCTGGGATTCCGAGGTGCTTTGTGTGAGGGGCGCGGTGGGTTGCCCGTGGGGGGAAGTGGGCGGGAGCTTGCCTTGGACGTGGGCCCTAGCAGGGATGAGGCTCAGTTGCCGCTTGTGGTGGCTGCGCCACAGGTTTGTTCCTGTGAACTGGAGCAGCCTGTGCTCCGTGCAAGCGGTTTGGCGAGGACTGTGCCTAAGTGGGGTGTGCTAATGTCGTGGGTGTGGCAGCAAGTGGCCTTTGAGTTGGATTTCTCGAGTGCTACTGAAAGAGAGAAGGTTCTGGTTCTGTGCGTGCTTGGAAGGGTTGCTGCTGCTTTGCCAGGTTATGCAGTGAAAGGAGCGTGTTTGGGACCGTGCAGCCAAGTACTAAGGACAGCAGCAGAGTGGGCGTAGGCTTGGAGGGAGCGCAGTTGGGGGTTGGAGAGTGGAAGTGAGGGCCCAGGGGGAGGTTTGCCTCAGGTTGTTGGAGAAGCAGGCAGCTGTCGGTCTTTGTTGGTGCAGAGGAGGGGGGAAGGATGTGTGTGCTGCTGAGTATTGCCGTGTAGGGGAAGCTGGAGTGCGGGTAGTGCTTCTCAGGGGCTTTAGGGAAAGGGAGCAGGGCGTTTGTGAGCTTAGGCATTGCCGTCCCTTCAACTACGTTCTCCTGGAGGCTGCTTGTTTCTGTTCTTTCTAAGCGTGCGGGCCGATCTCTTTTAGGACGACTCACCGGAAAGGAAGGGAGAGGAGGCTCCTGGTGGTGCCCAAGTGGCGGCTGCTGCAGGAGCCCCTGCTGGTGTGAGAGGTGAGTTTCTACACATGGAGGGGCTTTGTTTCTTTGCTCTTTGGGCTGGGTGAATGAAGTGAAATGGCGATCTGCCTGTGCGAGGGTAGAGCACGCAGGTAGGCGCTGGGCAGGCAATGGCGGGGAGGGGGGAAGGGAACGTAGCTGGAGGGAGATGTTTTGTGGTAGTGCTAGGGAAGGAGGGTTGTTTCTTGGTGCCTTCCTGCGGGTGGGAGGGTGTTTGGCTAGTGCTTTGCGGGTTGCTCCTGTAGCGTGCCGAGGGATTGTGAAGGGCCAACTCTGGAGCTGCAGTTTGGAGGGGAGATGCCGGCAGAGCTGCGTAGTCGGCGACTGTGGCATGGCAGAGCCTTGTTTGGATGCTGGCCGAGCATGTGTTGGGCGTTCTTGGTAGGGGCGTGAGCTGTGCTGCTGGGCTTGGGCATGTGGTGCTGGCAAGAAGGCGGCAGGAAGTGGCGATAGCGTGGTGGTGCGGCTGGGGGTGCAGGCGGCCTTAAATGACGCTGCTTTGTTTTTCCTCGGGAGTGGAACCGTTTGGTGTGTCCTGGGCGCAGGGCTTGCGTGCTGGAGGAGAGGAGGAGAGGGAAAGAAGGAGCGGTGGTGTGTCATTTGTGGCTTCCTCTGCAGGTGTTCCGTCGGCCGCAGGAGCGGAGCAGGAGGACGAGAGCGACTCTCCCTGGGATTCCGAGGTGCTTTGTGTGAGGGGCGCGGTGGGTTGCCCGTGGGGGGAAGTGGGCGGGAGCTTGCCTTGGACGTGGGCCCTAGCAGGGATGAGGCTCAGTTGCCGCTTGTGGTGGCTGCGCCACAGGTTTGTTCCTGTGAACTGGAGCAGCCTGTGCTCCGTGCAAGCGGTTTGGCGAGGACTGTGCCTAAGTGGGGTGTGCTAATGTCGTGGGTGTGGCAGCAAGTGGCCTTTGAGTTGGATTTCTCGAGTGCTACTGAAAGAGAGAAGGTTCTGGTTCTGTGCGTGCTTGGAAGGGTTGCTGCTGCTTTGCCAGGTTATGCAGTGAAAGGAGCGTGTTTGGGACCGTGCAGCCAAGTACTAAGGACAGCAGCAGAGTGGGCGTAGGCTTGGAGGGAGCGCAGTTGGGGGTTGGAGAGTGGAAGTGAGGGCCCAGGGGGAGGTTTGCCTCAGGTTGTTGGAGAAGCAGGCAGCTGTCGGTCTTTGTTGGTGCAGAGGAGGGGGGAAGGATGTGTGTGCTGCTGAGTATTGCCGTGTAGGGGAAGCTGGAGTGCGGGTAGTGCTTCTCAGGGGCTTTAGGGAAAGGGAGCAGGGCGTTTGTGAGCTTAGGCATTGCCGTCCCTTCAACTACGTTCTCCTGGAGGCTGCTTGTTTCTGTTCTTTCTAAGCGTGCGGGCCAATCTCTTTTAGGACGACTCACCGGAAAGGAAGGGAGAGGAGGCTCCTGGTGGTGCCCAAGTGGCGGCTGCTGCAGGAGCCCCTGCTGGTGTGAGAGGTGAGTTTCTACACATGGAGGGGCTTTGTTTCTTTGCTCTTTGGGCTGGGTGAATGAAGTGAAATGGCGATCTGCCTGTGCGAGGGTAGAGCACGCAGGTAGGCGCTGGGCAGGCAATGGCGGGGAGGGGGGAAGGGAACGTAGCTGGAGGGAGATGTTTTGTGGTAGTGCTAGGGAAGGAGGGTTGTTTCTTGGTGCCTTCCTGCGGGTGGGAGGGTGTTTGGCTAGTGCTTTGCGGGTTGCTCCTGTAGCGTGCCGAGGGATTGTGAAGGGCCAACTCTGGAGCTGCAGTTTGGAGGGGAGATGCCGGCAGAGCTGCGTAGTCGGCGACTGTGGCATGGCAGAGCCTTGTTTGGATGCTGGCCGAGCATGTGTTGGGCGTTCTTGGTAGGGGCGTGAGCTGTGCTGCTGGGCTTGGGCATGTGGTGCTGGCAAGAAGGCGGCAGGAAGTGGCGATAGCGTGGTGGTGCGGCTGGGGGTGCAGGCGGCCTTAAATGACGCTGCTTTGTTTTTCCTCGGGAGTGGAACCGTTTGGTGTGTCCTGGGCGCAGGGCTTGCGTGCTGGAGGAGAGCAGGAGAGGGAAAGAAGGAGCGGTGGTGTGTCATTTGTGGCTTCCTTTGCAGGTGTTCCGTCGGCCGCAGGAGCGGAGCAGGAGGACGAGAGCGACTCTCCCTGGGATTCCGAGGTGCTTTGTGTGAGGGGCGCGGTGGGTTGCCCGTGGGGGGAAGTGGGCGGGAGCTTGCCTTGGACGTGGGCCCTAGCAGGGATGAGGCTCAGTTGCCGCTTGTGGTGGCTGCGCCACAGGTTTGTTCCTGTGAACTGGAGCAGCCTGTGCTCCGTGCAAGCGGTTTGGCGAGGACTGTGCCTAAGTGGGGTGTGCTAATGTCGTGGGTGTGGCAGCAAGTGGCCTTTGAGTTGGATTTCTCGAGTGCTACTGAAAGAGAGAAGGTTCTGGTTCTGTGCGTGCTTGGAAGGGTTGCTGCTGCTTTGCCAGGTTATGCAGTGAAAGGAGCGTGTTTGGGACCGTGCAGCCAAGTACTAAGGACAGCAGCAGAGTGGGCGTAGGCTTGGAGGGAGCGCAGTTGGGGGTTGGAGAGTGGAAGTGAGGGCCCAGGGGGAGGTTTGCCTCAGGTTGTTGGAGAAGCAGGCAGCTGTCGGTCTTTGTTGGTGCAGAGGAGGGGGGAAGGATGTGTGTGCTGCTGAGTATTGCCGTGTAGGGGAAGCTGGAGTGCGGGTAGTGCTTCTCAGGGGCTTTAGGGAAAGGGAGCAGGGCGTTTGTGAGCTTAGGCATTGCCGTCCCTTCAACTACGTTCTCCTGGAGGCTGCTTGTTTCTGTTCTTTCTAAGCGTGCGGGCCGATCTCTTTTAGGACGACTCACCGGAAAGGAAGGGAGAGGAGGCTCCTGGTGGTGCCCAAGTGGCGGCTGCTGCAGGAGCCCCTGCTGGTGTGAGAGGTGAGTTTCTACACATGGAGGGGCTTTGTTTCTTTGCTCTTTGGGCTGGGTGAATGAAGTGAAATGGCGATCTGCCTGTGCGAGGGTAGAGCACGCAGGTAGGCGCTGGGCAGGCAATGGCGGGGAGGGGGGAAGGGAACGTAGCTGGAGGGAGATGTTTTGTGGTAGTGCTAGGGAAGGAGGGTTGTTTCTTGGTGCCTTCCTGCGGGTGGGAGGGTGTTTGGCTAGTGCTTTGCGGGTCGCTCCTGTAGCGTGCCGAGGGATTGTGAAGGGCCAACTCTGGAGCTGCAGTTTGGAGGGGAGATGCCGGCAGAGCTGCGTAGTCGGCGACTGTGGCATGGCAGAGCCTTGTTTGGATGCTGGCCGAGCATGTGTTGGGCGTTCTTGGTAGGGGCGTGAGCTGTGCTGCTGGGCTTGGGCATGTGGTGCTGGCAAGAAGGCGGCAGGAAGTGGCGATAGCGTGGTGGTGCGGCTGGGGGTGCAGGCGGCCTTAAATGACGCTGCTTTGTTTTTCCTCGGGAGTGGAACCGTTTGGTGTGTCCTGGGCGCAGGGCTTGCGTGCTGGAGGAGAGCAGGAGAGGGAAAGAAGGAGCGGTGGTGTGTCATTTGTGGCTTCCTTTGCAGGTGTTCCGTCGGCCGCAGGAGCGGAGCAGGAGGACGAGAGCGACTCTCCCTGGGATTCCGAGGTGCTTTGTGTGAGGGGCGCGGTGGGTTGCCCGTGGGGGGAAGTGGGCGGGAGCTTGCCTTGGACGTGGGCCCTAGCAGGGATGAGGCTCAGTTGCCGCTTGTGGTGGCTGCGCCACAGGTTTGTTCCTGTGAACTGGAGCAGCCTGTGCTCCGTGCAAGCGGTTTGGCGAGGACTGTGCCTAAGTGGGGTGTGCTAATGTCGTGGGTGTGGCAGCAAGTGGCCTTTGAGTTGGATTTCTCGAGTGCTACTGAAAGAGAGAAGGTTCTGGTTCTGTGCGTGCTTGGAAGGGTTGCTGCTGCTTTGCCAGGTTATGCAGTGAAAGGAGCGTGTTTGGGACCGTGCAGCCAAGTACTAAGGACAGCAGCAGAGTGGGCGTAGGCTTGGAGGGAGCGCAGTTGGGGGTTGGAGAGTGGAAGTGAGGGCCCAGGGGGAGGTTTGCCTCAGGTTGTTGGAGAAGCAGGCAGCTGTCGGTCTTTGTTGGTGCAGAGGAGGGGGGAAGGATGTGTGTGCTGCTGAGTATTGCCGTGTAGGGGAAGCTGGAGTGCGGGTAGTGCTTCTCAGGGGCTTTAGGGAAAGGGAGCAGGGCGTTTGTGAGCTTAGGCATTGCCGTCCCTTCAACTACGTTCTCCTGGAGGCTGCTTGTTTCTGTTCTTTCTAAGCGTGCGGGCCGATCTCTTTTAGGACGACTCACCGGAAAGGAAGGGAGAGGAGGCTCCTGGTGGTGCCCAAGTGGCGGCTGCTGCAGGAGCCCCTGCTGGTGTGAGAGGTGAGTTTCTACACATGGAGGGGCTTTGTTTCTTTGCTCTTTGGGCTGGGTGAATGAAGTGAAATGGCGATCTGCCTGTGCGAGGGTAGAGCACGCAGGTAGGCGCTGGGCAGGCAATGGCGGGGAGGGGGGAAGGGAACGTAGCTGGAGGGAGATGTTTTGTGGTAGTGCTAGGGAAGGAGGGTTGTTTCTTGGTGCCTTCCTGCGGGTGGGAGGGTGTTTGGCTAGTGCTTTGCGGGTTGCTCCTGTAGCGTGCCGAGGGATTGTGAAGGGCCAACTCTGGAGCTGCAGTTTGGAGGGGAGATGCCGGCAGAGCTGCGTAGTCGGCGACTGTGGCATGGCAGAGCCTTGTTTGGATGCTGGCCGAGCATGTGTTGGGCGTTCTTGGTAGGGGCGTGAGCTGTGCTGCTGGGCTTGGGCATGTGGTGCTGGCAAGAAGGCGGCAGGAAGTGGCGATAGCGTGGTGGTGCGGCTGGGGGTGCAGGCGGCCTTAAATGACGCTGCTTTGTTTTTCCTCGGGAGTGGAACCGTTTGGTGTGTCCTGGGCGCAGGGCTTGCGTGCTGGAGGAGAGCAGGAGAGGGAAAGAAGGAGCGGTGGTGTGTCATTTGTGGCTTCCTTTGCAGGTGTTCCGTCGGCCGCAGGAGCGGAGCAGGAGGACGAGAGTGACTCTCCCTGGGATTCCGAGGTGCTTTGTGTGAGGGGCGCGGTGGGTTGCCCGTGGGGGGAAGTGGGCGGGAGCTTGCCTTGGACGTGGGCCCTAGCAGGGATGAGGCTCAGTTGCCGCTTGTGGTGGCTGCGCCACAGGTTTGTTCCTGTGAACTGGAGCAGCCTGTGCTCCGTGCAAGCGGTTTGGCGAGGACTGTGCCTAAGTGGGGTGTGCTAATGTCGTGGGTGTGGCAGCAAGTGGCCTTTGAGTTGGATTTCTCGAGTGCTACTGAAAGAGAGAAGGTTCTGGTTCTGTGCGTGCTTGGAAGGGTTGCTGCTGCTTTGCCAGGTTATGCAGTGAAAGGAGCGTGTTTGGGACCGTGCAGCCAAGTACTAAGGACAGCAGCAGAGTGGGCGTAGGCTTGGAGGGAGCGCAGTTGGGGGTTGGAGAGTGGAAGTGAGGGCCCAGGGGGAGGTTTGCCTCAGGTTGTTGGAGAAGCAGGCAGCTGTCGGTCTTTGTTGGTGCAGAGGAGGGGGGAAGGATGTGTGTGCTGCTGAGTATTGCCGTGTAGGGGAAGCTGGAGTGCGGGTAGTGCTTCTCAGGGGCTTTAGGGAAAGGGAGCAGGGCGTTTGTGAGCTTAGGCATTGCCGTCCCTTCAACTACGTTCTCCTGGAGGCTGCTTGTTTCTGTTCTTTCTAAGCGTGCGGGCCGATCTCTTTTAGGACGACTCACCGGAAAGGAAGGGAGAGGAGGCTCCTGGTGGTGCCCAAGTGGCGGCTGCTGCAGGAGCCCCTGCTGGTGTGAGAGGTGAGTTTCTACACATGGAGGGGCTTTGTTTCTTTGCTCTTTGGGCTGGGTGAATGAAGTGAAATGGCGATCTGCCTGCGCGAGGGTAGAGCATGCAGGTAGGCGCTGGGCAGGCAATGGCGGGGAGGGGGGAAGGGAACGTAGCTGGAGGGAGATGTTTTGTGGTAGTGCTAGGGAAGGAGGGTTGTTTCTTGGTGCCTTCCTGCGGGTGGGAGGGTGTTTGGCTAGTGCTTTGCGGGTTGCTCCTGTAGCGTGCCGAGGGATTGTGAAGGGCCAACTCTGGAGCTGCAGTTTGGAGGGGAGATGCCGGCAGAGCTGCGTAGTCGGCGACTGTGGCATGGCAGAGCCTTGTTTGGATGCTGGCCGAGCATGTGTTGGGCGTTCTTGGTAGGGGCGTGAGCTGTACTGCTGGGCTTGGGCATGTGGTGCTGGCAAGAAGGCGGCAGGAAGTGGCGATAGCGTGGTGGTGCGGCTGGGGGTGCAGGCGGCCTTAAATGACGCTGCTTTGTTTTTCCTCGGGAGTGGAACCGTTTGGTGTGTCCTGGGCGCAGGGCTTGCGTGCTGGAGGAGAGCAGGAGAGGGAAAGAAGGAGCGGTGGTGTGTCATTTGTGGCTTCCTCTGCAGGTGTTCCGTCGGCCGCAGGAGCGGAGCAGGAGGACGAGAGCGACTCTCCCTGGGATTCCGAGGTGCTTTGTGTGAGGGGCGCGGTGGGTTGCCCGTGGGGGGAAGTGGGCGGGAGCTTGCCTTGGACATGGGCCCTAGCAGGGATGAGGCTCAGTTGCCGCTTGTGGTGGCTGCGCCACAGGTTTGTTCCTGTGAACTGGAGCAGCCTGTGCTCCGTGCAAGCGGTTTGGCGAGGACTGTGCCTAAGTGGGGTGTGCTAATGTCGTGGGTGTGGCAGCAAGTGGCCTTTGAGTTGGATTTCTCGAGTGCTACTGAAAGAGAGAAGGTTCTGGTTCTGTGCGTGCTTGGAAGGGTTGCTGCTGCTTTGCCAGGTTATGCAGTGAAAGGAGCGTGTTTGGGACCGTGCAGCCAAGTACTAAGGACAGCAGCAGAGTGGGCGTAGGCTTGGAGGGAGCGCAGTTGGGGGTTGGAGAGTGGAAGTGAGGGCCCAGGGGGAGGTTTGCCTCAGGTTGTTGGAGAAGCAGGCAGCTGTCGGTCTTTGTTGGTGCAGAGGAGGGGGGAAGGATGTGTGTGCTGCTGAGTATTGCCGTGTAGGGGAAGCTGGAGTGCGGGTAGTGCTTCTCAGGGGCTTTAGGGAAAGGGAGCAGGGCGTTTGTGAGCTTAGGCATTGCCGTCCCTTCAACTACGTTCTCCTGGAGGCTGCTTGTTTCTGTTCTTTCTAAGCGTGCGGGCCGATCTCTTTTAGGACGACTCACCGGAAAGGAAGGGAGAGGAGGCTCCTGGTGGTGCCCAAGTGGCGGCTGCTGCAGGAGCCCCTGCTGGTGTGAGAGGTGAGTTTCTACACATGGAGGGGCTTTGTTTCTTTGCTCTTTGGGCTGGGTGAATGAAGTGAAATGGCGATCTGCCTGTGCGAGGGTAGAGCACGCAGGTAGGCGCTGGGCAGGCAATGGCGGGGAGGGGGGAAGGGAACGTAGCTGGAGGGAGATGTTTTGTGGTAGTGCTAGGGAAGGAGGGTTGTTTCTTGGTGCCTTCCTGCGGGTGGGAGGGTGTTTGGCTAGTGCTTTGCGGGTCGCTCCTGTAGCGTGCCGAGGGATTGTGAAGGGCCAACTCTGGAGCTGCAGTTTGGAGGGGAGATGCCGGCAGAGCTGCGTAGTCGGCGACTGTGGCATGGCAGAGCCTTGTTTGGATGCTGGCCGAGCATGTGTTGGGCGTTCTTGGTAGGGGCGTGAGCTGTGCTGCTGGGCTTGGGCATGCGGTGCTGGCAAGAAGGCGGCAGGAAGTGGCGATAGCGTGGTGGTGCGGCTGGGGGTGCAGGCGGCCTTAAATGACGCTGCTTTGTTTTTCCTCGGGAGTGGAACCGTTTGGTGTGTCCTGGGCGCAGGGCTTGCGTGCTGGAGGAGAGCAGGAGAGGGAAAGAAGGAGCGGTGGTGTGTCATTTGTGGCTTCCTTTGCAGGTGTTCCGTCGGCCGCAGGAGCGGAGCAGGAGGACGAGAGCGACTCTCCCTGGGATTCCGAGGTGCTTTGTGTGAGGGGCGCGGTGGGTTGCCCGTGGGGGGAAGTGGGCGGGAGCTTGCCTTGGACGTGGGCCCTAGCAGGGATGAGGCTCAGTTGCCGCTTGTGGTGGCTGCGCCACAGGTTTGTTCCTGTGAACTGGAGCAGCCTGTGCTCCGTGCAAGCGGTTTGGCGAGGACTGTGCCTAAGTGGGGTGTGCTAATGTCGTGGGTGTGGCAGCAAGTGGCCTTTGAGTTGGATTTCTCGAGTGCTACTGAAAGAGAGAAGGTTCTGGTTCTGTGCGTGCTTGGAAGGGTTGCTGCTGCTTTGCCAGGTTATGCAGTGAAAGGAGCGTGTTTGGGACCGTGCAGCCAAGTACTAAGGACAGCAGCAGAGTGGGCGTAGGCTTGGAGGGAGCGCAGTTGGGGGTTGGAGAGTGGAAGTGAGGGCCCAGGGGGAGGTTTGCCTCAGGTTGTTGGAGAAGCAGGCAGCTGTCGGTCTTTGTTGGTGCAGAGGAGGGGGGAAGGATGTGTGTGCTGCTGAGTATTGCCGTGTAGGGGAAGCTGGAGTGCGGGTAGTGCTTCTCAGGGGCTTTAGGGAAAGGGAGCAGGGCGTTTGTGAGCTTAGGCATTGCCGTCCCTTCAACTACGTTCTCCTGGAGGCTGCTTGTTTCTGTTCTTTCTAAGCGTGCGGGCCGATCTCTTTTAGGACGACTCACCGGAAAGGAAGGGAGAGGAGGCTCCTGGTGGTGCCCAAGTGGCGGCTGCTGCAGGAGCCCCTGCTGGTGTGAGAGGTGAGTTTCTACACATGGAGGGGCTTTGTTTCTTTGCTCTTTGGGCTGGGTGAATGAAGTGAAATGGCGATCTGCCTGTGCGAGGGTAGAGCACGCAGGTAGGCGCTGGGCAGGCAATGGCGGGGAGGGGGGAAGGGAACGTAGCTGGAGGGAGATGTTTTGTGGTAGTGCTAGGGAAGGAGGGTTGTTTCTTGGTGCCTTCCTGCGGGTGGGAGGGTGTTTGGCTAGTGCTTTGCGGGTTGCTCCTGTAGCGTGCCGAGGGATTGTGAAGGGCCAACTCTGGAGCTGCAGTTTGGAGGGGAGATGCCGGCAGAGCTGCGTAGTCGGCGACTGTGGCATGGCAGAGCCTTGTTTGGATGCTGGCCGGGCATGTGTTGGGCGTTCTTGGTAGGGGCGTGAGCTGTGCTGCTGGGCTTGGGCATGTGGTGCTGGCAAGAAGGCGGCAGGAAGTGGCGATAGCGTGGTGGTGCGGCTGGGGGTGCAGGCGGCCTTAAATGACGCTGCTTTGTTTTTCCTCGGGAGTGGAACCGTTTGGTGTGTCCTGGGCGCAGGGCTTGCGTGCTGGAGGAGAGCAGGAGAGGGAAAGAAGGAGCGGTGGTGTGTCATTTGTGGCTTCCTTTGCAGGTGTTCCGTCGGCCGCAGGAGCGGAGCAGGAGGACGAGAGCGACTCTCCCTGGGATTCCGAGGTGCTTTGTGTGAGGGGCGCGGTGGGTTGCCCGTGGGGGGAAGTGGGCGGGAGCTTGCCTTGGACGTGGGCCCTAGCAGGGATGAGGCTCAGTTGCCGCTTGTGGTGGCTGCGCCACAGGTTTGTTCCTGTGAACTGGAGCAGCCTGTGCTCCGTGCAAGCGGTTTGGCGAGGACTGTGCCTAAGTGGGGTGTGCTAATGTCGTGGGTGTGGCAGCAAGTGGCCTTTGAGTTGGATTTCTCGAGTGCTACTGAAAGAGAGAAGGTTCTGGTTCTGTGCGTGCTTGGAAGGGTTGCTGCTGCTTTGCCAGGTTATGCAGTGAAAGGAGCGTGTTTGGGACCGTGCAGCCAAGTACTAAGGACAGCAGCAGAGTGGGCGTAGGCTTGGAGGGAGCGCAGTTGGGGGCTCTGATAGGGCTGTTATACTTCCAGAGCCTGCGTTCCTTGACGGCCTGCCAGAGTCCCGAAGCAGCAGTGAATCTGCAGGTAATGCTTGAGCGGCAATCCGAGTTGTGCTTGGGCGGTCCTGCATTTGAAATGCAGTTTGTGGGTGAAGTGTTTCTGGAGATTGCTTGCCCCACTCTCTGCTTGTTTGTGTTGTCGCTCACCTAGGTGTCTGCAAAGGAGGGAGGAGAGCGTGAAGGACGCGAGGCTGCTGCAACACAGACTGATTTTCAGTGTGACGGACAGGTGAGGAGCTGTGTTGAAGAGCTGTGGAGATGTTAGCCTAGAGCGAGGTGTTATTCCCAAAAGAGCGCAGGCGGAAGACCGCAGAGAGTAGCAGATGTGAAATATACTTTAGATGTATATTATCTTGGGGCTCGCTCTGAAGAAGGCTGTTGTGAGTGAAAAGAAGAAGGTAGTGCATGCTCCTGCCCTTTTTGTGAGGCTCACGGCACAATCTTTCCTCAGGCGATGGGCGCAGAGCTGCCGGCGGAGGTTGCTGATGCTCCTGGAAAGCAGTTGCTTCCAGAAGGTTCACTTGAAGTTCCAAAGGTTTCCTGCGGTGAGCTGCAGGGAGACAAGTTGCGGTTGCAAGAGGAACTGGCCAGGGTGAAAGCCAAGGTAGGCAAAGCCTGTAGCGGCCTGCATGACTGTGAGGAGGTGTTTTTCCCCTGTAAACGATGGGGAAAAGCCCTTGTTGAGGCTGTAGGGTAGTAGTGCAGTGGTGTCCCTTCTGTTGCCTTCCCTTCTTCCCGCCGCTGCCCCATGGTGGCAAACAGACCAAGCGCGTCGGGGAGCTGCCCTTTCAAGCGTGAGGGGCCAAGCAGTGTGTTGGGAGCAGCCTCCTGGTGGGTAGGTGTGACCCAAGCAGTTTGTTGTCTCTCCGAACCCGCCTGAGCTTTGAGGTGGACCTGAAGGTGACAGTGGGTGAGCTCCGGGTGCCCTGAGAGTGCTGCGTGTTTTCCTGTGGAGGCAGCTGTACTCTTTGTCTATATTTGGCTGTGTGTGTAGAGCTTTGGTTCCTTCTTTGTAGCTGGTCAAATGCCTGCGAAGGTGACAGTCTGTGTTCTGGGGGGGGTGCAGCTCTTGAAGGGGTGCGATCCTTCTTCATGGTTTGCGCTCGCACACGCAGCGCTGGTTGCTAGGTGGGGTTTTTGCGCTGTGTACGGGAAGCAGCATGTCAGGCAGGTGCTGTGACTTGTCCTGTTCCCTGACTGTAGGAGGAACTTGACCTCCTAACCTAGCTGCCCGGAGAAGGCTGTGGGTTGGCCCTAGTGCTGAGCTTTTTCTGTAGAAAACATCTTGGCCATCTTGTGGCTGCATAATGCAAATGTGCCGCAAAGTGCTATAGTTGCTGCAGGGCCCTGGGGATGAACCTGTAGTTAGTAAGCATTAGGATCCCGAAATGCTAATTCACTTCCAAGTTGTTTTTGGAGGCGTTCAGAGCTACTGACTTGCTTTCCGTTCACTACGCCCACCGCTGCCACCAACACAAGTACGGAGTTGAAGGAAGGAGTGTAGGGACTGGCTTTCCACCAGTTGTGTAAGAATAAGGTATAGCAGCCTGGGCAGCGTTGGACTAGAAGTCTTTGTGATTGTGGTCGTTATCCTGGAGTTGGGAAGTGCCAGCAGGAGAAGGGAGAGCCTTTGCAGTAATGCTTCCCATGGGGGAGCAAGGAGCTGGATGCTAGGAGCGTCCCGAGTCATGGGAAGGAGTAGGATTGGTGTTGCAGCTGCGTTTGGTCAGCTGGCAGGAAATTGAGATGGGGATGGGAGAGGCCGGTATGAAAGCGGAAGGAGCAACGTGGTTCTGGAGAGTCGAAGCAGTGGAGTCGTCTGTCTGAAAGCGAAGCTGACTAGCGTGGGTCCTGGTTGTGGTTTTACAGTTGCAGGCGTTGGAAGAGCAGCGTGTTCAGGCTGAGCGTTGTGTTCAGGATTTGAAGACGGCCCTGGCAGAGAAACAGAGGGAAGCGACAGCTTCTTCCCGGCAACTGCAAGACCTTCTGGAAGCCTCTTTGGGAGGCGTTAGCCTAAAAGACCTGGAGGAACGAGTGGGACGGTAAGGAAGTGGCACAGTGCAGCAAGGCTTTGCTTTGTGGGCTAGTGTAACAGCAACAGGATGGCCTTGTTGCATCTCAGCAAGTCAGTACACGATTTTGGGAGAGGCTTTTGCTTTGGACTGTGTGATTTGTCGCTGTTGTGCCAGTGTTGGTGCTCCTGTGGATTTCCATAACGAGGCCTGTGTTTCTTTTCAAGACTTGAACTGGAAAACGCCCAGCTGGAAGACACAGGGCAGCAGCAGGCAGCTAGACTCGAAGCTCTTCAGAAAGAGCTGCACGCCTCTGCCTCTGTAAGCTAGTCCTAGCCTTCCTGTTTCATGAGCTACTGTGCGCAGTTGTGTGTGTATGTATGCGGGGGCGTTTTTCGGAAGAGATTTTCCTGGGGAGCCTCGGGGAAATCATTCCCTGCAGGCTGCAGGCGATGGGCTGCTGTTGGTGCGCTCGCAGGCTTTCTGGTTTTGTGCGCTCCTCTGCTGAGTCTTACTTAACAGTGTTTGAGGTAAGGGTTTGGCACTTGTGCACCGGTGTGAGTGGTTGCTGCTTTGTACCGGTGGTGGTGCTTAAGCCGTGTGGCAGCAGCACTTGAGCTGTTGCTGCCTTAAAGGCGTTCTGCAAGTGAACTTGTGGAACGTCCTTGGTGCCAAGCACGTCGTTGCCAAGTCTTAAGTGGCCTCCTCAGGCTGTGCCAAGAATTCCATTGCCCGCTGGTCGCTGAAGATCCCCCTGGAGCTTTAAATTAAGCTGTGCTCTGCCCGGATGGGGATACCTAATTACCGTTGGCTATTAGCGGAGGGCCTGAGGAAGGTGTTCTCCAGTGTGCGTGGCACCTTTGCCCCCGTGAGCCCCTCGCTAGTAGCGGGTGGTCTTTGCTTTAGTGGGGGTGGGGGGGAGGGTGGTGTGGGGGAGAGAGGGGTGGCAGGCACCAGTTTCTGTCCCTCGGTCTTAGCCTGGGTGGTGGAAATATTGAAGTGCTGCAGTTGGCGTGGGATTCCGTCCGCTGGAGTTGTGGGGCCGGCCCTCGGCTAGCAGAGAGAGATGTCCTGCGGCACCTTTGTGAGGAAGGCTGTGCGCACCTAGTGCTTCTAGGTGCCGTGAGTGAGTCGTGTGTGCCATTTCTTCTTCCTGTCCGGAAAGCGTGAGAGCGGAAGAAGGCCAGGGAAGGAGCTGGCAGAGTGGAAACAACCCGCAGAAGCCCGCCTGGAGGAAGAAATGAAGAAAAACATTGCACTGCAGAAAGAATGCAACAGGTAACAGCCTTTGAGTACTTGTAAGAGCTGTCGAATGAGCGGGGAGTCAGGCGTTATGTACCTTGCCCCTGCGACTCCGAGTACGTATCTGTTGGTGAGCGAGCTCAAGGCTTGCGTTGGGTCTTGCAAGTGGCTTCTGTAGGGGAGCGTGCGGTTTTAGGTAGGTGGAAGTGCAGGCAGGAGGGCAGTTGTCCTGGGAAGAGAGGGAGGGCGGGAGGGCAGGAAGAAGTCGCTTGTGTCTTGTGCCTGTTGTCAGGCAGAGGGAGAAGCTTCATGGGAGCAGATGAAATGTTGACTGGGCAAGTGATGTGTGGGAGGGGAATGATGTGGGTGGGTGGGTTGGTGTGGTGTTTTGGCTTGGTGTCTTGTTCTGGAAGTGCTGGTCTGTCCGCCATGGTGCAAATGAAGTAAGCCCCGCACCGTATGCGTGGTGCTTAGGGAAGCGCATGCATAAAGGCGGACTGTGCTTGGGCTTCCTACTTTACTTGCTAATGTGCTGTGCAGGTCGAAGAGGCTTCTGGAGAAAGCTATGAAGAAAGTGAGGGCGTACGAGAGGCGGGCGCGAGAGTCCCAGATGAATTTCCCGGGCGAAAGGGAGGACCCGTGTTCGGGAAGGGGCAGAGAAGTTGCTAAATTAAGAACAAAGGTGAGCTTTGGTTGGCTTGTTGTGGTGCTTGTTTTGGAAAGCTGTAAGATTCTTTTCCTGGCTGTTGGGTTGTGGTGTTAATTATGTGGTGGCCGTGTTTTGAAAAGAACGGCTGTCTCTTACGGTCCCTGAAAAAGCCTGTGTAATCCTTTGGGAAGTGAAGAGGCGTTGCGATAGCGGGGCACTTGTGAGCCTGGGTCTTTCTGGGCGAGAGCCCAGCTTGAAAGCTTGAGGCCCTGGCAGCATCTTTGAGGTCTGACAGATGAATTTGTGCTCTGGAAGACCGGTAAGTAGGACCATTATAAGCCTAACCACAGTATGAAAGGCAAGGACATTGGAAGCATAGGTGTGAGAGGTGTGGAAAAGGTGCGTTTCTGCAGAGAGAAGACGACGACGAGGAGGACGGCGGCAGAGTTTTAGTTGACCTTTGGGGCCTACTGAAACCCTGGCACTTCTTTGTTGATTGTCTTCTAAACTCAAACCTGTGTGTGTGCGTGTATGTAGAAAGAGATAATCATTTCTGTTTCCTTTTTCCTGAAGCTTCAGGTATACCACTGTAAACAAGTGAATACCTTGTGATTATTGTATATTGTTGTCAATATGATTACAGTTGTTATCGCTCCCGTTCATTAGTTCATTAAACTTGGTTACTTACCTGTTACAATAGTAAACTCATTCCTAAGGAGTAGGGACACCTACACTACCAGCCGACCCTGTTATAGTGTCGGGAGCCCGCCGAATTACCTTACCAGGGCAAAATGCCTCTCAACTGGTTCGGTCGTTCTGCGGAGGCCTCCCGGCACAAACGGACACGCTCGGTGGATTGTCACAGAACTGCGTACGCTTAGACCTCTGGGTCTGCTTAGGTGAGTGAGTCCTTTCCCTGTGTGCAGGTCCGTGAGCTGTGCCGCTCCCTGGAGGCAGAGCGGAGGAAGTCGAGGCAGCTAGAGAAAGCAAACGAAGGTGCGCGAGAAGAGTTGGCTTGGCTGCATGGGAGCCGTGACAAACTGCGGAAGAGCAAGCGGCAGCTGGAAGAAGAGGTGGTTGCGCTGAGGTGTCGCTTAGAGGCCAAGATGAGGGATCAGAGGCACAGAGAAGAGGATAAAAGGGAGATTGAACAAAAGGCTGGGCAAGAGCTAAGGCAAAAACTACAGGAAGTCAATCTCTTTCTGCAGGTGAGCTCCCTTACCGCTAGTACGCGCAGTCCGTTTGTGGCTCGTCATTCATTCTTTACTGTTGTCATTTCTCGGTATGTTCTGCTTGTGCCGGTCAGTGCTGTGGGGTCATGGGCTCGTTATAGCTTCCGGAGGTTGCTGAAGGGTGCGAGCTTGTTGGATGGTTGTCCTCAGGCATTCTGAGATGTGGTGAATAATCTTCTTTACGCACCTCGGTCACTGGCGAATCTGTAACAGCGCCAAGAAAGAGGAGAATTGCAAGTGGACTAGTGTCTTAGAGAGACAGAGGTGGCTTAGTACTAGCTCTGATTCAAAACAAAACAAAGCAAAGCAAAAAGTTGCGCTGAGAGCCGGTTTCTTTCTGAACCAAAAGGATGATGTAATGGGGTGCTTTTGGGTTTTGCCCTTGATTGTAGAGGGCAGTGAGGAGGCCCAGTTGGCTCCCTGGGTGAGGTTGTGCTCTTCAAAGTGGGTGTGTGAAAGTGACTGGGGGGAATGATCTCTTTTTCTTTCCTGGGGGTTGAAACTGCATTATCTGCTTCAGACACAGGCAGCCGCCCAGGACCGAGCGGAACAACTAAGAGCCGCTTCTGCAGCTTCCGCAGTAGGCCGACTGCAGCAGAGAGTTAGGCATTTAGAATATGAATTGGCTCTCACAAAACGCCTGCAGTGAGAGAGCGCTAACGAGAGGCTTGCGGAAGCTGCTGCTGCTGCGCAATGCTATGAGCCCTGCAGAAGCCACTCTCTGGCAACGAACCCGGTGGGCAGCGCTTCCTCTGTGACGGAGAGAGTGGAAGCTCATATGGCTGAGGTAAGGCATTGGGAATACCTGTTATTCTCAAGCTGAAAATGAGCATCCATTCCTAGCTCCACCGCACCCAATCTAGGAGTCTAAACACGCCTGCTGACCCTCAGAGCGCTGCAACCTCGGCAAAAGCTCTGGTCCGGGCGCGCCCCAGAATTAGCAGTCCGTGTGACGGCACGTTCCTCACAGCGTGGTGAGCAGCGTGCCCTGAGGTTTGGGAAGGGCATGCCGAGAGTGGGCAAGGGAGCACGTGATTCTTCACAAAACGCCGTGATCCGTTCCCCTCCTTTGCACAGAGTGGGGGTGTGGAGAAGCTCTCGAGTTGGGGATTGCTTTGTGAGACAGTTAATGCCATAGAGTAATGGGAATGCTGGGCCGTGGTGGACAAAGACTTTCTCTGTACTGGGGGTGATGTTTCCAGTGTTTATTCCCATGTTGCAGTTGGCTTGAGAAGCTAATGCTACAAGAATGTAGCTCCTGAGGCCTTAAGGGTATCTTGTCTGTACTTGCAGGTGCGGCGGGAATGGTCAAAAATATCGCTGAAGAACTTGAGCAAGGTAATCTGTCAGGATCTGTTAGCGGTGTTACCAAGGAAGAGGACGGTTCCTCCATTTTGAACACAACTACTGGAAAGCTGCCAAGCTCCTGTGCTAAGCACAGTTGTTTTCTACTAGTAAGCTTTCCAACCTAGAGCTCTGCGAGGCAACTTGCTGCTTATGCAAATAACAGTCGTAGAGTCGTATGCAGTTGCCTTTAGATCACAGAGAGGAAAAGCGGCCTATGCGCACGTTCAGCCCCTGCCCCCGAGCCCCGAGCAATTCCACCTCTTCAGGATAATTGTTTCTCCAGAGTTGTGGCTTGGCGGTGACTGGGCCTGTTGCAAAGCAGGTAGCCCCTGAGAGCAATTCGAATTCTTCTGTCCCAGTAGCCTTTACTCTCCTAGCGAGTGGCCAGCCGTTGCGCTAGAGCTCTTTCCGTTTGCTAGGACGGACACAAATCCGTGGCATTGAATCCGTTTGCATTGTGACTGGAGTTGCCTGTCTCCTGGGAGTAATAAGGTTTGTTTGCTTTGGGGACCTTTTCCTACTGCAACACTAACATAGGGCATTTTCTCCCCTCCCGCTCTCGCCCCGCCCCTTCCCCAGCAATGGCTGAGCTGAATGGCTGGATCGGCTGGAGCTTCTCCCTGGGCATCTACTGAAGGATCTTCAGAAAACGTAGACCAGGAGCCGCTTTCCAGGGCAACGCAAGAGTGCCGCGATGTTTTGACAGCCCCGTTCCAGAGAGCTAAGAGTGGTTATCCTGAGACTACTACCTCCTGACAGAGGGACTCGCGTTACCAGGCTGTGAGGAAAAGCAACCCTTGCCACTGTTTTTGTACGAGTGCAACAGTGCGGTGTAGCCAATAATAATAACGTGCGGTCTTTAACTGCAAGTATTGTGTTCCAACTGGGTATTTAATAAATGTTGTAATCTAGTAGGTGTCTCCGTTTTATTCTGTTCCCCTTCCTGACTTTGCCTGCCCTGCGCATATGCCTGTCCCCTCTGCTCATGTCTCTTATGGAGTAGTACGTGTTGCATTGCTGCCAAATGGTGGATGCTGGTGGAAGTCTGGCCTGCTGCGGCACTTGCGGGCGAGGGCTGCGTTTTGTCCCAGGCTTGGAGTTGTTCAGCGCTAGGCAGCACGGACGATGGAAGTCATGTTTCTGAAGGCCTAGCCAGGCTTTCTTCCTGGGCAGGCGCTTAGCCCTTCTGCCTCGCGCTGGTCTGGCCAAAAGTCACTTATGCAGACAGCTCCAGGCCTGAGGGCAGAGAGGCCGTTTGTCCAAGGGAGAGCTCTGCTCTGCTCTGCTCCCTCCAGCTGGCTTCCCAGCTGCTCCTTCAGCCTGTCCTGGCAGCCAGGCCAAGGGCCAGCATGCAGACTGTGTGTTTTTCCTCAGCGGGGGCTGGAAGCACGAGTGTGTGAAGACAGGGGCCTCGATCGTGCCCAGGTGCAGCCCTTGGCGGTTCCCCTTGTTGAACTTGACAAGGTGCCCGGTTGCCTCACGTCTCGCTCGTAGCGGGGCACTGGACTCTTGCTGCCTTTGAGAACGATGCTTCCTGTGGTCTGGGCAGAAGGGAGGGCGAGAGCTTCTGGTAGCCAGGAAAGGTTGCAAAGCCCGCCGGTCTGGAAGGCTGTTGCATCCGCTTGCAGTCTGCAAAGGGCAAAGGGGTTATGGAAGTTCTCTGCCCTGCAGCATGACTGGCAAAGCGGAACCGCTGTTCAGTGCTGGGCACTTGCTCTTCTCTCTGCAAAGCAAAAGCAGGTGCGGAACGCCTCTGAAGTGCCTTCGCTTTGGGTTGTCCTGTTGCCAAACTCTGAGAGGAACTGTTTTCCAGTGGTTCCCTGCCTGCTTCTGTCCTGCTGGGTGTCAGGGAGAGGTGAAAGTTCTTGGCCGCCGGAGAAGCAGCACTGAAATTCAGCGCTGGCATCTGGCATGACAGGAGCTGGTAGCGCTTACAAGGCGGGTACAAGGCAAAGTGCCGTCTGTTCTGGCCCCTGCACTAGAGGAGAGGGATGGAGCTACTGGAGCGAGTGCAGCGAAGGGCTACTAAGATGATTAAGGGACTGGAGTAGCTCTCATACGAGGAAAGGCTGAGAGAGCTGGGATTGTTCAGCCTGCAGAAGAGAAGACCGCGCATCAGTGTGTAGGCAGGATGCGAAGGGAGGGTGTAAAGAAGTCGGAGGCAGACTCTTCTCAGCGGTGCCTAGCGGTAGGACGAGGGGCAAGGGGCACAAACTGAAACACAGGCCGTCCTGTCTGAACAGGAGGAAAAAGTTCTTTGCTGTGAGGGGTGACTGAGCCCTGGAAGAGGTTGCCCAGAGAGCTTGTGGAGTCTCCGTTCTCGGAGATGTTCACAAGCCGTCTGGCTAGGGTCCTGGGCCAACTACTTGAGGTGATCCTGCTTGAGTAGGGGGGCTGGCCGAGACGATCTCCAGAGGTGCCTTCCAACCTCAAACGTCCTGTGGTTCTGTGACAAGCAGGAGAAGCGGGCGACCGGGCATCTAGTCAAGTTCGACAAGGGGAACTGTCCAGGGCTGCACCTGGGGACAAACAGCCCCTGTGCCCTGGGGCAGGCTGGGGGCTACTGCCAGGAAAGCAGCTGGGCAGAGGAAGGCCTGGGGGTGCAGGTGGGCAGCAAGGAGTCAGCAATGGTTAGAGAAAGAAATCGTAACCACGTTTTAATCGTTTTGACAATAACTTTCTGCCAAAGGGAGCAATCGCCCTCCAGCCTCTCGCTGTGGTCTCTGCTAACAGCTGGAGCGATCCGCTTTCGGTGAGAGTCGCTCACCTCGCCGCAGCGCGACTCGCGGCCACTTTGGCTCCCTCCGGCACTTGGGCTTCCTACGGCGCAGCCGCAGAGCTGGGAGCCCAGAAGGACCGGCACGCTCGCGGCCTGGCCGGGCAGCAGCCAGAGCAGCCAGCTGCGGGGGTCAACCTAAGCAGTCGCCGTCTCTTCAGGCGCAACGAGCTACTTCAGCCCTGCGAGCTCGGCCAAGCGCTCGCGACGCCCGCGCCCTTAGGGAAACAGTGGGAGCGCAGGTTTGCGAGGAGCACAGTGTCCCGCACCTGGAGCAGCAGCAGCATGAATTCTTCAGGGAAATGACGGCACAGCAGAGTAAGAGCTGGAGCTGGGGGCCGCCGGGGAGGGACCCCCAACAAAGACGTCCTTCGGCCGGCCACAGCCACCTGCCGCCGCCGCCGCCGCCGCCCCCCCCCGGCCCGGCAGCGCCGCGAAGGAAGCGGCAGCTGCCCCCCGCCCGGCCGGGCCCGGCCCAGGTCCGCCCCCCGGCCCCGGGCCCGCCCCCGGGCCCGCCCCAGCCGCAGCCCCGCTCCCTCACTGCACAGCCCCGCCCCCTCGCCACCGCCCCCTCCACGCGTCACCCCGCCGCCCTGTGACGCCCCTCCGCCGCGCCCTCGCCGCGGCTGTTGCGCACGCGCGGCGCGCCCGCCACCGCCTGCGGAGCCGGTGGTCCTCGGTGCTGTCGCCGCCGTGTGCCTCGCTGCCAGCGTGGCTGCGTCGCTGTCCTCGGCCGGCGCCTCTGCCCCCGGCCCGGGGGCTCCGAGCTCGCCGGGGCTCAGCCCCGCAGCAGCTGGCCCGGGCTGCGGCCCCTGCTCGGGGCTGTCCGCCGCCCGCGTCCCCGCCGCAGCATGAAGAGGCTCTTGGGGCTCTTCGGCCAGGGCCAGGGGCAGCCGCCTTCTCCGTCGCCGTCGCCGTCGCGGTGGGCGTGCGGCGGCAGCGCACCCGTGCGCTGCGTCGGCGCTGCCTACGAGCTCCGGGAGAAGGAGCTGGGCAAGCTGCACCGCGCAGCCGCCAGCGGCGACCTGGCGCGGGTGCGGCGGCGGCGGTGGCTGCCGAGAGTCGGCCTCGACGGGCGGGACAAGGCGAAGCGGTGAGGGGCGGCGGGGGGGCGGCGGGGCGGCGTGGGGAGGGGGCGGCGTCGGCGTGAGGGGCGGTGGCGAGGGTCGGGCTGCTGCGGCGGTGCCGGCGGGGGCGGCGGGCGGCGGGGGCGTTGGCTGGTGGGTTGGAGCTGGCCTGCAGCTGGCAGGAGCGCCTTTGTGCCGGGAAGGCAGGGCCGTTTGCTTGGGCTGGCGAGGGAGTGCGGGAGGGCAGTCGGCCTTGCGCGCGCGGGGTGGGCTCGGGGCTCGGGGCTCGGAGGCCGGTTGCGTGTGTGGCCAGGCCGGAGCGGGACTTTGTTGCTGGGAGCGTGACAGGGTCGAGGGGGAAGGTTTCTGCTGTCGGGTTTGGTAGGTGTTGTGGAGGGCCCTTGGGAGCGAGCGCGTGCTGGTGCTTGCTGCAGCAGTAAGGCCGGGAAGAGGCCAGAGGGCGCGACTTCCCGGCAAGGCCAGCAGCGAGGGGATGTTCTGGTGTTATAAAAGGCACGTGCTGGGCCTGCGGCCTGCTGCTGTGGCGTGAGTGGTCCTGGCAGCAGGTGGAGGTTGCCTTGCCGTAGGCTGGAGGTGCGCAAGCCTTGCTCTTGCTTGCTGGGCTGCGTGCGTAGTGGTGTTGGAGGCAGGGAGGAGGTGCCGGGGCGGAGGGCAGCAGTTTCAGAGCGGAAGCCGGAGGCTGTCTGGGAGAAATGGGGGGCGTGGGCGCAGGGATGCACGTGCAGGGAAGGGAGCGCGGAGCTGAGGCAACGTTGTCTTCCTAAGTGGGGGCTGGGGCTGGGGCTGGGGCTGGGGCGGGGAGGGGCTTTTTCCTAGCCCCGGCGTCTCGGGCTTTGGGTGTGCAGCGGTCAGCCGCGTGACATGGGCAGGCGTGGTCTCTTCAGCTGTCTGGCCTGCGCTAAGGTAACATGCTCAATTTTTAGGACACCTCTGCATCTGGCTTGCGCTAACGGACATGCGGAGGTTGTCTTGTACTTAGTAGAGAGGAAGTGCAAGCTAAATCCTCGTGACAACTTCAAGAGATCGCCACTGATGAAGGTACGTGGGTGCTGCGGTAGGCAGGGCTTCTAAATTGCGCCCTGAGCGATGCAGCTCTTGGGTGATTCTGGAGGTAGGTCTGGGTGGAGCTTGTGGTGCGCTGGGCGCTGGCTAGGCGTGCGTTGCCTAATGTTTGGGCGCGTTGTTGTTGTCCGAGGTCGGCAAGCTGTGGGAATTCTGCCAGAGGGAAGCGTAATTGCTGGCAACGTTTCCTTGTTTCCCGTGTGGTTGGCAGGCAGTGCAGTGCCAGCACGAAGGCTGCGTCGCCATTCTGCTAGCGCATGGCGCCGACGCTAACCTTGCGGATGCTAACGGCAACACTGCCCTTCACCTGGCTGCCCTTGCTCCTAACACCTGCCTAGCAGGGCAGTTACTGGCGCACAACGCCCATCTTGATGCGCAGAATAAGGTAAGCGTGGAATTTGGGTCAGGCCGCTCCTGAGAAGAAAAAGTTGCTTTGCTTCTCTGGGTTTTTCTAACTGGAGAGGGGCGTTATGCTTTCAGATGGGATACACGCCCCTTTCTCTGGCCGTGTCCGCGCATCACGTAGAGATGGTGGAGTTCCTGCTTAGCAAAGGAGCCGACGTGCACGCTCGAGATCAGTCGGAAAGGTGAAGGGTTTGTCAAGACGGGGCGTGGGTCTCCTGAGCATTGGTGAAGTTTGCCTGGTCTGGCCGGGTAGCCGAGGGTGCTTAGCGGGGGAGACGTTTGGCCCAGGGACGTGCTGCGGCCCCTTGCAACCCGAGTTCTCGTGGGCTTCCGTGTGGTTGGCCTTGCTTTCCTCCTGCCTGTAGGAAAGGGGGAGGTGTAATTGTTTTGGGAGCAAATAGGGATGAAAGGAACGCCAGTGAAACGTCGGTGTCTCCTGATAGCTTTTGTCTCGTCTTGTGGCTGCTTTAGGACCCCTCTGATGCTTGCTGCCTCTGCTGGGGACGTGAGCATGATAGAAGTTCTTCTTGGCTATGGTGCTGACCTTTGCCAGAAAGACGTTCTTGGATGGACAGCGGAGGCTTATGCTAGGAGGTGTGGACACACTGGGTAAGTGCTTTAGGTCACGGTGAGAGTCGCTAGGCGGTCCGAATGTCCGTGTTGGTGTACGGACGTGTTTGGTAAGAGGCGCAAGGTTTAATGATGCGTGGAGACCTTTGTTGAAGGTGGGCTCAGTGGAATCTTCCGGGACGTAGCGTTCCCTGTGTCAAGTGTGAGTTGGGGAGTTGAGGAAAGCTTCCACCGCAAATCGTCTTGTTTGGTAAGTGGTGTTATGCAAGGATGTAGTTGATTATAGTGACAGTATTCCCTTTCTTTCCGCACCTACCTAGTGTTAGTGAACAGCTGGCCGACCGCGCAGCCGAGAAAAACGTGGGAGAAGCTTCTGCAGGCAGCGCAGAAAGCACGCCAGTGCTTAGCACTCGTTGCGAGGCAGGAGCTGCTGCGTTTGCGTTGGGCACACCTGCTGCGGACAGAGGAGGTAGGAGGCTTAACTGTGGAGGAGCTGAGGAGGAGAATGCCTACGGCCTTTTCTTGTGGTGGCTTGTATTGCAGCTTGGCAGGGTTCCGTCCCTCTTGCCTGTTGAGTACCCTTGCTAGGGACGGAGTAGAGACGCGCTGGTGATCCTCCTCCGTGAGGCTAGTCCTTTGGTTTTGAGGCTGTCTTTTGGTTTTGGGGGTGTTGGGTGGGAGGCTGGGTAGAGCAGGAAATACAGCGTAGTCTCTGGCATTTTGAAGCACAGGTTGGCGGGGGTGGGGGTAGAGGCAAAGAGAGCACGAGAGAGAGACCGATCTCTGCCTGTGTGGTATGAAGAGCTCGGCAGTTGGTTTCCTTCTTGTCCTGTTCAATCGCTACCAGCATTTGCTCGCTGCCTGCTCACATAGCATATTCGTGCCATGGCAGGTTTGAGGTTTGGAACGTTCGAAGGAAAGACAAGGGCAGTGTGGAATTCTTGTCCTTTTTTATTTTGCGGGGGGTGGGGGGGTGGGGGGGGGCAGCGAGAATTGAGTAGGATGGGAGAAATTGGTGGTTTGGGGCATGCTTTCGTTCATGCTGTCTGGCATGACTGTTTCACTCTAGTATGGCCTGTAGAATTGTCCGTGTAACATGCTTGTCTGCATTGCTGAAAGTCGAAGGTCCGACATGCTAAGAATTAATCCTGTCAATTCATATTTGAACAGTGAGAGGTGGCTTTTCCCACGAATACTTCACGAGGTGAGACTCGAGCAGTAGCTTTTGCCAACGACCTTAACCTGCCGAAAAAGAGGGGAGATTTGAGCGAGACGGTCCTTCTTGCCTTTGCCTTTGCCTTTGCCTTTGCCTTTGCCTTTGAAGAGTGTTGGAGGCAGAGGAGAGCGATGACAGCTGTCCTGCTTCTGAGGAAGAAAAAAGCAGTTTAGCTGCCAAGGTAAAGTGCCTGCAGAAGGAGAACTGCCCGTGGAGCGACTCATTTGCAGGGCAGAGCTGTCTAGATTTGGGCAAAAGCGCGTGTCCAGGCAGGGTTGTTTTCTCCTGCCCCGTGGTCTCCTGCCTGCCAGTCTTTCAGCTGCGGTGAGCTGTTTGCTCCAAGCCTTGTAGCCGTCCGTGGCAGAGCATGCAGCAGGCTTGCGGTTGCGGGTGGGAAGAGCAGTAGGGGACAAGAAAAGCGACCGCATGGTTTTCTTCACCTGAGTCAGAGTTCTCGTCCCAAAGTTGATCAGCCTCTAGATGGCCTGTTCTTTTGTCCTCCAAGCCTTGCTCTTTGTTTCCAGTAACTTTGGTGATAGAATTCAGGCTGATATGGGGAAAAGGGCACTTGCTGTTCAAGATCTGCTGAAATGCTTCGTCTCCTGGCTCTCCTCTCTTTCGTCCTTGCCAGGTTGCTGAAGAGTGCTTGGGGGCGGGGGGAGTGGCTCAAGAGGGTCTTTTTTTCTCCTGGGGGATGGCATAGCGGTCTTGCATGGGATCTCACACCACCTGTTTCCCCTTCCTTTTGTTTCTTTTGTTTTGTTTTGGTTTGTTTTTCAGTTGAGGTGTGTGGCATTGGGGCTGTGCCATGATGAAGAAGCTGAAGAAGCCGAGTGTGGTGCAGGAGCGCACCCCGTAGTGCTGGAGATGCAGGCATGTTTATTTGCAAGCTGGTTGCCCTTGTCTCAGTGGCCTGTCAGAGACTGTGGCAGCTGTTGTGTGAGAAGAGCTAGTGTGGCATAGTAAGATGTGATGGTGGTTGGAGGAGTGAAAGTGAGGAAAGAGGGGGAGGTGAGACTACGGTAGTTTGAGAAGCAGGCAGCTGGTGGTCCCGTGAGCCCAAGGGAGGGGGAAAGAGTGTGTGTGCTGCTGGATAAGGTAACGTAGGTGAAGGCAGAGCCTGACTGTGTGTGGGCAGTGCTTCTCGGGGGGCTTTATGGAATGGGAGCAGGACGTTTGTGACATTAGGTATTGCTGTGTCCATAAGGACATCTGCAGGCCTTGTAAAAGAGGAGCGAGAAGGTTTCACTCTGTGGCTCGAGAGAGGCGAAGTATTTGGCAAAGTGTGAATGGCCTGGGCAGAGGCTGCTGTCGTGGGTGTGGCAGCAAGTGGCCTTTGAGTTGGATTTCTCGAGTGCTACTGAAAGAGAGAAGGTTCTGGTTCTGTGCGTGCTTGGAAGGGTTGCTGCTGCTTTGCCAGGTTATGCAGTGAAAGGAGCGTGTTTGGGACCGTGCAGCCAAGTACTAAGGACAGCAGCAGAGTGGGCGTAGGCTTGGAGGGAGCGCAGTTGGGGGTTGGAGAGTGGAAGTGAGGGCCCAGGGGGAGGTTTGCCTCAGGTTGTTGGAGAAGCAGGCAGCTGTCGGTCTTTGTTGGTGCAGAGGAGGGGGGAAGGATGTGTGTGCTGCTGAGTATTGCCGTGTAGGGGAAGCTGGAGTGCGGGTAGTGCTTCTCAGGGGCTTTAGGGAAAGGGAGCAGGGCGTTTGTGAGCTTAGGCATTGCCGTCCCTTCAACTACGTTCTCCTGGAGGCTGCTTGTTTCTGTTCTTTCTAAGCGTGCGGGCCGATCTCTTTTAGGACGACTCACCGGAAAGGAAGGGAGAGGAGGCTCCTGGTGGTGCCCAAGTGGCGGCTGCTGCAGGAGCCCCTGCTGGTGTGAGAGGTGAGTTTCTACACATGGAGGGGCTTTGTTTCTTTGCTCTTTGGGCTGGGTGAATGAAGTGAAATGGCGATCTGCCTGTGCGAGGGTAGAGCACGCAGGTAGGCGCTGGGCAGGCAATGGCGGGGAGGGGGGAAGGGAACGTAGCTGGAGGGAGATGTTTTGTGGTAGTGCTAGGGAAGGAGGGTTGTTTCTTGGTGCCTTCCTGCGGGTGGGAGGGTGTTTGGCTAGTGCTTTGCGGGTTGCTCCTGTAGCGTGCCGAGGGATTGTGAAGGGCCAACTCTGGAGCTGCAGTTTGGAGGGGAGATGCCGGCAGAGCTGCGTAGTCGGCGACTGTGGCATGGCAGAGCCTTGTTTGGATGCTGGCCGAGCATGTGTTGGGCGTTCTTGGTAGGGGCGTGAGCTGTGCTGCTGGGCTTGGGCATGCGGTGCTGGCAAGAAGGCGGCAGGAAGTGGCGATAGCGTGGTGGTGCGGCTGGGGGTGCAGGCGGCCTTAAATGACGCTGCTTTGTTTTTCCTCGGGAGTGGAACCGTTTGGTGTGTCCTGGGCGCAGGGCTTGCGTGCTGGAGGAGAGCAGGAGAGGGAAAGAAGGAGCGGTGGTGTGTCATTTGTGGCTTCCTTTGCAGGTGTTCCGTCGGCCGCAGGAGCGGAGCAGGAGGACGAGAGCGACTCTCCCTGGGATTCCGAGGTGCTTTGTGTGAGGGGCGCGGTGGGTTGCCCGTGGGGGGAAGTGGGCGGGAGCTTGCCTTGGACGTGGGCCCTAGCAGGGATGAGGCTCAGTTGCCGCTTGTGGTGGCTGCGCCACAGGTTTGTTCCTGTGAACTGGAGCAGCCTGTGCTCCGTGCAAGCGGTTTGGCGAGGACTGTGCCTAAGTGGGGTGTGCTAATGTCGTGGGTGTGGCAGCAAGTGGCCTTTGAGTTGGATTTCTCGAGTGCTACTGAAAGAGAGAAGGTTCTGGTTCTGTGCGTGCTTGGAAGGGTTGCTGCTGCTTTGCCAGGTTATGCAGTGAAAGGAGCGTGTTTGGGACCGTGCAGCCAAGTACTAAGGACAGCAGCAGAGTGGGCGTAGGCTTGGAGGGAGCGCAGTTGGGGGTTGGAGAGTGGAAGTGAGGGCCCAGGGGGAGGTTTGCCTCAGGTTGTTGGAGAAGCAGGCAGCTGTCGGTCTTTGTTGGTGCAGAGGAGGGGGGAAGGATGTGTGTGCTGCTGAGTATTGCCGTGTAGGGGAAGCTGGAGTGCGGGTAGTGCTTCTCAGGGGCTTTAGGGAAAGGGAGCAGGGCGTTTGTGAGCTTAGGCATTGCCGTCCCTTCAACTACGTTCTCCTGGAGGCTGCTTGTTTCTGTTCTTTCTAAGCGTGCGGGCCGATCTCTTTTAGGACGACTCACCGGAAAGGAAGGGAGAGGAGGCTCCTGGTGGTGCCCAAGTGGCGGCTGCTGCAGGAGCCCCTGCTGGTGTGAGAGGTGAGTTTCTACACATGGAGGGGCTTTGTTTCTTTGCTCTTTGGGCTGGGTGAATGAAGTGAAATGGCGATCTGCCTGTGCGAGGGTAGAGCACGCAGGTAGGCGCTGGGCAGGCAATGGCGGGGAGGGGGGAAGGGAACGTAGCTGGAGGGAGATGTTTTGTGGTAGTGCTAGGGAAGGAGGGTTGTTTCTTGGTGCCTTCCTGCGGGTGGGAGGGTGTTTGGCTAGTGCTTTGCGGGTTGCTCCTGTAGCGTGCCGAGGGATTGTGAAGGGCCAACTCTGGAGCTGCAGTTTGGAGGGGAGATGCCGGCAGAGCTGCGTAGTCGGCGACTGTGGCATGGCAGAGCCTTGTTTGGATGCTGGCCGAGCATGTGTTGGGCGTTCTTGGTAGGGGCGTGAGCTGTGCTGCTGGGCTTGGGCATGCGGTGCTGGCAAGAAGGCGGCAGGAAGTGGCGATAGCGTGGTGGTGCGGCTGGGGGTGCAGGCGGCCTTAAATGACGCTGCTTTGTTTTTCCTCGGGAGTGGAACCGTTTGGTGTGTCCTGGGCGCAGGGCTTGCGTGCTGGAGGAGAGCAGGAGAGGGAAAGAAGGAGCGGTGGTGTGTCATTTGTGGCTTCCTTTGCAGGTGTTCCGTCGGCCGCAGGAGCGGAGCAGGAGGACGAGAGCGACTCTCCCTGGGATTCCGAGGTGCTTTGTGTGAGGGGCGCGGTGGGTTGCCCGTGGGGGGAAGTGGGCGGGAGCTTGCCTTGGACGTGGGCCCTAGCAGGGATGAGGCTCAGTTGCCGCTTGTGGTGGCTGCGCCACAGGTTTGTTCCTGTGAACTGGAGCAGCCTGTGCTCCGTGCAAGCGGTTTGGCGAGGACTGTGCCTAAGTGGGGTGTGCTAATGTCGTGGGTGTGGCAGCAAGTGGCCTTTGAGTTGGATTTCTCGAGTGCTACTGAAAGAGAGAAGGTTCTGGTTCTGTGCGTGCTTGGAAGGGTTGCTGCTGCTTTGCCAGGTTATGCAGTGAAAGGAGCGTGTTTGGGACCGTGCAGCCAAGTACTAAGGACAGCAGCAGAGTGGGCGTAGGCTTGGAGGGAGCGCAGTTGGGGGTTGGAGAGTGGAAGTGAGGGCCCAGGGGGAGGTTTGCCTCAGGTTGTTGGAGAAGCAGGCAGCTGTCGGTCTTTGTTGGTGCAGAGGAGGGGGGAAGGATGTGTGTGCTGCTGAGTATTGCCGTGTAGGGGAAGCTGGAGTGCGGGTAGTGCTTCTCAGGGGCTTTAGGGAAAGGGAGCAGGGCGTTTGTGAGCTTAGGCATTGCCGTCCCTTCAACTACGTTCTCCTGGAGGCTGCTTGTTTCTGTTCTTTCTAAGCGTGCGGGCCAATCTCTTTTAGGACGACTCACCGGAAAGGAAGGGAGAGGAGGCTCCTGGTGGTGCCCAAGTGGCGGCTGCTGCAGGAGCCCCTGCTGGTGTGAGAGGTGAGTTTCTACACATGGAGGGGCTTTGTTTCTTTGCTCTTTGGGCTGGGTGAATGAAGTGAAATGGCGATCTGCCTGTGCGAGGGTAGAGCACGCAGGTAGGCGCTGGGCAGGCAATGGCAGGGAGGGGGGAAGGGAACGTAGCTGGAGGGAGATGTTTTGTGGTAGTGCTAGGGAAGGAGGGTTGTTTCTTGGTGCCTTCCTGCGGGTGGGAGGGTGTTTGGCTAGTGCTTTGCGGGTTGCTCCTGTAGCGTGCCGAGGGATTGTGAAGGGCCAACTCTGGAGCTGCAGTTTGGAGGGGAGATGCCGGCAGAGCTGCGTAGTCGGCGACTGTGGCATGGCAGAGCCTTGTTTGGATGCTGGCCGAGCATGTGTTGGGCGTTCTTGGTAGGGGCGTGAGCTGTGCTGCTGGGCTTGGGCATGTGGTGCTGGCAAGAAGGCGGCAGGAAGTGGCGATAGCGTGGTGGTGCGGCTGGGGGTGCAGGCGGCCTTAAATGACGCTGCTTTGTTTTTCCTCGGGAGTGGAACCGTTTGGTGTGTCCTGGGCGCAGGGCTTGCGTGCTGGAGGAGAGCAGGAGAGGGAAAGAAGGAGCGGTGGTGTGTCATTTGTGGCTTCCTTTGCAGGTGTTCCGTCGGCCGCAGGAGCGGAGCAGGAGGACGAGAGCGACTCTCCCTGGGATTCCGAGGTGCTTTGTGTGAGGGGCGCGGTGGGTTGCCCGTGGGGGGAAGTGGGCGGGAGCTTGCCTTGGACGTGGGCCCTAGCAGGGATGAGGCTCAGTTGCCGCTTGTGGTGGCTGCGCCACAGGTTTGTTCCTGTGAACTGGAGCAGCCTGTGCTCCGTGCAAGCGGTTTGGCGAGGACTGTGCCTAAGTGGGGTGTGCTAATGTCGTGGGTGTGGCAGCAAGTGGCCTTTGAGTTGGATTTCTCGAGTGCTACTGAAAGAGAGAAGGTTCTGGTTCTGTGCGTGCTTGGAAGGGTTGCTGCTGCTTTGCCAGGTTATGCAGTGAAAGGAGCGTGTTTGGGACCGTGCAGCCAAGTACTAAGGACAGCAGCAGAGTGGGCGTAGGCTTGGAGGGAGCGCAGTTGGGGGCTCTGATAGGGCTGTTATACTTCCAGAGCCTGCGTTCCTTGACGGCCTGCCAGAGTCCCGAAGCAGCAGTGAATCTGCAGGTAATGCTTGAGCGGCAATCCGAGTTGTGCTTGGGCGGTCCTGCATTTGAAATGCAGTTTGTGGGTGAAGTGTTTCTGGAGATTGCTTGCCCCACTCTCTGCTTGTTTGTGTTGTCGCTCACCTAGGTGTCTGCAAAGGAGGGAGGAGAGTGTGAAGGACGCGAGGCTGCTGCAACACAGACTGATTTTCAGTGTGACGGACAGGTGAGGAGCTGTGTTGAAGAGCTGTGGAGATGTTAGCCTAGAGCGAGGTGTTATTCCCAAAAGAGCGCAGGCGGAAGACCGCAGAGAGTAGCAGATGTGAAATATACTTTAGATGTATATTATCTTGGGGCTCGCTCTGAAGAAGGCTGTTGTGAGTGAAAAGAAGAAGGTAGTGCATGCTCCTGCCCTTTTTGTGAGGCTCACGGCACAATCTTTCCTCAGGCGATGGGCGCAGAGCTGCCGGCGGAGGTTGCTGATGCTCCTGGAAAGCAGTTGCTTCCAGAAGGTTCACTTGAAGTTCCAAAGGTTTCCTGCGGTGAGCTGCAGGGAGACAAGTTGCGGTTGCAAGAGGAACTGGCCAGGGTGAAAGCCAAGGTAGGCAAAGCCTGTAGCGGCCTGCATGACTGTGAGGAGGTGTTTTTCCCCTGTAAACGATGGGGAAAAGCCCTTGTTGAGGCTGTAGGGTAGTAGTGCAGTGGTGTCCCTTCTGTTGCCTTCCCTTCTTCCCGCCGCTGCCCCATGGTGGCAAACAGACCAAGCGCGTCAGGGAGCTGCCCTTTCAAGCGTGAGGGGCCAAGCAGTGTGTTGGGAGCAGCCTCCTGGTGGGTAGGTGTGACCCAAGCAGTTTGTTGTCTCTCCGAACCCGCCTGAGCTTTGAGGTGGACCTGAAGGTGACAGTGGGTGAGCTCCGGGTGCCCTGAGAGTGCTGCGTGTTTTCCTGTGGAGGCAGCTGTACTCTTTGTCTATATTTGGCTGTGTGTGTAGAGCTTTGGTTCCTTCTTTGTAGCTGGTCAAATGCCTGCGAAGGTGACAGTCTGTGTTCTGGGGGGGGTGCAGCTCTTGAAGGGGTGCGATCCTTCTTCATGGTTTGCGCTCGCACACGCAGCGCTGGTTGCTAGGTGGGGTTTTTGCGCTGTGTACGGGAAGCAGCATGTCAGGCAGGTGCTGTGACTTGTCCTGTTCCCTGACTGTAGGAGGAACTTGACCTCCTAACCTAGCTGCCCGGAGAAGGCTGTGGGTTGACCCTAGTGCTGAGCTTTTTCTGTAGAAAACATCTTGGCCATCTTGTGGCTGCATAATGCAAATGTGCCGCAAAGTGCTATAGTTGCTGCAGGGCCCTGGGGATGAACCTGTAGTTAGTAAGCATTAGGATCCCGAAATGCTAATTCACTTCCAAGTTGTTTTTGGAGGCGTTCAGAGCTACTGACTTGCTTTCCGTTCACTACGCCCACCGCTGCCACCAACACAAGTACGGAGTTGAAGGAAGGAGTGTAGGGACCGGCTTTCCACCAGTTGTGTAAGAATAAGGTATAGCAGCCTGGGCAGCGTTGGACTAGAAGTCTTTGTGATTGTGGTCGTTATCCTGGAGTTGGGAAGTGCCAGCAGGAGAAGGGAGAGCCTTTGCAGTAATGCTTCCCATGGGGGAGCAAGGAGCTGGATGCTAGGAGCGTCCCGAGTCATGGGAAGGAGTAGGATTGGTGTTGCAGCTGCGTTTGGTCAGCTGGTAGGAAATTGAGATGGGGATGGGAGAGGCCGGTATGAAAGCGGAAGGAGCAACGTGGTTCTGGAGAGTCGAAGCAGTGGAGTCGTCTGTCTGAAAGCGAAGCTGACTAGCGTGGGTCCTGGTTGTGGTTTTACAGTTGCAGGCGTTGGAAGAGCAGCGTGTTCAGGCTGAGCGTTGTGTTCAGGGTTTGAAGACGGCCCTGGCAGAGAAACAGAGGGAAGCGACAGCTTCTTCCCGGCAACTGCAAGACCTTCTGGAAGCCTCTTTGGGAGGCGTTAGCCTAAAAGACCTGGAGGAACGAGTGGGACGGTAAGGAAGTGGCACAGTGCAGCAAGGCTTTGCTTTGTGGGCTGGTGTAACAGCAACAGGATGGCCTTGTTGCATCTCAGCAAGTCAGTACACGATTTTGGGAGAGGCTTTTGCTTTGGACTGTGTGATTTGTCGCTGTTGTGCCAGTGTTGGTGCTCCTGTGGATTTCCATAACGAGGCCTGTGTTTCTTTTCAAGACTTGAACTGGAAAACGCCCGGCTGGAAGACACAGGGCAGCAGCAGGCAGCTAGACTCGAAGCTCTTCAGAAAGAGCTGCACGCCTCTGCCTCTGTAAGCTAGTCCTAGCCTTCCTGTTTCATGAGCTACTGTGCGCAGTTGTGTGTGTATGTATGCGGGGGCGTTTTTCGGAAGAGATTTTCCTGGGGAGCCTCGGGGAAATCATTCCCTGCAGGCTGCAGGCGATGGGCTGCTGTTGGTGCGCTCGCAGGCTTTCTGGTTTTGTGCGCTCCTCTGCTGAGTCTTACTTAACAGTGTTTGAGGTAAGGGTTTGGCACTTGTGCACCGGTGTGAATGGTTGCTGCTTTGTACCGGTGGTGGTGCTTAAGCCGTGTGGCAGCAGCACTTGAGCTGTTGCTGCCTTAAAGGCGTTCTGCAAGTGAACTTGTGGAACGTCCTTGGTGCCAAGCACGTCGTTGCCAAGTCTTAAGTGGCCTCCTCAGGCTGTGCCAAGAATTCCATTGCCTGCTGGTCGCTGAAGATCCCCCTGGAGCTTTAAATTAAGCTGTGCTCTGCCCGGATGGGGATACCTAATTACCGTTGGCTATTAGCGGAGGGCCTGAGGAAGGTGTTCTCCAGTGTGCGTGTTCTCACCTTTGCCCCCGTGAGCCCCTCACTAGTAGCGGGTGGTCTTTGCTTTAGTGGGGGTGGGGGGGAGGGTGGTGTGGGGGAGAGAGGGGTGGCAGGCACCAGTTTCTGTCCCTCGGTCTTAGCCTGGGTGGTGGAAATATTGAAGTGCTGCAGTTGGCGTGGGATTCCGTCCGCTGGAGTTGTGGGGCCGGCCCTCGGCTAGCAGAGAGAGATGTCCTGCGGCACCTTTGTGAGGAAGGCTGTGCGCACCTAGTGCTTCTAGGTGCCGTGAGTGAGTCGTGTGTGCCATTTCTTCTTCCTGTCCGGAAAGCGTGAGAGCGGAAGAAGGCCAGGGAAGGAGCTGGCAGAGTGGAAACAACCCGCAGAAGCCCGCCTGGAGGAAGAAATGAAGAAAAACATTGCACTGCAGAAAGAATGCAACAGGTAACAGCCTTTGAGTACTTGTAAGAGCTGTCGAATGAGCGGGGAGTCAGGCGTTATGTACCTTGCCCCTGCGACTCCGAGTACGTATCTGTTGGTGAGCGAGCTCAAGGCTTGCGTTGGGTCTTGCAAGTGGCTTCTGTAGGGGAGCGTGCGGTTTTAGGTAGGTGGAAGTGCAGGCAGGAGGGCAGTTGTCCTGGGAAGAGAGGGAGGGCGGGAGGGCAGGAAGAAGTCGCTTGTGTCTTGTGCCTGTTGTCAGGCAGAGGGAGAAGCTTCATGGGAGCAGATGAAATGTTGACTGGGCAAGTGATGTGTGGGAGGGGAATGATGTGGGTGGGTGGGTTGGTGTGGTGTTTTGGCTTGGTGTCTTGTTCTGGAAGTGCTGGTCTGTCCGCCATGGTGCAAATGAAGTAAGCCCCGCACCGTATGCGTGGTGCTTAGGGAAGCGCATGCGTAAAGGCGGACTGTGCTTGGGCTTCCTACTTTACTTGCTAATGTGCTGTGCAGGTCGAAGAGGCTTCTGGAGAAAGCTATGAAGAAAGTGAGGGCGTACGAGAGGCGGGCGCGAGAGTCCCAGATGAATTTCCCGGGCGAAAGGGAGGACCCGTGTTCGGGAAGGGGCAGAGAAGTTGCTAAATTAAGAACAAAGGTGAGCTTTGGTTGGCTTGTTGTGGTGCTTGTTTTGGAAAGCTGTAAGATTCTTTTCCTGGCTGTTGGGTTGTGGTGTTAATTATGTGGTGGCCGTGTTTTGAAAAGAACGGCTGTCTCTTATGGTCCCTGAAAAAGCCTGTGTAATCCTTTGGGAAGTGAAGAGGCGTTGCGATAGCGGGGCACTTGTGAGCCTGGGTCTTTCTGGGCGAGAGCCCAGCTTGAAAGCTTGAGGCCCTGGCAGCATCTTTGAGGTCTGACAGATGAATTTGTGCTCTGGAAGACCGGTAAGTAGGACCATTATAAGCCTAACCACAGTATGAAAGGCAAGGACATTGGAAGCATAGGTGTGAGAGGTGTGGAAAAGGTGCGTTTCTGCAGAGAGAAGACGACGACGAGGAGGACGGCGGCAGAGTTTTAGTTGACCTTTGGGGCCTACTGAAACCCTGGCACTTCTTTGTTGATTGTCTTCTAAACTCAAACCTGTGTGTGTGCGTGTATGTAGAAAGAGATAATCATTTCTGTTTCCTTTTTCCTGAAGCTTCAGGTATACCACTGTAAACAAGTGAATACCTTGTGATTATTGTATATTGTTGTCAATATGATTACAGTTGTTATCGCTCCCGTTCATTAGTTCATTAAACTTGGTTACTTACCTGTTACAATAGTAAACTCATTCCTAAGGAGTAGGGACACCTACACTACCAGCCGACCCTGTTATAGTGTCGGGAGCCCGCCGAATTACCTTACCAGGGCAAAATGCCTCTCAACTGGTTCGGTCGTTCTGCGGAGGCCTCCCGGCACAAACGGACACGCTCGGTGGATTGTCACAGAACTGCGTACGCTTAGACCTCTGGGTCTGCTTAGGTGAGTGAGTCCTTTCCCTGTGTGCAGGTCCGTGAGCTGTGCCGCTCCCTGGAGGCAGAGCGGAGGAAGTCGAGGCAGCTAGAGAAAGCAAACGAAGGTGCGCGAGAAGAGTTGGCTTGGCTGCATGGGAGCCGTGACAAACTGCGGAAGAGCAAGCGGCAGCTGGAAGAAGAGGTGGTTGCGCTGAGGTGTCGCTTAGAGGCCAAGATGAGGGATCAGAGGCACAGAGAAGAGGATAAAAGGGAGATTGAACAAAAGGCTGGGCAAGAGCTAAGGCAAAAACTACAGGAAGTCAATCTCTTTCTGCAGGTGAGCTCCCTTACCGCTAGTACGCGCAGTCCGTTTGTGGCTCGTCATTCATTCTTTACTGTTGTCATTTCTCGGTATGTTCTGCTTGTGCCGGTCAGTGCTGTGGGGTCATGGGCTCGTTATAGCTTCCGGAGGTTGCTGAAGGGTGCGAGCTTGTTGGATGGTTGTCCTCAGGCATTCTGAGATGTGGTGAATAATCTTCTTTACGCACCTCGGTCACTGGCGAATCTGTAACAGCGCCAAGAAAGAGGAGAATTGCAAGTGGACTAGTGTCTTAGAGAGACAGAGGTGGCTTAGTACTAGCTCTGATTCAAAACAAAACAAAGCAAAGCAAAAAGTTGCGCTGAGAGCCGGTTTCTTTCTGAACCAAAAGGATGATGTAATGGGGTGCTTTTGGGTTTTGCCCTTGATTGTAGAGGGCAGTGAGGAGGCCCAGTTGGCTCCCTGGGTGAGGTTGTGCTCTTCAAAGTGGGTGTGTGAAAGTGACTGGGGGGAATGATCTCTTTTTCTTTCCTGGGGGTTGAAACTGCATTATCTGCTTCAGACACAGGCAGCCGCCCAGGACCGAGCGGAACAACTAAGAGCCGCTTCTGCAGCTTCCGCAGTAGGCCGACTGCAGCAGAGAGTTAGGCATTTAGAATATGAATTGGCTCTCACAAAACGCCTGCAGTGAGAGAGCGCTAACGAGAGGCTTGCGGAAGCTGCTGCTGCTGCGCAATGCTATGAGCCCTGCAGAAGCCACTCTCTGGCAACGAACCCGGTGGGCAGCGCTTCCTCTGTGACGGAGAGAGTGGAAGCTCATATGGCTGAGGTAAGGCATTGGGAATACCTGTTATTCTCAAGCTGAAAATGAGCATCCATTCCTAGCTCCACCGCACCCAATCTAGGAGTCTAAACACGCCTGCTGACCCTCAGAGCGCTGCAACCTCGGCAAAAGCTCTGGTCCGGGCGCGCCCCAGAATTAGCAGTCCGTGTGACGGCACGTTCCTCACAGCGTGGTGAGCAGCGTGCCCTGAGGTTTGGGAAGGGCATGCCGAGAGTGGGCAAGGGAGCACGTGATTCTTCACAAAACGCCGTGATCCGTTCCCCTCCTTTGCACAGAGTGGGGGTGTGGAGAAGCTCTCGAGTTGGGGATTGCTTTGTGAGACAGTTAATGCCATAGAGTAATGGGAATGCTGGGCCGTGGTGGACAAAGACTTTCTCTGTACTGGGGGTGATGTTTCCAGTGTTTATTCCCATGTTGCAGTTGGCTTGAGAAGCTAATGCTACAAGAATGTAGCTCCTGAGGCCTTAAGGGTATCTTGTCTGTACTTGCAGGTGCGGCGGGAATGGTCAAAAATATCGCTGAAGAACTTGAGCAAGGTAATCTGTCAGGATCTGTTAGCGGTGTTACCAAGGAAGAGGACGGTTCCTCCATTTTGAACACAACTACTGGAAAGCTGCCAAGCTCCTGTGCTAAGCACAGTTGTTTTCTACTAGTAAGCTTTCCAACCTAGAGCTCTGCGAGGCAACTTGCTGCTTATGCAAATAACAGTCGTACAGAGTCGTCTGCAGTTGCCTTTAGATCACAGAGAGGAAAAGCGGCCTATGCGCACGTTCAGCCCCTGCCCCCGAGCCCCGAGCAATTCCACCTCTTCAGGATAATTGTTTCTCCAGAGTTGTGGCTTGGCGGTGACTGGGCCTGTTGCAAAGCAGGTAGCCCCTGAGAGCAATTCGAATTCTTCTGTCCCAGTAGCCTTTACTCTCCTAGCGAGTGGCCAGCCGTTGCGCTAGAGCTCTTTCCGTTTGCTAGGACGGACACAAATCCGTGGCATTGAATCCGTTTGCATTGTGACTGGAGTTGCCTGTCTCCTGGGAGTAATAAGGTTTGTTTGCTTTGGGGACCTTTTCCTACTGCAACACTAACATAGGGCGTTTTCTCCCCTCCCGCTCTCGCCCCGCCCCTTCCCCAGCAATGGCTGAGCTGAATGGCTGGATCGGCTGGAGCTTCTCCCTGGGCATCTACTGAAGGATCTTCAGAAAACGTAGACCAGGAGCCGCTTTCCAGGGCAACGCAAGAGTGCCGCGATGTTTTGACAGCCCCGTTCCAGAGAGCTAAGAGTGGTTATCCTGAGACTACTACCTCCTGACAGAGGGACTCGCGTTACCAGGCTGTGAGGAAAAGCAACCCTTGCCACTGTTTTTGTACGAGTGCAACAGTGCGGTGTAGCCAATAATAATAACGTGCGGTCTTTAACTGCAAGTATTGTGTTCCAACTGGGTATTTAATAAATGTTGTAATCTAGTAGGTGTCTCCGTTTTATTCTGTTCCCCTTCCTGACTTTGCCTGCCCTGCGCATATGCCTGTCCCCTCTGCTCGTGTCTCTTATGGAGTAGTACGTGTTGCATTGCTGCCAAATGGTGGATGCTGGTGGAAGTCTGGCCTGCTGCGGCACTTGCGGGCGAGGGCTGCGTTTTGTCCCAGGCTTGGAGTTGTTCAGCGCTAGGCAGCACGGACGATGGAAGTCATGTTTCTGAAGGCCTAGCCAGGCTTTCTTCCTGGGCAGGCGCTTAGCCCTTCTGCCTCGCGCTGGTCTGACCAAAAGTCACTTATGCAGACAGCTCCAGGCCTGAGGGCAGAGAGGCCGTTTGTCCAAGGGAGAGCTCTGCTCTGCTCTGCTCCCTCCAGCTGGCTTCCCAGCTGCTCCTTCAGCCTGTCCTGGCAGCCAGGCCAAGGGCCAGCATGCAGACTGTGTGTTTTTCCTCAGCGGGGGCTGGAAGCACGAGTGTGTGAAGACAGGGGCCTCGATCGTGCCCAGGTGCAGCCCTTGGCAGTTCCCCTTGTTGAACTTGACAAGGTGCCCGGTTGCCTCACGTCTCGCTCGTAGCGGGGCACTGGACTCTTGCTGCCTTTGAGAACGATGCTTCCTGTGGTCTGGGCAGAAGGGAGGGCGAGAGCTTCTGGTAGCCAGGAAAGGTTGCAAAGCCCGCCGGTCTGGAAGGCTGTTGCATCCGCTTGCAGTCTGCAAAGGGCAAAGGGGTTATGGAAGTTCTCTGCCCTGCAGCATGACTGGCAAAGCGGAACCGCTGTTCAGTGCTGGGCACTTGCTCTTCTCTCTGCAAAGCAAAAGCAGGTGCGGAACGCCTCTGAAGTGCCTTCGCTTTGGGTTGTCCTGTTGCCAAACTCTGAGAGGAACTGTTTTCCAGTGGTTCCCTGCCTGCTTCTGTCCTGCTGGGTGTCAGGGAGAGGTGAAAGTTCTTGGCCGCCGGAGAAGCAGCACTGAAATTCAGCGCTGGCATCTGGCATGACAGGAGCTGGTAGCGCTTACAAGGCGGGTACAAGGCAAAGTGCCGTCTGTTCTGGCCCCTGCACTAGAGGAGAGGGATGGAGCTACTGGAGCGAGTGCAGCGAAGGGCTACTAAGATGATTAAGGGACTGGAGTAGCTCTCATACGAGGAAAGGCTGAGAGAGCTGGGATTGTTCAGCCTGCAGAAGAGAAGACCGCGCATCAGTGTGTAGGCAGGATGCGAAGGGAGGGTGTAAAGAAGTCGGAGGCAGACTCTTCTCAGCGGTGCCTAGCGGTAGGACGAGGGGCAAGGGGCACAAACTGAAACACAGGCCGTCCTGTCTGAACAGGAGGAAAAAGTTCTTTGCTGTGAGGGGTGACTGAGCCCTGGAAGAGGTTGCCCAGAGAGCTTGTGGAGTCTCCGTCCTCGGAGATGTTCACAAGCCGTCTGGCTAGGGTCCTGGGCCAACTACTTGAGGTGATCCTGCTTGAGTAGGGGGGCTGGCCGAGACGATCTCCAGAGGTGCCTTCCAACCTCAAACGTCCTGTGGTTCTGTGACAAGCAGGAGAAGCGGGCGACCGGGCATCTAGTCAAGTTCGACAAGGGGAACTGTCCAGGGCTGCACCTGGGGACAAACAGCCCCTGTGCCCTGGGGCAGGCTGGGGGCTACTGCCAGGAAAGCAGCTGGGCAGAGGAAGGCCTGGGGGTGCAGGTGGGCAGCAAGGAGTCAGCAATGGTTAGAGAAAGAAATCGTAACCACGTTTTAATCGTTTTGACAATAACTTTCTGCCAAAGGGAGCAATCGCCCTCCAGCCTCTCGCTGTGGTCTCTGCTAACAGCTGGAGCGATCCGCTTTCGGTGAGAGTCGCTCACCTCGCCGCAGCGCGACTCGCGGCCACTTTGGCTCCCTCCGGCACTTGGGCTTCCTACGGCGCAGCCGCAGAGCTGGGAGCCCAGAAGGACCGGCACGCTCGCGGCCTGGCCGGGCAGCAGCCAGAGCAGCCAGCTGCGGGGGTCAACCTAAGCAGTCGCCGTCTCTTCAGGCGCAACGAGCTACTTCAGCCCTGCGAGCTCGGCCAAGCGCTCGCGACGCCCGCGCCCTTAGGGAAACAGTGGGAGCGCAGGTTTGCGAGGAGCACAGTGTCCCGCACCTGGAGCAGCAGCAGCATGAATTCTTCAGGGAAATGACGGCACAGCAGAGTAAGAGCTGGAGCTGGGGGCCGCCGGGGAGGGACCCCCAACAAAGACGTCCTTCGGCCGGCCACAGCCACCTGCCGCCGCCGCCGCCGCCGCCCCCCCCCCGGCCCGGCAGCGCCGCGAAGGAAGCGGCAGCTGCCCCCCGCCCGGCCGGGCCCGGCCCAGGTCCGCCCCCCGGGCCCGCCCCAGCCGCAGCCCCGCTCCCTCACTGCACAGCCCCGCCCCCTCGCCACCGCCCCCTCCACGCGTCACCCCGCCGCCCTGTGACGCCCCTCCGCCGCGCCCTCGCCGCGGCTGTTGCGCACGCGCGGCGCGCCCGCCACCGCCTGCGGAGCCGGTGGTCCTCGGTGCTGTCGCCGCCGTGTGCCTCGCTGCCAGCGTGGCTGCGTCGCTGTCCTCGGCCGGCGCCTCTGCCCCCGGCCCGGGGGCTCCGAGCTCGCCGGGGCTCAGCCCCGCAGCAGCTGGCCCGGGCTGCGGCCCCTGCTCGGGGCTGTCCGCCGCCCGCGTCCCCGCCGCAGCATGAAGAGGCTCTTGGGGCTCTTCGGCCAGGGCCAGGGGCAGCCGCCTTCTCCGTCGCCGTCGCCGTCGTGGTGGGCTCCGGGAGAAGGAGCTGGGCAAGCTGCACCGCGCAGCCGCCAGCGGCGACCTGGCGCGGGTGCGGCGGCGGCGGTGGCTGCCGAGAGTCGGCCTCGACGGGCGGGACAAGGCGAAGCGGTGAGGGGCGGCGGGGGGGCGGCGGGGCGGCGCGGGGAGGGGGCGGCGTCGGCGTGAGGGGCGGCGGCGAGGGTCGGGCTGCTGCGGCGGTGCTGGCGGGGGCGGCGGGCGGCGGGGGCGTTGGCTGGTGGGTTGGAGCTGGCCTGCAGCTGGCAGGAGCGCCTTTGTGCCGGGAAGGCAGGGCTGTTTGCTTGGGCTGGCGAGGGAGTGCGGGAGGGCAGTCGGCCTTGCGCGCGCGGGGTGGGCTCGGGGCTCGGGGCTCGGGGCTCGGAGGCCGGTTGCGTGTGTGGCCAGGCCGGAGCGGGACTTTGTTGCTGGGAGCGTGACAGGGTCGAGGGGGAAGGTTTCTGCTGTCGGGTTTGGTAGGTGTTGTGGAGGGCCCTTGGGAGCGAGCGCGTGCTGGTGCTTGCTGCAGCAGTAAGGCCGGGAAGAGGCCAGAGGGCGCGACTTCCCGGCAAGGCCAGCAGCGAGGGGATGTTCTGGTGTTATAAAAGGCACGTGCTGGGCCTGCGGCCTGCTGCTGTGGCGTGAGTGGTCCTGGCAGCAGGTGGAGGTTGCCTTGCCGTAGGCTGGAGGTGCGCAAGCCTTGCTCTTGCTTGCTGGGCTGCGTGCGTAGTGGTGTTGGAGGCAGGGAGGAGGTGCCGGGGCGGAGGGCAGCAGTTTCAGAGCGGAAGCCGGAGGCTGTCTGGGAGAAATGGGGGGCGTGGGCGCAGGGATGCACGCGCAGGGAAGGGAGCGCGGAGCTGAGGCAACGTTGTCTTCCTAAGTGGGGGCTGGGGCTGGGGCTGGGGCTGGGGCGGGGAGGGGCTTTTTCCTAGCCCCGGCGTCTCGGGCTTTGGGTGTGCAGCGGTCAGCTGCGTGACATGGGCAGGCGTGGTCTCTTCAGCTGTCTGGCCTGCGCTAAGGTAACATGCTCAATTTTTAGGACACCTCTGCATCTGGCTTGCGCTAACGGACATGCGGAGGTTGTCTTGTACTTAGTAGAGAGGAAGTGCAAGCTAAATCCTCGTGACAACTTCAAGAGATCGCCACTGATGAAGGTACGTGGGTGCTGCGGTAGGCAGGGCTTCTAAATTGCGCCCTGAGCGATGCAGCTCTTGGGTGATTCTGGAGGTAGGTCTGGGTGGAGCTTGTGGTGCGCTGGGCGCTGGCTAGGCGTGCGTTGCCTAATGTTTGGGCGCGTTGTTGTTGTCCGAGGTCGGCAAGCTGTGGGAATTCTGCCAGAGGGAAGCGTAATTGCTGGCAACGTTTCCTTGTTTCCCGTGTGGTTGGCAGGCAGTGCAGTGCCAGCACGAAGGCTGCGTCGCCATTCTGCTAGCGCATGGCGCCGACGCTAACCTTGCGGATGCTAACGGCAACACTGCCCTTCACCTGGCTGCCCTTGCTCCTAACACCTGCCTAGCAGGGCAGTTACTGGCGCACAACGCCCATCTTGATGCGCAGAATAAGGTAAGCGTGGAATTTGGGTCAGGCCGCTCCTGAGAAGAAAAAGTTGCTTTGCTTCTCTGGGTTTTTCTAACTGGAGAGGGGCGTTATGCTTTCAGATGGGATACACGCCCCTTTCTCTGGCCGTGTCCGCGCATCACGTAGAGATGGTGGAGTTCCTGCTTAGCAAAGGAGCCGACGTGCACGCTCGAGATCAGTCGGAAAGGTGAAGGGTTTGTCAAGACGGGGCGTGGGTCTCCTGAGCATTGGTGAAGTTTGCCTGGTCTGGCCGGGTAGCCGAGGGTGCTTAGCGGGGGAGACGTTTGGCCCAGGGACGTGCTGCGGCCCCTTGCAACCCGAGTTCTCGTGGGCTTCCGTGTGGTTGGCCTTGCTTTCCTCCTGCCTGTAGGAAAGGGGGAGGTGTAATTGTTTTGGGAGCAAATAGGGATGAAAGGAACGCCAGTGAAACGTCGGTGTCTCCTGATAGCTTTTGTCTCGTCTTGTGGCTGCTTTAGGACCCCTCTGATGCTTGCTGCCTCTGCTGGGGACGTGAGCATGATAGAAGTTCTTCTTGGCTATGGTGCTGACCTTTGCCAGAAAGACGTTCTTGGATGGACAGCGGAGGCTTATGCTAGGAGGTGTGGACACACTGGGTAAGTGCTTTAGGTCACGGTGAGAGTCGCTAGGCGGTCCGAATGTCCGTGTTGGTGTACGGACGTGTTTGGTAAGAGGCGCAAGGTTTAATGATGCGTGGAGACCTTTGTTGAAGGTGGGCTCAGTGGAATCTTCCGGGACGTAGCGTTCCCTGTGTCAAGTGTGAGTTGGGGAGTTGAGGAAAGCTTCCACCGCAAATCGTCTTGTTTGGTAAGTGGTGTTATGCAAGGATGTAGTTGATTATAGTGACAGTATTCCCTTTCTTTCCGCACCTACCTAGTGTTAGTGAACAGCTGGCCGACCGCGCAGCCGAGAAAAACGTGGGAGAAGCTTCTGCAGGCAGCGCAGAAAGCACGCCAGTGCTTAGCACTCGTTGCGAGGCAGGAGCTGCTGCGTTTGCGTTGGGCACACCTGCTGCGGACAGAGGAGGTAGGAGGCTTAACTGTGGAGGAGCTGAGGAGGAGAATGCCTACGGCCTTTTCTTGTGGTGGCTTGTATTGCAGCTTGGCAGGGTTCCGTCCCTCTTGCCTGTTGAGTACCCTTGCTAGGGACGGAGTAGAGACGCGCTGGTGATCCTCCTCCGTGAGGCTAGTCCTTTGGTTTTGAGGCTGTCTTTTGGTTTTGGGGGTGTTGGGTGGGAGGCTGGGTAGAGCAGGAAATACAGCGTAGTCTCTGGCATTTTGAAGCACAGGTTGGCGGGGGTGGGGGTAGAGGCAAAGAGAGCACGAGAGAGAGACCGATCTCTGCCTGTGTGGTATGAAGAGCTCGGCAGTTGGTTTCCTTCTTGTCCTGTTCAATCGCTACCAGCATTTGCTCGCTGCCTGCTCACATAGCATATTCGTGCCATGGCAGGTTTGAGGTTTGGAACGTTCGAAGGAAAGACAAGGGCAGTGTGGAATTCTTGTCCTTTTTTATTTTGCGGGGGGTGGGGGGGTGGGGGGGGGCAGCGAGAATTGAGTAGGATGGGAGAAATTGGTGGTTTGGGGCATGCTTTCGTTCATGCTGTCTGGCATGACTGTTTCACTCTAGTATGGCCTGTAGAATTGTCCGTGTAACATGCTTGTCTGCATTGCTGAAAGTCGAAGGTCCGACATGCTAAGAATTAATCCTGTCAATTCATATTTGAACAGTGAGAGGTGGCTTTTCCCACGAATACTTCACGAGGTGAGACTCGAGCAGTAGCTTTTGCCAACGACCTTAACCTGCCGAAAAAGAGGGGAGATTTGAGCGAGACGGTCCTTCTTGCCTTTGCCTTTGCCTTTGCCTTTGCCTTTGCCTTTGAAGAGTGTTGGAGGCAGAGGAGAGCGATGACAGCTGTCCTGCTTCTGAGGAAGAAAAAAGCAGTTTAGCTGCCAAGGTAAAGTGCCTGCAGAAGGAGAACTGCCCGTGGAGCGACTCATTTGCAGGGCAGAGCTGTCTAGATTTGGGCAAAAGCGCGTGTCCAGGCAGGGTTGTTTTCTCCTGCCCCGTGGTCTCCTGCCTGCCAGTCTTTCAGCTGCGGTGAGCTGTTTGCTCCAAGCCTTGTAGCCGTCCGTGGCAGAGCATGCAGCAGGCTTGCGGTTGCGGGTGGGAAGAGCAGTAGGGGACAAGAAAAGCGACCGCATGGTTTTCTTCACCTGAGTCAGAGTTCTCGTCCCAAAGTTGATCAGCCTCTAGATGGCCTGTTCTTTTGTCCTCCAAGCCTTGCTCTTTGTTTCCAGTAACTTTGGTGATAGAATTCAGGCTGATATGGGGAAAAGGGCACTTGCTGTTCAAGATCTGCTGAAATGCTTCGTCTCCTGGCTCTCCTCTCTTTCGTCCTTGCCAGGTTGCTGAAGAGTGCTTGGGGGCGGGGGGAGTGGCTCAAGAGGGTCTTTTTTTCTCCTGGGGGATGGCATAGCGGTCTTGCATGGGATCTCACACCACCTGTTTCCCCTTCCTTTTGTTTCTTTTGTTTTGTTTTGGTTTGTTTTTCAGTTGAGGTGTGTGGCATTGGGGCTGTGCCATGATGAAGAAGCTGAAGAAGCCGAGTGTGGTGCAGGAGCGCACCCCGTAGTGCTGGAGATGCAGGCATGTTTATTTGCAAGCTGGTTGCCCTTGTCTCAGTGGCCTGTCAGAGACTGTGGCAGCTGTTGTGTGAGAAGAGCTAGTGTGGCATAGTAAGATGTGATGGTGGTTGGAGGAGTGAAAGTGAGGAAAGAGGGGGAGGTGAGACTACGGTAGTTTGAGAAGCAGGCAGCTGGTGGTCCCGTGAGCCCAAGGGAGGGGGAAAGAGTGTGTGTGCTGCTGGATAAGGTAACGTAGGTGAAGGCAGAGCCTGACTGTGTGTGGGCAGTGCTTCTCGGGGGGCTTTATGGAATGGGAGCAGGACGTTTGTGACATTAGGTATTGCTGTGTCCATAAGGACATCTGCAGGCCTTGTAAAAGAGGAGCGAGAAGGTTTCACTCTGTGGCTCGAGAGAGGCGAAGTATTTGGCAAAGTGTGAATGGCCTGGGCAGAGGCTGCTGTCGTGGGTGTGGCAGCAAGTGGCCTTTGAGTTGGATTTCTCGAGTGCTACTGAAAGAGAGAAGGTTCTGGTTCTGTGCGTGCTTGGAAGGGTTGCTGCTGCTTTGCCAGGTTATGCAGTGAAAGGAGCGTGTTTGGGACCGTGCAGCCAAGTACTAAGGACAGCAGCAGAGTGGGCGTAGGCTTGGAGGGAGCGCAGTTGGGGGTTGGAGAGTGGAAGTGAGGGCCCAGGGGGAGGTTTGCCTCAGGTTGTTGGAGAAGCAGGCAGCTGTCGGTCTTTGTTGGTGCAGAGGAGGGGGGAAGGATGTGTGTGCTGCTGAGTATTGCCGTGTAGGGGAAGCTGGAGTGCGGGTAGTGCTTCTCAGGGGCTTTAGGGAAAGGGAGCAGGGCGTTTGTGAGCTTAGGCATTGCCGTCCCTTCAACTACGTTCTCCTGGAGGCTGCTTGTTTCTGTTCTTTCTAAGCGTGCGGGCCGATCTCTTTTAGGACGACTCACCGGAAAGGAAGGGAGAGGAGGCTCCTGGTGGTGCCCAAGTGGCGGCTGCTGCAGGAGCCCCTGCTGGTGTGAGAGGTGAGTTTCTACACATGGAGGGGCTTTGTTTCTTTGCTCTTTGGGCTGGGTGAATGAAGTGAAATGGCGATCTGCCTGTGCGAGGGTAGAGCACGCAGGTAGGCGCTGGGCAGGCAATGGCGGGGAGGGGGGAAGGGAACGTAGCTGGAGGGAGATGTTTTGTGGTAGTGCTAGGGAAGGAGGGTTGTTTCTTGGTGCCTTCCTGCGGGTGGGAGGGTGTTTGGCTAGTGCTTTGCGGGTTGCTCCTGTAGCGTGCCGAGGGATTGTGAAGGGCCAACTCTGGAGCTGCAGTTTGGAGGGGAGATGCCGGCAGAGCTGCGTAGTCGGCGACTGTGGCATGGCAGAGCCTTGTTTGGATGCTGGCCGAGCATGTGTTGGGCGTTCTTGGTAGGGGCGTGAGCTGTGCTGCTGGGCTTGGGCATGCGGTGCTAGCAAGAAGGCGGCAGGAAGTGGCGATAGCGTGGTGGTGCGGCTGGGGGTGCAGGCGGCCTTAAATGACGCTGCTTTGTTTTTCCTCGGGAGTGGAACCGTTTGGTGTGTCCTGGGCGCAGGGCTTGCGTGCTGGAGGAGAGCAGGAGAGGGAAAGAAGGAGCGGTGGTGTGTCATTTGTGGCTTCCTTTGCAGGTGTTCCGTCGGCCGCAGGAGCGGAGCAGGAGGACGAGAGCGACTCTCCCTGGGATTCCGAGGTGCTTTGTGTGAGGGGCGCGGTGGGTTGCCCGTGGGGGGAAGTGGGCGGGAGCTTGCCTTGGACGTGGGCCCTAGCAGGGATGAGGCTCAGTTGCCGCTTGTGGTGGCTGCGCCACAGGTTTGTTCCTGTGAACTGGAGCAGCCTGTGCTCCGTGCAAGCGGTTTGGCGAGGACTGTGCCTAAGTGGGGTGTGCTAATGTCGTGGGTGTGGCAGCAAGTGGCCTTTGAGTTGGATTTCTCGAGTGCTACTGAAAGAGAGAAGGTTCTGGTTCTGTGCGTGCTTGGAAGGGTTGCTGCTGCTTTGCCAGGTTATGCAGTGAAAGGAGCGTGTTTGGGACCGTGCAGCCAAGTACTAAGGACAGCAGCAGAGTGGGCGTAGGCTTGGAGGGAGCGCAGTTGGGGGTTGGAGAGTGGAAGTGAGGGCCCAGGGGGAGGTTTGCCTCAGGTTGTTGGAGAAGCAGGCAGCTGTCGGTCTTTGTTGGTGCAGAGGAGGGGGGAAGGATGTGTGTGCTGCTGAGTATTGCCGTGTAGGGGAAGCTGGAGTGCGGGTAGTGCTTCTCAGGGGCTTTAGGGAAAGGGAGCAGGGCGTTTGTGAGCTTAGGCATTGCCGTCCCTTCAACTACGTTCTCCTGGAGGCTGCTTGTTTCTGTTCTTTCTAAGCGTGCGGGCCGATCTCTTTTAGGACGACTCACCGGAAAGGAAGGGAGAGGAGGCTCCTGGTGGTGCCCAAGTGGCGGCTGCTGCAGGAGCCCCTGCTGGTGTGAGAGGTGAGTTTCTACACATGGAGGGGCTTTGTTTCTTTGCTCTTTGGGCTGGGTGAATGAAGTGAAATGGCGATCTGCCTGTGCGAGGGTAGAGCACGCAGGTAGGCGCTGGGCAGGCAATGGCGGGGAGGGGGGAAGGGAACGTAGCTGGAGGGAGATGTTTTGTGGTAGTGCTAGGGAAGGAGGGTTGTTTCTTGGTGCCTTCCTGCGGGTGGGAGGGTGTTTGGCTAGTGCTTTGCGGGTTGCTCCTGTAGCGTGCTGAGGGATTGTGAAGGGCCAACTCTGGAGCTGCAGTTTGGAGGGGAGATGCCGGCAGAGCTGCGTAGTCGGCGACTGTGGCATGGCAGAGCCTTGTTTGGATGCTGGCCGAGCATGTGTTGGGCGTTCTTGGTAGGGGCGTGAGCTGTGCTGCTGGGCTTGGGCATGCGGTGCTGGCAAGAAGGCGGCAGGAAGTGGCGATAGCGTGGTGGTGCGGCTGGGGGTGCAGGCGGCCTTAAATGACGCTGCTTTGTTTTTCCTCGGGAGTGGAACCGTTTGGTGTGTCCTGGGCGCAGGGCTTGCGTGCTGGAGGAGAGCAGGAGAGGGAAAGAAGGAGCGGTGGTGTGTCATTTGTGGCTTCCTTTGCAGGTGTTCCGTCGGCCGCAGGAGCGGAGCAGGAGGACGAGAGCGACTCTCCCTGGGATTCCGAGGTGCTTTGTGTGAGGGGCGCGGTGGGTTGCCCGTGGGGGGAAGTGGGCGGGAGCTTGCCTTGGACGTGGGCCCTAGCAGGGATGAGGCTCAGTTGCCGCTTGTGGTGGCTGCGCCACAGGTTTGTTCCTGTGAACTGGAGCAGCCTGTGCTCCGTGCAAGCGGTTTGGCGAGGACTGTGCCTAAGTGGGGTGTGCTAATGTCGTGGGTGTGGCAGCAAGTGGCCTTTGAGTTGGATTTCTCGAGTGCTACTGAAAGAGAGAAGGTTCTGGTTCTGTGCGTGCTTGGAAGGGTTGCTGCTGCTTTGCCAGGTTATGCAGTGAAAGGAGCGTGTTTGGGACCGTGCAGCCAAGTACTAAGGACAGCAGCAGAGTGGGCGTAGGCTTGGAGGGAGCGCAGTTGGGGGTTGGAGAGTGGAAGTGAGGGCCCAGGGGGAGGTTTGCCTCAGGTTGTTGGAGAAGCAGGCAGCTGTCGGTCTTTGTTGGTGCAGAGGAGGGGGGAAGGATGTGTGTGCTGCTGAGTATTGCCGTGTAGGGGAAGCTGGAGTGCGGGTAGTGCTTCTCAGGGGCTTTAGGGAAAGGGAGCAGGGCGTTTGTGAGCTTAGGCATTGCCGTCCCTTCAACTACGTTCTCCTGGAGGCTGCTTGTTTCTGTTCTTTCTAAGCGTGCGGGCCAATCTCTTTTAGGACGACTCACCGGAAAGGAAGGGAGAGGAGGCTCCTGGTGGTGCCCAAGTGGCGGCTGCTGCAGGAGCCCCTGCTGGTGTGAGAGGTGAGTTTCTACACATGGAGGGGCTTTGTTTCTTTGCTCTTTGGGCTGGGTGAATGAAGTGAAATGGCGATCTGCCTGTGCGAGGGTAGAGCACGCAGGTAGGCGCTGGGCAGGCAATGGCGGGGAGGGGGGAAGGGAACGTAGCTGGAGGGAGATGTTTTGTGGTAGTGCTAGGGAAGGAGGGTTGTTTCTTGGTGCCTTCCTGCGGGTGGGAGGGTGTTTGGCTAGTGCTTTGCGGGTTGCTCCTGTAGCGTGCCGAGGGATTGTGAAGGGCCAACTCTGGAGCTGCAGTTTGGAGGGGAGATGCCGGCAGAGCTGCGTAGTCGGCGACTGTGGCATGGCAGAGCCTTGTTTGGATGCTGGCCGAGCATGTGTTGGGCGTTCTTGGTAGGGGCGTGAGCTGTGCTGCTGGGCTTGGGCATGTGGTGCTGGCAAGAAGGCGGCAGGAAGTGGCGATAGCGTGGTGGTGCGGCTGGGGGTGCAGGCGGCCTTAAATGACGCTGCTTTGTTTTTCCTCGGGAGTGGAACCGTTTGGTGTGTCCTGGGCGCAGGGCTTGCGTGCTGGAGGAGAGCAGGAGAGGGAAAGAAGGAGCGGTGGTGTGTCATTTGTGGCTTCCTTTGCAGGTGTTCCGTCGGCCGCAGGAGCGGAGCAGGAGGACGAGAGCGACTCTCCCTGGGATTCCGAGGTGCTTTGTGTGAGGGGCGCGGTGGGTTGCCCGTGGGGGGAAGTGGGCGGGAGCTTGCCTTGGACGTGGGCCCTAGCAGGGATGAGGCTCAGTTGCCGCTTGTGGTGGCTGCGCCACAGGTTTGTTCCTGTGAACTGGAGCAGCCTGTGCTCCGTGCAAGCGGTTTGGCGAGGACTGTGCCTAAGTGGGGTGTGCTAATGTCGTGGGTGTGGCAGCAAGTGGCCTTTGAGTTGGATTTCTCGAGTGCTACTGAAAGAGAGAAGGTTCTGGTTCTGTGCGTGCTTGGAAGGGTTGCTGCTGCTTTGCCAGGTTATGCAGTGAAAGGAGCGTGTTTGGGACCGTGCAGCCAAGTACTAAGGACAGCAGCAGAGTGGGCGTAGGCTTGGAGGGAGCGCAGTTGGGGGCTCTGATAGGGCTGTTATACTTCCAGAGCCTGCGTTCCTTGACGGCCTGCCAGAGTCCCGAAGCAGCAGTGAATCTGCAGGTAATGCTTGAGCGGCAATCCGAGTTGTGCTTGGGCGGTCCTGCATTTGAAATGCAGTTTGTGGGTGAAGTGTTTCTGGAGATTGCTTGCCCCACTCTCTGCTTGTTTGTGTTGTCGCTCACCTAGGTGTCTGCAAAGGAGGGAGGAGAGTGTGAAGGACGCGAGGCTGCTGCAACACAGACTGATTTTCAGTGTGACGGACAGGTGAGGAGCTGTGTTGAAGAGCTGTGGAGATGTTAGCCTAGAGCGAGGTGTTATTCCCAAAAGAGCGCAGGCGGAAGACCGCAGAGAGTAGCAGATGTGAAATATACTTTAGATGTATATTATCTTGGGGCTCGCTCTGAAGAAGGCTGTTGTGAGTGAAAAGAAGAAGGTAGTGCATGCTCCTGCCCTTTTTGTGAGGCTCACGGCACAATCTTTCCTCAGGCGATGGGCGCAGAGCTGCCGGCGGAGGTTGCTGATGCTCCTGGAAAGCAGTTGCTTCCAGAAGGTTCACTTGAAGTTCCAAAGGTTTCCTGCGGTGAGCTGCAGGGAGACAAGTTGCGGTTGCAAGAGGAACTGGCCAGGGTGAAAGCCAAGGTAGGCAAAGCCTGTAGCGGCCTGCATGACTGTGAGGAGGTGTTTTTCCCCTGTAAACGATGGGGAAAAGCCCTTGTTGAGGCTGTAGGGTAGTAGTGCAGTGGTGTCCCTTCTGTTGCCTTCCCTTCTTCCCGCCGCTGCCCCATGGTGGCAAACAGACCAAGCGCGTCAGGGAGCTGCCCTTTCAAGCGTGAGGGGCCAAGCAGTGTGTTGGGAGCAGCCTCCTGGTGGGTAGGTGTGACCCAAGCAGTTTGTTGTCTCTCCGAACCCGCCTGAGCTTTGAGGTGGACCTGAAGGTGACAGTGGGTGAGCTCCGGGTGCCCTGAGAGTGCTGCGTGTTTTCCTGTGGAGGCAGCTGTACTCTTTGTCTATATTTGGCTGTGTGTGTAGAGCTTTGGTTCCTTCTTTGTAGCTGGTCAAATGCCTGCGAAGGTGACAGTCTGTGTTCTGGGGGGGGTGCAGCTCTTGAAGGGGTGCGATCCTTCTTCATGGTTTGCGCTCGCACACGCAGCGCTGGTTGCTAGGTGGGGTTTTTGCGCTGTGTACGGGAAGCAGCATGTCAGGCAGGTGCTGTGACTTGTCCTGTTCCCTGACTGTAGGAGGAACTTGACCTCCTAACCTAGCTGCCCGGAGAAGGCTGTGGGTTGACCCTAGTGCTGAGCTTTTTCTGTAGAAAACATCTTGGCCATCTTGTGGCTGCATAATGCAAATGTGCCGCAAAGTGCTATAGTTGCTGCAGGGCCCTGGGGATGAACCTGTAGTTAGTAAGCATTAGGATCCCGAAATGCTAATTCACTTCCAAGTTGTTTTTGGAGGCGTTCAGAGCTACTGACTTGCTTTCCGTTCACTACGCCCACCGCTGCCACCAACACAAGTACGGAGTTGAAGGAAGGAGTGTAGGGACCGGCTTTCCACCAGTTGTGTAAGAATAAGGTATAGCAGCCTGGGCAGCGTTGGACTAGAAGTCTTTGTGATTGTGGTCGTTATCCTGGAGTTGGGAAGTGCCAGCAGGAGAAGGGAGAGCCTTTGCAGTAATGCTTCCCATGGGGGAGCAAGGAGCTGGATGCTAGGAGCGTCCCGAGTCATGGGAAGGAGTAGGATTGGTGTTGCAGCTGCGTTTGGTCAGCTGGTAGGAAATTGAGATGGGGATGGGAGAGGCCGGTATGAAAGCGGAAGGAGCAACGTGGTTCTGGAGAGTCGAAGCAGTGGAGTCGTCTGTCTGAAAGCGAAGCTGACTAGCGTGGGTCCTGGTTGTGGTTTTACAGTTGCAGGCGTTGGAAGAGCAGCGTGTTCAGGCTGAGCGTTGTGTTCAGGGTTTGAAGACGGCCCTGGCAGAGAAACAGAGGGAAGCGACAGCTTCTTCCCGGCAACTGCAAGACCTTCTGGAAGCCTCTTTGGGAGGCGTTAGCCTAAAAGACCTGGAGGAACGAGTGGGACGGTAAGGAAGTGGCACAGTGCAGCAAGGCTTTGCTTTGTGGGCTGGTGTAACAGCAACAGGATGGCCTTGTTGCATCTCAGCAAGTCAGTACACGATTTTGGGAGAGGCTTTTGCTTTGGACTGTGTGATTTGTCGCTGTTGTGCCAGTGTTGGTGCTCCTGTGGATTTCCATAACGAGGCCTGTGTTTCTTTTCAAGACTTGAACTGGAAAACGCCCGGCTGGAAGACACAGGGCAGCAGCAGGCAGCTAGACTCGAAGCTCTTCAGAAAGAGCTGCACGCCTCTGCCTCTGTAAGCTAGTCCTAGCCTTCCTGTTTCATGAGCTACTGTGCGCAGTTGTGTGTGTATGTATGCGGGGGCGTTTTTCGGAAGAGATTTTCCTGGGGAGCCTCGGGGAAATCATTCCCTGCAGGCTGCAGGCGATGGGCTGCTGTTGGTGCGCTCGCAGGCTTTCTGGTTTTGTGCGCTCCTCTGCTGAGTCTTACTTAACAGTGTTTGAGGTAAGGGTTTGGCACTTGTGCACCGGTGTGAATGGTTGCTGCTTTGTACCGGTGGTGGTGCTTAAGCCGTGTGGCAGCAGCACTTGAGCTGTTGCTGCCTTAAAGGCGTTCTGCAAGTGAACTTGTGGAACGTCCTTGGTGCCAAGCACGTCGTTGCCAAGTCTTAAGTGGCCTCCTCAGGCTGTGCCAAGAATTCCATTGCCCGCTGGTCGCTGAAGATCCCCCTGGAGCTTTAAATTAAGCTGTGCTCTGCCCGGATGGGGATACCTAATTACCGTTGGCTATTAGCGGAGGGCCTGAGGAAGGTGTTCTCCAGTGTGCGTGGCACCTTTGCCCCCGTGAGCCCCTCGCTAGTAGCGGGTGGTCTTTGCTTTAGTGGGGGTGGGGGGGAGGGTGGTGTGGGGGAGAGAGGGGTGGCAGGCACCAGTTTCTGTCCCTCGGTCTTAGCCTGGGTGGTGGAAATATTGAAGTGCTGCAGTTGGCGTGGGATTCCGTCCGCTGGAGTTGTGGGGCCGGCCCTCGGCTAGCAGAGAGAGATGTCCTGCGGCACCTTTGTGAGGAAGGCTGTGCGCACCTAGTGCTTCTAGGTGCCGTGAGTGAGTCGTGTGTGCCATTTCTTCTTCCTGTCCGGAAAGCGTGAGAGCGGAAGAAGGCCAGGGAAGGAGCTGGCAGAGTGGAAACAACCCGCAGAAGCCCGCCTGGAGGAAGAAATGAAGAAAAACATTGCACTGCAGAAAGAATGCAACAGGTAACAGCCTTTGAGTACTTGTAAGAGCTGTCGAATGAGCGGGGAGTCAGGCGTTATGTACCTTGCCCCTGCGACTCCGAGTACGTATCTGTTGGTGAGCGAGCTCAAGGCTTGCGTTGGGTCTTGCAAGTGGCTTCTGTAGGGGAGCGTGCGGTTTTAGGTAGGTGGAAGTGCAGGCAGGAGGGCAGTTGTCCTGGGAAGAGAGGGAGGGCGGGAGGGCAGGAAGAAGTCGCTTGTGTCTTGTGCCTGTTGTCAGGCAGAGGGAGAAGCTTCATGGGAGCAGATGAAATGTTGACTGGGCAAGTGATGTGTGGGAGGGGAATGATGTGGGTGGGTGGGTTGGTGTGGTGTTTTGGCTTGGTGTCTTGTTCTGGAAGTGCTGGTCTGTCCGCCATGGTGCAAATGAAGTAAGCCCCGCACCGTATGCGTGGTGCTTAGGGAAGCGCATGCGTAAAGGCGGACTGTGCTTGGGCTTCCTACTTTACTTGCTAATGTGCTGTGCAGGTCGAAGAGGCTTCTGGAGAAAGCTATGAAGAAAGTGAGGGCGTACGAGAGGCGGGCGCGAGAGTCCCAGATGAATTTCCCGGGCGAAAGGGAGGACCCGTGTTCGGGAAGGGGCAGAGAAGTTGCTAAATTAAGAACAAAGGTGAGCTTTGGTTGGCTTGTTGTGGTGCTTGTTTTGGAAAGCTGTAAGATTCTTTTCCTGGCTGTTGGGTTGTGGTGTTAATTATGTGGTGGCCGTGTTTTGAAAAGAACGGCTGTCTCTTATGGTCCCTGAAAAAGCCTGTGTAATCCTTTGGGAAGTGAAGAGGCGTTGCGATAGCGGGGCACTTGTGAGCCTGGGTCTTTCTGGGCAAGAGCCCAGCTTGAAAGCTTGAGGCCCTGGCAGCATCTTTGAGGTCTGACAGATGAATTTGTGCTCTGGAAGACCGGTAAGTAGGACCATTATAAGCCTAACCACAGTATGAAAGGCAAGGACATTGGAAGCATAGGTGTGAGAGGTGTGGAAAAGGTGCGTTTCTGCAGAGAGAAGACGACGACGAGGAGGACGGCGGCAGAGTTTTAGTTGACCTTTGGGGCCTACTGAAACCCTGGCACTTCTTTGTTGATTGTCTTCTAAACTCAAACCTGTGTGTGTGCGTGTATGTAGAAAGAGATAATCATTTCTGTTTCCTTTTTCCTGAAGCTTCAGGTATACCACTGTAAACAAGTGAATACCTTGTGATTATTGTATATTGTTGTCAATATGATTACAGTTGTTATCGCTCCCGTTCATTAGTTCATTAAACTTGGTTACTTACCTGTTACAATAGTAAACTCATTCCTAAGGAGTAGGGACACCTACACTACCAGCCGACCCTGTTATAGTGTCGGGAGCCCGCCGAATTACCTTACCAGGGCAAAATGCCTCTCAACTGGTTCGGTCGTTCTGCGGAGGCCTCCCGGCACAAACGGACACGCTCGGTGGATTGTCACAGAACTGCGTACGCTTAGACCTCTGGGTCTGCTTAGGTGAGTGAGTCCTTTCCCTGTGTGCAGGTCCGTGAGCTGTGCCGCTCCCTGGAGGCAGAGCGGAGGAAGTCGAGGCAGCTAGAGAAAGCAAACGAAGGTGCGCGAGAAGAGTTGGCTTGGCTGCATGGGAGCCGTGACAAACTGCGGAAGAGCAAGCGGCAGCTGGAAGAAGAGGTGGTTGCGCTGAGGTGTCGCTTAGAGGCCAAGATGAGGGATCAGAGGCACAGAGAAGAGGATAAAAGGGAGATTGAACAAAAGGCTGGGCAAGAGCTAAGGCAAAAACTACAGGAAGTCAATCTCTTTCTGCAGGTGAGCTCCCTTACCGCTAGTACGCGCAGTCCGTTTGTGGCTCGTCATTCATTCTTTACTGTTGTCATTTCTCGGTATGTTCTGCTTGTGCCGGTCAGTGCTGTGGGGTCATGGGCTCGTTATAGCTTCCGGAGGTTGCTGAAGGGTGCGAGCTTGTTGGATGGTTGTCCTCAGGCATTCTGAGATGTGGTGAATAATCTTCTTTACGCACCTCGGTCACTGGCGAATCTGTAACAGCGCCAAGAAAGAGGAGAATTGCAAGTGGACTAGTGTCTTAGAGAGACAGAGGTGGCTTAGTACTAGCTCTGATTCAAAACAAAACAAAGCAAAGCAAAAAGTTGCGCTGAGAGCCGGTTTCTTTCTGAACCAAAAGGATGATGTAATGGGGTGCTTTTGGGTTTTGCCCTTGATTGTAGAGGGCAGTGAGGAGGCCCAGTTGGCTCCCTGGGTGAGGTTGTGCTCTTCAAAGTGGGTGTGTGAAAGTGACTGGGGGGAATGATCTCTTTTTCTTTCCTGGGGGTTGAAACTGCATTATCTGCTTCAGACACAGGCAGCCGCCCAGGACCGAGCGGAACAACTAAGAGCCGCTTCTGCAGCTTCCGCAGTAGGCCGACTGCAGCAGAGAGTTAGGCATTTAGAATATGAATTGGCTCTCACAAAACGCCTGCAGTGAGAGAGCGCTAACGAGAGGCTTGCGGAAGCTGCTGCTGCTGCGCAATGCTATGAGCCCTGCAGAAGCCACTCTCTGGCAACGAACCCGGTGGGCAGCGCTTCCTCTGTGACGGAGAGAGTGGAAGCTCATATGGCTGAGGTAAGGCATTGGGAATACCTGTTATTCTCAAGCTGAAAATGAGCATCCATTCCTAGCTCCACCGCACCCAATCTAGGAGTCTAAACACGCCTGCTGACCCTCAGAGCGCTGCAACCTCGGCAAAAGCTCTGGTCCGGGCGCGCCCCAGAATTAGCAGTCCGTGTGACGGCACGTTCCTCACAGCGTGGTGAGCAGCGTGCCCTGAGGTTTGGGAAGGGCATGCCGAGAGTGGGCAAGGGAGCACGTGATTCTTCACAAAACGCCGTGATCCGTTCCCCTCCTTTGCACAGAGTGGGGGTGTGGAGAAGCTCTCGAGTTGGGGATTGCTTTGTGAGACAGTTAATGCCATAGAGTAATGGGAATGCTGGGCCGTGGTGGACAAAGACTTTCTCTGTACTGGGGGTGATGTTTCCAGTGTTTATTCCCATGTTGCAGTTGGCTTGAGAAGCTAATGCTACAAGAATGTAGCTCCTGAGGCCTTAAGGGTATCTTGTCTGTACTTGCAGGTGCGGCGGGAATGGTCAAAAATATCGCTGAAGAACTTGAGCAAGGTAATCTGTCAGGATCTGTTAGCGGTGTTACCAAGGAAGAGGACGGTTCCTCCATTTTGAACACAACTACTGGAAAGCTGCCAAGCTCCTGTGCTAAGCACAGTTGTTTTCTACTAGTAAGCTTTCCAACCTAGAGCTCTGCGAGGCAACTTGCTGCTTATGCAAATAACAGTCGTACAGAGTCGTCTGCAGTTGCCTTTAGATCACAGAGAGGAAAAGCGGCCTATGCGCACGTTCAGCCCCTGCCCCCGAGCCCCGAGCAATTCCACCTCTTCAGGATAATTGTTTCTCCAGAGTTGTGGCTTGGCGGTGACTGGGCCTGTTGCAAAGCAGGTAGCCCCTGAGAGCAATTCGAATTCTTCTGTCCCAGTAGCCTTTACTCTCCTAGCGAGTGGCCAGCCGTTGCGCTAGAGCTCTTTCCGTTTGCTAGGACGGACACAAATCCGTGGCATTGAATCCGTTTGCATTGTGACTGGAGTTGCCTGTCTCCTGGGAGTAATAAGGTTTGTTTGCTTTGGGGACCTTTTCCTACTGCAACACTAACATAGGGCATTTTCTCCCCTCCCGCTCTCGCCCCGCCCCTTCCCCAGCAATGGCTGAGCTGAATGGCTGGATCGGCTGGAGCTTCTCCCTGGGCATCTACTGAAGGATCTTCAGAAAACGTAGACCAGGAGCCGCTTTCCAGGGCAACGCAAGAGTGCCGCGATGTTTTGACAGCCCCGTTCCAGAGAGCTAAGAGTGGTTATCCTGAGACTACTACCTCCTGACAGAGGGACTCGCGTTACCAGGCTGTGAGGAAAAGCAACCCTTGCCACTGTTTTTGTACGAGTGCAACAGTGCGGTGTAGCCAATAATAATAACGTGCGGTCTTTAACTGCAAGTATTGTGTTCCAACTGGGTATTTAATAAATGTTGTAATCTAGTAGGTGTCTCCGTTTTATTCTGTTCCCCTTCCTGACTTTGCCTGCCCTGCGCATATGCCTGTCCCCTCTGCTCGTGTCTCTTATGGAGTAGTACGTGTTGCATTGCTGCCAAATGGTGGATGCTGGTGGAAGTCTGGCCTGCTGCGGCACTTGCGGGCGAGGGCTGCGTTTTGTCCCAGGCTTGGAGTTGTTCAGCGCTAGGCAGCACGGACGATGGAAGTCATGTTTCTGAAGGCCTAGCCAGGCTTTCTTCCTGGGCAGGCGCTTAGCCCTTCTGCCTCGCGCTGGTCTGACCAAAAGTCACTTATGCAGACAGCTCCAGGCCTGAGGGCAGAGAGGCCGTTTGTCCAAGGGAGAGCTCTGCTCTGCTCTGCTCCCTCCAGCTGGCTTCCCAGCTGCTCCTTCAGCCTGTCCTGGCAGCCAGGCCAAGGGCCAGCATGCAGACTGTGTGTTTTTCCTCAGCGGGGGCTGGAAGCACGAGTGTGTGAAGACAGGGGCCTCGATCGTGCCCAGGTGCAGCCCTTGGCAGTTCCCCTTGTTGAACTTGACAAGGTGCCCGGTTGCCTCACGTCTCGCTCGTAGCGGGGCACTGGACTCTTGCTGCCTTTGAGAACGATGCTTCCTGTGGTCTGGGCAGAAGGGAGGGCGAGAGCTTCTGGTAGCCAGGAAAGGTTGCAAAGCCCGCCGGTCTGGAAGGCTGTTGCATCCGCTTGCAGTCTGCAAAGGGCAAAGGGGTTATGGAAGTTCTCTGCCCTGCAGCATGACTGGCAAAGCGGAACCGCTGTTCAGTGCTGGGCACTTGCTCTTCTCTCTGCAAAGCAAAAGCAGGTGCGGAACGCCTCTGAAGTGCCTTCGCTTTGGGTTGTCCTGTTGCCAAACTCTGAGAGGAACTGTTTTCCAGTGGTTCCCTGCCTGCTTCTGTCCTGCTGGGTGTCAGGGAGAGGTGAAAGTTCTTGGCCGCCGGAGAAGCAGCACTGAAATTCAGCGCTGGCATCTGGCATGACAGGAGCTGGTAGCGCTTACAAGGCGGGTACAAGGCAAAGTGCCGTCTGTTCTGGCCCCTGCACTAGAGGAGAGGGATGGAGCTACTGGAGCGAGTGCAGCGAAGGGCTACTAAGATGATTAAGGGACTGGAGTAGCTCTCATACGAGGAAAGGCTGAGAGAGCTGGGATTGTTCAGCCTGCAGAAGAGAAGACCGCGCATCAGTGTGTAGGCAGGATGCGAAGGGAGGGTGTAAAGAAGTCGGAGGCAGACTCTTCTCAGCGGTGCCTAGCGGTAGGACGAGGGGCAAGGGGCACAAACTGAAACACAGGCCGTCCTGTCTGAACAGGAGGAAAAAGTTCTTTGCTGTGAGGGGTGACTGAGCACTGGAAGAGGTTGCCCAGAGAGCTTGTGGAGTCTCCGTCCTCGGAGATGTTCACAAGCCGTCTGGCTAGGGTCCTGGGCCAACTACTTGAGGTGATCCTGCTTGAGTAGGGGGGCTGGCCGAGACGATCTCCAGAGGTGCCTTCCAACCTCAAACGTCCTGTGGTTCTGTGACAAGCAGGAGAAGCGGGCGACCGGGCATCTAGTCAAGTTCGACAAGGGGAACTGTCCAGGGCTGCACCTGGGGACAAACAGCCCCTGTGCCCTGGGGCAGGCTGGGGGCTACTGCCAGGAAAGCAGCTGGGCAGAGGAAGGCCTGGGGGTGCAGGTGGGCAGCAAGGAGTCAGCAATGGTTAGAGAAAGAAATCGTAACCACGTTTTAATCGTTTTGACAATAACTTTCTGCCAAAGGGAGCAATCGCCCTCCAGCCTCTCGCTGTGGTCTCTGCTAACAGCTGGAGCGATCCGCTTTCGGTGAGAGTCGCTCACCTCGCCGCAGCGCGACTCGCGGCCACTTTGGCTCCCTCCGGCACTTGGGCTTCCTACGGCGCAGCCGCAGAGCTGGGAGCCCAGAAGGACCGGCACGCTCGCGGCCTGGCCGGGCAGCAGCCAGAGCAGCCAGCTGCGGGGGTCAACCTAAGCAGTCGCCGTCTCTTCAGGCGCAACGAGCTACTTCAGCCCTGCGAGCTCGGCCAAGCGCTCGCGACGCCCGCGCCCTTAGGGAAACAGTGGGAGCGCAGGTTTGCGAGGAGCACAGTGTCCCGCACCTGGAGCAGCAGCAGCATGAATTCTTCAGGGAAATGACGGCACAGCAGAGTAAGAGCTGGAGCTGGGGGCCGCCGGGGAGGGACCCCCAACAAAGACGTCCTTCGGCCGGCCACAGCCACCTGCCGCCGCCGCCGCCGCCGCCCCCCCCCCGGCCCGGCAGCGCCGCGAAGGAAGCGGCAGCTGCCCCCCGCCCGGCCGGGCCCGGCCCAGGTCCGCCCCCCGGGCCCGCCCCAGCCGCAGCCCCGCTCCCTCACTGCACAGCCCCGCCCCCTCGCCACCGCCCCCTCCACGCGTCACCCCGCCGCCCTGTGACGCCCCTCCGCCGCGCCCTCGCCGCGGCTGTTGCGCACGCGCGGCGCGCCCGCCACCGCCTGCGGAGCCGGTGGTCCTCGGTGCTGTCGCCGCCGTGTGCCTCGCTGCCAGCGTGGCTGCGTCGCTGTCCTCGGCCGGCGCCTCTGCCCCCGGCCCGGGGGCTCCGAGCTCGCCGGGGCTCAGCCCCGCAGCAGCTGGCCCGGGCTGCGGCCCCTGCTCGGGGCTGTCCGCCGCCCGCGTCCCCGCCGCAGCATGAAGAGGCTCTTGGGGCTCTTCGGCCAGGGCCAGGGGCAGCCGCCTTCTCCGTCGCCGTCGCCGTCGTGGTGGGCTCCGGGAGAAGGAGCTGGGCAAGCTGCACCGCGCAGCCGCCAGCGGCGACCTGGCGCGGGTGCGGCGGCGGCGGTGGCTGCCGAGAGTCGGCCTCGACGGGCGGGACAAGGCGAAGCGGTGAGGGGCGGCGGGGGGGCGGCGGGGCGGCGCGGGGAGGGGGCGGCGTCGGCGTGAGGGGCGGCGGCGAGGGTCGGGCTGCTGCGGCGGTGCTGGCGGGGGCGGCGGGCGGCGGGGGCGTTGGCTGGTGGGTTGGAGCTGGCCTGCAGCTGGCAGGAGTGCCTTTGTGCCGGGAAGGCAGGGCTGTTTGCTTGGGCTGGCGAGGGAGTGCGGGAGGGCAGTCGGCCTTGCGCGCGCGGGGTGGGCTCGGGGCTCGGGGCTCGGGGCTCGGAGGCCGGTTGCGTGTGTGGCCAGGCCGGAGCGGGACTTTGTTGCTGGGAGCGTGACAGGGTCGAGGGGGAAGGTTTCTGCTGTCGGGTTTGGTAGGTGTTGTGGAGGGCCCTTGGGAGCGAGCGCGTGCTGGTGCTTGCTGCAGCAGTAAGGCCGGGAAGAGGCCAGAGGGCGCGACTTCCCGGCAAGGCCAGCAGCGAGGGGATGTTCTGGTGTTATAAAAGGCACGTGCTGGGCCTGCGGCCTGCTGCTGTGGCGTGAGTGGTCCTGGCAGCAGGTGGAGGTTGCCTTGCCGTAGGCTGGAGGTGCGCAAGCCTTGCTCTTGCTTGCTGGGCTGCGTGCGTAGTGGTGTTGGAGGCAGGGAGGAGGTGCCGGGGCGGAGGGCAGCAGTTTCAGAGCGGAAGCCGGAGGCTGTCTGGGAGAAATGGGGGGCGTGGGCGCAGGGATGCACGCGCAGGGAAGGGAGCGCGGAGCTGAGGCAACGTTGTCTTCCTAAGTGGGGGCTGGGGCTGGGGCTGGGGCTGGGGCGGGGAGGGGCTTTTTCCTAGCCCCGGCGTCTCGGGCTTTGGGTGTGCAGCGGTCAGCCGCGTGACGTGGGCAGGCGTGGTCTCTTCAGCTGTCTGGCCTGCGCTAAGGTAACATGCTCAATTTTTAGGACACCTCTGCATCTGGCTTGCGCTAACGGACATGCGGAGGTTGTCTTGTACTTAGTAGAGAGGAAGTGCAAGCTAAATCCTCGTGACAACTTCAAGAGATCGCCACTGATGAAGGTACGTGGGTGCTGCGGTAGGCAGGGCTTCTAAATTGCGCCCTGAGCGATGCAGCTCTTGGGTGATTCTGGAGGTAGGTCTGGGTGGAGCTTGTGGTGCGCTGGGCGCTGGCTAGGCGTGCGTTGCCTAATGTTTGGGCGCGTTGTTGTTGTCCGAGGTCGGCAAGCTGTGGGAATTCTGCCAGAGGGAAGCGTAATTGCTGGCAACGTTTCCTTGTTTCCCGTGTGGTTGGCAGGCAGTGCAGTGCCAGCACGAAGGCTGCGTCGCCATTCTGCTAGCGCATGGCGCCGACGCTAACCTTGCGGATGCTAACGGCAACACTGCCCTTCACCTGGCTGCCCTTGCTCCTAACACCTGCCTAGCAGGGCAGTTACTGGCGCACAACGCCCATCTTGATGCGCAGAATAAGGTAAGCGTGGAATTTGGGTCAGGCCGCTCCTGAGAAGAAAAAGTTGCTTTGCTTCTCTGGGTTTTTCTAACTGGAGAGGGGCGTTATGCTTTCAGATGGGATACACGCCCCTTTCTCTGGCCGTGTCCGCGCATCACGTAGAGATGGTGGAGTTCCTGCTTAGCAAAGGAGCCGACGTGCACGCTCGAGATCAGTCGGAAAGGTGAAGGGTTTGTCAAGACGGGGCGTGGGTCTCCTGAGCATTGGTGAAGTTTGCCTGGTCTGGCCGGGTAGCCGAGGGTGCTTAGCGGGGGAGACGTTTGGCCCAGGGACGTGCTGCGGCCCCTTGCAACCCGAGTTCTCGTGGGCTTCCGTGTGGTTGGCCTTGCTTTCCTCCTGCCTGTAGGAAAGGGGGAGGTGTAATTGTTTTGGGAGCAAATAGGGATGAAAGGAACGCCAGTGAAACGTCGGTGTCTCCTGATAGCTTTTGTCTCGTCTTGTGGCTGCTTTAGGACCCCTCTGATGCTTGCTGCCTCTGCTGGGGACGTGAGCATGATAGAAGTTCTTCTTGGCTATGGTGCTGACCTTTGCCAGAAAGACGTTCTTGGATGGACAGCGGAGGCTTATGCTAGGAGGTGTGGACACACTGGGTAAGTGCTTTAGGTCACGGTGAGAGTCGCTAGGCGGTCCGAATGTCCGTGTTGGTGTACGGACGTGTTTGGTAAGAGGCGCAAGGTTTAATGATGCGTGGAGACCTTTGTTGAAGGTGGGCTCAGTGGAATCTTCCGGGACGTAGCGTTCCCTGTGTCAAGTGTGAGTTGGGGAGTTGAGGAAAGCTTCCACCGCAAATCGTCTTGTTTGGTAAGTGGTGTTATGCAAGGATGTAGTTGATTATAGTGACAGTATTCCCTTTCTTTCCGCACCTACCTAGTGTTAGTGAACAGCTGGCCGACCGCGCAGCCGAGAAAAACGTGGGAGAAGCTTCTGCAGGCAGCGCAGAAAGCACGCCAGTGCTTAGCACTCGTTGCGAGGCAGGAGCTGCTGCGTTTGCGTTGGGCACACCTGCTGCGGACAGAGGAGGTAGGAGGCTTAACTGTGGAGGAGCTGAGGAGGAGAATGCCTACGGCCTTTTCTTGTGGTGGCTTGTATTGCAGCTTGGCAGGGTTCCGTCCCTCTTGCCTGTTGAGTACCCTTGCTAGGGACGGAGTAGAGACGCGCTGGTGATCCTCCTCCGTGAGGCTAGTCCTTTGGTTTTGAGGCTGTCTTTTGGTTTTGGGGGTGTTGGGTGGGAGGCTGGGTAGAGCAGGAAATACAGCGTAGTCTCTGGCATTTTGAAGCACAGGTTGGCGGGGGTGGGGGTAGAGGCAAAGAGAGCACGAGAGAGAGACCGATCTCTGCCTGTGTGGTATGAAGAGCTCGGCAGTTGGTTTCCTTCTTGTCCTGTTCAATCGCTACCAGCATTTGCTCGCTGCCTGCTCACATAGCATATTCGTGCCATGGCAGGTTTGAGGTTTGGAACGTTCGAAGGAAAGACAAGGGCAGTGTGGAATTCTTGTCCTTTTTTATTTTGCGGGGGGTGGGGGGGGCAGCGAGAATTGAGTAGGATGGGAGAAATTGGTGGTTTGGGGCATGCTTTCGTTCATGCTGTCTGGCATGACTGTTTCACTCTAGTATGGCCTGTAGAATTGTCCGTGTAACATGCTTGTCTGCATTGCTGAAAGTCGAAGGTCCGACATGCTAAGAATTAATCCTGTCAATTCATATTTGAACAGTGAGAGGTGGCTTTTCCCACGAATACTTCACGAGGTGAGACTCGAGCAGTAGCTTTTGCCAACGACCTTAACCTGCCGAAAAAGAGGGGAGATTTGAGCGAGACGGTCCTTCTTGCCTTTGCCTTTGCCTTTGCCTTTGCCTTTGCCTTTGCCTTTGCCTTTGCCTTTGCCTTTGCCTTTGAAGAGTGTTGGAGGCAGAGGAGAGCGATGACAGCTGTCCTGCTTCTGAGGAAGAAAAAAGCAGTTTAGCTGCCAAGGTAAAGTGCCTGCAGAAGGAGAACTGCCCGTGGAGCGACTCATTTGCAGGGCAGAGCTGTCTAGATTTGGGCAAAAGCGCGTGTCCAGGCAGGGTTGTTTTCTCCTGCCCCGTGGTCTCCTGCCTGCCAGTCTTTCAGCTGCGGTGAGCTGTTTGCTCCAAGCCTTGTAGCCGTCCGTGGCAGAGCATGCAGCAGGCTTGCGGTTGCGGGTGGGAAGAGCAGTAGGGGACAAGAAAAGCGACCGCATGGTTTTCTTCACCTGAGTCAGAGTTCTCGTCCCAAAGTTGATCAGCCTCTAGATGGCCTGTTCTTTTGTCCTCCAAGCCTTGCTCTTTGTTTCCAGTAACTTTGGTGATAGAATTCAGGCTGATATGGGGAAAAGGGCACTTGCTGTTCAAGATCTGCTGAAATGCTTCGTCTCCTGGCTCTCCTCTCTTTCGTCCTTGCCAGGTTGCTGAAGAGTGCTTGGGGGCGGGGGGAGTGGCTCAAGAGGGTCTTTTTTTCTCCTGGGGGATGGCATAGCGGTCTTGCATGGGATCTCACACCACCTGTTTCCCCTTCCTTTTGTTTCTTTTGTTTTGTTTTGGTTTGTTTTTCAGTTGAGGTGTGTGGCATTGGGGCTGTGCCATGATGAAGAAGCTGAAGAAGCCGAGTGTGGTGCAGGAGCGCACCCCGTAGTGCTGGAGATGCAGGCATGTTTATTTGCAAGCTGGTTGCCCTTGTCTCAGTGGCCTGTCGGAGACTGTGGCAGCTGTTGTGTGAGAAGAGCTAGTGTGGCATAGTAAGATGTGATGGTGGTTGGAGGAGTGAAAGTGAGGAAAGAGGGGGAGGTGAGACTACGGTAGTTTGAGAAGCAGGCAGCTGGTGGTCCCGTGAGCCCAAGGGAGGGGGAAAGGGTGTGTGTGCTGCTGGATAAGGTAACGTAGGTGAAGGCAGAGCCTGACTGTGTGTGGGCAGTGCTTCTCGGGGGGCTTTATGGAATGGGAGCAGGACGTTTGTGACATTAGGTATTGCTGTGTCCATAAGGACATCTGCAGGCCTTGTAAAAGAGGAGCGAGAAGGTTTCACTCTGTGGCTCGAGAGAGGCGAAGTATTTGGCAAAGTGTGAATGGCCTGGGCAGAGGCTGCTGTCGTGGGTGTGGCAGCAAGTGGCCTTTGAGTTGGATTTCTCGAGTGCTACTGAAAGAGAGAAGGTTCTGGTTCTGTGCGTGCTTGGAAGGGTTGCTGCTGCTTTGCCAGGTTATGCAGTGAAAGGAGCGTGTTTGGGACCGTGCAGCCAAGTACTAAGGACAGCAGCAGAGTGGGCGTAGGCTTGGAGGGAGCGCAGTTGGGGGTTGGAGAGTGGAAGTGAGGGCCCAGGGGGAGGTTTGCCTCAGGTTGTTGGAGAAGCAGGCAGCTGTCGGTCTTTGTTGGTGCAGAGGAGGGGGGAAGGATGTGTGTGCTGCTGAGTATTGCCGTGTAGGGGAAGCTGGAGTGCGGGTAGTGCTTCTCAGGGGCTTTAGGGAAAGGGAGCAGGGCGTTTGTGAGCTTAGGCATTGCCGTCCCTTCAACTACGTTCTCCTGGAGGCTGCTTGTTTCTGTTCTTTCTAAGCGTGCGGGCCGATCTCTTTTAGGACGACTCACCGGAAAGGAAGGGAGAGGAGGCTCCTGGTGGTGCCCAAGTGGCGGCTGCTGCAGGAGCCCCTGCTGGTGTGAGAGGTGAGTTTCTACACATGGAGGGGCTTTGTTTCTTTGCTCTTTGGGCTGGGTGAATGAAGTGAAATGGCGATCTGCCTGTGCGAGGGTAGAGCACGCAGGTAGGCGCTGGGCAGGCAATGGCGGGGAGGGGGGAAGGGAACGTAGCTGGAGGGAGATGTTTTGTGGTAGTGCTAGGGAAGGAGGGTTGTTTCTTGGTGCCTTCCTGCGGGTGGGAGGGTGTTTGGCTAGTGCTTTGCGGGTTGCTCCTGTAGCGTGCCGAGGGATTGTGAAGGGCCAACTCTGGAGCTGCAGTTTGGAGGGGAGATGCCGGCAGAGCTGCGTAGTCGGCGACTGTGGCATGGCAGAGCCTTGTTTGGATGCTGGCCGAGCATGTGTTGGGCGTTCTTGGTAGGGGCGTGAGCTGTGCTGCTGGGCTTGGGCATGTGGTGCTGGCAAGAAGGCAGCAGGAAGTGGCGATAGCGTGGTGGTGCGGCTGGGGGTGCAGGCGGCCTTAAATGACGCTGCTTTGTTTTTCCTCGGGAGTGGAACCGTTTGGTGTGTCCTGGGCGCAGGGCTTGCGTGCTGGAGGAGAGCAGGAGAGGGAAAGAAGGAGCGGTGGTGTGTCATTTGTGGCTTCCTCTGCAGGTGTTCCGTCGGCCGCAGGAGCGGAGCAGGAGGACGAGAGCGACTCTCCCTGGGATTCCGAGGTGCTTTGTGTGAGGGGCGCGGTGGGTTGCCCGTGGGGGGAAGTGGGCGGGAGCTTGCCTTGGACGTGGGCCCTAGCAGGGATGAGGCTCAGTTGCCGCTTGTGGTGGCTGCGCCACAGGTTTGTTCCTGTGAACTGGAGCAGCCTGTGCTCCGTGCAAGCGGTTTGGCGAGGACTGTGCCTAAGTGGGGTGTGCTAATGTCGTGGGTGTGGCAGCAAGTGGCCTTTGAGTTGGATTTCTCGAGTGCTACTGAAAGAGAGAAGGTTCTGGTTCTGTGCGTGCTTGGAAGGGTTGCTGCTGCTTTGCCAGGTTATGCAGTGAAAGGAGCGTGTTTGGGACCGTGCAGCCAAGTACTAAGGACAGCAGCAGAGTGGGCGTAGGCTTGGAGGGAGCGCAGTTGGGGGTTGGAGAGTGGAAGTGAGGGCCCAGGGGGAGGTTTGCCTCAGGTTGTTGGAGAAGCAGGCAGCTGTCGGTCTTTGTTGGTGCAGAGGAGGGGGGAAGGATGTGTGTGCTGCTGAGTATTGCCGTGTAGGGGAAGCTGGAGTGCGGGTAGTGCTTCTCAGGGGCTTTAGGGAAAGGGAGCAGGGCGTTTGTGAGCTTAGGCATTGCCGTCCCTTCAACTACGTTCTCCTGGAGGCTGCTTGTTTCTGTTCTTTCTAAGCGTGCGGGCCGATCTCTTTTAGGACGACTCACCGGAAAGGAAGGGAGAGGAGGCTCCTGGTGGTGCCCAAGTGGCGGCTGCTGCAGGAGCCCCTGCTGGTGTGAGAGGTGAGTTTCTACACATGGAGGGGCTTTGTTTCTTTGCTCTTTGGGCTGGGTGAATGAAGTGAAATGGCGATCTGCCTGTGCGAGGGTAGAGCACGCAGGTAGGCGCTGGGCAGGCAATGGCGGGGAGGGGGGAAGGGAACGTAGCTGGAGGGAGATGTTTTGTGGTAGTGCTAGGGAAGGAGGGTTGTTTCTTGGTGCCTTCCTGCGGGTGGGAGGGTGTTTGGCTAGTGCTTTGCGGGTTGCTCCTGTAGCGTGCCGAGGGATTGTGAAGGGCCAACTCTGGAGCTGCAGTTTGGAGGGGAGATGCCGGCAGAGCTGCGTAGTCGGCGACTGTGGCATGGCAGAGCCTTGTTTGGATGCTGGCCGAGCATGTGTTGGGCGTTCTTGGTAGGGGCGTGAGCTGTGCTGCTGGGCTTGGGCATGTGGTGCTGGCAAGAAGGCGGCAGGAAGTGGCGATAGCGTGGTGGTGCGGCTGGGGGTGCAGGCGGCCTTAAATGACGCTGCTTTGTTTTTCCTCGGGAGTGGAACCGTTTGGTGTGTCCTGGGCGCAGGGCTTGCGTGCTGGAGGAGAGCAGGAGAGGGAAAGAAGGAGCGGTGGTGTGTCATTTGTGGCTTCCTTTGCAGGTGTTCCGTCGGCCGCAGGAGCGGAGCAGGAGGACGAGAGCGACTCTCCCTGGGATTCCGAGGTGCTTTGTGTGAGGGGCGCGGTGGGTTGCCCGTGGGGGGAAGTGGGCGGGAGCTTGCCTTGGACGTGGGCCCTAGCAGGGATGAGGCTCAGTTGCCGCTTGTGGTGGCTGCGCCACAGGTTTGTTCCTGTGAACTGGAGCAGCCTGTGCTCCGTGCAAGCGGTTTGGCGAGGACTGTGCCTAAGTGGGGTGTGCTAATGTCGTGGGTGTGGCAGCAAGTGGCCTTTGAGTTGGATTTCTCGAGTGCTACTGAAAGAGAGAAGGTTCTGGTTCTGTGCGTGCTTGGAAGGGTTGCTGCTGCTTTGCCAGGTTATGCAGTGAAAGGAGCGTGTTTGGGACCGTGCAGCCAAGTACTAAGGACAGCAGCAGAGTGGGCGTAGGCTTGGAGGGAGCGCAGTTGGGGGCTCTGATAGGGCTGTTATACTTCCAGAGCCTGCGTTCCTTGACGGCCTGCTAGAGTCCCGAAGCAGCAGTGAATCTGCAGGTAATGCTTGAGCGGCAATCCGAGTTGTGCTTGGGCGGTCCTGCATTTGAAATGCAGTTTGTGGGTGAAGTGTTTCTGGAGATTGCTTGCCCCACTCTCTGCTTGTTTGTGTTGTCGCTCACCTAGGTGTCTGCAAAGGAGGGAGGAGAGCGTGAAGGACGCGAGGCTGCTGCAACACAGACTGATTTTCAGTGTGACGGACAGGTGAGGAGCTGTGTTGAAGAGCTGTGGAGATGTTAGCCTAGAGCGAGGTGTTATTCCCAAAAGAGCGCAGGCGGAAGACCGCAGAGAGTAGCAGATGTGAAATATACTTTAGATGTATATTATCTTGGGGCTCGCTCTGAAGAAGGCTGTTGTGAGTGAAAAGAAGAAGGTAGTGCATGCTCCTGCCCTTTTTGTGAGGCTCACGGCACAATCTTTCCTCAGGCGATGGGCGCAGAGCTGCCGGCGGAGGTTGCTGATGCTCCTGGAAAGCAGTTGCTTCCAGAAGGTTCACTTGAAGTTCCAAAGGTTTCCTGCGGTGAGCTGCAGGGAGACAAGTTGCGGTTGCAAGAGGAACTGGCCAGGGTGAAAGCCAAGGTAGGCAAAGCCTGTAGCGGCCTGCATGACTGTGAGGAGGTGTTTTTCCCCTGTAAACGATGGGGAAAAGCCCTTGTTGAGGCTGTAGGGTAGTAGTGCAGTGGTGTCCCTTCTGTTGCCTTCCCTTCTTCCCGCCGCTGCCCCATGGTGGCAAACAGACCAAGCGCGTCAGGGAGCTGCCCTTTCAAGCGTGAGGGGCCAAGCAGTGTGTTGGGAGCAGCCTCCTGGTGGGTAGGTGTGACCCAAGCAGTTTGTTGTCTCTCCGAACCCGCCTGAGCTTTGAGGTGGACCTGAAGGTGACAGTGGGTGAGCTCCGGGTGCCCTGAGAGTGCTGCGTGTTTTCCTGTGGAGGCAGCTGTACTCTTTGTCTATATTTGGCTGTGTGTGTAGAGCTTTGGTTCCTTCTTTGTAGCTGGTCAAATGCCTGCGAAGGTGACAGTCTGTGTTCTGGGGGGGGTGCAGCTCTTGAAGGGGTGCGATCCTTCTTCATGGTTTGCGCTCGCACACGCAGCGCTGGTTGCTAGGTGGGGTTTTTGCGCTGTGTACGGGAAGCAGCATGTCAGGCAGGTGCTGTGACTTGTCCTGTTCCCTGACTGTAGGAGGAACTTGACCTCCTAACCTAGCTGCCCGGAGAAGGCTGTGGGTTGACCCTAGTGCTGAGCTTTTTCTGTAGAAAACATCTTGGCCATCTTGTGGCTGCATAATGCAAATGTGCCGCAAAGTGCTATAGTTGCTGCAGGGCCCTGGGGATGAACCTGTAGTTAGTAAGCATTAGGATCCCGAAATGCTAATTCACTTCCAAGTTGTTTTTGGAGGCGTTCAGAGCTACTGACTTGCTTTCCGTTCACTACGCCCACCGCTGCCACCAACACAAGTACGGAGTTGAAGGAAGGAGTGTAGGGACCGGCTTTCCACCAGTTGTGTAAGAATAAGGTATAGCAGCCTGGGCAGCGTTGGACTAGAAGTCTTTGTGATTGTGGTCGTTATCCTGGAGTTGGGAAGTGCCAGCAGGAGAAGGGAGAGCCTTTGCAGTAATGCTTCCCATGGGGGAGCAAGGAGCTGGATGCTAGGAGCGTCCCGAGTCATGGGAAGGAGTAGGATTGGTGTTGCAGCTGCGTTTGGTCAGCTGGTAGGAAATTGAGATGGGGATGGGAGAGGCCGGTATGAAAGCGGAAGGAGCAACGTGGTTCTGGAGAGTCGAAGCAGTGGAGTCGTCTGTCTGAAAGCGAAGCTGACTAGCGTGGGTCCTGGTTGTGGTTTTACAGTTGCAGGCGTTGGAAGAGCAGCGTGTTCAGGCTGAGCGTTGTGTTCAGGGTTTGAAGACGGCCCTGGCAGAGAAACAGAGGGAAGCGACAGCTTCTTCCCGGCAACTGCAAGACCTTCTGGAAGCCTCTTTGGGAGGCGTTAGCCTAAAAGACCTGGAGGAACGAGTGGGACGGTAAGGAAGTGGCACAGTGCAGCAAGGCTTTGCTTTGTGGGCTGGTGTAACAGCAACAGGATGGCCTTGTTGCATCTCAGCAAGTCAGTACACGATTTTGGGAGAGGCTTTTGCTTTGGACTGTGTGATTTGTCGCTGTTGTGCCAGTGTTGGTGCTCCTGTGGATTTCCATAACGAGGCCTGTGTTTCTTTTCAAGACTTGAACTGGAAAACGCCCGGCTGGAAGACACAGGGCAGCAGCAGGCAGCTAGACTCGAAGCTCTTCAGAAAGAGCTGCACGCCTCTGCCTCTGTAAGCTAGTCCTAGCCTTCCTGTTTCATGAGCTACTGTGCGCAGTTGTGTGTGTATGTATGCGGGGGCGTTTTTCGGAAGAGATTTTCCTGGGGAGCCTCGGGGAAATCATTCCCTGCAGGCTGCAGGCGATGGGCTGCTGTTGGTGCGCTCGCAGGCTTTCTGGTTTTGTGCGCTCCTCTGCTGAGTCTTACTTAACAGTGTTTGAGGTAAGGGTTTGGCACTTGTGCACCGGTGTGAATGGTTGCTGCTTTGTACCGGTGGTGGTGCTTAAGCCGTGTGGCAGCAGCACTTGAGCTGTTGCTGCCTTAAAGGCGTTCTGCAAGTGAACTTGTGGAACGTCCTTGGTGCCAAGCACGTCGTTGCCAAGTCTTAAGTGGCCTCCTCAGGCTGTGCCAAGAATTCCATTGCCCGCTGGTCGCTGAAGATCCCCCTGGAGCTTTAAATTAAGCTGTGCTCTGCCCGGATGGGGATACCTAATTACCGTTGGCTATTAGCGGAGGGCCTGAGGAAGGTGTTCTCCAGTGTGCGTGTTCTCACCTTTGCCCCCGTGAGCCCCTCGCTAGTAGCGGGTGGTCTTTGCTTTAGTGGGGGTGGGGGGGAGGGTGGTGTGGGGGAGAGAGGGGTGGCAGGCACCAGTTTCTGTCCCTCGGTCTTAGCCTGGGTGGTGGAAATATTGAAGTGCTGCAGTTGGCGTGGGATTCTGTCCGCTGGAGTTGTGGGGCCGGCCCTCGGCTAGCAGAGAGAGATGTCCTGCGGCACCTTTGTGAGGAAGGCTGTGCGCACCTAGTGCTTCTAGGTGCCGTGAGTGAGTCGTGTGTGCCATTTCTTCTTCCTGTCCGGAAAGCGTGAGAGCGGAAGAAGGCCAGGGAAGGAGCTGGCAGAGTGGAAACAACCCGCAGAAGCCCGCCTGGAGGAAGAAATGAAGAAAAACATTGCACTGCAGAAAGAATGCAACAGGTAACAGCCTTTGAGTACTTGTAAGAGCTGTCGAATGAGCGGGGAGTCAGGCGTTATGTACCTTGCCCCTGCGACTCCGAGTACGTATCTGTTGGTGAGCGAGCTCAAGGCTTGCGTTGGGTCTTGCAAGTGGCTTCTGTAGGGGAGCGTGCGGTTTTAGGTAGGTGGAAGTGCAGGCAGGAGGGCAGTTGTCCTGGGAAGAGAGGGAGGGCGGGAGGGCAGGAAGAAGTCGCTTGTGTCTTGTGCCTGTTGTCAGGCAGAGGGAGAAGCTTCATGGGAGCAGATGAAATGTTGACTGGGCAAGTGATGTGTGGGAGGGGAATGATGTGGGTGGGTGGGTTGGTGTGGTGTTTTGGCTTGGTGTCTTGTTCTGGAAGTGCTGGTCTGTCCGCCATGGTGCAAATGAAGTAAGCCCCGCACCGTATGCGTGGTGCTTAGGGAAGCGCATGCGTAAAGGCGGACTGTGCTTGGGCTTCCTACTTTACTTGCTAATGTGCTGTGCAGGTCGAAGAGGCTTCTGGAGAAAGCTATGAAGAAAGTGAGGGCGTACGAGAGGCGGGCGCGAGAGTCCCAGATGAATTTCCCGGGCGAAAGGGAGGACCCGTGTTCGGGAAGGGGCAGAGAAGTTGCTAAATTAAGAACAAAGGTGAGCTTTGGTTGGCTTGTTGTGGTGCTTGTTTTGGAAAGCTGTAAGATTCTTTTCCTGGCTGTTGGGTTGTGGTGTTAATTATGTGGTGGCCGTGTTTTGAAAAGAACGGCTGTCTCTTATGGTCCCTGAAAAAGCCTGTGTAATCCTTTGGGAAGTGAAGAGGCGTTGCGATAGCGGGGCACTTGTGAGCCTGGGTCTTTCTGGGCAAGAGCCCAGCTTGAAAGCTTGAGGCCCTGGCAGCATCTTTGAGGTCTGACAGATGAATTTGTGCTCTGGAAGACCGGTAAGTAGGACCATTATAAGCCTAACCACAGTATGAAAGGCAAGGACATTGGAAGCATAGGTGTGAGAGGTGTGGAAAAGGTGCGTTTCTGCAGAGAGAAGACGACGACGAGGAGGACGGCGGCAGAGTTTTAGTTGACCTTTGGGGCCTACTGAAACCCTGGCACTTCTTTGTTGATTGTCTTCTAAACTCAAACCTGTGTGTGTGCGTGTATGTAGAAAGAGATAATCATTTCTGTTTCCTTTTTCCTGAAGCTTCAGGTATACCACTGTAAACAAGTGAATACCTTGTGATTATTGTATATTGTTGTCAATATGATTACAGTTGTTATCGTTCCCGTTCATTAGTTCATTAAACTTGGTTACTTACCTGTTACAATAGTAAACTCATTCCTAAGGAGTAGGGACACCTACACTACCAGCCGACCCTGTTTAGTGTCGGGAGCCCGCCGAATTACCTTACCAGGGCAAAATGCCTCTCAACTGGTTCGGTCGTTCTGCGGAGGCCTCCCGGCACAAACGGACACGCTCGGTGGATTGTCACAGAACTGCGTACGCTTAGACCTCTGGGTCTGCTTAGGTGAGTGAGTCCTTTCCCTGTGTGCAGGTCCGTGAGCTGTGCCGCTCCCTGGAGGCAGAGCGGAGGAAGTCGAGGCAGCTAGAGAAAGCAAACGAAGGTGCGCGAGAAGAGTTGGCTTGGCTGCATGGGAGCCGTGACAAACTGCGGAAGAGCAAGCGGCAGCTGGAAGAAGAGGTGGTTGCGCTGAGGTGTCGCTTAGAGGCCAAGATGAGGGATCAGAGGCACAGAGAAGAGGATAAAAGGGAGATTGAACAAAAGGCTGGGCAAGAGCTAAGGCAAAAACTACAGGAAGTCAATCTCTTTCTGCAGGTGAGCTCCCTTACCGCTAGTACGCGCAGTCCGTTTGTGGCTCGTCATTCATTCTTTACTGTTGTCATTTCTCGGTATGTTCTGCTTGTGCCGGTCAGTGCTGTGGGGTCATGGGCTCGTTATAGCTTCCGGAGGTTGCTGAAGGGTGCGAGCTTGTTGGATGGTTGTCCTCAGGCATTCTGAGATGTGGTGAATAATCTTCTTTACGCACCTCGGTCACTGGCGAATCTGTAACAGCGCCAAGAAAGAGGAGAATTGCAAGTGGACTAGTGTCTTAGAGAGACAGAGGTGGCTTAGTACTAGCTCTGATTCAAAACAAAACAAAGCAAAGCAAAAAGTTGCGCTGAGAGCCGGTTCCTTTCTGAACCAAAAGGATGATGTAATGGGGTGCTTTTGGGTTTTGCCCTTGATTGTAGAGGGCAGTGAGGAGGCCCAGTTGGCTCCCTGGGTGAGGTTGTGCTCTTCAAAGTGGGTGTGTGAAAGTGACTGGGGGGAATGATCTCTTTTTCTTTCCTGGGGGTTGAAACTGCATTATCTGCTTCAGACACAGGCAGCCGCCCAGGACCGAGCGGAACAACTAAGAGCCGCTTCTGCAGCTTCCGCAGTAGGCCGACTGCAGCAGAGAGTTAGGCATTTAGAATATGAATTGGCTCTCACAAAACGCCTGCAGTGAGAGAGCGCTAACGAGAGGCTTGCGGAAGCTGCTGCTGCTGCGCAATGCTATGAGCCCTGCAGAAGCCACTCTCTGGCAACGAACTCGGTGGGCAGCGCTTCCTCTGTGACGGAGAGAGTGGAAGCTCATATGGCTGAGGTAAGGCATTGGGAATACCTGTTATTCTCAAGCTGAAAATGAGCATCCATTCCTAGCTCCACCGCACCCAATCTAGGAGTCTAAACACGCCTGCTGACCCTCAGAGCGCTGCAACCTCGGCAAAAGCTCTGGTCCGGGCGCGCCCCAGAATTAGCAGTCCGTGTGACGGCACGTTCCTCACAGCGTGGTGAGCAGCGTGCCCTGAGGTTTGGGAAGGGCATGCCGAGAGTGGGCAAGGGAGCACGTGATTCTTCACAAAACGCCGTGATCCGTTCCCCTCCTTTGCACAGAGTGGGGGTGTGGAGAAGCTCTCGAGTTGGGGATTGCTTTGTGAGACAGTTAATGCCATAGAGTAATGGGAATGCTGGGCCGTGGTGGACAAAGACTTTCTCTGTACTGGGGGTGATGTTTCCAGTGTTTATTCCCATGTTGCAGTTGGCTTGAGAAGCTAATGCTACAAGAATGTAGCTCCTGAGGCCTTAAGGGTATCTTGTCTGTACTTGCAGGTGCGGCGGGAATGGTCAAAAATATCGCTGAAGAACTTGAGCAAGGTAATCTGTCAGGATCTGTTAGCGGTGTTACCAAGGAAGAGGACGGTTCCTCCATTTTGAACACAACTACTGGAAAGCTGCCAAGCTCCTGTGCTAAGCACAGTTGTTTTCTACTAGTAAGCTTTCCAACCTAGAGCTCTGCGAGGCAACTTGCTGCTTATGCAAATAACAGTCGTACAGAGTCGTCTGCAGTTGCCTTTAGATCACAGAGAGGAAAAGCGGCCTATGCGCACGTTCAGCCCCTGCCCCCGAGCCCCGAGCAATTCCACCTCTTCAGGATAATTGTTTCTCCAGAGTTGTGGCTTGGCGGTGACTGGGCCTGTTGCAAAGCAGGTAGCCCCTGAGAGCAATTCGAATTCTTCTGTCCCAGTAGCCTTTACTCTCCTAGCGAGTGGCCAGCCGTTGCGCTAGAGCTCTTTCCGTTTGCTAGGACGGACACAAATCCGTGGCATTGAATCCGTTTGCATTGTGACTGGAGTTGCCTGTCTCCTGGGAGTAATAAGGTTTGTTTGCTTTGGGGACCTTTTCCTACTGCAACACTAACATAGGGCATTTTCTCCCCTCCCGCTCTCGCCCCGCCCCTTCCCCAGCAATGGCTGAGCTGAATGGCTGGATCGGCTGGAGCTTCTCCCTGGGCATCTACTGAAGGATCTTCAGAAAACGTAGACCAGGAGCCGCTTTCCAGGGCAACGCAAGAGTGCCGCGATGTTTTGACAGCCCCGTTCCAGAGAGCTAAGAGTGGTTATCCTGAGACTACTACCTCCTGACAGAGGGACTCGCGTTACCAGGCTGTGAGGAAAAGCAACCCTTGCCACTGTTTTTGTACGAGTGCAACAGTGCGGTGTAGCCAATAATAATAACGTGCGGTCTTTAACTGCAAGTATTGTGTTCCAACTGGGTATTTAATAAATGTTGTAATCTAGTAGGTGTCTCCGTTTTATTCTGTTCCCCTTCCTGACTTTGCCTGCCCTGCGCATATGCCTGTCCCCTCTGCTCGTGTCTCTTATGGAGTAGTACGTGTTGCATTGCTGCCAAATGGTGGATGCTGGTGGAAGTCTGGCCTGCTGCGGCACTTGCGGGCGAGGGCTGCGTTTTGTCCCAGGCTTGGAGTTGTTCAGCGCTAGGCAGCACGGACGATGGAAGTCATGTTTCTGAAGGCCTAGCCAGGCTTTCTTCCTGGGCAGGCGCTTAGCCCTTCTGCCTCGCGCTGGTCTGACCAAAAGTCACTTATGCAGACAGCTCCAGGCCTGAGGGCAGAGAGGCCGTTTGTCCAAGGGAGAGCTCTGCTCTGCTCTGCTCCCTCCAGCTGGCTTCCCAGCTGCTCCTTCAGCCTGTCCTGGCAGCCAGGCCAAGGGCCAGCATGCAGACTGTGTGTTTTTCCTCAGCGGGGGCTGGAAGCACGAGTGTGTGAAGACAGGGGCCTCGATCGTGCCCAGGTGCAGCCCTTGGCGGTTCCCCTTGTTGAACTTGACAAGGTGCCCGGTTGCCTCACGTCTCGCTCGTAGCGGGGCACTGGACTCTTGCTGCCTTTGAGAACGATGCTTCCTGTGGTCTGGGCAGAAGGGAGGGCGAGAGCTTCTGGTAGCCAGGAAAGGTTGCAAAGCCCGCCGGTCTGGAAGGCTGTTGCATCCGCTTGCAGTCTGCAAAGGGCAAAGGGGTTATGGAAGTTCTCTGCCCTGCAGCATGACTGGCAAAGCGGAACCGCTGTTCAGTGCTGGGCACTTGCTCTTCTCTCTGCAAAGCAAAAGCAGGTGCGGAACGCCTCTGAAGTGCCTTCGCTTTGGGTTGTCCTGTTGCCAAACTCTGAGAGGAACTGTTTTCCAGTGGTTCCCTGCCTGCTTCTGTCCTGCTGGGTGTCAGGGAGAGGTGAAAGTTCTTGGCCGCCGGAGAAGCAGCACTGAAATTCAGCGCTGGCATCTGGCATGACAGGAGCTGGTAGCGCTTACAAGGCGGGTACAAGGCAAAGTGCCGTCTGTTCTGGCCCCTGCACTAGAGGAGAGGGATGGAGCTACTGGAGCGAGTGCAGCGAAGGGCTACTAAGATGATTAAGGGACTGGAGTAGCTCTCATACGAGGAAAGGCTGAGAGAGCTGGGATTGTTCAGCCTGCAGAAGAGAAGACCGCGCATCAGTGTGTAGGCAGGATGCGAAGGGAGGGTGTAAAGAAGTCGGAGGCAGACTCTTCTCAGCGGTGCCTAGCGGTAGGACGAGGGGCAAGGGGCACAAACTGAAACACAGGCCGTCCTGTCTGAACAGGAGGAAAAAGTTCTTTGCTGTGAGGGGTGACTGAGCCCTGGAAGAGGTTGCCCAGAGAGCTTGTGGAGTCTCCGTCCTCGGAGATGTTCACAAGCCGTCTGGCTAGGGTCCTGGGCCAACTACTTGAGGTGATCCTGCTTGAGTAGGGGGGGGCTGGCCGAGACGATCTCCAGAGGTGCCTTCCAACCTCAAACGTCCTGTGGTTCTGTGACAAGCAGGAGAAGCGGGCGACCGGGCATCTAGTCAAGTTCGACAAGGGGAACTGTCCAGGGCTGCACCTGGGGACAAACAGCCCCTGTGCCCTGGGGCAGGCTGGGGGCTACTGCCAGGAAAGCAGCTGGGCAGAGGAAGGCCTGGGGGTGCAGGTGGGCAGCAAGGAGTCAGCAATGGTTAGAGAAAGAAATCGTAACCACGTTTTAATCGTTTTGACAATAACTTTCTGCCAAAGGGAGCAATCGCCCTCCAGCCTCTCGCTGTGGTCTCTGCTAACAGCTGGAGCGATCCGCTTTCGGTGAGAGTCGCTCACCTCGCCGCAGCGCGACTCGCGGCCACTTTGGCTCCCTCCGGCACTTGGGCTTCCTACGGCGCAGCCGCAGAGCTGGGAGCCCAGAAGGACCGGCACGCTCGCGGCCTGGCCGGGCAGCAGCCAGAGCAGCCAGCTGCGGGGGTCAACCTAAGCAGTCGCCGTCTCTTCAGGCGCAACGAGCTACTTCAGCCCTGCGAGCTCGGCCAAGCGCTCGCGACGCCCGCGCCCTTAGGGAAACAGTGGGAGCGCAGGTTTGCGAGGAGCACAGTGTCCCGCACCTGGAGCAGCAGCAGCATGAATTCTTCAGGGAAATGACGGCACAGCAGAGTAAGAGCTGGAGCTGGGGGCCGCCGGGGAGGGACCCCCAACAAAGACGTCCTTCGGCCGGCCACAGCCACCCGCCGCCGCCGCCGCCGCCGCCGCCCCCCCCCCCGGCCCGGCAGCGCCGCGAAGGAAGCGGCAGCTGCCCCCCGCCCGGCCGGGCCCGGCCCAGGTCCGCCCCCCGGCCCCGGGCCCGCCCCCGGGCCCGCCCCAGCCGCAGCCCCGCTCCCTCACTGCACAGCCCCGCCCCCTCGCCACCGCCCCCTCCACGCGTCACCCCGCCGCCCTGTGACGCCCCTCCGCCGCGCCCTCGCCGCGGCTGTTGCGCACGCGCGGCGCGCCCGCCACCGCCTGCGGAGCCGGTGGTCCTCGGTGCTGTCGCCGCCGTGTGCCTCGCTGCCAGCGTGGCTGCGTCGCTGTCCTCGGCCGGCGCCTCTGCCCCCGGCCCGGGGGCTCCGAGCTCGCCGGGGCTCAGCCCCGCAGCAGCTGGCCCGGGCTGCGGCCCCTGCTCGGGGCTGTCCGCCGCCCGCGTCCCCGCCGCAGCATGAAGAGGCTCTTGGGGCTCTTCGGCCAGGGCCAGGGGCAGCCGCCTTCTCCGTCGCCGTCGCGGTGGGCGTGCGGCGGCAGCGCACCCGTGCGCTGCGTCGGCGCTGCCTACGAGCTCCGGGAGAAGGAGCTGGGCAAGCTGCACCGCGCAGCCGCCAGCGGCGACCTGGCGCGGGTGCGGCGGCGGCGGTGGCTGCCGAGAGTCGGCCTCGACGGGCGGGACAAGGCGAAGCGGTGAGGGGCGGCGGGGGGGCGGCGGGGCGGCGCGGGGAGGGGGCGGCGTCGGCGTGAGGGGCGGCGGCGAGGGTCGGGCTGCTGCGGCGGTGCTGGCGGGGGCGGCGGGCGGCGGGGGCGTTGGCTGGTGGGTTGGAGCTGGCCTGCAGCTGGCAGGAGCGCCTTTGTGCCGGGAAGGCAGGGCCGTTTGCTTGGGCTGGCGAGGGAGTGCGGGAGGGCAGTCGGCCTTGCGCGCGCGGGGTGGGCTCGGGGCTCGGGGCTCGGAGGCCGGTTGCGTGTGTGGCCAGGCCGGAGCGGGACTTTGTTGCTGGGAGCGTGACAGGGTCGAGGGGGAAGGTTTCTGCTGTCGGGTTTGGTAGGTGTTGTGGAGGGCCCTTGGGAGCGAGCGCGTGCTGGTGCTTGCTGCAGCAGTAAGGCCGGGAAGAGGCCAGAGGGCGCGACTTCCCGGCAAGGCCAGCAGCGAGGGGATGTTCTGGTGTTATAAAAGGCACGTGCTGGGCCTGCGGCCTGCTGCTGTGGCGTGAGTGGTCCTGGCAGCAGGTGGAGGTTGCCTTGCCGTAGGCTGGAGGTGCGCAAGCCTTGCTCTTGCTTGCTGGGCTGCGTGCGTAGTGGTGTTGGAGGCAGGGAGGAGGTGCCGGGGCGGAGGGCAGCAGTTTCAGAGCGGAAGCCGGAGGCTGTCTGGGAGAAATGGGGGGCGTGGGCGCAGGGATGCACGCGCAGGGAAGGGAGCGCGGAGCTGAGGCAACGTTGTCTTCCTAAGTGGGGGCTGGGGCTGGGGCTGGGGCGGGGAGGGGCTTTTTCCTAGCCCCGGCGTCTCGGGCTTTGGGTGTGCAGCGGTCAGCCGCGTGACGTGGGCAGGCGTGGTCTCTTCAGCTGTCTGGCCTGCGCTAAGGTAACATGCTCAATTTTTAGGACACCTCTGCATCTGGCTTGCGCTAACGGACATGCGGAGGTTGTCTTGTACTTAGTAGAGAGGAAGTGCAAGCTAAATCCTCGTGACAACTTCAAGAGATCGCCACTGATGAAGGTACGTGGGTGCTGCGGTAGGCAGGGCTTCTAAATTGCGCCCTGAGCGATGCAGCTCTTGGGTGATTCTGGAGGTAGGTCTGGGTGGAGCTTGTGGTGCGCTGGGCGCTGGCTAGGCGTGCGTTGCCTAATGTTTGGGCGCGTTGTTGTTGTCCGAGGTCGGCAAGCTGTGGGAATTCTGCCAGAGGGAAGCGTAATTGCTGGCAACATTTCCTTGTTTCCCGTGTGGTTGGCAGGCAGTGCAGTGCCAGCACGAAGGCTGCGTCGCCATTCTGCTAGCGCATGGCGCCGACGCTAACCTTGCGGATGCTAACGGCAACACTGCCCTTCACCTGGCTGCCCTTGCTCCTAACACCTGCCTAGCAGGGCAGTTACTGGCGCACAACGCCCATCTTGATGCGCAGAATAAGGTAAGCGTGGAATTTGGGTCAGGCCGCTCCTGAGAAGAAAAAGTTGCTTTGCTTCTCTGGGTTTTTCTAACTGGAGAGGGGCGTTATGCTTTCAGATGGGATACACGCCCCTTTCTCTGGCCGTGTCCGCGCATCACGTAGAGATGGTGGAGTTCCTGCTTAGCAAAGGAGCCGACGTGCACGCTCGAGATCAGTCGGAAAGGTGAAGGGTTTGTCAAGACGGGGCGTGGGTCTCCTGAGCATTGGTGAAGTTTGCCTGGTCTGGCCGGGTAGCCGAGGGTGCTTAGCGGGGGAGACGTTTGGCCCAGGGACGTGCTGCGGCCCCTTGCAACCCGAGTTCTCGTGGGCTTCCGTGTGGTTGGCCTTGCTTTCCTCCTGCCTGTAGGAAAGGGGGAGGTGTAATTGTTTTGGGAGCAAATAGGGATGAAAGGAACGCCAGTGAAACGTCGGTGTCTCCTGATAGCTTTTGTCTCGTCTTGTGGCTGCTTTAGGACCCCTCTGATGCTTGCTGCCTCTGCTGGGGACGTGAGCATGATAGAAGTTCTTCTTGGCTATGGTGCTGACCTTTGCCAGAAAGACGTTCTTGGATGGACAGCGGAGGCTTATGCTAGGAGGTGTGGACACACTGGGTAAGTGCTTTAGGTCACGGTGAGAGTCGCTAGGCGGTCCGAATGTCCGTGTTGGTGTACGGACGTGTTTGGTAAGAGGCGCAAGGTTTAATGATGCGTGGAGACCTTTGTTGAAGGTGGGCTCAGTGGAATCTTCCGGGACGTAGCGTTCCCTGTGTCAAGTGTGAGTTGGGGAGTTGAGGAAAGCTTCCACCGCAAATCGTCTTGTTTGGTAAGTGGTGTTATGCAAGGATGTAGTTGATTATAGTGACAGTATTCCCTTTCTTTCCGCACCTACCTAGTGTTAGTGAACAGCTGGCCGACCGCGCAGCCGAGAAAAACGTGGGAGAAGCTTCTGCAGGCAGCGCAGAAAGCACGCCAGTGCTTAGCACTCGTTGCGAGGCAGGAGCTGCTGCGTTTGCGTTGGGCACACCTGCTGCGGACAGAGGAGGTAGGAGGCTTAACTGTGGAGGAGCTGAGGAGGAGAATGCCTACGGCCTTTTCTTGTGGTGGCTTGTATTGCAGCTTGGCAGGGTTCCGTCCCTCTTGCCTGTTGAGTACCCTTGCTAGGGACGGAGTAGAGACGCGCTGGTGATCCTCCTCCGTGAGGCTAGTCCTTTGGTTTTGAGGCTGTCTTTTGGTTTTGGGGGTGTTGGGTGGGAGGCTGGGTAGAGCAGGAAATACAGCGTAGTCTCTGGCATTTTGAAGCACAGGTTGGCGGGGGTGGGGGTAGAGGCAAAGAGAGCACGAGAGAGAGACCGATCTCTGCCTGTGTGGTATGAAGAGCTCGGCAGTTGGTTTCCTTCTTGTCCTGTTCAATCGCTACCAGCATTTGCTCGCTGCCTGCTCACATAGCATATTCGTGCCATGGCAGGTTTGAGGTTTGGAACGTTCGAAGGAAAGACAAGGGCAGTGTGGAATTCTTGTCCTTTTTTATTTTGCGGGGGGTGGGGGGGTGGGGGGGGGCAGCGAGAATTGAGTAGGATGGGAGAAATTGGTGGTTTGGGGCATGCTTTCGTTCATGCTGTCTGGCATGACTGTTTCACTCTAGTATGGCCTGTAGAATTGTCCGTGTAACATGCTTGTCTGCATTGCTGAAAGTCGAAGGTCCGACATGCTAAGAATTAATCCTGTCAATTCATATTTGAACAGTGAGAGGTGGCTTTTCCCACGAATACTTCACGAGGTGAGACTCGAGCAGTAGCTTTTGCCAACGACCTTAACCTGCCGAAAAAGAGGGGAGATTTGAGCGAGACGGTCCTTCTTGCCTTTGCCTTTGCCTTTGCCTTTGCCTTTGCCTTTGCCTTTGCCTTTGCCTTTGCCTTTGCCTTTGCCTTTGCCTTTGCCTTTGCCTTTGAAGAGTGTTGGAGGCAGAGGAGAGCGATGACAGCTGTCCTGCTTCTGAGGAAGAAAAAAGCAGTTTAGCTGCCAAGGTAAAGTGCCTGCAGAAGGAGAACTGCCCGTGGAGCGACTCATTTGCAGGGCAGAGCTGTCTAGATTTGGGCAAAAGCGCGTGTCCAGGCAGGGTTGTTTTCTCCTGCCCCGTGGTCTCCTGCCTGCCAGTCTTTCAGCTGCGGTGAGCTGTTTGCTCCAAGCCTTGTAGCCGTCCGTGGCAGAGCATGCAGCAGGCTTGCGGTTGCGGGTGGGAAGAGCAGTAGGGGACAAGAAAAGCGACCGCATGGTTTTCTTCACCTGAGTCAGAGTTCTCGTCCCAAAGTTGATCAGCCTCTAGATGGCCTGTTCTTTTGTCCTCCAAGCCTTGCTCTTTGTTTCCAGTAACTTTGGTGATAGAATTCAGGCTGATATGGGGAAAAGGGCACTTGCTGTTCAAGATCTGCTGAAATGCTTCGTCTCCTGGCTCTCCTCTCTTTCGTCCTTGCCAGGTTGCTGAAGAGTGCTTGGGGGCGGGGGGAGTGGCTCAAGAGGGTCTTTTTTTCTCCTGGGGGATGGCATAGCGGTCTTGCATGGGATCTCACACCACCTGTTTCCCCTTCCTTTTGTTTCTTTTGTTTTGTTTTGGTTTGTTTTTCAGTTGAGGTGTGTGGCATTGGGGCTGTGCCATGATGAAGAAGCTGAAGAAGCCGAGTGTGGTGCAGGAGCGCACCCCGTAGTGCTGGAGATGCAGGCATGTTTATTTGCAAGCTGGTTGCCCTTGTCTCAGTGGCCTGTCAGAGACTGTGGCAGCTGTTGTGTGAGAAGAGCTAGTGTGGCATAGTAAGATGTGATGGTGGTTGGAGGAGTGAAAGTGAGGAAAGAGGGGGAGGTGAGACTACGGTAGTTTGAGAAGCAGGCAGCTGGTGGTCCCGTGAGCCCAAGGGAGGGGGAAAGGGTGTGTGTGCTGCTGGATAAGGTAACGTAGGTGAAGGCAGAGCCTGACTGTGTGTGGGCAGTGCTTCTCGGGGGGCTTTATGGAATGGGAGCAGGACGTTTGTGACATTAGGTATTGCTGTGTCCATAAGGACATCTGCAGGCCTTGTAAAAGAGGAGCGAGAAGGTTTTGCTCTGTGGCTCGAGAGAGGCGAAGTATTTGGCAAAGTGTGAATGGCCTGGGCAGAGGCTGCTGTCGTGGGTGTGGCAGCAAGTGGCCTTTGAGTTGGATTTCTCGAGTGCTACTGAAAGAGAGAAGGTTCTGGTTCTGTGCGTGCTTGGAAGGGTTGCTGCTGCTTTGCCAGGTTATGCAGTGAAAGGAGCGTGTTTGGGACCGTGCAGCCAAGTACTAAGGACAGCAGCAGAGTGGGCGTAGGCTTGGAGGGAGCGCAGTTGGGGGTTGGAGAGTGGAAGTGAGGGCCCAGGGGGAGGTTTGCCTCAGGTTGTTGGAGAAGCAGGCAGCTGTCGGTCTTTGTTGGTGCAGAGGAGGGGGGAAGGATGTGTGTGCTGCTGAGTATTGCCGTGTAGGGGAAGCTGGAGTGCGGGTAGTGCTTCTCAGGGGCTTTAGGGAAAGGGAGCAGGGCGTTTGTGAGCTTAGGCATTGCCGTCCCTTCAACTACGTTCTCCTGGAGGCTGCTTGTTTCTGTTCTTTCTAAGCGTGCGGGCCGATCTCTTTTAGGACGACTCACCGGAAAGGAAGGGAGAGGAGGCTCCTGGTGGTGCCCAAGTGGCGGCTGCTGCAGGAGCCCCTGCTGGTGTGAGAGGTGAGTTTCTACACATGGAGGGGCTTTGTTTCTTTGCTCTTTGGGCTGGGTGAATGAAGTGAAATGGCGATCTGCCTGTGCGAGGGTAGAGCACGCAGGTAGGCGCTGGGCAGGCAATGGCGGGGAGGGGGGAAGGGAACGTAGCTGGAGGGAGATGTTTTGTGGTAGTGCTAGGGAAGGAGGGTTGTTTCTTGGTGCCTTCCTGCGGGTGGGAGGGTGTTTGGCTAGTGCTTTGCGGGTTGCTCCTGTAGCGTGCCGAGGGATTGTGAAGGGCCAACTCTGGAGCTGCAGTTTGGAGGGGAGATGCCGGCAGAGCTGCGTAGTCGGCGACTGTGGCATGGCAGAGCCTTGTTTGGATGCTGGCCGAGCATGTGTTGGGCGTTCTTGGTAGGGGCGTGAGCTGTGCTGCTGGGCTTGGGCATGCGGTGCTGGCAAGAAGGCGGCAGGAAGTGGCGATAGCGTGGTGGTGCGGCTGGGGGTGCAGGCGGCCTTAAATGACGCTGCTTTGTTTTTCCTCGGGAGTGGAACCGTTTGGTGTGTCCTGGGCGCAGGGCTTGCGTGCTGGAGGAGAGCAGGAGAGGGAAAGAAGGAGCGGTGGTGTGTCATTTGTGGCTTCCTTTGCAGGTGTTCCGTCGGCCGCAGGAGCGGAGCAGGAGGACGAGAGCGACTCTCCCTGGGATTCCGAGGTGCTTTGTGTGAGGGGCGCGGTGGGTTGCCCGTGGGGGGAAGTGGGCGGGAGCTTGCCTTGGACGTGGGCCCTAGCAGGGATGAGGCTCAGTTGCCGCTTGTGGTGGCTGCGCCACAGGTTTGTTCCTGTGAACTGGAGCAGCCTGTGCTCCGTGCAAGCGGTTTGGCGAGGACTGTGCCTAAGTGGGGTGTGCTAATGTCGTGGGTGTGGCAGCAAGTGGCCTTTGAGTTGGATTTCTCGAGTGCTACTGAAAGAGAGAAGGTTCTGGTTCTGTGCGTGCTTGGAAGGGTTGCTGCTGCTTTGCCAGGTTATGCAGTGAAAGGAGCGTGTTTGGGACCGTGCAGCCAAGTACTAAGGACAGCAGCAGAGTGGGCGTAGGCTTGGAGGGAGCGCAGTTGGGGGTTGGAGAGTGGAAGTGAGGGCCCAGGGGGAGGTTTGCCTCAGGTTGTTGGAGAAGCAGGCAGCTGTCGGTCTTTGTTGGTGCAGAGGAGGGGGGAAGGATGTGTGTGCTGCTGAGTATTGCCGTGTAGGGGAAGCTGGAGTGCGGGTAGTGCTTCTCAGGGGCTTTAGGGAAAGGGAGCAGGGCGTTTGTGAGCTTAGGCATTGCCGTCCCTTCAACTACGTTCTCCTGGAGGCTGCTTGTTTCTGTTCTTTCTAAGCGTGCGGGCCGATCTCTTTTAGGACGACTCACCGGAAAGGAAGGGAGAGGAGGCTCCTGGTGGTGCCCAAGTGGCGGCTGCTGCAGGAGCCCCTGCTGGTGTGAGAGGTGAGTTTCTACACATGGAGGGGCTTTGTTTCTTTGCTCTTTGGGCTGGGTGAATGAAGTGAAATGGCGATCTGCCTGTGCGAGGGTAGAGCACGCAGGTAGGCGCTGGGCAGGCAATGGCGGGGAGGGGGGAAGGGAACGTAGCTGGAGGGAGATGTTTTGTGGTAGTGCTAGGGAAGGAGGGTTGTTTCTTGGTGCCTTCCTGCGGGTGGGAGGGTGTTTGGCTAGTGCTTTGCGGGTTGCTCCTGTAGCGTGCCGAGGGATTGTGAAGGGCCAACTCTGGAGCTGCAGTTTGGAGGGGAGATGCCGGCAGAGCTGCGTAGTCGGCGACTGTGGCATGGCAGAGCCTTGTTTGGATGCTGGCCGAGCATGTGTTGGGCGTTCTTGGTAGGGGCGTGAGCTGTGCTGCTGGGCTTGGGCATGTGGTGCTGGCAAGAAGGCGGCAGGAAGTGGCGATAGCGTGGTGGTGCGGCTGGGGGTGCAGGCGGCCTTAAATGACGCTGCTTTGTTTTTCCTCGGGAGTGGAACCGTTTGGTGTGTCCTGGGCGCAGGGCTTGCGTGCTGGAGGAGAGCAGGAGAGGGAAAGAAGGAGCGGTGGTGTGTCATTTGTGGCTTCCTTTGCAGGTGTTCCGTCGGCCGCAGGAGCGGAGCAGGAGGACGAGAGCGACTCTCCCTGGGATTCCGAGGTGCTTTGTGTGAGGGGCGCGGTGGGTTGCCCGTGGGGGGAAGTGGGCGGGAGCTTGCCTTGGACGTGGGCCCTAGCAGGGATGAGGCTCAGTTGCCGCTTGTGGTGGCTGCGCCACAGGTTTGTTCCTGTGAACTGGAGCAGCCTGTGCTCCGTGCAAGCGGTTTGGCGAGGACTGTGCCTAAGTGGGGTGTGCTAATGTCGTGGGTGTGGCAGCAAGTGGCCTTTGAGTTGGATTTCTCGAGTGCTACTGAAAGAGAGAAGGTTCTGGTTCTGTGCGTGCTTGGAAGGGTTGCTGCTGCTTTGCCAGGTTATGCAGTGAAAGGAGCGTGTTTGGGACCGTGCAGCCAAGTACTAAGGACAGCAGCAGAGTGGGCGTAGGCTTGGAGGGAGCGCAGTTGGGGGTTGGAGAGTGGAAGTGAGGGCCCAGGGGGAGGTTTGCCTCAGGTTGTTGGAGAAGCAGGCAGCTGTCGGTCTTTGTTGGTGCAGAGGAGGGGGGAAGGATGTGTGTGCTGCTGAGTATTGCCGTGTAGGGGAAGCTGGAGTGCGGGTAGTGCTTCTCAGGGGCTTTAGGGAAAGGGAGCAGGGCGTTTGTGAGCTTAGGCATTGCCGTCCCTTCAACTACGTTCTCCTGGAGGCTGCTTGTTTCTGTTCTTTCTAAGCGTGCGGGCCGATCTCTTTTAGGACGACTCACCGGAAAGGAAGGGAGAGGAGGCTCCTGGTGGTGCCCAAGTGGCGGCTGCTGCAGGAGCCCCTGCTGGTGTGAGAGGTGAGTTTCTACACATGGAGGGGCTTTGTTTCTTTGCTCTTTGGGCTGGGTGAATGAAGTGAAATGGCGATCTGCCTGTGCGAGGGTAGAGCACGCAGGTAGGCGCTGGGCAGGCAATGGCGGGGAGGGGGGAAGGGAACGTAGCTGGAGGGAGATGTTTTGTGGTAGTGCTAGGGAAGGAGGGTTGTTTCTTGGTGCCTTCCTGCGGGTGGGAGGGTGTTTGGCTAGTGCTTTGCGGGTCGCTCCTGTAGCGTGCCGAGGGATTGTGAAGGGCCAACTCTGGAGCTGCAGTTTGGAGGGGAGATGCCGGCAGAGCTGCGTAGTCGGCGACTGTGGCATGGCAGAGCCTTGTTTGGATGCTGGCCGAGCATGTGTTGGGCGTTCTTGGTAGGGGCGTGAGCTGTGCTGCTGGGCTTGGGCATGTGGTGCTGGCAAGAAGGCGGCAGGAAGTGGCGATAGCGTGGTGGTGCGGCTGGGGGTGCAGGCGGCCTTAAATGACGCTGCTTTGTTTTTCCTCGGGAGTGGAACCGTTTGGTGTGTCCTGGGCGCAGGGCTTGCGTGCTGGAGGAGAGCAGGAGAGGGAAAGAAGGAGCGGTGGTGTGTCATTTGTGGCTTCCTTTGCAGGTGTTCCGTCGGCCGCAGGAGCGGAGCAGGAGGACGAGAGCGACTCTCCCTGGGATTCCGAGGTGCTTTGTGTGAGGGGCGCGGTGGGTTGCCCGTGGGGGGAAGTGGGCGGGAGCTTGCCTTGGACGTGGGCCCTAGCAGGGATGAGGCTCAGTTGCCGCTTGTGGTGGCTGCGCCACAGGTTTGTTCCTGTGAACTGGAGCAGCCTGTGCTCCGTGCAAGCGGTTTGGCGAGGACTGTGCCTAAGTGGGGTGTGCTAATGTCGTGGGTGTGGCAGCAAGTGGCCTTTGAGTTGGATTTCTCGAGTGCTACTGAAAGAGAGAAGGTTCTGGTTCTGTGCGTGCTTGGAAGGGTTGCTGCTGCTTTGCCAGGTTATGCAGTGAAAGGAGCGTGTTTGGGACCGTGCAGCCAAGTACTAAGGACAGCAGCAGAGTGGGCGTAGGCTTGGAGGGAGCGCAGTTGGGGGTTGGAGAGTGGAAGTGAGGGCCCAGGGGGAGGTTTGCCTCAGGTTGTTGGAGAAGCAGGCAGCTGTCGGTCTTTGTTGGTGCAGAGGAGGGGGGAAGGATGTGTGTGCTGCTGAGTATTGCCGTGTAGGGGAAGCTGGAGTGCGGGTAGTGCTTCTCAGGGGCTTTAGGGAAAGGGAGCAGGGCGTTTGTGAGCTTAGGCATTGCCGTCCCTTCAACTACGTTCTCCTGGAGGCTGCTTGTTTCTGTTCTTTCTAAGCGTGCGGGCCGATCTCTTTTAGGACGACTCACCGGAAAGGAAGGGAGAGGAGGCTCCTGGTGGTGCCCAAGTGGCGGCTGCTGCAGGAGCCCCTGCTGGTGTGAGAGGTGAGTTTCTACACATGGAGGGGCTTTGTTTCTTTGCTCTTTGGGCTGGGTGAATGAAGTGAAATGGCGATCTGCCTGTGCGAGGGTAGAGCACGCAGGTAGGCGCTGGGCAGGCAATGGCGGGGAGGGGGGAAGGGAACGTAGCTGGAGGGAGATGTTTTGTGGTAGTGCTAGGGAAGGAGGGTTGTTTCTTGGTGCCTTCCTGCGGGTGGGAGGGTGTTTGGCTAGTGCTTTGCGGGTTGCTCCTGTAGCGTGCCGAGGGATTGTGAAGGGCCAACTCTGGAGCTGCAGTTTGGAGGGGAGATGCCGGCAGAGCTGCGTAGTCGGCGACTGTGGCATGGCAGAGCCTTGTTTGGATGCTGGCCGAGCATGTGTTGGGCGTTCTTGGTAGGGGCGTGAGCTGTGCTGCTGGGCTTGGGCATGTGGTGCTGGCAAGAAGGCGGCAGGAAGTGGCGATAGCGTGGTGGTGCGGCTGGGGGTGCAGGCGGCCTTAAATGACGCTGCTTTGTTTTTCCTCGGGAGTGGAACCGTTTGGTGTGTCCTGGGCGCAGGGCTTGCGTGCTGGAGGAGAGCAGGAGAGGGAAAGAAGGAGCGGTGGTGTGTCATTTGTGGCTTCCTTTGCAGGTGTTCCGTCGGCCGCAGGAGCGGAGCAGGAGGACGAGAGCGACTCTCCCTGGGATTCCGAGGTGCTTTGTGTGAGGGGCGCGGTGGGTTGCCCGTGGGGGGAAGTGGGCGGGAGCTTGCCTTGGACGTGGGCCCTAGCAGGGATGAGGCTCAGTTGCCGCTTGTGGTGGCTGCGCCACAGGTTTGTTCCTGTGAACTGGAGCAGCCTGTGCTCCGTGCAAGCGGTTTGGCGAGGACTGTGCCTAAGTGGGGTGTGCTAATGTCGTGGGTGTGGCAGCAAGTGGCCTTTGAGTTGGATTTCTCGAGTGCTACTGAAAGAGAGAAGGTTCTGGTTCTGTGCGTGCTTGGAAGGGTTGCTGCTGCTTTGCCAGGTTATGCAGTGAAAGGAGCGTGTTTGGGACCGTGCAGCCAAGTACTAAGGACAGCAGCAGAGTGGGCGTAGGCTTGGAGGGAGCGCAGTTGGGGGTTGGAGAGTGGAAGTGAGGGCCCAGGGGGAGGTTTGCCTCAGGTTGTTGGAGAAGCAGGCAGCTGTCGGTCTTTGTTGGTGCAGAGGAGGGGGGAAGGATGTGTGTGCTGCTGAGTATTGCCGTGTAGGGGAAGCTGGAGTGCGGGTAGTGCTTCTCAGGGGCTTTAGGGAAAGGGAGCAGGGCGTTTGTGAGCTTAGGCATTGCCGTCCCTTCAACTACGTTCTCCTGGAGGCTGCTTGTTTCTGTTCTTTCTAAGCGTGCGGGCCGATCTCTTTTAGGACGACTCACCGGAAAGGAAGGGAGAGGAGGCTCCTGGTGGTGCCCAAGTGGCGGCTGCTGCAGGAGCCCCTGCTGGTGTGAGAGGTGAGTTTCTACACATGGAGGGGCTTTGTTTCTTTGCTCTTTGGGCTGGGTGAATGAAGTGAAATGGCGATCTGCCTGTGCGAGGGTAGAGCACGCAGGTAGGCGCTGGGCAGGCAATGGCGGGGAGGGGGGAAGGGAACGTAGCTGGAGGGAGATGTTTTGTGGTAGTGCTAGGGAAGGAGGGTTGTTTCTTGGTGCCTTCCTGCGGGTGGGAGGGTGTTTGGCTAGTGCTTTGCGGGTTGCTCCTGTAGCGTGCCGAGGGATTGTGAAGGGCCAACTCTGGAGCTGCAGTTTGGAGGGGAGATGCCGGCAGAGCTGCGTAGTCGGCGACTGTGGCATGGCAGAGCCTTGTTTGGATGCTGGCCGAGCATGTGTTGGGCGTTCTTGGTAGGGGCGTGAGCTGTGCTGCTGGGCTTGGGCATGCGGTGCTGGCAAGAAGGCGGCAGGAAGTGGCGATAGCGTGGTGGTGCGGCTGGGGGTGCAGGCGGCCTTAAATGACACTGCTTTGTTTTTCCTCGGGAGTGGAACCGTTTGGTGTGTCCTGGGCGCAGGGCTTGCGTGCTGGAGGAGAGCAGGAGAGGGAAAGAAGGAGCGGTGGTGTGTCATTTGTGGCTTCCTTTGCAGGTGTTCCGTCGGCCGCAGGAGCGGAGCAGGAGGACGAGAGCGACTCTCCCTGGGATTCCGAGGTGCTTTGTGTGAGGGGCGCGGTGGGTTGCCCGTGGGGGGAAGTGGGCGGGAGCTTGCCTTGGACGTGGGCCCTAGCAGGGATGAGGCTCAGTTGCCGCTTGTGGTGGCTGCGCCACAGGTTTGTTCCTGTGAACTGGAGCAGCCTGTGCTCCGTGCAAGCGGTTTGGCGAGGACTGTGCCTAAGTGGGGTGTGCTAATGTCGTGGGTGTGGCAGCAAGTGGCCTTTGAGTTGGATTTCTCGAGTGCTACTGAAAGAGAGAAGGTTCTGGTTCTGTGCGTGCTTGGAAGGGTTGCTGCTGCTTTGCCAGGTTATGCAGTGAAAGGAGCGTGTTTGGGACCGTGCAGCCAAGTACTAAGGACAGCAGCAGAGTGGGCGTAGGCTTGGAGGGAGCGCAGTTGGGGGCTCTGATAGGGCTGTTATACTTCCAGAGCCTGCGTTCCTTGACGGCCTGCCAGAGTCCCGAAGCAGCAGTGAATCTGCAGGTAATGCTTGAGCGGCAATCCGAGTTGTGCTTGGGCGGTCCTGCATTTGAAATGCAGTTTGTGGGTGAAGTGTTTCTGGAGATTGCTTGCCCCACTCTCTGCTTGTTTGTGTTGTCGCTCACCTAGGTGTCTGCAAAGGAGGGAGGAGAGTGTGAAGGACGCGAGGCTGCTGCAACACAGACTGATTTTCAGTGTGACGGACAGGTGAGGAGCTGTGTTGAAGAGCTGTGGAGATGTTAGCCTAGAGCGAGGTGTTATTCCCAAAAGAGCGCAGGCGGAAGACCGCAGAGAGTAGCAGATGTGAAATATACTTTAGATGTATATTATCTTGGGGCTCGCTCTGAAGAAGGCTGTTGTGAGTGAAAAGAAGAAGGTAGTGCATGCTCCTGCCCTTTTTGTGAGGCTCACGGCACAATCTTTCCTCAGGCGATGGGCGCAGAGCTGCCGGCGGAGGTTGCTGATGCTCCTGGAAAGCAGTTGCTTCCAGAAGGTTCACTTGAAGTTCCAAAGGTTTCCTGCGGTGAGCTGCAGGGAGACAAGTTGCGGTTGCAAGAGGAACTGGCCAGGGTGAAAGCCAAGGTAGGCAAAGCCTGTAGCGGCCTGCATGACTGTGAGGAGGTGTTTTTCCCCTGTAAACGATGGGGAAAAGCCCTTGTTGAGGCTGTAGGGTAGTAGTGCAGTGGTGTCCCTTCTGTTGCCTTCCCTTCTTCCCGCCGCTGCCCCATGGTGGCAAACAGACCAAGCGCGTCAGGGAGCTGCCCTTTCAAGCGTGAGGGGCCAAGCAGTGTGTTGGGAGCAGCCTCCTGGTGGGTAGGTGTGACCCAAGCAGTTTGTTGTCTCTCCGAACCCGCCTGAGCTTTGAGGTGGACCTGAAGGTGACAGTGGGTGAGCTCCGGGTGCCCTGAGAGTGCTGCGTGTTTTCCTGTGGAGGCAGCTGTACTCTTTGTCTATATTTGGCTGTGTGTGTAGAGCTTTGGTTCCTTCTTTGTAGCTGGTCAAATGCCTGCGAAGGTGACAGTCTGTGTTCTGGGGGGGGTGCAGCTCTTGAAGGGGTGCGATCCTTCTTCATGGTTTGCGCTCGCACACGCAGCGCTGGTTGCTAGGTGGGGTTTTTGCGCTGTGTACGGGAAGCAGCATGTCAGGCAGGTGCTGTGACTTGTCCTGTTCCCTGACTGTAGGAGGAACTTGACCTCCTAACCTAGCTGCCCGGAGAAGGCTGTGGGTTGACCCTAGTGCTGAGCTTTTTCTGTAGAAAACATCTTGGCCATCTTGTGGCTGCATAATGCAAATGTGCCGCAAAGTGCTATAGTTGCTGCAGGGCCCTGGGGATGAACCTGTAGTTAGTAAGCATTAGGATCCCGAAATGCTAATTCACTTCCAAGTTGTTTTTGGAGGCGTTCAGAGCTACTGACTTGCTTTCCGTTCACTACGCCCACCGCTGCCACCAACACAAGTACGGAGTTGAAGGAAGGAGTGTAGGGACCGGCTTTCCACCAGTTGTGTAAGAATAAGGTATAGCAGCCTGGGCAGCGTTGGACTAGAAGTCTTTGTGATTGTGGTCGTTATCCTGGAGTTGGGAAGTGCCAGCAGGAGAAGGGAGAGCCTTTGCAGTAATGCTTCCCATGGGGGAGCAAGGAGCTGGATGCTAGGAGCGTCCCGAGTCATGGGAAGGAGTAGGATTGGTGTTGCAGCTGCGTTTGGTCAGCTGGTAGGAAATTGAGATGGGGATGGGAGAGGCCGGTATGAAAGTGGAAGGAGCAACGTGGTTCTGGAGAGTCGAAGCAGTGGAGTCGTCTGTCTGAAAGCGAAGCTGACTAGCGTGGGTCCTGGTTGTGGTTTTACAGTTGCAGGCGTTGGAAGAGCAGCGTGTTCAGGCTGAGCGTTGTGTTCAGGGTTTGAAGACGGCCCTGGCAGAGAAACAGAGGGAAGCGACAGCTTCTTCCCGGCAACTGCAAGACCTTCTGGAAGCCTCTTTGGGAGGCGTTAGCCTAAAAGACCTGGAGGAACGAGTGGGACGGTAAGGAAGTGGCACAGTGCAGCAAGGCTTTGCTTTGTGGGCTGGTGTAACAGCAACAGGATGGCCTTGTTGCATCTCAGCAAGTCAGTACACGATTTTGGGAGAGGCTTTTGCTTTGGACTGTGTGATTTGTCGCTGTTGTGCCAGTGTTGGTGCTCCTGTGGATTTCCATAACGAGGCCTGTGTTTCTTTTCAAGACTTGAACTGGAAAACGCCCGGCTGGAAGACACAGGGCAGCAGCAGGCAGCTAGACTCGAAGCTCTTCAGAAAGAGCTGCACGCCTCTGCCTCTGTAAGCTAGTCCTAGCCTTCCTGTTTCATGAGCTACTGTGCGCAGTTGTGTGTGTATGTATGCGGGGGCGTTTTTCGGAAGAGATTTTCCTGGGGAGCCTCGGGGAAATCATTCCCTGCAGGCTGCAGGCGATGGGCTGCTGTTGGTGCGCTCGCAGGCTTTCTGGTTTTGTGCGCTCCTCTGCTGAGTCTTACTTAACAGTGTTTGAGGTAAGGGTTTGGCACTTGTGCACCGGTGTGAATGGTTGCTGCTTTGTACCGGTGGTGGTGCTTAAGCCGTGTGGCAGCAGCACTTGAGCTGTTGCTGCCTTAAAGGCGTTCTGCAAGTGAACTTGTGGAACGTCCTTGGTGCCAAGCACGTCGTTGCCAAGTCTTAAGTGGCCTCCTCAGGCTGTGCCAAGAATTCCATTGCCCGCTGGTCGCTGAAGATCCCCCTGGAGCTTTAAATTAAGCTGTGCTCTGCCCGGATGGGGATACCTAATTACCGTTGGCTATTAGCGGAGGGCCTGAGGAAGGTGTTCTCCAGTGTGCGTGTTCTCACCTTTGCCCCCGTGAGCCCCTCGCTAGTAGCGGGTGGTCTTTGCTTTAGTGGGGGTGGGGGGGAGGGTGGTGTGGGGGAGAGAGGGGTGGCAGGCACCAGTTTCTGTCCCTCGGTCTTAGCCTGGGTGGTGGAAATATTGAAGTGCTGCAGTTGGCGTGGGATTCCGTCCGCTGGAGTTGTGGGGCCGGCCCTCGGCTAGCAGAGAGAGATGTCCTGCGGCACCTTTGTGAGGAAGGCTGTGCGCACCTAGTGCTTCTAGGTGCCGTGAGTGAGTCGTGTGTGCCATTTCTTCTTCCTGTCCGGAAAGCGTGAGAGCGGAAGAAGGCCAGGGAAGGAGCTGGCAGAGTGGAAACAACCCGCAGAAGCCCGCCTGGAGGAAGAAATGAAGAAAAACATTGCACTGCAGAAAGAATGCAACAGGTAACAGCCTTTGAGTACTTGTAAGAGCTGTCGAATGAGCGGGGAGTCAGGCGTTATGTACCTTGCCCCTGCGATTCCGAGTACGTATCTGTTGGTGAGCGAGCTCAAGGCTTGCGTTGGGTCTTGCAAGTGGCTTCTGTAGGGGAGCGTGCGGTTTTAGGTAGGTGGAAGTGCAGGCAGGAGGGCAGTTGTCCTGGGAAGAGAGGGAGGGCGGGAGGGCAGGAAGAAGTCTTGTGCCTGTTGTCAGGCAGAGGGAGAAGCTTCATGGGAGCAGATGAAATGTTGACTGGGCAAGTGATGTGTGGGAGGGGAATGATGTGGGTGGGTGGGTTGGTGTGGTGTTTTGGCTTGGTGTCTTGTTCTGGAAGTGCTGGTCTGTCCGCCATGGTGCAAATGAAGTAAGCCCCGCACCGTATGCGTGGTGCTTAGGGAAGCGCATGCGTAAAGGCGGACTGTGCTTGGGCTTCCTACTTTACTTGCTAATGTGCTGTGCAGGTCGAAGAGGCTTCTGGAGAAAGCTATGAAGAAAGTGAGGGCGTACGAGAGGCGGGCGCGAGAGTCCCAGATGAATTTCCCGGGCGAAAGGGAGGACCCGTGTTCGGGAAGGGGCAGAGAAGTTGCTAAATTAAGAACAAAGGTGAGCTTTGGTTGGCTTGTTGTGGTGCTTGTTTTGGAAAGCTGTAAGATTCTTTTCCTGGCTGTTGGGTTGTGGTGTTAATTATGTGGTGGCCGTGTTTTGAAAAGAACGGCTGTCTCTTACGGTCCCTGAAAAAGCCTGTGTAATCCTTTGGGAAGTGAAGAGGCGTTGCGATAGCGGGGCACTTGTGAGCCTGGGTCTTTCTGGGCGAGAGCCCAGCTTGAAAGCTTGAGGCCCTGGCAGCATCTTTGAGGTCTGACAGATGAATTTGTGCTCTGGAAGACCGGTAAGTAGGACCATTATAAGCCTAACCACAGTATGAAAGGCAAGGACATTGGAAGCATAGGTGTGAGAGGTGTGGAAAAGGTGCGTTTCTGCAGAGAGAAGACGACGACGAGGAGGACGGCGGCAGAGTTTTAGTTGACCTTTGGGGCCTACTGAAACCCTGGCACTTCTTTGTTGATTGTCTTCTAAACTCAAACCTGTGTGTGTGCGTGTATGTAGAAAGAGATAATCATTTCTGTTTCCTTTTTCCTGAAGCTTCAGGTATACCACTGTAAACAAGTGAATACCTTGTGATTATTGTATATTGTTGTCAATATGATTACAGTTGTTATCGTTCCCGTTCATTAGTTCATTAAACTTGGTTACTTACCTGTTACAATAGTAAACTCATTCCTAAGGAGTAGGGACACCTACACTACCAGCCGACCCTGTTTAGTGTCGGGAGCCCGCCGAATTACCTTACCAGGGCAAAATGCCTCTCAACTGGTTCGGTCGTTCTGCGGAGGCCTCCCGGCACAAACGGACACGCTCGGTGGATTGTCACAGAACTGCGTACGCTTAGACCTCTGGGTCTGCTTAGGTGAGTGAGTCCTTTCCCTGTGTGCAGGTCCGTGAGCTGTGCCGCTCCCTGGAGGCAGAGCGGAGGAAGTCGAGGCAGCTAGAGAAAGCAAACGAAGGTGCGCGAGAAGAGTTGGCTTGGCTGCATGGGAGCCGTGACAAACTGCGGAAGAGCAAGCGGCAGCTGGAAGAAGAGGTGGTTGCGCTGAGGTGTCGCTTAGAGGCCAAGATGAGGGATCAGAGGCACAGAGAAGAGGATAAAAGGGAGATTGAACAAAAGGCTGGGCAAGAGCTAAGGCAAAAACTACAGGAAGTCAATCTCTTTCTGCAGGTGAGCTCCCTTACCGCTAGTACGCGCAGTCCGTTTGTGGCTCGTCATTCATTCTTTACTGTTGTCATTTCTCGGTATGTTCTGCTTGTGCCGGTCAGTGCTGTGGGGTCATGGGCTCGTTATAGCTTCCGGAGGTTGCTGAAGGGTGCGAGCTTGTTGGATGGTTGTCCTCAGGCATTCTGAGATGTGGTGAATAATCTTCTTTACGCACCTCGGTCACTGGCGAATCTGTAACAGCGCCAAGAAAGAGGAGAATTGCAAGTGGACTAGTGTCTTAGAGAGACAGAGGTGGCTTAGTACTAGCTCTGATTCAAAACAAAACAAAGCAAAGCAAAAAGTTGCGCTGAGAGCCGGTTCCTTTCTGAACCAAAAGGATGATGTAATGGGGTGCTTTTGGGTTTTGCCCTTGATTGTAGAGGGCAGTGAGGAGGCCCAGTTGGCTCCCTGGGTGAGGTTGTGCTCTTCAAAGTGGGTGTGTGAAAGTGACTGGGGGGAATGATCTCTTTTTCTTTCCTGGGGGTTGAAACTGCATTATCTGCTTCAGACACAGGCAGCCGCCCAGGACCGAGCGGAACAACTAAGAGCCGCTTCTGCAGCTTCCGCAGTAGGCCGACTGCAGCAGAGAGTTAGGCATTTAGAATATGAATTGGCTCTCACAAAACGCCTGCAGTGAGAGAGCGCTAACGAGAGGCTTGCGGAAGCTGCTGCTGCTGCGCAATGCTATGAGCCCTGCAGAAGCCACTCTCTGGCAACGAACCCGGTGGGCAGCGCTTCCTCTGTGACGGAGAGAGTGGAAGCTCATATGGCTGAGGTAAGGCATTGGGAATACCTGTTATTCTCAAGCTGAAAATGAGCATCCATTCCTAGCTCCACCGCACCCAATCTAGGAGTCTAAACACGCCTGCTGACCCTCAGAGCGCTGCAACCTCGGCAAAAGCTCTGGTCCGGGCGCGCCCCAGAATTAGCAGTCCGTGTGACGGCACGTTCCTCACAGCGTGGTGAGCAGCGTGCCCTGAGGTTTGGGAAGGGCATGCCGAGAGTGGGCAAGGGAGCACGTGATTCTTCACAAAACGCCGTGATCCGTTCCCCTCCTTTGCACAGAGTGGGGGTGTGGAGAAGCTCTCGAGTTGGGGATTGCTTTGTGAGACAGTTAATGCCATAGAGTAATGGGAATGCTGGGCCGTGGTGGACAAAGACTTTCTCTGTACTGGGGGTGATGTTTCCAGTGTTTATTCCCATGTTGCAGTTGGCTTGAGAAGCTAATGCTACAAGAATGTAGCTCCTGAGGCCTTAAGGGTATCTTGTCTGTACAGGTGCAGGTGCGGCGGGAATGGTCAAAAATATCGCTGAAGAACTTGAGCAAGGTAATCTGTCAGGATCTGTTAGCGGTGTTACCAAGGAAGAGGACGGTTCCTCCATTTTGAACACAACTACTGGAAAGCTGCCAAGCTCCTGTGCTAAGCACAGTTGTTTTCTACTAGTAAGCTTTCCAACCTAGAGCTCTGCGAGGCAACTTGCTGCTTATGCAAATAACAGTCGTACAGAGTCGTCTGCAGTTGCCTTTAGATCACAGAGAGGAAAAGCGGCCTATGCGCACGTTCAGCCCCTGCCCCCGAGCCCCGAGCAATTCCACCTCTTCAGGATAATTGTTTCTCCAGAGTTGTGGCTTGGCGGTGACTGGGCCTGTTGCAAAGCAGGTAGCCCCTGAGAGCAATTCGAATTCTTCTGTCCCAGTAGCCTTTACTCTCCTAGCGAGTGGCCAGCCGTTGCGCTAGAGCTCTTTCCGTTTGCTAGGACGGACACAAATCCGTGGCATTGAATCCGTTTGCATTGTGACTGGAGTTGCCTGTCTCCTGGGAGTAATAAGGTTTGTTTGCTTTGGGGACCTTTTCCTACTGCAACACTAACATAGGGCATTTTCTCCCCTCCCGCTCTCGCCCCGCCCCTTCCCCAGCAATGGCTGAGCTGAATGGCTGGATCGGCTGGAGCTTCTCCCTGGGCATCTACTGAAGGATCTTCAGAAAACGTAGACCAGGAGCCGCTTTCCAGGGCAACGCAAGAGTGCCGCGATGTTTTGACAGCCCCGTTCCAGAGAGCTAAGAGTGGTTATCCTGAGACTACTACCTCCTGACAGAGGGACTCGCGTTACCAGGCTGTGAGGAAAAGCAACCCTTGCCACTGTTTTTGTACGAGTGCAACAGTGCGGTGTAGCCAATAATAATAACGTGCGGTCTTTAACTGCAAGTATTGTGTTCCAACTGGGTATTTAATAAATGTTGTAATCTAGTAGGTGTCTCCGTTTTATTCTGTTCCCCTTCCTGACTTTGCCTGCCCTGCGCATATGCCTGTCCCCTCTGCTCGTGTCTCTTATGGAGTAGTACGTGTTGCATTGCTGCCAAATGGTGGATGCTGGTGGAAGTCTGGCCTGCTGCGGCACTTGCGGGCGAGGGCTGCGTTTTGTCCCAGGCTTGGAGTTGTTCAGCGCTAGGCAGCACGGACGATGGAAGTCATGTTTCTGAAGGCCTAGCCAGGCTTTCTTCCTGGGCAGGCGCTTAGCCCTTCTGCCTCGCGCTGGTCTGGCCAAAAGTCACTTATGCAGACAGCTCCAGGCCTGAGGGCAGAGAGGCCGTTTGTCCAAGGGAGAGCTCTGCTCTGCTCTGCTCCCTCCAGCTGGCTTCCCAGCTGCTCCTTCAGCCTGTCCTGGCAGCCAGGCCAAGGGCCAGCATGCAGACTGTGTGTTTTTCCTCAGCGGGGGCTGGAAGCACGAGTGTGTGAAGACAGGGGCCTCGATCGTGCCCAGGTGCAGCCCTTGGCGGTTCCCCTTGTTGAACTTGACAAGGTGCCCGGTTGCCTCACGTCTCGCTCGTAGCGGGGCACTGGACTCTTGCTGCCTTTGAGAACGATGCTTCCTGTGGTCTGGGCAGAAGGGAGGGCGAGAGCTTCTGGTAGCCAGGAAAGGTTGCAAAGCCCGCCGGTCTGGAAGGCTGTTGCATCCGCTTGCAGTCTGCAAAGGGCAAAGGGGTTATGGAAGTTCTCTGCCCTGCAGCATGACTGGCAAAGCGGAACCGCTGTTCAGTGCTGGGCACTTGCTCTTCTCTCTGCAAAGCAAAAGCAGGTGCGGAACGCCTCTGAAGTGCCTTCGCTTTGGGTTGTCCTGTTGCCAAACTCTGAGAGGAACTGTTTTCCAGTGGTTCCCTGCCTGCTTCTGTCCTGCTGGGTGTCAGGGAGAGGTGAAAGTTCTTGGCCGCCGGAGAAGCAGCACTGAAATTCAGCGCTGGCATCTGGCATGACAGGAGCTGGTAGCGCTTACAAGGCGGGTACAAGGCAAAGTGCCGTCTGTTCTGGCCCCTGCACTAGAGGAGAGGGATGGAGCTACTGGAGCGAGTGCAGCGAAGGGCTACTAAGATGATTAAGGGACTGGAGTAGCTCTCATACGAGGAAAGGCTGAGAGAGCTGGGATTGTTCAGCCTGCAGAAGAGAAGACCGCGCATCAGTGTGTAGGCAGGATGCGAAGGGAGGGTGTAAAGAAGTCGGAGGCAGACTCTTCTCAGCGGTGCCTAGCGGTAGGACGAGGGGCAAGGGGCACAAACTGAAACACAGGCCGTCCTGTCTGAACAGGAGGAAAAAGTTCTTTGCTGTGAGGGGTGACTGAGCCCTGGAAGAGGTTGCCCAGAGAGCTTGTGGAGTCTCCGTCCTCGGAGATGTTCACAAGCCGTCTGGCTAGGGTCCTGGGCCAACTACTTGAGGTGATCCTGCTTGAGTAGGGGGGCTGGCCGAGACGATCTCCAGAGGTGCCTTCCAACCTCAAACGTCCTGTGGTTCTGTGACAAGCAGGAGAAGCGGGCGACCGGGCATCTAGTCAAGTTCGACAAGGGGAACTGTCCAGGGCTGCACCTGGGGACAAACAGCCCCTGTGCCCTGGGGCAGGCTGGGGGCTACTGCCAGGAAAGCAGCTGGGCAGAGGAAGGCCTGGGGGTGCAGGTGGGCAGCAAGGAGTCAGCAATGGTTAGAGAAAGAAATCGTAACCACGTTTTAATCGTTTTGACAATAACTTTCTGCCAAAGGGAGCAATCGCCCTCCAGCCTCTCGCTGTGGTCTCTGCTAACAGCTGGAGCGATCCGCTTTCGGTGAGAGTCGCTCACCTCGCCGCAGCGCGACTCGCGGCCACTTTGGCTCCCTCCGGCACTTGGGCTTCCTACGGCGCAGCTGCAGAGCTGGGAGCCCAGAAGGACCGGCACGCTCGCGGCCTGGCCGGGCAGCAGCCAGAGCAGCCAGCTGCGGGGGTCAACCTAAGCAGTCGCCGTCTCTTCAGGCGCAACGAGCTACTTCAGCCCTGCGAGCTCGGCCAAGCGCTCGCGACGCCCGCGCCCTTAGGGAAACAGTGGGAGCGCAGGTTTGCGAGGAGCACAGTGTCCCGCACCTGGAGCAGCAGCAGCATGAATTCTTCAGGGAAATGACGGCACAGCAGAGTAAGAGCTGGAGCTGGGGGCCGCCGGGGAGGGACCCCCAACAAAGACGTCCTTCGGCCGGCCACAGCCACCCGCCGCCGCCGCCGCCGCCGCCCCCCGGCCCGGCAGCGCCGCGAAGGAAGCGGCAGCTGCCCCCCGCCCGGCCGGGCCCGGCCCAGGTCCGCCCCCCGGCCCCGGGCCCGCCCCCGGGCCCGCCCCAGCCGCAGCCCCGCTCCCTCACTGCACAGCCCCGCCCCCTCGCCACCGCCCCCTCCACGCGTCACCCCGCCGCCCTGTGACGCCCCTCCGCCGCGCCCTCGCCGCGGCTGTTGCGCACGCGCGGCGCGCCCGCCACCGCCTGCGGAGCCGGTGGTCCTCGGTGCTGTCGCCGCCGTGTGCCTCGCTGCCAGCGTGGCTGCGTCGCTGTCCTCGGCCGGCGCCTCTGCCCCCGGCCCGGGGGCTCCGAGCTCGCCGGGGCTCAGCCCCGCAGCAGCTGGCCCGGGCTGCGGCCCCTGCTCGGGGCTGTCCGCCGCCCGCGTCCCCGCCACAGCATGAAGAGGCTCTTGGGGCTCTTCGGCCAGGGCCAGGGGCAGCCGCCTTCTCCGTCGCCGTCGCCGTCGCGGTGGGCGTGCGGCGGCAGCGCACCCGTGCGCTGCGTCGGCGCTGCCTACGAGCTCCGGGAGAAGGAGCTGGGCAAGCTGCACCGCGCAGCCGCCAGCGGCGACCTGGCGCGGGTGCGGCGGCGGCGGTGGCTGCCGAGAGTCGGCCTCGACGGGCGGGACAAGGCGAAGCGGTGAGGGGCGGCGGGGGGGCGGCGGGGCGGCGCGGGGAGGGGGCGGCGTCGGCGTGAGGGGCGGCGGCGAGGGTCGGGCTGCTGCGGCGGTGCTGGCGGGGGCGGCGGGCGGCGGGGGCGTTGGCTGGTGGGTTGGAGCTGGCCTGCAGCTGGCAGGAGCGCCTTTGTGCCGGGAAGGCAGGGCCGTTTGCTTGGGCTGGCGAGGGAGTGCGGGAGGGCAGTCGGCCTTGCGCGCGCGGGGTGGGCTCGGGGCTCGGGGCTCGGAGGCCGGTTGCGTGTGTGGCCAGGCCGGAGCGGGACTTTGTTGCTGGGAGCGTGACAGGGTCGAGGGGGAAGGTTTCTGCTGTCGGGTTTGGTAGGTGTTGTGGAGGGCCCTTGGGAGCGAGCGCGTGCTGGTGCTTGCTGCAGCAGTAAGGCCGGGAAGAGGCCAGAGGGCGCGACTTCCCGGCAAGGCCAGCAGCGAGGGGATGTTCTGGTGTTATAAAAGGCACGTGCTGGGCCTGCGGCCTGCTGCTGTGGCGTGAGTGGTCCTGGCAGCAGGTGGAGGTTGCCTTGCCGTAGGCTGGAGGTGCGCAAGCCTTGCTCTTGCTTGCTGGGCTGCGTGCGTAGTGGTGTTGGAGGCAGGGAGGAGGTGCCGGGGCGGAGGGCAGCAGTTTCAGAGCGGAAGCCGGAGGCTGTCTGGGAGAAATGGGGGGCGTGGGCGCAGGGATGCACGCGCAGGGAAGGGAGCGCGGAGCTGAGGCAACGTTGTCTTCCTAAGTGGGGGCTGGGGCTGGGGCTGGGGCTGGGGCGGGGAGGGGCTTTTTCCTAGCCCCGGCGTCTCGGGCTTTGGGTGTGCAGCGGTCAGCCGCGTGACATGGGCAGGCGTGGTCTCTTCAGCTGTCTGGCCTGCGCTAAGGTAACATGCTCAATTTTTAGGACACCTCTGCATCTGGCTTGCGCTAACGGACATGCGGAGGTTGTCTTGTACTTAGTAGAGAGGAAGTGCAAGCTAAATCCTCGTGACAACTTCAAGAGATCGCCACTGATGAAGGTACGTGGGTGCTGCGGTAGGCAGGGCTTCTAAATTGCGCCCTGAGCGATGCAGCTCTTGGGTGATTCTGGAGGTAGGTCTGGGTGGAGCTTGTGGTGCGCTGGGCGCTGGCTAGGCGTGCGTTGCCTAATGTTTGGGCGCGTTGTTGTTGTCCGAGGTCGGCAAGCTGTGGGAATTCTGCCAGAGGGAAGCGTAATTGCTGGCAACGTTTCCTTGTTTCCCGTGTGGTTGGCAGGCAGTGCAGTGCCAGCACGAAGGCTGCGTCGCCATTCTGCTAGCGCATGGCGCCGACGCTAACCTTGCGGATGCTAACGGCAACACTGCCCTTCACCTGGCTGCCCTTGCTCCTAACACCTGCCTAGCAGGGCAGTTACTGGCGCACAACGCCCATCTTGATGCGCAGAATAAGGTAAGCGTGGAATTTGGGTCAGGCCGCTCCTGAGAAGAAAAAGTTGCTTTGCTTCTCTGGGTTTTTCTAACTGGAGAGGGGCGTTATGCTTTCAGATGGGATACACGCCCCTTTCTCTGGCCGTGTCCGCGCATCACGTAGAGATGGTGGAGTTCCTGCTTAGCAAAGGAGCCGACGTGCACGCTCGAGATCAGTCGGAAAGGTGAAGGGTTTGTCAAGACGGGGCGTGGGTCTCCTGAGCATTGGTGAAGTTTGCCTGGTCTGGCCGGGTAGCCGAGGGTGCTTAGCGGGGGAGACGTTTGGCCCAGGGACGTGCTGCGGCCCCTTGCAACCCGAGTTCTCGTGGGCTTCCGTGTGGTTGGCCTTGCTTTCCTCCTGCCTGTAGGAAAGGGGGAGGTGTAATTGTTTTGGGAGCAAATAGGGATGAAAGGAACGCCAGTGAAACGTCGGTGTCTCCTGATAGCTTTTGTCTCGTCTTGTGGCTGCTTTAGGACCCCTCTGATGCTTGCTGCCTCTGCTGGGGACGTGAGCATGATAGAAGTTCTTCTTGGCTATGGTGCTGACCTTTGCCAGAAAGACGTTCTTGGATGGACAGCGGAGGCTTATGCTAGGAGGTGTGGACACACTGGGTAAGTGCTTTAGGTCACGGTGAGAGTCGCTAGGCGGTCCGAATGTCCGTGTTGGTGTACGGACGTGTTTGGTAAGAGGCGCAAGGTTTAATGATGCGTGGAGACCTTTGTTGAAGGTGGGCTCAGTGGAATCTTCCGGGACGTAGCGTTCCCTGTGTCAAGTGTGAGTTGGGGAGTTGAGGAAAGCTTCCACCGCAAATCGTCTTGTTTGGTAAGTGGTGTTATGCAAGGATGTAGTTGATTATAGTGACAGTATTCCCTTTCTTTCCGCACCTACCTAGTGTTAGTGAACAGCTGGCCGACCGCGCAGCCGAGAAAAACGTGGGAGAAGCTTCTGCAGGCAGCGCAGAAAGCACGCCAGTGCTTAGCACTCGTTGCGAGGCAGGAGCTGCTGCGTTTGCGTTGGGCACACCTGCTGCGGACAGAGGAGGTAGGAGGCTTAACTGTGGAGGAGCTGAGGAGGAGAATGCCTACGGCCTTTTCTTGTGGTGGCTTGTATTGAAGCTTGGCAGGGTTCCGTCCCTCTTGCCTGTTGAGTACCCTTGCTAGGGGCGGAATAGAGACGCGCTGGTGATCCTCCTCCGTGAGGCTAGTCCTTTGGTTTTGAGGCTGTCTTTTGGTTTTGGGGGTGTTGGGTGGGAGGCTGGGTAGAGCAGGAAATACAGCGTAGTCTCTGGCATTTTGAAGCACAGGTTGGCGGGGGTGGGGGTAGAGGCAAAGAGAGCACGAGAGAGAGACCGATCTCTGCCTGTGTGGTATGAAGAGCTCGGCAGTTGGTTTCCTTCTTGTCCTGTTCAATCGCTACCAGCATTTGCTCGCTGCCTGCTCACATAGCATATTCGTGCCATGGCAGGTTTGAGGTTTGGAACGTTCGAAGGAAAGACAAGGGCAGTGTGGAATTCTTGTCCTTTTTTATTTTGCGGGGGGTGGGGGGGTGGGGGGGGGCAGCGAGAATTGAGTAGGATGGGAGAAATTGGTGGTTTGGGGCATGCTTTCGTTCATGCTGTCTGGCATGACTGTTTCACTCTAGTATGGCCTGTAGAATTGTCCGTGTAACATGCTTGTCTGCATTGCTGAAAGTTGAAGGTCCGACATGCTAAGAATTAATCCTGTCAATTCATATTTGAACAGTGAGAGGTGGCTTTTCCCACGAATACTTCACGAGGTGAGACTCGAGCAGTAGCTTTTGCCAACGACCTTAACCTGCCGAAAAAGAGGGGAGATTTGAGCGAGACGGTCCTTCTTGCCTTTGCCTTTGCCTTTGCCTTTGCCTTTGCCTTTGCCTTTGAAGAGTGTTGGAGGCAGAGGAGAGCGATGACAGCTGTCCTGCTTCTGAGGAAGAAAAAAGCAGTTTAGCTGCCAAGGTAAAGTGCCTGCAGAAGGAGAACTGCCCGTGGAGCGACTCATTTGCAGGGCAGAGCTGTCTAGATTTGGGCAAAAGCGCGTGTCCAGGCAGGGTTGTTTTCTCCTGCCCCGTGGTCTCCTGCCTGCCAGTCTTTCAGCTGCGGTGAGCTGTTTGCTCCAAGCCTTGTAGCCGTCCGTGGCAGAGCATGCAGCAGGCTTGCGGTTGCGGGTGGGAAGAGCAGTAGGGGACAAGAAAAGCGACCGCATGGTTTTCTTCACCTGAGTCAGAGTTCTCGTCCCAAAGTTGATCAGCCTCTAGATGGCCTGTTCTTTTGTCCTCCAAGCCTTGCTCTTTGTTTCCAGTAACTTTGGTGATAGAATTCAGGCTGATATGGGGAAAAGGGCACTTGCTGTTCAAGATCTGCTGAAATGCTTCGTCTCCTGGCTCTCCTCTCTTTCGTCCTTGCCAGGTTGCTGAAGAGTGCTTGGGGGCGGGGGGAGTGGCTCAAGAGGGTCTTTTTTTCTCCTGGGGGATGGCATAGCGGTCTTGCATGGGATCTCACACCACCTGTTTCCCCTTCCTTTTGTTTCTTTTGTTTTGTTTTGGTTTGTTTTTCAGTTGAGGTGTGTGGCATTGGGGCTGTGCCATGATGAAGAAGCTGAAGAAGCCGAGTGTGGTGCAGGAGCGCACCCCGTAGTGCTGGAGATGCAGGCATGTTTATTTGCAAGCTGGTTGCCCTTGTCTCAGTGGCCTGTCGGAGACTGTGGCAGCTGTTGTGTGAGAAGAGCTAGTGTGGCATAGTAAGATGTGATGGTGGTTGGAGGAGTGAAAGAGAGGAAAGAGGGGGAGGTGAGACTACGGTAGTTTGAGAAGCAGGCAGCTGGTGGTCCCGTGAGCCCAAGGGAGGGGGAAAGGGTGTGTGTGCTGCTGGATAAGGTAACGTAGGTGAAGGCAGAGCCTGACTGTGTGTGGGCAGTGCTTCTCGGGGGGCTTTATGGAATGGGAGCAGGACGTTTGTGACATTAGGTATTGCTGTGTCCATAAGGACATCTGCAGGCCTTGTAAAAGAGGAGCGAGAAGGTTTCGCTCTGTGGCTCGAGAGAGGCGAAGTATTTGGCAAAGTGTGAATGGCCTGGGCAGAGGCTGCTGTCGTGGGTGTGGCAGCAAGTGGCCTTTGAGTTGGATTTCTCGAGTGCTACTGAAAGAGAGAAGGTTCTGGTTCTGTGCGTGCTTGGAAGGGTTGCTGCTGCTTTGCCAGGTTATGCAGTGAAAGGAGCGTGTTTGGGACCGTGCAGCCAAGTACTAAGGACAGCAGCAGAGTGGGCGTAGGCTTGGAGGGAGTGCAGTTGGGGGTTGGAGAGTGGAAGTGAGGGCCCAGGGGGAGGTTTGCCTCAGGTTGTTGGAGAAGCAGGCAGCTGTCGGTCTTTGTTGGTGCAGAGGAGGGGGGAAGGATGTGTGTGCTGCTGAGTATTGCCGTGTAGGGGAAGCTGGAGTGCGGGTAGTGCTTCTCAGGGGCTTTAGGGAAAGGGAGCAGGGCGTTTGTGAGCTTAGGCATTGCCGTCCCTTCAACTACGTTCTCCTGGAGGCTGCTTGTTTCTGTTCTTTCTAAGCGTGCGGGCCGATCTCTTTTAGGACGACTCACCGGAAAGGAAGGGAGAGGAGGCTCCTGGTGGTGCCCAAGTGGCGGCTGCTGCAGGAGCCCCTGCTGGTGTGAGAGGTGAGTTTCTACACATGGAGGGGCTTTGTTTCTTTGCTCTTTGGGCTGGGTGAATGAAGTGAAATGGCGATCTGCCTGTGCGAGGGTAGAGCACGCAGGTAGGCGCTGGGCAGGCAATGGCGGGGAGGGGGGAAGGGAACGTAGCTGGAGGGAGATGTTTTGTGGTAGTGCTAGGGAAGGAGGGTTGTTTCTTGGTGCCTTCCTGCGGGTGGGAGGGTGTTTGGCTAGTGCTTTGCGGGTTGCTCCTGTAGCGTGCCGAGGGATTGTGAAGGGCCAACTCTGGAGCTGTAGTTTGGAGGGGAGATGCCGGCAGAGCTGCGTAGTCGGCGACTGTGGCATGGCAGAGCCTTGTTTGGATGCTGGCCGAGCATGTGTTGGGCGTTCTTGGTAGGGGCGTGAGCTGTGCTGCTGGGCTTGGGCATGTGGTGCTGGCAAGAAGGCGGCAGGAAGTGGTGATAGCGTGGTGGTGCGGCTGGGGGTGCAGGCGGCCTTAAATGACGCTGCTTTGTTTTTCCTCGGGAGTGGAACCGTTTGGTGTGTCCTGGGCGCAGGGCTTGCGTGCTGGAGGAGAGCAGGAGAGGGAAAGAAGGAGCGGTGGTGTGTCATTTGTGGCTTCCTTTGCAGGTGTTCCGTCGGCCGCAGGAGCGGAGCAGGAGGACGAGAGCGACTCTCCCTGGGATTCCGAGGTGCTTTGTGTGAGGGGCGCGGTGGGTTGCCCGTGGGGGGAAGTGGGCGGGAGCTTGCCTTGGACGTGGGCCCTAGCAGGGATGAGGCTCAGTTGCCGCTTGTGGTGGCTGCGCCACAGGTTTGTTCCTGTGAACTGGAGCAGCCTGTGCTCCGTGCAAGCGGTTTGGCGAGGACTGTGCCTAAGTGGGGTGTGCTAATGTCGTGGGTGTGGCAGCAAGTGGCCTTTGAGTTGGATTTCTCGAGTGCTACTGAAAGAGAGAAGGTTCTGGTTCTGTGCGTGCTTGGAAGGGTTGCTGCTGCTTTGCCAGGTTATGCAGTGAAAGGAGCGTGTTTGGGACCGTGCAGCCAAGTACTAAGGACAGCAGCAGAGTGGGCGTAGGCTTGGAGGGAGCGCAGTTGGGGGTTGGAGAGTGGAAGTGAGGGCCCAGGGGGAGGTTTGCCTCAGGTTGTTGGAGAAGCAGGCAGCTGTCGGTCTTTGTTGGTGCAGAGGAGGGGGGAAGGATGTGTGTGCTGCTGAGTATTGCCGTGTAGGGGAAGCTGGAGTGCGGGTAGTGCTTCTCAGGGGCTTTAGGGAAAGGGAGCAGGGCGTTTGTGAGCTTAGGCATTGCCGTCCCTTCAACTACGTTCTCCTGGAGGCTGCTTGTTTCTGTTCTTTCTAAGCGTGCGGGCCGATCTCTTTTAGGACGACTCACCGGAAAGGAAGGGAGAGGAGGCTCCTGGTGGTGCCCAAGTGGCAGCTGCTGCAGGAGCCCCTGCTGGTGTGAGAGGTGAGTTTCTACACATGGAGGGGCTTTGTTTCTTTGCTCTTTGGGCTGGGTGAATGAAGTGAAATGGCGATCTGCCTGTGCGAGGGTAGAGCACGCAGGTAGGCGCTGGGCAGGCAATGGCGGGGAGGGGGGAAGGGAACGTAGCTGGAGGGAGATGTTTTGTGGTAGTGCTAGGGAAGGAGGGTTGTTTCTTGGTGCCTTCCTGCGGGTGGGAGGGTGTTTGGCTAGTGCTTTGCGGGTTGCTCCTGTAGCGTGCCGAGGGATTGTGAAGGGCCAACTCTGGAGCTGCAGTTTGGAGGGGAGATGCCGGCAGAGCTGCGTAGTCGGCGACTGTGGCATGGCAGAGCCTTGTTTGGATGCTGGCCGAGCATGTGTTGGGCGTTCTTGGTAGGGGCGTGAGCTGTGCTGCTGGGCTTGGGCATGTGGTGCTGGCAAGAAGGCGGCAGGAAGTGGCGATAGCGTGGTGGTGCGGCTGGGGGTGCAGGCGGCCTTAAATGACGCTGCTTTGTTTTTCCTCGGGAGTGGAACCGTTTGGTGTGTCCTGGGCGCAGGGCTTGCGTGCTGGAGGAGAGCAGGAGAGGGAAAGAAGGAGCGGTGGTGTGTCATTTGTGGCTTCCTTTGCAGGTGTTCCGTCGGCCGCAGGAGCGGAGCAGGAGGACGAGAGCGACTCTCCCTGGGATTCCGAGGTGCTTTGTGTGAGGGGCGCGGTGGGTTGCCCGTGGGGGGAAGTGGGCGGGAGCTTGCCTTGGACGTGGGCCCTAGCAGGGATGAGGCTCAGTTGCCGCTTGTGGTGGCTGCGCCACAGGTTTGTTCCTGTGAACTGGAGCAGCCTGTGCTCCGTGCAAGCGGTTTGGCGAGGACTGTGCCTAAGTGGGGTGTGCTAATGTCGTGGGTGTGGCAGCAAGTGGCCTTTGAGTTGGATTTCTCGAGTGCTACTGAAAGAGAGAAGGTTCTGGTTCTGTGCGTGCTTGGAAGGGTTGCTGCTGCTTTGCCAGGTTATGCAGTGAAAGGAGCGTGTTTGGGACCGTGCAGCCAAGTACTAAGGACAGCAGCAGAGTGGGCGTAGGCTTGGAGGGAGCGCAGTTGGGGGTTGGAGAGTGGAAGTGAGGGCCCAGGGGGAGGTTTGCCTCAGGTTGTTGGAGAAGCAGGCAGCTGTCGGTCTTTGTTGGTGCAGAGGAGGGGGGAAGGATGTGTGTGCTGCTGAGTATTGCCGTGTAGGGGAAGCTGGAGTGCGGGTAGTGCTTCTCAGGGGCTTTAGGGAAAGGGAGCAGGGCGTTTGTGAGCTTAGGCATTGCCGTCCCTTCAACTACGTTCTCCTGGAGGCTGCTTGTTTCTGTTCTTTCTAAGCGTGCGGGCCGATCTCTTTTAGGACGACTCACCGGAAAGGAAGGGAGAGGAGGCTCCTGGTGGTGCCCAAGTGGCGGCTGCTGCAGGAGCCCCTGCTGGTGTGAGAGGTGAGTTTCTACACATGGAGGGGCTTTGTTTCTTTGCTCTTTGGGCTGGGTGAATGAAGTGAAATGGCGATCTGCCTGTGCGAGGGTAGAGCACGCAGGTAGGCGCTGGGCAGGCAATGGCGGGGAGGGGGGAAGGGAACGTAGCTGGAGGGAGATGTTTTGTGGTAGTGCTAGGGAAGGAGGGTTGTTTCTTGGTGCCTTCCTGCGGGTGGGAGGGTGTTTGGCTAGTGCTTTGCGGGTTGCTCCTGTAGCGTGCCGAGGGATTGTGAAGGGCCAACTCTGGAGCTGCAGTTTGGAGGGGAGATGCCGGCAGAGCTGCGTAGTCGGCGACTGTGGCATGGCAGAGCCTTGTTTGGATGCTGGCCGAGCATGTGTTGGGCGTTCTTGGTAGGGGCGTGAGCTGTGCTGCTGGGCTTGGGCATGTGGTGCTGGCAAGAAGGCGGCAGGAAGTGGCGATAGCGTGGTGGTGCGGCTGGGGGTGCAGGCGGCCTTAAATGACGCTGCTTTGTTTTTCCTCGGGAGTGGAACCGTTTGGTGTGTCCTGGGCGCAGGGCTTGCGTGCTGGAGGAGAGCAGGAGAGGGAAAGAAGGAGCGGTGGTGTGTCATTTGTGGCTTCCTCTGCAGGTGTTCCGTCGGCCGCAGGAGCGGAGCAGGAGGACGAGAGCGACTCTCCCTGGGATTCCGAGGTGCTTTGTGTGAGGGGCGCGGTGGGTTGCCCGTGGGGGGAAGTGGGCGGGAGCTTGCCTTGGACGTGGGCCCTAGCAGGGATGAGGCTCAGTTGCCGCTTGTGGTGGCTGCGCCACAGGTTTGTTCCTGTGAACTGGAGCAGCCTGTGCTCCGTGCAAGCGGTTTGGCGAGGACTGTGCCTAAGTGGGGTGTGCTAATGTCGTGGGTGTGGCAGCAAGTGGCCTTTGAGTTGGATTTCTCGAGTGCTACTGAAAGAGAGAAGGTTCTGGTTCTGTGCGTGCTTGGAAGGGTTGCTGCTGCTTTGCCAGGTTATGCAGTGAAAGGAGCGTGTTTGGGACCGTGCAGCCAAGTACTAAGGACAGCAGCAGAGTGGGCGTAGGCTTGGAGGGAGCGCAGTTGGGGGCTCTGATAGGGCTGTTATACTTCCAGAGCCTGCGTTCCTTGACGGCCTGCCAGAGTCCCGAAGCAGCAGTGAATCTGCAGGTAATGCTTGAGCGGCAATCCGAGTTGTGCTTGGGCGGTCCTGCATTTGAAATGCAGTTTGTGGGTGAAGTGTTTCTGGAGATTGCTTGCCCCACTCTCTGCTTGTTTGTGTTGTCGCTCACCTAGGTGTCTGCAAAGGAGGGAGGAGAGTGTGAAGGACGCGAGGCTGCTGCAACACAGACTGATTTTCAGTGTGACGGACAGGTGAGGAGCTGTGTTGAAGAGCTGTGGAGATGTTAGCCTAGAGCGAGGTGTTATTCCCAAAAGAGCGCAGGCGGAAGACCGCAGAGAGTAGCAGATGTGAAATATACTTTAGATGTATATTATCTCGGGGCTCGCTCTGAAGAAGGCTGTTGTGAGTGAAAAGAAGAAGGTAGTGCATGCTCCTGCCCTTTTTGTGAGGCTCACGGCACAATCTTTCCTCAGGCGATGGGCGCAGAGCTGCCGGCGGAGGTTGCTGATGCTCCTGGAAAGCAGTTGCTTCCAGAAGGTTCACTTGAAGTTCCAAAGGTTTCCTGCGGTGAGCTGCAGGGAGACAAGTTGCGGTTGCAAGAGGAACTGGCCAGGGTGAAAGCCAAGGTAGGCAAAGCCTGTAGCAGCCTGCATGACTGTGAGGAGGTGTTTTTCCCCTGTAAACGATGGGGAAAAGCCCTTGTTGAGGCTGTAGGGTAGTAGTGCAGTGGTGTCCCTTCTGTTGCCTTCCCTTCTTCCCGCCGCTGCCCCATGGTGGCAAACAGACCAAGCGCGTCAGGGAGCTGCCCTTTCAAGCGTGAGGGGCCAAGCAGTGTGTTGGGAGCAGCCTCCTGGTGGGTAGGTGTGACCCAAGCAGTTTGTTGTCTCTCCGAACCCGCCTGAGCTTTGAGGTGGACCTGAAGGTGACAGTGGGTGAGCTCCGGGTGCCCTGAGAGTGCTGCGTGTTTTCCTGTGGAGGCAGCTGTACTCTTTGTCTATATTTGGCTGTGTGTGTAGAGCTTTGGTTCCTTCTTTGTAGCTGGTCAAATGCCTGCGAAGGTGACAGTCTGTGTTCTGGGGGGGGTGCAGCTCTTGAAGGGGTGCGATCCTTCTTCATGGTTTGCGCTCGCACACGCAGCGCTGGTTGCTAGGTGGGGTTTTTGCGCTGTGTACGGGAAGCAGCATGTCAGGCAGGTGCTGTGACTTGTCCTGTTCCCTGACTGTAGGAGGAACTTGACCTCCTAACCTAGCTGCCCGGAGAAGGCTGTGGGTTGGCCCTAGTGCTGAGCTTTTTCTGTAGAAAACATCTTGGCCATCTTGTGGCTGCATAATGCAAATGTGCCGCAAAGTGCTATAGTTGCTGCAGGGCCCTGGGGATGAACCTGTAGTTAGTAAGCATTAGGATCCCGAAATGCTAATTCACTTCCAAGTTGTTTTTGGAGGCGTTAGAGCTACTGACTTGCTTTCCGTTCACTACGCCCACCGCTGCCACCAACACAAGTACGGAGTTGAAGGAAGGAGTGTAGGGACCGGCTTTCCACCAGTTGTGTAAGAATAAGGTATAGCAGCCTGGGCAGCGTTGGACTAGAAGTCTTTGTGATTGTGGTCGTTATCCTGGAGTTGGGAAGTGCCAGCAGGAGAAGGGAGAGCCTTTGCAGTAATGCTTCCCATGGGGGAGCAAGGAGCTGGATGCTAGGAGCGTCCCAAGTCATGGGAAGGAGTAGGATTGGTGTTGCAGCTGCGTTTGGTCAGCTGGTAGGAAATTGAGATGGGGATGGGAGAGGCCGGTATGAAAGTGGAAGGAGCAACGTGGTTCTGGAGAGTCGAAGCAGTGGAGTCGTCTGTCTGAAAGCGAAGCTGACTAGCGTGGGTCCTGGTTGTGGTTTTACAGTTGCAGGCGTTGGAAGAGCAGCGTGTTCAGGCTGAGCGTTGTGTTCAGGGTTTGAAGACGGCCCTGGCAGAGAAACAGAGGGAAGCGACAGCTTCTTCCCGGCAACTGCAAGACCTTCTGGAAGCCTCTTTGGGAGGCGTTAGCCTAAAAGACCTGGAGGAACGAGTGGGACGGTAAGGAAGTGGCACAGTGCAGCAAGGCTTTGCTTTGTGGGCTGGTGTAACAGCAACAGGATGGCCTTGTTGCATCTCAGCAAGTCAGTACACGATTTTGGGAGAGGCTTTTGCTTTGGACTGTGTGATTTGTCGCTGTTGTGCCAGTGTTGGTGCTCCTGTGGATTTCCATAACGAGGCCTGTGTTTCTTTTCAAGACTTGAACTGGAAAACGCCCGGCTGGAAGACACAGGGCAGCAGCAGGCAGCTAGACTCGAAGCTCTTCAGAAAGAGCTGCACGCCTCTGCCTCTGTAAGCTAGTCCTAGCCTTCCTGTTTCATGAGCTACTGTGCGCAGTTGTGTGTGTATGTATGCGGGGGCGTTTTTCGGAAGAGATTTTCCTGGGGAGCCTCGGGGAAATCATTCCCTGCAGGCTGCAGGCGATGGGCTGCTGTTGGTGCGCTCGCAGGCTTTCTGGTTTTGTGCGCTCCTCTGCTGAGTCTTACTTAACAGTGTTTGAGGTAAGGGTTTGGCACTTGTGCACCGGTGTGAATGGTTGCTGCTTTGTACCGGTGGTGGTGCTTAAGCCGTGTGGCAGCAGCACTTGAGCTGTTGCTGCCTTAAAGGCGTTCTGCAAGTGAACTTGTGGAACGTCCTTGGTGCCAAGCACGTCGTTGCCAAGTCTTAAGTGGCCTCCTCAGGCTGTGCCAAGAATTCCATTGCCTGCTGGTCGCTGAAGATCCCCCTGGAGCTTTAAATTAAGCTGTGCTCTGCCCGGATGGGGATACCTAATTACCGTTGGCTATTAGCGGAGGGCCTGAGGAAGGTGTTCTCCAGTGTGCGTGTTCTCACCTTTGCCCCCGTGAGCCCCTCACTAGTAGCGGGTGGTCTTTGCTTTAGTGGGGGTGGGGGGGAGGGTGGTGTGGGGGAGAGAGGGGTGGCAGGCACCAGTTTCTGTCCCTCGGTCTTAGCCTGGGTGGTGGAAATATTGAAGTGCTGCAGTTTGCGTGGGATTCTGTCCGCTGGAGTTGTGGGGCCGGCCCTCGGCTAGCAGAGAGAGATGTCCTGTGGCACCTTTGTGAGGAAGGCTGTGCGCACCTAGTGCTTCTAGGTGCCGTGAGTGAGTCGTGTGTGCCATTTCTTCTTCCTGTCCGGAAAGCGTGAGAGCGGAAGAAGGCCAGGGAAGGAGCTGGCAGAGTGGAAACAACCCGCAGAAGCCCGCCTGGAGGAAGAAATGAAGAAAAACATTGCACTGCAGAAAGAATGCAGCAGGTAACAGCCTTTGAGTACTTGTAAGAGCTGTCGAATGAGCGGGAAGTCAGGCGTTATGTACCTTGCCCCTGCGACTCCGAGTACGTATCTGTTGGTGAGCGAGCTCAAGGCTTGCGTTGGGTCTTGCAAGTGGCTTCTGTAGGGGAGCGTGCGGTTTTAGGTAGGTGGAAGTGCAGGCAGGAGGGCAGTTGTCCTGGGAAGAGAGGGAGGGCGGGAGGGCAGGAAGAAGTCGCTTGTGTCTTGTGCCTGTTGTCAGGCAGAGGGAGAAGCTTCATGGGAGCAGATGAAATGTTGACTGGGCAAGTGATGTGTGGGAGGGGAATGATGTGGGTGGGTGGGTTGGTGTGGTGTTTTGGCTTGGTGTCTTGTTCTGGAAGTGCTGGTCTGTCCGCCATGGTGCAAATGAAGTAAGCCCCGCACCGTATGCGTGGTGCTTAGGGAAGCGCATGCGTAAAGGCGGACTGTGCTTGGGCTTCCTACTTTACTTGCTAATGTGCTGTGCAGGTCGAAGAGGCTTCTGGAGAAAGCTATGAAGAAAGTGAGGGCGTACGAGAGGCGGGCGCGAGAGTCCCAGATGAATTTCCCGGGCGAAAGGGAGGACCCGTGTTCGGGAAGGGGCAGAGAAGTTGCTAAATTAAGAACAAAGGTGAGCTTTGGTTGGCTTGTTGTGGTGCTTGTTTTGGAAAGCTGTAAGATTCTTTTCCTGGCTGTTGGGTTGTGGTGTTAATTATGTGGTGGCCGTGTTTTGAAAAGAACGGCTGTCTCTTACGGTCCCTGAAAAAGCCTGTGTAATCCTTTGGGAAGTGAAGAGGCGTTGCGATAGCGGGGCACTTGTGAGCCTGGGTCTTTCTGGGCGAGAGCCCAGCTTGAAAGCTTGAGGCCCTGGCAGCATCTTTGAGGTCTGACAGATGAATTTGTGCTCTGGAAGACCGGTAAGTAGGACCATTATAAGCCTAACCACAGTATGAAAGGCAAGGACATTGGAAGCATAGGTGTGAGAGGTGTGGAAAAGGTGCGTTTCTGCAGAGAGAAGACGACGACGAGGAGGACGGCGGCAGAGTTTTAGTTGACCTTTGGGGCCTACTGAAACCCTGGCACTTCTTTGTTGATTGTCTTCTAAACTCAAACCTGTGTGTGTGCGTGTATGTAGAAAGAGATAATCATTTCTGTTTCCTTTTTCCTGAAGCTTCAGGTATACCACTGTAAACAAGTGAATACCTTGTGATTATTGTATATTGTTGTCAATATGATTACAGTTGTTATCGTTCCCGTTCATTAGTTCATTAAACTTGGTTACTTACCTGTTACAATAGTAAACTCATTCCTAAGGAGTAGGGACACCTACACTACCAGCCGACCCTGTTTAGTGTCGGGAGCCCGCCGAATTACCTTACCAGGGCAAAATGCCTCTCAACTGGTTCGGTCGTTCTGCGGAGGCCTCCCGGCACAAACGGACACGCTCGGTGGATTGTCACAGAACTGCGTACGCTTAGACCTCTGGGTCTGCTTAGGTGAGTGAGTCCTTTCTCTGTGTGCAGGTCCGTGAGCTGTGCCGCTCCCTGGAGGCAGAGCGGAGGAAGTCGAGGCAGCTAGAGAAAGCAAACGAAGGTGCGCGAGAAGAGTTGGCTTGGCTGCATGGGAGCCGTGACAAACTGCGGAAGAGCAAGCGGCAGCTGGAAGAAGAGGTGGTTGCGCTGAGGTGTCGCTTAGAGGCCAAGATGAGGGATCAGAGGCACAGAGAAGAGGATAAAAGGGAGATTGAACAAAAGGCTGGGCAAGAGCTAAGGCAAAAACTACAGGAAGTCAATCTCTTTCTGCAGGTGAGCTCCCTTACCGCTAGTACGCGCAGTCCGTTTGTGGCTCGTCATTCATTCTTTACTGTTGTCATTTCTCGGTATGTTCTGCTTGTGCCGGTCAGTGCTGTGGGGTCATGGGCTCGTTATAGCTTCCGGAGGTTGCTGAAGGGTGCGAGCTTGTTGGATGGTTGTCCTCAGGCATTCTGAGATGTGGTGAATAATCTTCTTTACGCACCTCGGTCACTGGCGAATCTGTAACAGCGCCAAGAAAGAGGAGAATTGCAAGTGGACTAGTGTCTTAGAGAGACAGAGGTGGCTTAGTACTAGCTCTGATTCAAAACAAAACAAAGCAAAGCAAAAAGTTGCGCTGAGAGCCGGTTTCTTTCTGAACCAAAAGGATGATGTAATGGGGTGCTTTTGGGTTTTGCCCTTGATTGTAGAGGGCAGTGAGGAGGCCCAGTTGGCTCCCTGGGTGAGGTTGTGCTCTTCAAAGTGGGTGTGTGAAAGTGACTGGGGGGAATGATCTCTTTTTCTTTCCTGGGGGTTGAAACTGCATTATCTGCTTCAGACACAGGCAGCCGCCCAGGACCGAGCGGAACAACTAAGAGCCGCTTCTGCAGCTTCCGCAGTAGGCCGACTGCAGCAGAGAGTTAGGCATTTAGAATATGAATTGGCTCTCACAAAACGCCTGCAGTGAGAGAGCGCTAACGAGAGGCTTGCGGAAGCTGCTGCTGCTGCGCAATGCTATGAGCCCTGCAGAAGCCACTCTCTGGCAACGAACCCGGTGGGCAGCGCTTCCTCTGTGACGGAGAGAGTGGAAGCTCATATGGCTGAGGTAAGGCATTGGGAATACCTGTTATTCTCAAGCTGAAAATGAGCATCCATTCCTAGCTCCACCGCACCCAATCTAGGAGTCTAAACACGCCTGCTGACCCTCAGAGCGCTGCAACCTCGGCAAAAGCTCTGGTCCGGGCGCGCCCCAGAATTAGCAGTCCGTGTGACGGCACGTTCCTCACAGCGTGGTGAGCAGCGTGCCCTGAGGTTTGGGAAGGGCATGCCGAGAGTGGGCAAGGGAGCACGTGATTCTTCACAAAACGCCGTGATCCGTTCCCCTCCTTTGCACAGAGTGGGGGTGTGGAGAAGCTCTCGAGTTGGGGATTGCTTTGTGAGACAGTTAATGCCATAGAGTAATGGGAATGCTGGGCCGTGGTGGACAAAGACTTTCTCTGTACTGGGGGTGATGTTTCCAGTGTTTATTCCCATGTTGCAGTTGGCTTGAGAAGCTAATGCTACAAGAATGTAGCTCCTGAGGCCTTAAGGGTATCTTGTCTGTACAGGTGCAGGTGCGGCGGGAATGGTCAAAAATATCGCTGAAGAACTTGAGCAAGGTAATCTGTCAGGATCTGTTAGCGGTGTTACCAAGGAAGAGGACGGTTCCTCCATTTTGAACACAACTACTGGAAAGCTGCCAAGCTCCTGTGCTAAGCACAGTTGTTTTCTACTAGTAAGCTTTCCAACCTAGAGCTCTGCGAGGCAACTTGCTGCTTATGCAAATAACAGTCGTACAGAGTCGTCTGCAGTTGCCTTTAGATCACAGAGAGGAAAAGCGGCCTATGCGCACGTTCAGCCCCTGCCCCCGAGCCCCGAGCAATTCCACCTCTTCAGGATAATTGTTTCTCCAGAGTTGTGGCTTGGCGGTGACTGGGCCTGTTGCAAAGCAGGTAGCCCCTGAGAGCAATTCGAATTCTTCTGTCCCAGTAGCCTTTACTCTCCTAGCGAGTGGCCAGCCGTTGCGCTAGAGCTCTTTCCGTTTGCTAGGACGGACACAAATCCGTGGCATTGAATCCGTTTGCATTGTGACTGGAGTTGCCTGTCTCCTGGGAGTAATAAGGTTTGTTTGCTTTGGGGACCTTTTCCTACTGCAACACTAACATAGGGCATTTTCTCCCCTCCCGCTCTCGCCCCGCCCCTTCCCCAGCAATGGCTGAGCTGAATGGCTGGATCGGCTGGAGCTTCTCCCTGGGCATCTACTGAAGGATCTTCAGAAAACGTAGACCAGGAGCCGCTTTCCAGGGCAACGCAAGAGTGCCGCGATGTTTTGACAGCCCCGTTCCAGAGAGCTAAGAGTGGTTATCCTGAGACTACTACCTCCTGACAGAGGGACTCGCGTTACCAGGCTGTGAGGAAAAGCAACCCTTGCCACTGTTTTTGTACGAGTGCAACAGTGCGGTGTAGCCAATAATAATAACGTGCGGTCTTTAACTGCAAGTATTGTGTTCCAACTGGGTATTTAATAAATGTTGTAATCTAGTAGGTGTCTCCGTTTTATTCTGTTCCCCTTCCTGACTTTGCCTGCCCTGCGCATATGCCTGTCCCCTCTGCTCGTGTCTCTTATGGAGTAGTACGTGTTGCATTGCTGCCAAATGGTGGATGCTGGTGGAAGTCTGGCCTGCTGCGGCACTTGCGGGCGAGGGCTGCGTTTTGTCCCAGGCTTGGAGTTGTTCAGCGCTAGGCAGCACGGACGATGGAAGTCATGTTTCTGAAGGCCTAGCCAGGCTTTCTTCCTGGGCAGGCGCTTAGCCCTTCTGCCTCGCGCTGGTCTGACCAAAAGTCACTTATGCAGACAGCTCCAGGCCTGAGGGCAGAGAGGCCGTTTGTCCAAGGGAGAGCTCTGCTCTGCTCTGCTCCCTCCAGCTGGCTTCCCAGCTGCTCCTTCAGCCTGTCCTGGCAGCCAGGCCAAGGGCCAGCATGCAGACTGTGTGTTTTTCCTCAGCGGGGGCTGGAAGCACGAGTGTGTGAAGACAGGGGCCTCGATCGTGCCCAGGTGCAGCCCTTGGCGGTTCCCCTTGTTGAACTTGACAAGGTGCCCGGTTGCCTCACGTCTCGCTCGTAGCGGGGCACTGGACTCTTGCTGCCTTTGAGAACGATGCTTCCTGTGGTCTGGGCAGAAGGGAGGGCGAGAGCTTCTGGTAGCCAGGAAAGGTTGCAAAGCCCGCCGGTCTGGAAGGCTGTTGCATCCGCTTGCAGTCTGCAAAGGGCAAAGGGGTTATGGAAGTTCTCTGCCCTGCAGCATGACTGGCAAAGCGGAACCGCTGTTCAGTGCTGGGCACTTGCTCTTCTCTCTGCAAAGCAAAAGCAGGTGCGGAACGCCTCTGAAGTGCCTTCGCTTTGGGTTGTCCTGTTGCCAAACTCTGAGAGGAACTGTTTTCCAGTGGTTCCCTGCCTGCTTCTGTCCTGCTGGGTGTCAGGGAGAGGTGAAAGTTCTTGGCCGCCGGAGAAGCAGCACTGAAATTCAGCGCTGGCATCTGGCATGACAAGAGCTGGTAGCGCTTACAAGGCGGGTACAAGGCAAAGTGCCGTCTGTTCTGGCCCCTGCACTAGAGGAGAGGGATGGAGCTACTGGAGCGAGTGCAGCGAAGGGCTACTAAGATGATTAAGGGACTGGAGTAGCTCTCATACGAGGAAAGGCTGAGAGAGCTGGGATTGTTCAGCCTGCAGAAGAGAAGACCGCGCATCAGTGTGTAGGCAGGATGCGAAGGGAGGGTGTAAAGAAGTCGGAGGCAGACTCTTCTCAGCGGTGCCTAGCGGTAGGACGAGGGGCAAGGGGCACAAACTGAAACACAGGCCGTCCTGTCTGAACAGGAGGAAAAAGTTCTTTGCTGTGAGGGGTGACTGAGCACTGGAAGAGGTTGCCCAGAGAGCTTGTGGAGTCTCCGTCCTCGGAGATGTTCACAAGCCGTCTGGCTAGGGTCCTGGGCCAACTACTTGAGGTGATCCTGCTTGAGTAGGGGGGCTGGCCGAGACGATCTCCAGAGGTGCCTTCCAACCTCAAACGTCCTGTGGTTCTGTGACAAGCAGGAGAAGCGGGCGACCGGGCATCTAGTCAAGTTCGACAAGGGGAACTGTCCAGGGCTGCACCTGGGGACAAACAGCCCCTGTGCCCTGGGGCAGGCTGGGGGCTACTGCCAGGAAAGCAGCTGGGCAGAGGAAGGCCTGGGGGTGCAGGTGGGCAGCAAGGAGTCAGCAATGGTTAGAGAAAGAAATCGTAACCACGTTTTAATCGTTTTGACAATAACTTTCTGCCAAAGGGAGCAATCGCCCTCCAGCCTCTCGCTGTGGTCTCTGCTAACAGCTGGAGCGATCCGCTTTCGGTGAGAGTCGCTCACCTCGCCGCAGCGCGACTCGCGGCCACTTTGGCTCCCTCCGGCACTTGGGCTTCCTACGGCGCAGCCGCAGAGCTGGGAGCCCAGAAGGACCGGCACGCTCGCGGCCTGGCCGGGCAGCAGCCAGAGCAGCCAGCTGCGGGGGTCAACCTAAGCAGTCGCCGTCTCTTCAGGCGCAACGAGCTACTTCAGCCCTGCGAGCTCGGCCAAGCGCTCGCGACGCCCGCGCCCTTAGGGAAACAGTGGGAGCGCAGGTTTGCGAGGAGCACAGTGTCCCGCACCTGGAGCAGCAGCAGCATGAATTCTTCAGGGAAATGACGGCACAGCAGAGTAAGAGCTGGAGCTGGGGGCCGCCGGGGAGGGACCCCCAACAAAGACGTCCTTCGGCCGGCCACAGCCACCCGCCGCCGCCGCCGCCGCCGCCGCCCCCCCCCCCGGCCCGGCAGCGCCGCGAAGGAAGCGGCAGCTGCCCCCCGCCCGGCCGGGCCCGGCCCAGGTCCGCCCCCCGGCCCCGGGCCCGCCCCCGGGCCCGCCCCAGCCGCAGCCCCGCTCCCTCACTGCACAGCCCCGCCCCCTCGCCACCGCCCCCTCCACGCGTCACCCCGCCGCCCTGTGACGCCCCTCCGCCGCGCCCTCGCCGCGGCTGTTGCGCACGCGCGGCGCGCCCGCCACCGCCTGCGGAGCCGGTGGTCCTCGGTGCTGTCGCCGCCGTGTGCCTCGCTGCCAGCGTGGCTGCGTCGCTGTCCTCGGCCGGCGCCTCTGCCCCCGGCCCGGGGGCTCCGAGCTCGCCGGGGCTCAGCCCCGCAGCAGCTGGCCCGGGCTGCGGCCCCTGCTCGGGGCTGTCCGCCGCCCGCGTCCCCGCCGCAGCATGAAGAGGCTCTTGGGGCTCTTCGGCCAGGGCCAGGGGCAGCCGCCTTCTCCGTCGCCGTCGCCGTCGCGGTGGGCATGCGGCGGCAGCGCACCCGTGCGCTGCGTCGGCGCTGCCTACGAGCTCCGGGAGAAGGAGCTGGGCAAGCTGCACCGCGCAGCCGCCAGCGGCGACCTGGCGCGGGTGCGGCAGCGGCGGTGGCTGCCGAGAGTCGGCCTCGACGGGCGGGACAAGGCGAAGCGGTGAGGGGCGGCGGGGGGGCGGCGGGGCGGCGCGGGGAGGGGGCGGCGTCGGCGTGAGGGGCGGCGGCGAGGGTCGGGCTGCTGCGGCGGTGCTGGCGGGGGCGGCGGGCGGCGGGGGCGTTGGCTGGTGGGTTGGAGCTGGCCTGCAGCTGGCAGGAGCGCCTTTGTGCCGGGAAGGCAGGGCCGTTTGCTTGGGCTGGCGAGGGAGTGCGGGAGGGCAGTCGGCCTTGTGCGCGCGGGGTGGGCTCGGGGCTCGGGGCTCGGAGGCCGGTTGCGTGTGTGGCCAGGCCGGAGCGGGACTTTGTTGCTGGGAGCGTGACAGGGTCGAGGGGGAAGGTTTCTGCTGTCGGGTTTGGTAGGTGTTGTGGAGGGCCCTTGGGAGCGAGCGCGTGCTGGTGCTTGCTGCAGCAGTAAGGCCGGGAAGAGGCCAGAGGGCGCGACTTCCCGGCAAGGCCAGCAGCGAGGGGATGTTCTGGTGTTATAAAAGGCACGTGCTGGGCCTGCGGCCTGCTGCTGTGGCGTGAGTGGTCCTGGCAGCAGGTGGAGGTTGCCTTGCCGTAGGCTGGAGGTGCGCAAGCCTTGCTCTTGCTTGCTGGGCTGCGTGCGTAGTGGTGTTGGAGGCAGGGAGGAGGTGCCGGGGCGGAGGGCAGCAGTTTCAGAGCAGAAGCCGGAGGCTGTCTGGGAGAAATGGGGGGCGTGGGCGCAGGGATGCACGCGCAGGGAAGGGAGCGCGGAGCTGAGGCAACGTTGTCTTCCTAAGTGGGGGCTGGGGCTGGGGCTGGGGCGGGGAGGGGCTTTTTCCTAGCCCCGGTGTCTCGGGCTTTGGGTGTGCAGCGGTCAGCTGCGTGACATGGGCAGGCGTGGTCTCTTCAGCTGTCTGGCCTGCGCTAAGGTAACATGCTCAATTTTTAGGACACCTCTGCATCTGGCTTGCGCTAACGGACATGCGGAGGTTGTCTTGTACTTAGTAGAGAGGAAGTGCAAGCTAAATCCTCGTGACAACTTCAAGAGATCGCCACTGATGAAGGTACGTGGGTGCTGCGGTAGGCAGGGCTTCTAAATTGCGCCCTGAGCGATGCAGCTCTTGGGTGATTCTGGAGGTAGGTCTGGGTGGAGCTTGTGGTGCGCTGGGCGCTGGCTAGGCGTGCGTTGCCTAATGTTTGGGCGCGTTGTTGTTGTCCGAGGTCGGCAAGCTGTGGGAATTCTGCCAGAGGGAAGCGTAATTGCTGGCAACGTTTCCTTGTTTCCCGTGTGGTTGGCAGGCAGTGCAGTGCCAGCACGAAGGCTGCGTCGCCATTCTGCTAGCGCATGGCGCCGACGCTAACCTTGCGGATGCTAACGGCAACACTGCCCTTCACCTGGCTGCCCTTGCTCCTAACACCTGCCTAGCAGGGCAGTTACTGGCGCACAACGCCCATCTTGATGCGCAGAATAAGGTAAGCGTGGAATTTGGGTCAGGCCGCTCCTGAGAAGAAAAAGTTGCTTTGCTTCTCTGGGTTTTTCTAACTGGAGAGGGGCGTTATGCTTTCAGATGGGATACACGCCCCTTTCTCTGGCCGTGTCCGCGCATCACGTAGAGATGGTGGAGTTCCTGCTTAGCAAAGGAGCCGACGTGCACGCTCGAGATCAGTCGGAAAGGTGAAGGGTTTGTCAAGACGGGGCGTGGGTCTCCTGAGCATTGGTGAAGTTTGCCTGGTCTGGCCGGGTAGCCGAGGGTGCTTAGCGGGGGAGACGTTTGGCCCAGGGACGTGCTGCGGCCCCTTGCAACCCGAGTTCTCGTGGGCTTCCGTGTGGTTGGCCTTGCTTTCCTCCTGCCTGTAGGAAAGGGGGAGGTGTAATTGTTTTGGGAGCAAATAGGGATGAAAGGAACGCCAGTGAAACGTCGGTGTCTCCTGATAGCTTTTGTCTCGTCTTGTGGCTGCTTTAGGACCCCTCTGATGCTTGCTGCCTCTGCTGGGGACGTGAGCATGATAGAAGTTCTTCTTGGCTATGGTGCTGACCTTTGCCAGAAAGACGTTCTTGGATGGACAGCGGAGGCTTATGCTAGGAGGTGTGGACACACTGGGTAAGTGCTTTAGGTCACGGTGAGAGTCGCTAGGCGGTCCGAATGTCCGTGTTGGTGTACGGACGTGTTTGGTAAGAGGCGCAAGGTTTAATGATGCGTGGAGACCTTTGTTGAAGGTGGGCTCAGTGGAATCTTCCGGGACGTAGCGTTCCCTGTGTCAAGTGTGAGTTGGGGAGTTGAGGAAAGCTTCCACCGCAAATCGTCTTGTTTGGTAAGTGGTGTTATGCAAGGATGTAGTTGATTATAGTGACAGTATTCCCTTTCTTTCCGCACCTACCTAGTGTTAGTGAACAGCTGGCCGACCGCGCAGCCGAGAAAAACGTGGGAGAAGCTTCTGCAGGCAGCGCAGAAAGCACGCCAGTGCTTAGCACTCGTTGCGAGGCAGGAGCTGCTGCGTTTGCGTTGGGCACACCTGCTGCGGACAGAGGAGGTAGGAGGCTTAACTGTGGAGGAGCTGAGGAGGAGAATGCCTACGGCCTTTTCTTGTGGTGGCTTGTATTGAAGCTTGGCAGGGTTCCGTCCCTCTTGCCTGTTGAGTACCCTTGCTAGGGGCGGAATAGAGACGCGCTGGTGATCCTCCTCCGTGAGGCTAGTCCTTTGGTTTTGAGGCTGTCTTTTGGTTTTGGGGGTGTTGGGTGGGAGGCTGGGTAGAGCAGGAAATACAGCGTAGTCTCTGGCATTTTGAAGCACAGGTTGGCGGGGTGGGGGTAGAGGCAAAGAGAGCACGAGAGAGAGACCGATCTCTGCCTGTGTGGTATGAAGAGCTCGGCAGTTGGTTTCCTTCTTGTCCTGTTCAATCGCTACCAGCATTTGCTCGCTGCCTGCTCACATAGCATATTCGTGCCATGGCAGGTTTGAGGTTTGGAACGTTCGAAGGAAAGACAAGGGCAGTGTGGAATTCTTGTCCTTTTTTATTTTGCGGGGGGTGGGGGGGTGGGGGGGGCAGCGAGAATTGAGTAGGATGGGAGAAATTGGTGGTTTGGGGCATGCTTTCGTTCATGCTGTCTGGCATGACTGTTTCACTCTAGTATGGCCTGTAGAATTGTCCGTGTAACATGCTTGTCTGCATTGCTGAAAGTCGAAGGTCCGACATGCTAAGAATTAATCCTGTCAATTCATATTTGAACAGTGAGAGGTGGCTTTTCCCACGAATACTTCACGAGGTGAGACTCGAGCAGTAGCTTTTGCCAACGACCTTAACCTGCCGAAAAAGAGGGGAGATTTGAGCGAGACGGTCCTTCTTGCCTTTGCCTTTGCCTTTGCCTTTGCCTTTGCCTTTGAAGAGTGTTGGAGGCAGAGGAGAGCGATGACAGCTGTCCTGCTTCTGAGGAAGAAAAAAGCAGTTTAGCTGCCAAGGTAAAGTGCCTGCAGAAGGAGAACTGCCCGTGGAGCGACTCATTTGCAGGGCAGAGCTGTCTAGATTTGGGCAAAAGCGCGTGTCCAGGCAGGGTTGTTTTCTCCTGCCCCGTGGTCTCCTGCCTGCCAGTCTTTCAGCTGCGGTGAGCTGTTTGCTCCAAGCCTTGTAGCCGTCCGTGGCAGAGCATGCAGCAGGCTTGCGGTTGTGGGTGGGAAGAGCAGTAGGGGACAAGAAAAGCGACCGCATGGTTTTCTTCACCTGAGTCAGAGTTCTCGTCCCAAAGTTGATCAGCCTCTAGATGGCCTGTTCTTTTGTCCTCCAAGCCTTGCTCTTTGTTTCCAGTAACTTTGGTGATAGAATTCAGGCTGATATGGGGAAAAGGGCACTTGCTGTTCAAGATCTGCTGAAATGCTTCGTCTCCTGGCTCTCCTCTCTTTCGTCCTTGCCAGGTTGCTGAAGAGTGCTTGGGGGCGGGGGGAGTGGCTCAAGAGGGTCTTTTTTTCTCCTGGGGGATGGCATAGCGGTCTTGCATGGGATCTCACACCACCTGTTTCCCCTTCCTTTTGTTTCTTTTGTTTTGTTTTGGTTTGTTTTTCAGTTGAGGTGTGTGGCATTGGGGCTGTGCCATGATGAAGAAGCTGAAGAAGCCGAGTGTGGTGCAGGAGCGCACCCCGTAGTGCTGGAGATGCAGGCATGTTTATTTGCAAGCTGGTTGCCCTTGTCTCAGTGGCCTGTCGGAGACTGTGGCAGCTGTTGTGTGAGAAGAGCTAGTGTGGCATAGTAAGATGTGATGGTGGTTGGAGGAGTGAAAGAGAGGAAAGAGGGGGAGGTGAGACTACGGTAGTTTGAGAAGCAGGCAGCTGGTGGTCCCGTGAGCCCAAGGGAGGGGGAAAGGGTGTGTGTGCTGCTGGATAAGGTAACGTAGGTGAAGGCAGAGCCTGACTGTGTGTGGGCAGTGCTTCTCGGGGGGCTTTATGGAATGGGAGCAGGACGTTTGTGACATTAGGTATTGCTGTGTCCAGAAGGACATCTGCAGGCCTTGTAAAAGAGGAGCGAGAAGGTTTCACTCTGTGGCTCGAGAGAGGCGAAGTATTTGGCAAAGTGTGAATGGCCTGGGCAGAGGCTGCTGTCGTGGGTGTGGCAGCAAGTGGCCTTTGAGTTGGATTTCTCGAGTGCTACTGAAAGAGAGAAGGTTCTGGTTCTGTGCGTGCTTGGAAGGGTTGCTGCTGCTTTGCCAGGTTATGCAGTGAAAGGAGCGTGTTTGGGACCGTGCAGCCAAGTACTAAGGACAGCAGCAGAGTGGGCGTAGGCTTGGAGGGAGCGCAGTTGGGGGTTGGAGAGTGGAAGTGAGGGCCCAGGGGGAGGTTTGCCTCAGGTTGTTGGAGAAGCAGGCAGCTGTCGGTCTTTGTTGGTGCAGAGGAGGGGGGAAGGATGTGTGTGCTGCTGAGTATTGCCGTGTAGGGGAAGCTGGAGTGCGGGTAGTGCTTCTCAGGGGCTTTAGGGAAAGGGAGCAGGGCGTTTGTGAGCTTAGGCATTGCCGTCCCTTCAACTACGTTCTCCTGGAGGCTGCTTGTTTCTGTTCTTTCTAAGCGTGCGGGCCGATCTCTTTTAGGACGACTCACCGGAAAGGAAGGGAGAGGAGGCTCCTGGTGGTGCCCAAGTGGCGGCTGCTGCAGGAGCCCCTGCTGGTGTGAGAGGTGAGTTTCTACACATGGAGGGGCTTTGTTTCTTTGCTCTTTGGGCTGGGTGAATGAAGTGAAATGGCGATCTGCCTGTGCGAGGGTAGAGCACGCAGGTAGGCGCTGGGCAGGCAATGGCGGGGAGGGGGGAAGGGAACGTAGCTGGAGGGAGATGTTTTGTGGTAGTGCTAGGGAAGGAGGGTTGTTTCTTGGTGCCTTCCTGCGGGTGGGAGGGTGTTTGGCTAGTGCTTTGCGGGTTGCTCCTGTAGCGTGCCGAGGGATTGTGAAGGGCCAACTCTGGAGCTGCAGTTTGGAGGGGAGATGCCGGCAGAGCTGCGTAGTCGGCGACTGTGGCATGGCAGAGCCTTGTTTGGATGCTGGCCGAGCATGTGTTGGGCGTTCTTGGTAGGGGCGTGAGCTGTGCTGCTGGGCTTGGGCATGCGGTGCTGGCAAGAAGGCGGCAGGAAGTGGCGATAGCGTGGTGGTGCGGCTGGGGGTGCAGGCGGCCTTAAATGACGCTGCTTTGTTTTTCCTCGGGAGTGGAACCGTTTGGTGTGTCCTGGGCGCAGGGCTTGCGTGCTGGAGGAGAGCAGGAGAGGGAAAGAAGGAGCGGTGGTGTGTCATTTGTGGCTTCCTCTGCAGGTGTTCCGTCGGCCGCAGGAGCGGAGCAGGAGGACGAGAGCGACTCTCCCTGGGATTCCGAGGTGCTTTGTGTGAGGGGCGCGGTGGGTTGCCCGTGGGGGGAAGTGGGCGGGAGCTTGCCTTGGACGTGGGCCCTAGCAGGGATGAGGCTCAGTTGCCGCTTGTGGTGGCTGCGCCACAGGTTTGTTCCTGTGAACTGGAGCAGCCTGTGCTCCGTGCAAGCGGTTTGGCGAGGACTGTGCCTAAGTGGGGTGTGCTAATGTCGTGGGTGTGGCAGCAAGTGGCCTTTGAGTTGGATTTCTCGAGTGCTACTGAAAGAGAGAAGGTTCTGGTTCTGTGCGTGCTTGGAAGGGTTGCTGCTGCTTTGCCAGGTTATGCAGTGAAAGGAGCGTGTTTGGGACCGTGCAGCCAAGTACTAAGGACAGCAGCAGAGTGGGCGTAGGCTTGGAGGGAGCGCAGTTGGGGGTTGGAGAGTGGAAGTGAGGGCCCAGGGGGAGGTTTGCCTCAGGTTGTTGGAGAAGCAGGCAGCTGTCGGTCTTTGTTGGTGCAGAGGAGGGGGGAAGGATGTGTGTGCTGCTGAGTATTGCCGTGTAGGGGAAGCTGGAGTGCGGGTAGTGCTTCTCAGGGGCTTTAGGGAAAGGGAGCAGGGCGTTTGTGAGCTTAGGCATTGCCGTCCCTTCAACTACGTTCTCCTGGAGGCTGCTTGTTTCTGTTCTTTCTAAGCGTGCGGGCCGATCTCTTTTAGGACGACTCACCGGAAAGGAAGGGAGAGGAGGCTCCTGGTGGTGCCCAAGTGGCGGCTGCTGCAGGAGCCCCTGCTGGTGTGAGAGGTGAGTTTCTACACATGGAGGGGCTTTGTTTCTTTGCTCTTTGGGCTGGGTGAATGAAGTGAAATGGCGATCTGCCTGTGCGAGGGTAGAGCACGCAGGTAGGCGCTGGGCAGGCAATGGCGGGGAGGGGGGAAGGGAACGTAGCTGGAGGGAGATGTTTTGTGGTAGTGCTAGGGAAGGAGGGTTGTTTCTTGGTGCCTTCCTGCGGGTGGGAGGGTGTTTGGCTAGTGCTTTGCGGGTTGCTCCTGTAGCGTGCCGAGGGATTGTGAAGGGCCAACTCTGGAGCTGCAGTTTGGAGGGGAGATGCCGGCAGAGCTGCGTAGTCGGCGACTGTGGCATGGCAGAGCCTTGTTTGGATGCTGGCCGAGCATGTGTTGGGCGTTCTTGGTAGGGGCGTGAGCTGTGCTGCTGGGCTTGGGCATGCGGTGCTGGCAAGAAGGCGGCAGGAAGTGGCGATAGCGTGGTGGTGCGGCTGGGGGTGCAGGCGGCCTTAAATGACGCTGCTTTGTTTTTCCTCGGGAGTGGAACCGTTTGGTGTGTCCTGGGCGCAGGGCTTGCGTGCTGGAGGAGAGCAGGAGAGGGAAAGAAGGAGCGGTGGTGTGTCATTTGTGGCTTCCTCTGCAGGTGTTCCGTCGGCCGCAGGAGCGGAGCAGGAGGACGAGAGCGACTCTCCCTGGGATTCCGAGGTGCTTTGTGTGAGGGGCGCGGTGGGTTGCCCGTGGGGGGAAGTGGGCGGGAGCTTGCCTTGGACGTGGGCCCTAGCAGGGATGAGGCTCAGTTGCCGCTTGTGGTGGCTGCGCCACAGGTTTGTTCCTGTGAACTGGAGCAGCCTGTGCTCCGTGCAAGCGGTTTGGCGAGGACTGTGCCTAAGTGGGGTGTGCTAATGTCGTGGGTGTGGCAGCAAGTGGCCTTTGAGTTGGATTTCTCGAGTGCTACTGAAAGAGAGAAGGTTCTGGTTCTGTGCGTGCTTGGAAGGGTTGCTGCTGCTTTGCCAGGTTATGCAGTGAAAGGAGCGTGTTTGGGACCGTGCAGCCAAGTACTAAGGACAGCAGCAGAGTGGGCGTAGGCTTGGAGGGAGCGCAGTTGGGGGTTGGAGAGTGGAAGTGAGGGCCCAGGGGGAGGTTTGCCTCAGGTTGTTGGAGAAGCAGGCAGCTGTCGGTCTTTGTTGGTGCAGAGGAGGGGGGAAGGATGTGTGTGCTGCTGAGTATTGCCGTGTAGGGGAAGCTGGAGTGCGGGTAGTGCTTCTCAGGGGCTTTAGGGAAAGGGAGCAGGGCGTTTGTGAGCTTAGGCATTGCCGTCCCTTCAACTACGTTCTCCTGGAGGCTGCTTGTTTCTGTTCTTTCTAAGCGTGCGGGCCGATCTCTTTTAGGACGACTCACCGGAAAGGAAGGGAGAGGAGGCTCCTGGTGGTGCCCAAGTGGCGGCTGCTGCAGGAGCCCCTGCTGGTGTGAGAGGTGAGTTTCTACACATGGAGGGGCTTTGTTTCTTTGCTCTTTGGGCTGGGTGAATGAAGTGAAATGGCGATCTGCCTGTGCGAGGGTAGAGCACGCAGGTAGGCGCTGGGCAGGCAATGGCGGGGAGGGGGGAAGGGAACGTAGCTGGAGGGAGATGTTTTGTGGTAGTGCTAGGGAAGGAGGGTTGTTTCTTGGTGCCTTCCTGCGGGTGGGAGGGTGTTTGGCTAGTGCTTTGCGGGTTGCTCCTGTAGCGTGCCGAGGGATTGTGAAGGGCCAACTCTGGAGCTGCAGTTTGGAGGGGAGATGCCGGCAGAGCTGCGTAGTCGGCGACTGTGGCATGGCAGAGCCTTGTTTGGATGCTGGCCGAGCATGTGTTGGGCGTTCTTGGTAGGGGCGTGAGCTGTGCTGCTGGGCTTGGGCATGTGGTGCTGGCAAGAAGGCGGCAGGAAGTGGCGATAGCGTGGTGGTGCGGCTGGGGGTGCAGGCGGCCTTAAATGACGCTGCTTTGTTTTTCCTCGGGAGTGGAACCGTTTGGTGTGTCCTGGGCGCAGGGCTTGCGTGCTGGAGGAGAGCAGGAGAGGGAAAGAAGGAGCGGTGGTGTGTCATTTGTGGCTTCCTTTGCAGGTGTTCCGTCGGCCGCAGGAGCGGAGCAGGAGGACGAGAGCGACTCTCCCTGGGATTCCGAGGTGCTTTGTGTGAGGGGCGCGGTGGGTTGCCCGTGGGGGGAAGTGGGCGGGAGCTTGCCTTGGACGTGGGCCCTAGCAGGGATGAGGCTCAGTTGCCGCTTGTGGTGGCTGCGCCACAGGTTTGTTCCTGTGAACTGGAGCAGCCTGTGCTCCGTGCAAGCGGTTTGGCGAGGACTGTGCCTAAGTGGGGTGTGCTAATGTCGTGGGTGTGGCAGCAAGTGGCCTTTGAGTTGGATTTCTCGAGTGCTACTGAAAGAGAGAAGGTTCTGGTTCTGTGCGTGCTTGGAAGGGTTGCTGCTGCTTTGCCAGGTTATGCAGTGAAAGGAGCGTGTTTGGGACCGTGCAGCCAAGTACTAAGGACAGCAGCAGAGTGGGCGTAGGCTTGGAGGGAGCGCAGTTGGGGGTTGGAGAGTGGAAGTGAGGGCCCAGGGGGAGGTTTGCCTCAGGTTGTTGGAGAAGCAGGCAGCTGTCGGTCTTTGTTGGTGCAGAGGAGGGGGGAAGGATGTGTGTGCTGCTGAGTATTGCCGTGTAGGGGAAGCTGGAGTGCGGGTAGTGCTTCTCAGGGGCTTTAGGGAAAGGGAGCAGGGCGTTTGTGAGCTTAGGCATTGCCGTCCCTTCAACTACGTTCTCCTGGAGGCTGCTTGTTTCTGTTCTTTCTAAGCGTGCGGGCCGATCTCTTTTAGGACGACTCACCGGAAAGGAAGGGAGAGGAGGCTCCTGGTGGTGCCCAAGTGGCGGCTGCTGCAGGAGCCCCTGCTGGTGTGAGAGGTGAGTTTCTACACATGGAGGGGCTTTGTTTCTTTGCTCTTTGGGCTGGGTGAATGAAGTGAAATGGCGATCTGCCTGTGCGAGGGTAGAGCACGCAGGTAGGCGCTGGGCAGGCAATGGCGGGGAGGGGGGAAGGGAACGTAGCTGGAGGGAGATGTTTTGTGGTAGTGCTAGGGAAGGAGGGTTGTTTCTTGGTGCCTTCCTGCGGGTGGGAGGGTGTTTGGCTAGTGCTTTGCGGGTTGCTCCTGTAGCGTGCCGAGGGATTGTGAAGGGCCAACTCTGGAGCTGCAGTTTGGAGGGGAGATGCCGGCAGAGCTGCGTAGTCGGCGACTGTGGCATGGCAGAGCCTTGTTTGGATGCTGGCCGAGCATGTGTTGGGCGTTCTTGGTAGGGGCGTGAGCTGTGCTGCTGGGCTTGGGCATGTGGTGCTGGCAAGAAGGCGGCAGGAAGTGGCGATAGCGTGGTGGTGCGGCTGGGGGTGCAGGCGGCCTTAAATGACGCTGCTTTGTTTTTCCTCGGGAGTGGAACCGTTTGGTGTGTCCTGGGCGCAGGGCTTGCGTGCTGGAGGAGAGCAGGAGAGGGAAAGAAGGAGCGGTGGTGTGTCATTTGTGGCTTCCTTTGCAGGTGTTCCGTCGGCCGCAGGAGCGGAGCAGGAGGACGAGAGCGACTCTCCCTGGGATTCCGAGGTGCTTTGTGTGAGGGGCGCGGTGGGTTGCCCGTGGGGGGAAGTGGGCGGGAGCTTGCCTTGGACGTGGGCCCTAGCAGGGATGAGGCTCAGTTGCCGCTTGTGGTGGCTGCGCCACAGGTTTGTTCCTGTGAACTGGAGCAGCCTGTGCTCCGTGCAAGCGGTTTGGCGAGGACTGTGCCTAAGTGGGGTGTGCTAATGTCGTGGGTGTGGCAGCAAGTGGCCTTTGAGTTGGATTTCTCGAGTGCTACTGAAAGAGAGAAGGTTCTGGTTCTGTGCGTGCTTGGAAGGGTTGCTGCTGCTTTGCCAGGTTATGCAGTGAAAGGAGCGTGTTTGGGACCGTGCAGCCAAGTACTAAGGACAGCAGCAGAGTGGGCGTAGGCTTGGAGGGAGCGCAGTTGGGGGCTCTGATAGGGCTGTTATACTTCCAGAGCCTGCGTTCCTTGACGGCCTGCCAGAGTCCCGAAGCAGCAGTGAATCTGCAGGTAATGCTTGAGCGGCAATCCGAGTTGTGCTTGGGCGGTCCTGCATTTGAAATGCAGTTTGTGGGTGAAGTGTTTCTGGAGATTGCTTGCCCCACTCTCTGCTTGTTTGTGTTGTCGCTCACCTAGGTGTCTGCAAAGGAGGGAGGAGAGCGTGAAGGACGCGAGGCTGCTGCAACACAGACTGATTTTCAGTGTGACGGACAGGTGAGGAGCTGTGTTGAAGAGCTGTGGAGATGTTAGCCTAGAGCGAGGTGTTATTCCCAAAAGAGCGCAGGCGGAAGACCGCAGAGAGTAGCAGATGTGAAATATACTTTAGATGTATATTATCTTGGGGCTCGCTCTGAAGAAGGCTGTTGTGAGTGAAAAGAAGAAGGTAGTGCATGCTCCTGCCCTTTTTGTGAGGCTCACGGCACAATCTTTCCTCAGGCGATGGGCGCAGAGCTGCCGGCGGAGGTTGCTGATGCTCCTGGAAAGCAGTTGCTTCCAGAAGGTTCACTTGAAGTTCCAAAGGTTTCCTGCGGTGAGCTGCAGGGAGACAAGTGGCGGTTGCAAGAGGAACTGGCCAGGGTGAAAGCCAAGGTAGGCAAAGCCTGTAGCGGCCTGCATGACTGTGAGGAGGTGTTTTTCCCCTGTAAACGATGGGGAAAAGCCCTTGTTGAGGCTGTAGGGTAGTAGTGCAGTGGTGTCCCTTCTGTTGCCTTCCCTTCTTCCCGCCGCTGCCCCATGGTGGCAAACAGACCAAGCGCGTCAGGGAGCTGCCCTTTCAAGCGTGAGGGGCCAAGCAGTGTGTTGGGAGCAGCCTCCTGGTGGGTAGGTGTGACCCAAGCAGTTTGTTGTCTCTCCGAACCCGCCTGAGCTTTGAGGTGGACCTGAAGGTGACAGTGGGTGAGCTCCGGGTGCCCTGAGAGTGCTGCGTGTTTTCCTGTGGAGGCAGCTGTACTCTTTGTCTATATTTGGCTGTGTGTGTAGAGCTTTGGTTCCTTCTTTGTAGCTGGTCAAATGCCTGCGAAGGTGACAGTCTGTGTTCTGGGGGGGGTGCAGCTCTTGAAGGGGTGCGATCCTTCTTCATGGTTTGCGCTCGCACACGCAGCGCTGGTTGCTAGGTGGGGTTTTTGCGCTGTGTACGGGAAGCAGCATGTCAGGCAGGTGCTGTGACTTGTCCTGTTCCCTGACTGTAGGAGGAACTTGACCTCCTAACCTAGCTGCCCGGAGAAGGCTGTGGGTTGGCCCTAGTGCTGAGCTTTTTCTGTAGAAAACATCTTGGCCATCTTGTGGCTGCATAATGCAAATGTGCCGCAAAGTGCTATAGTTGCTGCAGGGCCCTGGGGATGAACCTGTAGTTAGTAAGCATTAGGATCCCGAAATGCTAATTCACTTCCAAGTTGTTTTTGGAGGCGTTCAGAGCTACTGACTTGCTTTCCGTTCACTACGCCCACCGCTGCCACCAACACAAGTACGGAGTTGAAGGAAGGAGTGTAGGGACCGGCTTTCCACCAGTTGTGTAAGAATAAGGTATAGCAGCCTGGGCAGCGTTGGACTAGAAGTCTTTGTGATTGTGGTCGTTATCCTGGAGTTGGGAAGTGCCAGCAGGAGAAGGGAGAGCCTTTGCAGTAATGCTTCCCATGGGGGAGCAAGGAGCTGGATGCTAGGAGCGTCCCGAGTCATGGGAAGGAGTAGGATTGGTGTTGCAGCTGCGTTTGGTCAGCTGGCAGGAAATTGAGATGGGGATGGGAGAGGCCGGTATGAAAGCGGAAGGAGCAACGTGGTTCTGGAGAGTCGAAGCAGTGGAGTCGTCTGTCTGAAAGCGAAGCTGACTAGCGTGGGTCCTGGTTGTGGTTTTACAGTTGCAGGCGTTGGAAGAGCAGCGTGTTCAGGCTGAGCGTTGTGTTCAGGATTTGAAGACGGCCCTGGCAGAGAAACAGAGGGAAGCGACAGCTTCTTCCCGGCAACTGCAAGACCTTCTGGAAGCCTCTTTGGGAGGCGTTAGCCTAAAAGACCTGGAGGAACGAGTGGGACGGTAAGGAAGTGGCACAGTGCAGCAAGGCTTTGCTTTGTGGGCTGGTGTAACAGCAACAGGATGGCCTTGTTGCATCTCAGCAAGTCAGTACACGATTTTGGGAGAGGCTTTTGCTTTGGACTGTGTGATTTGTCGCTGTTGTGCCAGTGTTGGTGCTCCTGTGGATTTCCATAACGAGGCCTGTGTTTCTTTTCAAGACTTGAACTGGAAAACGCCCGGCTGGAAGACACAGGGCAGCAGCAGGCAGCTAGACTCGAAGCTCTTCAGAAAGAGCTGCACGCCTCTGCCTCTGTAAGCTAGTCCTAGCCTTCCTGTTTCATGAGCTACTGTGCGCAGTTGTGTGTGTATGTATGCGGGGGCGTTTTTCGGAAGAGATTTTCCTGGGGAGCCTCGGGGAAATCATTCCCTGCAGGCTGCAGGCGATGGGCTGCTGTTGGTGCACTCGCAGGCTTTCTGGTTTTGTGCGCTCCTCTGCTGAGTCTTACTTAACAGTGTTTGAGGTAAGGGTTTGGCACTTGTGCACCGGTGTGAATGGTTGCTGCTTTGTACCGGTGGTGGTGCTTAAGCCGTGTGGCAGCAGCACTTGAGCTGTTGCTGCCTTAAAGGCGTTCTGCAAGTGAACTTGTGGAACGTCCTTGGTGCCAAGCACGTCGTTGCCAAGTCTTAAGTGGCCTCCTCAGGCTGTGCCAAGAATTCCATTGCCCGCTGGTCGCTGAAGATCCCCCTGGAGCTTTAAATTAAGCTGTGCTCTGCCCGGATGGGGATACCTAATTACCGTTGGCTATTAGCGGAGGGCCTGAGGAAGGTGTTCTCCAGTGTGCGTGGCACCTTTGCCCCCGTGAGCCCCTCGCTAGTAGCGGGTGGTCTTTGCTTTAGTGGGGGTGGGGGGGAGGGTGGTGTGGGGGAGAGAGGGGTGGCAGGCACCAGTTTCTGTCCCTCGGTCTTAGCCTGGGTGGTGGAAATATTGAAGTGCTGCAGTTTGCGTGGGATTCCGTCCGCTGGAGTTGTGGGGCCGGCCCTCGGCTAGCAGAGAGAGATGTCCTGCGGCACCTTTGTGAGGAAGGCTGTGCGCACCTAGTGCTTCTAGGTGCCGTGAGTGAGTCGTGTGTGCCATTTCTTCTTCCTGTCCGGAAAGCGTGAGAGCGGAAGAAGGCCAGGGAAGGAGCTGGCAGAGTGGAAACAACCCGCAGAAGCCCGCCTGGAGGAAGAAATGAAGAAAAACATTGCACTGCAGAAAGAATGCAACAGGTAACAGCCTTTGAGTACTTGTAAGAGCTGTCGAATGAGCGGGGAGTCAGGCGTTATGTACCTTGCCCCTGCGACTCCGAGTACGTATCTGTTGGTGAGCGAGCTCAAGGCTTGCGTTGGGTCTTGCAAGTGGCTTCTGTAGGGGAGCGTGCGGTTTTAGGTAGGTGGAAGTGCAGGCAGGAGGGCAGTTGTCCTGGGAAGAGAGGGAGGGCGGGAGGGCAGGAAGAAGTCGCTTGTGTCTTGTGCCTGTTGTCAGGCAGAGGGAGAAGCTTCATGGGAGCAGATGAAATGTTGACTGGGCAAGTGATGTGTGGGAGGGGAATGATGTGGGTGGGTGGGTTGGTGTGGTGTTTTGGCTTGGTGTCTTGTTCTGGAAGTGCTGGTCTGTCCGCCATGGTGCAAATGAAGTAAGCCCCGCACCGTATGCGTGGTGCTTAGGGAAGCGCATGCGTAAAGGCGGACTGTGCTTGGGCTTCCTACTTTACTTGCTAATGTGCTGTGCAGGTCGAAGAGGCTTCTGGAGAAAGCTATGAAGAAAGTGAGGGCGTACGAGAGGCGGGCGCGAGAGTCCCAGATGAATTTCCCGGGCGAAAGGGAGGACCCGTGTTCGGGAAGGGGCAGAGAAGTTGCTAAATTAAGAACAAAGGTGAGCTTTGGTTGGCTTGTTGTGGTGCTTGTTTTGGAAAGCTGTAAGATTCTTTTCCTGGCTGTTGGGTTGTGGTGTTAATTATGTGGTGGCCGTGTTTTGAAAAGAACGGCTGTCTCTTACGGTCCCTGAAAAAGCCTGTGTAATCCTTTGGGAAGTGAAGAGGCGTTGCGATAGCGGGGCACTTGTGAGCCTGGGTCTTTCTGGGCGAGAGCCCAGCTTGAAAGCTTGAGGCCCTGGCAGCATCTTTGAGGTCTGACAGATGAATTTGTGCTCTGGAAGACCGGTAAGTAGGACCATTATAAGCCTAACCACAGTATGAAAGGCAAGGACATTGGAAGCATAGGTGTGAGAGGTGTGGAAAAGGTGCGTTTCTGCAGAGAGAAGACGACGACGAGGAGGACGGCGGCAGAGTTTTAGTTGACCTTTGGGGCCTACTGAAACCCTGGCACTTCTTTGTTGATTGTCTTCTAAACTCAAACCTGTGTGTGTGCGTGTATGTAGAAAGAGATAATCATTTCTGTTTCCTTTTTCCTGAAGCTTCAGGTATACCACTGTAAACAAGTGAATACCTTGTGATTATTGTATATTGTTGTCAATATGATTACAGTTGTTATCGTTCCCGTTCATTAGTTCATTAAACTTGGTTACTTACCTGTTACAATAGTAAACTCATTCCTAAGGAGTAGGGACACCTACACTACCAGCCGACCCTGTTTAGTGTCGGGAGCCCGCCGAATTACCTTACCAGGGCAAAATGCCTCTCAACTGGTTCGGTCGTTCTGCGGAGGCCTCCCGGCACAAACGGACACGCTCGGTGGATTGTCACAGAACTGCGTACGCTTAGACCTCTGGGTCTGCTTAGGTGAGTGAGTCCTTTCCCTGTGTGCAGGTCCGTGAGCTGTGCCGCTCCCTGGAGGCAGAGCGGAGGAAGTCGAGGCAGCTAGAGAAAGCAAACGAAGGTGCGCGAGAAGAGTTGGCTTGGCTGCATGGGAGCCGTGACAAACTGCGGAAGAGCAAGCGGCAGCTGGAAGAAGAGGTGGTTGCGCTGAGGTGTCGCTTAGAGGCCAAGATGAGGGATCAGAGGCACAGAGAAGAGGATAAAAGGGAGATTGAACAAAAGGCTGGGCAAGAGCTAAGGCAAAAACTACAGGAAGTCAATCTCTTTCTGCAGGTGAGCTCCCTTACCGCTAGTACGCGCAGTCCGTTTGTGGCTCGTCATTCATTCTTTACTGTTGTCATTTCTCGGTATGTTCTGCTTGTGCCGGTCAGTGCTGTGGGGTCATGGGCTCGTTATAGCTTCCGGAGGTTGCTGAAGGGTGCGAGCTTGTTGGATGGTTGTCCTCAGGCATTCTGAGATGTGGTGAATAATCTTCTTTACGCACCTCGGTCACTGGCGAATCTGTAACAGCGCCAAGAAAGAGGAGAATTGCAAGTGGACTAGTGTCTTAGAGAGACAGAGGTGGCTTAGTACTAGCTCTGATTCAAAACAAAACAAAGCAAAGCAAAAAGTTGCGCTGAGAGCCGGTTTCTTTCTGAACCAAAAGGATGATGTAATGGGGTGCTTTTGGGTTTTGCCCTTGATTGTAGAGGGCAGTGAGGAGGCCCAGTTGGCTCCCTGGGTGAGGTTGTGCTCTTCAAAGTGGGTGTGTGAAAGTGACTGGGGGGAATGATCTCTTTTTCTTTCCTGGGGGTTGAAACTGCATTATCTGCTTCAGACACAGGCAGCCGCCCAGGACCGAGCGGAACAACTAAGAGCCGCTTCTGCAGCTTCCGCAGTAGGCCGACTGCAGCAGAGAGTTAGGCATTTAGAATATGAATTGGCTCTCACAAAACGCCTGCAGTGAGAGAGCGCTAACGAGAGGCTTGCGGAAGCTGCTGCTGCTGCGCAATGCTATGAGCCCTGCAGAAGCCACTCTCTGGCAACGAACCCGGTGGGCAGCGCTTCCTCTGTGACGGAGAGAGTGGAAGCTCATATGGCTGAGGTAAGGCATTGGGAATACCTGTTATTCTCAAGCTGAAAATGAGCATCCATTCCTAGCTCCACCGCACCCAATCTAGGAGTCTAAACACGCCTGCTGACCCTCAGAGCGCTGCAACCTCGGCAAAAGCTCTGGTCCGGGCGCGCCCCAGAATTAGCAGTCCGTGTGACGGCACGTTCCTCACAGCGTGGTGAGCAGCGTGCCCTGAGGTTTGGGAAGGGCATGCCGAGAGTGGGCAAGGGAGCACGTGATTCTTCACAAAACGCCGTGATCCGTTCCCCTCCTTTGCACAGAGTGGGGGTGTGGAGAAGCTCTCGAGTTGGGGATTGCTTTGTGAGACAGTTAATGCCATAGAGTAATGGGAATGCTGGGCCGTGGTGGACAAAGACTTTCTCTGTACTGGGGGTGATGTTTCCAGTGTTTATTCCCATGTTGCAGTTGGCTTGAGAAGCTAATGCTACAAGAATGTAGCTCCTGAGGCCTTAAGGGTATCTTGTCTGTACTTGCAGGTGCGGCGGGAATGGTCAAAAATATCGCTGAAGAACTTGAGCAAGGTAATCTGTCAGGATCTGTTAGCGGTGTTACCAAGGAAGAGGACGGTTCCTCCATTTTGAACACAACTACTGGAAAGCTGCCAAGCTCCTGTGCTAAGCACAGTTGTTTTCTACTAGTAAGCTTTCCAACCTAGAGCTCTGCGAGGCAACTTGCTGCTTATGCAAATAACAGTCGTACAGAGTCGTCTGCAGTTGCCTTTAGATCACAGAGAGGAAAAGCGGCCTATGCGCACGTTCAGCCCCTGCCCCCGAGCCCCGAGCAATTCCACCTCTTCAGGATAATTGTTTCTCCAGAGTTGTGGCTTGGCGGTGACTGGGCCTGTTGCAAAGCAGGTAGCCCCTGAGAGCAATTCGAATTCTTCTGTCCCAGTAGCCTTTACTCTCCTAGCGAGTGGCCAGCCGTTGCGCTAGAGCTCTTTCTGTTTGCTAGGACGGACACAAATCCGTGGCATTGAATCCGTTTGCATTGTGACTGGAGTTGCCTGTCTCCTGGGAGTAATAAGGTTTGTTTGCTTTGGGGACCTTTTCCTACTGCAACACTAACATAGGGCATTTTCTCCCCTCCCGCTCTCGCCCCGCCCCTTCCCCAGCAATGGCTGAGCTGAATGGCTGGATCGGCTGGAGCTTCTCCCTGGGCATCTACTGAAGGATCTTCAGAAAACGTAGACCAGGAGCCGCTTTCCAGGGCAACGCAAGAGTGCCGCGATGTTTTGACAGCCCCGTTCCAGAGAGCTAAGAGTGGTTATCCTGAGACTACTACCTCCTGACAGAGGGACTCGCGTTACCAGGCTGTGAGGAAAAGCAACCCTTGCCACTGTTTTTGTACGAGTGCAACAGTGCGGTGTAGCCAATAATAATAACGTGCGGTCTTTAACTGCAAGTATTGTGTTCCAACTGGGTATTTAATAAATGTTGTAATCTAGTAGGTGTCTCCGTTTTATTCTGTTCCCCTTCCTGACTTTGCCTGCCCTGCGCATATGCCTGTCCCCTCTGCTCGTGTCTCTTATGGAGTAGTACGTGTTGCATTGCTGCCAAATGGTGGATGCTGGTGGAAGTCTGGCCTGCTGCGGCACTTGCGGGCGAGGGCTGCGTTTTGTCCCAGGCTTGGAGTTGTTCAGCGCTAGGCAGCACGGACGATGGAAGTCATGTTTCTGAAGGCCTAGCCAGGCTTTCTTCCTGGGCAGGCGCTTAGCCCTTCTGCCTCGCGCTGGTCTGGCCAAAAGTCACTTATGCAGACAGCTCCAGGCCTGAGGGCAGAGAGGCCGTTTGTCCAAGGGAGAGCTCTGCTCTGCTCTGCTCCCTCCAGCTGGCTTCCCAGCTGCTCCTTCAGCCTGTCCTGGCAGCCAGGCCAAGGGCCAGCATGCAGACTGTGTGTTTTTCCTCAGCGGGGGCTGGAAGCACGAGTGTGTGAAGACAGGGGCCTCGATCGTGCCCAGGTGCAGCCCTTGGCGGTTCCCCTTGTTGAACTTGACAAGGTGCCCGGTTGCCTCACGTCTCGCTCGTAGCGGGGCACTGGACTCTTGCTGCCTTTGAGAACGATGCTTCCTGTGGTCTGGGCAGAAGGGAGGGCGAGAGCTTCTGGTAGCCAGGAAAGGTTGCAAAGCCCGCCGGTCTGGAAGGCTGTTGCATCCGCTTGCAGTCTGCAAAGGGCAAAGGGGTTATGGAAGTTCTCTGCCCTGCAGCATGACTGGCAAAGCGGAACCGCTGTTCAGTGCTGGGCACTTGCTCTTCTCTCTGCAAAGCAAAAGCAGGTGCGGAACGCCTCTGAAGTGCCTTCGCTTTGGGTTGTCCTGTTGCCAAACTCTGAGAGGAACTGTTTTCCAGTGGTTCCCTGCCTGCTTCTGTCCTGCTGGGTGTCAGGGAGAGGTGAAAGTTCTTGGCCGCCGGAGAAGCAGCACTGAAATTCAGCGCTGGCATCTGGCATGACAAGAGCTGGTAGCGCTTACAAGGCGGGTACAAGGCAAAGTGCCGTCTGTTCTGGCCCCTGCACTAGAGGAGAGGGATGGAGCTACTGGAGCGAGTGCAGCGAAGGGCTACTAAGATGATTAAGGGACTGGAGTAGCTCTCATACGAGGAAAGGCTGAGAGAGCTGGGATTGTTCAGCCTGCAGAAGAGAAGACCGCGCATCAGTGTGTAGGCAGGATGCGAAGGGAGGGTGTAAAGAAGTCGGAGGCAGACTCTTCTCAGCGGTGCCTAGCGGTAGGACGAGGGGCAAGGGGCACAAACTGAAACACAGGCCGTCCTGTCTGAACAGGAGGAAAAAGTTCTTTGCTGTGAGGGGTGACTGAGCACTGGAAGAGGTTGCCCAGAGAGCTTGTGGAGTCTCCGTCCTCGGAGATGTTCACAAGCCGTCTGGCTAGGGTCCTGGGCCAACTACTTGAGGTGATCCTGCTTGAGTAGGGGGGCTGGCCGAGACGATCTCCAGAGGTGCCTTCCAACCTCAAACGTCCTGTGGTTCTGTGACAAGCAGGAGAAGCGGGCGACCGGGCATCTAGTCAAGTTCGACAAGGGGAACTGTCCAGGGCTGCACCTGGGGACAAACAGCCCCTGTGCCCTGGGGCAGGCTGGGGGCTACTGCCAGGAAAGCAGCTGGGCAGAGGAAGGCCTGGGGGTGCAGGTGGGCAGCAAGGAGTCAGCAATGGTTAGAGAAAGAAATCGTAACCACGTTTTAATCGTTTTGACAATAACTTTCTGCCAAAGGGAGCAATCGCCCTCCAGCCTCTCGCTGTGGTCTCTGCTAACAGCTGGAGCGATCCGCTTTCGGTGAGAGTCGCTCACCTCGCCGCAGCGCGACTCGCGGCCACTTTGGCTCCCTCCGGCACTTGGGCTTCCTACGGCGCAGCCGCAGAGCTGGGAGCCCAGAAGGACCGGCACGCTCGCGGCCTGGCCGGGCAGCAGCCAGAGCAGCCAGCTGCGGGGGTCAACCTAAGCAGTCGCCATCTCTTCAGGCGCAACGAGCTACTTCAGCCCTGCGAGCTCGGCCAAGCGCTCGCGACGCCCGCGCCCTTAGGGAAACAGTGGGAGCGCAGGTTTGCGAGGAGCACAGTGTCCCGCACCTGGAGCAGCAGCAGCATGAATTCTTCAGGGAAATGACGGCACAGCAGAGTAAGAGCTGGAGCTGGGGGCCGCCAGGGAGGGACCCCCAACAAAGACGTCCTTCGGCCGGCCACAGCCACCCGCCGCCGCCGCCGCCCCCCCCCCCGGCCCGGCAGCGCCGCGAAGGAAGCGGCAGCTGCCCCCCGCCCGGCCGGGCCCGGCCCAGGTCCGCCCCCCGGCCCCGGGCCCGCCCCCGGGCCCGCCCCAGCCGCAGCCCCGCTCCCTCACTGCACAGCCCCGCCCCCTCGCCACCGCCCCCTCCACGCGTCACCCCGCCGCCCTGTGACGCCCCTCCGCCGCGCCCTCGCCGCGGCTGTTGCGCACGCGCGGCGCGCCCGCCACCGCCTGCGGAGCCGGTGGTCCTCGGTGCTGTCGCCGCCGTGTGCCTCGCTGCCAGCGTGGCTGCGTCGCTGTCCTCGGCCGGCGCCTCTGCCCCCGGCCCGGGGGCTCCGAGCTCGCCGGGGCTCAGCCCCGCAGCAGCTGGCCCGGGCTGCGGCCCCTGCTCGGGGCTGTCCGCCGCCCGCGTCCCCGCCGCAGCATGAAGAGGCTCTTGGGGCTCTTCGGCCAGGGCCAGGGGCAGCCGCCTTCTCCGTCGCCGTCGCCGTCGCGGTGGGCGTGCGGCGGCAGCGCACCCGTGCGCTGCGTCGGCGCTGCCTACGAGCTCCGGGAGAAGGAGCTGGGCAAGCTGCACCGCGCAGCCGCCAGCGGCGACCTGGCGCGGGTGCGGCGGCGGCGGTGGCTGCCGAGAGTCGGCCTCGACGGGCGGGACAAGGCGAAGCGGTGAGGGGCGGCGGGGGGGCGGCGGGGCGGCGTGGGGAGGGGGCGGCGTCGGCGTGAGGGGCGGCGGCGAGGGTCGGGCTGCTGCGGCGGTGCTGGCGGGGGCGGCGGGCGGCGGGGGCGTTGGCTGGTGGGTTGGAGCTGGCCTGCAGCTGGCAGGAGCGCCTTTGTGCCGGGAAGGCAGGGCCGTTTGCTTGGGCTGGCGAGGGAGTGCGGGAGGGCAGTCGGCCTTGCGCGCGCGGGGTGGGCTCGGGGCTCGGGGCTCGGGGCTCGGAGGCCGGTTGCGTGTGTGGCCAGGCCGGAGCGGGACTTTGTTGCTGGGAGCGTGACAGGGTCGAGGGGGAAGGTTTCTGCTGTCGGGTTTGGTAGGTGTTGTGGAGGGCCCTTGGGAGCGAGCGCGTGCTGGTGCTTGCTGCAGCAGTAAGGCCGGGAAGAGGCCAGAGGGCGCGACTTCCCGGCAAGGCCAGCAGCGAGGGGATGTTCTGGTGTTATAAAAGGCACGTGCTGGGCCTGCGGCCTGCTGCTGTGGCGTGAGTGGTCCTGGCAGCAGGTGGAGGTTGCCTTGCCGTAGGCTGGAGGTGCGCAAGCCTTGCTCTTGCTTGCTGGGCTGCGTGCGTAGTGGTGTTGGAGGCAGGGAGGAGGTGCCGGGGCGGAGGGCAGCAGTTTCAGAGCGAAAGCCGGAGGCTGTCTGGGAGAAATGGGGGGCGTGGGCGCAGGGATGCACGCGCAGGGAAGGGAGCGCGGAGCTGAGGCAACGTTGTCTTCCTAAGTGGGGGCTGGGGCTGGGGCTGGGGCGGGGAGGGGCTTTTTCCTAGCCCCGGCGTCTCGGGCTTTGGGTGTGCAGCGGTCAGCCGCGTGACATGGGCAGGCGTGGTCTCTTCAGCTGTCTGGCCTGCGCTAAGGTAACATGCTCAATTTTTAGGACACCTCTGCATCTGGCTTGCGCTAACGGACATGCGGAGGTTGTCTTGTACTTAGTAGAGAGGAAGTGCAAGCTAAATCCTCGTGACAACTTCAAGAGATCGCCACTGATGAAGGTACGTGGGTGCTGCGGTAGGCAGGGCTTCTAAATTGCGCCCTGAGCGATGCAGCTCTTGGGTGATTCTGGAGGTAGGTCTGGGTGGAGCTTGTGGTGCGCTGGGCGCTGGCTAGGCGTGCGTTGCCTAATGTTTGGGCGCGTTGTTGTTGTCCGAGGTCGGCAAGCTGTGGGAATTCTGCCAGAGGGAAGCGTAATTGCTGGCAACGTTTCCTTGTTTCCCGTGTGGTTGGCAGGCAGTGCAGTGCCAGCACGAAGGCTGCGTCGCCATTCTGCTAGCGCATGGCGCCGACGCTAACCTTGCGGATGCTAACGGCAACACTGCCCTTCACCTGGCTGCCCTTGCTCCTAACACCTGCCTAGCAGGGCAGTTACTGGCGCACAACGCCCATCTTGATGCGCAGAATAAGGTAAGCGTGGAATTTGGGTCAGGCCGCTCCTGAGAAGAAAAAGTTGCTTTGCTTCTCTGGGTTTTTCTAACTGGAGAGGGGCGTTATGCTTTCAGATGGGATACACGCCCCTTTCTCTGGCCGTGTCCGCGCATCACGTAGAGATGGTGGAGTTCCTGCTTAGCAAAGGAGCCGACGTGCACGCTCGAGATCAGTCGGAAAGGTGAAGGGTTTGTCAAGACGGGGCGTGGGTCTCCTGAGCATTGGTGAAGTTTGCCTGGTCTGGCCGGGTAGCCGAGGGTGCTTAGCGGGGGAGACGTTTGGCCCAGGGACGTGCTGCGGCCCCTTGCAACCCGAGTTCTCGTGGGCTTCCGTGTGGTTGGCCTTGCTTTCCTCCTGCCTGTAGGAAAGGGGGAGGTGTAATTGTTTTGGGAGCAAATAGGGATGAAAGGAACGCCAGTGAAACGTCGGTGTCTCCTGATAGCTTTTGTCTCGTCTTGTGGCTGCTTTAGGACCCCTCTGATGCTTGCTGCCTCTGCTGGGGACGTGAGCATGATAGAAGTTCTTCTTGGCTATGGTGCTGACCTTTGCCAGAAAGACGTTCTTGGATGGACAGCGGAGGCTTATGCTAGGAGGTGTGGACACACTGGGTAAGTGCTTTAGGTCACGGTGAGAGTCGCTAGGCGGTCCGAATGTCCGTGTTGGTGTACGGACGTGTTTGGTAAGAGGCGCAAGGTTTAATGATGCGTGGAGACCTTTGTTGAAGGTGGGCTCAGTGGAATCTTCCGGGACGTAGCGTTCCCTGTGTCAAGTGTGAGTTGGGGAGTTGAGGAAAGCTTCCACCGCAAATCGTCTTGTTTGGTAAGTGGTGTTATGCAAGGATGTAGTTGATTATAGTGACAGTATTCCCTTTCTTTCCGCACCTACCTAGTGTTAGTGAACAGCTGGCCGACCGCGCAGCCGAGAAAAACGTGGGAGAAGCTTCTGCAGGCAGCGCAGAAAGCACGCCAGTGCTTAGCACTCGTTGCGAGGCAGGAGCTGCTGCGTTTGCGTTGGGCACACCTGCTGCGGACAGAGGAGGTAGGAGGCTTAACTGTGGAGGAGCTGAGGAGGAGAATGCCTACGGCCTTTTCTTGTGGTGGCTTGTATTGAAGCTTGGCAGGGTTCCGTCCCTCTTGCCTGTTGAGTACCCTTGCTAGGGACGGAGTAGAGACGCGCTGGTGATCCTCCTCCGTGAGGCTAGTCCTTTGGTTTTGAGGCTGTCTTTTGGTTTTGGGGGTGTTGGGTGGGAGGCTGGGTAGAGCAGGAAATACAGCGTAGTCTCTGGCATTTTGAAGCACAGGTTGGCGGGGGTGGGGGTAGAGGCAAAGAGAGCACGAGAGAGAGACCGATCTCTGCCTGTGTGGTATGAAGAGCTCGGCAGTTGGTTTCCTTCTTGTCCTGTTCAATCGCTACCAGCATTTGCTCGCTGCCTGCTCACATAGCATATTCGTGCCATGGCAGGTTTGAGGTTTGGAACGTTCGAAGGAAAGACAAGGGCAGTGTGGAATTCTTGTCCTTTTTTATTTTGCGGGGGGTGGGGGGGTGGGGGGGGCAGCGAGAATTGAGTAGGATGGGAGAAATTGGTGGTTTGGGGCATGCTTTCGTTCATGCTGTCTGGCATGACTGTTTCACTCTAGTATGGCCTGTAGAATTGTCCGTGTAACATGCTTGTCTGCATTGCTGAAAGTCGAAGGTCCGACATGCTAAGAATTAATCCTGTCAATTCATATTTGAACAGTGAGAGGTGGCTTTTCCCACGAATACTTCACGAGGTGAGACTCGAGCAGTAGCTTTTGCCAACGACCTTAACCTGCCGAAAAAGAGGGGAGATTTGAGCGAGACGGTCCTTCTTGCCTTTGCCTTTGCCTTTGCCTTTGCCTTTGCCTTTGCCTTTGCCTTTGAAGAGTGTTGGAGGCAGAGGAGAGCGATGACAGCTGTCCTGCTTCTGAGGAAGAAAAAAGCAGTTTAGCTGCCAAGGTAAAGTGCCTGCAGAAGGAGAACTGCCCGTGGAGCGACTCATTTGCAGGGCAGAGCTGTCTAGATTTGGGCAAAAGCGCGTGTCCAGGCAGGGTTGTTTTCTCCTGCCCCGTGGTCTCCTGCCTGCCAGTCTTTCAGCTGCGGTGAGCTGTTTGCTCCAAGCCTTGTAGCCGTCCGTGGCAGAGCATGCAGCAGGCTTGCGGTTGCGGGTGGGAAGAGCAGTAGGGGACAAGAAAAGCGACCGCATGGTTTTCTTCACCTGAGTCAGAGTTCTCGTCCCAAAGTTGATCAGCCTCTAGATGGCCTGTTCTTTTGTCCTCCAAGCCTTGCTCTTTGTTTCCAGTAACTTTGGTGATAGAATTCAGGCTGATATGGGGAAAAGGGCACTTGCTGTTCAAGATCTGCTGAAATGCTTCGTCTCCTGGCTCTCCTCTCTTTCGTCCTTGCCAGGTTGCTGAAGAGTGCTTGGGGGCGGGGGGAGTGGCTCAAGAGGGTCTTTTTTTCTCCTGGGGGATGGCATAGCGGTCTTGCATGGGATCTCACACCACCTGTTTCCCCTTCCTTTTGTTTCTTTTGTTTTGTTTTGGTTTGTTTTTCAGTTGAGGTGTGTGGCATTGGGGCTGTGCCATGATGAAGAAGCTGAAGAAGCCGAGTGTGGTGCAGGAGCGCACCCCGTAGTGCTGGAGATGCAGGCATGTTTATTTGCAAGCTGGTTGCCCTTGTCTCAGTGGCCTGTCGGAGACTGTGGCAGCTGTTGTGTGAGAAGAGCTAGTGTGGCATAGTAAGATGTGATGGTGGTTGGAGGAGTGAAAGAGAGGAAAGAGGGGGAGGTGAGACTACGGTAGTTTGAGAAGCAGGCAGCTGGTGGTCCCGTGAGCCCAAGGGAGGGGGAAAGGGTGTGTGTGCTGCTGGATAAGGTAACGTAGGTGAAGGCAGAGCCTGACTGTGTGTGGGCAGTGCTTCTCGGGGGGCTTTATGGAATGGGAGCAGGACGTTTGTGACATTAGGTATTGCTGTGTCCATAAGGACATCTGCAGGCCTTGTAAAAGAGGAGCGAGAAGGTTTCGCTCTGTGGCTCGAGAGAGGCGAAGTATTTGGCAAAGTGTGAATGGCCTGGGCAGAGGCTGCTGTCGTGGGTGTGGCAGCAAGTGGCCTTTGAGTTGGATTTCTCGAGTGCTACTGAAAGAGAGAAGGTTCTGGTTCTGTGCGTGCTTGGAAGGGTTGCTGCTGCTTTGCCAGGTTATGCAGTGAAAGGAGCGTGTTTGGGACCGTGCAGCCAAGTACTAAGGACAGCAGCAGAGTGGGCGTAGGCTTGGAGGGAGCGCAGTTGGGGGTTGGAGAGTGGAAGTGAGGGCCCAGGGGGAGGTTTGCCTCAGGTTGTTGGAGAAGCAGGCAGCTGTCGGTCTTTGTTGGTGCAGAGGAGGGGGGAAGGATGTGTGTGCTGCTGAGTATTGCCGTGTAGGGGAAGCTGGAGTGCGGGTAGTGCTTCTCAGGGGCTTTAGGGAAAGGGAGCAGGGCGTTTGTGAGCTTAGGCATTGCCGTCCCTTCAGCTACGTTCTCCTGGAGGCTGCTTGTTTCTGTTCTTTCTAAGCGTGCGGGCCGATCTCTTTTAGGACGACTCACCGGAAAGGAAGGGAGAGGAGGCTCCTGGTGGTGCCCAAGTGGCGGCTGCTGCAGGAGCCCCTGCTGGTGTGAGAGGTGAGTTTCTACACATGGAGGGGCTTTGTTTCTTTGCTCTTTGGGCTGGGTGAATGAAGTGAAATGGCGATCTGCCTGTGCGAGGGTAGAGCACGCAGGTAGGCGCTGGGCAGGCAATGGCGGGGAGGGGGGAAGGGAACGTAGCTGGAGGGAGATGTTTTGTGGTAGTGCTAGGGAAGGAGGGTTGTTTCTTGGTGCCTTCCTGCGGGTGGGAGGGTGTTTGGCTAGTGCTTTGCGGGTTGCTCCTGTAGCGTGCCGAGGGATTGTGAAGGGCCAACTCTGGAGCTGCAGTTTGGAGGGGAGATGCCGGCAGAGCTGCGTAGTCGGCGACTGTGGCATGGCAGAGCCTTGTTTGGATGCTGGCCGAGCATGTGTTGGGCGTTCTTGGTAGGGGCGTGAGCTGTGCTGCTGGGCTTGGGCATGTGGTGCTGGCAAGAAGGCGGCAGGAAGTGGCGATAGCGTGGTGGTGCGGCTGGGGGTGCAGGCGGCCTTAAATGACGCTGCTTTGTTTTTCCTCGGGAGTGGAACCGTTTGGTGTGTCCTGGGCGCAGGGCTTGCGTGCTGGAGGAGAGCAGGAGAGGGAAAGAAGGAGCGGTGGTGTGTCATTTGTGGCTTCCTCTGCAGGTGTTCCGTCGGCCGCAGGAGCGGAGCAGGAGGACGAGAGCGACTCTCCCTGGGATTCCGAGGTGCTTTGTGTGAGGGGCGCGGTGGGTTGCCCGTGGGGGGAAGTGGGCGGGAGCTTGCCTTGGACGTGGGCCCTAGCAGGGATGAGGCTCAGTTGCCGCTTGTGGTGGCTGCGCCACAGGTTTGTTCCTGTGAACTGGAGCAGCCTGTGCTCCGTGCAAGCGGTTTGGCGAGGACTGTGCCTAAGTGGGGTGTGCTAATGTCGTGGGTGTGGCAGCAAGTGGCCTTTGAGTTGGATTTCTCGAGTGCTACTGAAAGAGAGAAGGTTCTGGTTCTGTGCGTGCTTGGAAGGGTTGCTGCTGCTTTGCCAGGTTATGCAGTGAAAGGAGCGTGTTTGGGACCGTGCAGCCAAGTACTAAGGACAGCAGCAGAGTGGGCGTAGGCTTGGAGGGAGCGCAGTTGGGGGTTGGAGAGTGGAAGTGAGGGCCCAGGGGGAGGTTTGCCTCAGGTTGTTGGAGAAGCAGGCAGCTGTCGGTCTTTGTTGGTGCAGAGGAGGGGGGAAGGATGTGTGTGCTGCTGAGTATTGCCGTGTAGGGGAAGCTGGAGTGCGGGTAGTGCTTCTCAGGGGCTTTAGGGAAAGGGAGCAGGGCGTTTGTGAGCTTAGGCATTGCCGTCCCTTCAACTACGTTCTCCTGGAGGCTGCTTGTTTCTGTTCTTTCTAAGCGTGCGGGCCGATCTCTTTTAGGACGACTCACCGGAAAGGAAGGGAGAGGAGGCTCCTGGTGGTGCCCAAGTGGCGGCTGCTGCAGGAGCCCCTGCTGGTGTGAGAGGTGAGTTTCTACACATGGAGGGGCTTTGTTTCTTTGCTCTTTGGGCTGGGTGAATGAAGTGAAATGGCGATCTGCCTGTGCGAGGGTAGAGCACGCAGGTAGGCGCTGGGCAGGCAATGGCGGGGAGGGGGGAAGGGAACGTAGCTGGAGGGAGATGTTTTGTGGTAGTGCTAGGGAAGGAGGGTTGTTTCTTGGTGCCTTCCTGCGGGTGGGAGGGTGTTTGGCTAGTGCTTTGCGGGTTGCTCCTGTAGCGTGCCGAGGGATTGTGAAGGGCCAACTCTGGAGCTGCAGTTTGGAGGGGAGATGCCGGCAGAGCTGCGTAGTCGGCGACTGTGGCATGGCAGAGCCTTGTTTGGATGCTGGCCGAGCATGTGTTGGGCGTTCTTGGTAGGGGCGTGAGCTGTGCTGCTGGGCTTGGGCATGTGGTGCTGGCAAGAAGGCGGCAGGAAGTGGCGATAGCGTGGTGGTGCGGCTGGGGGTGCAGGCGGCCTTAAATGACGCTGCTTTGTTTTTCCTCGGGAGTGGAACCGTTTGGTGTGTCCTGGGCGCAGGGCTTGCGTGCTGGAGGAGAGCAGGAGAGGGAAAGAAGGAGCGGTGGTGTGTCATTTGTGGCTTCCTTTGCAGGTGTTCCGTCGGCCGCAGGAGCGGAGCAGGAGGACGAGAGCGACTCTCCCTGGGATTCCGAGGTGCTTTGTGTGAGGGGCGCGGTGGGTTGCCCGTGGGGGGAAGTGGGCGGGAGCTTGCCTTGGACGTGGGCCCTAGCAGGGATGAGGCTCAGTTGCCGCTTGTGGTGGCTGCGCCACAGGTTTGTTCCTGTGAACTGGAGCAGCCTGTGCTCCGTGCAAGCGGTTTGGCGAGGACTGTGCCTAAGTGGGGTGTGCTAATGTCGTGGGTGTGGCAGCAAGTGGCCTTTGAGTTGGATTTCTCGAGTGCTACTGAAAGAGAGAAGGTTCTGGTTCTGTGCGTGCTTGGAAGGGTTGCTGCTGCTTTGCCAGGTTATGCAGTGAAAGGAGCGTGTTTGGGACCGTGCAGCCAAGTACTAAGGACAGCAGCAGAGTGGGCGTAGGCTTGGAGGGAGCGCAGTTGGGGGCTCTGATAGGGCTGTTATACTTCCAGAGCCTGCGTTCCTTGACGGCCTGCCAGAGTCCCGAAGCAGCAGTGAATCTGCAGGTAATGCTTGAGCGGCAATCCGAGTTGTGCTTGGGCGGTCCTGCATTTGAAATGCAGTTTGTGGGTGAAGTGTTTCTGGAGATTGCTTGCCCCACTCTCTGCTTGTTTGTGTTGTCGCTCACCTAGGTGTCTGCAAAGGAGGGAGGAGAGCGTGAAGGACGCGAGGCTGCTGCAACACAGACTGATTTTCAGTGTGACGGACAGGTGAGGAGCTGTGTTGAAGAGCTGTGGAGATGTTAGCCTAGAGCGAGGTGTTATTCCCAAAAGAGCGCAGGCGGAAGACCGCAGAGAGTAGCAGATGTGAAATATACTTTAGATGTATATTATCTTGGGGCTCGCTCTGAAGAAGGCTGTTGTGAGTGAAAAGAAGAAGGTAGTGCATGCTCCTGCCCTTTTTGTGAGGCTCACGGCACAATCTTTCCTCAGGCGATGGGCGCAGAGCTGCCGGCGGAGGTTGCTGATGCTCCTGGAAAGCAGTTGCTTCCAGAAGGTTCACTTGAAGTTCCAAAGGTTTCCTGCGGTGAGCTGCAGGGAGACAAGTTGCGGTTGCAAGAGGAACTGGCCAGGGTGAAAGCCAAGGTAGGCAAAGCCTGTAGCGGCCTGCATGACTGTGAGGAGGTGTTTTTCCCCTGTAAACGATGGGGAAAAGCCCTTGTTGAGGCTGTAGGGTAGTAGTGCAGTGGTGTCCCTTCTGTTGCCTTCCCTTCTTCCCGCCGCTGCCCCATGGTGGCAAACAGACCAAGCGCGTCAGGGAGCTGCCCTTTCAAGCGTGAGGGGCCAAGCAGTGTGTTGGGAGCAGCCTCCTGGTGGGTAGGTGTGACCCAAGCAGTTTGTTGTCTCTCCGAACCCGCCTGAGCTTTGAGGTGGACCTGAAGGTGACAGTGGGTGAGCTCCGGGTGCCCTGAGAGTGCTGCGTGTTTTCCTGTGGAGGCAGCTGTACTCTTTGTCTATATTTGGCTGTGTGTGTAGAGCTTTGGTTCCTTCTTTGTAGCTGGTCAAATGCCTGCGAAGGTGACAGTCTGTGTTCTGGGGGGGGTGCAGCTCTTGAAGGGGTGCGATCCTTCTTCATGGTTTGCGCTCGCACACGCAGCGCTGGTTGCTAGGTGGGGTTTTTGCGCTGTGTACGGGAAGCAGCATGTCAGGCAGGTGCTGTGACTTGTCCTGTTCCCTGACTGTAGGAGGAACTTGACCTCCTAACCTAGCTGCCCGGAGAAGGCTGTGGGTTGGCCCTAGTGCTGAGCTTTTTCTGTAGAAAACATCTTGGCCATCTTGTGGCTGCATAATGCAAATGTGCCGCAAAGTGCTATAGTTGCTGCAGGGCCCTGGGGATGAACCTGTAGTTAGTAAGCATTAGGATCCCGAAATGCTAATTCACTTCCAAGTTGTTTTTGGAGGCGTTCAGAGCTACTGACTTGCTTTCCGTTCACTACGCCCACCGCTGCCACCAACACAAGTACGGAGTTGAAGGAAGGAGTGTAGGGACCGGCTTTCCACCAGTTGTGTAAGAATAAGGTATAGCAGCCTGGGCAGCGTTGGACTAGAAGTCTTTGTGATTGTGGTCGTTATCCTGGAGTTGGGAAGTGCCAGCAGGAGAAGGGAGAGCCTTTGCAGTAATGCTTCCCATGGGGGAGCAAGGAGCTGGATGCTAGGAGCGTCCCGAGTCATGGGAAGGAGTAGGATTGGTGTTGCAGCTGCGTTTGGTCAGCTGGCAGGAAATTGAGATGGGGATGGGAGAGGCCGGTATGAAAGCGGAAGGAGCAACGTGGTTCTGGAGAGTCGAAGCAGTGGAGTCGTCTGTCTGAAAGCGAAGCTGACTAGCGTGGGTCCTGGTTGTGGTTTTACAGTTGCAGGCGTTGGAAGAGCAGCGTGTTCAGGCTGAGCGTTGTGTTCAGGATTTGAAGACGGCCCTGGCAGAGAAACAGAGGGAAGCGACAGCTTCTTCCCGGCAACTGCAAGACCTTCTGGAAGCCTCTTTGGGAGGCGTTAGCCTAAAAGACCTGGAGGAACGAGTGGGACGGTAAGGAAGTGGCACAGTGCAGCAAGGCTTTGCTTTGTGGGCTGGTGTAACAGCAACAGGATGGCCTTGTTGCATCTCAGCAAGTCAGTACACGATTTTGGGAGAGGCTTTTGCTTTGGACTGTGTGATTTGTCGCTGTTGTGCCAGTGTTGGTGCTCCTGTGGATTTCCATAACGAGGCCTGTGTTTCTTTTCAAGACTTGAACTGGAAAACGCCCGGCTGGAAGACACAGGGCAGCAGCAGGCAGCTAGACTCGAAGCTCTTCAGAAAGAGCTGCACGCCTCTGCCTCTGTAAGCTAGTCCTAGCCTTCCTGTTTCATGAGCTACTGTGCGCAGTTGTGTGTGTATGTATGCGGGGGCGTTTTTCGGAAGAGATTTTCCTGGGGAGCCTCGGGGAAATCATTCCCTGCAGGCTGCAGGCGATGGGCTGCTGTTGGTGCGCTCGCAGGCTTTCTGGTTTTGTGCGCTCCTCTGCTGAGTCTTACTTAACAGTGTTTGAGGTAAGGGTTTGGCACTTGTGCACCGGTGTGAATGGTTGCTGCTTTGTACCGGTGGTGGTGCTTAAGCCGTGTGGCAGCAGCACTTGAGCTGTTGCTGCCTTAAAGGCGTTCTGCAAGTGAACTTGTGGAACGTCCTTGGTGCCAAGCACGTCGTTGCCAAGTCTTAAGTGGCCTCCTCAGGCTGTGCCAAGAATTCCATTGCCCGCTGGTCGCTGAAGATCCCCCTGGAGCTTTAAATTAAGCTGTGCTCTGCCCGGATGGGGATACCTAATTACCGTTGGCTATTAGCGGAGGGCCTGAGGAAGGTGTTCTCCAGTGTGCGTGTTCTCACCTTTGCCCCCGTGAGCCCCTCACTAGTAGCGGGTGGTCTTTGCTTTAGTGGGGGTGGGGGGGAGGGTGGTGTGGGGGAGAGAGGGGTGGCAGGCACCAGTTTCTGTCCCTCGGTCTTAGCCTGGGTGGTGGAAATATTGAAGTGCTGCAGTTGGCGTGGGATTCCGTCCGCTGGAGTTGTGGGGCCGGCCCTCGGCTAGCAGAGAGAGATGTCCTGCGGCACCTTTGTGAGGAAGGCTGTGCGCACCTAGTGCTTCTAGGTGCCGTGAGTGAGTCGTGTGTGCCATTTCTTCTTCCTGTCCGGAAAGCGTGAGAGCGGAAGAAGGCCAGGGAAGGAGCTGGCAGAGTGGAAACAACCCGCAGAAGCCCGCCTGGAGGAAGAAATGAAGAAAAACATTGCACTGCAGAAAGAATGCAACAGGTAACGGCCTTTGAGTACTTGTAAGAGCTGTCGAATGAGCGGGGAGTCAGGCGTTATGTACCTTGCCCCTGCGACTCCGAGTACGTATCTGTTGGTGAGCGAGCTCAAGGCTTGCGTTGGGTCTTGCAAGTGGCTTCTGTAGGGGAGCGTGCGGTTTTAGGTAGGTGGAAGTGCAGGCAGGAGGGCAGTTGTCCTGGGAAGAGAGGGAGGGCGGGAGGGCAGGAAGAAGTCGCTTGTGTCTTGTGCCTGTTGTCAGGCAGAGGGAGAAGCTTCATGGGAGCAGATGAAATGTTGACTGGGCAAGTGATGTGTGGGAGGGGAATGATGTGGGTGGGTGGGTTGGTGTGGTGTTTTGGCTTGGTGTCTTGTTCTGGAAGTGCTGGTCTGTCCGCCATGGTGCAAATGAAGTAAGCCCCGCACCGTATGCGTGGTGCTTAGGGAAGCGCATGCGTAAAGGCGGACTGTGCTTGGGCTTCCTACTTTACTTGCTAATGTGCTGTGCAGGTCGAAGAGGCTTCTGGAGAAAGCTATGAAGAAAGTGAGGGCGTACGAGAGGCGGGCGCGAGAGTCCCAGATGAATTTCCCGGGCGAAAGGGAGGACCCGTGTTCGGGAAGGGGCAGAGAAGTTGCTAAATTAAGAACAAAGGTGAGCTTTGGTTGGCTTGTTGTGGTGCTTGTTTTGGAAAGCTGTAAGATTCTTTTCCTGGCTGTTGGGTTGTGGTGTTAATTATGTGGTGGCCGTGTTTTGAAAAGAACGGCTGTCTCTTACGGTCCCTGAAAAAGCCTGTGTAATCCTTTGGGAAGTGAAGAGGCGTTGCGATAGCGGGGCACTTGTGAGCCTGGGTCTTTCTGGGCGAGAGCCCAGCTTGAAAGCTTGAGGCCCTGGCAGCATCTTTGAGGTCTGACAGATGAATTTGTGCTCTGGAAGACCGGTAAGTAGGACCATTATAAGCCTAACCACAGTATGAAAGGCAAGGACATTGGAAGCATAGGTGTGAGAGGTGTGGAAAAGGTGCGTTTCTGCAGAGAGAAGACGACGACGAGGAGGACGGCGGCAGAGTTTTAGTTGACCTTTGGGGCCTACTGAAACCCTGGCACTTCTTTGTTGATTGTCTTCTAAACTCAAACCTGTGTGTGTGCGTGTATGTAGAAAGAGATAATCATTTCTGTTTCCTTTTTCCTGAAGCTTCAGGTATACCACTGTAAACAAGTGAATACCTTGTGATTATTGTATATTGTTGTCAATATGATTACAGTTGTTATCGTTCCCGTTCATTAGTTCATTAAACTTGGTTACTTACCTGTTACAATAGTAAACTCATTCCTAAGGAGTAGGGACACCTACACTACCAGCCGACCCTGTTTAGTGTCGGGAGCCCGCCGAATTACCTTACCAGGGCAAAATGCCTCTCAACTGGTTCGGTCGTTCTGCGGAGGCCTCCCGGCACAAACGGACACGCTCGGTGGATTGTCACAGAACTGCGTACGCTTAGACCTCTGGGTCTGCTTAGGTGAGTGAGTCCTTTCCCTGTGTGCAGGTCCGTGAGCTGTGCCGCTCCCTGGAGGCAGAGCGGAGGAAGTCGAGGCAGCTAGAGAAAGCAAACGAAGGTGCGCGAGAAGAGTTGGCTTGGCTGCATGGGAGCCGTGACAAACTGCGGAAGAGCAAGCGGCAGCTGGAAGAAGAGGTGGTTGCGCTGAGGTGTCGCTTAGAGGCCAAGATGAGGGATCAGAGGCACAGAGAAGAGGATAAAAGGGAGATTGAACAAAAGGCTGGGCAAGAGCTAAGGCAAAAACTACAGGAAGTCAATCTCTTTCTGCAGGTGAGCTCCCTTACCGCTAGTACGCGCAGTCCGTTTGTGGCTCGTCATTCATTCTTTACTGTTGTCATTTCTCGGTATGTTCTGCTTGTGCCGGTCAGTGCTGTGGGGTCATGGGCTCGTTATAGCTTCCGGAGGTTGCTGAAGGGTGCGAGCTTGTTGGATGGTTGTCCTCAGGCATTCTGAGATGTGGTGAATAATCTTCTTTACGCACCTCGGTCACTGGCGAATCTGTAACAGCGCCAAGAAAGAGGAGAATTGCAAGTGGACTAGTGTCTTAGAGAGACAGAGGTGGCTTAGTACTAGCTCTGATTCAAAACAAAACAAAGCAAAGCAAAAAGTTGCGCTGAGAGCCGGTTTCTTTCTGAACCAAAAGGATGATGTAATGGGGTGCTTTTGGGTTTTGCCCTTGATTGTAGAGGGCAGTGAGGAGGCCCAGTTGGCTCCCTGGGTGAGGTTGTGCTCTTCAAAGTGGGTGTGTGAAAGTGACTGGGGGGAATGATCTCTTTTTCTTTCCTGGGGGTTGAAACTGCATTATCTGCTTCAGACACAGGCAGCCGCCCAGGACCGAGCGGAACAACTAAGAGCCGCTTCTGCAGCTTCCGCAGTAGGCCGACTGCAGCAGAGAGTTAGGCATTTAGAATATGAATTGGCTCTCACAAAACGCCTGCAGTGAGAGAGCGCTAACGAGAGGCTTGCGGAAGCTGCTGCTGCTGCGCAATGCTATGAGCCCTGCAGAAGCCACTCTCTGGCAACGAACCCGGTGGGCAGCGCTTCCTCTGTGACGGAGAGAGTGGAAGCTCATATGGCTGAGGTAAGGCATTGGGAATACCTGTTATTCTCAAGCTGAAAATGAGCATCCATTCCTAGCTCCACCGCACCCAATCTAGGAGTCTAAACACGCCTGCTGACCCTCAGAGCGCTGCAACCTCGGCAAAAGCTCTGGTCCGGGCGCGCCCCAGAATTAGCAGTCCGTGTGACGGCACGTTCCTCACAGCGTGGTGAGCAGCGTGCCCTGAGGTTTGGGAAGGGCATGCCGAGAGTGGGCAAGGGAGCACGTGATTCTTCACAAAACGCCGTGATCCGTTCCCCTCCTTTGCACAGAGTGGGGGTGTGGAGAAGCTCTCGAGTTGGGGATTGCTTTGTGAGACAGTTAATGCCATAGAGTAATGGGAATGCTGGGCCGTGGTGGACAAAGACTTTCTCTGTACTGGGGGTGATGTTTCCAGTGTTTATTCCCATGTTGCAGTTGGCTTGAGAAGCTAATGCTACAAGAATGTAGCTCCTGAGGCCTTAAGGGTATCTTGTCTGTACTTGCAGGTGCGGCGGGAATGGTCAAAAATATCGCTGAAGAACTTGAGCAAGGTAATCTGTCAGGATCTGTTAGCGGTGTTACCAAGGAAGAGGACGGTTCCTCCATTTTGAACACAACTACTGGAAAGCTGCCAAGCTCCTGTGCTAAGCACAGTTGTTTTCTACTAGTAAGCTTTCCAACCTAGAGCTCTGCGAGGCAACTTGCTGCTTATGCAAATAACAGTCGTACAGAGTCGTCTGCAGTTGCCTTTAGATCACAGAGAGGAAAAGCGGCCTATGCGCACGTTCAGCCCCTGCCCCCGAGCCCCGAGCAATTCCACCTCTTCAGGATAATTGTTTCTCCAGAGTTGTGGCTTGGCGGTGACTGGGCCTGTTGCAAAGCAGGTAGCCCCTGAGAGCAATTCGAATTCTTCTGTCCCAGTAGCCTTTACTCTCCTAGCGAGTGGCCAGCCGTTGCGCTAGAGCTCTTTCCGTTTGCTAGGACGGACACAAATCCGTGGCATTGAATCCGTTTGCATTGTGACTGGAGTTGCCTGTCTCCTGGGAGTAATAAGGTTTGTTTGCTTTGGGGACCTTTTCCTACTGCAACACTAACATAGGGCATTTTCTCCCCTCCCGCTCTCGCCCCGCCCCTTCCCCAGCAATGGCTGAGCTGAATGGCTGGATCGGCTGGAGCTTCTCCCTGGGCATCTACTGAAGGATCTTCAGAAAACGTAGACCAGGAGCCGCTTTCCAGGGCAACGCAAGAGTGCCGCGATGTTTTGACAGCCCCGTTCCAGAGAGCTAAGAGTGGTTATCCTGAGACTACTACCTCCTGACAGAGGGACTCGCGTTACCAGGCTGTGAGGAAAAGCAACCCTTGCCACTGTTTTTGTACGAGTGCAACAGTGCGGTGTAGCCAATAATAATAACGTGCGGTCTTTAACTGCAAGTATTGTGTTCCAACTGGGTATTTAATAAATGTTGTAATCTAGTAGGTGTCTCCGTTTTATTCTGTTCCCCTTCCTGACTTTGCCTGCCCTGCGCATATGCCTGTCCCCTCTGCTCGTGTCTCTTATGGAGTAGTACGTGTTGCATTGCTGCCAAATGGTGGATGCTGGTGGAAGTCTGGCCTGCTGCGGCACTTGCGGGCGAGGGCTGCGTTTTGTCCCAGGCTTGGAGTTGTTCAGCGCTAGGCAGCACGGACGATGGAAGTCATGTTTCTGAAGGCCTAGCCAGGCTTTCTTCCTGGGCAGGCGCTTAGCCCTTCTGCCTCGCGCTGGTCTGACCAAAAGTCACTTATGCAGACAGCTCCAGGCCTGAGGGCAGAGAGGCCGTTTGTCCAAGGGAGAGCTCTGCTCTGCTCTGCTCCCTCCAGCTGGCTTCCCAGCTGCTCCTTCAGCCTGTCCTGGCAGCCAGGCCAAGGGCCAGCATGCAGACTGTGTGTTTTTCCTCAGCGGGGGCTGGAAGCACGAGTGTGTGAAGACAGGGGCCTCGATCGTGCCCAGGTGCAGCCCTTGGCGGTTCCCCTTGTTGAACTTGACAAGGTGCCCGGTTGCCTCACGTCTCGCTCGTAGCGGGGCACTGGACTCTTGCTGCCTTTGAGAACGATGCTTCCTGTGGTCTGGGCAGAAGGGAGGGCGAGAGCTTCTGGTAGCCAGGAAAGGTTGCAAAGCCCGCCGGTCTGGAAGGCTGTTGCATCCGCTTGCAGTCTGCAAAGGGCAAAGGGGTTATGGAAGTTCTCTGCCCTGCAGCATGACTGGCAAAGCGGAACCGCTGTTCAGTGCTGGGCACTTGCTCTTCTCTCTGCAAAGCAAAAGCAGGTGCGGAACGCCTCTGAAGTGCCTTCGCTTTGGGTTGTCCTGTTGCCAAACTCTGAGAGGAACTGTTTTCCAGTGGTTCCCTGCCTGCTTCTGTCCTGCTGGGTGTCAGGGAGAGGTGAAAGTTCTTGGCCGCCGGAGAAGCAGCACTGGCATCTGGCATGACAGGAGCTGGTAGCGCTTACAAGGCGGGTACAAGGCAAAGTGCCGTCTGTTCTGGCCCCTGCACTAGAGGAGAGGGATGGAGCTACTGGAGCGAGTGCAGCGAAGGGCTACTAAGATGATTAAGGGACTGGAGTAGCTCTCATACGAGGAAAGGCTGAGAGAGCTGGGATTGTTCAGCCTGCAGAAGAGAAGACCGCGCATCAGTGTGTAGGCAGGATGCGAAGGGAGGGTGTAAAGAAGTCGGAGGCAGACTCTTCTCAGCGGTGCCTAGCGGTAGGACGAGGGGCAAGGGGCACAAACTGAAACACAGGCCGTCCTGTCTGAACAGGAGGAAAAAGTTCTTTGCTGTGAGGGGTGACTGAGCCCTGGAAGAGGTTGCCCAGAGAGCTTGTGGAGTCTCCGTCCTCGGAGATGTTCACAAGCCGTCTGGCTAGGGTCCTGGGCCAACTACTTGAGGTGATCCTGCTTGAGTAGGGGGGCTGGCCGAGACGATCTCCAGAGGTGCCTTCCAACCTCAAACGTCCTGTGGTTCTGTGACAAGCAGGAGAAGCGGGCGACCGGGCATCTAGTCAAGTTCGACAAGGGGAACTGTCCAGGGCTGCACCTGGGGACAAACAGCCCCTGTGCCCTGGGGCAGGCTGGGGGCTACTGCCAGGAAAGCAGCTGGGCAGAGGAAGGCCTGGGGGTGCAGGTGGGCAGCAAGGAGTCAGCAATGGTTAGAGAAAGAAATCGTAACCACGTTTTAATCGTTTTGACAATAACTTTCTGCCAAAGGGAGCAATCGCCCTCCAGCCTCTCGCTGTGGTCTCTGCTAACAGCTGGAGCGATCCGCTTTCAGTGAGAGTCGCTCACCTCGCCGCAGCGCGACTCGCGGCCACTTTGGCTCCCTCCGGCACTTGGGCTTCCTACGGCGCAGCCGCAGAGCTGGGAGCCCAGAAGGACCGGCACGCTCGCGGCCTGGCCGGGCAGCAGCCAGAGCAGCCAGCTGCGGGGGTCAACCTAAGCAGTCGCCATCTCTTCAGGCGCAACGAGCTACTTCAGCCCTGCGAGCTCGGCCAAGCGCTCGCGACGCCCGCGCCCTTAGGGAAACAGTGGGAGCGCAGGTTTGCGAGGAGCACAGTGTCCCGCACCTGGAGCAGCAGCAGCATGAATTCTTCAGGGAAATGACGGCACAGCAGAGTAAGAGCTGGAGCTGGGGGCCGCCGGGGAGGGACCCCCAACAAAGACGTCCTTCGGCCGGCCACAGCCACCCGCCGCCGCCGCCGCCGCCGCCGCCCCCCCCCCCCCGCCCCGGCAGCGCCGCGAAGGAAGCGGCAGCTGCCCCCCGCCCGGCCGGGCCCGGCCCAGGTCCGCCCCCCGGCCCCGGGCCCGCCCCCGGGCCCGCCCCAGCCGCAGCCCCGCTCCCTCACTGCACAGCCCCGCCCCCTCGCCACCGCCCCCTCCACGCGTCACCCCGCCGCCCTGTGACGCCCCTCCGCCGCGCCCTCGCCGCGGCTGTTGCGCACGCGCGGCGCGCCCGCCACCGCCTGCGGAGCCGGTGGTCCTCGGTGCTGTCGCCGCCGTGTGCCTCGCTGCCAGCGTGGCTGCGTCGCTGTCCTCGGCCGGCGCCTCTGCCCCCGGCCCGGGGGCTCCGAGCTCGCCGGGGCTCAGCCCCGCAGCAGCTGGCCCGGGCTGCGGCCCCTGCTCGGGGCTGTCCGCCGCCCGCGTCCCCGCCGCAGCATGAAGAGGCTCTTGGGGCTCTTCGGCCAGGGCCAGGGGCAGCCGCCTTCTCCGTCGCCGTCGCCGTCGCGGTGGGCGTGCGGCGGCAGCGCACCCGTGCGCTGCGTCGGCGCTGCCTACGAGCTCCGGGAGAAGGAGCTGGGCAAGCTGCACCGCGCAGCCGCCAGCGGCGACCTGGCGCGGGTGCGGCGGCGGCGGTGGCTGCCGAGAGTCGGCCTCGACGGGCGGGACAAGGCGAAGCGGTGAGGGGCGGCGGGGGGGCGGCGGGGCGGCGCGGGGAGGGGGCGGCGTTGGCGTGAGGGGCGGCGGCGAGGGTTGGGCTGCTGCGGCGGTGCTGGCGGGGGCGGCGGGCGGCGGGGGCGTTGGCTGGTGGGTTGGAGCTGGCCTGCAGCTGGCAGGAGCGCCTTTGTGCCGGGAAGGCAGGGCCGTTTGCTTGGGCTGGCGAGGGAGTGCGGGAGGGCAGTCGGCCTTGTGCGCGCAGGGTGGGCTCGGGGCTCGGGGCTCGGGGCTCGGAGGCCGGTTGCGTGTGTGGCCAGGCCGGAGCGGGACTTTGTTGCTGGGAGCGTGACAGGGTCGAGGGGGAAGGTTTCTGCTGTCGGGTTTGGTAGGTGTTGTGGAGGGCCCTTGGGAGCGAGCGCATGCTGGTGCTTGCTGCAGCAGTAAGGCCGGGAAGAGGCCAGAGGGCGCGACTTCCCGGCAAGGCCAGCAGCGAGGGGATGTTCTGGTGTTATAAAAGGCACGTGCTGGGCCTGCGGCCTGCTGCTGTGGCGTGAGTGGTCCTGGCAGCAGGTGGAGGTTGCCTTGCCGTAGGCTGGAGGTGCGCAAGCCTTGCTCTTGCTTGCTGGGCTGCGTGCGTAGTGGTGTTGGAGGCAGGGAGGAGGTGCCGGGGCGGAGGGCAGCAGTTTCAGAGCGGAAGCCGGAGGCTGTCTGGGAGAAATGGGGGGCGTGGGCGCAGGGATGCACGCGCAGGGAAGGGAGCGCGGAGCTGAGGCAACGTTGTCTTCCTAAGTGGGGGCTGGGGCTGGGGCTGGGGTGGGGAGGGGCTTTTTCCTAGCCCCGGCGTCTCGGGCTTTGGGTGTGCAGCGGTCAGCCGCGTGACATGGGCAGGCGTGGTCTCTTCAGCTGTCTGACCTGCGCTAAGGTAACATGCTCAATTTTTAGGACACCTCTGCATCTGGCTTGCGCTAACGGACATGCGGAGGTTGTCTTGTACTTAGTAGAGAGGAAGTGCAAGCTAAATCCTCGTGACAACTTCAAGAGATCGCCACTGATGAAGGTACGTGGGTGCTGCGGTAGGCAGGGCTTCTAAATTGCGCCCTGAGCGATGCAGCTCTTGGGTGATTCTGGAGGTAGGTCTGGGTGGAGCTTGTGGTGCGCTGGGCGCTGGCTAGGCGTGCGTTGCCTAATGTTTGGGCGCGTTGTTGTTGTCCGAGGTCGGCAAGCTGTGGGAATTCTGCCAGAGGGAAGCGTAATTGCTGGCAACGTTTCCTTGTTTCCCGTGTGGTTGGCAGGCAGTGCAGTGCCAGCACGAAGGCTGCGTCGCCATTCTGCTAGCGCATGGCGCCGACGCTAACCTTGCGGATGCTAACGGCAACACTGCCCTTCACCTGGCTGCCCTTGCTCCTAACACCTGCCTAGCAGGGCAGTTACTGGCGCACAACGCCCATCTTGATGCGCAGAATAAGGTAAGCGTGGAATTTGGGTCAGGCCGCTCCTGAGAAGAAAAAGTTGCTTTGCTTCTCTGGGTTTTTCTAACTGGAGAGGGGCGTTATGCTTTCAGATGGGATACACGCCCCTTTCTCTGGCCGTGTCCGCGCATCACGTAGAGATGGTGGAGTTCCTGCTTAGCAAAGGAGCCGACGTGCACGCTCGAGATCAGTCGGAAAGGTGAAGGGTTTGTCAAGACGGGGCGTGGGTCTCCTGAGCATTGGTGAAGTTTGCCTGGTCTGGCCGGGTAGCCGAGGGTGCTTAGCGGGGGAGACGTTTGGCCCAGGGACGTGCTGCGGCCCCTTGCAACCCGAGTTCTCGTGGGCTTCCGTGTGGTTGGCCTTGCTTTCCTCCTGCCTGTAGGAAAGGGGGAGGTGTAATTGTTTTGGGAGCAAATAGGGATGAAAGGAACGCCAGTGAAACGTCGGTGTCTCCTGATAGCTTTTGTCTCGTCTTGTGGCTGCTTTAGGACCCCTCTGATGCTTGCTGCCTCTGCTGGGGATGTGAGCATGATAGAAGTTCTTCTTGGCTATGGTGCTGACCTTTGCCAGAAAGACGTTCTTGGATGGACAGCGGAGGCTTATGCTAGGAGGTGTGGACACACTGGGTAAGTGCTTTAGGTCACGGTGAGAGTCGCTAGGCGGTCCGAATGTCCGTGTTGGTGTACGGACGTGTTTGGTAAGAGGCGCAAGGTTTAATGATGCGTGGAGACCTTTGTTGAAGGTGGGCTCAGTGGAATCTTCCGGGACGTAGCGTTCCCTGTGTCAAGTGTGAGTTGGGGAGTTGAGGAAAGCTTCCACCGCAAATCGTCTTGTTTGGTAAGTGGTGTTATGCAAGGATGTAGTTGATTATAGTGACAGTATTCCCTTTCTTTCCGCACCTACCTAGTGTTAGTGAACAGCTGGCCGACCGCGCAGCCGAGAAAAACGTGGGAGAAGCTTCTGCAGGCAGCGCAGAAAGCACGCCAGTGCTTAGCACTCGTTGCGAGGCAGGAGCTGCTGCGTTTGCGTTGGGCACACCTGCTGCGGACAGAGGAGGTAGGAGGCTTAACTGTGGAGGAGCTGAGGAGGAGAATGCCTACGGCCTTTTCTTGTGGTGGCTTGTATTGAAGCTTGGCAGGGTTCCGTCCCTCTTGCCTGTTGAGTACCCTTGCTAGGGACGGAGTAGAGACGCGCTGGTGATCCTCCTCCGTGAGGCTAGTCCTTTGGTTTTGAGGCTGTCTTTTGGTTTTGGGGGTGTTGGGTGGGAGGCTGGGTAGAGCAGGAAATACAGCGTAGTCTCTGGCATTTTGAAGCACAGGTTGGCGGGGGTGGGGGTAGAGGCAAAGAGAGCACGAGAGAGAGACCGATCTCTGCCTGTGTGGTATGAAGAGCTCGGCAGTTGGTTTCCTTCTTGTCCTGTTCAATCGCTACCAGCATTTGCTCGCTGCCTGCTCACATAGCATATTCGTGCCATGGCAGGTTTGAGGTTTGGAACGTTCGAAAGAAAGACAAGGGCAGTGTGGAATTCTTGTCCTTTTTTATTTTGCGGGGGGTGGGGGGGGCAGCGAGAATTGAGTAGGATGGGAGAAATTGGTGGTTTGGGGCATGCTTTCGTTCATGCTGTCTGGCATGACTGTTTCACTCTAGTATGGCCTGTAGAATTGTCCGTGTAACATGCTTGTCTGCATTGCTGAAAGTCGAAGGTCCGACATGCTAAGAATTAATCCTGTCAATTCATATTTGAACAGTGAGAGGTGGCTTTTCCCACGAATACTTCACGAGGTGAGACTCGAGCAGTAGCTTTTGCCAACGACCTTAACCTGCCGAAAAAGAGGGGAGATTTGAGCGAGACGGTCCTTCTTGCCTTTGCCTTTGCCTTTGCCTTTGCCTTTGCCTTTGAAGAGTGTTGGAGGCAGAGGAGAGCGATGACAGCTGTCCTGCTTCTGAGGAAGAAAAAAGCAGTTTAGCTGCCAAGGTAAAGTGCCTGCAGAAGGAGAACTGCCCGTGGAGCGACTCATTTGCAGGGCAGAGCTGTCTAGATTTGGGCAAAAGCGCGTGTCCAGGCAGGGTTGTTTTCTCCTGCCCCGTGGTCTCCTGCCTGCCAGTCTTTCAGCTGCGGTGAGCTGTTTGCTCCAAGCCTTGTAGCCGTCCGTGGCAGAGCATGCAGCAGGCTTGCGGTTGCGGGTGGGAAGAGCAGTAGGGGACAAGAAAAGCGACCGCATGGTTTTCTTCACCTGAGTCAGAGTTCTCGTCCCAAAGTTGATCAGCCTCTAGATGGCCTGTTCTTTTGTCCTCCAAGCCTTGCTCTTTGTTTCCAGTAACTTTGGTGATAGAATTCAGGCTGATATGGGGAAAAGGGCACTTGCTGTTCAAGATCTGCTGAAATGCTTCGTCTCCTGGCTCTCCTCTCTTTCATCCTTGCCAGGTTGCTGAAGAGTGCTTGGGGGCGGGGGGAGTGGCTCAAGAGGGTCTTTTTTTCTCCTGGGGGATGGCATAGCGGTCTTGCATGGGATCTCACACCACCTGTTTCCCCTTCCTTTTGTTTCTTTTGTTTTGTTTTGGTTTGTTTTTCAGTTGAGGTGTGTGGCATTGGGGCTGTGCCATGATGAAGAAGCTGAAGAAGCCGAGTGTGGTGCAGGAGCGCACCCCGTAGTGCTGGAGATGCAGGCATGTTTATTTGCAAGCTGGTTGCCCTTGTCTCAGTGGCCTGTCGGAGACTGTGGCAGCTGTTGTGTGAGAAGAGCTAGTGTGGCATAGTAAGATGTGATGGTGGTTGGAGGAGTGAAAGTGAGGAAAGAGGGGGAGGTGAGACTACGGTAGTTTGAGAAGCAGGCAGCTGGTGGTCCCGTGAGCCCAAGGGAGAGGGAAAGGGTGTGTGTGCTGCTGGATAAGGTAACGTAGGTGAAGGCAGAGCCTGACTGTGTGTGGGCAGTGCTTCTCGGGGGGCTTTATGGAATGGGAGCAGGACGTTTGTGACATTAGGTATTGCTGTGTCCATAAGGACATCTGCAGGCCTTGTAAAAGAGGAGCGAGAAGGTTTCACTCTGTGGCTCGAGAGAGGCGAAGTATTTGGCAAAGTGTGAATGGCCTGGGCAGAGGCTGCTGTCGTGGGTGTGGCAGCAAGTGGCCTTTGAGTTGGATTTCTCGAGTGCTACTGAAAGAGAGAAGGTTCTGGTTCTGTGCGTGCTTGGAAGGGTTGCTGCTGCTTTGCCAGGTTATGCAGTGAAAGGAGCGTGTTTGGGACCGTGCAGCCAAGTACTAAGGACAGCAGCAGAGTGGGCGTAGGCTTGGAGGGAGCGCAGTTGGGGGTTGGAGAGTGGAAGTGAGGGCCCAGGGGGAGGTTTGCCTCAGGTTGTTGGAGAAGCAGGCAGCTGTCGGTCTTTGTTGGTGCAGAGGAGGGGGGAAGGATGTGTGTGCTGCTGAGTATTGCCGTGTAGGGGAAGCTGGAGTGCGGGTAGTGCTTCTCAGGGGCTTTAGGGAAAGGGAGCAGGGCGTTTGTGAGCTTAGGCATTGCCGTCCCTTCAACTACGTTCTCCTGGAGGCTGCTTGTTTCTGTTCTTTCTAAGCGTGCGGGCCGATCTCTTTTAGGACGACTCACCGGAAAGGAAGGGAGAGGAGGCTCCTGGTGGTGCCCAAGTGGCGGCTGCTGCAGGAGCCCCTGCTGGTGTGAGAGGTGAGTTTCTACACATGGAGGGGCTTTGTTTCTTTGCTCTTTGGGCTGGGTGAATGAAGTGAAATGGCGATCTGCCTGTGCGAGGGTAGAGCACGCAGGTAGGCGCTGGGCAGGCAATGGCGGGGAGGGGGGAAGGGAACGTAGCTGGAGGGAGATGTTTTGTGGTAGTGCTAGGGAAGGAGGGTTGTTTCTTGGTGCCTTCCTGCGGGTGGGAGGGTGTTTGGCTAGTGCTTTGCGGGTTGCTCCTGTAGCGTGCCGAGGGATTGTGAAGGGCCAACTCTGGAGCTGCAGTTTGGAGGGGAGATGCCGGCAGAGCTGCGTAGTCGGCGACTGTGGCATGGCAGAGCCTTGTTTGGATGCTGGCCGAGCATGTGTTGGGCGTTCTTGGTAGGGGCGTGAGCTGTGCTGCTGGGCTTGGGCATGTGGTGCTGGCAAGAAGGCGGCAGGAAGTGGCGATAGCGTGGTGGTGCGGCTGGGGATGCAGGCGGCCTTAAATGACGCTGCTTTGTTTTTCCTCGGGAGTGGAACCGTTTGGTGTGTCCTGGGCGCAGGGCTTGCGTGCTGGAGGAGAGCAGGAGAGGGAAAGAAGGAGCGGTGGTGTGTCATTTGTGGCTTCCTTTGCAGGTGTTCCGTCGGCCGCAGGAGCGGAGCAGGAGGACGAGAGCGACTCTCCCTGGGATTCCGAGGTGCTTTGTGTGAGGGGCGCGGTGGGTTGCCCGTGGGGGGAAGTGGGCGGGAGCTTGCCTTGGACGTGGGCCCTAGCAGGGATGAGGCTCAGTTGCCGCTTGTGGTGGCTGCGCCACAGGTTTGTTCCTGTGAACTGGAGCAGCCTGTGCTCCGTGCAAGCGGTTTGGCGAGGACTGTGCCTAAGTGGGGTGTGCTAATGTCGTGGGTGTGGCAGCAAGTGGCCTTTGAGTTGGATTTCTCGAGTGCTACTGAAAGAGAGAAGGTTCTGGTTCTGTGCGTGCTTGGAAGGGTTGCTGCTGCTTTGCCAGGTTATGCAGTGAAAGGAGCGTGTTTGGGACCGTGCAGCCAAGTACTAAGGACAGCAGCAGAGTGGGCGTAGGCTTGGAGGGAGCACAGTTGGGGGCTCTGATAGGGCTGTTATACTTCCAGAGCCTGCGTTCCTTGACGGCCTGCCAGAGTCCCGAAGCAGCAGTGAATCTGCAGGTAATGCTTGAGCGGCAATCCGAGTTGTGCTTGGGCGGTCCTGCATTTGAAATGCAGTTTGTGGGTGAAGTGTTTCTGGAGATTGCTTGCCCCACTCTCTGCTTGTTTGTGTTGTCGCTCACCTAGGTGTCTGCAAAGGAGGGAGGAGAGCGTGAAGGACGCGAGGCTGCTGCAACACAGACTGATTTTCAGTGTGACGGACAGGTGAGGAGCTGTGTTGAAGAGCTGTGGAGATGTTAGCCTAGAGCGAGGTGTTATTCCCAAAAGAGCGCAGGCGGAAGACCGCAGAGAGTAGCAGATGTGAAATATACTTTAGATGTATATTATCTTGGGGCTCGCTCTGAAGAAGGCTGTTGTGAGTGAAAAGAAGAAGGTAGTGCATGCTCCTGCCCTTTTTGTGAGGCTCACGGCACAATCTTTCCTCAGGCGATGGGCGCAGAGCTGCCGGCGGAGGTTGCTGATGCTCCTGGAAAGCAGTTGCTTCCAGAAGGTTCACTTGAAGTTCCAAAGGTTTCCTGCGGTGAGCTGCAGGGAGACAAGTTGCGGTTGCAAGAGGAACTGGCCAGGGTGAAAGCCAAGGTAGGCAAAGCCTGTAGCGGCCTGCATGACTGTGAGGAGGTGTTTTTCCCCTGTAAACGATGGGGAAAAGCCCTTGTTGAGGCTGTAGGGTAGTAGTGCAGTGGTGTCCCTTCTGTTGCCTTCCCTTCTTCCCGCCGCTGCCCCATGGTGGCAAACAGACCAAGCGCGTCAGGGAGCTGCCCTTTCAAGCGTGAGGGGCCAAGCAGTGTGTTGGGAGCAGCCTCCTGGTGGGTAGGTGTGACCCAAGCAGTTTGTTGTCTCTCCGAACCCGCCTGAGCTTTGAGGTGGACCTGAAGGTGACAGTGGGTGAGCTCCGGGTGCCCTGAGAGTGCTGCGTGTTTTCCTGTGGAGGCAGCTGTACTCTTTGTCTATATTTGGCTGTGTGTGTAGAGCTTTGGTTCCTTCTTTGTAGCTGGTCAAATGCCTGCGAAGGTGACAGTCTGTGTTCTGGGGGGGGTGCAGCTCTTGAAGGGGTGCGATCCTTCTTCATGGTTTGCGCTCGCACACGCAGCGCTGGTTGCTAGGTGGGGTTTTTGCGCTGTGTACGGGAAGCAGCATGTCAGGCAGGTGCTGTGACTTGTCCTGTTCCCTGACTGTAGGAGGAACTTGACCTCCTAACCTAGCTGCCCGGAGAAGGCTGTGGGTTGGCCCTAGTGCTGAGCTTTTTCTGTAGAAAACATCTTGGCCATCTTGTGGCTGCATAATGCAAATGTGCCGCAAAGTGCTATAGTTGCTGCAGGGCCCTGGGGATGAACCTGTAGTTAGTAAGCATTAGGATCCCGAAATGCTAATTCACTTCCAAGTTGTTTTTGGAGGCGTTCAGAGCTACTGACTTGCTTTCCGTTCACTACGCCCACCGCTGCCACCAACACAAGTACGGAGTTGAAGGAAGGAGTGTAGGGACCGGCTTTCCACCAGTTGTGTAAGAATAAGGTATAGCAGCCTGGGCAGCGTTGGACTAGAAGTCTTTGTGATTGTGGTCGTTATCCTGGAGTTGGGAAGTGCCAGCAGGAGAAGGGAGAGCCTTTGCAGTAATGCTTCCCATGGGGGAGCAAGGAGCTGGATGCTAGGAGCGTCCCGAGTCATGGGAAGGAGTAGGATTGGTGTTGCAGCTGCGTTTGGTCAGCTGGCAGGAAATTGAGATGGGGATGGGAGAGGCCGGTATGAAAGCGGAAGGAGCAACGTGGTTCTGGAGAGTCGAAGCAGTGGAGTCGTCTGTCTGAAAGCGAAGCTGACTAGCGTGGGTCCTGGTTGTGGTTTTACAGTTGCAGGCGTTGGAAGAGCAGCGTGTTCAGGCTGAGCGTTGTGTTCAGGATTTGAAGACGGCCCTGGCAGAGAAACAGAGGGAAGCGACAGCTTCTTCCCGGCAACTGCAAGACCTTCTGGAAGCCTCTTTGGGAGGCGTTAGCCTAAAAGACCTGGAGGAACGAGTGGGACGGTAAGGAAGTGGCACAGTGCAGCAAGGCTTTGCTTTGTGGGCTGGTGTAACAGCAACAGGATGGCCTTGTTGCATCTCAGCAAGTCAGTACACGATTTTGGGAGAGGCTTTTGCTTTGGACTGTGTGATTTGTCGCTGTTGTGCCAGTGTTGGTGCTCCTGTGGATTTCCATAACGAGGCCTGTGTTTCTTTTCAAGACTTGAACTGGAAAACGCCCGGCTGGAAGACACAGGGCAGCAGCAGGCAGCTAGACTCGAAGCTCTTCAGAAAGAGCTGCACGCCTCTGCCTCTGTAAGCTAGTCCTAGCCTTCCTGTTTCATGAGCTACTGTGCGCAGTTGTGTGTGTATGTATGCGGGGGCGTTTTTCGGAAGAGATTTTCCTGGGGAGCCTCGGGGAAATCATTCCCTGCAGGCTGCAGGCGATGGGCTGCTGTTGGTGCGCTCGCAGGCTTTCTGGTTTTGTGCGCTCCTCTGCTGAGTCTTACTTAACAGTGTTTGAGGTAAGGGTTTGGCACTTGTGCACCGGTGTGAATGGTTGCTGCTTTGTACCGGTGGTGGTGCTTAAGCCGTGTGGCAGCAGCACTTGAGCTGTTGCTGCCTTAAAGGCGTTCTGCAAGTGAACTTGTGGAACGTCCTTGGTGCCAAGCACGTCGTTGCCAAGTCTTAAGTGGCCTCCTCAGGCTGTGCCAAGAATTCCATTGCCCGCTGGTCGCTGAAGATCCCCCTGGAGCTTTAAATTAAGCTGTGCTCTGCCCGGATGGGGATACCTAATTACCGTTGGCTATTAGCGGAGGGCCTGAGGAAGGTGTTCTCCAGTGTGCGTGGCACCTTTGCCCCCGTGAGCCCCTCGCTAGTAGCGGGTGGTCTTTGCTTTAGTGGGGGTGGGGGGGAGGGTGGTGTGGGGGAGAGAGGGGTGGCAGGCACCAGTTTCTGTCCCTCGGTCTTAGCCTGGGTGGTGGAAATATTGAAGTGCTGCAGTTGGCGTGGGATTCTGTCCGCTGGAGTTGTGGGGCCGGCCCTCGGCTAGCAGAGAGAGATGTCCTGCGGCACCTTTGTGAGGAAGGCTGTGCGCACCTAGTGCTTCTAGGTGCCGTGAGTGAGTCGTGTGTGCCATTTCTTCTTCCTGTCCGGAAAGCGTGAGAGCGGAAGAAGGCCAGGGAAGGAGCTGGCAGAGTGGAAACAACCCGCAGAAGCCCGCCTGGAGGAAGAAATGAAGAAAAACATTGCACTGCAGAAAGAATGCAACAGGTAACGGCCTTTGAGTACTTGTAAGAGCTGTCGAATGAGCGGGGAGTCAGGCGTTATGTACCTTGCCCCTGCGACTCCGAGTACGTATCTGTTGGTGAGCGAGCTCAAGGCTTGCGTTGGGTCTTGCAAGTGGCTTCTGTAGGGGAGCGTGCGGTTTTAGGTAGGTGGAAGTGCAGGCAGGAGGGCAGTTGTCCTGGGAAGAGAGGGAGGGCGGGAGGGCAGGAAGAAGTCGCTTGTGTCTTGTGCCTGTTGTCAGGCAGAGGGAGAAGCTTCATGGGAGCAGATGAAATGTTGACTGGGCAAGTGATGTGTGGGAGGGGAATGATGTGGGTGGGTGGGTTGGTGTGGTGTTTTGGCTTGGTGTCTTGTTCTGGAAGTGCTGGTCTGTCCGCCATGGTGCAAATGAAGTAAGCCCCGCACCGTATGCGTGGTGCTTAGGGAAGCGCATGCGTAAAGGCGGACTGTGCTTGGGCTTCCTACTTTACTTGCTAATGTGCTGTGCAGGTCGAAGAGGCTTCTGGAGAAAGCTATGAAGAAAGTGAGGGCGTACGAGAGGCGGGCGCGAGAGTCTCAGATGAATTTCCCGGGCGAAAGGGAGGACCCGTGTTCGGGAAGGGGCAGAGAAGTTGCTAAATTAAGAACAAAGGTGAGCTTTGGTTGGCTTGTTGTGGTGCTTGTTTTGGAAAGCTGTAAGATTCTTTTCCTGGCTGTTGGGTTGTGGTGTTAATTATGTGGTGGCCGTGTTTTGAAAAGAACGGCTGTCTCTTACGGTCCCTGAAAAAGCCTGTGTAATCCTTTGGGAAGTGAAGAGGCGTTGCGATAGCGGGGCACTTGTGAGCCTGGGTCTTTCTGGGCGAGAGCCCAGCTTGAAAGCTTGAGGCCCTGGCAGCATCTTTGAGGTCTGACAGATGAATTTGTGCTCTGGAAGACCGGTAAGTAGGACCATTATAAGCCTAACCACAGTATGAAAGGCAAGGACATTGGAAGCATAGGTGTGAGAGGTGTGGAAAAGGTGCGTTTCTGCAGAGAGAAGACGACGACGAGGAGGACGGCGGCAGAGTTTTAGTTGACCTTTGGGGCCTACTGAAACCCTGGCACTTCTTTGTTGATTGTCTTCTAAACTCAAACCTGTGTGTGTGCGTGTATGTAGAAAGAGATAATCATTTCTGTTTCCTTTTTCCTGAAGCTTCAGGTATACCACTGTAAACAAGTGAATACCTTGTGATTATTGTATATTGTTGTCAATATGATTACAGTTGTTATCGCTCCCGTTCATTAGTTCATTAAACTTGGTTACTTACCTGTTACAATAGTAAACTCATTCCTAAGGAGTAGGGACACCTACACTACCAGCCGACCCTGTTTAGTGTCGGGAGCCCGCCGAATTACCTTACCAGGGCAAAATGCCTCTCAACTGGTTCGGTCGTTCTGCGGAGGCCTCCCGGCACAAACGGACACGCTCGGTGGATTGTCACAGAACTGCGTACGCTTAGACCTCTGGGTCTGCTTAGGTGAGTGAGTCCTTTCCCTGTGTGCAGGTCCGTGAGCTGTGCCGCTCCCTGGAGGCAGAGCGGAGGAAGTCGAGGCAGCTAGAGAAAGCAAACGAAGGTGCGCGAGAAGAGTTGGCTTGGCTGCATGGGAGCCGTGACAAACTGCGGAAGAGCAAGCGGCAGCTGGAAGAAGAGGTGGTTGCGCTGAGGTGTCGCTTAGAGGCCAAGATGAGGGATCAGAGGCACAGAGAAGAGGATAAAAGGGAGATTGAACAAAAGGCTGGGCAAGAGCTAAGGCAAAAACTACAGGAAGTCAATCTCTTTCTGCAGGTGAGCTCCCTTACCGCTAGTACGCGCAGTCCGTTTGTGGCTCGTCATTCATTCTTTACTGTTGTCATTTCTCGGTATGTTCTGCTTGTGCCGGTCAGTGCTGTGGGGTCATGGGCTCGTTATAGCTTCCGGAGGTTGCTGAAGGGTGCGAGCTTGTTGGATGGTTGTCCTCAGGCATTCTGAGATGTGGTGAATAATCTTCTTTACGCACCTCGGTCACTGGCGAATCTGTAACAGCGCCAAGAAAGAGGAGAATTGCAAGTGGACTAGTGTCTTAGAGAGACAGAGGTGGCTTAGTACTAGCTCTGATTCAAAACAAAACAAAGCAAAGCAAAAAGTTGCGCTGAGAGCCGGTTTCTTTCTGAACCAAAAGGATGATGTAATGGGGTGCTTTTGGGTTTTGCCCTTGATTGTAGAGGGCAGTGAGGAGGCCCAGTTGGCTCCCTGGGTGAGGTTGTGCTCTTCAAAGTGGGTGTGTGAAAGTGACTGGGGGGAATGATCTCTTTTTCTTTCCTGGGGGTTGAAACTGCATTATCTGCTTCAGACACAGGCAGCCGCCCAGGACCGAGCGGAACAACTAAGAGCCGCTTCTGCAGCTTCCGCAGTAGGCCGACTGCAGCAGAGAGTTAGGCATTTAGAATATGAATTGGCTCTCACAAAACGCCTGCAGTGAGAGAGCGCTAACGAGAGGCTTGCGGAAGCTGCTGCTGCTGCGCAATGCTATGAGCCCTGCAGAAGCCACTCTCTGGCAACGAACCCGGTGGGCAGCGCTTCCTCTGTGACGGAGAGAGTGGAAGCTCATATGGCTGAGGTAAGGCATTGGGAATACCTGTTATTCTCAAGCTGAAAATGAGCATCCATTCCTAGCTCCACCGCACCCAATCTAGGAGTCTAAACACGCCTGCTGACCCTCAGAGCGCTGCAACCTCGGCAAAAGCTCTGGTCCGGGCGCGCCCCAGAATTAGCAGTCCGTGTGACGGCACGTTCCTCACAGCGTGGTGAGCAGCGTGCCCTGAGGTTTGGGAAGGGCATGCCGAGAGTGGGCAAGGGAGCACGTGATTCTTCACAAAACGCCGTGATCCGTTCCCCTCCTTTGCACAGAGTGGGGGTGTGGAGAAGCTCTCGAGTTGGGGATTGCTTTGTGAGACAGTTAATGCCATAGAGTAATGGGAATGCTGGGCCGTGGTGGACAAAGACTTTCTCTGTACTGGGGGTGATGTTTCCAGTGTTTATTCCCATGTTGCAGTTGGCTTGAGAAGCTAATGCTACAAGAATGTAGCTCCTGAGGCCTTAAGGGTATCTTGTCTGTACTTGCAGGTGCGGCGGGAATGGTCAAAAATATCGCTGAAGAACTTGAGCAAGGTAATCTGTCAGGATCTGTTAGCGGTGTTACCAAGGAAGAGGACGGTTCCTCCATTTTGAACACAACTACTGGAAAGCTGCCAAGCTCCTGTGCTAAGCACAGTTGTTTTCTACTAGTAAGCTTTCCAACCTAGAGCTCTGCGAGGCAACTTGCTGCTTATGCAAATAACAGTCGTACAGAGTCGTCTGCAGTTGCCTTTAGATCACAGAGAGGAAAAGCGGCCTATGCGCACGTTCAGCCCCTGCCCCCGAGCCCCGAGCAATTCCACCTCTTCAGGATAATTGTTTCTCCAGAGTTGTGGCTTGGCGGTGACTGGGCCTGTTGCAAAGCAGGTAGCCCCTGAGAGCAATTCGAATTCTTCTGTCCCAGTAGCCTTTACTCTCCTAGCGAGTGGCCAGCCGTTGCGCTAGAGCTCTTTCCGTTTGCTAGGACGGACACAAATCCGTGGCATTGAATCCGTTTGCATTGTGACTGGAGTTGCCTGTCTCCTGGGAGTAATAAGGTTTGTTTGCTTTGGGGACCTTTTCCTACTGCAACACTAACATAGGGCATTTTCTCCCCTCCCGCTCTCGCCCCGCCCCTTCCCCAGCAATGGCTGAGCTGAATGGCTGGATCGGCTGGAGCTTCTCCCTGGGCATCTACTGAAGGATCTTCAGAAAACGTAGACCAGGAGCCGCTTTCCAGGGCAACGCAAGAGTGCCGCGATGTTTTGACAGCCCCGTTCCAGAGAGCTAAGAGTGGTTATCCTGAGACTACTACCTCCTGACAGAGGGACTCGCGTTACCAGGCTGTGAGGAAAAGCAACCCTTGCCACTGTTTTTGTACGAGTGCAACAGTGCGGTGTAGCCAATAATAATAACGTGCGGTCTTTAACTGCAAGTATTGTGTTCCAACTGGGTATTTAATAAATGTTGTAATCTAGTAGGTGTCTCCGTTTTATTCTGTTCCCCTTCCTGACTTTGCCTGCCCTGCGCATATGCCTGTCCCCTCTGCTCGTGTCTCTTATGGAGTAGTACGTGTTGCATTGCTGCCAAATGGTGGATGCTGGTGGAAGTCTGGCCTGCTGCGGCACTTGCGGGCGAGGGCTGCGTTTTGGCCCAGGCTTGGAGTTGTTCAGCGCTAGGCAGCACGGACGATGGAAGTCATGTTTCTGAAGGCCTAGCCAGGCTTTCTTCCTGGGCAGGCGCTTAGCCCTTCTGCCTCGCGCTGGTCTGGCCAAAAGTCACTTATGCAGACAGCTCCAGGCCTGAGGGCAGAGAGGCCGTTTGTCCAAGGGAGAGCTCTGCTCTGCTCTGCTCCCTCCAGCTGGCTTCCCAGCTGCTCCTTCAGCCTGTCCTGGCAGCCAGGCCAAGGGCCAGCATGCAGACTGTGTGTTTTTCCTCAGCGGGGGCTGGAAGCACGAGTGTGTGAAGACAGGGGCCTCGATCGTGCCCAGGTGCAGCCCTTGGCGGTTCCCCTTGTTGAACTTGACAAGGTGCCCGGTTGCCTCACGTCTCGCTCGTAGCGGGGCACTGGACTCTTGCTGCCTTTGAGAACGATGCTTCCTGTGGTCTGGGCAGAAGGGAGGGCGAGAGCTTCTGGTAGCCAGGAAAGGTTGCAAAGCCTGCCGGTCTGGAAGGCTGTTGCATCCGCTTGCAGTCTGCAAAGGGCAAAGGGGTTATGGAAGTTCTCTGCCCTGCAGCATGACTGGCAAAGCGGAACCGCTGTTCAGTGCTGGGCACTTGCTCTTCTCTCTGCAAAGCAAAAGCAGGTGCGGAACGCCTCTGAAGTGCCTTCGCTTTGGGTTGTCCTGTTGCCAAACTCTGAGAGGAACTGTTTTCCAGTGGTTCCCTGCCTGCTTCTGTCCTGCTGGGTGTCAGGGAGAGGTGAAAGTTCTTGGCCGCCGGAGAAGCAGCACTGGCATCTGGCATGACAGGAGCTGGTAGCGCTTACAAGGCGGGTACAAGGCAAAGTGCCGTCTGTTCTGGCCCCTGCACTAGAGGAGAGGGATGGAGCTACTGGAGCGAGTGCAGCGAAGGGCTACTAAGATGATTAAGGGACTGGAGTAGCTCTCATACGAGGAAAGGCTGAGAGAGCTGGGATTGTTCAGCCTGCAGAAGAGAAGACCGCGCATCAGTGTGTAGGCAGGATGCGAAGGGAGGGTGTAAAGAAGTCGGAGGCAGACTCTTCTCAGCGGTGCCTAGCGGTAGGACGAGGGGCAAGGGGCACAAACTGAAACACAGGCCGTCCTGTCTGAACAGGAGGAAAAAGTTCTTTGCTGTGAGGGGTGACTGAGCACTGGAAGAGGTTGCCCAGAGAGCTTGTGGAGTCTCCGTCCTCGGAGATGTTCACAAGCCGTCTGGCTAGGGTCCTGGGCCAACTACTTGAGGTGATCCTGCTTGAGTAGGGGGGCTGGCCGAGACGATCTCCAGAGGTGCCTTCCAACCTCAAACGTCCTGTGGTTCTGTGACAAGCAGGAGAAGCGGGCGACCGGGCATCTAGTCAAGTTCGACAAGGGGAACTGTCCAGGGCTGCACCTGGGGACAAACAGCCCCTGTGCCCTGGGGCAGGCTGGGGGCTACTGCCAGGAAAGCAGCTGGGCAGAGGAAGGCCTGGGGGTGCAGGTGGGCAGCAAGGAGTCAGCAATGGTTAGAGAAAGAAATCGTAACCACGTTTTAATCGTTTTGACAATAACTTTCTGCCAAAGGGAGCAATCGCCCTCCAGCCTCTCGCTGTGGTCTCTGCTAACAGCTGGAGCGATCCGCTTTCGGTGAGAGTCGCTCACCTCGCCGCAGCGCGACTCGCGGCCACTTTGGCTCCCTCCGGCACTTGGGCTTCCTACGGCGCAGCTGCAGAGCTGGGAGCCCAGAAGGACCGGCACGCTCGCGGCCTGGCCGGGCAGCAGCCAGAGCAGCCAGCTGCGGGGGTCAACCTAAGCAGTCGCCGTCTCTTCAGGCGCAACGAGCTACTTCAGCCCTGCGAGCTCGGCCAAGCGCTCGCGACGCCCGTGCCCTTAGGGAAACAGTGGGAGCGCAGGTTTGCGAGGAGCACAGTGTCCCGCACCTGGAGCAGCAGCAGCATGAATTCTTCAGGGAAATGACGGCACAGCAGAGTAAGAGCTGGAGCTGGGGGCCGCCGGGGAGGGACCCCCAACAAAGACGTCCTTCGGCCGGCCACAGCCACCCGCCGCCGCCGCCGCCACCGCCGCCCCCCCCCCCCGGCCCGGCAGCGCCGCGAAGGAAGCGGCAGCTGCCCCCCGCCCGGCCGGGCCCGGCCCAGGTCCGCCCCCCGGCCCCGGGCCCGCCCCCGGGCCCGCCCCAGCCGCAGCCCCGCTCCCTCACTGCACAGCCCCGCCCCCTCGCCACCGCCCCCTCCACGCGTCACCCCGCCGCCCTGTGACGCCCCTCCGCCGCGCCCTCGCCGCGGCTGTTGCGCACGCGCGGCGCGCCCGCCACCGCCTGCGGAGCCGGTGGTCCTCGGTGCTGTCGCCGCCGTGTGCCTCGCTGCCAGCGTGGCTGCGTCGCTGTCCTCGGCCGGCGCCTCTGCCCCCGGCCCGGGGGCTCCGAGCTCGCCGGGGCTCAGCCCCGCAGCAGCTGGCCCGGGCTGCGGCCCCTGCTCGGGGCTGTCCGCCGCCCGCGTCCCCGCCGCAGCATGAAGAGGCTCTTGGGGCTCTTCGGCCAGGGCCAGGGGCAGCCGCCTTCGCCGTCGCCGTCGCGGTGGGCGTGCGGCGGCAGCGCACCCGTGCGCTGCGTCGGCGCTGCCTACGAGCTCCGGGAGAAGGAGCTGGGCAAGCTGCACCGCGCAGCCGCCAGCGGCGACCTGGCGCGGGTGCGGCGGCGGCGGTGGCTGCCGAGAGTCGGCCTCGACGGGCGGGACAAGGCGAAGCGGTGAGGGGCGGCGGGGGGGCGGCGGGGCGGCGCGGGGAGGGGGCGGCGTCGGCGTGAGGGGCGGCGGCGAGGGTTGGGCTGCTGCGGCGGTGCTGGCGGGGGCGGCGGGCGGCGGGGGCGTTGGCTGGTGGGTTGGAGCTGGCCTGCAGCTGGCAGGAGCGCCTTTGTGCCGGGAAGGCAGGGCCGTTTGCTTGGGCTGGCGAGGGAGTGCGGGAGGGCAGTCGGCCTTGTGCGCGCAGGGTGGGCTCGGGGCTCGGGGCTCGGGGCTCGGAGGCCGGTTGCGTGTGTGGCCAGGCCGGAGCGGGACTTTGTTGCTGGGAGCGTGACAGGGTCGAGGGGGAAGGTTTCTGCTGTCGGGTTTGGTAGGTGTTGTGGAGGGCCCTTGGGAGCGAGCGCGTGCTGGTGCTTGCTGCAGCAGTAAGGCCGGGAAGAGGCCAGAGGGCGCGACTTCCCGGCAAGGCCAGCAGCGAGGGGATGTTCTGGTGTTATAAAAGGCACGTGCTGGGCCTGCGGCCTGCTGCTGTGGCGTGAGTGGTCCTGGCAGCAGGTGGAGGTTGCCTTGCCGTAGGCTGGAGGTGCGCAAGCCTTGCTCTTGCTTGCTGGGCTGCGTGCGTAGTGGTGTTGGAGGCAGGGAGGAGGTGCCGGGGCGGAGGGCAGCAGTTTCAGAGCGGAAGCCGGAGGCTGTCTGGGAGAAATGGGGGGCGTGGGCGCAGGGATGCACGCGCAGGGAAGGGAGCGCGGAGCTGAGGCAACGTTGTCTTCCTAAGTGGGGGCTGGGGCTGGGGCTGGGGTGGGGAGGGGCTTTTTCCTAGCCCCGGCGTCTCGGGCTTTGGGTGTGCAGCGGTCAGCCGCGTGACATGGGCAGGCGTGGTCTCTTCAGCTGTCTGGCCTGCGCTAAGGTAACATGCTCAATTTTTAGGACACCTCTGCATCTGGCTTGCGCTAACGGACATGCGGAGGTTGTCTTGTACTTAGTAGAGAGGAAGTGCAAGCTAAATCCTCGTGACAACTTCAAGAGATCGCCACTGATGAAGGTACGTGGGTGCTGCGGTAGGCAGGGCTTCTAAATTGCGCCCTGAGCGATGCAGCTCTTGGGTGATTCTGGAGGTAGGTCTGGGTGGAGCTTGTGGTGCGCTGGGCGCTGGCTAGGCGTGCGTTGCCTAATGTTTGGGCGCGTTGTTGTTGTCCGAGGTCGGCAAGCTGTGGGAATTCTGCCAGAGGGAAGCGTAATTGCTGGCAACGTTTCCTTGTTTCCCGTGTGGTTGGCAGGCAGTGCAGTGCCAGCACGAAGGCTGCGTCGCCATTCTGCTAGCGCATGGCGCCGACGCTAACCTTGCGGATGCTAACGGCAACACTGCCCTTCACCTGGCTGCCCTTGCTCCTAACACCTGCCTAGCAGGGCAGTTACTGGCGCACAACGCCCATCTTGATGCGCAGAATAAGGTAAGCGTGGAATTTGGGTCAGGCCGCTCCTGAGAAGAAAAAGTTGCTTTGCTTCTCTGGGTTTTTCTAACTGGAGAGGGGCGTTATGCTTTCAGATGGGATACACGCCCCTTTCTCTGGCCGTGTCCGCGCATCACGTAGAGATGGTGGAGTTCCTGCTTAGCAAAGGAGCCGACGTGCACGCTCGAGATCAGTCGGAAAGGTGAAGGGTTTGTCAAGACGGGGCGTGGGTCTCCTGAGCATTGGTGAAGTTTGCCTGGTCTGGCCGGGTAGCCGAGGGTGCTTAGCGGGGGAGACGTTTGGCCCAGGGACGTGCTGCGGCCCCTTGCAACCCGAGTTCTCGTGGGCTTCCGTGTGGTTGGCCTTGCTTTCCTCCTGCCTGTAGGAAAGGGGGAGGTGTAATTGTTTTGGGAGCAAATAGGGATGAAAGGAACGCCAGTGAAACGTCGGTGTCTCCTGATAGCTTTTGTCTCGTCTTGTGGCTGCTTTAGGACCCCTCTGATGCTTGCTGCCTCTGCTGGGGACGTGAGCATGATAGAAGTTCTTCTTGGCTATGGTGCTGACCTTTGCCAGAAAGACGTTCTTGGATGGACAGCGGAGGCTTATGCTAGGAGGTGTGGACACACTGGGTAAGTGCTTTAGGTCACGGTGAGAGTCGCTAGGCGGTCCGAATGTCCGTGTTGGTGTACGGACGTGTTTGGTAAGAGGCGCAAGGTTTAATGATGCGTGGAGACCTTTGTTGAAGGTGGGCTCAGTGGAATCTTCCGGGACGTAGCGTTCCCTGTGTCAAGTGTGAGTTGGGGAGTTGAGGAAAGCTTCCACCGCAAATCGTCTTGTTTGGTAAGTGGTGTTATGCAAGGATGTAGTTGATTATAGTGACAGTATTCCCTTTCTTTCCGCACCTACCTAGTGTTAGTGAACAGCTGGCCGACCGCGCAGCCGAGAAAAACGTGGGAGAAGCTTCTGCAGGCAGCGCAGAAAGCACGCCAGTGCTTAGCACTCGTTGCGAGGCAGGAGCTGCTGCGTTTGCGTTGGGCACACCTGCTGCGGACAGAGGAGGTAGGAGGCTTAACTGTGGAGGAGCTGAGGAGGAGAATGCCTACGGCCTTTTCTTGTGGTGGCTTGTATTGCAGCTTGGCAGGGTTCCGTCCCTCTTGCCTGTTGAGTACCCTTGCTAGGGACGGAGTAGAGACGCGCTGGTGATCCTCCTCCGTGAGGCTAGTCCTTTGGTTTTGAGGCTGTCTTTTGGTTTTGGGGGTGTTGGGTGGGAGGCTGGGTAGAGCAGGAAATACAGCGTAGTCTCTGGCATTTTGAAGCACAGGTTGGCGGGGGTGGGGGTAGAGGCAAAGAGAGCACGAGAGAGAGACCGATCTCTGCCTGTGTGGTATGAAGAGCTCGGCAGTTGGTTTCCTTCTTGTCCTGTTCAATCGCTACCAGCATTTGCTCGCTGCCTGCTCACATAGCATATTCGTGCCATGGCAGGTTTGAGGTTTGGAACGTTCGAAAGAAAGACAAGGGCAGTGTGGAATTCTTGTCCTTTTTTATTTTGCGGGGGGTGGGGGGGGCAGCGAGAATTGAGTAGGATGGGAGAAATTGGTGGTTTGGGGCATGCTTTCGTTCATGCTGTCTGGCATGACTGTTTCACTCTAGTATGGCCTGTAGAATTGTCCGTGTAACATGCTTGTCTGCATTGCTGAAAGTCGAAGGTCCGACATGCTAAGAATTAATCCTGTCAATTCATATTTGAACAGTGAGAGGTGGCTTTTCCCACGAATACTTCACGAGGTGAGACTCGAGCAGTAGCTTTTGCCAACGACCTTAACCTGCCGAAAAAGAGGGGAGATTTGAGCGAGACGGTCCTTCTTGCCTTTGCCTTTGCCTTTGCCTTTGCCTTTGCCTTTGAAGAGTGTTGGAGGCAGAGGAGAGCGATGACAGCTGTCCTGCTTCTGAGGAAGAAAAAAGCAGTTTAGCTGCCAAGGTAAAGTGCCTGCAGAAGGAGAACTGCCCGTGGAGCGACTCATTTGCAGGGCAGAGCTGTCTAGATTTGGGCAAAAGCGCGTGTCCAGGCAGGGTTGTTTTCTCCTGCCCCGTGGTCTCCTGCCTGCCAGTCTTTCAGCTGCGGTGAGCTGTTTGCTCCAAGCCTTGTAGCCGTCCGTGGCAGAGCATGCAGCAGGCTTGCGGTTGCGGGTGGGAAGAGCAGTAGGGGACAAGAAAAGCGACCGCATGGTTTTCTTCACCTGAGTCAGAGTTCTCGTCCCAAAGTTGATCAGCCTCTAGATGGCCTGTTCTTTTGTCCTCCAAGCCTTGCTCTTTGTTTCCAGTAACTTTGGTGATAGAATTCAGGCTGATATGGGGAAAAGGGCACTTGCTGTTCAAGATCTGCTGAAATGCTTCGTCTCCTGGCTCTCCTCTCTTTCGTCCTTGCCAGGTTGCTGAAGAGTGCTTGGGGGCGGGGGGAGTGGCTCAAGAGGGTCTTTTTTTCTCCTGGGGGATGGCATAGCGGTCTTGCATGGGATCTCACACCACCTGTTTCCCCTTCCTTTTGTTTCTTTTGTTTTGTTTTGGTTTGTTTTTCAGTTGAGGTGTGTGGCATTGGGGCTGTGCCATGATGAAGAAGCTGAAGAAGCCGAGTGTGGTGCAGGAGCGCACCCCGTAGTGCTGGAGATGCAGGCATGTTTATTTGCAAGCTGGTTGCCCTTGTCTCAGTGGCCTGTCAGAGACTGTGGCAGCTGTTGTGTGAGAAGAGCTAGTGTGGCATAGTAAGATGTGATGGTGGTTGGAGGAGTGAAAGTGAGGAAAGAGGGGGAGGTGAGACTACGGTAGTTTGAGAAGCAGGCAGCTGGTGGTCCCGTGAGCCCAAGGGAGGGGGAAAGGGTGTGTGTGCTGCTGGATAAGGTAACGTAGGTGAAGGCAGAGCCTGACTGTGTGTGGGCAGTGCTTCTCGGGGGGCTTTATGGAATGGGAGCAGGACGTTTGTGACATTAGGTATTGCTGTGTCCATAAGGACATCTGCAGGCCTTGTAAAAGAGGAGCGAGAAGGTTTCACTCTGTGGCTCGAGAGAGGCGAAGTATTTGGCAAAGTGTGAATGGCCTGGGCAGAGGCTGCTGTCGTGGGTGTGGCAGCAAGTGGCCTTTGAGTTGGATTTCTCGAGTGCTACTGAAAGAGAGAAGGTTCTGGTTCTGTGCGTGCTTGGAAGGGTTGCTGCTGCTTTGCCAGGTTATGCAGTGAAAGGAGCGTGTTTGGGACCGTGCAGCCAAGTACTAAGGACAGCAGCAGAGTGGGCGTAGGCTTGGAGGGAGCGCAGTTGGGGGTTGGAGAGTGGAAGTGAGGGCCCAGGGGGAGGTTTGCCTCAGGTTGTTGGAGAAGCAGGCAGCTGTCGGTCTTTGTTGGTGCAGAGGAGGGGGGAAGGATGTGTGTGCTGCTGAGTATTGCCGTGTAGGGGAAGCTGGAGTGCGGGTAGTGCTTCTCAGGGGCTTTAGGGAAAGGGAGCAGGGCGTTTGTGAGCTTAGGCATTGCCGTCCCTTCAACTACGTTCTCCTGGAGGCTGCTTGTTTCTGTTCTTTCTAAGCGTGCGGGCCGATCTCTTTTAGGACGACTCACCGGAAAGGAAGGGAGAGGAGGCTCCTGGTGGTGCCCAAGTGGCAGCTGCTGCAGGAGCCCCTGCTGGTGTGAGAGGTGAGTTTCTACACATGGAGGGGCTTTGTTTCTTTGCTCTTTGGGCTGGGTGAATGAAGTGAAATGGCGATCTGCCTGTGCGAGGGTAGAGCACGCAGGTAGGCGCTGGGCAGGCAATGGCGGGGAGGGGGGAAGGGAACGTAGCTGGAGGGAGATGTTTTGTGGTAGTGCTAGGGAAGGAGGGTTGTTTCTTGGTGCCTTCCTGCGGGTGGGAGGGTGTTTGGCTAGTGCTTTGCGGGTTGCTCCTGTAGCGTGCCGAGGGATTGTGAAGGGCCAACTCTGGAGCTGCAGTTTGGAGGGGAGATGCCGGCAGAGCTGCGTAGTCGGCGACTGTGGCATGGCAGAGCCTTGTTTGGATGCTGGCCGAGCATGTGTTGGGCGTTCTTGGTAGGGGCGTGAGCTGTGCTGCTGGGCTTGGGCATGTGGTGCTGGCAAGAAGGCGGCAGGAAGTGGCGATAGCGTGGTGGTGCGGCTGGGGGTGCAGGCGGCCTTAAATGACGCTGCTTTGTTTTTCCTCGGGAGTGGAACCGTTTGGTGTGTCCTGGGCGCAGGGCTTGCGTGCTGGAGGAGAGCAGGAGAGGGAAAGAAGGAGCGGTGGTGTGTCATTTGTGGCTTCCTTTGCAGGTGTTCCGTCGGCCGCAGGAGCGGAGCAGGAGGACGAGAGCGACTCTCCCTGGGATTCCGAGGTGCTTTGTGTGAGGGGCGCGGTGGGTTGCCCGTGGGGGGAAGTGGGCGGGAGCTTGCCTTGGACGTGGGCCCTAGCAGGGATGAGGCTCAGTTGCCGCTTGTGGTGGCTGCGCCACAGGTTTGTTCCTGTGAACTGGAGCAGCCTGTGCTCCGTGCAAGCGGTTTGGCGAGGACTGTGCCTAAGTGGGGTGTGCTAATGTCGTGGGTGTGGCAGCAAGTGGCCTTTGAGTTGGATTTCTCGAGTGCTACTGAAAGAGAGAAGGTTCTGGTTCTGTGCGTGCTTGGAAGGGTTGCTGCTGCTTTGCCAGGTTATGCAGTGAAAGGAGCGTGTTTGGGACCGTGCAGCCAAGTACTAAGGACAGCAGCAGAGTGGGCGTAGGCTTGGAGGGAGCGCAGCTGGGGGTTGGAGAGTGGAAGTGAGGGCCCAGGGGGAGGTTTGCCTCAGGTTGTTGGAGAAGCAGGCAGCTGTCGGTCTTTGTTGGTGCAGAGGAGGGGGGAAGGATGTGTGTGCTGCTGAGTATTGCCGTGTAGGGGAAGCTGGAGTGCGGGTAGTGCTTCTCAGGGGCTTTAGGGAAAGGGAGCAGGGCGTTTGTGAGCTTAGGCATTGCCGTCCCTTCAACTACGTTCTCCTGGAGGCTGCTTGTTTCTGTTCTTTCTAAGCGTGCGGGCCGATCTCTTTTAGGACGACTCACCGGAAAGGAAGGGAGAGGAGGCTCCTGGTGGTGCCCAAGTGGCGGCTGCTGCAGGAGCCCCTGCTGGTGTGAGAGGTGAGTTTCTACACATGGAGGGGCTTTGTTTCTTTGCTCTTTGGGCTGGGTGAATGAAGTGAAATGGCGATCTGCCTGTGCGAGGGTAGAGCACGCAGGTAGGCGCTGGGCAGGCAATGGCGGGGAGGGGGGAAGGGAACGTAGCTGGAGGGAGATGTTTTGTGGTAGTGCTAGGGAAGGAGGGTTGTTTCTTGGTGCCTTCCTGCGGGTGGGAGGGTGTTTGGCTAGTGCTTTGCGGGTTGCTCCTGTAGCGTGCCGAGGGATTGTGAAGGGCCAACTCTGGAGCTGCAGTTTGGAGGGGAGATGCCGGCAGAGCTGCGTAGTCGGCGACTGTGGCATGGCAGAGCCTTGTTTGGATGCTGGCCGAGCATGTGTTGGGCGTTCTTGGTAGGGGCGTGAGCTGTGCTGCTGGGCTTGGGCATGTGGTGCTGGCAAGAAGGCGGCAGGAAGTGGCGATAGCGTGGTGGTGCGGCTGGGGGTGCAGGCGGCCTTAAATGACGCTGCTTTGTTTTTCCTCGGGAGTGGAACCGTTTGGTGTGTCCTGGGCGCAGGGCTTGCGTGCTGGAGGAGAGCAGGAGAGGGAAAGAAGGAGCAGTGGTGTGTCATTTGTGGCTTCCTTTGCAGGTGTTCCGTCGGCCGCAGGAGCGGAGCAGGAGGACGAGAGCGACTCTCCCTGGGATTCCGAGGTGCTTTGTGTGAGGGGCGCGGTGGGTTGCCCGTGGGGGGAAGTGGGCGGGAGCTTGCCTTGGACGTGGGCCCTAGCAGGGATGAGGCTCAGTTGCCGCTTGTGGTGGCTGCGCCACAGGTTTGTTCCTGTGAACTGGAGCAGCCTGTGCTCCGTGCAAGCGGTTTGGCGAGGACTGTGCCTAAGTGGGGTGTGCTAATGTCGTGGGTGTGGCAGCAAGTGGCCTTTGAGTTGGATTTCTCGAGTGCTACTGAAAGAGAGAAGGTTCTGGTTCTGTGCGTGCTTGGAAGGGTTGCTGCTGCTTTGCCAGGTTATGCAGTGAAAGGAGCGTGTTTGGGACCGTGCAGCCAAGTACTAAGGACAGCAGCAGAGTGGGCGTAGGCTTGGAGGGAGCGCAGTTGGGGGCTCTGATAGGGCTGTTATACTTCCAGAGCCTGCGTTCCTTGACGGCCTGCCAGAGTCCCGAAGCAGCAGTGAATCTGCAGGTAATGCTTGAGCGGCAATCCGAGTTGTGCTTGGGCGGTCCTGCATTTGAAATGCAGTTTGTGGGTGAAGTGTTTCTGGAGATTGCTTGCCCCACTCTCTGCTTGTTTGTGTTGTCGCTCACCTAGGTGTCTGCAAAGGAGGGAGGAGAGCGTGAAGGACGCGAGGCTGCTGCAACACAGACTGATTTTCAGTGTGACGGACAGGTGAGGAGCTGTGTTGAAGAGCTGTGGAGATGTTAGCCTAGAGCGAGGTGTTATTCCCAAAAGAGCGCAGGCGGAAGACCGCAGAGAGTAGCAGATGTGAAATATACTTTAGATGTATATTATCTTGGGGCTCGCTCTGAAGAAGGCTGTTGTGAGTGAAAAGAAGAAGGTAGTGCATGCTCCTGCCCTTTTTGTGAGGCTCACGGCACAATCTTTCCTCAGGCGATGGGCGCAGAGCTGCCGGCGGAGGTTGCTGATGCTCCTGGAAAGCAGTTGCTTCCAGAAGGTTCACTTGAAGTTCCAAAGGTTTCCTGCGGTGAGCTGCAGGGAGACAAGTTGCGGTTGCAAGAGGAACTGGCCAGGGTGAAAGCCAAGGTAGGCAAAGCCTGTAGCGGCCTGCATGACTGTGAGGAGGTGTTTTTCCCCTGTAAACGATGGGGAAAAGCCCTTGTTGAGGCTGTAGGGTAGTAGTGCAGTGGTGTCCCTTCTGTTGCCTTCCCTTCTTCCCGCCGCTGCCCCATGGTGGCAAACAGACCAAGCGCGTCAGGGAGCTGCCCTTTCAAGCGTGAGGGGCCAAGCAGTGTGTTGGGAGCAGCCTCCTGGTGGGTAGGTGTGACCCAAGCAGTTTGTTGTCTCTCCGAACCCGCCTGAGCTTTGAGGTGGACCTGAAGGTGACAGTGGGTGAGCTCCGGGTGCCCTGAGAGTGCTGCGTGTTTTCCTGTGGAGGCAGCTGTACTCTTTGTCTATATTTGGCTGTGTGTGTAGAGCTTTGGTTCCTTCTTTGTAGCTGGTCAAATGCCTGCGAAGGTGACAGTCTGTGTTCTGGGGGGGGTGCAGCTCTTGAAGGGGTGCGATCCTTCTTCATGGTTTGCGCTCGCACACGCAGCGCTGGTTGCTAGGTGGGGTTTTTGCGCTGTGTACGGGAAGCAGCATGTCAGGCAGGTGCTGTGACTTGTCCTGTTCCCTGACTGTAGGAGGAACTTGACCTCCTAACCTAGCTGCCCGGAGAAGGCTGTGGGTTGGCCCTAGTGCTGAGCTTTTTCTGTAGAAAACATCTTGGCCATCTTGTGGCTGCATAATGCAAATGTGCCGCAAAGTGCTATAGTTGCTGCAGGGCCCTGGGGATGAACCTGTAGTTAGTAAGCATTAGGATCCCGAAATGCTAATTCACTTCCAAGTTGTTTTTGGAGGCGTTCAGAGCTACTGACTTGCTTTCCGTTCACTACGCCCACCGCTGCCACCAACACAAGTACGGAGTTGAAGGAAGGAGTGTAGGGACCGGCTTTCCACCAGTTGTGTAAGAATAAGGTATAGCAGCCTGGGCAGCGTTGGACTAGAAGTCTTTGTGATTGTGGTCGTTATCCTGGAGTTGGGAAGTGCCAGCAGGAGAAGGGAGAGCCTTTGCAGTAATGCTTCCCATGGGGGAGCAAGGAGCTGGATGCTAGGAGCGTCCCGAGTCATGGGAAGGAGTAGGATTGGTGTTGCAGCTGCGTTTGGTCAGCTGGCAGGAAATTGAGATGGGGATGGGAGAGGCCGGTATGAAAGCGGAAGGAGCAACGTGGTTCTGGAGAGTCGAAGCAGTGGAGTCGTCTGTCTGAAAGCGAAGCTGACTAGCGTGGGTCCTGGTTGTGGTTTTACAGTTGCAGGCGTTGGAAGAGCAGCGTGTTCAGGCTGAGCGTTGTGTTCAGGATTTGAAGACGGCCCTGGCAGAGAAACAGAGGGAAGCGACAGCTTCTTCCCGGCAACTGCAAGACCTTCTGGAAGCCTCTTTGGGAGGCGTTAGCCTAAAAGACCTGGAGGAACGAGTGGGACGGTAAGGAAGTGGCACAGTGCAGCAAGGCTTTGCTTTGTGGGCTGGTGTAACAGCAACAGGATGGCCTTGTTGCATCTCAGCAAGTCAGTACACGATTTTGGGAGAGGCTTTTGCTTTGGACTGTGTGATTTGTCGCTGTTGTGCCAGTGTTGGTGCTCCTGTGGATTTCCATAACGAGGCCTGTGTTTCTTTTCAAGACTTGAACTGGAAAACGCCCGGCTGGAAGACACAGGGCAGCAGCAGGCAGCTAGACTCGAAGCTCTTCAGAAAGAGCTGCACGCCTCTGCCTCTGTAAGCTAGTCCTAGCCTTCCTGTTTCATGAGCTACTGTGCGCAGTTGTGTGTGTATGTATGCGGGGGCGTTTTTCGGAAGAGATTTTCCTGGGGAGCCTCGGGGAAATCATTCCCTGCAGGCTGCAGGCGATGGGCTGCTGTTGGTGCGCTCGCAGGCTTTCTGGTTTTGTGCGCTCCTCTGCTGAGTCTTACTTAACAGTGTTTGAGGTAAGGGTTTGGCACTTGTGCACCGGTGTGAATGGTTGCTGCTTTGTACCGGTGGTGGTGCTTAAGCCGTGTGGCAGCAGCACTTGAGCTGTTGCTGCCTTAAAGGCGTTCTGCAAGTGAACTTGTGGAACGTCCTTGGTGCCAAGCACGTCGTTGCCAAGTCTTAAGTGGCCTCCTCAGGCTGTGCCAAGAATTCCATTGCCCGCTGGTCGCTGAAGATCCCCCTGGAGCTTTAAATTAAGCTGTGCTCTGCCCGGATGGGGATACCTAATTACCGTTGGCTATTAGCGGAGGGCCTGAGGAAGGTGTTCTCCAGTGTGCGTGGCACCTTTGCCCCCGTGAGCCCCTCGCTAGTAGCGGGTGGTCTTTGCTTTAGTGGGGGTAGGGGGGAGGGTGGTGTGGGGGAGAGAGGGGTGGCAGGCACCAGTTTCTGTCCCTCGGTCTTAGCCTGGGTGGTGGAAATATTGAAGTGCTGCAGTTGGCGTGGGATTCCGTCCGCTGGAGTTGTGGGGCCGGCCCTCGGCTAGCAGAGAGAGATGTCCTGCGGCACCTTTGTGAGGAAGGCTGTGCGCACCTAGTGCTTCTAGGTGCCGTGAGTGAGTCGTGTGTGCCATTTCTTCTTCCTGTCCGGAAAGCGTGAGAGCGGAAGAAGGCCAGGGAAGGAGCTGGCAGAGTGGAAACAACCCGCAGAAGCCCGCCTGGAGGAAGAAATGAAGAAAAACATTGCACTGCAGAAAGAATGCAACAGGTAACGGCCTTTGAGTACTTGTAAGAGCTGTCGAATGAGCGGGGAGTCAGGCGTTATGTACCTTGCCCCTGCGACTCCGAGTACGTATCTGTTGATGAGCGAGCTCAAGGCTTGCGTTGGGTCTTGCAAGTGGCTTCTGTAGGGGAGCGTGCGGTTTTAGGTAGGTGGAAGTGCAGGCAGGAGGGCAGTTGTCCTGGGAAGAGAGGGAGGGCGGGAGGGCAGGAAGAAGTCGCTTGTGTCTTGTGCCTGTTGTCAGGCAGAGGGAGAAGCTTCATGGGAGCAGATGAAATGTTGACTGGGCAAGTGATGTGTGGGAGGGGAATGATGTGGGTGGGTGGGTTGGTGTGGTGTTTTGGCTTGGTGTCTTGTTCTGGAAGTGCTGGTCTGTCCGCCATGGTGCAAATGAAGTAAGCCCCGCACCGTATGCGTGGTGCTTAGGGAAGCGCATGCGTAAAGGCGGACTGTGCTTGGGCTTCCTACTTTACTTGCTAATGTGCTGTGCAGGTCGAAGAGGCTTCTGGAGAAAGCTATGAAGAAAGTGAGGGCGTACGAGAGGCGGGCGCGAGAGTCCCAGATGAATTTCCCAGGCGAAAGGGAGGACCCGTGTTCGGGAAGGGGCAGAGAAGTTGCTAAATTAAGAACAAAGGTGAGCTTTGGTTGGCTTGTTGTGGTGCTTGTTTTGGAAAGCTGTAAGATTCTTTTCCTGGCTGTTGGGTTGTGGTGTTAATTATGTGGTGGCCGTGTTTTGAAAAGAACGGCTGTCTCTTACGGTCCCTGAAAAAGCCTGTGTAATCCTTTGGGAAGTGAAGAGGCGTTGCGATAGCGGGGCACTTGTGAGCCTGGGTCTTTCTGGGCGAGAGCCCAGCTTGAAAGCTTGAGGCCCTGGCAGCATCTTTGAGGTCTGACAGATGAATTTGTGCTCTGGAAGACCGGTAAGTAGGACCATTATAAGCCTAACCACAGTATGAAAGGCAAGGACATTGGAAGCATAGGTGTGAGAGGTGTGGAAAAGGTGCGTTTCTGCAGAGAGAAGACGACGACGAGGAGGACGGCGGCAGAGTTTTAGTTGACCTTTGGGGCCTACTGAAACCCTGGCACTTCTTTGTTGATTGTCTTCTAAACTCAAACCTGTGTGTGTGCGTGTATGTAGAAAGAGATAATCATTTCTGTTTCCTTTTTCCTGAAGCTTCAGGTATACCACTGTAAACAAGTGAATACCTTGTGATTATTGTATATTGTTGTCAATATGATTACAGTTGTTATCGCTCCCGTTCATTAGTTCATTAAACTTGGTTACTTACCTGTTACAATAGTAAACTCATTCCTAAGGAGTAGGGACACCTACACTACCAGCCGACCCTGTTTAGTGTCGGGAGCCCGCCGAATTACCTTACCAGGGCAAAATGCCTCTCAACTGGTTCGGTTGTTCTGCGGAGGCCTCCCGGCACAAACGGACACGCTCGGTGGATTGTCACAGAACTGCGTACGCTTAGACCTCTGGGTCTGCTTAGGTGAGTGAGTCCTTTCCCTGTGTGCAGGTCCGTGAGCTGTGCCGCTCCCTGGAGGCAGAGCGGAGGAAGTCGAGGCAGCTAGAGAAAGCAAACGAAGGTGCGCGAGAAGAGTTGGCTTGGCTGCATGGGAGCCGTGACAAACTGCGGAAGAGCAAGCGGCAGCTGGAAGAAGAGGTGGTTGCGCTGAGGTGTCGCTTAGAGGCCAAGATGAGGGATCAGAGGCACAGAGAAGAGGATAAAAGGGAGATTGAACAAAAGGCTGGGCAAGAGCTAAGGCAAAAACTACAGGAAGTCAATCTCTTTCTGCAGGTGAGCTCCCTTACCGCTAGTACGCGCAGTCCGTTTGTGGCTCGTCATTCATTCTTTACTGTTGTCATTTCTCGGTATGTTCTGCTTGTGCCGGTCAGTGCTGTGGGGTCATGGGCTCGTTATAGCTTCCGGAGGTTGCTGAAGGGTGCGAGCTTGTTGGATGGTTGTCCTCAGGCATTCTGAGATGTGGTGAATAATCTTCTTTACGCACCTCGGTCACTGGCGAATCTGTAACAGCGCCAAGAAAGAGGAGAATTGCAAGTGGACTAGTGTCTTAGAGAGACAGAGGTGGCTTAGTACTAGCTCTGATTCAAAACAAAACAAAGCAAAGCAAAAAGTTGCGCTGAGAGCCGGTTTCTTTCTGAACCAAAAGGATGATGTAATGGGGTGCTTTTGGGTTTTGCCCTTGATTGTAGAGGGCAGTGAGGAGGCCCAGTTGGCTCCCTGGGTGAGGTTGTGCTCTTCAAAGTGGGTGTGTGAAAGTGACTGGGGGGAATGATCTCTTTTTCTTTCCTGGGGGTTGAAACTGCATTATCTGCTTCAGACACAGGCAGCCGCCCAGGACCGAGCGGAACAACTAAGAGCCGCTTCTGCAGCTTCCGCAGTAGGCCAACTGCAGCAGAGAGTTAGGCATTTAGAATATGAATTGGCTCTCACAAAACGCCTGCAGTGAGAGAGCGCTAACGAGAGGCTTGCGGAAGCTGCTGCTGCTGCGCAATGCTATGAGCCCTGCAGAAGCCACTCTCTGGCAACGAACCCGGTGGGCAGCGCTTCCTCTGTGACGGAGAGAGTGGAAGCTCATATGGCTGAGGTAAGGCATTGGGAATACCTGTTATTCTCAAGCTGAAAATGAGCATCCATTCCTAGCTCCACCGCACCCAATCTAGGAGTCTAAACACGCCTGCTGACCCTCAGAGCGCTGCAACCTCGGCAAAAGCTCTGGTCCGGGCGCGCCCCAGAATTAGCAGTCCGTGTGACGGCACGTTCCTCACAGCGTGGTGAGCAGCGTGCCCTGAGGTTTGGGAAGGGCATGCCGAGAGTGGGCAAGGGAGCACGTGATTCTTCACAAAACGCCGTGATCCGTTCCCCTCCTTTGCACAGAGTGGGGGTGTGGAGAAGCTCTCGAGTTGGGGATTGCTTTGTGAGACAGTTAATGCCATAGAGTAATGGGAATGCTGGGCCGTGGTGGACAAAGACTTTCTCTGTACTGGGGGTGATGTTTCCAGTGTTTATTCCCATGTTGCAGTTGGCTTGAGAAGCTAATGCTACAAGAATGTAGCTCCTGAGGCCTTAAGGGTATCTTGTCTGTACAGGTGCAGGTGCGGCGGGAATGGTCAAAAATATCGCTGAAGAACTTGAGCAAGGTAATCTGTCAGGATCTGTTAGCGGTGTTACCAAGGAAGAGGACGGTTCCTCCATTTTGAACACAACTACTGGAAAGCTGCCAAGCTCCTGTGCTAAGCACAGTTGTTTTCTACTAGTAAGCTTTCCAACCTAGAGCTCTGCGAGGCAACTTGCTGCTTATGCAAATAACAGTCGTACAGAGTCGTCTGCAGTTGCCTTTAGATCACAGAGAGGAAAAGCGTCCTATGCGCACGTTCAGCCCCTGCCCCCGAGCCCCGAGCAATTCCACCTCTTCAGGATAATTGTTTCTCCAGAGTTGTGGCTTGGCGGTGACTGGGCCTGTTGCAAAGCAGGTAGCCCCTGAGAGCAATTCGAATTCTTCTGTCCCAGTAGCCTTTACTCTCCTAGCGAGTGGCCAGCCGTTGCGCTAGAGCTCTTTCCGTTTGCTAGGACGGACACAAATCCGTGGCATTGAATCCGTTTGCATTGTGACTGGAGTTGCCTGTCTCCTGGGAGTAATAAGGTTTGTTTGCTTTGGGGACCTTTTCCTACTGCAACACTAACATAGGGCATTTTCTCCCCTCCCGCTCTCGCCCCGCCCCTTCCCCAGCAATGGCTGAGCTGAATGGCTGGATCGGCTGGAGCTTCTCCCTGGGCATCTACTGAAGGATCTTCAGAAAACGTAGACCAGGAGCCGCTTTCCAGGGCAACGCAAGAGTGCCGCGATGTTTTGACAGCCCCGTTCCAGAGAGCTAAGAGTGGTTATCCTGAGACTACTACCTCCTGACAGAGGGACTTGCGTTACCAGGCTGTGAGGAAAAGCAACCCTTGCCACTGTTTTTGTACGAGTGCAACAGTGCGGTGTAGCCAATAATAATAACGTGCGGTCTTTAACTGCAAGTATTGTGTTCCAACTGGGTATTTAATAAATGTTGTAATCTAGTAGGTGTCTCCGTTTTATTCTGTTCCCCTTCCTGACTTTGCCTGCCCTGCGCATATGCCTGTCCCCTCTGCTCGTGTCTCTTATGGAGTAGTACGTGTTGCATTGCTGCCAAATGGTGGATGCTGGTGGAAGTCTGGCCTGCTGCGGCACTTGCGGGCGAGGGCTGCGTTTTGGCCCAGGCTTGGAGTTGTTCAGCGCTAGGCAGCACGGACGATGGAAGTCATGTTTCTGAAGGCCTAGCCAGGCTTTCTTCCTGGGCAGGCGCTTAGCCCTTCTGCCTCGCGCTGGTCTGGCCAAAAGTCACTTATGCAGACAGCTCCAGGCCTGAGGGCAGAGAGGCCGTTTGTCCAAGGGAGAGCTCTGCTCTGCTCTGCTCCCTCCAGCTGGCTTCCCAGCTGCTCCTTCAGCCTATCCTGGCAGCCAGGCCAAGGGCCAGCATGCAGACTGTGTGTTTTTCCTCAGCGGGGGCTGGAAGCACGAGTGTGTGAAGACAGGGGCCTCGATCGTGCCCAGGTGCAGCCCTTGGCAGTTCCCCTTGTTGAACTTGACAAGGTGCCCGGTTGCCTCACGTCTCGCTCGTAGCGGGGCACTGGACTCTTGCTGCCTTTGAGAACGATGCTTCCTGTGGTCTGGGCAGAAGGGAGGGCGAGAGCTTCTGGTAGCCAGGAAAGGTTGCAAAGCCCGCCGGTCTGGAAGGCTGTTGCATCCGCTTGCAGTCTGCAAAGGGCAAAGGGGTTATGGAAGTTCTCTGCCCTGCAGCATGACTGGCAAAGCGGAACCGCTGTTCAGTGCTGGGCACTTGCTCTTCTCTCTGCAAAGCAAAAGCAGGTGCGGAACGCCTCTGAAGTGCCTTCGCTTTGGGTTGTCCTGTTGCCAAACTCTGAGAGGAACTGTTTTCCAGTGGTTCCCTGCCTGCTTCTGTCCTGCTGGGTGTCAGGGAGAGGTGAAAGTTCTTGGCCGCCGGAGAAGCAGCACTGAAATTCAGCGCTGGCATCTGGCATGACAGGAGCTGGTAGCGCTTACAAGGCGGGTACAAGGCAAAGTGCCGTCTGTTCTGGCCCCTGCACTAGAGGAGAGGGATGGAGCTACTGGAGCGAGTGCAGCGAAGGGCTACTAAGATGATTAAGGGACTGGAGTAGCTCTCATACGAGGAAAGGCTGAGAGAGCTGGGATTGTTCAGCCTGCAGAAGAGAAGACCGCGCATCAGTGTGTAGGCAGGATGCGAAGGGAGGGTGTAAAGAAGTCGGAGGCAGACTCTTCTCAGCGGTGCCTAGCGGTAGGACGAGGGGCAAGGGGCACAAACTGAAACACAGGCCGTCCTGTCTGAACAGGAGGAAAAAGTTCTTTGCTGTGAGGGGTGACTGAGCACTGGAAGAGGTTGCCCAGAGAGCTTGTGGAGTCTCCGTCCTCGGAGATGTTCACAAGCCGTCTGGCTAGGGTCCTGGGCCAACTACTTGAGGTGATCCTGCTTGAGTAGGGGGGCTGGCCGAGACGATCTCCAGAGGTGCCTTCCAACCTCAAACGTCCTGTGGTTCTGTGACAAGCAGGAGAAGCGGGCGACCGGGCATCTAGTCAAGTTCGACAAGGGGAACTGTCCAGGGCTGCACCTGGGGACAAACAGCCCCTGTGCCCTGGGGCAGGCTGGGGGCTACTGCCAGGAAAGCAGCTGGGCAGAGGAAGGCCTGGGGGTGCAGGTGGGCAGCAAGGAGTCAGCAATGGTTAGAGAAAGAAATCGTAACCACGTTTTAATCGTTTTGACAATAACTTTCTGCCAAAGGGAGCAATCGCCCTCCAGCCTCTCGCTGTGGTCTCTGCTAACAGCTGGAGCGATCCGCTTTCGGTGAGAGTCGCTCACCTCGCCGCAGCGCGACTCGCGGCCACTTTGGCTCCCTCCGGCACTTGGGCTTCCTACGGCGCAGCCGCAGAGCTGGGAGCCCAGAAGGACCAGCACGCTCGCGGCCTGGCCGGGCAGCAGCCAGAGCAGCCAGCTGCGGGGGTCAACCTAAGCAGTCGCCGTCTCTTCAGGCGCAACGAGCTACTTCAGCCCTGCGAGCTCGGCCAAGCGCTCGCGACGCCCGCGCCCTTAGGGAAACAGTGGGAGCGCAGGTTTGCGAGGAGCACAGTGTCCCGCACCTGGAGCAGCAGCAGCATGAATTCTTCAGGGAAATGACGGCACAGCAGAGTAAGAGCTGGAGCTGGGGGCCGCCGGGGAGGGACCCCCAACAAAGACGTCCTTCGGCCGGCCACAGCCACCCGCCGCCGCCGCCGCCACCGCCGCCCCCCCCCCCCCGCCCCGGCAGCGCCGCGAAGGAAGCGGCAGCTGCCCCCCGCCCGGCCGGGCCCGGCCCAGGTCCGCCCCCCGGCCCCGGGCCCGCCCCCGGGCCCGCCCCAGCCGCAGCCCCGCTCCCTCACTGCACAGCCCCGCCCCCTCGCCACCGCCCCCTCCACGCGTCACCCCGCCGCCCTGTGACGCCCCTCCGCCGCGCCCTCGCCGCGGCTGTTGCGCACGCGCGGCGCGCCCGCCACCGCCTGCGGAGCCGGTGGTCCTCGGTGCTGTCGCCGCCGTGTGCCTCGCTGCCAGCGTGGCTGCGTCGCTGTCCTCGGCCGGCGCCTCTGCCCCCGGCCCGGGGGCTCCGAGCTCGCCGGGGCTCAGCCCCGCAGCAGCTGGCCCGGGCTGCGGCCCCTGCTCGGGGCTGTCCGCCGCCCGCGTCCCCGCCGCAGCATGAAGAGGCTCTTGGGGCTCTTCGGCCAGGGCCAGGGGCAGCCGCCTTCTCCGTCGCCGTCGCCGTCGCGGTGGGCGTGCGGCGGCAGCGCACCCGTGCGCTGCGTCGGCGCTGCCTACGAGCTCCGGGAGAAGGAGCTGGGCAAGCTGCACCGCGCAGCTGCCAGCGGCGACCTGGCGCGGGTGCGGCGGCGGCGGTGGCTGCCGAGAGTCGGCCTCGACGGGCGGGACAAGGCGAAGCGGTGAGGGGCGGCGGGGGGGCGGCGGGGCGGCGCGGGGAGGGGGCGGCGTCGGCGTGAGGGGCGGCGGCGAGGGTCGGGCTGCTGCGGCGGTGCTGGCGGGGGCGGCGGGCGGCGGGGGCGTTGGCTGGTGGGTTGGAGCTGGCCTGCAGCTGGCAGGAGTGCCTTTGTGCCGGGAAGGCAGGGCTGTTTGCTTGGGCTGGCGAGGGAGTGCGGGAGGGCAGTCGGCCTTGCGCGCGCGGGGTGGGCTCGGGGCTCGGGGCTCGGGGCTCGGAGGCCGGTTGCGTGTGTGGCCAGGCCGGAGCGGGACTTTGTTGCTGGGAGCGTGACAGGGTCGAGGGGGAAGGTTTCTGCTGTCGGGTTTGGTAGGTGTTGTGGAGGGCCCTTGGGAGCGAGCGCGTGCTGGTGCTTGCTGCAGCAGTAAGGCCGGGAAGAGGCCAGAGGGCGCGACTTCCCGGCAAGGCCAGCAGCGAGGGGATGTTCTGGTGTTATAAAAGGCACGTGCTGGGCCTGCGGCCTGCTGCTGTGGCGTGAGTGGTCCTGGCAGCAGGTGGAGGTTGCCTTGCCGTAGGCTGGAGGTGCGCAAGCCTTGCTCTTGCTTGCTGGGCTGCGTGCGTAGTGGTGTTGGAGGCAGGGAGGAGGTGCCGGGGCGGAGGGCAGCAGTTTCAGAGCGGAAGCCGGAGGCTGTCTGGGAGAAATGGGGGGCGTGGGCGCAGGGATGCACGCGCAGGGAAGGGAGCGCGGAGCTGAGGCAACGTTGTCTTCCTAAGTGGGGGCTGGGGCTGGGGCTGGGGCGGGGAGGGGCTTTTTCCTAGCCCCGGCGTCTCGGGCTTTGGGTGTGCAGCGGTCAGCCGCGTGACATGGGCAGGCGTGGTCTCTTCAGCTGTCTGGCCTGCGCTAAGGTAACATGCTCAATTTTTAGGACACCTCTGCATCTGGCTTGCGCTAACGGACATGCGGAGGTTGTCTTGTACTTAGTAGAGAGGAAGTGCAAGCTAAATCCTCGTGACAACTTCAAGAGATCGCCACTGATGAAGGTACGTGGGTGCTGCGGTAGGCAGGGCTTCTAAATTGCGCCCTGAGCGATGCAGCTCTTGGGTGATTCTGGAGGTAGGTCTGGGTGGAGCTTGTGGTGCGCTGGGCGCTGGCTAGGCGTGCGTTGCCTAATGTTTGGGCGCGTTGTTGTTGTCCGAGGTCGGCAAGCTGTGGGAATTCTGCCAGAGGGAAGCGTAATTGCTGGCAACGTTTCCTTGTTTCCCGTGTGGTTGGCAGGCAGTGCAGTGCCAGCACGAAGGCTGCGTCGCCATTCTGCTAGCGCATGGCGCCGACGCTAACCTTGCGGATGCTAACGGCAACACTGCCCTTCACCTGGCTGCCCTTGCTCCTAACACCTGCCTAGCAGGGCAGTTACTGGCGCACAACGCCCATCTTGATGCGCAGAATAAGGTAAGCGTGGAATTTGGGTCAGGCCGCTCCTGAGAAGAAAAAGTTGCTTTGCTTCTCTGGGTTTTTCTAACTGGAGAGGGGCGTTATGCTTTCAGATGGGATACACGCCCCTTTCTCTGGCCGTGTCCGCGCATCACGTAGAGATGGTGGAGTTCCTGCTTAGCAAAGGAGCCGACGTGCACGCTCGAGATCAGTCGGAAAGGTGAAGGGTTTGTCAAGACGGGGCGTGGGTCTCCTGAGCATTGGTGAAGTTTGCCTGGTCTGGCCGGGTAGCCGAGGGTGCTTAGCGGGGGAGACGTTTGGCCCAGGGACGTGCTGCGGCCCCTTGCAACCCGAGTTCTCGTGGGCTTCCGTGTGGTTGGCCTTGCTTTCCTCCTGCCTGTAGGAAAGGGGGAGGTGTAATTGTTTTGGGAGCAAATAGGGATGAAAGGAACGCCAGTGAAACGTCGGTGTCTCCTGATAGCTTTTGTCTCGTCTTGTGGCTGCTTTAGGACCCCTCTGATGCTTGCTGCCTCTGCTGGGGACGTGAGCATGATAGAAGTTCTTCTTGGCTATGGTGCTGACCTTTGCCAGAAAGACGTTCTTGGATGGACAGCGGAGGCTTATGCTAGGAGGTGTGGACACACTGGGTAAGTGCTTTAGGTCACGGTGAGAGTCGCTAGGCGGTCCGAATGTCCGTGTTGGTGTACGGACGTGTTTGGTAAGAGGCGCAAGGTTTAATGATGCGTGGAGACCTTTGTTGAAGGTGGGCTCAGTGGAATCTTCCGGGACGTAGCGTTCCCTGTGTCAAGTGTGAGTTGGGGAGTTGAGGAAAGCTTCCACCGCAAATCGTCTTGTTTGGTAAGTGGTGTTATGCAAGGATGTAGTTGATTATAGTGACAGTATTCCCTTTCTTTCCGCACCTACCTAGTGTTAGTGAACAGCTGGCCGACCGCGCAGCCGAGAAAAACGTGGGAGAAGCTTCTGCAGGCAGCGCAGAAAGCACGCCAGTGCTTAGCACTCGTTGCGAGGCAGGAGCTGCTGCGTTTGCGTTGGGCACACCTGCTGCGGACAGAGGAGGTAGGAGGCTTAACTGTGGAGGAGCTGAGGAGGAGAATGCCTACGGCCTTTTCTTGTGGTGGCTTGTATTGAAGCTTGGCAGGGTTCCGTCCCTCTTGCCTGTTGAGTACCCTTGCTAGGGACGGAGTAGAGACGCGCTGGTGATCCTCCTCCGTGAGGCTAGTCCTTTGGTTTTGAGGCTGTCTTTTGGTTTTGGGGGTGTTGGGTGGGAGGCTGGGTAGAGCAGGAAATACAGCGTAGTCTCTGGCATTTTGAAGCACAGGTTGGCGGGGGTGGGGGTAGAGGCAAAGAGAGCACGAGAGAGAGACCGATCTCTGCCTGTGTGGTATGAAGAGCTCGGCAGTTGGTTTCCTTCTTGTCCTGTTCAATCGCTACCAGCATTTGCTCGCTGCCTGCTCACATAGCATATTCGTGCCATGGCAGGTTTGAGGTTTGGAACGTTCGAAGGAAAGACAAGGGCAGTGTGGAATTCTTGTCCTTTTTTATTTTGCGGGGGGTGGGGGGGGCAGCGAGAATTGAGTAGGATGGGAGAAATTGGTGGTTTGGGGCATGCTTTCGTTCATGCTGTCTGGCATGACTGTTTCACTCTAGTATGGCCTGTAGAATTGTCCGTGTAACATGCTTGTCTGCATTGCTGAAAGTCGAAGGTCCGACATGCTAAGAATTAATCCTGTCAATTCATATTTGAACAGTGAGAGGTGGCTTTTCCCACGAATACTTCACGAGGTGAGACTCGAGCAGTAGCTTTTGCCAACGACCTTAACCTGCCGAAAAAGAGGGGAGATTTGAGCGAGACGGTCCTTCTTGCCTTTGCCTTTGCCTTTGCCTTTGCCTTTGCCTTTGAAGAGTGTTGGAGGCAGAGGAGAGCGATGACAGCTGTCCTGCTTCTGAGGAAGAAAAAAGCAGTTTAGCTGCCAAGGTAAAGTGCCTGCAGAAGGAGAACTGCCCGTGGAGTGACTCATTTGCAGGGCAGAGCTGTCTAGATTTGGGCAAAAGCGCGTGTCCAGGCAGGGTTGTTTTCTCCTGCCCCGTGGTCTCCTGCCTGCCAGTCTTTCAGCTGCGGTGAGCTGTTTGCTCCAAGCCTTGTAGCCGTCCGTGGCAGAGCATGCAGCAGGCTTGCGGTTGCGGGTGGGAAGAGCAGTAGGGGACAAGAAAAGCGACCGCATGGTTTTCTTCACCTGAGTCAGAGTTCTCGTCCCAAAGTTGATCAGCCTCTAGATGGCCTGTTCTTTTGTCCTCCAAGCCTTGCTCTTTGTTTCCAGTAACTTTGGTGATAGAATTCAGGCTGATATGGGGAAAAGGGCACTTGCTGTTCAAGATCTGCTGAAATGCTTCGTCTCCTGGCTCTCCTCTCTTTCGTCCTTGCCAGGTTGCTGAAGAGTGCTTGGGGGCGGGGGGAGTGGCTCAAGAGGGTCTTTTTTTCTCCTGGGGGATGGCATAGCGGTCTTGCATGGGATCTCACACCACCTGTTTCCCCTTCCTTTTGTTTCTTTTGTTTTGTTTTGGTTTGTTTTTCAGTTGAGGTGTGTGGCATTGGGGCTGTGCCATGATGAAGAAGCTGAAGAAGCCGAGTGTGGTGCAGGAGCGCACCCCGTAGTGCTGGAGATGCAGGCATGTTTATTTGCAAGCTGGTTGCCCTTGTCTCAGTGGCCTGTCAGAGACTGTGGCAGCTGTTGTGTGAGAAGAGCTAGTGTGGCATAGTAAGATGTGATGGTGGTTGGAGGAGTGAAAGTGAGGAAAGAGGGGGAGGTGAGACTACGGTAGTTTGAGAAGCAGGCAGCTGGTGGTCCCGTGAGCCCAAGGGAGGGGGAAAGGGTGTGTGTGCTGCTGGATAAGGTAACGTAGGTGAAGGCAGAGCCTGACTGTGTGTGGGCAGTGCTTCTCGGGGGGCTTTATGGAATGGGAGCAGGACGTTTGTGACATTAGGTATTGCTGTGTCCATAAGGACATCTGCAGGCCTTGTAAAAGAGGAGCGAGAAGGTTTCACTCTGTGGCTCGAGAGAGGCGAAGTATTTGGCAAAGTGTGAATGGCCTGGGCAGAGGCTGCTGTCGTGGGTGTGGCAGCAAGTGGCCTTTGAGTTGGATTTCTCGAGTGCTACTGAAAGAGAGAAGGTTCTGGTTCTGTGCGTGCTTGGAAGGGTTGCTGCTGCTTTGCCAGGTTATGCAGTGAAAGGAGCGTGTTTGGGACCGTGCAGCCAAGTACTAAGGACAGCAGCAGAGTGGGCGTAGGCTTGGAGGGAGCGCAGTTGGGGGTTGGAGAGTGGAAGTGAGGGCCCAGGGGGAGGTTTGCCTCAGGTTGTTGGAGAAGCAGGCAGCTGTCGGTCTTTGTTGGTGCAGAGGAGGGGGGAAGGATGTGTGTGCTGCTGAGTATTGCCGTGTAGGGGAAGCTGGAGTGCGGGTAGTGCTTCTCAGGGGCTTTAGGGAAAGGGAGCAGGGCGTTTGTGAGCTTAGGCATTGCCGTCCCTTCAACTACGTTCTCCTGGAGGCTGCTTGTTTCTGTTCTTTCTAAGCGTGCGGGCCGATCTCTTTTAGGACGACTCACCGGAAAGGAAGGGAGAGGAGGCTCCTGGTGGTGCCCAAGTGGCGGCTGCTGCAGGAGCCCCTGCTGGTGTGAGAGGTGAGTTTCTACACATGGAGGGGCTTTGTTTCTTTGCTCTTTGGGCTGGGTGAATGAAGTGAAATGGCGATCTGCCTGTGCGAGGGTAGAGCACGCAGGTAGGCGCTGGGCAGGCAATGGCGGGGAGGGGGGAAGGGAACGTAGCTGGAGGGAGATGTTTTGTGGTAGTGCTAGGGAAGGAGGGTTGTTTCTTGGTGCCTTCCTGCGGGTGGGAGGGTGTTTGGCTAGTGCTTTGCGGGTTGCTCCTGTAGCGTGCCGAGGGATTGTGAAGGGCCAACTCTGGAGCTGCAGTTTGGAGGGGAGATGCCGGCAGAGCTGCGTAGTCGGCGACTGTGGCATGGCAGAGCCTTGTTTGGATGCTGGCCGAGCATGTGTTGGGCGTTCTTGGTAGGGGCGTGAGCTGTGCTGCTGGGCTTGGGCATGTGGTGCTGGCAAGAAGGCGGCAGGAAGTGGCGATAGCGTGGTGGTGCGGCTGGGGGTGCAGGCGGCCTTAAATGACGCTGCTTTGTTTTTCCTCGGGAGTGGAACCGTTTGGTGTGTCCTGGGCGCAGGGCTTGCGTGCTGGAGGAGAGCAGGAGAGGGAAAGAAGGAGCGGTGGTGTGTCATTTGTGGCTTCCTTTGCAGGTGTTCCGTCGGCCGCAGGAGCGGAGCAGGAGGACGAGAGCGACTCTCCCTGGGATTCCGAGGTGCTTTGTGTGAGGGGCGCGGTGGGTTGCCCGTGGGGGGAAGTGGGCGGGAGCTTGCCTTGGACGTGGGCCCTAGCAGGGATGAGGCTCAGTTGCCGCTTGTGGTGGCTGCGCCACAGGTTTGTTCCTGTGAACTGGAGCAGCCTGTGCTCCGTGCAAGCGGTTTGGCGAGGACTGTGCCTAAGTGGGGTGTGCTAATGTCGTGGGTGTGGCAGCAAGTGGCCTTTGAGTTGGATTTCTCGAGTGCTACTGAAAGAGAGAAGGTTCTGGTTCTGTGCGTGCTTGGAAGGGTTGCTGCTGCTTTGCCAGGTTATGCAGTGAAAGGAGCGTGTTTGGGACCGTGCAGCCAAGTACTAAGGACAGCAGCAGAGTGGGCGTAGGCTTGGAGGGAGCGCAGTTGGGGGTTGGAGAGTGGAAGTGAGGGCCCAGGGGGAGGTTTGCCTCAGGTTGTTGGAGAAGCAGGCAGCTGTCGGTCTTTGTTGGTGCAGAGGAGGGGGGAAGGATGTGTGTGCTGCTGAGTATTGCCGTGTAGGGGAAGCTGGAGTGCGGGTAGTGCTTCTCAGGGGCTTTAGGGAAAGGGAGCAGGGCGTTTGTGAGCTTAGGCATTGCCGTCCCTTCAACTACGTTCTCCTGGAGGCTGCTTGTTTCTGTTCTTTCTAAGCGTGCGGGCCGATCTCTTTTAGGACGACTCACCGGAAAGGAAGGGAGAGGAGGCTCCTGGTGGTGCCCAAGTGGCGGCTGCTGCAGGAGCCCCTGCTGGTGTGAGAGGTGAGTTTCTACACATGGAGGGGCTTTGTTTCTTTGCTCTTTGGGCTGGGTGAATGAAGTGAAATGGCGATCTGCCTGTGCGAGGGTAGAGCACGCAGGTAGGCGCTGGGCAGGCAATGGCGGGGAGGGGGGAAGGGAACGTAGCTGGAGGGAGATGTTTTGTGGTAGTGCTAGGGAAGGAGGGTTGTTTCTTGGTGCCTTCCTGCGGGTGGGAGGGTGTTTGGCTAGTGCTTTGCGGGTTGCTCCTGTAGCGTGCCGAGGGATTGTGAAGGGCCAACTCTGGAGCTGCAGTTTGGAGGGGAGATGCCGGCAGAGCTGCGTAGTCGGCGACTGTGGCATGGCAGAGCCTTGTTTGGATGCTGGCCGAGCATGTGTTGGGCGTTCTTGGTAGGGGCGTGAGCTGTGCTGCTGGGCTTGGGCATGTGGTGCTGGCAAGAAGGCGGCAGGAAGTGGCGATAGCGTGGTGGTGCGGCTGGGGGTGCAGGCGGCCTTAAATGACGCTGCTTTGTTTTTCCTCGGGAGTGGAACCGTTTGGTGTGTCCTGGGCGCAGGGCTTGCGTGCTGGAGGAGAGCAGGAGAGGGAAAGAAGGAGCGGTGGTGTGTCATTTGTGGCTTCCTCTGCAGGTGTTCCGTCGGCCGCAGGAGCGGAGCAGGAGGACGAGAGCGACTCTCCCTGGGATTCCGAGGTGCTTTGTGTGAGGGGCGCGGTGGGTTGCCCGTGGGGGGAAGTGGGCGGGAGCTTGCCTTGGACGTGGGCCCTAGCAGGGATGAGGCTCAGTTGCCGCTTGTGGTGGCTGCGCCACAGGTTTGTTCCTGTGAACTGGAGCAGCCTGTGCTCCGTGCAAGCGGTTTGGCGAGGACTGTGCCTAAGTGGGGTGTGCTAATGTCGTGGGTGTGGCAGCAAGTGGCCTTTGAGTTGGATTTCTCGAGTGCTACTGAAAGAGAGAAGGTTCTGGTTCTGTGCGTGCTTGGAAGGGTTGCTGCTGCTTTGCCAGGTTATGCAGTGAAAGGAGCGTGTTTGGGACCGTGCAGCCAAGTACTAAGGACAGCAGCAGAGTGGGCGTAGGCTTGGAGGGAGCGCAGTTGGGGGTTGGAGAGCGGAAGTGAGGGCCCAGGGGGAGGTTTGCCTCAGGTTGTTGGAGAAGCAGGCAGCTGTCGGTCTTTGTTGGTGCAGAGGAGGGGGGAAGGATGTGTGTGCTGCTGAGTATTGCCGTGTAGGGGAAGCTGGAGTGCGGGTAGTGCTTCTCAGGGGCTTTAGGGAAAGGGAGCAGGGCGTTTGTGAGCTTAGGCATTGCCGTCCCTTCAACTACGTTCTCCTGGAGGCTGCTTGTTTCTGTTCTTTCTAAGCGTGCGGGCCGATCTCTTTTAGGACGACTCACCGGAAAGGAAGGGAGAGGAGGCTCCTGGTGGTGCCCAAGTGGCGGCTGCTGCAGGAGCCCCTGCTGGTGTGAGAGGTGAGTTTCTACACATGGAGGGGCTTTGTTTCTTTGCTCTTTGGGCTGGGTGAATGAAGTGAAATGGCGATCTGCCTGTGCGAGGGTAGAGCACGCAGGTAGGCGCTGGGCAGGCAATGGCGGGGAGGGGGGAAGGGAACGTAGCTGGAGGGAGATGTTTTGTGGTAGTGCTAGGGAAGGAGGGTTGTTTCTTGGTGCCTTCCTGCGGGTGGGAGGGTGTTTGGCTAGTGCTTTGCGGGTTGCTCCTGTAGCGTGCCGAGGGATTGTGAAGGGCCAACTCTGGAGCTGCAGTTTGGAGGGGAGATGCCGGCAGAGCTGCGTAGTCGGCGACTGTGGCATGGCAGAGCCTTGTTTGGATGCTGGCCGAGCATGTGTTGGGCGTTCTTGGTAGGGGCGTGAGCTGTGCTGCTGGGCTTGGGCATGTGGTGCTGGCAAGAAGGCGGCAGGAAGTGGCGATAGCGTGGTGGTGCGGCTGGGGGTGCAGGCGGCCTTAAATGACGCTGCTTTGTTTTTCCTCGGGAGTGGAACCGTTTGGTGTGTCCTGGGCGCAGGGCTTGCGTGCTGGAGGAGAGCAGGAGAGGGAAAGAAGGAGCGGTGGTGTGTCATTTGTGGCTTCCTTTGCAGGTGTTCCGTCGGCCGCAGGAGCGGAGCAGGAGGACGAGAGCGACTCTCCCTGGGATTCCGAGGTGCTTTGTGTGAGGGGCGCGGTGGGTTGCCCGTGGGGGGAAGTGGGCGGGAGCTTGCCTTGGACGTGGGCCCTAGCAGGGATGAGGCTCAGTTGCCGCTTGTGGTGGCTGCGCCACAGGTTTGTTCCTGTGAACTGGAGCAGCCTGTGCTCCGTGCAAGCGGTTTGGCGAGGACTGTGCCTAAGTGGGGTGTGCTAATGTCGTGGGTGTGGCAGCAAGTGGCCTTTGAGTTGGATTTCTCGAGTGCTACTGAAAGAGAGAAGGTTCTGGTTCTGTGCGTGCTTGGAAGGGTTGCTGCTGCTTTGCCAGGTTATGCAGTGAAAGGAGCGTGTTTGGGACCGTGCAGCCAAGTACTAAGGACAGCAGCAGAGTGGGCGTAGGCTTGGAGGGAGCGCAGCTGGGGGTTGGAGAGTGGAAGTGAGGGCCCAGGGGGAGGTTTGCCTCAGGTTGTTGGAGAAGCAGGCAGCTGTCGGTCTTTGTTGGTGCAGAGGAGGGGGGAAGGATGTGTGTGCTGCTGAGTATTGCCGTGTAGGGGAAGCTGGAGTGCGGGTAGTGCTTCTCAGGGGCTTTAGGGAAAGGGAGCAGGGCGTTTGTGAGCTTAGGCATTGCCGTCCCTTCAACTACGTTCTCCTGGAGGCTGCTTGTTTCTGTTCTTTCTAAGCGTGCGGGCCGATCTCTTTTAGGACGACTCACCGGAAAGGAAGGGAGAGGAGGCTCCTGGTGGTGCCCAAGTGGCGGCTGCTGCAGGAGCCCCTGCTGGTGTGAGAGGTGAGTTTCTACACATGGAGGGGCTTTGTTTCTTTGCTCTTTGGGCTGGGTGAATGAAGTGAAATGGCGATCTGCCTGTGCGAGGGTAGAGCACGCAGGTAGGCGCTGGGCAGGCAATGGCGGGGAGGGGGGAAGGGAACGTAGCTGGAGGGAGATGTTTTGTGGTAGTGCTAGGGAAGGAGGGTTGTTTCTTGGTGCCTTCCTGCGGGTGGGAGGGTGTTTGGCTAGTGCTTTGCGGGTTGCTCCTGTAGCGTGCCGAGGGATTGTGAAGGGCCAACTCTGGAGCTGCAGTTTGGAGGGGAGATGCCGGCAGAGCTGCGTAGTCGGCGACTGTGGCATGGCAGAGCCTTGTTTGGATGCTGGCCGAGCATGTGTTGGGCGTTCTTGGTAGGGGCGTGAGCTGTGCTGCTGGGCTTGGGCATGTGGTGCTGGCAAGAAGGCGGCAGGAAGTGGCGATAGCGTGGTGGTGCGGCTGGGGGTGCAGGCGGCCTTAAATGACGCTGCTTTGTTTTTCCTCGGGAGTGGAACCGTTTGGTGTGTCCTGGGCGCAGGGCTTGCATGCTGGAGGAGAGCAGGAGAGGGAAAGAAGGAGCGGTGGTGTGTCATTTGTGGCTTCCTCTGCAGGTGTTCCGTCGGCCGCAGGAGCGGAGCAGGAGGACGAGAGCGACTCTCCCTGGGATTCCGAGGTGCTTTGTGTGAGGGGCGCGGTGGGTTGCCCGTGGGGGGAAGTGGGCGGGAGCTTGCCTTGGACGTGGGCCCTAGCAGGGATGAGGCTCAGTTGCCGCTTGTGGTGGCTGCGCCACAGGTTTGTTCCTGTGAACTGGAGCAGCCTGTGCTCCGTGCAAGCGGTTTGGCGAGGACTGTGCCTAAGTGGGGTGTGCTAATGTCGTGGGTGTGGCAGCAAGTGGCCTTTGAGTTGGATTTCTCGAGTGCTACTGAAAGAGAGAAGGTTCTGGTTCTGTGCGTGCTTGGAAGGGTTGCTGCTGCTTTGCCAGGTTATGCAGTGAAAGGAGCGTGTTTGGGACCGTGCAGCCAAGTACTAAGGACAGCAGCAGAGTGGGCGTAGGCTTGGAGGGAGCGCAGTTGGGGGTTGGAGAGCGGAAGTGAGGGCCCAGGGGGAGGTTTGCCTCAGGTTGTTGGAGAAGCAGGCAGCTGTCGGTCTTTGTTGGTGCAGAGGAGGGGGGAAGGATGTGTGTGCTGCTGAGTATTGCCGTGTAGGGGAAGCTGGAGTGCGGGTAGTGCTTCTCAGGGGCTTTAGGGAAAGGGAGCAGGGCGTTTGTGAGCTTAGGCATTGCCGTCCCTTCAACTACGTTCTCCTGGAGGCTGCTTGTTTCTGTTCTTTCTAAGCGTGCGGGCCGATCTCTTTTAGGACGACTCACCGGAAAGGAAGGGAGAGGAGGCTCCTGGTGGTGCCCAAGTGGCGGCTGCTGCAGGAGCCCCTGCTGGTGTGAGAGGTGAGTTTCTACACATGGAGGGGCTTTGTTTCTTTGCTCTTTGGGCTGGGTGAATGAAGTGAAATGGCGATCTGCCTGTGCGAGGGTAGAGCACGCAGGTAGGCGCTGGGCAGGCAATGGCGGGGAGGGGGGAAGGGAACGTAGCTGGAGGGAGATGTTTTGTGGTAGTGCTAGGGAAGGAGGGTTGTTTCTTGGTGCCTTCCTGCGGGTGGGAGGGTGTTTGGCTAGTGCTTTGCGGGTTGCTCCTGTAGCGTGCCGAGGGATTGTGAAGGGCCAACTCTGGAGCTGCAGTTTGGAGGGGAGATGCCGGCAGAGCTGCGTAGTCGGCGACTGTGGCATGGCAGAGCCTTGTTTGGATGCTGGCCGAGCATGTGTTGGGCGTTCTTGGTAGGGGCGTGAGCTGTGCTGCTGGGCTTGGGCATGTGGTGCTGGCAAGAAGGCGGCAGGAAGTGGCGATAGCGTGGTGGTGCGGCTGGGGGTGCAGGCGGCCTTAAATGACGCTGCTTTGTTTTTCCTCGGGAGTGGAACCGTTTGGTGTGTCCTGGGCGCAGGGCTTGCGTGCTGGAGGAGAGCAGGAGAGGGAAAGAAGGAGCGGTGGTGTGTCATTTGTGGCTTCCTTTGCAGGTGTTCCGTCGGCCGCAGGAGCGGAGCAGGAGGACGAGAGCGACTCTCCCTGGGATTCCGAGGTGCTTTGTGTGAGGGGCGCGGTGGGTTGCCCGTGGGGGGAAGTGGGCGGGAGCTTGCCTTGGACGTGGGCCCTAGCAGGGATGAGGCTCAGTTGCCGCTTGTGGTGGCTGCGCCACAGGTTTGTTCCTGTGAACTGGAGCAGCCTGTGCTCCGTGCAAGCGGTTTGGCGAGGACTGTGCCTAAGTGGGGTGTGCTAATGTCGTGGGTGTGGCAGCAAGTGGCCTTTGAGTTGGATTTCTCGAGTGCTACTGAAAGAGAGAAGGTTCTGGTTCTGTGCGTGCTTGGAAGGGTTGCTGCTGCTTTGCCAGGTTATGCAGTGAAAGGAGCGTGTTTGGGACCGTGCAGCCAAGTACTAAGGACAGCAGCAGAGTGGGCGTAGGCTTGGAGGGAGCGCAGTTGGGGGTTGGAGAGTGGAAGTGAGGGCCCAGGGGGAGGTTTGCCTCAGGTTGTTGGAGAAGCAGGCAGCTGTCGGTCTTTGTTGGTGCAGAGGAGGGGGGAAGGATGTGTGTGCTGCTGAGTATTGCCGTGTAGGGGAAGCTGGAGTGCGGGTAGTGCTTCTCAGGGGCTTTAGGGAAAGGGAGCAGGGCGTTTGTGAGCTTAGGCATTGCCGTCCCTTCAACTACGTTCTCCTGGAGGCTGCTTGTTTCTGTTCTTTCTAAGCGTGCGGGCCGATCTCTTTTAGGACGACTCACCGGAAAGGAAGGGAGAGGAGGCTCCTGGTGGTGCCCAAGTGGCGGCTGCTGCAGGAGCCCCTGCTGGTGTGAGAGGTGAGTTTCTACACATGGAGGGGCTTTGTTTCTTTGCTCTTTGGGCTGGGTGAATGAAGTGAAATGGCGATCTGCCTGTGCGAGGGTAGAGCACGCAGGTAGGCGCTGGGCAGGCAATGGCGGGGAGGGGGGAAGGGAACGTAGCTGGAGGGAGATGTTTTGTGGTAGTGCTAGGGAAGGAGGGTTGTTTCTTGGTGCCTTCCTGCGGGTGGGAGGGTGTTTGGCTAGTGCTTTGCGGGTTGCTCCTGTAGCGTGCCGAGGGATTGTGAAGGGCCAACTCTGGAGCTGCAGTTTGGAGGGGAGATGCCGGCAGAGCTGCGTAGTCGGCGACTGTGGCATGGCAGAGCCTTGTTTGGATGCTGGCCGAGCATGTGTTGGGCGTTCTTGGTAGGGGCGTGAGCTGTGCTGCTGGGCTTGGGCATGTGGTGCTGGCAAGAAGGCGGCAGGAAGTGGCGATAGCGTGGTGGTGCGGCTGGGGGTGCAGGCGGCCTTAAATGACGCTGCTTTGTTTTTCCTCGGGAGTGGAACCGTTTGGTGTGTCCTGGGCGCAGGGCTTGCGTGCTGGAGGAGAGCAGGAGAGGGAAAGAAGGAGCGGTGGTGTGTCATTTGTGGCTTCCTTTGCAGGTGTTCCGTCGGCCGCAGGAGCGGAGCAGGAGGACGAGAGCGACTCTCCCTGGGATTCCGAGGTGCTTTGTGTGAGGGGCGCGGTGGGTTGCCCGTGGGGGGAAGTGGGCGGGAGCTTGCCTTGGACGTGGGCCCTAGCAGGGATGAGGCTCAGTTGCCGCTTGTGGTGGCTGCGCCACAGGTTTGTTCCTGTGAACTGGAGCAGCCTGTGCTCCGTGCAAGCGGTTTGGCGAGGACTGTGCCTAAGTGGGGTGTGCTAATGTCGTGGGTGTGGCAGCAAGTGGCCTTTGAGTTGGATTTCTCGAGTGCTACTGAAAGAGAGAAGGTTCTGGTTCTGTGCGTGCTTGGAAGGGTTGCTGCTGCTTTGCCAGGTTATGCAGTGAAAGGAGCGTGTTTGGGACCGTGCAGCCAAGTACTAAGGACAGCAGCAGAGTGGGCGTAGGCTTGGAGGGAGCGCAGTTGGGGGTTGGAGAGTGGAAGTGAGGGCCCAGGGGGAGGTTTGCCTCAGGTTGTTGGAGAAGCAGGCAGCTGTCGGTCTTTGTTGGTGCAGAGGAGGGGGGAAGGATGTGTGTGCTGCTGAGTATTGCCGTGTAGGGGAAGCTGGAGTGCGGGTAGTGCTTCTCAGGGGCTTTAGGGAAAGGGAGCAGGGCGTTTGTGAGCTTAGGCATTGCCGTCCCTTCAACTACGTTCTCCTGGAGGCTGCTTGTTTCTGTTCTTTCTAAGCGTGCGGGCCGATCTCTTTTAGGACGACTCACCGGAAAGGAAGGGAGAGGAGGCTCCTGGTGGTGCCCAAGTGGCGGCTGCTGCAGGAGCCCCTGCTGGTGTGAGAGGTGAGTTTCTACACATGGAGGGGCTTTGTTTCTTTGCTCTTTGGGCTGGGTGAATGAAGTGAAATGGCGATCTGCCTGTGCGAGGGTAGAGCACGCAGGTAGGCGCTGGGCAGGCAATGGCGGGGAGGGGGGAAGGGAACGTAGCTGGAGGGAGATGTTTTGTGGTAGTGCTAGGGAAGGAGGGTTGTTTCTTGGTGCCTTCCTGCGGGTGGGAGGGTGTTTGGCTAGTGCTTTGCGGGTTGCTCCTGTAGCGTGCCGAGGGATTGTGAAGGGCCAACTCTGGAGCTGCAGTTTGGAGGGGAGATGCCGGCAGAGCTGCGTAGTCGGCGACTGTGGCATGGCAGAGCCTTGTTTGGATGCTGGCCGAGCATGTGTTGGGCGTTCTTGGTAGGGGCGTGAGCTGTGCTGCTGGGCTTGGGCATGTGGTGCTGGCAAGAAGGCGGCAGGAAGTGGCGATAGCGTGGTGGTGCGGCTGGGGGTGCAGGCGGCCTTAAATGACGCTGCTTTGTTTTTCCTCGGGAGTGGAACCGTTTGGTGTGTCCTGGGCGCAGGGCTTGCGTGCTGGAGGAGAGCAGGAGAGGGAAAGAAGGAGCGGTGGTGTGTCATTTGTGGCTTCCTCTGCAGGTGTTCCGTCGGCCGCAGGAGCGGAGCAGGAGGACGAGAGCGACTCTCCCTGGGATTCCGAGGTGCTTTGTGTGAGGGGCGCGGTGGGTTGCCCGTGGGGGGAAGTGGGCGGGAGCTTGCCTTGGACGTGGGCCCTAGCAGGGATGAGGCTCAGTTGCCGCTTGTGGTGGCTGCGCCACAGGTTTGTTCCTGTGAACTGGAGCAGCCTGTGCTCCGTGCAAGCGGTTTGGCGAGGACTGTGCCTAAGTGGGGTGTGCTAATGTCGTGGGTGTGGCAGCAAGTGGCCTTTGAGTTGGATTTCTCGAGTGCTACTGAAAGAGAGAAGGTTCTGGTTCTGTGCGTGCTTGGAAGGGTTGCTGCTGCTTTGCCAGGTTATGCAGTGAAAGGAGCGTGTTTGGGACCGTGCAGCCAAGTACTAAGGACAGCAGCAGAGTGGGCGTAGGCTTGGAGGGAGCGCAGTTGGGGGCTCTGATAGGGCTGTTATACTTCCAGAGCCTGCGTTCCTTGACGGCCTGCCAGAGTCCCGAAGCAGCAGTGAATCTGCAGGTAATGCTTGAGCGGCAATCCGAGTTGTGCTTGGGCGGTCCTGCATTTGAAATGCAGTTTGTGGGTGAAGTGTTTCTGGAGATTGCTTGCCCCACTCTCTGCTTGTTTGTGTTGTCGCTCACCTAGGTGTCTGCAAAGGAGGGAGGAGAGCGTGAAGGACGCGAGGCTGCTGCAACACAGACTGATTTTCAGTGTGACGGACAGGTGAGGAGCTGTGTTGAAGAGCTGTGGAGATGTTAGCCTAGAGCGAGGTGTTATTCCCAAAAGAGCGCAGGCGGAAGACCGCAGAGAGTAGCAGATGTGAAATATACTTTAGATGTATATTATCTTGGGGCTCGCTCTGAAGAAGGCTGTTGTGAGTGAAAAGAAGAAGGTAGTGCATGCTCCTGCCCTTTTTGTGAGGCTCACGGCACAATCTTTCCTCAGGCGATGGGCGCAGAGCTGCCGGCGGAGGTTGCTGATGCTCCTGGAAAGCAGTTGCTTCCAGAAGGTTCACTTGAAGTTCCAAAGGTTTCCTGCGGTGAGCTGCAGGGAGACAAGTTGCGGTTGCAAGAGGAACTGGCCAGGGTGAAAGCCAAGGTAGGCAAAGCCTGTAGCGGCCTGCATGACTGTGAGGAGGTGTTTTTCCCCTGTAAACGATGGGGAAAAGCCCTTGTTGAGGCTGTAGGGTAGTAGTGCAGTGGTGTCCCTTCTGTTGCCTTCCCTTCTTCCCGCCGCTGCCCCATGGTGGCAAACAGACCAAGCGCGTCAGGGAGCTGCCCTTTCAAGCGTGAGGGGCCAAGCAGTGTGTTGGGAGCAGCCTCCTGGTGGGTAGGTGTGACCCAAGCAGTTTGTTGTCTCTCCGAACCCGCCTGAGCTTTGAGGTGGACCTGAAGGTGACAGTGGGTGAGCTCCGGGTGCCCTGAGAGTGCTGCGTGTTTTCCTGTGGAGGCAGCTGTACTCTTTGTCTATATTTGGCTGTGTGTGTAGAGCTTTGGTTCCTTCTTTGTAGCTGGTCAAATGCCTGCGAAGGTGACAGTCTGTGTTCTGGGGGGGGTGCAGCTCTTGAAGGGGTGCGATCCTTCTTCATGGTTTGCGCTCGCACACGCAGCGCTGGTTGCTAGGTGGGGTTTTTGCGCTGTGTACGGGAAGCAGCATGTCAGGCAGGTGCTGTGACTTGTCCTGTTCCCTGACTGTAGGAGGAACTTGACCTCCTAACCTAGCTGCCCGGAGAAGGCTGTGGGTTGGCCCTAGTGCTGAGCTTTTTCTGTAGAAAACATCTTGGCCATCTTGTGGCTGCATAATGCAAATGTGCCGCAAAGTGCTATAGTTGCTGCAGGGCCCTGGGGATGAACCTGTAGTTAGTAAGCATTAGGATCCCGAAATGCTAATTCACTTCCAAGTTGTTTTTGGAGGCGTTCAGAGCTACTGACTTGCTTTCCGTTCACTACGCCCACCGCTGCCACCAACACAAGTACGGAGTTGAAGGAAGGAGTGTAGGGACCGGCTTTCCACCAGTTGTGTAAGAATAAGGTATAGCAGCCTGGGCAGCGTTGGACTAGAAGTCTTTGTGATTGTGGTCGTTATCCTGGAGTTGGGAAGTGCCAGCAGGAGAAGGGAGAGCCTTTGCAGTAATGCTTCCCATGGGGGAGCAAGGAGCTGGATGCTAGGAGCGTCCCGAGTCATGGGAAGGAGTAGGATTGGTGTTGCAGCTGCGTTTGGTCAGCTGGCAGGAAATTGAGATGGGGATGGGAGAGGCCGGTATGAAAGCGGAAGGAGCAACGTGGTTCTGGAGAGTCGAAGCAGTGGAGTCGTCTGTCTGAAAGCGAAGCTGACTAGCGTGGGTCCTGGTTGTGGTTTTACAGTTGCAGGCGTTGGAAGAGCAGCGTGTTCAGGCTGAGCGTTGTGTTCAGGATTTGAAGACGGCCCTGGCAGAGAAACAGAGGGAAGCGACAGCTTCTTCCCGGCAACTGCAAGACCTTCTGGAAGCCTCTTTGGGAGGCGTTAGCCTAAAAGACCTGGAGGAACGAGTGGGACGGTAAGGAAGTGGCACAGTGCAGCAAGGCTTTGCTTTGTGGGCTGGTGTAACAGCAACAGGATGGCCTTGTTGCATCTCAGCAAGTCAGTACACGATTTTGGGAGAGGCTTTTGCTTTGGACTGTGTGATTTGTCGCTGTTGTGCCAGTGTTGGTGCTCCTGTGGATTTCCATAACGAGGCCTGTGTTTCTTTTCAAGACTTGAACTGGAAAACGCCCGGCTGGAAGACACAGGGCAGCAGCAGGCAGCTAGACTCGAAGCTCTTCAGAAAGAGCTGCACGCCTCTGCCTCTGTAAGCTAGTCCTAGCCTTCCTGTTTCATGAGCTACTGTGCGCAGTTGTGTGTGTATGTATGCGGGGGCGTTTTTCGGAAGAGATTTTCCTGGGGAGCCTCGGGGAAATCATTCCCTGCAGGCTGCAGGCGATGGGCTGCTGTTGGTGCGCTCGCAGGCTTTCTGGTTTTGTGCGCTCCTCTGCTGAGTCTTACTTAACAGTGTTTGAGGTAAGGGTTTGGCACTTGTGCACCGGTGTGAATGGTTGCTGCTTTGTACCGGTGGTGGTGCTTAAGCCGTGTGGCAGCAGCACTTGAGCTGTTGCTGCCTTAAAGGCGTTCTGCAAGTGAACTTGTGGAACGTCCTTGGTGCCAAGCACGTCGTTGCCAAGTCTTAAGTGGCCTCCTCAGGCTGTGCCAAGAATTCCATTGCCCGCTGGTCGCTGAAGATCCCCCTGGAGCTTTAAATTAAGCTGTGCTCTGCCCGGATGGGGATACCTAATTACCGTTGGCTATTAGCGGAGGGCCTGAGGAAGGTGTTCTCCAGTGTGCGTGGCACCTTTGCCCCCGTGAGCCCCTCGCTAGTAGCGGGTGGTCTTTGCTTTAGTGGGGGTGGGGGGGAGGGTGGTGTGGGGGAGAGAGGGGTGGCAGGCACCAGTTTCTGTCCCTCGGTCTTAGCCTGGGTGGTGGAAATATTGAAGTGCTGCAGTTGGCGTGGGATTCTGTCCGCTGGAGTTGTGGGGCCGGCCCTCGGCTAGCAGAGAGAGATGTCCTGCGGCACCTTTGTGAGGAAGGCTGTGCGCACCTAGTGCTTCTAGGTGCCGTGAGTGAGTCGTGTGTGCCATTTCTTCTTCCTGTCCGGAAAGCGTGAGAGCGGAAGAAGGCCAGGGAAGGAGCTGGCAGAGTGGAAACAACCCGCAGAAGCCCGCCTGGAGGAAGAAATGAAGAAAAACATTGCACTGCAGAAAGAATGCAACAGGTAACAGCCTTTGAGTACTTGTAAGAGCTGTCGAATGAGCGGGGAGTCAGGCGTTATGTACCTTGCCCCTGCGACTCCGAGTACGTATCTGTTGGTGAGCGAGCTCAAGGCTTGCGTTGGGTCTTGCAAGTGGCTTCTGTAGGGGAGCGTGCGGTTTTAGGTAGGTGGAAGTGCAGGCAGGAGGGCAGTTGTCCTGGGAAGAGAGGGAGGGCGGGAGGGCAGGAAGAAGTCGCTTGTGTCTTGTGCCTGTTGTCAGGCAGAGGGAGAAGCTTCATGGGAGCAGATGAAATGTTGACTGGGCAAGTGATGTGTGGGAGGGGAATGATGTGGGTGGGTGGGTTGGTGTGGTGTTTTGGCTTGGTGTCTTGTTCTGGAAGTGCTGGTCTGTCCGCCATGGTGCAAATGAAGTAAGCCCCGCACCGTATGCGTGGTGCTTAGGAAAGCGCATGCGTAAAGGCGGACTGTGCTTGGGCTTCCTACTTTACTTGCTAATGTGCTGTGCAGGTCGAAGAGGCTTCTGGAGAAAGCTATGAAGAAAGTGAGGGCGTACGAGAGGCGGGCGCGAGAGTCCCAGATGAATTTCCCGGGCGAAAGGGAGGACCCGTGTTCGGGAAGGGGCAGAGAAGTTGCTAAATTAAGAACAAAGGTGAGCTTTGGTTGGCTTGTTGTGGTGCTTGTTTTGGAAAGCTGTAAGATTCTTTTCCTGGCTGTTGGGTTGTGGTGTTAATTATGTGGTGGCCGTGTTTTGAAAAGAACGGCTGTCTCTTACGGTCCCTGAAAAAGCCTGTGTAATCCTTTGGGAAGTGAAGAGGCGTTGCGATAGCGGGGCACTTGTGAGCCTGGGTCTTTCTGGGCGAGAGCCCAGCTTGAAAGCTTGAGGCCCTGGCAGCATCTTTGAGGTCTGACAGATGAATTTGTGCTCTGGAAGACCGGTAAGTAGGACCATTATAAGCCTAACCACAGTATGAAAGGCAAGGACATTGGAAGCATAGGTGTGAGAGGTGTGGAAAAGGTGCGTTTCTGCAGAGAGAAGACGACGACGAGGAGGACGGCGGCAGAGTTTTAGTTGACCTTTGGGGCCTACTGAAACCCTGGCACTTCTTTGTTGATTGTCTTCTAAACTCAAACCTGTGTGTGTGCGTGTATGTAGAAAGAGATAATCATTTCTGTTTCCTTTTTCCTGAAGCTTCAGGTATACCACTGTAAACAAGTGAATACCTTGTGATTATTGTATATTGTTGTCAATATGATTACAGTTGTTATCGCTCCCGTTCATTAGTTCATTAAACTTGGTTACTTACCTGTTACAATAGTAAACTCATTCCTAAGGAGTAGGGACACCTACACTACCAGCCGACCCTGTTTAGTGTCGGGAGCCCGCCGAATTACCTTACCAGGGCAAAATGCCTCTCAACTGGTTCGGTTGTTCTGCGGAGGCCTCCCGGCACAAACGGACACGCTCGGTGGATTGTCACAGAACTGCGTACGCTTAGACCTCTGGGTCTGCTTAGGTGAGTGAGTCCTTTCCCTGTGTGCAGGTCCGTGAGCTGTGCCGCTCCCTGGAGGCAGAGCGGAGGAAGTCGAGGCAGCTAGAGAAAGCAAACGAAGGTGCGCGAGAAGAGTTGGCTTGGCTGCATGGGAGCCGTGACAAACTGCGGAAGAGCAAGCGGCAGCTGGAAGAAGAGGTGGTTGCGCTGAGGTGTCGCTTAGAGGCCAAGATGAGGGATCAGAGGCACAGAGAAGAGGATAAAAGGGAGATTGAACAAAAGGCTGGGCAAGAGCTAAGGCAAAAACTACAGGAAGTCAATCTCTTTCTGCAGGTGAGCTCCCTTACCGCTAGTACGCGCAGTCCGTTTGTGGCTCGTCATTCATTCTTTACTGTTGTCATTTCTCGGTATGTTCTGCTTGTGCCGGTCAGTGCTGTGGGGTCATGGGCTCGTTATAGCTTCCGGAGGTTGCTGAAGGGTGCGAGCTTGTTGGATGGTTGTCCTCAGGCATTCTGAGATGTGGTGAATAATCTTCTTTACGCACCTCGGTCACTGGCGAATCTGTAACAGCGCCAAGAAAGAGGAGAATTGCAAGTGGACTAGTGTCTTAGAGAGACAGAGGTGGCTTAGTACTAGCTCTGATTCAAAACAAAACAAAGCAAAGCAAAAAGTTGCGCTGAGAGCCGGTTTCTTTCTGAACCAAAAGGATGATGTAATGGGGTGCTTTTGGGTTTTGCCCTTGATTGTAGAGGGCAGTGAGGAGGCCCAGTTGGCTCCCTGGGTGAGGTTGTGCTCTTCAAAGTGGGTGTGTGAAAGTGACTGGGGGGAATGATCTCTTTTTCTTTCCTGGGGGTTGAAACTGCATTATCTGCTTCAGACACAGGCAGCCGCCCAGGACCGAGCGGAACAACTAAGAGCCGCTTCTGCAGCTTCCGCAGTAGGCCGACTGCAGCAGAGAGTTAGGCATTTAGAATATGAATTGGCTCTCACAAAACGCCTGCAGTGAGAGAGCGCTAACGAGAGGCTTGCGGAAGCTGCTGCTGCTGCGCAATGCTATGAGCCCTGCAGAAGCCACTCTCTGGCAACGAACCCGGTGGGCAGCGCTTCCTCTGTGACGGAGAGAGTGGAAGCTCATATGGCTGAGGTAAGGCATTGGGAATACCTGTTATTCTCAAGCTGAAAATGAGCATCCATTCCTAGCTCCACCGCACCCAATCTAGGAGTCTAAACACGCCTGCTGACCCTCAGAGCGCTGCAACCTCGGCAAAAGCTCTGGTCCGGGCGCGCCCCAGAATTAGCAGTCCGTGTGACGGCACGTTCCTCACAGCGTGGTGAGCAGCGTGCCCTGAGGTTTGGGAAGGGCATGCCGAGAGTGGGCAAGGGAGCACGTGATTCTTCACAAAACGCCGTGATCCGTTCCCCTCCTTTGCACAGAGTGGGGGTGTGGAGAAGCTCTCGAGTTGGGGATTGCTTTGTGAGACAGTTAATGCCATAGAGTAATGGGAATGCTGGGCCGTGGTGGACAAAGACTTTCTCTGTACTGGGGGTGATGTTTCCAGTGTTTATTCCCATGTTGCAGTTGGCTTGAGAAGCTAATGCTACAAGAATGTAGCTCCTGAGGCCTTAAGGGTATCTTGTCTGTACAGGTGCAGGTGCGGCGGGAATGGTCAAAAATATCGCTGAAGAACTTGAGCAAGGTAATCTGTCAGGATCTGTTAGCGGTGTTACCAAGGAAGAGGACGGTTCCTCCATTTTGAACACAACTACTGGAAAGCTGCCAAGCTCCTGTGCTAAGCACAGTTGTTTTCTACTAGTAAGCTTTCCAACCTAGAGCTCTGCGAGGCAACTTGCTGCTTATGCAAATAACAGTCGTACAGAGTCGTCTGCAGTTGCCTTTAGATCACAGAGAGGAAAAGCGGCCTATGCGCACGTTCAGCCCCTGCCCCCGAGCCCCGAGCAATTCCACCTCTTCAGGATAATTGTTTCTCCAGAGTTGTGGCTTGGCGGTGACTGGGCCTGTTGCAAAGCAGGTAGCCCCTGAGAGCAATTCGAATTCTTCTGTCCCAGTAGCCTTTACTCTCCTAGCGAGTGGCCAGCCGTTGCGCTAGAGCTCTTTCCGTTTGCTAGGACGGACACAAATCCGTGGCATTGAATCCGTTTGCATTGTGACTGGAGTTGCCTGTCTCCTGGGAGTAATAAGGTTTGTTTGCTTTGGGGACCTTTTCCTACTGCAACACTAACATAGGGCATTTTCTCCCCTCCCGCTCTCGCCCCGCCCCTTCCCCAGCAATGGCTGAGCTGAATGGCTGGATCGGCTGGAGCTTCTCCCTGGGCATCTACTGAAGGATCTTCAGAAAACGTAGACCAGGAGCCGCTTTCCAGGGCAACGCAAGAGTGCCGCGATGTTTTGACAGCCCCGTTCCAGAGAGCTAAGAGTGGTTATCCTGAGACTACTACCTCCTGACAGAGGGACTCGCGTTACCAGGCTGTGAGGAAAAGCAACCCTTGCCACTGTTTTTGTACGAGTGCAACAGTGCGGTGTAGCCAATAATAATAACGTGCGGTCTTTAACTGCAAGTATTGTGTTCCAACTGGGTATTTAATAAATGTTGTAATCTAGTAGGTGCCTCCGTTTTATTCTGTTCCCCTTCCTGACTTTGCCTGCCCTGCGCATATGCCTGTCCCCTCTGCTCGTGTCTCTTATGGAGTAGTACGTGTTGCATTGCTGCCAAATGGTGGATGCTGGTGGAAGTCTGGCCTGCTGCGGCACTTGCGGGCGAGGGCTGCGTTTTGTCCCAGGCTTGGAGTTGTTCAGCGCTAGGCAGCACGGACGATGGAAGTCATGTTTCTGAAGGCCTAGCCAGGCTTTCTTCCTGGGCAGGCGCTTAGCCCTTCTGCCTCGCGCTGGTCTGGCCAAAAGTCACTTATGCAGACAGCTCCAGGCCTGAGGGCAGAGAGGCCGTTTGTCCAAGGGAGAGCTCTGCTCTGCTCTGCTCCCTCCAGCTGGCTTCCCAGCTGCTCCTTCAGCCTGTCCTGGCAGCCAGGCCAAGGGCCAGCATGCAGACTGTGTGTTTTTCCTCAGCGGGGGCTGGAAGCACGAGTGTGTGAAGACAGGGGCCTCGATCGTGCCCAGGTGCAGCCCTTGGCGGTTCCCCTTGTTGAACTTGACAAGGTGCCCGGTTGCCTCACGTCTCGCTCGTAGCGGGGCACTGGACTCTTGCTGCCTTTGAGAACGATGCTTCCTGTGGTCTGGGCAGAAGGGAGGGCGAGAGCTTCTGGTAGCCAGGAAAGGTTGCAAAGCCCGCCGGTCTGGAAGGCTGTTGCATCCGCTTGCAGTCTGCAAAGGGCAAAGGGGTTATGGAAGTTCTCTGCCCTGCAGCATGACTGGCAAAGCGGAACCGCTGTTCAGTGCTGGGCACTTGCTCTTCTCTCTGCAAAGCAAAAGCAGGTGCGGAACGCCTCTGAAGTGCCTTCGCTTTGGGTTGTCCTGTTGCCAAACTCTGAGAGGAACTGTTTTCCAGTGGTTCCCTGCCTGCTTCTGTCCTGCTGGGTGTCAGGGAGAGGTGAAAGTTCTTGGCCGCCGGAGAAGCAGCACTGAAATTCAGCGCTGGCATCTGGCATGACAGGAGCTGGTAGCGCTTACAAGGCGGGTACAAGGCAAAGTGCCGTCTGTTCTGGCCCCTGCACTAGAGGAGAGGGATGGAGCTACTGGAGCGAGTGCAGCGAAGGGCTACTAAGATGATTAAGGGACTGGAGTAGCTCTCATACGAGGAAAGGCTGAGAGAGCTGGGATTGTTCAGCCTGCAGAAGAGAAGACCGCGCATCAGTGTGTAGGCAGGATGCGAAGGGAGGGTGTAAAGAAGTCGGAGGCAGACTCTTCTCAGCGGTGCCTAGCGGTAGGACGAGGGGCAAGGGGCACAAACTGAAACACAGGCCGTCCTGTCTGAACAGGAGGAAAAAGTTCTTTGCTGTGAGGGGTGACTGAGCACTGGAAGAGGTTGCCCAGAGAGCTTGTGGAGTCTCCGTCCTCGGAGATGTTCACAAGCCGTCTGGCTAGGGTCCTGGGCCAACTACTTGAGGTGATCCTGCTTGAGTAGGGGGGCTGGCCGAGACGATCTCCAGAGGTGCCTTCCAACCTCAAACGTCCTGTGGTTCTGTGACAAGCAGGAGAAGCGGGCGACCGGGCATCTAGTCAAGTTCGACAAGGGGAACTGTCCAGGGCTGCACCTGGGGACAAACAGCCCCTGTGCCCTGGGGCAGGCTGGGGGCTACTGCCAGGAAAGCAGCTGGGCAGAGGAAGGCCTGGGGGTGCAGGTGGGCAGCAAGGAGTCAGCAATGGTTAGAGAAAGAAATCGTAACCACGTTTTAATCGTTTTGACAATAACTTTCTGCCAAAGGGAGCAATCGCCCTCCAGCCTCTCGCTGTGGTCTCTGCTAACAGCTGGAGCGATCCGCTTTCGGTGAGAGTCGCTCACCTCGCCGCAGCGCGACTCGCGGCCACTTTGGCTCCCTCCGGCACTTGGGCTTCCTACGGCGCAGCCGCAGAGCTGGGAGCCCAGAAGGACCGGCACGCTCGCGGCCTGGCCGGGCAGCAGCCAGAGCAGCCAGCTGCGGGGGTCAACCTAAGCAGTCGCCGTCTCTTCAGGCGCAACGAGCTACTTCAGCCCTGCGAGCTCGGCCAAGCGCTCGCGACGCCCGCGCCCTTAGGGAAACAGTGGGAGCGCAGGTTTGCGAGGAGCACAGTGTCCCGCACCTGGAGCAGCAGCAGCATGAATTCTTCAGGGAAATGACGGCACAGCAGAGTAAGAGCTGGAGCTGGGGGCCGCCGGGGAGGGACCCCCAACAAAGACGTCCTTCGGCCGGCCACAGCCACCCGCCGCCGCCGCCGCCGCCGCCGCCCCCCCCCCCCCGCCCCGGCAGCGCCGCGAAGGAAGCGGCAGCTGCCCCCCGCCCGGCCGGGCCCGGCCCAGGTCCGCCCCCCGGCCCCGGGCCCGCCCCCGGGCCCGCCCCAGCCGCAGCCCCGCTCCCTCACTGCACAGCCCCGCCCCCTCGCCACCGCCCCCTCCACGCGTCACCCCGCCGCCCTGTGACGCCCCTCCGCCGCGCCCTCGCCGCGGCTGTTGCGCACGCGCGGCGCGCCCGCCACCGCCTGCGGAGCCGGTGGTCCTCGGTGCTGTCGCCGCCGTGTGCCTCGCTGCCAGCGTGGCTGCGTCGCTGTCCTCGGCCGGCGCCTCTGCCCCCGGCCCGGGGGCTCCGAGCTCGCCGGGGCTCAGCCCCGCAGCAGCTGGCCCGGGCTGCGGCCCCTGCTCGGGGCTGTCCGCCGCCCGCGTCCCCGCCGCAGCATGAAGAGGCTCTTGGGGCTCTTCGGCCAGGGCCAGGGGCAGCCGCCTTCGCCGTCGCCGTCGCGGTGGGCGTGCGGCGGCAGCGCACCCCTGCGCTGCGTCGGCGCTGCCTACGAGCTCCGGGAGAAGGAGCTGGGCAAGCTGCACCGCGCAGCCGCCAGCGGCGACCTGGCGCGGGTGCGGCGGCGGCGGTGGCTGCCGAGAGTCGGCCTCGACGGGCGGGACAAGGCGAAGCGGTGAGGGGCGGCGGGGGGGCGGCGGGGCGGCGCGGGGAGGGGGCGGCGTCGGCGTGAGGGGCGGCGGCGAGGGTCGGGCTGCTGCGGCGGTGCTGGCGGGGGCGGCGGGCGGCGGGGGCGTTGGCTGGTGGGTTGGAGCTGGCCTGCAGCTGGCAGGAGTGCCTTTGTGCCGGGAAGGCAGGGCTGTTTGCTTGGGCTGGCGAGGGAGTGCGGGAGGGCAGTCGGCCTTGCGCGCGCGGGGTGGGCTCGGGGCTCGGGGCTCGGGGCTCGGAGGCCGGTTGCGTGTGTGGCCAGGCCGGAGCGGGACTTTGTTGCTGGGAGCGTGACAGGGTCGAGGGGGAAGGTTTCTGCTGTCGGGTTTGGTAGGTGTTGTGGAGGGCCCTTGGGAGCGAGCGCGTGCTGGTGCTTGCTGCAGCAGTAAGGCCGGGAAGAGGCCAGAGGGCGCGACTTCCCGGCAAGGCCAGCAGCGAGGGGATGTTCTGGTGTTATAAAAGGCACGTGCTGGGCCTGCGGCCTGCTGCTGTGGCGTGAGTGGTCCTGGCAGCAGGTGGAGGTTGCCTTGCCGTAGGCTGGAGGTGCGCAAGCCTTGCTCTTGCTTGCTGGGCTGCGTGCGTAGTGGTGTTGGAGGCAGGGAGGAGGTGCCGGGGCGGAGGGCAGCAGTTTCAGAGCGGAAGCCGGAGGCTGTCTGGGAGAAATGGGGGGCGTGGGCGCAGGGATGCACGCGCAGGGAAGGGAGCGCGGAGCTGAGGCAACGTTGTCTTCCTAAGTGGGGGCTGGGGCTGGGGCTGGGGCGGGGAGGGGCTTTTTCCTAGCCCCGGCGTCTCGGGCTTTGGGTGTGCAGCGGTCAGCCGCGTGACATGGGCAGGCGTGGTCTCTTCAGCTGTCTGGCCTGCGCTAAGGTAACATGCTCAATTTTTAGGACACCTCTGCATCTGGCTTGCGCTAACGGACATGCGGAGGTTGTCTTGTACTTAGTAGAGAGGAAGTGCAAGCTAAATCCTCGTGACAACTTCAAGAGATCGCCACTGATGAAGGTACGTGGGTGCTGCGGTAGGCAGGGCTTCTAAATTGCGCCCTGAGCGATGCAGCTCTTGGGTGATTCTGGAGGTAGGTCTGGGTGGAGCTTGTGGTGCGCTGGGCGCTGGCTAGGCGTGCGTTGCCTAATGTTTGGGCGCGTTGTTGTTGTCCGAGGTCGGCAAGCTGTGGGAATTCTGCCAGAGGGAAGCGTAATTGCTGGCAACGTTTCCTTGTTTCCCGTGTGGTTGGCAGGCAGTGCAGTGCCAGCACGAAGGCTGCGTCGCCATTCTGCTAGCGCATGGCGCCGACGCTAACCTTGCGGATGCTAACGGCAACACTGCCCTTCACCTGGCTGCCCTTGCTCCTAACACCTGCCTAGCAGGGCAGTTACTGGCGCACAACGCCCATCTTGATGCGCAGAATAAGGTAAGCGTGGAATTTGGGTCAGGCCGCTCCTGAGAAGAAAAAGTTGCTTTGCTTCTCTGGGTTTTTCTAACTGGAGAGGGGCGTTATGCTTTCAGATGGGATACACGCCCCTTTCTCTGGCCGTGTCCGCGCATCACGTAGAGATGGTGGAGTTCCTGCTTAGCAAAGGAGCCGACGTGCACGCTCGAGATCAGTCGGAAAGGTGAAGGGTTTGTCAAGACGGGGCGTGGGTCTCCTGAGCATTGGTGAAGTTTGCCTGGTCTGGCCGGGTAGCCGAGGGTGCTTAGCGGGGGAGACGTTTGGCCCAGGGACGTGCTGCGGCCCCTTGCAACCCGAGTTCTCGTGGGCTTCCGTGTGGTTGGCCTTGCTTTCCTCCTGCCTGTAGGAAAGGGGGAGGTGTAATTGTTTTGGGAGCAAATAGGGATGAAAGGAACGCCAGTGAAACGTCGGTGTCTCCTGATAGCTTTTGTCTCGTCTTGTGGCTGCTTTAGGACCCCTCTGATGCTTGCTGCCTCTGCTGGGGACGTGAGCATGATAGAAGTTCTTCTTGGCTATGGTGCTGACCTTTGCCAGAAAGACGTTCTTGGATGGACAGCGGAGGCTTATGCTAGGAGGTGTGGACACACTGGGTAAGTGCTTTAGGTCACGGTGAGAGTCGCTAGGCGGTCCGAATGTCCGTGTTGGTGTACGGACGTGTTTGGTAAGAGGCGCAAGGTTTAATGATGCGTGGAGACCTTTGTTGAAGGTGGGCTCAGTGGAATCTTCCGGGACGTAGCGTTCCCTGTGTCAAGTGTGAGTTGGGGAGTTGAGGAAAGCTTCCACCGCAAATCGTCTTGTTTGGTAAGTGGTGTTATGCAAGGATGTAGTTGATTATAGTGACAGTATTCCCTTTCTTTCCGCACCTACCTAGTGTTAGTGAACAGCTGGCCGACCGCGCAGCCGAGAAAAACGTGGGAGAAGCTTCTGCAGGCAGCGCAGAAAGCACGCCAGTGCTTAGCACTCGTTGCGAGGCAGGAGCTGCTGCGTTTGCGTTGGGCACACCTGCTGCGGACAGAGGAGGTAGGAGGCTTAACTGTGGAGGAGCTGAGGAGGAGAATGCCTACGGCCTTTTCTTGTGGTGGCTTGTATTGAAGCTTGGCAGGGTTCTGTCCCTCTTGCCTGTTGAGTACCCTTGCTAGGGACGGAGTAGAGACGCGCTGGTGATCCTCCTCCGTGAGGCTAGTCCTTTGGTTTTGAGGCTGTCTTTTGGTTTTGGGGGTGTTGGGTGGGAGGCTGGGTAGAGCAGGAAATACAGCGTAGTCTCTGGCATTTTGAAGCACAGGTTGGCGGGGGTGGGGGTAGAGGCAAAGAGAGCACGAGAGAGAGACCGATCTCTGCCTGTGTGGTATGAAGAGCTCGGCAGTTGGTTTCCTTCTTGTCCTGTTCAATCGCTACCAGCATTTGCTCGCTGCCTGCTCACATAGCATATTCGTGCCATGGCAGGTTTGAGGTTTGGAACGTTCGAAAGAAAGACAAGGGCAGTGTGGAATTCTTGTCCTTTTTTATTTTGCGGGGGGTGGGGGGGTGGGGGGGGGCAGCGAGAATTGAGTAGGATGGGAGAAATTGGTGGTTTGGGGCATGCTTTCGTTCATGCTGTCTGGCATGACTGTTTCACTCTAGTATGGCCTGTAGAATTGTCCGTGTAACATGCTTGTCTGCATTGCTGAAAGTCGAAGGTCCGACATGCTAAGAATTAATCCTGTCAATTCATATTTGAACAGTGAGAGGTGGCTTTTCCCACGAATACTTCACGAGGTGAGACTCGAGCAGTAGCTTTTGCCAACGACCTTAACCTGCCGAAAAAGAGGGGAGATTTGAGCGAGACGGTCCTTCTTGCCTTTGCCTTTGCCTTTGCCTTTGCCTTTGCCTTTGCCTTTGCCTTTGCCTTTGCCTTTGCCTTTGCCTTTGCCTTTGCCTTTGCCTTTGAAGAGTGTTGGAGGCAGAGGAGAGCGATGACAGCTGTCCTGCTTCTGAGGAAGAAAAAAGCAGTTTAGCTGCCAAGGTAAAGTGCCTGCAGAAGGAGAACTGCCCGTGGAGCGACTCATTTGCAGGGCAGAGCTGTCTAGATTTGGGCAAAAGCGCGTGTCCAGGCAGGGTTGTTTTCTCCTGCCCCGTGGTCTCCTGCCTGCCAGTCTTTCAGCTGCGGTGAGCTGTTTGCTCCAAGCCTTGTAGCCGTCCGTGGCAGAGCATGCAGCAGGCTTGCGGTTGCGGGTGGGAAGAGCAGTAGGGGACAAGAAAAGCGACCGCATGGTTTTCTTCACCTGAGTCAGAGTTCTCGTCCCAAAGTTGATCAGCCTCTAGATGGCCTGTTCTTTTGTCCTCCAAGCCTTGCTCTTTGTTTCCAGTAACTTTGGTGATAGAATTCAGGCTGATATGGGGAAAAGGGCACTTGCTGTTCAAGATCTGCTGAAATGCTTCGTCTCCTGGCTCTCCTCTCTTTCGTCCTTGCCAGGTTGCTGAAGAGTGCTTGGGGGCGGGGGGAGTGGCTCAAGAGGGTCTTTTTTTCTCCTGGGGGATGGCATAGCGGTCTTGCATGGGATCTCACACCACCTGTTTCCCCTTCCTTTTGTTTCTTTTGTTTTGTTTTGGTTTGTTTTTCAGTTGAGGTGTGTGGCATTGGGGCTGTGCCATGATGAAGAAGCTGAAGAAGCCGAGTGTGGTGCAGGAGCGCACCCCGTAGTGCTGGAGATGCAGGCATGTTTATTTGCAAGCTGGTTGCCCTTGTCTCAGTGGCCTGTCGGAGACTGTGGCAGCTGTTGTGTGAGAAGAGCTAGTGTGGCATAGTAAGATGTGATGGTGGTTGGAGGAGTGAAAGTGAGGAAAGAGGGGGAGGTGAGACTACGGTAGTTTGAGAAGCAGGCAGCTGGTGGTCCCGTGAGCCCAAGGGAGGGGGAAAGGGTGTGTGTGCTGCTGGATAAGGTAACGTAGGTGAAGGCAGAGCCTGACTGTGTGTGGGCAGTGCTTCTCGGGGGGCTTTATGGAATGGGAGCAGGACGTTTGTGACATTAGGTATTGCTGTGTCCATAAGGACATCTGCAGGCCTTGTAAAAGAGGAGCGAGAAGGTTTCACTCTGTGGCTCGAGAGAGGCGAAGTATTTGGCAAAGTGTGAATGGCCTGGGCAGAGGCTGCTGTCGTGGGTGTGGCAGCAAGTGGCCTTTGAGTTGGATTTCTCGAGTGCTACTGAAAGAGAGAAGGTTCTGGTTCTGTGCGTGCTTGGAAGGGTTGCTGCTGCTTTGCCAGGTTATGCAGTGAAAGGAGCGTGTTTGGGACCGTGCAGCCAAGTACTAAGGACAGCAGCAGAGTGGGCGTAGGCTTGGAGGGAGCGCAGTTGGGGGTTGGAGAGTGGAAGTGAGGGCCCAGGGGGAGGTTTGCCTCAGGTTGTTGGAGAAGCAGGCAGCTGTCGGTCTTTGTTGGTGCAGAGGAGGGGGGAAGGATGTGTGTGCTGCTGAGTATTGCCGTGTAGGGGAAGCTGGAGTGCGGGTAGTGCTTCTCAGGGGCTTTAGGGAAAGGGAGCAGGGCGTTTGTGAGCTTAGGCATTGCCGTCCCTTCAACTACGTTCTCCTGGAGGCTGCTTGTTTCTGTTCTTTCTAAGCGTGCGGGCCGATCTCTTTTAGGACGACTCACCGGAAAGGAAGGGAGAGGAGGCTCCTGGTGGTGCCCAAGTGGCGGCTGCTGCAGGAGCCCCTGCTGGTGTGAGAGGTGAGTTTCTACACATGGAGGGGCTTTGTTTCTTTGCTCTTTGGGCTGGGTGAATGAAGTGAAATGGCGATCTGCCTGTGCGAGGGTAGAGCACGCAGGTAGGCGCTGGGCAGGCAATGGCGGGGAGGGGGGAAGGGAACGTAGCTGGAGGGAGATGTTTTGTGGTAGTGCTAGGGAAGGAGGGTTGTTTCTTGGTGCCTTCCTGCGGGTGGGAGGGTGTTTGGCTAGTGCTTTGCGGGTTGCTCCTGTAGCGTGCCGAGGGATTGTGAAGGGCCAACTCTGGAGCTGCAGTTTGGAGGGGAGATGCCGGCAGAGCTGCGTAGTCGGCGACTGTGGCATGGCAGAGCCTTGTTTGGATGCTGGCCGAGCATGTGTTGGGCGTTCTTGGTAGGGGCGTGAGCTGTGCTGCTGGGCTTGGGCATGTGGTGCTGGCAAGAAGGCGGCAGGAAGTGGCGATAGCGTGGTGGTGCGGCTGGGGGTGCAGGCGGCCTTAAATGACGCTGCTTTGTTTTTCCTCGGGAGTGGAACCGTTTGGTGTGTCCTGGGCGCAGGGCTTGCGTGCTGGAGGAGAGCAGGAGAGGGAAAGAAGGAGCGGTGGTGTGTCATTTGTGGCTTCCTTTGCAGGTGTTCCGTCGGCCGCAGGAGCGGAGCAGGAGGACGAGAGCGACTCTCCCTGGGATTCCGAGGTGCTTTGTGTGAGGGGCGCGGTGGGTTGCCCGTGGGGGGAAGTGGGCGGGAGCTTGCCTTGGACGTGGGCCCTAGCAGGGATGAGGCTCAGTTGCCGCTTGTGGTGGCTGCGCCACAGGTTTGTTCCTGTGAACTGGAGCAGCCTGTGCTCCGTGCAAGCGGTTTGGCGAGGACTGTGCCTAAGTGGGGTGTGCTAATGTCGTGGGTGTGGCAGCAAGTGGCCTTTGAGTTGGATTTCTCGAGTGCTACTGAAAGAGAGAAGGTTCTGGTTCTGTGCGTGCTTGGAAGGGTTGCTGCTGCTTTGCCAGGTTATGCAGTGAAAGGAGCGTGTTTGGGACCGTGCAGCCAAGTACTAAGGACAGCAGCAGAGTGGGCGTAGGCTTGGAGGGAGCGCAGTTGGGGGTTGGAGAGTGGAAGTGAGGGCCCAGGGGGAGGTTTGCCTCAGGTTGTTGGAGAAGCAGGCAGCTGTCGGTCTTTGTTGGTGCAGAGGAGGGGGGAAGGATGTGTGTGCTGCTGAGTATTGCCGTGTAGGGGAAGCTGGAGTGCGGGTAGTGCTTCTCAGGGGCTTTAGGGAAAGGGAGCAGGGCGTTTGTGAGCTTAGGCATTGCCGTCCCTTCAACTACGTTCTCCTGGAGGCTGCTTGTTTCTGTTCTTTCTAAGCGTGCGGGCCGATCTCTTTTAGGACGACTCACCGGAAAGGAAGGGAGAGGAGGCTCCTGGTGGTGCCCAAGTGGCGGCTGCTGCAGGAGCCCCTGCTGGTGTGAGAGGTGAGTTTCTACACATGGAGGGGCTTTGTTTCTTTGCTCTTTGGGCTGGGTGAATGAAGTGAAATGGCGATCTGCCTGTGCGAGGGTAGAGCACGCAGGTAGGCGCTGGGCAGGCAATGGCGGGGAGGGGGGAAGGGAACGTAGCTGGAGGGAGATGTTTTGTGGTAGTGCTAGGGAAGGAGGGTTGTTTCTTGGTGCCTTCCTGCGGGTGGGAGGGTGTTTGGCTAGTGCTTTGCGGGTTGCTCCTGTAGCGTGCCGAGGGATTGTGAAGGGCCAACTCTGGAGCTGCAGTTTGGAGGGGAGATGCCGGCAGAGCTGCGTAGTCGGCGACTGTGGCATGGCAGAGCCTTGTTTGGATGCTGGCCGAGCATGTGTTGGGCGTTCTTGGTAGGGGCGTGAGCTGTGCTGCTGGGCTTGGGCATGTGGTGCTGGCAAGAAGGCGGCAGGAAGTGGCGATAGCGTGGTGGTGCGGCTGGGGGTGCAGGCGGCCTTAAATGACGCTGCTTTGTTTTTCCTCGGGAGTGGAACCGTTTGGTGTGTCCTGGGCGCAGGGCTTGCGTGCTGGAGGAGAGCAGGAGAGGGAAAGAAGGAGCGGTGGTGTGTCATTTGTGGCTTCCTTTGCAGGTGTTCCGTCGGCCGCAGGAGCGGAGCAGGAGGACGAGAGCGACTCTCCCTGGGATTCCGAGGTGCTTTGTGTGAGGGGCGCGGTGGGTTGCCCGTGGGGGGAAGTGGGCGGGAGCTTGCCTTGGACGTGGGCCCTAGCAGGGATGAGGCTCAGTTGCCGCTTGTGGTGGCTGCGCCACAGGTTTGTTCCTGTGAACTGGAGCAGCCTGTGCTCCGTGCAAGCGGTTTGGCGAGGACTGTGCCTAAGTGGGGTGTGCTAATGTCGTGGGTGTGGCAGCAAGTGGCCTTTGAGTTGGATTTCTCGAGTGCTACTGAAAGAGAGAAGGTTCTGGTTCTGTGCGTGCTTGGAAGGGTTGCTGCTGCTTTGCCAGGTTATGCAGTGAAAGGAGCGTGTTTGGGACCGTGCAGCCAAGTACTAAGGACAGCAGCAGAGTGGGCGTAGGCTTGGAGGGAGCGCAGTTGGGGGCTCTGATAGGGCTGTTATACTTCCAGAGCCTGCGTTCCTTGACGGCCTGCCAGAGTCCCGAAGCAGCAGTGAATCTGCAGGTAATGCTTGAGCGGCAATCCGAGTTGTGCTTGGGCGGTCCTGCATTTGAAATGCAGTTTGTGGGTGAAGTGTTTCTGGAGATTGCTTGCCCCACTCTCTGCTTGTTTGTGTTGTCGCTCACCTAGGTGTCTGCAAAGGAGGGAGGAGAGCGTGAAGGACGCGAGGCTGCTGCAACACAGACTGATTTTCAGTGTGACGGACAGGTGAGGAGCTGTGTTGAAGAGCTGTGGAGATGTTAGCCTAGAGCGAGGTGTTATTCCCAAAAGAGCGCAGGCGGAAGACCGCAGAGAGTAGCAGATGTGAAATATACTTTAGATGTATATTATCTTGGGGCTCGCTCTGAAGAAGGCTGTTGTGAGTGAAAAGAAGAAGGTAGTGCATGCTCCTGCCCTTTTTGTGAGGCTCACGGCACAATCTTTCCTCAGGCGATGGGCGCAGAGCTGCCGGCGGAGGTTGCTGATGCTCCTGGAAAGCAGTTGCTTCCAGAAGGTTCACTTGAAGTTCCAAAGGTTTCCTGCGGTGAGCTGCAGGGAGACAAGTTGCGGTTGCAAGAGGAACTGGCCAGGGTGAAAGCCAAGGTAGGCAAAGCCTGTAGCGGCCTGCATGACTGTGAGGAGGTGTTTTTCCCCTGTAAACGATGGGGAAAAGCCCTTGTTGAGGCTGTAGGGTAGTAGTGCAGTGGTGTCCCTTCTGTTGCCTTCCCTTCTTCCCGCCGCTGCCCCATGGTGGCAAACAGACCAAGTGCGTCAGGGAGCTGCCCTTTCAAGCGTGAGGGGCCAAGCAGTGTGTTGGGAGCAGCCTCCTGGTGGGTAGGTGTGACCCAAGCAGTTTGTTGTCTCTCCGAACCCGCCTGAGCTTTGAGGTGGACCTGAAGGTGACAGTGGGTGAGCTCCGGGTGCCCTGAGAGTGCTGCGTGTTTTCCTGTGGAGGCAGCTGTACTCTTTGTCTATATTTGGCTGTGTGTGTAGAGCTTTGGTTCCTTCTTTGTAGCTGGTCAAATGCCTGCGAAGGTGACAGTCTGTGTTCTGGGGGGGGTGCAGCTCTTGAAGGGGTGCGATCCTTCTTCATGGTTTGCGCTCGCACACGCAGCGCTGGTTGCTAGGTGGGGTTTTTGCGCTGTGTACGGGAAGCAGCATGTCAGGCAGGTGCTGTGACTTGTCCTGTTCCCTGACTGTAGGAGGAACTTGACCTCCTAACCTAGCTGCCCGGAGAAGGCTGTGGGTTGACCCTAGTGCTGAGCTTTTTCTGTAGAAAACATCTTGGCCATCTTGTGGCTGCATAATGCAAATGTGCCGCAAAGTGCTATAGTTGCTGCAGGGCCCTGGGGATGAACCTGTAGTTAGTAAGCATTAGGATCCCGAAATGCTAATTCACTTCCAAGTTGTTTTTGGAGGCGTTCAGAGCTACTGACTTGCTTTCCGTTCACTACGCCCACCGCTGCCACCAACACAAGTACGGAGTTGAAGGAAGGAGTGTAGGGACCGGCTTTCCACCAGTTGTGTAAGAATAAGGTATAGCAGCCTGGGCAGCGTTGGACTAGAAGTCTTTGTGATTGTGGTCGTTATCCTGGAGTTGGGAAGTGCCAGCAGGAGAAGGGAGAGCCTTTGCAGTAATGCTTCCCATGGGGGAGCAAGGAGCTGGATGCTAGGAGCGTCCCGAGTCATGGGAAGGAGTAGGATTGGTGTTGCAGCTGCGTTTGGTCAGCTGGCAGGAAATTGAGATGGGGATGGGAGAGGCCGGTATGAAAGCGGAAGGAGCAACGTGGTTCTGGAGAGTCGAAGCAGTGGAGTCGTCTGTCTGAAAGCGAAGCTGACTAGCGTGGGTCCTGGTTGTGGTTTTACAGTTGCAGGTGTTGGAAGAGCAGCGTGTTCAGGCTGAGCGTTGTGTTCAGGATTTGAAGACGGCCCTGGCAGAGAAACAGAGGGAAGCGACAGCTTCTTCCCGGCAACTGCAAGACCTTCTGGAAGCCTCTTTGGGAGGCGTTAGCCTAAAAGACCTGGAGGAACGAGTGGGACGGTAAGGAAGTGGCACAGTGCAGCAAGGCTTTGCTTTGTGGGCTGGTGTAACAGCAACAGGATGGCCTTGTTGCATCTCAGCAAGTCAGTACACGATTTTGGGAGAGGCTTTTGCTTTGGACTGTGTGATTTGTCGCTGTTGTGCCAGTGTTGGTGCTCCTGTGGATTTCCATAACGAGGCCTGTGTTTCTTTTCAAGACTTGAACTGGAAAACGCCCGGCTGGAAGACACAGGGCAGCAGCAGGCAGCTAGACTCGAAGCTCTTCAGAAAGAGCTGCACGCCTCTGCCTCTGTAAGCTAGTCCTAGCCTTCCTGTTTCATGAGCTACTGTGCGCAGTTGTGTGTGTATGTATGCGGGGGCGTTTTTCGGAAGAGATTTTCCTGGGGAGCCTCGGGGAAATCATTCCCTGCAGGCTGCAGGCGATGGGCTGCTGTTGGTGCGCTCGCAGGCTTTCTGGTTTTGTGCGCTCCTCTGCTGAGTCTTACTTAACAGTGTTTGAGGTAAGGGTTTGGCACTTGTGCACCGGTGTGAATGGTTGCTGCTTTGTACCGGTGGTGGTGCTTAAGCCGTGTGGCAGCAGCACTTGAGCTGTTGCTGCCTTAAAGGCGTTCTGCAAGTGAACTTGTGGAACGTCCTTGGTGCCAAGCACGTCGTTGCCAAGTCTTAAGTGGCCTCCTCAGGCTGTGCCAAGAATTCCATTGCCCGCTGGTCGCTGAAGATCCCCCTGGAGCTTTAAATTAAGCTGTGCTCTGCCCGGATGGGGATACCTAATTACCGTTGGCTATTAGCGGAGGGCCTGAGGAAGGTGTTCTCCAGTGTGCGTGGCACCTTTGCCCCCGTGAGCCCCTCGCTAGTAGCGGGTGGTCTTTGCTTTAGTGGGGGTAGGGGGGAGGGTGGTGTGGGGGAGAGAGGGGTGGCAGGCACCAGTTTCTGTCCCTCGGTCTTAGCCTGGGTGGTGGAAATATTGAAGTGCTGCAGTTGGCGTGGGATTCTGTCCGCTGGAGTTGTGGGGCCGGCCCTCGGCTAGCAGAGAGAGATGTCCTGCGGCACCTTTGTGAGGAAGGCTGTGCGCACCTAGTGCTTCTAGGTGCCGTGAGTGAGTCGTGTGTGCCATTTCTTCTTCCTGTCCGGAAAGCGTGAGAGCGGAAGAAGGCCAGGGAAGGAGCTGGCAGAGTGGAAACAACCCGCAGAAGCCCGCCTGGAGGAAGAAATGAAGAAAAACATTGCACTGCAGAAAGAATGCAACAGGTAACAGCCTTTGAGTACTTGTAAGAGCTGTCGAATGAGCGGGGAGTCAGGCGTTATGTACCTTGCCCCTGCGACTCCGAGTACGTATCTGTTGGTGAGCGAGCTCAAGGCTTGCGTTGGGTCTTGCAAGTGGCTTCTGTAGGGGAGCGTGCGGTTTTAGGTAGGTGGAAGTGCAGGCAGGAGGGCAGTTGTCCTGGGAAGAGAGGGAGGGCGGGAGGGCAGGAAGAAGTCGCTTGTGTCTTGTGCCTGTTGTCAGGCAGAGGGAGAAGCTTCATGGGAGCAGATGAAATGTTGACTGGGCAAGTGATGTGTGGGAGGGGAATGATGTGGGTGGGTGGGTTGGTGTGGTGTTTTGGCTTGGTGTCTTGTTCTGGAAGTGCTGGTCTGTCCGCCATGGTGCAAATGAAGTAAGCCCCGCACCGTATGCGTGGTGCTTAGGAAAGCGCATGCGTAAAGGCGGACTGTGCTTGGGCTTCCTACTTTACTTGCTAATGTGCTGTGCAGGTCGAAGAGGCTTCTGGAGAAAGCTATGAAGAAAGTGAGGGCGTACGAGAGGCGGGCGCGAGAGTCCCAGATGAATTTCCCGGGCGAAAGGGAGGACCCGTGTTCGGGAAGGGGCAGAGAAGTTGCTAAATTAAGAACAAAGGTGAGCTTTGGTTGGCTTGTTGTGGTGCTTGTTTTGGAAAGCTGTAAGATTCTTTTCCTGGCTGTTGGGTTGTGGTGTTAATTATGTGGTGGCCGTGTTTTGAAAAGAACGGCTGTCTCTTACGGTCCCTGAAAAAGCCTGTGTAATCCTTTGGGAAGTGAAGAGGCGTTGCGATAGCGGGGCACTTGTGAGCCTGGGTCTTTCTGGGCGAGAGCCCAGCTTGAAAGCTTGAGGCCCTGGCAGCATCTTTGAGGTCTGACAGATGAATTTGTGCTCTGGAAGACCGGTAAGTAGGACCATTATAAGCCTAACCACAGTATGAAAGGCAAGGACATTGGAAGCATAGGTGTGAGAGGTGTGGAAAAGGTGCGTTTCTGCAGAGAGAAGACGACGACGAGGAGGACGGCGGCAGAGTTTTAGTTGACCTTTGGGGCCTACTGAAACCCTGGCACTTCTTTGTTGATTGTCTTCTAAACTCAAACCTGTGTGTGTGCGTGTATGTAGAAAGAGATAATCATTTCTGTTTCCTTTTTCCTGAAGCTTCAGGTATACCACTGTAAACAAGTGAATACCTTGTGATTATTGTATATTGTTGTCAATATGATTACAGTTGTTATCGCTCCCGTTCATTAGTTCATTAAACTTGGTTACTTACCTGTTACAATAGTAAACTCATTCCTAAGGAGTAGGGACACCTACACTACCAGCCGACCCTGTTTAGTGTCGGGAGCCCGCCGAATTACCTTACCAGGGCAAAATGCCTCTCAACTGGTTCGGTCGTTCTGCGGAGGCCTCCCGGCACAAACGGACACGCTCGGTGGATTGTCACAGAACTGCGTACGCTTAGACCTCTGGGTCTGCTTAGGTGAGTGAGTCCTTTCCCTGTGTGCAGGTCCGTGAGCTGTGCCGCTCCCTGGAGGCAGAGCGGAGGAAGTCGAGGCAGCTAGAGAAAGCAAACGAAGGTGCGCGAGAAGAGTTGGCTTGGCTGCATGGGAGCCGTGACAAACTGCGGAAGAGCAAGCGGCAGCTGGAAGAAGAGGTGGTTGCGCTGAGGTGTCGCTTAGAGGCCAAGATGAGGGATCAGAGGCACAGAGAAGAGGATAAAAGGGAGATTGAACAAAAGGCTGGGCAAGAGCTAAGGCAAAAACTACAGGAAGTCAATCTCTTTCTGCAGGTGAGCTCCCTTACCGCTAGTACGCGCAGTCCGTTTGTGGCTCGTCATTCATTCTTTACTGTTGTCATTTCTCGGTATGTTCTGCTTGTGCCGGTCAGTGCTGTGGGGTCATGGGCTCGTTATAGCTTCCGGAGGTTGCTGAAGGGTGCGAGCTTGTTGGATGGTTGTCCTCAGGCATTCTGAGATGTGGTGAATAATCTTCTTTACGCACCTCGGTCACTGGCGAATCTGTAACAGCGCCAAGAAAGAGGAGAATTGCAAGTGGACTAGTGTCTTAGAGAGACAGAGGTGGCTTAGTACTAGCTCTGATTCAAAACAAAACAAAGCAAAGCAAAAAGTTGCGCTGAGAGCCGGTTTCTTTCTGAACCAAAAGGATGATGTAATGGGGTGCTTTTGGGTTTTGCCCTTGATTGTAGAGGGCAGTGAGGAGGCCCAGTTGGCTCCCTGGGTGAGGTTGTGCTCTTCAAAGTGGGTGTGTGAAAGTGACTGGGGGGAATGATCTCTTTTTCTTTCCTGGGGGTTGAAACTGCATTATCTGCTTCAGACACAGGCAGCCGCCCAGGACCGAGCGGAACAACTAAGAGCCGCTTCTGCAGCTTCCGCAGTAGGCCGACTGCAGCAGAGAGTTAGGCATTTAGAATATGAATTGGCTCTCACAAAACGCCTGCAGTGAGAGAGCGCTAACGAGAGGCTTGCGGAAGCTGCTGCTGCTGCGCAATGCTATGAGCCCTGCAGAAGCCACTCTCTGGCAACGAACCCGGTGGGCAGCGCTTCCTCTGTGACGGAGAGAGTGGAAGCTCATATGGCTGAGGTAAGGCATTGGGAATACCTGTTATTCTCAAGCTGAAAATGAGCATCCATTCCTAGCTCCACCGCACCCAATCTAGGAGTCTAAACACGCCTGCTGACCCTCAGAGCGCTGCAACCTCGGCAAAAGCTCTGGTCCGGGCGCGCCCCAGAATTAGCAGTCCGTGTGACGGCACGTTCCTCACAGCGTGGTGAGCAGCGTGCCCTGAGGTTTGGGAAGGGCATGCCGAGAGTGGGCAAGGGAGCACGTGATTCTTCACAAAACGCCGTGATCCGTTCCCCTCCTTTGCACAGAGTGGGGGTGTGGAGAAGCTCTCGAGTTGGGGATTGCTTTGTGAGACAGTTAATGCCATAGAGTAATGGGAATGCTGGGCCGTGGTGGACAAAGACTTTCTCTGTACTGGGGGTGATGTTTCCAGTGTTTATTCCCATGTTGCAGTTGGCTTGAGAAGCTAATGCTACAAGAATGTAGCTCCTGAGGCCTTAAGGGTATCTTGTCTGTACTTGCAGGTGCGGCGGGAATGGTCAAAAATATCGCTGAAGAACTTGAGCAAGGTAATCTGTCAGGATCTGTTAGCGGTGTTACCAAGGAAGAGGACGGTTCCTCCATTTTGAACACAACTACTGGAAAGCTGCCAAGCTCCTGTGCTAAGCACAGTTGTTTTCTACTAGTAAGCTTTCCAACCTAGAGCTCTGCGAGGCAACTTGCTGCTTATGCAAATAACAGTCGTACAGAGTCGTCTGCAGTTGCCTTTAGATCACAGAGAGGAAAAGCGGCCTATGCGCACGTTCAGCCCCTGCCCCCGAGCCCCGAGCAATTCCACCTCTTCAGGATAATTGTTTCTCCAGAGTTGTGGCTTGGCGGTGACTGGGCCTGTTGCAAAGCAGGTAGCCCCTGAGAGCAATTCGAATTCTTCTGTCCCAGTAGCCTTTACTCTCCTAGCGAGTGGCCAGCCGTTGCGCTAGAGCTCTTTCCGTTTGCTAGGACGGACACAAATCCGTGGCATTGAATCCGTTTGCATTGTGACTGGAGTTGCCTGTCTCCTGGGAGTAATAAGGTTTGTTTGCTTTGGGGACCTTTTCCTACTGCAACACTAACATAGGGCATTTTCTCCCCTCCCGCTCTCGCCCCGCCCCTTCCCCAGCAATGGCTGAGCTGAATGGCTGGATCGGCTGGAGCTTCTCCCTGGGCATCTACTGAAGGATCTTCAGAAAACGTAGACCAGGAGCCGCTTTCCAGGGCAACGCAAGAGTGCCGCGATGTTTTGACAGCCCCGTTCCAGAGAGCTAAGAGTGGTTATCCTGAGACTACTACCTCCTGACAGAGGGACTCGCGTTACCAGGCTGTGAGGAAAAGCAACCCTTGCCACTGTTTTTGTACGAGTGCAACAGTGCGGTGTAGCCAATAATAATAACGTGCGGTCTTTAACTGCAAGTATTGTGTTCCAACTGGGTATTTAATAAATGTTGTAATCTAGTAGGTGCCTCCGTTTTATTCTGTTCCCCTTCCTGACTTTGCCTGCCCTGCGCATATGCCTGTCCCCTCTGCTCGTGTCTCTTATGGAGTAGTACGTGTTGCATTGCTGCCAAATGGTGGATGCTGGTGGAAGTCTGGCCTGCTGCGGCACTTGCGGGCGAGGGCTGCGTTTTGTCCCAGGCTTGGAGTTGTTCAGCGCTAGGCAGCACGGACGATGGAAGTCATGTTTCTGAAGGCCTAGCCAGGCTTTCTTCCTGGGCAGGCGCTTAGCCCTTCTGCCTCGCGCTGGTCTGGCCAAAAGTCACTTATGCAGACAGCTCCAGGCCTGAGGGCAGAGAGGCCGTTTGTCCAAGGGAGAGCTCTGCTCTGCTCTGCTCCCTCCAGCTGGCTTCCCAGCTGCTCCTTCAGCCTGTCCTGGCAGCCAGGCCAAGGGCCAGCATGCAGACTGTGTGTTTTTCCTCAGCGGGGGCTGGAAGCACGAGTGTGTGAAGACAGGGGCCTCGATCGTGCCCAGGTGCAGCCCTTGGCGGTTCCCCTTGTTGAACTTGACAAGGTGCCCGGTTGCCTCACGTCTCGCTCGTAGCGGGGCACTGGACTCTTGCTGCCTTTGAGAACGATGCTTCCTGTGGTCTGGGCAGAAGGGAGGGCGAGAGCTTCTGGTAGCCAGGAAAGGTTGCAAAGCCCGCCGGTCTGGAAGGCTGTTGCATCCGCTTGCAGTCTGCAAAGGGCAAAGGGGTTATGGAAGTTCTCTGCCCTGCAGCATGACTGGCAAAGCGGAACCGCTGTTCAGTGCTGGGCACTTGCTCTTCTCTCTGCAAAGCAAAAGCAGGTGCGGAACGCCTCTGAAGTGCCTTCGCTTTGGGTTGTCCTGTTGCCAAACTCTGAGAGGAACTGTTTTCCAGTGGTTCCCTGCCTGCTTCTGTCCTGCTGGGTGTCAGGGAGAGGTGAAAGTTCTTGGCCGCCGGAGAAGCAGCACTGAAATTCAGCGCTGGCATCTGGCATGACAGGAGCTGGTAGCGCTTACAAGGCGGGTACAAGGCAAAGTGCCGTCTGTTCTGGCCCCTGCACTAGAGGAGAGGGATGGAGCTACTGGAGCGAGTGCAGCGAAGGGCTACTAAGATGATTAAGGGACTGGAGTAGCTCTCATACGAGGAAAGGCTGAGAGAGCTGGGATTGTTCAGCCTGCAGAAGAGAAGACCGCGCATCAGTGTGTAGGCAGGATGCGAAGGGAGGGTGTAAAGAAGTCGGAGGCAGACTCTTCTCAGCGGTGCCTAGCGGTAGGACGAGGGGCAAGGGGCACAAACTGAAACACAGGCCGTCCTGTCTGAACAGGAGGAAAAAGTTCTTTGCTGTGAGGGGTGACTGAGCACTGGAAGAGGTTGCCCAGAGAGCTTGTGGAGTCTCCGTCCTCGGAGATGTTCACAAGCCGTCTGGCTAGGGTCCTGGGCCAACTACTTGAGGTGATCCTGCTTGAGTAGGGGGGCTGGCCGAGACGATCTCCAGAGGTGCCTTCCAACCTCAAACGTCCTGTGGTTCTGTGACAAGCAGGAGAAGCGGGCGACCGGGCATCTAGTCAAGTTCGACAAGGGGAACTGTCCAGGGCTGCACCTGGGGACAAACAGCCCCTGTGCCCTGGGGCAGGCTGGGGGCTACTGCCAGGAAAGCAGCTGGGCAGAGGAAGGCCTGGGGGTGCAGGTGGGCAGCAAGGAGTCAGCAATGGTTAGAGAAAGAAATCGTAACCACGTTTTAATCGTTTTGACAATAACTTTCTGCCAAAGGGAGCAATCGCCCTCCAGCCTCTCGCTGTGGTCTCTGCTAACAGCTGGAGCGATCCGCTTTCGGTGAGAGTCGCTCACCTCGCCGCAGCGCGACTCGCGGCCACTTTGGCTCCCTCCGGCACTTGGGCTTCCTACGGCGCAGCTGCAGAGCTGGGAGCCCAGAAGGACCGGCACGCTCGCGGCCTGGCCGGGCAGCAGCCAGAGCAGCCAGCTGCGGGGGTCAACCTAAGCAGTCGCCGTCTCTTCAGGCGCAACGAGCTACTTCAGCCCTGCGAGCTCGGCCAAGCGCTCGCGACGCCCGCGCCCTTAGGGAAACAGTGGGAGCGCAGGTTTGCGAGGAGCACAGTGTCCCGCACCTGGAGCAGCAGCAGCATGAATTCTTCAGGGAAATGACGGCACAGCAGAGTAAGAGCTGGAGCTGGGGGCCGCCGGGGAGGGACCCCCAACAAAGACGTCCTTCGGCCGGCCACAGCCACCCGCCGCCGCCGCCGCCGCCGCCGCCGCCCCCCCCCCCCGGCCCGGCAGCGCCGCGAAGGAAGCGGCAGCTGCCCCCCGCCCGGCCGGGCCCGGCCCAGGTCCGCCCCCCGGCCCCGGGCCCGCCCCCGGGCCCGCCCCAGCCGCAGCCCCGCTCCCTCACTGCACAGCCCCGCCCCCTCGCCACCGCCCCCTCCACGCGTCACCCCGCCGCCCTGTGACGCCCCTCCGCCGCGCCCTCGCCGCGGCTGTTGCGCACGCGCGGCGCGCCCGCCACCGCCTGCGGAGCCGGTGGTCCTCGGTGCTGTCGCCGCCGTGTGCCTCGCTGCCAGCGTGGCTGCGTCGCTGTCCTCGGCCGGCGCCTCTGCCCCCGGCCCGGGGGCTCCGAGCTCGCCGGGGCTCAGCCCCGCAGCAGCTGGCCCGGGCTGCGGCCCCTGCTCGGGGCTGTCCGCCGCCCGCGTCCCCGCCGCAGCATGAAGAGGCTCTTGGGGCTCTTCGGCCAGGGCCAGGGGCAGCCGCCTTCGCCGTCGCCGTCGCGGTGGGCGTGCGGCGGCAGCGCACCCCTGCGCTGCGTCGGCGCTGCCTACGAGCTCCGGGAGAAGGAGCTGGGCAAGCTGCACCGCGCAGCCGCCAGCGGCGACCTGGCGCGGGTGCGGCGGCGGCGGTGGCTGCCGAGAGTCGGCCTCGACGGGCGGGACAAGGCGAAGCGGTGAGGGGCGGCGGGGGGGCGGCGGGGCGGCGCGGGGAGGGGGCGGCGTCGGCGTGAGGGGCGGCGGCGAGGGTCGGGCTGCTGCGGCGGTGCTGGCGGGGGCGGCGGGCGGCGGGGGCGTTGGCTGGTGGGTTGGAGCTGGCCTGCAGCTGGCAGGAGTGCCTTTGTGCCGGGAAGGCAGGGCTGTTTGCTTGGGCTGGCGAGGGAGTGCGGGAGGGCAGTCGGCCTTGCGCGCGCGGGGTGGGCTCGGGGCTCGGGGCTCGGGGCTCGGAGGCCGGTTGCGTGTGTGGCCAGGCCGGAGCGGGACTTTGTTGCTGGGAGCGTGACAGGGTCGAGGGGGAAGGTTTCTGCTGTCGGGTTTGGTAGGTGTTGTGGAGGGCCCTTGGGAGCGAGCGCGTGCTGGTGCTTGCTGCAGCAGTAAGGCCGGGAAGAGGCCAGAGGGCGCGACTTCCCGGCAAGGCCAGCAGCGAGGGGATGTTCTGGTGTTATAAAAGGCACGTGCTGGGCCTGCGGCCTGCTGCTGTGGCGTGAGTGGTCCTGGCAGCAGGTGGAGGTTGCCTTGCCGTAGGCTGGAGGTGCGCAAGCCTTGCTCTTGCTTGCTGGGCTGCGTGCGTAGTGGTGTTGGAGGCAGGGAGGAGGTGCCGGGGCGGAGGGCAGCAGTTTCAGAGCGGAAGCCGGAGGCTGTCTGGGAGAAATGGGGGGCGTGGGCGCAGGGATGCACGCGCAGGGAAGGGAGCGCGGAGCTGAGGCAACGTTGTCTTCCTAAGTGGGGGCTGGGGCTGGGGCTGGGGCGGGGAGGGGCTTTTTCCTAGCCCCGGCGTCTCGGGCTTTGGGTGTGCAGCGGTCAGCCGCGTGACATGGGCAGGCGTGGTCTCTTCAGCTGTCTGGCCTGCGCTAAGGTAACATGCTCAATTTTTAGGACACCTCTGCATCTGGCTTGCGCTAACGGACATGCGGAGGTTGTCTTGTACTTAGTAGAGAGGAAGTGCAAGCTAAATCCTCGTGACAACTTCAAGAGATCGCCACTGATGAAGGTACGTGGGTGCTGCGGTAGGCAGGGCTTCTAAATTGCGCCCTGAGCGATGCAGCTCTTGGGTGATTCTGGAGGTAGGTCTGGGTGGAGCTTGTGGTGCGCTGGGCGCTGGCTAGGCGTGCGTTGCCTAATGTTTGGGCGCGTTGTTGTTGTCCGAGGTCGGCAAGCTGTGGGAATTCTGCCAGAGGGAAGCGTAATTGCTGGCAACGTTTCCTTGTTTCCCGTGTGGTTGGCAGGCAGTGCAGTGCCAGCACGAAGGCTGCGTCGCCATTCTGCTAGCGCATGGCGCCGACGCTAACCTTGCGGATGCTAACGGCAACACTGCCCTTCACCTGGCTGCCCTTGCTCCTAACACCTGCCTAGCAGGGCAGTTACTGGCGCACAACGCCCATCTTGATGCGCAGAATAAGGTAAGCGTGGAATTTGGGTCAGGCCGCTCCTGAGAAGAAAAAGTTGCTTTGCTTCTCTGGGTTTTTCTAACTGGAGAGGGGCGTTATGCTTTCAGATGGGATACACGCCCCTTTCTCTGGCCGTGTCCGCGCATCACGTAGAGATGGTGGAGTTCCTGCTTAGCAAAGGAGCCGACGTGCACGCTCGAGATCAGTCGGAAAGGTGAAGGGTTTGTCAAGACGGGGCGTGGGTCTCCTGAGCATTGGTGAAGTTTGCCTGGTCTGGCCGGGTAGCCGAGGGTGCTTAGCGGGGGAGACGTTTGGCCCAGGGACGTGCTGCGGCCCCTTGCAACCCGAGTTCTCGTGGGCTTCCGTGTGGTTGGCCTTGCTTTCCTCCTGCCTGTAGGAAAGGGGGAGGTGTAATTGTTTTGGGAGCAAATAGGGATGAAAGGAACGCCAGTGAAACGTCGGTGTCTCCTGATAGCTTTTGTCTCGTCTTGTGGCTGCTTTAGGACCCCTCTGATGCTTGCTGCCTCTGCTGGGGACGTGAGCATGATAGAAGTTCTTCTTGGCTATGGTGCTGACCTTTGCCAGAAAGACGTTCTTGGATGGACAGCGGAGGCTTATGCTAGGAGGTGTGGACACACTGGGTAAGTGCTTTAGGTCACGGTGAGAGTCGCTAGGCGGTCCGAATGTCCGTGTTGGTGTACGGACGTGTTTGGTAAGAGGCGCAAGGTTTAATGATGCGTGGAGACCTTTGTTGAAGGTGGGCTCAGTGGAATCTTCCGGGACGTAGCGTTCCCTGTGTCAAGTGTGAGTTGGGGAGTTGAGGAAAGCTTCCACCGCAAATCGTCTTGTTTGGTAAGTGGTGTTATGCAAGGATGTAGTTGATTATAGTGACAGTATTCCCTTTCTTTCCGCACCTACCTAGTGTTAGTGAACAGCTGGCCGACCGCGCAGCCGAGAAAAACGTGGGAGAAGCTTCTGCAGGCAGCGCAGAAAGCACGCCAGTGCTTAGCACTCGTTGCGAGGCAGGAGCTGCTGCGTTTGCGTTGGGCACACCTGCTGCGGACAGAGGAGGTAGGAGGCTTAACTGTGGAGGAGCTGAGGAGGAGAATGCCTACGGCCTTTTCTTGTGGTGGCTTGTATTGAAGCTTGGCAGGGTTCTGTCCCTCTTGCCTGTTGAGTACCCTTGCTAGGGACGGAGTAGAGACGCGCTGGTGATCCTCCTCCGTGAGGCTAGTCCTTTGGTTTTGAGGCTGTCTTTTGGTTTTGGGGGTGTTGGGTGGGAGGCTGGGTAGAGCAGGAAATACAGCGTAGTCTCTGGCATTTTGAAGCACAGGTTGGCGGGGGTGGGGGTAGAGGCAAAGAGAGCACGAGAGAGAGACCGATCTCTGCCTGTGTGGTATGAAGAGCTCGGCAGTTGGTTTCCTTCTTGTCCTGTTCAATCGCTACCAGCATTTGCTCGCTGCCTGCTCACATAGCATATTCGTGCCATGGCAGGTTTGAGGTTTGGAACGTTCGAAAGAAAGACAAGGGCAGTGTGGAATTCTTGTCCTTTTTTATTTTGCGGGGGGTGGGGGGGTGGGGGGGGGCAGCGAGAATTGAGTAGGATGGGAGAAATTGGTGGTTTGGGGCATGCTTTCGTTCATGCTGTCTGGCATGACTGTTTCACTCTAGTATGGCCTGTAGAATTGTCCGTGTAACATGCTTGTCTGCATTGCTGAAAGTCGAAGGTCCGACATGCTAAGAATTAATCCTGTCAATTCATATTTGAACAGTGAGAGGTGGCTTTTCCCACGAATACTTCACGAGGTGAGACTCGAGCAGTAGCTTTTGCCAACGACCTTAACCTGCCGAAAAAGAGGGGAGATTTGAGCGAGACGGTCCTTCTTGCCTTTGCCTTTGCCTTTGCCTTTGCCTTTGCCTTTGAAGAGTGTTGGAGGCAGAGGAGAGCGATGACAGCTGTCCTGCTTCTGAGGAAGAAAAAAGCAGTTTAGCTGCCAAGGTAAAGTGCCTGCAGAAGGAGAACTGCCCGTGGAGTGACTCATTTGCAGGGCAGAGCTGTCTAGATTTGGGCAAAAGCGCGTGTCCAGGCAGGGTTGTTTTCTCCTGCCCCGTGGTCTCCTGCCTGCCAGTCTTTCAGCTGCGGTGAGCTGTTTGCTCCAAGCCTTGTAGCCGTCCGTGGCAGAGCATGCAGCAGGCTTGCGGTTGCGGGTGGGAAGAGCAGTAGGGGACAAGAAAAGCGACCGCATGGTTTTCTTCACCTGAGTCAGAGTTCTCGTCCCAAAGTTGATCAGCCTCTAGATGGCCTGTTCTTTTGTCCTCCAAGCCTTGCTCTTTGTTTCCAGTAACTTTGGTGATAGAATTCAGGCTGATATGGGGAAAAGGGCACTTGCTGTTCAAGATCTGCTGAAATGCTTCGTCTCCTGGCTCTCCTCTCTTTCGTCCTTGCCAGGTTGCTGAAGAGTGCTTGGGGGCGGGGGGAGTGGCTCAAGAGGGTCTTTTTTTCTCCTGGGGGATGGCATAGCGGTCTTGCATGGGATCTCACACCACCTGTTTCCCCTTCCTTTTGTTTCTTTTGTTTTGTTTTGGTTTGTTTTTCAGTTGAGGTGTGTGGCATTGGGGCTGTGCCATGATGAAGAAGCTGAAGAAGCCGAGTGTGGTGCAGGAGCGCACCCCGTAGTGCTGGAGATGCAGGCATGTTTATTTGCAAGCTGGTTGCCCTTGTCTCAGTGGCCTGTCGGAGACTGTGGCAGCTGTTGTGTGAGAAGAGCTAGTGTGGCATAGTAAGATGTGATGGTGGTTGGAGGAGTGAAAGTGAGGAAAGAGGGGGAGGTGAGACTACGGTAGTTTGAGAAGCAGGCAGCTGGTGGTCCCGTGAGCCCAAGGGAGGGGGAAAGGGTGTGTGTGCTGCTGGATAAGGTAACGTAGGTGAAGGCAGAGCCTGACTGTGTGTGGGCAGTGCTTCTCGGGGGGCTTTATGGAATGGGAGCAGGACGTTTGTGACATTAGGTATTGCTGTGTCCATAAGGACATCTGCAGGCCTTGTAAAAGAGGAGCGAGAAGGTTTCACTCTGTGGCTCGAGAGAGGCGAAGTATTTGGCAAAGTGTGAATGGCCTGGGCAGAGGCTGCTGTCGTGGGTGTGGCAGCAAGTGGCCTTTGAGTTGGATTTCTCGAGTGCTACTGAAAGAGAGAAGGTTCTGGTTCTGTGCGTGCTTGGAAGGGTTGCTGCTGCTTTGCCAGGTTATGCAGTGAAAGGAGCGTGTTTGGGACCGTGCAGCCAAGTACTAAGGACAGCAGCAGAGTGGGCGTAGGCTTGGAGGGAGCGCAGTTGGGGGTTGGAGAGTGGAAGTGAGGGCCCAGGGGGAGGTTTGCCTCAGGTTGTTGGAGAAGCAGGCAGCTGTCGGTCTTTGTTGGTGCAGAGGAGGGGGGAAGGATGTGTGTGCTGCTGAGTATTGCCGTGTAGGGGAAGCTGGAGTGCGGGTAGTGCTTCTCAGGGGCTTTAGGGAAAGGGAGCAGGGCGTTTGTGAGCTTAGGCATTGCCGTCCCTTCAACTACGTTCTCCTGGAGGCTGCTTGTTTCTGTTCTTTCTAAGCGTGCGGGCCGATCTCTTTTAGGACGACTCACCGGAAAGGAAGGGAGAGGAGGCTCCTGGTGGTGCCCAAGTGGCGGCTGCTGCAGGAGCCCCTGCTGGTGTGAGAGGTGAGTTTCTACACATGGAGGGGCTTTGTTTCTTTGCTCTTTGGGCTGGGTGAATGAAGTGAAATGGCGATCTGCCTGTGCGAGGGTAGAGCACGCAGGTAGGCGCTGGGCAGGCAATGGCGGGGAGGGGGGAAGGGAACGTAGCTGGAGGGAGATGTTTTGTGGTAGTGCTAGGGAAGGAGGGTTGTTTCTTGGTGCCTTCCTGCGGGTGGGAGGGTGTTTGGCTAGTGCTTTGCGGGTTGCTCCTGTAGCGTGCCGAGGGATTGTGAAGGGCCAACTCTGGAGCTGCAGTTTGGAGGGGAGATGCCGGCAGAGCTGCGTAGTCGGCGACTGTGGCATGGCAGAGCCTTGTTTGGATGCTGGCCGAGCATGTGTTGGGCGTTCTTGGTAGGGGCGTGAGCTGTGCTGCTGGGCTTGGGCATGTGGTGCTGGCAAGAAGGCGGCAGGAAGTGGCGATAGCGTGGTGGTGCGGCTGGGGGTGCAGGCGGCCTTAAATGACGCTGCTTTGTTTTTCCTCGGGAGTGGAACCGTTTGGTGTGTCCTGGGCGCAGGGCTTGCGTGCTGGAGGAGAGCAGGAGAGGGAAAGAAGGAGCGGTGGTGTGTCATTTGTGGCTTCCTTTGCAGGTGTTCCGTCGGCCGCAGGAGCGGAGCAGGAGGACGAGAGCGACTCTCCCTGGGATTCCGAGGTGCTTTGTGTGAGGGGCGCGGTGGGTTGCCCGTGGGGGGAAGTGGGCGGGAGCTTGCCTTGGACGTGGGCCCTAGCAGGGATGAGGCTCAGTTGCCGCTTGTGGTGGCTGCGCCACAGGTTTGTTCCTGTGAACTGGAGCAGCCTGTGCTCCGTGCAAGCGGTTTGGCGAGGACTGTGCCTAAGTGGGGTGTGCTAATGTCGTGGGTGTGGCAGCAAGTGGCCTTTGAGTTGGATTTCTCGAGTGCTACTGAAAGAGAGAAGGTTCTGGTTCTGTGCGTGCTTGGAAGGGTTGCTGCTGCTTTGCCAGGTTATGCAGTGAAAGGAGCGTGTTTGGGACCGTGCAGCCAAGTACTAAGGACAGCAGCAGAGTGGGCGTAGGCTTGGAGGGAGCGCAGTTGGGGGTTGGAGAGTGGAAGTGAGGGCCCAGGGGGAGGTTTGCCTCAGGTTGTTGGAGAAGCAGGCAGCTGTCGGTCTTTGTTGGTGCAGAGGAGGGGGGAAGGATGTGTGTGCTGCTGAGTATTGCCGTGTAGGGGAAGCTGGAGTGCGGGTAGTGCTTCTCAGGGGCTTTAGGGAAAGGGAGCAGGGCGTTTGTGAGCTTAGGCATTGCCGTCCCTTCAACTACGTTCTCCTGGAGGCTGCTTGTTTCTGTTCTTTCTAAGCGTGCGGGCCGATCTCTTTTAGGACGACTCACCGGAAAGGAAGGGAGAGGAGGCTCCTGGTGGTGCCCAAGTGGCGGCTGCTGCAGGAGCCCCTGCTGGTGTGAGAGGTGAGTTTCTACACATGGAGGGGCTTTGTTTCTTTGCTCTTTGGGCTGGGTGAATGAAGTGAAATGGCGATCTGCCTGTGCGAGGGTAGAGCACGCAGGTAGGCGCTGGGCAGGCAATGGCGGGGAGGGGGGAAGGGAACGTAGCTGGAGGGAGATGTTTTGTGGTAGTGCTAGGGAAGGAGGGTTGTTTCTTGGTGCCTTCCTGCGGGTGGGAGGGTGTTTGGCTAGTGCTTTGCGGGTTGCTCCTGTAGCGTGCCGAGGGATTGTGAAGGGCCAACTCTGGAGCTGCAGTTTGGAGGGGAGATGCCGGCAGAGCTGCGTAGTCGGCGACTGTGGCATGGCAGAGCCTTGTTTGGATGCTGGCCGAGCATGTGTTGGGCGTTCTTGGTAGGGGCGTGAGCTGTGCTGCTGGGCTTGGGCATGTGGTGCTGGCAAGAAGGCGGCAGGAAGTGGCGATAGCGTGGTGGTGCGGCTGGGGGTGCAGGCGGCCTTAAATGACGCTGCTTTGTTTTTCCTCGGGAGTGGAACCGTTTGGTGTGTCCTGGGCGCAGGGCTTGCGTGCTGGAGGAGAGCAGGAGAGGGAAAGAAGGAGCGGTGGTGTGTCATTTGTGGCTTCCTTTGCAGGTGTTCCGTCGGCCGCAGGAGCGGAGCAGGAGGACGAGAGCGACTCTCCCTGGGATTCCGAGGTGCTTTGTGTGAGGGGCGCGGTGGGTTGCCCGTGGGGGGAAGTGGGCGGGAGCTTGCCTTGGACGTGGGCCCTAGCAGGGATGAGGCTCAGTTGCCGCTTGTGGTGGCTGCGCCACAGGTTTGTTCCTGTGAACTGGAGCAGCCTGTGCTCCGTGCAAGCGGTTTGGCGAGGACTGTGCCTAAGTGGGGTGTGCTAATGTCGTGGGTGTGGCAGCAAGTGGCCTTTGAGTTGGATTTCTCGAGTGCTACTGAAAGAGAGAAGGTTCTGGTTCTGTGCGTGCTTGGAAGGGTTGCTGCTGCTTTGCCAGGTTATGCAGTGAAAGGAGCGTGTTTGGGACCGTGCAGCCAAGTACTAAGGACAGCAGCAGAGTGGGCGTAGGCTTGGAGGGAGCGCAGTTGGGGGTTGGAGAGCGGAAGTGAGGGCCCAGGGGGAGGTTTGCCTCAGGTTGTTGGAGAAGCAGGCAGCTGTCGGTCTTTGTTGGTGCAGAGGAGGGGGGAAGGATGTGTGTGCTGCTGAGTATTGCCGTGTAGGGGAAGCTGGAGTGCGGGTAGTGCTTCTCAGGGGCTTTAGGGAAAGGGAGCAGGGCGTTTGTGAGCTTAGGCATTGCCGTCCCTTCAACTACGTTCTCCTGGAGGCTGCTTGTTTCTGTTCTTTCTAAGCGTGCGGGCCGATCTCTTTTAGGACGACTCACCGGAAAGGAAGGGAGAGGAGGCTCCTGGTGGTGCCCAAGTGGCGGCTGCTGCAGGAGCCCCTGCTGGTGTGAGAGGTGAGTTTCTACACATGGAGGGGCTTTGTTTCTTTGCTCTTTGGGCTGGGTGAATGAAGTGAAATGGCGATCTGCCTGTGCGAGGGTAGAGCACGCAGGTAGGCGCTGGGCAGGCAATGGCGGGGAGGGGGGAAGGGAACGTAGCTGGAGGGAGATGTTTTGTGGTAGTGCTAGGGAAGGAGGGTTGTTTCTTGGTGCCTTCCTGCGGGTGGGAGGGTGTTTGGCTAGTGCTTTGCGGGTTGCTCCTGTAGCGTGCCGAGGGATTGTGAAGGGCCAACTCTGGAGCTGCAGTTTGGAGGGGAGATGCCGGCAGAGCTGCGTAGTCGGCGACTGTGGCATGGCAGAGCCTTGTTTGGATGCTGGCCGAGCATGTGTTGGGCGTTCTTGGTAGGGGCGTGAGCTGTGCTGCTGGGCTTGGGCATGTGGTGCTGGCAAGAAGGCGGCAGGAAGTGGCGATAGCGTGGTGGTGCGGCTGGGGGTGCAGGCGGCCTTAAATGACGCTGCTTTGTTTTTCCTCGGGAGTGGAACCGTTTGGTGTGTCCTGGGCGCAGGGCTTGCGTGCTGGAGGAGAGCAGGAGAGGGAAAGAAGGAGCGGTGGTGTGTCATTTGTGGCTTCCTCTGCAGGTGTTCCGTCGGCCGCAGGAGCGGAGCAGGAGGACGAGAGCGACTCTCCCTGGGATTCCGAGGTGCTTTGTGTGAGGGGCGCGGTGGGTTGCCCGTGGGGGGAAGTGGGCGGGAGCTTGCCTTGGACGTGGGCCCTAGCAGGGATGAGGCTCAGTTGCCGCTTGTGGTGGCTGCGCCACAGGTTTGTTCCTGTGAACTGGAGCAGCCTGTGCTCCGTGCAAGCGGTTTGGCGAGGACTGTGCCTAAGTGGGGTGTGCTAATGTCGTGGGTGTGGCAGCAAGTGGCCTTTGAGTTGGATTTCTCGAGTGCTACTGAAAGAGAGAAGGTTCTGGTTCTGTGCGTGCTTGGAAGGGTTGCTGCTGCTTTGCCAGGTTATGCAGTGAAAGGAGCGTGTTTGGGACCGTGCAGCCAAGTACTAAGGACAGCAGCAGAGTGGGCGTAGGCTTGGAGGGAGCGCAGTTGGGGGCTCTGATAGGGCTGTTATACTTCCAGAGCCTGCGTTCCTTGACGGCCTGCCAGAGTCCCGAAGCAGCAGTGAATCTGCAGGTAATGCTTGAGCGGCAATCCGAGTTGTGCTTGGGCGGTCCTGCATTTGAAATGCAGTTTGTGGGTGAAGTGTTTCTGGAGATTGCTTGCCCCACTCTCTGCTTGTTTGTGTTGTCGCTCACCTAGGTGTCTGCAAAGGAGGGAGGAGAGTGTGAAGGACGCGAGGCTGCTGCAACACAGACTGATTTTCAGTGTGACGGACAGGTGAGGAGCTGTGTTGAAGAGCTGTGGAGATGTTAGCCTAGAGCGAGGTGTTATTCCCAAAAGAGCGCAGGCGGAAGACCGCAGAGAGTAGCAGATGTGAAATATACTTTAGATGTATATTATCTTGGGGCTCGCTCTGAAGAAGGCTGTTGTGAGTGAAAAGAAGAAGGTAGTGCATGCTCCTGCCCTTTTTGTGAGGCTCACGGCACAATCTTTCCTCAGGCGATGGGCGCAGAGCTGCCGGCGGAGGTTGCTGATGCTCCTGGAAAGCAGTTGCTTCCAGAAGGTTCACTTGAAGTTCCAAAGGTTTCCTGCGGTGAGCTGCAGGGAGACAAGTTGCGGTTGCAAGAGGAACTGGCCAGGGTGAAAGCCAAGGTAGGCAAAGCCTGTAGCGGCCTGCATGACTGTGAGGAGGTGTTTTTCCCCTGTAAACGATGGGGAAAAGCCCTTGTTGAGGCTGTAGGGTAGTAGTGCAGTGGTGTCCCTTCTGTTGCCTTCCCTTCTTCCCGCCGCTGCCCCATGGTGGCAAACAGACCAAGCGCGTCAGGGAGCTGCCCTTTCAAGCGTGAGGGGCCAAGCAGTGTGTTGGGAGCAGCCTCCTGGTGGGTAGGTGTGACCCAAGCAGTTTGTTGTCTCTCCGAACCCGCCTGAGCTTTGAGGTGGACCTGAAGGTGACAGTGGGTGAGCTCCGGGTGCCCTGAGAGTGCTGCGTGTTTTCCTGTGGAGGCAGCTGTACTCTTTGTCTATATTTGGCTGTGTGTGTAGAGCTTTGGTTCCTTCTTTGTAGCTGGTCAAATGCCTGCGAAGGTGACAGTCTGTGTTCTGGGGGGGGTGCAGCTCTTGAAGGGGTGCGATCCTTCTTCATGGTTTGCGCTCGCACACGCAGCGCTGGTTGCTAGGTGGGGTTTTTGCGCTGTGTACGGGAAGCAGCATGTCAGGCAGGTGCTGTGACTTGTCCTGTTCCCTGACTGTAGGAGGAACTTGACCTCCTAACCTAGCTGCCCGGAGAAGGCTGTGGGTTGGCCCTAGTGCTGAGCTTTTTCTGTAGAAAACATCTTGGCCATCTTGTGGCTGCATAATGCAAATGTGCCGCAAAGTGCTATAGTTGCTGCAGGGCCCTGGGGATGAACCTGTAGTTAGTAAGCATTAGGATCCCGAAATGCTAATTCACTTCCAAGTTGTTTTTGGAGGCGTTCAGAGCTACTGACTTGCTTTCCGTTCACTACGCCCACCGCTGCCACCAACACAAGTACGGAGTTGAAGGAAGGAGTGTAGGGACCGGCTTTCCACCAGTTGTGTAAGAATAAGGTATAGCAGCCTGGGCAGCGTTGGACTAGAAGTCTTTGTGATTGTGGTCGTTATCCTGGAGTTGGGAAGTGCCAGCAGGAGAAGGGAGAGCCTTTGCAGTAATGCTTCCCATGGGGGAGCAAGGAGCTGGATGCTAGGAGCGTCCCGAGTCATGGGAAGGAGTAGGATTGGTGTTGCAGCTGCGTTTGGTCAGCTGGCAGGAAATTGAGATGGGGATGGGAGAGGCCGGTATGAAAGCGGAAGGAGCAACGTGGTTCTGGAGAGTCGAAGCAGTGGAGTCGTCTGTCTGAAAGCGAAGCTGACTAGCGTGGGTCCTGGTTGTGGTTTTACAGTTGCAGGCGTTGGAAGAGCAGCGTGTTCAGGCTGAGCGTTGTGTTCAGGATTTGAAGACGGCCCTGGCAGAGAAACAGAGGGAAGCGACAGCTTCTTCCCGGCAACTGCAAGACCTTCTGGAAGCCTCTTTGGGAGGCGTTAGCCTAAAAGACCTGGAGGAACGAGTGGGACGGTAAGGAAGTGGCACAGTGCAGCAAGGCTTTGCTTTGTGGGCTGGTGTAACAGCAACAGGATGGCCTTGTTGCATCTCAGCAAGTCAGTACACGATTTTGGGAGAGGCTTTTGCTTTGGACTGTGTGATTTGTCGCTGTTGTGCCAGTGTTGGTGCTCCTGTGGATTTCCATAACGAGGCCTGTGTTTCTTTTCAAGACTTGAACTGGAAAACGCCCGGCTGGAAGACACAGGGCAGCAGCAGGCAGCTAGACTCGAAGCTCTTCAGAAAGAGCTGCACGCCTCTGCCTCTGTAAGCTAGTCCTAGCCTTCCTGTTTCATGAGCTACTGTGCGCAGTTGTGTGTGTATGTATGCGGGGGCGTTTTTCGGAAGAGATTTTCCTGGGGAGCCTCGGGGAAATCATTCCCTGCAGGCTGCAGGCGATGGGCTGCTGTTGGTGCGCTCGCAGGCTTTCTGGTTTTGTGCGCTCCTCTGCTGAGTCTTACTTAACAGTGTTTGAGGTAAGGGTTTGGCACTTGTGCACCGGTGTGAATGGTTGCTGCTTTGTACCGGTGGTGGTGCTTAAGCCGTGTGGCAGCAGCACTTGAGCTGTTGCTGCCTTAAAGGCGTTCTGCAAGTGAACTTGTGGAACGTCCTTGGTGCCAAGCACGTCGTTGCCAAGTCTTAAGTGGCCTCCTCAGGCTGTGCCAAGAATTCCATTGCCCGCTGGTCGCTGAAGATCCCCCTGGAGCTTTAAATTAAGCTGTGCTCTGCCCGGATGGGGATACCTAATTACCGTTGGCTATTAGCGGAGGGCCTGAGGAAGGTGTTCTCCAGTGTGCGTGGCACCTTTGCCCCCGTGAGCCCCTCGCTAGTAGCGGGTGGTCTTTGCTTTAGTGGGGGTGGGGGGGAGGGTGGTGTGGGGGAGAGAGGGGTGGCAGGCACCAGTTTCTGTCCCTCGGTCTTAGCCTGGGTGGTGGAAATATTGAAGTGCTGCAGTTGGCGTGGGATTCTGTCCGCTGGAGTTGTGGGGCCGGCCCTCGGCTAGCAGAGAGAGATGTCCTGCGGCACCTTTGTGAGGAAGGCTGTGCGCACCTAGTGCTTCTAGGTGCCGTGAGTGAGTCGTGTGTGCCATTTCTTCTTCCTGTCCGGAAAGCGTGAGAGCGGAAGAAGGCCAGGGAAGGAGCTGGCAGAGTGGAAACAACCCGCAGAAGCCCGCCTGGAGGAAGAAATGAAGAAAAACATTGCACTGCAGAAAGAATGCAACAGGTAACAGCCTTTGAGTACTTGTAAGAGCTGTCGAATGAGCGGGGAGTCAGGCGTTATGTACCTTGCCCCTGCGACTCCGAGTACGTATCTGTTGGTGAGCGAGCTCAAGGCTTGCGTTGGGTCTTGCAAGTGGCTTCTGTAGGGGAGCGTGCGGTTTTAGGTAGGTGGAAGTGCAGGCAGGAGGGCAGTTGTCCTGGGAAGAGAGGGAGGGCGGGAGGGCAGGAAGAAGTCGCTTGTGTCTTGTGCCTGTTGTCAGGCAGAGGGAGAAGCTTCATGGGAGCAGATGAAATGTTGACTGGGCAAGTGATGTGTGGGAGGGGAATGATGTGGGTGGGTGGGTTGGTGTGGTGTTTTGGCTTGGTGTCTTGTTCTGGAAGTGCTGGTCTGTCCGCCATGGTGCAAATGAAGTAAGCCCCGCACCGTATGCGTGGTGCTTAGGAAAGCGCATGCGTAAAGGCGGACTGTGCTTGGGCTTCCTACTTTACTTGCTAATGTGCTGTGCAGGTCGAAGAGGCTTCTGGAGAAAGCTATGAAGAAAGTGAGGGCGTACGAGAGGCGGGCGCGAGAGTCCCAGATGAATTTCCCGGGCGAAAGGGAGGACCCGTGTTCGGGAAGGGGCAGAGAAGTTGCTAAATTAAGAACAAAGGTGAGCTTTGGTTGGCTTGTTGTGGTGCTTGTTTTGGAAAGCTGTAAGATTCTTTTCCTGGCTGTTGGGTTGTGGTGTTAATTATGTGGTGGCCGTGTTTTGAAAAGAACGGCTGTCTCTTACGGTCCCTGAAAAAGCCTGTGTAATCCTTTGGGAAGTGAAGAGGCGTTGCGATAGCGGGGCACTTGTGAGCCTGGGTCTTTCTGGGCGAGAGCCCAGCTTGAAAGCTTGAGGCCCTGGCAGCATCTTTGAGGTCTGACAGATGAATTTGTGCTCTGGAAGACCGGTAAGTAGGACCATTATAAGCCTAACCACAGTATGAAAGGCAAGGACATTGGAAGCATAGGTGTGAGAGGTGTGGAAAAGGTGCGTTTCTGCAGAGAGAAGACGACGACGAGGAGGACGGCGGCAGAGTTTTAGTTGACCTTTGGGGCCTACTGAAACCCTGGCACTTCTTTGTTGATTGTCTTCTAAACTCAAACCTGTGTGTGTGCGTGTATGTAGAAAGAGATAATCATTTCTGTTTCCTTTTTCCTGAAGCTTCAGGTATACCACTGTAAACAAGTGAATACCTTGTGATTATTGTATATTGTTGTCAATATGATTACAGTTGTTATCGCTCCCGTTCATTAGTTCATTAAACTTGGTTACTTACCTGTTACAATAGTAAACTCATTCCTAAGGAGTAGGGACACCTACACTACCAGCCGACCCTGTTTAGTGTCGGGAGCCCGCCGAATTACCTTACCAGGGCAAAATGCCTCTCAACTGGTTCGGTCGTTCTGCGGAGGCCTCCCGGCACAAACGGACACGCTCGGTGGATTGTCACAGAACTGCGTACGCTTAGACCTCTGGGTCTGCTTAGGTGAGTGAGTCCTTTCCCTGTGTGCAGGTCCGTGAGCTGTGCCGCTCCCTGGAGGCAGAGCGGAGGAAGTCGAGGCAGCTAGAGAAAGCAAACGAAGGTGCGCGAGAAGAGTTGGCTTGGCTGCATGGGAGCCGTGACAAACTGCGGAAGAGCAAGCGGCAGCTGGAAGAAGAGGTGGTTGCGCTGAGGTGTCGCTTAGAGGCCAAGATGAGGGATCAGAGGCACAGAGAAGAGGATAAAAGGGAGATTGAACAAAAGGCTGGGCAAGAGCTAAGGCAAAAACTACAGGAAGTCAATCTCTTTCTGCAGGTGAGCTCCCTTACCGCTAGTACGCGCAGTCCGTTTGTGGCTCGTCATTCATTCTTTACTGTTGTCATTTCTCGGTATGTTCTGCTTGTGCCGGTCAGTGCTGTGGGGTCATGGGCTCGTTATAGCTTCCGGAGGTTGCTGAAGGGTGCGAGCTTGTTGGATGGTTGTCCTCAGGCATTCTGAGATGTGGTGAATAATCTTCTTTACGCACCTCGGTCACTGGCGAATCTGTAACAGCGCCAAGAAAGAGGAGAATTGCAAGTGGACTAGTGTCTTAGAGAGACAGAGGTGGCTTAGTACTAGCTCTGATTCAAAACAAAACAAAGCAAAGCAAAAAGTTGCGCTGAGAGCCGGTTTCTTTCTGAACCAAAAGGATGATGTAATGGGGTGCTTTTGGGTTTTGCCCTTGATTGTAGAGGGCAGTGAGGAGGCCCAGTTGGCTCCCTGGGTGAGGTTGTGCTCTTCAAAGTGGGTGTGTGAAAGTGACTGGGGGGAATGATCTCTTTTTCTTTCCTGGGGGTTGAAACTGCATTATCTGCTTCAGACACAGGCAGCCGCCCAGGACCGAGCGGAACAACTAAGAGCCGCTTCTGCAGCTTCCGCAGTAGGCCGACTGCAGCAGAGAGTTAGGCATTTAGAATATGAATTGGCTCTCACAAAACGCCTGCAGTGAGAGAGCGCTAACGAGAGGCTTGCGGAAGCTGCTGCTGCTGCGCAATGCTATGAGCCCTGCAGAAGCCACTCTCTGGCAACGAACCCGGTGGGCAGCGCTTCCTCTGTGACGGAGAGAGTGGAAGCTCATATGGCTGAGGTAAGGCATTGGGAATACCTGTTATTCTCAAGCTGAAAATGAGCATCCATTCCTAGCTCCACCGCACCCAATCTAGGAGTCTAAACACGCCTGCTGACCCTCAGAGCGCTGCAACCTCGGCAAAAGCTCTGGTCCGGGCGCGCCCCAGAATTAGCAGTCCGTGTGACGGCACGTTCCTCACAGCGTGGTGAGCAGCGTGCCCTGAGGTTTGGGAAGGGCATGCCGAGAGTGGGCAAGGGAGCACGTGATTCTTCACAAAACGCCGTGATCCGTTCCCCTCCTTTGCACAGAGTGGGGGTGTGGAGAAGCTCTCGAGTTGGGGATTGCTTTGTGAGACAGTTAATGCCATAGAGTAATGGGAATGCTGGGCCGTGGTGGACAAAGACTTTCTCTGTACTGGGGGTGATGTTTCCAGTGTTTATTCCCATGTTGCAGTTGGCTTGAGAAGCTAATGCTACAAGAATGTAGCTCCTGAGGCCTTAAGGGTATCTTGTCTGTACTTGCAGGTGCGGCGGGAATGGTCAAAAATATCGCTGAAGAACTTGAGCAAGGTAATCTGTCAGGATCTGTTAGCGGTGTTACCAAGGAAGAGGACGGTTCCTCCATTTTGAACACAACTACTGGAAAGCTGCCAAGCTCCTGTGCTAAGCACAGTTGTTTTCTACTAGTAAGCTTTCCAACCTAGAGCTCTGCGAGGCAACTTGCTGCTTATGCAAATAACAGTCGTACAGAGTCGTCTGCAGTTGCCTTTAGATCACAGAGAGGAAAAGCGGCCTATGCGCACGTTCAGCCCCTGCCCCCGAGCCCCGAGCAATTCCACCTCTTCAGGATAATTGTTTCTCCAGAGTTGTGGCTTGGCGGTGACTGGGCCTGTTGCAAAGCAGGTAGCCCCTGAGAGCAATTCGAATTCTTCTGTCCCAGTAGCCTTTACTCTCCTAGCGAGTGGCCAGCCGTTGCGCTAGAGCTCTTTCCGTTTGCTAGGACGGACACAAATCCGTGGCATTGAATCCGTTTGCATTGTGACTGGAGTTGCCTGTCTCCTGGGAGTAATAAGGTTTGTTTGCTTTGGGGACCTTTTCCTACTGCAACACTAACATAGGGCATTTTCTCCCCTCCCGCTCTCGCCCCGCCCCTTCCCCAGCAATGGCTGAGCTGAATGGCTGGATCGGCTGGAGCTTCTCCCTGGGCATCTACTGAAGGATCTTCAGAAAACGTAGACCAGGAGCCGCTTTCCAGGGCAACGCAAGAGTGCCGCGATGTTTTGACAGCCCCGTTCCAGAGAGCTAAGAGTGGTTATCCTGAGACTACTACCTCCTGACAGAGGGACTCGCGTTACCAGGCTGTGAGGAAAAGCAACCCTTGCCACTGTTTTTGTACGAGTGCAACAGTGCGGTGTAGCCAATAATAATAACGTGCGGTCTTTAACTGCAAGTATTGTGTTCCAACTGGGTATTTAATAAATGTTGTAATCTAGTAGGTGTCTCCGTTTTATTCTGTTCCCCTTCCTGACTTTGCCTGCCCTGCGCATATGCCTGTCCCCTCTGCTCGTGTCTCTTATGGAGTAGTACGTGTTGCATTGCTGCCAAATGGTGGATGCTGGTGGAAGTCTGGCCTGCTGCGGCACTTGCGGGCGAGGGCTGCGTTTTGTCCCAGGCTTGGAGTTGTTCAGCGCTAGGCAGCACGGACGATGGAAGTCATGTTTCTGAAGGCCTAGCCAGGCTTTCTTCCTGGGCAGGCGCTTAGCCCTTCTGCCTCGCGCTGGTCTGGCCAAAAGTCACTTATGCAGACAGCTCCAGGCCTGAGGGCAGAGAGGCCGTTTGTCCAAGGGAGAGCTCTGCTCTGCTCTGCTCCCTCCAGCTGGCTTCCCAGCTGCTCCTTCAGCCTGTCCTGGCAGCCAGGCCAAGGGCCAGCATGCAGACTGTGTGTTTTTCCTCAGCGGGGGCTGGAAGCACGAGTGTGTGAAGACAGGGGCCTCGATCGTGCCCAGGTGCAGCCCTTGGCGGTTCCCCTTGTTGAACTTGACAAGGTGCCCGGTTGCCTCACGTCTCGCTCGTAGCGGGGCACTGGACTCTTGCTGCCTTTGAGAACGATGCTTCCTGTGGTCTGGGCAGAAGGGAGGGCGAGAGCTTCTGGTAGCCAGGAAAGGTTGCAAAGCCCGCCGGTCTGGAAGGCTGTTGCATCCGCTTGCAGTCTGCAAAGGGCAAAGGGGTTATGGAAGTTCTCTGCCCTGCAGCATGACTGGCAAAGCGGAACCGCTGTTCAGTGCTGGGCACTTGCTCTTCTCTCTGCAAAGCAAAAGCAGGTGCGGAACGCCTCTGAAGTGCCTTCGCTTTGGGTTGTCCTGTTGCCAAACTCTGAGAGGAACTGTTTTCCAGTGGTTCCCTGCCTGCTTCTGTCCTGCTGGGTGTCAGGGAGAGGTGAAAGTTCTTGGCCACCGGAGAAGCAGCACTGAAATTCAGCGCTGGCATCTGGCATGACAGGAGCTGGTAGCGCTTACAAGGCGGGTACAAGGCAAAGTGCCGTCTGTTCTGGCCCCTGCACTAGAGGAGAGGGATGGAGCTACTGGAGCGAGTGCAGCGAAGGGCTACTAAGATGATTAAGGGACTGGAGTAGCTCTCATACGAGGAAAGGCTGAGAGAGCTGGGATTGTTCAGCCTGCAGAAGAGAAGACCGCGCATCAGTGTGTAGGCAGGATGCGAAGGGAGGGTGTAAAGAAGTCGGAGGCAGACTCTTCTCAGCGGTGCCTAGCGGTAGGACGAGGGGCAAGGGGCACAAACTGAAACACAGGCCGTCCTGTCTGAACAGGAGGAAAAAGTTCTTTGCTGTGAGGGGTGACTGAGCCCTGGAAGAGGTTGCCCAGAGAGCTTGTGGAGTCTCCGTCCTCGGAGATGTTCACAAGCCGTCTGGCTAGGGTCCTGGGCCAACTACTTGAGGTGATCCTGCTTGAGTAGGGGGGCTGGCCGAGACGATCTCCAGAGGTGCCTTCCAACCTCAAACGTCCTGTGGTTCTGTGACAAGCAGGAGAAGCGGGCGACCGGGCATCTAGTCAAGTTCGACAAGGGGAACTGTCCAGGGCTGCACCTGGGGACAAACAGCCCCTGTGCCCTGGGGCAGGCTGGGGGCTACTGCCAGGAAAGCAGCTGGGCAGAGGAAGGCCTGGGGGTGCAGGTGGGCAGCAAGGAGTCAGCAATGGTTAGAGAAAGAAATCGTAACCACGTTTTAATCGTTTTGACAATAACTTTCTGCCAAAGGGAGCAATCGCCCTCCAGCCTCTCGCTGTGGTCTCTGCTAACAGCTGGAGCGATCCGCTTTCGGTGAGAGTCGCTCACCTCGCCGCAGCGCGACTCGCGGCCACTTTGGCTCCCTCCGGCACTTGGGCTTCCTACGGCGCAGCCGCAGAGCTGGGAGCCCAGAAGGACCGGCACGCTCGCGGCCTGGCCGGGCAGCAGCCAGAGCAGCCAGCTGCGGGGGTCAACCTAAGCAGTCGCCGTCTCTTCAGGCGCAACGAGCTACTTCAGCCCTGCGAGCTCGGCCAAGCGCTCGCGACGCCCGCGCCCTTAGGGAAACAGTGGGAGCGCAGGTTTGCGAGGAGCACAGTGTCCCGCACCTGGAGCAGCAGCAGCATGAATTCTTCAGGGAAATGACGGCACAGCAGAGTAAGAGCTGGAGCTGGGGGCCGCCGGGGAGGGACCCCCAACAAAGACGTCCTTCGGCCGGCCACAGCCACCCGCCGCCGCCGCCGCCGCCGCCGCCCCCCCCCGGCCCGGCCCGGCAGCGCCGCGAAGGAAGCGGCAGCTGCCCCCCGCCCGGCCCGGCCCAGGTCCGCCCCCCTGCTCCGGGCCCGCCCCCGGGCCCGCCCCAGCCGCAGCCCTGCAGCCTCTCTCCTGCCTCTAGGCCTCTGCCTGGCAGCCCCGGCAGGAGGCGGTCAAGGCAGTGTCCTGTGGGTAGGAGGCACTGCTGGAGCACTGCCACAGCCTCTGTCCTCATTGCAGGTTCTGGACGCTCTGCACAGCATGCTGCAGGAGCTGGTATTCAGTGCCCACGCAGGGAGCCTCCTGGAGCTGCAGCCCATCTTGCAGGTGCGGCACCGGCAAAGAGCCGGGCTGTCGCGGGGCTGCCCCTCGCCCCGAGGGGAAGGGACGCCTCGAACGCACACCAGCCACAGAGAGCACCAGGCACAGAGAGCACGCTGCAGGCAGGCAGGCAGCCTCTCTCGGAGAGCAGAGGGGGGTCTCCCCCGTGCTCTTTGCGGAGCCCAGGGTCTGCTGGCTGCTCTCAGAGTCCATGTCTCCACCCTCGTGCAATGCACAGGCAGAGCCTTGCCCACGGCCCCTGCCTGCCAGCCACCCCGCAAACCTCCCTTGGCGCCAAAGCAGAGGCAGGACGTGGACTCTCCTTCCCAGGCCCCCAGCACCTGGCAGGTGGCACTGCTGCTCCAGCGCCTCCCTGGCCTGCTGCGTCCTCCCCAGATCTGAGCAGGGCAGAGCAGCGCAGGGCCCCGCCTGTCCTGCGAGGGGAGCCCAGGCCTGGAGCTTTGTAATTTGGGCTTCCCAACGGCCCAGATCCGGAGCCCTCACTGCAGGCCCCAGCGGCTGGCTGCCCCAGAGCCCTGTGCTCCTGCCCAGGGGCCATGGGGTGGTTTTTGGAGGAGGGCAGGCCAAGGAGCGGAGGCTGCCATGGGCATGGGATGCAGCTGTGTCCCTGGGCAGGCACAGCCAGCCGGGGACCCTTGGGGCAGGAGCCCTGTTTGGGGCTTTGCGCCACTTGACAGGCTGCCTTGACGGCCACTGCAAAGCCTGCCAGGCGCTGGGCAGAGCTGCCACTGTGGGAGCAGCTGTCACGTTGGCGGGCTGACCAGCAGCTTTTCTCCTGCCAGGTCCTGCTGCCTTTCACAGCGTCTCAGCGGGCAGCTGAGCGGGAGAGGGCCGTGGGCCAGGTTGCGCAGCTAAGCAAACTCCTGGCCAGCTCGTCGCTCTGGGAGGTGAGGGGCCCCTGGAGCTGGTTAGTGGCAGAGGTGGGCTGCGGCGGCCAGGAGAGAAGGCAGAGGAGCTGAGAAGGGGGCTAGGTGCTGGGTGCTGGAGCAGAGGAGCCCAGGCTGTGGGCTGCGGAGCAAGGCAAGGCAGCAGAAGCAGCAGAGGAGAGGAGGGGAGGACCACGGGGGCTGCCCGGGAGGCTGCCCTTCCTGGGGACAGTTGTCTTTTACTCCTCCACCTACATTAAGTCCCATTGCCTTCCAAGGGCTGTGCAGGGAGGCTGCCTGCTCCTGGCCCTGCCACGGCTGCTGGCTGCTGGGTCAGGGCTGCTCGGCAGCAGGGGCCGTTGCCCCTCGCCTGGGCAGAAGAGCTGGCAGGGTGCAGGGGTGGGCAGGCTGGGACCCGTAGTGCTGCAGCTGATTGGCAGCAGTTGGAGCAGGGCTGGGCAGACGCCTCCTGCGCTCTGGCTCCCTCGGGCACCAGCACCGGGCCCATGCCTGGGTTCAGGGCTTTGGCACCAGTGGCTCCCGTCAGCCCTGCTACCAGTCCTTCCTCCCTCCCCAGGGCTGCGGCCCCAGCGGAGGAGTGTGCGCCAGCCCTGCTGCCTTGGGGATGGAGCATTTCCAGATGCTGGGGCAGCTGGTGGCACGTCTCAGACTGTGCTGCAACGACGAGGACGAGGACACCAGGCGTGGGGCTGCCGACGCTCTTTGCCACCTTGGCAGCTTCCTCCTGCAGCGAGAGAGTAAGAGAAGCCAGAGCGGGCTGGGCCCTGCCACACACCAACACGCTGGTTGACCTGGGTCATCCGGGGCTGGAGCGGGGTGAGGAAAGAGCTGGGAGCTGCGCTCGCCTTGCCTGGCCTGCCTCAGGCGAGGAGCGCTCTGACTCCCCGCCTGGAAGGCAGACATTGTGGGGTATTGTGGGGGAGTTTGGGCCTTTGTGAGCAGTGATTTCCAGCGGATGCCCCTGCTCCCGCTTGGCCCAAACAAGAGCAGGGTGGGGGCAGCCCTGTGGGCAGGGCAGGCTGGGGCTCTCTGCAGCTCCCTGGCCTTGACGTCTGCTCTGTTTCTGTCTGTCTCAGTCCTCCAAGAGGTGCTAGAGGACGGCAGGCCCTCGATCCGCTGCCTGGCTGCTCAGACCGTCCTGATCCTGGATGCCATGCAAACACAGGAGCTGTCAGGAGACCAATGCCAGCCGCTATGCTGCAGGCTGCGGAGACTGTGGGAGAGGTGGAGGCCTCCCCTGGGAGACGACTCTGTTTTAGCACAGCTCCAAGAACGCTCCCAAATGCTCCGTGCTCTGCACGCCGAAGACACCTGAGTGTGCCAGGCAGCCGGGGGCATTCCTGGCACCTGCCCCTGCCTGCAGCATAACTGCTCGCCCTCTGGCACCTCCCCTCGCTGGCCTCGTGCTACAAGTTCACCTCGTAGTTGTGCTCCCAGCAAAGAGCAGCCCTTTTTCCCCATGAGTGCAGGTGTCTTTTCTTTTGGCGCGACAAAGGCAAGCGAGAGAAATGGGCCATGCAAAGGCCCAGGATGTGCCCCAGCAGCTCTGTGCCACCCGGCCCTGCATCGTCGGTGCCGGCAGAGCTGCTGTCCAATACCCCTGCACCAGCCGGCGTGCACAGGCCACCTTCTGCTGCCCCATGGGGTGAAGGTGCAGGCTGTGCTGTGCGATGAGGTGAAGGACAGGCTCCTCTGGGAAAGACTTCCAGGCATCGTAGATTTGGTTTGGGTTTTTCTGCCTCTCAGCAGGCCTCAGGGCTCCTCGGGGCTGCGTAGTGCCAAGTGGGGAGACTGCAGCGTGTGCCCTATGTTTGGGGTGGTGACTGCCTTGTGCCAGCATGTTCCAAGGGCAGTCCTGGTGCTCAGGCCCTGGGACTGCCCGGGGGACAAGTAGAGAGAGAGGGAGCTGCTGGGGCACGTGGGCGGCGTGAGGAGCTGCAGCTGCTTGGGGCCAGGCAACTCCTGCCAGTGCCGGGGCTGCAGGTGTCGGTGGGGGAAGAGGTGAGGCCTTGGTCTCTGGGCATGGCAAGAAGGTGGCCAGTGCCTGGAGCGATGACGCTGGGCGGGATGAGGCTGCAGAAGGGGGCTGTGCCCTGAAACATGGGCAGGAGGCTCGTGAAGGCACTCTTGCCTGGTCCACGGAGGGGGGCCTCGTGTGCCTGAGCGCTCACCTGAGCCCAGCGTTGCCTCAGGAGTTGCTCCTCTGCAGCCTCTGCAGCAGAGCATGGATGCTTGGGGAGCGCAAGCGCTGTAATCTCTCCCTTCAGCTGAGGCCAGAGGTCTAACAAGAAATTGCCACAGATCGCTGGCAGCTGAGGGCAGCTGAGAGTCTGCACCCTGGGACCACACTAGGGTTGCCGCAGGGTGCGAGTGGCCTGCCTCTCAGCAGAAGAGCAGCCAGAAGTTGCCCCCAGCCAGGCTTTGCAGGGGTGCAGAGCAGGGCCCAGGGCAGCAGAAGGCAACACAGACAAGGGGGAGAAGGAAAAGAGTGGAAGAAGGGCAAGTTGGGCATTGGCCATGTTTTCAGGGAGCCCGGGCTGGCCCTTTCCAGCCAGCCATTGCAGGAGGAGGCAAGGCTGGTCAGGTGTTCTGCCAGCAATGGCCCGAAGCTGAGTTGTGCTTCTGCTTTGCTGGTCTGAGTTCTGGCGGGGGCTGGGGGCCGGGGGGGTTGGGTAGGAGGGGTGGCTTATCCGGACCTGTTGGCAACGGCCTTAGCAGGAGGGGCACGTTGTGACAGAGTAGCGCCTCGAGATGCTGGAGAGGTCACAGCACGCGGAGCTGATGGGGACTCCCTGGGAGTTGTAGTTGTTGTCCCTTCAACATTGCCTTTTCATTTCCTCGTTGCTGGCATGCCCTTTCTTCCACAGAGGCTCCTTTCAAGTGCTGGCCCGAGGGTTTCCGGGGCAGGAACATGTCAGGATGGGCCGAAGTCAAGGCCCAAGTGCTGGAGGGGTCCCGTGCAGAGAGGGCATGCCAGCCTAGGGCCCTTTGGTGGGGTTGCCTGTGACTCCCTTTACAAGAAGAGGCCGGGCACTGCAAGCTCCCATGCCTGAGTACAAGCCGCTCTGTGGAGCAGCTCGCTCTGTGGAGCAGCACACCGGCCCCTGGCCCCTTTTCCACAAGGCCCTGAGCGTCCTGCGAGGCGCCCGAGCTGTGGGAGCAGCAGCAAGGTCAGGCTGGAGGGCCACGGCCATTGGGGCTCGGCGGGGCTGTGCCCGCGGGGAGCGTGGTGCTCAGAAGAGGTTTCCCCAGGGCAGCGCTGGAGCTGCGCGGGCCGGAGGGGAATGCAGCCCTGCATGGGGTGTGGGGCTGCAGACTTGGCACAGCCGCTTGGCTTGGCCTCGGGCCAGAAGGGTGACACATGGCCCTCCCAAAGTTGGCTGTGGCTGGCGGCGGGTTGGCCCCTGTGTCATGGCACATGGCTGAGCACAGCTCCTCTCTCAGGAAGGCAAAGGGAGCTTCAGGAAGGCAAAGGGAGCTCAGTGGGCAGGCTGTGCTCTTCCCTGAGGCCTGGGGGAGTCTACCCGAGCAAGCACACCCACTGAAGGCATCCCCGTACACTTCTGGGACGCGTCCCAGCTGCCTCCACGTCTCCAGGGCAGGGAAGTCCTTGGTTCGTGCAGTGAGGCTGCAAGGACTCCTGGATGTAGTCCGCGATGCTTTCATAGCCAGGGCCCTTCTGAGCACATCCCCTCCCTGAGCATCGCCGGGCATGTGGCAGGGTCCGGCCAGCCCTCGCTAGGGTCCTGCCAGCAGTGCCCCTTGCTTTGGGAGGGTTGTTGGGAAGGCTCGAGTGCCCTGCCCAAGCCTGCGGGGCTGGGGTGGGAGCGGGGGCGGGGGGAGGCTTGCTTGCCTCCCCGATGGTGCTGGGCTGTGCTCCGAACTGAGGAGGGCTTTGGAGCATGGGAGGGGAGGTGAGCCGAAGCCCTAATGCCGCAAAGCCCTGATGCCGCGAGCACACATGGCGCCTGCTTGGCAGGGACGACTGCCGGCCAGCGCGGAGCTGTTTTCTGCAACCCTTTCTTTCCCTGCCCAGCGCAGTCAGCGTTGCTTCTGGCCACTGCCAGACTCTGTGGCCAGGAAGCTGCCACGAGAAGCCATGAGACCCTGTTGTAACAGCAGCAGCAGGGGTTACAGGGGCAAGGCCCGAAGACAAGACAGCAAGAAAACAACAGAACAACAGCAATAAGGGAAATAAGGGAAGAGAGCAATAAGGGAAAATACTGGCACGGAAGCTTTGGCAAAACACTGTCCCAGCAGCTTCCAACCGTAGCAGCATGGGTCATGTGGTCTCCCAGGCGGCACGGAGATGCCGTCTGCAACCCTTGCTCCCCGTCCAGAGGGTAGGCAGGAGAACTCCCAACACTGCCCGTCTCTGTGCCCAGGAAGCAGAGGCCTGTGAGGCCGGCCGGCCGGCCGGCCCCACCCTCCCTCAGTGTCACCCCCAAGGCTGTTGCTGGCCCTGGTGGGGAGGTCTACCCAACGGAGGGCCGAGGACCAAAGGCTCGAAGGATACTTCAGGTCGGAAGGCACCTCTGGAGTCGTCTGGTCCGACCTCCTGATCCAAGGTGGGTCAGCCATGAGGTCAGACGAGGCTACTCAGGGCTTTATGTGCGCCGGTATGGCAAACGCCCAAGGCTGGCGAGTGCGCGGCCTCACTGGGCGACTTGTTCTGCCGCTTGACTGTCCTCGGGCTGAAAAGTGCTTTCCTCGTATGTAGTCTGAACCTCTCTCCTTCCAGCCTGTGCCCCGTGTCTGCTGTACTCCAACCACGCAGCCCAGGGCAGAGCCTGGCTCTGTCTTGCGCGTGACCTCCCCGTAGCTACTGGAGAGCTGCCGTTAGGTCCCCCCAGCACAGCCTTTTCTTCTGCAGGCTCAGCACGCCCCATTCCCTCCGAATGGCCCTCCTCTCCTCACAGGCCAAGTGCTCCAGCCCCCTGACCGTCCTGGCAGCCCCCCGCTGGACTCGCTCCAGTTGGTCCGTGTCGTTCTTGCGTTAGAGAGCCCAGAACTGGACGCAGCTTTCTTCCTGCGGTTGAACGAGCGCCGAGCGGAGGCGGATGATCACTCCGCTCCAACTACTTACTGGCTGTGCTGCTGTTAATGCAGCCCCGGATGCTGTTGAGAGTCCTTGGTGCCAGGCACCGCTGTCGCCAGTCGCAGCTGTCCTGAAGGGGTTTCCCCAAGAGCACCTTTTTGTGGCCTTGTTTTGGGGCTGTTGCTTGAGAGGGGCTGGAAGATGTGTGGGGGCAGAGTGCTGGTCGCGTCTCCTCTCCCCAGACAGCCGCCGGTCACGGCTCTGAGGCGGTCGTGCATCATCCTGCCCAGCCGTGTCTTGCAGCAGTTCCGCACTGCCCTTTCCGCAGCTCTAAGCCTCTCTCCAGCCTTCCTGCTGGGGACAGCACTGCTTGGGGGCGCTCCTGGCTGCCCTTGGGACCCTGGGACAGCACCCCCTGCCTCTCCTCTTGCCCCGAGTCCCTGCCGGCTCCCCTCTCCCCAGAAACTTTTCCCCAGGAAACGCAGGGCATCGACGGGAGGAGGAGGAGGAGGACATGCGCTGCCTGCAAGCCTATTCCCTCCCATCCACACTCCTGCTGTCCTTGGGGAGCCACCTTCTGTCTGAGCCTCCTCCCCCAGCACTGCTCCGTCCAGAGCAAGAGCAAGAGGAACTCCCTGCCCCAAGAGCTCGTGGGGCTGCTGCCCTCCCAGGGCCTCCCGCAGCCGCAGTCGGGGCTCTTCGCTTGAGGTCAGCAGCGGTCAGGCTCCCCGGTCCGAAGGAGGAGCACGGCGGCCGAGAGGGCGTTTCTGGGCAGAGGCACGGCAAGGCAGCGCTGGATGGCTGTGGGCTCTGGAGGAGCCGGGGATGGCCTCCGGAGCTCCACGGGAGAGTGCCTAAAAGGCCACTGCTGCAGCGTGTCCACCCTGCGCTTCCCCTGGGACCGGTGAAGGGTCCTCAAGTGGCCCCAAGCCCCCCCAGTCCCCCCGAGCACTGCCTGTCTCGCAGGCCACCTTGGAAGAGCCCCCGCAGAGGCAAGCACCACGTGGAGACCCAGGCTGGCACGCGGAAGACTTTAATATTAGAGTCGCTGGAGGGGAAAAACCGAGCTTGCTCCGAGTGGAGGCCCCGGTGCAGGGAGCACGAGGGTCAGCCCGGAATCTGCAGCTGCCCCTTGGGAGAGAGGGGCGAGCAGTTCCCGCCTAGGCGGGCTTTGGGAGCCTCGTGGCCCAGGGCGGCAGAAGACAACAAGGACACGGGAGGGAAAGGAGAGAGCGGGAGAAGGGAAAGGCAGTGATGGGCCATGCTGGCAGAGCGCCCCAGCTGGCCCCTTCCGGCCTTGCTTTGCAGGGGCAGCCGGGATTGCTCAGCTCCCCTGCATCCACTGGCCAGGAGCTCCGTCCTCATTCCGGCATCTTCTTCATGGTTGCTGGAGGTGGTGCTCTGGGGCCGCCGCCAGCGGCTTTAGCAGGGGAGGCACGTCGTGCCGCAGTAGCGGCTGCCGATGCCAGAGAGGCTGAAGCCCCCGGAGGAGATGGGGACTCCCTGGGAGCTGAGGATGCTGCCAACGGCAGCGGAGGTGGTGGATCCGACGGCGGTGTTCTGCGGGAAGGAGCTGAGGATGGGGCCGGGCAGGGTCACCACCACAGGAGAAGGCTGGATGACAACGGTGGAGTCCTGGCACTGCCTGACACAGGGCTCGTTGCAGCTGTTGGCCAGCGGGGTCGGGCCGCAGGGCTGGCGCGGCAGGCAGGGGTTGTAGCAGGACATGTCTGAGGGCGGGAGGTGCGCCTGGAAGAGAGGGCAGGGAGGAAGCAGGCAGAGGACGGGGCGGGGCGGGGCGGGGCGTGAGAGGAGCAGCCTGTGACCCTGCCACGAGGGAGTCAAGGCCGCTGGTGGGCCGGGAGCTGGAGGCTGTGCAGCCCAAAGCACGGCCTTCTGCTTTGCCTGGACGCCAAGGGCCCTGCCAAGAGCAGCCAGGGCAAAGGAGGCTCCTGCCCAGCCCAGAGCCCAGAACACCCCTCAGGCAAGCACCAGCCCCTCTCCAGGCCAGAACTCCTCGCCTCTTTCCCCCTCCCAAGCAGCCCCAAGACCCAGCGTAGCACAGAGGAGCAGGAATCAGCTGAGACGTGCTGGAGGAGCAGGAGGAGGAGGAGCAGCAGAAAGGGCTTCAGGCTCACCTGGTTCCCGAGGAGGTGGAGGCAAGAGAAGTGGCTGAGAGAGTGGGGAGGCTGGCTGGCTTTTATAGTGCTCCTGCACGGCCCCAGGCCCAGAGTCACCCTGTACGTGGGCCGTAATTTTCCAGCAGACTCATCTCCAAATGCAAAAGAGCCTAGCTCATGGCACGGGTTGTGTTTGTTGTCCCTTCAACGTTGCCTTTTCATTTCCTCGTTGCTGGCATGCCCTTTCTTCCACAGAGGCTCCTTTCAAGTGCTGGCCCGAGGGTTTCCGGGGCAGGAACATGTCAGGATGGGCCGAAGTCAAGGCCCAAGTGCTGGAGGGGTCCCGTGCAGAGAGGGCATGCCAGCCTAGGGCCCTTTGGTGGGGTTGCCTGTGACTCCCTTTACAAGAAGAGGCCGGGCACTGCAAGCTCCCATGCCTGAGTACAAGCCGCTCTGTGGAGCAGCTCGCTCTGTGGAGCAGCACACCGGCCCCTGGCCCCTTTTCCACAAGGCCCTGAGCGTCCTGCGAGGCGCCCGAGCTGTGGGAGCAGCAGCAAGGTCAGGCTGGAGGGCCACGGCCATTGGGGCTCGGCGGGGCTGTGCCCGCGGGGAGCGTGGTGCTCAGAAGAGGTTTCCCCAGGGCAGCGCTGGAGCTGCGCGGGCCGGAGGGGAATGCAGCCCTGCATGGGGTGTGGGGCTGCAGACTTGGCACAGCCGCTTGGCTTGGCCTCGGGCCAGAAGGGTGACACATGGCCCTCCCAAAGTTGGCTGTGGCTGGCGGCGGGTTGGCCCCTGTGTCATGGCACATGGCTGAGCACAGCTCCTCTCTCAGGAAGGCAAAGGGAGCTTCAGGAAGGCAAAGGGAGCTCAGTGGGCAGGCTGTGCTCTTCCCTGAGGCCTGGGGGAGTCTACCCGAGCAAGCACACCCACTGAAGGCATCCCCGTACACTTCTGGGACGCGTCCCAGCTGCCTCCACGTCTCCAGGGCAGGGAAGTCCTTGGTTCGTGCAGTGAGGCTGCAAGGACTCCTGGATGTAGTCCGCGATGCTTTCATAGCCAGGGCCCTTCTGAGCACATCCCCTCCCTGAGCATCGCCGGGCATGTGGCAGGGTCCGGCCAGCCCTCGCTAGGGTCCTGCCAGCAGTGCCCCTTGCTTTGGGAGGGTTGTTGGGAAGGCTCGAGTGCCCTGCCCAAGCCTGCGGGGCTGGGGTGGGAGCGGGGGCGGGGGGAGGCTTGCTTGCCTCCCCGGTGGTGCTGGGCTGTGCTCTGAACTGAGGAGGGCTTTGGAGCATGGGAGGGGAGGTGAGCCGAAGCCCTAATGCCGCAAAGCCCTGATGCCGCGAGCACACATGGCGCCTGCTTGGCAGGGACGACTGCCGGCCAGCGCGGAGCTGTTTTCTGCAACCCTTTCTTTCCCTGCCCAGCGCAGTCAGCGTTGCTTCTGGCCACTGCCAGACTCTGTGGCCAGGAAGCTGCCACGAGAAGCCATGAGACCCTGTTGTAACAGCAGCAGCAGGGGTTACAGGGGCAAGGCCCGAAGACAAGACAGCAAGAAAACAACAGAACAACAGCAATAAGGGAAATAAGGGAAGAGAGCAATAAGGGAAAATACTGGCACAGAAGCTTTGGCAAAACACTGTCCCAGCAGCTTCCAACCGTAGCAGCATGGGTCATGTGGTCTCCCAGGCGGCACGGAGATGCCGTCTGCAACCCTTGCTCCCCGTCCAGAGGGTAGGCAGGAGAACGCCCGACACTGCCCGTCTCTGTGCCCAGGAAGCGGAGGCCTGTGAGGCCGGCCGGCCGGCCGGCCCCACCCTCCCTCAGTGTCACCCCCAAGGCTGTTGCTGGCCCTGGTGGGGAGGTCTACCCAACGGAGGGCCGAGGACCAAAGGCTCGAAGGATACTTCAGGTCGGAAGGCACCTCTGGAGTCGTCTGGTCCGACCTCCTGATCCAAGGTGGGTCAGCCATGAGGTCAGACGAGGCTACTCAGGGCTTTATGTGCGCCGGTATGGCAAACGCCCAAGGCTGGCGAGTGCGCGGCCTCACTGGGCGACTTGTTCTGCCGCTTGACTGTCCTCGGGCTGAAAAGTGCTTTCCTCGTATGTAGTCTGAACCTCTCTCCTTCCAGCCTGTGCCCCGTGTCTGCTGTACTCCAACCACGCAGCCCAGGGCAGAGCCTGGCTCTGTCTTGCGCGTGACCTCCCCGTAGCTACTGGAGAGCTGCCGTTAGGTCCCCCCAGCACAGCCTTTTCTTCTGCAGGCTCAGCACGCCCCATTCCCTCCGAATGGCCCTCCTCTCCTCACAGGCCAAGTGCTCCAGCCCCCTGACCGTCCTGGCAGCCCCCCGCTGGACTCGCTCCAGTTGGTCCGTGTCGTTCTTGCGTTAGAGAGCCCAGAACTGGACGCAGCTTTCTTCCTGCGGTTGAACGAGCGCCGAGCGGAGGCGGATGATCACTCCGCTCCAACTACTTACTGGCTGTGCTGCTGTTAATGCAGCCCCGGATGCTGTTGAGAGTCCTTGGTGCCAGGCACCGCTGTCGCCAGTCGCAGCTGTCCTGAAGGGGTTTCCCCAAGAGCACCTTTTTGTGGCCTTGTTTTGGGGCTGTTGCTTGAGAGGGGCTGGAAGATGTGTGGGGGCAGAGTGCTGGTCGCGTCTCCTCTCCCCAGACAGCCGCCGGTCACGGCTCTGAGGCGGTCGTGCATCATCCTGCCCAGCCGTGTCTTGCAGCAGTTCCGCACTGCCCTTTCCGCAGCTCTAAGCCTCTCTCCAGCCTTCCTGCTGGGGACAGCACTGCTTGGGGGCGCTCCTGGCTGCCCTTGGGACCCTGGGACAGCACCCCCTGCCTCTCCTCTTGCCCCGAGTCCCTGCCGGCTCCCCTCTCCCCAGAAACTTTTCCCCAGGAAACGCAGGGCATCGACGGGAGGAGGAGGAGGAGGACATGCGCTGCCTGCAAGCCTATTCCCTCCCATCCACACTCCTGCTGTCCTTGGGGAGCCACCTTCTGTCTGAGCCTCCTCCCCCAGCACTGCTCCGTCCAGAGCAAGAGCAAGAGGAACTCCCTGCCCCAAGAGCTCGTGGGGCTGCTGCCCTCCCAGGGCCTCCCGCAGCCGCAGTCGGGGCTCTTCGCTTGAGGTCAGCAGCGGTCAGGCTCCCCGGTCCGAAGGAGGAGCACGGCGGCCGAGAGGGCGTTTCTGGGCAGAGGCACGGCAAGGCAGCGCTGGATGGCTGTGGGCTCTGGAGGAGCCGGGGATGGCCTCCGGAGCTCCACGGGAGAGTGCCTAAAAGGCCACTGCTGCAGCGTGTCCACCCTGCGCTTCCCCTGGGACCGGTGAAGGGTCCTCAAGTGGCCCCAAGCCCCCCCAGTCCCCCCGAGCACTGCCTGTCTCGCAGGCCACCTTGGAAGAGCCCCCGCAGAGGCAAGCACCACGTGGAGACCCAGGCTGGCACGCGGAAGACTTTAATATTAGAGTCGCTGGAGGGGAAAAACCGAGCTTGCTCCGAGTGGAGGCCCCGGTGCAGGGAGCACGAGGGTCAGCCCGGAATCTGCAGCTGCCCCTTGGGAGAGAGGGGCGAGCAGTTCCCGCCTAGGCGGGCTTTGGGAGCCTCGTGGCCCAGGGCGGCAGAAGACAACAAGGACACGGGAGGGAAAGGAGAGAGCGGGAGAAGGGAAAGGCAGTGATGGGCCATGCTGGCAGAGCGCCCCGGCTGGCCCCTTCCGGCCTTGCTTTGCAGGGGCAGCCGGGATTGCTCAGCTCCCCTGCATCCACTGGCCAGGAGCTCCGTCCTCATTCCGGCATCTTCTTCATGGTTGCTGGAGGTGGTGCTCTGGGGCCGCCGCCAGCGGCTTTAGCAGGGGAGGCACGTCGTGCCGCAGTAGCGGCTGCCGATGCCAGAGAGGCTGAAGCCCCCGGAGGAGATGGGGACTCCCTGGGAGCTGAGGATGCTGCCAACGGCAGCGGAGGTGGTGGATCCGACGGCGGTGTTCTGCGGGAAGGAGCTGAGGATGGGGCCGGGCAGGGTCACCACCACAGGAGAAGGCTGGATGACAACGGTGGAGTCCTGGCACTGCCTGACACAGGGCTCGTTGCAGCTGTTGGCCAGCGGGGTCGGGCCGCAGGGCTGGCGCGGCAGGCAGGGGTTGTAGCAGGACATGTCTGAGGGCGGGAGGTGCGCCTGGAAGAGAGGGCAGGGAGGAAGCAGGCAGAGGACGGGGCGGGGCGGGGCGGGGCGTGAGAGGAGCAGCCTGTGACCCTGCCACGAGGGAGTCAAGGCCGCTGGTGGGCCGGGAGCTGGAGGCTGTGCAGCCCAAAGCACGGCCTTCTGCTTTGCCTGGACGCCAAGGGCCCTGCCAAGAGCAGCCAGGGCAAAGGAGGCTCCTGCCCAGCCCAGAGCCCAGAACACCCCTCAGGCAAGCACCAGCCCCTCTCCAGGCCAGAACTCCTCGCCTCTTTCCCCCTCCCAAGCAGCCCCAAGACCCAGCGTAGCACAGAGGAGCAGGAATCAGCTGAGACGTGCTGGAGGAGCAGGAGGAGGAGGAGCAGCAGAAAGGGCTTCAGGCTCACCTGGTTCCCGAGGAGGTGGAGGCAAGAGAAGTGGCTGAGAGAGTGGGGAGGCTGGCTGGCTTTTATAGTGCTCCTGCACGGCCCCAGGCCCAGAGTCACCCTGTACGTGGGCCGTAATTTTCCAGCAGACTCATCTCCAAATGCAAAAGAGCCTAGCTCATGGCACGGGTTGTGTTTGTTGTCCCTTCAACGTTGCCTTTTCATTTCCTCGTTGCTGGCATGCCCTTTCTTCCACAGAGGCTCCTTTCAAGTGCTGGCCCGAGGGTTTCTGGGGCAGGAACATGTCAGGATGGGCCGAAGTCAAGGCCCAAGTGCTGGAGGGGTCCCGTGCAGAGAGGGCATGCCAGCCTAGGGCCCTTTGGTGGGGTTGCCTGTGACTCCCTTTACAAGAAGAGGCCGGGCACTGCAAGCTCCCATGCCTGAGTACAAGCCGCTCTGTGGAGCAGCTCGCTCTGTGGAGCAGCACACCGGCCCCTGGCCCCTTTTCCACAAGGCCCTGAGCGTCCTGCGAGGCGCCCGAGCTGTGGGAGCAGCAGCAAGGTCAGGCTGGAGGGCCACGGCCATTGGGGCTCGGCGGGGCTGTGCCCGTGGGGAGCGTGGTGCTCAGAAGAGGTTTCCCCAGGGCAGCGCTGGAGCTGCGCGGGCCGGAGGGGAATGCAGCCCTGCATGGGGTGTGGGGCTGCAGACTTGGCACAGCCGCTTGGCTTGGCCTCGGGCCAGAAGGGTGACACATGGCCCTCCCAAAGTTGGCTGTGGCTGGCGGCGGGTTGGCCCCTGTGTCATGGCACATGGCTGAGCACAGCTCCTCTCTCAGGAAGGCAAAGGGAGCTTCAGGAAGGCAAAGGGAGCTCAGTGGGCAGGCTGTGCTCTTCCCTGAGGCCTGGGGGAGTCTACCCGAGCAAGCACACCCACTGAAGGCATCCCCGTACACTTCTGGGACGCGTCCCAGCTGCCTCCACGTCTCCAGGGCAGGGAAGTCCTTGGTTCGTGCAGTGAGGCTGCAAGGACTCCTGGATGTAGTCCGCGATGCTTTCATAGCCAGGGCCCTTCTGAGCACATCCCCTCCCTGAGCATCGCCGGGCATGTGGCAGGGTCCGGCCAGCCCTCGCTAGGGTCCTGCCAGCAGTGCCCCTTGCTTTGGGAGGGTTGTTGGGAAGGCTCGAGTGCCCTGCCCAAGCCTGCGGGGCTGGGGTGGGAGCGGGGGCGGGGGGAGGCTTGCTTGCCTCCCCGATGGTGCTGGGCTGTGCTCCGAACTGAGGAGGGCTTTGGAGCATGGGAGGGGAGGTGAGCCGAAGCCCTAATGCCGCAAAGCCCTGATGCCGCGAGCACACATGGCGCCTGCTTGGCAGGGACGACTGCCGGCCAGCGCGGAGCTGTTTTCTGCAACCCTTTCTTTCCCTGCCCAGCGCAGTCAGCGTTGCTTCTGGCCACTGCCAGACTCTGTGGCCAGGAAGCTGCCACGAGAAGCCATGAGACCCTGTTGTAACAGCAGCAGCAGGGGTTACAGGGGCAAGGCCCGAAGACAAGACAGCAAGAAAACAACAGAACAGCAGCGTGAGAGCAATAAGGGAAAATACTGGCACAGAAGCTTTGGCAAAACACTGTCCCAGCAGCTTCCAACCGTAGCAGCATGGGTCATGTGGTCTCCCAGGCGGCACGGAGATGCCGTCTGCAACCCTTGCTCCCCGTCCAGAGGGTAGGCAGGAGAACTCCCGACACTGCCCGTCTCTGTGCCCAGGAAGCAGAGGCCTGTGAGGCCGGCCGGCCGGCCGGCCCCACCCTCCCTCAGTGTCACCCCCAAGGCTGTTGCTGGCCCTGGTGGGGAGGTCTACCCAACGGAGGGCCGAGGACCAAAGGCTCGAAGGATACTTCAGGTCGGAAGGCACCTCTGGAGTCGTCTGGTCCGACCTCCTGATCCAAGGTGGGTCAGCCATGAGGTCAGACGAGGCTACTCAGGGCTTTATGTGCGCCGGTATGGCAAACGCCCAAGGCTGGCGAGTGCGCGGCCTCACTGGGCGACTTGTTCTGCCGCTTGACTGTCCTCGGGCTGAAAAGTGCTTTCCTCGTATGTAGTCTGAACCTCTCTCCTTCCAGCCTGTGCCCCGTGTCTGCTGTACTCCAACCACGCAGCCCAGGGCAGAGCCTGGCTCTGTCTTGCGCGTGACCTCCCCGTAGCTACTGGAGAGCTGCCGTTAGGTCCCCCCAGCACAGCCTTTTCTTCTGCAGGCTCAGCACGCCCCATTCCCTCCGAATGGCCCTCCTCTCCTCACAGGCCAAGTGCTCCAGCCCCCTGACCGTCCTGGCAGCCCCCCGCTGGACTCGCTCCAGTTGGTCCGTGTCGTTCTTGCGTTAGAGAGCCCAGAACTGGACGCAGCTTTCTTCCTGCGGTTGAACGAGCGCCGAGCGGAGGCGGATGATCACTCCGCTCCAACTACTTACTGGCTGTGCTGCTGTTAATGCAGCCCCGGATGCTGTTGAGAGTCCTTGGTGCCAGGCACCGCTGTCGCCAGTCGCAGCTGTCCTGAAGGGGTTTCCCCAAGAGCACCTTTTTGTGGCCTTGTTTTGGGGCTGTTGCTTGAGAGGGGCTGGAAGATGTGTGGGGGCAGAGTGCTGGTCGCGTCTCCTCTCCCCAGACAGCCGCCGGTCACGGCTCTGAGGCGGTCGTGCATCATCCTGCCCAGCCGTGTCTTGCAGCAGTTCCGCACTGCCCTTTCCGCAGCTCTAAGCCTCTCTCCAGCCTTCCTGCTGGGGACAGCACTGCTTGGGGGCGCTCCTGGCTGCCCTTGGGACCCTGGGACAGCACCCCCTGCCTCTCCTCTTGCCCCGAGTCCCTGCCGGCTCCCCTCTCCCCAGAAACTTTTCCCCAGGAAACGCAGGGCATCGACGGGAGGAGGAGGAGGAGGACATGCGCTGCCTGCAAGCCTATTCCCTCCCATCCACACTCCTGCTGTCCTTGGGGAGCCACCTTCTGTCTGAGCCTCCTCCCCCAGCACTGCTCCGTCCAGAGCAAGAGCAAGAGGAACTCCCTGCCCCAAGAGCTCGTGGGGCTGCTGCCCTCCCAGGGCCTCCCGCAGCCGCAGTCGGGGCTCTTCGCTTGAGGTCAGCAGCGGTCAGGCTCCCCGGTCCGAAGGAGGAGCACGGCGGCCGAGAGGGCGTTTCTGGGCAGAGGCACGGCAAGGCAGCGCTGGATGGCTGTGGGCTCTGGAGGAGCCGGGGATGGCCTCCGGAGCTCCACGGGAGAGTGCCTAAAAGGCCACTGCTGCAGCGTGTCCACCCTGCGCTTCCCCTGGGACCGGTGAAGGGTCCTCAAGTGGCCCCAAGCCCCCCCAGTCCCCCCGAGCACTGCCTGTCTCGCAGGCCACCTTGGAAGAGCCCCCGCAGAGGCAAGCACCACGTGGAGACCCAGGCTGGCACGCGGAAGACTTTAATATTAGAGTCGCTGGAGGGGAAAAACCGAGCTTGCTCCGAGTGGAGGCCCCGGTGCAGGGAGCACGAGGGTCAGCCCGGAATCTGCAGCTGCCCCTTGGGAGAGAGGGGCGAGCAGTTCCCGCCTAGGCGGGCTTTGGGAGCCTCGTGGCCCAGGGCGGCAGAAGACAACAAGGACACGGGAGGGAAAGGAGAGAGCGGGAGAAGGGAAAGGCAGTGATGGGCCATGCTGGCAGAGCGCCCCGGCTGGCCCCTTCCGGCCTTGCTTTGCAGGGGCAGCCGGGATTGCTCAGCTCCCCTGCATCCACTGGCCAGGAGCTCCGTCCTCATTCCGGCATCTTCTTCATGGTTGCTGGAGGTGGTGCTCTGGGGCCGCCGCCAGCGGCTTTAGCAGGGGAGGCACGTCGTGCCGCAGTAGCGGCTGCCGATGCCAGAGAGGCTGAAGCCCCCGGAGGAGATGGGGACTCCCTGGGAGCTGAGGATGCTGCCAACGGCAGCGGAGGTGGTGGATCCGACGGCGGTGTTCTGCGGGAAGGAGCTGAGGATGGGGCCGGGCAGGGTCACCACCACAGGAGAAGGCTGGATGACAACGGTGGAGTCCTGGCACTGCCTGACACAGGGCTCGTTGCAGCTGTTGGCCAGCGGGGTCGGGCCGCAGGGCTGGCGCGGCAGGCAGGGGTTGTAGCAGGACATGTCTGAGGGCGGGAGGTGCGCCTGGAAGAGAGGGCAGGGAGGAAGCAGGCAGAGGACGGGGCGGGGCGGGGCGGGGCGTGAGAGGAGCAGCCTGTGACCCTGCCACGAGGGAGTCAAGGCCGCTGGTGGGCCGGGAGCTGGAGGCTGTGCAGCCCAAAGCACGGCCTTCTGCTTTGCCTGGACGCCAAGGGCCCTGCCAAGAGCAGCCAGGGCAAAGGAGGCTCCTGCCCAGCCCAGAGCCCAGAACACCCCTCAGGCAAGCACCAGCCCCTCTCCAGGCCAGAACTCCTCGCCTCTTTCCCCCTCCCAAGCAGCCCCAAGACCCAGCGTAGCACAGAGGAGCAGGAATCAGCTGAGACGTGCTGGAGGAGCAGGAGGAGGAGGAGCAGCAGAAAGGGCTTCAGGCTCACCTGGTTCCCGAGGAGGTGGAGGCAAGAGAAGTGGCTGAGAGAGTGGGGAGGCTGGCTGGCTTTTATAGTGCTCCTGCACGGCCCCAGGCCCAGAGTCACCCTGTACGTGGGCCGTAATTTTCCAGCAGACTCATCTCCAAATGCAAAAGAGCCTAGCTCATGGCACGGGTTGTGTTTGTTGTCCCTTCAACGTTGCCTTTTCATTTCCTCGTTGCTGGCATGCCCTTTCTTCCACAGAGGCTCCTTTCAAGTGCTGGCCCGAGGGTTTCTGGGGCAGGAACATGTCAGGATGGGCCGAAGTCAAGGCCCAAGTGCTGGAGGGGTCCCGTGCAGAGAGGGCATGCCAGCCTAGGGCCCTTTGGTGGGGTTGCCTGTGACTCCCTTTACAAGAAGAGGCCGGGCACTGCAAGCTCCCATGCCTGAGTACAAGCCGCTCTGTGGAGCAGCTCGCTCTGTGGAGCAGCACACCGGCCCCTGGCCCCTTTTCCACAAGGCCCTGAGCGTCCTGCGAGGCGCCCGAGCTGTGGGAGCAGCAGCAAGGTCAGGCTGGAGGGCCACGGCCATTGGGGCTCGGCGGGGCTGTGCCCGTGGGGAGCGTGGTGCTCAGAAGAGGTTTCCCCAGGGCAGCGCTGGAGCTGCGCGGGCCGGAGGGGAATGCAGCCCTGCATGGGGTGTGGGGCTGCAGACTTGGCACAGCCGCTTGGCTTGGCCTCGGGCCAGAAGGGTGACACATGGCCCTCCCAAAGTTGGCTGTGGCTGGCGGCGGGTTGGCCCCTGTGTCATGGCACATGGCTGAGCACAGCTCCTCTCTCAGGAAGGCAAAGGGAGCTTCAGGAAGGCAAAGGGAGCTCAGTGGGCAGGCTGTGCTCTTCCCTGAGGCCTGGGGGAGTCTACCCGAGCAAGCACACCCACTGAAGGCATCCCCGTACACTTCTGGGACGCGTCCCAGCTGCCTCCACGTCTCCAGGGCAGGGAAGTCCTTGGTTCGTGCAGTGAGGCTGCAAGGACTCCTGGATGTAGTCCGCGATGCTTTCATAGCCAGGGCCCTTCTGAGCACATCCCCTCCCTGAGCATCGCCGGGCATGTGGCAGGGTCCGGCCAGCCCTCGCTAGGGTCCTGCCAGCAGTGCCCCTTGCTTTGGGAGGGTTGTTGGGAAGGCTCGAGTGCCCTGCCCAAGCCTGCGGGGCTGGGGTGGGAGCGGGGGCGGGGGGAGGCTTGCTTGCCTCCCCGATGGTGCTGGGCTGTGCTCCGAACTGAGGAGGGCTTTGGAGCATGGGAGGGGAGGTGAGCCGAAGCCCTAATGCCGCAAAGCCCTGATGCCGCGAGCACACATGGCGCCTGCTTGGCAGGGACGACTGCCGGCCAGCGCGGAGCTGTTTTCTGCAACCCTTTCTTTCCCTGCCCAGCGCAGTCAGCGTTGCTTCTGGCCACTGCCAGACTCTGTGGCCAGGAAGCTGCCACGAGAAGCCATGAGACCCTGTTGTAACAGCAGCAGCAGGGGTTACAGGGGCAAGGCCCGAAGACAAGACAGCAAGAAAACAACAGAACAGCAGCGTGAGAGCAATAAGGGAAAATACTGGCACAGAAGCTTTGGCAAAACACTGTCCCAGCAGCTTCCAACCGTAGCAGCATGGGTCATGTGGTCTCCCAGGCGGCACGGAGATGCCGTCTGCAACCCTTGCTCCCCGTCCAGAGGGTAGGCAGGAGAACTCCCAACACTGCCCGTCTCTGTGCCCAGGAAGCAGAGGCCTGTGAGGCCGGCCGGCCGGCCGGCCCCACCCTCCCTCAGTGTCACCCCCAAGGCTGTTGCTGGCCCTGGTGGGGAGGTCTACCCAACGGAGGGCCGAGGACCAAAGGCTCGAAGGATACTTCAGGTCGGAAGGCACCTCTGGAGTCGTCTGGTCCGACCTCCTGATCCAAGGTGGGTCAGCCATGAGGTCAGACGAGGCTACTCAGGGCTTTATGTGCGCCGGTATGGCAAACGCCCAAGGCTGGCGAGTGCGCGGCCTCACTGGGCGACTTGTTCTGCCGCTTGACTGTCCTCGGGCTGAAAAGTGCTTTCCTCGTATGTAGTCTGAACCTCTCTCCTTCCAGCCTGTGCCCCGTGTCTGCTGTACTCCAACCACGCAGCCCAGGGCAGAGCCTGGCTCTGTCTTGCGCGTGACCTCCCCGTAGCTACTGGAGAGCTGCCGTTAGGTCCCCCCAGCACAGCCTTTTCTTCTGCAGGCTCAGCACGCCCCATTCCCTCCGAATGGCCCTCCTCTCCTCACAGGCCAAGTGCTCCAGCCCCCTGACCGTCCTGGCAGCCCCCCGCTGGACTCGCTCCAGTTGGTCCGTGTCGTTCTTGCGTTAGAGAGCCCAGAACTGGACGCAGCTTTCTTCCTGCGGTTGAACGAGCGCCGAGCGGAGGCGGATGATCACTCCGCTCCAACTACTTACTGGCTGTGCTGCTGTTAATGCAGCCCCGGATGCTGTTGAGAGTCCTTGGTGCCAGGCACCGCTGTCGCCAGTCGCAGCTGTCCTGAAGGGGTTTCCCCAAGAGCACCTTTTTGTGGCCTTGTTTTGGGGCTGTTGCTTGAGAGGGGCTGGAAGATGTGTGGGGGCAGAGTGCTGGTCGCGTCTCCTCTCCCCAGACAGCCGCCGGTCACGGCTCTGAGGCGGTCGTGCATCATCCTGCCCAGCCGTGTCTTGCAGCAGTTCCGCACTGCCCTTTCCGCAGCTCTAAGCCTCTCTCCAGCCTTCCTGCTGGGGACAGCACTGCTTGGGGGCGCTCCTGGCTGCCCTTGGGACCCTGGGACAGCACCCCCTGCCTCTCCTCTTGCCCCGAGTCCCTGCCGGCTCCCCTCTCCCCAGAAACTTTTCCCCAGGAAACGCAGGGCATCGACGGGAGGAGGAGGAGGAGGACATGCGCTGCCTGCAAGCCTATTCCCTCCCATCCACACTCCTGCTGTCCTTGGGGAGCCACCTTCTGTCTGAGCCTCCTCCCCCAGCACTGCTCCGTCCAGAGCAAGAGCAAGAGGAACTCCCTGCCCCAAGAGCTCGTGGGGCTGCTGCCCTCCCAGGGCCTCCCGCAGCCGCAGTCGGGGCTCTTCGCTTGAGGTCAGCAGCGGTCAGGCTCCCCGGTCCGAAGGAGGAGCACGGCGGCCGAGAGGGCGTTTCTGGGCAGAGGCACGGCAAGGCAGCGCTGGATGGCTGTGGGCTCTGGAGGAGCCGGGGATGGCCTCCGGAGCTCCACGGGAGAGTGCCTAAAAGGCCACTGCTGCAGCGTGTCCACCCTGCGCTTCCCCTGGGACCGGTGAAGGGTCCTCAAGTGGCCCCAAGCCCCCCCAGTCCCCCCGAGCACTGCCTGTCTCGCAGGCCACCTTGGAAGAGCCCCCGCAGAGGCAAGCACCACGTGGAGACCCAGGCTGGCACGCGGAAGACTTTAATATTAGAGTCGCTGGAGGGGAAAAACCGAGCTTGCTCCGAGTGGAGGCCCCGGTGCAGGGAGCACGAGGGTCAGCCCGGAATCTGCAGCTGCCCCTTGGGAGAGAGGGGCGAGCAGTTCCCGCCTAGGCGGGCTTTGGGAGCCTCGTGGCCCAGGGCGGCAGAAGACAACAAGGACACGGGAGGGAAAGGAGAGAGCGGGAGAAGGGAAAGGCAGTGATGGGCCATGCTGGCAGAGCGCCCCGGCTGGCCCCTTCCGGCCTTGCTTTGCAGGGGCAGCCGGGATTGCTCAGCTCCCCTGCATCCACTGGCCAGGAGCTCCGTCCTCATTCCGGCATCTTCTTCATGGTTGCTGGAGGTGGTGCTCTGGGGCCGCCGCCAGCGGCTTTAGCAGGGGAGGCACGTCGTGCCGCAGTAGCGGCTGCCGATGCCAGAGAGGCTGAAGCCCCCGGAGGAGATGGGGACTCCCTGGGAGCTGAGGATGCTGCCAACGGCAGCGGAGGTGGTGGATCCGACGGCGGTGTTCTGCGGGAAGGAGCTGAGGATGGGGCCGGGCAGGGTCACCACCACAGGAGAAGGCTGGATGACAACGGTGGAGTCCTGGCACTGCCTGACACAGGGCTCGTTGCAGCTGTTGGCCAGCGGGGTCGGGCCGCAGGGCTGGCGCGGCAGGCAGGGGTTGTAGCAGGACATGTCTGAGGGCGGGAGGTGCGCCTGGAAGAGAGGGCAGGGAGGAAGCAGGCAGAGGACGGGGCGGGGCGGGGCGGGGCGTGAGAGGAGCAGCCTGTGACCCTGCCACGAGGGAGTCAAGGCCGCTGGTGGGCCGGGAGCTGGAGGCTGTGCAGCCCAAAGCACGGCCTTCTGCTTTGCCTGGACGCCAAGGGCCCTGCCAAGAGCAGCCAGGGCAAAGGAGGCTCCTGCCCAGCCCAGAGCCCAGAACACCCCTCAGGCAAGCACCAGCCCCTCTCCAGGCCAGAACTCCTCGCCTCTTTCCCCCTCCCAAGCAGCCCCAAGACCCAGTGTAGCACAGAGGAGCAGGAATCAGCTGAGACGTGCTGGAGGAGCAGGAGGAGGAGGAGCAGCAGAAAGGGCTTCAGGCTCACCTGGTTCCCGAGGAGGTGGAGGCAAGAGAAGTGGCTGAGAGAGTGGGGAGGCTGGCTGGCTTTTATAGTGCTCCTGCACGGCCCCAGGCCCAGAGTCACCCTGTACGTGGGCCGTAATTTTCCAGCAGACTCATCTCCAAATGCAAAAGAGCCTAGCTCATGGCACGGGTTGTGTTTGTTGTCCCTTCAACGTTGCCTTTTCATTTCCTCGTTGCTGGCATGCCCTTTCTTCCACAGAGGCTCCTTTCAAGTGCTGGCCCGAGGGTTTCTGGGGCAGGAACATGTCAGGATGGGCCGAAGTCAAGGCCCAAGTGCTGGAGGGGTCCCGTGCAGAGAGGGCATGCCAGCCTAGGGCCCTTTGGTGGGGTTGCCTGTGACTCCCTTTACAAGAAGAGGCCGGGCACTGCAAGCTCCCATGCCTGAGTACAAGCCGCTCTGTGGAGCAGCTCGCTCTGTGGAGCAGCACACCGGCCCCTGGCCCCTTTTCCACAAGGCCCTGAGCGTCCTGCGAGGCGCCCGAGCTGTGGGAGCAGCAGCAAGGTCAGGCTGGAGGGCCACGGCCATTGGGGCTCGGCGGGGCTGTGCCCGTGGGGAGCGTGGTGCTCAGAAGAGGTTTCCCCAGGGCAGCGCTGGAGCTGCGCGGGCCGGAGGGGAATGCAGCCCTGCATGGGGTGTGGGGCTGCAGACTTGGCACAGCCGCTTGGCTTGGCCTCGGGCCAGAAGGGTGACACATGGCCCTCCCAAAGTTGGCTGTGGCTGGCGGCGGGTTGGCCCCTGTGTCATGGCACATGGCTGAGCACAGCTCCTCTCTCAGGAAGGCAAAGGGAGCTTCAGGAAGGCAAAGGGAGCTCAGTGGGCAGGCTGTGCTCTTCCCTGAGGCCTGGGGGAGTCTACCCGAGCAAGCACACCCACTGAAGGCATCCCCGTACACTTCTGGGACGCGTCCCAGCTGCCTCCACGTCTCCAGGGCAGGGAAGTCCTTGGTTCGTGCAGTGAGGCTGCAAGGACTCCTGGATGTAGTCCGCGATGCTTTCATAGCCAGGGCCCTTCTGAGCACATCCCCTCCCTGAGCATCGCCGGGCATGTGGCAGGGTCCGGCCAGCCCTCGCTAGGGTCCTGCCAGCAGTGCCCCTTGCTTTGGGAGGGTTGTTGGGAAGGCTCGAGTGCCCTGCCCAAGCCTGCGGGGCTGGGGTGGGAGCGGGGGCGGGGGGAGGCTTGCTTGCCTCCCCGATGGTGCTGGGCTGTGCTCCGAACTGAGGAGGGCTTTGGAGCATGGGAGGGGAGGTGAGCCGAAGCCCTAATGCCGCAAAGCCCTGATGCCGCGAGCACACATGGCGCCTGCTTGGCAGGGACGACTGCCGGCCAGCGCGGAGCTGTTTTCTGCAACCCTTTCTTTCCCTGCCCAGCGCAGTCAGCGTTGCTTCTGGCCACTGCCAGACTCTGTGGCCAGGAAGCTGCCACGAGAAGCCATGAGACCCTGTTGTAACAGCAGCAGCAGGGGTTACAGGGGCAAGGCCCGAAGACAAGACAGCAAGAAAACAACAGAACAGCAGCGTGAGAGCAATAAGGGAAAATACTGGCACAGAAGCTTTGGCAAAACACTGTCCCAGCAGCTTCCAACCGTAGCAGCATGGGTCATGTGGTCTCCCAGGCGGCACGGAGATGCCGTCTGCAACCCTTGCTCCCCGTCCAGAGGGTAGGCAGGAGAACTCCCAACACTGCCCGTCTCTGTGCCCAGGAAGCAGAGGCCTGTGAGGCCGGCCGGCCGGCCGGCCCCACCCTCCCTCAGTGTCACCCCCAAGGCTGTTGCTGGCCCTGGTGGGGAGGTCTACCCAACGGAGGGCCGAGGACCAAAGGCTCGAAGGATACTTCAGGTCGGAAGGCACCTCTGGAGTCGTCTGGTCCGACCTCCTGATCCAAGGTGGGTCAGCCATGAGGTCAGACGAGGCTACTCAGGGCTTTATGTGCGCCGGTATGGCAAACGCCCAAGGCTGGCGAGTGCGCGGCCTCACTGGGCGACTTGTTCTGCCGCTTGACTGTCCTCGGGCTGAAAAGTGCTTTCCTCGTATGTAGTCTGAACCTCTCTCCTTCCAGCCTGTGCCCCGTGTCTGCTGTACTCCAACCACGCAGCCCAGGGCAGAGCCTGGCTCTGTCTTGCGCGTGACCTCCCCGTAGCTACTGGAGAGCTGCCGTTAGGTCCCCCCAGCACAGCCTTTTCTTCTGCAGGCTCAGCACGCCCCATTCCCTCCGAATGGCCCTCCTCTCCTCACAGGCCAAGTGCTCCAGCCCCCTGACCGTCCTGGCAGCCCCCCGCTGGACTCGCTCCAGTTGGTCCGTGTCGTTCTTGCGTTAGAGAGCCCAGAACTGGACGCAGCTTTCTTCCTGCGGTTGAACGAGCGCCGAGCGGAGGCGGATGATCACTCCGCTCCAACTACTTACTGGCTGTGCTGCTGTTAATGCAGCCCCGGATGCTGTTGAGAGTCCTTGGTGCCAGGCACCGCTGTCGCCAGTCGCAGCTGTCCTGAAGGGGTTTCCCCAAGAGCACCTTTTTGTGGCCTTGTTTTGGGGCTGTTGCTTGAGAGGGGCTGGAAGATGTGTGGGGGCAGAGTGCTGGTCGCGTCTCCTCTCCCCAGACAGCCGCCGGTCACGGCTCTGAGGCGGTCGTGCATCATCCTGCCCAGCCGTGTCTTGCAGCAGTTCCGCACTGCCCTTTCCGCAGCTCTAAGCCTCTCTCCAGCCTTCCTGCTGGGGACAGCACTGCTTGGGGGCGCTCCTGGCTGCCCTTGGGACCCTGGGACAGCACCCCCTGCCTCTCCTCTTGCCCCGAGTCCCTGCCGGCTCCCCTCTCCCCAGAAACTTTTCCCCAGGAAACGCAGGGCATCGATGGGAGGAGGAGGAGGAGGACATGCGCTGCCTGCAAGCCTATTCCCTCCCATCCACACTCCTGCTGTCCTTGGGGAGCCACCTTCTGTCTGAGCCTCCTCCCCCAGCACTGCTCCGTCCAGAGCAAGAGCAAGAGGAACTCCCTGCCCCAAGAGCTCGTGGGGCTGCTGCCCTCCCAGGGCCTCCCGCAGCCGCAGTCGGGGCTCTTCGCTTGAGGTCAGCAGCGGTCAGGCTCCCCGGTCCGAAGGAGGAGCACGGCGGCCGAGAGGGCGTTTCTGGGCAGAGGCACGGCAAGGCAGCGCTGGATGGCTGTGGGCTCTGGAGGAGCCGGGGATGGCCTCCGGAGCTCCACGGGAGAGTGCCTAAAAGGCCACTGCTGCAGCGTGTCCACCCTGCGCTTCCCGGTGGGAAGGGTCCGGTGAAGGGTCCTCAAGTGGCCCCAAGCCCCCCCAGTCCCCCCGAGCACTGCCTGTCTCGCAGGCCACCTTGGAAGAGCCCCCGCAGAGGCAAGCACCACGTGGAGACCCAGGCTGGCACGCGGAAGACTTTAATATTAGAGTCGCTGGAGGGGAAAAACCGAGCTTGCTCCGAGTGGAGGCCCCGGTGCAGGGAGCACGAGGGTCAGCCCGGAATCTGCAGCTGCCCCTTGGGAGAGAGGGGCGAGCAGTTCCCGCCTAGGCGGGCTTTGGGAGCCTCGTGGCCCAGGGCGGCAGAAGACAACAAGGACACGGGAGGGAAAGGAGAGAGCGGGAGAAGGGAAAGGCAGTGATGGGCCATGCTGGCAGAGCGCCCCGGCTGGCCCCTTCCGGCCTTGCTTTGCAGGGGCAGCCGGGATTGCTCAGCTCCCCTGCATCCACTGGCCAGGAGCTCCGTCCTCATTCCGGCATCTTCTTCATGGTTGCTGGAGGTGGTGCTCTGGGGCCGCCGCCAGCGGCTTTAGCAGGGGAGGCACGTCGTGCCGCAGTAGCGGCTGCCGATGCCAGAGAGGCTGAAGCCCCCGGAGGAGATGGGGACTCCCTGGGAGCTGAGGATGCTGCCAACGGCAGCGGAGGTGGTGGATCCGACGGCGGTGTTCTGCGGGAAGGAGCTGAGGATGGGGCCGGGCAGGGTCACCACCACAGGAGAAGGCTGGATGACAACGGTGGAGTCCTGGCACTGCCTGACACAGGGCTCGTTGCAGCTGTTGGCCAGCGGGGTCGGGCCGCAGGGCTGGCGCGGCAGGCAGGGGTTGTAGCAGGACATGTCTGAGGGCGGGAGGTGCGCCTGGAAGAGAGGGCAGGGAGGAAGCAGGCAGAGGACGGGGCGGGGCGGGGCGGGGCGTGAGAGGAGCAGCCTGTGACCCTGCCACGAGGGAGTCAAGGCCGCTGGTGGGCCGGGAGCTGGAGGCTGTGCAGCCCAAAGCACGGCCTTCTGCTTTGCCTGGACGCCAAGGGCCCTGCCAAGAGCAGCCAGGGCAAAGGAGGCTCCTGCCCAGCCCAGAGCCCAGAACACCCCTCAGGCAAGCACCAGCCCCTCTCCAGGCCAGAACTCCTCGCCTCTTTCCCCCTCCCAAGCAGCCCCAAGACCCAGCGTAGCACAGAGGAGCAGGAATCAGCTGAGACGTGCTGGAGGAGCAGGAGGAGGAGGAGCAGCAGAAAGGGCTTCAGGCTCACCTGGTTCCCGAGGAGGTGGAGGCAAGAGAAGTGGCTGAGAGAGTGGGGAGGCTGGCTGGCTTTTATAGTGCTCCTGCACGGCCCCAGGCCCAGAGTCACCCTGTACGTGGGCCGTAATTTTCCAGCAGACTCATCTCCAAATGCAAAAGAGCCTAGCTCATGGCACGGGTTGTGTTTGTTGTCCCTTCAACGTTGCCTTTTCATTTCCTCGTTGCTGGCATGCCCTTTCTTCCACAGAGGCTCCTTTCAAGTGCTGGCCCGAGGGTTTCCGGGGCAGGAACATGTCAGGATGGGCCGAAGTCAAGGCCCAAGTGCTGGAGGGGTCCCGTGCAGAGAGGGCATGCCAGCCTAGGGCCCTTTGGTGGGGTTGCTTGTGACTCCCTTTACAAGAAGGGGCCGGGCACTGCAAGCTCCCATGCCTGAGTACAAGCCGCTCTGTGGAGCAGCTCGCTCTGTGGAGCAGCACACCGGCCCCTGGCCCCTTTTCCACAAGGCCCTGAGCGTCCTGCGAGGCGCCCGAGCTGTGGGAGCAGCAGCAAGGTCAGGCTGGAGGGCCACGGCCATTGGGGCTCGGCGGGGCTGTGCCCGTGGGGAGCGTGGTGCTCAGAAGAGGTTTCCCCAGGGCAGCGCTGGAGCTGCGCGGGCCGGAGGGGAATGCAGCCCTGCATGGGGTGTGGGGCTGCAGACTTGGCACAGCCGCTTGGCTTGGCCTCGGGCCAGAAGGGTGACACATGGCCCTCCCAAAGTTGGCTGTGGCTGGCGGCGGGTTGGCCCCTGTGTCATGGCACATGGCTGAGCACAGCTCCTCTCTCAGGAAGGCAAAGGGAGCTTCAGGAAGGCAAAGGGAGCTCAGTGGGCAGGCTGTGCTCTTCCCTGAGGCCTGGGGGAGTCTACCCGAGCAAGCACACCCACTGAAGGCATCCCCGTACACTTCTGGGACGCGTCCCAGCTGCCTCCACGTCTCCAGGGCAGGGAAGTCCTTGGTTCGTGCAGTGAGGCTGCAAGGACTCCTGGATGTAGTCCGCGATGCTTTCATAGCCAGGGCCCTTCTGAGCACATCCCCTCCCTGAGCATCGCCGGGCATGTGGCAGGGTCCGGCCAGCCCTCGCTAGGGTCCTGCCAGCAGTGCCCCTTGCTTTGGGAGGGTTGTTGGGAAGGCTCGAGTGCCCTGCCCAAGCCTGCGGGGCTGGGGTGGGAGCGGGGGCGGGGGGAGGCTTGCTTGCCTCCCCGATGGTGCTGGGCTGTGCTCCGAACTGAGGAGGGCTTTGGAGCATGGGAGGGGAGGTGAGCCGAAGCCCTAATGCCGCAAAGCCCTGATGCCGCGAGCACACATGGCGCCTGCTTGGCAGGGACGACTGCCGGCCAGCGCGGAGCTGTTTTCTGCAACCCTTTCTTTCCCTGCCCAGCGCAGTCAGCGTTGCTTCTGGCCACTGCCAGACTCTGTGGCCAGGAAGCTGCCACGAGAAGCCATGAGACCCTGTTGTAACAGCAGCAGCAGGGGTTACAGGGGCAAGGCCCGAAGACAAGACAGCAAGAAAACAACAGAACAGCAGCGTGAGAGCAATAAGGGAAAATACTGGCACAGAAGCTTTGGCAAAACACTGTCCCAGCAGCTTCCAACCGTAGCAGCATGGGTCATGTGGTCTCCCAGGCGGCACGGAGATGCCGTCTGCAACCCTTGCTCCCCGTCCAGAGGGTAGGCAGGAGAACTCCCAACACTGCCCGTCTCTGTGCCCAGGAAGCGGAGGCCTGTGAGGCCGGCCGGCCGGCCGGCCCCACCCTCCCTCAGTGTCACCCCCAAGGCTGTTGCTGGCCCTGGTGGGGAGGTCTACCCAACGGAGGGCCGAGGACCAAAGGCTCGAAGGATACTTCAGGTCGGAAGGCACCTCTGGAGTCGTCTGGTCCGACCTCCTGATCCAAGGTGGGTCAGCCATGAGGTCAGACGAGGCTACTCAGGGCTTTATGTGCGCCGGTATGGCAAACGCCCAAGGCTGGCGAGTGCGCGGCCTCACTGGGCGACTTGTTCTGCCGCTTGACTGTCCTCGGGCTGAAAAGTGCTTTCCTCGTATGTAGTCTGAACCTCTCTCCTTCCAGCCTGTGCCCCGTGTCTGCTGTACTCCAACCACGCAGCCCAGGGCAGAGCCTGGCTCTGTCTTGCGCGTGACCTCCCCGTAGCTACTGGAGAGCTGCCGTTAGGTCCCCCCAGCACAGCCTTTTCTTCTGCAGGCTCAGCACGCCCCATTCCCTCCGAATGGCCCTCCTCTCCTCACAGGCCAAGTGCTCCAGCCCCCTGACCGTCCTGGCAGCCCCCCGCTGGACTCGCTCCAGTTGGTCCGTGTCGTTCTTGCGTTAGAGAGCCCAGAACTGGACGCAGCTTTCTTCCTGCGGTTGAACGAGCGCCGAGCGGAGGCGGATGATCACTCCGCTCCAACTACTTACTGGCTGTGCTGCTGTTAATGCAGCCCCGGATGCTGTTGAGAGTCCTTGGTGCCAGGCACCGCTGTCGCCAGTCGCAGCTGTCCTGAAGGGGTTTCCCCAAGAGCACCTTTTTGTGGCCTTGTTTTGGGGCTGTTGCTTGAGAGGGGCTGGAAGATGTGTGGGGGCAGAGTGCTGGTCGCGTCTCCTCTCCCCAGACAGCCGCCGGTCACGGCTCTGAGGCGGTCGTGCATCATCCTGCCCAGCCGTGTCTTGCAGCAGTTCCGCACTGCCCTTTCCGCAGCTCTAAGCCTCTCTCCAGCCTTCCTGCTGGGGACAGCACTGCTTGGGGGCGCTCCTGGCTGCCCTTGGGACCCTGGGACAGCACCCCCTGCCTCTCCTCTTGCCCCGAGTCCCTGCCGGCTCCCCTCTCCCCAGAAACTTTTCCCCAGGAAACGCAGGGCATCGACGGGAGGAGGAGGAGGAGGACATGCGCTGCCTGCAAGCCTATTCCCTCCCATCCACACTCCTGCTGTCCTTGGGGAGCCACCTTCTGTCTGAGCCTCCTCCCCCAGCACTGCTCCGTCCAGAGCAAGAGCAAGAGGAACTCCCTGCCCCAAGAGCTCGTGGGGCTGCTGCCCTCCCAGGGCCTCCCGCAGCCGCAGTCGGGGCTCTTCGCTTGAGGTCAGCAGCGGTCAGGCTCCCCGGTCCGAAGGAGGAGCACGGCGGCCGAGAGGGCGTTTCTGGGCAGAGGCACGGCAAGGCAGCGCTGGATGGCTGTGGGCTCTGGAGGAGCCGGGGATGGCCTCCGGAGCTCCACGGGAGAGTGCCTAAAAGGCCACTGCTGCAGCGTGTCCACCCTGCGCTTCCCCTGGGACTGGTGAAGGGTCCTCAAGTGGCCCCAAGCCCCCCCAGTCCCCCCGAGCACTGCCTGTCTCGCAGGCCACCTTGGAAGAGCCCCCGCAGAGGCAAGCACCACGTGGAGACCCAGGCTGGCATGCAGAAGACTTTAATATTAGAGTCGCTGGAGGGGAAAAACCGAGCTTGCTCCGAGTGGAGGCCCCGGTGCAGGGAGCACGAGGGTCAGCCCGGAATCTGCAGCTGCCCCTTGGGAGAGAGGGGCGAGCAGTTCCCGCCTAGGCGGGCTTTGGGAGCCTCGTGGCCCAGGGCGGCAGAAGACAACAAGGACACGGGAGGGAAAGGAGAGAGCGGGAGAAGGGAAAGGCAGTGATGGGCCATGCTGGCAGAGCGCCCCGGCTGGCCCCTTCCGGCCTTGCTTTGCAGGGGCAGCCGGGATTGCTCAGCTCCCCTGCATCCACTGGCCAGGAGCTCCGTCCTCATTCCAGCATCATCTTCTGGGTTGCTGGAGGTGGTGCTCTGGGGCCGTCGCCAGCGGCTTTAGCAGGGGAGGCACGTCGTGCCGCAGTAGCGGCTGCCGATGCCAGAGAGGCTGAAGCCCCCGGAGGAGATGGGGACTCCCTGGGAGCTGAGGATGCTGCCAACGGCAGCGGAGGTGGTGGATCCGACGGCGGTGTTCTGCGGGAAGGAGCTGAGGATGGGGCCGGGCAGGGTCACCACCACAGGAGAAGGCTGGATGACAACGGTGGAGTCCTGGCACTGCCTGACACAGGGCTCGTTGCAGCTGTTGGCCAGCGGGGTCGGGCCGCAGGGCTGGCGCGGCAGGCAGGGGTTGTAGCAGGACATGTCTGAGGGCGGGAGGTGCGCCTGGAAGAGAGGGCAGGGAGGAAGCAGGCAGAGGACGGGGCGGGGCGGGGCGGGGCGTGAGAGGAGCAGCCTGTGACCCTGCCACGAGGGAGTCAAGGCCGCTGGTGGGCCGGGAGCTGGAGGCTGTGCAGCCCAAAGCACGGCCTTCTGCTTTGCCTGGACGCCAAGGGCCCTGCCAAGAGCAGCCAGGGCAAAGGAGGCTCCTGCCCAGCCCAGAGCCCAGAACACCCCTCAGGCAAGCACCAGCCCCTCTCCAGGCCAGAACTCCTCGCCTCTTTCCCCCTCCCAAGCAGCCCCAAGACCCAGCGTAGCACAGAGGAGCAGGAATCAGCTGAGACGTGCTGGAGGAGCAGGAGGAGGAGGAGCAGCAGAAAGGGCTTCAGGCTCACCTGGTTCCCGAGGAGGTGGAGGCAAGAGAAGTGGCTGAGAGAGTGGGGAGGCTGGCTGGCTTTTATAGTGCTCCTGCACGGCCCCAGGCCCAGAGTCACCCTGTACGTGGGCCGTAATTTTCCAGCAGACTCATCTCCAAATGCAAAAGAGCCTAGCTCATGGCACGGGTTGTGTTTGTTGTCCCTTCAACGTTGCCTTTTCATTTCCTCGTTGCTGGCATGCCCTTTCTTCCACAGAGGCTCCTTTCAAGTGCTGGCCCGAGGGTTTCCGGGGCAGGAACATGTCAGGATGGGCCGAAGTCAAGGCCCAAGTGCTGGAGGGGTCCCGTGCAGAGAGGGCATGCCAGCCTAGGGCCCTTTGGTGGGGTTGCTTGTGACTCCCTTTACAAGAAGGGGCCGGGCACTGCAAGCTCCCATGCCTGAGTACAAGCCGCTCTGTGGAGCAGCTCGCTCTGTGGAGCAGCACACCGGCCCCTGGCCCCTTTTCCACAAGGCCCTGAGCGTCCTGCGAGGCGCCCGAGCTGTGGGAGCAGCAGCAAGGTCAGGCTGGAGGGCCACGGCCATTGGGGCTCGGCGGGGCTGTGCCCGTGGGGAGCGTGGTGCTCAGAAGAGGTTTCCCCAGGGCAGCGCTGGAGCTGCGCGGGCCGGAGGGGAATGCAGCCCTGCATGGGGTGTGGGGCTGCAGACTTGGCACAGCCGCTTGGCTTGGCCTCGGGCCAGAAGGGTGACACATGGCCCTCCCAAAGTTGGCTGTGGCTGGCGGCGGGTTGGCCCCTGTGTCATGGCACATGGCTGAGCACAGCTCCTCTCTCAGGAAGGCAAAGGGAGCTTCAGGAAGGCAAAGGGAGCTCAGTGGGCAGGCTGTGCTCTTCCCTGAGGCCTGGGGGAGTCTACCCGAGCAAGCACACCCACTGAAGGCATCCCCGTACACTTCTGGGACGCGTCCCAGCTGCCTCCACGTCTCCAGGGCAGGGAAGTCCTTGGTTCGTGCAGTGAGGCTGCAAGGACTCCTGGATGTAGTCCGCGATGCTTTCATAGCCAGGGCCCTTCTGAGCACATCCCCTCCCTGAGCATCGCCGGGCATGTGGCAGGGTCCGGCCAGCCCTCGCTAGGGTCCTGCCAGCAGTGCCCCTTGCTTTGGGAGGGTTGTTGGGAAGGCTCGAGTGCCCTGCCCAAGCCTGCGGGGCTGGGGTGGGAGCGGGGGCGGGGGGAGGCTTGCTTGCCTCCCCGATGGTGCTGGGCTGTGCTCCGAACTGAGGAGGGCTTTGGAGCATGGGAGGGGAGGTGAGCCGAAGCCCTAATGCCGCAAAGCCCTGATGCCGCGAGCACACATGGCGCCTGCTTGGCAGGGACGACTACCGGCCAGCGCGGAGCTGTTTTCTGAGGAGGTGCGCGAAGGAGCCGTTGGGCCAGAAGCGAGGCCCAACACTTGGGCGGCCCCGAGGGCTACGCAGCCCGCGGTGCTTCTCCCGGGCCACAGCCTCGGTCCCCCGCCGCCACCAGCCCCACGCTCCCACGAGCGCCTACAGCCCGGCGAGCCGGCACGGCCGCATCGCAACGCCATGCCTCACCTCGCCTGGCATGGCCCCGCGTCATTTCGCCCTGCCGCCTGCGCCGACTCTCTGCTGCGGTGCCGGCGCCTCCTCTCGGCTGCCGCCGCCGCCGCCGCCAGCTCGGTCCCCGGGGCTGCGCCCTGGCCCCGGCGCCACTCTCAGCCTCGGCCTCGGCCTCGGCCTCGGCCTCGGCCTCGGCCTCGTCCGCACCGGGGCCAGGGCCGGAGGTGCGCCGGGGCCAGGGCGGCGGTGCGCTGCGGAGGGGAGGTGAGAGCGGCGGGAGCGGGGCGCTCACCCGGAGGTGGCGGCTGCGTGCCAGGCCCCGCGCTCCTGGGCTCGCGAACGAGCCCGGCGGCCGCGGCCATGGCCCGCACACGGGCTCAGGCGTGCCTTGCCTTGCCGTGCCGGGTGGAGAGGAGACAGCACGGCGGCGGTGGGCAGGGTCGCGGCAGGTGGCAGAGGCGGGGACGAGCACAAAGCGGAGCGCCACGAGCGGCGGTGGCGGGGGGGGAGGGGAGCCAGCGGTCGCAGAGCTCCTCAATCCCGGCAGCAGCCACGGCTTATGTGCGGCCGCACGGGAATAGCGCAGCCCAAAACGACACCAGCCCTTGCCAGGGGCCCGCAGGCGGCTGCTGCTGCCCGTGGAGCTGCGGCCGCCGGCCGAGAGGCCCGTGACAAGCTGGCAACAGCGGCCCCGGGAAAGGCGGCTGCGAGTGGCAGCGAGACAGAGCCGCCGCGCAGCTGCGGGGTTTCAACGGCGACCGGCCCGCAGCGCCCCTCCGCCTGCAGGAGGGTGCGCAGGGGGCTGCCCCGGCGCGGGCACCTTGGCCTCGAGCATCCTCGGCCTCCCTGAAAGTAGCAAAGGGGCAGGGGGAGAAGGGGCGGCGGGGCAGAGCAAAAGTGAAAGGCACCAACTTTGACAGTTGCGTACATTACTCGAGACCCAGGCTTTTGTGTGTATATGTCTATAGTTGTTTCCAAAAAAAGTTCTGACTGGGAATGCATTGTCTGTGAGGCTTGCCCGGGAAACAGAGTCTCTGGACTGTCCTTGTCGGCTTCCACTTGAGTCCCACGCAGCGCCTCAGCTCTTCGAGGCAGGCGTTAGCCGATGCAACGCGACCTGCAGCTCTCCTCGATAAAGGCAGGAAGACTCTCCTGCGGAAGGGCCGGCTGTGGGAGAAGAGCTGTTTACTGCAGAAGCAGCAAGAGGGAGAAGGTGAAGCGGCGCTAGGAGAGCTGCAGGCAGAGCAGCGACCGCTGGGCCTGTTGGCCTGTGCGGGGAGGCTCGCGACAGTGCAAGGAAGAGCGAGTGGCCCTACAGGCAGAGCGTTACAGAGACCAGAAAGGTCTGTAAACCAGAGGAAGTCACAGCAGTTTTGCTTCCAAACTGTTGTGGAAGCAGGAGGGACGGGAGCTGCGCTCCCCACATCTGGAAGCAGCTCTGCAGACCCCGAGGCTGTGGGGCTGGGTAGGACAGAGCCGCCGGGGCCGAGCAGCGCTTCCTGGAGGTCGGGGAGGGGGGGAGTTGGGGGGGGGGCCAGCAAATGCTGCCCGGCCCCCTCGCCTGCCGCGAGTTTCTGCCCCTCCCCACTGGGAGCTTCAGGCCCGGCGCTGCCCCACGCACCCAGCGGTGGCTGCGGCGCGCAGCCGCCTCCCTGCTGTGCCCCGAGCTCGCCGGATGCCCCCGCGGGGCTCGGAGCCGCGGCAGGGCTGCTGCTGCCGCTGCTGCCGCTGCCCGAGCGCCCGCCCACCCGCCTTCCCGGCCGGCACCATGAGTGGGCCTCGGCCCCAGTGACACACCTGTCCCAGAGCCAGGCCCCAGAGAGGCGGCGCTTGGCGCCGGAGCCCGGAGCGCACTTCTGCCCTGGCAGCGCCGAGGCAAGGACAGCCTGGGCTTTTCTCGCCCTGGCACTGCCCCGGGCACACGCAGGCTGTCCGGCCAACCTCCTCCACCTGCCCGGAAAGGGCGAGTCCCGGCCAAGAGCCCTTTGCGCACCCAGAGCTCTCCCCACGGGGGCAGGCGTCTTCTGCCCACGCCTGGCACCCGTTCTCCCAGCTCGGATCAGGACGGAGGCGAGCCGCTGCTGCCAGCGCTCAGCCACACCCAGCAGAGCAGGCAGAGACACCTTGCGGCCGTTGCCCGCATGCCTTTCCCAAGGCAGCGGCGTGGGCGTGGGCGGAGAGGGCGGCACACTGTGCACCTGAGGAAGGAGGGGCTGCAGCTGCTCTTCAGGGTCCACTGTCTCTGGGCCTCTGGGCCCATGGCGTGGGAGAGTGCCAAGCTGCCCAGAGCAGAGACTTGCAGGCTAGCTGGTGCAGCTCCGCAGGAGGAGCAGACGGGGCAGGTGTCTTCTGCGGGCTTGCGCCTTGCACGTCACAAGAGCTGCTTGCATGATCTCCGGGGCAGGTGCTAACTCAGACAGGCCTGTGCTGGCAGGCACCCCCCATTGCTGTGGGCTGAGCTGTGCGCGCCAGCCTACGCTCCCTGCCCCACTTAACCCAGCCTCCATCCCCGGGGAACAGGCAGGGGAAAGGGCAGAAGCTGGGGCAGAAGCTACCACGGCACGGAACATAGCCCAGCATCTCTCCGCACCTCTGATGGCCCACCGACTGTTGAACTACTGCTGCGTTGTCAGGGCAATGAGTCGGAGAAGGCCCGAGCCCCAAGGCCGTGCAGCAGGCTGACTGGTGGCACTGTGCGGGTGCCTCTGTCAGCAGCCGACACTCTAGCAGAGGCCGTTGCTCTCCTGGCCGGCAGCCTCAGCAGGAGCACCTGCAACCCTGCCTGAGCTCTGAGCGCTACAGAAGCGGCTCTGTTCGCCAGGCTCCCCATTTCCCAGCAGGTGCTTGGCGTGCAGCTCCTCCTGCAGCCACAGAAGCCAAGGAGCCCAGGCCACAGCTCGTGCAAACAGCCAGCACGCGCTCCCAAAAGTCAGCCGGACAGAGGCCCCGCTCTCTCCTCCCTGTCTCCAAGCTCCCGCTCCAGGCTTCTGGCCATCTTTCCAGCCCAGCGTGTTCAGCTTCTCTTTCCCCCTGCACACCTGAGCTGCGCGTTTCCTCCCAGAGCTGCGAGCGCAGCCGGGCAGGCAACCTTGCCAGGCACTTCAGTCCTAGCCCAGTTCGCGGGCACCCAAAAGCGGCAGGCAGCTCCGCCACGCCAGACAAGTGTAGCCTGTGCACTGCAGTGCGCCGAGCAGCAGGCCGCAAAGGTTGCCAGCAACATGCACAGCGCGCGCAAAGGGGCGAACCTGAGCGACCTGGGCTTGGTAGCAGAACCCAAATGTGGAGCAAATGACCTCATGCGTGGGTCCCTCGTGGCGACCCGCACAGGCCCTCCATCCCACACCCACAGCTAGGGTCCAGCAGAGCAGCAGCTGCGCGGCTTCTGGGCCACTGGTGGAAATGAGCTGGGAGGGATGTGGCAGGTCGTCGCGCATCGTCGCGCATGGCAGGGTGCCCAAGGGGGCGTGCAGCCAAGGCGGGCAGGAGCTGGGCCCCTTCCGGCAAGCGGGGCCACAAGCAACACCACTGGAGTGACGCAGGCACGCGTCACCTGCCTGCGCTGGAGCCCTCTGCCACTCGAGCCGAGTCTGCCAACCACACCGACGTGTTCCTGCCCCGGAAGCCCTGGGCCAGTCACGCGAGCACTCAGAACAAGCCTCCGTGGGGGAACGGGCATGGCGTGAACGGGGAAATGACGAGGCAGCAATGCAGGAAACAAAAACACAGGCCGTCTCATTAGCGGGGATGGTCTGCATTGGAGATGAGCTTGTCAGGGGACGGTCACCTCTGCAAAGCGGGCCTCTGCGCCTGAGGCAGTGCAGGACCAGGAGAAAAGGCAGCCCGAGTCCTCCCTCTCTCACCCACTTCTCCCGCAGCCTCCTCCTTGGCAAGCAGGCGAGTCTGAAGCAATTTCTTGTTAGACCTCTGGCCTCGGCTGAAGGGAGAGATTACAGCGCTTGCGCTCCCCAAGCATCCATGCTCTGCTGCAGAGGCTGCAGAGGAGCAACTCCTGAGGCAACGCTGGGCTCAGGTGGGCACACGAGGCCCGGCCCCCTCCCCACTCCCCCCCGCCCCCCTCCGTGGACCAGGCAAGAGTGCCTTCACGAGCCTCCTGCCCATGTTTCAGGGCACAGCCCCCCCCTTCTGCAGCCTCATCCCGCCCAGCGTCATCGCTCCAGGCACTGGCCACCTTCTTGCCATGCCCAAAGACCAAGGCCTCACCTCTTCCCCCACCGACACCTGCAGCCCCGGCACTGGCAGGAGTTGCCTGGCCCCAAGCAGCTGCAGCTCCTCACGCCGCCCACGTGCCCCAGCAGCTCCCGCTCTCTCTACTTGTCCCCCGGGCAGTCCCAGGGCCTGAGCACCAGGACTGCCCTGGGAACACGCTGGCACCACGCAGCCCCGGGGAGGCCTGCTGAGAGACAGAACAAACTCAAATCAAATCAGGGACGGCGGGAAGTCGTCCCGGCCCGGCGCCCTCCGCCTCCTCTGCGCCCAGCTCCAGCGCCCCCCGCTGCCCCGCTCCCAGCCACGCAGCCCCGGGCGCTGTCCACTGTGCCGAGAGCAGACAGGGGCCCGGCCACACACAGCGTCCCGCCACTTTGCTGGGGCGCGGCGCGGCGGGCCAGGTTGGGGTTCGCGCACAGCGACAGCGGCGGCTCCCAGGCCCTCACCGTGTCTCCCAGGGCGCACTAATACAGCGCGGCGTCCCGCCGCTGTGCCCGGGCGAGGCGCAGGGCGCCACACTGGCGCTCTGCCGCCGTGAGCACGGGGGCCCGCGCCGCTTTTTCTCCGCCTCCCACACCCGTTGCTATCAGCTGCGGCCATCGGTGCGGGCGCTGCCGCGACCAGGAGGACGTTTGGCGCCCCTGCACGTTGGCGTGTGAGCAGGCGGGGATGGTGCGGGTGCCGGCGGCCTCGCTGGCCTCTGCCGACGGCTCCTGCTGCACCTGGGCTGCCTGCTGCCGCCGCCCCTGCCGAGAGAGAGAGAGGGGAGAAGAAAGTCACGTCAACAAGCGCTTGCCTGTCCCCAAGGGAGGGGTGGGCTGAAAGGAAGGCTGAAGAGAGGAAGGCTCGCAACGAGGAAAGGCTGGAGTGGGGTGGGCACAGTTGCCTCGGTAGGTGCAGGCAGCGCGGAGGAGCAAGGGAGACGTGAGAGCTGGCTGCTCGACAGCACGGCTGGGGAGAGGAGGTGCGCGAAGGAGCCGTTGGGCCAGAAGCGAGGCCCAACGCTTGGGCGGCCCCGAGGGCTGCGCAGCCCGCGGTGCTTCTCCCGGGCCACAGCCTCGGTCCCCCGCCGCCACCAGCCCCACGCTCCCACGAGCGCCGTGGTGAGCGCCGGCAGCCCGGCGAGCCGGCACGGCCGCATCGCAACGCCATGCCTCACCTCGCCTGGCATGGCCCCGCGTCATTTCGCCCTGCCGCCCGCGCCGACTCTCTGCTGCGGTGCCGGCGCCTCCTCTCGGCTGCCGCCGCCGCCGCCGCCAGCTCGGTCCCCGGGGCTGCGCCCTGGCCCCAGCGCCACTCTCAGCCTCGGCCTCGGCCTCGTCCGCGCCGGGGCCAGGGCCGGAGGTGCGCCGGGGCCAGGGCGGCGGTGCGCTGCGGAGGGGAGGTGAGAGCGGCGGGAGCGGGGCGCTCACCCGGAGGTGGCGGCTGCGTGCCAGGCCCCGCGCTCCTGGGCTCGCGAACGAGCCCGGCGGCCGCGGCCATGGCCCGCACACGGGCTCAGGCGTGCCTTGCCTTGCCGTGCCGGGTGGAGAGGAGACAGCACGGCGGCGGTGGGCAGGGTCGCGGCAGGTGGCAGAGGCGGGGACGAGCACAAAGCGGAGCGCCACGAGCCGCGGTGGCGGGGGGGGGGAGCCAGCGGTCGCAGAGCTCCTCAATCCCGGCAGCAGCCACGGCTTATGTGCGGCCGCACGGGAATAGCGCAGCCCAAAACGACACCAGCCCTTGCCAGGGGCCCGCAGGCGGCTGCTGCTGCCCGTGGAGCTGCGGCCGCCGGCCGAGAGGCCCGTGACAAGCTGGCAACAGCGGCCCCGGGAAAGGCGGCTGCGAGTGGCAGCGAGACGGAGCCGCCGCGCAGCTGCGGGGTTTCAACGGCGACCGGCCCGCAGCGCCCCTCCGCCTGCAGGAGGGTGCGCAGGGGGCTGCCCCGGCGCGGGCACCTTGGCCTCGAGCATCCTCGGCCTCCCTGAAAGTAGCAAAGGGGCAGGGGGAGAAGGGGCGGCGGGGCAGAGCAAAAGTGAAAGGCACCAACTTTGACAGTTGCGTACATTACTCGAGACCCAGGCTTTTGTGTGTATATGTCTATAGTTGTTTCCAAAAAAGTTCTGACTGGGAATGCATTGTCTGTGAGGCTTGCCCGGGAAACAGAGTCTCTGGACTGTCCTTGTCGGCTTCCACTTGAGTCCCACGCAGCGCCTCAGCTCTTCGAGGCAGGCGTTAGCCGATGCAACGCGACCTGCAGCTCTCCTCGATAAAGGCAGGAAGACTCTCCTGCGGAAGGGCCGGCTGTGGGAGAAGAGCTGTTTACTGCAGAAGCAGCAAGAGGGAGAAGGTGAAGCGGCGCTAGGAGAGCTGCAGGCAGAGCAGCGACCGCTGGGCCTGTTGGCCTGTGCGGGGAGGCTCGCGACAGTGCAAGGAAGAGCGAGTGGCCCTACAGGCAGAGCGTTACAGAGACCAGAAAGGTCTGTAAACCAGAGGAAGTCACAGCAGTTTTGCTTCCAAACTGTTGTGGAAGCAGGAGGGACGGGAGCTGCGCTCCCCACATCTGGAAGCAGCTCTGCAGACCCCGAGGCTGTGGGGCTGGGTAGGACAGAGCCGCCGGGGCCGAGCAGCGCTTCCTGGAGGTCGGGGAGGGGGGGAGTTGGGGGGGGGCCAGCAAATGCTGCCCGGCCCCCTCGCCTGCCGTGAGTTTCTGCCCCTCCCCACTGGGAGCTTCAGGCCCGGCGCTGCCCCACGCACCCAGCGGTGGCTGCGGCGCGCAGCCGCCTCCCTGCTGTGCCCCGAGCTCGCCGGATGCCCCCGCGGGGCTCGGAGCCGCGGCAGGGCTGCTGCTGCCGCTGCTGCCGCTGCTGCCGCTGCCCGAGCGCCCGCCCACCCGCCTTCCCGGCCGGCACCATGAGTGGGCCTCGGCCCCAGTGACACACCTGTCCCAGAGCCAGGCCCCAGAGAGGCGGCGCTTGGCGCCGGAGCCCGGAGCGCACTTCTGCCCTGGCAGCGCCGAGGCAAGGACAGCCTGGGCTTTTCTCGCCCTGGCACTGCCCCGGGCACACGCAGGCTGTCCGGCCAACCTCCTCCACCTGCCCGGAAAGGGCGAGTCCCGGCCAAGAGCCCTTTGCGCACCCAGAGCTCTCCCCACGGGGGCAGGCGTCTTCTGCCCACGCCTGGCACCCGTTCTCCCAGCTCGGATCAGGACGGAGGCGAGCCGCTGCTGCCAGCGCTCAGCCACACCCAGCAGAGCAGGCAGAGACACCTTGCGGCCGTTGCCCGCATGCCTTTCCCAAGGCAGCGGCGTGGGCGTGGGCGGAGAGGGCGGCACACTGTGCACCTGAGGAAGGAGGGGCTGCAGCTGCTCTTCAGGGTCCACTGTCTCTGGGCCTCTGGGCCCATGGCGTGGGAGAGTGCCAAGCTGCCCAGAGCAGAGACTTGCAGGCTAGCTGGTGCAGCTCCGCAGGAGGAGCAGACGGGGCAGGTGTCTTCTGCGGGCTTGCGCCTTGCACGTCACAAGAGCTGCTTGCATGATCTCCGGGGCAGGTGCTAACTCAGACAGGCCTGTGCTGGCAGGCACCCCCCATTGCTGTGGGCTGAGCTGTGCGCGCCAGCCTACGCTCCCTGCCCCACTTAACCCAGCCTCCATCCCCGGGGAACAGGCAGGGGAAAGGGCAGAAGCTGGGGCAGAAGCTACCACGGCACGGAACATAGCCCAGCATCTCTCCGCACCTCTGATGGCCCACCGACTGTTGAACTACTGCTGCGTTGTCAGGGCAATGAGTCGGAGAAGGCCCGAGCCCCAAGGCCGTGCAGCAGGCTGACTGGTGGCACTGTGCGGGTGCCTCTGTCAGCAGCCGACACTCTAGCAGAGGCCGTTGCTCTGCTGGCCGGCAGCCTCAGCAGGAGCACCTGCAACCCTGCCTGAGCTCTGAGCGCTACAGAAGCGGCTCTGTTCGCCAGGCTCCCCATTTCCCAGCAGGTGCTTGGCGTGCAGCTCCTCCTGCAGCCACAGAAGCCAAGGAGCCCAGGCCACAGCTCGTGCAAACAGCCAGCACGCGCTCCCAAAAGTCAGCCGGACAGAGGCCCCGCTCTCTCCTCCCTGTCTCCAAGCTCCCGCTCCAGGCTTCTGGCCATCTTTCCAGCCCAGCGTGTTCAGCTTCTCTTTCCCCCTGCACACCTGAGCTGCGCGTTTCCTCCCAGAGCTGCGAGCGCAGCCGGGCAGGCAACCTTGCCAGGCACTTCAGTCCTAGCCCAGTTCGCGGGCACCCAAAAGCGGCAGGCAGCTCCGCCACGCCAGACAAGTGTAGCCTGTGCACTGCAGTGCGCCGAGCAGCAGGCCGCAAAGGTTGCCAGCAACATGCACAGCGCGCGCAAAGGGGCGAACCTGAGCGACCTGGGCTTGGTAGCAGAACCCAAATGTGGAGCAAATGACCTCATGCGTGGGTCCCTCGTGGCGACCCGCACAGGCCCTCCATCCCACACCCACAGCTAGGGTCCAGCAGAGCAGCAGCTGCGCGGCTTCTGGGCCACTGGTGGAAATGAGCTGGGAGGGATGTGGCAGGTCGTCGCGCATCATCGCGCATGGCAGGGTGCCCAAGGGGGCGTGCAGCCAAGGCGGGCAGGAGCTGGGCCCCTTCCGGCAAGCGGGGCCACAAGCAACACCACTGGAGTGACGCAGGCACGCGTCACCTGCCTGCGCTGGAGCCCTCTGCCACTCGAGCCGAGTCTGCCAACCACACCGACGTGTTCCTGCCCCGGAAGCCCTGGGCCAGTCACGCGAGCACTCAGAACAAGCCTCCGTGGGGGAACGGGCATGGCGTGAACGGGGAAATGACGAGGCAGCAATGCAGGAAACAAAAACACAGGCCGTCTCATTAGCGGGGATGGTCTGCATTGGAGATGAGCTTGTCAGGGGACGGTCACCTCTGCAAAGCGGGCCTCTGCGCCTGAGGCAGTGCAGGACCAGGAGAAAAGGCAGCCCGAGTCCTCCCTCTCTCACCCACTTCTCCCGCAGCCTCCTCCTTGGCAAGCAGGCGAGTCTGAAGCAATTTCTTGTTAGACCTCTGGCCTCAGCTGAAGGGAGAGATTACAGCGCTTGCGCTCCCCAAGCATCCATGCTCTGCTGCAGAGGCTGCAGAGGAGCAACTCCTGAGGCAACGCTGGGCTCAGGTGGGCACACGAGGCCCGGCCCCCTCCCCACTCCCCCCCGCCCCCCTCCGTGGACCAGGCAAGAGTGCCTTCACGAGCCTCCTGCCCATGTTTCAGGGCACAGCCCCCCCCTTCTGCAGCCTCATCCCGCCCAGCGTCATCGCTCCAGGCACTGGCCACCTTCTTGCCATGCCCAAAGACCAAGGCCTCACCTCTTCCCCCACCGACACCTGCAGCCCCGGCACTGGCAGGAGTTGCCTGGCCCCAAGCAGCTGCAGCTCCTCACGCCGCCCACGTGCCCCAGCAGCTCCCGCTCTCTCTACTTGTCCCCCGGGCAGTCCCAGGGCCTGAGCACCAGGACTGCCCTGGGAACACGCTGGCACCACGCAGCCCCGGGGAGGCCTGCTGAGAGACAGAACAAACTCAAATCAAATCAGGGACGGCGGGAAGTCGTCCCGGCCCGGCGCCCTCCGCCTCCTCTGCGCCCAGCTCCAGCGCCCCCCGCTGCCCCGCTCCCAGCCACGCAGCCCCGGGCGCTGTCCACTGTGCCGAGAGCAGACAGGGGCCCGGCCACACACAGCGTCCCGCCACTTTGCTGGGGCGCGGCGCGGCGGGCCAGGTTGGGGTTCGCGCACAGCGACAGCGGCGGCTCCCAGGCCCTCACCGTGTCTCCCAGGGCGCACTAATACAGCGCGGCGTCCCGCCGCTGTGCCCGGGCGAGGCGCAGGGCGCCACACTGGCGCTCTGCCGCCGTGAGCACGGGGGCCCGCGCCGCTTTTTCTCCGCCTCCCACACCCGTTGCTATCAGCTGCGGCCATCGGTGCGGGCGCTGCCGCGACCAGGAGGACGTTTGGCGCCCCTGCACGTTGGCGTGTGAGCAGGCGGGGATGGTGCGGGTGCCGGCGGCCTCGCTGGCCTCTGCCGACGGCTCCTGCTGCACCTGGGCTGCCTGCTGCCGCCGCCCCTGCCGAGAGAGAGAGAGGGGAGAAGAAAGTCACGTCAACAAGCGCTTGCCTGTCCCCAAGGGAGGGGTGGGCTGAAAGGAAGGCTGAAGAGAGGAAGGCTCGCAACGAGGAAAGGCTGGAGTGGGGTGGGCACAGTTGCCTCGGTAGGTGCAGGCAGCGCGGAGGAGCAAGGGAGACGTGAGAGCTGGCTGCTCGACAGCACGGCTGGGGAGAGGAGGTGCGCGAAGGAGCCGTTGGGCCAGAAGCGAGGCCCAACGCTTGGGCGGCCCCGAGGGCTGCGCAGCCCGCGGTGCTTCTCCCGGGCCACAGCCTCGGTCCCCCGCCGCCACCAGCCCCACGCTCCCACAAGCGCCGTGGTGAGCGCCGGCAGCCCGGCGAGCCGGCACGGCCGCATCGCAACGCCATGCCTCACCTCGCCTGGCATGGCCCCGCGTCATTTCGCCCTGCCGCCCGCGCCGACTCTCTGCTGCGGTGCCGGCGCCTCCTCTCGGCTGCCGCCGCCGCCGCCGCCAGCTCGGTCCCCGGGGCTGCGCCCTGGCCCCAGCGCCACTCTCAGCCTCGGCCTCGGCCTCGTCCGCGCCGGGGCCAGGGCCGGAGGTGCGCCGGGGCCAGGGCGGCGGTGCGCTGCGGAGGGGAGGTGAGAGCGGCGGGAGCGGGGCGCTCACCCGGAGGTGGCGGCTGCGTGCCAGGCCCCGCGCTCCTGGGCTCGCGAACGAGCCCGGCGGCCGCGGCCATGGCCCGCACACGGGCTCAGGCGTGCCTTGCCTTGCCGTGCCGGGTGGAGAGGAGACAGCACGGCGGCGGTGGGCAGGGTCGCGGCAGGTGGCAGAGGCGGGGACGAGCACAAAGCGGAGCGCCACGAGCGGCGGTGGCGGGGGGGGAGGGGAGCCAGCGGTCGCAGAGCTCCTCAATCCCGGCAGCAGCCACGGCTTATGTGCGGCCGCACGGGAATAGCGCAGCCCAAAACGACACCAGCCCTTGCCAGGGGCCCGCAGGCGGCTGCTGCTGCCCGTGGAGCTGCGGCCGCCGGCCGAGAGGCCCGTGACAAGCTGGCAACAGCGGCCCCGGGAAAGGCGGCTGCGAGTGGCAGCGAGACAGAGCCGCCGCGCAGCTGCGGGGTTTCAACGGCGACCGGCCCGCAGCGCCCCTCCGCCTGCAGGAGGGTGCGCAGGGGGCTGCCCCGGCGCGGGCACCTTGGCCTCGAGCATCCTCGGCCTCCCTGAAAGTAGCAAAGGGGCAGGGGGAGAAGGGGCGGCGGGGCAGAGCAAAAGTGAAAGGCACCAACTTTGACAGTTGCGTACATTACTCGAGACCCAGGCTTTTGTGTGTATATGTCTATAGTTGTTTCCAAAAAAAGTTCTGACTGGGAATGCATTGTCTGTGAGGCTTGCCCGGGAAACAGAGTCTCTGGACTGTCCTTGTCGGCTTCCACTTGAGTCCCACGCAGCGCCTCAGCTCTTCGAGGCAGGCGTTAGCCGATGCAACGCGACCTGCAGCTCTCCTCGATAAAGGCAGGAAGACTCTCCTGCGGAAGGGCCGGCTGTGGGAGAAGAGCTGTTTACTGCAGAAGCAGCAAGAGGGAGAAGGTGAAGCGGCGCTAGGAGAGCTGCAGGCAGAGCAGCGACCGCTGGGCCTGTTGGCCTGTGCGGGGAGGCTCGCGACAGTGCAAGGAAGAGCGAGTGGCCCTACAGGCAGAGCGTTACAGAGACCAGAAAGGTCTGTAAACCAGAGGAAGTCACAGCAGTTTTGCTTCCAAACTGTTGTGGAAGCAGGAGGGACGGGAGCTGCGCTCCCCACATCTGGAAGCAGCTCTGCAGACCCCGAGGCTGTGGGGCTGGGTAGGACAGAGCCGCCGGGGCCGAGCAGCGCTTCCTGGAGGTCGGGGAGGGGGGGAGTTGGGGGGGGGGCCAGCAAATGCTGCCCGGCCCCCTCGCCTGCCGCGAGTTTCTGCCCCTCCCCACTGGGAGCTTCAGGCCCGGCGCTGCCCCACGCACCCAGCGGTGGCTGCGGCGCGCAGCCGCCTCCCTGCTGTGCCCCGAGCTCGCCGGATGCCCCCGCGGGGCTCGGAGCCGCGGCAGGGCTGCTGCTGCCGCTGCTGCCGCTGCCCGAGCGCCCGCCCACCCGCCTTCCCGGCCGGCACCATGAGTGGGCCTCGGCCCCAGTGACACACCTGTCCCAGAGCCAGGCCCCAGAGAGGCGGCGCTTGGCGCCGGAGCCCGGAGCGCACTTCTGCCCTGGCAGCGCCGAGGCAAGGACAGCCTGGGCTTTTCTCGCCCTGGCACTGCCCCGGGCACACGCAGGCTGTCCGGCCAACCTCCTCCACCTGCCCGGAAAGGGCGAGTCCCGGCCAAGAGCCCTTTGCGCACCCAGAGCTCTCCCCACGGGGGCAGGCGTCTTCTGCCCACGCCTGGCACCCGTTCTCCCAGCTCGGATCAGGACGGAGGCGAGCCGCTGCTGCCAGCGCTCAGCCACACCCAGCAGAGCAGGCAGAGACACCTTGCGGCCGTTGCCCGCATGCCTTTCCCAAGGCAGCGGCGTGGGCGTGGGCGGAGAGGGCGGCACACTGTGCACCTGAGGAAGGAGGGGCTGCAGCTGCTCTTCAGGGTCCACTGTCTCTGGGCCTCTGGGCCCATGGCGTGGGAGAGTGCCAAGCTGCCCAGAGCAGAGACTTGCAGGCTAGCTGGTGCAGCTCCGCAGGAGGAGCAGACGGGGCAGGTGTCTTCTGCGGGCTTGCGCCTTGCACGTCACAAGAGCTGCTTGCATGATCTCCGGGGCAGGTGCTAACTCAGACAGGCCTGTGCTGGCAGGCACCCCCCATTGCTGTGGGCTGAGCTGTGCGCGCCAGCCTACGCTCCCTGCCCCACTTAACCCAGCCTCCATCCCCGGGGAACAGGCAGGGGAAAGGGCAGAAGCTGGGGCAGAAGCTACCACGGCACGGAACATAGCCCAGCATCTCTCCGCACCTCTGATGGCCCACCGACTGTTGAACTACTGCTGCGTTGTCAGGGCAATGAGTCGGAGAAGGCCCGAGCCCCAAGGCCGTGCAGCAGGCTGACTGGTGGCACTGTGCGGGTGCCTCTGTCAGCAGCCGACACTCTAGCAGAGGCCGTTGCTCTGCTGGCCGGCAGCCTCAGCAGGAGCACCTGCAACCCTGCCTGAGCTCTGAGCGCTACAGAAGCGGCTCTGTTCGCCAGGCTCCCCATTTCCCAGCAGGTGCTTGGCGTGCAGCTCCTCCTGCAGCCACAGAAGCCAAGGAGCCCAGGCCACAGCTCGTGCAAACAGCCAGCACGCGCTCCCAAAAGTCAGCCGGACAGAGGCCCCGCTCTCTCCTCCCTGTCTCCAAGCTCCCGCTCCAGGCTTCTGGCCATCTTTCCAGCCCAGCGTGTTCAGCTTCTCTTTCCCCCTGCACACCTGAGCTGCGCGTTTCCTCCCAGAGCTGCGAGCGCAGCCGGGCAGGCAACCTTGCCAGGCACTTCAGTCCTAGCCCAGTTCGCGGGCACCCAAAAGCGGCAGGCAGCTCCGCCACGCCAGACAAGTGTAGCCTGTGCACTGCAGTGCGCCGAGCAGCAGGCCGCAAAGGTTGCCAGCAACATGCACAGCGCGCGCAAAGGGGCGAACCTGAGCGACCTGGGCTTGGTAGCAGAACCCAAATGTGGAGCAAATGACCTCATGCGTGGGTCCCTCGTGGCGACCCGCACAGGCCCTCCATCCCACACCCACAGCTAGGGTCCAGCAGAGCAGCAGCTGCGCGGCTTCTGGGCCACTGGTGGAAATGAGCTGGGAGGGATGTGGCAGGTCGTCGCGCATCGTCGCGCATGGCAGGGTGCCCAAGGGGGCGTGCAGCCAAGGCGGGCAGGAGCTGGGCCCCTTCCGGCAAGCGGGGCCACAAGCAACACCACTGGAGTGACGCAGGCACGCGTCACCTGCCTGCGCTGGAGCCCTCTGCCACTCGAGCCGAGTCTGCCAACCACACCGACGTGTTCCTGCCCCGGAAGCCCTGGGCCAGTCACGCGAGCACTCAGAACAAGCCTCCGTGGGGGAACGGGCATGGCGTGAACGGGGAAATGACGAGGCAGCAATGCAGGAAACAAAAACACAGGCCGTCTCATTAGCGGGGATGGTCTGCATTGGAGATGAGCTTGTCAGGGGACGGTCACCTCTGCAAAGCGGGCCTCTGCGCCTGAGGCAGTGCAGGACCAGGAGAAAAGGCAGCCCGAGTCCTCCCTCTCTCACCCACTTCTCCCGCAGCCTCCTCCTTGGCAAGCAGGCGAGTCTGAAGCAATTTCTTGTTAGACCTCTGGCCTCAGCTGAAGGGAGAGATTACAGCGCTTGCGCTCCCCAAGCATCCATGCTCTGCTGCAGAGGCTGCAGAGGAGCAACTCCTGAGGCAACGCTGGGCTCAGGTGGGCACACGAGGCCCGGCCCCCTCCCCACTCCCCCCCGCCCCCCTCCGTGGACCAGGCAAGAGTGCCTTCACGAGCCTCCTGCCCATGTTTCAGGGCACAGCCCCCCCCTTCTGCAGCCTCATCCCGCCCAGCGTCATCGCTCCAGGCACTGGCCACCTTCTTGCCATGCCCAAAGACCAAGGCCTCACCTCTTCCCCCACCGACACCTGCAGCCCCGGCACTGGCAGGAGTTGCCTGGCCCCAAGCAGCTGCAGCTCCTCACGCCGCCCACGTGCCCCAGCAGCTCCCGCTCTCTCTACTTGTCCCCCGGGCAGTCCCAGGGCCTGAGCACCAGGACTGCCCTGGGAACACGCTGGCACCACGCAGCCCCGGGGAGGCCTGCTGAGAGACAGAACAAACTCAAATCAAATCAGGGACGGCGGGAAGTCGTCCCGGCCCGGCGCCCTCCGCCTCCTCTGCGCCCAGCTCCAGCGCCCCCCGCTGCCCCGCTCCCAGCCACGCAGCCCCGGGCGCTGTCCACTGTGCCGAGAGCAGACAGGGGCCCGGCCACACACAGCGTCCCGCCACTTTGCTGGGGCGCGGCGCGGCGGGCCAGGTTGGGGTTCGCGCACAGCGACAGCGGCGGCTCCCAGGCCCTCACCGTGTCTCCCAGGGCGCACTAATACAGCGCGGCGTCCCGCCGCTGTGCCCGGGCGAGGCGCAGGGCGCCACACTGGCGCTCTGCCGCCGTGAGCACGGGGGCCCGCGCCGCTTTTTCTCCGCCTCCCACACCCGTTGCTATCAGCTGCGGCCATCGGTGCGGGCGCTGCCGCGACCAGGAGGACGTTTGGCGCCCCTGCACGTTGGCGTGTGAGCAGGCGGGGATGGTGCGGGTGCCGGCGGCCTCGCTGGCCTCTGCCGACGGCTCCTGCTGCACCTGGGCTGCCTGCTGCCGCCGCCCCTGCCGAGAGAGAGAGAGGGGAGAAGAAAGTCACGTCAACAAGCGCTTGCCTGTCCCCAAGGGAGGGGTGGGCTGAAAGGAAGGCTGAAGAGAGGAAGGCTCGCAACGAGGAAAGGCTGGAGTGGGGTGGGCACAGTTGCCTCGGTAGGTGCAGGCAGCGCGGAGGAGCAAGGGAGACGTGAGAGCTGGCTGCTCGACAGCACGGCTGGGGAGAGGAGGTGCGCGAAGGAGCCGTTGGGCCAGAAGCGAGGCCCAACGCTTGGGCGGCCCCGAGGGCTGCGCAGCCCGCGGTGCTTCTCCCGGGCCACAGCCTCGGTCCCCCGCCGCCACCAGCCCCACGCTCCCACGAGCGCCGTGGTGAGCGCCGGCAGCCCGGCGAGCCGGCACGGCCGCATCGCAACGCCATGCCTCACCTCGCCCGGCATGGCCCCGCGTCATTTCGCCCTGCCACCCGCGCCGACTCTCTGCTGCGGTGCCGGCGCCTCCTCTCGGCTGCCGCCGCCGCCGCCGCCAGCTCGGTCCCCGGGGCTGCGCCCTGGCCCCGGCGCCACTCTCAGCCTCGGCCTCGGCCTCGGCCTCGGCCTCGTCCGCGCCGGGGCCGGAGGTGCGCCGGGGCCAGGGCGGCGGTGCGCTGCGGAGGGGGGGTGAGAGCGGCGGGAGCGGGGCGCTCACCCGGAGGTGGCGGCTGCGTGCCAGGCCCCGCGCTCCTGGGCTCGCGAACGAGCCCGGCGGCCGCGGCCATGGCCCGCACACGGGCTCAGGCGTGCCTTGCCTTGCCGTGCCGGGTGGAGAGGAGACAGCACGGCGGCGGTGGGCAGGGTCGCGGCAGGTGGCAGAGGCGGGGACGAGCACAAAGCGGAGCGCCACGAGCCGCGGTGGCGGTGGCGGGGGGGGGGGGGAGCCAGCGGTCGCAGAGCTCCTCAATCCCGGCAGCAGCCACGGCTTATGTGCGGCCGCACGGGAATAGCGCAGCCCAAAACGACACCAGCCCTTGCCAGGGGCCCGCAGGCGGCTGCTGCTGCCCGTGGAGCTGCGGCCGCCGGCCGAGAGGCCCGTGACAAGCTGGCAACAGCGGCCCCGGGAAAGGCGGCTGCGAGTGGCAGCGAGACGGAGCCGCCGCGCAGCTGCGGGGTTTCAACGGCGACCGGCCCGCAGCGCCCCTCCGCCTGCAGAAGGGTGCGCAGGGGGCTGCCCCGGCGCGGGCACCTTGGCCTCGAGCATCCTCGGCCTCCCTGAAAGTAGCAAAGGGGCAGGGGGAGAAGGGGCGGCGGGGCAGAGCAAAAGTGAAAGGCACCAACTTTGACAGTTGCGTACATTACTCGAGACCCAGGCTTTTGTGTGTATATGTCTATAGTTGTTTCCAAAAAAAGTTCTGACTGGGAATGCATTGTCTGTGAGGCTTGCCCGGGAAACAGAGAGTCTCTGGACTGTCCTTGTCGGCTTCCACTTGAGTCCCACGCAGCGCCTCAGCTCTTCGAGGCAGGCGTTAGCCGATGCAACGCGACCTGCAGCTCTCCTCGATAAAGGCAGGAAGACTCTCCTGCGGAAGGGCCGGCTGTGGGAGAAGAGCTGTTTACTGCAGAAGCAGCAAGAGGGAGAAGGTGAAGCGGCGCTAGGAGAGCTGCAGGCAGAGCAGCGACCGCTGGGCCTGTTGGCCTGTGCGGGGAGGCTCGCGACAGTGCAAGGAAGAGCGAGTGGCCCTACAGGCAGAGCGTTACAGAGACCAGAAAGGTCTGTAAACCAGAGGAAGTCACAGCAGTTTTGCTTCCAAACTGTTGTGGAAGCAGGAGGGACGGGAGCTGCGCTCCCCACATCTGGAAGCAGCTCTGCAGACCCCGAGGCTGTGGGGCTGGGTAGGACAGAGCCGCCGGGGCCGAGCAGCGCTTCCTGGAGGTCGGGGAGGGGGGGAGTTGGGGGGGGCCAGCAAATGCTGCCCGGCCCCCTCGCCTGCCGCGAGTTTCTGCCCCTCCCCACTGGGAGCTTCAGGCCCGGCGCTGCCCCACGCACCCAGCGGTGGCTGCGGCGCGCAGCCGCCTCCCTGCTGTGCCCCGAGCTCGCCGGATGCCCCCGCGGGGCTCGGAGCCGCGGCAGGGCTGCTGCTGCCGCTGCCCGAGCGCCCGCCCACCCGCCTTCCCGGCCGGCACCATGAGTGGGCCTCGGCCCCAGTGACACACCTGTCCCAGAGCCAGGCCCCAGAGAGGCGGCGCTTGGCGCCGGAGCCCGGAGCGCACTTCTGCCCTGGCAGCGCCGAGGCAAGGACAGCCTGGGCTTTTCTCGCCCTGGCACTGCCCCGGGCACACGCAGGCTGTCCAGCCAACCTCCTCCACCTGCCCGGAAAGGGCGAGTCCCGGCCAAGAGCCCTTCGCGCACCCAGAGCTCTCCCCACGGGGGCAGGCGTCTTCTGCCCACGCCTGGCACCCGTTCTCCCAGCTCGGATCAGGACGGAGGCGAGCCGCTGCTGCCAGCGCTCAGCCACACCCAGCAGAGCAGGCAGAGACACCTTGCGGCCGTTGCCCGCATGCCTTTCCCAAGGCAGCGGCGTGGGCGTGGGCGGAGAGGGCGGCACACTGTGCACCTGAGGAAGGAGGGGCTGCAGCTGCTCTTCAGGGTCCACTGTCTCTGGGCCTCTGGGCCCATGGCGTGGGAGAGTGCCAAGCTGCCCAGAGCAGAGACTTGCAGGCTAGCTGGTGCAGCTCCGCAGGAGGAGCAGACGGGGCAGGTGTCTTCTGCGGGCTTGCGCCTTGCACGTCACAAGAGCTGCTTGCATGATCTCCGGGGCAGGTGCTAACTCAGACAGGCCTGTGCTGGCAGGCACCCCCCATTGCTGTGGGCTGAGCTGTGCGCGCCAGCCTACGCTCCCTGCCCCACTTAACCCAGCCTCCATCCCCGGGGAACAGGCAGGGGAAAGGGCAGAAGCTGGGGCAGAAGCTACCACGGCACGGAACATAGCCCAGCATCTCTCCGCACCTCTGATGGCCCACCGACTGTTGAACTACTGCTGCGTTGTCAGGGCAATGAGTCGGAGAAGGCCCGAGCCCCAAGGCCGTGCAGCAGGCTGACTGGTGGCACTGTGCGGGTGCCTCTGTCAGCAGCCGACACTCTAGCAGAGGCCGTTGCTCTGCTGGCCGGCAGCCTCAGCAGGAGCACCTGCAACCCTGCCTGAGCTCTGAGCGCTACAGAAGCGGCTCTGTTCGCCAGGCTCCCCATTTCCCAGCAGGTGCTTGGCGTGCAGCTCCTCCTGCAGCCACAGAAGCCAAGGAGCCCAGGCCACAGCTCGTGCAAACAGCCAGCACGCGCTCCCAAAAGTCAGCCGGACAGAGGCCCCGCTCTCTCCTCCCTGTCTCCAAGCTCCCGCTCCAGGCTTCTGGCCATCTTTCCAGCCCAGCGTGTTCAGCTTCTCTTTCCCCCTGCACACCTGAGCTGCGCGTTTCCTCCCAGAGCTGCGAGCGCAGCCGGGCAGGCAACCTTGCCAGGCACTTCAGTCCTAGCCCAGTTCGCGGGCACCCAAAAGCGGCAGGCAGCTCCGCCACGCCAGACAAGTGTAGCCTGTGCACTGCAGTGCGCCGAGCAGCAGGCCGCAAAGGTTGCCAGCAACATGCACAGCGCGCGCAAAGGGGCGAACCTGAGCGACCTGGGCTTGGTAGCAGAACCCAAATGTGGAGCAAATGACCTCATGCGTGGGTCCCTCGTGGCGACCCGCACAGGCCCTCCATCCCACACCCACAGCTAGGGTCCAGCAGAGCAGCAGCTGCGCGGCTTCTGGGCCACTGGTGGAAATGAGCTGGGAGGGATGTGGCAGGTCGTCGCGCATCGTCGCGCATGGCAGGGTGCCCAAGGGGGCGTGCAGCCAAGGCGGGCAGGAGCTGGGCCCCTTCCGGCAAGCGGGGCCACAAGCAACACCACTGGAGTGACGCAGGCACGCGTCACCTGCCTGCGCTGGAGCCCTCTGCCACTCGAGCCGAGTCTGCCAACCACACCGACGTGTTCCTGCCCCGGAAGCCCTGGGCCAGTCACGCGAGCACTCAGAACAAGCCTCCGTGGGGGAACGGGCATGGCGTGAACGGGGAAATGACGAGGCAGCAATGCAGGAAACAAAAACACAGGCCGTCTCATTAGCGGGGATGGTCTGCATTGGAGATGAGCTTGTCAGGGGACGGTCACCTCTGCAAAGCGGGCCTCTGCGCCTGAGGCAGTGCAGGACCAGGAGAAAAGGCAGCCCGAGTCCTCCCTCTCTCACCCACTTCTCCCGCAGCCTCCTCCTTGGCAAGCAGGCGAGTCTGAAGCAATTTCTTGTTAGACCTCTGGCCTCAGCTGAAGGGAGAGATTACAGCGCTTGCGCTCCCCAAGCATCCATGCTCTGCTGCAGAGGCTGCAGAGGAGCAACTCCTGAGGCAACGCTGGGCTCAGGTGGGCACACGAGGCCCGGCCCCCTCCCCACTCCCCCCCGCCCCCCTCCGTGGACCAGGCAAGAGTGCCTTCACGAGCCTCCTGCCCATGTTTCAGGGCACAGCCCCCCCCTTCTGCAGCCTCATCCCGCCCAGCGTCATCGCTCCAGGCACTGGCCACCTTCTTGCCATGCCCAAAGACCAAGGCCTCACCTCTTCCCCCACCGACACCTGCAGCCCCGGCACTGGCAGGAGTTGCCTGGCCCCAAGCAGCTGCAGCTCCTCACGCCGCCCACGTGCCCCAGCAGCTCCCGCTCTCTCTACTTGTCCCCCGGGCAGTCCCAGGGCCTGAGCACCAGGACTGCCCTGGGAACACGCTGGCACCACGCAGCCCCGGGGAGGCCTGCTGAGAGACAGAACAAACTCAAATCAAATCAGGGACGGCGGGAAGTCGTCCCGGCCCGGCGCCCTCCGCCTCCTCTGCGCCCAGCTCCAGCGCCCCCCGCTGCCCCGCTCCCAGCCACGCAGCCCCGGGCGCTGTCCACTGTGCCGAGAGCAGACAGGGGCCCGGCCACACACAGCGTCCCGCCACTTTGCTGGGGCGCGGCGCGGCGGGCCAGGTTGGGGTTCGCGCACAGCGACAGCGGCGGCTCCCAGGCCCTCACCGTGTCTCCCAGGGCGCACTAATACAGCGCGGCGTCCCGCCGCTGTGCCCGGGCGAGGCGCAGGGCGCCACACTGGCGCTCTGCCGCCGTGAGCACGGGGGCCCGCGCCGCTTTTTCTCCGCCTCCCACACCCGTTGCTATCAGCTGCGGCCATCGGTGCGGGCGCTGCCGCGACCAGGAGGACGTTTGGCGCCCCTGCACGTTGGCGTGTGAGCAGGCGGGGATGGTGCGGGTGCCGGCGGCCTCGCTGGCCTCTGCCGACGGCTCCTGCTGCACCTGGGCTGCCTGCTGCCGCCGCCCCTGCCGAGAGAGAGAGAGGGGAGAAGAAAGTCACGTCAACAAGCGCTTGCCTGTCCCCAAGGGAGGGGTGGGCTGAAAGGAAGGCTGAAGAGAGGAAGGCTCGCAACGAGGAAAGGCTGGAGTGGGGTGGGCACAGTTGCCTCGGTAGGTGCAGGCAGCGCGGAGGAGCAAGGGAGACGTGAGAGCTGGCTGCTCGACAGCACGGCTGGGGAGAGGAGGTGCGCGAAGGAGCCGTTGGGCCAGAAGCGAGGCCCAACGCTTGGGCGGCCCCGAGGGCTGCGCAGCCCGCGGTGCTTCTCCCGGGCCACAGCCTCGGTCCCCCGCCGCCACCAGCCCCACGCTCCCACGAGCGCCGTGGTGAGCGCCGGCAGCCCGGCGAGCCGGCACGGCCGCATCGCAACGCCATGCCTCACCTCGCCCGGCATGGCCCCGCGTCATTTCGCCCTGCCACCCGCGCCGACTCTCTGCTGCGGTGCCGGCGCCTCCTCTCGGCTGCCGCCGCCGCCGCCGCCAGCTCGGTCCCCGGGGCTGCGCCCTGGCCCCGGCGCCACTCTCAGCCTCGGCCTCGGCCTCGGCCTCGGCCTCGTCCGCGCCGGGGCCGGAGGTGCGCCGGGGCCAGGGCGGCGGTGCGCTGCGGAGGGGGGGTGAGAGCGGCGGGAGCGGGGCGCTCACCCGGAGGTGGCGGCTGCGTGCCAGGCCCCGCGCTCCTGGGCTCGCGAACGAGCCCGGCGGCCGCGGCCATGGCCCGCACACGGGCTCAGGCGTGCCTTGCCTTGCCGTGCCGGGTGGAGAGGAGACAGCACGGCGGCGGTGGGCAGGGTCGCGGCAGGTGGCAGAGGCGGGGACGAGCACAAAGCGGAGCGCCACGAGCCGCGGTGGCGGTGGCGGGGGGGGGGGGGAGCCAGCGGTCGCAGAGCTCCTCAATCCCGGCAGCAGCCACGGCTTATGTGCGGCCGCACGGGAATAGCGCAGCCCAAAACGACACCAGCCCTTGCCAGGGGCCCGCAGGCGGCTGCTGCTGCCCGTGGAGCTGCGGCCGCCGGCCGAGAGGCCCGTGACAAGCTGGCAACAGCGGCCCCGGGAAAGGCGGCTGCGAGTGGCAGCGAGACGGAGCCGCCGCGCAGCTGCGGGGTTTCAACGGCGACCGGCCCGCAGCGCCCCTCCGCCTGCAGAAGGGTGCGCAGGGGGCTGCCCCGGCGCGGGCACCTTGGCCTCGAGCATCCTCGGCCTCCCTGAAAGTAGCAAAGGGGCAGGGGGAGAAGGGGCGGCGGGGCAGAGCAAAAGTGAAAGGCACCAACTTTGACAGTTGCGTACATTACTCGAGACCCAGGCTTTTGTGTGTATATGTCTATAGTTGTTTCCAAAAAAAGTTCTGACTGGGAATGCATTGTCTGTGAGGCTTGCCCGGGAAACAGAGAGTCTCTGGACTGTCCTTGTCGGCTTCCACTTGAGTCCCACGCAGCGCCTCAGCTCTTCGAGGCAGGCGTTAGCCGATGCAACGCGACCTGCAGCTCTCCTCGATAAAGGCAGGAAGACTCTCCTGCGGAAGGGCCGGCTGTGGGAGAAGAGCTGTTTACTGCAGAAGCAGCAAGAGGGAGAAGGTGAAGCGGCGCTAGGAGAGCTGCAGGCAGAGCAGCGACCGCTGGGCCTGTTGGCCTGTGCGGGGAGGCTCGCGACAGTGCAAGGAAGAGCGAGTGGCCCTACAGGCAGAGCGTTACAGAGACCAGAAAGGTCTGTAAACCAGAGGAAGTCACAGCAGTTTTGCTTCCAAACTGTTGTGGAAGCAGGAGGGACGGGAGCTGCGCTCCCCACATCTGGAAGCAGCTCTGCAGACCCCGAGGCTGTGGGGCTGGGTAGGACAGAGCCGCCGGGGCCGAGCAGCGCTTCCTGGAGGTCGGGGAGGGGGGGAGTTGGGGGGGGCCAGCAAATGCTGCCCGGCCCCCTCGCCTGCCGCGAGTTTCTGCCCCTCCCCACTGGGAGCTTCAGGCCCGGCGCTGCCCCACGCACCCAGCGGTGGCTGCGGCGCGCAGCCGCCTCCCTGCTGTGCCCCGAGCTCGCCGGATGCCCCCGCGGGGCTCGGAGCCGCGGCAGGGCTGCTGCTGCCGCTGCCCGAGCGCCCGCCCACCCGCCTTCCCGGCCGGCACCATGAGTGGGCCTCGGCCCCAGTGACACACCTGTCCCAGAGCCAGGCCCCAGAGAGGCGGCGCTTGGCGCCGGAGCCCGGAGCGCACTTCTGCCCTGGCAGCGCCGAGGCAAGGACAGCCTGGGCTTTTCTCGCCCTGGCACTGCCCCGGGCACACGCAGGCTGTCCAGCCAACCTCCTCCACCTGCCCGGAAAGGGCGAGTCCCGGCCAAGAGCCCTTCGCGCACCCAGAGCTCTCCCCACGGGGGCAGGCGTCTTCTGCCCACGCCTGGCACCCGTTCTCCCAGCTCGGATCAGGACGGAGGCGAGCCGCTGCTGCCAGCGCTCAGCCACACCCAGCAGAGCAGGCAGAGACACCTTGCGGCCGTTGCCCGCATGCCTTTCCCAAGGCAGCGGCGTGGGCGTGGGCGGAGAGGGCGGCACACTGTGCACCTGAGGAAGGAGGGGCTGCAGCTGCTCTTCAGGGTCCACTGTCTCTGGGCCTCTGGGCCCATGGCGTGGGAGAGTGCCAAGCTGCCCAGAGCAGAGACTTGCAGGCTAGCTGGTGCAGCTCCGCAGGAGGAGCAGACGGGGCAGGTGTCTTCTGCGGGCTTGCGCCTTGCACGTCACAAGAGCTGCTTGCATGATCTCCGGGGCAGGTGCTAACTCAGACAGGCCTGTGCTGGCAGGCACCCCCCATTGCTGTGGGCTGAGCTGTGCGCGCCAGCCTACGCTCCCTGCCCCACTTAACCCAGCCTCCATCCCCGGGGAACAGGCAGGGGAAAGGGCAGAAGCTGGGGCAGAAGCTACCACGGCACGGAACATAGCCCAGCATCTCTCCGCACCTCTGATGGCCCACCGACTGTTGAACTACTGCTGCGTTGTCAGGGCAATGAGTCGGAGAAGGCCCGAGCCCCAAGGCCGTGCAGCAGGCTGACTGGTGGCACTGTGCGGGTGCCTCTGTCAGCAGCCGACACTCTAGCAGAGGCCGTTGCTCTGCTGGCCGGCAGCCTCAGCAGGAGCACCTGCAACCCTGCCTGAGCTCTGAGCGCTACAGAAGCGGCTCTGTTCGCCAGGCTCCCCATTTCCCAGCAGGTGCTTGGCGTGCAGCTCCTCCTGCAGCCACAGAAGCCAAGGAGCCCAGGCCACAGCTCGTGCAAACAGCCAGCACGCGCTCCCAAAAGTCAGCCGGACAGAGGCCCCGCTCTCTCCTCCCTGTCTCCAAGCTCCCGCTCCAGGCTTCTGGCCATCTTTCCAGCCCAGCGTGTTCAGCTTCTCTTTCCCCCTGCACACCTGAGCTGCGCGTTTCCTCCCAGAGCTGCGAGCGCAGCCGGGCAGGCAACCTTGCCAGGCACTTCAGTCCTAGCCCAGTTCGCGGGCACCCAAAAGCGGCAGGCAGCTCCGCCACGCCAGACAAGTGTAGCCTGTGCACTGCAGTGCGCCGAGCAGCAGGCCGCAAAGGTTGCCAGCAACATGCACAGCGCGCGCAAAGGGGCGAACCTGAGCGACCTGGGCTTGGTAGCAGAACCCAAATGTGGAGCAAATGACCTCATGCGTGGGTCCCTCGTGGCGACCCGCACAGGCCCTCCATCCCACACCCACAGCTAGGGTCCAGCAGAGCAGCAGCTGCGCGGCTTCTGGGCCACTGGTGGAAATGAGCTGGGAGGGATGTGGCAGGTCGTCGCGCATCGTCGCGCATGGCAGGGTGCCCAAGGGGGCGTGCAGCCAAGGCGGGCAGGAGCTGGGCCCCTTCCGGCAAGCGGGGCCACAAGCAACACCACTGGAGTGACGCAGGCACGCGTCACCTGCCTGCGCTGGAGCCCTCTGCCACTCGAGCCGAGTCTGCCAACCACACCGACGTGTTCCTGCCCCGGAAGCCCTGGCCCGAGTCCTCCCTCTCTCACCCACTTCTCCCGCAGCCTCCTCCTTGGCAAGCAGGCGAGTCTGAAGCAATTTCTTGTTAGACCTCTGGCCTCAGCTGAAGGGAGAGATTACAGCGCTTGCGCTCCCCAAGCATCCATGCTCTGCTGCAGAGGCTGCAGAGGAGCAACTCCTGAGGCAACGCTGGGCTCAGGTGGGCACACGAGGCCCGGCCCCCTCCCCACTCCCCCCGCCCCCCTCCGTGGACCAGGCAAGAGTGCCTTCACGAGCCTCCTGCCCATGTTTCAGGGCACAGCCCCCCCCTTCTGCAGCCTCATCCCGCCCAGCGTCATCGCTCCAGGCACTGGCCACCTTCTTGCCATGCCCAAAGACCAAGGCCTCACCTCTTCCCCCACCGACACCTGCAGCCCCGGCACTGGCAGGAGTTGCCTGGCCCCAAGCAGCTGCAGCTCCTCACGCCGCCCACGTGCCCCAGCAGCTCCCGCTCTCTCTACTTGTCCCCCGGGCAGTCCCAGGGCCTGAGCACCAGGACTGCCCTGGGAACACGCTGGCACCACGCAGCCCCGGGGAGGCCTGCTGAGAGACAGAACAAACTCAAATCAAATCAGGGACGGCGGGAAGTCGTCCCGGCCCGGCGCCCTCCGCCTCCTCTGCGCCCAGCTCCAGCGCCCCCCGCTGCCCCGCTCCCAGCCACGCAGCCCCGGGCGCTGTCCACTGTGCCGAGAGCAGACAGGGGCCCGGCCACACACAGCGTCCCGCCACTTTGCTGGGGCGCGGCGCGGCGGGCCAGGTTGGGGTTCGCGCACAGCGACAGCGGCGGCTCCCAGGCCCTCACCGTGTCTCCCAGGGCGCACTAATACAGCGCGGCGTCCCGCCGCTGTGCCCGGGCGAGGCGCAGGGCGCCACACTGGCGCTCTGCCGCCGTGAGCACGGGGGCCCGCGCCGCTTTTTCTCCGCCTCCCACACCCGTTGCTATCAGCTGCGGCCATCGGTGCGGGCGCTGCCGCGACCAGGAGGACGTTTGGCGCCCCTGCACGTTGGCGTGTGAGCAGGCGGGGATGGTGCGGGTGCCGGCGGCCTCGCTGGCCTCTGCCGACGGCTCCTGCTGCACCTGGGCTGCCTGCTGCCGCCGCCCCTGCCGAGAGAGAGAGAGGGGAGAAGAAAGTCACGTCAACAAGCGCTTGCCTGTCCCCAAGGGAGGGGTGGGCTGAAAGGAAGGCTGAAGAGAGGAAGGCTCGCAACGAGGAAAGGCTGGAGTGGGGTGGGCACAGTTGCCTCGGTAGGTGCAGGCAGCGCGGAGGAGCAAGGGAGACGTGAGAGCTGGCTGCTCGACAGCACGGCTGGGGAGAGGAGGTGCGCGAAGGAGCCGTTGGGCCAGAAGCGAGGCCCAACGCTTGGGCGGCCCCGAGGGCTGCGCAGCCCGCGGTGCTTCTCCCGGGCCACAGCCTCGGTCCCCCGCCGCCACCAGCCCCACGCTCCCACGAGCGCCGTGGTGAGCGCCGGCAGCCCGGCGAGCCGGCACGGCCGCATCGCAACGCCATGCCTCACCTCGCCCGGCATGGCCCCGCGTCATTTCGCCCTGCCACCCGCGCCGACTCTCTGCTGCGGTGCCGGCGCCTCCTCTCGGCTGCCGCCGCCGCCGCCGCCAGCTCGGTCCCCGGGGCTGCGCCCTGGCCCCGGCGCCACTCTCAGCCTCGGCCTCGGCCTCGGCCTCGTCCGCGCCGGGGCCAGGGCCGGAGGTGCGCCGGGGCCAGGGCGGCGGTGCGCTGCGGAGGGGGGGTGAGAGCGGCGGGAGCGGGGCGCTCACCCGGAGGTGGCGGCTGCGTGCCAGGCCCCGCGCTCCTGGGCTCGCGAACGAGCCCGGCGGCCGCGGCCATGGCCCGCACACGGGCTCAGGCGTGCCTTGCCTTGCCGTGCCGGGTGGAGAGGAGACAGCACGGCGGCGGTGGGCAGGGTCGCGGCAGGTGGCAGAGGCGGGGACGAGCACAAAGCGGAGCGCCACGAGCCGCGGTGGCGGTGGCGGGGGGGGGGAGCCAGCGGTCGCAGAGCTCCTCAATCCCGGCAGCAGCCACGGCTTATGTGCGGCCGCACGGGAATAGCGCAGCCCAAAACGACACCAGCCCTTGCCAGGGGCCCGCAGGCGGCTGCTGCTGCCCGTGGAGCTGCGGCCGCCGGCCGAGAGGCCCGTGACAAGCTGGCAACAGCGGCCCCGGGAAAGGCGGCTGCGAGTGGCAGCGAGACGGAGCCGCCGCGCAGCTGCGGGGTTTCAACGGCGACCGGCCCGCAGCGCCCCTCCGCCTGCAGGAGGGTGCGCAGGGGGCTGCCCCGGCGCGGGCACCTTGGCCTCGAGCATCCTCGGCCTCCCTGAAAGTAGCAAAGGGGCAGGGGGAGAAGGGGCGGCGGGGCAGAGCAAAAGTGAAAGGCACCAACTTTGACAGTTGCGTACATTACTCGAGACCCAGGCTTTTGTGTGTATATGTCTATAGTTGTTTCCAAAAAAAGTTCTGACTGGGAATGCATTGTCTGTGAGGCTTGCCCGGGAAACAGAGAGTCTCTGGACTGTCCTTGTCGGCTTCCACTTGAGTCCCACGCAGCGCCTCAGCTCTTCGAGGCAGGCGTTAGCCGATGCAACGCGACCTGCAGCTCTCCTCGATAAAGGCAGGAAGACTCTCCTGCGGAAGGGCCGGCTGTGGGAGAAGAGCTGTTTACTGCAGAAGCAGCAAGAGGGAGAAGGTGAAGCGGCGCTAGGAGAGCTGCAGGCAGAGCAGCGACCGCTGGGCCTGTTGGCCTGTGCGGGGAGGCTCGCGACAGTGCAAGGAAGAGCGAGTGGCCCTACAGGCAGAGCGTTACAGAGACCAGAAAGGTCTGTAAACCAGAGGAAGTCACAGCAGTTTTGCTTCCAAACTGTTGTGGAAGCAGGAGGGACGGGAGCTGCGCTCCCCACATCTGGAAGCAGCTCTGCAGACCCCGAGGCTGTGGGGCTGGGTAGGACAGAGCCGCCGGGGCCGAGCAGCGCTTCCTGGAGGTCGGGGAGGGGGGGAGTTGGGGGGGGCCAGCAAATGCTGCCCGGCCCCCTCGCCTGCCGCGAGTTTCTGCCCCTCCCCACTGGGAGCTTCAGGCCCGGCGCTGCCCCACGCACCCAGCGGTGGCTGCGGCGCGCAGCCGCCTCCCTGCTGTGCCCCGAGCTCGCCGGATGCCCCCGCGGGGCTCGGAGCCGCGGCAGGGCTGCTGCTGCCGCTGCCCGAGCGCCCGCCCACCCGCCTTCCCGGCCGGCACCATGAGTGGGCCTCGGCCCCAGTGACACACCTGTCCCAGAGCCAGGCCCCAGAGAGGCGGCGCTTGGCGCCGGAGCCCGGAGCGCACTTCTGCCCTGGCAGCGCCGAGGCAAGGACAGCCTGGGCTTTTCTCGCCCTGGCACTGCCCCGGGCACACGCAGGCTGTCCAGCCAACCTCCTCCACCTGCCCGGAAAGGGCGAGTCCCGGCCAAGAGCCCTTCGCGCACCCAGAGCTCTCCCCACGGGGGCAGGCGTCTTCTGCCCACGCCTGGCACCCGTTCTCCCAGCTCGGATCAGGACGGAGGCGAGCCGCTGCTGCCAGCGCTCAGCCACACCCAGCAGAGCAGGCAGAGACACCTTGCGGCCGTTGCCCGCATGCCTTTCCCAAGGCAGCGGCGTGGGCGTGGGCGGAGAGGGCGGCACACTGTGCACCTGAGGAAGGAGGGGCTGCAGCTGCTCTTCAGGGTCCACTGTCTCTGGGCCTCTGGGCCCATGGCGTGGGAGAGTGCCAAGCTGCCCAGAGCAGAGACTTGCAGGCTAGCTGGTGCAGCTCCGCAGGAGGAGCAGACGGGGCAGGTGTCTTCTGCGGGCTTGCGCCTTGCACGTCACAAGAGCTGCTTGCATGATCTCCGGGGCAGGTGCTAACTCAGACAGGCCTGTGCTGGCAGGCACCCCCCATTGCTGTGGGCTGAGCTGTGCGCGCCAGCCTACGCTCCCTGCCCCACTTAACCCAGCCTCCATCCCCGGGGAACAGGCAGGGGAAAGGGCAGAAGCTGGGGCAGAAGCTACCACGGCACGGAACATAGCCCAGCATCTCTCCGCACCTCTGATGGCCCACCGACTGTTGAACTACTGCTGCGTTGTCAGGGCAATGAGTCGGAGAAGGCCCGAGCCCCAAGGCCGTGCAGCAGGCTGACTGGTGGCACTGTGCGGGTGCCTCTGTCAGCAGCCGACACTCTAGCAGAGGCCGTTGCTCTGCTGGCCGGCAGCCTCAGCAGGAGCACCTGCAACCCTGCCTGAGCTCTGAGCGCTACAGAAGCGGCTCTGTTCGCCAGGCTCCCCATTTCCCAGCAGGTGCTTGGCGTGCAGCTCCTCCTGCAGCCACAGAAGCCAAGGAGCCCAGGCCACAGCTCGTGCAAACAGCCAGCACGCGCTCCCAAAAGTCAGCCGGACAGAGGCCCCGCTCTCTCCTCCCTGTCTCCAAGCTCCCGCTCCAGGCTTCTGGCCATCTTTCCAGCCCAGCGTGTTCAGCTTCTCTTTCCCCCTGCACACCTGAGCTGCGCGTTTCCTCCCAGAGCTGCGAGCGCAGCCGGGCAGGCAACCTTGCCAGGCACTTCAGTCCTAGCCCAGTTCGCGGGCACCCAAAAGCGGCAGGCAGCTCCGCCACGCCAGACAAGTGTAGCCTGTGCACTGCAGTGCGCCGAGCAGCAGGCCGCAAAGGTTGCCAGCAACATGCACAGCGCGCGCAAAGGGGCGAACCTGAGCGACCTGGGCTTGGTAGCAGAACCCAAATGTGGAGCAAATGACCTCATGCGTGGGTCCCTCGTGGCGACCCGCACAGGCCCTCCATCCCACACCCACAGCTAGGGTCCAGCAGAGCAGCAGCTGCGCGGCTTCTGGGCCACTGGTGGAAATGAGCTGGGAGGGATGTGGCAGGTCGTCGCGCATCGTCGCGCATGGCAGGGTGCCCAAGGGGGCGTGCAGCCAAGGCGGGCAGGAGCTGGGCCCCTTCCGGCAAGCGGGGCCACAAGCAACACCACTGGAGTGACGCAGGCACGCGTCACCTGCCTGCGCTGGAGCCCTCTGCCACTCGAGCCGAGTCTGCCAACCACACCGACGTGTTCCTGCCCCGGAAGCCCTGGGCCAGTCACGCGAGCACTCAGAACAAGCCTCCGTGGGGGAACGGGCATGGCGTGAACGGGGAAATGACGAGGCAGCAATGCAGGAAACAAAAACACAGGCCGTCTCATTAGCGGGGATGGTCTGCATTGGAGATGAGCTTGTCAGGGGACGGTCACCTCTGCAAAGCGGGCCTCTGCGCCTGAGGCAGTGCAGGACCAGGAGAAAAGGCAGCCCGAGTCCTCCCTCTCTCACCCACTTCTCCCGCAGCCTCCTCCTTGGCAAGCAGGCGAGTCTGAAGCAATTTCTTGTTAGACCTCTGGCCTCAGCTGAAGGGAGAGATTACAGCGCTTGCGCTCCCCAAGCATCCATGCTCTGCTGCAGAGGCTGCAGAGGAGCAACTCCTGAGGCAACGCTGGGCTCAGGTGGGCACACGAGGCCCGGCCCCCTCCCCACTCCCCCCCGCCCCCCTCCGTGGACCAGGCAAGAGTGCCTTCACGAGCCTCCTGCCCATGTTTCAGGGCACAGCCCCCCCCTTCTGCAGCCTCATCCCGCCCAGCGTCATCGCTCCAGGCACTGGCCACCTTCTTGCCATGCCCAAAGACCAAGGCCTCACCTCTTCCCCCACCGACACCTGCAGCCCCGGCACTGGCAGGAGTTGCCTGGCCCCAAGCAGCTGCAGCTCCTCACGCCGCCCACGTGCCCCAGCAGCTCCCGCTCTCTCTACTTGTCCCCCGGGCAGTCCCAGGGCCTGAGCACCAGGACTGCCCTGGGAACACGCTGGCACCACGCAGCCCCGGGGAGGCCTGCTGAGAGACAGAACAAACTCAAATCAAATCAGGGACGGCGGGAAGTCGTCCCGGCCCGGCGCCCTCCGCCTCCTCTGCGCCCAGCTCCAGCGCCCCCCGCTGCCCCGCTCCCAGCCACGCAGCCCCGGGCGCTGTCCACTGTGCCGAGAGCAGACAGGGGCCCGGCCACACACAGCGTCCCGCCACTTTGCTGGGGCGCGGCGCGGCGGGCCAGGTTGGGGTTCGCGCACAGCGACAGCGGCGGCTCCCAGGCCCTCACCGTGTCTCCCAGGGCGCACTAATACAGCGCGGCGTCCCGCCGCTGTGCCCGGGCGAGGCGCAGGGCGCCACACTGGCGCTCTGCCGCCGTGAGCACGGGGGCCCGCGCCGCTTTTTCTCCGCCTCCCACACCCGTTGCTATCAGCTGCGGCCATCGGTGCGGGCGCTGCCGCGACCAGGAGGACGTTTGGCGCCCCTGCACGTTGGCGTGTGAGCAGGCGGGGATGGTGCGGGTGCCGGCGGCCTCGCTGGCCTCTGCCGACGGCTCCTGCTGCACCTGGGCTGCCTGCTGCCGCCGCCCCTGCCGAGAGAGAGAGAGGGGAGAAGAAAGTCACGTCAACAAGCGCTTGCCTGTCCCCAAGGGAGGGGTGGGCTGAAAGGAAGGCTGAAGAGAGGAAGGCTCGCAACGAGGAAAGGCTGGAGTGGGGTGGGCACAGTTGCCTCGGTAGGTGCAGGCAGCGCGGAGGAGCAAGGGAGACGTGAGAGCTGGCTGCTCGACAGCACGGCTGGGGAGAGGAGGTGCGCGAAGGAGCCGTTGGGCCAGAAGCGAGGCCCAACGCTTGGGCGGCCCCGAGGGCTGCGCAGCCCGCGGTGCTTCTCCCGGGCCACAGCCTCGGTCCCCCGCCGCCACCAGCCCCACGCTCCCACGAGCGCCGTGGTGAGCGCCGGCAGCCCGGCGAGCCGGCACGGCCGCATCGCAACGCCATGCCTCACCTCGCCCGGCATGGCCCCGCGTCATTTCGCCCTGCCACCCGCGCCGACTCTCTGCTGCGGTGCCGGCGCCTCCTCTCGGCTGCCGCCGCCGCCGCCGCCAGCTCGGTCCCCGGGGCTGCGCCCTGGCCCCGGCGCCACTCTCAGCCTCGGCCTCGGCCTCGGCCTCGTCCGCGCCGGGGCCAGGGCCGGAGGTGCGCCGGGGCCAGGGCGGCGGTGCGCTGCGGAGGGGGGGTGAGAGCGGCGGGAGCGGGGCGCTCACCCGGAGGTGGCGGCTGCGTGCCAGGCCCCGCGCTCCTGGGCTCGCGAACGAGCCCGGCGGCCGCGGCCATGGCCCGCACACGGGCTCAGGCGTGCCTTGCCTTGCCGTGCCGGGTGGAGAGGAGACAGCACGGCGGCGGTGGGCAGGGTCGCGGCAGGTGGCAGAGGCGGGGACGAGCACAAAGCGGAGCGCCACGAGCCGCGGTGGCGGTGGCGGGGGGGGGGAGCCAGCGGTCGCAGAGCTCCTCAATCCCGGCAGCAGCCACGGCTTATGTGCGGCCGCACGGGAATAGCGCAGCCCAAAACGACACCAGCCCTTGCCAGGGGCCCGCAGGCGGCTGCTGCTGCCCGTGGAGCTGCGGCCGCCGGCCGAGAGGCCCGTGACAAGCTGGCAACAGCGGCCCCGGGAAAGGCGGCTGCGAGTGGCAGCGAGACGGAGCCGCCGCGCAGCTGCGGGGTTTCAACGGCGACCGGCCCGCAGCGCCCCTCCGCCTGCAGGAGGGTGCGCAGGGGGCTGCCCCGGCGCGGGCACCTTGGCCTCGAGCATCCTCGGCCTCCCTGAAAGTAGCAAAGGGGCAGGGGGAGAAGGGGCGGCGGGGCAGAGCAAAAGTGAAAGGCACCAACTTTGACAGTTGCGTACATTACTCGAGACCCAGGCTTTTGTGTGTATATGTCTATAGTTGTTTCCAAAAAAAGTTCTGACTGGGAATGCATTGTCTGTGAGGCTTGCCCGGGAAACAGAGAGTCTCTGGACTGTCCTTGTCGGCTTCCACTTGAGTCCCACGCAGCGCCTCAGCTCTTCGAGGCAGGCGTTAGCCGATGCAACGCGACCTGCAGCTCTCCTCGATAAAGGCAGGAAGACTCTCCTGCGGAAGGGCCGGCTGTGGGAGAAGAGCTGTTTACTGCAGAAGCAGCAAGAGGGAGAAGGTGAAGCGGCGCTAGGAGAGCTGCAGGCAGAGCAGCGACCGCTGGGCCTGTTGGCCTGTGCGGGGAGGCTCGCGACAGTGCAAGGAAGAGCGAGTGGCCCTACAGGCAGAGCGTTACAGAGACCAGAAAGGTCTGTAAACCAGAGGAAGTCACAGCAGTTTTGCTTCCAAACTGTTGTGGAAGCAGGAGGGACGGGAGCTGCGCTCCCCACATCTGGAAGCAGCTCTGCAGACCCCGAGGCTGTGGGGCTGGGTAGGACAGAGCCGCCGGGGCCGAGCAGCGCTTCCTGGAGGTCGGGGAGGGGGGGAGTTGGGGGGGGCCAGCAAATGCTGCCCGGCCCCCTCGCCTGCCGCGAGTTTCTGCCCCTCCCCACTGGGAGCTTCAGGCCCGGCGCTGCCCCACGCACCCAGCGGTGGCTGCGGCGCGCAGCCGCCTCCCTGCTGTGCCCCGAGCTCGCCGGATGCCCCCGCGGGGCTCGGAGCCGCGGCAGGGCTGCTGCTGCCGCTGCCCGAGCGCCCGCCCACCCGCCTTCCCGGCCGGCACCATGAGTGGGCCTCGGCCCCAGTGACACACCTGTCCCAGAGCCAGGCCCCAGAGAGGCGGCGCTTGGCGCCGGAGCCCGGAGCGCACTTCTGCCCTGGCAGCGCCGAGGCAAGGACAGCCTGGGCTTTTCTCGCCCTGGCACTGCCCCGGGCACACGCAGGCTGTCCAGCCAACCTCCTCCACCTGCCCGGAAAGGGCGAGTCCCGGCCAAGAGCCCTTCGCGCACCCAGAGCTCTCCCCACGGGGGCAGGCGTCTTCTGCCCACGCCTGGCACCCGTTCTCCCAGCTCGGATCAGGACGGAGGCGAGCCGCTGCTGCCAGCGCTCAGCCACACCCAGCAGAGCAGGCAGAGACACCTTGCGGCCGTTGCCCGCATGCCTTTCCCAAGGCAGCGGCGTGGGTGTGGGCGGAGAGGGCGGCACACTGTGCACCTGAGGAAGGAGGGGCTGCAGCTGCTCTTCAGGGTCCACTGTCTCTGGGCCTCTGGGCCCATGGCGTGGGAGAGTGCCAAGCTGCCCAGAGCAGAGACTTGCAGGCTAGCTGGTGCAGCTCCGCAGGAGGAGCAGACGGGGCAGGTGTCTTCTGCGGGCTTGCGCCTTGCACGTCACAAGAGCTGCTTGCATGATCTCCGGGGCAGGTGCTAACTCAGACAGGCCTGTGCTGGCAGGCACCCCCCATTGCTGTGGGCTGAGCTGTGCGCGCCAGCCTACGCTCCCTGCCCCACTTAACCCAGCCTCCATCCCCGGGGAACAGGCAGGGGAAAGGGCAGAAGCTGGGGCAGAAGCTACCACGGCACGGAACATAGCCCAGCATCTCTCCGCACCTCTGATGGCCCACCGACTGTTGAACTACTGCTGCGTTGTCAGGGCAATGAGTCGGAGAAGGCCCGAGCCCCAAGGCCGTGCAGCAGGCTGACTGGTGGCACTGTGCGGGTGCCTCTGTCAGCAGCCGACACTCTAGCAGAGGCCGTTGCTCTGCTGGCCGGCAGCCTCAGCAGGAGCACCTGCAACCCTGCCTGAGCTCTGAGCGCTACAGAAGCGGCTCTGTTCGCCAGGCTCCCCATTTCCCAGCAGGTGCTTGGCGTGCAGCTCCTCCTGCAGCCACAGAAGCCAAGGAGCCCAGGCCACAGCTCGTGCAAACAGCCAGCACGCGCTCCCAAAAGTCAGCCGGACAGAGGCCCCGCTCTCTCCTCCCTGTCTCCAAGCTCCCGCTCCAGGCTTCTGGCCATCTTTCCAGCCCAGCGTGTTCAGCTTCTCTTTCCCCCTGCACACCTGAGCTGCGCGTTTCCTCCCAGAGCTGCGAGCGCAGCCGGGCAGGCAACCTTGCCAGGCACTTCAGTCCTAGCCCAGTTCGCGGGCACCCAAAAGCGGCAGGCAGCTCCGCCACGCCAGACAAGTGTAGCCTGTGCACTGCAGTGCGCCGAGCAGCAGGCCGCAAAGGTTGCCAGCAACATGCACAGCGCGCGCAAAGGGGCGAACCTGAGCGACCTGGGCTTGGTAGCAGAACCCAAATGTGGAGCAAATGACCTCATGCGTGGGTCCCTCGTGGCGACCCGCACAGGCCCTCCATCCCACACCCACAGCTAGGGTCCAGCAGAGCAGCAGCTGCGCGGCTTCTGGGCCACTGGTGGAAATGAGCTGGGAGGGATGTGGCAGGTCGTCGCGCATCGTCGCGCATGGCAGGGTGCCCAAGGGGGCGTGCAGCCAAGGCGGGCAGGAGCTGGGCCCCTTCCGGCAAGCGGGGCCACAAGCAACACCACTGGAGTGACGCAGGCACGCGTCACCTGCCTGCGCTGGAGCCCTCTGCCACTCGAGCCGAGTCTGCCAACCACACCGACGTGTTCCTGCCCCGGAAGCCCTGGGCCAGTCACGCGAGCACTCAGAACAAGCCTCCGTGGGGGAACGGGCATGGCGTGAACGGGGAAATGACGAGGCAGCAATGCAGGAAACAAAAACACAGGCCGTCTCATTAGCGGGGATGGTCTGCATTGGAGATGAGCTTGTCAGGGGACGGTCACCTCTGCAAAGCGGGCCTCTGCGCCTGAGGCAGTGCAGGACCAGGAGAAAAGGCAGCCCGAGTCCTCCCTCTCTCACCCACTTCTCCCGCAGCCTCCTCCTTGGCAAGCAGGCGAGTCTGAAGCAATTTCTTGTTAGACCTCTGGCCTCAGCTGAAGGGAGAGATTACAGCGCTTGCGCTCCCCAAGCATCCATGCTCTGCTGCAGAGGCTGCAGAGGAGCAACTCCTGAGGCAACGCTGGGCTCAGGTGGGCACACGAGGCCCGGCCCCCTCCCCACTCCCCCCCGCCCCCCTCCGTGGACCAGGCAAGAGTGCCTTCACGAGCCTCCTGCCCATGTTTCAGGGCACAGCCCCCCCCTTCTGCAGCCTCATCCCGCCCAGCGTCATCGCTCCAGGCACTGGCCACCTTCTTGCCATGCCCAAAGACCAAGGCCTCACCTCTTCCCCCACCGACACCTGCAGCCCCGGCACTGGCAGGAGTTGCCTGGCCCCAAGCAGCTGCAGCTCCTCACGCCGCCCACGTGCCCCAGCAGCTCCCGCTCTCTCTACTTGTCCCCCGGGCAGTCCCAGGGCCTGAGCACCAGGACTGCCCTGGGAACACGCTGGCACCACGCAGCCCCGGGGAGGCCTGCTGAGAGACAGAACAAACTCAAATCAAATCAGGGACGGCGGGAAGTCGTCCCGGCCCGGCGCCCTCCGCCTTCTCTGCGCCCAGCTCCAGCGCCCCCCGCTGCCCCGCTCCCAGCCACGCAGCCCCGGGCGCTGTCCACTGTGCCGAGAGCAGACAGGGGCCCGGCCACACACAGCGTCCCGCCACTTTGCTGGGGCGCGGCGCGGCGGGCCAGGTTGGGGTTCGCGCACAGCGACAGCGGCGGCTCCCAGGCCCTCACCGTGTCTCCCAGGGCGCACTAATACAGCGCGGCGTCCCGCCGCTGTGCCCGGGCGAGGCGCAGGGTGCCACACTGGCGCTCTGCCGCCGTGAGCACGGGGGCCCGCGCCGCTTTTTCTCCGCCTCCCACACCCGTTGCTATCAGCTGCGGCCATCGGTGCGGGCGCTGCCGCGACCAGGAGGACGTTTGGCGCCCCTGCACGTTGGCGTGTGAGCAGGCGGGGATGGTGCGGGTGCCGGCGGCCTCGCTGGCCTCTGCCGACGGCTCCTGCTGCACCTGGGCTGCCTGCTGCCGCCGCCCCTGCCGAGAGAGAGAGAGGGGAGAAGAAAGTCACGTCAACAAGCGCTTGCCTGTCCCCAAGGGAGGGGTGGGCTGAAAGGAAGGCTGAAGAGAGGAAGGCTCGCAACGAGGAAAGGCTGGAGTGGGGTGGGCACAGTTGCCTCGGTAGGTGCAGGCAGCGCGGAGGAGCAAGGGAGACGTGAGAGCTGGCTGCTCGACAGCACGGCTGGGGAGAGGAGGTGCGCGAAGGAGCCGTTGGGCCAGAAGCGAGGCCCAACGCTTGGGCGGCCCCGAGGGCTGCGCAGCCCGCGGTGCTTCTCCCGGGCCACAGCCTCGGTCCCCCGCCGCCACCAGCCCCACGCTCCCACGAGCGCCGTGGTGAGCGCCGGCAGCCCGGCGAGCCGGCACGGCCGCATCGCAACGCCATGCCTCACCTCGCCTGGCATGGCCCCGCGTCATTTCGCCCTGCCGCCCGCGCCGACTCTCTGCTGCGGTGCCGGCGCCTCCTCTCGGCTGCCGCCGCCGCCGCCGCCAGCTCGGTCCCCGGGGCTGCGCCCTGGCCCCGGCGCCACTCTCAGCCTCGGCCTCGGCCTCGGCCTCGGCCTCGTCCGCGCCGGGGCCAGGGCCGGAGGTGCGCCGGGGCCAGGGCGGCGGTGCGCTGCGGAGGGGAGGTGAGAGCGGCGGGAGCGGGGCGCTCACCCGGAGGTGGCGGCTGCGTGCCAGGCCCCGCGCTCCTGGGCTCGCGAACGAGCCCGGCGGCCGCGGCCATGGCCCGCACACGGGCTCAGGCGTGCCTTGCCTTGCCGTGCCGGGTGGAGAGGAGACAGCACGGCGGCGGTGGGCAGGGTCGCGGCAGGTGGCAGAGGCGGGGACGAGCACAAAGCGGAGCGCCACGAGCCGCGGTGGCGGTGGCGGGGGGGGGGAGCCAGCGGTCGCAGAGCTCCTCAATCCCGGCAGCAGCCACGGCTTATGTGCGGCCGCACGGGAATAGCGCAGCCCAAAACGACACCAGCCCTTGCCAGGGGCCCGCAGGCGGCTGCTGCTGCCCGTGGAGCTGCGGCCGCCGGCCGAGAGGCCCGTGACAAGCTGGCAACAGCGGCCCCGGGAAAGGCGGCTGCGAGTGGCAGCGAGACGGAGCCGCCGCGCAGCTGCGGGGTTTCAACGGCGACCGGCCCGCAGCGCCCCTCCGCCTGCAGGAGGGTGCGCAGGGGGCTGCCCCGGCGCGGGCACCTTGGCCTCGAGCATCCTCGGCCTCCCTGAAAGTAGCAAAGGGGCAGGGGGAGAAGGGGCGGCGGGGCAGAGCAAAAGTGAAAGGCACCAACTTTGACAGTTGCGTACATTACTCGAGACCCAGGCTTTTGTGTGTATATGTCTATAGTTGTTTCCAAAAAAAGTTCTGACTGGGAATGCATTGTCTGTGAGGCTTGCCCGGGAAACAGAGAGTCTCTGGACTGTCCTTGTCGGCTTCCACTTGAGTCCCACGCAGCGCCTCAGCTCTTCGAGGCAGGCGTTAGCCGATGCAACGCGACCTGCAGCTCTCCTCGATAAAGGCAGGAAGACTCTCCTGCGGAAGGGCCGGCTGTGGGAGAAGAGCTGTTTACTGCAGAAGCAGCAAGAGGGAGAAGGTGAAGCGGCGCTAGGAGAGCTGCAGGCAGAGCAGCGACCGCTGGGCCTGTTGGCCTGTGCGGGGAGGCTCGCGACAGTGCAAGGAAGAGCGAGTGGCCCTACAGGCAGAGCGTTACAGAGACCAGAAAGGTCTGTAAACCAGAGGAAGTCACAGCAGTTTTGCTTCCAAACTGTTGTGGAAGCAGGAGGGACGGGAGCTGCGCTCCCCACATCTGGAAGCAGCTCTGCAGACCCCGAGGCTGTGGGGCTGGGTAGGACAGAGCCGCCGGGGCCGAGCAGCGCTTCCTGGAGGTCGGGGAGGGGGGGAGTTGGGGGGGGCCAGCAAATGCTGCCCGGCCCCCTCGCCTGCCGCGAGTTTCTGCCCCTCCCCACTGGGAGCTTCAGGCCCGGCGCTGCCCCACGCACCCAGCGGTGGCTGCGGCGCGCAGCCGCCTCCCTGCTGTGCCCCGAGCTCGCCGGATGCCCCCGCGGGGCTCGGAGCCGCGGCAGGGCTGCTGCTGCCGCTGCCCGAGCGCCCGCCCACCCGCCTTCCCGGCCGGCACCATGAGTGGGCCTCGGCCCCAGTGACACACCTGTCCCAGAGCCAGGCCCCAGAGAGGCGGCGCTTGGCGCCGGAGCCCGGAGCGCACTTCTGCCCTGGCAGCGCCGAGGCAAGGACAGCCTGGGCTTTTCTCGCCCTGGCACTGCCCCGGGCACACGCAGGCTGTCCAGCCAACCTCCTCCACCTGCCCGGAAAGGGCGAGTCCCGGCCAAGAGCCCTTCGCGCACCCAGAGCTCTCCCCACGGGGGCAGGCGTCTTCTGCCCACGCCTGGCACCCGTTCTCCCAGCTCGGATCAGGACGGAGGCGAGCCGCTGCTGCCAGCGCTCAGCCACACCCAGCAGAGCAGGCAGAGACACCTTGCGGCCGTTGCCCGCATGCCTTTCCCAAGGCAGCGGCGTGGGCGTGGGCGGAGAGGGCGGCACACTGTGCACCTGAGGAAGGAGGGGCTGCAGCTGCTCTTCAGGGTCCACTGTCTCTGGGCCTCTGGGCCCATGGCGTGGGAGAGTGCCAAGCTGCCCAGAGCAGAGACTTGCAGGCTAGCTGGTGCAGCTCCGCAGGAGGAGCAGACGGGGCAGGTGTCTTCTGCGGGCTTGCGCCTTGCACGTCACAAGAGCTGCTTGCATGATCTCCGGGGCAGGTGCTAACTCAGACAGGCCTGTGCTGGCAGGCACCCCCCATTGCTGTGGGCTGAGCTGTGCGCGCCAGCCTACGCTCCCTGCCCCACTTAACCCAGCCTCCATCCCCGGGGAACAGGCAGGGGAAAGGGCAGAAGCTGGGGCAGAAGCTACCACGGCACGGAACATAGCCCAGCATCTCTCCGCACCTCTGATGGCCCACCGACTGTTGAACTACTGCTGCGTTGTCAGGGCAATGAGTCGGAGAAGGCCCGAGCCCCAAGGCCGTGCAGCAGGCTGACTGGTGGCACTGTGCGGGTGCCTCTGTCAGCAGCCGACACTCTAGCAGAGGCCGTTGCTCTGCTGGCCGGCAGCCTCAGCAGGAGCACCTGCAACCCTGCCTGAGCTCTGAGCGCTACAGAAGCGGCTCTGTTCGCCAGGCTCCCCATTTCCCAGCAGGTGCTTGGCGTGCAGCTCCTCCTGCAGCCACAGAAGCCAAGGAGCCCAGGCCACAGCTCGTGCAAACAGCCAGCACGCGCTCCCAAAAGTCAGCCGGACAGAGGCCCCGCTCTCTCCTCCCTGTCTCCAAGCTCCCGCTCCAGGCTTCTGGCCATCTTTCCAGCCCAGCGTGTTCAGCTTCTCTTTCCCCCTGCACACCTGAGCTGCGCGTTTCCTCCCAGAGCTGCGAGCGCAGCCGGGCAGGCAACCTTGCCAGGCACTTCAGTCCTAGCCCAGTTCGCGGGCACCCAAAAGCGGCAGGCAGCTCCGCCACGCCAGACAAGTGTAGCCTGTGCACTGCAGTGCGCCGAGCAGCAGGCCGCAAAGGTTGCCAGCAACATGCACAGCGCGCGCAAAGGGGCGAACCTGAGCGACCTGGGCTTGGTAGCAGAACCCAAATGTGGAGCAAATGACCTCATGCGTGGGTCCCTCGTGGCGACCCGCACAGGCCCTCCATCCCACACCCACAGCTAGGGTCCAGCAGAGCAGCAGCTGCGCGGCTTCTGGGCCACTGGTGGAAATGAGCTGGGAGGGATGTGGCAGGTCGTCGCGCATCGTCGCGCATGGCAGGGTGCCCAAGGGGGCGTGCAGCCAAGGCGGGCAGGAGCTGGGCCCCTTCCGGCAAGCGGGGCCACAAGCAACACCACTGGAGTGACGCAGGCACGCGTCACCTGCCTGCGCTGGAGCCCTCTGCCACTCGAGCCGAGTCTGCCAACCACACCGACGTGTTCCTGCCCCGGAAGCCCTGGGCCAGTCACGCGAGCACTCAGAACAAGCCTCCGTGGGGGAACGGGCATGGCGTGAACGGGGAAATGACGAGGCAGCAATGCAGGAAACAAAAACACAGGCCGTCTCATTAGCGGGGATGGTCTGCATTGGAGATGAGCTTGTCAGGGGACGGTCACCTCTGCAAAGCGGGCCTCTGCGCCTGAGGCAGTGCAGGACCAGGAGAAAAGGCAGCCCGAGTCCTCCCTCTCTCACCCACTTCTCCCGCAGCCTCCTCCTTGGCAAGCAGGCGAGTCTGAAGCAATTTCTTGTTAGACCTCTGGCCTCAGCTGAAGGGAGAGATTACAGCGCTTGCGCTCCCCAAGCATCCATGCTCTGCTGCAGAGGCTGCAGAGGAGCAACTCCTGAGGCAACGCTGGGCTCAGGTGGGCACACGAGGCCCGGCCCCCTCCCCACTCCCCCCGCCCCCCTCCGTGGACCAGGCAAGAGTGCCTTCACGAGCCTCCTGCCCATGTTTCAGGGCACAGCCCCCCCCTTCTGCAGCCTCATCCCGCCCAGCGTCATCGCTCCAGGCACTGGCCACCTTCTTGCCATGCCCAAAGACCAAGGCCTCACCTCTTCCCCCACCGACACCTGCAGCCCCGGCACTGGCAGGAGTTGCCTGGCCCCAAGCAGCTGCAGCTCCTCACGCCGCCCACGTGCCCCAGCAGCTCCCGCTCTCTCTACTTGTCCCCCGGGCAGTCCCAGGGCCTGAGCACCAGGACTGCCCTGGGAACACGCTGGCACCACGCAGCCCCGGGGAGGCCTGCTGAGAGACAGAACAAACTCAAATCAAATCAGGGACGGCGGGAAGTCGTCCCGGCCCGGCGCCCTCCGCCTCCTCTGCGCCCAGCTCCAGCGCCCCCCGCTGCCCCGCTCCCAGCCACGCAGCCCCGGGCGCTGTCCACTGTGCCGAGAGCAGACAGGGGCCCGGCCACACACAGCGTCCCGCCACTTTGCTGGGGCGCGGCGCGGCGGGCCAGGTTGGGGTTCGCGCACAGCGACAGCGGCGGCTCCCAGGCCCTCACCGTGTCTCCCAGGGCGCACTAATACAGCGCGGCGTCCCGCCGCTGTGCCCGGGCGAGGCGCAGGGCGCCACACTGGCGCTCTGCCGCCGTGAGCACGGGGGCCCGCGCCGCTTTTTCTCCGCCTCCCACACCCGTTGCTATCAGCTGCGGCCATCGGTGCGGGCGCTGCCGCGACCAGGAGGACGTTTGGCGCCCCTGCACGTTGGCGTGTGAGCAGGCGGGGATGGTGCGGGTGCCGGCGGCCTCGCTGGCCTCTGCCGACGGCTCCTGCTGCACCTGGGCTGCCTGCTGCCGCCGCCCCTGCCGAGAGAGAGAGAGGGGAGAAGAAAGTCACGTCAACAAGCGCTTGCCTGTCCCCAAGGGAGGGGTGGGCTGAAAGGAAGGCTGAAGAGAGGAAGGCTCGCAACGAGGAAAGGCTGGAGTGGGGTGGGCACAGTTGCCTCGGTAGGTGCAGGCAGCGCGGAGGAGCAAGGGAGACGTGAGAGCTGGCTGCTCGACAGCACGGCTGGGGAGAGGAGGTGCGCGAAGGAGCCGTTGGGCCAGAAGCGAGGCCCAACGCTTGGGCGGCCCCGAGGGCTGCGCAGCCCGCGGTGCTTCTCCCGGGCCACAGCCTCGGTCCCCCGCCGCCACCAGCCCCACGCTCCCACGAGCGCCGTGGTGAGCGCCGGCAGCCCGGCGAGCCGGCACGGCCGCATCGCAACGCCATGCCTCACCTCGCCCGGCATGGCCCCGCGTCATTTCGCCCTGCCACCCGCGCCGACTCTCTGCTGCGGTGCCGGCGCCTCCTCTCGGCTGCCGCCGCCGCCGCCGCCAGCTCGGTCCCCGGGGCTGCGCCCTGGCCCCGGCGCCACTCTCAGCCTCGGCCTCGGCCTCGGCCTCGGCCTCGTCCGCGCCGGGGCCAGGGCCGGAGGTGCGCCGGGGCCAGGGCGGCGGTGCGCTGCGGAGGGGGGGTGAGAGCGGCGGGAGCGGGGCGCTCACCCGGAGGTGGCGGCTGCGTGCCAGGCCCCGCGCTCCTGGGCTCGCGAACGAGCCCGGCGGCCGCGGCCATGGCCCGCACACGGGCTCAGGCGTGCCTTGCCTTGCCGTGCCGGGTGGAGAGGAGACAGCACGGCGGCGGTGGGCAGGGTCGCGGCAGGTGGCAGAGGCGGGGACGAGCACAAAGCGGAGCGCCACGAGCCGCGGTGGCGGTGGCGGGGGGGGGAGCCAGCGGTCGCAGAGCTCCTCAATCCCGGCAGCAGCCACGGCTTATGTGCGGCCGCACGGGAATAGCGCAGCCCAAAACGACACCAGCCCTTGCCAGGGGCCCGCAGGCGGCTGCTGCTGCCCGTGGAGCTGCGGCCGCCGGCCGAGAGGCCCGTGACAAGCTGGCAACAGCGGCCCCGGGAAAGGCGGCTGCGAGTGGCAGCGAGACGGAGCCGCCGCGCAGCTGCGGGGTTTCAACGGCGACCGGCCCGCAGCGCCCCTCCGCCTGCAGGAGGGTGCGCAGGGGGCTGCCCCGGCGCGGGCACCTTGGCCTCGAGCATCCTCGGCCTCCCTGAAGGTAGCAAAGGGGCAGGGGGAGAAGGGGCGGCGGGGCAGAGCAAAAGTGAAAGGCACCAACTTTGACAGTTGCGTACATTACTCGAGACCCAGGCTTTTGTGTGTATATGTCTATAGTTGTTTCCAAAAAAAGTTCTGACTGGGAATGCATTGTCTGTGAGGCTTGCCCGGGAAACAGAGAGTCTCTGGACTGTCCTTGTCGGCTTCCACTTGAGTCCCACGCAGCGCCTCAGCTCTTCGAGGCAGGCGTTAGCCGATGCAACGCGACCTGCAGCTCTCCTCGATAAAGGCAGGAAGACTCTCCTGCGGAAGGGCCGGCTGTGGGAGAAGAGCTGTTTACTGCAGAAGCAGCAAGAGGGAGAAGGTGAAGCGGCGCTAGGAGAGCTGCAGGCAGAGCAGCGACCGCTGGGCCTGTTGGCCTGTGCGGGGAGGCTCGCGACAGTGCAAGGAAGAGCGAGTGGCCCTACAGGCAGAGCGTTACAGAGACCAGAAAGGTCTGTAAACCAGAGGAAGTCACAGCAGTTTTGCTTCCAAACTGTTGTGGAAGCAGGAGGGACGGGAGCTGCGCTCCCCACATCTGGAAGCAGCTCTGCAGACCCCGAGGCTGTGGGGCTGGGTAGGACAGAGCCGCCGGGGCCGAGCAGCGCTTCCTGGAGGTCGGGGAGGGGGGGAGTTGGGGGGGGGCCAGCAAATGCTGCCCGGCCCCCTCGCCTGCCGCGAGTTTCTGCCCCTCCCCACTGGGAGCTTCAGGCCCGGCGCTGCCCCACGCACCCAGCGGTGGCTGCGGCGCGCAGCCGCCTCCCTGCTGTGCCCCGAGCTCGCCGGATGCCCCCGCGGGGCTCGGAGCCGCGGCAGGGCTGCTGCTGCCGCTGCCCGAGCGCCCGCCCACCCGCCTTCCCGGCCGGCACCATGAGTGGGCCTCGGCCCCAGTGACACACCTGTCCCAGAGCCAGGCCCCAGAGAGGCGGCGCTTGGCGCCGGAGCCCGGAGCGCACTTCTGCCCTGGCAGCGCCGAGGCAAGGACAGCCTGGGCTTTTCTCGCCCTGGCACTGCCCCGGGCACACGCAGGCTGTCCAGCCAACCTCCTCCACCTGCCCGGAAAGGGCGAGTCCCGGCCAAGAGCCCTTCGCGCACCCAGAGCTCTCCCCACGGGGGCAGGCGTCTTCTGCCCACGCCTGGCACCCGTTCTCCCAGCTCGGGTCAGGACGGAGGCGAGCCGCTGCTGCCAGCGCTCAGCCACACCCAGCAGAGCAGGCAGAGACACCTTGCGGCCGTTGCCCGCATGCCTTTCCCAAGGCAGCGGCGTGGGCGTGGGCGGAGAGGGCGGCACACTGTGCACCTGAGGAAGGAGGGGCTGCAGCTGCTCTTCAGGGTCCACTGTCTCTGGGCCTCTGGGCCCATGGCGTGGGAGAGTGCCAAGCTGCCCAGAGCAGAGACTTGCAGGCTAGCTGGTGCAGCTCCGCAGGAGGAGCAGACGGGGCAGGTGTCTTCTGCGGGCTTGCGCCTTGCACGTCACAAGAGCTGCTTGCATGATCTCCGGGGCAGGTGCTAACTCAGACAGGCCTGTGCTGGCAGGCACCCCCCATTGCTGTGGGCTGAGCTGTGCGCGCCAGCCTACGCTCCCTGCCCCACTTAACCCAGCCTCCATCCCCGGGGAACAGGCAGGGGAAAGGGCAGAAGCTGGGGCAGAAGCTACCACGGCACGGAACATAGCCCAGCATCTCTCCGCACCTCTGATGGCCCACCGACTGTTGAACTACTGCTGCGTTGTCAGGGCAATGAGTCGGAGAAGGCCCGAGCCCCAAGGCCGTGCAGCAGGCTGACTGGTGGCACTGTGCGGGTGCCTCTGTCAGCAGCCGACACTCTAGCAGAGGCCGTTGCTCTGCTGGCCGGCAGCCTCAGCAGGAGCACCTGCAACCCTGCCTGAGCTCTGAGCGCTACAGAAGCGGCTCTGTTCGCCAGGCTCCCCATTTCCCAGCAGGTGCTTGGCGTGCAGCTCCTCCTGCAGCCACAGAAGCCAAGGAGCCCAGGCCACAGCTCGTGCAAACAGCCAGCACGCGCTCCCAAAAGTCAGCCGGACAGAGGCCCCGCTCTCTCCTCCCTGTCTCCAAGCTCCCGCTCCAGGCTTCTGGCCATCTTTCCAGCCCAGCGTGTTCAGCTTCTCTTTCCCCCTGCACACCTGAGCTGCGCGTTTCCTCCCAGAGCTGCGAGCGCAGCCGGGCAGGCAACCTTGCCAGGCACTTCAGTCCTAGCCCAGTTCGCGGGCACCCAAAAGCGGCAGGCAGCTCCGCCACGCCAGACAAGTGTAGCCTGTGCACTGCAGTGCGCCGAGCAGCAGGCCGCAAAGGTTGCCAGCAACATGCACAGCGCGCGCAAAGGGGCGAACCTGAGCGACCTGGGCTTGGTAGCAGAACCCAAATGTGGAGCAAATGACCTCATGCGTGGGTCCCTCGTGGCGACCCGCACAGGCCCTCCATCCCACACCCACAGCTAGGGTCCAGCAGAGCAGCAGCTGCGCGGCTTCTGGGCCACTGGTGGAAATGAGCTGGGAGGGATGTGGCAGGTCGTCGCGCATCGTCGCGCATGGCAGGGTGCCCAAGGGGGCGTGCAGCCAAGGCGGGCAGGAGCTGGGCCCCTTCCGGCAAGCGGGGCCACAAGCAACACCACTGGAGTGACGCAGGCACGCGTCACCTGCCTGCGCTGGAGCCCTCTGCCACTCGAGCCGAGTCTGCCAACCACACCGACGTGTTCCTGCCCCGGAAGCCCTGGGCCAGTCACGCGAGCACTCAGAACAAGCCTCCGTGGGGGAACGGGCATGGCGTGAACGGGGAAATGACGAGGCAGCAATGCAGGAAACAAAAACACAGGCCGTCTCATTAGCGGGGATGGTCTGCATTGGAGATGAGCTTGTCAGGGGACGGTCACCTCTGCAAAGCGGGCCTCTGCGCCTGAGGCAGTGCAGGACCAGGAGAAAAGGCAGCCCGAGTCCTCCCTCTCTCACCCACTTCTCCCGCAGCCTCCTCCTTGGCAAGCAGGCGAGTCTGAAGCAATTTCTTGTTAGACCTCTGGCCTCAGCTGAAGGGAGAGATTACAGCGCTTGCGCTCCCCAAGCATCCATGCTCTGCTGCAGAGGCTGCAGAGGAGCAACTCCTGAGGCAACGCTGGGCTCAGGTGGGCACACGAGGCCCGGCCCCCTCCCCACTCCCCCCCGCCCCCCTCCGTGGACCAGGCAAGAGTGCCTTCACGAGCCTCCTGCCCATGTTTCAGGGCACAGCCCCCCCCTTCTGCAGCCTCATCCCGCCCAGCGTCATCGCTCCAGGCACTGGCCACCTTCTTGCCATGCCCAAAGACCAAGGCCTCACCTCTTCCCCCACCGACACCTGCAGCCCCGGCACTGGCAGGAGTTGCCTGGCCCCAAGCAGCTGCAGCTCCTCACGCCGCCCACGTGCCCCAGCAGCTCCCGCTCTCTCTACTTGTCCCCCGGGCAGTCCCAGGGCCTGAGCACCAGGACTGCCCTGGGAACACGCTGGCACCACGCAGCCCCGGGGAGGCCTGCTGAGAGACAGAACAAACTCAAATCAAATCAGGGACGGCGGGAAGTCGTCCCGGCCCGGCGCCCTCCGCCTCCTCTGCGCCCAGCTCCAGCGCCCCCCGCTGCCCCGCTCCCAGCCACGCAGCCCCGGGCGCTGTCCACTGTGCCGAGAGCAGACAGGGGCCCGGCCACACACAGCGTCCCGCCACTTTGCTGGGGCGCGGCGCGGCGGGCCAGGTTGGGGTTCGCGCACAGCGACAGCGGCGGCTCCCAGGCCCTCACCGTGTCTCCCAGGGCGCACTAATACAGCGCGGCGTCCCGCCGCTGTGCCCGGGCGAGGCGCAGGGCGCCACACTGGCGCTCTGCCGCCGTGAGCACGGGGGCCCGCGCCGCTTTTTCTCCGCCTCCCACACCCGTTGCTATCAGCTGCGGCCATCGGTGCGGGCGCTGCCGCGACCAGGAGGACGTTTGGCGCCCCTGCACGTTGGCGTGTGAGCAGGCGGGGATGGTGCGGGTGCCGGCGGCCTCGCTGGCCTCTGCCGACGGCTCCTGCTGCACCTGGGCTGCCTGCTGCCGCCGCCCCTGCCGAGAGAGAGAGAGGGGAGAAGAAAGTCACGTCAACAAGCGCTTGCCTGTCCCCAAGGGAGGGGTGGGCTGAAAGGAAGGCTGAAGAGAGGAAGGCTCGCAACGAGGAAAGGCTGGAGTGGGGTGGGCACAGTTGCCTCGGTAGGTGCAGGCAGCGCGGAGGAGCAAGGGAGACGTGAGAGCTGGCTGCTCGACAGCACGGCTGGGGAGAGGAGGTGCGCGAAGGAGCCGTTGGGCCAGAAGCGAGGCCCAACGCTTGGGCGGCCCCGAGGGCTGCGCAGCCCGCGGTGCTTCTCCCGGGCCACAGCCTCGGTCCCCCGCCGCCACCAGCCCCACGCTCCCACGAGCGCCGTGGTGAGCGCCGGCAGCCCGGCGAGCCGGCACGGCCGCATCGCAACGCCATGCCTCACCTCGCCCGGCATGGCCCCGCGTCATTTCGCCCTGCCACCCGCGCCGACTCTCTGCTGCGGTGCCGGCGCCTCCTCTCGGCTGCCGCCGCCGCCGCCGCCAGCTCGGTCCCCGGGGCTGCGCCCTGGCCCCGGCGCCACTCTCAGCCTCGGCCTCGGCCTCGGCCTCGTCCGCGCCGGGGCCAGGGCCGGAGGTGCGCCGGGGCCAGGGCGGCGGTGCGCTGCGGAGGGGGGGTGAGAGCGGCGGGAGCGGGGCGCTCACCCGGAGGTGGCGGCTGCGTGCCAGGCCCCGCGCTCCTGGGCTCGCGAACGAGCCCGGCGGCCGCGGCCATGGCCCGCACACGGGCTCAGGCGTGCCTTGCCTTGCCGTGCCGGGTGGAGAGGAGACAGCACGGCGGCGGTGGGCAGGGTCGCGGCAGGTGGCAGAGGCGGGGACGAGCACAAAGCGGAGCGCCACGAGCCGCGGTGGCGGTGGCGGGGGGGGGGAGCCAGCGGTCGCAGAGCTCCTCAATCCCGGCAGCAGCCACGGCTTATGTGCGGCCGCACGGGAATAGCGCAGCCCAAAACGACACCAGCCCTTGCCAGGGGCCCGCAGGCGGCTGCTGCTGCCCGTGGAGCTGCGGCCGCCGGCCGAGAGGCCCGTGACAAGCTGGCAACAGCGGCCCCGGGAAAGGCGGCTGCGAGTGGCAGCGAGACGGAGCCGCCGCGCAGCTGCGGGGTTTCAACGGCGACCGGCCCGCAGCGCCCCTCCGCCTGCAGGAGGGTGCGCAGGGGGCTGCCCCGGCGCGGGCACCTTGGCCTCGAGCATCCTCGGCCTCCCTGAAAGTAGCAAAGGGGCAGGGGGAGAAGGGGCGGCGGGGCAGAGCAAAAGTGAAAGGCACCAACTTTGACAGTTGCGTACATTACTCGAGACCCAGGCTTTTGTGTGTATATGTCTATAGTTGTTTCCAAAAAAAGTTCTGACTGGGAATGCATTGTCTGTGAGGCTTGCCCGGGAAACAGAGAGTCTCTGGACTGTCCTTGTCGGCTTCCACTTGAGTCCCACGCAGCGCCTCAGCTCTTCGAGGCAGGCGTTAGCCGATGCAACGCGACCTGCAGCTCTCCTCGATAAAGGCAGGAAGACTCTCCTGCGGAAGGGCCGGCTGTGGGAGAAGAGCTGTTTACTGCAGAAGCAGCAAGAGGGAGAAGGTGAAGCGGCGCTAGGAGAGCTGCAGGCAGAGCAGCGACCGCTGGGCCTGTTGGCCTGTGCGGGGAGGCTCGCGACAGTGCAAGGAAGAGCGAGTGGCCCTACAGGCAGAGCGTTACAGAGACCAGAAAGGTCTGTAAACCAGAGGAAGTCACAGCAGTTTTGCTTCCAAACTGTTGTGGAAGCAGGAGGGACGGGAGCTGCGCTCCCCACATCTGGAAGCAGCTCTGCAGACCCCGAGGCTGTGGGGCTGGGTAGGACAGAGCCGCCGGGGCCGAGCAGCGCTTCCTGGAGGTCGGGGAGGGGGGGAGTTGGGGGGGGCCAGCAAATGCTGCCCGGCCCCCTCGCCTGCCGCGAGTTTCTGCCCCTCCCCACTGGGAGCTTCAGGCCCGGCGCTGCCCCACGCACCCAGCGGTGGCTGCGGCGCGCAGCCGCCTCCCTGCTGTGCCCCGAGCTCGCCGGATGCCCCCGCGGGGCTCGGAGCCGCGGCAGGGCTGCTGCTGCCGCTGCCCGAGCGCCCGCCCACCCGCCTTCCCGGCCGGCACCATGAGTGGGCCTCGGCCCCAGTGACACACCTGTCCCAGAGCCAGGCCCCAGAGAGGCGGCGCTTGGCGCCGGAGCCCGGAGCGCACTTCTGCCCTGGCAGCGCCGAGGCAAGGACAGCCTGGGCTTTTCTCGCCCTGGCACTGCCCCGGGCACACGCAGGCTGTCCAGCCAACCTCCTCCACCTGCCCGGAAAGGGCGAGTCCCGGCCAAGAGCCCTTCGCGCACCCAGAGCTCTCCCCACGGGGGCAGGCGTCTTCTGCCCACGCCTGGCACCCGTTCTCCCAGCTCGGATCAGGACGGAGGCGAGCCGCTGCTGCCAGCGCTCAGCCACACCCAGCAGAGCAGGCAGAGACACCTTGCGGCCGTTGCCCGCATGCCTTTCCCAAGGCAGCGGCGTGGGCGTGGGCGGAGAGGGCGGCACACTGTGCACCTGAGGAAGGAGGGGCTGCAGCTGCTCTTCAGGGTCCACTGTCTCTGGGCCTCTGGGCCCATGGCGTGGGAGAGTGCCAAGCTGCCCAGAGCAGAGACTTGCAGGCTAGCTGGTGCAGCTCCGCAGGAGGAGCAGACGGGGCAGGTGTCTTCTGCGGGCTTGCGCCTTGCACGTCACAAGAGCTGCTTGCATGATCTCCGGGGCAGGTGCTAACTCAGACAGGCCTGTGCTGGCAGGCACCCCCCATTGCTGTGGGCTGAGCTGTGCGCGCCAGCCTACGCTCCCTGCCCCACTTAACCCAGCCTCCATCCCCGGGGAACAGGCAGGGGAAAGGGCAGAAGCTGGGGCAGAAGCTACCACGGCACGGAACATAGCCCAGCATCTCTCCGCACCTCTGATGGCCCACCGACTGTTGAACTACTGCTGCGTTGTCAGGGCAATGAGTCGGAGAAGGCCCGAGCCCCAAGGCCGTGCAGCAGGCTGACTGGTGGCACTGTGCGGGTGCCTCTGTCAGCAGCCGACACTCTAGCAGAGGCCGTTGCTCTGCTGGCCGGCAGCCTCAGCAGGAGCACCTGCAACCCTGCCTGAGCTCTGAGCGCTACAGAAGCGGCTCTGTTCGCCAGGCTCCCCATTTCCCAGCAGGTGCTTGGCGTGCAGCTCCTCCTGCAGCCACAGAAGCCAAGGAGCCCAGGCCACAGCTCGTGCAAACAGCCAGCACGCGCTCCCAAAAGTCAGCCGGACAGAGGCCCCGCTCTCTCCTCCCTGTCTCCAAGCTCCCGCTCCAGGCTTCTGGCCATCTTTCCAGCCCAGCGTGTTCAGCTTCTCTTTCCCCCTGCACACCTGAGCTGCGCGTTTCCTCCCAGAGCTGCGAGCGCAGCCGGGCAGGCAACCTTGCCAGGCACTTCAGTCCTAGCCCAGTTCGCGGGCACCCAAAAGCGGCAGGCAGCTCCGCCACGCCAGACAAGTGTAGCCTGTGCACTGCAGTGCGCCGAGCAGCAGGCCGCAAAGGTTGCCAGCAACATGCACAGCGCGCGCAAAGGGGCGAACCTGAGCGACCTGGGCTTGGTAGCAGAACCCAAATGTGGAGCAAATGACCTCATGCGTGGGTCCCTCGTGGCGACCCGCACAGGCCCTCCATCCCACACCCACAGCTAGGGTCCAGCAGAGCAGCAGCTGCGCGGCTTCTGGGCCACTGGTGGAAATGAGCTGGGAGGGATGTGGCAGGTCGTCGCGCATCGTCGCGCATGGCAGGGTGCCCAAGGGGGCGTGCAGCCAAGGCGGGCAGGAGCTGGGCCCCTTCCGGCAAGCGGGGCCACAAGCAACACCACTGGAGTGACGCAGGCACGCGTCACCTGCCTGCGCTGGAGCCCTCTGCCACTCGAGCCGAGTCTGCCAACCACACCGACGTGTTCCTGCCCCGGAAGCCCTGGGCCAGTCACGCGAGCACTCAGAACAAGCCTCCGTGGGGGAACGGGCATGGCGTGAACGGGGAAATGACGAGGCAGCAATGCAGGAAACAAAAACACAGGCCGTCTCATTAGCGGGGATGGTCTGCATTGGAGATGAGCTTGTCAGGGGACGGTCACCTCTGCAAAGCGGGCCTCTGCGCCTGAGGCAGTGCAGGACCAGGAGAAAAGGCAGCCCGAGTCCTCCCTCTCTCACCCACTTCTCCCGCAGCCTCCTCCTTGGCAAGCAGGCGAGTCTGAAGCAATTTCTTGTTAGACCTCTGGCCTCAGCTGAAGGGAGAGATTACAGCGCTTGCGCTCCCCAAGCATCCATGCTCTGCTGCAGAGGCTGCAGAGGAGCAACTCCTGAGGCAACGCTGGGCTCAGGTGGGCACACGAGGCCCGGCCCCCTCCCCACTCCCCCCCGCCCCCCTCCGTGGACCAGGCAAGAGTGCCTTCACGAGCCTCCTGCCCATGTTTCAGGGCACAGCCCCCCCCTTCTGCAGCCTCATCCCGCCCAGCGTCATCGCTCCAGGCACTGGCCACCTTCTTGCCATGCCCAAAGACCAAGGCCTCACCTCTTCCCCCACCGACACCTGCAGCCCCGGCACTGGCAGGAGTTGCCTGGCCCCAAGCAGCTGCAGCTCCTCACGCCGCCCACGTGCCCCAGCAGCTCCCGCTCTCTCTACTTGTCCCCCGGGCAGTCCCAGGGCCTGAGCACCAGGACTGCCCTGGGAACATGCTGGCACCACGCAGCCCCGGGGAGGCCTGCTGAGAGACAGAACAAACTCAAATCAAATCAGGGACGGCGGGAAGTCGTCCCGGCCCGGCGCCCTCCGCCTCCTCTGCGCCCAGCTCCAGCGCCCCCCGCTGCCCCGCTCCCAGCCACGCAGCCCCGGGCGCTGTCCACTGTGCCGAGAGCAGACAGGGGCCCGGCCACACACAGCGTCCCGCCACTTTGCTGGGGCGCGGTGCGGCGGGCCAGGTTGGGGTTCACGCACAGCGACAGCGGCGGCTCCCAGGCCCTCACCGTGTCTCCCAGGGCGCACTAATACAGCGCGGCGTCCCGCCGCTGTGCCCGGGCGAGGCGCAGGGCGCCACACTGGCGCTCTGCCGCCGTGAGCACGGGGGCCCGCGCCGCTTTTTCTCCGCCTCCCACACCCGTTGCTATCAGCTGCGGCCATCGGTGCGGGCGCTGCCGCGACCAGGAGGACGTTTGGCGCCCCTGCACGTTGGCGTGTGAGCAGGCGGGGATGGTGCGGGTGCCGGCGGCCTCGCTGGCCTCTGCCGACGGCTCCTGCTGCACCTGGGCTGCCTGCTGCCGCCGCCCCTGCCGAGAGAGAGAGAGGGGAGAAGAAAGTCACGTCAACAAGCGCTTGCCTGTCCCCAAGGGAGGGGTGGGCTGAAAGGAAGGCTGAAGAGAGGAAGGCTCGCAACGAGGAAAGGCTGGAGTGGGGTGGGCACAGTTGCCTCGGTAGGTGCAGGCAGCGCGGAGGAGCAAGGGAGACGTGAGAGCTGGCTGCTCGACAGCACGGCTGGGGAGAGGAGGTGCGCGAAGGAGCCGTTGGGCCAGAAGCGAGGCCCAACGCTTGGGCGGCCCCGAGGGCTGCGCAGCCCGCGGTGCTTCTCCCGGGCCACAGCCTCGGTCCCCCGCCGCCACCAGCCCCACGCTCCCACGAGCGCCGTGGTGAGCGCCGGCAGCCCGGCGAGCCGGCACGGCCGCATCGCAACGCCATGCCTCACCTCGCCCGGCATGGCCCCGCGTCATTTCGCCCTGCCACCCGCGCCGACTCTCTGCTGCGGTGCCGGCGCCTCCTCTCGGCTGCCGCCGCCGCCGCCGCCAGCTCGGTCCCCGGGGCTGCGCCCTGGCCCCGGCGCCACTCTCAGCCTCGGCCTCGGCCTCGGCCTCGGCCTCGTCCGCGCCGGGGCCAGGGCCGGAGGTGCGCCGGGGCCAGGGCGGCGGTGCGCTGCGGAGGGGGGGTGAGAGCGGCGGGAGCGGGGCGCTCACCCGGAGGTGGCGGCTGCGTGCCAGGCCCCGCGCTCCTGGGCTCGCGAACGAGCCCGGCGGCCGCGGCCATGGCCCGCACACGGGCTCAGGCGTGCCTTGCCTTGCCGTGCCGGGTGGAGAGGAGACAGCACGGCGGCGGTGGGCAGGGTCGCGGCAGGTGGCAGAGGCGGGGACGAGCACAAAGCGGAGCGCCACGAGCCGCGGTGGCGGTGGCGGGGGGGGGGAGCCAGCGGTCGCAGAGCTCCTCAATCCCGGCAGCAGCCACGGCTTATGTGCGGCCGCACGGGAATAGCGCAGCCCAAAACGACACCAGCCCTTGCCAGGGGCCCGCAGGCGGCTGCTGCTGCCCGTGGAGCTGCGGCCGCCGGCCGAGAGGCCCGTGACAAGCTGGCAACAGCGGCCCCGGGAAAGGCGGCTGCGAGTGGCAGCGAGACGGAGCCGCCGCGCAGCTGCGGGGTTTCAACGGCGACCGGCCCGCAGCGCCCCTCCGCCTGCAGGAGGGTGCGCAGGGGGCTGCCCCGGCGCGGGCACCTTGGCCTCGAGCATCCTCGGCCTCCCTGAAAGTAGCAAAGGGGCAGGGGGAGAAGGGGCGGCGGGGCAGAGCAAAAGTGAAAGGCACCAACTTTGACAGTTGCGTACATTACTCGAGACCCAGGCTTTTGTGTGTATATGTCTATAGTTGTTTCCAAAAAAAGTTCTGACTGGGAATGCATTGTCTGTGAGGCTTGCCCGGGAAACAGAGAGTCTCTGGACTGTCCTTGTCGGCTTCCACTTGAGTCCCACGCAGCGCCTCAGCTCTTCGAGGCAGGCGTTAGCCGATGCAACGCGACCTGCAGCTCTCCTCGATAAAGGCAGGAAGACTCTCCTGCGGAAGGGCCGGCTGTGGGAGAAGAGCTGTTTACTGCAGAAGCAGCAAGAGGGAGAAGGTGAAGCGGCGCTAGGAGAGCTGCAGGCAGAGCAGCGACCGCTGGGCCTGTTGGCCTGTGCGGGGAGGCTCGCGACAGTGCAAGGAAGAGCGAGTGGCCCTACAGGCAGAGCGTTACAGAGACCAGAAAGGTCTGTAAACCAGAGGAAGTCACAGCAGTTTTGCTTCCAAACTGTTGTGGAAGCAGGAGGGACGGGAGCTGCGCTCCCCACATCTGGAAGCAGCTCTGCAGACCCCGAGGCTGTGGGGCTGGGTAGGACAGAGCCGCCGGGGCCGAGCAGCGCTTCCTGGAGGTCGGGGAGGGGGGGAGTTGGGGGGGGGCCAGCAAATGCTGCCCGGCCCCCTCGCCTGCCGCGAGTTTCTGCCCCTCCCCACTGGGAGCTTCAGGCCCGGCGCTGCCCCACGCACCCAGCGGTGGCTGCGGCGCGCAGCCGCCTCCCTGCTGTGCCCCGAGCTCGCCGGATGCCCCCGCGGGGCTCGGAGCCGCGGCAGGGCTGCTGCTGCCGCTGCCCGAGCGCCCGCCCACCCGCCTTCCCGGCCGGCACCATGAGTGGGCCTCGGCCCCAGTGACACACCTGTCCCAGAGCCAGGCCCCAGAGAGGCGGCGCTTGGCGCCGGAGCCCGGAGCGCACTTCTGCCCTGGCAGCGCCGAGGCAAGGACAGCCTGGGCTTTTCTCGCCCTGGCACTGCCCCGGGCACACGCAGGCTGTCCAGCCAACCTCCTCCACCTGCCCGGAAAGGGCGAGTCCCGGCCAAGAGCCCTTCGCGCACCCAGAGCTCTCCCCACGGGGGCAGGCGTCTTCTGCCCACGCCTGGCACCCGTTCTCCCAGCTCGGATCAGGACGGAGGCGAGCCGCTGCTGCCAGCGCTCAGCCACACCCAGCAGAGCAGGCAGAGACACCTTGCGGCCGTTGCCCGCATGCCTTTCCCAAGGCAGCGGCGTGGGCGTGGGCGGAGAGGGCGGCACACTGTGCACCTGAGGAAGGAGGGGCTGCAGCTGCTCTTCAGGGTCCACTGTCTCTGGGCCTCTGGGCCCATGGCGTGGGAGAGTGCCAAGCTGCCCAGAGCAGAGACTTGCAGGCTAGCTGGTGCAGCTCCGCAGGAGGAGCAGACGGGGCAGGTGTCTTCTGCGGGCTTGCGCCTTGCACGTCACAAGAGCTGCTTGCATGATCTCCGGGGCAGGTGCTAACTCAGACAGGCCTGTGCTGGCAGGCACCCCCCATTGCTGTGGGCTGAGCTGTGCGCGCCAGCCTACGCTCCCTGCCCCACTTAACCCAGCCTCCATCCCCGGGGAACAGGCAGGGGAAAGGGCAGAAGCTGGGGCAGAAGCTACCACGGCACGGAACATAGCCCAGCATCTCTCCGCACCTCTGATGGCCCACCGACTGTTGAACTACTGCTGCGTTGTCAGGGCAATGAGTCGGAGAAGGCCCGAGCCCCAAGGCCGTGCAGCAGGCTGACTGGTGGCACTGTGCGGGTGCCTCTGTCAGCAGCCGACACTCTAGCAGAGGCCGTTGCTCTGCTGGCCGGCAGCCTCAGCAGGAGCACCTGCAACCCTGCCTGAGCTCTGAGCGCTACAGAAGCGGCTCTGTTCGCCAGGCTCCCCATTTCCCAGCAGGTGCTTGGCGTGCAGCTCCTCCTGCAGCCACAGAAGCCAAGGAGCCCAGGCCACAGCTCGTGCAAACAGCCAGCACGCGCTCCCAAAAGTCAGCCGGACAGAGGCCCCGCTCTCTCCTCCCTGTCTCCAAGCTCCCGCTCCAGGCTTCTGGCCATCTTTCCAGCCCAGCGTGTTCAGCTTCTCTTTCCCCCTGCACACCTGAGCTGCGCGTTTCCTCCCAGAGCTGCGAGCGCAGCCGGGCAGGCAACCTTGCCAGGCACTTCAGTCCTAGCCCAGTTCGCGGGCACCCAAAAGCGGCAGGCAGCTCCGCCACGCCAGACAAGTGTAGCCTGTGCACTGCAGTGCGCCGAGCAGCAGGCCGCAAAGGTTGCCAGCAACATGCACAGCGCGCGCAAAGGGGCGAACCTGAGCGACCTGGGCTTGGTAGCAGAACCCAAATGTGGAGCAAATGACCTCATGCGTGGGTCCCTCGTGGCGACCCGCACAGGCCCTCCATCCCACACCCACAGCTAGGGTCCAGCAGAGCAGCAGCTGCGCGGCTTCTGGGCCACTGGTGGAAATGAGCTGGGAGGGATGTGGCAGGTCGTCGCGCATCGTCGCGCATGGCAGGGTGCCCAAGGGGGCGTGCAGCCAAGGCGGGCAGGAGCTGGGCCCCTTCCGGCAAGCGGGGCCACAAGCAACACCACTGGAGTGACGCAGGCACGCGTCACCTGCCTGCGCTGGAGCCCTCTGCCACTCGAGCCGAGTCTGCCAACCACACCGACGTGTTCCTGCCCCGGAAGCCCTGGGCCAGTCACGCGAGCACTCAGAACAAGCCTCCGTGGGGGAACGGGCATGGCGTGAACGGGGAAATGACGAGGCAGCAATGCAGGAAACAAAAACACAGGCCGTCTCATTAGCGGGGATGGTCTGCATTGGAGATGAGCTTGTCAGGGGACGGTCACCTCTGCAAAGCGGGCCTCTGCGCCTGAGGCAGTGCAGGACCAGGAGAAAAGGCAGCCCGAGTCCTCCCTCTCTCACCCACTTCTCCCGCAGCCTCCTCCTTGGCAAGCAGGCGAGTCTGAAGCAATTTCTTGTTAGACCTCTGGCCTCAGCTGAAGGGAGAGATTACAGCGCTTGCGCTCCCCAAGCATCCATGCTCTGCTGCAGAGGCTGCAGAGGAGCAACTCCTGAGGCAACGCTGGGCTCAGGTGGGCACACGAGGCCCGGCCCCCTCCCCACTCCCCCCCGCCCCCCTCCGTGGACCAGGCAAGAGTGCCTTCACGAGCCTCCTGCCCATGTTTCAGGGCACAGCCCCCCCCTTCTGCAGCCTCATCCCGCCCAGCGTCATCGCTCCAGGCACTGGCCACCTTCTTGCCATGCCCAAAGACCAAGGCCTCACCTCTTCCCCCACCGACACCTGCAGCCCCGGCACTGGCAGGAGTTGCCTGGCCCCAAGCAGCTGCAGCTCCTCACGCCGCCCACGTGCCCCAGCAGCTCCCGCTCTCTCTACTTGTCCCCCGGGCAGTCCCAGGGCCTGAGCACCAGGACTGCCCTGGGAACACGCTGGCACCACGCAGCCCCGGGGAGGCCTGCTGAGAGACAGAACAAACTCAAATCAAATCAGGGACGGCGGGAAGTCGTCCCGGCCCGGCGCCCTCCGCCTCCTCTGCGCCCAGCTCCAGCGCCCCCCGCTGCCCCGCTCCCAGCCACGCAGCCCCGGGCGCTGTCCACTGTGCCGAGAGCAGACAGGGGCCCGGCCACACACAGCGTCCCGCCACTTTGCTGGGGCGCGGCGCGGCGGGCCAGGTTGGGGTTCGCGCACAGCGACAGCGGCGGCTCCCAGGCCCTCACCGTGTCTCCCAGGGCGCACTAATACAGCGCGGCGTCCCGCCGCTGTGCCCGGGCGAGGCGCAGGGCGCCACACTGGCGCTCTGCCGCCGTGAGCACGGGGGCCCGCGCCGCTTTTTCTCCGCCTCCCACACCCGTTGCTATCAGCTGCGGCCATCGGTGCGGGCGCTGCCGCGACCAGGAGGACGTTTGGCGCCCCTGCACGTTGGCGTGTGAGCAGGCGGGGATGGTGCGGGTGCCGGCGGCCTCGCTGGCCTCTGCCGACGGCTCCTGCTGCACCTGGGCTGCCTGCTGCCGCCGCCCCTGCCGAGAGAGAGAGAGGGGAGAAGAAAGTCACGTCAACAAGCGCTTGCCTGTCCCCAAGGGAGGGGTGGGCTGAAAGGAAGGCTGAAGAGAGGAAGGCTCGCAACGAGGAAAGGCTGGAGTGGGGTGGGCACAGTTGCCTCGGTAGGTGCAGGCAGCGCGGAGGAGCAAGGGAGACGTGAGAGCTGGCTGCTCGACAGCACGGCTGGGGAGAGGAGGTGCGCGAAGGAGCCGTTGGGCCAGAAGCGAGGCCCAACGCTTGGGCGGCCCCGAGGGCTGCGCAGCCCGCGGTGCTTCTCCCGGGCCACAGCCTCGGTCCCCCGCCGCCACCAGCCCCACGCTCCCACGAGCGCCGTGGTGAGCGCCGGCAGCCCGGCGAGCCGGCACGGCCGCATCGCAACGCCATGCCTCACCTCGCCCGGCATGGCCCCGCGTCATTTCGCCCTGCCACCCGCGCCGACTCTCTGCTGCGGTGCCGGCGCCTCCTCTCGGCTGCCGCCGCCGCCGCCGCCAGCTCGGTCCCCGGGGCTGCGCCCTGGCCCCGGCGCCACTCTCAGCCTCGGCCTCGGCCTCGGCCTCGGCCTCGTCCGCGCCGGGGCCAGGGCCGGAGGTGCGCCGGGGCCAGGGCGGCGGTGCGCTGCGGAGGGGGGGTGAGAGCGGCGGGAGCGGGGCGCTCACCCGGAGGTGGCGGCTGCGTGCCAGGCCCCGCGCTCCTGGGCTCGCGAACGAGCCCGGCGGCCGCGGCCATGGCCCGCACACGGGCTCAGGCGTGCCTTGCCGTGCCGTGCCGGGTGGAGAGGAGACAGCACGGCGGCGGTGGGCAGGGTCGCGGCAGGTGGCAGAGGCGGGGACGAGCACAAAGCGGAGCGCCACGAGCCGCGGTGGCGGTGGCGGGGGGGGGGGAGCCAGCGGTCGCAGAGCTCCTCAATCCCGGCAGCAGCCACGGCTTATGTGCGGCCGCACGGGAATAGCGCAGCCCAAAACGACACCAGCCCTTGCCAGGGGCCCGCAGGCGGCTGCTGCTGCCCGTGGAGCTGCGGCCGCCGGCCGAGAGGCCCGTGACAAGCTGGCAACAGCGGCCCCGGGAAAGGCGGCTGCGAGTGGCAGCGAGACGGAGCCGCCGCGCAGCTGCGGGGTTTCAACGGCGACCGGCCCGCAGCGCCCCTCCGCCTGCAGGAGGGTGCGCAGGGGGCTGCCCCGGCGCGGGCACCTTGGCCTCGAGCATCCTCGGCCTCCCTGAAAGTAGCAAAGGGGCAGGGGGAGAAGGGGCGGCGGGGCAGAGCAAAAGTGAAAGGCACCAACTTTGACAGTTGCGTACATTACTCGAGACCCAGGCTTTTGTGTGTATATGTCTATAGTTGTTTCCAAAAAAAGTTCTGACTGGGAATGCATTGTCTGTGAGGCTTGCCCGGGAAACAGAGAGTCTCTGGACTGTCCTTGTCGGCTTCCACTTGAGTCCCACGCAGCGCCTCAGCTCTTCGAGGCAGGCGTTAGCCGATGCAACGCGACCTGCAGCTCTCCTCGATAAAGGCAGGAAGACTCTCCTGCGGAAGGGCCGGCTGTGGGAGAAGAGCTGTTTACTGCAGAAGCAGCAAGAGGGAGAAGGTGAAGCGGCGCTAGGAGAGCTGCAGGCAGAGCAGCGACCGCTGGGCCTGTTGGCCTGTGCGGGGAGGCTCGCGACAGTGCAAGGAAGAGCGAGTGGCCCTACAGGCAGAGCGTTACAGAGACCAGAAAGGTCTGTAAACCAGAGGAAGTCACAGCAGTTTTGCTTCCAAACTGTTGTGGAAGCAGGAGGGACGGGAGCTGCGCTCCCCACATCTGGAAGCAGCTCTGCAGACCCCGAGGCTGTGGGGCTGGGTAGGACAGAGCCGCCGGGGCCGAGCAGCGCTTCCTGGAGGTCGGGGAGGGGGGGAGTTGGGGGGGGCCAGCAAATGCTGCCCGGCCCCCTCGCCTGCCGCGAGTTTCTGCCCCTCCCCACTGGGAGCTTCAGGCCCGGCGCTGCCCCACGCACCCAGCGGTGGCTGCGGCGCGCAGCCGCCTCCCTGCTGTGCCCCGAGCTCGCCGGATGCCCCCGCGGGGCTCGGAGCCGCGGCAGGGCTGCTGCTGCCGCTGCCCGAGCGCCCGCCCACCCGCCTTCCCGGCCGGCACCATGAGTGGGCCTCGGCCCCAGTGACACACCTGTCCCAGAGCCAGGCCCCAGAGAGGCGGCGCTTGGCGCCGGAGCCCGGAGCGCACTTCTGCCCTGGCAGCGCCGAGGCAAGGACAGCCTGGGCTTTTCTCGCCCTGGCACTGCCCCGGGCACACGCAGGCTGTCCGGCCAACCTCCTCCACCTGCCCGGAAAGGGCGAGTCCCGGCCAAGAGCCCTTCGCGCACCCAGAGCTCTCCCCACGGGGGCAGGCGTCTTCTGCCCACGCCTGGCACCCGTTCTCCCAGCTCGGATCAGGACGGAGGCGAGCCGCTGCTGCCAGCGCTCAGCCACACCCAGCAGAGCAGGCAGAGACACCTTGCGGCCGTTGCCCGCATGCCTTTCCCAAGGCAGCGGCGTGGGCGTGGGCGGAGAGGGCGGCACACTGTGCACCTGAGGAAGGAGGGGCTGCAGCTGCTCTTCAGGGTCCACTGTCTCTGGGCCTCTGGGCCCATGGCGTGGGAGAGTGCCAAGCTGCCCAGAGCAGAGACTTGCAGGCTAGCTGGTGCAGCTCCGCAGGAGGAGCAGACGGGGCAGGTGTCTTCTGCGGGCTTGCGCCTTGCACGTCACAAGAGCTGCTTGCATGATCTCCGGGGCAGGTGCTAACTCAGACAGGCCTGTGCTGGCAGGCACCCCCCATTGCTGTGGGCTGAGCTGTGCGCGCCAGCCTACGCTCCCTGCCCCACTTAACCCAGCCTCCATCCCCGGGGAACAGGCAGGGGAAAGGGCAGAAGCTGGGGCAGAAGCTACCACGGCACGGAACATAGCCCAGCATCTCTCCGCACCTCTGATGGCCCACCGACTGTTGAACTACTGCTGCGTTGTCAGGGCAATGAGTCGGAGAAGGCCCGAGCCCCAAGGCCGTGCAGCAGGCTGACTGGTGGCACTGTGCGGGTGCCTCTGTCAGCAGCCGACACTCTAGCAGAGGCCGTTGCTCTGCTGGCCGGCAGCCTCAGCAGGAGCACCTGCAACCCTGCCTGAGCTCTGAGCGCTACAGAAGCGGCTCTGTTCGCCAGGCTCCCCATTTCCCAGCAGGTGCTTGGCGTGCAGCTCCTCCTGCAGCCACAGAAGCCAAGGAGCCCAGGCCACAGCTCGTGCAAACAGCCAGCACGCGCTCCCAAAAGTCAGCCGGACAGAGGCCCCGCTCTCTCCTCCCTGTCTCCAAGCTCCCGCTCCAGGCTTCTGGCCATCTTTCCAGCCCAGCGTGTTCAGCTTCTCTTTCCCCCTGCACACCTGAGCTGCGCGTTTCCTCCCAGAGCTGCGAGCGCAGCCGGGCAGGCAACCTTGCCAGGCACTTCAGTCCTAGCCCAGTTCGCGGGCACCCAAAAGCGGCAGGCAGCTCCGCCACGCCAGACAAGTGTAGCCTGTGCACTGCAGTGCGCCGAGCAGCAGGCCGCAAAGGTTGCCAGCAACATGCACAGCGCGCGCAAAGGGGCGAACCTGAGCGACCTGGGCTTGGTAGCAGAACCCAAATGTGGAGCAAATGACCTCATGCGTGGGTCCCTCGTGGCGACCCGCACAGGCCCTCCATCCCACACCCACAGCTAGGGTCCAGCAGAGCAGCAGCTGCGCGGCTTCTGGGCCACTGGTGGAAATGAGCTGGGAGGGATGTGGCAGGTCGTCGCGCATCGTCGCGCATGGCAGGGTGCCCAAGGGGGCGTGCAGCCAAGGCGGGCAGGAGCTGGGCCCCTTCCGGCAAGCGGGGCCACAAGCAACACCACTGGAGTGACGCAGGCACGCGTCACCTGCCTGCGCTGGAGCCCTCTGCCACTCGAGCCGAGTCTGCCAACCACACCGACGTGTTCCTGCCCCGGAAGCCCTGGGCCAGTCACGCGAGCACTCAGAACAAGCCTCCGTGGGGGAACGGGCATGGCGTGAACGGGGAAATGACGAGGCAGCAATGCAGGAAACAAAAACACAGGCCGTCTCATTAGCGGGGATGGTCTGCATTGGAGATGAGCTTGTCAGGGGACGGTCACCTCTGCAAAGCGGGCCTCTGCGCCTGAGGCAGTGCAGGACCAGGAGAAAAGGCAGCCCGAGTCCTCCCTCTCTCACCCACTTCTCCCGCAGCCTCCTCCTTGGCAAGCAGGCGAGTCTGAAGCAATTTCTTGTTAGACCTCTGGCCTCAGCTGAAGGGAGAGATTACAGCGCTTGCGCTCCCCAAGCATCCATGCTCTGCTGCAGAGGCTGCAGAGGAGCAACTCCTGAGGCAACGCTGGGCTCAGGTGGGCACACGAGGCCCGGCCCCCTCCCCACTCCCCCCCGCCCCCCTCCGTGGACCAGGCAAGAGTGCCTTCACGAGCCTCCTGCCCATGTTTCAGGGCACAGCCCCCCCCTTCTGCAGCCTCATCCCGCCCAGCGTCATCGCTCCAGGCACTGGCCACCTTCTTGCCATGCCCAAAGACCAAGGCCTCACCTCTTCCCCCACCGACACCTGCAGCCCCGGCACTGGCAGGAGTTGCCTGGCCCCAAGCAGCTGCAGCTCCTCACGCCGCCCACGTGCCCCAGCAGCTCCCGCTCTCTCTACTTGTCCCCCGGGCAGTCCCAGGGCCTGAGCACCAGGACTGCCCTGGGAACACGCTGGCACCATGCAGCCCCGGGGAGGCCTGCTGAGAGACAGAACAAACTCAAATCAAATCAGGGACGGCGGGAAGTCGTCCCGGCCCGGCGCCCTCCGCCTCCTCTGCGCCCAGCTCCAGCGCCCCCCGCTGCCCCGCTCCCAGCCACGCAGCCCCGGGCGCTGTCCACTGTGCCGAGAGCAGACAGGGGCCCGGCCACACACAGCGTCCCACCACTTTGCTGGGGCGCGGTGCGGCGGGCCAGGTTGGGGTTCGCGCACAGCGACAGCGGCGGCTCCCAGGCCCTCACCGTGTCTCCCAGGGCGCACTAATACAGCGCGGCGTCCCGCCGCTGTGCCCGGGCGAGGCGCAGGGCGCCACACTGGCGCTCTGCCGCCGTGAGCACGGGGGCCCGCGCCGCTTTTTCTCCGCCTCCCACACCCGTTGCTATCAGCTGCGGCCATCGGTGCGGGCGCTGCCGCGACCAGGAGGACGTTTGGCGCCCCTGCACGTTGGCGTGTGAGCAGGCGGGGATGGTGCGGGTGCCGGCGGCCTCGCTGGCCTCTGCCGACGGCTCCTGCTGCACCTGGGCTGCCTGCTGCCGCCGCCCCTGCCGAGAGAGAGAGAGGGGAGAAGAAAGTCACGTCAACAAGCGCTTGCCTGTCCCCAAGGGAGGGGTGGGCTGAAAGGAAGGCTGAAGAGAGGAAGGCTCGCAACGAGGAAAGGCTGGAGTGGGGTGGGCACAGTTGCCTCGGTAGGTGCAGGCAGCGCGGAGGAGCAAGGGAGACGTGAGAGCTGGCTGCTCGACAGCACGGCTGGGGAGAGGAGGTGCGCGAAGGAGCCGTTGGGCCAGAAGCGAGGCCCAACGCTTGGGCGGCCCCGAGGGCTGCGCAGCCCGCGGTGCTTCTCCCGGGCCACAGCCTCGGTCCCCCGCCGCCACCAGCCCCACGCTCCCACGAGCGCCGTGGTGAGCGCCGGCAGCCCGGCGAGCCGGCACGGCCGCATCGCAACGCCATGCCTCACCTCGCCTGGCATGGCCCCGCGTCATTTCGCCCTGCCACCCGCGCCGACTCTCTGCTGCGGTGCCGGCGCCTCCTCTCGGCTGCCGCCGCCGCCGCCGCCAGCTCGGTCCCCGGGGCTGCGCCCTGGCCCCGGCGCCACTCTCAGCCTCGGCCTCGGCCTCGGCCTCGTCCGCGCCGGGGCCAGGGCCGGAGGTGCGCCGGGGCCAGGGCGGCGGTGCGCTGCGGAGGGGAGGTGAGAGCGGCGGGAGCGGGGCGCTCACCCGGAGGTGGCGGCTGCGTGCCAGGCCCCGCGCTCCTGGGCTCGCGAACGAGCCCGGCGGCCGCGGCCATGGCCCGCACACAGGCTCAGGCGTGCCTTGCCTTGCCGTGCCGGGTGGAGAGGAGACAGCACGGCGGCGGTGGGCAGGGTCGCGGCAGGTGGCAGAGGCGGGGACGAGCACAAAGCGGAGCGCCACGAGCCGCGGTGGCGGTGGCGGGGGGGGGGGGGAGCCAGCGGTCGCAGAGCTCCTCAATCCCGGCAGCAGCCACGGCTTATGTGCGGCCGCACGGGAATAGCGCAGCCCAAAACGACACCAGCCCTTGCCAGGGGCCCGCAGGCGGCTGCTGCTGCCCGTGGAGCTGCGGCCGCCGGCCGAGAGGCCCGTGACAAGCTGGCAACAGCGGCCCCGGGAAAGGCGGCTGCGAGTGGCAGCGAGACGGAGCCGCCGCGCAGCTGCGGGGTTTCAACGGCGACCGGCCCGCAGCGCCCCTCCGCCTGCAGGAGGGTGCGCAGGGGGCTGCCCCGGCGCGGGCACCTTGGCCTCGAGCATCCTCGGCCTCCCTGAAAGTAGCAAAGGGGCAGGGGGAGAAGGGGCGGCGGGGCAGAGCAAAAGTGAAAGGCACCAACTTTGACAGTTGCGTACATTACTCGAGACCCAGGCTTTTGTGTGTATATGTCTATAGTTGTTTCCAAAAAAAGTTCTGACTGGGAATGCATTGTCTGTGAGGCTTGCCCGGGAAACAGAGAGTCTCTGGACTGTCCTTGTCGGCTTCCACTTGAGTCCCACGCAGCGCCTCAGCTCTTCGAGGCAGGCGTTAGCCGATGCAACGCGACCTGCAGCTCTCCTCGATAAAGGCAGGAAGACTCTCCTGCGGAAGGGCCGGCTGTGGGAGAAGAGCTGTTTACTGCAGAAGCAGCAAGAGGGAGAAGGTGAAGCGGCGCTAGGAGAGCTGCAGGCAGAGCAGCGACCGCTGGGCCTGTTGGCCTGTGCGGGGAGGCTCGCGACAGTGCAAGGAAGAGCGAGTGGCCCTACAGGCAGAGCGTTACAGAGACCAGAAAGGTCTGTAAACCAGAGGAAGTCACAGCAGTTTTGCTTCCAAACTGTTGTGGAAGCAGGAGGGACGGGAGCTGCGCTCCCCACATCTGGAAGCAGCTCTGCAGACCCCGAGGCTGTGGGGCTGGGTAGGACAGAGCCGCCGGGGCCGAGCAGCGCTTCCTGGAGGTCGGGGAGGGGGGGAGTTGGGGGGGGGCCAGCAAATGCTGCCCGGCCCCCTCGCCTGCCGCGAGTTTCTGCCCCTCCCCACTGGGAGCTTCAGGCCCGGCGCTGCCCCACGCACCCAGCGGTGGCTGCGGCGCGCAGCCGCCTCCCTGCTGTGCCCCGAGCTCGCCGGATGCCCCCGCGGGGCTCGGAGCCGCGGCAGGGCTGCTGCTGCCGCTGCCCGAGCGCCCGCCCACCCGCCTTCCCGGCCGGCACCATGAGTGGGCCTCGGCCCCAGTGACACACCTGTCCCAGAGCCAGGCCCCAGAGAGGCGGCGCTTGGCGCCGGAGCCCGGAGCGCACTTCTGCCCTGGCAGCGCCGAGGCAAGGACAGCCTGGGCTTTTCTCGCCCTGGCACTGCCCCGGGCACACGCAGGCTGTCCAGCCAACCTCCTCCACCTGCCCGGAAAGGGCGAGTCCCGGCCAAGAGCCCTTCGCGCACCCAGAGCTCTCCCCACGGGGGCAGGCGTCTTCTGCCCACGCCTGGCACCCGTTCTCCCAGCTCGGATCAGGACGGAGGCGAGCCGCTGCTGCCAGCGCTCAGCCACACCCAGCAGAGCAGGCAGAGACACCTTGCGGCCGTTGCCCGCATGCCTTTCCCAAGGCAGCGGCGTGGGCGTGGGCGGAGAGGGCGGCACACTGTGCACCTGAGGAAGGAGGGGCTGCAGCTGCTCTTCAGGGTCCACTGTCTCTGGGCCTCTGGGCCCATGGCGTGGGAGAGTGCCAAGCTGCCCAGAGCAGAGACTTGCAGGCTAGCTGGTGCAGCTCCGCAGGAGGAGCAGACGGGGCAGGTGTCTTCTGCGGGCTTGCGCCTTGCACGTCACAAGAGCTGCTTGCATGATCTCCGGGGCAGGTGCTAACTCAGACAGGCCTGTGCTGGCAGGCACCCCCCATTGCTGTGGGCTGAGCTGTGCGCGCCAGCCTACGCTCCCTGCCCCACTTAACCCAGCCTCCATCCCCGGGGAACAGGCAGGGGAAAGGGCAGAAGCTGGGGCAGAAGCTACCACGGCACGGAACATAGCCCAGCATCTCTCCGCACCTCTGATGGCCCACCGACTGTTGAACTACTGCTGCGTTGTCAGGGCAATGAGTCGGAGAAGGCCCGAGCCCCAAGGCCGTGCAGCAGGCTGACTGGTGGCACTGTGCGGGTGCCTCTGTCAGCAGCCGACACTCTAGCAGAGGCCGTTGCTCTGCTGGCCGGCAGCCTCAGCAGGAGCACCTGCAACCCTGCCTGAGCTCTGAGCGCTACAGAAGCGGCTCTGTTCGCCAGGCTCCCCATTTCCCAGCAGGTGCTTGGCGTGCAGCTCCTCCTGCAGCCACAGAAGCCAAGGAGCCCAGGCCACAGCTCGTGCAAACAGCCAGCACGCGCTCCCAAAAGTCAGCCGGACAGAGGCCCCGCTCTCTCCTCCCTGTCTCCAAGCTCCCGCTCCAGGCTTCTGGCCATCTTTCCAGCCCAGCGTGTTCAGCTTCTCTTTCCCCCTGCACACCTGAGCTGCGCGTTTCCTCCCAGAGCTGCGAGCGCAGCCGGGCAGGCAACCTTGCCAGGCACTTCAGTCCTAGCCCAGTTCGCGGGCACCCAAAAGCGGCAGGCAGCTCCGCCACGCCAGACAAGTGTAGCCTGTGCACTGCAGTGCGCCGAGCAGCAGGCCGCAAAGGTTGCCAGCAACATGCACAGCGCGCGCAAAGGGGCGAACCTGAGCGACCTGGGCTTGGTAGCAGAACCCAAATGTGGAGCAAATGACCTCATGCGTGGGTCCCTCGTGGCGACCCGCACAGGCCCTCCATCCCACACCCACAGCTAGGGTCCAGCAGAGCAGCAGCTGCGCGGCTTCTGGGCCACTGGTGGAAATGAGCTGGGAGGGATGTGGCAGGTCGTCGCGCATCGTCGCGCATGGCAGGGTGCCCAAGGGGGCGTGCAGCCAAGGCGGGCAGGAGCTGGGCCCCTTCCGGCAAGCGGGGCCACAAGCAACACCACTGGAGTGACGCAGGCACGCGTCACCTGCCTGCGCTGGAGCCCTCTGCCACTCGAGCCGAGTCTGCCAACCACACCGACGTGTTCCTGCCCCGGAAGCCCTGGGCCAGTCACGCGAGCACTCAGAACAAGCCTCCGTGGGGGAACGGGCATGGCGTGAACGGGGAAATGACGAGGCAGCAATGCAGGAAACAAAAACACAGGCCGTCTCATTAGCGGGGATGGTCTGCATTGGAGATGAGCTTGTCAGGGGACGGTCACCTCTGCAAAGCGGGCCTCTGCGCCTGAGGCAGTGCAGGACCAGGAGAAAAGGCAGCCCGAGTCCTCCCTCTCTCACCCACTTCTCCCGCAGCCTCCTCCTTGGCAAGCAGGCGAGTCTGAAGCAATTTCTTGTTAGACCTCTGGCCTCAGCTGAAGGGAGAGATTACAGCGCTTGCGCTCCCCAAGCATCCATGCTCTGCTGCAGAGGCTGCAGAGGAGCAACTCCTGAGGCAACGCTGGGCTCAGGTGGGCACACGAGGCCCGGCCCCCTCCCCACTCCCCCCCGCCCCCCTCCGTGGACCAGGCAAGAGTGCCTTCACGAGCCTCCTGCCCATGTTTCAGGGCACAGCCCCCCCCTTCTGCAGCCTCATCCCGCCCAGCGTCATCGCTCCAGGCACTGGCCACCTTCTTGCCATGCCCAAAGACCAAGGCCTCACCTCTTCCCCCACCGACACCTGCAGCCCCGGCACTGGCAGGAGTTGCCTGGCCCCAAGCAGCTGCAGCTCCTCACGCCGCCCACGTGCCCCAGCAGCTCCCGCTCTCTCTACTTGTCCCCCGGGCAGTCCCAGGGCCTGAGCACCAGGACTGCCCTGGGAACACGCTGGCACCATGCAGCCCCGGGGAGGCCTGCTGAGAGACAGAACAAACTCAAATCAAATCAGGGACGGCGGGAAGTCGTCCCGGCCCGGCGCCCTCCGCCTCCTCTGCGCCCAGCTCCAGCGCCCCCCGCTGCCCCGCTCCCAGCCACGCAGCCCCGGGCGCTGTCCACTGTGCCGAGAGCAGACAGGGGCCCGGCCACACACAGCGTCCCGCCACTTTGCTGGGGCGCGGCGCGGCGGGCCAGGTTGGGGTTCGCGCACAGCGACAGCGGCGGCTCCCAGGCCCTCACCGTGTCTCCCAGGGCGCACTAATACAGCGCGGCGTCCCGCCGCTGTGCCCGGGCGAGGCGCAGGGCGCCACACTGGCGCTCTGCCGCCGTGAGCACGGGGGCCCGCGCCGCTTTTTCTCCGCCTCCCACACCCGTTGCTATCAGCTGCGGCCATCGGTGCGGGCGCTGCCGCGACCAGGAGGACGTTTGGCGCCCCTGCACGTTGGCGTGTGAGCAGGCGGGGATGGTGCGGGTGCCGGCGGCCTCGCTGGCCTCTGCCGACGGCTCCTGCTGCACCTGGGCTGCCTGCTGCCGCCGCCCCTGCCGAGAGAGAGAGAGGGGAGAAGAAAGTCACGTCAACAAGCGCTTGCCTGTCCCCAAGGGAGGGGTGGGCTGAAAGGAAGGCTGAAGAGAGGAAGGCTCGCAACGAGGAAAGGCTGGAGTGGGGTGGGCACAGTTGCCTCGGTAGGTGCAGGCAGCGCGGAGGAGCAAGGGAGACGTGAGAGCTGGCTGCTCGACAGCACGGCTGGGGAGAGGAGGTGCGCGAAGGAGCCGTTGGGCCAGAAGCGAGGCCCAACGCTTGGGCGGCCCCGAGGGCTGCGCAGCCCGCGGTGCTTCTCCCGGGCCACAGCCTCGGTCCCCCGCCGCCACCAGCCCCACGCTCCCACGAGCGCCGTGGTGAGCGCCGGCAGCCCGGCGAGCCGGCACGGCCGCATCGCAACGCCATGCCTCACCTCGCCTGGCATGGCCCCGCGTCATTTCGCCCTGCCGCCCGCGCCGACTCTCTGCTGCGGTGCCGGCGCCTCCTCTCGGCTGCCGCCGCCGCCGCCGCCAGCTCGGTCCCCGGGGCTGCGCCCTGGCCCCGGCGCCACTCTCAGCCTCGGCCTCGGCCTCGGCCTCGGCCTCGTCCGCGCCGGGGCCAGGGCCGGAGGTGCGCCGGGGCCAGGGCGGCGGTGCGCTGCGGAGGGGAGGTGAGAGCGGCGGGAGCGGGGCGCTCACCCGGAGGTGGCGGCTGCGTGCCAGGCCCCGCGCTCCTGGGCTCGCGAACGAGCCCGGCGGCCGCGGCCATGGCCCGCACACAGGCTCAGGCGTGCCTTGCCTTGCCGTGCCGGGTGGAGAGGAGACAGCACGGCAGCGGTGGGCAGGGTCGCGGCAGGTGGCAGAGGCGGGGACGAGCACAAAGCGGAGCGCCACGAGCCGCGGTGGCGGTGGCGGGGGGGGGGGGGAGCCAGCGGTCGCAGAGCTCCTCAATCCCGGCAGCAGCCACGGCTTATGTGCGGCCGCACGGGAATAGCGCAGCCCAAAACGACACCAGCCCTTGCCAGGGGCCCGCAGGCGGCTGCTGCTGCCCGTGGAGCTGCGGCCGCCGGCCGAGAGGCCCGTGACAAGCTGGCAACAGCGGCCCCGGGAAAGGCGGCTGCGAGTGGCAGCGAGACGGAGCCGCCGCGCAGCTGCGGGGTTTCAACGGCGACCGGCCCGCAGCGCCCCTCCGCCTGCAGGAGGGTGCGCAGGGGGCTGCCCCGGCGCGGGCACCTTGGCCTCGAGCATCCTCGGCCTCCCTGAAAGTAGCAAAGGGGCAGGGGGAGAAGGGGCGGCGGGGCAGAGCAAAAGTGAAAGGCACCAACTTTGACAGTTGCGTACATTACTCGAGACCCAGGCTTTTGTGTGTATATGTCTATAGTTGTTTCCAAAAAAAGTTCTGACTGGGAATGCATTGTCTGTGAGGCTTGCCCGGGAAACAGAGAGTCTCTGGACTGTCCTTGTCGGCTTCCACTTGAGTCCCACGCAGCGCCTCAGCTCTTCGAGGCAGGCGTTAGCCGATGCAACGCGACCTGCAGCTCTCCTCGATAAAGGCAGGAAGACTCTCCTGCGGAAGGGCCGGCTGTGGGAGAAGAGCTGTTTACTGCAGAAGCAGCAAGAGGGAGAAGGTGAAGCGGCGCTAGGAGAGCTGCAGGCAGAGCAGCGACCGCTGGGCCTGTTGGCCTGTGCGGGGAGGCTCGCGACAGTGCAAGGAAGAGCGAGTGGCCCTACAGGCAGAGCGTTACAGAGACCAGAAAGGTCTGTAAACCAGAGGAAGTCACAGCAGTTTTGCTTCCAAACTGTTGTGGAAGCAGGAGGGACGGGAGCTGCGCTCCCCACATCTGGAAGCAGCTCTGCAGACCCCGAGGCTGTGGGGCTGGGTAGGACAGAGCCGCCGGGGCCGAGCAGCGCTTCCTGGAGGTCGGGGAGGGGGGGAGTTGGGGGGGGGCCAGCAAATGCTGCCCGGCCCCCTCGCCTGCCGCGAGTTTCTGCCCCTCCCCACTGGGAGCTTCAGGCCCGGCGCTGCCCCACGCACCCAGCGGTGGCTGCGGCGCGCAGCCGCCTCCCTGCTGTGCCCCGAGCTCGCCGGATGCCCCCGCGGGGCTCGGAGCCGCGGCAGGGCTGCTGCTGCCGCTGCCCGAGCGCCCGCCCACCCGCCTTCCCGGCCGGCACCATGAGTGGGCCTCGGCCCCAGTGACACACCTGTCCCAGAGCCAGGCCCCAGAGAGGCGGCGCTTGGCGCCGGAGCCCGGAGCGCACTTCTGCCCTGGCAGCGCCGAGGCAAGGACAGCCTGGGCTTTTCTCGCCCTGGCACTGCCCCGGGCACACGCAGGCTGTCCAGCCAACCTCCTCCACCTGCCCGGAAAGGGCGAGTCCCGGCCAAGAGCCCTTCGCGCACCCAGAGCTCTCCCCACGGGGGCAGGCGTCTTCTGCCCACGCCTGGCACCCGTTCTCCCAGCTCGGATCAGGACGGAGGCGAGCCGCTGCTGCCAGCGCTCAGCCACACCCAGCAGAGCAGGCAGAGACACCTTGCGGCCGTTGCCCGCATGCCTTTCCCAAGGCAGCGGCGTGGGCGTGGGCGGAGAGGGCGGCACACTGTGCACCTGAGGAAGGAGGGGCTGCAGCTGCTCTTCAGGGTCCACTGTCTCTGGGCCTCTGGGCCCATGGCGTGGGAGAGTGCCAAGCTGCCCAGAGCAGAGACTTGCAGGCTAGCTGGTGCAGCTCCGCAGGAGGAGCAGACGGGGCAGGTGTCTTCTGCGGGCTTGCGCCTTGCACGTCACAAGAGCTGCTTGCATGATCTCCGGGGCAGGTGCTAACTCAGACAGGCCTGTGCTGGCAGGCACCCCCCATTGCTGTGGGCTGAGCTGTGCGCGCCAGCCTACGCTCCCTGCCCCACTTAACCCAGCCTCCATCCCCGGGGAACAGGCAGGGGAAAGGGCAGAAGCTGGGGCAGAAGCTACCACGGCACGGAACATAGCCCAGCATCTCTCCGCACCTCTGATGGCCCACCGACTGTTGAACTACTGCTGCGTTGTCAGGGCAATGAGTCGGAGAAGGCCCGAGCCCCAAGGCCGTGCAGCAGGCTGACTGGTGGCACTGTGCGGGTGCCTCTGTCAGCAGCCGACACTCTAGCAGAGGCCGTTGCTCTGCTGGCCGGCAGCCTCAGCAGGAGCACCTGCAACCCTGCCTGAGCTCTGAGCGCTACAGAAGCGGCTCTGTTCGCCAGGCTCCCCATTTCCCAGCAGGTGCTTGGCGTGCAGCTCCTCCTGCAGCCACAGAAGCCAAGGAGCCCAGGCCACAGCTCGTGCAAACAGCCAGCACGCGCTCCCAAAAGTCAGCCGGACAGAGGCCCCGCTCTCTCCTCCCTGTCTCCAAGCTCCCGCTCCAGGCTTCTGGCCATCTTTCCAGCCCAGCGTGTTCAGCTTCTCTTTCCCCCTGCACACCTGAGCTGCGCGTTTCCTCCCAGAGCTGCGAGCGCAGCCGGGCAGGCAACCTTGCCAGGCACTTCAGTCCTAGCCCAGTTCGCGGGCACCCAAAAGCGGCAGGCAGCTCCGCCACGCCAGACAAGTGTAGCCTGTGCACTGCAGTGCGCCGAGCAGCAGGCCGCAAAGGTTGCCAGCAACATGCACAGCGCGCGCAAAGGGGCGAACCTGAGCGACCTGGGCTTGGTAGCAGAACCCAAATGTGGAGCAAATGACCTCATGCGTGGGTCCCTCGTGGCGACCCGCACAGGCCCTCCATCCCACACCCACAGCTAGGGTCCAGCAGAGCAGCAGCTGCGCGGCTTCTGGGCCACTGGTGGAAATGAGCTGGGAGGGATGTGGCAGGTCGTCGCGCATCGTCGCGCATGGCAGGGTGCCCAAGGGGGCGTGCAGCCAAGGCGGGCAGGAGCTGGGCCCCTTCCGGCAAGCGGGGCCACAAGCAACACCACTGGAGTGACGCAGGCACGCGTCACCTGCCTGCGCTGGAGCCCTCTGCCACTCGAGCCGAGTCTGCCAACCACACCGACGTGTTCCTGCCCCGGAAGCCCTGGGCCAGTCACGCGAGCACTCAGAACAAGCCTCCGTGGGGGAACGGGCATGGCGTGAACGGGGAAATGACGAGGCAGCAATGCAGGAAACAAAAACACAGGCCGTCTCATTAGCGGGGATGGTCTGCATTGGAGATGAGCTTGTCAGGGGACGGTCACCTCTGCAAAGCGGGCCTCTGCGCCTGAGGCAGTGCAGGACCAGGAGAAAAGGCAGCCCGAGTCCTCCCTCTCTCACCCACTTCTCCCGCAGCCTCCTCCTTGGCAAGCAGGCGAGTCTGAAGCAATTTCTTGTTAGACCTCTGGCCTCAGCTGAAGGGAGAGATTACAGCGCTTGCGCTCCCCAAGCATCCATGCTCTGCTGCAGAGGCTGCAGAGGAGCAACTCCTGAGGCAACGCTGGGCTCAGGTGGGCACACGAGGCCCGGCCCCCTCCCCACTCCCCCCCGCCCCCCTCCGTGGACCAGGCAAGAGTGCCTTCACGAGCCTCCTGCCCATGTTTCAGGGCACAGCCCCCCCCTTCTGCAGCCTCATCCCGCCCAGCGTCATCGCTCCAGGCACTGGCCACCTTCTTGCCATGCCCAAAGACCAAGGCCTCACCTCTTCCCCCACCGACACCTGCAGCCCCGGCACTGGCAGGAGTTGCCTGGCCCCAAGCAGCTGCAGCTCCTCACGCCGCCCACGTGCCCCAGCAGCTCCCGCTCTCTCTACTTGTCCCCCGGGCAGTCCCAGGGCCTGAGCACCAGGACTGCCCTGGGAACACGCTGGCACCACGCAGCCCCGGGGAGGCCTGCTGAGAGACAGAACAAACTCAAATCAAATCAGGGACGGCGGGAAGTCGTCCCGGCCCGGCGCCCTCCGCCTCCTCTGCGCCCAGCTCCAGCGCCCCCCGCTGCCCCGCTCCCAGCCACGCAGCCCCGGGCGCTGTCCACTGTGCCGAGAGCAGACAGGGGCCCGGCCACACACAGCGTCCCGCCACTTTGCTGGGGCGCGGCGCGGCGGGCCAGGTTGGGGTTCGCGCACAGCGACAGCGGCGGCTCCCAGGCCCTCACCGTGTCTCCCAGGGCGCACTAATACAGCGCGGCGTCCCGCCGCTGTGCCCGGGCGAGGCGCAGGGCACCACACTGGCGCTCTGCCGCCGTGAGCACGGGGGCCCGCGCCGCTTTTTCTCCGCCTCCCACACCCGTTGCTATCAGCTGCGGCCATCGGTGCGGGCGCTGCCGCGACCAGGAGGACGTTTGGCGCCCCTGCACGTTGGCGTGTGAGCAGGCGGGGATGGTGCGGGTGCCGGCGGCCTCGCTGGCCTCTGCCGACGGCTCCTGCTGCACCTGGGCTGCCTGCTGCCGCCGCCCCTGCCGAGAGAGAGAGAGGGGAGAAGAAAGTCACGTCAACAAGCGCTTGCCTGTCCCCAAGGGAGGGGTGGGCTGAAAGGAAGGCTGAAGAGAGGAAGGCTCGCAACGAGGAAAGGCTGGAGTGGGGTGGGCACAGTTGCCTCGGTAGGTGCAGGCAGCGCGGAGGAGCAAGGGAGACGTGAGAGCTGGCTGCTCGACAGCACGGCTGGGGAGAGGAGGTGCGCGAAGGAGCCGTTGGGCCAGAAGCGAGGCCCAACGCTTGGGCGGCCCCGAGGGCTGCGCAGCCCGCGGTGCTTCTCCCGGGCCACAGCCTCGGTCCCCCGCCGCCACCAGCCCCACGCTCCCACGAGCGCCGTGGTGAGCGCCGGCAGCCCGGCGAGCCGGCACGGCCGCATCGCAACGCCATGCCTCACCTCGCCTGGCATGGCCCCGCGTCATTTCGCCCTGCCGCCCGCGCCGACTCTCTGCTGCGGTGCCGGCGCCTCCTCTCGGCTGCCGCCGCCGCCGCCGCCAGCTCGGTCCCCGGGGCTGCGCCCTGGCCCCGGCGCCACTCTCAGCCTCGGCCTCGGCCTCGTCCGCGCCGGGGCCAGGGCCGGAGGTGCGCCGGGGCCAGGGCGGCGGTGCGCTGCGGAGGGGGGGTGAGAGCGGCGGGAGCGGGGCGCTCACCCGGAGGTGGCGGCTGCGTGCCAGGCCCCGCGCTCCTGGGCTCGCGAACGAGCCCGGCGGCCGCGGCCATGGCCCGCACACGGGCTCAGGCGTGCCTTGCCTTGCCGTGCCGGGTGGAGAGGAGACAGCACGGCGGCGGTGGGCAGGGTCGCGGCAGGTGGCAGAGGCGGGGACGAGCACAAAGCGGAGCGCCACGAGCCGCGGTGGCGGTGGCGGGGGGGGGGAGCCAGCGGTCGCAGAGCTCCTCAATCCCGGCAGCAGCCACGGCTTATGTGCGGCCGCACGGGAATAGCGCAGCCCAAAACGACACCAGCCCTTGCCAGGGGCCCGCAGGCGGCTGCTGCTGCCCGTGGAGCTGCGGCCGCCGGCCGAGAGGCCCGTGACAAGCTGGCAACAGTGGCCCCGGGAAAGGCGGCTGCGAGTGGCAGCGAGACGGAGCCGCCGCGCAGCTGCGGGGTTTCAACGGCGACCGGCCCGCAGCGCCCCTCCGCCTGCAGGAGGGTGCGCAGGGGGCTGCCCCGGCGCGGGCACCTTGGCCTCGAGCATCCTCGGCCTCCCTGAAAGTAGCAAAGGGGCAGGGGGAGAAGGGGCGGCGGGGCAGAGCAAAAGTGAAAGGCACCAACTTTGACAGTTGCGTACATTACTCGAGACCCAGGCTTTTGTGTGTATATGTCTATAGTTGTTTCCAAAAAAAGTTCTGACTGGGAATGCATTGTCTGTGAGGCTTGCCCGGGAAACAGAGAGTCTCTGGACTGTCCTTGTCGGCTTCCACTTGAGTCCCACGCAGCGCCTCAGCTCTTCGAGGCAGGCGTTAGCCGATGCAACGCGACCTGCAGCTCTCCTCGATAAAGGCAGGAAGACTCTCCTGCGGAAGGGCCGGCTGTGGGAGAAGAGCTGTTTACTGCAGAAGCAGCAAGAGGGAGAAGGTGAAGCGGCGCTAGGAGAGCTGCAGGCAGAGCAGCGACCGCTGGGCCTGTTGGCCTGTGCGGGGAGGCTCGCGACAGTGCAAGGAAGAGCGAGTGGCCCTACAGGCAGAGCGTTACAGAGACCAGAAAGGTCTGTAAACCAGAGGAAGTCACAGCAGTTTTGCTTCCAAACTGTTGTGGAAGCAGGAGGGACGGGAGCTGCGCTCCCCACATCTGGAAGCAGCTCTGCAGACCCCGAGGCTGTGGGGCTGGGTAGGACAGAGCCGCCGGGGCCGAGCAGCGCTTCCTGGAGGTCGGGGAGGGGGGGAGTTGGGGGGGGCCAGCAAATGCTGCCCGGCCCCCTCGCCTGCCGCGAGTTTCTGCCCCTCCCCACTGGGAGCTTCAGGCCCGGCGCTGCCCCACGCACCCAGCGGTGGCTGCGGCGCGCAGCCGCCTCCCTGCTGTGCCCCGAGCTCGCCGGATGCCCCCGCGGGGCTCGGAGCCGCGGCAGGGCTGCTGCTGCCGCTGCCCGAGCGCCCGCCCACCCGCCTTCCCGGCCGGCACCATGAGTGGGCCTCGGCCCCAGTGACACACCTGTCCCAGAGCCAGGCCCCAGAGAGGCGGCGCTTGGCGCCGGAGCCCGGAGCGCACTTCTGCCCTGGCAGCGCCGAGGCAAGGACAGCCTGGGCTTTTCTCGCCCTGGCACTGCCCCGGGCACACGCAGGCTGTCCAGCCAACCTCCTCCACCTGCCCGGAAAGGGCGAGTCCCGGCCAAGAGCCCTTCGCGCACCCAGAGCTCTCCCCACGGGGGCAGGCGTCTTCTGCCCACGCCTGGCACCCGTTCTCCCAGCTCGGATCAGGACGGAGGCGAGCCGCTGCTGCCAGCGCTCAGCCACACCCAGCAGAGCAGGCAGAGACACCTTGCGGCCGTTGCCCGCATGCCTTTCCCAAGGCAGCGGCGTGGGCGTGGGCGGAGAGGGCGGCACACTGTGCACCTGAGGAAGGAGGGGCTGCAGCTGCTCTTCAGGGTCCACTGTCTCTGGGCCTCTGGGCCCATGGCGTGGGAGAGTGCCAAGCTGCCCAGAGCAGAGACTTGCAGGCTAGCTGGTGCAGCTCCGCAGGAGGAGCAGACGGGGCAGGTGTCTTCTGCGGGCTTGCGCCTTGCACGTCACAAGAGCTGCTTGCATGATCTCCGGGGCAGGTGCTAACTCAGACAGGCCTGTGCTGGCAGGCACCCCCATTGCTGTGGGCTGAGCTGTGCGCGCCAGCCTACGCTCCCTGCCCCACTTAACCCAGCCTCCATCCCCGGGGAACAGGCAGGGGAAAGGGCAGAAGCTGGGGCAGAAGCTACCACGGCACGGAACATAGCCCAGCATCTCTCCGCACCTCTGATGGCCCACCGACTGTTGAACTACTGCTGCGTTGTCAGGGCAATGAGTCGGAGAAGGCCCGAGCCCCAAGGCCGTGCAGCAGGCTGACTGGTGGCACTGTGCGGGTGCCTCTGTCAGCAGCCGACACTCTAGCAGAGGCCGTTGCTCTGCTGGCCGGCAGCCTCAGCAGGAGCACCTGCAACCCTGCCTGAGCTCTGAGCGCTACAGAAGCGGCTCTGTTCGCCAGGCTCCCCATTTCCCAGCAGGTGCTTGGCGTGCAGCTCCTCCTGCAGCCACAGAAGCCAAGGAGCCCAGGCCACAGCTCGTGCAAACAGCCAGCACGCGCTCCCAAAAGTCAGCCGGACAGAGGCCCCGCTCTCTCCTCCCTGTCTCCAAGCTCCCGCTCCAGGCTTCTGGCCATCTTTCCAGCCCAGCGTGTTCAGCTTCTCTTTCCCCCTGCACACCTGAGCTGCGCGTTTCCTCCCAGAGCTGCGAGCGCAGCCGGGCAGGCAACCTTGCCAGGCACTTCAGTCCTAGCCCAGTTCGCGGGCACCCAAAAGCGGCAGGCAGCTCCGCCACGCCAGACAAGTGTAGCCTGTGCACTGCAGTGCGCCGAGCAGCAGGCCGCAAAGGTTGCCAGCAACATGCACAGCGCGCGCAAAGGGGCGAACCTGAGCGACCTGGGCTTGGTAGCAGAACCCAAATGTGGAGCAAATGACCTCATGCGTGGGTCCCTCGTGGCGACCCGCACAGGCCCTCCATCCCACACCCACAGCTAGGGTCCAGCAGAGCAGCAGCTGCGCGGCTTCTGGGCCACTGGTGGAAATGAGCTGGGAGGGATGTGGCAGGTCGTCGCGCATCGTCGCGCATGGCAGGGTGCCCAAGGGGGCGTGCAGCCAAGGCGGGCAGGAGCTGGGCCCCTTCCGGCAAGCGGGGCCACAAGCAACACCACTGGAGTGACGCAGGCACGCGTCACCTGCCTGCGCTGGAGCCCTCTGCCACTCGAGCCGAGTCTGCCAACCACACCGACGTGTTCCTGCCCCGGAAGCCCTGGGCCAGTCACGCGAGCACTCAGAACAAGCCTCCGTGGGGGAACGGGCATGGCGTGAACGGGGAAATGACGAGGCAGCAATGCAGGAAACAAAAACACAGGCCGTCTCATTAGCGGGGATGGTCTGCATTGGAGATGAGCTTGTCAGGGGACGGTCACCTCTGCAAAGCGGGCCTCTGCGCCTGAGGCAGTGCAGGACCAGGAGAAAAGGCAGCCCGAGTCCTCCCTCTCTCACCCACTTCTCCCGCAGCCTCCTCCTTGGCAAGCAGGCGAGTCTGAAGCAATTTCTTGTTAGACCTCTGGCCTCAGCTGAAGGGAGAGATTACAGCGCTTGCGCTCCCCAAGCATCCATGCTCTGCTGCAGAGGCTGCAGAGGAGCAACTCCTGAGGCAACGCTGGGCTCAGGTGGGCACACGAGGCCCGGCCCCCTCCCCACTCCCCCCCGCCCCCCTCCGTGGACCAGGCAAGAGTGCCTTCACGAGCCTCCTGCCCATGTTTCAGGGCACAGCCCCCCCCCTTCTGCAGCCTCATCCCGCCCAGCGTCATCGCTCCAGGCACTGGCCACCTTCTTGCCATGCCCAAAGACCAAGGCCTCACCTCTTCCCCCACCGACACCTGCAGCCCCGGCACTGGCAGGAGTTGCCTGGCCCCAAGCAGCTGCAGCTCCTCACGCCGCCCACGTGCCCCAGCAGCTCCCGCTCTCTCTACTTGTCCCCCGGGCAGTCCCAGGGCCTGAGCACCAGGACTGCCCTGGGAACACGCTGGCACCACGCAGCCCCGGGGAGGCCTGCTGAGAGACAGAACAAACTCAAATCAAATCAGGGACGGCGGGAAGTCGTCCCGGCCCGGCGCCCTCCGCCTCCTCTGCGCCCAGCTCCAGCGCCCCCCGCTGCCCCGCTCCCAGCCACGCAGCCCCGGGCGCTGTCCACTGTGCCGAGAGCAGACAGGGGCCCGGCCACACACAGCGTCCCGCCACTTTGCTGGGGCGCGGCGCGGCGGGCCAGGTTGGGGTTCGCGCACAGCGACAGCGGCGGCTCCCAGGCCCTCACCGTGTCTCCCAGGGCGCACTAATACAGCGCGGCGTCCCGCCGCTGTGCCCGGGCGAGGCGCAGGGCGCCACACTGGCGCTCTGCCGCCGTGAGCACGGGGGCCCGCGCCGCTTTTTCTCCGCCTCCCACACCCGTTGCTATCAGCTGCGGCCATCGGTGCGGGCGCTGCCGCGACCAGGAGGACGTTTGGCGCCCCTGCACGTTGGCGTGTGAGCAGGCGGGGATGGTGCGGGTGCCGGCGGCCTCGCTGGCCTCTGCCGACGGCTCCTGCTGCACCTGGGCTGCCTGCTGCCGCCGCCCCTGCCGAGAGAGAGAGAGGGGAGAAGAAAGTCACGTCAACAAGCGCTTGCCTGTCCCCAAGGGAGGGGTGGGCTGAAAGGAAGGCTGAAGAGAGGAAGGCTCGCAACGAGGAAAGGCTGGAGTGGGGTGGGCACAGTTGCCTCGGTAGGTGCAGGCAGCGCGGAGGAGCAAGGGAGACGTGAGAGCTGGCTGCTCGACAGCACGGCTGGGGAGAGGAGGTGCGCGAAGGAGCCGTTGGGCCAGAAGCGAGGCCCAACGCTTGGGCGGCCCCGAGGGCTGCGCAGCCCGCGGTGCTTCTCCCGGGCCACAGCCTCGGTCCCCCGCCGCCACCAGCCCCACGCTCCCACGAGCGCCGTGGTGAGCGCCGGCAGCCCGGCGAGCCGGCACGGCCGCATCGCAACGCCATGCCTCACCTCGCCTGGCATGGCCCCGCGTCATTTCGCCCTGCCGCCCGCGCCGACTCTCTGCTGCGGTGCCGGCGCCTCCTCTCGGCTGCCGCCGCCGCCGCCGCCAGCTCGGTCCCCGGGGCTGCGCCCTGGCCCCGGCGCCACTCTCAGCCTCGGCCTCGGCCTCGGCCTCGGCCTCGGCCTCGGCCTCGTCCGCGCTGGGGCCAGGGCCGGAGGTGCGCCGGGGCCAGGGCGGCGGTGCGCTGCGGAGGGGAGGTGAGAGCGGCGGGAGCGGGGCGCTCACCCGGAGGTGGCGGCTGCGTGCCAGGCCCCGCGCTCCTGGGCTCGCGAACGAGCCCGGCGGCCGCGGCCATGGCCCGCACACAGGCTCAGGCGTGCCTTGCCTTGCCGTGCCGGGTGGAGAGGAGACAGCACGGCGGCGGTGGGCAGGGTCGCGGCAGGTGGCAGAGGCGGGGACGAGCACAAAGCGGAGCGCCACGAGCCGCGGTGGCGGTGGCGGGGGGGGGGGGGGAGCCAGCGGTCGCAGAGCTCCTCAATCCCGGCAGCAGCCACGGCTTATGTGCGGCCGCACGGGAATAGCGCAGCCCAAAACGACACCAGCCCTTGCCAGGGGCCCGCAGGCGGCTGCTGCTGCCCGTGGAGCTGCGGCCGCCGGCCGAGAGGCCCGTGACAAGCTGGCAACAGCGGCCCCGGGAAAGGCGGCTGCGAGTGGCAGCGAGACGGAGCCGCCGCGCAGCTGCGGGGTTTCAACGGCGACCGGCCCGCAGCGCCCCTCCGCCTGCAGGAGGGTGCGCAGGGGGCTGCCCCGGCGCGGGCACCTTGGCCTCGAGCATCCTCGGCCTCCCTGAAAGTAGCAAAGGGGCAGGGGGAGAAGGGGCGGCGGGGCAGAGCAAAAGTGAAAGGCACCAACTTTGACAGTTGCGTACATTACTCGAGACCCAGGCTTTTGTGTGTATATGTCTATAGTTGTTTCCAAAAAAAGTTCTGACTGGGAATGCATTGTCTGTGAGGCTTGCCCGGGAAACAGAGAGTCTCTGGACTGTCCTTGTCGGCTTCCACTTGAGTCCCACGCAGCGCCTCAGCTCTTCGAGGCAGGCGTTAGCCGATGCAACGCGACCTGCAGCTCTCCTCGATAAAGGCAGGAAGACTCTCCTGCGGAAGGGCCGGCTGTGGGAGAAGAGCTGTTTACTGCAGAAGCAGCAAGAGGGAGAAGGTGAAGCGGCGCTAGGAGAGCTGCAGGCAGAGCAGCGACCGCTGGGCCTGTTGGCCTGTGCGGGGAGGCTCGCGACAGTGCAAGGAAGAGCGAGTGGCCCTACAGGCAGAGCGTTACAGAGACCAGAAAGGTCTGTAAACCAGAGGAAGTCACAGCAGTTTTGCTTCCAAACTGTTGTGGAAGCAGGAGGGACGGGAGCTGCGCTCCCCACATCTGGAAGCAGCTCTGCAGACCCCGAGGCTGTGGGGCTGGGTAGGACAGAGCCGCCGGGGCCGAGCAGCGCTTCCTGGAGGTCGGGGAGGGGGGGAGTTGGGGGGGGGCCAGCAAATGCTGCCCGGCCCCCTCGCCTGCCGCGAGTTTCTGCCCCTCCCCACTGGGAGCTTCAGGCCCGGCGCTGCCCCACGCACCCAGCGGTGGCTGCGGCGCGCAGCCGCCTCCCTGCTGTGCCCCGAGCTCGCCGGATGCCCCCGCGGGGCTCGGAGCCGCGGCAGGGCTGCTGCTGCCGCTGCCCGAGCGCCCGCCCACCCGCCTTCCCGGCCGGCACCATGAGTGGGCCTCGGCCCCAGTGACACACCTGTCCCAGAGCCAGGCCCCAGAGAGGCGGCGCTTGGCGCCGGAGCCCGGAGCGCACTTCTGCCCTGGCAGCGCCGAGGCAAGGACAGCCTGGGCTTTTCTCGCCCTGGCACTGCCCCGGGCACACGCAGGCTGTCCAGCCAACCTCCTCCACCTGCCCGGAAAGGGCGAGTCCCGGCCAAGAGCCCTTCGCGCACCCAGAGCTCTCCCCACGGGGGCAGGCGTCTTCTGCCCACGCCTGGCACCCGTTCTCCCAGCTCGGATCAGGACGGAGGCGAGCCGCTGCTGCCAGCGCTCAGCCACACCCAGCAGAGCAGGCAGAGACACCTTGCGGCCGTTGCCCGCATGCCTTTCCCAAGGCAGCGGCGTGGGCGTGGGCGGAGAGGGCGGCACACTGTGCACCTGAGGAAGGAGGGGCTGCAGCTGCTCTTCAGGGTCCACTGTCTCTGGGCCTCTGGGCCCATGGCGTGGGAGAGTGCCAAGCTGCCCAGAGCAGAGACTTGCAGGCTAGCTGGTGCAGCTCCGCAGGAGGAGCAGACGGGGCAGGTGTCTTCTGCGGGCTTGCGCCTTGCACGTCACAAGAGCTGCTTGCATGATCTCCGGGGCAGGTGCTAACTCAGACAGGCCTGTGCTGGCAGGCACCCCCCATTGCTGTGGGCTGAGCTGTGCGCGCCAGCCTACGCTCCCTGCCCCACTTAACCCAGCCTCCATCCCCGGGGAACAGGCAGGGGAAAGGGCAGAAGCTGGGGCAGAAGCTACCACGGCACGGAACATAGCCCAGCATCTCTCCGCACCTCTGATGGCCCACCGACTGTTGAACTACTGCTGCGTTGTCAGGGCAATGAGTCGGAGAAGGCCCGAGCCCCAAGGCCGTGCAGCAGGCTGACTGGTGGCACTGTGCGGGTGCCTCTGTCAGCAGCCGACACTCTAGCAGAGGCCGTTGCTCTGCTGGCCGGCAGCCTCAGCAGGAGCACCTGCAACCCTGCCTGAGCTCTGAGCGCTACAGAAGCGGCTCTGTTCGCCAGGCTCCCCATTTCCCAGCAGGTGCTTGGCGTGCAGCTCCTCCTGCAGCCACAGAAGCCAAGGAGCCCAGGCCACAGCTCGTGCAAACAGCCAGCACGCGCTCCCAAAAGTCAGCCGGACAGAGGCCCCGCTCTCTCCTCCCTGTCTCCAAGCTCCCGCTCCAGGCTTCTGGCCATCTTTCCAGCCCAGCGTGTTCAGCTTCTCTTTCCCCCTGCACACCTGAGCTGCGCGTTTCCTCCCAGAGCTGCGAGCGCAGCCGGGCAGGCAACCTTGCCAGGCACTTCAGTCCTAGCCCAGTTCGCGGGCACCCAAAAGCGGCAGGCAGCTCCGCCACGCCAGACAAGTGTAGCCTGTGCACTGCAGTGCGCCGAGCAGCAGGCCGCAAAGGTTGCCAGCAACATGCACAGCGCGCGCAAAGGGGCGAACCTGAGCGACCTGGGCTTGGTAGCAGAACCCAAATGTGGAGCAAATGACCTCATGCGTGGGTCCCTCGTGGCGACCCGCACAGGCCCTCCATCCCACACCCACAGCTAGGGTCCAGCAGAGCAGCAGCTGCGCGGCTTCTGGGCCACTGGTGGAAATGAGCTGGGAGGGATGTGGCAGGTCGTCGCGCATCGTCGCGCATGGCAGGGTGCCCAAGGGGGCGTGCAGCCAAGGCGGGCAGGAGCTGGGCCCCTTCCGGCAAGCGGGGCCACAAGCAACACCACTGGAGTGACGCAGGCACGCGTCACCTGCCTGCGCTGGAGCCCTCTGCCACTCGAGCCGAGTCTGCCAACCACACCGACGTGTTCCTGCCCCGGAAGCCCTGGGCCAGTCACGCGAGCACTCAGAACAAGCCTCCGTGGGGGAACGGGCATGGCGTGAACGGGGAAATGACGAGGCAGCAATGCAGGAAACAAAAACACAGGCCGTCTCATTAGCGGGGATGGTCTGCATTGGAGATGAGCTTGTCAGGGGACGGTCACCTCTGCAAAGCGGGCCTCTGCGCCTGAGGCAGTGCAGGACCAGGAGAAAAGGCAGCCCGAGTCCTCCCTCTCTCACCCACTTCTCCCGCAGCCTCCTCCTTGGCAAGCAGGCGAGTCTGAAGCAATTTCTTGTTAGACCTCTGGCCTCAGCTGAAGGGAGAGATTACAGCGCTTGCGCTCCCCAAGCATCCATGCTCTGCTGCAGAGGCTGCAGAGGAGCAACTCCTGAGGCAACGCTGGGCTCAGGTGGGCACACGAGGCCCGGCCCCCTCCCCACTCCCCCCCGCCCCCCTCCGTGGACCAGGCAAGAGTGCCTTCACGAGCCTCCTGCCCATGTTTCAGGGCACAGCCCCCCCCCTTCTGCAGCCTCATCCCGCCCAGCGTCATCGCTCCAGGCACTGGCCACCTTCTTGCCATGCCCAAAGACCAAGGCCTCACCTCTTCCCCCACCGACACCTGCAGCCCCGGCACTGGCAGGAGTTGCCTGGCCCCAAGCAGCTGCAGCTCCTCACGCCGCCCACGTGCCCCAGCAGCTCCCGCTCTCTCTACTTGTCCCCCGGGCAGTCCCAGGGCCTGAGCACCAGGACTGCCCTGGGAACACGCTGGCACCACGCAGCCCCGGGGAGGCCTGCTGAGAGACAGAACAAACTCAAATCAAATCAGGGACGGCGGGAAGTCGTCCCGGCCCGGCGCCCTCCGCCTCCTCTGCGCCCAGCTCCAGCGCCCCCCGCTGCCCCGCTCCCAGCCACGCAGCCCCGGGCGCTGTCCACTGTGCCGAGAGCAGACAGGGGCCCGGCCACACACAGCGTCCCGCCACTTTGCTGGGGCGCGGCGCGGCGGGCCAGGTTGGGGTTCGCGCACAGCGACAGCGGCGGCTCCCAGGCCCTCACCGTGTCTCCCAGGGCGCACTAATACAGCGCGGCGTCCCGCCGCTGTGCCCGGGCGAGGCGCAGGGCGCCACACTGGCGCTCTGCCGCCGTGAGCACGGGGGCCCGCGCCGCTTTTTCTCCGCCTCCCACACCCGTTGCTATCAGCTGCGGCCATCGGTGCGGGCGCTGCCGCGACCAGGAGGACGTTTGGCGCCCCTGCACGTTGGCGTGTGAGCAGGCGGGGATGGTGCGGGTGCCGGCGGCCTCGCTGGCCTCTGCCGACGGCTCCTGCTGCACCTGGGCTGCCTGCTGCCGCCGCCCCTGCCGAGAGAGAGAGAGGGGAGAAGAAAGTCACGTCAACAAGCGCTTGCCTGTCCCCAAGGGAGGGGTGGGCTGAAAGGAAGGCTGAAGAGAGGAAGGCTCGCAACGAGGAAAGGCTGGAGTGGGGTGGGCACAGTTGCCTCGGTAGGTGCAGGCAGCGCGGAGGAGCAAGGGAGACGTGAGAGCTGGCTGCTCGACAGCACGGCTGGGGAGAGGAGGTGCGCGAAGGAGCCGTTGGGCCAGAAGCGAGGCCCAACGCTTGGGCGGCCCCGAGGGCTGCGCAGCCCGCGGTGCTTCTCCCGGGCCACAGCCTCGGTCCCCCGCCGCCACCAGCCCCACGCTCCCACGAGCGCCGTGGTGAGCGCCGGCAGCCCGGCGAGCCGGCACGGCCGCATCGCAACGCCATGCCTCACCTCGCCTGGCATGGCCCCGCGTCATTTCGCCCTGCCGCCCGCGCCGACTCTCTGCTGCGGTGCCGGCGCCTCCTCTCGGCTGCCGCCGCCGCCGCCGCCAGCTCGGTCCCCGGGGCTGCGCCCTGGCCCCGGCGCCACTCTCAGCCTCGGCCTCGGCCTCGGCCTCGGCCTCGTCCGCGCCGGGGCCAGGGCCGGAGGTGCGCCGGGGCCAGGGCGGCGGTGCGCTGCGGAGGGGAGGTGAGAGCGGCGGGAGCGGGGCGCTCACCCGGAGGTGGCGGCTGCGTGCCAGGCCCCGCGCTCCTGGGCTCGCGAACGAGCCCGGCGGCCGCGGCCATGGCCCGCACACAGGCTCAGGCGTGCCTTGCCTTGCCGTGCCGGGTGGAGAGGAGACAGCACGGCGGCGGTGGGCAGGGTCGCGGCAGGTGGCAGAGGCGGGGACGAGCACAAAGCGGAGCGCCACGAGCCGCGGTGGCGGTGGCGGGGGGGGGGGGGAGCCAGCGGTCGCAGAGCTCCTCAATCCCGGCAGCAGCCACGGCTTATGTGCGGCCGCACGGGAATAGCGCAGCCCAAAACGACACCAGCCCTTGCCAGGGGCCCGCAGGCGGCTGCTGCTGCCCGTGGAGCTGCGGCCGCCGGCCGAGAGGCCCGTGACAAGCTGGCAACAGCGGCCCCGGGAAAGGCGGCTGCGAGTGGCAGCGAGACGGAGCCGCCGCGCAGCTGCGGGGTTTCAACGGCGACCGGCCCGCAGCGCCCCTCCGCCTGCAGGAGGGTGCGCAGGGGGCTGCCCCGGCGCGGGCACCTTGGCCTCGAGCATCCTCGGCCTCCCTGAAAGTAGCAAAGGGGCAGGGGGAGAAGGGGCGGCGGGGCAGAGCAAAAGTGAAAGGCACCAACTTTGACAGTTGCGTACATTACTCGAGACCCAGGCTTTTGTGTGTATATGTCTATAGTTGTTTCCAAAAAAAGTTCTGACTGGGAATGCATTGTCTGTGAGGCTTGCCCGGGAAACAGAGAGTCTCTGGACTGTCCTTGTCGGCTTCCACTTGAGTCCCACGCAGCGCCTCAGCTCTTCGAGGCAGGCGTTAGCCGATGCAACGCGACCTGCAGCTCTCCTCGATAAAGGCAGGAAGACTCTCCTGCGGAAGGGCCGGCTGTGGGAGAAGAGCTGTTTACTGCAGAAGCAGCAAGAGGGAGAAGGTGAAGCGGCGCTAGGAGAGCTGCAGGCAGAGCAGCGACCGCTGGGCCTGTTGGCCTGTGCGGGGAGGCTCGCGACAGTGCAAGGAAGAGCGAGTGGCCCTACAGGCAGAGCGTTACAGAGACCAGAAAGGTCTGTAAACCAGAGGAAGTCACAGCAGTTTTGCTTCCAAACTGTTGTGGAAGCAGGAGGGACGGGAGCTGCGCTCCCCACATCTGGAAGCAGCTCTGCAGACCCCGAGGCTGTGGGGCTGGGTAGGACAGAGCCGCCGGGGCCGAGCAGCGCTTCCTGGAGGTCGGGGAGGGGGGGAGTTGGGGGGGGCCAGCAAATGCTGCCCGGCCCCCTCGCCTGCCGCGAGTTTCTGCCCCTCCCCACTGGGAGCTTCAGGCCCGGCGCTGCCCCACGCACCCAGCGGTGGCTGCGGCGCGCAGCCGCCTCCCTGCTGTGCCCCGAGCTCGCCGGATGCCCCCGCGGGGCTCGGAGCCGCGGCAGGGCTGCTGCTGCCGCTGCCCGAGCGCCCGCCCACCCGCCTTCCCGGCCGGCACCATGAGTGGGCCTCGGCCCCAGTGACACACCTGTCCCAGAGCCAGGCCCCAGAGAGGCGGCGCTTGGCGCCGGAGCCCGGAGCGCACTTCTGCCCTGGCAGCGCCGAGGCAAGGACAGCCTGGGCTTTTCTCGCCCTGGCACTGCCCCGGGCACACGCAGGCTGTCCAGCCAACCTCCTCCACCTGCCCGGAAAGGGCGAGTCCCGGCCAAGAGCCCTTCGCGCACCCAGAGCTCTCCCCACGGGGGCAGGCGTCTTCTGCCCACGCCTGGCACCCGTTCTCCCAGCTCGGATCAGGACGGAGGCGAGCCGCTGCTGCCAGCGCTCAGCCACACCCAGCAGAGCAGGCAGAGACACCTTGCGGCCGTTGCCCGCATGCCTTTCCCAAGGCAGCGGCGTGGGCGTGGGCGGAGAGGGCGGCACACTGTGCACCTGAGGAAGGAGGGGCTGCAGCTGCTCTTCAGGGTCCACTGTCTCTGGGCCTCTGGGCCCATGGCGTGGGAGAGTGCCAAGCTGCCCAGAGCAGAGACTTGCAGGCTAGCTGGTGCAGCTCCGCAGGAGGAGCAGACGGGGCAGGTGTCTTCTGCGGGCTTGCGCCTTGCACGTCACAAGAGCTGCTTGCATGATCTCCGGGGCAGGTGCTAACTCAGACAGGCCTGTGCTGGCAGGCACCCCCCATTGCTGTGGGCTGAGCTGTGCGCGCCAGCCTACGCTCCCTGCCCCACTTAACCCAGCCTCCATCCCCGGGGAACAGGCAGGGGAAAGGGCAGAAGCTGGGGCAGAAGCTACCACGGCACGGAACATAGCCCAGCATCTCTCCGCACCTCTGATGGCCCACCGACTGTTGAACTACTGCTGCGTTGTCAGGGCAATGAGTCGGAGAAGGCCCGAGCCCCAAGGCCGTGCAGCAGGCTGACTGGTGGCACTGTGCGGGTGCCTCTGTCAGCAGCCGACACTCTAGCAGAGGCCGTTGCTCTGCTGGCCGGCAGCCTCAGCAGGAGCACCTGCAACCCTGCCTGAGCTCTGAGCGCTACAGAAGCGGCTCTGTTCGCCAGGCTCCCCATTTCCCAGCAGGTGCTTGGCGTGCAGCTCCTCCTGCAGCCACAGAAGCCAAGGAGCCCAGGCCACAGCTCGTGCAAACAGCCAGCACGCGCTCCCAAAAGTCAGCCGGACAGAGGCCCCGCTCTCTCCTCCCTGTCTCCAAGCTCCCGCTCCAGGCTTCTGGCCATCTTTCCAGCCCAGCGTGTTCAGCTTCTCTTTCCCCCTGCACACCTGAGCTGCGCGTTTCCTCCCAGAGCTGCGAGCGCAGCCGGGCAGGCAACCTTGCCAGGCACTTCAGTCCTAGCCCAGTTCGCGGGCACCCAAAAGCGGCAGGCAGCTCCGCCACGCCAGACAAGTGTAGCCTGTGCACTGCAGTGCGCCGAGCAGCAGGCCGCAAAGGTTGCCAGCAACATGCACAGCGCGCGCAAAGGGGCGAACCTGAGCGACCTGGGCTTGGTAGCAGAACCCAAATGTGGAGCAAATGACCTCATGCGTGGGTCCCTCGTGGCGACCCGCACAGGCCCTCCATCCCACACCCACAGCTAGGGTCCAGCAGAGCAGCAGCTGCGCGGCTTCTGGGCCACTGGTGGAAATGAGCTGGGAGGGATGTGGCAGGTCGTCGCGCATCGTCGCGCATGGCAGGGTGCCCAAGGGGGCGTGCAGCCAAGGCGGGCAGGAGCTGGGCCCCTTCCGGCAAGCGGGGCCACAAGCAACACCACTGGAGTGACGCAGGCACGCGTCACCTGCCTGCGCTGGAGCCCTCTGCCACTCGAGCCGAGTCTGCCAACCACACCGACGTGTTCCTGCCCCGGAAGCCCTGGGCCAGTCACGCGAGCACTCAGAACAAGCCTCCGTGGGGGAACGGGCATGGCGTGAACGGGGAAATGACGAGGCAGCAATGCAGGAAACAAAAACACAGGCCGTCTCATTAGCGGGGATGGTCTGCATTGGAGATGAGCTTGTCAGGGGACGGTCACCTCTGCAAAGCGGGCCTCTGCGCCTGAGGCAGTGCAGGACCAGGAGAAAAGGCAGCCCGAGTCCTCCCTCTCTCACCCACTTCTCCCGCAGCCTCCTCCTTGGCAAGCAGGCGAGTCTGAAGCAATTTCTTGTTAGACCTCTGGCCTCAGCTGAAGGGAGAGATTACAGCGCTTGCGCTCCCCAAGCATCCATGCTCTGCTGCAGAGGCTGCAGAGGAGCAACTCCTGAGGCAACGCTGGGCTCAGGTGGGCACACGAGGCCCGGCCCCCTCCCCACTCCCCCCCGCCCCCCTCCGTGGACCAGGCAAGAGTGCCTTCACGAGCCTCCTGCCCATGTTTCAGGGCACAGCCCCCCCTTCTGCAGCCTCATCCCGCCCAGCGTCATCGCTCCAGGCACTGGCCACCTTCTTGCCATGCCCAAAGACCAAGGCCTCACCTCTTCCCCCACCGACACCTGCAGCCCCGGCACTGGCAGGAGTTGCCTGGCCCCAAGCAGCTGCAGCTCCTCACGCCGCCCACGTGCCCCAGCAGCTCCCGCTCTCTCTACTTGTCCCCCGGGCAGTCCCAGGGCCTGAGCACCAGGACTGCCCTGGGAACACGCTGGCACCACGCAGCCCCGGGGAGGCCTGCTGAGAGACAGAACAAACTCAAATCAAATCAGGGACGGCGGGAAGTCGTCCCGGCCCGGCGCCCTCCGCCTCCTCTGCGCCCAGCTCCAGCGCCCCCCGCTGCCCCGCTCCCAGCCACGCAGCCCCGGGCGCTGTCCACTGTGCCGAGAGCAGACAGGGGCCCGGCCACACACAGCGTCCCGCCACTTTGCTGGGGCGCGGTGCGGCGGGCCAGGTTGGGGTTCACGCACAGCGACAGCGGCGGCTCCCAGGCCCTCACCGTGTCTCCCAGGGCGCACTAATACAGCGCGGCGTCCCGCCGCTGTGCCCGGGCGAGGCGCAGGGCGCCACACTGGCGCTCTGCCGCCGTGAGCACGGGGGCCCGCGCCGCTTTTTCTCCGCCTCCCACACCCGTTGCTATCAGCTGCGGCCATCGGTGCGGGCGCTGCCGCGACCAGGAGGACGTTTGGCGCCCCTGCACGTTGGCGTGTGAGCAGGCGGGGATGGTGCGGGTGCCGGCGGCCTCGCTGGCCTCTGCCGACGGCTCCTGCTGCACCTGGGCTGCCTGCTGCCGCCGCCCCTGCCGAGAGAGAGAGGGGAGAAGAAAGTCACGTCAACAAGCGCTTGCCTGTCCCCAAGGGAGGGGTGGGCTGAAAGGAAGGCTGAAGAGAGGAAGGCTCGCAACGAGGAAAGGCTGGAGTGGGGTGGGCACAGTTGCCTCGGTAGGTGCAGGCAGCGCGGAGGAGCAAGGGAGACGTGAGAGCTGGCTGCTCGACAGCACGGCTGGGGAGAGGAGGTGCGCGAAGGAGCCGTTGGGCCAGAAGCGAGGCCCAACGCTTGGGCGGCCCCGAGGGCTGCGCAGCCCGCGGTGCTTCTCCCGGGCCACAGCCTCGGTCCCCCGCCGCCACCAGCCCCACGCTCCCACGAGCGCCGTGGTGAGCGCCGGCAGCCCGGCGAGCCGGCACGGCCGCATCGCAACGCCATGCCTCACCTCGCCTGGCATGGCCCCGCGTCATTTCGCCCTGCCACCCGCGCCGACTCTCTGCTGCGGTGCCGGCGCCTCCTCTCGGCTGCCGCCGCCGCCGCCGCCAGCTCGGTCCCCGGGGCTGCGCCCTGGCCCCGGCGCCACTCTCAGCCTCGGCCTCGGCCTCGGCCTCGGCCTCGTCCGCGCCGGGGCCGGAGGTGCGCCGGGGCCAGGGCGGCGGTGCGCTGCGGAGGGGGGGTGAGAGCGGCGGGAGCGGGGCGCTCACCCGGAGGTGGCGGCTGCGTGCCAGGCCCCGCGCTCCTGGGCTCGCGAACGAGCCCGGCGGCCGCGGCCATGGCCCGCACACGGGCTCAGGCGTGCCTTGCCTTGCCGTGCCGGGTGGAGAGGAGACAGCACGGCGGCGGTGGGCAGGGTCGCGGCAGGTGGCAGAGGCGGGGACGAGCACAAAGCGGAGCGCCACGAGCCGCGGTGGCGGTGGCGGGGGGGGGGAGCCAGCGGTCGCAGAGCTCCTCAATCCCGGCAGCAGCCACGGCTTATGTGCGGCCGCACGGGAATAGCGCAGCCCAAAACGACACCAGCCCTTGCCAGGGGCCCGCAGGCGGCTGCTGCTGCCCGTGGAGCTGCGGCCGCCGGCCGAGAGGCCCGTGACAAGCTGGCAACAGCGGCCCCGGGAAAGGCGGCTGCGAGTGGCAGCGAGACGGAGCCGCCGCGCAGCTGCGGGGTTTCAACGGCGACCGGCCCGCAGCGCCCCTCCGCCTGCAGGAGGGTGCGCAGGGGGCTGCCCCGGCGCGGGCACCTTGGCCTCGAGCATCCTCGGCCTCCCTGAAAGTAGCAAAGGGGCAGGGGGAGAAGGGGCGGCGGGGCAGAGCAAAAGTGAAAGGCACCAACTTTGACAGTTGCGTACATTACTCGAGACCCAGGCTTTTGTGTGTATATGTCTATAGTTGTTTCCAAAAAAAGTTCTGACTGGGAATGCATTGTCTGTGAGGCTTGCCCGGGAAACAGAGAGTCTCTGGACTGTCCTTGTCGGCTTCCACTTGAGTCCCACGCAGCGCCTCAGCTCTTCGAGGCAGGCGTTAGCCGATGCAACGCGACCTGCAGCTCTCCTCGATAAAGGCAGGAAGACTCTCCTGCGGAAGGGCCGGCTGTGGGAGAAGAGCTGTTTACTGCAGAAGCAGCAAGAGGGAGAAGGTGAAGCGGCGCTAGGAGAGCTGCAGGCAGAGCAGCGACCGCTGGGCCTGTTGGCCTGTGCGGGGAGGCTCGCGACAGTGCAAGGAAGAGCGAGTGGCCCTACAGGCAGAGCGTTACAGAGACCAGAAAGGTCTGTAAACCAGAGGAAGTCACAGCAGTTTTGCTTCCAAACTGTTGTGGAAGCAGGAGGGACGGGAGCTGCGCTCCCCACATCTGGAAGCAGCTCTGCAGACCCCGAGGCTGTGGGGCTGGGTAGGACAGAGCCGCCGGGGCCGAGCAGCGCTTCCTGGAGGTCGGGGAGGGGGGGAGTTGGGGGGGGGCCAGCAAATGCTGCCCGGCCCCCTCGCCTGCCGCGAGTTTCTGCCCCTCCCCACTGGGAGCTTCAGGCCCGGCGCTGCCCCACGCACCCAGCGGTGGCTGCGGCGCGCAGCCGCCTCCCTGCTGTGCCCCGAGCTCGCCGGATGCCCCCGCGGGGCTCGGAGCCGCGGCAGGGCTGCTGCTGCCGCTGCCCGAGCGCCCGCCCACCCGCCTTCCCGGCCGGCACCATGAGTGGGCCTCGGCCCCAGTGACACACCTGTCCCAGAGCCAGGCCCCAGAGAGGCGGCGCTTGGCGCCGGAGCCCGGAGCGCACTTCTGCCCTGGCAGCGCCGAGGCAAGGACAGCCTGGGCTTTTCTCGCCCTGGCACTGCCCCGGGCACACGCAGGCTGTCCAGCCAACCTCCTCCACCTGCCCGGAAAGGGCGAGTCCCGGCCAAGAGCCCTTCGCGCACCCAGAGCTCTCCCCACGGGGGCAGGCGTCTTCTGCCCACGCCTGGCACCCGTTCTCCCAGCTCGGATCAGGACGGAGGCGAGCCGCTGCTGCCAGCGCTCAGCCACACCCAGCAGAGCAGGCAGAGACACCTTGCGGCCGTTGCCCGCATGCCTTTCCCAAGGCAGCGGCGTGGGCGTGGGCGGAGAGGGCGGCACACTGTGCACCTGAGGAAGGAGGGGCTGCAGCTGCTCTTCAGGGTCCACTGTCTCTGGGCCTCTGGGCCCATGGCGTGGGAGAGTGCCAAGCTGCCCAGAGCAGAGACTTGCAGGCTAGCTGGTGCAGCTCCGCAGGAGGAGCAGACGGGGCAGGTGTCTTCTGCGGGCTTGCGCCTTGCACGTCACAAGAGCTGCTTGCATGATCTCCGGGGCAGGTGCTAACTCAGACAGGCCTGTGCTGGCAGGCACCCCCCATTGCTGTGGGCTGAGCTGTGCGCGCCAGCCTACGCTCCCTGCCCCACTTAACCCAGCCTCCATCCCCGGGGAACAGGCAGGGGAAAGGGCAGAAGCTGGGGCAGAAGCTACCACGGCACGGAACATAGCCCAGCATCTCTCCGCACCTCTGATGGCCCACCGACTGTTGAACTACTGCTGCGTTGTCAGGGCAATGAGTCGGAGAAGGCCCGAGCCCCAAGGCCGTGCAGCAGGCTGACTGGTGGCACTGTGCGGGTGCCTCTGTCAGCAGCCGACACTCTAGCAGAGGCCGTTGCTCTGCTGGCCGGCAGCCTCAGCAGGAGCACCTGCAACCCTGCCTGAGCTCTGAGCGCTACAGAAGCGGCTCTGTTCGCCAGGCTCCCCATTTCCCAGCAGGTGCTTGGCGTGCAGCTCCTCCTGCAGCCACAGAAGCCAAGGAGCCCAGGCCACAGCTCGTGCAAACAGCCAGCACGCGCTCCCAAAAGTCAGCCGGACAGAGGCCCCGCTCTCTCCTCCCTGTCTCCAAGCTCCCGCTCCAGGCTTCTGGCCATCTTTCCAGCCCAGCGTGTTCAGCTTCTCTTTCCCCCTGCACACCTGAGCTGCGCGTTTCCTCCCAGAGCTGCGAGCGCAGCCGGGCAGGCAACCTTGCCAGGCACTTCAGTCCTAGCCCAGTTCGCGGGCACCCAAAAGCGGCAGGCAGCTCCGCCACGCCAGACAAGTGTAGCCTGTGCACTGCAGTGCGCCGAGCAGCAGGCCGCAAAGGTTGCCAGCAACATGCACAGCGCGCGCAAAGGGGCGAACCTGAGCGACCTGGGCTTGGTAGCAGAACCCAAATGTGGAGCAAATGACCTCATGCGTGGGTCCCTCGTGGCGACCCGCACAGGCCCTCCATCCCACACCCACAGCTAGGGTCCAGCAGAGCAGCAGCTGCGCGGCTTCTGGGCCACTGGTGGAAATGAGCTGGGAGGGATGTGGCAGGTCGTCGCGCATCGTCGCGCATGGCAGGGTGCCCAAGGGGGCGTGCAGCCAAGGCGGGCAGGAGCTGGGCCCCTTCCGGCAAGCGGGGCCACAAGCAACACCACTGGAGTGACGCAGGCACGCGTCACCTGCCTGCGCTGGAGCCCTCTGCCACTCGAGCCGAGTCTGCCAACCACACCGACGTGTTCCTGCCCCGGAAGCCCTGGGCCAGTCACGCGAGCACTCAGAACAAGCCTCCGTGGGGGAACGGGCATGGCGTGAACGGGGAAATGACGAGGCAGCAATGCAGGAAACAAAAACACAGGCCGTCTCATTAGCGGGGATGGTCTGCATTGGAGATGAGCTTGTCAGGGGACGGTCACCTCTGCAAAGCGGGCCTCTGCGCCTGAGGCAGTGCAGGACCAGGAGAAAAGGCAGCCCGAGTCCTCCCTCTCTCACCCACTTCTCCCGCAGCCTCCTCCTTGGCAAGCAGGCGAGTCTGAAGCAATTTCTTGTTAGACCTCTGGCCTCAGCTGAAGGGAGAGATTACAGCGCTTGCGCTCCCCAAGCATCCATGCTCTGCTGCAGAGGCTGCAGAGGAGCAACTCCTGAGGCAACGCTGGGCTCAGGTGGGCACACGAGGCCCGGCCCCCTCCCCACTCCCCCCCGCCCCCCTCCGTGGACCAGGCAAGAGTGCCTTCACGAGCCTCCTGCCCATGTTTCAGGGCACAGCCCCCCCCTTCTGCAGCCTCATCCCGCCCAGCGTCATCGCTCCAGGCACTGGCCACCTTCTTGCCATGCCCAAAGACCAAGGCCTCACCTCTTCCCCCACCGACACCTGCAGCCCCGGCACTGGCAGGAGTTGCCTGGCCCCAAGCAGCTGCAGCTCCTCACGCCGCCCACGTGCCCCAGCAGCTCCCGCTCTCTCTACTTGTCCCCCGGGCAGTCCCAGGGCCTGAGCACCAGGACTGCCCTGGGAACACGCTGGCACCACGCAGCCCCGGGGAGGCCTGCTGAGAGACAGAACAAACTCAAATCAAATCAGGGACGGCGGGAAGTCGTCCCGGCCCGGCGCCCTCCGCCTCCTCTGCGCCCAGCTCCAGCGCCCCCCGCTGCCCCGCTCCCAGCCACGCAGCCCCGGGCGCTGTCCACTGTGCCGAGAGCAGACAGGGGCCCGGCCACACACAGCGTCCCGCCACTTTGCTGGGGCGCGGTGCGGCGGGCCAGGTTGGGGTTCACGCACAGCGACAGCGGCGGCTCCCAGGCCCTCACCGTGTCTCCCAGGGCGCACTAATACAGCGCGGCGTCCCGCCGCTGTGCCCGGGCGAGGCGCAGGGCGCCACACTGGCGCTCTGCCGCCGTGAGCACGGGGGCCCGCGCCGCTTTTTCTCCGCCTCCCACACCCGTTGCTATCAGCTGCGGCCATCGGTGCGGGCGCTGCCGCGACCAGGAGGACGTTTGGCGCCCCTGCACGTTGGCGTGTGAGCAGGCGGGGATGGTGCGGGTGCCGGCGGCCTCGCTGGCCTCTGCCGACGGCTCCTGCTGCACCTGGGCTGCCTGCTGCCGCCGCCCCTGCCGAGAGAGAGAGGGGAGAAGAAAGTCACGTCAACAAGCGCTTGCCTGTCCCCAAGGGAGGGGTGGGCTGAAAGGAAGGCTGAAGAGAGGAAGGCTCGCAACGAGGAAAGGCTGGAGTGGGGTGGGCACAGTTGCCTCGGTAGGTGCAGGCAGCGCGGAGGAGCAAGGGAGACGTGAGAGCTGGCTGCTCGACAGCACGGCTGGGGAGAGGAGGTGCGCGAAGGAGCCGTTGGGCCAGAAGCGAGGCCCAACGCTTGGGCGGCCCCGAGGGCTGCGCAGCCCGCGGTGCTTCTCCCGGGCCACAGCCTCGGTCCCCCGCCGCCACCAGCCCCACGCTCCCACGAGCGCCGTGGTGAGCGCCGGCAGCCCGGCGAGCCGGCACGGCCGCATCGCAACGCCATGCCTCACCTCGCCTGGCATGGCCCCGCGTCATTTCGCCCTGCCACCCGCGCCGACTCTCTGCTGCGGTGCCGGCGCCTCCTCTCGGCTGCCGCCGCCGCCGCCGCCAGCTCGGTCCCCGGGGCTGCGCCCTGGCCCCGGCGCCACTCTCAGCCTCGGCCTCGGCCTCGGCCTCGGCCTCGTCCGCGCCGGGGCCGGAGGTGCGCCGGGGCCAGGGCGGCGGTGCGCTGCGGAGGGGGGGTGAGAGCGGCGGGAGCGGGGCGCTCACCCGGAGGTGGCGGCTGCGTGCCAGGCCCCGCGCTCCTGGGCTCGCGAACGAGCCCGGCGGCCGCGGCCATGGCCCGCACACGGGCTCAGGCGTGCCTTGCCTTGCCGTGCCGGGTGGAGAGGAGACAGCACGGCGGCGGTGGGCAGGGTCGCGGCAGGTGGCAGAGGCGGGGACGAGCACAAAGCGGAGCGCCACGAGCCGCGGTGGCGGTGGCGGGGGGGGGGAGCCAGCGGTCGCAGAGCTCCTCAATCCCGGCAGCAGCCACGGCTTATGTGCGGCCGCACGGGAATAGCGCAGCCCAAAACGACACCAGCCCTTGCCAGGGGCCCGCAGGCGGCTGCTGCTGCCCGTGGAGCTGCGGCCGCCGGCCGAGAGGCCCGTGACAAGCTGGCAACAGCGGCCCCGGGAAAGGCGGCTGCGAGTGGCAGCGAGACGGAGCCGCCGCGCAGCTGCGGGGTTTCAACGGCGACCGGCCCGCAGCGCCCCTCCGCCTGCAGGAGGGTGCGCAGGGGGCTGCCCCGGCGCGGGCACCTTGGCCTCGAGCATCCTCGGCCTCCCTGAAAGTAGCAAAGGGGCAGGGGGAGAAGGGGCGGCGGGGCAGAGCAAAAGTGAAAGGCACCAACTTTGACAGTTGCGTACATTACTCGAGACCCAGGCTTTTGTGTGTATATGTCTATAGTTGTTTCCAAAAAAAGTTCTGACTGGGAATGCATTGTCTGTGAGGCTTGCCCGGGAAACAGAGAGTCTCTGGACTGTCCTTGTCGGCTTCCACTTGAGTCCCACGCAGCGCCTCAGCTCTTCGAGGCAGGCGTTAGCCGATGCAACGCGACCTGCAGCTCTCCTCGATAAAGGCAGGAAGACTCTCCTGCGGAAGGGCCGGCTGTGGGAGAAGAGCTGTTTACTGCAGAAGCAGCAAGAGGGAGAAGGTGAAGCGGCGCTAGGAGAGCTGCAGGCAGAGCAGCGACCGCTGGGCCTGTTGGCCTGTGCGGGGAGGCTCGCGACAGTGCAAGGAAGAGCGAGTGGCCCTACAGGCAGAGCGTTACAGAGACCAGAAAGGTCTGTAAACCAGAGGAAGTCACAGCAGTTTTGCTTCCAAACTGTTGTGGAAGCAGGAGGGACGGGAGCTGCGCTCCCCACATCTGGAAGCAGCTCTGCAGACCCCGAGGCTGTGGGGCTGGGTAGGACAGAGCCGCCGGGGCCGAGCAGCGCTTCCTGGAGGTCGGGGAGGGGGGGAGTTGGGGGGGGGCCAGCAAATGCTGCCCGGCCCCCTCGCCTGCCGCGAGTTTCTGCCCCTCCCCACTGGGAGCTTCAGGCCCGGCGCTGCCCCACGCACCCAGCGGTGGCTGCGGCGCGCAGCCGCCTCCCTGCTGTGCCCCGAGCTCGCCGGATGCCCCCGCGGGGCTCGGAGCCGCGGCAGGGCTGCTGCTGCCGCTGCCCGAGCGCCCGCCCACCCGCCTTCCCGGCCGGCACCATGAGTGGGCCTCGGCCCCAGTGACACACCTGTCCCAGAGCCAGGCCCCAGAGAGGCGGCGCTTGGCGCCGGAGCCCGGAGCGCACTTCTGCCCTGGCAGCGCCGAGGCAAGGACAGCCTGGGCTTTTCTCGCCCTGGCACTGCCCCGGGCACACGCAGGCTGTCCAGCCAACCTCCTCCACCTGCCCGGAAAGGGCGAGTCCCGGCCAAGAGCCCTTCGCGCACCCAGAGCTCTCCCCACGGGGGCAGGCGTCTTCTGCCCACGCCTGGCACCCGTTCTCCCAGCTCGGATCAGGACGGAGGCGAGCCGCTGCTGCCAGCGCTCAGCCACACCCAGCAGAGCAGGCAGAGACACCTTGCGGCCGTTGCCCGCATGCCTTTCCCAAGGCAGCGGCGTGGGCGTGGGCGGAGAGGGCGGCACACTGTGCACCTGAGGAAGGAGGGGCTGCAGCTGCTCTTCAGGGTCCACTGTCTCTGGGCCTCTGGGCCCATGGCGTGGGAGAGTGCCAAGCTGCCCAGAGCAGAGACTTGCAGGCTAGCTGGTGCAGCTCCGCAGGAGGAGCAGACGGGGCAGGTGTCTTCTGCGGGCTTGCGCCTTGCACGTCACAAGAGCTGCTTGCATGATCTCCGGGGCAGGTGCTAACTCAGACAGGCCTGTGCTGGCAGGCACCCCCCATTGCTGTGGGCTGAGCTGTGCGCGCCAGCCTACGCTCCCTGCCCCACTTAACCCAGCCTCCATCCCCGGGGAACAGGCAGGGGAAAGGGCAGAAGCTGGGGCAGAAGCTACCACGGCACGGAACATAGCCCAGCATCTCTCCGCACCTCTGATGGCCCACCGACTGTTGAACTACTGCTGCGTTGTCAGGGCAATGAGTCGGAGAAGGCCCGAGCCCCAAGGCCGTGCAGCAGGCTGACTGGTGGCACTGTGCGGGTGCCTCTGTCAGCAGCCGACACTCTAGCAGAGGCCGTTGCTCTGCTGGCCGGCAGCCTCAGCAGGAGCACCTGCAACCCTGCCTGAGCTCTGAGCGCTACAGAAGCGGCTCTGTTCGCCAGGCTCCCCATTTCCCAGCAGGTGCTTGGCGTGCAGCTCCTCCTGCAGCCACAGAAGCCAAGGAGCCCAGGCCACAGCTCGTGCAAACAGCCAGCACGCGCTCCCAAAAGTCAGCCGGACAGAGGCCCCGCTCTCTCCTCCCTGTCTCCAAGCTCCCGCTCCAGGCTTCTGGCCATCTTTCCAGCCCAGCGTGTTCAGCTTCTCTTTCCCCCTGCACACCTGAGCTGCGCGTTTCCTCCCAGAGCTGCGAGCGCAGCCGGGCAGGCAACCTTGCCAGGCACTTCAGTCCTAGCCCAGTTCGCGGGCACCCAAAAGCGGCAGGCAGCTCCGCCACGCCAGACAAGTGTAGCCTGTGCACTGCAGTGCGCCGAGCAGCAGGCCGCAAAGGTTGCCAGCAACATGCACAGCGCGCGCAAAGGGGCGAACCTGAGCGACCTGGGCTTGGTAGCAGAACCCAAATGTGGAGCAAATGACCTCATGCGTGGGTCCCTCGTGGCGACCCGCACAGGCCCTCCATCCCACACCCACAGCTAGGGTCCAGCAGAGCAGCAGCTGCGCGGCTTCTGGGCCACTGGTGGAAATGAGCTGGGAGGGATGTGGCAGGTCGTCGCGCATCGTCGCGCATGGCAGGGTGCCCAAGGGGGCGTGCAGCCAAGGCGGGCAGGAGCTGGGCCCCTTCCGGCAAGCGGGGCCACAAGCAACACCACTGGAGTGACGCAGGCACGCGTCACCTGCCTGCGCTGGAGCCCTCTGCCACTCGAGCCGAGTCTGCCAACCACACCGACGTGTTCCTGCCCCGGAAGCCCTGGGCCAGTCACGCGAGCACTCAGAACAAGCCTCCGTGGGGGAACGGGCATGGCGTGAACGGGGAAATGACGAGGCAGCAATGCAGGAAACAAAAACACAGGCCGTCTCATTAGCGGGGATGGTCTGCATTGGAGATGAGCTTGTCAGGGGACGGTCACCTCTGCAAAGCGGGCCTCTGCGCCTGAGGCAGTGCAGGACCAGGAGAAAAGGCAGCCCGAGTCCTCCCTCTCTCACCCACTTCTCCCGCAGCCTCCTCCTTGGCAAGCAGGCGAGTCTGAAGCAATTTCTTGTTAGACCTCTGGCCTCAGCTGAAGGGAGAGATTACAGCGCTTGCGCTCCCCAAGCATCCATGCTCTGCTGCAGAGGCTGCAGAGGAGCAACTCCTGAGGCAACGCTGGGCTCAGGTGGGCACACGAGGCCCGGCCCCCTCCCCACTCCCCCCCGCCCCCCTCCGTGGACCAGGCAAGAGTGCCTTCACGAGCCTCCTGCCCATGTTTCAGGGCACAGCCCCCCCCTTCTGCAGCCTCATCCCGCCCAGCGTCATCGCTCCAGGCACTGGCCACCTTCTTGCCATGCCCAAAGACCAAGGCCTCACCTCTTCCCCCACCGACACCTGCAGCCCCGGCACTGGCAGGAGTTGCCTGGCCCCAAGCAGCTGCAGCTCCTCACGCCGCCCACGTGCCCCAGCAGCTCCCGCTCTCTCTACTTGTCCCCCGGGCAGTCCCAGGGCCTGAGCACCAGGACTGCCCTGGGAACACGCTGGCACCACGCAGCCCCGGGGAGGCCTGCTGAGAGACAGAACAAACTCAAATCAAATCAGGGACGGCGGGAAGTCGTCCCGGCCCGGCGCCCTCCGCCTCCTCTGCGCCCAGCTCCAGCGCCCCCCGCTGCCCCGCTCCCAGCCACGCAGCCCCGGGCGCTGTCCACTGTGCCGAGAGCAGACAGGGGCCCGGCCACACACAGCGTCCCGCCACTTTGCTGGGGCGCGGCGCGGCGGGCCAGGTTGGGGTTCGCGCACAGCGACAGCGGCGGCTCCCAGGCCCTCACCGTGTCTCCCAGGGCGCACTAATACAGCGCGGCGTCCCGCCGCTGTGCCCGGGCGAGGCGCAGGGCGCCACACTGGCGCTCTGCCGCCGTGAGCACGGGGGCCCGCGCCGCTTTTTCTCCGCCTCCCACACCCGTTGCTATCAGCTGCGGCCATCGGTGCGGGCGCTGCCGCGACCAGGAGGACGTTTGGCGCCCCTGCACGTTGGCGTGTGAGCAGGCGGGGATGGTGCGGGTGCCGGCGGCCTCGCTGGCCTCTGCCGACGGCTCCTGCTGCACCTGGGCTGCCTGCTGCCGCCGCCCCTGCCGAGAGAGAGAGAGGGGAGAAGAAAGTCACGTCAACAAGCGCTTGCCTGTCCCCAAGGGAGGGGTGGGCTGAAAGGAAGGCTGAAGAGAGGAAGGCTCGCAACGAGGAAAGGCTGGAGTGGGGTGGGCACAGTTGCCTCGGTAGGTGCAGGCAGCGCGGAGGAGCAAGGGAGACGTGAGAGCTGGCTGCTCGACAGCACGGCTGGGGAGAGGAGGTGCGCGAAGGAGCCGTTGGGCCAGAAGCGAGGCCCAACGCTTGGGCGGCCCCGAGGGCTGCGCAGCCCGCGGTGCTTCTCCCGGGCCACAGCCTCGGTCCCCCGCCGCCACCAGCCCCACGCTCCCACGAGCGCCGTGGTGAGCGCCGGCAGCCCGGCGAGCCGGCACGGCCGCATCGCAACGCCATGCCTCACCTCGCCTGGCATGGCCCCGCGTCATTTCGCCCTGCCGCCCGCGCCGACTCTCTGCTGCGGTGCCGGCGCCTCCTCTCGGCTGCCGCCGCCGCCGCCGCCAGCTCGGTCCCCGGGGCTGCGCCCTGGCCCCGGCGCCACTCTCAGCCTCGGCCTCGGCCTCGGCCTCGGCCTCGGCCTCGGCCTCGTCCGCGCCGGGGCCAGGGCCGGAGGTGCGCCGGGGCCAGGGCGGCGGTGCGCTGCGGAGGGGAGGTGAGAGCGGCGGGAGCGGGGCGCTCACCCGGAGGTGGCGGCTGCGTGCCAGGCCCCGCGCTCCTGGGCTCGCGAACGAGCCCGGCGGCCGCGGCCATGGCCCGCACACAGGCTCAGGCGTGCCTTGCCTTGCCGTGCCGGGTGGAGAGGAGACAGCACGGCGGCGGTGGGCAGGGTCGCGGCAGGTGGCAGAGGCGGGGACGAGCACAAAGCGGAGCGCCACGAGCCGCGGTGGCGGTGGCGGGGGGGGGGGGGGAGCCAGCGGTCGCAGAGCTCCTCAATCCCGGCAGCAGCCACGGCTTATGTGCGGCCGCACGGGAATAGCGCAGCCCAAAACGACACCAGCCCTTGCCAGGGGCCCGCAGGCGGCTGCTGCTGCCCGTGGAGCTGCGGCCGCCGGCCGAGAGGCCCGTGACAAGCTGGCAACAGCGGCCCCGGGAAAGGCGGCTGCGAGTGGCAGCGAGACGGAGCCGCCGCGCAGCTGCGGGGTTTCAACGGCGACCGGCCCGCAGCGCCCCTCCGCCTGCAGGAGGGTGCGCAGGGGGCTGCCCCGGCGCGGGCACCTTGGCCTCGAGCATCCTCGGCCTCCCTGAAAGTAGCAAAGGGGCAGGGGGAGAAGGGGCGGCGGGGCAGAGCAAAAGTGAAAGGCACCAACTTTGACAGTTGCGTACATTACTCGAGACCCAGGCTTTTGTGTGTATATGTCTATAGTTGTTTCCAAAAAAAGTTCTGACTGGGAATGCATTGTCTGTGAGGCTTGCCCGGGAAACAGAGAGTCTCTGGACTGTCCTTGTCGGCTTCCACTTGAGTCCCACGCAGCGCCTCAGCTCTTCGAGGCAGGCGTTAGCCGATGCAACGCGACCTGCAGCTCTCCTCGATAAAGGCAGGAAGACTCTCCTGCGGAAGGGCCGGCTGTGGGAGAAGAGCTGTTTACTGCAGAAGCAGCAAGAGGGAGAAGGTGAAGCGGCGCTAGGAGAGCTGCAGGCAGAGCAGCGACCGCTGGGCCTGTTGGCCTGTGCGGGGAGGCTCGCGACAGTGCAAGGAAGAGCGAGTGGCCCTACAGGCAGAGCGTTACAGAGACCAGAAAGGTCTGTAAACCAGAGGAAGTCACAGCAGTTTTGCTTCCAAACTGTTGTGGAAGCAGGAGGGACGGGAGCTGCGCTCCCCACATCTGGAAGCAGCTCTGCAGACCCCGAGGCTGTGGGGCTGGGTAGGACAGAGCCGCCGGGGCCGAGCAGCGCTTCCTGGAGGTCGGGGAGGGGGGGAGTTGGGGGGGGCCAGCAAATGCTGCCCGGCCCCCTCGCCTGCCGCGAGTTTCTGCCCCTCCCCACTGGGAGCTTCAGGCCCGGCGCTGCCCCACGCACCCAGCGGTGGCTGCGGCGCGCAGCCGCCTCCCTGCTGTGCCCCGAGCTCGCCGGATGCCCCCGCGGGGCTCGGAGCCGCGGCAGGGCTGCTGCTGCCGCTGCCCGAGCGCCCGCCCACCCGCCTTCCCGGCCGGCACCATGAGTGGGCCTCGGCCCCAGTGACACACCTGTCCCAGAGCCAGGCCCCAGAGAGGCGGCGCTTGGCGCCGGAGCCCGGAGCGCACTTCTGCCCTGGCAGCGCCGAGGCAAGGACAGCCTGGGCTTTTCTCGCCCTGGCACTGCCCCGGGCACACGCAGGCTGTCCAGCCAACCTCCTCCACCTGCCCGGAAAGGGCGAGTCCCGGCCAAGAGCCCTTCGCGCACCCAGAGCTCTCCCCACGGGGGCAGGCGTCTTCTGCCCACGCCTGGCACCCGTTCTCCCAGCTCGGATCAGGACGGAGGCGAGCCGCTGCTGCCAGCGCTCAGCCACACCCAGCAGAGCAGGCAGAGACACCTTGCGGCCGTTGCCCGCATGCCTTTCCCAAGGCAGCGGCGTGGGCGTGGGCGGAGAGGGCGGCACACTGTGCACCTGAGGAAGGAGGGGCTGCAGCTGCTCTTCAGGGTCCACTGTCTCTGGGCCTCTGGGCCCATGGCGTGGGAGAGTGCCAAGCTGCCCAGAGCAGAGACTTGCAGGCTAGCTGGTGCAGCTCCGCAGGAGGAGCAGACGGGGCAGGTGTCTTCTGCGGGCTTGCGCCTTGCACGTCACAAGAGCTGCTTGCATGATCTCCGGGGCAGGTGCTAACTCAGACAGGCCTGTGCTGGCAGGCACCCCCATTGCTGTGGGCTGAGCTGTGCGCGCCAGCCTACGCTCCCTGCCCCACTTAACCCAGCCTCCATCCCCGGGGAACAGGCAGGGGAAAGGGCAGAAGCTGGGGCAGAAGCTACCACGGCACGGAACATAGCCCAGCATCTCTCCGCACCTCTGATGGCCCACCGACTGTTGAACTACTGCTGCGTTGTCAGGGCAATGAGTCGGAGAAGGCCCGAGCCCCAAGGCCGTGCAGCAGGCTGACTGGTGGCACTGTGCGGGTGCCTCTGTCAGCAGCCGACACTCTAGCAGAGGCCGTTGCTCTGCTGGCCGGCAGCCTCAGCAGGAGCACCTGCAACCCTGCCTGAGCTCTGAGCGCTACAGAAGCGGCTCTGTTCGCCAGGCTCCCCATTTCCCAGCAGGTGCTTGGCGTGCAGCTCCTCCTGCAGCCACAGAAGCCAAGGAGCCCAGGCCACAGCTCGTGCAAACAGCCAGCACGCGCTCCCAAAAGTCAGCCGGACAGAGGCCCCGCTCTCTCCTCCCTGTCTCCAAGCTCCCGCTCCAGGCTTCTGGCCATCTTTCCAGCCCAGCGTGTTCAGCTTCTCTTTCCCCCTGCACACCTGAGCTGCGCGTTTCCTCCCAGAGCTGCGAGCGCAGCCGGGCAGGCAACCTTGCCAGGCACTTCAGTCCTAGCCCAGTTCGCGGGCACCCAAAAGCGGCAGGCAGCTCCGCCACGCCAGACAAGTGTAGCCTGTGCACTGCAGTGCGCCGAGCAGCAGGCCGCAAAGGTTGCCAGCAACATGCACAGCGCGCGCAAAGGGGCGAACCTGAGCGACCTGGGCTTGGTAGCAGAACCCAAATGTGGAGCAAATGACCTCATGCGTGGGTCCCTCGTGGCGACCCGCACAGGCCCTCCATCCCACACCCACAGCTAGGGTCCAGCAGAGCAGCAGCTGCGCGGCTTCTGGGCCACTGGTGGAAATGAGCTGGGAGGGATGTGGCAGGTCGTCGCGCATCGTCGCGCATGGCAGGGTGCCCAAGGGGGCGTGCAGCCAAGGCGGGCAGGAGCTGGGCCCCTTCCGGCAAGCGGGGCCACAAGCAACACCACTGGAGTGACGCAGGCACGCGTCACCTGCCTGCGCTGGAGCCCTCTGCCACTCGAGCCGAGTCTGCCAACCACACCGACGTGTTCCTGCCCCGGAAGCCCTGGGCCAGTCACGCGAGCACTCAGAACAAGCCTCCGTGGGGGAACGGGCATGGCGTGAATGGGGAAATGACGAGGCAGCAATGCAGGAAACAAAAACACAGGCCGTCTCATTAGCGGGGATGGTCTGCATTGGAGATGAGCTTGTCAGGGGACGGTCACCTCTGCAAAGCGGGCCTCTGCGCCTGAGGCAGTGCAGGACCAGGAGAAAAGGCAGCCCGAGTCCTCCCTCTCTCACCCACTTCTCCCGCAGCCTCCTCCTTGGCAAGCAGGCGAGTCTGAAGCAATTTCTTGTTAGACCTCTGGCCTCAGCTGAAGGGAGAGATTACAGCGCTTGCGCTCCCCAAGCATCCATGCTCTGCTGCAGAGGCTGCAGAGGAGCAACTCCTGAGGCAACGCTGGGCTCAGGTGGGCACACGAGGCCCGGCCCCCTCCCCACTCCCCCCCGCCCCCCTCCGTGGACCAGGCAAGAGTGCCTTCACGAGCCTCCTGCCCATGTTTCAGGGCACAGCCCCCCCCCTTCTGCAGCCTCATCCCGCCCAGCGTCATCGCTCCAGGCACTGGCCACCTTCTTGCCATGCCCAAAGACCAAGGCCTCACCTCTTCCCCCACCGACACCTGCAGCCCCGGCACTGGCAGGAGTTGCCTGGCCCCAAGCAGCTGCAGCTCCTCACGCCGCCCACGTGCCCCAGCAGCTCCCGCTCTCTCTACTTGTCCCCCGGGCAGTCCCAGGGCCTGAGCACCAGGACTGCCCTGGGAACACGCTGGCACCACGCAGCCCCGGGGAGGCCTGCTGAGAGACAGAACAAACTCAAATCAAATCAGGGACGGCGGGAAGTCGTCCCGGCCCGGCGCCCTCCGCCTCCTCTGCGCCCAGCTCCAGCGCCCCCCGCTGCCCCGCTCCCAGCCACGCAGCCCCGGGCGCTGTCCACTGTGCCGAGAGCAGACAGGGGCCCGGCCACACACAGCGTCCCGCCACTTTGCTGGGGCGCGGCGCGGCGGGCCAGGTTGGGGTTCGCGCACAGCGACAGCGGCGGCTCCCAGGCCCTCACCGTGTCTCCCAGGGCGCACTAATACAGCGCGGCGTCCCGCCGCTGTGCCCGGGCGAGGCGCAGGGCGCCACACTGGCGCTCTGCCGCCGTGAGCACGGGGGCCCGCGCCGCTTTTTCTCCGCCTCCCACACCCGTTGCTATCAGCTGCGGCCATCGGTGCGGGCGCTGCCGCGACCAGGAGGACGTTTGGCGCCCCTGCACGTTGGCGTGTGAGCAGGCGGGGATGGTGCGGGTGCCGGCGGCCTCACTGGCCTCTGCCGACGGCTCCTGCTGCACCTGGGCTGCCTGCTGCCGCCGCCCCTGCCGAGAGAGAGAGAGGGGAGAAGAAAGTCACGTCAACAAGCGCTTGCCTGTCCCCAAGGGAGGGGTGGGCTGAAAGGAAGGCTGAAGAGAGGAAGGCTCGCAACGAGGAAAGGCTGGAGTGGGGTGGGCACAGTTGCCTCGGTAGGTGCAGGCAGCGCGGAGGAGCAAGGGAGACGTGAGAGCTGGCTGCTCGACAGCACGGCTGGGGAGAGGAGGTGCGCGAAGGAGCCGTTGGGCCAGAAGCGAGGCCCAACGCTTGGGCGGCCCCGAGGGCTGCGCAGCCCGCGGTGCTTCTCCCGGGCCACAGCCTCGGTCCCCCGCCGCCACCAGCCCCACGCTCCCACGAGCGCCGTGGTGAGCGCCGGCAGCCCGGCGAGCCGGCACGGCCGCATCGCAACGCCATGCCTCACCTCGCCTGGCATGGCCCCGCGTCATTTCGCCCTGCCGCCCGCACCGACTCTCTGCTGCGGTGCCGGCGCCTCCTCTCGGCTGCCGCCGCCGCCGCCGCCAGCTCGGTCCCCGGGGCTGCGCCCTGGCCCCGGCGCCACTCTCAGCCTCGGCCTCGGCCTCGGCCTCGGCCTCGGCCTCGTCCGCGCTGGGGCCAGGGCCGGAGGTGCGCCGGGGCCAGGGCGGCGGTGCGCTGCGGAGGGGAGGTGAGAGCGGCGGGAGCGGGGCGCTCACCCGGAGGTGGCGGCTGCGTGCCAGGCCCCGCGCTCCTGGGCTCGCGAACGAGCCCGGCGGCCGCGGCCATGGCCCGCACACAGGCTCAGGCGTGCCTTGCCTTGCCGTGCCGGGTGGAGAGGAGACAGCACGGCGGCGGTGGGCAGGGTCGCGGCAGGTGGCAGAGGCGGGGACGAGCACAAAGCGGAGCGCCACGAGCCGCGGTGGCGGTGGCGGGGGGGGGGGGGGAGCCAGCGGTCGCAGAGCTCCTCAATCCCGGCAGCAGCCACGGCTTATGTGCGGCCGCACGGGAATAGCGCAGCCCAAAACGACACCAGCCCTTGCCAGGGGCCCGCAGGCGGCTGCTGCTGCCCGTGGAGCTGCGGCCGCCGGCCGAGAGGCCCGTGACAAGCTGGCAACAGCGGCCCCGGGAAAGGCGGCTGCGAGTGGCAGCGAGACGGAGCCGCCGCGCAGCTGCGGGGTTTCAACGGCGACCGGCCCGCAGCGCCCCTCCGCCTGCAGGAGGGTGCGCAGGGGGCTGCCCCGGCGCGGGCACCTTGGCCTCGAGCATCCTCGGCCTCCCTGAAAGTAGCAAAGGGGCAGGGGGAGAAGGGGCGGCGGGGCAGAGCAAAAGTGAAAGGCACCAACTTTGACAGTTGCGTACATTACTCGAGACCCAGGCTTTTGTGTGTATATGTCTATAGTTGTTTCCAAAAAAAGTTCTGACTGGGAATGCATTGTCTGTGAGGCTTGCCCGGGAAACAGAGAGTCTCTGGACTGTCCTTGTCGGCTTCCACTTGAGTCCCACGCAGCGCCTCAGCTCTTCGAGGCAGGCGTTAGCCGATGCAACGCGACCTGCAGCTCTCCTCGATAAAGGCAGGAAGACTCTCCTGCGGAAGGGCCGGCTGTGGGAGAAGAGCTGTTTACTGCAGAAGCAGCAAGAGGGAGAAGGTGAAGCGGCGCTAGGAGAGCTGCAGGCAGAGCAGCGACCGCTGGGCCTGTTGGCCTGTGCGGGGAGGCTCGCGACAGTGCAAGGAAGAGCGAGTGGCCCTACAGGCAGAGCGTTACAGAGACCAGAAAGGTCTGTAAACCAGAGGAAGTCACAGCAGTTTTGCTTCCAAACTGTTGTGGAAGCAGGAGGGACGGGAGCTGCGCTCCCCACATCTGGAAGCAGCTCTGCAGACCCCGAGGCTGTGGGGCTGGGTAGGACAGAGCCGCCGGGGCCGAGCAGCGCTTCCTGGAGGTCGGGGAGGGGGGGAGTTGGGGGGGGCCAGCAAATGCTGCCCGGCCCCCTCGCCTGCCGCGAGTTTCTGCCCCTCCCCACTGGGAGCTTCAGGCCCGGCGCTGCCCCACGCACCCAGCGGTGGCTGCGGCGCGCAGCCGCCTCCCTGCTGTGCCCCGAGCTCGCCGGATGCCCCCGCGGGGCTCGGAGCCGCGGCAGGGCTGCTGCTGCCGCTGCCCGAGCGCCCGCCCACCCGCCTTCCCGGCCGGCACCATGAGTGGGCCTCGGCCCCAGTGACACACCTGTCCCAGAGCCAGGCCCCAGAGAGGCGGCGCTTGGCGCCGGAGCCCGGAGCGCACTTCTGCCCTGGCAGCGCCGAGGCAAGGACAGCCTGGGCTTTTCTCGCCCTGGCACTGCCCCGGGCACACGCAGGCTGTCCAGCCAACCTCCTCCACCTGCCCGGAAAGGGCGAGTCCCGGCCAAGAGCCCTTCGCGCACCCAGAGCTCTCCCCACGGGGGCAGGCGTCTTCTGCCCACGCCTGGCACCCGTTCTCCCAGCTCGGATCAGGACGGAGGCGAGCCGCTGCTGCCAGCGCTCAGCCACACCCAGCAGAGCAGGCAGAGACACCTTGCGGCCGTTGCCCGCATGCCTTTCCCAAGGCAGCGGCGTGGGCGTGGGCGGAGAGGGCGGCACACTGTGCACCTGAGGAAGGAGGGGCTGCAGCTGCTCTTCAGGGTCCACTGTCTCTGGGCCTCTGGGCCCATGGCGTGGGAGAGTGCCAAGCTGCCCAGAGCAGAGACTTGCAGGCTAGCTGGTGCAGCTCCGCAGGAGGAGCAGACGGGGCAGGTGTCTTCTGCGGGCTTGCGCCTTGCACGTCACAAGAGCTGCTTGCATGATCTCCGGGGCAGGTGCTAACTCAGACAGGCCTGTGCTGGCAGGCACCCCCCATTGCTGTGGGCTGAGCTGTGCGCGCCAGCCTACGCTCCCTGCCCCACTTAACCCAGCCTCCATCCCCGGGGAACAGGCAGGGGAAAGGGCAGAAGCTGGGGCAGAAGCTACCACGGCACGGAACATAGCCCAGCATCTCTCCGCACCTCTGATGGCCCACCGACTGTTGAACTACTGCTGCGTTGTCAGGGCAATGAGTCGGAGAAGGCCCGAGCCCCAAGGCCGTGCAGCAGGCTGACTGGTGGCACTGTGCGGGTGCCTCTGTCAGCAGCCGACACTCTAGCAGAGGCCGTTGCTCTGCTGGCCGGCAGCCTCAGCAGGAGCACCTGCAACCCTGCCTGAGCTCTGAGCGCTACAGAAGCGGCTCTGTTCGCCAGGCTCCCCATTTCCCAGCAGGTGCTTGGCGTGCAGCTCCTCCTGCAGCCACAGAAGCCAAGGAGCCCAGGCCACAGCTCGTGCAAACAGCCAGCACGCGCTCCCAAAAGTCAGCCGGACAGAGGCCCCGCTCTCTCCTCCCTGTCTCCAAGCTCCCGCTCCAGGCTTCTGGCCATCTTTCCAGCCCAGCGTGTTCAGCTTCTCTTTCCCCCTGCACACCTGAGCTGCGCGTTTCCTCCCAGAGCTGCGAGCGCAGCCGGGCAGGCAACCTTGCCAGGCACTTCAGTCCTAGCCCAGTTCGCGGGCACCCAAAAGCGGCAGGCAGCTCCGCCACGCCAGACAAGTGTAGCCTGTGCACTGCAGTGCGCCGAGCAGCAGGCCGCAAAGGTTGCCAGCAACATGCACAGCGCGCGCAAAGGGGCGAACCTGAGCGACCTGGGCTTGGTAGCAGAACCCAAATGTGGAGCAAATGACCTCATGCGTGGGTCCCTCGTGGCGACCCGCACAGGCCCTCCATCCCACACCCACAGCTAGGGTCCAGCAGAGCAGCAGCTGCGCGGCTTCTGGGCCACTGGTGGAAATGAGCTGGGAGGGATGTGGCAGGTCGTCGCGCATCGTCGCGCATGGCAGGGTGCCCAAGGGGGCGTGCAGCCAAGGCGGGCAGGAGCTGGGCCCCTTCCGGCAAGCGGGGCCACAAGCAACACCACTGGAGTGACGCAGGCACGCGTCACCTGCCTGCGCTGGAGCCCTCTGCCACTCGAGCCGAGTCTGCCAACCACACCGACGTGTTCCTGCCCCGGAAGCCCTGGGCCAGTCACGCGAGCACTCAGAACAAGCCTCCGTGGGGGAACGGGCATGGCGTGAACGGGGAAATGACGAGGCAGCAATGCAGGAAACAAAAACACAGGCCGTCTCATTAGCGGGGATGGTCTGCATTGGAGATGAGCTTGTCAGGGGACGGTCACCTCTGCAAAGCGGGCCTCTGCGCCTGAGGCAGTGCAGGACCAGGAGAAAAGGCAGCCCGAGTCCTCCCTCTCTCACCCACTTCTCCCGCAGCCTCCTCCTTGGCAAGCAGGCGAGTCTGAAGCAATTTCTTGTTAGACCTCTGGCCTCAGCTGAAGGGAGAGATTACAGCGCTTGCGCTCCCCAAGCATCCATGCTCTGCTGCAGAGGCTGCAGAGGAGCAACTCCTGAGGCAACGCTGGGCTCAGGTGGGCACACGAGGCCCGGCCCCCTCCCCACTCCCCCCCGCCCCCCTCCGTGGACCAGGCAAGAGTGCCTTCACGAGCCTCCTGCCCATGTTTCAGGGCACAGCCCCCCCCCCTTCTGCAGCCTCATCCCGCCCAGCGTCATCGCTCCAGGCACTGGCCACCTTCTTGCCATGCCCAAAGACCAAGGCCTCACCTCTTCCCCCACCGACACCTGCAGCCCCGGCACTGGCAGGAGTTGCCTGGCCCCAAGCAGCTGCAGCTCCTCACGCCGCCCACGTGCCCCAGCAGCTCCCGCTCTCTCTACTTGTCCCCCGGGCAGTCCCAGGGCCTGAGCACCAGGACTGCCCTGGGAACACGCTGGCACCACGCAGCCCCGGGGAGGCCTGCTGAGAGACAGAACAAACTCAAATCAAATCAGGGACGGCGGGAAGTCGTCCCGGCCCGGCGCCCTCCGCCTCCTCTGCGCCCAGCTCCAGCGCCCCCCGCTGCCCCGCTCCCAGCCACGCAGCCCCGGGCGCTGTCCACTGTGCCGAGAGCAGACAGGGGCCCGGCCACACACAGCGTCCCGCCACTTTGCTGGGGCGCGGCGCGGCGGGCCAGGTTGGGGTTCGCGCACAGCGACAGCGGCGGCTCCCAGGCCCTCACCGTGTCTCCCAGGGCGCACTAATACAGCGCGGCGTCCCGCCGCTGTGCCCGGGCGAGGCGCAGGGCGCCACACTGGCGCTCTGCCGCCGTGAGCACGGGGGCCCGCGCCGCTTTTTCTCCGCCTCCCACACCCGTTGCTATCAGCTGCGGCCATCGGTGCGGGCGCTGCCGCGACCAGGAGGACGTTTGGCGCCCCTGCACGTTGGCGTGTGAGCAGGCGGGGATGGTGCGGGTGCCGGCGGCCTCGCTGGCCTCTGCCGACGGCTCCTGCTGCACCTGGGCTGCCTGCTGCCGCCGCCCCTGCCGAGAGAGAGAGAGGGGAGAAGAAAGTCACGTCAACAAGCGCTTGCCTGTCCCCAAGGGAGGGGTGGGCTGAAAGGAAGGCTGAAGAGAGGAAGGCTCGCAACGAGGAAAGGCTGGAGTGGGGTGGGCACAGTTGCCTCGGTAGGTGCAGGCAGCGCGGAGGAGCAAGGGAGACGTGAGAGCTGGCTGCTCGACAGCACGGCTGGGGAGAGGAGGTGCGCGAAGGAGCCGTTGGGCCAGAAGCGAGGCCCAACGCTTGGGCGGCCCCGAGGGCTGCGCAGCCCGCGGTGCTTCTCCCGGGCCACAGCCTCGGTCCCCCGCCGCCACCAGCCCCACGCTCCCACGAGCGCCGTGGTGAGCGCCGGCAGCCCGGCGAGCCGGCACGGCCGCATCGCAACGCCATGCCTCACCTCGCCTGGCATGGCCCCGCGTCATTTCGCCCTGCCACCCGCGCCGACTCTCTGCTGCGGTGCCGGCGCCTCCTCTCGGCTGCCGCCGCCGCCGCCGCCAGCTCGGTCCCCGGGGCTGCGCCCTGGCCCCGGCGCCACTCTCAGCCTCGGCCTCGGCCTCGGCCTCGGCCTCGTCCGCGCCGGGGCCGGAGGTGCGCCGGGGCCAGGGCGGCGGTGCGCTGCGGAGGGGGGGTGAGAGCGGCGGGAGCGGGGCGCTCACCCGGAGGTGGCGGCTGCGTGCCAGGCCCCGCGCTCCTGGGCTCGCGAACGAGCCCGGCGGCCGCGGCCATGGCCCGCACACGGGCTCAGGCGTGCCTTGCCTTGCCGTGCCGGGTGGAGAGGAGACAGCACGGCGGCGGTGGGCAGGGTCGCGGCAGGTGGCAGAGGCGGGGACGAGCACAAAGCGGAGCGCCACGAGCCGCGGTGGCGGTGGCGGGGGGGGGGGGGGGAGCCAGCGGTCGCAGAGCTCCTCAATCCCGGCAGCAGCCACGGCTTATGTGCGGCCGCACGGGAATAGCGCAGCCCAAAACGACACCAGCCCTTGCCAGGGGCCCGCAGGCGGCTGCTGCTGCCCGTGGAGCTGCGGCCGCCGGCCGAGAGGCCCGTGACAAGCTGGCAACAGCGGCCCCGGGAAAGGCGGCTGCGAGTGGCAGCGAGACGGAGCCGCCGCGCAGCTGCGGGGTTTCAACGGCGACCGGCCCGCAGCGCCCCTCCGCCTGCAGGAGGGTGCGCAGGGGGCTGCCCCGGCGCGGGCACCTTGGCCTCGAGCATCCTCGGCCTCCCTGAAAGTAGCAAAGGGGCAGGGGGAGAAGGGGCGGCGGGGCAGAGCAAAAGTGAAAGGCACCAACTTTGACAGTTGCGTACATTACTCGAGACCCAGGCTTTTGTGTGTATATGTCTATAGTTGTTTCCAAAAAAAGTTCTGACTGGGAATGCATTGTCTGTGAGGCTTGCCCGGGAAACAGAGAGTCTCTGGACTGTCCTTGTCGGCTTCCACTTGAGTCCCACGCAGCGCCTCAGCTCTTCGAGGCAGGCGTTAGCCGATGCAACGCGACCTGCAGCTCTCCTCGATAAAGGCAGGAAGACTCTCCTGCGGAAGGGCCGGCTGTGGGAGAAGAGCTGTTTACTGCAGAAGCAGCAAGAGGGAGAAGGTGAAGCGGCGCTAGGAGAGCTGCAGGCAGAGCAGCGACCGCTGGGCCTGTTGGCCTGTGCGGGGAGGCTCGCGACAGTGCAAGGAAGAGCGAGTGGCCCTACAGGCAGAGCGTTACAGAGACCAGAAAGGTCTGTAAACCAGAGGAAGTCACAGCAGTTTTGCTTCCAAACTGTTGTGGAAGCAGGAGGGACGGGAGCTGCGCTCCCCACATCTGGAAGCAGCTCTGCAGACCCCGAGGCTGTGGGGCTGGGTAGGACAGAGCCGCCGGGGCCGAGCAGCGCTTCCTGGAGGTCGGGGAGGGGGGGAGTTGGGGGGGGCCAGCAAATGCTGCCCGGCCCCCTCGCCTGCCGCGAGTTTCTGCCCCTCCCCACTGGGAGCTTCAGGCCCGGCGCTGCCCCACGCACCCAGCGGTGGCTGCGGCGCGCAGCCGCCTCCCTGCTGTGCCCCGAGCTCGCCGGATGCCCCCGCGGGGCTCGGAGCCGCGGCAGGGCTGCTGCTGCCGCTGCCCGAGCGCCCGCCCACCCGCCTTCCCGGCCGGCACCATGAGTGGGCCTCGGCCCCAGTGACACACCTGTCCCAGAGCCAGGCCCCAGAGAGGCGGCGCTTGGCGCCGGAGCCCGGAGCGCACTTCTGCCCTGGCAGCGCCGAGGCAAGGACAGCCTGGGCTTTTCTCGCCCTGGCACTGCCCCGGGCACACGCAGGCTGTCCAGCCAACCTCCTCCACCTGCCCGGAAAGGGCGAGTCCCGGCCAAGAGCCCTTCGCGCACCCAGAGCTCTCCCCACGGGGGCAGGCGTCTTCTGCCCACGCCTGGCACCCGTTCTCCCAGCTCGGATCAGGACGGAGGCGAGCCGCTGCTGCCAGCGCTCAGCCACACCCAGCAGAGCAGGCAGAGACACCTTGCGGCCGTTGCCCGCATGCCTTTCCCAAGGCAGCGGCGTGGGCGTGGGCGGAGAGGGCGGCACACTGTGCACCTGAGGAAGGAGGGGCTGCAGCTGCTCTTCAGGGTCCACTGTCTCTGGGCCTCTGGGCCCATGGCGTGGGAGAGTGCCAAGCTGCCCAGAGCAGAGACTTGCAGGCTAGCTGGTGCAGCTCCGCAGGAGGAGCAGACGGGGCAGGTGTCTTCTGCGGGCTTGCGCCTTGCACGTCACAAGAGCTGCTTGCATGATCTCCGGGGCAGGTGCTAACTCAGACAGGCCTGTGCTGGCAGGCACCCCCCATTGCTGTGGGCTGAGCTGTGCGCGCCAGCCTACGCTCCCTGCCCCACTTAACCCAGCCTCCATCCCCGGGGAACAGGCAGGGGAAAGGGCAGAAGCTGGGGCAGAAGCTACCACGGCACGGAACATAGCCCAGCATCTCTCCGCACCTCTGATGGCCCACCGACTGTTGAACTACTGCTGCGTTGTCAGGGCAATGAGTCGGAGAAGGCCCGAGCCCCAAGGCCGTGCAGCAGGCTGACTGGTGGCACTGTGCGGGTGCCTCTGTCAGCAGCCGACACTCTAGCAGAGGCCGTTGCTCTGCTGGCCGGCAGCCTCAGCAGGAGCACCTGCAACCCTGCCTGAGCTCTGAGCGCTACAGAAGCGGCTCTGTTCGCCAGGCTCCCCATTTCCCAGCAGGTGCTTGGCGTGCAGCTCCTCCTGCAGCCACAGAAGCCAAGGAGCCCAGGCCACAGCTCGTGCAAACAGCCAGCACGCGCTCCCAAAAGTCAGCCGGACAGAGGCCCCGCTCTCTCCTCCCTGTCTCCAAGCTCCCGCTCCAGGCTTCTGGCCATCTTTCCAGCCCAGCGTGTTCAGCTTCTCTTTCCCCCTGCACACCTGAGCTGCGCGTTTCCTCCCAGAGCTGCGAGCGCAGCCGGGCAGGCAACCTTGCCAGGCACTTCAGTCCTAGCCCAGTTCGCGGGCACCCAAAAGCGGCAGGCAGCTCCGCCACGCCAGACAAGTGTAGCCTGTGCACTGCAGTGCGCCGAGCAGCAGGCCGCAAAGGTTGCCAGCAACATGCACAGCGCGCGCAAAGGGGCGAACCTGAGCGACCTGGGCTTGGTAGCAGAACCCAAATGTGGAGCAAATGACCTCATGCGTGGGTCCCTCGTGGCGACCCGCACAGGCCCTCCATCCCACACCCACAGCTAGGGTCCAGCAGAGCAGCAGCTGCGCGGCTTCTGGGCCACTGGTGGAAATGAGCTGGGAGGGATGTGGCAGGTCGTCGCGCATCGTCGCGCATGGCAGGGTGCCCAAGGGGGCGTGCAGCCAAGGCGGGCAGGAGCTGGGCCCCTTCCGGCAAGCGGGGCCACAAGCAACACCACTGGAGTGACGCAGGCACGCGTCACCTGCCTGCGCTGGAGCCCTCTGCCACTCGAGCCGAGTCTGCCAACCACACCGACGTGTTCCTGCCCCGGAAGCCCTGGGCCAGTCACGCGAGCACTCAGAACAAGCCTCCGTGGGGGAACGGGCATGGCGTGAACGGGGAAATGACGAGGCAGCAATGCAGGAAACAAAAACACAGGCCGTCTCATTAGCGGGGATGGTCTGCATTGGAGATGAGCTTGTCAGGGGACGGTCACCTCTGCAAAGCGGGCCTCTGCGCCTGAGGCAGTGCAGGACCAGGAGAAAAGGCAGCCCGAGTCCTCCCTCTCTCACCCACTTCTCCCGCAGCCTCCTCCTTGGCAAGCAGGCGAGTCTGAAGCAATTTCTTGTTAGACCTCTGGCCTCAGCTGAAGGGAGAGATTACAGCGCTTGCGCTCCCCAAGCATCCATGCTCTGCTGCAGAGGCTGCAGAGGAGCAACTCCTGAGGCAACGCTGGGCTCAGGTGGGCACACGAGGCCCGGCCCCCTCCCCACTCCCCCCCGCCCCCCTCCGTGGACCAGGCAAGAGTGCCTTCACGAGCCTCCTGCCCATGTTTCAGGGCACAGCCCCCCCCTTCTGCAGCCTCATCCCGCCCAGCGTCATCGCTCCAGGCACTGGCCACCTTCTTGCCATGCCCAAAGACCAAGGCCTCACCTCTTCCCCCACCGACACCTGCAGCCCCGGCACTGGCAGGAGTTGCCTGGCCCCAAGCAGCTGCAGCTCCTCACGCCGCCCACGTGCCCCAGCAGCTCCCGCTCTCTCTACTTGTCCCCCGGGCAGTCCCAGGGCCTGAGCACCAGGACTGCCCTGGGAACACGCTGGCACCACGCAGCCCCGGGGAGGCCTGCTGAGAGACAGAACAAACTCAAATCAAATCAGGGACGGCGGGAAGTCGTCCCGGCCCGGCGCCCTCCGCCTCCTCTGCGCCCAGCTCCAGCGCCCCCCGCTGCCCCGCTCCCAGCCACGCAGCCCCGGGCGCTGTCCACTGTGCCGAGAGCAGACAGGGGCCCGGCCACACACAGCGTCCCGCCACTTTGCTGGGGCGCGGCGCGGCGGGCCAGGTTGGGGTTCGCGCACAGCGACAGCGGCGGCTCCCAGGCCCTCACCGTGTCTCCCAGGGCGCACTAATACAGCGCGGCGTCCCGCCGCTGTGCCCGGGCGAGGCGCAGGGCGCCACACTGGCGCTCTGCCGCCGTGAGCACGGGGGCCCGCGCCGCTTTTTCTCCGCCTCCCACACCCGTTGCTATCAGCTGCGGCCATCGGTGCGGGCGCTGCCGCGACCAGGAGGACGTTTGGCGCCCCTGCACGTTGGCGTGTGAGCAGGCGGGGATGGTGCGGGTGCCGGCGGCCTCGCTGGCCTCTGCCGACGGCTCCTGCTGCACCTGGGCTGCCTGCTGCCGCCGCCCCTGCCGAGAGAGAGAGAGGGGAGAAGAAAGTCACGTCAACAAGCGCTTGCCTGTCCCCAAGGGAGGGGTGGGCTGAAAGGAAGGCTGAAGAGAGGAAGGCTCGCAACGAGGAAAGGCTGGAGTGGGGTGGGCACAGTTGCCTCGGTAGGTGCAGGCAGCGCGGAGGAGCAAGGGAGACGTGAGAGCTGGCTGCTCGACAGCACGGCTGGGGAGAGGAGGTGCGCGAAGGAGCCGTTGGGCCAGAAGCGAGGCCCAACGCTTGGGCGGCCCCGAGGGCTGCGCAGCCCGCGGTGCTTCTCCCGGGCCACAGCCTCGGTCCCCCGCCGCCACCAGCCCCACGCTCCCACGAGCGCCGTGGTGAGCGCCGGCAGCCCGGCGAGCCGGCACGGCCGCATCGCAACGCCATGCCTCACCTCGCCTGGCATGGCCCCGCGTCATTTCGCCCTGCCGCCCGCGCCGACTCTCTGCTGCGGTGCCGGCGCCTCCTCTCGGCTGCCGCCGCCGCCGCCGCCAGCTCGGTCCCCGGGGCTGCGCCCTGGCCCCGGCGCCACTCTCAGCCTCGGCCTCGGCCTCGGCCTCGGCCTCGTCCGCGCCGGGGCCAGGGCCGGAGGTGCGCCGGGGCCAGGGCGGCGGTGCGCTGCGGAGGGGAGGTGAGAGCGGCGGGAGCGGGGCGCTCACCCGGAGGTGGCGGCTGCGTGCCAGGCCCCGCGCTCCTGGGCTCGCGAACGAGCCCGGCGGCCGCGGCCATGGCCCGCACACAGGCTCAGGCGTGCCTTGCCTTGCCGTGCCGGGTGGAGAGGAGACAGCACGGCGGCGGTGGGCAGGGTCGCGGCAGGTGGCAGAGGCGGGGACGAGCACAAAGCGGAGCGCCACGAGCCGCGGTGGCGGTGGCGGGGGGGGGGGGGGAGCCAGCGGTCGCAGAGCTCCTCAATCCCGGCAGCAGCCACGGCTTATGTGCGGCCGCACGGGAATAGCGCAGCCCAAAACGACACCAGCCCTTGCCAGGGGCCCGCAGGCGGCTGCTGCTGCCCGTGGAGCTGCGGCCGCCGGCCGAGAGGCCCGTGACAAGCTGGCAACAGCGGCCCCGGGAAAGGCGGCTGCGAGTGGCAGCGAGACGGAGCCGCCGCGCAGCTGCGGGGTTTCAACGGCGACCGGCCCGCAGCGCCCCTCCGCCTGCAGGAGGGTGCGCAGGGGGCTGCCCCGGCGCGGGCACCTTGGCCTCGAGCATCCTCGGCCTCCCTGAAAGTAGCAAAGGGGCAGGGGGAGAAGGGGCGGCGGGGCAGAGCAAAAGTGAAAGGCACCAACTTTGACAGTTGCGTACATTACTCGAGACCCAGGCTTTTGTGTGTATATGTCTATAGTTGTTTCCAAAAAAAGTTCTGACTGGGAATGCATTGTCTGTGAGGCTTGCCCGGGAAACAGAGAGTCTCTGGACTGTCCTTGTCGGCTTCCACTTGAGTCCCACGCAGCGCCTCAGCTCTTCGAGGCAGGCGTTAGCCGATGCAACGCGACCTGCAGCTCTCCTCGATAAAGGCAGGAAGACTCTCCTGCGGAAGGGCCGGCTGTGGGAGAAGAGCTGTTTACTGCAGAAGCAGCAAGAGGGAGAAGGTGAAGCGGCGCTAGGAGAGCTGCAGGCAGAGCAGCGACCGCTGGGCCTGTTGGCCTGTGCGGGGAGGCTCGCGACAGTGCAAGGAAGAGCGAGTGGCCCTACAGGCAGAGCGTTACAGAGACCAGAAAGGTCTGTAAACCAGAGGAAGTCACAGCAGTTTTGCTTCCAAACTGTTGTGGAAGCAGGAGGGACGGGAGCTGCGCTCCCCACATCTGGAAGCAGCTCTGCAGACCCCGAGGCTGTGGGGCTGGGTAGGACAGAGCCGCCGGGGCCGAGCAGCGCTTCCTGGAGGTCGGGGAGGGGGGGAGTTGGGGGGGGCCAGCAAATGCTGCCCGGCCCCCTCGCCTGCCGCGAGTTTCTGCCCCTCCCCACTGGGAGCTTCAGGCCCGGCGCTGCCCCACGCACCCAGCGGTGGCTGCGGCGCGCAGCCGCCTCCCTGCTGTGCCCCGAGCTCGCCGGATGCCCCCGCGGGGCTCGGAGCCGCGGCAGGGCTGCTGCTGCCGCTGCCCGAGCGCCCGCCCACCCGCCTTCCCGGCCGGCACCATGAGTGGGCCTCGGCCCCAGTGACACACCTGTCCCAGAGCCAGGCCCCAGAGAGGCGGCGCTTGGCGCCGGAGCCCGGAGCGCACTTCTGCCCTGGCAGCGCCGAGGCAAGGACAGCCTGGGCTTTTCTCGCCCTGGCACTGCCCCGGGCACACGCAGGCTGTCCAGCCAACCTCCTCCACCTGCCCGGAAAGGGCGAGTCCCGGCCAAGAGCCCTTCGCGCACCCAGAGCTCTCCCCACGGGGGCAGGCGTCTTCTGCCCACGCCTGGCACCCGTTCTCCCAGCTCGGATCAGGACGGAGGCGAGCCGCTGCTGCCAGCGCTCAGCCACACCCAGCAGAGCAGGCAGAGACACCTTGCGGCCGTTGCCCGCATGCCTTTCCCAAGGCAGCGGCGTGGGCGTGGGCGGAGAGGGCGGCACACTGTGCACCTGAGGAAGGAGGGGCTGCAGCTGCTCTTCAGGGTCCACTGTCTCTGGGCCTCTGGGCCCATGGCGTGGGAGAGTGCCAAGCTGCCCAGAGCAGAGACTTGCAGGCTAGCTGGTGCAGCTCCGCAGGAGGAGCAGACGGGGCAGGTGTCTTCTGCGGGCTTGCGCCTTGCACGTCACAAGAGCTGCTTGCATGATCTCCGGGGCAGGTGCTAACTCAGACAGGCCTGTGCTGGCAGGCACCCCCCATTGCTGTGGGCTGAGCTGTGCGCGCCAGCCTACGCTCCCTGCCCCACTTAACCCAGCCTCCATCCCCGGGGAACAGGCAGGGGAAAGGGCAGAAGCTGGGGCAGAAGCTACCACGGCACGGAACATAGCCCAGCATCTCTCCGCACCTCTGATGGCCCACCGACTGTTGAACTACTGCTGCGTTGTCAGGGCAATGAGTCGGAGAAGGCCCGAGCCCCAAGGCCGTGCAGCAGGCTGACTGGTGGCACTGTGCGGGTGCCTCTGTCAGCAGCCGACACTCTAGCAGAGGCCGTTGCTCTGCTGGCCGGCAGCCTCAGCAGGAGCACCTGCAACCCTGCCTGAGCTCTGAGCGCTACAGAAGCGGCTCTGTTCGCCAGGCTCCCCATTTCCCAGCAGGTGCTTGGCGTGCAGCTCCTCCTGCAGCCACAGAAGCCAAGGAGCCCAGGCCACAGCTCGTGCAAACAGCCAGCACGCGCTCCCAAAAGTCAGCCGGACAGAGGCCCCGCTCTCTCCTCCCTGTCTCCAAGCTCCCGCTCCAGGCTTCTGGCCATCTTTCCAGCCCAGCGTGTTCAGCTTCTCTTTCCCCCTGCACACCTGAGCTGCGCGTTTCCTCCCAGAGCTGCGAGCGCAGCCGGGCAGGCAACCTTGCCAGGCACTTCAGTCCTAGCCCAGTTCGCGGGCACCCAAAAGCGGCAGGCAGCTCCGCCACGCCAGACAAGTGTAGCCTGTGCACTGCAGTGCGCCGAGCAGCAGGCCGCAAAGGTTGCCAGCAACATGCACAGCGCGCGCAAAGGGGCGAACCTGAGCGACCTGGGCTTGGTAGCAGAACCCAAATGTGGAGCAAATGACCTCATGCGTGGGTCCCTCGTGGCGACCCGCACAGGCCCTCCATCCCACACCCACAGCTAGGGTCCAGCAGAGCAGCAGCTGCGCGGCTTCTGGGCCACTGGTGGAAATGAGCTGGGAGGGATGTGGCAGGTCGTCGCGCATCGTCGCGCATGGCAGGGTGCCCAAGGGGGCGTGCAGCCAAGGCGGGCAGGAGCTGGGCCCCTTCCGGCAAGCGGGGCCACAAGCAACACCACTGGAGTGACGCAGGCACGCGTCACCTGCCTGCGCTGGAGCCCTCTGCCACTCGAGCCGAGTCTGCCAACCACACCGACGTGTTCCTGCCCCGGAAGCCCTGGGCCAGTCACGCGAGCACTCAGAACAAGCCTCCGTGGGGGAACGGGCATGGCGTGAACGGGGAAATGACGAGGCAGCAATGCAGGAAACAAAAACACAGGCCGTCTCATTAGCGGGGATGGTCTGCATTGGAGATGAGCTTGTCAGGGGACGGTCACCTCTGCAAAGCGGGCCTCTGCGCCTGAGGCAGTGCAGGACCAGGAGAAAAGGCAGCCCGAGTCCTCCCTCTCTCACCCACTTCTCCCGCAGCCTCCTCCTTGGCAAGCAGGCGAGTCTGAAGCAATTTCTTGTTAGACCTCTGGCCTCAGCTGAAGGGAGAGATTACAGCGCTTGCGCTCCCCAAGCATCCATGCTCTGCTGCAGAGGCTGCAGAGGAGCAACTCCTGAGGCAACGCTGGGCTCAGGTGGGCACACGAGGCCCGGCCCCCTCCCCACTCCCCCCCGCCCCCCTCCGTGGACCAGGCAAGAGTGCCTTCACGAGCCTCCTGCCCATGTTTCAGGGCACAGCCCCCCCCTTCTGCAGCCTCATCCCGCCCAGCGTCATCGCTCCAGGCACTGGCCACCTTCTTGCCATGCCCAAAGACCAAGGCCTCACCTCTTCCCCCACCGACACCTGCAGCCCCGGCACTGGCAGGAGTTGCCTGGCCCCAAGCAGCTGCAGCTCCTCACGCCGCCCACGTGCCCCAGCAGCTCCCGCTCTCTCTACTTGTCCCCCGGGCAGTCCCAGGGCCTGAGCACCAGGACTGCCCTGGGAACACGCTGGCACCACGCAGCCCCGGGGAGGCCTGCTGAGAGACAGAACAAACTCAAATCAAATCAGGGACGGCGGGAAGTCGTCCCGGCCCGGCGCCCTCCGCCTCCTCTGCGCCCAGCTCCAGCGCCCCCCGCTGCCCCGCTCCCAGCCACGCAGCCCCGGGCGCTGTCCACTGTGCCGAGAGCAGACAGGGGCCCGGCCACACACAGCGTCCCGCCACTTTGCTGGGGCGCGGCGCGGCGGGCCAGGTTGGGGTTCGCGCACAGCGACAGCGGCGGCTCCCAGGCCCTCACCGTGTCTCCCAGGGCGCACTAATACAGCGCGGCGTCCCGCCGCTGTGCCCGGGCGAGGCGCAGGGCGCCACACTGGCGCTCTGCCGCCGTGAGCACGGGGGCCCGCGCCGCTTTTTCTCCGCCTCCCACACCCGTTGCTATCAGCTGCGGCCATCGGTGCGGGCGCTGCCGCGACCAGGAGGACGTTTGGCGCCCCTGCACGTTGGCGTGTGAGCAGGCGGGGATGGTGCGGGTGCCGGCGGCCTCGCTGGCCTCTGCCGACGGCTCCTGCTGCACCTGGGCTGCCTGCTGCCGCCGCCCCTGCCGAGAGAGAGAGAGGGGAGAAGAAAGTCACGTCAACAAGCGCTTGCCTGTCCCCAAGGGAGGGGTGGGCTGAAAGGAAGGCTGAAGAGAGGAAGGCTCGCAACGAGGAAAGGCTGGAGTGGGGTGGGCACAGTTGCCTCGGTAGGTGCAGGCAGCGCGGAGGAGCAAGGGAGACGTGAGAGCTGGCTGCTCGACAGCACGGCTGGGGAGAGGAGGTGCGCGAAGGAGCCGTTGGGCCAGAAGCGAGGCCCAACGCTTGGGCGGCCCCGAGGGCTGCGCAGCCCGCGGTGCTTCTCCCGGGCCACAGCCTCGGTCCCCCGCCGCCACCAGCCCCACGCTCCCACGAGCGCCGTGGTGAGCGCCGGCAGCCCGGCGAGCCGGCACGGCCGCATCGCAACGCCATGCCTCACCTCGCCTGGCATGGCCCCGCGTCATTTCGCCCTGCCACCCGCGCCGACTCTCTGCTGCGGTGCCGGCGCCTCCTCTCGGCTGCCGCCGCCGCCGCCGCCAGCTCGGTCCCCGGGGCTGCGCCCTGGCCCCGGCGCCACTCTCAGCCTCGGCCTCGGCCTCGGCCTCGGCCTCGTCCGCGCCGGGGCCAGGGCCGGAGGTGCGCCGGGGCCAGGGCGGCGGTGCGCTGCGGAGGGGGGGTGAGAGCGGCGGGAGCGGGGCGCTCACCCGGAGGTGGCGGCTGCGTGCCAGGCCCCGCGCTCCTGGGCTCGCGAACGAGCCCGGCGGCCGCGGCCATGGCCCGCACACGGGCTCAGGCGTGCCTTGCCTTGCCGTGCCGGGTGGAGAGGAGACAGCACGGCGGCGGTGGGCAGGGTCGCGGCAGGTGACAGAGGCGGGGACGAGCACAAAGCGGAGCGCCACGAGCCGCGGTGGCGGTGGCGGGGGGGGGGGGGGGGAGCCAGCGGTCGCAGAGCTCCTCAATCCCGGCAGCAGCCACGGCTTATGTGCGGCCGCACGGGAATAGCGCAGCCCAAAACGACACCAGCCCTTGCCAGGGGCCCGCAGGCGGCTGCTGCTGCCCGTGGAGCTGCGGCCGCCGGCCGAGAGGCCCGTGACAAGCTGGCAACAGCGGCCCCGGGAAAGGCGGCTGCGAGTGGCAGCGAGACGGAGCCGCCGCGCAGCTGCGGGGTTTCAACGGCGACCGGCCCGCAGCGCCCCTCCGCCTGCAGGAGGGTGCGCAGGGGGCTGCCCCGGCGCGGGCACCTTGGCCTCGAGCATCCTCGGCCTCCCTGAAAGTAGCAAAGGGGCAGGGGGAGAAGGGGCGGCGGGGCAGAGCAAAAGTGAAAGGCACCAACTTTGACAGTTGCGTACATTACTCGAGACCCAGGCTTTTGTGTGTATATGTCTATAGTTGTTTCCAAAAAAAGTTCTGACTGGGAATGCATTGTCTGTGAGGCTTGCCCGGGAAACAGAGAGTCTCTGGACTGTCCTTGTCGGCTTCCACTTGAGTCCCACGCAGCGCCTCAGCTCTTCGAGGCAGGCGTTAGCCGATGCAACGCGACCTGCAGCTCTCCTCGATAAAGGCAGGAAGACTCTCCTGCGGAAGGGCCGGCTGTGGGAGAAGAGCTGTTTACTGCAGAAGCAGCAAGAGGGAGAAGGTGAAGCGGCGCTAGGAGAGCTGCAGGCAGAGCAGCGACCGCTGGGCCTGTTGGCCTGTGCGGGGAGGCTCGCGACAGTGCAAGGAAGAGCGAGTGGCCCTACAGGCAGAGCGTTACAGAGACCAGAAAGGTCTGTAAACCAGAGGAAGTCACAGCAGTTTTGCTTCCAAACTGTTGTGGAAGCAGGAGGGACGGGAGCTGCGCTCCCCACATCTGGAAGCAGCTCTGCAGACCCCGAGGCTGTGGGGCTGGGTAGGACAGAGCCGCCGGGGCCGAGCAGCGCTTCCTGGAGGTCGGGGAGGGGGGGAGTTGGGGGGGGGCCAGCAAATGCTGCCCGGCCCCCTCGCCTGCCGCGAGTTTCTGCCCCTCCCCACTGGGAGCTTCAGGCCCGGCGCTGCCCCACGCACCCAGCGGTGGCTGCGGCGCGCAGCCGCCTCCCTGCTGTGCCCCGAGCTCGCCGGATGCCCCCGCGGGGCTCGGAGCCGCGGCAGGGCTGCTGCTGCCGCTGCCCGAGCGCCCGCCCACCCGCCTTCCCGGCCGGCACCATGAGTGGGCCTCGGCCCCAGTGACACACCTGTCCCAGAGCCAGGCCCCAGAGAGGCGGCGCTTGGCGCCGGAGCCCGGAGCGCACTTCTGCCCTGGCAGCGCCGAGGCAAGGACAGCCTGGGCTTTTCTCGCCCTGGCACTGCCCCGGGCACACGCAGGCTGTCCAGCCAACCTCCTCCACCTGCCCGGAAAGGGCGAGTCCCGGCCAAGAGCCCTTCGCGCACCCAGAGCTCTCCCCACGGGGGCAGGCGTCTTCTGCCCACGCCTGGCACCCGTTCTCCCAGCTCGGATCAGGACGGAGGCGAGCCGCTGCTGCCAGCGCTCAGCCACACCCAGCAGAGCAGGCAGAGACACCTTGCGGCCGTTGCCCGCATGCCTTTCCCAAGGCAGCGGCGTGGGCGTGGGCGGAGAGGGCGGCACACTGTGCACCTGAGGAAGGAGGGGCTGCAGCTGCTCTTCAGGGTCCACTGTCTCTGGGCCTCTGGGCCCATGGCGTGGGAGAGTGCCAAGCTGCCCAGAGCAGAGACTTGCAGGCTAGCTGGTGCAGCTCCGCAGGAGGAGCAGACGGGGCAGGTGTCTTCTGCGGGCTTGCGCCTTGCACGTCACAAGAGCTGCTTGCATGATCTCCGGGGCAGGTGCTAACTCAGACAGGCCTGTGCTGGCAGGCACCCCCCATTGCTGTGGGCTGAGCTGTGCGCGCCAGCCTACGCTCCCTGCCCCACTTAACCCAGCCTCCATCCCCGGGGAACAGGCAGGGGAAAGGGCAGAAGCTGGGGCAGAAGCTACCACGGCACGGAACATAGCCCAGCATCTCTCCGCACCTCTGATGGCCCACCGACTGTTGAACTACTGCTGCGTTGTCAGGGCAATGAGTCGGAGAAGGCCCGAGCCCCAAGGCCGTGCAGCAGGCTGACTGGTGGCACTGTGCGGGTGCCTCTGTCAGCAGCCGACACTCTAGCAGAGGCCGTTGCTCTGCTGGCCGGCAGCCTCAGCAGGAGCACCTGCAACCCTGCCTGAGCTCTGAGCGCTACAGAAGCGGCTCTGTTCGCCAGGCTCCCCATTTCCCAGCAGGTGCTTGGCGTGCAGCTCCTCCTGCAGCCACAGAAGCCAAGGAGCCCAGGCCACAGCTCGTGCAAACAGCCAGCACGCGCTCCCAAAAGTCAGCCGGACAGAGGCCCCGCTCTCTCCTCCCTGTCTCCAAGCTCCCGCTCCAGGCTTCTGGCCATCTTTCCAGCCCAGCGTGTTCAGCTTCTCTTTCCCCCTGCACACCTGAGCTGCGCGTTTCCTCCCAGAGCTGCGAGCGCAGCCGGGCAGGCAACCTTGCCAGGCACTTCAGTCCTAGCCCAGTTCGCGGGCACCCAAAAGCGGCAGGCAGCTCCGCCACGCCAGACAAGTGTAGCCTGTGCACTGCAGTGCGCCGAGCAGCAGGCCGCAAAGGTTGCCAGCAACATGCACAGCGCGCGCAAAGGGGCGAACCTGAGCGACCTGGGCTTGGTAGCAGAACCCAAATGTGGAGCAAATGACCTCATGCGTGGGTCCCTCGTGGCGACCCGCACAGGCCCTCCATCCCACACCCACAGCTAGGGTCCAGCAGAGCAGCAGCTGCGCGGCTTCTGGGCCACTGGTGGAAATGAGCTGGGAGGGATGTGGCAGGTCGTCGCGCATCGTCGCGCATGGCAGGGTGCCCAAGGGGGCGTGCAGCCAAGGCGGGCAGGAGCTGGGCCCCTTCCGGCAAGCGGGGCCACAAGCAACACCACTGGAGTGACGCAGGCACGCGTCACCTGCCTGCGCTGGAGCCCTCTGCCACTCGAGCCGAGTCTGCCAACCACACCGACGTGTTCCTGCCCCGGAAGCCCTGGGCCAGTCACGCGAGCACTCAGAACAAGCCTCCGTGGGGGAACGGGCATGGCGTGAACGGGGAAATGACGAGGCAGCAATGCAGGAAACAAAAACACAGGCCGTCTCATTAGCGGGGATGGTCTGCATTGGAGATGAGCTTGTCAGGGGACGGTCACCTCTGCAAAGCGGGCCTCTGCGCCTGAGGCAGTGCAGGACCAGGAGAAAAGGCAGCCCGAGTCCTCCCTCTCTCACCCACTTCTCCCGCAGCCTCCTCCTTGGCAAGCAGGCGAGTCTGAAGCAATTTCTTGTTAGACCTCTGGCCTCAGCTGAAGGGAGAGATTACAGCGCTTGCGCTCCCCAAGCATCCATGCTCTGCTGCAGAGGCTGCAGAGGAGCAACTCCTGAGGCAACGCTGGGCTCAGGTGGGCACACGAGGCCCGGCCCCCTCCCCACTCCCCCCCGCCCCCCTCCGTGGACCAGGCAAGAGTGCCTTCACGAGCCTCCTGCCCATGTTTCAGGGCACAGCCCCCCCCTTCTGCAGCCTCATCCCGCCCAGCGTCATCGCTCCAGGCACTGGCCACCTTCTTGCCATGCCCAAAGACCAAGGCCTCACCTCTTCCCCCACCGACACCTGCAGCCCCGGCACTGGCAGGAGTTGCCTGGCCCCAAGCAGCTGCAGCTCCTCACGCCGCCCACGTGCCCCAGCAGCTCCCGCTCTCTCTACTTGTCCCCCGGGCAGTCCCAGGGCCTGAGCACCAGGACTGCCCTGGGAACACGCTGGCACCACGCAGCCCCGGGGAGGCCTGCTGAGAGACAGAACAAACTCAAATCAAATCAGGGACGGCGGGAAGTCGTCCCGGCCCGGCGCCCTCCGCCTCCTCTGCGCCCAGCTCCAGCGCCCCCCGCTGCCCCGCTCCCAGCCACGCAGCCCCGGGCGCTGTCCACTGTGCCGAGAGCAGACAGGGGCCCGGCCACACACAGCGTCCCGCCACTTTGCTGGGGCGCGGCGCGGCGGGCCAGGTTGGGGTTCGCGCACAGCGACAGCGGCGGCTCCCAGGCCCTCACCGTGTCTCCCAGGGCGCACTAATACAGCGCGGCGTCCCGCCGCTGTGCCCGGGCGAGGCGCAGGGCGCCACACTGGCGCTCTGCCGCCGTGAGCACGGGGGCCCGCGCCGCTTTTTCTCCGCCTCCCACACCCGTTGCTATCAGCTGCGGCCATCGGTGCGGGCGCTGCCGCGACCAGGAGGACGTTTGGCGCCCCTGCACGTTGGCGTGTGAGCAGGCGGGGATGGTGCGGGTGCCGGCGGCCTCGCTGGCCTCTGCCGACGGCTCCTGCTGCACCTGGGCTGCCTGCTGCCGCCGCCCCTGCCGAGAGAGAGAGAGGGGAGAAGAAAGTCACGTCAACAAGCGCTTGCCTGTCCCCAAGGGAGGGGTGGGCTGAAAGGAAGGCTGAAGAGAGGAAGGCTCGCAACGAGGAAAGGCTGGAGTGGGGTGGGCACAGTTGCCTCGGTAGGTGCAGGCAGCGCGGAGGAGCAAGGGAGACGTGAGAGCTGGCTGCTCGACAGCACGGCTGGGGAGAGGAGGTGCGCGAAGGAGCCGTTGGGCCAGAAGCGAGGCCCAACGCTTGGGCGGCCCCGAGGGCTGCGCAGCCCGCGGTGCTTCTCCCGGGCCACAGCCTCGGTCCCCCGCCGCCACCAGCCCCACGCTCCCACGAGCGCCGTGGTGAGCGCCGGCAGCCCGGCGAGCCGGCACGGCCGCATCGCAACGCCATGCCTCACCTCGCCTGGCATGGCCCCGCGTCATTTCGCCCTGCCACCCGCGCCGACTCTCTGCTGCGGTGCCGGCGCCTCCTCTCGGCTGCCGCCGCCGCCGCCGCCAGCTCGGTCCCCGGGGCTGCGCCCTGGCCCCGGCGCCACTCTCAGCCTCGGCCTCGGCCTCGGCCTCGGCCTCGTCCGCGCCGGGGCCGGAGGTGCGCCGGGGCCAGGGCGGCGGTGCGCTGCGGAGGGGGGGTGAGAGCGGCGGGAGCGGGGCGCTCACCCGGAGGTGGCGGCTGCGTGCCAGGCCCCGCGCTCCTGGGCTCGCGAACGAGCCCGGCGGCCGCGGCCATGGCCCGCACACGGGCTCAGGCGGCCCTTGCCTGCCGTGCCGGGTGGAGAGGGAGACAGCAACGGCGGCGGGTGGGCAGGGTCGCGGCAGGTGGCAGAGGCGGGGAAGAGAACAAAGAAGGGGGGAGCCAGCGGTCGCAGAGCTCCTCAATCCCGGCACAGCCCGGCTTATGTGCGGCCGCACGGAATAGCGCAGCCCAAAACGACACCAGCCCTTGCCAGGGGCCCGCAGGCGGCTGCTGCTGCCCGTGGAGCTGCGGCCGCCGGCCGAGAGGCCCGTGACAAGCTGGCAACAGCGGCCCCGGGAAAGGCGGCTGCGAGTGGCAGCGAGACGGAGCCGCCGCGCAGCTGCGGGGTTTCAACGGCGACCGGCCCGCAGCGCCCCTCCGCCTGCAGAAGGGTGCGCAGGGGGCTGCCCCGGCGCGGGCACCTTGGCCTCGAGCATCCTCGGCCTCCCTGAAAGTAGCAAAGGGGCAGGGGGAGAAGGGGCGGCGGGGCAGAGCAAAAGTGAAAGGCACCAACTTTGACAGTTGCGTACATTACTCGAGACCCAGGCTTTTGTGTGTATATGTCTATAGTTGTTTCCAAAAAAAGTTCTGACTGGGAATGCATTGTCTGTGAGGCTTGCCCGGGAAACAGAGAGTCTCTGGACTGTCCTTGTCGGCTTCCACTTGAGTCCCACGCAGCGCCTCAGCTCTTCGAGGCAGGCGTTAGCCGATGCAACGCGACCTGCAGCTCTCCTCGATAAAGGCAGGAAGACTCTCCTGCGGAAGGGCCGGCTGTGGGAGAAGAGCTGTTTACTGCAGAAGCAGCAAGAGGGAGAAGGTGAAGCGGCGCTAGGAGAGCTGCAGGCAGAGCAGCGACCGCTGGGCCTGTTGGCCTGTGCGGGGAGGCTCGCGACAGTGCAAGGAAGAGCGAGTGGCCCTACAGGCAGAGCGTTACAGAGACCAGAAAGGTCTGTAAACCAGAGGAAGTCACAGCAGTTTTGCTTCCAAACTGTTGTGGAAGCAGGAGGGACGGGAGCTGCGCTCCCCACATCTGGAAGCAGCTCTGCAGACCCCGAGGCTGTGGGGCTGGGTAGGACAGAGCCGCCGGGGCCGAGCAGCGCTTCCTGGAGGTCGGGGAGGGGGGGAGTTGGGGGGGGCCAGCAAATGCTGCCCGGCCCCCTCGCCTGCCGCGAGTTTCTGCCCCTCCCCACTGGGAGCTTCAGGCCCGGCGCTGCCCCACGCACCCAGCGGTGGCTGCGGCGCGCAGCCGCCTCCCTGCTGTGCCCCGAGCTCGCCGGATGCCCCCGCGGGGCTCGGAGCCGCGGCAGGGCTGCTGCTGCCGCTGCCCGAGCGCCCGCCCACCCGCCTTCCCGGCCGGCACCATGAGTGGGCCTCGGCCCCAGTGACACACCTGTCCCAGAGCCAGGCCCCAGAGAGGCGGCGCTTGGCGCCGGAGCCCGGAGCGCACTTCTGCCCTGGCAGCGCCGAGGCAAGGACAGCCTGGGCTTTTCTCGCCCTGGCACTGCCCCGGGCACACGCAGGCTGTCCAGCCAACCTCCTCCACCTGCCCGGAAAGGGCGAGTCCCGGCCAAGAGCCCTTCGCGCACCCAGAGCTCTCCCCACGGGGGCAGGCGTCTTCTGCCCACGCCTGGCACCCGTTCTCCCAGCTCGGATCAGGACGGAGGCGAGCCGCTGCTGCCAGCGCTCAGCCACACCCAGCAGAGCAGGCAGAGACACCTTGCGGCCGTTGCCCGCATGCCTTTCCCAAGGCAGCGGCGTGGGCGTGGGCGGAGAGGGCGGCACACTGTGCACCTGAGGAAGGAGGGGCTGCAGCTGCTCTTCAGGGTCCACTGTCTCTGGGCCTCTGGGCCCATGGCGTGGGAGAGTGCCAAGCTGCCCAGAGCAGAGACTTGCAGGCTAGCTGGTGCAGCTCCGCAGGAGGAGCAGACGGGGCAGGTGTCTTCTGCGGGCTTGCGCCTTGCACGTCACAAGAGCTGCTTGCATGATCTCCGGGGCAGGTGCTAACTCAGACAGGCCTGTGCTGGCAGGCACCCCCCATTGCTGTGGGCTGAGCTGTGCGCGCCAGCCTACGCTCCCTGCCCCACTTAACCCAGCCTCCATCCCCGGGGAACAGGCAGGGGAAAGGGCAGAAGCTGGGGCAGAAGCTACCACGGCACGGAACATAGCCCAGCATCTCTCCGCACCTCTGATGGCCCACCGACTGTTGAACTACTGCTGCGTTGTCAGGGCAATGAGTCGGAGAAGGCCCGAGCCCCAAGGCCGTGCAGCAGGCTGACTGGTGGCACTGTGCGGGTGCCTCTGTCAGCAGCCGACACTCTAGCAGAGGCCGTTGCTCTGCTGGCCGGCAGCCTCAGCAGGAGCACCTGCAACCCTGCCTGAGCTCTGAGCGCTACAGAAGCGGCTCTGTTCGCCAGGCTCCCCATTTCCCAGCAGGTGCTTGGCGTGCAGCTCCTCCTGCAGCCACAGAAGCCAAGGAGCCCAGGCCACAGCTCGTGCAAACAGCCAGCACGCGCTCCCAAAAGTCAGCCGGACAGAGGCCCCGCTCTCTCCTCCCTGTCTCCAAGCTCCCGCTCCAGGCTTCTGGCCATCTTTCCAGCCCAGCGTGTTCAGCTTCTCTTTCCCCCTGCACACCTGAGCTGCGCGTTTCCTCCCAGAGCTGCGAGCGCAGCCGGGCAGGCAACCTTGCCAGGCACTTCAGTCCTAGCCCAGTTCGCGGGCACCCAAAAGCGGCAGGCAGCTCCGCCACGCCAGACAAGTGTAGCCTGTGCACTGCAGTGCGCCGAGCAGCAGGCCGCAAAGGTTGCCAGCAACATGCACAGCGCGCGCAAAGGGGCGAACCTGAGCGACCTGGGCTTGGTAGCAGAACCCAAATGTGGAGCAAATGACCTCATGCGTGGGTCCCTCGTGGCGACCCGCACAGGCCCTCCATCCCACACCCACAGCTAGGGTCCAGCAGAGCAGCAGCTGCGCGGCTTCTGGGCCACTGGTGGAAATGAGCTGGGAGGGATGTGGCAGGTCGTCGCGCATCGTCGCGCATGGCAGGGTGCCCAAGGGGGCGTGCAGCCAAGGCGGGCAGGAGCTGGGCCCCTTCCGGCAAGCGGGGCCACAAGCAACACCACTGGAGTGACGCAGGCACGCGTCACCTGCCTGCGCTGGAGCCCTCTGCCACTCGAGCCGAGTCTGCCAACCACACCGACGTGTTCCTGCCCCGGAAGCCCTGGGCCAGTCACGCGAGCACTCAGAACAAGCCTCCGTGGGGGAACGGGCATGGCGTGAACGGGGAAATGACGAGGCAGCAATGCAGGAAACAAAAACACAGGCCGTCTCATTAGCGGGGATGGTCTGCATTGGAGATGAGCTTGTCAGGGGACGGTCACCTCTGCAAAGCGGGCCTCTGCGCCTGAGGCAGTGCAGGACCAGGAGAAAAGGCAGCCCGAGTCCTCCCTCTCTCACCCACTTCTCCCGCAGCCTCCTCCTTGGCAAGCAGGCGAGTCTGAAGCAATTTCTTGTTAGACCTCTGGCCTCAGCTGAAGGGAGAGATTACAGCGCTTGCGCTCCCCAAGCATCCATGCTCTGCTGCAGAGGCTGCAGAGGAGCAACTCCTGAGGCAACGCTGGGCTCAGGTGGGCACACGAGGCCCGGCCCCCTCCCCACTCCCCCCCGCCCCCCTCCGTGGACCAGGCAAGAGTGCCTTCACGAGCCTCCTGCCCATGTTTCAGGGCACAGCCCCCCCCCCTTCTGCAGCCTCATCCCGCCCAGCGTCATCGCTCCAGGCACTGGCCACCTTCTTGCCATGCCCAAAGACCAAGGCCTCACCTCTTCCCCCACCGACACCTGCAGCCCCGGCACTGGCAGGAGTTGCCTGGCCCCAAGCAGCTGCAGCTCCTCACGCCGCCCACGTGCCCCAGCAGCTCCCGCTCTCTCTACTTGTCCCCCGGGCAGTCCCAGGGCCTGAGCACCAGGACTGCCCTGGGAACACGCTGGCACCACGCAGCCCCGGGGAGGCCTGCTGAGAGACAGAACAAACTCAAATCAAATCAGGGACGGCGGGAAGTCGTCCCGGCCCGGCGCCCTCCGCCTCCTCTGCGCCCAGCTCCAGCGCCCCCCGCTGCCCCGCTCCCAGCCACGCAGCCCCGGGCGCTGTCCACTGTGCCGAGAGCAGACAGGGGCCCGGCCACACACAGCGTCCCGCCACTTTGCTGGGGCGCGGCGCGGCGGGCCAGGTTGGGGTTCGCGCACAGCGACAGCGGCGGCTCCCAGGCCCTCACCGTGTCTCCCAGGGCGCACTAATACAGCGCGGCGTCCCGCCGCTGTGCCCGGGCGAGGCGCAGGGCGCCACACTGGCGCTCTGCCGCCGTGAGCACGGGGGCCCGCGCCGCTTTTTCTCCGCCTCCCACACCCGTTGCTATCAGCTGCGGCCATCGGTGCGGGCGCTGCCGCGACCAGGAGGACGTTTGGCGCCCCTGCACGTTGGCGTGTGAGCAGGCGGGGATGGTGCGGGTGCCGGCGGCCTCGCTGGCCTCTGCCGACGGCTCCTGCTGCACCTGGGCTGCCTGCTGCCGCCGCCCCTGCCGAGAGAGAGAGAGGGGAGAAGAAAGTCACGTCAACAAGCGCTTGCCTGTCCCCAAGGGAGGGGTGGGCTGAAAGGAAGGCTGAAGAGAGGAAGGCTCGCAACGAGGAAAGGCTGGAGTGGGGTGGGCACAGTTGCCTCGGTAGGTGCAGGCAGCGCGGAGGAGCAAGGGAGACGTGAGAGCTGGCTGCTCGACAGCACGGCTGGGGAGAGGAGGTGCGCGAAGGAGCCGTTGGGCCAGAAGCGAGGCCCAACGCTTGGGCGGCCCCGAGGGCTGCGCAGCCCGCGGTGCTTCTCCCGGGCCACAGCCTCGGTCCCCCGCCGCCACCAGCCCCACGCTCCCACGAGCGCCGTGGTGAGCGCCGGCAGCCCGGCGAGCCGGCACGGCCGCATCGCAACGCCATGCCTCACCTCGCCTGGCATGGCCCCGCGTCATTTCGCCCTGCCACCCGCGCCGACTCTCTGCTGCGGTGCCGGCGCCTCCTCTCGGCTGCCGCCGCCGCCGCCGCCAGCTCGGTCCCCGGGGCTGCGCCCTGGCCCCGGCGCCACTCTCAGCCTCGGCCTCGGCCTCGGCCTCGGCCTCGTCCGCGCCGGGGCCGGAGGTGCGCCGGGGCCAGGGCGGCGGTGCGCTGCGGAGGGGGGGTGAGAGCGGCGGGAGCGGGGCGCTCACCCGGAGGTGGCGGCTGCGTGCCAGGCCCCGCGCTCCTGGGCTCGCGAACGAGCCCGGCGGCCGCGGCCATGGCCCGCACACGGGCTCAGGCGTGCCTTGCCTTGCCGTGCCGGGTGGAGAGGAGACAGCACGGCGGCGGTGGGCAGGGTCGCGGCAGGTGGCAGAGGCGGGGACGAGCACAAAGCGGAGCGCCACGAGCCGCGGTGGCGGTGGCGGGGGGGGGGGGGGAGCCAGCGGTCGCAGAGCTCCTCAATCCCGGCAGCAGCCACGGCTTATGTGCGGCCGCACGGGAATAGCGCAGCCCAAAACGACACCAGCCCTTGCCAGGGGCCCGCAGGCGGCTGCTGCTGCCCGTGGAGCTGCGGCCGCCGGCCGAGAGGCCCGTGACAAGCTGGCAACAGCGGCCCCGGGAAAGGCGGCTGCGAGTGGCAGCGAGACGGAGCCGCCGCGCAGCTGCGGGGTTTCAACGGCGACCGGCCCGCAGCGCCCCTCCGCCTGCAGAAGGGTGCGCAGGGGGCTGCCCCGGCGCGGGCACCTTGGCCTCGAGCATCCTCGGCCTCCCTGAAAGTAGCAAAGGGGCAGGGGGAGAAGGGGCGGCGGGGCAGAGCAAAAGTGAAAGGCACCAACTTTGACAGTTGCGTACATTACTCGAGACCCAGGCTTTTGTGTGTATATGTCTATAGTTGTTTCCAAAAAAAGTTCTGACTGGGAATGCATTGTCTGTGAGGCTTGCCCGGGAAACAGAGAGTCTCTGGACTGTCCTTGTCGGCTTCCACTTGAGTCCCACGCAGCGCCTCAGCTCTTCGAGGCAGGCGTTAGCCGATGCAACGCGACCTGCAGCTCTCCTCGATAAAGGCAGGAAGACTCTCCTGCGGAAGGGCCGGCTGTGGGAGAAGAGCTGTTTACTGCAGAAGCAGCAAGAGGGAGAAGGTGAAGCGGCGCTAGGAGAGCTGCAGGCAGAGCAGCGACCGCTGGGCCTGTTGGCCTGTGCGGGGAGGCTCGCGACAGTGCAAGGAAGAGCGAGTGGCCCTACAGGCAGAGCGTTACAGAGACCAGAAAGGTCTGTAAACCAGAGGAAGTCACAGCAGTTTTGCTTCCAAACTGTTGTGGAAGCAGGAGGGACGGGAGCTGCGCTCCCCACATCTGGAAGCAGCTCTGCAGACCCCGAGGCTGTGGGGCTGGGTAGGACAGAGCCGCCGGGGCCGAGCAGCGCTTCCTGGAGGTCGGGGAGGGGGGGAGTTGGGGGGGGCCAGCAAATGCTGCCCGGCCCCCTCGCCTGCCGCGAGTTTCTGCCCCTCCCCACTGGGAGCTTCAGGCCCGGCGCTGCCCCACGCACCCAGCGGTGGCTGCGGCGCGCAGCCGCCTCCCTGCTGTGCCCCGAGCTCGCCGGATGCCCCCGCGGGGCTCGGAGCCGCGGCAGGGCTGCTGCTGCCGCTGCCCGAGCGCCCGCCCACCCGCCTTCCCGGCCGGCACCATGAGTGGGCCTCGGCCCCAGTGACACACCTGTCCCAGAGCCAGGCCCCAGAGAGGCGGCGCTTGGCGCCGGAGCCCGGAGCGCACTTCTGCCCTGGCAGCGCCGAGGCAAGGACAGCCTGGGCTTTTCTCGCCCTGGCACTGCCCCGGGCACACGCAGGCTGTCCAGCCAACCTCCTCCACCTGCCCGGAAAGGGCGAGTCCCGGCCAAGAGCCCTTTGCGCACCCAGAGCTCTCCCCACGGGGGCAGGCGTCTTCTGCCCACGCCTGGCACCCGTTCTCCCAGCTCGGATCAGGACGGAGGCGAGCCGCTGCTGCCAGCGCTCAGCCACACCCAGCAGAGCAGGCAGAGACACCTTGCGGCCGTTGCCCGCATGCCTTTCCCAAGGCAGCGGCGTGGGCGTGGGCGGAGAGGGCGGCACACTGTGCACCTGAGGAAGGAGGGGCTGCAGCTGCTCTTCAGGGTCCACTGTCTCTGGGCCTCTGGGCCCATGGCGTGGGAGAGTGCCAAGCTGCCCAGAGCAGAGACTTGCAGGCTAGCTGGTGCAGCTCCGCAGGAGGAGCAGACGGGGCAGGTGTCTTCTGCGGGCTTGCGCCTTGCACGTCACAAGAGCTGCTTGCATGATCTCCGGGGCAGGTGCTAACTCAGACAGGCCTGTGCTGGCAGGCACCCCCCATTGCTGTGGGCTGAGCTGTGCGCGCCAGCCTACGCTCCCTGCCCCACTTAACCCAGCCTCCATCCCCGGGGAACAGGCAGGGGAAAGGGCAGAAGCTGGGGCAGAAGCTACCACGGCACGGAACATAGCCCAGCATCTCTCCGCACCTCTGATGGCCCACCGACTGTTGAACTACTGCTGCGTTGTCAGGGCAATGAGTCGGAGAAGGCCCGAGCCCCAAGGCCGTGCAGCAGGCTGACTGGTGGCACTGTGCGGGTGCCTCTGTCAGCAGCCGACACTCTAGCAGAGGCCGTTGCTCTGCTGGCCGGCAGCCTCAGCAGGAGCACCTGCAACCCTGCCTGAGCTCTGAGCGCTACAGAAGCGGCTCTGTTCGCCAGGCTCCCCATTTCCCAGCAGGTGCTTGGCGTGCAGCTCCTCCTGCAGCCACAGAAGCCAAGGAGCCCAGGCCACAGCTCGTGCAAACAGCCAGCACGCGCTCCCAAAAGTCAGCCGGACAGAGGCCCCGCTCTCTCCTCCCTGTCTCCAAGCTCCCGCTCCAGGCTTCTGGCCATCTTTCCAGCCCAGCGTGTTCAGCTTCTCTTTCCCCCTGCACACCTGAGCTGCGCGTTTCCTCCCAGAGCTGCGAGCGCAGCCGGGCAGGCAACCTTGCCAGGCACTTCAGTCCTAGCCCAGTTCACGGGCACCCAAAAGCGGCAGGCAGCTCCGCCACGCCAGACAAGTGTAGCCTGTGCACTGCAGTGCGCCGAGCAGCAGGCCGCAAAGGTTGCCAGCAACATGCACAGCGCGCGCAAAGGGGCGAACCTGAGCGACCTGGGCTTGGTAGCAGAACCCAAATGTGGAGCAAATGACCTCATGCGTGGGTCCCTCGTGGCGACCCGCACAGGCCCTCCATCCCACACCCACAGCTAGGGTCCAGCAGAGCAGCAGCTGCGCGGCTTCTGGGCCACTGGTGGAAATGAGCTGGGAGGGATGTGGCAGGTCGTCGCGCATCGTCGCGCATGGCAGGGTGCCCAAGGGGGCGTGCAGCCAAGGCGGGCAGGAGCTGGGCCCCTTCCGGCAAGCGGGGCCACAAGCAACACCACTGGAGTGACGCAGGCACGCGTCACCTGCCTGCGCTGGAGCCCTCTGCCACTCGAGCCGAGTCTGCCAACCACACCGACGTGTTCCTGCCCCGGAAGCCCTGGGCCAGTCACGCGAGCACTCAGAACAAGCCTCCGTGGGGGAACGGGCATGGCGTGAACGGGGAAATGACGAGGCAGCAATGCAGGAAACAAAAACACAGGCCGTCTCATTAGCGGGGATGGTCTGCATTGGAGATGAGCTTGTCAGGGGACGGTCACCTCTGCAAAGCGGGCCTCTGCGCCTGAGGCAGTGCAGGACCAGGAGAAAAGGCAGCCCGAGTCCTCCCTCTCTCACCCACTTCTCCCGCAGCCTCCTCCTTGGCAAGCAGGCGAGTCTGAAGCAATTTCTTGTTAGACCTCTGGCCTCAGCTGAAGGGAGAGATTACAGCGCTTGCGCTCCCCAAGCATCCATGCTCTGCTGCAGAGGCTGCAGAGGAGCAACTCCTGAGGCAACGCTGGGCTCAGGTGGGCACACGAGGCCCGGCCCCCTCCCCACTCCCCCCCGCCCCCCTCCGTGGACCAGGCAAGAGTGCCTTCACGAGCCTCCTGCCCATGTTTCAGGGCACAGCCCCCCCCCCCTTCTGCAGCCTCATCCCGCCCAGCGTCATCGCTCCAGGCACTGGCCACCTTCTTGCCATGCCCAAAGACCAAGGCCTCACCTCTTCCCCCACCGACACCTGCAGCCCCGGCACTGGCAGGAGTTGCCTGGCCCCAAGCAGCTGCAGCTCCTCACGCCGCCCACGTGCCCCAGCAGCTCCCGCTCTCTCTACTTGTCCCCCGGGCAGTCCCAGGGCCTGAGCACCAGGACTGCCCTGGGAACACGCTGGCACCACGCAGCCCCGGGGAGGCCTGCTGAGAGACAGAACAAACTCAAATCAAATCAGGGACGGCGGGAAGTCGTCCCGGCCCGGCGCCCTCCGCCTCCTCTGCGCCCAGCTCCAGCGCCCCCCGCTGCCCCGCTCCCAGCCACGCAGCCCCGGGCGCTGTCCACTGTGCCGAGAGCAGACAGGGGCCCGGCCACACACAGCGTCCCGCCACTTTGCTGGGGCGCGGCGCGGCGGGCCAGGTTGGGGTTCGCGCACAGCGACAGCGGCGGCTCCCAGGCCCTCACCGTGTCTCCCAGGGCGCACTAATACAGCGCGGCGTCCCGCCGCTGTGCCCGGGCGAGGCGCAGGGCGCCACACTGGCGCTCTGCCGCCGTGAGCACGGGGGCCCGCGCCGCTTTTTCTCCGGCCGTGAGCACGGGGGCCCGCGCCGCTTTTTCTCCGCCTCCCACACCCGTTGCTATCAGCTGCGGCCATCGGTGCGGGCGCTGCCGCGACCAGGAGGACGTTTGGCGCCCCTGCACGTTGGCGTGTGAGCAGGCGGGGATGGTGCGGGTGCCGGCGGCCTCGCTGGCCTCTGCCGACGGCTCCTGCTGCACCTGGGCTGCCTGCTGCCGCCGCCCCTGCCGAGAGAGAGAGAGGGGAGAAGAAAGTCACGTCAACAAGCGCTTGCCTGTCCCCAAGGGAGGGGTGGGCTGAAAGGAAGGCTGAAGAGAGGAAGGCTCGCAACGAGGAAAGGCTGGAGTGGGGTGGGCACAGTTGCCTCGGTAGGTGCAGGCAGCGCGGAGGAGCAAGGGAGACGTGAGAGCTGGCTGCTCGACAGCACGGCTGGGGAGAGGAGGTGCGCGAAGGAGCCGTTGGGCCAGAAGCGAGGCCCAACGCTTGGGCGGCCCCGAGGGCTGCGCAGCCCGCGGTGCTTCTCCCGGGCCACAGCCTCGGTCCCCCGCCGCCACCAGCCCCACGCTCCCACGAGCGCCGTGGTGAGCGCCGGCAGCCCGGCGAGCCGGCACGGCCGCATCGCAACGCCATGCCTCACCTCGCCTGGCATGGCCCCGCGTCATTTCGCCCTGCCGCCCGCGCCGACTCTCTGCTGCGGTGCCGGCGCCTCCTCTCGGCTGCCGCCGCCGCCGCCGCCAGCTCGGTCCCCGGGGCTGCGCCCTGGCCCCGGCGCCACTCTCAGCCTCGGCCTCGGCCTCGGCCTCGTCCGCGCCGGGGCCAGGGCCGGAGGTGCGCCGGGGCCAGGGCGGCGGTGCGCTGCGGAGGGGAGGTGAGAGCGGCGGGAGCGGGGCGCTCACCCGGAGGTGGCGGCTGCGTGCCAGGCCCCGCGCTCCTGGGCTCGCGAACGAGCCCGGCGGCCGCGGCCATGGCCCGCACACAGGCTCAGGCGTGCCTTGCCTTGCCGTGCCGGGTGGAGAGGAGACAGCACGGCGGCGGTGGGCAGGGTCGCGGCAGGTGGCAGAGGCGGGGACGAGCACAAAGCGGAGCGCCACAAGCCGCGGTGGCGGTGGCGGGGGGGGGGGGGAGCCAGCGGTCGCAGAGCTCCTCAATCCCGGCAGCAGCCACGGCTTATGTGCGGCCGCACGGGAATAGCGCAGCCCAAAACGACACCAGCCCTTGCCAGGGGCCCGCAGGCGGCTGCTGCTGCCCGTGGAGCTGCGGCCGCCGGCCGAGAGGCCCGTGACAAGCTGGCAACAGCGGCCCCGGGAAAGGCGGCTGCGAGTGGCAGCGAGACGGAGCCGCCGCGCAGCTGCGGGGTTTCAACGGCGACCGGCCCGCAGCGCCCCTCCGCCTGCAGGAGGGTGCGCAGGGGGCTGCCCCGGCGCGGGCACCTTGGCCTCGAGCATCCTCGGCCTCCCTGAAAGTAGCAAAGGGGCAGGGGGAGAAGGGGCGGCGGGGCAGAGCAAAAGTGAAAGGCACCAACTTTGACAGTTGCGTACATTACTCGAGACCCAGGCTTTTGTGTGTATATGTCTATAGTTGTTTCCAAAAAAAGTTCTGACTGGGAATGCATTGTCTGTGAGGCTTGCCCGGGAAACAGAGAGTCTCTGGACTGTCCTTGTCGGCTTCCACTTGAGTCCCACGCAGCGCCTCAGCTCTTCGAGGCAGGCGTTAGCCGATGCAACGCGACCTGCAGCTCTCCTCGATAAAGGCAGGAAGACTCTCCTGCGGAAGGGCCGGCTGTGGGAGAAGAGCTGTTTACTGCAGAAGCAGCAAGAGGGAGAAGGTGAAGCGGCGCTAGGAGAGCTGCAGGCAGAGCAGCGACCGCTGGGCCTGTTGGCCTGTGCGGGGAGGCTCGCGACAGTGCAAGGAAGAGCGAGTGGCCCTACAGGCAGAGCGTTACAGAGACCAGAAAGGTCTGTAAACCAGAGGAAGTCACAGCAGTTTTGCTTCCAAACTGTTGTGGAAGCAGGAGGGACGGGAGCTGCGCTCCCCACATCTGGAAGCAGCTCTGCAGACCCCGAGGCTGTGGGGCTGGGTAGGACAGAGCCGCCGGGGCCGAGCAGCGCTTCCTGGAGGTCGGGGAGGGGGGGAGTTGGGGGGGGCCAGCAAATGCTGCCCGGCCCCCTCGCCTGCCGCGAGTTTCTGCCCCTCCCCACTGGGAGCTTCAGGCCCGGCGCTGCCCCACGCACCCAGCGGTGGCTGCGGCGCGCAGCCGCCTCCCTGCTGTGCCCCGAGCTCGCCGGATGCCCCCGCGGGGCTCGGAGCCGCGGCAGGGCTGCTGCTGCCGCTGCCCGAGCGCCCGCCCACCCGCCTTCCCGGCCGGCACCATGAGTGGGCCTCGGCCCCAGTGACACACCTGTCCCAGAGCCAGGCCCCAGAGAGGCGGCGCTTGGCGCCGGAGCCCGGAGCGCACTTCTGCCCTGGCAGCGCCGAGGCAAGGACAGCCTGGGCTTTTCTCGCCCTGGCACTGCCCCGGGCACACGCAGGCTGTCCAGCCAACCTCCTCCACCTGCCCGGAAAGGGCGAGTCCCGGCCAAGAGCCCTTCGCGCACCCAGAGCTCTCCCCACGGGGGCAGGCGTCTTCTGCCCACGCCTGGCACCCGTTCTCCCAGCTCGGATCAGGACGGAGGCGAGCCGCTGCTGCCAGCGCTCAGCCACACCCAGCAGAGCAGGCAGAGACACCTTGCGGCCGTTGCCCGCATGCCTTTCCCAAGGCAGCGGCGTGGGCGTGGGCGGAGAGGGCGGCACACTGTGCACCTGAGGAAGGAGGGGCTGCAGCTGCTCTTCAGGGTCCACTGTCTCTGGGCCTCTGGGCCCATGGCGTGGGAGAGTGCCAAGCTGCCCAGAGCAGAGACTTGCAGGCTAGCTGGTGCAGCTCCGCAGGAGGAGCAGACGGGGCAGGTGTCTTCTGCGGGCTTGCGCCTTGCACGTCACAAGAGCTGCTTGCATGATCTCCGGGGCAGGTGCTAACTCAGACAGGCCTGTGCTGGCAGGCACCCCCCATTGCTGTGGGCTGAGCTGTGCGCGCCAGCCTACGCTCCCTGCCCCACTTAACCCAGCCTCCATCCCCGGGGAACAGGCAGGGGAAAGGGCAGAAGCTGGGGCAGAAGCTACCACGGCACGGAACATAGCCCAGCATCTCTCCGCACCTCTGATGGCCCACCGACTGTTGAACTACTGCTGCGTTGTCAGGGCAATGAGTCGGAGAAGGCCCGAGCCCCAAGGCCGTGCAGCAGGCTGACTGGTGGCACTGTGCGGGTGCCTCTGTCAGCAGCCGACACTCTAGCAGAGGCCGTTGCTCTGCTGGCCGGCAGCCTCAGCAGGAGCACCTGCAACCCTGCCTGAGCTCTGAGCGCTACAGAAGCGGCTCTGTTCGCCAGGCTCCCCATTTCCCAGCAGGTGCTTGGCGTGCAGCTCCTCCTGCAGCCACAGAAGCCAAGGAGCCCAGGCCACAGCTCGTGCAAACAGCCAGCACGCGCTCCCAAAAGTCAGCCGGACAGAGGCCCCGCTCTCTCCTCCCTGTCTCCAAGCTCCCGCTCCAGGCTTCTGGCCATCTTTCCAGCCCAGCGTGTTCAGCTTCTCTTTCCCCCTGCACACCTGAGCTGCGCGTTTCCTCCCAGAGCTGCGAGCGCAGCCGGGCAGGCAACCTTGCCAGGCACTTCAGTCCTAGCCCAGTTCGCGGGCACCCAAAAGCGGCAGGCAGCTCCGCCACGCCAGACAAGTGTAGCCTGTGCACTGCAGTGCGCCGAGCAGCAGGCCGCAAAGGTTGCCAGCAACATGCACAGCGCGCGCAAAGGGGCGAACCTGAGCGACCTGGGCTTGGTAGCAGAACCCAAATGTGGAGCAAATGACCTCATGCGTGGGTCCCTCGTGGCGACCCGCACAGGCCCTCCATCCCACACCCACAGCTAGGGTCCAGCAGAGCAGCAGCTGCGCGGCTTCTGGGCCACTGGTGGAAATGAGCTGGGAGGGATGTGGCAGGTCGTCGCGCATCGTCGCGCATGGCAGGGTGCCCAAGGGGGCGTGCAGCCAAGGCGGGCAGGAGCTGGGCCCCTTCCGGCAAGCGGGGCCACAAGCAACACCACTGGAGTGACGCAGGCACGCGTCACCTGCCTGCGCTGGAGCCCTCTGCCACTCGAGCCGAGTCTGCCAACCACACCGACGTGTTCCTGCCCCGGAAGCCCTGGGCCAGTCACGCGAGCACTCAGAACAAGCCTCCGTGGGGGAACGGGCATGGCGTGAACGGGGAAATGACGAGGCAGCAATGCAGGAAACAAAAACACAGGCCGTCTCATTAGCGGGGATGGTCTGCATTGGAGATGAGCTTGTCAGGGGACGGTCACCTCTGCAAAGCGGGCCTCTGCGCCTGAGGCAGTGCAGGACCAGGAGAAAAGGCAGCCCGAGTCCTCCCTCTCTCACCCACTTCTCCCGCAGCCTCCTCCTTGGCAAGCAGGCGAGTCTGAAGCAATTTCTTGTTAGACCTCTGGCCTCAGCTGAAGGGAGAGATTACAGCGCTTGCGCTCCCCAAGCATCCATGCTCTGCTGCAGAGGCTGCAGAGGAGCAACTCCTGAGGCAACGCTGGGCTCAGGTGGGCACACGAGGCCCGGCCCCCTCCCCACTCCCCCCCGCCCCCCTCCGTGGACCAGGCAAGAGTGCCTTCACGAGCCTCCTGCCCATGTTTCAGGGCACAGCCCCCCCCCCCCTTCTGCAGCCTCATCCCGCCCAGCGTCATCGCTCCAGGCACTGGCCACCTTCTTGCCATGCCCAAAGACCAAGGCCTCACCTCTTCCCCCACCGACACCTGCAGCCCCGGCACTGGCAGGAGTTGCCTGGCCCCAAGCAGCTGCAGCTCCTCACGCCGCCCACGTGCCCCAGCAGCTCCCGCTCTCTCTACTTGTCCCCCGGGCAGTCCCAGGGCCTGAGCACCAGGACTGCCCTGGGAACACGCTGGCACCACGCAGCCCCGGGGAGGCCTGCTGAGAGACAGAACAAACTCAAATCAAATCAGGGACGGCGGGAAGTCGTCCCGGCCCGGCGCCCTCCGCCTCCTCTGCGCCCAGCTCCAGCGCCCCCCGCTGCCCCGCTCCCAGCCACGCAGCCCCGGGCGCTGTCCACTGTGCCGAGAGCAGACAGGGGCCCGGCCACACACAGCGTCCCGCCACTTTGCTGGGGCGCGGCGCGGCGGGCCAGGTTGGGGTTCGCGCACAGCGACAGCGGCGGCTCCCAGGCCCTCACCGTGTCTCCCAGGGCGCACTAATACAGCGCGGCGTCCCGCCGCTGTGCCCGGGCGAGGCGCAGGGCGCCACACTGGCGCTCTGCCGCCGTGAGCACGGGGGCCCGCGCCGCTTTTTCTCCGCCTCCCACACCCGTTGCTATCAGCTGCGGCCATCGGTGCGGGCGCTGCCGCGACCAGGAGGACGTTTGGCGCCCCTGCACGTTGGCGTGTGAGCAGGCGGGGATGGTGCGGGTGCCGGCGGCCTCGCTGGCCTCTGCCGACGGCTCCTGCTGCACCTGGGCTGCCTGCTGCCGCCGCCCCTGCCGAGAGAGAGAGAGGGGAGAAGAAAGTCACGTCAACAAGCGCTTGCCTGTCCCCAAGGGAGGGGTGGGCTGAAAGGAAGGCTGAAGAGAGGAAGGCTCGCAACGAGGAAAGGCTGGAGTGGGGTGGGCACAGTTGCCTCGGTAGGTGCAGGCAGCGCGGAGGAGCAAGGGAGACGTGAGAGCTGGCTGCTCGACAGCACGGCTGGGGAGAGGAGGTGCGCGAAGGAGCCGTTGGGCCAGAAGCGAGGCCCAACGCTTGGGCGGCCCCGAGGGCTGCGCAGCCCGCGGTGCTTCTCCCGGGCCACAGCCTCGGTCCCCCGCCGCCACCAGCCCCACGCTCCCACGAGCGCCGTGGTGAGCGCCGGCAGCCCGGCGAGCCGGCACGGCCGCATCGCAACGCCATGCCTCACCTCGCCTGGCATGGCCCCGCGTCATTTCGCCCTGCCGCCCGCGCCGACTCTCTGCTGCGGTGCCGGCGCCTCCTCTCGGCTGCCGCCGCCGCCGCCGCCAGCTCGGTCCCCGGGGCTGCGCCCTGGCCCCGGCGCCACTCTCAGCCTCGGCCTCGGCCTCGGCCTCGGCCTCGTCCGCGCCGGGGCCAGGGCCGGAGGTGCGCCGGGGCCAGGGCGGCGGTGCGCTGCGGAGGGGAGGTGAGAGCGGCGGGAGCGGGGCGCTCACCCGGAGGTGGCGGCTGCGTGCCAGGCCCCGCGCTCCTGGGCTCGCGAACGAGCCCGGCGGCCGCGGCCATGGCCCGCACACAGGCTCAGGCGTGCCTTGCCTTGCCGTGCCGGGTGGAGAGGAGACAGCACGGCGGCGGTGGGCAGGGTCGCGGCAGGTGGCAGAGGCGGGGACGAGCACAAAGCGGAGCGCCACGAGCCGCGGTGGCGGTGGCGGGGGGGGGGGGGGAGCCAGCGGTCGCAGAGCTCCTCAATCCCGGCAGCAGCCACGGCTTATGTGCGGCCGCACGGGAATAGCGCAGCCCAAAACGACACCAGCCCTTGCCAGGGGCCCGCAGGCGGCTGCTGCTGCCCGTGGAGCTGCGGCCGCCGGCCGAGAGGCCCGTGACAAGCTGGCAACAGCGGCCCCGGGAAAGGCGGCTGCGAGTGGCAGCGAGACGGAGCCGCCGCGCAGCTGCGGGGTTTCAACGGCGACCGGCCCGCAGCGCCCCTCCGCCTGCAGGAGGGTGCGCAGGGGGCTGCCCCGGCGCGGGCACCTTGGCCTCGAGCATCCTCGGCCTCCCTGAAAGTAGCAAAGGGGCAGGGGGAGAAGGGGCGGCGGGGCAGAGCAAAAGTGAAAGGCACCAACTTTGACAGTTGCGTACATTACTCGAGACCCAGGCTTTTGTGTGTATATGTCTATAGTTGTTTCCAAAAAAAGTTCTGACTGGGAATGCATTGTCTGTGAGGCTTGCCCGGGAAACAGAGAGTCTCTGGACTGTCCTTGTCGGCTTCCACTTGAGTCCCACGCAGCGCCTCAGCTCTTCGAGGCAGGCGTTAGCCGATGCAACGCGACCTGCAGCTCTCCTCGATAAAGGCAGGAAGACTCTCCTGCGGAAGGGCCGGCTGTGGGAGAAGAGCTGTTTACTGCAGAAGCAGCAAGAGGGAGAAGGTGAAGCGGCGCTAGGAGAGCTGCAGGCAGAGCAGCGACCGCTGGGCCTGTTGGCCTGTGCGGGGAGGCTCGCGACAGTGCAAGGAAGAGCGAGTGGCCCTACAGGCAGAGCGTTACAGAGACCAGAAAGGTCTGTAAACCAGAGGAAGTCACAGCAGTTTTGCTTCCAAACTGTTGTGGAAGCAGGAGGGACGGGAGCTGCGCTCCCCACATCTGGAAGCAGCTCTGCAGACCCCGAGGCTGTGGGGCTGGGTAGGACAGAGCCGCCGGGGCCGAGCAGCGCTTCCTGGAGGTCGGGGAGGGGGGGAGTTGGGGGGGGCCAGCAAATGCTGCCCGGCCCCCTCGCCTGCCGCGAGTTTCTGCCCCTCCCCACTGGGAGCTTCAGGCCCGGCGCTGCCCCACGCACCCAGCGGTGGCTGCGGCGCGCAGCCGCCTCCCTGCTGTGCCCCGAGCTCGCCGGATGCCCCCGCGGGGCTCGGAGCCGCGGCAGGGCTGCTGCTGCCGCTGCCCGAGCGCCCGCCCACCCGCCTTCCCGGCCGGCACCATGAGTGGGCCTCGGCCCCAGTGACACACCTGTCCCAGAGCCAGGCCCCAGAGAGGCGGCGCTTGGCGCCGGAGCCCGGAGCGCACTTCTGCCCTGGCAGCGCCGAGGCAAGGACAGCCTGGGCTTTTCTCGCCCTGGCACTGCCCCGGGCACACGCAGGCTGTCCGGCCAACCTCCTCCACCTGCCCGGAAAGGGCGAGTCCCGGCCAAGAGCCCTTCGCGCACCCAGAGCTCTCCCCACGGGGGCAGGCGTCTTCTGCCCACGCCTGGCACCCGTTCTCCCAGCTCGGGTCAGGACGGAGGCGAGCCGCTGCTGCCAGCGCTCAGCCACACCCAGCAGAGCAGGCAGAGACACCTTGCGGCCGTTGCCCGCATGCCTTTCCCAAGGCAGCGGCGTGGGCGTGGGCGTGGGCGGAGAGGGCGGCACACTGTGCACCTGAGGAAGGAGGGGCTGCAGCTGCTCTTCAGGGTCCACTGTCTCTGGGCCTCTGGGCCCATGGCGTGGGAGAGTGCCAAGCTGCCCAGAGCAGAGACTTGCAGGCTAGCTGGTGCAGCTCCGCAGGAGGAGCAGACGGGGCAGGTGTCTTCTGCGGGCTTGCGCCTTGCACGTCACAAGAGCTGCTTGCATGATCTCCGGGGCAGGTGCTAACTCAGACAGGCCTGTGCTGGCAGGCACCCCCCATTGCTGTGGGCTGAGCTGTGCGCGCCAGCCTACGCTCCCTGCCCCACTTAACCCAGCCTCCATCCCCGGGGAACAGGCAGGGGAAAGGGCAGAAGCTGGGGCAGAAGCTACCACGGCACGGAACATAGCCCAGCATCTCTCCGCACCTCTGATGGCCCACCGACTGTTGAACTACTGCTGCGTTGTCAGGGCAATGAGTCGGAGAAGGCCCGAGCCCCAAGGCCGTGCAGCAGGCTGACTGGTGGCACTGTGCGGGTGCCTCTGTCAGCAGCCGACACTCTAGCAGAGGCCGTTGCTCTGCTGGCCGGCAGCCTCAGCAGGAGCACCTGCAACCCTGCCTGAGCTCTGAGCGCTACAGAAGCGGCTCTGTTCGCCAGGCTCCCCATTTCCCAGCAGGTGCTTGGCGTGCAGCTCCTCCTGCAGCCACAGAAGCCAAGGAGCCCAGGCCACAGCTCGTGCAAACAGCCAGCACGCGCTCCCAAAAGTCAGCCGGACAGAGGCCCCGCTCTCTCCTCCCTGTCTCCAAGCTCCCGCTCCAGGCTTCTGGCCATCTTTCCAGCCCAGCGTGTTCAGCTTCTCTTTCCCCCTGCACACCTGAGCTGCGCGTTTCCTCCCAGAGCTGCGAGCGCAGCCGGGCAGGCAACCTTGCCAGGCACTTCAGTCCTAGCCCAGTTCGCGGGCACCCAAAAGCGGCAGGCAGCTCCGCCACGCCAGACAAGTGTAGCCTGTGCACTGCAGTGCGCCGAGCAGCAGGCCGCAAAGGTTGCCAGCAACATGCACAGCGCGCGCAAAGGGGCGAACCTGAGCGACCTGGGCTTGGTAGCAGAACCCAAATGTGGAGCAAATGACCTCATACGTGGGTCCCTCGTGGCGACCCGCACAGGCCCTCCATCCCACACCCACAGCTAGGGTCCAGCAGAGCAGCAGCTGCGCGGCTTCTGGGCCACTGGTGGAAATGAGCTGGGAGGGATGTGGCAGGTCGTCGCGCATCGTCGCGCATGGCAGGGTGCCCAAGGGGGCGTGCAGCCAAGGCGGGCAGGAGCTGGGCCCCTTCCGGCAAGCGGGGCCACAAGCAACACCACTGGAGTGACGCAGGCACGCGTCACCTGCCTGCGCTGGAGCCCTCTGCCACTCGAGCCCAGTCTGCCAACCACACCGACGTGTTCCTGCCCCGGAAGCCCTGGGCCAGTCACGCGAGCACTCAGAACAAGCCTCCGTGGGGGAACGGGCATGGCGTGAACGGGGAAATGACGAGGCAGCAATGCAGGAAACAAAAACACAGGCCGTCTCATTAGCGGGGATGGTCTGCATTGGAGATGAGCTTGTCAGGGGACGGTCACCTCTGCAAAGCGGGCCTCTGCGCCTGAGGCAGTGCAGGACCAGGAGAAAAGGCAGCCCGAGTCCTCCCTCTCTCACCCACTTCTCCCGCAGCCTCCTCCTTGGCAAGCAGGCGAGTCTGAAGCAATTTCTTGTTAGACCTCTGGCCTCAGCTGAAGGGAGAGATTACAGCGCTTGCGCTCCCCAAGCATCCATGCTCTGCTGCAGAGGCTGCAGAGGAGCAACTCCTGAGGCAACGCTGGGCTCAGGTGGGCACACGAGGCCCGGCCCCCTCCCCACTCCCCCCCGCCCCCCTCCGTGGACCAGGCAAGAGTGCCTTCACGAGCCTCCTGCCCATGTTTCAGGGCACAGCCCCCCCCCCTTCTGCAGCCTCATCCCGCCCAGCGTCATCGCTCCAGGCACTGGCCACCTTCTTGCCATGCCCAAAGACCAAGGCCTCACCTCTTCCCCCACCGACACCTGCAGCCCCGGCACTGGCAGGAGTTGCCTGGCCCCAAGCAGCTGCAGCTCCTCACGCCGCCCACGTGCCCCAGCAGCTCCCGCTCTCTCTACTTGTCCCCCGGGCAGTCCCAGGGCCTGAGCACCAGGACTGCCCTGGGAACACGCTGGCACCACGCAGCCCCGGGGAGGCCTGCTGAGAGACAGAACAAACTCAAATCAAATCAGGGACGGCGGGAAGTCGTCCCGGCCCGGCGCCCTCCGCCTCCTCTGCGCCCAGCTCCAGCGCCCCCCGCTGCCCCGCTCCCAGCCACGCAGCCCCGGGCGCTGTCCACTGTGCCGAGAGCAGACAGGGGCCCGGCCACACACAGCGTCCCGCCACTTTGCTGGGGCGCGGCGCGGCGGGCCAGGTTGGGGTTCGCGCACAGCGACAGCGGCGGCTCCCAGGCCCTCACCGTGTCTCCCAGGGCGCACTAATACAGCGCGGCGTCCCGCCGCTGTGCCCGGGCGAGGCGCAGGGCGCCACACTGGCGCTCTGCCGCCGTGAGCACGGGGGCCCGCGCCGCTTTTTCTCCGCCTCCCACACCCGTTGCTATCAGCTGCGGCCATCGGTGCGGGCGCTGCCGCGACCAGGAGGACGTTTGGCGCCCCTGCACGTTGGCGTGTGAGCAGGCGGGGATGGTGCGGGTGCCGGCGGCCTCGCTGGCCTCTGCCGACGGCTCCTGCTGCACCTGGGCTGCCTGCTGCCGCCGCCCCTGCCGAGAGAGAGAGGGGAGAAGAAAGTCACGTCAACAAGCGCTTGCCTGTCCCCAAGGGAGGGGTGGGCTGAAAGGAAGGCTGAAGAGAGGAAGGCTCGCAACGAGGAAAGGCTGGAGTGGGGTGGGCACAGTTGCCTCGGTAGGTGCAGGCAGCGCGGAGGAGCAAGGGAGACGTGAGAGCTGGCTGCTCGACAGCACGGCTGGGGAGAGGAGGTGCGCGAAGGAGCCGTTGGGCCAGAAGCGAGGCCCAACGCTTGGGCGGCCCCGAGGGCTGCGCAGCCCGCGGTGCTTCTCCCGGGCCACAGCCTCGGTCCCCCGCCGCCACCAGCCCCACGCTCCCACGAGCGCCGTGGTGAGCGCCGGCAGCCCGGCGAGCCGGCACGGCCGCATCGCAACGCCATGCCTCACCTCGCCTGGCATGGCCCCGCGTCATTTCGCCCTGCCGCCCGCGCCGACTCTCTGCTGCGGTGCCGGCGCCTCCTCTCGGCTGCCGCCGCCGCCGCCGCCAGCTCGGTCCCCGGGGCTGCGCCCTGGCCCCGGCGCCACTCTCAGCCTCGGCCTCGGCCTCGGCCTCGGCCTCGTCCGCGCCGGGGCCAGGGCCGGAGGTGCGCCGGGGCCAGGGCGGCGGTGCGCTGCGGAGGGGAGGTGAGAGCGGCGGGAGCGGGGCGCTCACCCGGAGGTGGCGGCTGCGTGCCAGGCCCCGCGCTCCTGGGCTCGCGAACGAGCCCGGCGGCCGCGGCCATGGCCCGCACACAGGCTCAGGCGTGCCTTGCCTTGCCGTGCCGGGTGGAGAGGAGACAGCACGGCGGCGGTGGGCAGGGTCGCGGCAGGTGGCAGAGGCGGGGACGAGCACAAAGCGGAGCGCCACGAGCCGCGGTGGCGGTGGCGGGGGGGGGGGGGGGAGCCAGCGGTCGCAGAGCTCCTCAATCCCGGCAGCAGCCACGGCTTATGTGCGGCCGCACGGGAATAGCGCAGCCCAAAACGACACCAGCCCTTGCCAGGGGCCCGCAGGCGGCTGCTGCTGCCCGTGGAGCTGCGGCCGCCGGCCGAGAGGCCCGTGACAAGCTGGCAACAGCGGCCCCGGGAAAGGCGGCTGCGAGTGGCAGCGAGACGGAGCCGCCGCGCAGCTGCGGGGTTTCAACGGCGACCGGCCCGCAGCGCCCCTCCGCCTGCAGGAGGGTGCGCAGGGGGCTGCCCCGGCGCGGGCACCTTGGCCTCGAGCATCCTCGGCCTCCCTGAAAGTAGCAAAGGGGCAGGGGGAGAAGGGGCGGCGGGGCAGAGCAAAAGTGAAAGGCACCAACTTTGACAGTTGCGTACATTACTCGAGACCCAGGCTTTTGTGTGTATATGTCTATAGTTGTTTCCAAAAAAAGTTCTGACTGGGAATGCATTGTCTGTGAGGCTTGCCCGGGAAACAGAGAGTCTCTGGACTGTCCTTGTCGGCTTCCACTTGAGTCCCACGCAGCGCCTCAGCTCTTCGAGGCAGGCGTTAGCCGATGCAACGCGACCTGCAGCTCTCCTCGATAAAGGCAGGAAGACTCTCCTGCGGAAGGGCCGGCTGTGGGAGAAGAGCTGTTTACTGCAGAAGCAGCAAGAGGGAGAAGGTGAAGCGGCGCTAGGAGAGCTGCAGGCAGAGCAGCGACCGCTGGGCCTGTTGGCCTGTGCGGGGAGGCTCGCGACAGTGCAAGGAAGAGCGAGTGGCCCTACAGGCAGAGCGTTACAGAGACCAGAAAGGTCTGTAAACCAGAGGAAGTCACAGCAGTTTTGCTTCCAAACTGTTGTGGAAGCAGGAGGGACGGGAGCTGCGCTCCCCACATCTGGAAGCAGCTCTGCAGACCCCGAGGCTGTGGGGCTGGGTAGGACAGAGCCGCCGGGGCCGAGCAGCGCTTCCTGGAGGTCGGGGAGGGGGGGAGTTGGGGGGGGCCAGCAAATGCTGCCCGGCCCCCTCGCCTGCCGCGAGTTTCTGCCCCTCCCCACTGGGAGCTTCAGGCCCGGCGCTGCCCCACGCACCCAGCGGTGGCTGCGGCGCGCAGCCGCCTCCCTGCTGTGCCCCGAGCTCGCCGGATGCCCCCGCGGGGCTCGGAGCCGCGGCAGGGCTGCTGCTGCCGCTGCCCGAGCGCCCGCCCACCCGCCTTCCCGGCCGGCACCATGAGTGGGCCTCGGCCCCAGTGACACACCTGTCCCAGAGCCAGGCCCCAGAGAGGCGGCGCTTGGCGCCGGAGCCCGGAGCGCACTTCTGCCCTGGCAGCGCCGAGGCAAGGACAGCCTGGGCTTTTCTCGCCCTGGCACTGCCCCGGGCACACGCAGGCTGTCCGGCCAACCTCCTCCACCTGCCCGGAAAGGGCGAGTCCCGGCCAAGAGCCCTTCGCGCACCCAGAGCTCTCCCCACGGGGGCAGGCGTCTTCTGCCCACGCCTGGCACCCGTTCTCCCAGCTCGGGTCAGGACGGAGGCGAGCCGCTGCTGCCAGCGCTCAGCCACACCCAGCAGAGCAGGCAGAGACACCTTGCGGCCGTTGCCCGCATGCCTTTCCCAAGGCAGCGGCGTGGGCGTGGGCGGAGAGGGCGGCACACTGTGCACCTGAGGAAGGAGGGGCTGCAGCTGCTCTTCAGGGTCCACTGTCTCTGGGCCTCTGGGCCCATGGCGTGGGAGAGTGCCAAGCTGCCCAGAGCAGAGACTTGCAGGCTAGCTGGTGCAGCTCCGCAGGAGGAGCAGACGGGGCAGGTGTCTTCTGCGGGCTTGCGCCTTGCACGTCACAAGAGCTGCTTGCATGATCTCCGGGGCAGGTGCTAACTCAGACAGGCCTGTGCTGGCAGGCACCCCCCATTGCTGTGGGCTGAGCTGTGCGCGCCAGCCTACGCTCCCTGCCCCACTTAACCCAGCCTCCATCCCCGGGGAACAGGCAGGGGAAAGGGCAGAAGCTGGGGCAGAAGCTACCACGGCACGGAACATAGCCCAGCATCTCTCCGCACCTCTGATGGCCCACCGACTGTTGAACTACTGCTGCGTTGTCAGGGCAATGAGTCGGAGAAGGCCCGAGCCCCAAGGCCGTGCAGCAGGCTGACTGGTGGCACTGTGCGGGTGCCTCTGTCAGCAGCCGACACTCTAGCAGAGGCCGTTGCTCTGCTGGCCGGCAGCCTCAGCAGGAGCACCTGCAACCCTGCCTGAGCTCTGAGCGCTACAGAAGCGGCTCTGTTCGCCAGGCTCCCCATTTCCCAGCAGGTGCTTGGCGTGCAGCTCCTCCTGCAGCCACAGAAGCCAAGGAGCCCAGGCCACAGCTCGTGCAAACAGCCAGCACGCGCTCCCAAAAGTCAGCCGGACAGAGGCCCCGCTCTCTCCTCCCTGTCTCCAAGCTCCCGCTCCAGGCTTCTGGCCATCTTTCCAGCCCAGCGTGTTCAGCTTCTCTTTCCCCCTGCACACCTGAGCTGCGCGTTTCCTCCCAGAGCTGCGAGCGCAGCCGGGCAGGCAACCTTGCCAGGCACTTCAGTCCTAGCCCAGTTCGCGGGCACCCAAAAGCGGCAGGCAGCTCCGCCACGCCAGACAAGTGTAGCCTGTGCACTGCAGTGCGCCGAGCAGCAGGCCGCAAAGGTTGCCAGCAACATGCACAGCGCGCGCAAAGGGGCGAACCTGAGCGACCTGGGCTTGGTAGCAGAACCCAAATGTGGAGCAAATGACCTCATGCGTGGGTCCCTCGTGGCGACCCGCACAGGCCCTCCATCCCACACCCACAGCTAGGGTCCAGCAGAGCAGCAGCTGCGCGGCTTCTGGGCCACTGGTGGAAATGAGCTGGGAGGGATGTGGCAGGTCGTCGCGCATCGTCGCGCATGGCAGGGTGCCCAAGGGGGCGTGCAGCCAAGGCGGGCAGGAGCTGGGCCCCTTCCGGCAAGCGGGGCCACAAGCAACACCACTGGAGTGACGCAGGCACGCGTCACCTGCCTGCGCTGGAGCCCTCTGCCACTCGAGCCGAGTCTGCCAACCACACCGACGTGTTCCTGCCCCGGAAGCCCTGGGCCAGTCACGCGAGCACTCAGAACAAGCCTCCGTGGGGGAACGGGCATGGCGTGAACGGGGAAATGACGAGGCAGCAATGCAGGAAACAAAAACACAGGCCGTCTCATTAGCGGGGATGGTCTGCATTGGAGATGAGCTTGTCAGGGGACGGTCACCTCTGCAAAGCGGGCCTCTGCGCCTGAGGCAGTGCAGGACCAGGAGAAAAGGCAGCCCGAGTCCTCCCTCTCTCACCCACTTCTCCCGCAGCCTCCTCCTTGGCAAGCAGGCGAGTCTGAAGCAATTTCTTGTTAGACCTCTGGCCTCAGCTGAAGGGAGAGATTACAGCGCTTGCGCTCCCCAAGCATCCATGCTCTGCTGCAGAGGCTGCAGAGGAGCAACTCCTGAGGCAACGCTGGGCTCAGGTGGGCACACGAGGCCCGGCCCCCTCCCCACTCCCCCCCGCCCCCCTCCGTGGACCAGGCAAGAGTGCCTTCACGAGCCTCCTGCCCATGTTTCAGGGCACAGCCCCCCCCTTCTGCAGCCTCATCCCGCCCAGCGTCATCGCTCCAGGCACTGGCCACCTTCTTGCCATGCCCAAAGACCAAGGCCTCACCTCTTCCCCCACCGACACCTGCAGCCCCGGCACTGGCAGGAGTTGCCTGGCCCCAAGCAGCTGCAGCTCCTCACGCCGCCCACGTGCCCCAGCAGCTCCCGCTCTCTCTACTTGTCCCCCGGGCAGTCCCAGGGCCTGAGCACCAGGACTGCCCTGGGAACACGCTGGCACCACGCAGCCCCGGGGAGGCCTGCTGAGAGACAGAACAAACTCAAATCAAATCAGGGACGGCGGGAAGTCGTCCCGGCCCGGCGCCCTCCGCCTCCTCTGCGCCCAGCTCCAGCGCCCCCCGCTGCCCCGCTCCCAGCCACGCAGCCCCGGGCGCTGTCCACTGTGCCGAGAGCAGACAGGGGCCCGGCCACACACAGCGTCCCGCCACTTTGCTGGGGCGCGGCGCGGCGGGCCAGGTTGGGGTTCGCGCACAGCGACAGCGGCGGCTCCCAGGCCCTCACCGTGTCTCCCAGGGCGCACTAATACAGCGCGGCGTCCCGCCGCTGTGCCCGGGCGAGGCGCAGGGCGCCACACTGGCGCTCTGCCGCCGTGAGCACGGGGGCCCGCGCCGCTTTTTCTCCGCCTCCCACACCCGTTGCTATCAGCTGCGGCCATCGGTGCGGGCGCTGCCGCGACCAGGAGGACGTTTGGCGCCCCTGCACGTTGGCGTGTGAGCAGGCGGGGATGGTGCGGGTGCCGGCGGCCTCGCTGGCCTCTGCCGACGGCTCCTGCTGCACCTGGGCTGCCTGCTGCCGCCGCCCCTGCCGAGAGAGAGAGGGGAGAAGAAAGTCACGTCAACAAGCGCTTGCCTGTCCCCAAGGGAGGGGTGGGCTGAAAGGAAGGCTGAAGAGAGGAAGGCTCGCAACGAGGAAAGGCTGGAGTGGGGTGGGCACAGTTGCCTCGGTAGGTGCAGGCAGCGCGGAGGAGCAAGGGAGACGTGAGAGCTGGCTGCTCGACAGCACGGCTGGGGAGAGGAGGTGCGCGAAGGAGCCGTTGGGCCAGAAGCGAGGCCCAACGCTTGGGCGGCCCCGAGGGCTGCGCAGCCCGCGGTGCTTCTCCCGGGCCACAGCCTCGGTCCCCCGCCGCCACCAGCCCCACGCTCCCACGAGCGCCGTGGTGAGCGCCGGCAGCCCGGCGAGCCGGCACGGCCGCATCGCAACGCCATGCCTCACCTCGCCTGGCATGGCCCCGCGTCATTTCGCCCTGCCACCCGCGCCGACTCTCTGCTGCGGTGCCGGCGCCTCCTCTCGGCTGCCGCCGCCGCCGCCGCCAGCTCGGTCCCCGGGGCTGCGCCCTGGCCCCGGCGCCACTCTCAGCCTCGGCCTCGGCCTCGGCCTCGGCCTCGTCCGCGCCGGGGCCAGGGCCGGAGGTGCGCCGGGGCCAGGGCGGCGGTGCGCTGCGGAGGGGAGGTGAGAGCGGCGGGAGCGGGGCGCTCACCCGGAGGTGGCGGCTGCGTGCCAGGCCCCGCGCTCCTGGGCTCGCGAACGAGCCCGGCGGCCGCGGCCATGGCCCGCACACAGGCTCAGGCGTGCCTTGCCTTGCCGTGCCGGGTGGAGAGGAGACAGCACGGCGGCGGTGGGCAGGGTCGCGGCAGGTGGCAGAGGCGGGGACGAGCACAAAGCGGAGCGCCACGAGCCGCGGTGGCGGTGGCGGGGGGGGGGGGAGCCAGCGGTCGCAGAGCTCCTCAATCCCGGCAGCAGCCACGGCTTATGTGCGGCCGCACGGGAATAGCGCAGCCCAAAACGACACCAGCCCTTGCCAGGGGCCCGCAGGCGGCTGCTGCTGCCCGTGGAGCTGCGGCCGCCGGCCGAGAGGCCCGTGACAAGCTGGCAACAGCGGCCCCGGGAAAGGCGGCTGCGAGTGGCAGCGAGACGGAGCCGCCGCGCAGCTGCGGGGTTTCAACGGCGACCGGCCCGCAGCGCCCCTCCGCCTGCAGAAGGGTGCGCAGGGGGCTGCCCCGGCGCGGGCACCTTGGCCTCGAGCATCCTCGGCCTCCCTGAAAGTAGCAAAGGGGCAGGGGGAGAAGGGGCGGCGGGGCAGAGCAAAAGTGAAAGGCACCAACTTTGACAGTTGCGTACATTACTCGAGACCCAGGCTTTTGTGTGTATATGTCTATAGTTGTTTCCAAAAAAAGTTCTGACTGGGAATGCATTGTCTGTGAGGCTTGCCCGGGAAACAGAGAGTCTCTGGACTGTCCTTGTCGGCTTCCACTTGAGTCCCACGCAGCGCCTCAGCTCTTCGAGGCAGGCGTTAGCCGATGCAACGCGACCTGCAGCTCTCCTCGATAAAGGCAGGAAGACTCTCCTGCGGAAGGGCCGGCTGTGGGAGAAGAGCTGTTTACTGCAGAAGCAGCAAGAGGGAGAAGGTGAAGCGGCGCTAGGAGAGCTGCAGGCAGAGCAGCGACCGCTGGGCCTGTTGGCCTGTGCGGGGAGGCTCGCGACAGTGCAAGGAAGAGCGAGTGGCCCTACAGGCAGAGCGTTACAGAGACCAGAAAGGTCTGTAAACCAGAGGAAGTCACAGCAGTTTTGCTTCCAAACTGTTGTGGAAGCAGGAGGGACGGGAGCTGCGCTCCCCACATCTGGAAGCAGCTCTGCAGACCCCGAGGCTGTGGGGCTGGGTAGGACAGAGCCGCCGGGGCCGAGCAGCGCTTCCTGGAGGTCGGGGAGGGGGGGAGTTGGGGGGGGCCAGCAAATGCTGCCCGGCCCCCTCGCCTGCCGCGAGTTTCTGCCCCTCCCCACTGGGAGCTTCAGGCCCGGCGCTGCCCCACGCACCCAGCGGTGGCTGCGGCGCGCAGCCGCCTCCCTGCTGTGCCCCGAGCTCGCCGGATGCCCCCGCGGGGCTCGGAGCCGCGGCAGGGCTGCTGCTGCCGCTGCCCGAGCGCCCGCCCACCCGCCTTCCCGGCCGGCACCATGAGTGGGCCTCGGCCCCAGTGACACACCTGTCCCAGAGCCAGGCCCCAGAGAGGCGGCGCTTGGCGCCGGAGCCCGGAGCGCACTTCTGCCCTGGCAGCGCCGAGGCAAGGACAGCCTGGGCTTTTCTCGCCCTGGCACTGCCCCGGGCACACGCAGGCTGTCCAGCCAACCTCCTCCACCTGCCCGGAAAGGGCGAGTCCCGGCCAAGAGCCCTTCGCGCACCCAGAGCTCTCCCCACGGGGGCAGGCGTCTTCTGCCCACGCCTGGCACCCGTTCTCCCAGCTCGGATCAGGACGGAGGCGAGCCGCTGCTGCCAGCGCTCAGCCACACCCAGCAGAGCAGGCAGAGACACCTTGCGGCCGTTGCCCGCATGCCTTTCCCAAGGCAGCGGCGTGGGCGTGGGCGGAGAGGGCGGCACACTGTGCACCTGAGGAAGGAGGGGCTGCAGCTGCTCTTCAGGGTCCACTGTCTCTGGGCCTCTGGGCCCATGGCGTGGGAGAGTGCCAAGCTGCCCAGAGCAGAGACTTGCAGGCTAGCTGGTGCAGCTCCGCAGGAGGAGCAGACGGGGCAGGTGTCTTCTGCGGGCTTGCGCCTTGCACGTCACAAGAGCTGCTTGCATGATCTCCGGGGCAGGTGCTAACTCAGACAGGCCTGTGCTGGCAGGCACCCCCCATTGCTGTGGGCTGAGCTGTGCGCGCCAGCCTACGCTCCCTGCCCCACTTAACCCAGCCTCCATCCCCGGGGAACAGGCAGGGGAAAGGGCAGAAGCTGGGGCAGAAGCTACCACGGCACGGAACATAGCCCAGCATCTCTCCGCACCTCTGATGGCCCACCGACTGTTGAACTACTGCTGCGTTGTCAGGGCAATGAGTCGGAGAAGGCCCGAGCCCCAAGGCCGTGCAGCAGGCTGACTGGTGGCACTGTGCGGGTGCCTCTGTCAGCAGCCGACACTCTAGCAGAGGCCGTTGCTCTGCTGGCCGGCAGCCTCAGCAGGAGCACCTGCAACCCTGCCTGAGCTCTGAGCGCTACAGAAGCGGCTCTGTTCGCCAGGCTCCCCATTTCCCAGCAGGTGCTTGGCGTGCAGCTCCTCCTGCAGCCACAGAAGCCAAGGAGCCCAGGCCACAGCTCGTGCAAACAGCCAGCACGCGCTCCCAAAAGTCAGCCGGACAGAGGCCCCGCTCTCTCCTCCCTGTCTCCAAGCTCCCGCTCCAGGCTTCTGGCCATCTTTCCAGCCCAGCGTGTTCAGCTTCTCTTTCCCCCTGCACACCTGAGCTGCGCGTTTCCTCCCAGAGCTGCGAGCGCAGCCGGGCAGGCAACCTTGCCAGGCACTTCAGTCCTAGCCCAGTTCGCGGGCACCCAAAAGCGGCAGGCAGCTCCGCCACGCCAGACAAGTGTAGCCTGTGCACTGCAGTGCGCCGAGCAGCAGGCCGCAAAGGTTGCCAGCAACATGCACAGCGCGCGCAAAGGGGCGAACCTGAGCGACCTGGGCTTGGTAGCAGAACCCAAATGTGGAGCAAATGACCTCATGCGTGGGTCCCTCGTGGCGACCCGCACAGGCCCTCCATCCCACACCCACAGCTAGGGTCCAGCAGAGCAGCAGCTGCGCGGCTTCTGGGCCACTGGTGGAAATGAGCTGGGAGGGATGTGGCAGGTCGTCGCGCATCGTCGCGCATGGCAGGGTGCCCAAGGGGGCGTGCAGCCAAGGCGGGCAGGAGCTGGGCCCCTTCCGGCAAGCGGGGCCACAAGCAACACCACTGGAGTGACGCAGGCACGCGTCACCTGCCTGCGCTGGAGCCCTCTGCCACTCGAGCCGAGTCTGCCAACCACACCGACGTGTTCCTGCCCCGGAAGCCCTGGGCCAGTCACGCGAGCACTCAGAACAAGCCTCCGTGGGGGAACGGGCATGGCGTGAACGGGGAAATGACGAGGCAGCAATGCAGGAAACAAAAACACAGGCCGTCTCATTAGCGGGGATGGTCTGCATTGGAGATGAGCTTGTCAGGGGACGGTCACCTCTGCAAAGCGGGCCTCTGCGCCTGAGGCAGTGCAGGACCAGGAGAAAAGGCAGCCCGAGTCCTCCCTCTCTCACCCACTTCTCCCGCAGCCTCCTCCTTGGCAAGCAGGCGAGTCTGAAGCAATTTCTTGTTAGACCTCTGGCCTCAGCTGAAGGGAGAGATTACAGCGCTTGCGCTCCCCAAGCATCCATGCTCTGCTGCAGAGGCTGCAGAGGAGCAACTCCTGAGGCAACGCTGGGCTCAGGTGGGCACACGAGGCCCGGCCCCCTCCCCACTCCCCCCCGCCCCCCTCCGTGGACCAGGCAAGAGTGCCTTCACGAGCCTCCTGCCCATGTTTCAGGGCACAGCCCCCCCCCCTTCTGCAGCCTCATCCCGCCCAGCGTCATCGCTCCAGGCACTGGCCACCTTCTTGCCATGCCCAAAGACCAAGGCCTCACCTCTTCCCCCACCGACACCTGCAGCCCCGGCACTGGCAGGAGTTGCCTGGCCCCAAGCAGCTGCAGCTCCTCACGCCGCCCACGTGCCCCAGCAGCTCCCGCTCTCTCTACTTGTCCCCCGGGCAGTCCCAGGGCCTGAGCACCAGGACTGCCCTGGGAACACGCTGGCACCACGCAGCCCCGGGGAGGCCTGCTGAGAGACAGAACAAACTCAAATCAAATCAGGGACGGCGGGAAGTCGTCCCGGCCCGGCGCCCTCCGCCTCCTCTGCGCCCAGCTCCAGCGCCCCCCGCTGCCCCGCTCCCAGCCACGCAGCCCCGGGCGCTGTCCACTGTGCCGAGAGCAGACAGGGGCCCGGCCACACACAGCGTCCCGCCACTTTGCTGGGGCGCGGCGCGGCGGGCCAGGTTGGGGTTCGCGCACAGCGACAGCGGCGGCTCCCAGGCCCTCACCGTGTCTCCCAGGGCGCACTAATACAGCGCGGCGTCCCGCCGCTGTGCCCGGGCGAGGCGCAGGGCGCCACACTGGCGCTCTGCCGCCGTGAGCACGGGGGCCCGCGCCGCTTTTTCTCCGCCTCCCACACCCGTTGCTATCAGCTGCGGCCATCGGTGCGGGCGCTGCCGCGACCAGGAGGACGTTTGGCGCCCCTGCACGTTGGCGTGTGAGCAGGCGGGGATGGTGCGGGTGCCGGCGGCCTCGCTGGCCTCTGCCGACGGCTCCTGCTGCACCTGGGCTGCCTGCTGCCGCCGCCCCTGCCGAGAGAGAGAGAGGGGAGAAGAAAGTCACGTCAACAAGCGCTTGCCTGTCCCCAAGGGAGGGGTGGGCTGAAAGGAAGGCTGAAGAGAGGAAGGCTCGCAACGAGGAAAGGCTGGAGTGGGGTGGGCACAGTTGCCTCGGTAGGTGCAGGCAGCGCGGAGGAGCAAGGGAGACGTGAGAGCTGGCTGCTCGACAGCACGGCTGGGGAGAGGAGGTGCGCGAAGGAGCCGTTGGGCCAGAAGCGAGGCCCAACGCTTGGGCGGCCCCGAGGGCTGCGCAGCCCGCGGTGCTTCTCCCGGGCCACAGCCTCGGTCCCCCGCCGCCACCAGCCCCACGCTCCCACGAGCGCCGTGGTGAGCGCCGGCAGCCCGGCGAGCCGGCACGGCCGCATCGCAACGCCATGCCTCACCTCGCCTGGCATGGCCCCGCGTCATTTCGCCCTGCCGCCCGCGCCGACTCTCTGCTGCGGTGCCGGCGCCTCCTCTCGGCTGCCGCCGCCGCCGCCGCCAGCTCGGTCCCCGGGGCTGCGCCCTGGCCCCGGCGCCACTCTCAGCCTCGGCCTCGGCCTCGTCCGCGCCGGGGCCAGGGCCGGAGGTGCGCCGGGGCCAGGGCGGCGGTGCGCTGCGGAGGGGAGGTGAGAGCGGCGGGAGCGGGGCGCTCACCCGGAGGTGGCGGCTGCGTGCCAGGCCCCGCGCTCCTGGGCTCGCGAACGAGCCCGGCGGCCGCGGCCATGGCCCGCACACAGGCTCAGGCGTGCCTTGCCTTGCCGTGCCGGGTGGAGAGGAGACAGCACGGCGGCGGTGGGCAGGGTCGCGGCAGGTGGCAGAGGCGGGGACGAGCACAAAGCGGAGCGCCACGAGCCGCGGTGGCGGTGGCGGGGGGGGGGGGGGGAGCCAGCGGTCGCAGAGCTCCTCAATCCCGGCAGCAGCCACGGCTTATGTGCGGCCGCACGGGAATAGCGCAGCCCAAAACGACACCAGCCCTTGCCAGGGGCCCGCAGGCGGCTGCTGCTGCCCGTGGAGCTGCGGCCGCCGGCCGAGAGGCCCGTGACAAGCTGGCAACAGCGGCCCCGGGAAAGGCGGCTGCGAGTGGCAGCGAGACGGAGCCGCCGCGCAGCTGCGGGGTTTCAACGGCGACCGGCCCGCAGCGCCCCTCCGCCTGCAGGAGGGTGCGCAGGGGGCTGCCCCGGCGCGGGCACCTTGGCCTCGAGCATCCTCGGCCTCCCTGAAAGTAGCAAAGGGGCAGGGGGAGAAGGGGCGGCGGGGCAGAGCAAAAGTGAAAGGCACCAACTTTGACAGTTGCGTACATTACTCGAGACCCAGGCTTTTGTGTGTATATGTCTATAGTTGTTTCCAAAAAAAGTTCTGACTGGGAATGCATTGTCTGTGAGGCTTGCCCGGGAAACAGAGAGTCTCTGGACTGTCCTTGTCGGCTTCCACTTGAGTCCCACGCAGCGCCTCAGCTCTTCGAGGCAGGCGTTAGCCGATGCAACGCGACCTGCAGCTCTCCTCGATAAAGGCAGGAAGACTCTCCTGCGGAAGGGCCGGCTGTGGGAGAAGAGCTGTTTACTGCAGAAGCAGCAAGAGGGAGAAGGTGAAGCGGCGCTAGGAGAGCTGCAGGCAGAGCAGCGACCGCTGGGCCTGTTGGCCTGTGCGGGGAGGCTCGCGACAGTGCAAGGAAGAGCGAGTGGCCCTACAGGCAGAGCGTTACAGAGACCAGAAAGGTCTGTAAACCAGAGGAAGTCACAGCAGTTTTGCTTCCAAACTGTTGTGGAAGCAGGAGGGACGGGAGCTGCGCTCCCCACATCTGGAAGCAGCTCTGCAGACCCCGAGGCTGTGGGGCTGGGTAGGACAGAGCCGCCGGGGCCGAGCAGCGCTTCCTGGAGGTCGGGGAGGGGGGGAGTTGGGGGGGGCCAGCAAATGCTGCCCGGCCCCCTCGCCTGCCGCGAGTTTCTGCCCCTCCCCACTGGGAGCTTCAGGCCCGGCGCTGCCCCACGCACCCAGCGGTGGCTGCGGCGCGCAGCCGCCTCCCTGCTGTGCCCCGAGCTCGCCGGATGCCCCCGCGGGGCTCGGAGCCGCGGCAGGGCTGCTGCTGCCGCTGCCCGAGCGCCCGCCCACCCGCCTTCCCGGCCGGCACCATGAGTGGGCCTCGGCCCCAGTGACACACCTGTCCCAGAGCCAGGCCCCAGAGAGGCGGCGCTTGGCGCCGGAGCCCGGAGCGCACTTCTGCCCTGGCAGCGCCGAGGCAAGGACAGCCTGGGCTTTTCTCGCCCTGGCACTGCCCCGGGCACACGCAGGCTGTCCAGCCAACCTCCTCCACCTGCCCGGAAAGGGCGAGTCCCGGCCAAGAGCCCTTCGCGCACCCAGAGCTCTCCCCACGGGGGCAGGCGTCTTCTGCCCACGCCTGGCACCCGTTCTCCCAGCTCGGATCAGGACGGAGGCGAGCCGCTGCTGCCAGCGCTCAGCCACACCCAGCAGAGCAGGCAGAGACACCTTGCGGCCGTTGCCCGCATGCCTTTCCCAAGGCAGCGGCGTGGGCGTGGGCGGAGAGGGCGGCACACTGTGCACCTGAGGAAGGAGGGGCTGCAGCTGCTCTTCAGGGTCCACTGTCTCTGGGCCTCTGGGCCCATGGCGTGGGAGAGTGCCAAGCTGCCCAGAGCAGAGACTTGCAGGCTAGCTGGTGCAGCTCCGCAGGAGGAGCAGACGGGGCAGGTGTCTTCTGCGGGCTTGCGCCTTGCACGTCACAAGAGCTGCTTGCATGATCTCCGGGGCAGGTGCTAACTCAGACAGGCCTGTGCTGGCAGGCACCCCCCATTGCTGTGGGCTGAGCTGTGCGCGCCAGCCTACGCTCCCTGCCCCACTTAACCCAGCCTCCATCCCCGGGGAACAGGCAGGGGAAAGGGCAGAAGCTGGGGCAGAAGCTACCACGGCACGGAACATAGCCCAGCATCTCTCCGCACCTCTGATGGCCCACCGACTGTTGAACTACTGCTGCGTTGTCAGGGCAATGAGTCGGAGAAGGCCCGAGCCCCAAGGCCGTGCAGCAGGCTGACTGGTGGCACTGTGCGGGTGCCTCTGTCAGCAGCCGACACTCTAGCAGAGGCCGTTGCTCTGCTGGCCGGCAGCCTCAGCAGGAGCACCTGCAACCCTGCCTGAGCTCTGAGCGCTACAGAAGCGGCTCTGTTCGCCAGGCTCCCCATTTCCCAGCAGGTGCTTGGCGTGCAGCTCCTCCTGCAGCCACAGAAGCCAAGGAGCCCAGGCCACAGCTCGTGCAAACAGCCAGCACGCGCTCCCAAAAGTCAGCCGGACAGAGGCCCCGCTCTCTCCTCCCTGTCTCCAAGCTCCCGCTCCAGGCTTCTGGCCATCTTTCCAGCCCAGCGTGTTCAGCTTCTCTTTCCCCCTGCACACCTGAGCTGCGCGTTTCCTCCCAGAGCTGCGAGCGCAGCCGGGCAGGCAACCTTGCCAGGCACTTCAGTCCTAGCCCAGTTCGCGGGCACCCAAAAGCGGCAGGCAGCTCCGCCACGCCAGACAAGTGTAGCCTGTGCACTGCAGTGCGCCGAGCAGCAGGCCGCAAAGGTTGCCAGCAACATGCACAGCGCGCGCAAAGGGGCGAACCTGAGCGACCTGGGCTTGGTAGCAGAACCCAAATGTGGAGCAAATGACCTCATGCGTGGGTCCCTCGTGGCGACCCGCACAGGCCCTCCATCCCACACCCACAGCTAGGGTCCAGCAGAGCAGCAGCTGCGCGGCTTCTGGGCCACTGGTGGAAATGAGCTGGGAGGGATGTGGCAGGTCGTCGCGCATCGTCGCGCATGGCAGGGTGCCCAAGGGGGCGTGCAGCCAAGGCGGGCAGGAGCTGGGCCCCTTCCGGCAAGCGGGGCCACAAGCAACACCACTGGAGTGACGCAGGCACGCGTCACCTGCCTGCGCTGGAGCCCTCTGCCACTCGAGCCGAGTCTGCCAACCACACCGACGTGTTCCTGCCCCGGAAGCCCTGGGCCAGTCACGCGAGCACTCAGAACAAGCCTCCGTGGGGGAACGGGCATGGCGTGAACGGGGAAATGACGAGGCAGCAATGCAGGAAACAAAAACACAGGCCGTCTCATTAGCGGGGATGGTCTGCATTGGAGATGAGCTTGTCAGGGGACGGTCACCTCTGCAAAGCGGGCCTCTGCGCCTGAGGCAGTGCAGGACCAGGAGAAAAGGCAGCCCGAGTCCTCCCTCTCTCACCCACTTCTCCCGCAGCCTCCTCCTTGGCAAGCAGGCGAGTCTGAAGCAATTTCTTGTTAGACCTCTGGCCTCAGCTGAAGGGAGAGATTACAGCGCTTGCGCTCCCCAAGCATCCATGCTCTGCTGCAGAGGCTGCAGAGGAGCAACTCCTGAGGCAACGCTGGGCTCAGGTGGGCACACGAGGCCCGGCCCCCTCCCCACTCCCCCCCGCCCCCCTCCGTGGACCAGGCAAGAGTGCCTTCACGAGCCTCCTGCCCATGTTTCAGGGCACAGCCCCCCCCCCCCTTCTGCAGCCTCATCCCGCCCAGCGTCATCGCTCCAGGCACTGGCCACCTTCTTGCCATGCCCAAAGACCAAGGCCTCACCTCTTCCCCCACCGACACCTGCAGCCCCGGCACTGGCAGGAGTTGCCTGGCCCCAAGCAGCTGCAGCTCCTCACGCCGCCCACGTGCCCCAGCAGCTCCCGCTCTCTCTACTTGTCCCCCGGGCAGTCCCAGGGCCTGAGCACCAGGACTGCCCTGGGAACACGCTGGCACCACGCAGCCCCGGGGAGGCCTGCTGAGAGACAGAACAAACTCAAATCAAATCAGGGACGGCGGGAAGTCGTCCCGGCCCGGCGCCCTCCGCCTCCTCTGCGCCCAGCTCCAGCGCCCCCCGCTGCCCCGCTCCCAGCCACGCAGCCCCGGGCGCTGTCCACTGTGCCGAGAGCAGACAGGGGCCCGGCCACACACAGCGTCCCGCCACTTTGCTGGGGCGCGGCGCGGCGGGCCAGGTTGGGGTTCGCGCACAGCGACAGCGGCGGCTCCCAGGCCCTCACCGTGTCTCCCAGGGCGCACTAATACAGCGCGGCGTCCCGCCGCTGTGCCCGGGCGAGGCGCAGGGCGCCACACTGGCGCTCTGCCGCCGTGAGCACGGGGGCCCGCGCCGCTTTTTCTCCGCCTCCCACACCCGTTGCTATCAGCTGCGGCCATCGGTGCGGGCGCTGCCGCGACCAGGAGGACGTTTGGCGCCCCTGCACGTTGGCGTGTGAGCAGGCGGGGATGGTGCGGGTGCCGGCGGCCTCGCTGGCCTCTGCCGACGGCTCCTGCTGCACCTGGGCTGCCTGCTGCCGCCGCCCCTGCCGAGAGAGAGAGAGGGGAGAAGAAAGTCACGTCAACAAGCGCTTGCCTGTCCCCAAGGGAGGGGTGGGCTGAAAGGAAGGCTGAAGAGAGGAAGGCTCGCAACGAGGAAAGGCTGGAGTGGGGTGGGCACAGTTGCCTCGGTAGGTGCAGGCAGCGCGGAGGAGCAAGGGAGACGTGAGAGCTGGCTGCTCGACAGCACGGCTGGGGAGAGGAGGTGCGCGAAGGAGCCGTTGGGCCAGAAGCGAGGCCCAACGCTTGGGCGGCCCCGAGGGCTGCGCAGCCCGCGGTGCTTCTCCCGGGCCACAGCCTCGGTCCCCCGCCGCCACCAGCCCCACGCTCCCACGAGCGCCGTGGTGAGCGCCGGCAGCCCGGCGAGCCGGCACGGCCGCATCGCAACGCCATGCCTCACCTCGCCTGGCATGGCCCCGCGTCATTTCGCCCTGCCGCCCGCGCCGACTCTCTGCTGCGGTGCCGGCGCCTCCTCTCGGCTGCCGCCGCCGCCGCCGCCAGCTCGGTCCCCGGGGCTGCGCCCTGGCCCCGGCGCCACTCTCAGCCTCGGCCTCGGCCTCGGCCTCGGCCTCGTCCGCGCCGGGGCCAGGGCCGGAGGTGCGCCGGGGCCAGGGCGGCGGTGCGCTGCGGAGGGGAGGTGAGAGCGGCGGGAGCGGGGCGCTCACCCGGAGGTGGCGGCTGCGTGCCAGGCCCCGCGCTCCTGGGCTCGCGAACGAGCCCGGCGGCCGCGGCCATGGCCCGCACACAGGCTCAGGCGTGCCTTGCCTTGCCGTGCCGGGTGGAGAGGAGACAGCACGGCGGCGGTGGGCAGGGTCGCGGCAGGTGGCAGAGGCGGGGACGAGCACAAAGCGGAGCGCCACGAGCCGCGGTGGCGGTGGCGGGGGGGGGGGGGGAGCCAGCGGTCGCAGAGCTCCTCAATCCCGGCAGCAGCCACGGCTTATGTGCGGCCGCACGGGAATAGCGCAGCCCAAAACGACACCAGCCCTTGCCAGGGGCCCGCAGGCGGCTGCTGCTGCCCGTGGAGCTGCGGCCGCCGGCCGAGAGGCCCGTGACAAGCTGGCAACAGCGGCCCCGGGAAAGGCGGCTGCGAGTGGCAGCGAGACGGAGCCGCCGCGCAGCTGCGGGGTTTCAACGGCGACCGGCCCGCAGCGCCCCTCCGCCTGCAGAAGGGTGCGCAGGGGGCTGCCCCGGCGCGGGCACCTTGGCCTCGAGCATCCTCGGCCTCCCTGAAAGTAGCAAAGGGGCAGGGGGAGAAGGGGCGGCGGGGCAGAGCAAAAGTGAAAGGCACCAACTTTGACAGTTGCGTACATTACTCGAGACCCAGGCTTTTGTGTGTATATGTCTATAGTTGTTTCCAAAAAAAGTTCTGACTGGGAATGCATTGTCTGTGAGGCTTGCCCGGGAAACAGAGAGTCTCTGGACTGTCCTTGTCGGCTTCCACTTGAGTCCCACGCAGCGCCTCAGCTCTTCGAGGCAGGCGTTAGCCGATGCAACGCGACCTGCAGCTCTCCTCGATAAAGGCAGGAAGACTCTCCTGCGGAAGGGCCGGCTGTGGGAGAAGAGCTGTTTACTGCAGAAGCAGCAAGAGGGAGAAGGTGAAGCGGCGCTAGGAGAGCTGCAGGCAGAGCAGCGACCGCTGGGCCTGTTGGCCTGTGCGGGGAGGCTCGCGACAGTGCAAGGAAGAGCGAGTGGCCCTACAGGCAGAGCGTTACAGAGACCAGAAAGGTCTGTAAACCAGAGGAAGTCACAGCAGTTTTGCTTCCAAACTGTTGTGGAAGCAGGAGGGACGGGAGCTGCGCTCCCCACATCTGGAAGCAGCTCTGCAGACCCCGAGGCTGTGGGGCTGGGTAGGACAGAGCCGCCGGGGCCGAGCAGCGCTTCCTGGAGGTCGGGGAGGGGGGGAGTTGGGGGGGGCCAGCAAATGCTGCCCGGCCCCCTCGCCTGCCGCGAGTTTCTGCCCCTCCCCACTGGGAGCTTCAGGCCCGGCGCTGCCCCACGCACCCAGCGGTGGCTGCGGCGCGCAGCCGCCTCCCTGCTGTGCCCCGAGCTCGCCGGATGCCCCCGCGGGGCTCGGAGCCGCGGCAGGGCTGCTGCTGCCGCTGCCCGAGCGCCCGCCCACCCGCCTTCCCGGCCGGCACCATGAGTGGGCCTCGGCCCCAGTGACACACCTGTCCCAGAGCCAGGCCCCAGAGAGGCGGCGCTTGGCGCCGGAGCCCGGAGCGCACTTCTGCCCTGGCAGCGCCGAGGCAAGGACAGCCTGGGCTTTTCTCGCCCTGGCACTGCCCCGGGCACACGCAGGCTGTCCAGCCAACCTCCTCCACCTGCCCGGAAAGGGCGAGTCCCGGCCAAGAGCCCTTCGCGCACCCAGAGCTCTCCCCACGGGGGCAGGCGTCTTCTGCCCACGCCTGGCACCCGTTCTCCCAGCTCGGATCAGGACGGAGGCGAGCCGCTGCTGCCAGCGCTCAGCCACACCCAGCAGAGCAGGCAGAGACACCTTGCGGCCGTTGCCCGCATGCCTTTCCCAAGGCAGCGGCGTGGGCGTGGGCGGAGAGGGCGGCACACTGTGCACCTGAGGAAGGAGGGGCTGCAGCTGCTCTTCAGGGTCCACTGTCTCTGGGCCTCTGGGCCCATGGCGTGGGAGAGTGCCAAGCTGCCCAGAGCAGAGACTTGCAGGCTAGCTGGTGCAGCTCCGCAGGAGGAGCAGACGGGGCAGGTGTCTTCTGCGGGCTTGCGCCTTGCACGTCACAAGAGCTGCTTGCATGATCTCCGGGGCAGGTGCTAACTCAGACAGGCCTGTGCTGGCAGGCACCCCCCATTGCTGTGGGCTGAGCTGTGCGCGCCAGCCTACGCTCCCTGCCCCACTTAACCCAGCCTCCATCCCCGGGGAACAGGCAGGGGAAAGGGCAGAAGCTGGGGCAGAAGCTACCACGGCACGGAACATAGCCCAGCATCTCTCCGCACCTCTGATGGCCCACCGACTGTTGAACTACTGCTGCGTTGTCAGGGCAATGAGTCGGAGAAGGCCCGAGCCCCAAGGCCGTGCAGCAGGCTGACTGGTGGCACTGTGCGGGTGCCTCTGTCAGCAGCCGACACTCTAGCAGAGGCCGTTGCTCTGCTGGCCGGCAGCCTCAGCAGGAGCACCTGCAACCCTGCCTGAGCTCTGAGCGCTACAGAAGCGGCTCTGTTCGCCAGGCTCCCCATTTCCCAGCAGGTGCTTGGCGTGCAGCTCCTCCTGCAGCCACAGAAGCCAAGGAGCCCAGGCCACAGCTCGTGCAAACAGCCAGCACGCGCTCCCAAAAGTCAGCCGGACAGAGGCCCCGCTCTCTCCTCCCTGTCTCCAAGCTCCCGCTCCAGGCTTCTGGCCATCTTTCCAGCCCAGCGTGTTCAGCTTCTCTTTCCCCCTGCACACCTGAGCTGCGCGTTTCCTCCCAGAGCTGCGAGCGCAGCCGGGCAGGCAACCTTGCCAGGCACTTCAGTCCTAGCCCAGTTCGCGGGCACCCAAAAGCGGCAGGCAGCTCCGCCACGCCAGACAAGTGTAGCCTGTGCACTGCAGTGCGCCGAGCAGCAGGCCGCAAAGGTTGCCAGCAACATGCACAGCGCGCGCAAAGGGGCGAACCTGAGCGACCTGGGCTTGGTAGCAGAACCCAAATGTGGAGCAAATGACCTCATGCGTGGGTCCCTCGTGGCGACCCGCACAGGCCCTCCATCCCACACCCACAGCTAGGGTCCAGCAGAGCAGCAGCTGCGCGGCTTCTGGGCCACTGGTGGAAATGAGCTGGGAGGGATGTGGCAGGTCGTCGCGCATCGTCGCGCATGGCAGGGTGCCCAAGGGGGCGTGCAGCCAAGGCGGGCAGGAGCTGGGCCCCTTCCGGCAAGCGGGGCCACAAGCAACACCACTGGAGTGACGCAGGCACGCGTCACCTGCCTGCGCTGGAGCCCTCTGCCACTCGAGCCGAGTCTGCCAACCACACCGACGTGTTCCTGCCCCGGAAGCCCTGGGCCAGTCACGCGAGCACTCAGAACAAGCCTCCGTGGGGGAACGGGCATGGCGTGAACGGGGAAATGACGAGGCAGCAATGCAGGAAACAAAAACACAGGCCGTCTCATTAGCGGGGATGGTCTGCATTGGAGATGAGCTTGTCAGGGGACGGTCACCTCTGCAAAGCGGGCCTCTGCGCCTGAGGCAGTGCAGGACCAGGAGAAAAGGCAGCCCGAGTCCTCCCTCTCTCACCCACTTCTCCCGCAGCCTCCTCCTTGGCAAGCAGGCGAGTCTGAAGCAATTTCTTGTTAGACCTCTGGCCTCAGCTGAAGGGAGAGATTACAGCGCTTGCGCTCCCCAAGCATCCATGCTCTGCTGCAGAGGCTGCAGAGGAGCAACTCCTGAGGCAACGCTGGGCTCAGGTGGGCACACGAGGCCCGGCCCCCTCCCCACTCCCCCCCGCCCCCCTCCGTGGACCAGGCAAGAGTGCCTTCACGAGCCTCCTGCCCATGTTTCAGGGCACAGCCCCCCCCCCCTTCTGCAGCCTCATCCCGCCCAGCGTCATCGCTCCAGGCACTGGCCACCTTCTTGCCATGCCCAAAGACCAAGGCCTCACCTCTTCCCCCACCGACACCTGCAGCCCCGGCACTGGCAGGAGTTGCCTGGCCCCAAGCAGCTGCAGCTCCTCACGCCGCCCACGTGCCCCAGCAGCTCCCGCTCTCTCTACTTGTCCCCCGGGCAGTCCCAGGGCCTGAGCACCAGGACTGCCCTGGGAACACGCTGGCACCACGCAGCCCCGGGGAGGCCTGCTGAGAGACAGAACAAACTCAAATCAAATCAGGGACGGCGGGAAGTCGTCCCGGCCCGGCGCCCTCCGCCTCCTCTGCGCCCAGCTCCAGCGCCCCCCGCTGCCCCGCTCCCAGCCACGCAGCCCCGGGCGCTGTCCACTGTGCCGAGAGCAGACAGGGGCCCGGCCACACACAGCGTCCCGCCACTTTGCTGGGGCGCGGCGCGGCGGGCCAGGTTGGGGTTCGCGCACAGCGACAGCGGCGGCTCCCAGGCCCTCACCGTGTCTCCCAGGGCGCACTAATACAGCGCGGCGTCCCGCCGCTGTGCCCGGGCGAGGCGCAGGGCGCCACACTGGCGCTCTGCCGCCGTGAGCACGGGGGCCCGCGCCGCTTTTTCTCCGCCTCCCACACCCGTTGCTATCAGCTGCGGCCATCGGTGCGGGCGCTGCCGCGACCAGGAGGACGTTTGGCGCCCCTGCACGTTGGCGTGTGAGCAGGCGGGGATGGTGCGGGTGCCGGCGGCCTCGCTGGCCTCTGCCGACGGCTCCTGCTGCACCTGGGCTGCCTGCTGCCGCCGCCCCTGCCGAGAGAGAGAGAGGGGAGAAGAAAGTCACGTCAACAAGCGCTTGCCTGTCCCCAAGGGAGGGGTGGGCTGAAAGGAAGGCTGAAGAGAGGAAGGCTCGCAACGAGGAAAGGCTGGAGTGGGGTGGGCACAGTTGCCTCGGTAGGTGCAGGCAGCGCGGAGGAGCAAGGGAGACGTGAGAGCTGGCTGCTCGACAGCACGGCTGGGGAGAGGAGGTGCGCGAAGGAGCCGTTGGGCCAGAAGCGAGGCCCAACGCTTGGGCGGCCCCGAGGGCTGCGCAGCCCGCGGTGCTTCTCCCGGGCCACAGCCTCGGTCCCCCGCCGCCACCAGCCCCACGCTCCCACGAGCGCCGTGGTGAGCGCCGGCAGCCCGGCGAGCCGGCACGGCCGCATCGCAACGCCATGCCTCACCTCGCCTGGCATGGCCCCGCGTCATTTCGCCCTGCCGCCCGCGCCGACTCTCTGCTGCGGTGCCGGCGCCTCCTCTCGGCTGCCGCCGCCGCCGCCGCCAGCTCGGTCCCCGGGGCTGCGCCCTGGCCCCGGCGCCACTCTCAGCCTCGGCCTCGGCCTCGGCCTCGGCCTCGGCCTCGGCCTCGTCCGCGCCGGGGCCAGGGCCGGAGGTGCGCCGGGGCCAGGGCGGCGGTGCGCTGCGGAGGGGAGGTGAGAGCGGCGGGAGCGGGGCGCTCACCCGGAGGTGGCGGCTGCGTGCCAGGCCCCGCGCTCCTGGGCTCGCGAACGAGCCCGGCGGCCGCGGCCATGGCCCGCACACAGGCTCAGGCGTGCCTTGCCTTGCCGTGCCGGGTGGAGAGGAGACAGCACGGCGGCGGTGGGCAGGGTCGCGGCAGGTGACAGAGGCGGGGACGAGCACAAAGCGGAGCGCCACGAGCCGCGGTGGCGGTGGCGGGGGGGGGGGAGCCAGCGGTCGCAGAGCTCCTCAATCCCGGCAGCAGCCACGGCTTATGTGCGGCCGCACGGGAATAGCGCAGCCCAAAACGACACCAGCCCTTGCCAGGGGCCCGCAGGCGGCTGCTGCTGCCCGTGGAGCTGCGGCCGCCGGCCGAGAGGCCCGTGACAAGCTGGCAACAGCGGCCCCGGGAAAGGCGGCTGCGAGTGGCAGCGAGACGGAGCCGCCGCGCAGCTGCGGGGTTTCAACGGCAACCGGCCCGCAGCGCCCCTCCGCCTGCAGGAGGGTGCGCAGGGGGCTGCCCCGGCGCGGGCACCTTGGCCTCGAGCATCCTCGGCCTCCCTGAAAGTAGCAAAGGGGCAGGGGGAGAAGGGGCGGCGGGGCAGAGCAAAAGTGAAAGGCACCAACTTTGACAGTTGCGTACATTACTCGAGACCCAGGCTTTTGTGTGTATATGTCTATAGTTGTTTCCAAAAAAAGTTCTGACTGGGAATGCATTGTCTGTGAGGCTTGCCCGGGAAACAGAGAGTCTCTGGACTGTCCTTGTCGGCTTCCACTTGAGTCCCACGCAGCGCCTCAGCTCTTCGAGGCAGGCGTTAGCCGATGCAACGCGACCTGCAGCTCTCCTCGATAAAGGCAGGAAGACTCTCCTGCGGAAGGGCCGGCTGTGGGAGAAGAGCTGTTTACTGCAGAAGCAGCAAGAGGGAGAAGGTGAAGCGGCGCTAGGAGAGCTGCAGGCAGAGCAGCGACCGCTGGGCCTGTTGGCCTGTGCGGGGAGGCTCGCGACAGTGCAAGGAAGAGCGAGTGGCCCTACAGGCAGAGCGTTACAGAGACCAGAAAGGTCTGTAAACCAGAGGAAGTCACAGCAGTTTTGCTTCCAAACTGTTGTGGAAGCAGGAGGGACGGGAGCTGCGCTCCCCACATCTGGAAGCAGCTCTGCAGACCCCGAGGCTGTGGGGCTGGGTAGGACAGAGCCGCCGGGGCCGAGCAGCGCTTCCTGGAGGTCGGGGAGGGGGGGAGTTGGGGGGGGCCAGCAAATGCTGCCCGGCCCCCTCGCCTGCCGCGAGTTTCTGCCCCTCCCCACTGGGAGCTTCAGGCCCGGCGCTGCCCCACGCACCCAGCGGTGGCTGCGGCGCGCAGCCGCCTCCCTGCTGTGCCCCGAGCTCGCCGGATGCCCCCGCGGGGCTCGGAGCCGCGGCAGGGCTGCTGCTGCCGCTGCCCGAGCGCCCGCCCACCCGCCTTCCCGGCCGGCACCATGAGTGGGCCTCGGCCCCAGTGACACACCTGTCCCAGAGCCAGGCCCCAGAGAGGCGGCGCTTGGCGCCGGAGCCCGGAGCGCACTTCTGCCCTGGCAGCGCCGAGGCAAGGACAGCCTGGGCTTTTCTCGCCCTGGCACTGCCCCGGGCACACGCAGGCTGTCCAGCCAACCTCCTCCACCTGCCCGGAAAGGGCGAGTCCCGGCCAAGAGCCCTTCGCGCACCCAGAGCTCTCCCCACGGGGGCAGGCGTCTTCTGCCCACGCCTGGCACCCGTTCTCCCAGCTCGGATCAGGACGGAGGCGAGCCGCTGCTGCCAGCGCTCAGCCACACCCAGCAGAGCAGGCAGAGACACCTTGCGGCCGTTGCCCGCATGCCTTTCCCAAGGCAGCGGCGTGGGCGTGGGCGGAGAGGGCGGCACACTGTGCACCTGAGGAAGGAGGGGCTGCAGCTGCTCTTCAGGGTCCACTGTCTCTGGGCCTCTGGGCCCATGGCGTGGGAGAGTGCCAAGCTGCCCAGAGCAGAGACTTGCAGGCTAGCTGGTGCAGCTCCGCAGGAGGAGCAGACGGGGCAGGTGTCTTCTGCGGGCTTGCGCCTTGCACGTCACAAGAGCTGCTTGCATGATCTCCGGGGCAGGTGCTAACTCAGACAGGCCTGTGCTGGCAGGCACCCCCCATTGCTGTGGGCTGAGCTGTGCGCGCCAGCCTACGCTCCCTGCCCCACTTAACCCAGCCTCCATCCCCGGGGAACAGGCAGGGGAAAGGGCAGAAGCTGGGGCAGAAGCTACCACGGCACGGAACATAGCCCAGCATCTCTCCGCACCTCTGATGGCCCACCGACTGTTGAACTACTGCTGCGTTGTCAGGGCAATGAGTCGGAGAAGGCCCGAGCCCCAAGGCCGTGCAGCAGGCTGACTGGTGGCACTGTGCGGGTGCCTCTGTCAGCAGCCGACACTCTAGCAGAGGCCGTTGCTCTGCTGGCCGGCAGCCTCAGCAGGAGCACCTGCAACCCTGCCTGAGCTCTGAGCGCTACAGAAGCGGCTCTGTTCGCCAGGCTCCCCATTTCCCAGCAGGTGCTTGGCGTGCAGCTCCTCCTGCAGCCACAGAAGCCAAGGAGCCCAGGCCACAGCTCGTGCAAACAGCCAGCACGCGCTCCCAAAAGTCAGCCGGACAGAGGCCCCGCTCTCTCCTCCCTGTCTCCAAGCTCCCGCTCCAGGCTTCTGGCCATCTTTCCAGCCCAGCGTGTTCAGCTTCTCTTTCCCCCTGCACACCTGAGCTGCGCGTTTCCTCCCAGAGCTGCGAGCGCAGCCGGGCAGGCAACCTTGCCAGGCACTTCAGTCCTAGCCCAGTTCGCGGGCACCCAAAAGCGGCAGGCAGCTCCGCCACGCCAGACAAGTGTAGCCTGTGCACTGCAGTGCGCCGAGCAGCAGGCCGCAAAGGTTGCCAGCAACATGCACAGCGCGCGCAAAGGGGCGAACCTGAGCGACCTGGGCTTGGTAGCAGAACCCAAATGTGGAGCAAATGACCTCATGCGTGGGTCCCTCGTGGCGACCCGCACAGGCCCTCCATCCCACACCCACAGCTAGGGTCCAGCAGAGCAGCAGCTGCGCGGCTTCTGGGCCACTGGTGGAAATGAGCTGGGAGGGATGTGGCAGGTCGTCGCGCATCGTCGCGCATGGCAGGGTGCCCAAGGGGGCGTGCAGCCAAGGCGGGCAGGAGCTGGGCCCCTTCCGGCAAGCGGGGCCACAAGCAACACCACTGGAGTGACGCAGGCACGCGTCACCTGCCTGCGCTGGAGCCCTCTGCCACTCGAGCCGAGTCTGCCAACCACACCGACGTGTTCCTGCCCCGGAAGCCCTGGGCCAGTCACGCGAGCACTCAGAACAAGCCTCCGTGGGGGAACGGGCATGGCGTGAACGGGGAAATGACGAGGCAGCAATGCAGGAAACAAAAACACAGGCCGTCTCATTAGCGGGGATGGTCTGCATTGGAGATGAGCTTGTCAGGGGACGGTCACCTCTGCAAAGCGGGCCTCTGCGCCTGAGGCAGTGCAGGACCAGGAGAAAAGGCAGCCCGAGTCCTCCCTCTCTCACCCACTTCTCCCGCAGCCTCCTCCTTGGCAAGCAGGCGAGTCTGAAGCAATTTCTTGTTAGACCTCTGGCCTCAGCTGAAGGGAGAGATTACAGCGCTTGCGCTCCCCAAGCATCCATGCTCTGCTGCAGAGGCTGCAGAGGAGCAACTCCTGAGGCAACGCTGGGCTCAGGTGGGCACACGAGGCCCGGCCCCCTCCCCACTCCCCCCCCGCCCCCCTCCGTGGACCAGGCAAGAGTGCCTTCACGAGCCTCCTGCCCATGTTTCAGGGCACAGCCCCCCCCCCCTTCTGCAGCCTCATCCCGCCCAGCGTCATCGCTCCAGGCACTGGCCACCTTCTTGCCATGCCCAAAGACCAAGGCCTCACCTCTTCCCCCACCGACACCTGCAGCCCCGACACTGGCAGGAGTTGCCTGGCCCCAAGCAGCTGCAGCTCCTCACGCCGCCCACGTGCCCCAGCAGCTCCCGCTCTCTCTACTTGTCCCCCGGGCAGTCCCAGGGCCTGAGCACCAGGACTGCCCTGGGAACACGCTGGCACCACGCAGCCCCGGGGAGGCCTGCTGAGAGACAGAACAAACTCAAATCAAATCAGGGACGGCGGGAAGTCGTCCCGGCCCGGCGCCCTCCGCCTCCTCTGCGCCCAGCTCCAGCGCCCCCCGCTGCCCCGCTCCCAGCCACGCAGCCCCGGGCGCTGTCCACTGTGCCGAGAGCAGACAGGGGCCCGGCCACACACAGCGTCCCGCCACTTTGCTGGGGCGCGGCGCGGCGGGCCAGGTTGGGGTTCGCGCACAGCGACAGCGGCGGCTCCCAGGCCCTCACCGTGTCTCCCAGGGTGCACTAATACAGCGCGGCGTCCCGCCGCTGTGCCCGGGCGAGGCGCAGGGCGCCACACTGGCGCTCTGCCGCCGTGAGCACGGGGGCCCGCGCCGCTTTTTCTCCGCCTCCCACACCCGTTGCTATCAGCTGCGGCCATCGGTGCGGGCGCTGCCGCGACCAGGAGGACGTTTGGCGCCCCTGCACGTTGGCGTGTGAGCAGGCGGGGATGGTGCGGGTGCCGGCGGCCTCGCTGGCCTCTGCCGACGGCTCCTGCTGCACCTGGGCTGCCTGCTGCCGCCGCCCCTGCCGAGAGAGAGAGAGGGGAGAAGAAAGTCACGTCAACAAGCGCTTGCCTGTCCCCAAGGGAGGGGTGGGCTGAAAGGAAGGCTGAAGAGAGGAAGGCTCGCAACGAGGAAAGGCTGGAGTGGGGTGGGCACAGTTGCCTCGGTAGGTGCAGGCAGCGCGGAGGAGCAAGGGAGACGTGAGAGCTGGCTGCTCGACAGCACGGCTGGGGAGAGGAGGTGCGCGAAGGAGCCGTTGGGCCAGAAGCGAGGCCCAACGCTTGGGCGGCCCCGAGGGCTGCGCAGCCCGCGGTGCTTCTCCCGGGCCACAGCCTCGGTCCCCCGCCGCCACCAGCCCCACGCTCCCACGAGCGCCGTGGTGAGCGCCGGCAGCCCGGCGAGCCGGCACGGCCGCATCGCAACGCCATGCCTCACCTCGCCTGGCATGGCCCCGCGTCATTTCGCCCTGCCGCCCGCGCCGACTCTCTGCTGCGGTGCCGGCGCCTCCTCTCGGCTGCCGCCGCCGCCGCCGCCAGCTCGGTCCCCGGGGCTGCGCCCTGGCCCCGGCGCCACTCTCAGCCTCGGCCTCGGCCTCGGCCTCGGCCTCGGCCTCGGCCTCGTCCGCGCCGGGGCCAGGGCCGGAGGTGCGCCGGGGCCAGGGCGGCGGTGCGCTGCGGAGGGGAGGTGAGAGCGGCGGGAGCGGGGCGCTCACCCGGAGGTGGCGGCTGCGTGCCAGGCCCCGCGCTCCTGGGCTCGCGAACGAGCCCGGCGGCCGCGGCCATGGCCCGCACACAGGCTCAGGCGTGCCTTGCCTTGCCGTGCCGGGTGGAGAGGAGACAGCACGGCGGCGGTGGGCAGGGTCGCGGCAGGTGGCAGAGGCGGGGACGAGCACAAAGCGGAGCGCCACGAGCCGCGGTGGCGGTGGCGGGGGGGGGGGGGGAGCCAGCGGTCGCAGAGCTCCTCAATCCCGGCAGCAGCCACGGCTTATGTGCGGCCGCACGGGAATAGCGCAGCCCAAAACGACACCAGCCCTTGCCAGGGGCCCGCAGGCGGCTGCTGCTGCCCGTGGAGCTGCGGCCGCCGGCCGAGAGGCCCGTGACAAGCTGGCAACAGCGGCCCCGGGAAAGGCGGCTGCGAGTGGCAGCGAGACGGAGCCGCCGCGCAGCTGCGGGGTTTCAACGGCAACCGGCCCGCAGCGCCCCTCCGCCTGCAGGAGGGTGCGCAGGGGGCTGCCCCGGCGCGGGCACCTTGGCCTCGAGCATCCTCGGCCTCCCTGAAAGTAGCAAAGGGGCAGGGGGAGAAGGGGCGGCGGGGCAGAGCAAAAGTGAAAGGCACCAACTTTGACAGTTGCGTACATTACTCGAGACCCAGGCTTTTGTGTGTATATGTCTATAGTTGTTTCCAAAAAAAGTTCTGACTGGGAATGCATTGTCTGTGAGGCTTGCCCGGGAAACAGAGAGTCTCTGGACTGTCCTTGTCGGCTTCCACTTGAGTCCCACGCAGCGCCTCAGCTCTTCGAGGCAGGCGTTAGCCGATGCAACGCGACCTGCAGCTCTCCTCGATAAAGGCAGGAAGACTCTCCTGCGGAAGGGCCGGCTGTGGGAGAAGAGCTGTTTACTGCAGAAGCAGCAAGAGGGAGAAGGTGAAGCGGCGCTAGGAGAGCTGCAGGCAGAGCAGCGACCGCTGGGCCTGTTGGCCTGTGCGGGGAGGCTCGCGACAGTGCAAGGAAGAGCGAGTGGCCCTACAGGCAGAGCGTTACAGAGACCAGAAAGGTCTGTAAACCAGAGGAAGTCACAGCAGTTTTGCTTCCAAACTGTTGTGGAAGCAGGAGGGACGGGAGCTGCGCTCCCCACATCTGGAAGCAGCTCTGCAGACCCCGAGGCTGTGGGGCTGGGTAGGACAGAGCCGCCGGGGCCGAGCAGCGCTTCCTGGAGGTCGGGGAGGGGGGGAGTTGGGGGGGGCCAGCAAATGCTGCCCGGCCCCCTCGCCTGCCGCGAGTTTCTGCCCCTCCCCACTGGGAGCTTCAGGCCCGGCGCTGCCCCACGCACCCAGCGGTGGCTGCGGCGCGCAGCCGCCTCCCTGCTGTGCCCCGAGCTCGCCGGATGCCCCCGCGGGGCTCGGAGCCGCGGCAGGGCTGCTGCTGCCGCTGCCCGAGCGCCCGCCCACCCGCCTTCCCGGCCGGCACCATGAGTGGGCCTCGGCCCCAGTGACACACCTGTCCCAGAGCCAGGCCCCAGAGAGGCGGCGCTTGGCGCCGGAGCCCGGAGCGCACTTCTGCCCTGGCAGCGCCGAGGCAAGGACAGCCTGGGCTTTTCTCGCCCTGGCACTGCCCCGGGCACACGCAGGCTGTCCAGCCAACCTCCTCCACCTGCCCGGAAAGGGCGAGTCCCGGCCAAGAGCCCTTCGCGCACCCAGAGCTCTCCCCACGGGGGCAGGCGTCTTCTGCCCACGCCTGGCACCCGTTCTCCCAGCTCGGGTCAGGACGGAGGCGAGCCGCTGCTGCCAGCGCTCAGCCACACCCAGCAGAGCAGGCAGAGACACCTTGCGGCCGTTGCCCGCATGCCTTTCCCAAGGCAGCGGCGTGGGCGTGGGCGGAGAGGGCGGCACACTGTGCACCTGAGGAAGGAGGGGCTGCAGCTGCTCTTCAGGGTCCACTGTCTCTGGGCCTCTGGGCCCATGGCGTGGGAGAGTGCCAAGCTGCCCAGAGCAGAGACTTGCAGGCTAGCTGGTGCAGCTCCGCAGGAGGAGCAGACGGGGCAGGTGTCTTCTGCGGGCTTGCGCCTTGCACGTCACAAGAGCTGCTTGCATGATCTCCGGGGCAGGTGCTAACTCAGACAGGCCTGTGCTGGCAGGCACCCCCCATTGCTGTGGGCTGAGCTGTGCGCGCCAGCCTACGCTCCCTGCCCCACTTAACCCAGCCTCCATCCCCGGGGAACAGGCAGGGGAAAGGGCAGAAGCTGGGGCAGAAGCTACCACGGCACGGAACATAGCCCAGCATCTCTCCGCACCTCTGATGGCCCACCGACTGTTGAACTACTGCTGCGTTGTCAGGGCAATGAGTCGGAGAAGGCCCGAGCCCCAAGGCCGTGCAGCAGGCTGACTGGTGGCACTGTGCGGGTGCCTCTGTCAGCAGCCGACACTCTAGCAGAGGCCGTTGCTCTGCTGGCCGGCAGCCTCAGCAGGAGCACCTGCAACCCTGCCTGAGCTCTGAGCGCTACAGAAGCGGCTCTGTTCGCCAGGCTCCCCATTTCCCAGCAGGTGCTTGGCGTGCAGCTCCTCCTGCAGCCACAGAAGCCAAGGAGCCCAGGCCACAGCTCGTGCAAACAGCCAGCACGCGCTCCCAAAAGTCAGCCGGACAGAGGCCCCGCTCTCTCCTCCCTGTCTCCAAGCTCCCGCTCCAGGCTTCTGGCCATCTTTCCAGCCCAGCGTGTTCAGCTTCTCTTTCCCCCTGCACACCTGAGCTGCGCGTTTCCTCCCAGAGCTGCGAGCGCAGCCGGGCAGGCAACCTTGCCAGGCACTTCAGTCCTAGCCCAGTTCGCGGGCACCCAAAAGCGGCAGGCAGCTCCGCCACGCCAGACAAGTGTAGCCTGTGCACTGCAGTGCGCCGAGCAGCAGGCCGCAAAGGTTGCCAGCAACATGCACAGCGCGCGCAAAGGGGCGAACCTGAGCGACCTGGGCTTGGTAGCAGAACCCAAATGTGGAGCAAATGACCTCATGCGTGGGTCCCTCGTGGCGACCCGCACAGGCCCTCCATCCCACACCCACAGCTAGGGTCCAGCAGAGCAGCAGCTGCGCGGCTTCTGGGCCACTGGTGGAAATGAGCTGGGAGGGATGTGGCAGGTCGTCGCGCATCGTCGCGCATGGCAGGGTGCCCAAGGGGGCGTGCAGCCAAGGCGGGCAGGAGCTGGGCCCCTTCCGGCAAGCGGGGCCACAAGCAACACCACTGGAGTGACGCAGGCACGCGTCACCTGCCTGCGCTGGAGCCCTCTGCCACTCGAGCCGAGTCTGCCAACCACACCGACGTGTTCCTGCCCCGGAAGCCCTGGGCCAGTCACGCGAGCACTCAGAACAAGCCTCCGTGGGGGAACGGGCATGGCGTGAACGGGGAAATGACGAGGCAGCAATGCAGGAAACAAAAACACAGGCCGTCTCATTAGCGGGGATGGTCTGCATTGGAGATGAGCTTGTCAGGGGACGGTCACCTCTGCAAAGCGGGCCTCTGCGCCTGAGGCAGTGCAGGACCAGGAGAAAAGGCAGCCCGAGTCCTCCCTCTCTCACCCACTTCTCCCGCAGCCTCCTCCTTGGCAAGCAGGCGAGTCTGAAGCAATTTCTTGTTAGACCTCTGGCCTCAGCTGAAGGGAGAGATTACAGCGCTTGCGCTCCCCAAGCATCCATGCTCTGCTGCAGAGGCTGCAGAGGAGCAACTCCTGAGGCAACGCTGGGCTCAGGTGGGCACACGAGGCCCGGCCCCCTCCCCACTCCCCCCCGCCCCCCTCCGTGGACCAGGCAAGAGTGCCTTCACGAGCCTCCTGCCCATGTTTCAGGGCACAGCCCCCCCCCCCTTCTGCAGCCTCATCCCGCCCAGCGTCATCGCTCCAGGCACTGGCCACCTTCTTGCCATGCCCAAAGACCAAGGCCTCACCTCTTCCCCCACCGACACCTGCAGCCCCGACACTGGCAGGAGTTGCCTGGCCCCAAGCAGCTGCAGCTCCTCACGCCGCCCACGTGCCCCAGCAGCTCCCGCTCTCTCTACTTGTCCCCCGGGCAGTCCCAGGGCCTGAGCACCAGGACTGCCCTGGGAACACGCTGGCACCACGCAGCCCCGGGGAGGCCTGCTGAGAGACAGAACAAACTCAAATCAAATCAGGGACGGCGGGAAGTCGTCCCGGCCCGGCGCCCTCCGCCTCCTCTGCGCCCAGCTCCAGCGCCCCCCGCTGCCCCGCTCCCAGCCACGCAGCCCCGGGCGCTGTCCACTGTGCCGAGAGCAGACAGGGGCCCGGCCACACACAGCGTCCCGCCACTTTGCTGGGGCGCGGCGCGGCGGGCCAGGTTGGGGTTCGCGCACAGCGACAGCGGCGGCTCCCAGGCCCTCACCGTGTCTCCCAGGGCGCACTAATACAGCGCGGCGTCCCGCCGCTGTGCCCGGGCGAGGCGCAGGGCGCCACACTGGCGCTCTGCCGCCGTGAGCACGGGGGCCCGCGCCGCTTTTTCTCCGCCTCCCACACCCGTTGCTATCAGCTGCGGCCATCGGTGCGGGCGCTGCCGCGACCAGGAGGACGTTTGGCGCCCCTGCACGTTGGCGTGTGAGCAGGCGGGGATGGTGCGGGTGCCGGCGGCCTCGCTGGCCTCTGCCGACGGCTCCTGCTGCACCTGGGCTGCCTGCTGCCGCCGCCCCTGCCGAGAGAGAGAGAGGGGAGAAGAAAGTCACGTCAACAAGCGCTTGCCTGTCCCCAAGGGAGGGGTGGGCTGAAAGGAAGGCTGAAGAGAGGAAGGCTCGCAACGAGGAAAGGCTGGAGTGGGGTGGGCACAGTTGCCTCGGTAGGTGCAGGCAGCGCGGAGGAGCAAGGGAGACGTGAGAGCTGGCTGCTCGACAGCACGGCTGGGGAGAGGAGGTGCGCGAAGGAGCCGTTGGGCCAGAAGCGAGGCCCAACGCTTGGGCGGCCCCGAGGGCTGCGCAGCCCGCGGTGCTTCTCCCGGGCCACAGCCTCGGTCCCCCGCCGCCACCAGCCCCACGCTCCCACGAGCGCCGTGGTGAGCGCCGGCAGCCCGGCGAGCCGGCACGGCCGCATCGCAACGCCATGCCTCACCTCGCCTGGCATGGCCCCGCGTCATTTCGCCCTGCCGCCCGCGCCGACTCTCTGCTGCGGTGCCGGCGCCTCCTCTCGGCTGCCGCCGCCGCCGCCGCCAGCTCGGTCCCCGGGGCTGCGCCCTGGCCCCGGCGCCACTCTCAGCCTCGGCCTCGGCCTCGGCCTCGTCCGCGCCGGGGCCAGGGCCGGAGGTGCGCCGGGGCCAGGGCGGCGGTGCGCTGCGGAGGGGAGGTGAGAGCGGCGGGAGCGGGGCGCTCACCCGGAGGTGGCGGCTGCGTGCCAGGCCCCGCGCTCCTGGGCTCGCGAACGAGCCCGGCGGCCGCGGCCATGGCCCGCACACAGGCTCAGGCGTGCCTTGCCTTGCCGTGCCGGGTGGAGAGGAGACAGCACGGCGGCGGTGGGCAGGGTCGCGGCAGGTGGCAGAGGCGGGGACGAGCACAAAGCGGAGCGCCACGAGCCGCGGTGGCGGTGGCGGGGGGGGGGGGAGCCAGCGGTCGCAGAGCTCCTCAATCCCGGCAGCAGCCACGGCTTATGTGCGGCCGCACGGGAATAGCGCAGCCCAAAACGACACCAGCCCTTGCCAGGGGCCCGCAGGCGGCTGCTGCTGCCCGTGGAGCTGCGGCCGCCGGCCGAGAGGCCCGTGACAAGCTGGCAACAGCGGCCCCGGGAAAGGCGGCTGCGAGTGGCAGCGAGACGGAGCCGCCGCGCAGCTGCGGGGTTTCAACGGCGACCGGCCCGCAGCGCCCCTCCGCCTGCAGGAGGGTGCGCAGGGGGCTGCCCCGGCGCGGGCACCTTGGCCTCGAGCATCCTCGGCCTCCCTGAAAGTAGCAAAGGGGCAGGGGGAGAAGGGGCGGCGGGGCAGAGCAAAAGTGAAAGGCACCAACTTTGACAGTTGCGTACATTACTCGAGACCCAGGCTTTTGTGTGTATATGTCTATAGTTGTTTCCAAAAAAAGTTCTGACTGGGAATGCATTGTCTGTGAGGCTTGCCCGGGAAACAGAGAGTCTCTGGACTGTCCTTGTCGGCTTCCACTTGAGTCCCACGCAGCGCCTCAGCTCTTCGAGGCAGGCGTTAGCCGATGCAACGCGACCTGCAGCTCTCCTCGATAAAGGCAGGAAGACTCTCCTGCGGAAGGGCCGGCTGTGGGAGAAGAGCTGTTTACTGCAGAAGCAGCAAGAGGGAGAAGGTGAAGCGGCGCTAGGAGAGCTGCAGGCAGAGCAGCGACCGCTGGGCCTGTTGGCCTGTGCGGGGAGGCTCGCGACAGTGCAAGGAAGAGCGAGTGGCCCTACAGGCAGAGCGTTACAGAGACCAGAAAGGTCTGTAAACCAGAGGAAGTCACAGCAGTTTTGCTTCCAAACTGTTGTGGAAGCAGGAGGGACGGGAGCTGCGCTCCCCACATCTGGAAGCAGCTCTGCAGACCCCGAGGCTGTGGGGCTGGGTAGGACAGAGCCGCCGGGGCCGAGCAGCGCTTCCTGGAGGTCGGGGAGGGGGGGAGTTGGGGGGGGCCAGCAAATGCTGCCCGGCCCCCTCGCCTGCCGCGAGTTTCTGCCCCTCCCCACTGGGAGCTTCAGGCCCGGCGCTGCCCCACGCACCCAGCGGTGGCTGCGGCGCGCAGCCGCCTCCCTGCTGTGCCCCGAGCTCGCCGGATGCCCCCGCGGGGCTCGGAGCCGCGGCAGGGCTGCTGCTGCCGCTGCCCGAGCGCCCGCCCACCCGCCTTCCCGGCCGGCACCATGAGTGGGCCTCGGCCCCAGTGACACACCTGTCCCAGAGCCAGGCCCCAGAGAGGCGGCGCTTGGCGCCGGAGCCCGGAGCGCACTTCTGCCCTGGCAGCGCCGAGGCAAGGACAGCCTGGGCTTTTCTCGCCCTGGCACTGCCCCGGGCACACGCAGGCTGTCCAGCCAACCTCCTCCACCTGCCCGGAAAGGGCGAGTCCCGGCCAAGAGCCCTTCGCGCACCCAGAGCTCTCCCCACGGGGGCAGGCGTCTTCTGCCCACGCCTGGCACCCGTTCTCCCAGCTCGGATCAGGACGGAGGCGAGCCGCTGCTGCCAGCGCTCAGCCACACCCAGCAGAGCAGGCAGAGACACCTTGCGGCCGTTGCCCGCATGCCTTTCCCAAGGCAGCGGCGTGGGCGTGGGCGGAGAGGGCGGCACACTGTGCACCTGAGGAAGGAGGGGCTGCAGCTGCTCTTCAGGGTCCACTGTCTCTGGGCCTCTGGGCCCATGGCGTGGGAGAGTGCCAAGCTGCCCAGAGCAGAGACTTGCAGGCTAGCTGGTGCAGCTCCGCAGGAGGAGCAGACGGGGCAGGTGTCTTCTGCGGGCTTGCGCCTTGCACGTCACAAGAGCTGCTTGCATGATCTCCGGGGCAGGTGCTAACTCAGACAGGCCTGTGCTGGCAGGCACCCCCCATTGCTGTGGGCTGAGCTGTGCGCGCCAGCCTACGCTCCCTGCCCCACTTAACCCAGCCTCCATCCCCGGGGAACAGGCAGGGGAAAGGGCAGAAGCTGGGGCAGAAGCTACCACGGCACGGAACATAGCCCAGCATCTCTCCGCACCTCTGATGGCCCACCGACTGTTGAACTACTGCTGCGTTGTCAGGGCAATGAGTCGGAGAAGGCCCGAGCCCCAAGGCCGTGCAGCAGGCTGACTGGTGGCACTGTGCGGGTGCCTCTGTCAGCAGCCGACACTCTAGCAGAGGCCGTTGCTCTGCTGGCCGGCAGCCTCAGCAGGAGCACCTGCAACCCTGCCTGAGCTCTGAGCGCTACAGAAGCGGCTCTGTTCGCCAGGCTCCCCATTTCCCAGCAGGTGCTTGGCGTGCAGCTCCTCCTGCAGCCACAGAAGCCAAGGAGCCCAGGCCACAGCTCGTGCAAACAGCCAGCACGCGCTCCCAAAAGTCAGCCGGACAGAGGCCCCGCTCTCTCCTCCCTGTCTCCAAGCTCCCGCTCCAGGCTTCTGGCCATCTTTCCAGCCCAGCGTGTTCAGCTTCTCTTTCCCCCTGCACACCTGAGCTGCGCGTTTCCTCCCAGAGCTGCGAGCGCAGCCGGGCAGGCAACCTTGCCAGGCACTTCAGTCCTAGCCCAGTTCGCGGGCACCCAAAAGCGGCAGGCAGCTCCGCCACGCCAGACAAGTGTAGCCTGTGCACTGCAGTGCGCCGAGCAGCAGGCCGCAAAGGTTGCCAGCAACATGCACAGCGCGCGCAAAGGGGCGAACCTGAGCGACCTGGGCTTGGTAGCAGAACCCAAATGTGGAGCAAATGACCTCATGCGTGGGTCCCTCGTGGCGACCCGCACAGGCCCTCCATCCCACACCCACAGCTAGGGTCCAGCAGAGCAGCAGCTGCGCGGCTTCTGGGCCACTGGTGGAAATGAGCTGGGAGGGATGTGGCAGGTCGTCGCGCATCGTCGCGCATGGCAGGGTGCCCAAGGGGGCGTGCAGCCAAGGCGGGCAGGAGCTGGGCCCCTTCCGGCAAGCGGGGCCACAAGCAACACCACTGGAGTGACGCAGGCACGCGTCACCTGCCTGCGCTGGAGCCCTCTGCCACTCGAGCCGAGTCTGCCAACCACACCGACGTGTTCCTGCCCCGGAAGCCCTGGGCCAGTCACGCGAGCACTCAGAACAAGCCTCCGTGGGGGAACGGGCATGGCGTGAACGGGGAAATGACGAGGCAGCAATGCAGGAAACAAAAACACAGGCCGTCTCATTAGCGGGGATGGTCTGCATTGGAGATGAGCTTGTCAGGGGACGGTCACCTCTGCAAAGCGGGCCTCTGCGCCTGAGGCAGTGCAGGACCAGGAGAAAAGGCAGCCCGAGTCCTCCCTCTCTCACCCACTTCTCCCGCAGCCTCCTCCTTGGCAAGCAGGCGAGTCTGAAGCAATTTCTTGTTAGACCTCTGGCCTCAGCTGAAGGGAGAGATTACAGCGCTTGCGCTCCCCAAGCATCCATGCTCTGCTGCAGAGGCTGCAGAGGAGCAACTCCTGAGGCAACGCTGGGCTCAGGTGGGCACACGAGGCCCGGCCCCCTCCCCACTCCCCCCCGCCCCCCTCCGTGGACCAGGCAAGAGTGCCTTCACGAGCCTCCTGCCCATGTTTCAGGGCACAGCCCCCCCCCCCTTCTGCAGCCTCATCCCGCCCAGCGTCATCGCTCCAGGCACTGGCCACCTTCTTGCCATGCCCAAAGACCAAGGCCTCACCTCTTCCCCCACCGACACCTGCAGCCCCGACACTGGCAGGAGTTGCCTGGCCCCAAGCAGCTGCAGCTCCTCACGCCGCCCACGTGCCCCAGCAGCTCCCGCTCTCTCTACTTGTCCCCCGGGCAGTCCCAGGGCCTGAGCACCAGGACTGCCCTGGGAACACGCTGGCACCACGCAGCCCCGGGGAGGCCTGCTGAGAGACAGAACAAACTCAAATCAAATCAGGGACGGCGGGAAGTCGTCCCGGCCCGGCGCCCTCCGCCTCCTCTGCGCCCAGCTCCAGCGCCCCCCGCTGCCCCGCTCCCAGCCACGCAGCCCCGGGCGCTGTCCACTGTGCCGAGAGCAGACAGGGGCCCGGCCACACACAGCGTCCCGCCACTTTGCTGGGGCGCGGCGCGGCGGGCCAGGTTGGGGTTCGCGCACAGCGACAGCGGCGGCTCCCAGGCCCTCACCGTGTCTCCCAGGGTGCACTAATACAGCGCGGCGTCCCGCCGCTGTGCCCGGGCGAGGCGCAGGGCGCCACACTGGCGCTCTGCCGCCGTGAGCACGGGGGCCCGCGCCGCTTTTTCTCCGCCTCCCACACCCGTTGCTATCAGCTGCGGCCATCGGTGCGGGCGCTGCCGCGACCAGGAGGACGTTTGGCGCCCCTGCACGTTGGCGTGTGAGCAGGCGGGGATGGTGCGGGTGCCGGCGGCCTCGCTGGCCTCTGCCGACGGCTCCTGCTGCACCTGGGCTGCCTGCTGCCGCCGCCCCTGCCGAGAGAGAGAGAGGGGAGAAGAAAGTCACGTCAACAAGCGCTTGCCTGTCCCCAAGGGAGGGGTGGGCTGAAAGGAAGGCTGAAGAGAGGAAGGCTCGCAACGAGGAAAGGCTGGAGTGGGGTGGGCACAGTTGCCTCGGTAGGTGCAGGCAGCGCGGAGGAGCAAGGGAGACGTGAGAGCTGGCTGCTCGACAGCACGGCTGGGGAGAGGAGGTGCGCGAAGGAGCCGTTGGGCCAGAAGCGAGGCCCAACGCTTGGGCGGCCCCGAGGGCTGCGCAGCCCGCGGTGCTTCTCCCGGGCCACAGCCTCGGTCCCCCGCCGCCACCAGCCCCACGCTCCCACGAGCGCCGTGGTGAGCGCCGGCAGCCCGGCGAGCCGGCACGGCCGCATCGCAACGCCATGCCTCACCTCGCCTGGCATGGCCCCGCGTCATTTCGCCCTGCCGCCCGCGCCGACTCTCTGCTGCGGTGCCGGCGCCTCCTCTCGGCTGCCGCCGCCGCCGCCGCCAGCTCGGTCCCCGGGGCTGCGCCCTGGCCCCGGCGCCACTCTCAGCCTCGGCCTCGGCCTCGGCCTCGTCCGCGCCGGGGCCAGGGCCGGAGGTGCGCCGGGGCCAGGGCGGCGGTGCGCTGCGGAGGGGAGGTGAGAGCGGCGGGAGCGGGGCGCTCACCCGGAGGTGGCGGCTGCGTGCCAGGCCCCGCGCTCCTGGGCTCGCGAACGAGCCCGGCGGCCGCGGCCATGGCCCGCACACAGGCTCAGGCGTGCCTTGCCTTGCCGTGCCGGGTGGAGAGGAGACAGCACGGCGGCGGTGGGCAGGGTCGCGGCAGGTGGCAGAGGCGGGGACGAGCACAAAGCGGAGCGCCACGAGCCGCGGTGGCGGTGGCGGGGGGGGGGGGAGCCAGCGGTCGCAGAGCTCCTCAATCCCGGCAGCAGCCACGGCTTATGTGCGGCCGCACGGGAATAGCGCAGCCCAAAACGACACCAGCCCTTGCCAGGGGCCCGCAGGCGGCTGCTGCTGCCCGTGGAGCTGTGGCCGCCGGCCGAGAGGCCCGTGACAAGCTGGCAACAGCGGCCCCGGGAAAGGCGGCTGCGAGTGGCAGCGAGACGGAGCCGCCGCGCAGCTGCGGGGTTTCAACGGCGACCGGCCCGCAGCGCCCCTCCGCCTGCAGGAGGGTGCGCAGGGGGCTGCCCCGGCGCGGGCACCTTGGCCTCGAGCATCCTCGGCCTCCCTGAAAGTAGCAAAGGGGCAGGGGGAGAAGGGGCGGCGGGGCAGAGCAAAAGTGAAAGGCACCAACTTTGACAGTTGCGTACATTACTCGAGACCCAGGCTTTTGTGTGTATATGTCTATAGTTGTTTCCAAAAAAAGTTCTGACTGGGAATGCATTGTCTGTGAGGCTTGCCCGGGAAACAGAGAGTCTCTGGACTGTCCTTGTCGGCTTCCACTTGAGTCCCACGCAGCGCCTCAGCTCTTCGAGGCAGGCGTTAGCCGATGCAACGCGACCTGCAGCTCTCCTCGATAAAGGCAGGAAGACTCTCCTGCGGAAGGGCCGGCTGTGGGAGAAGAGCTGTTTACTGCAGAAGCAGCAAGAGGGAGAAGGTGAAGCGGCGCTAGGAGAGCTGCAGGCAGAGCAGCGACCGCTGGGCCTGTTGGCCTGTGCGGGGAGGCTCGCGACAGTGCAAGGAAGAGCGAGTGGCCCTACAGGCAGAGCGTTACAGAGACCAGAAAGGTCTGTAAACCAGAGGAAGTCACAGCAGTTTTGCTTCCAAACTGTTGTGGAAGCAGGAGGGACGGGAGCTGCGCTCCCCACATCTGGAAGCAGCTCTGCAGACCCCGAGGCTGTGGGGCTGGGTAGGACAGAGCCGCCGGGGCCGAGCAGCGCTTCCTGGAGGTCGGGGAGGGGGGGAGTTGGGGGGGGCCAGCAAATGCTGCCCGGCCCCCTCGCCTGCCGCGAGTTTCTGCCCCTCCCCACTGGGAGCTTCAGGCCCGGCGCTGCCCCACGCACCCAGCGGTGGCTGCGGCGCGCAGCCGCCTCCCTGCTGTGCCCCGAGCTCGCCGGATGCCCCCGCGGGGCTCGGAGCCGCGGCAGGGCTGCTGCTGCCGCTGCCCGAGCGCCCGCCCACCCGCCTTCCCGGCCGGCACCATGAGTGGGCCTCGGCCCCAGTGACACACCTGTCCCAGAGCCAGGCCCCAGAGAGGCGGCGCTTGGCGCCGGAGCCCGGAGCGCACTTCTGCCCTGGCAGCGCCGAGGCAAGGACAGCCTGGGCTTTTCTCGCCCTGGCACTGCCCCGGGCACACGCAGGCTGTCCAGCCAACCTCCTCCACCTGCCCGGAAAGGGCGAGTCCCGGCCAAGAGCCCTTCGCGCACCCAGAGCTCTCCCCACGGGGGCAGGCGTCTTCTGCCCACGCCTGGCACCCGTTCTCCCAGCTCGGATCAGGACGGAGGCGAGCCGCTGCTGCCAGCGCTCAGCCACACCCAGCAGAGCAGGCAGAGACACCTTGCGGCCGTTGCCCGCATGCCTTTCCCAAGGCAGCGGCGTGGGCGTGGGCGGAGAGGGCGGCACACTGTGCACCTGAGGAAGGAGGGGCTGCAGCTGCTCTTCAGGGTCCACTGTCTCTGGGCCTCTGGGCCCATGGCGTGGGAGAGTGCCAAGCTGCCCAGAGCAGAGACTTGCAGGCTAGCTGGTGCAGCTCCGCAGGAGGAGCAGACGGGGCAGGTGTCTTCTGCGGGCTTGCGCCTTGCACGTCACAAGAGCTGCTTGCATGATCTCCGGGGCAGGTGCTAACTCAGACAGGCCTGTGCTGGCAGGCACCCCCCATTGCTGTGGGCTGAGCTGTGCGCGCCAGCCTACGCTCCCTGCCCCACTTAACCCAGCCTCCATCCCCGGGGAACAGGCAGGGGAAAGGGCAGAAGCTGGGGCAGAAGCTACCACGGCACGGAACATAGCCCAGCATCTCTCCGCACCTCTGATGGCCCACCGACTGTTGAACTACTGCTGCGTTGTCAGGGCAATGAGTCGGAGAAGGCCCGAGCCCCAAGGCCGTGCAGCAGGCTGACTGGTGGCACTGTGCGGGTGCCTCTGTCAGCAGCCGACACTCTAGCAGAGGCCGTTGCTCTGCTGGCCGGCAGCCTCAGCAGGAGCACCTGCAACCCTGCCTGAGCTCTGAGCGCTACAGAAGCGGCTCTGTTCGCCAGGCTCCCCATTTCCCAGCAGGTGCTTGGCGTGCAGCTCCTCCTGCAGCCACAGAAGCCAAGGAGCCCAGGCCACAGCTCGTGCAAACAGCCAGCACGCGCTCCCAAAAGTCAGCCGGACAGAGGCCCCGCTCTCTCCTCCCTGTCTCCAAGCTCCCGCTCCAGGCTTCTGGCCATCTTTCCAGCCCAGCGTGTTCAGCTTCTCTTTCCCCCTGCACACCTGAGCTGCGCGTTTCCTCCCAGAGCTGCGAGCGCAGCCGGGCAGGCAACCTTGCCAGGCACTTCAGTCCTAGCCCAGTTCGCGGGCACCCAAAAGCGGCAGGCAGCTCCGCCACGCCAGACAAGTGTAGCCTGTGCACTGCAGTGCGCCGAGCAGCAGGCCGCAAAGGTTGCCAGCAACATGCACAGCGCGCGCAAAGGGGCGAACCTGAGCGACCTGGGCTTGGTAGCAGAACCCAAATGTGGAGCAAATGACCTCATGCGTGGGTCCCTCGTGGCGACCCGCACAGGCCCTCCATCCCACACCCACAGCTAGGGTCCAGCAGAGCAGCAGCTGCGCGGCTTCTGGGCCACTGGTGGAAATGAGCTGGGAGGGATGTGGCAGGTCGTCGCGCATCGTCGCGCATGGCAGGGTGCCCAAGGGGGCGTGCAGCCAAGGCGGGCAGGAGCTGGGCCCCTTCCGGCAAGCGGGGCCACAAGCAACACCACTGGAGTGACGCAGGCACGCGTCACCTGCCTGCGCTGGAGCCCTCTGCCACTCGAGCCGAGTCTGCCAACCACACCGACGTGTTCCTGCCCCGGAAGCCCTGGGCCAGTCACGCGAGCACTCAGAACAAGCCTCCGTGGGGGAACGGGCATGGCGTGAACGGGGAAATGACGAGGCAGCAATGCAGGAAACAAAAACACAGGCCGTCTCATTAGCGGGGATGGTCTGCATTGGAGATGAGCTTGTCAGGGGACGGTCACCTCTGCAAAGCGGGCCTCTGCGCCTGAGGCAGTGCAGGACCAGGAGAAAAGGCAGCCCGAGTCCTCCCTCTCTCACCCACTTCTCCCGCAGCCTCCTCCTTGGCAAGCAGGCGAGTCTGAAGCAATTTCTTGTTAGACCTCTGGCCTCAGCTGAAGGGAGAGATTACAGCGCTTGCGCTCCCCAAGCATCCATGCTCTGCTGCAGAGGCTGCAGAGGAGCAACTCCTGAGGCAACGCTGGGCTCAGGTGGGCACACGAGGCCCGGCCCCCTCCCCACTCCCCCCCGCCCCCCTCCGTGGACCAGGCAAGAGTGCCTTCACGAGCCTCCTGCCCATGTTTCAGGGCACAGCCCCCCCCCCCTTCTGCAGCCTCATCCCGCCCAGCGTCATCGCTCCAGGCACTGGCCACCTTCTTGCCATGCCCAAAGACCAAGGCCTCACCTCTTCCCCCACCGACACCTGCAGCCCCGACACTGGCAGGAGTTGCCTGGCCCCAAGCAGCTGCAGCTCCTCACGCCGCCCACGTGCCCCAGCAGCTCCCGCTCTCTCTACTTGTCCCCCGGGCAGTCCCAGGGCCTGAGCACCAGGACTGCCCTGGGAACACGCTGGCACCACGCAGCCCCGGGGAGGCCTGCTGAGAGACAGAACAAACTCAAATCAAATCAGGGACGGCGGGAAGTCGTCCCGGCCCGGCGCCCTCCGCCTCCTCTGCGCCCAGCTCCAGCGCCCCCCGCTGCCCCGCTCCCAGCCACGCAGCCCCGGGCGCTGTCCACTGTGCCGAGAGCAGACAGGGGCCCGGCCACACACAGCGTCCCGCCACTTTGCTGGGGCGCGGCGCGGCGGGCCAGGTTGGGGTTCGCGCACAGCGACAGCGGCGGCTCCCAGGCCCTCACCGTGTCTCCCAGGGTGCACTAATACAGCGCGGCGTCCCGCCGCTGTGCCCGGGCGAGGCGCAGGGCGCCACACTGGCGCTCTGCCGCCGTGAGCACGGGGGCCCGCGCCGCTTTTTCTCCGCCTCCCACACCCGTTGCTATCAGCTGCGGCCATCGGTGCGGGCGCTGCCGCGACCAGGAGGACGTTTGGCGCCCCTGCACGTTGGCGTGTGAGCAGGCGGGGATGGTGCGGGTGCCGGCGGCCTCGCTGGCCTCTGCCGACGGCTCCTGCTGCACCTGGGCTGCCTGCTGCCGCCGCCCCTGCCGAGAGAGAGAGAGGGGAGAAGAAAGTCACGTCAACAAGCGCTTGCCTGTCCCCAAGGGAGGGGTGGGCTGAAAGGAAGGCTGAAGAGAGGAAGGCTCGCAACGAGGAAAGGCTGGAGTGGGGTGGGCACAGTTGCCTCGGTAGGTGCAGGCAGCGCGGAGGAGCAAGGGAGACGTGAGAGCTGGCTGCTCGACAGCACGGCTGGGGAGAGGAGGTGCGCGAAGGAGCCGTTGGGCCAGAAGCGAGGCCCAACGCTTGGGCGGCCCCGAGGGCTGCGCAGCCCGCGGTGCTTCTCCCGGGCCACAGCCTCGGTCCCCCGCCGCCACCAGCCCCACGCTCCCACGAGCGCCGTGGTGAGCGCCGGCAGCCCGGCGAGCCGGCACGGCCGCATCGCAACGCCATGCCTCACCTCGCCTGGCATGGCCCCGCGTCATTTCGCCCTGCCGCCCGCGCCGACTCTCTGCTGCGGTGCCGGCGCCTCCTCTCGGCTGCCGCCGCCGCCGCCGCCAGCTCGGTCCCCGGGGCTGCGCCCTGGCCCCGGCGCCACTCTCAGCCTCGGCCTCGGCCTCGGCCTCGGCCTCGGCCTCGGCCTCGTCCGCGCCGGGGCCAGGGCCGGAGGTGCGCCGGGGCCAGGGCGGCGGTGCGCTGCGGAGGGGAGGTGAGAGCGGCGGGAGCGGGGCGCTCACCCGGAGGTGGCGGCTGCGTGCCAGGCCCCGCGCTCCTGGGCTCGCGAACGAGCCCGGCGGCCGCGGCCATGGCCCGCACACAGGCTCAGGCGTGCCTTGCCTTGCCGTGCCGGGTGGAGAGGAGACAGCACGGCGGCGGTGGGCAGGGTCGCGGCAGGTGGCAGAGGCGGGGACGAGCACAAAGCGGAGCGCCACGAGCCGCGGTGGCGGTGGCGGGGGGGGGGGGGGGGAGCCAGCGGTCGCAGAGCTCCTCAATCCCGGCAGCAGCCACGGCTTATGTGCGGCCGCACGGGAATAGCGCAGCCCAAAACGACACCAGCCCTTGCCAGGGGCCCGCAGGCGGCTGCTGCTGCCCGTGGAGCTGCGGCCGCCGGCCGAGAGGCCCGTGACAAGCTGGCAACAGCGGCCCCGGGAAAGGCGGCTGCGAGTGGCAGCGAGACGGAGCCGCCGCGCAGCTGCGGGGTTTCAACGGCAACCGGCCCGCAGCGCCCCTCCGCCTGCAGGAGGGTGCGCAGGGGGCTGCCCCGGCGCGGGCACCTTGGCCTCGAGCATCCTCGGCCTCCCTGAAAGTAGCAAAGGGGCAGGGGGAGAAGGGGCGGCGGGGCAGAGCAAAAGTGAAAGGCACCAACTTTGACAGTTGCGTACATTACTCGAGACCCAGGCTTTTGTGTGTATATGTCTATAGTTGTTTCCAAAAAAAGTTCTGACTGGGAATGCATTGTCTGTGAGGCTTGCCCGGGAAACAGAGAGTCTCTGGACTGTCCTTGTCGGCTTCCACTTGAGTCCCACGCAGCGCCTCAGCTCTTCGAGGCAGGCGTTAGCCGATGCAACGCGACCTGCAGCTCTCCTCGATAAAGGCAGGAAGACTCTCCTGCGGAAGGGCCGGCTGTGGGAGAAGAGCTGTTTACTGCAGAAGCAGCAAGAGGGAGAAGGTGAAGCGGCGCTAGGAGAGCTGCAGGCAGAGCAGCGACCGCTGGGCCTGTTGGCCTGTGCGGGGAGGCTCGCGACAGTGCAAGGAAGAGCGAGTGGCCCTACAGGCAGAGCGTTACAGAGACCAGAAAGGTCTGTAAACCAGAGGAAGTCACAGCAGTTTTGCTTCCAAACTGTTGTGGAAGCAGGAGGGACGGGAGCTGCGCTCCCCACATCTGGAAGCAGCTCTGCAGACCCCGAGGCTGTGGGGCTGGGTAGGACAGAGCCGCCGGGGCCGAGCAGCGCTTCCTGGAGGTCGGGGAGGGGGGGAGTTGGGGGGGGCCAGCAAATGCTGCCCGGCCCCCTCGCCTGCCGCGAGTTTCTGCCCCTCCCCACTGGGAGCTTCAGGCCCGGCGCTGCCCCACGCACCCAGCGGTGGCTGCGGCGCGCAGCCGCCTCCCTGCTGTGCCCCGAGCTCGCCGGATGCCCCCGCGGGGCTCGGAGCCGCGGCAGGGCTGCTGCTGCCGCTGCCCGAGCGCCCGCCCACCCGCCTTCCCGGCCGGCACCATGAGTGGGCCTCGGCCCCAGTGACACACCTGTCCCAGAGCCAGGCCCCAGAGAGGCGGCGCTTGGCGCCGGAGCCCGGAGCGCACTTCTGCCCTGGCAGCGCCGAGGCAAGGACAGCCTGGGCTTTTCTCGCCCTGGCACTGCCCCGGGCACACGCAGGCTGTCCAGCCAACCTCCTCCACCTGCCCGGAAAGGGCGAGTCCCGGCCAAGAGCCCTTCGCGCACCCAGAGCTCTCCCCACGGGGGCAGGCGTCTTCTGCCCACGCCTGGCACCCGTTCTCCCAGCTCGGGTCAGGACGGAGGCGAGCCGCTGCTGCCAGCGCTCAGCCACACCCAGCAGAGCAGGCAGAGACACCTTGCGGCCGTTGCCCGCATGCCTTTCCCAAGGCAGCGGCGTGGGCGTGGGCGGAGAGGGCGGCACACTGTGCACCTGAGGAAGGAGGGGCTGCAGCTGCTCTTCAGGGTCCACTGTCTCTGGGCCTCTGGGCCCATGGCGTGGGAGAGTGCCAAGCTGCCCAGAGCAGAGACTTGCAGGCTAGCTGGTGCAGCTCCGCAGGAGGAGCAGACGGGGCAGGTGTCTTCTGCGGGCTTGCGCCTTGCACGTCACAAGAGCTGCTTGCATGATCTCCGGGGCAGGTGCTAACTCAGACAGGCCTGTGCTGGCAGGCACCCCCCATTGCTGTGGGCTGAGCTGTGCGCGCCAGCCTACGCTCCCTGCCCCACTTAACCCAGCCTCCATCCCCGGGGAACAGGCAGGGGAAAGGGCAGAAGCTGGGGCAGAAGCTACCACGGCACGGAACATAGCCCAGCATCTCTCCGCACCTCTGATGGCCCACCGACTGTTGAACTACTGCTGCGTTGTCAGGGCAATGAGTCGGAGAAGGCCCGAGCCCCAAGGCCGTGCAGCAGGCTGACTGGTGGCACTGTGCGGGTGCCTCTGTCAGCAGCCGACACTCTAGCAGAGGCCGTTGCTCTGCTGGCCGGCAGCCTCAGCAGGAGCACCTGCAACCCTGCCTGAGCTCTGAGCGCTACAGAAGCGGCTCTGTTCGCCAGGCTCCCCATTTCCCAGCAGGTGCTTGGCGTGCAGCTCCTCCTGCAGCCACAGAAGCCAAGGAGCCCAGGCCACAGCTCGTGCAAACAGCCAGCACGCGCTCCCAAAAGTCAGCCGGACAGAGGCCCCGCTCTCTCCTCCCTGTCTCCAAGCTCCCGCTCCAGGCTTCTGGCCATCTTTCCAGCCCAGCGTGTTCAGCTTCTCTTTCCCCGTGCACACCTGAGCTGCGCGTTTCCTCCCAGAGCTGCGAGCGCAGCCGGGCAGGCAACCTTGCCAGGCACTTCAGTCCTAGCCCAGTTCGCGGGCACCCAAAAGCGGCAGGCAGCTCCGCCACGCCAGACAAGTGTAGCCTGTGCACTGCAGTGCGCCGAGCAGCAGGCCGCAAAGGTTGCCAGCAACATGCACAGCGCGCGCAAAGGGGCGAACCTGAGCGACCTGGGCTTGGTAGCAGAACCCAAATGTGGAGCAAATGACCTCATGCGTGGGTCCCTCGTGGCGACCCGCACAGGCCCTCCATCCCACACCCACAGCTAGGGTCCAGCAGAGCAGCAGCTGCGCGGCTTCTGGGCCACTGGTGGAAATGAGCTGGGAGGGATGTGGCAGGTCGTCGCGCATCGTCGCGCATGGCAGGGTGCCCAAGGGGGCGTGCAGCCAAGGCGGGCAGGAGCTGGGCCCCTTCCGGCAAGCGGGGCCACAAGCAACACCACTGGAGTGACGCAGGCACGCGTCACCTGCCTGCGCTGGAGCCCTCTGCCACTCGAGCCGAGTCTGCCAACCACACCGACGTGTTCCTGCCCCGGAAGCCCTGGGCCAGTCACGCGAGCACTCAGAACAAGCCTCCGTGGGGGAACGGGCATGGCGTGAACGGGGAAATGACGAGGCAGCAATGCAGGAAACAAAAACACAGGCCGTCTCATTAGCGGGGATGGTCTGCATTGGAGATGAGCTTGTCAGGGGACGGTCACCTCTGCAAAGCGGGCCTCTGCGCCTGAGGCAGTGCAGGACCAGGAGAAAAGGCAGCCCGAGTCCTCCCTCTCTCACCCACTTCTCCCGCAGCCTCCTCCTTGGCAAGCAGGCGAGTCTGAAGCAATTTCTTGTTAGACCTCTGGCCTCAGCTGAAGGGAGAGATTACAGCGCTTGCGCTCCCCAAGCATCCATGCTCTGCTGCAGAGGCTGCAGAGGAGCAACTCCTGAGGCAACGCTGGGCTCAGGTGGGCACACGAGGCCCGGCCCCCTCCCCACTCCCCCCCGCCCCCCTCCGTGGACCAGGCAAGAGTGCCTTCACGAGCCTCCTGCCCATGTTTCAGGGCACAGCCCCCCCCCCCTTCTGCAGCCTCATCCCGCCCAGCGTCATCGCTCCAGGCACTGGCCACCTTCTTGCCATGCCCAAAGACCAAGGCCTCACCTCTTCCCCCACCGACACCTGCAGCCCCGACACTGGCAGGAGTTGCCTGGCCCCAAGCAGCTGCAGCTCCTCACGCCGCCCACGTGCCCCAGCAGCTCCCGCTCTCTCTACTTGTCCCCCGGGCAGTCCCAGGGCCTGAGCACCAGGACTGCCCTGGGAACACGCTGGCACCACGCAGCCCCGGGGAGGCCTGCTGAGAGACAGAACAAACTCAAATCAAATCAGGGACGGCGGGAAGTCGTCCCGGCCCGGCGCCCTCCGCCTCCTCTGCGCCCAGCTCCAGCGCCCCCCGCTGCCCCGCTCCCAGCCACGCAGCCCCGGGCGCTGTCCACTGTGCCGAGAGCAGACAGGGGCCCGGCCACACACAGCGTCCCGCCACTTTGCTGGGGCGCGGCGCGGCGGGCCAGGTTGGGGTTCGCGCACAGCGACAGCGGCGGCTCCCAGGCCCTCACCGTGTCTCCCAGGGTGCACTAATACAGCGCGGCGTCCCGCCGCTGTGCCCGGGCGAGGCGCAGGGCGCCACACTGGCGCTCTGCCGCCGTGAGCACGGGGGCCCGCGCCGCTTTTTCTCCGCCTCCCACACCCGTTGCTATCAGCTGCGGCCATCGGTGCGGGCGCTGCCGCGACCAGGAGGACGTTTGGCGCCCCTGCACGTTGGCGTGTGAGCAGGCGGGGATGGTGCGGGTGCCGGCGGCCTCGCTGGCCTCTGCCGACGGCTCCTGCTGCACCTGGGCTGCCTGCTGCCGCCGCCCCTGCCGAGAGAGAGAGAGGGGAGAAGAAAGTCACGTCAACAAGCGCTTGCCTGTCCCCAAGGGAGGGGTGGGCTGAAAGGAAGGCTGAAGAGAGGAAGGCTCGCAACGAGGAAAGGCTGGAGTGGGGTGGGCACAGTTGCCTCGGTAGGTGCAGGCAGCGCGGAGGAGCAAGGGAGACGTGAGAGCTGGCTGCTCGACAGCACGGCTGGGGAGAGGAGGTGCGCGAAGGAGCCGTTGGGCCAGAAGCGAGGCCCAACGCTTGGGCGGCCCCGAGGGCTGCGCAGCCCGCGGTGCTTCTCCCGGGCCACAGCCTCGGTCCCCCGCCGCCACCAGCCCCACGCTCCCACGAGCGCCGTGGTGAGCGCCGGCAGCCCGGCGAGCCGGCACGGCCGCATCGCAACGCCATGCCTCACCTCGCCTGGCATGGCCCCGCGTCATTTCGCCCTGCCGCCCGCGCCGACTCTCTGCTGCGGTGCCGGCGCCTCCTCTCGGCTGCCGCCGCCGCCGCCGCCAGCTCGGTCCCCGGGGCTGCGCCCTGGCCCCGGCGCCACTCTCAGCCTCGGCCTCGGCCTCGGCCTCGGCCTCGGCCTCGTCCGCGCCGGGGCCAGGGCCGGAGGTGCGCCGGGGCCAGGGCGGCGGTGCGCTGCGGAGGGGAGGTGAGAGCGGCGGGAGCGGGGCGCTCACCCGGAGGTGGCGGCTGCGTGCCAGGCCCCGCGCTCCTGGGCTCGCGAACGAGCCCGGCGGCCGCGGCCATGGCCCGCACACAGGCTCAGGCGTGCCTTGCCTTGCCGTGCCGGGTGGAGAGGAGACAGCACGGCGGCGGTGGGCAGGGTCGCGGCAGGTGGCAGAGGCGGGGACGAGCACAAAGCGGAGCGCCACGAGCCGCGGTGGCGGTGGCGGGGGGGGGGGGGGAGCCAGCGGTCGCAGAGCTCCTCAATCCCGGCAGCAGCCACGGCTTATGTGCGGCCGCACGGGAATAGCGCAGCCCAAAACGACACCAGCCCTTGCCAGGGGCCCGCAGGCGGCTGCTGCTGCCCGTGGAGCTGCGGCCGCCGGCCGAGAGGCCCGTGACAAGCTGGCAACAGCGGCCCCGGGAAAGGCGGCTGCGAGTGGCAGCGAGACGGAGCCGCCGCGCAGCTGCGGGGTTTCAACGGCGACCGGCCCGCAGCGCCCCTCCGCCTGCAGGAGGGTGCGCAGGGGGCTGCCCCGGCGCGGGCACCTTGGCCTCGAGCATCCTCGGCCTCCCTGAAAGTAGCAAAGGGGCAGGGGGAGAAGGGGCGGCGGGGCAGAGCAAAAGTGAAAGGCACCAACTTTGACAGTTGCGTACATTACTCGAGACCCAGGCTTTTGTGTGTATATGTCTATAGTTGTTTCCAAAAAAAGTTCTGACTGGGAATGCATTGTCTGTGAGGCTTGCCCGGGAAACAGAGAGTCTCTGGACTGTCCTTGTCGGCTTCCACTTGAGTCCCACGCAGCGCCTCAGCTCTTCGAGGCAGGCGTTAGCCGATGCAACGCGACCTGCAGCTCTCCTCGATAAAGGCAGGAAGACTCTCCTGCGGAAGGGCCGGCTGTGGGAGAAGAGCTGTTTACTGCAGAAGCAGCAAGAGGGAGAAGGTGAAGCGGCGCTAGGAGAGCTGCAGGCAGAGCAGCGACCGCTGGGCCTGTTGGCCTGTGCGGGGAGGCTCGCGACAGTGCAAGGAAGAGCGAGTGGCCCTACAGGCAGAGCGTTACAGAGACCAGAAAGGTCTGTAAACCAGAGGAAGTCACAGCAGTTTTGCTTCCAAACTGTTGTGGAAGCAGGAGGGACGGGAGCTGCGCTCCCCACATCTGGAAGCAGCTCTGCAGACCCCGAGGCTGTGGGGCTGGGTAGGACAGAGCCGCCGGGGCCGAGCAGCGCTTCCTGGAGGTCGGGGAGGGGGGGAGTTGGGGGGGGCCAGCAAATGCTGCCCGGCCCCCTCGCCTGCCGCGAGTTTCTGCCCCTCCCCACTGGGAGCTTCAGGCCCGGCGCTGCCCCACGCACCCAGCGGTGGCTGCGGCGCGCAGCCGCCTCCCTGCTGTGCCCCGAGCTCGCCGGATGCCCCCGCGGGGCTCGGAGCCGCGGCAGGGCTGCTGCTGCCGCTGCCCGAGCGCCCGCCCACCCGCCTTCCCGGCCGGCACCATGAGTGGGCCTCGGCCCCAGTGACACACCTGTCCCAGAGCCAGGCCCCAGAGAGGCGGCGCTTGGCGCCGGAGCCCGGAGCGCACTTCTGCCCTGGCAGCGCCGAGGCAAGGACAGCCTGGGCTTTTCTCGCCCTGGCACTGCCCCGGGCACACGCAGGCTGTCCAGCCAACCTCCTCCACCTGCCCGGAAAGGGCGAGTCCCGGCCAAGAGCCCTTCGCGCACCCAGAGCTCTCCCCACGGGGGCAGGCGTCTTCTGCCCACGCCTGGCACCCGTTCTCCCAGCTCGGATCAGGACGGAGGCGAGCCGCTGCTGCCAGCGCTCAGCCACACCCAGCAGAGCAGGCAGAGACACCTTGCGGCCGTTGCCCGCATGCCTTTCCCAAGGCAGCGGCGTGGGCGTGGGCGGAGAGGGCGGCACACTGTGCACCTGAGGAAGGAGGGGCTGCAGCTGCTCTTCAGGGTCCACTGTCTCTGGGCCTCTGGGCCCATGGCGTGGGAGAGTGCCAAGCTGCCCAGAGCAGAGACTTGCAGGCTAGCTGGTGCAGCTCCGCAGGAGGAGCAGACGGGGCAGGTGTCTTCTGCGGGCTTGCGCCTTGCACGTCACAAGAGCTGCTTGCATGATCTCCGGGGCAGGTGCTAACTCAGACAGGCCTGTGCTGGCAGGCACCCCCCATTGCTGTGGGCTGAGCTGTGCGCGCCAGCCTACGCTCCCTGCCCCACTTAACCCAGCCTCCATCCCCGGGGAACAGGCAGGGGAAAGGGCAGAAGCTGGGGCAGAAGCTACCACGGCACGGAACATAGCCCAGCATCTCTCCGCACCTCTGATGGCCCACCGACTGTTGAACTACTGCTGCGTTGTCAGGGCAATGAGTCGGAGAAGGCCCGAGCCCCAAGGCCGTGCAGCAGGCTGACTGGTGGCACTGTGCGGGTGCCTCTGTCAGCAGCCGACACTCTAGCAGAGGCCGTTGCTCTGCTGGCCGGCAGCCTCAGCAGGAGCACCTGCAACCCTGCCTGAGCTCTGAGCGCTACAGAAGCGGCTCTGTTCGCCAGGCTCCCCATTTCCCAGCAGGTGCTTGGCGTGCAGCTCCTCCTGCAGCCACAGAAGCCAAGGAGCCCAGGCCACAGCTCGTGCAAACAGCCAGCACGCGCTCCCAAAAGTCAGCCGGACAGAGGCCCCGCTCTCTCCTCCCTGTCTCCAAGCTCCCGCTCCAGGCTTCTGGCCATCTTTCCAGCCCAGCGTGTTCAGCTTCTCTTTCCCCCTGCACACCTGAGCTGCGCGTTTCCTCCCAGAGCTGCGAGCGCAGCCGGGCAGGCAACCTTGCCAGGCACTTCAGTCCTAGCCCAGTTCGCGGGCACCCAAAAGCGGCAGGCAGCTCCGCCACGCCAGACAAGTGTAGCCTGTGCACTGCAGTGCGCCGAGCAGCAGGCCGCAAAGGTTGCCAGCAACATGCACAGCGCGCGCAAAGGGGCGAACCTGAGCGACCTGGGCTTGGTAGCAGAACCCAAATGTGGAGCAAATGACCTCATGCGTGGGTCCCTCGTGGCGACCCGCACAGGCCCTCCATCCCACACCCACAGCTAGGGTCCAGCAGAGCAGCAGCTGCGCGGCTTCTGGGCCACTGGTGGAAATGAGCTGGGAGGGATGTGGCAGGTCGTCGCGCATCGTCGCGCATGGCAGGGTGCCCAAGGGGGCGTGCAGCCAAGGCGGGCAGGAGCTGGGCCCCTTCCGGCAAGCGGGGCCACAAGCAACACCACTGGAGTGACGCAGGCACGCGTCACCTGCCTGCGCTGGAGCCCTCTGCCACTCGAGCCGAGTCTGCCAACCACACCGACGTGTTCCTGCCCCGGAAGCCCTGGGCCAGTCACGCGAGCACTCAGAACAAGCCTCCGTGGGGGAACGGGCATGGCGTGAACGGGGAAATGACGAGGCAGCAATGCAGGAAACAAAAACACAGGCCGTCTCATTAGCGGGGATGGTCTGCATTGGAGATGAGCTTGTCAGGGGACGGTCACCTCTGCAAAGCGGGCCTCTGCGCCTGAGGCAGTGCAGGACCAGGAGAAAAGGCAGCCCGAGTCCTCCCTCTCTCACCCACTTCTCCCGCAGCCTCCTCCTTGGCAAGCAGGCGAGTCTGAAGCAATTTCTTGTTAGACCTCTGGCCTCAGCTGAAGGGAGAGATTACAGCGCTTGCGCTCCCCAAGCATCCATGCTCTGCTGCAGAGGCTGCAGAGGAGCAACTCCTGAGGCAACGCTGGGCTCAGGTGGGCACACGAGGCCCGGCCCCCTCCCCACTCCCCCCCGCCCCCCTCCGTGGACCAGGCAAGAGTGCCTTCACGAGCCTCCTGCCCATGTTTCAGGGCACAGCCCCCCCCCCCTTCTGCAGCCTCATCCCGCCCAGCGTCATCGCTCCAGGCACTGGCCACCTTCTTGCCATGCCCAAAGACCAAGGCCTCACCTCTTCCCCCACCGACACCTGCAGCCCCGGCACTGGCAGGAGTTGCCTGGCCCCAAGCAGCTGCAGCTCCTCACGCCGCCCACGTGCCCCAGCAGCTCCCGCTCTCTCTACTTGTCCCCCGGGCAGTCCCAGGGCCTGAGCACCAGGACTGCCCTGGGAACACGCTGGCACCACGCAGCCCCGGGGAGGCCTGCTGAGAGACAGAACAAACTCAAATCAAATCAGGGACGGCGGGAAGTCGTCCCGGCCCGGCGCCCTCCGCCTCCTCTGCGCCCAGCTCCAGCGCCCCCCGCTGCCCCGCTCCCAGCCACGCAGCCCCGGGCGCTGTCCACTGTGCCGAGAGCAGACAGGGGCCCGGCCACACACAGCGTCCCGCCACTTTGCTGGGGCGCGGCGCGGCGGGCCAGGTTGGGGTTCGCGCACAGCGACAGCGGCGGCTCCCAGGCCCTCACCGTGTCTCCCAGGGCGCACTAATACAGCGCGGCGTCCCGCCGCTGTGCCCGGGCGAGGCGCAGGGCGCCACACTGGCGCTCTGCCGCCGTGAGCACGGGGGCCCGCGCCGCTTTTTCTCCGCCTCCCACACCCGTTGCTATCAGCTGCGGCCATCGGTGCGGGCGCTGCCGCGACCAGGAGGACGTTTGGCGCCCCTGCACGTTGGCGTGTGAGCAGGCGGGGATGGTGCGGGTGCCGGCGGCCTCGCTGGCCTCTGCCGACGGCTCCTGCTGCACCTGGGCTGCCTGCTGCCGCCGCCCCTGCCGAGAGAGAGAGAGGGGAGAAGAAAGTCACGTCAACAAGCGCTTGCCTGTCCCCAAGGGAGGGGTGGGCTGAAAGGAAGGCTGAAGAGAGGAAGGCTCGCAACGAGGAAAGGCTGGAGTGGGGTGGGCACAGTTGCCTCGGTAGGTGCAGGCAGCGCGGAGGAGCAAGGGAGACGTGAGAGCTGGCTGCTCGACAGCACGGCTGGGGAGAGGAGGTGCGCGAAGGAGCCGTTGGGCCAGAAGCGAGGCCCAACGCTTGGGCGGCCCCGAGGGCTGCGCAGCCCGCGGTGCTTCTCCCGGGCCACAGCCTCGGTCCCCCGCCGCCACCAGCCCCACGCTCCCACGAGCGCCGTGGTGAGCGCCGGCAGCCCGGCGAGCCGGCACGGCCGCATCGCAACGCCATGCCTCACCTCGCCTGGCATGGCCCCGCGTCATTTCGCCCTGCCGCCCGCGCCGACTCTCTGCTGCGGTGCCGGCGCCTCCTCTCGGCTGCCGCCGCCGCCGCCGCCAGCTCGGTCCCCGGGGCTGCGCCCTGGCCCCGGCGCCACTCTCAGCCTCGGCCTCGGCCTCGGCCTCGGCCTCGGCCTCGTCCGCGCCGGGGCCAGGGCCGGAGGTGCGCCGGGGCCAGGGCGGCGGTGCGCTGCGGAGGGGAGGTGAGAGCGGCGGGAGCGGGGCGCTCACCCGGAGGTGGCGGCTGCGTGCCAGGCCCCGCGCTCCTGGGCTCGCGAACGAGCCCGGCGGCCGCGGCCATGGCCCGCACACAGGCTCAGGCGTGCCTTGCCTTGCCGTGCCGGGTGGAGAGGAGACAGCACGGCGGCGGTGGGCAGGGTCGCGGCAGGTGGCAGAGGCGGGGACGAGCACAAAGCGGAGCGCCACGAGCCGCGGTGGCGGTGGCGGGGGGGGGGGGAGCCAGCGGTCGCAGAGCTCCTCAATCCCGGCAGCAGCCACGGCTTATGTGCGGCCGCACGGGAATAGCGCAGCCCAAAACGACACCAGCCCTTGCCAGGGGCCCGCAGGCGGCTGCTGCTGCCCGTGGAGCTGCGGCCGCCGGCCGAGAGGCCCGTGACAAGCTGGCAACAGCGGCCCCGGGAAAGGCGGCTGCGAGTGGCAGCGAGACGGAGCCGCCGCGCAGCTGCGGGGTTTCAACGGCGACCGGCCCGCAGCGCCCCTCCGCCTGCAGGAGGGTGCGCAGGGGGCTGCCCCGGCGCGGGCACCTTGGCCTCGAGCATCCTCGGCCTCCCTGAAAGTAGCAAAGGGGCAGGGGGAGAAGGGGCGGCGGGGCAGAGCAAAAGTGAAAGGCACCAACTTTGACAGTTGCGTACATTACTCGAGACCCAGGCTTTTGTGTGTATATGTCTATAGTTGTTTCCAAAAAAAGTTCTGACTGGGAATGCATTGTCTGTGAGGCTTGCCCGGGAAACAGAGAGTCTCTGGACTGTCCTTGTCGGCTTCCACTTGAGTCCCACGCAGCGCCTCAGCTCTTCGAGGCAGGCGTTAGCCGATGCAACGCGACCTGCAGCTCTCCTCGATAAAGGCAGGAAGACTCTCCTGCGGAAGGGCCGGCTGTGGGAGAAGAGCTGTTTACTGCAGAAGCAGCAAGAGGGAGAAGGTGAAGCGGCGCTAGGAGAGCTGCAGGCAGAGCAGCGACCGCTGGGCCTGTTGGCCTGTGCGGGGAGGCTCGCGACAGTGCAAGGAAGAGCGAGTGGCCCTACAGGCAGAGCGTTACAGAGACCAGAAAGGTCTGTAAACCAGAGGAAGTCACAGCAGTTTTGCTTCCAAACTGTTGTGGAAGCAGGAGGGACGGGAGCTGCGCTCCCCACATCTGGAAGCAGCTCTGCAGACCCCGAGGCTGTGGGGCTGGGTAGGACAGAGCCGCCGGGGCCGAGCAGCGCTTCCTGGAGGTCGGGGAGGGGGGGAGTTGGGGGGGGCCAGCAAATGCTGCCCGGCCCCCTCGCCTGCCGCGAGTTTCTGCCCCTCCCCACTGGGAGCTTCAGGCCCGGCGCTGCCCCACGCACCCAGCGGTGGCTGCGGCGCGCAGCCGCCTCCCTGCTGTGCCCCGAGCTCGCCGGATGCCCCCGCGGGGCTCGGAGCCGCGGCAGGGCTGCTGCTGCCGCTGCCCGAGCGCCCGCCCACCCGCCTTCCCGGCCGGCACCATGAGTGGGCCTCGGCCCCAGTGACACACCTGTCCCAGAGCCAGGCCCCAGAGAGGCGGCGCTTGGCGCCGGAGCCCGGAGCGCACTTCTGCCCTGGCAGCGCCGAGGCAAGGACAGCCTGGGCTTTTCTCGCCCTGGCACTGCCCCGGGCACACGCAGGCTGTCCAGCCAACCTCCTCCACCTGCCCGGAAAGGGCGAGTCCCGGCCAAGAGCCCTTCGCGCACCCAGAGCTCTCCCCACGGGGGCAGGCGTCTTCTGCCCACGCCTGGCACCCGTTCTCCCAGCTCGGATCAGGACGGAGGCGAGCCGCTGCTGCCAGCGCTCAGCCACACCCAGCAGAGCAGGCAGAGACACCTTGCGGCCGTTGCCCGCATGCCTTTCCCAAGGCAGCGGCGTGGGCGTGGGCGGAGAGGGCGGCACACTGTGCACCTGAGGAAGGAGGGGCTGCAGCTGCTCTTCAGGGTCCACTGTCTCTGGGCCTCTGGGCCCATGGCGTGGGAGAGTGCCAAGCTGCCCAGAGCAGAGACTTGCAGGCTAGCTGGTGCAGCTCCGCAGGAGGAGCAGACGGGGCAGGTGTCTTCTGCGGGCTTGCGCCTTGCACGTCACAAGAGCTGCTTGCATGATCTCCGGGGCAGGTGCTAACTCAGACAGGCCTGTGCTGGCAGGCACCCCCCATTGCTGTGGGCTGAGCTGTGCGCGCCAGCCTACGCTCCCTGCCCCACTTAACCCAGCCTCCATCCCCGGGGAACAGGCAGGGGAAAGGGCAGAAGCTGGGGCAGAAGCTACCACGGCACGGAACATAGCCCAGCATCTCTCCGCACCTCTGATGGCCCACCGACTGTTGAACTACTGCTGCGTTGTCAGGGCAATGAGTCGGAGAAGGCCCGAGCCCCAAGGCCGTGCAGCAGGCTGACTGGTGGCACTGTGCGGGTGCCTCTGTCAGCAGCCGACACTCTAGCAGAGGCCGTTGCTCTGCTGGCCGGCAGCCTCAGCAGGAGCACCTGCAACCCTGCCTGAGCTCTGAGCGCTACAGAAGCGGCTCTGTTCGCCAGGCTCCCCATTTCCCAGCAGGTGCTTGGCGTGCAGCTCCTCCTGCAGCCACAGAAGCCAAGGAGCCCAGGCCACAGCTCGTGCAAACAGCCAGCACGCGCTCCCAAAAGTCAGCCGGACAGAGGCCCCGCTCTCTCCTCCCTGTCTCCAAGCTCCCGCTCCAGGCTTCTGGCCATCTTTCCAGCCCAGCGTGTTCAGCTTCTCTTTCCCCCTGCACACCTGAGCTGCGCGTTTCCTCCCAGAGCTGCGAGCGCAGCCGGGCAGGCAACCTTGCCAGGCACTTCAGTCCTAGCCCAGTTCGCGGGCACCCAAAAGCGGCAGGCAGCTCCGCCACGCCAGACAAGTGTAGCCTGTGCACTGCAGTGCGCCGAGCAGCAGGCCGCAAAGGTTGCCAGCAACATGCACAGCGCGCGCAAAGGGGCGAACCTGAGCGACCTGGGCTTGGTAGCAGAACCCAAATGTGGAGCAAATGACCTCATGCGTGGGTCCCTCGTGGCGACCCGCACAGGCCCTCCATCCCACACCCACAGCTAGGGTCCAGCAGAGCAGCAGCTGCGCGGCTTCTGGGCCACTGGTGGAAATGAGCTGGGAGGGATGTGGCAGGTCGTCGCGCATCGTCGCGCATGGCAGGGTGCCCAAGGGGGCGTGCAGCCAAGGCGGGCAGGAGCTGGGCCCCTTCCGGCAAGCGGGGCCACAAGCAACACCACTGGAGTGACGCAGGCACGCGTCACCTGCCTGCGCTGGAGCCCTCTGCCACTCGAGCCGAGTCTGCCAACCACACCGACGTGTTCCTGCCCCGGAAGCCCTGGGCCAGTCACGCGAGCACTCAGAACAAGCCTCCGTGGGGGAACGGGCATGGCGTGAACGGGGAAATGACGAGGCAGCAATGCAGGAAACAAAAACACAGGCCGTCTCATTAGCGGGGATGGTCTGCATTGGAGATGAGCTTGTCAGGGGACGGTCACCTCTGCAAAGCGGGCCTCTGCGCCTGAGGCAGTGCAGGACCAGGAGAAAAGGCAGCCCGAGTCCTCCCTCTCTCACCCACTTCTCCCGCAGCCTCCTCCTTGGCAAGCAGGCGAGTCTGAAGCAATTTCTTGTTAGACCTCTGGCCTCAGCTGAAGGGAGAGATTACAGCGCTTGCGCTCCCCAAGCATCCATGCTCTGCTGCAGAGGCTGCAGAGGAGCAACTCCTGAGGCAACGCTGGGCTCAGGTGGGCACACGAGGCCCGGCCCCCTCCCCACTCCCCCCCGCCCCCCTCCGTGGACCAGGCAAGAGTGCCTTCACGAGCCTCCTGCCCATGTTTCAGGGCACAGCCCCCCCCCCCTTCTGCAGCCTCATCCCGCCCAGCGTCATCGCTCCAGGCACTGGCCACCTTCTTGCCATGCCCAAAGACCAAGGCCTCACCTCTTCCCCCACCGACACCTGCAGCCCCGGCACTGGCAGGAGTTGCCTGGCCCCAAGCAGCTGCAGCTCCTCACGCCGCCCACGTGCCCCAGCAGCTCCCGCTCTCTCTACTTGTCCCCCGGGCAGTCCCAGGGCCTGAGCACCAGGACTGCCCTGGGAACACGCTGGCACCACGCAGCCCCGGGGAGGCCTGCTGAGAGACAGAACAAACTCAAATCAAATCAGGGACGGCGGGAAGTCGTCCCGGCCCGGCGCCCTCCGCCTCCTCTGCGCCCAGCTCCAGCGCCCCCCGCTGCCCCGCTCCCAGCCACGCAGCCCCGGGCGCTGTCCACTGTGCCGAGAGCAGACAGGGGCCCGGCCACACACAGCGTCCCGCCACTTTGCTGGGGCGCGGCGCGGCGGGCCAGGTTGGGGTTCGCGCACAGCGACAGCGGCGGCTCCCAGGCCCTCACCGTGTCTCCCAGGGCGCACTAATACAGCGCGGCGTCCCGCCGCTGTGCCCGGGCGAGGCGCAGGGCGCCACACTGGCGCTCTGCCGCCGTGAGCACGGGGGCCCGCGCCGCTTTTTCTCCGCCTCCCACACCCGTTGCTATCAGCTGCGGCCATCGGTGCGGGCGCTGCCGCGACCAGGAGGACGTTTGGCGCCCCTGCACGTTGGCGTGTGAGCAGGCGGGGATGGTGCGGGTGCCGGCGGCCTCGCTGGCCTCTGCCGACGGCTCCTGCTGCACCTGGGCTGCCTGCTGCCGCCGCCCCTGCCGAGAGAGAGAGAGGGGAGAAGAAAGTCACGTCAACAAGCGCTTGCCTGTCCCCAAGGGAGGGGTGGGCTGAAAGGAAGGCTGAAGAGAGGAAGGCTCGCAACGAGGAAAGGCTGGAGTGGGGTGGGCACAGTTGCCTCGGTAGGTGCAGGCAGCGCGGAGGAGCAAGGGAGACGTGAGAGCTGGCTGCTCGACAGCACGGCTGGGGAGAGGAGGTGCGCGAAGGAGCCGTTGGGCCAGAAGCGAGGCCCAACGCTTGGGCGGCCCCGAGGGCTGCGCAGCCCGCGGTGCTTCTCCCGGGCCACAGCCTCGGTCCCCCGCCGCCACCAGCCCCACGCTCCCACGAGCGCCGTGGTGAGCGCCGGCAGCCCGGCGAGCCGGCACGGCCGCATCGCAACGCCATGCCTCACCTCGCCTGGCATGGCCCCGCGTCATTTCGCCCTGCCGCCCGCGCCGACTCTCTGCTGCGGTGCCGGCGCCTCCTCTCAGCTGCCGCCGCCGCCGCCGCCAGCTCGGTCCCCGGGGCTGCGCCCTGGCCCCGGCGCCACTCTCAGCCTCGGCCTCGGCCTCGGCCTCGGCCTCGTCCGCGCCGGGGCCAGGGCCGGAGGTGCGCCAGGGCCAGGGCGGCGGTGCGCTGCGGAGGGGAGGTGAGAGCGGTGGGAGCGGGGCGCTCACCCGGAGGTGGCGGCTGCGTGCCAGGCCCCGCGCTCCTGGGCTCGCGAACGAGCCCGGCGGCCGCGGCCATGGCCCGCACACAGGCTCAGGCGTGCCTTGCCTTGCCGTGCCGGGTGGAGAGGAGACAGCACGGCGGCGGTGGGCAGGGTCGCGGCAGGTGGCAGAGGCGGGGACGAGCACAAAGCGGAGCGCCACGAGCCGCGGTGGCGGTGGCGGGGGGGGGGGGGGAGCCAGCGGTCGCAGAGCTCCTCAATCCCGGCAGCAGCCACGGCTTATGTGCGGCCGCACGGGAATAGCGCAGCCCAAAACGACACCAGCCCTTGCCAGGGGCCCGCAGGCGGCTGCTGCTGCCCGTGGAGCTGCGGCCGCCGGCCGAGAGGCCCGTGACAAGCTGGCAACAGCGGCCCCGGGAAAGGCGGCTGCGAGTGGCAGCGAGACGGAGCCGCCGCGCAGCTGCGGGGTTTCAACGGCGACCGGCCCGCAGCGCCCCTCCGCCTGCAGGAGGGTGCGCAGGGGGCTGCCCCGGCGCGGGCACCTTGGCCTCGAGCATCCTCGGCCTCCCTGAAAGTAGCAAAGGGGCAGGGGGAGAAGGGGCGGCGGGGCAGAGCAAAAGTGAAAGGCACCAACTTTGACAGTTGCGTACATTACTCGAGACCCAGGCTTTTGTGTGTATATGTCTATAGTTGTTTCCAAAAAAAGTTCTGACTGGGAATGCATTGTCTGTGAGGCTTGCCCGGGAAACAGAGAGTCTCTGGACTGTCCTTGTCGGCTTCCACTTGAGTCCCACGCAGCGCCTCAGCTCTTCGAGGCAGGCGTTAGCCGATGCAACGCGACCTGCAGCTCTCCTCGATAAAGGCAGGAAGACTCTCCTGCGGAAGGGCCGGCTGTGGGAGAAGAGCTGTTTACTGCAGAAGCAGCAAGAGGGAGAAGGTGAAGCGGCGCTAGGAGAGCTGCAGGCAGAGCAGCGACCGCTGGGCCTGTTGGCCTGTGCGGGGAGGCTCGCGACAGTGCAAGGAAGAGCGAGTGGCCCTACAGGCAGAGCGTTACAGAGACCAGAAAGGTCTGTAAACCAGAGGAAGTCACAGCAGTTTTGCTTCCAAACTGTTGTGGAAGCAGGAGGGACGGGAGCTGCGCTCCCCACATCTGGAAGCAGCTCTGCAGACCCCGAGGCTGTGGGGCTGGGTAGGACAGAGCCGCCGGGGCCGAGCAGCGCTTCCTGGAGGTCGGGGAGGGGGGGAGTTGGGGGGGGCCAGCAAATGCTGCCCGGCCCCCTCGCCTGCCGCGAGTTTCTGCCCCTCCCCACTGGGAGCTTCAGGCCCGGCGCTGCCCCACGCACCCAGCGGTGGCTGCGGCGCGCAGCCGCCTCCCTGCTGTGCCCCGAGCTCGCCGGATGCCCCCGCGGGGCTCGGAGCCGCGGCAGGGCTGCTGCTGCCGCTGCCCGAGCGCCCGCCCACCCGCCTTCCCGGCCGGCACCATGAGTGGGCCTCGGCCCCAGTGACACACCTGTCCCAGAGCCAGGCCCCAGAGAGGCGGCGCTTGGCGCCGGAGCCCGGAGCGCACTTCTGCCCTGGCAGCGCCGAGGCAAGGACAGCCTGGGCTTTTCTCGCCCTGGCACTGCCCCGGGCACACGCAGGCTGTCCGGCCAACCTCCTCCACCTGCCCGGAAAGGGCGAGTCCCGGCCAAGAGCCCTTCGCGCACCCAGAGCTCTCCCCACGGGGGCAGGCGTCTTCTGCCCACGCCTGGCACCCGTTCTCCCAGCTCGGGTCAGGACGGAGGCGAGCCGCTGCTGCCAGCGCTCAGCCACACCCAGCAGAGCAGGCAGAGACACCTTGCGGCCGTTGCCCGCATGCCTTTCCCAAGGCAGCGGCGTGGGCGTGGGCGGAGAGGGCGGCACACTGTGCACCTGAGGAAGGAGGGGCTGCAGCTGCTCTTCAGGGTCCACTGTCTCTGGGCCTCTGGGCCCATGGCGTGGGAGAGTGCCAAGCTGCCCAGAGCAGAGACTTGCAGGCTAGCTGGTGCAGCTCCGCAGGAGGAGCAGACGGGGCAGGTGTCTTCTGCGGGCTTGCGCCTTGCACGTCACAAGAGCTGCTTGCATGATCTCCGGGGCAGGTGCTAACTCAGACAGGCCTGTGCTGGCAGGCACCCCCCATTGCTGTGGGCTGAGCTGTGCGCGCCAGCCTACGCTCCCTGCCCCACTTAACCCAGCCTCCATCCCCGGGGAACAGGCAGGGGAAAGGGCAGAAGCTGGGGCAGAAGCTACCACGGCACGGAACATAGCCCAGCATCTCTCCGCACCTCTGATGGCCCACCGACTGTTGAACTACTGCTGCGTTGTCAGGGCAATGAGTCGGAGAAGGCCCGAGCCCCAAGGCCGTGCAGCAGGCTGACTGGTGGCACTGTGCGGGTGCCTCTGTCAGCAGCCGACACTCTAGCAGAGGCCGTTGCTCTGCTGGCCGGCAGCCTCAGCAGGAGCACCTGCAACCCTGCCTGAGCTCTGAGCGCTACAGAAGCGGCTCTGTTCGCCAGGCTCCCCATTTCCCAGCAGGTGCTTGGCGTGCAGCTCCTCCTGCAGCCACAGAAGCCAAGGAGCCCAGGCCACAGCTCGTGCAAACAGCCAGCACGCGCTCCCAAAAGTCAGCCGGACAGAGGCCCCGCTCTCTCCTCCCTGTCTCCAAGCTCCCGCTCCAGGCTTCTGGCCATCTTTCCAGCCCAGCGTGTTCAGCTTCTCTTTCCCCCTGCACACCTGAGCTGCGCGTTTCCTCCCAGAGCTGCGAGCGCAGCCGGGCAGGCAACCTTGCCAGGCACTTCAGTCCTAGCCCAGTTCGCGGGCACCCAAAAGCGGCAGGCAGCTCCGCCACGCCAGACAAGTGTAGCCTGTGCACTGCAGTGCGCCGAGCAGCAGGCCGCAAAGGTTGCCAGCAACATGCACAGCGCGCGCAAAGGGGCGAACCTGAGCGACCTGGGCTTGGTAGCAGAACCCAAATGTGGAGCAAATGACCTCATGCGTGGGTCCCTCGTGGCGACCCGCACAGGCCCTCCATCCCACACCCACAGCTAGGGTCCAGCAGAGCAGCAGCTGCGCGGCTTCTGGGCCACTGGTGGAAATGAGCTGGGAGGGATGTGGCAGGTCGTCGCGCATCGTCGCGCATGGCAGGGTGCCCAAGGGGGCGTGCAGCCAAGGCGGGCAGGAGCTGGGCCCCTTCCGGCAAGCGGGGCCACAAGCAACACCACTGGAGTGACGCAGGCACGCGTCACCTGCCTGCGCTGGAGCCCTCTGCCACTCGAGCCGAGTCTGCCAACCACACCGACGTGTTCCTGCCCCGGAAGCCCTGGGCCAGTCACGCGAGCACTCAGAACAAGCCTCCGTGGGGGAACGGGCATGGCGTGAACGGGGAAATGACGAGGCAGCAATGCAGGAAACAAAAACACAGGCCGTCTCATTAGCGGGGATGGTCTGCATTGGAGATGAGCTTGTCAGGGGACGGTCACCTCTGCAAAGCGGGCCTCTGCGCCTGAGGCAGTGCAGGACCAGGAGAAAAGGCAGCCCGAGTCCTCCCTCTCTCACCCACTTCTCCCGCAGCCTCCTCCTTGGCAAGCAGGCGAGTCTGAAGCAATTTCTTGTTAGACCTCTGGCCTCAGCTGAAGGGAGAGATTACAGCGCTTGCGCTCCCCAAGCATCCATGCTCTGCTGCAGAGGCTGCAGAGGAGCAACTCCTGAGGCAACGCTGGGCTCAGGTGGGCACACGAGGCCCGGCCCCCTCCCCACTCCCCCCCGCCCCCCTCCGTGGACCAGGCAAGAGTGCCTTCACGAGCCTCCTGCCCATGTTTCAGGGCACAGCCCCCCCCCCCTTCTGCAGCCTCATCCCGCCCAGCGTCATCGCTCCAGGCACTGGCCACCTTCTTGCCATGCCCAAAGACCAAGGCCTCACCTCTTCCCCCACCGACACCTGCAGCCCCGGCACTGGCAGGAGTTGCCTGGCCCCAAGCAGCTGCAGCTCCTCACGCCGCCCACGTGCCCCAGCAGCTCCCGCTCTCTCTACTTGTCCCCCGGGCAGTCCCAGGGCCTGAGCACCAGGACTGCCCTGGGAACACGCTGGCACCACGCAGCCCTGGGGAGGCCTGCTGAGAGACAGAACAAACTCAAATCAAATCAGGGACGGCGGGAAGTCGTCCCGGCCCGGCGCCCTCCGCCTCCTCTGCGCCCAGCTCCAGCGCCCCCCGCTGCCCCGCTCCCAGCCACGCAGCCCCGGGCGCTGTCCACTGTGCCGAGAGCAGACAGGGGCCCGGCCACACACAGCGTCCCGCCACTTTGCTGGGGCGCGGCGCGGCGGGCCAGGTTGGGGTTCGCGCACAGCGACAGCGGCGGCTCCCAGGCCCTCACCGTGTCTCCCAGGGCGCACTAATACAGCGCGGCGTCCCGCCGCTGTGCCCGGGCGAGGCGCAGGGCGCCACACTGGCGCTCTGCCGCCGTGAGCACGGGGGCCCGCGCCGCTTTTTCTCCGCCTCCCACACCCGTTGCTATCAGCTGCGGCCATCGGTGCGGGCGCTGCCGCGACCAGGAGGACGTTTGGCGCCCCTGCACGTTGGCGTGTGAGCAGGCGGGGATGGTGCGGGTGCCGGCGGCCTCGCTGGCCTCTGCCGACGGCTCCTGCTGCACCTGGGCTGCCTGCTGCCGCCGCCCCTGCCGAGAGAGAGAGAGGGGAGAAGAAAGTCACGTCAACAAGCGCTTGCCTGTCCCCAAGGGAGGGGTGGGCTGAAAGGAAGGCTGAAGAGAGGAAGGCTCGCAACGAGGAAAGGCTGGAGTGGGGTGGGCACAGTTGCCTCGGTAGGTGCAGGCAGCGCGGAGGAGCAAGGGAGACGTGAGAGCTGGCTGCTCGACAGCACGGCTGGGGAGAGGAGGTGCGCGAAGGAGCCGTTGGGCCAGAAGCGAGGCCCAACGCTTGGGCGGCCCCGAGGGCTGCGCAGCCCGCGGTGCTTCTCCCGGGCCACAGCCTCGGTCCCCCGCCGCCACCAGCCCCACGCTCCCACGAGCGCCGTGGTGAGCGCCGGCAGCCCGGCGAGCCGGCACGGCCGCATCGCAACGCCATGCCTCACCTCGCCTGGCATGGCCCCGCGTCATTTCGCCCTGCCGCCCGCGCCGACTCTCTGCTGCGGTGCCGGCGCCTCCTCTCAGCTGCCGCCGCCGCCGCCGCCAGCTCGGTCCCCGGGGCTGCGCCCTGGCCCCGGCGCCACTCTCAGCCTCGGCCTCGGCCTCGGCCTCGGCCTCGGCCTCGGCCTCGTCCGCGCCGGGGCCAGGGCCGGAGGTGCGCCGGGGCCAGGGCGGCGGTGCGCTGCGGAGGGGAGGTGAGAGCGGCGGGAGCGGGGCGCTCACCCGGAGGTGGCGGCTGCGTGCCAGGCCCCGCGCTCCTGGGCTCGCGAACGAGCCCGGCGGCCGCGGCCATGGCCCGCACACAGGCTCAGGCGTGCCTTGCCTTGCCGTGCCGGGTGGAGAGGAGACAGCACGGCGGCGGTGGGCAGGGTCGCGGCAGGTGGCAGAGGCGGGGACGAGCACAAAGCGGAGCGCCACGAGCCGCGGTGGCGGTGGCGGGGGGGGGGGGAGCCAGCGGTCGCAGAGCTCCTCAATCCCGGCAGCAGCCACGGCTTATGTGCGGCCGCACGGGAATAGCGCAGCCCAAAACGACACCAGCCCTTGCCAGGGGCCCGCAGGCGGCTGCTGCTGCCCGTGGAGCTGCGGCCGCCGGCCGAGAGGCCCGTGACAAGCTGGCAACAGCGGCCCCGGGAAAGGCGGCTGCGAGTGGCAGCGAGACGGAGCCGCCGCGCAGCTGCGGGGTTTCAACGGCGACCGGCCCGCAGCGCCCCTCCGCCTGCAGGAGGGTGCGCAGGGGGCTGCCCCGGCGCGGGCACCTTGGCCTCGAGCATCCTCGGCCTCCCTGAAAGTAGCAAAGGGGCAGGGGGAGAAGGGGCGGCGGGGCAGAGCAAAAGTGAAAGGCACCAACTTTGACAGTTGCGTACATTACTCGAGACCCAGGCTTTTGTGTGTATATGTCTATAGTTGTTTCCAAAAAAAGTTCTGACTGGGAATGCATTGTCTGTGAGGCTTGCCCGGGAAACAGAGAGTCTCTGGACTGTCCTTGTCGGCTTCCACTTGAGTCCCACGCAGCGCCTCAGCTCTTCGAGGCAGGCGTTAGCCGATGCAACGCGACCTGCAGCTCTCCTCGATAAAGGCAGGAAGACTCTCCTGCGGAAGGGCCGGCTGTGGGAGAAGAGCTGTTTACTGCAGAAGCAGCAAGAGGGAGAAGGTGAAGCGGCGCTAGGAGAGCTGCAGGCAGAGCAGCGACCGCTGGGCCTGTTGGCCTGTGCGGGGAGGCTCGCGACAGTGCAAGGAAGAGCGAGTGGCCCTACAGGCAGAGCGTTACAGAGACCAGAAAGGTCTGTAAACCAGAGGAAGTCACAGCAGTTTTGCTTCCAAACTGTTGTGGAAGCAGGAGGGACGGGAGCTGCGCTCCCCACATCTGGAAGCAGCTCTGCAGACCCCGAGGCTGTGGGGCTGGGTAGGACAGAGCCGCCGGGGCCGAGCAGCGCTTCCTGGAGGTCGGGGAGGGGGGGAGTTGGGGGGGGCCAGCAAATGCTGCCCGGCCCCCTCGCCTGCCGCGAGTTTCTGCCCCTCCCCACTGGGAGCTTCAGGCCCGGCGCTGCCCCACGCACCCAGCGGTGGCTGCGGCGCGCAGCCGCCTCCCTGCTGTGCCCCGAGCTCGCCGGATGCCCCCGCGGGGCTCGGAGCCGCGGCAGGGCTGCTGCTGCCGCTGCCCGAGCGCCCGCCCACCCGCCTTCCCGGCCGGCACCATGAGTGGGCCTCGGCCCCAGTGACACACCTGTCCCAGAGCCAGGCCCCAGAGAGGCGGCGCTTGGCGCCGGAGCCCGGAGCGCACTTCTGCCCTGGCAGCGCCGAGGCAAGGACAGCCTGGGCTTTTCTCGCCCTGGCACTGCCCCGGGCACACGCAGGCTGTCCAGCCAACCTCCTCCACCTGCCCGGAAAGGGCGAGTCCCGGCCAAGAGCCCTTCGCGCACCCAGAGCTCTCCCCACGGGGGCAGGCGTCTTCTGCCCACGCCTGGCACCCGTTCTCCCAGCTCGGATCAGGACGGAGGCGAGCCGCTGCTGCCAGCGCTCAGCCACACCCAGCAGAGCAGGCAGAGACACCTTGCGGCCGTTGCCCGCATGCCTTTCCCAAGGCAGCGGCGTGGGCGTGGGCGGAGAGGGCGGCACACTGTGCACCTGAGGAAGGAGGGGCTGCAGCTGCTCTTCAGGGTCCACTGTCTCTGGGCCTCTGGGCCCATGGCGTGGGAGAGTGCCAAGCTGCCCAGAGCAGAGACTTGCAGGCTAGCTGGTGCAGCTCCGCAGGAGGAGCAGACGGGGCAGGTGTCTTCTGCGGGCTTGCGCCTTGCACGTCACAAGAGCTGCTTGCATGATCTCCGGGGCAGGTGCTAACTCAGACAGGCCTGTGCTGGCAGGCACCCCCCATTGCTGTGGGCTGAGCTGTGCGCGCCAGCCTACGCTCCCTGCCCCACTTAACCCAGCCTCCATCCCCGGGGAACAGGCAGGGGAAAGGGCAGAAGCTGGGGCAGAAGCTACCACGGCACGGAACATAGCCCAGCATCTCTCCGCACCTCTGATGGCCCACCGACTGTTGAACTACTGCTGCGTTGTCAGGGCAATGAGTCGGAGAAGGCCCGAGCCCCAAGGCCGTGCAGCAGGCTGACTGGTGGCACTGTGCGGGTGCCTCTGTCAGCAGCCGACACTCTAGCAGAGGCCGTTGCTCTGCTGGCCGGCAGCCTCAGCAGGAGCACCTGCAACCCTGCCTGAGCTCTGAGCGCTACAGAAGCGGCTCTGTTCGCCAGGCTCCCCATTTCCCAGCAGGTGCTTGGCGTGCAGCTCCTCCTGCAGCCACAGAAGCCAAGGAGCCCAGGCCACAGCTCGTGCAAACAGCCAGCACGCGCTCCCAAAAGTCAGCCGGACAGAGGCCCCGCTCTCTCCTCCCTGTCTCCAAGCTCCCGCTCCAGGCTTCTGGCCATCTTTCCAGCCCAGCGTGTTCAGCTTCTCTTTCCCCCTGCACACCTGAGCTGCGCGTTTCCTCCCAGAGCTGCGAGCGCAGCCGGGCAGGCAACCTTGCCAGGCACTTCAGTCCTAGCCCAGTTCGCGGGCACCCAAAAGCGGCAGGCAGCTCCGCCACGCCAGACAAGTGTAGCCTGTGCACTGCAGTGCGCCGAGCAGCAGGCCGCAAAGGTTGCCAGCAACATGCACAGCGCGCGCAAAGGGGCGAACCTGAGCGACCTGGGCTTGGTAGCAGAACCCAAATGTGGAGCAAATGACCTCATGCGTGGGTCCCTCGTGGCGACCCGCACAGGCCCTCCATCCCACACCCACAGCTAGGGTCCAGCAGAGCAGCAGCTGCGCGGCTTCTGGGCCACTGGTGGAAATGAGCTGGGAGGGATGTGGCAGGTCGTCGCGCATCGTCGCGCATGGCAGGGTGCCCAAGGGGGCGTGCAGCCAAGGCGGGCAGGAGCTGGGCCCCTTCCGGCAAGCGGGGCCACAAGCAACACCACTGGAGTGACGCAGGCACGCGTCACCTGCCTGCGCTGGAGCCCTCTGCCACTCGAGCCGAGTCTGCCAACCACACCGACGTGTTCCTGCCCCGGAAGCCCTGGGCCAGTCACGCGAGCACTCAGAACAAGCCTCCGTGGGGGAACGGGCATGGCGTGAACGGGGAAATGACGAGGCAGCAATGCAGGAAACAAAAACACAGGCCGTCTCATTAGCGGGGATGGTCTGCATTGGAGATGAGCTTGTCAGGGGACGGTCACCTCTGCAAAGCGGGCCTCTGCGCCTGAGGCAGTGCAGGACCAGGAGAAAAGGCAGCCCGAGTCCTCCCTCTCTCACCCACTTCTCCCGCAGCCTCCTCCTTGGCAAGCAGGCGAGTCTGAAGCAATTTCTTGTTAGACCTCTGGCCTCAGCTGAAGGGAGAGATTACAGCGCTTGCGCTCCCCAAGCATCCATGCTCTGCTGCAGAGGCTGCAGAGGAGCAACTCCTGAGGCAACGCTGGGCTCAGGTGGGCACACGAGGCCCGGCCCCCTCCCCACTCCCCCCCGCCCCCCTCCGTGGACCAGGCAAGAGTGCCTTCACGAGCCTCCTGCCCATGTTTCAGGGCACAGCCCCCCCCCCCTTCTGCAGCCTCATCCCGCCCAGCGTCATCGCTCCAGGCACTGGCCACCTTCTTGCCATGCCCAAAGACCAAGGCCTCACCTCTTCCCCCACCGACACCTGCAGCCCCGGCACTGGCAGGAGTTGCCTGGCCCCAAGCAGCTGCAGCTCCTCACGCCGCCCACGTGCCCCAGCAGCTCCCGCTCTCTCTACTTGTCCCCCGGGCAGTCCCAGGGCCTGAGCACCAGGACTGCCCTGGGAACACGCTGGCACCACGCAGCCCCGGGGAGGCCTGCTGAGAGACAGAACAAACTCAAATCAAATCAGGGACGGCGGGAAGTCGTCCCGGCCCGGCGCCCTCCGCCTCCTCTGCGCCCAGCTCCAGCGCCCCCCGCTGCCCCGCTCCCAGCCACGCAGCCCCGGGCGCTGTCCACTGTGCCGAGAGCAGACAGGGGCCCGGCCACACACAGCGTCCCGCCACTTTGCTGGGGCGCGGCGCGGCGGGCCAGGTTGGGGTTCGCGCACAGCGACAGCGGCGGCTCCCAGGCCCTCACCGTGTCTCCCAGGGCGCACTAATACAGCGCGGCGTCCCGCCGCTGTGCCCGGGCGAGGCGCAGGGCGCCACACTGGCGCTCTGCCGCCGTGAGCACGGGGGCCCGCGCCGCTTTTTCTCCGCCTCCCACACCCGTTGCTATCAGCTGCGGCCATCGGTGCGGGCGCTGCCGCGACCAGGAGGACGTTTGGCGCCCCTGCACGTTGGCGTGTGAGCAGGCGGGGATGGTGCGGGTGCCGGCGGCCTCGCTGGCCTCTGCCGACGGCTCCTGCTGCACCTGGGCTGCCTGCTGCCGCCGCCCCTGCCGAGAGAGAGAGAGGGGAGAAGAAAGTCACGTCAACAAGCGCTTGCCTGTCCCCAAGGGAGGGGTGGGCTGAAAGGAAGGCTGAAGAGAGGAAGGCTCGCAACGAGGAAAGGCTGGAGTGGGGTGGGCACAGTTGCCTCGGTAGGTGCAGGCAGCGCGGAGGAGCAAGGGAGACGTGAGAGCTGGCTGCTCGACAGCACGGCTGGGGAGAGGAGGTGCGCGAAGGAGCCGTTGGGCCAGAAGCGAGGCCCAACGCTTGGGCGGCCCCGAGGGCTGCGCAGCCCGCGGTGCTTCTCCCGGGCCACAGCCTCGGTCCCCCGCCGCCACCAGCCCCACGCTCCCACGAGCGCCGTGGTGAGCGCCGGCAGCCCGGCGAGCCGGCACGGCCGCATCGCAACGCCATGCCTCACCTCGCCTGGCATGGCCCCGCGTCATTTCGCCCTGCCGCCCGCGCCGACTCTCTGCTGCGGTGCCGGCGCCTCCTCTCGGCTGCCGCCGCCGCCGCCGCCAGCTCGGTCCCCGGGGCTGCGCCCTGGCCCCGGCGCCACTCTCAGCCTCGGCCTCGGCCTCGGCCTCGGCCTCGTCCGCGCCGGGGCCAGGGCCGGAGGTGCGCCGGGGCCAGGGCGGCGGTGCGCTGCGGAGGGGAGGTGAGAGCGGCGGGAGCGGGGCGCTCACCCGGAGGTGGCGGCTGCGTGCCAGGCCCCGCGCTCCTGGGCTCGCGAACGAGCCCGGCGGCCGCGGCCATGGCCCGCACACAGGCTCAGGCGTGCCTTGCCTTGCCGTGCCGGGTGGAGAGGAGACAGCACGGCGGCGGTGGGCAGGGTCGCGGCAGGTGGCAGAGGCGGGGACGAGCACAAAGCGGAGCGCCACGAGCCGCGGTGGCGGTGGCGGGGGGGGGGGGGAGCCAGCGGTCGCAGAGCTCCTCAATCCCGGCAGCAGCCACGGCTTATGTGCGGCCGCACGGGAATAGCGCAGCCCAAAACGACACCAGCCCTTGCCAGGGGCCCGCAGGCGGCTGCTGCTGCCCGTGGAGCTGCGGCCGCCGGCCGAGAGGCCCGTGACAAGCTGGCAACAGCGGCCCCGGGAAAGGCGGCTGCGAGTGGCAGCGAGACGGAGCCGCCGCGCAGCTGCGGGGTTTCAACGGCGACCGGCCCGCAGCGCCCCTCCGCCTGCAGGAGGGTGCGCAGGGGGCTGCCCCGGCGCGGGCACCTTGGCCTCGAGCATCCTCGGCCTCCCTGAAAGTAGCAAAGGGGCAGGGGGAGAAGGGGCGGCGGGGCAGAGCAAAAGTGAAAGGCACCAACTTTGACAGTTGCGTACATTACTCGAGACCCAGGCTTTTGTGTGTATATGTCTATAGTTGTTTCCAAAAAAAGTTCTGACTGGGAATGCATTGTCTGTGAGGCTTGCCCGGGAAACAGAGAGTCTCTGGACTGTCCTTGTCGGCTTCCACTTGAGTCCCACGCAGCGCCTCAGCTCTTCGAGGCAGGCGTTAGCCGATGCAACGCGACCTGCAGCTCTCCTCGATAAAGGCAGGAAGACTCTCCTGCGGAAGGGCCGGCTGTGGGAGAAGAGCTGTTTACTGCAGAAGCAGCAAGAGGGAGAAGGTGAAGCGGCGCTAGGAGAGCTGCAGGCAGAGCAGCGACCGCTGGGCCTGTTGGCCTGTGCGGGGAGGCTCGCGACAGTGCAAGGAAGAGCGAGTGGCCCTACAGGCAGAGCGTTACAGAGACCAGAAAGGTCTGTAAACCAGAGGAAGTCACAGCAGTTTTGCTTCCAAACTGTTGTGGAAGCAGGAGGGACGGGAGCTGCGCTCCCCACATCTGGAAGCAGCTCTGCAGACCCCGAGGCTGTGGGGCTGGGTAGGACAGAGCCGCCGGGGCCGAGCAGCGCTTCCTGGAGGTCGGGGAGGGGGGGAGTTGGGGGGGGCCAGCAAATGCTGCCCGGCCCCCTCGCCTGCCGCGAGTTTCTGCCCCTCCCCACTGGGAGCTTCAGGCCCGGCGCTGCCCCACGCACCCAGCGGTGGCTGCGGCGCGCAGCCGCCTCCCTGCTGTGCCCCGAGCTCGCCGGATGCCCCCGCGGGGCTCGGAGCCGCGGCAGGGCTGCTGCTGCCGCTGCCCGAGCGCCCGCCCACCCGCCTTCCCGGCCGGCACCATGAGTGGGCCTCGGCCCCAGTGACACACCTGTCCCAGAGCCAGGCCCCAGAGAGGCGGCGCTTGGCGCCGGAGCCCGGAGCGCACTTCTGCCCTGGCAGCGCCGAGGCAAGGACAGCCTGGGCTTTTCTCGCCCTGGCACTGCCCCGGGCACACGCAGGCTGTCCGGCCAACCTCCTCCACCTGCCCGGAAAGGGCGAGTCCCGGCCAAGAGCCCTTCGCGCACCCAGAGCTCTCCCCACGGGGGCAGGCGTCTTCTGCCCACGCCTGGCACCCGTTCTCCCAGCTCGGGTCAGGACGGAGGCGAGCCGCTGCTGCCAGCGCTCAGCCACACCCAGCAGAGCAGGCAGAGACACCTTGCGGCCGTTGCCCGCATGCCTTTCCCAAGGCAGCGGCGTGGGCGTGGGCGGAGAGGGCGGCACACTGTGCACCTGAGGAAGGAGGGGCTGCAGCTGCTCTTCAGGGTCCACTGTCTCTGGGCCTCTGGGCCCATGGCGTGGGAGAGTGCCAAGCTGCCCAGAGCAGAGACTTGCAGGCTAGCTGGTGCAGCTCCGCAGGAGGAGCAGACGGGGCAGGTGTCTTCTGCGGGCTTGCGCCTTGCACGTCACAAGAGCTGCTTGCATGATCTCCGGGGCAGGTGCTAACTCAGACAGGCCTGTGCTGGCAGGCACCCCCCATTGCTGTGGGCTGAGCTGTGCGCGCCAGCCTACGCTCCCTGCCCCACTTAACCCAGCCTCCATCCCCGGGGAACAGGCAGGGGAAAGGGCAGAAGCTGGGGCAGAAGCTACCACGGCACGGAACATAGCCCAGCATCTCTCCGCACCTCTGATGGCCCACCGACTGTTGAACTACTGCTGCGTTGTCAGGGCAATGAGTCGGAGAAGGCCCGAGCCCCAAGGCCGTGCAGCAGGCTGACTGGTGGCACTGTGCGGGTGCCTCTGTCAGCAGCCGACACTCTAGCAGAGGCCGTTGCTCTGCTGGCCGGCAGCCTCAGCAGGAGCACCTGCAACCCTGCCTGAGCTCTGAGCGCTACAGAAGCGGCTCTGTTCGCCAGGCTCCCCATTTCCCAGCAGGTGCTTGGCGTGCAGCTCCTCCTGCAGCCACAGAAGCCAAGGAGCCCAGGCCACAGCTCGTGCAAACAGCCAGCACGCGCTCCCAAAAGTCAGCCGGACAGAGGCCCCGCTCTCTCCTCCCTGTCTCCAAGCTCCCGCTCCAGGCTTCTGGCCATCTTTCCAGCCCAGCGTGTTCAGCTTCTCTTTCCCCCTGCACACCTGAGCTGCGCGTTTCCTCCCAGAGCTGCGAGCGCAGCCGGGCAGGCAACCTTGCCAGGCACTTCAGTCCTAGCCCAGTTCGCGGGCACCCAAAAGCGGCAGGCAGCTCCGCCACGCCAGACAAGTGTAGCCTGTGCACTGCAGTGCGCCGAGCAGCAGGCCGCAAAGGTTGCCAGCAACATGCACAGCGCGCGCAAAGGGGCGAACCTGAGCGACCTGGGCTTGGTAGCAGAACCCAAATGTGGAGCAAATGACCTCATGCGTGGGTCCCTCGTGGCGACCCGCACAGGCCCTCCATCCCACACCCACAGCTAGGGTCCAGCAGAGCAGCAGCTGCGCGGCTTCTGGGCCACTGGTGGAAATGAGCTGGGAGGGATGTGGCAGGTCGTCGCGCATCGTCGCGCATGGCAGGGTGCCCAAGGGGGCGTGCAGCCAAGGCGGGCAGGAGCTGGGCCCCTTCCGGCAAGCGGGGCCACAAGCAACACCACTGGAGTGACGCAGGCACGCGTCACCTGCCTGCGCTGGAGCCCTCTGCCACTCGAGCCGAGTCTGCCAACCACACCGACGTGTTCCTGCCCCGGAAGCCCTGGGCCAGTCACGCGAGCACTCAGAACAAGCCTCCGTGGGGGAACGGGCATGGCGTGAACGGGGAAATGACGAGGCAGCAATGCAGGAAACAAAAACACAGGCCGTCTCATTAGCGGGGATGGTCTGCATTGGAGATGAGCTTGTCAGGGGACGGTCACCTCTGCAAAGCGGGCCTCTGCGCCTGAGGCAGTGCAGGACCAGGAGAAAAGGCAGCCCGAGTCCTCCCTCTCTCACCCACTTCTCCCGCAGCCTCCTCCTTGGCAAGCAGGCGAGTCTGAAGCAATTTCTTGTTAGACCTCTGGCCTCAGCTGAAGGGAGAGATTACAGCGCTTGCGCTCCCCAAGCATCCATGCTCTGCTGCAGAGGCTGCAGAGGAGCAACTCCTGAGGCAACGCTGGGCTCAGGTGGGCACACGAGGCCCGGCCCCCTCCCCACTCCCCCCCGCCCCCCTCCGTGGACCAGGCAAGAGTGCCTTCACGAGCCTCCTGCCCATGTTTCAGGGCACAGCCCCCCCCTTCTGCAGCCTCATCCCGCCCAGCGTCATCGCTCCAGGCACTGGCCACCTTCTTGCCATGCCCAAAGACCAAGGCCTCACCTCTTCCCCCACCGACACCTGCAGCCCCGGCACTGGCAGGAGTTGCCTGGCCCCAAGCAGCTGCAGCTCCTCACGCCGCCCACGTGCCCCAGCAGCTCCCGCTCTCTCTACTTGTCCCCCGGGCAGTCCCAGGGCCTGAGCACCAGGACTGCCCTGGGAACACGCTGGCACCACGCAGCCCCGGGGAGGCCTGCTGAGAGACAGAACAAACTCAAATCAAATCAGGGACGGCGGGAAGTCGTCCCGGCCCGGCGCCCTCCGCCTCCTCTGCGCCCAGCTCCAGCGCCCCCCGCTGCCCCGCTCCCAGCCACGCAGCCCCGGGCGCTGTCCACTGTGCCGAGAGCAGACAGGGGCCCGGCCACACACAGCGTCCCGCCACTTTGCTGGGGCGCGGCGCGGCGGGCCAGGTTGGGGTTCGCGCACAGCGACAGCGGCGGCTCCCAGGCCCTCACCGTGTCTCCCAGGGCGCACTAATACAGCGCGGCGTCCCGCCGCTGTGCCCGGGCGAGGCGCAGGGCGCCACACTGGCGCTCTGCCGCCGTGAGCACGGGGGCCCGCGCCGCTTTTTCTCCGCCTCCCACACCCGTTGCTATCAGCTGCGGCCATCGGTGCGGGCGCTGCCGCGACCAGGAGGACGTTTGGCGCCCCTGCACGTTGGCGTGTGAGCAGGCGGGGATGGTGCGGGTGCCGGCGGCCTCGCTGGCCTCTGCCGACGGCTCCTGCTGCACCTGGGCTGCCTGCTGCCGCCGCCCCTGCCGAGAGAGAGAGAGGGGAGAAGAAAGTCACGTCAACAAGCGCTTGCCTGTCCCCAAGGGAGGGGTGGGCTGAAAGGAAGGCTGAAGAGAGGAAGGCTCGCAACGAGGAAAGGCTGGAGTGGGGTGGGCACAGTTGCCTCGGTAGGTGCAGGCAGCGCGGAGGAGCAAGGGAGACGTGAGAGCTGGCTGCTCGACAGCACGGCTGGGGAGAGGAGGTGCGCGAAGGAGCCGTTGGGCCAGAAGCGAGGCCCAACGCTTGGGCGGCCCCGAGGGCTGCGCAGCCCGCGGTGCTTCTCCCGGGCCACAGCCTCGGTCCCCCGCCGCCACCAGCCCCACGCTCCCACGAGCGCCGTGGTGAGCGCCGGCAGCCCGGCGAGCCGGCACGGCCGCATCGCAACGCCATGCCTCACCTCGCCTGGCATGGCCCCGCGTCATTTCGCCCTGCCGCCCGCGCCGACTCTCTGCTGCGGTGCCGGCGCCTCCTCTCGGCTGCCGCCGCCGCCGCCGCCAGCTCGGTCCCCGGGGCTGCGCCCTGGCCCCGGCGCCACTCTCAGCCTCGGCCTCGGCCTCGGCCTCGGCCTCGGCCTCGTCCGCGCCGGGGCCAGGGCCGGAGGTGCGCCGGGGCCAGGGCGGCGGTGCGCTGCGGAGGGGAGGTGAGAGCGGCGGGAGCGGGGCGCTCACCCGGAGGTGGCGGCTGCGTGCCAGGCCCCGCGCTCCTGGGCTCGCGAACGAGCCCGGCGGCCGCGGCCATGGCCCGCACACAGGCTCAGGCGTGCCTTGCCTTGCCGTGCCGGGTGGAGAGGAGACAGCACGGCGGCGGTGGGCAGGGTCGCGGCAGGTGGCAGAGGCGGGGACGAGCACAAAGCGGAGCGCCACGAGCCGCGGTGGCGGTGGCGGGGGGGGGGGGGAGCCAGCGGTCGCAGAGCTCCTCAATCCCGGCAGCAGCCACGGCTTATGTGCGGCCGCACGGGAATAGCGCAGCCCAAAACGACACCAGCCCTTGCCAGGGGCCCGCAGGCGGCTGCTGCTGCCCGTGGAGCTGCGGCCGCCGGCCGAGAGGCCCGTGACAAGCTGGCAACAGCGGCCCCGGGAAAGGCGGCTGCGAGTGGCAGCGAGACGGAGCCGCCGCGCAGCTGCGGGGTTTCAACGGCGACCGGCCCGCAGCGCCCCTCCGCCTGCAGGAGGGTGCGCAGGGGGCTGCCCCGGCGCGGGCACCTTGGCCTCGAGCATCCTCGGCCTCCCTGAAAGTAGCAAAGGGGCAGGGGGAGAAGGGGCGGCGGGGCAGAGCAAAAGTGAAAGGCACCAACTTTGACAGTTGCGTACATTACTCGAGACCCAGGCTTTTGTGTGTATATGTCTATAGTTGTTTCCAAAAAAAGTTCTGACTGGGAATGCATTGTCTGTGAGGCTTGCCCGGGAAACAGAGAGTCTCTGGACTGTCCTTGTCGGCTTCCACTTGAGTCCCACGCAGCGCCTCAGCTCTTCGAGGCAGGCGTTAGCCGATGCAACGCGACCTGCAGCTCTCCTCGATAAAGGCAGGAAGACTCTCCTGCGGAAGGGCCGGCTGTGGGAGAAGAGCTGTTTACTGCAGAAGCAGCAAGAGGGAGAAGGTGAAGCGGCGCTAGGAGAGCTGCAGGCAGAGCAGCGACCGCTGGGCCTGTTGGCCTGTGCGGGGAGGCTCGCGACAGTGCAAGGAAGAGCGAGTGGCCCTACAGGCAGAGCGTTACAGAGACCAGAAAGGTCTGTAAACCAGAGGAAGTCACAGCAGTTTTGCTTCCAAACTGTTGTGGAAGCAGGAGGGACGGGAGCTGCGCTCCCCACATCTGGAAGCAGCTCTGCAGACCCCGAGGCTGTGGGGCTGGGTAGGACAGAGCCGCCGGGGCCGAGCAGCGCTTCCTGGAGGTCGGGGAGGGGGGGAGTTGGGGGGGGCCAGCAAATGCTGCCCGGCCCCCTCGCCTGCCGCGAGTTTCTGCCCCTCCCCACTGGGAGCTTCAGGCCCGGCGCTGCCCCACGCACCCAGCGGTGGCTGCGGCGCGCAGCCGCCTCCCTGCTGTGCCCCGAGCTCGCCGGATGCCCCCGCGGGGCTCGGAGCCGCGGCAGGGCTGCTGCTGCCGCTGCCCGAGCGCCCGCCCACCCGCCTTCCCGGCCGGCACCATGAGTGGGCCTCGGCCCCAGTGACACACCTGTCCCAGAGCCAGGCCCCAGAGAGGCGGCGCTTGGCGCCGGAGCCCGGAGCGCACTTCTGCCCTGGCAGCGCCGAGGCAAGGACAGCCTGGGCTTTTCTCGCCCTGGCACTGCCCCGGGCACACGCAGGCTGTCCAGCCAACCTCCTCCACCTGCCCGGAAAGGGCGAGTCCCGGCCAAGAGCCCTTCGCGCACCCAGAGCTCTCCCCACGGGGGCAGGCGTCTTCTGCCCACGCCTGGCACCCGTTCTCCCAGCTCGGATCAGGACGGAGGCGAGCCGCTGCTGCCAGCGCTCAGCCACACCCAGCAGAGCAGGCAGAGACACCTTGCGGCCGTTGCCCGCATGCCTTTCCCAAGGCAGCGGCGTGGGCGTGGGCGGAGAGGGCGGCACACTGTGCACCTGAGGAAGGAGGGGCTGCAGCTGCTCTTCAGGGTCCACTGTCTCTGGGCCTCTGGGCCCATGGCGTGGGAGAGTGCCAAGCTGCCCAGAGCAGAGACTTGCAGGCTAGCTGGTGCAGCTCCGCAGGAGGAGCAGACGGGGCAGGTGTCTTCTGCGGGCTTGCGCCTTGCACGTCACAAGAGCTGCTTGCATGATCTCCGGGGCAGGTGCTAACTCAGACAGGCCTGTGCTGGCAGGCACCCCCCATTGCTGTGGGCTGAGCTGTGCGCGCCAGCCTACGCTCCCTGCCCCACTTAACCCAGCCTCCATCCCCGGGGAACAGGCAGGGGAAAGGGCAGAAGCTGGGGCAGAAGCTACCACGGCACGGAACATAGCCCAGCATCTCTCCGCACCTCTGATGGCCCACCGACTGTTGAACTACTGCTGCGTTGTCAGGGCAATGAGTCGGAGAAGGCCCGAGCCCCAAGGCCGTGCAGCAGGCTGACTGGTGGCACTGTGCGGGTGCCTCTGTCAGCAGCCGACACTCTAGCAGAGGCCGTTGCTCTGCTGGCCGGCAGCCTCAGCAGGAGCACCTGCAACCCTGCCTGAGCTCTGAGCGCTACAGAAGCGGCTCTGTTCGCCAGGCTCCCCATTTCCCAGCAGGTGCTTGGCGTGCAGCTCCTCCTGCAGCCACAGAAGCCAAGGAGCCCAGGCCACAGCTCGTGCAAACAGCCAGCACGCGCTCCCAAAAGTCAGCCGGACAGAGGCCCCGCTCTCTCCTCCCTGTCTCCAAGCTCCCGCTCCAGGCTTCTGGCCATCTTTCCAGCCCAGCGTGTTCAGCTTCTCTTTCCCCCTGCACACCTGAGCTGCGCGTTTCCTCCCAGAGCTGCGAGCGCAGCCGGGCAGGCAACCTTGCCAGGCACTTCAGTCCTAGCCCAGTTCGCGGGCACCCAAAAGCGGCAGGCAGCTCCGCCACGCCAGACAAGTGTAGCCTGTGCACTGCAGTGCGCCGAGCAGCAGGCCGCAAAGGTTGCCAGCAACATGCACAGCGCGCGCAAAGGGGCGAACCTGAGCGACCTGGGCTTGGTAGCAGAACCCAAATGTGGAGCAAATGACCTCATGCGTGGGTCCCTCGTGGCGACCCGCACAGGCCCTCCATCCCACACCCACAGCTAGGGTCCAGCAGAGCAGCAGCTGCGCGGCTTCTGGGCCACTGGTGGAAATGAGCTGGGAGGGATGTGGCAGGTCGTCGCGCATCGTCGCGCATGGCAGGGTGCCCAAGGGGGCGTGCAGCCAAGGCGGGCAGGAGCTGGGCCCCTTCCGGCAAGCGGGGCCACAAGCAACACCACTGGAGTGACGCAGGCACGCGTCACCTGCCTGCGCTGGAGCCCTCTGCCACTCGAGCCGAGTCTGCCAACCACACCGACGTGTTCCTGCCCCGGAAGCCCTGGGCCAGTCACGCGAGCACTCAGAACAAGCCTCCGTGGGGGAACGGGCATGGCGTGAACGGGGAAATGACGAGGCAGCAATGCAGGAAACAAAAACACAGGCCGTCTCATTAGCGGGGATGGTCTGCATTGGAGATGAGCTTGTCAGGGGACGGTCACCTCTGCAAAGCGGGCCTCTGCGCCTGAGGCAGTGCAGGACCAGGAGAAAAGGCAGCCCGAGTCCTCCCTCTCTCACCCACTTCTCCCGCAGCCTCCTCCTTGGCAAGCAGGCGAGTCTGAAGCAATTTCTTGTTAGACCTCTGGCCTCAGCTGAAGGGAGAGATTACAGCGCTTGCGCTCCCCAAGCATCCATGCTCTGCTGCAGAGGCTGCAGAGGAGCAACTCCTGAGGCAACGCTGGGCTCAGGTGGGCACACGAGGCCCGGCCCCCTCCCCACTCCCCCCCGCCCCCCTCCGTGGACCAGGCAAGAGTGCCTTCACGAGCCTCCTGCCCATGTTTCAGGGCACAGCCCCCCCCTTCTGCAGCCTCATCCCGCCCAGCGTCATCGCTCCAGGCACTGGCCACCTTCTTGCCATGCCCAAAGACCAAGGCCTCACCTCTTCCCCCACCGACACCTGCAGCCCCGGCACTGGCAGGAGTTGCCTGGCCCCAAGCAGCTGCAGCTCCTCACGCCGCCCACGTGCCCCAGCAGCTCCCGCTCTCTCTACTTGTCCCCCGGGCAGTCCCAGGGCCTGAGCACCAGGACTGCCCTGGGAACACGCTGGCACCACGCAGCCCCGGGGAGGCCTGCTGAGAGACAGAACAAACTCAAATCAAATCAGGGACGGCGGGAAGTCGTCCCGGCCCGGCGCCCTCCGCCTCCTCTGCGCCCAGCTCCAGCGCCCCCCGCTGCCCCGCTCCCAGCCACGCAGCCCCGGGCGCTGTCCACTGTGCCGAGAGCAGACAGGGGCCCGGCCACACACAGCGTCCCGCCACTTTGCTGGGGCGCGGCGCGGCGGGCCAGGTTGGGGTTCGCGCACAGCGACAGCGGCGGCTCCCAGGCCCTCACCGTGTCTCCCAGGGCGCACTAATACAGCGCGGCGTCCCGCCGCTGTGCCCGGGCGAGGCGCAGGGCGCCACACTGGCGCTCTGCCGCCGTGAGCACGGGGGCCCGCGCCGCTTTTTCTCCGCCTCCCACACCCGTTGCTATCAGCTGCGGCCATCGGTGCGGGCGCTGCCGCGACCAGGAGGACGTTTGGCGCCCCTGCACGTTGGCGTGTGAGCAGGCGGGGATGGTGCGGGTGCCGGCGGCCTCGCTGGCCTCTGCCGACGGCTCCTGCTGCACCTGGGCTGCCTGCTGCCGCCGCCCCTGCCGAGAGAGAGAGAGGGGAGAAGAAAGTCACGTCAACAAGCGCTTGCCTGTCCCCAAGGGAGGGGTGGGCTGAAAGGAAGGCTGAAGAGAGGAAGGCTCGCAACGAGGAAAGGCTGGAGTGGGGTGGGCACAGTTGCCTCGGTAGGTGCAGGCAGCGCGGAGGAGCAAGGGAGACGTGAGAGCTGGCTGCTCGACAGCACGGCTGGGGAGAGGAGGTGCGCGAAGGAGCCGTTGGGCCAGAAGCGAGGCCCAACGCTTGGGCGGCCCCGAGGGCTGCGCAGCCCGCGGTGCTTCTCCCGGGCCACAGCCTCGGTCCCCCGCCGCCACCAGCCCCACGCTCCCACGAGCGCCGTGGTGAGCGCCGGCAGCCCGGCGAGCCGGCACGGCCGCATCGCAACGCCATGCCTCACCTCGCCTGGCATGGCCCCGCGTCATTTCGCCCTGCCACCCGCGCCGACTCTCTGCTGCGGTGCCGGCGCCTCCTCTCGGCTGCCGCCGCCGCCGCCGCCAGCTCGGTCCCCGGGGCTGCGCCCTGGCCCCGGCGCCACTCTCAGCCTCGGCCTCGGCCTCGGCCTCGGCCTCGGCCTCGGCCTCGTCCGCGCCGGGGCCAGGGCCGGAGGTGCGCCGGGGCCAGGGCGGCGGTGCGCTGCGGAGGGGAGGTGAGAGCGGCGGGAGCGGGGCGCTCACCCGGAGGTGGCGGCTGCGTGCCAGGCCCCGCGCTCCTGGGCTCGCGAACGAGCCCGGCGGCCGCGGCCATGGCCCGCACACAGGCTCAGGCGTGCCTTGCCTTGCCGTGCCGGGTGGAGAGGAGACAGCACGGCGGCGGTGGGCAGGGTCGCGGCAGGTGGCAGAGGCGGGGACGAGCACAAAGCGGAGCGCCACGAGCCGCGGTGGCGGTGGCGGGGGGGGGGGGGAGCCAGCGGTCGCAGAGCTCCTCAATCCCGGCAGCAGCCACGGCTTATGTGCGGCCGCACGGGAATAGCGCAGCCCAAAACGACACCAGCCCTTGCCAGGGGCCCGCAGGCGGCTGCTGCTGCCCGTGGAGCTGCGGCCGCCGGCCGAGAGGCCCGTGACAAGCTGGCAACAGCGGCCCCGGGAAAGGCGGCTGCGAGTGGCAGCGAGACGGAGCCGCCGCGCAGCTGCGGGGTTTCAACGGCGACCGGCCCGCAGCGCCCCTCCGCCTGCAGGAGGGTGCGCAGGGGGCTGCCCCGGCGCGGGCACCTTGGCCTCGAGCATCCTCGGCCTCCCTGAAAGTAGCAAAGGGGCAGGGGGAGAAGGGGCGGCGGGGCAGAGCAAAAGTGAAAGGCACCAACTTTGACAGTTGCGTACATTACTCGAGACCCAGGCTTTTGTGTGTATATGTCTATAGTTGTTTCCAAAAAAAGTTCTGACTGGGAATGCATTGTCTGTGAGGCTTGCCCGGGAAACAGAGAGTCTCTGGACTGTCCTTGTCGGCTTCCACTTGAGTCCCACGCAGCGCCTCAGCTCTTCGAGGCAGGCGTTAGCCGATGCAACGCGACCTGCAGCTCTCCTCGATAAAGGCAGGAAGACTCTCCTGCGGAAGGGCCGGCTGTGGGAGAAGAGCTGTTTACTGCAGAAGCAGCAAGAGGGAGAAGGTGAAGCGGCGCTAGGAGAGCTGCAGGCAGAGCAGCGACCGCTGGGCCTGTTGGCCTGTGCGGGGAGGCTCGCGACAGTGCAAGGAAGAGCGAGTGGCCCTACAGGCAGAGCGTTACAGAGACCAGAAAGGTCTGTAAACCAGAGGAAGTCACAGCAGTTTTGCTTCCAAACTGTTGTGGAAGCAGGAGGGACGGGAGCTGCGCTCCCCACATCTGGAAGCAGCTCTGCAGACCCCGAGGCTGTGGGGCTGGGTAGGACAGAGCCGCCGGGGCCGAGCAGCGCTTCCTGGAGGTCGGGGAGGGGGGGAGTTGGGGGGGGCCAGCAAATGCTGCCCGGCCCCCTCGCCTGCCGCGAGTTTCTGCCCCTCCCCACTGGGAGCTTCAGGCCCGGCGCTGCCCCACGCACCCAGCGGTGGCTGCGGCGCGCAGCCGCCTCCCTGCTGTGCCCCGAGCTCGCCGGATGCCCCCGCGGGGCTCGGAGCCGCGGCAGGGCTGCTGCTGCCGCTGCCCGAGCGCCCGCCCACCCGCCTTCCCGGCCGGCACCATGAGTGGGCCTCGGCCCCAGTGACACACCTGTCCCAGAGCCAGGCCCCAGAGAGGCGGCGCTTGGCGCCGGAGCCCGGAGCGCACTTCTGCCCTGGCAGCGCCGAGGCAAGGACAGCCTGGGCTTTTCTCGCCCTGGCACTGCCCCGGGCACACGCAGGCTGTCCAGCCAACCTCCTCCACCTGCCCGGAAAGGGCGAGTCCCGGCCAAGAGCCCTTCGCGCACCCAGAGCTCTCCCCACGGGGGCAGGCGTCTTCTGCCCACGCCTGGCACCCGTTCTCCCAGCTCGGATCAGGACGGAGGCGAGCCGCTGCTGCCAGCGCTCAGCCACACCCAGCAGAGCAGGCAGAGACACCTTGCGGCCGTTGCCCGCATGCCTTTCCCAAGGCAGCGGCGTGGGCGTGGGCGGAGAGGGCGGCACACTGTGCACCTGAGGAAGGAGGGGCTGCAGCTGCTCTTCAGGGTCCACTGTCTCTGGGCCTCTGGGCCCATGGCGTGGGAGAGTGCCAAGCTGCCCAGAGCAGAGACTTGCAGGCTAGCTGGTGCAGCTCCGCAGGAGGAGCAGACGGGGCAGGTGTCTTCTGCGGGCTTGCGCCTTGCACGTCACAAGAGCTGCTTGCATGATCTCCGGGGCAGGTGCTAACTCAGACAGGCCTGTGCTGGCAGGCACCCCCCATTGCTGTGGGCTGAGCTGTGCGCGCCAGCCTACGCTCCCTGCCCCACTTAACCCAGCCTCCATCCCCGGGGAACAGGCAGGGGAAAGGGCAGAAGCTGGGGCAGAAGCTACCACGGCACGGAACATAGCCCAGCATCTCTCCGCACCTCTGATGGCCCACCGACTGTTGAACTACTGCTGCGTTGTCAGGGCAATGAGTCGGAGAAGGCCCGAGCCCCAAGGCCGTGCAGCAGGCTGACTGGTGGCACTGTGCGGGTGCCTCTGTCAGCAGCCGACACTCTAGCAGAGGCCGTTGCTCTGCTGGCCGGCAGCCTCAGCAGGAGCACCTGCAACCCTGCCTGAGCTCTGAGCGCTACAGAAGCGGCTCTGTTCGCCAGGCTCCCCATTTCCCAGCAGGTGCTTGGCGTGCAGCTCCTCCTGCAGCCACAGAAGCCAAGGAGCCCAGGCCACAGCTCGTGCAAACAGCCAGCACGCGCTCCCAAAAGTCAGCCGGACAGAGGCCCCGCTCTCTCCTCCCTGTCTCCAAGCTCCCGCTCCAGGCTTCTGGCCATCTTTCCAGCCCAGCGTGTTCAGCTTCTCTTTCCCCCTGCACACCTGAGCTGCGCGTTTCCTCCCAGAGCTGCGAGCGCAGCCGGGCAGGCAACCTTGCCAGGCACTTCAGTCCTAGCCCAGTTCGCGGGCACCCAAAAGCGGCAGGCAGCTCCGCCACGCCAGACAAGTGTAGCCTGTGCACTGCAGTGCGCCGAGCAGCAGGCCGCAAAGGTTGCCAGCAACATGCACAGCGCGCGCAAAGGGGCGAACCTGAGCGACCTGGGCTTGGTAGCAGAACCCAAATGTGGAGCAAATGACCTCATGCGTGGGTCCCTCGTGGCGACCCGCACAGGCCCTCCATCCCACACCCACAGCTAGGGTCCAGCAGAGCAGCAGCTGCGCGGCTTCTGGGCCACTGGTGGAAATGAGCTGGGAGGGATGTGGCAGGTCGTCGCGCATCGTCGCGCATGGCAGGGTGCCCAAGGGGGCGTGCAGCCAAGGCGGGCAGGAGCTGGGCCCCTTCCGGCAAGCGGGGCCACAAGCAACACCACTGGAGTGACGCAGGCACGTGTCACCTGCCTGCGCTGGAGCCCTCTGCCACTCGAGCCGAGTCTGCCAACCACACCGACGTGTTCCTGCCCCGGAAGCCCTGGGCCAGTCACGCGAGCACTCAGAACAAGCCTCCGTGGGGGAACGGGCATGGCGTGAACGGGGAAATGACGAGGCAGCAATGCAGGAAACAAAAACACAGGCCGTCTCATTAGCGGGGATGGTCTGCATTGGAGATGAGCTTGTCAGGGGACGGTCACCTCTGCAAAGCGGGCCTCTGCGCCTGAGGCAGTGCAGGACCAGGAGAAAAGGCAGCCCGAGTCCTCCCTCTCTCACCCACTTCTCCCGCAGCCTCCTCCTTGGCAAGCAGGCGAGTCTGAAGCAATTTCTTGTTAGACCTCTGGCCTCAGCTGAAGGGAGAGATTACAGCGCTTGCGCTCCCCAAGCATCCATGCTCTGCTGCAGAGGCTGCAGAGGAGCAACTCCTGAGGCAACGCTGGGCTCAGGTGGGCACACGAGGCCCGGCCCCCTCCCCACTCCCCCCCGCCCCCCTCCGTGGACCAGGCAAGAGTGCCTTCACGAGCCTCCTGCCCATGTTTCAGGGCACAGCCCCCCCCTTCTGCAGCCTCATCCCGCCCAGCGTCATCGCTCCAGGCACTGGCCACCTTCTTGCCATGCCCAAAGACCAAGGCCTCACCTCTTCCCCCACCGACACCTGCAGCCCCGGCACTGGCAGGAGTTGCCTGGCCCCAAGCAGCTGCAGCTCCTCACGCCGCCCACGTGCCCCAGCAGCTCCCGCTCTCTCTACTTGTCCCCCGGGCAGTCCCAGGGCCTGAGCACCAGGACTGCCCTGGGAACATGCTGGCAGAAGGCAGTCACCACCCCAAACATAGGGCACACGCTGCAGTCTCTGCACTTGGCACTACGCAGCCCCGAGGAGCCCAGAGGCCTGCTGAGAGGCAGAAAAACCCAAAGCACATCTACGATGTCTGGAAGTCTTTTCCCAGAGGAGCCTGTCCTTCACCTCATCGCATGGCCTGCACCCTTACCCCACAGGGCAGTAGAAGGTGGCCTGTGCACGCCGGCTGGTGCAGGGATATTGGACAGGCAGCTCTGCCGGCACCGACGATGCAGGGCCGGGTGGCACAGAGCTGCTGGGGCACATCCTGGGCCTTTGCATGGCCCATTTCTCTCGCTTGCCTTTGTCGCGCCAAAAGAAAAGACACCTGCACTCATGGGGAAAAAGGGCTGCTCTTTGCTGGGAGCACAACTACGAGGTGAACTTGTAGCACGAGGCCAGCGAGGGGAGGTGCCAGAGGGCGAGCAGTTATGCTGCAGGCAGGGGCAGGTGCCAGGAATGCCCCCGGCTGCCTGGCACACTCAGGTGTCTTCGGCGTGCAGAGCACGGAGCATTTGGGAGCGTTCTTGGAGCTGTGCTAAAACAGAGTCGTCTCCCAGGGGAGGCCTCCACCTCTCCCACAGTCTCCGCAGCCTGCAGCATAGCGGCTGGCATTGGTCTCCTGACAGCTCCTGTGTTTGCATGGCATCCAGGATCAGGACGGTCTGAGCAGCCAGGCAGCGGATCGAGGGCCTGCCGTCCTCTAGCACCTCTTGGAGGACTGAGACAGACAGAAACAGAGCAGACGTCAAGGCCAGGGAGCTGCAGAGAGCCCCAGCCTGCCCTGCCCACAGGGCTGCCCCCACCCTGCTCTTGTTTGGGCCAAGCGGGAGCAGGGGCATCCGCTGGAAATCACTGCTCACAAAGGCCCAAACTCCCCCACAATACCCCACAATGTCTGCCTTCCAGGCGGGGAGTCAGAGCGCTCCTCGCCTGAGGCAGGCCAGGCAAGGCGAGCGCAGCTCCCAGCTCTTTCCTCACCCCGCTCCAGCCCCGCATGACCCAGCGCTGCCCTCACTCACAAGTGCGGATGGCGGCGACTTTCTCTGAGCTCCTGTTCCTCATGTGCTGTGCGGCGAGCCCTAGGCACACACGGCCCATCACACCTCGTGGCCCCAGCAGCACAGCTCCCATCCAGCCCTGACACTCTGGCCACGTGCCCTCCTCCCCTTGGGCAGGGCTGGGCCCGCTGTGGTCCCTGAGGCGCAGCACCCATGCAGGGCCTGGGGGGCTGAATGAGGCTCCCACCAGCCCCCAACATTGCCAGCCCTGCCTCGGCGGCCATCACTCCCAGCGCGACCAAGGAACTCTGGGACAGAGAGGGGTCCCGCGCGTTGTGGCTCACCTATGAACCTCACGGCCAACTCCTGCAAGGCTGCCTGCGGGCTCTCCAGGTACGGCAGGCTCTGGCAGAGGTACTCTTCTGCCCTGCTCCTGTCCTGCCCCAGCTGGAGAGAGCACAAGGCCACACGGTTGAGGCAGACCCTCGCCGGGCAGCCCAGCCACTGCCTCCTGCCAGGGCCAACCTTCCCCTTCCTCCCTCCAGGACACTCAGCGCCCCCTGACAGGAGCCGTGGGATGCTAAGCTTCAGGGGCAGCAGAGGGCAAAGGGTGGCCTGGCGGTGCTGAGAACCTCCGCACCCTGCTGCCAAGGCCCAGCCAGGCCTGGAGCCCCCGCAGCATCCTGCGGCTCCATGCGGGCAAAGGGCATCGCACCAGAGCCCCTCTGGGCCTGGGGGCCAGCGGAAAGGGAGCATGCGTGCAGCTCCGGCCTGCGGGCTTGGGAGGCAGGGCTGCAGCAGTGCGGGAAGGGCACAGGCACCCCATGCATGGGCCTCTGACCTCCTCCAGCTGGCTCCCAGGGGCTCTGCGGTTGTCCTTACCAGGCACTCGCCAATCCTCAGCCACTTCTCTTGCCTCCACCTCCTCGGGAACCAGGTGAGCCTGAAGCCCTTTCTGCTGCTGCTCCTCCTCCTGCTCCTCCAGCACGTCTCAGCTGATTCCTGCTCCTCTGTGCTACGCTGGGTCTTGGGGCTGCTTGGGAGGGGGAAAGAGGCAAGAAGTTGTGGCCTGGAGAGGGGCTGGTGCTTGCCTGGGGGGTGTTCTGGGCTCTGGGCTGGGCAGGAGCCTCCTTTGCCCTGGCTGCTCTTGGCAGGGCCCTTGGCGTCCAGGCAAAGCAGAAGGCCGTGCTTTGGGCTGCACAGCCTCCAGCTCCCGGCCCACCAGCTGCCTTGACTCCCTCGTGGCAGGGTCACAGGGAGTGCTCCTCTCGCGCCCCGCCCGCCCCGTCCTCTGCCTGCTTCCTCCCTGCCCTCTCTTCCAGGCGCACCTCCCGCCCTCAGACATGTCCTGCTACAACCCCTGCCTGCCGCGCCAGCCCTGCGGCCCGACCCCGCTGGCCAACAGCTGCAACGAGTCCTGTGTCAGGCAGTGCCAGGACTCCACTGTTGTCATCCAGCCTTCTCCTGTGGTGGTGACCCTGCCCGGCCCCATCCTCAGCTCCTTCCCGCAGAACACCGCCGTCGGATCCACCACCTCCGCTGCCGTTGGCAGCATCCTCAGCTCCCAGGGAGTCCCCATCTCCTCCGGGGGCTTCAGCCTCTCTGGCATCGGCAGCCGCTACTGCGGCACGACGTGCCTCCCCTGCTAAAGCCGCTGGCGACGGCCCCAGAGCACCACCTCCAGCAACCCAGAAGATGATGCCGGAATGAGGACGGAGCTCCTGGCCAGCGGATGCGGGTGGGGGGGCTGAGCAATACTGGCTGCCCCTGCAAAGCAAGGCCGGAAGGGGCCAGCCGGGGCGCCCTGCCCGCATGGCCCATCACTGCCTTTCCCTTCTCCCGCTCTCTCCTTTCCCTCCCGTGTCCTTGTTGTCTTCTGCCGCCCTGGGCCACGAGGCTCCCAAAGCCCGCCTAGGTGGGAACTGCTCACCCCTCTCTCCCAAGGGGCAGCTGCAGATTCTGGGCTGACCCTCGTGCTCCCTGCACCGGGGCCTCCACTCGGAGCAAGCTCGGTTTTTCCCCTCCAGCGACTCTAATATTAAAGTCTTCTGCATGCCAGCCTGGGTCTCCACGTGGTGCTTGCCTCTGCGGGGGCTCTTCCAAGGTGGCCTGCGAGAAAGGCAGTGCTCGGGGGGAACTGGGGGGGCTTGGGGCCACTTGAGGACCCTTCACCGTTCCCAGGGGAAGCGCAGGGTGGACACACTGCAGCAGTGGCCTTTTAGGCACTCTCCCGTGGAGCTCCGGAGGCCATCCCCGGCTCCTCCAGAGCCCACAGCCATCCAGCCCTGCCTTGCCGTGCCTCTGCCCAGAAACGCCCTCTCGGCCGCCGTGCTCCTCCTTCGGACCGGGGAGCCTGACCGCTGCTGACCTCAAGCAAAGAGCCCCGACTGCGGCTGCGGGAGGCCCTGGGAGGGCAGCAGCCCCACGAGCTCTTGGGGCAGGGAGTTCCTCTTGCTCTTGCTCTGGACGGAGCAGTGCTGGGGGAGGAGGCTCAGACAGAAGGTGGCTCCCCAAGGACAGCAGGAGTGTGGATGGGAGGGAATAGGCTTGCGGGCAGCGCATGTCCTCCTCCTCCTCCTCCCGTCGATGCCCTGCGTTTCCTGGGGAAAAGTTTCTGGGGAGAGGGGAGCCGGCAGGGACTCGGGGCAAGAGGAGAGGCAGGGGGTGCTGTCCCAGGGTCCCAAGGGCAGCCAGGAGCGCCCCCAAGCAGTGCTGTCCCCAGCAGGAAGGCTGGAGAGAGGCTTACAGCTGCGGAAAGGGCAGTGCGGAACTGCTGCAAGACGCGGCTGGGCAGGATGATGCACGACCGCCTCAGAGCCGTGACCGGCGGCTGTCTGGGGAGAGGAGACGCGACCAGCACTCTGCCCCCACACATCTTCCAGCCCCTCTCAAGCAACAGCCCCAAAACAAGGCCACAAAAAGGTGCTCTTGGGGAAACCCCTTCAGGACAGCTGCGACTGGCGACAGCGGTGCCTGGCACCAAGGACTCTCAACAGCATCCGGGGCTGCATTAACAGCAGCACAGCCAGTAAGTAGTTGGAGCGGAGTGATCATCCGCCTCTGCTCGGCGCTCGTTCAACCGCAGGAAGAAAGCTGCGTCCAGTTCTGGGCTCTCTAACGCAAGAACGACACGGACCAACTGGAGCGAGTCCAGCAGGGGGGCTGCCAGGACGGTCAGGGGGCTGGAGCACTTGGCCTGTGAGGAGAGGAGGGCCATTCTGAGGGAATGGGGCGTGCTGAGCCTGCAGAAGAAAAGGCTGTGCTGGGGGGACCTAACGGCAGCTCTCCAGTAGCTACGGGGAGGTCACGCGCAAGACAGAGCCAGGCTCTGCCCTGGGCTGCGTGGTTGGAGTACAGCAGACACGGGGCACAGGCTGGAAGGAGAGAGGTTCAGACTACATACGAGGAAAGCACTTTTCAGCCCGAGGACAGTCAAGCGGCAGAACAAGTCGCCCAGTGAGGCCGCGCACTCGCCAGCCTTGGGCGTTTGCCATACCGGCGCACATAAAGCCCTGAGTAGCCTCGTCTGACCTCATGGCTGACCCGCCTTGGATCCGGAGGTTGGACCAGACGACTCCAGAGGTGCCTTCCGACCTGAAGTATCCTTCGAGCCTTTGGTCCTCGGCCCTCCGTTGGGTAGACCTCCCCACCAGGGCCAGCAACAGCCTTGGGGGTGACACCGAGGGAGGGTGGGGCCGGCCGGGCGGCCGGCCTCACAGGCCTCCGCTTCCTGGGCACAGAGACGGGCAGTGTCGGGAGTTCTCCTGCCTACCCTCTGGACGGGGAGCAAGGGTTGCAGACGGCATCTCCGTGCCGCCTGGGAGACCACATGACCCATGCTGCTACGGTTGGAAGCTGCTGGGACAGTGTTTTGCCAAAGCTTCTGTGCCAGTATTTTCCCTTATTGCTCTCACGCTGCTGTTCTGTTGTTTTCTTGCTGTCTTGTCTTCTGGCCTTGCCCCTGTAACCCCTGCTGCTGCTGTTACAACAGGGTCTCATGGCTTCTCATGGCAGCTTCCCCGCCACAGAGACTGGCAGTGGCCAGAAGCAACGCTGACTGCGCTGGGCAGGGAAAGAAAGGGTTGCAGAAAACAGCTCCGCGCTGGCCGGCAGTCGTCCCTGCCAAGCAGGCGGCATGTGTGCTCACGGCATTAGGGCTTTGCGGCATTAGGGCTTGGGCACACCTCCCCTCCCATGCTCCAAAGCCCTCCTCAGTTCGGAGCACAGCCCTCAACCACCGGGGAGGCAAGCAAGCCTCCCCCCCGCTCCCACCCCAGCCCCGCAGGCTTGGGCAGGGCACTCGAGCCTTCCCAACAACCCTCCCAAAGCAAGGGGCACTGCTGGCAGGACCCTAGTGAGGGCTGGCCGGACCCTGCCACATGCCTGGCGATGCTCAGGGAGGGGATGTGCTCAGAAGGGCCCTGGCTATGAAAGCATCGCGGACTACATCCAGGAGTCCTCGCAGCCTCACTGCACGAACCAAGGACTTCCCTGCCCTGGAGACGTGGAGGCAGCTGGGACGCGTCCCAGAAGCGTACGGGGATGCCTTCAGTGGGTGTGCTTGCTCGGGTAGACTCCCCCAGCCCTCAGGGAAGAGCACAGCCTGCCCACAGAGCTCCCTTTGCCTTCCTGAGAGAGGAGCTGTGCTCAGCCATGTGCCGTGACACAGGGGCCAACCCGCCGCCAGCCGCAGCCAACTTTGGGAGGGCCATGTGTCACCCTTCTGGCCCGAGGCCGAGCCAGAAGGCTGTGCCAAGTCTGCAGCCCTGCACCCCACGCAGGGCTGAATTCCCCTCCCGCCCGCGCAGCTCCAGCGCTGCCCTGGGGAAACCTCTTCTGAGCACCACGCTCCTCGCGGGCACAGCCCCGCCGAGCCCCAATGGCCGTGGCCCTCCAGCCTGACCTTGCTGCTGCTCCCACAGCTCAGGCACCTCGCAGGACGCTCAGGGCCTTGTGGAAAAGGGGCCAGGGTCCGGTGTGCTGCTGCACAGAGCGAGCTGCTCCACAGAGCGGCTTGTACTCAGGCATGGGAGCTTGCAGTGCCCGGCCCCTTCTTGTAAAGGGAGTCACAAGCAAGCCCACCAAAGGGCCCTAGGCTGACATGCCCTCTCTGCACGGGACCCCTCCAGCACTTGGGCCTTGACTTCGGCCCATCCTGACATGTTCCTGCCCCGGAAATCCTTGGGCCTCTCCGGCCAGCACTTGAAAGGAGCCTCTGTGGAAGAAAGGGCATGCCAGCAACGAGGAAATGAAAAGGCAACGTTGAAGGGACAACAAACACAACCCGTGCCATGAGCTAGGCTCTTTTGCATTTGGAGATGAGTCTGCTGGAAAATTATGGCCCACGTACAGGGTGACTCTGGGCCTGGGGCCGTGCAGGAGCACTATAAAAGCCAGCCAGCCTCCCCACTCTCTCAGCCACTTCTCTTGCCTCCACCTCCTTGGGAACCAGGTGAGCCTGAAGCCCTTTCTGCTGCTGCTCCTCCTCCTGCTCCTCCAGCACGTCTCAGCTGATTCCTGCTCCTCTGTGCTACGCTGGGTCTTGGGGCTGCTTGGGAGGGGGAAAGAGGCAAGGAGTTCTGGCCTGGAGAGGGGCTGGTGCTTGCCTGAGGGGTGTTCTGGGCTCTGGGCTGGGCAGGAGCCTCCTTTGCCCTGGCTGCTCTTGGCAGGGCCCTTGGCGTCCAGGCAAAGCAGAAGGCCGTGCTTTGGGCTGCACAGCCTCCAGCTCCCGGCCCACCAGCGGCCTTGACTCCCTCGTGGCAGGGTCACAGGGAGTGCTCCTCTCGCGCCCCGCCCGCCCCATCCTCTGCCTGCTTCCTCCCTGCCCTCTCTTCCAGGCGCACCTCCCGCCCTCAGACATGTCCTGCTACAACCCCTGCCTGCCGCGCCAGCCCTGCGGCCCGACCCCGCTGGCCAACAGCTGCAACGAGCCCTGTGTCAGGCAGTGCCAGGACTCCACCGTTGTCATCCAGCCTTCTCCTGTGGTGGTGACCCTGCCCGGCCCCATCCTCAGCTCCTTCCCGCAGAACACCGCCGTCGGATCCACCACCTCCGCTGCCGTTGGCAGCATCCTCAGCTCCCAGGGAGTCCCCATCTCCTCCGGGGGCTTCAGCCTCTCTGGCATCGGCAGCCGCTACTGCGGCACGACGTGCCTCCCCTGCTAAAGCCGCTGGCGACGGCCCCAGAGCACCACCTCCAGCAACCCAGAAGATGATGCCGGAATGAGGACGGAGCTCCTGGCCAGCGGATGCGGGTGGGGGGGCTGAGCAATACTGGCTGCCCCTGCAAAGCAAGGCCGGAAGGGGCCAGCCGGGGCGCCCTGCCCGCATGGCCCATCACTGCCTTTCCCTTCTCCCGCTCTCTCCTTTCCCTCCCGTGTCCTTGTTGTCTTCTGCCGCCCTGGGCCACGAGGCTCCCAAAGCCCGCCTAGGCGGGAACTGCTCACCCCTCTCTCCCAAGGGGCAGCTGCAGATTCTGGGCTGACCCTCGTGCTCCCTGCACCGGGGCCTCCACTCGGAGCAAGCTCGGTTTTTCCCCTCCAGCGACTCTAATATTAAAGTCTTCTGCATGCCAGCCTGGGTCTCCACGTGGTGCTTGCCTCTGCGGGGGCTCTTCCAAGGTGGCCTGCGAGAAAGGCAGTGCTCGGGGGGAACTGGGGGGGCTTGGGGCCACTTGAGGACCCTTCACCGTTCCCAGGGGAAGCGCAGGGTGGACACACTGCAGCAGTGGCCTTTTAGGCACTCTCCCGTGGAGCTCCGGAGGCCATCCCCGGCTCCTCCAGAGCCCACAGCCATCCAGCCCTGCCTTGCCGTGCCTCTGCCCAGAAACGCCCTCTCGGCCGCCGTGCACCTCCTTCGGACCGGGGAGCCTGACCGCTGCTGACCTCAAGCGAAGAGCCCCGACTGCGGCTGCGGGAGGCCCTGGGAGGGCAGCAGCCCCACGAGCTCTTGGGGCAGGGAGTTCCTCTTGCTCTTGCTCTGGACGGAGCAGTGCTGGGGGAGGAGGCTCAGACAGAAGGTGGCTCCCCAAAGACAGCAGGAGTGTGGATGGGAGGGAATAGGCTTGCGGGCAGCGCATGTCCTCCTCCTCCTCCTCCCGTCGATGCCCTGCGTTTCCTGGGGAAAGTTTCTGGGGAGAGGGAAGCCGGCAGGGACTCGGGGCAAGAGCAGAGGCAGGGGGTGCTGTCCCAGGGTCCCAAGGGCAGCCAGGAGCGCCCCCAAGCAGTGCTGTCCCCAGCAGGAAGGCTGGAGAGAGGCTTACAGCTGCGGAAAGGGCAGTGCGGAACTGCTGCAAGACGCGGCTGGGCAGGATGATGCACGACCGCCTCAGAGCCGTGACCGGCGGCTGTCTGGGGAGAGGAGACGCGACCAGCACTCTGCCCCCACACATCTTCCAGCCCCTCTCAAGCAACAGCCCCAAAACAAGGCCACAAAAAGGTGCTCTTGGGGAAACCCCTTCAGGACAGCTGCGACTGGCGACAGCGGTGCCTGGCACCAAGGACTCTCAACAGCATCCGGGGCTGCATTAACAGCAGCACAGCCAGTAAGTAGTTGGAGCGGAGTGATCATCCGCCTCTGCTCGGCGCTCGTTCAACCGCAGGAAGAAAGCTGCGTCCAGTTCTGGGCTCTCTAACGCAAGAACGACACGGACCAACTGGAGCGAGTCCAGCGGGGGGCTGCCAGGACGGTCAGGGGGCTGGAGCACTTGGCCTGTGAGGAGAGGAGGGCCATTCTGAGGGAATGGGGCGTGCTGAGCCTGCAGAAGAAAAGGCTGTGCTGGGGGGACCTAACGGCAGCTCTCCAGTAGCTACGGGGAGGTCACGCGCAAGACAGAGCCAGGCTCTGCCCTGGGCTGCGTGGTTGGAGTACAGCAGACACGGGGCACAGGCTGGAAGGAGAGAGGTTCAGACTACATACGAGGAAAGCACTTTTCAGCCCGAGGACAGTCAAGCGGCAGAACAAGTCGCCCAGTGAGGCCGCGCACTCGCCAGCCTTGGGCGTTTGCCATACCGGCGCACATAAAGCCCTGAGTAGCCTCGTCTGACCTCATGGCTGACCCGCCTTGGATCAGGAGGTTGGACCAGACGACTCCAGAGGTGCCTTCCGACCTGAAGTATCCTTCGAGCCTTTGGTCCTCGGCCCTCCGTTGGGTAGACCTCCCCACCAGGGCCAGCAACAGCCTTGGGGGTGACACTGAGGGAGGGTGGGGCCGGCCGGGCGGCCGGCCTCACAGGCCTCCGCTTCCTGGGCACAGAGACGGGCAGTGTCGGGAGTTCTCCTGCCTACCCTCTGGACGGGGAGCAAGGGTTGCAGACGGCATCTCCGTGCCGCCTGGGAGACCACATGACCCATGCTGCTACGGTTGGAAGCTGCTGGGACAGTGTTTTGCCAAAGCTTCTGTGCCAGTATTTTCCCTTATTGCTCTCACGCTGCTGTTCTGTTGTTTTCTTGCTGTCTTGTCTTCTGGCCTTGCCCCTGTAACCCCTGCTGCTGCTGTTACAACAGGGTCTCATGGCTTCTCATGGCAGCTTCCCCGCCACAGAGACTGGCAGTGGCCAGAAGCAACGCTGACTGCGCTGGGCAGGGAAAGAAAGGGTTGCAGAAAACAGCTCCGCGCTGGCCGGCAGTCGTCCCTGCCAAGCAGGCGGCATGTGTGCTCGCGGCATTAGGGCTTTGCGGCATTAGGGCTTGGGCACACCTCCCCTCCCATGCTCCAAAGCCCTCCTCAGTTCGGAGCACAGCCCTCAACCACCGGGGAGGCAAGCAAGCCTCCCCCCCGCTCCCACCCCAGCCCCGCAGGCTTGGGCAGGGCACTCGAGCCTTCCCAACAACCCTCCCAAAGCAAGGGGCACTGCTGGCAGGACCCTAGTGAGGGCTGGCCGGACCCTGCCACATGCCTGGCGATGCTCAGGGAGGGGATGTGCTCAGAAGGGCCCTGGCTATGAAAGCATCGCGGACTACATCCAGGAGTCCTCGCAGCCTCACTGCACGAACCAAGGACTTCCCTGCCCTGGAGACGTGGAGGCAGCTGGGACGCGTCCCAGAAGCGTACGGGGATGCCTTCAGTGGGTGTGCTTGCTCGGGTAGACTCCCCCAGCCCTCAGGGAAGAGCACAGCCTGCCCACAGAGCTCCCTTTGCCTTCCTGAGAGAGGAGCTGTGCTCAGCCATGTGCCGTGACACAGGGGCCAACCCGCCGCCAGCCGCAGCCAACTTTGGGAGGGCCATGTGTCACCCTTCTGGCCCGAGGCCGAGCCAGAAGGCTGTGCCAAGTCTGCAGCCCTGCACCCCACGCAGGGCTGAATTCCCCTCCCGCCCGCGCAGCTCCAGCGCTGCCCTGGGGAAACCTCTTCTGAGCACCACGCTCCTCGCGGGCACAGCTCCGCCGAGCCCCAATGGCCGTGGCCCTCCAGCCTGACCTTGCTGCTGCTCCCACAGCTCAGGCACCTCGCAGGACGCTCAGGGCCTTGTGGAAAAGGGGCCAGGGTCCGGTGTGCTGCTGCACAGAGCGAGCTGCTCCACAGAGCGGCTTGTACTCAGGCATGGGAGCTTGCAGTGCCCGGCCCCTTCTTGTAAAGGGAGTCACAAGCAAGCCCACCAAAGGGCCCTAGGCTGACATGCCCTCTCTGCACGGGACCCCTCCAGCACTTGGGCCTTGACTTCGGCCCATCCTGACATGTTCCTGCCCCGGAAATCCTTGGGCCTCTCCGGCCAGCACTTGAAAGGAGCCTCTGTGGAAGAAAGGGCATGCCAGCAACGAGGAAATGAAAAGGCAACGTTGAAGGGACAACAAACACAACCCGTGCCATGAGCTAGGCTCTTTTGCATTTGGAGATGAGTCTGCTGGAAAATTATGGCCCACGTACAGGGTGACTCTGGGCCTGGGGCCGTGCAGGAGCACTATAAAAGCCAGCCAGCCTCCCCACTCTCTCAGCCACTTCTCTTGCCTCCACCTCCTCGGGAACCAGGTGAGCCTGAAGCCCTTTCTGCTGCTGCTCCTCCTCCTGCTCCTCCAGCACGTCTCAGCTGATTCCTGCTCCTCTGTGCTACGCTGGGTCTTGGGGCTGCTTGGGAGGGGGAAAGAGGCGAGGAGTTCTGGCCTGGAGAGGGGCTGGTGCTTGCCTGAGGGGTGTTCTGGGCTCTGGGCTGGGCAGGAGCCTCCTTTGCCCTGGCTGCTCTTGGCAGGGCCCTTGGCGTCCAGGCAAAGCAGAAGGCCGTGCTTTGGGCTGCACAGCCTCCAGCTCCCGGCCCACCAGCGGCCTTGACTCCCTCGTGGCAGGGTCACAGGGAGTGCTCCTCTCGCGCCCCGCCCGCCCCATCCTCTGCCTGCTTCCTCCCTGCCCTCTCTTCCAGGCGCACCTCCCGCCCTCAGACATGTCCTGCTACAACCCCTGCCTGCCGCGCCAGCCCTGCGGCCCGACCCCGCTGGCCAACAGCTGCAACGAGCCCTGTGTCAGGCAGTGCCAGGACTCCACCGTTGTCATCCAGCCTTCTCCTGTGGTGGTGACCCTGCCCGGCCCCATCCTCAGCTCCTTCCCGCAGAACACCGCCGTCGGATCCACCACCTCCGCTGCCGTTGGCAGCATCCTCAGCTCCCAGGGAGTCCCCATCTCCTCCGGGGGCTTCAGCCTCTCTGGCATCGGCAGCCGCTACTGCGGCACGACGTGCCTCCCCTGCTAAAGCCGCTGGCGACGGCCCCAGAGCACCACCTCCAGCAACCCAGAAGATGATGCCGGAATGAGGACGGAGCTCCTGGCCAGCGGATGCGGGTGGGGGGGCTGAGCAATACTGGCTGCCCCTGCAAAGCAAGGCCGGAAGGGGCCAGCCGGGGCGCCCTGCCCGCATGGCCCATCACTGCCTTTCCCTTCTCCCGCTCTCTCCTTTCCCTCCCGTGTCCTTGTTGTCTTCTGCCGCCCTGGGCCACGAGGCTCCCAAAGCCCGCCTAGGCGGGAACTGCTCACCCCTCTCTCCCAAGGGGCAGCTGCAGATTCTGGGCTGACCCTCGTGCTCCCTGCACCGGGGCCTCCACTCGGAGCAAGCTCGGTTTTGCCCCTCCAGCGACTCTAATATTAAAGTCTTCTGCATGCCAGCCTGGGTCTCCACGTGGTGCTTGCCTCTGCGGGGGCTCTTCCAAGGTGGCCTGCGAGAAAGGCAGTGCTCGGGGGGAACTGGGGGGGCTTGGGGCCACTTGAGGACCCTTCACCGTTCCCAGGGGAAGCGCAGGGTGGACACACTGCAGCAGTGGCCTTTTAGGCACTCTCCCGTGGAGCTCCGGAGGCCATCCCCGGCTCCTCCAGAGCCCACAGCCATCCAGCCCTGCCTTGCCGTGCCTCTGCCCAGAAACGCCCTCTCGGCCGCCGTGCACCTCCTTCGGACCGGGGAGCCTGACCGCTGCTGACCTCAAGCAAAGAGCCCCGACTGCGGCTGCGGGAGGCCCTGGGAGGGCAGCAGCCCCACGAGCTCTTGGGGCAGGGAGTTCCTCTTGCTCTTGCTCTGGACGGAGCAGTGCTGGGGGAGGAGGCTCAGACAGAAGGTGGCTCCCCAAGGACAGCAGGAGTGTGGATGGGAGGGAATAGGCTTGCGGGCAGCGCATGTCCTCCTCCTCCTCCTCCCGTCGATGCCCTGCGTTTCCTGGGGAAAGTTTCTGGGGAGAGGGAAGCCGGCAGGGACTCGGGGCAAGAGCAGAGGCAGGGGGTGCTGTCCCAGGGTCCCAAGGGCAGCCAGGAGCGCCCCCAAGCAGTGCTGTCCCCAGCAGGAAGGCTGGAGAGAGGCTTACAGCTGCGGAAAGGGCAGTGCGGAACTGCTGCAAGACGCGGCTGGGCAGGATGATGCACGACCGCCTCAGAGCCGTGACCGGCGGCTGTCTGGGGAGAGGAGACGCGACCAGCACTCTGCCCCCACACATCTTCCAGCCCCTCTCAAGCAACAGCCCCAAAACAAGGCCACAAAAAGGTGCTCTTGGGGAAACCCCTTCAGGACAGCTGCGACTGGCGACAGCGGTGCCTGGCACCAAGGACTCTCAACAGCATCCGGGGCTGCATTAACAGCAGCACAGCCAGTAAGTAGTTGGAGCGGAGTGATCATCCGCCTCTGCTCGGCGCTCGTTCAACCGCAGGAAGAAAGCTGCGTCCAGTTCTGGGCTCTCTAACGCAAGAACGACACGGACCAACTGGAGCGAGTCCAGCGGGGGGCTGCCAGGACGGTCAGGGGGCTGGAGCACTTGGCCTGTGAGGAGAGGAGGGCCATTCTGAGGGAATGGGGCGTGCTGAGCCTGCAGAAGAAAAGGCTGTGCTGGGGGGACCTAACGGCAGCTCTCCAGTAGCTACGGGGAGGTCACGCGCAAGACAGAGCCAGGCTCTGCCCTGGGCTGCGTGGTTGGAGTACAGCAGACACGGGGCACAGGCTGGAAGGAGAGAGGTTCAGACTACATACGAGGAAAGCACTTTTCAGCCCGAGGACAGTCAAGCGGCAGAACAAGTCGCCCAGTGAGGCCGCGCACTCGCCAGCCTTGGGCGTTTGCCATACCGGCGCACATAAAGCCCTGAGTAGCCTCGTCTGACCTCATGGCTGACCCGCCTTGGATCAGGAGGTTGGACCAGACGACTCCAGAGGTGCCTTCCGACCTGAAGTATCCTTCGAGCCTTTGGTCCTCGGCCCTCCGTTGGGTAGACCTCCCCACCAGGGCCAGCAACAGCCTTGGGGGTGACACTGAGGGAGGGTGGGGCCGGCCGGGCGGCCGGCCTCACAGGCCTCCGCTTCCTGGGCACAGAGACGGGCAGTGTCGGGAGTTCTCCTGCCTACCCTCTGGACGGGGAGCAAGGGTTGCAGACGGCATCTCCGTGCCGCCTGGGAGACCACATGACCCATGCTGCTACGGTTGGAAGCTGCTGGGACAGTGTTTTGCCAAAGCTTCTGTGCCAGTATTTTCCCTTATTGCTCTCACGCTGCTGTTCTGTTGTTTTCTTGCTGTCTTGTCTTCTGGCCTTGCCCCTGTAACCCCTGCTGCTGCTGTTACAACAGGGTCTCATGGCTTCTCATGGCAGCTTCCCCGCCACAGAGACTGGCAGTGGCCAGAAGCAACGCTGACTGCGCTGGGCAGGGAAAGAAAGGGTTGCAGAAAACAGCTCCGCGCTGGCCGGCAGTCGTCCCTGCCAAGCAGGCGGCATGTGTGCTCACGGCATTAGGGCTTTGCGGCATTAGGGCTTGGGCACACCTCCCCTCCCATGCTCCAAAGCCCTCCTCAGTTCGGAGCACAGCCCTCAACCACCGGGGAGGCAAGCAAGCCTCCCCCCCGCTCCCACCCCAGCCCCGCAGGCTTGGGCAGGGCACTCGAGCCTTCCCAACAACCCTCCCAAAGCAAGGGGCACTGCTGGCAGGACCCTAGTGAGGGCTGGCCGGACCCTGCCACATGCCTGGCGATGCTCAGGGAGGGGATGTGCTCAGAAGGGCCCTGGCTATGAAAGCATCGCGGACTACATCCAGGAGTCCTCGCAGCCTCACTGCACGAACCAAGGACTTCCCTGCCCTGGAGACGTGGAGGCAGCTGGGACGCGTCCCAGAAGCGTACGGGGATGCCTTCAGTGGGTGTGCTTGCTCGGGTAGACTCCCCCAGCCCTCAGGGAAGAGCACAGCCTGCCCACAGAGCTCCCTTTGCCTTCCTGAGAGAGGAGCTGTGCTCAGCCATGTGCCGTGACACAGGGGCCAACCCGCCGCCAGCCGCAGCCAACTTTGGGAGGGCCATGTGTCACCCTTCTGGCCCGAGGCCGAGCCAGAAGGCTGTGCCAAGTCTGCAGCCCTGCACCCCACGCAGGGCTGAATTCCCCTCCCGCCCGCGCAGCTCCAGCGCTGCCCTGGGGAAACCTCTTCTGAGCACCACGCTCCTCGCGGGCACAGCTCCGCCGAGCCCCAATGGCCGTGGCCCTCCAGCCTGACCTTGCTGCTGCTCCCACAGCTCAGGCACCTCGCAGGACGCTCAGGGCCTTGTGGAAAAGGGGCCAGGGTCCGGTGTGCTGCTGCACAGAGCGAGCTGCTCCACAGAGCGGCTTGTACTCAGGCATGGGAGCTTGCAGTGCCCGGCCCCTTCTTGTAAAGGGAGTCACAAGCAAGCCCACCAAAGGGCCCTAGGCTGACATGCCCTCTCTGCACGGGACCCCTCCAGCACTTGGGCCTTGACTTCGGCCCATCCTGACATGTTCCTGCCCCGGAAATCCTTGGGCCTCTCCGGCCAGCACTTGAAAGGAGCCTCTGTGGAAGAAAGGGCATGCCAGCAACGAGGAAATGAAAAGGCAACGTTGAAGGGACAACAAACACAACCCGTGCCATGAGCTAGGCTCTTTTGCATTTGGAGATGAGTCTGCTGGAAAATTATGGCCCACGTACAGGGTGACTCTGGGCCTGGGGCCGTGCAGGAGCACTATAAAAGCCAGCCAGCCTCCCCACTCTCTCAGCCACTTCTCTTGCCTCCACCTCCTCGGGAACCAGGTGAGCCTGAAGCCCTTTCTGCTGCTGCTCCTCCTCCTGCTCCTCCAGCACGTCTCAGCTGATTCCTGCTCCTCTGTGCTACGCTGGGTCTTGGGGCTGCTTGGGAGGGGGAAAGAGGCGAGGAGTTCTGGCCTGGAGAGGGGCTGGTGCTTGCCTGAGGGGTGTTCTGGGCTCTGGGCTGGGCAGGAGCCTCCTTTGCCCTGGCTGCTCTTGGCAGGGCCCTTGGCGTCCAGGCAAAGCAGAAGGCCGTGCTTTGGGCTGCACAGCCTCCAGCTCCCGGCCCACCAGCGGCCTTGACTCCCTCGTGGCAGGGTCACAGGGAGTGCTCCTCTCGCGCCCCGCCCGCCCCATCCTCTGCCTGCTTCCTCCCTGCCCTCTCTTCCAGGCGCACCTCCCGCCCTCAGACATGTCCTGCTACAACCCCTGCCTGCCGCGCCAGCCCTGCGGCCCGACCCCGCTGGCCAACAGCTGCAACGAGCCCTGTGTCAGGCAGTGCCAGGACTCCACCGTTGTCATCCAGCCTTCTCCTGTGGTGGTGACCCTGCCCGGCCCCATCCTCAGCTCCTTCCCGCAGAACACCGCCGTCGGATCCACCACCTCCGCTGCCGTTGGCAGCATCCTCAGCTCCCAGGGAGTCCCCATCTCCTCCGGGGGCTTCAGCCTCTCTGGCATCGGCAGCCGCTACTGCAGCACGACGTGCCTCCCCTGCTAAAGCCGCTGGCGACGGCCCCAGAGCACCACCTCCAGCAACCCAGAAGATGATGCCGGAATGAGGACGGAGCTCCTGGCCAGCGGATGCGGGTGGGGGGGCTGAGCAATACTGGCTGCCCCTGCAAAGCAAGGCCGGAAGGGGCCAGCCGGGGCGCCCTGCCCGCATGGCCCATCACTGCCTTTCCCTTCTCCCGCTCTCTCCTTTCCCTCCCGTGTCCTTGTTGTCTTCTGCCGCCCTGGGCCACGAGGCTCCCAAAGCCCGCCTAGGCGGGAACTGCTCACCCCTCTCTCCCAAGGGGCAGCTGCAGATTCTGGGCTGACCCTCGTGCTCCCTGCACCGGGGCCTCCACTCGGAGCAAGCTCGGTTTTGCCCCTCCAGCGACTCTAATATTAAAGTCTTCTGCATGCCAGCCTGGGTCTCCACGTGGTGCTTGCCTCTGCGGGGGCTCTTCCAAGGTGGCCTGCGAGAAAGGCAGTGCTCGGGGGGAACTGGGGGGGCTTGGGGCCACTTGAGGACCCTTCACCGTTCCCAGGGGAAGCGCAGGGTGGACACACTGCAGCAGTGGCCTTTTAGGCACTCTCCCGTGGAGCTCCGGAGGCCATCCCCGGCTCCTCCAGAGCCCACAGCCATCCAGCCCTGCCTTGCCGTGCCTCTGCCCAGAAACGCCCTCTCGGCCGCCGTGCACCTCCTTCGGACCGGGGAGCCTGACCGCTGCTGACCTCAAGCAAAGAGCCCCGACTGCGGCTGCGGGAGGCCCTGGGAGGGCAGCAGCCCCACGAGCTCTTGGGGCAGGGAGTTCCTCTTGCTCTTGCTCTGGACGGAGCAGTGCTGGGGGAGGAGGCTCAGACAGAAGGTGGCTCCCCAAGGACAGCAGGAGTGTGGATGGGAGGGAATAGGCTTGCGGGCAGCGCATGTCCTCCTCCTCCTCCTCCCGTCGATGCCCTGCGTTTCCTGGGGAAAGTTTCTGGGGAGAGGGAAGCCGGCAGGGACTCGGGGCAAGAGCAGAGGCAGGGGGTGCTGTCCCAGGGTCCCAAGGGCAGCCAGGAGCGCCCCCAAGCAGTGCTGTCCCCAGCAGGAAGGCTGGAGAGAGGCTTACAGCTGCGGAAAGGGCAGTGCGGAACTGCTGCAAGACACGGCTGGGCAGGATGATGCACGACCGCCTCAGAGCCGTGACCGGCGGCTGTCTGGGGAGAGGAGACGCGACCAGCACTCTGCCCCCACACATCTTCCAGCCCCTCTCAAGCAACAGCCCCAAAACAAGGCCACAAAAAGGTGCTCTTGGGGAAACCCCTTCAGGACAGCTGCGACTGGCGACAGCGGTGCCTGGCACCAAGGACTCTCAACAGCATCCGGGGCTGCATTAACAGCAGCACAGCCAGTAAGTAGTTGGAGCGGAGTGATCATCCGCCTCTGCTCGGCGCTCGTTCAACCGCAGGAAGAAAGCTGCGTCCAGTTCTGGGCTCTCTAACGCAAGAACGACACGGACCAACTGGAGCGAGTCCAGCGGGGGGCTGCCAGGACGGTCAGGGGGCTGGAGCACTTGGCCTGTGAGGAGAGGAGGGCCATTCTGAGGGAATGGGGCGTGCTGAGCCTGCAGAAGAAAAGGCTGTGCTGGGGGGACCTAACGGCAGCTCTCCAGTAGCTACGGGGAGGTCACGCGCAAGACAGAGCCAGGCTCTGCCCTGGGCTGCGTGGTTGGAGTACAGCAGACACGGGGCACAGGCTGGAAGGAGAGAGGTTCAGACTACATACGAGGAAAGCACTTTTCAGCCCGAGGACAGTCAAGCGGCAGAACAAGTCGCCCAGTGAGGCCGCGCACTCGCCAGCCTTGGGCGTTTGCCATACCGGCGCACATAAAGCCCTGAGTAGCCTCGTCTGACCTCATGGCTGACCCGCCTTGGATCAGGAGGTTGGACCAGACGACTCCAGAGGTGCCTTCCGACCTGAAGTATCCTTCGAGCCTTTGGTCCTCGGCCCTCCGTTGGGTAGACCTCCCCACCAGGGCCAGCAACAGCCTTGGGGGTGACACTGAGGGAGGGTGGGGCCGGCCGGGCGGCCGGCCTCACAGGCCTCCGCTTCCTGGGCACAGAGACGGGCAGTGTCGGGAGTTCTCCTGCCTACCCTCTGGACGGGGAGCAAGGGTTGCAGACGGCATCTCCGTGCCGCCTGGGAGACCACATGACCCATGCTGCTACGGTTGGAAGCTGCTGGGACAGTGTTTTGCCAAAGCTTCTGTGCCAGTATTTTCCCTTATTGCTCTCACGCTGCTGTTCTGTTGTTTTCTTGCTGTCTTGTCTTCTGGCCTTGCCCCTGTAACCCCTGCTGCTGCTGTTACAACAGGGTCTCATGGCTTCTCATGGCAGCTTCCCCGCCACAGAGACTGGCAGTGGCCAGAAGCAACGCTGACTGCGCTGGGCAGGGAAAGAAAGGGTTGCAGAAAACAGCTCCGCGCTGGCCGGCAGTCGTCCCTGCCAAGCAGGCGGCATGTGTGCTCACGGCATTAGGGCTTTGCGGCATTAGGGCTTGGGCACACCTCCCCTCCCATGCTCCAAAGCCCTCCTCAGTTCGGAGCACAGCCCTCAACCACCGGGGAGGCAAGCAAGCCTCCCCCCCGCTCCCACCCCAGCCCCGCAGGCTTGGGCAGGGCACTCGAGCCTTCCCAACAACCCTCCCAAAGCAAGGGGCACTGCTGGCAGGACCCTAGTGAGGGCTGGCCGGACCCTGCCACATGCCTGGCGATGCTCAGGGAGGGGATGTGCTCAGAAGGGCCCTGGCTATGAAAGCATCGCGGACTACATCCAGGAGTCCTCGCAGCCTCACTGCACGAACCAAGGACTTCCCTGCCCTGGAGACGTGGAGGCAGCTGGGACGCGTCCCAGAAGCGTACGGGGATGCCTTCAGTGGGTGTGCTTGCTCGGGTAGACTCCCCCAGCCCTCAGGGAAGAGCACAGCCTGCCCACAGAGCTCCCTTTGCCTTCCTGAGAGAGGAGCTGTGCTCAGCCATGTGCCGTGACACAGGGGCCAACCCGCCGCCAGCCGCAGCCAACTTTGGGAGGGCCATGTGTCACCCTTCTGGCCCGAGGCCGAGCCAGAAGGCTGTGCCAAGTCTGCAGCCCTGCACCCCACGCAGGGCTGAATTCCCCTCCCGCCCGCGCAGCTCCAGCGCTGCCCTGGGGAAACCTCTTCTGAGCACCACGCTCCTCGCGGGCACAGCTCCGCCGAGCCCCAATGGCCGTGGCCCTCCAGCCTGACCTTGCTGCTGCTCCCACAGCTCAGGCACCTCGCAGGACGCTCAGGGCCTTGTGGAAAAGGGGCCAGGGTCCGGTGTGCTGCTGCACAGAGCGAGCTGCTCCACAGAGCGGCTTGTACTCAGGCATGGGAGCTTGCAGTGCCCGGCCCCTTCTTGTAAAGGGAGTCACAAGCAAGCCCACCAAAGGGCCCTAGGCTGACATGCCCTCTCTGCACGGGACCCCTCCAGCACTTGGGCCTTGACTTCGGCCCATCCTGACATGTTCCTGCCCCGGAAATCCTTGGGCCTCTCCGGCCAGCACTTGAAAGGAGCCTCTGTGGAAGAAAGGGCATGCCAGCAACGAGGAAATGAAAAGGCAACGTTGAAGGGACAACAAACACAACCCGTGCCATGAGCTAGGCTCTTTTGCATTTGGAGATGAGTCTGCTGGAAAATTATGGCCCACGTACAGGGTGACTCTGGGCCTGGGGCCGTGCAGGAGCACTATAAAAGCCAGCCAGCCTCCCCACTCTCTCAGCCACTTCTCTTGCCTCCACCTCCTCGGGAACCAGGTGAGCCTGAAGCCCTTTCTGCTGCTGCTCCTCCTCCTGCTCCTCCAGCACGTCTCAGCTGATTCCTGCTCCTCTGTGCTACGCTGGGTCTTGGGGCTGCTTGGGAGGGGGAAAGAGGCGAGGAGTTCTGGCCTGGAGAGGGGCTGGTGCTTGCCTGAGGGGTGTTCTGGGCTCTGGGCTGGGCAGGAGCCTCCTTTGCCCTGGCTGCTCTTGGCAGGGCCCTTGGCGTCCAGGCAAAGCAGAAGGCCGTGCTTTGGGCTGCACAGCCTCCAGCTCCCGGCCCACCAGCGGCCTTGACTCCCTCGTGGCAGGGTCACAGGGAGTGCTCCTCTCGCGCCCCGCCCGCCCCATCCTCTGCCTGCTTCCTCCCTGCCCTCTCTTCCAGGCGCACCTCCCGCCCTCAGACATGTCCTGCTACAACCCCTGCCTGCCGCGCCAGCCCTGCGGCCCGACCCCGCTGGCCAACAGCTGCAACGAGCCCTGTGTCAGGCAGTGCCAGGACTCCACCGTTGTCATCCAGCCTTCTCCTGTGGTGGTGACCCTGCCCGGCCCCATCCTCAGCTCCTTCCCGCAGAACACCGCCGTCGGATCCACCACCTCCGCTGCCGTTGGCAGCATCCTCAGCTCCCAGGGAGTCCCCATCTCCTCCGGGGGCTTCAGCCTCTCTGGCATCGGCAGCCGCTACTGCAGCACGACGTGCCTCCCCTGCTAAAGCCGCTGGCGACGGCCCCAGAGCACCACCTCCAGCAACCCAGAAGATGATGCCGGAATGAGGACGGAGCTCCTGGCCAGCGGATGCGGGTGGGGGGGCTGAGCAATACTGGCTGCCCCTGCAAAGCAAGGCCGGAAGGGGCCAGCCGGGGCGCCCTGCCCGCATGGCCCATCACTGCCTTTCCCTTCTCCCGCTCTCTCCTTTCCCTCCCGTGTCCTTGTTGTCTTCTGCCGCCCTGGGCCACGAGGCTCCCAAAGCCCGCCTAGGCGGGAACTGCTCACCCCTCTCTCCCAAGGGGCAGCTGCAGATTCTGGGCTGACCCTCGTGCTCCCTGCACCGGGGCCTCCACTCGGAGCAAGCTCGGTTTTGCCCCTCCAGCGACTCTAATATTAAAGTCTTCTGCATGCCAGCCTGGGTCTCCACGTGGTGCTTGCCTCTGCGGGGGCTCTTCCAAGGTGGCCTGCGAGAAAGGCAGTGCTCGGGGGGAACTGGGGGGGCTTGGGGCCACTTGAGGACCCTTCACCGTTCCCAGGGGAAGCGCAGGGTGGACACACTGCAGCAGTGGCCTTTTAGGCACTCTCCCGTGGAGCTCCGGAGGCCATCCCCGGCTCCTCCAGAGCCCACAGCCATCCAGCCCTGCCTTGCCGTGCCTCTGCCCAGAAACGCCCTCTCGGCCGCCGTGCACCTCCTTCGGACCGGGGAGCCTGACCGCTGCTGACCTCAAGCAAAGAGCCCCGACTGCGGCTGCGGGAGGCCCTGGGAGGGCAGCAGCCCCACGAGCTCTTGGGGCAGGGAGTTCCTCTTGCTCTTGCTCTGGACGGAGCAGTGCTGGGGGAGGAGGCTCAGACAGAAGGTGGCTCCCCAAAGACAGCAGGAGTGTGGATGGGAGGGAATAGGCTTGCGGGCAGCGCATGTCCTCCTCCTCCTCCTCCCGTCGATGCCCTGCGTTTCCTGGGGAAAGTTTCTGGGGAGAGGGAAGCCGGCAGGGACTCGGGGCAAGAGGAGAGGCAGGGGGTGCTGTCCCAGGGTCCCAAGGGCAGCCAGGAGCGCCCCCAAGCAGTGCTGTCCCCAGCAGGAAGGCTGGAGAGAGGCTTACAGCTGCGGAAAGGGCAGTGCGGAACTGCTGCAAGACGCGGCTGGGCAGGATGATGCACGACCGCCTCAGAGCCGTGACCGGCGGCTGTCTGGGGAGAGGAGACGCGACCAGCACTCTGCCCCCACACATCTTCCAGCCCCTCTCAAGCAACAGCCCCAAAACAAGGCCACAAAAAGGTGCTCTTGGGGAAACCCCTTCAGGACAGCTGCGACTGGCGACAGCGGTGCCTGGCACCAAGGACTCTCAACAGCATCCGGGGCTGCATTAACAGCAGCACAGCCAGTAAGTAGTTGGAGCGGAGTGATCATCCGCCTCTGCTCGGCGCTCGTTCAACCGCAGGAAGAAAGCTGCGTCCAGTTCTGGGCTCTCTAACGCAAGAACGACACGGACCAACTGGAGCGAGTCCAGCGGGGGGCTGCCAGGACGGTCAGGGGGCTGGAGCACTTGGCCTGTGAGGAGAGGAGGGCCATTCTGAGGGAATGGGGCGTGCTGAGCCTGCAGAAGAAAAGGCTGTGCTGGGGGGACCTAACGGCAGCTCTCCAGTAGCTACGGGGAGGTCACGCGCAAGACAGAGCCAGGCTCTGCCCTGGGCTGCGTGGTTGGAGTACAGCAGACACGGGGCACAGGCTGGAAGGAGAGAGGTTCAGACTACATACGAGGAAAGCACTTTTCAGCCCGAGGACAGTCAAGCGGCAGAACAAGTCGCCCAGTGAGGCCGCGCACTCGCCAGCCTTGGGCGTTTGCCATACCGGCGCACATAAAGCCCTGAGTAGCCTCGTCTGACCTCATGGCTGACCCGCCTTGGATCAGGAGGTTGGACCAGACGACTCCAGAGGTGCCTTCCGACCTGAAGTATCCTTCGAGCCTTTGGTCCTCGGCCCTCCGTTGGGTAGACCTCCCCACCAGGGCCAGCAACAGCCTTGGGGGTGACACTGAGGGAGGGTGGGGCCGGCCGGGCGGCCGGCCTCACAGGCCTCCGCTTCCTGGGCACAGAGACGGGCAGTGTCGGGAGTTCTCCTGCCTACCCTCTGGACGGGGAGCAAGGGTTGCAGACGGCATCTCCGTGCCGCCTGGGAGACCACATGACCCATGCTGCTACGGTTGGAAGCTGCTGGGACAGTGTTTTGCCAAAGCTTCTGTGCCAGTATTTTCCCTTATTGCTCTCACGCTGCTGTTCTGTTGTTTTCTTGCTGTCTTGTCTTCTGGCCTTGCCCCTGTAACCCCTGCTGCTGCTGTTACAACAGGGTCTCATGGCTTCTCATGGCAGCTTCCCCGCCACAGAGACTGGCAGTGGCCAGAAGCAACGCTGACTGCGCTGGGCAGGGAAAGAAAGGGTTGCAGAAAACAGCTCCGCGCTGGCCGGCAGTCGTCCCTGCCAAGCAGGCGGCATGTGTGCTCACGGCATTAGGGCTTTGCGGCATTAGGGCTTGGGCACACCTCCCCTCCCATGCTCCAAAGCCCTCCTCAGTTCGGAGCACAGCCCTCAACCACCGGGGAGGCAAGCAAGCCTCCCCCCCGCTCCCACCCCAGCCCCGCAGGCTTGGGCAGGGCACTCGAGCCTTCCCAACAACCCTCCCAAAGCAAGGGGCACTGCTGGCAGGACCCTAGTGAGGGCTGGCCGGACCCTGCCACATGCCTGGCGATGCTCAGGGAGGGGATGTGCTCAGAAGGGCCCTGGCTATGAAAGCATCGCGGACTACATCCAGGAGTCCTCGCAGCCTCACTGCACGAACCAAGGACTTCCCTGCCCTGGAGACGTGGAGGCAGCTGGGACGCGTCCCAGAAGCGTACGGGGATGCCTTCAGTGGGTGTGCTTGCTCGGGTAGACTCCCCCAGCCCTCAGGGAAGAGCACAGCCTGCCCACAGAGCTCCCTTTGCCTTCCTGAGAGAGGAGCTGTGCTCAGCCATGTGCCGTGACACAGGGGCCAACCCGCCGCCAGCCGCAGCCAACTTTGGGAGGGCCATGTGTCACCCTTCTGGCCCGAGGCCGAGCCAGAAGGCTGTGCCAAGTCTGCAGCCCTGCACCCCACGCAGGGCTGAATTCCCCTCCCGCCCGCGCAGCTCCAGCGCTGCCCTGGGGAAACCTCTTCTGAGCACCACGCTCCTCGCGGGCACAGCTCCGCCGAGCCCCAATGGCCGTGGCCCTCCAGCCTGACCTTGCTGCTGCTCCCACAGCTCAGGCACCTCGCAGGACGCTCAGGGCCTTGTGGAAAAGGGGCCAGGGTCCGGTGTGCTGCTGCACAGAGCGAGCTGCTCCACAGAGCGGCTTGTACTCAGGCATGGGAGCTTGCAGTGCCCGGCCCCTTCTTGTAAAGGGAGTCACAAGCAAGCCCACCAAAGGGCCCTAGGCTGACATGCCCTCTCTGCACGGGACCCCTCCAGCACTTGGGCCTTGACTTCGGCCCATCCTGACATGTTCCTGCCCCGGAAATCCTTGGGCCTCTCCGGCCAGCACTTGAAAGGAGCCTCTGTGGAAGAAAGGGCATGCCAGCAACGAGGAAATGAAAAGGCAACGTTGAAGGGACAACAAACACAACCCGTGCCATGAGCTAGGCTCTTTTGCATTTGGAGATGAGTCTGCTGGAAAATTATGGCCCACGTACAGGGTGACTCTGGGCCTGGGGCCGTGCAGGAGCACTATAAAAGCCAGCCAGCCTCCCCACTCTCTCAGCCACTTCTCTTGCCTCCACCTCCTCGGGAACCAGGTGAGCCTGAAGCCCTTTCTGCTGCTGCTCCTCCTCCTGCTCCTCCAGCACGTCTCAGCTGATTCCTGCTCCTCTGTGCTACGCTGGGTCTTGGGGCTGCTTGGGAGGGGGAAAGAGGCGAGGAGTTCTGGCCTGGAGAGGGGCTGGTGCTTGCCTGAGGGGTGTTCTGGGCTCTGGGCTGGGCAGGAGCCTCCTTTGCCCTGGCTGCTCTTGGCAGGGCCCTTGGCGTCCAGGCAAAGCAGAAGGCCGTGCTTTGGGCTGCACAGCCTCCAGCTCCCGGCCCACCAGCGGCCTTGACTCCCTCGTGGCAGGGTCACAGGGAGTGCTCCTCTCGCGCCCCGCCCGCCCCATCCTCTGCCTGCTTCCTCCCTGCCCTCTCTTCCAGGCGCACCTCCCGCCCTCAGACATGTCCTGCTACAACCCCTGCCTGCCGCGCCAGCCCTGCGGCCCGACCCCGCTGGCCAACAGCTGCAACGAGCCCTGTGTCAGGCAGTGCCAGGACTCCACCGTTGTCATCCAGCCTTCTCCTGTGGTGGTGACCCTGCCCGGCCCCATCCTCAGCTCCTTCCCGCAGAACACCGCCGTCGGATCCACCACCTCCGCTGCCGTTGGCAGCATCCTCAGCTCCCAGGGAGTCCCCATCTCCTCCGGGGGCTTCAGCCTCTCTGGCATCGGCAGCCGCTACTGCAGCACGACGTGCCTCCCCTGCTAAAGCCGCTGGCGACGGCCCCAGAGCACCACCTCCAGCAACCCAGAAGATGATGCCGGAATGAGGACGGAGCTCCTGGCCAGCGGATGCGGGTGGGGGGGCTGAGCAATACTGGCTGCCCCTGCAAAGCAAGGCCGGAAGGGGCCAGCCGGGGCGCCCTGCCCGCATGGCCCATCACTGCCTTTCCCTTCTCCCGCTCTCTCCTTTCCCTCCCGTGTCCTTGTTGTCTTCTGCCGCCCTGGGCCACGAGGCTCCCAAAGCCCGCCTAGGCGGGAACTGCTCACCCCTCTCTCCCAAGGGGCAGCTGCAGATTCTGGGCTGACCCTCGTGCTCCCTGCACCGGGGCCTCCACTCGGAGCAAGCTCGGTTTTTCCCCTCCAGCGACTCTAATATTAAAGTCTTCTGCATGCCAGCCTGGGTCTCCACGTGGTGCTTGCCTCTGCGGGGGCTCTTCCAAGGTGGCCTGCGAGAAAGGCAGTGCTCGGGGGGAACTGGGGGGGCTTGGGGCCACTTGAGGACCCTTCACCGTTCCCAGGGGAAGCGCAGGGTGGACACACTGCAGCAGTGGCCTTTTAGGCACTCTCCCGTGGAGCTCCGGAGGCCATCCCCGGCTCCTCCAGAGCCCACAGCCATCCAGCCCTGCCTTGCCGTGCCTCTGCCCAGAAACGCCCTCTCGGCCGCCGTGCTCCTCCTTCGGACCGGGGAGCCTGACCGCTGCTGACCTCAAGCAAAGAGCCCCGACTGCGGCTGCGGGAGGCCCTGGGAGGGCAGCAGCCCCACGAGCTCTTGGGGCAGGGAGTTCCTCTTGCTCTTGCTCTGGACGGAGCAGTGCTGGGGGAGGAGGCTCAGACAGAAGGTGGCTCCCCAAGGACAGCAGGAGTGTGGATGGGAGGGAATAGGCTTGCGGGCAGCGCATGTCCTCCTCCTCCTCCTCCCGTCGATGCCCTGCGTTTCCTGGGGAAAGTTTCTGGGGAGAGGGAAGCCGGCAGGGACTCGGGGCAAGAGCAGAGGCAGGGGGTGCTGTCCCAGGGTCCCAAGGGCAGCCAGGAGCGCCCCCAAGCAGTGCTGTCCCCAGCAGGAAGGCTGGAGAGAGGCTTACAGCTGCGGAAAGGGCAGTGCGGAACTGCTGCAAGACGCGGCTGGGCAGGATGATGCACGACCGCCTCAGAGCCGTGACCGGCGGCTGTCTGGGGAGAGGAGACGCGACCAGCACTCTGCCCCCACACATCTTCCAGCCCCTCTAAGCAACAGCCCCAAAACAAGGCCACAAAAAGGTGCTCTTGGGGAAACCCCTTCAGGACAGCTGCGACTGGCGACAGCGGTGCCTGGCACCAAGGACTCTCAACAGCATCCGGGGCTGCATTAACAGCAGCACAGCCAGTAAGTAGTTGGAGCGGAGTGATCATCCGCCTCTGCTCGGCGCTCGTTCAACCGCAGGAAGAAAGCTGCGTCCAGTTCTGGGCTCTCTAACGCAAGAACGACACGGACCAACTGGAGCGAGTCCAGCGGGGGGCTGCCAGGACGGTCAGGGGGCTGGAGCACTTGGCCTGTGAGGAGAGGAGGGCCATTCTGAGGGAATGGGGCGTGCTGAGCCTGCAGAAGAAAAGGCTGTGCTGGGGGGACCTAACGGCAGCTCTCCAGTAGCTACGGGGAGGTCACGCGCAAGACAGAGCCAGGCTCTGCCCTGGGCTGCGTGGTTGGAGTACAGCAGACACGGGGCACAGGCTGGAAGGAGAGAGGTTCAGACTACATACGAGGAAAGCACTTTTCAGCCCGAGGACAGTCAAGCGGCAGAACAAGTCGCCCAGTGAGGCCGCGCACTCGCCAGCCTTGGGCGTTTGCCATACCGGCGCACATAAAGCCCTGAGTAGCCTCGTCTGACCTCATGGCTGACCCGCCTTGGATCAGGAGGTTGGACCAGACGACTCCAGAGGTGCCTTCCGACCTGAAGTATCCTTCGAGCCTTTGGTCCTCGGCCCTCCGTTGGGTAGACCTCCCCACCAGGGCCAGCAACAGCCTTGGGGGTGACACTGAGGGAGGGTGGGGCCGGCTGGGCGGCCGGCCTCACAGGCCTCCGCTTCCTGGGCACAGAGACGGGCAGTGTCGGGAGTTCTCCTGCCTACCCTCTGGACGGGGAGCAAGGGTTGCAGACGGCATCTCCGTGCCGCCTGGGAGACCACATGACCCATGCTGCTACGGTTGGAAGCTGCTGGGACAGTGTTTTGCCAAAGCTTCTGTGCCAGTATTTTCCCTTATTGCTCTCACGCTGCTGTTCTGTTGTTTTCTTGCTGTCTTGTCTTCTGGCCTTGCCCCTGTAACCCCTGCTGCTGCTGTTACAACAGGGTCTCATGGCTTCTCATGGCAGCTTCCCCGCCACAGAGACTGGCAGTGGCCAGAAGCAACGCTGACTGCGCTGGGCAGGGAAAGAAAGGGTTGCAGAAAACAGCTCCGCGCTGGCCGGCAGTCGTCCCTGCCAAGCAGGCGGCATGTGTGCTCACGGCATTAGGGCTTTGCGGCATTAGGGCTTGGGCACACCTCCCCTCCCATGCTCCAAAGCCCTCCTCAGTTCGGAGCACAGCCCTCAACCACCGGGGAGGCAAGCAAGCCTCCCCCCCGCTCCCACCCCAGCCCCGCAGGCTTGGGCAGGGCACTCGAGCCTTCCCAACAACCCTCCCAAAGCAAGGGGCACTGCTGGCAGGACCCTAGTGAGGGCTGGCCGGACCCTGCCACATGCCTGGCGATGCTCAGGGAGGGGATGTGCTCAGAAGGGCCCTGGCTATGAAAGCATCACGGACTACATCCAGGAGTCCTCGCAGCCTCACTGCACGAACCAAGGACTTCCCTGCCCTGGAGACGTGGAGGCAGCTGGGACGCGTCCCAGAAGCGTACGGGGATGCCTTCAGTGGGTGTGCTTGCTCGGGTAGACTCCCCCAGCCCTCAGGGAAGAGCACAGCCTGCCCACAGAGCTCCCTTTGCCTTCCTGAGAGAGGAGCTGTGCTCAGCCATGTGCCGTGACACAGGGGCCAACCCGCCGCCAGCCGCAGCCAACTTTGGGAGGGCCATGTGTCACCCTTCTGGCCCGAGGCCGAGCCAGAAGGCTGTGCCAAGTCTGCAGCCCTGCACCCCACGCAGGGCTGAATTCCCCTCCCGCCCGCGCAGCTCCAGCGCTGCCCTGGGGAAACCTCTTCTGAGCACCACGCTCCTCGCGGGCACAGCTCCGCCGAGCCCCAATGGCCGTGGCCCTCCAGCCTGACCTTGCTGCTGCTCCCACAGCTCAGGCACCTCGCAGGACGCTCAGGGCCTTGTGGAAAAGGGGCCAGGGTCCGGTGTGCTGCTGCACAGAGCGAGCTGCTCCACAGAGCGGCTTGTACTCAGGCATGGGAGCTTGCAGTGCCCGGCCCCTTCTTGTAAAGGGAGTCACAAGCAAGCCCACCAAAGGGCCCTAGGCTGACATGCCCTCTCTGCACGGGACCCCTCCAGCACTTGGGCCTTGACTTCGGCCCATCCTGACATGTTCCTGCCCCGGAAATCCTTGGGCCTCTCCGGCCAGCACTTGAAAGGAGCCTCTGTGGAAGAAAGGGCATGCCAGCAACGAGGAAATGAAAAGGCAACGTTGAAGGGACAACAAACACAACCCGTGCCATGAGCTAGGCTCTTTTGCATTTGGAGATGAGTCTGCTGGAAAATTATGGCCCACGTACAGGGTGACTCTGGGCCTGGGGCCGTGCAGGAGCACTATAAAAGCCAGCCAGCCTCCCCACTCTCTCAGCCACTTCTCTTGCCTCCACCTCCTCGGGAACCAGGTGAGCCTGAAGCCCTTTCTGCTGCTGCTCCTCCTCCTGCTCCTCCAGCACGTCTCAGCTGATTCCTGCTCCTCTGTGCTACGCTGGGTCTTGGGGCTGCTTGGGAGGGGGAAAGAGGCGAGGAGTTCTGGCCTGGAGAGGGGCTGGTGCTTGCCTGAGGGGTGTTCTGGGCTCTGGGCTGGGCAGGAGCCTCCTTTGCCCTGGCTGCTCTTGGCAGGGCCCTTGGCGTCCAGGCAAAGCAGAAGGCCGTGCTTTGGGCTGCACAGCCTCCAGCTCCCGGCCCACCAGCGGCCTTGACTCCCTCGTGGCAGGGTCACAGGGAGTGCTCCTCTCGCGCCCCGCCCGCCCCATCCTCTGCCTGCTTCCTCCCTGCCCTCTCTTCCAGGCGCACCTCCCGCCCTCAGACATGTCCTGCTACAACCCCTGCCTGCCGCGCCAGCCCTGTGGCCCGACCCCGCTGGCCAACAGCTGCAACGAGCCCTGTGTCAGGCAGTGCCAGGACTCCACCGTTGTCATCCAGCCTTCTCCTGTGGTGGTGACCCTGCCCGGCCCCATCCTCAGCTCCTTCCCGCAGAACACCGCCGTCGGATCCACCACCTCCGCTGCCGTTGGCAGCATCCTCAGCTCCCAGGGAGTCCCCATCTCCTCCGGGGGCTTCAGCCTCTCTGGCATCGGCAGCCGCTACTGCAGCACGACGTGCCTCCCCTGCTAAAGCCGCTGGCGACGGCCCCAGAGCACCACCTCCAGCAACCCAGAAGATGATGCCGGAATGAGGACGGAGCTCCTGGCCAGCGGATGCGGGTGGGGGGGCTGAGCAATACTGGCTGCCCCTGCAAAGCAAGGCCGGAAGGGGCCAGCCGGGGCGCCCTGCCCGCATGGCCCATCACTGCCTTTCCCTTCTCCCGCTCTCTCCTTTCCCTCCCGTGTCCTTGTTGTCTTCTGCCGCCCTGGGCCACGAGGCTCCCAAAGCCCGCCTAGGCGGGAACTGCTCACCCCTCTCTCCCAAGGGGCAGCTGCAGATTCTGGGCTGACCCTCGTGCTCCCTGCACCGGGGCCTCCACTCGGAGCAAGCTCGGTTTTTCCCCTCCAGCGACTCTAATATTAAAGTCTTCTGCATGCCAGCCTGGGTCTCCACGTGGTGCTTGCCTCTGCGGGGGCTCTTCCAAGGTGGCCTGCGAGAAAGGCAGTGCTCGGGGGGAACTGGGGGGGCTTGGGGCCACTTGAGGACCCTTCACCGTTCCCAGGGGAAGCGCAGGGTGGACACACTGCAGCAGTGGCCTTTTAGGCACTCTCCCGTGGAGCTCCGGAGGCCATCCCCGGCTCCTCCAGAGCCCACAGCCATCCAGCCCTGCCTTGCCGTGCCTCTGCCCAGAAACGCCCTCTCGGCCGCCGTGCTCCTCCTTCGGACCGGGGAGCCTGACCGCTGCTGACCTCAAGCGAAGAGCCCCGACTGCGGCTGCGGGAGGCCCTGGGAGGGCAGCAGCCCCACGAGCTCTTGGGGCAGGGAGTTCCTCTTGCTCTTGCTCTGGACGGAGCAGTGCTGGGGGAGGAGGCTCAGACAGAAGGTGGCTCCCCAAGGACAGCAGGAGTGTGGATGGGAGGGAATAGGCTTGCGGGCAGCGCATGTCCTCCTCCTCCTCCTCCCGTCGATGCCCTGCGTTTCCTGGGGAAAGTTTCTGGGGAGAGGGAAGCCGGCAGGGACTCGGGGCAAGAGCAGAGGCAGGGGGTGCTGTCCCAGGGTCCCAAGGGCAGCCAGGAGCGCCCCCAAGCAGTGCTGTCCCCAGCAGGAAGGCTGGAGAGAGGCTTACAGCTGCGGAAAGGGCAGTGCGGAACTGCTGCAAGACGCGGCTGGGCAGGATGATGCACGACCGCCTCAGAGCCGTGACCGGCGGCTGTCTGGGGAGAGGAGACGCGACCAGCACTCTGCCCCCACACATCTTCCAGCCCCTCTAAGCAACAGCCCCAAAACAAGGCCACAAAAAGGTGCTCTTGGGGAAACCCCTTCAGGACAGCTGCGACTGGCGACAGCGGTGCCTGGCACCAAGGACTCTCAACAGCATCCGGGGCTGCATTAACAGCAGCACAGCCAGTAAGTAGTTGGAGCGGAGTGATCATCCGCCTCTGCTCGGCGCTCGTTCAACCGCAGGAAGAAAGCTGCGTCCAGTTCTGGGCTCTCTAACGCAAGAACGACACGGACCAACTGGAGCGAGTCCAGCGGGGGGCTGCCAGGACGGTCAGGGGGCTGGAGCACTTGGCCTGTGAGGAGAGGAGGGCCATTCTGAGGGAATGGGGCGTGCTGAGCCTGCAGAAGAAAAGGCTGTGCTGGGGGGACCTAACGGCAGCTCTCCAGTAGCTACGGGGAGGTCACGCGCAAGACAGAGCCAGGCTCTGCCCTGGGCTGCGTGGTTGGAGTACAGCAGACACGGGGCACAGGCTGGAAGGAGAGAGGTTCAGACTACATACGAGGAAAGCACTTTTCAGCCCGAGGACAGTCAAGCGGCAGAACAAGTCGCCCAGTGAGGCCGCGCACTCGCCAGCCTTGGGCGTTTGCCATACCGGCGCACATAAAGCCCTGAGTAGCCTCGTCTGACCTCATGGCTGACCCGCCTTGGATCAGGAGGTTGGACCAGACGACTCCAGAGGTGCCTTCCGACCTGAAGTATCCTTCGAGCCTTTGGTCCTCGGCCCTCCGTTGGGTAGACCTCCCCACCAGGGCCAGCAACAGCCTTGGGGGTGACACTGAGGGAGGGTGGGGCCGGCCGGGCGGCCGGCCTCACAGGCCTCCGCTTCCTGGGCACAGAGACGGGCAGTGTCGGGAGTTCTCCTGCCTACCCTCTGGACGGGGAGCAAGGGTTGCAGACGGCATCTCCGTGCCGCCTGGGAGACCACATGACCCATGCTGCTACGGTTGGAAGCTGCTGGGACAGTGTTTTGCCAAAGCTTCTGTGCCAGTATTTTCCCTTATTGCTCTCACGCTGCTGTTCTGTTGTTTTCTTGCTGTCTTGTCTTCTGGCCTTGCCCCTGTAACCCCTGCTGCTGCTGTTACAACAGGGTCTCATGGCTTCTCATGGCAGCTTCCCCGCCACAGAGACTGGCAGTGGCCAGAAGCAACGCTGACTGCGCTGGGCAGGGAAAGAAAGGGTTGCAGAAAACAGCTCCGCGCTGGCCGGCAGTCGTCCCTGCCAAGCAGGCGGCATGTGTGCTCACGGCATTAGGGCTTTGCGGCATTAGGGCTTGGGCACACCTCCCCTCCCATGCTCCAAAGCCCTCCTCAGTTCGGAGCACAGCCCTCAACCACCGGGGAGGCAAGCAAGCCTCCCCCCCGCTCCCACCCCAGCCCCGCAGGCTTGGGCAGGGCACTCGAGCCTTCCCAACAACCCTCCCAAAGCAAGGGGCACTGCTGGCAGGACCCTAGTGAGGGCTGGCCGGACCCTGCCACATGCCTGGCGATGCTCAGGGAGGGGATGTGCTCAGAAGGGCCCTGGCTATGAAAGCATCGCGGACTACATCCAGGAGTCCTCGCAGCCTCACTGCACGAACCAAGGACTTCCCTGCCCTGGAGACGTGGAGGCAGCTGGGACGCGTCCCAGAAGCGTACGGGGATGCCTTCAGTGGGTGTGCTTGCTCGGGTAGACTCCCCCAGCCCTCAGGGAAGAGCACAGCCTGCCCACAGAGCTCCCTTTGCCTTCCTGAGAGAGGAGCTGTGCTCAGCCATGTGCCGTGACACAGGGGCCAACCCGCCGCCAGCCGCAGCCAACTTTGGGAGGGCCATGTGTCACCCTTCTGGCCCGAGGCCGAGCCAGAAGGCTGTGCCAAGTCTGCAGCCCTGCACCCCACGCAGGGCTGAATTCCCCTCCCGCCCGCGCAGCTCCAGCGCTGCCCTGGGGAAACCTCTTCTGAGCACCACGCTCCTCGCGGGCACAGCTCCGCCGAGCCCCAATGGCCGTGGCCCTCCAGCCTGACCTTGCTGCTGCTCCCACAGCTCAGGCACCTCGCAGGACGCTCAGGGCCTTGTGGAAAAGGGGCCAGGGTCCGGTGTGCTGCTGCACAGAGCGAGCTGCTCCACAGAGCGGCTTGTACTCAGGCATGGGAGCTTGCAGTGCCCGGCCCCTTCTTGTAAAGGGAGTCACAAGCAAGCCCACCAAAGGGCCCTAGGCTGACATGCCCTCTCTGCACGGGACCCCTCCAGCACTTGGGCCTTGACTTCGGCCCATCCTGACATGTTCCTGCCCCGGAAATCCTTGGGCCTCTCCGGCCAGCACTTGAAAGGAGCCTCTGTGGAAGAAAGGGCATGCCAGCAACGAGGAAATGAAAAGGCAACGTTGAAGGGACAACAAACACAACCCGTGCCATGAGCTAGGCTCTTTTGCATTTGGAGATGAGTCTGCTGGAAAATTATGGCCCACGTACAGGGTGACTCTGGGCCTGGGGCCGTGCAGGAGCACTATAAAAGCCAGCCAGCCTCCCCACTCTCTCAGCCACTTCTCTTGCCTCCACCTCCTCGGGAACCAGGTGAGCCTGAAGCCCTTTCTGCTGCTGCTCCTCCTCCTGCTCCTCCAGCACGTCTCAGCTGATTCCTGCTCCTCTGTGCTACGCTGGGTCTTGGGGCTGCTTGGGAGGGGGAAAGAGGCGAGGAGTTCTGGCCTGGAGAGGGGCTGGTGCTTGCCTGAGGGGTGTTCTGGGCTCTGGGCTGGGCAGGAGCCTCCTTTGCCCTGGCTGCTCTTGGCAGGGCCCTTGGCGTCCAGGCAAAGCAGAAGGCCGTGCTTTGGGCTGCACAGCCTCCAGCTCCCGGCCCACCAGCGGCCTTGACTCCCTCGTGGCAGGGTCACAGGGAGTGCTCCTCTCGCGCCCCGCCCGCCCCATCCTCTGCCTGCTTCCTCCCTGCCCTCTCTTCCAGGCGCACCTCCCGCCCTCAGACATGTCCTGCTACAACCCCTGCCTGCCGCGCCAGCCCTGCGGCCCGACCCCGCTGGCCAACAGCTGCAACGAGCCCTGTGTCAGGCAGTGCCAGGACTCCACCGTTGTCATCCAGCCTTCTCCTGTGGTGGTGACCCTGCCCGGCCCCATCCTCAGCTCCTTCCCGCAGAACACCGCCGTCGGATCCACCACCTCCGCTGCCGTTGGCAGCATCCTCAGCTCCCAGGGAGTCCCCATCTCCTCCGGGGGCTTCAGCCTCTCTGGCATCGGCAGCCGCTACTGCGGCACGACGTGCCTCCCCTGCTAAAGCCGCTGGCGACGGCCCCAGAGCACCACCTCCAGCAACCCAGAAGATGATGCCGGAATGAGGACGGAGCTCCTGGCCAGCGGATGCGGGTGGGGGGGCTGAGCAATACTGGCTGCCCCTGCAAAGCAAGGCCGGAAGGGGCCAGCCGGGGCGCCCTGCCCGCATGGCCCATCACTGCCTTTCCCTTCTCCCGCTCTCTCCTTTCCCTCCCGTGTCCTTGTTGTCTTCTGCCGCCCTGGGCCACGAGGCTCCCAAAGCCCGCCTAGGCGGGAACTGCTCACCCCTCTCTCCCAAGGGGCAGCTGCAGATTCTGGGCTGACCCTCGTGCTCCCTGCACCGGGGCCTCCACTCGGAGCAAGCTCGGTTTTGCCCCTCCAGCGACTCTAATATTAAAGTCTTCTGCATGCCAGCCTGGGTCTCCACGTGGTGCTTGCCTCTGCGGGGGCTCTTCCAAGGTGGCCTGCGAGAAAGGCAGTGCTCGGGGGGAACTGGGGGGGCTTGGGGCCACTTGAGGACCCTTCACCGTTCCCAGGGGAAGCGCAGGGTGGACACACTGCAGCAGTGGCCTTTTAGGCACTCTCCCGTGGAGCTCCGGAGGCCATCCCCGGCTCCTCCAGAGCCCACAGCCATCCAGCCCTGCCTTGCCGTGCCTCTGCCCAGAAACGCCCTCTCGGCCGCCGTGCACCTCCTTCGGACCGGGGAGCCTGACCGCTGCTGACCTCAAGCAAAGAGCCCCGACTGCGGCTGCGGGAGGCCCTGGGAGGGCAGCAGCCCCACGAGCTCTTGGGGCAGGGAGTTCCTCTTGCTCTTGCTCTGGACGGAGCAGTGCTGGGGGAGGAGGCTCAGACAGAAGGTGGCTCCCCAAGGACAGCAGGAGTGTGGATGGGAGGGAATAGGCTTGCGGGCAGCGCATGTCCTCCTCCTCCTCCTCCCGTCGATGCCCTGCGTTTCCTGGGGAAAGTTTCTGGGGAGAGGGAAGCCGGCAGGGACTCGGGGCAAGAGCAGAGGCAGGGGGTGCTGTCCCAGGGTCCCAAGGGCAGCCAGGAGCGCCCCCAAGCAGTGCTGTCCCCAGCAGGAAGGCTGGAGAGAGGCTTACAGCTGCGGAAAGGGCAGTGCGGAACTGCTGCAAGACGCGGCTGGGCAGGATGATGCACGACCGCCTCAGAGCCGTGACCGGCGGCTGTCTGGGGAGAGGAGACGCGACCAGCACTCTGCCCCCACACATCTTCCAGCCCCTCTAAGCAACAGCCCCAAAACAAGGCCACAAAAAGGTGCTCTTGGGGAAACCCCTTCAGGACAGCTGCGACTGGCGACAGCGGTGCCTGGCACCAAGGACTCTCAACAGCATCCGGGGCTGCATTAACAGCAGCACAGCCAGTAAGTAGTTGGAGCGGAGTGATCATCCGCCTCTGCTCGGCGCTCGTTCAACCGCAGGAAGAAAGCTGCGTCCAGTTCTGGGCTCTCTAACGCAAGAACGACACGGACCAACTGGAGCGAGTCCAGCGGGGGGCTGCCAGGACGGTCAGGGGGCTGGAGCACTTGGCCTGTGAGGAGAGGAGGGCCATTCTGAGGGAATGGGGCGTGCTGAGCCTGCAGAAGAAAAGGCTGTGCTGGGGGGACCTAACGGCAGCTCTCCAGTAGCTACGGGGAGGTCATGCGCAAGACAGAGCCAGGCTCTGCCCTGGGCTGCGTGGTTGGAGTACAGCAGACACGGGGCACAGGCTGGAAGGAGAGAGGTTCAGACTACATACGAGGAAAGCACTTTTCAGCCCGAGGACAGTCAAGCGGCAGAACAAGTCGCCCAGTGAGGCCGCGCACTCGCCAGCCTTGGGCGTTTGCCATACCGGCGCACATAAAGCCCTGAGTAGCCTCGTCTGACCTCATGGCTGACCCGCCTTGGATCAGGAGGTTGGACCAGACGACTCCAGAGGTGCCTTCCGACCTGAAGTATCCTTCGAGCCTTTGGTCCTCGGCCCTCCGTTGGGTAGACCTCCCCACCAGGGCCAGCAACAGCCTTGGGGGTGACACTGAGGGAGGGTGGGGCCGGCCGGGCGGCCGGCCTCACAGGCCTCCGCTTCCTGGGCACAGAGACGGGCAGTGTCGGGAGTTCTCCTGCCTACCCTCTGGACGGGGAGCAAGGGTTGCAGACGGCATCTCCGTGCCGCCTGGGAGACCACATGACCCATGCTGCTACGGTTGGAAGCTGCTGGGACAGTGTTTTGCCAAAGCTTCTGTGCCAGTATTTTCCCTTATTGCTCTCACGCTGCTGTTCTGTTGTTTTCTTGCTGTCTTGTCTTCTGGCCTTGCCCCTGTAACCCCTGCTGCTGCTGTTACAACAGGGTCTCATGGCTTCTCATGGCAGCTTCCCCGCCACAGAGACTGGCAGTGGCCAGAAGCAACGCTGACTGCGCTGGGCAGGGAAAGAAAGGGTTGCAGAAAACAGCTCCGCGCTGGCCGGCAGTCGTCCCTGCCAAGCAGGCGGCATGTGTGCTCACGGCATTAGGGCTTTGCGGCATTAGGGCTTGGGCACACCTCCCCTCCCATGCTCCAAAGCCCTCCTCAGTTCGGAGCACAGCCCTCAACCACCGGGGAGGCAAGCAAGCCTCCCCCCCGCTCCCACCCCAGCCCCGCAGGCTTGGGCAGGGCACTCGAGCCTTCCCAACAACCCTCCCAAAGCAAGGGGCACTGCTGGCAGGACCCTAGTGAGGGCTGGCCGGACCCTGCCACATGCCTGGCGATGCTCAGGGAGGGGATGTGCTCAGAAGGGCCCTGGCTATGAAAGCATCGCGGACTACATCCAGGAGTCCTCGCAGCCTCACTGCACGAACCAAGGACTTCCCTGCCCTGGAGACGTGGAGGCAGCTGGGACGCGTCCCAGAAGCGTACGGGGATGCCTTCAGTGGGTGTGCTTGCTCGGGTAGACTCCCCCAGCCCTCAGGGAAGAGCACAGCCTGCCCACAGAGCTCCCTTTGCCTTCCTGAGAGAGGAGCTGTGCTCAGCCATGTGCCGTGACACAGGGGCCAACCCGCCGCCAGCCGCAGCCAACTTTGGGAGGGCCATGTGTCACCCTTCTGGCCCGAGGCCGAGCCAGAAGGCTGTGCCAAGTCTGCAGCCCTGCACCCCACGCAGGGCTGAATTCCCCTCCCGCCCGCGCAGCTCCAGCGCTGCCCTGGGGAAACCTCTTCTGAGCACCACGCTCCTCGCGGGCACAGCTCCGCCGAGCCCCAATGGCCGTGGCCCTCCAGCCTGACCTTGCTGCTGCTCCCACAGCTCAGGCACCTCGCAGGACGCTCAGGGCCTTGTGGAAAAGGGGCCAGGGTCCGGTGTGCTGCTGCACAGAGCGAGCTGCTCCACAGAGCGGCTTGTACTCAGGCATGGGAGCTTGCAGTGCCCGGCCCCTTCTTGTAAAGGGAGTCACAAGCAAGCCCACCAAAGGGCCCTAGGCTGACATGCCCTCTCTGCACGGGACCCCTCCAGCACTTGGGCCTTGACTTCGGCCCATCCTGACATGTTCCTGCCCCGGAAATCCTTGGGCCTCTCCGGCCAGCACTTGAAAGGAGCCTCTGTGGAAGAAAGGGCATGCCAGCAACGAGGAAATGAAAAGGCAACGTTGAAGGGACAACAAACACAACCCGTGCCATGAGCTAGGCTCTTTTGCATTTGGAGATGAGTCTGCTGGAAAATTATGGCCCACGTACAGGGTGACTCTGGGCCTGGGGCCGTGCAGGAGCACTATAAAAGCCAGCCAGCCTCCCCACTCTCTCAGCCACTTCTCTTGCCTCCACCTCCTCGGGAACCAGGTGAGCCTGAAGCCCTTTCTGCTGCTGCTCCTCCTCCTGCTCCTCCAGCACGTCTCAGCTGATTCCTGCTCCTCTGTGCTACGCTGGGTCTTGGGGCTGCTTGGGAGGGGGAAAGAGGCGAGGAGTTCTGGCCTGGAGAGGGGCTGGTGCTTGCCTGAGGGGTGTTCTGGGCTCTGGGCTGGGCAGGAGCCTCCTTTGCCCTGGCTGCTCTTGGCAGGGCCCTTGGCGTCCAGGCAAAGCAGAAGGCCGTGCTTTGGGCTGCACAGCCTCCAGCTCCCGGCCCACCAGCGGCCTTGACTCCCTCGTGGCAGGGTCACAGGGAGTGCTCCTCTCGCGCCCCGCCCGCCCCATCCTCTGCCTGCTTCCTCCCTGCCCTCTCTTCCAGGCGCACCTCCCGCCCTCAGACATGTCCTGCTACAACCCCTGCCTGCCGCGCCAGCCCTGCGGCCCGACCCCGCTGGCCAACAGCTGCAACGAGCCCTGTGTCAGGCAGTGCCAGGACTCCACCGTTGTCATCCAGCCTTCTCCTGTGGTGGTGACCCTGCCCGGCCCCATCCTCAGCTCCTTCCCGCAGAACACCGCCGTCGGATCCACCACCTCCGCTGCCGTTGGCAGCATCCTCAGCTCCCAGGGAGTCCCCATCTCCTCCGGGGGCTTCAGCCTCTCTGGCATCGGCAGCCGCTACTGCGGCACGACGTGCCTCCCCTGCTAAAGCCGCTGGCGACGGCCCCAGAGCACCACCTCCAGCAACCCAGAAGATGATGCCGGAATGAGGACGGAGCTCCTGGCCAGCGGATGCGGGTGGGGGGGCTGAGCAATACTGGCTGCCCCTGCAAAGCAAGGCCGGAAGGGGCCAGCCGGGGCGCCCTGCCCGCATGGCCCATCACTGCCTTTCCCTTCTCCCGCTCTCTCCTTTCCCTCCCGTGTCCTTGTTGTCTTCTGCCGCCCTGGGCCACGAGGCTCCCAAAGCCCGCCTAGGCGGGAACTGCTCACCCCTCTCTCCCAAGGGGCAGCTGCAGATTCTGGGCTGACCCTCGTGCTCCCTGCACCGGGGCCTCCACTCGGAGCAAGCTCGGTTTTTCCCCTCCAGCGACTCTAATATTAAAGTCTTCTGCATGCCAGCCTGGGTCTCCACGTGGTGCTTGCCTCTGCGGGGGCTCTTCCAAGGTGGCCTGCGAGAAAGGCAGTGCTCGGGGGGAACTGGGGGGGCTTGGGGCCACTTGAGGACCCTTCACCGTTCCCAGGGGAAGCGCAGGGTGGACACACTGCAGCAGTGGCCTTTTAGGCACTCTCCCGTGGAGCTCCGGAGGCCATCCCCGGCTCCTCCAGAGCCCACAGCCATCCAGCCCTGCCTTGCCGTGCCTCTGCCCAGAAACGCCCTCTCGGCCGCCGTGCTCCTCCTTCGGACCGGGGAGCCTGACCGCTGCTGACCTCAAGCGAAGAGCCCCGACTGCGGCTGCGGGAGGCCCTGGGAGGGCAGCAGCCCCACGAGCTCTTGGGGCAGGGAGTTCCTCTTGCTCTTGCTCTGGACGGAGCAGTGCTGGGGGAGGAGGCTCAGACAGAAGGTGGCTCCCCAAGGACAGCAGGAGTGTGGATGGGAGGGAATAGGCTTGCGGGCAGCGCATGTCCTCCTCCTCCTCCTCCCGTCGATGCCCTGCGTTTCCTGGGGAAAGTTTCTGGGGAGAGGGAAGCCGGCAGGGACTCGGGGCAAGAGCAGAGGCAGGGGGTGCTGTCCCAGGGTCCCAAGGGCAGCCAGGAGCGCCCCCAAGCAGTGCTGTCCCCAGCAGGAAGGCTGGAGAGAGGCTTACAGCTGCGGAAAGGGCAGTGCGGAACTGCTGCAAGACGCGGCTGGGCAGGATGATGCACGACCGCCTCAGAGCCGTGACCGGCGGCTGTCTGGGGAGAGGAGACGCGACCAGCACTCTGCCCCCACACATCTTCCAGCCCCTCTAAGCAACAGCCCCAAAACAAGGCCACAAAAAGGTGCTCTTGGGGAAACCCCTTCAGGACAGCTGCGACTGGCGACAGCGGTGCCTGGCACCAAGGACTCTCAACAGCATCCGGGGCTGCATTAACAGCAGCACAGCCAGTAAGTAGTTGGAGCGGAGTGATCATCCGCCTCTGCTCGGCGCTCGTTCAACCGCAGGAAGAAAGCTGCGTCCAGTTCTGGGCTCTCTAACGCAAGAACGACACGGACCAACTGGAGCGAGTCCAGCGGGGGGCTGCCAGGACGGTCAGGGGGCTGGAGCACTTGGCCTGTGAGGAGAGGAGGGCCATTCTGAGGGAATGGGGCGTGCTGAGCCTGCAGAAGAAAAGGCTGTGCTGGGGGGACCTAACGGCAGCTCTCCAGTAGCTACGGGGAGGTCACGCGCAAGACAGAGCCAGGCTCTGCCCTGGGCTGCGTGGTTGGAGTACAGCAGACACGGGGCACAGGCTGGAAGGAGAGAGGTTCAGACTACATACGAGGAAAGCACTTTTCAGCCCGAGGACAGTCAAGCGGCAGAACAAGTCGCCCAGTGAGGCCGCGCACTCGCCAGCCTTGGGCGTTTGCCATACCGGCGCACATAAAGCCCTGAGTAGCCTCGTCTGACCTCATGGCTGACCCGCCTTGGATCAGGAGGTTGGACCAGACGACTCCAGAGGTGCCTTCCGACCTGAAGTATCCTTCGAGCCTTTGGTCCTCGGCCCTCCGTTGGGTAGACCTCCCCACCAGGGCCAGCAACAGCCTTGGGGGTGACACTGAGGGAGGGTGGGGCCGGCCGGGCGGCCGGCCTCACAGGCCTCCGCTTCCTGGGCACAGAGACGGGCAGTGTCGGGAGTTCTCCTGCCTACCCTCTGGACGGGGAGCAAGGGTTGCAGACGGCATCTCCGTGCCGCCTGGGAGACCACATGACCCATGCTGCTACGGTTGGAAGCTGCTGGGACAGTGTTTTGCCAAAGCTTCTGTGCCAGTATTTTCCCTTATTGCTCTCACGCTGCTGTTCTGTTGTTTTCTTGCTGTCTTGTCTTCTGGCCTTGCCCCTGTAACCCCTGCTGCTGCTGTTACAACAGGGTCTCATGGCTTCTCATGGCAGCTTCCCCGCCACAGAGACTGGCAGTGGCCAGAAGCAACGCTGACTGCGCTGGGCAGGGAAAGAAAGGGTTGCAGAAAACAGCTCCGCGCTGGCCGGCAGTCGTCCCTGCCAAGCAGGCGGCATGTGTGCTCACGGCATTAGGGCTTTGCGGCATTAGGGCTTGGGCACACCTCCCCTCCCATGCTCCAAAGCCCTCCTCAGTTCGGAGCACAGCCCTCAACCACCGGGGAGGCAAGCAAGCCTCCCCCCCGCTCCCACCCCAGCCCCGCAGGCTTGGGCAGGGCACTCGAGCCTTCCCAACAACCCTCCCAAAGCAAGGGGCACTGCTGGCAGGACCCTAGTGAGGGCTGGCCGGACCCTGCCACATGCCTGGCGATGCTCAGGGAGGGGATGTGCTCAGAAGGGCCCTGGCTATGAAAGCATCGCGGACTACATCCAGGAGTCCTCGCAGCCTCACTGCACGAACCAAGGACTTCCCTGCCCTGGAGACGTGGAGGCAGCTGGGACGCGTCCCAGAAGCGTACGGGGATGCCTTCAGTGGGTGTGCTTGCTCGGGTAGACTCCCCCAGCCCTCAGGGAAGAGCACAGCCTGCCCACAGAGCTCCCTTTGCCTTCCTGAGAGAGGAGCTGTGCTCAGCCATGTGCCGTGACACAGGGGCCAACCCGCCGCCAGCCGCAGCCAACTTTGGGAGGGCCATGTGTCACCCTTCTGGCCCGAGGCCGAGCCAGAAGGCTGTGCCAAGTCTGCAGCCCTGCACCCCACGCAGGGCTGAATTCCCCTCCCGCCCGCGCAGCTCCAGCGCTGCCCTGGGGAAACCTCTTCTGAGCACCACGCTCCTCGCGGGCACAGCTCCGCCGAGCCCCAATGGCCGTGGCCCTCCAGCCTGACCTTGCTGCTGCTCCCACAGCTCAGGCACCTCGCAGGACGCTCAGGGCCTTGTGGAAAAGGGGCCAGGGTCCGGTGTGCTGCTGCACAGAGCGAGCTGCTCCACAGAGCGGCTTGTACTCAGGCATGGGAGCTTGCAGTGCCCGGCCCCTTCTTGTAAAGGGAGTCACAAGCAAGCCCACCAAAGGGCCCTAGGCTGACATGCCCTCTCTGCACGGGACCCCTCCAGCACTTGGGCCTTGACTTCGGCCCATCCTGACATGTTCCTGCCCCGGAAATCCTTGGGCCTCTCCGGCCAGCACTTGAAAGGAGCCTCTGTGGAAGAAAGGGCATGCCAGCAACGAGGAAATGAAAAGGCAACGTTGAAGGGACAACAAACACAACCCGTGCCATGAGCTAGGCTCTTTTGCATTTGGAGATGAGTCTGCTGGAAAATTATGGCCCACGTACAGGGTGACTCTGGGCCTGGGGCCGTGCAGGAGCACTATAAAAGCCAGCCAGCCTCCCCACTCTCTCAGCCACTTCTCTTGCCTCCACCTCCTCGGGAACCAGGTGAGCCTGAAGCCCTTTCTGCTGCTGCTCCTCCTCCTGCTCCTCCAGCACGTCTCAGCTGATTCCTGCTCCTCTGTGCTACGCTGGGTCTTGGGGCTGCTTGGGAGGGGGAAAGAGGCGAGGAGTTCTGGCCTGGAGAGGGGCTGGTGCTTGCCTGAGGGGTGTTCTGGGCTCTGGGCTGGGCAGGAGCCTCCTTTGCCCTGGCTGCTCTTGGCAGGGCCCTTGGCGTCCAGGCAAAGCAGAAGGCCGTGCTTTGGGCTGCACAGCCTCCAGCTCCCGGCCCACCAGCGGCCTTGACTCCCTCGTGGCAGGGTCACAGGGAGTGCTCCTCTCGCGCCCCGCCCGCCCCATCCTCTGCCTGCTTCCTCCCTGCCCTCTCTTCCAGGCGCACCTCCCGCCCTCAGACATGTCCTGCTACAACCCCTGCCTGCCGCGCCAGCCCTGCGGCCCGACCCCGCTGGCCAACAGCTGCAACGAGCCCTGTGTCAGGCAGTGCCAGGACTCCACCGTTGTCATCCAGCCTTCTCCTGTGGTGGTGACCCTGCCCGGCCCCATCCTCAGCTCCTTCCCGCAGAACACCGCCGTCGGATCCACCACCTCCGCTGCCGTTGGCAGCATCCTCAGCTCCCAGGGAGTCCCCATCTCCTCCGGGGGCTTCAGCCTCTCTGGCATCGGCAGCCGCTACTGCGGCACGACGTGCCTCCCCTGCTAAAGCCGCTGGCGACGGCCCCAGAGCACCACCTCCAGCAACCCAGAAGATGATGCCGGAATGAGGACGGAGCTCCTGGCCAGCGGATGCGGGTGGGGGGGCTGAGCAATACTGGCTGCCCCTGCAAAGCAAGGCCGGAAGGGGCCAGCCGGGGCGCCCTGCCCGCATGGCCCATCACTGCCTTTCCCTTCTCCCGCTCTCTCCTTTCCCTCCCGTGTCCTTGTTGTCTTCTGCCGCCCTGGGCCACGAGGCTCCCAAAGCCCGCCTAGGCGGGAACTGCTCACCCCTCTCTCCCAAGGGGCAGCTGCAGATTCTGGGCTGACCCTCGTGCTCCCTGCACCGGGGCCTCCACTCGGAGCAAGCTCGGTTTTGCCCCTCCAGCGACTCTAATATTAAAGTCTTCTGCATGCCAGCCTGGGTCTCCACGTGGTGCTTGCCTCTGCGGGGGCTCTTCCAAGGTGGCCTGCGAGAAAGGCAGTGCTCGGGGGGAACTGGGGGGGCTTGGGGCCACTTGAGGACCCTTCACCGTTCCCAGGGGAAGCGCAGGGTGGACACACTGCAGCAGTGGCCTTTTAGGCACTCTCCCGTGGAGCTCCGGAGGCCATCCCCGGCTCCTCCAGAGCCCACAGCCATCCAGCCCTGCCTTGCCGTGCCTCTGCCCAGAAACGCCCTCTCGGCCGCCGTGCTCCTCCTTCGGACCGGGGAGCCTGACCGCTGCTGACCTCAAGCGAAGAGCCCCGACTGCAGCTGCGGGAGGCCCTGGGAGGGCAGCAGCCCCACGAGCTCTTGGGGCAGGGAGTTCCTCTTGCTCTTGCTCTGGACGGAGCAGTGCTGGGGGAGGAGGCTCAGACAGAAGGTGGCTCCCCAAGGACAGCAGGAGTGTGGATGGGAGGGAATAGGCTTGCGGGCAGCGCATGTCCTCCTCCTCCTCCTCCCGTCGATGCCCTGCGTTTCCTGGGGAAAGTTTCTGGGGAGAGGGAAGCCGGCAGGGACTCGGGGCAAGAGCAGAGGCAGGGGGTGCTGTCCCAGGGTCCCAAGGGCAGCCAGGAGCGCCCCCAAGCAGTGCTGTCCCCAGCAGGAAGGCTGGAGAGAGGCTTACAGCTGCGGAAAGGGCAGTGCGGAACTGCTGCAAGACGCGGCTGGGCAGGATGATGCACGACCGCCTCAGAGCCGTGACCGGCGGCTGTCTGGGGAGAGGAGACGCGACCAGCACTCTGCCCCCACACATCTTCCAGCCCCTCTAAGCAACAGCCCCAAAACAAGGCCACAAAAAGGTGCTCTTGGGGAAACCCCTTCAGGACAGCTGCGACTGGCGACAGCGGTGCCTGGCACCAAGGACTCTCAACAGCATCCGGGGCTGCATTAACAGCAGCACAGCCAGTAAGTAGTTGGAGCGGAGTGATCATCCGCCTCTGCTCGGCGCTCGTTCAACCGCAGGAAGAAAGCTGCGTCCAGTTCTGGGCTCTCTAACGCAAGAACGACACGGACCAACTGGAGCGAGTCCAGCGGGGGGCTGCCAGGACGGTCAGGGGGCTGGAGCACTTGGCCTGTGAGGAGAGGAGGGCCATTCTGAGGGAATGGGGCGTGCTGAGCCTGCAGAAGAAAAGGCTGTGCTGGGGGGACCTAACGGCAGCTCTCCAGTAGCTACGGGGAGGTCATGCGCAAGACAGAGCCAGGCTCTGCCCTGGGCTGCGTGGTTGGAGTACAGCAGACACGGGGCACAGGCTGGAAGGAGAGAGGTTCAGACTACATACGAGGAAAGCACTTTTCAGCCCGAGGACAGTCAAGCGGCAGAACAAGTCGCCCAGTGAGGCCGCGCACTCGCCAGCCTTGGGCGTTTGCCATACCGGCGCACATAAAGCCCTGAGTAGCCTCGTCTGACCTCATGGCTGACCCGCCTTGGATCAGGAGGTTGGACCAGACGACTCCAGAGGTGCCTTCCGACCTGAAGTATCCTTCGAGCCTTTGGTCCTCGGCCCTCCGTTGGGTAGACCTCCCCACCAGGGCCAGCAACAGCCTTGGGGGTGACACTGAGGGAGGGTGGGGCCGGCCGGGCGGCCGGCCTCACAGGCCTCCGCTTCCTGGGCACAGAGACGGGCAGTGTCGGGAGTTCTCCTGCCTACCCTCTGGACGGGGAGCAAGGGTTGCAGACGGCATCTCCGTGCCGCCTGGGAGACCACATGACCCATGCTGCTACGGTTGGAAGCTGCTGGGACAGTGTTTTGCCAAAGCTTCTGTGCCAGTATTTTCCCTTATTGCTCTCACGCTGCTGTTCTGTTGTTTTCTTGCTGTCTTGTCTTCTGGCCTTGCCCCTGTAACCCCTGCTGCTGCTGTTACAACAGGGTCTCATGGCTTCTCATGGCAGCTTCCCCGCCACAGAGACTGGCAGTGGCCAGAAGCAACGCTGACTGCGCTGGGCAGGGAAAGAAAGGGTTGCAGAAAACAGCTCCGCGCTGGCCGGCAGTCGTCCCTGCCAAGCAGGCGGCATGTGTGCTCACGGCATTAGGGCTTTGCGGCATTAGGGCTTGGGCACACCTCCCCTCCCATGCTCCAAAGCCCTCCTCAGTTCGGAGCACAGCCCTCAACCACCGGGGAGGCAAGCAAGCCTCCCCCCCGCTCCCACCCCAGCCCCGCAGGCTTGGGCAGGGCACTCGAGCCTTCCCAACAACCCTCCCAAAGCAAGGGGCACTGCTGGCAGGACCCTAGTGAGGGCTGGCCGGACCCTGCCACATGCCTGGCGATGCTCAGGGAGGGGATGTGCTCAGAAGGGCCCTGGCTATGAAAGCATCGCGGACTACATCCAGGAGTCCTCGCAGCCTCACTGCACGAACCAAGGACTTCCCTGCCCTGGAGACGTGGAGGCAGCTGGGACGCGTCCCAGAAGCGTACGGGGATGCCTTCAGTGGGTGTGCTTGCTCGGGTAGACTCCCCCAGCCCTCAGGGAAGAGCACAGCCTGCCCACAGAGCTCCCTTTGCCTTCCTGAGAGAGGAGCTGTGCTCAGCCATGTGCCGTGACACAGGGGCCAACCCGCCGCCAGCCGCAGCCAACTTTGGGAGGGCCATGTGTCACCCTTCTGGCCCGAGGCCGAGCCAGAAGGCTGTGCCAAGTCTGCAGCCCTGCACCCCACGCAGGGCTGAATTCCCCTCCCGCCCGCGCAGCTCCAGCGCTGCCCTGGGGAAACCTCTTCTGAGCACCACGCTCCTCGCGGGCACAGCTCCGCCGAGCCCCAATGGCCGTGGCCCTCCAGCCTGACCTTGCTGCTGCTCCCACAGCTCAGGCACCTCGCAGGACGCTCAGGGCCTTGTGGAAAAGGGGCCAGGGTCCGGTGTGCTGCTGCACAGAGCGAGCTGCTCCACAGAGCGGCTTGTACTCAGGCATGGGAGCTTGCAGTGCCCGGCCCCTTCTTGTAAAGGGAGTCACAAGCAAGCCCACCAAAGGGCCCTAGGCTGACATGCCCTCTCTGCACGGGACCCCTCCAGCACTTGGGCCTTGACTTCGGCCCATCCTGACATGTTCCTGCCCCGGAAATCCTTGGGCCTCTCCGGCCAGCACTTGAAAGGAGCCTCTGTGGAAGAAAGGGCATGCCAGCAACGAGGAAATGAAAAGGCAACGTTGAAGGGACAACAAACACAACCCGTGCCATGAGCTAGGCTCTTTTGCATTTGGAGATGAGTCTGCTGGAAAATTATGGCCCACGTACAGGGTGACTCTGGGCCTGGGGCCGTGCAGGAGCACTATAAAAGCCAGCCAGCCTCCCCACTCTCTCAGCCACTTCTCTTGCCTCCACCTCCTCGGGAACCAGGTGAGCCTGAAGCCCTTTCTGCTGCTGCTCCTCCTCCTGCTCCTCCAGCACGTCTCAGCTGATTCCTGCTCCTCTGTGCTACGCTGGGTCTTGGGGCTGCTTGGGAGGGGGAAAGAGGCAAGGAGTTCTGGCCTGGAGAGGGGCTGGTGCTTGCCTGAGGGGTGTTCTGGGCTCTGGGCTGGGCAGGAGCCTCCTTTGCCCTGGCTGCTCTTGGCAGGGCCCTTGGCGTCCAGGCAAAGCAGAAGGCCGTGCTTTGGGCTGCACAGCCTCCAGCTCCCGGCCCACCAGCGGCCTTGACTCCCTCGTGGCAGGGTCACAGGGAGTGCTCCTCTCGCGCCCCGCCCGCCCCATCCTCTGCCTGCTTCCTCCCTGCCCTCTCTTCCAGGCGCACCTCCCGCCCTCAGACATGTCCTGCTACAACCCCTGCCTGCCGCGCCAGCCCTGCGGCCCGACCCCGCTGGCCAACAGCTGCAACGAGCCCTGTGTCAGGCAGTGCCAGGACTCCACCGTTGTCATCCAGCCTTCTCCTGTGGTGGTGACCCTGCCCGGCCCCATCCTCAGCTCCTTCCCGCAGAACACCGCCGTCGGATCCACCACCTCCGCTGCCGTTGGCAGCATCCTCAGCTCCCAGGGAGTCCCCATCTCCTCCGGGGGCTTCAGCCTCTCTGGCATCGGCAGCCGCTACTGCAGCACGACGTGCCTCCCCTGCTAAAGCCGCTGGCGACGGCCCCAGAGCACCACCTCCAGCAACCCAGAAGATGATGCTGGAATGAGGACGGAGCTCCTGGCCAGCGGATGCGGGTGGGGGGGCTGAGCAATACTGGCTGCCCCTGCAAAGCAAGGCCGGAAGGGGCCAGCCGGGGCGCCCTGCCCGCATGGCCCATCACTGCCTTTCCCTTCTCCCGCTCTCTCCTTTCCCTCCCGTGTCCTTGTTGTCTTCTGCCGCCCTGGGCCACGAGGCTCCCAAAGCCCGCCTAGGCGGGAACTGCTCACCCCTCTCTCCCAAGGGGCAGCTGCAGATTCTGGGCTGACCCTCGTGCTCCCTGCACCGGGGCCTCCACTCGGAGCAAGCTCGGTTTTGCCCCTCCAGCGACTCTAATATTAAAGTCTTCTGCATGCCAGCCTGGGTCTCCACGTGGTGCTTGCCTCTGCGGGGGCTCTTCCAAGGTGGCCTGCGAGAAAGGCAGTGCTCGGGGGGAACTGGGGGGGCTTGGGGCCACTTGAGGACCCTTCACCGTTCCCAGGGGAAGCGCAGGGTGGACACACTGCAGCAGTGGCCTTTTAGGCACTCTCCCGTGGAGCTCCGGAGGCCATCCCCGGCTCCTCCAGAGCCCACAGCCATCCAGCCCTGCCTTGCCGTGCCTCTGCCCAGAAACGCCCTCTCGGCCGCCGTGCACCTCCTTCGGACCGGGGAGCCTGACCGCTGCTGACCTCAAGCAAAGAGCCCCGACTGCGGCTGCGGGAGGCCCTGGGAGGGCAGCAGCCCCACGAGCTCTTGGGGCAGGGAGTTCCTCTTGCTCTTGCTCTGGACGGAGCAGTGCTGGGGGAGGAGGCTCAGACAGAAGGTGGCTCCCCAAGGACAGCAGGAGTGTGGATGGGAGGGAATAGGCTTGCGGGCAGCGCATGTCCTCCTCCTCCTCCTCCCGTCGATGCCCTGCGTTTCCTGGGGAAAGTTTCTGGGGAGAGGGAAGCCGGCAGGGACTCGGGGCAAGAGCAGAGGCAGGGGGTGCTGTCCCAGGGTCCCAAGGGCAGCCAGGAGCGCCCCCAAGCAGTGCTGTCCCCAGCAGGAAGGCTGGAGAGAGGCTTACAGCTGCGGAAAGGGCAGTGCGGAACTGCTGCAAGACGCGGCTGGGCAGGATGATGCACAACCGCTCAGAGCCGTGACCGGCAGCTGCCTGGGGAGAGGAGACGCGACCAGCACTCTGCCCCCACACATCTTCCAGCCCCTCTCAAGCAACAGCCCCAAAACAAGGCCACAAAAAGGTGCTCTTGGGGAAACCCCTTCAGGACAGCTGCGACTGGCGACAGCGGTGCCTGGCACCAAGGACTCTCAACAGCATCCGGGGCTGCATTAACAGCAGCACAGCCAGTAAGTAGTTGGAGCGGAGTGATCATCCGCCTCTGCTCGGCGCTCGTTCAACCGCAGGAAGAAAGCTGCGTCCAGTTCTGGGCTCTCTAACGCAAGAACGACACGGACCAACTGGAGCGAGTCCAGCGGGGGGCTGCCAGGACGGTCAGGGGGCTGGAGCACTTGGCCTGTGAGGAGAGGAGGGCCATTCGGAGGGAATGGGGCGTGCTGAGCCTGCAGAAGAAAAGGCTGTGCTGGGGGGACCTAACGGCAGCTCTCCAGTAGCTACGGGGAGGTCACGCGCAAGACAGAGCCAGGCTCTGCCCTGGGCTGCGTGGTTGGAGTACAGCAGACACGGGGCACAGGCTGGAAGGAGAGAGGTTCAGACTACATACGAGGAAAGCACTTTTCAGCCCGAGGACAGTCAAGCGGCAGAACAAGTCGCCCAGTGAGGCCGCGCACTCGCCAGCCTTGGGCGTTTGCCATACCGGCGCACATAAAGCCCTGAGTAGCCTCGTCTGACCTCATGGCTGACCCGCCTTGGATCAGGAGGTTGGACCAGACGACTCCAGAGGTGCCTTCCGACCTGAAGTATCCTTCGAGCCTTTGGTCCTCGGCCCTCCGTTGGGTAGACCTCCCCACCAGGGCCAGCAACAGCCTTGGGGGTGACACTGAGGGAGGGTGGGGCCGGCCGGGCGGCCGGCCTCACAGGCCTCCGCTTCCTGGGCACAGAGACGGGCAGTGTCGGGAGTTCTCCTGCCTACCCTCTGGACGGGGAGCAAGGGTTGCAGACGGCATCTCCGTGCCGCCTGGGAGACCACATGACCCATGCTGCTACGGTTGGAAGCTGCTGGGACAGTGTTTTGCCAAAGCTTCTGTGCCAGTATTTTCCCTTATTGCTCTCACGCTGCTGTTCTGTTGTTTTCTTGCTGTCTTGTCTTCTGGCCTTGCCCCTGTAACCCCTGCTGCTGCTGTTACAACAGGGTCTCATGGCTTCTCATGGCAGCTTCCCCGCCACAGAGACTGGCAGTGGCCAGAAGCAACGCTGACTGCGCTGGGCAGGGAAAGAAAGGGTTGCAGAAAACAGCTCCGCGCTGGCCGGCAGTCGTCCCTGCCAAGCAGGCGGCATGTGTGCTCACGGCATTAGGGCTTTGCGGCATTAGGGCTTGGGCACACCTCCCCTCCCATGCTCCAAAGCCCTCCTCAGTTCGGAGCACAGCCCTCAACCACCGGGGAGGCAAGCAAGCCTCCCCCCCGCTCCCACCCCAGCCCCGCAGGCTTGGGCAGGGCACTCGAGCCTTCCCAACAACCCTCCCAAAGCAAGGGGCACTGCTGGCAGGACCCTAGTGAGGGCTGGCCGGACCCTGCCACATGCCTGGCGATGCTCAGGGAGGGGATGTGCTCAGAAGGGCCCTGGCTATGAAAGCATCACGGACTACATCCAGGAGTCCTCGCAGCCTCACTGCACGAACCAAGGACTTCCCTGCCCTGGAGACGTGGAGGCAGCTGGGACGCGTCCCAGAAGCGTACGGGGATGCCTTCAGTGGGTGTGCTTGCTCGGGTAGACTCCCCCAGCCCTCAGGGAAGAGCACAGCCTGCCCACAGAGCTCCCTTTGCCTTCCTGAGAGAGGAGCTGTGCTCAGCCATGTGCCGTGACACAGGGGCCAACCCGCCGCCAGCCGCAGCCAACTTTGGGAGGGCCATGTGTCACCCTTCTGGCCCGAGGCCGAGCCAGAAGGCTGTGCCAAGTCTGCAGCCCTGCACCCCACGCAGGGCTGAATTCCCCTCCTGCCCGCGCAGCTCCAGCGCTGCCCTGGGGAAACCTCTTCTGAGCACCACGCTCCTCGCGGGCACAGCTCCGCCGAGCCCCAATGGCCGTGGCCCTCCAGCCTGACCTTGCTGCTGCTCCCACAGCTCAGGCACCTCGCAGGACGCTCAGGGCCTTGTGGAAAAGGGGCCAGGGTCCGGTGTGCTGCTGCACAGAGCGAGCTGCTCCACAGAGCGGCTTGTACTCAGGCATGGGAGCTTGCAGTGCCCGGCCCCTTCTTGTAAAGGGAGTCACAAGCAAGCCCACCAAAGGGCCCTAGGCTGACATGCCCTCTCTGCACGGGACCCCTCCAGCACTTGGGCCTTGACTTCGGCCCATCCTGACATGTTCCTGCCCCAGAAATCCTTGGGCCTCTCCGGCCAGCACTTGAAAGGAGCCTCTGTGGAAGAAAGGGCATGCCAGCAACGAGGAAATGAAAAGGCAACGTTGAAGGGACAACAAACACAACCCGTGCCATGAGCTAGGCTCTTTTGCATTTGGAGATGAGTCTGCTGGAAAATTATGGCCCACGTACAGGGTGACTCTGGGCCTGGGGCCGTGCAGGAGCACTATAAAAGCCAGCCAGCCTCCCCACTCTCTCAGCCACTTCTCTTGCCTCCACCTCCTCGGGAACCAGGTGAGCCTGAAGCCCTTTCTGCTGCTGCTCCTCCTCCTGCTCCTCCAGCACGTCTCAGCTGATTCCTGCTCCTCTGTGCTACGCTGGGTCTTGGGGCTGCTTGGGAGGGGGAAAGAGGCGAGGAGTTCTGGCCTGGAGAGGGGCTGGTGCTTGCCTGAGGGGTGTTCTGGGCTCTGGGCTGGGCAGGAGCCTCCTTTGCCCTGGCTGCTCTTGGCAGGGCCCTTGGCGTCCAGGCAAAGCAGAAGGCCGTGCTTTGGGCTGCACAGCCTCCAGCTCCCGGCCCACCAGCGGCCTTGACTCCCTCGTGGCAGGGTCACAGGGAGTGCTCCTCTCGCGCCCCGCCCGCCCCATCCTCTGCCTGCTTCCTCCCTGCCCTCTCTTCCAGGCGCACCTCCCGCCCTCAGACATGTCCTGCTACAACCCCTGCCTGCCGCGCCAGCCCTGCGGCCCGACCCCGCTGGCCAACAGCTGCAACGAGCCCTGTGTCAGGCAGTGCCAGGACTCCACCGTTGTCATCCAGCCTTCTCCTGTGGTGGTGACCCTGCCCGGCCCCATCCTCAGCTCCTTCCCGCAGAACACCGCCGTCGGATCCACCACCTCCGCTGCCGTTGGCAGCATCCTCAGCTCCCAGGGAGTCCCCATCTCCTCCGGGGGCTTCAGCCTCTCTGGCATCGGCAGCCGCTACTGCAGCACGACGTGCCTCCCCTGCTAAAGCCGCTGGCGACGGCCCCAGAGCACCACCTCCAGCAACCCAGAAGATGATGCCGGAATGAGGACGGAGCTCCTGGCCAGCGGATGCGGGTGGGGGGGCTGAGCAATACTGGCTGCCCCTGCAAAGCAAGGCCGGAAGGGGCCAGCCGGGGCGCCCTGCCCGCATGGCCCATCACTGCCTTTCCCTTCTCCCGCTCTCTCCTTTCCCTCCCGTGTCCTTGTTGTCTTCTGCCGCCCTGGGCCACGAGGCTCCCAAAGCCCGCCTAGGCGGGAACTGCTCACCCCTCTCTCCCAAGGGGCAGCTGCAGATTCTGGGCTGACCCTCGTGCTCCCTGCACCGGGGCCTCCACTCGGAGCAAGCTCGGTTTTGCCCCTCCAGCGACTCTAATATTAAAGTCTTCTGCATGCCAGCCTGGGTCTCCACGTGGTGCTTGCCTCTGCGGGGGCTCTTCCAAGGTGGCCTGCGAGAAAGGCAGTGCTCGGGGGGAACTGGGGGGGCTTGGGGCCACTTGAGGACCCTTCACCGTTCCCAGGGGAAGCGCAGGGTGGACACACTGCAGCAGTGGCCTTTTAGGCACTCTCCCGTGGAGCTCCGGAGGCCATCCCCGGCTCCTCCAGAGCCCACAGCCATCCAGCCCTGCCTTGCCGTGCCTCTGCCCAGAAACGCCCTCTCGGCCGCCGTGCACCTCCTTCGGACCGGGGAGCCTGACCGCTGCTGACCTCAAGCGAAGAGCCCCGACTGCGGCTGCGGGAGGCCCTGGGAGGGCAGCAGCCCCACGAGCTCTTGGGGCAGGGAGTTCCTCTTGCTCTTGCTCTGGACGGAGCAGTGCTGGGGGAGGAGGCTCAGACAGAAGGTGGCTCCCCAAAGACAGCAGGAGTGTGGATGGGAGGGAATAGGCTTGCGGGCAGCGCATGTCCTCCTCCTCCTCCTCCCGTCGATGCCCTGCGTTTCCTGGGGAAAGTTTCTGGGGAGAGGGAAGCCGGCAGGGACTCGGGGCAAGAGCAGAGGCAGGGGGTGCTGTCCCAGGGTCCCAAGGGCAGCCAGGAGCGCCCCCAAGCAGTGCTGTCCCCAGCAGGAAGGCTGGAGAGAGGCTTACAGCTGCGGAAAGGGCAGTGCGGAACTGCTGCAAGACGCGGCTGGGCAGGATGATGCACGACCGCTCAGAGCCGTGACCGGCGGCTGTCTGGGGAGAGGAGACGCGACCAGCACTCTGCCCCCACACATCTTCCAGCCCCTCTCAAGCAACAGCCCCAAAACAAGGCCACAAAAAGGTGCTCTTGGGGAAACCCCTTCAGGACAGCTGCGACTGGCGACAGCAGTGCCTGGCACCAAGGACTCTCAACAGCATCCGGGGCTGCATTAACAGCAGCACAGCCAGTAAGTAGTTGGAGCGGAGTGATCATCCGCCTCTGCTCGGCGCTCGTTCAACCGCAGGAAGAAAGCTGCGTCCAGTTCTGGGCTCTCTAACGCAAGAACGACACGGACCAACTGGAGCGAGTCCAGCGGGGGGCTGCCAGGACGGTCAGGGGGCTGGAGCACTTGGCCTGTGAGGAGAGGAGGGCCATTCTGAGGGAATGGGGCGTGCTGAGCCTGCAGAAGAAAAGGCTGTGCTGGGGGGACCTAACGGCAGCTCTCCAGTAGCTACGGGGAGGTCACGCGCAAGACAGAGCCAGGCTCTGCCCTGGGCTGCGTGGTTGGAGTACAGCAGACACGGGGCACAGGCTGGAAGGAGAGAGGTTCAGACTACATACGAGGAAAGCACTTTTCAGCCCGAGGACAGTCAAGCGGCAGAACAAGTCGCCCAGTGAGGCCGCGCACTCGCCAGCCTTGGGCGTTTGCCATACCGGCGCACATAAAGCCCTGAGTAGCCTCGTCTGACCTCATGGCTGACCCGCCTTGGATCAGGAGGTTGGACCAGACGACTCCAGAGGTGCCTTCCGACCTGAAGTATCCTTCGAGCCTTTGGTCCTCGGCCCTCCGTTGGGTAGACCTCCCCACCAGGGCCAGCAACAGCCTTGGGGGTGACACTGAGGGAGGGTGGGGCCGGCCGGGCGGCCGGCCTCACAGGCCTCCGCTTCCTGGGCACAGAGACGGGCAGTGTCGGGAGTTCTCCTGCCTACCCTCTGGACGGGGAGCAAGGGTTGCAGACGGCATCTCCGTGCCGCCTGGGAGACCACATGACCCATGCTGCTACGGTTGGAAGCTGCTGGGACAGTGTTTTGCCAAAGCTTCTGTGCCAGTATTTTCCCTTATTGCTCTCACGCTGCTGTTCTGTTGTTTTCTTGCTGTCTTGTCTTCTGGCCTTGCCCCTGTAACCCCTGCTGCTGCTGTTACAACAGGGTCTCATGGCTTCTCATGGCAGCTTCCCCGCCACAGAGACTGGCAGTGGCCAGAAGCAACGCTGACTGCGCTGGGCAGGGAAAGAAAGGGTTGCAGAAAACAGCTCCGCGCTGGCCGGCAGTCGTCCCTGCCAAGCAGGCGGCATGTGTGCTCACGGCATTAGGGCTTTGCGGCATTAGGGCTTGGGCACACCTCCCCTCCCATGCTCCAAAGCCCTCCTCAGTTCGGAGCACAGCCCTCAACCACCGGGGAGGCAAGCAAGCCTCCCCCCCGCTCCCACCCCAGCCCCGCAGGCTTGGGCAGGGCACTCGAGCCTTCCCAACAACCCTCCCAAAGCAAGGGGCACTGCTGGCAGGACCCTAGTGAGGGCTGGCCGGACCCTGCCACATGCCTGGCGATGCTCAGGGAGGGGATGTGCTCAGAAGGGCCCTGGCTATGAAAGCATCACGGACTACATCCAGGAGTCCTCGCAGCCTCACTGCACGAACCAAGGACTTCCCTGCCCTGGAGACGTGGAGGCAGCTGGGACGCGTCCCAGAAGCGTACGGGGATGCCTTCAGTGGGTGTGCTTGCTCGGGTAGACTCCCCCAGCCCTCAGGGAAGAGCACAGCCTGCCCACAGAGCTCCCTTTGCCTTCCTGAGAGAGGAGCTGTGCTCAGCCATGTGCCGTGACACAGGGGCCAACCCGCCGCCAGCCGCAGCCAACTTTGGGAGGGCCATGTGTCACCCTTCTGGCCCGAGGCCGAGCCAGAAGGCTGTGCCAAGTCTGCAGCCCTGCACCCCACGCAGGGCTGAATTCCCCTCCCGCCCGCGCAGCTCCAGCGCTGCCCTGGGGAAACCTCTTCTGAGCACCACGCTCCTCGCGGGCACAGCTCCGCCGAGCCCCAATGGCCGTGGCCCTCCAGCCTGACCTTGCTGCTGCTCCCACAGCTCAGGCACCTCGCAGGATGCTCAGGGCCTTGTGGAAAAGGGGCCAGGGTCCGGTGTGCTGCTGCACAGAGCGAGCTGCTCCACAGAGCGGCTTGTACTCAGGCATGGGAGCTTGCAGTGCCCGGCCCCTTCTTGTAAAGGGAGTCACAAGCAAGCCCACCAAAGGGCCCTAGGCTGACATGCCCTCTCTGCACGGGACCCCTCCAGCACTTGGGCCTTGACTTCGGCCCATCCTGACATGTTCCTGCCCCAGAAATCCTTGGGCCTCTCCGGCCAGCACTTGAAAGGAGCCTCTGTGGAAGAAAGGGCATGCCAGCAACGAGGAAATGAAAAGGCAACGTTGAAGGGACAACAAACACAACCCGTGCCATGAGCTAGGCTCTTTTGCATTTGGAGATGAGTCTGCTGGAAAATTATGGCCCACGTACAGGGTGACTCTGGGCCTGGGGCCGTGCAGGAGCACTATAAAAGCCAGCCAGCCTCCCCACTCTCTCAGCCACTTCTCTTGCCTCCACCTCCTCGGGAACCAGGTGAGCCTGAAGCCCTTTCTGCTGCTGCTCCTCCTCCTGCTCCTCCAGCACGTCTCAGCTGATTCCTGCTCCTCTGTGCTACGCTGGGTCTTGGGGCTGCTTGGGAGGGGGAAAGAGGCGAGGAGTTCTGGCCTGGAGAGGGGCTGGTGCTTGCCTGAGGGGTGTTCTGGGCTCTGGGCTGGGCAGGAGCCTCCTTTGCCCTGGCTGCTCTTGGCAGGGCCCTTGGCGTCCAGGCAAAGCAGAAGGCCGTGCTTTGGGCTGCACAGCCTCCAGCTCCCGGCCCACCAGCGGCCTTGACTCCCTCGTGGCAGGGTCACAGGGAGTGCTCCTCTCGCGCCCCGCCCGCCCCATCCTCTGCCTGCTTCCTCCCTGCCCTCTCTTCCAGGCGCACCTCCCGCCCTCAGACATGTCCTGCTACAACCCCTGCCTGCCGCGCCAGCCCTGCGGCCCGACCCCGCTGGCCAACAGCTGCAACGAGCCCTGTGTCAGGCAGTGCCAGGACTCCACCGTTGTCATCCAGCCTTCTCCTGTGGTGGTGACCCTGCCCGGCCCCATCCTCAGCTCCTTCCCGCAGAACACCGCCGTCGGATCCACCACCTCCGCTGCCGTTGGCAGCATCCTCAGCTCCCAGGGAGTCCCCATCTCCTCCGGGGGCTTCAGCCTCTCTGGCATCGGCAGCCGCTACTGCAGCACGACGTGCCTCCCCTGCTAAAGCCGCTGGCGACGGCCCCAGAGCACCACCTCCAGCAACCCAGAAGATGATGCCGGAATGAGGACGGATCTCCTGGCCAGCGGATGCGGGTGGGGGGGCTGAGCAATACTGGCTGCCCCTGCAAAGCAAGGCCGGAAGGGGCCAGCCGGGGCGCCCTGCCCGCATGGCCCATCACTGCCTTTCCCTTCTCCCGCTCTCTCCTTTCCCTCCCGTGTCCTTGTTGTCTTCTGCCGCCCTGGGCCACGAGGCTCCCAAAGCCCGCCTAGGCGGGAACTGCTCACCCCTCTCTCCCAAGGGGCAGCTGCAGATTCTGGGCTGACCCTCGTGCTCCCTGCACCGGGGCCTCCACTCGGAGCAAGCTCGGTTTTGCCCCTCCAGCGACTCTAATATTAAAGTCTTCTGCATGCCAGCCTGGGTCTCCACGTGGTGCTTGCCTCTGCGGGGGCTCTTCCAAGGTGGCCTGCGAGAAAGGCAGTGCTCGGGGGGAACTGGGGGGGCTTGGGGCCACTTGAGGACCCTTCACCGTTCCCAGGGGAAGCGCAGGGTGGACACACTGCAGCAGTGGCCTTTTAGGCACTCTCCCGTGGAGCTCCGGAGGCCATCCCCGGCTCCTCCAGAGCCCACAGCCATCCAGCCCTGCCTTGCCGTGCCTCTGCCCAGAAACGCCCTCTCGGCCGCCGTGCACCTCCTTCGGACCGGGGAGCCTGACCGCTGCTGACCTCAAGCGAAGAGCCCCGACTGCGGCTGCGGGAGGCCCTGGGAGGGCAGCAGCCCCACGAGCTCTTGGGGCAGGGAGTTCCTCTTGCTCTTGCTCTGGACGGAGCAGTGCTGGGGGAGGAGGCTCAGACAGAAGGTGGCTCCCCAAAGACAGCAGGAGTGTGGATGGGAGGGAATAGGCTTGCGGGCAGCGCATGTCCTCCTCCTCCTCCTCCCGTCGATGCCCTGCGTTTCCTGGGGAAAGTTTCTGGGGAGAGGGAAGCCGGCAGGGACTCGGGGCAAGAGCAGAGGCAGGGGGTGCTGTCCCAGGGTCCCAAGGGCAGCCAGGAGCGCCCCCAAGCAGTGCTGTCCCCAGCAGGAAGGCTGGAGAGAGGCTTACAGCTGCGGAAAGGGCAGTGCGGAACTGCTGCAAGACGCGGCTGGGCAGGATGATGCACGACCGCTCAGAGCCGTGACCGGCGGCTGTCTGGGGAGAGGAGACGCGACCAGCACTCTGCCCCCACACATCTTCCAGCCCCTCTCAAGCAACAGCCCCAAAACAAGGCCACAAAAAGGTGCTCTTGGGGAAACCCCTTCAGGACAGCTGCGACTGGCGACAGCAGTGCCTGGCACCAAGGACTCTCAACAGCATCCGGGGCTGCATTAACAGCAGCACAGCCAGTAAGTAGTTGGAGCGGAGTGATCATCCGCCTCTGCTCGGCGCTCGTTCAACCGCAGGAAGAAAGCTGCGTCCAGTTCTGGGCTCTCTAACGCAAGAACGACACGGACCAACTGGAGCGAGTCCAGCGGGGGGCTGCCAGGACGGTCAGGGGGCTGGAGCACTTGGCCTGTGAGGAGAGGAGGGCCATTCGGAGGGAATGGGGCGTGCTGAGCCTGCAGAAGAAAAGGCTGTGCTGGGGGGACCTAACGGCAGCTCTCCAGTAGCTACGGGGAGGTCACGCGCAAGACAGAGCCAGGCTCTGCCCTGGGCTGCGTGGTTGGAGTACAGCAGACACGGGGCACAGGCTGGAAGGAGAGAGGTTCAGACTACATACGAGGAAAGCACTTTTCAGCCCGAGGACAGTCAAGCGGCAGAACAAGTCGCCCAGTGAGGCCGCGCACTCGCCAGCCTTGGGCGTTTGCCATACCGGCGCACATAAAGCCCTGAGTAGCCTCGTCTGACCTCATGGCTGACCCGCCTTGGATCAGGAGGTTGGACCAGACGACTCCAGAGGTGCCTTCCGACCTGAAGTATCCTTCGAGCCTTTGGTCCTCGGCCCTCCGTTGGGTAGACCTCCCCACCAGGGCCAGCAACAGCCTTGGGGGTGACACTGAGGGAGGGTGGGGCCGGCCGGGCGGCCGGCCTCACAGGCCTCCGCTTCCTGGGCACAGAGACGGGCAGTGTCGGGAGTTCTCCTGCCTACCCTCTGGACGGGGAGCAAGGGTTGCAGACGGCATCTCCGTGCCGCCTGGGAGACCACATGACCCATGCTGCTACGGTTGGAAGCTGCTGGGACAGTGTTTTGCCAAAGCTTCTGTGCCAGTATTTTCCCTTATTGCTCTCACGCTGCTGTTCTGTTGTTTTCTTGCTGTCTTGTCTTCTGGCCTTGCCCCTGTAACCCCTGCTGCTGCTGTTACAACAGGGTCTCATGGCTTCTCATGGCAGCTTCCCCGCCACAGAGACTGGCAGTGGCCAGAAGCAACGCTGACTGCGCTGGGCAGGGAAAGAAAGGGTTGCAGAAAACAGCTCCGCGCTGGCCGGCAGTCGTCCCTGCCAAGCAGGCGGCATGTGTGCTCACGGCATTAGGGCTTTGCGGCATTAGGGCTTGGGCACACCTCCCCTCCCATGCTCCAAAGCCCTCCTCAGTTCGGAGCACAGCCCTCAACCACCGGGGAGGCAAGCAAGCCTCCCCCCCGCTCCCACCCCAGCCCCGCAGGCTTGGGCAGGGCACTCGAGCCTTCCCAACAACCCTCCCAAAGCAAGGGGCACTGCTGGCAGGACCCTAGTGAGGGCTGGCCGGACCCTGCCACATGCCTGGCGATGCTCAGGGAGGGGATGTGCTCAGAAGGGCCCTGGCTATGAAAGCATCACGGACTACATCCAGGAGTCCTCGCAGCCTCACTGCACGAACCAAGGACTTCCCTGCCCTGGAGACGTGGAGGCAGCTGGGACGCGTCCCAGAAGCGTACGGGGATGCCTTCAGTGGGTGTGCTTGCTCGGGTAGACTCCCCCAGCCCTCAGGGAAGAGCACAGCCTGCCCACAGAGCTCCCTTTGCCTTCCTGAGAGAGGAGCTGTGCTCAGCCATGTGCCGTGACACAGGGGCCAACCCGCCGCCAGCCGCAGCCAACTTTGGGAGGGCCATGTGTCACCCTTCTGGCCCGAGGCCGAGCCAGAAGGCTGTGCCAAGTCTGCAGCCCTGCACCCCACGCAGGGCTGAATTCCCCTCCCGCCCGCGCAGCTCCAGCGCTGCCCTGGGGAAACCTCTTCTGAGCACCACGCTCCTCGCGGGCACAGCTCCGCCGAGCCCCAATGGCCGTGGCCCTCCAGCCTGACCTTGCTGCTGCTCCCACAGCTCAGGCACCTCGCAGGACGCTCAGGGCCTTGTGGAAAAGGGGCCAGGGTCCGGTGTGCTGCTGCACAGAGCGAGCTGCTCCACAGAGCGGCTTGTACTCAGGCATGGGAGCTTGCAGTGCCCGGCCCCTTCTTGTAAAGGGAGTCACAAGCAAGCCCACCAAAGGGCCCTAGGCTGACATGCCCTCTCTGCACGGGACCCCTCCAGCACTTGGGCCTTGACTTCGGCCCATCCTGACATGTTCCTGCCCCAGAAACCCTCGGGCCAGCACTTGAAAGGAGCCTCTGTGGAAGAAAGGGCATGCCAGCAACGAGGAAATGAAAAGGCAACGTTGAAGGGACAACAAACACAACCCGTGCCATGAGCTAGGCTCTTTTGCATTTGGAGATGAGTCTGCTGGAAAATTATGGCCCACGTACAGGGTGACTCTGGGCCTGGGGCCGTGCAGGAGCACTATAAAAGCCAGCCAGCCTCCCCACTCTCTCAGCCACTTCTCTTGCCTCCACCTCCTCGGGAACCAGGTGAGCCTGAAGCCCTTTCTGCTGCTGCTCCTCCTCCTGCTCCTCCAGCACGTCTCAGCTGATTCCTGCTCCTCTGTGCTACGCTGGGTCTTGGGGCTGCTTGGGAGGGGGAAAGAGGCGAGGAGTTCTGGCCTGGAGAGGGGCTGGTGCTTGCCTGAGGGGTGTTCTGGGCTCTGGGCTGGGCAGGAGCCTCCTTTGCCCTGGCTGCTCTTGGCAGGGCCCTTGGCGTCCAGGCAAAGCAGAAGGCCGTGCTTTGGGCTGCACAGCCTCCAGCTCCCGGCCCACCAGCTGCCTTGACTCCCTCGTGGCAGGGTCACAGGGAGTGCTCCTCTCGCGCCCCGCCCGCCCCATCCTCTGCCTGCTTCCTCCCTGCCCTCTCTTCCAGGCGCACCTCCCGCCCTCAGACATGTCCTGCTACAACCCCTGCCTGCCGCGCCAGCCCTGCGGCCCGACCCCGCTGGCCAACAGCTGCAACGAGCCCTGTGTCAGGCAGTGCCAGGACTCCACCGTTGTCATCCAGCCTTCTCCTGTGGTGGTGACCCTGCCCGGCCCCATCCTCAGCTCCTTCCCGCAGAACACCGCCGTCGGATCCACCACCTCCGCTGCCGTTGGCAGCATCCTCAGCTCCCAGGGAGTCCCCATCTCCTCCGGGGGCTTCAGCCTCTCTGGCATCGGCAGCCGCTACTGCAGCACGACGTGCCTCCCCTGCTAAAGCCGCTGGCGACGGCCCCAGAGCACCACCTCCAGCAACCCAGAAGATGATGCTGGAATGAGGACGGAGCTCCTGGCCAGCGGATGCGGGTGGGGGGGCTGAGCAATACTGGCTGCCCCTGCAAAGCAAGGCCGGAAGGGGCCAGCCGGGGCGCCCTGCCCGCATGGCCCATCACTGCCTTTCCCTTCTCCCGCTCTCTCCTTTCCCTCCCGTGTCCTTGTTGTCTTCTGCCGCCCTGGGCCACGAGGCTCCCAAAGCCCGCCTAGGCGGGAACTGCTCACCCCTCTCTCCCAAGGGGCAGCTGCAGATTCTGGGCTGACCCTCGTGCTCCCTGCACCGGGGCCTCCACTCGGAGCAAGCTCGGTTTTTCCCCTCCAGCGACTCTAATATTAAAGTCTTCTGCATGCCAGCCTGGGTCTCCACGTGGTGCTTGCCTCTGCGGGGGCTCTTCCAAGGTGGCCTGCGAGAAAGGCAGTGCTCGGGGGGAACTGGGGGGGCTTGGGGCCACTTGAGGACCCTTCACCGTTCCCAGGGGAAGCGCAGGGTGGACACACTGCAGCAGTGGCCTTTTAGGCACTCTCCCGTGGAGCTCCGGAGGCCATCCCCGGCTCCTCCAGAGCCCACAGCCATCCAGCCCTGCCTTGCCGTGCCTCTGCCCAGAAACGCCCTCTCGGCCGCCGTGCACCTCCTTCGGACCGGGGAGCCTGACCGCTGCTGACCTCAAGCAAAGAGCCCCGACTGCGGCTGCGGGAGGCCCTGGGAGGGCAGCAGCCCCACGAGCTCTTGGGGCAGGGAGTTCCTCTTGCTCTTGCTCTGGACGGAGCAGTGCTGGGGGAGGAGGCTCAGACAGAAGGTGGCTCCCCAAGGACAGCAGGAGTGTGGATGGGAGGGAATAGGCTTGCGGGCAGCGCATGTCCTCCTCCTCCTCCTCCCGTCGATGCCCTGCGTTTCCTGGGGAAAGTTTCTGGGGAGAGGGAAGCCGGCAGGGACTCGGGGCAAGAGCAGAGGCAGGGGGTGCTGTCCCAGGGTCCCAAGGGCAGCCAGGAGCGCCCCCAAGCAGTGCTGTCCCCAGCAGGAAGGCTGGAGAGAGGCTTACAGCTGCGGAAAGGGCAGTGCGGAACTGCTGCAAGACGCGGCTGGGCAGGATGATGCACGACCGCCTCAGAGCCGTGACCGGCGGCTGTCTGGGGAGAGGAGACGCGACCAGCACTCTGCCCCCACACATCTTCCAGCCCCTCTCAAGCAACAGCCCCAAAACAAGGCCACAAAAAGGTGCTCTTGGGGAAACCCCTTCAGGACAGCTGCGACTGGCGACAGCGGTGCCTGGCACCAAGGACTCTCAACAGCATCCGGGGCTGCATTAACAGCAGCACAGCCAGTAAGTAGTTGGAGCGGAGTGATCATCCGCCTCTGCTCGGCGCTCGTTCAACCGCAGGAAGAAAGCTGCGTCCAGTTCTGGGCTCTCTAACGCAAGAACGACACGGACCAACTGGAGCGAGTCCAGCGGGGGGCTGCCAGGACGGTCAGGGGGCTGGAGCACTTGGCCTGTGAGGAGAGGAGGGCCATTCTGAGGGAATGGGGCGTGCTGAGCCTGCAGAAGAAAAGGCTGTGCTGGGGGGACCTAACGGCAGCTCTCCAGTAGCTACGGGGAGGTCACGCGCAAGACAGAGCCAGGCTCTGCCCTGGGCTGCGTGGTTGGAGTACAGCAGACACGGGGCACAGGCTGGAAGGAGAGAGGTTCAGACTACATACGAGGAAAGCACTTTTCAGCCCGAGGACAGTCAAGCGGCAGAACAAGTCGCCCAGTGAGGCCGCGCACTCGCCAGCCTTGGGCGTTTGCCATACCGGCGCACATAAAGCCCTGAGTAGCCTCGTCTGACCTCATGGCTGACCCGCCTTGGATCAGGAGGTTGGACCAGACGACTCCAGAGGTGCCTTCCGACCTGAAGTATCCTTCGAGCCTTTGGTCCTCGGCCCTCCGTTGGGTAGACCTCCCCACCAGGGCCAGCAACAGCCTTGGGGGTGACACTGAGGGAGGGTGGGGCCGGCCGGGCGGCCGGCCTCACAGGCCTCCGCTTCCTGGGCACAGAGACGGGCAGTGTCGGGAGTTCTCCTGCCTACCCTCTGGACGGGGAGCAAGGGTTGCAGACGGCATCTCCGTGCCGCCTGGGAGACCACATGACCCATGCTGCTACGGTTGGAAGCTGCTGGGACAGTGTTTTGCCAAAGCTTCTGTGCCAGTATTTTCCCTTATTGCTCTCACGCTGCTGTTCTGTTGTTTTCTTGCTGTCTTGTCTTCTGGCCTTGCCCCTGTAACCCCTGCTGCTGCTGTTACAACAGGGTCTCATGGCTTCTCATGGCAGCTTCCCCGCCACAGAGACTGGCAGTGGCCAGAAGCAACGCTGACTGCGCTGGGCAGGGAAAGAAAGGGTTGCAGAAAACAGCTCCGCGCTGGCCGGCAGTCGTCCCTGCCAAGCAGGCGGCATGTGTGCTCACGGCATTAGGGCTTTGCGGCATTAGGGCTTGGGCACACCTCCCCTCCCATGCTCCAAAGCCCTCCTCAGTTCGGAGCACAGCCCTCAACCACCGGGGAGGCAAGCAAGCCTCCCCCCCGCTCCCACCCCAGCCCCGCAGGCTTGGGCAGGGCACTCGAGCCTTCCCAACAACCCTCCCAAAGCAAGGGGCACTGCTGGCAGGACCCTAGCGAGGGCCGGCCGGACCCTGCCACATGCCTGGCGATGCTCAGGGAGGGGATGTGCTCAGAAGGGCCCTGGCTATGAAAGCATCGCGGACTACATCCAGGAGTCCTCGCAGCCTCACTGCACGAACCAAGGACTTCCCTGCCCTGGAGACGTGGAGGCAGCTGGGACGCGTCCCAGAAGCGTACGGGGATGCCTTCAGTGGGTGTGCTTGCTCGGGTAGACTCCCCCAGCCCTCAGGGAAGAGCACAGCCTGCCCACAGAGCTCCCTTTGCCTTCCTGAGAGAGGAGCTGTGCTCAGCCATGTGCCGTGACACAGGGGCCAACCCGCCGCCAGCCGCAGCCAACTTTGGGAGGGCCATGTGTCACCCTTCTGGCCCGAGGCCGAGCCAGAAGGCTGTGCCAAGTCTGCAGCCCTGCACCCCACGCAGGGCTGAATTCCCCTCCCGCCCGCGCAGCTCCAGCGCTGCCCTGGGGAAACCTCTTCTGAGCACCACGCTCCTCGCGGGCACAGCTCCGCCGAGCCCCAATGGCCGTGGCCCTCCAGCCTGACCTTGCTGCTGCTCCCACAGCTCAGGCACCTCGCAGGACGCTCAGGGCCTTGTGGAAAAGGGGCCAGGGTCCGGTGTGCTGCTGCACAGAGCGAGCTGCTCCACAGAGCGGCTTGTACTCAGGCATGGGAGCTTGCAGTGCCCGGCCCCTTCTTGTAAAGGGAGTCACAAGCAAGCCCACCAAAGGGCCCTAGGCTGACATGCCCTCTCTGCACGGGACCCCTCCAGCACTTGGGCCTTGACTTCGGCCCATCCTGACATGTTCCTGCCCCGGAAATCCTTGGGCCTCTCCGGCCAGCACTTGAAAGGAGCCTCTGTGGAAGAAAGGGCATGCCAGCAACGAGGAAATGAAAAGGCAACGTTGAAGGGACAACAAACACAACCCGTGCCATGAGCTAGGCTCTTTTGCATTTGGAGATGAGTCTGCTGGAAAATTATGGCCCACGTACAGGGTGACTCTGGGCCTGGGGCCGTGCAGGAGCACTATAAAAGCCAGCCAGCCTCCCCACTCTCTCAGCCACTTCTCTTGCCTCCACCTCCTCGGGAACCAGGTGAGCCTGAAGCCCTTTCTGCTGCTGCTCCTCCTCCTGCTCCTCCAGCACGTCTCAGCTGATTCCTGCTCCTCTGTGCTACGCTGGGTCTTGGGGCTGCTTGGGAGGGGGAAAGAGGCGAGGAGTTCTGGCCTGGAGAGGGGCTGGTGCTTGCCTGAGGGGGTGTTCTGGGCTCTGGGCTGGGCAGGAGCCTCCTTTGCCCTGGCTGCTCTTGGCAGGGCCCTTGGCGTCCAGGCAAAGCAGAAGGCCGTGCTTTGGGCTGCACAGCCTCCAGCTCCCGGCCCACCAGCGGCCTTGACTCCCTCGTGGCAGGGTCACAGGGAGTGCTCCTCTCGCGCCCCGCCCACCCCATCCTCTGCCTGCTTCCTCCCTGCCCTCTCTTCCAGGCGCACCTCCCGCCCTCAGACATGTCCTGCTACAACCCCTGCCTGCCGCGCCAGCCCTGCGGCCCGACCCCGCTGGCCAACAGCTGCAACGAGCCCTGTGTCAGGCAGTGCCAGGACTCCACCGTTGTCATCCAGCCTTCTCCTGTGGTGGTGACCCTGCCCGGCCCCATCCTCAGCTCCTTCCCGCAGAACACCGCCGTCGGATCCACCACCTCCGCTGCCGTTGGCAGCATCCTCAGCTCCCAGGGAGTCCCCATCTCCTCCGGGGGCTTCAGCCTCTCTGGCATCGGCAGCCGCTACTGCAGCACGACGTGCCTCCCCTGCTAAAGCCGCTGGCGACGGCCCCAGAGCACCACCTCCAGCAACCCAGAAGATGATGCCGGAATGAGGACGGAGCTCCTGGCCAGCGGATGCGGGTGGGGGGGCTGAGCAATACTGGCTGCCCCTGCAAAGCAAGGCCGGAAGGGGCCAGCCGGGGCGCCCTGCCCGCATGGCCCATCACTGCCTTTCCCTTCTCCCGCTCTCTCCTTTCCCTCCCGTGTCCTTGTTGTCTTCTGCCGCCCTGGGCCACGAGGCTCCCAAAGCCCGCCTAGGCGGGAACTGCTCACCCCTCTCTCCCAAGGGGCAGCTGCAGATTCTGGGCTGACCCTCGTGCTCCCTGCACCGGGGCCTCCACTCGGAGCAAGCTCGGTTTTTCCCCTCCAGCGACTCTAATATTAAAGTCTTCTGCATGCCAGCCTGGGTCTCCACGTGGTGCTTGCCTCTGCGGGGGCTCTTCCAAGGTGGCCTGCGAGAAAGGCAGTGCTCGGGGGGAACTGGGGGGGCTTGGGGCCACTTGAGGACCCTTCACCGTTCCCAGGGGAAGCGCAGGGTGGACACACTGCAGCAGTGGCCTTTTAGGCACTCTCCCGTGGAGCTCCGGAGGCCATCCCCGGCTCCTCCAGAGCCCACAGCCATCCAGCCCTGCCTTGCCGTGCCTCTGCCCAGAAACGCCCTCTCGGCCGCCGTGCACCTCCTTCGGACCGGGGAGCCTGACCGCTGCTGACCTCAAGCAAAGAGCCCCGACTGCGGCTGCGGGAGGCCCTGGGAGGGCAGCAGCCCCACGAGCTCTTGGGGCAGGGAGTTCCTCTTGCTCTTGCTCTGGACGGAGCAGTGCTGGGGGAGGAGGCTCAGACAGAAGGTGGCTCCCCAAGGACAGCAGGAGTGTGGATGGGAGGGAATAGGCTTGCGGGCAGCGCATGTCCTCCTCCTCCTCCTCCCGTCGATGCCCTGCGTTTCCTGGGGAAAGTTTCTGGGGAGAGGGAAGCCGGCAGGGACTCGGGGCAAGAGCAGAGGCAGGGGGTGCTGTCCCAGGGTCCCAAGGGCAGCCAGGAGCGCCCCCAAGCAGTGCTGTCCCCAGCAGGAAGGCTGGAGAGAGGCTTACAGCTGCGGAAAGGGCAGTGCGGAACTGCTGCAAGACGCGGCTGGGCAGGATGATGCACGACCGCCTCAGAGCCGTGACCGGCGGCTGTCTGGGGAGAGGAGACGCGACCAGCACTCTGCCCCCACACATCTTCCAGCCCCTCTCAAGCAACAGCCCCAAAACAAGGCCACAAAAAGGTGCTCTTGGGGAAACCCCTTCAGGACAGCTGCGACTGGCGACAGCGGTGCCTGGCACCAAGGACTCTCAACAGCATCCGGGGCTGCATTAACAGCAGCACAGCCAGTAAGTAGTTGGAGCGGAGTGATCATCCGCCTCTGCTCGGCGCTCGTTCAACCGCAGGAAGAAAGCTGCGTCCAGTTCTGGGCTCTCTAACGCAAGAACGACACGGACCAACTGGAGCGAGTCCAGCGGGGGGCTGCCAGGACGGTCAGGGGGCTGGAGCACTTGGCCTGTGAGGAGAGGAGGGCCATTCTGAGGGAATGGGGCGTGCTGAGCCTGCAGAAGAAAAGGCTGTGCTGGGGGGACCTAACGGCAGCTCTCCAGTAGCTACGGGGAGGTCACGCGCAAGACAGAGCCAGGCTCTGCCCTGGGCTGCGTGGTTGGAGTACAGCAGACACGGGGCACAGGCTGGAAGGAGAGAGGTTCAGACTACATACGAGGAAAGCACTTTTCAGCCCGAGGACAGTCAAGCGGCAGAACAAGTCGCCCAGTGAGGCCGCGCACTCGCCAGCCTTGGGCGTTTGCCATACCGGCGCACATAAAGCCCTGAGTAGCCTCGTCTGACCTCATGGCTGACCCGCCTTGGATCAGGAGGTTGGACCAGACGACTCCAGAGGTGCCTTCCGACCTGAAGTATCCTTCGAGCCTTTGGTCCTCGGCCCTCCGTTGGGTAGACCTCCCCACCAGGGCCAGCAACAGCCTTGGGGGTGACACTGAGGGAGGGTGGGGCCGGCCGGGCGGCCGGCCTCACAGGCCTCCGCTTCCTGGGCACAGAGACGGGCAGTGTCGGGAGTTCTCCTGCCTACCCTCTGGACGGGGAGCAAGGGTTGCAGACGGCATCTCCGTGCCGCCTGGGAGACCACATGACCCATGCTGCTACGGTTGGAAGCTGCTGGGACAGTGTTTTGCCAAAGCTTCTGTGCCAGTATTTTCCCTTATTGCTCTCACGCTGCTGTTCTGTTGTTTTCTTGCTGTCTTGTCTTCTGGCCTTGCCCCTGTAACCCCTGCTGCTGCTGTTACAACAGGGTCTCATGGCTTCTCATGGCAGCTTCCCCGCCACAGAGACTGGCAGTGGCCAGAAGCAACGCTGACTGCGCTGGGCAGGGAAAGAAAGGGTTGCAGAAAACAGCTCCGCGCTGGCCGGCAGTCGTCCCTGCCAAGCAGGCGGCATGTGTGCTCACGGCATTAGGGCTTTGCGGCATTAGGGCTTGGGCACACCTCCCCTCCCATGCTCCAAAGCCCTCCTCAGTTCGGAGCACAGCCCTCAACCACCGGGGAGGCAAGCAAGCCTCCCCCCCGCTCCCACCCCAGCCCCGCAGGCTTGGGCAGGGCACTCGAGCCTTCCCAACAACCCTCCCAAAGCAAGGGGCACTGCTGGCAGGACCCTAGCGAGGGCCGGCCGGACCCTGCCACATGCCTGGCGATGCTCAGGGAGGGGATGTGCTCAGAAGGGCCCTGGCTATGAAAGCATCGCGGACTACATCCAGGAGTCCTCGCAGCCTCACTGCACGAACCAAGGACTTCCCTGCCCTGGAGACGTGGAGGCAGCTGGGACGCGTCCCAGAAGCGTACGGGGATGCCTTCAGTGGGTGTGCTTGCTCGGGTAGACTCCCCCAGCCCTCAGGGAAGAGCACAGCCTGCCCACAGAGCTCCCTTTGCCTTCCTGAGAGAGGAGCTGTGCTCAGCCATGTGCCGTGACACAGGGGCCAACCCGCCGCCAGCCGCAGCCAACTTTGGGAGGGCCATGTGTCACCCTTCTGGCCCGAGGCCGAGCCAGAAGGCTGTGCCAAGTCTGCAGCCCTGCACCCCACGCAGGGCTGAATTCCCCTCCCGCCCGCGCAGCTCCAGCGCTGCCCTGGGGAAACCTCTTCTGAGCACCACGCTCCTCGCGGGCACAGCTCCGCCGAGCCCCAATGGCCGTGGCCCTCCAGCCTGACCTTGCTGCTGCTCCCACAGCTCAGGCACCTCGCAGGACGCTCAGGGCCTTGTGGAAAAGGGGCCAGGGTCCGGTGTGCTGCTGCACAGAGCGAGCTGCTCCACAGAGCGGCTTGTACTCAGGCATGGGAGCTTGCAGTGCCCGGCCCCTTCTTGTAAAGGGAGTCACAAGCAAGCCCACCAAAGGGCCCTAGGCTGACATGCCCTCTCTGCACGGGACCCCTCCAGCACTTGGGCCTTGACTTCGGCCCATCCTGACATGTTCCTGCCCCGGAAATCCTTGGGCCTCTCCGGCCAGCACTTGAAAGGAGCCTCTGTGGAAGAAAGGGCATGCCAGCAACGAGGAAATGAAAAGGCAACGTTGAAGGGACAACAAACACAACCCGTGCCATGAGCTAGGCTCTTTTGCATTTGGAGATGAGTCTGCTGGAAAATTATGGCCCACGTACAGGGTGACTCTGGGCCTGGGGCCGTGCAGGAGCACTATAAAAGCCAGCCAGCCTCCCCACTCTCTCAGCCACTTCTCTTGCCTCCACCTCCTCGGGAACCAGGTGAGCCTGAAGCCCTTTCTGCTGCTGCTCCTCCTCCTGCTCCTCCAGCACGTCTCAGCTGATTCCTGCTCCTCTGTGCTACGCTGGGTCTTGGGGCTGCTTGGGAGGGGGAAAGAGGCGAGGAGTTCTGGCCTGGAGAGGGGCTGGTGCTTGCCTGAGGGGGTGTTCTGGGCTCTGGGCTGGGCAGGAGCCTCCTTTGCCCTGGCTGCTCTTGGCAGGGCCCTTGGCGTCCAGGCAAAGCAGAAGGCCGTGCTTTGGGCTGCACAGCCTCCAGCTCCCGGCCCACCAGCTGCCTTGACTCCCTCGTGGCAGGGTCACAGGGAGTGCTCCTCTCGCGCCCCGCCCACCCCATCCTCTGCCTGCTTCCTCCCTGCCCTCTCTTCCAGGCGCACCTCCCGCCCTCAGACATGTCCTGCTACAACCCCTGCCTGCCGCGCCAGCCCTGCGGCCCGACCCCGCTGGCCAACAGCTGCAACGAGCCCTGTGTCAGGCAGTGCCAGGACTCCACCGTTGTCATCCAGCCTTCTCCTGTGGTGGTGACCCTGCCCGGCCCCATCCTCAGCTCCTTCCCGCAGAACACCGCCGTCGGATCCACCACCTCCGCTGCCGTTGGCAGCATCCTCAGCTCCCAGGGAGTCCCCATCTCCTCCGGGGGCTTCAGCCTCTCTGGCATCGGCAGCCGCTACTGCAGCACGACGTGCCTCCCCTGCTAAAGCCGCTGGCGACGGCCCCAGAGCACCACCTCCAGCAACCCAGAAGATGATGCCGGAATGAGGACGGAGCTCCTGGCCAGCGGATGCGGGTGGGGGGGCTGAGCAATACTGGCTGCCCCTGCAAAGCAAGGCCGGAAGGGGCCAGCCGGGGCGCCCTGCCCGCATGGCCCATCACTGCCTTTCCCTTCTCCCGCTCTCTCCTTTCCCTCCCGTGTCCTTGTTGTCTTCTGCCGCCCTGGGCCACGAGGCTCCCAAAGCCCGCCTAGGCGGGAACTGCTCACCCCTCTCTCCCAAGGGGCAGCTGCAGATTCTGGGCTGACCCTCGTGCTCCCTGCACCGGGGCCTCCACTCGGAGCAAGCTCGGTTTTTCCCCTCCAGCGACTCTAATATTAAAGTCTTCTGCATGCCAGCCTGGGTCTCCACGTGGTGCTTGCCTCTGCGGGGGCTCTTCCAAGGTGGCCTGTGAGAAAGGCAGTGCTCGGGGGGAACTGGGGGGGCTTGGGGCCACTTGAGGACCCTTCACCGTTCCCAGGGGAAGCGCAGGGTGGACACACTGCAGCAGTGGCCTTTTAGGCACTCTCCCGTGGAGCTCCGGAGGCCATCCCCGGCTCCTCCAGAGCCCACAGCCATCCAGCCCTGCCTTGCCGTGCCTCTGCCCAGAAACGCCCTCTCGGCCGCCGTGCACCTCCTTCGGACCGGGGAGCCTGACCGCTGCTGACCTCAAGCAAAGAGCCCCGACTGCGGCTGCGGGAGGCCCTGGGAGGGCAGCAGCCCCACGAGCTCTTGGGGCAGGGAGTTCCTCTTGCTCTTGCTCTGGACGGAGCAGTGCTGGGGGAGGAGGCTCAGACAGAAGGTGGCTCCCCAAGGACAGCAGGAGTGTGGATGGGAGGGAATAGGCTTGCGGGCAGCGCATGTCCTCCTCCTCCTCCTCCCGTCGATGCCCTGCGTTTCCTGGGGAAAGTTTCTGGGGAGAGGGAAGCCGGCAGGGACTCGGGGCAAGAGCAGAGGCAGGGGGTGCTGTCCCAGGGTCCCAAGGGCAGCCAGGAGCACCCCCAAGCAGTGCTGTCCCCAGCAGGAAGGCTGGAGAGAGGCTTACAGCTGCGGAAAGGGCAGTGCGGAACTGCTGCAAGACGCGGCTGGGCAGGATGATGCACGACCGCCTCAGAGCCGTGACCGGCGGCTGTCTGGGGAGAGGAGACGCGACCAGCACTCTGCCCCCACACATCTTCCAGCCCCTCTCAAGCAACAGCCCCAAAACAAGGCCACAAAAAGGTGCTCTTGGGGAAACCCCTTCAGGACAGCTGCGACTGGCGACAGCGGTGCCTGGCACCAAGGACTCTCAACAGCATCCGGGGCTGCATTAACAGCAGCACAGCCAGTAAGTAGTTGGAGCGGAGTGATCATCCGCCTCTGCTCGGCGCTCGTTCAACCGCAGGAAGAAAGCTGCGTCCAGTTCTGGGCTCTCTAACGCAAGAACGACACGGACCAACTGGAGCGAGTCCAGCGGGGGGCTGCCAGGACGGTCAGGGGGCTGGAGCACTTGGCCTGTGAGGAGAGGAGGGCCATTCGGAGGGAATGGGGCGTGCTGAGCCTGCAGAAGAAAAGGCTGTGCTGGGGGGACCTAACGGCAGCTCTCCAGTAGCTACGGGGAGGTCACGCGCAAGACAGAGCCAGGCTCTGCCCTGGGCTGCGTGGTTGGAGTACAGCAGACACGGGGCACAGGCTGGAAGGAGAGAGGTTCAGACTACATACGAGGAAAGCACTTTTCAGCCCGAGGACAGTCAAGCGGCAGAACAAGTCGCCCAGTGAGGCCGCGCACTCGCCAGCCTTGGGCGTTTGCCATACCGGCGCACATAAAGCCCTGAGTAGCCTCGTCTGACCTCATGGCTGACCCGCCTTGGATCAGGAGGTTGGACCAGACGACTCCAGAGGTGCCTTCCGACCTGAAGTATCCTTCGAGCCTTTGGTCCTCGGCCCTCCGTTGGGTAGACCTCCCCACCAGGGCCAGCAACAGCCTTGGGGGTGACACTGAGGGAGGGTAGGGCCGGCCGGGCGGCCGGCCTCACAGGCCTCCGCTTCCTGGGCACAGAGACGGGCAGTGTCGGGAGTTCTCCTGCCTACCCTCTGGACGGGGAGCAAGGGTTGCAGACGGCATCTCCGTGCCACCTGGGAGACCACATGACCCATGCTGCTACGGTTGGAAGCTGCTGGGACAGTGTTTTGCCAAAGCTTCTGTGCCAGTATTTTCCCTTATTGCTCTCACGCTGCTGTTCTGTTGTTTTCTTGCTGTCTTGTCTTCTGGCCTTGCCCCTGTAACCCCTGCTGCTGCTGTTACAACAGGGTCTCATGGCTTCTCATGGCAGCTTCCCCGCCACAGAGACTGGCAGTGGCCAGAAGCAACGCTGACTGCGCTGGGCAGGGAAAGAAAGGGTTGCAGAAAACAGCTCCGCGCTGGCCGGCAGTCGTCCCTGCCAAGCAGGCGGCATGTGTGCTCACGGCATTAGGGCTTTGCGGCATTAGGGCTTGGGCACACCTCCCCTCCCATGCTCCAAAGCCCTCCTCAGTTCGGAGCACAGCCCTCAACCACCGGGGAGGCAAGCAAGCCTCCCCCCCGCTCCCACCCCAGCCCCGCAGGCTTGGGCAGGGCACTCGAGCCTTCCCAACAACCCTCCCAAAGCAAGGGGCACTGCTGGCAGGACCCTAGTGAGGGCCGGCCCGGACCCTGCCACATGCCTGGCGATGCTCAGGGAGGGGATGTGCTCAGAAGGGCCCTGGCTATGAAAGCATCGCGGACTACATCCAGGAGTCCTTGCAGCCTCACTGCACGAACCAAGGACTTCCCTGCCCTGGAGACGTGGAGGCAGCTGGGACGCGTCCCAGAAGCGTACGGGGATGCCTTCAGTGGGTGTGCTTGCTCGGGTAGACTCCCCCAGCCCTCAGGGAAGAGCACAGCCTGCCCACAGAGCTCCCTTTGCCTTCCTGAGAGAGGAGCTGTGCTCAGCCATGTGCCGTGACACAGGGGCCAACCCGCCGCCAGCCGCAGCCAACTTTGGGAGGGCCATGTGTCACCCTTCTGGCCCAAGGCCGAGCCAGAAGGCTGTGCCAAGTCTGCAGCCCTGCACCCCACGCAGGGCTGAATTCCCCTCCCGCCCACGCAGCTCCAGCGCTGCCCTGGGGAAACCTCTTCTGAGCACCACGCTCCTCGCGGGCACAGCCCCGCCGAGCCCCAATGGCCGTGGCCCTCCAGCCTGACCTTGCTGCTGCTCCCACAGCTCAGGCACCTCGCAGGACGCTCAGGGCCTTGTGGAAAAGGGGCCAGGGGCCAGTGTGCTGCTGCACAGAGCGAGCTGCTCCACAGAGCGGCTTGTACTCAGGCATGGGAGCTTGCAGTGCCCGGCCCCTTCTTGTAAAGGGAGTCACAAGCAAGCCCACCAAAGGGCCCTAGGCTGACATGCCCTCTCTGCACGGGACCCCTCCAGCACTTGGGCCTTGACTTCGGCCCATCCTGACATGTTCCTGCCCCGGAAATCCTTGGGCCTCTCCGGCCAGCACTTGAAAGAAGCCTCTGTGGAAGAAAGGGCATGCCAGCAACGAGGAAATGAAAAGGCAACGTTGAAGGGACAACAAACACAACCCGTGCCATGAGCTAGGCTCTTTTGCATTTGGAGATGAGTCTGCTGGAAAATTATGGCCCACGTACAGGGTGACTCTGGGCCTGGGGCCGTGCAGGAGCACTATAAAAGCCAGCCAGCCTCCCCACTCTCTCAGCCACTTCTCTTGCCTCCACCTCCTCGGGAACCAGGTGAGCCTGAAGCCCTTTCTGCTGCTGCTCCTCCTCCTGCTCCTCCAGCACGTCTCAGCTGATTCCTGCTCCTCTGTGCTACGCTGGGTCTTGGGGCTGCTTGGGAGGGGGAAAGAGGTGAGGAGTTCTGGCCTGGAGAGGGGCTGGTGCTGGCCTGAGGGGGTGTTCTGGGCTCTGGGCTGGGCAGGAGCCTCCTTTGCCCTGGCTGCTCTTGGCAGGGCCCTTGGCGTCCAGGCAAAGCAGAAGGCCGTGCTTTGGGCTGCACAGCCTCCAGCTCCCGGCCCACCAGCTGCCTTGACTCCCTCGTGGCAGGGTCACAGGGAGTGCTCCTCTCGCGCCCCGCCCGCCCCGTCCTCTGCCTGCTTCCTCCCTGCCCTCTCTTCCAGGCGCACCTCCCGCCCTCAGACATGTCCTGCTACAACCCCTGCCTGCCGCGCCAGCCCTGCGGCCCGACCCCGCTGGCCAACAGCTGCAACGAGCCCTGTGTCAGGCAGTGCCAGGACTCCACCGTTGTCATCCAGCCTTCTCCTGTGGTGGTGACCCTGCCCGGCCCCATCCTCAGCTCCTTCCCGCAGAACACCGCCGTCGGATCCACCACCTCCGCTGCCGTTGGCAGCATCCTCAGCTCCCAGGGAGTCCCCATCTCCTCCGGGGGCTTCAGCCTCTCTGGCATCGGCAGCCGCTACTACGGCACGACGTGCCTCCCCTGCTAAAGCCGCTGGCGACGGCCCCAGAGCACCACCTCCAGCAACCCAGAAGATGATGCCGGAATGAGGACGGAGCTCCTGGCCAGAGGATGCGGGTGGGGGGGCTGAGCAATACTGGCTGCCCCTGCAAAGCAAGGCCGGAAGGGGCCAGCCGGGGCGCCCTGCCCGCATGGCCCATCACTGCCTTTCCCTTCTCCCGCTCTCTCCTTTCCCTCCCGTGTCCTTGTTGTCTTCTGCCGCCCTGGGCCACGAGGCTCCCAAAGCCCGCCTAGGCGGGAACTGCTCACCCCTCTCTCCCAAGGGGCAGCTGCAGATTCTGGGCTGACCCTCGTGCTCCCTGCACCGGGGCCTCCACTCGGAGCAAGCTCGGTTTTGCCCCTCCAGCGACTCTAATATTAAAGTCTTCTGCATGCCAGCCTGGGTCTCCACGTGGTGCTTGCCTCTGCGGGGGCTCTTCCAAGGTGGCCTGCGAGAAAGGCAGTGCTCGGGGGGAACTGGGGGGGCTTGGGGCCACTTGAGGACCCTTCACCGTTCCCAGGGGAAGCGCAGGGTGGACACACTGCAGCAGTGGCCTTTTAGGCACTCTCCCGTGGAGCTCCGGAGGCCATCCCCGGCTCCTCCAGAGCCCACAGCCATCCAGCCCTGCCTTGCCGTGCCTCTGCCCAGAAACGCCCTCTCGGCCGCCGTGCACCTCCTTCGGACCGGGGAGCCTGACCGCTGCTGACCTCAAGCAAAGAGCCCCGACTGCGGCTGCGGGAGGCCCTGGGAGGGCAGCAGCCCCACGAGCTCTTGGGGCAGGGAGTTCCTCTTGCTCTTGCTCTGGACGGAGCAGTGCTGGGGGAGGAGGCTCAGACAGAAGGTGGCTCCCCAAGGACAGCAGGAGTGTGGATGGGAGGGAATAGGCTTGCGGGCAGCGCATGTCCTCCTCCTCCTCCTCCCGTCGATGCCCTGCGTTTCCTGGGGAAAGTTTCTGGGGAGAGGGAAGCCGGCAGGGACTCGGGGCAAGAGCAGAGGCAGGGGGTGCTGTCCCAGGGTCCCAAGGGCAGCCAGGAGCGCCCCCAAGCAGTGCTGTCCCCAGCAGGAAGGCTGGAGAGAGGCTTACAGCTGCGGAAAGGGCAGTGCGGAACTGCTGCAAGACGCGGCTGGGCAGGATGATGCACAACCGCTCAGAGCCGTGACCGGCAGCTGCCTGGGGAGAGGAGACGCGACCAGCACTCTGCCCCCACACATCTTCCAGCCCCTCTCAAGCAACAGCCCCAAAACAAGGCCACAAAAAGGTGCTCTTGGGGAAACCCCTTCAGGACAGCTGCGACTGGCGACAGCGGTGCCTGGCACCAAGGACTCTCAACAGCATCCGGGGCTGCATTAACAGCAGCACAGCCAGTAAGTAGTTGGAGCGGAGTGATCATCCGCCTCTGCTCGGCGCTCGTTCAACCGCAGGAAGAAAGCTGCGTCCAGTTCTGGGCTCTCTAACGCAAGAACGACACGGACCAACTGGAGCGAGTCCAGCGGGGGGCTGCCAGGACGGTCAGGGGGCTGGAGCACTTGGCCTGTGAGGAGAGGAGGGCCATTCGGAGGGAATGGGGCGTGCTGAGCCTGCAGAAGAAAAGGCTGTGCTGGGGGGACCTAACGGCAGCTCTCCAGTAGCTACGGGGAGGTCACGCGCAAGACAGAGCCAGGCTCTGCCCTGGGCTGCGTGGTTGGAGTACAGCAGACACGGGGCACAGGCTGGAAGGAGAGAGGTTCAGACTACATACGAGGAAAGCACTTTTCAGCCCGAGGACAGTCAAGCGGCAGAACAAGTCGCCCAGTGAGGCCGCGCACTCGCCAGCCTTGGGCGTTTGCCATACCGGCGCACATAAAGCCCTGAGTAGCCTCGTCTGACCTCATGGCTGACCCGCCTTGGATCAGGAGGTTGGACCAGACGACTCCAGAGGTGCCTTCCGACCTGAAGTATCCTTCGAGCCTTTGGTCCTCGGCCCTCCGTTGGGTAGACCTCCCCACCAGGGCCAGCAACAGCCTTGGGGGTGACACTGAGGGAGGGTGGGGCCGGCCGGGCGGCCGGCCTCACAGGCCTCCGCTTCCTGGGCACAGAGACGGGCAGTGTCGGGAGTTCTCCTGCCTACCCTCTGGACGGGGAGCAAGGGTTGCAGACGGCATCTCCGTGCCGCCTGGGAGACCACATGACCCATGCTGCTACGGTTGGAAGCTGCTGGGACAGTGTTTTGCCAAAGCTTCTGTGCCAGTATTTTCCCTTATTGCTCTCACGCTGCTGTTCTGTTGTTTTCTTGCTGTCTTGTCTTCTGGCCTTGCCCCTGTAACCCCTGCTGCTGCTGTTACAACAGGGTCTCATGGCTTCTCATGGCAGCTTCCCCGCCACAGAGACTGGCAGTGGCCAGAAGCAACGCTGACTGCGCTGGGCAGGGAAAGAAAGGGTTGCAGAAAACAGCTCCGCGCTGGCCGGCAGTCGTCCCTGCCAAGCAGGCGGCATGTGTGCTCACGGCATTAGGGCTTTGCGGCATTAGGGCTTGGGCACACCTCCCCTCCCATGCTCCAAAGCCCTCCTCAGTTCGGAGCACAGCCCTCAACCACCGGGGAGGCAAGCAAGCCTCCCCCCCGCTCCCACCCCAGCCCCGCAGGCTTGGGCAGGGCACTCGAGCCTTCCCAACAACCCTCCCAAAGCAAGGGGCACTGCTGGCAGGACCCTAGTGAGGGCTGGCCGGACCCTGCCACATGCCTGGCGATGCTCAGGGAGGGGATGTGCTCAGAAGGGCCCTGGCTATGAAAGCATCGCGGACTACATCCAGGAGTCCTCGCAGCCTCACTGCACGAACCAAGGACTTCCCTGCCCTGGAGACGTGGAGGCAGCTGGGACGCGTCCCAGAAGCGTACGGGGATGCCTTCAGTGGGTGTGCTTGCTCGGGTAGACTCCCCCAGCCCTCAGGGAAGAGCACAGCCTGCCCACAGAGCTCCCTTTGCCTTCCTGAGAGAGGAGCTGTGCTCAGCCATGTGCCGTGACACAGGGGCCAACCCGCCGCCAGCCGCAGCCAACTTTGGGAGGGCCATGTGTCACCCTTCTGGCCCGAGGCTGAGCCAGAAGGCTGTGCCAAGTCTGCAGCCCCGCACCCCACGCAGGGCTGAATTCCCCTCCCGCCCGCGCAGCTCCAGCGCTGCCCTGGGGAAACCTCTTCTGAGCACCACGCTCCCCGCGGGCACAGCCCCACCGAGCCCCAATGGCCGTGGCCCTCCAGCCTGACCTTGCTGCTGCTCCCACAGCTCAGGCACCTCGCAGGACGCTCAGGGCCTTGTGGAAAAGGGGCCAGGGTCCGGTGTGCTGCTGCACAGAGCGAGCTGCTCCACAGAGCGGCTTGTACTCAGGCATGGGAGCTTGCAGTGCCCGGCCCCTTCTTGTAAAGGGAGTCACAAGCAAGCCCACCAAAGGGCCCTAGGCTGACATGCCCTCTCTGCACGGGACCCCTCCAGCACTTGGGCCTTGACTTCGGCCCATCCTGACATGTTCCTGCCCCGGAAATCCTTGGGCCTCTCCGGCCAGCACTTGAAAGGAGCCTCTGTGGAAGAAAGGGCATGCCAGCAACGAGGAAATGAAAAGGCAACGTTGAAGGGACAACAAACACAACCCGTGCCATGAGCTAGGCTCTTTTGCATTTGGAGATGAGTCTGCTGGAAAATTATGGCCCACGTACAGGGTGACTCTGGGCCTGGGGCCGTGCAGGAGCACTATAAAAGCCAGCCAGCCTCCCCACTCTCTCAGCCACTTCTCTTGCCTCCACCTCCTCGGGAACCAGGTGAGCCTGAAGCCCTTTCTGCTGCTGCTCCTCCTCCTGCTCCTCCAGCACGTCTCAGCTGATTCCTGCTCCTCTGTGCTACGCTGGGTCTTGGGGCTGCTTGGGAGGGGGAAAGAGGCGAGGAGTTCTGGCCTGGAGAGGGGCTGGTGCTTGCCTGGGGGGTGTTCTGGGCTCTGGGCTGGGCAGGAGCCTCCTTTGCCCTGGCTGCTCTTGGCAGGGCCCTTGGCGTCCAGGCAAAGCAGAAGGCCGTGCTTTGGGCTGCACAGCCTCCAGCTCCCGGCCCACCAGCTGCCTTGACTCCCTCGTGGCAGGGTCACAGGGAGTGCTCCTCTCGCGCCCCGCCCGCCCCGTCCTCTGCCTGCTTCCTCCCTGCCCTCTCTTCCAGGCGCACCTCCCGCCCTCAGACATGTCCTGCTACAACCCCTGCCTGCCGCGCCAGCCCTGCGGCCCGACCCCGCTGGCCAACAGCTGCAACGAGCCCTGTGTCAGGCAGTGCCAGGACTCCACCGTTGTCATCCAGCCTTCTCCTGTGGTGGTGACCCTGCCCGGCCCCATCCTCAGCTCCTTCCCGCAGAACACCGCCGTCGGATCCACCACCTCCGCTGCCGTTGGCAGCATCCTCAGCTCCCAGGGAGTCCCCATCTCCTCCGGGGGCTTCAGCCTCTCTGGCATCGGCAGCCGCTACTACGGCACGACGTGCCTCCCCTGCTAAAGCCGCTGGCGACGGCCCCAGAGCACCACCTCCAGCAACCCAGAAGATGATGCCGGAATGAGGACGGAGCTCCTGGCCAGCGGATGCGGGTGGGGGGGCTGAGCAATACTGGCTGCCCCTGCAAAGCAAGGCCGGAAGGGGCCAGCCGGGGCGCCCTGCCCGCATGGCCCATCACTGCCTTTCCCTTCTCCCGCTCTCTCCTTTCCCTCCCGTGTCCTTGTTGTCTTCTGCCGCCCTGGGCCACGAGGCTCCCAAAGCCCGCCTAGGCGGGAACTGCTCACCCCTCTCTCCCAAGGGGCAGCTGCAGATTCTGGGCTGACCCTCGTGCTCCCTGCACCGGGGCCTCCACTCGGAGCAAGCTCGGTTTTGCCCCTCCAGCGACTCTAATATTAAAGTCTTCTGCATGCCAGCCTGGGTCTCCACGTGGTGCTTGCCTCTGCGGGGGCTCTTCCAAGGTGGCCTGCGAGAAAGGCAGTGCTCGGGGGGAACTGGGGGGGCTTGGGGCCACTTGAGGACCCTTCACCGTTCCCAGGGGAAGCGCAGGGTGGACACACTGCAGCAGTGGCCTTTTAGGCACTCTCCCGTGGAGCTCCGGAGGCCATCCCCGGCTCCTCCAGAGCCCACAGCCATCCAGCCCTGCCTTGCCGTGCCTCTGCCCAGAAACGCCCTCTCGGCCGCCGTGCACCTCCTTCGGACCGGGGAGCCTGACCGCTGCTGACCTCAAGCAAAGAGCCCCGACTGCGGCTGCGGGAGGCCCTGGGAGGGCAGCAGCCCCACGAGCTCTTGGGGCAGGGAGTTCCTCTTGCTCTTGCTCTGGATGGAGCAGTGCTGGGGGAGGAGGCTCAGACAGAAGGTGGCTCCCCAAGGACAGCAGGAGTGTGGATGGGAGGGAATAGGCTTGCGGGCAGCGCATGTCCTCCTCCTCCTCCTCCCGTCGATGCCCTGCGTTTCCTGGGGAAAGTTTCTGGGGAGAGGGAAGCCGGCAGGGACTCGGGGCAAGAGCAGAGGCAGGGGGTGCTGTCCCAGGGTCCCAAGGGCAGCCAGGAGCGCCCCCAAGCAGTGCTGTCCCCAGCAGGAAGGCTGGAGAGAGGCTTACAGCTGCGGAAAGGGCAGTGCGGAACTGCTGCAAGACGCGGCTGGGCAGGATGATGCACGACCGCCTCAGAGCCGTGACCGGCGGCTGTCTGGGGAGAGGAGACGCGACCAGCACTCTGCCCCCACACATCTTCCAGCCCCTCTAAGCAACAGCCCCAAAACAAGGCCACAAAAAGGTGCTCTTGGGGAAACCCCTTCAGGACAGCTGCGACTGGCGACAGCGGTGCCTGGCACCAAGGACTCTCAACAGCATCCGGGGCTGCATTAACAGCAGCACAGCCAGTAAGTAGTTGGAGCGGAGTGATCATCCGCCTCTGCTCGGCGCTCGTTCAACCGCAGGAAGAAAGCTGCGTCCAGTTCTGGGCTCTCTAACGCAAGAACGACACGGACCAACTGGAGCGAGTCCAGCGGGGGGCTGCCAGGACGGTCAGGGGGCTGGAGCACTTGGCCTGTGAGGAGAGGAGGGCCATTCGGAGGGAATGGGGCGTGCTGAGCCTGCAGAAGAAAAGGCTGTGCTGGGGGGACCTAACGGCAGCTCTCCAGTAGCTACGGGGAGGTCACGCGCAAGACAGAGCCAGGCTCTGCCCTGGGCTGCGTGGTTGGAGTACAGCAGACACGGGGCACAGGCTGGAAGGAGAGAGGTTCAGACTACATACGAGGAAAGCACTTTTCAGCCCGAGGACAGTCAAGCGGCAGAACAAGTCGCCCAGTGAGGCCGCGCACTCGCCAGCCTTGGGCGTTTGCCATACCGGCGCACATAAAGCCCTGAGTAGCCTCGTCTGACCTCATGGCTGACCCGCCTTGGATCAGGAGGTTGGACCAGACGACTCCAGAGGTGCCTTCCGACCTGAAGTATCCTTCGAGCCTTTGGTCCTCGGCCCTCCGTTGGGTAGACCTCCCCACCAGGGCCAGCAACAGCCTTGGGGGTGACACTGAGGGAGGGTGGGGCCGGCCGGGCGGCCGGCCTCACAGGCCTCCGCTTCCTGGGCACAGAGACGGGCAGTGTCGGGAGTTCTCCTGCCTACCCTCTGGACGGGGAGCAAGGGTTGCAGACGGCATCTCCGTGCCGCCTGGGAGACCACATGACCCATGCTGCTACGGTTGGAAGCTGCTGGGACAGTGTTTTGCCAAAGCTTCTGTGCCAGTATTTTCCCTTATTGCTCTCACGCTGCTGTTCTGTTGTTTTCTTGCTGTCTTGTCTTCTGGCCTTGCCCCTGTAACCCCTGCTGCTGCTGTTACAACAGGGTCTCATGGCTTCTCATGGCAGCTTCCCCGCCACAGAGACTGGCAGTGGCCAGAAGCAACGCTGACTGCGCTGGGCAGGGAAAGAAAGGGTTGCAGAAAACAGCTCCGCGCTGGCCGGCAGTCGTCCCTGCCAAGCAGGCGGCATGTGTGCTCACGGCATTAGGGCTTTGCGGCATTAGGGCTTGGGCACACCTCCCCTCCCATGCTCCAAAGCCCTCCTCAGTTCGGAGCACAGCCCAGCACCACCAGGGAGGCAAGCAAGCCTCCCCCCCGCTCCCACCCCAGCCCCGCAGGCTTGGGCAGGGCACTCGAGCCTTCCCAACAACCCTCCCAAAGCAAGGGGCACTGCTGGCAGGACCCTAGTGAGGGCCGGCCCGGACCCTGCCACATGCCTGGCGATGCTCAGGGAGGGGATGTGCTCAGAAGGGCCCTGGCTATGAAAGCATCGCGGACTACATCCAGGAGTCCTCGCAGCCTCACTGCACGAACCAAGGACTTCCCTGCCCTGGAAACGTGGAGGCAGCTGGGACGCGTCCCAGAAGCGTACGGGGATGCCTTCAGTGGGTGTGCTTGCTCGGGTAGACTCCCCCAGCCCTCAGGGAAGAGCACAGCCTGCCCACAGAGCTCCCTTTGCCTTCCTGAGAGAGGAGCTGTGCTCAGCCATGTGCCGTGACACAGGGGCCAACCCGCCGCCAGCCGCAGCCAACTTTGGGAGGGCCATGTGTCACCCTTCTGGCCCAAGGCTGAGCCAGAAGGCTGTGCCAAGTCTGCAGCCCCGCACCCCACGCAGGGCTGAATTCCCCTCCCGCCCGCACAGCTCCAGCGCTGCCCTGGGGAAACCTCTTCTGAGCACCACGCTCCCCGCGGGCACAGCCCCACCGAGCCCCAATGGCCGTGGCCCTCCAGCCTGACCTTGCTGCTGCTCCCACAGCTCAGGCACCTCGCAGGACGCTCAGGGCCTTGTGGAAAAGGGGCCAGGGTCCGGTGTGCTGCTGCACAGAGCGAGCTGCTCCACAGAGCGGCTTGTACTCAGGCATGGGAGCTTGCAGTGCCCGGCCCCTTCTTGTAAAGGGAGTCACAAGCAAGCCCACCAAAGGGCCCTAGGCTGACATGCCCTCTCTGCACGGGACCCCTCCAGCACTTGGGCCTTGACTTCGGCCCATCCTGACATGTTCCTGCCCCAGAAATCCTTGGGCCTCTCCGGCCAGCACTTGAAAGGAGCCTCTGTGGAAGAAAGGGCATGCCAGCAACGAGGAAATGAAAAGGCAACGTTGAAGGGACAACAAACACAACCCATGCCATGAGCTAGGCTCTTTTGCATTTGGAGATGAGTCTGCTGGAAAATTACGGCCCACGTACAGGGTGACTCTGGGCCTGGGGCCGTGCAGGAGCACTATAAAAGCCAGCCAGCCTCCCCACTCTCTCAGCCACTTCTCTTGCCTCCACCTCCTCGGGAACCAGGTGAGCCTGAAGCCCTTTCTGCTGCTGCTCCTCCTCCTGCTCCTCCAGCACGTCTCAGCTGATTCCTGCTCCTCTGTGCTACGCTGGGTCTTGGGGCTGCTTGGGAGGGGGAAAGAGGCGAGGAGTTCTGGCCTGGAGAGGGGCTGGTGCTTGCCTGGGGGGTGTTCTGGGCTCTGGGCTGGGCAGGAGCCTCCTTTGCCCTGGCTGCTCTTGGCAGGGCCCTTGGCGTCCAGGCAAAGCAGAAGGCCGTGCTTTGGGCTGCACAGCCTCCAGCTCCCGGCCCACCAGCTGCCTTGACTCCCTCGTGGCAGGGTCACAGGGAGTGCTCCTCTCGCGCCCCGCCCGCCCCGTCCTCTGCCTGCTTCCTCCCTGCCCTCTCTTCCAGGCGCACCTCCCGCCCTCAGACATGTCCTGCTACAACCCCTGCCTGCCGCGCCAGCCCTGCGGCCCGACCCCGCTGGCCAACAGCTGCAACGAGCCCTGTGTCAGGCAGTGCCAGGACTCCACCGTTGTCATCCAGCCTTCTCCTGTGGTGGTGACCCTGCCCGGCCCCATCCTCAGCTCCTTCCCGCAGAACACCGCCGTCGGATCCACCACCTCCGCTGCCGTTGGCAGCATCCTCAGCTCCCAGGGAGTCCCCATCTCCTCCGGGGGCTTCAGCCTCTCTGGCATCGGCAGCCGCTACTACGGCACGACGTGCCTCCCCTGCTAAAGCCGCTGGCGACGGCCCCAGAGCACCACCTCCAGCAACCCAGAAGATGATGCCGGAATGAGGACGGAGCTCCTGGCCAGCGGATGCGGGTGGGGGGGCTGAGCAATACTGGCTGCCCCTGCAAAGCAAGGCCGGAAGGGGCCAGCCGGGGCGCCCTGCCCGCATGGCCCATCACTGCCTTTCCCTTCTCCCGCTCTCTCCTTTCCCTCCCGTGTCCTTGTTGTCTTCTGCCGCCCTGGGCCACGAGGCTCCCAAAGCCCGCCTAGGCGGGAACTGCTCACCCCTCTCTCCCAAGGGGCAGCTGCAGATTCTGGGCTGACCCTCGTGCTCCCTGCACCGGGGCCTCCACTCGGAGCAAGCTCGGTTTTGCCCCTCCAGCGACTCTAATATTAAAGTCTTCTGCATGCCAGCCTGGGTCTCCACGTGGTGCTTGCCTCTGCGGGGGCTCTTCCAAGGTGGCCTGCGAGAAAGGCAGTGCTCGGGGGGAACTGGGGGGGCTTGGGGCCACTTGAGGACCCTTCACCGTTCCCAGGGGAAGTGCAGGGTGGACACACTGCAGCAGTGGCCTTTTAGGCACTCTCCCGTGGAGCTCCGGAGGCCATCCCCGGCTCCTCCAGAGCCCACAGCCATCCAGCCCTGCCTTGCCGTGCCTCTGCCCAGAAACGCCCTCTCGGCCGCCGTGCACCTCCTTCGGACCGGGGAGCCTGACCGCTGCTGACCTCAAGCAAAGAGCCCCGACTGCGGCTGCGGGAGGCCCTGGGAGGGCAGCAGCCCCACGAGCTCTTGGGGCAGGGAGTTCCTCTTGCTCTTGCTCTGGATGGAGCAGTGCTGGGGGAGGAGGCTCAGACAGAAGGTGGCTCCCCAAGGACAGCAGGAGTGTGGATGGGAGGGAATAGGCTTGCGGGCAGCGCATGTCCTCCTCCTCCTCCTCCCGTCGATGCCCTGCGTTTCCTGGGGAAAGTTTCTGGGGAGAGGGAAGCCGGCAGGGACTCGGGGCAAGAGCAGAGGCAGGGGGTGCTGTCCCAGGGTCCCAAGGGCAGCCAGGAGCGCCCCCAAGCAGTGCTGTCCCCAGCAGGAAGGCTGGAGAGAGGCTTACAGCTGCGGAAAGGGCAGTGCGGAACTGCTGCAAGACGCGGCTGGGCAGGATGATGCACGACCGCCTCAGAGCCGTGACCGGCGGCTGTCTGGGGAGAGGAGACGCGACCAGCACTCTGCCCCCACACATCTTCCAGCCCCTCTCAAGCAACAGCCCCAAAACAAGGCCACAAAAAGGTGCTCTTGGGGAAACCCCTTCAGGACAGCTGCGACTGGCGACAGCGGTGCCTGGCACCAAGGACTCTCAACAGCATCCGGGGCTGCATTAACAGCAGCACAGCCAGTAAGTAGTTGGAGCGGAGTGATCATCCGCCTCTGCTCGGCGCTCGTTCAACCGCAGGAAGAAAGCTGCGTCCAGTTCTGGGCTCTCTAACGCAAGAACGACACGGACCAACTGGAGCGAGTCCAGCGGGGGGCTGCCAGGACGGTCAGGGGGCTGGAGCACTTGGCCTGTGAGGAGAGGAGGGCCATTCGGAGGGAATGGGGCGTGCTGAGCCTGCAGAAGAAAAGGCTGTGCTGGGGGGACCTAACGGCAGCTCTCCAGTAGCTACGGGGAGGTCACGCGCAAGACAGAGCCAGGCTCTGCCCTGGGCTGCGTGGTTGGAGTACAGCAGACACGGGGCACAGGCTGGAAGGAGAGAGGTTCAGACTACATACGAGGAAAGCACTTTTCAGCCCGAGGACAGTCAAGCGGCAGAACAAGTCGCCCAGTGAGGCCGCGCACTCGCCAGCCTTGGGCGTTTGCCATACCGGCGCACATAAAGCCCTGAGTAGCCTCGTCTGACCTCATGGCTGACCCGCCTTGGATCCGGAGGTTGGACCAGACGACTCCAGAGGTGCCTTCCGACCTGAAGTATCCTTCGAGCCTTTGGTCCTCGGCCCTCCGTTGGGTAGACCTCCCCACCAGGGCCAGCAACAGCCTTGGGGGTGACACTGAGGGAGGGTGGGGCCGGCCGGGCGGCCGGCCTCACAGGCCTCCGCTTCCTGGGCACAGAGACGGGCAGTGTCGGGAGTTCTCCTGCCTACCCTCTGGACGGGGAGCAAGGGTTGCAGACGGCATCTCCGTGCCGCCTGGGAGACCACATGACCCATGCTGCTACGGTTGGAAGCTGCTGGGACAGTGTTTTGCCAAAGCTTCTGTGCCAGTATTTTCCCTTATTGCTCTCACGCTGCTGTTCTGTTGTTTTCTTGCTGTCTTGTCTTCTGGCCTTGCCCCTGTAACCCCTGCTGCTGCTGTTACAACAGGGTCTCATGGCTTCTCATGGCAGCTTCCCCGCCACAGAGACTGGCAGTGGCCAGAAGCAACGCTGACTGCGCTGGGCAGGGAAAGAAAGGGTTGCAGAAAACAGCTCCGCGCTGGCCGGCAGTCGTCCCTGCCAAGCAGGCGGCATGTGTGCTCACGGCATTAGGGCTTTGCGGCATTAGGGCTTGGGCACACCTCCCCTCCCATGCTCCAAAGCCCTCCTCAGTTCGGAGCACAGCCCAGCACCACCAGGGAGGCAAGCAAGCCTCCCCCCCGCTCCCACCCCAGCCCCGCAGGCTTGGGCAGGGCACTCGAGCCTTCCCAACAACCCTCCCAAAGCAAGGGGCACTGCTGGCAGGACCCTAGTGAGGGCCGGCCCGGACCCTGCCACATGCCTGGCGATGCTCAGGGAGGGGATGTGCTCAGAAGGGCCCTGGCTATGAAAGCATCGCGGACTACATCCAGGAGTCCTCGCAGCCTCACTGCACGAACCAAGGACTTCCCTGCCCTGGAGACGTGGAGGCAGCTGGGACGCGTCCCAGAAGCGTACGGGGATGCCTTCAGTGGGTGTGCTTGCTCGGGTAGACTCCCCCAGCCCTCAGGGAAGAGCACAGCCTGCCCACAGAGCTCCCTTTGCCTTCCTGAGAGAGGAGCTGTGCTCAGCCATGTGCCGTGACACAGGGGCCAACCCGCCGCCAGCCGCAGCCAACTTTGGGAGGGCCATGTGTCACCCTTCTGGCCCAAGGCTGAGCCAGAAGGCTGTGCCAAGTCTGCAGCCCCGCACCCCACGCAGGGCTGAATTCCCCTCCCGCCCGCGCAGCTCCAGCGCTGCCCTGGGGAAACCTCTTCTGAGCACCACGCTCCCCGCGGGCACAGCCCCACCGAGCCCCAATGGCCGTGGCCCTCCAGCCTGACCTTGCTGCTGCTCCCACAGCTCAGGCACCTCGCAGGACGCTCAGGGCCTTGTGGAAAAGGGGCCAGGGTCCGGTGTGCTGCTGCACAGAGCGAGCTGCTCCACAGAGCGGCTTGTACTCAGGCATGGGAGCTTGCAGTGCCCGGCCCCTTCTTGTAAAGGGAGTCACAAGCAAGCCCACCAAAGGGCCCTAGGCTGACATGCCCTCTCTGCACGGGACCCCTCCAGCACTTGGGCCTTGACTTCGGCCCATCCTGACATGTTCCTGCCCCGGAAATCCTTGGGCCTCTCCGGCCAGCACTTGAAAGGAGCCTCTGTGGAAGAAAGGGCATGCCAGCAACGAGGAAATGAAAAGGCAACGTTGAAGGGACAACAAACACAACCCGTGCCATGAGCTAGGCTCTTTTGCATTTGGAGATGAGTCTGCTGGAAAATTACGGCCCACGTACAGGGTGACTCTGGGCCTGGGGCCGTGCAGGAGCACTATAAAAGCCAGCCAGCCTCCCCACTCTCTCAGCCACTTCTCTTGCCTCCACCTCCTCGGGAACCAGGTGAGCCTGAAGCCCTTTCTGCTGCTGCTCCTCCTCCTGCTCCTCCAGCACGTCTCAGCTGATTCCTGCTCCTCTGTGCTACGCTGGGTCTTGGGGCTGCTTGGGAGGGGGAAAGAGGCGAGGAGTTCTGGCCTGGAGAGGGGCTGGTGCTTGCCTGGGGGGTGTTCTGGGCTCTGGGCTGGGCAGGAGCCTCCTTTGCCCTGGCTGCTCTTGGCAGGGCCCTTGGCGTCCAGGCAAAGCAGAAGGCCGTGCTTTGGGCTGCACAGCCTCCAGCTCCCGGCCCACCAGCTGCCTTGACTCCCTCGTGGCAGGGTCACAGGGAGTGCTCCTCTCGCGCCCCGCCCGCCCCGTCCTCTGCCTGCTTCCTCCCTGCCCTCTCTTCCAGGTGCACCTCCCGCCCTCAGACATGTCCTGCTACAACCCCTGCCTGCCGCGCCAGCCCTGCGGCCCGACCCCGCTGGCCAACAGCTGCAACGAGCCCTGTGTCAGGCAGTGCCAGGACTCCACCGTTGTCATCCAGCCTTCTCCTGTGGTGGTGACCCTGCCCGGCCCCATCCTCAGCTCCTTCCCGCAGAACACCGCCGTCGGATCCACCACCTCCGCTGCCGTTGGCAGCATCCTCAGCTCCCAGGGAGTCCCCATCTCCTCCGGGGGCTTCAGCCTCTCTGGCATCGGCAGCCGCTACTGCGGCACGACGTGCCTCCCCTGCTAAAGCCGCTGGCGACGGCCCCAGAGCACCACCTCCAGCAACCCAGAAGATGATGCCGGAATGAGGACGGAGCTCCTGGCCAGAGGATGCGGGTGGGGGGGGCTGAGCAATACTGGCTGCCCCTGCAAAGCAAGGCCGGAAGGGGCCAGCTGGGGCGCCCTGCCCGCATGGCCCATCACTGCCTTTCCCTTCTCCCGCTCTCTCCTTTCCCTCCCGTGTCCTTGTTGTCTTCTGCCGCCCTGGGCCACGAGGCTCCCAAAGCCCGCCTAGGTGGGAACTGCTCACCCCTCTCTCCCAAGGGGCAGCTGCAGATTCTGGGCTGACCCTCGTGCTCCCTGCACCGGGGCCTCCACTCGGAGCAAGCTTGGTTTTTCCCCTCCAGCGACTCTAATATTAAAGTCTTCTGCATGCCAGCCTGGGTCTCCACGTGGTGCTTGCCTCTGCGGGGGCTCTTCCAAGGTGGCCTGCGAGAAAGGCAGTGCTCGGGGGGAACTGGGGGGGCTTGGGGCCACTTGAGGACCCTTCACCGTTCCCAGGGGAAGCGCAGGGTGGACACACTGCAGCAGTGGCCTTTTAGGCACTCTCCCGTGGAGCTCCGGAGGCCATCCCCGGCTCCTCCAGAGCCCACAGCCATCCAGCCCTGCCTTGCCGTGCCTCTGCCCAGAAACACCCTCTCGGCCGCCGTGCACCTCCTTCGGACCGGGGAGCCTGACCGCTGCTGACCTCAAGCAAAGAGCCCCGACTGCGGCTGCGGGAGGCCCTGGGAGGGCAGCAGCCCCACGAGCTCTTGGGGCAGGGAGTTCCTCTTGCTCTTGCTCTGGACGGAGCAGTGCTGGGGGAGGAGGCTCAGACAGAAGGTGGCTCCCCAAGGACAGCAGGAGTGTGGATGGGAGGGAATAGGCTTGCGGGCAGCGCATGTCCTCCTCCTCCTCCTCCCGTCGATGCCCTGCGTTTCCTGGGGAAAGTTTCTGGGGAGAGGGAAGCCGGCAGGGACTCGGGGCAAGAGCAGAGGCAGGGGGTGCTGTCCCAGGGTCCCAAGGGCAGCCAGGAGCGCCCCCAAGCAGTGCTGTCCCCAGCAGGAAGGCTGGAGAGAGGCTTACAGCTGCGGAAAGGGCAGTGCGGAACTGCTGCAAGACGCGGCTGGGCAGGATGATGCACGACCGCTCAGAGCCGTGACCGGCAGCTGCCTGGGGAGAGGAGACGCGACCAGCACTCTGCCCCCACACATCTTCCAGCCCCTCTCAAGCAACAGCCCCAAAACAAGGCCACAAAAAGGTGCTCTTGGGGAAACCCCTTCAGGACAGCTGCGACTGGCAACAGCGGTGCCTGGCACCAAGGACTCTCAACAGCATCCAGGGCTGCATTAACAGCAGCACAGCCAGTAAGTAGTTGGAGCGGAGTGATCATCCGCCTCTGCTCGGCGCTCGTTCAACCGCAGGAAGAAAGCTGCGTCCAGTTCTGGGCTCTCTAACGCAAGAACGACACGGACCAACTGGAGCGAGTCCAGCGGGGGGCTGCCAGGACGGTCAGGGGGCTGGAGCACTTGGCCTGTGAGGAGAGGAGGGCCATTCGGAGGGAATGGGGCGTGCTGAGCCTGCAGAAGAAAAGGCTGTGCTGGGGGGACCTAACGGCAGCTCTCCAGTAGCTACGGGGAGGTCACGCGCAAGACAGAGCCAGGCTCTGCCCTGGGCTGCGTGGTTGGAGTACAGCAGACACGGGGCACAGGCTGGAAGGAGAGAGGTTCAGACTACATACGAGGAAAGCACTTTTCAGCCCGAGGACAGTCAAGCGGCAGAACAAGTCGCCCAGTGAGGCCGCGCACTCGCCAGCCTTGGGCGTTTGCCATACCGGCGCACATAAAGCCCTGAGTAGCCTCGTCTGACCTCATGGCTGACCCGCCTTGGATCCGGAGGTTGGACCAGACGACTCCAGAGGTGCCTTCCGACCTGAAGTATCCTTCGAGCCTTTGGTCCTCGGCCCTCCGTTGGGTAGACCTCCCCACCAGGGCCAGCAACAGCCTTGGGGGTGACACTGAGGGAGGGTGGGGCCGGCCGGGCGGCCGGCCTCACAGGCCTCCGCTTCCTGGGCACAGAGACGGGCAGTGTCGGGAGTTCTCCTGCCTACCCTCTGGACGGGGAGCAAGGGTTGCAGACGGCATCTCCGTGCCGCCTGGGAGACCACATGACCCATGCTGCTACGGTTGGAAGCTGCTGGGACAGTGTTTTGCCAAAGCTTCTGTGCCAGTATTTTCCCTTATTGCTCTCACGCTGCTGTTCTGTTGTTTTCTTGCTGTCTTGTCTTCTGGCCTTGCCCCTGTAACCCCTGCTGCTGCTGTTACAACAGGGTCTCATGGCTTCTCATGGCAGCTTCCCCGCCACAGAGACTGGCAGTGGCCAGAAGCAACGCTGACTGCGCTGGGCAGGGAAAGAAAGGGTTGCAGAAAACAGCTCCGCGCTGGCCGGCAGTCGTCCCTGCCAAGCAGGCGGCATGTGTGCTCGCGGCATTAGGGCTTTGCGGCATTAGGGCTTGGGCACACCTCCCCTCCCATGCTCCAAAGCCCTCCTCAGTTCGGAGCACAGCCCAGCACCACCGGGGAGGCAAGCAAGCCTCCCCCCCGCTCCCACCCCAGCCCCGCAGGCTTGGGCAGGGCACTCGAGCCTTCCCAACAACCCTCCCAAAGCAAGGGGCACTGCTGGCAGGACCCTAGTGAGGGCCGGCCCGGACCCTGCCACATGCCTGGCGATGCTCAGGGAGGGGATGTGCTCAGAAGGGCCCTGGCTATGAAAGCATCGCGGACTACATCCAGGAGTCCTCGCAGCCTCACTGCACGAACCAAGGACTTCCCTGCCCTGGAGACGTGGAGGCAGCTGGGACGCGTCCCAGAAGCGTACGGGGATGCCTTCAGTGGGTGTGCTTGCTCGGGTAGACTCCCCCAGCCCTCAGGGAAGAGCACAGCCTGCCCACAGAGCTCCCTTTGCCTTCCTGAGAGAGGAGCTGTGCTCAGCCATGTGCCGTGACACAGGGGCCAACCCGCCGCCAGCCGCAGCCAACTTTGGGAGGGCCATGTGTCACCCTTCTGGCCCAAGGCTGAGCCAGAAGGCTGTGCCAAGTCTGCAGCCCCGCACCCCACGCAGGGCTGAATTCCCCTCCCGCCCGCGCAGCTCCAGCGCTGCCCTGGGGAAACCTCTTCTGAGCACCACGCTCCCCGCGGGCACAGCCCCGCCGAGCCCCAATGGCCGTGGCCCTCCAGCCTGACCTTGCTGCTGCTCCCACAGCTCAGGCACCTCGCAGGACGCTCAGGGCCTTGTGGAAAAGGGGCCAGGGTCCGGTGTGCTGCTGCACAGAGCGAGCTGCTCCACAGAGCGGCTTGTACTCAGGCATGGGAGCTTGCAGTGCCCGGCCCCTTCTTGTAAAGGGAGTCACAAGCAAGCCCACCAAAGGGCCCTAGGCTGACATGCCCTCTCTGCACGGGACCCCTCCAGCACTTGGGCCTTGACTTCGGCCCATCCTGACATGTTCCTGCCCCGGAAATCCTTGGGCCTCTCCGGCCAGCACTTGAAAGGAGCCTCTGTGGAAGAAAGGGCATGCCAGCAACGAGGAAATGAAAAGGCAACGTTGAAGGGACAACAAACACAACCCGTGCCATGAGCTAGGCTCTTTTGCATTTGGAGATGAGTCTGCTGGAAAATTACGGCCCACGTACAGGGTGACTCTGGGCCTGGGGCCGTGCAGGAGCACTATAAAAGCCAGCCAGCCTCCCCACTCTCTCAGCCACTTCTCTTGCCTCCACCTCCTCGGGAACCAGGTGAGCCTGAAGCCCTTTCTGCTGCTGCTCCTCCTCCTGCTCCTCCAGCACGTCTCAGCTGACTCCTGCTCCTCTGTGCTACGCTGGGTCTTGGGGCTGCTTGGGAGGGGGAAAGAGGCGAGGAGTTCTGGCCTGGAGAGGGGCTGGTGCTTGCCTGAGGGGGTGTTCTGGGCTCTGGGCTGGGCAGGAGCCTCCTTTGCCCTGGCTGCTCTTGGCAGGGCCCTTGGCGTCCAGGCAAAGCAGAAGGCCGTGCTTTGGGCTGCACAGCCTCCAGCTCCCGGCCCACCAGCTGCCTTGACTCCCTCGTGGCAGGGTCACAGGGAGTGCTCCTCTCGCGCCCCGCCCGCCCCGTCCTCTGCCTGCTTCCTCCCTGCCCTCTCTTCCAGGCGCACCTCCCGCCCTCAGACATGTCCTGCTACAACCCCTGCCTGCCGCGCCAGCCCTGCGGCCCGACCCCGCTGGCCAACAGCTGCAACGAGCCCTGTGTCAGGCAGTGCCAGGACTCCACCGTTGTCATCCAGCCTTCTCCTGTGGTGGTGACCCTGCCCGGCCCCATCCTCAGCTCCTTCCCGCAGAACACCGCCGTCGGATCCACCACCTCCGCTGCCGTTGGCAGCATCCTCAGCTCCCAGGGAGTCCCCATCTCCTCCGGGGGCTTCAGCCTCTCTGGCATCGGCAGCCGCTACTACGGCACGACGTGCCTCCCCTGCTAAAGCCGCTGGCGACGGCCCCAGAGCACCACCTTCAGCAACCCAGAAGATGATGCCGGAATGAGGACGGAGCTCCTGGCCAGCGGATGCGGGTGGGGGGGCTGAGCAATACTGGCTGCCCCTGCAAAGCAAGGCCGGAAGGGGCCAGCCGGGGCGCCCTGCCCGCATGGCCCATCACTGCCTTTCCCTTCTCCCGCTCTCTCCTTTCCCTCCCGTGTCCTTGTTGTCTTCTGCCGCCCTGGGCCACGAGGCTCCCAAAGCCCGCCTAGGCGGGAACTGCTCACCCCTCTCTCCCAAGGGGCAGCTGCAGATTCTGGGCTGACCCTCGTGCTCCCTGCACCGGGGCCTCCACTCGGAGCAAGCTCGGTTTTGCCCCTCCAGCGACTCTAATATTAAAGTCTTCTGCATGCCAGCCTGGGTCTCCACGTGGTGCTTGCCTCTGCGGGGGCTCTTCCAAGGTGGCCTGCGAGAAAGGCAGTGCTCGGGGGGAACTGGGGGGGCTTGGGGCCACTTGAGGACCCTTCACCGTTCCCAGGGGAAGCGCAGGGTGGACACACTGCAGCAGTGGCCTTTTAGGCACTCTCCCGTGGAGCTCCGGAGGCCATCCCCGGCTCCTCCAGAGCCCACAGCCATCCAGCCCTGCCTTGCCGTGCCTCTGCCCAGAAACACCCTCTCGGCCGCCGTGCACCTCCTTCGGACCGGGGAGCCTGACCGCTGCTGACCTCAAGCAAAGAGCCCCGACTGCGGCTGCGGGAGGCCCTGGGAGGGCAGCAGCCCCACGAGCTCTTGGGGCAGGGAGTTCCTCTTGCTCTTGCTCTGGACGGAGCAGTGCTGGGGGAGGAGGCTCAGACAGAAGGTGGCTCCCCAAGGACAGCAGGAGTGTGGATGGGAGGGAATAGGCTTGCGGGCAGCGCATGTCCTCCTCCTCCTCCTCCCGTCGATGCCCTGCGTTTCCTGGGGAAAGTTTCTGGGGAGAGGGAAGCCGGCAGGGACTCGGGGCAAGAGCAGAGGCAGGGGGTGCTGTCCCAGGGTCCCAAGGGCAGCCAGGAGCGCCCCCAAGCAGTGCTGTCCCCAGCAGGAAGGCTGGAGAGAGGCTTACAGCTGCGGAAAGGGCAGTGCGGAACTGCTGCAAGACGCGGCTGGGCAGGATGATGCACGACCGCTCAGAGCCGTGACCGGCAGCTGCCTGGGGAGAGGAGACGCGACCAGCACTCTGCCCCCACACATCTTCCAGCCCCTCTCAAGCAACAGCCCCAAAACAAGGCCACAAAAAGGTGCTCTTGGGGAAACCCCTTCAGGACAGCTGCGACTGGCAACAGCGGTGCCTGGCACCAAGGACTCTCAACAGCATCCGGGGCTGCATTAACAGCAGCACAGCCAGTAAGTAGTTGGAGCGGAGTGATCATCCGCCTCTGCTCGGCGCTCGTTCAACCGCAGGAAGAAAGCTGCGTCCAGTTCTGGGCTCTCTAACGCAAGAACGACACGGACCAACTGGAGCGAGTCCAGCGGGGGGCTGCCAGGACGGTCAGGGGGCTGGAGCACTTGGCCTGTGAGGAGAGGAGGGCCATTCGGAGGGAATGGGGCGTGCTGAGCCTGCAGAAGAAAAGGCTGTGCTGGGGGGACCTAACGGCAGCTCTCCAGTAGCTACGGGGAGGTCACGCGCAAGACAGAGCCAGGCTCTGCCCTGGGCTGCGTGGTTGGAGTACAGCAGACACGGGGCACAGGCTGGAAGGAGAGAGGTTCAGACTACATACGAGGAAAGCACTTTTCAGCCCGAGGACAGTCAAGCGGCAGAACAAGTCGCCCAGTGAGGCCGCGCACTCGCCAGCCTTGGGCGTTTGCCATACCGGCGCACATAAAGCCCTGAGTAGCCTCGTCTGACCTCATGGCTGACCCGCCTTGGATCAGGAGGTTGGACCAGACGACTCCAGAGGTGCCTTCCGACCTGAAGTATCCTTCGAGCCTTTGGTCCTCGGCCCTCCGTTGGGTAGACCTCCCCACCAGGGCCAGCAACAGCCTTGGGGGTGACACTGAGGGAGGGTGGGGCCGGCCGGGCGGCCGGCCTCACAGGCCTCCGCTTCCTGGGCACAGAGACGGGCAGTGTCGGGAGTTCTCCTGCCTACCCTCTGGACGGGGAGCAAGGGTTGCAGACGGCATCTCCGTGCCGCCTGGGAGACCACATGACCCATGCTGCTACGGTTGGAAGCTGCTGGGACAGTGTTTTGCCAAAGCTTCTGTGCCAGTATTTTCCCTTATTGCTCTCACGCTGCTGTTCTGTTGTTTTCTTGCTGTCTTGTCTTCTGGCCTTGCCCCTGTAACCCCTGCTGCTGCTGTTACAACAGGGTCTCATGGCTTCTCATGGCAGCTTCCCCGCCACAGAGACTGGCAGTGGCCAGAAGCAACGCTGACTGCGCTGGGCAGGGAAAGAAAGGGTTGCAGAAAACAGCTCCGCGCTGGCCGGCAGTCGTCCCTGCCAAGCAGGCGGCATGTGTGCTCGCGGCATTAGGGCTTTGCGGCATTAGGGCTTGGGCACACCTCCCCTCCCATGCTCCAAAGCCCTCCTCAGTTCGGAGCACAGCCCTCAACCACCGGGGAGGCAAGCAAGCCTCCCCCCCGCTCCCACCCCAGCCCCGCAGGCTTGGGCAGGGCACTCGAGCCTTCCCAACAACCCTCCCAAAGCAAGGGGCACTGCTGGCAGGACCCTAGTGAGGGCCGGCCCGGACCCTGCCACATGCCTGGCGATGCTCAGGGAGGGGATGTGCTCAGAAGGGCCCTGGCTATGAAAGCATCGCGGACTACATCCAGGAGTCCTCGCAGCCTCACTGCACGAACCAAGGACTTCCCTGCCCTGGAGACGTGGAGGCAGCTGGGACGCGTCCCAGAAGCGTACGGGGATGCCTTCAGTGGGTGTGCTTGCTCGGGTAGACTCCCCCAGCCCTCAGGGAAGAGCACAGCCTGCCCACAGAGCTCCCTTTGCCTTCCTGAGAGAGGAGCTGTGCTCAGCCATGTGCCGTGACACAGGGGCCAACCCGCCGCCAGCCGCAGCCAACTTTGGGAGGGCCATGTGTCACCCTTCTGGCCCAAGGCTGAGCCAGAAGGCTGTGCCAAGTCTGCAGCCCCGCACCCCACGCAGGGCTGAATTCCCCTCCCGCCCGCGCAGCTCCAGCGCTGCCCTGGGGAAACCTCTTCTGAGCACCACGCTCCCCGCGGGCACAGCCCCGCCGAGCCCCTATGGCCGTGGCCCTCCAGCCTGACCTTGCTGCTGCTCCCACAGCTCAGGCACCTCGCAGGACGCTCAGGGCCTTGTGGAAAAGGGGCCAGGGTCCGGTGTGCTGCTGCACAGAGCGAGCTGCTCCACAGAGCGGCTTGTACTCAGGCATGGGAGCTTGCAGTGCCCGGCCCCTTCTTGTAAAGGGAGTCACAAGCAAGCCCACCAAAGGGCCCTAGGCTGACATGCCCTCTCTGCACGGGACCCCTCCAGCACTTGGGCCTTGACTTCGGCCCATCCTGACATGTTCCTGCCCCGGAAATCCTTGGGCCTCTCCGGCCAGCACTTGAAAGGAGCCTCTGTGGAAGAAAGGGCATGCCAGCAACGAGGAAATGAAAAGGCAACGTTGAAGGGACAACAAACACAACCCGTGCCATGAGCTAGGCTCTTTTGCATTTGGAGATGAGTCTGCTGGAAAATTACGGCCCACGTACAGGGTGACTCTGGGCCTGGGGCCGTGCAGGAGCACTATAAAAGCCAGCCAGCCTCCCCACTCTCTCAGCCACTTCTCTTGCCTCCACCTCCTCGGGAACCAGGTGAGCCTGAAGCCCTTTCTGCTGCTGCTCCTCCTCCTGCTCCTCCAGCACGTCTCAGCTGACTCCTGCTCCTCTGTGCTACGCTGGGTCTTGGGGCTGCTTGGGAGGGGGAAAGAGGCGAGGAGTTCTGGCCTGGAGAGGGGCTGGTGCTTGCCTGAGGGGGTGTTCTGGGCTCTGGGCTGGGCAGGAGCCTCCTTTGCCCTGGCTGCTCTTGGCAGGGCCCTTGGCGTCCAGGCAAAGCAGAAGGCCGTGCTTTGGGCTGCACAGCCTCCAGCTCCCGGCCCACCAGCTGCCTTGACTCCCTCGTGGCAGGGTCACAGGGAGTGCTCCTCTTGCGCCCCGCCCGCCCCGTCCTCTGCCTGCTTCCTCCCTGCCCTCTCTTCCAGGCGCACCTCCCGCCCTCAGACATGTCCTGCTACAACCCCTGCCTGCCGCGCCAGCCCTGCGGCCCGACCCCGCTGGCCAACAGCTGCAACGAGCCCTGTGTCAGGCAGTGCCAGGACTCCACCGTTGTCATCCAGCCTTCTCCTGTGGTGGTGACCCTGCCCGGCCCCATCCTCAGCTCCTTCCCGCAGAACACCGCCGTCGGATCCACCACCTCCGCTGCCGTTGGCAGCATCCTCAGCTCCCAGGGAGTCCCCATCTCCTCCGGGGGCTTCAGCCTCTCTGGCATCGGCAGCCGCTACTGCGGCACGACGTGCCTCCCCTGCTAAAGCCGCTGGCGACGGCCCCAGAGCACCACCTTCAGCAACCCAGAAGATGATGCCGGAATGAGGACGGAGCTCCTGGCCAGCGGATGCGGGTGGGGGGGCTGAGCAATACTGGCTGCCCCTGCAAAGCAAGGCCGGAAGGGGCCAGCCGGGGCGCCCTGCCCGCATGGCCCATCACTGCCTTTCCCTTCTCCCGCTCTCTCCTTTCCCTCCCGTGTCCTTGTTGTCTTCTGCCGCCCTGGGCCACGAGGCTCCCAAAGCCCGCCTAGGCGGGAACTGCTCACCCCTCTCTCCCAAGGGGCAGCTGCAGATTCTGGGCTGACCCTCGTGCTCCCTGCACCGGGGCCTCCACTCGGAGCAAGCTCGGTTTTGCCCCTCCAGCGACTCTAATATTAAAGTCTTCTGCATGCCAGCCTGGGTCTCCACGTGGTGCTTGCCTCTGCGGGGGCTCTTCCAAGGTGGCCTGCGAGAAAGGCAGTGCTCGGGGGGAACTGGGGGGGCTTGGGGCCACTTGAGGACCCTTCACCGTTCCCAGGGGAAGCGCAGGGTGGACACACTGCAGCAGTGGCCTTTTAGGCACTCTCCCGTGGAGCTCCGGAGGCCATCCCCGGCTCCTCCAGAGCCCACAGCCATCCAGCCCTGCCTTGCCGTGCCTCTGCCCAGAAACGCCCTCTCGGCCGCCGTGCACCTCCTTCGGACCGGGGAGCCTGACCGCTGCTGACCTCAAGCAAAGAGCCCCGACTGCGGCTGCAGGAGGCCCTGGGAGGGCAGCAGCCCCACGAGCTCTTGGGGCAGGGAGTTCCTCTTGCTCTTGCTCTGGACGGAGCAGTGCTGGGGGAGGAGGCTCAGACAGAAGGTGGCTCCCCAAGGACAGCAGGAGTGTGGATGGGAGGGAATAGGCTTGCGGGCAGCGCATGTCCTCCTCCTCCTCCTCCCGTCGATGCCCTGCGTTTCCTGGGGAAAGTTTCTGGGGAGAGGGGAGCCGGCAGGGACTCGGGGCAAGAGCAGAGGCAGGGGGTGCTGTCCCAGGGTCCCAAGGGCAGCCAGGAGCGCCCCCAAGCAGTGCTGTCCCCAGCAGGAAGGCTGGAGAGAGGCTTACAGCTGCGGAAAGGGCAGTGCGGAACTGCTGCAAGACGCGGCTGGGCAGGATGATGCACGACCGCTCAGAGCCGTGACCGGCAGCTGCCTGGGGAGAGGAGACGCAACCAGCACTCTGCCCCCACACATCTTCCAGCCCCTCTCAAGCAACAGCCCCAAAACAAGGCCACAAAAAGGTGCTCTTGGGGAAACCCCTTCAGGACAGCTGCGACTGGCAACAGCGGTGCCTGGCACCAAGGACTCTCAACAGCATCCGGGGCTGCATTAACAGCAGCACAGCCAGTAAGTAGTTGGAGCGGAGTGATCATCCGCCTCTGCTCGGCGCTCGTTCAACCGCAGGAAGAAAGCTGCGTCCAGTTCTGGGCTCTCTAACGCAAGAACGACACGGACCAACTGGAGCGAGTCCAGCGGGGGGCTGCCAGGACGGTCAGGGGGCTGGAGCACTTGGCCTGTGAGGAGAGGAGGGCCATTCGGAGGGAATGGGGCGTGCTGAGCCTGCAGAAGAAAAGGCTGTGCTGGGGGGACCTAACGGCAGCTCTCCAGTAGCTACGGGGAGGTCACGCGCAAGACAGAGCCAGGCTCTGCCCTGGGCTGCGTGGTTGGAGTACAGCAGACACGGGGCACAGGCTGGAAGGAGAGAGGTTCAGACTACATACGAGGAAAGCACTTTTCAGCCCGAGGACAGTCAAGCGGCAGAACAAGTCGCCCAGTGAGGCCGCGCACTCGCCAGCCTTGGGCGTTTGCCATACCGGCGCACATAAAGCCCTGAGTAGCCTCGTCTGACCTCATGGCTGACCCGCCTTGGATCAGGAGGTTGGACCAGATGACTCCAGAGGTGCCTTCCGACCTGAAGTATCCTTCGAGCCTTTGGTCCTCGGCCCTCCGTTGGGTAGACCTCCCCACCAGGGCCAGCAACAGCCTTGGGGGTGACACTGAGGGAGGGTGGGGCCGGCCGGGCGGCCGGCCTCACAGGCCTCCGCTTCCTGGGCACAGAGACGGGCAGTGTCGGGAGTTCTCCTGCCTACCCTCTGGACGGGGAGCAAGGGTTGCAGACGGCATCTCCGTGCCGCCTGGGAGACCACATGACCCATGCTGCTACGGTTGGAAGCTGCTGGGACAGTGTTTTGCCAAAGCTTCTGTGCCAGTATTTTCCCTTATTGCTCTCACGCTGCTGTTCTGTTGTTTTCTTGCTGTCTTGTCTTCTGGCCTTGCCCCTGTAACCCCTGCCGCTGCTGTTACAACAGGGTCTCATGGCTTCTCATGGCAGCTTCCCCACCACAGAGACTGGCAGTGGCCAGAAGCAACGCTGACTGCGCTGGGCAGGGAAAGAAAGGGTTGCAGAAAACAGCTCCGCGCTGACCGGCAGTCGTCCCTGCCAAGCAGGCGGCATGTGTGCTCGCGGCATTAGGGCTTTGCGGCATTAGGGCTTGGGCACACCTCCCCTCCCATGCTCCAAAGCCCTCCTCAGTTCGGAGCACAGCCCAGCACCACCGGGGAGGCAAGCAAGCCTCCCCCCCGCTCCCACCCCAGCCCCGCAGGCTTGGGCAGGGCACTCGAGCCTTCCCAACAACCCTCCCAAAGCAAGGGGCACTGCTGGCAGGACCCTAGTGAGGGCCGGCCCGGACCCTGCCACATGCCTGGCGATGCTCAGGGAGGGGATGTGCTCAGAAGGGCCCTGGCTATGAAAGCATCGCGGACTACATCCAGGAGTCCTCGCAGCCTCACTGCACGAACCAAGGACTTCCCTGCCCTGGAGACGTGGAGGCAGCTGGGACGCGTCCCAGAAGCGTACGGGGATGCCTTCAGTGGGTGTGCTTGCTCGGGTAGACTCCCCCAGCCCTCAGGGAAGAGCACAGCCTGCCCACAGAGCTCCCTTTGCCTTCCTGAGAGAGGAGCTGTGCTCAGCCATGTGCCGTGACACAGGGGCCAACCCGCCGCCAGCCGCAGCCAACTTTGGGAGGGCCATGTGTCACCCTTCTGGCCCGAGGCTGAGCCAGAAGGCTGTGCCAAGTCTGCAGCCCCGCACCCCACGCAGGGCTGAATTCCCCTCCCGCCCGCGCAGCTCCAGCGCTGCCCTGGGGAAACCTCTTCTGAGCACCACGCTCCCCGCGGGCACAGCCCCGCCGAGCCCCAATGGCCGTGGCCCTCCAGCCTGACCTTGCTGCTGCTCCCACAGCTCAGGCACCTCGCAGGACGCTCAGGGCCTTGTGGAAAAGGGGCCAGGGTCCGGTGTGCTGCTGCACAGAGCGAGCTGCTCCACAGAGCGGCTTGTACTCAGGCATGGGAGCTTGCAGTGCCCGGCCCCTTCTTGTAAAGGGAGTCACAAGCAAGCCCACCAAAGGGCCCTAGGCTGACATGCCCTCTCTGCATGGGACCCCTCCAGCACTTGGGCCTTGACTTCGGCCCATCCTGACATGTTCCTGCCCCGGAAATCCTTGGGCCTCTCCGGCCAGCACTTGAAAGGAGCCTCTGTGGAAGAAAGGGCATGCCAGCAACGAGGAAATGAAAAGGCAACGTTGAAGGGACAACAAACACAACCCGTGCCATGAGCTAGGCTCTTTTGCATTTGGAGATGAGTCTGCCGGAAAATTACGGCCCACGTACAGGGTGACTCTGGGCCTGGGGCCGTGCAGGAGCACTATAAAAGCCAGCCAGCCTCCCCACTCTCTCAGCCGCCTCTCTTGCCTCCACCTCCTCGGGAACCAGGTGAGCCTGAAGCCCTTTCTGCTGCTGCTCCTCCTCCTGCTCCTCCAGCACGTCTCAGCTGACTCCTGCTCCTCTGTGCTACGCTGAGTCTTGGGGCTGCTTGGGAGGGGGAAAGAGGCGAGGAGTTCTGGCCTGGAGAGGGGCTGGTGCTTGCCTGAGGGGGTGTTCTGGGCTCTGGGCTGGGCAGGAGCCTCCTTTGCCCTGGCTGCTCTTGGCAGGGCCCTTGGCGTCCAGGCAAAGCAGAAGGCCGTGCTTTGGGCTGCACAGCCTCCAGCTCCCGGCCCACCAGCTGCCTTGACTCCCTCGTGGCAGGGTCACAGGGAGTGCTCCTCTCGCGCCCCGCCCGCCCCGTCCTCTGCCTGCTTCCTCCCTGCCCTCTCTTCCAGGCGCACCTCCCGCCCTCAGACATGTCCTGCTACAACCCCTGCCTGCCGCGCCAGCCCTGCGGCCCGACCCCGCTGGCCAACAGCTGCAACGAGCCCTGTGTCAGGCAGTGCCAGGACTCCACCGTTGTCATCGAGCCTTCTCCTGTGGTGGTGACCCTGCCCGGCCCCATCCTCAGCTCCTTCCCGCAGAACACCGCCGTCGGATCCACCACCTCTGCTGCCGTTGGCAGCATCCTCAGCTCCCAGGGAGTCCCCATCTCCTCCGGGGGCTTCAGCCTCTCTGGCATCGGCAGCCGCTACTGCGGCACGACGTGCCTCCCCTGCTAAAGCCGCTGGCGACGGCCCCAGAGCACCACCTCCAGCAACCCAGAAGATGATGCCGGAATGAGGACGGAGCTCCTGGCCAGCGGATGCGGGTGGGGGGGCTGAGCAATACTGGCTGCCCCTGCAAAGCAAGGCCGGAAGGGGCCAGCCGGGGCGCTCTGCCCGCATGGCCCATCACTGCCTTTCCCTTCTCCCGCTCTCTCCTTTCCCTCCCGTGTCCTTGTTGTCTTCTGCCGCCCTGGGCCACGAGGCTCCCAAAGCCCGCCTAGGCGGGAACTGCTCGCCCCTCTCTCCCAAGGGGCAGCTGCAGATTCTGGGCTGACCCTCGTGCTCCCTGCACCGGGGCCTCCACTCGGAGCAAGCTCGGTTTTTCCCCTCCAGCGACTCTAATATTAAAGTCTTCTGCATGCCAGCCTGGGTCTCCACGTGGTGCTTGCCTCTGCGGGGGCTCTTCCAAGGTGGCCTGCGAGAAAGGCAGTGCTCGGGGGGAACTGGGGGGGCTTGGGGCCACTTGAGGACCCTTCACCGTTCCCAGGGGAAGCGCAGGGTGGACACACTGCAGCAGTGGCCTTTTAGGCACTCTCCCGTGGAGCTCTGGAGGCCATCCCCGGCTCCTCCAGAGCCCACAGCCATCCAGCCCTGCCTTGCCGTGCCTCTGCCCAGAAACGCCCTCTCGGCCGCCGTGCACCTCCTTCGGACCGGGGAGCCTGACCGCTGCTGACCTCAAGCAAAGAGCCCCGACTGCGGCTGCGGGAGGCCCTGGGAGGGCAGCAGCCCCACGAGCTCTTGGGGCAGGGAGTTCCTCTTGCTCTTGCTCTGGACGGAGCAGTGCTGGGGGAGGAGGCTCAGACAGAAGGTGGCTCCCCAAAGACAGCAGGAGTGTGGATGGGAGGGAATAGGCTTGCGGGCAGCGCATGTCCTCCTCCTCCTCCTCCCGTCGATGCCCTGCGTTTCCTGGGGAAAGTTTCTGGGGAGAGGGAAGCCGGCAGGGACTCGGGGCAAGAGCAGAGGCAGGGGGTGCTGTCCCAGGGTCCCAAGGGCAGCCAGGAGCGCCCCCAAGCAGTGCTGTCCCCAGCAGGAAGGCTGGAGAGAGGCTTACAGCTGCGGAAAGGGCAGTGCGGAACTGCTGCAAGACGCGGCTGGGCAGGATGATGCACGACCGCTCAGAGCCGTGACCGGCAGCTGCCTGGGGAGAGGAGACGCGACCAGCACTCTGCCCCCACACATCTTCCAGCCCCTCTCAAGCAACAGCCCCAAAACAAGGCCACAAAAAGGTGCTCTTGGGGAAACCCCTTCAGGACAGCTGCGACTGGCAACAGCGGTGCCTGGCACCAAGGACTCTCAACAGCATCCGGGGCTGCATTAACAGCAGCACAGCCAGTAAGTAGTTGGAGCGGAGTGATCATCCGCCTCTGCTCGGCGCTCGTTCAACCGCAGGAAGAAAGCTGCGTCCAGTTCTGGGCTCTCTAACGCAAGAACGACACGGACCAACTGGAGCGAGTCCAGCGGGGGGCTGCCAGGACGGTCAGGGGGCTGGAGCACTTGGCCTGTGAGGAGAGGAGGGCCATTCGGAGGGAATGGGGCGTGCTGAGCCTGCAGAAGAAAAGGCTGTGCTGGGGGGACCTAACGGCAGCTCTCCAGTAGCTACGGGGAGGTCACGCGCAAGACAGAGCCAGGCTCTGCCCTGGGCTGCGTGGTTGGAGTACAGCAGACACGGGGCACAGGCTGGAAGGAGAGAGGTTCAGACTACATACGAGGAAAGCACTTTTCAGCCCGAGGACAGTCAAGCGGCAGAACAAGTCGCCCAGTGAGGCCGCGCACTCGCCAGCCTTGGGCGTTTGCCATACCGGCGCACATAAAGCCCTGAGTAGCCTCGTCTGACCTCATGGCTGACCCGCCTTGGATCCGGAGGTTGGACCAGACGACTCCAGAGGTGCCTTCCGACCTGAAGTATCCTTCGAGCCTTTGGTCCTCGGCCCTCCGTTGGGTAGACCTCCCCACCAGGGCCAGCAACAGCCTTGGGGGTGACACTGAGGGAGGGTGGGGCCGGCCGGGCGGCCGGCCTCACAGGCCTCCGCTTCCTGGGCACAGAGACGGGCAGTGTCGGGAGTTCTCCTGCCTACCCTCTGGACGGGGAGCAAGGGTTGCAGACGGCATCTCCGTGCCGCCTGGGAGACCACATGACCCATGCTGCTACGGTTGGAAGCTGCTGGGACAGTGTTTTGCCAAAGCTTCTGTGCCAGTATTTTCCCTTATTGCTCTCACGCTGCTGTTCTGTTGTTTTCTTGCTGTCTTGTCTTCTGGCCTTGCCCCTGTAACCCCTGCTGCTGCTGTTACAACAGGGTCTCATGGCTTCTCATGGCAGCTTCCCCGCCACAGAGACTGGCAGTGGCCAGAAGCAACGCTGACTGCGCTGGGCAGGGAAAGAAAGGGTTGCAGAAAACAGCTCCGCGCTGGCCGGCAGTCGTCCCTGCCAAGCAGGCGGCATGTGTGCTCGCGGCATTAGGGCTTTGCGGCATTAGGGCTTGGGCACACCTCCCCTCCCATGCTCCAAAGCCCTCCTCAGTTCGGAGCACAGCCCAGCACCACCGGGGAGGCAAGCAAGCCTCCCCCCCGCTCCCACCCCAGCCCCGCAGGCTTGGGCAGGGCACTCGAGCCTTCCCAACAACCCTCCCAAAGCAAGGGGCACTGCTGGCAGGACCCTAGTGAGGGCCGGCCCGGACCCTGCCACATGCCTGGCGATGCTCAGGGAGGGGATGTGCTCAGAAGGGCCCTGGCTATGAAAGCATCGCGGACTACATCCAGGAGTCCTTGCAGCCTCACTGCACGAACCAAGGACTTCCCTGCCCTGGAGACGTGGAGGCAGCTGGGACGCGTCCCAGAAGCGTACGGGGATGCCTTCAGTGGGTGTGCTTGCTCGGGTAGACTCCCCCAGCCCTCAGGGAAGAGCACAGCCTGCCCACAGAGCTCCCTTTGCCTTCCTGAGAGAGGAGCTGTGCTCAGCCATGTGCTGTGACACAGGGGCCAACTCGCCGCCAGCCGCAGCCAACTTTGGGAGGGCCATGTGTCACCCTTCTGGCCCGAGGCCGAGCCAGAAGGCTGTGCCAAGTCTGCAGCCCCGCACCCCACGCAGGGCTGAATTCCCCTCCCGCCCACGCAGCTCCAGCGCTGCCCTGGGGAAACCTCTTCTGAGCACCACGCTCCCCGCGGGCACAGCCCCGCCGAGCCCCAATGGCCGTGGCCCTCCAGCCTGACCTTGCTGCTGCTCCCACAGCTCAGGCACCTCGCAGGACGCTCAGGGCCTTGTGGAAAAGGGGCCAGGGGCCAGTGTGCTGCTGCACAGAGCGAGCTGCTCCACAGAGCGGCTTGTACTCAGGCATGGGAGCTTGCAGTGCCCGGCCCCTTCTTGTAAAGGGAGTCACAAGCAAGCCCACCAAAGGGCCCTAGGCTGACATGCCCTCTCTGCACGGGACCCCTCCAGCACTTGGGCCTTGACTTGGGCCCATCCTGACATGTTCCTGCCCCGGAAATCCTTGGGCCTCTCCAGCCAGCACTTGAAAGGAGCCTCTGTGGAAGAAAGGGCATGCCAGCAACGAGGAAATGAAAAGGCAACGTTGAAGGGACAACAAACACAACCCGTGCCATGAGCTAGGCTCTTTTGCATTTGGAGATGAGTCTGCTGGAAAATTACGGCCCACGTACAGGGTGACTCTGGGCCTGGGGCCGTGCAGGAGCACTATAAAAGCCAGCCAGCCTCCCCACTCTCTCAGCCGCCTCTCTTGCCTCCACCTCCTCGGGAAGCAGGTGAGCCTGAAGCCCTTTCTGCTGCTGCTCCTCCTCCTGCTCCTCCAGCACGTCTCAGCTGACTCCTGCTCCTCTGTGCTATGCTGGGTCTTGGGGCTGCTTGGGAGGGGGAAAGAGGCGAGGAGTTCTGGCCTGGAGAGGGGCTGGTGCTTGCCTGAGGGGGTGTTCTGGGCTCTGGGCTGGGCAGGAGCCTCCTTTGCCCTGGCTGCTCTTGGCAGGGCCCTTGGCGTCCAGGCAAAGCAGAAGGCCGTGCTTTGGGCTGCACAGCCTCCAGCTCCCAGCCCACCAGCTGCCTTGACTCCCTCGTGGCAGGGTCACAGGGAGTGCTCCTCTCGCGCCCCGCCCGCCCCGTCCTCTGCCTGCTTCCTCCCTGCCCTCTCTTCCAGGCGCACCTCCCGCCCTCAGACATGTCCTGCTACAACCCCTGCCTGCCGCGCCAGCCCTGCGGCCCGACCCCGCTGGCCAACAGCTGCAACGAGCCCTGTGTCAGGCAGTGCCAGGACTCCACCGTTGTCATCCAGCCTTCTCCTGTGGTGGTGACCCTGCCCGGCCCCATCCTCAGCTCCTTCCCGCAGAACACCGCCGTCGGATCCACCACCTCCGCTGCCGTTGGCAGCATCCTCAGCTCCCAGGGAGTCCCCATCTCCTCCGGGGGCTTCAGCCTCTCTGGCATCGGCAGCCGCTACTGCGGCACGACGTGCCTCCCCTGCTAAAGCCGCTGGCGACGGCCCCAGAGCACCACCTCCAGCAACCCAGAAGATGATGCCGGAATGAGGACGGAGCTCCTGGCCAGAGGATGCGGGTGGGGGGGCTGAGCAATACTGGCTGCCCCTGCAAAGCAAGGCCGGAAGGGGCCAGCCGGGGCGCTCTGCCCGCATGGCCCATCACTGCCTTTCCCTTCTCCCGCTCTCTCCTTTCCCTCCCGTGTCCTTGTTGTCTTCTGCCGCCCTGGGCCACGAGGCTCCCAAAGCCCGCCTAGGCGGGAACTGCTCGCCCCTCTCTCCCAAGGGGCAGCTGCAGATTCTGGGCTGACCCTCGTGCTCCCTGCACCGGGGCCTCCACTTGGAGCAAGCTCGGTTTTTCCCCTCCAGCGACTCTAATATTAAAGTCTTCTGCATGCCAGCCTGGGTCTCCACGTGGTGCTTGCCTCTGCGGGGGCTCTTCCAAGGTGGCCTGCGAGAAAGGCAGTGCTCGGGGGGAACTGGGGGGGCTTGGGGCCACTTGAGGACCCTTCACCGTTCCCAGGGGAAGCGCAGGGTGGACACACTGCAGCAGTGGCCTTTTAGGCACTCTCCCGTGGAGCTCTGGAGGCCATCCCCGGCTCCTCCAGAGCCCACAGCCATCCAGCCCTGCCTTGCCGTGCCTCTGCCCAGAAACGCCCTCTCGGCCGCCGTGCACCTCCTTCGGACCGGGGAGCCTGACCGCTGCTGACCTCAAGCAAAGAGCCCCGACTGCGGCTGCGGGAGGCCCTGGGAGGGCAGCAGCCCCACGAGCTCTTGGGGCAGGGAGTTCCTCTTGCTCTTGCTCTGGACGGAGCAGTGCTGGGGGAGGAGGCTCAGACAGAAGGTGGCTCCCCAAGGACAGCAGGAGTGTGGATGGGAGGGAATAGGCTTGCGGGCAGCGCATGTCCTCCTCCTCCTCCTCCCGTCGATGCCCTGCGTTTCCTGGGGAAAGTTTCTGGGGAGAGGGAAGCTGGCAGGGACTCGGGGCAAGAGCAGAGGCAGGGGGTGCTGTCCCAGGGTCCCAAGGGCAGCCAGGAGCGCCCCCAAGCAGTGCTGTCCCCAGCAGGAAGGCTGGAGAGAGGCTTACAGCTGCGGAAAGGGCAGTGCGGAACTGCTGCAAGACGCGGCTGGGCAGGATGATGCACGACCGCTCAGAGCCGTGACCGGCAGCTGCCTGGGGAGAGGAGACGCGACCAGCACTCTGCCCCCACACATCTTCCAGCCCCTCTCAAGCAACAGCCCCAAAACAAGGCCACAAAAAGGTGCTCTTGGGGAAACCCCTTCAGGACAGCTGCGACTGGCAACAGCGGTGCCTGGCACCAAGGACTCTCAACAGCATCCGGGGCTGCATTAACAGCAGCACAGCCAGTAAGTAGTTGGAGCGGAGTGATCATCCGCCTCTGCTCAGCGCTCGTTCAACCGCAGGAAGAAAGCTGCGTCCAGTTCTGGGCTCTCTAACGCAAGAACGACACGGACCAACTGGAGCGAGTCCAGCGGGGGGCTGCCAGGACGGTCAGGGGGCTGGAGCACTTGGCCTGTGAGGAGAGGAGGGCCATTCGGAGGGAATGGGGCGTGCTGAGCCTGCAGAAGAAAAGGCTGTGCTGGGGGGACCTAACGGCAGCTCTCCAGTAGCTACGGGGAGGTCACGTGCAAGACAGAGCCAGGCTCTGCCCTGGGCTGCGTGGTTGGAGTACAGCAGACACGGGGCACAGGCTGGAAGGAGAGAGGTTCAGACTACATACGAGGAAAGCACTTTTCAGCCCGAGGACAGTCAAGCGGCAGAACAAGTCGCCCAGTGAGGCCGCGCACTCGCCAGCCTTGGGCGTTTGCCATACCGGCGCACATAAAGCCCTGAGTAGCCTCGTCTGACCTCATGGCTGACCCGCCTTGGATCAGGAGGTTGGACCAGACAACTCCAGAGGTGCCTTCCGACCTGAAGTATCCTTCGAGCCTTTGGTCCTCGGCCCTCCGTTGGGTAGACCTCCCCACCAGGGCCAGCAACAGCCTTGGGGGTGACACTGAGGGAGGGTGGGGCCGGCCGGGCGGCCGGCCTCACAGGCCTCCGCTTCCTGGGCACAGAGACGGGCAGTGTCGGGAGTTCTCCTGCCTACCCTCTGGACGGGGAGCAAGGGTTGCAGACGGCATCTCCGTGCCGCCTGGGAGACCACATGACCCATGCTGCTACGGTTGGAAGCTGCTGGGACAGTGTTTTGCCAAAGCTTCTGTGCCAGTATTTTCCCTTATTGCTCTCACGCTGCTGTTCTGTTGTTTTCTTGCTGTCTTGTCTTCTGGCCTTGCCCCTGTAACCCCTGCCGCTGCTGTTACAACAGGGTCTCATGGCTTCTCATGGCAGCTTCCCCGCCACAGAGACTGGCAGTGGCCAGAAGCAACGCTGACTGCGCTGGGCAGGGAAAGAAAGGGTTGCAGAAAACAGCTCCGCGCTGGCCGGCAGTCGTCCCTGCCAAGCAGGCGGCATGTGTGCTCGCGGCATTAGGGCTTTGCGGCATTAGGGCTTGGGCACACCTCCCCTCCCATGCTCCAAAGCCCTCCTCAGTTCGGAGCACAGCCCAGCACCACCGGGGAGGCAAGCAAGCCTCCCCCCCGCTCCCACCCCAGCCCCGCAGGCTTGGGCAGGGCACTCGAGCCTTCCCAACAACCCTCCCAAAGCAAGGGGCACTGCTGGCAGGACCCTAGTGAGGGCCGGCCCGGACCCTGCCACATGCCTGGCGATGCTCAGGGAGGGGATGTGCTCAGAAGGGCCCTGGCTATGAAAGCATCGCGGACTACATCCAGGAGTCCTTGCAGCCTCACTGCACGAACCAAGGACTTCCCTGCCCTGGAGACGTGGAGGCAGCTGGGACGCGTCCCAGAAGCGTACGGGGATGCCTTCAGTGGGTGTGCTTGCTCGGGTAGACTCCCCCAGCCCTCAGGGAAGAGCACAGCCTGCCCACAGAGCTCCCTTTGCCTTCCTGAGAGAGGAGCTGTGCTCAGCCATGTGCTGTGACACAGGGGCCAACTCGCCGCCAGCCGCAGCCAACTTTGGGAGGGCCATGTGTCACCCTTCTGGCCCGAGGCCGAGCCAGAAGGCTGTGCCAAGTCTGCAGCCCCACAGCCCACGCAGGGCTGAATTCCCCTCCCGCCCACGCAGCTCCAGCGCTGCCCTGGGGAAACCTCTTCTGAGCACCACGCTCCCCGCGGGCACAGCCCCGCCGAGCCCCAATGGCCGTGGCCCTCCAGCCTGACCTTGCTGCTGCTCCCACAGCTCAGGCACCTCGCAGGACGCTCAGGGCCTTGTGGAAAAGGGGCCAGGGGCCAGTGTGCTGCTGCACAGAGCGAGCTGCTCCACAGAGCGGCTTGTACTCAGGCATGGGAGCTTGCAGTGCCCGGCCCCTTCTTGTAAAGGGAGTCACAAGCAAGCCCACCAAAGGGCCCTAGGCTGACATGCCCTCTCTGCACGGGACCCCTCCAGCACTTGGGCCTTGACTTCGGCCCATCCTGACATGTTCCTGCCCCGGAAATCCTTGGGCCTCTCCGGCCAGCACTTGAAAGGAGCCTCTGTGGAAGAAAGGGCATGCCAGCAACGAGGAAATGAAAAGGCAACGTTGAAGGGACAACAAACACAACCCGTGCCATGAGCTAGGCTCTTTTGCATTTGGAGATGAGTCTGCTGGAAAATTACGGCCCACGTACAGGGTGACTCTGGGCCTGGGGCCGTGCAGGAGCACTATAAAAGCCAGCCAGCCTCCCCACTCTCTCAGCCGCCTCTCTTGCCTCCACCTCCTCGGGAAGCAGGTGAGCCTGAAGCCCTTTCTGCTGCTGCTCCTCCTCCTGCTCCTCCAGCACGTCTCAGCTGACTCCTGCTCCTCTGTGCTACGCTGGGTCTTGGGGCTGCTTGGGAGGGGGAAAGAGGCGAGGAGTTCTGGCCTGGAGAGGGGCTGGTGCTTGCCTGAGGGGGTGTTCTGGGCTCTGGGCTGGGCAGGAGCCTCCTTTGCCCTGGCTGCTCTTGGCAGGGCCCTTGGCGTCCAGGCAAAGCAGAAGGCCGTGCTTTGGGCTGCACAGCCTCCAGCTCCCGGCCCACCAGCTGCCTTGACTCCCTCGTGGCAGGGTCACAGGGAGTGCTCCTCTCGCGCCCCGCCCGCCCCGTCCTCTGCCTGCTTCCTCCCTGCCCTCTCTTCCAGGCGCACCTCCCGCCCTCAGACATGTCCTGCTACAACCCCTGCCTGCCGCGCCAGCCCTGCGGCCCGACCCCGCTGGCCAACAGCTGCAACGAGCCCTGTGTCAGGCAGTGCCAGGACTCCACCGTTGTCATCCAGCCTTCTCCTGTGGTGGTGACCCTGCCCGGCCCCATCCTCAGCTCCTTCCCGCAGAACACCGCCGTCGGATCCACCACCTCCGCTGCCGTTGGCAGCATCCTCAGCTCCCAGGGAGTCCCCATCTCCTCCGGGGGCTTCAGCCTCTCTGGCATCGGCAGCCGCTACTGCGGCACGACGTGCCTCCCCTGCTAAAGCCGCTGGCGACGGCCCCAGAGCACCACCTCCAGCAACCCAGAAGATGATGCCGGAATGAGGACGGAGCTCCTGGCCAGCGGATGCGGGTGGGGGGGCTGAGCAATACTGGCTGCCCCTGCAAAGCAAGGCCGGAAGGGGCCAGCCGGGGCGCTCTGCCCGCATGGCCCATCACTGCCTTTCCCTTCTCCCGCTCTCTCCTTTCCCTCCCGTGTCCTTGTTGTCTTCTGCCGCCCTGGGCCACGAGGCTCCCAAAGCCCGCCTAGGCGGGAACTGCTCGCCCCTCTCTCCCAAGGGGCAGCTGCAGATTCTGGGCTGACCCTCGTGCTCCCTGCACCGGGGCCTCCACTTGGAGCAAGCTCGGTTTTTCCCCTCCAGCGACTCTAATATTAAAGTCTTCTGCATGCCAGCCTGGGTCTCCACGTGGTGCTTGCCTCTGCGGGGGCTCTTCCAAGGTGGCCTGCGAGAAAGGCAGTGCTCGGGGGGAACTGGGGGGGCTTGGGGCCACTTGAGGACCCTTCACCGTTCCCAGGGGAAGCGCAGGGTGGACACACTGCAGCAGTGGCCTTTTAGGCACTCTCCCGTGGAGCTCCGAGGCCATCCCCGGCTCCTCCAGAGCCCACAGCCATCCAGCCCTGCCTTGCCGTGCCTCTGCCCAGAAACGCCCTCTCGGCCGCCGTGCACCTCCTTCGGACCGGGGAGCCTGACCGCTGCTGACCTCAAGCGAAGAGCCCCGACTGCGGCTGCGGGAGGCCCTGGGAGGGCAGCAGCCCCACGAGCTCTTGGGGCAGGGAGTTCCTCTTGCTCTTGCTCTGGACGGAGCAGTGCTGGGGGAGGAGGCTCAGACAGAAGGTGGCTCCCCAAGGACAGCAGGAGTGTGGATGGGAGGGAATAGGCTTGCGGGCAGCGCATGTCCTCCTCCTCCTCCTCCCGTCGATGCCCTGCGTTTCCTGGGGAAAGTTTCTGGGGAGAGGGAAGCTGGCAGGGACTCGGGGCAAGAGCAGAGGCAGGGGGTGCTGTCCCAGGGTCCCAAGGGCAGCCAGGAGCGCCCCCAAGCAGTGCTGTCCCCAGCAGGAAGGCTGGAGAGAGGCTTACAGCTGCGGAAAGGGCAGTGCGGAACTGCTGCAAGACGCGGCTGGGCAGGATGATGCACGACCGCTCAGAGCCGTGACCGGCAGCTGCCTGGGGAGAGGAGACGCGACCAGCACTCTGCCCCCACACATCTTCCAGCCCCTCTCAAGCAACAGCCCCAAAACAAGGCCACAAAAAGGTGCTCTTGGGGAAACCCCTTCAGGACAGCTGCGACTGGCAACAGCGGTGCCTGGCACCAAGGACTCTCAACAGCATCCGGGGCTGCATTAACAGCAGCACAGCCAGTAAGTAGTTGGAGCGGAGTGATCATCCGCCTCTGCTCAGCGCTCGTTCAACCGCAGGAAGAAAGCTGCGTCCAGTTCTGGGCTCTCTAACGCAAGAACGACACGGACCAACTGGAGCGAGTCCAGCGGGGGGCTGCCAGGACGGTCAGGGGGCTGGAGCACTTGGCCTGTGAGGAGAGGAGGGCCATTCGGAGGGAATGGGGCGTGCTGAGCCTGCAGAAGAAAAGGCTGTGCTGGGGGGACCTAACGGCAGCTCTCCAGTAGCTACGGGGAGGTCACGCGCAAGACAGAGCCAGGCTCTGCCCTGGGCTGCGTGGTTGGAGTACAGCAGACACGGGGCACAGGCTGGAAGGAGAGAGGTTCAGACTACATACGAGGAAAGCACTTTTCAGCCCGAGGACAGTCAAGCGGCAGAACAAGTCGCCCAGTGAGGCCGCGCACTCGCCAGCCTTGGGCGTTTGCCATACCGGCGCACATAAAGCCCTGAGTAGCCTCGTCTGACCTCATGGCTGACCCGCCTTGGATCAGGAGGTTGGACCAGACAACTCCAGAGGTGCCTTCCGACCTGAAGTATCCTTCGAGCCTTTGGTCCTCGGCCCTCCGTTGGGTAGACCTCCCCACCAGGGCCAGCAACAGCCTTGGGGGTGACACTGAGGGAGGGTGGGGCCGGCCGGGCGGCCGGCCTCACAGGCCTCCGCTTCCTGGGCACAGAGACGGGCAGTGTCGGGAGTTCTCCTGCCTACCCTCTGGACGGGGAGCAAGGGTTGCAGACGGCATCTCCGTGCCGCCTGGGAGACCACATGACCCATGCTGCTACGGTTGGAAGCTGCTGGGACAGTGTTTTGCCAAAGCTTCTGTGCCAGTATTTTCCCTTATTGCTCTCACGCTGCTGTTCTGTTGTTTTCTTGCTGTCTTGTCTTCTGGCCTTGCCCCTGTAACCCCTGCCGCTGGGGTTATGGCTTATGGGGTTATGGGGTTATGACCCATAACAGGGTCTCATGGCTTCTCATGGCAGCTTCCCCGCCACAGAGACTGGCAGTGGCCAGAAGCAACGCTGACTGCGCTGGGCAGGGAAAGAAAGGGTTGCAGAAAACAGCTCCGCGCTGGCCGGCAGTCGTCCCTGCCAAGCAGGCGGCATGTGTGCTCGCGGCATTAGGGCTTTGCGGCATTAGGGCTTGGGCACACCTCCCCTCCCATGCTCCAAAGCCCTCCTCAGTTCGGAGCACAGCCCAGCACCACCGGGGAGGCAAGCAAGCCTCCCCCCCGCTCCCACCCCAGCCCCGCAGGCTTGGGCAGGGCACTCGAGCCTTCCCAACAACCCTCCCAAAGCAAGGGGCACTGCTGGCAGGACCCTAGTGAGGGCCGGCCCGGACCCTGCCACATGCCTGGCGATGCTCAGGGAGGGGATGTGCTCAGAAGGGCCCTGGCTATGAAAGCATCGCGGACTACATCCAGGAGTCCTTGCAGCCTCACTGCACGAACCAAGGACTTCCCTGCCCTGGAGACGTGGAGGCAGCTGGGACGCGTCCCAGAAGCGTACGGGGATGCCTTCAGTGGGTGTGCTTGCTCGGGTAGACTCCCCCAGCCCTCAGGGAAGAGCACAGCCTGCCCACAGAGCTCCCTTTGCCTTCCTGAGAGAGGAGCTGTGCTCAGCCATGTGCTGTGACACAGGGGCCAACTCGCCGCCAGCCGCAGCCAACTTTGGGAGGGCCATGTGTCACCCTTCTGGCCCGAGGCCGAGCCAGAAGGCTGTGCCAAGTCTGCAGCCCCACAGCCCACGCAGGGCTGAATTCCCCTCCCGCCCACGCAGCTCCAGCGCTGCCCTGGGGAAACCTCTTCTGAGCACCACGCTCCCCGCGGGCACAGCCCCGCCGAGCCCCAATGGCCGTGGCCCTCCAGCCTGACCTTGCTGCTGCTCCCACAGCTCAGGCACCTCGCAGGACGCTCAGGGCCTTGTGGAAAAGGGGCCAGGGGCCAGTGTGCTGCTGCACAGAGCGAGCTGCTCCACAGAGCGGCTTGTACTCAGGCATGGGAGCTTGCAGTGCCCGGCCCCTTCTTGTAAAGGGAGTCACAAGCAAGCCCACCAAAGGGCCCTAGGCTGACATGCCCTCTCTGCACGGGACCCCTCCAGCACTTGGGCCTTGACTTCGGCCCATCCTGACATGTTCCTGCCCCGGAAATCCTTGGGCCTCTCCGGCCAGCACTTGAAAGGAGCCTCTGTGGAAGAAAGGGCATGCCAGCAACGAGGAAATGAAAAGGCAACGTTGAAGGGACAACAAACACAACCCGTGCCATGAGCTAGGCTCTTTTGCATTTGGAGATGAGTCTGCTGGAAAATTACGGCCCACGTACAGGGTGACTCTGGGCCTGGGGCCGTGCAGGAGCACTATAAAAGCCAGCCAGCCTCCCCACTCTCTCAGCCACTTCTCTTGCCTCCACCTCCTCGGGAAGCAGGTGAGCCTGAAGCCCTTTCTGCTGCTGCTCCTCCTCCTGCTCCTCCAGCACGTCTCAGCTGACTCCTGCTCCTCTGTGCTACGCTGGGTCTTGGGGCTGCTTGGGAGGGGGAAAGAGGCGAGGAGTTCTGGCCTGGAGAGGGGCTGGTGCTTGCCTGAGGGGGTGTTCTGGGCTCTGGGCTGGGCAGGAGCCTCCTTTGCCCTGGCTGCTCTTGGCAGGGCCCTTGGCGTCCAGGCAAAGCAGAAGGCCGTGCTTTGGGCTGCACAGCCTCCAGCTCCCGGCCCACCAGCTGCCTTGACTCCCTCGTGGCAGGGTCACAGGGAGTGCTCCTCTCGCGCCCCGCCCGCCCCGTCCTCTGCCTGCTTCCTCCCTGCCCTCTCTTCCAGGCGCACCTCCCGCCCTCAGACATGTCCTGCTACAACCCCTGCCTGCCGCGCCAGCCCTGCGGCCCGACCCCGCTGGCCAACAGCTGCAACGAGCCCTGTGTCAGGCAGTGCCAGGACTCCACCGTTGTCATCCAGCCTTCTCCTGTGGTGGTGACCCTGCCCGGCCCCATCCTCAGCTCCTTCCCGCAGAACACCGCCGTCGGATCCACCACCTCCGCTGCCGTTGGCAGCATCCTCAGCTCCCAGGGAGTCCCCATCTCCTCCGGGGGCTTCAGCCTCTCTGGCATCGGCAGCCGCTACTGCGGCACGACGTGCCTCCCCTGCTAAAGCCGCTGGCGACGGCCCCAGAGCACCACCTCCAGCAACCCAGAAGATGATGCCGGAATGAGGACGGAGCTCCTGGCCAGCGGATGCGGGTGGGGGGGCTGAGCAATACTGGCTGCCCCTGCAAAGCAAGGCCGGAAGGGGCCAGCCGGGGCGCTCTGCCCGCATGGCCCATCACTGCCTTTCCCTTCTCCCGCTCTCTCCTTTCCCTCCCGTGTCCTTGTTGTCTTCTGCCGCCCTGGGCCACGAGGCTCCCAAAGCCCGCCTAGGCGGGAACTGCTCACCCCTCTCTCCCAAGGGGCAGCTGCAGATTCTGGGCTGACCCTCGTGCTCCCTGCACCGGGGCCTCCACTCGGAGCAAGCTCGGTTTTGCCCCTCCAGCGACTCTAATATTAAAGTCTTCTGCATGCCAGCCTGGGTCTCCACGTGGTGCTTGCCTCTGCGGGGGCTCTTCCAAGGTGGCCTGCGAGAAAGGCAGTGCTCGGGGGGAACTGGGGGGGCTTGGGGCCACTTGAGGACCCTTCACCGTTCCCAGGGGAAGCGCAGGGTGGACACACTGCAGCAGTGGCCTTTTAGGCACTCTCCCGTGGAGCTCCGGAGGCCATCCCCGGCTCCTCCAGAGCCCACAGCCATCCAGCCCTGCCTTGCCGTGCCTCTGCCCAGAAACGCCCTCTCGGCCGCCGTGCACCTCCTTCGGACCGGGGAGCCTGACCGCTGCTGACCTCAAGCGAAGAGCCCCGACTGCGGCTGCGGGAGGCCCTGGGAGGGCAGCAGCCCCACGAGCTCTTGGGGCAGGGAGTTCCTCTTGCTCTTGCTCTGGACGGAGCAGTGCTGGGGGAGGAGGCTCAGACAGAAGGTGGCTCCCCAAGGACAGCAGGAGTGTGGATGGGAGGGAATAGGCTTGTGGGCAGCGCATGTCCTCCTCCTCCTCCTCCCGTCGATGCCCTGCGTTTCCTGGGGAAAGTTTCTGGGGAGAGGGAAGCCGGCAGGGACTCGGGGCAAGAGCAGAGGCAGGGGGTGCTGTCCCAGGGTCCCAAGGGCAGCCAGGAGCGCCCCCAAGCAGTGCTGTCCCCAGCAGGAAGGCTGGAGAGAGGCTTACAGCTGCGGAAAGGGCAGTGCGGAACTGCTGCAAGACGCGGCTGGGCAGGATGATGCACGACCGCTCAGAGCCGTGACCGGCAGCTGCCTGGGGAGAGGAGACGCGACCAGCACTCTGCCCCCACACATCTTCCAGCCCCTCTCAAGCAACAGCCCCAAAACAAGGCCACAAAAAGGTGCTCTTGGGGAAACCCCTTCAGGACAGCTGCGACTGGCAACAGCGGTGCCTGGCACCAAGGACTCTCAACAGCATCCGGGGCTGCATTAACAGCAGCACAGCCAGTAAGTAGTTGGAGCGGAGTGATCATCCGCCTCTGCTCGGCGCTCGTTCAACCGCAGGAAGAAAGCTGCGTCCAGTTCTGGGCTCTCTAACGCAAGAACGACACGGACCAACTGGAGCGAGTCCAGCGGGGGGCTGCCAGGACGGTCAGGGGGCTGGAGCACTTGGCCTGTGAGGAGAGGAGGGCCATTCGGAGGGAATGGGGCGTGCTGAGCCTGCAGAAGAAAAGGCTGTGCTGGGGGGACCTAACGGCAGCTCTCCAGTAGCTACGGGGAGGTCACGCGCAAGACAGAGCCAGGCTCTGCCCTGGGCTGCGTGGTTGGAGTACAGCAGACACGGGGCACAGGCTGGAAGGAGAGAGGTTCAGACTACATACGAGGAAAGCACTTTTCAGCCCGAGGACAGTCAAGCGGCAGAACAAGTCGCCCAGTGAGGCCGCGCACTCGCCAGCCTTGGGCGTTTGCCATACCGGCGCACATAAAGCCCTGAGTAGCCTCGTCTGACCTCATAGCTGACCCGCCTTGGATCCGGAGGTTGGACCAGACGACTCCAGAGGTGCCTTCCGACCTGAAGTATCCTTCGAGCCTTTGGTCCTCGGCCCTCCGTTGGGTAGACCTCCCCACCAGGGCCAGCAACAGCCTTGGGGGTGACACTGAGGGAGGGTGGGGCCGGCCGGGCGGCCGGCCTCACAGGCCTCCGCTTCCTGGGCACAGAGACGGGCAGTGTCGGGAGTTCTCCTGCCTACCCTCTGGACGGGGAGCAAGGGTTGCAGACGGCATCTCCGTGCCGCCTGGGAGACCACATGACCCATGCTGCTACGGTTGGAAGCTGCTGGGACAGTGTTTTGCCAAAGCTTCTGTGCCAGTATTTTCCCTTATTGCTCTCACGCTGCTGTTCTGTTGTTTTCTTGCTGTCTTGTCTTCTGGCCTTGCCCCTGTAACCCCTGCTGCTGCTGTTACAACAGGGTCTCATGGCTTCTCATGGCAGCTTCCCCGCCACAGAGACTGGCAGTGGCCAGAAGCAACGCTGACTGCGCTGGGCAGGGAAAGAAAGGGTTGCAGAAAACAGCTCCGCGCTGGCCGGCAGTCGTCCCTGCCAAGCAGGCGGCATGTGTGCTCACGGCATTAGGGCTTTGCGGCATTAGGGCTTGGGCACACCTCCCCTCCCATGCTCCAAAGCCCTCCTCAGTTCGGAGCACAGCCCAGCACCACCGGGGAGGCAAGCAAGCCTCCCCCCCGCTCCCACCCCAGCCCCGCAGGCTTGGGCAGGGCACTCGAGCCTTCCCAACAACCCTCCCAAAGCAAGGGGCACTGCTGGCAGGACCCTAGTGAGGGCCGGCCCGGACCCTGCCACATGCCTGGCGATGCTCAGGGAGGGGATGTGCTCAGAAGGGCCCTGGCTATGAAAGCATCGCGGACTACATCCAGGAGTCCTTGCAGCCTCACTGCACGAACCAAGGACTTCCCTGCCCTGGAGACGTGGAGGCAGCTGGGACGCGTCCCAGAAGCGTACGGGGATGCCTTCAGTGGGTGTGCTTGCTCGGGTAGACTCCCCCAGCCCTCAGGGAAGAGCACAGCCTGCCCACAGAGCTCCCTTTGCCTTCCTGAGAGAGGAGCTGTGCTCAGCCATGTGCTGTGACACAGGGGCCAACCCGCCGCCAGCCGCAGCCAACTTTGGGAGGGCCATGTGTCACCCTTCTGGCCCGAGGCCAAGCCAGAAGGCTGTGCCAAGTCTGCAGCCCCACAGCCCACGCAGGGCTGAATTCCCCTCCCGCCCACGCAGCTCCAGCGCTGCCCTGGGGAAACCTCTTCTGAGCACCACGCTCCCCGCGGGCACAGCCCCGCCGAGCCCCAATGGCCGTGGCCCTCCAGCCTGACCTTGCTGCTGCTCCCACAGCTCAGGCACCTCGCAGGACGCTCAGGGCCTTGTGGAAAAGGGGCCAGGGGCCAGTGTGCTGCTGCACAGAGCGAGCTGCTCCACAGAGCGGCTTGTACTCAGGCATGGGAGCTTGCAGTGCCCGGCCCCTTCTTGTAAAGGGAGTCACAAGCAAGCCCACCAAAGGGCCCTAGGCTGACATGCCCTCTCTGCACGGGACCCCTCCAGCACTTGGGCCTTGACTTCGGCCCATCCTGACATGTTCCTGCCCCGGAAATCCTTGGGCCTCTCCGGCCAGCACTTGAAAGGAGCCTCTGTGGAAGAAAGGGCATGCCAGCAACGAGGAAATGAAAAGGCAACGTTGAAGGGACAACAAACACAACCCGTGCCATGAGCTAGGCTCTTTTGCATTTGGAGATGAGTCTGCTGGAAAATTACGGCCCACGTACAGGGTGACTCTGGGCCTGGGGCCGTGCAGGAGCACTATAAAAGCCAGCCAGCCTCCCCACTCTCTCAGCCGCCTCTCTTGCCTCCACCTCCTCGGGAAGCAGGTGAGCCTGAAGCCCTTTCTGCTGCTGCTCCTCCTCCTGCTCCTCCAGCACGTCTCAGCTGACTCCTGCTCCTCTGTGCTACGCTGGGTCTTGGGGCTGCTTGGGAGGGGGAAAGAGGCGAGGAGTTCTGGCCTGGAGAGGGGCTGGTGCTGGCCTGACGGGGTGTTCTGGGCTCTGGGCTGGGCAGGAGCCTCCTTTGCCCTGGCTGCTCTTGGCAGGGCCCTTGGCGTCCAGGCAAAGCAGAAGGCCGTGCTTTGGGCTGCACAGCCTCCAGCTCCCAGCCCACCAGCTGCCTTGACTCCCTCGTGGCAGGGTCACAGGGAGTGCTCCTCTCGCACCCCGCCCGCCCCGTCCTCTGCCTGCTTCCTCCCTGCCCTCTCTTCCAGGCGCACCTCCCGCCCTCAGACATGTCCTGCTACAACCCCTGCCTGCCGCGCCAGCCCTGCGGCCCGACCCCGCTGGCCAACAGCTGCAACGAGCCCTGTGTCAGGCAGTGCCAGGACTCCACCGTTGTCATCCAGCCTTCTCCTGTGGTGGTGACCCTGCCCGGCCCCATCCTCAGCTCCTTCCCGCAGAACACCGCCGTCGGATCCACCACCTCCGCTGCCGTTGGCAGCATCCTCAGCTCCCAGGGAGTCCCCATCTCCTCCGGGGGCTTCAGCCTCTCTGGCATCGGCAGCCGCTACTGCGGCACGACATGCCTCCCCTGCTAAAGCCGCTGGCGACGGCCCCAGAGCACCACCTCCAGCAACCCAGAAGATGATGCCGGAATGAGGACGGAGCTCCTGGCCAGAGGATGCGGGTGGGGGGGCTGAGCAATACTGGCTGCCCCTGCAAAGCAAGGCCGGAAGGGGCCAGCCGGGGCGCCCTGCCCGCATGGCCCATCACTGCCTTTCCCTTCTCCCGCTCTCTCCTTTCCCTCCCGTGTCCTTGTTGTCTTCTGCCGCCCTGGGCCACGAGGCTCCCAAAGCCCGCCTAGGTGGGAACTGCTCACCCCTCTCTCCCAAGGGGCAGCTGCAGATTCTGGGCTGACCCTCGTGCTCCCTGCACCGGGGCCTCCACTCGGAGCAAGCTCGGTTTTTCCCCTCCAGCGACTCTAATATTAAAGTCTTCTGCATGCCAGCCTGGGTCTCCACGTGGTGCTTGCCTCTGCGGGGGCTCTTCCAAGGTGGCCTGCGAGAAAGGCAGTGCTCGGGGGGAACTGGGGGGGCTTGGGGCCACTTGAGGACCCTTCACCGTTCCCAGGGGAAGCGCAGGGTGGACACACTGCAGCAGTGGCCTTTTAGGCACTCTCCCGTGGAGCTCCGGAGGCCATCCCCGGCTCCTCCAGAGCCCACAGCCATCCAGCCCTGCCTTGCCGTGCCTCTGCCCAGAAACGCCCTCTCGGCCGCCGTGCACCTCCTTCGGACCGGGGAGCCTGACCGCTGCTGACCTCAAGCAAAGAGCCCCGACTGCGGCTGCGGGAGGCCCTGGGAGGGCAGCAGCCCCACGAGCTCTTGGGGCAGGGAGTTCCTCTTGCTCTTGCTCTGGACGGAGCAGTGCTGGGGGAGGAGGCTCAGACAGAAGGTGGCTCCCCAAGGACAGCAGGAGTGTGGATGGGAGGGAATAGGCTTGCGGGCAGCGCATGTCCTCCTCCTCCTCCTCCCGTCGATGCCCTGCGTTTCCTGGGGAAAGTTTCTGGGGAGAGGGAAGCCGGCAGGGACTCGGGGCAAGAGCAGAGGCAGGGGGTGCTGTCCCAGGGTCCCAAGGGCAGCCAGGAGCGCCCCCAAGCAGTGCTGTCCCCAGCAGGAAGGCTGGAGAGAGGCTTACAGCTGCGGAAAGGGCAGTGCGGAACTGCTGCAAGACGCGGCTGGGCAGGATGATGCACGACCGCTCAGAGCCGTGACCGGCAGCTGCCTGGGGAGAGGAGACGCGACCAGCACTCTGCCCCCACACATCTTCCAGCCCCTCTCAAGCAACAGCCCCAAAACAAGGCCACAAAAAGGTGCTCTTGGGGAAACCCCTTCAGGACAGCTGCGACTGGCAACAGCGGTGCCTGGCACCAAGGACTCTCAACAGCATCCGGGGCTGCATTAACAGCAGCACAGCCAGTAAGTAGTTGGAGCGGAGTGATCATCCGCCTCTGCTCAGCGCTCGTTCAACCGCAGGAAGAAAGCTGCGTCCAGTTCTGGGCTCTCTAACGCAAGAACGACACGGACCAACTGGAGCGAGTCCAGCGGGGGGCTGCCAGGACGGTCAGGGGGCTGGAGCACTTGGCCTGTGAGGAGAGGAGGGCCATTCTGAGGGAATGGGGCGTGCTGAGCCTGCAGAAGAAAAGGCTGTGCTGGGGGGACCTAACGGCAGCTCTCCAGTAGCTACGGGGAGGTCACGCGCAAGACAGAGCCAGGCTCTGCCCTGGGCTGCGTGGTTGGAGTACAGCAGACACGGGGCACAGGCTGGAAGGAGAGAGGTTCAGACTACATACGAGGAAAGCACTTTTCAGCCCGAGGACAGTCAAGCGGCAGAACAAGTCGCCCAGTGAGGCCGCGCACTCGCCAGCCTTGGGCGTTTGCCATACCGGCGCACATAAAGCCCTGAGTAGCCTCGTCTGACCTCATGGCTGACCCACCTTGGATCCGGAGGTTGGACCAGACGACTCCAGAGGTGCCTTCCGACCTGAAGTATCCTTCGAGCCTTTGGTCCTCGGCCCTCCGTTGGGTAGACCTCCCCACCAGGGCCAGCAACAGCCTTGGGGGTGACACTGAGGGAGGGTGGGGCCGGCCGGGCGGCCGGCCTCACAGGCCTCCGCTTCCTGGGCACAGAGACGGGCAGTGTCGGGAGTTCTCCTGCCTACCCTCTGGACGGGGAGCAAGGGTTGCAGACGGCATCTCCGTGCCGCCTGGGAGACCACATGACCCATGCTGCTACGGTTGGAAGCTGCTGGGACAGTGTTTTGCCAAAGCTTCTGTGCCAGTATTTTCCCTTATTGCTCTCACGCTGCTGTTCTGTTGTTTTCTTGCTGTCTTGTCTTCTGGCCTTGCCCCTGTAACCCCTGCTGCTGCTGTTACAACAGGGTCTCATGGCTTCTCATGGCAGCTTCCCCGCCACAGAGACTGGCAGTGGCCAGAAGCAACGCTGACTGCGCTGGGCAGGGAAAGAAAGGGTTGCAGAAAACAGCTCCGCGCTGGCCGGCAGTCGTCCCTGCCAAGCAGGCGGCATGTGTGCTCGCGGCATTAGGGCTTTGCGGCATTAGGGCTTGGGCACACCTCCCCTCCCATGCTCCAAAGCCCTCCTCAGTTCGGAGCACAGCCCAGCACCACTGGGGAGGCAAGCAAGCCTCCCCCCCGCTCCCACCCCAGCCCCGCAGGCTTGGGCAGGGCACTCGAGCCTTCCCAACAACCCTCCCAAAGCAAGGGGCACTGCTGGCAGGACCCTAGCGAGGGCTGGCCCGGACCCTGCCACATGCCTGGCGATGCTCAGGGAGGGGATGTGCTCAGAAGGGCCCTGGCTATGAAAGCATCGCCGACTACATCCAGGAGTCCTTGCAGCCTCACTGCACGAACCAAGGACTTCCCTGCCCTGGAGACGTGGAGGCAGCTGGGACGCGTCCCAGAAGCGTACGGGGATGCCTTCAGTGGGTGTGCTTGCTCGGGTAGACTCCCCCAGCCCTCAGGGAAGAGCACAGCCTGCCCACAGAGCTCCCTTTGCCTTCCTGAGAGAGGAGCTGTGCTCAGCCATGTGCTGTGACACAGGGGCCTACTCGCCGCCAGCCGCAGCCAACTTTGGGAGGGCCATGTGTCACCCTTCTGGCCCGAGGCCGAGCCAGAAGGCTGTGCCAAGTCTGCAGCCCCACAGCCCACGCAGGGCTGAATTCCCCTCCCGCCCACGCAGCTCCAGCGCTGCCCTGGGGAAACCTCTTCTGAGCACCACGCTCCCCGCGGGCACAGCCCCGCCGAGCCCCAATGGCCGTGGCCCTCCAGCCTGACCTTGCTGCTGCTCCCACAGCTCAGGCACCTCGCAGGACGCTCAGGGCCTTGTGGAAAAGGGGCCAGGGGCCAGTGTGCTGCTGCACAGAGCGAGCTGCTCCACAGAGCGGCTTGTACTCAGGCATGGGAGCTTGCAGTGCCCGGCCCCTTCTTGTAAAGGGAGTCACAAGCAAGCCCACCAAAGGGCCCTAGGCTGACATGCCCTCTCTGCACGGGACCCCTCCAGCACTTGGGCCTTGACTTCGGCCCATCCTGACATGTTCCTGCCCCGGAAATCCTTGGGCCTCTCCGGCCAGCACTTGAAAGGAGCCTCTGTGGAAGAAAGGGCATGCCAGCAACGAGGAAATGAAAAGGCAACGTTGAAGGGACAACAAACACAACCCGTGCCATGAGCTAGGCTCTTTTGCATTTGGAGATGAGTCTGCTGGAAAATTACGGCCCACGTACAGGGTGACTCTGGGCCTGGGGCCGTGCAGGAGCACTATAAAAGCCAGCCAGCCTCCCCACTCTCTCAGCCGCCTCTCTTGCCTCCACCTCCTCGGGAAGCAGGTGAGCCTGAAGCCCTTTCTGCTGCTGCTCCTCCTCCTGCTCCTCCAGCACGTCTCAGCTGACTCCTGCTCCTCTGTGCTACGCTGGGTCTTGGGGCTGCTTGGGAGGGGGAAAGAGGCGAGGAGTTCTGGCCTGGAGAGGGGCTGGTGCTTGCCTGAGGGGGTGTTCTGGGCTCTGGGCTGGGCAGGAGCCTCCTTTGCCCTGGCTGCTCTTGGCAGGGCCCTTGGCGTCCAGGCAAAGCAGAAGGCCGTGCTTTGGGCTGCACAGCCTCCAGCTCCCAGCCCACCAGCTGCCTTGACTCCCTCGTGGCAGGGTCACAGGGAGTGCTCCTCTCGCGCCCCGCCCGCCCCGTCCTCTGCCTGCTTCCTCCCTGCCCTCTCTTCCAGGCGCACCTCCCGCCCTCAGACATGTCCTGCTACAACCCCTGCCTGCCGCGCCAGCCCTGCGGCCCGACCCCGCTGGCCAACAGCTGCAACGAGCCCTGTGTCAGGCAGTGCCAGGACTCCACCGTTGTCATCCAGCCTTCTCCTGTGGTGGTGACCCTGCCCGGCCCCATCCTCAGCTCCTTCCCGCAGAACACCGCCGTCGGATCCACCACCTCCGCTGCCGTTGGCAGCATCCTCAGCTCCCAGGGAGTCCCCATCTCCTCCGGGGGCTTCAGCCTCTCTGGCATCGGCAGCCGCTACTGCGGCACGACGTGCCTCCCCTGCTAAAGCCGCTGGCGACGGCCCCAGAGCACCACCTCCAGCAACCCAGAAGATGATGCCGGAATGAGGACGGAGCTCCTGGCCAGCGGATGCGGGTGGGGGGGCTGAGCAATACTGGCTGCCCCTGCAAAGCAAGGCCGGAAGGGGCCAGCCGGGGCGCCCTGCCCGCATGGCCCATCACTGCCTTTCCCTTCTCCCGCTCTCTCCTTTCCCTCCCGTGTCCTTGTTGTCTTCTGCCGCCCTGGGCCACGAGGCTCCCAAAGCCCGCCTAGGTGGGAACTGCTCACCCCTCTCTCCCAAGGGGCAGCTGCAGATTCTGGGCTGACCCTCGTGCTCCCTGCACCGGGGCCTCCACTCGGAGCAAGCTCGGTTTTTCCCCTCCAGCGACTCTAATATTAAAGTCTTCTGCATGCCAGCCTGGGTCTCCACGTGGTGCTTGCCTCTGCGGGGGCTCTTCCAAGGTGGCCTGCGAGAAAGGCAGTGCTCGGGGGGAACTGGGGGGGCTTGGGGCCACTTGAGGACCCTTCACCGTTCCCAGGGGAAGCGCAGGGTGGACACACTGCAGCAGTGGCCTTTTAGGCACTCTCCCGTGGAGCTCCGGAGGCCATCCCCGGCTCCTCCAGAGCCCACAGCCATCCAGCCCTGCCTTGCCGTGCCTCTGCCCAGAAACGCCCTCTCGGCCGCCGTGCACCTCCTTCGGACCGGGGAGCCTGACCGCTGCTGACCTCAAGCAAAGAGCCCCGACTGCGGCTGCGGGAGGCCCTGGGAGGGCAGCAGCCCCACGAGCTCTTGGGGCAGGGAGTTCCTCTTGCTCTTGCTCTGGACGGAGCAGTGCTGGGGGAGGAGGCTCAGACAGAAGGTGGCTCCCCAAGGACAGCAGGAGTGTGGATGGGAGGGAATAGGCTTGCGGGCAGCGCATGTCCTCCTCCTCCTCCTCCCGTCGATGCCCTGCGTTTCCTGGGGAAAGTTTCTGGGGAGAGGGAAGCCGGCAGGGACTCGGGGCAAGAGCAGAGGCAGGGGGTGCTGTCCCAGGGTCCCAAGGGCAGCCAGGAGCGCCCCCAAGCAGTGCTGTCCCCAGCAGGAAGGCTGGAGAGAGGCTTACAGCTGCGGAAAGGGCAGTGCGGAACTGCTGCAAGACGCGGCTGGGCAGGATGATGCACGACCGCTCAGAGCCGTGACCGGCAGCTGCCTGGGGAGAGGAGACGCGACCAGCACTCTGCCCCCACACATCTTCCAGCCCCTCTCAAGCAACAGCCCCAAAACAAGGCCACAAAAAGGTGCTCTTGGGGAAACCCCTTCAGGACAGCTGCGACTGGCAACAGCGGTGCCTGGCACCAAGGACTCTCAACAGCATCCGGGGCTGCATTAACAGCAGCACAGCCAGTAAGTAGTTGGAGCGGAGTGATCATCCGCCTCTGCTCAGCGCTCGTTCAACCGCAGGAAGAAAGCTGCGTCCAGTTCTGGGCTCTCTAACGCAAGAACGACACGGACCAACTGGAGCGAGTCCAGCGGGGGGCTGCCAGGACGGTCAGGGGGCTGGAGCACTTGGCCTGTGAGGAGAGGAGGGCCATTCGGAGGGAATGGGGCGTGCTGAGCCTGCAGAAGAAAAGGCTGTGCTGGGGGGACCTAACGGCAGCTCTCCAGTAGCTACGGGGAGGTCACGCGCAAGACAGAGCCAGGCTCTGCCCTGGGCTGCGTGGTTGGAGTACAGCAGACACGGGGCACAGGCTGGAAGGAGAGAGGTTCAGACTACATACGAGGAAAGCACTTTTCAGCCCGAGGACAGTCAAGCGGCAGAACAAGTCGCCCAGTGAGGCCGCGCACTCGCCAGCCTTGGGCGTTTGCCATACCGGCGCACATAAAGCCCTGAGTAGCCTCGTCTGACCTCATGGCTGACCCGCCTTGGATCAGGAGGTTGGACCAGACGACTCCAGAGGTGCCTTCCGACCTGAAGTATCCTTCGAGCCTTTGGTCCTCGGCCCTCCGTTGGGTAGACCTCCCCACCAGGGCCAGCAACAGCCTTGGGGGTGACACTGAGGGAGGGTGGGGCCGGCCGGGCGGCCGGCCTCACAGGCCTCCGCTTCCTGGGCACAGAGACGGGCAGTGTCGGGAGTTCTCCTGCCTACCCTCTGGACGGGGAGCAAGGGTTGCAGACGGCATCTCCGTGCCGCCTGGGAGACCACATGACCCATGCTGCTACGGTTGGAAGCTGCTGGGACAGTGTTTTGCCAAAGCTTCTGTGCCAGTATTTTCCCTTATTGCTCTCACGCTGCTGTTCTGTTGTTTTCTTGCTGTCTTGTCTTCTGGCCTTGCCCCTGTAACCCCTGCTGCTGCTGTTACAACAGGGTCTCATGGCTTCTCATGGCAGCTTCCCCGCCACAGAGACTGGCAGTGGCCAGAAGCAACGCTGACTGCGCTGGGCAGGGAAAGAAAGGGTTGCAGAAAACAGCTCCGCGCTGGCCGGCAGTCGTCCCTGCCAAGCAGGCGGCATGTGTGCTCGCGGCATTAGGGCTTTGCGGCATTAGGGCTTGGGCACACCTCCCCTCCCATGCTCCAAAGCCCTCCTCAGTTCGGAGCACAGCCCAGCACCACCGGGGAGGCAAGCAAGCCTCCCCCCCGCTCCCACCCCAGCCCCGCAGGCTTGGGCAGGGCACTCGAGCCTTCCCAACAACCCTCCCAAAGCAAGGGGCACTGCTGGCAGGACCCTAGTGAGGGCCGGCCCGGACCCTGCCACATGCCTGGCGATGCTCAGGGAGGGGATGTGCTCAGAAGGGCCCTGGCTATGAAAGCATCGCGGACTACATCCAGGAGTCCTTGCAGCCTCACTGCACGAACCAAGGACTTCCCTGCCCTGGAGACGTGGAGGCAGCTGGGACGCGTCCCAGAAGCGTACGGGGATGCCTTCAGTGGGTGTGCTTGCTCGGGTAGACTCCCCCAGCCCTCAGGGAAGAGCACAGCCTGCCCACAGAGCTCCCTTTGCCTTCCTGAGAGAGGAGCTGTGCTCAGCCATGTGCTGTGACACAGGGGCCAACCCGCCGCCAGCCGCAGCCAACTTTGGGAGGGCCATGTGTCACCCTTCTGGCCCGAGGCCAAGCCAGAAGGCTGTGCCAAGTCTGCAGCCCCACAGCCCACGCAGGGCTGAATTCCCCTCCCGCCCACGCAGCTCCAGCGCTGCCCTGGGGAAACCTCTTCTGAGCACCACGCTCCCCGCGGGCACAGCCCCGCCGAGCCCCAATGGCCGTGGCCCTCCAGCCTGACCTTGCTGCTGCTCCCACAGCTCAGGCACCTCGCAGGACGCTCAGGGCCTTGTGGAAAAGGGGCCAGGGGCCAGTGTGCTGCTGCACAGAGCGAGCTGCTCCACAGAGCGGCTTGTACTCAGGCATGGGAGCTTGCAGTGCCCGGCCCCTTCTTGTAAAGGGAGTCACAAGCAAGCCCACCAAAGGGCCCTAGGCTGACATGCCCTCTCTGCACGGGACCCCTCCAGCACTTGGGCCTTGACTTCGGCCCATCCTGACATGTTCCTGCCCCGGAAATCCTTGGGCCTCTCCGGCCAGCACTTGAAAGGAGCCTCTGTGGAAGAAAGGGCATGCCAGCAACGAGGAAATGAAAAGGCAACGTTGAAGGGACAACAAACACAACCCGTGCCATGAGCTAGGCTCTTTTGCATTTGGAGATGAGTCTGCTGGAAAATTACGGCCCACGTACAGGGTGACTCTGGGCCTGGGGCCGTGCAGGAGCACTATAAAAGCCAGCCAGCCTCCCCACTCTCTCAGCCACTTCTCTTGCCTCCACCTCCTCGGGAAGCAGGTGAGCCTGAAGCCCTTTCTGCTGCTGCTCCTCCTCCTGCTCCTCCAGCACGTCTCAGCTGACTCCTGCTCCTCTGTGCTACGCTGGGTCTTGGGGCTGCTTGGGAGGGGGAAAGAGGCGAGGAGTTCTGGCCTGGAGAGGGGCTGGTGCTTGCCTGAGGGGGTGTTCTGGGCTCTGGGCTGGGCAGGAGCCTCCTTTGCCCTGGCTGCTCTTGGCAGGGCCCTTGGCGTCCAGGCAAAGCAGAAGGCCGTGCTTTGGGCTGCACAGCCTCCAGCTCCCGGCCCACCAGCTGCCTTGACTCCCTCGTGGCAGGGTCACAGGGAGTGCTCCTCTCGCGCCCCGCCCGCCCCGTCCTCTGCCTGCTTCCTCCCTGCCCTCTCTTCCAGGCGCACCTCCCGCCCTCAGACATGTCCTGCTACAACCCCTGCCTGCTGCGCCAGCCCTGCGGCCCGACCCCGCTGGCCAACAGCTGCAACGAGCCCTGTGTCAGGCAGTGCCAGGACTCCACCGTTGTCATCCAGCCTTCTCCTGTGGTGGTGACCCTGCCCGGCCCCATCCTCAGCTCCTTCCCGCAGAACACCGCCGTCGGATCCACCACCTCCGCTGCCGTTGGCAGCATCCTCAGCTCCCAGGGAGTCCCCATCTCCTCCGGGGGCTTCAGCCTCTCTGGCATCGGCAGCCGCTACTGCGGCACGACGTGCCTCCCCTGCTAAAGCCGCTGGCGACGGCCCCAGAGCACCACCTCCAGCAACCCAGAAGATGATGCCGGAATGAGGACGGAGCTCCTGGCCAGCGGATGCGGGTGGGGGGGCTGAGCAATACTGGCTGCCCCTGCAAAGCAAGGCCGGAAGGGGCCAGCCGGGGCGCTCTGCCCGCATGGCCCATCACTGCCTTTCCCTTCTCCCGCTCTCTCCTTTCCCTCCTGTGTCCTTGTTGTCTTCTGCCGCCCTGGGCCACGAGGCTCCCAAAGCCCGCCTAGGTGGGAACTGCTCACCCCTCTCTCCCAAGGGGCAGCTGCAGATTCTGGGCTGACCCTCGTGCTCCCTGCACCGGGGCCTCCACTCGGAGCAAGCTCGGTTTTTCCCCTCCAGCGACTCTAATATTAAAGTCTTCTGCATGCCAGCCTGGGTCTCCACGTGGTGCTTGCCTCTGCGGGGGCTCTTCCAAGGTGGCCTGCGAGAAAGGCAGTGCTCGGGGGGAACTGGGGGGGCTTGGGGCCACTTGAGGACCCTTCACCGTTCCCAGGGGAAGCGCAGGGTGGACACACTGCAGCAGTGGCCTTTTAGGCACTCTCCCGTGGAGCTCCGGAGGCCATCCCCGGCTCCTCCAGAGCCCACAGCCATCCAGCCCTGCCTTGCCGTGCCTCTGCCCAGAAACGCCCTCTCGGCCGCCGTGCACCTCCTTCGGACCGGGGAGCCTGACCGCTGCTGACCTCAAGCGAAGAGCCCCGACTGCGGCTGCGGGAGGCCCTGGGAGGGCAGCAGCCCCACGAGCTCTTGGGGCAGGGAGTTCCTCTTGCTCTTGCTCTGGACGGAGCAGTGCTGGGGGAGGAGGCTCAGACAGAAGGTGGCTCCCCAAGGACAGCAGGAGTGTGGATGGGAGGGAATAGGCTTGTGGGCAGCGCATGTCCTCCTCCTCCTCCTCCCGTCGATGCCCTGCGTTTCCTGGGGAAAGTTTCTGGGGAGAGGGAAGCCGGCAGGGACTCGGGGCAAGAGCAGAGGCAGGGGGTGCTGTCCCAGGGTCCCAAGGGCAGCCAGGAGCGCCCCCAAGCAGTGCTGTCCCCAGCAGGAAGGCTGGAGAGAGGCTTACAGCTGCGGAAAGGGCAGTGCGGAACTGCTGCAAGACGCGGCTGGGCAGGATGATGCACGACCGCTCAGAGCCGTGACCGGCAGCTGTCTGGGGAGAGGAGACGCGACCAGCACTCTGCCCCCACACATCTTCCAGCCCCTCTCAAGCAACAGCCCCAAAACAAGGCCACAAAAAGGTGCTCTTGGGGAAACCCCTTCAGGACAGCTGCGACTGGCAACAGCGGTGCCTGGCACCAAGGACTCTCAACAGCATCCGGGGCTGCATTAACAGCAGCACAGCCAGTAAGTAGTTGGAGCGGAGTGATCATCCGCCTCTGCTCGGCGCTCGTTCAACCGCAGGAAGAAAGCTGCGTCCAGTTCTGGGCTCTCTAACGCAAGAACGACACGGACCAACTGGAGCGAGTCCAGCGGGGGGCTGCCAGGACGGTCAGGGGGCTGGAGCACTTGGCCTGTGAGGAGAGGAGGGCCATTCGGAGGGAATGGGGCGTGCTGAGCCTGCAGAAGAAAAGGCTGTGCTGGGGGGACCTAACGGCAGCTCTCCAGTAGCTACGGGGAGGTCACGCGCAAGACAGAGCCAGGCTCTGCCCTGGGCTGTGTGGTTGGAGTACAGCAGACACGGGGCACAGGCTGGAAGGAGAGAGGTTCAGACTACATACGAGGAAAGCACTTTTCAGCCCGAGGACAGTCAAGCGGCAGAACAAGTCGCCCAGTGAGGCCGCGCACTCGCCAGCCTTGGGCGTTTGCCATACCGGCGCACATAAAGCCCTGAGTAGCCTCGTCTGACCTCATGGCTGACCCGCCTTGGATCCGGAGGTTGGACCAGACGACTCCAGAGGTGCCTTCCGACCTGAAGTATCCTTCGAGCCTTTGGTCCTCGGCCCTCCGTTGGGTAGACCTCCCCACCAGGGCCAGCAACAGCCTTGGGGGTGACACTGAGGGAGGGTGGGGCCGGCCGGGCGGCCGGCCTCACAGGCCTCCGCTTCCTGGGCACAGAGACGGGCAGTGTCGGGAGTTCTCCTGCCTACCCTCTGGACGGGGAGCAAGGGTTGCAGACGGCATCTCCGTGCCGCCTGGGAGACCACATGACCCATGCTGCTACGGTTGGAAGCTGCTGGGACAGTGTTTTGCCAAAGCTTCTGTGCCAGTATTTTCCCTTATTGCTCTCACGCTGCTGTTCTGTTGTTTTCTTGCTGTCTTGTCTTCTGGCCTTGCCCCTGTAACCCCTGCTGCTGCTGTTACAACAGGGTCTCATGGCTTCTCATGGCAGCTTCCCCGCCACAGAGACTGGCAGTGGCCAGAAGCAACGCTGACTGCGCTGGGCAGGGAAAGAAAGGGTTGCAGAAAACAGCTCCGCGCTGGCCGGCAGTCGTCCCTGCCAAGCAGGCGGCATGTGTGCTCGCGGCATTAGGGCTTTGCGGCATTAGGGCTTGGGCACACCTCCCCTCCCATGCTCCAAAGCCCTCCTCAGTTCGGAGCACAGCCCAGCACCACCGGGGAGGCAAGCAAGCCTCCCCCCCGCTCCCACCCCAGCCCCGCAGGCTTGGGCAGGGCACTCGAGCCTTCCCAACAACCCTCCCAAAGCAAGGGGCACTGCTGGCAGGACCCTAGCGAGGGCTGGCCCGGACCCTGCCACATGCCTGGCGATGCTCAGGGAGGGGATGTGCTCAGAAGGGCCCTGGCTATGAAAGCATCGCGGACTACATCCAGGAGTCCTTGCAGCCTCACTGCACGAACCAAGGACTTCCCTGCCCTGGAGACGTGGAGGCAGCTGGGACGCGTCCCAGAAGCGTACGGGGATGCCTTCAGTGGGTGTGCTTGCTCGGGTAGACTCCCCCAGCCCTCAGGGAAGAGCACAGCCTGCCCACAGAGCTCCCTTTGCCTTCCTGAGAGAGGAGCTGTGCTCAGCCATGTGCTGTGACACAGGGGCCAACCCGCCGCCAGCCGCAGCCAACTTTGGGAGGGCCATGTGTCACCCTTCTGGCCCGAGGCCGAGCCAGAAGGCTGTGCCAAGTCTGCAGCCCCACAGCCCACGCAGGGCTGAATTCCCCTCCCGCCCACGCAGCTCCAGCGCTGCCCTGGGGAAACCTCTTCTGAGCACCACGCTCCCCGCGGGCACAGCCCCGCCGAGCCCCTATGGCCGTGGCCCTCCAGCCTGACCTTGCTGCTGCTCCCACAGCTCAGGCACCTCGCAGGACGCTCAGGGCCTTGTGGAAAAGGGGCCAGGGGCCAGTGTGCTGCTGCACAGAGCGAGCTGCTCCACAGAGCGGCTTGTACTCAGGCATGGGAGCTTGCAGTGCCCGGCCCCTTCTTGTAAAGGGAGTCACAAGCAAGCCCACCAAAGGGCCCTAGGCTGACATGCCCTCTCTGCACGGGACCCCTCCAGCACTTGGGCCTTGACTTTGGCCCATCCTGACATGTTCCTGCCCCGGAAATCCTTGGGCCTCTCCGGCCAGCACTTGAAAGGAGCCTCTGTGGAAGAAAGGGCATGCCAGCAACGAGGAAATGAAAAGGCAACGTTGAAGGGACAACAAACACAACCCGTGCCATGAGCTAGGCTCTTTTGCATTTGGAGATGAGTCTGCTGGAAAATTACGGCCCACGTACAGGGTGACTCTGGGCCTGGGGCCGTGCAGGAGCACTATAAAAGCCAGCCAGCCTCCCCACTCTCTCAGCCGCCTCTCTTGCCTCCACCTCCTCGGGAAGCAGGTGAGCCTGAAGCCCTTTCTGCTGCTGCTCCTCCTCCTGCTCCTCCAGCACGTCTCAGCTGACTCCTGCTCCTCTGTGCTACGCTGGGTCTTGGGGCTGCTTGGGAGGGGGAAAGAGGCGAGGAGTTCTGGCCTGGAGAGGGGCTGGTGCTTGCCTGAGGGGGTGTTCTGGGCTCTGGGCTGGGCAGGAGCCTCCTTTGCCCTGGCTGCTCTTGGCAGGGCCCTTGGCGTCCAGGCAAAGCAGAAGGCCGTGCTTTGGGCTGCACAGCCTCCAGCTCCCGGCCCACCAGCTGCCTTGACTCCCTCGTGGCAGGGTCACAGGGAGTGCTCCTCTCGCGCCCCGCCCGCCCCGTCCTCTGCCTGCTTCCTCCCTGCCCTCTCTTCCAGGCGCACCTCCCGCCCTCAGACATGTCCTGCTACAACCCCTGCCTGCCGCGCCAGCCCTGCGGCCCGACCCCGCTGGCCAACAGCTGCAACGAGTCCTGTGTCAGGCAGTGCCAGGACTCCACCGTTGTCATCCAGCCTTCTCCTGTGGTGGTGACCCTGCCCGGCCCCATCCTCAGCTCCTTCCCGCAGAACACCGCCGTCGGATCCACCACCTCCGCTGCCGTTGGCAGCATCCTCAGCTCCCAGGGAGTCCCCATCTCCTCCGGGGGCTTCAGCCTCTCTGGCATCGGCAGCCGCTACTGCGGCACGACGTGCCTCCCCTGCTAAAGCCGCTGGCGACGGCCCCAGAGCACCACCTCCAGCAACCCAGAAGATGATGCCGGAATGAGGACGGAGCTCCTGGCCAGCGGATGCGGGTGGGGGGGCTGAGCAATACTGGCTGCCCCTGCAAAGCAAGGCCGGAAGGGGCCAGCCGGGGCGCTCTGCCCGCATGGCCCATCACTGCCTTTCCCTTCTCCCGCTCTCTCCTTTCCCTCCCGTGTTCTTGTTGTCTTCTGCCGCCCTGGGCCACGAGGCTCCCAAAGCCCGCCTAGGTGGGAACTGCTCACCCCTCTCTCCCAAGGGGCAGCTGCAGATTCTGGGCTGACCCTCGTGCTCCCTGCACCGGGGCCTCCACTCGGAGCAAGCTCGGTTTTTCCCCTCCAGCGACTCTAATATTAAAGTCTTCTGCATGCCAGCCTGGGTCTCCACGTGGTGCTTGCCTCTGCGGGGGCTCTTCCAAGGTGGCCTGCGAGAAAGGCAGTGCTCGGGGGGAACTGGGGGGGCTTGGGGCCACTTGAGGACCCTTCACCGTTCCCAGGGGAAGCGCAGGGTGGACACACTGCAGCAGTGGCCTTTTAGGCACTCTCCCGTGGAGCTCCGGAGGCCATCCCCGGCTCCTCCAGAGCCCACAGCCATCCAGCCCTGCCTTGCCGTGCCTCTGCCCAGAAACGCCCTCTCGGCCGCCGTGCACCTCCTTCGGACCGGGGAGCCTGACCGCTGCTGACCTCAAGCGAAGAGCCCCGACTGCGGCTGCGGGAGGCCCTGGGAGGACAGCAGCCCCACGAGCTCTTGGGGCAGGGAGTTCCTCTTGCTCTTGCTCTGGACGGAGCAGTGCTGGGGGAGGAGGCTCAGACAGAAGGTGGCTCCCCAAGGACAGCAGGAGTGTGGATGGGAGGGAATAGGCTTGCGGGCAGCGCATGTCCTCCTCCTCCTCCTCCCGTCGATGCCCTGCGTTTCCTGGGGAAAGTTTCTGGGGAGAGGGAAGCCGGCAGGGACTCGGGGCAAGAGCAGAGGCAGGGGGTGCTGTCCCAGGGTCCCAAGGGCAGCCAGGAGCGCCCCCAAGCAGTGCTGTCCCCAGCAGGAAGGCTGGAGAGAGGCTTACAGCTGCGGAAAGGGCAGTGCGGAACTGCTGCAAGACGCGGCTGGGCAGGATGATGCACGACCGCTCAGAGCCGTGACCGGCAGCTGCCTGGGGAGAGGAGACGCGACCAGCACTCTGCCCCCACACATCTTCCAGCCCCTCTCAAGCAACAGCCCCAAAACAAGGCCACAAAAAGGTGCTCTTGGGGAAACCCCTTCAGGACAGCTGCGACTGGCAACAGCGGTGCCTGGCACCAAGGACTCTCAACAGCATCCGGGGCTGCATTAACAGCAGCACAGCCAGTAAGTAGTTGGAGCGGAGTGATCATCCGCCTCTGCTCGGCGCTTGTTCAACCGCAGGAAGAAAGCTGCGTCCAGTTCTGGGCTCTCTAACGCAAGAACGACACGGACCAACTGGAGCGAGTCCAGCGGGGGGCTGCCAGGACGGTCAGGGGGCTGGAGCACTTGGCCTGTGAGGAGAGGAGGGCCATTCGGAGGGAATGGGGCGTGCTGAGCCTGCAGAAGAAAAGGCTGTGCTGGGGGGACCTAACGGCAGCTCTCCAGTAGCTACGGGGAGGTCACGCGCAAGACAGAGCCAGGCTCTGCCCTGGGCTGCGTGGTTGGAGTACAGCAGACACGGGGCACAGGCTGGAAGGAGAGAGGTTCAGACTACATACGAGGAAAGCACTTTTCAGCCCGAGGACAGTCAAGCGGCAGAACAAGTCGCCCAGTGAGGCCGCGCACTCGCCAGCCTTGGGCGTTTGCCATACCGGCGCACATAAAGCCCTGAGTAGCCTCGTCTGACCTCATGGCTGACCCGCCTTGGATCAGGAGGTTGGACCAGACGACTCCAGAGGTGCCTTCCGACCTGAAGTATCCTTCGAGCCTTTGGTCCTCGGCCCTCCGTTGGGTAGACCTCCCCACCAGGGCCAGCAACAGCCTTGGGGGTGACACTGAGGGAGGGTGGGGCCGGCCGGGCGGCCGGCCTCACAGGCCTCCGCTTCCTGGGCACAGAGACGGGCAGTGTCGGGAGTTCTCCTGCCTACCCTCTGGACGGGGAGCAAGGGTTGCAGACGGCATCTCCGTGCCGCCTGGGAGACCACATGACCCATGCTGCTACGGTTGGAAGCTGCTGGGACAGTGTTTTGCCAAAGCTTCTGTGCCAGTATTTTCCCTTATTGCTCTCACGCTGCTGTTCTGTTGTTTTCTTGCTGTCTTGTCTTCTGGCCTTGCCCCTGTAACCCCTGCTGCTGCTGTTACAACAGGGTCTCATGGCTTCTCATGGCAGCTTCCCCGCCACAGAGACTGGCAGTGGCCAGAAGCAACGCTGACTGCGCTGGGCAGGGAAAGAAAGGGTTGCAGAAAACAGCTCCGCGCTGGCCGGCAGTCGTCCCTGCCAAGCAGGCGGCATGTGTGCTCGCGGCATTAGGGCTTTGCGGCATTAGGGCTTGGGCACACCTCCCCTCCCATGCTCCAAAGCCCTCCTCAGTTCGGAGCACAGCCCAGCACCACCGGGGAGGCAAGCAAGCCTCCCCCCCGCTCCCACCCCAGCCCCGCAGGCTTGGGCAGGGCACTCGAGCCTTCCCAACAACCCTCCCAAAGCAAGGGGCACTGCTGGCAGGACCCTAGCGAGGGCTGGCCGGACCCTGCCACATGCCTGGCGATGCTCAGGGAGGGGATGTGCTCAGAAGGGCCCTGGCTATGAAAGCATCGCGGACTACATCCAGGAGTCCTTGCAGCCTCACTGCACGAACCAAGGACTTCCCTGCCCTGGAGACGTGGAGGCAGCTGGGACGCGTCCCAGAAGCGTACGGGGATGCCTTCAGTGGGTGTGCTTGCTCGGGTAGACTCCCCCAGCCCTCAGGGAAGAGCACAGCCTGCCCACAGAGCTCCCTTTGCCTTCCTGAGAGAGGAGCTGTGCTCAGCCATGTGCCGTGACACAGGGGCCAACCCGCCGCCAGCCGCAGCCAACTTTGGGAGGGCCATGTGTCACCCTTCTGGCCCAAGGCTGAGCCAGAAGGCTGTGCCAAGTCTGCAGCCCCACAGCCCACGCAGGGCTGAATTCCCCTCCCGCCCGCGCAGCTCCAGCGCTGCCCTGGGGAAACCTCTTCTGAGCACCACGCTCCCCGCGGGCACAGTCCCAATGGCCGTGGCCCTCCAGCCTGACCTTGCTGCTGCTCCCACAGCTCGGGCGCCTCGCAGGACGCTCAGGGCCTTGTGGAAAAGGGGCCAGGGGCCAGTGTGCTGCTGCACAGAGCGAGCTGCTCCACAGAGCGGCTTGTACTCAGGCATGGGAGCTTGCAGTGCCCGGCCCCTTCTTGTAAAGGGAGTCACAAGCAAGCCCACCAAAGGGCCCTAGGCTGACATGCCCTCTCTGCACGGGACCCCTCCAGCACTTGGGCCTTGACTTTGGCCCATCCTGACATGTTCCTGCCCCGGAAATCCTTGGGCCTCTCCGGCCAGCACTTGAAAGGAGCCTCTGTGGAAGAAAGGGCATGCCAGCAACGAGGAAATGAAAAGGCAACGTTGAAGGGACAACAAACACAACCTGTGCCATGAGCTAGGCTCTTTTGCATTTGGAGATGAGTCTGCCGGAAAATTACGGCCCACGTACAGGGTGACTCTGGGCCTGGGGCCGTGCAGGAGCACTATAAAAGCCAGCCAGCCTCCCCACTCTCTCAGCCGCCTCTCTTGCCTCCACCTCCTCGGGAACCAGGTGAGTCTGAAGCCCTTTCTGCTGCTGCTCCTCCTCCTGCTCCTCCAGCACGTCTCAGCTGACTCCTGCTCCTCTGTGCTACGCTGGGTCTTGGGGCTGCTTGGGAGGGGGAAAGAGGCGAGGAGTTCTGGCCTGGAGAGGGGCTGGTGCTTGCCTGAGGGGGTGTTCTGGGCTCTGGGCTGGGCAGGAGCCTCCTTTGCCCTGGCTGCTCTTGGCAGGGCCCTTGGCGTCCAGGCAAAGCAGAAGGCCGTGCTTTGGGCTGCACAGCCTCCAGCTCCCAGCCCACCAGCTGCCTTGACTCCCTCGTGGCAGGGTCACAGGGAGTGCTCCTCTCGCGCCCCGCCCGCCCCGTCCTCTGCCTGCTTCCTCCCTGCCCTCTCTTCCAGGCGCACCTCCCGCCCTCAGACATGTCCTGCTACAACCCCTGCCTGCCGCGCCAGCCCTGCGGCCCGACCCCGCTGGCCAACAGCTGCAACGAGCCCTGTGTCAGGCAGTGCCAGGACTCCACCGTTGTCATCCAGCCTTCTCCTGTGGTGGTGACCCTGCCCGGCCCCATCCTCAGCTCCTTCCCGCAGAACACCGCCGTCGGATCCACCACCTCCGCTGCCGTTGGCAGCATCCTCAGCTCCCAGGGAGTCCCCATCTCCTCCGGGGGCTTCAGCCTCTCTGGCATCGGCAGCCGCTACTGCGGCACGACGTGCCTCCCCTGCTAAAGCCGCTGGCGACGGCCCCAGAGCACCACCTCCAGCAACCCAGAAGATGATGCCGGAATGAGGACGGAGCTCCTGGCCAGCGGATGCGGGTGGGGGGGCTGAGCAATACTGGCTGCCCCTGCAAAGCAAGGCCGGAAGGGGCCAGCCGGGGCGCTCTGCCCGCATGGCCCATCACTGCCTTTCCCTTCTCCCGCTCTCTCCTTTCCCTCCCGTGTCCTTGTTGTCTTCTGCCGCCCTGGGCCACGAGGCTCCCAAAGCCCGCCTAGGTGGGAACTGCTCACCCCTCTCTCCCAAGGGGCAGCTGCAGATTCTGGGCTGACCCTCGTGCTCCCTGCACCGGGGCCTCCACTCGGAGCAAGCTCGGTTTTTCCCCTCCAGCGACTCTAATATTAAAGTCTTCTGCATGCCAGCCTGGGTCTCCACGTGGTGCTTGCCTCTGCGGGGGCTCTTCCAAGGTGGCCTGCGAGAAAGGCAGTGCTCGGGGGGAACTGGGGGGGCTTGGGGCCACTTGAGGACCCTTCACCGTTCCCAGGGGAAGCGCAGGGTGGACACACTGCAGCAGTGGCCTTTTAGGCACTCTCCCGTGGAGCTCCGGAGGCCATCCCCGGCTCCTCCAGAGCCCACAGCCATCCAGCCCTGCCTTGCCGTGCCTCTGCCCAGAAACGCCCTCTCGGCCGCCGTGCACCTCCTTCGGACCGGGGAGCCTGACCGCTGCTGACCTCAAGCGAAGAGCCCCGACTGCGGCTGCGGGAGGCCCTGGGAGGGCAGCAGCCCCACGAGCTCTTGGGGCAGGGAGTTCCTCTTGCTCTTGCTCTGGACGGAGCAGTGCTGGGGGAGGAGGCTCAGACAGAAGGTGGCTCCCCAAGGACAGCAGGAGTGTGGATGGGAGGGAATAGGCTTGCGGGCAGCGCATGTCCTCCTCCTCCTCCTCCCGTCGATGCCCTGCGTTTCCTGGGGAAAGTTTCTGGGGAGAGGGAAGCCGGCAGGGACTCGGGGCAAGAGCAGAGGCAGGGGGTGCTGTCCCAGGGTCCCAAGGGCAGCCAGAAGCGCCCCCAAGCAGTGCTGTCCCCAGCAGGAAGGCTGGAGAGAGGCTTACAGCTGCGGAAAGGGCAGTGCGGAACTGCTGCAAGACGCGGCTGGGCAGGATGATGCACGACCGCTCAGAGCCGTGACCGGCAGCTGTCTGGGGAGAGGAGACGCGACCAGCACTCTGCCCCCACACATCTTCCAGCCCCTCTCAAGCAACAGCCCCAAAACAAGGCCACAAAAAGGTGCTCTTGGGGAAACCCCTTCAGGACAGCTGCGACTGGCAACAGCGGTGCCTGGCACCAAGGACTCTCAACAGCATCCGGGGCTGCATTAACAGCAGCACAGCCAGTAAGTAGTTGGAGCGGAGTGATCATCCGCCTCTGCTCGGCGCTCGTTCAACCGCAGGAAGAAAGCTGCGTCCAGTTCTGGGCTCTCTAACGCAAGAACGACACGGACCAACTGGAGCGAGTCCAGCGGGGGGCTGCCAGGACGGTCAGGGGGCTGGAGCACTTGGCCTGTGAGGAGAGGAGGGCCATTCGGAGGGAATGGGGCGTGCTGAGCCTGCAGAAGAAAAGGCTGTGCTGGGGGGACCTAACGGCAGCTCTCCAGTAGCTACAGGGAGGTCACGCGCAAGACAGAGCCAGGCTCTGCCCTGGGCTGCGTGGTTGGAGTACAGCAGACACGGGGCACAGGCTGGAAGGAGAGAGGTTCAGACTACATACGAGGAAAGCACTTTTCAGCCCGAGGACAGTCAAGCGGCAGAACAAGTCGCCCAGTGAGGCCGCGCACTCGCCAGCCTTGGGCGTTTGCCATACCGGCGCACATAAAGCCCTGAGTAGCCTCGTCTGACCTCATGGCTGACCCGCCTTGGATCCGGAGGTTGGACCAGACGACTCCAGAGGTGCCTTCCGACCTGAAGTATCCTTCGAGCCTTTGGTCCTCGGCCCTCCGTTGGGTAGACCTCCCCACCAGGGCCAGCAACAGCCTTGGGGGTGACACTGAGGGAGGGTGGGGCCGGCCGGCCGGCCGGCCTCACAGGCCTCCGCTTCCTGGGCACAGAGACGGGCAGTGTCGGGAGTTCTCCTGCCTACCCTCTGGACGGGGAGCAAGGGTTGCAGACGGCATCTCCGTGCCGCCTGGGAGACCACATGACCCATGCTGCTACGGTTGGAAGCTGCTGGGACAGTGTTTTGCCAAAGCTTCTGTGCCAGTATTTTCCCTTATTGCTCTCACGCTGCTGTTCTGTTGTTTTCTTGCTGTCTTGTCTTCTGGCCTTGCCCCTGTAACCCCTGCTGCTGCTGTTACAACAGGGTCTCATGGCTTCTCATGGCAGCTTCCCCGCCACAGAGACTGGCAGTGGCCAGAAGCAACGCTGACTGCGCTGGGCAGGGAAAGAAAGGGTTGCAGAAAACAGCTCCGCGCTGGCCGGCAGTCGTCCCTGCCAAGCAGGCGGCATGTGTGCTCGCGGCATTAGGGCTTTGCGGCATTAGGGCTTGGGCACACCTCCCCTCCCATGCTCCAAAGCCCTCCTCAGTTCGGAGCACAGCCCAGCACCACCGGGGAGGCAAGCAAGCCTCCCCCCCGCTCCCACCCCAGCCCCGCAGGCTTGGGCAGGGCACTCGAGCCTTCCCAACAACCCTCCCAAAGCAAGGGGCACTGCTGGCAGGACCCTAGCGAGGGCTGGCCCGGACCCTGCCACATGCCTGGCGATGCTCAGGGAGGGGATGTGCTCAGAAGGGCCCTGGCTATGAAAGCATCGCGGACTACATCCAGGAGTCCTTGCAGCCTCACTGCACGAACCAAGGACTTCCCTGCCCTGGAGACGTGGAGGCAGCTGGGACGCGTCCCAGAAGCGTACGGGGATGCCTTCAGTGGGTGTGCTTGCTCGGGTAGACTCCCCCAGCCCTCAGGGAAGAGCACAGCCTGCCCACAGAGCTCCCTTTGCCTTCCTGAGAGAGGAGCTGTGCTCAGCCATGTGCTGTGACACAGGGGCCAACCCGCCGCCAGCCGCAGCCAACTTTGGGAGGGCCATGTGTCACCCTTCTGGCCCGAGGCCGAGCCAGAAGGCTGTGCCAAGTCTGCAGCCCCACAGCCCACGCAGGGCTGAATTCCCCTACCGCCCACGCAGCTCCAGCGCTGCCCTGGGGAAACCTCTTCTGAGCACCACGCTCCCCGCGGGCACAGCCCCGCCGAGCCCCTATGGCCGTGGCCCTCCAGCCTGACCTTGCTGCTGCTCCCACAGCTCAGGCACCTCGCAGGACGCTCAGGGCCTTGTGGAAAAGGGGCCAGGGGCCAGTGTGCTGCTGCACAGAGCGAGCTGCTCCACAGAGCGGCTTGTACTCAGGCATGGGAGCTTGCAGTGCCCGGCCCCTTCTTGTAAAGGGAGTCACAAGCAAGCCCACCAAAGGGCCCTAGGCTGACATGCCCTCTCTGCACGGGACCCCTCCAGCACTTGGGCCTTGACTTTGGCCCATCCTGACATGTTCCTGCCCCGGAAATCCTTGGGCCTCTCCGGCCAGCACTTGAAAGGAGCCTCTGTGGAAGAAAGGGCATGCCAGCAACGAGGAAATGAAAAGGCAACGTTGAAGGGACAACAAACACAACCTGTGCCATGAGCTAGGCTCTTTTGCATTTGGAGATGAGTCTGCCGGAAAATTACGGCCCACGTACAGGGTGACTCTGGGCCTGGGGCCGTGCAGGAGCACTATAAAAGCCAGCCAGCCTCCCCACTCTCTCAGCCGCCTCTCTTGCCTCCACCTCCTCGGGAACCAGGTGAGCCTGAAGCCCTTTCTGCTGCTGCTCCTCCTCCTGCTCCTCCAGCACGTCTCAGCTGATTCCTGCTCCTCTGTGCTACGCTGGGTCTTGGGGCTGCTTGGGAGGGGGAAAGAGGCGAGGAGTTCTGGCCTGGAGAGGGGCTGGTGCTTGCCTGAGGGGGTGTTCTGGGCTCTGGGCTGGGCAGGAGCCTCCTTTGCCCTGGCTGCTCTTGGCAGGGCCCTTGGCGTCCAGGCAAAGCAGAAGGCCGTGCTTTGGGCTGCACAGCCTCCAGCTCCCGGCCCACCAGCTGCCTTGACTCCCTCGTGGCAGGGTCACAGGGAGAGCTCCTCTCGCGCCCCGCCCGCCCCGTCCTCTGCCTGCTTCCTCCCTGCCCTCTCTTCCAGGCGCACCTCCCGCCCTCAGACATGTCCTGCTACAACCCCTGCCTGCCGCGCCAGCCCTGCGGCCCGACCCCGCTGGCCAACAGCTGCAACGAGCCCTGTGTCAGGCAGTGCCAGGACTCCACCGTTGTCATCCAGCCTTCTCCTGTGGTGGTGACCCTGCCCGGCCCCATCCTCAGCTCCTTCCCGCAGAACACCGCCGTCGGATCCACCACCTCCGCTGCCGTTGGCAGCATCCTCAGCTCCCAGGGAGTCCCCATCTCCTCCGGGGGCTTCAGCCTCTCTGGCATCGGCAGCCGCTACTGCGGCACGACGTGCCTCCCCTGCTAAAGCCGCTGGCGACGGCCCCAGAGCACCACCTCCAGCAACCCAGAAGATGATGCCGGAATGAGGACGGAGCTCCTGGCCAGCGGATGCGGGTGGGGGGGCTGAGCAATACTGGCTGCCCCTGCAAAGCAAGGCCGGAAGGGGCCAGCCGGGGCGCTCTGCCCGCATGGCCCATCACTGCCTTTCCCTTCTCCCGCTCTCTCCTTTCCCTCCCGTGTCCTTGTTGTCTTCTGCCGCCCTGGGCCACGAGGCTCCCAAAGCCCGCCTAGGCGGGAACTGCTCACCCCTCTCTCCCAAGGGGCAGCTGCAGATTCTGGGCTGACCCTCGTGCTCCCTGCACCGGGGCCTCCACTCGGAGCAAGCTCGGTTTTTCCCCTCCAGCGACTCTAATATTAAAGTCTTCTGCATGCCAGCCTGGGTCTCCACGTGGTGCTTGCCTCTGCGGGGGCTCTTCCAAGGTGGCCTGCGAGAAAGGCAGTGCTCGGGGGGAACTGGGGGGGCTTGGGGCCACTTGAGGACCCTTCACCGTTCCCAGGGGAAGCGCAGGGTGGACACACTGCAGCAGTGGCCTTTTAGGCACTCTCCCGTGGAGCTCCGGAGGCCATCCCCGGCTCCTCCAGAGCCCACAGCCATCCAGCCCTGCCTTGCCGTGCCTCTGCCCAGAAACGCCCTCTCGGCCGCCGTGCACCTCCTTCGGACCGGGGAGCCTGACCGCTGCTGACCTCAAGCAAAGAGCCCCGACTGCGGCTGCGGGAGGCCCTGGGAGGGCAGCAGCCCCACGAGCTCTTGGGGCAGGGAGTTCCTCTTGCTCTTGCTCTGGACGGAGCAGTGCTGGGGGAGGAGGCTCAGACAGAAGGTGGCTCCCCAAGGACAGCAGGAGTGTGGATGGGAGGGAATAGGCTTGCGGGCAGCGCATGTCCTCCTCCTCCTCCTCCCGTCGATGCCCTGCGTTTCCTGGGGAAAGTTTCTGGGGAGAGGGAAGCCGGCAGGGACTCGGGGCAAGAGCAGAGGCAGGGGGTGCTGTCCCAGGGTCCCAAGGGCAGCCAGGAGCGCCCCCAAGCAGTGCTGTCCCCAGCAGGAAGGCTGGAGAGAGGCTTACAGCTGCGGAAAGGGCAGTGCGGAACTGCTGCAAGACGCGGCTGGGCAGGATGATGCACGACCGCTCAGAGCCGTGACCGGCAGCTGCCTGGGGAGAGGAGACGCGACCAGCACTCTGCCCCCACACATCTTCCAGCCCCTCTCAAGCAACAGCCCCAAAACAAGGCCACAAAAAGGTGCTCTTGGGGAAACCCCTTCAGGACAGCTGCGACTGGCAACAGCGGTGCCTGGCACCAAGGACTCTCAACAGCATCCGGGGCTGCATTAACAGCAGCACAGCCAGTAAGTAGTTGGAGCGGAGTGATCATCCGCCTCTGCTCGGCGCTCGTTCAACCGCAGGAAGAAAGCTGCGTCCAGTTCTGGGCTCTCTAACGCAAGAATGACACGGACCAACTGGAGCGAGTCCAGCGGGGGGCTGCCAGGACGGTCAGGGGGCTGGAGCACTTGGCCTGTGAGGAGAGGAGGGCCATTCGGAGGGAATGGGGCGTGCTGAGCCTGCAGAAGAAAAGGCTGTGCTGGGGGGACCTAACGGCAGCTCTCCAGTAGCTACGGGGAGGTCACGCGCAAGACAGAGCCAGGCTCTGCCCTGGGCTGCGTGGTTGGAGTACAGCAGACACGGGGCACAGGCTGGAAGGAGAGAGGTTCAGACTACATACGAGGAAAGCACTTTTCAGCCCGAGGACAGTCAAGCGGCAGAACAAGTCGCCCAGTGAGGCCGCGCACTCGCCAGCCTTGGGCGTTTGCCATACCGGCGCACATAAAGCCCTGAGTAGCCTCGTCTGACCTCATGGCTGACCCGCCTTGGATCAGGAGGTTGGACCAGACGACTCCAGAGGTGCCTTCCGACCTGAAGTATCCTTCGAGCCTTTGGTCCTCGGCCCTCCGTTGGGTAGACCTCCCCACCAGGGCCAGCAACAGCCTTGGGGGTGACACTGAGGGAGGGTGGGGCCGGCCGGGCGGCCGGCCTCACAGGCCTCCGCTTCCTGGGCACAGAGACGGGCAGTGTCGGGAGTTCTCCTGCCTACCCTCTGGACGGGGAGCAAGGGTTGCAGACGGCATCTCCGTGCCGCCTGGGAGACCACATGACCCATGCTGCTACGGTTGGAAGCTGCTGGGACAGTGTTTTGCCAAAGCTTCTGTGCCAGTATTTTCCCTTATTGCTCTCACGCTGCTGTTCTGTTGTTTTCTTGCTGTCTTGTCTTCTGGCCTTGCCCCTGTAACCCCTGCTGCTGCTGTTACAACAGGGTCTCATGGCTTCTCATGGCAGCTTCCCCGCCACAGAGACTGGCAGTGGCCAGAAGCAACGCTGACTGCGCTGGGCAGGGAAAGAAAGGGTTGCAGAAAACAGCTCCGCGCTGGCCGGCAGTCGTCCCTGCCAAGCAGGCGGCATGTGTGCTCGCGGCATTAGGGCTTTGCGGCATTAGGGCTTGGGCACACCTCCCCTCCCATGCTCCAAAGCCCTCCTCAGTTCGGAGCACAGCCCAGCACCACCGGGGAGGCAAGCAAGCCTCCCCCCCGCTCCCACCCCAGCCCCGCAGGCTTGGGCAGGGCACTCGAGCCTTCCCAACAACCCTCCCAAAGCAAGGGGCACTGCTGGCAGGACCCTAGCGAGGGCTGGCCGGACCCTGCCACATGCCTGGCGATGCTCAGGGAGGGGATGTGCTCAGAAGGGCCCTGGCTATGAAAGCATCGCGGACTACATCCAGGAGTCCTTGCAGCCTCACTGCACGAACCAAGGACTTCCCTGCCCTGGAGACGTGGAGGCAGCTGGGACGCATCCCAGAAGCGTACGGGGATGCCTTCAGTGGGTGTGCTTGCTCGGGTAGACTCCCCCAGCCCTCAGGGAAGAGCACAGCCTGCCCACAGAGCTCCCTTTGCCTTCCTGAGAGAGGAGCTGTGCTCAGCCATGTGCCGTGACACAGGGGCCAACCCGCCGCCAGCCGCAGCCAACTTTGGGAGGGCCATGTGTCACCCTTCTGGCCCGAGGCTGAGCCAGAAGGCTGTGCCAAGTCTGCAGCCCCACAGCCCACGCAGGGCTGAATTCCCCTCCCGCCCGCGCAGCTCCAGCGCTGCCCTGGGGAAACCTCTTCTGAGCACCACGCTCCCCGCGGGCACAGCCCCGCCGAGCCCCAATGGCCGTGGCCCTCCAGCCTGACCTTGCTGCTGCTCCCACAGCTCAGGCACCTCGCAGGACGCTCAGGGCCTTGTGGAAAAGGGGCCAGGGGCCAGTGTGCTGCTGCACAGAGCGAGCTGCTCCACAGAGCGGCTTGTACTCAGGCATGGGAGCTTGCAGTGCCCGGCCCCTTCTTGTAAAGGGAGTCACAAGCAAGCCCACCAAAGGGCCCTAGGCTGACATGCCCTCTCTGCACGGGACCCCTCCAGCACTTGGGCCTTGACTTCGGCCCATCCTGACATGTTCCTGCCCCGGAAATCCTTGGGCCTCTCCGGCCAGCACTTGAAAGGAGCCTCTGTGGAAGAAAGGGCATGCCAGCAACGAGGAAATGAAAAGGCAACGTTGAAGGGACAACAAACACAACCCGTGCCATGAGCTAGGCTCTTTTGCATTTGGAGATGAGTCTGCCGGAAAATTACGGCCCACGTACAGGGTGACTCTGGGCCTGGGGCCGTGCAGGAGCACTATAAAAGCCAGCCAGCCTCCCCACTCTCTCAGCCGCCTCTCTTGCCTCCACCTCCTCGGGAAGCAGGTGAGTCTGAAGCCCTTTCTGCTGCTGCTCCTCCTCCTGCTCCTCCAGCACGTCTCAGCTGACTCCTGCTCCTCTGTGCTACGCTGGGTCTTGGGGCTGCTTGGGAGGGGGAAAGAGGCGAGGAGTTCTGGCCTGGAGAGGGGCTGGTGCTTGCCTGAGGGGGTGTTCTGGGCTCTGGGCTGGGCAGGAGCCTCCTTTGCCCTGGCTGCTCTTGGCAGGGCCCTTGGCGTCCAGGCAAAGCAGAAGGCCGTGCTTTGGGCTGCACAGCCTCCAGCTCCCGGCCCACCAGCTGCCTTGACTCCCTCGTGGCAGGGTCACAGGGAGTGCTCCTCTCGCGCCCCGCCCGCCCCGTCCTCTGCCTGCTTCCTCCCTGCCCTCTCTTCCAGGCGCACCTCCCGCCCTCAGACATGTCCTGCTACAACCCCTGCCTGCCGCGCCAGCCCTGCGGCCCGACCCCGCTGGCCAACAGCTGCAACGAGCCCTGTGTCAGGCAGTGCCAGGACTCCACCGTTGTCATCCAGCCTTCTCCTGTGGTGGTGACCCTGCCCGGCCCCATCCTCAGCTCCTTCCCGCAGAACACCGCCGTCGGATCCACCACCTCCGCTGCCGTTGGCAGCATCCTCAGCTCCCAGGGAGTCCCCATCTCCTCCGGGGGCTTCAGCCTCTCTGGCATCGGCAGCCGCTACTGCGGCACGACGTGCCTCCCCTGCTAAAGCCGCTGGCGACGGCCCCAGAGCACCACCTCCAGCAACCCAGAAGATGATGCCGGAATGAGGACGGAGCTCCTGGCCAGCGGATGCGGGTGGGGGGGCTGAGCAATCCCGGCTGCCCCTGCAAAGCAAGGCCGGAAGGGGCCAGCCGGGGCGCCCTGCCCGCATGGCCCATCACTGCCTTTCCCTTCTCCCGCTCTCTCCTTTCCCTCCCGTGTCCTTGTTGTCTTCTGCCGCCCTGGGCCACGAGGCTCCCAAAGCCCGCCTAGGTGGGAACTGCTCACCCCTCTCTCCCAAGGGGCAGCTGCAGATTCTGGGCTGACCCTCGTGCTCCCTGCACCGGGGCCTCCACTCGGAGCAAGCTCGGTTTTTCCCCTCCAGCGACTCTAATATTAAAGTCTTCTGCATGCCAGCCTGGGTCTCCACGTGGTGCTTGCCTCTGCGGGGGCTCTTCCAAGGTGGCCTGCGAGAAAGGCAGTGCTCGGGGGGAACTGGGGGGGCTTGGGGCCACTTGAGGACCCTTCACCGTTCCCAGGGGAAGCGCAGGGTGGACACACTGCAGCAGTGGCCTTTTAGGCACTCTCCCGTGGAGCTCCGGAGGCCATCCCCGGCTCCTCCAGAGCCCACAGCCATCCAGCCCTGCCTTGCCGTGCCTCTGCCCAGAAACGCCCTCTCGGCCGCCGTGCACCTCCTTCGGACCGGGGAGCCTGACCGCTGCTGACCTCAAGCAAAGAGCCCCGACTGCGGCTGCGGGAGGCCCTGGGAGGGCAGCAGCCCCACGAGCTCTTGGGGCAGGGAGTTCCTCTTGCTCTTGCTCTGGACGGAGCAGTGCTGGGGGAGGAGGCTCAGACAGAAGGTGGCTCCCCAAGGACAGCAGGAGTGTGGATGGGAGGGAATAGGCTTGCGGGCAGCGCATGTCCTCCTCCTCCTCCTCCCGTCGATGCCCTGCGTTTCCTGGGGAAAGTTTCTGGGGAGAGGGAAGCCGGCAGGGACTCGGGGCAAGAGCAGAGGCAGGGGGTGCTGTCCCAGGGTCCCAAGGGCAGCCAGGAGCGCCCCCAAGCAGTGCTGTCCCCAGCAGGAAGGCTGGAGAGAGGCTTACAGCTGCGGAAAGGGCAGTGCGGAACTGCTGCAAGACGCGGCTGGGCAGGATGATGCACGACCGCTCAGAGCCGTGACCGGCAGCTGCCTGGGGAGAGGAGACGCGACCAGCACTCTGCCCCCACACATCTTCCAGCCCCTCTCAAGCAACAGCCCCAAAACAAGGCCACAAAAAGGTGCTCTTGGGGAAACCCCTTCAGGACAGCTGCGACTGGCAACAGCGGTGCCTGGCACCAAGGACTCTCAACAGCATCCGGGGCTGCATTAACAGCAGCACAGCCAGTAAGTAGTTGGAGCGGAGTGATCATCCGCCTCTGCTCAGCGCTCGTTCAACCGCAGGAAGAAAGCTGCGTCCAGTTCTGGGCTCTCTAACGCAAGAACGACACGGACCAACTGGAGCGAGTCCAGCGGGGGGCTGCCAGGACGGTCAGGGGGCTGGAGCACTTGGCCTGTGAGGAGAGGAGGGCCATTCTGAGGGAATGGGGCGTGCTGAGCCTGCAGAAGAAAAGGCTGTGCTGGGGGGACCTAACGGCAGCTCTCCAGTAGCTACGGGGAGGTCACGCGCAAGACAGAGCCAGGCTCTGCCCTGGGCTGCGTGGTTGGAGTACAGCAGACACGGGGCACAGGCTGGAAGGAGAGAGGTTCAGACTACATACGAGGAAAGCACTTTTCAGCCCGAGGACAGTCAAGCGGCAGAACAAGTCGCCCAGTGAGGCCGCGCACTCGCCAGCCTTGGGCGTTTGCCATACCGGCGCACATAAAGCCCTGAGTAGCCTCGTCTGACCTCATGGCTGACCCGCCTTGGATCCGGAGGTTGGACCAGACGACTCCAGAGGTGCCTTCCGACCTGAAGTATCCTTCGAGCCTTTGGTCCTCGGCCCTCCGTTGGGTAGACCTCCCCACCAGGGCCAGCAACAGCCTTGGGGGTGACACTGAGGGAGGGTGGGGCCGGCCGGGCGGCCGGCCTCACAGGCCTCCGCTTCCTGGGCACAGAGACGGGCAGTGTCGGGAGTTCTCCTGCCTACCCTCTGGACGGGGAGCAAGGGTTGCAGACGGCATCTCCGTGCCGCCTGGGAGACCACATGACCCATGCTGCTACGGTTGGAAGCTGCTGGGACAGTGTTTTGCCAAAGCTTCTGTGCCAGTATTTTCCCTTATTGCTCTCACGCTGCTGTTCTGTTGTTTTCTTGCTGTCTTGTCTTCTGGCCTTGCCCCTGTAACCCCTGCTGCTGCTGTTACAACAGGGTCTCATGGCTTCTCATGGCAGCTTCCCCGCCACAGAGACTGGCAGTGGCCAGAAGCAACGCTGACTGCGCTGGGCAGGGAAAGAAAGGGTTGCAGAAAACAGCTCCGCGCTGGCCGGCAGTCGTCCCTGCCAAGCAGGCGGCATGTGTGCTCGCGGCATTAGGGCTTTGCGGCATTAGGGCTTGGGCACACCTCCCCTCCCATGCTCCAAAGCCCTCCTCAGTTCGGAGCACAGCCCAGCACCACCGGGGAGGCAAGCAAGCCTCCCCCCCGCTCCCACCCCAGCCCCGCAGGCTTGGGCAGGGCACTCGAGCCTTCCCAACAACCCTCCCAAAGCAAGGGGCACTGCTGGCAGGACCCTAGCGAGGGCTGGCCCGGACCCTGCCACATGCCTGGCGATGCTCAGGGAGGGGATGTGCTCAGAAGGGCCCTGGCTATGAAAGCATCGCGGACTACATCCAGGAGTCCTTGCAGCCTCACTGCACGAACCAAGGACTTCCCTGCCCTGGAGACGTGGAGGCAGCTGGGACGCGTCCCAGAAGCGTACGGGGATGCCTTCAGTGGGTGTGCTTGCTCGGGTAGACTCCCCCAGCCCTCAGGGAAGAGCACAGCCTGCCCACAGAGCTCCCTTTGCCTTCCTGAGAGAGGAGCTGTGCTCAGCCATGTGCTGTGACACAGGGGCCAACCCGCCGCCAGCCGCAGCCAACTTTGGGAGGGCCATGTGTCACCCTTCTGGCCCGAGGCCAAGCCAGAAGGCTGTGCCAAGTCTGCAGCCCCACAGCCCACGCAGGGCTGAATTCCCCTCCCGCCCACGCAGCTCCAGCGCTGCCCTGGGGAAACCTCTTCTGAGCACCACGCTCCCCGCGGGCACAGCCCCGCCGAGCCCCAATGGCCGTGGCCCTCCAGCCTGACCTTGCTGCTGCTCCCACAGCTCAGGCACCTCGCAGGACGCTCAGGGCCTTGTGGAAAAGGGGCCAGGGGCCAGTGTGCTGCTGCACAGAGCGAGCTGCTCCACAGAGCGGCTTGTACTCAGGCATGGGAGCTTGCAGTGCCCGGCCCCTTCTTGTAAAGGGAGTCACAAGCAAGCCCACCAAAGGGCCCTAGGCTGACATGCCCTCTCTGCACGGGACCCCTCCAGCACTTGGGCCTTGACTTCGGCCCATCCTGACATGTTCCTGCCCCGGAAATCCTTGGGCCTCTCCGGCCAGCACTTGAAAGGAGCCTCTGTGGAAGAAAGGGCATGCCAGCAACGAGGAAATGAAAAGGCAACGTTGAAGGGACAACAAACACAACCCATGCCATGAGCTAGGCTCTTTTGCATTTGGAGATGAGTCTGCTGGAAAATTACGGCCCACGTACAGGGTGACTCTGGGCCTGGGGCCGTGCAGGAGCACTATAAAAGCCAGCCAGCCTCCCCACTCTCTCAGTCACTTCTCTTGCCTCCACCTCCTCGGGAAGCAGGTGAGCCTGAAGCCCTTTCTGCTGCTGCTCCTCCTCCTGCTCCTCCAGCACGTCTCAGCTGACTCCTGCTCCTCTGTGCTACGCTGGGTCTTGGGGCTGCTTGGGAGGGGGAAAGAGGCGAGGAGTTCTGGCCTGGAGAGGGGCTGGTGCTTGCCTGAGGGGGTGTTCTGGGCTCTGGGCTGGGCAGGAGCCTCCTTTGCCCTGGCTGCTCTTGGCAGGGCCCTTGGCGTCCAGGCAAAGCAGAAGGCCGTGCTTTGGGCTGCACAGCCTCCAGCTCCCGGCCCACCAGCTGCCTTGACTCCCTCGTGGCAGGGTCACAGGGAGTGCTCCTCTCGCGCCCCGCCCGCCCCGTCCTCTGCCTGCTTCCTCCCTGCCCTCTCTTCCAGGCGCACCTCCCGCCCTCAGACATGTCCTGCTACAACCCCTGCCTGCCGCGCCAGCCCTGCGGCCCGACCCCGCTGGCCAACAGCTGCAACGAGCCCTGTGTCAGGCAGTGCCAGGACTCCACCGTTGTCATCCAGCCTTCTCCTGTGGTGGTGACCCTGCCCGGCCCCATCCTCAGCTCCTTCCCGCAGAACACCGCCGTCGGATCCACCACCTCCGCTGCCGTTGGCAGCATCCTCAGCTCCCAGGGAGTCCCCATCTCCTCCGGGGGCTTCAGCCTCTCTGGCATCGGCAGCCGCTACTGCGGCACGACGTGCCTCCCCTGCTAAAGCCGCTGGCGACGGCCCCAGAGCACCACCTCCAGCAACCCAGAAGATGATGCCGGAATGAGGACGGAGCTCCTGGCCAGCGGATGCGGGTGGGGGGGCTGAGCAATACTGGCTGCCCCTGCAAAGCAAGGCCGGAAGGGGCCAGCCGGGGCGCTCTGCCCGCATGGCCCATCACTGCCTTTCCCTTCTCCCGCTCTCTCCTTTCCCTCCCGTGTCCTTGTTGTCTTCTGCCGCCCTGGGCCACGAGGCTCCCAAAGCCCGCCTAGGTGGGAACTGCTCACCCCTCTCTCCCAAGGGGCAGCTGCAGATTCTGGGCTGACCCTCGTGCTCCCTGCACCGGGGCCTCCACTCGGAGCAAGCTCGGTTTTTCCCCTCCAGCGACTCTAATATTAAAGTCTTCTGCATGCCAGCCTGGGTCTCCACGTGGTGCTTGCCTCTGCGGGGGCTCTTCCAAGGTGGCCTGCGAGAAAGGCAGTGCTCGGGGGGAACTGGGGGGGCTTGGGGCCACTTGAGGACCCTTCACCGTTCCCAGGGGAAGCGCAGGGTGGACACACTGCAGCAGTGGCCTTTTAGGCACTCTCCCGTGGAGCTCCGGAGGCCATCCCCGGCTCCTCCAGAGCCCACAGCCATCCAGCCCTGCCTTGCCGTGCCTCTGCCCAGAAACGCCCTCTCGGCCGCCGTGCACCTCCTTCGGACCGGGGAGCCTGACCGCTGCTGACCTCAAGCGAAGAGCCCCGACTGCGGCTGCGGGAGGCCCTGGGAGGGCAGCAGCCCCACGAGCTCTTGGGGCAGGGAGTTCCTCTTGCTCTTGCTCTGGACGGAGCAGTGCTGGGGGAGGAGGCTCAGACAGAAGGTGGCTCCCCAAGGACAGCAGGAGTGTGGATGGGAGGGAATAGGCTTGCGGGCAGCGCATGTCCTCCTCCTCCTCCTCCCGTCGATGCCCTGCGTTTCCTGGGGAAAGTTTCTGGGGAGAGGGAAGCCGGCAGGGACTCGGGGCAAGAGCAGAGGCAGGGGGTGCTGTCCCAGGGTCCCAAGGGCAGCCAGGAGCGCCCCCAAGCAGTGCTGTCCCCAGCAGGAAGGCTGGAGAGAGGCTTACAGCTGCGGAAAGGGCAGTGCGGAACTGCTGCAAGACGCGGCTGGGCAGGATGATGCACGACCGCTCAGAGCCGTGACCGGCAGCTGTCTGGGGAGAGGAGACGCGACCAGCACTCTGCCCCCACACATCTTCCAGCCCCTCTCAAGCAACAGCCCCAAAACAAGGCCACAAAAAGGTGCTCTTGGGGAAACCCCTTCAGGACAGCTGCGACTGGCAACAGCGGTGCCTGGCACCAAGGACTCTCAACAGCATCCGGGGCTGCATTAACAGCAGCACAGCCAGTAAGTAGTTGGAGCGGAGTGATCATCCGCCTCTGCTCGGCGCTCGTTCAACCGCAGGAAGAAAGCTGCGTCCAGTTCTGGGCTCTCTAACGCAAGAACGACACGGACCAACTGGAGCGAGTCCAGCGGGGGGCTGCCAGGACGGTCAGGGGGCTGGAGCACTTGGCCTGTGAGGAGAGGAGGGCCATTCTGAGGGAATGGGGCGTGCTGAGCCTGCAGAAGAAAAGGCTGTGCTGGGGGGACCTAACGGCAGCTCTCCAGTAGCTACGGGGAGGTCACGCGCAAGACAGAGCCAGGCTCTGCCCTGGGCTGCGTGGTTGGAGTACAGCAGACACGGGGCACAGGCTGGAAGGAGAGAGGTTCAGACTACATACGAGGAAAGCACTTTTCAGCCCGAGGACAGTCAAGCGGCAGAACAAGTCGCCCAGTGAGGCCGCGCACTCGCCAGCCTTGGGCGTTTGCCATACCGGCGCACATAAAGCCCTGAGTAGCCTCGTCTGACCTCATGGCTGACCCGCCTTGGATCCGGAGGTTGGACCAGACGACTCCAGAGGTGCCTTCCGACCTGAAGTATCCTTCGAGCCTTTGGTCCTCGGCCCTCCGTTGGGTAGACCTCCCCACCAGGGCCAGCAACAGCCTTGGGGGTGACACTGAGGGAGGGTGGGGCCGGCCGGCCGGCCGGCCTCACAGGCCTCCGCTTCCTGGGCACAGAGACGGGCAGTGTCGGGAGTTCTCCTGCCTACCCTCTGGACGGGGAGCAAGGGTTGCAGACGGCATCTCCGTGCCGCCTGGGAGACCACATGACCCATGCTGCTACGGTTGGAAGCTGCTGGGACAGTGTTTTGCCAAAGCTTCTGTGCCAGTATTTTCCCTTATTGCTCTCACGCTGCTGTTCTGTTGTTTTCTTGCTGTCTTGTCTTCTGGCCTTGCCCCTGTAACCCCTGCTGCTGCTGTTACAACAGGGTCTCATGGCTTCTCATGGCAGCTTCCCCGCCACAGAGACTGGCAGTGGCCAGAAGCAACGCTGACTGCGCTGGGCAGGGAAAGAAAGGGTTGCAGAAAACAGCTCCGCGCTGGCCGGCAGTCGTCCCTGCCAAGCAGGCGGCATGTGTGCTCGCGGCATTAGGGCTTTGCGGCATTAGGGCTTGGGCACACCTCCCCTCCCATGCTCCAAAGCCCTCCTCAGTTCGGAGCACAGCCCAGCACCACCGGGGAGGCAAGCAAGCCTCCCCCCCGCTCCCACCCCAGCCCCGCAGGCTTGGGCAGGGCACTCGAGCCTTCCCAACAACCCTCCCAAAGCAAGGGGCACTGCTGGCAGGACCCTAGCGAGGGCTGGCCCGGACCCTGCCACATGCCTGGCGATGCTCAGGGAGGGGATGTGCTCAGAAGGGCCCTGGCTATGAAAGCATCGCGGACTACATCCAGGAGTCCTTGCAGCCTCACTGCACGAACCAAGGACTTCCCTGCCCTGGAGACGTGGAGGCAGCTGGGACGCGTCCCAGAAGCGTACGGGGATGCCTTCAGTGGGTGTGCTTGCTCGGGTAGACTCCCCCAGCCCTCAGGGAAGAGCACAGCCTGCCCACAGAGCTCCCTTTGCCTTCCTGAGAGAGGAGCTGTGCTCAGCCATGTGCTGTGACACAGGGGCCAACCCGCCGCCAGCCGCAGCCAACTTTGGGAGGGCCATGTGTCACCCTTCTGGCCCGAGGCCGAGCCAGAAGGCTGTGCCAAGTCTGCAGCCCCACAGCCCACGCAGGGCTGAATTCCCCTCCCGCCCACGCAGCTCCAGCGCTGCCCTGGGGAAACCTCTTCTGAGCACCACGCTCCCCGCGGGCACAGCCCCGCCGAGCCCCTATGGCCGTGGCCCTCCAGCCTGACCTTGCTGCTGCTCCCACAGCTCAGGCACCTCGCAGGACGCTCAGGGCCTTGTGGAAAAGGGGCCAGGGGCCAGTGTGCTGCTGCACAGAGCGAGCTGCTCCACAGAGCGGCTTGTACTCAGGCATGGGAGCTTGCAGTGCCCGGCCCCTTCTTGTAAAGGGAGTCACAAGCAAGCCCACCAAAGGGCCCTAGGCTGACATGCCCTCTCTGCACGGGACCCCTCCAGCACTTGGGCCTTGACTTTGGCCCATCCTGACATGTTCCTGCCCCGGAAATCCTTGGGCCTCTCCGGCCAGCACTTGAAAGGAGCCTCTGTGGAAGAAAGGGCATGCCAGCAACGAGGAAATGAAAAGGCAACGTTGAAGGGACAACAAACACAACCCGTGCCATGAGCTAGGCTCTTTTGCATTTGGAGATGAGTCTGCTGGAAAATTACGGCCCACGTACAGGGTGACTCTGGGCCTGGGGCCGTGCAGGAGCACTATAAAAGCCAGCCAGCCTCCCCACTCTCTCAGCCGCCTCTCTTGCCTCCACCTCCTCGGGAAGCAGGTGAGCCTGAAGCCCTTTCTGCTGCTGCTCCTCCTCCTGCTCCTCCAGCACGTCTCAGCTGACTCCTGCTCCTCTGTGCTACGCTGGGTCTTGGGGCTGCTTGGGAGGGGGAAAGAGGCGAGGAGTTCTGGCCTGGAGAGGGGCTGGTGCTTGCCTGAGGGGGTGTTCTGGGCTCTGGGCTGGGCAGGAGCCTCCTTTGCCCTGGCTGCTCTTGGCAGGGCCCTTGGCGTCCAGGCAAAGCAGAAGGCCGTGCTTTGGGCTGCACAGCCTCCAGCTCCCGGCCCACCAGCTGCCTTGACTCCCTCGTGGCAGGGTCACAGGGAGTGCTCCTCTCGCGCCCCGCCCGCCCCGTCCTCTGCCTGCTTCCTCCCTGCCCTCTCTTCCAGGCGCACCTCCCGCCCTCAGACATGTCCTGCTACAACCCCTGCCTGCCGCGCCAGCCCTGCGGCCCGACCCCGCTGGCCAACAGCTGCAACGAGCCCTGTGTCAGGCAGTGCCAGGACTCCACCGTTGTCATCCAGCCTTCTCCTGTGGTGGTGACCCTGCCCGGCCCCATCCTCAGCTCCTTCCCGCAGAACACCGCCGTCGGATCCACCACCTCCGCTGCCGTTGGCAGCATCCTCAGCTCCCAGGGAGTCCCCATCTCCTCCGGGGGCTTCAGCCTCTCTGGCATCGGCAGCCGCTACTGCGGCACGACGTGCCTCCCCTGCTAAAGCCGCTGGCGACGGCCCCAGAGCACCACCTCCAGCAACCCAGAAGATGATGCCGGAATGAGGACGGAGCTCCTGGCCAGAGGATGCGGGTGGGGGGGCTGAGCAATACTGGCTGCCCCTGCAAAGCAAGGCCGGAAGGGGCCAGCCGGGGCGCTCTGCCCGCATGGCCCATCACTGCCTTTCCCTTCTCCCGCTCTCTCCTTTCCCTCCCGTGTTCTTGTTGTCTTCTGCCGCCCTGGGCCACGAGGCTCCCAAAGCCCGCCTAGGTGGGAACTGCTCACCCCTCTCTCCCAAGGGGCAGCTGCAGATTCTGGGCTGACCCTCGTGCTCCCTGCACCGGGGCCTCCACTCGGAGCAAGCTCGGTTTTTCCCCTCCAGCGACTCTAATATTAAAGTCTTCTGCATGCCAGCCTGGGTCTCCACGTGGTGCTTGCCTCTGCGGGGGCTCTTCCAAGGTGGCCTGCGAGAAAGGCAGTGCTCGGGGGGAACTGGGGGGGCTTGGGGCCACTTGAGGACCCTTCACCGTTCCCAGGGGAAGCGCAGGGTGGACACACTGCAGCAGTGGCCTTTTAGGCACTCTCCCGTGGAGCTCCGGAGGCCATCCCCGGCTCCTCCAGAGCCCACAGCCATCCAGCCCTGCCTTGCCGTGCCTCTGCCCAGAAACGCCCTCTCGGCCGCCGTGCACCTCCTTCGGACCGGGGAGCCTGACCGCTGCTGACCTCAAGCGAAGAGCCCCGACTGCGGCTGCGGGAGGCCCTGGGAGGACAGCAGCCCCACGAGCTCTTGGGGCAGGGAGTTCCTCTTGCTCTTGCTCTGGACGGAGCAGTGCTGGGGGAGGAGGCTCAGACAGAAGGTGGCTCCCCAAGGACAGCAGGAGTGTGGATGGGAGGGAATAGGCTTGCGGGCAGCGCATGTCCTCCTCCTCCTCCTCCCGTCGATGCCCTGCGTTTCCTGGGGAAAGTTTCTGGGGAGAGGGAAGCCGGCAGGGACTCGGGGCAAGAGCAGAGGCAGGGGGTGCTGTCCCAGGGTCCCAAGGGCAGCCAGGAGCGCCCCCAAGCAGTGCTGTCCCCAGCAGGAAGGCTGGAGAGAGGCTTACAGCTGCGGAAAGGGCAGTGCGGAACTGCTGCAAGACGCGGCTGGGCAGGATGATGCACGACCGCTCAGAGCCGTGACCGGCAGCTGCCTGGGGAGAGGAGACGCGACCAGCACTCTGCCCCCACACATCTTCCAGCCCCTCTCAAGCAACAGCCCCAAAACAAGGCCACAAAAAGGTGCTCTTGGGGAAACCCCTTCAGGACAGCTGCGACTGGCAACAGCGGTGCCTGGCACCAAGGACTCTCAACAGCATCCGGGGCTGCATTAACAGCAGCACAGCCAGTAAGTAGTTGGAGCGGAGTGATCATCCGCCTCTGCTCGGCGCTTGTTCAACCGCAGGAAGAAAGCTGCGTCCAGTTCTGGGCTCTCTAACGCAAGAACGACACGGACCAACTGGAGCGAGTCCAGCGGGGGGCTGCCAGGACGGTCAGGGGGCTGGAGCACTTGGCCTGTGAGGAGAGGAGGGCCATTCGGAGGGAATGGGGCGTGCTGAGCCTGCAGAAGAAAAGGCTGTGCTGGGGGGACCTAACGGCAGCTCTCCAGTAGCTACGGGGAGGTCACGCGCAAGACAGAGCCAGGCTCTGCCCTGGGCTGCGTGGTTGGAGTACAGCAGACACGGGGCACAGGCTGGAAGGAGAGAGGTTCAGACTACATACGAGGAAAGCACTTTTCAGCCCGAGGACAGTCAAGCGGCAGAACAAGTCGCCCAGTGAGGCCGCGCACTCGCCAGCCTTGGGCGTTTGCCATACCGGCGCACATAAAGCCCTGAGTAGCCTCGTCTGACCTCATGGCTGACCCGCCTTGGATCAGGAGGTTGGACCAGACGACTCCAGAGGTGCCTTCCGACCTGAAGTATCCTTCGAGCCTTTGGTCCTCGGCCCTCCGTTGGGTAGACCTCCCCACCAGGGCCAGCAACAGCCTTGGGGGTGACACTGAGGGAGGGTGGGGCCGGCCGGCCGGCCGGCCTCACAGGCCTCCGCTTCCTGGGCACAGAGACGGGCAGTGTCGGGAGTTCTCCTGCCTACCCTCTGGACGGGGAGCAAGGGTTGCAGACGGCATCTCCGTGCCGCCTGGGAGACCACATGACCCATGCTGCTACGGTTGGAAGCTGCTGGGACAGTGTTTTGCCAAAGCTTCTGTGCCAGTATTTTCCCTTATTGCTCTCACGCTGCTGTTCTGTTGTTTTCTTGCTGTCTTGTCTTCTGGCCTTGCCCCTGTAACCCCTGCTGCTGCTGTTACAACAGGGTCTCATGGCTTCTCATGGCAGCTTCCCCGCCACAGAGACTGGCAGTGGCCAGAAGCAACGCTGACTGCGCTGGGCAGGGAAAGAAAGGGTTGCAGAAAACAGCTCCGCGCTGGCCGGCAGTCGTCCCTGCCAAGCAGGCGGCATGTGTGCTCGCGGCATTAGGGCTTTGCGGCATTAGGGCTTGGGCACACCTCCCCTCCCATGCTCCAAAGCCCTCCTCAGTTCGGAGCACAGCCCAGCACCACCGGGGAGGCAAGCAAGCCTCCCCCCCGCTCCCACCCCAGCCCCGCAGGCTTGGGCAGGGCACTCGAGCCTTCCCAACAACCCTCCCAAAGCAAGGGGCACTGCTGGCAGGACCCTAGCGAGGGCTGGCCGGACCCTGCCACATGCCTGGCGATGCTCAGGGAGGGGATGTGCTCAGAAGGGCCCTGGCTATGAAAGCATCGCGGACTACATCCAGGAGTCCTTGCAGCCTCACTGCACGAACCAAGGACTTCCCTGCCCTGGAGACGTGGAGGCAGCTGGGACGCGTCCCAGAAGCGTACGGGGATGCCTTCAGTGGGTGTGCTTGCTCGGGTAGACTCCCCCAGCCCTCAGGGAAGAGCACAGCCTGCCCACAGAGCTCCCTTTGCCTTCCTGAGAGAGGAGCTGTGCTCAGCCATGTGCCGTGACACAGGGGCCAACCCGCCGCCAGCCGCAGCCAACTTTGGGAGGGCCATGTGTCACCCTTCTGGCCCGAGGCTGAGCCAGAAGGCTGTGCCAAGTCTGCAGCCCCACAGCCCACGCAGGGCTGAATTCCCCTCCCGCCCGCGCAGCTCCAGCGCTGCCCTGGGGAAACCTCTTCTGAGCACCACGCTCCCCGCGGGCACAGTCCCAATGGCCGTGGCCCTCCAGCCTGACCTTGCTGCTGCTCCCACAGCTCGGGCGCCTCGCAGGACGCTCAGGGCCTTGTGGAAAAGGGGCCAGGGGCCAGTGTGCTGCTGCACAGAGCGAGCTGCTCCACAGAGCGGCTTGTACTCAGGCATGGGAGCTTGCAGTGCCCGGCCCCTTCTTGTAAAGGGAGTCACAAGCAAGCCCACCAAAGGGCCCTAGGCTGACATGCCCTCTCTGCACGGGACCCCTCCAGCACTTGGGCCTTGACTTTGGCCCATCCTGACATGTTCCTGCCCCGGAAATCCTTGGGCCTCTCCGGCCAGCACTTGAAAGGAGCCTCTGTGGAAGAAAGGGCATGCCAGCAACGAGGAAATGAAAAGGCAACGTTGAAGGGACAACAAACACAACCTGTGCCATGAGCTAGGCTCTTTTGCATTTGGAGATGAGTCTGCCGGAAAATTACGGCCCACGTACAGGGTGACTCTGGGCCTGGGGCCGTGCAGGAGCACTATAAAAGCCAGCCAGCCTCCCCACTCTCTCAGCCGCCTCTCTTGCCTCCACCTCCTCGGGAAGCAGGTGAGTCTGAAGCCCTTTCTGCTGCTGCTCCTCCTCCTGCTCCTCCAGCACGTCTCAGCTGACTCCTGCTCCTCTGTGCTACGCTGGGTCTTGGGGCTGCTTGGGAGGGGGAAAGAGGCGAGGAGTTCTGGCCTGGAGAGGGGCTGGTGCTTGCCTGAGGGGGTGTTCTGGGCTCTGGGCTGGGCAGGAGCCTCCTTTGCCCTGGCTGCTCTTGGCAGGGCCCTTGGCGTCCAGGCAAAGCAGAAGGCCGTGCTTTGGGCTGCACAGCCTCCAGCTCCCAGCCCACCAGCTGCCTTGACTCCCTCGTGGCAGGGTCACAGGGAGTGCTCCTCTCGCGCCCCGCCCGCCCCGTCCTCTGCCTGCTTCCTCCCTGCCCTCTCTTCCAGGCGCACCTCCCGCCCTCAGACATGTCCTGCTACAACCCCTGCCTGCCGCGCCAGCCCTGCGGCCCGACCCCGCTGGCCAACAGCTGCAACGAGCCCTGTGTCAGGCAGTGCCAGGACTCCACCGTTGTCATCCAGCCTTCTCCTGTGGTGGTGACCCTGCCCGGCCCCATCCTCAGCTCCTTCCCGCAGAACACCGCCGTCGGATCCACCACCTCCGCTGCCGTTGGCAGCATCCTCAGCTCCCAGGGAGTCCCCATCTCCTCCGGGGGCTTCAGCCTCTCTGGCATCGGCAGCCGCTACTGCGGCACGACGTGCCTCCCCTGCTAAAGCCGCTGGCGACGGCCCCAGAGCACCACCTCCAGCAACCCAGAAGATGATGCCGGAATGAGGACGGAGCTCCTGGCCAGAGGATGCGGGTGGGGGGGCTGAGCAATACTGGCTGCCCCTGCAAAGCAAGGCCGGAAGGGGCCAGCCGGGGCGCTCTGCCCGCATGGCCCATCACTGCCTTTCCCTTCTCCCGCTCTCTCCTTTCCCTCCCGTGTCCTTGTTGTCTTCTGCCGCCCTGGGCCACGAGGCTCCCAAAGCCCGCCTAGGTGGGAACTGCTCACCCCTCTCTCCCAAGGGGCAGCTGCAGATTCTGGGCTGACCCTCGTGCTCCCTGCACCGGGGCCTCCACTCGGAGCAAGCTCGGTTTTTCCCCTCCAGCGACTCTAATATTAAAGTCTTCTGCATGCCAGCCTGGGTCTCCACGTGGTGCTTGCCTCTGCGGGGGCTCTTCCAAGGTGGCCTGCGAGAAAGGCAGTGCTCGGGGGGAACTGGGGGGGCTTGGGGCCACTTGAGGACCCTTCACCGTTCCCAGGGGAAGCGCAGGGTGGACACACTGCAGCAGTGGCCTTTTAGGCACTCTCCCGTGGAGCTCCGGAGGCCATCCCCGGCTCCTCCAGAGCCCACAGCCATCCAGCCCTGCCTTGCCGTGCCTCTGCCCAGAAACGCCCTCTCGGCCGCCGTGCACCTCCTTCGGACCGGGGAGCCTGACCGCTGCTGACCTCAAGCGAAGAGCCCCGACTGCGGCTGCGGGAGGCCCTGGGAGGGCAGCAGCCCCACGAGCTCTTGGGGCAGGGAGTTCCTCTTGCTCTTGCTCTGGACGGAGCAGTGCTGGGGGAGGAGGCTCAGACAGAAGGTGGCTCCCCAAGGACAGCAGGAGTGTGGATGGGAGGGAATAGGCTTGCGGGCAGCGCATGTCCTCCTCCTCCTCCTCCCGTCGATGCCCTGCGTTTCCTGGGGAAAGTTTCTGGGGAGAGGGAAGCCGGCAGGGACTCGGGGCAAGAGCAGAGGCAGGGGGTGCTGTCCCAGGGTCCCAAGGGCAGCCAGAAGCGCCCCCAAGCAGTGCTGTCCCCAGCAGGAAGGCTGGAGAGAGGCTTACAGCTGCGGAAAGGGCAGTGCGGAACTGCTGCAAGACGCGGCTGGGCAGGATGATGCACGACCGCTCAGAGCCGTGACCGGCAGCTGCCTGGGGAGAGGAGACGCGACCAGCACTCTGCCCCCACACATCTTCCAGCCCCTCTCAAGCAACAGCCCCAAAACAAGGCCACAAAAAGGTGCTCTTGGGGAAACCCCTTCAGGACAGCTGCGACTGGCAACAGCGGTGCCTGGCACCAAGGACTCTCAACAGCATCCGGGGCTGCATTAACAGCAGCACAGCCAGTAAGTAGTTGGAGCGGAGTGATCATCCGCCTCTGCTCGGCGCTCGTTCAACCGCAGGAAGAAAGCTGCGTCCAGTTCTGGGCTCTCTAACGCAAGAACGACACGGACCAACTGGAGCGAGTCCAGCGGGGGGCTGCCAGGACGGTCAGGGGGCTGGAGCACTTGGCCTGTGAGGAGAGGAGGGCCATTCGGAGGGAATGGGGCGTGCTGAGCCTGCAGAAGAAAAGGCTGTGCTGGGGGGACCTAACGGCAGCTCTCCAGTAGCTACGGGGAGGTCACGCGCAAGACAGAGCCAGGCTCTGCCCTGGGCTGCGTGGTTGGAGTACAGCAGACACGGGGCACAGGCTGGAAGGAGAGAGGTTCAGACTACATACGAGGAAAGCACTTTTCAGCCCGAGGACAGTCAAGCGGCAGAACAAGTCGCCCAGTGAGGCCGCGCACTCGCCAGCCTTGGGCGTTTGCCATACCGGCGCACATAAAGCCCTGAGTAGCCTCGTCTGACCTCATGGCTGACCCGCCTTGGATCCGGAGGTTGGACCAGACGACTCCAGAGGTGCCTTCCGACCTGAAGTATCCTTCGAGCCTTTGGTCCTCGGCCCTCCGTTGGGTAGACCTCCCCACCAGGGCCAGCAACAGCCTTGGGGGTGACACTGAGGGAGGGTGGGGCCGGCCGGGCGGCCGGCCTCACAGGCCTCCGCTTCCTGGGCACAGAGACGGGCAGTGTCGGGAGTTCTCCTGCCTACCCTCTGGACGGGGAGCAAGGGTTGCAGACGGCATCTCCGTGCCGCCTGGGAGACCACATGACCCATGCTGCTACGGTTGGAAGCTGCTGGGACAGTGTTTTGCCAAAGCTTCTGTGCCAGTATTTTCCCTTATTGCTCTCACGCTGCTGTTCTGTTGTTTTCTTGCTGTCTTGTCTTCTGGCCTTGCCCCTGTAACCCCTGCTGCTGCTGTTACAACAGGGTCTCATGGCTTCTCATGGCAGCTTCCCCGCCACAGAGACTGGCAGTGGCCAGAAGCAACGCTGACTGCGCTGGGCAGGGAAAGAAAGGGTTGCAGAAAACAGCTCCGCGCTGGCCGGCAGTCGTCCCTGCCAAGCAGGCGGCATGTGTGCTCGCGGCATTAGGGCTTTGCGGCATTAGGGCTTGGGCACACCTCCCCTCCCATGCTCCAAAGCCCTCCTCAGTTCGGAGCACAGCCCAGCACCACCGGGGAGGCAAGCAAGCCTCCCCCCCGCTCCCACCCCAGCCCCGCAGGCTTGGGCAGGGCACTCGAGCCTTCCCAACAACCCTCCCAAAGCAAGGGGCACTGCTGGCAGGACCCTAGCGAGGGCTGGCCCGGACCCTGCCACATGCCTGGCGATGCTCAGGGAGGGGATGTGCTCAGAAGGGCCCTGGCTATGAAAGCATCGCGGACTACATCCAGGAGTCCTTGCAGCCTCACTGCACGAACCAAGGACTTCCCTGCCCTGGAGACGTGGAGGCAGCTGGGACGCGTCCCAGAAGCGTACGGGGATGCCTTCAGTGGGTGTGCTTGCTCGGGTAGACTCCCCCAGCCCTCAGGGAAGAGCACAGCCTGCCCACAGAGCTCCCTTTGCCTTCCTGAGAGAGGAGCTGTGCTCAGCCATGTGCTGTGACACAGGGGCCAACCCGCCGCCAGCCGCAGCCAACTTTGGGAGGGCCATGTGTCACCCTTCTGGCCCGAGGCCGAGCCAGAAGGCTGTGCCAAGTCTGCAGCCCCACAGCCCACGCAGGGCTGAATTCCCCTCCCGCCCACGCAGCTCCAGCGCTGCCCTGGGGAAACCTCTTCTGAGCACCACGCTCCCCGCGGGCACAGCCCCGCCGAGCCCCTATGGCCGTGGCCCTCCAGCCTGACCTTGCTGCTGCTCCCACAGCTCAGGCACCTCGCAGGACGCTCAGGGCCTTGTGGAAAAGGGGCCAGGGGCCAGTGTGCTGCTGCACAGAGCGAGCTGCTCCACAGAGCGGCTTGTACTCAGGCATGGGAGCTTGCAGTGCCCGGCCCCTTCTTGTAAAGGGAGTCACAAGCAAGCCCACCAAAGGGCCCTAGGCTGACATGCCCTCTCTGCACGGGACCCCTCCAGCACTTGGGCCTTGACTTTGGCCCATCCTGACATGTTCCTGCCCCGGAAATCCTTGGGCCTCTCCGGCCAGCACTTGAAAGGAGCCTCTGTGGAAGAAAGGGCATGCCAGCAACGAGGAAATGAAAAGGCAACGTTGAAGGGACAACAAACACAACCTGTGCCATGAGCTAGGCTCTTTTGCATTTGGAGATGAGTCTGCCGGAAAATTACGGCCCACGTACAGGGTGACTCTGGGCCTGGGGCCGTGCAGGAGCACTATAAAAGCCAGCCAGCCTCCCCACTCTCTCAGCCGCCTCTCTTGCCTCCACCTCCTCGGGAACCAGGTGAGCCTGAAGCCCTTTCTGCTGCTGCTCCTCCTCCTGCTCCTCCAGCACGTCTCAGCTGATTCCTGCTCCTCTGTGCTACGCTGGGTCTTGGGGCTGCTTGGGAGGGGGAAAGAGGCGAGGAGTTCTGGCCTGGAGAGGGGCTGGTGCTTGCCTGAGGGGGTGTTCTGGGCTCTGGGCTGGGCAGGAGCCTCCTTTGCCCTGGCTGCTCTTGGCAGGGCCCTTGGCGTCCAGGCAAAGCAGAAGGCCGTGCTTTGGGCTGCACAGCCTCCAGCTCCCGGCCCACCAGCTGCCTTGACTCCCTCGTGGCAGGGTCACAGGGAGTGCTCCTCTCGCGCCCCGCCCGCCCCGTCCTCTGCCTGCTTCCTCCCTGCCCTCTCTTCCAGGCGCACCTCCCGCCCTCAGACATGTCCTGCTACAACCCCTGCCTGCCGCGCCAGCCCTGCGGCCCGACCCCGCTGGCCAACAGCTGCAACGAGCCCTGTGTCAGGCAGTGCCAGGACTCCACCGTTGTCATCCAGCCTTCTCCTGTGGTGGTGACCCTGCCCGGCCCCATCCTCAGCTCCTTCCCGCAGAACACCGCCGTCGGATCCACCACCTCCGCTGCCGTTGGCAGCATCCTCAGCTCCCAGGGAGTCCCCATCTCCTCCGGGGGCTTCAGCCTCTCTGGCATCGGCAGCCGCTACTGCGGCACGACGTGCCTCCCCTGCTAAAGCCGCTGGCGACGGCCCCAGAGCACCACCTCCAGCAACCCAGAAGATGATGCCGGAATGAGGACGGAGCTCCTGGCCAGCGGATGCGGGTGGGGGGGCTGAGCAATACTGGCTGCCCCTGCAAAGCAAGGCCGGAAGGGGCCAGCCGGGGCGCTCTGCCCGCATGGCCCATCACTGCCTTTCCCTTCTCCCGCTCTCTCCTTTCCCTCCCGTGTCCTTGTTGTCTTCTGCCGCCCTGGGCCACGAGGCTCCCAAAGCCCGCCTAGGTGGGAACTGCTCACCCCTCTCTCCCAAGGGGCAGCTGCAGATTCTGGGCTGACCCTCGTGCTCCCTGCACCGGGGCCTCCACTCGGAGCAAGCTCGGTTTTTCCCCTCCAGCGACTCTAATATTAAAGTCTTCTGCATGCCAGCCTGGGTCTCCACGTGGTGCTTGCCTCTGCGGGGGCTCTTCCAAGGTGGCCTGCGAGAAAGGCAGTGCTCGGGGGGAACTGGGGGGGCTTGGGGCCACTTGAGGACCCTTCACCGTTCCCAGGGGAAGCGCAGGGTGGACACACTGCAGCAGTGGCCTTTTAGGCACTCTCCCGTGGAGCTCCGGAGGCCATCCCCGGCTCCTCCAGAGCCCACAGCCATCCAGCCCTGCCTTGCCGTGCCTCTGCCCAGAAACGCCCTCTCGGCCGCCGTGCACCTCCTTCGGACCGGGGAGCCTGACCGCTGCTGACCTCAAGCGAAGAGCCCCGACTGCGGCTGCGGGAGGCCCTGGGAGGGCAGCAGCCCCACGAGCTCTTGGGGCAGGGAGTTCCTCTTGCTCTTGCTCTGGACGGAGCAGTGCTGGGGGAGGAGGCTCAGACAGAAGGTGGCTCCCCAAGGACAGCAGGAGTGTGGATGGGAGGGAATAGGCTTGCGGGCAGCGCATGTCCTCCTCCTCCTCCTCCCGTCGATGCCCTGCGTTTCCTGGGGAAAGTTTCTGGGGAGAGGGAAGCCGGCAGGGACTCGGGGCAAGAGCAGAGGCAGGGGGTGCTGTCCCAGGGTCCCAAGGGCAGCCAGGAGCGCCCCCAAGCAGTGCTGTCCCCAGCAGGAAGGCTGGAGAGAGGCTTACAGCTGCGGAAAGGGCAGTGCGGAACTGCTGCAAGACGCGGCTGGGCAGGATGATGCACGACCGCTCAGAGCCGTGACCGGCAGCTGCCTGGGGAGAGGAGACGCGACCAGCACTCTGCCCCCACACATCTTCCAGCCCCTCTCAAGCAACAGCCCCAAAACAAGGCCACAAAAAGGTGCTCTTGGGGAAACCCCTTCAGGACAGCTGCGACTGGCAACAGCGGTGCCTGGCACCAAGGACTCTCAACAGCATCCGGGGCTGCATTAACAGCAGCACAGCCAGTAAGTAGTTGGAGCGGAGTGATCATCCGCCTCTGCTCGGCGCTCGTTCAACCGCAGGAAGAAAGCTGCGTCCAGTTCTGGGCTCTCTAACGCAAGAATGACACGGACCAACTGGAGCGAGTCCAGCGGGGGGCTGCCAGGACGGTCAGGGGGCTGGAGCACTTGGCCTGTGAGGAGAGGAGGGCCATTCTGAGGGAATGGGGCGTGCTGAGCCTGCAGAAGAAAAGGCTGTGCTGGGGGGACCTAACGGCAGCTCTCCAGTAGCTACGGGGAGGTCATGCGCAAGACAGAGCCAGGCTCTGCCCTGGGCTGCGTGGTTGGAGTACAGCAGACACGGGGCACAGGCTGGAAGGAGAGAGGTTCAGACTACATACGAGGAAAGCACTTTTCAGCCCGAGGACAGTCAAGCGGCAGAACAAGTCGCCCAGTGAGGCCGCGCACTCGCCAGCCTTGGGCGTTTGCCATACCGGCGCACATAAAGCCCTGAGTAGCCTCGTCTGACCTCATGGCTGACCCGCCTTGGATCAGGAGGTTGGACCAGACGACTCCAGAGGTGCCTTCCGACCTGAAGTATCCTTCGAGCCTTTGGTCCTCGGCCCTCCGTTGGGTAGACCTCCCCACCAGGGCCAGCAACAGCCTTGGGGGTGACACTGAGGGAGGGTGGGGCCGGCCGGGCGGCCGGCCTCACAGGCCTCCGCTTCCTGGGCACAGAGACGGGCAGTGTCGGGAGTTCTCCTGCCTACCCTCTGGACGGGGAGCAAGGGTTGCAGACGGCATCTCCGTGCCGCCTGGGAGACCACATGACCCATGCTGCTACGGTTGGAAGCTGCTGGGACAGTGTTTTGCCAAAGCTTCTGTGCCAGTATTTTCCCTTATTGCTCTCACGCTGCTGTTCTGTTGTTTTCTTGCTGTCTTGTCTTCTGGCCTTGCCCCTGTAACCCCTGCTGCTGCTGTTACAACAGGGTCTCATGGCTTCTCATGGCAGCTTCCCCGCCACAGAGACTGGCAGTGGCCAGAAGCAACGCTGACTGCGCTGGGCAGGGAAAGAAAGGGTTGCAGAAAACAGCTCCGCGCTGGCCGGCAGTCGTCCCTGCCAAGCAGGCGGCATGTGTGCTCGCGGCATTAGGGCTTTGCGGCATTAGGGCTTGGGCACACCTCCCCTCCCATGCTCCAAAGCCCTCCTCAGTTCGGAGCACAGCCCAGCACCACCGGGGAGGCAAGCAAGCCTCCCCCCCGCTCCCACCCCAGCCCCGCAGGCTTGGGCAGGGCACTCGAGCCTTCCCAACAACCCTCCCAAAGCAAGGGGCACTGCTGGCAGGACCCTAGCGAGGGCTGGCCGGACCCTGCCACATGCCTGGCGATGCTCAGGGAGGGGATGTGCTCAGAAGGGCCCTGGCTATGAAAGCATCGCGGACTACATCCAGGAGTCCTTGCAGCCTCACTGCACGAACCAAGGACTTCCCTGCCCTGGAGACGTGGAGGCAGCTGGGACGCATCCCAGAAGCGTACGGGGATGCCTTCAGTGGGTGTGCTTGCTCGGGTAGACTCCCCCAGCCCTCAGGGAAGAGCACAGCCTGCCCACAGAGCTCCCTTTGCCTTCCTGAGAGAGGAGCTGTGCTCAGCCATGTGCCGTGACACAGGGGCCAACCCGCCGCCAGCCGCAGCCAACTTTGGGAGGGCCATGTGTCACCCTTCTGGCCCGAGGCTGAGCCAGAAGGCTGTGCCAAGTCTGCAGCCCCACAGCCCACGCAGGGCTGAATTCCCCTCCCGCCCGCGCAGCTCCAGCGCTGCCCTGGGGAAACCTCTTCTGAGCACCACGCTCCCCGCGGGCACAGTCCCAATGGCCGTGGCCCTCCAGCCTGACCTTGCTGCTGCTCCCACAGCTCGGGCGCCTCGCAGGACGCTCAGGGCCTTGTGGAAAAGGGGCCAGGGGCCAGTGTGCTGCTGCACAGAGCGAGCTGCTCCACAGAGCGGCTTGTACTCAGGCATGGGAGCTTGCAGTGCCCGGCCCCTTCTTGTAAAGGGAGTCACAAGCAAGCCCACCAAAGGGCCCTAGGCTGACATGCCCTCTCTGCACGGGACCCCTCCAGCACTTGGGCCTTGACTTTGGCCCATCCTGACATGTTCCTGCCCCGGAAATCCTTGGGCCTCTCCGGCCAGCACTTGAAAGGAGCCTCTGTGGAAGAAAGGGCATGCCAGCAACGAGGAAATGAAAGGGCAACGTTGAAGGGACAACAAACACAACCCGTGCCATGAGCTAGGCTCTTTTGCATTTGGAGATGAGTCTGCCGGAAAATTACGGCCCACGTACAGGGTGACTCTGGGCCTGGGGCCGTGCAGGAGCACTATAAAAGCCAGCCAGCCTCCCCACTCTCTCAGCCGCCTCTCTTGCCTCCACCTCCTCGGGAAGCAGGTGAGTCTGAAGCCCTTTCTGCTGCTGCTCCTCTTCCTGCTCCTCCAGCACGTCTCAGCTGATTCCTGCTCCTCTGTGCTACGCTGGGTCTTGGGGCTGCTTGGGAGGGGGAAAGAGGCGAGGAGTTCTGGCCTGGAGAGGGGCTGGTGCTTGCCTGACGGGGTGTTCTGGGCTCTGGGCTGGGCAGGAGCCTCCTTTGCCCTGGCTGCTCTTGGCAGGGTCCTTGGCATCCAGGCAAAGCAGAAGGCCGTGCTTTGGGCTGCACAGCCTCCAGCTCCCGGCCCACCAGCTGCCTTGACTCCCTCGTGGCAGGGTCACAGGGAGTGCTCCTCTCGCGCCCCGCCCGCCCCATCCTCTGCCTGCTTCCTCCCTGCCCTCTCTTCCAGGCGCACCTCCCGCCCTCAGACATGTCCTGCTACAACCCCTGCCTGCCGCGCCAGCCCTGCGGCCCGACCCCGCTGGCCAACAGCTGCAACGAGCCCTGTGTCAGGCAGTGCCAGGACTCCACCGTTGTCATCGAGCCTTCTCCTGTGGTGGTGACCCTGCCCGGCCCCATCCTCAGCTCCTTCCCGCAGAACACCGCCGTCGGATCCACCACCTCCGCTGCCGTTGGCAGCATCCTCAGCTCCCAGGGAGTCCCCATCTCCTCCGGGGGCTTCAGCCTCTCTGGCATCGGCAGCCGCTACTGCGGCACGACGTGCCTCCCCTGCTAAAGCCGCTGGCGACGGCCCCAGAGCACCACCTCCAGCAACCCAGAAGATGATGCCGGAATGAGGACGGATCTCCTGGCCAGTGGAGGCGGGTGGGGGGCTGAGCAATCCCGGCTGCCCCTGCAAAGCAAGGCCGGAAGGGGCCAGCCGGGGCGCCCTGCCCGCATGGCCCATCACTGCCTTTCCCTTCTCCCGCTCTCTCCTTTCCCTCCCGTGTCCTTGTTGTCTTCTGCCGCCCTGGGCCACGAGGCTCCCAAAGCCCGCCTAGGTGGGAACTGCTCACCCCTCTCTCCCAAGGGGCAGCTGCAGATTCTGGGCTGACCCTCGTGCTCCCTGCACCGGGGCCTCCACTCGGAGCAAGCTCGGTTTTTCCCCTCCAGCGACTCTAATATTAAAGTCTTCTGCATGCCAGCCTGGGTCTCCACGTGGTGCTTGCCTCTGCGGGGGCTCTTCCAAGGTGGCCTGCGAGAAAGGCAGTGCTCGGGGGGAACTGGGGGGGCTTGGGGCCACTTGAGGACCCTTCACCGTTCCCAGGGGAAGCGCAGGGTGGACACACTGCAGCAGTGGCCTTTTAGGCACTCTCCCGTGGAGCTCCGGAGGCCATCCCCGGCTCCTCCAGAGCCCACAGCCATCCAGCCCTGCCTTGCCGTGCCTCTGCCCAGAAACACCCTCTCGGCCGCCGTGCACCTCCTTCGGACCGGGGAGCCTGACCGCTGCTGACCTCAAGCGAAGAGCCCCGACTGCGGCTGCGGGAGGCCCTGGGAGGGCAGCAGCCCCACGAGCTCTTGGGGCAGGGAGTTCCTCTTGCTCTTGCTCTGGACGGAGCAGTGCTGGGGGAGGAGGCTCAGACAGAAGGTGGCTCCCCAAGGACAGCAGGAGTGTGGATGGGAGGGAATAGGCTTGCGGGCAGCGCATGTCCTCCTCCTCCTCCTCCCGTCGATGCCCTGCGTTTCCTGGGGAAAGTTTCTGGGGAGAGGGAAGCCGGCAGGGACTCGGGGCAAGAGCAGAGGCAGGGGGTGCTGTCCCAGGGTCCCAAGGGCAGCCAGGAGCGCCCCCAAGCAGTGCTGTCCCCAGCAGGAAGGCTGGAGAGAGGCTTACAGCTGCGGAAAGGGCAGTGCGGAACTGCTGCAAGACGCGGCTGGGCAGGATGATGCACGACCGCTCAGAGCCGTGACCGGCAGCTGCCTGGGGAGAGGAGACGCGACCAGCACTCTGCCCCCACACATCTTCCAGCCCCTCTCAAGCAACAGCCCCAAAACAAGGCCACAAAAAGGTGCTCTTGGGGAAACCCCTTCAGGACAGCTGCAACTGGCAACAGCGGTGCCTGGCACCAAGGACTCTCAACAGCATCCGGGGCTGCATTAACAGCAGCACAGCCAGTAAGTAGTTGGAGCGGAGTGATCATCCGCCTCTGCTCAGCGCTCGTTCAACCGCAGGAAGAAAGCTGCGTCCAGTTCTGGGCTCTCTAACGCAAGAACGACACGGACCAACTGGAGCGAGTCCAGCGGGGGGCTGCCAGGACGGTCAGGGGGCTGGAGCACTTGGCCTGTGAGGAGAGGAGGGCCATTCGGAGGGAATGGGGCGTGCTGAGCCTGCAGAAGAAAAGGCTGTGCTGGGGGGACCTAACGGCAGCTCTCCAGTAGCTACGGGGAGGTCACGCGCAAGACAGAGCCAGGCTCTGCCCTGGGCTGCGTGGTTGGAGTACAGCAGACACGGGGCACAGGCTGGAAGGAGAGAGGTTCAGACTACATACGAGGAAAGCACTTTTCAGCCCGAGGACAGTCAAGCGGCAGAACAAGTCGCCCAGTGAGGCCGCGCACTCGCCAGCCTTGGGCGTTTGCCATACCGGCGCACATAAAGCCCTGAGTAGCCTCGTCTGACCTCATGGCTGACCCGCCTTGGATCCGGAGGTTGGACCAGACGACTCCAGAGGTGCCTTCCGACCTGAAGTATCCTTCGAGCCTTTGGTCCTCGGCCCTCCGTTGGGTAGACCTCCCCACCAGGGCCAGCAACAGCCTTGGGGGTGACACTGAGGGAGGGTGGGGCCGGCCGGCCGGCCGGCCTCACAGGCCTCCGCTTCCTGGGCACAGAGACGGGCAGTGTCGGGAGTTCTCCTGCCTACCCTCTGGACGGGGAGCAAGGGTTGCAGACGGCATCTCCGTGCCGCCTGGGAGACCACATGACCCATGCTGCTACGGTTGGAAGCTGCTGGGACAGTGTTTTGCCAAAGCTTCTGTGCCAGTATTTTCCCTTATTGCTCTCACGCTGCTGTTCTGTTGTTTTCTTGCTGTCTTGTCTTCTGGCCTTGCCCCTGTAACCCCTGCTGCTGCTGTTACAACAGGGTCTCATGGCTTCTCATGGCAGCTTCCCCGCCACAGAGACTGGCAGTGGCCAGAAGCAACGCTGACTGCGCTGGGCAGGGAAAGAAAGGGTTGCAGAAAACAGCTCCGCGCTGGCCGGCAGTCGTCCCTGCCAAGCAGGCGGCATGTGTGCTCGCGGCATTAGGGCTTTGCGGCATTAGGGCTTGGGCACACCTCCCCTCCCATGCTCCAAAGCCCTCCTCAGTTCGGAGCACAGCCCAGCACCACCGGGGAGGCAAGCAAGCCTCCCCCCCGCTCCCACCCCAGCCCCGCAGGCTTGGGCAGGGCACTCGAGCCTTCCCAACAACCCTCCCAAAGCAAGGGGCACTGCTGGCAGGACCCTAGCGAGGGCTGGCCCGGACCCTGCCACATGCCTGGCGATGCTCAGGGAGGGGATGTGCTCAGAAGGGCCCTGGCTATGAAAGCATCGCGGACTACATCCAGGAGTCCTTGCAGCCTCACTGCACGAACCAAGGACTTCCCTGCCCTGGAGACGTGGAGGCAGCTGGGACGCGTCCCAGAAGCGTACGGGGATGCCTTCAGTGGGTGTGCTTGCTCGGGTAGACTCCCCCAGCCCTCAGGGAAGAGCACAGCCTGCCCACAGAGCTCCCTTTGCCTTCCTGAGAGAGGAGCTGTGCTCAGCCATGTGCTGTGACACAGGGGCCAACCCGCCGCCAGCCGCAGCCAACTTTGGGAGGGCCATGTGTCACCCTTCTGGCCCGAGGCCGAGCCAGAAGGCTGTGCCAAGTCTGCAGCCCCACAGCCCACGCAGGGCTGAATTCCCCTCCCGCCCACGCAGCTCCAGCGCTGCCCTGGGGAAACCTCTTCTGAGCACCACGCTCCCCGCGGGCACAGCCCCGCCGAGCCCCTATGGCCGTGGCCCTCCAGCCTGACCTTGCTGCTGCTCCCACAGCTCAGGCACCTCGCAGGACGCTCAGGGCCTTGTGGAAAAGGGGCCAGGGGCCAGTGTGCTGCTGCACAGAGCGAGCTGCTCCACAGAGCGGCTTGTACTCAGGCATGGGAGCTTGCAGTGCCCGGCCCCTTCTTGTAAAGGGAGTCACAAGCAAGCCCACCAAAGGGCCCTAGGCTGACATGCCCTCTCTGCACGGGACCCCTCCAGCACTTGGGCCTTGACTTTGGCCCATCCTGACATGTTCCTGCCCCGGAAATCCTTGGGCCTCTCCGGCCAGCACTTGAAAGGAGCCTCTGTGGAAGAAAGGGCATGCCAGCAACGAGGAAATGAAAAGGCAACGTTGAAGGGACAACAAACACAACCTGTGCCATGAGCTAGGCTCTTTTGCATTTGGAGATGAGTCTGCCGGAAAATTACGGCCCACGTACAGGGTGACTCTGGGCCTGGGGCCGTGCAGGAGCACTATAAAAGCCAGCCAGCCTCCCCACTCTCTCAGCCGCCTCTCTTGCCTCCACCTCCTCGGGAACCAGGTGAGCCTGAAGCCCTTTCTGCTGCTGCTCCTCCTCCTGCTCCTCCAGCACGTCTCAGCTGACTCCTGCTCCTCTGTGCTACGCTGGGTCTTGGGGCTGCTTGGGAGGGGGAAAGAGGCGAGGAGTTCTGGCCTGGAGAGGGGCTGGTGCTTGCCTGAGGGGGTGTTCTGGGCTCTGGGCTGGGCAGGAGCCTCCTTTGCCCTGGCTGCTCTTGGCAGGGCCCTTGGCGTCCAGGCAAAGCAGAAGGCCGTGCTTTGGGCTGCACAGCCTCCAGCTCCCGGCCCACCAGCTGCCTTGACTCCCTCGTGGCAGGGTCACAGGGAGTGCTCCTCTCGCGCCCCGCCCGCCCCGTCCTCTGCCTGCTTCCTCCCTGCCCTCTCTTCCAGGCGCACCTCCCGCCCTCAGACATGTCCTGCTACAACCCCTGCCTGCCGCGCCAGCCCTGCGGCCCGACCCCGCTGGCCAACAGCTGCAACGAGCCCTGTGTCAGGCAGTGCCAGGACTCCACCGTTGTCATCCAGCCTTCTCCTGTGGTGGTGACCCTGCCCGGCCCCATCCTCAGCTCCTTCCCGCAGAACACCGCCGTCGGATCCACCACCTCCGCTGCCGTTGGCAGCATCCTCAGCTCCCAGGGAGTCCCCATCTCCTCCGGGGGCTTCAGCCTCTCTGGCATCGGCAGCCGCTACTGCGGCACGACGTGCCTCCCCTGCTAAAGCCGCTGGCGACGGCCCCAGAGCACCACCTCCAGCAACCCAGAAGATGATGCCGGAATGAGGACGGAGCTCCTGGCCAGCGGATGCGGGTGGGGGGGCTGAGCAATACTGGCTGCCCCTGCAAAGCAAGGCCGGAAGGGGCCAGCCGGGGCGCTCTGCCCGCATGGCCCATCACTGCCTTTCCCTTCTCCCGCTCTCTCCTTTCCCTCCCGTGTCCTTGTTGTCTTCTGCCGCCCTGGGCCACGAGGCTCCCAAAGCCCGCCTAGGTGGGAACTGCTCACCCCTCTCTCCCAAGGGGCAGCTGCAGATTCTGGGCTGACCCTCGTGCTCCCTGCACCGGGGCCTCCACTCGGAGCAAGCTCGGTTTTTCCCCTCCAGCGACTCTAATATTAAAGTCTTCTGCATGCCAGCCTGGGTCTCCACGTGGTGCTTGCCTCTGCGGGGGCTCTTCCAAGGTGGCCTGCGAGAAAGGCAGTGCTCGGGGGGAACTGGGGGGGCTTGGGGCCACTTGAGGACCCTTCACCGTTCCCAGGGGAAGCGCAGGGTGGACACACTGCAGCAGTGGCCTTTTAGGCACTCTCCCGTGGAGCTCCGGAGGCCATCCCCGGCTCCTCCAGAGCCCACAGCCATCCAGCCCTGCCTTGCCGTGCCTCTGCCCAGAAACGCCCTCTCGGCCGCCGTGCACCTCCTTCGGACCGGGGAGCCTGACCGCTGCTGACCTCAAGCGAAGAGCCCCGACTGCGGCTGCGGGAGGCCCTGGGAGGGCAGCAGCCCCACGAGCTCTTGGGGCAGGGAGTTCCTCTTGCTCTTGCTCTGGACGGAGCAGTGCTGGGGGAGGAGGCTCAGACAGAAGGTGGCTCCCCAAGGACAGCAGGAGTGTGGATGGGAGGGAATAGGCTTGCGGGCAGCGCATGTCCTCCTCCTCCTCCTCCCGTCGATGCCCTGCGTTTCCTGGGGAAAGTTTCTGGGGAGAGGGAAGCCGGCAGGGACTCGGGGCAAGAGCAGAGGCAGGGGGTGCTGTCCCAGGGTCCCAAGGGCAGCCAGGAGCGCCCCCAAGCAGTGCTGTCCCCAGCAGGAAGGCTGGAGAGAGGCTTACAGCTGCGGAAAGGGCAGTGCGGAACTGCTGCAAGACGCGGCTGGGCAGGATGATGCACGACCGCTCAGAGCCGTGACCGGCAGCTGCCTGGGGAGAGGAGACGCGACCAGCACTCTGCCCCCACACATCTTCCAGCCCCTCTCAAGCAACAGCCCCAAAACAAGGCCACAAAAAGGTGCTCTTGGGGAAACCCCTTCAGGACAGCTGCGACTGGCAACAGCGGTGCCTGGCACCAAGGACTCTCAACAGCATCCGGGGCTGCATTAACAGCAGCACAGCCAGTAAGTAGTTGGAGCGGAGTGATCATCCGCCTCTGCTCGGCGCTCGTTCAACCGCAGGAAGAAAGCTGCGTCCAGTTCTGGGCTCTCTAACGCAAGAATGACACGGACCAACTGGAGCGAGTCCAGCGGGGGGCTGCCAGGACGGTCAGGGGGCTGGAGCACTTGGCCTGTGAGGAGAGGAGGGCCATTCTGAGGGAATGGGGCGTGCTGAGCCTGCAGAAGAAAAGGCTGTGCTGGGGGGACCTAACGGCAGCTCTCCAGTAGCTACGGGGAGGTCATGCGCAAGACAGAGCCAGGCTCTGCCCTGGGCTGCGTGGTTGGAGTACAGCAGACACGGGGCACAGGCTGGAAGGAGAGAGGTTCAGACTACATACGAGGAAAGCACTTTTCAGCCCGAGGACAGTCAAGCGGCAGAACAAGTCGCCCAGTGAGGCCGCGCACTCGCCAGCCTTGGGCGTTTGCCATACCGGCGCACATAAAGCCCTGAGTAGCCTCGTCTGACCTCATGGCTGACCCGCCTTGGATCAGGAGGTTGGACCAGACGACTCCAGAGGTGCCTTCCGACCTGAAGTATCCTTCGAGCCTTTGGTCCTCGGCCCTCCGTTGGGTAGACCTCCCCACCAGGGCCAGCAACAGCCTTGGGGGTGACACTGAGGGAGGGTGGGGCCGGCCGGGCGGCCGGCCTCACAGGCCTCCGCTTCCTGGGCACAGAGACGGGCAGTGTCGGGAGTTCTCCTGCCTACCCTCTGGACGGGGAGCAAGGGTTGCAGACGGCATCTCCGTGCCGCCTGGGAGACCACATGACCCATGCTGCTACGGTTGGAAGCTGCTGGGACAGTGTTTTGCCAAAGCTTCTGTGCCAGTATTTTCCCTTATTGCTCTCACGCTGCTGTTCTGTTGTTTTCTTGCTGTCTTGTCTTCTGGCCTTGCCCCTGTAACCCCTGCTGCTGCTGTTACAACAGGGTCTCATGGCTTCTCATGGCAGCTTCCCCGCCACAGAGACTGGCAGTGGCCAGAAGCAACGCTGACTGCGCTGGGCAGGGAAAGAAAGGGTTGCAGAAAACAGCTCCGCGCTGGCCGGCAGTCGTCCCTGCCAAGCAGGCGGCATGTGTGCTCGCGGCATTAGGGCTTTGCGGCATTAGGGCTTGGGCACACCTCCCCTCCCATGCTCCAAAGCCCTCCTCAGTTCGGAGCACAGCCCAGCACCACCGGGGAGGCAAGCAAGCCTCCCCCCCGCTCCCACCCCAGCCCCGCAGGCTTGGGCAGGGCACTCGAGCCTTCCCAACAACCCTCCCAAAGCAAGGGGCACTGCTGGCAGGACCCTAGCGAGGGCTGGCCGGACCCTGCCACATGCCTGGCGATGCTCAGGGAGGGGATGTGCTCAGAAGGGCCCTGGCTATGAAAGCATCGCGGACTACATCCAGGAGTCCTTGCAGCCTCACTGCACGAACCAAGGACTTCCCTGCCCTGGAGACGTGGAGGCAGCTGGGACGCATCCCAGAAGCGTACGGGGATGCCTTCAGTGGGTGTGCTTGCTCGGGTAGACTCCCCCAGCCCTCAGGGAAGAGCACAGCCTGCCCACAGAGCTCCCTTTGCCTTCCTGAGAGAGGAGCTGTGCTCAGCCATGTGCCGTGACACAGGGGCCAACCCGCCGCCAGCCGCAGCCAACTTTGGGAGGGCCATGTGTCACCCTTCTGGCCCGAGGCTGAGCCAGAAGGCTGTGCCAAGTCTGCAGCCCCACAGCCCACGCAGGGCTGAATTCCCCTCCCGCCCGCGCAGCTCCAGCGCTGCCCTGGGGAAACCTCTTCTGAGCACCACGCTCCCCGCGGGCACAGTCCCAATGGCCGTGGCCCTCCAGCCTGACCTTGCTGCTGCTCCCACAGCTCGGGCGCCTCGCAGGACGCTCAGGGCCTTGTGGAAAAGGGGCCAGGGGCCAGTGTGCTGCTGCACAGAGCGAGCTGCTCCACAGAGCGGCTTGTACTCAGGCATGGGAGCTTGCAGTGCCCGGCCCCTTCTTGTAAAGGGAGTCACAAGCAAGCCCACCAAAGGGCCCTAGGCTGACATGCCCTCTCTGCACGGGACCCCTCCAGCACTTGGGCCTTGACTTTGGCCCATCCTGACATGTTCCTGCCCCGGAAATCCTTGGGCCTCTCCGGCCAGCACTTGAAAGGAGCCTCTGTGGAAGAAAGGGCATGCCAGCAACGAGGAAATGAAAGGGCAACGTTGAAGGGACAACAAACACAACCCGTGCCATGAGCTAGGCTCTTTTGCATTTGGAGATGAGTCTGCCGGAAAATTACGGCCCACGTACAGGGTGACTCTGGGCCTGGGGCCGTGCAGGAGCACTATAAAAGCCAGCCAGCCTCCCCACTCTCTCAGCCGCCTCTCTTGCCTCCACCTCCTCGGGAAGCAGGTGAGTCTGAAGCCCTTTCTGCTGCTGCTCCTCTTCCTGCTCCTCCAGCACGTCTCAGCTGATTCCTGCTCCTCTGTGCTACGCTGGGTCTTGGGGCTGCTTGGGAGGGGGAAAGAGGCGAGGAGTTCTGGCCTGGAGAGGGGCTGGTGCTTGCCTGACGGGGTGTTCTGGGCTCTGGGCTGGGCAGGAGCCTCCTTTGCCCTGGCTGCTCTTGGCAGGGTCCTTGGCATCCAGGCAAAGCAGAAGGCCGTGCTTTGGGCTGCACAGCCTCCAGCTCCCGGCCCACCAGCTGCCTTGACTCCCTCGTGGCAGGGTCACAGGGAGTGCTCCTCTCGCGCCCCGCCCGCCCCATCCTCTGCCTGCTTCCTCCCTGCCCTCTCTTCCAGGCGCACCTCCCGCCCTCAGACATGTCCTGCTACAACCCCTGCCTGCCGCGCCAGCCCTGCGGCCCGACCCCGCTGGCCAACAGCTGCAACGAGCCCTGTGTCAGGCAGTGCCAGGACTCCACCGTTGTCATCGAGCCTTCTCCTGTGGTGGTGACCCTGCCCGGCCCCATCCTCAGCTCCTTCCCGCAGAACACCGCCGTCGGATCCACCACCTCCGCTGCCGTTGGCAGCATCCTCAGCTCCCAGGGAGTCCCCATCTCCTCCGGGGGCTTCAGCCTCTCTGGCATCGGCAGCCGCTACTGCGGCACGACGTGCCTCCCCTGCTAAAGCCGCTGGCGACGGCCCCAGAGCACCACCTCCAGCAACCCAGAAGATGATGCCGGAATGAGGACGGATCTCCTGGCCAGTGGAGGCGGGTGGGGGGCTGAGCAATCCCGGCTGCCCCTGCAAAGCAAGGCCGGAAGGGGCCAGCCGGGGCGCCCTGCCCGCATGGCCCATCACTGCCTTTCCCTTCTCCCGCTCTCTCCTTTCCCTCCCGTGTCCTTGTTGTCTTCTGCCGCCCTGGGCCACGAGGCTCCCAAAGCCCGCCTAGGTGGGAACTGCTCACCCCTCTCTCCCAAGGGGCAGCTGCAGATTCTGGGCTGACCCTCGTGCTCCCTGCACCGGGGCCTCCACTCGGAGCAAGCTCGGTTTTTCCCCTCCAGCGACTCTAATATTAAAGTCTTCTGCATGCCAGCCTGGGTCTCCACGTGGTGCTTGCCTCTGCGGGGGCTCTTCCAAGGTGGCCTGCGAGAAAGGCAGTGCTCGGGGGGAACTGGGGGGGCTTGGGGCCACTTGAGGACCCTTCACCGTTCCCAGGGGAAGCGCAGGGTGGACACACTGCAGCAGTGGCCTTTTAGGCACTCTCCCGTGGAGCTCCGGAGGCCATCCCCGGCTCCTCCAGAGCCCACAGCCATCCAGCCCTGCCTTGCCGTGCCTCTGCCCAGAAACACCCTCTCGGCCGCCGTGCACCTCCTTCGGACCGGGGAGCCTGACCGCTGCTGACCTCAAGCGAAGAGCCCCGACTGCGGCTGCGGGAGGCCCTGGGAGGGCAGCAGCCCCACGAGCTCTTGGGGCAGGGAGTTCCTCTTGCTCTTGCTCTGGACGGAGCAGTGCTGGGGGAGGAGGCTCAGACAGAAGGTGGCTCCCCAAGGACAGCAGGAGTGTGGATGGGAGGGAATAGGCTTGCGGGCAGCGCATGTCCTCCTCCTCCTCCTCCCGTCGATGCCCTGCGTTTCCTGGGGAAAGTTTCTGGGGAGAGGGAAGCCGGCAGGGACTCGGGGCAAGAGCAGAGGCAGGGGGTGCTGTCCCAGGGTCCCAAGGGCAGCCAGGAGCGCCCCCAAGCAGTGCTGTCCCCAGCAGGAAGGCTGGAGAGAGGCTTACAGCTGCGGAAAGGGCAGTGCGGAACTGCTGCAAGACGCGGCTGGGCAGGATGATGCACGACCGCTCAGAGCCGTGACCGGCAGCTGCCTGGGGAGAGGAGACGCGACCAGCACTCTGCCCCCACACATCTTCCAGCCCCTCTCAAGCAACAGCCCCAAAACAAGGCCACAAAAAGGTGCTCTTGGGGAAACCCCTTCAGGACAGCTGCAACTGGCAACAGCGGTGCCTGGCACCAAGGACTCTCAACAGCATCCGGGGCTGCATTAACAGCAGCACAGCCAGTAAGTAGTTGGAGCGGAGTGATCATCCGCCTCTGCTCAGCGCTCGTTCAACCGCAGGAAGAAAGCTGCGTCCAGTTCTGGGCTCTCTAACGCAAGAACGACACGGACCAACTGGAGCGAGTCCAGCGGGGGGCTGCCAGGACGGTCAGGGGGCTGGAGCACTTGGCCTGTGAGGAGAGGAGGGCCATTCGGAGGGAATGGGGCGTGCTGAGCCTGCAGAAGAAAAGGCTGTGCTGGGGGGACCTAACGGCAGCTCTCCAGTAGCTACGGGGAGGTCACGCGCAAGACAGAGCCAGGCTCTGCCCTGGGCTGCGTGGTTGGAGTACAGCAGACACGGGGCACAGGCTGGAAGGAGAGAGGTTCAGACTACATACGAGGAAAGCACTTTTCAGCCCGAGGACAGTCAAGCGGCAGAACAAGTCGCCCAGTGAGGCCGCGCACTCGCCAGCCTTGGGCGTTTGCCATACCGGCGCACATAAAGCCCTGAGTAGCCTCGTCTGACCTCATGGCTGACCCACCTTGGATCCGGAGGTTGGACCAGACGACTCCAGAGGTGCCTTCCGACCTGAAGTATCCTTCGAGCCTTTGGTCCTCGGCCCTCCGTTGGGTAGACCTCCCCACCAGGGCCAGCAACAGCCTTGGGGGTGACACTGAGGGAGGGTGGGGCCGGCCGGGCGGCCGGCCTCACAGGCCTCCGCTTCCTGGGCACAGAGACGGGCAGTGTCGGGAGTTCTCCTGCCTACCCTCTGGACGGGGAGCAAGGGTTGCAGACGGCATCTCCGTGCCGCCTGGGAGACCACATGACCCATGCTGCTACGGTTGGAAGCTGCTGGGACAGTGTTTTGCCAAAGCTTCTGTGCCAGTATTTTCCCTTATTGCTCTCACGCTGCTGTTCTGTTGTTTTCTTGCTGTCTTGTCTTCTGGCCTTGCCCCTGTAACCCCTGCTGCTGCTGTTACAACAGGGTCTCATGGCTTCTCATGGCAGCTTCCCCGCCACAGAGACTGGCAGTGGCCAGAAGCAACGCTGACTGCGCTGGGCAGGGAAAGAAAGGGTTGCAGAAAACAGCTCCGCGCTGGCCGGCAGTCGTCCCTGCCAAGCAGGCGGCATGTGTGCTCGCGGCATTAGGGCTTTGCGGCATTAGGGCTTGGGCACACCTCCCCTCCCATGCTCCAAAGCCCTCCTCAGTTCGGAGCACAGCCCAGCACCACCGGGGAGGCAAGCAAGCCTCCCCCCCGCTCCCACCCCAGCCCCGCAGGCTTGGGCAGGGCACTCGAGCCTTCCCAACAACCCTCCCAAAGCAAGGGGCACTGCTGGCAGGACCCTAGCGAGGGCTGGCCGGACCCTGCCACATGCCTGGCGATGCTCAGGGAGGGGATGTGCTCAGAAGGGCCCTGGCTATGAAAGCATCGCGGACTACATCCAGGAGTCCTTGCAGCCTCACTGCACGAACCAAGGACTTCCCTGCCCTGGAGACGTGGAGGCAGCTGGGACGCATCCCAGAAGCGTACGGGGATGCCTTCAGTGGGTGTGCTTGCTCGGGTAGACTCCCCCAGCCCTCAGGGAAGAGCACAGCCTGCCCACAGAGCTCCCTTTGCCTTCCTGAGAGAGGAGCTGTGCTCAGCCATGTGCCGTGACACAGGGGCCAACCCGCCGCCAGCCGCAGCCAACTTTGGGAGGGCCATGTGTCACCCTTCTGGCCCGAGGCTGAGCCAGAAGGCTGTGCCAAGTCTGCAGCCCCACAGCCCACGCAGGGCTGAATTCCCCTCCCGCCCGCGCAGCTCCAGCGCTGCCCTGGGGAAACCTCTTCTGAGCACCACGCTCCCCGCGGGCACAGTCCCAATGGCCGTGGCCCTCCAGCCTGACCTTGCTGCTGCTCCCACAGCTCGGGCGCCTCGCAGGACGCTCAGGGCCTTGTGGAAAAGGGGCCAGGGGCCAGTGTGCTGCTGCACAGAGCGAGCTGCTCCACAGAGCGGCTTGTACTCAGGCATGGGAGCTTGCAGTGCCCGGCCCCTTCTTGTAAAGGGAGTCACAAGCAAGCCCACCAAAGGGCCCTAGGCTGACATGCCCTCTCTGCACGGGACCCCTCCAGCACTTGGGCCTTGACTTTGGCCCATCCTGACATGTTCCTGCCCCGGAAATCCTTGGGCCTCTCCGGCCAGCACTTGAAAGGAGCCTCTGTGGAAGAAAGGGCATGCCAGCAACGAGGAAATGAAAGGGCAACGTTGAAGGGACAACAAACACAACCTGTGCCATGAGCTAGGCTCTTTTGCATTTGGAGATGAGTCTGCCGGAAAATTACGGCCCACGTACAGGGTGACTCTGGGCCTGGGGCCGTGCAGGAGCACTATAAAAGCCAGCCAGCCTCCCCACTCTCTCAGCCGCCTCTCTTGCCTCCACCTCCTCGGGAACCAGGTGAGTCTGAAGCCCTTTCTGCTGCTGCTCCTCCTCCTGCTCCTCCAGCACGTCTCAGCTGATTCCTGCTCCTCTGTGCTACGCTGGGTCTTGGGGCTGCTTGGGAGGGGGAAAGAGGCGAGGAGTTCTGGCCTGGAGAGGGGCTGGTGCTTGCCTGAGGGGGTGTTCTGGGCTCTGGGCTGGGCAGGAGCCTCCTTTGCCCTGGCTGCTCTTGGCAGGGTCCTTGGCATCCAGGCAAAGCAGAAGGCCGTGCTTTGGGCTGCACAGCCTCCAGCTCCCGGCCCACCAGCTGCCTTGACTCCCTCGTGGCAGGGTCACAGGGAGTGCTCCTCTCGCGCCCCGCCCGCCCCATCCTCTGCCTGCTTCCTCCCTGCCCTCTCTTCCAGGCGCACCTCCCGCCCTCAGACATGTCCTGCTACAACCCCTGCCTGCCGCGCCAGCCCTGCGGCCCGACCCCGCTGGCCAACAGCTGCAACGAGCCCTGTGTCAGGCAGTGCCAGGACTCCACCGTTGTCATCCAGCCTTCTCCTGTGGTGGTGACCCTGCCCGGCCCCATCCTCAGCTCCTTCCCGCAGAACACCGCCGTCGGATCCACCACCTCCGCTGCCGTTGGCAGCATCCTCAGCTCCCAGGGAGTCCCCATCTCCTCCGGGGGCTTCAGCCTCTCTGGCATCGGCAGCCGCTACTGCGGCACGACGTGCCTCCCCTGCTAAAGCCGCTGGCGACGGCCCCAGAGCACCACCTCCAGCAACCCAGAAGATGATGCCGGAATGAGGACGGATCTCCTGGCCAGTGGAGGCGGGTGGGGGGCTGAGCAATCCCGGCTGCCCCTGCAAAGCAAGGCCGGAAGGGGCCAGCCGGGGCGCCCTGCCCGCATGGCCCATCACTGCCTTTCCCTTCTCCCGCTCTCTCCTTTCCCTCCCGTGTCCTTGTTGTCTTCTGCCGCCCTGGGCCACGAGGCTCCCAAAGCCCGCCTAGGTGGGAACTGCTCACCCCTCTCTCCCAAGGGGCAGCTGCAGATTCTGGGCTGACCCTCGTGCTCCCTGCACCGGGGCCTCCACTCGGAGCAAGCTCGGTTTTTCCCCTCCAGCGACTCTAATATTAAAGTCTTCTGCATGCCAGCCTGGGTCTCCACGTGGTGCTTGCCTCTGCGGGGGCTCTTCCAAGGTGGCCTGCGAGAAAGGCAGTGCTCGGGGGGAACTGGGGGGGCTTGGGGCCACTTGAGGACCCTTCACCGTTCCCAGGGGAAGCGCAGGGTGGACACACTGCAGCAGTGGCCTTTTAGGCACTCTCCCGTGGAGCTCCGGAGGCCATCCCCGGCTCCTCCAGAGCCCACAGCCATCCAGCCCTGCCTTGCCGTGCCTCTGCCCAGAAACACCCTCTCGGCCGCCGTGCACCTCCTTCGGACCGGGGAGCCTGACCGCTGCTGACCTCAAGCGAAGAGCCCCGACTGCGGCTGCGGGAGGCCCTGGGAGGGCAGCAGCCCCACGAGCTCTTGGGGCAGGGAGTTCCTCTTGCTCTTGCTCTGGACGGAGCAGTGCTGGGGGAGGAGGCTCAGACAGAAGGTGGCTCCCCAAGGACAGCAGGAGTGTGGATGGGAGGGAATAGGCTTGCGGGCAGCGCATGTCCTCCTCCTCCTCCTCCCGTCGATGCCCTGCGTTTCCTGGGGAAAGTTTCTGGGGAGAGGGAAGCCGGCAGGGACTCGGGGCAAGAGCAGAGGCAGGGGGTGCTGTCCCAGGGTCCCAAGGGCAGCCAGGAGCGCCCCCAAGCAGTGCTGTCCCCAGCAGGAAGGCTGGAGAGAGGCTTACAGCTGCGGAAAGGGCAGTGCGGAACTGCTGCAAGACGCGGCTGGGCAGGATGATGCACGACCGCTCAGAGCCGTGACCGGCAGCTGCCTGGGGAGAGGAGACGCGACCAGCACTCTGCCCCCACACATCTTCCAGCCCCTCTCAAGCAACAGCCCCAAAACAAGGCCACAAAAAGGTGCTCTTGGGGAAACCCCTTCAGGACAGCTGCAACTGGCAACAGCGGTGCCTGGCACCAAGGACTCTCAACAGCATCCGGGGCTGCATTAACAGCAGCACAGCCAGTAAGTAGTTGGAGCGGAGTGATCATCCGCCTCTGCTCAGCGCTCGTTCAACCGCAGGAAGAAAGCTGCGTCCAGTTCTGGGCTCTCTAACGCAAGAACGACACGGACCAACTGGAGCGAGTCCAGCGGGGGGCTGCCAGGACGGTCAGGGGGCTGGAGCACTTGGCCTGTGAGGAGAGGAGGGCCATTCGGAGGGAATGGGGCGTGCTGAGCCTGCAGAAGAAAAGGCTGTGCTGGGGGGACCTAACGGCAGCTCTCCAGTAGCTACGGGGAGGTCACGCGCAAGACAGAGCCAGGCTCTGCCCTGGGCTGCGTGGTTGGAGTACAGCAGACACGGGGCACAGGCTGGAAGGAGAGAGGTTCAGACTACATACGAGGAAAGCACTTTTCAGCCCGAGGACAGTCAAGCGGCAGAACAAGTCGCCCAGTGAGGCCGCGCACTCGCCAGCCTTGGGCGTTTGCCATACCGGCGCACATAAAGCCCTGAGTAGCCTCGTCTGACCTCATGGCTGACCCGCCTTGGATCCGGAGGTTGGACCAGACGACTCCAGAGGTGCCTTCCGACCTGAAGTATCCTTCGAGCCTTTGGTCCTCGGCCCTCCGTTGGGTAGACCTCCCCACCAGGGCCAGCAACAGCCTTGGGGGTGACACTGAGGGAGGGTGGGGCCGGCCGGGCGGCCGGCCTCACAGGCCTCCGCTTCCTGGGCACAGAGACGGGCAGTGTCGGGAGTTCTCCTGCCTACCCTCTGGACGGGGAGCAAGGGTTGCAGACGGCATCTCCGTGCCGCCTGGGAGACCACATGACCCATGCTGCTACGGTTGGAAGCTGCTGGGACAGTGTTTTGCCAAAGCTTCTGTGCCAGTATTTTCCCTTATTGCTCTCACGCTGCTGTTCTGTTGTTTTCTTGCTGTCTTGTCTTCTGGCCTTGCCCCTGTAACCCCTGCTGCTGCTGTTACAACAGGGTCTCATGGCTTCTCATGGCAGCTTCCCCGCCACAGAGACTGGCAGTGGCCAGAAGCAACGCTGACTGCGCTGGGCAGGGAAAGAAAGGGTTGCAGAAAACAGCTCCGCGCTGGCCGGCAGTCGTCCCTGCCAAGCAGGCGGCATGTGTGCTCGCGGCATTAGGGCTTTGCGGCATTAGGGCTTGGGCACACCTCCCCTCCCATGCTCCAAAGCCCTCCTCAGTTCGGAGCACAGCCCAGCACCACCGGGGAGGCAAGCAAGCCTCCCCCCCGCTCCCACCCCAGCCCCGCAGGCTTGGGCAGGGCACTCGAGCCTTCCCAACAACCCTCCCAAAGCAAGGGGCACTGCTGGCAGGACCCTAGCGAGGGCTGGCCGGACCCTGCCACATGCCTGGCGATGCTCAGGGAGGGGATGTGCTCAGAAGGGCCCTGGCTATGAAAGCATCGCGGACTACATCCAGGAGTCCTTGCAGCCTCACTGCACGAACCAAGGACTTCCCTGCCCTGGAGACGTGGAGGCAGCTGGGACGCATCCCAGAAGCGTACGGGGATGCCTTCAGTGGGTGTGCTTGCTCGGGTAGACTCCCCCAGCCCTCAGGGAAGAGCACAGCCTGCCCACAGAGCTCCCTTTGCCTTCCTGAGAGAGGAGCTGTGCTCAGCCATGTGCCGTGACACAGGGGCCAACCCGCCGCCAGCCGCAGCCAACTTTGGGAGGGCCATGTGTCACCCTTCTGGCCCGAGGCTGAGCCAGAAGGCTGTGCCAAGTCTGCAGCCCCACAGCCCACGCAGGGCTGAATTCCCCTCCCGCCCGCGCAGCTCCAGCGCTGCCCTGGGGAAACCTCTTCTGAGCACCACGCTCCCCGCGGGCACAGTCCCAATGGCCGTGGCCCTCCAGCCTGACCTTGCTGCTGCTCCCACAGCTCGGGCGCCTCGCAGGACGCTCAGGGCCTTGTGGAAAAGGGGCCAGGGGCCAGTGTGCTGCTGCACAGAGCGAGCTGCTCCACAGAGCGGCTTGTACTCAGGCATGGGAGCTTGCAGTGCCCGGCCCCTTCTTGTAAAGGGAGTCACAAGCAAGCCCACCAAAGGGCCCTAGGCTGACATGCCCTCTCTGCACGGGACCCCTCCAGCACTTGGGCCTTGACTTTGGCCCATCCTGACATGTTCCTGCCCCGGAAATCCTTGGGCCTCTCCGGCCAGCACTTGAAAGGAGCCTCTGTGGAAGAAAGGGCATGCCAGCAACGAGGAAATGAAAGGGCAACGTTGAAGGGACAACAAACACAACCCGTGCCATGAGCTAGGCTCTTTTGCATTTGGAGATGAGTCTGCCGGAAAATTACGGCCCACGTACAGGGTGACTCTGGGCCTGGGGCCGTGCAGGAGCACTATAAAAGCCAGCCAGCCTCCCCACTCTCTCAGCCGCCTCTCTTGCCTCCACCTCCTCGGGAACCAGGTGAGTCTGAAGCCCTTTCTGCTGCTGCTCCTCCTCCTGCTCCTCCAGCACGTCTCAGCTGATTCCTGCTCCTCTGTGCTACGCTGGGTCTTGGGGCTGCTTGGGAGGGGGAAAGAGGCGAGGAGTTCTGGCCTGGAGAGGGGCTGGTGCTTGCCTGAGGGGGTGTTCTGGGCTCTGGGCTGGGCAGGAGCCTCCTTTGCCCTGGCTGCTCTTGGCAGGGTCCTTGGCATCCAGGCAAAGCAGAAGGCCGTGCTTTGGGCTGCACAGCCTCCAGCTCCCGGCCCACCAGCTGCCTTGACTCCCTCGTGGCAGGGTCACAGGGAGTGCTCCTCTCGCGCCCCGCCCGCCCCATCCTCTGCCTGCTTCCTCCCTGCCCTCTCTTCCAGGCGCACCTCCCGCCCTCAGACATGTCCTGCTACAACCCCTGCCTGCCGCGCCAGCCCTGCGGCCCGACCCCGCTGGCCAACAGCTGCAACGAGCCCTGTGTCAGGCAGTGCCAGGACTCCACCGTTGTCATCGAGCCTTCTCCTGTGGTGGTGACCCTGCCCGGCCCCATCCTCAGCTCCTTCCCGCAGAACACCGCCGTCGGATCCACCACCTCCGCTGCCGTTGGCAGCATCCTCAGCTCCCAGGGAGTCCCCATCTCCTCCGGGGGCTTCAGCCTCTCTGGCATCGGCAGCCGCTACTGCGGCACGACGTGCCTCCCCTGCTAAAGCCGCTGGCGACGGCCCCAGAGCACCACCTCCAGCAACCCAGAAGATGATGCCGGAATGAGGACGGATCTCCTGGCCAGTGGAGGCGGGTGGGGGGCTGAGCAATCCCGGCTGCCCCTGCAAAGCAAGGCCGGAAGGGGCCAGCCGGGGCGCCCTGCCCGCATGGCCCATCACTGCCTTTCCCTTCTCCCGCTCTCTCCTTTCCCTCCCGTGTCCTTGTTGTCTTCTGCCGCCCTGGGCCACGAGGCTCCCAAAGCCCGCCTAGGTGGGAACTGCTCACCCCTCTCTCCCAAGGGGCAGCTGCAGATTCTGGGCTGACCCTCGTGCTCCCTGCACCGGGGCCTCCACTCGGAGCAAGCTCGGTTTTTCCCCTCCAGCGACTCTAATATTAAAGTCTTCTGCATGCCAGCCTGGGTCTCCACGTGGTGCTTGCCTCTGCGGGGGCTCTTCCAAGGTGGCCTGCGAGAAAGGCAGTGCTCGGGGGGAACTGGGGGGGCTTGGGGCCACTTGAGGACCCTTCACCGTTCCCAGGGGAAGCGCAGGGTGGACACACTGCAGCAGTGGCCTTTTAGGCACTCTCCCGTGGAGCTCCGGAGGCCATCCCCGGCTCCTCCAGAGCCCACAGCCATCCAGCCCTGCCTTGCCGTGCCTCTGCCCAGAAACACCCTCTCGGCCGCCGTGCACCTCCTTCGGACCGGGGAGCCTGACCGCTGCTGACCTCAAGCGAAGAGCCCCGACTGCGGCTGCGGGAGGCCCTGGGAGGGCAGCAGCCCCACGAGCTCTTGGGGCAGGGAGTTCCTCTTGCTCTTGCTCTGGACGGAGCAGTGCTGGGGGAGGAGGCTCAGACAGAAGGTGGCTCCCCAAGGACAGCAGGAGTGTGGATGGGAGGGAATAGGCTTGCGGGCAGCGCATGTCCTCCTCCTCCTCCTCCCGTCGATGCCCTGCGTTTCCTGGGGAAAGTTTCTGGGGAGAGGGAAGCCGGCAGGGACTCGGGGCAAGAGCAGAGGCAGGGGGTGCTGTCCCAGGGTCCCAAGGGCAGCCAGGAGCGCCCCCAAGCAGTGCTGTCCCCAGCAGGAAGGCTGGAGAGAGGCTTACAGCTGCGGAAAGGGCAGTGCGGAACTGCTGCAAGACGCGGCTGGGCAGGATGATGCACGACCGCTCAGAGCCGTGACCGGCAGCTGCCTGGGGAGAGGAGACGCGACCAGCACTCTGCCCCCACACATCTTCCAGCCCCTCTCAAGCAACAGCCCCAAAACAAGGCCACAAAAAGGTGCTCTTGGGGAAACCCCTTCAGGACAGCTGCAACTGGCAACAGCGGTGCCTGGCACCAAGGACTCTCAACAGCATCCGGGGCTGCATTAACAGCAGCACAGCCAGTAAGTAGTTGGAGCGGAGTGATCATCCGCCTCTGCTCAGCGCTCGTTCAACCGCAGGAAGAAAGCTGCGTCCAGTTCTGGGCTCTCTAACGCAAGAACGACACGGACCAACTGGAGCGAGTCCAGCGGGGGGCTGCCAGGACGGTCAGGGGGCTGGAGCACTTGGCCTGTGAGGAGAGGAGGGCCATTCGGAGGGAATGGGGCGTGCTGAGCCTGCAGAAGAAAAGGCTGTGCTGGGGGGACCTAACGGCAGCTCTCCAGTAGCTACGGGGAGGTCACGCGCAAGACAGAGCCAGGCTCTGCCCTGGGCTGCGTGGTTGGAGTACAGCAGACACGGGGCACAGGCTGGAAGGAGAGAGGTTCAGACTACATACGAGGAAAGCACTTTTCAGCCCGAGGACAGTCAAGCGGCAGAACAAGTCGCCCAGTGAGGCCGCGCACTCGCCAGCCTTGGGCGTTTGCCATACCGGCGCACATAAAGCCCTGAGTAGCCTCGTCTGACCTCATGGCTGACCCACCTTGGATCCGGAGGTTGGACCAGACGACTCCAGAGGTGCCTTCCGACCTGAAGTATCCTTCGAGCCTTTGGTCCTCGGCCCTCCGTTGGGTAGACCTCCCCACCAGGGCCAGCAACAGCCTTGGGGGTGACACTGAGGGAGGGTGGGGCCGGCCGGGCGGCCGGCCTCACAGGCCTCCGCTTCCTGGGCACAGAGACGGGCAGTGTCGGGAGTTCTCCTGCCTACCCTCTGGACGGGGAGCAAGGGTTGCAGACGGCATCTCCGTGCCGCCTGGGAGACCACATGACCCATGCTGCTACGGTTGGAAGCTGCTGGGACAGTGTTTTGCCAAAGCTTCTGTGCCAGTATTTTCCCTTATTGCTCTCACGCTGCTGTTCTGTTGTTTTCTTGCTGTCTTGTCTTCTGGCCTTGCCCCTGTAACCCCTGCTGCTGCTGTTACAACAGGGTCTCATGGCTTCTCATGGCAGCTTCCCCGCCACAGAGACTGGCAGTGGCCAGAAGCAACGCTGACTGCGCTGGGCAGGGAAAGAAAGGGTTGCAGAAAACAGCTCCGCGCTGGCCGGCAGTCGTCCCTGCCAAGCAGGCGGCATGTGTGCTCGCGGCATTAGGGCTTTGCGGCATTAGGGCTTGGGCACACCTCCCCTCCCATGCTCCAAAGCCCTCCTCAGTTCGGAGCACAGCCCAGCACCACCGGGGAGGCAAGCAAGCCTCCCCCCCGCTCCCACCCCAGCCCCGCAGGCTTGGGCAGGGCACTCGAGCCTTCCCAACAACCCTCCCAAAGCAAGGGGCACTGCTGGCAGGACCCTAGCGAGGGCTGGCCGGACCCTGCCACATGCCTGGCGATGCTCAGGGAGGGGATGTGCTCAGAAGGGCCCTGGCTATGAAAGCATCGCGGACTACATCCAGGAGTCCTTGCAGCCTCACTGCACGAACCAAGGACTTCCCTGCCCTGGAGACGTGGAGGCAGCTGGGACGCATCCCAGAAGCGTACGGGGATGCCTTCAGTGGGTGTGCTTGCTCGGGTAGACTCCCCCAGCCCTCAGGGAAGAGCACAGCCTGCCCACAGAGCTCCCTTTGCCTTCCTGAGAGAGGAGCTGTGCTCAGCCATGTGCCGTGACACAGGGGCCAACCCGCCGCCAGCCGCAGCCAACTTTGGGAGGGCCATGTGTCACCCTTCTGGCCCGAGGCTGAGCCAGAAGGCTGTGCCAAGTCTGCAGCCCCACAGCCCACGCAGGGCTGAATTCCCCTCCCGCCCGCGCAGCTCCAGCGCTGCCCTGGGGAAACCTCTTCTGAGCACCACGCTCCCCGCGGGCACAGTCCCAATGGCCGTGGCCCTCCAGCCTGACCTTGCTGCTGCTCCCACAGCTCGGGCGCCTCGCAGGACGCTCAGGGCCTTGTGGAAAAGGGGCCAGGGGCCAGTGTGCTGCTGCACAGAGCGAGCTGCTCCACAGAGCGGCTTGTACTCAGGCATGGGAGCTTGCAGTGCCCGGCCCCTTCTTGTAAAGGGAGTCACAAGCAAGCCCACCAAAGGGCCCTAGGCTGACATGCCCTCTCTGCACGGGACCCCTCCAGCACTTGGGCCTTGACTTTGGCCCATCCTGACATGTTCCTGCCCCGGAAATCCTTGGGCCTCTCCGGCCAGCACTTGAAAGGAGCCTCTGTGGAAGAAAGGGCATGCCAGCAACGAGGAAATGAAAGGGCAACGTTGAAGGGACAACAAACACAACCTGTGCCATGAGCTAGGCTCTTTTGCATTTGGAGATGAGTCTGCCGGAAAATTACGGCCCACGTACAGGGTGACTCTGGGCCTGGGGCCGTGCAGGAGCACTATAAAAGCCAGCCAGCCTCCCCACTCTCTCAGCCGCCTCTCTTGCCTCCACCTCCTCGGGAACCAGGTGAGTCTGAAGCCCTTTCTGCTGCTGCTCCTCCTCCTGCTCCTCCAGCACGTCTCAGCTGATTCCTGCTCCTCTGTGCTACGCTGGGTCTTGGGGCTGCTTGGGAGGGGGAAAGAGGCGAGGAGTTCTGGCCTGGAGAGGGGCTGGTGCTTGCCTGAGGGGGTGTTCTGGGCTCTGGGCTGGGCAGGAGCCTCCTTTGCCCTGGCTGCTCTTGGCAGGGTCCTTGGCATCCAGGCAAAGCAGAAGGCCGTGCTTTGGGCTGCACAGCCTCCAGCTCCCGGCCCACCAGCTGCCTTGACTCCCTCGTGGCAGGGTCACAGGGAGTGCTCCTCTCGCGCCCCGCCCGCCCCATCCTCTGCCTGCTTCCTCCCTGCCCTCTCTTCCAGGCGCACCTCCCGCCCTCAGACATGTCCTGCTACAACCCCTGCCTGCCGCGCCAGCCCTGCGGCCCGACCCCGCTGGCCAACAGCTGCAACGAGCCCTGTGTCAGGCAGTGCCAGGACTCCACCGTTGTCATCCAGCCTTCTCCTGTGGTGGTGACCCTGCCCGGCCCCATCCTCAGCTCCTTCCCGCAGAACACCGCCGTCGGATCCACCACCTCCGCTGCCGTTGGCAGCATCCTCAGCTCCCAGGGAGTCCCCATCTCCTCCGGGGGCTTCAGCCTCTCTGGCATCGGCAGCCGCTACTGCGGCACGACGTGCCTCCCCTGCTAAAGCCGCTGGCGACGGCCCCAGAGCACCACCTCCAGCAACCCAGAAGATGATGCCGGAATGAGGACGGATCTCCTGGCCAGTGGAGGCGGGTGGGGGGCTGAGCAATCCCGGCTGCCCCTGCAAAGCAAGGCCGGAAGGGGCCAGCCGGGGCGCCCTGCCCGCATGGCCCATCACTGCCTTTCCCTTCTCCCGCTCTCTCCTTTCCCTCCCGTGTCCTTGTTGTCTTCTGCCGCCCTGGGCCACGAGGCTCCCAAAGCCCGCCTAGGTGGGAACTGCTCACCCCTCTCTCCCAAGGGGCAGCTGCAGATTCTGGGCTGACCCTCGTGCTCCCTGCACCGGGGCCTCCACTCGGAGCAAGCTCGGTTTTTCCCCTCCAGCGACTCTAATATTAAAGTCTTCTGCATGCCAGCCTGGGTCTCCACGTGGTGCTTGCCTCTGCGGGGGCTCTTCCAAGGTGGCCTGCGAGAAAGGCAGTGCTCGGGGGGAACTGGGGGGGCTTGGGGCCACTTGAGGACCCTTCACCGTTCCCAGGGGAAGCGCAGGGTGGACACACTGCAGCAGTGGCCTTTTAGGCACTCTCCCGTGGAGCTCCGGAGGCCATCCCCGGCTCCTCCAGAGCCCACAGCCATCCAGCCCTGCCTTGCCGTGCCTCTGCCCAGAAACACCCTCTCGGCCGCCGTGCACCTCCTTCGGACCGGGGAGCCTGACCGCTGCTGACCTCAAGCGAAGAGCCCCGACTGCGGCTGCGGGAGGCCCTGGGAGGGCAGCAGCCCCACGAGCTCTTGGGGCAGGGAGTTCCTCTTGCTCTTGCTCTGGACGGAGCAGTGCTGGGGGAGGAGGCTCAGACAGAAGGTGGCTCCCCAAGGACAGCAGGAGTGTGGATGGGAGGGAATAGGCTTGCGGGCAGCGCATGTCCTCCTCCTCCTCCTCCCGTCGATGCCCTGCGTTTCCTGGGGAAAGTTTCTGGGGAGAGGGAAGCCGGCAGGGACTCGGGGCAAGAGCAGAGGCAGGGGGTGCTGTCCCAGGGTCCCAAGGGCAGCCAGGAGCGCCCCCAAGCAGTGCTGTCCCCAGCAGGAAGGCTGGAGAGAGGCTTACAGCTGCGGAAAGGGCAGTGCGGAACTGCTGCAAGACGCGGCTGGGCAGGATGATGCACGACCGCTCAGAGCCGTGACCGGCAGCTGCCTGGGGAGAGGAGACGCGACCAGCACTCTGCCCCCACACATCTTCCAGCCCCTCTCAAGCAACAGCCCCAAAACAAGGCCACAAAAAGGTGCTCTTGGGGAAACCCCTTCAGGACAGCTGCAACTGGCAACAGCGGTGCCTGGCACCAAGGACTCTCAACAGCATCCGGGGCTGCATTAACAGCAGCACAGCCAGTAAGTAGTTGGAGCGGAGTGATCATCCGCCTCTGCTCAGCGCTCGTTCAACCGCAGGAAGAAAGCTGCGTCCAGTTCTGGGCTCTCTAACGCAAGAACGACACGGACCAACTGGAGCGAGTCCAGCGGGGGGCTGCCAGGACGGTCAGGGGGCTGGAGCACTTGGCCTGTGAGGAGAGGAGGGCCATTCGGAGGGAATGGGGCGTGCTGAGCCTGCAGAAGAAAAGGCTGTGCTGGGGGGACCTAACGGCAGCTCTCCAGTAGCTACGGGGAGGTCACGCGCAAGACAGAGCCAGGCTCTGCCCTGGGCTGCGTGGTTGGAGTACAGCAGACACGGGGCACAGGCTGGAAGGAGAGAGGTTCAGACTACATACGAGGAAAGCACTTTTCAGCCCGAGGACAGTCAAGCGGCAGAACAAGTCGCCCAGTGAGGCCGCGCACTCGCCAGCCTTGGGCGTTTGCCATACCGGCGCACATAAAGCCCTGAGTAGCCTCGTCTGACCTCATGGCTGACCCGCCTTGGATCCGGAGGTTGGACCAGACGACTCCAGAGGTGCCTTCCGACCTGAAGTATCCTTCGAGCCTTTGGTCCTCGGCCCTCCGTTGGGTAGACCTCCCCACCAGGGCCAGCAACAGCCTTGGGGGTGACACTGAGGGAGGGTGGGGCCGGCCGGGCGGCCGGCCTCACAGGCCTCCGCTTCCTGGGCACAGAGACGGGCAGTGTCGGGAGTTCTCCTGCCTACCCTCTGGACGGGGAGCAAGGGTTGCAGACGGCATCTCCGTGCCGCCTGGGAGACCACATGACCCATGCTGCTACGGTTGGAAGCTGCTGGGACAGTGTTTTGCCAAAGCTTCTGTGCCAGTATTTTCCCTTATTGCTCTCACGCTGCTGTTCTGTTGTTTTCTTGCTGTCTTGTCTTCTGGCCTTGCCCCTGTAACCCCTGCTGCTGCTGTTACAACAGGGTCTCATGGCTTCTCATGGCAGCTTCCCCGCCACAGAGACTGGCAGTGGCCAGAAGCAACGCTGACTGCGCTGGGCAGGGAAAGAAAGGGTTGCAGAAAACAGCTCCGCGCTGGCCGGCAGTCGTCCCTGCCAAGCAGGCGGCATGTGTGCTCGCGGCATTAGGGCTTTGCGGCATTAGGGCTTGGGCACACCTCCCCTCCCATGCTCCAAAGCCCTCCTCAGTTCGGAGCACAGCCCAGCACCACCGGGGAGGCAAGCAAGCCTCCCCCCCGCTCCCACCCCAGCCCCGCAGGCTTGGGCAGGGCACTCGAGCCTTCCCAACAACCCTCCCAAAGCAAGGGGCACTGCTGGCAGGACCCTAGCGAGGGCTGGCCGGACCCTGCCACATGCCTGGCGATGCTCAGGGAGGGGATGTGCTCAGAAGGGCCCTGGCTATGAAAGCATCGCGGACTACATCCAGGAGTCCTTGCAGCCTCACTGCACGAACCAAGGACTTCCCTGCCCTGGAGACGTGGAGGCAGCTGGGACGCATCCCAGAAGCGTACGGGGATGCCTTCAGTGGGTGTGCTTGCTCGGGTAGACTCCCCCAGCCCTCAGGGAAGAGCACAGCCTGCCCACAGAGCTCCCTTTGCCTTCCTGAGAGAGGAGCTGTGCTCAGCCATGTGCCGTGACACAGGGGCCAACCCGCCGCCAGCCGCAGCCAACTTTGGGAGGGCCATGTGTCACCCTTCTGGCCCGAGGCTGAGCCAGAAGGCTGTGCCAAGTCTGCAGCCCCACAGCCCACGCAGGGCTGAATTCCCCTCCCGCCCGCGCAGCTCCAGCGCTGCCCTGGGGAAACCTCTTCTGAGCACCACGCTCCCCGCGGGCACAGTCCCAATGGCCGTGGCCCTCCAGCCTGACCTTGCTGCTGCTCCCACAGCTCGGGCGCCTCGCAGGACGCTCAGGGCCTTGTGGAAAAGGGGCCAGGGGCCAGTGTGCTGCTGCACAGAGCGAGCTGCTCCACAGAGCGGCTTGTACTCAGGCATGGGAGCTTGCAGTGCCCGGCCCCTTCTTGTAAAGGGAGTCACAAGCAAGCCCACCAAAGGGCCCTAGGCTGACATGCCCTCTCTGCACGGGACCCCTCCAGCACTTGGGCCTTGACTTTGGCCCATCCTGACATGTTCCTGCCCCGGAAATCCTTGGGCCTCTCCGGCCAGCACTTGAAAGGAGCCTCTGTGGAAGAAAGGGCATGCCAGCAACGAGGAAATGAAAGGGCAACGTTGAAGGGACAACAAACACAACCTGTGCCATGAGCTAGGCTCTTTTGCATTTGGAGATGAGTCTGCCGGAAAATTACGGCCCACGTACAGGGTGACTCTGGGCCTGGGGCCGTGCAGGAGCACTATAAAAGCCAGCCAGCCTCCCCACTCTCTCAGCCGCCTCTCTTGCCTCCACCTCCTCGGGAACCAGGTGAGTCTGAAGCCCTTTCTGCTGCTGCTCCTCCTCCTGCTCCTCCAGCACGTCTCAGCTGATTCCTGCTCCTCTGTGCTACGCTGGGTCTTGGGGCTGCTTGGGAGGGGGAAAGAGGCGAGGAGTTCTGGCCTGGAGAGGGGCTGGTGCTTGCCTGAGGGGGTGTTCTGGGCTCTGGGCTGGGCAGGAGCCTCCTTTGCCCTGGCTGCTCTTGGCAGGGTCCTTGGCATCCAGGCAAAGCAGAAGGCCGTGCTTTGGGCTGCACAGCCTCCAGCTCCCGGCCCACCAGCTGCCTTGACTCCCTCGTGGCAGGGTCACAGGGAGTGCTCCTCTCGCGCCCCGCCCGCCCCATCCTCTGCCTGCTTCCTCCCTGCCCTCTCTTCCAGGCGCACCTCCCGCCCTCAGACATGTCCTGCTACAACCCCTGCCTGCCGCGCCAGCCCTGCGGCCCGACCCCGCTGGCCAACAGCTGCAACGAGCCCTGTGTCAGGCAGTGCCAGGACTCCACCGTTGTCATCGAGCCTTCTCCTGTGGTGGTGACCCTGCCCGGCCCCATCCTCAGCTCCTTCCCGCAGAACACCGCCGTCGGATCCACCACCTCCGCTGCCGTTGGCAGCATCCTCAGCTCCCAGGGAGTCCCCATCTCCTCCGGGGGCTTCAGCCTCTCTGGCATCGGCAGCCGCTACTGCGGCACGACGTGCCTCCCCTGCTAAAGCCGCTGGCGACGGCCCCAGAGCACCACCTCCAGCAACCCAGAAGATGATGCCGGAATGAGGACGGATCTCCTGGCCAGTGGAGGCGGGTGGGGGGCTGAGCAATCCCGGCTGCCCCTGCAAAGCAAGGCCGGAAGGGGCCAGCCGGGGCGCCCTGCCCGCATGGCCCATCACTGCCTTTCCCTTCTCCCGCTCTCTCCTTTCCCTCCCGTGTCCTTGTTGTCTTCTGCCGCCCTGGGCCACGAGGCTCCCAAAGCCCGCCTAGGTGGGAACTGCTCACCCCTCTCTCCCAAGGGGCAGCTGCAGATTCTGGGCTGACCCTCGTGCTCCCTGCACCGGGGCCTCCACTCGGAGCAAGCTCGGTTTTTCCCCTCCAGCGACTCTAATATTAAAGTCTTCTGCATGCCAGCCTGGGTCTCCACGTGGTGCTTACCTCTGCGGGGGCTCTTCCAAGGTGGCCTGCGAGAAAGGCAGTGCTCGGGGGGAACTGGGGGGGCTTGGGGCCACTTGAGGACCCTTCACCGTCCCCAGGGGAAGCGCAGGGTGGACACACTGCAGCAGTGGCCTTTTAGGCACTCTCCCGTGGAGCTCCGGAGGCCATCCCCGGCTCCTCCAGAGCCCACAGCCATCCAGCCCTGCCTTGCCGTGCCTCTGCCCAGAAACACCCTCTCGGCCGCCGTGCACCTCCTTCGGACCGGGGAGCCTGACCGCTGCTGACCTCAAGCGAAGAGCCCCGACTGCGGCTGCGGGAGGCCCTGGGAGGGCAGCAGCCCCACGAGCTCTTGGGGCAGGGAGTTCCTCTTGCTCTTGCTCTGGACGGAGCAGTGCTGGGGGAGGAGGCTCAGACAGAAGGTGGCTCCCCAAGGACAGCAGGAGTGTGGATGGGAGGGAATAGGCTTGCGGGCAGCGCATGTCCTCCTCCTCCTCCTCCCGTCGATGCCCTGCGTTTCCTGGGGAAAGTTTCTGGGGAGAGGGAAGCCGGCAGGGACTCGGGGCAAGAGCAGAGGCAGGGGGTGCTGTCCCAGGGTCCCAAGGGCAGCCAGGAGCGCCCCCAAGCAGTGCTGTCCCCAGCAGGAAGGCTGGAGAGAGGCTTACAGCTGCGGAAAGGGCAGTGCGGAACTGCTGCAAGACGCGGCTGGGCAGGATGATGCACGACCGCTCAGAGCCGTGACCGGCAGCTGCCTGGGGAGAGGAGACGCGACCAGCACTCTGCCCCCACACATCTTCCAGCCCCTCTCAAGCAACAGCCCCAAAACAAGGCCACAAAAAGGTGCTCTTGGGGAAACCCCTTCAGGACAGCTGCGACTGGCAACAGCGGTGCCTGGCACCAAGGACTCTCAACAGCATCCGGGGCTGCATTAACAGCAGCACAGCCAGTAAGTAGTTGGAGCGGAGTGATCATCCGCCTCTGCTCAGCGCTCGTTCAACCGCAGGAAGAAAGCTGCGTCCAGTTCTGGGCTCTCTAACGCAAGAACGACACGGACCAACTGGAGCGAGTCCAGCGGGGGGCTGCCAGGACGGTCAGGGGGCTGGAGCACTTGGCCTGTGAGGAGAGGAGGGCCATTCGGAGGGAATGGGGCGTGCTGAGCCTGCAGAAGAAAAGGCTGTGCTGGGGGGACCTAACGGCAGCTCTCCAGTAGCTACGGGGAGGTCACGCGCAAGACAGAGCCAGGCTCTGCCCTGGGCTGCGTGGTTGGAGTACAGCAGACACGGGGCACAGGCTGGAAGGAGAGAGGTTCAGACTACATACGAGGAAAGCACTTTTCAGCCCGAGGACAGTCAAGCGGCAGAACAAGTCGCCCAGTGAGGCTGCGCACTCGCCAGCCTTGGGCGTTTGCCATACCGGCGCACATAAAGCCCTGAGTAGCCTCGTCTGACCTCATGGCTGACCCGCCTTGGATCCGGAGGTTGGACCAGACGACTCCAGAGGTGCCTTCCGACCTGAAGTATCCTTCGAGCCTTTGGTCCTCGGCCCTCCGTTGGGTAGACCTCCCCACCAGGGCCAGCAACAGCCTTGGGGGTGACACTGAGGGAGGGTGGGGCCGGCCGGCCAGCCGGCCTCACAGGCCTCCGCTTCCTGGGCACAGAGACGGGCAGTGTCGGGAGTTCTCCTGCCTACCCTCTGGACGGGGAGCAAGGGTTGCAGACGGCATCTCCGTGCCGCCTGGGAGACCACATGACCCATGCTGCTACGGTTGGAAGCTGCTGGGACAGTGTTTTGCCAAAGCTTCTGTGCCAGTATTTTCCCTTATTGCTCTCACGCTGCTGTTCTGTTGTTTTCTTGCTGTCTTGTCTTCTGGCCTTGCCCCTGTAACCCCTGCTGCTGCTGTTACAACAGGGTCTCATGGCTTCTCATGGCAGCTTCCCCGCCACAGAGACTGGCAGTGGCCAGAAGCAACGCTGACTGCGCTGGGCAGGGAAAGAAAGGGTTGCAGAAAACAGCTCCGCGCTGGCCGGCAGTCGTCCCTGCCAAGCAGGCGGCATGTGTGCTCGCGGCATTAGGGCTTTGCGGCATTAGGGCTTGGGCACACCTCCCCTCCCATGCTCCAAAGCCCTCCTCAGTTCGGAGCACAGCCCAGCACCACCGGGGAGGCAAGCAAGCCTCCCCCCCGCTCCCACCCCAGCCCCGCAGGCTTGGGCAGGGCACTCGAGCCTTCCCAACAACCCTCCCAAAGCAAGGGGCACTGCTGGCAGGACCCTAGCGAGGGCTGGCCCGGACCCTGCCACATGCCTGGCGATGCTCAGGGAGGGGATGTGCTCAGAAGGGCCCTGGCTATGAAAGCATCGCGGACTACATCCAGGAGTCCTTGCAGCCTCACTGCACGAACCAAGGACTTCCCTGCCCTGGAGACGTGGAGGCAGCTGGGACGCGTCCCAGAAGCGTACGGGGATGCCTTCAGTGGGTGTGCTTGCTCGGGTAGACTCCCCCAGCCCTCAGGGAAGAGCACAGCCTGCCCACAGAGCTCCCTTTGCCTTCCTGAGAGAGGAGCTGTGCTCAGCCATGTGCTGTGACACAGGGGCCAACCCGCCGCCAGCCGCAGCCAACTTTGGGAGGGCCATGTGTCACCCTTCTGGCCCGAGGCCGAGCCAGAAGGCTGTGCCAAGTCTGCAGCCCCACAGCCCACGCAGGGCTGAATTCCCCTCCCGCCCACGCAGCTCCAGCGCTGCCCTGGGGAAACCTCTTCTGAGCACCACGCTCCCCGCGGGCACAGCCCCGCCGAGCCCCTATGGCCGTGGCCCTCCAGCCTGACCTTGCTGCTGCTCCCACAGCTCAGGCACCTCGCAGGACGCTCAGGGCCTTGTGGAAAAGGGGCCAGGGGCCAGTGTGCTGCTGCACAGAGCGAGCTGCTCCACAGAGCGGCTTGTACTCAGGCATGGGAGCTTGCAGTGCCCGGCCCCTTCTTGTAAAGGGAGTCACAAGCAAGCCCACCAAAGGGCCCTAGGCTGACATGCCCTCTCTGCACGGGACCCCTCCAGCACTTGGGCCTTGACTTTGGCCCATCCTGACATGTTCCTGCCCCGGAAATCCTTGGGCCTCTCCGGCCAGCACTTGAAAGGAGCCTCTGTGGAAGAAAGGGCATGCCAGCAACGAGGAAATGAAAGGGCAACGTTGAAGGGACAACAAACACAACCCGTGCCATGAGCTAGGCTCTTTTGCATTTGGAGATGAGTCTGCCGGAAAATTACGGCCCACGTACAGGGTGACTCTGGGCCTGGGGCCGTGCAGGAGCACTATAAAAGCCAGCCAGCCTCCCCACTCTCTCAGCCGCCTCTCTTGCCTCCACCTCCTCGGGAACCAGGTGAGTCTGAAGCCCTTTCTGCTGCTGCTCCTCTTCCTGCTCCTCCAGCACGTCTCAGCTGATTCCTGCTCCTCTGTGCTACGCTGGGTCTTGGGGCTGCTTGGGAGGGGGAAAGAGGCGAGGAGTTCTGGCCTGGAGAGGGGCTGGTGCTTGCCTGACGGGGTGTTCTGGGCTCTGGGCTGGGCAGGAGCCTCCTTTGCCCTGGCTGCTCTTGGCAGGGTCCTTGGCATCCAGGCAAAGCAGAAGGCCGTGCTTTGGGCTGCACAGCCTCCAGCTCCCGGCCCACCAGCTGCCTTGACTCCCTCGTGGCAGGGTCACAGGGAGTGCTCCTCTCGCGCCCCGCCCGCCCCATCCTCTGCCTGCTTCCTCCCTGCCCTCTCTTCCAGGCGCACCTCCCGCCCTCAGACATGTCCTGCTACAACCCCTGCCTGCCGCGCCAGCCCTGCGGCCCGACCCCGCTGGCCAACAGCTGCAACGAGCCCTGTGTCAGGCAGTGCCAGGACTCCACCGTTGTCATCGAGCCTTCTCCTGTGGTGGTGACCCTGCCCGGCCCCATCCTCAGCTCCTTCCCGCAGAACACCGCCGTCGGATCCACCACCTCCGCTGCCGTTGGCAGCATCCTCAGCTCCCAGGGAGTCCCCATCTCCTCCGGGGGCTTCAGCCTCTCTGGCATCGGCAGCCGCTACTGCGGCACGACGTGCCTCCCCTGCTAAAGCCGCTGGCGACGGCCCCAGAGCACCACCTCCAGCAACCCAGAAGATGATGCCGGAATGAGGACGGATCTCCTGGCCAGTGGAGGCGGGTGGGGGGCTGAGCAATCCCGGCTGCCCCTGCAAAGCAAGGCCGGAAGGGGCCAGCCGGGGCGCCCTGCCCGCATGGCCCATCACTGCCTTTCCCTTCTCCCGCTCTCTCCTTTCCCTCCCGTGTCCTTGTTGTCTTCTGCCGCCCTGGGCCACGAGGCTCCCAAAGCCCGCCTAGGTGGGAACTGCTCACCCCTCTCTCCCAAGGGGCAGCTGCAGATTCTGGGCTGACCCTCGTGCTCCCTGCACCGGGGCCTCCACTCGGAGCAAGCTCGGTTTTTCCCCTCCAGCGACTCTAATATTAAAGTCTTCTGCATGCCAGCCTGGGTCTCCACGTGGTGCTTGCCTCTGCGGGGGCTCTTCCAAGGTGGCCTGCGAGAAAGGCAGTGCTCGGGGGGAACTGGGGGGGCTTGGGGCCACTTGAGGACCCTTCACCGTTCCCAGGGGAAGCGCAGGGTGGACACACTGCAGCAGTGGCCTTTTAGGCACTCTCCCGTGGAGCTCCGGAGGCCATCCCCGGCTCCTCCAGAGCCCACAGCCATCCAGCCCTGCCTTGCCGTGCCTCTGCCCAGAAACACCCTCTCGGCCGCCGTGCACCTCCTTCGGACCGGGGAGCCTGACCGCTGCTGACCTCAAGCGAAGAGCCCCGACTGCGGCTGCGGGAGGCCCTGGGAGGGCAGCAGCCCCACGAGCTCTTGGGGCAGGGAGTTCCTCTTGCTCTTGCTCTGGACGGAGCAGTGCTGGGGGAGGAGGCTCAGACAGAAGGTGGCTCCCCAAGGACAGCAGGAGTGTGGATGGGAGGGAATAGGCTTGCGGGCAGCGCATGTCCTCCTCCTCCTCCTCCCGTCGATGCCCTGCGTTTCCTGGGGAAAGTTTCTGGGGAGAGGGAAGCCGGCAGGGACTCGGGGCAAGAGCAGAGGCAGGGGGTGCTGTCCCAGGGTCCCAAGGGCAGCCAGGAGCGCCCCCAAGCAGTGCTGTCCCCAGCAGGAAGGCTGGAGAGAGGCTTACAGCTGCGGAAAGGGCAGTGCGGAACTGCTGCAAGACGCGGCTGGGCAGGATGATGCACGACCGCTCAGAGCCGTGACCGGCAGCTGCCTGGGGAGAGGAGACGCGACCAGCACTCTGCCCCCACACATCTTCCAGCCCCTCTCAAGCAACAGCCCCAAAACAAGGCCACAAAAAGGTGCTCTTGGGGAAACCCCTTCAGGACAGCTGCAACTGGCAACAGCGGTGCCTGGCACCAAGGACTCTCAACAGCATCCGGGGCTGCATTAACAGCAGCACAGCCAGTAAGTAGTTGGAGCGGAGTGATCATCCGCCTCTGCTCAGCGCTCGTTCAACCGCAGGAAGAAAGCTGCGTCCAGTTCTGGGCTCTCTAACGCAAGAACGACACGGACCAACTGGAGCGAGTCCAGCGGGGGGCTGCCAGGACGGTCAGGGGGCTGGAGCACTTGGCCTGTGAGGAGAGGAGGGCCATTCGGAGGGAATGGGGCGTGCTGAGCCTGCAGAAGAAAAGGCTGTGCTGGGGGGACCTAACGGCAGCTCTCCAGTAGCTACGGGGAGGTCACGCGCAAGACAGAGCCAGGCTCTGCCCTGGGCTGCGTGGTTGGAGTACAGCAGACACGGGGCACAGGCTGGAAGGAGAGAGGTTCAGACTACATACGAGGAAAGCACTTTTCAGCCCGAGGACAGTCAAGCGGCAGAACAAGTCGCCCAGTGAGGCCGCGCACTCGCCAGCCTTGGGCGTTTGCCATACCGGCGCACATAAAGCCCTGAGTAGCCTCGTCTGACCTCATGGCTGACCCACCTTGGATCCGGAGGTTGGACCAGACGACTCCAGAGGTGCCTTCCGACCTGAAGTATCCTTCGAGCCTTTGGTCCTCGGCCCTCCGTTGGGTAGACCTCCCCACCAGGGCCAGCAACAGCCTTGGGGGTGACACTGAGGGAGGGTGGGGCCGGCCGGCCGGCCGGCCTCACAGGCCTCCGCTTCCTGGGCACAGAGACGGGCAGTGTCGGGAGTTCTCCTGCCTACCCTCTGGACGGGGAGCAAGGGTTGCAGACGGCATCTCCGTGCCGCCTGGGAGACCACATGACCCATGCTGCTACGGTTGGAAGCTGCTGGGACAGTGTTTTGCCAAAGCTTCTGTGCCAGTATTTTCCCTTATTGCTCTCACGCTGCTGTTCTGTTGTTTTCTTGCTGTCTTGTCTTCTGGCCTTGCCCCTGTAACCCCTGCTGCTGCTGTTACAACAGGGTCTCATGGCTTCTCATGGCAGCTTCCCCGCCACAGAGACTGGCAGTGGCCAGAAGCAACGCTGACTGCGCTGGGCAGGGAAAGAAAGGGTTGCAGAAAACAGCTCCGCGCTGGCCGGCAGTCGTCCCTGCCAAGCAGGCGGCATGTGTGCTCGCGGCATTAGGGCTTTGCGGCATTAGGGCTTGGGCACACCTCCCCTCCCATGCTCCAAAGCCCTCCTCAGTTCGGAGCACAGCCCAGCACCACCGGGGAGGCAAGCAAGCCTCCCCCCCGCTCCCACCCCAGCCCCGCAGGCTTGGGCAGGGCACTCGAGCCTTCCCAACAACCCTCCCAAAGCAAGGGGCACTGCTGGCAGGACCCTAGCGAGGGCTGGCCGGACCCTGCCACATGCCTGGCGATGCTCAGGGAGGGGATGTGCTCAGAAGGGCCCTGGCTATGAAAGCATCGCGGACTACATCCAGGAGTCCTTGCAGCCTCACTGCACGAACCAAGGACTTCCCTGCCCTGGAGACGTGGAGGCAGCTGGGACGCATCCCAGAAGCGTACGGGGATGCCTTCAGTGGGTGTGCTTGCTCGGGTAGACTCCCCCAGCCCTCAGGGAAGAGCACAGCCTGCCCACAGAGCTCCCTTTGCCTTCCTGAGAGAGGAGCTGTGCTCAGCCATGTGCCGTGACACAGGGGCCAACCCGCTGCCAGCCGCAGCCAACTTTGGGAGGGCCATGTGTCACCCTTCTGGCCCGAGGCTGAGCCAGAAGGCTGTGCCAAGTCTGCAGCCCCACAGCCCACGCAGGGCTGAATTCCCCTCCCGCCCGCGCAGCTCCAGCGCTGCCCTGGGGAAACCTCTTCTGAGCACCACGCTCCCCGCGGGCACAGTCCCAATGGCCGTGGCCCTCCAGCCTGACCTTGCTGCTGCTCCCACAGCTCGGGCGCCTCGCAGGACGCTCAGGGCCTTGTGGAAAAGGGGCCAGGGGCCAGTGTGCTGCTGCACAGAGCGAGCTGCTCCACAGAGCGGCTTGTACTCAGGCATGGGAGCTTGCAGTGCCCGGCCCCTTCTTGTAAAGGGAGTCACAAGCAAGCCCACCAAAGGGCCCTAGGCTGACATGCCCTCTCTGCACGGGACCCCTCCAGCACTTGGGCCTTGACTTTGGCCCATCCTGACATGTTCCTGCCCCGGAAATCCTTGGGCCTCTCCGGCCAGCACTTGAAAGGAGCCTCTGTGGAAGAAAGGGCATGCCAGCAACGAGGAAATGAAAGGGCAACGTTGAAGGGACAACAAACACAACCCGTGCCATGAGCTAGGCTCTTTTGCATTTGGAGATGAGTCTGCCGGAAAATTACGGCCCACGTACAGGGTGACTCTGGGCCTGGGGCCGTGCAGGAGCACTATAAAAGCCAGCCAGCCTCCCCACTCTCTCAGCCGCCTCTCTTGCCTCCACCTCCTCGGGAACCAGGTGAGTCTGAAGCCCTTTCTGCTGCTGCTCCTCTTCCTGCTCCTCCAGCACGTCTCAGCTGATTCCTGCTCCTCTGTGCTACGCTGGGTCTTGGGGCTGCTTGGGAGGGGGAAAGAGGCGAGGAGTTCTGGCCTGGAGAGGGGCTGGTGCTTGCCTGAGGGGGTGTTCTGGGCTCTGGGCTGGGCAGGAGCCTCCTTTGCCCTGGCTGCTCTTGGCAGGGTCCTTGGCATCCAGGCAAAGCAGAAGGCCGTGCTTTGGGCTGCACAGCCTCCAGCTCCCGGCCCACCAGCTGCCTTGACTCCCTCGTGGCAGGGTCACAGGGAGTGCTCCTCTCGCGCCCCGCCCGCCCCATCCTCTGCCTGCTTCCTCCCTGCCCTCTCTTCCAGGCGCACCTCCCGCCCTCAGACATGTCCTGCTACAACCCCTGCCTGCCGCGCCAGCCCTGCGGCCCGACCCCGCTGGCCAACAGCTGCAACGAGTCCTGTGTCAGGCAGTGCCAGGACTCCACCGTTGTCATCCAGCCTTCTCCTGTGGTGGTGACCCTGCCCGGCCCCATCCTCAGCTCCTTCCCGCAGAACACCGCCGTCGGATCCACCACCTCCGCTGCCGTTGGCAGCATCCTCAGCTCCCAGGGAGTCCCCATCTCCTCCGGGGGCTTCAGCCTCTCTGGCATCGGCAGCCGCTACTGCGGCACGACGTGCCTCCCCTGCTAAAGCCGCTGGCGACGGCCCCAGAGCACCACCTCCAGCAACCCAGAAGATGATGCCGGAATGAGGACGGATCTCCTGGCCAGTGGAGGCGGGTGGGGGGCTGAGCAATCCCGGCTGCCCCTGCAAAGCAAGGCCGGAAGGGGCCAGCCGGGGCGCCCTGCCCGCATGGCCCATCACTGCCTTTCCCTTCTCCCGCTCTCTCCTTTCCCTCCCGTGTCCTTGTTGTCTTCTGCCGCCCTGGGCCACGAGGCTCCCAAAGCCCGCCTAGGTGGGAACTGCTCACCCCTCTCTCCCAAGGGGCAGCTGCAGATTCTGGGCTGACCCTCGTGCTCCCTGCACCGGGGCCTCCACTCGGAGCAAGCTCGGTTTTTCCCCTCCAGCGACTCTAATATTAAAGTCTTCTGCATGCCAGCCTGGGTCTCCACGTGGTGCTTGCCTCTGCGGGGGCTCTTCCAAGGTGGCCTGCGAGAAAGGCAGTGCTCGGGGGGAACTGGGGGGGCTTGGGGCCACTTGAGGACCCTTCACCGTCCCCAGGGGAAGCGCAGGGTGGACACACTGCAGCAGTGGCCTTTTAGGCACTCTCCCGTGGAGCTCCGGAGGCCATCCCCGGCTCCTCCAGAGCCCACAGCCATCCAGCCCTGCCTTGCCGTGCCTCTGCCCAGAAACACCCTCTCGGCCGCCGTGCACCTCCTTCGGACCGGGGAGCCTGACCGCTGCTGACCTCAAGCGAAGAGCCCCGACTGCGGCTGCGGGAGGCCCTGGGAGGGCAGCAGCCCCACGAGCTCTTGGGGCAGGGAGTTCCTCTTGCTCTTGCTCTGGACGGAGCAGTGCTGGGGGAGGAGGCTCAGACAGAAGGTGGCTCCCCAAGGACAGCAGGAGTGTGGATGGGAGGGAATAGGCTTGCGGGCAGCGCATGTCCTCCTCCTCCTCCTCCCGTCGATGCCCTGCGTTTCCTGGGGAAAGTTTCTGGGGAGAGGGAAGCCGGCAGGGACTCGGGGCAAGAGCAGAGGCAGGGGGTGCTGTCCCAGGGTCCCAAGGGCAGCCAGGAGCGCCCCCAAGCAGTGCTGTCCCCAGCAGGAAGGCTGGAGAGAGGCTTACAGCTGCGGAAAGGGCAGTGCGGAACTGCTGCAAGACGCGGCTGGGCAGGATGATGCACGACCGCTCAGAGCCGTGACCGGCAGCTGCCTGGGGAGAGGAGACGCGACCAGCACTCTGCCCCCACACATCTTCCAGCCCCTCTCAAGCAACAGCCCCAAAACAAGGCCACAAAAAGGTGCTCTTGGGGAAACCCCTTCAGGACAGCTGCGACTGGCAACAGCGGTGCCTGGCACCAAGGACTCTCAACAGCATCCGGGGCTGCATTAACAGCAGCACAGCCAGTAAGTAGTTGGAGCGGAGTGATCATCCGCCTCTGCTCAGCGCTCGTTCAACCGCAGGAAGAAAGCTGCGTCCAGTTCTGGGCTCTCTAACGCAAGAACGACACGGACCAACTGGAGCGAGTCCAGCGGGGGGCTGCCAGGACGGTCAGGGGGCTGGAGCACTTGGCCTGTGAGGAGAGGAGGGCCATTCGGAGGGAATGGGGCGTGCTGAGCCTGCAGAAGAAAAGGCTGTGCTGGGGGGACCTAGCGGCAGCTCTCCAGTAGCTACGGGGAGGTCACGCGCAAGACAGAGCCAGGCTCTGCCCTGGGCTGCGTGGTTGGAGTACAGCAGACACGGGGCACAGGCTGGAAGGAGAGAGGTTCAGACTACATACGAGGAAAGCACTTTTCAGCCCGAGGACAGTCAAGCGGCAGAACAAGTCGCCCAGTGAGGCTGCGCACTCGCCAGCCTTGGGCGTTTGCCATACCGGCGCACATAAAGCCCTGAGTAGCCTCGTCTGACCTCATGGCTGACCCGCCTTGGATCCGGAGGTTGGACCAGACGACTCCAGAGGTGCCTTCCGACCTGAAGTATCCTTCGAGCCTTTGGTCCTCGGCCCTCCGTTGGGTAGACCTCCCCACCAGGGCCAGCAACAGCCTTGGGGGTGACACTGAGGGAGGGTGGGGCCGGCCGGCCAGCCGGCCTCACAGGCCTCCGCTTCCTGGGCACAGAGACGGGCAGTGTCGGGAGTTCTCCTGCCTACCCTCTGGACGGGGAGCAAGGGTTGCAGACGGCATCTCCGTGCCGCCTGGGAGACCACATGACCCATGCTGCTACGGTTGGAAGCTGCTGGGACAGTGTTTTGCCAAAGCTTCTGTGCCAGTATTTTCCCTTATTGCTCTCACGCTGCTGTTCTGTTGTTTTCTTGCTGTCTTGTCTTCTGGCCTTGCCCCTGTAACCCCTGCTGCTGCTGTTACAACAGGGTCTCATGGCTTCTCATGGCAGCTTCCCCGCCACAGAGACTGGCAGTGGCCAGAAGCAACACTGACTGCGCTGGGCAGGGAAAGAAAGGGTTGCAGAAAACAGCTCCGCGCTGGCCGGCAGTCGTCCCTGCCAAGCAGGCGGCATGTGTGCTCGCGGCATTAGGGCTTTGCGGCATTAGGGCTTGGGCACACCTCCCCTCCCATGCTCCAAAGCCCTCCTCAGTTCGGAGCACAGCCCAGCACCACCGGGGAGGCAAGCAAGCCTCCCCCCCGCTCCCACCCCAGCCCCGCAGGCTTGGGCAGGGCACTCGAGCCTTCCCAACAACCCTCCCAAAGCAAGGGGCACTGCTGGCAGGACCCTAGCGAGGGCTGGCCGGACCCTGCCACATGCCTGGCGATGCTCAGGGAGGGGATGTGCTCAGAAGGGCCCTGGCTATGAAAGCATCGCCGACTACATCCAGGAGTCCTTGCAGCCTCACTGCACGAACCAAGGACTTCCCTGCCCTGGAGACGTGGAGGCAGCTGGGACGCGTCCCAGAAGCGTACGGGGATGCCTTCAGTGGGTGTGCTTGCTCGGGTAGACTCCCCCAGCCCTCAGGGAAGAGCACAGCCTGCCCACAGAGCTCCCTTTGCCTTCCTGAGAGAGGAGCTGTGCTCAGCCATGTGCCGTGACACAGGGGCCAACCCGCCGCCAGCCACAGCCAACTTTGGGAGGGCCATGTGTCACCCTTCTGGCCCGAGGCCAAGCCAGAAGGCTGTGCCAAGTCTGCAGCCCCACACCCCATGCAGGGCTGAATTCCCCTCCCGCCCGCGCAGCTCCAGCGCTGCCCTGGGGAAACCTCTTCTGAGCACCACGCTCCCCGCGGGCACAGTCCCAATGGCTGTGGCCCTCCAGCCTGACCTTGCTGCTGCTCCCACAGCTCGGGCACCTCGCAGGACGCTCAGGGCCTTGTGGAAAAGGGGCCAGGGGCCAGTGTGCTGCTGCACAGAGCGAGCTGCTCCACAGAGCGGCTTGTACTCAGGCATGGGAGCTTGCAGTGCCCGGCCCCTTCTTGTAAAGGGAGTCACAAGCAAGCCCACCAAAGGGCCCTAGGCTGACATGCCCTCTCTGCACGGGACCCCTCCAGCACTTGGGCCTTGACTTTGGCCCATCCTGACATGTTCCTGCCCCGGAAATCCTTGGGCCTCTCCGGCCAGCACTTGAAAGGAGCCTCTGTGGAAGAAAGGGCATGCCAGCAACGAGCAAATGAAAGGGCAACGTTGAAGGGACAACAAACACAACCCGTGCCATGAGCTAGGCTCTTTTGCATTTGGAGATGAGTCTGCCGGAAAATTACGGCCCACGTACAGGGTGACTCTGGGCCTGGGGCCGTGCAGGAGCACTATAAAAGCCAGCCAGCCTCCCCACTCTCTCAGCCGCCTCTCTTGCCTCCACCTCCTCGGGAAGCAGGTGAGCCTGAAGCCCTTTCTGCTGCTGCTCCTCCTCCTGCTCCTCCAGCACGTCTCAGCTGATTCCTGCTCCTCTGTGCTACGCTGGGTCTTGGGGCTGCTTGGGAGGGGGAAAGAGGCGAGGAGTTCTGGCCTGGAGAGGGGCTGGTGCTTGCCTGAGGGGGTGTTCTGGGCTCTGGGCTGGGCAGGAGCCTCCTTTGCCCTGGCTGCTCTTGGCAGGGTCCTTGGCGTCCAGGCAAAGCAGAAGGCCGTGCTTTGGGCTGCACAGCCTCCAGCTCCCGGCCCACCAGCTGCCTTGACTCCCTCGTGGCAGGGTCACAGGGAGTGCTCCTCTCGCGCCCCGCCCGCCCCATCCTCTGCCTGCTTCCTCCCTGCCCTCTCTTCCAGGCGCACCTCCCGCCCTCAGACATGTCCTGCTACAACCCCTGCCTGCCGCGCCAGCCCTGCGGCCCGACCCCGCTGGCCAACAGCTGCAACGAGTCCTGTGTCAGGCAGTGCCAGGACTCCACCGTTGTCATCGAGCCTTCTCCTGTGGTGGTGACCCTGCCCGGCCCCATCCTCAGCTCCTTCCCGCAGAACACCGCCGTCGGATCCACCACCTCCGCTGCCGTTGGCAGCATCCTCAGCTCCCAGGGAGTCCCCATCTCCTCCGGGGGCTTCAGCCTCTCTGGCATCGGCAGCCGCTACTGCGGCACGACGTGCCTCCCCTGCTAAAGCCGCTGGCGACGGCCCCAGAGCACCACCTCCAGCAACCCAGAAGATGATGCCGGAATGAGGACGGATCTCCTGGCCAGTGGAGGCGGGTGGGGGGGCTGAGCAATCCCGGCTGCCCCTGCAAAGCAAGGCCGGAAGGGGCCAGCCGGGGCGCCCTGCCCGCATGGCCCATCACTGCCTTTCCCTTCTCCCGCTCTCTCCTTTCCCTCCCGTGTCCTTGTTGTCTTCTGCCGCCCTGGGCCACGAGGCTCCCAAAGCCCGCCTAGGTGGGAACTGCTCACCCATCTCTCCCAAGGGGCAGCTGCAGATTCTGGGCTGACCCTCGTGCTCCCTGCACCGGGGCCTCCACTCGGAGCAAGCTCGGTTTTTCCCCTCCAGCGACTCTAATATTAAAGTCTTCTGCATGCCAGCCTGGGTCTCCACGTGGTGCTTGCCTCTGCGGGGGCTCTTCCAAGGTGGCCTGCGAGAAAGGCAGTGCTCGGGGGGAACTGGGGGGGCTTGGGGCCACTTGAGGACCCTTCACCGTTCCCAGGGGAAGCGCAGGGTGGACACACTGCAGCAGTGGCCTTTTAGGCACTCTCCCGTGGAGCTCCGGAGGCCATCCCCGGCTCCTCCAGAGCCCACAGCCATCCAGCCCTGCCTTGCCGTGCCTCTGCCCAGAAACGCCCTCTCGGCCGCCGTGCACCTCCTTCGGACCGGGGAGCCTGACCGCTGCTGACCTCAAGCGAAGAGCCCCGACTGCGGCTGCGGGAGGCCCTGGGAGGGCAGCAGCCCCACGAGCTCTTGGGGCAGGGAGTTCCTCTTGCTCTTGCTCTGGACGGAGCAGTGCTGGGGGAGGAGGCTCAGACAGAAGGTGGCTCCCCAAGGACAGCAGGAGTGTGGATGGGAGGGAATAGGCTTGCGGGCAGCGCATGTCCTCCTCCTCCTCCTCCCGTCGATGCCCTGCGTTTCCTGGGGAAAGTTTCTGGGGAGAGGGAAGCCGGCAGGGACTCGGGGCAAGAGCAGAGGCAGGGGGTGCTGTCCCAGGGTCCCAAGGGCAGCCAGGAGCGCCCCCAAGCAGTGCTGTCCCCAGCAGGAAGGCTGGAGAGAGGCTTACAGCTGCGGAAAGGGCAGTGCGGAACTGCTGCAAGACGCGGCTGGGCAGGATGATGCACGACCGCTCAGAGCCGTGACTGGCAGCTGCCTGGGGAGAGGAGACGCGACCAGCACTCTGCCCCCACACATCTTCCAGCCCCTCTCAAGCAACAGCCCCAAAACAAGGCCACAAAAAGGTGCTCTTGGGGAAACCCCTTCAGGACAGCTGCGACTGGCAACAGCGGTGCCTGGCACCAAGGACTCTCAACAGCATCCGGGGCTGCATTAACAGCAGCACAGCCAGTAAGTAGTTGGAGCGGAGTGATCATCCGCCTCTGCTCAGCGCTCGTTCAACCGCAGGAAGAAAGCTGCGTCCAGTTCTGGGCTCTCTAACGCAAGAACGACACGGACCAACTGGAGCGAGTCCAGCGGGGGGCTGCCAGGACGGTCAGGGGGCTGGAGCACTTGGCCTGTGAGGAGAGGAGGGCCATTCGGAGGGAATGGGGCGTGCTGAGCCTGCAGAAGAAAAGGCTGTGCTGGGGGGACCTAACGGCAGCTCTCCAGTAGCTACGGGGAGGTCACGCGCAAGACAGAGCCAGGCTCTGCCCTGGGCTGCGTGGTTGGAGTACAGCAGACACGGGGCACAGGCTGGAAGGAGAGAGGTTCAGACTACATACGAGGAAAGCACTTTTCAGCCCGAGGACAGTCAAGCGGCAGAACAAGTCGCCCAGTGAGGCCGCGCACTCGCCAGCCTTGGGCGTTTGCCATACCGGCGCACATAAAGCCCTGAGTAGCCTCGTCTGACCTCATGGCTGACCCGCCTTGGATCCGGAGGTTGGACCAGACGACTCCAGAGGTGCCTTCCGACCTGAAGTATCCTTCGAGCCTTTGGTCCTCGGCCCTCCGTTGGGTAGACCTCCCCACCAGGGCCAGCAACAGCCTTGGGGGTGACACTGAGGGAGGGTGGGGCCGGCCGGGCGGCCGGCCTCACAGGCCTCCGCTTCCTGGGCACAGAGACGGGCAGTGTCGGGAGTTCTCCTGCCTACCCTCTGGACGGGGAGCAAGGGTTGCAGACGGCATCTCCGTGCCGCCTGGGAGACCACATGACCCATGCTGCTACGGTTGGAAGCTGCTGGGACAGTGTTTTGCCAAAGCTTCTGTGCCAGTATTTTCCCTTATTGCTCTCACGCTGCTGTTCTGTTGTTTTCTTGCTGTCTTGTCTTCTGGCCTTGCCCCTGTAACCCCTGCTGCTGCTGTTACAACAGGGTCTCATGGCTTCTCATGGCAGCTTCCCCGCCACAGAGACTGGCAGTGGCCAGAAGCAACGCTGACTGCGCTGGGCAGGGAAAGAAAGGGTTGCAGAAAACAGCTCCGCGCTGGCCGGCAGTCGTCCCTGCCAAGCAGGCGGCATGTGTGCTCGCGGCATTAGGGCTTTGCGGCATTAGGGCTTGGGCACACCTCCCCTCCCATGCTCCAAAGCCCTCCTCAGTTCGGAGCACAGCCCAGCACCACCGGGGAGGCAAGCAAGCCTCCCCCCCGCTCCCACCCCAGCCCCGCAGGCTTGGGCAGGGCACTCGAGCCTTCCCAACAACCCTCCCAAAGCAAGGGGCACTGCTGGCAGGACCCTAGCGAGGGCTGGCCGGACCCTGCCACATGCCTGGCGATGCTCAGGGAGGGGATGTGCTCAGAAGGGCCCTGGCTATGAAAGCATCGCCGACTACATCCAGGAGTCCTTGCAGCCTCACTGCACGAACCAAGGACTTCCCTGCCCTGGAGACGTGGAGGCAGCTGGGACGCGTCCCAGAAGCGTACGGGGATGCCTTCAGTGGGTGTGCTTGCTCGGGTAGACTCCCCCAGCCCTCAGGGAAGAGCACAGCCTGCCCACAGAGCTCCCTTTGCCTTCCTGAGAGAGGAGCTGTGCTCAGCCATGTGCCGTGACACAGGGGCCAACCTGCCGCCAGCCGCAGCCAACTTTGGGAGGGCCATGTGTCACCCTTCTGGCCCGAGGCCAAGCCAGAAGGCTGTGCCAAGTCTGCAGCCCCACAGCCCATGCAGGGCTGAATTCCCCTCCCGCCCGCGCAGCTCCAGCGCTGCCCTGGGGAAACCTCTTCTGAGCACCACGCTCCCCGCGGGCACAGTCCCAATGGCTGTGGCCCTCCAGCCTGACCTTGCTGCTGCTCCCACAGCTCGGGCGCCTCGCAGGACGCTCAGAGCCTTGTGGAAAAGGGGCCAGGGGCCAGTGTGCTGCTGCACAGAGCGAGCTGCTCCACAGAGCGGCTTGTACTCAGGCATGGGAGCTTGCAGTGCCCGGCCCCTTCTTGTAAAGGGAGTCACAAGCAAGCCCACCAAAGGGCCCTAGGCTGACATGCCCTCTCTGCACGGGACCCCTCCAGCACTTGGGCCTTGACTTTGGCCCATCCTGACATGTTCCTGCCCCGGAAATCCTTGGGCCTCTCCGGCCAGCACTTGAAAGGAGCCTCTGTGGAAGAAAGGGCATGCCAGCAACGAGCAAATGAAAGGGCAACGTTGAAGGGACAACAAACACAACCCGTGCCATGAGCTAGGCTCTTTTGCATTTGGAGATGAGTCTGCCGGAAAATTACGGCCCACGTACAGGGTGACTCTGGGCCTGGGGCCGTGCAGGAGCACTATAAAAGCCAGCCAGCCTCCCCACTCTCTCAGCCGCCTCTCTTGCCTCCACCTCCTCGGGAAGCAGGTGAGTCTGAAGCCCTTTCTGCTGCTGCTCCTCCTCCTGCTCCTCCAGCACGTCTCAGCTGATTCCTGCTCCTCTGTGCTACGCTGGGTCTTGGGGCTGCTTGGGAGGGGGAAAGAGGCGAGGAGTTCTGGCCTGGAGAGGGGCTGGTGCTTGCCTGAGGGGGTGTTCTGGGCTCTGGGCTGGGCAGGAGCCTCCTTTGCCCTGGCTGCTCTTGGCAGGGTCCTTGGCATCCAGGCAAAGCAGAAGGCCGTGCTTTGGGCTGCACAGCCTCCAGCTCCCGGCCCACCAGCTGCCTTGACTCCCTCGTGGCAGGGTCACAGGGAGTGCTCCTCTCGCGCCCCGCCCGCCACATCCTCTGCCTGCTTCCTCCCTGCCCTCTCTTCCAGGCGCACCTCCCGCCCTCAGACATGTCCTGCTACAACCCCTGCCTGCCGCGCCAGCCCTGCGGCCCGACCCCGCTGGCCAACAGCTGCAACGAGTCCTGTGTCAGGCAGTGCCAGGACTCCACCGTTGTCATCCAGCCCTCTGCCGTGGTGGTGACCCTGCCCGGCCCCATCCTCAGCTCCTTCCCGCAGAACACCGCCGTCGGATCCACCACCTCCGCTGCCGTTGGCAGCATCCTCAGCTCCCAGGGAGTCCCCATCTCCTCCGGGGGCTTCAGCCTCTCTGGCATCGGCAGCCGCTACTGCGGCACGACGTGCCTCCCCTGCTAAAGCTGCTGGCGACGGCCCCAGAGCACCACCTCCAGCAACCCAGAAGATGATGCCGGAATGAGGACGGATCTCCTGGCCAGTGGAGGCGGGTGGGGGGCTGAGCAATCCCGGCTGCCCCTGCAAAGCAAGGCCGGAAGGGGCCAGCCGGGGCGCCCTGCCCGCATGGCCCATCACTGCCTTTCCCTTCTCCCGCTCTCTCCTTTCCCTCCCGTGTCCTTGTTGTCTTCTGCCGCCCTGGGCCACGAGGCTCCCAAAGCCCGCCTAGGTGGGAACTGCTCACCCCTCTCTCCCAAGGGGCAGCTGCAGATTCTGGGCTGACCCTCGTGCTCCCTGCACCGGGGCCTCCACTCGGAGCAAGCTCGGTTTTTCCCCTCCAGCGACTCTAATATTAAAGTCTTCTGCATGCCAGCCTGGGTCTCCACGTGGTGCTTGCCTCTGCGGGGGCTCTTCCAAGGTGGCCTGCGAGAAAGGCAGTGCTCGGGGGGAACTGGGGGGGCTTGGGGCCACTTGAGGACCCTTCACCGTTCCCAGGGGAAGCGCAGGGTGGACACACTGCAGCAGTGGCCTTTTAGGCACTCTCCCGTGGAGCTCCGGAGGCCATCCCCGGCTCCTCCAGAGCCCACAGCCATCCAGCCCTGCCTTGCCGTGCCTCTGCCCAGAAACACCCTCTCGGCCGCCGTGCACCTCCTTCGGACCGGGGAGCCTGACCGCTGCTGACCTCAAGCGAAGAGCCCCGACTGCGGCTGCGGGAGGCCCTGGGAGGGCAGCAGCCCCACGAGCTCTTGGGGCAGGGAGTTCCTCTTGCTCTTGCTCTGGACGGAGCAGTGCTGGGGGAGGAGGCTCAGACAGAAGGTGGCTCCCCAAGGACAGCAGGAGTGTGGATGGGAGGGAATAGGCTTGCGGGCAGCGCATGTCCTCCTCCTCCTCCTCCCGTCGATGCCCTGCGTTTCCTGGGGAAAGTTTCTGGGGAGAGGGAAGCCGGCAGGGACTCGGGGCAAGAGCAGAGGCAGGGGGTGCTGTCCCAGGGTCCCAAGGGCAGCCAGGAGCGCCCCCAAGCAGTGCTGTCCCCAGCAGGAAGGCTGGAGAGAGGCTTACAGCTGCGGAAAGGGCAGTGCGGAACTGCTGCAAGACGCGGCTGGGCAGGATGATGCACGACCGCTCAGAGCCGTGACCGGCAGCTGCCTGGGGAGAGGAGACGCGACCAGCACTCTGCCCCCACACATCTTCCAGCCCCTCTCAAGCAACAGCCCCAAAACAAGGCCACAAAAAGGTGCTCTTGGGGAAACCCCTTCAGGACAGCTGCAACTGGCAACAGCGGTGCCTGGCACCAAGGACTCTCAACAGCATCCGGGGCTGCATTAACAGCAGCACAGCCAGTAAGTAGTTGGAGCGGAGTGATCATCCGCCTCTGCTCGGCGCTCGTTCAACCGCAGGAAGAAAGCTGCGTCCAGTTCTGGGCTCTCTAACGCAAGAACGACACGGACCAACTGGAGCGAGTCCAGCGGGGGGCTGCCAGGACGGTCAGGGGGCTGGAGCACTTGGCCTGTGAGGAGAGGAGGGCCATTCGGAGGGAATGGGGCGTGCTGAGCCTGCAGAAGAAAAGGCTGTGCTGGGGGGACCTAACGGCAGCTCTCCAGTAGCTACGGGGAGGTCACGCGCAAGACAGAGCCAGGCTCTGCCCTGGGCTGCGTGGTTGGAGTACAGCAGACACGGGGCACAGGCTGGAAGGAGAGAGGTTCAGACTACATACGAGGAAAGCACTTTTCAGCCCGAGGACAGTCAAGCGGCAGAACAAGTCGCCCAGTGAGGCCGCGCACTCGCCAGCCTTGGGCGTTTGCCATACCGGCGCACATAAAGCCCTGAGTAGCCTCGTCTGACCTCATGGCTGACCCACCTTGGATCCGGAGGTTGGACCAGACGACTCCAGAGGTGCCTTCCGACCTGAAGTATCCTTCGAGCCTTTGGTCCTCGGCCCTCCGTTGGGTAGACCTCCCCACCAGGGCCAGCAACAGCCTTGGGGGTGACACTGAGGGAGGGTGGGGCCGGCCGGCCGGCCGGCCTCACAGGCCTCCGCTTCCTGGGCACAGAGACGGGCAGTGTCGGGAGTTCTCCTGCCTACCCTCTGGACGGGGAGCAAGGGTTGCAGACGGCATCTCCGTGCCGCCTGGGAGACCACATGACCCATGCTGCTACGGTTGGAAGCTGCTGGGACAGTGTTTTGCCAAAGCTTCTGTGCCAGTATTTTCCCTTATTGCTCTCACGCTGCTGTTCTGTTGTTTTCTTGCTGTCTTGTCTTCTGGCCTTGCCCCTGTAACCCCTGCTGCTGCTGTTACAACAGGGTCTCATGGCTTCTCATGGCAGCTTCCCCGCCACAGAGACTGGCAGTGGCCAGAAGCAACGCTGACTGCGCTGGGCAGGGAAAGAAAGGGTTGCAGAAAACAGCTCCGCGCTGGCCGGCAGTCGTCCCTGCCAAGCAGGCGGCATGTGTGCTCGCGGCATTAGGGCTTTGCGGCATTAGGGCTTGGGCACACCTCCCCTCCCATGCTCCAAAGCCCTCCTCAGTTCGGAGCACAGCCCAGCACCACCGGGGAGGCAAGCAAGCCTCCCCCCCGCTCCCACCCCAGCCCCGCAGGCTTGGGCAGGGCACTCGAGCCTTCCCAACAACCCTCCCAAAGCAAGGGGCACTGCTGGCAGGACCCTAGCGAGGGCTGGCCGGACCCTGCCACATGCCTGGCGATGCTCAGGGAGGGGATGTGCTCAGAAGGGCCCTGGCTATGAAAGCATCGCCGACTACATCCAGGAGTCCTTGCAGCCTCACTGCACGAACCAAGGACTTCCCTGCCCTGGAGACGTGGAGGCAGCTGGGACGCGTCCCAGAAGCGTACGGGGATGCCTTCAGTGGGTGTGCTTGCTCGGGTAGACTCCCCCAGCCCTCAGGGAAGAGCACAGCCTGCCCACAGAGCTCCCTTTGCCTTCCTCAGAGAGGAGCTGTGCTCAGCCATGTGCCGTGACACAGGGGCCAACCTGCCGCCAGCCACAGCCAACTTTGGGAGGGCCATGTGTCACCCTTCTGGCCCGAGGCCAAGCCAGAAGGCTGTGCCAAGTCTGCAGCCCCACAGCCCATGCAGGGCTGAATTCCCCTCCCGCCCGCGCAGCTCCAGCGCTGCCCTGGGGAAACCTCTTCTGAGCACCACGCTCCCCGCGGGCACAGTCCCAATGGCTGTGGCCCTCCAGCCTGACCTTGCTGCTGCTCCCACAGCTCGGGCGCCTCGCAGGATGCTCAGGGCCTTGTGGAAAAGGGGCCAGGGGCCAGTGTGCTGCTGCACAGAGCGAGCTGCTCCACAGAGCGGCTTGTACTCAGGCATGGGAGCTTGCAGTGCCCGGCCCCTTCTTGTAAAGGGAGTCACAAGCAAGCCCACCAAAGGGCCCTAGGCTGACATGCCCTCTCTGCACGGGACCCCTCCAGCACTTGGGCCTTGACTTTGGCCCATCCTGACATGTTCCTGCCCCGGAAATCCTTGGGCCTCTCCGGCCAGCACTTGAAAGGAGCCTCTGTGGAAGAAAGGGCATGCCAGCAAAGAGGAAATGAAAAGGCAACGTTGAAGGGACAACAAACACAACCCGTGCCATGAGCTAGGCTCTTTTGCATTTGGAGATGAGTCTGCCGGAAAATTACGGCCCACGTACAGGGTGACTCTGGGCCTGGGGCCGTGCAGGAGCACTATAAAAGCCAGCCAGCCTCCCCACTCTCTCAGCCGCCTCTCTTGCCTCCACCTCCTCGGGAAGCAGGTGAGCCTGAAGCCCTTTCTGCTGCTGCTCCTCCTCCTGCTCCTCCAGCACGTCTCAGCTGATTCCTGCTCCTCTGTGCTATGCTGGGTCTTGGGGCTGCTTGGGAGGGGGAAAGAGGCGAGGAGTTCTGGCCTGGAGAGGGGCTGGTGCTGGCCTGAGGGGGTGTTCTGGGCTCTGGGCTGGGCAGGAGCCTCCTTTGCCCTGGCTGCTCTTGGCAGGGTCCTTGGCATCCAGGCAAAGCAGAAGGCTGTGCTTTGGGCTGCACAGCCTCCAGCTCCCGGCCCACCAGCTGCCTTGACTCCCTCGTGGCAGGGTCACAGGGAGTGCTCCTCTCGCGCCCCGCCCGCCCCATCCTCTGCCTGCTTCCTCCCTGCCCTCTCTTCCAGGCGCACCTCCCGCCCTCAGACATGTCCTGCTACAACCCCTGCCTGCTGCGCCAGCCCTGCGGCCCGACCCCGCTGGCCAACAGCTGCAACGAGTCCTGTGTCAGGCAGTGCCAGGACTCCACCGTTGTCATCCAGCCTTCTCCTGTGGTGGTGACCCTGCCCGGCCCCATCCTCAGCTCCTTCCCGCAGAACACCGCCGTCGGATCCACCACCTCCGCTGCCGTTGGCAGCATCCTCAGCTCCCAGGGAGTCCCCATCTCCTCCGGGGGCTTCAGCCTCTCTGGCATCGGCAGCCGCTACTGCGGCACGACGTGCCTCCCCTGCTAAAGCCGCTGGCGACGGCCCCAGAGCACCACCTCCAGCAACCCAGAAGATGATGCCGGAATGAGGACGGAGCTCCTGGCCAGTGGATGCGGGTGGGGGGGCTGAGCAATCCCGGCTGCCCCTGCAAAGCAAGGCCGGAAGGGGCCAGCCGGGGCGCCCTGCCCGCATGGCCCATCACTGCCTTTCCCTTCTCCCGCTCTCTCCTTTCCCTCCCGTGTCCTTGTTGTCTTCTGCCGCCCTGGGCCACGAGGCTCCCAAAGCCCGCCTAGGTGGGAACTGCTCGCCCCTCTCTCCCAAGGGGCAGCTGCAGATTCTGGGCTGACCCTCGTGCTCCCTGCACCGGGGCCTCCACTCGGAGCAAGCTCGGTTTTTCCCCTCCAGCGACTCTAATATTAAAGTCTTCTGCATGCCAGCCTGGGTCTCCACGTGGTGCTTGCCTCTGCGGGGGCTCTTCCAAGGTGGCCTGCGAGAAAGGCAGTGCTCGGGGGGAACTGGGGGGGCTTGGGGCCACTTGAGGACCCTTCACCGTTCCCAGGGGAAGCGCAGGGTGGACACACTGCAGCAGTGGCCTTTTAGGCACTCTCCCGTGGAGCTCCGGAGGCCATCCCCGGCTCCTCCAGAGCCCACAGCCATCCAGCCCTGCCTTGCCGTGCCTCTGCCCAGAAACGCCCTCTCGGCCGCCGTGCACCTCCTTCGGACCGGGGAGCCTGACCGCTGCTGACCTCAAGCAAAGAGCCCCGACTGCGGCTGCGGGAGGCCCTGGGAGGGCAGCAGCCCCACGAGCTCTTGGGGCAGGGAGTTCCTCTTGCTCTTGCTCTGGACGGAGCAGTGCTGGGGGAGGAGGCTCAGACAGAAGGTGGCTCCCCAAGGACAGCAGGAGTGTGGATGGGAGGGAATAGGCTTGCGGGCAGCGCATGTCCTCCTCCTCCTCCTCCCGCCGATGCCCTGCGTTTCCTGGGGAAAGTTTCTGGGGAGAGGGAAGCCGGCAGGGACTCGGGGCAAGAGCAGAGGCAGGGGGTGCTGTCCCAGGGTCCCAAGGGCAGCCAGGAGCGCCCCCAAGCAGTGCTGTCCCCAGCAGGAAGGCTGGAGAGAGGCTTACAGCTGCGGAAAGGGCAGTGCGGAACTGCTGCAAGACGCGGCTGGGCAGGATGATGCACGACCGCTCAGAGCCGTGACCGGCAGCTGTCTGGGGAGAGGAGACGCGACCAGCACTCTGCCCCCACACATCTTCCAGCCCCTCTCAAGCAACAGCCCCAAAACAAGGCCACAAAAAGGTGCTCTTGGGGAAACCCCTTCAGGACAGCTGTGACTGGCAACAGCGGTGCCTGGCACCAAGGACTCTCAACAGCATCCGGGGCTGTATTAACAGCAGCACAGCCAGTAAGTAGTTGGAGCGGAGTGATCATCCGCCTCTGCTCAGCGCTTGTTCAACCGCAGGAAGAAAGCTGCGTCCAGTTCTGGGCTCTCTAACGCAAGAACGACACGGACCAACTGGAGCGAGTCCAGCGGGGGGCTGCCAGGACGGTCAGGGGGCTGGAGCACTTGGCCTGTGAGGAGAGGAGGGCCATTCGGAGGGAATGGGGCGTGCTGAGCCTGCAGAAGAAAAGGCTGTGCTGGGGGGACCTAACGGCAGCTCTCCAGTAGCTACGGGGAGGTCACGCGCAAGACAGAGCCAGGCTCTGCCCTGGGCTGCGTGGTTGGAGTACAGCAGACACGGGGCACAGGCTGGAAGGAGAGAGGTTCAGACTACATACGAGGAAAGCACTTTTCAGCCCGAGGACAGTCAAGCGGCAGAACAAGTCGCCCAGTGAGGCCGCGCACTCGCCAGCCTTGGGCGTTTGCCATACCGGCGCACATAAAGCCCTGAGTAGCCTCGTCTGACCTCATGGCTGACCCACCTTGGATCCGGAGGTTGGACCAGACGACTCCAGAGGTGCCTTCCGACCTGAAGTATCCTTCGAGCCTTTGGTCCTCGGCCCTCCGTTGGGTAGACCTCCCCACCAGGGCCAGCAACAGCCTTGGGGGTGACACTGAGGGAGGGTGGGGCCGGCCGGCCGGCCGGCCTCACAGGCCTCCGCTTCCTGGGCACAGAGACGGGCAGTGTCGGGAGTTCTCCTGCCTACCCTCTGGACGGGGAGCAAGGGTTGCAGACGGCATCTCCGTGCCGCCTGGGAGACCACATGACCCATGCTGCTACGGTTGGAAGCTGCTGGGACAGTGTTTTGCCAAAGCTTCTGTGCCAGTATTTTCCCTTATTGCTCTCACGCTGCTGTTCTGTTGTTTTCTTGCTGTCTTGTCTTCTGGCCTTGCCCCTGTAACCCCTGCTGCTGCTGTTACAACAGGGTCTCATGGCTTCTCATGGCAGCTTCCCCGCCACAGAGACTGGCAGTGGCCAGAAGCAACGCTGACTGCGCTGGGCAGGGAAAGAAAGGGTTGCAGAAAACAGCTCCGCGCTGGCCGGCAGTCGTCCCTGCCAAGCAGGCGGCATGTGTGCTCGCGGCATTAGGGCTTTGCGGCATTAGGGCTTGGGCACACCTCCCCTCCCATGCTCCAAAGCCCTCCTCAGTTCGGAGCACAGCCCAGCACCACCGGGGAGGCAAGCAAGCCTCCCCCCCGCTCCCACCCCAGCCCCGCAGGCTTGGGCAGGGCACTCGAGCCTTCCCAACAACCCTCCCAAAGCAAGGGGCACTGCTGGCAGGACCCTAGCGAGGGCTGGCCGGACCCTGCCACATGCCTGGCGATGCTCAGGGAGGGGATGTGCTCAGAAGGGCCCTGGCTATGAAAGCATCGCCGACTACATCCAGGAGTCCTTGCAGCCTCACTGCACGAACCAAGGACTTCCCTGCCCTGGAGACGTGGAGGCAGCTGGGACGCGTCCCAGAAGCGTACGGGGATGCCTTCAGTGGGTGTGCTTGCTCGGGTAGACTCCCCCAGCCCTCAGGGAAGAGCACAGCCTGCCCACAGAGCTCCCTTTGCCTTCCTGAGAGAGGAGCTGTGCTCAGCCATGTGCCGTGACACAGGGGCCAACCTGCCGCCAGCCGCAGCCAACTTTGGGAGGGCCATGTGTCACCCTTCTGGCCCGAGGCCAAGCCAGAAGGCTGTGCCAAGTCTGCAGCCCCACAGCCCATGCAGGGCTGAATTCCCCTCCCGCCCGCGCAGCTCCAGCGCTGCCCTGGGGAAACCTCTTCTGAGCACCACGCTCCCCGCGGGCACAGTCCCAATGGCTGTGGCCCTCCAGCCTGACCTTGCTGCTGCTCCCACAGCTCGGGCGCCTCGCAGGACGCTCAGAGCCTTGTGGAAAAGGGGCCAGGGGCCAGTGTGCTGCTGCACAGAGCGAGCTGCTCCACAGAGCGGCTTGTACTCAGGCATGGGAGCTTGCAGTGCCCGGCCCCTTCTTGTAAAGGGAGTCACAAGCAAGCCCACCAAAGGGCCCTAGGCTGACATGCCCTCTCTGCACGGGACCCCTCCAGCACTTGGGCCTTGACTTCGGCCCATCTTGACATGTTCCTGCCCCGGAAATCCTTGGGCCTCTCCGGCCAGCACTTGAAAGGAGCCTCTGTGGAAGAAAGGGCATGCCAGCAACGAGGAAATGAAAAGGCAACGTTGAAGGGACAACAAACACAACCCGTGCCATGAGCTAGGCTCTTTTGCATTTGGAGATGAGTCTGCTGGAAAATTATGGCCCACGTACAGGGTGACTCTGGGCCTGGGGCCGTGCAGGAGCACTATAAAAGCCAGCCAGCCTCCCCACTCTCTCAGCCGCCTCTCTTGCCTCCACCTCCTCGGGAACCAGGTGAGCCTGAAGCCCTTTCTGCTGCTGCTGCTCCTCCTCCTGCTCCTCCAGCATGTCTCAGCTGACTCCTGCTCCTCTGTGCTACGCTGGGTCTTGGGGCTGCTTGGGAGGGGGAAAGAGGCAAGGAGTTCTGGCCTGGAGAGGGGCTGGTGCTGGCCTGAGGGGGTGTTCTGGGCTCTGGGCTGGGCAGGAGCCTCCTTTGCCCTGGCTGCTCTTGGCAGGGCCCTTGGCGTCCAGGCAAAGCAGAAGGCCGTGCTTTGGGCTGCACAGCCTCCAGCTCCCGGCCCACCAGCTGCCTTGACTCCCTCGTGGCAGGGTCACAGGGAGTGCTCCTCTCGCGCCCCGCCCGCCCCGTCCTCTGCCTGCTTCCTCCCTGCCCTCTCTTCCAGGCGCACCTCCCGCCCTCAGACATGTCCTGCTACAACCCCTGCCTGCCGCGCCAGCCCTGCGGCCCGACCCCGCTGGCCAACAGCTGCAACGAGCCCTGTGTCAGGCAGTGCCAGGACTCCACCGTTGTCATCCAGCCCTCTGCCGTGGTGGTGACCCTGCCCGGCCCCATCCTCAGCTCCTTCCCGCAGAACACCGCCGTCGGATCCACCACCTCCGCTGCCGTTGGCAGCATCCTCAGCTCCCAGGGAGTCCCCATCTCCTCCGGGGGCTTCAGCCTCTCTGGCATCGGCAGCCGCTACTGCGGCACGACGTGCCTCCCCTGCTAAAGCCGCTGGCGACGGCCCCAGAGCACCACCTCCAGCAACCCAGAAGATGATGCCGGAATGAGGACGGAGCTCCTGGCCAGAAGAGGCGGGTGGGAGGGCTGAGCAATCCCGGCTGCCCCTGCAAAGCAAGGCCGGAAGGGGCCAGCCGGGGCGCCCTGCCCGCATGGCCCATCACTGCCTTTCCCTTCTCCCGCTCTCTCCTTTCCCTCCCGTGTCCTTGTTGTCTTCTGCCGCCCTGGGCCACGAGGCTCCCAAAGCCCGCCTAGGCGGGAACTGCTCACCCCTCTCTCCCAAGGGGCAGCTGCAGATTCTGGGCTGACCCTCGTGCTCCCTGCACCGGGGCCTCCACTCGGAGCAAGCTCGGTTTTTCCCCTCCAGCGACTCTAATATTAAAGTCTTCTGCATGCCAGCCTGGGTCTCCACGTGGTGCTTGCCTCTGCGGGGGCTCTTCCAAGGTGGCCTGCGAGAAAGGCAGTGCTCGGGGGGAACTGGGGGGGCTTGGGGCCACTTGAGGACCCTTCACCGTTCCCAGGGGAAGCGCAGGGTGGACACACTGCAGCAGTGGCCTTTTAGGCACTCTCCCGTGGAGCTCCGGAGGCCATCCCCGGCTCCTCCAGAGCCCACAGCCATCCAGCCCTGCCTTGCCGTGCCTCTGCCCAGAAACGCCCTCTCGGCCGCCGTGCACCTCCTTCGGACCGGGGAGCCTGACCGCTGCTGACCTCAAGCGAAGAGCCCCGACTGCGGCTGCGGGAGGCCCTGGGAGGGCAGCAGCCCCACGAGCTCTTGGGGCAGGGAGTTCCTCTTGCTCTTGCTCTGGACGGAGCAGTGCTGGGGGAGGAGGCTCAGACAGAAGGTGGCTCCCCAAGGACAGCAGGAGTGTGGATGGGAGGGAATAGGCTTGCGGGCAGCGCATGTCCTCCTCCTCCTCCTCCCGTCGATGCCCTGCGTTTCCTGGGGAAAGTTTCTGGGGAGAGGGAAGCCGGCAGGGACTCGGGGCAAGAGCAGAGGCAGGGGGTGCTGTCCCAGGGTCCCAAGGGCAGCCAGGAGCGCCCCCAAGCAGTGCTGTCCCCAGCAGGAAGGCTGGAGAGAGGCTTACAGCTGCGGAAAGGGCAGTGCGGAACTGCTGCAAGACGCGGCTGGGCAGGATGATGCACGACCGCTCAGAGCCGTGACCGGCAGCTGCCTGGGGAGAGGAGACGCGACCAGCACTCTGCCCCCACACATCTTCCAGCCCCTCTCAAGCAACAGCCCCAAAACAAGGCCACAAAAAGGTGCTCTTGGGGAAACCCCTTCAGGACAGCTGCGACTGGCAACAGCGGTGCCTGGCACCAAGGACTCTCAACAGCATCCGGGGCTGCATTAACAGCAGCACAGCCAGTAAGTAGTTGGAGCGGAGTGATCATCCGCCTCTGCTCAGCGCTCGTTCAACCGCAGGAAGAAAGCTGCGTCCAGTTCTGGGCTCTCTAACGCAAGAACGACACGGACCAACTGGAGCGAGTCCAGCGGGGGGCTGCCAGGACGGTCAGGGGGCTGGAGCACTTGGCCTGTGAGGAGAGGAGGGCCATTCTGAGGGAATGGGGCGTGCTGAGCCTGCAGAAGAAAAGGCTGTGCTGGGGGGACCTAACGGCAGCTCTCCAGTAGCTACGGGGAGGTCACGCGCAAGACAGAGCCAGGCTCTGCCCTGGGCTGCGTGGTTGGAGTACAGCAGACACGGGGCACAGGCTGGAAGGAGAGAGGTTCAGACTACATACGAGGAAAGCACTTTTCAGCCCGAGGACAGTCAAGCGGCAGAACAAGTCGCCCAGTGAGGCCGCGCACTCGCCAGCCTTGGGCGTTTGCCATACCGGCGCACATAAAGCCCTGAGTAGCCTCGTCTGACCTCATGGCTGACCCACCTTGGATCCGGAGGTTGGACCAGACGACTCCAGAGGTGCCTTCCGACCTGAAGTATCCTTCGAGCCTTTGGTCCTCGGCCCTCCGTTGGGTAGACCTCCCCACCAGGGCCAGCAACAGCCTTGGGGGTGACACTGAGGGAGGGTGGGGCCGGCCGGGCGGCCGGCCTCACAGGCCTCCGCTTCCTGGGCACAGAGACGGGCAGTGTCGGGAGTTCTCCTGCCTACCCTCTGGACGGGGAGCAAGGGTTGCAGACGGCATCTCCGTGCCGCCTGGGAGACCACATGACCCATGCTGCTACGGTTGGAAGCTGCTGGGACAGTGTTTTGCCAAAGCTTCTGTGCCAGTATTTTCCCTTATTGCTCTCACGCTGCTGTTCTGTTGTTTTCTTGCTGTCTTGTCTTCTGGCCTTGCCCCTGTAACCCCTGCTGCTGCTGTTACAACAGGGTCTCATGGCTTCTCATGGCAGCTTCCCCGCCACAGAGACTGGCAGTGGCCAGAAGCAACGCTGACTGCGCTGGGCAGGGAAAGAAAGGGTTGCAGAAAACAGCTCCGCGCTGGCCGGCAGTCGTCCCTGCCAAGCAGGCGGCATGTGTGCTCGCGGCATTAGGGCTTTGCGGCATTAGGGCTTGGGCACACCTCCCCTCCCATGCTCCAAAGCCCTCCTCAGTTCGGAGCACAGCCCAGCACCACCGGGGAGGCAAGCAAGCCTCCCCCCCGCTCCCACCCCAGCCCCGCAGGCTTGGGCAGGGCACTCGAGCCTTCCCAACAACCCTCCCAAAGCAAGGGGCACTGCTGGCAGGACCCTAGCGAGGGCTGGCCGGACCCTGCCACATGCCTGGCGATGCTCAGGGAGGGGATGTGCTCAGAAGGGCCCTGGCTATGAAAGCATCGCCGACTACATCCAGGAGTCCTTGCAGCCTCACTGCACGAACCAAGGACTTCCCTGCCCTGGAGACGTGGAGGCAGCTGGGACGCGTCCCAGAAGCGTACGGGGATGCCTTCAGTGGGTGTGCTTGCTCGGGTAGACTCCCCCAGCCCTCAGGGAAGAGCACAGCCTGCCCACAGAGCTCCCTTTGCCTTCCTGAGAGAGGAGCTGTGCTCAGCCATGTGCCGTGACACAGGGGCCAACCTGCCGCCAGCCACAGCCAACTTTGGGAGGGCCATGTGTCACCCTTCTGGCCCGAGGCCAAGCCAGAAGGCTGTGCCAAGTCTGCAGCCCCACAGCCCATGCAGGGCTGAATTCCCCTCCCGCCCGCGCAGCTCCAGCGCTGCCCTGGGGAAACCTCTTCTGAGCACCACGCTCCCCGCGGGCACAGTCCCAATGGCTGTGGCCCTCCAGCCTGACCTTGCTGCTGCTCCCACAGCTCGGGCGCCTCGCAGGACGCTCAGGGCCTTGTGGAAAAGGGGCCAGGGGCCAGTGTGCTGCTGCACAGAGTGAGCTGCTGCACAGAGCAGCTTGTACTCAGGCATGGGAGCTTGCAGTGCCCGGCCCCTTCTTGTAAAGGGAGTCACAAGCAAGCCCACCAAAGGGCCCTAGGCTGACATGCCCTCTCTGCACGGGACCCCTCCAGCACTTGGGCCTTGACTTTGGCCCATCCTGACATGTTCCTGCCCCGGAAATCCTTGGGCCTCTCCGGCCAGCACTTGAAAGGAGCCTCTGTGGAAGAAAGGGCATGCCAGCAAAGAGGAAATGAAAAGGCAACGTTGAAGGGACAACAAACACAACCCGTGCCATGAGCTAGGCTCTTTTGCATTTGGAGATGAGTCTGCCGGAAAATTACGGCCCACGTACAGGGTGACTCTGGGCCTGGGGCCGTGCAGGAGCACTATAAAAGCCAGCCAGCCTCCCCACTCTCTCAGCCGCCTCTCTTGCCTCCACCTCCTCGGGAACCAGGTGAGTCTGAAGCCCTTTCTGCTGCTGCTGCTCCTCCTCCTGCTCCTCCAGCACGTCTCAGCTGATTCCTGCTCCTCTGTGCTATGCTGGGTCTTGGGGCTGCTTGGGAGGGGGAAAGAGGCGAGGAGTTCTGGCCTGGAGAGGGGCTGGTGCTGGCCTGAGGGGGTGTTCTGGGCTCTGGGCTGGGCAGGAGCCTCCTTTGCCCTGGCTGCTCTTGGCAGGGTCCTTGGCATCCAGGCAAAGCAGAAGGCTGTGCTTTGGGCTGCACAGCCTCCAGCTCCCGGCCCACCAGCTGCCTTGACTCCCTCGTGGCAGGGTCACAGGGAGTGCTCCTCTCGCGCCCCGCCCGCCCCATCCTCTGCCTGCTTCCTCCCTGCCCTCTCTTCCAGGCGCACCTCCCGCCCTCAGACATGTCCTGCTACAACCCCTGCCTGCTGCGCCAGCCCTGCGGCCCGACCCCGCTGGCCAACAGCTGCAACGAGTCCTGTGTCAGGCAGTGCCAGGACTCCACCGTTGTCATCCAGCCTTCTCCTGTGGTGGTGACCCTGCCCGGCCCCATCCTCAGCTCCTTCCCGCAGAACACCGCCGTCGGATCCACCACCTCCGCTGCCGTTGGCAGCATCCTCAGCTCCCAGGGAGTCCCCATCTCCTCCGGGGGCTTCAGCCTCTCTGGCATCGGCAGCCGCTACTGCGGCACGACGTGCCTCCCCTGCTAAAGCCGCTGGCGACGGCCCCAGAGCACCACCTCCAGCAACCCAGAAGATGATGCCGGAATGAGGACGGAGCTCCTGGCCAGTGGATGCGGGTGGGGGGGCTGAGCAATCCCGGCTGCCCCTGCAAAGCAAGGCCGGAAGGGGCCAGCCGGGGCGCCCTGCCCGCATGGCCCATCACTGCCTTTCCCTTCTCCCGCTCTCTCCTTTCCCTCCCGTGTCCTTGTTGTCTTCTGCCGCCCTGGGCCACGAGGCTCCCAAAGCCCGCCTAGGTGGGAACTGCTCGCCCCTCTCTCCCAAGGGGCAGCTGCAGATTCTGGGCTGACCCTCGTGCTCCCTGCACCGGGGCCTCCACTCGGAGCAAGCTCGGTTTTTCCCCTCCAGCGACTCTAATATTAAAGTCTTCTGCATGCCAGCCTGGGTCTCCACGTGGTGCTTGCCTCTGCGGGGGCTCTTCCAAGGTGGCCTGCGAGAAAGGCAGTGCTCGGGGGGAACTGGGGGGGCTTGGGGCCACTTGAGGACCCTTCACCGTTCCCAGGGGAAGCGCAGGGTGGACACACTGCAGCAGTGGCCTTTTAGGCACTCTCCCGTGGAGCTCCGGAGGCCATCCCCGGCTCCTCCAGAGCCCACAGCCATCCAGCCCTGCCTTGCCGTGCCTCTGCCCAGAAACGCCCTCTCGGCCGCCGTGCACCTCCTTCGGACCGGGGAGCCTGACCGCTGCTGACCTCAAGCGAAGAGCCCCGACTGCGGCTGCGGGAGGCCCTGGGAGGGCAGCAGCCCCACGAGCTCTTGGGGCAGGGAGTTCCTCTTGCTCTTGCTCTGGACGGAGCAGTGCTGGGGGAGGAGGCTCAGACAGAAGGTGGCTCCCCAAGGACAGCAGGAGTGTGGATGGGAGGGAATAGGCTTGCGGGCAGCGCATGTCCTCCTCCTCCTCCTCCCGCCGATGCCCTGCGTTTCCTGGGGAAAGTTTCTGGGGAGAGGGAAGCCGGCAGGGACTCGGGGCAAGAGCAGAGGCAGGGGGTGCTGTCCCAGGGTCCCAAGGGCAGCCAGAAGCGCCCCCAAGCAGTGCTGTCCCCAGCAGGAAGGCTGGAGAGAGGCTTACAGCTGCGGAAAGGGCAGTGCGGAACTGCTGCAAGACGCGGCTGGGCAGGATGATGCACGACCGCTCAGAGCCGTGACCGGCAGCTGTCTGGGGAGAGGAGACGCGACCAGCACTCTGCCCCCACACATCTTCCAGCCCCTCTCAAGCAACAGCCCCAAAACAAGGCCACAAAAAGGTGCTCTTGGGGAAACCCCTTCAGGACAGCTGCGACTGGCAACAGCGGTGCCTGGCACCAAGGACTCTCAACAGCATCCGGGGCTGCATTAACAGCAGCACAGCCAGTAAGTAGTTGGAGCGGAGTGATCATCCGCCTCTGCTCAGCGCTCGTTCAACCGCAGGAAGAAAGCTGCGTCCAGTTCTGGGCTCTCTAACGCAAGAACGACACGGACCAACTGGAGCGAGTCCAGCGGGGGGCTGCCAGGACGGTCAGGGGGCTGGAGCACTTGGCCTGTGAGGAGAGGAGGGCCATTCGGAGGGAATGGGGCGTGCTGAGCCTGCAGAAGAAAAGGCTGTGCTGGGGGGACCTAACGGCAGCTCTCCAGTAGCTACGGGGAGGTCACGCGCAAGACAGAGCCAGGCTCTGCCCTGGGCTGCGTGGTTGGAGTACAGCAGACACGGGGCACAGGCTGGAAGGAGAGAGGTTCAGACTACATACGAGGAAAGCACTTTTCAGCCCGAGGACAGTCAAGCGGCAGAACAAGTCGCCCAGTGAGGCCGCGCACTCGCCAGCCTTGGGCGTTTGCCATACCGGCGCACATAAAGCCCTGAGTAGCCTCGTCTGACCTCATGGCTGACCCACCTTGGATCCGGAGGTTGGACCAGACGACTCCAGAGGTGCCTTCCGACCTGAAGTATCCTTCGAGCCTTTGGTCCTCGGCCCTCCGTTGGGTAGACCTCCCCACCAGGGCCAGCAACAGCCTTGGGGGTGACACTGAGGGAGGGTGGGGCCGGCCGGCCGGCCGGCCTCACAGGCCTCCGCTTCCTGGGCACAGAGACGGGCAGTGTCGGGAGTTCTCCTGCCTACCCTCTGGACGGGGAGCAAGGGTTGCAGACGGCATCTCCGTGCCGCCTGGGAGACCACATGACCCATGCTGCTACGGTTGGAAGCTGCTGGGACAGTGTTTTGCCAAAGCTTCTGTGCCAGTATTTTCCCTTATTGCTCTCACGCTGCTGTTCTGTTGTTTTCTTGCTGTCTTGTCTTCTGGCCTTGCCCCTGTAACCCCTGCTGCTGCTGTTACAACAGGGTCTCATGGCTTCTCATGGCAGCTTCCCCGCCACAGAGACTGGCAGTGGCCAGAAGCAACGCTGACTGCGCTGGGCAGGGAAAGAAAGGGTTGCAGAAAACAGCTCCGCGCTGGCCGGCAGTCGTCCCTGCCAAGCAGGCGGCATGTGTGCTCGCGGCATTAGGGCTTTGCAGCATTAGGGCTTGGGCACACCTCCCCTCCCATGCTCCAAAGCCCTCCTCAGTTCGGAGCACAGCCCAGCACCACTGGGGAGGCAAGCAAGCCTCCCCCCCGCTCCCACCCCAGCCCCGCAGGCTTGGGCAGGGCACTCGAGCCTTCCCAACAACCCTCCCAAAGCAAGGGGCACTGCTGGCAGGACCCTAGCGAGGGCTGGCCGGACCCTGCCACATGCCTGGCGATGCTCAGGGAGGGGATGTGCTCAGAAGGGCCCTGGCTATGAAAGCATCGCCGACTACATCCAGGAGTCCTTGCAGCCTCACTGCACGAACCAAGGACTTCCCTGCCCTGGAGACGTGGAGGCAGCTGGGACGCGTCCCAGAAGCGTACGGGGATGCCTTCAGTGGGTGTGCTTGCTCGGATAGACTCCCCCAGCCCTCAGGGAAGAGCACAGCCTGCCCACAGAGCTCCCTTTGCCTTCCTGAGAGAGGAGCTGTGCTCAGCCATGTGCCGTGACACAGGGGCCAACCTGCCGCCAGCCACAGCCAACTTTGGGAGGGCCATGTGTCACCCTTCTGGCCCGAGGCCAAGCCAGAAGGCTGTGCCAAGTCTGCAGCCCCACAGCCCATGCAGGGCTGAATTCCCCTCCCGCCCGCGCAGCTCCAGCGCTGCCCTGGGGAAACCTCTTCTGAGCACCACGCTCCCCGCGGGCACAGTCCCAATGGCTGTGGCCCTCCAGCCTGACCTTGCTGCTGCTCCCACAGCTCGGGCGCCTCGCAGGACGCTCAGGGCCTTGTGGAAAAGGGGCCAGGGGCCAGTGTGCTGCTGCACAGAGTGAGCTGCTCCACAGAGCAGCTTGTACTCAGGCATGGGAGCTTGCAGTGCCCGGCCCCTTCTTGTAAAGGGAGTCACAAGCAAGCCCACCAAAGGGCCCTAGGCTGACATGCCCTCTCTGCACGGGACCCCTCCAGCACTTGGGCCTTGACTTTGGCCCATCCTGACATGTTCCTGCCCCGGAAATCCTTGGGCCTCTCCGGCCAGCACTTGAAAGGAGCCTCTGTGGAAGAAAGGGCATGCCAGCAAAGAGGAAATGAAAAGGCAACGTTGAAGGGACAACAAACACAACCCGTGCCATGAGCTAGGCTCTTTTGCATTTGGAGATGAGTCTGCCGGAAAATTACGGCCCACGTACAGGGTGACTCTGGGCCTGGGGCCGTGCAGGAGCACTATAAAAGCCAGCCAGCCTCCCCACTCTCTCAGCCGCCTCTCTTGCCTCCACCTCCTCGGGAAGCAGGTGAGTCTGAAGCCCTTTCTGCTGCTGCTCCTCCTCCTGCTCCTCCAGCACGTCTCAGCTGATTCCTGCTCCTCTGTGCTATGCTGGGTCTTGGGGCTGCTTGGGAGGGGGAAAGAGGCGAGGAGTTCTGGCCTGGAGAGGGGCTGGTGCTGGCCTGAGGGGGTGTTCTGGGCTCTGGGCTGGGCAGGAGCCTCCTTTGCCCTGGCTGCTCTTGGCAGGGTCCTTGGCATCCAGGCAAAGCAGAAGGCTGTGCTTTGGGCTGCACAGCCTCCAGCTCCCGGCCCACCAGCTGCCTTGACTCCCTCGTGGCAGGGTCACAGGGAGTGCTCCTCTCGCGCCCCGCCCGCCCCATCCTCTGCCTGCTTCCTCCCTGCCCTCTCTTCCAGGCGCACCTCCCGCCCTCAGACATGTCCTGCTACAACCCCTGCCTGCTGCGCCAGCCCTGCGGCCCGACCCCGCTGGCCAACAGCTGCAACGAGTCCTGTGTCAGGCAGTGCCAGGACTCCACCGTTGTCATCCAGCCTTCTCCTGTGGTGGTGACCCTGCCCGGCCCCATCCTCAGCTCCTTCCCGCAGAACACCGCCGTCGGATCCACCACCTCCGCTGCCGTTGGCAGCATCCTCAGCTCCCAGGGAGTCCCCATCTCCTCCGGGGGCTTCAGCCTCTCTGGCATCGGCAGCCGCTACTGCGGCACGACGTGCCTCCCCTGCTAAAGCCGCTGGCGACGGCCCCAGAGCACCACCTCCAGCAACCCAGAAGATGATGCCGGAATGAGGACGGAGCTCCTGGCCAGTGGATGCGGGTGGGGGGGCTGAGCAATCCCGGTTGCCCCTGCAAAGCAAGGCCGGAAGGGGCCAGCCGGGGTGCCCTGCCTGCATGGCCCATCACTGCCTTTCCCTTCTCCCGCTCTCTCCTTTCCCTCCCGTGTCCTTGTTGTCTTCTGCCGCCCTGGGCCACGAGGCTCCCAAAGCCCGCCTAGGTGGGAACTGCTCGCCCCTCTCTCCCAAGGGGCAGCTGCAGATTCTGGGCTGACCCTCGTGCTCCCTGCACCGGGGCCTCCACTCGGAGCAAGCTCGGTTTTGCCCCTCCAGCGACTCTAATATTAAAGTCTTCTGCATGCCAGCCTGGGTCTCCACGTGGTGCTTGCCTCTGCGGGGGCTCTTCCAAGGTGGCCTGCGAGAAAGGCAGTGCTCGGGGGGAACTGGGGGGGCTTGGGGCCACTTGAGGACCCTTCACCGTTCCCAGGGGAAGCGCAGGGTGGACACACTGCAGCAGTGGCCTTTTAGGCACTCTCCCGTGGAGCTCCGGAGGCCATCCCCGGCTCCTCCAGAGCCCACAGCCATCCAGCCCTGCCTTGCCGTGCCTCTGCCCAGAAACGCCCTCTCGGCCGCCGTGCACCTCCTTCGGACCGGGGAGCCTGACCGCTGCTGACCTCAAGCGAAGAGCCCCGACTGCGGCTGCGGGAGGCCCTGGGAGGGCAGCAGCCCCACGAGCTCTTGGGGCAGGGAGTTCCTCTTGCTCTTGCTCTGGACGGAGCAGTGCTGGGGGAGGAGGCTCAGACAGAAGGTGGCTCCCCAAGGACAGCAGGAGTGTGGATGGGAGGGAATAGGCTTGCGGGCAGCGCATGTCCTCCTCCTCCTCCTCCCGTCGATGCCCTGCGTTTCCTGGGGAAAGTTTCTGGGGAGAGGGAAGCCGGCAGGGACTCGGGGCAAGAGCAGAGGCAGGGGGTGCTGTCCCAGGGTCCCAAGGGCAGCCAGGAGCGCCCCCAAGCAGTGCTGTCCCCAGCAGGAAGGCTGGAGAGAGGCTTACAGCTGCGGAAAGGGCAGTGCGGAACTGCTGCAAGACGCGGCTGGGCAGGATGATGCACGACCGCTCAGAGCCGTGACCGGCAGCTGCCTGGGGAGAGGAGACGCGACCAGCACTCTGCCCCCACACATCTTCCAGCCCCTCTCAAGCAACAGCCCCAAAACAAGGCCACAAAAAGGTGCTCTTGGGGAAACCCCTTCAGGACAGCTGCGACTGGCAACAGCGGTGCCTGGCACCAAGGACTCTCAACAGCATCCGGGGCTGCATTAACAGCAGCACAGCCAGTAAGTAGTTGGAGCGGAGTGATCATCCGCCTCTGCTCAGCGCTCGTTCAACCGCAGGAAGAAAGCTGCGTCCAGTTCTGGGCTCTCTAACGCAAGAACGACACGGACCAACTGGAGCGAGTCCAGCGGGGGGCTGCCAGGACGGTCAGGGGGCTGGAGCACTTGGCCTGTGAGGAGAGGAGGGCCATTCGGAGGGAATGGGGCGTGCTGAGCCTGCAGAAGAAAAGGCTGTGCTGGGGGGACCTAACGGCAGCTCTCCAGTAGCTACGGGGAGGTCACGCGCAAGACAGAGCCAGGCTCTGCCCTGGGCTGCGTGGTTGGAGTACAGCAGACACGGGGCACAGGCTGGAAGGAGAGAGGTTCAGACTACATACGAGGAAAGCACTTTTCAGCCCGAGGACAGTCAAGCGGCAGAACAAGTCGCCCAGTGAGGCCGCGCACTCGCCAGCCTTGGGCGTTTGCCATACCGGCGCACATAAAGCCCTGAGTAGCCTCGTCTGACCTCATGGCTGACCCACCTTGGATCCGGAGGTTGGACCAGACGACTCCAGAGGTGCCTTCCGACCTGAAGTATCCTTCGAGCCTTTGGTCCTCGGCCCTCCGTTGGGTAGACCTCCCCACCAGGGCCAGCAACAGCCTTGGGGGTGACACTGAGGGAGGGTGGGGCCGGCCGGGCGGCCGGCCTCACAGGCCTCCGCTTCCTGGGCACAGAGACGGGCAGTGTCGGGAGTTCTCCTGCCTACCCTCTGGACGGGGAGCAAGGGTTGCAGACGGCATCTCCGTGCCGCCTGGGAGACCACATGACCCATGCTGCTACGGTTGGAAGCTGCTGGGACAGTGTTTTGCCAAAGCTTCTGTGCCAGTATTTTCCCTTATTGCTCTCACGCTGCTGTTCTGTTGTTTTCTTGCTGTCTTGTCTTCTGGCCTTGCCCCTGTAACCCCTGCTGCTGCTGTTACAACAGGGTCTCATGGCTTCTCATGGCAGCTTCCCCGCCACAGAGACTGGCAGTGGCCAGAAGCAACGCTGACTGCGCTGGGCAGGGAAAGAAAGGGTTGCAGAAAACAGCTCCGCGCTGGCCGGCAGTCGTCCCTGCCAAGCAGGCGGCATGTGTGCTCGCGGCATTAGGGCTTTGCAGCATTAGGGCTTGGGCACACCTCCCCTCCCATGCTCCAAAGCCCTCCTCAGTTCGGAGCACAGCCCAGCACCACCGGGGAGGCAAGCAAGCCTCCCCCCCGCTCCCACCCCAGCCCCGCAGGCTTGGGCAGGGCACTCGAGCCTTCCCAACAACCCTCCCAAAGCAAGGGGCACTGCTGGCAGGACCCTAGCGAGGGCTGGCCGGACCCTGCCACATGCCTGGCGATGCTCAGGGAGGGGATGTGCTCAGAAGGGCCCTGGCTATGAAAGCATCGCCGACTACATCCAGGAGTCCTTGCAGCCTCACTGCACGAACCAAGGACTTCCCTGCCCTGGAGACGTGGAGGCAGCTGGGACGCGTCCCAGAAGCGTACGGGGATGCCTTCAGTGGGTGTGCTTGCTCGGGTAGACTCCCCCAGCCCTCAGGGAAGAGCACAGCCTGCCCACAGAGCTCCCTTTGCCTTCCTCAGAGAGGAGCTGTGCTCAGCCATGTGCCGTGACACAGGGGCCAACCCGCCGCCAGCCACAGCCAACTTTGGGAGGGCCATGTGTCACCCTTCTGGCCCGAGGCCAAGCCAGAAGGCTGTGCCAAGTCTGCAGCCCCACAGCCCATGCAGGGCTGAATTCCCCTCCCGCCCGCGCAGCTCCAGCGCTGCCCTGGGGAAACCTCTTCTGAGCACCACGCTCCCCGCGGGCACAGTCCCAATGGCTGTGGCCCTCCAGCCTGACCTTGCTGCTGCTCCCACAGCTCGGGCGCCTCGCAGGACGCTCAGAGCCTTGTGGAAAAGGGGCCAGGGGCCAGTGTGCTGCTGCACAGAGCGAGCTGCTCCACAGAGCGGCTTGTACTCAGGCATGGGAGCTTGCAGTGCCCGGCCCCTTCTTGTAAAGGGAGTCACAAGCAAGCCCACCAAAGGGCCCTAGGCTGACATGCCCTCTCTGCACGGGACCCCTCCAGCACTTGGGCCTTGACTTCGGCCCATCCTGACATGTTCCTGCCCCGGAAATCCTTGGGCCTCTCCGGCCAGCACTTGAAAGGAGCCTCTGTGGAAGAAAGGGCATGCCAGCAAAGAGGAAATGAAAAGGCAACGTTGAAGGGACAACAAACACAACCCGTGCCATGAGCTAGGCTCTTTTGCATTTGGAGATGAGTCTGCCGGAAAATTACGGCCCACGTACAGGGTGACTCTGGGCCTGGGGCCGTGCAGGAGCACTATAAAAGCCAGCCAGCCTCCCCACTCTCTCAGCCGCCTCTCTTGCCTCCACCTCCTCGGGAACCAGGTGAGTCTGAAGCCCTTTCTGCTGCTGCTGCTCCTCCTCCTGCTCCTCCAGCACGTCTCAGCTGATTCCTGCTCCTCTGTGCTATGCTGGGTCTTGGGGCTGCTTGGGAGGGGGAAAGAGGCGAGGAGTTCTGGCCTGGAGAGGGGCTGGTGCTGGCCTGAGGGGGTGTTCTGGGCTCTGGGCTGGGCAGGAGCCTCCTTTGCCCTGGCTGCTCTTGGCAGGGTCCTTGGCATCCAGGCAAAGCAGAAGGCTGTGCTTTGGGCTGCACAGCCTCCAGCTCCCGGCCCACCAGCTGCCTTGACTCCCTCGTGGCAGGGTCACAGGGAGTGCTCCTCTCGCGCCCCGCCCGCCCCATCCTCTGCCTGCTTCCTCCCTGCCCTCTCTTCCAGGCGCACCTCCCGCCCTCAGACATGTCCTGCTACAACCCCTGCCTGCTGCGCCAGCCCTGCGGCCCGACCCCGCTGGCCAACAGCTGCAACGAGTCCTGTGTCAGGCAGTGCCAGGACTCCACCGTTGTCATCCAGCCTTCTCCTGTGGTGGTGACCCTGCCCGGCCCCATCCTCAGCTCCTTCCCGCAGAACACCGCCGTCGGATCCACCACCTCCGCTGCCGTTGGCAGCATCCTCAGCTCCCAGGGAGTCCCCATCTCCTCCGGGGGCTTCAGCCTCTCTGGCATCGGCAGCCGCTACTGCGGCACGACGTGCCTCCCCTGCTAAAGCCGCTGGCGACGGCCCCAGAGCACCACCTCCAGCAACCCAGAAGATGATGCCGGAATGAGGACGGAGCTCCTGGCCAGTGGATGCGGGTGGGGGGGCTGAGCAATCCCGGCTGCCCCTGCAAAGCAAGGCCGGAAGGGGCCAGCCGGGGCGCCCTGCCCGCATGGCCCATCACTGCCTTTCCCTTCTCCCGCTCTCTCCTTTCCCTCCCGTGTCCTTGTTGTCTTCTGCCGCCCTGGGCCACGAGGCTCCCAAAGCCCGCCTAGGTGGGAACTGCTCGCCCCTCTCTCCCAAGGGGCAGCTGCAGATTCTGGGCTGACCCTCGTGCTCCCTGCACCGGGGCCTCCACTCGGAGCAAGCTCGGTTTTTCCCCTCCAGCGACTCTAATATTAAAGTCTTCTGCATGCCAGCCTGGGTCTCCACGTGGTGCTTGCCTCTGCGGGGGCTCTTCCAAGGTGGCCTGCGAGAAAGGCAGTGCTCGGGGGGAACTGGGGGGGCTTGGGGCCACTTGAGGACCCTTCACCGTTCCCAGGGGAAGCGCAGGGTGGACACACTGCAGCAGTGGCCTTTTAGGCACTCTCCCGTGGAGCTCCGGAGGCCATCCCCGGCTCCTCCAGAGCCCACAGCCATCCAGCCCTGCCTTGCCGTGCCTCTGCCCAGAAACGCCCTCTCGGCCGCCGTGCACCTCCTTCGGACCGGGGAGCCTGACCGCTGCTGACCTCAAGCGAAGAGCCCCGACTGCGGCTGCGGGAGGCCCTGGGAGGGCAGCAGCCCCACGAGCTCTTGGGGCAGGGAGTTCCTCTTGCTCTTGCTCTGGACGGAGCAGTGCTGGGGGAGGAGGCTCAGACAGAAGGTGGCTCCCCAAGGACAGCAGGAGTGTGGATGGGAGGGAATAGGCTTGCGGGCAGCGCATGTCCTCCTCCTCCTCCTCCCGCCGATGCCCTGCGTTTCCTGGGGAAAGTTTCTGGGGAGAGGGAAGCCGGCAGGGACTCGGGGCAAGAGCAGAGGCAGGGGGTGCTGTCCCAGGGTCCCAAGGGCAGCCAGGAGCGCCCCCAAGCAGTGCTGTCCCCAGCAGGAAGGCTGGAGAGAGGCTTACAGCTGCGGAAAGGGCAGTGCGGAACTGCTGCAAGACGCGGCTGGGCAGGATGATGCACGACCGCTCAGAGCCGTGACCGGCAGCTGTCTGGGGAGAGGAGACGCGACCAGCACTCTGCCCCCACACATCTTCCAGCCCCTCTCAAGCAACAGCCCCAAAACAAGGCCACAAAAAGGTGCTCTTGGGGAAACCCCTTCAGGACAGCTGCGACTGGCAACAGCGGTGCCTGGCACCAAGGACTCTCAACAGCATCCGGGGCTGCATTAACAGCAGCACAGCCAGTAAGTAGTTGGAGCGGAGTGATCATCCGCCTCTGCTCAGCGCTCGTTCAACCGCAGGAAGAAAGCTGCGTCCAGTTCTGGGCTCTCTAACGCAAGAACGACACGGACCAACTGGAGCGAGTCCAGCGGGGGGCTGCCAGGACGGTCAGGGGGCTGGAGCACTTGGCCTGTGAGGAGAGGAGGGCCATTCGGAGGGAATGGGGCGTGCTGAGCCTGCAGAAGAAAAGGCTGTGCTGGGGGGACCTAACGGCAGCTCTCCAGTAGCTACGGGGAGGTCACGCGCAAGACAGAGCCAGGCTCTGCCCTGGGCTGCGTGGTTGGAGTACAGCAGACACGGGGCACAGGCTGGAAGGAGAGAGGTTCAGACTACATACGAGGAAAGCACTTTTCAGCCCGAGGACAGTCAAGCGGCAGAACAAGTCGCCCAGTGAGGCCGCGCACTCGCCAGCCTTGGGCGTTTGCCATACCGGCGCACATAAAGCCCTGAGTAGCCTCGTCTGACCTCATGGCTGACCCACCTTGGATCCGGAGGTTGGACCAGACGACTCCAGAGGTGCCTTCCGACCTGAAGTATCCTTCGAGCCTTTGGTCCTCGGCCCTCCGTTGGGTAGACCTCCCCACCAGGGCCAGCAACAGCCTTGGGGGTGACACTGAGGGAGGGTGGGGCCGGCCGGGCGGCCGGCCTCACAGGCCTCCGCTTCCTGGGCACAGAGACGGGCAGTGTCGGGAGTTCTCCTGCCTACCCTCTGGACGGGGAGCAAGGGTTGCAGACGGCATCTCCGTGCCGCCTGGGAGACCACATGACCCATGCTGCTACGGTTGGAAGCTGCTGGGACAGTGTTTTGCCAAAGCTTCTGTGCCAGTATTTTCCCTTATTGCTCTCACGCTGCTGTTCTGTTGTTTTCTTGCTGTCTTGTCTTCTGGCCTTGCCCCTGTAACCCCTGCTGCTGCTGTTACAACAGGGTCTCATGGCTTCTCATGGCAGCTTCCCCGCCACAGAGACTGGCAGTGGCCAGAAGCAACGCTGACTGCGCTGGGCAGGGAAAGAAAGGGTTGCAGAAAACAGCTCCGCGCTGGCCGGCAGTCGTCCCTGCCAAGCAGGCGGCATGTGTGCTCGCGGCATTAGGGCTTTGCAGCATTAGGGCTTGGGCACACCTCCCCTCCCATGCTCCAAAGCCCTCCTCAGTTCGGAGCACAGCCCAGCACCACTGGGGAGGCAAGCAAGCCTCCCCCCCGCTCCCACCCCAGCCCCGCAGGCTTGGGCAGGGCACTCGAGCCTTCCCAACAACCCTCCCAAAGCAAGGGGCACTGCTGGCAGGACCCTAGCGAGGGCTGGCCGGACCCTGCCACATGCCTGGCGATGCTCAGGGAGGGGATGTGCTCAGAAGGGCCCTGGCTATGAAAGCATCGCCGACTACATCCAGGAGTCCTTGCAGCCTCACTGCACGAACCAAGGACTTCCCTGCCCTGGAGACGTGGAGGCAGCTGGGACGCGTCCCAGAAGCGTACGGGGATGCCTTCAGTGGGTGTGCTTGCTCGGATAGACTCCCCCAGCCCTCAGGGAAGAGCACAGCCTGCCCACAGAGCTCCCTTTGCCTTCCTGAGAGAGGAGCTGTGCTCAGCCATGTGCCGTGACACAGGGGCCAACCTGCCGCCAGCCACAGCCAACTTTGGGAGGGCCATGTGTCACCCTTCTGGCCCGAGGCCAAGCCAGAAGGCTGTGCCAAGTCTGCAGCCCCACAGCCCATGCAGGGCTGAATTCCCCTCCCGCCCGCGCAGCTCCAGCGCTGCCCTGGGGAAACCTCTTCTGAGCACCACGCTCCCCGCGGGCACAGTCCCAATGGCTGTGGCCCTCCAGCCTGACCTTGCTGCTGCTCCCACAGCTCGGGCGCCTCGCAGGACGCTCAGGGCCTTGTGGAAAAGGGGCCAGGGGCCAGTGTGCTGCTGCACAGAGTGAGCTGCTCCACAGAGCAGCTTGTACTCAGGCATGGGAGCTTGCAGTGCCCGGCCCCTTCTTGTAAAGGGAGTCACAAGCAAGCCCACCAAAGGGCCCTAGGCTGACATGCCCTCTCTGCACGGGACCCCTCCAGCACTTGGGCCTTGACTTTGGCCCATCCTGACATGTTCCTGCCCCGGAAATCCTTGGGCCTCTCCGGCCAGCACTTGAAAGGAGCCTCTGTGGAAGAAAGGGCATGCCAGCAAAGAGGAAATGAAAAGGCAACGTTGAAGGGACAACAAACACAACCCGTGCCATGAGCTAGGCTCTTTTGCATTTGGAGATGAGTCTGCCGGAAAATTACGGCCCACGTACAGGGTGACTCTGGGCCTGGGGCCGTGCAGGAGCACTATAAAAGCCAGCCAGCCTCCCCACTCTCTCAGCCGCCTCTCTTGCCTCCACCTCCTCGGGAAGCAGGTGAGTCTGAAGCCCTTTCTGCTGCTGCTCCTCCTCCTGCTCCTCCAGCACGTCTCAGCTGATTCCTGCTCCTCTGTGCTATGCTGGGTCTTGGGGCTGCTTGGGAGGGGGAAAGAGGCGAGGAGTTCTGGCCTGGAGAGGGGCTGGTGCTGGCCTGAGGGGGTGTTCTGGGCTCTGGGCTGGGCAGGAGCCTCCTTTGCCCTGGCTGCTCTTGGCAGGGTCCTTGGCATCCAGGCAAAGCAGAAGGCTGTGCTTTGGGCTGCACAGCCTCCAGCTCCCGGCCCACCAGCTGCCTTGACTCCCTCGTGGCAGGGTCACAGGGAGTGCTCCTCTCGCGCCCCGCCCGCCCCATCCTCTGCCTGCTTCCTCCCTGCCCTCTCTTCCAGGCGCACCTCCCGCCCTCAGACATGTCCTGCTACAACCCCTGCCTGCTGCGCCAGCCCTGCGGCCCGACCCCGCTGGCCAACAGCTGCAACGAGTCCTGTGTCAGGCAGTGCCAGGACTCCACCGTTGTCATCCAGCCTTCTCCTGTGGTGGTGACCCTGCCCGGCCCCATCCTCAGCTCCTTCCCGCAGAACACCGCCGTCGGATCCACCACCTCCGCTGCCGTTGGCAGCATCCTCAGCTCCCAGGGAGTCCCCATCTCCTCCGGGGGCTTCAGCCTCTCTGGCATCGGCAGCCGCTACTGCGGCACGACGTGCCTCCCCTGCTAAAGCCGCTGGCGACGGCCCCAGAGCACCACCTCCAGCAACCCAGAAGATGATGCCGGAATGAGGACGGAGCTCCTGGCCAGTGGATGCGGGTGGGGGGGCTGAGCAATCCCGGTTGCCCCTGCAAAGCAAGGCCGGAAGGGGCCAGCCGGGGTGCCCTGCCCGCATGGCCCATCACTGCCTTTCCCTTCTCCCGCTCTCTCCTTTCCCTCCCGTGTCCTTGTTGTCTTCTGCCGCCCTGGGCCACGAGGCTCCCAAAGCCCGCCTAGGCGGGAACTGCTCGCCCCTCTCTCCCAAGGGGCAGCTGCAGATTCTGGGCTGACCCTCGTGCTCCCTGCACCGGGGCCTCCACTCGGAGCAAGCTCGGTTTTGCCCCTCCAGCGACTCTAATATTAAAGTCTTCTGCATGCCAGCCTGGGTCTCCACGTGGTGCTTGCCTCTGCGGGGGCTCTTCCAAGGTGGCCTGCGAGAAAGGCAGTGCTCGGGGGGAACTGGGGGGGCTTGGGGCCACTTGAGGACCCTTCACCGTTCCCAGGGGAAGCGCAGGGTGGACACACTGCAGCAGTGGCCTTTTAGGCACTCTCCCGTGGAGCTCCGGAGGCCATCCCCGGCTCCTCCAGAGCCCACAGCCATCCAGCCCTGCCTTGCCGTGCCTCTGCCCAGAAACGCCCTCTCGGCCGCCGTGCACCTCCTTCGGACCGGGGAGCCTGACCGCTGCTGACCTCAAGCGAAGAGCCCCGACTGCGGCTGCGGGAGGCCCTGGGAGGGCAGCAGCCCCACGAGCTCTTGGGGCAGGGAGTTCCTCTTGCTCTTGCTCTGGACGGAGCAGTGCTGGGGGAGGAGGCTCAGACAGAAGGTGGCTCCCCAAGGACAGCAGGAGTGTGGATGGGAGGGAATAGGCTTGCGGGCAGCGCATGTCCTCCTCCTCCTCCTCCCGTCGATGCCCTGCGTTTCCTGGGGAAAGTTTCTGGGGAGAGGGAAGCCGGCAGGGACTCGGGGCAAGAGCAGAGGCAGGGGGTGCTGTCCCAGGGTCCCAAGGGCAGCCAGGAGCGCCCCCAAGCAGTGCTGTCCCCAGCAGGAAGGCTGGAGAGAGGCTTACAGCTGCGGAAAGGGCAGTGCGGAACTGCTGCAAGACGCGGCTGGGCAGGATGATGCACGACCGCTCAGAGCCGTGACCGGCAGCTGCCTGGGGAGAGGAGACGCGACCAGCACTCTGCCCCCACACATCTTCCAGCCCCTCTCAAGCAACAGCCCCAAAACAAGGCCACAAAAAGGTGCTCTTGGGGAAACCCCTTCAGGACAGCTGCGACTGGCAACAGCGGTGCCTGGCACCAAGGACTCTCAACAGCATCCGGGGCTGCATTAACAGCAGCACAGCCAGTAAGTAGTTGGAGCGGAGTGATCATCCGCCTCTGCTCAGCGCTCGTTCAACCGCAGGAAGAAAGCTGCGTCCAGTTCTGGGCTCTCTAACGCAAGAACGACACGGACCAACTGGAGCGAGTCCAGCGGGGGGCTGCCAGGACGGTCAGGGGGCTGGAGCACTTGGCCTGTGAGGAGAGGAGGGCCATTCGGAGGGAATGGGGCGTGCTGAGCCTGCAGAAGAAAAGGCTGTGCTGGGGGGACCTAACGGCAGCTCTCCAGTAGCTACGGGGAGGTCACGCGCAAGACAGAGCCAGGCTCTGCCCTGGGCTGCGTGGTTGGAGTACAGCAGACACGGGGCACAGGCTGGAAGGAGAGAGGTTCAGACTACATACGAGGAAAGCACTTTTCAGCCCGAGGACAGTCAAGCGGCAGAACAAGTCGCCCAGTGAGGCCGCGCACTCGCCAGCCTTGGGCGTTTGCCATACCGGCGCACATAAAGCCCTGAGTAGCCTCGTCTGACCTCATGGCTGACCCACCTTGGATCCGGAGGTTGGACCAGACGACTCCAGAGGTGCCTTCCGACCTGAAGTATCCTTCGAGCCTTTGGTCCTCGGCCCTCCGTTGGGTAGACCTCCCCACCAGGGCCAGCAACAGCCTTGGGGGTGACACTGAGGGAGGGTGGGGCCGGCCGGGCGGCCGGCCTCACAGGCCTCCGCTTCCTGGGCACAGAGACGGGCAGTGTCGGGAGTTCTCCTGCCTACCCTCTGGACGGGGAGCAAGGGTTGCAGACGGCATCTCCGTGCCGCCTGGGAGACCACATGACCCATGCTGCTACGGTTGGAAGCTGCTGGGACAGTGTTTTGCCAAAGCTTCTGTGCCAGTATTTTCCCTTATTGCTCTCACGCTGCTGTTCTGTTGTTTTCTTGCTGTCTTGTCTTCTGGCCTTGCCCCTGTAACCCCTGCTGCTGCTGTTACAACAGGGTCTCATGGCTTCTCATGGCAGCTTCCCCGCCACAGAGACTGGCAGTGGCCAGAAGCAACGCTGACTGCGCTGGGCAGGGAAAGAAAGGGTTGCAGAAAACAGCTCCGCGCTGGCCGGCAGTCGTCCCTGCCAAGCAGGCGGCATGTGTGCTCGCGGCATTAGGGCTTTGCAGCATTAGGGCTTGGGCACACCTCCCCTCCCATGCTCCAAAGCCCTCCTCAGTTCGGAGCACAGCCCAGCACCACCGGGGAGGCAAGCAAGCCTCCCCCCCGCTCCCACCCCAGCCCCGCAGGCTTGGGCAGGGCACTCGAGCCTTCCCAACAACCCTCCCAAAGCAAGGGGCACTGCTGGCAGGACCCTAGCGAGGGCTGGCCGGACCCTGCCACATGCCTGGCGATGCTCAGGGAGGGGATGTGCTCAGAAGGGCCCTGGCTATGAAAGCATCGCCGACTACATCCAGGAGTCCTTGCAGCCTCACTGCACGAACCAAGGACTTCCCTGCCCTGGAGACGTGGAGGCAGCTGGGACGCGTCCCAGAAGCGTACGGGGATGCCTTCAGTGGGTGTGCTTGCTCGGGTAGACTCCCCCAGCCCTCAGGGAAGAGCACAGCCTGCCCACAGAGCTCCCTTTGCCTTCCTCAGAGAGGAGCTGTGCTCAGCCATGTGCCGTGACACAGGGGCCAACCCGCCGCCAGCCACAGCCAACTTTGGGAGGGCCATGTGTCACCCTTCTGGCCCGAGGCCAAGCCAGAAGGCTGTGCCAAGTCTGCAGCCCCACAGCCCATGCAGGGCTGAATTCCCCTCCCGCCCGCGCAGCTCCAGCGCTGCCCTGGGGAAACCTCTTCTGAGCACCACGCTCCCCGCGGGCACAGTCCCAATGGCTGTGGCCCTCCAGCCTGACCTTGCTGCTGCTCCCACAGCTCGGGCGCCTCGCAGGACGCTCAGAGCCTTGTGGAAAAGGGGCCAGGGGCCAGTGTGCTGCTGCACAGAGCGAGCTGCTCCACAGAGCGGCTTGTACTCAGGCATGGGAGCTTGCAGTGCCCGGCCCCTTCTTGTAAAGGGAGTCACAAGCAAGCCCACCAAAGGGCCCTAGGCTGACATGCCCTCTCTGCACGGGACCCCTCCAGCACTTGGGCCTTGACTTCGGCCCATCTTGACATGTTCCTGCCCCGGAAATCCTTGGGCCTCTCCGGCCAGCACTTGAAAGGAGCCTCTGTGGAAGAAAGGGCATGCCAGCAACGAGGAAATGAAAAGGCAACGTTGAAGGGACAACAAACACAACCCGTGCCATGAGCTAGGCTCTTTTGCATTTGGAGATGAGTCTGCCGGAAAATTACGGCCCACGTACAGGGTGACTCTGGGCCTGGGGCCGTGCAGGAGCACTATAAAAGCCAGCCAGCCTCCCCACTCTCTCAGCCGCCTCTCTTGCCTCCACCTCCTCGGGAACCAGGTGAGTCTGAAGCCCTTTCTGCTGCTGCTGCTCCTCCTCCTGCTCCTCCAGCACGTCTCAGCTGACTCCTGCTCCTCTGTGCTACGCTGGGTCTTGGGGCTGCTTGGGAGGGGGAAAGAGGCAAGGAGTTCTGGCCTGGAGAGGGGCTGGTGCTGGCCTGAGGGGGTGTTCTGGGCTCTGGGCTGGGCAGGAGCCTCCTTTGCCCTGGCTGCTCTTGGCAGGGCCCTTGGCGTCCAGGCAAAGCAGAAGGCCGTGCTTTGGGCTGCACAGCCTCCAGCTCCCGGCCCACCAGCTGCCTTGACTCCCTCGTGGCAGGGTCACAGGGAGTGCTCCTCTCGCGCCCCGCCCGCCCCGTCCTCTGCCTGCTTCCTCCCTGCCCTCTCTTCCAGGCGCACCTCCCGCCCTCAGACATGTCCTGCTACAACCCCTGCCTGCCGCGCCAGCCCTGCGGCCCGACCCCGCTGGCCAACAGCTGCAACGAGTCCTGTGTCAGGCAGTGCCAGGACTCCACCGTTGTCATCGAGCCTTCTCCTGTGGTGGTGACCCTGCCCGGCCCCATCCTCAGCTCCTTCCCGCAGAACACCGCCGTCGGATCCACCACCTCCGCTGCCGTTGGCAGCATCCTCAGCTCCCAGGGAGTCCCCATCTCCTCCGGGGGCTTCAGCCTCTCTGGCATCGGCAGCCGCTACTGCGGCACGACGTGCCTCCCCTGCTAAAGCCGCTGGCGACGGCCCCAGAGCACCACCTCCAGCAACCCAGAAGATGATGCCGGAATGAGGACGGATCTCCTGGCCAGTGGAGGCGGGTGGGGGGGCTGAGCAATCCCGGCTGCCCCTGCAAAGCAAGGCCGGAAGGGGCCAGCCGGGGCGCCCTGCCCGCATGGCCCATCACTGCCTTTCCCTTCTCCCGCTCTCTCCTTTCCCTCCCGTGTCCTTGTTGTCTTCTGCCGCCCTGGGCCACGAGGCTCCCAAAGCCCGCCTAGGCGGGAACTGCTCGCCCCTCTCTCCCAAGGGGCAGCTGCAGATTCTGGGCTGACCCTCGTGCTCCCTGCACCGGGGCCTCCACTCGGAGCAAGCTCGGTTTTTCCCCTCCAGCGACTCTAATATTAAAGTCTTCTGCATGCCAGCCTGGGTCTCCACGTGGTGCTTGCCTCTGCGGGGGCTCTTCCAAGGTGGCCTGCGAGAAAGGCAGTGCTCGGGGGGAACTGGGGGGGCTTGGGGCCACTTGAGGACCCTTCACCGTTCCCAGGGGAAGCGCAGGGTGGACACACTGCAGCAGTGGCCTTTTAGGCACTCTCCCGTGGAGCTCCGGAGGCCATCCCCGGCTCCTCCAGAGCCCACAGCCATCCAGCCCTGCCTTGCCGTGCCTCTGCCCAGAAACGCCCTCTCGGCCGCCGTGCACCTCCTTCGGACCGGGGAGCCTGACCGCTGCTGACCTCAAGCGAAGAGCCCCGACTGCGGCTGCGGGAGGCCCTGGGAGGGCAGCAGCCCCACGAGCTCTTGGGGCAGGGAGTTCCTCTTGCTCTTGCTCTGGACGGAGCAGTGCTGGGGGAGGAGGCTCAGACAGAAGGTGGCTCCCCAAGGACAGCAGGAGTGTGGATGGGAGGGAATAGGCTTGCGGGCAGCGCATGTCCTCCTCCTCCTCCTCCCGTCGATGCCCTGTGTTTCCTGGGGAAAGTTTCTGGGGAGAGGGAAGCCGGCAGGGACTCGGGGCAAGAGCAGAGGCAGGGGGTGCTGTCCCAGGGTCCCAAGGGCAGCCAGGAGCGCCCCCAAGCAGTGCTGTCCCCAGCAGGAAGGCTGGAGAGAGGCTTACAGCTGCGGAAAGGGCAGTGCGGAACTGCTGCAAGACGCGGCTGGGCAGGATGATGCACGACCGCTCAGAGCCGTGACCGGCAGCTGCCTGGGGAGAGGAGACGCGACCAGCACTCTGCCCCCACACATCTTCCAGCCCCTCTCAAGCAACAGCCCCAAAACAAGGCCACAAAAAGGTGCTCTTGGGGAAACCCCTTCAGGACAGCTGCGACTGGCAACAGCGGTGCCTGGCACCAAGGACTCTCAACAGCATCCGGGGCTGCATTAACGGCAGCACAGCCAGTAAGTAGTTGGAGCGGAGTGATCATCCGCCTCCGCTCAGCGCTTGTTCAACCGCAGGAAGAAAGCTGCGTCCAGTTCTGGGCTCTCTAACGCAAGAACGACACGGACCAACTGGAGCGAGTCCAGCGGGGGGCTGCCAGGACGGTCAGGGGGCTGGAGCACTTGGCCTGTGAGGAGAGGAGGGCCATTCGGAGGGAATGGGGCGTGCTGAGCCTGCAGAAGAAAAGGCTGTGCTGGGGGGACCTAACGGCAGCTCTCCAGTAGCTACGGGGAGGTCACGCGCAAGACAGAGCCAGGCTCTGCCCTGGGCTGCGTGGTTGGAGTACAGCAGACACGGGGCACAGGCTGGAAGGAGAGAGGTTCAGACTACATACGAGGAAAGCACTTTTCAGCCCGAGGACAGTCAAGCGGCAGAACAAGTCGCCCAGTGAGGCCGCGCACTCGCCAGCCTTGGGCGTTTGCCATACCGGCGCACATAAAGCCCTGAGTAGCCTCGTCTGACCTCATGGCTGACCCGCCTTGGATCCGGAGGTTGGACCAGACGACTCCAGAGGTGCCTTCCGACCTGAAGTATCCTTCGAGCCTTTGGTCCTCGGCCCTCCGTTGGGTAGACCTCCCCACCAGGGCCAGCAACAGCCTTGGGGGTGACACTGAGGGAGGGTGGGGCCAGCCGGCCGGCCGGCCTCACAGGCCTCCGCTTCCTGGGCACAGAGACGGGCAGTGTCGGGAGTTCTCCTGCCTACCCTCTGGACGGGGAGCAAGGGTTGCAGACGGCATCTCCGTGCCGCCTGGGAGACCACATGACCCATGCTGCTACGGTTGGAAGCTGCTGGGACAGTGTTTTGCCAAAGCTTCTGTGCCAGTATTTTCCCTTATTGCTCTCACGCTGCTGTTCTGTTGTTTTCTTGCTGTCTTGTCTTCTGGCCTTGCCCCTGTAACCCCTGCTGCTGCTGTTACAACAGGGTCTCATGGCTTCTCATGGCAGCTTCCCCGCCACAGAGACTGGCAGTGGCCAGAAGCAACGCTGACTGCGCTGGGCAGGGAAAGAAAGGGTTGCAGAAAACAGCTCCGCGCTGGCCGGCAGTCGTCCCTGCCAAGCAGGCGGCATGTGTGCTCGCGGCATTAGGGCTTTGCGGCATTAGGGCTTGGGCACACCTCCCCTCCCATGCTCCAAAGCCCTCCTCAGTTCGGAGCACAGCCCAGCACCACCGGGGAGGCAAGCAAGCCTCCCCCCCGCTCCCACCCCAGCCCCGCAGGCTTGGGCAGGGCACTCGAGCCTTCCCAACAACCCTCCCAAAGCAAGGGGCACTGCTGGCAGGATCCTAGCGAGGGCTGGCCGGACCCTGCCACATGCCTGGCGATGCTCAGGGAGGGGATGTGCTCAGAAGGGCCCTGGCTATGAAAGCATCGCCGACTACATCCAGGAGTCCTTGCAGCCTCACTGCACGAACCAAGGACTTCCCTGCCCTGGAGACGTGGAGGCAGCTGGGACGCGTCCCAGAAGCGTACGGGGATGCCTTCAGTGGGTGTGCTTGCTCGGGTAGACTCCCCCAGCCCTCAGGGAAGAGCACAGCCTGCCCACAGAGCTCCCTTTGCCTTCCTCAGAGAGGAGCTGTGCTCAGCCATGTGCCGTGACACAGGGGCCAACCCACCGCCAGCCACAGCCAACTTTGGGAGGGCCATGTGTCACCCTTCTGGCCCGAGGCCAAGCCAGAAGGCTGTGCCAAGTCTGCAGCCCCACACCCCATGCAGGGCTGAATTCCCCTCCCGCCCACGCAGCTCCAGCGCTGCCCTGGGGAAACCTCTTCTGAGCACCACGCTCCCCGCGGGCACAGTCCCAATGGCTGTGGCCCTCCAGCCTGACCTTGCTGCTGCTCCCACAGCTCGGGCGCCTCGCAGGATGCTCAGGGCCTTGTGGAAAAGGGGCCAGGGGCCAGTGTGCTGCTGCACAGAGTGAGCTGCTCCACAGAGCGGCTTGTACTCAGGCATGGGAGCTTGCAGTGCCCGGCCCCTTCTTGTAAAGGGAGTCACAAGCAAGCCCACCAAAGGGCCCTAGGCTGACATGCCCTCTCTGCACGGGACCCCTCCAGCACTTGGGCCTTGACTTTGGCCCATCCTGACATGTTCCTGCCCCGGAAATCCTTGGGCCTCTCCGGCCAGCACTTGAAAGGAGCCTCTGTGGAAGAAAGGGCATGCCAGCAACGAGGAAATGAAAAGGCAACGTTGAAGGGACAACAAACACAACCCGTGCCATGAGCTAGGCTCTTTTGCATTTGGAGATGAGTCTGCCGGAAAATTACGGCCCACGTACAGGGTGACTCTGGGCCTGGGGCCGTGCAGGAGCACTATAAAAGCCAGCCAGCCTCCCCACTCTCTCAGCCGCCTCTCTTGCCTCCACCTCCTCGGGAACCAGGTGAGTCTGAAGCCCTTTCTGCTGCTGCTGCTCCTCCTCCTGCTCCTCCAGCACGTCTCAGCTGACTCCTGCTCCTCTGTGCTACGCTGGGTCTTGGGGCTGCTTGGGAGGGGGAAAGAGGCAAGGAGTTCTGGCCTGGAGAGGGGCTGGTGCTGGCCTGAGGGGGTGTTCTGGGCTCTGGGCTGGGCAGGAGCCTCCTTTGCCCTGGCTGCTCTTGGCAGGGCCCTTGGCGTCCAGGCAAAGCAGAAGGCCGTGCTTTGGGCTGCACAGCCTCCAGCTCCCGGCCCACCAGCTGCCTTGACTCCCTCGTGGCAGGGTCACAGGGAGTGCTCCTCTCGCGCCCCGCCCGCCCCGTCCTCTGCCTGCTTCCTCCCTGCCCTCTCTTCCAGGCGCACCTCCCGCCCTCAGACATGTCCTGCTACAACCCCTGCCTGCCGCGCCAGCCCTGCGGCCCGACCCCGCTGGCCAACAGCTGCAACGAGTCCTGTGTCAGGCAGTGCCAGGACTCCACCGTTGTCATCCAGCCCTCTGCCGTGGTGGTGACCCTGCCCGGCCCCATCCTCAGCTCCTTCCCGCAGAACACCGCCGTCGGATCCACCACCTCCGCTGCCATTGGCAGCATCCTCAGCTCCCAGGGAGTCCCCATCTCCTCCGGGGGCTTCAGCCTCTCTGGCATCGGCAGCCGCTACTGCGGCACGACGTGCCTCCCCTGCTAAAGCCGCTGGCGACGGCCCCAGAGCACCACCTCCAGCAACCCAGAAGATGATGCCAGAATGAGGACGGAGCTCCTGGCCAGTGGAGGCGGGTGGGAGGGCTGAGCAATCCCGGTTGCCCCTGCAAAGCAAGGCCGGAAGGGGCCAGCCAGGGCGCCCTGCCCGCATGGCCCATCACTGCCTTTCCCTTCTCCCGCTCTCTCCTTTCCCTCCCGTGTCCTTGTTGTCTTCTGCCGCCCTGGGCCACGAGGCTCCCAAAGCCCGCCTAGGCGGGAACTGCTCACCCCTCTCTCCCAAGGGGCAGCTGCAGATTCTGGGCTGACCCTCGTGCTCCCTGCACCGGGGCCTCCACTCGGAGCAAGCTCGGTTTTTCCCCTCCAGCGACTCTAATATTAAAGTCTTCTGCATGCCAGCCTGGGTCTCCACGTGGTGCTTGCCTCTGCGGGGGCTCTTCCAAGGTGGCCTGCGAGAAAGGCAGTGCTCGGGGGGAACTGGGGGGGCTTGGGGCCACTTGAGGACCCTTCACCGTTCCCAGGGGAAGCGCAGGGTGGACACACTGCAGCAGTGGCCTTTTAGGCACTCTCCCGTGGAGCTCCGGAGGCCATCCCCGGCTCCTCCAGAGCCCACAGCCATCCAGCCCTGCCTTGCCGTGCCTCTGCCCAGAAACGCCCTCTCGGCCGCCGTGCACCTCCTTCGGACCGGGGAGCCTGACCGCTGCTGACCTCAAGCGAAGAGCCCCGACTGCGGCTGCGGGAGGCCCTGGGAGGGCAGCAGCCCCACGAGCTCTTGGGGCAGGGAGTTCCTCTTGCTCTTGCTCTGGACGGAGCAGTGCTGGGGGAGGAGGCTCAGACAGAAGGTGGCTCCCCAAGGACAGCAGGAGTGTGGATGGGAGGGAATAGGCTTGCGGGCAGCGCATGTCCTCCTCCTCCTCCTCCCGTCGATGCCCTGTGTTTCCTGGGGAAAGTTTCTGGGGAGAGGGAAGCCAGCAGGGACTCGGGGCAAGAGCAGAGGCAGGGGGTGCTGTCCCAGGGTCCCAAGGGCAGCCAGGAGCGCCCCCAAGCAGTGCTGTCCCCAGCAGGAAGGCTGGAGAGAGGCTTACAGCTGCGGAAAGGGCAGTGCGGAACTGCTGCAAGACGCGGCTGGGCAGGATGATGCACGACCGCTCAGAGCCGTGACCGGCAGCTGCCTGGGGAGAGGAGACGCGACCAGCACTCTGCCCCCACACATCTTCCAGCCCCTCTCAAGCAACAGCCCCAAAACAAGGCCACAAAAAGGTGCTCTTGGGGAAACCCCTTCAGGACAGCTGCGACTGGCAACAGCGGTGCCTGGCACCAAGGACTCTCAACAGCATCCGGGGCTGCATTAACGGCAGCACAGCCAGTAAGTAGTTGGAGCGGAGTGATCATCCGCCTCCGCTCAGCGCTTGTTCAACCGCAGGAAGAAAGCTGCGTCCAGTTCTGGGCTCTCTAACGCAAGAACGACACGGACCAACTGGAGCGAGTCCAGCGGGGGGCTGCCAGGACGGTCAGGGGGCTGGAGCACTTGGCCTGTGAGGAGAGGAGGGCCATTCTGAGGGAATGGGGCGTGCTGAGCCTGCAGAAGAAAAGGCTGTGCTGGGGGGACCTAACGGCAGCTCTCCAGTAGCTACGGGGAGGTCACGCGCAAGACAGAGCCAGGCTCTGCCCTGGGCTGCGTGGTTGGAGTACAGCAGACACGGGGCACAGGCTGGAAGGAGAGAGGTTCAGACTACATACGAGGAAAGCACTTTTCAGCCCGAGGACAGTCAAGCGGCAGAACAAGTCGCCCAGTGAGGCCGCGCACTCGCCAGCCTTGGGCGTTTGCCATACCGGCGCACATAAAGCCCTGAGTAGCCTCGTCTGACCTCATGGCTGACCCGCCTTGGATCCGGAGGTTGGACCAGACGACTCCAGAGGTGCCTTCCGACCTGAAGTATCCTTCGAGCCTTTGGTCCTCGGCCCTCCGTTGGGTAGACCTCCCCACCAGGGCCAGCAACAGCCTTGGGGGTGACACCGAGGGAGGGTGGGGCCGGCCGGGCGGCCGGCCTCACAGGCCTCCGCTTCCTGGGCACAGAGACGGGCAGTGTCGGGAGTTCTCCTGCCTACCCTCTGGACGGGGAGCAAGGGTTGCAGACGGCATCTCCGTGCCGCCTGGGAGACCACATGACCCATGCTGCTACGGTTGGAAGCTGCTGGGACAGTGTTTTGCCAAAGCTTCTGTGCCAGTATTTTCCCTTATTGCTCTCACGCTGCTGTTCTGTTGTTTTCTTGCTGTCTTGTCTTCTGGCCTTGCCCCTGTAACCCCTGCTGCTGCTGTTACAACAGGGTCTCATGGCTTCTCATGGCAGCTTCCCCGCCACAGAGACTGGCAGTGGCCAGAAGCAACGCTGACTGCGCTGGGCAGGGAAAGAAAGGGTTGCAGAAAACAGCTCCGCGCTGGCCGGCAGTCGTCCCTGCCAAGCAGGCGGCATGTGTGCTCGCGGCATTAGGGCTTTGCGGCATTAGGGCTTGGGCACACCTCCCCTCCCATGCTCCAAAGCCCTCCTCAGTTCGGAGCACAGCCCAGCACCACCGGGGAGGCAAGCAAGCCTCCCCCCCGCTCCCACCCCAGCCCCGCAGGCTTGGGCAGGGCACTCGAGCCTTCCCAACAACCCTCCCAAAGCAAGGGGCACTGCTGGCAGGACCCTAGCGAGGGCTGGCCCGGACCCTGCCACATGCCTGGCGATGCTCAGGGAGGGGATGTGCTCAGAAGGGCCCTGGCTATGAAAGCATCGCCGACTACATCCAGGAGTCCTCGCAGCCTCACTGCACGAACCAAGGACTTCCCTGCCCTGGAGACGTGGAGGCAGCTGGGACGCGTCCCAGAAGCGTACGGGGATGCCTTCAGTGGGTGTGCTTGCTCGGGTAGACTCCCCCAGCCCTCAGGGAAGAGCACAGCCTGCCCACAGAGCTCCCTTTGCCTTCCTGAGAGAGGAGCTGTGCTCAGCCATGTGCCGTGACACAGGGGCCAACCCGCTGCCAGCCACAGCCAACTTTGGGAGGGCCATGTGTCACCCTTCTGGCCCGAGGCCAAGCCAGAAGGCTGTGCCAAGTCTGCAGCCCCGCACCCCATGCAGGGCTGAATTCCCCTCCCGCCCGCGCAGCTCCAGCGCTGCCCTGGGGAAACCTCTTCTGAGCACCATGCTCCCCGCGGGCACAGCCCCGCCGAGCCCCAATGGCCGTGGCCCTCCAGCCTGACCTTGCTGCTGCTCCCACAGCTCGGGCGCCTCGCAGGATGCTCAGGGCCTTGTGGAAAAGGGGCCAGGGGCCAGTGTGCTGCTGCACAGAGTGAGCTGCTGCACAGAGCGGCTTGTACTCAGGCATGGGAGCTTGCAGTGCCCGGCCCCTTCTTGTAAAGGGAGTCACAAGCAAGCCCACCAAAGGGCCCTAGGCTGACATGCCCTCTCTGCACGGGACCCCTCCAGCACTTGGGCCTTGACTTTGGCCCATCCTGACATGTTCCTGCCCCGGAAATCCTTGGGCCTCTCCGGCCAGCACTTGAAAGGAGCCTCTGTGGAAGAAAGGGCATGCCAGCAACGAGGAAATGAAAAGGCAACGTTGAAGGGACAACAAACACAACCCGTGCCATGAGCTAGGCTCTTTTGCATTTGGAGATGAGTCTGCTGGAAAATTACGGCCCACGTACAGGGTGACTCTGGGCCTGGGGCCGTGCAGGAGCACTATAAAAGCCAGCCAGCCTCCCCACTCTCTCAGCCACTTCTCTTGCCTCCACCTCCTCGGGAACCAGGTGAGTCTGAAGCCCTTTCTGCTGCTGCTCCTCCTCCTGCTCCTCCAGCACGTCTCAGCTGACTCCTGCTCCTCTGTGCTACGCTGGGTCTTGGGGCTGCTTGGGAGGGGGAAAGAGGCGAGGAGTTCTGGCCTGGAGAGGGGCTGGTGCTTGCCTGAGGGGGTGTTCTGGGCTCTGGGCTGGGCAGGAGCCTCCTTTGCCCTGGCTGCTCTTGGCAGGGCCCTTGGCGTCCAGGCAAAGCAGAAGGCCGTGCTTTGGGCTGCACAGCCTCCAGCTCCCAGCCCACCAGCTGCCTTGACTCCCTCGTGGCAGGGTCACAGGGAGTGCTCCTCTCGCGCCCCGCCCGCCCCGTCCTCTGCCTGCTTCCTCCCTGCCCTCTCTTCCAGGCGCACCTCCCGCCCTCAGACATGTCCTGCTACAACCCCTGCCTGCCGCGCCAGCCCTGCGGCCCGACCCCGCTGGCCAACAGCTGCAACGAGTCCTGTGTCAGGCAGTGCCAGGACTCCACCGTTGTCATCCAGCCCTCTGCCGTGGTGGTGACCCTGCCCGGCCCCATCCTCAGCTCCTTCCCGCAGAACACCGCCGTCGGATCCACCACCTCCGCTGCCGTTGGCAGCATCCTCAGCTCCCAGGGAGTCCCCATCTCCTCCGGGGGCTTCAGCCTCTCTGGCATCGGCAGCCGCTACTGCGGCACGACGTGCCTCCCCTGCTAAAGCCGCTGGCGACGGCCCCAGAGCACCACCTCCAGCAACCCAGAAGATGATGCCGGAATGAGGACGGAGCTCCTGGCCAGTGGATGCGGGTGGGAGGGCTGAGCAATACTGGCTGCCCCTGCAAAGCAAGGCCGGAAGGGGCCAGCCGGGGCGCCCTGCCCGCATGGCCCATCACTGCCTTTCCCTTCTCCCGCTCTCTCCTTTCCCTCCCGTGTCCTTGTTGTCTTCTGCCGCCCTGGGCCACGAGGCTCCCAAAGCCCGCCTAGGCGGGAACTGCTCACCCCTCTCTCCCAAGGGGCAGCTGCAGATTCTGGGCTGACCCTCGTGCTCCCTGCACCGGGGCCTCCACTCGGAGCAAGCTCGGTTTTTCCCCTCCAGCGACTCTAATATTAAAGTCTTCTGCATGCCAGCCTGGGTCTCCACGTGGTGCTTGCCTCTGCAGGGGCTCTTCCAAGGTGGCCTGCGAGAAAGGCAGTGCTCGGGGGGAACTGGGGGGGCTTGGGGCCACTTGAGGACCCTTCACCGTTCCCAGGGGAAGCGCAGGGTGGACACACTGCAGCAGTGGCCTTTTAGGCACTCTCCCGTGGAGCTCCGGAGGCCATCCCCGGCTCCTCCAGAGCCCACAGCCATCCAGCCCTGCCTTGCCGTGCCTCTGCCCAGAAACGCCCTCTCGGCCGCCGTGCACCTCCTTCGGACCGGGGAGCCTGACCGCTGCTGACCTCAAGCAAAGAGCCCCGACTGCGGCTGCGGGAGGCCCTGGGAGGGCAGCAGCCCCACGAGCTCTTGGGGCAGGGAGTTCCTCTTGCTCTTGCTCTGGACGGAGCAGTGCTGGGGGAGGAGGCTCAGACAGAAGGTGGCTCCCCAAGGACAGCAGGAGTGTGGATGGGAGGGAATAGGCTTGCGGGCAGCGCATGTCCTCCTCCTCCTCCTCCCGTCGATGCCCTGTGTTTCCTGGGGAAAGTTTCTGGGGAGAGGGAAGCCGGCAGGGACTCGGGGCAAGAGCCGAGGCAGGGGGTGCTGTCCCAGGGTCCCAAGGGCAGCCAGGAGCGCCCCCAAGCAGTGCTGTCCCCAGCAGGAAGGCTGGAGAGAGGCTTACAGCTGCGGAAAGGGCAGTGCGGAACTGCTGCAAGACGCGGCTGGGCAGGATGATGCACGACCGCTCAGAGCCGTGACCGGCAGCTGCCTGGGGAGAAGAGACGCGACCAGCACTCTGCCCCCACACATCTTCCAGCCCCTCTCAAGCAACAGCCCCAAAACAAGGCCACAAAAAGGTGCTCTTGGGGAAACCCCTTCAGGACAGCTGTGACTGGCAACAGCGGTGCCTGGCACCAAGGACTCTCAACAGCATCCGGGGCTGCATTAACGGCAGCACAGCCAGTAAGTAGTTGGAGCGGAGTGATCATCCGCCTCCGCTCAGCGCTTGTTCAACCGCAGGAAGAAAGCTGCGTCCAGTTCTGGGCTCTCTAACGCAAGAACGACACGGACCAACTGGAGCGAGTCCAGCGGGGGGCTGCCAGGACGGTCAGGGGGCTGGAGCACTTGGCCTGTGAGGAGAGGAGGGCCATTCGGAGGGAATGGGGCGTGCTGAGCCTGCAGAAGAAAAGGCTGTGCTGGGGGGACCTAACGGCAGCTCTCCAGTAGCTACGGGGAGGTCACGCGCAAGACAGAGCCAGGCTCTGCCCTGGGCTGCGTGGTTGGAGTACAGCAGACACGGGGCACAGGCTGGAAGGAGAGAGGTTCAGACTACATACGAGGAAAGCACTTTTCAGCCCGAGGACAGTCAAGCGGCAGAACAAGTCGCCCAGTGAGGCCGCGCACTCGCCAGCCTTGGGCGTTTGCCATACCGGCGCACATAAAGCCCTGAGTAGCCTCGTCTGACCTCATGGCTGACCCGCCTTGGATCCGGAGGTTGGACCAGACGACTCCAGAGGTGCCTTCCGACCTGAAGTATCCTTCGAGCCTTTGGTCCTCGGCCCTCCGTTGGGTAGACCTCCCCACCAGGGCCAGCAACAGCCTTGGGGGTGACACCGAGGGAGGGTGGGGCCGGCCGGGCGGCCGGCCTCACAGGCCTCCGCTTCCTGGGCACAGAGACGGGCAGTGTCGGGAGTTCTCCTGCCTACCCTCTGGACGGGGAGCAAGGGTTGCAGACGGCATCTCCGTGCCGCCTGGGAGACCACATGACCCATGCTGCTACGGTTGGAAGCTGCTGGGACAGTGTTTTGCCAAAGCTTCTGTGCCAGTATTTTCCCTTATTGCTCTCACGCTGCTGTTCTGTTGTTTTCTTGCTGTCTTGTCTTCTGGCCTTGCCCCTGTAACCCCTGCTGCTGCTGTTACAACAGGGTCTCATGGCTTCTCATGGCAGCTTCCCCGCCACAGAGACTGGCAGTGGCCAGAAGCAACGCTGACTGCGCTGGGCAGGGAAAGAAAGGGTTGCAGAAAACAGCTCCGCGCTGGCCGGCAGTCGTCCCTGCCAAGCAGGCGGCATGTGTGCTCGCGGCATTAGGGCTTTGCGGCATTAGGGCTTGGGCACACCTCCCCTCCCATGCTCCAAAGCCCTCCTCAGTTCGGAGCACAGCCCAGCACCACCGGGGAGGCAAGCAAGCCTCCCCCCCGCTCCCACCCCAGCCCCGCAGGCTTGGGCAGGGCACTCGAGCCTTCCCAACAACCCTCCCAAAGCAAGGGGCACTGCTGGCAGGACCCTAGCGAGGGCTGGCCCGGACCCTGCCACATGCCTGGCGATGCTCAGGGAGGGGATGTGCTCAGAAGGGCCCTGGCTATGAAAGCATCGCCGACTACATCCAGGAGTCCTTGCAGCCTCACTGCACGAACCAAGGACTTCCCTGCCCTGGAGACGTGGAGGCAGCTGGGACGCGTCCCAGAAGCGTACGGGGATGCCTTCAGTGGGTGTGCTTGCTCGGGTAGACTCCCCCAGCCCTCAGGGAAGAGCACAGCCTGCCCACAGAGCTCCCTTTGCCTTCCTGAGAGAGGAGCTGTGCTCAGCCATGTGCCGTGACACAGGGGCCAACCCGCTGCCAGCCACAGCCAACTTTGGGAGGGCCATGTGTCACCCTTCTGGCCCGAGGCCAAGCCAGAAGGCTGTGCCAAGTCTGCAGCCCCGCACCCCATGCAGGGCTGAATTCCCCTCCCGCCCGCGCAGCTCCAGCGCTGCCCTGGGGAAACCTCTTCTGAGCACCATGCTCCCCGCGGGCACAGCCCCGCCGAGCCCCAATGGCCGTGGCCCTCCAGCCTGACCTTGCTGCTGCTCCCACAGCTCGGGCGCCTCGCAGGATGCTCAGGGCCTTGTGGAAAAGGGGCCAGGGGCCAGTGTGCTGCTGCACAGAGTGAGCTGCTGCACAGAGCGGCTTGTACTCAGGCATGGGAGCTTGCAGTGCCCGGCCCCTTCTTGTAAAGGGAGTCACAAGCAAGCCCACCAAAGGGCCCTAGGCTGACATGCCCTCTCTGCACGGGACCCCTCCAGCACTTGGGCCTTGACTTTGGCCCATCCTGACATGTTCCTGCCCCGGAAATCCTTGGGCCTCTCCGGCCAGCACTTGAAAGGAGCCTCTGTGGAAGAAAGGGCATGCCAGCAACGAGGAAATGAAAAGGCAACGTTGAAGGGACAACAAACACAACCCGTGCCATGAGCTAGGCTCTTTTGCATTTGGAGATGAGTCTGCTGGAAAATTACGGCCCACGTACAGGGTGACTCTGGGCCTGGGGCCGTGCAGGAGCACTATAAAAGCCAGCCAGCCTCCCCACTCTCTCAGCCACTTCTCTTGCCTCCACCTCCTCGGGAACCAGGTGAGTCTGAAGCCCTTTCTGCTGCTGCTCCTCCTCCTGCTCCTCCAGCACGTCTCAGCTGACTCCTGCTCCTCTGTGCTACGCTGGGTCTTGGGGCTGCTTGGGAGGGGGAAAGAGGCGAGGAGTTCTGGCCTGGAGAGGGGCTGGTGCTTGCCTGAGGGGGTGTTCTGGGCTCTGGGCTGGGCAGGAGCCTCCTTTGCCCTGGCTGCTCTTGGCAGGGCCCTTGGCGTCCAGGCAAAGCAGAAGGCCGTGCTTTGGGCTGCACAGCCTCCAGCTCCCAGCCCACCAGCTGCCTTGACTCCCTCGTGGCAGGGTCACAGGGAGTGCTCCTCTCGCGCCCCGCCCGCCCCGTCCTCTGCCTGCTTCCTCCCTGCCCTCTCTTCCAGGCGCACCTCCCGCCCTCAGACATGTCCTGCTACAACCCCTGCCTGCCGCGCCAGCCCTGCGGCCCGACCCCGCTGGCCAACAGCTGCAACGAGTCCTGTGTCAGGCAGTGCCAGGACTCCACCGTTGTCATCCAGCCCTCTGCCGTGGTGGTGACCCTGCCCGGCCCCATCCTCAGCTCCTTCCCGCAGAACACCGCCGTCGGATCCACCACCTCCGCTGCCGTTGGCAGCATCCTCAGCTCCCAGGGAGTCCCCATCTCCTCCGGGGGCTTCAGCCTCTCTGGCATCGGCAGCCGCTACTGCGGCACGACGTGCCTCCCCTGCTAAAGCCGCTGGCGACGGCCCCAGAGCACCACCTCCAGCAACCCAGAAGATGATGCCGGAATGAGGACGGAGCTCCTGGCCAGTGGATGCGGGTGGGAGGGCTGAGCAATACTGGCTGCCCCTGCAAAGCAAGGCCGGAAGGGGCCAGCCGGGGCGCCCTGCCCGCATGGCCCATCACTGCCTTTCCCTTCTCCCGCTCTCTCCTTTCCCTCCCGTGTCCTTGTTGTCTTCTGCCGCCCTGGGCCACGAGGCTCCCAAAGCCCGCCTAGGTGGGAACTGCTCACCCCTCTCTCCCAAGGGGCAGCTGCAGATTCTGGGCTGACCCTCGTGCTCCCTGCACCGGGGCCTCCACTCGGAGCAAGCTCGGTTTTTCCCCTCCAGCGACTCTAATATTAAAGTCTTCTGCATGCCAGCCTGGGTCTCCACGTGGTGCTTGCCTCTGCAGGGGCTCTTCCAAGGTGGCCTGCGAGAAAGGCAGTGCTCGGGGGGAACTGGGGGGGCTTGGGGCCACTTGAGGACCCTTCACCGTTCCCAGGGGAAGCGCAGGGTGGACACACTGCAGCAGTGGCCTTTTAGGCACTCTCCCGTGGAGCTCCGGAGGCCATCCCCGGCTCCTCCAGAGCCCACAGCCATCCAGCCCTGCCTTGCCGTGCCTCTGCCCAGAAACGCCCTCTCGGCCGCCGTGCACCTCCTTCGGACCGGGGAGCCTGACCGCTGCTGACCTCAAGCAAAGAGCCCCGACTGCGGCTGCGGGAGGCCCTGGGAGGGCAGCAGCCCCACGAGCTCTTGGGGCAGGGAGTTCCTCTTGCTCTTGCTCTGGACGGAGCAGTGCTGGGGGAGGAGGCTCAGACAGAAGGTGGCTCCCCAAGGACAGCAGGAGTGTGGATGGGAGGGAATAGGCTTGCGGGCAGCGCATGTCCTCCTCCTCCTCCTCCCGTCGATGCCCTGTGTTTCCTGGGGAAAGTTTCTGGGGAGAGGGAAGCCGGCAGGGACTCGGGGCAAGAGCCGAGGCAGGGGGTGCTGTCCCAGGGTCCCAAGGGCAGCCAGGAGCGCCCCCAAGCAGTGCTGTCCCCAGCAGGAAGGCTGGAGAGAGGCTTACAGCTGCGGAAAGGGCAGTGCGGAACTGCTGCAAGACGCGGCTGGGCAGGATGATGCACGACCGCTCAGAGCCGTGACCGGCAGCTGCCTGGGGAGAAGAGACGCGACCAGCACTCTGCCCCCACACATCTTCCAGCCCCTCTCAAGCAACAGCCCCAAAACAAGGCCACAAAAAGGTGCTCTTGGGGAAACCCCTTCAGGACAGCTGTGACTGGCAACAGCGGTGCCTGGCACCAAGGACTCTCAACAGCATCCGGGGCTGCATTAACGGCAGCACAGCCAGTAAGTAGTTGGAGCGGAGTGATCATCCGCCTCCGCTCAGCGCTTGTTCAACCGCAGGAAGAAAGCTGCGTCCAGTTCTGGGCTCTCTAACGCAAGAACGACACGGACCAACTGGAGCGAGTCCAGCGGGGGGCTGCCAGGACGGTCAGGGGGCTGGAGCACTTGGCCTGTGAGGAGAGGAGGGCCATTCGGAGGGAATGGGGCGTGCTGAGCCTGCAGAAGAAAAGGCTGTGCTGGGGGGACCTAACGGCAGCTCTCCAGTAGCTACGGGGAGGTCACGCGCAAGACAGAGCCAGGCTCTGCCCTGGGCTGCGTGGTTGGAGTACAGCAGACACGGGGCACAGGCTGGAAGGAGAGAGGTTCAGACTACATACGAGGAAAGCACTTTTCAGCCCGAGGACAGTCAAGCGGCAGAACAAGTCGCCCAGTGAGGCCGCGCACTCGCCAGCCTTGGGCGTTTGCCATACCGGCGCACATAAAGCCCTGAGTAGCCTCGTCTGACCTCATGGCTGACCCGCCTTGGATCCGGAGGTTGGACCAGACGACTCCAGAGGTGCCTTCCGACCTGAAGTATCCTTCGAGCCTTTGGTCCTCGGCCCTCCGTTGGGTAGACCTCCCCACCAGGGCCAGCAACAGCCTTGGGGGTGACACCGAGGGAGGGTGGGGCCGGCCGGGCGGCCGGCCTCACAGGCCTCCGCTTCCTGGGCACAGAGACGGGCAGTGTCGGGAGTTCTCCTGCCTACCCTCTGGACGGGGAGCAAGGGTTGCAGATGGCATCTCCGTGCCGCCTGGGAGACCACATGACCCATGCTGCTACGGTTGGAAGCTGCTGGGACAGTGTTTTGCCAAAGCTTCTGTGCCAGTATTTTCCCTTATTGCTCTCACGCTGCTGTTCTGTTGTTTTCTTGCTGTCTTGTCTTCTGGCCTTGCCCCTGTAACCCCTGCTGCTGCTGTTACAACAGGGTCTCATGGCTTCTCATGGCAGCTTCCCCGCCACAGAGACTGGCAGTGGCCAGAAGCAACACTGACTGCGCTGGGCAGGGAAAGAAAGGGTTGCAGAAAACAGCTCCGCGCTGGCCGGCAGTCGTCCCTGCCAAGCAGGCGGCATGTGTGCTCGCGGCATTAGGGCTTTGCGGCATTAGGGCTTGGGCACACCTCCCCTCCCATGCTCCAAAGCCCTCCTCAGTTCGGAGCACAGCCCAGCACCACCGGGGAGGCAAGCAAGCCTCCCCCCCGCTCCCACCCCAGCCCCGCAGGCTTGGGCAGGGCACTCGAGCCTTCCCAACAACCCTCCCAAAGCAAGGGGCACTGCTGGCAGGATCCTAGCGAGGGCTGGCCGGACCCTGCCACATGCCTGGCGATGCTCAGGGAGGGGATGTGCTCAGAAGGGCCCTGGCTATGAAAGCATCGCGGACTACATCCAGGAGTCCTTGCAGCCTCACTGCACGAACCAAGGACTTCCCTGCCCTGGAGACGTGGAGGCAGCTGGGACGCGTCCCAGAAGCGTACGGGGATGCCTTCAGTGGGTGTGCTTGCTCGGGTAGACTCCCCCAGCCCTCAGGGAAGAGCACAGCCTGCCCACAGAGCTCCCTTTGCCTTCCTGAGAGAGGAGCTGTGCTCAGCCATGTGCCGTGACACAGGGGCCAACCCGCTGCCAGCCACAGCCAACTTTGGGAGGGCCATGTGTCACCCTTCTGGCCCGAGGCCAAGCCAGAAGGCTGTGCCAAGTCTGCAGCCCCACACCCCATGCAGTGCTGAATTCCCCTCCCGCCCGCGCAGCTCCAGCGCTGCCCTGGGGAAACCTCTTCTGAGCACCACACTCCCCGCGGGCACAGTCCCAATGGCTGTGGCCCTCCAGCCTGACCTTGCTGCTGCTCCCACAGCTCGGGCGCCTCGCAGGATGCTCAGGGCCTTGTGGAAAAGGGGCCAGGGGCCAGTGTGCTGCTGCACAGAGCGAGCTGCTCCACAGAGCGGCTTGTACTCAGGCATGGGAGCTTGCAGTGCCCGGCCCCTTCTTGTAAAGGGAGTCACAAGCAAGCCCACCAAAGGGCCCTAGGCTGACATGCCCTCTCTGCACGGGACCCCTCCAGCACTTGGGCCTTGACTTCGGCCCATCTTGACATGTTCCTGCCCCGGAAATCCTTGGGCCTCTCCGGCCAGCACTTGAAAGGAGCCTCTGTGGAAGAAAGGGCATGCCAGCAACGAGGAAATGAAAAGGCAACGTTGAAGGGACAACAAACACAACCCGTGCCATGAGCTAGGCTCTTTTGCATTTGGAGATGAGTCTGCCGGAAAATTACGGCCCACGTACAGGGTGACTCTGGGCCTGGGGCCGTGCAGGAGCACTATAAAAGCCAGCCAGCCTCCCCACTCTCTCAGCCGCCTCTCTTGCCTCCACCTCCTCGGGAACCAGGTGAGTCTGAAGCCCTTTCTGCTGCTGCTGCTCCTCCTCCTGCTCCTCCAGCACGTCTCAGCTGACTCCTGCTCCTCTGTGCTACGCTGGGTCTTGGGGCTGCTTGGGAGGGGGAAAGAGGCAAGGAGTTCTGGCCTGGAGAGGGGCTGGTGCTGGCCTGAGGGGGTGTTCTGGGCTCTGGGCTGGGCAGGAGCCTCCTTTGCCCTGGCTGCTCTTGGCAGGGCCCTTGGCGTCCAGGCAAAGCAGAAGGCCGTGCTTTGGGCTGCACAGCCTCCAGCTCCCGGCCCACCAGCTGCCTTGACTCCCTCGTGGCAGGGTCACAGGGAGTGCTCCTCTCGCGCCCCGCCCGCCCCGTCCTCTGCCTGCTTCCTCCCTGCCCTCTCTTCCAGGCGCACCTCCCGCCCTCAGACATGTCCTGCTACAACCCCTGCCTGCCGCGCCAGCCCTGCGGCCCGACCCCGCTGGCCAACAGCTGCAACGAGTCCTGTGTCAGGCAGTGCCAGGACTCCACCGTTGTCATCCAGCCCTCTGCCGTGGTGGTGACCCTGCCCGGCCCCATCCTCAGCTCCTTCCCGCAGAACACCGCCGTCGGATCCACCACCTCCGCTGCCGTTGGCAGCATCCTCAGCTCCCAGGGAGTCCCCATCTCCTCCGGGGGCTTCAGCCTCTCTGGCATCGGCAGCCGCTACTGCGGCACGACGTGCCTCCCCTGCTAAAGCCGCTGGCGACGGCCCCAGAGCACCACCTCCAGCAACCCAGAAGATGATGCCGGAATGAGGACGGAGCTCCTGGCCAGTGGATGCGGGTGGGAGGGCTGAGCAATACTGGCTGCCCCTGCAAAGCAAGGCCGGAAGGGGCCAGCCGGGGCGCCCTGCCCGCATGGCCCATCACTGCCTTTCCCTTCTCCCGCTCTCTCCTTTCCCTCCCGTGTCCTTGTTGTCTTCTGCCGCCCTGGGCCACGAGGCTCCCAAAGCCCGCCTAGGCGGGAACTGCTCACCCCTCTCTCCCAAGGGGCAGCTGCAGATTCTGGGCTGACCCTCGTGCTCCCTGCACCGGGGCCTCCACTCGGAGCAAGCTCGGTTTTTCCCCTCCAGCGACTCTAATATTAAAGTCTTCTGCATGCCAGCCTGGGTCTCCACGTGGTGCTTGCCTCTGCAGGGGCTCTTCCAAGGTGGCCTGCGAGAAAGGCAGTGCTCGGGGGGAACTGGGGGGGCTTGGGGCCACTTGAGGACCCTTCACCGTTCCCAGGGGAAGCGCAGGGTGGACACACTGCAGCAGTGGCCTTTTAGGCACTCTCCCGTGGAGCTCCGGAGGCCATCCCCGGCTCCTCCAGAGCCCACAGCCATCCAGCCCTGCCTTGCCGTGCCTCTGCCCAGAAACGCCCTCTCGGCCGCCGTGCACCTCCTTCGGACCGGGGAGCCTGACCGCTGCTGACCTCAAGCGAAGAGCCCCGACTGCGGCTGCGGGAGGCCCTGGGAGGGCAGCAGCCCCACGAGCTCTTGGGGCAGGGAGTTCCTCTTGCTCTTGCTCTGGACGGAGCAGTGCTGGGGGAGGAGGCTCAGACAGAAGGTGGCTCCCCAAGGACAGCAGGAGTGTGGATGGGAGGGAATAGGCTTGCGGGCAGCGCATGTCCTCCTCCTCCTCCTCCCGTCGATGCCCTGTGTTTCCTGGGGAAAGTTTCTGGGGAGAGGGAAGCCGGCAGGGACTCGGGGCAAGAGCCGAGGCAGGGGGTGCTGTCCCAGGGTCCCAAGGGCAGCCAGAAGCGCCCCCAAGCAGTGCTGTCCCCAGCAGGAAGGCTGGAGAGAGGCTTACAGCTGCGGAAAGGGCAGTGCGGAACTGCTGCAAGACAAGGCTGGGCAGGATGATGCACGACCGCTCAGAGCCGTGACCGGCAGCTGCCTGGGGAGAAGAGACGCGACCAGCACTCTGCCCCCACACATCTTCCAGCCCCTCTCAAGCAACAGCCCCAAAACAAGGCCACAAAAAGGTGCTCTTGGGGAAACCCCTTCAGGACAGCTGTGACTGGCAACAGCGGTGCCTGGCACCAAGGACTCTCAACAGCATCCGGGGCTGCATTAACGGCAGCACAGCCAGTAAGTAGTTGGAGCGGAGTGATCATCCGCCTCCGCTCAGCGCTTGTTCAACCGCAGGAAGAAAGCTGCGTCCAGTTCTGGGCTCTCTAACGCAAGAACGACACGGACCAACTGGAGCGAGTCCAGCGGGGGGCTGCCAGGACGGTCAGGGGGCTGGAGCACTTGGCCTGTGAGGAGAGGAGGGCCATTCGGAGGGAATGGGGCGTGCTGAGCCTGCAGAAGAAAAGGCTGTGCTGGGGGGACCTAACGGCAGCTCTCCAGTAGCTACGGGGAGGTCACGCGCAAGACAGAGCCAGGCTCTGCCCTGGGCTGCGTGGTTGGAGTACAGCAGACACGGGGCACAGGCTGGAAGGAGAGAGGTTCAGACTACATACGAGGAAAGCACTTTTCAGCCCGAGGACAGTCAAGCGGCAGAACAAGTCGCCCAGTGAGGCCGCGCACTCGCCAGCCTTGGGCGTTTGCCATACCGGCGCACATAAAGCCCTGAGTAGCCTCGTCTGACCTCATGGCTGACCCGCCTTGGATCCGGAGGTTGGACCAGACGACTCCAGAGGTGCCTTCCGACCTGAAGTATCCTTCGAGCCTTTGGTCCTCGGCCCTCCGTTGGGTAGACCTCCCCACCAGGGCCAGCAACAGCCTTGGGGGTGACACTGAGGGAGGGTGGGGCCGGCCGGGCGGCCGGCCTCACAGGCCTCCGCTTCCTGGGCACAGAGACGGGCAGTGTCGGGAGTTCTCCTGCCTACCCTCTGGACGGGGAGCAAGGGTTGCAGATGGCATCTCCGTGCCGCCTGGGAGACCACATGACCCATGCTGCTACGGTTGGAAGCTGCTGGGACAGTGTTTTGCCAAAGCTTCTGTGCCAGTATTTTCCCTTATTGCTCTCACGCTGCTGTTCTGTTGTTTTCTTGCTGTCTTGTCTTCTGGCCTTGCCCCTGTAACCCCTGCTGCTGCTGTTACAACAGGGTCTCATGGCTTCTCATGGCAGCTTCCCCGCCACAGAGACTGGCAGTGGCCAGAAGCAACGCTGACTGCGCTGGGCAGGGAAAGAAAGGGTTGCAGAAAACAGCTCCGCGCTGGCCGGCAGTCGTCCCTGCCAAGCAGGCGGCATGTGTGCTCGCGGCATTAGGGCTTTGCGGCATTAGGGCTTGGGCACACCTCCCCTCCCATGCTCCAAAGCCCTCCTCAGTTCGGAGCACAGCCCAGCACCACCGGGGAGGCAAGCAAGCCTCCCCCCCGCTCCCACCCCAGCCCCGCAGGCTTGGGCAGGGCACTCGAGCCTTCCCAACAACCCTCCCAAAGCAAGGGGCACTGCTGGCAGGACCCTAGCGAGGGCTGGCCGGACCCTGCCACATGCCTGGCGATGCTCAGGGAGGGGATGTGCTCAGAAGGGCCCTGGTTATGAAAGCATCGCCGACTACATCCAGGAGTCCTTGCAGCCTCACTGCACGAACCAAGGACTTCCCTGCCCTGGAGACGTGGAGGCAGCTGGGACGCGTCCCAGAAGCGTACGGGGATGCCTTCAGTGGGTGTGCTTGCTCGGGTAGACTCCCCCAGCTCTCAGGGAAGAGCACAGCCTGCCCACAGAGCTCCCTTTGCCTTCCTGAGAGAGGAGCTGTGCTCAGCCATGTGCCGTGACACAGGGGCCAACCCGCCGCCAGCCGCAGCCAACTTTGGGAGGGCCATGTGTCACCCTTCTGGCCCGAGGCCAAGCCAGAAGGCTGTGCCAAGTCTGCAGCCCCACAGCCCATGCAGGGCTGAATTCCCCTCCCGCCCGCGCAGCTCCAGCGCTGCCCTGGGGAAACCTCTTCTGAGCACCACGCTCCCCGCGGGCACAGTCCCAATGGCTGTGGCCCTCCAGCCTGACCTTGCTGCTGCTCCCACAGCTCGGGCGCCTCGCAGGACGCTCAGGGCCTTGTGGAAAAGGGGCCAGGGGCCAGTGTGCTGCTGCACAGAGCGAGCTGCTCCACAGAGCGGCTTGTACTCAGGCATGGGAGCTTGCAGTGCCCGGCCCCTTCTTGTAAAGGGAGTCACAAGCAAGCCCACCAAAGGGCCCTAGGCTGACATGCCCTCTCTGCATGGGACCCCTCCAGCACTTGGGCCTTGACTTTGGCCCATCCTGACATGTTCCTGCCCCGGAAATCCTTGGGCCTCTCCGGCCAGCACTTGAAAGGAGCCTCTGTGGAAGAAAGGGCATGCCAGCAACGAGGAAATGAAAAGGCAACGTTGAAGGGACAACAAACACAACCCGTGCCATGAGCTAGGCTCTTTTGCATTTGGAGATGAGTCTGCCGGAAAATTACGGCCCACGTACAGGGTGACTCTGGGCCTGGGGCCGTGCAGGAGCACTATAAAAGCCAGCCAGCCTCCCCACTCTCTCAGCCGCCTCTCTTGCCTCCACCTCCTCGGGAACCAGGTGAGTCTGAAGCCCTTTCTGCTGCTGCTGCTCCTCCTCCTGCTCCTCCAGCACGTCTCAGCTGATTCCTGCTCCTCTGTGCTATGCTGGGTCTTGGGGCTGCTTGGGAGGGGGAAAGAGGCGAGGAGTTCTGGCCTGGAGAGGGGCTGGTGCTTGCCTGAGGGGGTGTTCTGGGCTCTGGGCTGGGCAGGAGCCTCCTTTGCCCTGGCTGCTCTTGGCAGGGCCCTTGGCATCCAGGCAAAGCAGAAGGCCGTGCTTTGGGCTGCACAGCCTCCAGCTCCCGGCCCACCAGCTGCCTTGACTCCCTCGTGGCAGGGTCACAGGGAGTGCTCCTCTCGCGCCCCGCCCGCCCCGTCCTCTGCCTGCTTCCTCCCTGCCCTCTCTTCCAGGCGCACCTCCCGCCCTCAGACATGTCCTGCTACAACCCCTGCCTGCTGCGCCAGCCCTGCGGCCCGACCCCGCTGGCCAACAGCTGCAACGAGTCCTGTGTCAGGCAGTGCCAGGACTCCACCGTTGTCATCCAGCCCTCTGCCGTGGTGGTGACCCTGCCCGGCCCCATCCTCAGCTCCTTCCCGCAGAACACCGCCGTCGGATCCACCACCTCCGCTGCCGTTGGCAGCATCCTCAGCTCCCAGGGAGTCCCCATCTCCTCCGGGGGCTTCAGCCTCTCTGGCATCGGCAGCCGCTACTGCGGCACGACGTGCCTCCCCTGCTAAAGCCGCTGGCGACGGCCCCAGAGCACCACCTCCAGCAACCCAGAAGATGATGCCGGAATGAGGACGGAGCTCCTGGCCAGTGGAGGCGGGTGGGGGGCTGAGCAATCCCGGCTGCCCCTGCAAAGCAAGGCCGGAAGGGGCCAGCCGGGGCGCCCTGCCCGCATGGCCCATCACTGCCTTTCCCTTCTCCCGCTCTCTCCTTTCCCTCCCGTGTCCTTGTTGTCTTCTGCCGCCCTGGGCCACGAGGCTCCCAAAGCCCGCCTAGGCGGGAACTGCTCACCCATCTCTCCCAAGGGGCAGCTGCAGATTCTGGGCTGACCCTCGTGCTCCCTGCACCGGGGCCTCCACTCGGAGCAAGCTCGGTTTTTCCCCTCCAGCGACTCTAATATTAAAGTCTTCTGCATGCCAGCCTGGGTCTCCACGTGGTGCTTGCCTCTGCGGGGGCTCTTCCAAGGTGGCCTGCGAGAAAGGCAGTGCTCGGGGGGAACTGGGGGGGCTTGGGGCCACTTGAGGACCCTTCACCGTTCCCAGGGGAAGCGCAGGGTGGACACACTGCAGCAGTGGCCTTTTAGGCACTCTCCCGTGGAGCTCCGGAGGCCATCCCCGGCTCCTCCAGAGCCCACAGCCATCCAGCCCTGCCTTGCCGTGCCTCTGCCCAGAAACGCCCTCTCGGCCGCCGTGCACCTCCTTCGGACCGGGGAGCCTGACCGCTGCTGACCTCAAGCAAAGAGCCCCGACTGCGGCTGCGGGAGGCCCTGGGAGGGCAGCAGCCCCACGAGCTCTTGGGGCAGGGAGTTCCTCTTGCTCTTGCTCTGGACGGAGCAGTGCTGGGGGAGGAGGCTCAGACAGAAGGTGGCTCCCCAAGGACAGCAGGAGTGTGGATGGGAGGGAATAGGCTTGCGGGCAGCGCATGTCCTCCTCCTCCTCCTCCCGTCGATGCCCTGTGTTTCCTGGGGAAAGTTTCTGGGGAGAGGGAAGCCAGCAGGGACTCGGGGCAAGAGCAGAGGCAGGGGGTGCTGTCCCAGGGTCCCAAGGGCAGCCAGGAGCGCCCCCAAGCAGTGCTGTCCCCAGCAGGAAGGCTGGAGAGAGGCTTACAGCTGCAGAAAGGGCAGTGCGGAACTGCTGCAAGACAAGGCTGGGCAGGATGATGCACGACCGCTCAGAGCCGTGACCGGCAGCTGTCTGGGGAGAGGAGACGTGACCAGCACTCTGCCCCCACACATCTTCCAGCCCCTCTCAAGCAACAGCCCCAAAACAAGGCCACAAAAAGGTGCTCTTGGGGAAACCCCTTCAGGACAGCTGCGACTGGCAACAGCGGTGCCTGGCACCAAGGACTCTCAACAGCATCCGGGGCTGCATTAACAGCAGCACAGCCAGTAAGTAGTTGGAGCGGAGTGATCATCCGCCTCTGCTCAGCGCTCGTTCAACCGCAGGAAGAAAGCTGCGTCCAGTTCTGGGCTCTCTAACGCAAGAACGACACGGACCAACTGGAGCGAGTCCAGCGGGGGGCTGCCAGGACGGTCAGGGGGCTGGAGCACTTGGCCTGTGAGGAGAGGAGGGCCATTCGGAGGGAATGGGGCGTGCTGAGCCTGCAGAAGAAAAGGCTGTGCTGGGGGGACCTAACGGCAGCTCTCCAGTAGCTACGGGGAGGTCACGCGCAAGACAGAGCCAGGCTCTGCCCTGGGCTGCGTGGTTGGAGTACAGCAGACACGGGGCACAGGCTGGAAGGAGAGAGGTTCAGACTACATACGAGGAAAGCACTTTTCAGCCCGAGGACAGTCAAGCGGCAGAACAAGTCGCCCAGTGAGGCCGCGCACTCGCCAGCCTTGGGCGTTTGCCATACCGGCGCACATAAAGCCCTGAGTAGCCTCGTCTGACCTCATGGCTGACCCGCCTTGGATCAGGAGGTTAGACCAGACGACTCCAGAGGTGCCTTCCGACCTGAAGTATCCTTCGAGCCTTTGGTCCTCGGCCCTCCGTTGGGTAGACCTCCCCACCAGGGCCAGCAACAGCCTTGGGGGTGACACTGAGGGAGGGTAGGGCCGGCCGGCCGGCCGGCCTCACAGGCCTCCGCTTCCTGGGCACAGAGATGGGCAGTGTCGGGAGTTCTCCTGCCTACCCTCTGGACGGGGAGCAAGGGTTGCAGACGGCATCTCCGTGCCGCCTGGGAGACCACATGACCCATGCTGCTACGGTTGGAAGCTGCTGGGACAGTGTTTTGCCAAAGCTTCTGTGCCAGTATTTTCCCTTATTGCTCTCACGCTGCTGTTCTGTTGTTTTCTTGCTGTCTTGTCTTCTGGCCTTGCCCCTGTAACCCCTGCTGCTGCTGTTACAACAGGGTCTCATGGCTTCTCATGGCAGCTTCCCCGCCACAGAGACTGGCAGTGGCCAGAAGCAACGCTGACTGCGCTGGGCAGGGAAAGAAAGGGTTGCAGAAAACAGCTCCGCGCTGGCCGGCAGTCGTCCCTGCCAAGCAGGCGGCATGTGTGCTCGCGGCATTAGGGCTTTGCGGCATTAGGGCTTGGGCACACCTCCCCTCCCATGCTCCAAAGCCCTCCTCAGTTCGGAGCACAGCCCAGCACCACCGGGGAGGCAAGCAAGCCTCCCCCCCGCTCCCACCCCAGCCCCGCAGGCTTGGGCAGGGCACTCGAGCCTTCCCAACAACCCTCCCAAAGCAAGGGGCACTGCTGGCAGGATCCTAGCGAGGGCTGGCCGGACCCTGCCACATGCCTGGCGATGCTCAGGGAGGGGATGTGCTCAGAAGGGCCCTGGCTATGAAAGCATCGCCGACTACATCCAGGAGTCCTTGCAGCCTCACTGCACGAACCAAGGACTTCCCTGCCCTGGAGACGTGGAGGCAGCTGGGACGCGTCCCAGAAGCGTACGGGGATGCCTTCAGTGGGTGTGCTTGCTCGGGTAGACTCCCCCAGCCCTCAGGGAAGAGCACAGCCTGCCCACAGAGCTCCCTTTGCCTTCCTGAGAGAGGAGCTGTGCTCAGCCATGTGCCGTGACACAGGGGCCAACCCACCGCCAGCCACAGCCAACTTTGGGAGGGCCATGTGTCACCCTTCTGGCCCGAGGCCAAGCCAGAAGGCTGTGCCAAGTCTGCAGCCCCACAGCCCACGCAGGGCTGAATTCCCCTCCCGCCCGCGCAGCTCCAGCGCTGCCCTGGGGAAACCTCTTCTGAGCACCACGCTCCCCGCGGGCACAGTCCCAATGGCTGTGGCCCTCCAGCCTGACCTTGCTGCTGCTCCCACAGCTCGGGCGCCTCGCAGGACGCTCAGGGCCTTGTGGAAAAGGGGCCAGGGGCCAGTGTGCTGCTGCACAGAGCGAGCTGCTCCACAGAGCGGCTTGTACTCAGGCATGGGAGCTTGCAGTGCCCGGCCCCTTCTTGTAAAGGGAGTCACAAGCAAGCCCACCAAAGGGCCCTAGGCTGACATGCCCTCTCTGCATGGGACCCCTCCAGCACTTGGGCCTTGACTTTGGCCCATCCTGACATGTTCCTGCCCCGGAAATCCTTGGGCCTCTCCGGCCAGCACTTGAAAGGAGCCTCTGTGGAAGAAAGGGCATGCCAGCAACGAGGAAATGAAAAGGCAACGTTGAAGGGACAACAAACACAACCCGTGCCATGAGCTAGGCTCTTTTGCATTTGGAGATGAGTCTGCCGGAAAATTACGGCCCACGTACAGGGTGACTCTGGGCCTGGGGCCGTGCAGGAGCACTATAAAAGCCAGCCAGCCTCCCCACTCTCTCAGCCGCCTCTCTTGCCTCCACCTCCTCGGGAACCAGGTGAGTCTGAAGCCCTTTCTGCTGCTGCTGCTCCTCCTGCTCCTCCAGCACGTCTCAGCTGATTCCTGCTCCTCTGTGCTATGCTGGGTCTTGGGGCTGCTTGGGAGGGGGAAAGAGGCGAGGAGTTCTGGCCTGGAGAGGGGCTGGTGCTGGCCTGAGGGGGTGTTCTGGGCTCTGGGCTGGGCAGGAGCCTCCTTTGCCCTGGCTGCTCTTGGCAGGGTCCTTGGCATCCAGGCAAAGCAGAAGGCCGTGCTTTGGGCTGCACAGCCTCCAGCTCCCGGCCCACCAGCTGCCTTGACTCCCTCGTGGCAGGGTCACAGGGAGTGCTCCTCTCGCGCCCCGCCCGCCCCATCCTCTGCCTGCTTCCTCCCTGCCCTCTCTTCCAGGCGCACCTCCCGCCCTCAGACATGTCCTGCTACAACCCCTGCCTGCCGCGCCAGCCCTGCGGCCCGACCCCGCTGGCCAACAGCTGCAACGAGCCCTGTGTCAGGCAGTGCCAGGACTCCACCGTTGTCATCCAGCCCTCTGCCGTGGTGGTGACCCTGCCCGGCCCCATCCTCAGCTCCTTCCCGCAGAACACCGCCGTCGGATCCACCACCTCCGCTGCCGTTGGCAGCATCCTCAGCTCCCAGGGAGTCCCCATCTCCTCCGGGGGCTTCAGCCTCTCTGGCATCGGCAGCCGCTACTGCGGCACGACGTGCCTCCCCTGCTAAAGCCGCTGGCGACGGCCCCAGAGCACCACCTCCAGCAACCCAGAAGATGATGCCGGAATGAGGACGGAGCTCCTGGCCAGTGGAGGCGGGTGGGGGGCTGAGCAATCCCGGCTGCCCCTGCAAAGCAAGGCCGGAAGGGGCCAGCCGGGGCGCCCTGCCCGCATGGCCCATCACTGCCTTTCCCTTCTCCCACTCTCTCCTTTCCCTCCCGTGTCCTTGTTGTCTTCTGCCGCCCTGGGCCACGAGGCTCCCAAAGCCCGCCTAGGTGGGAACTGCTCACCCCTCTCTCCCAAGGGGCAGCTGCAGATTCTGGGCTGACCCTCGTGCTCCCTGCACCGGGGCCTCCACTCGGAGCAAGCTCGGTTTTTCCCCTCCAGCGACTCTAATATTAAAGTCTTCTGCATGCCAGCCTGGGTCTCCACGTGGTGCTTGCCTCTGCGGGGGCTCTTCCAAGGTGGCCTGCGAGAAAGGCAGTGCTCGGGGGGAACTGGGGGGGCTTGGGGCCACTTGAGGACCCTTCACCGTTCCCAGGGGAAGCGCAGGGTGGACACACTGCAGCAGTGGCCTTTTAGGCACTCTCCCGTGGAGCTCCGGAGGCCATCCCCGGCTCCTCCAGAGCCCACAGCCATCCAGCCCTGCCTTGCCGTGCCTCTGCCCAGAAACACCCTCTCGGCCGCCGTGCACCTCCTTCGGACCGGGGAGCCTGACCGCTGCTGACCTCAAGCGAAGAGCCCCGACTGCGGCTGCGGGAGGCCCTGGGAGGGCAGCAGCCCCACGAGCTCTTGGGGCAGGGAGTTCCTCTTGCTCTTGCTCTGGACGGAGCAGTGCTGGGGGAGGAGGCTCAGACAGAAGGTGGCTCCCCAAGGACAGCAGGAGTGTGGATGGGAGGGAATAGGCTTGCGGGCAGCGCATGTCCTCCTCCTCCTCCTCCCGCCGATGCCCTGCGTTTCCTGGGGAAAGTTTCTGGGGAGAGGGAAGCCGGCAGGGACTCGGGGCAAGAGCAGAGGCAGGGGGTGCTGTCCCAGGGTCCCAAGGGCAGCCAGGAGCGCCCCCAAGCAGTGCTGTCCCCAGCAGGAAGGCTGGAGAGAGGCTTACAGCTGCGGAAAGGGCAGTGCGGAACTGCTGCAAGACAAGGCTGGGCAGGATGATGCACGACCGCTCAGAGCCGTGACCGGCAGCTGTCTGGGGAGAGGAGACGTGACCAGCACTCTGCCCCCACACATCTTCCAGCCCCTCTCAAGCAACAGCCCCAAAACAAGGCCACAAAAAGGTGCTCTTGGGGAAACCCCTTCAGGACAGCTGCGACTGGCAACAGCGGTGCCTGGCACCAAGGACTCTCAACAGCATCCGGGGCTGCATTAACAGCAGCACAGCCAGTAAGTAGTTGGAGCGGAGTGATCATCCGCCTCTGCTCAGCGCTCGTTCAACCGCAGGAAGAAAGCTGCGTCCAGTTCTGGGCTCTCTAACGCAAGAACGACACGGACCAACTGGAGCGAGTCCAGCGGGGGGCTGCCAGGACGGTCAGGGGGCTGGAGCACTTGGCCTGTGAGGAGAGGAGGGCCATTCGGAGGGAATGGGGCGTGCTGAGCCTGCAGAAGAAAAGGCTGTGCTGGGGGGACCTAACGGCAGCTCTCCAGTAGCTACGGGGAGGTCACGCGCAAGACAGAGCCAGGCTCTGCCCTGGGCTGCGTGGTTGGAGTACAGCAGACACGGGGCACAGGCTGGAAGGAGAGAGGTTCAGACTACATACGAGGAAAGCACTTTTCAGCCCGAGGACAGTCAAGCGGCAGAACAAGTCGCCCAGTGAGGCCGCGCACTCGCCAGCCTTGGGCGTTTGCCATACCGGCGCACATAAAGCCCTGAGTAGCCTCGTCTGACCTCATGGCTGACCCGCCTTGGATCCGGAGGTTGGACCAGATGACTCCAGAGGTGCCTTCCGACCTGAAGTATCCTTCGAGCCTTTGGTCCTCGGCCCTCCGTTGGGTAGACCTCCCCACCAGGGCCAGCAACAGCCTTGGGGGTGACACTGAGGGAGGGTGGGGCCGGCCGGGCGGCCGGCCTCACAGGCCTCCGCTTCCTGGGCACAGAGACGGGCAGTGTCGGGAGTTCTCCTGCCTACCCTCTGGACGGGGAGCAAGGGTTGCAGACGGCATCTCCGTGCCGCCTGGGAGACCACATGACCCATGCTGCTACGGTTGGAAGCTGCTGGGACAGTGTTTTGCCAAAGCTTCTGTGCCAGTATTTTCCCTTATTGCTCTCACGCTGCTGTTCTGTTGTTTTCTTGCTGTCTTGTCTTCTGGCCTTGCCCCTGTAACCCCTGCTGCTGCTGTTACAACAGGGTCTCATGGCTTCTCATGGCAGCTTCCCCGCCACAGAGACTGGCAGTGGCCAGAAGCAACACTGACTGCGCTGGGCAGGGAAAGAAAGGGTTGCAGAAAACAGCTCCGCGCTGGCCGGCAGTCGTCCCTGCCAAGCAGGCGGCATGTGTGCTCGCGGCATTAGGGCTTTGCGGCATTAGGGCTTGGGCACACCTCCCCTCCCATGCTCCAAAGCCCTCCTCAGTTCGGAGCACAGCCCAGCACCACCAGGGAGGCAAGCAAGCCTCCCCCCCGCTCCCACCCCAGCCCCGCAGGCTTGGGCAGGGCACTCGAGCCTTCCCAACAACCCTCCCAAAGCAAGGGGCACTGCTGGCAGGACCCTAGCGAGGGCTGGCCGGACCCTGCCACATGCCTGGCGATGCTCAGGGAGGGGATGTGCTCAGAAGGGCCCTGGCTATGAAAGCATCGCCGACTACATCCAGGAGTCCTTGCAGCCTCACTGCACGATCCAAGGACTTCCCTGCCCTGGAGACATGGAGGCAGCTGGGACGCGTCCCAGAAGCGTACGGGGATGCCTTCAGTGGGTGTGCTTGCTCGGGTAGACTCCCCCAGCCCTCAGGGAAGAGCACAGCCTGCCCACAGAGCTCCCTTTGCCTTCCTCAGAGAGGAGCTGTGCTCAGCCATGTGCCGTGACACAGGGGCCAACCCGCCGCCAGCCACAGCCAACTTTGGGAGGGCCATGTGTCACCCTTCTGGCCCGAGGCCGAGCCAGAAGGCTGTGCCAAGTCTGCAGCCCCACAGCCCACGCAGGGCTGAATTCCCCTCCCGCCCGCGCAGCTCCAGCGCTGCCCTGGGGAAACCTCTTCTGAGCACCACGCTCCCCGCGGGCACAGTCCCAATGGCTGTGGCCCTCCAGCCTGACCTTGCTGCTGCTCCCACAGCTCGGGCGCCTCGCAGGACGCTCAGGGCCTTGTGGAAAAGGGGCCAGGGGCCAGTGTGCTGCTGCACAGAGCGAGCTGCTCCACAGAGCGGCTTGTACTCAGGCATGGGAGCTTGCAGTGCCCGGCCCCTTCTTGTAAAGGGAGTCACAAGCAAGCCCACCAAAGGGCCCTAGGCTGACATGCCCTCTCTGCACGGGACCCCTCCAGCACTTGGGCCTTGACTTCGGCCCATCCTGACATGTTCCTGCCCCGGAAATCCTTGGGCCTCTCCGGCCAGCACTTGAAAGGAGCCTCTGTGGAAGAAAGGGCATGCCAGCAACGAGGAAATGAAAAGGCAACGTTGAAGGGACAACAAACACAACCCGTGCCATGAGCTAGGCTCTTTTGCATTTGGAGATGAGTCTGCCGGAAAATTACGGCCCACGTACAGGGTGACTCTGGGCCTGGGGCCGTGCAGGAGCACTATAAAAGCCAGCCAGCCTCCCCACTCTCTCAGCCGCCTCTCTTGCCTCCACCTCCTCGGGAACCAGGTGAGCCTGAAGCCCTTTCTGCTGCTGCTCCTCCTCCTGCTCCTCCAGCACGTCTCAGCTGATTCCTGCTCCTCTGTGCTATGCTGGGTCTTGGGGCTGCTTGGGAGGGGGAAAGAGGCGAGGAGTTCTGGCCTGGAGAGGGGCTGGTGCTTGCCTGAGGGGTTGTTCTGGGCTCTGGGCTGGGCAGGAGCCTCCTTTGCCCTGGCTGCTCTTGGCAGGGTCCTTGGCATCCAGGCAAAGCAGAAGGCCGTGCTTTGGGCTGCACAGCCTCCAGCTCCCGGCCCACCAGCTGCCTTGACTCCCTCGTGGCAGGGTCACAGGGAGTGCTCCTCTCGCGCCCCGCCCGCCCCATCCTCTGCCTGCTTCCTCCCTGCCCTCTCTTCCAGGCGCACCTCCCGCCCTCAGACATGTCCTGCTACAACCCCTGCCTGCCGCGCCAGCCCTGCGGCCCGACCCCGCTGGCCAACAGCTGCAACGAGTCCTGTGTCAGGCAGTGCCAGGACTCCACCGTTGTCATCCAGCCCTCTGCCGTGGTGGTGACCCTGCCCGGCCCCATCCTCAGCTCCTTCCCGCAGAACACCGCCGTCGGATCCACCACCTCCGCTGCCGTTGGCAGCATCCTCAGCTCCCAGGGAGTCCCCATCTCCTCCGGGGGCTTCAGCCTCTCTGGCATCGGCAGCCGCTACTGCGGCACGACGTGCCTCCCCTGCTAAAGCCGCTGGCGACGGCCCCAGAGCACCACCTCCAGCAACCCAGAAGATGATGCCGGAATGAGGACGGAGCTCCTGGCCAGTGGAGGCGGGTGGGGGGGCTGAGCAATCCCGGCTGCCCCTGCAAAGCAAGGCCGGAAGGGGCCAGCCGGGGCGCCCTGCCCGCATGGCCCATCACTGCCTTTCCCTTCTCCCGCTCTCTCCTTTCCCTCCCGTGTCCTTGTTGTCTTCTGCCGCCCTGGGCCACGAGGCTCCCAAAGCCCGCCTAGGCGGGAACTGCTCACCCCTCTCTCCCAAGGGGCAGCTGCAGATTCTGGGCTGACCCTCGTGCTCCCTGCACCGGGGCCTCCACTCGGAGCAAGCTCGGTTTTGCCCCTCCAGCGACTCTAATATTAAAGTCTTCTGCATGCCAGCCTGGGTCTCCACGTGGTGCTTGCCTCTGCGGGGGCTCTTCCAAGGTGGCCTGCGAGAAAGGCAGTGCTCGGGGGGAACTGGGGGGGCTTGGGGCCACTTGAGGACCCTTCACCGTTCCCAGGGGAAGCGCAGGGTGGACACACTGCAGCAGTGGCCTTTTAGGCACTCTCCCGTGGAGCTCCGGAGGCCATCCCCAGCTCCTCCAGAGCCCACAGCCATCCAGCCCTGCCTTGCCGTGCCTCTGCCCAGAAACGCCCTCTCGGCCGCCGTGCACCTCCTTCGGACCGGGGAGCCTGACCGCTGCTGACCTCAAGCGAAGAGCCCCGACTGCGGCTGCGGGAGGCCCTGGGAGGGCAGCAGCCCCACGAGCTCTTGGGGCAGGGAGTTCCTCTTGCTCTTGCTCTGGACGGAGCAGTGCTGGGGGAGGAGGCTCAGACAGAAGGTGGCTCCCCAAGGACAGCAGGAGTGTGGATGGGAGGGAATAGGCTTGCGGGCAGCGCATGTCCTCCTCCTCCTCCTCCCGTCGATGCCCTGCGTTTCCTGGGGAAAGTTTCTGGGGAGAGGGAAGCCGGCAGGGACTCGGGGCAAGAGCAGAGGCAGGGGGTGCTGTCCCAGGGTCCCAAGGGCAGCCAGAAGCGCCCCCAAGCAGTGCTGTCCCCAGCAGGAAGGCTGGAGAGAGGCTTACAGCTGCGGAAAGGGCAGTGCTGAACTGCTGCAAGACAAGGCTGGGCAGGATGATGCACGACCGCTCAGAGCCGTGACCGGCAGCTGTCTGGGGAGAGGAGACGTGACCAGCACTCTGCCCCCACACATCTTCCAGCCCCTCTCAAGCAACAGCCCCAAAACAAGGCCACAAAAAGGTGCTCTTGGGGAAACCCCTTCAGGACAGCTGCGACTGGCAACAGCGGTGCCTGGCACCAAGGACTCTCAACAGCATCCGGGGCTGCATTAACAGCAGCACAGCCAGTAAGTAGTTGGAGCGGAGTGATCATCCGCCTCTGCTCAGCGCTCGTTCAACCGCAGGAAGAAAGCTGCGTCCAGTTCTGGGCTCTCTAACGCAAGAACGACACGGACCAACTGGAGCGAGTCCAGCGGGGGGCTGCCAGGACGGTCAGGGGGCTGGAGCACTTGGCCTGTGAGGAGAGGAGGGCCATTCGGAGGGAATGGGGCGTGCTGAGCCTGCAGAAGAAAAGGCTGTGCTGGGGGGACCTAACGGCAGCTCTCCAGTAGCTACGGGGAGGTCACGCGCAAGACAGAGCCAGGCTCTGCCCTGGGCTGCGTGGTTGGAGTACAGCAGACACGGGGCACAGGCTGGAAGGAGAGAGGTTCAGACTACATACGAGGAAAGCACTTTTCAGCCCGAGGACAGTCAAGCGGCAGAACAAGTCGCCCAGTGAGGCCGCGCACTCGCCAGCCTTGGGCGTTTGCCATACCGGCGCACATAAAGCCCTGAGTAGCCTCGTCTGACCTCATGGCTGACCCGCCTTGGATCCGGAGGTTGGACCAGACGACTCCAGAGGTGCCTTCCGACCTGAAGTATCCTTCGAGCCTTTGGTCCTCGGCCCTCCGTTGGGTAGACCTCCCCACCAGGGCCAGCAACAGCCTTGGGGGTGACACTGAGGGAGGGTGGGGCCGGCCGGCCGGCCGGCCTCACAGGCCTCCGCTTCCTGGGCACAGAGACGGGCAGTGTCGGGAGTTCTCCTGCCTACCCTCTGGACGGGGAGCAAGGGTTGCAGACGGCATCTCCGTGCCACCTGGGAGACCACATGACCCATGCTGCTACGGTTGGAAGCTGCTGGGACAGTGTTTTGCCAAAGCTTCTGTGCCAGTATTTTCCCTTATTGCTCTCACGCTGCTGTTCTGTTGTTTTCTTGCTGTCTTGTCTTCTGGCCTTGCCCCTGTAACCCCTGCTGCTGCTGTTACAACAGGGTCTCATGGCTTCTCATGGCAGCTTCCCCGCCACAGAGACTGGCAGTGGCCAGAAGCAACACTGACTGCGCTGGGCAGGGAAAGAAAGGGTTGCAGAAAACAGCTCCGCGCTGGCCGGCAGTCGTCCCTGCCAAGCAGGCGGCATGTGTGCTCGCGGCATTAGGGCTTTGCGGCATTAGGGCTTGGGCACACCTCCCCTCCCATGCTCCAAAGCCCTCCTCAGTTCGGAGCACAGCCCAGCACCACCGGGGAGGCAAGCAAGCCTCCCCCCCGCTCCCACCCCAGCCCCGCAGGCTTGGGCAGGGCACTCGAGCCTTCCCAACAACCCTCCCAAAGCAAGGGGCACTGCTGGCAGGATCCTAGCGAGGGCTGGCCGGACCCTGCCACATGCCTGGCGATGCTCAGGGAGGGGATGTGCTCAGAAGGGCCCTGGCTATGAAAGCATCGCCGACTACATCCAGGAGTCCTTGCAGCCTCACGTGTCCCAGAAGCGTACGGGGATGCCTTCAGTGGGTGTGCTTGCTCGGGTAGACTCCCCCAGCCCTCAGGGAAGAGCACAGCCTGCCCACAGAGCTCCCTTTGCCTTCCTGAGAGAGGAGCTATGCTCAGCCATGTGCCGTGACACAGGGGCCAACCTGCCGCCAGCCACAGCCAACTTTGGGAGGGCCATATGTCACCCTTCTGGCCCGAGGCCAAGCCAGAAGGCTGTGCCAAGTCTGCAGCCCCACAGCCCACGCAGGGCTGAATTCCCCTCCCGCCCGCGCAGCTCCAGCGCTGCCCTGGGGAAACCTCTTCTGAGCACCACGCTCCCCGCGGGCACAGTCCCAATGGCTGTGGCCCTCCAGCCTGACCTTGCTGCTGCTCCCACAGCTCGGGCGCCTCGCAGGACGCTCAGGGCCTTGTGGAAAAGGGGCCAGGGGCCAGTGTGCTGCTGCACAGAGCGAGCTGCTCCACAGAGCGGCTTGTACTCAGGCATGGGAGCTTGCAGTGCCCGGCCCCTTCTTGTAAAGGGAGTCACAAGCAAGCCCACCAAAGGGCCCTAGGCTGACATGCCCTCTCTGCACGGGACCCCTCCAGCACTTGGGCCTTGACTTCGGCCCATCCTGACATGTTCCTGCCCCGGAAATCCTTGGGCCTCTCCGGCCAGCACTTGAAAGGAGCCTCTGTGGAAGAAAGGGCATGCCAGCAACGAGGAAATGAAAAGGCAACGTTGAAGGGACAACAAACACAACCCGTGCCATGAGCTAGGCTCTTTTGCATTTGGAGATGAGTCTGCTGGAAAATTACGGCCCACGTACAGGGTGACTCTGGGCCTGGGGCCGTGCAGGAGCACTATAAAAGCCAGCCAGCCTCCCCACTCTCTCAGCCGCCTCTCTTGCCTCCACCTCCTCGGGAACCAGGTGAGTCTGAAGCCCTTTCTGCTGCTGCTGCTCCTCCTCCTGCTCCTCCAGCACGTCTCAGCTGACTCCTGCTCCTCTGTGCTACGCTGGGTCTTGGGGCTGCTTGGGAGGGGGAAAGAGGCAAGGAGTTCTGGCCTGGAGAGGGGCTGGTGCTGGCCTGAGGGGGTGTTCTGGGCTCTGGGCTGGGCAGGAGCCTCCTTTGCCCTGGCTGCTCTTGGCAGGGCCCTTGGCGTCCAGGCAAAGCAGAAGGCCGTGCTTTGGGCTGCACAGCCTCCAGCTCCCGGCCCACCAGCTGCCTTGACTCCCTCGTGGCAGGGTCACAGGGAGTGCTCCTCTCGCGCCCCGCCCGCCCCGTCCTCTGCCTGCTTCCTCCCTGCCCTCTCTTCCAGGCGCACCTCCCGCCCTCAGACATGTCCTGCTACAACCCCTGCCTGCTGCGCCAGCCCTGCGGCCCGACCCCGCTGGCCAACAGCTGCAACGAGTCCTGTGTCAGGCAGTGCCAGGACTCCACCGTTGTCATCCAGCCTTCTCCTGTGGTGGTGACCCTGCCCGGCCCCATCCTCAGCTCCTTCCCGCAGAACACCGCCGTCGGATCCACCACCTCCGCTGCCGTTGGCAGCATCCTCAGCTCCCAGGGAGTCCCCATCTCCTCCGGGGGCTTCAGCCTCTCTGGCATCGGCAGCCGCTACTGCGGCACGACGTGCCTCCCCTGCTAAAGCCGCTGGCGACAGCCCCAGAGCACCACCTCCAGCAACCCAGAAGATGATGCCGGAATGAGGACGGAGCTCCTGGCCAGTGGACGCAGGGGGGGCTGAGCAATCATCAACCCATCCATTGCCTATCTCACTACTGAGGGAATCTGTTTCTTTGAAACAGGAAATCAGTCTAGATGCAGTAGGGATGTACAGGAGGACATACCAATGCAAGGCAAGTTTTGGAAGAAAACGTTGGCTGTCACGCTGGCCAGGCTTGTGCGTTGGTGCAGCACGACTGTGGTCTGCACTGAGCTCCTGAGAGCAGCAAACTGCAGGTACTGATTGTCTCTTCTTGCGTCGGGACGATGGGGGACTGCAGGAAAGGGGTAAGACCATACTGCTCCAGAAAACACAACTCTTCCTCTTTTAGCTGTTCAGGTTGCCTTCCCCTCGTCTTTGCCTCCCTTTGCATCTCAACATCCACGGAACATTTGTATTTTGCTTGGAAAATGAGACAGTCATGAGGTAAAAGAGAGCGTTTTTGAACCCAGCAATGCAGGGAGAGGAAGCCGTCCATGTGCAGAGCAGCAGGGTTGACGCTAACTGGCAATAAAACGTCACGTTTCTTTTTCCCTGCTTGGTGTTTCATTGAATTCTAACGTGTCACAGAGGATAAACGCTCGAGAGCAGGGCGTGAAACCCCAGCCTGAACTCGAGGCCGGCCCTTTCCTCAGAGCCCTTGAGCTAGGAGACCCGTGGGAGCAGAAATCAAGCAGAACAACCAAGCTGCCTTGCTTCAGGTGGCTGGGAAGGGCCCTGCCGTGGTTCTGCAGGTAGGTCAGGCCCGCCAGGGCTGCTCAGCTTCGCCCTGCCCTCAGCCACCTGCCTGGCTCCCTCTGGACATGAGCCTCGCAGCTGCAAGACTTGCAGGGCAAGGACGTGCTCTCCTTCCGCGTTTTAGGCCTCCGTTTTGGGTGCCGGTGGTGGGCAGGGCCCCGGCATTGCCCAGCACATTGCGAGCTGTGCTCAGGCTGCTCAGGAGACGCTTGGCTCCCTGGCACGGCCAGCGCCGGAAAAGATGGCGCCTGCAAGGCGGGGGGAGGGGGAGGAGGAAAGCAAGGCCCCAAGGTGAGGGTGGGGGCCCAGCCAGCCTGGTTACCTAGGCAACCTCTCCCCCAATGAGGGGAGAGCCTCATGCCGGCCCGCGGGGGGGCTGTTGCTAGGAAACGGCCCGCGCAGGCGTGCGGGCACGCTACTGCCTGTGGCCGCCCACCGCGCTGGGGGCAGGCAGCGGCCCCGGCCGAGGCGCCCTGGGCTTTCACAGCCGCTGCGGCGCCAGCGCTCCGCGGAGCCCCGCGATGGAGGTGGAGGATGACTTCGGTGAGGCTCGGGGTGAGGTCTCTCGGGTGGAGGCGGCCGCCGCTGTGCGCCAGAAAGGGCCCAGCGCCCCTCCTCGGCTCCTTCCCGCAGTTGTCTTTGCCGTTGGGAGGCAGGTGCGGCAGGACGGGGCACGGGCACGGGCACGGGCACGGGCACGGGCACGGGCACGGGCACGGGCACCGCAGCGTGGCCTCCTCCCTGAGCCGGCCAGAGTGTGTTTTAGGTGCTTGTAGGTCTGGGTCTGTCTGCGTTCCCTCTGGGACTGAGCCAAGAAGGCTCCAGTGACCTGCTGGTTATTTTAACCAGGTGACTGCTGTACGCGGTTACCGTAGCGGGCATGCTTGTGGTGTGGATGGGGTCTGGCGTCTAGGAAGCATCTGAATGAAGTGACTGAATTGGGTTAAGCCTCTAGTTGTTGCCTGGGCTAACTTCTGACACAGATTGTTAGAACTGTTGTGGCTTTGTGTTTGCATGCGACGTTGAGGTCCTGGGATCTCATTTGCCTGTGGCGATGCTGTGGTGCCCTAGAGGCTTTGCTCCTTGTAGCTTTGCGATGACTGTGTTGTCCCAAAAGAAGGGTTCTTTTACCCGGTGTGCAGTGAGCCGAAAACCGCACAGAGTCGAGATGTTTGTTTAATTTATATCCGCGCAGAGATGGGTGCTACGTGGTAATTCCACAAAGCTAGCACAGCCTGGTTACTACACAGTTGCTGCTTTATGCAGTTTGAGCAACAGCTGTCAGTCCACTTTAGAACTACATTAGGTCATCCTCGTTCCCGTTGGTTCCTGCTAGGTCTTGTCTTCGTTTGAAGTCACAGAATCCTCTTTTTCTACTACCTATGCTCTATGGGGAAGGGGCTTTGGTGGGTAGGGGGCTTTCCTGCTCGTGGGTGGGTTTTCTACTATGCTAATTAGGATAGTTCAGCCATAGTTCAAGTAGTTCTCTTTAGTTTATCAGCTGTTTTTGTTCTCTTCGGGCTTATCTTGGTACTCCCTTTTCTGGCTGACCTATGGTGTCATCTTGTTCCTTCCTTCAGGGCCACGTTTTGTTAACTATCTGTGAAAGACTGAGCAATGCCCTATTCTCCTTTTTCTCCAACAACTCCATCTGTTTTCTGATCGAGCCAGCCGCTGTGATCCTTCTGTTTGCTGTCCTGTGTACTGTGGTGAGGTTGCCTTTCCTCTCACCCTGGCGCTCATCCTTGTCCCCTTCCTCATGCTGGTAACGCTCTTTCTCTGCTCTTCTGTTGAGCCAGTTCAGAGAGCAAAACCACCCCTGGTTGCTCCTCCATGGGCAGCTGAGGCAGTCCAAAGCTTGTTAGGTTTCCTAAGGAGGAAGGAGTCTTTAGTTTTCAGCTGCTCTAATGACCCAAATTGTTTGAAGGGAGGGTGGGGCGTGCTGCCAGGTGGCAGAGCTGACAGCAGCAGCATTGCCTGCTTAGGATGGGAAGGAGAGTTAGGACCTTCCTTCCTAGTGGCTCAGAGCATTGAGTCAGCTTAGTGTGGCTTGTGGAACAGTATCTTAACTAGCTGTCAGCCTCTGGGCAGGTGTAGCTCCCTGAATTGCCTGTTGACACAACTGAGCACCAATGCGTGTGTAAGAGAGAGGCTGTGAGGGCAGAGGAGAGGTTAGACAGCAGCAGCCCCTGCGTAGATCCATTTAAGCTACTGTGTAATCACATCCTAAGTGCCCCAAAGGCTGTGCAAAAGGAGTGGCAGGACAGGAAGAATGGAAGAGGCCCGAGTCAGCTCCCTCGTGTGCACAGTAGAGACCCGCAGGCAACGGAGGGGAGCTGTGCTTCTTCATGGCTGCCCCCCTTCTCCTTGCTAACAGTAGGTGAATGTGTATTTTAAAACTAACTAACTAAAAACAGCTCTTATGCAGGCTTTCTTGCCGCTTCCTGGTTCGGTGTCCACGTTCTGAGAGCTTCAGGAAATTCTAGTAACTCCTCAGCTCCTAAATAATTGAATGACTTTTGGAAACTTTACTTAGAAGTCCACCCTGTTGGGCATGCTGCTTGCTCAGAAATGGACCTGAATTGTCTGGCATCCTTCCTCCAGCAAAATTAGCTTTTGTTTGCGAAAGATTTCGTTCAGACTGGCAGTGTTCCTGAGGGCCCTGGTGCGTGTGTTTGTCATGTTGCTGATTCTCTTCTAGATGGTAAGATGGCTGGAAAAGTATTGCCATCCTCATTCACTTTGAGTAGCTGTGGTCACCTAGCTAACGTGGTAACTTCAAGAGTTAATTGTGCTCCGTGCTACTGACTGGTCTATGTCTCTTTTGACTTACGCGCCAGTCACATTAAGCTTCAAAATGAATTTGTCTGTTTAAGCAAAATGGATGCTTGTCTTAATGATTGGTTTCAAACTAAGAACAACTGGTTTAATTCCCTAAGATCGCAGCTCAGATGTGCTGGTATGTTTTTTCCACGTCACTGTGTTAACGATGCTGTGAGATCTCATTTTTCCATCTAGTTTGTTTTCTCTCTGTTCTTCTGTTCTACTAGATGTTTTGGATCCAGAGAGATTAGTGCAATGTCCATATAATAAGCATCATCGAATCAGAGCCTGTCGGTTTCCCTATCACCTTGTAAAGTGCAGGAAGGTAAGCTGAATTGCTGAACAAGGCACTGAATGTTGGTAGTTGAGTGTGTGTGTGTGTGTGTGTGTGTGAATATGACATGCGTGTTCTTCCTACTGCCTTTTCTGGTGGGCTGGAGGAACTTGGTGGCCCATAGCCTCGTTTAGCCTTTATTTCACATGTTTCCGTCATTCATTCAGTAGCAGCTTCAAGCGCATGTTAATTCCCAGGAGGCCAGTGTGGCTGCGCTGAAAGGAGATACAGATTCTTTATAGTTAGGTCAGGAAGAAAATCCCGGTCTCTTCCAGCAGCTCACAGAGAGGTCAGATGAGTGTTTCCACTTAAAGTTGGAGAGAGATGCAGCCTGAGTTAGGTGCACCCCTTTGGGCTAGTGAGAGTAGAAGGGATTTGGTTGTTGCAATTCATTCTTTACTTTTCAGTGGCAGAAGTGCAGCTTGCCTAGCAGTTTCTTTTATATTGCTCGTAACTATTTAATGTACATCTGGCAGAAACTGCAGGTCCTGGGCTCAGCACCTTTTGGATAAAAGGTTGGGGGGGGGGGGGGAAGACTCTCCCAAATTTGAATATGAATCGTTGAACGGAAGGCTTTCCTTTCTCTCTTCTCCTCTGTGTTCTAATGGGTTTTGTTTGTTTGTTAACCTGTGAAGTTACTGCTGAGCTTTGCAAGCAGCAGCAAGGAAGTCTGACTGAGCTTTGGGGTTTTGCTGAGGCTTTTTAAAGAACAGTTGTTCCCCCTTAAGTTTACCAGGATGTTTTTAAAATAGTACAGCAGTGCCGTATCTTCTAGTGAGGATGAAGCTCTGCAGTGTGCGTACTGAGACCAGTACTTGTAACTGGTTCCTTTTGATGGAGCTGGTGGTTTAAAAAAAGAATGAGCAATAGAAGTGAAAGTAGCAGGCAGAGCCAAGCGGTGGGTACTTCCATCTTTCCCGCATTCAAGAGGGCTTACATTCTTCTTGTTCACCCGCTGCAGACTGTGGCAACGGCATTGCGCTTTCCAGATAGAGCTTGTTTCATTTGCAGGGGGTGGAGTAATTTACGGTAGGAACTGCTGAGCACTGCCAGGTAGAACCTGGGCCTGTGTTAAGGTTTTAGCTAAATAGCAATCCTGTACCTCCAAAGTCTGCAGGTGGAATGCTAGCGAGCTCCGTAGTTGTTTTGAACGGGGCATGGAATTTCTCTGCCTTTGTGTCTGCTCGTTTAAAAATGTCTGAATGGTTTAGATTAGCTTGACATCTCTGCCCCATTGTTTTTCAAGGAGTTTCATCTGTGCTTTAAACCGTGCAGCAGCCATATTGCCAGGATTGCAGTGAGTTGTAGGGAGGTTAGCTGAGGGTACGCTTCACTTGAATCAATTCAAGGGTGATTCATCTTTCCAATGAGCTGCGTTTTTAGGGAGCAGGCACGTTAGTTTCCCTATGCGGTTGTAGTAAGCGTTTGAGCAATGACTAGCCTTTCCTTGTTTAGTTGTCTTCAAAGCAATATCGGGGATTTAGATCACCAAAATCTGTTGCTGATCAATAGAAAAGATGAAGATAAGTGAACTTAGTGGACATGGCCCATGTTCTGGGGTTTCTCTTGTCTTAGAGCTACCCTCAAGTTGCAAAGGAGTTGGCCACGTGCCCCTTCAATGCCCGCCACCTTGTTCCTCAAGCTGACCTGCGCGATCACATATCAAATTGCCGTGACAAAAGGCCCGTTGAGGAAGATATAGGTAAGAGAACCACGCATGCTCCGAGACATGTGTTCATGCTGGGGACTCTGGTCCCCTCTTTGTAAGGACTGCTCATAGAGTAACTGGAAAACAGGAAACCAAATATTGTCTATAGCTTTGTGCAGCAGAGGAGCCTTGGGAAACGAGAGTCATATTCACTTCAACTTCAACTCTTCAGGCTTCTGAAGAGTCCTGCAGATGTTTCTGATTCGCTTTCTACATGCTTTGTTACCAGGTTCGTTGACTCAAAAGGTTGTGCCCTAAACTGTGCATATGGAAGTACCTCTAGCAGGAGCCAGGATGCTTTAATGCCCAGAGAGATGGGCCCTTCTTTCGCTAGAGCTGATCTCCCTTTCTTGCGGCCTGACACTGGTGCTGTGTGAAAAGTCGGTCTCCACCAAACAGGCGTCTAAGCTATGGAAATCCCTGCAGCTGTTCTCCTGCAGGGCAGGCTGGGTAGCTCGCTCCCACCAAGAAACAGGGCAGCTCCTCTTCCAGGCTTCTCTGTTGTTGGACTTGCTTCATCTGTCCTACAGCCTCCAGTGCAGTGAGACTGGCTGGAGGGGCTGTGCAAAACCCCCAGGTTACTTGGAAAGGCATCCTATGCTATGCAATGCAGTGTCATTTCTGTTCCCTACAATGGCTGTGAAACTACTGCCATGCTACAGAGCAGGTGGCTTTCCATCTCATGTGGAGCTGCTTGCTCTCTAAAGCCGAGAGCTGTTTTACAGCTTGATCCAAACCACTTAATGCTCCTGAAGTAGGATTGATTGCAGTCATCAAGCTTTCTCTCTTCCTGAAGTGAGCGAGTCCAGTGACTTCCAGAGAAGGCAAATGAATACTGTGAGCGCGTGGCAGGCACCACCATGCGAGGAAGACTGGGATAGAGGTGAGGAACTTCCCCTCCCCCGCCACAGAGCTGCCTCCTCCCCAGTCCTGTCCTCCAACTCTACTTGGAACAGTGGGAGTCCAGAGATGCCTTCACTTAGGTCTCGCTTGTAGGACACTCTGGTTGACGGTCATTCCTGAACCGCAGCGTTTCCCTGCCTAGAAAGCTGTTCTTAACATCAGGAACTATTCTACACGCCTGCCATAATTGGCACGGGTGTACTTCCAAATGCCTGTGCCTTCCCATATAGGCTGCTGTATCTTCTATGCAACGATGAAAACGAACAGACAGTAATGTTTATATTCCTCAGTTAAATGACAGCAAAGCAGACACTTCTGTCCATCATTAGATCCATTCTTATGTCTTCCTGAGCATGTAGAAATATGACAAAGGCGCTCCTCATCTGATGTGCTGGTGCTTGCTGGGATTGCTTGGTTCTGAGCCACACCATCTGTTTCCTTTTGCAGAGTCATCGGAGAAGTTGACTTCTCTGTTTGTTCAGGGCGTGGTCAACTGTGGCATAAACAGGTAGGCAATGCGAGTCTCCCTTCTTATGACAGTGTTTTGAAAAGATGAGTATTGCAGCCTGCTTCCAAGCCAGCCTTAATGGCTGGGTCTGGGCTGGCATCGCAGCTGTGCAAATCCTGGGAGGAGGGAAACTTTGATTTAACAGTGGCTGTTCATATGGTGCTGGCTCAGTGTTACCTTCTTTCTCCTAGTGACTGCTCTTTACAAGAGGAGGAAGCCCTTAGGCTTGCCAGAACACAGTTACTCTGTGCCTTGCATGCATGTGGCAGGGTATTCTTCCAGCTCCTAGCCTTTGTTCTGTTCCTGCTGGCTGTTTTGCCAGTGTGCAGGGGGGAGAGGTGCTGAGCTGTTGGGCTGACTTGGCGGCGACTGCCTTCGTTTCCTATTTGGAGTTTTTCCAAGCAGTTACTGAGCTTCTGTTGAACTAACGGTTGTCTTTGCAGTTTCTCGTGACCTCTCGTCACCTTAGACTCACTCGGCAGAGCTCTGGCACTAGGGCCCTGTGTTCACAGAAATCCCCTCCTTAACCCTTTGCAAAGTGTAATCACAGTTTAGGTTTGGGGGAGTGAGGAGCTTTGTGGCCAGTTGTGAACTGGGTGGAGTTGCCTTGGCTGGCCTCACTGATCCGACAGTAGACCACTGTTGCAGGCTGTGTACAAGGTGTGATGACAGCACCCGAGTTGCCCAAGGCATGTTTTAAGGTTCATCTAAACCCATATGCAGCAACAGTTCCACAGCTGAGAGCTCTGCAATTCTGTGCAAGCTCTGCCCTGACCCACCTCTCCTCCCGTAAGGGGTGAGACAACGGTGTTATCTGGCTTTATTTACTGCGTTTTCTCAGAAACATCTAGCTCTTCTAAGTACCACCACCTCTGAGCAGCACATTACCCTCCCCTTGTGTCCCTGCCCTCCTCTATACTGTAGTAAAACGCACCAGTTGGAACAAGTGGATTTGCCAAGAGAACTGACGGAAGTCTTTCCATTCCAGTAGCTCCTTGGAACATAAGAACTGCCTGCCTCCAGGATTACGGGCTCCTAAGTCCATTCCACACGCCGTGCTGGAGAAGGCTGTAAGTAATGTGTGTGCGGCCTTGACACTGTGATTTCCGTAGGTGGTGACAGTTACCAACATCTCCTGCCATAGCAGCGCTTTATGGCCAGCACTGTGTGGACAGGAGAGGTACTATGTAATACATGCAGCCTTGAGAGCAACTTCCTAGGAAGTCTGGTGCATGGATCATCCTCTGTATCCTTTCTTTGAAGCATCTTCTGTATGCTTTCTCTTATTTCATAGTCTTGACAGGCCTTCTTTACAGGGGTGCCACCTTAAGCAGCCCCACTCCCCCACCACTTGGACTGCGTGTGTTAACAAGTGCCGCTAGGGCTGCTCAAGCGAAGGGGGGGGGGGGAAGGGGGGACCTATCAAACTACATGGGGAGGTGGCAGGGAGAGAGCTTCTCTTGCTGGAGTGTCTGACACTGAAATCACAGACCATCGTTCACCACTAGCAGCAAAACAAAGGCTTAAAGGGGGGTTTGAGGAAAGAGTGGGAAAGACTCTTTCCCACTCCCACTTGGGGCAACTAAACCTGGTACTCACAGGGCTTGCAGGCACAGCTCCTGCACAGGCCAGTGATTGTGCAATTGCCATAGTATCAGGCTGAATCTGCCAAACCAAACTGAAATCTTGCTTGTAGATAAGTGTTGCTCCTGAGGTGACAGGTGCTATTCCAGCAAAGGCCGCTCTGACTTTGGCGAGTGGAGGAAGTTCTTGTGTTTTCCTCCTCCTCACGTTCTAAAATGTGTCTTGCCCTCTCCAGAGTTCGGAAAGTTAGTCTCTTCCCCCTCTCCCCTCACCCTCCCCCCCCCTTATCCCCAGGAATTATGGAAATCAGTTTGCTCCCTGCACCAAATGGCTCTTTTCTGTCTTCATGGCACCACAGAGCTGCTGCAGGTGTTAAGAGGGTCTCTGGTGCTGACTGCAGCTCTTTGTATACTGGGCTGCTGCCAGGATACATTACCCTGTTTTGCAACATTTGAATTTGTAAAACTAACTCTGGTTGCCAAATCTTTTCCCCAAGCATCTGTTTTGGAAGTTAAGCTCACCTCCGTTTGGTGTGGTCTTTGTTGTCACCGCTCTTCAGTAAATGGGCTTTGTATAGCTGCAGAGCACCAACTCTTGAGATCTTCCCCTCTTTAGACAGCAGTGACTAGCAACAGGAAAAACGCAGGAACTAGCAAGCGGCTGCCAGTTTGCTTGTCAAATGGCAGCACTGATGAACTGGCTGTAAAGTTGTTGTGTTTGTTCCTGTCATTTGGGAGCAGCAAGAGAACTCTTTTGAAGTAGCGATTAAGTATTTTAAGTATTGAGGAGGAGGATTTTAAGTAAAGGATGTAGTGCCTGATCAGGTTCGTGCGCCGAGCTGAAAGCTCTGCTTCTCAGTCGTCTTGCTGTACAGGCTTGTCAGCAGATTCAGTATTTGAAATGGTGGCAGTTATAATGCTTTCACAAGCGAGAGGACCTCTGTACACTTAGGGTCCTCAGATAAGTGGCAGTGGGAGACAGAAGAGCGCGGGGGATTGCACACACCACAAAAATCTTGGCCCTTAGCCTGATGCTTTAAAACAAACGTGTACACTTGCCAAAGAGGTTCCTTCAGAGTTGTATGCACGAGACGCCCTCAGAAAAAGGATGCTATAAATTAAGGGAAAGGACAGAATCCCAGGTATGCTGGGAGAAGGGGGGAAATGCCCTGTGTACGTTGTAGCTGTGTGTGAATTCAGGCCTTGCTGTAGCAGGAACATCTGTAGCCTCATTTCAGTGGAGGTTAGGAACCACACAACGCAGTAATTTCCAAGAATTTCTACCCTGCACCTAAGCATGTGTCCTGCATCTGCAAAGAAACAGTACGTATTACCGTTTTCAGCATTGCATGGTGTCTAGAGTGATTTCTGTGGACCTTTACCAGGCATTTGGGAAAACGTGGGTGGGTGGTGGAGAGATGCAGAGAAGTTTCTCTGTAGTAAGCTGTGGTCGTAAGACCTGTAGCTAGTGAAGTCATATTTGAGGGCCTCTTACAGCCTGAAGAGCATAAAAATAAGTTCTGAGAGTTTTTACAACCTCTAAGTAGGTGGAGACATCCCACTGTGTTCCTGCATAAGGGTAAATTGTAGTCATTTATGTCTCTGGATCAGCCAAACCTAAATATGTTTTTCTTTGCATGCACTTTCTAGTTCTTATTTTGTCAGCATCCAAGATTGTCTACTTGGGGTATGTAAGATGGACAGTTTGGGTTTTTAAATTACACTGTCATTTACAGACACTTTGTTTTCTTTCTAGAAAGCACCATGATGACTCCGTTGCGGCTTGGTGCCTCCACTTTGTTGTCATGTGGGTGTATGGTACGTCAAGTCACAGAATAATGAGGAATGCTGTGCAAATTCCTTACAACATGCATAATAGCAAAGAGCTGAAACTTAAACAGTACCCTTAAGTACTTGTCCAGTCTCCGTTAGGGTTTTGTAGTTCTCCTTTAAAGAATAATTTTTCCAACCTTTTAACTTGCTTGAGAGTTCTAACAGAAACTGTTCTTTCCTGAGGCAGGGGAAAATGGTTTAAAAGACTATAAAAATGTCTTTCAGACTGTGGAAATGTTTGGAATAAAGAGTCTGTTTACTTTCTAAAAATGGATGCAAAGTACAAAACGAGAGCTCAATATATAAACACAAAGAATTAAGAAACAACACATCTGGCATTTGTCCAGAAAGCAATTAACAGCAAAGGCACTTTGAAAAGAAAGTTCCTCAAAATACTGAACTTCCACCACGTGTAAGTACTACCAATGCAAAACAATACATGTTAAGAAGCACATGCAGCTGTATTGTGTTAAGGCTCTTGTCCAAAACAGCAGTTTAGAATGAAGAGATTGCTCTGAATCCCCTTGGACCTACTTTATATTCCTAAAGAATGGCACTTGTTTGCACTGCAGAGGGGGCGAGCTTGGGCGCACCTTTTCCCAGGGAGCACACCGTTCTCCAGTAGCCCTGCCTTCCTGAGAAGGACAGCCAGCAGATGAGCTGGAAGGCTGTGGTTGTGTACTCCAAGAGGTTCCCAGGCCGCAGTAATCGGGGGCGAGGGACCACGGCATGCGAATTTGTCTTGTAGGGTAGGTGTAGCCAACACGTGGCAGCTTTCTAGGCAACTTTCGCAAATGGGTGTCCTGTATGTGAAGAGAGGAAACCCTACCATTTGTCTCCCCTCTGTAATGATTTGGGAAGGCAAGATTAACTGGCTGTAAGGATGTAAAAAAAAATGCAACTGTCTTCCAGCCTTATGGGTATTTAAAATCCCAGTGTCATCTCTTGTTAGGGTATTGGGACAAAGCTCTCTTCATTACACTGCGTTTACCACAGGGCAAAGAACACTTGAGTGAAAAAGTGTAACAAATGCCACGTGCCCCAAGGTGGCAGAGTGAGGACCTCCCTGTGGTCACAGCCACTTGTGTTTAAATCCTCAGTTCCTGTTGTGGTGGGCAGGCTGTGCAGTGCTGGAGCCTTTCCCCCTTCCCCAGGGGCTAGAGCTGCCCCTTGCTGGTGGGATGTAGAGAAGTATTGCCAGGGAGAGTTTCTAAGCGCGTGCCCGGGTGACTCTCTCAGGGCCTGAGTTCTTGGTGGCGCAGGCCCTGTTGAGCTCGCTCTGTGAGCACTCTTGTGGGTACATCCTACCTGCTGGGCCACTTCTGCCTTTTATGAGCTACCAGCTCTATGGGGACAGGACTGGTCTGACAATAAACGTGAATGGAAATGTGGGAAAGAAATGGTTTTGTCTGCAGTTTTTGTCTGGTGACTCAAGAGGGAGGAGAGGAGGCAACGTCTACCTTTAGGCATCAATTCCTCTGTGTTGTGGAGCCTTGACACACTGGAGTTGCCTGTCATTTCTCCCGATGCCTGCAGCCATGTATGGTGTTTGGTGGGTCTCCCCACCCCGAGTCACAGCCAGCCACTGGTGTGCAAGCTGCTCCACTCAGCAGCCAGGTGCACGCATGCTGTCAGTACAGCTCACAGATCCACAGGCTCCCAGCTCTCCGCTCTGTCCCTGCAATGCCCGTATGGTTCTGCACAGCCTCGTGCTCCTGCTGAAGGATGGAGTCTTGCGGGACTCGCCCACCCCCATGCTGCACCTCCCTGGCAGGGCTCATGCGATGTGCACGTGCTGGAGGACGGTGAGGTGCATGGGCCTACACGAATCGTTGGGGAGGCCAGCCTGCTTCTCCAGGGTAGGCTCTATGGTTCCTGGAGGCAGTGATCCACACAGCCCAGCCAGCTGTGTGGGGGCTCTTGCTTGCTGGATCCTTGCTGGGACAGACCTCCACACCTCTGCAGTCTGGTCCCAGGGTGCTCAGCTCCTCTCCGCTTAGCCACCAGCTACACCTGGAGCAGGAACACTGTGAGAAGGGCCTTCTGCCACGTCCCACGGGCCCAGCCTTCCCCACTGCTCTCATCTGCAGAGTGCAGAATAACCTTCTTCATCTTTTGTCCTCCCTCATCCCCCCTCCCCCCCCCCCCCCCCCCCGCTGCCGCCAATCCCAGGTCCAGAGCCCTGGGGAAAGGGATCAGCCCCTTTCTGCCTCCCTCTCCTGACTAAAGCCAGGCCTGGGCACAGCTTCATTTATTTTTCACTTCACTCTGCTGGGGGAAGGAGGGGCTCTGCCTTCCTCCTTATATCTTCCCTGAGCCAAGCCCAGGGTGGAGTGACCGTGGCTCCTACAGTCTGACCTGCTGTTCTAGGTATTTTCTTCTCTTTATGGCAGCAGTTTGACCCCCTCTAAGCTTGGCACAACGTTTCCTTTAACTGCCTAGGGAACCTCCTCCTGCTTCCTAGCTTTGCTTTCTAGCAGGCAAAGGAGAGCTCGGGATTACTGAAGACGGCACAAAGTCTCCCTCTTTTGGCAGATCAGTCTCTGGCCTCAGATTTTAATTTAGCAACCAAACCACAGTCAAGAAGAAGTTTCTGTGGGTGCCCCCCCCCCAATCATTTTATTCTCCTTTTCCCCTCTCTTTTTGCCCTTTCTTCTTTACCTCCCTAAATAAATATGCAAAGCTATCCAAGCACGATGAAAAAAACCAAGAGCCAACCTTTTGCCTGGGGAGGAAGAGGGCAGATTACTGCCAGGAGTCCATCTGTGCCTGCAGCAGTCCCTCTTTGCTGGGGACAGAGGCTGACCTCACTGACAAAAGTATCAGTTACAGCAGAATGAACTAACCCTGTCTGGCCCATCTTCCCCATGCCAAACCAGTGTGCAGCAGACACCACGCCTCCCTGCAACGAGGGGATGAGTAGGTCCCTGTGGAAAAGAGAATCGGGAGCCCTGGAAGCATTGGCACCTTTTGGATCTGATCTTGGCCCAAGAAAGCAGAGAGAGCAGTGGCGGCAGCAGCGAGAAGGAGGTGCCTGCCCCCCCGTCCCCCGTCCCCCGTCCCCCCCCCCAAACCAGGCAGGGAAGTTTTGGGGAGGGCCTTTGCTTTGCTCTGTCAAACCTTGGAAGAGTGAGAGACAAGGAAAGGCTTCAGCACAGGCAGGTCTTGGTCAAGGGAGAACAGGGAGAGAAAGGAGCATCCTCCATGCACCAACTCTCAAAAGCATTACCTTTTCTTACACAGTCTTACTGTAAAAATCTAGTAACATCACCTTTGCGCTGTGTTAATAGCTTGCACAGAAAAAAAAAAATCTTCTATGGTTATGGTGTTCAATATGGTTATTATAGTAACAATACCATTGTTTGTGTTTTACTCTGAAAAAGGTGTTGATTTTTAGCACGGCAGTTATAATCATGCATTATAGGGTTAACATTTGGAAACATTACACGTACAGAGACACAGTGGTTAAGCTTTGATTACTAGACAAGTATAAACATCCTCCAAAACTTACCTGTACTATCTTCCTTTTAAATTGCTTCTATCCCATCCAATCATAATATCTTATTATTCATTATCTTTTTCTTCAATCTGCACATACATTAGCCACAACTCACTCTCCTTTTAACTGCTAAAATACTGATGGCACTTAAGTCTCTTTGTTCAAAACTTTTACCTGTTTTATACCCGGCTAGATTTCTTCTACACATACACTCACACCTTAAAGCACGCTACTGAATCAACAACATTATTTCTAAGCTTGAACAGCTTCTTCTCATGTTGAAGTCCTTTAGGAGAGCACCCTGGAAGATAAACCATAAAGACCTCTCTCAGCAGCTGTTAGTATTCTTAAATTCCTTTTCTTTAGTCTTTTTCCAGCACTTTAACTAAGACTGCCGAAGGCTGATCTGATCTAGTTTATATCTATGCCTTTGGACTTCTTTTTTTCCCCTCCCTCTCTTTTTTTTTTATTTTTTAATTTTTTTTAGCTTTTTCCATTCTTTACTGGATAGTTTCTGATTTAAGAAGTGTTTTGTAGCTGCGGAGAAGTGGAATTACTGCAAAACAAACAAAAAAAAAGATAATTGCAAAGCAAAGAGAATCTAACCCGTCATCTAGTTCGGTAATCAGTTTGGTCTCATAATTTAAATCTGCACTTGTTTTTTCTACAGCCACATTTCGTCTTCCAGCCTTTTCCTTTAGTGTCCTTAATTTAAGCCTAGGAGGAAGGTTGTGCAGGACACCAGGACTGCAAACCTCACAAGCTTTGTTACTAGCCAGCAGAGAGGAGGGGCTGGCCCCTCTCCACTGCTGATGAGGGAATGAGCAGGTCACGCCGGGCTCCAGGGTCCCTTGTCCCTGTAGCGCAGCTCCTACCAGCATCCTGCTCCCCCCGACTGCCACCAGCTCTCCTGTTCCACCACCCAGCCAGCGGAGACCACCACCACCGCCTGTACACTCTTTCCAGAGCCACCACCAATGCCAGGATCATAAAAGCCTGTTGTGCCACCACCAGTCTCACCAGTAAGATCCTTCCACCCCTGTGAGTGCCTGCTCTGGACCCAGCGCTCACACATGCATACTCTACACACAGGCATGCCTTCCATCCTCTTCTAAGACCTCTCTCCCCCACATATGGGGCGCTTGCCACCACAGCCCCTGCAGTGTGGACAAGCAGTGGGAGAGACTGCAGGAGGAAACACCCAGATCCATATTCTTCCTGTAGTATCCCCTGCCCCTTGGTTGGTTTCCTTAACCTTTCTCTTGCTGCTAATGTACTTATACAAGGCCTTCTTATCACTCACTACTTTCAAGGCCAGCTGCGCTTGGGCTTTGCAATTCCATCCCTGCACACTGGAGTAACATCTCTATATTCCTCCGCCATCACCCATCCCTGCTTCCACCTTCTGTGAACTTCCTTTTCACATCTGAGCTCAGGCAGGAGTCCCCGGTTTGGCCAAGCCAGCCTTCTACTGCCTTCAGAAGCAAGGCAATGAGTAAGATCGCAACCCTGGACTTCAGGAGAGCTAACTTTGGCCTCTTGAGGGACCTACTTAGGGGAATCTCATGGGGTAGGGCCCTTGAAGGAAGGGGCGTCCAGGAGAGCTGGTTAATATTCAGGCATCATCACTTCCTGCAGGCTCAGGACAGGTGCATCCCTCTGAGTAAGGGATGCGAGTATAAAAGAAGTCCAGCAAAGCAGGCAGGAGACCTATGTGGATAAGCAAGGAACTCCTGGCAAAACTCCAACAGAAGAAGGCAGTCTACAGAACATGGAAAAGGGCACAGGCCACTTGGGAGGAATAGAGGGACGTTGTCAGAGTGTGCAGGGATGGAAGGCCATCGCATCCTGTGCGAGAAGGAAGGCCAAGGCCCATTTGGAATTAAATCTGGCAAGGGATGTCAAGGACAACAAGAAGGGCTGCTTCAAATACATCAATAGCAAAAGGAAGACTAGGGAAAACGTGGGCCCGCCGCTGAATGGGGCGGGTGCCCTGGTAACGAAGGCGCTAGAGAAGGCAGAGCTGCTGAATGCTGCCTTTGCTTCAGCCTTCACTGCTAAGGCCAGTCCTGGGGAATTCCAGACCCTGGGGACAAGAGAGAGAGCCTGGAGAAAGGAAGACTCTCCCTTGGTTGAGGAGGATCGGGTTAGAGATCTTTTGGGCAAACCTGACATACATAAATCCATGGGCCCTGATGGGATGCACCCCCGAGTGCCGAGGGAGCTGGCGGATGTTATCACTAGGCCACTCTCCATCATCTTGGAAAGGTCGTGGGGAACAGGAGAGGTGCCTGAGGACTGGAAGAAAGCCAATGCCACCCAGTCTTCCAAAAGGGCAAGAAGGAGGAGCCAGGAAACTACAGGCCTGTCAGCCTCACCTCCAGCCCTGGAAAGGTGATGGAACAGCTCCTCCTGGAGGTCCTCACTAAGCCATGCGGAGGACAAGAAGGGCATCCGGAGTAGTCAGCATGGATTCACCAAAGGGAAATCAGGCTTGACCAATCTGACAGCCTTCTATGATGCAATGACTGGCTGAATAGATAAGGCAAGAGCAGTGGATGTTGTCTACCCGGACTTCAGCAAGGCTTTTGACACTGTCTCCCGTCACCTCCTCGTAGGTAAACTCAGGAAGCGTGGGCTGGATGAGTGGCCAGTGAGGTGGCTTGAGAACCGGCTGGATGGCAGGGCTCAGAGGGTTGTGGTCAGTGGCACAGAGTCTAGTTGGAGGCCTGTAGCTAGCAGTGTCCCCCAGGGGTCAGTCCTGGGTCCAGTCTTGTTCAACTTATTCATCAATGACCTGGAGGAAGGGACAGAGTGCACCCTCAGCAAGTTTGCTGAGGATAGGAAACTGGGGGGAGTGGCTGACACACCAGAAGACTGTGCTGCCATTCAGAGGGACCTGGACAGGCTGGAGAGTTGGGCGGAGAGGAACCTCCTGAAGTTCAACAGAGGCAAGTGCAAGGTCCCGCCCCTGGGGAGGAATAACCCCATGCAGCAGGACAGGCCTGGGGCTGACCTGCTGGAAAGCAGCTCTGCCGAGAAGGACCTGGGAGTGCTGGTGGACAACAAGTTAAGCATGAGCCAGCAATGTGCCCTTGTGGCCAGGAGGGCCAATGGTATCCGGGGGTGCATGAGGAAGAGTGTTGCCAGCAGGTGGAGGGAGGTGATCCTGCCCCTCTCCTCAGCCCTGGGGAGGCCTCACCTGGAGTCCTGTGTCCACTTCTGGGCTCCCCAGGACAAGAGAGACATGGCACTACTGGAGAGCAGGTCCAGCGGAGGGCTACAAAGATGATTAGAGGGCTGGAGCACCTCTCCTATGAGGAAAGGCTGCAAGAGCTGGGCCTGTTGAGCCTGCAGAAGAGAAGACTGAGAGGGGATCTCATCAACGTCTACAAGTATCTGAAGGGAGGGTGTCGAGAGGATGAGGCCAGCCTCTTCTCCATGGTGCCCAGCAACAGGACAAGAGGCAATGGGCACAAACTGAACCCCAGGAAGTTCCATCTGAACATGAGGAAAAGCTTCTTGACTGTGAGGGTGACAGAGCACTGGAGCAGGTTGCCCAGAGAGGTTGTGGAGTCTCCTTCTCTGGAGATATTTAAAACTCGCCTGGACGTGATCCTGGGCAACGTGCTCTAGATGCCCATGTTTGAGCAGGGGGGTTGGACTAGATGATCTCCAGAGATCCCTTCCAACCTCATCCATTCTGTGATTCTGTGAAAACAGAGCCTTCCTGTGCTTTGAGGAATTTTTCCAGCTTGTTTAAGTATTTGGTCGTCTTATGTGTTAGTCAACGTTAAAAAAAAAAAATTCTGGTTGACAAATCTTTATTCACATAACACATCACACCATGCCCCATCTTGCCCCTTTATATAGAAAACACTGGCAAAAAGATTCCTCCCCCCCCCCCCCCCCCCCAGAGGTAAGCTAGCTTCTGCAGTGTCCTCTTGTAAGAGAACAGCTCATCCAACAGCTGGAACACTTGCTGTTCCACAGAAGTTCAGAAGCAAAACAGCAGCTCTGCTGAAATAAATGTCATCCTTAGTAAGGAAAGGAAACTTCACAGACAGCTGTAGCAGCAACGTGCGTAAAGCCACCAAGGTTTCAGCTCTTCAGCAAGGACACTTTGCTTACAGAAGGGGAATTAGCCTACACAAGAACAAGGATGGTCTAAAAGGACAAAATAAATGAACAAATAAGTATCTATTAAAATGTCAAGCTAATCTCAAAACAGAAAGAACTCCAGTTGCAGTAATTTTTTGACTCCTACTTCAAGCCAAAAAAGGAAAATAAATTAGCTAGAGCCCTAGCTCAATTTAAGACAAATCTTGCTACACAAGTCACAGCCAGGTAAGTTTGACTGTCAAATGCTGTCTTTTCAATGGTAAACCATAAAGTTGTAAAATCCAGGTGGAATTGGATCATCTTATCAGGCACAGGAAAAAAAATTGCCAGGGATGCCTTGTAGGGAGCCCAACTGATCTCACAGAAGATGATCTAACAAGTGCGTAGTGTGCTAAAAATCTAAGATTTAGACCTTATGGTAAATTTAGATTTAAGATTTAGATTAAAGATACAGCAAGACAGATCACCTCTCACTGCAGGACCTCCTCTTTTCCTTTAATTCCCTTCTCCCTCTGGCTCAAATGCAAAAATGCAAACCAATTCTGTATTTGGCCTGCTGGGGTGTTCTGAGAAAGCCGAGCAGACTGAGGAGCGTTCATTGAGAGCACAAAACACTTGAGAAGCATCAAACACGTTCATATGCATAAAACAGCCAGGTGTGCAGCACACAGCATATACAAAAAGCCTTCCTGCCTTCCTCTGCTGAACCATCCATCTGATAGGATTATCTAGGTTCTGATGGCATCTCAGCCTCCACTGCTGTGTCTGCGATGCAGCCAGATAGCCCTCTGACAACTGATGCTTCACGTGTCCTGGGTTCAATATATGAAGCTGACTGGACTGTGACACCTAATGAACTTGAGTAGTCTCTTTTGAGCTTTAAAGGTGTTGCAACAGCACATCGGTCAGTCAATGCTTTAGTTACACAACTGTAAACAAGCACTGCTGAAACCTGCTTTACTTGCCCATATTAACTGAAATTTCATTTTTTACAATTATTAATACCATTTTTCCAAGTTTGCAACAGGCTGCATAATAATCAGAGAAAAGTTTCTTGCATCAAAGAAAGATAAGATGTAGAACTCGTAAACTGTTACTAATTAAAAGATCCATAACCGTTCCAGTTAGCAAAAGCTGAAGGAATTCCCAGCAGAATGCCATGTCATCGGAATATGGCACCTCTGTGCCACTGTTAGATATCTGGAAAGCTCTAGACTTGTATACAGGATTGGGGGGAGGGAATGTATGTAAAGGCTGTTTGAAATGGATGATGCCCAAAATCTCCGGATGGCCACTCTACCAGAGTCCAGAGGAAAGGAGTGCCATATTTAAAAAACAAGTCATTTCATAACTGTGAATATTTAAATACAAATAGACAACTTCAGAAAACTCTCCTCCCATGCCAACTGATTTTAAATGAAAGGTTCCTTGCCCTGATCCCACTATTATTCTGAATGTAAAGAAGAGCAGAGAAAGCCCCTTCCAGATTTAAACAGAAAAATTACAAGGCAGAATTTGAGCAGAGCAAGGACTTGCCTGCTTCATGTCATCTACAAACACCAGCTGCAAAGCATAAAACCCCAACCAACCAGCTCAGAAAAGAAATACAACTCACCTGAAACATGATATGCCCTAGGAACAACAATGTCAAAGTCTTTACAGTCTTTGGAGGTTGGATTTGGTACTAGGCACAGTGGAGGTGACAAGCCTAATCTGCATCTGACCGGAGGAGAATGAGACAGCATTTCCTAACCAAATGGTGAAATGGAAAGGAACAGTGGTTACAGGAGACATTGTAAAACCTTCTACTAAGCAGAAGGCAGTACAGCATTCAGCTTCCACTGGGAAGCAGCAGGGCACAGAAAGGTACCAAAACATACCTCAGGTAAGATGAGAAGCTTTTCAGCCTTAAAACAGGAAGATTTGGGCTGTATTGTATTGTATAAAAAAGTTAGCAGAGGTTATTACCATGCTTTTAGAGTTATGACCCTTCCTCCCAAATCTTTCTCCCTCCCAGAAAAAGGGTATGCAGATGGGAACCCTTCGCTGCCTGCCTCTTCTTGCACGCTTACTCTGCCAGGAACGTGCCCACAAACAATGCAGAATGCTCGTCAGTGGCTTGCTTTCTGTAGAAAATATACTGAGATCACTTCTAGTTAGCACAGGAAAGGCTTACTACATCTCACACTCTGCCTCTGCGTCCTCTTCTCCCTATCTACCCAAAAGAGCACTCATACCTTGCAATACAGCTGGGCAAAATATTCACTTCTGCTTCCTACTTAACCAGCTTCTTAAACTTACAGACAGTAAGGTGAGCATAGGAAAGGCTACGGATATTTTCATAGGGTCATGTTCTCAACTACAGCATCTCCAGAGAAATGTGTTCCCCTAGGTGCTTTCCACGTGAGATGTGAATCTGAGTGTGACTTGTAAACTCTGAAGTTCCCAGGAGGGGCTCATCCAAGCAGCACCCAGAGGAAAGTAGGCAGTACATTTTGGAGGGCAGTCTGTTTTGCTCCAAAAGATTATCTCCTCTGGCAATAGTTCAGTAGCTCATGTCAGGTACTGCACCACAAGAAACATAATTACACAAGTCAAAAGCATTCCCCCAATCATGAAGTATTTATCTTGAAAGGCTCGCTTCTCAATCAGTCGCATCACTGTATTGGATAAGCCCAACATGTTAGCAACATCCAGCATCTTCTTGTGAGTACCCTACAAATAAATAAAAAGAAACCATTAAACTCATGGTCCCACACTTCTCATTCCACAGTCTACAAATCTTTTCCCACAGATGGCAAGTGACGAATTCTGATCCCTCAGTAAACAGTGGAACTTACTATCAGCCAACGGCTCCCATAATTTAGGGGGAGATGGCCACAGGACCCTAGAAATCTGCTGGATGATGAGACAAAGCAATTTGCACACTTGAACAGGAATGAGGTTAAAGATACAAAACAGTGCATGCAGGCAGCGGCATCATACAGAGCAGCTCAGAGAAAGCACCCTCCCTGCCGAGGCATTCAAGGATTTTTTTCTGGGTCGCTTCCAGACATACAGTGTAAGAGCTGGAAGCATCTTGAAAAAACAAGCTTTCTTGCAAAACTTCCCTCCTGCTGGTCTCAAGTACTGTTCATAGCAGCAAGAGGTTGGAAAGGAGGTCCAGAAACTTGTAAGGCTAGTGGTAGGGTGCAACGAAAAGGCATATAAAGCATAATTAATGCAATTTCAAGAAATCCTTCATGAGAGTAACAATGAATAGACTGCTAGCAAGTATACTGCAGATAGGATTGTGTCTCAGTTCTGTTTTGCTGCTGAAGCAGTTGATATTAAGAATGTCTGTGGATCCCACCAGTTACACACATCAGCACAGAAAAACACAGTCAGCTGTGGAACTGGAAGTACCCAGAAATGGCCCAGGGGAAATCTCACTATTGCAGCACAGTAGGAATATTCCTACTTTATTTCAGGGCAAGGGTCAAAGGCAAGAAAAGGAAACTGTGTAAAATTCAGGCACATAAATGTACTCTGGACACAGTTCAGAGCTGGTCATCATCCCATCTGGGGAGGCAGAGGAGACAACCCATGGTGCACATCGCTTAGCTCCAGAGTGACAAGGTTACGGGTAGGTGAGAAGTACCTTTCTAGGTAAGCTATAGAGAAGAACAACATACAGATGGGCAGGCAGAGATGCTGCGCTGAGCTCCACAGAGCCAACTCAGCCAGCTCACAGGATGCAATCAATCAGCTAAAGCATACCTCTGGGTATGTTGGGGGACAATCGGCCAGGACCACCTCCATCGCACATGTGGGAGCACGAAGATGGACACTGCTACAAGCCTTACTGCACAATGGTTATGATAATGGAGCTAGTCTCTCAAACTGACTTCTAGGTCCAAGTCCTTGAGGCACACCTTGCTTCAGAAAGCTGTTAGAATGAAGTTATTTATCCTCCAAGCAAGCGTAATAGCACATGTTCCCAACACAATGCTCCACTACTGCTTTTAACTTGAAAACAAAAACACTCTGTTCTCACAGTCCACTGTATCTTTGGTTTCAGAAGAATAAAAGGTGAAATTTGGGAATGGTTTTAATATAAACCAGACTAACATCAGAAAAGCTCCCTGAGGACAGAATTTATATCAAACAGTTTAGATACACATACATGAACAATTACTAATCTCAACCTGTACAGTATACAGATTTCCAATACTACGTCAGATAACCAGCTTCTTGCGTACAAAGCAGCGCAGGTATTTGCACTTCGCTGAAATCAGCTTAGGTTCTCAGCTGATAAAATGCAATTGAATTTTTCACCTTCATTTCACACACCTCACATTAAACCCCTAGATTCTGCACTTTTAAGTTCAGCACTTTTCCTGTCTCAGCAGCAATCTTTTTCACACTACCTAATAACAAAGAAACCTGTGTTCTGCTTGAAGAGAAATTAAAAGATGCTTGCTTTCGCTCTAAAGCTACAATAGGAAAAATGAAGACTCTTCAATTCTTGCAGTCAGTGGAACAGTACTGCTGGAACAGCTGAATTATGCAAGACTTGTGACAATTTGAGAATACTTGTTTTCCTACTTGCCTCTATTTATAACTAAAATCCAACAAATTACATAGTTTACCCCACTCTCAAATTAATTCTCTTAGCTATGTAAAAATGACTCTACGGTAGCTGCTTCTGCCAGAACTGTAAACCTTCAACAGAGTTTAGCATGTTTAACAGTGTAAGAAAAGCTCAGAGGAAAAAGGAACATGAAAAGACCTTCCTGAAGGAAGAAGTAGGAAATATCCCCAAAAAACAAAAGAATTCAATGCTCCCAAAAGCAATAGATGATCAGTAGCAGTGGGCAGAGACCCACTAAACGTCACTATTACAAGTCTAGCCTGAAGTTTCCCTGACTTGCCACAAGCTGGCAGCTAAGACATGTCATGTGTACCTTTGCAAAAGGCCAGTTGTGGGCTAACATAAATCCAGGCAAGTTACTGCAACCTAACTAGCAAAAGAGCAGGACAGGTCTTCTAACTACAACAGGAAATAGCATTTCTTCTCAGTCTCTTTGAGGCAGCAGGTCCCACAAGTGTTCCTTTATCACATTTGTCAAGTATGGTAAGTTCTCCTGACCGGTGATATATGCCCTTCCTCCTCAGGAACCCGCCAGAAACCAAGGGCATCAGTCAGTCATCAGAGATTAACTTGAATCAGTAACTCGCATCTTGTAGAATCCACAACCTCACATTCCCTGTATGAAGCAGAGGTACAGTGGAGCACCTGAATGACTGGGTGCCCCAAATTAATGTGGGTCAGCCACCAAAGTCATCCAATTGTAAACAAAGAGGACAAATGTTTGTCTTTGTCCCACCCTTCTCAAGGACATACCAACTTCAGGGAAGCTGCTTTTTCCAAAGAGGATTCACAACCCTGAATCCTCTCCTGGCGCCAGCAGCCAATCTCTCCTACCTTTTCTTCTACCTCTGCTTCACAAGATGGTAGCAGAACCCCTCCTTCTACCCACTAGCTCTATGGCTAGTGCACTCAGCTACAACATACTTTTAACTGAGCGTTAACTGCCACACTAAGTCACTATATTCCTGTTGAAAATATTTCTCCTAATTGACTTGTAAAATTGACTTTAAAAAAAAAAAATTTCACTAGGTCAGCAAGCAAATAGCTTTAACCAAGAAGCTAACATTCATTTCAGAGAGGAAAGAGACCTGGGCTTTGACTCTGCTCTAAAGCATCAGTGCAACATTCATGGGCACAGGGACTGATCACCAGACTATTAAGCAAAAGATTAGTTGCAACATTGCTTTCTGCCATTATCCTTGTGCTGGTCCAATCCAGTATTTTGCGAACAGCAGCTAGCCTGGACCTCTGCAATCAAGACAGGAAATTACTTGCTTGTGAATTTGACATTAGGATTAGAATAAGCACCTAGCAACTCCACCCTGTGGAGACTCCCAGCTCTGGTCACTCCTAGGAAATAGGTACCTTAGGTGCTAAAACTTGCTCCAGGAAAATTCCTATGCACTCTAAGGGTGAGATCCATAAGTGTCTGCAGTTCACTTGCATGTAATGTGTCTAGGCTCCCTTTATAGTCAATGGAGTTTAAGGTGTGACTCATCTGACCAAATGTTAGCAATTAAATCCTCTTGCAGATACATCCCAAAACAAAGCCGCATCACAAAAGTAAACAGTTTTTCATCATCAGATAGATTCAGCAGAGGTATGAATTTCCTCATACTTTTCATGGATCCAACTTCCCCCACACATACGCTTCTTTATAAAAAGCTCTTCCTGTATCTTTGAGATATTTTCTTAGAATTTAACAGCACTTTGAACAGTCTTTAAAATAAAAGACAAATATGAGCTATTCTCAAGAGACGTAAAGAAATACAGCTTTCATTAAGAATAGTGAGGGAAAGATATATTGTTGAGTTGCATTAGATCTGAGAGAGTATTATCTTTATTATTAATTTTAAACATAACTACTTTAGGCCAGCTTTGTGGTTCCTGAGTGATGGTCATCTGCATCAAGACCTATCTGCAGGCTAGCCCTCATTTCCTATTCTTCATTTGAGCATTTAAATAATAATAATAAAACAAAACATAGCATTCAGTGTTTCATATACTGACTACAGCACAGCTGAATACTGCTAGGCTATCTGGCCATAAAAAAACAGCTTAAAGTTGTTCCTAAAAAGATGCTAAAATGTAAAGGTTTCAAGTTTAGTTAAAATGGGGTTTGGGCCTTTCTCAGCATTCTCAGCTTGAAGCAGTGCACTGAAGCAAACTCGTATATTGATTTATTTTACTTAGCCTGGTCATCATAAATGCAGAAATGTGGGGTCTTTTTGGTAAAAAACGATGCCCCACCTTTAGTGTCACTCTCTGGTCCCTCAGCCCCTGAAGGATGTTGGTCCCACTGCCAATAAGATCATCCATGCCACGATGGGCATTCTGCAGGGATTCATTAAACTGTAACGTTTCGTCGATCGGTATGGTGGTGTCAGAATCCTGTAGAGGAAATGCAGTGTCTTGGTTACCTTGCCTGCTCACTTGTACTGCCCATTCATAGTTAGATACAGAAAGAGAACATGCAGAAACAAACGTGGCAGAAACCTGACAGGACTTGAGGGATTACACCATAAAACATTTTTAGTAAGGACATTAGATACATCTTTAACTTCTGAGTGAAAAAAGTAGCTTAAAGAAACCTATAGAAAGTAGAAGTTTTTTAAATGTTATCAGCTGTTTGACTTCCATTAGCTCTCAAAGGATAAAAGTCAGGTTAAAAGTTGAGAAATTTTCATAATCTCATTTTATGACTCACGTAGGAAAGAGTATTACAATAGAGAATCATTTGCCAAAACTAACAGAAAAGGTTTAACAAAGCTAGTCATTTGATCATTGGAAGTGAAAGATTTGTGAAAGATTTGATAGCATAAGCTTTTAATTGACAAAAGGCCTACAAAACACAATATCTGGACGATGACATTCTAGAAACTCATATTCACAACAAGGTGCAAATTTCTGATATTCAAATGTCTGTCTGCTGTCACTAAGTTCCCTGAAGATCTGGCTCAGTCACCACACAAGGCCCTATAAATAAAAAAAAACTCCCAGCAGAGATGCACTAGCTCAACTAGAAACTATAAATCTAGAAATAGAAGTAACGGGATGAAACTCTATAATCTGGGTTGCACAAGAAGTCTGAGGATGTGATCAGTTTTGCCTTTGAAAAGGCTTCCATTTTAATCTTCTCTGGACACCATTCCATGAAGAGAGTAGGATAACAGTCAGGAAATCATGACAAACTTCCACACTGTTTTAGGAACAGGAATTAGTAAGAGGTAAGCATGGAAACACTGGCTTACCTGCTTTCATATACTCAGAATGGCAAGGAGTACTAAAAAGCCGAATTCATGCTTAGGATACAAGTTGGTTAATACCCTACCTCTGTCAGCTGTAGTTTACATGCATGTAACCATGCCAACTTGCACAAAGTAGTTTATGATGATTATTGCAGAAAAAAATGTTAATGTAGTTTTTGAGAACGCTTTAAACATGTACGATGCAGTGTTAGGTGTTTGCCTGCCTGGATGGGCGTGCCAGGCATTCTGTTTGCTGACTGTAAAAGAATGAAGAATAAGGGACAGAGCTGTTAGCAGTTATGGGGTAAAAGTGACTGAATGAAGAAGGCTCTTGACATCATAAACAACTCTTAGATCAAGTGTTAACGAAGCACTGAGGTTGGAATAAGTGTCTTATCTAAAATGAGTCTGTAGACTGGATCCACTATGATTTGCAATGACTGAATGACTATTATTTCAAATATTCATTGAGCTTCACATCAGAAGAAATTCCATTTCCTATACAAGGAGTATGCAGGTCTTTTTATACACAAGCGAGCAAGAAAAATGTCAAAGTAAGTTTTTGTGCCCTTCACTGGGACCCCAGACGGACTGTATGTTTTTCATTTGCTGTTAGTGATTTTCTCTAGAATGGTATAAAGGAAGCTTTAAAGATAAAGACCACATTTATCTTTGAATTAAGCAAAATAGTCAGAACACTTTTACAGCTTTCAAGAGCTGTTATTTTGATGAGATTTATTCAAGCTGCTTACATACTCAGCTGACATTTCTATTTAATAGAATGATGTAGCATATAAATAGAAGCTGTGTAAACTTTTTAAAGGACACTAAAATTTTAAGCAAAACAGGTAGGCCAATGACTGAAAAGTGAATCACCATTTTGGTATTAAGAGGCCCTTCCACTTTAAAAGTCCTATTTCTGTAACAATGAGCTAAAATAAATACAGAATAATTCAGTTTTTTCCATCTTGAGACAGTTTTCAACATCTAAAGGAGAAAAAGTAGTCTGTCATCTGTCTTGCATTTACAAGCCCACTACCGCTCTTCAAAACCGTTTCCACTTGCACATATATTTTCTTCCTGGACAACATCTTCCTATAGGAAAAATTTCTACACGTTTGCAGAGGAACATTACAGCTTTTTGAAAACAAATCAGGTTCCAAGTGCCAATGTTCCTTTGAAGTCTTGTTTATAGTTTTGAAGTAGCCAAGAAAATGCTATAAATCAACTTTATGTGGGGCTTTGAGAAGTCCATTGAACTTCCTAAATCTCAGGAAAATACAGCCAACTCATATTCAGTCTACTTTGCCCTAAGAGTGAATGGCAACAGAGAAAGTGAATGGCAGGTTATTAAAAAAAAGTTATAAGCTCTTGAGTAACAAAAAAGCAGAAGCCTGAAAGTGAACCTACATTATTCAGAGCAAAGTTTTTCTAGGAAATTGCATAGGGGAACTTCGAAGTGGAGAAACTAAAAATTAACAAGAACAGGTGGACCAGAGAGTGACACTAAAGGTGGGGCATCGTTTTTTACCAAAAAGACCCCACATTTCTGCATTTATGATGACCAGGCTAAGTAAAATAAATCAATATACGAGTTTGCTTCAGTGCACTGCTTCAAGCTGAGAATGCTGAGAAAGGCCCAAACCCCATTTTAACTAAACTTGAAACCTTTACATTTTAGCATCTTTTTAGGAACAACTTTAAGCTGTTTTTTTATGGCCAGATAGCCTAGCAGTATTCAGCTGTGCTGTAGTCAGTATATGAAACACTGAATGCTATGTTTTGTTTTATTATTATTATTTAAATGCTCAAATGAAGAATAGGAAATGAGGGCTAGCCTGCAGATAGGTCTTGATGCAGATGACCATCACTCAGGAACCACAAAGCTGGCCTAAAGTAGTTATGTTTAAAATTAATAATAAAGATAATACTCTCTCAGATCTAATGCAACTCAACAATATATCTTTCCCTCACTATTCTTAATGAAAGCTGTATTTCTTTACGTCTCTTGAGAATAGCTCATATTTGTCTTTTATTTTAAAGACTGTTCAAAGTGCTGTTAAATTCTAAGAAAATATCTCAAAGATACAGGAAGAGCTTTTTATAAAGAAGCGTATGTGTGGGGGAAGTTGGATCCATGAAAAGTATGAGGAAATTCATACCTCTGCTGAATCTATCTGATGATGAAAAACTGTTTACTTTTGTGATGCGGCTTTGTTTTGGGATGTATCTGCAAGAGGATTTAATTGCTAACATTTGGTCAGATGAGTCACACCTTAAACTCCATTGACTATAAAGGGAGCCTAGACACATTACATGCAAGTGAACTGCAGACACTTATGGATCTCACCCTTAGAGTGCATAGGAATTTTCCTGGAGCAAGTTTTAGCACCTAAGGTACCTATTTCCTAGGAGTGACCAGAGCTGGGAGTCTCCACAGGGTGGAGTTGCTAGGTGCTTATTCTAATCCTAATGTCAAATTCACAAGCAAGTAATTTCCTGTCTTGATTGCAGAGGTCCAGGCTAGCTGCTGTTCGCAAAATACTGGATTGGACCAGCACAAGGATAATGGCAGAAAGCAATGTTGCAACTAATCTTTTGCTTAATAGTCTGGTGATCAGTCCCTGTGCCCATGAATGTTGCACTGATGCTTTAGAGCAGAGTCAAAGCCCAGGTCTCTTTCCTCTCTGAAATGAATGTTAGCTTCTTGGTTAAAGCTATTTGCTTGCTGACCTAGTGAAATTTTTTTTTTTTAAAGTCAATTTTACAAGTCAATTAGGAGAAATATTTTCAACAGGAATATAGTGACTTAGTGTGGCAGTTAACGCTCAGTTAAAAGTATGTTGTAGCTGAGTGCACTAGCCATAGAGCTAGTGGGTAGAAGGAGGGGTTCTGCTACCATCTTGTGAAGCAGAGGTAGAAGAAAAGGTAGGAGAGATTGGCTGCTGGCGCCAGGAGAGGATTCAGGGTTGTGAATCCTCTTTGGAAAAAGCAGCTTCCCTGAAGTTGGTATGTCCTTGAGAAGGGTGGGACAAAGACAAACATTTGTCCTCTTTGTTTACAATTGGATGACTTTGGTGGCTGACCCACATTAATTTGGGGCACCCAGTCATTCAGGTGCTCCACTGTACCTCTGCTTCATACAGGGAATGTGAGGTTGTGGATTCTACAAGATGCGAGTTACTGATTCAAGTTAATCTCTGATGACTGACTGATGCCCTTGGTTTCTGGCGGGTTCCTGAGGAGGAAGGGCATATATCACCGGTCAGGAGAACTTACCATACTTGACAAATGTGATAAAGGAACACTTGTGGGACCTGCTGCCTCAAAGAGACTGAGAAGAAATGCTATTTCCTGTTGTAGTTAGAAGACCTGTCCTGCTCTTTTGCTAGTTAGGTTGCAGTAACTTGCCTGGATTTATGTTAGCCCACAACTGGCCTTTTGCAAAGGTACACATGACATGTCTTAGCTGCCAGCTTGTGGCAAGTCAGGGAAACTTCAGGCTAGACTTGTAATAGTGACGTTTAGTGGGTCTCTGCCCACTGCTACTGATCATCTATTGCTTTTGGGAGCATTGAATTCTTTTGTTTTTTGGGGATATTTCCTACTTCTTCCTTCAGGAAGGTCTTTTCATGTTCCTTTTTCCTCTGAGCTTTTCTTACACTGTTAAACATGCTAAACTCTGTTGAAGGTTTACAGTTCTGGCAGAAGCAGCTACCGTAGAGTCATTTTTACATAGCTAAGAGAATTAATTTGAGAGTGGGGTAAACTATGTAATTTGTTGGATTTTAGTTATAAATAGAGGCAAGTAGGAAAACAAGTATTCTCAAATTGTCACAAGTCTTGCATAATTCAGCTGTTCCAGCAGTACTGTTCCACTGACTGCAAGAATTGAAGAGTCTTCATTTTTCCTATTGTAGCTTTAGAGCGAAAGCAAGCATCTTTTAATTTCTCTTCAAGCAGAACACAGGTTTCTTTGTTATTAGGTAGTGTGAAAAAGATTGCTGCTGAGACAGGAAAAGTGCTGAACTTAAAAGTGCAGAATCTAGGGGTTTAATGTGAGGTGTGTGAAATGAAGGTGAAAAATTCAATTGCATTTTATCAGCTGAGAACCTAAGCTGATTTCAGCGAAGTGCAAATACCTGCGCTGCTTTGTACGCAAGAAGCTGGTTATCTGACGTAGTATTGGAAATCTGTATACTGTACAGGTTGAGATTAGTAATTGTTCATGTATGTGTATCTAAACTGTTTGATATAAATTCTGTCCTCAGGGAGCTTTTCTGATGTTAGTCTGGTTTATATTAAAACCATTCCCAAATTTCACCTTTTATTCTTCTGAAACCAAAGATACAGTGGACTGTGAGAACAGAGTGTTTTTGTTTTCAAGTTAAAAGCAGTAGTGGAGCATTGTGTTGGGAACATGTGCTATTACGCTTGCTTGGAGGATAAATAACTTCATTCTAACAGCTTTCTGAAGCAAGGTGTGCCTCAAGGACTTGGACCTAGAAGTCAGTTTGAGAGACTAGCTCCATTATCATAACCATTGTGCAGTAAGGCTTGTAGCAGTGTCCATCTTCGTGCTCCCACATGTGCGATGGAGGTGGTCCTGGCCGATTGTCCCCCAACATACCCAGAGGTATGCTTTAGCTGATTGATTGCATCCTGTGAGCTGGCTGAGTTGGCTCTGTGGAGCTCAGCGCAGCATCTCTGCCTGCCCATCTGTATGTTGTTCTTCTCTATAGCTTACCTAGAAAGGTACTTCTCACCTACCCGTAACCTTGTCACTCTGGAGCTAAGCGATGTGCACCATGGGTTGTCTCCTCTGCCTCCCCAGATGGGATGATGACCAGCTCTGAACTGTGTCCAGAGTACATTTATGTGCCTGAATTTTACACAGTTTCCTTTTCTTGCCTTTGACCCTTGCCCTGAAATAAAGTAGGAATATTCCTACTGTGCTGCAATAGTGAGATTTCCCCTGGGCCATTTCTGGGTACTTCCAGTTCCACAGCTGACTGTGTTTTTCTGTGCTGATGTGTGTAACTGGTGGGATCCACAGACATTCTTAATATCAACTGCTTCAGCAGCAAAACAGAACTGAGACACAATCCTATCTGCAGTATACTTGCTAGCAGTCTATTCATTGTTACTCTCATGAAGGATTTCTTGAAATTGCATTAATTATGCTTTATATGCCTTTTCGTTGCACCCTACCACTAGCCTTACAAGTTTCTGGACCTCCTTTCCAACCTCTTGCTGCTATGAACAGTACTTGAGACCAGCAGGAGGGAAGTTTTGCAAGAAAGCTTGTTTTTTCAAGATGCTTCCAGCTCTTACACTGTATGTCTGGAAGCGACCCAGAAAAAAATCCTTGAATGCCTCGGCAGGGAGGGTGCTTTCTCTGAGCTGCTCTGTATGATGCCGCTGCCTGCATGCACTGTTTTGTATCTTTAACCTCATTCCTGTTCAAGTGTGCAAATTGCTTTGTCTCATCATCCAGCAGATTTCTAGGGTCCTGTGGCCATCTCCCCCTAAATTATGGGAGCCGTTGGCTGATAGTAAGTTCCACTGTTTACTGAGGGATCAGAATTCGTCACTTGCCATCTGTGGGAAAAGATTTGTAGACTGTGGAATGAGAAGTGTGGGACCATGAGTTTAATGGTTTCTTTTTATTTATTTGTAGGGTACTCACAAGAAGATGCTGGATGTTGCTAACATGTTGGGCTTATCCAATACAGTGATGCGACTGATTGAGAAGCGAGCCTTTCAAGATAAATACTTCATGATTGGGGGAATGCTTTTGACTTGTGTAATTATGTTTCTTGTGGTGCAGTACCTGACATGAGCTACTGAACTATTGCCAGAGGAGATAATCTTTTGGAGCAAAACAGACTGCCCTCCAAAATGTACTGCCTACTTTCCTCTGGGTGCTGCTTGGATGAGCCCCTCCTGGGAACTTCAGAGTTTACAAGTCACACTCAGATTCACATCTCACGTGGAAAGCACCTAGGGGAACACATTTCTCTGGAGATGCTGTAGTTGAGAACATGACCCTATGAAAATATCCGTAGCCTTTCCTATGCTCACCTTACTGTCTGTAAGTTTAAGAAGCTGGTTAAGTAGGAAGCAGAAGTGAATATTTTGCCCAGCTGTATTGCAAGGTATGAGTGCTCTTTTGGGTAGATAGGGAGAAGAGGACGCAGAGGCAGAGTGTGAGATGTAGTAAGCCTTTCCTGTGCTAACTAGAAGTGATCTCAGTATATTTTCTACAGAAAGCAAGCCACTGACGAGCATTCTGCATTGTTTGTGGGCACGTTCCTGGCAGAGTAAGCGTGCAAGAAGAGGCAGGCAGCGAAGGGTTCCCATCTGCATACCCTTTTTCTGGGAGGGAGAAAGATTTGGGAGGAAGGGTCATAACTCTAAAAGCATGGTAATAACCTCTGCTAACTTTTTTATACAATACAATACAGCCCAAATCTTCCTGTTTTAAGGCTGAAAAGCTTCTCATCTTACCTGAGGTATGTTTTGGTACCTTTCTGTGCCCTGCTGCTTCCCAGTGGAAGCTGAATGCTGTACTGCCTTCTGCTTAGTAGAAGGTTTTACAATGTCTCCTGTAACCACTGTTCCTTTCCATTTCACCATTTGGTTAGGAAATGCTGTCTCATTCTCCTCCGGTCAGATGCAGATTAGGCTTGTCACCTCCACTGTGCCTAGTACCAAATCCAACCTCCAAAGACTGTAAAGACTTTGACATTGTTGTTCCTAGGGCATATCATGTTTCAGGTGAGTTGTATTTCTTTTCTGAGCTGGTTGGTTGGGGTTTTATGCTTTGCAGCTGGTGTTTGTAGATGACATGAAGCAGGCAAGTCCTTGCTCTGCTCAAATTCTGCCTTGTAATTTTTCTGTTTAAATCTGGAAGGGGCTTTCTCTGCTCTTCTTTACATTCAGAATAATAGTGGGATCAGGGCAAGGAACCTTTCATTTAAAATCAGTTGGCATGGGAGGAGAGTTTTCTGAAGTTGTCTATTTGTATTTAAATATTCACAGTTATGAAATGACTTGTTTTTTAAATATGGCACTCCTTTCCTCTGGACTCTGGTAGAGTGGCCATCCGGAGATTTTGGGCATCATCCATTTCAAACAGCCTTTACATACATTCCCTCCCCCCAATCCTGTATACAAGTCTAGAGCTTTCCAGATATCTAACAGTGGCACAGAGGTGCCATATTCCGATGACATGGCATTCTGCTGGGAATTCCTTCAGCTTTTGCTAACTGGAACGGTTATGGATCTTTTAATTAGTAACAGTTTACGAGTTCTACATCTTATCTTTCTTTGATGCAAGAAACTTTTCTCTGATTATTATGCAGCCTGTTGCAAACTTGGAAAAATGGTATTAATAATTGTAAAAAATGAAATTTCAGTTAATATGGGCAAGTAAAGCAGGTTTCAGCAGTGCTTGTTTACAGTTGTGTAACTAAAGCATTGACTGACCGATGTGCTGTTGCAACACCTTTAAAGCTCAAAAGAGACTACTCAAGTTCATTAGGTGTCACAGTCCAGTCAGCTTCATATATTGAACCCAGGACACGTGAAGCATCAGTTGTCAGAGGGCTATCTGGCTGCATCGCAGACACAGCAGTGGAGGCTGAGATGCCATCAGAACCTAGATAATCCTATCAGATGGATGGTTCAGCAGAGGAAGGCAGGAAGGCTTTTTGTATATGCTGTGTGCTGCACACCTGGCTGTTTTATGCATATGAACGTGTTTGATGCTTCTCAAGTGTTTTGTGCTCTCAATGAACGCTCCTCAGTCTGCTCGGCTTTCTCAGAACACCCCAGCAGGCCAAATACAGAATTGGTTTGCATTTTTGCATTTGAGCCAGAGGGAGAAGGGAATTAAAGGAAAAGAGGAGGTCCTGCAGTGAGAGGTGATCTGTCTTGCTGTATCTTTAATCTAAATCTTAAATCTAAATTTACCATAAGGTCTAAATCTTAGATTTTTAGCACACTACGCACTTGTTAGATCATCTTCTGTGAGATCAGTTGGGCTCCCTACAAGGCATCCCTGGCAATTTTTTTTCCTGTGCCTGATAAGATGATCCAATTCCACCTGGATTTTACAACTTTATGGTTTACCATTGAAAAGACAGCATTTGACAGTCAAACTTACCTGGCTGTGACTTGTGTAGCAAGATTTGTCTTAAATTGAGCTAGGGCTCTAGCTAATTTATTTTCCTTTTTTGGCTTGAAGTAGGAGTCAAAAAATTACTGCAACTGGAGTTCTTTCTGTTTTGAGATTAGCTTGACATTTTAATAGATACTTATTTGTTCATTTATTTTGTCCTTTTAGACCATCCTTGTTCTTGTGTAGGCTAATTCCCCTTCTGTAAGCAAAGTGTCCTTGCTGAAGAGCTGAAACCTTGGTGGCTTTACGCACGTTGCTGCTACAGCTGTCTGTGAAGTTTCCTTTCCTTACTAAGGATGACATTTATTTCAGCAGAGCTGCTGTTTTGCTTCTGAACTTCTGTGGAACAGCAAGTGTTCCAGCTGTTGGATGAGCTGTTCTCTTACAAGAGGACACTGCAGAAGCTAGCTTACCTCTGGGGGGGGAGGAATCTTTTTGCCAGTGTTTTCTATATAAAGGGGCAAGATGGGGCATGGTGTGATGTGTTATGTGAATAAAGATTTGTCAACCAGAATTTTTTTTTTTTAACGTTGACTAACACATAAGACGACCAAATACTTAAACAAGCTGGAAAAATTCCTCAAAGCACAGGAAGGCTCTGTTTTCACAGAATCACAGAATGGATGAGGTTGGAAGGGATCTCTGGAGATCATCTAGTCCAACCCCCCTGCTCAAACATGGGCATCTAGAGCACGTTGCCCAGGATCACGTCCAGGCGAGTTTTAAATATCTCCAGAGAAGGAGACTCCACAACCTCTCTGGGCAACCTGCTCCAGTGCTCTGTCACCCTCACAGTCAAGAAGCTTTTCCTCATGTTCAGATGGAACTTCCTGGGGTTCAGTTTGTGCCCATTGCCTCTTGTCCTGTTGCTGGGCACCATGGAGAAGAGGCTGGCCTCATCCTCTCGACACCCTCCCTTCAGATACTTGTAGACGTTGATGAGATCCCCTCTCAGTCTTCTCTTCTGCAGGCTCAACAGGCCCAGCTCTTGCAGCCTTTCCTCATAGGAGAGGTGCTCCAGCCCTCTAATCATCTTTGTAGCCCTCCGCTGGACCTGCTCTCCAGTAGTGCCATGTCTCTCTTGTCCTGGGGAGCCCAGAAGTGGACACAGGACTCCAGGTGAGGCCTCCCCAGGGCTGAGGAGAGGGGCAGGATCACCTCCCTCCACCTGCTGGCAACACTCTTCCTCATGCACCCCCGGATACCATTGGCCCTCCTGGCCACAAGGGCACATTGCTGGCTCATGCTTAACTTGTTGTCCACCAGCACTCCCAGGTCCTTCTCGGCAGAGCTGCTTTCCAGCAGGTCAGCCCCAGGCCTGTCCTGCTGCATGGGGTTATTCCTCCCCAGGGGCAGGACCTTGCACTTGCCTCTGTTGAACTTCAGGAGGTTCCTCTCCGCCCAACTCTCCAGCCTGTCCAGGTCCCTCTGAATGGCAGCACAGTCTTCTGGTGTGTCAGCCACTCCCCCCAGTTTCCTATCCTCAGCAAACTTGCTGAGGGTGCACTCTGTCCCTTCCTCCAGGTCATTGATGAATAAGTTGAACAAGACTGGACCCAGGACTGACCCCTGGGGGACACTGCTAGCTACAGGCCTCCAACTAGACTCTGTGCCACTGACCACAACCCTCTGAGCCCTGCCATCCAGCCGGTTCTCAAGCCACCTCACTGGCCACTCATCCAGCCCACGCTTCCTGAGTTTACCTACGAGGAGGTGACGGGAGACAGTGTCAAAAGCCTTGCTGAAGTCCGGGTAGACAACATCCACTGCTCTTGCCTTATCTATTCAGCCAGTCATTGCATCATAGAAGGCTGTCAGATTGGTCAAGCCTGATTTCCCTTTGGTGAATCCATGCTGACTACTCCGGATGCCCTTCTTGTCCTCCGCATGGCTTAGTGAGGACCTCCAGGAGGAGCTGTTCCATCACCTTTCCAGGGCTGGAGGTGAGGCTGACAGGCCTGTAGTTTCCTGGCTCCTCCTTCTTGCCCTTTTGGAAGACTGGGGTGGCATTGGCTTTCTTCCAGTCCTCAGGCACCTCTCCTGTTCCCCACGACCTTTCCAAGATGATGGAGAGTGGCCTAGTGATAACATCCGCCAGCTCCCTCGGCACTCGGGGGTGCATCCCATCAGGGCCCATGGATTTATGTATGTCAGGTTTGCCCAAAAGATCTCTAACCCGATCCTCCTCAACCAAGGGAGAGTCTTCCTTTCTCCAGGCTCTCTCTCTTGTCCCCAGGGTCTGGAATTCCCCAGGACTGGCCTTAGCAGTGAAGGCTGAAGCAAAGGCAGCATTCAGCAGCTCTGCCTTCTCTAGCGCCTTCGTTACCAGGGCACCCGCCCCATTCAGCGGCGGGCCCACGTTTTCCCTAGTCTTCCTTTTGCTATTGATGTATTTGAAGCAGCCCTTCTTGTTGTCCTTGACATCCCTTGCCAGATTTAATTCCAAATGGGCCTTGGCCTTCCTTCTCGCACAGGATGCGATGGCCTTCCATCCCTGCACACTCTGACAACGTCCCTCTATTCCTCCCAAGTGGCCTGTGCCCTTTTCCATGTTCTGTAGACTGCCTTCTTCTGTTGGAGTTTTGCCAGGAGTTCCTTGCTTATCCACATAGGTCTCCTGCCTGCTTTGCTGGACTTCTTTTATACTCGCATCCCTTACTCAGAGGGATGCACCTGTCCTGAGCCTGCAGGAAGTGATGATGCCTGAATATTAACCAGCTCTCCTGGACGCCCCTTCCTTCAAGGGCCCTACCCCATGAGATTCCCCTAAGTAGGTCCCTCAAGAGGCCAAAGTTAGCTCTCCTGAAGTCCAGGGTTGCGATCTTACTCATTGCCTTGCTTCTGAAGGCAGTAGAAGGCTGGCTTGGCCAAACCGGGGACTCCTGCCTGAGCTCAGATGTGAAAAGGAAGTTCACAGAAGGTGGAAGCAGGGATGGGTGATGGCGGAGGAATATAGAGATGTTACTCCAGTGTGCAGGGATGGAATTGCAAAGCCCAAGCGCAGCTGGCCTTGAAAGTAGTGAGTGATAAGAAGGCCTTGTATAAGTACATTAGCAGCAAGAGAAAGGTTAAGGAAACCAACCAAGGGGCAGGGGATACTACAGGAAGAATATGGATCTGGGTGTTTCCTCCTGCAGTCTCTCCCACTGCTTGTCCACACTGCAGGGGCTGTGGTGGCAAGCGCCCCATATGTGGGGGAGAGAGGTCTTAGAAGAGGATGGAAGGCATGCCTGTGTGTAGAGTATGCATGTGTGAGCGCTGGGTCCAGAGCAGGCACTCACAGGGGTGGAAGGATCTTACTGGTGAGACTGGTGGTGGCACAACAGGCTTTTATGATCCTGGCATTGGTGGTGGCTCTGGAAAGAGTGTACAGGCGGTGGTGGTGGTCTCCGCTGGCTGGGTGGTGGAACAGGAGAGCTGGTGGCAGTCGGGGGGAGCAGGATGCTGGTAGGAGCTGCGCTACAGGGACAAGGGACCCTGGAGCCCGGCGTGACCTGCTCATTCCCTCATCAGCAGTGGAGAGGGGCCAGCCCCTCCTCTCTGCTGGCTAGTAACAAAGCTTGTGAGGTTTGCAGTCCTGGTGTCCTGCACAACCTTCCTCCTAGGCTTAAATTAAGGACACTAAAGGAAAAGGCTGGAAGACGAAATGTGGCTGTAGAAAAAACAAGTGCAGATTTAAATTATGAGACCAAACTGATTACCGAACTAGATGACGGGTTAGATTCTCTTTGCTTTGCAATTATCTTTTTTTTTGTTTGTTTTGCAGTAATTCCACTTCTCCGCAGCTACAAAACACTTCTTAAATCAGAAACTATCCAGTAAAGAATGGAAAAAGCTAAAAAAAATTAAAAAATAAAAAAAAAAGAGAGGGAGGGGAAAAAAAGAAGTCCAAAGGCATAGATATAAACTAGATCAGATCAGCCTTCGGCAGTCTTAGTTAAAGTGCTGGAAAAAGACTAAAGAAAAGGAATTTAAGAATACTAACAGCTGCTGAGAGAGGTCTTTATGGTTTATCTTCCAGGGTGCTCTCCTAAAGGACTTCAACATGAGAAGAAGCTGTTCAAGCTTAGAAATAATGTTGTTGATTCAGTAGCGTGCTTTAAGGTGTGAGTGTATGTGTAGAAGAAATCTAGCCGGGTATAAAACAGGTAAAAGTTTTGAACAAAGAGACTTAAGTGCCATCAGTATTTTAGCAGTTAAAAGGAGAGTGAGTTGTGGCTAATGTATGTGCAGATTGAAGAAAAAGATAATGAATAATAAGATATTATGATTGGATGGGATAGAAGCAATTTAAAAGGAAGATAGTACAGGTAAGTTTTGGAGGATGTTTATACTTGTCTAGTAATCAAAGCTTAACCACTGTGTCTCTGTACGTGTAATGTTTCCAAATGTTAACCCTATAATGCATGATTATAACTGCCGTGCTAAAAATCAACACCTTTTTCAGAGTAAAACACAAACAATGGTATTGTTACTATAATAACCATATTGAACACCATAACCATAGAAGATTTTTTTTTTTCTGTGCAAGCTATTAACACAGCGCAAAGGTGATGTTACTAGATTTTTACAGTAAGACTGTGTAAGAAAAGGTAATGCTTTTGAGAGTTGGTGCATGGAGGATGCTCCTTTCTCTCCCTGTTCTCCCTTGACCAAGACCTGCCTGTGCTGAAGCCTTTCCTTGTCTCTCACTCTTCCAAGGTTTGACAGAGCAAAGCAAAGGCCCTCCCCAAAACTTCCCTGCCTGGTTTGGGGGGGGGGGGGGGGGGGACGGGGGACGGGGGGGCAGGCACCTCCTTCTCGCTGCTGCCGCCACTGCTCTCTCTGCTTTCTTGGGCCAAGATCAGATCCAAAAGGTGCCAATGCTTCCAGGGCTCCCGATTCTCTTTTCCACAGGGACCTACTCATCCCCTCGTTGCAGGGAGGCGTGGTGTCTGCTGCACACTGGTTTGGCATGGGGAAGATGGGCCAGACAGGGTTAGTTCATTCTGCTGTAACTGATACTTTTGTCAGTGAGGTCAGCCTCTGTCCCCAGCAAAGAGGGACTGCTGCAGGCACAGATGGACTCCTGGCAGTAATCTGCCCTCTTCCTCCCCAGGCAAAAGGTTGGCTCTTGGTTTTTTTCATCGTGCTTGGATAGCTTTGCATATTTATTTAGGGAGGTAAAGAAGAAAGGGCAAAAAGAGAGGGGAAAAGGAGAATAAAATGATTGGGGGGGGGGCACCCACAGAAACTTCTTCTTGACTGTGGTTTGGTTGCTAAATTAAAATCTGAGGCCAGAGACTGATCTGCCAAAAGAGGGAGACTTTGTGCCGTCTTCAGTAATCCCGAGCTCTCCTTTGCCTGCTAGAAAGCAAAGCTAGGAAGCAGGAGGAGGTTCCCTAGGCAGTTAAAGGAAACGTTGTGCCAAGCTTAGAGGGGGTCAAACTGCTGCCATAAAGAGAAGAAAATACCTAGAACAGCAGGTCAGACTGTAGGAGCCACGGTCACTCCACCCTGGGCTTGGCTCAGGGAAGATATAAGGAGGAAGGCAGAGCCCCTCCTTCCCCCAGCAGAGTGAAGTGAAAAATAAATGAAGCTGTGCCCAGGCCTGGCTTTAGTCAGGAGAGGGAGGCAGAAAGGGGCTGATCCCTTTCCCCAGGGCTCTGGACCTGGGATTGGCGGCAGCGGGGGGGGGGGGGGGGGGGGAGGGGGGATGAGGGAGGACAAAAGATGAAGAAGGTTATTCTGCACTCTGCAGATGAGAGCAGTGGGGAAGGCTGGGCCCGTGGGACGTGGCAGAAGGCCCTTCTCACAGTGTTCCTGCTCCAGGTGTAGCTGGTGGCTAAGCGGAGAGGAGCTGAGCACCCTGGGACCAGACTGCAGAGGTGTGGAGGTCTGTCCCAGCAAGGATCCAGCAAGCAAGAGCCCCCACACAGCTGGCTGGGCTGTGTGGATCACTGCCTCCAGGAACCATAGAGCCTACCCTGGAGAAGCAGGCTGGCCTCCCCAACGATTCGTGTAGGCCCATGCACCTCACCGTCCTCCAGCACGTGCACATCGCATGAGCCCTGCCAGGGAGGTGCAGCATGGGGGTGGGCGAGTCCCGCAAGACTCCATCCTTCAGCAGGAGCACGAGGCTGTGCAGAACCATACGGGCATTGCAGGGACAGAGCGGAGAGCTGGGAGCCTGTGGATCTGTGAGCTGTACTGACAGCATGCGTGCACCTGGCTGCTGAGTGGAGCAGCTTGCACACCAGTGGCTGGCTGTGACTCGGGGTGGGGAGACCCACCAAACACCATACATGGCTGCAGGCATCGGGAGAAATGACAGGCAACTCCAGTGTGTCAAGGCTCCACAACACAGAGGAATTGATGCCTAAAGGTAGACGTTGCCTCCTCTCCTCCCTCTTGAGTCACCAGACAAAAACTGCAGACAAAACCATTTCTTTCCCACATTTCCATTCACGTTTATTGTCAGACCAGTCCTGTCCCCATAGAGCTGGTAGCTCATAAAAGGCAGAAGTGGCCCAGCAGGTAGGATGTACCCACAAGAGTGCTCACAGAGCGAGCTCAACAGGGCCTGCGCCACCAAGAACTCAGGCCCTGAGAGAGTCACCCGGGCACGCGCTTAGAAACTCTCCCTGGCAATACTTCTCTACATCCCACCAGCAAGGGGCAGCTCTAGCCCCTGGGGAAGGGGGAAAGGCTCCAGCACTGCACAGCCTGCCCACCACAACAGGAACTGAGGATTTAAACACAAGTGGCTGTGACCACAGGGAGGTCCTCACTCTGCCACCTTGGGGCACGTGGCATTTGTTACACTTTTTCACTCAAGTGTTCTTTGCCCTGTGGTAAACGCAGTGTAATGAAGAGAGCTTTGTCCCAATACCCTAACAAGAGATGACACTGGGATTTTAAATACCCATAAGGCTGGAAGACAGTTGCATTTTTTTTTACATCCTTACAGCCAGTTAATCTTGCCTTCCCAAATCATTACAGAGGGGAGACAAATGGTAGGGTTTCCTCTCTTCACATACAGGACACCCATTTGCGAAAGTTGCCTAGAAAGCTGCCACGTGTTGGCTACACCTACCCTACAAGACAAATTCGCATGCCGTGGTCCCTCGCCCCCGATTACTGCGGCCTGGGAACCTCTTGGAGTACACAACCACAGCCTTCCAGCTCATCTGCTGGCTGTCCTTCTCAGGAAGGCAGGGCTACTGGAGAACGGTGTGCTCCCTGGGAAAAGGTGCGCCCAAGCTCGCCCCCTCTGCAGTGCAAACAAGTGCCATTCTTTAGGAATATAAAGTAGGTCCAAGGGGATTCAGAGCAATCTCTTCATTCTAAACTGCTGTTTTGGACAAGAGCCTTAACACAATACAGCTGCATGTGCTTCTTAACATGTATTGTTTTGCATTGGTAGTACTTACACGTGGTGGAAGTTCAGTATTTTGAGGAACTTTCTTTTCAAAGTGCCTTTGCTGTTAATTGCTTTCTGGACAAATGCCAGATGTGTTGTTTCTTAATTCTTTGTGTTTATATATTGAGCTCTCGTTTTGTACTTTGCATCCATTTTTAGAAAGTAAACAGACTCTTTATTCCAAACATTTCCACAGTCTGAAAGACATTTTTATAGTCTTTTAAACCATTTTCCCCTGCCTCAGGAAAGAACAGTTTCTGTTAGAACTCTCAAGCAAGTTAAAAGGTTGGAAAAATTATTCTTTAAAGGAGAACTACAAAACCCTAACGGAGACTGGACAAGTACTTAAGGGTACTGTTTAAGTTTCAGCTCTTTGCTATTATGCATGTTGTAAGGAATTTGCACAGCATTCCTCATTATTCTGTGACTTGACGTACCATACACCCACATGACAACAAAGTGGAGGCACCAAGCCGCAACGGAGTCATCATGGTGCTTTCTAGAAAGAAAACAAAGTGTCTGTAAATGACAGTGTAATTTAAAAACCCAAACTGTCCATCTTACATACCCCAAGTAGACAATCTTGGATGCTGACAAAATAAGAACTAGAAAGTGCATGCAAAGAAAAACATATTTAGGTTTGGCTGATCCAGAGACATAAATGACTACAATTTACCCTTATGCAGGAACACAGTGGGATGTCTCCACCTACTTAGAGGTTGTAAAAACTCTCAGAACTTATTTTTATGCTCTTCAGGCTGTAAGAGGCCCTCAAATATGACTTCACTAGCTACAGGTCTTACGACCACAGCTTACTACAGAGAAACTTCTCTGCATCTCTCCACCACCCACCCACGTTTTCCCAAATGCCTGGTAAAGGTCCACAGAAATCACTCTAGACACCATGCAATGCTGAAAACGGTAATACGTACTGTTTCTTTGCAGATGCAGGACACATGCTTAGGTGCAGGGTAGAAATTCTTGGAAATTACTGCGTTGTGTGGTTCCTAACCTCCACTGAAATGAGGCTACAGATGTTCCTGCTACAGCAAGGCCTGAATTCACACACAGCTACAACGTACACAGGGCATTTCCCCCCTTCTCCCAGCATACCTGGGATTCTGTCCTTTCCCTTAATTTATAGCATCCTTTTTCTGAGGGCGTCTCGTGCATACAACTCTGAAGGAACCTCTTTGGCAAGTGTACACGTTTGTTTTAAAGCATCAGGCTAAGGGCCAAGATTTTTGTGGTGTGTGCAATCCCCCGCGCTCTTCTGTCTCCCACTGCCACTTATCTGAGGACCCTAAGTGTACAGAGGTCCTCTCGCTTGTGAAAGCATTATAACTGCCACCATTTCAAATACTGAATCTGCTGACAAGCCTGTACAGCAAGACGACTGAGAAGCAGAGCTTTCAGCTCGGCGCACGAACCTGATCAGGCACTACATCCTTTACTTAAAATCCTCCTCCTCAATACTTAAAATACTTAATCGCTACTTCAAAAGAGTTCTCTTGCTGCTCCCAAATGACAGGAACAAACACAACAACTTTACAGCCAGTTCATCAGTGCTGCCATTTGACAAGCAAACTGGCAGCCGCTTGCTAGTTCCTGCGTTTTTCCTGTTGCTAGTCACTGCTGTCTAAAGAGGGGAAGATCTCAAGAGTTGGTGCTCTGCAGCTATACAAAGCCCATTTACTGAAGAGCGGTGACAACAAAGACCACACCAAACGGAGGTGAGCTTAACTTCCAAAACAGATGCTTGGGGAAAAGATTTGGCAACCAGAGTTAGTTTTACAAATTCAAATGTTGCAAAACAGGGTAATGTATCCTGGCAGCAGCCCAGTATACAAAGAGCTGCAGTCAGCACCAGAGACCCTCTTAACACCTGCAGCAGCTCTGTGGTGCCATGAAGACAGAAAAGAGCCATTTGGTGCAGGGAGCAAACTGATTTCCATAATTCCTGGGGATAAGGGGGGGGGGGGGTGAGGGGAGAGGGGGAAGAGACTAACTTTCCGAACTCTGGAGAGGGCAAGACACATTTTAGAACGTGAGGAGGAGGAAAACACAAGAACTTCCTCCACTCGCCAAAGTCAGAGCGGCCTTTGCTGGAATAGCACCTGTCACCTCAGGAGCAACACTTATCTACAAGCAAGATTTCAGTTTGGTTTGGCAGATTCAGCCTGATACTATGGCAATTGCACAATCACTGGCCTGTGCAGGAGCTGTGCCTGCAAGCCCTGTGAGTACCAGGTTTAGTTGCCCCAAGTGGGAGTGGGAAAGAGTCTTTCCCACTCTTTCCTCAAACCCCCCTTTAAGCCTTTGTTTTGCTGCTAGTGGTGAACGATGGTCTGTGATTTCAGTGTCAGACACTCCAGCAAGAGAAGCTCTCTCCCTGCCACCTCCCCATGTAGTTTGATAGGTCCCCCCTTCCCCCCCCCCCCTTCGCTTGAGCAGCCCTAGCGGCACTTGTTAACACACGCAGTCCAAGTGGTGGGGGAGTGGGGCTGCTTAAGGTGGCACCCCTGTAAAGAAGGCCTGTCAAGACTATGAAATAAGAGAAAGCATACAGAAGATGCTTCAAAGAAAGGATACAGAGGATGATCCATGCACCAGACTTCCTAGGAAGTTGCTCTCAAGGCTGCATGTATTACATAGTACCTCTCCTGTCCACACAGTGCTGGCCATAAAGCGCTGCTATGGCAGGAGATGTTGGTAACTGTCACCACCTACGGAAATCACAGTGTCAAGGCCGCACACACATTACTTACAGCCTTCTCCAGCACGGCGTGTGGAATGGACTTAGGAGCCCGTAATCCTGGAGGCAGGCAGTTCTTATGTTCCAAGGAGCTACTGGAATGGAAAGACTTCCGTCAGTTCTCTTGGCAAATCCACTTGTTCCAACTGGTGCGTTTTACTACAGTATAGAGGAGGGCAGGGACACAAGGGGAGGGTAATGTGCTGCTCAGAGGTGGTGGTACTTAGAAGAGCTAGATGTTTCTGAGAAAACGCAGTAAATAAAGCCAGATAACACCGTTGTCTCACCCCTTACGGGAGGAGAGGTGGGTCAGGGCAGAGCTTGCACAGAATTGCAGAGCTCTCAGCTGTGGAACTGTTGCTGCATATGGGTTTAGATGAACCTTAAAACATGCCTTGGGCAACTCGGGTGCTGTCATCACACCTTGTACACAGCCTGCAACAGTGGTCTACTGTCGGATCAGTGAGGCCAGCCAAGGCAACTCCACCCAGTTCACAACTGGCCACAAAGCTCCTCACTCCCCCAAACCTAAACTGTGATTACACTTTGCAAAGGGTTAAGGAGGGGATTTCTGTGAACACAGGGCCCTAGTGCCAGAGCTCTGCCGAGTGAGTCTAAGGTGACGAGAGGTCACGAGAAACTGCAAAGACAACCGTTAGTTCAACAGAAGCTCAGTAACTGCTTGGAAAAACTCCAAATAGGAAACGAAGGCAGTCGCCGCCAAGTCAGCCCAACAGCTCAGCACCTCTCCCCCCTGCACACTGGCAAAACAGCCAGCAGGAACAGAACAAAGGCTAGGAGCTGGAAGAATACCCTGCCACATGCATGCAAGGCACAGAGTAACTGTGTTCTGGCAAGCCTAAGGGCTTCCTCCTCTTGTAAAGAGCAGTCACTAGGAGAAAGAAGGTAACACTGAGCCAGCACCATATGAACAGCCACTGTTAAATCAAAGTTTCCCTCCTCCCAGGATTTGCACAGCTGCGATGCCAGCCCAGACCCAGCCATTAAGGCTGGCTTGGAAGCAGGCTGCAATACTCATCTTTTCAAAACACTGTCATAAGAAGGGAGACTCGCATTGCCTACCTGTTTATGCCACAGTTGACCACGCCCTGAACAAACAGAGAAGTCAACTTCTCCGATGACTCTGCAAAAGGAAACAGATGGTGTGGCTCAGAACCAAGCAATCCCAGCAAGCACCAGCACATCAGATGAGGAGCGCCTTTGTCATATTTCTACATGCTCAGGAAGACATAAGAATGGATCTAATGATGGACAGAAGTGTCTGCTTTGCTGTCATTTAACTGAGGAATATAAACATTACTGTCTGTTCGTTTTCATCGTTGCATAGAAGATACAGCAGCCTATATGGGAAGGCACAGGCATTTGGAAGTACACCCGTGCCAATTATGGCAGGCGTGTAGAATAGTTCCTGATGTTAAGAACAGCTTTCTAGGCAGGGAAACGCTGCGGTTCAGGAATGACCGTCAACCAGAGTGTCCTACAAGCGAGACCTAAGTGAAGGCATCTCTGGACTCCCACTGTTCCAAGTAGAGTTGGAGGACAGGACTGGGGAGGAGGCAGCTCTGTGGCGGGGGAGGGGAAGTTCCTCACCTCTATCCCAGTCTTCCTCGCATGGTGGTGCCTGCCACGCGCTCACAGTATTCATTTGCCTTCTCTGGAAGTCACTGGACTCGCTCACTTCAGGAAGAGAGAAAGCTTGATGACTGCAATCAATCCTACTTCAGGAGCATTAAGTGGTTTGGATCAAGCTGTAAAACAGCTCTCGGCTTTAGAGAGCAAGCAGCTCCACATGAGATGGAAAGCCACCTGCTCTGTAGCATGGCAGTAGTTTCACAGCCATTGTAGGGAACAGAAATGACACTGCATTGCATAGCATAGGATGCCTTTCCAAGTAACCTGGGGGTTTTGCACAGCCCCTCCAGCCAGTCTCACTGCACTGGAGGCTGTAGGACAGATGAAGCAAGTCCAACAACAGAGAAGCCTGGAAGAGGAGCTGCCCTGTTTCTTGGTGGGAGCGAGCTACCCAGCCTGCCCTGCAGGAGAACAGCTGCAGGGATTTCCATAGCTTAGACGCCTGTTTGGTGGAGACCGACTTTTCACACAGCACCAGTGTCAGGCCGCAAGAAAGGGAGATCAGCTCTAGCGAAAGAAGGGCCCATCTCTCTGGGCATTAAAGCATCCTGGCTCCTGCTAGAGGTACTTCCATATGCACAGTTTAGGGCACAACCTTTTGAGTCAACGAACCTGGTAACAAAGCATGTAGAAAGCGAATCAGAAACATCTGCAGGACTCTTCAGAAGCCTGAAGAGTTGAAGTTGAAGTGAATATGACTCTCGTTTCCCAAGGCTCCTCTGCTGCACAAAGCTATAGACAATATTTGGTTTCCTGTTTTCCAGTTACTCTATGAGCAGTCCTTACAAAGAGGGGACCAGAGTCCCCAGCATGAACACATGTCTCGGAGCATGCGTGGTTCTCTTACCTATATCTTCCTCAACGGGCCTTTTGTCACGGCAATTTGATATGTGATCGCGCAGGTCAGCTTGAGGAACAAGGTGGCGGGCATTGAAGGGGCACGTGGCCAACTCCTTTGCAACTTGAGGGTAGCTCTAAGACAAGAGAAACCCCAGAACATGGGCCATGTCCACTAAGTTCACTTATCTTCATCTTTTCTATTGATCAGCAACAGATTTTGGTGATCTAAATCCCCGATATTGCTTTGAAGACAACTAAACAAGGAAAGGCTAGTCATTGCTCAAACGCTTACTACAACCGCATAGGGAAACTAACGTGCCTGCTCCCTAAAAACGCAGCTCATTGGAAAGATGAATCACCCTTGAATTGATTCAAGTGAAGCGTACCCTCAGCTAACCTCCCTACAACTCACTGCAATCCTGGCAATATGGCTGCTGCACGGTTTAAAGCACAGATGAAACTCCTTGAAAAACAATGGGGCAGAGATGTCAAGCTAATCTAAACCATTCAGACATTTTTAAACGAGCAGACACAAAGGCAGAGAAATTCCATGCCCCGTTCAAAACAACTACGGAGCTCGCTAGCATTCCACCTGCAGACTTTGGAGGTACAGGATTGCTATTTAGCTAAAACCTTAACACAGGCCCAGGTTCTACCTGGCAGTGCTCAGCAGTTCCTACCGTAAATTACTCCACCCCCTGCAAATGAAACAAGCTCTATCTGGAAAGCGCAATGCCGTTGCCACAGTCTGCAGCGGGTGAACAAGAAGAATGCATCATCATCCCATCTATTGCCTATCTCACTACTGAGGGAATCTGTTCCTTTGAAACAGGAAATCCGTCTAGATGCAGTAGGGATGTACAGCACTTGAAAGGAGCCTCTGTGGAAGAAAGGGCATGCCAGCAAAGAGGAAATGAAAAGGCAACGTTGAAGGGACAACAAACACAACCCGTGCCATGAGCTAGGCTCTTTTGCATTTGGAGATGAGTCTGCTGGAAAATTACGGCCCACGTACAGGGTGACTCTGGGCCTGGGGCCGTGCAGGAGCACTATAAAAGCCAGCCAGCCTCCCCACTCTCTCAGCCGCCTCTCTTGCCTCCACCTCCTCGGGAACCAGGTGAGTCTGAAGCCCTTTCTGCTGCTGCTGCTGCTCCTCCTCCTGCTCCTCCAGCACGTCTCAGCTGACTCCTGCTCCTCTGTGCTATGCTGGGTCTTGGGGCTGCTTGGGAGGGGGAAAGAGGCAAGGAGTTCTGGCCTGGAGAGGGGCTGGTGCTGGCCTGAGGGGGTGTTCTGGGCTCTGGGCTGGGCAGGAGCCTCCTTTGCCCTGGCTGCTCTTGGCAGGGCCCTTGGCGTCCAGGCAAAGCAGAAGGCCGTGCTTTGGGCTGCACAGCCTCCAGCTCCCGGCCCACCAGCTGCCTTGACTCCCTCGTGGCAGGGTCACAGGGAGTGCTCCTCTCGCGCCCCGCCCGCCCCGTCCTCTGCCTGCTTCCTCCCTGCCCTCTCTTCCAGGCGCACCTCCCGCCCTCAGACATGTCCTGCTACAACCCCTGCCTGCCGCGCCAGCCCTGCGGCCCGACCCCGCTGGCCAACAGCTGCAACGAGTCCTGTGTCAGGCAGTGCCAGGACTCCACCGTTGTCATCCAGCCCTCTGCCGTGGTGGTGACCCTGCCCGGCCCCATCCTCAGCTCCTTCCCGCAGAACACCGCCGTCGGATCCACCACCTCCGCTGCCGTTGGCAGCATCCTCAGCTCCCAGGGAGTCCCCATCTCCTCCGGGGGCTTCAGCCTCTCTGGCATCGGCAGCCGCTACTGCGGCACGACGTGCCTCCCCTGCTAAAGCCGCTGGCGACGGCCCCAGAGCACCACCTCCAGCAACCCAGAAGATGATGCCGGAATGAGGACGGAGCTCCTGGCCAGTGGACGCAGGGGGGGCTGAGCAATCATCAACCCATCCATTGCCTATCTCACTACTGAGGGAATCTGTTTCTTTGAAACAGGAAATCAGTCTAGATGCAGTAGGGATGTACAGGAGGACATACCAATGCAAGGCAAGTTTTGGAAGAAAACGTTGGCTGTCACGCTGGCCAGGCTTGTGCGTTGGTGCAGCACGACTGTGGTCTGCACTGAGCTCCTGAGAGCAGCAAACTGCAGGTACTGATTGTCTCTTCTTGCGTCGGGACGATGGGGGACTGCAGGAAAGGGGTAAGACCATACTGCTCCAGAAAACACAACTCTTCCTCTTTTAGCTGTTCAGGTTGCCTTCCCCTCGTCTTTGCCTCCCTTTGCATCTCAACATCCACGGAACATTTGTATTTTGCTTGGAAAATGAGACAGTCATGAGGTAAAAGAGAGCGTTTTTGAACCCAGCAATGCAGGGAGAGGAAGCCGTCCATGTGCAGAGCAGCAGGGTTGACGCTAACTGGCAATAAAACGTCACGTTTCTTTTTCCCTGCTTGGTGTTTCATTGAATTCTAACGTGTCACAGAGGATAAACGCTCGAGAGCAGGGCGTGAAACCCCAGCCTGAACTCGAGGCCGGCCCTTTCCTCAGAGCCCTTGAGCTAGGAGACCCGTGGGAGCAGAAATCAAGCAGAACAACCAAGCTGCCTTGCTTCAGGTGGCTGGGAAGGGCCCTGCCGTGGTTCTGCAGGTAGGTCAGGCCCGCCAGGGCTGCTCAGCTTCGCCCTGCCCTCAGCCACCTGCCTGGCTCCCTCTGGACATGAGCCTCGCAGCTGCAAGACTTGCAGGGCAAGGACGTGCTCTCCTTCCGCGTTTTAGGCCTCCGTTTTGGGTGCCGGTGGTGGGCAGGGCCCCGGCATTGCCCAGCACATTGCGAGCTGTGCTCAGGCTGCTCAGGAGACGCTTGGCTCCCTGGCACGGCCAGCGCCGGAAAAGATGGCGCCTGCAAGGCGGGGGGAGGGGGAGGAGGAAAGCAAGGCCCCAAGGTGAGGGTGGGGGCCCAGCCAGCCTGGTTACCTAGGCAACCTCTCCCCCAATGAGGGGAGAGCCTCATGCCGGCCCGCGGGGGGGCTGTTGCTAGGAAACGGCCCGCGCAGGCGTGCGGGCACGCTACTGCCTGTGGCCGCCCACCGCGCTGGGGGCAGGCAGCGGCCCCGGCCGAGGCGCCCTGGGCTTTCACAGCCGCTGCGGCGCCAGCGCTCCGCGGAGCCCCGCGATGGAGGTGGAGGATGACTTCGGTGAGGCTCGGGGTGAGGTCTCTCGGGTGGAGGCGGCCGCCGCTGTGCGCCAGAAAGGGCCCAGCGCCCCTCCTCGGCTCCTTCCCGCAGTTGTCTTTGCCGTTGGGAGGCAGGTGCGGCAGGACGGGGCACGGGCACGGGCACGGGCACGGGCACGGGCACGGGCACGGGCACGGGCACGGGCACCGCAGCGTGGCCTCCTCCCTGAGCCGGCCAGAGTGTGTTTTAGGTGCTTGTAGGTCTGGGTCTGTCTGCGTTCCCTCTGGGACTGAGCCAAGAAGGCTCCAGTGACCTGCTGGTTATTTTAACCAGGTGACTGCTGTACGCGGTTACCGTAGCGGGCATGCTTGTGGTGTGGATGGGGTCTGGCGTCTAGGAAGCATCTGAATGAAGTGACTGAATTGGGTTAAGCCTCTAGTTGTTGCCTGGGCTAACTTCTGACACAGATTGTTAGAACTGTTGTGGCTTTGTGTTTGCATGCGACGTTGAGGTCCTGGGATCTCATTTGCCTGTGGCGATGCTGTGGTGCCCTAGAGGCTTTGCTCCTTGTAGCTTTGCGATGACTGTGTTGTCCCAAAAGAAGGGTTCTTTTACCCGGTGTGCAGTGAGCCGAAAACCGCACAGAGTCGAGATGTTTGTTTAATTTATATCCGCGCAGAGATGGGTGCTACGTGGTAATTCCACAAAGCTAGCACAGCCTGGTTACTACACAGTTGCTGCTTTATGCAGTTTGAGCAACAGCTGTCAGTCCACTTTAGAACTACATTAGGTCATCCTCGTTCCCGTTGGTTCCTGCTAGGTCTTGTCTTCGTTTGAAGTCACAGAATCCTCTTTTTCTACTACCTATGCTCTATGGGGAAGGGGCTTTGGTGGGTAGGGGGCTTTCCTGCTCGTGGGTGGGTTTTCTACTATGCTAATTAGGATAGTTCAGCCATAGTTCAAGTAGTTCTCTTTAGTTTATCAGCTGTTTTTGTTCTCTTCGGGCTTATCTTGGTACTCCCTTTTCTGGCTGACCTATGGTGTCATCTTGTTCCTTCCTTCAGGGCCACGTTTTGTTAACTATCTGTGAAAGACTGAGCAATGCCCTATTCTCCTTTTTCTCCAACAACTCCATCTGTTTTCTGATCGAGCCAGCCGCTGTGATCCTTCTGTTTGCTGTCCTGTGTACTGTGGTGAGGTTGCCTTTCCTCTCACCCTGGCGCTCATCCTTGTCCCCTTCCTCATGCTGGTAACGCTCTTTCTCTGCTCTTCTGTTGAGCCAGTTCAGAGAGCAAAACCACCCCTGGTTGCTCCTCCATGGGCAGCTGAGGCAGTCCAAAGCTTGTTAGGTTTCCTAAGGAGGAAGGAGTCTTTAGTTTTCAGCTGCTCTAATGACCCAAATTGTTTGAAGGGAGGGTGGGGCGTGCTGCCAGGTGGCAGAGCTGACAGCAGCAGCATTGCCTGCTTAGGATGGGAAGGAGAGTTAGGACCTTCCTTCCTAGTGGCTCAGAGCATTGAGTCAGCTTAGTGTGGCTTGTGGAACAGTATCTTAACTAGCTGTCAGCCTCTGGGCAGGTGTAGCTCCCTGAATTGCCTGTTGACACAACTGAGCACCAATGCGTGTGTAAGAGAGAGGCTGTGAGGGCAGAGGAGAGGTTAGACAGCAGCAGCCCCTGCGTAGATCCATTTAAGCTACTGTGTAATCACATCCTAAGTGCCCCAAAGGCTGTGCAAAAGGAGTGGCAGGACAGGAAGAATGGAAGAGGCCCGAGTCAGCTCCCTCGTGTGCACAGTAGAGACCCGCAGGCAACGGAGGGGAGCTGTGCTTCTTCATGGCTGCCCCCCTTCTCCTTGCTAACAGTAGGTGAATGTGTATTTTAAAACTAACTAACTAAAAACAGCTCTTATGCAGGCTTTCTTGCCGCTTCCTGGTTCGGTGTCCACGTTCTGAGAGCTTCAGGAAATTCTAGTAACTCCTCAGCTCCTAAATAATTGAATGACTTTTGGAAACTTTACTTAGAAGTCCACCCTGTTGGGCATGCTGCTTGCTCAGAAATAGACCTGAATTGTCTGGCATCCTTCCTCCAGCAAAATTAGCTTTTGTTTGCGAAAGATTTCGTTCAGACTGGCAGTGTTCCTGAGGGCCCTGGTGCGTGTGTTTGTCATGTTGCTGATTCTCTTCTAGATGGTAAGATGGCTGGAAAAGTATTGCCATCCTCATTCACTTTGAGTAGCTGTGGTCACCTAGCTAACGTGGTAACTTCAAGAGTTAATTGTGCTCCGTGCTACTGACTGGTCTATGTCTCTTTTGACTTACGCGCCAGTCACATTAAGCTTCAAAATGAATTTGTCTGTTTAAGCTTGTCTTAATGATTGGTTTCAAACTAAGAACAACTGGTTTAATTCCCTAAGATCGCAGCTCAGATGTGCTGGTATGTTTTTTCCACGTCACTGTGTTAACGATGCTGTGAGATCTCATTTTTCCGTCTAGTTTGTTTTCTCTCTGTTCTTCTGTTCTACTAGATGTTTTGGATCCAGAGAGATTAGTGCAATGTCCATATAATAAGCATCATCGAATCAGAGCCTGTCGGTTTCCCTATCACCTTGTAAAGTGCAGGAAGGTAAGCTGAATTGCTGAACAAGGCACTGAATGTTGGTAGTTGAGTGTGTGTGTGTGTGTGTGTGTGTGAATATGACATGCGTGTTCTTCCTACTGCCTTTTCTGGTGGGCTGGAGGAACTTGGTGGCCCATAGCCTCGTTTAGCCTTTATTTCACATGTTTCCGTCATTCATTCAGTAGCAGCTTCAAGCGCATGTTAATTCCCAGGAGGCCAGTGTGGCTGCGCTGAAAGGAGATACAGATTCTTTATAGTTAGGTCAGGAAGAAAATCCCGGTCTCTTCCAGCAGCTCACAGAGAGGTCAGATGAGTGTTTCCACTTAAAGTTGGAGAGAGATGCAGCCTGAGTTAGGTGCACCCCTTTGGGCTAGTGAGAGTAGAAGGGATTTGGTTGTTGCAATTCATTCTTTACTTTTCAGTGGCAGAAGTGCAGCTTGCCTAGCAGTTTCTTTTATATTGCTCGTAACTATTTAATGTACATCTGGCAGAAACTGCAGGTCCTGGGCTCAGCACCTTTTGGATAAAAGGTTGGGGGGGGGGGGAAGACTCTCCCAAATTTGAATATGAATCGTTGAACGGAAGGCTTTCCTTTCTCTCTTCTCCTCTGTGTTCTAATGGGTTTTGTTTGTTTGTTAACCTGTGAAGTTACTGCTGAGCTTTGCAAGCAGCAGCAAGGAAGTCTGACTGAGCTTTGGGGTTTTGCTGAGGCTTTTTAAAGAACAGTTGTTCCCCCTTAAGTTTACCAGGATGTTTTTAAAATAGTACAGCAGTGCCGTATCTTCTAGTGAGGATGAAGCTCTGCAGTGTGCGTACTGAGACCAGTACTTGTAACTGGTTCCTTTTGATGGAGCTGGTGGTTTAAAAAAAGAATGAGCAATAGAAGTGAAAGTAGCAGGCAGAGCCAAGCGGTGGGTACTTCCATCTTTCCCGCATTCAAGAGGGCTTACATTCTTCTTGTTCACCCGCTGCAGACTGTGGCAACGGCATTGCGCTTTCCAGATAGAGCTTGTTTCATTTGCAGGGGGTGGAGTAATTTACGGTAGGAACTGCTGAGCACTGCCAGGTAGAACCTGGGCCTGTGTTAAGGTTTTAGCTAAATAGCAATCCTGTACCTCCAAAGTCTGCAGGTGGAATGCTAGCGAGCTCCGTAGTTGTTTTGAACGGGGCATGGAATTTCTCTGCCTTTGTGTCTGCTCGTTTAAAAATGTCTGAATGGTTTAGATTAGCTTGACATCTCTGCCCCATTGTTTTTCAAGGAGTTTCATCTGTGCTTTAAACCGTGCAGCAGCCATATTGCCAGGATTGCAGTGAGTTGTAGGGAGGTTAGCTGAGGGTACGCTTCACTTGAATCAATTCAAGGGTGATTCATCTTTCCAATGAGCTGCGTTTTTAGGGAGCAGGCACGTTAGTTTCCCTATGCGGTTGTAGTAAGCGTTTGAGCAATGACTAGCCTTTCCTTGTTTAGTTGTCTTCAAAGCAATATCGGGGATTTAGATCACCAAAATCTGTTGCTGATCAATAGAAAAGATGAAGATAAGTGAACTTAGTGGACATGGCCCATGTTCTGGGGTTTCTCTTGTCTTAGAGCTACCCTCAAGTTGCAAAGGAGTTGGCCACGTGCCCCTTCAATGCCCGCCACCTTGTTCCTCAAGCTGACCTGCGCGATCACATATCAAATTGCCGTGACAAAAGGCCCGTTGAGGAAGATATAGGTAAGAGAACCACGCATGCTCCGAGACATGTGTTCATGCTGGGGACTCTGGTCCCCTCTTTGTAAGGACTGCTCATAGAGTAACTGGAAAACAGGAAACCAAATATTGTCTATAGCTTTGTGCAGCAGAGGAGCCTTGGGAAACGAGAGTCATATTCACTTCAACTTCAACTCTTCAGGCTTCTGAAGAGTCCTGCAGATGTTTCTGATTCGCTTTCTACATGCTTTGTTACCAGGTTCGTTGACTCAAAAGGTTGTGCCCTAAACTGTGCATATGGAAGTACCTCTAGCAGGAGCCAGGATGCTTTAATGCCCAGAGAGATGGGCCCTTCTTTCGCTAGAGCTGATCTCCCTTTCTTGCGGCCTGACACTGGTGCTGTGTGAAAAGTCGGTCTCCACCAAACAGGCGTCTAAGCTATGGAAATCCCTGCAGCTGTTCTCCTGCAGGGCAGGCTGGGTAGCTCGCTCCCACCAAGAAACAGGGCAGCTCCTCTTCCAGGCTTCTCTGTTGTTGGACTTGCTTCATCTGTCCTACAGCCTCCAGTGCAGTGAGACTGGCTGGAGGGGCTGTGCAAAACCCCCAGGTTACTTGGAAAGGCATCCTATGCTATGCAATGCAGTGTCATTTCTGTTCCCTACAATGGCTGTGAAACTACTGCCATGCTACAGAGCAGGTGGCTTTCCATCTCATGTGGAGCTGCTTGCTCTCTAAAGCCGAGAGCTGTTTTACAGCTTGATCCAAACCACTTAATGCTCCTGAAGTAGGATTGATTGCAGTCATCAAGCTTTCTCTCTTCCTGAAGTGAGCGAGTCCAGTGACTTCCAGAGAAGGCAAATGAATACTGTGAGCGCGTGGCAGGCACCACCATGCGAGGAAGACTGGGATAGAGGTGAGGAACTTCCCCTCCCCCGCCACAGAGCTGCCTCCTCCCCAGTCCTGTCCTCCAACTCTACTTGGAACAGTGGGAGTCCAGAGATGCCTTCACTTAGGTCTCGCTTGTAGGACACTCTGGTTGACGGTCATTCCTGAACCGCAGCGTTTCCCTGCCTAGAAAGCTGTTCTTAACATCAGGAACTATTCTACACGCCTGCCATAATTGGCACGGGTGTACTTCCAAATGCCTGTGCCTTCCCATATAGGCTGCTGTATCTTCTATGCAACGATGAAAACGAACAGACAGTAATGTTTATATTCCTCAGTTAAATGACAGCAAAGCAGACACTTCTGTCCATCATTAGATCCATTCTTATGTCTTCCTGAGCATGTAGAAATATGACAAAGGCGCTCCTCATCTGATGTGCTGGTGCTTGCTGGGATTGCTTGGTTCTGAGCCACACCATCTGTTTCCTTTTGCAGAGTCATCGGAGAAGTTGACTTCTCTGTTTGTTCAGGGCGTGGTCAACTGTGGCATAAACAGGTAGGCAATGCGAGTCTCCCTTCTTATGACAGTGTTTTGAAAAGATGAGTATTGCAGCCTGCTTCCAAGCCAGCCTTAATGGCTGGGTCTGGGCTGGCATCGCAGCTGTGCAAATCCTGGGAGGAGGGAAACTTTGATTTAACAGTGGCTGTTCATATGGTGCTGGCTCAGTGTTACCTTCTTTCTCCTAGTGACTGCTCTTTACAAGAGGAGGAAGCCCTTAGGCTTGCCAGAACACAGTTACTCTGTGCCTTGCATGCATGTGGCAGGGTATTCTTCCAGCTCCTAGCCTTTGTTCTGTTCCTGCTGGCTGTTTTGCCAGTGTGCAGGGGGGAGAGGTGCTGAGCTGTTGGGCTGACTTGGCGGCGACTGCCTTCGTTTCCTATTTGGAGTTTTTCCAAGCAGTTACTGAGCTTCTGTTGAACTAACGGTTGTCTTTGCAGTTTCTCGTGACCTCTCGTCACCTTAGACTCACTCGGCAGAGCTCTGGCACTAGGGCCCTGTGTTCACAGAAATCCCCTCCTTAACCCTTTGCAAAGTGTAATCACAGTTTAGGTTTGGGGGAGTGAGGAGCTTTGTGGCCAGTTGTGAACTGGGTGGAGTTGCCTTGGCTGGCCTCACTGATCCGACAGTAGACCACTGTTGCAGGCTGTGTACAAGGTGTGATGACAGCACCCGAGTTGCCCAAGGCATGTTTTAAGGTTCATCTAAACCCATATGCAGCAACAGTTCCACAGCTGAGAGCTCTGCAATTCTGTGCAAGCTCTGCCCTGACCCACCTCTCCTCCCGTAAGGGGTGAGACAACGGTGTTATCTGGCTTTATTTACTGCGTTTTCTCAGAAACATCTAGCTCTTCTAAGTACCACCACCTCTGAGCAGCACATTACCCTCCCCTTGTGTCCCTGCCCTCCTCTATACTGTAGTAAAACGCACCAGTTGGAACAAGTGGATTTGCCAAGAGAACTGACGGAAGTCTTTCCATTCCAGTAGCTCCTTGGAACATAAGAACTGCCTGCCTCCAGGATTACGGGCTCCTAAGTCCATTCCACACGCCGTGCTGGAGAAGGCTGTAAGTAATGTGTGTGCGGCCTTGACACTGTGATTTCCGTAGGTGGTGACAGTTACCAACATCTCCTGCCATAGCAGCGCTTTATGGCCAGCACTGTGTGGACAGGAGAGGTACTATGTAATACATGCAGCCTTGAGAGCAACTTCCTAGGAAGTCTGGTGCATGGATCATCCTCTGTATCCTTTCTTTGAAGCATCTTCTGTATGCTTTCTCTTATTTCATAGTCTTGACAGGCCTTCTTTACAGGGGTGCCACCTTAAGCAGCCCCACTCCCCCACCACTTGGACTGCGTGTGTTAACAAGTGCCGCTAGGGCTGCTCAAGCGAAGGGGGGGGGGGGAAGGGGGGACCTATCAAACTACATGGGGAGGTGGCAGGGAGAGAGCTTCTCTTGCTGGAGTGTCTGACACTGAAATCACAGACCATCGTTCACCACTAGCAGCAAAACAAAGGCTTAAAGGGGGGTTTGAGGAAAGAGTGGGAAAGACTCTTTCCCACTCCCACTTGGGGCAACTAAACCTGGTACTCACAGGGCTTGCAGGCACAGCTCCTGCACAGGCCAGTGATTGTGCAATTGCCATAGTATCAGGCTGAATCTGCCAAACCAAACTGAAATCTTGCTTGTAGATAAGTGTTGCTCCTGAGGTGACAGGTGCTATTCCAGCAAAGGCCGCTCTGACTTTGGCGAGTGGAGGAAGTTCTTGTGTTTTCCTCCTCCTCACGTTCTAAAATGTGTCTTGCCCTCTCCAGAGTTCGGAAAGTTAGTCTCTTCCCCCTCTCCCCTCACCCCCCCCCCCCCTTATCCCCAGGAATTATGGAAATCAGTTTGCTCCCTGCACCAAATGGCTCTTTTCTGTCTTCATGGCACCACAGAGCTGCTGCAGGTGTTAAGAGGGTCTCTGGTGCTGACTGCAGCTCTTTGTATACTGGGCTGCTGCCAGGATACATTACCCTGTTTTGCAACATTTGAATTTGTAAAACTAACTCTGGTTGCCAAATCTTTTCCCCAAGCATCTGTTTTGGAAGTTAAGCTCACCTCCGTTTGGTGTGGTCTTTGTTGTCACCGCTCTTCAGTAAATGGGCTTTGTATAGCTGCAGAGCACCAACTCTTGAGATCTTCCCCTCTTTAGACAGCAGTGACTAGCAACAGGAAAAACGCAGGAACTAGCAAGCGGCTGCCAGTTTGCTTGTCAAATGGCAGCACTGATGAACTGGCTGTAAAGTTGTTGTGTTTGTTCCTGTCATTTGGGAGCAGCAAGAGAACTCTTTTGAAGTAGCGATTAAGTATTTTAAGTATTGAGGAGGAGGATTTTAAGTAAAGGATGTAGTGCCTGATCAGGTTCGTGCGCCGAGCTGAAAGCTCTGCTTCTCAGTCGTCTTGCTGTACAGGCTTGTCAGCAGATTCAGTATTTGAAATGGTGGCAGTTATAATGCTTTCACAAGCGAGAGGACCTCTGTACACTTAGGGTCCTCAGATAAGTGGCAGTGGGAGACAGAAGAGCGCGGGGGATTGCACACACCACAAAAATCTTGGCCCTTAGCCTGATGCTTTAAAACAAACGTGTACACTTGCCAAAGAGGTTCCTTCAGAGTTGTATGCACGAGACGCCCTCAGAAAAAGGATGCTATAAATTAAGGGAAAGGACAGAATCCCAGGTATGCTGGGAGAAGGGGGGAAATGCCCTGTGTACGTTGTAGCTGTGTGTGAATTCAGGCCTTGCTGTAGCAGGAACATCTGTAGCCTCATTTCAGTGGAGGTTAGGAACCACACAACGCAGTAATTTCCAAGAATTTCTACCCTGCACCTAAGCATGTGTCCTGCATCTGCAAAGAAACAGTACGTATTACCGTTTTCAGCATTGCATGGTGTCTAGAGTGATTTCTGTGGACCTTTACCAGGCATTTGGGAAAACGTGGGTGGGTGGTGGAGAGATGCAGAGAAGTTTCTCTGTAGTAAGCTGTGGTCGTAAGACCTGTAGCTAGTGAAGTCATATTTGAGGGCCTCTTACAGCCTGAAGAGCATAAAAATAAGTTCTGAGAGTTTTTACAACCTCTAAGTAGGTGGAGACATCCCACTGTGTTCCTGCATAAGGGTAAATTGTAGTCATTTATGTCTCTGGATCAGCCAAACCTAAATATGTTTTTCTTTGCATGCACTTTCTAGTTCTTATTTTGTCAGCATCCAAGATTGTCTACTTGGGGTATGTAAGATGGACAGTTTGGGTTTTTAAATTACACTGTCATTTACAGACACTTTGTTTTCTTTCTAGAAAGCACCATGATGACTCCGTTGCGGCTTGGTGCCTCCACTTTGTTGTCATGTGGGTGTATGGTACGTCAAGTCACAGAATAATGAGGAATGCTGTGCAAATTCCTTACAACATGCATAATAGCAAAGAGCTGAAACTTAAACAGTACCCTTAAGTACTTGTCCAGTCTCCGTTAGGGTTTTGTAGTTCTCCTTTAAAGAATAATTTTTCCAACCTTTTAACTTGCTTGAGAGTTCTAACAGAAACTGTTCTTTCCTGAGGCAGGGGAAAATGGTTTAAAAGACTATAAAAATGTCTTTCAGACTGTGGAAATGTTTGGAATAAAGAGTCTGTTTACTTTCTAAAAATGGATGCAAAGTACAAAACGAGAGCTCAATATATAAACACAAAGAATTAAGAAACAACACATCTGGCATTTGTCCAGAAAGCAATTAACAGCAAAGGCACTTTGAAAAGAAAGTTCCTCAAAATACTGAACTTCCACCACGTGTAAGTACTACCAATGCAAAACAATACATGTTAAGAAGCACATGCAGCTGTATTGTGTTAAGGCTCTTGTCCAAAACAGCAGTTTAGAATGAAGAGATTGCTCTGAATCCCCTTGGACCTACTTTATATTCCTAAAGAATGGCACTTGTTTGCACTGCAGAGGGGGCGAGCTTGGGCGCACCTTTTCCCAGGGAGCACACCGTTCTCCAGTAGCCCTGCCTTCCTGAGAAGGACAGCCAGCAGATGAGCTGGAAGGCTGTGGTTGTGTACTCCAAGAGGTTCCCAGGCCGCAGTAATCGGGGGCGAGGGACCACGGCATGCGAATTTGTCTTGTAGGGTAGGTGTAGCCAACACGTGGCAGCTTTCTAGGCAACTTTCGCAAATGGGTGTCCTGTATGTGAAGAGAGGAAACCCTACCATTTGTCTCCCCTCTGTAATGATTTGGGAAGGCAAGATTAACTGGCTGTAAGGATGTAAAAAAAAATGCAACTGTCTTCCAGCCTTATGGGTATTTAAAATCCCAGTGTCATCTCTTGTTAGGGTATTGGGACAAAGCTCTCTTCATTACACTGCGTTTACCACAGGGCAAAGAACACTTGAGTGAAAAAGTGTAACAAATGCCACGTGCCCCAAGGTGGCAGAGTGAGGACCTCCCTGTGGTCACAGCCACTTGTGTTTAAATCCTCAGTTCCTGTTGTGGTGGGCAGGCTGTGCAGTGCTGGAGCCTTTCCCCCTTCCCCAGGGGCTAGAGCTGCCCCTTGCTGGTGGGATGTAGAGAAGTATTGCCAGGGAGAGTTTCTAAGCGCGTGCCCGGGTGACTCTCTCAGGGCCTGAGTTCTTGGTGGCGCAGGCCCTGTTGAGCTCGCTCTGTGAGCACTCTTGTGGGTACATCCTACCTGCTGGGCCACTTCTGCCTTTTATGAGCTACCAGCTCTATGGGGACAGGACTGGTCTGACAATAAACGTGAATGGAAATGTGGGAAAGAAATGGTTTTGTCTGCAGTTTTTGTCTGGTGACTCAAGAGGGAGGAGAGGAGGCAACGTCTACCTTTAGGCATCAATTCCTCTGTGTTGTGGAGCCTTGACACACTGGAGTTGCCTGTCATTTCTCCCGATGCCTGCAGCCATGTATGGTGTTTGGTGGGTCTCCCCACCCCGAGTCACAGCCAGCCACTGGTGTGCAAGCTGCTCCACTCAGCAGCCAGGTGCACGCATGCTGTCAGTACAGCTCACAGATCCACAGGCTCCCAGCTCTCCGCTCTGTCCCTGCAATGCCCGTATGGTTCTGCACAGCCTCGTGCTCCTGCTGAAGGATGGAGTCTTGCGGGACTCGCCCACCCCCATGCTGCACCTCCCTGGCAGGGCTCATGCGATGTGCACGTGCTGGAGGACGGTGAGGTGCATGGGCCTACACGAATCGTTGGGGAGGCCAGCCTGCTTCTCCAGGGTAGGCTCTATGGTTCCTGGAGGCAGTGATCCACACAGCCCAGCCAGCTGTGTGGGGGCTCTTGCTTGCTGGATCCTTGCTGGGACAGACCTCCACACCTCTGCAGTCTGGTCCCAGGGTGCTCAGCTCCTCTCCGCTTAGCCACCAGCTACACCTGGAGCAGGAACACTGTGAGAAGGGCCTTCTGCCACGTCCCACGGGCCCAGCCTTCCCCACTGCTCTCATCTGCAGAGTGCAGAATAACCTTCTTCATCTTTTGTCCTCCCTCATCCCCCCTCCCCCCCCCCTCCCCCCCCCCGCTGCCGCCAATCCCAGGTCCAGAGCCCTGGGGAAAGGGATCAGCCCCTTTCTGCCTCCCTCTCCTGACTAAAGCCAGGCCTGGGCACAGCTTCATTTATTTTTCACTTCACTCTGCTGGGGGAAGGAGGGGCTCTGCCTTCCTCCTTATATCTTCCCTGAGCCAAGCCCAGGGTGGAGTGACCGTGGCTCCTACAGTCTGACCTGCTGTTCTAGGTATTTTCTTCTCTTTATGGCAGCAGTTTGACCCCCTCTAAGCTTGGCACAACGTTTCCTTTAACTGCCTAGGGAACCTCCTCCTGCTTCCTAGCTTTGCTTTCTAGCAGGCAAAGGAGAGCTCGGGATTACTGAAGACGGCACAAAGTCTCCCTCTTTTGGCAGATCAGTCTCTGGCCTCAGATTTTAATTTAGCAACCAAACCACAGTCAAGAAGAAGTTTCTGTGGGTGCCCCCCCCCCCCCCAATCATTTTATTCTCCTTTTCCCCTCTCTTTTTGCCCTTTCTTCTTTACCTCCCTAAATAAATATGCAAAGCTATCCAAGCACGATGAAAAAAACCAAGAGCCAACCTTTTGCCTGGGGAGGAAGAGGGCAGATTACTGCCAGGAGTCCATCTGTGCCTGCAGCAGTCCCTCTTTGCTGGGGACAGAGGCTGACCTCACTGACAAAAGTATCAGTTACAGCAGAATGAACTAACCCTGTCTGGCCCATCTTCCCCATGCCAAACCAGTGTGCAGCAGACACCACGCCTCCCTGCAACGAGGGGATGAGTAGGTCCCTGTGGAAAAGAGAATCGGGAGCCCTGGAAGCATTGGCACCTTTTGGATCTGATCTTGGCCCAAGAAAGCAGAGAGAGCAGTGGCGGCAGCAGCGAGAAGGAGGTGCCTGCCCCCCCGTCCCCCGTCCCCCCCCCCCCCCCCCCAAACCAGGCAGGGAAGTTTTGGGGAGGGCCTTTGCTTTGCTCTGTCAAACCTTGGAAGAGTGAGAGACAAGGAAAGGCTTCAGCACAGGCAGGTCTTGGTCAAGGGAGAACAGGGAGAGAAAGGAGCATCCTCCATGCACCAACTCTCAAAAGCATTACCTTTTCTTACACAGTCTTACTGTAAAAATCTAGTAACATCACCTTTGCGCTGTGTTAATAGCTTGCACAGAAAAAAAAAAATCTTCTATGGTTATGGTGTTCAATATGGTTATTATAGTAACAATACCATTGTTTGTGTTTTACTCTGAAAAAGGTGTTGATTTTTAGCACGGCAGTTATAATCATGCATTATAGGGTTAACATTTGGAAACATTACACGTACAGAGACACAGTGGTTAAGCTTTGATTACTAGACAAGTATAAACATCCTCCAAAACTTACCTGTACTATCTTCCTTTTAAATTGCTTCTATCCCATCCAATCATAATATCTTATTATTCATTATCTTTTTCTTCAATCTGCACATACATTAGCCACAACTCACTCTCCTTTTAACTGCTAAAATACTGATGGCACTTAAGTCTCTTTGTTCAAAACTTTTACCTGTTTTATACCCGGCTAGATTTCTTCTACACATACACTCACACCTTAAAGCACGCTACTGAATCAACAACATTATTTCTAAGCTTGAACAGCTTCTTCTCATGTTGAAGTCCTTTAGGAGAGCACCCTGGAAGATAAACCATAAAGACCTCTCTCAGCAGCTGTTAGTATTCTTAAATTCCTTTTCTTTAGTCTTTTTCCAGCACTTTAACTAAGACTGCCGAAGGCTGATCTGATCTAGTTTATATCTATGCCTTTGGACTTCTTTTTTTCCCCTCCCTCTCTTTTTTTTTTATTTTTTAATTTTTTTTAGCTTTTTCCATTCTTTACTGGATAGTTTCTGATTTAAGAAGTGTTTTGTAGCTGCGGAGAAGTGGAATTACTGCAAAACAAACAAAAAAAAAGATAATTGCAAAGCAAAGAGAATCTAACCCGTCATCTAGTTCGGTAATCAGTTTGGTCTCATAATTTAAATCTGCACTTGTTTTTTCTACAGCCACATTTCGTCTTCCAGCCTTTTCCTTTAGTGTCCTTAATTTAAGCCTAGGAGGAAGGTTGTGCAGGACACCAGGACTGCAAACCTCACAAGCTTTGTTACTAGCCAGCAGAGAGGAGGGGCTGGCCCCTCTCCACTGCTGATGAGGGAATGAGCAGGTCACGCCGGGCTCCAGGGTCCCTTGTCCCTGTAGCGCAGCTCCTACCAGCATCCTGCTCCCCCCGACTGCCACCAGCTCTCCTGTTCCACCACCCAGCCAGCGGAGACCACCACCACCGCCTGTACACTCTTTCCAGAGCCACCACCAATGCCAGGATCATAAAAGCCTGTTGTGCCACCACCAGTCTCACCAGTAAGATCCTTCCACCCCTGTGAGTGCCTGCTCTGGACCCAGCGCTCACACATGCATACTCTACACACAGGCATGCCTTCCATCCTCTTCTAAGACCTCTCTCCCCCACATATGGGGCGCTTGCCACCACAGCCCCTGCAGTGTGGACAAGCAGTGGGAGAGACTGCAGGAGGAAACACCCAGATCCATATTCTTCCTGTAGTATCCCCTGCCCCTTGGTTGGTTTCCTTAACCTTTCTCTTGCTGCTAATGTACTTATACAAGGCCTTCTTATCACTCACTACTTTCAAGGCCAGCTGCGCTTGGGCTTTGCAATTCCATCCCTGCACACTGGAGTAACATCTCTATATTCCTCCGCCATCACCCATCCCTGCTTCCACCTTCTGTGAACTTCCTTTTCACATCTGAGCTCAGGCAGGAGTCCCCGGTTTGGCCAAGCCAGCCTTCTACTGCCTTCAGAAGCAAGGCAATGAGTAAGATCGCAACCCTGGACTTCAGGAGAGCTAACTTTGGCCTCTTGAGGGACCTACTTAGGGGAATCTCATGGGGTAGGGCCCTTGAAGGAAGGGGCGTCCAGGAGAGCTGGTTAATATTCAGGCATCATCACTTCCTGCAGGCTCAGGACAGGTGCATCCCTCTGAGTAAGGGATGCGAGTATAAAAGAAGTCCAGCAAAGCAGGCAGGAGACCTATGTGGATAAGCAAGGAACTCCTGGCAAAACTCCAACAGAAGAAGGCAGTCTACAGAACATGGAAAAGGGCACAGGCCACTTGGGAGGAATAGAGGGACGTTGTCAGAGTGTGCAGGGATGGAAGGCCATCGCATCCTGTGCGAGAAGGAAGGCCAAGGCCCATTTGGAATTAAATCTGGCAAGGGATGTCAAGGACAACAAGAAGGGCTGCTTCAAATACATCAATAGCAAAAGGAAGACTAGGGAAAACGTGGGCCCGCCGCTGAATGGGGCGGGTGCCCTGGTAACGAAGGCGCTAGAGAAGGCAGAGCTGCTGAATGCTGCCTTTGCTTCAGCCTTCACTGCTAAGGCCAGTCCTGGGGAATTCCAGACCCTGGGGACAAGAGAGAGAGCCTGGAGAAAGGAAGACTCTCCCTTGGTTGAGGAGGATCGGGTTAGAGATCTTTTGGGCAAACCTGACATACATAAATCCATGGGCCCTGATGGGATGCACCCCCGAGTGCCGAGGGAGCTGGCGGATGTTATCACTAGGCCACTCTCCATCATCTTGGAAAGGTCGTGGGGAACAGGAGAGGTGCCTGAGGACTGGAAGAAAGCCAATGCCACCCCAGTCTTCCAAAAGGGCAAGAAGGAGGAGCCAGGAAACTACAGGCCTGTCAGCCTCACCTCCAGCCCTGGAAAGGTGATGGAACAGCTCCTCCTGGAGGTCCTCACTAAGCCATGCGGAGGACAAGAAGGGCATCCGGAGTAGTCAGCATGGATTCACCAAAGGGAAATCAGGCTTGACCAACCTGCTAGCCTTCTATGATGCAATGACTGGCTGAATAGATAAGGCAAGAGCAGTGGATGTTGTCTACCCGGACTTCAGCAAGGCTTTTGACACTGTCTCCCGTCACCTCCTCGTAGGTAAACTCAGGAAGCGTGGGCTGGATGAGTGGCCAGTGAGGTGGCTTGAGAACCGGCTGGATGGCAGGGCTCAGAGGGTTGTGGTCAGTGGCACAGAGTCTAGTTGGAGGCCTGTAGCTAGCAGTGTCCCCCAGGGGTCAGTCCTGGGTCCAGTCTTGTTCAACTTATTCATCAATGACCTGGAGGAAGGGACAGAGTGCACCCTCAGCAAGTTTGCTGGGGATAGGAAACTGGGGGGAGTGGCTGACACACCAGAAGACTGTGCTGCCATTCAGAGGGACCTGGACAGGCTGGAGAGTTGGGCGGAGAGGAACCTCCTGAAGTTCAACAGAGGCAAGTGCAAGGTCCTGCCCCTGGGGAGGAATAACCCCATGCAGCAGGACAGGCCTGGGGCTGACCTGCTGGAAAGCAGCTCTGCCGAGAAGGACCTGGGAGTGCTGGTGGACAACAAGTTAAGCATGAGCCAGCAATGTGCCCTTGTGGCCAGGAGGGCCAATGGTATCCGGGGGTGCATGAGGAAGAGCGTTGCCAGCAGGTGGAGGGAGGTGATCCTGCCCCTCTCCTCAGCCCTGGGGAGGCCTCACCTGGAGTCCTGTGTCCACTTCTGGGCTCCCCAGGACAAGAGAGACATGGCACTACTGGAGAGCAGGTCCAGCGGAGGGCTACAAAGATGATTAGAGGGCTGGAGCACCTCTCCTATGAGGAAAGGCTGCAAGAGCTGGGCCTGTTGAGCCTGCAGAAGAGAAGACTGAGAGGGGATCTCATCAACGTCTACAAGTATCTGAAGGGAGGGTGTCGAGAGGATGAGGCCAGCCTCTTCTCCATGGTGCCCAGCAACAGGACAAGAGGCAATGGGCACAAACTGAACCCCAGGAAGTTCCATCTGAACATGAGGAAAAGCTTCTTGACTGTGAGGGTGACAGAGCACTGGAGCAGGTTGCCCAGAGAGGTTGTGGAGTCTCCTTCTCTGGAGATATTTAAAACTCGCCTGGACGTGATCCTGGGCAACGTGCTCTAGATGCCCATGTTTGAGCAGGGGGGTTGGACTAGATGATCTCCAGAGATCCCTTCCAACCTCATCCATTCTGTGATTCTGTGAAAACAGAGCCTTCCTGTGCTTTGAGGAATTTTTCCAGCTTGTTTAAGTATTTGGTCGTCTTATGTGTTAGTCAACGTTAAAAAAAAAAAATTCTGGTTGACAAATCTTTATTCACATAACACATCACACCATGCCCCATCTTGCCCCTTTATATAGAAAACACTGGCAAAAAGATTCCTCCCCCCCCAGAGGTAAGCTAGCTTCTGCAGTGTCCTCTTGTAAGAGAACAGCTCATCCAACAGCTGGAACACTTGCTGTTCCACAGAAGTTCAGAAGCAAAACAGCAGCTCTGCTGAAATAAATGTCATCCTTAGTAAGGAAAGGAAACTTCACAGACAGCTGTAGCAGCAACGTGCGTAAAGCCACCAAGGTTTCAGCTCTTCAGCAAGGACACTTTGCTTACAGAAGGGGAATTAGCCTACACAAGAACAAGGATGGTCTAAAAGGACAAAATAAATGAACAAATAAGTATCTATTAAAATGTCAAGCTAATCTCAAAACAGAAAGAACTCCAGTTGCAGTAATTTTTTGACTCCTACTTCAAGCCAAAAAAGGAAAATAAATTAGCTAGAGCCCTAGCTCAATTTAAGACAAATCTTGCTACACAAGTCACAGCCAGGTAAGTTTGACTGTCAAATGCTGTCTTTTCAATGGTAAACCATAAAGTTGTAAAATCCAGGTGGAATTGGATCATCTTATCAGGCACAGGAAAAAAAATTGCCAGGGATGCCTTGTAGGGAGCCCAACTGATCTCACAGAAGATGATCTAACAAGTGCGTAGTGTGCTAAAAATCTAAGATTTAGACCTTATGGTAAATTTAGATTTAAGATTTAGATTAAAGATACAGCAAGACAGATCACCTCTCACTGCAGGACCTCCTCTTTTCCTTTAATTCCCTTCTCCCTCTGGCTCAAATGCAAAAATGCAAACCAATTCTGTATTTGGCCTGCTGGGGTGTTCTGAGAAAGCCGAGCAGACTGAGGAGCGTTCATTGAGAGCACAAAACACTTGAGAAGCATCAAACACGTTCATATGCATAAAACAGCCAGGTGTGCAGCACACAGCATATACAAAAAGCCTTCCTGCCTTCCTCTGCTGAACCATCCATCTGATAGGATTATCTAGGTTCTGATGGCATCTCAGCCTCCACTGCTGTGTCTGCGATGCAGCCAGATAGCCCTCTGACAACTGATGCTTCACGTGTCCTGGGTTCAATATATGAAGCTGACTGGACTGTGACACCTAATGAACTTGAGTAGTCTCTTTTGAGCTTTAAAGGTGTTGCAACAGCACATCGGTCAGTCAATGCTTTAGTTACACAACTGTAAACAAGCACTGCTGAAACCTGCTTTACTTGCCCATATTAACTGAAATTTCATTTTTTACAATTATTAATACCATTTTTCCAAGTTTGCAACAGGCTGCATAATAATCAGAGAAAAGTTTCTTGCATCAAAGAAAGATAAGATGTAGAACTCGTAAACTGTTACTAATTAAAAGATCCATAACCGTTCCAGTTAGCAAAAGCTGAAGGAATTCCCAGCAGAATGCCATGTCATCGGAATATGGCACCTCTGTGCCACTGTTAGATATCTGGAAAGCTCTAGACTTGTATACAGGATTGGGGGGAGGGAATGTATGTAAAGGCTGTTTGAAATGGATGATGCCCAAAATCTCCGGATGGCCACTCTACCAGAGTCCAGAGGAAAGGAGTGCCATATTTAAAAAACAAGTCATTTCATAACTGTGAATATTTAAATACAAATAGACAACTTCAGAAAACTCTCCTCCCATGCCAACTGATTTTAAATGAAAGGTTCCTTGCCCTGATCCCACTATTATTCTGAATGTAAAGAAGAGCAGAGAAAGCCCCTTCCAGATTTAAACAGAAAAATTACAAGGCAGAATTTGAGCAGAGCAAGGACTTGCCTGCTTCATGTCATCTACAAACACCAGCTGCAAAGCATAAAACCCCAACCAACCAGCTCAGAAAAGAAATACAACTCACCTGAAACATGATATGCCCTAGGAACAACAATGTCAAAGTCTTTACAGTCTTTGGAGGTTGGATTTGGTACTAGGCACAGTGGAGGTGACAAGCCTAATCTGCATCTGACCGGAGGAGAATGAGACAGCATTTCCTAACCAAATGGTGAAATGGAAAGGAACAGTGGTTACAGGAGACATTGTAAAACCTTCTACTAAGCAGAAGGCAGTACAGCATTCAGCTTCCACTGGGAAGCAGCAGGGCACAGAAAGGTACCAAAACATACCTCAGGTAAGATGAGAAGCTTTTCAGCCTTAAAACAGGAAGATTTGGGCTGTATTGTATTGTATAAAAAAGTTAGCAGAGGTTATTACCATGCTTTTAGAGTTATGACCCTTCCTCCCAAATCTTTCTCCCTCCCAGAAAAAGGGTATGCAGATGGGAACCCTTCGCTGCCTGCCTCTTCTTGCACGCTTACTCTGCCAGGAACGTGCCCACAAACAATGCAGAATGCTCGTCAGTGGCTTGCTTTCTGTAGAAAATATACTGAGATCACTTCTAGTTAGCACAGGAAAGGCTTACTACATCTCACACTCTGCCTCTGCGTCCTCTTCTCCCTATCTACCCAAAAGAGCACTCATACCTTGCAATACAGCTGGGCAAAATATTCACTTCTGCTTCCTACTTAACCAGCTTCTTAAACTTACAGACAGTAAGGTGAGCATAGGAAAGGCTACGGATATTTTCATAGGGTCATGTTCTCAACTACAGCATCTCCAGAGAAATGTGTTCCCCTAGGTGCTTTCCACGTGAGATGTGAATCTGAGTGTGACTTGTAAACTCTGAAGTTCCCAGGAGGGGCTCATCCAAGCAGCACCCAGAGGAAAGTAGGCAGTACATTTTGGAGGGCAGTCTGTTTTGCTCCAAAAGATTATCTCCTCTGGCAATAGTTCAGTAGCTCATGTCAGGTACTGCACCACAAGAAACATAATTACACAAGTCAAAAGCATTCCCCCAATCATGAAGTATTTATCTTGAAAGGCTCGCTTCTCAATCAGTCGCATCACTGTATTGGATAAGCCCAACATGTTAGCAACATCCAGCATCTTCTTGTGAGTACCCTACAAATAAATAAAAAGAAACCATTAAACTCATGGTCCCACACTTCTCATTCCACAGTCTACAAATCTTTTCCCACAGATGGCAAGTGACGAATTCTGATCCCTCAGTAAACAGTGGAACTTACTATCAGCCAACGGCTCCCATAATTTAGGGGGAGATGGCCACAGGACCCTAGAAATCTGCTGGATGATGAGACAAAGCAATTTGCACACTTGAACAGGAATGAGGTTAAAGATACAAAACAGTGCATGCAGGCAGCGGCATCATACAGAGCAGCTCAGAGAAAGCACCCTCCCTGCCGAGGCATTCAAGGATTTTTTTCTGGGTCGCTTCCAGACATACAGTGTAAGAGCTGGAAGCATCTTGAAAAAACAAGCTTTCTTGCAAAACTTCCCTCCTGCTGGTCTCAAGTACTGTTCATAGCAGCAAGAGGTTGGAAAGGAGGTCCAGAAACTTGTAAGGCTAGTGGTAGGGTGCAACGAAAAGGCATATAAAGCATAATTAATGCAATTTCAAGAAATCCTTCATGAGAGTAACAATGAATAGACTGCTAGCAAGTATACTGCAGATAGGATTGTGTCTCAGTTCTGTTTTGCTGCTGAAGCAGTTGATATTAAGAATGTCTGTGGATCCCACCAGTTACACACATCAGCACAGAAAAACACAGTCAGCTGTGGAACTGGAAGTACCCAGAAATGGCCCAGGGGAAATCTCACTATTGCAGCACAGTAGGAATATTCCTACTTTATTTCAGGGCAAGGGTCAAAGGCAAGAAAAGGAAACTGTGTAAAATTCAGGCACATAAATGTACTCTGGACACAGTTCAGAGCTGGTCATCATCCCATCTGGGGAGGCAGAGGAGACAACCCATGGTGCACATCGCTTAGCTCCAGAGTGACAAGGTTACGGGTAGGTGAGAAGTACCTTTCTAGGTAAGCTATAGAGAAGAACAACATACAGATGGGCAGGCAGAGATGCTGCGCTGAGCTCCACAGAGCCAACTCAGCCAGCTCACAGGATGCAATCAATCAGCTAAAGCATACCTCTGGGTATGTTGGGGGACAATCGGCCAGGACCACCTCCATCGCACATGTGGGAGCACGAAGATGGACACTGCTACAAGCCTTACTGCACAATGGTTATGATAATGGAGCTAGTCTCTCAAACTGACTTCTAGGTCCAAGTCCTTGAGGCACACCTTGCTTCAGAAAGCTGTTAGAATGAAGTTATTTATCCTCCAAGCAAGCGTAATAGCACATGTTCCCAACACAATGCTCCACTACTGCTTTTAACTTGAAAACAAAAACACTCTGTTCTCACAGTCCACTGTATCTTTGGTTTCAGAAGAATAAAAGGTGAAATTTGGGAATGGTTTTAATATAAACCAGACTAACATCAGAAAAGCTCCCTGAGGACAGAATTTATATCAAACAGTTTAGATACACATACATGAACAATTACTAATCTCAACCTGTACAGTATACAGATTTCCAATACTACGTCAGATAACCAGCTTCTTGCGTACAAAGCAGCGCAGGTATTTGCACTTCGCTGAAATCAGCTTAGGTTCTCAGCTGATAAAATGCAATTGAATTTTTCACCTTCATTTCACACACCTCACATTAAACCCCTAGATTCTGCACTTTTAAGTTCAGCACTTTTCCTGTCTCAGCAGCAATCTTTTTCACACTACCTAATAACAAAGAAACCTGTGTTCTGCTTGAAGAGAAATTAAAAGATGCTTGCTTTCGCTCTAAAGCTACAATAGGAAAAATGAAGACTCTTCAATTCTTGCAGTCAGTGGAACAGTACTGCTGGAACAGCTGAATTATGCAAGACTTGTGACAATTTGAGAATACTTGTTTTCCTACTTGCCTCTATTTATAACTAAAATCCAACAAATTACATAGTTTACCCCACTCTCAAATTAATTCTCTTAGCTATGTAAAAATGACTCTACGGTAGCTGCTTCTGCCAGAACTGTAAACCTTCAACAGAGTTTAGCATGTTTAACAGTGTAAGAAAAGCTCAGAGGAAAAAGGAACATGAAAAGACCTTCCTGAAGGAAGAAGTAGGAAATATCCCCAAAAAACAAAAGAATTCAATGCTCCCAAAAGCAATAGATGATCAGTAGCAGTGGGCAGAGACCCACTAAACGTCACTATTACAAGTCTAGCCTGAAGTTTCCCTGACTTGCCACAAGCTGGCAGCTAAGACATGTCATGTGTACCTTTGCAAAAGGCCAGTTGTGGGCTAACATAAATCCAGGCAAGTTACTGCAACCTAACTAGCAAAAGAGCAGGACAGGTCTTCTAACTACAACAGGAAATAGCATTTCTTCTCAGTCTCTTTGAGGCAGCAGGTCCCACAAGTGTTCCTTTATCACATTTGTCAAGTATGGTAAGTTCTCCTGACCGGTGATATATGCCCTTCCTCCTCAGGAACCCGCCAGAAACCAAGGGCATCAGTCAGTCATCAGAGATTAACTTGAATCAGTAACTCGCATCTTGTAGAATCCACAACCTCACATTCCCTGTATGAAGCAGAGGTACAGTGGAGCACCTGAATGACTGGGTGCCCCAAATTAATGTGGGTCAGCCACCAAAGTCATCCAATTGTAAACAAAGAGGACAAATGTTTGTCTTTGTCCCACCCTTCTCAAGGACATACCAACTTCAGGGAAGCTGCTTTTTCCAAAGAGGATTCACAACCCTGAATCCTCTCCTGGCGCCAGCAGCCAATCTCTCCTACCTTTTCTTCTACCTCTGCTTCACAAGATGGTAGCAGAACCCCTCCTTCTACCCACTAGCTCTATGGCTAGTGCACTCAGCTACAACATACTTTTAACTGAGCGTTAACTGCCACACTAAGTCACTATATTCCTGTTGAAAATATTTCTCCTAATTGACTTGTAAAATTGACTTTAAAAAAAAAAAATTTCACTAGGTCAGCAAGCAAATAGCTTTAACCAAGAAGCTAACATTCATTTCAGAGAGGAAAGAGACCTGGGCTTTGACTCTGCTCTAAAGCATCAGTGCAACATTCATGGGCACAGGGACTGATCACCAGACTATTAAGCAAAAGATTAGTTGCAACATTGCTTTCTGCCATTATCCTTGTGCTGGTCCAATCCAGTATTTTGCGAACAGCAGCTAGCCTGGACCTCTGCAATCAAGACAGGAAATTACTTGCTTGTGAATTTGACATTAGGATTAGAATAAGCACCTAGCAACTCCACCCTGTGGAGACTCCCAGCTCTGGTCACTCCTAGGAAATAGGTACCTTAGGTGCTAAAACTTGCTCCAGGAAAATTCCTATGCACTCTAAGGGTGAGATCCATAAGTGTCTGCAGTTCACTTGCATGTAATGTGTCTAGGCTCCCTTTATAGTCAATGGAGTTTAAGGTGTGACTCATCTGACCAAATGTTAGCAATTAAATCCTCTTGCAGATACATCCCAAAACAAAGCCGCATCACAAAAGTAAACAGTTTTTCATCATCAGATAGATTCAGCAGAGGTATGAATTTCCTCATACTTTTCATGGATCCAACTTCCCCCACACATACGCTTCTTTATAAAAAGCTCTTCCTGTATCTTTGAGATATTTTCTTAGAATTTAACAGCACTTTGAACAGTCTTTAAAATAAAAGACAAATATGAGCTATTCTCAAGAGACGTAAAGAAATACAGCTTTCATTAAGAATAGTGAGGGAAAGATATATTGTTGAGTTGCATTAGATCTGAGAGAGTATTATCTTTATTATTAATTTTAAACATAACTACTTTAGGCCAGCTTTGTGGTTCCTGAGTGATGGTCATCTGCATCAAGACCTATCTGCAGGCTAGCCCTCATTTCCTATTCTTCATTTGAGCATTTAAATAATAATAATAAAACAAAACATAGCATTCAGTGTTTCATATACTGACTACAGCACAGCTGAATACTGCTAGGCTATCTGGCCATAAAAAAACAGCTTAAAGTTGTTCCTAAAAAGATGCTAAAATGTAAAGGTTTCAAGTTTAGTTAAAATGGGGTTTGGGCCTTTCTCAGCATTCTCAGCTTGAAGCAGTGCACTGAAGCAAACTCGTATATTGATTTATTTTACTTAGCCTGGTCATCATAAATGCAGAAATGTGGGGTCTTTTTGGTAAAAAACGATGCCCCACCTTTAGTGTCACTCTCTGGTCCCTCAGCCCCTGAAGGATGTTGGTCCCACTGCCAATAAGATCATCCATGCCACGATGGGCATTCTGCAGGGATTCATTAAACTGTAACGTTTCGTCGATCGGTATGGTGGTGTCAGAATCCTGTAGAGGAAATGCAGTGTCTTGGTTACCTTGCCTGCTCACTTGTACTGCCCATTCATAGTTAGATACAGAAAGAGAACATGCAGAAACAAACGTGGCAGAAACCTGACAGGACTTGAGGGATTACACCATAAAACATTTTTAGTAAGGACATTAGATACATCTTTAACTTCTGAGTGAAAAAAGTAGCTTAAAGAAACCTATAGAAAGTAGAAGTTTTTTAAATGTTATCAGCTGTTTGACTTCCATTAGCTCTCAAAGGATAAAAGTCAGGTTAAAAGTTGAGAAATTTTCATAATCTCATTTTATGACTCACGTAGGAAAGAGTATTACAATAGAGAATCATTTGCCAAAACTAACAGAAAAGGTTTAACAAAGCTAGTCATTTGATCATTGGAAGTGAAAGATTTGTGAAAGATTTGATAGCATAAGCTTTTAATTGACAAAAGGCCTACAAAACACAATATCTGGACGATGACATTCTAGAAACTCATATTCACAACAAGGTGCAAATTTCTGATATTCAAATGTCTGTCTGCTGTCACTAAGTTCCCTGAAGATCTGGCTCAGTCACCACACAAGGCCCTATAAATAAAAAAAAACTCCCAGCAGAGATGCACTAGCTCAACTAGAAACTATAAATCTAGAAATAGAAGTAACGGGATGAAACTCTATAATCTGGGTTGCACAAGAAGTCTGAGGATGTGATCAGTTTTGCCTTTGAAAAGGCTTCCATTTTAATCTTCTCTGGACACCATTCCATGAAGAGAGTAGGATAACAGTCAGGAAATCATGACAAACTTCCACACTGTTTTAGGAACAGGAATTAGTAAGAGGTAAGCATGGAAACACTGGCTTACCTGCTTTCATATACTCAGAATGGCAAGGAGTACTAAAAAGCCGAATTCATGCTTAGGATACAAGTTGGTTAATACCCTACCTCTGTCAGCTGTAGTTTACATGCATGTAACCATGCCAACTTGCACAAAGTAGTTTATGATGATTATTGCAGAAAAAAATGTTAATGTAGTTTTTGAGAACGCTTTAAACATGTACGATGCAGTGTTAGGTGTTTGCCTGCCTGGATGGGCGTGCCAGGCATTCTGTTTGCTGACTGTAAAAGAATGAAGAATAAGGGACAGAGCTGTTAGCAGTTATGGGGTAAAAGTGACTGAATGAAGAAGGCTCTTGACATCATAAACAACTCTTAGATCAAGTGTTAACGAAGCACTGAGGTTGGAATAAGTGTCTTATCTAAAATGAGTCTGTAGACTGGATCCACTATGATTTGCAATGACTGAATGACTATTATTTCAAATATTCATTGAGCTTCACATCAGAAGAAATTCCATTTCCTATACAAGGAGTATGCAGGTCTTTTTATACACAAGCGAGCAAGAAAAATGTCAAAGTAAGTTTTTGTGCCCTTCACTGGGACCCCAGACGGACTGTATGTTTTTCATTTGCTGTTAGTGATTTTCTCTAGAATGGTATAAAGGAAGCTTTAAAGATAAAGACCACATTTATCTTTGAATTAAGCAAAATAGTCAGAACACTTTTACAGCTTTCAAGAGCTGTTATTTTGATGAGATTTATTCAAGCTGCTTACATACTCAGCTGACATTTCTATTTAATAGAATGATGTAGCATATAAATAGAAGCTGTGTAAACTTTTTAAAGGACACTAAAATTTTAAGCAAAACAGGTAGGCCAATGACTGAAAAGTGAATCACCATTTTGGTATTAAGAGGCCCTTCCACTTTAAAAGTCCTATTTCTGTAACAATGAGCTAAAATAAATACAGAATAATTCAGTTTTTTCCATCTTGAGACAGTTTTCAACATCTAAAGGAGAAAAAGTAGTCTGTCATCTGTCTTGCATTTACAAGCCCACTACCGCTCTTCAAAACCGTTTCCACTTGCACATATATTTTCTTCCTGGACAACATCTTCCTATAGGAAAAATTTCTACACGTTTGCAGAGGAACATTACAGCTTTTTGAAAACAAATCAGGTTCCAAGTGCCAATGTTCCTTTGAAGTCTTGTTTATAGTTTTGAAGTAGCCAAGAAAATGCTATAAATCAACTTTATGTGGGGCTTTGAGAAGTCCATTGAACTTCCTAAATCTCAGGAAAATACAGCCAACTCATATTCAGTCTACTTTGCCCTAAGAGTGAATGGCAACAGAGAAAGTGAATGGCAGGTTATTAAAAAAAAGTTATAAGCTCTTGAGTAACAAAAAAGCAGAAGCCTGAAAGTGAACCTACATTATTCAGAGCAAAGTTTTTCTAGGAAATTGCATAGGGGAACTTCGAAGTGGAGAAACTAAAAATTAACAAGAACAGGTGGAAACATACCCCTTTCATTAAAAACTTGTGAGTGGTTTACAGATACAAAGGAAGGGTTTTCTAGCTGTATGAGTTATATCTGGTCAAATGGAAGCTGGCTGACATCCAGTGACATCAGAATGTATAAAACCTACTGATAGACAAAAATATTTTCCAGACATTTTTACAGACCCCAGGATTTGATACAGATATTTGAGACAAATTCCAGTAAAATGTATACTTTGGTACCTACCTCATTCACCCTTTTGGAACTGCTATAAGTAGTCAGATACAGCTGCACTGGATAAAATAGGAACAGCAACTTTTGAAACATTGGCTGCCTTTCACTACTGCCTTCTAATAAAATCAACTTTTCCTCAGGAAATAGTTGTGCTTTTTCAAAATGTACTGTTATTCTTTTCTACCTTTTTTCCATTTACATCATCTCACAGCAGTAATCTAATGGAGCCAAGCTTAAGTCTTATCTGAAACTTCTCTGAAAGAGTGTGGCCTCTAGAACAGACAGATCTAAAACAAAGAATATTTACATTAGTAGTGAATGTACGTGCAAGCAACTCTTCTCGCTGTCGCTCTTGCTGCTCTCGGATGTATCGGCGATGTTGAAAGTTCCTCAGGGCTGTCTGCAGATGTTGAACATCATACTTCAGCTGGTCAACTCGGCTAGACAGAATCAACAACAGGAAGACATTCCCAAGGGTAAATATACCAATCTTTTCTGATTTTTTGTGTATGAACAATGGAGCATTATAAATTAACAACCATGGATATTAAGAATCGTGGGTTTTATTCCTCTAAAAGATAAAGAACATTCAATGTTAGGCCTATATTCCAGGCTTTGATCTTCTTTTTCAACTAAACAGGTGATTATTTAACCAGAATATAACAATATAACGTGAAGGAGAATTCTTGAACTGTCTTGTACATCCTTTCCTGTGACTAGTCTCCTCAGAGGAGGTATATATATATTCCTCATTTAACAGATTTGGAAAGACAGTAGGATTTGTATAGCTTCTATTTTATGACATACATTCACACAAAAGATTAAGTTTTCACGTTTCATTCATTAACACCATATTCTTGAGCTTGAGTTTTTACAGAAGGAGCCTAAAAGCCAGTGGCCAATAATGGAGACTACTGGGCTAAAATGAATCATATCCACAACTCCATTGTTTCTGACTAACTGTTCATTGACCATAAAGGATGCCTACACAGCTAACTCAGATATTGATCTCTATAGTATAGCTGATATGATATCTACCTCTGCTATCTATGAAGGCATTTCAGGACTAAATCCTAATTGAAGAGTCACAGAATAATTTAGACTAGAAGATTACTCTGGCAGTCTCTGGTGCTACCTCCTGCTCAAACCAATGCTAAAGAAAGCTTCTTATTTTAGTCACCAACAGCTTGGCAGAGAAAGTGACACCAACTGAAGTTATTTTACTCCTTACCTCCAGAAATGTCATTAAAAGTAAATGCCATAAAGAGTGCAACTTCTTTTAAGCATGGAGAGCCTGTGTTCTGCTCATCTCAGAACACAGCTGAGTTTAGCTGCTTCTGTGGTTAAATGTAGGAAAGTTATTTTGCTTCTGTACCTCAATTCTATTATTGTAAAGCACAGGAATAAGTTATGCAAATGTAAAGGTTTCAGTCACATGGAAAGGCAAAGGTTTCTACATCTTTTACTTAAAATAATTACAAAGACTACAACATTATTACAGCAAAGAAGGTGAACTTACAGTTTAGCATTCTGTCGCTTATTGGGAGGTTCTTTGCTGGATAGGATTTCTAGACGTTCCAAGTTGCTGAATATATTGTCTATTCTTGCCTGAATCTCATTTTCTACTACTGCAATGAAAGAATTATATGTTTTGGTTTGAATGAAAGAACTGCAATCTGAGGGAAGGTAACAGATCAAAAATTTTCAAACCAGTTTTTAATACCTTACAGATACAAATCCTTACTAGGTGAAAAGAGCAGATGAACTGAGAATTATACAGAACATGAAAACCTACTTCTCTAAGTGGATAATTTAAGACTCTTGCCTTCCCCTCCTCTTCTGAATAGGGATCTGGGAAAGCTCTGGTAGCTTCTCCAACATGAGTCTCTTTCCCTATCTCCTCTGCATATTAGGATTTGAAGTCCCCATGTTCTATTCCGCAACCCCATCCTGATGCTTCAATAGGACTTGCTCATACAAGCTATTATCCAAGAGGATTCTCACAGTAATTGCAATTTAAACCTCTGAAAACTGTAACACAAAGTTAATATACATCTCATCCCTACCTATAGGGAGGGAGATTGACAGACCACAGGAAGTATTAAGAATTGATGGAACAGGTGAACTGGATGAACTCCTCAAAAAACATGGCCAAAACAGGGCTGAGGAGCCATTAGGGGTGGAAAACAAGGCTACATAACTATTGCCTCTCTAATCATCCAATTCATAATAGCTTCTGCTATCTATGTAGCAATAGCAGAGGCATGAGAGTGCAAAAAGCTAAGTCTTACATACTTGTCCTTTAATGGGGTGGGAAGCAAATAAAACTGGGGAAGTCTTTCATATCCTTTCAGTTACTTGACCATTGCATAGCAAAACTTGTTAAAGGAAGAAAGTGGCAGTGGCTTGTACCAATTACATTTTCTAACCATGTCACCACCCATCATTTCAAAACTTAAAGAACTGCATGGAAGGATAAAAGACTGGAGCACTTTTAGTGCACTTATAGCGCTTTAGCTGTAAGTTTGAAGGTATACATCATACCATGCATGTCCACAGACTTATTAGAGGACATAGAAGCACCATCATGTCTGTGCAGCCACGAGGACAGTCCTGAAGCTGACGTATGTCTGTGACTGCCAGAGTCAAACCTGATATAAATAATCACCAGATCCTACAGTCTTTGTTCTCATTTGCTTTTAGACTAGAGAGTATACAGGAAAGCATTTTTAACAAACAGCTAATTACTCCTTGGTATCTCAGGGCTTTCCAGAACATCACACTCAGCAAAATCCAGAAAAGCAAACAGCACTTCACTTTGTGCTTGGATCTCACATAATCAGAGAGCAACCAACTCACACACATAAACACAGATTAACCAAGTTATCCTAATTCATCTCTCCATCATTCAGTATAACTAACAGAAAAGCAGACAGATAAATTACATGCGTTGTTGCTTGCATAAATAATAGTATCGGTATCTTATGAGTTGTATGTTTGTCTGAGATCAAAACGTGACAAGAAGAACTGCAACTGAAACTTTGATTTCCTGGCTCTTTTTCCTACTCTTCAGCCAAAAGATAATTCTTTTTTTTTTCCATAAATTCTCAAATACGTATAGCACACAGCTGTACTTCCACATACAAACAGTATTCATTGAATCACTACGTTAGATGGTACATAACCCTGTATCTTAAATTGGCCTCAAGCAGCAGAGAAAAAATGGCAGATTATGCTAACTGAGGCTCCAAAATCAGATCTAGCGAATGGCAGCCCAGGAAGTCTGGCAATTGTACTAGGTGCAATAGTAGCAACCACCAGCAGACAAGTCATTAGTTTTCAAATGGGAAAAATTAATCACAGCCTTTTCTACAATAGAGTCATACTTCACAAATATATTTTGGGTAATAGAAACCAGTCAATATATGGATAAACATATCCAGTCAATGTAGTGTACTTTTCTTTCCAAAAAAAGGATTGATGAGGCTCATCAACAACGCCTCATATAGGAATTAAGGATTCAAAGACAAGCGAAGAACATGTCAAAATACGCTTGCCAATTCTGCACTGGGTTGAAAAGCCCTGCCACAATATAGCATAGTATTACAGTCATTTTATTAACACAGGGTTACAGTCTAAATTTGCGGAAGCAATTTTAGATATAGCTGTTCTCCCTATTCCACATAAGCAGAGGGAATTACAGGCTCCAACTCAGATGCAAGCTAGATCAGAATCATCCTGCCTCAATTCCTGCACAGCAAACCACAGAATTTTTCCTAGAACCTGCATTAAACATATTCTTAGGAAGGCAGCCAATTAGCGGATGCTGAAGGAACTGCAGAATAACAGGACAGATGCACAGTGACATTTCTCACTCTACTTCTGAGCTTCTAACAAACTGGTTTGATGATCTCCTGGATTAGCACACACATCTGTGTTTACTGTATTTTGTTCTATCTTTTCCACTCTGTCCTACAAAACCATCACCTTATTTAAGTCAAACAGTTTTAATGGATTGAAGTCAAACAATTTTAATGCATTTCAAACTTGTGATGTGTCTCACCAGTTGACCACAGGGAATGAGAAATCAAACTCATTCCACTAATGACAGTAAATAGAATGATAAAGCATACAAGGTTAAAGGCGTGAGTTAAATTGAATGAGCAGCAGGGTGGAACATTTCTCTTTAATTAACTACTTACAGTGTACTGATTGTTTGTCTGATGTCTCCAGACGCCCCATGTGAGATTGGACCTCATGGACTTGTCTATCAAAGGGCAAAGAGGAAAAAAACAGAAGTCAGCTAACATCTATTAAATCAAAACAAATTCAATACCCTCCTCAATTTTCACCTCCCCTTACAGAAAGTACTTTCCAGAACAGACTAGGAATCAGACACGTGGTACTCAGTGCACACAAGGTCCATCACTAAACATAAAAAACACTCTCAAATCTTCAATATGAAAAAAGCTGTGCTTTCACTTATTATGCACCTACAAAAGAACTTTGAGGCAAGAGTTTAAAAATCAAAATAAAGGTGAAGAGATTTCCATTCTAGTTCTAGCTTTTTTCATACTCATAATCTGAACTGACACTCAATCTCACATGTCAAAACACCTAGCATACCGCAAGCCATTCAAACCTGCTTACTCCAAGACAACTCTTGGAGACAAGACTTCAGATTCATAGTATGAACTCACAAATGGTGAGTACAGCACATGGAAGATATGACTGGTAAAAAAGTTAGTACAAGAGAGACCTTAAGAAACATATCTGCAATGAAACACTGCCCACACGCACCACTAAAGTCAAGAGTGCAGATGAGACAAATGGCACATGAGACACCAGGCCTACGCCACCACCTAAATGCACAATATACATCATGGATACTATACACAAATTCTGCCCCTCCATCTCAAAAAGAACACAGATGCACTGGAAAAGGTTCAGAGAAGAACTGTAAAGATTATGAAAGATACAGAACAGCTTTTATACAAGAAACAAAAGGTTCTTCAGTCCACAGAGGAGATGATGGCAGGCAGACATCATCGAGGTCTGTAAGAGCAAAAACGGCATGGGAGAAGGTGAACAAGGAATAACTGTTCACTGTCTCTTCCAGTATAAGAAACACAGAGGCATCAAATTAAATTAAAAGATACAAAAGCATCATGGTATCTTTTCTAAATATATCAGTGAGATCATAATTATGATCATGTTAGTGGCTGTTTTTCTGATGTATGCAATACTCTACAAGTTTAGCACAAAAGTTTATGAGACCAGGCCACAAAAACCAACTTATCTTACAAATAGAGTGCTAAAGCATTCATTTTGTCAGAATTATGAGCTTTTTAATAACTATCAGGACTACCTTCCAAATCATGACACTGTGCCACTAAACTGGTAATTCCAACTTTATAATATAGTACTTACAGCCAGCCTCATTACTACTAATGACATGTTCTGTTAACAACAGAACCAACTCATTAATCAGCACCTTGCAGCAGTTCTTGTTCCGTATAGTTTTGTTTCCTAGAAGTTTCTCTAGGATGCCCCAAATATTTTAAGATTCACATTGCTCCCAAAATGACTGTTTAAAAATCCAGGTGTAGGATCTAAATCAGACCATGAGGAACTGCATCAGAACAACTACTTCACATGCCATCCTCCTGGAAATACAGCATAACCAAGAATGGGAGTTTAAATATTAAGATTATCCCCAGATTGACAATAAACTACTAAAAAAAAAAAAAAAAGCTCAGGAAGTACAATCACAGAATAAGACAATATGCAAACTGGAACAATGCAAGGTATTCTCCTTATCAATAACATTAACTATTATGGATATGCTTTTTCAGCTCTTCCCTACAGTGTCATCCTGTATTATTATTTAACTAAAGGCTCTGCCTTACCACACTGCCTCCTTCAACAGAGCTCACCAATGAAATCCTTTCCCACTGAAAACTGTTAGACTTGAATATTTAGATGAATCATTTAATTTGGCCTTTTCCCCAGGAGTTATTTCATATGACATTGAACTGCAAGGTTCCTGTCTCATTCATAGCTTACAATTTTCATATCGCTTCTGCCTCATAACCTGTGAAGTGTGGTGTTGTATACCATTACAATTAGTTAAGTCTTTCCTGGAACAGTTTAGTTGCTGTCCACTGGCAATCACAGAACTCCACTGCTATAAAAATACACACTACAAAACTAGTATGCCTTAAACGTACAAGCATCTAGTAAGAGAGAATCAGCTTTCTCAGGGGATACTTAGAATTTTGTACTTTAAAAATCCAAGGCGACCAGCTTTGCTTTCAGACTGACGTGGCTTAAAGACAAGCTGGGACTTTGGACAGTTAAGCAGCCAGCTTGGAGGACCACGACTCGGTTCCTTCTGCAGACTGAAAAAATAGTCCCTTATGGTGAGGCCCCGGAGTGAAAGAGAAGATATTTATTAGCAAAAAGCTTTCAAATGATACCAAGAGGAGAGAAGCAGCTAAAAAACCTCAACGAGCTTAGCATACGTGCCCTAGCGCTGCCTGGTGTTACCCGCAGGACGCCCTGCCGCCATCAAACTCTTTGCCAGAGCTCCCTTACGCACTGCCTGAGGCTGCGGCCGGGCCCGACCCCGGGCTGCCCGCAGCCCCTCAGGGGCTTACGACCGTTACGCCCGCCCCCGTTACACGGGGACACAGCCGACCTCAGCCGCTTCCCCTCAGGGCGCGCCGCTCATCATCGCCAACGGTCCACGGCAGTAGAGCCACCAAGCTACTTCTCCCCCCACGCCCCGCCGCACGCACTTATTGGTTTGGTGGTAAAGTCCCTCCATAGCAGCGGCGCGGCCCCGTCCGGCTTCACGGCCCACGTCGCCGCCCGCCCCTGCCAGCCCCACCGCCTCCCGCTTCCGCTTCCGCCGGCCGCGGCCTGCCGGGGCGCCTGAGCGGCCCGCAGGGGGCGCCGCGAGCTCGCGGTCCCATCACGCGGCGGCCTCCTCACCCTCGCAGGGGCGGAGGCGGCCCGGGCGAGCTAAGACGGCCGCAGGGGAGCGCTGCCGCCCGCTAGTTCGGCGCGGAGCCCGCGGAAGGGCTGCGGTCTGCCTGGGCTCGCCGTGGGCGCCATGTTGTCCTTCTGCGCGGCGCCTGGAGGCAGCGAGCGGCGCCTGCCTCGCCGGGTCCGACCCTCAGTGCTGCCACCGCCGGCGGCCCCAGGAGTCCCCCGGCGCTGCTCCTCCAGCCCGTCTGCAACCTGCGCCACGGCCACACCTGCCCCTTGCACTGCTGGGCCGCGCATTGCCTCTTCTTGTCTGTTCAGCATTGAGTAACATTGAGTAACAGGCTCCAGCCCCACTCACTGGTGTGGGGAAGAGGTGCTCTTTGCCACGTAACTTTGTTCTCCCTCGGCTCTGTAGTATTCCTTTCTCCCCCCATCCTCCTTCCACAAATTGCTTCCACTCTGTCAGGCAGTAAAACGCCTGCACCTGTGACCTTACTTAGCAGGAGCAGCAGTGAAGGGAGTCGAGAGCCTTAGACCCAGGGCTGTGTTTTGCTTTCTTCACCTGCAGGGCTTCCATGATGACAAGGGTCTTTGTCCAGGGCATCAGAGCACGCTGTCCAAGAGATGGTAGAGAAAGGAGCTGTCTCACCTTAGGGAACACCTTCGTTTCCTGCGCATAGAGCTGCCTTGACATCGCTCCTGCCTTTTCCTCCCCAAAGCTGTCTTCCTTCCCTTGTCTGTGCTCAAGAAGAAATTTTCTTCCATCAGCCCTGTACCACTTGCAAGGCTCCCACCTCCACTACTAAATCTCCTGTTAGCTGGGCGAATTGTCTCTGTGTTTAATGCTCTTTAGTGTATTGTTCTTCCACTGGTTTGTCCAATTCGTTTTTGAACCCACGCGAATCTTTAGCATATCCAATATCTTGCACCAAAGATCTCTGCCTCTTAACCTTACATTCTGTAAAGAAATACCTCTGTTTCACAGAATCACAGAAGGCCAAGACTGGAAAGGGACCTCTGGAAATCATCTAGTCCAACCCCCCTGCTCAAACATGGGCATCTAGAGCACGTTACCCAGGATCACGTCCAGGCGAGTTTTAAATATCTCCAGAGAAGGAGACTCCACTACCTCTCTGGGCAACCTGCTCCAGTGCTCTGTCACCCTCACAGTCAAGAAGCTTTTCCTCAGGTTCAGATGGAACTTCCTGGGGTTCAGTTTGTGCCCATTGCCGTCCTGTTGCTGGGCACCACGGAGAAGAGGCTGGCCCCATCCTCTCAACACCCTCCCTTCAGATACTTGTAGACGTTGATGAGATCCCCTCTCAGTCTTCTCTTCTGCAGGCTCAACAGGCCCAGCTCTCTCAGCCTTTCCTCATAGGAGAGGTGCTCCAGCCCTCTAATCATCTTTGTAGCCCTCCGCTGGACCTGCTCTCCAGTAGTGCCATGTCTCTCTTGTCCCGGGGAGCCCAGAAGTGGACACAGGACTCCAGGTGAGGCCTCCCCAGGGCTGAGGAGAGGGGCAGGATCACCTCCCTCCACCTGCTGGCAACGCTCTTCCTCATGCACCCCCGGATACCATTGGCCCTCCTGGCCACAAGGGCACATTGCTGGCTCATGCTTAACTTGCTGTCCACCAGCACTCCCAGGTCCTTCTCGGCAGAGCTGCTTTCCAGCAGGTCAGCCCCAGGCCTGTCCTGCTGCATGGGGTTATTCCTCCCCAGGGGCAGGACCCTGCACTTGCCTCTGTTGAACTTCAGGAGGTTCCTCTCCGCCCACCTCTCCAGCCTGTCCAGGTCCCTCTGAATGGCAGCACAGTCTTCTGGTGTGTCAGCCCCTCCCCCCAGTTTCCTATCCTCAGCAAACTTGCTGAGGGTGCACTCTGTCCCTTCCTCCAGGTCATTGATGAATATGTTGAACAAGACTGGACCCAGGACTGACCCCTGGGGGACACTGCTAGCTACAGGCCTCCAACTAGACTCTGTGCCACTGACCACAACCCTCTGAGCCCTGCCATCCAGCCGGTTCTCAAGCCACCTCACTGGCCACTCATCCAGCCCACGCTTCCTGAGTACCTACGAGGAGGTGACGGGAGACAGTGTCAAAAGCCTTGCTGAAGTCCAGGGAGACAACATCCACTGCTCTTGCCTTATCTATTCAGCCAGTCATCCCATCATAGAAGGCTAGCAGGTTGGTCAAGCCTGATTTCCCTTTGGTGAATCCATGCTGACTACTCCGGATGCCCTTCTTGTCCTCCGCATGGCTTAGTGAGGACCTCCAGGAGGAGCTGTTCCATCACCTTTCCAGGGCTGGAGGTGAGGCTGACAGGCCTGTAGTTTCCTGGCTCCTCCTTCTTGCCCTTTTGGAAGACTGGGGTGACATTGGCTTTCTTCCAGTCCTCAGGCACCTCTCCTGTTCCCCAGGACCTTTCCAAGATGATGGGGAGTCGCCTAGTGATAGCATCCGCCAGCTCCCTCAGCACTTGGGGGAGTTTCTTTGTTCTGAATCTTGTCACCTGCTGGTATGATTTGATGCCCTAATTTTTGTGCTGGAATGAACTGTGAGCAGTTACGCCCTATTCATTTTTCCCATACCATTCATTATTTGCAGCTGGCTTCACATTACCCCATTGTGTCTTTCAGGCTCAAGAGTGCCAGGAGAAAGGGATCATCTAACTAAATGTGAATGTTTGAAGTGAAGGTATGCTGTGAAGTAGTTATTTTAGATTATTGTTACAGTCAGTGAGGATGTTGTCAGCAGAATTTAGAGTAAGACAGTTATCTTTGGTCCTACAAACTGCACTCTGAACTCCATTCACTACATCTCCAAAAAGACCCCAGGTGACTAGCTGAAATGGAGATTCAAATGTGTAGTTATCTAGCAGGAAGTAAGATGAATGTTAGGCATCTAGGCATCCTTCTAAAGTAGCTATTCCAGGGTTTTGGTCATCATTATTATCTTCTCTGGAACTTTTCTAGCTCTCCTATATAAGCTTGTCTTCTGTTCCTTGCCTAACAGTTTCCAATATTCTGCTTGTTTTTGTGACTGTTACATGTAGCACTGTTCATTTTCATAGAACTATGTACTTTTAAATCCAAAAGCTTGTTCATGAGTGGTAGTGGTGAGCTCAGGGCTTCCCATGCTGCACGGAGAATTGATAGTTTTTCCTAAGAATCCTAGGTTTTTTTCACCTTACATTTAGCTTCACTAAATTCCCTGCACCATATTATCATCCGTTCATTATGTAACAGCAGGTTCTCCTGTAGTTTTTCACAGGGCTGTCAGTTTAGGCCTTGCTCTAGGGTTGTATGACAGACTATTTTCTGTTAGCTGAGCGGTACATGGTTTCTTTGTTGTTTGGACCAGATAATCAGGCATAGTACAAACCATGTCCCTTCCTTGTACGTGCTGGACTACAAAAACTGACATACTTTTAGAGTATTAGCCTGCTGAGCCACCTGCACTCCACTCTTTTACCTTTATGGAAGAATTATGAAGAAAATGGATTATCAAAAAAACATAGATAAGCACATAAATATAGGCTATTTAGTCTTAACCTCAGGAAAGTGAGTAGAAATGCTGATACAATAACTGATTGATTAAAAATCACCAATTAGGACTATTATGCCTTCTTGTCAGTGTTTGTTAATGGAAAATAGGTCATATCACGAAACATGACTTCAAGAAACATGACTTTAATAAGACAGTGAGCTTGATTGGGAACAATTGGTGAAGATTTTGTAAAGCAATCAACTTCGTACCATAAGGTACATAATTTAAAAGTTAGAAAAATACAATATCAATAAAATATGTGTTAGTTTAATTGAGAACTGGCAAGCTGACAAATCTCCAAAGTTACTGTCATGAGGATACTATTAAAAGAATAGGGATTTTCATGGGATTTGGAGCCTCAGTTTTCATTTTGATAAAATTCTGAAAGTCACAAATGATTGGCAGGAAGGCAGCCGGTCATAGATAAGCAGCTGGAGGGGAAGAGGAGGACTACCAACCAACTTTGGCTATAGTTTAATAAAGGGGGTTCAGTGGTCCCCCTTTGAACAGGTGCTAGTCAGATTTCAAACTGAATCTTCAGAAATTGAACTCTAGAAAACAAAACCAAAAACACACAGAAAGTTTCTTTCAATTTAGTTCTCCAGATTGCTTCACTTTGGGTTCAGATGGACACCATTAGCGTAAGAAAGGCAATGGGAATGTGCATCCCAAGCCAAGGAGTGCACAGCTAGAATGGTTCAGTTATATCACTAAGTCATACTTTCAGCTTCTTTACCATTAGCAAATGGACTTTACTGAGAGTGAAAATATCTCAGCACTATTTGTATAAATCAGCAGAGCAGTTTCCCTAACAGGGGTAGCTCTTGCCCTCATGGACCAAGCAAGCAGGGTGTTCAGTTCTTTCCTTGTCTACTATTTCTTTCCTCTCTTAAACCTTGTCCTTTTACCCCTGTTCTTCAGGCTTTGAATCCTCTTTGGTATTGGGCTGATACTACCCTTTTCTGGAATGATGTTATATGTCGCATTTGTGATGCAGAGAGAAGCTTGCTGTATTATAAAGAATAATGTGGTAAACTGGGTCCATACAAATAAAATGTGCTTTAATACAGTTAAATACCAAGTTCTAAATCTAGGATCAAACACAGTCTTCAGCAACCTCAGCCCTATTCTGCACTTCTCCTTCATAGGCAAGGCCTAAATACCTTTACAGCAAAAATCCAAGATACTAAAGGATGACAAGCATTGACTGACAAAAGAGCATCACTTGGGTTTCAAATTGTAACTCAAGCCACAGAAATTACATCAGTCTAAGAATAAAAAATGCTGCAGCAGGAATATATGCATTCAATTCTTTTTGTTTGCTCTTCCTTATCTGGGTCATTAAACCCTGTTTTCAAACATTTTCTGTAAATAGGAGAGCTTGAATGAATGTAGATGCAGGGATTTCCCTCCTAGTAGGGCTTTATGTAAAGTATCATGAGAGTTTTGATAAAGTGGCAAGCACTGAAATACAGGAGTGATTTTTTGTTCTTTTGTAAAGAAATTGATTTTTGCCAGGAAAAACATGCTACAACCAAATGTCTTTTCTTGTTAGACTTCAAGTCCTTCCAGGAGGAGTCCCTCAGCAAATTGGCTCATTTAGACACAACAGCCAGGAGCATGGAGAGTAAAAAAGGGTTTTGTTCAAGGAAAGCTGCTGTATTGTAAACAGGATAAAAGGGGATGGAGAATCACTTATCACTGTCTAATGTGTCCCCAGGTCATTCCTGTGTAGCACCTAGTGGAGAAAAAGGATTTTGTATTCACTGCTGTCTTAGAAAGTCTAAGCCAACAGTGGGGATTTTCTCTATCAAACAATCTACAGACATAATGTGCATTCAGCAGTGGAGTTCAAACCCCTATTGGTGCATTCTTCATTGCCCTCTGTTTGGCTTATACTTTAAAGGCTTGCAGCACCAAAATGAGAGCTAGATCCTTGTACAGTCTCCTTTGTCCTGCCTGTAACACAGTCTGTTATCCTCTCACAGATAGCAGGGTTAGTTTGGAAAAAACAGTTCGTTCTTTCCCTGAAGAAAAGATCCTGATAATATGTCTCTTTTTGTTTTTGTAAATATGATTCCCAATAGGCATAGAAACTCCCTCTTTCCCCCTTCCTCCCTCCCTTCTCTCTCTCTCTCTCTCTCCCTGTCACACACAGACACACAGACACACACAGACACACACAGACACACAGACACACAGACACACAGACACACACACACACACACACACTATTCCCAAGCTCTTTGCATGCTTTCTTGATACTAATAACTGCGGCTTTAAAAACAAAGGAGCGCCGAACCTGAGGGCATGCTGCAGGAGAAAGACATTTAGATGAATGCTTGATGGAGACTACTCACTTAGTCCAGCTGCAGGCCATGGGGCCTACATGTCCGAACTTTGACAGACTCTCTTACATAAGCCAGACCTCACAGCACGCCTCACAGCATTTTGAGAGTGTGGAAGTGGGGAAAAAGAGGGGGAAGACATGACAAGAATGTCAGAGTCTCATCTATCAAATTTCTTCAACTGTTGGGTGTTGTGCAGGTCTCAGATCTTCCTGAGCAGTAAACTTTTTAAAGACACATTGCACTTCCTTCTCATCCTCCCAAATTAAGAGCATTTCTATACCACTTCTCTCCCAGTCAGCTTTGAGACTGATCTGTGGCCAGAAGAACCATGCATTTAGGTCATGGGCAGCTCTGTCATCATACGGGTGACAGCATGGGATTTGAGGGAAGCGAGAAAGAGAGGGAGTTGCATCAGTGCAGTAAGGATATAACGGTTCATGTGAAAGCAGTGATGAGCTGTGGGTGCCATGAAAAGCTGTGGCCACACAGAGTGGCAGGGAGTCACAAATACTTAGGCCATCATTCCCTTGTTCATAAACATACCAGGTAAAGGAATAGGGCAACGGTAGGGAAAGTCAGGCCTAAGGAAAAGGAAGTTATGCAACATCTCCACCATTTCACTAGCTCACTCCAGGTGCCCTTCTGCAATGATGCCAGGGATACAGGATAGAAGAAAAAAAAATCAGCCAGGTGTGGGAAACATTACAACATCCTCTAATCCTAGGGATCTTTGAGCCACAAATAGCTGGAGGTTAGAAGAATATCCTGGGCAAGTATCCCCTATGTATTTGCCTCATTCTTTTATTCTATCCTAAGCATCAGCCATAGGCTACTGCTGGAGATGAAATACTGATCTTGATGGATTTTTGGTACATCCATGATAATATAATATCTGTTATATTTTCATACCAATGACAAAGCATGACTCAACTATCCTTGCAGGACTGACTTCCCTGTGCCTTTTTTCTTGCTGATCACACCTCAGTTTAACCTTACCAATGAAATTCCGTAAAGAGCCACAGAAGAGCCTCCTTCAAAAAGCCAAGGAGACAGAGGTAGCAAGAAAAGACATTGCTTTCCTCAACTAATGAAGAGTGGAAATTGCAATAATCCTGCCAAGAAATGCAGTACCTTGCATTCATTTGCCCAGCATCAGCAACTTGTTAGGAGCTTGAGTTCGCCTTCTACTGAGATGGCATTCCCACCTTAATCCCAAAGAGTCTCTACAAAACTCAGAACTGCAGTCTCTGGATCCAGGCTTTAAAAGTTCTGGCTTTGAAAATCTGAACTGGTTACAGGACAGCCATGTGTGATATATAAGTGCATCAGGAAAGATTCTATTTCAGCACTCATGTAGCCCTAAATGGTATATATAATTTAATACTAACATCTGCAAATCTTAAAATAGTTTAGCAAAACCATGTGCTATTATCCTGATTTTTCCAGTGGTCAGTTCGTTCCCTGATAGTCTCTCTAAAACGTGTCAGGTTAAGAATTCCATCTCAATTAGAAAAGAAAAAAAGAGTTTATTTGGAAAATTTGAGGCATGGGTGTGCTTTGTGGTCCTCTCTTCCACTGAATAAACACTATTTGCCAGGTCCAGTTTTGGTAAACCAATCTAGATAACCCGAGACTGCGTTATTTGTTTGTTTCATAGGTTACTTTTGAACTACTTTTCCAGTCCTAAATGTCAATCTGTCTCATGCCCGTATTTTGTGGATATAGGGCTCTCAAAATCTAAAAACTGTAAATATCATTTTCATCCACATTTCACAAACTGGGTAATCAAGGCATAAAGCAATGGATGTGCCAGGCTGTCTCTCCCTGCCTCTCACATGCTGGGCTGGATGCTCCAGGGGCTGTGACATGTTTGTTGTTAAAACAGCCTGACACAAAGAAGCCCCAGGAGCTGCATGCATCCACAGGATAGAAGTGTTCTTCTGTCAATCCAGCTGCAGTCCTCCCAAGAGGGAAAAGTGGATTTTCTGTGTGGGTGAGGGGAGGGTAGAGAGAGTCCTCTGAAGAAAGCAATAAAGGAATTTTCCTAAAATCTTCTCCAGTAATTTGGGCAAAACCTTACAAAGTCTTTTGCCATTAATCGAGGCCAAGAGAAAGTGTGAGGACTGAATGCAGATCTGAAAGCATGGAATTTGCAGTTCAGACCAACCTGGTAACTCCCATGCCAAATAGTCCATTGTAGCCAGTGTTGCTCAGATACAGCATAGGGTATTGCACACAGTGGTGTGCTTTTCAAACCATTTTCCAATTCCCATTTAAGACTAATGCGCTAGAGGCACTCAGAGGGGTCCAAGGAGTTCTTTAGAGTTCAGTAAGTATAGATTACTACAACAATAGTGGCATTCAGGAGTTTTGTATAACACACACACGTTTCTCTGCAGGGGACTTTCCTTTTTCTAAGTGTGCACTCATCATCCAATATACTGAGCTCTAGAGAAAATTTGACCCTAAGTCTGACTTTTCTAGTGCTTCTGCAAACTCTCTCTTTGGGGATTTAATTTTGCCATCTTCTCACAAGACAGTGGCAGGGTGTTTGAAGGGGGGAGGATTTGGTACCTGTAAGTTGCACAAATGCTCCTCTTTGGAAAGTAACTCTTTCTTGAGGTTTGGCAACCAGCTGAAAAGTACATGAAAAGGGATGGAAGAGCAGGTTGTACTTTATTAGCTCTTACATTGCTTCACCAGTGAGCCACATGTCAAAGGCTGAGGAGCATTTCTCTGCATCAGTTTGGTTCAGCTTCCCTGGCAGCAGGAGCCAGCCAGGCACTGATGCAGACAGCTGGAGCTGCAAATGTTTCCTTGGAATCGGGATAACTTCACTGGTGCAGTGGCATTTACCTTCCTGTCAGGATGTCTGCAGGGAGAGGGAAGGTGCCACAGCAGGAGCTTTTAGACTGCCTGTCCTATCACTCTTTTGGAGATCTTATCTGCAGTGATTAGCTAGGCCTTGTTGTACTGCTCTGTTCACTATCCTGCGCTACTTGTCACTTTACTGCTTCTATTTCAAATTCAAAGAAGGGCTTGTTTGTCCAAAAGCTTATCTGCTTTTTCTGACCACACTAGTTAGTCTAATTACAAAAAAATCTACCTCCACCAGCCGACCTTGCCCCTCAGTCCTCTTCCAGGTTCAGTTCCATTCACCTGCTCCCATCACTGGTTGCAATGGCAGAAGGGTTTTATTTGCCCCGATATAAGGCAGTTTTTTAAAGAACAAATGAGATCTGCAAAATAACATCTGTTAATCTTGTTCTCATGAACTAGATTTATCTTATTTCTCATTCAAGTTTTCCAACATTGCTCTGGTGACACAAGCATCATGCATGGTGCAACTAGGTCACTGCCCAGCAGCTGGGGCTATGCTGGCTGGCACATACTGGGACAGGAGCTCCAGGATTCCTTGCAGTCTTCAAGTGATTTTGATTTGCCCATGTTTAGGAGGAATCCATTATCCCTTTAGTTCCTGGTAAAGAGATGTCTCATGAGAGCATGAGCGAGAGGGACTCTTCTCCATGGTGATGGCTCTACTCAACAGCAATGTGCCTAGCAAGCTAAACTTACCATCTGAGGGGCAGGTGAATGATGTGGGGGTCTACATAGGAAGAGGAAGGGCTGAACATGGAAGCGATGAAAGGTGACAAGGGCATCACAGAGAGATAAATTTTTTTAACATAGTTTTTACTTGTTATTTTTTCTGTGTCTGGAAAAGCACCTGAGATTCAAGATCATTTTCTAAGTTGACTGTATTCATCACTAAGTATTCAGCAGTAGCCAACTATCCTTGTGAATCTGAATGTCCCAAGATACAGTTTTAACCCTTGCCGGATGATCGAATTAGTTATTACCAATGGTAATATTAGGAAACTAGTTTATCTTTGCCTATCTGGTCACATATCTTTTTGTGGCTGCAGTTCCCTGCAGCCTCTAAACCAGATCAGTTCTGGTTCACCAGGTAGCGAAAAACAGCCTGTCTCTGCTGATGGCAAAGACTTTGGTGGATGTGCACTGGCCAAGACTCTTTTCCTTGGGTCCACATCATCAGCTGACTGGGAGAACAACTTTTGCTTCCCTAAGACTCACACTTTCCTGCTACAGCTACTATATGACACTTGCTTTTCAGAGCATTTCAGATGCCACAAGTTGCATTTCCATGATTGTAACCAAAACTGGAAATATAGCATATATTTTTAGGGAATGTTTATACTAGAAAAAAACATATCTTATCAGTCTTATTCCAGACACTGAGGTTAACTCCTTTGGCCTGTTTCAAGTAAGGTGACCTCTCAAACCTGCATGTTAAAATACTGTTATTTCAGACACAATGATACTCAAAGAGTCTCCACTTTTTCTCCGACTCATTAGCTATCTGCCCTTAATGAGATAGAGGAAAAGCAGAAAAAAAGTGGCTTGATTATGTAATTACCAGCCACATCACTCTCAACATGTTTAGCAGGACCACATAAATGGCTGTTTTCTGACCATGAGTACTTGACTCTCAACCTGGTACAAATTTGCAATGTAAATCTCTTTCCTTCCTCCTAACTAGGGTTGTTTAATTTGTGTATACAAATGCATCAGGTCCATTCCTGCATTTTGGCAGAAGCAAGATGTGAGCCCTGGATTTTGGGTGCTAGAGCCTATTCTACTCTTGCCCATGCTGCAGGACTCAACACATAAAGGGCTGGAGTGATATTCAGGCAGATGCAAGCTCTCACTGTCCATGTTCTGCCACGAGCAGAAGGGCCGTGGCTGTAGGTGGCCCAGCATGTGGTTCAACACTGCCCAGTGAAGAGCAAGGCTCAGCAGGACACGACCATGGCTATACATCTGACTAGCCACATAGCATCAGGTGATAGCATCAAAATGGTCATGAGGGTAGCCAGTGACAACATGCCTCCATCTCCATCATCCTCCCCAGATAATGATTGCTTCCTGGAATTAGAACTGGGTCCAGGCTTGGTCAGCAGCGTCCTCACCTGACTGACATGCTCAGCTTCTTCTGCACCTCACTGAAGAGGCTTCAGCCCTGTGGGTGCTACTGCCTGTTATAGTTGGAAGGAGAAATAAGGCAAGCACCAGCACAAGAGAAAGTCTTTGAGAGGGGAGGCCAGGACTATTAGCTCTGTGAGCAACTAGGGACCAGTGCTGGACTTGGAAACTGAGGGGTTCAGGTCAGGTGTCCAGCTGTTCTGCAGCTACCAGCAATTCCTGGATGTTCCCGGTAAAACACAAGATGGGCTCAGATTTGGACCACTGGCTAAGACCTATCTATCCTGGGTGGAAAGAACCCAGAAGCAGAAGAGAGATGGTGACTTTGCAGAAGTTGATCAGAACTGAGGAACACATTTCTGCAGTATGGGAACCTGTTCCTAGCTGAATCCTTGCCACCAGTGTCCACATATGATCCTACACACCAGCACTTCACCTTCATCCAGCATTATACTACCCACAGATACCAAAGTGCTATCGATTTCTGTTGGAGAACTTGAGGCAGAAGGAAGAGACCCAAGTTGTCTAATATTAGATTGAGCAAAGACTAGAATGCAGCCCCTGCTGCTCTGGGCATTGGTCCCCACTGCTATCTCCTGCTCTCATTATTAAGATGTTGAGTATATCTGCAGCCCAAAACAGGGATATTTTTCCCAATTGCATACTAGGGAGGAGTAGTGCTGCAGCTCCTCCCAGTAGAGCTCAAGGAGCGGCAGCGCCTCAGGGCACTGAGTAAATGAATAAAAAAACAGAGTCAGAACTGATTAGGGAGCTCAGGTTTTGGCTCGGCCTCTTTGGAGCCTCCAAGGCATTGCAGAGGCTCAGAACCTCATTACTTCTATAAAGTGAATTCAGTAATTAGCTCAGGTCAAAAGTTTAAGAGAGACTAGTTGGAGGCTGCTGCTGGGGAAATCATCACTCCTGGACATAGCAACCAAATTGCAGAAAGCAGCAGTTTTGGGGCAAAACACTTAGTCAAGGATCCTGTTGAATCTGCTGTCCTGCTTTATAGTCTTATTGGACAGCCAGTGTTGCAGTGATATCCCTTCAGGAGGAAATACACCACACTAGAGATGTAGACAGGGCATTGCCACAAAGATCTGGGAATATCAAATTGCCTAATTGGATGGGTCCTGGCCCATCGAGTCCAAAATTGTGCCATGGTCAGAACAAGGTTTTTCAAAGGAGGCTGCAAATACCTGTTACAGGCCATATCCTACCCCCATCGCCTCCTTATACTCTAGTTGAAGAGCGACTGAGACCTAAAGCAGTAATTCATTCCAATGGGATTATTTTGTTATCAGTTTAAATAGCCAGTCTTTGCCTAAATGTTTCTAAGTTCTTGATGTCAAAGATATCCCAAAGCAGCAGTTCTACATCCTTGATTTGTCCTACATACAAAAGCTTTTCAGTGGTTGAAAATCTGATATTTTCCAATTTCATGCAAGAGTCCCTAGTAATATGTTGAGTCAGTAAGGAAAGAAACTCAGCTTCATTTGCAGTTTAATTATTTTGCTTATGTTTTTAGCAATTTACTTGACTCCCAGGCAATTTAACTTTCCTTTTAATTATCAGAAGTATGGGTCCCAGCTCATCCTCAGTGAACTCTGCAGTTCTGCTAGATCCTATGGGATGTGAAGTACGTATTGCAAGCAGTAAAAGCTACACTGCTGAGATCTGACATGACACTGGAATATTTTCTATCCTAGCCTTTATCTGAGATTATGCACCCTCACATCCTGCCCATTTCGGGACCCCACCACAGACTGTGCCATGCTGCCTGGCATTACATCCTGCTTCCTTTCCCCTCACTTGACTATGGCAGAAAGAAAGTGGGATAGGTAGGAGGAAAGGGAGCGGCTGAGGGATTAAACAAGACAGACCAGAAAGCCTTGAATTTTTCTCTTAATACTCAGCCATTTAATAACTAGTTTGATGATAACCATGAAATTAAACAGACAAAGAAAATTCTCTAGTGTCTAAGAAGATGGCAGATAATTAGGCTTTGATGGGGACATTCTGAGATATTTTCTACTTTTTTTAGTCTAATTTAATGCTGTGGCTGCCTTGGCTGTCCCTATAGTGGTACTCTGCTGATCCCTCCTGGCCAGACCTTGGACAGATGCTAGTTCTGGCTGATGGCTTAGTGTCTAATAATGCCTCCCCTTTTTTTCAGGGAAGTGCTAGTTCTCTGGAGGAACATTCCTCAATGGGAAAAAGCTTTCTATCCCTTTCAGTTTCCCTCTTCCAAGGTGCAAAATTTTCATCCTCTTTTAAACTCTTTGTAACTCACCTCATCCAGAGCAATATCAAAATAAAGACGTACAAAAAAATTAGGTATGCACATATATGTCCTCTCCTTGCAAAGGCAAAACCAATAGCAGCAGTGCAAGCAACAGTCCTTCAGAAGCTCTAAAACTCAAACACATTTTTTTTCTTGCCTATGTATAAATGTAAGTCCTTCATTTAAAGTCTGAAAATTTTGAACTGCAGAAAAGAATGAATCAGCTAAAAGACGCAGACCTAAAACCAGTTCCAACCGTTCTGCTAGCTTCAAAGCTCTGAGGCTTTACCTGAATGAGGAAATTGTTGCAGACCAGATAGCATGTGAATGCACAGTACCCTGGCCCCACCCAAGGTAATTGTTATTTATGCACCCCTATGTACAAGGAAATTGAACCTCTCTCTCGCACTTAAGCACTCCTAAAAATGTATCATGCTTTATTTGCAGGCAAATGCCAGCTCATTATTTCAACAATCAAAGCCCAAATGGCAAAAACAAGCTAGCTCCAAAATAGAAGCCATGAAATCACAGGTAATACAATGCTGCTTTCATTGTTTAGTCTTACTTGCAGCAGCCTGCAAAGTAAGGCATGTTAGCTGTTGGTCAGAAGCATCTTTAAAACACTGAAGTAGGAAAGAGATGATTAAATAAGGGAGAACTGGGGAGTAGGGGGAAAATGGAAAGAGGAAAGACACAAGAAAGTCCATTTGCAAAGCAAAAAAAGGATGCCTTCTGACAAGAGATTTAAAAACCAGTGCAAAGCTGAGTGCATGAGATGAGAGGTGAACCTGGAACTGCTGGCTTTTTCCCAGTAAACTTTGGACTTGGAGAAATATAGGGGGATTGCCTGGCTCTGGCACAAGGCATCAAAAGCCAACTGTCATCTAAGAGCATAGAAAGCAAAAGCTTTTAGTGAAAGCCGCTGTCCCTAAAACAGTATCTTTCCAGGTTTTAAAAAGCAAAAGTTCTCTTGATTCCATTCAAAATGCTCCCAAAACCCCAGAATGACAAATCCAATCAACCCTATTAAAAATTCAGACCGTCAGCTCACCCTGACACTCTACAGTTTTGACTTTGATCACAATTTTTAATGGGAAAAAATCCAAATCTTTGAAAACTTGCCCTGGGAAGTAAAGAAAACCATTTCCTATTACGCTCTAATCTCGAATACTTTTTGCTGTTTATTTTTGGATGGAGAGGACCAGCAAACTTGACAGTGCCCATAAGGAATGTCCAGCTGCCAGCAAGCTGTTCACAGCTTTCAGCCTCCTGGAGGAGTGATGGGAGGCGGACAGGGAGAGTCCAGTTCAGGAATGCTGTTCAGGCGTTTAGGAAGGCTGAGCTGTGTTTGACAGTGTAATAGACCCCCAGAGAAGCACCGAGTCTTATGCATAGCCTGCAGCTATTCAAGAACTCAAAGCTCAAACATACACACAGAAAGGTTAGCTTTTAATGGATGGTAAATGTTTGGAGAGACCTTTGACCAGCTCTAATACTGCAGCTGACCATTCAGAAAGTCTGTAATGAATGACCACGCATTAGGCTTGGCTGCTCACTTTAGCGGACAATGACTGTCAAACCCCCAGAGAGCTCTCCTGCCTGTCAGGTGGTAACTGAGCAGATATCAAGGGGGTTAGACCTGGCTTTGGAGCTAACTTGTTCTACATAACCATCAAAGTAGTCCAGAGCACCATGCTGCATGGGAGAAGATGCAAGAATGCCCTTGAGTGCCCATGAAAATGTTTTTTTTCTGATTTTTCAGAGGAGCTAAATCTGTTTCTGCCCTGATCATCCTCAATAGCTTCATCTGCTCCTGGCAAAGCAAGGAAAGCAATCAGTTTTCTGGAGTTTAGTTCCCAGCTTAGTCTGTTTGAAGAAGCCATGAAAGCAGGCACTTTTCTTTCCATGTTCTCAGCAGATACTACTGGGCTCAAATTCCTTCGAGCATCCAGCACTTGTGACCTTGAAGTTCAGCCTAGACCCATAATTTTGATTCCCTGAAAATTTTCACAGCAGACATTTGCACAATCAGTTTTTGTCAGACTGGAAACTCCTGGAGCCTCTGAGTAAGATATTGCTCACAGTAGCCATACTTCTGTGCCCGCTTTTCTAGTCTTCCATCTTTGAAGATTTAAGCACTTTCAGCTGAGTTTGAACCACCTTTTCTTACCACAATAGTGTTCACCTGCACGTAACAATAAGAGCAAAGAAAACATTTAGCATAAAAAATGTAGAAATAGCATGAGGGAGGTCAGCTGAAATTATCATTAACTGCACAAGCTGTGGCTGGTTGTCTCTATTTTGAGAACTGGGAAGGAAAAGCATCATGATTGCTTTACACAGAATCCCTATAATCTGACATTTTGCACAGATTGGGCAGAAACACTAAACTTGCGTTTTGCTACATTTCTCACTGTAAGGTGGTATTTTCCCTGGATGAGCCATGCAGGCTCTGCCAACCCAATCCTTGTGACTTTTAAATTCCCAGCCACAGAAATAGTCTCAGCTCACATGCGAGTGTTTACTGACATTTAAGTGCTAGAACCAAAGCAAGTGATATGCAAAAGTGGACTGGGGAGGAGAAAAGAGTGCCTGAAGGGTCCATCTGCAGGAACCACTCTAATGACTGTACAGAGCTTGTTGTTATCTAAGTTTTCTTAATGAGTTACATATGCTTGGGGGCTTGTGCGGTAGGTGGATTCTCTGCTGGGGCAGAAGTGAGGCACATGGTCCAGACAGATGAAGGCAACCCAGTTCAGAGTGCAGGAGAGCCATGAGGTGCTGGGAAGACTGGAGATGGTGGGTGATATGGAGAATTTCACACATGCTACATTAGGTCTCTTCTCATTTGAGCTGTGTTTTGGACTGTATCACATTCGAAGGCCAAGCTGACTCTGATATTCACAGCATCTCTGACATGGTTCACCTGTTCCAGAACTGGTCCATACTAACATCTAGCAGGGTGAAAAAGATGACCAGGATAAGAGCGTAGGTTGTCACAGGAATCCTTTGGGGGGTTGCAGTCTTAAGCTTCACAACAGTTTTATAACTTCTAGCATATTTGCAGGTCAGACACTGAGGAGATGATTATTGGGAGATTGGGATCCAGCACCAAGTAGGATGAATATAGAGGACAATGAGGGAATAAACTGTCATTGTAACTGTGCACATATATGTGCATATGTGCTTATGTGTCTGCATGGAGAGGTGCATACTTATTTGTATACATGTGTGTTTGCACATTTATGCATGCATCTATATGTATGTGGGTGCATGTAGCTATATGTATGCATATTTATGTATGTATCCATGTGGGCAAGTGACTGTGAGTGTGTGCCTGTGTGCATCTGTACATGTGAATGATTGCAAATGTGTATGTGCATATGTGCATGCATGTGTACACATGAGTGTGCACACATGTACATGTGTGTTCATGCCTATAAACATGTGTATGTAAGCATGGGTGTGCACATACATGCCTCCACACTGCTCTAGCAAGAAAAGAAAAGAGGAGCTTTTCTGTGAAAGGGACAAAAAGTAAAGCTCTCAGTAGTGGTTTCAAGGGTCTCAGTCTCATTGCTCTTCATGGTGGAAGGCAATAGTATGTGATGCAGCCCTGATCAAAGCCCAAAGGAGGGACAGGCACAGAAGCCCTGTCTCCTAGTCTGGCACAGACTCTCAGAGCAGCATTAATAGCCCTATAAGCAAAGCATGCAAAGACTGGTAATGTCTGTTGAAAATGATGAAACAGAAGAACACATTGAGCTGTGAAAAATCTTATAAAGGGTCTTTTGCACCATCACTCACAGCAGTCTCATTGCCAGGCTGAGAAAGTATGGACTAGACAAGCAGATGATTCAAATGGTCTGCTAGGCTCAGAGGATAGTCATCAATGGTTTGACATCCAGCTGGTGGCTGGTAGTGAGCAGAGCTCTCCAGGGGTTGATAATGGGGTCCATATAGTTCAATATATTTACCAGCGACTTGGACTATGATACAAACTCACCTAGAATGATAGAATAATTCAGATTGGAAGAGACTGCCAGCTGAAAGCAGGGTCAGCTATGTGATCATACCAGGTTGCTCAGGGCTTAGACCTCCAGGAACTTTGTAGATTATGCTAAACAAAGGGGAGTGGTTGACAAGATGAATGGCTGAACCTCTAGGCACAGGGACCTTAAACTTCAGGACTGGGCCAAGCAAAACCTCATGAGGTTTATTAAGGAAGAATCACCTGTCATAACTCTCTGGCACCACTTAGCCTCCTTTTCACCCATTCTGCACCAGGAGCAGGTTAACTTCTTGCGTTGATACAGACTGAGAACAAACTATCTCAGTAGCAATCCTGTTGCAAAAGACCTAGGGTGGTGGCCAATGCCAGGGTGAATAGGAGCCAGCAGTCACTGTTATTACAACTAAGACAAACTGCTTCCTGGACTACATGCAGAGAAGCATGGCCAGCAAGTAGAGGGAAGTTACTGTCCCTCTGCTTGGTGCTGTAGAGGCTGCGCCTAGAACATTGCATCCAGTTTTGAGCTTCCGGTTCAAGAGGGATATGAAGAAAATGAAGATGGGCCAGTGGAGACTACCAAGATGGTCAAGGCCTGGGGCACGCGATCTGCCAGGAGAGGTGGAGGGAGCTGCTTTGGGTTATTAGAGAGGTTGAGAGAAGGCTCCACTTCTTCTCTTTGGTAGAGAGGAGACTGGGGGGTGTCTAAGAGTAGCCTATGACTTCTTGGGGGTTCGTTCTAAAGATGAGAGAGCCAAACTCTTCTGAGTGATTGCACACAATATTGCAAGGGGCAGTGGACACAAACTGGGGGCTTGAGAGGCTCAAGTTGGGCATTAGGAAACATTCCATCCCCAGGAGAGTGGTGCAGCCCTGGGCCAGCTGTCAAGAGATGTGGGAGTCTCTATTATTAGGAATTTGCAGGGTTCTGTGGTTACCCTGATCTAGTGCTGGGGATCATCCTGCTCCGGGGAAGGTTGGGCTGGAGATTCCCAAGGGTCCTTCCCCCCAGCACTACTGTGATTCCTGTGGTTCAGTTTTTTTGAGAGTTGTTTTCCTGCAGTAGTACACTCTTCTCTTTCAGGTTGCCACTTTTTAATGGAGGAGATGACCTTAACACTCTTGCAAGGTTTCCCACACGCACTCCAGGAAGGTCTCTGCCCTGTTATATGTTCTGGGTAAGATCCTTGTTGCACAGACAGGAATTCTCTTCGCTAATGAGGGGCCACTGGAATCCTTGTCCTCCCTGTAGGCCTTTTGGCCTTGGCACTGGTCCCACACTTCTCCAACCCTGCAGCACAACATCATTATCCCAGAGCCATCCCAGATGAGGCTCTGCCTGGATGCAGTCGGACAGAACTAGGTCTGCAGGATATAAAAGCAGGACATACTGCTTGCAGTGGATCTCACTCTGGCTTGGAGTGTGAATCTGGCTTGGGGAGGATGTTGAATGGCAGTATTAGATCAGTGGTATTGTGATAGCAAAGCCTGATGAAGCCGTGAGCAGGGCAAGGTCCATGGGAAAGTCCATGACAAAGACAGGAACGACGATGCTGAATGTCCAAAGAGAAGAGAGACATATAGGACCCTGAGCTACATATGGAGGTGTAATGACACACAGGGGCAGTCTCTTGAAGATTATATGAATGGGAAGAGAGCAAGAAGGGACTGATGAAAAGGCCTACAAACAAGCTGAAGGAAGTCCAACAAAACACTAGTTCTGTTTGCATGCTGATGGCATATGAAATCTGCTAGCACAAAGTTAACCCAGCAGTCCTATTTGAACAAATTTCAAATGGCCCAAAAAGTTCATTCCAGATCAGTGCTTTGAGTCATGAGGCTGTGGCATTTCTGCTCTAACACTAAAAGCCCTCGAGTAAGATTTAGCGTATCACTGAACTACAGTTTTAAATCACAGCTTCCCAATGTACTCTTTCTTTTTGGGGAAAAAAGCAGCATCAAAGGACTCTCTGAGGAACTTCTCCTCCTACTCCCTCCATCTCATTTTTCAATCTAAAGAAATATATTGTATGCTAATTTCACCTCCCTTTTCTCAGTTTCTCTTCAGTTTGGCTGATGCCTTTGGATACTATTCTAGTGTCAGTGAATATGCAAATAACATTTTGTTTGGCTTGCCTTGGGACAGCCAAGTCTTTGAAGTGTAGATGTGGGATCTCCAGTTTGGCTTCCTGTCTAAGGGACTACTTTCATTTAACTCTTAATATTCAATATAGTTCAGTGGAAGGGCTCTTCTCTTGTATTTCACTTTCACTGCCAACTAGCCATTCATGCTCATTTAGAGAAAATGCAATTTTTTTGATCTGGTCACTGTTTCTGCTTTCTGCAATATATCACAAATTGCTTTTTTTTTTAAAAAAAAAAAGGTATTCTCATGCAATGCCTTAGCAGCAAGACAGCTCTCTATTTTCTCCTAACATTACATAAAGCCTAAACAGGACACTTAAATATAGCTGAGAGATGCACAGACTATACAGAGTCATCCCCATACACACCACTGGATAAGACATGAGGACACAGGAATGTCAAATCTGGATCAGGTCCAAGAAATGTTTAGCCCAGTACTGGGTCCCCTGGCATTGGCCAGGAGAAATGTCTGAAGGTGGCCAAGAACAAGCAAGCAGAGAATGAAGCCCAGTCCAGAAGTTCCAGAGGACAATTTCCAGGCCTAGGGAAAGACAAAGGGAAATGTTACACTCCAAAGCTGCTTTTATAACCAGTATCATTTAACTACATTTTGCAAAAACATAAGTCATGCCTTTTTATCTGCTAATGACTTTGTGTATTCTCTAGCCAAATCTGACAGGTAGTCAGGGTCCCACTGTAGATCTCTCTCACCATTAACTGGTCAGAGAGAACTCTGCTCATAAAGTACTTAAATAATAAAGTGCCAAAATTGCAGCAACATGATTCTCTCTGTCTTACCTGGCATTCAGAGAATAAGCCAATGCCTGGGTCAGAACCCCTCTCCTCCCTACAAGACCTAGCACCAGGATACTTAGATAGCAGGAGGCACCTGGGAGCTTGAGACCTTTCTAAATGCAGTGAGTGGGTTCTAAGTGAATGGATTTGAGAAAGGACCAACACAGAACAGGGCCACCCCTCTGTCAGAGATCATCCTGCCACAGGGAATGGGACCCTGTCCCTCGTGAAATACCCATTTAGGAGTATTTGCAGTCCCAGTGTTACGAACCAAACATGATGCAGTCTAATCATAAGAGGTAACCCATGGTGCACTCTGCACAATCCCTTCATGCTATGAGAACAGATATGGTCCTATTTGAGTCAGCACAGTGAGAGCGGGCTGGTTGCTCTGAGATTAAACTCCCTGTTGGCGTATCATTAGAAGCCCCCACATCCTTCACGTGGTTATTTCAAGAGTGGACTGTCCACTTCTACTGGCATCTCTGCCCATAACTGAGACACCTCTTCTAGTAAGGTACCTCAATCTGGTGAAAGCTTGTGATGAGAAGCTAATCTGGCAGCTGCCATCTCAAGAAATAAATGAGTATCCCATCAAGTTTCAGCTCTTGATTTCCTTGGGGTTGATTTAACCCTTGTGTAACCAAGACTTTGTGGAATACCTGGGGAAAGTCTGAAAAAGTGGTTTTAGCCACTTCTTTAGCTAAGGATCTAATATTTTTCATCCTAGTAAAGGACAGAAGTTTATACCTGGCTGTGAATTCTAAAATCTTATTCAAGCTTATTATATGCAATAGATAAGCCTTGAGCCTCTGTGGAGAATGGTTAGAGATACTGCTGAACTGTTTGCCAAGTTAGATTTCCCAGGAGATGAAGGAGAGAGAAAAATAGAGCCTTATATCTTTGCAGTAAAGATGAATAGAAGATGGTCTTCAAGACAACTGAACAGCAGGGCCTTTTGCAGTAGCTAGCTATCTGGCAGTTTTCCAGTTTGTTTGAGCAATGTTTCCCATAATGTGCTAGACCAGTCTGTGTTCTCAGGTGACGTTCTCAGAGATCCAAATCAACATGATGGATATGCCTAGTTAGTCTTAGATGAATATAAGCTCAGTTTCACCTTTCACTGATAAATAGCTAGGTACATCATTGCCCTTACTGAGCCAATCAATGATCTTTGGAAATTGTCTGACACCTTGTACTGTGAAGCTTTAAAGGCTATTGAGGGAGTCCTATCTGTCCAATAAAACCAGGATGTCCTGGTGTTGTTGACCCAGCTGTCAAAGAGGCCTCCAAAAGGAGTCAACAGTATTCAAAAGACTAATGTCTTCACAAAGCGTCGAGTTTGGCAAGCACTGGCATTTCCAGGTTACAGATCCAGATCTGTGCCAGGTCCACTAATCCCTAGTCTGTGCCTGGCTCATCTTTACCTTGGTTTATCAGTCAGCCATCAGAAATAATGAAGCAGAGGCTCTTTCCTGAAAGCATAAAAGTTTTGTACCATGCCAGTAACCAAGTCTATAACCTATAACCATACGTGGCAGCATGAAAAGGGATTTGGTGTTTTTTGCCTCAGTGAAAAAGTTTGTTCCGTTCTGTCCTAAGCAGCCAGAATTAGGTGTTTCTCTGAAAGAAGCATATTTGTGAGGTGTTTTAGATTGTGTCATGACTCTTCCCATTTTTCCAACATACTGCTTGCTATACATCTACAGCTAGAACATGGTGGCTATTCAACCTGCTAGAAACCATTTCCACTGTGCCTTTCTCCACAGCCAACCCAACCATGGGAAATAATTCATTTAGTTCTTGACATCAGCTTTCAATGGCTTCATCCTACCTGCTTGTGTCTGACCTTTTAACTAAGGTGATCTGTTGCTTCTCCTTATTGAGGAGGTTCCTGACACTCCAGAGATGGCGTCCTTCTTGAATTCTTGAGCTGCAAACTGCTGGAGACTCAGAGAACATCCTGAGGAAATCTCACCATCTACTTGCCCTGTTCACATAATTATCCCTGAATATCTATTTTCAGCTACTTTCAAACTTGGTGCAAGGTGGACTTTTGATGCGGTATAACTATTATGTTCTTCTGTCTGCCTTGTTTTCTCATTAGACTTATGTCTGACAGGTGGACATGCAAACTATTTCTGTTTCTTGTGAGAAAATTTGACTGCACCTCATCATCCCATTCAGAGATAACAATCAGTCCAGGTTAATGGCATCTTAGAAGAATATCACAGATTGAATTCTCAGCAGAGTTCCACTAACCATTCATCAATGACCTGGAGGAAGGGACAGAGTGCACCCTCAGCAAGTTTGCTGAGGATAGGAAACTGGGGGGAGGGGCTGACACACCAGAAGACTGTGCTGCCATTCAGAGGGACCTGGACAGGCTGGAGAGGTGGGCGGAGAGGAACCTCCTGAAGTTCAACAGAGGCAAGTGCAGGGTCCTGCCCCTGGGGAGGAATAACCCCATGCAGCAGGACAGACCTGGGGCTGACCTGCTGGAAAGCAGCTCTGCCGAGAAGGACCTGGGAGTGCTGGTGGACAACAAGTTAAGCATGAGCCAGCAATGTGCCCTTGTGGCCAGGAGGGCCAATGGTATCCGGGGGTGCATGAGGAAGAGTGTTGCCAGCAGGTGGAGGGAGGTGATCCTGCCCCTCTCCTCAGCCCTGGGGAGGCCTCACCTGGAGTCCTGTGTCCACTTCTGGGCTCCCCAGGACAAGAGAGACATGGCACTACTGGAGAGCAGGTCCAGCGGAGGGCTACAAAGATGATTAGAGGGCTGGAGCATCTCTCCTATGAGGAAAGGCTGCAAGAGCTGGGCCCGTTGAGCCTGCAGAAGAGAAGACTGAGAGGGGATCTCATCAACGTCTACAAGTATCTGAAGGGAGGGTGTTGAGAGGATGGGGCCAGCCTCTTCTCCGTGGTGCCCAGCAACAGGACAAGAGGCAATGGGCACAAACTGAACCTCAGGAAGTTCCATCTGAACATGAGGAAAAGCTTCTTGACTGTGAGGGTGACAGAGCACTGGAGCAGGTTGCCCGGAGAGGTTGTGGAGTCTCCTTCTCTGGAGATATTTAAAACTCGCCTGGACGTGATCCTGGGCAACGTGCTCTAGATGCCCATGTTTGAGCAGGGGGGTTGGACTAGATGATTTCCAGAGGTCCCTTTCCAGTCTTGGCCATTCTGTGATTCTGTGACCTAAATATTTTTAGTTCAGTATTGGCTGATGCTTTGGCTGTAATTGCACTAGTGTGCTGCTGGAGAACAAAAATGAGGGCCCTGCCATCACAAACCACCCTTTCCCATCAGGAGGAGGAACACAGCAGCAGCTGAGAAATTCATCTATGCCGGAGAGCTGGTGTGGAGAACCCAAAGATTATGATGCAAATTAGAAGATATGCCCTGCATGCTATGTGTATTTCCATTCTAGCATAGCCTTTCATCAGAACTGAGCATAGGTATTATAGGGTTAGCTATGCAATGAGATGCAGTTGTCTCCAGATCTCCAGATTTGCGGGGTTTTGTGTTTGTGCCTTGGCAGATGGTTTATGGTAGATAGTTAGGTTTATGGTTTATGGTTTATGGTTTATGGTTTATGGTTTATGGTAGTTAGTTAGGACAGTTGTCCTGTGGGAGAGTTTGTTAGTGCAAGAGCTGGTTCCCTGTGGTACAAGATGGGGGTCACATTAAGAAAAGGATCTAGGCAAGCATTGAAGGGGCTAGGTATAGAGGACACATGTTCATCCCTCCCCCATTCCTAATTTCACTAGATACCTAAGAATAGCCAAATTGAGAGTCAGGAGAGCAAGAACAGGTAGGACAGGTCTGCTGTGCCTGTGGCTTTTTCATGTGCCTGCACCCAGGAGAATGAGAGGTATTGCATGCCCCTCCATCATAAGCCCCTGCTAATGATTCCTTCTGCCCGGAGGACATGGTCGGGATCGATGGAGGGTCAGCCATTAGACATACATTTCCCAATGCCCAGCATAGCACATGGGGTCAGGGAGCTAATCATCACTCCTATCTTGCCTGCCTCGCTGCGGTGTCCAGCCTAGGGCAATTGGAGGTGCATTAAAGATTAAACAAGAGGTGGGGGGTCTAGTGAGTGTGCTGGAGTAATTCCAGGGTGGGTGGGCAGTGGTTGGCCCAAGCAAGTGGATTTCTGCTGCAGCGGCCCATACCTTAGATCTTTCAGCCAAACAAACCAGCGGCTTCTCTGTTGAGACAAAAAATGCCTCCAGCTAAAATTCCACTATCTGACCTCAGAAGGGCTCCAGCTGCTTCTGCCACCAACATAGCAGCTAGAAGAAGAGTTTTAAAGAGATTGGCCATGGCGAAACAGAAATCCAGTCTTTCAGAGGGCCTGGCAAGACAGGGCCTTCCTGTTCCTAGCTCCCCTCTTTCAGCAGAAACACAGACACAGCATGGGTGCAGCTTTGGCTAATCTCAGTCAACTTTTTGTTACATGCCAGCACTATGACATGATTATTTACTGAAGGATCTGTTTACCTCTTCTTTGCTGGGAGGAGTCAATATCTCATTCAACATCTTCATTCCTAATGCCTCCAACCTCTAAAATCAGTTCATTGCACCTCCTGTTCCTTCTGAAGTAAAAACATTTTCATGGAAATAGGAAAATACCTCACATCTGGGATGTGCTTAGTGGCACAGTGGCTTGTCCCATGTCTCTGAATACACTGGTGTCAGTCTCTCAGGTGATTTAGGCAGGATGTTCACACACCCTTCTTCTTTGCAGAGTTAATCAGTGCTGCACTAACGTGTCTATTTTGACTTCAGTGGTCATGCCAGTCATTCATATCTAGCTTGGGTAACTATGAATTATCACAAGTACCTTTGCCTTCAGAGACTGTAAAGCTTGATTTTAAAAAGCTCTGGCACTGAGTGAAATAGGAAAGCAGTACATCTGACACTTATCAATACCATTTGGAACTGTGTGGGCTCAGGAAGCAGTGCTGGCTGGCTATCATCGTGCAGACCCTACTCTTTGGTTCCCCAAAACCACAGCTCAAATTCACAATCATCATTGTAGAATTAGCAAAAGAAGAGCAGGGGAAGTGATTCATGCAGAATAATGTGCTGAATCAGAGGCACAGCCATGAGGAAAATGCAGGACTCCCCTTTCCCTCTGATAAACATTAAAAACTGTCCACTTCAGGGATACTGAGTTTCAAGGCTTACCATCCAGTCAAAGGTCTTTCCTACAAAATCCTGACACAGCAGGGGCTCTTTGCCAGAGCTTCCTCAATTAGCAGTTCAATGCCCTCACCTGAGCTAGCTACTCTATTGTCAGTAGACCCCTCAAGGGATGACTGCTTTCTAAAATGGGCCAAATGAATTGCCCTGAGCCTCTTTTCTTCATTGACTATAAACAAAGCCTAAGGACTTGGACTTGACATCTAACAGTTCAGTTCGGGAAATGGTATGAATTGTCTTTGTGGTCTCAGGCCCTGGATACTCACCTGCATGCTCCACTTGCTGGCTGGGGTAAGGTTTTCAATTGCATTAGATTATATGAACTGAAACAAATTTTAGCCATGTGGATCACCTAGGCTTGCTTCTGATCATGGCACTTCATTCTTTTTGGCCAGACTCTGCTGTAAAGCTTCCTCACAGCAGACTTTTGTCCAGGTTTGCTATTGACAGAAGAGCAATTTAGCATGTGGGCTGCAGTTGCTGTTCTTATGAACTGAGCATTATGTATTTCATGTGATACATAGGAAGTGTTATTCATTTACTGGAACTATGCTTTTATCAAATCAGTTTCCTATTGCATTTCACCCTTCATTGCACTGGCAGTTCATTCTTTTAACAAGGCTGTTTCTATTCTTGAAAGTTTATTCAAGAGGTCTCATAATTTTACCATGAAATATAGCACATTTCCTTTTCTTTTTAGAAATCTGTTCCAAACATCCTTAAATTCTGGAGAGCTTGGAGCAACAGTGGATTAACTTATCATGAGGTTAAAAGATAGTAAACAGGACTTCACTAGAATAGTCCCTAATTTCTCTTTGAGATGAATCTGTTTTTCTTACTTTTATTTTTAAACGCTTTTACCTGTTAGATTTTGTTTTCTGTTTCCTATTTTAGCCTTTGTTTCCCCAGTTCCCCCAACAGATCACCCTTTCCCCAATCCTAACTTGCACTGGACGTTAGCTCCTGAGTCTCTTTGTAAAATTCTGCTTAAACCTCATAAGAGAGATTCAGACAGTACTGAACAAACTGTGCAATGCCCATTTTGAGGTCTTAGGTCAAGCACAATCCCAAATACAGGAAATGTGAGGAGCGGGCTGCCTACAAAGCAAGATAAGTATAAGAGTAACTAACCAGGCAACAGACAATGTTAGAGCAAAGAGGTGAGGATTAATTCTACCTCTTTTAAGGAAATGGCGTAGACAGGTCATGGGGAGATTGCTGAATCGATAGACAGTCAGAAAAGGAATCAGTGACTGGAGTCAAAAGCCAAGGATCAAACCGTAAATTATTTTACAGCTTCCAGTAGCTCATTGTGAATTGGTAACAGTAATGCCCCTGCTGCAAGTGTTTGTTCATCAAGCATGGAGGCAAAGTTGCAGGAAGGGCAAATTTGGCCCAGGTACTAGTGAGCCCTCTGTACCTCTGCTGGCTTGAGGCCCTGAGCAGGCCTCTTAGCGCATCTGCAGTGAGAGCACATCTGGGGCCTGGCTATTTTGTAGGGGCTTTTATGACTGCTTTTGAGATTCTCAGCTCTCTCCTCCCAATCATTTACAGATTGTAATTTGTTCCAGGCTTTTTGGTTAATTAAAAAAAAGATCTCTTCGAACAGTCAGTGGTCTGGGTGGTGGAGTCAGCTGTGTGGGCAAGAACTTAGCATGGGAGGTTTCAAGACAGGGAGGTTAGGTATATTTTCATCGAGTAAGAACGGATGAATGGGTGTTTCTTTGTTTGTTTTAAACTTAAAGATAGATGATGGACCAACTTGGCGGAGAGCAGCACATGGAAGATGGTGTGGGTGGACTTCAATTCTGGCAGCCAAGCCTTACCTAGTAAATATATCCTGTGGATCTTAATCTATGTATTTCTTGCAGTTCTTCTTCACCTGTGTCTTCCCAGACCTCCTAAACAGTGCATCAGATTAACAGAAAGGGTGGGGGGGAAGGAGAGATGCCTCTGAATCCACAGGTGAAAACTACATTTGGAATAAAAACCTGGTTTACTAATACTAATAGTATTGACACCTGGGAGACACCTCTAGCTACAGGCCTCCAACTAGATTCTGTGCCACTGACCACAACCCTCTGAGCCCTGCCATCCAGCCAGTTCTCTAACCCGCACTTCCTGAGTTTACCTACGAGGAGGTGATGGGAGACAGTGTCAAAAGCCTTGCTGAAGTCCAGGGAGACAACATCCACTGCTCTTGCCTTATCTATTCAGCCAGTCATCCCATCATAGAAGGCTAGCAGGTTGGTCAAGCCTGATTTCCCTTTGGTGAATCCATGCTGACTACTCCGGATGCCCTTCTTGTCCTCCACGTGCTTAGTGAGGACCTCCAGGAGGAGCTGTTCCATCACCTTTCCAGGGCTGGAGGTGAGGCTGACAGGCCTGTAGTTTCCTGGCTCCTCCTTCTGGCCGTTTCTGAAGACTGGAGTGACATTGGCTTTCTTCCAGTCCTCAGGCACCTCTCCTGTTCCCCAGGACCTTTCCAAGATGATGGAGAGTGGCCTAGTGATAACATCCGCCAGCTCCCTCAGCACTCGGGGGTGCATCCCACCGGGGCCCATGGATTTGTAGATGCTAGGTTTGCCCAAATGATCTCTAACCCGATCCTCCTCAACCAAGGGAGAGTCTTCCTTTCTCCAGGCTCTCTCTCTTGTCCCCAGGGTCTGGAATTCCCCAGGACTGGCCTTAGCAGTGAAGGCTGAAGCAAAGGCAGCATTCAGCAACTCTGCCTTCTCTAGCGCCTTCGTTACCAGGGCACCCGCCCCATTCAGCAGCAGGCCCACGTTTTCCCTAGTCTTCCTTTTGCTACTGATGTATTTGAAGCAGCCCTTCTTGTTGTCCTTGACATCCCTTGCCAGATTTAATTCCAAATGGGCCTTGGCCTTCCTTCTTGCATCCCTGCACACTCTGACAACGTCCCTCTATTCCTCCCAAGTGGCCAGGGAGTTCCTTGCTCATCCATGCAGGTCTCCTGCCCGCTTTGCTGGACTTCTTACTCAGGGGGATGCACTGATCTTGAGCCTGGAAGAGGTGATCCTTGAATATTAACCAGCTTTCTTGGACCCCTCTTCCTTCCAGGGCCCTGCCCCAGGAGATTCCCCTAAGTAGGTCCCTCAAGAGGCCTAAGTTAGCTCTCCTGAAGTCCAGGGTTGCAGTCCTATTCATTGCCCTGCTCCCTCCTCGTAGGATCCTGAACTCCACCATCTCATGGTCACTGCAGCCAAGGCTGCCCCCAACCTTCACATCTCCAACTAGACCCTCTCTGTTTGTTAGTACAAGGTCTAGCAGCGCACCTCTCCTTGTTGGCATCTCCACCACCTGGGTCAAGAAATTATCATCAATCCTCTGCAGGAACCTCCTGGACTGTTTGTGTCTAGCTGTGCTGTCTTCCCAGCAGATGTCAGGGTGGTTGAAGTCCCCCCAGGAGAACCAGGGCCTGTGATCGTGAGGCTACTTCCAACTGTCTGTAGAAGGCCTCATCAACAACTTCCTCTTCCTGATCAGGTGGCCTGTAGTAAACCTCCACAACAGTGTCCAGTCACCCCAGACCTTTTTGGTCTCATGCTTTAGAATCTGCATCTTTCTTCTCTTTGATTTGTTTGATATTTAAACAATCAAATTCATCACTTAGGATTAGCAATGCAGGTTGGGTAGTTACCTTACCAGTCACAACTTTTTAAGTGACTATGTGACAAGCTGTATCTCCTCGAGGATTGCCTTACAGAATCCCAAAAAGACAACGGGGTTGACCCTGCAGCCAAGCCAGACTGGCTAGAGTTAGACTTTCAAGGGACACAAGGGTAGAAAATTGTATCCCATTCATAGGCTGAGTGTCCCATCTGCCCTGGGGAGAGGGCTGCTCCCAAGGTGGTCTTCTCTTTCAATCTAAATCTCTTCAGTCACTCTGGAGGTTGAGCTTTCTGAAGGCTTAAATGAATTCTTATTGACAATGTTGGAAAAACTCAATGAGGGTGGAAGATAGCCCAGCAACAAGTGCTCCTAACTTGCTTACCCTTCCCAAGCGCCAGGATGCTCATAGGTGAAATTAACTGAACAGCACAGAGGTAGCCTGAGACAAGACCACTTCTTCACCTGCAATTCAGACTCATACTCTAAGACTTCTCCAGAGATGTGCATGCCTTACTAATGTTAATGGGAATTAAAATTTGTGTTAAGGTAACGTCTGGAGGCCTCATCTCAGCGTGGGCATCTTTGTACTGTGCTGCTGCAGGGGGGGTCCTGCATGTGCTCACAAATATGTCAACAATGGAGCTAGAAAGATGACATTGGACTCCTGAGTCACAGGCCAGAGGTCTCCCGTGCCACAGAGGATAGGATGGTCATGTTGCATGTCCCCCTGAAAACCTTTCCTTGGATGCCAGGGGCTGAGAGTTGGGGAGGGCATGGGTTTATCTCTGCAAAAACAACCTGATGTGACATGCTTCTATCTCTCCTGCAGAAATCTCATTTGACCTTGCGCTATGAGCCACAGACTAACCCTCCTGTTCAAACCTGACCCTGCTCTTGCCACACCCTGAGCACGAGGAAATGTGAAACATAACACTGGCAGCTCTGGTGCCTGATGTGTGTCACCCTTCCCCTTCAGCAATTCTCCCATCCTTTCCAGAGCCAGGGTGGGAGAAGAGCCCTCTGTCCTCCAGAACACCTGCACAAGCTGTGGCTCTCGGAGCCTCCGGGCACGCAAGGCAAGCCAGAGAGCAGTTCAGCACAGAGGAGGGGGAAATATGTTTAAGGACATTTTTAAATAAAAATCTACTGGTTTCAGGTGACCTCAGGGTGTTTATGGATAGCGGGGAGGGGATCATTTTCCCCCTCTCCCAAGGTAGTGACATAACAGTCACAACTTGGAGCTGAGGAAGCTGCTAATCTTTATTTCTCTGTCCTCCATGCTGCTGGACTTATCCAGGCAAACAGGCAAGAGTCTGCTGTCAAACATGGTTGGGAAAGGGTTTCCTGTCTCATTTTCCCTTGTCTTCTGGCTTCTGCTCTCCCTGTGGGTCTCCTCTGCCCATAACCGGGTGATGCTCCAGTTTTTTTAATCATAGTCTTGCTGCTCTTTTTCCTTTCCTTCCTTTCTTCCTCTCCGTCTTTAGACCTGCTGAATTCAGGGAGGGGTAAAAGGATTAAACACTGGGAGAACTTGTCCCTGAATTGAAAAAGAGGGAGTGAAATCAAAACAAGCCTTGATTTTGAACTGTCACTGGGTTACACAAAAGGGATAGGTACCTTTTTACACCCCCCCCCCCCCAGCTCTCAGAGGCCAGGTGACTTTCTGATGGGAATTGAAGTGACTGTACAAGTGCTTGAACTTACATCCTGCTAACAGCTCTTCACAAGACATGTACAAGTCTCACTATCTGGAGAGCAGTGCCCTGCAGGCAAGCACAAACCAAAGTTGTAGCCCCAAAGGGAGCTAGGGGACCAACAACTGCTCTCCCTAAACTCATATAATATCTCTTTCTCTGCATGGTTGAGCAGCCTTCTTGCAAGGTATGGCTGGATTTGGCCCTGCTTACCCTGCTAACCCCAGCCATGCCTACATGCTCCCAAGGTATTTTTGAACTGGAGCTTGCCTGGGGCACTGCAATGCTATGAATAACTTTCCTACTAAAAGCAAGAGGGGATGGGGAAATGGAAGAGGCAGGTGGGTTTTGGCCAGAGCAGCACAAAGAAGGAAGGATAAAGAATTTGGGTTGAATAAGGGATGGGGGAGGGAACAGAAACTGAAGAAAAAGCAAAGTATGGCTAGAGACGTTGGAGGAAAGCCAGCAAATCAGGTCGGATGGCAGTCAAGAAGAAGGTGGTATGGAGGCAGCTACATGGGTTTGTATCTCTACAAGAAGATCAGGCCAGCTGAGCACCACAGGAGAGCCCTTCCAAGGGCAAACAGATGACTCAAAAGAATAGTTGATTTAGTAGGTAAGTGCTGAATCCATGAAGACCTCCTCTAGGGAACATTTCAGTAGCATACAGTGTTGTCTTGATCAGCTTCTGCATCCTGCCCATACACAGAATCGTGTCATCAAACTTTTCAGGATCAGAGACCTGCAAAACTCCTAAGGACAAACACCTGAAGCAGTGTGCATAGCTGGAAGTGTGGAAGTGATGGAGATGGGGAGGGAAATGCAGCAAAAGTAGTTTTGCACAGGCATCTGCAATGTTTCTACCTAAGCAGGGTCTATTGAGGTGCAAAGCAGCTGAAATGTGAGAACACACATGCCTCTACAGATGGCATTGCACCTGACACTAAAGCTAGTCTTCTAGCTAGAAACATGATGTGCTGGGATTGTGATCTAAGATCAATTCCCAGCTGCTCGTTGTGATCTAGGAAAGTACTTCGCAGCATTTAAAAAAAGATACTGAAATATAAGTGCTCTGCTGTGCATTCAATTAAAAGCATCCTTTTAGGTAGTACATCTCAGTTCCTCAAGGTATCTAAAATAAGGCTAGCATCACAGCAGTTTTAACATACCAGTTGGAAGGGACCTTTCCTAGGTTATCTTGGGACTTATTTTCTGCATCCAGAATGTTTCACTAACAGTTATTGACAGTACCATCAATGGCCAATAGTCCCAAGGCATCAGCATCTGTAGACCTGATATGCTACTCACAGATACAAAAAGTAGAAGAATCTCCAAAGTGCTTTGGAAAGCATTTGTGACACTGGATTAAAAATCAACAGAGAGAAATGTAAGTTCAGGGAAAAAATATGCACCTAGCTAGGAGTACCAGTAGGTACAGAGAATTATTGACATGCATCTACCTACAGACAAAAAGGAATACAAAGTTTTCAGAAATGTATACTTTACTGGGTATTTCTACCCAATTTGGCTACCAAAATTCCTCATCTAAGGACCTTAATATATCAAATGAATAACATGGGATGCTGATAGGAATGGGTAGTTTAGCTAGGAGGTGACAAAGATGACACCGTCCAACACTGTCAGCTAAGGTTTCTAATCAAAGCCCTGGGACAGCATGAGTGTATGCAATTAAGAGAGTATTGCTAGGTCCAGAAAATCCTACAAAATATATGTTTTACATTTCAAAACAAGTCTTGGCAGAAACTTTTTACAAAGTCTTTGAGACAATTGCAAAAGAAAGATATTAGCAAGCATATCCCAGGTTGCAGAAGCTATTCTCCCAGGCACAGTTATATGATTTACAACTAACATAATCTTGGAAAGACCTGGCAGTAATCCACAATGGCTGGGGTTATTTTGCCCTAAATTTAGTCAATATATATTGTCTCCCTTGGGAGATGCCTGTTTCTTTCTCTTGACTGACTGCCCTGTGACTTGCTCGTATTTACAGCTCAAGCTTTCAAGTGTCTAAGGTTAAGTTGGAAATCTGAGCAAGACTGAGATAGAGTGAAAACTAACATCTGAAGCATGTACATATGTCCACAAATGCATCTCGGTCCTGGGCAGGATGTGATTTGCCATTAAAGAAACCAGAGCACAAAAGGAAGCTTTGCAAAAGTACTACAAGTCAGTAAGGTTTTCTAGATGAGACAGGCAGGTCTCCAGCTAAGTGTCACCTCTTTTACCCCTACATCACAGCATGAATGCTGGCAATGAAGACGCTATAGGATCAAGTGATATTTCAGTAACCAGGATGATACTGTGAGCACAGCAAAGTCATGCCAAGGACACATAACTCATACTTTATGGCTGTCATTGGAGGGAATGTTTGATTTGAGCAATTGTTTAGATGCAGTTGTGGATGAAAAGGAAAAATTACTTGGCTGGGCATTGCCAGAGACATACTCATTGCTGGTAATATCCTTGACACAAAACAGGAAAATTATTTGTTTATTGGTGCTGTTTATTAATTGCTTGCTCTGAACTGCTTCATCTCCCAAAGTGCTGGGTCATTGACCATCCATAATGCCACCTAGGGAAGCAATCTGGCCTAGCAGAGAGCAATCTGTCAGGAAAAGTATGTCCTGCATTTTCTATATCTCGGATGACTTGCAAGCTACCTTGTACTATTTGTGGCTGAGACACCTGCTACTCTCTTCATTACTGAGAGTAGTTCCTTCAAAGAGCTTGCTGGAGGTCTTGGTTACCGGGGAGAGAGATGATGGGCTGGCCGAGAGCTACAACAGCACATCTGCCGCAAACCTAGCACATCTCCAAATGACCCAGGAGGCCTGCTTGGCCCTGATGGTCCAGTGTTTCTCCGTCCAGTAAGACGGAGGATTTTCAGCATGGCTGCACAAATAAGCAGGCATCCTACTTGCCTCATTTGCCAGAAGCTCTTTCCCATGACATTTTAATCCCCACTGCAACAGGAACAGGCAGCACAAGGAGGTTTCACTGCACCCACTCAGCACAGAGAATGCACAACCCCTCCGCCCTGTGTACTTTCAATAGAACTGAGAAAACAAATACTTCAAATTACAATTAGCCCAGATAACGGGACAACAGGAATGGATGAACCCAGGAAAACTACCTGGCTTGCTAAGGGCTTGGCTTGACCTTGTGTGACCAGGCTCTGTGCTGTCTGGCACTGCTAAGGAAGGATGGTATATCTCGCCATATTCTGCCACCCAATTCTCCACCAGTGCTGCTTTCTTCTCGGACAATTTCCTATCGCAGCAAGATATGAGGTTTGCATTTAGTCCCTGGCTCTGGACCCAGCAGACCCACTACCTTTTGGTGCCAGGAAAATGCTGACAGGCAAAAAATATGCTATTAGGATATGCTCAGGGCCAAGTTTTGGGACAGATCCAGGCTGCAGATGACTTAAAACTACACAAGGCCAAAGCCTGCCTCTCCTCATCATCTCTTCTTCATCTGTCTGAGAGCTGATTCCTTGCTTTCTCTGTGCAGTGCTGCTGAGCATCCAAGAAAAGTGTGGTAGCCTCTCCTGTTTCATATGATAATAGAGGCAAGCTAGGAAGGAGCTCATACCACATCCTGGCACAGACTGCTCAGAACATTGCCAGGTCAGCACTTTTCATCTGCTGAGAAGGTTAAGTAGGTACCACTGCCTCACTGGATAAGGGGAAGTGCTAGCTGGGGACAAATGGGGATGCAGCACAAGTGTCCCCATGAAGCCACAAGAAAGGCTAAGAGAAGCATCTCCCCAAGAAGTCATACCTTACTTTTCTAGGAAGAAGCCAAAGAGGCTACTATATGACAGCTGTGTAGCTCTCCATAAACTTCTAGGGATGGGGCTTACCCCGTTTCAGTAGTGCTGTTTTGCTTGGGCCATTGCTGTGAAAACCAGGCTGGCCCAAGCCCTCCTGCATGCTGGTGCTTATGACAGATAGACATTCCCAACACTAGGCTAGTGTCAGATCTGCTCCCCTTATCTCATCCAGTCCCCAAGAAAATGCCACCAGCCTTGTGAAGTTTGTCCACAGAGAGGTATCGCTTGTTTTATGCTTCCTGAGAAGCAGATTTTTGCATGGACTGTGCTAGAAGTGGAAGCCATTCTGGTATGCAGACAAGCTATGCCTGTGGCAGACCTCAGGAGATACCAGGGACTGCCAGATAAGTAGGTTAGGGCAGAGGCTTGGGAGAGGACCCATGAATGTCTTGCATTATTTACCCTCCCCAATGAACTGGCAAACTTTAACCTAGAGGGACCCAGTTACTCTGAACTGTGTTTCTGGCATATTCACCTCAGTAGCTTCTGAGGAGCAAGACAGCTCTGTGTGGAGCTTTTGGAACTGGGCAACAACTGTGCTCATCTTTAACAGGCCAGTGTTGAAGCCCGGAAGTGATGTGGAGGAGCTAAAGAGAGAGCTAGTGACAGGGAGGAGGGATGGGGCAACAAGATCCATGTGTTACTGGTAGTGGCCAGTAATCAAATGCAAACCACAGTGTGAGGTAGCTCTGCTGTAGCCCACAATTGGCAGCTCTGGGCCGTGCTGGGGCCTGGGCAGTTGCACGCATTGGCTGTGGACTGTGTTGAGCCTTGATCACAACAGCTGACCACACTTCCTATATGGCTTAGCTTGGCAAGTGCATCAGACACAAGCCATGGCCAAGATCTTCTGCGGTCACTGTTGAGCAACACAGTGGTATGAGGTGCCCCCTTGCCGTGGTGGCCTGCTGCCAGACCAAGGTCTGGGGGGAGCTATTTGGGATCACCCCTCTCAGCCGTTGGTCAGGCCTGTCAGAGCCAGCAGCTTCCATCTGCCTAAACTGAAGGACAAGAGGAGGCCCTAGTCTGGTATAATCACTGCAGCGCAAAACAGGCTCTGACAGTAGCTCTGCATGTCATGCTTGCCTGCAAAGGCTGAACTGGCATTCCTCAACGGCCCATGGGCTTCCCTCAGACAAGCCGCCTTGTCTACCCAAGGAAAGAGTCTGGGGAGGACAGGGCATGCACAGTCTTTCAGACAGACCACATTTTGTACCAGTGAGATCTGTCCAGTTTCCCAGTTCCACAAACAGCCCCATCCAAATAGCTGACAGAGGAGCACCAGCAGCATCAGGGTAGAACCGAGCAATGAGGCACATGAACTCCTCCAGTCTGTTTTGCTGCTGCAAGAAATAAGCCTGACATGCTTTTGATGACATTCAGCTCACTAGCATCATATATCTTGAGCAGAAACACGCCCATCCGAGCTCAGCCAGCCTGGGCATCCCTTACTGTTGGATGGGCAGAAATGGATGTTTCTGGAGCAGAGTTTGGCTCCTATTAAAGTTATCTTCTGGGGAGGCTGCGCACAAAGGAGAACAGAAGGAATAATGCTGATGTGCCAGTGGAAGAATAGAGTTATTCGATGTTATAATTGTTATATGTTATGTAAGTGAGGCACGTGTGTCTTTGCCGACAGGTTGGCCAGCCTGGTAAGGAGGGCTTTAAACTAGGCAAGATGGGGGAAGGGGAGATTTACAGAGACAGGATAGTCTGTAAAATGCCACTCAAGTCAGGATGTCTCCAGTGGGTGCACGCTGCCAGGGGAGTCAGCATGGAACATGGCTATGGAGGATCCTCTTGCACCTCTCCTGAGAAACCTACATGCTTCCTTTCTCCCATCCACAAATCCATGGGGCCCGGTGGGATGCACCCCCGAGTGCTGAGGGAGCTGAGGGAGCTGGCGGATGTTATCACTAGGCGACTCCCCATCATCTTGGAAAGGTCCTGGGGAACAGGAGAGGTGCCTGAGGACTGGAAGAAAGCCAATGTCACTCCAGTCTTCAGAAACGGCCAGAAGGAGGAGCCAGGAAACTACAGTCCAGGAAGGTGATCCGGAGTAGTCAGCATGGATTCACCAAAGGGAAATCAGGCTTGACCAACCTGCTAGCCTTCTATGATGGGATGACTGGCTGAATAGATAAGGCAAGAGCAGTGGATGTTGTCTACCCGGACTTCAGCAAGGCTTTTGACACTGTCTCCCATCACCTCCTCCTAGGTAAACTCAGGAAGCGTGGGCTGGATGAGTGGCCAGTGAGGTGGCTTGAGAACCGGCTGGATGGCAGGGCTCAGAGGGTTGTGGTCAGTGGCACAGAGTCTAGTTGGAGGCCTGTAGCTAGCAGTGTCCCCCAGGGGTCAGTCCTGGGTCCAGTCTTGTTCAACTTATTCATCAATGACCTGGAGGAAGGGACAGAGTGCACCCTCAGCAAGTTTGCTGGGGATAGGAAACTGGGGGCACACCAGAAGACTGTGCTGCCATTCAGAGGGACCTGGACAGGCTGGAGAGTTGGGCGGAGAGGAACCTCCTGAAGTTCAACAGAGGCAAGTGCAGGGTCCCGCCCCTGGGGAGGAATAACCCCATGCAGCAGGACAGACCTGGGGCTGACCTGCTGGAAAGCAGCTCTGCCGAGAAGGACCTGGGAGTGCTGGTGGACAACAAGTTAAGCATGAGCCAGCAATGTGCCCTTGTGGCCTGGAGGGCCAATGGTATCCGGGGGTGCATGAGGAAGAGTGTTGCCAGCAGGTGGAGGGAGGTGATCCTGCCCTCTCCTCAGCCCTGGGGAGGCCTCACCTGGAGTCCTGTGTCCACTTCTGGGCTCCCCGGGACAAGAGAGACATGGCACTACTGGAGAGCAGGTCCAGCGGAGGGCTACAAACATGATGAGGGGACTGGAGCCTCTCTCCTCTGAGAGAGCTGGGCCTGTTGAGCCTGCAGAAGAGAAGACTGAGAGGGGATCTCATCAACGTCTACAAGTATCTGAAGGGAGGGTGTCGAGAGGATGGGGCCAGCCTCTTCTCCGTGGTGCCCAGCAACAGGACAAGAGGCAATGGGCACAAACTGAACCTCAGGAAGTTCCATCTGAACATGAGGAAAAGCTTCTTGACTGTGAGGGTGACAGAGCACTGGAGCAGGTTGCCCGGAGAGGTTGTGGAGTCTCCTTCTCTGGAGATATTTAAAACTCGCCTGGACATGATCCTGGGCAACGTGCTCTAGATGCCCATGTTTGAGCAGGGGGGTTGGACTAGATGATCTCCAGAGGTCCCTTTCCAGCCTTGGCCATTCTGTGATTCTGTTATTCCCAATGATGTTCCTTGAAAGGCAAAAATGTACATTTTCAGAAAACAACTGGTGTTTATTGACAGACAGGAACACAAACAGAGTGGACACTAGTGCAATACCAGACAACAGTCAGCTACACAAATATGCCTGTTATAATCAAATGGCAGTCAGTTATGGATTATATAAATTTAGGAGAAGGTACAAGCAGGACCGTAATGCAATTTAAAACCCACAGCACCATTTTCTTTCTAGAAGATATGTAAGAAATATAAATAACATCCATACATCCTATCAGAAAAGTTGTACATCTTGAGGTAGACAAATATTTTGTTTCCCTTAAAGCACAGCCTTTTTTTTTTCAAATGACCCCATTGTACTCTTTCAAATTGGCCTGCTAGTCTTATATCCAATGTTTGAGGATGTACAAATGGCCAATGCATGAGCAGGGTTTGTTACCTTGCCCTGTTCATTAGTATCTACTGGCTTGCATGGCCCTTTCTGTTCATCTAATAAAGCACCCCTGACCCCCGCATTGCATCACCCTTCCATAACAGCAATCATATAGGAAGGCATGGATCCCTGGTTAAGCCTCAAGAAATTACAGGTGTCTAATCATTTGTTGGCATTCTCCACATACGTGATTTCTTCCCAAGCAAGGGCAGCTCTTCCCTTGAGGTTGGTGGGCATCCATCCACACCAGAAATTTATAATCCTCACTAAAACCTTTCTGAATGTTATTTCCCTCCTGCAGTAAGTGTGTTGGGCAAAGTACCACCAAACCCAGCACCACAACACAACAGGAGAGGCAGGAGAGGCACTATAAAGTGAAATAAAAAGTACACACTGACAGAGCTAGTATCTTGTGTCTGCACAGTGGCCACCATTGTGTATAGTGAGGATCCCTCCCAGCTAAAAGTATTAGAGCTACCATTTTTCTCAGTTTACATGGATCTAAGATGTAAGTATTCTTCCTCAATCAAAAGACTATACAGAAAAGCATGTGCACCTCAGAATCTTACTGTCAGTTGCCACACTCAGGCACATCTGCACTTGGGGAAGAATTGTTTTATAACCAGGGCATAGGCTTTCACCTTTGCTGCCAAAAGATTTGCATGCAGAGACTTGTGTGCAACACCCTTGAATCTCCATCATTCCAGTTAATTCTTGCACCTATAACCAAAGAGGTGGCACATCCCCTGGATTTGTAGTAGATCATAAGTTGTGCAGCATAATTAAAAGCTCACACATAGATCAAATGGAGGCCCAGGTCTTCACATCCCAGATCCCCAGGAGGTAGCAGAAGAGCTTTGCTGATTGTTTTTGCTTGCTTTTGATTCTTGAAGAAAATACATTTCAAGCCTGGGCTTACTGAATGCTGACCAAATCCAAGTTTTGCTTCCTGGTCACACAAAGGCTCCTTGTGCTGATAGCTGAAGTAAAGCCTATTGCTGAATGTCAGCCCAGTTTGCTTCATGTCTGGGCAATAAAACAGCCTTGGATAACTGAATGAGAAACAAGGAAAAACAAGCTAGCTGCCTCAAGCAAGCTCCATCACTCCTTCATCTGTAGTACTATTTCTAAAACTCCTAGTATTCAAGAATGCCAGAAGGATTGCCTCAAACATTGCCTCAAACTCAGCACATTCTCAAGTCCTTTCCCCAGCCCTCACATGAAGCATTTTCAAGGTTTTTTTTTTTTTTTTCCATCAGTTTTCACTCTCTTTGTTTCCAGGCTGAGAGAGGCTGTCTATTCTGGCTGGCAGGGGTTGAGCAGAAAGCCTTGGCCTTCCTCTGTGAAAGGGAGGAGCTGAAATTGCATTTGAGTTGATCTTGCAGAGCAAAGCCAGAGGAGATTAGACTTCCTTATCCAGACTTCTTGACTTAACAGTTAGCCAAACTTTACTTCAGCCAAATGCCAAACCTCCGTATTCCACCAAGTCCAAACTTACCTCAAGGATACTGGAGAAGAAACTATCCCCTCCCCAGATCTTCTCCATGTTCACCATTCCTCAAACAGCTGCTGAGCAATGCAATGCAAAGAGCTGCAGATGTGACAGTCCCTTTTGCTATATTAGAAATTTTCCTATGAAGGATCTTTTTGTCCTGTATGTATTCAACATTTCCTGTGGTGCCAGGACTTCCAGGCACAACCTTACCTTTCCATTCACTTTATTTACATTATTTTTCAACTTTAATAATACAATGTTCTTATGAGATCCCCATGGCACTGGGCTAGCCCAACACTGAAGACAAAGGGCATTTCTACCTTACAGTCACTGGCAGCAAGACTGGACAAAAACATGGTATTGCATAGACATAACCAGTTACAATAGGTCACAGCTCAAACAGTAACAGAGATCAGTGCTAAAAACCTCCATAGCCAGAGGTAATCCCTGCACATTTCACAGGAACCAGTGTTTTCATGAGTGACCTGAGACTTGGTGACACCACTTCAAAAGCATGAATGTCAGATGATATACACACACACAAAAACAAGCTCCTTTTCAAGTGCTCCAAGGCAGTATCTAATCCTGCCTTAAATGTGTCTTCTTTGCCTGAAAGGCAGCCAAAGGAGCAACTCAGTCCAAAATATCCACATTGAATGGGCTTGATCTAGCTGCCTAAATACAAGTTTCTAGTGCCCTTTGAGATTCCCTTGCCACAGACCTGTCCTTCAGTTCTCACTGATGTCAGTGTTTTGGCTTCACAAGACACAGATAACCAATGTTGCAAGTTCTACTAGTCTGACTGTATTCCCCTCTGCCTAAATAATCATCTCAACATTATTTTGGTCTTGTTTTTGAGTCTGTTGTGCAAAACACCTAACATGCCTCTGAAATGCATTCACCTCTTGCTCGGAGCATTGCAGTATTTGGAGCCAGATAAAGGTCCTTACTAAAATAACACTTTTAGCTGTGTGAAAGCCAGGGTTTTCTTTGGGATGGGAGAACCAGTATAGACATTAGAAAAGTTCTTGACAGGAAAATGAAAGTTGCTAGTAGCATGTATTTCCTCTCACTCTCACTGCAGAGCAGGACAAGGTCATTGGAGAAGACTTGCCAACTATCTGTTCTTTTGTGTTTTCTCCTCTCCTTTTTACAAGAAGAGTACAGAAGAGTGAGTCCAGCAAGACAAAAAGCTTCACTTGGCCATGAGCGCACTCCGCAGGTAACTAGAGAGTACCCCAAGGACCCTACAAACACTGGCCAGGCTCCTGTCCAGCCTGTAGCCCAAGAGCCATCTCAGCCAAGCCCCAGCCTCTGCTCTGTTACTGGAGTAACTGAGTAGGGGAAAAAGTAGGTGTCCAGTATGTACGGGATGGCTTGTAGATCCTCTCCAACAGGGCCAAGCTGGCTTTGCAGGGCAGGAGTGCTTCAGGACTTCATAGACCTGCTCCCAGCTGTGGGAGCAGTTTGCAGCCTTATATTTCATAATGCCAGAGAAAAACACAGTGCTGCTACACTGAGTCTCACTGAGCACAAAACTCTTGAGAAAAGATGTAACATTCTATGTGACATAAACAGCCTGCTCTTTTAAGAAGTGAAATAGCAGGTCCATAATCACAGACTCACAGAATAGTTGGGGTTGGAAGGCACCTCTGGAGATCATCTGGTCCACCCTGCCCTGCTCAAGCAGGGTCAGCTAGAGCAGGTTGCCCAGGACCTTGTCTAGTTGGGTTCTGAATATCTCCAAGGATGGAGACTCCACAACCTCTCTGGTCAACCTGATCCAGTGTTCAACCACCCTCACAGTAAAGAACTGTTTTCTTGTGTTCAAGTGGAATTTCCTGTGGCAATAACCCCTCATTGGGATCCAGCTGTCAGCAAATGACACTGACCCAAGTAACCTTACTAGGGGATTAGAGCCATGATTTTTCTTCTCCAAACAACCTTGTGGCAAAGCTGGAGACAAAACTTACTAAGTAAATGAAAATTGATGTTCTGTCCCAAGCTCTTGCCTGCAGTGATGTTATGCAAGACCTGTTGTCTGATCTGCAAAATACTTGAATCTCAGTAGGCAATCATGTGCCTCCCTTAATTCATTTTATCAAAATTAGCCCAAAAAGGGAATAAAAAGGAACAAGCCCATCAAGAACACTTTCACCCAACTCAGAGAATCCTAGTTGCCCTCAAATTATGGGATCTGGGTATGCAGAAAGGATTGTGCAGGCCCAGATAATACCAGCCAGTGGAAGATCTAGAAGTGCAGTTTTGACAAGGATATAGAGATGTCTCTCTCACTTCCTTCCCAGAGAATGGGATCCAGCTGTGCTTCACCTCTTACCCACAAAGTCTCATTCCCTGTTTAAGTCAGAGTGTTCCATGCAATGGCATGGGATCTCCAAATACCCTCTCAGATGTTGGAAAACCCAGGAGGTCCAGCAGGCAGGTGGCTTGGGATCGATAGGGCAGAGCAGAGCTACTTCCTTTGTCCCTTCTCCTATGATGCCATTTCTTAACAATTTTAATGCATTGGGTTGCTTTTTCATTGTGTTCAATGCTGAGACTCGTGGGAAGATTTCAACTCTGAGAACATTAAAAGTAACATGTAAATAATGGTTTGCTCAATATTAATTTCTGGAGCATTTAGGAGGTAAAAAAAAAGTAAGGCCAATTAACCTAATTTGCAGTAATATATCTGTCATAAACACTTTAATTCAGTTCAGCTCAACTTGAGCCAGAACAAGGGATGAAAAGGAATAAGCCCATTAAGAGACCTGCAGATAGCCAAAGGGAAGGTGTTAGTGGCTTCTGAACAGGCAGTTAATGGCTAGATCTGCTCTGAGCAAGTTGTCTGCCACCCTTTTACGAAGCAGACATCAAAAGTAGCTGTGAAGAGCAAATGCGCAACAAGGTCAAGATAAAGAGAGTGTGAGACCATCACTGCAAAGTAAGTGCCAGAACCATATGGAAATGTACATACAAGCTGCCCTCACTTCAGGACATCCACACAGAAGAGCTGGAGCACATAGAGAAGATCTCACTGCTTGTGAGGAGAACTCGATCACATTGAAACCCTGCCCAATTCCAAGCATGCCACAGTCCATTCAAAAAAACCTAAACTCATGTCTTTATCCACTGTATTGCCAATGAATTTTGATTTGAGGTTGAGGATTTAAATATCCATTCTAGCACTAGCCAGTCCACATACATCAGCATTCTGCTTGCTGTTTTATAGTCATTACCAAGACTGAGAAAATACAGCAGCTTTGTTTTCTCAGGGGCTCACCAAAGCTGCCCTCACAGTACAAACAGGGAACCTCTAACTGCTAATGCAGGGTTAACCAGAAAGTGCCCTGGAGTGGGCAAATACACTGCCAAGCAGTGTAATACATCTCAAAACCCAGATAGGTTGTGCCACACACCTCTGCTTGTGCATGCTGGTCAGGTCAGGGACTGCCTCACAGCCATTCCCAAAAACTGCTCTTTAAGGCCTAGCCAAAGAAACAGAACAGGCTGTTTCTGCTGTGCTCAACTTACAGTCAACTACAAAGTCAGGGGATCACAACTCTGCAGTGGGCTGTGTTCTTTCCCCTAGATCACCTTCTCTCATGACAGATGTCTGCATTTCTTAGATATATCTAACTTGCCACCGCAGAGATTGTCACTCACAACTTGCAAATTTTTTAGATAGTCCAGTTACTGTGGTTCCTAAATCCCTTTCACAAATTTTTCCTAACATTAGTACAGGGCAGAACCTTGTGATGCAAGGCACATTGAGCACCAGGACACTGACTAGTACACATAAGAGAAAAGGCAATTAAAATTTTGATTAGGGGAAAAAAATGGATAATTAGCATCACCCTGGATCCACCACCATAAAATAGCTCCCCTGTGACATGGTATGGTACAAAGGGTAACTTCACAGACTTCAGCTGAGTTACCTGTGATCAACCGAGTGTAACTGGAGAATTCCAGTTGGACAGCAAGGTTAAAACATGTTTAGAATGCACGAGTCTAATGCCCAAAGTTTAGATCTGGGAGACAACAAAAGCTCCATTTGTTTGTCAAGCAATATTTCTGAAACACAAATCCTGCATCAAAATGTAACTACTCAGTAGTGTGTTTTGAGTTCAGAGCAGAGAGGATTGAACCATCTCTCAGAGAATAGCGTTTAAAAATCCCCAACTGCCAGAGTCACTTTGCCTTGGTGCGGGAACATGCCTGTCCTTGCCAAATCAGGATCCCGTCTAGATGGTTGTCTCCACAGTTCCTTTTTTTTTTCTTTCCTCTCCAGGACCAGGGCTCAAGCCCTCAGTATTCAGTGTTACCACTCCAAGACATTTACATAAGTGCAAGTGAGAGATGGAGGAGAGGGATATTCCTGCAGATGAGAGTGTAAGGTTTAACTCAAGAGAGATATTTTGACTGCTTCTGTGTTTTGCTGTCCCCATATTACACCCATTCCCGCTCCCTTCTTCCTGATCTATTACCTGACAAAAGCTATGGTTTTTCACCCCTCATACAGGGGCTCTCCCCAGGTTGGGGGCATCTCAACATTGTGATAATAGGAGCACTGGACACTGTGTTTCTTGCCTTTGCCTTTACCCCACAGCAGAGAATCATGTCCCTCTCTCCCTACTGCTTGCTTTCTACGACTGGTCCTGACCCACTAGCACTGACTTTACTGCTTGCAGCTATAGACCACCTCTTCCTGCATGCACTGTTGGCATTCAACATAGCAACACCACTGTACCTGACAGTGGCAAGAAAAGGTAACGAGCCGGCTCTGGGTGTTATAGCCTCGTCCACAGCACATGCTATCACAGCTGTCCTCCCGAGAGCAGGTCCTCCCAGCAGTTCCGAGGGAATATTTGCTGGGCCGGCAGAAACTGGGGGAGTCTTCCACATACACCAGGTCAGTGGAGCGGGGTGTAGCAGGATACTTGGGGGAATAGCTGTGTCTGTGGGGGCCAGCCAGCTCTGAGTGTCCCACTGCATCATTGCTGGAGCTGAAGACCTTGACAGCATCATCGTAGCGCAGCTTCAGCAGTCGGCCAACCTCGTGAAATGGCGAAAGCTGCTTCCAACACGTCCTGACAGCACATGAGCCAGAGACACCATGGCACTTGCACGTAGTTTTGAGACCATTCTTCACGGCCTGATGAGGAAGAGAAGTGGCAATCATTATCTGCCAGGACTGTGAGCATACTTCTGGATACAGCTAACACCTCAGATTCCAGGCAGCCCAGAAGTACTTCAGTTTTATTGGCATTGTTCCTGTTTTCCTGAGCAAAACTAAAAAACACAGAGGAGCAGCTACAGAGTTAGCTGGAGACCTGGAGAGCAGAAAGCCAAAACATGGACAAATGACTGAACATTGAGGCCAGCCAAATTCTTATTAAGCACATATTTAGAACAGCAGGAGTAGTTAACCATGAAATCATGCATCTCCAGCATGGTACATTCCCTTTCTTGATGTCTTCAAATCAAGATAGTGCTTCAATCACAAGAAATTAGGTTCAATAAATGGAAAACAGTGATAGGTCAATAGTCCGTAACATACAGGCCAAACTGTGTGATCTAATGGTCTTCCTGACTAAGTTTGTGATATGACTAATACCAGAGAACACAACAAATCACCAGCAGACCCTGAAGTGAAGTCAAGAGTGTCAACCCTCAATCTCTTTCACAGTTTGAACCAGCTCTGAAGCTCTAGCTGTACTCACAACTCACTGTGGCTGTGGTATAACCCATGGAACATTTTAGCCAGGGAGTTTTACAGCTGTTACTGTGCTGCATATTGTTGTTACTCAGCCTCTAACATCAGCAGAGGATGTAGACTGTTATTCTTCCACTCCAAACATGCAAATCCTCACACCAGAGTTCAGGAGACTTTCCAGGGAGCTCTCGGTACCATAAGGCCACAAGACACAGATAAACAGGTCTGATTATTGAGTAGGGGCAGTGAATAACCCTCTCACGGACAGCCTAAGCTGAGGATGGGTTGGGAAACTTGCACTGAGCCCTAAATTCTTTTTGAGCATGCTGCTGTGGCTCCTCACCTTGATGCCAACATTGGTGTTGTGGATGTCCACCTTGGCCCGCAGGTCTTTTCCAATTCTCTTTTGACCCAAGAATTTTTTCAGGAACTTGGTGCTATATTTGAGGTTGTCTCCACAAACACCCCATTGCCAAGCCTTGCGGTTCTCCAGGTCTGGGGAGTCATCACAGGTGCAGCGTTCCATGCGCCCAGCACTGCATGCCCTGGCTAAGGAGTGCGTGAGAGCTGCAGAGGACACTGCATAGAGGAAGGCAGTTTCCTTAAAACCTGCACAGGAGAAGGATTAGAAGAGGGTAGGAGCAGGAAAAGCAAAATATGGCTTTTATCTGCCTCACTACCTCTCCTGACTCTGGCCATGAACTAAAATCAAGCACAATACTTGGAAACACAAAGAGACAAAACTCTTCCATTACCTGCATACTGTTTCTAGCAGAGAAACTGAATTTCAGGTTTGAAGTAACTTGTGTATTAAAACCTCAGTCTCACCTAGTGGCTGTGGCTGACTCAGTACTGAGATAGGAGACCACTCAAGAATCAAGGGATGGGTGTCAACAGCCAAACAGTCCTGGGAGAATATCAAACTACAGAAAGTGACAGAGCCATGAAATTCCATTTGCCACCATCCTCGCCCCACAGCTGATACGTGGGGATAAAGGCAGTCACTGAAACCATGTTGTGGATTAAAATCTTGAAGTATTTATTAGAGACCAAAAAAATTAAAATCTCTGACCCATTATCTCAAAATGTTTTTGATTGGGACTGTCTCAACATAGTAGTATTTCCTACAGAACGATCAAATGTACTTTGACTGGTAAAAGGTTACATGTTAAAAAACATCCTAGGCAAGGAGAAGGACTCTCTTTTATATAAGTGGACTTTGTGGCTTCTCTCAAAAGTATCTACTCCCAGTGATTGTGGTGATGCTTTCTGAAGCTATTCTCCTTTTTAAAAGCAGGCTGCCCAGCTAGGCTATATTTGCCCTGATGTACATGACCATGACACACCATGACATTTCAACCAGGACAGAAAGTACAGTGTCTGAAAAGAAATTCAGTTCGAAGACATGGATTCAGATAGGAATGGACATATGATATTCCCAAATATGATTCCCATGAGCTCCACAGAAGTTCTGGAACAAGAACTGACATAGGCCTGACCTAGACCAAAAAATATTTTGTTTTTATTATTTACCTCCTCTCCAATTTAATGCAGTGGAAGATCTTAACATTTCCTCCATGGTTCATCTCCAGAAATTAAAGCTATTGATGGAAAATTGCTTACCAAGACCACTATTTAGGAATTAGAACAAGAAAGAGAAAGACAGGTGACTGTGATCAGTAGCTCAGAGTGCAGGACTCAATAAGACTGGCCAAAAAAACCCCAATACAAGCCAAAAAAAAGCTGGTTTATGAAAAACAGAGTACTTGTGCATTTTATGCTACACTGGAAGGAAACAAATCTGTTTCCTGAAACAATGAAAGAGAGAACCATAGAGACCTGATTAGTCTTGCAGGTAGCTTTGAGCTGACGTTGGAAGGGACCTCTGGACCATCCAGTCCAACCTCAAATCTTTCCATGACTCAATTCCCTCAAAGAATTCTCATTCAGCTCTTTTTATAGATCAGACTGCTAACTGCTGAGATCCTGGTGAGGTCACCATAAATCTGACCAAGAGCAGGACAAAGAGCTCCTCTGATAATTATCAGTAAGAAGAAGGAAAAACTGATTGATCATGAACACAATGGAGAGGCCACATGAGCAACCTCAAAACATTCTTCATATGAGCTTGCTAGAATTCCTAAATTTTAGATGAAAGAACTGGCAACAGTATGGACATGAACGAGAGATCAATAACAATGTGGAGAAAGTCAAGGAGTTCAGTCAACAAACTGCTCCCTGCTCTGCTAGTCTGGTTGTTGTACCATGAGGACAAGTAACTTGCAACTAAGCGCTCTGGTTGATGGTGCTCTGTAACAAATCTCAGGATACTGAAAGAGTACCATCTAAAGTTATGGAAAAGCTGATATAGGATAGAGTCAGTACTGATTATTGATAGCAACATGATGCTCACACATTTTCAAACACTGGCTAACCCACAAGAAGGAGATAACAAAGGATAAGATAAATCTGAGATCCAAAGTCTGACAAATCATTCCAGTAGCTAATCTCCAAATGCTTACCAGCTTCCGAAAATCTTATTTGATGCACTGACACTAGAAGAGGAGAGAACATTTTAGAAACACTTTTTCATACTGTATAAAGCTAACAGCACCAGTCAGCTCCACATACCCTGCTAAATCTGACTTTGTGGAATACCACACTACTCGAGCTATTTCTGAGCAGTGGTGGTTTGGTTTCTTCTGTGGTACTCCATGTTAGCACTGGCCAGATTTCAATCCTCTTGAAATCAGAGACCATTGCTTGTGGTTAGGCAATTGCAGACAGCAGTAACTGAAGATAATGAGCATACTTTCAAATCTGCCCCTTCTTCTGCCTCTCCTACCTCTTTTAAAGGCAAAGGTTCAGTATCACCAGAATGCCAAATGCTTGTCTGAAAAGTCTAAGACGATTCCCTCTACTTTGTAATAAGGGTCTGATCCTTGTTTAATTGTTTAATTCCTAAGTCACGTGTAAAGAGAAAGCTGAGAGGCCCTTAAGCCAGGGTAATAATGAACAATAGGGCAACTATTTAAGCTATATTTTCAGTAGATCATGGCACAAATGAGTGGGATTCAGCTCCAACTAACGTATTCTTGAGAAGATCTAAATGGAGGTTTCTCCATGTGTGCAGGTATCTACCCTCCTACTCTGTAAACCTAGCTCTTGTCACCACAGCAAGTGGAGCCTGAAGGGCAATTCCGATGCCCAGGCTTTCAGCCTCTCTTCTAAACCCACTGTGACTAGGTTGCTAGTGACTATCATGAAAGCTTAAACACATAGTGCATAGGGAAACATCTGAATACAGACATTTTTGCTGGGCATCTTGCTTTGTAGGTTTGATTGTAAACATCCGGTGCAGAGTTGAATTTCAAGATGCTGAAGCAAGCCAGCTCTTCCTAGTAGGACTTTGCACACTTCCAAGTCTTCCTCTGGAATTATTCCTGTAGCTCAGCAGCCTATAAATACAGGATTTTTGCTGTGATGGCAAGACACTGTTCTGTGGCATTGTGTGCTCTAGACCACAAAGAAAACTGTAATAGGATGAGCTTAGCCATATGGCAATTCTGCCAAAGGAAAGATAGTCAAGGCCAAAGATTTTTGAAGGTTACAATAAAGATAGTGGAAGCATTTCAGAACAAGAGAAAGAGGTCTATCTCTGCAAAAAGGTGGACTGGAAAGTTATAGAACTGTAGAAAGATTTAGGTTGGAAGGACCTCTGGGTGTCTATAGTCCAATCTCCTGCTCAAAGCAGGGCTAACTCCAAAGTTAAAACCTCCAAGGATGGAGATTACACAGCCTCTTTGGCCAATGCTCCTGTGCTGTTCCATTCCCAGGTTCCTCATACCATCAGTGAAAGCACTGCTTCAAGATCAAGGAATCTGACCAATGTGAAGCAAAAAAATGGAAAGATGGAGGAAAGGACTATGGAGTGCTTATTTCTGAAGAGGGGTTTTTCTGAGTGGCTGGATCTGAGCTATCTTTGCTATAGATATTTATTTTTCCCAAATCACCATGTTGTTTGAGATGAAATATGGCTTACACCATCAGTTATGCCACACCTGGAAAACCAAAAGAAGATCACTGCTTTACAGGCTTTATATGGGAAAGACATCAACAGTCACAATGCAAAAAGATGGCCTGAAATGTCTTTCCAGAATCATGTAAAATCTATTTTTATGAATTTTTTAAAGGAGAAGCAGAGAAGGAATGCAGAGAGATTTTGCATGGATCAGTGAAGAGTGATAACCACCATAAATTACTGCAATAGTCATGAAAAGATTGCAGGTTATGCAAAAGGAGTTTCCCAGTTGTGTCCAGAGGAGTGTCAGTGTAAAACAACAAATGGAGCAGACTGAAATTAAATCTGGCATTTCAAAAACCAGAAAGCCCTTGCCATTTCTTTTGTTACTAAAATTATATAAATACACCAAATGAGAAAGTGATGTCTGCAGAAGCAGGAAAAGCATCTGTGATCCCAGGCTAGCCACAGAGTTTTTTTAGTTGTGACTACAAATTAAGTGCAGCTTTTCATCAATTATGAAAATGAACCATCTTACTGAGTCAAAGTCTTTTTTCCCCTCTAACACTGATAAAACCATTAAAAGACTGCGCTGAAAAGAGTGTATTTTTCTCTTCAGTTCCTCTAAAACCATAGCAATATCAGAGTTTAATCATTTCTAGAACTCTTCAGCAGTATTTGAAAAGGAAAGAATCCAGTGTCTCACTGACAGTTTCCAAGGCAGCAACAAAACTGCGTCATGAGTATATGAGAAACAGATCAAAAGTAGCAGCTGAAAATTTGAACGTTCTTTATGAAAGAAATTAAACTATTTGCAAGTTAAAGAAAAATGAGAATTAATAATTGCTCCCAGCCAACTGTCTTCTCATATAGGAGATGTATATAGCATACTTAGCTATATTAAATCATAATTTGATCTTGAAGATTGTGTAATAAAAGTTTTCAAACACTTTTCCTCATCTGCCAAAACAGGTTTTGAATTACAGGTGATATTTTATTTCGTCAGTCTGGAGCCCATGGAAATGTCGAGGCATGCCACCATGAGATAATTAAATGCTTTCCAGCTATTTGAAGATGAGGATTACTCAATTGTCATTTTCAAGTTCTTTGAGGTTGATGAAGGTAGAGATGTCAGAAAGTCACTCAAAATGATCACAAAAACCTTTTTCCATAGTTTGCTAGAAAATTCACAACAGCCTTAAAATGAAGTAATCTAATCTGTGTATATAGGTATACATACCTATTTTTATATATAGACCTGATATATGATGTTTTCTAAAATATTAATTCAATATTTAATTTAATAAAATTTGATACTTTCTAGTTGAAATGCTAAAATGTTTCAATTCCAATGCTAAAAAATTAACATTTTAATTTCATCAATCAGAGTTAATATTGGCTCATTCTGCTTCTTTCTCTTAAAAGATATTAACTTTTTTAGGTAACTAAATGTTATTGAAAGCCTGAAACGCCATAAAAGGCTGGACATACACTTGGATGAAGACAAGTTCAGCAGAGTATATGCGCATGCTCTGGGAACTTGTATCAAGAAGTTAGTCTCAGGGCCTATCTTCATTCTATTTTTCTCTACTTCTTTTAAATTAAGGGATTTATTATTCTCCCTCCTACCTCAAATATAGAATTTAAAGGACATTGTCCTCCTGTAAAGCATTCTGTGAAACAGAAGGTCAGTGACTATTTCATCCATTACAACTGAACTTCTGTGGGAACTCCAATTGTATGTGGAAGAGTCTCAGGAGATGTTGTAAACATGCACTGAAATGCCTTAAAGCTGATAAACAGGTTTTTTAAACCATAAATTAGGATTAAATTCTGTTTCCAAGAACAACAGAGATTTACATCTGAAAATATCCAAAGAGCTGAAAAAAGTCTTTTCTTAAAATGTCCCTTGAAATAAGGCAGTAGCCCTTACTTTCCACAGCATCATCCCTGATTGCCAGCCAAGAAAGATGGCCAGCTTAGGAAATTCTGGTCTCAGACAAAAATCCACAAGCCAAGGGTGTGAACTTCCTTCTACTTTTCAATCAGTGACAAACCATGCAGCAAAAATGAGGATAAGGCACTTTTTTATTCTGCAGTGAAAGAGCCCATATCACATTTCTATTCCCAGCTCCCATTCCTAGGGTGGACAGATCATCTCTACACTCTCCAGTTACTGTGCCATGTCCTAGCTGCCTGTGAGATATCATATCCAGGAGCTATAGCACCAAGTGAGATTTTATACCACAAACAAAAGACTACCTTGTACCTCGCTTCAGCAGACTAGTCCGTCCTTCCAGGCTGCAGTTCCAGCGCTCGCTGCGAAACTGATACTGGCACTCCATGATCCCAAGCCGGATAGCATCCCGCAATGTCTCTGCCAAGCCGGGCTCTCTCCGGCAAAGCCTCTTCTGCTTGCGGGAAAGCTTTAGCAGGTCACACTGTTTCACATGAACCTTCCCTTGGGCAGAGTTTGTTGAGGGCCCCAGGGATGGGAACTGGGTCAGAGCTTCTTTCCCAGTCAAGCTGAAAGAAAACAGACAGAAAGCAGAGAGTAAGGGAAAATGGCAGTCATGGAAGAGAAAAGAGGAAATCAGAGGGAAGGATAAAAGATATTTGGAAAGCTGCTGGCCAGAGTACTTTACTAGCTCAGAAGACTAGTCAGTACAGATTGATTAGATCTAGTATCCCATCTCTGCCACAGACCATGGTAAATTAGAAGATTAACACTCTGGGGAGAAAGAAAAAACGTATGTGTGTTGTCACCAGCAATGCTCCTTGGGTGGGAAGGTCTTTCCGACTCTCTGAAAAGGATGTGTTTATACACCTCCAGTTTTGTTTCCTTTATAGTGCTGTCACAATCACATAGATGGATTTATTAACCTGAATTTTTACACAACAGTAAATGGTAATTTAATGGTACTGCAGGTCACTGTATGTCACAGTACTGTACTTACTGCCCAAAACATTAGCCACATCCCTTCGACTTTATGTGTATACTGGTACCATGCCACTAGCTATAGTTAGGAAAGACCAATAGGGAGACACTATATATCAGAGAACACCTGTGAGAAAACATTTTTTGGATGAAAAGATGGACGTCAACTAAAATGTATTGCCAAATGCAATGGTAGTGCACTTATATGTGCCTATGCATGTCTCAGTTAAAAAATATCACAGATCTCAAAAATCTTTAATTCCTTTAATATTTTTAGAATGCTTGAAAACAGAGAAATTATTTTGCTTTGATGCAAACAAACTGGGAAAAGTCATGTATTTGCACAACGCTAACAGGACTGCCATTAGCTGATAGAACAGAGAAGAATCAGAGACACCCCCCAAAAATGCCAAAACCAGCAAGAGAGATAAATGGAAATCTTCAAGAACCTTTACCATTGGGCACATCTCGGTCCCAACATTAACATTTAGAGGCATCCCCCCAAATCCATTCCTTGCTGTGCAGGTCTACAGCTAGTTCAGCATGGACAAACAGATGAGCCAGTTGGTTCTAGTTCCTCCTCCCCAGTCAGGCAAACTGGGCTATGTTGTTCTACAAGGTGAGTGTGAGAGTCATGCAAGCAAGGCTGGTTAGGGAGGGATGTACAGGAGCAATCTGTAAGCCATGTCTACAAAAATCACATAGCTGCTGGCACCCCACCACTGGTGTAGCGACTCCACCAGCTTCCCTGCCCAGCTGGGTCCTTGAACAAACCAAGCCAGATAGTGATGCCTGTTAATCACTACACTAGGTTAGTAAGTTGGTACAATGCCACAGTTCCCCACAGCAGTGTAGATGTGAGAGTATTCACCTCACTGCACTATTATCAGTGTCCCACAAAAAAGCATGGCTCTTTAGCAGAGGTATCTTTACCAGCTAAATTAGCTGATCAGGTGTGTAGGTTTCTGTGCAAAGAATGCCAGTCTCTGCTGGTGTAGAGAAAAGGAGGAAAGTCTGTGTCAGTGAACATGAAAGGTCTAGGTTTTCTCTATCACACTGTGGTTTGCAAGCAAAGAATTTTTACCTACGGAGCTGAGCAAGCTGAAGACTTACCGGGCTTCACAAAAGAGATATTTCTAACAGTCCCTTCTCAGCTGTACAAGCAAGAACACTTTCTTAGGAGGGTATAACCTTCACATTGTAGGGTGCAAATCAAGCGCTATGGTAGGATTTTAATCTCCCAGAAACTTTGTAGATATCTATTTCTGAGCTAGTTGTCTAGATCTCTCTATAGTCAGTGACAACGCAGTCTGTCCAAGCATGGGAATTATAGTGCAATTCAGTTGACCTAACTTAGGGATGTACTTCAGAACATCACTGAACTCCAACCCCTTTGAGTATTCATTGACTCTCCACTGACTATAAAAAGAGTACACATAACTCAGAAGCCTACACAGACACTCACAGTTAGTCAGATGAACCCCACCTTGCTTGCCTGGCATCAGGAGCAAGCACACTATTATTCACTATGCACAAAGACAGAGAACCATATGGCCCACTGTGCAACTGGTAGTGAGCTGGCTCCACTGGCCTCAGCTCCATTTAACACCGCACAGCACTTCTGCATTCATTCTCACAGTAGCCTACAACTTCCAGGTGGGTACACTCACACATCTGTAATTACACACAACAAATGGCCATGAGATTAAAGTCAGGCAGAGTCCTGTGAATGAACCAAGAAATCATCATGGAACACAACAAATAATAAACTTTAGAAACTAAGTGGATGAGAAGAATCTCTTAATCCCATTGTCACTGCTGAACTAGGGGAGAGAAACATGAGATGTTCCAGTGAAAGCCAAGAGATAAACATGTGATACTGGAAACCAAATCAGAAATACCTGGGGCCAGGTTCAGCCCAATAAATTAAGATTAATATAGCGTGAGGTGACTGAGTTTCAGAGAACAACTCAGACTGCATAGTCTAAAGCACTATCTGACAGCAAACACTGCTCACACGGGGCAGCAGCACCTGGCACCCAAGGGACATGGCAGTCCTGAGCTGGAAACACAAGACAGATTGAAGTGAGCAAGATTCACGCATGATGAACAAGCTTTGAGAGGTTTGCCTCACCCACTATGGTGCTTAAAAACCAACCTACTCTTTCACTGGAGATAGATTTCCCTGGGTGCATAATGTTCAGCACGTGTTCAGCTCTGAGGAATGTTAGAGGTAAGACCAAAAAAAGCCAGCTCCAGCGTCAGCTCAAGATGGACAAGGATGGACTTAGATGTCAAGAATAGTTTGATCTATTAGAGATATTCAGACTATACATAACTCTCTGGGACAGTACTGGGTTCAGCAAGAAGTGCCACCATTACAGTAACTGGAGGACTGAGACCATTTGCCCAGAAAGTAGGAGATCTAGACTTTGCATCATAGCTGCAATCCAGCACTCACATATCCCAAGAAAGCACGCTTATCAGCAAGTTAGATGTGAGGCGTGCTTATTTTCCATTTGTCATGTGTTATCTGTGCTCCCATGCAGCAGAGCTTCCCAAGTTCATGGGACAAAGAGAAGAAATAAAAAAAGAGAACTGACACTAGAAGGAAGAATCCAGAGCTTCATATAAAGACAATGAAATTGCTCACTGCTGGAAAATCACATACATGATCTTACCAATCTCCTGTAGACTAAGCTATTGATTGTCCACATACCAACAGAACCACCATTCATGCCACACATCCTAACTCCCAACAATCCCTTCTCAAAACAAAGAACTCTGCTCCTGCCAGTATCCATCCTCATTTTAGTGCCCTCCATTCCAGCTAAACCAGCATTCATGCCTTGTCAGATGTTTTTGAGACATGAGGAGCTGCTTCTCTGACTGTTTAGACTAGTCATTTGCTTCTTACAAAAGATGAAATCAGCTCAGAGCCCTTCTCTTGTCACAGTTGCTTCACAAGCAGCAGGAGCTCCACTGTAGAGGCATAGTGGACATGTTTCCAAAGCCCACCTATAGCACTCTCTTAATTGCAAATAAAGTAGAAAGCAGCAGAAATAATTGCTCATTTTTTCTTCTTGTCATCATACATGCTGGTTCCATGGAGCAAGGATCTAAAAAACATGGACCTAAAAAACATGAATCCCTTCTCACAGGGAAGAGAGATGGTAGACAGTTCATCAATTTCTTGGTAAAGGGGAAAGCAAAATCTGTAGGATGGAAACTAAAGCCAGAATATCAGACTTGAAACAGATGTGATTTAACTGAGGGTTATCAAGCTCCCTTAAGTTTATAAGGGGCTGTAGTGAATTTCCTCACATGGCAATTTTAAAGTCAACTCTATGCTCTTGTATAGCTCATTGGACATGATGGTATTTACATCAGAATGCTGACTCAAGAAGGAAAACTTTAGTGTGTAACCTATTGTTTAAAAGTGCATGAGTACAAAAGGTAGCAAATGGATCTTCACATTTTTATGAGAGATGTGAGGATCCACAGAGCACAGGAGAGAGCTGTACTGGGCAAGTTGGTGGAAACCCTAAGAATACAATAGAATTAGTGGACATAGGTTAAATACAAAATAGTGGACAAAAGTCAACACAGCTTCTGTAGAGAAAAGTCATGCCTTACAAACATATTAGAGGTCTTTGAAGGAGTCACTGGCTCAAAAATCAAGGATGATCCAGATGCTACAGTCTACTTGGACTTCCAAAGTTAATAGATTTCCAGACATGTGGAACAGCTCCTGTATGAAGAGCAACTTGACAGACTGGACATCCTTCACAGTTTCCACTTGAAGAAAAAGGGATACTAAGAGAAGAGAGGATTGTAAAATCATGACTAGACTACAAATGAGTAAAGAGAGACTATTCCTGTCTCTTATATACAAGAATTAGGGGGAATTCTATGAAGTTATTAATTAGTAGATTAAAAATAAATGAAAGGAGGAAATTTACCTACACAGCCTGTAGGCAAATTGCAGCCCTTCTTACTGCAGGACATGAGGGATGCTAAAAGTGTATATGTGTTCCTACAAAGTCATGGAAGAAAAATTCATAAGGGACCATTAAACACAAAGATACTTTCTTTGACACAGGAAATCCTTGAGGTGCAAACTGTCAGAAGGTGGAGAGTACTTTGAGAAAACATCACTATCTGCTAGTTTCTTTTAACACTTTTCCCTTCATGCTCATTATTGTCCAGTATTGAAAGCAAGCTGTGAGGCTAGTGGAACCTTTGGTCTGATCCAATACTGCTGTTCTTACAATGTCGGACAGGGATTATCTTAAAGATGTCCTATGACCTGCATTATAGGAGACCGGTGAAATTTGGGAGAAGGTGGTATTGCCATTCTCAAGACCCTGAAGGACGTTAGATGTTAACACCTGTGAAAAACTCAAGTAGGATAGTGACAGGCACCATAAAAACAGCCTTTGAAGAATTTAATTCCATTTTCAGAGCAATCTGAATAGCACACAGCAAATACAGCCTGGGACCACACACAGAGCAAAGATACCATGGATGTGAATTATACCAAGTATAATTCATCCTTTACATGACGCAAAGCAAAAGCCCTGTGGGAAAAATGCTTTCTACAATTGGACCCAGCAGTAGTTTAAATTCCTACAGGTAATGCAGCATCCTGCACAGATAGGCAAAGTTTTTTCTTAACATTTCAATTCTTTGTCTTTTGTGAATTTCTGAAGTTGCAATAGTAGTACACTGTGAATTGACCTTTTTTTTTAAAATACAGAAAATAACTTGTTTTTCCTCTAAAAGTGGAGTATGGAAATAACCAGATGGAAATAATGCATTGAGTAGTAAACACAATGAGCAATAAATTGGTTAATCAAAGCTATGTGACAAAAGCTATCTGAAGCTTTCTCTGAAAGTCTTCCTCATGCGAGCTATCACACTCATGTTATATAAGACATGTGAATATCAGCATGAAAAAAACAATAGTGCCATTCTTGGAGTTTCCTACAGAGATTGGGCTTCACTGTGTAGGATCAGTGCACAGACACAAGACTCGAAACACATAACTTTCATTTCAGTTTAGGGAAGCTAGCAGAGAAATTAAAGGAGTTGCCCAAGGTCACACAGTTGACCATTGGCACAGCAGAAGCCATGCTCAGAGTCCTAACAGGCATAACAAAGATTACTCATGCAAACAGAGGGTTGCTGTCTCTGACCATATTAACTATAACTGTATTTTATTAGGTAAAATAGATGAAGATTACTGTAAGAGAACATTCTCACAAAATTACATATAAAATATGCAGATATTTGCAGCTAGGCAAAATGCACATTATTTTTAGGTGATTTAGAGTTTATTATCTACAGATCATACAGCAAAAAAGTAAAATCTTTGAATTAATGCACACCTGCTCACAATCTGGAAAAATAATAAGGATCTCAAACTTTTATTTCTACTTTTCTGTCTAAGCACTTTGCTAAATTCATCTTTTTCCTTTAATCTCCTTCCAGCCACATTCCAGCTGCTTAAGAGATTTTTAATGAGAGCCTGTTCCTGTGCAATGCCCAATGTCCTCTGGATCTGAAAGGTCTTTAAAACCCTTAAAAATATGCTTCTTCTCCCTCTTTCAAGAAGGGAGAGAAATCAAAGGAAGCTACAACAGCACTTCATATCTGATTTCACATGCCTTTCATGTTGCACAGAAATACCCATGCCCCCCATATCGTTGCAACAAGCATACAGGAAAGGCTAGGAGAATACTTTGGACAAGGATAGATCAAATTAAGGCCACTAAGGTGCATGCAAGGTCCTCAGCTATCCTTTCTCCCTAGCAGCTCAGTGGCACAGAGTTTTAATCCTTTCAGAAGTAATGCTATTTAATCCTCAGTATTTGTCCCCGGACAAATGGATAGCCAAGAGCAATGTTGTATCGGCTTGACTAAGTGGACTGGTCTCCGGTGCTCTGTAGCATCAGTTCTCTACAGAGAAGGTGGCAGAAATCCCCAAAGCAGCATCTTGGAATAAACTATTTTTCTCCCTCAGAATTGCTATTTCAGACCTTCGGGCAGATGTTCACAAAACTGCTGTCTTCCAGGTCTGTTGTCAAGCTTTTTGCTCCTCACAAAGAACAAGAACTTGAAGTGAGATTTGTACAGTTACCTGAGGTTATGAGTTGCAGTCCTTGGCATTGGGCTTTCTAGCTCTTAACCTCTTTCTGTTGCTGCAAACCCTTTCTGGGAACAGCAACAGATGATGTGCCCAGATGCAGACTTGTTTGTATAAAAAAGAATCCTCCTGAAACTCTGTGGAGAAGAGCATATAAACATCTTAAAGAGGAAGAGCTGACTTTTGGGAAGAGAAGTATGTAGTCTGGTGTGGGAATGCCCCAACTGTGGGAACTAGTTGGGAACTGCCATGGTTAGTGTCTATGCACCAGGTGAATTGGATCACTCAACTATACTGGGTGCTTCTCCCTTATTTGCTTTAGGCTCCCACAGTCTGGACATCCTTGGTTTAAATCCTTCCCCCTCTAAACTCTGTCACATGAAATCATATGGATGTAGCTCTTGATTTCAGAGGCAGTGCAGTCCCTGCTGCTGACAGTCTAACCCAAGCCAGTGCTCAGATCAGTCACTGCATTCATAATCAGATTTCCAGCATAGCTCTGGACTGGCTCCATTCCCTCAAGTATCCCCTAGAAGAAATATTCAACACAAACTAGTGAATTTTTAGAAGTTGTAATGCCCTAAGGTTGTGACTAAACAGAATCTGGGAACTAAAGATAATCAAAAAGTATCTGAAGTCCTTAATTATTCATTGCATCAATAGTCCCACATCTTCTCTGCTGTGCCAAACACTACAGGCTCCATCTCTTCAAGTATTCGTTGAAACTTTCCTTTCCCCTTCATTTCTACTCTTTCTGCTAATATACTCTTTTTAATATTCCAGCATTCTGTCTGACTGGCAATGCAAAAAAGATGCTGTAACAAACTGTCCCAATATACTAAACTTTGAGAAAAGTTTAGGCAGCCTGTAACTAATATGGACATTTAGTTTATCTGTCAGAGATGCAGTTCAATGCTAATTTTTTTCCAGGAGCATTCAAAGCTGGACAGTCCCTATTTGTAGTAGTAGATTTGGTACGTTAGATTCAACAAGGAAAGGCTGCAATTACAGTTATCAAAGGAGTAGGAAAAAGTATATTACAAGTATATATGTATTTGTATATATGTATTTGACTGTATGTAGTAGGAATAAGAAGTAACTGGGCTAGCTGGATGAAAGCTTATTTGAAATCTCTAGAAAGATATTGAGGAGTTGAGGATAGGGTTTTTGAAGGTATCTGTATCTATATTGAGATGTCATCTGACATGTTATTTTCTAAACTCTGCCTGACACAAGCAAGCTCAAGCTTTAATAGATTTGCAAGTCACATGTTCCTTTCACTCTCTAAGGGATCAACAAACACAAATCAATTCAAGACCCAAAACTTTCCTTCATGTAAATGAGCAACAGTTGTGCCACTGACTTTGATGGCACACACAAAGCAATACCTACAGGGGACACGCATAGGCTGAATTAAAAGGCGCTGCAAATCAAAGTAGGATATAATGTGAAATTCCAGGAAGCCTGGTGCTTCCTGTACCTACCACAGCGATTTCAGGACAATTTAAAAGAAATGCTGCAGCAGCTCCTGCTGCCCACAAAGCATAGGCCAAATGGGCCAGTGAATGAGACGTGCCACAGCCCACTCCTGGAGATCTCTCCAGTAGAAGGCATTAGCAAAATTTGTTGCCTCTGCCTACCGGACAACATCCTGCCTGAAGTGCATCTATGAAGTGGGCTGTGTTCACTCCAGCAAGACTTCTGCTTTGTATAGTTATAGATGATCTTCAGCTTTCCCAGGCTCTTTGGCCGTTTTTGTTGGACTACTCTGAACACTTCTTGCTTTACCTTTCTCCCATCAGAACCAAACACAGATAGTACTTTCTTCACCAGTGTCAGCCAGCAATACTTCACCTTTGCCAAACCCACAGTACACAACCCAAAGAGCTCAGGTCCTGTCTCTAAGGATAGCCACACAAATGCCTCCTTCACTGTCTCTCAGGTCTCCTCATTTCTCTAAGGTTTTCTCAATTAAAGGTTTGGAAAGCAAAGATCTGACTGACATGTCTAAGTCTCTCCTATGCAGCAAAGCTTAGGCATAGACTGCTAAACCAGGGTCTAAGGGCCCTCCAATTCGGTAGCAGTTTTGGAGATGAAATTACATTTCTCCCAAACTGAGTCACATTAGGCATTCATATCAACACTTCTAAGATATTCAAGTTCCCCTCTAGCCCGTCAACTCCAATTTGTGCTGAAAGCATCCCTATATCTCATTATTAATCACCACCAAACACTCTGGGTTCTTAGGCTTTCATTTCTGTCTTGTATTCCTCCTTGTGACTTTTAAGTAATAGATGAAAACGAAAAGGTGAGAATGCATGGCACATGCCCATGTCAGAAGCCCTTAAGGGGAAAAAAAAAAGAAACACAAGAAGAGTGAAACAACAGCCACAAATTCTGAGATATACACCATCAGAAGACAGCACACACAAATTTCATATGACTAGAAAGCAGCTCACACCCAAAAGATCATTGTTACAGAAAGAAAAATCATTCAAGTTGCTTTAACAACTGAATCCAGCTTAAGCAATAATCAGTAACTGCTTTGCATCAGTTATCTGAAAAGGAAATACAAATAAAATCACTTCCACTTAGTACAACTGTGTGCACATGCTCCCTGTAGCTGGAAAGCCACACTCACTGCAACCCAACTCCATAAAAAGAATATGCATATACACACATTACACATGACCAAGCAGCAAGAAAGGTAGAGTTTTGTCTGTCATTACGCACTTAGATATGAGTTAGGCTAAATAATATAATTAATAAACTTAAAATTCACATGATCTAAGGATGCTTTTGAGCAAAAATGAAATAGTAATCATCGTCCTAGATAAGTGGTGGCAAGCTAGCAAACACTTGCAAGTAAATATAGGAAGAAGTGACTGGCATGTGATAGAAGGATCAGCAGAGAGGGACCAAGATCCTCCACTCATGTAAGTCAGCACAGCTCTGTCCTGAACATTACAATCGCTCACAGCACTGAGATTGAATGTATTAGTATTTGTGCATCTCCCAACACTCACTACAATATATGCACTAACAGCTCTGCTTACCATAAGAGTCTGAAAACCTGTGAATGAAGCAGCTTACTCAGAAAACAAAACACTTCTTCAGGGGAAATTCTATGTGGACTCAACTTCTTAAAAACTTTCTGTTAAAAACTCTTCATCTTTAACCCAAGAAAAATTAAAATACTGAGAGGAAGGGGGGATGGATGGTGAAGCTCTGAGCCTGACATGTGCCCAGCGACAACTGCACCCAGGTGATCCTGAGCAGCATCCCGCGCTGAAGCATCAGCTCTGCTTCGCTGAGCCCAGGCATGTGCCCTCAGGCCTTGCCAGACCTGCAGAGTGCTGCAGCTCCCGCATGTCATCCATACCCTGTCTGCCAAGCCTCGCTTTCCCTTTGCCAGTCCCCTTCTCCCACCTTCTTCCCTGCAGGGAAGCAGTTTGAAGACAGATTTCAAAGGCAGAAACTATCCTGAGCTAATTTCACACCCTGAACAGAAGCAGAGCTCCAGGAATGTGGGAAGTCACTGCTTTTCTCCTTATTGCTCCACCCTAATAGCAGTCTTCTATCCTGCTCTCCATCCCACACTTGCCCTCTCAGCCCCTTCCCCTGGGTGCCTTGGGTGCACAGTGGGGCTCCTAGGAGCACCCAGCACCCTCCACCCCTCTCCAGACCTCCCAAGAAACCCCTTCCACCCATCTCTCTCCCCGAAATGCCCTGTCATGGGATCCTCAGCGCAGGGTGCCACTGCGGGGACCAGGGTGCGCAGATGCTCCCGGCGCTGCAGGGGGGCGATCAGCCGGACCGGGACGCGAGGCCGGGAGGGGGATGCTCCGAGCCAGGCCCTGCCCCACGGACGAAACACCCCCGCGGAGCCTCCACACCTTCCCTGCCCCGAGCGCTTCCCCCCGCGGAGCCTCCGCGCTCCTCTGCCCCCGGCTCCCCGTGCTCCCAGGCGGGCTCCCTCCGCCGCGGAGCCTCCGCGCCTTCCCCCTCCCCTCGGCGGCCCCGCGCCCCCGCTCGGGCTCCGCGCCGCGCGGAGGCGGCGCTAGGGGCGAGCCCCGCGGGCGGCGCTGACCCGAAGTAGGCGGTGGCGGGCGGCGGAGGCGGCAGCAGCAGCAGCAGGAGGCGGCAGAGGGCGGCGGCGGAGCGCATGGTGCCGGCGCGGCGCCGCTCCGCAGCTCGCTGCCCGGCCGCCCGGCGCCGCGGCTCTTTAAGCGGGAGGCGGGGCGGCCCCCTCCTCCCGTCCCGTCCCGTCCCGTCCCGTCCCGTCCCGTCCCGTCCCGTCCCCCAGCCGCCGGGGATGCCTCGGCGCCGGGCACCGAGCCCGCCCGCGGGACCTGGGGCTCCGGGGGGACTGCCGGCCCCCTGGCCACCACCCCCACAGCCCCCCCGGCCGCCGGGCGGTGGGTTGTCCCCAGAGCCTCCGGCAGCCCTCGGGGATGAGGGGCCAGGCGGAGCCTGACCAGGTCCCTCCATCCCTGTGCGCTGTCCAGCGGCGGCCTCCGTGCCTGGTACCTGTGGGAGGTGGGCAGGGGCTTGGCAGTCTCTACATTAGGCTCAAGGATGCTCGGTGGCACCGTACACAGTAATAACGGTAAATGCAGCGGAGGAGTGTCTTACTTCCAAGCTTTACCGTGGTCTTTGGCAGTGTAGCATGGCTGCAGGCAGCCAGCAGTACAGCAGAGCAATCTGATACATCAAGGAAAAGATGAAGTGTCCAGGCACCTGGTGTTCATGCAATACATTCCTGCTTCCACTCATCTTTGCTGCCAGGTGCACTGATGTTCACAGACACAGCAGGTAGATGCAAGCACATGCTCTGGAGCACATTCCCCCAGGCACCAAACATGCAACATCTCATAGCAATGCTGACAGGAAGGATCCTCTGGAGGTCTCCAGACCAACCTGTTGTCCCAAGCCAGTTTGTAGTAATATCTACACCAGAGCAGCTATGGCTTTGTCCAGCCAAGTCCTGCAGCGGTCCAAGTGTGGAGATCCCCACACCTCTCTGGGCACTAGTTCCAGGGCTGCACCACCCTCCAGAGGAAGAATTGTCTTCTAATGTCCGTGCTGATCATGCCAAGTGCAATTACACACACATTCACAAACATTCATAGAGGAACTCAACAACAAATTTCCAGAACCCAATAGCCCTTTGGGACAGATGTTTGCAAGGTGCACCTACAGTGCTCTGGAAATGCTCCCATAATATCTCAGGAATATAGAAACACATGCTCCTGTGTGGCAGGGCTCTAGATAGGCACATACCCACATACAACAATCTGAAACTACTCTATCCAGTCAATAAATGATAATGGCAGCTTCGCTGAACTGCAGGTGCACTGCTGCATTTCAGAACCTCCTCCATCACCTTGTGTATCTGAGTCATTTGCTTTGCAAAGGGTGTGCAAGTTTTTGGACTACAGCACTTCATAGTGATATTTCAAGAATGCAAATTCAATTTGTAATCCCTGCAGCAGTGTCTTCAAATATCTCATGATGGGGAGGGTACTACTGAGACCTATTTTCTACCACTGAGGCCACTACTATTCTCTGCCTGTACTTGGGCTTTTATTTTGGATTTCCTACACAAGGGGCTTATGGCAGCAGGTCTTCCCAGGGTAAAGCACTTATAACCATGCCTTCACTGAAGACTGGCAGAGGGTGGAAGATCTAGAAATGTTTTCTCTTCAGAACATGTAGTTATGGGAGTTAGCCTTTGGCTCCCTTGCCAAAGCTGTTCATAACACTGTTCAAGCCTGACTATACAATGATTCTACACCAGCACAGCTTTTTACCACAGACACAGTGTGCTGTTTTACACAGAACTGAATCAACATAGAGGATCTGCATGCAGACTTCCAAAACCCAAAAACTTGGCATACTTGTACCAAGCAAAAGGAAGTACTGCACTGTAAGATCTCTAGGAGCCGGTGAGGTGATACATCTCCATGTCTCATTGTACTGCCATGTAGGCAACATATTAGTGTGACGCTGTGCCCTGACTCTCCCCTGACTTAGTTCCAGGATTGCAGACCCTAGTCTGCTCTGCCTAGAAGTCAGAGATGAGCTGTTCCACCTCCTGCCTGCACAACCTGCTTCAGTGACTGGTGATTTTAGGAGAGAGATCCAGGTAAGCAGAGACAACATTAACAGTCACCATCTCACACTGGTCCAGCTACAGTAAGAAGAGAAAGCCCTACTCTCCTCCCATGCTCTATCTTGAACTAGGCCATATCACTCAAAGCACTGGCAGTGCTGGAGGGTGATTAGGGTTGATTTTTAGCAAGAGAAGCAGAGGAGGGTCATGATATATGGCTACATATCAAAAAAGGATGATCTGTTGTCCCATGAGGGAGGGATGATTGGAGTCTCACAAACCATGAAAAATGGGGAGAAGAAGGGCAACCCAGCTGTCTTCACCCTTTACAAAGCTCCTCAACACCTAATACTCCTCACTTTCCTACGACACTACTGACTCGCCATGGCCTTTCCCTTGGAACCCACTCTGCTAACCTCAAATCTTCTTTCTCAACTATTCAAGAAGCAGCAAAATTCAATTTTGTGTGCCCAGCTGAGAAATTTTGCTCTATCTCTGCTTTTGGTAAGGCTCATTAGAAGGAACAGAAACTCACTGACTCAGTTTTCCCCCTTTAAGGGTGTTTTCATAGCAGTATCTTTTGATATTTTTTGGCAAATTATATAGGAATGATTAGGAGAGGGTTGGTTTTAATAACCCTCTCATTTCTTGATCCTCTTGCTGCAATGGCAGCTTTCAGAGGGTACTAACATAAAGCTTTAAGGAAGCATGGATATTTGTATTTGTTGAGAGCACTTCAGAGAACACAGTTTGGAAGCTGGAAATATTCTTCAGCTGCAGTCTTCAGCCACAGTGCAGAGACATCCCCAGACAGGTACCACCAGACTAAGGGAGAGATGGTGGCCACCTGTCTCTGAATCTGAGACTGGAAACACATCAAAAGTGCCATGCCTGCCTGTGCCATGGCCAAGTCTTGATATTTCTGGCAAGAAGGCTAAGAATGCATCCTCTGTTGGTCTGTAATCCCCCTGAGCTGGGATTTGCTCTCCAAATTCAGGTGCTCCGGTGTGACAGAGCCCCAAAACTTTGACTGCTGAAGCAGCCAAGGTTCCCCTTCTCAAGTTCCCCGAGAAGCCGTGACACCATTACCCTCTCCTAGGTGCTCAGTACTGCCTGCAGCCCCCAGGATATCAGTAGCTGCTTGGGTGTTCCCTGACCTGCCTTGGTCCTAGTGAATTGACTTAGCAAAGTCCGTTTTATGAACCCTTATGGGCAGAGGAGTGGTTCCAGTAGTTCTGGCTGTTCTTGGAAGTCCAATACTACTTGATCCAATGCCCAGGGACAACCCCCCCCCCCCAGCATTCCATGAAGCCTAGTAGGGAGAGGATAGAGGCACAGACCCAATAGGTCTATGCAACCCCTAGAGGGACCCTTTGGGGAAAGATGAAAAGGACCTGCCAGGATCTGGGTGATGAAGTGCCAGCAAAAGACTATAATATGCTGGAGACTATAATATGCAATTGATTCTTGTTAGAAAATACTGAAAGAAAGACCAGCTTACTGAGGGCTATCAAGGGAGGTAGTTGAGCAGTGGTGGGGAAGAGGACACAAACACATCTTACGTCTCCTGGAAAGTGTCTCTGATGTGAGGAAGCGGAACTTGCCATACAGTTTGGAGGCCACAGCCACATTTTCACATCTTTGGCAATATTACTCATATTGGGAGAGTTAGAGTAGGCAGAAGATATTTTGCCTTTTGGCTGATATGGAAGAAGGGAATCTCAAATAGTGTATAAGGATCTGGGGAGGTGGTGAGAGCTGCAGGGCCGGTGAAAGGAGCAGCCATGTTTTTTGGCTATTAGAATTGTGGCTTTAACATCACAGCTGACTGTGCATGTTATGATCCTGCTGAGGCAATGCCCACAGTGAGGAGCTGATGAGAGGTCAAGAGAGGTCAAGAAGCTGGGCAAGATATGCATGCTGTCATGTCCTGCAATGGGTTTTTTATGTAGGGTTGATGTCCTTCTTGGTGCCGCTTCTTTCTGCCAGCAAAGGAAGCTCTGGGAGAAGCAGTGGGCTAAAGCAGGACAACCCCTACCTGTACCTATTGCTGTATGTCATCCCAGGCCACAGTGGCAGGATCAAATGAGATGAGGTCTGCAGCAAGACATTTCAAATGAACAGCACAGGGGATGACATGAGAGATCATCTCTTCCCCAGACCACTCTTCTTTCTTGGTTCTGTAGGGGAGCCACTGTAGCAGTACTTCTCATCACTTCAGTCTAGGGTACAAGCTGTGAGAAAAACAAGTGTGAGGAGAGAAGGTGGCTCAAACAAGGAGGGAAGAGTGCATTTGTGGAGATGCTGGTGGGGCAAAATGCAGTAAACCTGCAGGCATTCGGTTTATCAGTGAAGAGGTGGGTCAGAGGGCAGATAAAGGGAAAAGTAAGTTGGTGTCTGAGGTGGAGAAAGAGATGTCAGCAGGGACTGGGCAGGCCTGGAGGAGGAGAAAGTGATGGTAGAGGTGGGCACGAGGCAAACCAAAGAGCAGGGATATGAGTGGGAAGCACATAGGCCAGGCAGCACTGTGCTGGCAGCAGGAATGGAAAGGGTAGGGAAGAGTAATGATGTGGGCTTTGTCAGCGGCAGGGCTGAGGATCAGATGTGCTGAGGGCAAGGGAGGAGAAGGGCACAACAAGACATTGGGGGAAGGAAAACTGGGGAAGCCAGGAGGGTTTATCTATATGGGTGAGAGGGCTATTCTAACTGCCTTGCTCATTGCACCCTGCACAATACAGGAGATCTCTGTCTAGTTAAATTCTTTTATTTCAACTTTTTTGAGCTGTGCCAATTTGAAAGCACATTTAGGGATAACACTTTAGAAGGCACAATGGCCATATTTCTTCTAAAACATATTTTTCCAAGTTAGTGGCTTGTTGATACTCTGTTCACTATCCTACAGCCATTTTGTGCAAGTTTCTATATAAGTACTTATTTCAAACCCACAATTTGCATAGTGTTTTAACTATGGAATTTCATAGAGCTTTTAAGTGAATTTCAGCTGCCACCTGTCTTCTGACGGATATACAAGAAAGAAGCACATACCATAAGGTTTTTGAGAAGTGGTATTTTGAATGGCTTTGAAGAAAAGCTCTTAATCAATATCTCTTTGTAATGAAGTTTGGCTTCACAGGAGTTTCCAACACTCAGCTATTGATGACATGTTATATAATAGTAGAGTTATTATATATATAAATGACAGAGTTCCTAAATCCTCTCCTGGTGAAGGGAGAGGAACATCAGTGTGATTGTGGCTAATTCCCCTAGGGAGGTGGTTAAAGTGGAGCAGAGGTCATAAATTACACATTTTAAAACTATTTTTCTTCTAAAATATGAAAGTCATCTGTCCTGTGCCACAGCTTCAAAGGCCAAATCTCCCATGTAAGAGAAGACTGCAGAGTCCAGCACATCAGCTGCTTTAACAGGAAGCTTCAAGCCTGGCTGGCAGATGAAAGAAAATGGTATTCTCTGTCTTACCAAGAATGTGGCAGCAGAACCAGTGCTAGCATTTTCCCATCCAGAGGCTTTGCAAAACTCATCCCTGTCTTCATTTAATTTGGAAATTAGTTCATCTAACCCTGTCCTGACCAAAGAGCATCAAAGGTAAATGTTCCAGCTCTAAATCCAGCCATTAGATTCTCTCTTCTGTACATCTATGGTCTGTGCTGTGCTAACATAGTACCTTGCAGCAGGGCCCATCCTTTGGAGGAGTTGCCCAGCACCCCATGTCTTGTGCATATGTCTTAACTCACAGAACAAAGACCTTTCACTTCTCAGCAGAAGGAAGACTAGAGATGAGCTAGCATAAATGCTTTCAAGCACCTTGCTCGGGGTATGTATAAGGAGACACCAGAGAAGTGGTGGACGAGGAAGTGGAACCACCATTTTCGGCGCACTGAACCACCTACTCTAATTCATGTGCAATTTACAGTTGGCTTCTGCGGAGCACAGAATTCATCTGCCTCATTCCCAATATATAAATGATGCTTCACTTTTCTGTTGTGCTCATAGGAAGTTCGTTCATCCCAAGAGAGAGGTCACATCTCTTCTGCCATACGTCACAATCTGAGATGATAATTGTTATGCAAACTTCTTATTAACATTGGAGGTAATACTAATAACACTAGCTTGCTCACAGCATTTCCCAGAGAGCAGGCAGGATGTTTAGTGCAACAAATGACAAAAATTAGAAATAAGGCATGTCAGCTGAGTGATCCTCTGTATCCTGACACCCTCAAAGTTTGGAGTGTTACATAGCCTGCCTGTCCTAGGAAGACTACTCCTGATGTACCCTTGGCCTAAAATGCTGAATGATTTCTTGCTTCTGCTGAACTGTGGCGCTCTCATAGAAATGTGGAAGGACACACTTGAACTACACCAAGCATTCTACCTCAATAGTCTGTTTCCAGCTATGACCTGTATCAGGTGCCCCTGGACTGACCAAGTCATGGGTGGTCCTTTCCTGGACATGTCTCTGTGAACTACAACCATGCAGCTGCCCAGGTAAGACTTGTATTCACACTTTTGACAGATTCCAGATGGTTTTTTTCTTCTGAGAATTTTCCAAATTGATGTTTGAATCCAGTTTGTCATTAATGGTTTACCTCTGGATTGAACAAGCAGCTCCTCTGTTGGACTTCCCACTTTCTTTGGTAACTTCCTTTGATAACCTAGTATTAGAAGAAATAGGAAATAAACATTCCCTGCTCACTTCTTTCAGTATAATTCATTGCATCTGTTGTTTTTCCATGTGTCACCTCTTTTCTAGCTGGAGTCCTAGTCCTCCTTTATTAATGCTATTAGTCAGTATCCTTGATTCCTACCCTGGTTCCCCTGGATCTTCTCTGTCAACAGGGAGACCAGAATTGCATGTATTATTCCGAATATGTTTTCTGTCTTGGCCTCTAGCAGTAATTCCTGATGTTCTGCTTGCCATGCTGGCCATCCTGCAGATTTGAGATGATGTTTTTATAGAAGTCACCCTATAATTCTTTCCTGAATTCCTACCTAATTTAGTGCCCATTGTTAAATGGAAATTCATTGTCCATAAAGGGAAGCTAGTGAATTAGCTCAGACGTAGACTCTCACGTTGTAGACATCCTCCTGTCATTAGATAGGTCTCTCCTCCCATGTCCCATTGTGTTGCTCTATCTCTTGAAACTGATACTTCTTCTCCCAGCTGTGAGCTAAGGAGTAAATAAATCCTCCACCCATCTCAGATAATCTTCTAGAGCACTGACTGCTTTGTTCTGCATTGTTCTGCAGCTTTACTACCACTCAACTGATCATGTATCTGGCTGGCCTATGTTCTTCCCTAGTTCATAGAAGCAGGAATGGCAAGAAACAGCAGTTGTTTCTGGGGTAGTCTGATTTCATGGCCCTTTAAGTCCAGATCTGAGCACAGAATGGCCCCCCTTCTATCTCAAAAAGAAGTGCAGTAGAACTAGAAAAGGTTCAGAGAATTGCATCAAGGCTGAACAAAAACAGAGAAAGGTATTATACAAGGAGTAGACTGGGATTCTTCAATCTGGTAAAGAGGTAACTGATAGCGATACATTACAGGTCTCCTAGATTAAGTGGCTGAGAAAGGGTGGACAAGAACTGACAACTATTGGGACATCAAATGAAGCCAGCTGGCTGCATTTTAAAAAACACTGCATGTAGTTCTTCACATCATTGAGAGAGTGTCATGAGGATCTGTGGGACTGTTGGCTACACCATATCATGGAAGCAAAAGGGTTGAATGGAGCTTAAGAGGAGACCATGCTGGTTTATGGAAGAGAAAAAACACTGATTTTTTATTAAAACTATCAACAGCACCTTAGGCTGGGGAAATCCCTAATCTGCAAATTCTTTGCACCTGGGAAATTTTTCCAGGGAAGTGTCTCTACGTGCACATTCTGTTCTTGTACTTTTCCCTGGGAATCTGCTTTTGTACATTGTCCCTGCTAGGCATGAGCCAGTTTGAAAATCTACAGAGAAAACTGGCAAAACTGGGAAATAAATCAAAAGAAAATGAAACTACAAAGGGAGAATCATCAGCAGAAGTCCCTAGAGGACCTGAAAGAGGGGCTGCAGCCCACTGCACTCAAAGTATACATGCACCAGGGTCTTCTTTTCACCACAGAAAAAAACCTGTGTGAGGGAACCTATGAACTGCACTGTGAGCACCCTCATCTCCGCTACTCTGTAGTGGATTTTCCAGCATAAGTCCCAGGCCTGAACCTGAATACAAGGTGAAATCTTGCATTTCCTTGCCTTTCTTGCTAGTAAAAGTTCCTGCCACTCTGTGTCTGGGTAGGAATCCAGGGCAAGGAGATGGAGTGAGCAGATGTTCCTCAGGCCCAATCTGAAGCGAGCATGTCAGTGTTATTTGGCCAAATAAAATGGTGTGTTATGCCACCCAGGTAGGTTGGTGAGGCTGAAGTATAACAACATGTACCATATGATTGCTCAAAATAGGAGAAAAGAGTGGGTTCAAGTATACCTTGCTCCCTAGAGAAAATATGACTGGATTAGAGGAGGGGTCACCCAGCCCTACCAGCCCTAGTCCAGAAGAATTCTGTCTTTATAAGACCCACAAGACCAATCTCTCTTTCACAGAAGGGACCTCTGCCAACTGCACAAGGACGCAGAGTTATGCATCTGAGGCTTGATTAGGGGATTTTCCTCTACCTTGCTGCCTGCCAAAGGTCAGGTCATGCCAAAAAGCTGCCAGTCTTGCCAAGGCCATAGGAAAAGGCCAACAGCTCAGAGGATCTTCCAGTGAGGTGTCCTGGGATGGATGGAAAAGAGCTGTCAATTATAATTAATATTCAAGTAGTCCATGTAGGGTTGCCTGACTCCAACAGGGGAGTCTGAGGCTGCAGATAAAGGAGGAGCTGAGCCAGTCTAAGAGCTCACTGTTGCCTAAAGGGGAATATCACTTCCTCGCTCCTTTTTTCATCCCCCTTCTGATTCCAGGAGCACAGGCCATATTCTTGCCATATTCTGCCAAATCAGTGAGCTGAACTAGTCTACGGTGGGTTTTGTGGGTGCCAAGCTGTCTCCAGGTGAGACATATGGGTGAACAGCACATGGTGTAAGGAAAGATGCAGAGAACAGACCTCCCCCCTCCTTTTGTCAGTAGTGAGATATTTCCTCAGCTCCCACCATTCACCAAGCTTCCCCTGAGAGCATCCAGTCCCAGGCCCACATGTAGCCTGGAGGCTGGAGCACCCATGCTGGCAAACAGCCACAGCATGGATTGGGTGTTAGACTCCCTGCTCTGGCTTAGTCCTGCACGTCAGCATCTGAGCTTAGGAGAACTGAATCTTACACAAAGTGTTTTGAATTCAGCTCCATAGTGGTCAGCTTGACCCCTTTTACCTCGGCACCTTTTTAGCCAGGTGTGTCCATAACTCCTAGGTGCTGCACTGGGACAAGCAGATAATTTTGCAGGTATGGACAAATTGCTGTTTTCAAAGCTCTTAACATACAACTCATCAGTCAGGTGTATGTTGATAGAGGAGTTAGGTTTAGGAAAGCAAAATCCAGAAAGAGGAGCCAAGTGGGGACTGTCCTGCCCCTTCCCCATCCTTAGCTGATAGGACTGTATTCCAAGCGTGGGACCAAGTCCTAGATCATATTTGGACCCACAACATTTAATAAGTGCTTTCAGGCATGGTGTTTTGAATCCTATGGGTTTGCTTTAAACCACAGTTTCTGGGTCATAACATATGGGCTAGTAGCTAAGAGCGCAGAGCTTTCTTTTGCAATCAACCGCACACTCCAGAAGACAAAAACAGGCCTATGAGTTAACCAAGCACAAGACAAACAGCAATAAAAAGGAGCAAGGGAGTGATCTAAGAGGAAACAAAGTGTGAGCATGACTGCTAGAATTCAGGGTCCTCAGGGTAAAAATTACTAAAAACTATTAACAGTTCAGCCTCAAATCGATCAGCTGACATTTCTTAGTCAAATAAATTTAAGTGGAGTAGAGTATTGGAGAGTTATAGAGTAAACACTGTGTTGAGATGAAGAAAAAAGAACAGAATAGAAAACTAGGACTGAGAAGGAAGGTAGGAAGTGTTGATGTAATGCATAACATGGTGAAGAAGAGGGGGGGGGTTGAAAACACTGTTTGAAGCACAGCTTTGTAAGGCACCAATGAAAAACCTATAAAGATCTACCTAAATAAACCCTACCCACAGATTTGTTTGGCTCTGGGCTCTGGACTCTGTTTAGGGATCTGTATTGCCTTGGTTTCACAGACAGAAAAATATCACAACCTGACCCTTAGTGATTGTGACTATCTGAAAGGGGAATCTGTCCCTTGCAAGGATGGCTCGGCTTTGAAGCCAAAGTTTACAAACTAAATATTTAAAATTGGACTGACTAATTAGCAAGTCTGAGTGCTGCTCTGATTCTGGAAAAGAACAAACTGTCAGGGCTGGATTTTCCCCATCTGTCCCATCTCTCACTCTGCCAGCAGGTGGTACTGTGCCCCCAAGGATCATGCAAGCAGCAAGGCTTTTCCGTTGAGAAATCTTTCCAGACTTCCAGACAATTTGAAAAGGTGCTTCCTCCCCCGCCCCCCACCTACTCTCTGAGCCCTTGTCCCCCTGAACCACTCTTGCCCTGTGCTCCTGAGATGAGGCAATTTTGTGCAAGGATGTCAGCTTGCAGCAGGAGCTCCCTTCACGCCTCGTGGTGATGCTAACCACGCAGACAAATGTTAACCTGGTTTTTACTTCCTCTTCTTCGCACAGTGCAGCTCCATCCCAGAGTGCAGGGGGAGATGGGAGGCAGTGTGCAGTGTGCAGTCCCCCAAGTACAGAATTGTGCCAGAATAGTTGTCCTGCTGCATCCTCACAGCTGGCACATTTAAGTGATGAGCACTTCCAGGTACCCAAGGCCTTGGGGAAGGCATCTTTAGGGATGTCATCTGGAACCTGTGCTCCCCCTTGCCGAATGGCCCAGGTTTGTTTGCAAAAAGGGAAGCATCATATACAGCCCAGTGCCTCAATCCACATAGCTGATGGGCATGCTACATTTTAATGCTATGTGGTCTGCTGTGGCAGGTCCACTGGATGGCACTGTGTCACACACTCCCCTGCTCCTCTGGCAAGTCACGCCCATCCTAACATGTTTATTCCCTAGATCATGGACTACAGAGAGCATAGTGGGGCTGCAACTGGTCAGCAGGTCAGTCTTAGTCATTGCACTGGCTGCATTGCCTTTTATGATGTTCTCCATTAAAAATAAAAAAGGACTTTGAGAAACACTGACCAGCCGCTAGTCACAAAGGTATGAGTAGGACACAATATGCTGCAAATCCTAGCTCCAATGCACTAAGTCTACTCATTTTTGTAGGCACTTTCCATCAGGAACATGCTAACAAAGCAAAGATGAGCAATATATGAAGGTGAAGTGCTATATACAGAGACTCACAAAGAAGAGCTATTTTTGCACCAGTTCAGTTTGCTGTTCTGATTCACTGCCTAATCCACAAACAGGGCACCAGGATAGCTGAGGCAGTAAGTCCAGGAAGGGAACAAGTTCCTGTGACAAGACTGTGGCACAAGAACTTAAACTAGGGCAGTTACTAAGGAGGGGCTGAGGAGCCCTCACCTCTGACACTGGTAACACTGGGATTCTGGTACAGGGAGGACTGCACCAGCTAGGGGATGCTCCAGCTGGCTTTTCTGCCTTGTTATGGGACAGAAGTAGACTCATAGGGACGAAAAGGGAGGCTTGGGTTGCAGCTTCCCCTGGCAGAAAGACCTCCAAGTGTGGCTAGCTTTCCTAGCTTTCCTATTCCTATGATAGGAATGCCCCTATTGGGATATGTAGCTCCCATTCCCTGTCCAATCCAGGATCATGCTCACGCACTTATTCGTTCTCTGAGGCATGCAAGTTCCTTTTAGTTTTGTATAAGACAGTAGACATGAGTCTCCTCACTGTGAAAGCACTAGGCACAAAGACAGATTATCAGTTACTCTGCAAAGCAGGTCAGTAGTAGGAGATAAGAAACCAAGGCCCACCTAGGGTAGGATGCACGATCACATGTCCAAGGAGCAGAGATGGGAGTGGGAGCCGTAGATATGCAGAACACTAAAATGTGGCGAAATCAGTCAAAAAGATTTCTCCAGAACTTGTTCAAATACTTCTCAGTAGTTCAAGGTGCTCTGTAGTTCATATTACAAAGGGAGTATTCCTCTTGAACAGAGAGGTTCATCAGTGGGAATGGGCAGCTGACCAGACTTCACTCAACTTTTGACCAGCAGGCAGATTTCATGTCTGAATTTTTCATGTGATCACAGGTCTGTGCCCTCCCAGGAGACGTGCTTCCTCTTACACCACACACAGAGTTTAGTTGGTCAGCAGTACTCCTTACATGCTGCATGGAGCCAGGGAGAATAAGCAAGCAGGTTGCTGGATCTGTAACCCATTGGTCAGATGACTCCTGTCATTCAAAGCTGTTCTGGTCTATTTAAAAGCTATGTATTATTAATATGCAAAAAAAGCTAGACTAAATAGTTAATTAGCCTGCAAATCAATGCAGTGTCATCATTGACTTATAGAAGTGCTGATAGGAAGGGACCTCAGGAAGTCTCTAATCCAACCTCTTGCTCAAAGCAGGACTAACGCCAGAAGGTTTTTGATGGATTTGTCTACCTGAGTCTCCAAAGCCTCCAAGGATAGAGATCCCACAGCACCTCTGGGTAATAATATTCCTTCAAACAGAGTTCTGTGTTTAGAAAGAAACTGGAGAAGCTGGTGGAAACAGTTGTTCTTCATAAACGTATCTACTCCATCCTCCCTGGCACTCCAGTCCCTTTGACTATTTTGCTCCAAGAGTAGCTCTGCCCACCCATGGCTGAAGGTTGCAACCCATGAGTGAGCTGGGATCTGGTTACCCAGCCTGGCTTGGCTTCTCCCACTTTGTCCTTCCGTCTCACTCCCATCACAGTACCAAACACTGTAGCTCAGCAAAAGAATGGAAATGAGCTCTGGAGTGATGTCCTAGGGGCTGGAAGGGAGAGCACAGCCTAGCCTCGTTTCCCAACCTATATTCCCAGCCATACCTGGTCTTTCACAGCTCACTGTCACACTTGCAGCACCAGAGGTCTGATGGCTTTGACAGAAGACCTGAATGCCTCTGATAACCCACGGAAAAGTAGAAGTGGGCTCTGCTAACCCAGCTGAGTCTAGCTGGTAAGGAGATGAGAGCTGCAGACTAGGCTATGCTTTGCTCCCAGTGCTGTGCTATGCCTGCGGGAGGCTCATTTCTCTTGTCTGCCCCTCTGCCTTCACTTTGCCTTTTAATCCGTTGAATATAGCATCATATGGGCCCAAGCAGAAATTCATGCAGCATTTTACACTAGAGACTGTAAGTACAAGTACCATGAAGAGCAAGAGGCAAGGACATAACCTAAGCAGTACACTATAACTTTGGGACTTGCATTTGCAGCCGTCACTGGAGAAATCACAGGAGGCAGCACAGAGCTCAATCAAGAAGAATTTATCCTTTTCACATTTTTTTCCGGCATCTGGCCAGCCAGACCCACAGCTCAACCGGAAGAGATTGCCCCTGAAAACCCAAGAGCAACAGCAAACAGGAAAACTATCTCCCGCTCCCCTAGAAAAGGTCTTCAGCCCCCCCTCCCTCGGCAAGGCTGTTTTATGCAGGGGCTGATGTGACAACAGACGGTGCGAGCTGTTTATCAGCTCCAAATGTGTAAAAATTTCATAACTGTAGAGGAAGTGGGGGCGATGTGCTGCAGCAGGGGGAACAAGTAGCTGAAAGAGAGAGCAGTCTGCCTTCCAGGGATGGGTTCCCCAGGGCAAGGGGTGCACAACTTGTCCTAGTTTTTTTCTGCCTGAGATCAGAATGCGTAATTGCAGGAGGAGACAAGGAGGAAAATGAGCCAAAGACTCCTAACTGCAGAGGCCGGTCCCTATGAGCAAAGGGCCACATGTCTCCTTTTATCGCCAGCCATAATTCCCTCCTTGGCTCAAAGGCAGCTGTGAAAAGAGCAGGACTGGTTCAAACTTCCTTGGGGTCTCCGTGGCAACGAGCCCTGCAGGAGCCTTTTCTTCCTTTCCCCCCTTTCCTCTTTTGTTGTTGTTGTTGTTGTGTCATTAAAACTTCCCTGCCAAGGGCCCGGATTGAATCCCCACAGCGCAGCTCCAGGCCTTCTGCCTGCCTCCCAGCCAGCTGCCCTCACCCTTAGCCCCCCCCAGTCTAGGCCAGCAAAGCCCAGCCCCAAACCAGCCCCAGCCCCAGACCAGCAAAGCACAGCCACAACCCCAAGCCTAGCCTACACTCAGAGCCAACCCAGTCCCAGCCTCAGACCCAGATCCAGCGCAGTCCCATTCCCAGACCAGACTAGCAAAGCCTAGCCCCAGCCCAGTCCCTGTCCCAGCTTCAGCCTCAATCCCAGCCCAGCACACCACAGATCCAGCCCAGTCCCAGCCTCAGACCCAGACCCAGACCCAGCCCAGATCTATTCCCAGATCCAGCCCAGTCCCTGTCCCAGCCTCAGCCCCAGGTCCAGACCCAGTCCACACTCAGCCCCAGCCCCACATTTGTCCCCCCGTATTTCATCCTCTTACAATGCAGCTGAACATCCTTATGCTGGTCAAGCACATATTGAGATTCTGTGAACTTCTGGGCTGACCTGTCTCAGCAAGGGCATGAGGGCAGTCTAGACCTGCTATCTATGCTGGAACACTCACACACCGCTGAACCAGGCCATGCTTGAGCAGACCTTGTCTTGCCATAAGGGTTTAGGCACAGCAAGGCCTGTTGGGGGTCCTGAAGAGCACAGTGCCCTTGGGGAGTCAAATTCTTGGCCATACACAGCAGTATCAGACCCAGCACAGGCCTCATATCTGGTCTGTGAATGCAAGTGATAAGCCAGGAAGACTGAGATCTCCTCCAGCAACCCATACCTCTGGCAGCATCACTAGCATGGGGGAGGTGAGGGGAAGCATGCTCACCAGAGCCATCTAACGGAGCAAAACTCTTTCTTACACCTGCTCTGCTAGTGTGACAGCTGTGCTGGACTATGGCACTCACTTCTTGGCATCCTCAGGATTGGGACGTGTATAGAATGGGCACTATAGATGGGCACTCCAGCCTGGGCAGGTGTCAGAGTCTCAGCAGGGAGAGGGTCTTCAGTTCTAGCATTGCTCCAGCGGCAGTGTCTACCCTACAGTAGGGCCCAGGAGAAGTGCAGTATTAACGTAAATACATGTTGCTCCTTTCAGCCCAAGAGCACAAGCGCTTGCTCGCATCAGAGGGCCCCATCATTTCCAGCTACAGCATCCTGGAAAGTCACAGCCTGCAGCAAAAATATCTGGTCTCATTTTTTTACTTTGTATTCTCCAGCCTATAGGATATTCCAAGTCTGGAGTCCTGGGGAAAGAAGAAAGCAGCATGACTCTGCTGCCCTTGCTCTCCACCCCTTCCCCCAGTTCCTGTGAAGCATTCCTCCAGATGTCAGAGTAGACAGAACTGCCTTCAAACAAGCCCAAGACCTGGGGCACAGTTTCTTCGCAGGCTCAGCTAGTCCAGTGAGTCAAATTTACTACAGTTGTGAAAGGCAATTCTGCCTCTCTTGTAGAACAAGGCTGGCCTCAAACACATAGGGCATAAAACTGCCCCGCACCACACAATTGCAGAAGTGTGCACTAACCATACAATGCTTTTTGCAATGGATCTGTTTTCCTGAAATCTGGGGCTTATGTTAAGTCTGTTTCCCCATCAGCAAGACTATGTACTTCTATAAACATTCATCTACAAATGCTCATCAGTGATCTACACTTGCTCGCACACATGTATATGTAGGCCATGTACACATGCACTGGCAAGCGATGCTCTACGCATGCTCAACCATCCTAATCACACCTCTTCTGTATCCCTAGCTATTGCTTCAAATATGATGAAAAAATCACAATAATGTGCAAGAGATCGCTAGGGAACAATCCTGGGTGTTAACCTGCCTGAAATGGTTCAGGTACTGCAGCAGTGAAGGCTGAACAGGACCTTAAAAGTTATCTAGAAATAGTTTCCACGACAGCAACTGACAGCTGGTGGGACAGATGCCCTCCTCTGCCAGACTCTGATCTTGCCTTATCTCAGAAGAGAGTAGGGATGAGTACAATCAGTCCTTAGATAAAAGAATAGAGAGTGAACAGAGAAGACTATAAGGCTTCATCACATGTAGTGCCTCTTTCTAAGCCCTTCACTGAAGCAATGTTCCTACATGATACAGCACGGGCCAACACTGTTTCAGGCAAAATTGTGCCAGTTAAACAAGAGTATTTATGTCCCTGTATTTACTGAAGTTTGATATGGGTTTCAGTGCTAGCTCTCTGTGCTCTGAGCACAGAGACAGTCTTTAAAAACCATGTGTCCTAGAGCTCCATTAGGTGATTTTTTTTTTTTCTGCAGATCTCCATGGCAAGAGAGAGGAAAGCATGTGAAAATCTAAACAGAGTATGGCATGTGTGAACAGAGTATGAACTGCTAAAGGAGCTGACAGTCTGAAAGAAAGATGTTTTTATTCAGTCTGTAACAGCTCCAGTTCAGTGGCACCCAGGCACTGAGAAGTGGTGTCCTTAGAAGATCTGTCTTACTGGCAGTGGTGGAGGAAGCAGCATTCAGCATTTCTACCTCACATATTTCTTGTGAAATTCCCTGGCCACAGAACAAATTATATGTGAATAAAAAGGAGGAGAAAAAATAAACAAGGTGGAGCATTATTTAGCATTCGTTCTGGCCTTCAAATACAAGAACTGGTATCTGCTCATACGTTCAGTAACACCAGTGGCATCCATTTTATTATGAAGTCTGTGATTCATAGCTATACCTTGATGTTCTAGCTCAGGTCTGCACAATCAGAGGGTGAGACGGTTTCTTTCTGAAGGAAGAACTAATATGACACACATAGAACAGACTACTTCCAAAATTTTACAAGCAGGAAATACAGGCACAAATAAGGAACCCATCTTCATATCCCAGTGGATAGGACTCCTCCACAGTTACCTCTCCTGCAGGTACCTAAAAGCTTTACACATCACCTATAACCAGGGCACCATTGAACATAATGGACTGGCAAACATGAGGATCATATGCTGCAATCCAGCATATGATATGAACTTACTTGGAGATCTCAATAAAACTTTACTGGAGAAAACATAGATTCAAGGCACCTAGCAGGAGGGAAGGGTATACTAAGTGGATCCATGCAGTGTGAACGTGTTAGAGCATACTCTTTGATGATGGAGCATGTTGAGAACCTACATGCAAATATACAAAGTTGTTTCAGTCCAAACAAGATCTGGAGTGATGTAATACCCACTGAGGCTGTTCTTTAAATCACACTGCTCAGTTGTTAATACAAGATACTGACTGTGCTTTGGTGTGTCCAGTCACCATGAACTGAGATAGGAAGGACCAGAAAACAGTAGAGGAGGAGAGTTTGTCAGGAGCAGAGGGAACATAAGTATCTAGAAGACAGGATATCTGGCCAAGAAAACTGAGGGAGAGCTAAGTTTAGAGAGCGCTGTTAATCTTACCAGTCATAAGTTAGCAGCAGACCCAGCCCTCAGAAAGACACAGGTTTTGAGAAGTTTAGGTTGTGGAAGGCACTCAGATTGCTCGTTTATATTTGAGGGAGGATTGTTGCTTCAGGTTTTTACATGTTTTCCAGGATGGATTTATTTTAGGATTAAAGGCTAGAGCAACCAAAGAACTAATTGCTATTTTACCTCCACTTTAGATACTAAGACCAAAAATTAGATCCTCAAAACAACAAACACAGCTGCTTCTGAGATCTTGCACTTCCTAAAGGCCGTTTCTGTTTCTGGCCATGCCTATAATGTGCAGTTCAACATCTAGCACCTGGCGAAGTCACTCTCCACAACTGGACCAAAGTTGATCTGCAAATCAAGCACCCTAATGCCATTGCTTAGTGCTACAGAGTGGATCATTGTTCTTGCACAATCTCTGTCTTCCCCAACACAACAACATTGTATCAGGCATCTAAACCCTCTCTGGCAGCAGCAACCCCAGGTCATTCAGCTCTTGCCCTTTGCTGTGTGGCTTGAGTCAGCCTCTTCGTGTCACACTGATGATGGTGTAATTTCACCAAGGCCAGCAGAAGTGCACCAGGAATGGTTTTAGTTCTTGATGCCTCACACTCATTAACAGTTTGGTTTATTGAAATGCGTAATGAGAGCAAATCCAGGCAGACGCCATGGTCCCATCAACATCCCTGGGCACTCAACTTATTTCTGCCAGTAGATTCCCATGAAGGAAGCAGAAGCTAAAAGCCAGAAAAGGGATAAAAGTTAGAGCACTGTCCTGAATTATTTTGTAGAGAAAGAGAATTATGTCTTTAATGGCATCACATTGACCCTTTGCTGGACTGTTGTTAGAATGAATCAAAGGCTCTTTTCTAAATCCCTAAACACCTCCAGTGGTGAGCTTGCAGTGGGCTATACTACATCACTAAGACGATACAGAAAGACTTCTATACTGACATTGTAAAGGCAACAGGACTTTTCCTGAGCAATCCAGCAGCCAGAATTCTGGCTTCCTCACATTACTCATTGCTGGGCTTATTTAGACTGGCCTATGAGAGTCAATATTGCCAAATTGTACAAACCAATGTGATTCAAAAGACCCTCAATAAATAAAACTCTCCATCAACAGCATGAGGATGCAACTATGGGTGAAATTTTGAAATTGCACTCTTTTTGTTAACTGTCATGTCCTCTTAGAAAGTAAATTTAAAAGTAGGATTTGCAGAAGGACATATAAATATTTGTTCAGGTTAGTATGAAATTTTCCCAGGGTGATTTTAACATTTAAGCATCAGAGTTTCATTTCACAGCAGAGAAAACTGAAACTAAGTCTGTTGGTTTCACATCTGACATCATCTTCAGCCTAGTGATACATGTCATGATTCCTGTTGAGAAATGCCTGCCATTTTACAGCTTCATGGATCTAGGCTAATGCAAATGAAATCAATCGACATTTTTCTACTCATTTCAGTCAGAAAAATTTGAAGCCAAGAGTCACTTTGAGATGATTATTCTGTACCAGTCTATCATGTCACATATGAGCAGGGTTAGAGACCATAATGACCATAATGACTCACAGGACCTGCAGGATCGCCAAGCCAAAACAACAGAAGACACACTCAAAAACATATAGTATCTTCCCAAAAAGTAAGACATCATGAATTCTTGTTGACTCCGGGACAAACAGTCCATGATGTTCAGAACAGACAAAAAGAGTACTGGATGGGAGAAGTTAAAAGTGTGGGAGGACATGGAACTCAATGTGAGACTTGATTAGACACTTATCAGAGTCAATGGAGAGCTTTCCCTTGGCAAAGTGAGCTAGGGATCAAATCTTTACAAACATGCTATGCTGTCTGTGGCCACGTCAATGTGACTCTAGCAGTTACTGGGATGTGGTGAGAGCTTCAGTGTCTCTGCTTTTTATGTAATGCAGCACTTCCTGAGGCAACACTGCTACACACAACTTTTCTGAATGAACAGCAGATTTGGGGTCTTAGGTCACTTTCCCACACTTCGTTACCTGCAGAAGAAGCACTTTCTTGCTTCTTACTGCCTTGATTTATAAATCCTAGCCTAAAGAAATTGTTAAAGAGCACCTTGCCTTGTTTCCTGGTGTCTGGCGGATGGGAACGTCCCAGCCACCAAGAACCGCCTGTGTCCTGGATAATGGAGAAATCGTCTTTGTCTGTTGCCTGGCTGAGTGTCTCACATATGCTCCAACTCCAACCTGTCATTCAATTCAGATTCCAAAAGAACCTTCTCCAAATCAGTTTTCTGTGCTGTTTGGGATTTTTCATCTTTTTCTATGGAATGTCAGTCACCTGTAGGATCACCTGTGATATCTCACTTCAGTCTCTCCTTTTGCTGCCTGTTTAACAGCTTGACATTTTAATGACTAAAATGCTTTCACCTAGCATTTTTAACTTGTATTCTCTTTGTGGGTCTCCTAAACATTCACCAGTAGAGGTACGAACCTGTATAGCAATTTAAAGTCTGATTTTGTTCATAACAATTTTCGGCTTCCTAGCTATACTCCATGGCTAGTGAGTTAAAAGTGCCTGTGACCACGCTCTGGTACTGGGACTAGATAGACAGTGATAGAGAGTAGCTTTCATCCATCCTCCTAAACTCAACCTCCAAAAGGGGGGGCTGAGGGGTCACATCTTAAAGGTCCATTAGGAATGGTTCCTAATCTATGCTAATCCCCAAATTGTGACTAAAGGTTGCTCAGGACAGTGCTAGTTGGTCAGGTTGGGACCATGCTAGGGTCTATGCTTCAGATCTAAAAACATGGACAATAAAGTTCCAGATCTGGGGAACATTCCCAATATAATTTAGTGGAATAGATTATTAAATTCATGGGTCACCAAATGCCCATCCCAAAACCATTGCTTAATTAAAGCCAAGTGATTGCACTCTGTCAAACATAGCTGGGTGTCATGTAAGAGATTCTCCAGGATAGACTGCATGTAATATGCCCTTTGGAATTTGAAATCTTACAAAAGGAACAAGCCATGTTTAACATGATGGGTCATAGATGGCTGGTAAGCCCATTGGCTTAAGTCTGAAGAAGCTTGGCCTCATAGTCCTTGCAGCAGATGCAGGGATTGATGAAGAGGCAGAGTGCAGAGCAGGGAGGTGATGGATTTCCTCTCTTGGACACATGATGGCCAAAAACCTGCCTACCACTTGTGAGAACAGCTGGTGCAGCTCTGCATTACCTCAGTGTCCAAATACACTAATAGCTATAAGAAACGGGAATTAAGAAAGAGAGCAAGATGAGACAGGTGCATCCCAGTAATTAATTACCAACAAGGAACTCATTCGCAGCCAGAGCCTTAGTACTGGGAGAAGGTATATAACATTTGAAACCATCATATGCATTGGGCTGCTCAAGATAGGACCTTGGATCTCTGTTCATTGCTCTCCACTACATTAATTTGGTGGGTACTCCTAAAAAGCCTAATCTCCAGGTAGTTATAAACTGGGCAGCTCCACTGCAGGCAGTGGAGCTGTGATGGCTCAGGATGCTTTGTGAGCAAAAGCACCTTTTTTTGACTTCTCCATTATTTCTGTTGAGTCATCCCCCTAGCCCCACTACTCAGACACAATAGCTCCTGTAAATACAGCTTCTCTATGCAATAACAAAGATAGTCAAGGAAAATCTTTGCTGGGTCTATTTGCAACATGCAACCTGTATAGAGAACTGATAAGGCTTGTGATGATCTTTTTTGTATTGCATGTGTGGATTTTTTTATTAATATTTTCATTTTTCTGCACTCAGTGATGCATCTCACAAGAAATTAATTGACAGGACATCTTCACATTTTTCTCCTGCACTCTAACCATGACATGGCATTTTTTTTCTCAGGCTGCCATTACTTGCCCCCCTCCATCCATCCCACCCACAAGCTTTTAAAAACCTGGGCAGTGCTGATTTCATTTAAAGTTTATAACCAGTTTTGTCCATGGGGCTCGCTTCAACATACTGATACACTTTCAGAGGGTTATTCTGGATCTTTGGTGCTCCCTTCAGTTCTGCCTCCCTCCGGCAAGAGTTAATGTTCACCTCCCTCTCCATCTGAAGAATAAGTTGTCTATCTCACCCCTACCGTGAGATTAAGTGCAATCACCATCAGCCGTCATCCTTACCTTACAATGTCTTGGCATGCCAAACCAAAAGCAGAGTCTGTGCATCCTGGGTTTCTAAATGAACTTAGGGAAAAAAAAAAAGCCAAAACCCCACCAAAAATCTCACTACCCCAGTAAGATCTCTTGCAAGGAGGGTTTGACTGTGGAAGCGAGGGCTAGGAACGAAGTTGTGGGGTAGAGGGGGAGGAGAGCATGATTGACAGCCCTGAGCTGAGACTCATCCCTTACCTTGGGCCATGCGGTCTGATTGGCTGCCTGCTGACATCCCCAAGCCCTGCACTTTTTAATAGACGCTTTTGGATGATCTACAGGGAAAAGGCTTGGAGAGGTGTGTTTCTGACAAGCCAGAAAGTCATCCGCACTTCAAGGGACTTTGTTTAACTCTTTTTTTTTTTTTTTCTGGGAAGGGGGCTGTTCTTCATTTTCACACTTAATGTTTTTCTGAAAACTTCACTGAGATTTTCCCCTTCCACCAGTCTGGACTAATGGATTACCACCTGCTTGGATTAATTTTATCTTTTCTCTTCAATGGCACAAAGGTCCTAGCCGGTTACCCAATTTGGTGGTAAGATTTCTCCCCCCCCTTTCCTTTTTCTATGATTGATTACTGAATTAATTAATTATTAGCAATGGGATTTGTGTGTACGCGTGTTCCTTCCTTTTCATCCTTAGTCCTGCTGAGATCACCACGATTGCATGTTTGATTCTAAGCATAATTTCTTCAGATTTGCCTGGTAATTAATGAAAAGTTTGGGGTTATTTTTAAAGGACAGCGTCTAGGTTTCTCTTTGCACAAATGGAGTCTTCCCCACCACTCTTAATTTCTCCATTTTTGTCACTGTAGGCATGGTCATTTGTTTTAGATGTAAAAGGATATGTTTTTATTTTCTTGTGCAATAGAAATTTTGTCTGTTGTACGGCTTTTTAGCAGATATTTTCTTCCTTTTCTATTAAGCTGTGATCAATCCTTTTAAAAAAATTTTAATTCTATTTTTTTTTTGGCTGATGCAGTTTTTGGACTTCTTTCTTTTCTTTTGTTGTATTCTGTCATGTGAATTTAGTCCAACAAATAAGCTGAGAACGCAAATGGCACCTGAGAAAATATTCATTAGTAAAATTCCTTGAAGAAGGGTTTTTGTTCTTTATAATTATGGAAATGTCACTTATTTTCTTGCAGCAACAATAAAAATAACAGAAAAAAATAACTGGTTATATTTTATAATGTGACTGATAAGTAACCTGAGTTATTCCTCATTTTAAAAATAAATATATTAACAGAATGTAACAGGAAGTGCTTTAAAACAAAAAATTCAGAATAAAACATTTCAGGTCATTTAAACACAGCAGGCAGTGAGTTGCATGACAGAAGATTTCAGTTAATTTCTCTGTTTGTAATGTAGGATTTCTCATTGGAATATATCTCATTAAGTTTCTGTATGTTCCAGGTAGGGCTTTAAGCCTAATGATCTGTAGGGCAAAGAAGGAGATGTTGGAATTAGTGCTACTGAGATTCTTGGATTATTTTCACCTTTCCAGAAAAGTCTTTTTTTATTTCTGAATTAGATCCTTTCAGTGCCAACATGGAGATGGCAAGAAGTAGGTGGGAGTGAACTTGGAAATGGACTGCCATGTCTGGAAATATTTAGAAATGAGGATGGAAAGCTGAATTTTTAAATAATCTGCTTATTGTTGTGGACTTTAAGAAAGGATATATGCAGCCGCAGTAGTGAAAGACTAAGAATACGATGAGAAGTCCACACTCAGAAATTGTTTAAAAGCTATGCAGGTTCATGAAATGGCTAAATCACAGCATGTTTTCCCGAAGAATTAAATGATTTCCTCACCCTGACCACGACTGCTTAACTTCTGGGCCTGAGCCTGAGGCAGGGGAGACTACCAAAATATAGACCACATCACTTTGATTCATTATGCCCTTTTCCAATTAATCTGGGGAGCAGTGTGTCTAAGTGGGGGTGTGCAGTGAGTAGTAGCAGAGGTCAAAATTGAGTGGCTGGATCTAAAGGGAACAACCTGCCACTGGAAACTACACAGGGCAATGGTACATTGCCATGACATCAGCTCTCCAGGGGGGTCTTGCTGGTTCCTGACCTGCCTCAGGCTCTAATATAAATCAGGGTTTAACACCTGAATCAGGAGGGATTTGACTTTCAGAGCGAGGAACCCAAATCTCCTTGAAGAAAAGGTCTGTTCTTCCCTCTCAAGAGACTATGTCCCTATTAACAAAATGCCTCTCCCTGTTTTCAGGAGAAGGCACCACAGACAGGAGTCTGTGGCACGTCCTCACCTTCCCCAAGGTTCCTCCCAAAGGAACAATACAGGGGATATGCAAGACTGCTGGTCATGGACTGAAATACCACAGGCATAGCAGGCAGCATATGGGAAGAGAGCGAGTCAAACCAGCTATCCACAGAATTTCGTTCCATAAATCTGTCTTGCATATTTTAGGAGAATCAGGCAATACACAAGGTGCCAGAGAGTCTCTACTGCACTAAAGCAGTGTGATGAGATACCCCACATAGGGATCAGGGGCAGGGGACAGGCTATCAAAAATGGCAAAAGGTTTTAGGGGTTTCTTCAAGGCTGAGAGAACGGAAGGACAGAAATGTGTGGAGCCAAGGCTCCCTAACTGCTCAGATAGAGACAGTGCTTCCCACAGCACACAGAATTAAATGTCTCCTTCAGTCCCATTGAAGACTTCAAATATCTGCTCTGTGGAACTGAATTCTCATGTTCTATCCCCTCCAGTTTAATGAGATATGTATTCTTAAAAAAGATCCTTTTCAGGTTGTCTTGCTGTGCCTTTAGGCACAGAGCAGACTTTGAGGCATGAGTCCCACTTGCAGGACTGAGCATGCCCAGAGGCAGAGGGAGGTGAGCAGAGTGTGAGTACGGTGACCACCAGGTCCCCTGTGCAGGGCTCCCGCACCTCACTAGGCCAGGCTGGACAGGGAGATCATAAGCACTTCTTTATCCTCTGATAAATCCATCTCTGCTAAACACGAGACCTTTGGGAATATTGTTCATTTTGCAGGACCCCAAGACTGCTGACAGATATTGTCCAATCATGCTAGTGCAACCTCTCTGAGTATTTCTCTACTGTATAGGGAATATTTTTGCAGCTAAATCGAAACAGATTATTTCTATTTCTGGTTATAAGAGGATCAGCCCCACTGATGGCTCTGGGTATAAATGGGAAAAATGTTTATTTCTGTAGCGGGGAGGAAGTGTCCGGACATGCACAAAGAAAAGAAGTGCAATGAAAACAGGGTCTCTGCACCTAGTAAATGGGTTTAGGGGTGTCTGGAACAGTCCCACTGTGCCACAGTGTAGTAAAACAATGCTAACAAGCAGGACATCAATGACAGTGTGGTGGAAAGGATGAAAGCAAAAAGATGAAGCTGCTGAGGGTTTGTACTGAGTTTTCTTTTTACTGAGTGAAAAAGGAAAGGTGCTGCCCATCTGCTTACAGTGTCTAGAGAGCTCATAATTCAACAGCAACCTTTCAGCTCCTGGGCTGTCATGTTGGAGGATGGAACCTGCCCCTGGCCTCAGTAGCAAAATGTGACATGCAAGGCAGCGAGGCTCAAGCCATCAGCTCTTAGCACAGAGAGTATGGGGGAGTAGTTTGAAAAAACAGCATGGAAAGGAAATGACTTTGCTGTGCAAACACAGATCTTCAGTGTCCAGACCTGCTGGTAGCATCTGGGCAGTGAGATGGTGGAGCAGTTTAGCTGTAAAGTCAACAGGGACACGATCTGGGGGTTGCAGACAGTTTAATTGCTAGGAACTCTCCCAAATGGTCCTGTCCCCAACGAACCAGCATTTTCCCAGGCAATGCCTGAGCAAGGTCCAGGGGTATCACAGACTGTAGATGCAACATTCCTTGAGCAGGGTCTCATATTTTTCAGTAGGACCAAGTTGTCTTCACATGCCCTCCACCCTGTCATAGCAGTGAAAAAGGGACAAATGTGGCACAAATGGGAAAAGATCATACAAACACTGCCTATGGGACCATTGACACTAGGTGCTGAAGCCAACAAAAGCTTCCTCAGATATGCTGTACAACAATTATGCTGTCTGGGTTACTGCTGTGCTGAGCTGCTATGATAAAAGAAAGGCACAGAAGGAAGAGATGGAGACACGTGGTAAGGCCAGGAAGACCCCGACCTGCTGCTCTTCCTGCCCCTTCAGGGGTGGCAAGGGTGGAAGCAAAGTGGGCAGCAAGGCTGTGGCCGGCATCCCAGTCCTGCAGCCTGCGGCCTTGGGTCACGCCAACAACCCTCTTAGGTACCTGCGGAAGGGACATTGGAGACCACGGTCACACCTGCAGTCATTTTTTTAATGCCAGGCCCAAATGCCTTCCTAACAGCAGGCATAACTGCACACAACTCCGTCATGGGGGATGATACGGATCAAGGTATGAAAGACTGGGCAGTGTTGCATACAGACAGACCAATGGATGGACCCTGGAGCTTTCTGGTACATTTGTTGTTCAGATGAAGGGGGAAATCCTATCCACCCCCTGAGTTGTGGCAGTAAATCTAACAGAGACTTTGTGGCCTGGGAAACAACTAGAAACCTCCTCTCAGGCTGGCAATACATATGCAGGGGCTGAAGAAGACAACCAGGGAGACAGTTTCACCCATGAACTGAAGAGAAATACCAAATGCTCTCCTCTTCCATGCGCATCATTCACCTTTGAATGGGGCAAGTATCCTTGAAAACCTCTAGTACATCACCAGTCTGGGGAAGGGAGCCAGACTTGGAGCCATTAGTGTACCCAGGGAGTCTGGAGTAAAGGGTTAGACCTGATTCATACTCACTCCTTCATGGCTCCTTGGGACACAGTACCAACAGGTCACTGCGCACAATTATGAATCTAGTATAGTACATCTTCCTGTCCAGCATTTCTTGGCCTCTAAGCCAATGATCTGGCAACTGAAAGAATGACTTTGTCCATTATATGTTATTAAATTTTATTTCTATCTCTCAGAAATATTTTCAAGAGAGGCTGGAGGCTTTGGCAGCTCACTGAGGATCACAGTGGCCTTGGGCCCTTGGGAAGAGGCCGATAGAAACTTAAAAACAAGTTTTCACTGGTCCCACAGTCGCTTCCTCATTTGGAAAAACCCATATGTGAAAAATATTTGCATGTAGATGCAGTATGGGGTAGCATGTAGTTTGTCTTCTTTAGCTTTCAGTGTTTCACCTTGCTGAAATGAATGGGAGAGGTCATTCTATTTACCATCCTTCTCTTCTTCTTTTTCATTTTAACTATCTGAAGGTTCAAAAATTTTATATCTTGTAGCCTGTGTTTTGCTGTTTGCATGTGGCTCTTAAAGCTTTATTTAAAATATGTAAAATTACAGTGCTGAATCAGATTACAGGAGTGGATTTCCTGATGCAAATCCAGCTGCTAGAGAATTACAAAGAAGAAAAATGACCCCAGGTATAATTTCCCTATGGCTTAAAGTGCAGCCAGTTCTGGGGAAAAATGATTAATATAATGATGGAGCATGTAAGTGACAGAACTGATAGCACTTACCCTGTGAGCCCAGCACTTACCCTGTGAGCCCAGAAGTGCTGCTCCAGCTCCCAGTCTGGCACGTGAAGCCAAAGCTTCTCCATCAGCAGTCTGTGTTGACACATGAAGCTCTCAACTGGTAGAGTTGATGCATAAAACCATGTTGCCTTATGCTGATGCTGCTGGAGCAGTGCTAACATCTGCCAGCAGGAAAGGCAAGCAGCTGGTGGGGTAATGCCATAAACCACTGCACCTACATGTGTCAAAGCTTGTCCACCAAGGCTGGAGGTGAAGCTGCCTGGGGACTGTAGTTAGGCCAGAGGTAACAAAGAAGGATGGTGGGGTAATGCTCCACTGCCCATGAAAACAGCTGTAAACAACTAAATGGCCATAAGAATTCCAGATCTTTGTTTTAAAGGTCTTATTTGGCACTTTGAACAGCTAGACTTGGTCCAGGGGACTCTATATCACCTCCCTGCAGAATCTGTTGGTCAGATGATACTGCATAGTAAAAGCTGTCCAGGATCAAGCTGAAATTCAGACTCATTTCTGCCCTGTTCAGCAAACATAGAGGGGCAGCTCCAAACATCACCAGAGGGCAGCTTCAGAGGATAGTACAGCCCTGTGAACCTCAAAATGCTCCAAGACTTGGCAGAGTGTTAATATACCTAGATAGCATTTCTTCCTGGTTCTCTTTCTTCCCTGTATAGCAGAGTGCAGTGCAATAGAGTCCTGAGTTCAGTGTCAGCTTCAAAATGCTACTAGAATACACTAGTAAAGAGCAGTAAGAAATCCATGCATTTCCCTGACCATCAGGAAATCTCATTCCCTTAGAAACTAACCATTCTTGTCTCCTGGAGTGCCTCAGCCCCGGGGATCCATTCTATTCTGCAGGGCCAACACAAGTCCAGAGCCAAATGAACAAATGGAGAAATGCTATGACTCACAGATAAAGACTTAAGAGCATGTCTCTGCCCTTAAGCAGACATCTCTGTTATTATTCTCTTAACTAGATTTAGAAGCTAATTTAAATGGTCACAAGCTTTTAGGAGGCAGTTTAATTGCAAATCAAATGTTTTTCATTTGAACCCTTCATTCAAAAGCATTATTTAATAAAGTTAAGCACTCGTCTAACAGCCCCACTCAAGAGACCTGGAAATTCAGGGGGCACTTCTGATCAGCTGGTGCTCTTAACCCAGGGCTGACTGCAAAGTGCTGTGGACACTGGAGGTCATCAGCGTACAAGTTCACATGTCAGCCATTTAGCATGCTGACTTGCTTTCATAGCTATATGTCAACGCTCGCCTTGATGTGGTCAGGTAGAGAGACTTCACTCCTCATGGATACAGTTATGTGCATACAACTGGCTGAGTAACAGCTATGCTGAAGAGGACCTGCAGTGAGGATGGGCACCAGGGTGAATATGAACCAGCAGTTGTGCTCGTCACAAACTAAATGAACTACATGCTGGGCTATGGGCCTGAGCTGGCCTCCCAGTTTGAGAGGGACATGGAGAAACTGGAGAGGGGCCAATGGAGGCTACCAAGATGGTCAGAGCCTGAGGCACATTGTCTGCAAGGAGAGATGGCAGGAGCTAGGCTTATTTAGTCTGGCCAAGCAGAGGCTGAGGGGTGTCAAACAGCAGTCTGTGACTTCTTCAAGGGCAATTAAAAATATGAGAGCCAATTTCTTTTGAGCAGTGCAAGATGATATGGCAAGGGGCAAAGGCCACAAGCTGGGGCTTGGGAGGTTCAAACTGGGCATGAGGAGACGACCCTTGCCCAAGAGACTTGTGTGGCCCTGGGCCAGGTGCCCACTGAGGTGGGGAGGCTCCACCCTTGCGAGTTTGCAAGACTCAACTGCACAAAGCCTCAGTCATCCTGGGCTGGTGCTGGGGAGGGTCCAGTTCTGAGCGGGGCTAGAGACCTTTTAGTCAGCATTTCTGTGACTCTGTGATACGCTCTTGCCAATGAACAGCAGTGCTACAAAAGATGCAAACTGCTATACAGTTTTTGGATTACTCAATCCCTAGCACAAATCTAACAGAGGGTGAGGCCTTCATTAGAACCCTGAACACAACTAAGCCAATTCCCATCCACGTGACAGGCCAAGGCTTACGATGGTAACATATGGCCCAGCACACACATGCCAAGGAGAAACCTGATGGTTACCCATGTGATTCCTGCTGTACACTACATATCCTGTTCTGTGCCCAGATATATGTCATTGCCACTGCAACTAGGTCATGGTAGGTCTTTAGCTAACATTTTCCCACCGCATTTCTTTTGCCTCTGTAGATCTCCAGCTGCTGCACTGCAGTCGCAATGTTTTACTGAGTATGTGACCCAATGAGAGATGCATGAATGTCGTTAGCCTTTCTTTCTTCCCTGCAGGCACAATACAGCTCTGGGGAGTCTGAGCCCTCAGAGGGCATAACTCGAAGGTCAGTTCTTACTTTTAAATTGCACGTTCACAATTTACTTGACACTCTGAGACCGCTTCATTTCCACCTGTGTTGGGCAGGCCCAGGGAACACTGCCAGGGCTGGTAATTGGGAGGTAGAAGATTATCTCCCACTGGTGCTAGGGTCTCAGTGATGCTCATCCAGATCCTTCCACTGCCAAGTCAAGCAGTTTAACTTAAACCAGTGGCTAGATTTCATACCAAAAGGCAGGAGAATATCAAAGTAGCCAGTTTTAAAGAACTTCAGTGGAAAGCTTAAATATGAAATAATGATGAATGAAGAATTGTGTAATGGAGATAGTATGCAATGAAAATATGTTGATAGAATGCACAATATGTCAATCCTCTGGGTCACGTATATAACGGAAAAATGTCTTCATTTGATGCATGCTCCATTATCTCAGTTTCTAAGGGTCACTAGCAGATGGTCTAGCCATCTAGGAATGTACTCATCTGTTGTTCAGATACAGAAAGTGCTGTTGCATCTGCCAACAGAAATCTCAATGTGAACAAGAGTGCATTAGCCTTGCTACATCTTTCTCAAGGCACATCCCTTTTTATCATGAGTAAAAAGCTGCCTTAAACAGTGTATGGTTAACATATATAAATTGTGGTCAGTTGGGTTAGCAATGTTAGTTGTTCAGATATCTCTTACGGCTAACACACTGCTGCCATTGTAGTTCCTATTTCTATGACTTGTGTTGGAACGAGCTAATATCTATGGCAATTTGGCTCAACTTGAGCCTCTTGGGATGTCCTTCCTAAGTCTGCATGAAGCATCCTCAGCAAGTCTAGTAGGAGTCAAGCAGTTGCAAGTTGCTGTTTTCCTACTGAGCCTGGTGTTTGACTGGTTTTAATATATGACTGCATATCAAATATGCCACATTTTGAAGTATTAAAATAGAATGAATTCGAGGTTGAGAATTCAACCATGCAACAGTATAGACACATCCAAAGTCCATGATGAAAGTCAAGGCCTTTGTCTGTGTAATCCATCCAAGAAATACTTTTGGTTTGTTGTTATCAGTTTTACAGTATTATGAAGCTCATACCAAAGGCTTTTCAAGATGGACTTTGGGTGGATTTGATTTTTGTCCATATGGACACGATCATGTCCCAGAAGATACAGTCAAACTTGGGACATACAAATCAAAGGCTTGCATTCCTTCTCTGTTTAAGCACACTCTTGCTCTCAGTTTCCTAATGGCAATAGCTCTAAACAGACATTGTAATGGTAATCCTACCCAGTCTGGCATAGCTTTAGAGAGTTATAAGTTACTTCTTAAAATACTAATCTATGGCAAAGAACTGCAATGGAATTTCTCTCCCTGAAATGTAGGATCCTACTCTAAACAAATCATCAAGGCACACTGTTGCTGAAGAAAGAAGCTATCTCTCTGTAAAGTAACCCTCCAGAAGATCTGTCTTAGGTCTGAACTCAGAAAGGAGTGAAATCACCTTCCTGAGATTCTGATCTCTCTCCTCTCACTGAAGACAGAGTCACTCAGCCAGCACAGACTAGACACCCATTTTCAGCTGGCTGTTGTTAGGATGGAACAAATCCAATGGCTCCTGCATGTGTTCATAATCTCATTCTTCTTTGGTTCCCAATACCGTTCAGTGGATCTATCAGTGATTTTCCAGAAAGATGTGTCAGGAACTTGGCTTTATAATTTATGTATCCTATATGTAGTAATCTCCCATGTTCCTTAAATTACACAAAGTATAATTTTAGCCTTCTGTTGGCACGTGCATTCTTATTTTTGCTCATTTGATCTGAGACACATTTCATATGAGATGTGTTCAACTAGAGATGATTTAATATTATTCAAGTTTGGAGGCTCACTATGGAGATTCTGGATATAATGAGAAGCTTCTGATGTATGGGTATCAGGCTGTATTATTTAATGTTGTTTGCTGGAAGTTTTCAGGATAAAGACCAAACCAGACTACTATGTGGTGAAAAACAGGAATTTATATGGATTGGAGAGATCTGAGAATTCATGGAAGATGGATTTTTAAGGAGACTCTTCAGGTTGCTAAATTGCATCCCAGTACCTTCCCTGGGCACAGGTTGAGAAACACCATAGTCTGCTTGACACTCAGTGCCTTTTAAAATCTATCATAGCTTTATTATGCATTGATTGTGTGTGAGTTTACAGCTCTTTCTATAATAATCTCTGGAAAGAAAGCTTAAGAATAGGTATGTCTTGAGAGTTCCCACCTCCTCCAGTCCAGGACTCTTTCTAGTCCCTGGGTTTCTTATTATTTACTCTGACTAGGAGTGTAGACAGGACCCTGAAAAAAATTCCAAATGCATCCCAGAACAGAAGATACCTCGAAACCACTGGGTATGACAGTGGTCCTTTATAAATATATCTCAACTCCCTCACCCTAGTTACAGGATGTCCGTTTCCCAACCATACAACCAGCATATTCAGTAGAGAGGTAGAGTAGTGTTTATACCCATTCAGGTTAGCCCAGAAAACCTCCACTGTCACCAAAGAAAGAAATTGTGAGTCTTTCTTGGCTGAAAGAGCTTCTAGTACACCAGCTTGAGTAACATAGTATTTACCCCTTCACAAAAATGTTGCTCATCAGGACTGTTAGTGTCTTTGCTTTTCCATCTCTGAAAACATGTAAAAGGTATGCTTTGATAAGCAAATTTGCTAGGGTAAAAGAGTCAAACTCTTTCTAATTTCGGTTTCCCGATTTGCTAATTTGTCTTTGTCACACCTCTCTGAGCCTATCTGGTTTTAATTAATCTTAGAAATCTAATAAAGTCCAGCTGGCACCTTTCTCAGTAGGTGCACCTTTCTTTTTCCAGTGGGAAACACTTTCTCTGAGCCATTCTAGCATCACGTTATTGCAGACACTAGAGATCCTCTTCTGTCATTTCAACAAAAAGATCCTCCACATTTAGAACAGAAGAAGTTAGTATTAGCCAAAAAACTCATGTTTTTTTAATGATCTGACTTCTGTCTCATAGCCATCCAGTTTTTCTGCAGTTACTTTCTATCAACTGTGAAGAATTATAGCTAAAAAATTTGTAGTGGTCCTTCAAGCCTGTCACACAGGGCTTTTCACAGTTCTGGTGTAGTCCTAGCTGGTTATACTCAGCTTCTTAGCCATTACCCCTCTTCCCTCACTGGAGAGAGACATCTGCAATGCAAATGGCTCCCTCTTAGCTATTTGCCTTACTGACAATGGCACACTTGTACCATCATTTTTCAGCCTACAGCCTAGACTTCAGCTAGTAGCACAGATATCCTGTGCCTTGGCTTTGCAATCCACCCATCACTGATCATTGGTTTTCACTTAATTTCTTAGTATGTGCTTCCCATGAATGTGATGCTTTCAATATTTTGGTTGTTTCTTTTGTTTTCTTTGTCACAACAAATTTTTCAGCTGTCTCATAGAATGCTAGCTCTGATTATTGCATTGTGTGTGCTCTGGCTTCATTATCTCTGATAACAGCCAACCTATCTCTAATAAATTTTAATTAAATGCCTCTGATTTCAGTTTCTCAGGTTATTTATTTAACTGAGTTACAGATACCGTATGGCTTCACATTTCATTTCAATTTGATGAGTTTTCCTGAAATATACATCTCCTAAAATTAAGATCTCCAGAAACAAAGATCTCTGCTGTGGTTTTTGTAGGGTATGACCTGCTACCTCTAGTTACTCACATGAAAAAGTTGAAAGAATAAGAACACGTCTGGAGCTGATATAAGCCCTTACAAATGGGAAGTCTGTCACAAATTAAGGCAACAGCTATGCAGGGCTGAGGATCATACTTTTGGAGACTAAGTTCTACCAAAACCCCTCAAAGAGTCTCAAATCGTGTCTGCTGGGGCCATGTCTGCAGGCTTCACTATCTTGTCATGAGCAGAGGTCTCATACCTTGGGGGTAACCATCATTCACCCTTTGATCAAATTAATGAGAGCTTGCACAATGGTATTGCAAGGAAAAGGGGGAACTGCTAGACAACAGGGAGAGAAACCAGTGATACTGCTATAATCTACGTGCTAAATGGTCTAGTTCTTGAAAATTGGCCTATTATACCCAGAGGACATGGCCGAGCCCTTCCAAATGTTCAAAAATGACACCCATTTAGCTCTGCTGTTTATACACACACTTACCTTCATTTAGGTCTCTCCGGGTGGCCTAGCTCAAAGGAGTGTAGTTTCTTTCCATAACAGAATGATCGGTACAGCATCACTTGTCTTGCAGTCTACAGGTCTCGTGTTTGGTACAACACTGCCCGAGTGCCTAAGCTCCTGTCTGACTGCATTCAGACCAGCAGCTCTGTAACCCAGGAAGCCAGACCGTGAAACATGGTTTGATTCTAGCTAATGACTCCCATACATAGATAAGGTTTTGGTGAAGAAAACACTTGAGTTCTGTCTTGAGCCAAAAAGATCTCGGCTGCTAGATGTGCATTGTTTCTGCTGTATGGGTGGAAACCATACAGGAACCGGGGAAACAGCTTTCTGATGTGGTTTTGGATATTGTGAATTCAAGGCTTGCTAGTAACTCATGAGAAATGAACAAGTAGATGTAAAAAATCTCCACTGAGTTCTGGAATGACTTTTCATATTTATTTCAGGACGGTGTTTCCAGCATGTGTTTCTTGAGACATTTTAGGCTCTTAGTTGTCATTAACGAATTTTTCAGTCTTAGGTCAGCAGCCCAGTTCTGCCTGGCATTGCACATTATATCATCCAATAGAGGGTTCCCCCATTAGGTGGACACCCAGGTCCCCAGGAAGATTAGAATTCATTTAAGATCAGTATAGCCAATACTGACCATAAAAAATTCACAGAAACACAGAATGGTCAAGGTTGAGAGGAACCTCTGGAGATCATCTAGTCCAACCTCCCTCCCAGGATTACCTAGGATTGTGTCCAGGTGGGTTTTGAATATCTCCAGGGAAGGAGACTCCACTACCTCTCCGGGCAACCTGCTCCAGTGCTCTGTCACCCTCACAGTCAAGAAGCTTTTCCTCAGGTTCAGATGGAACTTCCTGGGGTTCAGTTTGTGCCCGTTGCCTCTTGTCCTGTTGCTGGGCACCACGGAGAAGAGTCTGGCCCCATCCTCTCAACACCCTCCCTTCAGATACTTGTAGACGTTGATGAGATCCCCTCTCAGTCTTCTCTTCTGCAGGCTCAACAGGCCCAGCTCTCTCAGCCTTTCTTCAGAGGAGAGAGGCTCCAGTCCCCTCATCATCTTTGAAGCCCTCCACTGGACCTGCTCTCCAGTAGTGCCATGTCTCTCTTGTCCCGGGGAGCCCAGAAGTGGACACAGGACTCCAGGTGAGGTCTCCCCAGGGCTGAGGAGAGGGGCAGGATCACCTCCCTCCACCTGCTGGCAACGCTCTTCCTCATGCACCCCCGGATAACATTGGCCCTCCAGGCCACAAGGGCACATTGCTGGCTCATGCTTAACTTGTTGTCTACCAGCACTCCCAGGTCCTTCTCGGCAGAGCTGCTTTCCAGCAGGTCAGCCCCAGGCCTGTCCTGCTGCATGGGGTTATTCCTCCCCAGGGGCAGGACCCTGCACTTGCCTCTGTTGAACTTCAGGAGGTTCCTCTCCGCCCACCTCTCCAGCCTGCCCAGGTCCCTCTGAATGGCAGCACAGTCTTCTGGTGTGTCAGCCACTCCTCCCAGTTTCCTATCCTCAGCAAACTTGCTGAGGGTGCACTCTGTCCCTTCCTCCAGGTCATTGATGAATACGTTGAACAAGACTGGACCCAGGACTGACCCCTGGGGGACACTGTTAGCTACAGGCCTCCAACTAGACTCTGTGCCACTGACCACAACCCTCTGAGCCCTGCCATCCAGCCGATTCTCAAGCCACCTCACTGGCCACTCATCCAGCCCACGCTTCCTGAGCTTACCTACGAGGAGGTGACGGGAGACAGTGTCAAAAGCCTTGCTGAAGTCCGGGTAGACAACATCCACTGCTCTTGCCTTATCTATTCAGCCAGTCATTGCATCATAGAAGGCTGTCAGATTGGTCAAGCCTGATTTCCCTTTGGTGAATCCATGCTGACTACTCCGGATGCCCTTCTTGTCCTCCGCATGGCTTAGTGAGGACCTCCAGGAGGAGCTGTTCCATCACCTTTCCAGGGCTGGAGGTGAGGCTGACAGGCCTGTAGTTTCCTGGCTCCTCCTTCTTGCCCTTTTGGAAGACTGGATCATAGCACTCCCTGTCTCTTCCAAGGCCAGGGCAAGTCCTTCTTGGGTTAACCCTAGTCTGTTTATAAGAGCAGAATGGCTCCCATTATCTTAAATCCCTGCCTAAGGATATGAAGAAGGACTCACTGAAGAGCTGCAACTCAGACTTAGATCAGACCCCAGGCTGTGAGAGAACTGTGAGGATGCAGTAATTCCCATGAACAATGTGATGTTCCTATAGTATCTAAGCATTGGGCAAATGCTTTTTGATGCCAAAGTGGGTGCCTCACAGATGCTGATTACCAGATGGCTGGCACTAACCATTTACTGAGGTTAGCCACCAGCAAGGTACCTCCCAAGTGGACATTTACAGAGAGGTTTTAGCAGGCAGGTGGGGGCTGGCAGCTTTCCTGCTGGCCGAGGTGGTAAGGTCTCCTTTCCTTCCCTTGATTTCTGTAATGCTCCATTTTGGATTGATTGTCCCATTTGCTTCCTCCTTCCTAGTAGGAAACGTGCCTCCATCAATTCCAGCCTGGGGGAAGGAAGCAGCAAAGGAAGGCACATCAAAGTCATGGGTTCTCCCATTGCTGGGAATGCCTCACAGGCAAGAATGGCAGCTGGTGGGAAGGATGGGTGAGGCAGCATAACACTGACAAATGTGGCAGCTAGAGCAGTGTGGGGTGCATATGCAAATCTACAGGCATCAGCCCTGCCAGGACCCACTGATTTGGAGTGAGTGAGTCTCCAAATGAATTTCAGTGTCTCACTCTTTGGAGGAGAGATTCTGCAGTGCTGGAAATCTCACTCCATTTATAATGGTCTCAGCCTGGAAGACCCATTTTACATATGCAAATCATATGCATTTATGTAAATTCCTGAGTGAATAATATTATCAGAATCCCTGCAGAATATATTTTCTTCCATGTCAAATCACTTGATTGTGTTTTCTAAACTTAGAGTGACATTGCTTTGACTAGGCATTGCTGAACATAACATTTATATCTGATACATGAAACATAAAGGAGCCCAGTTCCTGGACACGCACCCTTGACAGCAACTTTATTCAGCCTGTGTTCATTAGGAGGGGAAGCAAACTCCAGCTCCCAGGCCCTGCCCCCCTCTCTCATCCTTCCAGCATTTGCTGGCAAATAAGTCAGAGCCCAACCTTGTGTGATGCCAAGACAAAGAGGTGGAGGCAGATGCCAAATCACTTTCAAGCCCATGACAGAGCCCTGAGTCACCCAAACTGGAGCAGCTCTCCCAAAACGGGCTCATCTTACAAAAGTGCTGTTGCTGCAGCAACACTAATCCACACACCAGTAGGCAGAGAGATAATGTAAGGGATGCAACAGCAGATTCATTTGCTTAACGCCATGCTCAGACAAATCATAGTAATCTAGAGAGATCTGCTTGTGCTATTATGAAACCCTTTATTGCAGGGACTCCTCAGGCAAAGGGCCTCGGACATTAGAGGGAGCCAGTCTCGGTGCAAGCAGAGAGCTGAGATCTGACTCTGCTCCGCTGCTCCACGGCTGGACAATCTCTCGTACAGAGCCAGGTGTGGATTTGCTAAAGCCTTCTTTGCTGACTGGGCTAGGAGAGGAACTTCTCCACAAGGCCACTTGAGACCCTAATGTCTCAGCTGGGCTAGGCATGATGCAGCCTGAGGAACATACAGACCCTCACCCCAGATTCCTCCCTGGCTATTGTTCATGTCACCAACAGGCTCCAAAGACGTCCCTGCTACAGCAGCAACTCCTGTCTGCACTGCCCTCCCCTCCTGCCTCTGCACTGGGGAGTACCTTGCTCCCACACTGCAGTAAAGAAATTGCTTCTAGGGCCAGGCAGGCAATGCTATCACTATCACCAAAGCCAGGTAAATGGGGTTATATGAAAAAAGCATTGGCAAATGTCAACGCTGGCTGATTAGATCAGTTGAGAAAATATCTTAGGAAGTTGCACAAGCTTTGGGGGCTGATTGTGTCTCTTGCTGCCTGCCTGCTCACCCTATGATCAGGCAGATTATGAAAGCTGAGTCTCCCACCAGTGGGACTGGAATAGGCCTTTGCCAGGGCTCAGACTCACTCAGAAAGGACCCAGCTCAGAAAGCAGAAGCAGGTGTGGGGAGGAGGTAACATTCACCCAACTGTAAAGAGGGATTTTCCCTCCTTTGTGGTCCTTTGCAGAAAGATGCTGGCCGCAAGGGAAAAATTAATATTGAGCCTGCAGAGAAGAGGGTTGACAGGAGCAGAGGACACTGGGCCAGGCTGTCCCCTCAAGGACATGGACAGGATAGCTTAGGATGAAGAACACCAAGGGCGTTAGGCAAGAACAGAAACAGAGCTGGGGAGACAGTGAGAGCTCTATATGGAAGGGACACTGCTCAGGACACAAAAAGCAAGAGGTCATCATTGCTAATCACAGTGTGAAATGTAGGAAGCAGGTAGAGAAACATTTAAGTACCTGGAATAGGGCTCAAAGTCAGAGGAGGACAGGAAGGGATTTTTGGGAGCAGAAAAGGAGAGGTGGAAGTAATGTGAGGAGAGGAGGGATAGTTAAGGAAAATAGTAGGAGGCGTGAGGGATGTAATGAATAACAGACTAAAGGAAGGAGGAAAGTCCAAGGGTGGGAGATTTATGGAGGAAGAAAGCTGTGACTGAGCAAAAGGGAGTATGAACTGAAAACATATGTGGGAGCAGAGGTTCTCCCAGTAGAAGAAGGCCTTTAGGATTGGATTTTCAGCCAGGTGATAACACCCATACTGGAAACAAGGTTTTTTAGGAGAGATGTTTAAAAAAGTACAAGGCTAGGAAGTCTGAGTTGGTTCAGCTTTGGTTCAGTCTTATGGTGTTTAAAGACTCTTGTAACTCTGGGAGTTTGCTTTGAGAACTCTCATCTCAATACTGCCAGTGCTAGGCTGGGAGAAAGGTGAGAAATGAGTATCTGCTCTGTAGTGATGGGAAGAAAGAGGATAAGGAGAAAAACTACCTTAATAAACTCCTAGGCAGGGCTATCCTGGCTCCGGATAAACATAATTTATGACAATTCCTGCTCCCAACTATCTGAGAAAGCTTATCCAGGCAAATGAGTAGGAGCAGCTGCAAGAATGTTTTTGGGACATTCAGATGGTTTGGTACATTCCTGTTTCTCCCCAAGCTCCCAGCTGTGTTTCTCTATCTTCCCTTCACAGACTGATGAATCCTAGAAATGCACCAGTCAGTTCTATCCCAACAGCCCTACAACAATACTTTTGGTGCCTTAGCAGTAAATCCATGATGTATTGATGCTGGCCTACATATTTGGTCACAGAATCACAGAATGGTTGAGGTTGGAAGGGACCTCTGGAGATCGTCTAGTCTAACTACATGCTCAAAGCAGGGTCTATTACAGAAGGCTGCTCAGGGCTATGTCTAGGTGGGTTTTGACTATATGTCTCCAAGGACAGAGACTCCCAGCAACTTGTTCCAATATTCGACCACCCTCACAGGAAAAGGTTTTTTTAAAGTGGAATTTCCTGTATTTCAGTTTGTGCCTATTGTTTCTTGTTCTGTCACTGGATACCACTAAGAAGACTCTGGCTCCATCCTCTTTACTTCCTCCCATCAGGTATTTACACACATTGATAAGATCCTCCAAGCCTTCTCTTCTGGAGGTTCACAGAATCACAAAAAGGTTGAGGTTGGAAGGGACCTCTGGAGATCATCTAGTCCAACCTCCCTGCTCAAGCAGAATCAGCTAGAGCAGGCTGCCCAGGATCGTGGTCAGGTGGCTTTTGTATATTTCCAAGCATATGGCAATCTGTTCCAGTGCTCTTGTTCCAGGTTGAACAATCCCAGCTATCACAGCCTCTCCTCATATGTCAGATGCTCCAAACCATTAATCATCTTAGTGGCCCCAAACTGTCTTTGCTCATCCATCAATTGTACACATGTTTCACAGCTCCACCTGCAGGCCAGTGAGGAGATCATTCCATTACTCTTTATTTCTCTTACCTGCCCGTACAATGTCTGGGATTGCAGGGCAAAGCTAAACGCTCACCCACTGGACTCCTCTTATTCCATCCATTCCATGTCTCAGCCTCTGAATGTGCTTGCATCTTAACGTTAAAGTTCTTTGTTGCCCAGAAGCTCAAATGATACTTCATTTACCTAAACAATTTACCTGCACATCTGCATGTGCAAAGACAGTGGTACAGTGTCAAACTGCACATACAGCTCTCCAGAAGGGATCCAACTGATCCATGGGTGAGGGGTGAGTTTGTTAACTGAGCATCCTTAGTCCTGTTATAATGCAACTTTCCCCAAGCAATAAGAAATAAATAGCATAGTCCGTGACATTCAAGGCTTCTAAAACAGCTTTTCTGAATTGCTCTGTAAACAGGGGGCCAGGTTCTGACTTTCACAGGGCATTGCTATGGGTAAGGTACAGGTTACTGCAGTAGCATATGTGAGAAACATCTCTGTGGCTTTTCTAACAGCATGTTGACTTTTCCTCCTTACCTTTTAAAAAGATAATACACCCTTCATGGTATGTGCCTACAGCCTCATCCAGCTCTGCTGGGAATCAAAAGTCAGTAACAGTCATCTGAAACAGATGTATAGACACAATTTAAAGCCAAGTGTCTAGACTGCAGTTCATCTCATCCAGAGGTAAACAGTAAAACAGGTCAGCAGATCATGTTCTAAAAGTGCCTCACTTTCTCCATGCCAAAAGGGATCCTGAGTGATTAGCTTAAATGGCAACGTTCATGGTTGGGACACCTAGAGGTTAGTTCCCTAAGCCAGCCAATCAACATAAAATGACGAGTGAGGCATCTCTATAGAGAGTGAGTCATACCCCAGTCTCAGATACTTTTTGTGGAGTGGGATGACTGGCCTGCCATAAGTGCCTGTTCTTCTCCACTGACTGAAGGAGGAACCAGCATAACTAGCTGCAATTTTGACAACTAACCTGAAAGTATCTAAAATTTGGAGAAGCACAAGCTTCATAGCCACATTCTAAGTGGGTGAGCATACCATAGCCCTTTGCCATGCTCAGTGAATCATAGTATTATAGAATAATGTAAGTTGGAAGGACCATCTGTAGGTCTCTTATCTGGAGGCCCTACTCAAAGCAGCCCCTAGTCATCTTGGTGGCTTCCACGAGACTCACACCAGTATGTCCATGTCTTGCTTGTCCTAGGAAACCCCAAATTGGACACAGGACTCCAGATGGGGTCTCAGAAGTGCTGAATAGAAGGGAAGAATCACAGCCCTCAACCTCCCAGTTACTCTCTTGCTAATGCAGCCCCAGGATGCAGTTGGTCTTCTTCCCTGCAAGGACACACTGCTGACTCCTGTTTTATTTGTTGTCCACCAGCATCCCCCAGTCCTTTTGTTCAAAGCTGCTCTCTGGCCTATCAGCCCCCAGCCTGTCCTGTTGCATGGGGCCATACCACCCCAGAAGCAAGACTTGGTGTTTGCTTTCTTTGAACTTCATGGGGTTTCTGTCAGTCCATTTCTCAGCCTGTTGAGAATATTCCTTTTGAATAGCAGCTATGCTCTTCAGCATATCAACTGTCCCCCCCCCCCCCCCCCACCAGTCTGGTGTCATGTGCAAACTTGCTAAGGGCGCATTCTTCCCCATCATATAGGTTGTTAACGGATACATTACAGTCCCACTCTCAGTACTGACTTCCAAGGAACACCTCTCATAGCTGGCTGCCAGTTAGACCTTGAGCCACTGACCACTGCTCTTTGAGCCCAATGGTCCACCCACTTGCAGTCCATCTGTCTAGTCTGTATTTCACCCAGTTTTGCAATAGAGATACTATGGAATATAATCTCAAAGGTCTTGCTAAAACATCCACTGCACTACTCTCACCACAGAGCCAGTCATCTCATCATAAAAAGCTGTCAGATTGGTCAGACATGTTTTGCCTCCGGTAAATTCTTGCTGGCAGTTCCCAATCACCTTCTTGTCCTTGATGTGCCTGGACAGGGCTTCCAGGAGGATGTGCTCCATTACCTTCCCAGGGAGTGAGCTGAAGTTGTAGTTTTCCACATCCTCCTCCTTGATCTTCTTGAAGGTAGGTTTGACATTTGCCTTTCTTCAGGCAAAAACAATGTACTTCACCCTTTCACTCATTTGCCAGAATATTTCAGAGATTAACAAGAGAGGCTCTGCATGTTCAGAGCTCACTGTCCTTGGGAATGCTGAGTGCTTGTGGGATCGTCCTGGCTCCCCATTGTGTTTCATGATCCCATAGAAAGGGAAGAGAATGTAGGCTACTCTCTATGTAGGCTACTCTCCATGTAGGCTACTCTCCAAGGAAGTCTGGGAGAAGTTGGAGGAAAGCAAAGTATCTTCCACTGGATGACCTTTGGAGAAGAGCATGGGGCATTCACTAAACTCAGAGCCTTTCCCCTCAGACCTGTTCCTCGGGCAACAGCAATTGAGTGTAGTGGCACTTTGTGGTGGGACAAAAATGTTTATAGGCTTTGGGTCATGTTTGTTCAATGGCCTTGAGAAAACAGCAGCAATTCCTGATTTTCCAGATGCAGCAACCCATATGTCTAGAGTCCATATCTAGGAAGCTGTCGCCACTATGAAGAAGCCAGTGGCAATTTACAGTATGTAAATCTGTGTCCCTGGTCAGTACCCCTTGCAGCAAAACAATTCAGTCCATCCTGGCACAGATGTAATGAGATAAGGCAAAGTGCAGCAGATAGATAGTTGAAAAGTTCTAGCTGCTGAGGCTGGTGCATTGGTGCGCTGATTTTGTTCTAAGTTTGCATCTTCTCTATCGACTCACACATCCACTTTAAAGGAGTTGGTCCTCTGATAATCCATATTGCATTAAAATACACACAAAAATTGTTAACTGTTTTCAAGACCACGGCATAGGGAGACCACAGGGCATCTTAGAGAGGGCTGTTCATGACAAGCAGGAACGTGACAAAACTAAAACACTTGAAGTGCATCTAGCAGTGTGAATGTAGCCTTAGAGAACAGCAGTCAAAAGTGCTGTTTCTCAGCAGTCCTACAAGCTTCTGTGGATGAGTGGAGAGAACTCCCAGATGGGACTGTTGGCTAATCAGGAAAAATCTGTAATAGTACATATTCAAAAATCCTTAAAAGCATGGAAGCATCCATGGAAGGACACCTAGAATTACCTTGAAAATACCATATGCAATACTGATAAAAGCAGAAGACAAGAAAAGGCACCAAATTTACATTTATTAAGAGATTTATGTTGGCCATTAGGAACCATTCCTTCCCCAGGGAGCTGGCACAGCCCTTGAATGGGGGCCTGGAGAGGTGGGGGGATCTTCAGCCTTGGAGGTTTACAAGATTTGGCTCATCAAAGCCATGGCCAGCCTAGTCTAGTGTTGGAACTTGCCCTGCTCTAGTCAGGACAATCTGTCAGAGGTCTGTTCCAATCAGCACTTCTTTGTTTCTTCACATCAGGATATTGTTCCCTGCTCTGGATCTTCTCTGTTAAAATTCTGATGTTAGGGATTCCGTCATCCTGGATAGATCATAGGGACTCCATCTGTCTAACCTGCAGACATCTGCATCCCCTCAGGGGTCTATGCCCATGCCTGCTCCTTGTACAGTGCCCAATCCAGGGAGCTCAGTTCCCCTGCCATGTGTTCCCCTGTCTGGACTAACAGATACTCTGAACATGGCCAGGACGTTACAAACACTCAAGTATACCATATCCAGCTTTTAACATGATAAATATTGCCTATTTGTTGTTTTAGCCAAACTCAAGTCATTGAGCCCGAGCTGAGTGGATTAGAGAAGTTCTCAAGTTGCGCTGTAAAAGTTAGACTACTTGATCCAACTGCTTCTTCTAGCCTTATAACATGCTAATTCAGGATTTTTCTGGATGGTTTAGTGTTCTTCACTAGTGCTCATTTTAAATCACTTATGAAACACAGTTATAATCTCGCTGACAATCTTCTTGATAATTCTACCAGCCACTTTACACACAGGTGCAAGCCTACAATGGCTCATTGTTACAAACAAATTAATATTGCTGGTGGCAGCCTAATTGCTTTTACAGCTATCTTCTTCCAACCCTGGCCTTTCCTCCTTTTCAATTTGCCACTGTGTTCCAGATCCTCCTTTCTTCCTATGGCACTGCAATGTCTGGTAACACATTCTCTGTGTTTTCATCTTTCTATTATTCTGTGTGATTAAGAGTCATTTAACATCCCACCGATATCCTGGTCTACTTTGTCTCTTTCCTCTGTACTTGACATAAACAACTGAATTTTATTATTTCTTTAAGCATCAGCACTTTGAAACTCAACTTAGATTGCCAACCACATCTAGACAATCTATGGTGCTTCTTGGTGCCAGGCCCCTGCAAGAAGCAACGTGCTTTTGAAGACTTGCTAGCTTGGATTGTTGTTGGCTACTTAGTAATTCTGCACGGCTAGAGAAAGAGCTTTTATATGTACAATGAGGAACAATCTTGAGGATCAGGAGTGGTTTTTCTTCCATTTGGGAATCTTCTAACTCCAAAAATGCAAAGGGAATTTAGCACAAGTTGCAACTCTTCCTGTCCAGTGCATAATTTGGCCATGGTCCTATCTCAGCCACAGTACCTTCTGTTCTCCATCCTCTTGTCAGTAATGCAGGCCCACTGGCGTCACTTCTCTGACAGGAAACTCAAAAAACCTGGATCTTTCTCAGATCTATGGGGTGCCCTCAATGCTAGTGATGAGCTATTGTTCCAGCATGCAGCCACAGACGTCTGGATCGCTCTCGTGAAAGCCAAGACAACTAACTTACTGACACGTACTCCTGGCTCCGTGCTCCACATTGGACCATATGAGCTAAGAGGAGATAACTAAAGTCCTGATCTAGGAAATATCTCAGAATCTTACAGAAAGGGCTTTGCCCACCTGGGAAAAGTTTGAAATTAACTGTGCCAACAGGGTGTGCGGGACAAGATTTGCGTTGGTAGCACACATATAGCTTTGCAGATGCCTGACAAGTGTGCTGCCTTCAGGTCAGATTATCCCTGGTAAGGACAGAGAATCCAGAGGCAAAAAGTATGCAGGAAGTCTGCAGTAGATCAGTGAACTGATCCAGGTTTGGCCTGAGGACAGTCAACTCTTATGACAGAGTTGTTGAAGATGCTTCTGGCCCAATGGGACATGCAGGTCCTCCCTGGGCCTGTAGCAGGGGCTGAAGACCAGAATTTGTCTCTGCTCTTCAGTCATCAGGACTCATAATCCAATGTAGTAACTGAGACTGTGAAAAACCTGCCAAGAAGACAAGCACTGCAGAGCATGGGAGGGAACTAGCCAGTTTCCTGGGGTAGTGGGAGTAGCTCCCAGGCTTCTCCTGGCATTTGCACAGTGTGGATGCTTCTGCAACATGATGCGGCTGTGCTGCTGGCCTGGAGCTCCAGACAGAGCACTTTAAAAGTGTTTAAAGCTGTCTGGTTCAGATAGAAATAAATCAGATCTAGCAGAGAACGTTGCATGAAAGAAAATCTACAGGGGATTCACGAATTTTCCTTGGTGCTCTTTGAATTTAAGGGCAATACTTCAGTGTCACATGCCATCAGCATGCAATGGGAGGTGTTCAGCAGAGCTATTCTGGGGGACCCAGCATCCTTCCTCCATCCCCTGCACGAAGGACTCAGAAACTCACTTGTGGGCAGTAGTTATCACAATGTTATTTCAAAATGCTGAGCTGACTTTAAAGTTGTTATACACAGTACTCCTATGTCCTCCCATGTTTATCACTTGTTATTTTAAGGGCATCCTATCAAAAACTGATGGAAGACTTAACCTTTGTTTACAGGGGGGATAAGGAATATTGACTTGCCAGAAGTCCCCCTTACACTACAGCTGTAATTAAGCTCTTCGAACCTTGCCTAAGCTCATTTTCCTCTCTTTGCTGCCTCTGTTAGCACAGCCATTATCAATATGTGCAGAGGACCTATTATGGCAGAAACGACAGCAAAGACACAGACCATCTGGGCTTTCCCTATTCATGATCCCAGGGGACAAGAAAAGAAATCCTCCATCCAAAGCCAGGTGTGGCTGTGTAATGTGGCCACCAAATCTTTCCCTTTCACCCCAAGGGTGAGGAATTCATTTCTATTGGCTCAAATAGCTCTTTCAGAAAGGCACAGCCCAGATTTGTAGACAACCAGCAGCAGAGAATCTGCAAAAAGTGTTGGTCATTTGTCCCATTCTTTGAAACTTGTGCCTTTGCATTTTGCTGGTCTGAATTCCCATTCAGCAGGCATTGTCCCACACTCTTGCTGGACAGAAAGTCTTAATCTTCCCCCTTTTCTCACTGTAATTAAATAATCTTTCAGAAGTCTTTCCAATAGGCTATTCAAACTGTCAACCTAAGGCACTGCCTCAGCTCACCACTACTGCTCTTTTGTCCCCTTTCCATGTTTAACATCCTATTTAGAACGACGAGGAGGCTTGAAATACTCCAGTTTCTGGAGTAATGGCTGCAGTGCCCTGTGCTCTTCACTGGATAAGACGCTTTGCTAGAATTTGGTGAAGGCAACAGAAGCACAAAACCATCCTCAACATGTCCAGGGAAGAAGCTGTAGGCAACCTTCGGAGCCTGGGAGCTGAGTAATCCAATTTCACAAACATTATGCTGTACCTTTCTCCCTTTGATATCTTATTTAACTTTACCAAAGGTCAAAGGAGATGGTTGCATTCTCAGGAGCTACCATTGTACAAGGATATGACTCACAGTCTACATGAGCGTCATTAAAGCACTGAGCTGTCTACTACACAAGCTAAGACTGCTGTTAAATAAGTCACATTTGTGATCAGGTTTCAATATGCCTCAATAGTACATTTACATTATAATTTTGAGTAGATGGAGTATATAAGATCACTGCTGGTATATCAACTGATATGTACAAAAGGCTATTCTTTCCTGAAAGCTGTGTATCAGGCACCGGCTGTATAAGCAGTGTCCCTCAGCTACTGCCCATGGGTTTGGCCAGTGCCAGGGAGTCATGATGCCCTAGACCCTGTTTTTGGCTCTCTACTGGTCCTAGTACTGGCCACTTCCTATCTGATTTTGTCCTACCTCCTGCCTACATACCATGAAGAGAGGTATTGTCATGGTAAGGGGAGAGCAGAGTGCCACAGAAGTTAGCTGGGCACTCAGAGGTCATTAGTGACCATCAGTAAGGTCACTGTTGAGGAATATCTTACCAACCTTACTATCTAGCATCCTTAGTTGTTTTTTTTCCTTTTCAATAGATTTCCATGTTCTAAACAGAATTGCGTTACCTAAGAGATGAATACTGAAGTTCAGATTGGGTGTCCTCTACAAGGTTTACATTTCTTCAGCCATATTCAGCTGACTTCTGCCTAGGGTGAAGGTACTTCATACAGTAAAGGCAATCTAACAGTTTATCCCTCTCAGAAGGCAGTAGATCCACTGTCCCCACTCTCTTTCCTCTCTATCACCTGGTCCTCTCTGCCATGCACTCCCCACCTACCCACTTGTGTCAGGTCCAACATTTATTTTTGTGGAGAATAGAGACAGTTTAATTTGCCAAATCATCAGAACACTAACTCAGCTAAATCAAAACCAGAGGTAGTGTTAGGGGAAACATCAGGGTCTTGGGGTAGGGGCAGGAAGGAGGAGTAGGAAGGGTGGGTGAGACATCCTATTGTACTTTTTACTGCTCAGCTGCAACCTGTACTATGACAACTATGCACAATAGTGGCAGAGTGGATACAAGGATGTGGATAGTGTCTGGGAAGTTCATATGCAGGAGTGCATCACATCCCATGCCCACAGGACAAAAAAATGTAGTAATAAAATGGAATAAAACAATGAGAATGCATTTAGCTGATGTGGCAGAAATCTCCCTGCAAACCTTCATTGGAAGTCTGCCCTTGGAGGTCACTGTTCTCCATGGCTGGCCTTCAGCGTGTAACGATCATGTGCATGATGCTCTCTGAGCCTTAAGGGCAGGTTCATCTGACCTAATTTGAGAGGTACTTCCCTAGCGCTCTGTGGAGTCACTGAAGTTAAAGAGGTTGATTCCTGAGTGTGATTCCTCTCCTCCTGCAGTGACTCTACACAGACTAGATTAGCTGTGCCCCATCAGTGCCTGCTTTTTCCAGCAGCTACCCAGGAAGTCTGCATATAGACACCTGGAGCTTAAAATGAAGAAGTGAACCTGGTTCCCATGATAGAGAGGACAGGACATCACCTCTGTTCAGTTACAGCCACGCCTGTGTTAGAAGGAAACCTGAAGAAATCAACATTTTCTGAAACGCTCGCTCTGGGTAACCCCACTCAACATGTCCCGGCCTTTGCACCCATCTCATCACCTAGATGAAACATCACACAGCAAATATATTTCTGGTCTTAGTCTGGACCTGTTTGTACTGCAAATGTTTGCATTTCCCTAAAACCTTTCACATCAAGGAACTTAAACTCTTCTGAAAACTCGTAGTGATCCCTGCGAGGCATTAATCTCTCCTAGGGCCCGCAGAACTGACTGTACCCTGCCAGACCAGACCAAGTAGCACACAAATGGCAGTAGTGAAATTCAGCCATGTTCAAACTGCAGCATCCTACCTTTTCAGAGCTGGATGTTAATTTTCTGTGGTGCTGTATGAAGAAGGATGCTTCTCACAGACGACAGCTGCCATCTCTGGCCCATCAGAGGGCACAAGATGTGAACAAGTCTCTGTAAATAGACCAGCGTGTGAATTTGCTGTGTCCAACCAGCAACAGCTCTTGTGCGTGTGTAAATCTGAAGTTGTTTTTCCCTTGTCAAAAAACAGTCAATTAGTTTGCCTTGGCAGCAAACACAGGGACTATTCAGATACCATTGAAATGCTGACTTAAGGCAAGATCTCACTCTAGTTATTTCAGAGTTATTTTTTTCATCACTCTGTACCTTTCTATAGCTGTTAAGGTATAGGATTTTGCAGCCTTCACTATTCTCCGAGGAGCTGTGCTCGCCTGTTATCCTCCTTCTCAGTCCCAGGCTACATCGCCTGGTCTTCATGCAACCTTTGCCAGCACACTCTTGTTTCTCTCCCAGAGATGACAGCCATGCCATTGAGGGGACATATGCTTCCCCTTCTGCCTCAGTACCAGACCCTGTTATGCCAAATCACAGCAGTGCTGCTGGGAAGGGACCCTTAGGGGGTCTCTAGTCCAGCCTCCCCTGGAGCAGGACCAACCTCAGCACCAGTCCAGGGCAGCCAGGGCTTTGTCCAACTGAGCCCTGACAGCCTCCAAGGATGGAGACCCCACCACCACCTCATTGAGAATCTTGCCTAGGGCTGCATCACTCTCCCAGGCAAATCAAGAGTTTAAAAAAGATTTCAGTGGTTCAAGGCCAGGACTTTGGTTTCCTGTTATTCCTTGTTAGTGACATGCTGGAGAAGCCGCACTGAGCATTGCTCAGCACAGCCAGGTGGAGGGTAGCACAGTCCTCTTGGGCAGGGACATGTTAGCTTGGAAAGCTGATGGATTTGGAGACCCATGGATCAGAAATGGTTATGGGACCAGAAATAAGAGTAAATGAGAGGTTATTAACCCTAGAAGAGCTGAATCATTTTCAGGATGGTGATGAAGACACCCTTTGCAGCTGGTCACCTTCACCTGCCTTTCTGTATTTGCTCTTCTCTTTCTCCACCCCAAAACTCACTCACTCTGAGCACGAGCTCAGCCACTCCCTGCACCTGCTCTGACTGATTGCAGGCAGTTGCTTCTCCCATACCTGCCAGAGTGGGGCTCCCTGGGGTCGGTGTACTGAGGAGGTCAGTAAATTCCCTTCCATGCCCACGTCCTGCCCAAAAAGAAGCAGTGGGACCTGCTTATGGCATCAGATGGTACTGCAAATGAAATCTTCCTATTTACGATCCCTGCAGATTATGGCCACCCACTCTGTGTTAAGTCTGTAATGAGTGATAATTATAGTTCATCCCTGGCATTGCTGAGACCCTCAAGGACCATCACATCACAGAGCTGTTTGAACCAGCTAGCACACAGCTGCTTGGTTTCTCTGCCTGTTAGTTCTGAGAGTTACATTTACAGCAAGGCTTACAACATCCAAAAAAGATCATGGGACTCAGGTGGCGTGCATACTTCTCTGTACACAGGTCTGACTCTCTAAGCATCAGCCACTGGCATTTCCCCTGTCTTGTCAAAAGGACACAGGCCAATGGACAGTTTCAGAGCACAGGGCTTCATACAGCACATTTCCTTCAAGTCAGAGCAAGAGGGGCTGGTTCCTTCATATGCAGCAGCTGTGTGGGACACTGCTCACCAAGGGTCAGGTCCCAGACTTGGAGGTGATTTAGGTGCAGCTTATGGAGTGGCAGTAAATCAATCCTTCCCGCTAAAGAGGGTCCATTGTGTACAAAAGCCTTCCTTAGCCTGACAGAGGGAACCTGAGCATGAACAAGAATTCTAACCTTATAGGTAGAGCAGATCAGAGTGGGGAAAGAACTGGTTCCCAAAGCCTGCATGCTCAGAAACAAGCTCAGAATGAGAAAATCTTGCCCTATAATTATTGTGTCCCACTGCTAGGACATTGCATTCAGAAAGAAAAGGTTTGCATTTCCGTGGCATAGGTGGGATTCAGCCAGGCATCTCTCAAGTGCCACACGTTCATCACAATCCCTAGGTGTTCAGTGAAAGGTGTTCAGTGAAAGAGGGCCCTGTCGGTGCTTGACTCATGTGAGCTCCGAGTGGTATGAGCACCCCATGACTGCTGGTGAAACTCAGTCCAGCAGACAGGATTTGGGGATTAGCACCATCCTACAATGTAAGCCTTGTAAGAAACATCGAAGTAGCAGGGGACATTATCTGCAAAATGCAGGCATTTGAGATGGCAAATACTATGTAAGTTATTTGGTAGCTAAGCGGGAGATTCAAAAATATCAATACAGGCTTAAATTTAAGCATTGAAATAGCTGACCACACCATCCATGCCTAGTTTCTACTTTCAGTTAAGAAGCCATATCATGAGGTGAGCCCTGACATGAACATCTAGTTTTTAATGAAAGCATCTCCCTTGCGCCCATATGTGTACCCCTAAACTTCCTTCAGCTGGCAATCTGGCTGCACTTTACAAAGGGAATGAGGGAAGCCATGTCCCACTGACAGTAGTTACGTTATCTTTAAAGTAAAGGAAGAAGATGAAACACAAACATAGGACTGCACTCTTTAAAAGGGATGCTTTATTGTTACAAAGCATCCTTCGGCAGTTTCTTTTAATGACTGAAATCACAGAGTGGGAAATACACAAAAAGATGGCTAATATTCCCTTAGGCACAAAGGTTCATCGAGGTCTTGCCTGCTTCCTGCCTTACATTCCCCTACTAGGAAATATTCTCCCCAGTTTTTCCCTTCACTTGCTTTTATACCCTTAGACTGTGCATTCTCTGTTGGTGGTAGAAGACACTCTGCATCCCATCTACAGAGGAAGTGAGTTTTTATTCCATTCCTTTGAGTATTAGCTCCCGCTGTCCTAGCTCACATGTTCAGCCCTGAAGTTTCCCGTTCAGCTGATGACAGCAGCTCCCATAACACCACGACCCTCTCTGCATTGGGCAGAGCAAACGCCTCACCATACACCTCCTTCACTCGCCTTGGTGCTTCCTTCAGCCTCATCCTGCCGTTTTCTTTCCCCAGCTCTCCCTTTTTGCCATGTCGCTGCACTCATTGCCCTCCTTGCTATTGATGTCTCCCTGGGATTAAATGCTCAGACTTTTAAGTAATTCATCCTCTGTCAGTGTGCCTTTAGGGCAAGCCCTTTCTCACCTTCTCTCCCATTCATCTGCTCACTAGCACATCAGGCATATCACCTGAATTTGGCCTTAATCCTAACACATGACCTTATTTTTCTTCTGCTACAGTGTCTCCGTCAACCTGTCCTCTTTCAGACTCACTGTCCAATTTAAAATTCCCAGTTGGTAAAAATCTGGGAAAGGCTTTGGAAAACTGGCTGGGAACCTCCCCCCCCAACTCCAGGACCTCAGAAGAAATTGGCATCCTCACTCCCAGGAGCCAGGCCTGGCTGGCCCTGGCATTGGTGGGCAAGGTAACAGAGCCGTGGGGCTAAGACCACTGGTTCAACTTTGAATGATCAAAATGTGCTTGTGCAGGGGATAGTATCCTTTGGAAGGACATTTTCCTCCCTCTTTCCTTTTCCAGACAGACGTGAGGATGAGAAGATCTAGCAGTCAGCATTAACATAATGCAACATTTCATGTTCCTGCACACTAGCAATGGTCTAACCGGGGCTGCCTCCTGGGTCTGGAGGACCTTACAGATGGCCGCACAGCCACTGCAGGCAGCTGTAAATCCACCATCCCAGGGGGGCAGGGGGATTTGGCTGCCCTCATTTTGGGTGTCTACAATTGAGTTTGGTATTACGCCCCTCTCAGTTAGGCATACCCCTATGTTTGGTCAGAGTAATTGCATGCTCCCTCTCTCTTCAGAGGCTGTTACCTGCCCAGGCCTGTTCTTTTCTTGTCTGAAGTGCCAATCTCACACAACCTTGAGGCAATTTTTGTGATACAAGCATTGCTTACAACCACTCTTTCCTGTCCATTATCTACAGCTTCATCTTCCAAGAAGTCATAGTCACTCCTAGGACTCCAAAGCAGATATAACATTTTGTTTGGCCTCATCTGTCTCTATCAGCAAATCCTAGGGACTTATGTTGTTTTCCCACAGTCCAGACTTTCCTAGCTGCAGTTTCCTGTTGAATGTGATGCCAGCAGACATCAGTCACTTCATTGGTGCCTTTCTGTAATTTAACATTCCTTCACACCTAAAAGGAGCTGATTTCTCAGCCTCTTGCAGTAGATATTTCATGATTCTGACATTTTTTGAAACAACGAAGTTGATGGGGGAAATAGTAACTTGCTCACAGCCAGCCCAGGAGTGAATTAAGAGTGCATCAACTTTGGCAGGCTTCAGCACCAACGCACACACTTGTTGCATGCTGTAAGATTCATGGAGAGCAGCCAGAGCACTAGCAATTCATCCATCAGTGCAATAGCTGCACTTTTCCCCATTTCTAGAGGCCTCTAAACCAGTGCCCATTGTCAGGAGTTACTTTGGTGGTGCAACACCATCTGTAAGAATGGCTTTTTTGAGCTTTGCTACCTTTTTACCCGCAGTACATATGAGTGAAAGGTCATAGGAAAATGAGATTACCACTCCAGAATAACAAGACCATTTACTATCCACTCAGCATGAACAAATACATATTTACTGGGCTACAAAGAACAATTTTCACTGTGAACAGATCTGGGACTTTTCATTCGACTTAACACGGCTTCAGCCTATGACGTTTCAATAGCTTCTTCAATGTTAGTGTAGATTTTAGGCTAAAAGGAAATAACACAAGCCCTTCCTTCTACCTCCTCAAACCTTAAGTGAATTTATTTTTAACATTTCTGTAACACTTGAGAAATCATCTTTCTGCTATCTTAAAATAAAAGTATATCTGTCAATGGGACCTCTTCCTTCAGCTCATTTAGGGAACATGCTGATCAAAGCTCATACGCTGATCAGAGAATCATATCATTAAGTGCAGTCACCTCATCTTGTTCTGCAAATAATATTCAGCATTTCTGCATGAATGGGGCAAGTTGGTTTAAATAAGGACACAGGTATTTTCTAAAACTACCTTTGTGGTTCTCCACATTGTAACCAGCTGATGCTATGTAACATGCCTCTGAACAACAAAGGGGCAACCACTCCTAGCCTTTGCAAGAGCATCCAATGGGGTGCTTCCCCACTGCTGGAAATCTCTCTCTCTCCTGCAGTGCCCTCTTCCCGGATGGAGGGACAGAGTGCACCCTCAGCAAGTTTGCTGAGGATAGGAAACTGGGAGGAGGGGCTGACACACCAGAAGACTGTGCTGCCATTCAGAGGGACCTGGACAGGCTGGAGAGGTGGGCGGAGAGGAACCTCCTGAAGTTCAACAGAGGCAAGTGCAGGGTCCCGCCCCTGGGGAGGAATAACCCCATGCAGCAGGACAGACCTGGGGCTGACCTGCTGGAAAGCAGCTCTGCCGAGAAGGACCTGGGAGTGCTGGTGGACAGCAAGTTAAGCATGAGCCAGCAATGTGCCCTTGTGGCCTGGAGGGCCAATGGTATCCGGGGGTGCATGAGGAAGAGCGTTGCCAGCAGGTGGAGGGAGGTGATCCTGCCCCTCTCCTCAGCCCTGGGGAGACCTCACCTGGAGTCCTGTGTCCACTTCTGGGCTCCCCGGGACAAGAGAGACATGGCACTACTGGAGAGCAGGTCCAGTGGAGGGCTTCAAAGATGATGAGGGGACTGGAGCCTCTCTCCTCTGAAGAAAGGCTGAGAGAGCTGGGCCTGTTGAGCCTGCAGAAGAGAAGACTGAGAGGGGATCTCATCAACGTGTACAAGTATCTGAAGGGAGGGTGTCGAGAGGATGGGGCCAGACTCTTCTCCGTGGTGCCCAGCAACAGGACAAGAGGCAATGGGCACAAACTGAAAACCCAGGAAGTTCCATCTGAACCTGAGAAAAAACTTCTTGACTGTGAGGGTGACAGAGCACTGGAGCAGGTTGCCCGGAGAGGTAGTGGAGTCTCCTTCCCTGGAGATATTCAAAACCCGCCTGGATGCGATCCTGGGCAACATGCTCTAGGCGACCCTGCTTGAGCAGGGAGGTTGGACTAGATGATCTCCAGAGGTCCCTTCCAACCTAAACCATTCTGTGATTCTGTGAAGTGGCTTGGAATGAGTTATTTACTTTTCTTCAGCTTTCCCACTATTCCTTTTCTTCCTCTTCTGGATGGTCTCCATCATTGAAGTCTCTGTTCTTTATTTTCCTTGCTGATGGTCATTGAAAGCACCTTCCATTCAGTGCAATCTGCTGATCCTTCTTAGAAAGATATCAAAAACCTCTTATTCTTCTTGGCCCATCATTCCCATCCATCCAGAAGTCCTAGGAAAGCATGTATCAGGGCACTGTGGCTAAAGTGCTGCAGCTCTGGTCTGATCTCCTGGGTTCTGTGAACTGATGATTCTCTATGTAAGGTCTGATATGTGAAGATGAAGCAAAGCCTATTTCAAATCCAGATCCAAGATCCAAAGGGCACATCCTCTGGCCCTCTGGCCCATTCAGAGAGGAAGAAGTATCACAGGAGGAATTTAGATAGATAGAGGAAATGGACAATTCTTAAAGTACAAAACACAGCATCAAGGCTGGCAACTGCATGAACTCCAGGCCCCACACCGTCTTTCAATGCCAGGCATCCTTCCTTGCTGTCTGACCTTATCCTGTCAGCCTTCCTGCTCCTGGTCCATGTTCCTCCAGTTACACAGAATCACAGAATCACAGAATCGTTTAGGTTGGAAGGGACCTCTGGAGATCATCTAGTCCAACCTCCCTGCTCAAGCAGGGTCACCTAGAGCATATTGCCCAGGATCACGTCCAGACGGCTTTTGAATATCTCCAGGGAAGGAGACTCCACCACCCCTCTGGGCAACCTGTTCCAATGCTCTGTCACCCTCACAGTGAAGAAGTTTTTTCTCAGGTTCAGATGGAACTTCCTGTGGTTCAGTTTCTGCCCATTGCCTCTTGTCCTGTTGCTGGGCACCACGGAGAAGAGGCTGGCCTCATCCTCTTGACACTCCCCCTTCAGATACTTGTACACGTTGATGAGATCCCCTCTCAATCTTCTCTTCTCCAGGCTGAACAGGCCCAGCTCTTGCAGTCTTTCTTCATAGGAGAGATGCTCCAGCCCTCTAATCATCTTGGTAGCCCTCCGCTGGACTCTCTCCAGGAGTGCCATGTCTCTCTTGTACTGGGGAGCCCAGAACTGGACACAGTACTCCAGGTGAGGCCTCACCAGGGCTGAATAGAGGGGCAGGATCACCTCCCTCCACCTGCTGGCAACACTCTGCCTAATGCACCCTAGGATCCCATTGGCCTTCTTGGCCACAAGGGCACACTGCTGGCTCATGTTTAACTTGTTGTCCACCAGCACTCCCAGGTCCTTCTCAGCAGAGCTACTTTCCAACAGGTCAGTCCCCAGCCTGTACTGGTGCATGGGATTATTCCTGCCTAGGTGCAGGACCTTGCACTTGCCTTTGTTGAACTTCATGAGGTTCCTCTCCGCCCACCTCTCCAGCCTGTCCAGGTCCCTCTGAATGGCAGCACAGTCTTCTGGTGTGTCAGCCACTCCCCCCAGTTTAGTATCATCAGCAAACTTGCTGAGGGTGCACTCTGTCCCTTCCTCCAGGTCATTGATGAATATATTGAACAAGACTGGGCCCAGCACTGACCCCTGGGGGACACCACTAGCCACAGGCCTCCAACTTGACTCTGCGCCATTCACCACAACCCTCTGAGCTCGGCCATCCAGCCAGTTCTCAAGCCACCTCACTGTCCACTCATCTAGCCCACACTTCCTGAGCTTACCTAGGAGGATGTGATGGGAGACAGTGTCAAAAGCCTTGCTGAAGTCCAGAAAGACAACATCCACTGCTCTGCCCTCATCTACCCAGCCAGTCATTCTGTCATAGAAGGCTATCAGATTGGTCAAGCATGATTTCCCTTTGGTGAATCCATGCTGACTACTCCTGATCACCTTCTTGTCCTCCAGATGCTTAGTGATGACCTCCAGGATGAGCTGTTCCATCACCTTTCCAGGGATGGAGGTGAGGCTGACAGGCCTGTAGTTTCCTGGCTCCTCCTTCTTGCCCTTTTTGAAGACTGGCGTGACATTGGCTTTCTTCCAGTCCTCAGGCACCTCTCCTGATCTCCAGGACCTTTCAAAGATGATGGAGAGAGGCCTAGCGATAACATCCGCCAGCTCCCTCGGCACTCGTGGGTGCATCCCATCGGGGCCCATGGATTTGTGGATGTCAAGTTTGGACAAAAGATCTCTAACCCGATCCTCCTCAACCAAGGGAGAGTCTTCCTTTCTCCAGCCTTCCTCTCTTGTCTCCAAGGTCTGGAATTCGTCAGGACTGGCCTTAGCAGTGAAGACAGAAGCAAAGAAGGCATTCAATAACTCTGCCTTCTCTGTATCCTTTGTCACCAGGGCACCCGCCCCTTTCAGCAGCGGGCCCACGTTTTCCCTAGTCTTCCTTTTGCTATTGATGTATTTGAAGAAGGCCTTCTTGTTGTCCTTGACATCCCTTGCCAGATTTAATTCCAACTGGGCCTTAGCCTTCCTTGTCGCATCCCTGCACACTCTGACAACGTCCCTGTATTCCTCCCAAGTGGCCTGTCCCCTTTTCCACATTCTGTACACTTCCTTCTTCTGCTGGAGTTTGGCCAGGAGTTCCTTGCTCATCCATGCAGGTCTCCTGCCCGCTTTGCTGAACTTCTTCCTCAGAGGGATGCACTGATCCTGAGCCTGGAGGAAGTGACGCTTGAATATTAACCAGCTCTCTTGGACCCCTCTTCCTTCTAGGGCCCTACCCCAGGAGATTCCCCTAAGTAGGTCCCCGAAGAGGCCAAAGTCAGCTCTCCTGAAGTCCAGCGTTGCAATCCTACTCATTGCCCTGCTCCCTCCTCGCAGGATCCTGAACTCCACCATCTCATGGTCACTGCAGCCAAGGCTGCCCCCAACCTTCACATCTCCAACTAGACCTTCTTTGTTCGTTAGTACAAGGTCTAGCATTGCACCTCTCCTCGTTGGCGTCTCCACCACCTGGGTCAAGAAATTATCATCAATGCTCATCATATCAAAGGGAAATAGCTATTTCACAGCCCTGCTCCACTGCCCCCAGCTTCCCTTGCTGGAGCCAAAAGATGTATTTTCCCAGCATCAACTCACAACCCAGATACTTTGTATGCTCTAGGGCAGGAGCCATAAAAGCCAGATAGCTCTGCCTGGATGGGATACTCCCTTTCATCTCTGTGTAGAAGTGTGAGCAAATAGATACGCACATAAAGGTAAGCTTGTGTGTGTATGAGTGCAGTGCATGACACAGGGAGCATGAGTGCACACGGCAAATGCACGGGAAATCCCTTTTCACTTTTTCTGCCTAATCTCCTAAATCTCTCAGGAGATCCAATACTGTCTATCATGCCGGTGACTCTTTTTGTTCCCATCCAATAGCACTAGTCATAGCAGAGCCGTGGATCCCCCAGGCTCTAGTTGACCCTCTACAGTTCACATCAGTCTAGGGCAAGCTTCCAAAGCCCTGGGAGGAAACTGTCTAGTGCAAATCCTTGTTCTGCAATTGCAGGTAGGTGTATCAGTGGATGCAGTGGATCAGTGAGGTTGGCTGAGGGAGAAGCAGGCCTTGTGAATCAGAAGGCAAATGCCTGGTCTCCACAAGGGTGCTTCTACTAGGATATCTGACCTGGAGTAAATGGAGGGATTTCAAGATGTGCTCCACCACTGTGTCCTCCTCACCTTACTCCAATGTCCTTGGAGAGGTAACTAATGGCTTTGCACTGCCTCAGTGTGGAAGATGCTGTGCCCACCTTCTCTATCAAATGCATCTTTCTTATAGAGATGGCCTGCAAACACATCTTCTGTTTGGGCCACTGGTAGGAAAGACACTTGATATCAAGAGAAGTTTGAGGTAGTAGTATTTGAAAGTAGCAGGATTTGGCCTGATCAGAACTATGCCAAAATGTATAAAAAGGAAGTTTTATGATGAACACCAAGAAAGGTTTGCTGCTGGCAAGAGCTGCTGGGATATGAACCTTTCTTCTCTGCAAGAGACTGGAAGTGGCATTGCTTGAAGTACTTTGGACTGGGCTGGACAATGCACCATGGGCTGTCCATCAGAGCTGGGTTTTCCAGGCCAGAGGCAAACTATGGCAGTCCAGCAGTGCAAGGGAACTTGCAGCCTTCCCGGGGGGTGATGCCCTGCTTGGCTGCTCTCTGGTGGGAGAGCAGCTTCATGGAAAGAGGTTTGACCATCCTCTGTCCTCTGTGCAGGGCTAGCATTGTGACAGCTGATCCAAAGGATTTGCTCACAAGTGTTTCATGTTCCAGTTTTACGGTCGAAGGAGGGAGTAACATGTCAGGAGAGGACCAGCTTCCTGAGAAACAATCTGCCCTGGTCACCTGACTCTCCTCTTTCTTCTGGAATCCCATAACACTCTTGATATCTTTAATGAGTTCTGGGAGCCCAGCTGTAAGGACAGGAAACAGGTTTTCCTTTCTTGGTGCTGGAAAATATTGACATCTGTGCAATAAGTGCATTACGGCCTCCAGCAAGCTCCAAAATTGGGCAGCACATCTGCTTGCTACGAGTGCCTGAGGTCACTGCTGCAGCCTTTAACTGAAACGCAGGGAGAAAACTTCCTGGATGTGCTGCTGAAGGAGTGTTTTCTAGCCCTAAACCCAGCAGCTGAAAGTGAATGAATCAGCAGAGCAATTTTTCCTTTCTTTCACCATGTCTTGGACTGCACCAGTACTGTGGCCAGTTGGGTAGGAAAGTTTGGGTTGTATAGGTGCATGTCTCCAAGGGTGAGTCTTGTACCATGGAGCTTTAAACAGTCCTCACACTGCAACTTCTTCTTGCCTCCTCCAAGGAATCTCCAATGTAAAGGGCAAATGTAGGTATGCTACCTGTGGAACCTGTACCCCACTATGCTCTTTCCCTTGGCTAACTCATTAGAAAGAGTTTATATTTTCATCATTGGAACCCCCTAGCCCAACTATTGTAGGGCTCAGCTTAACATAAAATCCTTGCAGAAATACATGACTATGAACATTGCACAAAGGATGGTGATGAGATTAGACTACAGTGACTAAGGGAGTCAGAGCAATTGCCATGCCTATGTGACACATAGGCTAGTAAGTGCTATATCCTCAGAGACACAGATTTCTGATTCCCTCCCAACCCAGAGCCTGAGCAGACTTGCAACAAGTCAGCTCAGTTCAGAGTTCTGCCATGTGAGCGCTGGAGGCCATGGCATAGCTGCCTTCTCCCTCTGTCTCACCACTAGTGAAGCAACAACTGCTTTTCCTAAATGCTTGGAGAGCCATGGCTGGAAACACTCTTTGAGGGCAGAAAGGAATCTGTAGAAATGAGGCTCTTTTAAATCATAGCAGCTCAAGTCACTGCAGCATAATGTTATGGGGCAAAAGTCAGTTCTGCTTGTGCCTTGTAAGGCCTTTTCATTGCCCCATATTGATCTCTGCAATATTTATAATGCATTGGGAAAACTATGAATTGGTAGGACAAAAAGCAGATTACAGTTCAGATTTCATTTGCCACCAGCTGTATCGCAGAAAATCTTTCTCTATCTGAAGGATTTTTTGCTATTCTATTTTTAGATGTATTTGGCATTTTCCAGTTCTTGGCTTAAAGTTCTTGGCTTCCAGTTCTTCTGCTTAAAATGGATGATTGCACAGGCTGGAATGCCACTGCTTTACTGTGCTCAATGACCCAGGGTTGTTACATTGAAACGCACATTGGGAAACAGCCTTTTTTATGCTGGCTCTTTCTCCATATTAAGCATTGTGTGAGCACTTCCCAGGTCTCATGAAAGAAGGGCTTTATCCCATCCTGGTATCGTCACCATCACCATCACTCATTTGCTTTTCAGGCAAGAAAAGGCTGTACAGAATAGTTGCTAGCAGAGGTGCATGTCAAGCACAAGTCTTCTAGATGGAGAACTAAACTCTGTTAGTCTCATTATGGCACTTTTTGGATTGTCTGCCTAGCTCAGCCTGATGCCAATGTTCAAAGTGCTTTTTTCAAGTAGCAGATGTTCATTTTAAGATCAGAGATAATAAACCTTACCCCAGCAGGTAACTTCGACAGAGGTGTCCTTATTTGCATACAAGTGCCTCCAGCTGCTAACTCTGTTCTGACCTTAGAAGGGATATTATATTTGGTATGATAGTCATATTTTTTTAATTCTTGTAATTTGTTGACTGCAGTCTTTTGTGAATAGGGTAACACACAAATTCTTGGATTTGTCTGAAGATCAAGAGCAACATAAGAATATTTTTACAAGTAAAAGCATGCAATATATATGCACATATGAGCTTGGAATATGCCAGGTCTTGACTGAATATGCAGATCGGACAAGAAGACAGCATAATTCAAATAAGGAAAATAAAGAACATTATAGTTTACTAGAAACTGGGTATTATTAATGAATCCCATGCCTTTGCTCATAAATCACCCATTACTTAATCCCTACTGAGCATGCCTTGAGTTTTGAACTTTTTCCACAGAGTGGGTACTTGTGTTCCTGATATGAGATGTCACCATCACCACAGGCTCTCCACGAGACTGCAGTCAGTGGTGGGCTCTAGGAAACAGACAGGAACTTCATTAAAAAAAAGAGATTGAACTGCCTGAGCAAGCATTAGAGGCTGATCCCCCAGACCAAAGTGAGTCCCATTGGCATGAGAGCTGACTGGCTACAGAGAGATCTACTCTACTGTCGTAGAGTGCAGTTCTGCTGCACTACTGCCCTGGAAATACACTGAGAACACATCATACCCAGTGTGATGTGAACTCTTGAACAAGAGAGGTTTTTTTTTTCCAAGTTGGTGTGTTTGCAAATTACCTCAGTAAATAGTTTGTGCGAACTGTTGCATGATCTGCACAAAATTCAGCAACCCGCAAGGCCAGATTCTATCCATTTAAGACTCCACTTTAATTTAGTCAGACCTGAGGGTCAGGAACCTTTCTAAAACCTTCACAAATGCAAAAATTCATCTAGGAATCACTCCCAAACCTGTGACTGTTTAGAAATAGGCTAAATCTCCCTCTGGGAGCTAACCCCAAAGGGCATTTCAATCCCTTTAAGTTCTGGGTGATTTTTATTTATCATCCATGAAAACCCAATGGTGTTTCCCTCTAGGAGTCTCCAGCTGCAGAGCTTTCCTCCAGCAGTCTCTTCTAGGAGGGCTTAATACATTGATGAATGCATTGAACAAGACTGGACCCAGGACTGACCCCTGGGGGACACTGCTAGCTACAGGCCTCCAACTAGACTCTGTGCCACTGACCACAACCCTCTGAGCCCTGCCATCCAGCCGATTCTCAAGCCACCTCACTGGCCACTCATCCAGCCCACGCTTCCTGAGCTTACCTACGAGGAGGTGACGGGAGACAGTGTCAAAAGCCTTGCTGAAGTCCAGGGAGACAACATCCACTGCTCTTGCCTTATCTATTCAGCCAGTCATTGCATCATAGAAGGCTAGCAGGTTGGTCAAGCCTGATTTCCCTTTGGTGAATCCATGCTGACTACTCCGGATGCCCTTCTTGTCCTCCGCATGGCTTAGTGAGGACCTCCAGGAGGAGCTGTTCCATCACCTTTCCAGGGCTGGAGGTGAGGCTGACAGGCCTGTAGTTTCCTGGCTCCTCCTTCTTGCCCTTTTGGAAGACTGGGGTGACATTGGCTTTCTTCCAGTCCTCAGGCACCTCTCCTGTTCCCCACGACCTTTCCAAGATGATGGAGAGTGGCCTAGTGATAACATCCGCCAGCTCCCTCGGCACTCGGGGGTGCATCCCACCGGGGCCCATGGATTTGTGGATGCTAGGTTTGCCCAAAAGATCTCTAACCCAATCCTCCTCAACCAAGGGAGAGTCTTCCTTTCTCCAGGCTTTCTCTCTTGTCCCCAGGGTCTGGAATTCCCCAGGACTGGCCTTAGCAGTGAAGGCTGAAGCAAAGGCAGCATTCAGCAACTCTGCCTTCTCTATATCCTTTGTCACCAGGGCACCCACTTCTGCCAGAGAGAGACAAAAAAAAAAAAAAAAAAGAGAAGTGAGGCTACTACATACTCTGTATGTGGGTAAGCAACCTCATGACGTGGGTGACTGACCACATGCAGTCCTTCTCTGTCCTTCCTAAGGCCCTCTCCCATGAAACAGATCTCAGCTCCCACCTCAAAATAGACAAACCAACACTGACTTCACATCTCTAGTCTCACTTTCTGTGCAGAGAAGTCTGTTGTGATGTAACTCAGAGGACCTTAAAGAAGGGATTGGACAAAGTCCTTGGCTGAATGGGCAGGTGATCCCCTCCAGGAGTTCCCCAGGACATCATAAGGAGTTCCAACTCTCACTCTTCTGTGGTCATTATTCTTTTCTGGGGGCTCCCTGAGGGATCAAACTGCTCATCCAGCTTAAGACTTGGGACAGGTTTTACACCAGTGAGCTGCAGCACCATTAACCTGCATGAGTAACGCAAAGTGAAGCTTACAGCAGGTACACCAGGCCAACAGTCCACTACCGTTACTGTGAGAAACTGCTACTGCAGGCAGAGCATTTGTTAACATTGACATTGAATATGACCTTCACTTCCACTGCTGTCTAAATGAAGGCAGGAGAATGCATGTTGCAGTGTGGCACTCTCTTGAGATTGGTGTCTGAGTGAATGGGTGTCTAGGGAAAGGTAATGCTATTTCCTGCCAATTCCCAGCCTTCAAGGCCTTATTGGCCCTGCTGGATGGAGAATAAGGCTAAGGTGTTTGAAACTGTCCCTTGAAACTGTCCTTTCTTCCCAGTAGTGCTGAACCTTACCCCATAAGATTTCCTTCAGTGGGAACTGGAAGCACAAAGCAGCTCTGGGAACCAGTCCCAGGGCTCTGCCCATTAGGCTGTGTTGCCTCCCAACCTTGTCTGGTTGCCACTGTTCTGCGTCCTATCCAAGGGAGCTATAGATGGAGTCAAAACTATCACAGCCTATGCTGAAGTCCTACAGTGTCAGGGCAGCTGCAGCTGCAGCTGCAGGACTGCCACACTGCTGGGGAGATGGGCACATAGATGCAGAAGAAACAGGGCTGAAAGGGCTGAGCACGAAGTTATGGCAGAAGAGAGCATAAGGGCAGGGACTGGAGGCATGGGATTCCCTATCAGGGAGGGACTCAGCTCATCTTGGTCAATGTCTTCAGGGGAGGCTTCTCTCCTGAGCTAGTCCTTTGGGATTCCCTATACATGGTAGGGTGCAATTAATTTAACCAACTGTTGAAGTCAACTTATCATCCTGCCTGAGACTCCAGGCAACAGATCTCCCAGAGCTGTTTTTAGTGTTGAGTCCTGTCCCCAACAAACAGGCTTCTCTACCATCCATGCTGAGCCTACAAGGAGTTCAGATGGAGATTCCCCATGTTTCTAGGTGGTGTATCCAAGGCCCAGGCATCCTCCAAGGAGGAGGAAGACATGGGCGAGGAAATCAAAACTGCAGAGGAGATTGTCAACTGGTTGGGGCAGAGACCCTCATTTTCTGTCTGTTCATGCAACATTTGAAATAAGGAACCTGGGACCTGGCTGAGAGACCTCTGGAGCCGTGTTGCTCTAGTGAGATGTTTCAGCATTGGGTCTGGGTACTAGGTAATGCTTGGATCTGTGCAAATAGCTTCTCTAGCTGCCATGGCCCATCAGGGCCCAACCCTGGAGTTATTTGCAAACTCTCTGCAGCTACCTGCCTGGCTCGCAGCTATGCCTAGGGACCACTTGTCATCAAGTGGATCCTGTGGTGGTTTAGACTCCAATTGGCACTGTCTTCACAGGTGTCAAGGCAGCCTTGGCTGTGTGGCATTGAAGTGCCTGACCCCAGTCCAGCCCTTCTCTATTAAACAACAATCCCGCTGCTGATGAACTTGGCATGGGGCCGGACACTCCCCACTGTGGCTGCAATTCAGGAGGCCTCACATGGATGTCTGCTGACCCCTGAGACACCCCACACTATTCTCCCAGCCTCCAGCTGTTGCTCCAAAGTATAAAGCTCCCTATAGGTCCTTTGTCAGATTCACCAGCCCCATGGGGATGTCTCCGATGCTCCAGAGTACTTTTAGTGGCTCTAGGTGCCTCCATTCAGGTAGCTGAATCCCTCCCTCTGTGCCTACAAAGGAGGATAAATTAACACATGTACCTCTACAACCCAGGGTATCTCCAGGTGTGAAAGTCCTTTTCACTTCAGTGCTAGTTTTCTCCTTGAACTACCTTAAACACTTGGCTCATCAAATTATCCGTGGGGAATATTGCTGGGGCAGGAGAAATGGTTTACTAACCACCCCTCACACTGTCTTTTCTCCTTTGCAGGTCCCTTGCATTAGGCCAGCAGTACAGCTCCCTGGGGTCCCAGCCCATCCTCTGCGGCTCCATCCCTGGCCTTGTCCCCAAGCAGCTCCGCTTCTGCCGGAACTACATTGAAATTATGCCCAGTGTGGCTGAGGGAGTGAAGCTGGGCATTCAGGAGTGCCAGCACCAGTTCCGGGGCCGACGCTGGAACTGCACCACCATCGATGACAGCCTGGCCATCTTTGGGCCGGTCCTGGACAAAGGTAAACAGCAAAGTGGTTGGCCGGTTGCAGGGGGGCAGCATTGCCAGGGCGAGCATGTCTCCATTTGGCTTCTGGACATCCTCCCCAAACATCTTACTACAATAGGTCCCACTGAAAGGGGTAACAAGACAAGAGCCTATTCACTTGCCAGGAACTCTCAGTAGGGCCAAATGAGACAAAGTACAGGAAGGGGAAGGTCTAGTCCCATGCATGCTCACACATCCTGGAATCGCAAGCTCCAGTCTCCCTGCCTAGTGCCTGCAGTGCACCTCACAGCGGGGTCAAGCAGACCCAGAAAAAAAGCCGGGAGAACAGTTATGGCCAACAGCTGGCCCAAGAGCTGCGTGGTACCCAGGTCCAAGGCAGAAGGAGAGTCTACCTCCTCTGAGGAGTCTTATCACCCCTTCCTTAGGGTCAAGATAGGCCCTTTGCAGCATGTCCGCCATACTGCACAGGCATGCAGCACTGTCTACCCCTGTAGCTCAGTGATCAGGGTTTTTCCCTGGCACTGAAAAAACATCATTGAAGTCTGTGGTCCTGACCAGTCTTAGTCGGGATCTCAGCATACCTTTCCCCAGATGTGTCCAAAACCATCAGGAATTGGAACAGAAGCTGTAGAAATAAACACATTTTCCCTCTCTGCTCCCCAAACATATGGTTGCTCCCCTACATCACCTCTTTCTGAAAGATCACCTTTCTAGATCTACTGATGAGGATCAGGCACAGTAGAAGCACATTGATGAGGTGAGAAAAGGATGGGAATCCCAGTGAGGTCACAGCTTGGGCATTACACTGAGAAAAGTGAAATGTTGGGCCCCGAGACAGCTGGGCACCCATAACATCAGCTGGTAGCTGAATAGAAGCTGCAAGGAAAGTGCTTAAGGACCTTAATGGTAGATAACCTATACCACATCTCACAGAAGATTAGTCAGTAAGCCAATACCTTAGATTAAAAGGTATTCATGTGGAACTGAATCATACGGCAGACAAAAATTCCTCCACCCCTGCATTCCAGCCCATGGCTTTCACTGATGTGTGGAAGCACCCAGGGATGACTTAGGGCTACAGCTTTGCTCCACCTGGAGGAACCTTCCCTGGAGATTTGGTGTCTTGAGCTCCACTGGGTAGAAAATAAGTGCTGCATGCTCAGAGCAGCAGCTAGTATAGGGCATTGTCTTCCCTTCCCCAAGAGCCTGCCAATCATGCTGCCCTCAGAGCTTCTCCCATGCACGATCTGGCACTGAACACACACGTTGCCTGTGCCACAGCTACAGGTTTGAGGATCTCTTACTCCTTCCAACTTTCCTGTTTCCATGGAGAGAAAAATAGATTGCACACTCACAGGGCTCTGCCAGCACCATGAATCTGTCTGTTAGGATCAAACCAGAAACACTTTACTGAAGGCAGTTGCTCAAATGAAGGAGGGGACTAATGAAAGCCAGGATTTCCATTTCATGCCATTCACTGGCTCCATACTCAGTTTAGCACAAGTGACATCCACAGATAATACTTTGGTTTCACAGCATCATAAATGCAAACAGAATCATTTTTGAAGCTTAGCTTTACTGGTGTTGATATGCTCCAAGTCTCTGCAGTCCAATAAGGTCTGTTTTTTTCCAAAGAAACTACTCTTGCCATTGCTGCTGCTTTGGAAATGGGAATAATGGTATGGTCTTTTAAGAAATTAGGGTTGGAAGCTAGAACATTAGACTATTTCATAATAGTCTCCTGGAATGTGCATATCTTCTGATGAGTTTTTCTTACAAAACTACAATACTCTGCATATAAACATTCCTTGATTTTCTTTTTCATGTTTCAGCTTTGCAATAGTGGTACAGTTTCCAGAGACATCAATAGTATCTTTCAGTGAAAATGATTCACTTGGGTTAAAGGGATATTCATTACTGAAATCAGGATTGTAAAGTCGCATAGGTATGTTGAGATTTGATTCCCTTCTGCTTTGCCAGTGTGTATTTCTGGATAACTATTATATTTACAACCAAATAATTTGTCACCAAATCTTGTCACACTATAACTTGCTGCCTAATAAATGCATGTCATAAACCTCAGCACTTACAAGATCAGAAAGCTTTCATTCTTATAGAAACTATCATGAAAAAATTTAAGCGCATTATGGAAGAAATATTATAGCATTCAGGCTCTCGAAATCTCTCACCACCACTTCTGTCAGCATTAAAGGGCTTAAAAATTGGATTTGAACCATTCTCCCTTAATGAGCAAACTGAACTTTGAATTTATGAAGAATATTTTAAGATTCTTTTAGTTGCAGGGACTAGAGCTAAACCTCACATGCAGACATGCCTCAACATCTCCATGCACTCCAAGTTGCCAAAGTAAGATATCATCCGTAGATCTGAAACTTTTCTGACAGATGGAGAAAAATTATTGAGCACTTCTGTTACACAGCTTCCTTGACCCACAACAATGTATCAATAGTCTACTGGGCCATATTGCCAGGCAATTAGCTTGAAATAAGTATTTGTTCTCATGTATAACATATGTAGAATAGGTGAAATACACAGTATCATCTACAAATGATGATACTTCTTCAAAGTCCAACCATTTGATTGTAATTATTATTTACATTTTCAAATATTGCTAATGTCTTTCCCTGCTATCTTGAAAATTAGTAAGAAGAGTAAGCATCTCATCTCTGTAGCAATGAGTAATGCTAGGAAATACTTAGCTTTTCCCAAGGTTTCCAGCATCGATAGTTGCAGAGAAACACATACCCTTTTCAGCCAAGTCTATTTTCTCAGCTGAAAGAAGAACTAAAGCTGGCGATAAAAAGACTGTTGTCCTACCATAATAGATCACGTTAGCTATTATGAATCTGGGGAACAACACTGCTTGTTCATCCCAAGAGGGCTTGGAGGTACCTGTGGATAGGGTTGCTGCACACTTCTGTTGCTTTCATAGCATCATCTTCTTGCAGTCTATAGTTCCATCTTCTCTAGCTGCAGCAATAATAAAAATCAGGAGTTTGACCTTAGAAGCTGGAACCAATGTCCATGATCTTCCCTAGCTGCATGGTCTACAGCTGGCTGGGTCCTGAGCACCTGTAAGTGCTTGTGGCAGTTACTGCTGTGTTTGCTTCTTGTTGGCTTCCAGGCAACCACAGTCATGGCCGGGACACACAGAGGGGCATAACCCAATCAATTAATAATTAGTTAGTAGTAGCACTCAAACTAAGATCTCAATCACTATTGCAGTTTGTACTATGCACTAGACAAATTGACCTTAAATACCAATCCCATATACAGTCAGTATTTAAGCTATGATAAATATCTGGATAAAATCACCTCTAAGTATCAAATGGTAACATTTAGGTTACTCTCATCTACTACACTACCCCTTTAGTTAGATTCGAGCTGTTTTGGAAAAAAACTTCAAAGATATACTCCTCACTACAGCAGCACTAAAAATCATTTCTATTATATCTTGCAAAGAAATTGAGGATAATTTCATCTTAAAGGTGCTATAAAAGTATTAATCACTGTTGCTGCCAGTTAAGTAGAATTTAATCTAAAAAGCAAGGCAGTGTGGGAAAATGAGCAGTTAGCTGAGGTTTGCCTGTGCAGATCCCTTCTTGCAGGTCAAGTGTTCAAGCCGTATCTTGGTTGCTCTCAGCTTTGCCTCCCTCTGGGCACATTGCCCCAGCTTTGAGTGCTGATGTCAGTGTGGGATCACAGGCAGTCTCTCCCTGGTATAGTTTAAGAGATTCCTGCCCTTCAGGTGTTTCCATAATCTCCCATCACATCCCCATACTGCAGAGAGCTCATTTCTCTTTCCAATTTCACTGAATGTAGGACTCTAATCTCTCCTTTCTCATGCTCTTATGTGACTTCAAATTTGCCAATGTTACAGGACAGCAAAACCCCTGGGGGGGGGATGGGGGGGGGCTGAAGTGCTCCTATTTATGGGCTAATGAATGCAGACCTGTGCTAAGGGCTCCTCCTAGAAAGACCTGCTTTCCTCTTGTATGCCACTGCCCTACGCAAAATTCAGACTCACAGGGTTTTTGCCATAAGAATGTGGCAGACATAGCTGGTGAGCCTTTGATTCCCTAGGGCCACTGATTGTCTTCCTACTAGTTTTCTTTTTGCATGTCTTTTTTTTTCTCTAACCTGAGCTACAAACAAAAAAAAAAACACCACAATCTGGGGTAAGATCATGTTTTTACAAGCAGACTCTCCAACATAATTTATATTGCAGGTGTGCAGTCTGGGGCAGCTTTAGCACAAGGAGGGAGGAAAAACCTGCTTTCCTCTCTCTTTTTCTCTCTCTCTCTCTTCTCTCTCTCTTCTTTTTAAAATAAGGTTTATTAAAAGAAAACATTTCTTCCAGCCAAGTCCTACACCAAAGCCAATGGTGAGCCAACAACCACATGACTTAACACTGCTCTGGGACAGTCTGAGCAATTGTCATTCCTTGTGTTAATGATGAAATACGGGACGTTATTCAAACTGCAGGACCCAAAAAGAACCAGTCATGAGTGTAAGGAGCAGGAATATGCTAGAGACATCAATAAATGAGACTGACACCTGGGATGGAGAAGAAGCCTGTGAGGAGCAGGCAGGTCTGGATATGCAGGACTGAATTTGACAGGAGCCTTAGAGAGCTCATACCTTTCCCCACACGTAGATCAACCTGGAAACCGCTCTTCTCCCTCCCTCCTTGCAAAGAAGCTGGCCTTGGCTCTCTCTCCCTTTCCAGGGAGATGCCACCAGTTCTCCAGATAGGTCCTCCTCAACCCCAGGCAGGCTCGTACCTCTTGCTAGTGGCACCAGCCAGGGCTGCAGCTCCCCATGCTAGGCTGCTATGAGTGTGACAGCAGTGGGGCCAGGTGCAGAAAAGGCAGCTGGGTCTGGGCTGCCTTTGGAGTCCTTGTGTGTTTGGCTAAGCCCCTGACACGAGCTGTGAAAAGGCAGACCGCACCAAGATAACCCATGGCTTTTCTCAGCCATGACACTTGCAGTCATTTGCATCTAAACAGGGGTGTGTAGGATCAGGGGCCGTCTTGATATAAACTCAACAGCTTAAAGGGAGGGGGAGGGAAAAGAGAGAGGGAGAGAGAAAAATAAGCTTATACTAATGAGAAAGAGCTAAGCTTCCTCCCCTACTGTGAGGCAGGGCGAGCGATACCATCCCAGCACTGCAGTCGTTTCAAATTGCTGCACCATTCACACGCCCTTTAGCCATTCTGATCCGGTGGCGGGGGGCTGGGGAGAGCCATCAATAGGGATTTCCCAGCCCGGCTGGCGGGATTGGAGGGTGACGGCAGGACAGGGGAACATTGCCCCGTTGCTACGAGGTGCTCCTGGGGAATGCCAGTGCTCTGTGCCGTGGGTACGCTGGCCGGCGGAAACATTCTGCATTATGCTGGTAATACAGTGTGACACTACGGGAACAATGGCAAATTGAGTGTCCCAGCAGGTAACAGGCCTGGCTGGGAGACAGTCGCAGTGGTGCACTGTCAAGATCGCTCTAATCCTCCCTCGTGAGCCCCTCCCCTGGTTCTGGGAACTCTGCTCTCTCATTTCATCTCTGGGAAATTCTCCCATCTCCTTGCCCAGACACAGTGGAGAATTTTAAGGAAACTCATTTGTGTTTGCAGCTCACTGTTGCAGCTCCCCCCCACACCCCACAAACTGACACCGTTCGTAAAGCACAGTTGGCAGAATCGGTGTCAGGCTTCAGTTGACCCGGGTGCTCTGGAGGCTGCTGAAGGAGACAAACAGCCCCAGCACACACAGCACCAAGGGAGTGTGGTCCAGCTGCAGCAGCTCTAGCGCTTGCTCGGCTCTCAGGGACCATCTCTATTGCCAGGAAGGCCCAAGTTGCCAGTGCTGACACAGAGCACTGTGTCAGCCATAGCTGCCTTCAGAGCAGCGTTGGAGGGCAATGGACATTTTTTAAGCATGATTTTCAAAGATGGAGTGGCTCTTAGGTCTGTGCCTCTCACTTTGTTCCCCACAAAGGATTTAAAGCAAAGGCATATCAGCAAGAAGTGGTTTGCGTCCTCCCCCTCTGCCCCTGACTTGTCCCAGTTTGAGGCCAGAGGGGCTCACTAGGCTCATCTAATCTGATCTGCTTTATATCATAGGCCACCCAAATAGCCTTTGTCAGGCTGAGAAATTTGAGTTAGAGCAGTGATTTTCAACCTGTGGCCTATAGCCCCCAGTGGTCTCCTTATAACTGGTTGATGGAAGATAACTAAGAGAAACAAGCTTTACATTGCTAGATAGAGGTTGAATCTCTGCTGGAACATTGGAGGCAAGAAGAGAAAGGAAAGAAGAGTTTGAATGAAAAGAAAGTGAAAATCACTGAGCAATCCCACCTGCATTGAGCAGCCCTGATTTAGGATTATATTAGGCATCTAGATCCTACATGAGAGGAAAGACAGGGGCCTTCCATGGCTGGCACATACACACAAATTCCCAGTTTCTATTGCCTGTAAAGGGTGAAATCATTTTTTGATGCTGAGGGAACTAGATCCTATCCCAGCAGAGAAAACCACAGGCCAAGGAGAGAGACCTGGAGCAGCCAAGACTTTCCCAGGACACAAGACAAGACAGGAGATGCACACAGGAGCTGAGAAGATGGCTTACAGCTCCTGCTCTGGAAGAAGGGAACAATCTCTAAGATCATTGTTGCTCTGAGCTCGGAGATAATTCTTGCTCCATCCCACATCTGCCGATGGCTGCCCTGATCATTCAGGCAGGCTAGCCCCACGAGACACCTGGAAACACCTCCTGCAGTGCACCAAAGCCACCATCCACTGGCAACAGTATCCCAAACACCACAGACCCTGGCGATCTGCTTTCAACACATGCCTATTCTCCTGCACATTGAGGCAATGAGGTAGGATTGACTCCAGTGACATCTAGTCTGATTTTAGAGAACCTAAGCACTGATGAATCCAACATCGCTCTCACAGCTTCTCCCAAGGGTCAGTTTCCCGCAAATGATAAACATCTACATTTGTTTGGGTTGGCCTTCCCCCCTCCCTGCACCAAATTTCTTTTCCATGTGTTAGAAGAGATACATACACAAGAAGCAGAGCTTCTCACACCTCTCTCTTCTAACTTCTGCCCACTATGTTCCTTAAGGCTCTCATTGCAAGATTTGTTTTTCAGGTCTTGGTATGTTTGATCCACTATCTCTCCTAAAGTTTCCTCAATTGGCCTGTATAGTCTAGCAAGGGCAGAACTTCCCCATTTCTTCCCCTTGTCACTGCACACGTTGCAGAAGAAAGGGCTGGAAGTTGTGTTTGAGGCGAAGAGGAAAGTGTGAGTTGGCAGAGGAGAAAAAGGCTTTTAAAGAGTTTTTTTTTTTTTAAGTTATGAAAAAGTGGTAAGTTAGTCATGTAAACCAGCAGAGAGCAAGGGCTGAGGAAGAGGCCATGTGCAGAGCATGCAGGCAGAGAGAAAGACCATCGAGAGCAGCCCTGTTGTGCCTTGGTGTGTTCCAGCACCCAGGGAGAGACGGGCCCTCTGACCTAGCCTATGGGGAATGTTTTTGAGACAACCATGTCACATGGAGAGAAGGTGTCTTTATGAGATGCCACAACGGGTTAAACCATTCCAGTGACATTTGCCATGGCCCTGTACTCCTGTAGACTGTGGCATACTGGGAAGTATGGTACACACAGAGAGGCTTTGAACCAGCATGACTGAAAGATGTTCCGAGTAGAAAATTGAGACTGAGATACTACTTTGGTTGTGCTCCAGAAAGCTTGCATTTAGTATAGTCTTACTGAAGTCAATGGTCAAATTCGCATTGATTTCAAAGTGAACAGAACTAGGACAACACTGTCTGCTTTAAAAAAATCCCAAGAAAGCTTTAAAAACATCCTGAATGGAGCTCTGTAGCTGAACAGCCAGGTCATTACTCCAAGAACCCAGACTCCAAGTTCAGGGACCAAAGCAACTTCATGTCACTGTGCTGAGCAAGAAAACACGCTGGGACCTTACAGGTCTGTGTCCTAAAGGAGGCGAAATCCCTGACCCATTCTGAGTCAGTGTAGGACTTGCTTTCCATCAGCCCCAGTAAGTCCTCAGCAGGAATGGACCATTTACTTCTCCTCACCCTTCTGGAGAGAGGAGTCAAACCCAGGAACAGATGCAGAGATGGGCAGCCAGGCTAATGAGTGAAACAAAACATTTTATGAGAAGACTTAATGAATATTGCTCATTGAACAGAGTAAAATATAGACTTTGTTCTCAGTTAATACACTGAAGTAAATACATGGGCTGTAAAAGCCTACTTGAAGCTAGCAACCAAAGTGATCACAAGAAAAAAAGATATGCATTGGCTGGGCTTTAATTTGGGTTGAAAATTCAAAAGAGTTAGACATTTTCCCACTTTTGAAGAGGTGGAAGAGCCATTGGTCAGAGAACCAGGGCAAAGACTAGTTCAGTTCAGAGCTGGGCTGCAGAAGCTGTGGCCATCTTCCAACTTCTACAATGGCCCCTAGAAGAGTTAGCATATCAAAATACGTAAAGCATGAAATCAGTTTTACAGCATATTATCCATCTACAGATATTTTGAGTGCAAGACTCCCAAAGACATGACATTAAACTCAGAGACCTAATGGTAGGAAAATTCCACCATATTAAGTGGACGAGACCATCCACCTCTGCACACTCTAATACTAGGTTTAGGTCTGCAGCAATTTTTGGTGGCCTCTCCCAGTTCCCTACATTTTTTTGTTTAGACTACTGATTCACCTCTGCCTCCCTGCAGCATGTTGCATAAGGGACATATGGAAGTAAATCTTGCATTTGCTTCTCCTTGTTCAAGTCCTGAGTGACCAAGTAACACTTAATTGCTGACAGACTCTCCATATCTGGTTTCCAAAAAAATGCTCCCTTACATATGGGATCTGCAGTTTGGATCAGGAATTGCCCAAGAAAAACCTTGACAGAGGTGTATTCCCTTACAGTATTGGTCGTTAATACTTCTAACAACTCTTAAGTTTTGTCTGGTAGCAGCAGGCCAAGAAAATCTGTCCAGATGGCTTCCTCCCAGCCACTGCTTTAGGTACGCTATTCAGAACTGCCACCCATGCCTCCATCTCTGGTGTCTCCTGCTCTTGGGGCCCAGGGGTGCACTTCAACATCGGTCTTTAGTCATTTCTACCCAGAACAACCCACCCTGAATGAGAGGTTCCTTGTGCTTATGGCAGCCATCACTGAGAGAGGAAGGGTCTCAGGCAGAGGCTGCAGTGTGCAGGTCTGTAAGAGGGGTTTCAGTGCACAGTGAAGAGCAGCAGCTCCTCGTTGCCCTCAGGTGGATGAAGAGAGTTCGGAGGCTCCAGGCACAGAGCAGGCAGTTCTAGTCTGGTTTCCCACCTGTCCTGCTTGGCCTTGCGATCCTGTTCAGAGCCAGCTGTCTGTAACAGCCTATCAATACAAACTTCTTCGTCTGATGTCTTCCTCATACTCATGTGTCTTTTGGCTGCTGCTGTCCAAAAGCCAGGCCCATTCCTGTGTCAGGGCCTCACACACTGACTAGGGAAGGTCTCAGGTAGAAGAGGTGATGGACAGAGCTGCTCCAGTTGAGTAAATGCATCACATCTTCATCTTAGTGTGGAATTTTTCTGTGTTTGTTCCCACATCCTCCTCAGGTATCTGTTCTACTGAAACATTTCCTCTCTCTTAGCACAGGGGATTCCCATTTGCTCCCATTCCCAGTCCACCTAGGCATCTCGGATAATTTATTTAACCCATTCTTCAGCTTTCAATGCTTTCAGCTTTTTCTTCAGGTTTGCTCCACTGGGCTTGCCAAAATACATCAATTACAACTGTGCACCTGGAGCATGCCAATAGTAACAGAGTCACAGGAGAGACTTGAGTTTCATCTGCTTTATTTCCTCCAGAACTGTTCCATAATTAATGAGCACCTGCCCGATCATCTTCACACCCTAGAGTGGTTTTAGCCCACTGCAGAGCCAGGTGGGTTAATTAGATGCAGGGATAAAAGAGCAAGTACTTGAAGGTGAACAGCCCAACAGCTCTGCTATCAGTCTGCAGTGGGTATTTCAGCCTGGAGAGATACTCCAACAAGTGAAGCGGAAGCAGAGGCGATTCAGCCAGCAACCCCTCCCAAGCTCTCAGACAGTCTCATCCCTGTGCACACAAGTGTCTGCCCTCCACTAGCAAGTGAAAAAGCCTTTACTATAATTGTCACAGCAGCCCAGAAACCCCTGAAAGTCTCTTCCTGCCTGCGAAAAGGACAAAAGGGATTTCTTCTACTGTCTTTCTTTGTTTCAGGAACTCATTTTTTGGATGAGGTAGTCAAGACTTAACTCTGAAACATTATTTCATAGGGACAGATTGTCTCCAAGCTGCACTATGTCAGGAGGGCCCCTGCCCCACAGCCACAGAGTCAATCTTTGCTCACAACACTCAGTTAGATGCGCTGCATCTCTGGGACAACCTTGGTATGATCATGTACGGAGTCAATGGGTGGGGTGTCATGGGGAGGCTTCTTTATTATCAGTAGCATTCACTGCTGTAAAGTCTATTCTAGCCTAAATATGTTTAATTTTAATTTCTTGCTCTTAGGCTTCTTCCCCATTTCAGCACATAGACAAGTTATTTCATCTCCTCTTGGACTAATCACAGGCATTGAGTCCCTTTGCCCTCTCTGGGTTTCCAGGCCAGGAATTATTCCAGTAACTTTTGCTGAGTTCCCCTCGAGCTTATACTGTCTTTTTGTTTAAGCATGACCACCAGGGCTGGATCAAATACTGCATCCATTGTATTTGGGTCAAATACTACACTTGTGATATTCAGAGCAGGAGTCATGCTTCTCTCTTACTCGCTATTCCTGCCTGCATATTTCGAAGGGCAATACCAGCCAGCACTACCTGGTTCAGAAAATGTTAATTGAAAAATGAACAAATAACTTTTTTTAAATGAAATTTAGATCACGCTGAAGGAGGTTGGCAAGGAAAACAAAAAGTGTTACCCTAGCAAATAATCCCATGGACTCTTTTCATTCCCAGCCACGCGAGAGTCTGCCTTTGTCCATGCCATTGCATCAGCAGGTGTGGCCTTCGCTGTAACTCGCTCCTGCGCAGAGGGCACCTCCACGATCTGCGGCTGTGATTCCCACCACAAAGGGCCTCCAGGAGATGGCTGGAAATGGGGGGGATGCAGCGAGGATGCCGACTTCGGAGTGCTGGTGTCCCGGGAATTCGCAGATGCTCGAGAGAACCGGCCAGACGCCCGCTCAGCCATGAACAGGCACAATAATGAGGCTGGCAGAACGGTGAGTGCTCAGCCTAACACCTCTGCTCCAGTGCTGGTCACCATGCTCGGGTGGGTGGCCCAATCTGGCTCCTACTACAGCAACAGCCTCGCACTGATGTAACAGAACCATGACAAAGCCCGGGCAGGAGCTTTCTGGGGTTATTCCCAGGGTACCAGTACAGTGTTTCCACTCCAGCTCTCTCCAAATAGGTGCAGTTTAAGACAAGCAGAAGGACAGTATAACTTGCTTCCAGGTTAAGCAGCTCCTAAGGCAGTGCAGGTTTTCTCAGCACATAGAAATCTAACACTAACTTCCAAGGCCCCAGGTCAATGGTGATCCCGACTTTCCTCCCAGGCAATTCCTTCCTAAAACTCTCGCTAGCTGCTTAAGCATCATCACACAGTGACATAGGACTGAGCATGGGCAGGACAATGCATCTCCGCACTGCCCAGCCAATTCTTGGGTGCTCCGCTGAGTAGCTGGCATCATACACAAGGTGCCAAATATCAGAACATGCTCCAGGTCCAGGACACAACACACTTGAACTCATTGCATTTCTCATTGCGTTATCGCCCTTGAACTCTGGTTGCATGTTATGACCTTGTCCTATCTAGCAATTCTTACTGTAGGCAGGCAACTACACAACTGCCTGCTCTAGGCCATTTGTGAACTAAATACACTTTATAGTGAGATCTTTCAAATAGCACGTAAAACAAACACTACACACTCAGGCAGGTATCACTTTTCCATAGCCACAATAGACAGAAATGAAAGGGCAGAAACTTCAACCTGTAACGTGTGTTAACAATGGCTGCCAATTTCCTGTAAAAATTATGACCAAAAATTTTAACAATAATCAGTGATTATTTTCCTCCATATGCATAACATTTATGGGGAAGACAGCGCAACGATGTCCTTAGTTTTACAATTTCCTTTCCTTTTTAGGGCAAATTGACAGACTCAGGATGTAAAATGAAAAGTTGTTTGTAAAGCTATGACCTGGGGAATCAGCCTAAATCCAGTTGTGCCAGAGACATCCCCTAACCCACAACTGCTCTGAGCTCTGATTTTCCCCTGACAAGGCAGGGAGGACTGTGAAACTTGCAATAAAAGGGTTTTGAGAAAAGCATCTCACATGATCTGCATAACAGCGCTCAGTGTTATTTACTGCACTTCCACCAGTGGGGTTCACGTCTAACGGTCAGCATGGATTCACCAAAGGGAAATCAGGCTTGACCAATCTGATAGCCTTCTATGATGCAATGACTGGCTGAATAGATAAGGCAAGAGCAGTGGATGTTGTCTACCCGGACTTCAGCAAGGCTTTTGACACTGTCTCCCATCACCTCCTCGTAGGTAAACTCAGGAAGCGTGGGCTGGATGAGTGGCCAGTGAGGTGGCTTGAGAATCGGCTGGATGGCAGGGCTCAGAGGGTTGTGGTCAGTGGCACAGAGTCTAGTTGGAGGCCTGTAGCTAGCGGTGTCCCCCAGGGGTCAGTCCTGGGTCCAGTCTTGTTCAACATATTCATCAATGACCTGGAGGAAGGGACAGAGTGCACCCTCAGCAAGTTTGCTGAGGATAGGAAACTGGGAGGAGGGGCTGACACACCAGAAGACTGTGCTGCCATTCAGAGGGACCTGGACAGGCTGGAGAGTTGGGCGGAGAGGAACCTCCTGAAGTTCAACAGAGGCAAGTGCAGGGTCCCGCCCCTGGGGAGGAATAACCCCATGCAGCAGGACAGGCCTGGGGCTGACCTGCTGGAAAGCAGCTCTGCCGAGAAGGACCTGGGAGTGCTGGTGGACAGCAAGTTAAGCATGAGCCAGCAATCTGCCCTTGTGGCCAGGAGGGCCAATGGTATCCGGGGGTGCATGAGGAAGAGCGTTGCCAGCAGGTGGAGGGAGGTGATCCTGCCCCTCTCCTCAGCCCTGGGGAGACCTCACCTGGAGTCCTGTGTCCACTTCTGGGCTCCCCGGGACAAGAGAGACATGGCACTACTGGAGAGAGTCCAGCGGAAGGCTACAAAGATGATGAGGGGACTGGAGCCTCTCTCCTCTGAAGAAAGGCTGAGAGAGCTGGGCCTGTTGAGCCTGCAGAAGAGAAGACCTGAGGGAGGGAGGGGTAGAATCTGATCAATGTCTACGAGTATCTGAAGGGAGGGTGTCAAGAGGATGGGGCCAGCCTCTTCTCCATGGTGCCCAGCAACAGGACAAGAGGCAATGGGCACAAACTGAAAACCCAGGAAGTTCCATCTGAACCTGAGGAAAAATTTCTTGACTGTGAGGGTGACAGAGCACTGGAGCAGGTTGCCCAGAGAGGTAGTGGAGTCTCCTTCCCTGGAGATATTCAAAACCCGCCTGGATGCGATCCTGGGCAACGTGCTCTAGAGGACCCTGCTTGAGCAGGGGGGATTGGACTAGATGATCTCCAGAGTTTCTTTCCAACCTCAACCATTTTGAAATTGTATAGCTTTCAGAGGTGTGGGATACCTGCCCTCTAGTTGACACATGTAAGTGCTTGATGTGTTTGGTAAGCAATCACAGAGCTGTCTCAATCCAGGCAACCCATTCTGGATGGAGGGAGGGCAGCAGTAGGAGAATTTTGGCTTAAGTGATGCACCAAAGGGCACAGAGAGAGCCTCTTGCAAAAGTTTGATTAGAGCATATGCTCTAATAAGTCCCAGTCATGTCCTGATGTTTCTCCAGTGCAGCGTATCTGACTGGAGTTGTTTCTGCCACATGCCATAGCTCCAGTGAGCTTTCAGCTAAGCTACATGCTCCACACCAAGCTCAGATCAGACATCTATATTCAGGTAGCAAAAGGGGGATTTGCAAGCAAATGATAAAGGTTGTAATCTGTTGCTGACTGCCTGCTTTTTCTCCTCTGGACAGACCATTTTGGATCACATGCACCTCAAGTGCAAGTGTCACGGTCTTTCGGGAAGCTGTGAGGTCAAGACCTGCTGGTGGGCCCAGCCAGACTTCCGGGCAGTCGGTGATTACCTGAAGGATAAATATGACAGCGCCTCTGAGATGGTTGTTGAAAAGCACCGGGAATCTCGTGGATGGGTAGAAACTCTCAGGGCCAAGTATGCTCTTTTCAAGCCACCAACAGAGCGGGATCTGGTCTACTATGAGAACTCCCCCAACTTCTGCGAGCCCAATGCAGAGACAGGCTCCTTTGGGACAAGGGACAGAACATGCAACGTCACCTCCCATGGGATCGATGGCTGCGACTTGCTGTGCTGCGGTCGTGGCCACAATACCAGGACTGAGAAACGGAAGGAGAAGTGTCACTGCATCTTCCACTGGTGCTGCTATGTGAGCTGCCAGGAGTGCATACGCATCTACGATGTCCACACCTGCAAGTAACCTGCAAGTAACCTGCAAGTAGGTCTCCAGCTGAGAGGAGGTTGCTCCAGAGCCGGGCCAGGGGTTCATTGGCCCTGTGATCAGCTTCCACACTGTGGCCTCACACTTCAGAGACTGGCATTAAAAAAAAAAAAAAATCCGAAAGCCCCTGGCCAGTTTGGCTGGGGCAAACACCATCACACAGCCAGCACCAGCGCTGCAGAGAAGACTCACAGTATAGCCAAGTCTCAATCAAGGAAGGCAGTTTGAGGCTGGATGTGATACTGCAGACACATTAGATCACCTACTGAGATGACTTTTCTCATGCTGTTTAGCATGATGGACTGACCAGGGAGGAGGGACATCACAGGTCCAAGCGAGGCACAGCCACAGTGATCAGTTAGTGTGCGGCTAGCAAGGCATGCCTAGAGCGTCCAGCTCTGTCCTCTTCTGGAGGCCTGGCCCACGTAGACACTAATACAGGGTTTCAAGTGGGAATGAATTTAACACAGTGAAAGCTGAACAAATACAGGCTTCCCCTGTCCGCTTGCACAGACTGTCCCAGTTTCAGCAGATGCAGTGTGAGAAGGAAGGAAAGGAGCCAGCTCCCCACACTAGCCAGGCTCTTTCCTTCCAACTCCAAGGAGATACGTTTGGAGAAACAATTATGTTTAAGCAAGCCTGCAAAGGAAGCCTTACAGCCAGTCTCTCCTTTCACCTCCCCTTTGCCATCTCTGCTCCTCACCCCCCAAGATGACCTCCTATAATCCCACTGGGAAGGATGGCAGGAAACCAGAGTCCAGAGCTGATCCTCTCACATTTGGCACAAGCCTCAGCTAAGAGCAGAGCGGACATGGTGAGGCAGTGATCTCTTAAGTGAGTTGTGTCACTACTCCATCAGGCTCCTTGCTGTGTAACTGCTCAAGGGAGATTTTTAAGGTTTTACTGCCATCTTTCCAGGCAGTCGAAGATCAGAACTGGACAGATCCACACTGTTGCTGCACCTATTTACTAAGCATCCCTTAATAAGACTTTTCATCACAGGATGACCTCACAGCATCTCTCTGGTAAGATGGCACCTGCCAGGTTAGCTGCTACACAAGCTTTTAGTATCAGTAACAGACGAGGAGACAGAAGCTATGGCAAAAGAAACTTCTGTAGAAGTCTTCTCACCAGTGTTTCTTCCATCAGAATTGTTCAAACCACCTTGTTCAGCAAGAGAGGCTAGGACAGATGGGAAGGGCAAACCTTTAGCAGGCTGTGTTAAGCAGTATCACAGTTCTTCATATGCCCTTTCCTTCCCATAGGATTATTTCTTGAGCTATCAGCAATTCATTTATGAAGGCTTCAGCTCAAGCCTAGAAGCTCTGTAACATTAACATGGCTTTGGGCCCCAGGTGTAGCCACACAGGTCCCATGACACATCTTAGTGCAGAATAATCAGTGTTTGTCCCTCCTCCTGCTCCCTGGTGTTCCTTGGATACATCTCTCTCTCGTATTGGGCTCACATTGTCATTGTGTATTGACCCCTGAAATTAAAAAACAAAAACAAAAAACCCAAAAACAAAAAAACACCACACTCTTATGTCCTGGTGGGCTCCTCCACAGATGATGGGGGCCAAGACCAATGAGGTGACATCAGCATGGTCAGATGACACTTCTCATGTGCCAGTGATTTGACATAGAAGTTGCAAAAATTGTCTAAAACATTAAAGCTGTGTCCTCTATCCCACTCACTTGTCCATGGGAAACAGTTGTACATTGTACTGCAAAGAGTAATAACACAGGTGAAAGCCCCCACATGTACATGGCACAGTCACTCAGACCTGCAAGTGGCAAGAATCAGAACAAAATTCTCAGTTCCTCCTCTGCAGAGTATGATAAAGAACTACTAGATTCAAGCAGCCACATAAGTATTAGCTTTCTAAAATTAAAGATCACTGGATAGCTAAAGAAAACTCTGTCCCTCAGAAATAAGCCATCTTCTGATATGCATTCTATTTAAAAGTATATATAAAATTCTGTGTCTGGAAAAAACTCCAAGTACCTGACTTTAAACAGAAGAATCCCTGTCATTTTTTGTTTTTTAATCAAGAAAAGGTATTTAATATTAAATAGAACATTTATTGCCTTGTAATTATTTGACTGTAGCCAGGTATTCTAGCACTGAATGGAAGAACTTTTTCCATCAATCTGCTGTATCCAAAGTTTTGTACAAAGTTGTAGAGGTTGATTTTTTTTTATTTTATATTCAGAAAATTTCTCTTTTTATAAGCATTATTTATTACACAGTGTATATACTTGAGTTAACTAAGATTATATATTATATAAATATATATATTTGGAGAAAAATATATTTCAACTTGCATTTTTTTTTGGTAAGTCATTAAAGAGAAGGTAAAAAAATATACATATATGCATTTGCCAGCTTGTGTGGTTTGCCTTCTAAGGTCATTTGAGTTCACTGCTGAAGGACATCTACAGGAGCAGTGGTGCTTCATCCAGTTACTTAGGCACAGCAAAAGTCACGTGAATGCAAGGCAGTGATTGTAAAATGAAGCCAATATATGAGCTTTTACAGCAAAAAAGTTAAGATTTGAATTTTAAAGAGTGCAACGCCACGGTGTACATACATTGCTAGAATCCTGGACTAAAATAGCCTTTAGACTACAAGTTCTCCCTCTACAAAAGTATTACATGCTATCACTGAATCACCTTTTGATTGTTTGGACAGACTTGACACCCAAATTTTCTCACTTAAAGACATCTTCTACCCATGAATAATTCTGCAGGTGTTTCTGCAACATCTCCCATGCATTAATGACGTTTTTAAGTGCACACAATTTTCCACAGCACTAGCCTAAAATTGGGCCACCTGCAGGGTAAAAAAATTATTCTATACTCCTGTACTGATCTCCAATGTATAGACAAAACAATCATATTTGTCTTTTTGTACAGCCCTGCTTGAAACTTCACATTGCTTGTGCATTACTAATTCCTAGCTCTGTTACACTGCGACCATGCTGGACGCAGCACACTTCTGCCAAAGTGTCATCTCCTACTGGAGGGCAGCAGTGATGCCTTCAAAGTTACACAAACACAAATAATGTTTGGCTAGCAATCCAGATGACTGACAGCTCTGCCCTCATGGGGTTTTTTGTGCGTAGCATAAGCTTGTTCACCTATTTTCCTTTGGAAGCTATCTGCATGTTTGTCTATCATCCCATCGCCTTCTCCACTCCCCCCTACCCACCCCAAAAATCCAACAATATTTTCAAACTTACTTGACTTTGGCCAACAATTCAATTTACAAAACAGTTACATTTCCGTAAAGTTCAGGAAAAAGCAGCAGGATAAAAGAAGGAAGGGGAGGAAGAATTTGTGTATTATTGTTTAAAGCAATATAAAACCACACTTGCCAAGGCACAATGTGTTAGAGGAAGTGTGACGGAAAGCAGCTGACGGGTCATTCTCTTCTGCCAACTTCCACCTGCAGTAAACCCAACAGACGGAAAATCACAGAATAGGGAGGAATGGGTGAGATGTCACACTAGTCAGTTTGTTCTGGTCTTCCAACTTGGCCTTCCTGAAGAGTGATATGTCACTCCCCATCTTCAGGATTTCCCCAGCACTGCAGGGTCCAAGAAACTGAAATGGAGTGGACCAGAGCTCTTCTCAGCCAACTCCTTTAGGACTATCTGTATTCAAGCTATCCAGGCTCAGGTCCAAACAGCCTAGCATCCTTTTGGCTTTCAGCATCTTGGGAAGCACTTGGCTATCTTCATGCCACACAGCAGCACTCAATACATATACCTCTGCTCAACTACCCCCAAAGACACAGCTGTCTCCCAGATCATCACAAGTAGTTGTGCTTTTTATTGAACCCATTAATGTGCAATTAAATCAGATATTTATTCATCAATATAGCTCTGGACAAAGACATAATAAGGTTTATATCATTTACTCTTAAAAATAAGTTAACGTGTGCTGTTGTCACTAAGACTAGCAGAGTGAAGAAGAACAAATAAAGTCACAAGATCATACACAAAATGAAAGGGAATAATAACCACTGGGACTTGCAATGTCATCACAATACAACAGCACTGCCAAAGGAAAAGAAACCAGAGTGGAGTGGCTAAAATACTCTGATAGCTCTAAGTATGCAAAATAAGGACTAGAGAACCTTCACCTTCAGGCCTAAAGAACACAAAGCACCTTCCTTCCCTGGGAACGTCGATTTAGGTACAAAGCTGCTAGTCCTTACAGGGTGTCTAGTCAAGTTTAGGAAGCTACCCTGACTAAGATCTCATAAATGGCTTTGATTTCTTGCCCCACCAAATTGAGGTATGTTCTATGAACCTTATTAAACAGGCAGAGCCAATGAAACAGAGGGAAGTAATCTCATGCAGTCATCAGCAACAGCATCTCATTGATGTGAGATGACTATTGGGCAAGGACCATGTAAGCAAAGTTTGATACATTCCTTTACCTCAGTGCAAAACTGTGGCAATGTACATCTCATGGATGCCTGAGAGCTTAGCCTCCTCTCTCTCTCTCAAAGGATGAATTTCAGCCTTTGGTAACATGGCAGAAAAATGGAATATAATCAGCATGGCTAATGCCAGAACTACCTTCTACACTGCACTCATGAAGAGCTTTCAGGTTGGAACCAGCATCTCACAACTGTAGTTGAATTAACAACAAGTTCTGAAGCCATTAATACTGGATTTGAAAGTTTCCTCTACTCTGATCAACATATTTCCCTGCCTTCTTTCTGTCATTAATACCATTAGGCAGTCTCTCCCCCATCAGGCCACAAAATACCTGGGCATTAAAAAAAAAAAAAAGGGTATTAGGATCTAGAAAATTCTAGAGCTAAATTATTGTAGTCACTTTCTTTAGGTTATCTGCCTGGCTCAGTAATTATATTCAATGAGGCATATGACAACATAACTGAACAAGAAGGTATTCATCAGCCCAGAATAATACAGAATAGTACTTTAAATACAACTTCACCACAGACTGTCAGGTTTTATTAGAAGTCAGGTTTTCTTTCCTATCATAGCAACTGGATGCTGGACACAAGCGAGCATTAGCTTCAAAACTTACAGGACATTTCCCCCATGTTAAAATCAAATGAGAACATAACCTTGCCTGCACAGATACAGAAGCACAGTGTTCTAGAAGACACTTCCACATGACATCTGTATATTAAAGACAAAGGATAAAGATACTGTATTGCACTAAACATGCAAATTCCACATTGGGTTCTTGGAAACACGGAAGCATTTCACTTTGTCCAGTGTGTTGAACACAGATGAGTAAAGATCCCAGTGTATAGTCTCCAGATTGGTCACTTTTCTAGCTGTTGATCTTGCACTTGGTCCATCTTCAGTCTAGGGAACTCCTGCAAAAGAAGCCAAATCCATCAAGAAAGCACAGATGTGTATAAAAGCATCAAGCATTCACATGTAGCCAGGATAGATCGTGTTGTGAGCTTCCCCAGAACAGGTATTGCCCTACATGTATTAGAAAGTCATTTTCTAGGAGATGTCACAGTCAAGCCTGGGCCTAACTTCGCTGTGATACCTAAAGGGGAAAGAGCAGGACATCCTTTACTTGGACAGGAGAAATGCAGGAAATCAAAGTTCCAGATATTAGATAAAAAGCTGGATTTCAACTCTAGTAGAACCTCTTCTAATTTACTTTAGTTAAAGTAGAACCATGGTCCAATATCTCATTTAAATTTATTTTAAAAAGCACAGGTAAATGAAGAAAGCAGGGAATTCAGGCATGCCAGTTCTCAAAAAGTCTTCATCTGTAACAAGTAGGGTATAGCTATAGGGAGAACCGCTCTGATACACAGTTCTTTATATATAAACGAGGGCAGTTTCCTCTCAAAGGGAAGTAGCTGCCTTGTTTCTGACTCCACCAAAAATTTTTGAACAACTCTTTAAAACAAAAGTACTTACGTTCCTTCTTCTCTCAGAAGAGCCAGGAATTTTTTCACCCGATACTCAGGATCCATCTACATACCAGACAAAACAGATCTCCATTACATGTGATGCAATCTCCCAAATAGCACAATAGGAAAATGAAGCCACATGCACAACGGTAGCTGGAGAAATGTGTGCATTTGCTTTGCCCATGCTTTGGCCTGGCCAAAGATAAGCCTGCTTGTCCAGAAGGTATGCAGTTAACTAGTGCAGACACAGCACTGCACCAAGACACAAAGCTTAGTAGCACAAGCACAGTGGGTTTGCATAGCCACAAGACAAGCCAACTTGGAAATGCATACAATCATTTCTATCAGGTATTTCTGTTTTAATGGCAAACCTCACCCTAGCTTCATCCCACAGTGCCCCTTCTAGCCTGTATCTGCACAAACCAGTCCCACTCTATCTCTGCTTCTCCCTCCCCCTTTCCAGAGCTGGGACAGCCTAAATTGTACAATCAGCAGCAGAAGGGACTCAAAATCCCCCCATTTTTCCTCTCTGTTCCTTCCCCCTTATATGCTCTAGCTGCCAGCAGCAAAGTGCCAGAGAAGAGGAGGTGTATACGGTGGGTTAGCATGTTAGGAAGAATTGAACCACAGAACAAGAATTCCAGAACTTCAGTACCAACTTTTGCTGCAGCTCTGCCAACCAGCAACATCCCTCCTAAAGATCAGTCCTGCCTTCCCCCCAGTTGTAAGATACAGACAACAGGGAAGTGAGAACTCCTAAGGAAACACACCCAGGCTGCCACCAGAAGCCACGAGGTTCAAATGCCATCAGTCCTTCGTGTTTGTGCATGGGCTTGTTGAGCATCTGTACTGTGAAAGACTCGAGGCAAATTGCCATCACTACATCAAGGTACAAAGAGCTGAAAAATATGGACAAGACCTGAAGAATGGCAGGGTTTCTGTTTTGTTTTTAAAGATTACAGAAATAGGAATGAAGATTCTACTGCAAAATCCCTCCTTCACAGAGGTCAGGATACTATGAGTTTGGGTTATAAACACTTGGTAACTGGGAACTGCTAGTTCTCTAGAGCATCTTTGCATTGTATTGCAAGGGTTTGTTTGACCAGAAAGCTCAATCTTGTGTTTATTCTGTAATCTTCAACAAGGTCTTGTATCTTTAACACGCAGCCCAAAATACAGTAGGCTATTTCTGAAAATGTTCAGTAAACGGTACTACAAAATTGAGAGGTTATAAGCTTCCCAGCTCTACCACCCATTTGGGATTAAACAGGCAAGTGCTCTACTAAAAAAGGAGAACTGGAACTTATCCTGGGCAAAATAAAAATCCTTCCACCATATGCCCTAGCCTCTCACGAAGGAGGCAGAACAGGGGCTCTTGAACTCCTCTATCATATGCTTGTTATTCCTAAAAGAAATTTTCTAACTCCAGATGTGAAGAATCTATCTATTTAAAGCCATGACCATTGCAATCGAGGGCAACAGAAAGGTCTTTAAAAATATCTTGGAAGAAAATAAAACCTAAAAACAGCAGTGTTACTAATCATGTAAGGAGGGAAGAAACAGCCAGTGAGCATTTCTGCTATGCGCTAAGAAAAGCCCCCAAAACTGTAATTTCCCATCACTGTGAAATAAGCCAGCAAGGCCAATAGCTCAATACCAACTACTGAACTGTTTTTAGTTAAGAAAAAATAATTTGTTAAAAAAAAGATGATTTAAAAGAACTTACTAAGGATCATTGAGCTACTAAGTTGGATTTTTCATATGCAAGTAATGTTCGTAATTTTCATCATCTCAGCAGAAAAGAAAGGCTACTTTACCACCTAAAGCAGTGTTCGAAATGGATAATACACAGGTACTAAGAAGGACTGTTGCACTACGTCACAGGAAACCAGAAAGTTTCCTGTGTGCAGTATCCCTCTAGTCCAACTCTTCTCCTCAACCTCTACTGTTCGGTACGTGGCTTATAAAGGGAAAGCACATCTGCCACTATTTCACTTCTCTCACTTCTATCAGAAAGGTCGAAGTTAATTGGGATACTAAGATGTGCACACGGGTCACACACCCTGAACATTGGTTACTGGTAAGTTACCCTTCTTTGGGGGAATCCACATGGGCAATCCAACACTGGATGACTAAGCAGACTATGACTCTCACCTGGTAGAGAGTCTCAGATCCTCTTTGTCCAGTGACTCTGGTCTGACCACAGGGCTGACCCTGACTCAAGCGGGAGATTGGACTAATGACATCCTGAGGTCTCTTCCAGCTTCATTTATCGTATGATAAACTGTACCACTTCTCTTCTGAATTCCTGTACGTGCTCAGAACAGCTAGTATTTGGTCAAGGTGTGAACACCTACAAATGGCCACATAAACAAAATGTCATTTAGTGATGAAGTGCAGGCTAGATAAGTGGGCAGTGCACTGGACTGAAAATTGGCTAAACCGCTAGGCTGAAAAGGTTGTGATTAGCAGCACAAAGCCCAGTTGGAGGCCAATCAGTAGTGGTGTCCTTCAGGGGTCAGTCATGGGGCCAATACTGTTTAACCTCTTCATTAAGGACCTGGATCATGAGGCTGAATGTACCTTCACCAAGTCTTTAGACGACACAAAACTGGGCGAAGTAGCTGATATAGCAGAAGGTTGGCTGCTCTTCAGAGGCCCCTTGACAGCCTGCAGAAATGAGCAGAGAGCAATCTCACAAAGTTGAACAAAGGGAAATGCCAAGTCTTGCACCTAGGGAGGAATAACCCCAGGCACCACTACATGCTGGGGACCAACCAGCTGGAAAACAACTTTGCACAGAAGGACCTGAGGGTCCTGGGGGACACCACGTTGAACAAGGGCCACCAATGCACCCTAGTGGCAAAGAAGATCAACAGTATCCAGGGCTGCTTTAGGAAGAGCATTGACAGCAGGTCAAAGGAGCTGATCCTTCCCCACTACTCTGCACTGGTGAGACACACAGCTGGAGTACTGTTTCCAGGCTCCCCAGAACAAGAAAGACAGGCACCTGCTGGAGCAAGTTCAGTGAAGGGCCACAAAGATGATTAAGGGACTGGGGGATCTCTCATACCAGAGAGTTGGGACTGTTTAGCCAGGAGAAGAGAAGGCTCAAGGAGGAGCTTATCAATGTGTATCAATATCCAACGGGAAAGGATAAAGAAGACAGGGCCAGACTCTTCTTCTCAGTGGTGCCCAGTGACAGGACAAGAGGTAATGGGCACAAACTGAAACACAGGAAATTCCACCAGAACACAAGAAAATCCTTCTTCACTGTGAGGGTGGTTTAACATTGGAACAGGTGCCCTGAGGGCTTGTGGAGTCACCATCCTCGGAGATATTCAAAACCTGACTTGACACAGTGTGGGGCAACCTGTTCTACCTACCCTGCTTGAGTGGCTGGGGCTCTACTAGATGGACTAGATGTATGTTAATCACAACTATTCTGTGATTCCATGAATTCAGTGTAATAACATTAGCTGCATTGAAATCAACCATCCATGTATAGTAGCGGAGACAGGTGATTTATATTATTAGCGGTAACAACCCTTTTGTGCTTCTCCAATTTGTAGAAAATGGCATGAACCAAATCATAGCATTGCCTATCTTCCCGCAAATTGACCAGTTGTGGACTTGTGTACAAAACAGTTGTCTGGTTAAGAAAATGCACAAGATGGCAAGATGGGGGAAGGGGAGTGGTATAGTGGCAGGGGAGTCAGTAAAACACCGCTCAAGTCAGGATGCCTCCAGCGGGTGCATACAGCCAGGGGAGACAGCATGGAACATGGCTATGGAGGATCCTCTTGCACCTCTCCTGGGAAGCTTGCATGCTTGACTGGCTCTCTGAAATGCCTGTATACCAATGCACACAGCATGGGGAATAAACAGGAAGAGTTAGAGATCTGTGTGCAGTCGCAGGGCCATGATCTCATTGCAGTTACAGAGACATGGTGGGATAGTTCAGATGACTGGGATGCTGCCATGGATGGCTATGTGCTTTTTAGGAAAGACAGGCCAGGAAGGCGAGGTGGTGGAGTTGCCCTTTATGTGAGAGAGCAACTAGAATGTCTGGAGCTCTGCCTCGGGGTGGATGAAGAGCAAGTTGAGAGCCTATGGGTAAGGATTAAAGGGCAGGGTAACATGGGTGACACGGTGGTGGGGGTTTACTACAGGCCACCTGATCAGGAGGAAGTTGTTGATGAGGCCTTCTACAGACAGTTGGAAGTAGCCTCACGATCACAGGCCCTGGTTCTCCTGGGGGACTTCAACCACCCTGACATCTGCTGGGAAGACAGCACAACTAGACACAAACAGTCCAGGAGGTTCCTGCAGAGGATTGATGATAATTTCTTGACCCAGGTGGTAGAGATGCCAACAAGGAGAGGTGCGCTGCTAGACCTTGTACTAACAAACAGAGAGGGTCTAGTTGGAGATGTGAAGGTTGGGGGCAGCCTTGGCTGCAGTGACCATGAGATGGTGGAGTTCAGGATCCTGCGAGGAGGGAGCAGGGCAATGAGTAGGATTGCAACGCTGGACTTCAGGAGAGCTGACTTTGGCCTCTTGAGGGACCTACTTAGGGGAATCTCCTGGGGCAGGGCCCTGGAAGGAAGAGGGGTCCAAGAAAGCTGGTTAATATTCAAGGATCACCTCTTCCAGGCTCAAGGTCGGTGCATCCCCCTGAGTAAGAAGTCCAGTAAAGCGGGCAGGAGACCTGCATGGATGAGCAAGGAACTCCTGGCCAAACTCCAGCAGAAGAAGGAAGTGTACAGAATGTGGAAAAGGGGACAGGCCACTTGGGAGGAATACAGGGACGTTGTCAGAGTGTGCAGGGATGCGAGAAGGAAGGCCAAGGCCCATTTGGAATTAAATCTGGCAAGGGATGTCAAGGACAACAAGAAGGGCTGCTTCAAATACATCAGTAGCAAAAGGAAGACTAGGGAAAACGTGGGCCCGCCGCTGAATGGGGCGGGTGCCCTGGTAACGAAGGCGCTAGAGAAGGCAGAGTTGCTGAATGCTGCCTTTGCTTCAGCCTTCACTGCTAAGGCCAGTCCTGGGGAATTCCAGACCCTGGGGACAAGAGAGAGAGCCTGGAGAAAGGAAGACTCTCCCTTGGTTGAGGAGGATTGGGTTAGAGATCTTTTGGGCAAACCTAGCATCCACAAATCCATGGGCCCCGGTGGGATGCACCCCCGAGTGCCGAGGGAGCTGGCGGATGTTATCACTAGGCCACTCTCCATCATCTTGGAAAGGTCGTGGGGAACAGGAGAGGTGCCTGAGGACTGGAAGAAAGCCAATGTCACCCCAGTCTTCCAAAAGGGCAAGAAGGAGGAGCCAGGAAACTACAGGCCTGTCAGCCTCACCTCCAGCCCTGGAAAGGTGATGGAACAGCTCCTCCTGGAGGTCCTCACTAAGCCATGCGGAGGACAAGAAGGGCATCCGGAGTAGTCAGCATGGATTCACCAAAGGGAAATCAGGCTTGACCAATCTGACAGCCTTCTATGATGCAATGACTGGCTGAATAGATAAGGCAAGAGCAGTGGATGTTGTCTACCCGGACTTCAGCAAGGCTTTTGACACTGTCTCCCATCACCTCCTCGTAGGTAAACTCAGGAAGCGTGGGCTGGATGAGTGGCCAGTGAGGTGGCTTGAGAACCGGCTGGATGGCAGGGCTCAGAGGGTTGTGGTCAGTGGCACAGAGTCTAGTTGGAGGCCTGTAGCTAGCGGTGTCCCCCAGGGGTCAGTCCTGGGTCCAGTCTTGTTCAACATATTCATCAATGACCTGGAGGAAGGGACAGAGTGCACCCTCAGCAAGTTTGCTGAGGATAGGAAACTGGGGGGAGGGGCTGACACACCAGAAGACTGTGCTGCCATTCAGAGGGACCTGGACAGGCTGGAGAGTTGGGCGGAGAGGAACCTCCTGAAGTTCAACAGAGGCAAGTGCAGGGTCCCGCCCCTGGGGAGGAATAACCCCATGCAGCAGGACAGGCCTGGGGCTGACCTGCTGGAAAGCAGCTCTGCCGAGAAGGACCTGGGAGTGCTGGTGGACAACAAGTTAAGCATGAGCCAGCAATGTGCCCTTGTGGCCAGGAGGGCCAATGGTATCCGGGGGTGCATGAGGAAGAGCGTTGCCAGCAGGTGGAGGGAGGTGATCCTGCCCCTCTCCTCAGCCCTGGGGAGGCCTCACCTGGAGTCCTGTGTCCACTTCTGGGCTCCCCGGGACAAGAGAGACATGGCACTACTGGAGAGAGTCCAGCGGAAGGCTACAAAGATGATGAGGGGACTGGAGCCTCTCTCCTCTGAAGAAAGGCTGAGAGAGCTGGGCCTGTTGAGCCTGCAGAAGAGAAGACTGAGAGGGGATCTCATCAACGTCTACAAGTATCTGAAGGGAGGGTGTTGAGAGGATGGGGCCAGACTCTTCTCCGTGGCGCCCAGTGACAGGACAAGAGGCAATGGGCACAAACTGAAAACCCAGGAAGTTCCATCTGAACCTGAGGAAAAACTTCTTGACTGTGAGGGTGACAGAGCACTGGAGCAGGTTGCCCAGAGAGGTAGTGGAGTCTCCTTCCCTGGAGATATTCAAAACCCGCCTGGATGTGATCCTGGGCAATATGCTCTAGAGGACCCTGCTTGAGCAGGGGGGTTGGACTAGATGATCTCCAGAGGTCCCTTCCAACCTAAACGATTCTGTGATTCTGTGATCAGCTTACCTGTCTAGATAGTCCAGGGCAGCCTCCTGTCTGCTATGCATAATATCCCCTAACTACAGCATTATAGGTGTGCTGCCATGGGACAATGCTGTGAATAAGTTTGGGGTAAGTATTCCTACCCACGATTCAAATTCAGCACATAATTTACACAGTCTTCACCTTCAGTTTTGAAAAGAACAAATACTTAATACTTAGGGTCAAAGCAGTAAAAGAAAACGTCCCATATCAGGAGAAGGAATCCATTGTCAAGGCTAAGTGAAATGGACTGCAACGGAGCCTGGCAGTCCCTGAAGGCCTGCACCCCTTAAATACACTTAATACATGTGAGCAATGACTTACTGACTTGCCTGTAGGTATGGAATTAAAAGCCAAGGAAGAAGAGGAAAAAGTAATCTAGATAAATGACTTTATTCCCTGAGGTGACATCTAGTCAGAGCATATCCTTAGTCCTGTGCAAGTTTTAACAGAATTGTGAATAGTGAACAGAGGGATACATGACTTATATGTTGCTAAACTACATGCCTCTTAGCTTATGCTCAGCCTCTCCTAGGAAGATCTAAGAACAGTTCACTCAGCTGCACTAAATCCATTTGATGTGAAAAGAGAGTGTGTGTGGAGGGGGGAGGGCCTCAGAAGGGCGCTGAAATGTCAGCCATGGAGGATTAGAGCTGCATGCTACACCCTCTCATTTTTAGCATGCACCTACTGTCGAGCATAACCTTGATGGCTGGCTTGCAGGCATAGATGATGGGTGCGGGGGAGGGGTAAGAGCTACATATTTCTACCCTCTGCAATTATTTTCTTTAAAGTGCTGAAAGTGGAAAATAAAGAGAGGAGCAGCTGAACAGCCTGACAGATTTATCTTCTTCAGGGAAAGAGCACATATACCTGCACAGGCACCTTTTTCTTAAAAAAAAAAAAAAATCCTAAATGATCACTATCTGCAATCTCAACATGCTGTGCGCAGAGCAGAAATGTCATGAAAGGTAAATTAATCCAATCCCTCTAGTTGCCAGATGCTCTTCTCTGAAGAGTAGCTCTAAGCAGCCTATAGGCACTGTCGTTTTTAAAGAGCTCTCCACAGACCTGGTGATTTCTTTGCTCAGAAAATGTCTTCTTTTTTCAGTTAAACCTATTCAAAGACTCCCACCACACAGTCAAAGAAAGAGTCTGCAGACAAGTGGGAGCCTCTGAGACTGTTCTATTTACCCCAGTCCTTCCTGGACCAGAGATGTTCTTACTTGTAATGACATTTCTATCAGCATCAGCAGCTTCTTGATACCAATCCAGACGGCCTTCCCTTTGACATTCTGCGCAATGGTGCTGCGTTCCTTGTCTTTGAAGTTACCCAGGAGCTGGGGGGGGGGGGACAAGATAAGGAGACTGTCAGTAGGAGAAACGCTACCTAACCCAGGGCAAAGGGAATGAGAAGCTAGCTCATTCTCTAGCTTAGAAAGATAGCTGTTTTATTGCAGTATACCCAGACGAGGCAAAATATTTAGAGATTCTTTTATTGCGTAATGTTTCTTTTCATAGTATTAGTTGCTGATTCAATCTTATGACCCATTCTAGCTTTTCTCCAGATTAAATCCTAGAAGGAACATAGTGGCTTATGCCACAATACCTTTTCAAACCTGTTGCAAAAGTTTCAAAATCTTTCATGCTTTAGTGATTTTATCATTGTGACAATTCTGCAAGGTTGTACAAAAGTTCTGCCTGTTAAGTTTATTTTAATGGCTTTTAATACATGCTACAAATTCCACTGTGGCATAGAGTAAGAAGCCATTTGGAGCATCAATTTATAAAGAACCTATAATCTCTCCAGTACTGAGCACTTTCATTTGATGCTGTTCCAGCTAATGAGAGCTCAGCATCCTCCAGGCACATTTCAGTTTAAGTGCCCCAATTATACATTTCTACCCACTTCCATGCTCTCTGAACATTTCAATCCACTCCATGAACTTTTTCCCTAGATCTATGGTTCTCTTCTTTCATTTATGATATGACAAAGTAATTCAGAGAAGCCTCATAATTGCTGTTAGGTCATGGTTAAGTGGGATGGTGTTCCAAAATGCAGATCTACTGCAAAATCATTCATTTCCAGCAAATTTTGATCTTTTTTGTCATTCACTAACTTTTTCTCACCTCCAACGCCTCCATCAGCTGCTCTCCTGTTGCAATATTGGGCACATGAATAGTAGTGCTGAAGGCATTCAGCATTTCCATTTCCTGCAGTACATCTTTGCGACTGGTAGTTCCAATGATTAGAAGCTTGCGACCCTGCCCACACAACAGAAAAAGTGTCAAGGAAGGAGAAACAAAAGGAGAGGAACCACACTTGGGAAGCTCCAGCTAACTGGAGAGAAAATGACCACTTAAAAATACCACTTGATATAAAATTAATAAGACTTCACCTCAATATTTGACATAGACAACATCAACCGTATGAGACTAGCACAAGATTGCAGAAGTCAGACTAATGGCATCAAAAGGGCCAAAAATTATGGTACACAAGAGACCCGCCTGCACTCACAGCTTTCCTATCTTACCTTTTTTAATAAATTCACCATTATAAATAGCTAAAATGCCATTAGATTTAAAAGCATGAACCAACCCCCACTCCAAAAACTTAATTACAGACGATTTCTCAGAGTAGCACTCTCTTTTTAGAAATCCTGTGGGTATACTGACACTTTCTGCCACTGTACACACAACTCCAATAGTTTTATAGCTCACGCTATAAGAACAGAGGTTGTCCTAAGTTCATAAGATTTACCATTGCCACTGTGGTTTTCCAAAAGGCCAGTAACAAGCATGGCAGCCTCCGAGTTCAAACCAACAGTGCACACCCCAATTCCAAGTTGGCCTGTGCAATAACAGGTTTATAAATAACAGAGATAAGGAGCAAAAAATGGAAAATATCAACTGCCAATGAAAATCAACTTTCACTAGTTCATCTTGCATATGCCATTTCAATGCTATTTTAATTTTACCATTCAGTTTTCACACACCGACAAAGGTTGGCTGATGGAAGTATCTGGTGGGATTATGAGCTGTGATCAGTCCCTTTCACAATTCAGAACACAAGAAGCCCACGGGTTGAGGAGAGGCCTGGCTGGCCGAGTATCCTACTAATTTGCTGTATAGGAGTTTAGCTGATGCGCAGAGACAAAGAGAAAAGTTCTAGACTTGGTCTTTGCAACACAGAAACTCAATTTATCGTTGTAAAACACAAAAACCATTCCCACAGGGTATCCAGAATTAATTTTTATGAATGCTTTGCATTCCTCTAATGAAGAATGAAAACTCACTTAAACATAATACATCTTTGGTGAAGAAGATGCATCTTCCACACAACTTGTTTTTCCCTGGTTGCCATTCTATTTCACTTATTTTATATTTGAACAGATTACATTCCTGCTCTGAATGATGGACGCAGAGGAAGCACTAGAAATGGTAACTAACTGAAGTGCTGCTTTGTTTGTAGCCTAAGATAGCACAAGGAAGTCATGTTTGGCAAGCTGAAACCAGAGCATATATGAACTATGAGCATTTTATAAAAAAGTGCTCTGCTGCGGCCACAAAGGCAGTTTCTGTTCCCAAAATACAGCTAACAACATGTGCACAGTACATAGCACAGCAGATACTACATCAATCAGGGGGAAATGACTTGCAGACTAATGTTGTGAAGGATAGTACCTGAATAACTTCTAAGTTGATACAGTCTGCGTTTGATTATGATAAAAATGGAATCCAGTTTGTGGTTTCATCAGAGACTAAAAGGGCTCACCAGGAACAGATACAAACAGTACAGAGATTTAATTAGCGTTATAAGTTTTACCTCTTCTGACTTCAGGTGTCCATATATGAGCTCCTTGTCTAGATTTCCTTTTTAGTTAACAAAGCTGAGATGAAAGTTATCTTCTCCCAAAGAAGTTGCCTACGCTCCAGACTCGCACAGTAAACTATGTTCTAACAGCCACATTTAGTCAGATGAATCCAAAACTTGCTGGAAATCAGGCCAAAAGACAACCACTATACACACAAAAATGACTCCAAATGAGTTATTAACATTTAGGAAAGCCACTGGCATCAGTCATTGCGGTAAGTTCTCTGCAAATACGACCTCAGTGCTAAGCGTCATGCAAAACAAACAATTTTTGAGAAGAGTAAAATAGAAGTTACTATTCTACTGTATGAATCCAGTGTCCTCTCACTTTAAAGATACTGTGCAATCCTCATCATTTCAAATACAATTTCGAATACAAGACTAATCTAGAGAAATCAGAGGAGAGCAACGAGGACAGTCAGAAGCACGGAATGGCTTCTCTAAATAGACTCTCGGTAAATTGGTTGGGGGCTATCAGAGAAGTCTATAAAGTCACTGATTGTGTAGAGCAGATGCAGGTTAAAACTGCTGTTTCTCAGAATAAAAACTACAAAGCACAATGTGAAATTATCAAGCATCAGGTTTAAACCAAATAAAAGGATGCACGTTTTCATACAAAATTGAACTCATACAGCACAACACCAAGAACGACAAAAGCTTAAAAAGGTTCACAATTAAAAGGATAAGTTAACAGAGGACAGACTCATCAGTAGTTTCTAGATATGACTCTTTGGATCCACGCTCATGATCCCAAACAACTGATAAATGAGAACTCATCAGAATAGATGGTTACATTGCAAAAATTGACCAAAATTTTTAAGTGCTGCACCCAAAGTATATGGATTTTTCCTTACTTTCTTCAGAAGAAGCTAAGCACTTCAGCATGCTACCTTTAAATTTCATCCACCTGAAAATCAGTTACCATAAAATAAGCATAATCTCTGCTGTATCAATTACTAAAAGAAGATGAAGACGTGTCAGGAGTCCCTTTTATTTTTAGAAGTTTCAGGCAACTTGCTCACCAAAAACAGAAAAACCTACAAATCAGAAATGTTTTGCCCCAGGCAATACCACAAAGGCATGAAAAGCCATCAAGTCAAACTGGAAAAGCTGACCTTGTCCAACTACACTGCAGTGACACACAGACACAGATGGATTCACCCTTCCTGTAAGAAACATTGCTAAAGTGTCCCCATCTTCAGAAACCTTCACATTTTTTCTCCTTAATTTCTACAGCAGCTGCTGTAAAGGCAATGTGCCATATATGCAGGGATGCGAGAAGGAAGGCCAAGGCCCATTTGGAATTAAATCTGGCAAGGGATGTCAAGGACAACAAGAAGGGCTGCTTCAAATACATCAGTAGCAAAAGGAAGACTAGGGAAAACGTGGGCCCGCCGCTGAATGGGGCGGGTGCCCTGGTAACGAAGGCGCTAGAGAAGGCAGAGTTGCTGAATGCTGCCTTTGCTTCAGCCTTCACTGCTAAGGCCAGTCCTGGGGAATTCCAGACCCTGGGGACAAGAGAGAGAGCCTGGAGAAAGGAAGACTCTCCCTTGGTTGAGGAGGATTGGGTTAGAGATCTTTTGGGCAAACCTAGCATCCACAAATCCATGGGCCCCGGTGGGATGCACCCCCGAGTGCCGAGGGAGCTGGCGGATGTTATCACTAGGCCACTCTCCATCATCTTGGAAAGGTCGTGGGGAACAGGAGAGGTGCCTGAGGACTGGAAGAAAGCCAATGTCACCCCAGTCTTCCAAAAGGGCAAGAAGGAGGAGCCAGGAAACTACAGGCCTGTCAGCCTCACCTCCAGCCCTGGAAAGGTGATGGAACAGCTCCTCCTGGAGGTCCTCACTAAGCCATGCGGAGGACAAGAAGGGCATCCGGAGTAGTCAGCATGGATTCACCAAAGGGAAATCAGGCTTGACCAACCTGCTAGCCTTCTATGATGCAATGACTGGCTGAATAGATAAGGCAAGAGCAGTGGATGTTGTCTACCCGGACTTCAGCAAGGCTTTTGACACTGTCTCCCATCACCTCCTCCTAGGTAAACTCAGGAAGCGTGGGCTGGATGAGTGGCCAGTGAGGTGGCTTGAGAACCGGCTGGATGGCAGGGCTCAGAGGGTTGTGGTCAGTGGCACAGAGTCTAGTTGGAGGCCTGTAGCTAGCGGTGTCCCCCAGGGGTCAGTCCTGGGTCCAGTCTTGTTCAACGTATTCATCAATGACCTGGAGGAAGGGACAGAGTGCACCCTCAGCAAGTTTGCTGAGGATAGGAAACTGGGGGGAGGGGCTGACACACCAGAAGACTGTGCTGCCATTCAGAGGGACCTGGACAGGCTGGAGAGGTGGGCGGAGAGGAACCTCCTGAAGTTCAACAGAGGCAAGTGCAGGGTCCCGCCCCTGGGGAGGAATAACCCCATGCAGCAGGACAGGCCTGGGGCTGACCTGCTGGAAAGCAGCTCTGCCGAGAAGGACCTGGGAGTGCTGGTGGACAACAAGTTAAGCATGAGCCAGCAATGTGCCCTTGTGGCCAGGAGGGCCAATGGTATCCGGGGGTGCATGAGGAAGAGCGTTGCCAGCAGGTGGAGGGAGGTGATCCTGCCCCTCTCCTCAGCCCTGGGGAGACCTCACCTGGAGTCCTGTGTCCACTTCTGGGCTCCCCGGGACAAGAGAGACATGGCACTACTGGAGAGAGTCCAGTGGAGGGCTACAAAGATGATGAGGGGACTGGAGCCTCTCTCCTCTGAAGAAAGGCTGAGAGAGCTGGGCCTGTTGAGCCTGCAGAAGAGAAGACTGAGAGGGGATCTCATCAACGTCTACAAGTATCTGAAGGGAGGGTGTTGAGAGGATGGGGCCAGACTCTTCTCCGTGGTGCCCAGTGACAGGACGAGAGGCAATGGGCACAAACTGAAAACCCAGGAAGTTCCATCTGAACCTGAGGAAAAACTTCTTGACTGTGAGGGTGACAGAGCACTGGAGCAGGTTGCCCAGAGAGGTAGTGGAGTCTCCTTCTCTGGAGATATTTAAAACTCGCCTGGATGCGATCCTGGGCAACGTGCTCTAGAGGACCCTGCTTGAGCAGGGGGGTTGGACTAGATGATCTCCAGACGTCCAACCTCAGCCATTCTGTGAAGCAGTTTTAAATTACTACATTTTCAAGCATTTCTATACTGATGCTAACACAATATTCACCTCTTAATGAGCATCATATTATTGCATTGACTTATCAAAGGCAAACTGGATCATATAAGAATTAGACTCTGCTACACACAAATGGCGCCTCAACATGCAAATGGAGTCTCAAATTGCATAAATTCAGAAAATCTAACCAGACCCAGGCAAGCGAAGCAGAGGGGAGCTCAAAGTATGCTATAGCCAAGTATGATGGAAGTGCCTGTTGGCTACCCAATGGCTGTTCACTCCGCTCTGGTCCCTTGTAAATTTTTAAACAGATATTTCGGGGTAACAACAATTCTTTGCATGTAATGGGAGAAAATGCAGTTCCCCAGCTTTATAAGTGTAAACCTAAGGTCACTGCTGACTGGAGTTGCTCCCATTTCACATCAACTGAAGTGGAATCAGGAATGCATGTGGGAATATATCAAACAAGGAGATTATTCCCCCCTTTCCCCGTCAACTTTCATAAATTTGCAAATGCCTCCAGTGTCCCAGAGAGGAAAGGGGCTGGGGCCCTCTGGGAGCATTGGAAGGGCATCCACAAGAGTGTTCGAGAGCATCTTGCTAAGCCAGACATTTCATAACACTGCACAAATTGTACGTCCAGCTTAGTGCGGGGATGCTGCAATGGTCTTTCACCCTTTGAACCAATTGTTAGCTTTTCACAGGAACCAGCAGGGAAGCACATGTGAAACCTCTGTGGGGCTGGTGAGTGTCTCCTTGCCTTGTGTGACTCTGCATGTAGATGAAGCAGCTTCGGCTTTTGGAGCTGCTGCTGCTTAGTTCTCAGAGAAGTCCTTTTCTCCCGCTTGGCTCCCTGCTGCGACAGTCTTTTTCAGTCCTTCTATTCCCCCCCCCCCCCCCCAGTCTCTTCTCCTGCACAACACAGGGAAACTTGATTGAAATAAAGACCCAAGAGAACATGGTTTATTTTCCTCTCTTCAATCCATTTTAGAAAAGCTTTTTAATTGGTTTTAAAAAGATGCTAAACAAAACACAATGTTTTTCAGTCTTCTTGAACTAGTAATAGATACCACTATTTAAGGTTTGCTCAGAGGAACTAGGAATCACGAGCTGTGACTGGGAATTTAAAGCAAACTCAGAGATGTGTCTAGTTCCTTTAAAGTCTTACGTGTTTACTCCCAAAATTTCTGCATTGTACAAAGAAGGCAGAAAGCCCAGAAAACAAGGAGCTTGGAGTATTTGCACTTCCCACACTAAATTAAAGTAATATAGGCACAATAGGAAAAAGGAGAATCTGGGAGGTAGTTTTCATGAGCCAATTTAACAGAGATATATAGCTCAATGCATAATAATGATATATCATCACACAAACGCTCCTCTTATATACATATCCCACAGTAATTGTAGGAAGCTGTTTGCACATAAAGTATACTCACTGCAAGTGCCGTGACAGCACTATGTGAATACGTAATCTGGGCCACTGAGATGGCAGCAGCGTAGCTGTACTGCTGAGAAGCACACTCCGCTTCCCATTCATTCCTTGCTTGCAGTTTCAACTGCTTTGTAATTCCTGTTTCTAAACTTTTCAAATTAGTTGTGTTGTTCACATTTGGGGCCATTCAGACTAATATGGGCCTATCTGATAGCAACGGCAAACAGATATTGTCTCCGCAGCAACCGGACAACAAATTTTCTCAGCATTGGGACATGTCTGGTATGAGCCAGGACACTCCAGTTTTACAAGGAATGAACTTGAACCGTGACCTCAGTCCAGGGCAGATTTCATGTCACTTTGACCTCATGCAGCAGGTAAGTAATACTGATGCTACTCATGTACATTCAAGGTATGTATTTGCATCTCAACTTACATCCAAAACTGCTGAAACCAACCAAAATCTCCAAAAAAAAAAAAAAAAAAAAAAAAAAAAAAAAAAAAAAGCTCCCCAAGGGAACTAGTCATCTCACAAGGAACTTGGAAGAGCAACGATTAACCAGCAATTTTATCTGCCTCGTGGGTTTCTCACTTTAACTTAAAACCCTAAGAGTCTTCATGCCCAGATTCAAACTCTTTCAGGGTAAAGGTTCATAGCGGAAAAGCCTTGGCCTTTTTCTTCATGAAACCTCTACTTTCACAGTTTTTTTTTCTTTTTTTAATGAAAAAAATTCCCCACATGCCATGATTGTCACAAGAAGCTGATAAGAAACAAATATACTAGACTGTGTCATAAGAACCCCATCATCAGAATCTCCCAGCCATATCAAACCAAAGGGTCCACCTAACCCAATGCCCTAATTTCTACAGTAGCTGATAATGGACATCTAGCAAAAAAATTTAACATCAGTCAAACAGTGACATTTCCTAAGAAAACTCTCACTCTCTCTCTCTACCCTCCAACAATTTATAGCTTAAGTCACCATAATATTGGCTGTCAACCCAAAGTCTTCCAGCCTCAAGGGCATTTCAAACATTGGAAAGTATGAATCTCTAAAAACATGCATAAACTTGGCAAATATCTGAGATCTTCAAGTCCTGCATCCTGCTTTCACGGAGACTCGGCTACCAACAGAAGTGCAACATAATCTCAGAGGATGCAATAAATAAATGGACAACTTATGATATTAAGTTCCCTGGACTACCGAAGCAAAATAAGTTCCAATTTCCCTTCCTGATTTATGGGAACAATCATTTGCTGATATTGTGGAAATATCCAGCAATAAATCAATGATTACATGAGATTATGACTATCAAAAATGGTTGTGCTGTTACACACTGCCCATCTCTCTGTTCCAACTTATGCGATAGCAGAATCCAAGCTTTATATTAGAGGCTTCACATACCATAAACAGTTCACAGGGAAAAGTGTTTTTTCTCCCAGGTTGACAGTCACATGGAGAACTTCAGGGCCTGTGATGTTACAATTCATTTCAAAGTTCTAGATTTGAAAGGTCTTTTCACCAAACTCTCTAATGAAAACAATACTCTTGCATATGTTACTCTGTTTTCAAGGTATTAAAATTTACAAAGAACTGAGTTCATCCAGGCTGTGTTTCTCTGCTTTTTCCTGACACCAACCTTCAAGGTTTTCCTGTTGGCATGGTTTTTATTTATATAGACATTTTCAAAGACATAAGAGAATTCCAATGAACAAACAGGAAGAATTTGAAAAGAGAGTCCCTCCCTGTTCGTCTCATTCAGTGAAGACTCAGAAAAATTATCATTTGTGATGTTTTTAAAACTCATCAAGTCAGAAAGTGCAAACAGACAGGACGAGCAAGAGATGTAAGATCTTGAGCTTTTCATTTTTATTAATGCCTGATAGATAATTTCAAGTTAAGAAAAAACTAAAATCCTACTATCCAGGATCATGTATTAGTCAGAAATACCTTCTAAACAAGGGAGGGAGCAACATGCTTGAGCCAGGGACTGGCTTGGACTGAACTGTTCCTTAGTTAAATCAGAAAGCACACTGTTGGCATGTTTAAGTTTCACCTGGTGAAGGTTAAACCCGTTTACTTAATCAGTATTTCTAGGCTAACTCCAGAAGATCAGCCTTAAATAATTAGATGATTAAAGTTGAATCCTTCAGTTAGGTATCCTAGAAATACCTAACTGAATGATCAGCAGCAGGCTAGGATTAACTTGACTGAATCAGAGACAATAGCACTAACAGCACTGGCAGCACAGCAGCTATCATCAAGACACAAAGCCCTCCATTGCCAAAACTATTACAGGAATACAGCATCTTACTCCTCGATTACCTTCTTACCTGTGGGGGGGCCTTCTTTAGCAGTACAAGAAGGGCTTGCAACACCAGATTAGAGAACCGTGGTCCGATAGGGACATAATCTGAAATGAAAAATGTACTTTAATGCCCATTAAAATGATACACATTTAAGCCACGTAACTACATCAAAAAGCAGTTCAAGGCTCCTGTGACAAACGCTTCCAGATCACTTCTGGTTTGCACTACTACTGCATGGCCAACACAGCTCCCATCATTCTAACTCACCTAGAAGTCTCTCAATGTCATCCACTACAACACAGCTGAGCTGGGATTTGTATGCATCATCAAAGATCTAGAAAACAGTAAAATGCTTCATTGTAGTTTTACTTTCAAGATTTAACAATAGTCATGATAAGGACTTGTTGACTCATTTTTAACTAAACTCAGCAGTAGTCAGAAGAATAAACAGGGAATGAAAAAATCAGTACCAAGCGACTAGACTCTACCTGCATTTAATAACAGACCTCAAAAAATTCAGAGCTCATTTTTGTTCATTTACTCTAGACGTACTGCAGTAAAGCTAGCTGCCTCTGTGTTTAATTGCAAGCAACGGACAAAATAGAGCACCATTCCTCTGTTTTCTGGAGCTGGGGCAATACTGTGAGTATAACACACACACAACAAACCCACAATCGCAATGCAATTATGAAGATTTATATCCAAGTTGGTTATTCTTCATAACAGTGGACCGGAGGGAGAAAAGACCTACTCAGGTATTGATTAAGCCTCCATATCACCCTTTATAGAGCAGCAAAACAGTGCACTGTAAACCTTTGGGTTTGGACAGTGAGTGGCACTAAGGATGTCAGTGGTATTGCAGGCCCACCTCCAGTGTACCTTGAATTCAAGCAAAGTCCAAAAGGCTCCTTTGTGAATCTAAATTACAAATTGGGCTTCCAGCTATGAGCACATTGCTTTTCTTGGAAACTATGCAGTCTTGCAATGAATTATCCCTTTGTTCTTAGAATAATATATTTTGTTTACCTGCCGAATTCAGTATAATTCAGCTGCAATAAGTGTTAGCTTGCTCCTGTAAATGACACTCCTTAAGATCTCCTTCCAGCTGACAACTTTAAATGATTTAAGAAGTGCAACTTATTTGTAAATTTCTTTTTTTTTCTTATAACTCTTGTTTAACCATTACCACCTCAGAATGGATTCTAGTTTCAAGATCTGTTCTTGCTAAGTGCAAACATAAGTCCTTTCTGCCTTCATCTTTGCAGACAGAGCTCCAAACTTGCTAATTGCAGATCAGGTGTTTTGTCAAACTCTCAGTCCTGATTATACATCAGACCCAACTGGGCAGACCCTTGAAATTTTCCGTTCCAGAGCTGATTGCTATGTGACACACCACCCTGAAACAGCATTCAGAGATCTCATTAAATCTCATCAATTAGGACAAAGCAAAAGAGCATTTTTTGACAACAGATGAGGGCAAAAGCTTGTGAGCTTTAAATTCTTATATGCTACCTTCAGCAAGATCCTTGCCTTCCTTTGGGTCTATTCTGTCAGGCTCCCCAAAAATACCCAAAACAACTGTCCTTTCTATCTAAAGAACTCCCTTTAATCATTCAATTCTTGGAAAACAATTATCAAAACAGCTATTTAACTCAGCTGGAACCTGCTGGTAGCCTCTTCTCAGAACAACAAAACAGATGCCACTTCTTGCTTTCTGTCCAGTTTAGCAGTACACAGCAGTAACCAGAACACTCTGTATTCATTTATTAGCAGGCCATTAATTAGGAAAATAACTCCCAAATATACATAATAAACATTTCTATGTGAACATAAAAGGAATCACCATGGACCACAAGCAGTATCAAAAAGCCACAGATCAGTTTTCCTGCATCCAGAAGGATCTGCGATATTAGCAATTCTGCCACAGAGATTCATCTAAAAGGATTTTTACTGGATTAAACATAAATAGATGCTTGGTGCAGAATCTAATGTATTTTGACATCACATTCAATTGAGTTTACTCTTCTAGAATTAGGCAGCACTTTCATTGAGTGTTTGGGTGGACTAGTGCATTATTACAGAAAGCTCTCAGAAGCTAGGGACACAGCTTTAATATGATACTGTTTTACACAACATGATTTATCAATTCACGTTTTTCTACAAGATCCATGCAGTGATACGCAGAGAGGTGGTTCTCAGAGAACAGCTATTTTATTTAACATTCACTGATCAGTGTTTACTGGGTTTCCCAAAAGGATTCCTAAAGAAACTAAGCATCATGGGATAAGAGTCATGCTCAGTATCAGTGCTATGACAACAATTCACTCAACTTTCTAAACAAATGCATGTATAGGAATTTAGGACCTACAGAGAGGAGAAAATACAGTCACAATGGAAAATCACTTTACAGTCCATCAGAGAACATGGAATTGGATTATAACCAAACAAATCAGTAGAACGCTTAAGTACCTTCTTCATAGCTTGGCACTTGGCTGTTTCAGAAAATCCAATCATCTTATCAGGAGAACAGATTTTGATAAAGGGAAAGTTGGATTCTTCTGCTATCTTTGCTGCTAAGGCAGTCTTCCCACTGTGGGGGGGACCTGGAACAAAGGACAAACACAGTCAATAAACAAATGAGAAAATAGAGCTGGTAAGGCTCAGCATGGAAGATACTTTAAACATTTATAATCCCATTCACAGGCATCTGCATTTTGAAATGACTTTTTCTTCTACTCACAGAAGGCACACACTAATTCCTAGTGCAATCCAGCCCTCCAGATGAAGGAAATTAATGCAACTTATCTGAGCACGTGCAGACTAATTTGCCAAGAAACCAAGAAGAAAGATAATGTTAATACATTTTGCAGATCTGGCCACTGCTGAGAAATTAATATCTGTTGGTATTTTGGCAAGTCTTTTTAAACAGGCTTATGCCCCTTCTGCATATGATTTCTGTAGGTACTGTGGTAAACAAGCCAACTGCACAAATGCTAAGTAAATATTGACAAACACACAATTTATAAATTGCCTAAAATCATACCACAATAATTCAAACAGAAACCAAAGATGCAGCTTAATCTATACATCTAATGCAAACAAACTCCAAGTGCAATAGGGTATTGCATGCTAGCAATATATTGACCACAAACACAGACAATTATTCAAGGGAGCTATTCAGGGTTCAATTTCAAAGCAACAGACTCTGAAGTAATGGTAGCAATCCACATTTAGGGAATTCAGGAAAAGAAAGAAAGAGATCAGTAAATAACATATCCTACCCCAGTATCTATAGTATTGAAGTTTGGACTAATTTCCTAGACTCTTTATAGTCAATAACAGTCTATAGGGCAATTCACCTCTGGTCTAACAGTGGACACCTGCACATGGCCAGATGAACTGTCATTTGGACTCAGTGAATTTCCCTGATGAGCTCTCCAGTGACTTCAAAGAGAATCTAGACAATTAACTCGGCTAGAGATGCTTCCACTGTGAAACATCCACCCTTAGATTATTAACTGGGTGCATTCAGTCCTCTACTGTTCTAAGAATGGCATTTGGATATCCCCATAAATCTCAGGCTGAGAATCCAGTTTTAATATGAGAAGCAATTTAACTCAAGAATATTGACAGAGACTAATTCTATTTTTCCTCCCACATGTTACTTTTACATGCAGTTACAGGATATAACAGATCACCACTTGGGGTAACTGTTAGGAATAGTTTGCAGAAGCCATTTGTTTTTTAAAACTCATAGTTTTCCCAAATTTACCTTCTAGAAGAACGCTAACCAGTGGAGTACGGTCACTGTTCTTAGTTTGTTGAACAAGCAGCTCCCCATCATCCAATACCCTTGTTACAGGATCACCCCACTTAATAATACCATTCATGATATAACTTGCATAGTCTTCCTGGTTGGTTCCAAATGCCTGTATTTTAAAAGAGAGGGAACATTCATTTTACTCAGGAATTTTGCTCAAAAAACATGAAACAAACATCATCAAAGTGACCAGGACCAAGATTCTGGAAGATGTTTTAACTAAGTGAGGCAGTCGGTAATAAACACTCACTGGTGATACAGAACATTTCAGTTCAAAGGACTGAACGCTGCTAAGGACTATTCATATTTAGCAATGTCTTTCCATATAGTGTCAGCACAAATTCTAATCAATGCAAATTACTAATGAGTTCTGCATTCACACCATTTAAAGATAGTTCTCAAAAATTAGAGGCTTAAACCTCCAATTAAGATCTTAATCTGTCCTTGGTTAATTGAAGTAACCCAAAAGGGAGAGAGTATATACAGCAGAGAGAAGGAACTCTGATTTGCTCTCTTTATCCTATTCCTCTTTATGATTCTTGAGCCCAACAAAAGATACAAAATGGAGCCTTACCACTGCAGGCTGAAAGAGGCTCTCCACTTTCATTCCCACTACACAGAATGCAGTACCCAAACCCACAATGCACCATCGCACATCTGATCACAGAGAGAAGGTAATAGCTTGTGTCATTAACAACCCTGAGTGGCCCAACTCTATTACAGGGGTTATATAGGTCCTACTCACTGGTTTGATATCATTCTCCAAAGATGCAAAGAAGTCTCCTCTTGTCACACGCAAGCTTTCTGCCTTCTCCATATCCACTTCCACTTTGTTGCTGGCCTAACAAAGGCAATAAAACACAGTGAAGTACAGCACCGCAACACATGACCCCTTACCAACTTCCATGCAAGGATCCAGCTCTGTAGCTGTCTGCATCAATAAGAAAAATGGGTCTGCATCAATACCAAAAAAATGGTTCTTGACAAGACAGTTGTTAGACACATGCTTGGGTACCTCTGAAGCAACAACATGTTCACAGAACCACTGCCATGCGCTGGCCCCCACAAAGTCTGTAAGTATCAACTGTTGCACTCAAAGTTGAGGTGAAGAGTATGGCCATGATCCCACTCTTCAAAGTAGCCGCTCCAGCTAAGAGCGGGATGGAGGCTCTGCACCATCCCTGTTGATGCTGCTCTGCCTTTACCTAAATAAATCAAGTATCAGCAAGGCAGAGACTGGAGCACAGTGTGGGATTGATCTCATTCACTTAAGTTTAGATTTCTAAAAGTTATTGGAGTTATGAAGGTTTCCATTAGAGTCAGCGGAGAGTGACAAACTGTAGAAATACTCTTCATTATGTATTCTGGCCGCTGGATGGGAAGGGGATGATGCATCCTTCTTTTTGTGACTTTTCACAGAACGATAAAGTTTGGTTCAGCCCAACTTCAAATTTCCCTACTCCACTTCTGGCCATTGAGCCAAAAATAAGAACTATGCACAGAGCCCTATCTCAGGAGATCTTAGATGTCTATTCAAATCATGCACTACTTCTTCCTATAAGAACAGTCTTTCAGGGGATTGGTAAATATTAGATTTCTTTCTGCTTGGCCTTTATTTGTTTCAGATCAACCACATTCACGACTCTTCTCAAAGTGACACTACCAATATTACTCAGAATAAATAAGCAGCAGTTAGCTCAACTCAGATTGCTCTCCTTTCAAAATGAGAGGGGTCACCTTTTTCCCTCCTGCCATGCCCAAATTGCCCAGCAACATTTAAAATCTAATGACTGGGAGCAAATATACAGCTGACAGAGCACTACAGCAATCTTCTCTTGTAAATTGTTCCTCAGTCACAACTAGAGGTACTGCTGGGAGACGGTAGAAAACTGCTCACACTGGAGCCAAAAGAGATTTTAAATTCTTGAAAACAACTTGAAAGTAAGTAGCCTTTGCAGCTGTAGGCTTTTATTCAGATGTCTTACTGAGTATGGCTGCAGCTCTGCAATATGGAACAGCTCCATTTACTAGGATTATTTGTAGATGTTCAAGTATCTTGATTGCCTTGGGCAGCAATCAGGAATTAAATGGATTTGAAATAACTTTTCCACTCAATGGCATATGTACACTGGCTATTACACACTAATCCTAAGGGGGCAAGCTGCTGAGGATCCTGGGTGGAGTTACAGATACCAGAAAAAGGATTAGTCATAAAAGGGGACAGAAGTTGATCTGTGGAAAGCAAATCATCAACCTGTAAAGTGGTAAGGCAGAAACCTATTTTTTAAAGCAACATGGAGACGAGGCAAGAGATTTTTTTTTCTACCAGTCACAGTGCAGCCTTGAAAGGCTTTTATTAATTTTTCTATATCCCTGTTATTCCACATGAAATTTCTCCAGTTTCCGGAACACGTATAATTTTCATTGAAATTTACCCTAGTCTAACAATACGTTATGCTTCTACGTGAGAGTTCGGTGGCCCTACACGATCTCAAAAGACAAAAATATGGGATTTCATGGCATTTCTTGGAAAAAAATCCTAATCAGGGAATGAGAATATTGGAGCCATGACCTGTGATGAGGCATTACCATGAAAGATCAAGTGAAGGAGACTGGCTCCTGATGTTAGAGCACAGACAGTTGTGCTTGATCTCTACAACCTTTGCTGAAGACTGAGGGGATGGACAAGTCAAATAACAATCGCTCTCAAAGAAGTGTCTCAAATACATCCTCTTTTGACTAGGATGATCCACAAGAACAAGGACATCACTTTGGCATGGGAAGGAGAATTCTTATGTTGCCTATCTTGTAGAATGGCAGAAGCAGTCTCTTAATAGCAAGCTCAAAAACCCAGCAATCATTTTAATTAAAGATCAGCCAATAATACTGTGCCAAACCAATTATTATAACCAGAGGTTGGCTGAAACAACAGTGTCCCTTCTCACAAAAGCACCCACCAAAGCAGAAATAGAGGATGCCAAATACATCAAACTAGTGGATCTTTAGGACAAGTTGATCACTTTGCTACTGTGTAGAGGGAAGTGAAGGTACTTGAAACACATAGTTAATGTATTCCTAAAGGTGTTTATACGCCTAAAAGCAAGAACCTTTCTTTCTGTCCTAGCCTTTAATAAGTTACACATTTTATTTTTTAACACACACTTTGAGAGATTATCAGAAGAGCTTAAATGATTCAGAAGAAAAATTCCACTTGATTTTCAAACGCAATTTGTGTTCTTGCTTCTCATAGGCGTTTCTGAAAACTAGGTCAGGCTTATGATGTATATTTTAAGTTCTGCAGTATTCATAGGAGAGAATGAAATACTTTAGTACATCGTTTGGCTGAAAACAACTTCACAATGAATGATAAGAATATCCAAAAATACTATGTCAAAATCTTTGGAAAGAAAAATGAAGTGTGCTAGCTTGACATTTGGAATAAACATGCATACATTACTAAGCTGTTAATCACCTACTTAAAGGAGGAGATTGCGCTTTTATATTTATGCATTGCCATTTTCTCTTCTCCCCCTGCGACAGTTTGGCACAACAGGGTACTTATCAAAACACTAACGGCTCCCAGCCTCACCCAAAATTCAAGCAATGAAAAAGCATCAACTACTATAAGCAAAATTAATTATTTAAGAAAAATGCTTTGTTTATGAAGGGATGAAAATATATTTTGAGGTGGTGAAGTTTTTTTGAGTAAGAACACAAGAAATTAGAGAAACTAATTGACGCTTCTGTGTTGTTATGAGAACCAGTTAATAGCTTTTCAAATATTATGGCTGCAAGGAAGAGAAGCGGGAGCCATTTTTTCTTTAAGTAGAATGCTCCTAGATGTGTTTAAGCAGCCAAATATGAAGAAAGGAAACTATGCTTTCATTTACATCTGAGGCTGAATAGCCTTTTTACTTAAAAACACGTGAGTGCTGTTGGTATTGATGTTGAAAGCTCTTCTCTGCAGTTATTCACACCAAATCTTGGCCACTAGAGCAAAGGGACTACATCTTTCAGTCTCTCCGTTCATGAACTAATTATCTCATATTTCAACACTGTCAAATACCACTTTTTGCATTTGGATTAATATAACCTGACATTTCACGACCCTTCATAACTCCTCTCCAGTTAAAGATACACTGACCCCAATAATCAGCAAATATTAGGAAACCAAGGCAATCTTCTAGAATGGACGAAACGGAGAACCTTACAGGTCTCTATGAACACTAAGACTGTCATCAAATGAGCTCTTATTTGAAATGGGATGAAGACACTGTACAAGCACTTTCTGAACTCAGATAAGTTTTTAGCATCAGCGACATCTCAGAGCAATGAGTTCCACAGCTTAAATACATCTTCAAACAACGTGCATTTTTTTTCTTTGCTTTGACCCTGGCCCAGCTGGTACCATTTGCTGTCCTCCAAACTCTTGTATTAGAAAACAGTAAACAATCATTCTCTATTCACCAACTTCAGGCCTCTCATGATGTTACAGACTTTTCATGTCCCTTTGCCATATTTTTTCACAATGAAAAATCCTAGTCTAACCCTTCCTCCTATGAAAACCCACCTACACCTTTGACCTTCTCTGTTGCCCTTGCACATCCTACTTCTTTCCATATGCTAGTTCTACCATATCCTTTCCTATATCCTTTCTGAGATGGGTGTTCCAGGATTGCATAGAGTAATGAAGATACAAACACATCAGGGATTTATCAATGATATAATCAAGGCCTAATTTTTGCTCTCTATATCTCTTCTAGTAACATTGCATTTGCTTTTTGACTGATGAGAATTGAGCTGATATTTCAAGATTATCATAATTTGAAGAACTTGCTCCCGAGCAATGGTCAGCTCAGTCCCTATCACTGCCTACACATTTTAGAATTTTCTCCCCGTACACTTAAACACACTGATTGCATCTTTTCCACTCACTCAGTATTTCATAATCCCTCTGCAGTTTTCACAGATGGCCTTCATCTTTATGACCACAAATAGCTGCCAGCTTGTAACCTTGCTATTCCTCCCCTCTTTCCAGATCATTTACAAATATACTGAGCTGCACAGGCTTCAGTAGAGATACCCCTGACGTCAATGGCTATTCTCATTTTCCACTCTTGTTTCCTGGGTCTAATCTATTAAACTAAGTCTCAAGACTTTCTTTTCAGTTTTCATAAAAATACACTGGTAGAAAATTATCTTCCATTCCCACTGAGGTACTAAGAACCACTTGGAGGTCAGGAGATGAAAAAGGTTAAGTCACAACCACGTGAAAGCACAGTCACAACATGGTATCCACATGAAAACCATCTCCTAAGGCATGCTGAGATGTAAACATACAAGAAAAGTCTCCACAAACAACTATTTTCTCTTCTTTGCCCCAGTGAAAGGCAACAGAACTGACCTTGATGTGTCTGTTCATAGCAGTAGACTGTGCAGCTCGAACTAAACCTTCTAATTCAGCACCACTGAAGTTTTTAGTCTCAACTGCCAGCTCCGCAATGTCCACATCTTCAGCCAGCAGCTGATGTTCTCGCATCCGTACCGTGTGGATATGAAGAATCTGAAATCGACCCTTCTCATCTGGCAAGCCTGAGATTTTAAACAGAATGCATGTCAACCAGTGCCTCAGCACAGCAACTGCAGCACAGCCTTTCCCTCTCCTCAACGGTCTTACTTCCAAAGGCCGTTTCTCACTGTGAGTAATTCATTCCTATAAGTACAGTAGTGGACAATGCTTTTTGTCCGAGAACCTCAAATTACACCAATTGCTCTTGTTAACTAATTAGCATCACCCTCAAACTAGAGAAAGAAACAGTGTAAAGTTTCACTGCGTCAGAGTTCCCAAAGCAAGTTACTGGTTGCTGTGACTTGGTTGCTGCACAATGTTCCCACTCCCAGCTGCTTGTTCTCAAACTTCCAGACCAGGGATCCACCTTACACAAGGGCATTCTGGCAAGTCAGTCCCTTGGCATCCCTAAACCCAGTTCCCTAATCAAGCTCCTTCCCACCTCACAATTCTTGTACAATCTTCATTTTCTGACGTTTAGATGATAATTTCTCAGCTTGCACCTTATCAAGCCCCTTCTGAAATGCTCATAATGGAAGAAAAAGAAAGTCCTTCTATTTAAAGAAAGGATAACAAGTCCGTCCGGCACAACACCCTTTTGGTAAACCCATGCTGTGCTTTATCTCACTTTCCAACCTATGTTCACATCCTTTATTATAAGGATCTGATAAATTTGTTCTAAAAAAGACTTGCCTCACCTATAGTGTTTTTAATTAAATTTTTTCAGCTAAAGATGCAGGTACTACACCTGCGATAGTATAACACTCAGCTGGGTTTAGCAATGATGCTTGCTATCAGGCATTTGTTTTCAGGTATAAGATTGTTCAGAGAGGACAACTGTCATCGTTGCTACACTTCCTGCTCCCTAAAACACACTTTCTTTACCAAGTCTTTCCTTCAACTCATTGAAGATGTGTTAATTTGGAAAGACTGTGTCTGGCTAACTTTGTCAATGCTAATCCTTTCTCATTACTGTCTACCTGCCTGACCTCTCTTAAATCTCTATGTACAGCTATACACTTATTCAATCGATTTTATTTTTTTGTATTATGCCAGGAAGAGGCACAAGTCCCTTCCAATATTCTTCCTTCAGCTGAATTAATAGCTTAGTCTCATAATCTCCTGCATATTTGCAACTATCTATGCTGTCTGTGCTCTACATGTTTTTAAGTCACAGTTGCTCCTTCAGGTGCATCTCTTGACCTCCCATCTTCCATGAGCTACATGTACAGTACAGCCTGTTATAAACAGCTTCCTATAATACTCTAGGATGGCCTTAACACCACCAGCTCTCACTGCCTGGGTTATTTCTGTGGCTGCCTCAGTAGCCATCAGCCTCACTTCCTCATTCCTTATTTTGCCCAAAATCTTCCACTTTCAGCTACCACAAAAACTCTTCTTTTCAGCTCTTCGAAAGAGTAAAGTTACCCTTTAATGATAGGAAAAAAGTCCCCAGTGAGCTCTCAGGATTAAACCGAGAGATCAGATTTCAAGAATTTCCCCACAGTTCAGACCAGCATAGACAATTATAATCTCTTTTGCCTTCCTCTGCAGTACAGGGCCATATAATTTTTAGGGTTATCTGGACATTTTCATTTAATTCTCCGTAATTGAAAGGACAAGGACATTAGTGATGCTCTTGGCCTTGCCTGCTTTTTCCATATAGCTCATTACAGTGTGAGATTTTTTATTTTTGCAATACTCCGTGCCTAGCTCAGAGAATAGGAAATATTTTGTGACATGCGTACATACGTACGTTCGTGTGTATGTGTGTTTGTGTGTGTGTACGCGCGCACATGGAGAATTAGAGGATATGCTTTACAGGCTCTTCTGAACTAAACATCTGCACCTGCGTGTAGCCCTTCCGATCTTTAAACTAAACAGGGATCTCATCAGATTTGAGTTTCTCCGTGCAAGACAGGATCATTAAACTTTTAATCAGTTCCAGGTTTTCTTAATCTTAGAATTGGGCATCACAGTCTAGTAGCCCTTAAGACCACACTGTGATCTTTACTGATCAAATTTTTGATCTCAAAAGCCAAGTCAGAGACTTATTTTCATGAATCTAATTTGATCTGGGCCTAATTTCTTACTAAATCCTACATTATCAGATATTCTATTATTAGATCTGGGAATGGTGCCAGCTGATATGTACAATTACAAAAATCCTTTTCAAATGCTACTGGAAAACATTCATCTTTTCCAGCACACTATAATAACGGGCTAAGAGAGCTCTTTGGACTGCTTTTTGAACCACTGATACACATAATCCAGACCTGCTGATTTCAGAAGGTCTAGAATATTCAGCCAATGCTAAATATTGCTAGCGCTTGCAGTTACTGAAGTGAAAGTCAACATGATCACCTTATGCAAATAAAATTATCTGCATTTTCTCAAAGTCAAGAACTGCTCACATGCCTGTTCTGCATGATCAAGAGTTCTTCTATTTCCACCTAACAGTGGTCTGATGCCATTATTTGTTTTTTTTCATTCATGCCAGAGAATGAAAGGGTCCTACCAGCCTACACCAACCCATACCACCTGACAGAACCTGATGTCCACTCAGTGACTTCAAGAGTCTAAAATGACATTTTAATCAGCTAATTAAATTTACATAAAATATTATAGAGGGAGCAGCATAAAGTTTAGCAGCTATGCTGTTCTGGTCAGTTGTTCACACTAGGACAGATGTCTGCTTTACTGTTTTAAGTACCTGTGAGCTTATGTACTGAGATACACTAGCCTTCTTACCAATCTCCATCTTCACCTCCAGTCTCCCTGGTCTCAGCAGAGCCTCATCAATCAGGTCAGGTCTGTTGGTCATTCCTAAATGTAAAGTTAAAACCAAAATAAGCATTAGCTAAGCTTACCAACTGGGTCTCCAGCTCCTAAATTTAGCCCATAGAGTTAAGAAGAGACCTCAGAGAGTCTCAAAAGAAACCAGACGAAAGATGTCCCTCTCCAGAAACATTGAGAATGTCATGCACTAACGTAGAGTAATAACAACAGGGATCAAAACAGAGTCTAAGCACAGGGACCTCTGTGGCTTTCAGAGCCTTGACTATGGCAGAGATCACAGCAGGTTCTCCCCAGCTCCAAGTCCTACCTATTACTAATGGTGTGGGCAAAAGTGGTGCACCAAAGGATCTCACACTCCACAGGACAGAGAAAGCAAGACTCAGGCCATCTAGAATAAGGTTGTAGTGGATAACCATACCTTTGAGAACTTAATTGAACAGTCACTATCATCAGAGGGAATTCATGAAATGACAGGTATTACAGTATAACTTATATTAGCAGTGAGATATATGTGTGCACGCTGCAGCACTGAGCCCAGTGAACAAGCTGGGTCTGTTACACATCAGTTTTGAGCAAACTGAGAGAATGTATCTGCAGGGTTCCTGGCACCAGGACAACTGGACAGCACAGCTAGAGAAGCCCCAGGTCCTCATCTGCTGATACATCAGTATATGTTATTTCTTGCTTGTTTTCTTAAACTATGAAGCACTTGTTAACAATTTCCTCCTTCCCCTTTAAATAAAAGCAGCAATATCAGCCTATTACACCACCTCTTTGCTTTAAATCTGTGACTGATGCTTGACAAATAGCAGTCATTTGGATGAGTCTAAACACATCCAATACCACTAATGGCCATTCAGCTGACCTGCAGTGAACAAAATATCAATGGTTTTCCACCAGACACCATAACAAGACAAACAGAACCACCATACCAATGACTAGGATGTTATTGAGCTGCTCCACTCCATCAATTTTAGACAGCAACTGGTTTACAACGGTATCGTGGACTCCAGTGCTACCAGCCATGCTCCCTCTCTGCTTGCAGATTGCATCAATCTCATCGAAAATGATGATATGAACACCACTGTTTGCTCCAAGCTATTGGAGAGAAAAGCTTGTCAGGAATGCCACAAGTCATCACTGAAAGCAATCCAAACAAAACAGTAATATCTCAACAAGATCAGCCAGGGAGATACAAAATACTGATATCTCAAGGTGTTTTTCAATATCACATGCTCTATATCAGATGCCTTTCCAGAATCCTGGGATACCATGCTCCAAAATGGAGTTGTTGGTAGGCTCTGTCCAAATATAGGACTTTATAGTTGGCAATGATAAGAGAAGCAGAGGCTGAAGGGAGAGGACTAGACTGAACAACAAAAGCACAGGCCCAAAGTTGGATCACGCAGCCCAGACAGAGGGTCACAGTACTTGGTATCTGGAAAAGCCCTCTGAAAGGGAGACAAAGAACAAAGCACATCTGTGGAGCGACACACCCAATGCAAGAAGTACCCTAAGTCGTAGTAAAGCTAGGAAATACAAAGCTTGCCAGAGTAGCTTTGTTCTTAATATTTTTGAGGAGTCCATTCGTTCTGAGCCAATCAGGAAAAGAACTGCTTATTTCCAGGCTTCCTCAAAGGTGAAGCACTTGCAGCTGGTAAGAGAACAGGATACTTTTTGTGACCACATCTATGCATTATGAAGCTTTTCCCCTTCAAATTCCACCTCTAAAATGCCTTCTGTGGACAGCGGAGACCATGCTAACACTGGGTGAATGTGCTGTCACTGGCAATCTGCCCCAGACACAAGTCATTACAATACCAACCTTTTCAAGACCTTTCTAATCTCTCAACTTGTCATCAGGACCATCCACTCCAGCCAATATAAAGTCTATTTTAACAGGTGTGTTGTTGCAAAGGAAAAGGAGCTCACAGATTTCAGTTATATTGCAACAAGCAGAGGAAAGAAGATTGTTCATATCTGCACGGTTCCCATGCGAAGCTGACTTTCTGATTTACAAGTCTTTTGCAGAAGAAAATTAAATAATATCAAGCTGCTATCAAAATCTGCAATGTTGTTAGGCGTAACTAAAATTAAGGGACATAATGTCCTTTGCTACTGTCTTCTGAAAAGACCTCACTATAACTGTGACTTACCTGAAATCGTCTTTTCTTTACCAGAAAATTGTATCAAGATTAAATGATCCACAGCAGGGAAAAATTACCATAGCACACACAAAAGTTATTTGCACCTTCAAACTATAGCTGGCTATCAAAAGCCCAATCTTCAGTATTGGGCAATATTGGTCTCCCCTTCCATTTTTGAAGATCTGTATTCTCTAGTTTCAAGACAATGTTCTTATTCATTAGTTTTCTGCTGAGAAAAATTAATGATTTAGTGCTTACAATGCTTTATAAGCACTCTATTATACTATATTTACACTGTAATCCTGTAACCCAAAAACTTGAAGCCATGAAAGCTTATGCTTTCATTCAGGCTATGTTACTTACCACTGAATTCAGCAGCAAAAATTCCAACTAGATTCACTGGTTCCAAATTTCAAAAAGGAGCAAAATGTTTAGCATCCTACTTTTAACCACTTTCTGAGCAGCTGACACACTGCATAATATAAAATAGCCACAAAAACCACGATGCAGAGCCACCATATACAATAGCAATTCAAGGTGAGAGATCACAAAGAGCTTCATTACTTTTTTAGGATAAGTCCTACCACATTACTTGAAAATAACTCTGCATGAAAACTAAACACACTGTCTCTCTTCAGCACAGAGTGTTTCTTCTCACCCTGGGGTCAAGCACGGCTAGCTAGGATACAGGCTACCTTTTCAGGTTCAGGTTGTTTTTTTTTAAACTGGCATTGTGTGAATATGCAGAACACTAATATTCAGTGAGTGACTTGCAATGAGTAATTACAATCACAAGCTAAGCAGTGACTCAGTCTTTCAATGCAAGCAGCAATTTTCTGAACTTCCTTTCTGGTCATTCTTTACGCACATTCATACTGACCATGCTATTTGTCTATGTTTGCATTACCCTTCTTTGCTCTTCTTCTGCATCAGCAAATAGCTTGCGGATGTTGGCCTCAGACTCGCCCACATATTTATTGAGGATTTCTGGACCATTGACCACCTTTGGCTCTCTTGCATTCAGCATCTTGCCAATCTGTCTAGCCATGAGCGTTTTGCCACAGCCTGGAGGTCCATATAAGAGAATACCTTTCACATGCTTGCAGCCTAGAACAAGAGAGAACAAATTTAGAAAGCAGACTAACACAGGAAAGAGCAATAGAGTGAAGAGGGAACTGTTATTTAAAATAGGGGTGCTTTTACAGAGAATTTGCAGAGTTGCGCATTAGCCTTAGCTCTTTTCAATGTCTTTATCAGGAAAATACAAATGCAGAATTGCCAGGCTGCATCAACATCATTTCAACAACCACAACGGCCATCAAAAAATAACTCATAGAACAGCACGAATACTGTTGCATACATTAGGCATGCTAAGTTAACAGGTGAGGACTGAAAGCCTAAAGTACGACTTCAGGCCAGTAGTACAAAGCAACAGAGACCATTTGGTGAACAAGGGTCAGGCACACAGGTGAATAGGATACATTCCAGTCAAAAAAAACACACAAGGGGTATGTCCTAGGATGCTGATCATCTCCAGAGAGCAAGGGATAGCAGATGCTTTTTAAAACACCGTACACCCTGAATGCCAAGCAAAGACACACTAGCAATTTAGGATAAACATGTGCTAAATCTGGTTTATTTTTCTCTTCTCCTAGAGGGACACACAGCGCAAACAAAGGCAGTCTTCCTTTTCAAGAGAATTTCAGTTGAGTTTAATTTTCAAGTTTATAAGGAAAAAAAAGCATCAGATCCTCAAAGTTACTCAAGCTGAATGTGAGCCCCCAGTGTAGATTTAGACAAACCAGACTAATTTGATTCTTGAATCAGAAAGCAAGGAACACCATGCAATATTGCCTAACTTTTTACACCTGCATAGGGCTTGAAGAAGTCCCACATAGAATACATTGCATTCCGATTCCAAGCTTTTAGGAAAAATATTTGGAAAATTGAAAAAGGCTTCATAAGAACCATTATAACCATCAGAGGCCTAGAAAGCTTGACCTGTAGCTAGACACAACTGAAAAACTTTAATTTATTCAAATAAAATAACAGGACTTCAATCGCTGCGTATGAGCACTAACATTAAAATTCTCTCCTCTGGGAAAACAGAAGATCCAATGGATGCAACCTAATGCTGGACACGTTCAAGTTAACAATAAGGCACAAGTTTCCTAAACTTATATACAACTGCTGAAGAGGTTTCCAAGTGAAAACAAGGAAGGTTTTCCTGGAAGATTCATGGAATTTTGGATATACAGCTTGTGAGCCCCAGATGTACTTTATCAACTAGCTGAAAATCCTTGTGCCTGAAGATGTTATGCTCTGCCGTATACTGTGCTAAGAGAGGTGGTGGTAAAAGTATGCATCTATGATGAAATTGGTTTTATTTATTTAAAGATACTATCAGCATCTAGCCAAACAGAAAAAGTAACTGCATCAAGACATAACCTTTTTCCTAGGAGCAACCTGAAGGGGCTGATGTTGGAAAATCCTGAAATGGGAGAGCAAAGATTATATATTAGTACCAAGTTTTAAACACTGAACACCAGACTCGGGGAAGGCTGAAGCAGAAACCCAAATAGTGGAAAGAAAGGTAGATTTTATAGTAGAAGCATCTAATTAGAAAAACAGCCAAGGAAAATAGAAGTAAGCTGGAGAAGAAAAGAGACGTGAGCAATATACTGTCCAATTTATAAGACAGTGTTATGTAGAAGACAGATTCAGTAGGAGAGCAAGTTTGGATATTGTCTGGTTGCGGAGTAGTGAGGAAGCAGACAAGAGAAATATGTAACTTATTTTGTCTAGATCCTTTTATTTCCAGCAGACCTCCTTTTTCTATTTTCCAGTTGGTTCTGGAGACCAAAGAATAAACAAAAAATAATGGGTAAACACACTTACCTTCCATATTCAGGACACAGCAGATATTTTAGTAATTTACTTCTTCCTACTCAATTTCAAGAATAATAAGAAGCATTAGTTCCTCTCTGTATCTCCCCTTGCCCATGGGAAAGATGTGCAGAATGCAAACTACTCAGCCTATAAAGGCACAAGACCTCCCTCTCATGTTTTACAGTGTCTTAGCCACACACAGCACCAACAGCAAGTTGACAGACCTCCGTGTTTACTGCCTTTTCTCTACAGTAGGAAGTCATGTCACTGTTATCCTCACCTATCAAACCTACAGGACCTACCTTGAGGTAGCTCTATCCACTGGACCCTCTAGGGTAACAACACATTTGGAATTTGCACTGAGCAGCTTTCATCAGCAAGGATTTTCACTTTGAACACAAGTGTTTAATTACAGGGGTAAGGAATTCAGTAGCACCCTCACTTTTTCATTTTCCCCTTACTATCGCTGCATAAAGTCCCCACGCAAGTGCAGCAGAAAGCAAGTGAGGATCATAAGATATGACTAAATTGGAAGATGAAAAGCTGTGTTTTGTTTCAAGAAGACCGATTCATCTAAAACCTTAAAAATCTTGAAGTATTAATTGTTTGAGAAAAAAACAACATAGCAGTGGAAACAGTTTCATGTAGTAGACAACATTCATGATATGTTCATTTTAGGAGATTACATTGCTGCTGATTGACTCTTTTAAGCTTGTATACCATGCAACAAGAGTCCTGCGGTGCTTAAGAGATACATTAATAGGAAAGAAATGAAGCAATCTGTGATGGCACGGAGCTCAAACTTGGAGGACCTGAGCTCACTTCCTGGCATCGTCAAAAGCTTAATGAGCTTGGGCACATCAAGTTACTTGTTGGGCACTTCCCTCCTGGTTTCCAGTTTGTCTAAATTACGTGATAAGTTCTTTCCCATACAGCATGCCTCGCTAGCACAGAGTCCTCGCTGTTGCAGAGACCTCAAGGCAAAAATCTGCATTTAAGGAACAAGCACTTTTCTCTTATATTCACTTAGCAATATTCAGCTGTGATTTTCTTTTATTTATTCCCGGATAATATAGATTTCAATCTGAATAACTGCTCAATACAAGATATTTTGTATGATCTGCATGCACTGCTCTCTCTTTTTCAGATTACTCATGATAGACTGAAGTGAAGTTTCAAGAGAACAAGACTATGAGGAGCTTTTGATCCCTACCAAAGCCGCAGAAAGTAATAGTACTGCATTGGGCAAGCACAGCAATAAAGCTGAAAGCCTTTTTTTTTTTTTCCTCCCCTCTCTGTAGTAAGACTTTTCTCTGCAGAGAAGCCCAGAAAAAAAGAGAGGTACTTTAGAAGAACTCATTAGTCAACTTCCAGGCATCCAAGAGTCAAAAGCATAAACAAAATACACTGTCAGCAAAGACTAATTTCACACATGAATGAATGAGACATAGATAAATTAAAAGCTATTCCTGTCAAATCAATGTCACAAAAGTTATTGTTAATGTGTTTTGTGGAGGAACATGATCACCTATGTAGCCAAACAGCACAAAGCAGGATTTGGATGATGAGTGATACTTTGAAGGGAAACCCCAAGCACAGAAATTTGCTGATGCTCAGACAGCTCCTCTGCGCTCCAGCAAGGGAGGCTATCAAGAGGCTACCAGCATGTCAGGGCATATGTACACAAATAATCCTGGGAGCATCCTGAGACAGGCAGGGAAAGCATACTACATAGTTTCATTTTTCTCTAATATACTTTCCAAAAAACAAACAAAAAAAGAGAGACAAAACTACAGGGAATGGCCTAATCCTAATTTTTTTCTAGTTCTCCTGCAATTAAAAAGCTCTCTCCTAGAAAGAGTTATAACCTAGTTATACCTGCTAGAAGTTTCTCTACTACAGCAAACAGAACTTCTTGAAAAGCCTAAATATTCCACTTGCCTGTGTGAATAAATATAGACTTAACAAAGGGCTAACACACTGCACCTGAAGTCTCACCTCTCTCATCTCTGGCCTTTTTGGCCAGATTTATTTAAAAAGGCTCATAGGACTTTCCCCTCTTTGTATTCAAACTTGCTTATCATGAGAAAGTGTTATGTCTCAACTGATAAGCCAAAAGAAAAAAAGATGAGCTGCTGAAAGGACAGAGGCTGTTGCAAGAAGAATACAGAATAAAGAAAGGCTGGTCAAAGGTAGCCCACTGCTTCAGCTTCCTACCTGCCAAAGTCCTCACATTTTCCTAGGCCGGTAGCTACCCATCCCACTAGGGCAAAAAGATTAATTCTAGGACACAGCAGATTCTGGTTGCCAGAAACAACTTTACATCTAACTACTGAACCTCACAAAGACAAGTTCAGACCACCTTGGGACAAGCCACGTTTGCTCTTCAGTAAGTAACATCACGCACACGTGTTCCCCCACATCTGAACATCAAGGACAATACAAACTGTCTGCTGTAAGATTCGGTTCACACTGAATATACACTGAACAGGGAAAGTGTTAAGTGGGAACTAACTCTTGCTCAGGTGGAAAAACATTCTTGAAACCAAAGCAATTAGTTCCTCTTAAAATAAAATTGCCACAAGCTACTCCAGTAGAGATTTCCTTGTATAACTACATTCAGCTGGCTGAAATTAAAATTTTAGACATAAGCAGGACTTTATTAAAATAGATAGGTGATGACAAACTACAAATGTTATGTCTCAAATCACAGTGGGATCCTATGCACCACACAAGAATTTTGATTAAGTTTATCTCCACTTTGCTGGTTTCACCAACACAGCCAAATGTCAATACTATTATGAGAACATTATAAACATAAATTATTAACAGTCCAGACATCTCTAACTCATTAAGCTTAAACATTAGGACTCCAAATCAAAGGTCATTCCTGTAATGGGATACTTAATTATACAATTTAATGGCATACAGTTAGAGGCTGAACAGGTATGTCAACAGGAACTGCAATACTTGTATGGAAAGCATTCTACACAAAATATTATGGGAAAACCATGAAAACTGGTAAAAATTGGATAATTACTAATGTCACCAAAAGAAGTCATACACTTTTGAACCAGAATATCATTTCTCCAAAGACAAGATGAAGTTTATTTGTTCATTTCTCGCTACTCACTTCTTTGAAAGATCAGGAGAAATGTTTTAGTATAATAGGAATTTTCTTCTTGGGCGTGTAATTCCCCCTTTAATTAAAATCAAAGCATTTTGGTGCGACTGTATCATTCAGATGCACATATTGGGAATCTGCACTGATAGTAATGTACTGATCCTGAATACATCAGGGAGAGATGCTTATCTTTTCACATTAATCTTCAAGGAGGTTAGAATAAGATTATGGTTCTTGGACTTCACCTGCCACACCGACAAGATTTTCCATTAATAAAGTTGGGTGGAATTTCCCCCTCCTCTCATCCCATAAGACAACCATTACTCCAGCCTAGATCACTGCCTCCAGTTAATCTTCATGTAGGATTTACGTGCTACTGACAAGTAGCAAGATTGAAGTAACTTGTTTCTGCCTTTAATTCAAGGCTGGGACAGGCAAAGAGCTACACCTTACACAGTTTTTATTTTAAGTGGACTTTCAACAGCCAGTTGTTTCATGTAACAGATCATTTGCTGCTCTAAAGAGAGGAAAACAAAATCAGTAACTTCCTTCTAGACCTTTGAAAACCATCTCCCAGCTTTCTTATCACATCTTGGTGTGATGTGAGGAGTTTTTTAATGCATGCATGTATAAGGAGGCAATAATTAGACTTACAGCAAGAGCAGGACATTAATCAATTTCTAACGGAATGCGATAAAATTGAAAATAAATCAGCTTTAAAGAAGCTTCCAACACACAATGCCTTTGGCTACACAAACAAAATCATGACTCTCAGAAAAAGGGACTGTGATAAGAATATATACAAAACAAACTAATCTCTAAAATTTTTAAAGTCATCACTGCAGCAAAAAAGAGCAAACACCTTTGCCTCTTAATAGATGAGTTTAAAAAAATGTAGCTAATTTAAGATGAAGATTATGCAGAATCGTTGGATATACTGCAGAACACATCAGCTGATGCTTATAGTCATATCCCACCTAGGTGTTAATAACCATAAATCTCCTCAGCATTCTCTACTTTTTGAAATAAAGTTGGATCATTTCTATCTACTGATAAAGTCAATATGATGTAATTTGTAAATGTTTTATGGAATAGTTACCCGCAGAGCATTACAGAGTAAACAAGTATCAGCATAACAGGGTCACTGGATGCCCCAAAGCCTGGTTTTCCAACTAGAGCAAAACTGTGGTTGCCAAGGAATGGTGATGCCTGCTAATTAAAGAACATAACTACAGCCACATGAAGTGAGAGTAGAAGTCCTTATAGCCCAGTATCTGACGATGATGATTGGCCATCAACACAGAAGTGTACAAAACCGGGACAAGCACATGCTAGAAAGCTACCTCTCTCCCACCTCCTACCACACACAGCTCAGGCATCTCCTGAAAAACAGTCCCTCTGTATTAACTACCGAGGGATTTCTCTCCCACGTCTATTTCAAGTTTCCCTTTGAACTTGCAAAACACTCTCACTTACAGCATCAGTTAGCTAATGGAGGAATTCCTTGCAGTACATTTCATGAAGAGCCCCTTCCCTTTATTCCAAGCCTGCCATTTGCAAAATTTGCTTCATGTTCACATTCCTGTGTTGAAAGAGCAAATATTTTTCTTTCCTGGCCACGCAGAATTTTGTAGCTCTCTCTCATATCCTTCCCACTTGTCTCTTTCCAAGGCTAAAGATCTTCAAGCTGATTCACTCCTTGCATAGAAGCTTTTCCATTCTAATCATCCTGACTGCCTCCTCCAAACCTTTTTCAGTTTTACTATGTCATTCAGAGAGTGAAGACGAGAAATGCATCCAGCATTTGAAAAGTGAACAAAATACAGATGTATACAGTGGCATAATTAAGTTCTCCTCTGGTTTTCAATTTATTTCTTCTTCAGAATTCATAGAGTTCAAGAAGGAATTGAACAACTCCCATTGAGCTTTGAGTAGGTGTTTTTTATACCTATTACAGTCCCAAAATTTTGCTCTTGAATGGAAAGTCAGCTCAGAACCCACCTTTTGCAAGTTAGGATTTTTTTTTTTTCATGCACATCAATTTTCACTGATCAACATGGAGTTTCACCAGATGTTTTACCACTGAGGGACTAAGCCTTGGAAGATCCTTCTGCAGAATCACAGGATAGTTGAGGTTGGAAGGGTATCTGGAGATCATCCAGTCCAACTCCCCTGGCTAAAGCAAGGTCACATAGAGCTGGTGGCCAGGATCGTGTCCAATTGAGTTCTGAATATCTCCAAGGATGGAGATTCCACAACTTCTTTGGGTAACCCCTACCAGTGTTTAACCACCCTCATAGTAAAGATGTGTTATCTCAAATTCAGATGGATCCAGTTTCAATTGTCCTGTCACTGGATACCACTGAGAATTTATCATCATCATCTTTATACTCTGCCATCGGATGTTTTACACATTGATCAGATCTCCTCGGAGCCTTCCCTTCTCCTGGATGAAGGATCCCAGCTCTCTCAGACTCTCTTCATATGACAGGTCCTCCAATTCCTTAATCACCTTCATGGACTTTCACTGGACTTGCTCTAGTAAGTCCATACCTTTCTTGTACTGAGGAGCCAAGAACTGGCACAGTACTCCAGCTGTGTATCTCACCAGTGCAGAGTAGAGGGGAAGGATCAGCTCCTTTGACCTGCTGTCAACGCTCTTCCTAAAGCAGCCCTGGATGCTGTTGACTTCTTGGCCCCAAAAGCACACTGCTGGCCATGTTCAATTTGGTGTCCACCAGGACCCCCAAGTCCTTCTGTGCAAAGCTGTTTTCCAGCCGGTCGTCCCCCAGCATGTACTGGTGCATGGAGTTATTCTTCCCTAGGTGCAGGAGTTCGCATTTCCTCTTGTTGAACTTCACAAAGTTCCTGTCTGCTCATTTCTGCAGCATGTCAAGGGCCCCCTGAAGAGCAATCTTGTTATCAGCTACTCCTCTCAGTTCTTTATCGTCTGAGAATTTGCTGAAGGTATGTTCAGTTCCATCATCAGAGTCCTTAATGAAGAGGTTAAACAGTATTGGCTCCAGGATCAACCCTTAGGGTACACCACTAGTGACTGGCCTCCAGCTGGACTTTTTGTTGTTGATCACAATCCTCCAAGTCCAGCAGTTCAGACAGTTTTCAACATACTGCACTGCTCGCTTATTTAGCCTGCAATTCATCAGTTAGTCTATAAAGGTGTTATGGGAGACACTCGCTACTCATACATCAAGCCAGTCATCTCATCATAGAAGACCATCAGGCAGGTTAAGCACAAATTACCCTTCGTAAATCCATGCTCTCTACTACCAGTCACCCCTTTTTGTCTTTCTCATGTCTGGAAATGGTTTCCAGAGCTATTTGTTCCATTGCCTTCCCAGGGATCAAGGTGAGGTTCACTTAGCCTGTAGTTCCCTGGATCCTCCTTCTTGCCCTTCTTGATGACAGGAGTGATATGTGCTTTCCTCCAGGCTCAGAAACTTCTCCCAGTCACCATGACCTTTCAAAGATAATCGAGCGTGGTCTCACAGTGATATCAGCCAGCTCCTTCAGCACTTGTGACTGCATCCCATCAGGTCCCAACTGCAATTCACAGTCATTTCAAAACTCATTTTTGAGTCATTTCCCTAACTCATTCATGAGCCCACTGAACAGCACTGAACCCTGCAGAACATGACTGTGACCTTCCTCCATTAAAGAGTGCTGACCAGCTATTCCTACTTTGTTCCCTCAACCATTTATCCATCCACATAGGACCTTCCCCCATGTTACTGGCTTCTTAACTTCCTTCAAGTCTCTGTAGTATGGGGGGAGCTTGGGTGGTCTGAGGTCAATCTCTATGATTTGAAGGAGGAGAGGGAAAAGATAGACATCGGAGACTTCTCGACCCATAGACTTCTTGAATACTAGCATTTTCTTTTGAGGACTTAGAAAAGGTTTTCTGTGTTGTTGAAATTTACAGTCTCAGATATTGAATATCAAAACCTTCAGTCCAAATGGTTAAATACTTGCTGAAGTCAGAGAAAGAGAACAGTGTTATAATAGGTATCCTAAGTATCCTAATGTTAGACAATGTCACAAGCAACTGAATGAGCTGAATTTAAAGTGTCAACAGAAAGAACTAGCATTTAACACGGATATGAAGAAAAGGCTTATCTGCAGGAACAACTTATAAAACTATCAAATAGTCTGAATAAGAAGATGCCCATGAGCTACAACAAAGAGTGACCAAAACCAGTCTTAAGCAGCTTAGTGGGGATGACGCAGTAGAAAGGCTGCAGTTCATCACTAAGTTGCACAGCTTTACTTTGAGCTAAATGTCACAGGGAATCAGAAAGGGGTTGAAAAAGAGGAGGATTCCCTAGAAACACTGCTTGTGTTTTTTTCCCTCTCTCCTACTAGAGCATTTTGTTTTGACTAGATTAACTTAGGTATCTTTTGTGCAGTTACAAGTAAGAACATTAGAAAGCTTTTCAAGATGCATGAAGTTTATATGTAATACATACATACATTAAAAGTATCCTTTGTTAAACTGGACTGCTATCTTACTTCCATCAGCTGCCCCGCAAATATAAAGCTCTTTCCTTAGAAGTACCATTTCTACCACAGGGAGGCCTCATGGATGGCACTAAAAAGGAATCCTCCTTTTATATTAGGATACTTCCTCGATTCTCAAGATTTATTTCTACCTTGGCAGTCACAAGCTTATTAACTTCAGAGGAAAACATTAGGTGAGAGATAATTGCATCACCAATGTTCATAATACTAAAGGATCTCCATTAAGCGATTGTGAAAGTACAGCCTGAAAGCAATCACCTTATATTGGTGTATTAGCTCTCTAAAGAACCATATAAGCCCAAAGTAACCACAATGGAGGTGCTGTACATGCACAAGGGAAAGGCTTGGATAAGGAAAGGGAAATTGCCCCTTTCAGGGACAGTAGGGAGCTACAGTGAGGCTTAATGACTAGCTGAAGCCAATCTAAGATTTCTTCTCTTAGATAATCCATAGACTGTAGCATCCAAGTAGTATTTACAACCTTGGATGATATGGTTAACCAAAGCTGATTTATATGCTCCAAACCCAGAACATTCCTTAGAAGTTAGATAAACCACACACAAATTGCATGCAATTTCTGAAGGGTCTCTACAGGCTCTCTGTAGTTACAGGAGAGAAATATTTATTGCATTTGGCATGGAAGTGAGCGCTGTGAGTCTGTGAGCACTGGGCAAAAACCAGAAATGGGTGAGCACTAGAGCACCAGATAGCAAGCACATTCTTTCCTTTCCTTTCCCAATAAATTATACAAAGGCGAACAGCTGTCACACTGACATTTCAGATCTGAAATATAGTTAAGAGCAAGTCATAACTAAGGCAAAGAAAATGAATGTCAGAAAGTTTTGTTTTTTCAAATTTCAGATAAGCTTTTTACCCCTAGGGTTAATCAGAGAGCTAGAGAAATCTGTTTGGAGTCTAACTTCTTACCAGAAAAATGTTTCTTTGTGCAGTATGTGTGTAAACATGCACAAGTAAGGGTACATGTATTTATATAAATAATAGGGCACACCTTTAATTCATTGCCCATGGTAATCAAAATACTAGCGGTCCTTCAGAGAATTTTTTTTCCTCCTGTATTAAGCAACCCCAATTAACAAGAGGAACCATCTGAGCAGCATACCCTGAAAAGCAGCTCCACAACTGCACACTAGACAGCAGGGTTTCTGACCTTTTCAAGAGGTACTTGTTGCCATGAAAGACCTCCATCTGCAAAGCTGGCTGCTGCACATTATTACCAAACAGTGCCCAGCTCTCAGGGTAGTTCAACCAGTGATAACACCAAGAGAATACAATCCTACCTTGACACATCACTGGTTAGCATGCTACCAGACAGCACGCAGCCATGAGCGTTGAATAGGTGAAGCAATAGCAAATTGAAAACAAGCTATAATTCTCTCTAGTCTACTAGCATATTTCTCATTATGGTCAAGTGACACTGATGAGAACTCCCAATGCCTGAACCTTTTACCTTCTTGCATGGTCAGGGCTAAGGACTCTGCACTGCTGCTATGAAGATACAGAATGGTTGCTTCGAAATGTCAAAATATTTCAAGTAAAGGGTGACACTCTGTCCGAAGGCCTGCTTGAAGGAACATTTCTGAACTGGACACACAACATACAGCATCTAGGTGAGAGAAGAGCTTTTCTTTTCATAACTAACACCATTTTTCCTCACTTCTTTCTGGAGAGTGGCTAAATATTAGCAAAATTAAGCATTTCACATTCTCAAACTGAGACAGAGAAGTTTTGACTTGTTCACAGCCACAAAATTCAAGAGAACCAAGATCAGCCTCCAGAAGGCTTTGGCTACTAGATCGATATGAAGTAAAAAGGCAGGAGAGAGAGTCAGGCACTAACTGGATTTAGCCTACAGTGTTTCTTTAGTGTTTCTCCTTAAGTGTTTAAATCACTGTAAGAAAAGACCTAATGCACCTCCCAGGAAAGTTTACTTTGCAATCAGTTCCATAAGCACTGGGAACGGACACACTTTACACAGCCACACAGAAATAGGATGCATCTTTTGATGGAAATCTGATTTGTAATCAAAATCTTGATTGCTTTATTTGTGGGGAGAGGGGACATAGGTCAAGAAATACAGACAAAAATAAAAGAATACATAGCTCCAGATCCAGAGTTTAAATATAAACCCACAGAGATTGTATTTAAAGAAACAAGACTAGTTAAGAGATCCCTAGCCACTTTATGTGACAAAGTAGGATTCCTGCAGCTGCATTTGCTTACTGAGAGTTACTTTCAAATCAGTACCATTTATGTGCCTGCTAGCATGTGTGTATAAACCACTGGAACTACCTCCTTTCTTCCAACCCAGAAAAGATGTATTTAGCATCTGTGCTTTGTTTCACAAACTTCAAGACACATCACTGTTTGCGTTTCACAAACTTCAAAGACATGCACTGCCTGTGCGTCCTCTCCAGCATTTCAAATCTGACTAAACAAGTGTTTGGGTTCCAACAGAAAAGTGTTCATTTAAACTATATATCTCATCTGCTCAGATATTCCATCTATGGCATTGAGTATTCAAGTTGGTTTTTTGTCCCCTTTCTCTAGCCAAGTAACAAGAGTATGAAAAACATTCAGGAGCAACAGGAAAAGAAAAGGCTTTGTTAGTCTACTGGATCCCCAAGCAACTGCAGTGTCACAGCATCATCAAGTAATTAGGTGATATTAATCTTTCCAAACCAAAAACAGGCCTGCATCCTGTACCCCAGCTATATTGCCCAGTATCATACTCACCCATTTGCTCCACAATTTCAGGTGGAAAAACTCGAGACGCGAAGGCTCGTCTGAAAATATCTGAGAATTCTTTGTCGAGGCCTCCAATGCCCATTTTCTCAAAATTCCAGTCTGGGTTGATGATTGACTGGCGGTTCTCCTTGGTCTTTGATTTACCTGGAAAAAAAAAAAAGTCATTTCAAACACGAGGTACAGCGGAACTACAGCTCATAGAAGTACCACCACAAGGGCAGTTCTAGCAGGTCAGACTCATGCCCATCTAACTCAATATTCAGTTTCAAACATTAGTCAAGAGGATGCACTATGATATGAGTGCAAGGGCATGTGCTGGACACTTCCCCTTACTATTTTCCTAGCCTTCAGCTGTTCCTGTTCAGTAATTTCCTGAGCCAGATGATGTTTCTCTGTATTTAATAACCCTCAGTAGATTTCTCTTCCCCAAATTTGTCTAAGCCCCTTGAATCCACGTAAACTTAGGACCTATAACACCCTACCACATCTGCTCCACAAATCAGCTACTGGCTGCCCAAAAAAACAGCTCATTTTGTGTCTTTTGAATCTGGTAGGAACTAGCTCCATGTCAGCCCTTTTCCATCCTTTCTGGGCCATTTAGGATTTTGTTAGACTTGTCTTGTATCCACCTCTGTTGTGGCTTTTCCAGATAGAAGAGTCCTAACTTGTTACTAATTCCTTACACAGCAGCTGCTCCTCACTCGAGCATCTCTGTTGTTCTCTTTCCAGTCTTCTCTACTGCGCCTATATCCTTTTGGAGACAGGCAGACCAGAACACACACTGCGGTTTGCCTGCATATTGAATACAGATGCAAAATTATGTCTTTCTTTGTTCCAAATCCTTTTTTTTTTAATAATGTGTAATAATCTTAACTGCGCTTCATAATTCTTAACAAAAGAGCTCATATGGCTACTGAGCATGGGGCCGACATTTCTTTGGAGTTACCACAACCGGGATCTTGGCTGTAAACAGCAATCATTTTTGACTGAAGTTAGGAGTGTTTTCCTTCCACATATCACTTTATATTTATCTATATTGAGTTTCCTCTGCCATTTTACTTCCTAGTCACTCAGCCCCATAAGAGCAAGTTTTGTCACCTCATTACTCAGCCTTTTTTCCAGCTTATTCAATAATTATAATGAAAAGCCAAAGCCCCAGAAGAGACTCATGCTGAACTCCACTGGAACTGTTATTTACTTCTACCCTTTCATCATTCATCCATTTATGCAAGGACCTTCTCTCTTACACATCTCTGCTAATTTTCTTTTTAAAGAAATTTTGATAAGGAGCTTTGCTGGAAGAGCTCTGAAAAATAGGCAGACTATGTCAGGCATTGTCCCCATGCTTTTTGATTCCTGTAATGAACCTCCAGCGGGATCTAGGACTTCCCTTACAGATGACATGCTGACCCTTCCCAGTGTATCATCTTAATACAAATACCCACTAATTTGATTCCTTCCTACAGTTTCTGCTGATTTGTTTTGTACAGATTTCAGGTTTAAAGATCTGTAGCTCCCCAGACCTTCTCTGGCATCTTTTTAAAAATTGACAGCATATTTGCCATCCTCCAGTCCTCAGATACCAGAGCAATTTTAAGCAAAGTTATAAATCAGTATTACAAAGTTAGCTATTTCATCCTTCAGTTCCTTTACAACTCAGGTGAATAAAAGCCAGTCCTGCCAATCTACCACTGCTCTTTTTGCTATTTATTCCATAACCTCTTCTACAGATATTTCAAGTTAAGCCAGATTCCCTAAGCACAGGTTTTGTATTCTCTATGCAATATTGTAACAGCCCCCCTTTCTCTTTTGCTGACAAGCTCCACATAAGTTTAATCTTAGAGAGCTCCATACTCCCTTTTCATAGGAGCTTAAAAGTAATCAATGCATTTAGGAGGCAGACAGTAAGCAAAAATGCAACAATAAGAATGATACAGCTGCAATGCCAATAAAGCTATGTAGTCTTACCTTAAGTTTATTTGAGGGAATTTACAAACCAGCACTGACACTCACATTGGTCAAATCAACACTTCCAAATGGCTTTTAGCAAAGTCACTTTGCTTGGCTACTAGAGAATCTAAGAGTAATATAAATATCCAGAGCGGAAGCAAAGATTCTCAAGCTATTCCTTAATTCTTGCTGAAATTGGGTGCCTCATACTTTCTTAGACTCACCCAGTACTTTACAGGATTGGGCCTGAGGACTATAATCTCCCCTAACTTTAGGCATCCAGAGTCCACTAACTATGCTAAATAAAAGTTCTATATAAGCTGCACTAGATTTCTATTTCTATCTTGGACTAAACACACCTAGAATCAATACTTCCAATTCCTCATATGAGGAAATAAACAAGAACACGTCTCTAACTATCATGTTAGCGACAACATGGTACTATGTACAACATGCATCACTAACATATAGTACAAAGTCAGGCAGCAGTGAACATTTGATTCACCAGTTACTATACATTTATTATCTCATTGCTCCACTGCAACCAGCTCATCGAGACATGTTATTTTTCCTCTAGAACTTAGCCTATATCCCCCCCTTCTGGCAGCACCTGATCACAGTAAAATTCTCTTAAGATTAAAATAAAACGTCATGCACAGGTTTTAAAACACAATTTTATGCTAAATAGAAGAAATAGAATTGGCATTATTTTTTAATGATCATAATCCTTTTCTACTGAGGAAAATAAAGGTCCTTTATTGAAGATACCTGCTCAGTGACACTTCCTTTACTTTTATGTTCCCTCTCAGAATGTAATTATTCACAACTTCACAATTCCCCAGAGACTAACAAACAAAGTACATGTGCTAATGCGCTAAACAAAGCACATTAAGCAGTTCTGCCTCAGATCAACAAGGGGATTAAATAAAGTACCAATCTAACAGAAGTAAATTCAGGCATAAGCAACTCTTTTTGTCTTGTGTGCAGGCAATGAAGTAGAATGAAGTGAAGGATTCCTATTCCCATTCAATTAACTCTCCCAGGGGACCATTCTTCATACCTATCCAGGTTAGGAGAAAGATCACAGGTCATTACGTGGCTTTGAACACTAACCAAGTAAAATATCACTGCTTGCTATGACTCAGTAAATTGGATTATGTTACTATCCACCCCAAGTTGCCCTATCAAAACAGGAAAAATTAAATGGGCTAAAATTATGTTCATGCAAACTTCATCTGGTGCTCTTAAAAAACTGTATCCTGATTAATATGCTTAATTACAGTGTCATCTACAATCCCTTTCCACACACCTCTTTTTTTTAGTACAGAATGTACTTCCAGATAAAGATATCTATGTAATATGCAAGGTATGTAGTTACAGAACAGCTTCATGTCTCCCCATTTCTGAAAGACAACTACAGAACATTAAGTCATAGCCTCACACTTCAGGAAAAGAGGACTTATGGGCAGCATCAAAACTCAGTCTCTGCCACAAGCTCCTGCAATGATGAATGAGTGAAACTATTTTCTTAAGTGGCTACCAACCTCACAATCTTTATTTCTGTATCAAACATTCAAAGTACTGAGCATTCACAATCAAGGAGAGCTGTGCTTTGAACACAAGTCCACTGCAAAAATACGATTAAAACAGTCACTCAGCTGAGGAGACCAGGTTCACTGAACCCTCAGTCAGAGCAGCCTGCACCTGCTGCAAAGGCTCTGCCACTTCTCATCTGTGAAAGAGCAGCAGCAAAAGCAAAAGGTTTCTTAGTTCAGGTACTCCAGGAAAGCAAGAGGAAAACAGGTATGTCTGTTCAGTGCAGGACTTAAATTGCACCCAGCAAGGAATGTCTACAGCCATATTACCAACAAGGGAGGTACTGTTCGCTTCCTAACTCAGAAAGGGAAAGAAACAGCCAAACTAACAGAGAACGTACCTGCTCTGCAGGACAGCATAACCTTACTGTGTGAACAGTTAATGCAAACACATATAATAACATACTGTGCTGTATTTTGCAGCTATCATCAGTTTCTGAAGGGTAGGACTTTCACAAGTTAAGAAAACTGAAATGATCTTCACAAGCTATTCTTGATCAGCTTTTTAAGATTCCCATGAGAAAAGAGATATTAAAGATGGGATTTTCACAAGTTTTACACTTGTTTTGCAATTTTGACCTATGCATTCAGAAAAGTTCTTCTCACCTTCCCATTTCTCTGCTGTTTGAAATTAAAGAGGCATTGGCCTGTTAGTGTCCCTGAAAATATCATTCTCTGATGTACAGAGAGTTAAAACATTTCAACTAGCTGTTGTCTTTGGCTGGAGCTACTGGCCCATGGTGCCTCTCTAATCTAGGCCTATGAATGCAGAGAACTTCTCTACTCAAGCAACTTGGTTTGCTATGGTGAGTGCCTTTGAGGGACTCTGATATTTTTTCCTCCTATCTTCTCTCTCTATATTTTAGATAGACTATGGTAATAAGTATGGTCTAAAGGCCCAGAGAATAGCCTTACTAGGTCAGACAGTTGTGAAGCTTCATACTTGGATGATACAGTGACTTGTATAAAGCCCCTGGTTAGAAGAAGCAATGTTTGCAGGGCAGGTGGTATCGTGGTATCTTCTTAGGGCAATAGTTTTTAACAGACTACTGAACATCCACAACCTGCTTTCTACAGGGTCTGTGAAAGTTCAGTCATCTGCTAGTTCAAACAGATACCTGGGAAACATTTTGGGATGTGGTTTTCAACTGATTAGGTCAAATAATATAACTGAAAAAAGCAAACTTTGAAGCATGCATGTCCTTGAGGCCTGAAAAAGCAGCAAACCTCAAGCTCAATTTATCTCTTTGGATATAGTGGCACTTACCAATCAGATTGAGAGAAGAGTTCTCAGCTTTTTCAAAGGCAACTTGACTGTTCCCAAGAACCAAACCAACCTCAATCTGCAAAAGGGAGGAAATCAAATAGTTAAATTCAACTATTAGGTTCAACTTCAAATTCTTCTTTGGGTATTTCCAAGCACACCTCTGAAAGCAAGAAACAGTGGCAAAAGCTCCAGTACAGAACTCACTGGTAAAAATGTGAAATATTAACACCTCCTCTAACACTAATTTTAGTAACAATCATATGACACTGAATGCACTTTATTATACCTAAGGAACTCCTGTTATAATAAGCTGGCTTTTTAAAGCTATTTGTTTAGTTCAAAACCAAGTATTTTATTTCAGCAAGATCTAGTAAATGGAGACCAAAAAAATGCTTTCTATAGAAGGAAAAAATCACAACTGGACATATCTGGAGGATATGAAATTGTCAAGAGAGAAGGTTTCCAGGAACAAGTGTATAAAGACCAAAAAATTTCATCTAGTCCCAGCTCTGCACTTCAGTGGGTGCCACTCTAAGCACCCAGATACATAAGATAAGCACAGGAGACTGTATTTAACCAAAAATACTGTTCCTTATCTTCTCCGAGGCAAAAGCAGCAGCCAGATGAAACAAATGCATAGCTTCTGCAAATGCAAGTAGCCTAAATTCCTCCTTGTAACAACATCTGATCAGTACTTGAGTCTCTGCAGCCCCTCCAGAACAAACACAAACTCCCGTGTCCCTACCTTCTGCTTTTTGCTCACTCCAGGCTCTCCTTTGAGGATGCTGGGATCCATAGCTTCCATGTCCTTTACCAGCAGGCCAAAAAGTTTGTCATTAAAACTGAACACAAGCTGTGAAAAGAAGCAGCAGAAGGGGATTTTAACTCATTAAAAAGCTAAAAAGGATTTTGACAAGGCTAATCAGATTTGAAGAGAAAGAGGCCCAAGGACTCTTACATTTACCACCTAATAAATCTCACACAGCTTTTCCTTGTGAAGGCCTGGTGTACTTGAATATATCGTTTTGAGGTCCCATACTGAGGGCAATGGAGCAAAAGTAGCCCAACATTAAGTCAGGAGGGAAAATTCAAAGAGCTGCTTCCTTCCAAGAAAAGGTCTTCTCCCCCCACCTTTATCCCCTGGCTGTATGTTCTGTATCATCTCTTGATACTTCAAATATTGATGCTAGCCCAGGAGGGCAACTTAGCTCAAATCTTTTTGATCTGTTGCATTTTGGTTTGACAAGGATACCTCAAAAATAGTTCTGCAATAGCTAGCAGACAGATAAGAGTGAATATTAACAGAAGCAGGGTCCCATCCTATAGAAGACAGCAGGTTGTCTTTGCAAATCTTTTCCTCTAAGATTATATTTGCAACTGATTTAAGAGTCAGGCCCTGCCTGTTGTAAACTACCCTGAGAGACGGACCACAGTTTGTCCAGAGAATGTGGCATTCTAAACACTATCACAGGAGTTCTCAGAGACAGAAACTCCCCCTCTTATAGAGCTGTAAAGGCTCAGTTGTAGGGACATCAGCTTTCAGAAATCCCTACGTCAAATGTTTCATACCTAATTTACAACTGGAGTCTGTAGAGCAGTAATAAATATTTGCAGCGGTATATACCCCACATTGAAGGTGCTACTGAAAATTAATTAAAATAGCATCTATATTCTTTTGATATAGAATGAAAACAAAGTTATGTGTCAAAAGATTCCAGAAGCTGCTCCACTTATATCCAACCAGGCTGAGACGGAGAAAGAACCTAGGTTTCTCAATCCTTAGGATTTTCCTCACAAAGATATATTTCTTTAACTAAGGACAAGATAGATTTTAAACCACTCTACTCACACTCTCAGTGAAAGTCATGACGGTTCCACTATTCATAAAGAAACTGTTCACACTATAAATAATTTGTATCTATAAGCTGTCCTCTGCAGCACGGACTAAGTACTAGGCATTCTTCAGTATTTTGTATCATTGCATATACCAGCGCACATGTCTTCCTTCAAGACCATTTTAGCCTAAAAAAATTCCCACCTGCTGTCCTACTGAGAAGGCTTGGCTGTTGAAATGTTGGATGAATTCAGCAGCCATTTTGTCTGTGTCATAGGGGTTGGAGTCAATGTTCTTCTTCTGCAGAAAATCTATCTCAATTGTCATTGTGCCAATACATTGCTTAGCCTTGTCAAAAGTGTATAAAGAAACTGTAAAAATAAAAAGAAGAAAAGCACATTTCAGCACAGCAAGATCGTCACACAATGTATTAAAATATGCTACAAGTTTGTCAATACATGTTCTTCCAGTTATACGGGATTACTCACTTGCCAGATGTTAATAGTCTTAGAATATTTTTCCCACTCAATACTTTAAAAAAATCCTTCTGATAAATAGGAACATCTATTTAATTCATATAATCACATATTTCAGATACTAGATTTAATAAAATTAAGCCTTTTATTTCTGATAAAGACTCTTGTTTCTCTTATATCCATCTGCAAGATAAAAAAAATACAGAGAATGTATCTCTACTGAAAACCCTTGCATTTCTTTAAAACCTCTATTAATGCTCTTAAAATTGCTCAAACACCATAGGAATTTGGGGATGAGGACAATGAAAGCAAGTTCATCCATGCTGCACTACCACGATAGCTACATCAATGTCCCAGACAGGATGTGGAGGACAAGCCTTCAGAAAGCCCCAAAGGAAGCACTAAGAGTAATCCTGCTGGTAAAGCAATGACAAGAAGTCATAACTGTTTTTATGTAGCAATAGATTGAACTGGGTCCCCTCCAGACTAGACAGCAGAAAGTTAGGTCACATTGCTACCCCTGCCCTTAAACCTGCATATAACCTATTAGGCTTCCACAATTCAGAATAAGGCATCAACTACCCCTTCCCCTTTGATGCCAGCAAAGAGGCCCTACCCCGCAGGTGCAATGAGGCCCATCTTAGCATGCCACAGGACACTTCCAGTGATGCAGAATCAATTGAAAGGCCCTTGAAAAGGGGCAGAAGGCAAGGTGGCACTGAAGGTACTTCATAGTCATTGCCAATTGCACCCAGTCCCCACAGGGCTCAGGTTACGTCATGTCAAAAACAGAAGGACACTCAGGGCTATCATAGCTGGAGAAAAGAGGGTAGAAAGGAAAGGAGAGCATGCTTCACATCTTCAGGGCTACTGCCTCAACACACAATTGATTAGAAGGACAGGATTACACAAAGCAGATAGTCTTAATAATTCACAAGTCCAGATTGCAGCAAAGGATGGAAGCAGACATTTCTCCAGAATACTGAGATATCTTACAGGTTTGCCTTGAATCTAGAGAAGAAAGTCTTGTTTGATATAGAAGTCACAGCTAAGGATAAGGCTGTAGGAGGTGAATAAGGGAAATACACTTCCCCTATAGCCTGCTATTTACTATCAACCCTTTGGCAGTAAAATGGTTCCAGAGTAAACCTGCAAACTCCTAGGAAGGTTCTAAGTTGACACGAGCTTCTACCTATGAGAAGCATCAGCTGAGAGAATAGATTCACTCAGATAAAGGGAATGAAAAGAGCCTGCCACTTGCTTAAGATGATACTGGCAGACAGCTAGGTCATTACAGTATATAATGTCCTTCCTTGTATAAGAACAGGCCACCTAGAAATGAGCTGTCATGGAAAGATCTTCAGGGAAATAGGGATAAAGAAGAAACAGTATACCAATTCCTGAACTGAGGTATATCTACTTATTCTTTTGGAGCAGGACGTGGTACCAGGGGTATTATACTAGTCATAGCTGATGAAGGAGGGACATTGGCCCTGCAAGGACGTAACAGGACTCCTTCTTACCTTACAGGTCTCTTTAGGGCAGCTATTTCATTTTGCTTCCCTAATCTCAGGGCTCTGTCAAACAAAAGCATCTGGAAAGAGCATTAGTCCCTGTACACGGACACCTCACAGAAATGAGTGTCAACAAGTGCTCCTTAAGTCAAGGAGCAAGTGTTGGAGATGTCTGGTACAAAGAAGGACAATCATGCACCAGGAAGCAATATACTGCACTGGCTTCAAAAGCACATAAAGTACTAGAAACTGAGAGGCAGAGTGAGAAGGCAGCAGTGATGTCCTGGTGCTGAGAGTAGAGCTGACACCGCCAGCACCCAGCTCTAGGTGTGCATCTCCAACTGTACCACAAGAGCTGATAAAGCTGAAGCCGAATCATACTAAAGGCAAAATGACAATATCCACTGGAAGCACTCAGCCCCAAGACCCCTTTCCACAAATGCAAACTTATGAGTTTTACTCACCTGTAAAGTGCTAACCATAGTATTAGGGGCTTGACAGAACTCAGCTTCACTGTACCATTAAGAAGAGGATCATGCTTTAAGCTGACATTTAAAGCATAGCTTTCACATTATTAGAGGAACGAGACAAAAAGGCAGTCCTGGTAAGTCACTAGTTTTATGAATATTTCTCTCTACCTGTAGTATAGCTTTACTAATTCTTTATATTCACAAGGGAGTCATATGACATTTAGCCACTCTGTATGAAATTGCTGCAATTTTTTTAAATACACATTCCCACATAGTTGGTGAATTTGCAGCAGGGTATAGTACAAGTACAATCTGAAATCTGCTCTAACAACTGACTACAATTATTTCCAAAATAATTGTAGCATTAAAAAAAACACGTATCCGTAAACCAGCTGGTACATGCTACTGACCAGCAACCAAACAAGGATGAGAAGTAAATCCACGGCTCCTTCCCCACATCTGCAAAAAATTATAGGCGGTTCTATAGTTAAAAAGGCAACAAGAACTAGAAAAAAAAAAAAAACACACAAACTCAGCTAGCAAAGAAAAGAAGCTTCCAAGCAAGAGTCTCTGAAGGCCTAGAAGCAAACAAATCCAAACAAATACCAAAAACTGCATGAGAATCCAGTACAAAAAGAGATCCAAAAAGACATCAGACTTTACATTCAACTAATGACCCAGCCCCATTGACTTGCTGATTTCAAAGAAGCTGGGAAAATGAAAAGCCAAGGAGAGAGCCTCCCGAACAGCACCTCATGTTCACAGCTTTATCATTTCTCAGTCTAGGTTCTCCTCATTTTTTGATGCAGTATACAGTCATAACCTCTCTCACGATCCTCAAATGCGACAAGAATTCCCTGGAAGCACTGTAAACACCTGAAATGCCACAACAGTGGTCTAAAGAACAGTTGTTTCACATCAACAACCCTGAACCAGACAACCATTGGAGCAGGCTTCATCACAATAACCTTGTCAAGAATGAGATGGCTGACCTCATTAACATGCAGGTAATTCCTGATGAAAGACCATCCCTTTCCTTGATCAGCCGTTATGAAGAACATAAGAGACCTTCCTACAATACCAGTTGCTGCCAGTTTGGTCAGTACTTCAGAAGCTGCAGACAGACCAAAGAGCAGCACCTAAATGTGATCCCAGTCTTACATAAACCAGACGTAACTGTGACAGATGGGCAAATGAAAGATATTGTATACAGGATGAAAGGTGCCAGTTAGTCTCCTCTTTGAACACTGGCAAAAAGCCTGTCAGGCCCCATTAAAATCTAAACTTTGGAATATGAATCTTCAACTTGTGCAAACTCTAGATGGCATCCCTTCCACTTCATCACATTGCAGAATCCTTCATCTCTGGTCAATCTCACTCTTATAGTGCCCTCAATCAGAGGACCATTTGCTCCTTAATGTGGCAAGGCCTTGTTTTAAAGCAGAGAAGAAAGTGAGAGCAAAAAGCTAAAGAATTCAGCTTTCTTATGGGTCGTCTGCCCAGGAGATGAGCATCTGACACAGTGACACACTAAGACAGTATCAATTATGCACCAAACAGACCCAAAATCAGAGAATGAAAAAGTGACTTAGGGCCCTCAAGAGCACTTGTTTATGGTACTGGTCTGTGGGTAGCTTGCATAAGCATAACCTGCATGAAGAGGCTTCCCTGACTTTTTAAGAAGCCCAACTACATTCTGCAGCTGAATTTTCAAATATTCTCATACACTAATTTATGTTTCTTATGTTGTGAAGTACCTTTGACCAGAAAGGCATTTGATTAGTGAAGTATATGTGCAGAGGTTTCATTTCTGTAGCCTCCTGCTCAGGAAACACTGCAGAAAGCACACAGTGTAAATGCACAAACCTCAGCACTGACTGGCAGCAAATATTCATGCCTCCCATGTTCCTGCCACAGCTCAGGTAAAAAAGAGGACAAGATAATAAATGAACATGTGCAAACACCAACATTAAGATGATTTTTCACATGAAAAATACGCCACTTGCTGGAGTAATTTAACAGGCAAGCAGAAGTGCTTTCCCACACAGGGTGACACCTTCCTATATTGCAACATGCTTGGCACTAATGTTAAAGACATTCACCAGCACCTTCTGAGATTATGTTCACATGGTGACGATCTGGAGGCATTTTCTTAAACACTGTTCAGTGAAAACATCAGTGCTATTCATAAAGTTCATCACTCCAGCAATCCACAGCAGACTGCTGGCTTTTAATATCCTTTAGCATTAAAAGTGTCCCATTCCCAATAATCAAAGTTTAGATGACAGTAAAAGCTTCAACTAAAACAGCTGTTTTCTGTTAGCTGATAGGTGTTCTCCAAAACCACAAGGATAGACCATTCTGGATACATTTTTTTAAGTGTTCACATCTGCATGTGAACACTGATGTTTCATATAGAGCTGCTATATCAATAGATGTCTGAAGATAAGTCAAAATACCTCCACCTCATCTTGAAAATGCTAAGAAACAAGAAGTATTCAGACATGAGAGCAACTCCCTTTCACTAATGAGGGCCCTACAGTACCTGAGGAAGGGCTGAAGAACTTGGATTTTCCATTTCAGTTTCACTTCAGTCTGGAAACATGGAAATTGGCTTTTATAAACTTATGTCATGATCACGCTGCTGTCTGACTTACCATCTATCTCTTGTCCAATGGAGAGTCCAGCCCATTTTCGCTGTGAAAACAAGACAAAAGCTTCAGAACTGCAGCAACGTCTACTCAAGAGTCAACATCCTCGTTTACAAAAACAGACCCCTCCATCAGAAACAAGGAAACAAACAGGAAACAAGTCAAAATTATGGAATCATTTCTATCAATAATTCTATTCTCTGACCTCAGGAGGTCACCTGTTCAACCCCCTCCCACTCAAAGCAGGGCTAATATCAACTTTATATCAGGTTGCTCAGAGTGTTGTCATGTTCAACATCTGATCATTCAGGAATCAATTTTGGAATGACAAGCCATGTCTAATCCCAAAGGTGAGGATTACATTCATTACTGTAGACTTGATGAGATAACATTCCTATCGCTGATCACCCCACCATCTCTGTAACAGATATTGCCATACTGGATGTGTTTTTCACCATTTTGCTCATTTTCTAATCAAGCTCGGGGGCTGATCACGTAAGATGTGGTGCAACAGGCAGGAAAGGCTGCTCTGCACTCCATGATCATTTTAAAAGCTTACAAGTAAACACTGATTGCAGGACTTTGTTATGATGTGAAGCAATATAACTTAAATTAATTAAATATTTTCCAGACAACTAGCAAGAACTCCTTAAATCTACTACCTGCCTTCAAATTCCTTTTAAAAGACTTGTGTAGCATAAAACTGCATGAGAAAAATTTGGAAATGGTTTAATAATTATGTGACATGAAAATCTTTAACTGTTGTTATGACAAAAGTTCTGGCTTTCCTACTGCAAAAATGGTCTTCTTCCAATGATTCTTGTTCTACAGATTGGCTATTGTCTATTTACAGTTCGCATTTCAGGCTATTCAACATTCATGGTCTCATTCCCACTGTATACCAAAAAACAAGAACTCTTATTTTGAGATGGCTCGTTAGCCATTATAAACTAAGTTTGATAGCTAACTCTTCTCTCTTCCCTTCCCCCCAAATAACTGCAATACACAGAAATGGCCCTTCCTGCTGACACTGGCAGTGTTATTTGCTTGACAGCTTCATTCTGTGTTTCATTTATTAGATTACATCTCTTTCTCTCATTCTTATTTCAAAATGAGGAATCAGTAATGGCAAGAGCATGCAACACTTACAGGAACAAGAAACAGCATTTAGTAAGATAAAACATAGCTTTGTAAGAATGATAGTCACGAATGAGAGGCATGAATCACAAGAAAATATTAGTATCATTACATAAGGCTCTGGTAAGACCCCATTGGAAATATTGTACTTTATGGCCATTTATGATTGGCTTTTTATCCTAAAAGGATAAAAAGGTTTGGGAGAAGGAATACAGTGACCTTTCTTAAAAATGAAAATCTCCTCCTATACTCCTTCTTCAATATGTTTGTGGTTCAAAACGGAACTTAAGCTTAAGGAAAGAATTCCCTTGACGCAACAGGGATCAACATGTTGGAAATCAATGCTCAGAATAGGAAGTCTTAAGCATTTGACATGCTAGTATTCCCAAAAAGGTGAAAACAGATTATGATTCCATATTTAATCCCATGCTTCACAGCTTCCACCATTTACCTGCAAGGCCATGAAGAATTTCCTCCCTCCCCTGACACTGTAACTCTTCAGCAAAACATAGCACAAACTCACCATCATCTGAAGTACCAGTCACTGGTAACTACCAGTGCAAGGATGGTGGGCAGGCACACTGGTACTCCTGCAAATACTGGGAAGTGCTGGGCTTTGCTCAAACCATCCAGTCTAAGGCTATCACCAGATTTCAGGACAGGAAGGAAAGCTGCCCAAGTTCAGCTAGAAAAATTCCTTAAGATTTTTTCTGGGTCAAGAGATATAGCTCATTTACCTAGGTACATTTGGGCATTTTCTGCTAAGAAGTTTGCCATCACTGCGCTGCCCTTGGTCTTTCATTCTCTGCAGTATATAAACAGCTTTTGGTCTTTAAAGCTAAGAGTTAGGATTATTATAGAACGATGGTGGTAAAGAATTTAATATACATAAGCAATGCAGAGCAGAAGTTCTTAGAATTCTTGCAAACTAAAACATCCACTATATGACTGTCTGTGATTACATGAGATGGGTCTTGATGTAAATATATATTTTGTGTAATGCTGGTTATGGTTATCAAAGACTTCAGGAAATACTGGAAATGTAAATTCTAGCATAAGGAATACTCAAATAAAGCATTCATCCACCAGCAGGCATAACACTTACTACCACAGTCACATTTTAAGGATAAGCAAACTACCTCACTCCTAGCAGAAGTGTTTTCCAGAGCTACAATAACTACTGGAATCTACAAAAATCAACCCTAGATCATGAACTCACCTACTTTAAGCCTGTGATACAAATATCTTATACTGATAACTGATTTTCACTTTTGGCATCATACATGGACATATGGCAATGTTATATTCACCCACTCATCCACACAAATCTGAATTTGAACAATATGTCAAAAAGTAAAACGTAGTTTTTGGGCCCAGGCCAAGTCATCTGTTGTGGAAAAGTGTCTTGCGTTTGCAGCAAAGAGATTCAGCTTCTAGACCAGGTATTAGCAGGAACATATGAAAGCATTACATAGTTTCAGAGGAGACAAGTTACACTTATTTTATGCATTTCATTGCACTTTTCATCTGGAAATACTAGTAATGACTGAACACAATCAATAACATTTCCTGCAGGTCTTTGAAAGAGCAACATAGGAAAGAAAACCCTTTAAAGCCAAGGGAAAATAGAGGAAAACAACAATTCACAATAAAACAGATACAGCTCAGGCTTTTCTTTTTAAAAGGGTTTGTTGCTCATGTTTTTTTAAAAATGTTAAATTAAACCTTTTATAGTATATATAAGCTAAAAAAGATCAAAGGAATAAAAGAAAGTTTGTTTCAGCTATAGTACATGTCTCCATGAGCTTGCAATGTCAAAAATCAAGTTTGCAGCATACTTTACACAGGCATCTCCCACCAATTAGGATAGTTATCGTTAATCTCGATGTCAAAAGAGATTTTGATTATTCCACAGCAAAACGTTAAGTCAAACCACATAGTACCTGGGGCAGGCTGAACGCGACACTGCCAGGAACAACTGAGGAATGGGTTCTCAGTGTGAAAATATACTTGTGGTTGGGAGAAGTCTTCACAACAACATGTCTAGAAGAGAGAACAGTATTTTACTTCAGTATACACCTAGAAGGATTTCAAATTGCTCCCAGTGCTGTGAGAATTCAAAAGAAATAAGCCAGTTTACATTCTAGTCATGTAACATGACTTCAGCGATGTAACATGATCTCAAAGCTCAACCACAAGACATTGTACTAACAGTTATTATTTAAAACCCACCATCATCTTTATTTCAGGAATTGCATTATAAAACCTGACAGAATCAAACAATAACCACAAAGACCAAGGTTGCCATATCTAAAACCAACACCAGCTTCACATCTCAAGCTTCTAACACCAAGGCAATATTGTTTTACCAAAATCCAAGTAATATAACCCACTTGAGATTTTAATATGAAAGAGACGCAAAGCCTTTAAAAGGCTCATATGCTGTTTAGAAACTTGAACATAGGAAAAAAAAAAAAAAGAAAAGAGAGGAAGAAATCCTGTACAAGAAGCAAGATCACATAAGGTGCTGAGGCTGACTGTTCTGTTTGCTAGTGATGAGCAAATCCTGTAGAACTCACATGGGACCTGAAGATGGGGAACACTACATTCAAAATAGAACAATGTCAACAGTCAGAAGCAGACACAACAGTAGCAACTGTGTGTGCCTGTCTGTCACTCTCAAAAGCTATGCTGTAAGGAACAAGGAGACTCAAAAGTGGCTTAAATTTGTCTAAAAACTATGCATGATAGTTCTCATCATGTGATAAGCAGACTTTTATTTTGCTTTCTTAAGCCAACAAGAAGTAAGATGAGATTTGTGTGCACTGGTGACAAGTGGTGATGGAGGAATCATGTTTGACAACACCTTGCTCTTTGCAATTGTCTGTAGTTTAACTACCCATATGATATATGTGGTCACTGATTCATGTTACCTGTGGTTCCCTCTCTCACCAACTCTCTTTTCCATGGTTAGAAACCAATGGCTAGATGAACTATTCTAACAGCCAAAATCCACACTCCTGGCCGTGCTCCCTCCCTTGGGGTGAATGCATTATGTGCACATATGCTCAGTATATTTTCATTTACATATGAACTGTAAATCTAGCACCGTCCAAAAGTTGATCTGCTGCACACATATACATTAACTACACCATATATGCATAATAGTTTCAGCAACACGGTCGGAAAGAACATAAGGTCCTTTGAGACGAGAGGAAATGTGTGGCTGGCATAACCAGAAGGACTAGACATCACTAGCTTTTGCCCAAACATACAGAAAAGCCTGCAAAACTTTTCCAGGAACTGTTAGTGCTTCATGGCACAGCAGGGTAAGAAAGCATTTTAAACATATCGCACAGAGATATATACCTTCTCTGACAGGTGGGTAAGTGATTTGATTCTTTACTTGCTCTGGTCTTAAATCATCCATTAGCTGCTGAAAGCCCCAACTGTAGGGATATGCACACCTCCTTTTCCATCTCCTGCCCCAGGTAAACCCCGAAACCTATTTTAGGTGGCTTGGCTCCCCATACACGTTACACAGGGAAAGTAAAGCATTTAAGGGAAATTTCATGGCAATCAGAGGAGGTTCTTGAAGACAGAAAGAAAGCAAATGTCACTCCTATCTTCAAGAAGGAAGATACAGAGAACTACAAGCTGGTCAGCCTCACTGCCATCCCTGGGAAGGTGATAGAGCAAGTAAACCTGGAAGCCAATTCCAAACATATTTAGGACAAGAATGTGATCAGGAGCAGTCAGCATGGATTTACAAAGGAGAAATCATGCCTGCCCAGCCTTCTACGGTGAAACGCGTGGCTAAATGGATGAGGGGAGGGCAGTGGATATTTTTTATCAGAACTTTAGCAAGGCTTTCAACGCTGTCACCCACAACATCTTTGCACACAAACCAATGAAATACAGACTAGATAAAGAGACAGTGAAATGGACTGAAAACTGGCTGAACTGCACAAAGTCCAGCTGGAGGCCAGTCACTAGTGGTGTACCCTAGCTGTCCATACTAGGGCCAATACTGTTTAACCTCTTCATTAATGACCTGGATGATGGGGCAAGTCTGCAGACAGCAGAAAATTGGGAGGAGTGGTTGATACACCTGATAATTATGCTGCCTTTCAGAAGGACTTCAACTGGCTGGAGAAATGAGCAGACAGCAACCTCACAAAGTTCAGCAAAGGCAAATGCCAAGTCCTGCACACCTGGAGAAGAACAACCTCACACACCAGTACAGCCAGGGGGCCAACCGGCTGCAAAGGCTTGAAAGTAGCCTTGCAGAAAAAGACCTGGGAGCCCTAGTGGACACCAAGTTGAACATAAGGCAGTAACATGCCCTTGTGGCAAAGACAGCCAACAGTATCCAGGGCTGCATTAGGAAGAGCATTGCCAACAGGTCAAAGGAGGTGATCCTTCTCCTCTACTCAGCACTGGTGAGATACACGGCTGGAGGACCGTGCCCAATACCGGGCTGCCCAGGATAAGAAAACATGGTCATCCTGGAGCGACTCCAGAGAAGGTCCACAAAGATGATTAAGGGACTGGAGCATCTCTCATATGGGGAGTGTGTGAGAAAGCTGGGACTCTAGCCTGGAGCAAAAAAGATCTGGAGGGATCTTATCAATGTGTATAAATACCTGATGGAGGGAAATAAAGAAGATTGAGCCAGACTCTTCTCAGCAGTAGCCAGTGACAGGACAAGAGGCAATGGGCACAAATTGAAACATAGGAAATTCCACTTTAACATAAAAAAATCTTTTTTTCTTGTGAAGATTGTTCAACACTTGAACAGCGTGCTCAGAAAGGTCATGAAGTTTCTACCCTCAGCTATATGCAAAACCTGACTGGACACAGTCCTGAGCAACCTACTCTAGCTGACAATGCCTTCCTTGATCAGGGGGTTGGACTAGATAATCTCTAGAGGTCCCTCGCAAGCTCAGCTATTCTGTGATTCAGTAGGAATGGCACCCAAAACAACCTGCATGTTTAGTGTATACCATCTGCCTCTAACCAGTCGGAAATGCCAGACACAGGGGCATACTTGAAATTCCATCCTTTTGAGGGTTAGGGCACCTTTGGTGACCACAGAAGAAGCTTAAAAGGTGTAATTAACCTCTCCAGGGAGGCAGAGGAGTGGGCCCACCCAAAACTGAATTTTGCTCTAAGGACCACTTCATTTTAAATTTATTACTAGATAAAACACAGAAGCTGTCCAAGGACTGGAATCAAGAGGTTTCCAGCATACAAAGTATCAATCTGAATAGTTTAAGTTCATATCAGTACACAGCCAATGGGTAAACAAGGCATTACATTGCAGAGTGTTAGGCAAACATGCCAGTAAGCGCTATACAAGTTCTGGCTGTCCTACAGGAATACCTCACCGGTAACTACACTTGATGACAAATAATACCCTGCTAAAAGCTGCTCATAAGACAGCAAAAGGTGCAACATTAAAAATTCCTGAGATTGGGAGGAGTCCTGAACAGCACACTGAATTCGGCTTAAAACACATCAGTGACCGTGGCTTACATAATTCAACATCCCTGCAGGAAGAAAAGAATGCCACTACTGCTGGGTTTCATTTCAAAGAAGCAAAATGCAGGAAAATGATAATGTCTGGTAAAAAATACTGTAAAAGAAACAATGGTATCCACAAATATTTGGCACAGAAATTAACAGTATTATTATTTTGGAGTGTACCATTCATCAAAAACATTACCAGAAAGCCAGAAAGCTAACATAGCCCAACAGCAGGTCAAGGGATGCCAGGAGATGGAAAAAAGTTTCAGCTTTCTGAAAGAAAACTATAGTCAAACAAGAAGAACAGAAAAGGTCAAATCCTGACAGGTTCTTTGAGACAAATCTGCAAAAGGTACCCCAAAAAAAAAAAAAGCAGCATTTCTCTCTCAAAGATAGCAGGAGCAGGCAGCCTCCCACAGGCAATAGCAGGAAAAATTAAAACTGCCTTGATGTTCACCAGGAGGGAGCTTGAGGAGTTCATGGAGACACATGGGGAAGTCTCAACCTCATTAACATTAGCTTCTGCTTATAAATTAATAAAAGGAGCAATGAGTCACCAGGGCCAGATATATCCCAAGAACCCTGAAGGATGAAACTGCTGATCTACTAATTCACGTGTAAAGCCTTGCCTAAAGTATCAACAACAACATGCAGCGTGATGCCAATTTTTAAAAAGAGCTCAAGCCAGGCCCAGGAAACCGACAGCTGGTTAACTCTGCTGAAAAGGTTGAGCAAATCAACAGAAGCTATAATAGGTAACACTGACCTGTTACAATTGTTATGTTAGTGAAGAGAGAGCACAGTTTTTGTAAGGGAGACGATACCTTGCACATTTGTGTAAAGGTCTCAATAAGCATTGGAACAATACAGCCAGATATTCCCTTGGTGCACCTTTTGGAAATCCATGTAAATTATTCAGCAAGGTTCCTCAAGGGCTCTTCAGATAACTAAACTGCCATGAGATAAGAGGGATGGTCCTCCCATATAAAAGACAGGAATAAAAGGCAGGAATTATTGATCATTTCCAGCAGAAAAAGATCGCTGCTCAGATACCCTACTCTGGTTTCCTCCTAGACTGTTGTCCTCTTCACTCTGCCTGGTTGCTTTCAGCACGTTTCTCTTTCCAAAATATTTTGGGAGTCCTCAAGGTAAAAATGTGCACAGGAACATAAGACATGAACACTTACTAAACCAACACTGTTTCTACAATAACGCACTGCATCCCATGAACTCATGCATCACAAAATTATGACTCATACTTGTCCAACTTGCAAGATGAGGAAAAGTGAAGCACGAAAAGATGTACAGTGGAATCTTGGGGATAAGCCACTTCACTGATCCAAAGTCAAACTCCCAGCTCTAAGCCAATGAGCACCAAATGAAAGCAGTAAAGCAAAGTTCCTTGTGTAGCTGTCATCAAAAATCATCTGTGCAGCCAGTCATGGCAGGGTAGTGCAAACCAAAACTGCTGACTGCGTGCAAATTACTGCAGCAGATCATAAGGATGGTCTTGCTCAGTATATCTGCAATGCAGCAGAATGACTACATCTTTCAGGAGAAGCTGAATAGAGAGATGTTTCTCGGTACCCTAGTCTTACAATTTGCAAAGCAATTTATAGCATCTGTTCACAACCAAACATATGCTGCTTTCTTTGTAAGTCCAATTTCTAGAAATAGGCAGCTCTCTTGGGGAGAATTAGTACAGCCAGAATCATGGCCAGCCTGCTTAACAAGCAAGTCTCAGGATATTGTTTCCTGCACAGTTCCATAAATGCAATGAAAAAGTGTTCTCATTTACAGAGTAAAAGGATAGCAGTTGGCTGCTGCAGGTCTAGAAGCTGGGTCCCTTCAGGACATTCGTATTTCAGGAAGTTAACATTTGTAGAATGCGTGAGCTAACAGTTTTAGGTAAAATGCTTAGTTTGGATCCTTTTCATAAGCTAATTACTTTGATAAAAATCCACTTGGGAGGAAAAAAAAAATCATTCAAAGAGACCAGAACATTCATCCTGTCCAAGCAGACACTTTTGCTTACTTCTGACTGTAAAAGTTTTGCTGGTGTTTTTTTACACTAAAGGTGAGGTTGTGAAATCAGAGTTCAGTCAATCACTGTGAGTGGAAAGGACAGCTCCCTGCAGCGCAGGAGCTCTCCAGGGTAGCAGCGCAGCAGGCACACAGCACAAAAAGAGTTTCCAAATGCCTCCGCTCCCGTCTTCTCCACAGTTTAGATATATTCTGTTTTCCATCCTTAGCAAAATTTATCTGGGCCAGGTATCTCATGCTTAGGTGACTCAAGGCCCTATGCTTAGCATTCAAAACCTTTTGTTAAACACTGTTTCCCGTTTTCAGCCTTATGTTGCATGTGATATACTCTGTTGGAACCAATTATTTCTATCTGTAATCCATATACTGAAGTGCTTTAAAGAGCCACCTTAACTATTGCAGCAAAGCAACGAAATTATCTGGTTTTTTGTTTGTTTGTTTGTTTGTTTTACAATACAATGTGCTTCTGTGTCGGCTGGGCTGAAAAATTAATGTGTTCTCTACCTTTCTAACAAAAATAAAACCCAGAATCAGCTTCTATTAGTCACCACAGAAAGTGGCGATTAAAGTATCCAAATTGCGCCCACTTTCTGGTTTTCTTCCCCTATTGGTCTTGTGCTGGAAAACCTATACAACACGAGAGAGTTTTCACTGACTCTACATAGTATTCAAATATGACAGGGGAGTGAGAAGATGGACCTAGTAACATAGCTAAATCATAAAAATCTATTTGAAAATAACTATTCTAACTAGGTAATAGGAACAAAAAGAAGGGGGGGAGGGGCTGAAGTCCTTCATTAAAATAGTTATTATAATTAGTTAACCAGCTTCAGTTCCCAAACTAGAAACGCTTCAGAAAAAAACCCATCATTTTAGAGTATCTCCGGTACCGAGAGAGAAGTACCTCCAAAGTTTCCATCTCTAAATATATAGAACTACAAGAATTTTGTTAATTAACCTACTGTATTCACCTTCCCAAATCAGAAATTCCATCTCATTTCCATTCAAATTTTGAAAATAATTATTTTTTGGTTAAAAGCTGAAAGAGCAACAGTATACACTTACTGCCCAGACTGGAAGTCCTTCTCATTCACCACAGCACAGTTGGTTAATGATAGTTCATCTGTGGGACATCTCGCTGCTTGCATAGACTAGGAGAGAGAAAGATAAAAGGGGAAGAATTATCAAATAAAACTCTATTTTCCTTTAGTCTCCAAGTCTCAGAACTTCTTTAGATCCATAACACACAAATAGGTTTCATGGGTACTGATATACTCTCAGAGCATAGTTTAGCATCATTGACAAGCTCTTACGTCCCTTCCCTGTTTCCCCAGATACTTCTAATTGTCATAGAAGTTTGTATCCAAAATCTCTGCATTTTATAAGTCTAGATTGGGAAAAATGCCTAAAAATTACCTGCAGAAAAAAACTGCAATGCAAGTATTGTTAACTTGCTGATGGACCCTGATGCTCCCTGCATCCTGCAACATGCCAGGACGTTCAAATAAGTCATTCACTGGAGGTCATTTCTTGCCAAGAACAGTTGGGACTTTTTGAAAGCTGTTAAAACAAGTGGCCTAGTGACAGACCAGTTGCACTACAGCCTGGGTAACTCCACCTCGCATTGCTGTGCTGAATTAGAGAGAGAGCACATGGGGAAAAGAGGGTAGAATAAAGATGCTAGCCTTTCTTCCTTCTTCCCTCATTTCCCCCAGATAATAACATTAATAGCAGACCTCAACAGAATATTTCTGTGCCAGTATGAAGTTGTTACTCAAAAAAATGAAATTTGAGCATATTCGCTCAAGAGATATGTACTTAGAACAATGCAGTACACGGCCTCACCGAAAGGCTCTAGGAAGGTACAACTCTCAGCCAACTGCTACCCAAGTCCACAGAATCTCTCCAGAAACTTTTCCAAAGAAATATCAAGCGGTGCATAATCTTTTGAATGCTATAGGAAACTAGATCATTATGGATCAGCAAACAGACAAAAACATTAAGTTAAAGAGTCGATTTCAGCCTATCACTCAAAAAATTATTACAACAAAGTATTCTTTAAAAAGAAAAAAAAAAATCAATGTTTCTGTTTCATTGCGGTATTTCAAATTTGACAGAAAAGCAACTTTGGAGTCAGAGGAGCAGTCCCATTTCACATCCTGCTAAATGCATTAGATAAGATATTTCTGGGAAAAATTCTGTACACAGGATCCATGGATTAAAGGTTTATACAGCACCAGTCCTCAAATGCATTTTTAATCCTCGCTGACAAACTGCTTTCTAAATGTAGCAGCAAGCACCTGGCAAAGTTGCCATTCTACGTTATTGCTGTCTGCATTCGGGAGCGTCCAAGCTTTGCTTTAAGGAAATGCACAAATATAAAGGAATGCACTTCAGATTCAGCACAAAGTGTTCCTGCTGCAAGCTCTACAATGTGATAACTGCGTCCTTGGTTATTTGACACATGAAATAATGTAGTTGTTTCTGCAGCAGTATCTGTACTGATTGTGCTAGTCATCCCATAGCCCATCCCATATAGTCCATTCTCCTTCCGTGGCCTTTGGCAGCAGCCCATTTTTCTCTTAACAACACCCAACATTTCAGACTGTATCTATAACCTACATTATGCTCCCAGCTCTCTAATATATGCCTTCCCCAAGCTTTAAGGCCATTTTTAAAGCCTCAATACATTATTAGTATACAGAAGCATTTTTAAAAGAATACAGCTCGCGCAAAAGAAGGATGTCATTCAACGGCAAGCAGGTTTTCATGACTGTACAGGGACAATTTGGGAAAACATGGTCATGTAAAAGATGATACGCAAGCTAGAAAGCTGGGCCTGTTGAGCCTGCAGAAGAGAAGACTGAGAGGGGATCTCATCAACGTCTACAAGTATCTGAAGGGAGGGTGTCGAGAGGATGGGGCCAGACTCTTCTCCGTGGCGCCCAGTGACAGGACGAGAGGCAACGGGCAGAAACTGAAACCCCAGGAAGTTCCATCTGAACCTGAGGAAAAACTTCTTGACTGTGAGGGTGACAGAGCACTGGAGCAGGTTGCCCAGAGAGGTAGTGGAGTCTCCTTCGCTGGAGATATTCAAAACCCGCCTGGATGTGATCCTGGGCAACGTGCTGTAGAGGGCCCTGCTTGAGCAGGGGGGTTGAATTAGATGATCTCCAGACGTCTCTTCCAACCTCAACCATTCTGCGATTCTGTGATTCTATCAAGCCACTAGAGCAGATCTTGCAGCTGACAGTAAATGCCATCTGCTTCAGTCACACTGCTGCCAGCACTAGTTTAAAGGTGGCCCATGTACATCATCAGAGGTTGCAGTTCCCCCTATGCCCACAATGTAGACCTATGAGACTAAGAGACCAAAAGAAGTCTTCATTGCCTCCAGTTGTTCTACTGGCATTGTGCAAGGAGGGGATGCCAGGGACAGCAAACTTGAAGGGAGGTGACTCCACATCTAAGACACTACCTCGTTTCTAAAGCATCCTCAGCTAAAGGCATCCATCATCCATCTACTGTCATGCAGCAACTGTTATTAAATCCTTGCCTACACAGAAGTCTACTCCAATATTCCTTCTGTTCACCAAGAGAAAAATGAGAGCGCATGACGCATTGAGAGATCTCATGCTGAAAGACAAATGAAGGACATTACCTTTGGATTTATGACAAAGCAGTAACATGCCTCTGCTACTGAGCTGATGCTAAATATGAAAATCCAGTGCTAAGAGGCTCAATCACACTGTTATATTTTACTTCTACAAAGTATCTTTCAGTTACCCCAGAGAATAAATAGCTTCATAATGGAAATAAATAACATAACGTCCCATCTTTCAGAAACGTTCAAAGCTGCATGGATTCCAGCTTTCCTTTACAGAGAAATTAAATTGAGCTGTCTTTGCATTTTGGAAGAGCTCAGCCACTTTAACACAGAACACCATGCTAAGTTATTCAGGTATTTTCATACAGATATAAAAAACATATTTTTGCCTCTTGAATTTCAAGATAAGCATCAGCAAAGCACTGCTGCTTTAAACATGACTGAGGAGAGAATGAACAATAAAATTTCTGGAATATTCCACTTAATAGTGGTATGTGTGAGCATATAATACAAAAAAAAAACGGTTAATATTTGTGAATTGTTAAGACTGAGAGAAGAAGCTAAAGGAAAACATGTTTCCCATTACTCAGACAGGAGATACGTTGGTGGTACATAATAGAAGTGCACTACTACCTGTCAGTTGCTACCGAATAAAAGAGCTAAAACATTAAGTGCTTAGGCAAAGATGCTCTTCATTTGACACAAGAACGCTTAACTCATTTAATTTCTTAATCCTACCCAAGAGACTATGAAACAGCTTTTAAAGCTGAGGCAGGTTGTGTTCTCTGCACTATTTCTTGTATAAGACAAATACTGTTAAAGCATTATACAGTTAAAACTTTCTCTTATGGAATATACATGCACATAGATATGAATATATGTTCCTATAGATATATGTCTATATGTATATACAGATATATAATTTCTGCTGTGCAGTTGTTGGCAAACAACTGTTTGGAAACATGACACACAACTCCAGGTATTAGAAATTGAAATTTCCTCTGTAAACCCCACTGTCAGCTGTACAGGAGTGGGGATCACCATCTCAAAAGGCATCTAAGCTCTACTATAGCAGCTGTTAGGCACCAAAATACCTTCGAGTCTCTAGTCCAGAGAAGAGGGCAACAAAGAATCTGTAGAGGAGCTATTATAGGGAAGAAAGGTTAGTCTTTATTCACTAGAGATGTTCACCTGCCTTGTGTTTCCTTTGGTAGCATGACTGACTCAGGCAAAGATGTTACAAGTCAGACACTCACTCATTCACCACTAGAAGTCTGCAAATAAAAGTATGTTGTCAAATTTTAAAAAGAATTATGCCACTAGAGGAGACCTGAAGAATAACAGAGAACTGAGATAATGCTATGTAGACCCTGCAGTGTCATCCAAGAACACGCTCCTGACGGAAAACAGACATGCCTGAAGCTTTGCCTGATACAGCTTGAACTAAAAGACTCAATGGATCAAGCACAACAGAATCTGAAAAAAGAACAAAGAGATGAACATTAAAACTGCAGACATCCGGAGCCTGCTGCACACAGACCTAGAAACACTAGTACCCCAAAAGATGAGTTCAAGAAGAGCTGGGTCAGCAATAGCCTGGGAGGAGATAAACTGGCACAGAAATGCCTGAAGAGGATTATGACTACATTCTCTTTACATACACACACATACCATAAAGCTAAATAGTGGAGAGGAAAAACAATGCTAAGCTAAAGGACAGAAAAAATTGTCATAAAATAATAGCAACACTATCACAGCTAAGTTCTGACTAGCACTTAAGAAAGAGTTCCTAACCAATACAGGAAGCCAGCACTGTAATAGCCTCTCATGAGCAACAATATGGACCAAACCAAAATTCCTTTAAAGATGGTGTTCAGTAAGATTATGAAAGAGATGGTACATGGTGGCTATAACAGGGACTAGACTCAGCAACAGCAGATGCCCTAAATTCTTTGTTTCTAAAATTAAAAAAAAAGAAAAGTCCTAAAGAAGTTACTCGCTTGGAGAAGGTTTTTCTGGACACATGAAAAAATATTCTAATAAAACTTCAAGAGTTCTGCAGCGTTGTTTACACAGGAAGAGATCAAGCACCTAAAAGTAACTTTTTAGAAACAGTAGGCTTGGCAAAACAGGTTTCCTTTTCAAATCTATAACCATTCAGAGCCTTGCTGGGCCCAACAGATTAAGCAAACTGTCCCCCAGGACAAGCAGCCTTGAGTGCCTGCTCAGGACTGCCCTTTCCATCTGCTCCATTTGACCTTCTAGATTACTTTGCTAGAAGATTTTATTCTGATTTGGAAGTAGTTGCGCACTGTATATGTAACAAGAGCGTAAACATCAGTTTTCTTCTCTTATTAAAAGGGGAATGTTTGCATTAGGAAAGTTAAAATCTCAGGATGCATATTCAAAATTCTTCTTAAGCCAAGGTACTTTTAGCAAGCCAACACTGAGACAGCCTCAATACAGAGTCCAGATATGAATGGTGGATGAGATGCACACCTCCTTCCCACTCCCCCTGAGCCTGAAGCTTCTACTGGTATGAATCACCTCCTTGTGCTTGCTAAAGCAACCAAGGAGGCACCAAGATGAATATGGCAATTCTGTATATATGCCAGCTATTAGACGACACAGAGCCTGAAGCAGCTTACAGCACAGGAGAAGAAAGAGATCACATCACCACTTTCTGAATCATCTCAGATTGGAAATGGACTGCAGAACATTTTTGCTCTCATTCATACTTGCAGCACAACAGTAACTTTTGGTTTCTCGACAAATAAAGTGATCAACATAAAGCAAATCAGGTCAAGCCTAATTGTTAACAGTAGTTAGCAACGCAGATGCCAACTAGCTTCCAATGGCAATTCATTATACACGATATATGCTGAAGTATAACACATTTTCCGTTATCTTTTCCTGATAGCAGAAGTGCTACCCCCTCATGGGCCTGGGTGGTGATCTAGACATTACTTCCACCTTAGCAACTGAAAGCAATTTTATTAGGACAGAAGTGCCTATCTTATCTATCAGAGAATATATGTCATTTAGGGCGGTGGCTGCTGCTTACCCTGTATTTGCAAAGTTCATAGTCCAATGAATTCAGTTATACAATAAGAATTTTGCAACTTCAATGCTATTTTACCCTGCGCAATTAAGAACAGGTCTATAGGTTTGGGGATTTGGCTGTACTATTTCCATTATTCTGCGATGTTATCAGAAATGCAATTTACAATTTCAAGACTTAACTCAAGCACTTCTGGCTCAAATGCAATCAGGTTTCTTTCTGAGCTAATGAACAGCTGGTTTAATTTACCACCTAGTCATTGCTAGATTTCTCGTTAACAATTACAATGAGTAAAATAAAAACACAAGCATATTCCCAAATAAGAAATACTGAAATAGTAAGACCACAGCCACTTTGAAATGGCCAGAACTTAATATAAGTGCAAGCAAGGTCTGTTCATAAAACCAAGCTAGTATAACTGGCTAAAAGGTTTATCTGACACATAAGTCCAGGAGACTCAAGTGTGCTAAAGGAGAAATTCTATGAGCTACTAATATCACATCTATAATCTAATTAAATAGTTTGTTCTGTCCAGCAAAGATGCCCTTCGCCATACCAGTTCTTTATAATATTGCCAGTAAAGTGACATCAGAAAGTATATCTGAATCTGTGCTGCTATGCCATATAATCAGAAAGCTGTTTCCTGGCAATTTAACATGAACATCAACCCCACATTCTAGTTAGGCAATAACAGCCTAGAATATGTGCATTTGTAATTAACACATCTATTTTTGGAGCTGATGTCACCTCTGACTTCTTCTGCAAGCCAAGACAACCTACAATTTAATTACAGGGAACAGCTACTTGTCATGTTTCTTCTCAGTCTCTTTTTAAAAGCCTGAACGGAACGAAACACTGCACAACCATATCTAAGATTTTAGCCTCAGATGCAAGTCATAGGATTTTGACACACTAGCTGTGAGGAAACCTACTGGATACAAATTTCTTCCCATTTATTTAGAAAAGTTACCCAACAGGAGTAGGGCAAGAGCTAAAATACTGCCTTAAACTTGGGTCAAAGCCTGAGATGCTGCTATCCCACACCAGTGATGGACCGTACCTAGCATTAACCTTCCCCGGGAAATTGACTATTGTACTGTATTGTATTGTAAATGCTACCTAATTAAAACCAGCTTGTATTTAAGATGTAATACCTTGCAGGTTTCATACAAGAAGTATGTAACTTGCCACAACTTTATGGCATAACTTATTCAGAATTGTTAACAGAGGGTCACTGCTTTATTTTCATCCCAGGGGAACAGAGAAAACTGTTACATCTTTCTATGCTACAAATATTTGATATTTCTGAACTGAGCATCTGACATTCATACACAGCAAAGAGCACACCAGTGCTGAGGCAGGGCAACATAGCATCTGAAGAACTATACATTCAGCCTTGATTCAACAAGCAGTGGTATCCATCAGCCCAAACAGAGAGCAATAGGATACTGTGCTTTTCCATTAATGTTAGTGGCAGTTTTCCTTGCTTAAATTTTTCTGTTCACAGATCTTCTCCAACACAACTCTCCAGCTCCTGGAAGTTAAGAGACTTCTGATGATGCCCAATATGAAAACCCATTCACAAAAATCAGGTCTCTGCCAGAGAACTTCCTTGCTTTGAGGCAGTGTCCTGACAGATATGCCAAGCAAACGACTGCATTGTGTAGGGACTACACTCTGAACCTTCTCCCTCAAAAAATATTTTTGTTATTATGATCATTACCATTTGTCACATTCTTCAGGGGCCAGCTGGCAGTCAGTGCCATCAGGTCTTCCTAAAGTTTGTCTCCTCTCTCATGCTATTAAGTGTATTTGTATCCTACTCTCATATGGATCAGAAGAGGATCAAGACCTGCCATAGAACCTCTATTTTTGAGTTCTCAGGCTTTTTGTACGATTCCACGTAAAGGAATCAATGATAATTTTAGGGCCATGGAAAACCATGGCCATGGAAAACCATGTCCTCCTAATGGGCAATACAGCAAAAAAATCACACACACAATCACACACACAATGGTTGAGGTTGGAAGGGATGTCTGGAGATCATCTAGTCCAACCCCCCTGCTCAAGCAGGGCCCTCTACAGCACGTTGCCCAGGATCACATCCAGGCGGGTTTTGAATATCTCCAGCGAAGGAGACTCCACTACCTCTCTGGGCAACCTGCTCCAGTGCTCTGTCACCCTCACAGTCAAGAAGTTTTTCCTCAGGTTCAGATGGAACTTCCTGGGGTTTCAGTTTCTGCCCGTTGCCTCTCGTCCTGTCGCTGGGCACCACGGAGAAGAGTCTGGCCCCATCCTCTCGACACCCTCCCTTCAGATACTTGTACACGTTGATGAGATCCCCTCTCAGTCTTCTCTTCTGCAGGCTCAACAGGCCCAGCTCTCTCAGCCTTTCTTCAGAGGAGAGAGGCTCCAGTCCCCTCATCATCTTTGTAGCCTTCCGCTGGACCTGCTCTCCAGTAGTGCCATGTCTCTCTTGTCCTGGGGAGCCCAGAAGTGGACACAGGACTCCAGGTGAGGCCTCCCCAGGGCTGAGGAGAGGGGCAGGATCACCTCCCTCCACCTGCTGGCAACGCTCTTCCTCATGCACCCCCGGATACCATTGGCCCTCCTGGCCACAAGGGCACATTGCTGGCTCATGCTTAACTTGTTGTCCACCAGCACTCCCAGGTCCTTCTCGGCAGAGCTGCTTTCCAGCAGGTCAGCCCCAGGCCTGTCCTGCTGCATGGGGTTATTCCTCCCCAGGGGCGGGACCCTGCACTTGCCTCTGTTGAACTTCAGGAGGTTCCTCTCCGCCCACCTCTCCAGCCTGCCCAGGCCCCTCTGAATGGCAGCACAGTCTTCTGGTGTGTCAGCCACTCCCCCCAGTTTCCTATCCTCAGCAAACTTGCTGAGGGTGCACTCTGTCCCTTCCTCCAGGTCATTGATGAATAAGTTGAACAAGACTGGACCCAGGACTGACCCCTGGGGGACACTGCTAGCTACAGGCCTCCAACTAGACTCTGTGCCACTGACCACAACCCTCTGAGCCCTGCCATCCAGCCGGTTCTCAAGCCACCTCACTGGCCACTCATCCAGCCCACGCTTCCTGAGTTTACCTACGAGGAGGTGACGGGAGACAGTGTCAAAAGCCTTGCTGAAGTCCGGGTAGACAACATCCACTGCTCTTGCCTTATCTATTCAGCCAGTCATTGCATCATAGACGGCTAGCAGGTTGGTCAAGCCTGATTTCCCTTTGGTGAATCCATGCTGACTACTCCGGATGCCCTTCTTGTCCTCCGCATGGCTTAGTGAGGACCTCCAGGAGGAGCTGTTCCATCACCTTTCCAGGGCTGGAGGTGAGGCTGACAGGCCTGTAGTTTCCTGGCTCCTCCTTCTTGCCCTTTTGGAAGACTGGGGTGACATTGGCTTTCTTCCAGTCCTCAGGCACCTCTCCTGTTCCCCACGACCTTTCCAAGATGATGGAGAGTGGCCTAGTGATAACATCCGCCAGCTCCCTCGGCACTCGGGGGTGCATCCCACCGGGGCCCATGGATTTGTGGATGCTAGGTTTGCCCAAAAGATCTCTAACCCGATCCTCCTCAACCAAGGGAGAGTCTTCCTTTCTCCAGGCTCTCTCTCTTGTCCCCAGGGTCTGGAATTCCCCAGGACTGGCCTTAGCAGTGAAGGCTGAAGCAAAGGCAGCATTCAGCAACTCTGCCTTCTCTAGCGCCTTCGTTACCAGGGCACCCGCCCCATTCAGCGGCGGGCCCACGTTTTCCCTAGTCTTCCTTTTGCTACTGATGTATTTGAAGCAGCCCTTCTTGTTGTCCTTGACATCCCTTGCCAAATGGGCCTTGGCCTTCCTTCTCGCTTTCCTGCACACTGTGAATAAATACCTCTGTTATACCTCTGTTTTCTACGCGATGGTTTTCTGTAGACTCAAGCAGAGCTGGTGTTATCACAGCAAATTTGCTCCAGATTTCCAACTAGTTCATCTCCCAATCAAGAGGATCTTCTACTCCTGTACAACTTCTGTGCTCTAGGGTACAGGACGTAGAGGATAGGAACGGACACTATATTGCTGTGCTCTAGAAATTCACACTTTAAACAATCCTCCAAAGATTCTTTGAATTTTACAGATGTCTCCTAGTCCCTGGCTGGAGAAGGCAAATCTTTAACACAGAGAGGTCATTCTGTCCTGCCCATGGGGAGAAAAGAGATGTGACATAACAGCACCCCCAAAATCGGAGATGGGAGAGGAAGTACTGACCTCTCCCTGTTGCGTTGTCCTTCTAAGTATAAAGTTTGGACACACACAGTTTCTGCAACACTATGTCAAGCACATGTCCATTTTTAAGACAATGTAAGATTCAGTGTTCACTGGCTAAGCTAAATATTAAGTTAGCAGAATAAGACTGAGAAAAGCATCCCTGGTACCAGCATATGCAACAGATGAACAGCCACAAACAGCATTCACGCTTCCTGCCAAATCAAGAGACTATCCTGAGAAGGCCAGAAATGGACCACTGGGCTTTTCTAACATACAGGTTAACAAATGCCTGCTCTCCTTCACATATCTAACACAAAAATCATTTCTTACTGCATGCCTTAAGCTAAAGGGACACAATTGAGCTGTGTGGGTTCCTCAGAGCTGGCACACAGAGGACCATGATGTGAATCATAACCTACACCTCAGTTACACACAGCAGATTTACACTTTGAGAAAAGACCTAGAATAGCTAAGGGGTCTCTTAAAGCCTCTCTCTCACTGCTCTCCCTCTTGCTCTTCCATAGCTAGTTTTGAAGGAAAAGAAAGAGCAATAAGCCTGGCCAACTGATGGGATAAACAGGCCTCATGAGAACTCCCAGAATTCACTACATTAAGCAATTAAAATTGAAAAAAAGAACCTTAGGTTACTCTAATAAGTAAAACAACACTCCGGTAAACCTTTTCTGCAGGCACAGAAAATGACAAAGATTTCCAGGACATGGCTGCTCCAGCTGCCAGTGGAAGCAAGACTTTGCTTGTGTGGAGATTCACCGAGAACTCAATTCAGCTGGGGACCACAGGACATTTATGCTTTTAGAGATCTTGTTCAAAGAAGGATCTACTCCACTGTCAACATCAAGTTTTCTTAAAGTGGAATGGTTGATGATAGGTGATAAACTTGAATTCAATTAAAATTTATTAAAATTAACTGGCTTCAAATTGAACTATTTCTGCTGTGGCACCTGCAACAACAAATTAATCAAAGATGACAAGGTCAGATATCCCATACCTAAGAGAAAGGTAAAATTCAAATAGTCACAGGGCTGTCAACATTTTCCCTAAATAATCACACATGGGTTTTTGCAATGCAGATGTCCTGTAAGAAGTACACAAGTGTATTGGGGGTGATTTCATAAGACACGTGCATAGCTGCAAAAGTGATCTCAGATTCAGAGATTCAGATTTAGAGTTCTCTCCCATTCCCTGAAAGCATTGAGAAAAAAAGAAAAAACTATTTATGTATAGTACACGTTAGGAAACACTAGAAAAATAAGTGATGATAGAAGGATCAGTACCACACTACAAGAAAGAAGTAAGTTGATGCGTGAATGTTTCATTAGTTGTCTGATGACACCTGCATCTACGAAGACTGACTCCATATGAGGGCAGAAAGGGGGAGAAATCAGACTTTCCAGCTTTACAAATGAACATAAAAATCACCCTAATTATTTCAAAGCTTCTACCAAAAATACCCAACTTAAAACTGTCCTGTGATTGACTGCAAGGAAAAGAGCATGAACTAGTCCAGTAACGTCTTCAGCATCACATAGCACAGAGGGAGACAATCTGTCTGTCACATCAATTTCCACAACTGTTACAGTGTCTCCATTTGACACTTCCTTTCAGCAAATGTCTGTAATACATTTTCTGTTCAAGCCACAGACTCTTCTAGAAGAGTTATGGCAGAGTTCTGCAAGGTAAACCAACATTTACTAGAAATTAAGTGAAACTAAAATCATTTCTAATAATACAGATATGAATCCCTTCTGAGAAGGGAAAAGGCTAATGCCTCCTGCCACTGTGCTATGGAATCCCCCTTTACTCTCACCTTCTAATGCTTTACTTACTTTAATGAGTCTTAACTAGCAAATAAAAAAAAATTAAGGCTGGGTTATCCAAGTTTCAGTTCTTGTATGAGTTTAAAATTCCTTAAAAAGAAGCACCAGTCTCGGATAAGGGATCCCCACCAACTTCCATTCTACCAAATCAACATTCAGCATGCATGATTTCCCCCTTAAAGACCTCCTGCCAACTTGCAAGAGTAAAACTGCAACCATAAAGCCCTGCTTCATTTCCTACAACATTCAGCTATGTCGCTCTTCAACCTGGTGCAGATACAAGCAGAAACATAGCTCAATCTGGATCAACAGCTTGACACTGGCTGGAACAAAGGCAGAGATGTCTCTAAACGTGCCACAAACTAAGACCTCATCTGGCCTTTCTACATCCCTTTGAGAATTAATTCCTAAGGGGGTTCAAATAAGGTAGCTACAGAAAGCCCCCAGTTAAGCCCCCAATCTGGACTTCCAGAAGTCCAGACAGCACAAGGAAACTGCTACCCAACTACAGATGCAGCTAGACAGGCTTACACCATTCCTTCTTCTGCAGCAAAGTGACTGATGTCTTGGCACGCCTCACTGCTCTATTCAGTGTACATACTATTTACCATGCACAGAGGGAGCTACAGAACAAATTGTATCAGAAACAGCCATTACTTCTAATAGTCATGAGCTGTTTTTCCTGTAAATTTCAATCACTATTAATCATAGTGATATCAATCACTCTCTCCCCTGCAGTTGAGAAAAGTCAGTGCAATTAAGGGAGCAGAGTAACATACCTGGAACACCATTGGGCAATTAATACTAGTTGGCCTAGCATTTCTCTAAACTATTTTAAAATATTACCAGAAGTTTAAAGATTATGTCTCTCTCTTACTTCAGGAAAGCCATTAATTTATCTCTTTAAAAGTATATATAAACAAATCAAATCATACAGGTCTAATAAAAGAGCCTGTGCTGTAAAGTTCATTGTAGGACATTTTTTCAGGCCACAGGTAGTCACTGAAGCTTTCTCTACACGCTCTCTAAGTGTTAAGCACTCCTAAAATGCTGAAAAGAGAACATCATCAGCGTTCCAGTATCAGATTCACCTGTTGTGTCTAGAGATATCAAACACCTCCGTCCGCCTACCCGCTATTCCTTATTTATACAGACAAGGATCACAATACAGACAAGGATCACAGTGTCACAACAGAAACGTATGCTGTTGCTTGCTTGCAATGACCTCCACATCCTTTTCCGAGTTAGTGCTATACCACACGCAAGCTGGAGGTAGCAGACAGCTTGTTTATTAATTTACATTAATAGCATTTGGCACAGTGCATGATTGGGCCAAGCTCACAAAGTAATACAAAATGCTCTGCTTAAGAACTCTCCTCTCAGCATTAAATAATCTGATAATTCTGCAACTTAAGCAACAATTATATATTTATAGATAATTCATGAAAACACTGAATATTAAGAGGCTTCCTGATAACCCCAAGGGAAGCATCACACACTTCACTTGCCAGATTACGTGGCAATTAAGCAGTAATCATTCTCTTAAATTGAAAAGACCAGAAACAGCTCATAGCAGCAGGAAAAAGTTGGGACAGATTCTTCTCCTGCCTCCCCACCTCCGCAGCCACCACCTCCAGCACTCAGACCATTCGCTAAGCCTTTTCAGCACATTGGGCAACTGAAAACTAACTCATTAAATTCCCTAGATAGTTCTCTGTTAACTTAGCCTGCTGGAAGGGCTTAGTACAGGTTCAGGTGAGCAAGGCAATAGGGGCAAGACAGGACCATAGCAGCCAGATCAGTTTAGGTCACAGGGAGCCACAGTCTCGGGATATTGCTGTTCATTACAGCCAAGATGATCTTACCACTGATGAAAGCACTGGGCCCTTTCAACCACAGAAAGATGGGGAAAAAAACCTAGTCAAACAAAACAAGTAAGTTTATCCTGGCTTAGCTGGCTAAATCAGCTCAGCCACGGGTGAGGTGAAGAAAGATGCAAGGAAGGAAATGACATCGCCTATCTGGGAGCAGAGACAGAAGAAAAGCTCTTAAAATTAAAAGAAAGACAGCATAACATGCAACTCTTTTGCCCAATTTATCAATAGCATTTCAGAGGTAGCACTCCAGTAATTCTGCTCACCCATGACGCATAGCTGTTACTGGGCCAAATTTCTCACCAGTGCTCTAACCTCCATGCTCTCTCTGACGATACACCATTGCACCATCCACTGTCGCATCCACCAGACACGCAACAGAATATGACGCACCATGACAAAATCTATTCTCCAAGATCTTGATCACAACATTGCTTTGGCCAAGGCAGAAGATTTCAGCCTGAAGCAGAGAGTAATGAAACATCTGACTTTCACAAGCTGACGGCTGGCAAAGCAGGACCGAGCTCATAGCAGAGAGCAGCAATCTTAGCTGCAAGTCGCAGCACTTTAAGATTGGACTTAAAAAAGAGGATATGTAAGATGTCAGAAAATGTAATTTGACAGATAAGATTGTTCCTTTCAAATTTTAAAGTTTTTTAGACCACTTGCTGATTTTATCTCAACAATCAGCAATAAGGGATATATACGTGTGTGTGCGTGTGTGTGTGTATAGTATACATATATATGTAGAGGATAAAACCACTGCACAATCCTTAAAGGTATGTTTTAACACAACACTGCCTGGACTGGCACCACAGCAGAATTATAAACTGCTATCTTCTCTCTTCTGCTAGTCTTTAAAAGGATGTCGTTTAGCTGGTGCTCACAGGGCAGAGGGTCACCAGGGGCTCGTGGTGCTCCCCAGCCTCTACATACCAGCTCTACGCCACCGAAGGGTCACCCAGGCTGCGCGGCACCCCAGGGGCCCCTAAAACCCTGCCCCACACCTCACAGGGAGGGGGAGCACCAGGGCTTCAAGGTGCTCCTCAGGACACCCTACAACCCTGCCCCACAACACCGAGGGGCTCCTCGGCCCCGTGGCACCCCGAGCGGACCCTTCAACCGTCTCACGCCTCAGGCCACCCCGAGCAGACCCCAGAACATCACTGAGAGGCCACCTCGGCCTCACGACACCCCCAGGGCACGCCGCAACCCTGCCCCACACCCCCAGCGCAGGGGGCTGCCGGCACGAGCAGCCACCGGACCGCCAGGCAGAGCTGGTAACGCCAGCGCCCAGCGCGGAGGAGGCGGAGGGGACGAGCGGGCCGGGCCGCGAGGAACCGAGGCGGTGGAGAGAGAGAGGAAGAGAGAGAGGGAAGAAGCGGCGCGAAACGACCCTCTTCCCCACCGCCCGCCACTTACCCGCCCCGCCATCTTGCCGCTGCGCCCAGCCCGCAGCGCCGCGCCGCCTCTCCGCCGCAGCGCTGGGCCCGCCCCGCGGCCGCCAGGGGGCGGCGCAGCGCAGGCGCCGCTGCAGCGCCCGCGGCGGCGGCGGCGGCGGCGGCTCGCAGAGCCTCGGCCCCCGGCAGGCAGAAGCCCGCCGGGTTCAGCCGGGACCGGCGTCTCAGTGCGGCCTAGGGCGGCTTCCACTCGGTGGAGGCGATCCAGGCGATGCACGAAGCCGGGCTGGCAGCTCGTGAAAATGCCTTCTTCCCTAGTGGTCCAAACTGTCGGCTTGTTTTAGCACAGTTTCTCCAGAAGATTAGAAAATACTGCATGCAAAAGTGCTGTGTGTAATGGCTGCAAGATGGAAGGCTAGGTATGAAGCTGCTAAAGAAACTCAAACCAAAAGGTGATTTATAATAAGCGCTGGGAGGGCAGAGATAGTTGTGAAACCAGAGAAAGGGAGGGAAAAGGAAAGGTCTAAAGCGTGGCTGAGGGGTAGCATGCAACAGTGGCTGGAGATGGGGATAAATATAGAGCAACCGTCCTTGCCAGGAGGCTGACCTTAACCTCTGATCTGGGAGATGTTAGCTGCCAACACGATGGGAACGTGCTGCCCACCGTCTGCCACCAAAGTGTGCGCTGCTTCCGTTTACATCCTTGTTTCCTCAAAAAAAAAGGGGGAGGGGGGAGGGAGGAGAAGATTTCAACACCTGTCTCATAGGAATTGAGGTGATTTCAACACCTGTCTCATAGGCAAAACACAACAAATTTAACAAAGACAATCCTCGCAGATGGCCAGTCAGTAATGGTGCTCTCAGTCCCAGGCAACATAATATTCTTTGAAAAAATCAACCCATTTCACCTTTGTGTGAAGGGGGCCAGACCACCTATTGAGAAGATTTTCAGTTGCAGATCTGCCTGACTTTGTTCGCATCTCAGATACCAGGAAACTGGTGTGCATTACTAGCTCCCTGCCTTACCGGTAAATACGTTTTGTCCATTCAAACAGCTTTTCCTGGTGAGAAAGGTAAACTCGGTACAAAACACAGTGCTGGTTAAGCCTGAAGAAGTGATTTTTTTGACAGCACATTGTTTGCTTTCAGGGAGTACTTTGAAAAAATGCGAGTCCTGGTCTTGGAGCGTTATTTGGACAGCCTTCCTTAGAAAACTTGAGCGCTGTTTAAGCCTACAGAATCCATTTTCCCCATTTCTTTCTTCACATCAGCCCCATTTTGTCCAAGAAATCTTTAATGCTCCCCTGAAAATCACACACAGCCTATGGCACTGCCTTGTGCCCTTTTTGCACAGCCCTGAACTGCAGGAAGAACAACTCAGTTTAGACTCAAATATAAATGAGGAAGAGGTGAAAGGTTTCAAGATCTTCCTTCTCACTCCCCATGCCTCTCCAGGTCTCTCAATTTATTACCTTTTAAGCATCTCAATCTGAGGACTATCTTACTGACAGGCAGAGTAACACCAAAATTACATTTGAGGAGCATGATTTCCCACAGGGAGAGAAATTTAGAGGGAGCTCTGCTGTATAACAAACATCAATAACCAGCCCATTATATCCAGACATGCATCCAGCTCCCACCAGGGCTGCAGAGAAGCCAGACAGGCCCTTTCTGAGCGCCTCAGCCCAGAGCGAGCCACAACTGTAGGACCAAGATAAGCACTGCGTAGAGGCAGCTCAGAGCTGGGGGCTCCCAGCAGGGAGCCCCGGGAAAGACACCGCCTTCCAGGGCGGCCCCGAGCCGCTGCCTCAGCGCAGACCCAACCGCCTCAGCGCGGCGCGCGGCCCCACCTCACCCTCTCTCCTGCCTCGGCCCCGCCCTGCAGCACCGCCGGGATGGGCCGGTCAGTCGGAGACGCACAGCCATTGGCGGCCGCTTCCGGATACCGCCCGCCCATTGGCCGAGGGGCGGGGCGCTCTGCTTCGGGGCCATGCTGGCAGTGAGGGGGAGGGGCTCTGCTTTGTACGTCAGCGGGCGCGTTGCTGGAAGCGCTGCCGGGATTGGCCGGGAGGTTCCCTCCGGGGCGGGGGGCGGTGAGGAGCCCCAGAGCCTATCCCGGGGCGGCGGAGGGCGCTGTGGGCCGGGCGGGGCGGGGCGGGGCTGCAGCGTCGGGCGTGACCGGGGTGAGAGGGAGGCCGTAAAACGGCTGCAGCGGAGCACCCGGGACCGTTGACAGCATGCGTGAGCAGGGCCTTGACCCGGCCGGGTGGTCGGGTTGGGTGCCGCAGACTGGGTACAGCACCAGTGGGTGCTGCGTGGGGACGGCAGGGGCCAAGCTTTGCCCCCCAAGAGAAGGGGCAGCTGGCAGGCCGGTGTCCCCCTTGGGCGATGGCGCTGGTGGGCAGCTTGCCTGGCCTAGCCCCGTGGCTTAGTGGGGATGGGCCTGCTCTGCCTGCAGCAGGGCTGGCCCCAGCACTGGGACAGGTCAGGCAGGGCTGTGGTGGCCACGTCTTGAGAGCCACCAATGTTGGAGACCCCTTTCCTTTCTGCCCTCCTGGGCAAGGAGTTTTGAACAGCTTTCAGTCAGCAGTTTTACAGTCCTTTGTGGAATAGAAGGGACTTCAGGTCTGACAAGCTGATCATAAAAGGAAGTGCAGCATATGGAAACTGTTAAGTTCTTTAAATGGGGCACTGTGGCATCCTCCAATAGTACATGCAATAGCTTACCTTTTTTCTGAAGTGGCTTTCCGTTCCAGTAGCATCTGGCTTATACTAATGGCATCTTGTTGGCATGCTTTGGTTTGTGCTACAAATTACAACTTTGTGCAAATCTGAAAGCCAGCTAATGGGAACTTAAGAGTTGCTATTCATTCTTTTAGATCTCTCCACACTTGTCAAAGCCAGGTATTGACTTCATTCTTTGGTAGGGCTTGCAGCTTCCAGTGAGACCTTAGCTTGTGATGTGGCTGTTGCCTACCCACACAGTTCTTTTACAGGGAGCTGGCACAGTGCCCTTTTGAGCACTGAATCTTTGCAGACAGTCTTCTAGATATGGATCTGTACATGGGACCCACTCCTGGGATTTGGCTGAAATAGTCTTTCACTCTAAGAACAACAGCTCATATTGGATAAACTGTCTCATACTGAGAGATGAAAATAGCTTGTTTACAGAGCTGCATCCCCCTGTGCAATGTTCTGTGGGAGAATGAAATTCCAATTATGGTCTTCTGTCTTGACTTTGCTTTGAAGGAGGAAGATGGCAAATTATTGGACTGCAAAGCAAGATTCCACACTGTCTCCAAAGCTGACCTCAACGGGCTGGAAATCAATTCTGCGAGCAAACTTTAGTGCATTAGCAACCTGTTACTTCAACTTCCTGTGCTGGGCTTTGACATCATAAAATATAGATTTTAGTAGCCAGTTAGCTGCTTTGAACAGGTAGTAGTGTTAGTTGTAATATAGTGGGGAACGCAAAGTTCATTGAAAACCCGGGTCCCTTCAGGGGGGAATGGCGAGCTGGTACTGCTGTAGCAGTATACTGTATAGATTGAAACTAGGAATCTCTGATGGGTATGGGTTAGCATGGCTGTAACTTGCTGTTTATTGTCAGTGGAAATCAACTCTGACGAGTTAGTTGCCTTACAAGGAGCATCAGGACTATGAGATCAATACAAGCAGCAACTAGAAGCATTTTTGCAGTTGCTCACCCTTTAACACAGTGGTCCAAGGTGGCTGCAAGGTGTTAGTATCTCAAGCCAGATATGTACCTCAGTGGAAAGTGGCAATGAATATAGTACTAGGTGGGTAAAGAAATCAGGGCAATACCTAAATCTGTTCTCAACAGGTCTAACCAGTGTAAGAACTCAGATTCCCCAGTGAAACAAGTGTTCTTACTTCTCAAACAATAGCTGAGCAGAGATTCTCAATCTATGTCTCTTCCTCAGCAGAAAGCACTGCAACAGGGAACATCTTTGAGAAGCAGTTAAACACTGCAAATAACCCATCAACTTACCAGCAAGAACTGCCCAGCAGCGGGGTTTTGCTTTCTGGCCTCTCCTAGGCTTGAAACAGGTTATGACACTGAAATGTAAATACCAGATTTAGCTGAAAGAGTGTGTTCCTCTGCAGTTGGCAATAGGCTGCCTGGCCTGGAGGGCCCTCCATAAAGGGATTGGGTACCATGCTGCTGCTCGACCTCCAGTCCTAGCTAAACAGTATTTTCTCACCACTTTGAGCTTCCTAAATCTCTGTACCAGTTGGCCTTGAGCTAATGCAGCATTTCCTTAAAGAGTCTCCCATAGGAAGTAAACACAGGAAATATAACCTCTATAATCTTTAGGGAAATAGTGAGTCCTACTATGGACTATTCAACATCTCATAGCCTACCTGTAATGATACAATGTAACCTTACAATCCTTAAGCCCCTAGGTAAATCCAGGCTCTTGGCCGGACTTCAGCTTGCAGCAGCTCTTCCTACCTAAACTGAACATCTTTATGGGTTCCTGATAAATGATTCTTCTCCAGTGTGTGCAGTTCATATATTAAAGCTGTTGCACCAACTTGATGGGGAATTTGAAGTCTCAAAGATGCAAAATACCAACTAAATACTGTGAAATCTGGCTGCTGGCAGAGAGACCCTGTTGAATCCCTATTCAGCCCATATGCAGCCAGGAAGGAATCTACCAGGGCAGCCTTTGGGGTCCAACTCTTGGTATCAGGCCTGGTGTTACTGAGGTACCCTCCAGCTCCTGCAAGAGAGCTCCTCCAACTTCTGAACTACACCTAAGCTAGACCCTGGGTCTCCTTTAACGTCCCTTCAGAGAGTAGTGCATCTAATGTTTCAAACAAACGTCAAATACTACAGATTTCACCCTCCCCTTGGGCAGAGGCAAAAATGGCTGTTAACAGCCATTCAGCAAGACTTCAATTATCTCCTGATATTACAAGCTACCTGGTAACTAGATAACACATTGCTCTAGTAACACGTTGTCCCAGGGTTCTTAAAACAAGGGCTCTTCTGGTACTGGCCCCACGGCTCACTGAGTCTCTCACCCATGCGCTGTGATAAGCAAATGCAAAAGCTGACAACAAAAGGTGTATTGCATAAATTCAACTGCCTTGGAAGTGTTGGCTGCTCCAGGCAGGGACTGCTCCTCTGGATGCAATGGGAGATGGAGACTAAGCACAATGGATAAATTCATGGACAGCTAGATCTGGGCATAGGACCAGTGAAACAAGTCCATGGGGCTAGATAGGAGAGGGATGGAGGGATAGAGAGGCAGAAGAGGAAATGGATGGAGGGTGGAGGTGGGTATGGATGGAGACACAGAGAATAGTAGAGAGGGAGGGAGGAATGGAGAAGAGGGTAGATGGATATATGGGTGGAGAGAGGATGGGATGGAAGAAAGGTCTGATGGAAGGATGAAGGAAGGGATAGAGGAATGAATGAATGGAAGATGGAGGTGGGGTTAGATAGAGAAGTGGAGGGAAGAGTAGAGGGAAGGACAGCGTGAGGAAGGGGAGTAGAAGGAGGAGTAGATGGAAGGGTTAAAGTGAGAAGGGAAGGAGGGAGGGAGAGATGGATAGGAGGCATGAATGGATGGACAGAGTGGTAGGGATTACACCTGGATAGGAGGCAGGAATTTTTAGTGCCATTCTTGCTAATGTGTTTGCCAGCAGGTTGGGGACGGTGCCAGGAGCCCTTCTGAGTTGAGTGCCAGCCTGGCTCCCCTCCAGCAGGGCTTCCAGTACCTCCAAATTCTGGCTGGGCTTTTGCCTCTGTAGTCCTGTGGCAAGCAGGAAGGATCCCACTCAGCTTGCGGACAAGGATGGCTCTGGTCTCTGTGCAGACGCTCTAGTCGGGGGAGGAGGCCCAAGTCCTGGCAAGGGCCTGGGTTGGAGGGAGAAAGGCTAGAGCTGGGGGGAGGATGGCTGCCTGAGCTTCGAGGCAGGGTATTGGGAGCAAGGGGCTAAGTGAGAAGACAGTGAGGTGAGGTGGCCATGCTGAAGGATTAGGAGAGCTCTTCAAATCTAGCCTCAGGTGCGAAAGAAGAGGAGCATGTCTCTCCTCTGGGCCTGAGTTCCCCCATTTTTCTTTGCCTCCCAGCCTTTTTAAAGAGCAAAAGCAAAAGCAAAGCTTCCCAAATCAAACACTAACATCCCCTCAGTTCCTCTTCAGATCCAGGACCAATCAGGACCCCAGCCCATCCCCTACCTGGTCCTGAACTCCAGCCCCATCCTGTCTCCCAGGTTAGTAGGATGACAGCTCAAGGAGCTTTGGACAGGTGGCTGAACCTGCAATGGACAGGGTAGAAGGGAAGCAGGTCAGAGCCTTCACCAGGGCACATTCTAGACTTGTGGCTGCTCTTCCTCACGGCCAGCCCTTCTCTGGGGCAGGGAGCAAGGGCTGAAGCTCAGGGACAGTGAATGCTGTGGAGCTGGGACCTTCGCTGCTAATCCTTTCAGTCCCCTCTGTGTGCTTGTGATCTCCTTGCCGAGTGAAACCTCTCACTTCTGGCAGAGACACAACTTTTATATCCTGTATCCCAGGACAGGGAGGATGGTCCCAATTCCTGGATGGGCTCAGGAAGGCGTCGGGAAGGTCAGGCCCACAGCACAGTGCTTTGCAGCTGCCTCTGGCAGGTGGTGACAAGCTCATCGCACTAACCTCATTGTGAACCAGCATGGTGCTTCCTGATAGTATGCTAAAGGGAATAAGAAAACTGGAGGATAGCTGGCATCAGGAAATGAAGGCGATGTATCAAAACAAAAGAATTTACAATTCATCAATAATTTCTGCTTCTATCTAAAGGACTCTCATCCTGAAGTCACCTGTGTACCAAGTTTATATGTCCAAATAGAGATCGAAGCAAAAAAAAAAAAAAAAAGTCCTCAGATTCCATAAAAAAGCTTGAAAAGTAAAAATGAAGTGAGTATTGTTCGATTTCTGGCTTTCAGGTGTTTCTTAGTCAATTCTAATGAAAGCGAAGGTACTCATATACTCCAGTATACAGTTCAGCACATTATGTAGAACAGCAAAAATGATAAGACTTATAATGAAACAAAAGCTGGCAACATTGTGACCCTGCTGTTTGACCCCTGCTCCTTCTGTCTCTCTTCCATTGGTTTTCCTAAGACCTTTTTCAATCCTAGTTCTTTTTTCACCCTAGCTCTTTTTAACCCTGCAACACCCAGCTCCAGGGTGTCTTTGGCCATTGACTCCCTAGCGAGGGGCTCAGCGTATCGCAGGGAGCCAGCCACGGAGCAACACTGGGGCCAGGGGCTGCTGTTGTCAGGGGCAGATAACGGAGGCTTCCTCTTTCTTCCATTAGCAACACATGGATGGTGGAGTCAAGGGGGCAGTCTGGCCCTTGGCAGGGCTCCTCCGGGGATGGAGAGACTGGCTGGGGGGCAGTGTGCCTGCAGTGCCCGGCAGCGGCAGCAGCCGAGGGTGGGCTCGCTGCCCAGGCCTGAGGGGAGGCAGTGCCTCAGGCTGCCTCACGGGCTGTCCAGACCCGCAGGGCTGGGCCTGCTCCCGTCTCGCTCCAAGGCGGCCGGCCCGCCGGCCAGCCGGGGCCAGCCCCCACCGCCCGTCGCGACACCGCCCGGCCCCGGCCCGGGCCCAGGCCCAGGCCCAGGCCCAACGGCCGCGGGGGTTGGGCAGAGGCGCAGAGGCGCGAGGCCGCGTTAACGGCCTCAGCTCTGTCTCCAGGTGAGCGACGCCTCCGCGGCTCCCCATTGGCGGGCCGGCAGCCAATAAGGCTCCCGATGCCGCATCGCCTCGTGGTTGAGCGGGAGGGTCACGCAGCGATAGAGGGGAGGGGGCGCGAGGGGGCAGAGCGGCTTCTCATTGGTAAGATGGCTCGAGGCGTTGGCCAATCCTCTTGAGCGGGCGAGGGGGCGGGCTCGGCAGTTGGCCCGCCCGCGCCGCGGCGCGAGGCTAACGGCCGCCGGCGCCTCAGGCCGCCTGGCCCTGCGAGGCGTGTGGGGGCGGCTGGGCTCGCTGTCGCTGGCAGCTGTCGCAGCCTCTGTCCGGCGGGGCTGCCCATGGAGGTGAGGGGTGGGGCAGCGCCATGGCTTGGGGACAAGGCTGGGGAGACCGCGGCAGTGCTGGGCTGTATTGCGCAGCTGCTCATGTCGGAAGCCCAACGGGCGACGAGCTATCCGGGGGCCAGAGCGGGGCAGAGGGTTGGCGAGGCTTCACACGTTCCTGCCCCTGCCTGAGCGTGTGGCTCCTGCCTCACGCTTAGTGCTTCTCTTGGTGCCTTCTTAAAAGTCGGTATTTGAAAGCTAGGCTGCTGGTGCCTTCCTCAGAGGGCGCATGGGGCTGTCTCCATCTGGGCCTGACTTGTGGCACGAGGTGCTGTGAGGCAGATTTCTTAGGCTTAGGAGGACTTTTAAAGTGTTGAGGAAAACGTCCTGTAAAATTTTCATTTTGGTAAAATGAGTATGTATGGTGGGGTGGGTCACAAATTCACTGTGTGTCCACATTTCCTCACTCTTTGAGGTCATGAACTATACAAGTGGGTAGTAAACGCTGGGTGTCCTTACTGAGAAAGGATGTTCATAAGGAGAAAATATGGCATAAGTAGGATGTGTGTGTCCATATGTCTAAAAAAAGTGTATATGAAGAAACCTGTGTGTTAAAATATGTCAGTATAACTGTTGTGTAAACCAGAAGGAAGATCAATCTGTAGACTGCAAACATTAGATGTAGAGTCTGTTTACATCCTACCATAGTTACAGAAGAACATCTTTTTAGAGAGGAGTACTTAAAAAACATGCATGTGCTCCCTACTACTACTGTTTCATAAGTCACTAATACAAGACAAAAATGAGAGCGAGCAGTGCAGACTGTATGGCTTATAACTTGTCAGCCTATAGGAGTTCTTTTATTTTGGAATTCTAATGTTTTGAAATTTTAGCTTTTCTTAAATTTAATAACCATTTCAAATGAGGTGCAGCAGTAATGTTTTAAACATTAAAAATAACTACTGTTTTCTAATTTTTTTTAGCTAGTCAGCTAAAAATAGCTGACAGTCAGTTAGCAATTTTATTTTAATTTTCAATTTTTGTGTGCATTGATCTTCTGAAAAAGGGGAGAAAGAGAAGCCCTTTTTGTTTTGTTTTCATCCCCTTTTCCCATTGGCCACCTGTTCCTGAAGGCTTCCGGGTTGGTTGGTTGGGGGAAGGGGAGTTCTTATGTGAAAGTAGTTCCTCCCATAGTTATAGAATGGGCCAGACTTCCATAGTAGCTCCCATTGTGTATATTATGGTAAAACTACAGCTCCTGAAATCTGAAAGTGTTTGTGCATCTCTGCATTCATGTAATACGAGATATGTAATAAGAACAGTGATAAAAGGATTGTTATCAAGAGCTGTCTTGTGATACCTGGATGGCCAAGTGACGACTCTGCTGTTGTTGGTGAAAGGGTTAACGTTTGTGCCCACTTAGGTAATCTGGTATTCGTCTGTTGTGTTTCGGATGTTCCAAAACTCTGATAGCTAGCATAATGCAGCAAATGCAGATTTCCTCTTACTCTGTATCTCCTCTGTCTTTAAACACCTCATGAATGCCTTTTGTTCTGTTGGATTAATTCTTTAGCTAAGACTAAAAATGAAAGTGTTCTAATGTCAATGTGTAGAACTAATTCCCTGAAAATTCAGATGAGCAGAATCGGCAGGTAGACTTAAGAGTTAAAGAAGTTAATGTTGCTATAAAATCTGAAATTCTCAGGTCTATGTATAATTACTTCTACCTGTTTTTCTCTTTTCCTTGTCTTACATAGCCTAAAGTTGCATTCAGAGGTGGCAGTCGCTGCTGGAGTAGCACAGAAACCGGCGGGAAGCTGACTGATGTGTTCAGTAGTGTAATGACAGGCTCTGGCTCATTATATGATTGCTACAAATCACAGGTTTAGTTGATTATAAATGAAATTTTTATATATTCTTAAGAGTTTGGGTTGTTTTTAAACACAACAATCAAAAATACTTCTAATACAGTTGCTTTTACTGGAGATATAAATAGCTATGTTTGATTTATTTGTAATAAATATCTATATATCTAAGGTAATCATCACAAAGGACAGGTTTTGATTTTTTTTGTTTGTTTTTTAGTACAGTCACAATAAAGGTTGTTCATCTATTGTATATTTCATCTTCTGTCTCAAAAATAATTGAAAGAGGAAAGGGCAATAGATCAGTTCAGATTGAACTTTTCATATTTTTATGAGGAAGAGTGACAGAAGACAGAGGTGTTTGTGTAGAAAGCTGACAAATGGGTAAGAGATAGCATTAACCAGCATGAGAGAATGTGTAGAGCAAAAAAGAGCGTGGGAGGAGAAATCAAGACTTCAGTTTCAGTTGTGTTTAGCTGAGAGTGAGCCATACAAGACTTACATTGGCATGTTAAAATGTAGGACTAGTTAGGGCCAACATGGGGAAATAGCTTGAGAGAAAACAGACCTGTAGCTGAAAGGTGGTAGTTGAAATTATTTGTACTGGGCTCACCTACAGAGAGTAAAACAAAGAATGTAGTAGAGGTGACTGTGTGAGGAGTGCAAATGATTAAGAGTCGGGGGGGGGGGAAGAATCTTAACAGCAAAATCAAAAGGTTGTGACTTTAACAGTCAAATAAAAAAATAAGGATGAACAGAGGGGATTAGAATCTGGTTAGAGGGAATTGTAATGGAAGTTGTGTTTTTTAGAAAAGATTCAGAGACAATATGAACTGTTATACAACTTTAAAGATGAGGGAATGTGGTGATTAGATAGTATTTTGCTGTGTTCTTGCTTCTTCTGCTAGCCAAAACGTTCCTAGAAAAAGGGGTGGAGTAAATGACTGTGTTCAGGAAAACTGAGAAGCTGGTGAGAAGAAGCTTAGGTATTGAGCAAATATTTCTGTGGCATACCACAAATTCCAAATCCAAACATTCTGTTCATAGAAACCAGCCTACCATAAATTCAGAATCCAAACATTCTGCTCATAGAAACTAGCCTGCCAAGCAGGAGTCTTCTCAGTCTGACCACTAGAAAAAGTCAAGAGTTAAGTACATTAGGTCTCTCCATTTTGGCGTTCATTGCCATAAACTTTCACTGAGGTGAAAGATTCAAATTCATAAAAACCCTTCCCCAGTACCTTCAAGACCCATTACTTACCCTGTGGGAGACTTGTGACTTCATTCCTCTGCATTCAGTCTAGTAGCTAGGCTTCTTTTTGCTCACAGAAGTATTTTATGGACGTGGAAAACTGAGATGTGAAGTAGAGAGACTTGTCCATAGTCAAGCAGAAGGCCATATGGAACTGAGAGTAAAACCTGTTATTCTGTGTCACTTCCTGTAGCTGCTAGACTATTTTGCCCCATAGAGGGGCATATGTTGTGGACGTTTGGTCTTAACTTTAACCCTATGAATGCTTTCCAAGCACTATTAACTTTTTTCATTTACGAAGAGCTAACAAAACATATCTAATTTAAACCGAACAAGCATTTGCTTCTTTTGTACTTAAAAAACTGAGTAGAAAGAAGACCCCTCCTCTAGAAATGAATTGGCTGAAAGTTGGCTTTAGTAACTTAAATAATCTGTAATGGTTTGGAAAAAAAAGTCTCCTGACTCCTATTAATAATCATCTGCTACAAAATGGTGCAGAGGTTTTAGGCTGACGTGGACTGAAATTTATACTTCTATGCATATTTATGCTGAGCAGTAGTCAATAGCAGAAGTTACCTGTGTAGTTTCCTATCAAAAAGTATGTGGGTGGTTTGCTTCTTAGAGTCTAGTTACTCCCAAGGATGATCTCAGTTACAAGCTTGTATAATAAAATGACAATTTGATGTGCTAAATGCTAATATCGATAATTTTATTATATCTAAAATGTAGAATGAAGATAGTATAGACCTACCTCAGACCTACAATTCTCCCCTTACAACATCAGAATATTCTGCACCCGTGGACTCTTCCCTTTTATACGCACCATGGTCTATATATGGAGATGATACTAAGCAGGCTGCTGGTTCCCAGATTAATGTAAAGTCCAGGTACTCATTTTTGACAGAGAAAGAGCTTTTATGTTGAAGGAATGGGTAGATTTTTGTTTGTTTGAGTTAAGTTTAACTTATTAAATATTTTAAATTAATTGTTTTCAGGATTCAGCCTGAAAGGAATGATTATGGTAGTGAAACGGATTTATATGGACTTGTGTCTAACATCTTGGAAGAACAAGATAAATCGCAGCCATATTTTGCTGAGGGGTGAGTATGTTGTCCGCAGGCTCCACTGGCATTCTCTTTTCCTGAATACTACTTCCCTCGCTTTCATGTGATACATGGAAGCTTTTTGTCCAAGTATTCAAATTACTTGGTAGCTTTTTCACTTGCTGGTATTTACAGAACTTTCTTACAAAAAGGTTTTATAAACAGTTTTCATTGAATACATCATTTCTAAATCGTCTTGTTAAATAAATCTCATTGAATATATGCCTGGGGCTAATTTTTTAGATCAGGATTGACTTCAGACTTTGGGTTTCTTTCTTGATTCATTTAAGTTCTCAGAAAGAAACACAAAACAGGATATCACACTCCTTTGCTGCTTTCTGAACTGGCAGGAGGGAAGAATTCCATGGAGAATGAATATATCCTGATGTTAGCGCTACCAAAGCAATATGTACCTGTATAAGAGTCAAACATGCCTATATTTTAGGGCCAGAAGAAACCATTTAATGGCTGTAATAACTTGACACAGAAGGATTAATATCCAGAGCTTCCAAGATACTTCGATAGCTCACTCTGTCTTGACCAAATAATTCTTGTGATTTCTGTATGTACCCTGAAGTTGTGTGGCTCAAGTGAAAGCAGAGAGTCAGCCTTGATTGAAAGATCACTTACTAGTAATTCCTTTGTTTCAGTCAGTTAAGGTTGGATTTCTCTTTTCAGTACTGCTAAATGTGACTGTCATTACAATGAGTTCCAGGTATAATTCCACTATTTATTTTAGACTATTTACTGCTTTCCTTGACCAATGGTGAGGATTCTGTGTTAATCCATAGTAACTAGCATACGAGTGTGCTAGTAAATTTGAACAGATGACAGTAGTAGTTAGAGGTTTGGATATCAAAAGAAATGATTGGGGGAGAACAGGGTTCTTAAACCTCTTTCTGCGTTTTTCTGGAAACGGAGGAGGAACAGCACAAGATAGATAGAATTCTAACCGTGTGTTTTCTTTTTTTTCCCCTTCCCCCCTCCCCCCAGGAGTTGCTCTTCCAACTTAAAGTCAGTATGGCCTGTGAACACAACCAGAATTCCAGACCATCATGACCTGTTGTCAGAAACTAAAAGACCAGTTGTAACAGCTGTCTCGCAACAGGTTTTTTATCCTGGTGAATCCACATCTGCTGAAAAACAGTACTTACAGAGTAGTAATCTTGCATCCCAACAGAAAGTAGAAGAATGTTATCATGGGTTAACTGGCACAGACTTTGAAGAGCAGTGGTTATACCCTTCTCGGAATGATCATGCCAGCTGTTACAACATGCAGATTAATGAGACTATTAAGACAGCACCCATATTACAGAACTATCCATATGTTAAAAACATCTTTACACCTCAGGTTGGGTTTTCAGAAGTAATCAAAGACTCGGGAGCCGATGCTTATTCTTATGGAAGAGAGAAGGTATGTTCCAAAGGAGCAGATGTGCAGGTACATCAAAAGCAGACAGAAACACTTCTTCCGCAGTTTCACAGATATAATGAAAATGCAGATTATAGTAGATACACTGAATATTCTCATCTTAATAAAGCAAAGCCTAACAAGAGTACCAATTGTAGTCTCCAAGAAAATAAAAAGTTAGTAAATGGAACAACTGAGGCACCCTCTATGGACACAGAAACCTATACTAAATTATTTCAAGTCAAACCAGGAACTCAGAAAAAAATGGAAGATATAATTCCGGATCAGCAGAACTTTACATTTTCCAAGGCTGGAGGACTTGTATCAGAAAAACAATTTGCAAATAAACCTTCATTCTGTACGGATTTGGGGCAAAAATCAGAGTATGGACTAAAATCTCTTACAGCTTGTCCAGGGAATAGTGACTGTGCAAATGTTGTAGAAAAGCAGCAGTTTTCCAAGTCTGATCTACAGAATTCTGAATACTGTAAATCACTGACATTATTACCAAACTCAGCAAACACTTCAGCAGGTACTAATGTAAGGCCAACTTGGATGAACATTCAAACTAAACCCACTGCTTCTGTCCCGTTTCAGAATCCAAGCCCTTTGGTGAAACTGAATAATCATTTATCTACTCTTTCAAAAAGTTTCAGTCATTCAAATGATTTTTTTCAGTTGTCATCTTCAAATTTCCCTTTAAATAGTAATTTATTTCACAAGTGCTGTCAAGATAATCCTCCTTTTTTTTCCAATTTCGATTTTGGTTATAATACTGCGGATCGAGCTCAGTCTGCTGCTTATGTGGAATCACTAGTTAAAACTGGAGAAGAGAATCTCTTTGAGTCTGTAAGTGACAAGAAATTAAAGCAGCCAAATGGATTCTGTGAGAATTATTCAGCTCAACAGTTTGAGATCACTGAAAATGTAAACAAACACTGTTTCCAATTGAAGCCACAGAGTGGACATTATGATCTGGAAGAAGGACAAAAACATACAGATGGGTTGTTGCAGAATGCATACCAAGATTTAATGGAGTCTCAGGGTCAGTTTAACCTCAGACAGGGAAGCGGAAACAGTAACACTGTCAATTGTGCGACTCGCCCACAGGTTTCAAGTTTTTCCAACAATTACATGATGGGTGACTTGAGACATAATGAGCAGCTTGGCTCAAATGGATTCCCCTTGAGATCAGCCCGTCCATTTGGCCATTCAGTTGTCCCTTTGATGGAATCTTATGGCTTATTTTCCTATGATGATTTAACTCACTTCTATCCTTATTTTAATGATATGTATGGTGACAGTTCATTTTCTGGTTTTGTACCAGCGTTTGGATTTCAAAGGCCAGTTAAAACTCGTAGTGGGCTTGCCAGTGAACTATATGTTAGACTAGAAGAATGTCATGAGCAGTGGAGAGCTTTGGAGAAAGAAAGAAAGAAGGTAAAAATATACTATTTAATTTTAGCATGCCATATCACAAAATTGATTTAGATCTCATCAAAGGCCAGACCAGTTAGAGAACATGGGTAATTCTCGCTGTTACAGGTTGAAAGTTGAGATACTTAATGGGACTTTGAAGAGAAAATAATTTACTTCTGTTACTTAAGTTGTGAAGTTTGTAGCCTAGTTGTTGGCATAGTTAATGTTGTATCGAATGTTGCACTTAAGGCAGGCGTTCAGTGGCTTTTTCAACCTCTGTTTCTGTTGGAGGAGAGGGGCATGTTTTATAACAACCAAAATCATGTTACTCTTTTTTTTAAACCTGAAAAATAAACACTCCATCTAGAAACTTTGAAAGCAAATCCATTAAACAAATTTTGAATTAGGACTAAACTTTAATCCTTTTAAGAATTAATTAAAATTCTTGTGCCCTACGTTTCTATTTCTTTCAATGAATTCTTCAGACCTTCTACTGTTACCCTGAGATGTTAAACCTAAGATATACTAGGCTGAAAAAACAGTAATACTAAAACACTGTTAAACTAAAAACATTCAGAGAATTCTATATGAAGCGGTTGCCTTACTTAAAGCAATTGTCCTTTTTGTTAATAAACAGAAGTGCCTCAGGGTCCCTTTGGTGAATGTAAAAGCTGTCTTCATTTTGCCAGTTCAGCTGGTATTGAACTTCAAAAACTGTCTGGAGCTTTCACCTTCTATAAGGGAAGTTTGACCAAACTTTACTTGGGAATAGCTCTGCTGTGCCAGTCCACTGAAAGAAGCTTAATTATGAAGGGAAAATAGGAAACACGTTGGCTAAAATTTACCTTAAATCCTATCAAAAGCCAGTGGTTGCTCTAAATGGAGTGGTTGGAAGGAGGAGGAGTTTGACTTCAGGAGAAGAGGTTGATACCTATACTTGCATAGAAAAATGCCAAAGGGAAAGAATTTACACATGCTTGCAGAGAATTACAGGGAGGCTCGAGGACAGAAGGGCTGGAGAAAATTAGGTTACAGTCTTAACTGGACCACCACAAAATAATCTAAGAAATGCAACTTTACAACAGTTTTAGCTAGGTAGGTTGTTCCAGAGTGACAGAAAAAATTGAGGTGAACAAGATCTTTCTGAAATTTGAAATCTTATGGTCAGGTTTCAAAGTAATTTTCTGATGACAAAATAAAATACTGTTTGATTGAAAAAAAAAAACCCCTATAGTTTCTTGACTAATACATATAAAAATTTAGGTTAATTGCTGACTTAAACACTTCTATTTTGATTAGTGGATGAGGTCCACATCTATTTGCTCATTCTTTCTTGTTTTGTAATTCTAACTTGCCTCCATTTTATTTACAGACAAAATTAATGTAGGATGTCAGATGATACAACACTTCTGAAACACATTATCTAGGCATAATTACTTTATTTAAACTGCTTCAAGTGAAGCAGTCATCCACTTGGAACAGGCTATTGTCTTACCAAGTGGTTAAATCTTAAATGGCTAAATCCACATTTATCCACTCAAAAAAAAAAAAAAAATCCAAAACCCTAAAGGGAAAATCTAATTCAGGGAAAAAATCACGTATCTGATATTTCTTCTTGTTTCTATAGTAAAGCACAAGTTAAAATTCAAATTTTTAGAGAGTTATTCTTTTGTTTTCCTGCAGACTGAATCAGCTCTTGCTAAGAATTACCCAGGGAAAAAGGTTTCCAGTTCTAACAACACTCCGATCCCAAGGCTGACATCAAACCCATCAAGAGTTGACCGCTTAATTGTGGATCAGCTACGTGAACAAGCCAGAGTGAGTTGTAGAAGGACTGCAAAATCTGTTGAACTTATCACACTCAACTTAGAGTTCTGTGTAAGATAGCTATGATAGCAGAGCAGCGTCTCTGAAATAGTCTTGTATAGGTATACAGGGAATAGTATTTCAGCAGTTCTGTTAGAATTTTTACATCTCCAGGTTCACTGTTGCTGTTAGGAGGGAACCCACTGAGCAGTTGAGACTCACATTAACATACATATGTGTTAGAAGGATGTATATTCTAGCATAAGAGTGTGCATGCAGTCCCAGAATCCGGTTGTCTAGACTAACTGCATGCACAGTTCTAGGATGTATTTGTTAATGCAGGATAGTTATGTGATACAGCATCAGCCTGAATTTCTGCATAATTAGTTTGCTTCTTAAGCTAAACTGTCACAACATGTAGGGCAAACGTGACTGGCATCCCTTGAACTGCATGTGGCTCTGTAGCCAAGTGATGCTGCCGGTGCGATACCATTCATCTTTGTGAGGCAGCAACCTGCACCGAATTCTGCAAGGGAGATAGCGAACATAAGCAGATCCAATTCTGTGCTGCCAACAGAATAGTAAGAGTCTGTTGCTGTTCTGCGGCTGAGATGCCGAAGCCAGGTTCCTCATGGTGCAGAGGAAAAGAAATGTGGGCTGAAGCCATGGACGCCAAGGCTTGCCACTGCTAGGGGGTGTGGGAGTAGTTTCGACAGGTGCTAGTTCTGGGAGGAACCAGTACCCCTGTGCTTAGCTGCTCCCAAGCCAGTGGTAGTAAGTAGCAGCTAGCTTTTCTTGCTGGTTTTGCACAGGTGAAATGAGATGTGGAGCCATGCCTCTGTACTCACTGCTGAAATCTGCCTGATTTTGTTTATACAGCTGAGCAGAAAACATAGTGAAGGATGTGTTGATAGGCTGAAGTTTTATATGTAGGTCTCTTCACTTTTTACACTATTGTTTTATGAGTCCAAAATATGTTAAGTTTCCCCTGTAATCTACGAAACTTCTGAAAACCCCGAGGGGATGAGAAAGAGAGGGTTTAAGCCTTTAGTGGTTCCTATTGGATTGCTTAAGCAGCCCAGCTTTGCTGGCTTTTGTGGATTTTGCTTTTAGACACCTAGCACTTCTGCCAGGCTTAGGACAAAGAACGTAGGCACTTAACTCAGGCCTGTGGATCCCTTTGGAAGAGAGCGTGGTGCCTGAAAATCAGGTCTTGCAGAACTTGTCCTTGTGTGGCTCTGGACATACTTACTAAGGAAGTCTGCAAAATGACTATCAGGTTCATCTTTCTTACTTCACTTGCTTACATGATCCTACTGTCCCACTCAGGGATTGTCTTCTTCAGAAACAAGTCTAGTTACCGTCAAACAATTTCCTCCCCTATCCTAGTGACTGATTTCTCAGTTGATTGTGTGAAGTTCTACCCGTTTTCTCTACTCTTTTTAAACCTCTCAGCTTCCTTAACGATATGAAATGCTATCACTTTTTGAGCCTACTGGTGCTACTGTCATAGTAACTTGTGTCGTTTATTCCTGCTTTTGCCAGATCTAAGGGAGAGCAGGACAGTTCTGGTAGTTGGAGGCAGCTTCCGATTGCTTTCTCTCCTGAGCCTGGTAACCAGAAAAGCTATTGGCAAGTAGGCTGCTATGTTCTGCTATTCTGGAGAATTCTGCCCAAATAACTGTCTTGACCTACAGCCTGCTCTGAGGATACTTGAGGCAGGTTGGACGAATTGCACTGGCTCAGGTGCCATTGTTAGCAACGCTTTCTGACAGTATATGAACGTAATTTTCCTTTTCCTAGGAAAACCTGCAATCATGTTCTAGTGCAGGGATACATAAACAAGTTGGCTTTGCACTGTGCTCCCAGCCTTTTTCTGTTGTAAACCTGTGGATGACCATTAATCATCAGGCTTCCAATATAGGTGGATGACCATTAATCATCAGACTTGCTTATAGGTCTTAAGTGATCTGTGGGCAATGGTTTGGGAATCACTGACCAAGGGGAAATTCATAGTAACGTGTCTGTTGTAAGATGTGAAATAAGACAAGAAAAGATCAAGATTTTCAAGTGGACTGAATAAAACTGAATGATTTTGGAGTGCTTGTGCTTGGTACTCTCTGAGGGAGCTCCTTTAGCATTGACTATCCATTCTGAAAGTCAGCCTGTAGCTGTGGTTCCACAGCAGCTTTAGCCAATCTAAATTGAGACCGCTGTGCTCCTGCATTGCCCTTTCCTTTGCACCAGTGCAGGGAGCTCATCTGGGTGAAAACTAGCCAGTCTTTATGTGGGATTGGTTTTCACCCAGATAACTGCAGGAATGCTGATGGAAGGCAGGATCAGAGCAACCTTTACTTAGATTAGTGCACGTTGTCATGGAACCACCTCCTGTTAGAGTTGTCTCAAAGTTGTATTTATCCGTTTTTAGCTAATAAGTTAGGTGTCCTGATATTTGGGTATTTTAGCTTACAAGCACATCAGTGCTGTTGTGGCACTGTGGTCCACATTTTATACAGCTTCTGTTTTGAAGAAGACGAAATCCTAGGTAAGAATTTAACTATTTTGAAGTATAACTTCATGAACTGTTCTCAAAAGAATATAACTGTTATTGTTAATCTTGTCTTTGTAATCTGGTTAATTTTAATTTAAGTCTAGATGAGTACAGTGTGAATTCTTGTAACAGATTTAAAATGTTCATTAGGTCGTGACTTTACTGGGAAAAATGGAACGCCTTCGCAGTTCTCCCCTTCATGCTAACATTTCTACTGCTCTTGATAAACATCTAGAGGTAATTCATGTAGTGCAGTCACGTAGAAAAGATGAAATCGTAAATGCTTCAAATCGACGGAGACAAGGAGCTCCCAGATGCCAAGATGACAAAGGTATAGCTGTGCTTACAAACTCTTCTTAGCTAGCTGAAAAATTCTGCACATTTTGCAGGTCTGTAATACATGTGTGTTTTTTTGTATTGTGATCTTAATTTATTTTTCTATGTCTAGAGCTTTGAGAAAGGTGGACTGTATGGTTTTTAGACAATGGTTTTGAGAAGGTACTGTAAACATTAAATATGGGACAAATTGGTTAAATCAGCTTTGACTACATTTATCCCATAAACAAACTAGAAAGTAAGCGAAAGTTAGTGGGGGTTTTTTGTAGTGCAGTTTAGGATTGGAGATGACATCAAGCTACTGTCTCTTTCTTTTCCCTATCCCCCAAGCTCCTGTTACCGTCACCTCTCTATCCCTGTCTGTATTTCTATGTAGAAGTTGCTTGGTATCGTGATGTTGGATCTATAAAAAGAAACTAACATGGCCTTGAGTTACACATGTATTTCTCCTTCAAGCATTTCTCTCATAGATTGACATAAAATGTAAATCACATTATGGGTAGATATACAAACATTTTTGGTTGGAATGTTTTTATTCTTAATGGTATCAAAATATGCAGAATATTCAGCTTTATCTTTCACTAGTGTACAGGCAGAATAGCAGATACCCTTCTCTCTCTGTTCCCAATATATGAATCAGAATAAATTCCTGCTGTCTGTGATGTTCTGGTATATGGCTTTGTGGGGGAAACTTTCTTACACTTCTGAGACTCCTCTGTGTGTTTCCTTTCCCGCCTTTCTTTCTGCAGTTGAATTAGATGGATTATCTTATTCCTTTCAGATGTCCCATCATGCAGTTCTGTCATTCTCAGTTTACTTCAAGTATTTGATTGGTCTTTAAGTCCATCAAAATAATTAGCATTGATTGGTTTTAGTGCTACTCCTTAACCAAATCAGTGAGCTCTTTGGAAGTGAGTAGTCTGGAAAAGACCAGCTGTCAGACTTTGAGATCTTTCCCCTGGTCCCGCTGCTTAAGGAATTGAAGAGAGAGAAGTGGGCTTTGGACAAGGGGATGTGATTACTTAGGCTAATATGGAACTAAAAGAGTTGCCCTTCCCTTGCCTACCTCTCATTCTCCATAATGGCTGTCTCCAAGGTGTGTTAGCCTACCATGGCAACTGGGGAGACTTTTCAGAACAGTAGGATATTTGTAGTAGTGCTGAAGTAATAAATAATAATCCCTGCAAGTCTGGAAAGGCCTTGAGACAAATGCCCGAAGCTGTGCATCTCTCCTCTGTGATGGGAGCTTCCTTGCTGTTATGTGGGGTTTTTTGTTTTGCTTTTGAAGAGAGGCCTCCCCCAGCCCAACTTTGTTTCTACAGCACGTTTCTATTCCATCTGATAGAAAGCTAAGTACCTCATGAGACAGAACCTACCTACTGAGGCCTCAGTTCTAGGAAGTTTGATTTAAACAAAATTCTTACTGGAGCCATAGTCTTCTCTTCTTCTAGCTCCTCCACTGTAGTTGTGGTTCAGATTTACTTCAACGGGAAGCAGATGTATCTGAGTTGCCCCGTATCTGTGGTCTTCATGCACAATGCGGGTCTGAAAAATTAGGCTGTGGCACACTGGACTTGCAGAACTGTACCAGGTATCTGGCAGTTATCCGTAAATGGTTCTGACGACTTAATGAATGAAGTTCTGGAAGAAATCATGATGAGAAAAGCTGTTCACTGAGTGTCATGTCACCCAGAACAACTATCCAAGCCTTTCAGTGCAACTTTCAGAGCCATCTGTGACCTTACCTCTGTTTGAGATTGCTAGATTCAATGTTTGAGATCTCTCAGAAGGATCTAGGTGTTACAGATCATCTTTTGAGGGGAAAAAAGACCCTTTTAATGTTTGTAATTCTCATGCACTGTATTCAGCCAAAAACTTTAAAGCAACTATTCTTTATTCCAGTGAGGTTTTTCCTTGTTATCTGGTAGTGACCTAAATACTAATCATTATCTTACAGCTTTGAAATGCTCGTTTGGATAAGTGTCGCTTGTTTCTTAGGTTCTTCTAGGCAACAGTCCAGATGGCGCCATTCCTCTGCTCTAGTCTTCTGGATTCCACAAACCTTGGAGCAGAAATTGGGATTTTGAAAATAAAAGAGCTGATAATCATGTCCTCCCACTCTGTGTTCTGTCCTTAATTTCTCCTGTATTCTGTCCTTAGTTTCTCTGGAGTTATCCTTCCAAATGCCACCTTTCAAAATTGTTTGAGTGGCTGACAGTTATGTTGGACAAGTGGATTCTCATTGTGATTCTTCATGGCTATACATGAATCAATTTTCCATACCACTCCTTCCAGCTACTTAGTAGCAGTAACTATAGAGGAGTCAATTGTCACTCTTTGTGTGGAGGGAGGGAGAGACGTTTCAGAATGGGTTTCACAGAAATCAGCCCACTGAGTGAAAGAGCCACACAAGCCAGTGAAGAGGAAAACGGTGAGGGATACAGTTAGACCTTGAAATTCTGCCCTTTTCTAAGGCACCCTCAGCACCTCTAAAAGGGATGTTCTTTCACCTAGGACTGAACCAAGAAATAACGGTTGAAGGTTAAGTGCTAGCTTTTTGCAATAAAATAAAACTGCAGTCATGCTTAATGAGCACGAGCACTTGGAAGAGCAGATTTTAAGCCCAAGTCTTCCATTGCTTCCAAACTCCATGGAACTGTCTTACTGGGGAGTCAAGTTCACGCATGCTTTCTGTGTGCAGCCCAGCGTATAATGTTACGTAGTGTGAACCAACTGTAATGGAAGTGAGTGTGCTCCCACTCCAAGATAACATGAAAGTTCTTACTGAAAATTTTGGTGCCTAGAAGAGGGTATCAAATTTGTTTCCTCACGCCAGGCTAGAACTGAAACCAAGAGCATTACATAGGTATTAAGTGAGTGCTGTAAGCACTGAACTGTTGAGTAAATGGACAACTGTACCAGCCTTGCTTCTCTTTATTTTAAAGTGATAGTTTCTGCCACATTTTTTTGCAGAGCCTGATCTATATGCTTTAATAAAATGCCACGAACTAGTTATTCAGGCAAAGCTATTCCTAGCTATGCCTGAATAATTCCTTAGGCAAGATGGGTAAAGGATCCAGTTTATGGATCTGAAAGGGTTGGTATGAACATTGAGCAGTGAGCTCACACGGGAGGAGCGAGATGCCTCTAGTGCCTGGTACATGGACTACTCTCAAAAACAGGCGTGACCATAAGGTGCTCCTGATGCTAGATGACAGCTAAGTAGGAGCTTTAACAAAATAAGTACCTAAATTCCACGTACCTGGCATTTTTTTTATTAGAGCCTAAAAATCACTGTTTTCTTAGATTCAACTTCTACAGCCCTATAATGAAAGAGAAACAAGACCCAAAAAGGCACCTAAAGAGTTTTGCTCTTTTTAGAATTTCCAGGGTGAATTAATCTCAAATAGTGTTTCCTGGTTAGCTGTGTAATAAAGATACAACATTTTTTTCCTCCCTACAGATGTTTTTGCTCTTGCTTTGGCAATTAAAGAGATGAGCATAGCAACACGTAAAGTACGTACTACTCTTTGGTGTGCACTCCAGATGACCCTACCAAAAGCTACAGCTGGACAACTAGATGCAGAGAAAGCTCTTCAGGAGATGGTACAATGTGAAGACAAAGCATGTGAAAACACAAATAGTTGCAGCATCCTAAATCAAAGGGCTGAAACCAGCAAGCACTAATGAAATATCAGTTGCGTGCAAGAGTAAAATTTGCAATGTGGATGCATGAAGAGATGATATGCTAAATCCTCCTATTTGTAAAGTTTGAACAACTAATTTTCATTCATATTTAAAGCTGATATCTTGATGAGAAGCTGAACTTGCTTTAAGGGCTCTCAGGTTTTACTTAAACTGTTAACATTACAATAATGTCAGTTAGCCTTTACAATGCCGGTATATTGTAAAGCCTAACTGATGAAAATTAACTTAAAAAATAATGAGACTAATTAAACAATTAACAACCAAAATATTATTTCAGTTCTGCAGCTGGGCCCTGGTATAAAACTCTTTTGATAAGTTCTTTTAGGTTTGTTTTAGTAAGTAGGTTTTAAAATAATGATTCTTAAAGACTGTACTCTAATGTACCATACAGTCTAGTATCAGACAAGATTGTGATGAAAAAGTGTCTTCCTTATCAAACTAGTACCTGGAAACAGGAGGAAACAATGCTAGAAATAATATCCAATATTCATGTAAAATTAAATATTTAAAATACTAATATTTATGAATTTGAGATTTTAGAATCCAAGTTTGTTAAAGGAAATGCACCAGGTTCTACTAAATTAGTGATATTATAAAATTGCTGTTGTGAAACCATACAATTTAGTAAATATGTTCTAATCATTTGGGCATGCGCTTGGGAAAAAAAGACCTCTGTTTTAAAGTATTTAAACATAATGAAAATACAACATGCACACAATATTAACCTTTAAAAAGCTGTGCAGCAGCTGAAATAATGAGTATTGTTTTTAATACCTTCACTTTAAAATTTGAAAAGAGGGTATCACAAAGTTATGAGATTTAGACTTTTTTAAAGTTACTCTTTCGCTAGTTTGGTTTGAGATTTGGTTGTCATATTTTACATTTATTAGTTTGCATCTGTATTCTTGACAGCTATTAATGCTTGGGGTTTATCTGCATATCTTATCTCAATATCTTTGGACTGAATACAAATAACTTATTAATATGAAATGTTGGTATTATGTGGCTCAGGAGATATAACAGGGTTTTAACAATTCTAGCATCGAGTTTAACTATAATGTGTGGATTAAATTTATTCAACTATCCTTGCCTAGATACATTGATATTTTAAATGTCTATGTTCTTCCTACTTCTAGAAATCCTGATGTGCAAAAGGTGTAATCACACCACATAAATTGTCATTAGACAATGTGAAAAAGAAACTGAATGAGAATGCAGGAGAAACTAAAGTAACCATTTTGATCACTGATATGACCAAAAATACTGCCAGGGTGAATTCATTGGGGCAGGAGAACAAAGTACATCTTCATAGCACAAGTCACAGCATTAAGATTTGTTAAGTTAAACCTAAGACGTTGATGTTAAAAAAAAAAAAATACTGAATTTAGTCTGTCTGGTAAGAAATAAATTAACTTTTGTTGAAAGCATTTGTTCTGCATTTGTCTTTGTAGTCTCAGCTCCTAAAACAGTATCTGTTAACAGGGATTGTAACTCTCAGTTCATTACTGAAATAAGTTAAAAGTTGTGTAAAGCAGTGTTGACATTGAAATTAGTCTCTTGATCTGAAGATAGGAAATAACTGTAACTTTGCTCTAGACAAACAAGGGCAAAATTGTATCAGTGTAATGAATCCAAGGTGGCGGATCTTTTTTGTCCCATAATTTTCGCTTGTTACTTACAAACTGTGTGCTACCAGGGAAAGCTTATTCAGTAATTTCAGTATCTGCAATAGAGATCTTAGGAACACAGCTGGAGTTTTCCTGCCTTTTAAATTTCTTGGCAGTGATGCCAGGATAAGGAAAATAAAATAACACTTTTATTCTCTTTATACTGGGTCTGCAGTAATACACTCCTGAATATTAATACAGCATAAATGTTTGGCTCTCCAGAGACACTATCCTGTCTGGACACTCAATAGCAGCATTTATTGACATCCAGTAAGAGCAGCTGTGCACTTTAAGTAAGGAAAGGCCTGTAACATCACAGGCCAAGAAGCATTAACTGTAGTGAAATGGACTCATATGGCCAAGGGGGACTTAAATTCTTCAAGTACTGTTGAGTCGTGTCCTTGTGTGGCCATGCAGGACTACACGGCTTTTGTGGGGTGCAGAGTATGGATGATAGGAGGAAAGATGAGCCACCTGTCTGAAAGGGAGCTCCTGAGACCTGCTTGTGACTAGTCCCTTTCTTAAATGCAATGCACTTTGCATTGAAATTAATACACATTGTGAGGGGTGGCACATGCTCACAGCTTAGGCTTTTGTTCTTTGAAAGGAGACAGCCTGATCTCACTATAGGCAGAAGGGTTTAAGTTCCTCTAATGACTAGGTTTTTTTTTTTTTTTCCTCTCTTGACTTGTATAACTAAACATCTCAAAAAAATTATATGAAACACGATCTGGTTTATAACCATCCATGCAGATGAGGCTCTCCAGTCTCATTTTTCTGCCACTTGAAAACAGAGGTTTGGGTATTTTAGTACCAAGTTCCAGAGCTCTCGGTGCACAGCTTAGGAACATGGAAAGACTTCTACCACCTGCTGGCTGCTGCCAGTAAGGAAGGAGGCTGTTGCTGCCACAGCAACCCGGTGCAAGTGAAAGTGGGAGTGTTAAAATGCACTGAGAGAACTGGCAGCTTCCTAAAACCTGAGTGTGGCTAAGGCTGCTTCAGGTGCAGTTGTTGAGTCACTGCTTAGTACTCTCACCCAGTCAGATCACCTAGTCAGATCTAGGGCAAAGGGATTTGTGAGACCAAGGGCTCTGGGACTCAGGAGAAAGCAAGAGCCACCCTGTGGTGCTAGGGTCTGGGCAGCAGCGCCAGGGCAGCTCTGTTGGAGCGCCCAGCTTCTTTGTGGCCAGCTACCCCCACCTCACCTCCCTGTCCTGCCATGGTCCTGCCCTCAAAAGAAACACTGCAGCTAAGAGCCACTGTAATGCTCAGGCCTGGGAAAAGGGTCAAGCCCTGAGCATAAGCCTGACCCAGAAGTAGCAGTGGCCATGTGTTCTCTTACAGGGACAAAGGGAAGAGGTGAAGGGCGGCATTACAGGCTCAGGAAAACAGGTGTGACTAGAGGATGACCAGCCCCATGGCAGCAACAGGCCAGACCTCAGAAATATTTCTGCAGTTTAATAGAAACTGAGGATGCAAGATCTGCAGGGGAGTTTGTGCATGCATATACTGCATCAGGCACCACAATCCTTAACCGTGACACTTACTCAGACACAGAGAGGAATGCTGTCTCTTGGCCAACCAGTTTTACTATTCAAGTCCAAAGATAAAGCAGTTACTCACACTTGCAGCAGTTAAACAGGATGCATTAACCTTTAATCAGACTGGTGCTGAAAGCAGGTGATAAGGACAGTTACCATCAACAGCTGGTCAAAACCTGCCCATCCTCAAAAACAAGTCTTGCAAGTGAACACAGTGGCCAGAGCACAAAGCAGCACGTGGATGGGGCACACCGGTTCCCCCCGCAACCCTGAAGTGCTGCAGGTCTTCCTTTAGGTGCAGTTCACAGAAGTTAGTGTTCTCCTTTCCAGAGGCAGGTGAGACTTTCATGAAGGAGGCTGAAAAAATCACAGGTAACTAGCCCTTCTGTGGGCAAGGGAAATGTTCAAACCTTGCTGCTTTCCCCCAGCTAGGACAGCTCCTACAAGCAGCTGAGCCAGGCAGGAGATGACCAGCTTGTAAACCAGCTTGTAAAAATCAGTTACAGCCACAGCTGCTCAGCACTGAGCTGGCATTAAAGCGTTTGCCCTGGCACTACTGTAGGAATAACAGTTGATGTTCATCCACATCGGGGAGCACCATCTTCTAGCTACCAGCATCAAGCCGTAAGACAGTATTAGGACTTGAGCAATTTGCAACTGCTCTATCTGATATTCAGATCACTGTAGCATTTCCTTTACCAAGAGCCTGTAGGTGAAGCAATCTCATAGCTGGAACTCATATATATTTCATAAGATTTCCTTTCTATCGCTGTAGAACAGCATTTACCATTGCTGAGGTCAGAGCCAAACCCTGCTCTTTCAGTTCAGTCAGAATAAAAACATAGCATTGCTCTTGGCAGCAGACATAAATGTATTTGCAAATACATTTTTCAAGGCTCCACCCTGTAAATTCACATCCACCCTGTAGCAGCATGTGCTTAATTACAAGTCAGAAAGGGGCTTTGCTCTATTCTCAAATCAAAACATGCTGTTGCTGCAAATCCTAGGCTAGCGTGAGGATGCAGCCAGTTTGGAAGCCCTTTCCTACATCTTGTTTTGCTTCGCTTAAAGCAGTTAGAAGTAAAATTGATCAATTTGAAACACAGACATAATCACTTCACCATTCTTTGGTACAGACATTGGCCACAATAACTGACTGGGACGTTTGACACCACAAGCACATGGCACATCTGGAGTTAAAGAGGTTTGAAATTTCTTTTTTGCTATGTAAATGTAAGAGGAAATGCTTCCAAAGACCCACTCACCAGCCACGTGCCCAGAATTTCTGTTGCTTTTTAAACACACACCATATTCATAATTAATTTTATCCTTTCAGAGTCCAACTGAAAAACCACAGCTATCGCTTCCGTTCTCCTTTTTGTGTCCTTTTCTTCTCCTTTTCCTTCCGCTCTTGCTTGGCTAGTTTATCCTTCTCTCGCTGGAGTTTGTCTTGCTCTTTCTTCTTCTGGAACTCATCTCGCAACAGCTCCCGTTCCAGTTTTCTGGCATTCAAGACATCCTCCACATTTGTGTTTCGGAACAAAGCTAGTTGTGAGTTAAGGACAGACAACGTGCTCTGTCTGAACACACACAGCCTCCTCCTTCTGGTGATTCTGGGGGTCTGTAAACTAGACAGTGGATTTAGCACACAGAGATTGGTTTATTCTATCTCCTCCTCCACCTACTGTCACATCTCCCCTCCGAAGGGACAGCAGTCAGGGCTGTGGGGCGTCTTACAGCTGCTAGCAGAGCACAGTTTTCGCAGAGGAAGGAAAAAGGCAGCAATTCTGTCCGCTCTGTCTCATTCCTCACCCCAAACTCCAATTCCTTTGCCCTAATTACAGCTCACTAGTGCAGCTTTGCGGCCACATTTATCAATGGTAACATCTGAGGCTCTCCTGCCTCTTGCTGATGGCTGTATCTTGAAGGATCCCAACCTTGCCCTGAGCAAGGCAGAGTTTTGCCTCCATAAGCCTAGCAATAATTCACCTCAGGCAGATCTCAGCTGCTCCTTTTTCTCCCAAGGGCTCCACGGAGAAGAGAAACTGCACAGCAGCAACCAACACTTGTACAGGAGGTGGTGCGCAAGAAAAAGTAACCTTTCTGACTCCCACTTTTGCTTATTCACCAAGCAGGTAAGGAATTTGGGAATGAGAAACGAGCAACGGAGAAAGAAAAAGGAATCTCTGCTTGTTTCTTCAAATGGAAGAGTTATGTAGAGTAAACGTTCACTCCACGTTTTTCGTAGAGAAAATCACATTGCCTGCAGGTTCTTAATACTAATGTGTAAACATTTTAAAAGCCTCTAGGAATCTAAGGAGAAAGAAAAATAATACATAGGTACAGCTTCCTTGGGTGCATTTAGTACAGCTGTATATATGCTACAGAGTTGCACCACTCTGATTAGAGCTGACACATCACAGGGACCAGGAGCTGACAACCAGCTGCTGCAACACATCCCACTAGCTGGACTAAGACGACTTGCACCAGCAACGTGTGCGTGCCTGTGACAGACAACATGGCACCCTCCGTACATGACTATATACAGCCACAAAAGGCTGTCATCTCAAGATGATACCTTCATCCTCTCCGTGGGGCAGTTGCCTCAGGAGGTTTAACTGGCTCTGTAACAGAAATGGAAATGGTATCACACAGACAATACTGTCTCAGATAGCTCTACCCATCCTGCTTCCTGGGTAGGAAGGCTACAAACACAGCAACGGATGAGCCAGCTCACATCAAAGATTGACATAGCGCCACATCCTCTCTCCCGTAATGGCCAGTGACAAATGCTTTGGGAAGAGCAGTAGAAAAAGAGAGTAGATGTCTCCCCCTCTGGCTCTTCCTCCTATCAGTAATTTAGGGACAAGAACAATTTAGGTTCCACATTTTAATTATATACTGCGATAAAACCTGTTTCCACCTTACACCTACCAGCTGGGGAGCGCAAGAAATGACCCAAGCTACTGTGTTTACAAAATCCTGAGATGATTGGTCCTTGTTCACTGCCAAAGTTCATGTGCACTATGGCCTTATATCGTTTCACAGTGGTTTTGTTTCTATCACACTTTTAATAATTCCTGACATGATTTGCTTCCCTGGAAACCACTTGCTATTAAGCTGATGTTTTGGGAGAATTGTCCATATCAGCACTATGTTCTGTGAAGCTTTGGAGGGGATAGAAGAAAGAAGAAAGGAAGGAGTAAAGAAAAAAAGAAAATGACAGGATTGGCCTCAGCTGTACACACAGGGCAGGGAAAGGAGAGCAGGAAAGCAGATGAACCTTTAAGTTTCTTTACAAGTAAGGTCAGGCTACGTAGAAAAAAGGAATCACCAATACTAAAACGTGGCACTAAAAGGAGGCACTAAAGAAACAGTAAGCACAAACACGGAGAAGAAAGGATGGGAAACTCACCATGGAAGCTGCCTTTCTTCTAAAAAAGCCTGACTGATTGAGATTTTAAAGGATACATTTTTCCGATCCAATATTTATTGCTGTTGCACTGGATCCATCCTGTTCATCCTCACCAGTGAGAGAATTAAGGAAATTTGGACATTGATAATGAACTCATGCCTCTGTACAGTCACACTTGGCTCAAAACATCAAATAACAATTCTGCCAAGAGACAAGGAAGAAACTAAAAACTGATACAGACAGCCAAAGCCAAAGCAAGCATAAAACATGCCGTTCAACTCTTCTGTCTGCTCGAGCGCCAGATAAGACTCCCTCTTACTCAACTTTGATCTCTAAAGAAGAGTCTGCTCTTCAGCACTATGAAGAGGTAACTTTAAACTCTCCCACTCTACATGTGCCCTCTCTAAAGAAGACCTTTTCAACAGATTCCTTGCCAGAAAGCAGGAGATAAATTCAGTACGTTAACTACCATGCACGGAGTGTTACTGGGATATTGGAGGCGATACGTTCATCAATATGCCCAGACTGGACAAACCCCCGACACAGGCAAGCATATACTGCTGGAGAGTTTGGAAACAGTGGGAGAACATACTCAAATGGGTGTCTGCACATGGCACTCCATAAACTAGGAGCTTCCACGTTTTTTTTGCAAGGAAATTATTTCACTGTGGAGAAAGAAGATTGAAAAGCCCCTCCAACCCTTCCCACTAGACACTGCAAAACTGGAAAGGCGCTTTAGAAGATTCTTAATAAAACATCTTTCTTCAAAGCAATAAGTCTTGACTGGGTCAGGAAAAGGATATTCCTCCTCATCTGTCACATTAGCATACTGGGCCAGGAGGGCAGCCTTCCTTTGCTTCTCTTCCTGGGAGACCTCCTTCGGCTTCACTACAAGCTTGGCCTGCTTCTCCATCATGCTGGCAATTGCTTGGATCTCATCTGGCAAGGAGAAAAATCAAGAGCATCAGTCCATCCCTGCAAGCGCAGCACTGAAAACCTAGCTGACAGGTGCCACATACTGCTCCCAACTCGCACATCTGCTGTCCCCAAAAGGCATTACTGAGAATTCAATCTGCGCCTTGCAAGAGCAGGAGTTACAGAAGAGCCGCAGCTCCCGGCCCAAGCCACTGGCCACCGAGGAGGCGGTTCATACCAGCAGGGCATCTGAAGTCACATGCCATCTTCTCCTCACAAGGAGGAATTCCCCCGTGCTGTCTGCATGGATTAGACATAGTTTTTCCTGGAGTAAGGGAAGTTTTGCAATGAAATTTATGCATTAGCAAGATTTTAGCTAATGAAAATCCATTTTATGGCATTCTCATCCAGTTAAAACATACTGGGCATGTTTATTCAATTGCACAGATATACTGATCAGTACTTTGAATTTTCAGGATTCCAATTTAACATGGTTTTAATACTCCATCTTTTCTACCTACCTAGGGAAACAGTTGATTTACCTTTCAACATTAAGTTCTGTTGTCTATTTCTTAAAATGACATTGTTTTTGACACCAAATAATATTTGTTTAGTTGGTTAATAAATTATTCTCAGGATTTTTTTTTCAATATAGAAAGGCTGCTACACATTGCCTGTTTGGTAAGGTCACGTTTCCATAAGGCTTAGATCTTGTGCCCAATTTAAAAGCTAAAAGATTCCCTCCAAGCTTTTTCTTTCACACATTTCCTTCTCCTACCAAGAGCTAACACCCAATATATATTTTCATTAAGTCAGAACAAGTAGATATTGACTTTAATGGGGATTGGTTAGGTCAAGGGTAGGGTACTTCAATGAATTTTCAGGGAAAGACACTTAACCACTCTGCAGCTGAGCTGTCCCACCTATAAAGAGGAATTAAGCGAAACCAACATTTGCGAAATACTTTGAGATTTAGACAAGAAAAGTACTATATAAATGCAGGTCTTATTAGCAAGGGCTCACTGTGGAGAACTACTTCTAGAACAGCATCAAGTCAGTGACAATATTCTGTTTGCACAAAAATCAGCAACAACAACAACAAAAGCAAAGCAAACAAAAAACAAGTTTTAGCCAAAAGGGACATACATTGTTACCAACACAGGCCTACAATTAGGTCCCATACGCTTAGAAGATTACCAGTTGAACCATACAGTATGTTTAAACCAGCAAAATCTTTCCAGTGCATGATTTCATTGTATTCAAGAGCTCTACTTGCTGACCAGAATAAGCCTCCCCCAATGAACAAGAACAAAAAGGACATCTTTGCTCCAGAGCCGACAGCTGAAGACAAGGGATGAATTCAGATAGGGCACAAAGAAACAACGGGACTACGTAAGTTATTGTGAAAGTAGCAGCATTAGTATAGCAGCAGCAGCCTGACAGAGTTCTTCCCCCCCTACAAGCATTTATTGGAAAAAAAGGAAAGGTTTAAGAGAAGATTTGGAAAGAGAAAAATAAGGATGCTTTCCTAATGTGTACCAGGACCTTCTCCTGGGGTGAGCAGAAGCACAAGGGGCAGCACAGAGGCTCTCCATAGGTGCAGTTATAGTAGTATAAAAGTGCTTGCTTCCCAAACTAGCATAAACAGAAGCACTACACACATTTTATACCATAATAACTGCATTTATCATGAGAGCCCTAGCTGCCACAGCTACATCATTTAACGGAGATTAAGCCCTAGGTTTTTTAATGAAAGGATATTTTTTAAATCCTGCAGAAAAAAATTAACTTTCTCCTCTGCAGCATTATGAACCCAAAGAGCAGCACGATGCTAGCAAAAGCCAGAAGTGAAACTACTCAACTTCATTTCATATTTCAAGACAAAAAAAGTAAATAAGCAGCAATGGCAATGAGAAGCAAGTCAGATCTGGAAACACATTAGCAACATTGGTTTTAACTCCTAACAGGATGAACGCATAGTTCTCATCCTGGTAAGGCCCTGCAATGTACTCACACCGCGTGGAAAGACACTCCGAGCAGTGACACTACCTTCTTTTTTCTCTTTGGCGTCAACAATCTGAGATTCAGACCACTTCTCGACTACTTCCCTGCAAACATCGTTTAAGAGATCTTCTTCCTAGTAAGGGAAAAGAGACTTCTCAGTCTTAGAATAAAGTCAGTCTGTTTTAAACGAGCATGAATCAGATATGAAAAGTACCAACTCCAAAGAACCTGAGTACAAGGCAGCAAGCCCAAGAGATAAAGTTTTTCCCATGAAATCTACTTATTAAATGCACACATAAGACTTTTATTAACCTGGGGCAGCAGGACAATACAAGTCAGACGCGCTTACTTGTTTACACAGCTCAGAACTAGATATAGCCTCGATGACTACACAAATGTGAACGCACCATGCCAGGAGATGCTCTATTGCCACAGTGTTTTATTTTTGTGCACGATGCTGCTCTAGTGATACATGCTGGTTTAATAGAGGCAGGCTATCTAGATAAAACAGCCCTACCAACACTGAAGAAAGGTAACCAAGTTATCTTAACTCTAGCCAACTACTGTCCAGCATCATACCTCTTCTTGAGCAAGGCTGCAGAGAAGCTAGTTAAAGGCCACCTCCAAGCCAATCTAATTCAAGTTAATAAATTAGACTGAACACAACATAGTCAGGGCGAGCACAGAGCTGAAACCACTTTGGTGCATAGACTCTCATCAGCAGATAAAAGAGAGAGATTCTTGTCCCCATTGACCTGTTCTAGAGCATTAAACACAATCGAGAGAGGAGGCAGGGGAATGTATTCAAATTGTTATTCATTACTCAGGAAGAACTTAAACCACAGGAAGAAAGAAGATGCATTCAATTAGCAACAGAGAGGTATTCCCGCCACCAGAACCTTTTGCCTGTGGTGGTCCAGTACGAACAAATCCCTCCCCAGTGTCTAAATGCAGTTTCTTAGTGAACTGATCAACACTGCAATTTCAAATCCCAGCAGTGGGCAGATGACACACAACTCTACCATGTTTCAGCACACGTGGTCACAGCATTTCTATGAGGCTAGCCCACTATCTGATAAATTCAGGCTACAGAAGCCGAATCTAGGCAAGAAAAATGATCCTAATAAAACTGAAAAGGGTTTTGAAGAGTTGCAGCCAGAAGCAGTTGACTGGGAAGATGTACATGTGCAACGTGTGCTCAGTAGCACTAACTCACACAACAGCAAATATGTCCACAGTTTAGGAAAAAATGGCAGCAGAGAAGCACAGGGCAAATGGGCTCAAGGAGAGTTAATAGCAAACGGAAACTTGCTAACCAGGGACACCTCAGGTATGAGCCAACCAGGATTACGAGTCTTCCCCTTCCTCCGTCCCTTTGCAGGTCTGCCCAGTGCATTGCAGGTCTTAACATCTAGTGGTTCAGGCCAGATCCAGGCACTGCCTGAAACTCCTTGCAGTCATTTTCCTCTCCTTGGTCAGCAGTACTACACTTCAGCAGGGACAAATTAGGCAGCAAAGCAACGGTCACCTCTTACTGGGGCTGTTTTACCACCCATGACGACCGCCTACTCTGCCTGTGCCTGAAAAGCAGTAAGTTAACACCATAACCTCTGTTGAGAAAACAAATTACTTACAGAAGTGCAGAACAACCCAGCTTCAGCTGTCTGTGCCTTTCCTCCCTTTTTACAGCCAGGCATTCAGTAACTGGCATTTGGAACACAAGCACACCAAACCTGCCTACACAGACTTCTCATCAAAGAGGTATCAAGTTCACAATCCTCATCTTGAAAACGTGGGCAGTAGGTACCTAAAAACCACTTTCAAGTTCTAGCACAGTCATGGAAAACATTACTCATCCAGCAGCCACAAGGGGGACAGGAAAAAAGAGTTAAGTTTTCCACAACTGTGGAACAGACAAAGAGATAAGGAAATATCACATGATCTTTCCACCTTTTGCTCCAACAAAGAGTAAATCACACAAAGAGTAAAACCGTGCCAGGCTACAACAGCTAAGCACAAACTTGTCCATGTAAGAGACAGGTGAGAGGAGAACAGATAGACCATTGCACAAGGTTGCTGAGCACTGAGCTCTTGAACACAGTACAGGACCATACACGCATCAGAATGAGGTCCCTGCGTTAGGGAAAAGACACTCCAAGGACAAACATGCAGAATACTCAAGGCTGTGAGTAAGGAAGTGATCTGCAAACAGAAAAATAACAAAAGGAAGAAGGGTTTGTGATTCACACCAATATCAGACCCATTTTAATCAGTTAACATGCCTCTAACCTGGGTATATCCAGAGGACAGAAGACATACTGTTCATTAATATCAAGTATAAGAGAGGTGGGTTTAGGTTTGGAAGAACCCACTGACCCCGTTCCTGTTGGGAGATGACACTCTGAGATCCTCATAGGAACACGTGCTGGCTAAGCAGAAAACAATTAGGATGATGTGCAAAGAAACACAACTTCAAGTGACAGAGGAACCTTTCCAGCCCTTCCAGAAAATGGATTAAGCTACAAAAAGACAATGAAAATCAACACGGTTCAAGGACAAAGAAGGCACAAAGATATTTAACTGCTAGAAACACTCATATTAAAAGGATTCTCCTGGATGGACAGACTCTGCCAAGTGCTGGGAATACTAGAGCACTGGAATCAAGGCTGGCAAAATGGTTAGCAACCATAAGCCAGTAGAGGAGGCTGGGAAAGACACAATCCTGTACGCTTGGTATCATTACGCAGGAAGAAGAAAATCAGGCAAGTGACGATAAAGGAACAGCAACAAGTAGAAAGAAAAATGAACTGCAGAAGACTAAAACCAATGACAGAGAGACTTCTACCTCAAAGGAGGGTTTGAGCAACAACAAACAAATCAAGTATTTGTATATCAATGTAGGCGGGTCTGTGAAGGGAGAAGAACATGAAAATCAGATGTTCTAGTGACCCTAGAAACACGACAAAACCCAAGAAACATTAACACAGCTTTGAAGCTGAAGAGTCCTCGTAATCAGAAAGGAAGAAACAGAAGGTCAGGATGGCAGTGTAGGAATGGACGTGAATGAAGCAACAAAAGAGAAACACCATGTGGCAGCCTAGATAAAACTAAACCTTTATGGAAGGATGCAAAGAGAAGTTCTGCCACATAGTGCAGGAGGTTTGCTGTATAACCCTTCTGTCTTACAGCAATCTGGATAAAGACCTCTACAGGTCTCTACACTGTATCCTTATACAGTGATTGCTGTCACTTTGGGACACTCCCTTTCCATGTACAAGACTGGAGAACAATCCAATATTACCTACTAACACTGGTGGAGTTCAGATAGTTGTGAATGTGATAGGCAAATGTTTTCTGTGAAATACTCCCTAAACAAACAAGAAATGACGTTATTTTAAAAGTTAGCAAATACAGAGAATAATGAAAATACACTTGGACCAAGTGATCTGGAGTCTGTTCGGTTTAAATAGAGGAACAGAAACAGATCTTGATTCTAAGTTTCCTGATTTGAAATGGGTAAATTTAAATAACTCAGGTACCTAACCTGTGAAATTGTTGGAACTGAGGAACCAGGGACACGAGTGAAGAGGTAGCCTGGAATTTCTTTTAGTCAGCATTGCTAAAAACAAAACAGTGAACTGGAATTCGTATATAGAACAAAGAGAAAAGAGATGGCAAGGACCTCAGAGTGGATGAAGAATTATTTCAGTATAACAGAAATAAGTAACATCTAAAATAAAGAAAAAAGCGCACTGATCAGAAAAGAAAGAAAAAACATGCCCTAGGGGTTCAACTTTTTACAGGAATTGTCAGGAAATCAAACAGAGTTAGAACTTGCAAATGAAGCAAAGCCAGCACGAGAGTCACTGACATGCAAAAGAAAATGGAGAGAAGAAATAGAACCATCATGCAGCAAGTACAGGATTAAGAACAGCCCAAAACTAGATGAATATGGAAACTGCACTAGCTTTCAAAAATTGTACTGGTGGCAGCACAACAGAAGGGCAAGTTAGCAACAAAGAGAAGATGGAAAATACCACAACACGATGCGCCCATCTGCAGGGCAAGGGAAGGCCAACAAGCTACACACGCCTCCAGAGCTCAGAAGGAATATCACATGAAAACACAAAGCCCGCCCCAGGTTTGCAAGTCTGTGGCCAGTGTAGTCAGAGATCAGATCCAGGCTCGGCCTTTGGTGGTGGAATGAAGTGAGCCTGATAATTACAGGCCGGTTAGTCAATCTCAGCTATACACAAGGCTTCAGAACAGCATTTCCCAAAAACATTTTGCTCCGTCTCCTATTCCAATAGGATTTACTGTTCATCCTCCCCTCCACCTTCTACTACTGTAGGCACATGGCCACGCTGGCCCAATTGTACTTCCTTCAGAAACTAACTCACACCCCTCATACGTACTGCTGGTGCCACAAGGTGGGGAAGTGATGATGGAAGGTGAGGAAGAGATGCTCTGTATGTTAGGAAAACTGCTCTAAAATGGCAGGCGTTTAGTTCATGGAAGGAATTATATGACATAGTTGCCTGTGATAACACAAAAATAAATGCAATGACTGAGTTTGTCCCTTTGAGTTTTATGCTCCTAAAGTGACAGTCTGGGAGAAAATCAGTGATAGCCATTGAGTAGACTGTTCTTTAACATCAGTATGCACTTACTATTTAACATTTTAAGCTACAAATGCAGTAAAAATCACATAGTCTCCCCTCAAAAGGGATGACTCCTGGAAAGAAAGTCTTGCACTCTCTTAACTTTCTTTCATAAAAGTCTGGGAGAAGAGATGAACACTGCCCATCACTGGAAACCAGAGAGGCTGTGGAGTCTCCTTCCCTGGAGATATTCAAAACCTGCCTGGACATGGTCCTGGGCAACCTGCTCCAGGTGACCCTGCTTGAGCAGGGGGGTTGGACTAGATGATCTCCAGAGGTCCCCTCCAACCTCAACCATTCTGCGGTTCTGTGAAAACTCAGGCCTCTAGCCAAGCAAAGCTAGCAACAAGTTTAGTCTCTCCCCTAATTACTAACTCCAGCTGCAGTCTGACCCAAATGACTGATTCCTAGGAGGTACTGCAACAAATGAGATCAGCTAAGAGCACAATAAGCATCGAACGTAGCTACAATTCAGTCATTTTAAAGAATGTGTTGTTACAAACCACCTCTTAAAGTACGCTTTGGATTAACAGACAGCCATCCAGCTCACATACTAAGTTGAGCATCCGCTGCACAAAAAAGCCCTCCTTTTCCCCCCAAAAAAGCCAAGCTTTGCCACAGCTGAAGTTTCCAATCGGTCTCAAAATGGGTACACCGTTGCAAAGGTATGTGTACATCTGAAGGGAACGAAACAGAAACACAGCTAAAAACCGACAGTTAGAGAAACTCTCCACCAACTTGATTATCTGCCTACCCAGAAGCATCAGCAGTGCAAAAAGGTTTCCTGGGGGATGAAAGGTGCGCTGAGGCATGTGCATCCCTGCAAGTCACCCCCTGCAGCCCCCTCCTTATGTTTTTCCAAGCTGATCGGCCCTAAAGGGAGCAGCCTCACCGGGACCGCAGCTGCCCGCTACCTCCTGCTACCTCCTCCGGAAAGCCTCCCGGACAGACAGAAGATTCAGCGATTTGTCCCGAGCTGCTGACAGCTGAATATTGGCCCCACGCAGCAAACGAGGGCGCTCTGCTGCCTCCCGGGGGACTGCCGCCGCCGCGGGGCAGCGCGGAGGGAGAGAGCCAGGCCGCTGCCGCCGGTAACGGACACATACCGCTAGCAGCCGCCGGCCCGGGAAGGGCCCGTACTTGTAGCCAGGGGCAGCGCGGCGATGCCGGGCCAGCCCGTTCCCGCCCGCAGAGCCGCCGCCGCCGCCCCGCCGGGCCGAGCCGAGCCGGTCCCGCCGCCACCCTCCCCCACTCCCGGCGCGGCCCAGCGGAGCCCGCGGCCCGCTGAGGCAGGGCGGCCCCAAGCCCCCGCCGCCCTCACCAGGCAGGCGGCCAGCACGCTGCGCAGCGCTTCCAGCCTCTCCTCGTCGCTCTCCTCCTCGCGAAGCAACCCCTGGATGTAGGCGCTGTACACGGCGCGGTCCAGCCCCAGCACCTCCAACCGCCCCGCCAGCCAGGCCGCGAAACCCCCCGCCTCCGCCACCCTGGGCGCCGCCATCTTGGAGCGCCAGAGCCACCGCCGCGCGCACGCGCGCGCGGAGCCTGGCGGGGCGGCGCCACCGCGCTACGGCGGCCGCTGGGGACAACCTTGGCGCGGCGCCGTTGGCGGGTCGGTGGCCCGCCGGCGCGGAGGCTTCCCTTCTCCCCCCCCCCGGTGTCCGCGGTCACGGCGACGGTCAGCCCCTGTGCACGGTCGGGTCAGGCTGCGCCGGGTGCCTCAAGGCCTCCGCTCAATAGCTGCGACCACCCTGTGCCGTTTCCTGGGCGACCACCCTGTGCCGTTTCCTGGAGCAGCCCCCGCTGCCGGCCCGGCGGGGCGCTCCCCCGGGGTGAGGGGGCACCCGGCGCTCGGTGGCGGCCCGGGGTTTGCAGGCGGCGGAGCGGCAAGGAGCTGGGCGGGGGGGGGGGCTGAGTGCTGCGCTGACGTCGCGAGGAGCCGCGTGTCCCTCTGCGGCCGCCGTAGCCCGCCGCCGTTAGGGGGCGGGGCGGGAGGAAATTTAAACGGGGGGGAGGGAGGTGTTGGTAGCTTGCGAGGTGCCGGGGCCGGTCGGGCCGTGTGGGCGGGGAGCGGGGCGCCTCGCGGCCCGTCTGCCCCAGGCCGCCATGGCAGGCTCGGCCGCGGCGCGGCCGCTGCGCGGGAAATCCTTCTACCTGGACGTGCCGAGCGGGCGGAGCGCGCGGGAGTTGGCGGAGGCCATCCGGCACCTGGGCGGGGTGAGCTGCGGCCGGGGGGGCTTATGGGGCCTGCGCCGGCCGGCGGGTGGAGGGAGGCTGCCGGGGCCTGGCCGGGCCGCCCCTTCCCCCCCGGCCCCTCCGGGGTGCGGGGGCTCCCGGTGTCCCTCGTCCCGGGGCTCAGGGCGCTCCTGGCCCTCTCTGCTCTCGTCTCGGCCGCTTTCCGTCCCCTCGTGCCGGTCTCTTGTCCTCCCTGGCCCCGGGACAGGCCCCTGTGCCCCCGCGGGTGAACCGTGTAACCAGCTGGACTGCAGTGCCCTCGGCTTTGTTCCGAGTTCTTGAATCAGCATTGGTTTGGTTGCTCCCGGTGTTGGCTTGGTTTCATTACAGCAACTTCTAAAGCCCCTTCCTTCTCTGTGGCTTGCGCTGGTGAGCTCCTAATCCGTCACTTTCCAGGTGAGAGGTGATTCACCAAAGAAAATAGCTTTCACTCTACTGCTCTTCTATTTCCTAGGTGCCTGTTCTCAGTTCAACCCAGCTTGGCCATCCTGCTACTAACCTTTTCCCTGTCGCTTACAGGGGTGTTGAATAGCTTAGTCCTGTCTGAGTTTGCTGGTGACTGTCCACTATGAGAACTGCCTGTTCAGCAGTGGTAATTAGTTATCTGGTCATGGTGGTGCCCCAACACAGTCTAGGGCAACTTAATTTTTTAAGGAAATTGAGAGACCTCAAATGTTTTCTGACATTCAAACCAGCTAAGTCTCTTTTGTCACGTAGTTGTTGACTTTTCACATGGCTTTCTCAAAAAAGGTATCTGGACCCATTCTAATAATTGTTACTGGATCCAAATAGCTGTTGTTTGTTTTCAGACTATTTTAGTATCTCCCTCAGTTTGAGGCAGATTCTCTCTTGCATGTTCCAAAACTTCCTTAAGTTCTTCAATGCTACAAGTTGATGTAAAAATCTTCATTTAGTTCTTGTTGCTGCTGTTGGTCTAACATCAGGATCGTGTGCTGGCTGTATAGGCTCTTGGGGAATCTGACTTCCAATTTTTTCCCTTTTACTATCACATCATGCTTGACTTGCTTTTTTTTTTTGATCCTCATCTGGACATGCCTTCAACGTTTTGAAGGATAATCTCCCTTTTCTGGCATCTCTTACTTAGCTGTGCACTTTCAAATCCAATGAGAAACGCTTGCACTGAGTTGTCAGCTATTTCTCTGTGTAGCTGACACGCCACTTGAAAATAATTTTAGCTTTTTGACTCTCCCTGTAGCTTCTTACCAAGCATCCTCTTGTGTTGCTGCCCTCTCATGGTGGGCTGTATTTCAGAGTAATGAAGTTCTCATTTCTCTTGCTCCTGTGGAGATGATGAATGTGTGTATACCATGGCTACCATCTGTAAAACAGCTCTTCAGTACTAATGTCTGAAACCAGGTTGTCTCTAAAACTGTCCATTGTTCAAGAGCATCTTATGGTCTCTGACTTGCATGTGGTATCTTAAACTCAGGATACACTGGAGCATTATCTAGACTGGGAGACTTTGATTTACTCCTTTTTGTGCTTGCAGCGTCCTTGATCTCCTGTAGCATAAGTCCCAGTGTTAGCAGGGCAGCCAATAATGTATCTTATGGCACTTCTCATATGTGGGCCTGGGATCTCAATCTGTAGGGATTCTGTAACTCAACAGAACTAGCTTGTTTAGCAGACTTGGTTTCAAACTGTTCAGCCTTCTGTCTTTCCTGTATGCTTCGTACCTCTGTGTTAGTGTCCCATGACTGTCTTCCTTCTACTGAACTTCTGATATGCCTATTGTTACTATCCTAAATCGGGCATTTTGATTTTTCAGTCTTTCTTGGGCTTCTAGCTTTTCTACACACTATTTTGGACAAAAGTGTATGTTTTGGCTTTCCAGTTCTGTTCCCTGTCCTACATGGAAGTGCTTGTGCCAGCTGTTTGCTTTGTACTTGCTTTGCCAGATTCTTACTGATTCTCTTAACAGTAGAGCTCTTCCACGCTGGTGCATCACTTCCAGGGTCATTTTCTCACTTGTTGGCTTTCTTTGCCTCTTCACTCTACATCAAATACCTGCGTAGCTCTTATCGCAGATCTGGCTACCTTAATAAATAACTGCCTTCTGCTATAGTTTTCCTTTCAAAGTTCCAGTTGCTGAAGGGTTTCCTCAGTGAGAAGGATATAGAGCCATCTTCTAATAGAATGGTCCTGTCTATGGGATTATGTCCCAGACGTCCAGATCAGTGCCTTGCTGCCACAAATTTCCCTTCTCAGTGTTACGAGGCTTGCTGACTTGTGAAGGGGAATGATGTGGTTCCTGGAGCAGGAGATGCTTGGAGTGCTCTCAGGGCCCAGGACAAGCTGTTCCAATATGAACAGGAAACTGGCAATTTGTGTAATGTCAAGACTCACACCCAGATGTCTCAAAGGGGATTGATGTTGGATACTCAGCTCTCTGAAGCTGATTGCTGGTTAAGTAACTAATAGAAACTGAATGCCTGAAAAACTGGCCCTTGCTTTTTTGTGAAATTATTGTTCAAAGAGTAAATGAGATGAGACAGCATCCTGTCAAGGAAGTCTCAATCTGAAGACTCTGATTATTTGCAGTTTGTTATCTATAGGAAGTGTTAACTGATCATCACAGGATCGCCTCTCCTTCTGGGAATGGAAGAAAAAGCTACTTGTAAAGATGAGTACATTCAGTAGCCCCTTAGCAGTGAGTGGGTCAATTAAAGGCAGTAGTTCTTGCTCAGCAGGACTCTTTCAAATCCCAGAGCTGTTGGAAGGTTTTAGAGCTAGCACTGTTCTGTCTTTGGCTCCAGGTGACCGAAAGCTTCCTGAGTAAAGAAGTCAGCTATGTGGTTTCCAGCAGCAAAGAGGCCAAACGAGACAAGGCCAGGACTCAAACTGAGAAGTGGAGCAACGTTGCCTCAGAGGGTGCAAAAGCTAAGAGCCCAGTGCCTTCTACCTCCAAAGGGAACCCTACCAGACCTCACCAGAAGCCACCAGACACCGTAAGAGCTATAAGACCTATGGTTAGGCCACCTCAAGGTTTGACCCAAAGGCTGGGTAGAGTGTAGAACCCGAGACCAGTGGCAGAAGGGCATTGTTTCTGCTCTGAGCAATCATGTTGTGTTTGTCCTAGCCTGACTATTTATATTTGTACTAATGTTCCTTGCATTTGTGAATCATTGTGACCCCAAAGTGCATGTCACAGCAATGAGCTAGTAAAAGGGCACCTACTCAAATGGCAAAGGAAATACAAGACTTGGTTGGTTTTCCAGCAGAACAGGTAATCTGTCCTGCTGCAAAGATGCATCTAGAAAGACCAGAGGTGTGGAAAGTTAAAACTGGCTCAGAGCTGTTGCAGGCTGTGGATGTGTGCTCACAGACAGAGCAGAGCAATTGTAATCTGGGAGGAGATCTGGACGTTCAGCTTGCAAGAAGGGATTTCTGTAGGTGTTGTTCACCCTGCCTGAGCTGGGCTTTTTGATCAGTGATACTTGTGGCCAAAATCCGTGCCCTGCGTAGAATGCAGGGTTCAGTGGCAGCTGTGACTATGGAGAGTAGCAATGCTGGCAGAGCCAGGTTACCCCAATCTAGGCTGCAGGCATCTCTGCCAGCTGGATCTGGACCACTTACAGCACGGCACCTCTTGAAGACGCCTGAACTGATGTCAGAGGCTTCACTCAGATGCGCTTGGTCCCCTGCCCTTGCTCACAGCACCATCCACTTGTCTTACAAAGAGCTTAACCTTGTTGCTGCAATCTACCAAATCATAGGCTAGCAAAAGGGATCCTCTTCTCAGGAAAGGCCTGGCAAGGATTTTTCTAATGCTGGCAGTGTGATGGGATGTGGTACATGGAGCTTCAAAGCTAAGGTGTGGCTTCCTCTTGGATCACTCTGGAGCTTTCAGTGTTGCTCAGTAAAACCTGAGCCTTGGCTGAATGGCTGCTCAGTGCAAAGGGTGCCTTTGTGGTTTTTGGATCCCTGGGAATACTGAGGCTTGCTGTCTTTGAAATGAAGTCCTGGCTAGATTCCTCTCTCCAGCAGAGAGTGCTTATCACTAGAAATCATTTGTAACGGGCAGCGGTGTTCTGTCCACAGCTTGCTACTGCCTGGCAGCTCTTGGCTTCAGCACCTTACTTGGCTTCTTTCTTCTGCAGGCCCTGATCAGCCGGGGAAAGGAACTGCTGCAGAAGGCCATGAAGAATCAGGTAGGCACCACGTGGGTAGGCTTTTTCTCTAACTGGATACGTTCAAAGTACTGCTGAGCATTGCCAGGGTAGTGGCAGCCATTCCTTCAGAGTGCCTGACTGTCAAAGGAAGCAGACAGTATGGCTGGCAAAGATATGAAACAGTCACCTGTGGCTCCGTAGAGTGTTGTGCAGTGTTCCCAGACACTATTCTTCACAGAGCCATTTCATCCTTCCATGTTAGCTACTTCTAAGGCATGTTGCAGGGGTCTGGTTGCTCAACACAAGGGAATTATTCACATAAGACCATTGTTAGAAGCATTTTTAGCTTAGGAAGAATTAAAGCCACATAGTGGGGGCAAAAGGCTCCTCTGGAGTCTTTACACTGATATCGCAGCAGCCAAGAGGATCTTGGTGCACACCTTGGAAGCTCATGTTATAGCAGGAATTAAAAATATGAACTAGATGCTGCTGTTGATTTGGGGTAGATAAAAGCATGAGTTGTAACCTTTTCTGCTGTGCCTTGAAGCATATTTTAATAACACTGACATGTTGGTCTGGCAACTGAGCAACAGAAAAACCCCACTAAACTAGATTTAGAGTTTTGTACACTCACACAGTCATCTCTGAGAAAGCTACAGCTCAAAACACTCTCTTGTTTGTTTAGGACAGCTGCAGTGGCAACGGTATCCTGGCCAATGCTCGTTTGTGGGGAGTCCAGATCTTGCACATCGATGGTATCCTTCTCTGTATTATTGGAATTTAGGTTCTGGAATTTAGGTAATTTATTATTGGAATTTAGGTTAAATCAGTGATTTAAAGACAGGTAGAATAGAATACATGTGGTGAGTGTGGTATATGGTATTCTTTGCAAATTCTTCTTCCTAGTACTTGACTGATCCTGTCCTGGCTGTAGCTAGCTAGGTCTGACCTTCAAAAACCAGATTAGCTTTTCATATGTCCTTAATTAAATGTCATTAATTACATGGTGCTGTCCTACATACAATAGGAAACATTAAGTATGTTATAAAATATTGTAGGTATAATACTATGAGAAGTCCATAGCTTGGTCAGTGCATGGGTGTGTTCCAGGCAGACCGTTCTTTTGATCTCTACTTCCAGGTCAATTAACAGCAATGGCAGGATTTAGTTGTTTTAATTAGGAAGTGCTGATGTTTGAGGATCTGTGTTGGAAGGAGCTTCCCGTCTCTGTGGCAAATGGGAAGGGAGTGACAGGAGAAGACGGATGATGTGATTCTAATAGTAGGCCTGGAGTAAAAGGCTCCTGAGTGTCTGCTGACAGTGACATACAGGCATGGCTGAACTTGTCCGGGTGTGTTATGGAGGCTGCTACTGCTACATGTTCCTGAGCAGCCAATTCTGCTGAACTTGGAGCAGTGTTGCAAGTCTGACAGGGCTTTCAAACACCAAGGTCTGGTCCATCTACTGCAAAACTTCTAATTTTTTTTTAATTCTAAAAAGCATCTAATTTCCACAGAGACTTGCACCATCCTCCTCCTTCTTTGCTGAAGAGTAAAGGGGGAGCCTTCCCTCAGAACCTTTTCTTGCTTCGTTTTGGTAGAATCGACTGTGTAGTAGTGACAATTTGCCAGATGATGGCAGGCTCGGGCACTGCATGCAGTGATCCTCTGCAGATAGGCAGGAGGAGGAACATCTCACCTTGTCTTGTTCAGCTATGACTCTTTGACATCCCACCTGCACAGAAATGCTGTCATATGCTCAACAGCTGCTGCATGCCATCTCGGGAGCAAGGAAATGGAGCCAGAAGACAGAGGTAACTGATCTAACTCTTGCCCAGTTTGAGGCTCTCGGGATCCCACAATAGCTCTAACCAATCCTTCTAGCTCTTTATGGGCTAATAAGCAGAGTGATCTCCTAGGTTTTGATTCAACATCAGGTACTTTGTTACTTCTGCTCATTGATGTAGATGACAAAAGGTTTTTCCTTTTATAAAGTAGGTATAAAAACAGATGAGAAGGAGGTAGCTATTAGCTCATTTGTAGCACAGCTAGTACCAAGTTTTGACTCATAAGGGACTGACAGTAAAAACCAAGATCATATGCAACTAGTACATTGACTTTCTGAACTTTTTTTTAAAGCATTGGAAAGACCAGTGAGAAGATACTCTCTGATCTTATGGCCTATCCCACCTGTATATCATATTTAAAGCGACTCTAGATAACTGGGAGACCCAGTGTTAGGGGGAGGCAATAGTTTGTGATGCAGGAGCTCTGAAGAGGTGGGTGAGACTACTGTAATCTCAACTTGCTGCTCTGGGATCAGTAATTACAGTTCTGCCTGCGCTGGCTCCTATACTAAATGTGTCACTCTTTCCTTTAGGCAAAAAGCCTTGCCTCTGGATCAGAAGTTCGCAAAGGTAGGCCTGGAAGCTGTGTTCCCATTTGCACTCAAATGCAGAGTTGCTTGAAGAAGCCTCATTTAGAATTTGGTTTGTTGAAGTTTCAGATGGATTTTCAAAGTCTGATAACTGTTAAAGCAGTTTCTCTTGAACTGTTTTTGTAACTCCTTCTCTGAATCTAGCTACAGCCTCCTAAAACAGCTAAGAATATTATGCCTTTGATTCAGGGACTGTTTTTAAAAAATCCCATGAACAGTTTGCAACTCAACTCCCAGAATCCTGAGGTGCCTAAGAACTGTGCTGCTGGCACTGCATGTTGCATCCACTGGTTCAAACTAAGTCTTGAATAATAATGTCTCCTGGAGAGGAGAGCGTGTTCCTCACAACCCACTCACTTCTGTTAGGCTGAAGTATACTGCTGAGACACCAATCTAGGGCTAACCCTTCTAAGGCGGGGGGGGAGGGGAAACAGGTTCTCATCTAATTGCATTCTCATCTGCAATTAGACCAGAGCCAACTGTGGTACTGGAATTTGCTCCAGTGACATAAAGCAGTTTCTGACTGATTTGGCCTATGGGAGAGCAAATTCAGTAATTCAGAGTTCAGTAATACCTCAGATTGAACTCTAACCTGGATTGTGTGTGGGACACTTAGAAGGTTATTTTCCAGTTTGGGGTAAAGGTTGTAAAAAGAGACTCACAAAGCTGTCAGCCAGATGGTCTGCTGCAAGCTAAGACCTCTAAGTTGTGGCACGCTCTGAGCTCTGCCTGGGGACTTGACAGCTGAACTGTTTGTCACTGTTCAGCACTCTGCCATAAGAGCTTTGGACCTGCACACCAGTCTTGGTTCTATTTAGGCCCTTAAATGAGGCTTTACTTTCAGAAGTGCCAAGCACTGGCAGCATTTATGTGAAAACATTGATCCTATCTTTAAATAACTATTTCAGCATTGTAACAGTACCTTTGATGCAAGCTCGGGATGAGACTTGAGGAACTGTTGTTAGTGGGGGCAGGTGGACTCAGCCTTTCCAGAGATCAAGGTTAAAGTTTGTTTGGAGAAAATAGGTTTGAGCTCCAGGATTGCAAGAAAACAAAGCCTCTCCCTCTTTAGAGGCAATGAGGGAGACACCAGAGTATTGGTGTCAGGGTCAGGCAGATGCCCACTGATGGTACCTCGGTGCATGGTATTTTTTAGTTTGTTTTTTAAATTGCATCTGTACTAAGATTTCCAGGCTGACTAAAATGTTATCACCTGTGAGTTGAACAAGCCTGTCAGACAGGAGGGACGTAGCATCTTCTCCCAGCCTGGTGATCTGCTGGGATTCATCTGCCTGGCTCTGAACTTCTTCACCAAATGCACTGCTGAGGTTTTCTTCAGCTCCCTTAATATATTTCTCTGTAAGAAACATAGCTGCTTGTTTGCCTTCCTCAGGGACGAAGCTGAGGCCAGACATTGCTATTTAGCGGTATTCTCATGCCAGGCTTGACTATATAGCATGCTAAGTGAACGTTGGTTTTTCTCCAGCAGCTCTTAGCTCTCACAGCTTTCCTAGACTTAAGAGCCCTGGTCTGAGCTGTTCTGAACTCCAGGCTGTTGCATTAAGGTCCAGGGAGAAGCTGGATGTTCTTTCCAAGTTTAATAGTGGAAAGAGTCCACTATTGTACTGCCTTCAGGCCTTGGTCAGCCTACAGAGTACTCTGGAGATGAGGCTGCTGTAGATTACCCAAATTTTCTGGATGTTTTCTGGATTCCATCTTAGCTGTGCTTAGCTAGCACTTGGCATTCACAGGTGGTAGAAATACTGATGAGCTGGGCTCTAGAGCCCAATTCAATTAGGGAATGAATGATAAAATAGAGAGTTTGGCCAGGGTAAATTCTAACCAACTCTCTTTCTGGCAGGAAAATTGAAGGCACCTTTTCTGAAGGTTGAAGACCAGAGCAGGTAAATCAGACTTTTCTAAATATCACAGCCAAACTATATTAAAACTTCAAGGGCTCCTAGGGAGGGGAGTCCTTTACCTGCTCTGTCCCTTACATGAGGGGCAGTGAATATTTTTGTCCACAAGGCAAAGCATGTCATCTTTGAAGACTCTTTCAAGCACCGGGAAGCTGACACCCTTCTAGAGGAGGCAAATGGGGTTCAGAGAAATAATCTAGGTGGCTCATATGTCAGAAGAAAGGCGCTAAGCAAGGCGTGATAAGAGTTTACTTCCTTACTCAGATTCCGTGTGTGATCCTGGGCAGGTCACTTAATCTGCTTGAGCCCTCTGAAATGGGGAAATAGACTGAAGTGCATGAGGTTAGGGCCTGTAACTTGATTACAGCATCCAGCACAAGGGGATCTGATCTCTGTAGTGTTCTACCTCTGAAACTCTAACAGTATCTAGAGCACTAATTATTCTGAAGATAACACTTAAGGCAGCTGCAGGGTCAAATACTAGGTTTTTCATGCTGCATGTAATAAAGCACAAAGAAGAGAGATGTCGTCTGGGAACTTGAACTTTCCCATGCTTCTGTTTAACTGAAAATACTGCGCTAGCTGCCGGTGACGTGCCTTGGGGGTGAAAAGTGGGTTTTTTAGCTGAGCAGGCAAGCTTGCCTTCTGTCCAAAGCATCCCTCACCCCAATGCCATATCAGGAATTGGATTTAGTACTTTCCTGCCCCAGTAAGAAATGTGGAATCTCTGGAGCAGCCAAACGGAAAGACAGCAATGGCCAGTGTCCCATTATAAATGAGTCAATGCATTGAACCCCTCTGAGGGAGGGATGACAACTCTGACCATGTTGTCACTGTCAGAAATGTGATGTCCTGATCTGCTTTTTCCAGGCAATTCCGACCCTTCCATCACCAGTTCAAAAGCTTTCCTGACCTGAACTTCCTGGCACCTAAAAGCTCCAGCCCATTTGAGCCTCTGAAAAGCCTCTTGAATTCTTGCAGGGCCAGGTAGGTTGTAGCTACTTCTGTGCAAGAGTTTAAGCAATTCCCATGATAGCTGTTGCCCTGCAAGTTCCTGGGGTTTAGAGAAGCACTTATCTTCTGGATGATGGCAAAAGGAGCCCTGTGGGTCCCTGCAGCTGCCACCGATGCTGTTCCAGGTTAAACAGCTGTAGCTTAAAGCATCCCTGGCCTTTATGTGGGATCTGGGTGCCTGCTGCTGCAGCTCCGCTGTGAGCAGGGAAGATCTTTGCTGCTACCTTGCAGGGATGTGGAGGGCTGTCCAGTGCGCAGCGACGGGGAGAAGAGCCCCCAGTCCACACCAGTCACTGTGCCAAAGAGGAAGAAGGGATTTTGTGAGTGCTGCCAAGAGACCTTTGAAGAGTTGCAAAAGGTAAGGGTTCCCCTGGAACCTGGTAAAACCCAGTGGGGCCCACTTGACCACTTAATTATCGTGATATGTCTGTTATTGATATAGACCCTTTTAGAAGGAAGGCAGATTTTTATATGTGCAGCCTTCCTGATATCCTGGTAAGATCAGTCTTACAGATGAAAGCCGTAGTACATCTATGCTTAGACCTCCTGGTTGTGCAAGTAATGGTTTTGAAGGTGGAAGCACGATATACCCGTCTCTGGTGGGAGAGCCTTGAGGACTGTTCTGTTACCTGGGCCGCAAAGTGGGAAGCGTCTTCCATGCCAGTTGGGGCACATAAGCTGATTTTAAAAAGTAGGAAGGGGGTTTCATCTCCTAGGAGATGCCAAATGGGGTGGCTTTTAGAGCCCAGCCTTTAGTGATAGACATACATATTTGGAGTCTGCGTTTTTAGTAGCTGCTGGGAAAAGCCGTAGGCTGCTGTTAGATACAGACGCAACCTCCTCATCAGTAGGTGTCTATGGGAACAGAACATTCACTGTAAGCATCCTGGGGTAACGGTGTTGCCTACGTTTCCCAAATCTGCTTCCAAACAGCCCTATTTGGTGTAAAGACTGTTTGCCCTCCAGTCTGTTAAGCTGTGGGAGGTGGCTGTTACTGCAAATCTCCCTCCGGTGAAACCGTAGGTATTACTAAGAGGGCCTTTACCACCTTCCAGCATCTCCAGAGCCCCCAGCACAAACAGTTTGCACGGGACGACTCTCAGTATGCCCCTGTGGATCACGTTATTTCACAGCTCACCAACAACTTTGCAGAACAGTCGGCCAAGTAAGTCTCTCTGTACCTTGTAACTCCTGGAGCAACAAGGCAGTATGCTACTGCATGGCCTTGTCACAGTAACAGGATCTGAATCTCCATGCTACTGTGGCACTAGTTCCTACTTCATTCCCCACACCAGGAAATCTCCCAGCAGGAAGCAGAGGGCTTGGAATGACCCTGCAGAAGTGGCTTGTTACTGAATAGCCTGGCACTTGCCAGGCAAGGTTTAGATGAGCTGTGGGAAATGTTCTTCTTTGAGTTGAGTTCGTCTGCTTCATGAAATCCCTGTGGATTTCTAGGGCCTTTTAAACTGGAAAGGACAGCTGGGTCCTTGTTTTCTGTCCCCATGTCTAACACAAACCCTGATACCCTGTAGCACTCCTGTGCCCAGGCCTCCAGCTGTCAAGTCTGTGCTGGCTGTCTCCTCTGCCAGTGGTGATATGAGGGATACCTGTCTAAACTTTCTTACTGCCTCCTGAGCAAGGGCCTCAAACACACTGCACTGCAGAAAGTGTTTTGTCTTCCTGGAGGAAAGAGTTCCTGAGGCTAGAGAGAGCGAGTGTTAACTGATGCTTCTTCTCAGGGTGCCATGTTCGTGCCTGACAGATGAACACTTAGTGCCTCAAGCACAAGTCACCAGAGGAAATGAGATGGTGACAGCAGAGCTGGGAAAGGAGAGACAGCAGGCTCCTGTGGAACTGTTTACTGATGCAGAGGCTGATCCTGGCCTGAAGATGAAGGAACGCTCCACTCACCAGCCCAGTAACAGGGTTAGTAATCTCAGAGAAGGAAGGGGATTGTCTGAGAAGTGCTTTCTGGGGCTGCCTGCTGGAACAGGATTCACCAGAGGGGTCTGTGCTGTGCAGGACACCACAGAGGGATCTGTTGTGGTGGGGAGCACAAATTCAGGGTTGGCTCCTAACCTGGGCCAGCAGACCCATGTAGAGACTGCTCAGGTCAGAAAAACAATTGCATCTTCATCTGAACCTCATAAACAGCAAATGCAGGAGATGGCTGACAGGCCCAAGCAAGTACTGCCTGTCTCCAGGAAACGCCAGCTGCTCTCCAGACAGAGCACCCATGTAGGAAAGAAGCCCAGACTGGAGCTGGATGGTACCCCCTCTCGATATGAGCGGACAAGCCCAGTGGATGGTGGGATGGATGTGCAGGATGCAGGACAGATATCTGAGCTGGACTTGCTCAGTGTGGCACAGGCTGGCTGCTTGCCCTTAAGCACAGAGCTCTCCACCAGACCTCATAGCTCCCCTGCTTTGGAGCTGTGCATGTGTGGGGACCCTGGGGACCCTGCAACACAGCTGGCTTCCCTTGAAGCTGTCTCTGTGGGTTTTGATCCCACAGAGACGCCTGCAGCAAGCACTGTCAGCCAGTATGACTGGAGTAGAGTGAACACAAGTTCCCATGGGAAGCAGCTCAGAGAGGAGGATGGAAGTACTCCAGATCATGACCATCCACACTTGAGGGTGTACAGGACCTCTACAGTGAGCAAGACCAGCTGTCCTGCTGGCCAGCTGCCCTCCCAAAACCTGCCTGTGGCTGAAGCCAGATGTTGCCACTTGCTGTGTGTCAGAGCAGCAGAGAAAGTAGCCCCTGAACTACCTGACCTCCCAGGCCACAGCAAAGAGCTGACTCCTGGCCATGGGCTCCCTCTGCCTCTTCCGCCCAACACGCAGGCTGACCTTGACTTCAGGACAGCTTTTTCTGAGTCAAACTGGGACATCCAACTGTTCTCCACATTAACAGGTGTCCGGGGCAAAAGGATTCTGCCTGTGGACAGAGACTTGCTCCAAAGGACATGTGTCAGTGTAAGGGACAGTGGGTATGAGTCTCAGCTCCGCTCAGTTCTGAAGCGGAAGTCAGAGCTTGACTGGGCAGGCAAAGATGACAAGAACTGCTGGAACTGCTGCACAGAGACCGAAGGAGCCTCTTTCCCCATATCTGAGACCTCTCTTGGCAGCTGGGCTAGTTAAAACCAGCTCCTGGCTGTTCTCTGGGCCCTTACTGGGAGCTGTGAAATGGCTGGAAAGGGACTTGACAAACCACCCTCCCTGTCAGGGCTGGGAACAGTCAGGTCCAGGAGGTACAGCTGAGACCTGGAGTGAGGACAGTCAGGTGCATGGTCTCCTCCAGTCACTGCAGACAGCTTGGGCTGAGCCTGAGGGTTGAGATGTGCTGACACCTCACTGGTGTGAAGCATGTTTGTCCAGTGCTGGTTTCCCTAGCCTCTGACATCCAGGGGAGCAACTTTCCTCCAGAAAATCAGGCAAGAAAAATGCCAGCGGCTACAAGTCACAGCTCTGTTAGTGGCTATGTTTCCCTAGATCTGTGAGGTAAACATACTGCAGCGGGGTGAATTTGGAAACCAACTCTTGATCCCAGCCTTGGCAGGATGGGGTGATAAATGCTTCCTCCTTCTGCAGTCATTCAAGGTCTGAAACTATACAGCTCTCCTGTTGGGAACCAATAGGTAATCCAGTGATTTAGCCACTCTGATAGGGTCTGGGATCTTTCCTCCTCTTTGGTAACGTTTATACCTGGTAGCCTCATTTAACTCCTCGCCAGGCTGCTGGCAAGATGCTCTTCCTCTAGAAGTAAGTATTCAGCAGGAATATGCTATCTGCTCTTCCAGATTCAGAGAGCCCAGCCCATTCCTTCTCTTCTCCAGTCTTTGGTACTGGAGAGATGGGGGGAGGAGGGCCATGGAGGCAAGATCTGCGTTCTTCATATGGTTTGGGGTTTTGTTGGATATCTTTGTGAGTAGCTACAGATAACTGTAACTAGTCCTAAATTGTTTTTTAGCAGTCTTTTAAACTTTGAAATAAAATTGAAAAAAGGGATACTGTTGTGCTATATGCTGGCTAAAACTTATTTGGTGGCCTGAGTGCAGCTAACTCAAAATAGGGCGAAACAAATTGGCACAAGGTAGGCAGTGGCTGGGTAGAAGCCTTACTGAAAAGGACCTGGGGGTGAGGGTGGGTATCAGGCTCAATAAGAGTCAGCAGTGGCTCTAATTGCATAACATCACCCAGTACATGGGTGATGCGTAGGAATGTGGTCAGTAGGTTGAGGGAAGCTGTTGCCAGAAACCTGCTCAGTGTCTGCCTGCTATCATCTGGCAGATGGCGTAGACACTTTTTGAAAAATACCCATCCACCTTGTTGCTGCAGCCCCTCCTCTTAATCGTCACTGTCCTGCTCCCTGCCCAGGGCACTCCTCATGCCCAGGATGGGCCAGGAGGGTCCTGGGAGAGGCTGCCTCTCTTGGGTTGGAGGCCCTGCAATCCTTGCTGAAGTGTAGACTACCCTGGCTAGTGCTAGGTCAGCTGAGCCGTGCTTGGTGCTGCAGGTTCCTTGTCTCAGCCAGAAATCATTGCTGTGTTTCTTGCTTGCTCTTGTGTGGAGGAAGCCAGAGGCCTGCAGATGGCAGGTCACTTGCTTCAAATCCCTGCCTGCCCTGAAGTACACCTCTGCCAAGCTTTATGTGGTGGAGGTGTGTAAGGCTGGTCTAGCCACCCTTGCTGGGGGAAGTTTGGGTGTGAAACAGGTGTATCAGCATTGGTTCCTGCCTCTGTCCTCCTGTCCCACAGCAGGTACAGCCCAGGCCTGGCCCCTTTTCTCTGTCCAGTAAACTAACTGCTGGATGTTGCGGCGCTTTGAAAAGCGCCAATTGATGCGTGTAATTCAGCAGCCCTCAGCTGGATTAAATTGCCACAGTGTGGCTGAGGAGACGATCTGAGTTTCCTGGAGTCTGTTCCCAGCCTTGAGTTCTCCCATGCAACTGTCTGACAAAACAGAGTGGGAGAGATTTCCCTGAGTGCACGCACACCAGCCCCCGTGCGCCCAGATCCCCCGTGCGCACGTGTGCCCTACTACAGAGGTGCTTGGCAAAGGCTGAGCAGAGGATGAGGGGGTGGAAGTGAGGGCCTAGCCTGAGCATGACCCCCTTGGCAGCTCCTCTTCAGTGAAAGTCAGGCTGAGGCTAGCCTGCCACCCAGAGCTGCTGCAGGTTTTAATTCATTAACGTTCTGCAAAGCATTGATGATAAGAGGTGATCAGCAGGATTTGGGAAGTGGAAATTAGGAGAGCTGGGGCTAATTCTGCTCTCCTACTCTCTGCTCTACAATCCTGGGCCCATCCTTCCCTTGTTCTGCCTTCACTTCCACTTCTAAATGCTTTTGACCCCCTTTTGCACAATAACGGGGGCTTTGAGATGAAAAGCAAAGCAACCATTGTTTAGTATGTCTTTGGAGTGTGTGGGGAGGGTGCCCATTGAAATAACGTGAGTCACTGCTTAAAATACTCAACAAACTTCAAGGCAAAGCAAGGCAGGTGCTTTTGCTGTTGCATTTGTGCTGCAGAGCTACAACCAGGTACCCCAAGGCTTTTGTTACCAGCAGGCACGTGAGTCCTGGTGGGAGCAGGGGAAGGTGGGAGCAGATCCAGAGGGCAGGTGCTTGGGAGAAGGAATCCAGTGCAAGAGCAACAGCTAGTCCCACCCTGCACTGAGACTATGCTGAGGGCATAATTCATGTGGCTCCCGAGTTCCCTGCAGCTCTCCTTGTCTGGAGGGATAGTCTGGGTGCTACAGTGCAGGGAATCATTTCCTTGGGTTCCTCACAATCCTAACTCTAACATCACCGAGCAGGCAGGGGGTGGAAGGGGAAGGTGGGGTAGAGCCCTGGCCTGGCAATGCCCACTGGACTGAGAGGAGGTGGCATGAGGTACGGGACTCAACGTGGCTCCTGGTTGCTAGCAACCCCGTGGAGGATGGAGCCAGGTCCTCACTGGCAGCATGATGGAGCGAGAGGCAGCAGGTCCAGCTGCTGCAGAAGCAACTATCCCTGAGGCAACTCAGGAGGAATTCAGCTGAGGTGGTAAAATGAAATGGAGAAACGGAATTAATTCATTTCTCCATTTCATGGATCAAAAATGTTTAAATGCAAAATCATTTCCGCTGGAGGAGTGTGAGGGCTGGGGAGTGAAGGGGGGGGGGCTAGGGCTCAGGACCCCCCATCTTAGTCCTTTCTAGGGGCTTGACCACAGCTCAGCTGAGGTCAACCCCAACATGATGCTCTCTAGGGCTTTCTCTGCCAGGGTTGCTTGTGCTGCAGCCAGGCGAGGTGAAGGAAGGCGAGCAGATCTATTTTAAATGAGCCTCTGGCTCAGTCCAGCCTGGAGCCAAGATGTTCTCATTTATACTCAGAGGAAAAGAGGTGGCTGCTGCTCCCCAGGAGGTTTTGCACTGACCCACTTGTGCAGCACACGAGCCACGTCAGTCCAGCACTGCAGATGATATGGACAACCAGGGGTGATCCTGGCCACCACCACTCTGGCTTGCTCCTGTTTAGCCCTCCAGCACTCCTGGGACCCCCTTCTCCTGCAGGAATCTGGTCCTGGGGCAATATCCCCATCCCCTGAGAGAAGGCTGTGCCCAGATAACAGAGCCCAGTTTTCCTGCAGGAAACTCAGAAGAGTGGGAGGCAGCAGTCTGGCTGCCACTGAAACGGCCCCCAAATTCAGTTGTAGGTTTGCAGCTGGCATAAGATGCAGGTGAGATGTCAAGTGCCTCCCGTGGCTTCACGCTGCTCTTCCACACTCCTCTTTTCCTCCTTGCTAGCATCCCGTGGCTCCGAGGAGGGCAGGACAGCACGAGGTGGCCCAGCACAACTATCCAAGAGGTCAAGAAGGATCCTGCATCCGTCTGGCCCTGTCGGTCAGGAGCTGATGAGCAGCCAGAAATGTGTATTGGTACCTCAGTCTTGCATATATGACAGCTACAGGGTTAAGGCACTCCAGATTGAACCAGGACCCACGGATTGAGCACCCAGCTCCCAGAGACAGAGCCAGGTCCTCACAGGTGTGGTCTCACCCCTTGCCAACCAGCCAATGTCCTGCCAGCCCAGCTCCCCCTGCCCGGGTCATCAGGAAGGAAGGGAGTTGGACCATCTCATGGTCATCTTTGCAGGGATGCTGTGTTTTGCAGTGTGCTTTCTCGTGGAGCGCCCTTGCTCCTGCGTCATGGCTCAGTCAGCTGAGAGAGCCTTGTTCCTGTGGTGGGAGCTGTCTACCTGGCCACGGGCAGAGCACGTGTGTGATGCCCAGGCTCAGAGACCATCAGGGCCTCCCTGCAATCCCCCCAAGCTCTGTGCTCTGTGATTGCCCCCTCAGAGCCAAGCTCTTAGACAGCCCTCCCAGCACCCTGAGGGCACTAATATGCTTTATTTCCCCTGAGGCTCCCCACCTCTGCCCATGAAGGCCCAGGAGCTCTGTTTAAGCCTGGGCATCCAGCACTTGCCTGAGCTGTGCTGTAGGTGTGCTTGTCTTCCTGCAGTTACTGGTTGCCCAGAGAGCTTGTGGAGTCTCCATCCTTGGAGATAACTCAGAAAGCAAATAGACACAGTCCAACCTGCTCCAGTTGACCCTGCTTCGGGGGGGAGGGGATGGACTAGATAATCTTCAGAGGTCCCTTCCAACCTCAATGGTTCTGTGATTTTGTCGCCTGTCCTGCCCCTGGCCCCGTCTCCTGGATCGACCTCGGAGCTATGCGGTAGGTAGCTTGTCTCCAGCCCTGTCCCCTGGATGAGCCTTGAACCAACATTGCAGCCTTATCTCAGGCTATTCTCCAGCCCCATCTCCTGCTGCCAAACTCATCCAGAAAGGTCAAAGCCATTGCATCCTGGAGCCTCTGTCCAGTCCACCGGTCCTGGAGACCTGACAGAGAAACAAAATCAGCCCTGTGTTGCTGCCTGTGTCCCGGGGGGCTGATCCCAGCCTGGACCATGGCAAGCCATGGCCCTATGGCCTGCGGCAGCGAAACACCAGCCCTGGTACCGTTTGGGTGCTTGGTACCTGCTGGGGGCCTTGGCATCCACTGGGGGCTCGATACCGGTTGGGGGCTTGGTACCGGTCGGGGGTCTCCAGAACCGGTTAAGGGCACTGGTACTGGCTGGGAGGGCTCCGGTACCGGTAGCGCTTGGGGCCCCGTGCCGGGTGCGGGGGCTGGCTGCCGGCGCTGGCCGGGGGGGGCCCGGGCCGGGGCCGGGGCCGGCGCGGGCGCTGCGGCAGCCGGGCGCGAGCGGCGCTGCGGCAGCCGGGCGCGGGGCGGCGCCGGGGGCGGCGCGGGGCGGCGCCGCGGGCCGGTGCAGGGCGCGGGCAGGTGGTGGGGGCGGCGCTCACATGCCCCCGCGGCTGGTCCCTGCCCGCTCGGCGGCAGCCCGGCAGCGTCGCGCCGCCGCCGCCCATGCCCGGCCCGCGGCGGAGGAGGCGGCGGAGGAGGCGGCGGAGGCAAGGGCAGCACGGTCCCCGGCCGCCCCCGGCCGCCCCCGGCCCCGGTCGCGGCAGACCCCGGCAGCCGCCGCGGTAGGATTATGAGGGAGCCATGAGCCCCCTGCAGAGCTGGCTGCTCGCCGCTCTCCTCTCGCTCACGCCGCGGGCAGGTAGGTCCCCGCTTCCCCGCCCCCCGTCCCGGTTACCGGCGCCGCCGCTGCGGGCTTTTTTGCTGCATCGACACATTTTTCCGCAGCGCCGCCCCGCAGCGGCCCGGGCGGCAGCTCGGCGGCCCCGGGGCGCCCGCTGCCCGCCCCGCGCCGGGCCGAGCGCTGCGGGCGGCCCCGGGCTGCCGCCGTGGGGCCCCGCCGCCCGCGCCGGGCTGCAGCCGGCCCCGGCCCCGCCGCTGCCCGCGGCGACGCGACGCAGCGCTGGGGGCGCCGCCGGGGTGCAGCTGGGTCCCCCCGTGTCCCACCGGGCGCCTGCCCTGCCCTGGTCCCCCCGCGGCCCCGCGTGTCCCCTCCGGGGCGCAACGCTGCACCTGGCTCCCCTGCTGTCGCCGAGGTGTCCCCTCCAGGACACGTCCCCGTACCGTTCCCCGGGTGTCCCCTCAGCGATGTGCTGCTGTGCCTGGGTCGTCCCATGTCCCGGCCCGTCCTCCCATGGGACACAGCACTGTGCCTGAGACCCTCCGAGTCCCCCGGGCATCCCCTTTGGCATGCGTCCCCATACTGGGCTGGCCGTGTCCCCTGAGTGTCCCCTCCAGGAGGCACTGCCCTACCTGGGTCCTCGCATGTCCCCTCTGGGGTGCAGCTCTGCACCTGGGTCCCCCCGTGGCCCTGAGCCGTCTGCTCCAGGATGCGCCTCCGTACTAGCCCTCCACCTCCTCTGGCCATCCTCTCCAGGACACGCCACTGTACCTGAGGCCCTGGCTCTCCCCTCTGGGATCTGCCCCCAAACCGGCCCTCTGTGTCCCCTGTGGCCTGTGCTGCCGTACCTGGGTCCCCCCATGACCCCAATTCATCCCTCTGGGACATGCCCCCGTACCAGCCATCCGCATCCCCCGGCCATCGCCTCTGGGCTGTGTTGCCATACCTGGGTCCCCCATCATGTCCCCAGCTGTCGCCTCCGAGATAGGCTCCCCCCCACCAGCTCTCTACGTCCCCTAGCCATCCCTTCCTGGCCACACCATCATACCTGGCTCCCCATCATGTCCTCGGCCATCTCCTCCAGGCCATGCCACCATAGCTGGGTCCTCAGCAGTCCCCTCCAGGACAGGCCCCATACCAGTCCTCCACCTCCACCAGCTGTCCCTTCCTGGCTCCACCACCATACCTGCGTCCCCATCGTGTCCCCCGGCCGTCCCCTCTGAGTCAGGCCCCCGAACCGGCCCCCCACATCCCCCTAGCCATCCCCCCTGGGCTGCACTGCCGTGCCGGCCCCCCGACCGGCTCTCCTTGCCCGCAGGTCCCGCCACAGCGGCCGTGCACGCCGGCGCTCTGCAGCGGAGGTTCCCGCGGGCCGGATGGCAGGACGGGCGGGTTGTGTCCCAAATCACCCACCCCAGCAGGTTAGTGGGGCAGAGCTCAGGAGGAGAAGTCCAGAAGCATCAGCTGGACACCAGGGTCAGGAATGAGCCTAGAGGAGGAGGAGGCCCTGTAAGTGAACCGCACCCCCCCTCCGCTCTCTTTCAGGCCGCGGCCTCCAGGGGTGAAGGGCCCCTGGGGCACGAGGCCCGAGGCAGAGGCGCCGCTTCCGCGGGCCGCGCCGCCGCCTTCTCCCAGCCGCCAAGGCCCCTAATGCATGCCATTAAATCTCGGTGCCGGAGGTATGCGTGCGGGTGTTAAGAGAGATTAAATGGGAGCGCGAGGCAGGGCTCATGCATAATGAACGGGCTCTCGGCTCGGGCGCTGCGGGAGGGCAGCTGCGGCGCAGCCAGCTGCCCAAACGCTCCTGCGGCCGCTGCTCCGGCCTGGCCAGGGCTTGGCATCACCTCGAACCCAGCACTGCGGTGGTGGCCCGACGAGCTGGGGCCGTTGCGGACGTTCCTGGCTTTCCCGGGCCCCGCCGCCCCCTCGGCAGAGACAGACACCGGCACTAATCGATTCTCCCACATCCTTGCTGGCTAAAAGAAGGAATAATGGCCTGAAATTGCAGCCGAGGTGATTTAAGCTTGGTGTTAAGTGAAACCTCCTAGCGGCGAGGATACCTTGGCCGGGGAGTAGATCGCTGGGGACGCTGTGGCACTGCCAGCGCAGCGGGGGGGGTTTAAGAGTGCGTTGAGCAAGCAGCTGTCGGGAAGTGCTGCCTCAGGGTGCTGGGACCTGTCGACGGTCCGGCCCCAGGGTGCTGGGGCCGGGGGTGTGGGATATCGGCAGAGCTCACGGGAAAACGTGACAGTCGCTGTTAGCCGAGCGCACCGAAGGGGCGTTTTTGCGTGAGCCGGTAGAAGAAATGATCTCGCCTCCATGTCCTTCGTGCCCTTTCCCGGGAGCTGAGCCGCCGGGGGGCTGCAGGCTGGGAAGGCAGCGCGGCGCAGAGCTTCGCCCGTGCCGCTGGCGCTCCTGAGGCAGCACCCGCTCTTCTCCCTGCGCCTGGCGGAGGGCAGGGTGCCGTGGGCAGCGTGGTGCTGGGGCTGGTGGCAGCCGAGGCTCCACCTCCAAAGTGAGCTTCACCCGTGGCTGCGCCGCTGGTTGGGACCTCCCGGCCCCAAGCAGAGCAGGGAGAACCCGTCCTCGGGACGGAGCCGCCCGGCAAAATACCTCCCACGCTGGCCTGAGCCCCCTCCCGCTCTCCTGCACCATCTAAGCTGCAGCCCCGTCCTCGGCCGGTACGCTAGCATTAATTTTGGCTCCCAGCTTTCCGCCCGCTGGGCAGGCGGTGGTGCAGAGGCTCACGCCCAAGCGTCCGCGGCGCAGGGAGCTCCGTCCAGTGCTGGTCACTTGCCGAGGAGCGAGCTGCACCCACCGGCTCGGGCAGCTGGCCGGCATGGCTGGCTGTCTCCAGCTGGCCGAGCAGCGCCGGTCTGCGCTCCAGCCGTGGCTTTTTGGGTTCAGAGCTGACAAAACAGATCAACGGTATCTGCAGGTCAAAAGAAAAAAAATCCTGCAGGAAAAGGATGTCTTGCAGGTCTTCTCTGTGCATTGGTTTCCCTGGGAGCCAGCGGCACCCAAGGTGCTCCCGAGGGACGCATGGGGATGGCGCGCGCCCAGCGGCCGCTCCGAGGAATTAGGTCATGAGCTCCGGCTGCCGCAAGGTGCCCTGGTGCCAGGCTGCTGCAGCCGAGAGAGTCCCCGGGGAGCCGCGCTCAGGCTTTGGCAGCCCCCCGGGCGCCACATCCCACTGGGGACTGCTGGAGGGAGCACAGAGAGGCCCCTGAGGCCGGAGCCGGTGATTCCTGTGGTGCAAGCGCTGCCCCCCCGTCTCCTTGCTGCATGGCTGCTCTCACAGAGCATCGCCCCAGCCACCGTCCTACCGAGCCGGACCCCGCGGTGCAAGTGGTTTCTATTTACCGATTCCTGGGAATTTGGCCCTCGGCCCCCTCGTGGAGCACTGCGCTCGTCCCTGCGCCCCGGCCGCCCCCCCACTAGGACCAAGCGAATCTCTCGGCGCGTTGCCCACAGCCTGTCTCTGCAGCCGGGAGAGCGTTTTTGGCAGGCGACGCCTGTGTTCCCAGGCCTCCAAGCTGGGATTCAGGAGCCCATGGCAGGAGCGAGCGGCGAACGTGCAGCGGGGTTGATGGAGACATAAAAAGAGATGGAGATGTGCTGGTCCCCCGGTGCTGTTGCTCTGAGATGTTAATGCGTTCCTCGCTCTGCCAAAACTGTGCACGGTTCAGGCCACGGGTAGGGAATGTTTTTTAAGCCAAAAAATGGTGATTTCTTTTAAATTGAGTTTGGTGTTTTGTTTTGTTTTTTTGTTTGTTCTTTTAATTACAGAAGCACCTTCAGAGCCTGCAAGTATCTACGTTTAGGGTCTGGGGAATTTTTTTTTTTCTTTTCTTTTTCCAAGTGAAAAGCAGAAACAGCTGCATCAGCTTTGGGTGCCAGCCGAGGCTGTTTTCGGTGACTTAAGCTGGTGGCGAGTCACTCGTCAGGGCAGGGCTCTGTGCCAGGCACCAGCGTGCTCAAGGTCTCACGCAGACAGCACCTAAGGACGAAGCGGGGCAGCCGTGAGGGAGACATTTATGGCTGGGAGGCAGCCCCGGGGGAGCTGGATCTGCCGCCCTTGTCCCACTGAGTGACGGGAGCGTCGGCGTCCGGCTCCACTGCGGCGAGCAAGTGGTTTTGCAATATCGAGTCCGTTTTCCATTGTTTTTTGCTGTATCAAGTCCATTTTCCCTTCCCTGCTCCTGCACTCCTGTCCCCGCTTCCGCCAGACCGGCTGAGCAGCCAGGCCAGGACCAAGGTCAAGGAGCTAAACTGGCTTTAAATTTTCTTTAACATAGGCCAGATCTGTGATGATTTTAAGGCCAGATCAGAGTCGCAGGCTTGACCCTGCGGCACCTGGGGCGGCTCGTGGTGGGTGCGTTGGGCTGCTCTTACCGCCGGGCGCTGCCCTGCAAAATCCCTTGGGGCGCTTTTGCTCTGCTAAAACTCAAATGGTTTTTTTTAGTGACCACAACAGGATTTAATCCCAAACCAGGTAGGGTGTGTTGGGGCCCGCTGGCTCTTTTCCTGATGCAAAGCGGGCTCCAGAGCACCTGGCCACCAGATTTTCGGGAGCTGACCCACGGGATCAGCCGGAGCCGGGAAAATCCAGGCTGAGCTTCCCGCGGAGCTGTCTAACGCTTCGGCACCTCTTCCTGACCCAGACCCAGCGGTTTCGCAGGCCCTCGACAAAAAGCAGAGGCTGCTTGGCCCCGCTGCTGCAGTTCTCCGCGCTTTGTGGCTCAGCCCAGGAGAGGGAAGCCGCGAGCCCTGCCGCCTGGCCGGCCTGGCGCTGGGGCGAGCGGGCGGCTTGGCCCTCACTTGGGCTCGCGTCTTCCCGCAGGTGGTGCACCTGGCACGGGTGAGCTTCCTCGTGCGCGCCTTCGGCTTGGCCTTCACCCTGGACCTGGAGCTGAACCAGTGAGTGTCCCACAGGGCTGGGGACGGCGCGGGTCGGCCCAGCTTGGGGCCAGGCGGCTGCCCCTCAGCCGTGGCCGGGGGTTCGAGCCTGGCCCCCGGGCGGTGGGCGTGGAGGCAGGCGACGGCGGCGCAGCCGCTGGGGCACCGCGAGCGCTGTGCCGCGCCGGCCGCCCTCCCCTTGCTGGCCGCCCTTCTGGCAGGCCCTCAGCCCTCTCCCGCTCCCCGCAGCCACCTCCTCGCCTCGCACTACGTGGAGTGGCGCGTCGGCCCGGGCAGCCACGGCAGCCGCAGCACGGTAAGCTGGGGAGGGGGGAGCCCTGCTCCTGGGGGTCGGGGTGTGCTGGAGCTGCCGTGGCACCTGTCCTGCCCCGCCGCGGGCCCCCGCCTGGCTCTCGCTGTCCCCTCCCTGGCGGCACACGGCAGCGAGCCAGCCCTGAGCTCTCCCAGAGGCGGAGCAGGCGTCTGCCCCACGCTCCGGGCAGCCGCGACTGAGAGCGCGGCCCTGGCACCTGCAGGGCTCAGCTGGGCGCCGAGCTTTCGCCAGTGTCCCCAGGGCGCCCAGCCCACGCGGCCGAGGCTGGGCAAGAGGCAGCGGCAGTGTGAAAAAGATGAATGGGGTTTCCATAAATAGCTCCTCTCCGCCGGCTCCCGGTGGCCCTGCCTGTCATGAAGATCTCCCCGTGCCGTGCTCGGCACAAAAGCAGCCCTTTAAGTAGAGCAGCAGTAATGCCGGGCGCATGCAAAACTTGCGCACTGCGGGTAAGGAGGGGCCGCCGGCCTTGGCGCTGTGCAGCCCGTCGCAGGGCGGGACGCTGGCACCCGCGCTGAGCCGGCCGGCCGGGGGGCAGCGTGAACAGAGCCGGAGCGGGAAGGGGGATTTCGGAAGCGCTGCCTGCGTGTTGGCAGGCGCCGCGGCCAGATGGGTGCAGCCCACGTGAGGGTGTGCGCGTGCACCCAGCTTCCGCACACAGGGGCAGGATCAGGCATCCCAGCGACGGGGGGTTGGTGGGGGGACCCGGCCCCAGGGCGGGAGCAGGCGGGCAGGCGCTGCGCAGAGACCTCGAGGTCTCACCGGGCTGCGCCGCAGCCGGGAGTTGGGCCCAGGCGGCCGGCAGGCTGCAGCGCCTTTCCCGTCTGCTCTGCAGCAGGGCGCCGGGGAGCACTGCTACTACCAGGGCACGGTCCGTGGGCAGCCCCACTCCTTCGTGGCGCTCTCCAGCTGCCAGGGCCTGCAGTGAGTACTGCAGCAGATGCTGCGGGGACGCTGGGGGCAGTGGTTTCTCCCCTCGCCTCTGCCATCCCGGAGGCCGTCGGGGCTGCGCCCTATTGCACCCTCTTACCCGGCCCGGCTTCCCTTGCAGCGGCGTCTTCTCCGATGGCAGGGCCACTTACCTGATCGAGCCGCGCGCAGGTGCCGAGCACGGGCAGGTGAGCGCCGGCCGCGCGTCCATCCCGCGCTTGGGGCCGGTTTGTGTTTGCGACCTTCCTGTCCCCTTCCCGTCCCTGCACCAGGGCCTTCGACCGCACGTGATCCGGCGCACCCCCGGCTGCTCCGATCCAGGTAAGCCGCAGCCGGCCGGCAGCGAGGTGTCGCCTTGGCTCAGCGTAGGGATTGCTCCGGAGCACCGGCCTGCTGACTTCCCAGAGCCCTGAGCTCCTGGGCTGGCTCCCGCTGGCCGGTGCCCCGCGAGCCACCTGCCTTCCCTCCAGGCTGCCTCTTTGCTGCGCTGAACCACTACATCGCGGGCAGTTTACCAAAGCTGCGGCGGCGGCGGCAGGTGAGCAGGGTGCCGGGTGGGCCCTGACGCGTGCCCGGCCGCGGGTGCAGCCCTGGTGGGTTCACAGGGCGCCAGGGACGCGTTTGTGAGGGGCAGCTCTGGCCGCGGGCTGGAAGGTGCCCTCTGGTCCCCCCAGCAATGCTGCAGCTGCAGGGAGCCGGCCCGTCCCCGGGGCGCCGCAGGGAGGATGCTCTGTGCAGCCTCCAGCCAGCCTGGTTTTTCCCTCTTAGGAAGGCTGCGGCAGGGAGCCGCTTCCCAAATACACCCCAGGGTGCAGAAACGCCCGCTGCCCTGTCCCCAGAGGCAGGGCAGGAGGCTCCCCGGGGCCCGTCCTGCCCTGGAAAGTGCCCGCATCCTGCGCAGGTCCCTGGGCTGTAGGTCTCCGGCTCAGCTCCCGCCTCCTACCTGCAGGTGCGACGAGCCCAGCACACGGTCCACAGCGAGACCAAGTACATCGAGCTGGCGGTGGTGAACGACCATCAGCTGGTAAGCGCAGTGGCCCTGGGAGGAGCGGGCAGCGAGGCCACCTCGCCCGGCCCCAGCGCTCCCTTGCCCTCCGCTCTCTTCCAGTTCCTGCAGCTCCGCAAGTCCGTGGTGCTCACCAGCAATTTCGCCAAGTCCGTGGTGAACCTGGCCGACATGGTGAGAGGTGGGCACGTGCAGGTGCGGGGGTGAGCGGCCAGGCCTGCGGGCTCATGCCCAGCGCCCTCCGCAGATCTACAAGGAGCAGCTCAACACTCGCATCGTCCTGGTGGCCATGGAGACCTGGGCCTCCGAGGACAAGATCCGCATGGAGGAGGACTCGCTGGAGACGCTCAACGAGTTCATGAAGTACCGCAAGGAGGCCATGCCGGAGCAGAGCGACACCGTCCACCTCTTCTCGTGAGTGCCCAGCCGCTAGGCCCTCTCTGCAGGGCCGGTGTGAGCCCACCAGTGGTGGCTTCCTCCATCTCTCCTTTCCTTGCCCTCGCAGGGGACGGACGTTTCAGAGCAGCCGCAGCGGCACCGCCTTTGTGGAGGGCATCTGCTCGCCCGCCCGTGGCGGGGGAGTCAACGAGGTGGGTGCCAGAGAGCGCTGGTGGCCGGGCATCGAGGCCCCGCCGGCGCTGCTGACTCTCGTGTCCCTCCTGCGCAGTATGGCAACGTGGCCGCCATGGCTGTGACGCTGGCGCAGACGCTGGGGCAGAACCTGGGCATGATGTGGAACAAGCACCGCAGCTCGGCAGGTAGCTGCCCGGCACCTTCGAGCCTCCCCTCCTGCAGGGGCTCGGGGCAGGTGGATGGGCGCCCGTCTTGGCGCACAGCGTTGGGGACCGCAGTGTCCCTGGGCACTGGCTCCCCCAGCGCCTCTCCCCTCCCCGCAGGTGACTGCAGGTGTCCAGACTCCTGGCTGGGCTGCATCATGGAGGACACAGGGTGAGTGCCTGTGTCACACTGCCTGGGGGACGTGGGCACTCGGTCTCCCAAAAATAGGGAAACTTAGCACCTCCCTCTCCAGGTCGTTTTTTCCCTCTCTTGCCCCGCGCACGGAGTCTGCTAGCAGGATGCACCCAGCATAAAGCAGTTATGAGTACTGCGTGCAGCAGGGTTCAACACGCTGCCCTGAGCAGCTCTGCACCTCACGGTGGCACCCAGAGGGCTGGGGCTGGGCAGGGAGGTGAGTCGCACGCGGTGTCACCGTGTTGCCTGCCCTCCTGCAGCTACTACCTGCCGCGCAAGTTCTCCCGCTGCAGCATCGATGAGTACAACCAGTTCCTGCAGGACGGCGGTGGCAGCTGCCTCTTCAACAAGCCCCTGAAGGTAACAGCCCCGTCACCTGCCCTGACCTTCGAGTGGTGGGCGGGAGATGGCGCAGTGCTGTTCGAAGGGTCCGTTGGGGCTCAGAGTCCGCCCCGGTGCCGCCAGCAGCCGAGGTAACAGCACTGACTCCGAACCCGGTGTCGGAAGAGCCGGGTCCCCGTGCTGGATTGCAAAACGCAAGCGATTTGCAGCTCCTGCCGTGCCGGGGACCCTGAAGCCCTTCCTGGATGTGCCCAGGACTCACCCTGTCGCCGTGCCCAAGCTGGGCTGCTCGGCGGCCCAGGGCTGCACCCCTCTGCCCTGCCGCAGCACCCGGTGCTGCACCCACCTTGCAAGGTGCCCTGCACCCAGCTGCAGCCCGGGCGCCACTCTGGGCCCCTCTGCAGCTTCTCCTTCCCTCCCTGCCAGTTGTTGGACCCGCCGGAGTGCGGCAACGGCTTCGTGGAGGCGGGCGAGGAGTGTGACTGCGGCTCGCTAGCGGTGAGCGGGGCCGGGTGCGGGCCGGCGAGGGCTTTGCCCGGGGGGTTGCTGGAGCTCTGGCCCTCCTGGCAGGGCTGGCTCACGTGCTTGCCTGTGTTTTTGGCAGGAGTGTGCCAAGAGCGGCGGCAGCTGCTGCAAGAAGTGCACGCTGACCCACGACGCCATGTGCAGCGACGGGCTGTGCTGCAAAGGCTGCAAGGTGCGGGGACACGCCGGGGCTGCGTCCCCCGGCCCGAGGACGGTCTCTGTGCTGCCACGTTGGCCCCCCGACATATCTACTTGCCCCCCCCCCCTTTTTTTTCCTTGCAGTACGAGCCACGTGGCGTGTCCTGCCGGGAGGCTGTGAACGAGTGCGACATCCCCGAAACCTGCACCGGTGACTCCAGCCAGGTGAGCCAGGCTGGCACCGAGGGGGCCGGAGGCAGAGCGCGGTGGGGGCATGTCACGGGTGCAGGCAGCATCACCCGTCTTCTCCTCCTGCCCTGCAGTGTCCCCCCAACCTCCACAAGCTGGATGGCTACTTCTGCGAAAACGAACAGGTGGGTCCGGCCCAGCAGCGTGGCAGTGGCCTGCGCCGGAGTCACCCCTGGCCGTGGGCGCAGGAGCGCGTTCCTCCGGGAGACCGGCCGCCCCGTTGGCTGTGGTCCCCATGAGGCTGTGCATGCCACCTCCCTGGTGACGAATACCCGTGCCTGCCTCGCCGTGACCCTTCTCCCTGCTCCCCAGGGCCGATGCTACGGCGGCCGCTGCAAAACCAGAGACCGGCAGTGCAATGCGCTGTGGGGTCACGGTGAGTCGTGGGGCCCTGCAGCCTGGTGCGTGCGGGCCAGCTCCCAGCGGGGTTGGGCGTGGGCTCCGGCGCTCACCCTGGGCGCCTCCTGCAGCCACCGGGGAGGACAGGGGTGGCGGATCTCTGCAGAAAGCTCAGCAGAGCCCCGTGCCTGCATCCCCAGTGGTGCAGGCAGCGCGCAAGGACGGTGCTACTGCCTTGGGTTTGCCTGTGATGGGGGAAGAAATCCCTGGATGATGGGCTGTTTGTTTTGTTTTTGTTTTTGGTTTTGGTTTTGTTTTTGGTTTTGTTTTTGGTTTTGTTTTTGGTTTTGTTTTTGGTTTTGTTTTTGGTTTTGTTTTTGGTTTTGTTTTTGGTTTTGTTTTTGGTTTTGTTTTGTTTTTTGGGTTTTTTTCCCCAGGCTCTGCAGAGCGGTTCTGCTACGAGAAGCTCAATGTAGAAGGGACCGAGAGGGGCAACTGCGGGCGCGAGGGCCTGGGCTGGATGCAGTGCAACAAACAGTGAGTGAGCCCTGCATCCCCAGCCCCAGCCCCAGCCCCAGCCCCAGCCCCAGCCCCAGCCATGTTTGCAGCATCACCCTCTGCGGTCCCTGCTGGCCTCCCCTGCCTTTATCGCGTTCCTGAGCCGAGACACTTTGCCGAGTGGTGGTTGCGCCCATGCAGGCTGGCAGGGCCCGGCCGTCCACCCTGGGGTGCCAGCGCTGCGTGTGCCTTGCAGGGACGTCCTCTGCGGCTTCCTCCTGTGCGCCAACATCACAGGAGCGCCCCGGCTGGGCGAGCTCAGTGGCGAGATTGCCACCATGACCTTCTTCCATCAAAACCGATACGTGGACTGCAGGTGGGGGGTGTCACCGCTCAGCCAGGGGCTGAGCACGGGTGCCTCGTGCCGCCTCGGCACACCTCCATCCCGGGGTGCTGCGCACCACCTTGCCACCGTCCTCCCTCAGGGGGGGCCACGTGCAGCTGGTGGACGGCTCGGACCTGAGCTACGTTGAGGACGGCACACCCTGCGGGCCCAGCATGCTGTGTCTTGACCATAAATGCCTTCCAGTGACAGCCTTTAACTTCAGCTCCTGTCCCGGCAGCTGGGATGGGAAGATCTGCTTTGACCATGGGGTGAGTCCTGGCAGCGCCCAGGTCCCGCGGCGGGGGCTGAGCGTGGAGGGTGCTGACCCCGCAGTCCTTCCCAGGTCTGCAGCAACGAGGGCAAATGCATCTGCCAGCCCGAGTGGACGGGCAAGGACTGCAGCGTGTACGACCCCGTCCCGGAGCCGAAGCCCACGGGCGAGACGGAGCGATACAAGGGTCTGTGCACACCACGTGGCAGCAGTGGCGGGGGGGAGAGGGCTTGCCGGGGCCCAGCTGGTGGGCACAGCCTGGCTCCAGCCCCCTCCCTGCGCTCCCCTCCCCTGGCGCTCGATCTGCCCTGCTGCCGCCCTCGGGGCCGTGTCTCCCCACTGACCTGTGTCCCTGTCCTCTCCTCCCTGTCCCCTTTGTCACAGGTCCCAGTGGCACTAATATCATTATCGGCTCCATAGCTGGGGCCGTGCTGGTGGCTGCCATAGTCCTAGGGGGGACTGGCTGGGGATTTAAGTAAGCAAACGCCGCATGCCTCTTCCTCCTCCTTTCTCCAGCACCAGGGCTTGCTGCCTTGTCCCAGGCCGGGGGCGAGGACCTGGGGCCCAGAGCCCCACGCAGGGCCACAGGGGCAGACCCGCTCGGGCCTCGCTCCTGGCGTCCAGCGGAAAGTGCTGCCCGCTGCCAGTGCTCTCTCGCTATTAGCTTGGGTGTCGGGGCCAAAGCTGGGCGCAGAGAGGGGGAGGCACCTCCCCTCCCTCCCTTCCCCGCACACCCCTGGTGGGATGGGGACCGGGCTGGAGGAGGACGCCTGGTCCCCCCCCACCCTGCCTGCATGTTTCCTGCCGCCCCCTGCCCCGCGTCCTTCCCCCCGTCCAGGGGGCGCATGGAGCGGGGCTGGAGCCTCGCGGGCCGCCCTGGCGGCGCACGGAGCGGGGCGAGCCCTGGGGCGCCGGCCCCATGGACCAAGCGCCCTCCCGCCCCTGCGCGGGTGCTGTCCCGAATGCTGGCCGACCGGCTGCCGCTGTCACCCCGGCCGGGCTGCCCGCACCCAGCCTGGCCCTTGCTGTGGCTCGGGGAGCCGGGCGCAGAGGGGCCGCGGGGCTTCGCCCCCACCCAGCGCTGTGAACCCCCCGAGGTGCCCCGCCATGCCTGGGGTGCCTGGAGCCGAGCGGGAGCAGCTGGGGCACCCGCGCTTGGCCCTAACCCTTGTTTTCTCTCTCTCCTTCTCTCTCTGTCCCTGCCCTCCCTCCCCCTCCCCGCGCCGTCCCCTGCGAAGGAATATCCGGAGAGGAAGGTACGACCCGGCTCAGCAGGGCGTGTAGCCACCCCTTCCCTGTCCGCCGTCCACCTCCATCCTCCCCCTGTCGTCTCCTCCTCACCATCACCATTGTCGGTGCCCGGACGCTGGATCCGCCTCGGCCCGCGGCGCGGGCAGGGCGGCTGCGTGGGACGCGGGCGCCGAGGCCGGGCCCCCCGTCCCCCGGAGCCGCTCGCCCGGCCCGGCCTCGCCACAGCAGGACTGGGGCCTGCGGCGGTCCGGGGGCTGCCCCCGCCTGCTCTGCCCGGCGCCTGTCCCCGTGTCCTGTCGCTGTGTGTCGGCCGCCCCATGTGCTGTGTCCGTCTGTGGCCCTGCTGCTTCGCCCTCTCCGGGAAGAGCCGGCGGGGGGGCCGCGGCCTGCGCCGGCGCCGTGGCGGGGTGGCCAGGCCCCGCCACTGGCTCTTTGCGGCTCGGCACCCCATGCCGTGGCCCCCGTGTGTTGCGGCCGGGTCCCCCCATCCCCGGCCCCCCACTAAAGCCCCCCCCCCGCTTCTGTGTTGCAGGTCAGGGGGGGCCTAAGCGGCCGCCTGCCTGGCCCCGGCGCCTCCCTCAGCCCTCCACCTTGGCGCCCGGTGCCAAACTAACGAGCAATTAAGCCAGGCCGTGGCTGGTGGCGAGAGTCTTCCGGAGGAGGAGCGCGCCGGGGCGCCAGGGCCGCCGGCCCCGGGCAGGCGGCCCTCACCGCCGAGGAATGTACGGGTGACCCCGGGCCCCGGACGCGCCCCGTGCTCGGGCATTCGGGTTGGGTTTTCTTCAAATTGATGGCAACTCGAGGAATGTAACCCAAACCCCTCCCTCCCCCCCCCGGTGGGGCCGGAGCCGGGCTGCGGGGCTGAGCCCCTGGCCGGCTGCCCCTCAGCACCAGGCCAGCGGCCCCCGGTGCGGGGTCTGCGCCCCCCCAGCCCAGCTGCCGGCCCTGCACCCTGTGCCGAGGGGGCTGCGGCCCCCCCAGCCCGTCCCCCCAAGTGCGGGGCCCTGCTGCCCCTCCCAAAGTGGGGCATGGACACCTTCCCCCCCTCCCCCCGGGCCCTGGCACCCCTGGGTGCCCAACTCGCCCCCCCCCCAGGCTGGCACCCAGCAGCACCCTGACCCCCCCCCCGCTGTGTCAGGGTCACCCAGGCCTGCAGTGGGGCCTGCCCCGTGGTGGCCGTGGGTCACTGGGGTGCCCAGCGGGAGCTTCTTGCAGCGATTTCTCCTGCGGCGTGAGGCAAGCCTGGTGCCGGTGGCATGTGCCCCTCCTGCCCCCCCGTCCCCCCTGTCCCCTCTCATCCCCGTGGCAGGCTGCTGGGTGGCATGTGGCACACGCCACCTGCACGAGGAGGCTCTGTAGGGCCACCTAAACCACGGGAACACGTGGGGCTGCGGTGGTCCCTGCTCCACTGGTGACACTCAGCATTTCGGGGGGGGCGGGACCCAGCACTCGTGACTGGGTGGTGATGGGGCGGGGGGGGGGGTGTCACAGGACCACTTCGGGAGGAGCCCCGGGGGTGGATGGTGACATGGTGGGCGGCCATGCAGCTGGCAGGTGCCTTGTGTTCGGGGGGTGACCGGCCGGGGGGGGGGTGGTCCTGAAGCCCAGCTGTCACCAGGCACAGCGACCGCTGTGCTGGGAGCCCTGCGGCACCCATGGGTGCTCGAGTTGGGCTGGTTAAAGCATTAACCACTGCCCCCGGCATGGGGCACAGCTGCCCCGTAGCCATGGCCTGCGCTGTGCCCTGGGCTGGCGGCCAGAAGCCCTCTGTAGCCACGACGCTGTCTCAGTGTGCAGGGGACAGGCCCGTGCGCCTCCCCCCCCCCCCCCAGCGCTGGCCAGGAGGGGCCGGGTGCCAGGCGCCATCCCCGGCCCGCTGCTCTGTGCCAGGGTGGCACTGGGGCTGGAAGGGAAGCGGGTGGCTTGTCCCCGCACCAGACATCCCCGACGGCTCCTTACACGCCATATGGGCCAGGTGCTGGGCTAGGGGGGGGAGGTTGGGGGGGGGGGTTGGTTCAGGCACTGTCACCACAACTGTCAGTCACAGCTGGTCCCCCTTGCAGTTTTGGGGGAGCTGCATCGCGCTGCTCGTGGGTGCTTTTGGGGGGGGGGGCCACAAACCTGTGTCCCGGCCCCCCCCCCCAGTGCTTGCCCACCTCCTGCAGCTGGGGGGACAAGGCCCCCAGGCCAGGATAGGGCCCGCCCCCCCCCCCCCCCAATTGGGCGGCCCTATTTTGCTGCTGCTTTCACAGCAGGAAGCCATGGTTGTCACTGCTTTGCAGGGAGAGGGAGCTATTTATTTACTTATTTATTTTCCCTACTGATTTTAATGCTACATGGCTGTGCCTTTGGTGCTGCAGCTCCCTGTTCACTGCCCGGGGGGGGGGGGGGGGGGGGGGGGGAGCGGCTCTCACGAACCACCCCCCCCCAAAAAAAAAAAAAAAAAAAAAAAACCCCACCTGGCTGATGGAGTTGCCAGGGGTTTCCAGAGCCAAGAAAACCAAATCCCAAAGCAGGCCAAGTCAAAAGGCCCCCGGGTTTTTTTTTTTTGGGGGGGGGGTGTTAAAAAGCACCTGCCAACCCCTCCCCCCCCCCCAAAGCCCCCAGCAACCGCTTCACCGCACGGCACCACCTCGCTCTTTGCTACCACCCGCGGCTGGGCCGCAGCCTGGGACTGGCCCTCACCACCCCGCTGCCCCCCCCCCCCCCCCCCCGAACGCCCGCGCATCGTCTTGTGGTCGCACGCCTGCTTTGCACGCGCTGGCCCTTGGGCTGGACCCCGGCAGGGAGCCCGCGGCCACGGTGGGGAGGCCTCGCTCAGCCTCGGCGTCCAGCCCCCTGCAGTGTCGCAGAGCTTATTTACAATAAAGACTCTGAAAAAATCAGCCTGGTTTCCTGCCTTTTTGCCAGCCGTGGCGCAGGCGCCTGCCCGGTCTCGCACTGGGGCAGGCCGGGGGGCTCGGCGCAGCGGTGCGAGGCAAGCGCCGAGCCGTGGGGCTCCTCAGGGAGCAGCTCCGATGGTGCCCCCAGAGTGTCGCGCTCCGGCCTCCATCTGGCCTTTCGGCTTTGAGCCTCTGCTCTAGCATTGCAGCCCCTAGGACAAGCAGGGACACACTGGCTGCGGGCTGGGACGAGCGTGCCGTGCTCAGGTACGGGCAGGAGGAGAATTAGCGCCTGAACAGGCTGCTGGTAAATCACCGTTCTCCTGCAGCCCTGGGCTTTGGCCCCCATGAACGTATGCTGCGGGCGCCAGGCTGCCTCCCGCTCAGCACCTGGCTCTCACTGCAGCCGCAACGCTCAGAGCAGGAGGCTCCTCCAGGCTGGAGCGCAGGGACTCGCTGTAGACATGTGCATTTCCCAGCAGCAGGAAACACAGTTTGGCCACACGGGAGCAGGCCAAAGGGCAGAGCGCACCTGCGGGGCAGCCGTGGGAAGGTGCAAGCGCGGGGAGACGGCGGCGCTGCCAGCAGGACACGGGCAGAGGTGTCTGCTGGCCACGCTGCTGCATGACAAACGCGTTTCTGCCCGTTCTGCAGAAAACATGGCGCAAGGCTCCCGCAGGCTGCGCGATGGTCCCTGGAGCAGCAGCTGCTTTACCTGGTGGGAAGGGTGCTGCATCGCACGAGGCGGGCACGAGCGAGGCAAGCTGTCCTGCGGTCCCAGCTTTTCCAAGGATGGAGACAGGCCTGAAACTGCGCCTGGCTCCAGAGCGTCACCCTCCAACAGCCTGGCCGCGGCAGTGAGGCTGTGCGGAGGCCTGAGCTGGGCTGGCTGACAGTGCTGACCCCACGGGTGCCGGAGCGTGCCCGTGCCATGGGCCCTGCCAAGGCACAGTGCCCATGGGGGCCAGGAGCGTCTCTGGGCGCTGCCTCCCTCAGGAGGCCGGTGGGGAAATCTGGCCCAAGGCAGCAAGAGCAGGGGCCTCGCTCCTGGGTTTGGAAGCGTTGAGTGCATCTTATTAAAGCAATAACCATCACCCTCTTGCTCTGTCCCCGTCAGCTACAGCCTTTCAGGAGGCAGCACGGGTCAGGAAGATGCTGCCAGACAGCGGCTCAGTTTGGCAATGCTTGGAGAGCCAGGAGGGGGCCTCCCGACACTGCAGCTCTTGCAGGAGCAGGGACTGCGGTTGGGGGGGGCCGAGTGGTGGCCAGGGCAAGAGGGAGCTGCCGGACAGCAGCTGCGAAGTCACCGAGGAGCCAGCTGCGCCGCGGCCCGCGCGGTGCCGACATCTTTCCCCATCGGAGCACCAGTCTCAGCACAGGGCAATCATCGGCATCGGCCTCTCATCACCCCTTGGCGGGGTGCGGCAGGGAGCTCCAAGCTGCCTTGCTTCGGGGCCAGCTCCCCCAGGCCACCAAGCGAAGGATCCTGTTAAAGACAGATCTGCTTCCAGCTCTCACGCAGACCCCTGGACGGCGCCTTCCCCCATGTCCTGTCCTCTCCTTGGGCTCCTGTGGGCAGCCATAGCCAGAAGAAATTCCTATGCCAGCACTCTTAACAAACAGCTCTGCCAAGGGAGAGGAATGGGGCCCTTCCTTCCTTTCTGTGGAGGACACAGGAGACCTCTTTATATCCCTCAAGGATTTTAGCCACAGCGGTCGCTACCAGCGACAATTGAGCTGCATCTCAGAGGAGCTATTTTGGGCTAGTGTCTAGATACCACAGCGATGAGTGCATTCGAAATATTCCAGATGCACAGGCAGTTTTTGAACGTTAAAAGTTATTCATGGCCGTCGGGGTCAGGAGGGCAAAAAGATGACTTAAAGTCGTATCGTTGCCCCAAATCTGGATTGAAGCCCAGCGGGGTCAAGTAGCATGTACACCTCTAGCAACCCACATTGCGAACAGCTCCAGCTCCCTTGTAGGCTCCTCCACCACCCCTCTCCTTTCTCCTCAGCTGCCCCAAAACGCGCCAGCCAGAGCACAGACCAGCCAGGCTGACGGAGTGGGATGCGCAGTCGCGTTTCTCCATCCTTTCTGAGCTCTTTCTCCTATTGCATTTTTAACTCACCAGTTGTTACAGTAAAGAGCAGCCCTGGTAGTAAGCACTAATGCAGACTTCGCATTAACTGCTGCCAAAGGACACTTCAGCAGCACTTGTGAAAGGTTGGCCATATCCCAAGGGAGATGCCGTAGACACCCGTTGCCGGCTGAGAACTGCTGGGTGCTGAGACACGGCAGCCGATGGCAGGACTCACCTGCGCAGCACCCGGCTTTGCACTCCTCCAACGAAGGCCGCCTTCACCACGAGGGCAGCAGCTTTTTGGGTTCCTCCGAAGTCACGTACAAAGCTTGCTCCCTAACGGGAGTGCATGATGCCTCCTGTTGTAACACAAGCACCTGCAACCAGCTGCAAGGAACAACGTCTTGGGTTTGCTGCAGGGATGTGTTTATCATGGCAGCTGTTGCTTTGGAGGGTTTAAAAAAACAAAAACAAAAAAAAAAAATCAAAGTCCTGTTTGTCCATCTTGTGGCTGAAAACAGCAACGAGCAGCTAACAAGTCCCAGGGCCCAATCACAAGGCTCCTTGGAGGCCAATAAATAAATAGATAAATAAATAAATAAATAAATCCCCTCGTTATTAGTTTAAGAAACACACACAAATCTTCTCCAGCCTCCTGCGTGTCTGTGCCGTTACATAATGGGAAACTCTTGAACCTAGACAAATCTCTGCTCTTTTGGGTCCAGACGATATGACCAACCATCTGGCTGTGATTTTTTTTAATGGTAACCGAGCGAGGCAGATCTGTCTTTGAGGGTGCGCACAGGGAAGGAGCTCCTCAAGGACTCCCCAGGACCAGGGCAGAACCGCAGCCCCCAGCACGCAGGCCAGCCACGCTGAGCAGTGGCTTGCGCCAATGGCAGAAAGCTATAATTTTTCAGCTCTTGTACCAATAAGAAAGCCGGTTGGATGTTATGGTCAGCGGTCAAGGCCAGAGGGAGACATCAGATGGTCAGGAGCCAAAGCTGCCATGTGAAATGAAACAAGTAAATGTCACCCTGAAGGGGAGTTTCCTTTGGGGAATAAATCACAGGCAGAAGAAAGTAACACCCCAAACGCTGGCTTCGCGCACGGCACGTGGCTGGGAAACGATGCCCTCGTTTCAATGTGGGACGGGGAGGCTCGGCTCAGGCACGCAGCTTCGAGCGCCAGCAAGCAGGCAGGAAACGCCGCTGTCTTCACAGCCCTGTGCAAGCAGGAGCTGGGACAGAAGAACCGCGTCAGAGGTGGCTGCTTAGCACATCAGCTGGCAAAATCACAGCCTGGGCTGTCCAGAGTGCTGCTCAGGTACCTCCACCCCCACCGAAAGTCACCGACGAGCCGCACGGCTACAGTCAATAACCAAAGCGGCTTCGTTCTGAGCACAAGCCAAGGCACACATTTTGCGGACAACAAAACTGCTGCTTGCAGCCCCACTCACGCAGAAGGGACCATCTGCCGCTCCTCCCCGCCTGCAGCGCTCAAGTCCGGCCTGAGCCCTCCCGGGAGAGGCCCTGCAGGCTGCATCCGCACCGCAGATCACCAGCCGCTTTCTGCTCCGGAGGCTTTACGTGCTGGAAGGCAACGCAACCTCCTTTGGCTGTGTTATCCCTTTTTTTTTTTTTTTTTTTCCTCCTCCAGTGGGAAATTGAGGCCCAGAAAGAGATGGGGTGGGAAGAGCCTGCTCTGACTCTCCCTGAAAGTCCACAGCTGCACGGCTCGGCCTGCGCTCCTCAGCCATTCTGCCTCTCTGAGTCGATGTGACCCATGTTGCTCTTATTTGGTACAAAGATTTTAGGGAAATTTTTTTTTTGGGTGGGGGGGGTAACAGGCAAACAGCTGGTAAACAGTAAAAAAGGAGCAGGCACGCTTCGCGTGAACGCAGATCCCAACTTTATCTCACCTGCTAGGGGAATTGTGCTAATGAGGCTCCAGCTGGAAACAAGGAGATCGCAGAAAAGAGGCAGCTCAGGGGAAAGCGGCGAGCGTCTCTGAGCAACCCAGGCTCAGATGGCTCAAGCCACACTGGCAGGCCAGACGGCACCCCAGTGCTGTGCGCCAATCAGAAACCGCGTGCTCCGTGGGGCAAGAAGGGGAGCATCAGCATTTTCGGCCACATCTGCAACAGAAGCGACTCGAGCTTCGGGCGAACTGGCAGGATTTGGGGAGGCTGAGGTGGCCGCTCCGGCGTGCTCTGGCCAGAAACAGATTAGACCGAAAGGGCTACAGGGATCTCGGCACATGTTTGCTCACCACATTCAGGGGAACAAACGCGCTCAGTGTCGTGTGGTGCTTAAAGCACTTTGCACAGGGAAGCTGAATATCATTTTACTTTTAGCAAATGCAAAACTGCAGATATCAAAGCTAAAACTTTTGGCTGCCTTGAGACACCACTGACTTGACTTCTAATGGTAATGTGTGACCCTCAAGAGCAGAGGCTAAGGGCTACAGCAAAACCCAACATTGCACAGTCTATACGCCAAGCTGACGTGTCAAATCTACAATCACTCCAAAAATCCTCTTTGCCGGTGAATTAGTTCAGGTGAAAGGAGCTCCCCACAACCAGCGGCTCCCGTCCCAATGTCAGGGCATGAGGGCTACTCGGTATTCCCCCCCACACTGCTTCACACACAGGAAGTCAGAAAAACACGGAAAACAAGGAAGAGTCGAGTCTCAAAGGACTGATTAGCAACTACAGTGACAGGGGAGAGCAGTCTCATACCACCCAAGGCAACAGCCAAAGCCCAGCTAGGAATAAGATAGAGCTGCTCCTAATCAGAGGTCGCTGCTTGCAGAGGCAGGAAGGAGGGCTTGGCAACCAGAGCGCCGCGGCAAGGGCTGGGGTCTGACCCCGCACGTGCATCACTTCAATATGCGATACGCACATGCTGCAGGCTATCAAGCAGCTTGTGTGTCAAAGCGCTGCTGCATCAGTAACTGCTCGCTTTTGCTACAGGCCCAGCAGTGGGACATGCAGCCCCACGTCTCTGCGCGGACCCAGCCCAGGGAGGCAGCTGGAACTGCCAAAGAAACGGGAAGGATTTTTGCAAGCCCAGTATACAGGCAGCGGTCCGAAAACATGATTGAAGGCTGCATTGTTCTTTGGTTAGGCCGTGCAGCTGCCAGCTTCGGTGGTGGTGTAAATGTCCTGGAGGAAATGGGGGAAACCCAGTTCCTTGAGTCTGTTACGACTAGACTGTACGAAAAAATTTCAAATGCCATTTAAGAAACAATCTTTTGCTGGCCAGGATGCTGACTGCATTGCCTTATAGGTCTTTTCCAGCTCAAAGATTATGTCATTCCAGGCATGGTCGAGCCTCGCTGCTCTTCTTTATGAAAAGTCCTCTGAACGCCTCAGTTCACATTGCTGCTGCTGGTAAGCTTAACCCGCAAGCAGCCAAGGCATATCCAGGCATGACTCAAAAAGCGGCTGATCGCTTCTGGAATTGCCTGCGTACGGTAGGTGCAGCCTGCTTTACAGCTCAGCAGTTCAAATCCAGGTCAGCAAAATTTAACTGAGACTAGCCAGTGGGCCCATTTCACCTTGTCAGCGCTGGCAGGTCGCAGATAGATGACCGTTGCTGAACTGTATATTCCATAGGCCAAGGCTATCACACACATCTGTACGGTGCACGGCACACTGGGCTCTGTGTCTCCCCGACTCCTAGGTGCCACTGCAAGTTAGATGTTAAATCATTGTGACCTTACGCTAAATTGTAGTAACTAGAGATCAGAGACTGCCAAATTAAACTGGCATCTGACAAAGAAACAGCTCCGTTTCCTGTTTTCATGAGCGTTTCATTGAGTGTCAAGAGGATGAGGCCAGCCTCTTCTCCGTGGTGCCCAGCAACAGGACAAGAGGCAATGGGCAGAAACTGAACCACAGGAAGTTCCATCTGAACCTGAGGAAAAACTTCTTCACTGTGAGGGTGACAGAGCATTGGAACAGGTTGCCCAGAGAGGTGGTGGAGTCTCCTTCCCTGGAGATATTCAAAAGCCGTCTGGATGCGATCCTGGGCAATATGCTCTAGGTGACCCTGCTTGAACAGGGAGGTTGGACTAGATGATCTCCAGAGGTCCCTTCCAACCTAAACGATTCTGTGATTCTGTTTCTTCCTAAGCTTGCGAATGTTAATTCGTAACTACAAAACAGCAATTTACAAAATTAGCTTTCAAGTCTCTCAAGCTCCCAAAGATCTCGGAGCTCCTCTCTGCAGTATCATGGCACTCCAGGTCACACCAGTAACGTAATTACCTCCTTACCTCTGCGCTGCTACTATCATTTTTCTGAGGATCTGCTTTCTTGACAAGGATTTCCTCTTTTTTCATAAGAGTAGGCATACAAATAGCAAATGCAAAAAAACCATAACACTGCAGAGGGACAATAACTTTTTTTTTTTTTCCTCCCAAACAGGTCATTATGTAACACTGCTGCTACAACCAGCTAGTCAGCAAGAAAAGGAAATAGGTGGTGAGAAATCAGATCTCAGAGCCGCTGATTAAACCAGAATTCTTTCACAGCCTTGTGGTACACTCTGAACTAGTCCCTTCTCATGATGGTCCAGCAATGAACTGCCCTCCTGAGCCTCTCTCAGGATTCAAGGGAGAAACATTTGGGGTCACTGGGATCTACAGCCATGCTGATGAAGGAAACTTGAGGTCTCTTGGAAACACCACGTTCTGCATGAACCAACTTCTAAAGCTTTCCTGGTTGCCCTCTGTCTAGCTGCACACCTCCAAGGTTTACGGTGAAGGGAAGCATCTCTTTTTATACCTATATTACGCTATGGACCCCAATCTTTCCTGCAGCACCTAGGTACTATCGCAATGCAACTGACAGTAAAGATTTCCATCTCACTGCAGTTGCAGCTACTGCACTTCGAACAGCACCAGGTGGATCACATTCATGTTCTACACACAGAGGCAAAACATCTATTTGCGCTGTGCCCCATGTTTCATTTAATAAACTCATGTTCTATTTGACACAATTACATCTGTTCTCTTATTTTAAAACGGTCTCTTATCCCAGCAGGGCTCCTGGCTGCGTGTCCTTGAATACACACCCCCTGGCAGACTGCAGGTGCTTACTGGTGGGCTTGAAGAGCTGCTGCCACATGATCTGGCATGTCTGCTCAGCAGCTGCCCAGCCACACTATGAAAGTCTTCACTAATATTCTTCCTGATTTTCAACAGAAGTCCTTGTGGTCATCACCAATTTATGGGCCTGGGGATGTCTTGAACTTTAATTTGCCTGAAGGCAACAGGCACCTGCAGGTGGGCTGAAGAGAGATGGCAAAAAATGGAGGAAGGCTGCCTGCATTTCTACAACGACAAGCAGTTTTGCTCCAAGAGGTTCAATACTGTGCACCCAGGTCAACTGTTATGAGAAAAAAAAGAGTCCAATTTTTCCAGTATCTCTGGGAGCAGGCACAGACTATATTCACTGTATAATAGCCCTTAGTCAAGGTAGGGTCAAAGTACTCTAGCACTGATAGCAGCAGCTGCCGTCTTCAAACCTTTACCAACTTCACCAGTGCCCCCCAGTTCTGCGCTATCAGCAAATTCCATCAGTACTTTTGATATTTGCTCCAAGAACATCAATAGAAATATCGATGAAGAGCTGTTCCAAGAAAGCTCCTTTAAAGATCAATAGCACAACTCCTTCTGTCCTCCAGCGTGGCGATGCTCCTTCTACGCAGCGTCCCCACATCACATCCTGCATTGCTCCTGTGCGCTCTACCTGTTTTACAAGAACACCCCATCTTCTCTGGTCCAATTTATTATGCAGCATGTTAACAAGATAGTAACTGATGTCCTGAAAGTTTACGTTTATCACAGTTCTCGTCTGAATCATTTGTCTTATCACAAGATTTACCAGTTTAATCTAGGCCTAATTTTAATAAACCTCTGTTGCCCTTTGCTCCATTTTATGTCATACTTTCTCCTCATTTTAAGAGCGTTAACTTTGCCCACATAAGCAAAGTTCTCTATTTACTCTTGGAGCTTATGGAAAACACATACACTCCCAGGGAACCTATGTGTTAATCTTGCATGCTGAGGGCGTTCCAGCTACGAGCCCACAGAGATTCAGCATGCAGCTGATGTAATCAGACTGACTTTTCAACAGCTTCTTCAAAGAGCTTTCGAAACGTTAACAAGTTTATTACCAAATATGGTCGCCTAATCGGCCACATTTTCTGATTCAGGCTTTACGTGTTAGATAAAGGGCCCTATCTGTGCTGAAGGGTCACTCTTAGCTCAGTGGAAACCAACTCTTTCCAAAGGTTTGGACCTCTTACAGAGGCCGCTCCTTAAGCGGTTTCTAACTTACCGACTTACCTGTGGATAGACCACCCATCACATGCACCTTCCGTTAGTGCTGGAACTGATTAATGACACATGGCGCCTTGCTGAGCAAACTCAAGGGAACTTGATTTCTGTCCAGTTGCAGTCTCTCTCCTGGTGCTTCTCTTTCTCCTTCAGGCAGGTACTCTGGAAGCGAGCTGATCTGAGCAGCAGTTACAGGGTTTTTTTGGGTCTCTTCTTCCTCCTTTTAAAACCACTCATATAATAGCTGTTTGCAGTGTAGCGTTTAACATGGAAGAGGGCTCAGATGCCTTCCCAGACTTCTAACACCGTTTAGGCTGCTTGCCAGGAAACGCACAAGCCCACAGAAAACTTCTCTTTGTAAATTCATACTCTTCATAAAACTTTTCATCCGTGCACACATCAGTGTGTTTACTATGATCTCTGGTGTAATTCCAATCAATGCAAACACTCCAAAGATAAATCTGGTACATTAAGTCTTACTTTCTTGTATAAGACAAGAATACACACAGCAAAAAAATCACTCAATATAGCTATACCATCATCAGAGAAAAAAATGAATATTGCTATTGGCAGTGTAAAGCGAGAGAGGAATTTTGTTTCGGAGCCTGCAATCATCACATTTAAATTCACATACCATGGGTCAGATCTCCTCACCTTCTTCCCTGCACAAAAAATCAGGGAGAATAACAGCCAAAGGTGACAAGGTAACTTCAGAAATACTGATATACAATAAGTATTTATGGAAACATCAACATATTACCAAAAACATTTTCCATACAGAACAGGATTTTTTAAAAGTTTTTGGATAGTAGATTTTTAGTTGATTTCAGGTTTACAGAAAAAGATGTATAAAGCCTGGAATAAATCTTCTGAAACACATTTACATTTGACAAACATTCCTTAGGGGAAGAGCTGAATTTCTGGGGATAAGGAATACTCAGAGAGAAAAATTACGTTGCCTAAGTCACAACATGGATTTACATAACGGCAGAATAAAAGCTTAGAAGTTAGTACAATGAACTATTTCTGTGTTCCCCAGTACTTACTCAAAGCTAAACTATTAGCTTACTTCCTGACTTACAAAATCCCATTCACCACATGAGATCTGGATCATAACTTCTATTCAAATACCAAGACTAACCTGCTGGCAAAGCTAGTTGCAAAGGTACGTAGGTCTGCACCACTTCAAACTACAGGACTCAGTAACAGTCCTGGACTCAGGTGCACGCTGTGGCCATGTGGCTCTCAAGTAGAGAAACTGGGCATACAACCCCAACTTCTCTGCAATACTTTATTTCCACCTAATGGAAATCCAGGCCCACAAGGCAGACTGAAGTCAGTGTGCTTTGACCAGCTCTGAACAAGGGTTAGGTGTAGAAATGCTAGGGAGCACGGTGCAACATAAGACCCCAAGTCAGTTTAGATGCAGCCACGGTGGCCTCGCTTCTGCTCCTGGGGAAGCAGCAGGCTTGGATCTACAGTCAGCAAACAAAGGACACTTATTTTGCCAAGTAATACCAGGATACCCCAATTAATAGAAAAATAAAAGGAGGAGGGGACAAAATCCAAACTGTAGAAACTTGTACCATACTGCTGATTAGCTTCAATCATATATGCCTTAAAATTCCCCTTCTAAGGCATGAATTTATTTTTTTAATCCATCGACATGGAATTTACATGATGGCAATAACGTCACTCCACAGAAAGCAGAATGTCATTTTCCAAGCTACGATAAACCAGGATGTTACATTTCCACTGAGAGAGAGAAAATGAACGGCAAGCCCTGGAAGAACACAGCTGAAGCCCTAGCGCTCTTTTCTGTGTTGCTGTATTAAGGTGGATTAGGTATAGTTACACTATAACAACAAAACATCATTTAACTCACACATACAGATCTGTCTTTCAGGAACTGTTTCACAGTAACTGCACAACGTGCAAAGCACAGCATGTCTGACTCACAGTAATCAAGCATTTCACAAACGCTACAAGAGCAAAGGTGTAAACAGCTCTTTCTGCAAGCAATCTCACAACTAGCAAGTTAGGCACCTGATTTCACGAATTCTTGAACTATTAACAAATGGCGCTACAACAATTGCATGGTTGCTACAAGACTGTAACTAAACTAGAAGCAGGAATGCTTATTGCTAACCTAATATTAAACCCCTAACCTTTTCTTCTAATAGTAAAACTACTAATTTATGCTAGCAATACCCATTAGGAAGCAGGTTGAATTATCTCTGCTCTATAGCAAAGGAAAACAAGGTGGAAACATTAAGGGACCTACCAAGAGACACAAAAGACCAGTTCAGCTGCCCACACGTAGGCGTATGGTACCCTCTGAAGTACTCAAGGCAACTGCACAGGGCTAGCAGATGTGACACAAGATCTTTGGGAGATGTGCCCTTTTGCAGCAGCAGCTGGAGGCCATGCAAAACACCCCAGGACATCTCAAACAGCAACTGAAACAAACCTGGGGTGACTGCCTGAGATCAATTTTAGACCTCCAGATTTTCTAATCCTGTCCTCTTTTTGATCACAAAAAATCAAACGCAGCCATCACATGGTGGTTTCTAATAGATGATTTCCCAGCAAACAGATTTCACAAGCAAAGAATGCTGCAACCATTTCCTTTTTCAGTTATGGTTAGATGCCCAAAGCATTTCAGAATTTCTGACTGCAAATTTGTTGCCAAATGCAGGGTTCTACACTTTAAAACACACTTTAAAACACATGCTTAACTGGATGCCTGTAGCTGGCCGCATTGACTCATGCAGAGATAATCACATGCTTAAAGATAACTATGAGTTTAAGCACCTTTCTGGAGCTGCAGAGGCGAAACAGCAAGAACACAGGCTATGCTGCCTCGTCTCCCTTATCGCTGCCCAAGTGCACTGAACTTGAATGCCACTGAACTTGAATGTCACTATGCCACATGGCTCAAGCTAGTGTTATCCAGACTGGCTACCGAGATAGTGCTTAAGTTTCAGCCGTTCCCCACTATATGCTTGAGTCTCCCAATTTGACGAGCTGAATGGCTTATCTGGAACACAGGCTAAAGCACGGGTAAGCACGTAACCAAATGGACAACTGGGGAGCTCAGAACGCGACGTGGGCTCAAGTCATCAGCTAACACAGCAGTTTAAAAGTGCACACAATTATCGCTGCTGGATCCTACCTCTGTCAAAATCACTGAGTTCTGCTATTGCGGTCAGAGCAGCGGTTCAGAACAAAATATACCCTGCAAAGAGAAGCAATACAGTCCTTGCCTATAGCATTGGGTTTTTCTCCAATTCTGAGGCAGAAAGAAGAAGCCTATATAGACACTTCTAAGGACAAACAGCCTTTTATTCTAACTTCTTACCACCAAACCCATTTCACTTTTGGCTTTCTCATAGCTACATGACATGGCAAACTAGATAATACTTTCTTATATATACTTCCATTTTTGAAGCAAAATTTTAAATGAGGGGAAAGCATGGGACAGTTACAAAAGCTGTCTTTTGTGACTGCAAAACAGACAAGCATTCAGCTGCAATTTTTAAAAGGAGCTGGGCAGCCAACTCCCTTATGTTCCTTTGAAAATCGCAGCTAAATTAGGCCAGCTAATGCTGCACAGTTCACTGGACAATATCAGCATGCTCATTCATATGCATAAATGCAGATTTCAGTGATAAAATGTTTTCATAAGTGGTACCCTTTTCAAGGTCTGACTTCCAAAGTTTGGATTTTTCTTTTTTAATGGAATTGTTCTTGTCACTGAAGAACAATTCACATGAAAAACCGCACAGTTGATTTGTGACTAACTTTATTATAGTAAACAAGGTCAAATATATAAAAATTCCAAGTTGTTGTTTAAGACAAATCATTAGAATATCCCTCTCTCTCACTCACATATTCAGAGCATAGTCTATTGCTGGAAAAAAAAAAAGCCATCTCATTCGGAGTGGATTTTTCAGAAATTCATTGGATTTAATAGACATTCTTCCAAACTGCATCCAAAACCAGAGAATGACAACACAAATACAAGTTACGTTCAATATTTTTTAAAAGTTTGTTCTGAATGTTTATTTCCAAATGGCCTAAATTTAAGCCAAAGCAGGAGAGCATCTTAAAGTAACGCCTGTATCGTTTCTTCCGAAGGGAAAAGTCAAGCCCAATACTTTGGAACTGAATACAATCACAGGCATGAACATTTAGAGTTTAACAGACATCCTCTACTAATAACAAACACTCAGTTTCAAAGAAAATGTGCACCTTTTATACAATTAAAATGAAAACAAAATAGTAATAAAAACAGTTTCATTACTTTGCTTTTTCGGAATGAATTCAGTGCTGGGAGAGGAATATTCTACATACTCTGGTCATTAATGGAATTATTTACCGGTTTGGACAAAAGCTCACAGGGCTGACCTGAGGCAGTTTTCTGCAGGTAATGGTTTAGATCATTAATCAGGAAAGGGCTAATACAAATAACAGGTGAAGCAGCTGTCACAAACTGATTGCAAAGGTAGCTTAAGCTATTAACAAGAAACTGCTGCACTGAGATAGTTTGTGAAGAGAGCAGCAAGGGGAGAAGAATTTTAATTTCTTGCAGTTCAGCTGATTAAAGGGCATTCAAAATCACCACATGGGGTTAAAAGCAACATAACCATTTTGGGAGGCTGGAAAGAACAACTGAGCCACAGCATTTGGGGATAATGAGTAGCCATGCATCCGTGTTTATCTCCAGGCTCCAAATGTCTTCCTCTGGTACTTTCAGACAACATGTTTTTCACCCAGCTTCTCCCTCACACTTGGATTTTTCCACCTGCGAAGCCTCTCTGCCTGTCTTCAAGCGGTGTGCTTCTCTTCAGACTCCTGTTTAACTAAAGGAGCACCAATAAACTCTCTCATCCCACAAAGTTCATCCCAACTGGTTAGCTGTCTCAGCCTAGAAGTCCACTTAAGCTTTCCGAGACAGCTATCTGCTTAGTATGTTTATCATTTAGACAAAAAGACCACTCCACAACTTTCATGTGTAAAATTGTGAGGTTGCTCCTTTTCCAGAATAGAGGGCAGAATGTACCGTTAGAACAAAATGCAAGTTTGCTTCCAAAACACAAAACAGATCTCTGTCGAAGGTGAACTGGAGAAGCTGACTCTCACTGACCTTGCACAAAGGGCTGCAGTGGCTTCAGGTACATTTACGTCTCTCTCTGAAACGGAGCTGATAGCTGGGATCTACACCTGGACACTCACTGTTTGGGGTCCCAAAGTGAAAACAGACCATGACAATAATTCAGCAAAACACCTGCTTTCAGCAAGCGCTTGGGTAAAGTAAAGGGATATGAGCACGTGCTTGCAGTTACCATAGCATAACTCATATCCCCTTACTTGAAATTTCACGTAAAGTCTACACTTACATGCTCTGCAGAACAGGAATGGAGTATGGGTTTACATACGCTCTCTATGTAGCCTTACTTCTCAATCCTGCTCCTGATCAGACTGTAATGAGGGCAGTAAAGATTGAGGTAGCCTCGAAACAGAGCAGCTCCACTCCCTCCCAATATTAAATAGGCTAAAACCTGACAAAAGAGAAAACAGAGCAAGGTCCTGAATACATTATAAATAGTGGCAAAAAGCATACAGATTTAACAGCATCTCTCAAACGTTAATGCTCATCCTTGCCAAAAAGACACCACCAAAGGCAGTAAATACCGCATTCTCCTTTTTCTAATTATAAATTCAAGTTTAATGCCAAAACCACAGAATGCCCAATCTGACTGGTCTCTCAAGCAGAAATCTAAGTTATACACATTGCTCTGTCTGAACTTAATTCCTTGGACACAATGGAAGGAAGAGGGTTTGGAATAAGGCATTATCTTTTATATTCCGAAACTGCTTTGTAAAAACTCTTGTAGACAGTATGTGCGTGTGCTGGGTGGGGGGAAGGAAGGTTACTCCTTGAATGTAATGCATGGGGAAAAAATTACCATGACTCTATCTAACCAGATTGCTTCAGAAAGACAGAAATCTGTTATCCAAAAGGTACTGCAACAATTCAATGCCCTCAGGGGTGGGGTGTTATATAATAACAGACCTCAAAAACATATCTTTCCATAGATATTACATAAATACATGGAATTACTGAACACAGTAAGTTTCTGTTTACTTTTTTTGAATGCTTTACAGGAGACAAAGTTTCTCTTCCCTCCTGTTGAATAAAGCTTGCAGGGAGGTCTGGCCCCAGTCTGCATTATGGCAGCACTCTTACTCGGAACATAAGTATTCTAACACATATGCATTCTTCCATAAGTAATTTTCCATAGGGTAAAAAAACTGTAGCACATACTAACCATAGTATGACTCTTCTATTTTTAAGTAGAACATCATTTTTGTAAAAGTACAGTCAGCAGCACCATTAACAGATGTTCTCCAAATCTTTCACCGCTCTGCTGCTAAGTGACTGGCGCCCGTGGGCTGCCTGGATAACCAAAGAATCTTCTGTGGTGTGTTCAAGGCACTTTTGAAATGCAGCATAGAAAGTTTTACATTTAAAACAAACAAAAAACCCAACAATGAACCTGCAGACCACAGTATTAAAACTAGCAAAATACTAACAGCTACCTACTGTTCTCTCTTCATTAATATAAAAAAGTGTAACTTCAGAGATCCAGTGTACATATACAAAAAATTGTGCATAATAAATGTACTATAATACTGTACATACAGCATAAACCGTTCAATGAGAATGATTTAAATATACCTATTTGTCTCCTGGCTTGGAAGACAGAAGAATAAAGTTCTATAATCCTAGAATATGTGTATAAACACTTTCTGAAAGCCTGGATCACTAGCCAACGGTATCCCTGAAAATAAGCAGAGCCAAATATTTACTTAATGGAAGCAATTATTCAAGGAGTTGCTGGTTATGATAAACTAGGAGAAAAACACAATATATAAACTCAACCAACATTAAATCCAGACAGAGTTCTTCCCATCTCCTGATTTGCTACTGGCACTGCTTTTGTTTGAGCCTGCTTTGGATTTCTTCTCTCTGGAACTGCTGGGATTGTTTTGGTTGTTATAAGCCTGGATTGCAAGGTCCAGGCGTTCCTGAGCCACTTTAATTTCCCTCTGCAGATTTTCAAGGTCAGCTGGAATGTTCTCTTCATTGCTTCCATACTGCTGTTCCTGAGCTATATTGGCTTTGTTCTGCTTGTAGGCCATTTTGGCATTGGACAGTTCAGTATATTGGATTTGATCTGGCTTCACTGCAATGTTATAGCCAGGAGGAGCAGATGGTGTATTCCAAGTAAAAGGGTAGTTATAGGTACCAGAGTCTTCCAGCTCTTTTCTTTTGTGGTTTAACGTGTCCCGGATTGTGCCAAATCCCAAATGAAGCATCTCCCAAACATTCAAAAGTAAACACATACAGCTCACACCATACATTATTAGTAGAAAAATGGTCTTTTCAGTTGGCCTTGAAATAAAACAATCTATCTTGTGCGGGCATGGCTTTCGACTACACACAAATATGGAGCTGACCTCAAAACCATACAAAAAATACTGACCCACAAGAAAACCGATTTCAAACGTAGTCCTTGCAAGAAGCTGCAGCACGTAAATTTTCATGAGTCCATCTTCCCGAATTCGCCGCCTGCCATCATGCTTAGCTTTGGCAGGGGCCTGCTGCTCTTTGTTCTCCCGCTCGCTTTCCAGCTCTATTTCTGGGTACATCATTGGGTCTTCCTCATGATCCTCCTCGGTTTCCTCTAAGCCACGGTGTTGTTTCCAGCGCATTGAAAAACTTTTACTTCTGATTCTTCTGTCAGCTTCACTGTGTTCTACCATCCGGGCAATTTTATGAATTGCGTAGCCTAAATACATCACAGATGGAGTGGCTACAAGAATGATCTGAAACACCCAAAATCTCACATGTGAAAGAGGAGCAAAAGCATCGTAACAAACATTCTCACAGCCAGGCTGCTCCGTGTTGCACACAAACTTGCTTTGTTCATCATAATAAATGGATTCTCCTCCCACAGCAGTTAGGACAATCCGAAATACAATCAGCACCGTCAGCCAGATTTTGCCAACAAAGGTTGAGTGATTGTGGATCTCCTCTAACAGACGGGTCAAAAAACTCCAGCTCATGGTGGTCAAATAATTTTATCTTAAAAACAAACAAACAAAAAACCCCCAAAACTCATGAGTTTATCAGCTTTAATCTAAATATTGCCAACATTCAATCAAGACACTTAAAAAATTCTAGAATAATTTTAAAACCTTCACACTACCATTTTTGTAGTATCACCTGTTATTGGGAACCTCCAGTAGCCAGAATTTGCTTGAGGATTCTAAGTCTCTTCTGTATGCTTTTGAGAAATCCGCTATTAAAAAAAAAAAAAAAAAGTTAAATGTGATTTCACAAACAAACCTGTTCCCAAAGTTACTTCTAAGCAGAAAACAGAGATGTGGCTGCTCTGTATTTCAAATGTTAACAAAAGCATTTAAACTTTAGGCTGAAATCTTCAAAGTATGGTGGATCTGAAAGCTCAGTTCCCGTGAAATCTTATGGGCACTGTTGGTTTTATGCCACCACTAGCAGTAAGATTTGCCTTAACTAGATGGAGGCGTCCGAGCATTGTTAAATTCTGAGCTAGCAATCTTGGCCTCTACTATAGCCAATAGAGAGAGTAATTATCTCCAGAGGGCAAGGCCAGCTGACTTAAGATGGAAACAAATCACCCAGTCAAAGCCCGAGAAGCAGGCAGCTGCTATCATCTTTGTTTTAAAGACAGTAAAACCTGATACAGATAGGGACTTGTGCAGTGCTATCCTGCAGATCTAGGCCACACAGGCTACGACCTAACAAACATCTAGCTTCTAACTTTATGCTCAAACTATTCTTTCTATGGATTTTGGCTCAGTCCCTTAGGGAGGCTAATTGTCCATTCTGACGGCAGAAAAGGCCTTAGTACATACTTATTCTTGTAGTGTTATTGAGAAAGTGGAAGGAAAACCTAGCTAAGGAGTTATTTGTCTAAAATTTTAGAAGACAGATGTGGGATACCAATCAATATAAATTTGCTGTCATAAATGTGAAAAAAGTTATCAGTAAGAACTCATGGCTAGTAATTGTATGGAGTAGTATAATGAACAAAAAACTCTAGCAACAACACAGGCCAATCATGAGCTCTGAATAGTAAAACTGGTGCAATATTGGGAACAGGAAGAACTGTTTGATGTTCCTATAGCAGATGAGAATAAAATATCTGTCAGTCCTTCTAATGATGTTAAACATCTATTAATAATAGAGATTTTAAAATCAGAAGGCCCAGATAGCATTTGTTCAAAGGTCCTAAAACGAGAGCTGGACAAAAGACATCTCTGGCCCTGTGGTCTTAAGTAATTTACTCTTAAACTGAGGAAATTCCAGAAGACTGGAAGAAAACTAGCATTTACAGCTATTCACCCTTTTCTCATAACTATAGAGCTATTCACAGGCAAAATAATGAAATTTGAGGGGATGCAATCAATACAGAATTTAAGGATATGAACGTAATTCCTTTTTAATGAAATTAAATACTTCATTGATAAAGGCAACAGCACAGATATAATATGTCTGGGCTGTGCAAGACATTTGATTTAGTACTCCTTAACAGTGTCAGAAAAAATAGCATGATATAGTATTAGCAAAGCATACATTAAGTAGACTAAAGGCAACAGAAAAATCTTGAAAAATGATTCCCATGTTAGATCAAGATGAATTGTTCACGACTGCAGTGAGCTCTACAAAGATTAGAAATAGGCTTGGCAACTAGTCTATATTTTCCTCTGTGATCCAGACCTAAAGAGAAAATGGCTGCTGACAAAATCTGCAAAGGCATAGAAGTTTGCAGACTGACAAATAAAGATGAGAATATCAGTGATAAGGAAAACATGGATTGCATTAGAGTTTGAGTCCACTGAAACAAAATAATGCTTTAACATAGCTTAATGCAAAGTTATACATCAAAAGAAAACAATGATCATTTTTTAAATAAGAGAACAGTTACTCTATACATCAGTTAACAGGAAAGGGCATTAGGATCCTCGTGGATGAGCATTTCAACAAGAGCTGGCGATGCAGCAAAAATGGTTACTGCAATCCTTGGCTATATAACAAACAGGAGCAAGGAGGATGATCTTACCTCCTGGCTAGTAAGACTGCATAAAATGCCTGTGTTCGCATCCTTCAAAAGTCATTTAAGCATCAATATGAATATTGAATATATTCATATGATATATTATTCTCAAAACCATTTGAAGAATGGAGGAGAAGCCTGAACTCTCTAAATCTCTCACTTTTAATTTGTTTAGCTGGGAAACATGGATAGAAAAGGAAGGATTACTGGCAAGTCACTTAATCCGGTGTCTGTCAGTGGAGCATACAACCAGCCCAAGGATTATGATTGAGTTGTTCTTTTAATGGAAAAAAAGAGCAAAAGATTTCAGTTCCAGTGTAGTGCCTTACTGCAGTAGGTGGTTTCAGGCTCAGAGAGGTACATAACTACAGTTTTGCAACCTTGAGTTCAGCTTTAGAGCCAGATGAGATAGCATTTCAGACACCCACATCTTGGGCGTTTTCAAATGACTACCTTGGATTAGGATTCAAAACTGGCAGTAGGACAAGTTTAGGGATATCCTATGAGCTTTAAAAACATCTTTGATTTGCTGAAAGAAAACTCAAGTGAAATCCTCATCCAGAACTAGGGATTATGGAGCTGTCACAACACCTAGATTCAAACCAAGATGCCTTGAAAAACTAGTGGCTGAACAAGAATGTATAATGTAACATACATGTCACTACTGATATGGTTTAGTTGACCAATCAGAAAAAAAACGAGTTTAACAAAGGATTAATTTTCACTCATTGAAAATGTTAAGGCCCAATTATTTTCTAAAAGTAAAACACTGAAGTAAACTCAAAATGAATTAAATAGGCTTTTGCCAGTGTATATCTGCAATAAGAGCAGGAACTGGCCTTTAAATTTTCAGGTAATGTCAATGTTTATTCATTAGCAGCTACTAAAAGAGAAGTTTTAAATCAGAGACCAGTTTGCAATATGAGAGAGAAAATTCGAGTCTTTGGTTTTAGACAAACTACTATCTTGACATTTAGCAAATTCTTTTCAGGCAACTCTCAGCCCTTCTACGGTGCTTTTTCTACCTGTGGACCATGTAACTGTTCGTTTAAAATCACGTTTTGTGTTGTTGTAAACATGAACATCCTGGGAAGGAGGGAGGGTACACTTCACCTCACTTAGCTGTCTGCACTGTAGGTATGTAGCTAAGCTACTCACGCTGAGCAGGAAACAACCACTTGAGGGCACAATACATCCGGCCCATTTTAAAACTTGCTTTGGGAGAAAGAAGAGGAATCAAGTCTTGAATTCCACTGATGATATAAATGACGAATGTGACAAACTTACACATAGGTATCGACAATGCACACTTTTACATTTAGATTATTCACTGACTTTCGATGTGGAAGACTGTACTCTTACCAGCTGCACATTTAATACTCAAAACTTACTGTTGATTAGAGAGTTCTCACTGGTAAGATGTGAACTTCCTGAAAAGCACTGTTTTTCCCTCACAAGAAACATCATTTATTCTAAATTTACTTTTTGTGTGAAACAGAACTACTGACACAAATATGGGAAAATCTACCAAATAACTTTTGGCACCTTTGTTTTTAAGGAAACATTTTCGGTTCAGTGAAATAACCTGTGATTAAACCTTTGTTCCAATGGAAATTTTCAGTCCATCCAAATTAAAAGTAATATTTGAGTACAAAGTCGCAAGCAGAATTAGGGTTTTTAAAATGGTGAGATCCTTCAGTGATCTCATGAGACTGTCCAAGGTTAGAGTAGGCATGTTTCTGCCTTTACAACATGTGTACTGCAGGATTCAGATAAACTGCAGTAACCTTCACCTTCACCTAATGTACACTTAATACTTCCCCAGATACATTGTTCTGGGAACATTTAACTCAATAACTTTCCATTGTTTGAAATAAAAGTCTATGGACGCTGACATATATCTGAAAAAAGCAAAATGTCAGCAATTTCATCTAATTTAAGTCATGCCAGAAAGTGCATTTGAGAAAGACTTTCATTCCTTGTATTTGTCATAAGTTCATGATATCACTTACAGCAGAGGAGGCTCCTTAGACTAGACAGGATATATAATGCAAATAGCATAACACTCATCTCTGACAGCAAGCTGGCTCTTGTGAATTAAAGTTTAGCAAACCACCTCTCAGCAGATACTGACAGCCACAAAGAATAGAGAAAAACTTGCAGTAGGTACATGGAAAAAAAAAAAAAAAAAAGCCAGTTTCAGCTAAACAGATTCACCTGCAGGGAATCCTTCTATTTTAACACATCTATATTGTTCAAATATAGACACATACAGTGACCAGACCCTCGTGTGTGGAGCTTCCCCATCCATCCCATGTTTGATTTTGAATATGAATTTAAACACTGGATTAATTTCATCCAGCTTCAGCTTCCTAACCCAATTGTAACAGCCTCCCTCCAATTACAGCAGAAAGAAAAGTACCTCTAAGGAACAATTCATGCTAGCTACCTTAAAATCTTCTCTTCGGATGAGATGATCAAGATGTGGCAGGGATGACAATGGGACTGGAAGAACACAGGTGGCTTGAACCAGGGAGTTAGTCTTGCGTGCTCCCTGAAATACCTCCACATCCCTGAGATGGAGGGTACCTATGCTTTGGTGAAGCATGCAGTTGTTTTAAGGACAGTCTCTTTCCAGGCTATCTAATCCCAACTGCCTTTGTAACGTACAGTATTAGCACTTTTGTTGGAAGGACTCTGCACATGACTTCTCAACCCTTGCTGAATAACAGTGCTGCAAAAGCAGACAGGCAAATCCACTTCCCCAACCCAGCTCACCGTCCTCTTACACGCTTGCCTGGCCTAAGTCCACATATGAGCACAGACTTCGGACCACAAGTGAGTTTTACCTCGAATAATGTTTTGTATACACCACAGGTGTACACAGGAGTGCTTCTTCCAGCACTAAGAGACAACTCAGAGGAGAACAGGAAACTGAAGCTGTCATATCAAACTGAACTTCAATAAGTCACTAGCACCTAGTTTTCCTTGGAAAAGGTTAGACTTAAACAGTATACTTAGGGAGAAAGAGATTTTGTAGTCAAAAGGTAATCATTAAGGGGAAGATATTTAAAGAAGGATTTGTTTTTTCTTAAAAACATATCCTACCATGTCATCCTAAGTAAATTTGATTAATTCATTAATGATATACACATTTTGCTTTGTTTTTAAGCAGTTTAACAAGATGTATGCTGAGCAGAAAAAAAATCAAGAATAAATGCATTGCAATTTTGTTGATATTCAAAAGAGGTTTCATGCTGCGTGAAAGTGAAATTGGGCCCACAGGCTAATTAAAATAGGATTTGAATTAGGATAAATGAATTACTAGCATTATTCATTCAAATCTCATTTACATTTAAATGTAAATGTTTGCATAATTTACAGTTATTGGTGAGGAAGCATGGGGGTTCCTCCTCTAACTTGAAAAATGAGCAGGACTTTACTATTTACGAAGGAAATGAGCAAGTAATAGTAATATATGTCAAGTAATAGTAATAGTACAAGTAATATACTTCCAGTTATCTTTTAAATCTCATGTGGCAAGCAGAAAGCCAAGAAGAATCTAGAAAAAGCCACAGCGTCACTGTCTGTTTGGAAGTGATTCCTCAACAGGGCTTTGAAATCCTGGGCATTTTAACAAGGTTCTGTGGATCCCCTAGATTAATTCCCTCTAAAAAGCCCCTTGTTGAATTATGAAACCGCAGATCTTGTATTGAATATAAATAGAATACTAAAATATGGGTAAGAGGTAGAGATATAAAAAGATTCTTGTGCTGTCAAAAAAAAAAAAAGTATCTTTTGGAAGATCAACATACATATCTTCACTCAAGCATTCAGCGAAAAGATAAACTGGAATTTGCAGATAAGAAACGAACCTCTAATAGCCTTAAGAGTGCCCTCTAGGTAATGCTAACATGGAAAGCAAAGTGACAATTTTAGCAATGTCCCCCTGCAGCGACACAATTCAAATGAAATTGTTACATGTTTCATGCTGTCCAAAACTAGCATTTACTTCACCTACAGCAACCACGATCCTTCGGAAAGCATCATTTCCAGGGTGCACACCTCAGAGCATAAGAGATCAGAGACTTCTGAAGAGCAGTGTCCATCAGGGCTGCCCATGCTCCCTGTCCTCCAGCATGAGGGCATAAAAGACGACTAGCTGAACTTCACTTGAGACTGGAAGCCTGCTATGATAGCAGGCTTCACCAAAAATGGAGGCAGGGCTGTAGAGCCTATATTATCTCAAGAAGTTTTCAGAGACCTTTTCTTGGGTCCATGTCAGCCTTTATCCCTTCACACATGCTCAGCATTCATTATCCTTTCAGATTGATGGGAATGAGGTGTATCAGCTGCAAACGAAGCCTGGAATAGTGAGCTCCCAAATCTGGCATTTCTGTAGCAACTCATGACAAGAGCTGCCAGATGCTTAGCAAGTCTCATCAAGCTGCTCATCAGATCTGCCCTGCAGATTTTGGGTATCAACAAACTGCAAAAGCAAGCCTCAAATGACGTTTGTACTCTGGTGAAGGGAAACGTAATAATGGGGAAAATAAATTGGTCAGCAGATTACATGATGAGATGTACATTATTTGACAGTCTTTGCAATGAAGCACTTGACCCTCAAGGGCAGTAAGCCATAGTCAGACATGGCACAGAGCCCAAAATTTGGCTCTACCAGCATGGTAACAGGAGCTCTTGAAACCCGCTGAATGAGTAACTCCCCTCTCCCTTCAATATGGCACGTGGTTTTAAGAGATAAAACAAGAAATGAACTGGTACAATGCAGAGTTGATTTAACCTAAGACCTCAGTAACATTCTTGTCTGAAGGAAATCTCTTTTCTAGAGTCTCACAGCACTTCAAAGGATTTCACCACAGTGCAACTGAACCCTACTAAGCCCAGATGGTTTTGACTAGCTCCTATATGAACTGGCCTTATACGGACTGGCAGAAGTCCAGCAAAACTTACTGGCTTGGGCTTGGTCCTGCATTGGGCCTCAGTACTGCTGTGTGTGCTCTCTGCTGTGGAGAAACCAGTAGCATACAACAGCAGTGTTTCCCTGTATCATTTAGTTGGATCCTGAAAACAAGGAATAACAGGAGTTAAGGGCAACTCTACATAAAGGTTGAAACTGAAGCTCAAACTGTAGTAGAGAAAGCATCCAAAACTGCTGTTGTAAAACCAAGACCAAGTGTTTAAGCAAAACCTGAACTCTCAGACTGCCAGTGCCGGCTGTCTGAGAACAACATGGCAAGGGACTGCTATTCAGACCCTTCACAGAATCACAAAACAGTTGATGTTGGAAGGGATGTCTGGAGATCATCTAGTCCAACCTCCCTGCTCAAGCAGGGCCCTCTAGAGCACGTTGCCCAGGATCACATCCAGGCGGGTTTTGAATATCTCCAGCGAAGGAGACTCCACTACCTCTCTGGGCAACCTGCTCCAGTGCTCTGTCACCCTCACAGTCAAGAAATTTTTCCTCAGGTTCAGATGGAACTTCCTGGGTTTCAGTTTGTGCTTGCTGCCTCTTGTCCTGTTGCTGGGCACCACGGAGAAGAGGCTGGCCCCATCCTCTCGACACCCTCCCTTCAGATACTCGTAGACATTGATCAGATTCTACCCCTCCCTCCCTCAAGTCTTCTCTTCTGCAGGCTCAACGGGCCCAGCTCTCTCAGCCTTTCTTCAGAGGAGAGAGGCTCCAGTCCCCTCATCATCTTTGTAGCCTTCCGCTGGACTCTCTCCAGTAGTGCCATGTCTCTCTTGTCCCGGGGAGCCCAGAAGTGGACACAGGACTCCAGGTGAGGCCTCCCCAGGGCTGAGGAGAGGGGCAGGATCACCTCCCTCCACCTGCTGGCAACGCTCTTCCTCATGCACCCCCGGATACCATTGGCCCTCCTGGCCACAAGGGCACATTGCTGGCTCATGCTTAACTTGTTGTCCACCAGCACTCCCAGGTCCTTCTCGGCAGAGCTGCTTTCCAGCAGGTCAGCCCCAGTCTGAACTGGTGCATGGGGTTATTCCTCCCTGGGGCAGGACCCTGCACTTGCCTCTGTTGAACTTCAGGAGGTTCCTCTCCGCCCAACTCTCCAGCCTGTCCAGGTCCCTCTGAACGGCAGCACAGCCTTCTGGTGTGTCAGCCACCCCTCCCAGTTTCCTATCCTCAGCAAACTTGCTGAGGATGCACTCTGTCCCTTCATCCAAGTCACTGATAAATAAGTTGAACAACACTCATCTGCCAATTAGATATCCATTTAATAAGATAGTAACTGCTCTTTAGCTCAGGACTAATAAAATCTGGTTCAAACTTAGTGTATTACTGCTTGCCAAAATACTCAAGAGATCAAGTGCACCAAATGCCTGACAAGTCCAATGATATGTTAGTTTCTTTGTAAGCAGCAGCACCACCAATTTACTTCAAATGTCTATTTTTAACATGCTTAGCCCCTAGGTTCCCTTGTACCAATAAGGCATTAGCCTAAAAGAATTTACAATACTCTGCCAATTGGTAGACTAAACTACTATCTCCAGCTCACATTTTCAACCTACTATTCTGACAAAGGTACAGGGCAGACTCCTGAGCAATGATGGCAAATACAGGCATACCTCACTATCCATCAAAAATGCATTTCTGAAAAGTTCAATGAGTAGCCATTCACAGAATCACTGAGGTTGGATGGGACGTCTGGAGATCATCTAGTCCAGCCTTCCTGCTCAAAGCAGAGTCAACGGAAGCAGGTTGCTCAGGACCATATCCAGCTGAGTTTTTGAATATCTCCAAGGATGGAGACTCCACAGCCTCTCTGGGCAACCTGTTCCAATGTGTGACCACCCTCACAGTCAAAAATTTTTTCTTATATTTCAATCTGTGACCACTGCCTCTTGTCCTTTCACTGGATACCACTGGAAGGAGTCTGGGACAAGAGCAGAGAGCAATACAATTCTTCCCATAAGAATCAATGTAATAGAGAGGGGATGTATTACAGGGAACTGAAATACACAGGAAAGTTCTACTGTGACCTAAGATCTTTCCCTTTTGTAGGGCAGGATGACTGCCCAAAAAAGCATCAATGCAGAACAAAGACAAGAGGGATGCTGCTGCACAGTCACCCACAAGATGCTCTGTGCACTTTTACCAGCATCGGTGTGATTTGTTAACAATAAGTTATTGATATTTTAAGAACACTGTACTGTAGATTATTGCATCTGTATCCTCAGGAATTATTTTAACATAAACAAATATGGGCAATGCAAGGGTGAAAGATGGAAAAACAATGCAATGGAGACAACTACAAAAGCCAGGTACTAAGTGACCAACAACAGAACTCCAAAACAACAGAGAAATGACAGATAGCAGGGTTGCGGGGGAAGGGGCGCTACCGTACACACCTGCCCACTAATCCTGTGGATCCAGGACATGTCTGCAGGCTAGCAAAGAGCGGAGGGCAAGAACCCGCAGGACAGCATCCCGCTTCAAGCTCTGCAACAGCACGTGTATAGGCAGGCCCAACACCATCACTCAGGATTGGAGGAAAGAACGAAGTTCAAGCAAACCAGAACAACATGTGCACTCAGGAAGCTAATCAGAGTATAATACCCTACCTAAAATTTCTGTATGGTGCTTGACAGAGCTAAGGACAGTGACTTTTGCACTGACACCCAGAACACTGTGGTAAGATCAGAAGGAAAAAATCATATTCTCCCAGCCAGGCCAGGAAGGAAGGTCTCCAGTCCAAATCAAGGAACCCACAAGTAAGGGGTACGCAGTACAGCCTCTAAATACTGATGGGCACATGCTGTTGGAGAGATCAACAGCCTTTGTTCGTGCTAGAGGTCCTACTGCACTTACCAGGGTCACTCCATCTCTCTTACAGTTAAGTCTGAGTAAGGCCATCTTCACTCACATACCGTTTCAGCCAGGTATCAGAGACATCTCCCTATCTTGACATGATTAACAGAGTTGAATAACTGCAATATCCCTTTAACTACTCCTGATTCCACAGCAGCCAACAGCACTGCAGTATTTCCCCACTGGGCTCCTCCTATGTGCTCAGAGGGATGAGTGTCAGAAGAAAATCACACACTTGAGGCAGCTGACCCAAATATCATTCTCGTGGCCATTTCATGAAAAAAGAAAGAAGCCAAAAGAGAGCAACTCTGTCTGCTCTGGTAAGTCAAAAGGTTCTTTAGCGTCAACTGAGCTGGAGACAATCAAATTGGTATGAACACCTAATTCACCTACCACCATATTATGATAGTCAAAATAAACTATGATAGTCTTTGTTTCATATCCAAGCATGAAAACAAATACCAATGATATCAATAAAACAGATACTCCATACCATGACACAGTCTGCCACAACATCCTCAATCACCTATTTTGCAAAGGCAACATATGAGAATGGCAGTTGTTTCACTGTAATCTAAATTCAAAAAAGACTTTCCTTTCCCTGCTCTGTCAGCTAGTCTAGTAAGATACATCACCTCTCCCTACAACTATAGCATTCAAATTCACATAACAGTTTCTTAAACAGAAGCTTAGTGATTAATCTTTAGAGAAAAGAAAGAATTTTCTGAATGCAGAAAGGAGATTTTAGGACTACATGTCCTAAATCCTTCTTATCACAAATGCTTAACAAGATGCTCAACACTTAGAATAGTTCTGCTAAAGCTGGTCTAGATTTTCCTCTGGCTGACATAGAGGACAAGAAAGCTTTCCAGACCCCTATTACCTTACATGACTGCAAGTCTCCTCAGGTAGAATGCACTAAACTCAGGAAGGTGGTAACTGGAAGCAGTTAGCTAAGCAAGAAGGCCCTCTTGCTAAGCTATTTTAAATTATCTGTACACCACAGCAATTTATCAGAATCATGTTGGCAATACCTACACTCAAGGACAGAGAATTACAGTGCCTTACCAGACCATCAATAGCATTTTCAATAATGAGACTGCATCCAATATACATACAGCTGAGTGCAGTGCAGACTGCATGCACAGAATGTGCAATCATAGATGCTCTCTCCAAAGTGCCATGTGGAAAGAGAAGTGGTTCATTAGAATAAGAAGATAACAGCAAAAACACAAACTGGTTGGGCAAACTATTTCTCCTGCCAAATACTGGCCTGCTGCTTCAACTTCCTCATAAGTGCTACTAAACATAAAGACATCAATTGAAGAGTTCGTTTCAGTAAATCAGTTTCCGTACAGTCTGTTTTGAAAGAAGGAATGCAGCAAGTCAGAGTAGACCGCTGCCCTGTAATTAAGATTTTACTCAAGTCAAAGTTCAATTTTAACAGCTCTATTTTGCAAAAGATAAAATATAGAATATGAATACAGATCTACTTTTACTGCGCGAATTATTTTTAGTTCTTTGTTGAAAAAAATTATTTGCTATAGTGAAATGAGAAACCTCAAATTACCCTTTTCTGAAAGACCTGAATGCTTTTCTTTCCTTTGGGAAGGAATCTGAAGTATTCATTGCTTGAGGAGCACTGTAGAGAGTACAACAGTTACAATCATATCAGTTATATGCTAGAAGAACATGCATACCAACTAATTTTCTCTTTCTGAAAATAGTTGCAAATAATTTATATTTACAAGAGGAAGACAGAAGACCTTTTCCCACCACGACTCACATCACACAGAAAGACACACTTAACCAAGCACAAAGTAGCAGGCAGTTAAATTTTTGTCAACTGACTGCTTTACATTGCCATATATTTTGCCAGCCTTATTATTAACAAGGATTATGAAAATTAGCAGCAACTTTAATTCACATTAGCCTTCCAGATGAATGGAAAATGTAGAAGTCAAGCATATGACCTCATGATATAAAAGCATATTGAAAAGCTTAATATTAGAGTGCAAACTGGATGAGGCTATGATACATGCTGCTTTTGGTACTGCTGGAAAAAACGCATTGTGAAAAACATTGCTGAAAGAACTGCGGGCAATGTGACCATACTAAACTTCCCCCTATTTCTTATTTCCAAGCTTTCAAGATTTTAGGTGAGTGGTCACATCTTAATACAGCCTTGCTAGTCACTGAATGAACTTTTTGCTTGTGTTGTGCATGTGCATGTTCTCCTTGAACTCCAACTTGAGTACAACAGACAACTACCATTTAGCAAAACTACAGAAAAATCAAGATTTATTGTTCAACCACTATCACAGCACAAAGTGGGCAGTCAGTGTAAACAGGATTAAAAAGCACCAGCCAAGTTAAAAGACTGGTTTAATAGAGAGATCTGTCTTAGAATAATCCAGAATACTTACATTTCTGAAAACTTATGTTCACTATTTTATCTATTAAAAAACAAAAAAATCCCAAAGAAAATAGAGCACTTAAAAACAGAACCTGTAGCAACAAGAAAAACTCCTTTTGAACACCAACTAGAGGCCTCTGCAGCCTTTGGACAAGCTGGCTTGCTCCTATGTCTGGCCAAGACTATACTGTGAAGTTGGGATCCACATAATTTCTCATTTGCCTTACAAAAATAAAATCTTCAGAGGACCTTACAAAGCAGAGAGAAAAAAGAGTTAACACATTAGAAAGCTTTAGTGATAAATGCACATACAGTCTTACTATTCTTTTTAGCACATACTCAAAGATCTATTACATTAAACTATGCTAGCAATTGCTTTACCAGTACTGTAAAGGGTTAAATCATTGGTACATACAAGTGGTCGAACTATTTTCTAATACAGACATGAGTAGGCTTGCTTACAAAAATATTAACACAAAAGGTACTTAAGCATCTGCTGTATCATATGTCCTCATTCACTCAAAGAAAAGGGATATTAGCTACAAAGCAAAGTAATTCCTAACAAGGAGCACTGATTATTTGATGGATTCCACCACTAATGCCACTCATACCTACTCTATCAAATTTCTGCCACCTATCAACCAACCAAAATAGTTTATTCCCCATCACTCTGTGTTACTGCTTCAGATATCCCAGCTGTACCTTGAGGGAACTTCCCTACAGAAAGCCACCATTAGCAAAAGATTCATTTCTTAGTGCTACTAAAAGAGAAATGATAATGCCACCTCAGAAAAATACACCACAATCTTTACATATGTATTCACAGTACTAGAGATAGATTCAACTCCTTTGCCAGACTCCTTCCTTTGGGGTCGTTATGGGAAAATCTGTCTCACACAAGAGGTTACAGAACAAAGAGTCAAACTGAAGAGCAACAGAATGCCAGGACTGGATGGTATTCATCAAAGAGTTTTTAAGAGTACAGTTTTCCTTAAAATTGTCTTGATACTTGAGAACTGCAAGGCAGCAAGTCTGATGCCAAATCTTTAAGACAGGGGTTCCAAAGAAGATCCCGGGAAACAGCAGGCCTCCAAACCTGACATTCACACAGGACAAATTAGGCAATATTATAATACAAACTAGAATTAGTGGATAACTGATATATCTGTATAAATATGATACGCTGGGGTGAAAAGTCAATACAGCTTCTCTAAAGGAACTTCCGGTCTCACAAAAGGTAATACATACTACTTGGATTTTCAAGACCTATGAAATTCTCTCATCAAAGGAAGGGAACTAAAAAGCTATACTGGAAAAGGGACAGCCCTTGCACAGATGAGTAACTGGGTGAAAAATAATAAACAGTAAGAATAAACGGTCGGTTCCAGCCATGGAGGGAGGTCACAGGACAGATGCTAAGAGCTGCATATTATTTATGAGTAAACTAGAATACAGTGATGTGAGCAGCAAGTGACTAAGTATGCTGATGATAATATTCAAAGCAAGGAAGGTAAGCAACCATGAAGAATTGCAGAAGGACCTTATAACACTAAGACCTTATAATGAAGTGGCAGATGAAATTCCATGTAGATAAATATAAATTGATGCATATGCTAAAAAAAAAAAAAATCCAATTTCACACTAAAAATGGTATGCCCTGAGATGACTTTTCCAGGCAGAAATGACATCTTGGGCTGACAGGCTGGAGCATGCTGATATGTTCAGCATGTTCCAGAAAGCAAATATAATTTTATGAACATACATTGGGAAAGGAAGACAGCACTGACAGAGCGCACTGTTGTGCCACTGTGAGTCCACAGTTTGCCCCCATCTTGAACACTGCACAGAGCTCTGGTCGCTCTCGCCATTCCCTAGTCACTAAAACAACCGAGTAGAATGGGAGCAGCTTCAGAGGAGGGCAACAAGGACCACTAAAGGTATGGACCGGCTGTCGTATGAAGAACAGAGGGGGGGGGGGAAAAAAAGAGATGTCTAAGGTGGAAAAAGGGATAGAGAACTATAAAGTCTTGAGTAGCCTGCAAAAGGGAAGCAGCTGATCATTCACACTCCCTTAAAAATTAACAAGAGAGACCATTCTTCACACTACAGGAATGTCTCTGGGCAGAAAATAGTTAAAAGGCTGGGACAAGCTTCCAACATGCTTCTCCTGTGTTTTTCCTTTAGATTCCACTTTTGACCAGCATCAGAAACAGTCTGATCCAGTAAGAATGTTCTAAAGGAAAGAGAAACCATCATATCCCCAAGTAAAGTGCTGTAAAGCTGGGCAGGGGGAAGAGATGTATTAATTAACCAGCCAAAAGAAAGACACTAGTAGAGACACCAAAAAAATAAAAAAATAAAAAGTCTGGCACTGCAGCTATTAATAGTTGGTAAGTTACAACAGACTGGTATTTAGCATTTACTGACTGGCCAAATCTCACACTTCCCCCTGCTTTTGAAGTGCAGCAGTGATTTATTTCTGCCAATAAGTCTGTAGCACAATACTCCAGGGAAACAGATTTTGCAGACACCCAAATCAGTAAGGGCTTTGCCACAGATTGCAAAGGGAGTAAGACCAGGCTGAGAAATATAAATCAAGCTCAATATTGCCACAGAGGTGGAGATTACAAATAAACAGTACAGTCGAAACAAGGACTGTATTTGAACTAGGAAATAAGGAAGGTCATTTCCATGCAGCTATAGTGAAGATCCCTCTTTATTTTTCAGACATGTCAATTTATTTGTGTATGTGTGTGTATATATATATATATATATATACACATATAACCCAGGAATCACAGTTTCAACTGAAAATGCTTCTATGTCAACTAAGTAACTCTTGTAAACAAATGTCTGCTTTAATTAAAGTTTAGTCATTTCTTAAATATCTAAAAAATGTTTACAGTGAAAAATTAAACATTTTTCAGTAAAATCAAGACACGACTTTTCATGCAGCACAGCTTACCCACAAAACACACACATTCTGTATATAAGAATCTTAATCATCACAATTTTACACCATTAAAAAAAGTAACACCAGGGTCAGCCAGATGTGCATCTATTATCCCCTTGATCGCTTACAAATGCTTTTTCTAACCTGAAGCCCTAGATTTTATAGCGTTATGTGTAAGCTGTGTCACTGAATGCTTACCAGAGTATGACTTTCAGGAGTTAACGAGGAGTCAGAAACTCACCCTTAGGTAACAAATGCAAAACATCCATACACACAAGAAATACAATTACCCCTCCAGGCCCTCTACTATTTTAAGCATACATGCCACAAGAGAGCATACGGAACTCTATAAATGACGATTCGTTATACAGATGCCTTATACATGAGTTTGGCATGGCTGCATCATTCATGAGTGTCCAAGTCTTGAACGTCACCGCAAGTAAAAGTCAGTATGACCTTTATGCCACAAGGCATCATCAGTTACCCTGTGCGCCACGTATTCCAGAAGCGTACCACAGCTATCCTTATTTTCAAATCCAGAAATAATTCTTCACATCCTACGTCAGTTTAGCTCAATTAGAAAAGTGGAAAAAAACAGGCAATGCACTGTGTTTTTAGGGAGGGCTTTGGGGATTTTTGCTTTTTAAAGGGGAGAGGCAGCGTGCATAGGTACTTGAAGGGTAAATAATCAATCCTGGGAGAGCAGACTAGTGGCCGAGTAGAACACAGAGTGCTCAAAGGAAAATAATAATACACTATTGTCATCTACCTCTCTGGCACCACCAAACGTGACATTCACACCAAGAAGGATGGCAGGCAGAATTTGCTGGTCAGCTAGACTGTGTGTCTTCTTTTAATTCTTTAATAGTATTTTAAACAAGGTCAGGCATATACAATTATAATTCTGTTTTCTGACAAACACGTAACTAAAAAGGTGGAACTAATTTCCGTAAGAGCTGAAAGCTGATACCATGTCCTTATTTAGGCAAAAATCCTGCTGACTTCAATGATTTTCATCTAAGAAAGGTAATTGGGAGAAATCCCTTGCTCACATGTAAAAATGTAAGTCTCAGTTCAGCAAGTTACTTAAGCACATGCCTAATTTAAAGCATGAAAGAAATCTGACTAATAACTGGGTTGTTTGCATATTTACAGTTAGGTATAGGTTTAAAACAGACCTGTCTATAAATTAATCACAGAAGAGCTAACATCAAACTTGGGGGAAGGGAGGACACATACATGTGTGTGTGTGTTTGCGCGTGTGTGCGTGCGCGCGTGTGTTTGCGCGCGTGTGCGCGTGTTGAAGCATCTGTTCAAGTTTAAGCATATAAAACATTTTTCAGCCCAATGACTCCATAGGGAAATGCCTCATACATCAGCTCATCTGACTCAAATTTTCCATCACATTTCCCTTAATACAGTTTTGTCCATAAATACACCATTCAGTTTTCCAAATATAGCTTTTTATTTATAGAGCAAGAAGGTCCTGTAACTCATGTTATTACTTAAATCTCTGGGATTTTCTCTGAAAAGTAATCATTAAGAAATCATTAGCCTAGCTTCCAATATTTAAGTATTGAACTAAGTTATACACATTTGCAGAAAATTTTTTTTGCTACAATATTTACCATTCTCTCCAAAATTTTAATTACACACTTAACATTCCTTGAGAAATGTGTGTTACCCAGGAAATACCTAGTAACATCATAAGAATATCATTTTCCGGCCTTGCCTAACCATACATGTTAGTATGTCACTTTAATTCATAATGCACCCATGAACTTTTACCCTATTTCTTCATTTTGCATAAAAGAAAAACAAGGTTTTAAAAATCCCAACCAGATTTTCTTGACAGTCCACAATTTGAAAAAAAAGCTGCATGTTACTATCTAAACAATGACAAAGATTCATAGTTGTTGTGAAAGGAGCTTAGAAAAGGAAATCTAACAATGCCTTTTCCCCCTCCTAGAAGCATTTTAGAACGCTTAATTCATTTTTGTGGCTTTTAATAGAAAGTGAACAGCCTACCAAAAAAGTTACGAAGCTTGGCCAGTAAGTATATAATTAAGACATTTAAAAAGTAAGGTTTTCTCAGACGCAGCATTTAAAAATCGAGCAATATTAAACACAGTAAGTAAAATCGGAATTCATACAATTCCATCATTATTAACAACTTCAGTCAAAAGAAAACGAGGCAGATTATTGCAGGGTATGAGTACAGGATGGCGGAATTCCACTCCTGCTGATCACAGGAAGTACAAAGACCAGCTGGAAAGGCTGATAATTATGTGGGGTTTTGCAATAACATATTCATTCACAAAGCATAACAAAAAGGATTGTTTCCCTGAAAAGAGGACGCGATACAGTCACCCTCAAGTGGCTGATAGGGCTATGGTCCAGGGACCAGTTCTCAAAAGCGCTTTTGTAATTCAGGGATTCTTCATGTGCGCTACGCAAAGATGCTAGGAAGGAACATATTTCCTCATTCAAATCAGCAGTGTTAAGATTAGAGCAAGCATAAAGGGGAATATTAAAAAAAAAGTAAGTAGGAAACATTAGTGAAACGCTTATCCCAGGAATAATTTACTTCCTATTAACTAGATTTTAAAAACTCTGGAGCACAAAGTGACTTTGCTGAATGACTGCATGAAAAACAAAAGCTGAAAATCGTTTGGGAAGAAACACCTTCCATCTAATCAGAAACAATGTGTATCTTCACAGATCCCCACAGAATAGTGCAGACAACAAAAGGGTCTATTATCCATCCATCTCCGGTGCTGCTCCTCTTAGTCAAACTATTTAATGATTGTTACTGTCGTCTGAGATTCTGCCACTACTCAAAAAAGTCTGTCTGAGCAATGAGGCTAAAGCACAAATGAGGTAGCGGCCATAACTCATTTCAGGTTGTCAATGTTTAAAAAAAGATAGTGAAAATTGGAAGTAGCATTAGGAAAGAGCCACAAAATTGCCTCCCTCTTCCTGGCTCAGTGCTAGTAATGAAGCTACAGACTCTCTGATCTCATGATTTTTCAATCATGGTTCTGCACTAGCTCAGCTTCAAAAGAAGCAGCAGAGGATGGCTCATCACCCATCACTACTCTATAGCATGGCGCTTAAGACAAGCTCCTGTGACATTTAATTCCTTCAAGCTGAGAAAATATCCGAACTCAAGAACTCAAACTTCCCATTCTTGGAGGGGTGCTTTCAGTATGTGGCTCTCACACAGAAGTGAGTCGCAATCCATCCCATGGTTTTGAACTGTGACTGTGGTGGCTTTTAATGGACTCAGGGTACATATGCCCTAAACCTCCTCACATCATTAGTAAGACCATGTTAAGAGTTTGTGAAGTCACTGTGAGGATTCAGCTTTTGTGACATCTGTCTTTTGCAAGATGACAGACAAAGCACAGTATTAACAAAAACTCTACAGCTAGTTGATTATAGAGGAGAAAGCATTATATATCCACAAGCGCAGCCACTGCAGGTTCAAATGACCACAAGAGAGGAATGTTGGCAAGTAGATTCAAAACCATTCATCCCAGTTCAGTTCATGAGTATAATCTGCCAGGATTTCTCCTTTTCCAATTTAAATGTACCCTGTTTTGCTTTAGACGTTTACACTTGAAAGCTTAATGCATTTTAACAAGTTCTTATGCTCTAGCATTACTGCATAGTCAAAGAGAAGTGTTAGATGTGTTCTGAGCACATGCCAGCACCAGCTCCCCTACCAGAGGTACCTTACGCACAGGAGTCTCAAACTTCACAGTCTATAATGTAGCCACCAGCACAGGCACTCTCAGGATTGAACTACTTCTGATAAAAGTATTTCTAGATTGCTTTGCTGGTCTAAAGTGTCTAAATTACACCTATGTACAGTTTTAAGCGCTACAAGTAGTGTTCTGGATCTCATCCTTTGCTTGCATTGGATGACAAAAAGCACTGTTTCAAAAAGAGTTTGGGTTTTGTGGACTTACAGAAGTTGCTGGTAATTAGAAAAAAAATATCAAACTACTAAGTCAACAACTGTATATGTTAAAATTCAACACATACTTTCCATCAACAATTAGACGTCACAATTTAAGAACTCTGCCCTTGAATCATGCCCTTGCCAGATACAAAACTATACAGATTAAGGCCAGAAGAGACCTTTAAGATAACGTTTCACCTATGCAGCACAATTCCTAAATAAATTATCATTTACCACAGAAAATTATTTAGAAAAACAGTGTGTCTAAAATTTGAAAGTGTAAATTATGTGCTAAAATCTCTGCTAAATTGTTAAAACTAGTCTAAATTTGTCTAAATTTTAACTTCTGAGCACCACTTCTATACCTTTGCTAGACTGGAGACCATTCAGTTACCACTTATTTTCCCTATAAGCGTACCTATAAACTGTTATCAAGTTTTCTTTTAACCTTCTCTTTGTTAAGAGACAGATGGAGCTACCGGAGTTCTTCAGTCTAAGCATGTTTTCCAGTCCTTCCTTGGCTCTTCTGTAACTTGTTCAAAGTACCCAATTTTTCAGTTATTTGCAAATCTTTGCATCACATGCATGTTATTCATGATGGCTTGGATCTTTTCTTCCAAATAACGGATAAAAATATTCACTAATGAGGGGATAAGAAGGGGTACCTATGGAATCCATCTAGAAAACAGATGCTTTGCGATAATCGTCATTTATAATCATGCATTCAGACCTTTAAAGTAGCTTTTTTAACAACAAAAAACTTTTACGTTGCTGCACCAATTTAAAAAACATATATTTATTGTCAGTTTATTTAAATCAAAAGGTTTTCTATTACCAATAATTCAAGCTTTACTGAATCAGTGATAATATGATAGAACTTGCAATTTTACTCTATACTTTCACTATACTTTTACTATACTCTATACCTTTAATATATAATAAATAATAATAAATAATATAATAAATAATACTAAAAAAGTATTAGAGGTAGTCACTTTAACAAGAGTACAGCCAGTCATTAATTTTTTTTAATAACTTTTCAAAATTTAAGCTGATTTGAAACATGACAAAGCCGGTTTTAAAAAGCCACTGCAAGGATAAGAGAAGCTGGGTGATAAACAGAAGAATCTGTAACAAATAGTAACTGAACACATTTTCAATATGGTTGAAAAAAGTGAGATGCTCTTGTAAAATAAGTTTCATTTTAATCAACACAAGCCTTCAAACATATCTGCCAAAACTTATTATAATATGTTCATCCTTCTGTTTTGCCCAATCCTTTGCCATTTCAATTCAGAAAATGCTTACAGTCAAGGTACAGTTGTTCAAAAGAGAAAGACACTGCAAAAGGATCATTCTTACAAGGAACCGTAAAAATATTTCCAGGACAGATCTCCAAACTCAGTATAAAACTCAGCCACAGCACATGGCCATTGTGCCCAGCCTCAACGCGCAATCAACCAGCTTCAATGCACCTGAACTTTTGCTCTGAGCCCTGTAATTTCCTTACCTTGCCTTCTTCTCAACTACAGACATGGTAGAAAACCTCTGGCCATAAAAGGATCAGAGCCGGCTCCCAAATCTTGTGTTTCAGGTTATCTGCACTTACATGCTGTAAGTCACTGCATTCAAAGTACTCTTCCCTGGCTTCAAACACCAAGATCATCTCCTAGTTATGAGCTTTTACCACTGACCAGTGAGTGGAGAACAACTGATGCTATGCAGCCTGCGCATTCGTCAGACACAGAAAACATGTAATAGTACACCCCACCCACTGTCAACCCCCTGAGATCTGTTTCAGTTATGAGAACATACGAGGAGAAACACATATTGTCCCCTCTTTCTTATTCAGAGCTGCGGAAATGCTGAAGTTAATTTTAGGATTTCTGCAAATGCAGAACTTTCAGCTGTTTGTAGTCACATGGAAGGAATAAGGAATGGCATAATAATGCTCAAATTACTTGTAAATCTGTAATTTTCTTAAAAAAAATTCTTACATATCTGGCTTCGTATAGGAGATCGGAGCTTATTTGTTCCCCCAGGAAAACACAAGCGTAACTTTAACATATTCTGGGAAAGAATAAAAGATAAGGAGAATAGCATCTTCCATTTCCTTAAACACAAGTCTTGACAGAAAACAATGGCTTTCCTCTTCTAAATAATCTGAATAAAGGAAAGGTGGATTTCAGTAACTGATTCACACAGCTGATTCACTGAACATCAGTGTGAAATAGATTTCTGACCCAAAGGAAGAGAATTTTTTCTGCTAGTTCTCCTTTACTTACAGTGCGCAGAAAACATAGAAATACAGAGAACAAGAATAATCAATTGTCAAATGCATGGTTTTTGTTTTCCCCTCACCAAAGTGAGGCCTAACAGAAGCCAAAACTTTCATAACAAAATTACCATGAGCTGACAGAGGGGCAGAATGTTTCTCCTAGTACTCTGTGTCTTCAGACTGACCACACAGCAGTGTCAAATTGCACTGCTGCAGCTGAAGTTCGGTTGACATGGGGTTAACTTAGAATATCAACAGTAGTATAAGCATTTACTTGCACAAAGTAAATACACAGAGCTCATAACGAGCTACTGATTTCTAACCTTTAAAATCTTTAACTGTGGACTGAATGCTCACAGATCAAATCAAGCTCTGGGATCTGCCAAGCACCATCCTGCCAGACTGAGGGAGCGAAATGGCACTGCAGCCTTTCTAAAAGATAACTACACAGCTTTTACTCATAGATGCTCAGATATGAGGCTGTGTCTCTTAAAGAAAAAAATACCTGTTACATGGAACTAACACTTGCATCATACAAAGCAGGAAATTTTAGTATTGGATTGGTAAAAACGCTGAAGAGTCTTAACTACCAGCACCCAGGATATTTCTCTCTAATAGCAAAAAGCTGTAAATAGGTATTTTATTTCTTCATTTCGGAAGAACACACTAGAAATAGCCATGACTAAAAGCAAGCGCCACCAACCCGAGACCCAACTGCGCCCCAAACCAGTCTCCGGCGACGGCGAGAGCCCATCGCGGCCGCCCAGCTCCCTCGTACGCGGCGCCGGCCGCACGGCGGGCTGCGCCCCGCCGGGCAAGTTGGGAAGGACAAAGACGACGGCTCCGGCCGCGGGGACGCGCGGGCACGGCTGCCCCACGGCTCAGGCTCAGCGCGTTTCCCCCCCAGGGTCCGTCCCCAGCCGCCAGCCCACGGCAGACGCTTGACATAGGCACGACCGGCAGCCAGCGCGGGGCCTGCCGGCTCCGGGGCGGCGGAGGGCGCGCGGCCCCGCGGCAGCTCCCTCAGCCCCCGCCTCGCCCCAGCGGCCGCTCGGTCTCCTCAGCCTCCCCCCGGCCCAGCGGCCGCTCCGTCCCCTCAGCCCGCGCCTCGCCCCAGCTCCCTCAGCCTCCCCCCGGCCCAGCGGCCGCTCCGTCCCCTCAGCCCGCGCCTCGCCCCAGCTCCCTCAGCCTCCCCCCGGCTCAGCGGCCGCTCCGTCCCCTCAGCCCCCGCCTCGCCCCGGCTCAGCGGCCGCTCCGTCCCCTCAGCCCCCCGCCCCCTCAGCCCAACGGCCGCTCCGTCCCCTCAGCCCCCCGCCCCCTCAGCCCAACGGCCGTTCGGCCGCCGCCTCCCCTCAGCCCCGGGCTGGCGCGGGAAGTTTCCCTCGCGGTGCCCCCTCAGAGCAGCTGGGAGGGTCGGTCCCGGCTCCGGTCTCGGTCCGCGGACTCCCGCCCTCCTCACTCACGCCGCCGCCGCTGCCCCCCGCGGCTCCAGCGCATGATCCCGGCGGAGCCCCGCAGCCTCCCCTCGGCTGCCCACGCGCGCCGCCGCGGCGGGCTCGCCGACCGCTGCCCCCAACCGGGGAGGGGGCGCGGGGCGCATGCGCGCAGCCCCCCCCCCCCCCAACCCGGCGCAGCGCGCGGGAGCCCCGCGCAGGCGGCCCCGCCGGCGGCGGCGGTACGCGCGGCGCGAGGACCCGGCCGCCACGTGCCGCGGCGCGCGCGGGCCGCCGGGCGCCGCCCCCACGCGTGGCGCGCGCCCGCGCCGAGGAAACGTTTTCTGCAAAGCGGCGCCGCGTGGCCTGCAGGCCTGGCGCTGCGCACGATGCACCTGCAAGCGTCACAAGCCGCACGGGCCTGGGCGTGCTGCGCACCCCTGTGCACCCCGCCGAGTGAGCCTCGTTGCAGGAGCCGTGGCAAACCTGCCGGGGCTGGCAAGGAGCTCGGTGCCTGAGGGGAACGCGTCCACCCCTTGCACCGGGAGCGGGGCAGGCCGGGCAGGCCTGGTGGTGCAGGCGCCGCCACGCTTGTTAGCTTTGCGCCTCTCTGTGACAGCCTCGCTGGCAGGGCATCCCCAGGCTCCCCGGCTCGAGCTGCGCCCTCTGTCATCACTCCATCGGCAGCTGGTCCCCAGCTGCCCTTCCTGGGTGCTTTGGGTGCTGCCGTGGCCACGTGCCCCAGGTACAGCCTGGGTGCGTACCTCTATATACACCCTGTGCACAACCCTAAGTACGACCCTGCGTGCACCTCTGGCTGCGACCTGTGGCCAGAACGTGGGGTCACCTGCCAGCATGGGGTCGCCCCCGAAAGCAGGCTGCTGGAGAGCCATGCCTGGACGGATGGGGGCGTTCGCTGCTGGCTCCCGCTGCTGAGCCCTGGCCAGCTCATGCCAAGGATAGATCCCGCTCCCCTGGCAAGCCTGGAAACCAAGGCAGGGGAGGGCCTGCGGCTGCCAGCACTCTGCTGACTCCACGTGCTGGGGCGCAGGGAGGGTTTCCCAGCATCTTTCCAGCCAGGGGCGAGAAGAGGCAAAGGGCGAAATGGTTTTGCTAAAACACTGGCTTCGAGCTTATCCCTGCGTGCCTGGAGCGAACGCCAAGGAGGTCGCTGCTGCGAGCCTGCGGCCTGCAAGCAAGGATCAGCCACCAGGCGAATTCCAGCCCGGCCCAACGAGGCCGTGGGGTCAGGGCATTTCCCAGGGACTGGCCGTTTCCACGGAAAATTCCCAGCCGGCTCAGCAGGGTGGCTCTTGCGGCGTCACGGCTGCGAGCGCTCGCATGGCCGCTTATCTCCCCGCTCAGGCCCCCGGGTGCCGTGGGTCAGCGTTTTCCAGCCGCGCTTGCCCGCGCCGGCCGCTGGGAACGGCCTGCGTGAGAACCAGCTCCCTTCCCACGGCCGCCGAGACTGCTGCTCCAAGGAGCTGAGCCACATCCTGGCGCCCAGCCGGGGTGTAAATAGGTGCCGATGCTCCTATCGGCAGCAGGAGGGGGCTGAGCCTCCCCAGCCGGACTGCGACGAGGACGTGGTGCTGGGTCGGACGCGGGCAGCGCTGGGGCACCTCCTGGAGCTGCCCCACAGGAAAAGGCTGAGCAAAGAGATAGGGCTGGAGCCCCCCCCCAGCCGCCCCTATGCCGCTAGCCCACCCGCAGGCCACCGGTTCGAGCCCACCTGCTGCACGGATGCGATGGGGCAGCGCATCCTCCCAGGTGTGCCCGGCCAGGCTTTTGTTCACGGGCAGCGGCAGGAAATGCTTTCCTGCTGGTTTCCAAACCCTGCTGAATTATCCCATGCAATACTCTTTCCGTGGGCTGGCAGGATGCTTTTCCATGGGGCTGCTTCCTTTCCAGGGCTTCTCCATGCCTCTGTGAGCCCAGGCCTGCTGGAAACTGGGAGGCACTAGGCCACAGTGCCCTACATCGCCCTACAGCTGCCAGCTGCTGTGAGAGGGTTGGGGAAGGTCTCAGCTGCACCTTCAGGTACCTACAGCTCTGCTGCGGTGCTGCACACTGCCATGAGCCATCCCGAGCCCATCTCCGAGCAGGGATGCTCTGCGGCAAGCTGCGCTTTGGCTAACCCTTAGAGGCATCTCTGGGACTGGAGCATGATGGATGCGTGTGCTGGCAGCACACAGGCTGCTACAGCCGAATCCAGTACATCACACCGAGAAACATCATCAGCCCCTCGGCACTGACTCGGGGCAGCCTTTAAGCTGGGGCTGTGTACAAGGACTGACCCCTGTCTCTTCCTGGGCACTGCAGCCAAAGCCAGCCCTGAATCCCCAGGCTCTCCCAGCGGCTGACCAGCGCCAAGCTGCGCTCCCATAGCACCAAAATGGTGGTGGAGGGATGGTGGCAAGAAGACACAAAAGAGGATGCTTCTTGGGTTGAAAAAAAAACCCCAGCATGTGGAAATCCCAGTTTTGCCCCTAGCACAGACTCTGCGGCTGCTCTCACTGAGGTCTTCGGTCCCAGAGAGCCTCCATCCTCCTCTGTAAGGCCCTATACCCTTTGAGATGATTGCCCTGGGCCCTACAGGAGTTTAACAGCCGTGAGATACGAAGACCACAGTTGTGTCCAGACTGGCTCCTGTTCAGCTGGGAGCCCTGTGGACCTCCAGCCCCACGGCAGGGGGCTGAGCACCCTGGCTGTCTCAGCCTGAGCCCATGCTCGGGACGTGCCCAGCTCAGACCACCCGCAAGCAGCCTACATGCTGGATGGTGGATCCCAGGCAAGGGCCACAGGCTCAAGTCAATTTGGGAAGAGCCTTAGAGGTGCTGCAGGGCAGCTGCCCCTTGGGAGCAGCGCCAGGAGGCAGAGAGCACAGCAAGGTCCCAGAGCAGAGCCTGGATTTACAGCACACAGCTATCAGGGAGAGCCTCATGGGCCGCAGGGGCCAGGGACATTCCGTATTAGCCTCTTTACACCTAGCAGCATAGTCCACGCACTAAACCTCCCCCTACTTTCACAGCACAGGTTGGGGAGCAGACAAGGGGCTGAGTTAGCCAGGGAGCAGAGCAGGGAGCTAAGATAGGGGAGAGAGAGAGCACGAAAAGCCTTTCAGACCGTGGGCAGCTAATGGAATGCCCTGAAAACAGAGTTGCAGCCCCAAAAACAGTGAGAAAGGAAGAAAATCTGAGTACGGGACCAGGCAGGATGGTCTGGACTGGCTGGTCAATTAGCTACTGTAAGCAGGACATGAGAGCTGGGTCAGAATTGCTGCTGGATGCGGAGCACCTGTGGAGTGGTATGGCAGTGCCAGGAGCAGCAGGATCGGGGGCAGCAGCAAAGGCAGGGGAATCATGGCAATGGCTGCCCACTCTAAGCACCAGTGAAGGCAGAGCCTCTCCCAGCCCTCTGGTCCCTCAGAGTGACCACACAGAGCCCTGGCTGGAAGTTTGTATTAAACGTTTACAAGGGCTCAGAAAAACTTGTACAAAAAAGGTAAAATCCAGACTTCCCATTTCTCCTGGGAAGGCTGGTGGGAGCACATCCCCACAAAAAACAGCATTTTCCCCTTCCTCAAGCTGCCATAAGACATGCTCGGCTCAAGGCAAAATACCCCACTGGCAGCCAGGAGAGCGGGGCAGCGTTATCAGAAGCACGTACAGGGGCTGACCCCAGCTCAGATGCTTGACATACGTTTACACTCTGTCCCTAGTAATCTTAACATTATATTCAGGCTGCTCTGCAGCAGCAGGGGCCACACAAGGAATAACACATGTGCCTGAAGAGAGCATGTCCAAAGGGAAAACCTCCTCGCTGGAGGCCACCATTGCTGAATACTAGTAATACAAAACACATCCTTGCTCTGGGTTGCTCCTTACCCAGGGCCTGCGAATACCCAGGCAGGGAGACTTCAGCCATGGAGGAGCGATCTGAGGAGCAGTTCCCTGCCTACCAGGAGCATCCAGAAGCCCGGGCTGGGCAAGCAGGGATGGGGAAGAGCAGGCAGATGTCATCCAGGACTCAGGTCAGCCCTCACGATGCAGCAGCTGATGCAGCATGTTCACATGGGATAGTTGAGAACAACATCTTGCTTGGCCAGCTCCAGCAACATGGGGTCGTCGAAGAACTTGCTGATGCTCACGTCCTCACTCAAGCCCTGCGGAGTAATTGCAAAGCCCGAGGTAAGTGCTTATGGAGCAGGCAGCACCTGTGCAGCCACCCTGGCAGAGACCCCATTGAAAAGCCCTGATGTCCTGTAGTAAGAGCAATTCTTGGACTCCAGGAGAGGCAGGCAAATTTGCATTAGGCACTGCTCAGCAGCTTGAAGACATCTAACAGCCTTTAAGGAAGCTTCAAACATGCAGTTCCTGCAGCTGAGCATATCTACCAGCTCACTGCCCTCCTAAGGTGGAACCTGCTCCCCTCCATTCCTGGTGTGGTCCCATCTCCCACACTAGCCTAGACCCCCTCCAGAGGGACCTCCCCTGTACAGGTCACTAAACCAGCACAGAAAATAGCCACTTTTTTTTTTTTTTTTTTTTTGCAAGGCTAATGAGCTAAATCAGGTCGCCAAGATGTAAGTTGGGCACTGGGGAGGGAGCGGGGCTCAGCAGATGTTGCAGGACTCTGCTTTTGGCAGGAGTCATTGCCACATCAGCGCACTCGCAGGACTATCACATGCACCAAACAGGCAGCATGGGGGGATCATCAAAAAGGAAAGTCCCTGAGGCACAAGGGACATTATTCAACTCTGGGAACACAAAAGGGACACAGCATGCTTGAGGGAGAACATTACAACATCTAAACTGCCAGTACAGACAGAGGGATGCTATGGGAGTTACTCCCAAACATACCTTCCTACGCCTGGTCTTGATCATGAACTCTCTGGCCAGATGCGGGGCTGGCTGGGGCTCCAGAGGCCGGATGACAATACTCTTGTCCAAGGGGTCACCAGGCACAATCTGAAACACAAGGCCAGGACACGAGAACATTCACTGAGCGATGCTGGGGGTTTGTTCAATCTCCAGGCAAGCCTGAATTACAGGGGAGTGGGAAACACCTCCAGGCTCTGCAGACACCTCTGACCCCAGTGTCACAGCCCCAACAACACATCTGCTTTTCTGGCACAGAAAAACTGTCACATCACTACCCACATCCTTGGTCATTACTGCCAGGAGTCACTTAATACAGGGCTGCTAATCCAACCCAAAAACACATCCCACCTTCCCCACTTGTCATTTTACTTCAAGACCTCTCAAATATCTGCTAACCTGAAAGACCCACAAGGGTCCCAATCAGAAAAGCCAGCTCTAGAAATGAGGCACATTCAATTCTTTTCAGAGCCGATCCTCAGGCTTTCATGTCCTGATGTTCAAATGTTCAAGCCAGAACTTGGGGCTCAGATTGCCGCTGCTGTTCCCATCTTGCTGCACCATGAGCCATACACCTCACAGGCAGTGGCTCACAGTGGTAGCTCCCACAAGACTCAGTTCAGCCCAGCCAGAGAAGTGGCTGGAGGACAGTATTCTGTACCAAACTCAGTTTTCCACAGCTCTGTCACAACTTCTCCGAGCACAACAGCTGAAGTGTAGTCTCCTGCCTTCTAGACCTGGGCAGCTCACAGCAGATGGACCCTGAGCCCACTCCAAAGCTTTCTGCTCCCCAAACTGCAGTAAGCTCAGTGCACCAAGAGCTTCCCTTCTGAATGAGGATGCCCTTTCTCCAGGCGCTGAAGGACCCTTACGCTCAGCGAGCAGCAGCGTCAAGTGCTCCCTTGCTAAGGCAAATGGTGACGTAGCTTGGAAAAAGCCACTGGCTTCTGGCAGACAGTTCACAGCTAACATACGAAGCCTCCACCAGCTCCCAGATCCCCTGCAATCAAGATCTTCTAAGGATGTCCTCCAGAGCAACTGGCTCGCTCTAAGTGAGCTGCAACACTGAGCTCTACTGAAAGTACCTGGCACAAACTGGTGCCTGTCCCTAGAGTCTCTCTCTTCCCAACTCACCAGTGCACAGACTCACCTGCCAGTGGTGGAAGACAGAGAGCGAGAAGGCTTGTCCCTGAGTGTGGGTCCTCAAATCTGTCTCAAACCCAAACGAATCAATGGCTGGGATGAAGGCTTTGATGGTGTAGAGAGGGGAGCCTGGGATTGGAGCATCTTGTGTCACATGGCCTCTGCCAGAGAGTCAAAAGATTAGTCTTCCTACATGTTCCTTCGTATTTCTCCTCTCTAACGCTCAGGAAAAAACAGGCACAATCCAAAAGCTTCACGCAATCTTGGACACCCCCTCCCAACGTAGCACAGTGGCTGGGATCAGTCTAGAAAACCTTCAACTATCCCGTCATATGGATACACCCTCTCTCCTCACTTTAAAAATCAGGACTAGGACTGTAAAAGTCTCTGGCAATCTGGATCCCAAGGGAGCAGTCCCTGCTCTGTAACCCTAAAGTGATGGCAGCTGGACAGAAAGCAGCTCACCTCCGCCTAGCCAGAACTGTGTACACCGCAGATACGCAGTCAGCAGGGGCCTGCACCTCCACAAAATAGTATGGCTCCATCAGGCGAGGGGTGGCCTATGGGGAGGAAGGCAAATACACAACTGAGCCCGCAGCAGTGCCAACACAATATGGTTTGAGCGAGAGTCAGAGACCAGCATGCTCTGGTCAAACACAGTGCCTGACTGGGGATAAAAGGGTTCACATCTCTGTCCCATGGGTGCCCAAAGAAACCTCCAACAAACCTTGAAAGGAGCTTTCCTCCTGCTGGCCCTGAGCCACGCATTTCCCTCTCCCCCGCGCCCACCTTTCCTGGCAAGCCAAACACCAGCAAAACAGGAGACAGAGCAGATGCAGGCAGGTTTTCAGGGAACGTGATTGCTTGTAAAACCCGTCTGCCTGCCTGCAAGGACACTGGAAGCATTAATGGGTGAATGAGCTAGTTTAATCCGACATCCTTGGGGCAGGAATGCAGCTCGTGCAACCTGTGCTCCTTGGAGCCTGCAGCCTGTCAGAGTCCACAGCGGCCAGCACAGTGTGAAGCTTGGTCTTTGCCGTGCACAACACTGTCCTCACCATCAGGAAAGCCGAATACACCACCCTCCGGGCTGTTGGGATGATCTGTCCTCCACCCCTGTGCAAGGGCTCCTGAGCAATCACTGCATCCAGGATCTTAAACTTCACGTTGCGGATCACTGAGGAAGGGAAGAAACGATAGAAAGTGACTTGAAGGATATGTTTTCCACCATACTAGCAGCAACCATGCATCCCCAGAGACCCTGAGCACATAGCAATAGGGATCCAGGCAAAGACCTAGAGCCACTGGAGGAGATTCTCCTAAACTGAAGTCCAACAGGGCAAGTATGACCATGTCCAAACCCTGCATATCCCAAGACAGGCAATTCAGCAGTTAATCTTGCAGGGTGCTCAGTGGTCTGTAGTTGAACTCTACCAGGAGCAGAGCTAAGCTAGCAGTCCCCCGTTTGGAGGTAGGTAGCAAATGCCACAGCCTGCGTGGCATCTGCATAAGGGAGAGGGAGGAGTTTGTTATTCCCTTTGTCACTCATCCCCAGACCTGTCCCCAGCTCTGTGCCGTGTGCAAGGGGAACTGGTCACTGAGGGACGTGGTGCTCAGAGCCAGCCCTGCCCTGGCAAAATCACTTCACCAATGGCAAAAATTTATCAATTTTATTAGCTTCATTCCTCCACAGGTCCTACTTACATTCATCACAGAGGGGCCCTTCTCTGGTTCCCCATTGAAATCCCTGCACAATGCTGTCCTTCACAGAGCCCAGCAGCGCCTTGTCCACCTAGAGAGAGACAGACAGCTAGCTTCATATACCGAATATGCATCGCAAGGCATTAATAGACAGACTCCAGTGTTTCAGAGCCACTCCTAGAAGAGCAGCCCTCTCCCCCTATACCCCACAGTGTCTGTTACTCCCTGTCACAGCTCAGGAGCATCACCTTCATTTTGGCATCTAGAGCTATAAATTAAGAGTCTGTATGTTGGTAACGCTTAAAGACAGGCCTTTTTGTTGCCGATTTTGAGGACTTTGGCCCAAATAGCAGGACCCCCAAAAAAATCACAGGCAATTTACTCATCAGGGCATGACTATGTCACAGAAAGTGGAACAGATCACAGCTGGCAAACCAGTAAGCACTCCAACAACATTAGGACCTTGCTAGCAGGACCTGAAAGGAGCTGTAACCTCCAGACACCACAGGACTAATGTTTCACTGAAACATAACCCTGGCACCTGCATTTCTCACCTCTGAGGGCAATGTATCATCTACTAAGATGTTTGGGCCGGTTGCGTCTGGCCCGAAGGCCCAGATGGAGCGGGCAGCCAGCAAATCCCAGTCATATTTGGTCTGGAAGAATTCACCCAGCTTCTTTCTGATAGAAGAAGAAAGGAAGAAACTTTAGGAAACAAGTATTCCACTCACAGCATATTTATGATCCTGTTTCCTTCAGGCATAAAACGGTCTCAGCTTTTTACCTTGAGCACCTCAATTGTCAGGACAGGGATGCTCATGGACTAGCTGGTGTCAATATTGGACCTCGGACCCCTGCCTAGAGGCTGTTGTCTAATACTGTGCATCTCACAGATCTCCAGGGTTCCCTATTTTCCCAATTACTTGCTTCTAGAAGGAGTCCCACTGTCCCCAAATTGGTCATACCTGTTCCATGTTATCTGGACCACTTCATTCTCAATGTCCTCAGCGAGTCCCTTTTCCAGAGGTTCAGCAATCATCGTGATCTTGTTCCTGAGAGAAGAAACAGTCACAACTAATCCACACAACGATGGAAATGGGATAATTGGCAGGATCTCAGGGACTGCTCACTGCCTAGAACATAGTCAGGGAAATGAAGTCAACTGTGCCCTTTGGTGTTACTGTCTGTTTGTAAAGACAGAACTTGCATGCTCACAGCCCCAAAGCCCTGCCCCTAACAACCGCTCTCCAAAATTCGCTCATCTCCAGAAGCGGATCACTAAGGGACAGGACTGCTCCATCCCTCCTGCCAGATACCCAGTGCTTGGCATGGTGGGCTGCAGAAGGAAGCACAGCCAGCCCCAACCAGGCCCACGGGCCAGGTCATGTCCCCCTATCAGGGGCAGTGCCAGGTGTGTCAGACATGTCGGACGTTGCCTCAAAGAACCCCACCAACACAGGTAAACTGCCCCCAGTACAGGTCACCTCCGCATGCCCAACAGTTCAAAAACTGACCTAAGACTACAACTTTTTCTGTTCCCAAAAATAAAGTTTCCAGCCACAGGGGGAATACACCACAGTGAAGGAGGGCAAGAAGAACCAAAAACCACAGCGGAGCACAGGAAAGTTGCACTCAAGATAACATGACAGACCATGACTGCTGGGAAAATTCAGGCATAAAAATGCCCTGGGCTCCTAGATCTTATTCTGTGAAAATTTCCCGACTATTCAGCCTATATTCTCTCCCAGATCTCCATCCTTCAAATATGTCCACCTCATAATGCACTGCTGGAGAAGGAAGACAAGACCAGGCAATAAGGCCAGAAAGGAGCAAATCTGTTCCAAGATTAATAATGAATAGGAGAAAGCAAGGCTTTTGCTCATGATGAGCTTAGGGAATACTGAAGGCAGGACTTGGCTCTTTGGCATCTACTCTAGGATATGCTTCTTAGTCTCAGAAACACCAAACAAGTGCTGAGAAGGTGATAGTCCTACTGAGAAATTTAGTTAAAAGAAAGGACGATATGAATCTCTCTTTCTTCCCTCCATTTTGAGATACACTATAAAGTACAGAAACCTCCCTGGGACTCAGTGCATTACTGAGGAGTTCAACAGAGTTGCCACAGTGCAAGGCTGCAAACCTCAGACCCTTGCCACTTTTCTGGACAGCAGTTGCTGAGAGCAGACCTCTTGGAGGCAATGAAATTTAGTTTCCAGCAAACCCCTCCATCTGCCTGAGTCTCAGATGCCTGGCTCATCTGGATTGCCAAGGGTTCTTACTTCTTATTGGGTGTCTCAGCAAAGCACTTCAGGGAGGACGTTTCCACCACCGTCTCGCAGAACGTCACAACTGGGTCAGCGACCTGGAAGAACAGCAACAGGTTTGTAGGCGTGTTTGTACTACCCAGTTTTTCAGTAATATTTCGTTTTTACAGAGAGACTGGCTGAAACCTTTGAACACCTGCAAGAAAAACCTGGCTCATCTGCCAGCGTTCCAATCAGCACTTCATATGTACCACTGAATCCTGCACAGGCAGCTTTAGCAATTCCTTCATCCAACCAAGAGAGAGAAACATTTAAAGCTAAGGAAACTGAGCTGTCAATCCATAGACATCACTAGGCAGAGACGTCTCTTCTTTCCAGATCTGGAAATACATTGATCTCAATTGATGCTGGCCATGCAGAGATGTAGTACAGGAAAAGGCTGGGGCATAGTCACCCACTCCTCTCTGTGGCAATTTTCAGGCTCTCACCTACACTAGTCCAATAAAGTCAGGCTGTAAGAGTTACTTTTGTATGCTTTTCCTTTTAAAGGAAGCTGACAAAGTCCATGCTAAGGAGTAAGGGACCCTGGCTGCAGCATGGGAGAGCAGACCTTGGCAACGATGAAGGCACCGTAGCTCCAGACAACAGAACTGTCCCTTACCTCCTCCTGGTCCTTTCACCACACAACCTCAAACACACCAAACCTCACTGCCTCCTGCATAAGCAGAACTGACTGCCTACTCATCACAGAGCAAGCCAGGGCCAAGGTAGGAATAGGCACCTGAAGATCTAGCCAGAGAAGTCTCTCAACAAGTCGCAAGCTGCCACAGGGAGCTTATTGCAATGACCTCCCCAACTCCCTGTTCCAGCACTGGAAAGGGACCAGAGGAAGAAAGAAACTCTGTACATTTTGCTAGGTTTATTTTTCCATCCTTCTTGAGTTATGGGGACAACCCCTCCCCTCCCACGGGGAATGATCTCCCCCTCTTACTTCCTCACCTTGATATCAATCTCTGAATACATCTTCCGTAGATCATGCATCACACAATCCAAATAGAGCTCCCCTGTCCCCAGGATCACATGTTCCCCAGACTCTTCCACCTGAAAAATAAGAGAAGGGTTCAACTTACAGCATTACTGCTCACAGGCCATTGCCTTCCAGGCTCCTATGCAAGCCGGAGGAAATATCTACTATAAACAAACTGTTAGGATCAGAGCACCCCAGGAAAGCTCCCAAAGCATGTTGCCTAGCAATGCAAGTAGAGAGAATGGCTTGCCACAGAAAGAACCACCTCAGTCCTAGGCTATCAGAAACAGCACTGCAAGTAGCTGTCACTACTGCCTGGCCGTGGCCAAACTCATTTGATGTGCTCTGCAGACAGCTGCCTCCCTGGCACAGCAAGGCGTGTGTATTTTTGCTTGATTTATAACGTTCTGCTATTTCCACATGGTTTATGAAATCAACTGCAGCAGCATAAGAAAACCCACAACAGGCAAAACAACCCAGAGTAAAAAATGGTTTATTCTTCAATATGAGCCTACAGGGTAGCCCAAAGCATGGGCTGAAAACAGTCAACATATACACCAGAAATACCTTAGTAGTAAGCGACGGGTAGCTCTTGTTAACTTTGCGGAGACCATCTAACATTTTGGGCAGCTCAGAGGGATTGACTGGCTCTACAGCTATTTTGATGACAGATGTGGTATTGAACTTCAAAGGACGGAAGATCTGAGCCTGAAACCAGATAAGGACAAAGACCTGAATCTCTGCATCATTAGATGCTGGAGTTATACATAATGTTTGGAATTAATCTCACTTTAGTGGCCCTTGTACCCCACCATCTTGTCAGACGGTTCCTTTTAACCCTGCCACTGGAGCTTTTAAGATGCCATCACCCTGATTCCCTGTAACACTGAGTGATACCAGCTATACACAGTACCTCTTCATTGCCTCGCGGCTCTGTGATGGTTGCAGTCTTCACGATGGGCTGGTCCACTCCTTCTATCAGCACCCAGTTGCCAGCAGGAACTCGGTTTACCTCAATGTGGTACCTACAAGGCAAGGCAGTATCACTGAGGTGCTTGCTGTCATCAGCCTCAAGCCCCTTACAACGCTGTCTTCCTCCCCATCCCTGACAGCAATGACTCCAGGTGACTTCTCTCTCAAATAAGCACATTGTCAGAGCTTTCTGTACCTTGCAACCGAGATCCAGAGGCGTCCAACAGTGCAGATCTGGGAATCCTCCTCATCCTCCAGGGTATAGTTTTCTCCAAGGACCTTCACAGGCTGTCCAGCATGGATAGTACCACTGAGCACTCTGCCAAAGGCATGGAACTGAACGCCATCGTCCGTGCTATACATTTTTGTGGTGTGACACATCAACGGACCCTTTCCATGAAAGAGAGGGAAACAAGCCTTTTCTAAAATACACAGTCAAGAAACAGACACACACCTGGTAGGACTCATGGATAGAAATGGATTAATGGGCTGGAACTTGGCACATCAAAAGTTCTTAATTTCATTCCATGGGAAGCTTTATTTCTTCTCTCCTTGTATGAACCGAGCCCCATGGAATGACTTTGGTGCACTCTTCCGGTGTTCTACTCCTTACTCTTGTGGAACAATGAATAGCAGAGGGGATGGGGCCACGACTTACGTGGAATATGTATGAGGAGAAGTGTCATCTGCTGGTCTGCAGACCAGCACAGTCTATCTCCCTGCCGGGTACAACATCTGAGCTGCTACAGATCACAACTTTCAGCCCCAAAAGGTCACTCTAGTGACCTAGTGATCTAGTGACAGTAACCTCTGTAAGGCTTTATGCAGATAATCCCAACTCAAATAAAGATTCTCTTCCTCTCCAGACATTGAGGCAAAACTCACTGGCAAGTTCTTCATTAAGTTGCTAGTTAGCATCGGTGGCTCTGGACAATTCTGAATGCCAGCTCAGTGCAAGCCATATTTGAAGAGGAAGGTTTTATGAGGCTTTAATAGGAAAGATGCTGACTAAGTCACAAGGGTATTTTTATCAGTATAGTTCAGATCAGTTTTCTCAGAGTTTGGAAAGAGAATCAAACTTCACAAAAAAGGGATAAAAAGGCAGCAAAAGGACACAAAAATCACCCTGCAGTTCCCACGTGCGCTGTAGCCCTGACCTAGTCTCTGATCTTCTCTGAACACTGCCAAACAATTCTCTCTCTCAAGGGCTGCCCTGGCAGGCAGCTAAAGTTTCTCAGAGTGAAGAGATTTGTTTCAGTATCGGATGAGAGGTTTCAAAATGCTGGAAGTCAAATCTGTGCAGACGCCTGCTTAGAGGCAGCTGCCCTATCAAGGCTATGAAAGGAGGGTGTATTTGCCACGCTTTTGAAGATTTAAAGCAAAGAGGGAAATGTTTCCTTACATCAGGGTCGCATTCACTCATGGCCTCCCCTAGATCGGAGTCAACACCACCAGTGTAGGTGTGCTCAATTTTGGTCTTGGCCCCCACCTTCGGCGAAGGGATATGCTGCACGCACATGTCCACAAAGCCTGGAAAAGCAACGTTTTGTGAGAATGTGATTAAACAGAAGACTTCAGGATAGAGGAAAGAAAGGGGCTCCAATAAACACGAGACTAGACCTTTCTGGCTGCAATTCACCCACAGCCATGGGGGGATGTAAGCAGTTTCTCAAGCTCTCCTTTGGGGAGATGGTTTATATTTTATGCTTGGGAAAGTAAGAGTTGAGATCTTTGCAAGTGCAGGTAGGCACGCCATGGCTGCAGTACAGCACTTAACTCTGTCCATGCAGGACTTAGATATCAGGGAGACTCTGGAGGGGAAGAGGAACAGCATTTACCTGTGAATTCCCCAAAGAACTTCTTGCAGACAAGCCGCAGGAGGGGTCGAATGTTCAGTTTCAGCTCCTCTTTGGTCAGGTGGATGCCGAGTTCATCCAGAGTCCTGGGCAGGGTTGTGTCCACATCCCCCACTACCTGCAAGACAGCAAGCACCACCGTCAGCTTCGATGTGGGCACCCAAGCCACTGAATCCCAGGTGCAGCTTCACACACCAGCCTGTTACCTTCAGGGCTCTTGACTCTCTCTGGTTTAGTGCTCACATGGGAACTGCCTGTCTGGTTCAAATTATCACTTGGTTGATACCAGAGCATGTTACAAAGACAGAGCAAAGCAAGTTCTACTACCTGCGCAAACACAGGGCTGAATGTGTAAGGAACAACTATAAGAAGTTGCCCACCGATTCTCTGCGCCCTCACTCCCAGAAACGTGAAGATTACACTGCATAATGGCACAGGTGAGTCTCACAGACACCACACACACCACCCTCTAGTGTTCAGTCCCTAAATGCTCAGATCCAAAACTGCAGGAAGGAGAATGAACCACCACATACCTGAGCCAAGATCTTGTAAAGAGGCTCAAGGATGAACTCCACAAAGCTGCGCTGGGAACTGCTAGTTGGGGCCTTTTTAGTGAACTTCCGGCTGTTGGGAGATAAAAGGAGAAACATGACGAGCAAGCACTCTGCAGCCTGCAAGCACTCCAACTGCTAACACACACACCCAGCTTCTGCTCTCCCCAGGTTTTCTTCTTCTCCCTCCCAGTCTCCCTGGGAAAGTGTCATGGACATAGGAGTAAGGCTTACTCCAAATGAAAGAGAGCAGACTTTCTGCTCCTGCTTATGTGGTTCAGAACCACCATGCAGATTCACATCAAGCAGGAGGCCTGACTCAACCCTTCCGAGCTACTCCTTTATCATAAGATCACAGGACAATTCAGTTCGGAAGGAACCTTGGGTGGTCATCTAGTCCATGTTCTACAGGGCAAGGAGGGGAAAATCCTGCAATAAACTAACAGACATTTAAATAAGCTTCTTACGTCTTCGGGTTGAAGTAGATGTCACCCCAAAGCCGCTTTGCAAACTCCTGATAATTGATATCTCCTAAGGGGAAAAAGCAAGCAACAAAAATTTCTCAGATATCACTGATAAAATGTATTTCTCTCATAAAATGAAAAAGCAAAGATTTCCAATAAAACAACCGCGAGGATTCAATGCAATGAATCAATGCTGGTGGGTGGAACTAGGCAGCTGAAGAGTGTGCTTTGTCCCAGTCCTGAACAAATGTCTGAACCCTGATCTGGGAAGACCATGCAGGGAGATGAGCAGAAAATAATCCGCTGAGGATGACATCAGCAGCCCAGGTTTGCACATTTGCTTCTGAGGAACATTTCAGTCATCTCAGTTACACAAAAGATTTTTAACTGATGCATGAAGTTCATAGCCAAATACCCAAGTGCTGAAGGAATAGGGTAACGCTTGACTGTCATGGTGCATTTACAAATAAGAAGACAGCAGCGATAATTTACAGCTGTTTTCAAACAAGCTTTTGCTGAGGGCAGATGTGCAAGCATAAGAAATTTCATGGTGGCTGTGGTTTTGACAGCTAAACTACTATTACTCATGTTATCTGAAGTATGGTGGCTGCATATAAAATCTGGTGGCCACAATCAAATATTGCTGACTTAAAGTACCCATTCAGCCCATGTCTTCCCACATGGATGACATCTCCTACTGACTGTGCCCGAGTGCTTTATCTGTCCCCGAAAGAAGGAGAATCATCTTAGGGGGCATCAAGTGAATTCTGCCATGGCCAGGAAATTCATTTATTCCTCCAAACTCAAGAGGACACATGATATCCTGGCACATCAGTCCCTGACCTCTACAACTTCTCCGTCCCTGAGGCCCACTGCTTTGCCAGAGCTAGGCCAGCTGCTTTACAACATCCTTCTTCCCCCCTCTCTGCTCCTACAGATCACCCAAAATTCCCAATGTGAGACTTCAAAATCTTGGCTGCCCAGCTGGATAATGCAAGTAAAAGGCCCCCTTTTACAAGTGGCAGATTGCCTTGAGTTGGCAGCTGGGGAGCAGAGAATTAAATCAAAGTCAGAAAAGAAACAGTTTCTTAAAAAAGACTGAAGGGCAAGAGTGCAAAACCTCGTGGGCCAAGCTTGTGTCTGGCTGCAGCTGAGTCTCAGACTCTGGAGGCTTTTGTGAAAAGGCTGACAGAACTTAACTGCTTCACTTCTGAGATGCTCTGATATGGAGGCAGAGTGCGACACACAAATTCTCCTTCCCTTGCCATAGCAGGGTTCATTTTTTCTGCTTAAGGGTACATATAAAACATTGGCTTCTGACTCAGGAAATACTTATCTGGAGAAACTATTTAGCTAAAAACAAGTTAGAATTGGATCCCTGCTTTTTACCAGCGTGCAAAGACTGCAATAAAGCCATCCGGACTGAGTTTTGTAGTAACTCTCAACTCCCGTAAGTTCAAGAGTGCATATATTGGCCACTTACAAGCCGTGAAAAGCTGAAGCTGAATAGCTTAGAAAGTCTCAACAAAAAAATGTTAGGAAATGAAATGTTAAACTGTATACGGTTTCTGGATAATCCTTACCATATGTGTCTGCATAAATCTTTGCAAAAGATCCCAGCGTGAAGCAGATGCTGTACTGTGAACTGGAGAAACACACGTTCCCCAAAAGGGGAGACAGAACCAGGTTTTCATCGGTGGAATACATGCTGAGGGAAGACAGATTTTACAAAAAGGAAACAAATATCAATGTTATGAACCAAGAAAGACACTTAAGTCTACTCCCCACAACAAACACCAGTATGCGATAGGGAAGGATTCTGCATTGCCAAATAGTGGCTGAAAACTGGTTGTAACATGCTTGGCTGTCAGAATTTCAGAGTCAGTTCCATTTTATTACTGCAAATTTCAAAGCATTAGTGTACAAAGAAATATTCACAGACCTAGAACTAACAGGTTACCCGCACAAGTGCTTTGTATTGTTATTAGGTACGGCTTTTTTTTTTTTTCCCCTCTAAAAAAGGGAGCAAAGTCAGTCAACTGAGGGAAAAGATAACACAAGGCAAATAAGGCATAGATAGAATTGAATGGAAACAATTTTAATGAGTTCACAAGCATGCTAGACAGGATAAATTATCATGCTCTGAACTGCATGATGCCAGTAGCAATTGAACAGAGAAATGCAAGGGAACTCTTGTGCAAATTCAATTTGAGGTTATACAGGTTACAATACAGACACAGACAAAATGAAGGGAAGAATGCTATTAAAAAAATGACCTGAATGGCAAAGGTACCCTAGAAACAATGACAATAAAATAATGGTTGCTTTGCTACTGTTAAGGTTAGAGAAGATTCCCCTCATTCTTAGAGGAGAGTTTTTCAGGGAAATGTGACCACAGCAATATTATGGTATCAGTTTAGGGGCTGGAATAGACAATGTCCATTATTTTTTGTTAAAATCTTTTAGGAGATTTGAGAAATCTCAGCCTATGATCTGGGACATAGCCTACAATCTCAGTATATCCGAGACACATTAGGCAGCACAAAAGCTCCCCCCACCAAGTGCTATGTCCACTCTCTGTACTGTCTATGGGGGAAAAAAAAATTGATTCCAGTCAGAAGTCATATAGTCAGAGTCAATCCTTCTTAATACATTAAGTTATCTGAGATGAACTTTGAGTGGTTCTTCTGCTCCATTTTCTATGATTTAACACATCAAGAGACAAACTTGTGATTTTAGTGCGCACAGGGTCCCCCAAGAACAGCACCTGTGATGGAACAGGGACAACAGGCACCAGTGACACATCATCCCAAACAGAGAGACCCACACCTGATCAGGCCATTAACTTCGTCTACGATATGTCGGAGTTTGTAATAAGCATCTGTAGGGGGCAATTTGAGCTCCAGAATCAGGCGGTCTATCTTGTTGATGCACACAGTCACTGCTAGCCTCTCCTGCACTGCGTGCTTGATCAGCCTCTCCGTGTTCAGCATCACCTGCAGGAATAACGAGAACAAATACCCCTAGCAAAAGCCCTCCGCAAAATGCTATCTAGGGCGTGACAGGAAGCAGTGACCCTTACGAATGGGGCTGTAGCCTGCAGAAAAGCCTAAGCTCAGCCATCAGTGATCAGCTGATCTTCCTGAAACGTAGAAGTAGGTGCTAACCCAACCAAATTTCTTGAATCCTACCCCTTGGACATTTCCGATATAAATAATCTGCTCAATTTTAAATGATGGAGATGCAAAGAAGTGAGATAATCAGCCTACAGTTCACATGCATCACATCAGACCTGGAAATAGAATCCAGAGGCCTGACTCCCTCCTTTGGTTGGAAAGCACTATCACTTTTCAAATTGTCCTCCAAAAGCCCTTCACAGAAAGCCGAACCCATCCCATGCCTTCACCATAAGGCAGGATCAAAGAATCCAATGTAAGATTGTTTGTAATTAACCCTCAGGTTAACTCACCCCCTCAGCCGCATCAATGAAAAGCACAACGCCGTCCGAAATACGAAGGCCAGCTGTGACCTCATCAGAAAAATTGACGTGGCCTTTGAAAACAAAATGGAAGAGAGGACCAGAATAAGCACAGCCCTGATGCCAGCAGCGCAGAAGGGAGAAGCCTGCCCCTCTGCTCTGCCACTTGCTGTGGTTACTGCTCTCCAGCGAGGCAGAACACAGACTGCTCCCTCCTCAGACAGTGACTCAGGAGCAGCTGCCAGAGCTCCATGTAGGGACTCACTTCAGTGTTAACGCTATTTTTTGTGAACACAACAACTAGTTTAACAGGCACTTTTCCTTGCGTTTGTTAATGTGTTTCCCAAAGCTCAGTGCAAACACTTCAAGAAAAAGAGGACGATTACTTCTCACGGAAGAAGAGCAGATGATTCTCCCTCCAGCCTCTTTCTGCTGCACTTTAACCTCTCTTACCTTTAGCTGTAACCCAATAGAGTGTCCAGAGACCCTCCTTCCTAAAGCTCTGTCTCAGTTTCCTGCAAAATGCTGATCTGCGATTACATCCCCCCATAGGAGCTTGTCAGAGGCTTCAAGTAATGCACTGAGAGTCTCACTATGGGGCAACAGCATTTGAGAAAAGCCGGAAAAGCCAATTCTGCATCTGCTTCTCACATACTTCAGTCAAATGTTTTCAGCCTCATTATGCCTGAAAATTGGAAACAATAACTAAAAGCCAGCTGCAGAGTCATTATTGCTGGAAGTGATTTCAGAAGAATGAACCCAACTAAAGGCTCAGGTTCCAAGACCAGGCTACACCCACAAAAATACAAAACCAAACACAGGTTTTCCATTTGTGAAAGGAAACTTTCCAAGGTATCACTGCACTTAAGTGGCATTTCCAGGCAAAATCACGGATCAATGACATTTAAGGGCACAGATTTTCATACTGTTTTTCTGAGAGCCAGTGCTACACAATCCCACCACAATCCAACACAAAAGCTCTTTGACGGCCCTCACTTAACCCGTATGTATTTTTACTGCTCTGCTCCTGCCAATAGCACTATCCAGAGGATCAGAGCTTTATTACTGAAAGAAACCTTTATTCGCATGATCGTATTTCTTCTTCATGCATTAAGCTGCCTTCTACTAAGTGCCTCCCAAAAAAGGATTTTCAGGATTATATAATCACCTGGGGTGTCAATGATGTTGAAGAGAAAAGACTTCCCTTTGGTGTCTGGCAGAACAATAGTCACTGGTGTGCTCTTGATCCCTACACCCCTCTGCAAGAGAGGAAACCAGAATTATCAGTTAAAGAAAAAAATCCCAATGTGAAGATGTAAAAGATGACCAAGAAAAAAATAATCAAAAAGATGGAAAGAGGAAAATAACCATCCAGTCCAACCTCCTATGCTCAGGGAGGGGGTAACAACCCCATATCACTGCACTGCCCAGCCCCGCCACTCCATCCACATGGCTCAGACTGGTGAGCTATCACTCTTACGTAGCATAGTCCATGCCTAATTTCAGCTGAGGAAGTATAATATGCAATACCGGAGACAGAAGACCCATTTTTTTCTGTGCTTTCACCCTTCTGCTGCTATCAAGTTATGCCTCAATGCATAAGATTTGATCATACGGCGTGTGAAGCACAGCATTAAGATGAGGAGAAAAAGAAACGGTTGACAGGATTGTTCTGGACATAACGATGTAACAACATCTAGCAAGAAGGACAAAATAAGGTTCCCATCTATGCCCAACCACAGAGAGCGAGAGCACGCAGCTTCCAGCTGGGAAGCCTAGGAAAAGTACTGTGTTTATTTTGAAATCAGAGTTTTTTCTTCTCACCCACCACTGCTGTGAACAAACCCTATCACCTCTTTCCCTCAAATTAAAAGAGAGGCACCCACAACTCTTGCGATAACTCTGGTACAGATTTTCAACATTACAAAGGTTATCTTCTTAGGTGAATAAAAACATGCATGGAGATTAGGGTTGCAGGAAATGGAAGAAGTCGGACTGGGGATCTTACTGCTGCAGATAAAGATGAGTAGATCATTTTATTGATAAAGAACACGATCAAAATGTATAAGGCACAGAATGATGTTACAATGGAAGAGGACACTGCCTACAGTAAATTAACTGTGAGCGAAGCATGAGTTACAATCACTGCCTATTTTACAGGGTTCACTTACCTCCTGCTCCGTGAACAATATATCAGTGTAGCAAAGCTGCAAAGAGAGCAAAAATCCTCAAGTCAGAACATCACATTTTGGAACCAACTACTAAGTTTGAAACAGGAAGTGATAATTCTTTACACATGGTTAGTATGGTAAATAAGTGACCAAGCTGGAACTAGGACTGAGCTCTGCCTTTCCAACCCTACAATCTCCTCACATTCTCATCAAATGTGGTTACATTTTCCCCACATACGGTCTTGCTCCCACAGAGCCTAAAAGCCAACCTCTGCCATTGTTCCTAAGGGCAGGAATACACTGAAAGCTCACTTACATCCTGGTCGTAGCGCTTTCGGATTTCTGGGTGTGTCTGTTCTATCAGGCAGTCAACAAAACAAGTCTGAAAAATAACGAACCACAAGAGAAAGCAGATGACTATGTTTAAACAGAAAAATACAAGTGTATCATCACATCCCATCTACGCTGCATAGAGAAAGGTGGGTGACTCATTATTTCCACAAGGCTGAAGAAAAAGGCTGCAAAAAATTGCATAGAAATAACAGCAGAAAGATCACTGCTGCTGAGATCAAGGGGTCAAAAAAGCAATGGTAAAAGTAAGCAACTACTCAATATACTATTGGGTACTGTTGGGTATCTATACTACCTTGCCATGATGGAGGTGCCCACACAGAGTCACATTCCGAATTAGCTCCGAGTTATCCATCAGATCTGCCAGGAAACTGGAGGAATGAAACACAAAAGAGTGTTAGAGGTTTCTACCATGTCTAAGAAAAGCAAGGCCACTTCAGCTACACTTTCTGTCCAAGGTCGCCACCTGAATCCTCTCCAAGCTCCCATTTTGCCAGTGCCCTGCGGAGGAAGAATATCACTTTACAGATGGGGAGTACGAAAGAGTTGGAGTCTTAGACAGATGGCTGTGGGTGGGAGGAGACAGAGTTGCTAAAACTGCTAGTGATGAAATATTATTAAATATCTTCCTTCTTTTCCAGTCAGCATTAGAGGAAAAGTCACATCCATGTATTCAGATGATGAAATACTTCCACTCAAGTAGTGGCTGCTAGTCAAATGAATCACAGAGCTGGATATCAGGCACCCCAGACAGCTTTAAAAGGTAGTCACAGGGCTCCACAGACTATTAATTCTACTTTTTAGCAAGTCTTAATAAAGTGAAGTTCTTGAGGACTCAAGGAAACAGTAATGGAGTTTAAATCTTTCTAGAATCAGCAACTGAGCAGGTAATGATGGGCTGGTCATTTCTACATACATCCTGGGGAAAACGTAACTGAGAACCTAAATCAGCAACCCCTCTAAAGATAATGGAAGGCTGTACAACAAATATTAATTACTTCGGGATTGTGGAAAATAAGTCCTGCCAAATAATCTCTATTTTAAAAGATTTTAAATTTTACTCACGTGGTGGACTTTTTCTGTAAGGCATTTAACATATAACATTTTGATTAAAAGCTAAAAAATACAAAAATCAATAACAATATAGATTAAAAGCTTGCTGATTGGTCTCAAAATAAGGCTAAGTGGGAAATCAATACCAAGCTTACATGCTCCTGGTTAAGTCCCAGAGGGACTCCCTCTTGGCCCCTTGCTAACCATTTATATCAACGAACAGGAAGAAGAAAAATTAATTACTGATGGAATGAGCAGAGAACACAAGGATCAGAAAAGTGGTAGATAATGAAGAGTACAGGTCTCTGAGTAAGAGCAAATGGACTGCTTAGAAATATAAGATCCAGCACGCTCACCGCTTTATATCTGGCTTTACTGAAATATCTCCGAACAAAGAACACAGGGGACAGCCCAGGGAAGGAGCCATTTCAAACAGGTCCTGAGGGGTCCAAGTAAATAACTGACTGAATACAAGCTCCAGATAAATTTTTTTGCTGCAACAGGATCCTCGAGGATATAAAGAAGGATAGCTGGTGCTGGGCCCTGTTTGGCACACAGGGGACTGCTACTAAACCTGCATTTGCTTCTGGGATTTACACTTAAAGATGACGACTACTAAACATTGGAAAAGGCTAAGATTAGCCATGAAATGCTGTATGGGTTAGAGGATGAGCCTAACAAGACACTCATGCAGCTCAAGCTGTTCATCTTCAAAGAGAAGAAAACATATGAAACCCTATAGCTGTGATGATAAAGAGCCCCTTTACTCATCAAGAAAACACAGTGCCTAGACATTGACACTAAGCATATACATTTTTAATAGAGAAAGTAAAAAAGCACTTTTAGATAGGATTTGAGAGAGAATAACTCAATTTTCTGTTTGGAATTTTTTCTGAGTGGTTTGCTCCAGATTCTGGTATCCCCAGGGACCGCTTTGCAGGGTACAACCAGCAGATACCATCAAGTGCAGCAGAAGCACAGCTTAGCTGCAGCTTTATACTAACCTACACACAACTTGGCAGTGGTTCATGCACAAGTGGTGGTATACAAATCCTTCCTGCAAACTCCTCCAGAATAGACAGGAATGAATTTGAGACAGCTGTAGGCCTATGTTCTTTGGGATCAAAGCAAAATGTCCTTTTCGGCTATATCAATATGAAGTGCGGCTATATCAATATGAAGTGTGCAACACACTGGCCATATAAATTTTTGCTGTGTCAATCAAGAAAAGTTGCTTTCAGCAAACCCATACCATCAGGGTTTCCAACTGCCAAGGTTTACACCAGCTGATAAGAAATGACAAAAGATTTAAGTTCTAGTGGTAGGAAAATTAGTGCCCTACACCGCATACTGTGCAAGGCAAATATTTGTTACTCTTGTGCTTTCTTCCTCTTCTTTTTGCCTCAAAATAGGGGAAACGGCTGCACTCACAGTGATATTGCTGGTGTCAGTAAGAAACAAACCCAATGCTCCTCCTAAGCTTTCTCCTCCGTTATAGCGCACACTACTCTGCCTCTCTACCTTTGCCTGTAAACAACAAAAAGCAAGAGAGTCACAGCACAGACGGATTGATTCAAAGTACACCCTTAAAACCCCTACATATTACTTACTCCATCTCATAGACAGTAACCGGTAACGTCTGTTCCATCAAAGAAAATTTTTTAGTTTTCACGGGTTTAATAATAGGCTCTGAAAACAAGAGAAAGTACAACAAAAATTGTTATGAATGACCCTGAACAACAGTGTTCTCAGAAATGCTAATACTAAACGGGGATTTTTGAAGATAGAAACACAATTTTCAAGCTGAGAGATTCTTTTATCTTTTTATGGGAGAAACAAATGAGATGACTTAAACATATTTTCACATCTCTTTAAATAACCTTCTAGTGTCTGCCAATGTCTGCTCTTCAAAAGATAGTTTGTTTGGCATTTGCAGTAATCCAGAGTGCCAAAATCTGGACACTGCTAGACAAACAGGAAGAGTCTATGCATTTTAGAGGCTGTGAGGGTTTTTAAGAGGGATGTTAAAAGTCATGGGGAATGGGGAGAATGGAAGGGAGTAATATGTTCCCTTTTCCAAAGATCTGCTAAGAGACTTCTCCTCGCTCCACACCCAACTCACTGCTTTACACCACTTACCAGTGAGAGGCTGCGTATCTTCCTCTTGTACTATTGTTTCTACTTCAGGCCCATAGACCTCCTCAGCAGTGGGATAGTACTTCTTATCCTCATGCAGCACCACCTCCATCCCAGGGTGGTCCTCGTCATGGTCTCCCATATCATCATCCTCATCATCATCCTCGAGCTGCAACCAACACTCACGTTTAGCTGCTGCCATCCCCCAGGGCATCAAACTGCTTTATAACCCTCAGTCTCCCCAGAAAGTCTTATAGGCCTTGGCATCATACAATAAAAAAAAGCCATAAGCCCACATACAGCCAAAGAGCCACCGATGATGACAACCCCGGCATATTGCAACCAACTGCAGCGCGATTTGCAGAAAAGATCTCCATAAGCAAGATGAATCTTCCCACCGCGGCACCATTCCTAAAAGCCACAGGCCACCTTTAAAACTACAGCATTTGCAGTGATGCCTGCACGGAGAGCAGCTCTTGTCCTTCATTCACAAACACAACAGACACCACTTTTTAGCTGTAGGAAGACTAGACTGGGAGGGGCTTCCTAGCTCCTCCAAACCTTTCACTGACATGGCACAGCAGAACGCCCCCTTCTGCTGTCCTTATAAACACTGCCCATATCTCTGCTCTGGTGTCCACAGTGTCTTACACTGTGCCCATCACTGGGGAATTGAGCTCCTTACAATACTGCCATAGCATTAGTGTATATTAAGAAAGGACTAAGAGGCAGCCTAAGGACCTTACTGAAAGGATCTGGATCTTCTGATTGAGTACAAAGTCAAATATGGCTTGAACTACCTAAGATTGTAACAGAGACTCAAGCAGAAACGGTATTTCTTTCTCTTTAACACACTAACAGGAATGCAGCTTTTGCTGGATTTTTTTTTTTTTAAATCAACTCTGTTACTATCATTAGGAATAAAATAGGATCAGAGTCCATCACCGAAGAAAGTTTTTTGCAGAACCAGGGCCTGGCAGGGAAAAGGAATTGCTGGCAGCTTGTGATGACCATGGGTTTGGCTGGGGGCTCAGTGCCTGCTCCGTGCGGCCCTTTTTGCACCCAGCATGAACAAGGCGAGTAATGGGCAGGACAGCGTGCATGCAAAGCTCCCCCCAGACTCCAAAGCTCAACCCATCCCCATCCCTCACCTCGTCCAGATCCTTGGACTCTCTGCCCAGCTCATCATCGTCATCATCAGAGTCCAGCTCCGGCCCGATGTAGTTCCCAAACTCGTCGTACAGGTCGGTGTCCATGCTGCAGGGTGGAGGGACAGGGACGCGGATCAGCGGGTGGGTGGTGATACTGCTGCGTGCACTGCCCTGCACTGACCCCATCCCCGGGACTGCCCCACACCGGGACCCCCGGCCCGCTATGGCCTGCACTGATGCCATCCCGGTTCTGCCCTGCATTAGGACCCCCGGCCTGTTACGGCCTGCACTGCCCCCCGTATCGGTTCTGCCCTGCACCGGGGCTCCTCGCCCGGTGCGGCCTGCCCCGCCCCGGATCCCCCCATCCTGCTCCGTGCCCCGGAGCCCGGCGAGGCCCGTGTCGCTCCCGGCCCTGCCCCGGGGCCGCCGGGCCGCCCGGCCCCGCTCACCCGCCGCGCGCTGCCCTCGCCGCCGGCGCCGCGCGCCACCAGGCCGCAAGGACCCCAGGCTGCCCGCGCCGCCTGACGGGACAGGCCCGCCGGCAGGGCCGCGGGGCCGAGGCGGGCGGTGCCGCGGGGGTCCTGGCGGGGTCTCGGCAGCCCCGGGCCGGGCCGGGCCGCCCGGCGCGGCGGGGCGGGCCGTTTCTGTCAGGCGCCGTCCGGGGCAGCCCCGAGTCGGGGCCTCGCCGCGCTGCCCTGTCGCCATGGCGACGCTAGGGGCGCCCGCGCGCCCGGTGGGGAGCCCGGTCCGTCGCGACAGTCGCGATAGGAGCGGGTGTGCCTGACGCCGGCGGTGCGCTCAGCCTGGTGGAGCTGTCGCGGTACGAGTGGGTATCCCTGAGGCTGGCCGCGTGCTCGTCTTGGTGGGGCTGTCGCGATAGCAGCAGGTGTCCCTGACGTCGGGGGTGCGCTCAGCCTAGTGGGGCTGTCGCGATATTAGCAGGAGTCCCTGCGGCCAGCAGTGTGCTCAGCCCGGCAGGGCTGGCGTGGCAGAAGCAGTCGTCCCCACAGTGGGCTGTGGGCTCAAACCAGCCCATCGTGCTTGTCACGATATGAGCGGTTGTCCCTGTGTCCCCTCAGCCCTCAGCCTCCTTCCTGGCGGGTGATTCCTCCCTCTCGGGGCCCCACCATCCCGCCCGCTGGCTGGACCCCTTCCCTGCACCCGTGTCGGGTGCCGCTTAGGCCCTGCCGCGGGTGCTGGCCCCCTGCCCAGGGGGCTGCTCCACCACCATCGCCTCGGCAGCCTGGGCCCACGCTCTCCGTTGCTCCTAGGTGCACAATGGAGGCAGACGGCGCGATCGACTTCAGCGCTCTGGAGAAAGAGCTGCGAGCAGCCGTGGCTGCCGACGAGAAGTATGAGAGGGAAAACAGCGCCAAGTTCCGGGCCGTGCACCAGAAAGTGGCATCTTACGAGGAGTTCAGGTCTGCCGAAAGCTGTCCTCGCAGTACAGAAGTCCTTCTTCAAGGGAAGTTTTGTTTTATTTCATGTCCTGCAGAGATCTGTTAACTTCCTCTGCTGTATTCCCTCGAGTTTAGAGGGATTAGGATTGAGCGGGTCAGTGTCACTTTTCTAACTCGCCAGTGCCCAGTGCTTGGCTCTCGATATTCCTGACACAGAGCCAGCACAACCCCATGAGTGATGGTGATTAATTCTGAGACCTCTTAGAGACAGGCCTAAGCTCACTATACACTAATGTGGTCACCCAACTGTTTTTGTCCTGACCTCCTTCCTCCCCTCAGGCTCTCTCAGCCCCACGCAGTGATGGCAGTACAGAGGGACAAGGTGATACATGGTCCCCAGCACCCCACTCAGGGTATTCTTGCTCCCAAAGTCATCATCACGCAGCCAGAGCTCTGAGCAGGGTTGAAACATGGTCCTGGGATGGCAGGCAAGCTCCTTGGAGGCAGGCAGCACAGAATGCTCCAATTGCCACCCCAACTGTAGCTGATCCCCACTGAGTTCTCGCCCACTGATATCCACAGCCAGATCTGTAGATGGATCCAGGAACTTGAGCACCCTTGATAGACTGATCCATGACTAGAGCAAATTGCATTCATGGTCTCACCTCCACATGCATTCAGTCATGCTATCAGATCTGTGAAAGGGAAGGAAAATTTTGAAATGGTATTTTCTCTTCTGTCTTCTGGTCCCTATAAAAGGGTTCCTGTGAACATGTTTCTATGCTGCAGAGTTCTATCAGTGTAGTATTCGTTGGTTAAAGTATAGGGAAAAAAAACCCTGCATTCCTACTCTGTCCACAAAATCTGCAATGCAGCTGTATTATTAAAGATAGAAGTAATCTGAGGGAGGTAACAGAACAGCTTCTATCTGTGGGTGCTGTGCCTTTACTAGAGAGGCTCACTAGCATAGTAGCAGGGACTGCTCAAAAGATCTCCTCCAGCTAATTATTGTGAGGCCTAACTAGAGACAGAGGTTCATCCCATGAAACAAAAGGAACCACATGAGGCATTGAGTCCGGGCTGGTGTGGTCATAGACATCAGTGTAATAAGACACTGAATTCAAATGAATCCACAAAAACATAACCAGTCCAGCACTCTGCAAACTACAAAACAATCCCTAGGCGCTGTAGAAAATTAGGACCTTTCCCGTGAAAGCCTAAAAGTGACAAAATCTTCAGTGTACCGTAAGAAAAGGGCAGGACAAAAGTGTCCTGCCATTTCTTTGGGCCCTGGCTCTGGCAAGGTAAAAATGTCAGAAATGCCCAGCTCCTGTTCCCCATGCTGGGGAGGTACCATCGTAGTGCTCTAGAGCAGTCCAGCCTCTGGGGAAATTCCTGCTTAGTTGATCCTGATGATTAGGTTAATACTGAGTATGTGAGCAAGATGTACCTGCCAGGTGCCCCATGCGATATCCTCTCTCTTCCTCTGATCCATCAATGATGCTTCATGATCTGATTTGAATCCAGATCTTGTTTGATATGTATCATGCCACAAACTCAGAAATTGCCAGCCTCACAGCAGGCACTGCAGAAGAGACTCAAAGCCTGGAAGCATTTGATCTTGCTAAATATCCCATTCCTCTTCTGTTGCCTGCAGGGATATCGTGCTGGCATCACACTTGAAGCCTCTAGAGAAAAAGGACAAAATGGGTAAGCAAAGAAACCTGCTGTGGAATCCTTGTGCAACCCACACTAAAGGAGAGCAAGTCAGCAACGTGGAAATAGCCCAGGTGAAGGAGACATTTTCTGGGACTTTGTCCACATCTAAAAATTACTCCGGAATAATGTGGGGTATTATTTTAAAGTGCAAGAGTTATTCAAAAATATTTCTACCTGGGAACAAGCCCTCAAAATCCCCAGAAATACTGGAATTAGATAACTTCAGGGTTCAGTCTTGGCCCCTATTTTGTGTCTGACAAGGACTTGCACCAGCTGCTTCAAGAAGAGGCTATTTCAACTGTTTGGCAATCTAGGACCAGCTGTACAGTGTCAGAGGAGAGCTCCCAATATCCCACCTCTGATACTGGCCAGTAACAGATTCTTGGGGAAGAGTGCCCTCCCTTGTCCATACTCTTCCAGCTGGCTGCAGTTTAGAGACTGAGAGCCAGTCTGTGCATGAGGATTGTCACATTTAATAGCCACAGATGATATATCTTCTGTGATATGGCCTGTCCCTTTTCACCTCACAGTGTAATTATGCATGCTGTGAAAAAGTACTATTTTGTTTGTTTTAAACCTACTTCCTGATGAGTTCCTGGGATGCTCCTTAGTTCTTCAGTTGTGGGAAATAGTAAATAAACATTTCCTGTCCCGGTCATTTGTGATTTAACTGACACCTGTCCTACCCCCTTCAGTGGACTCTGTCCAAGCTGAAAAGTCCTGGTCAGTTTAATGCTTTCTGATATAGAAAGCATTTTGTACCTCCAACCACCCTTGTTGCCCTTCTCTTTGCCAGTGCTAGCTTATTTTTGTGCAAAAGGGTAGGCAAACTGCAGGCAGTATTCAAGGTATGGGTACCCTGTGGATTTATACAATCACAAAGCAATCATTCTGTTTTATTTTCAGTTGCTTTCCTACTAACTCCCCACACTGGCTTTGCCAGTTTGACTGCTGCTGAGCATAAGCTGATGTTTTCAGAAGACTATCCATGATGACTTTTACTGGCCCAGTGACACAGTGACAGGGATAATTTCTTGCAGGATGGGAGCTGCAATAGAGTCTATCCCTGAACATGTAGCTAGAGATATTTCCCGTGGATGCTTCTCACAAGCATCTCATGAATTTTTTGACAGTGAATCTCATTTGCCTGTTATTATGAGATCCTTCTGCAACTCTTCCAGGCAGCTTTAGATTTGGCTGCACTGAACAGTGATCCTCCTAGAGGAAATTCTGTTCCTAATCTCATTAGTGCTTGGGCTCTGATCTCCAGGGCATCTACATTTTGTATTTAAACACAGCCTGTTATTGCTGTGGCTTGTTTTCACTAGCTGTATAAAAGCCTAAACATTTTAATCCTACTTCAATCTGCGCTTGAGTTAAGTTGGCAGTGATGAGTTCAGCAATCTGATTACATGTTGGATAAAAAAGACTTCCTTTTATCTGGAGATGCCACATTGAGCATGTCTCTTTCTTTTAGTCCAAGCACATTACCACAGGCCCGTAGGAATGCAGTATGTAAGGAAAGGGCGTGCTAGGGGCATCAGAACAGTTTCTGGGTTTTACATCCCATATCTTTTATCTCCTCGTCCCTTTGATTTGCTTCATGGTGCTTGAGATGGAGCAGAGGTTTTCACTAAGTACCACAATCTCCAGCAGATCCCTTCCTGAGCAGTGACAGTGGATCCAGGCTCAGCAGTTCATCTGAGTAGTTCTGACTAGGTTTAGGGTTACTCCACTACTTATCTTCCACACTTTGTTTCATGTCTCACCCATTCTTCTGTTCTTTCCCTCTGAAGTTCTCTGGTTTCCTCTGGGCTTGTCTAACCTGATATTTGTTTATCTTCCTGCATACTTTGCCACCTCAGTAGCTTTATGCACCTCTTTATGCTATTAAAGTCTGTATTAAAAGTGTCTGTCAGACACCCATGGATTGGTAAGGGGGGATAAAAATTTTCAAGTGGGAACAAAACAGTTTTTTCCTGCAGGAACTAGATCAACTGCCTGGAACCTCTGCTGAATTTTACAGAGATTGGCGCAGATGCTTAACAAGCGGAAAAGAAAAATACCAGCTTTTGCTTAAACTTGAAGGCAAGGCCTTGGGCAGAATCTTTCAGGCTGACCTGGGGTTTGGCCTCCTGGGTGAATTCCTTACTGTGCTGGCAGAGAACATCTGTCATGAAGACGGAGATGCCATCCTGCAGATCTTACAAAGCCTTTCCAACACCAAGCGCTTTGGGTTGAATGTGGATCTTCTCAGTGAGTCAGAGAAGGAGAGCAGCAGAGATTTGTTTAGGAAGCTGCAGAGCATGAACAGAAATTACTGGACCACTGGCCGTCTCAGTGGCACAGCTGACTGCAAAGCAGAGAGAGAAGCCCACCTCACGAGCACCAGTTTGCAAAAGGAAGCTGAGGAAAAGATACTGATGGAGCTGATGAAACGTTATCAAGTTGGCTGAAGCAACAGAAGCAAAACAGTCATGCAGGAACAGAGTGCAGAAGGGCTTGGCTTTGTCATCAGACACTGTGACAGAGACGTAGGCAAATGAAGTGTTTGGAGCGTTGCTGGTTGCATTTCCCTCTGTATCTGGGATTCACCCAGAGCAATAGCTCTGCACAAATAAAGGTTAGTTACAGAGAGGACTGTGTTGTGATCTCTGGGGCAGAGTGTCCTCACAGAATGACTCTGTGAGAATCTCTTAGATGAGGAAAACAACTGAGGGAAGGAAAATCTCAGGCACAATCTGGTTTGCCTAAATTGCATATAAACTGAAATTTAGATGGAGCTGACAGGCATCAATCCAAGCAAGAGACTCTCCAACACTACCTAATATTGTGTCTAAGTTGAGTATCCTTTTCTGTTTTGGCTGTTAACTTCCCAGGTGTCTCAAAGTATTCAGAAAGACTCTCGAATGGCACAGCGCAGCACCTACCCATCAAGCTCCCTTGCAGGTCTGGTCTGGGAAGATCTGGGAAGAGCTGAGGAGCCTGATGTATATTAAACTGCTCAGACTCCCTTGAATTCAGTTCAGAAACAACTGCCAGGTTTGTTTCATTCAGAAATCCAGCTGGAGGAGCAGAAGCTAGAGTTGCCCCAGCTGACAACACACAGGCAACACACAGGGCTGTGGGAGATTGTGGTTCTTGTTCTTGCCGGACAGAGGTGGCTCAGACCCAGAGCTTCACTATCCTAACATTCAGGCTCTGCAAAGGTCCATGTTGAAGTTAAGGAGAGACTGCTGGGGGTGCTCTCTGTGGTGGGAAGCAATGGGTTCTTCTGTCACGGTTGTTTCTGCTATTTACATCAATCAATCACAAAATAATCCTGAAAGAAGGCATGGGAACCCAGGGCTCCCCTTCCATGGCTAAGCAGCCTACTCCTGAGGTGCAGAGTTATTGTCTGCGCTCTTAACCCAGGACACTTTTGTGATTGCAGTGCATTGGTTTCCGGATGATGTGTCAGTACTTTTCCTACCTTTCTTACTCTACCCCTGAGCCTTTTCTCCTGCTTACTAATGTGTAAACTGGCTGTTAGGATAATTCCTTTTTCCTCCCAGGTTGTGGGAGTTGGGTTGAAATCTCGGAGGGCTTCAACAGCCCAGTCAGGTCTTTTTCTTCCTAAGATGGTGGTCAAAGTATGAGGGGTTTACATTGGCAGCGAGCAACGGCTCTTTCTCCAGTGGCCACGTATGACAAGAAGAGTTCAGCATCATCCTTTCAAGGGGTCCTCGTGGTTACCCATTCTGTGCTGGAACAGCCCCTGCATGACTGTGTGAGCTAGCTGTGGTTTAGGATCTGGCGGGAACTGCCGCAGTGTTTTCAGCAGGTCCCAAGACTCGGTGCTTGTATTCATGTCTCATCTGGAGGACGGGAGCAGCCTGCTTCATCCCCATCATTTGGGGAAAGCAAAATCCCTGTTGTCGGGTGGGAAGACTCAGGATAAATGAAATGCTGGCAAGCGCTGAACTCCTCCTCAAAGGAAAGGTTACATGAATGTTATCAGGAGGAAGGGCTGTTATACCAGCTGGGATCAGTTTCCCCAGTGGTCAGTTCATGGTCTGAGCTGAGCATTTGCTCAAGAAGTGCAAAAGTTGAGTTAAAGGTCTGGCCAAGCTCAGTGGGGAGCAAATAGCTTACCTTTACCGTAAGAGAGATGCGTTTAAGGCCTCCAGGGCTGGTGCCAGCATTAGCCCAAGCAAAGGCGATGTGAATGGCAAGCCTCACTTGATCACTCAAATTAGGGACAGTCTCCACCATTACCTGTGTTGAGGGGCTTCAGCACACAAGCACTTGGAAAACCAACAGGGAGGATGTAGAAGTCTAAATATCACGTTTGAAACCCTTTGTTTTGTGCTACAGAGAGGAGCTGCAGTTGGAACAGGTTCTTCTCTGTGTTCATTGCGCGCAGAGGAATAAGTGAAATCCTTACCATTTCTTGCACGTGTATCTTTCAAGAAAATCTGAACAGTGTAAGCCTTGTTTCCACCACGCTGGGTCCCCATCTTCCCTCTACAGTTGTACTGCTCAAACGATCCACCTGCTCGTTGGCCTCCGTTGCAGCAGTGGCGGCCTTTTGGCAATGGCAAGGTAGGTAGTGTGTAACGCGCACTGTGCTGAAAAGAGCCGTGTGGGGTCTGAGCGCATTCTGGGGGTGCACACGCTCTAGAATGGACGTGAGAGAGAAAATAAGGGTTCTAGAGTCTGTGTCCTGGGTGCCCCAGGGACAGCATTGCCCCAGTGAGGGACAAAAGTGCTCTGCTAGAACAGAACACACTTGTAAATGCTTCTCAGCAACTATTAAGATGGGACAAGATCTTTCTGCTGCTCTTTGATCCTTGTGCCAGCCAAATACACTGCGGGTGGGGGCTTCAGCTGCCAAAGTCGCTTACAAACCCCATCTTGGTCAAACAACCTGTTGTGGGCACACCTTCCCTGCCCCAGTGCTGCTGCTCCGTTAACCTCATGCTCAGATTTTGGCCGTCTTTGCTGAGGACACGACCACTGGTTTCGTTGTGCTGACTGCAGCAACCCAGTGGGCACAATGGAGGTGAGGTTGCTGGGAGTCACCGTTCTCCTCTGTGTAGCAGATGTCCTCCACGCCTTTGCAATTGAGGAGAAAGACGATGTATTCAAAAGAACGGCTTGTCCTGCTTTCCTGCTGTTTGAGAATGCCGCCTACTTGGCTGACATGACCTTCGAGCTCCCTTGCAACTGCAAGCCAGAAGAGGTCAATTCTGTAGTCTGGTACTTCCAGAAAGATGAGGGCAGCCACCACACCACGGTCCTGACGGACTTTGCTGGCACCATGGTTGTGGACTCAGGCCATATCCACGTGGGCAGTGATGTGCTGAAGCGTTTCAGTATCCGCATGTTCAGTCTCATCGTCTTCCGGGCCCAGGCAGGGGACTCAGGCCTCTACCTGTGTGGCACAAAGAAAGGGGACTTCTTTTATGGCTACGACGTGGACGTGCAGCCAACCAAGCACATTACAGTGGCTTTTGTGGACAGAGGCCAGCATGCTCAAGAGGATTACACCGAGAAGGTCTTCAGCCTCTTCACCACTTTCTGGGACTGGACCAAATGCGACCGCTGTGGAGTGAGAGGTGAGCAACGACGAATCGGTCTCTGCTACGTGAGGAGCGCCCAGCTGCACCCCCGGTACCGCACCGCGGTGCCCAACGTGACATCATGTGGCTCGAAGGCTGTCCCTGTGCGTTTTCACCACCCTGGCCAACTCCGGAGGCCAGAAGTGGTCATCCGAAGCTGCCTGGCACCTTGCCTGAAGGAGGAGGTCCCCAAGGAAGGAGTGCAGGCCATCTCCAACATCATTTCAAAGCTCGGCCAAAAGCCCTGGCAGCCCTCCATCCCCACGCAGCTCCACACACACCCTGCTGGAAGCAGGCTGGTCATTGCCTGCCCAAGGGCCAGGCCCGAGCATGCCGTGGCCTGGGACAAAGGCTCCATTCGGCTGTACCGCTCCCACTACCTCCTCGGCATCAACAGGAGCATGCGCATATTCATTGACCACGGCAATCACCTGCACATCCTCCGTGTCCGGCTCAGCGACAGAGGCACCTACTACTGCTGGCGAGAGGGTGAGCTGGTGGCCGGCTTCCGGCTCAGCGTCAGCTACCAGAGCCAGCGCAAGAGGACGCTCGATGATCCTGAGACGATGTATGCCATCAAGATCATCCTCACAAGCTACATCCTCATCACCACTATCTTCTTCGGCATCCACCTGTGCCGCTGCTGCAGGCGGCTCTTTTGGTGTCCTCCCAGGACATAGCGTCTCCTCTATGGCCTCAGAGAATTAGTCTCATCACTGTTAGGACTTGGACCGTTCTCCCTTGGGCTGCTGGGAAGCATCCTAAGCCAGGTTAGAAATAAATGTGAGCAAAATGCTACCTGCTCACTCGCTCCCTTTTGAGTCAAGAACAGAACATGAGGACCGAAGCTGAAAACTTGCCATGCTCCAGGGTGTTGTGGCTTGGAAGGGACAGGCTGGGATTTAGGAGTGCTGGGGTCCGCTCTTGGTCATGCTGTTAGCTTGCAGTGTGATTTTAAACCCAATATAGTCCTTTTAAAGAGAATATTTTGAGTTGTTGTAGTATTTTCTGGCCAAGCATTACACGGTTGTTGAACCACATCAGTGATTCTTCAGAGCTATTTTGTTTGTTAACAGGCTGCTATATAAAGACCCACCAAAATACTTTATTCTGACTTATTCTTTCTTATTTTTCTTACTTTTTTTTTTTTTATACATTTTGCCTTTGCTGAAAACTTTGAGTGTCCAAGTTTCAAAACTTCTTTTAAGCATTTTAGCCAGAGAAAAACTGTTTTCAAAAATTTTGATGCTTTTTAACTTTTTTTCCTTTTTGAAAGAAAAAGAAAAAGAAATTTTAAAACAAAACCAATGTATTTCTTCAGAAATTTCCCTCATTTTTTTTTTGTGAACTCACCGTGAGTCTATGAGCTCTTTGGATTTCTGTAAGTCAACATTTATTTATGACGAAAGACGTCCTCGACAGAGGTTGGCATCTTTTGGGGGGGGGGGGGGGCTCTCTTGTTGCCCAGTGTCCTCTCGTTCGTACCAGCCCCAAGCACTGTTCCAAAGGAAGGCACGTGCACTGCATAGACAACATGTAAGATCTTGCAGCATCCTCTGCCAGCAAATATATCCAGCTGCGTGCCCTGGCTGATGTCCTTCCCACTCAGGGCTGGTCTTGGGCTCCCAAAGTCCTCGTGTCCCTCTCTGATGCCCACTAACCTGCAGCATTTTCCTGCTATTTGCAAATACAACCTTTCCTTGCTGGCCCTTGGTGGGATCTTGCAAATTAACCATCAGTCCTGACAGCTACAGTGGGTCGCAGGAGCCTCCCAAATGTGGCAGTCTTGGCTCATACAGGGAAGGAGCTGGTTTGGGGGGGGGGGGGGGTGCTGAAGACCCCATATCGCTGCTTTTGCTCTCTCCTGGGAAGGGGATCCCTCCCACTCTGCTGCCTGGCTGCCAGCTTCAGGCTACTTATTCCTGCACCTGCCTCCCCCATTGCAATCCCTTATGGGCCTTCACATGGTTGCCATGAACAGCCAAGCACATTGGCCATGTCTTGGGGTTCAGGCGAGTCCCCTGGTGAGTAACCTTGCTGGCAGCGGGCTTGGGCTCTCAAAGGACTTCACAGTCCTTGCTAATCCCAAATAAACAACAGCTCTGGCTGCTGTTCCTGCTAATGGGTCAGGGGCTGGCATGGAGAGGCAGACTGCAGGCACAACCATCGAAGCACAGCACTTGCGTTAGCTTTATTTCTCATGTCATGCTGCCACGGACATTAGTACATTGCTTCAGTAGCAACATAGACTGCAAACGCTCCAGCCAGAGGCTGCTTGTGTGCAGCCTGGATCATCCCAGGATGCAGGACACAGAGGACCGGCTTGGCACCCTCGCCTGGGGTGGTCCCCGGCCTGACCACGGGGCTGGCCATTGTGGGGACCCCATGACAGTGAGTAGTGCCCGCAGGGCACTTGCAGGACACCCTTAAGTGAGGCTGACCCCAGATGCCAAACCCAGGCAGGACCTAGGTCTCCCCCAGTAACATAGCTTGCATCCAGGCATGAGCCTCCCGGGATTAGTATCTGCAAAGCACGCTCAGTGCCTGAGCTGCAGGACAAGAGGGACAAGCAGGATGGCATCCTAATAGCATCCCATGTGCTCATTGCTAGGGGCTTACAGGGTAAGGGGAGCACCGCTGGGTCATTGCTTCTACATTAGGTGGCTCAGGCAGCGTAGCTGAAAAGCAGGGCAGGTTTTGCTTGCAATCAGTAGCTAAATTTGAGGAGGGGATGGAGGGCTGCCAGTGAGCCCTGGCACCCTGCAGAGCTGCTCTGGGCTGGGCTGCAGCCCTGGATGGGCCAGTGGTGTGTGCTGGTGCAGATAGGGGGAGCAAGGATGGGGGGAGGACAGGGCCACACAAGCCCCAGGGACAAGGGATTTCTTCCCAGTCCTGTTTTGTGCACCTGCGTGGGGAGCTGGGCTCAGGGCTCTGCACACAAAAGGGATTGCAGCTCATGCAGAGCTAGGTCCCTATCCCCTGGCTCGCCACGGTGAGATGGCGACAGTGGGACTTGTACTGCAAGCCCAGATGGGATAAGATGAAGATGGCTCCAGCTTTCCTCCTCCAGCACCTCCTGCTCCTGAGAGCCAGCTTGTGGCAGGAGCGCAGGGGCCAGGACACTGGGGAGAGCGCTGAGCGCCCCAGCCCGGCTCAGACCTTGCATCCCTCTTCCCTGCACCCGTTCGGCAGTTTGGCCAGCTCCAAGGCTTTGTAGGAAGAAGTCACCTTCAATGCGGGTCTCAGGGACCCAGATGAGAGCATCCACTAGTGCCCAGACACCCTCCTCCTCCTCTTCCTCATCCTCCTTTCTCTGCCTTTCACTTTCCTCCTCTTCATTTGCACCTGCACGAACCCCCGCAGCGAGGGGCCAGGCACATGGTGCTGCATGATCACTTCCCATCAGCCCCTGGGGACTATTTTTCCCATCATGGTGATGGGGGCATCTTGGTGGTGGCCACTCCACTGGGATTATGCAGCTCCATGCTACAGAATGCCACCGCACCAACCCCATCCCATTGTGCCCCCCGTGGCCATGCCCATCATGATTCCAGATCCTCGAACCACCCTTGACAACCCAGAGTCCCCAGTCCCCCAGCCCCCTCCCAATTTCATTGTCACTTTGCAGCATCCTGACAGCACCATGTGTCCCCTGTGCAGCTCCATCATCCCCTTTCTCTTCTCAGCTAAGCTTGATGTTCAGTGATGGGGAAAGGTCCCTCGCCAGCTGATACCTCATCTCCTCGACCCCCCGCCCCATGATGCTCAGGGCCTGGACACAGCGAGGAGACTGGGGGTGGCCTCCCAGAGCAGAGGTGGGCAGCAAGGCGGGATGCAGGGAGAGATGCTCTTTCTCCCATCATCTTGCTTGTTGAGTGCATAGAGACCGAAACAGGACATGCTCCCTCCCTGGACATCAGCCAAACCAGATACCCAAGGCAAATGCTGGCACAGCCCCTCCAAAACCCCGCTCCTCCAAAATCCTGGCCCCTCCATGCCGTGGAAACATGACAGCATCCCAGGAGAAGAGCTTGGCTCTGCCTGGGTACCACTTGCCTCTGCCCCATAACGCCAGTATCCTCCCTGCACAGTGCCTGGCCAGCCAGGGTGCTTTGCCGGCCCCCTGCGTGGGGAGCGCACGTCAGTGGGGTCCCCGTGGCCCAGGGATAGATGTCCTGGACAAAGCACAACCACATCTCAGATGCCAGCTCCTCCAGTCGGGCTGTGGAGGCAACGACCCATGCCCGGCCACAGGGCTCCCTTGCAGCAGCTGGGCGCGGGACAGCAGCCAGGACCTACAGAGCTACAGCTACAAGCATGCATCTGCTGCTAGCGTGCGCCTGCATCTTCCCCAGCCTATGCCACCTCCTTGTGCTCCTGCTTGGACTCCTTGATCACCTGGAGGCAGAGGGAGAGGACCATCACCCTGGGTTCAGGCTCTCCTCCCCGGGTGAGCCCTCCTGGGCTCTGAGCAGGCTCGGGAACGGGGACTGGGATAGGATCACTCTGTGAGCTGCCAGACTCAGGCTCCATCATGGTCCAGAGCCAGCTCCCTGCCCAGGCTGTTCCTGGGGCTGAGGGATGGTGGCACAAGGTGTGTGACCAGTCACCCTGTCGGGGACACAGGGGACACTACAGGGTGGTGGGGACAGAGGGGAAGCCACATGGGAGGCACAGAGAAGGATTTCCCACCTCTCCATCTCTGGTCTCCACAGTTTTGACCACAATGCTCCTCTTCAGGTGAGCTTCCGACACAGATTTAGTGTCCAGGCTGGTCTCTAGGGGACAGAGGCAGGACAAGGTGATGACCCCCATGCCCCGGCCATAGACCCTCCACCAGTGCTCAAGCAGAGTGGCCCAAAGGGACCAGGTCAGGCTGGGAAACCCCAAACCATGGGGTGGTTAGGATGGCCTAAGGGAGATGGTTGGCCTTGGGGACACAGTTGGCCCTGGGGACGCGGCCATGGCACACTCCTCACCTCCCACCATGGGAGGCCATAAATGGACCCCCACACACACCTTGGCACAGAGACCTGACAGCAGGTCAATGCCAGGGACAGGACCCAGGAGTCCCGGTTCCTTGGGATTCGAAGGAAAATCTCCCAGTCCCTTTGGACTGGCCAGGGAGGGAGCGACAATGTGTTTGTTCCCTTCCATGGAGACCCCAGGTGTTCCTAGCCTTCCTGCTCACGTCAGTATCCCATCCGGCCCACCACCGCAGATCGTGGACCCCCCGCTCCATCCCAGCAAGCGGCTTCACCTCGGATCTGCAGGTTGGAGAAGGTCTGCACGGGGATGGTAATCCTGTGGGAGCGATGGGGAGGCATTAGCAAGGCGCGCAGACAGGGGCTGCGGGATGGCAGCCCCCAGCACCCCAGATGCATCCACCAGGACTGGGGCAGGAGGGGTGGAGAACAGTCCCCAGAAGGGATGGATGCCCTGGAGGGACCATGAGGGCTTGGGGCTGTTTTGAGGCACGGCTGGGAGAAGGGAGAGATTGGTATCTGACTGGGAATGGGCCCCACTGTGCCTTCACCTGCTCTCCTCGCCCTCCAGCAGCTTGCGGTATGTGGCGATCTCAATGTCCAGGGCCAGCTTGACGTTGAGCAGGTCCTGGTACTCCTGCAGGTGCCGCGCCATCTCCTCCTTGAGGCTGCGGATGTCCTCCTCCAGCCGCATGACCGTGTCCTGGTAGCCAGCCGTCTCCAGGGCATAGCGGTCCTCCATCTCCCGCAGCTGCCTCTCCAGGGATTCGTTCTGGGGTGAAGAGGGGGGCCATGATGCCTTCTACCCTCACCTTCATCCTTAAACTTGGGCACCTCCTGCAGCCAGCACCTACCGAGCCCCGCAGAGCCTCCAGGTCACAGGTGAGGGCCTGGAGCTGGCGCCTGTAGTCATTGGCCTCCTGCTTGGCCAGGCGCAGGGCCTCCGCGTGCCGGGCTGCCGCATCCGTCAGGTCTGCAAACTGGGCAGGTATAGGTCATGGGTTGGGGGCTGCTGGAGCAAGGGATGGTGCTGGGGACTGTGCTCCGACGTCCCTGCTCCCGCAGGAGGGATGCTGCCCTGATGGCACGTGTTGTGGGGACATGTCCCTGCTCCCAGAGAAGGAAGGGACAGTGCACATGGGACATGTTCCCAGTGGCATGCGTCACTGGGGATACATCTCTGCTCCCGTGGGAGGGACGCGGTCCCGATGGTATGTGACACTAGGACATGATCCTGCTCCCGTGGGAGGAAGAGGCTGTGCACATGGGACATGGTCCCGATGGCAGGGACTATGCTCTGCTGGGAATATGGCTCCTCCCACAGGAGGGAGGGATGGTGTGAGAGGATGACACCCTGATGGCACGTGGCACTGGGAACATGAGCCTGCTCCCAGGGGTCGATGGGATGGTGCATGTGTGACATGCTGTTGGGGTCACAGCTCTTTAGGGACAGCACACACAGGACTGACCATCAAGGGGACATTCTTGCTCCCCATGGGAGGGCATGGGAACCAAAAGAGGGTATGGGACACAAGCGGGGACAGCAGGGACACTTGATCCACACATGCTGCAGAGTTGTCCAGACCCAAGGTTGAACCCAGCCCTGAGAAGGTGACGTCCCCAGGGTGGTGACAGCCAGGTCCTGGGTGCCACCACGCTGGAGTAGCACTGGGGCATCATCAGCTGCACCTTGGGCTGGCCCCGGCTGGCAGTGGCATCGTCCCAGAGGGGTGCCCCCTTGTACCTTGGACTTGTACCACTCCTCGGTCTCCTGCATGTTGCTGGCAGCCATGGTCTCGTACTGCGTGCGGATCTCCCGCAGGGCCGCCGTCAGGTCTGGCTTGCTCACATCCATCTCAATGTGCACCTGGTGCTGGGCCAGCTGCTCCTGCAGCTCCCGCAGCTCCTGCCGAGGTACCCACAGGCGTCAGCCTCAGTGTCCCCGCTCCACCCCTGGCCCCGCATGCTGCCTGGCCATGGCACTACCTCATCGTGGACCTTCCTCAGGAAGGTGATCTCCTCCTGCAGGGAGCCGACCCTGCGCTCCAGGTCCAGGCGAGCCAATGCGGCAGCGTCGACGTCCTGCCGCAGGAGGGAGGAAGAGGAGAGACAGTGTGATGCCTCACCTGTCCCTGCTGAGCTGGCCCTGAGGATCCTGGCCTGATCCTGCCTGTCCCAGCAATGGCCCTGCCCCAGCCCAGCCCAGCACCTACTGGCTCCCTCCTGCCCAGTCCTGCCTGTTCCCAAGTGTCACGGACCATCCCTGCCTGTCCCGGCCCATCCCCGAGTGTCCCAGGCTGTCCCTGCCCTCCCTGCCTCTAGCCTTGCCTGTCCCTGCCTGTCCCCAAGTGTCACAGACCATCCCTGCCCTTCCCAGTCCATGCCTGAGCACCCCAGACCATCCCTGCCTGTCCCTGAGTGTCCCAGGCCATCCCTGTCCACCCTTGCCTCTTGCCCTGCCTGTCCCCTGCCCTCCCCAGCCCAGTCCTGCTTGTCTCTGCGCGTCCCAGACCGTCCCCTGCCCATCTCTGCCTGTCCCCTGCCCATCCTGAATGTCCCAGCTGGTCCCTGCCCCATGCAGTCTGTCCCAGCCCACCCCTCGCCCCTGCCCCGCTCCCCGGGGCTGGGGGGCAGGATTCGGCCCCTGCCCTCACCTGCCTGTAGGCAGCCAGGGTGCTCTCGGCCTCCAGCCGCAGGGTCACCTCGTCCTGGAGCCTGCACCCGCAGGGAGACCCACCGTTACTCCTCACACAGCCTCGCTCATTAGGCACCATCGCTCATTAGGTGCTGCTGCTCGTTAGGCACTGGTACTCACTTTGCACCGGTGCTCATTAGGCACTGTTACTGGCTACACATTGCTACGTGTTATGTACTGTTACTCGTTAGGCACCGTCACTCACCAGTCATGGTGGCCACGTGCACCTTGGCCCCTCGGCCAGCCCCGCCGCCAACGCTGGCCCCGGCACCTGTGTCAGTGCATGTGCACGGCCCCACACTCCCCGCCACCCCTCCCCGGGCACGTGTTCCCCATGGCCCCCCATGCCACATGCATGTCCCTGGGTCCCCCCCCCCCCCACCCCCCATCAGGCTGGACACGCACCAGCCTCACATCCTCCCGCTCACACCGGCGGGCACGAGGGCCCGGCCTCGGCCGTGCCGCACCACCTGCGCAGACCCAGCTCACCGTGTCACACATGGCCCTTACACGGGGGTCCCCAGGCATGCATGGCCTTGCCCAGGGACCCCAGAGGCTGCTGCAGGGTGCATGTGTCCCGCAGAACTTCCCCTTGGGTTTTCAGGGAGGTTTCAGACCCCCCCCCCCGCTCCCCCCCGCTGCCTCGCATTTCCTGGAGCCAAGCCTGGCCATAGCCACCGCCACGCATGCACGGACATGGACACGGCCATGCGTGCACAGACACACATGCACAGACACGCATGGACACGGACATGCATGCGTGGACACAGCCGTGGATGCACAGACATGCATGCACAGACATGGACACAGCCATGCATGCACAGACACTGACATGGACATGCATGCATGGACACAGACACACATGCACGGGCATGGGCACAGCTGTGCATGGATGGACATGCATGCCTGGACATGGACACAAACACGCATGGAGAGATACAGGCATGGCTGTGCACACATGGACATGGTCATGCATGCATGGCCCCAGCCTCAGCTGCTAGCACACACCCAAACCAGTGCTGCTTCCAGCCGCACGCACACCCGCACCCAGCAGACACACCTGTGTGTACACATAGGGCCGAGCACCCACGATGCAGCTCAGTTAGAAATAGTCAGACTTGGAGGTTGGCCCCATTGCAGTGGGCTAGCGCTGTGTCCCACAATGGGACCCAGGTGTCTGGGTACTCCAGCTTGCGTACTGCACCCTGTGTCCCCTCCATGTGTGTGCCCGGAGCCCCGTAAAATCCCAGCTCATCCCACATCCCTTGGTGGACACCATGGTCTTCCTCAGGGGCAGCCTGGTTCCCATCACCACCATGGTCCCCAGGGTCATCCTGGTCCCCATCACCACCCTGGTCCCCGTGGTCACCCTGATCCCCATCCCAGTGACCACCCTACTCCCTGGGGCCATCCTGGTCCCCATTATCACACAGGTCCTTAGGGTCACCCTGGTCCCCATCCCCACCCTGGTCCCCAGGGACACACTCATCCTGGTGGCCACCTTGATCTCAGTCCTAGGGGCAGCCCTGGTCCCTGGGACAACCCTGGTCTCCATCACAATCCTGGTTCTAGTGGTTACCCTCATCCCCAAGGCCACCCTGATCCCCTCACCACCCTCATCTTGATGACCACCTTTGTCCCCATCACCCCCCTGGTTCCCATCATCCCCCCTGTGCCTGGGGCCACCCTGCCCCCCAGGGCTACTCCGAGCAGGGCAACACCTTACTTTTGCCGGAGGCCACCGAGGTCCTCAGCAAGGTTGTCCCGCTCGATCTCCAGGCGGGCCTTGGCGGTGGCGAGCTGCTCCACATGGCGCCGCAGGTCGCGCAGCTCCTCCTGGTAGACATCGGCCAGCCGCGAAGGCTCCTGGTCCCGCGCCTGATTGAGCTCCACCACCAGCACCTTGTTCTGCTGCTCCAGGAGCCGGACCTTCTCAATGTAGCTGGCGAAGCGGTCATTGAGCTCCATCATCTCCACCTTCTCATTGGTGCGCGTCTCCCTGAACTCCGAGTTGAGTGCGTCAGCCAACGAGAAGTCCATCTTGCTTGGCCCCAGGCGGGAGCCGGAGCGGAGGCCAAGGTGGACGCTCCTGGCCCGGGCAGTGGCGAGCCGGGCTGGGGAGCTGACGGGGGGCCCCCAGCGCACAGGGACAGCCCGGGGTGCCGGGGCGGCGACGGTGCCTGCGGGGCCGAAGCGGCGCCCGTAGGAGGACAGCCGCTGGCTCTCCATGGCGCGGGGTGGCTGCGCGGGGCCCGGCCAGGGGGTTTTATGCAGAGGGGCTGGCGGGGGGGCCAGCAGGCACTGAGGCGAGCACAAATCCCGGCCTTTGTGGTGCCTGGCGGGGAGGGACGCAGGCTGGCACCCTGCCCAAGCGCCGCGGCACGGCCCAGCAGCTCCACCGGCCCCACTGGGGCTCTGCGGGTACCCGCGGGAGCCAGGCAGATGGAGCCCCCGGGGTGCTGCAGGCAGAGCAGTGCCACGGCCCCGCAAGCCCACGTGCACGCTGCAGCTGGGTGCCGCTGCAAGGGGCTCAGGTGTAGCCGTGCCCAGGGGTCGAAAGTTGCCACGAAACTGCCGGCCATATGTGCTCATACAGCTGTGCACATGCATGCCTGTGCCCCCACACACGTGTGCACGCACAGCTGTGCGCATGCATGTCTCTCCCTCCATGTACATGTGCGCACATATGTGCATGCACAGCTATGTACATGCATGCCTGTCCCTGCATACACACACGTGCACATACGTGGCTGCCAGCCCCATTCAGGCAGGTTTGAAGGAAGTTTGGCCATGCGGAGAAGAAGCTAATTAAGATAGACTTTTAATTAAGTGTCTATTGGAACCCTCCAAAGCTGGTTCCACCCCAGCGGGTCTGCAAGAGCAGCGCAAACTCATAGCCCTGGCCAGGACTCCTGGGTCCCATTCCCAGCTCGGTGCAGCAATGGGGGAGCACGGGAAACTTTGGGGCTTCATGTCCTATCCTAGCAAAAAAAAAAAAAAAAAAAAAGGCAGAATTTGAGATTTCAAGAGAGCAGGCAGCCCGCTGGGATCCCTGCTTCTGCTGCCCCGAGGCCCCGAGGATGGCTAACGGGGGAGCCCTTCGTTAAACCCACCATCCTGGGGCGGGGGGTATGCCGAGACGCCAGCACCTCCGCCATCACACTGCTCTGAGCGGGCACACGCGTGTGCACGGCCAGGGCAAAGCCCCGGGTACCATGGGGATCTGTCAGCACCGCCGGCGACAGGGCGGCCCCATCCCCGCAGGGTGCTCATCTGTGCACCAAGTCGGGGTTATTTGTCCCCTTTTCCAATTGCGGGAACGTAAGGAGGGGCTGGGGCCCCCACAGCCCTGGCTCGCCTCCCGGCCCCCAGGCACGTGGCCGAGGGCCAGAGGCTTTCCCAGCGTGGAGAGCGCCAGAGTTGTGTGAAAGGGGCTTTGTGCACTGTGGGGCAGCGAGCGGCGCCCGGGAACAGGGGCGCCGAGGGGACCCGACCACTCCGGCATAGCAATGAGGGTGCCTTTATGCCAGGCTGGCGCGGGGACGCAGAGCTGCTCACCACCGGTAAACTCGGGGCAGCACAATGAGGCCGGATCCCGGGGTTTTCCCCAGCTTGCGGTTGCTGGGCAGGATTTGGGGGGCGATGGGCACATGGCCACCGGGAGCCACGTCCCCTCCGAGTCGCAGCATGGTGGGGGACATCCTGGGCGGTATCTGGCCCCTCCAGGCTGGTGGGGATTGGGGAGCAGAGCAAGGGGCGAGGAGGCTTTGGGGACACGCATGGTGGCTTAGGGGGAGCAGCGGCCAGCAGGAGCCCTGAGAGGTGGCTGGGACAGAGCCACCGAGGGTGGCTGACCCCAGGCACATTGATGGGGGACAGCAGGGTCTCTTGTGCACTCGTGGGGACGCTGCAGTGACGGGGACAGGCCTCGCTGGCTGGCAGCTAGGTGGCAGCCGATGGCCGGGAAAGGCTCCCTGTCCACACTGGTGCCGAGAGCTGCTGGTGGGCCGTGGCCTGGCCACCAGGGATGGGCTGGCTGCCCCAGGCTGCCTGCTGCCGCCATGTCCTGGGCTATGTCCTGTGGCCGTGTCCCTGGGGACTATGTCCCATGGCTGTGGCCGGAGAGGACAATCTCATCCTTCCAGCCTGGCAGCCCATGGTCCTGGCAGGGCAGAGCAGGGGACGGCGCTGAGATCGGGAAGCCAGCATTGGTGGCCGGCTTCCCAGCAGAGGCTGCAGCGGGGACAGGAGCGGGGCTGGATGCAGGATGCTCCCGGGGGCCAGCACCCATACTGGCACGCCAGGACGCCTGGGTCCTGCCACCAGACCTTGTGCAGGGGGGCTGCAGCCCTCGGGAACCAGAAGCAGGAATTAAATCACAGCAACTCACTCCCCATCAAAGCTCCTCATCCGTGAGGCTAGCTTGGGGTCTCACGCTCTAATGGACGTAAAACCACCCAGCAGGGTCCCTAGGTACCTCGAGCCGAATTTCAGCACGAGAGCACCCTGTCCTGAAGCCAAAGGGACATGCGGCCTGGGGAACCTGCAGCCCTCGCTCTCGCCGCCACCGCACCAGCATGGAGGGAGGGCTGCTTGGTGCAGGGAGGCAAGGCGGGCGCCGGATCTTCGGGGCACTGAGGAAGTCTCCGCTAATCTCCCCTGATACTTATTTTCTCCTGGCTCCTACGCAGCCAGGATCAAAGCATTGACGCCTTTTGCAAAAAGCTGTCACTCCCAGCGGCTGTGGGGAGGCAGATCTGGGCTCTCCCCCCACCCCCAGCCTCCTCTTAATGAGACAAATGAAGAGGAGAAAGCTGGAAGTTTTAATTATAAGCTTCCAGCCTCCAAGAATACAAAGGCGAGCACCCACTGCTGCAAGGCAGCTCTCCGCGCCAGAGCTGGGCAAGCGAAGTAGGTCAGGAGGAGCCGGTCACCCCCAAGCCCCAGGGGAGTAGCTTGCAAGCAGCTCCACCGCACACCCGGGGCCAGCTTGCGGCAGGAGCGCAGGGGCCAGGGCACGGGGGAGTGCGCTGAGCGCCCCAGCCCGGCTCAGACCTTGCATCCCTCTTCCCTGCACCCGTTCGGCAGTTTGGCCGGCTCCGAGGCTTTGTGGGAGGAAGTCGCCTTCAACGCGGGTCACAGGGACCCAGATGCATCGTGGCACCCAGGGACCAAGCTCTGGCTAGAAAAATAGGATCCAGCGTCATTTCGTCCTCTGCCAGGGCTGGAAGGAGAGGAAAGCAGCTAACAGTGGGCTGCCCCGTTCACAGGCCACTGGAGCAGCCCAAGGCAGGTCCTTGATGGCTTCAGGCCCCAGTGCGGTACCCAATGTAGCACAGAAGGGCAGGGAATCACCACGGTGCAGAGGGGAGAGCCGCAGTGCCCAGGCAGAGATGCTGGGGTTGGCAGCTGGCCAGAGCTAGAGATAAGGGAGCCCCTAGGGCAAGAGTAGGGATGGGTAGACAGGAATGGCAGGAGGGGGTTTTTGCAGGGGGAAAGTGGTGCAGAACAGCTCTCCGCAGCCATCAAGCATAGTGGCAAGCGGCCTATGTCTCCCCTCACCCACTCCACAGGACATGGAGCAAACCACCTGTCCCTTCCAAGGCACAACAGAGGGGCAAAAGCCACTTAAGGGAGCCACCAACGTGAAGATGGGAAGCCACGATGGGCTGGGCAGGGCCGAGATCCCCCCTGCGGCAGCTCTCAGGGGAGCAAAGGCCTGTCCAGGGCCCGCTTAGGTGGGAGCTGATACCCAACCATTGCTTCCTGCGTGAGGCGGAGGCAAGGAGGCCAGAAGCAACATCCACACGTCTCCCCGCACCCCTCTGGTTTTAAACTAAAAGATTTATTAAAAGCATGTTATTTCTTAGCATCACCCATCTGTTAGCACTCGACACCCCGGCGCAGATTACAGAGGGGCTGAGAGGGAACAGCAATAATCCATCTGCTACAAAAACATACAGAGCTGAGCAGAGGGAAGGTACGTGTAATCCAGGACAACGCCAGGACCCCAGGGATGGGAACTGGGAGGTGTTTGGCCAGTTTTAGGGGGGATCAGGTTGGACATGGGGCAGCAGAAGGCTGGGAACAAGCTCAGGGTTGAAGGCTCTGCACTCCTTCCCTTGTATGAAGCAGAGGAAAAGGGGAAGATCAGTCCCCTCACCTCAAGGAAGGAGCTGGAGGGATGTGATGGGGGTGGTCTCAGAGAAGGGCAAATTTTGGCACCTGAGTTTGGGCCCCTGGGAGGGCCAGGCCACAGGGAGGGGTCCTGGACTTTGCAGGTAATCAGCATAAGAACTTCATGGCCTGGGGTTTGGGAGCAGCAGAGGCACTGCTGAGCACTGCTAGCTCTTTCACACTCCTCTTGCTGCCTTTCTGGCCAAGACTGCCCGAACAATGTTCTGAGGATTGAAACAGAGAGGAAGATGAGAGCCAGGTAAATTAAGCAGACCCAGGCCCCCTCCCAGAGGGGATCTAGGCGCTGGCCGCTCCATTCCCCTTTATAGCCTGCTCCAAGCACCCACCACCCTTCCCAAAGGCTGCATCCACAGTCCTGGCACCAGGAAGCAGCAAATCCCAAACAGCATTTTCCACCAGTGCCAAAGGTACAGACTCCAGGTATTTTCCACCCAGCAGCCTGACCTGCACAAGGGATTTGGCTGGCAGAGAGCAGCACCAGTTCACTGCCTGGTCCAAGGCAGGGATCTCTCCCATAGCCCATCATTTCGCAGGGAGCCTGGTTCCCTATGTGCCTGGCTGGGTGCAGAGGAGAGAAGGGCTTACCTGCGATGCTCGGGGGCTGCGCAGATCTCCGGCTGCTGCCTGGGAGTCGGGCAATGCGACTCTGGAGCCCTCCCAGCGAGCAGGAAGCGGCGCTGTTAAAGAGAAGCATGACACTTGGGAATGGCCATTTCAGGGGCTGTTAAATCCTGAGGCTCAGGGCAGATGCAGCTGCCTCCAGTCTTTCCCTAGCAGCTGAGGTGGAGCCAATGCGGGCAAGGATGGAGACCCCGAGCCCTGGGATCCAGAGAAGAGCATTGGAGCGAGCCACCAGCCCTCACCCCCACGCAGAGCACTCTGGGACATGGAGTGCTGGGGACCTTTGCTATCTCACCTCACTGATCGCCTCCGCTTCTGGGCAGGCACTTTGGAAACAGAGGAGGGCTTGGGGATGGAGGAACCCTTCATGGTGAACACCGGGATGGAGGCTCTGCAGCCAAGGAAAAGAAGGTTAGCTCTGGGGCGCTGCAAAATGCCAAGGTCAGATCCTGACCCCTGCACTCACAAGGCTGGGACTGGGCCAGCAACTGGGCCAGCATCATACGCATGCAGGGAATCGAAGTCACAGGCAACCACACGACCTGCCCAGCTTTGCAGGGCAAATGAGTCAAGCATGGATAAGGCCTCAACAGTTCTGCACAGAGGCGGCAGGTGCCTGGCTACCACTGCTTTCCAAGGCAGTTGTGGTCTGGCCATTCCTCTCTACCTGCATTTCCCTAGTTATCTTTTACAGGAAACATTTCCCTTAAGATCTCCCATGTCACCAAGGGCATCACAATCTTCTTTTCCAGAGGGCCACACAATTCACCCAGCTCTGTAAAAGCCGGAGCATCTCTGAAGTGCTGACAATAAAGATAACACTGCACAACACCAATCCCCACTGTAATTTCTTGGCTCCCTCAGGGAAGGGGCAATGCCCCACCTGGTTCAAGACATGCATTTAGGGTTCAAAAAGCCTTATGAAGGATACTCCTCCAGAGTCCAAACAGTAACGGAAAAAGAGGAACTGATTTTTCAGAACACTTTCTATATCTTTGCAAGCAATTTGTGCATGAGCTTGGCCCTCTGCCTACCCAACAGGCTGAGTTACTTCTGACATCTCCCCTCCTAGTCCAGCTGCTGAGATCCACAAAGACAGTCCACAGGTGTGATTCAACCAGAAACAGAGCAAGCAGGAGAAATCCCCTAACATGCAGTCCTGCATGTTCGCAGGGTAACCCATCTGGGAGCTGTCCAGACCCCGGGGGCGGCAGCACTGACCTGGGACCGAAGGGGCCGTCCTGCTTGTTTAAGAGGCACTGGACGTTCTCCCAGCCGGGGAATTGGGGCAGGCTGAAGGTCACTGGCTTGGCCATGTCGGGCGAACTGCTGTCCTCAGAGAGGTCAAAAGTCATGTTCAGGTCGCGGAGAGTCAGGGCAGCTGGGGTGCAGCAGTTTTGGGCGGCTGACGTTGCCAGGGGCGCACGCCTTTTGGTGACCGTCGATGGGCAGATTTTGGGGGTGCAAGATGGTGGTAGCTGGGAGGACTTGGTCTCTTTGGGAGAGTGGGTGCCCTGGCTCTGCATCACCCCTGGAGTCTCTGCTTCTCTCCCAGAGCCCTTCCTCAGGTCCGGCGGGGAAGATTTCCGCTGGCGTTTTGCCTGCGTTTTGAGGCTGTGGGGAGTTCCTCATCCAGAAGTGCTTCTCATCTCTGACCTCTTCCTCTTCCTAGCTAGGCTGGGAGCTTTCAGCACAGGACTGGCGAGCGGAGCAAGTTGCTGCAAGCGTCGCAGAGTGGCTCTTGTCATAGGGGCACCGTGCTCAGCAGCAGGCATGCTGACAGATGCCTTGGCTAGAGGAGCAGAGAAGGAAAATAGTCACTTCCCTGCCCATAGCCGTACCCAGGCACTGCTCTGGTCCAGGGGCATCCCCCTCTGCCCATCATTAGAGCTGAGCAAAGGCACCTGCTCAGCCCTAGGTATGAGCCCTACAGCAGCGGTTTTCCATCAAACCACACTCACATTAAACCCAGAGCGAGAGAGTCAGGACAAATCCTGACATCTCCTTAAACCTAAAGGCACCAGACCAGTCCTAAAGCAAGTGCCCAGCATGCCCCTGGAAAACAGGGCATGCAGGATCCACAACTTCAGTACTGGGTTTGTGCCTTGGCACTGGGGATGCAGAGGAAGAGCTTCAGATGCCAGGTGGGAGACCGTGGCTGGGCTGACGTGGGCAAACGTACCAAGAAGGAGTAAACCAGGCCAGAAAAGTAAGAGTCAAAACTGCTGCCTTAGTCTCCCGGACCGCAAATACTGCTCACGTTTAAGCTGACTTGCATACCCACACCGAATTCCCCCGAGACAAGGGCTGCACACTGCTCCTTTGGTGCTCTAGGCTGCTAGAGATGCTCATTAGCCTGAAAGGCTCCAAAAAATGGGGCGAGGAGCCACTCTCAGCATGCACTGCTGGGGACTACAGCAGGAGGAAACTCAACTCTCAGTCCTCTGCCCACAGACACCACCATCTCTTCTGAAGCACCCCTCCAGCATACCCTTTACCCACCGAGGCACAGCAGAGGAGACCATAATGACTGTCCCAAGTCCTCACCGTGACAGTCCTGCTGCATCCCTCGGGCTGGAGCAGCCCTGCTGGTCTGTGTGGGTCTGTTCAGCAGCCTGACTTGCTCCAGGCTCGCACCACTCTCCTGTTGGACCTTGTGCTCCATTTCCTCAAATTCGGAGACCATGTCAGGAGTTAACAGGTTGGCAGACTTCAGGAGGGAGTACTGCCTTCGGGCAATGCTCAGAACAGCTGCTACAAGTCTGGGACAGAGAGGGACACAATGCCAGATGAGGGGAGGTGACCTCCCTCTGATCTGGCACAAGGCAATCTGTCTGCATCCAGACTCAAAAACTGGTTAGCCAGTGAGCTTGGGCCAGTGTCACCAGTAGCAGAGGTTTAGAACCACCAGCATCACCAGCAGGTACCTGCTTAGTTGGGACAGAGACTGTCAGTGCAAAGTTTAGGGGGAAGAGAGGCAAACTGAAGCTGTGAGATACCTGCAAATCTCCTAGCAGAGAGCCAGAGCTGCGAGTTGTGTGTTCACCTCTTGGTTACAAGGGACCAAACTGCATCCATAGGCTTTTTGCCAGGCTTCAGGCACTCATTAGCTTGGCTAGAGCCAGATAGAGATCCAGGCCCATGTCAAGGCCAGCTTCCTTCAAGACACCTTTCTAAAGAGTTTCATTCTGCCAGGATGCTTGGGCAGAGATATCAGCAGATAGTGCCATGGGAGCCCTGCCAGGGCAGGACCTGGGGGAGCCAGGGCAGGAGGAGAGTCTCTGCAGAGATAATTTCAAGACTAATGGTTTGCACTTAAGGCTCCCACATTTGCTGGGCCTGGAAATCTCCTTCTGCCCATGGAAGCGTCATTTCCAGGACAGAGAGCAGGCTTGTTTGACCACTCATTGCACTGTGTATTCGCTTCCTGAGCTAATGTCTTCTTGTTCCCAGGCATGAGCGAAAGAGGACTTTTCCCCGGTCCCCAGGGACTATCTGTCCCTCTCTGCTTCACAGCTGGGGAAGGTTATCCCATGGATTAAACCCCCAGGAGCCAAATTTGCTCTCTTTACAGGGCAGGCAGTTGTCTACAAGGAAAGACCTATTCCCAAGCCCATGCAGACTGTCCCTCAGATGCCTATGTGCAACAGGAGCGAGCACAACCCATCCTCCCTGGGAAACAATATTCATAGGCAAACAAGAGGAAGGGGCACGTGGGGATAGCATAAGGATACTCACGTCTCTGTTTGGCTGCTGAACAACCCCTGTAGCGGAAGGCTTGGTTTCTTTGTTTCCAGCTGGAGATCTGTGTGATGGGATGCTCTGGGACTGCTAGGAGGCATTTCCTCTCGAGCCTGGAGTGATCATCCAGAAGCGCTTAGCCATCTAGCCCAGGATTAGTTCATATCTAAGCTGAGTCTACTCCCCCAAACACCCTGTTATCAGGAAAGTCAACGGGTTTTGCTAACAATACACAGTCTGGCACATGCTGAGCCAGGTGCCCTGCAGGCCTGCTGAACTCCTGCCCTCTCTCAGCAGGCTGAGCTGTGCCACAAAGTTATTCAAGCCCCCCGACCAGCCTGGCTCGCCATGGCCTTGCTGCCCACTTCTTTTCTCACCTCTTCCTCCGATTCCACCTTCTGTGGCTGAACAGGCCATTCAGCTTCCGACTCCGGCTGCGCTGCGACTGCCTCGTGGTCACCCTCACAGGAAACTTGGGGGTCTGAGCATGTCTTTGGGATAGCTTCCTCCAACCTACAGAAACCAGAAACAACCCTGGGGAAGAGAAATCTCCAGAAGGGAAGTCACTGAGCCAGAGAAGATCCGCTGGGAAAGCTGTCATGTTTGTCTAAGAAGTTTGGGGATGAATGAGACAAAACAAGATTCGGTCTTTGCAGCCCAACTTCCCTCGATGCTTGCACATCGCAGCCTGTCTGGCTTCGTTAGGTCTGCACATAAACAAGAAGATCACGCACCCCAGCAGAGAAGCTCATCCGCTTTCAGACTGATGCCTGCGCTCCCACCAGCGCTAAAACCTTGCAGACACCTTGGCACGAGGAGGTGGCAGTCAGTTCTGTGCCCCCTCCCTGCAAGCCCCACAGCCTCACCTGGGCAGTCCCGCCGGGCTCAAGCTGGGGGAAGCCAGTGGTGCCGGTGCCTGCTTTTCTGCATCCTGAGCCCTGCCCTCGTAGGTGCGCAGTTTTGCCCGCAGATCTGCCACCTATGAGGAAAGTTCATTCCTTTCACAGATGGTTTTGCAATCTGGGGGAGATCAGAGCTCCCTGCTGCCGCAGGGAGGTTAACGCAGCCCTCCTGGCAGACAGCACCTTCACGCAGCTCACAGAAGATCAGGGAACTCAGATGTCTGTGTCCTGTCTCCCCAAGCCCTCCCTCCTCACCAGCATCTCACCTCCGCTTTCAGCTGCTCGCAGATCACGGCATATTTACTGATGTGGCAGTCAAGGCTGAGCACATTGCTCTTCAGCTGCAGAGACAGGGGTGAGCGAGAGGTTAAAGAAGCACAGACACAGCATGTACCCCCTCTCCCAGCTCTGGAGAAAGGCAGCTACTCAACCTCCTCTGGGCTCAAGGATCCTCAGGGAGCCCCGAGGTGGCTGGAGCAGACATGATCTGTGCTCAGGGATCTGCTGTGCCACTCATGAGCCTTTCTAGGCTCTGGGCTGAAGGGCTTTAGCAGAAGACCAGGTGCTCAGCATCCATAGCTTCACGAGCTGGATTCTGCCCGGAGCAGCATCCTCAGGGCAGGATAATTGAAGATGGAGCAGAGAAGCACCCATCAAGCTACCCCATACACCATGGCAGGTTGCAAAACTCAGCTCCTTCCCACCCATCCATAGCTGCTCTCAAAAAACACAGTGGCTCTCCACCACTATGTGAGGTCCTCACCGACAGCTTGATCTCCTTGGCCCGGTTGGCGTACTTGAGTGTGTTGTAGGTGTCCTCGTAGGCCAGCATGGAGGGGCTCACGGCAGCGATCATGATGGTGCGGCAGTTGCCACCAATGGAGTCTTTCAGCAACCGTGTGAGCTTGCTGTCCCTATATGGGATGTGGGTTTTCTTGCTCTGTACCGAGAGATCAAGGGTCTGCTCAGCTTTTGGCTCACAGATGCTCAGCCCTGAGTCCTGTGCTGCAAGGAGACAGTTATGCACGCCCCATGCCACCTGCCAATCCCATCTCTGCCACTGTTCCCAGCCCAGGTTGCCATCCCACTGTACCAGAGGGATCGCCAGGTCTGGCGCACAAAGGCCCCCCTCACATTCACCTACCCTGGACAGCCAGAGCTCAGCAGTGTCACATGAGGAGCAGCGTTACCTTTGCATCAGCCAGTGCGTTGATGACATTGATGAGGGCTAGCAGCGAACGGTTGATGTTGGCACCCTCCCGGAGCCGCTCTCCTTTGGTTTTGGTGACTGAAGCTCTCTCTGAGCCTGCCAGGTCAATCAAACTCATCTTGGCCACTTGCAGGTCCTGAGCAAGGCCGACAACACGGTCCTGCTGCTTCACGTAGATCTGCGAAGACAGAGATCTGCGAGGCTGCTGCTGAAAAAGGGGCAATGTTGCTGGTTGGAGGTTGCATTGCCAGCAGGATGAGGTGGTGATGTTTATAAAAGGATAGTGAAGTGGATCACAGGCACCAGGATGTTGGGCAGGGGGAAAACAGTGTTCTGGTGCACTGAAAAGACAAGCCAAAACTGTGATGACATGAGTGGCAAAGCCATGGAAGTGACCTCGCATGAAGTTACAGGGCTATGGAAAACAATCAGCATCTCCTATGCTTTGTCAGCGATCAGCACACAGCTAGCTGGGTCCCTGAAGGGCTATATGCTAGGCGAGATCCCTGCTGGGACCTGGAAAGCACTCATGCACTGTGTCAGCCTCAAGCTCTGAGTCCAACTGTGGGTCTTGCCTCAAGAAGGGTCCTGAAAGATGATAATCCAGGTGCGCACCTGCAAACTTGGACTCTGACAGGGGCTGCAAGCCCCCCGGAGCCAGCCAGCATAGACTAGAGATGTCCCCAAGGGGGCTGTGGCCAAGGCTTCTCAGTGCTGAGGCTGCTTCACAGTGAGCTCAGGTGAGGCGCGACACCGCTGCCGAGGCTCACTCTGCTTCACAACTTTGCCTTCCGCATCCCTAAAGATATTCTGGGAGAAGCAAATACTTCTCCCAGCACCATAAAAGTCCTCAATGGCTTGCTCGCCCCGGGAGCTCCCTGAACAGAACATACTGCCATCTCCCATGGGCTGAGACGTTCACGCTGGAGAGGCTGGTCCTGCTTCTTCACGCAGAGCCAGGTTCCACACCAGGCTGTGATTTGCCTGCCGGGAGGCAGAACCAGTGGCAGGAAGGGCAGATTTACAGCATGGCTAATGGATTCACGACAGGCAGGAATCCAGAGCCCACCGCTGTGCCCAGCTGGGAACCCAGCTGGGAAGCCGTCCAGACACCTGTACTTTCCCTGCAAGTAGCAATGGGCAAGGCACCCGGTTCACACTGAAATTACAGTCAGAGGCCCCAGTGTCCTCAAGCAGCCGTGACGGCCCTGCTAATTCAGGGAATGGCTTGGCTGGAATTGAAATCAACTGGGAGGTTTCTGTAGGAGAGCACCAGTGATCAGGGGCCAATCTTACAGAGCTAGGAATGTAATTCTTGGCCCAGTGCCGAGGGAGACAGTGGAGCAGAGGCACTGCCCTCAGGCACTTAGCAGGAGGCACAAGAAGGAGCCTCTGATACCTGGCTTAGGGCAAAGGGGACCAGTTAATACATTGAGTTCCCACATGCTAAGCCTGCAAGAGTCAAAAGCATAATGTGAAATTTCAGTCCTTGGGAGGTTTGACACCAAGTGGGACCCAATGCAGAATATGGGACTGTAGGCCAAGGCCTTGTCTCGGAGATGTGGCCACCGGCAAGACCGGTATGTGCTGTCTGGGTACAGAGCTGGCTAGTGGCCTGTCCAGTCCTGTACCTCTCTTTTAGGAGCCACAACCACTCTGATTTTCCCTGTGGCACACCAGGAGCAGCAATAGGAAGCCCTGTGATGCTGGGCCCTGCACAGGCTTGCTTCCTAGCCCCACCTTCAGCACAAAGCCTGAGCAATCCCACGGCCATCACTTCTCACCTGGAAGACTGCGTGCGAGCGGGAGGAGGTAGCATTGGCATCGGTGGGGTGCTGTGTCCGGTTTTTGTTGCCGTTGGCCAACATCTCCAGGAGCTGCTCTGCCGACTTGGGCTGGGAGAGAACACATAGAGGCAGGGATCAGTGGGCCTGGTACCCGTTACGTGGGCACCAAATGACTACAGCAACTCAGACAGCCTGCAGCTCAGGGTCACATTTGCTGCTAGCCCAGGGCTGCGCAGACGGCACCTCCATGCTTTTCACACACACACGGCCCGAGGCCACACGTTTGCTTCTGGAGCTGGTTTAGGTGCAGTGTTGCCCAGACCTTGTGCCCATCTTTCACACCTACCTGGTGGAAGGAGAGACCTTGGACCACGACACCTTTCTCTGGATCTTCCCGGATTGCCAAAGGGCCCTTGGGCTCCAGGAGGTCATGAATTTGCTCGTTGTACACCTACAGCAGGCAACTCAGAGTAAGGCCAAGGTTGCTTGCCCAGCAGCAAGGTGCAGCGAGCAGAGCAAGAAGCTTTTTACACCAACGTCACACACGCACCCGATGAGGTGCGCCCCCCTGCCCCCTACCCCAGAAATGGCTTGAGGACAGTTTCCCAGGCATTACACCAGGTAGAGCTGATGGTGCTCTAAACGCAGAGGACAGCTCTCAAGGGCTTTACTTGCAAGTCACTGTGCCACCGCTCCTCTAAAGCCCTTTTGGCCAGAAAGGGCAGAGAGCTATGCAGCCTGCAGACACTTCGTCATCTCAGCAAGGAAGAGAAACTTCCTGGGCTCCAGATGGGAGAGAGGCAGGAAGAAACCAGCAGCATGAGTTCAGCTAAACAGTCAGACAAGCCGGGCTGCAGTCGGGCTCCAACCTAGTCAGTGCCACCCTGGGGTGCCAGCCACAGCTCAGAGCGCGGGGGGTATCCCAAGCAGCTGGGATACTCCATGTGACATTACAGGACCTGTGTCAGCCTTCCTAGGGACGGTGACTCAGAGGCAGGAGGGAACAGCTTGGATGCAGCCTACCTCCTGGTAGGAGATGAGCACCTCACAGCTCTTCTCATCCTTTCTGGCCTCAATCCTCTTGTACAGCTCCACCATGGTGAGGTACATGATGCCCGGGCTCTTCTCAGAGCCCAGCATGGTGTAGGTTTTCCCTGCTCCCGTCGCGCCGTAGGCAAACACTACAAAGGGAAAGGGTGGCTATTTGAGACTATCGTTAACGGGAGCAACGCAATGTCATCTCATTGCCACACATCCACCGGAGAGCTTCCTCCAGCAACCCCTGTGGCAGGGCCAGGGTCACTCCAAGCCTTCGTGGGGGAAGACAGGAGATCAGGCAGAGACTAGGCAAATTGGTTCAGTAGTTAATTGCCCTCAGTGCTAAAATCTGCGCTGTCCTCCAGTGTGATTTCGTCTAACTTTGACTTTCAGCCACAGCGTCTCTAATTTAGCAGGTAAAGGCAGAGTGAGTCCCCAAACCATCACCCATTTAGACACTTGAAGGCCACTCTCAACTCACCCTTCAACCTTCCCATTAACAAGCTGAGCAGACCTGGCTCCTCCTGTCTATCACTAGAAGGTGTTTTTTTTTTTTCCTCCCAGACTTTGTAACTCATCTAATTTTTTTCCCAGTCTTTCAACACCCGCTTTGAAGCATTAACATCAGAGCAGGACACACTAATCTAGAGACTCTCAGCCCTTCTCCCCATTAGCAACACTTTGTGCTTTGAGAGTATCTCATTTGCAGATCCTGGAGTTATTTTATGCAGATAGAGACACAAGACATGCCTGCCAGGTGGGCACAGTGACAGAGCCAGCCTTCAGCGGCTTGCAGAGCATGCCGGAGAGCCAGGAATAGCATCCTCCAGTCCCAGTGCCCAGCCCGGCGCATGATTAGACAGGAGAGCGGTCGCTTCCCGCTCGGTGCCTGTCTTGCAGAAGTGACATGCTAGTTACGTTATTCTTCTCCTGACAACCTGCAAACGGCGCAAGGATCTGCAGCGTCAGGCGTGGTGAGGCGCTTTCAAGCCTGGCCGTACAGCTCCGTCAGCCTGGGAGATGTGCACGAGGGGCAGAGCAGCCCCCCAGGCATCCTGACACGTGTTCATCTCCTGCAGCAAAACTCAAGTGTCCTCCCTAAGCAGCCACTGGGGGCTCTGCCTGACACAAGCATTTAGGCTGGGAAACAATGGCAAAACCAAAATGCCCTTTGCACTGTGAATTCTCTCGATTCCTTTCTCTTTCCCACCCCAGGAGAGCGGAGAGCAGGTGATCACCTTCCCTTGGATGGCCACACGTGCCTGGAAAGCACCTGCTCAGTCTCACTTTCTACACCAATGTCCAATTTCTACAGCCATCCTATAAATCACACCTCCTAAAGCGCTAAGCATCTTTGCGGCCCTCCTTCATCCTTCGCCTCAATCACTCGGTAAGTGTTGAGCCCAAAGTGGACTCGGCATCCCAGTTGGGGCCTTGCTGCCTCTGAGAGGGCAGAATAATCCTTTCGTCACACAATGCTCCTATTAACCCACGCTGAGCAGCATTTGCCAGGTCTGCAGCTTGGCTGACGCTGGCCATGAGCAGCATCCCCCCAGTGGCTTGCCTGCTCCACAGACCCTCTCCCACAGCAGCGCCTTGCATTTAGCTTTGCCCCATCTGCTTGCTGAGTTCAGATTGCATCTCAGTGTCGGGAACATCCCCACGCTGAGCCGGCGTGCAATTGCCCCAGCTTGAAGTAACGTGGAAGTTTAAGGGTATTTGTTACTGCATTGCTGTTGCATGACCCCTGCTCTCCAACTGATTGGGAGTTTCCACTACATTGCCAAAGAAATCAAAGCATAAGAGAAGAGAAGCTACGAGCTCTAGGAGGGATGTCCCCGAGCTCCTCAGATCAGACAGAGGCAGCGCAACAGCAGCGCAGATCCACAGCTCTGCTGAGTCCATCCAGCCCAGGATCTGAACCCAGTGGGATAGAGGCAAAGGCACTCTCGCTAGTTCTCCGGGAAGCTAGGAGCCTTACCGGAACAGTTGTAGCCATTGAGGACACCATCCAACACCTCCCGGGTGGTGTGCTGGAACACCTCCTCCTGCGTGGCCCCCTCCCCAAAAACCCGGTCGAAGACGAACTTCAGATCCTTGCCCTTGTGCTTGGGTCCACGGCCAGCCGGCAGGCCGCCTGGGAGGCTGCCGGGTTCCTCGGGGTCGAAGACGAGGATGTGCTGGTCGACAACCTGCAGCACAGCGTGTGCGGCCCCCTCCCGCTCGTGGGGGCTGGGGGGCCGCACGCGCACCACGACAGCGACGGTGCCCTCCTCGGGTGGCGGGCCCAGCGCCATGGGGCCGCAGGCGGTGGGGCCCAGTGCTGGCTGGGAGATGTGGTTCCGCTCAGCTCAGCCCTGAATGCCCCTCTGAGGGTGGGAATGATTCAGCTGGGGGAAGGAGGGGGAGAGTGGGAGAACGCAGCTGTGGGGAGCCCTGCGCCCCTGGCCAGGGGCTCTGCTCCCATTCCCCCGTGACCAGCTACATCCCTCCCCTGGGGGTCCTACTCACCCCCCAGCCCTGCCTCCCACCCCCTATTGTCCTCCTAGCCCCCTATTGCTCCTCTCAGCAATACCCCCAATAGCCTTTATTGTGCCCCTAGCCCCCTATAGCCTGCCCCCGGCTCACATTGCCCATACAAGGCCCCTATGCACCCCCCCGGGTATCCTCTGCATCCCCTACTGCCCCTCTGAGCCCCCAGTATTCTCTCCGGGTTTTATTGTCCCTTCAGTCCCCTATAGCCTGCCCCCGGCCCATATTATCCCCCCCCCCGCGAGGCTTCTATGGCCCCCTGGGTCCTCTATCTCCCCTCCAGTGCCCTCCCCGGGCTCTATTGTCCCGCCCGTGCCCGGCAGCCCGCCTCCGGCCTATCTTGCCCCCCGGGGACCCCAGGGCTCCCCCTGTCCCCCATAGGTCCTCCATACCCTCCCCCCCGGGGCCCCATCCCCCCCCCCCCCCGGCCCCGGCCCCACCGCACCCGGCCGCTTCCGCTTCACTACGTTCAAACCTCCCGGCAACCCCCTCCGGCCCTTCTCATTGGCCGCGCGGTTCCCCTGTTCTCATTGGCTCCCCCGCATCACGTGCCCCTTCGCCTCCACGGGAGTTGTAGTTCCTGCCCCTTGCGGGGCGCCCCAGCCCCCGCCCCCCCGCCCCTCCCCCTGCCCGTCCCAGCGCCAGTCCCCGTCCCCAGTCCCCGTCCCCAGTCCCGTCCCCTCCCCGTCCCCATTCCCCTCCCCATTCCCGTCCCCGTCCCCTCCCGGTCCCCGTCCCCATCCCAGTCCCCGTCCCAGCCCCTGTCCCAGCCCCAGCCCCCCCTCCCCGTCCCCTCGGGGCCGCGGCGACCCGGCCCCGGGCTCCCCGGCCCCCAGGGCGGCACGGCCGCGGGTGTCGGGCGAGGTCGGAGCGGTGGCGCTGGCTGGCGGCGAGCCAGGCCTTAATTACCGCTTTCTCATCACATTTTCCAGCTGACATCCCCATCACCGCTGCTCCCGAGCCCTGGCGCCGCCGGACGAGCCCCGCTTCCCGGCGGCCTCCCTCTTCCCCGCTAATTAGCCCACTCTCCCCGGCTCCCCTCGGCACTGGGCAAGAGGCACCCACCGTGGCGGGGGGGGAACACTGCCCAGGAAAGGGCTAAATACAACCGGGGGGGGGACGACTGACCCCCCTCGTCGCCTGCTCTCGCAGGGACCTCGGGTGCTCTGTGCCCCCGAGCCACACTGGGCCTGTGGCCTGACTGCCGTGTCCCGGCCGGCCTGCACCCGCTGGCCTCCACCGCCTCTGCGGGCCCCCCCAGCCTCCACCGCCTCTGCGGGCCCCCCGGCCTCCACCGCCTCCGCGGGCCCCCCCCGGCCTCCACCGCCTCCGCGGGCCCCCCCAGCCTCCACCGCCTCTGCGGGCCCCCCGGCCTCCACTGCCTCCGCGGGCCCCCCCGGCCTCCACCGCCTCTGCGGGCCCCCCGGCCTCCACCGCCTCCGCGGGCCCCCCCCGGCCTCCACCGCCTCCACGGGCCCCCCCGGCCTCCACCGCCTCCGCGGGCCCCCCAGCCTCCACCGCCTCCGCGGGCCCCCCCCGGCCTCCACCGCCTCCGCGGGCCCCCCCCGGTCTCCACCGCCTCCGCGGGCCCCCCCCGGCCTCCACTGCCTCTGCGGCCCCCCCCGGCCTCCACTGCCTCTGCGGGCCCCCCCAGCCTCCACTGCCTCTGCGGGCCCCCCAGCCTCCACCGCCTCTGCGGGCCCCCCCCCGGCCTCCACCGCCTCTGCGGGCCCCCCCCAGCCTCCACCACCTCTGTGGGCCCCACCAGCCTCCACTGCCTCCGTGGACCCCCCCCCAGCCTCCACTGCCTCTGTGGGCCCCACCAGCCTTGCTGCCTCTGTGGGCCCCCCCAGCCTCCACCGCCTCTGTGGGCCCCCGCCGGCCTCGCTGCCTCCGTGGGCTCCTGCTGGCTGCGACGCCTCCGCGGGCTCCCCCGGCCTCCCGCACCCGCTGGCCTTGCAGCCTCCGTGGGCCCCCCCCGGCCTCCGCTGCCTCCACGGCCCCCGCCGGCCCAGCAGCCGCTCCCGAGGTGCTGAACGGCCCTGGGCACCCGAATCAGGCAGGGGCAGAGGTGGCCAGCCATTTGGCCAGGTCGTTTGGGGTCGGGCTGGCAGCAGCGTGCCAAGCATCTGTGGCACTGCAGCCTCTTCCTCCCGGCCCCGCAGCCCCGGGCCGGAGCGGGGACAGGGGACGCGGGCGCTCGGGGACAGGCCGCAGGGCGCCACAGCGGCACCCCGCGGCCCGGGCGAGGGCCAGCCGGGCTCCTTCGCAGGGGCACCTCGCCCCGGGGGCACCTCGCCCCCGGGCCGTATCCGAGCGCCGCCTCGGCCCAACGCGGGGAGCGGAGAAAAAGACACCAGGCGGGCGAGGGGTCACAGCTCTGCTTTACCAGGGATTGGCCCGGCCAGGGGGCAGGAACGCGGCTCCCCCCAGCCCCCCCGCCCCCCGCAAGACAACCGGGCACTGGGCGAGGCAGGAGGGCAGCGGGGGCCGGGCCCCACGCACGTCCACCCATCCTGTACATATATACAGGCCGCAGACCCCCACCTCCGCTGCTGCCGCGGGCGGCCGTCGGCCCGGGCCCGGGCCCGGGGGGGTGTGGGGGGCACCGCGGGGCGGCCTGGGGCCAGGGGCTAAGCGGGGTTGGCAGCCATGGGATGGGGCGGTGGGAAGGGGCAGGGCGGGGTGTCCCCCCAACCCCTCCCGCCCGCCCCATCTGGCCCCCGGGGCTGGGTGCAGCGGGATGGGGGGCTGCGGCAGGGGGCCGCCAGGGGGCCAGCCTCAGTCCGAGTAGATGATGAAGCCCGAGAAGGTGCTGTACTTGTTGTTGTTGCCGCCGTGCGCCTTGCCGCCGTCCAGCTTGATGAAGACCTCGTCACCCGCGTCCAGGTGCAGGATGACGCTGTTGCTGGCGTAGTCGTAGTTCTGGTCGGCGTCCTGGGCGATGGCGCTGGCCCGCACCTGCGCGGGGGACACCCGCGTTACCCCCGCAGCCACCCCGTCTCCCTTCCTCCCTCCCGTGTCCCTGCCTCAGCCCTGCATCCTGGTTTCTCCATCTCGGTCCTGTGTCCTATGTCCCGGCCTCGAGCCCATGCCTGCTACAACACCCACGCTGGGATCACCAGCCCCAGGATGGGGCACTGGCAGAGGCACAGGGCAGGGATGGGCAGGGTGGAGGAATGGGCAAGGATGGGGGTTGGAGGAGGGATGGGGCAGGGAGGGGGGTCAGAGGAGGGATGGGGCAGGGATGGGGGTTGGAGGAGGGATGGGGCAGGGATGGGGGTTGGAGGAGGGATGGGGCAGGGATGGGGGTTGGAGGAGGGATGGGGACTGGAGAAGGAATAGGGGTAGAGTTGGGACAGGGATGGGGGTTGGAGGAGGGATGGGGCAGGGATGGGGCAAGGATAGGGGATGGAGGAGGGATGGGGCAGGGAAGGAGGCCGGAGAAGGGATGGGGCAGGGATGGGGGTTGGAGGAGGGATGGGGGCTGGAGAAGGAATAGGGGTAGAGTTGGGACAGGGATGGGGGTTGGAGGAGGGATGGGGCAGGGATGGGGCAAGGATAGGGGATGGAGGAGGGATGGGGCAGGGAAGGAGGCCGGAGAAGGGATGGGGCAGGGATGGGGGTTGGAGGAGGGATGGGGGCTGGAGAAGGAATAGGGGTAGAGTTGGGACAGGGATGGGGGTTGGAGGAGGGATGGGGCAGGGATGGGGGTTGGAGGAGGGATGGGGGCTGGAGAAGGAATAGGGGTAGAGTTGGGACAGGGATGGGGGTTGGAGGAGGGATGGGGGCTGGAGAAGGAATAGGGGTAGAGTTGGGACAGGGATGGGGGTTGGAGGAGGGATAGGGCAGCCGTAGGGGCAGAGCCACGAGCGGGGGTCGGCACCCCGAAGGCATGGTCCCCTTGCCCCAGCTCTCCCTCCCGTCGATGGCTCTGGGGCATTTTCCTTCTCCCTTCGTGAGGCCGGCCAGCCCACGCTGCCACCCCTGCGCCCCGGCACCTGCGTGGTTTCAGAGGAGAGACCAGCACAGGCCTCGGCAGCCTCCTCCCACACATCTTCGGGACATCCATGGGTGCCCTGGGATGTGCTGCCCAGCAGGACGCTCAGTGGGGTCCCAACCTACTTATGAGACACAGTGGGCTTGGGGGCCACCTGGCAGCGATGCCCAGGGTGCCGGTGGCATGCTGGTCCCCAGCCTGCTCCCTCCTGGGCGCCCTGACACGAGGGTGCTGGCTGCCTCGGACCCCCACCCACAGGTGAATGGGTCCCTAGGCAGCGCTGGCATGGGGAGCTCAGGGGTCCATCACCACGGCTCCTCTGAGCATCTCCCAGAGCCTCTCCCTGACCCAGCAGGCTCAGATGTGGGACCGCAGCTCCAGGCTTGGACACAGCACTGCAGCCTGGACATGGGACCATGGTTCAGACGTGGGACCATGGCTCTGGGCTTGGACGTGTGACCATGATTCAGATGTGAGACCATGGTTCCAGGCTCAAACATGGGTCCACGGTTCAGATGTGGGGCCGTGGCTCTGGTCTTGGATGCAGGACCGTGTCTTGGATGGGGGACCATGGCTCAGATGCGGGACCACAGCTCCAGGCTCAGATGTGGGACCACAGCTAGGATGTGGGACCGCAGCTCTGGGCTCAGAGGTGGGACCATGGCTCAGACATGGGACTACAACTCCAGGCTTGGACACAGGACCACCACTCCAGCCTCAGATGCAGGACTATGGTTCAGGGCCTGGACACAGACCAGCCAGCCGGCTTGCAAACAGCCTTACCCCCAAAATTAGACATGTCGCTCACCAGCGCCTCTTAAAGATATCAACCTGCCCTGGGGCGAGGGAGGTTGCTCTCTCTGCTAAATACTCATTCAGCGCTGGAGGGCAAGGGCAGGAGGTCCTGGCAGAGCCCACAGGGACGCACGTGTTCAATATATCCATAAATGCCTGGAAAAGGAGCGATGTCTCTGTAGCCTGCTGATGATACAGAATTATTTGGGTAATCAGATCTAACGTCACTCCAGAGACTTGCAGCAAGGTTTCACAGGCCTGGGTGACAGTGACAAGACGGCAGGTAAAAATCCCATGTGAAATGCAAAGCAACGCGCCGGGGAGAAGATGCTCCTAATTATAACTGACAAGCCTGGGCTCGAAATCGGCTCTCGCCGTTTGGGGAGACATCGCGGAGTGGCTGTGGAGGAGCCTTGCGGGATGCGGGTGGGCTGGGAGCCGCCCGCAAAGCTCCTCCGAGCCTCGGGAAACCTCTCCGCTAACGCCCCGGCCCCGCAGCCTTGCAACTGGGCGACAGCACGCCTCCGGGGACAGCGAGACAGCTGCCACCGGCACGGAGCTGACCTTCGGGAGCGCATCGATGCTTCGCGCATGGCCCTGCACAAACGCCATCAGAGAGACGTCGGGGTCGATGGCAGCAGCCCCCCCAGGGAGGCAAGCAAGCCAGGGCTGAGCCCCGCGCCGCGGCGACGGCAGCTACCTGCAGCATCCTGGCTGCGGAGACGCTTGGACTTGGTGCGTGCGGGGAAGAGCGGGAAAAGTGCCAAAACTGGGTGAGCCCGGGCCGAAAAGGTCATAATCGGAGCTACACAGGCTCGAGAGGAGAGAGCGGCTCCTCCATCTTCGCCGTTCCTGGAGGTGGGAACTGAACGAGCCCGGTTCCCACGGCCCCTCCCGGAGGCCCCCGCGCCCTCAGGCCCGGCGGCCCCCACCGCCCCGCTCCCCTCCCTCCCAGCCCTGGGCCCCAGAAGTGGCTGCGGAGAGCAGGGCGCGCGGGTGGCACCTGCGGCCGAGGCTGGCACAGGAAGCACCTTGCCGGGGACCGGCAGAGGCAGGACGCCGAGGCGGAAGACCATTATCTCTGTAGCTGCAGCCCCGTGAAACTCGCCTCCGTTTACAGGGAATTAAGGGTAATCAAGTCTCGGAGATGAATGGCAGCGCAGAGAAAACCCACTGTGGGTCTCTCGGAGGCGGATCAGGCCAGCGGGCCGGCCCTGCCGAGGTAACCGCTCCCCAGCACGGCACCACGAGCTGCCGCTGATCCTGGCCGACGGCAGCAAGCATCTGGGGTGACACTGGTAGCAGGTGGCAGTGAAACGGGGGCAGCACTTCACCGCATCACCTTGTCCCACGGGGACCAGCGTCCTCCCCCAGGCTGCCGGATCGAGATGCTCCTGGAGGGAGACTGCTGATGCAGAGGCCCACGGCTCTCCTGCTGAACCGTCCTTGGCCAGCCAAGCTCTTCTTGCAAGGCTGCATCCTTCAGCCTTCCAGGGCGAAGGGGCTGCACCCGATGCAGCGATGTCTTCCTGAGTCCCCAGGCAGCTTGCAGCTGTGAACTAGCCCACCGTTCAGAAGCTGTTCACCTCGAAACCTTCTGGCGGCCCAATGTGCAGTCTCGCAGGGATTGCTCTCACACATGCAGATGAACCCACTGTGCTGTCATCCACAGGCTGCCACCAACACTGTCACTACACTAATAGTCACCCTTGTTTCTACCCCTCCACCCGGCATCAGCTCTGGGAGCACTCAAGTCTGTGGGAAACGGCTCCGAGGAAGAAGCCCTAAGGGACACAGGCCGGGTTCACCGGGAGCAGGCAGTGCTCCCTGCGGCACTGAGAGCCAGCGGGTGTCCCCGGGGCTGGGGGCCCTGGCAGAAGCCACTGCATCGGTGCCCGGTCTGCCAAGGGTGTTTCTCAGCAGCCTTCGCCTGCATCCCGCGAGGGTCCCCATGCCGGCAGGCGTGAGCTCGGGAACAAATCCCTGCGGGCTGCTTGTCGCAGTGCCCTGATCTCCAGAGGATGCCAGCAGCCCCGGGGACAGCCACGTCCTAGCCGCCCCTCGCCTCCAAACCGTGCCGGGGGGTGCAGCTGTGCACACGCATGTGCGTGGCGGGCAGGAGCTGCGTCCCGGCTCCCAGCAGTGGTGGGGAAGGGGGCACGGAGCTGCCACGGCTCGGCGACTTCTCTCTCGGCGCTCTCCCCGGGCAGCACGCGGGGGGTGGAAGGAGCGTCTCCGCGGTGCCCTGGCCCCGTAGGAAGAGGAGGAGGGTGGGAAGAAGCAGGGAAGATAACCGCTGCGCAGGCCCCCGCTGGGCAGGGCCAGGGCTCTGCCATGCCTGAGCATCACCAGCAGGGAAACGGTCCCCCCCGGCACGGAGGTGCCCCGGGGACATCCTGGCCACGGCCCCCGAGCCGGGCTCTGAGCCGGTGCGGCGGGGAGGGCCGTTTGGCGCAGGGCAGCGAGCGGCAGCCGCCATCCCCTCCTCCCCGCTCCTCCGCCGGCGTGGGGCCGTTCGTCTGCCCTCGTTAAGGAGATGCCTTGTCACCGCGCACCCGCCAGACATGAGTGAGCCCTAACTGGTGAAGATAAATGGCAGAGCCAGAGCCGCCGCCTGCCCCTCAGCCACCCGGGGACTGCAGAGCTGCTCTGGGCCCCAGTTTACCCATGCGCGGCGATGGGAGAGTTCATGAGCCCCTGGCACAGCGCTGGGAAATGCTAAAACTGCCTTAAAAGCTGAAAACTAAGAGCTTTGCACCCTAGAGCACGGGCAGGGGGGCGAACACCCTGCGGCGGCCCGGCTCCTTCTCCCCGCGCCGCCACCGCGGGGCGTAGAAAGGCAGAGCCGGGAGCGGGAGCAAAGGCCGGCGGCGCTCCCCCTCGGGACTGAGGGAGCGCAGAGACAGGCCGCGGCGCCTCCCCCGGCCCAGCCCTGGCGGCCGCCCGGCCCCGGCCGCTCCGGCCGCCCGCCTGCTCTGCGCTTCTCGGGCCGGCGGGGCCGTGACAAAACCCTTTTTCAAGCCCGCTGATTTTTTTGATTTTGCCGGGAAAAGTCTTCCTCGGTTGCAATCGAGCACCGCGGCGAGAGGCGCCGGGTGCCGGCCACGGGCGCCAGGAGGCCGAGGCACCCACGTGCGTCCCCCCGTCGCGGGGCTGCTTCACCCGGAGGGAGAGAAATAAAAGCGAAATACTCCTTCCTGGGTGCGCGGATGCCCCGCTCCGGCCCCGGGTGCCAAATCGTGCCTGGCGACGGTCCCCCCGGGGACCCCGCGGGCCCCGCTCCCGCTGCGGCCCGGGGCCGGCAGCGGCTCCCCGCGGCGGCGCTCCACTGCCTGGGCCGCACCGAAGCGGATCCTGAATATGGCGCCTGAGGGTAGCGCCTGACGCGCTTTTATTTCTAGGCCACGCCGCTCCCAGCGTCTCCCTCGGCTCCTCGGGGCCAGCCCTGCGTGGTGCCACCGCGGCGGCCCCGGCCCGCGGCACAGCCAGCGGCTGGCGCTGCCGCAGCGGCGGCCTGGCCGGGGCCGGGGGCTGGTGGGCAGCGGGCACAGCGCGCCGCGGCTGGGGGCTCCAGGTGCGTGCAGCGGGGGCTGCTCGGGGGCCTCGGCGGGCGCAGCGCGCGCTGCCTCTGGGGTCCCGGCGTGCGCAGCGTGCGCAGCGCGTGGTGAGTGCTGGCTCTGCGGTCTCCAAGGTGCGCAGGGTCTGACAGGTTTGGGGTCTGTGGCGTGTGCAGTGCGTGCAGTGCTGGGGTGCCAGGGCTCCTGGGCACGTGCAGTCCGTGCGGCACCTGGACGGGTTTGGGACCCCCTGTGTGCGCAGTGCCTGGGTACGTGGGGGATCTCTGCGCGCAGCGTGCACCTGGGTGGAGGGGCTCTACGCGCAGCGCGTGCACTGCCTGGCTGGGCCCGGGCAGCGTGTGCGCGGGCAGTGCCCGGATGCCTTGAGGATGAGCAGTGTGTGTGTCTGTGCCATTTCTGGACAGTCCTGGACCATTGCTGGGCAGTGCGTGTGCAACGCTAGCGGAGCCAAGGTCGAGCGTGCAGCGCACGTGCGGTGTGCGAGCAGCCTGGGGATCCCGGGCACGGGGGCGGAGCGCACGTCTGGCCTCCGCAGCCCGCGCGCGGCACCAGGACGCAGCCGGGGTCGCCTGGACAGCACCGGCCCCTGCCGCATGGGAACATTTGGGATCCGCTGAGATCCAGGCTCTCCGGCGTGGGCAGCGGACGCAACCCGTGCAGGGGCGCCCAGGGGTGCGGGGGCCGGCCGGGCTCCCCGTGGTGGGTGCCCCGAGCGCCGGCGCCTGCAGCGTTTCCCGCTAGCTGTTTGCCTTCCTCGCTGAGCCGACCGGCCGCCCCAGCTCCAACGTAATACAAATAAGAATAATTAATGCTCATTAATCATCAGGAGCAGCTCCCTCTCAGCGCAGGGCTCCCCTGGCTCTCGTTAACGCCAGCGCCAGCGCTGCGGTGCGGGGGGGACGCGGCCGCCGGCTCCCATCCAGCACCTCCACCTCCCCGACCCAGCGGGGGAGGCAGCGCGGGGCCGAAACGGCCCCCGGGGACAGAGCAGAGGCGGCCGGCAGATCTGCGGCGGCCCAGGTTGAACGCGGGGGTGCCGGGGTTTCAGGCGGCGTTTCGCCTGCGGCCGGCTCAGGCAGTGGGGCACGAGCCCGGCTCCCATCTGCTCTCGCTCATGATGCTCGAAAAGTGCCGGAGGCTCCGCACGCTGCGGCGCGGGGTGACACGCGGCCCGGCCCAGCTTTTAGTTTTGGATAGAGAAAGCTGATTTGCCGGCGTTTGCCATCGAAACGCTGGCCGGAGCGTCTGCGCCAGGAGCCCTCCCTCGCCCCCCAAAGCAGCCGGCCGTCCCTGAGCCGCTTATTCCCGGATTCGGGCAGGCGCCCCGCTGGGGGCACGCGCTCCCCCGGGCGACGCTTCCCCGCCGGCGGCGGCGCCCGGCTGCAGAACGCTCTCCAGAAACAACGAGGGGGGTGTGAGACCCCGGCAGGCGCGTCCGGAGGCCGGGAGCTCTGCACAGCCCCCTCGCCGGATGCCCCCACCTCATCTCGTCCGGGCGCCCGATCGCAGCAAGGGCCCTTGAGGATTCCCAGGCGAGGCACCGCACCGCTCCCCGCCGCCCGAGCCGGCTGCGCGCGGCGGACGGGCGGGTTTCCTGCGGAGAAGCACTAGGATGTTGCTCTAAGCAGCCAGCGCGTGACGCGGAACAAACGCACGAGGCTTCCAAGCGTTACGATAACCCCCCTTAATTTGGGGCTGCGAACGCCGGGTGCGAGGCAAAGGGGAGGGAAAACAAAACCCAGAAAACACTTCAGCAAAATAGCCGTAGCTAAAGACGCAGCCGGGAGGCGAAGCGTTAAAGCGCAGCGGGCCGGGGGGCGGCTCACCCAGCGGCTGCTCCGCAGCCCACAGCGATTTCAGCCCGATTTGGAGTTGGTAACTCAGCCTCAGCTTAATCAGGCGTCGCACCCGCGTAGCTCGCCGCGCTCGCTCAAGTGCATCGGCGGGCCCGGGCGACCCCAGGCTTTGCGTGGGGAGCCGGTGAACGGAAAAAGATACAAATAATAATTAAAAATAAATAAATAAAGCAACGGCGGCAGGGAGGGAGGACAGGAGACGGTGGGCTCCGGCTCGGGCGCTGCCTGCCGGCGTCACCCTGGCCGCGAGCCGGCGGCCCCGAGCCCGGCCGGGCTGCAGGAGAGGCAGCGGGGGCAGAGCAGGGGCCGCGGACGCGGTTCCCTCCCTTCCCCGGGAATGAATCCCCACGAGGAGCCTCGACTCGGCACCACGACCGCGCTGCAACAGCCGCCTCTGACACCAAAGAGAATTAAGCTCAGGTGACATTTAAAGCGTGACAGCCGCGCCGGCGGCCAAGGCTGGCGATTTGTGCCTGCGACCGCAGGCGTCTCCCCCAGGCGGGGGGACGGCAGGGGAAAGAGGCGCCACTTCGGGCAATGCCCGAAAAGCTCTGCCAGCCGAGGCGGGTCACGGATGCTGCCGGCCCTGGGATGCCGTGCCGGGATGCGGGCGAAGTGCTCGGCGTGGGGGCCGGCAGCCACGGAGCCAGCCCCTGCCCCTCGGCACGCTGCGGCCTCGAGCGCGGCGCGGGGACCCTCCGGCACGGGGCCGCTCCCAGCTGGGGGTCACCGCAGCCCGGGCTGCCCTTCCTGGCCTGCCGGGGCACCCCAAAAAGGTGCTGAGGGCGCAGGACGGGGCGAGAGCGGGGGTCCCACCGGCACGCGGAGGCACCGGGGAGCCCTGGACCGTCCCCGCGCAGCCCAGCCTGCCGGGGACAGGGTCACGCGACCCCCACCGCTGCTCCTGGCCGGGGAGGGCCAGGACACCAAGAGCTGGGGCGGGGGGCTGAGACCTGCGCACCCCCCTGGGCACCCTCCTCGGGGCTGCCGCAAATACGGATGCTGCGGAGCAGCCGGGGGGGGTTCCCAGGGCAGGGGGCCGGCGTGGCGCGCGGCGGGCTGGAGCCGCCGGGGACGTGCCGGGGGCATCTGCGGAGCCGGAAGAAGGACGGAGCACCCAGGGGATGCAGCTGAGTGTATCTCTGGAGCCAGGAGAGGGACAGGGCACCCCGGGGTGCACCCAAAGCACATCCCTGTGACAGAAGGGGGCACCTGGAGCGCATCTCTGTGACAGGAGAAGGATGGGGCACCCCAGGGTGCACCTGGAGTGCTTCTCTGGAGCTGGGAGAAGGACAGGGCACCCTGGGGTGCACCCAAAGCACATCTCCGTGACAGAAGGGTGCACCCGGAGCACATCTCCATGGCTGGAAGAGGGACAGGGCATCTTGGGGGTGCAGCCGGAGCGCTTCTCTGGAGCCAGGAGAAGGACGGGGCACCCCGGGGTGCAGTCAGAGTGCTTCTCCGGAGCCAGGAGAAGGACAGGGCACCCCGGGGTGCAGTCAGAGTGCTTCTCCGGAGCCAGGAGAAGGACAGGGCACCCCGGGGTGCAGCCGGAGCGCTTCTCCAGAGCCAGGAGAAGGACGGGGCACCCCGGGGTGCACCCAGAGCACATCTCTGTGACAGAAGGGGGCACCCGGAGCACATCTCCATGGCTGGAAGAGGGACAGGGCATTCTGGGGGTGCACCCAGAGCACATTTCCAGGCCCAGGAGAAGGACAGGGCACCACGGGGTGCCCCCAGAGCACATCTCCAGGCTGCAGGAGGTGACGCAGCTCCGGCCGCGTGGCCCAGCGGGGTGAGCGACAGCGGGAGGCAGGCGAGCGGCCGGCGGCACCCCTTACCTGCCCGTTCTTGCAGAGGTCGGCCCACATGCTGGTGCCGTCACCGCCGCGCATGAGGACGTGGTAGGTGAAGAAGTAGGTGCCGGGGATGGCGCAGGTGAACTTGCCGGAGGCGGCGTCGTAGCTGTTGCCCAGGTTGGTGACCACGTCGTCGAACTTGAGGATCTCATAGCCCTCGTGCGGGTTCTTGAGGCCGGCGTAGAAGGCGACGCGGGGCACCGTGCTGTAGGTGGCCGTGCTCACGGCCCCCGTGGCCCCGGGCCCCGGCAGCCCGGGGGGGCCCGGGCGCCCCGGCTCGCCCCGCGGCCCCGGCGGCCCCGCGGCCCCCGGTGGGCCCGGCTGCCCCGGCGGGCCCGGCGGCCCCGGTTTGCCCGGCCGGCCCGGCTTGCCCTGGGGGCCCTGCACCAGGGTGGAGGGCGGCGGGAGCGGGCCGCGCTCGCCCAGCGGGCCGGCGGCGGCCGGGGACGGCCCGCCGTAGGGCTCGCACACCATGCGGCAGGTGCCCAGCATCTCGTAGCGGCCGTCGGTGCCCGCCGAGCTCACCAGCACCGGGATGAGCACCACCAGCACCAGCACCATCACCACGCCGGCCGCGGCCGCCAGCAAAGTTTTGCGGCCGAGGCTGAGCCGCCGCCCGGCCGGGGCGCGCTGCCGCCCGGCGGCGGGAATGGTGCCGGTGGGGGGGGGGCCGGCGGCGTGCAGGGCGGCGGCGGCGGCGGCGGCGCCCGCTCCGCTCCGCTCCGCTGGCTCCGGTGCGCCCCGCGCCGCGCGCCCGCCCCGGCCCCGCCCCCGGCCCCGCCCCGCCCCGCGCATCGGGCGGGGAGGGGCGGGGTCCGCTGCCCCGACCACGCCCATCGCCGCGCATGGGCGGGGCGTTTCCGCCCTGCCACGCCCACTGCCACGCCCCCTTCGTGCCCCCGGCGCTGGCGAGGCCCCGCCCCTCCCCGCCCCGCCCCTTCGGAGCTCCCGGCCCGGCCCCGACGCCCCCCCCGCCCCGCCCGGCCGCGCTCCCCGCCGGGCCCGGGCCCCGCTGCCGCCCGCTTCCCCCCGGTTTGGGCGGCCCGCAGGTCTCCCCCGCCGGCTGCCGCTTCCCCGCGGCCCCGGCGGCCTCTCGCCGGCCCGGCGCCAAGACGGGGCAGCTCCGAGGGCTCCCGCCTCCGCCGGCGGTGCCGGGCCGCCCCCGGCCCCCGATCCTGCTGTTAAGCCCAGCCGGGGCACAAGCGCTCTGCCCCGGCAGCCGCCCCCCCGCCGCCCCCGCGCTCGGGTCGGCAGCCACGGGCTCGGGCTCGGGCGGCGGCGGGGGGCGGCCCCGGCGCCCGCGACCCCCGCCCCGCGCAGGCGGCCGAGTCTTGCTCCCCGGACGACGCTCTCCTACGGCCTTGAGGGCGCCAACGAGGGGGGTCTGGGGTCCCGGCGCTCACGGCTGCGGGGGCGCGCATGGCCAGCCGCTTTCGGCCGCAGAGCCCCGCCGCCGCCACGGGCTGCACCGGCGGGCCAGGGCGGCGAGCGACGGCGCCGCCGGCTCTGCCTCCTGCCGGCCGCGTTGGGGCTGGCGAGCCGGGCAGCCCGGGAGCGCCGGCAGCCGGGCGGAAAACCAGCTCCCGGCCAGCGGGGCGCTGCCGGCTCGGCGGCCCTCCATCGCCCCCGTCACGCTGGGTGCCCTGGGGTGCAGCCGGGCCTCCCAGCCCTGCGGGCCGGCGGGGCCGGGGGACGCCGGCGCGAAGCCCCCGCCGCGCCTCGCCCCCCTGGGGACAGCAGGAGCGTACAGAGCCGCCCGCCCGCCCGCGGGCTGGTGCAGCCCTCTGCAGAGCACCGCCAGGCTCGTGACACGTGGGGCGGGGGGGCGGGCAGCGCGGCCGCGGCCCGCGGCGAGCCTGCCCCGCCGTCTGGCGGCTCGATCAGCGCCAGCGGGGCTGGCGGGCCGGCCGGGGAAGTGACAGCCGCCTCCGGCGCTGGAAAGCAACCAAGGCGTTCGCAGCATCTGCGGCTCCGCGCGGAGCCGCCCGGCCCGGCCCGGCCCAGGGGCAGCGGCGGGGGTGAAGCCGGGGCCGCCGGGCGCTGGGGACGGGACGGGGTGTGCGGCGCCTTCCGCCGGCGGCCGCTAGAGCAGCCCGCAGGCTGCTCCGATTGCTGCTGCGGGCAGCACCCGCCTGCCCAGCGCCCGCCACGGCACGTGCACCCGGCGATGCTTTTCTGCTGGGTTCGTGGGCTGCACTGGCTCGCTGCAGGGTCCGGCCTTGCCAGTGCCAGCCCAGAGGTAGATTTGGGTACGCAAAGACACATATGCATAGCTGCCGGTGGAGCATGCATGCAGATACGTGTGCAAACACATGCACGTGTGCAAACCTGCATGTGCACACACGTGCATATGCATAGCCGCACACGTGCTGATGCAGCATGCAAACACGCACATGCATGCAAAACCACACACCCGCGTGCACACAGACACGCGTGCATCTGCATAGCTGCACACATGCACTGATGCAGCATGCATGCTAACACGTGTGCAAACACACACACGTGTGCACAGGCTGCTCCCCTGCCTGGTAGCAACCCCAGCCCTGCGCAGCGCTGCGGTCCCCGAGCCACCCAGGACTGTCCTTGCAGCAGCCCCGGCCGAACCCGGCTGTGCCACCTCAGCGGCGTTCCTCTGCCTTGGCCTTGCCGTGCCGGAAATGCTCCGGTCCAGTCTCCCATGCTGCCACCACTTTGCGTGCGACACCCCTGCCAGCGATGGCACATCTCGGCCCTTTGCACTGGCGAAAGCTTGGGGACAGGGACGCCCTGGCACCCGTGTCCGGCTCGGGGCACTCCGGCCCGAGGCGACGAGCGCAGTGCGCTCTGATTAAGCCGTCTTTGCAAGAGCCTTGGAGACTCGTGCAGGGCTGCGCTGGCAAGGGGAACATTTAATCATTTCTCAAAGCATCGATTTGCAAATCGATGCCGTTGTCTTGCTGCGCGCGCTGCGGCGCGCGGGGCCGCGCTGACCTCTTTATTCTTCCCTCCGCTCGTGTAAAGCGCTTTAAATTTAATCAGCGTGCAGAAATCAATTAGCCAGTTATGACCCGCAGTTTTAGTTACTGGAGAGCAAGATAAAGATGCCACCGAAAAACATGTTTCATAAGAAGCTCCCAAAGTGGGAGGCAATTATTCCTATTATCTTAATGAGGTTTTTTTTTTTTTGGGCCTTTTTTTTTTTTTTTTTGCTTTCTTCGGAGCAGTTCAAAAGCCTGTGCCCAGCAGGCGCAGGGCTTCTCGGCAGCGCTGAGGACTCGCACCGCTCGCTGTCCTGGCCGGAGCAGGGCGGCAGGAGCTGCACCAGCGCGAGCACCTGCTGCAGCCTTCCCCCCACGGAGACGAGCCCCGACAGTTCCCTCCGAGCTGTCACCGGCATGAAAAATAACTCATAATCTGCTACTTCTTCCCTATTTCTTTTCTCTCCCCTCTTTGCTTTTTTAATGAGCTCCTAAAAATACGCGTTGCCGCCTTGCCGAGGCTATGGGCTAAATGAGTCACCCCTCGGTGGCACAATGGGTGCCCCAGGCTGGGAGCCGGCCACCCGTGTCCTCCCGGTGCGCACTCGGGTGCCAAGGGGTGTCAGCACAGGGCTTTGCAAAGCCACAGCTAGCAAGCGTGCCACGTGTAGGCGCACGGGTCTACACACACGAGCACACGCCTGCAGACGCACATGCACATCAGAGGGCCCGTGCACACAAACGTGCACCCCCCCATGTGTGCACGGGCAGTTGTGCATGCACGCGCATGCCCAACCGTGCAGCCGGCTGCGTGCACACATGTAGATGCCTGCGTGCGCAGTGTGCACGCACGCCTATGTCTACATGCACATGTCTGCATGTATGCACATGTGCAGATGCATGCGCACATAGCGTTGTGCAAGCATGCCTTTATGCACATACCTGCATGTGTGCACACATGCAGATGCATGCAGAGTAGTATGCACACGCGCATATGCATGCACGCACAAATGCCCATGTGCACACACATGCACACAGAGTTATGCGCACACGTGCCTGCATATATGTGCACATGCAGACATGCACACACACGTGCAGCTATGGTCACGTGCGCACACATGTGTGTCCATCTGCATGTGTGCGCATGCACACACGAGTTCCCACGCACCAGCACATGCACACAGTGCGGCACACACGTGCATACATGCGCAGACACATGCATGCGCAGCTGTGTGCATGCACATGCACACCTGCACACGTGCACACTCCTGGCCCCCCCCCATTTCCAGCAGGACAGTCATCTAACCCCAAGGACAGCCAGGCCATCCCCATCGCGGGCTGCCGTGCCCCCACACACAAGGCCCCAGCATCGGGGTGCCTGGTGGCTCCCATCAGTGCCCGGCTGCCCGGAAAGGAGCAAACAAGTAGCAAATCTCCAGAGTGCCAAGTTTACAAGAAAAGCGGGGGGAAAAAGACCCCGTGGCCGCGGCTCCATCAGGAGGCTCCCGTTGACGTGAGCAGCCGTGCGGCAGCGGTTCCTCCGGAAAGGTTAAGCTAACAACAGCTCCTGCAAAATCAATGCGCAGCGCAAGCCCACGGCTGTTTGCTTTGCATAATTGTGCGGGGAGGTGGGCGGCGGGGAGAGGCCAGGGCGAGGGTTTCGGGCGCAATCGATGCGTCGCGGGGAGGGGGACCCTGGCGGGGAAGGACGAAGGGACGAGGGGGAGCAAGCAGCTAATTAAGATGGATTTGGGGAAGGGAGAGGGCAGCTGGGCCGGGGCCGCGCGGCGACACGGGGTTGCAGTGGCTCTGGGCCTCAGTTTCCCCCCAGGGTCAGTTTTGCCCAAGGGCAAAGCGGGCACTTGAGCGGAGCGGGGCTGCGCCGGGCTGCAGATGCCACCCAGCAGGATGCGGCACCCTTGCCCGGTCGCCCCAGTGGCACGTTGGTGCCTGGCCTGGCACCCACGGGTGCAGCAGAGCCCGGGAGCAAACGGGGTTGCAGGGAGCAGCCTGGGGCACGTGCATGGGGCACGCCAGGGAGGGGGTCCTCGGCCAGGAGAGGGCCGGGTAGGTGTCCATGCATGTGGGTCTGTACGTATGCGTGTGTGCACGTGTGCATTTGTGCAAGGGCAGGTCAATGTAGGTGTGCAAATGAATGTGTGTGTGTGTGTGTGCATGTGTGCATATGTATGTGCATGTGCTTGCATAAGTGTGGGGGGTGCATGTGTGCAAGTGCAGGTGAATGCATGTGCTTGTGTACATGCACAAGTGAGTGTAATAGGGGATTTGCACATACATGTGTGCATGTTCTTGCGCACATGTGTGTGAAAGGGTGCATGTGTGCAAGTGCAGGTGAGTGTAGGTGTGCAAACATGAGTGTGTGTATGTGCAGGTGTGTGTAGAGGGGCATATGTGCATGTGCTTGCACACGTGTGTAGGAGGGTGTGTGCAAGTGCAGGTGAGTGTAGTGGTGTGTGCATACTTGTGCAGGGGTGCGTGTGTGCATGCACAGATGAGTGCAATGGAGGGTATATGTGTGTGCATATCCATGTGCACATGCTTGTGTACATGTGTGTGAAAGGGGTCGTGTGCATATGCAGGTGCCTAGATGTGCAGGCGTGTGTGTGTGTGCGCGCACAGGTGAGTGGGGGGAGTGTGCGCATGTGTGCATAGGTGTGTGCATGTGCTTGTGCATGTGCGCAAATGTAGGTGAGTGTGGGGGTGTGCGTGTGCAAGTGAGGGTAGTGGTGTGTGTGCGTGCACATGCTTGTGTGTGTGAGAGTGCATGCGTGCAAATGCAGGTGCAGGTAATGAGGCACATGTGTGCACATGGTTGTGCACATGTGTGTGAAAGGGTGCATGTGTGCCAGTGCAGGTGAGTGTTTGTGTGCAGGTGTGTGTGTATGTGCAGGTGGGTGTAGAGGGGGTGCGTGTGTGCTTATATGTGCGGCTGTACTTATGCACATGTGTGAAGAGGTGCATGTGTGCAGGTGCGCACAGAGGTGCATGCGTGCAGGTGGCCCTGTGCACGCAGCAGTGCGCATGCATGCACGGGCCTGGGTAGGTGCATGGGCAGACGTGCACGCCTGCGCGCCACAGAGAAGGACACGCTGTGGCCCAAAACCCCACAGACCCCCAACGGCTCCACGCGACGCTCCATCTCCCCAGCCAGGAAGTGTTTGCCTCCCATCCCCTTGCTGACATTCAGTTTCTCTGGGCAATCCCGTCCTCGCGCCCTCCCAAGGGCAAACCCCACTCCGCGCCAGACGCCCATCGCCCTCGCCACCAAGAGCTGCTGGCCCTCCAGCTGCTGGTACTGGGTGCGCTGAGAAATTCGGGAACCACTGGTGCGATGGGGAGCCCAGGTGCGGCACAGAAGCCCATTGCAGTGGCGCCTCGCCACTCCCGTGGCGCAACCCTCCTGCCGCCTGCTCCCGCCAGGGCCCCAAATTCCCGCACGCCCTGCGGCACGAGCGCACATGTGTGTGTGTGTGAGAGTGTGTGTGTGTGTGTGCGCGTGCCATTGAGCCGCGCAGCGCCCGCCAGCCTGCATCATGTCGCGCAGTGGGCCCGAGCGGCTGCGCGCTGTCGGGCCGCCTCGGCATCACTGCAGCAAGGCATGGGGGGTTCGGGTGGGTGCTTTCTGGAGGCCTTAGCGAGCTGGCAGAGCTGAGCACTGGCGACAGGCTCGGTCCCTCTGGGCGCCAAGGTGCGCTCCAGCAGCAGCAGGAGGTGGGCAAGCGCCTAGGGGGGCGTGTGACCCCAGGGGTGCCTGGTGCTGCATGGACCGGAGCAGGGTTGGGAAGGGATACAGGTCTCCCGCACTCCCATCTGGGGTCACTGTGCTGGTTCCTATTGCCTTGCGGGGGCATCCATCCACCCATCCATTCACCCTCGCATCCATCCTTCCTTCTGTCCAGGTACCGGTGCAGCCACCCATCCATCCACCTACCTAGCCATGCACCTGAGCTTATATCCGTTCATCCACCCACACATCCATGCAGTCATCCACAGATCCTTCTTTCCATGCATCCCCACGTGTCCATGCATTCATCTGGCTGCACATCCATCCAACTATCTGACCATCCAGTCAGCCAGCCATCTGTCCATCTGTCCAGCCAGCCAGCCATCTATCCATCCACCCATGTGTCCATGCATCCATGCACCCATCCAGACGCGTGCCCATGTATCCATTTGTCCACACATCCATCCATGCATCCATCCCCATCTCTCTGTGCATCAATCTATCCCCAAATCTATCCATCCATCCACACACCCACCCATCTATAAGCCATCAGACCAAGTCAGGTTGCATTGCTGCCAGGCAGGAGGCCTGGGGGTCCTGCTGGACAGGGCTGTCCCCGGTTGCAGGAGCCCAGCTGTGACCCTCCCCCACCATGCAACCACCCCTCCGGACCCCAGCCCTGGCCACATCCAGGCACTTTGCACTAGTCCCCATCCCGCTCAGCCATGCAGAGCCCTTGGAGCTGCGAGAGCTCAGGCACTGTTGTGCAGCGCTCCTGGATGGCTCAACATGCACACGTTGTCCCATTGGTGCTGGAGGATCCTTCCCTGCCCAGCCCAGCATCACCTCCCTTCTTGGGAAAGGCCATCGCGACTACCTCATTGGGAGACAAAAGCAATTAAATGAAGGAATTAAAGCAGAGTTGTCCAGGCTATTGATGCCTGGGGAGAGACACAGGATGGCACCTGGGCAATGTAGCTGGCACTAATCAGCCCAGGAGCAGGGGAAAGCAGCACAGACTGATCCCGAGGCAGGACTCAGGTCCCGGTGCTGAGAAAATGAGCTAAAAAACTCTGTGGGGGTCCCAGTGCCCGTCCCAGGGCATTGGAGGGGAGAAGTGACTCGCTGGGTGTCCCCGGCCCATGTCCAGGCGCTGTGAGGGTGCAGCCCAGGGCACCCAAGGACAGGGCTCACAGATGCATGCTGGAGGACAGCTTGTGGCACCAGTCTGGACATCTGGTGGGATTAAAGGGAAGAGAAAACTGAGACATGGAGCAGGGCAGGGCCTTGGCCAGGACTGGGCTCCCATGTCCCTGCCTTGGCTGTGGGCCTGTCCTGGGCCACCCATATATCCATCACACGGGTAGCAGCAGGCAAGGAAGGAGCCCAGCAGAGCCTGGGTGCTCACAGGAGAACCATCTCCAGCCAGGCAGCTTGTGCGGCTGTTCGGAGAGGACCTGGGGACATGGTGCTGGCTGGCTGGCAACCAGAAAGCTGGCTGACTAGCTGATGGCCAGATGGCTGGCTGGCTGGCTAAATGAGGAGGTGGCTGGTGGCCAAGTGGCTAGTTGACTGGTAGCTAATGGATGGTTGGTTGGATGGATGGCTCTTTGGCCGGTTGCCTGGTTGCACACTTGGCTAAGGACTTGGGTAGGAAGTTGGCCAGTTGGCTGCCTGGCTAGCCGGACAGCTAGATGGCCATTTGGCTGGCTGATAGAGGGCTGGCCAGCTGGTTGGCTTGAAGGCTGACTAGATGGTTGACCGGCTGGCTAGCTGGGTGGTTGGCTGGTTGGCTAGCTGGTAGATGGTAAATTGGCCAGCTGTTGGCTGGCTGGCTGGCTGTTCAGTTGTCTGTTCGGTTGATTGGTTGACTAGCTGGTCAGTTGGCTGGCTGGTCAGTTGGCTAATTAGGTGGTTGGCTGGCTGACCGGTTGCTGGCTGGTTGGTTGGCTGGTTGGTTAGCTGGCTTGCTGGTTGTTTGGCTGGCCAGTTGGCTAGCTAATTGGCTGGTTGGCTAGCTGGTTGGCTAGTCTGTTTGCTAGTTAGCCAGTTGGCTGGCTGGCTGGCTTGCTGGTTGGCTAGTTGGCCAGTTGGCTGGCCAGCCAGTTGGCTAGCTAGCTGGCTGCTTGACTAGCTGGCCAGTTGGCTCGCTGGCTCGCTAGGTGGCCGGTCAGATGACAAGGTGGCCAGCTGGCTGGCTGCTTGCTGGCTGGCCAGCTGGCTTCCCCTCCAGCTCCAGTGCCCAGCAACACTCCTGCTTGGATGGGATGTGCCAGCATGTCCTGACCCTCGCAGGACTGTCCCTCGGCCCTGCGCTCCCGGGGGTGGCACACGCCAGCCCAGGCCACCCCAGTGGCCCCGGGGATGTGGCAGGAGCTGGGATGTGCCTGGCTGCAGCCCAGCTGGGGCAGCGCATCCTCCGCTCACTTCCCCTGCAAGCCCCGGCCGCGTTGCCCAGCCTCTAATTAACGATGTCTCGGGCCCAGCAGGGACCGAGCACCCTCCCGCCGGTGTGCAATTAAGGGCTGGCAACACTGAGACTTAATTAGAGCCTGGCTGACAGGGCCCAGTGCTGACTGATGGAAAATCACTGCTCTCCTGGCCGAGGCGCGCGGGGCCGGGGGGACTGGGGCCCGCGGAGAAGCGGGCTGGGGCCGCTGGGGCGTCACCTGGGAGCAGAGCCGGCGCCGCTGGGGACATCTCAGCCCGTCTGCCCATGGGCACGGTCCGGGCCCCAGGACGCCTGGGTCCTTGCCGGGCACCGGGGGCTTTGGGGCCCCCTGTGCCAGCATCGGCACTCGAGCTGCTGCTGATTTCATTTGGAGAGATCGAATTAGGGCCAGACTGGAGCTGCTTTTTTTTTCTTTTTTTTTTTTGGAGTGGTTTCATCCCCTGAACGTGACAGCAATGCCCAACGCGGGCTGCGGGCTCCCGGCTGCCCCTGCGCCGCGCCGTGTTTACCCGCGCGTCAATCAGGCGCGGGGCCTCGGCTGCCTGATTTCGCTCCCTTCCCCGGGGGCCCAGGCACGCGGCCGCCGAGTCCGAATCAAGGTCACTCGTAATCCTGGGGCAGGCAGAGACGCCCAGAGAGCATCTATTCAAGTCGCATGTTGCTTCGTTCCCGCCGGGGCCTCCTCCCCCACCGGGCTCCTGCAGCACCCGCCGTGGGGCGGCAGGACGGGGACGGCGGGTCGCGCGTCATGACGCTGGGACATCCCGGGGCTGTGCAGGAGTAAGGGTGCTGGGTGACATCCCCTGCACGGGGCACCGACTGTGGCGCTGGGACACAGCAGAGCGTGCGGGGACAGCTGCTGGTGGCAGCCGGTGGGCTATAGCAGTGACAGAGACACTGGGTGACGCACTGCGGCATGTCACTCACAGTGACACCGGGTGACGCACTGCGGCATGTCCGTGGTGGTGGCGGTGGGTGACCATGGTGAGGGGCCGTGCAGTGACATGGCAGCGTGGGACACCTCGTGGGCTCTGCAGTGACCCAGTGCGGCACCCGCGGCCGTGCAGGCGCAGCGAGACTTTGTGATGCCCTACGGGCCCAGCAGCAACGGCGACGCCATGCAGCGCCCACCGGGCTGTGCAGTGACACAGCGCAACCCTGGGGGGCTGCGCAGTGACGGTGACACTGTGTGACACTATGGGGCCAAGCAGTGGCAGCGACACTGTGCCATACCCCGGGGTCGCAGAGGGACAGTGACGCTGTATGACACCGCGTGGCCATGCAGCCACAGTGACACTCAGGACACGGTGGGGCCACGCGGCAACACCGCCGCGCAGCAGCCCTCGCTGACCCCTCCTTGGGGTCTGTCACCCCTGGGTGCTGGGGCCCTCGCCTGGCCCACGCTCCCACATCCTGTCCCCACCGGGGGACGGCACGTTGTCCTCAGTTCCCCTTGGGGAGGCCGCGTGTCCCAGGGGCCGCTCCTGTCCCAAACCAGACCCTCCCCACCACCCGGCGGCTGTCCCGCGACGGGCGCCCGACTCTCCGGGGCCATCGGCAAAACCCCTTCTCCACGGAAAATCCCAGCCGGCGGCCACTGCGCCGCCTGGAGTGCGCGGGAGGCCGGCTGGCCCCGGGAGCCGCCGCCTGCCCACGACGCTCAGCAGCCCGCGCTGTAATCGATCTGGAGGCCAATTTGCAGCAGCTAAATATTTGGCATCTGCGTCGAGCGTGCCGGGCTCCCTGCTCAAACAGACCTCGGTGAGAGGCGAGCGGCTGCAGCCGGCGTGGCCGCGGCCCCCCAGATGCTGCCCGATCGATCACGGGAGGCGCAGTGAGCTGGGGCGGTCTCAGCACGTGGCACCTCCCCTCCTGCCCTGCTCTGCCCCCACTGACACGGCCTTTCCCCCCGGCCATGGGGAGCACCCTAGGGTGACACTTGGGGCACCCTTGGGGCGACGGGAGCCCCCACGGGCGCTGCACGCCCAGCTTGTGGCGACGGACGTAAGCAGTCCCCGAGCGAACGGGACTGGTCCTGTGGCAGAGCCGGGCTGCGGCCACTGGCATCACGAGCGCACAGGGCTCAGCCGAGGCACGTGCCCCTGGATGCAGCCGCTTCTCGGGGAGCGCCAGCCTGGCAGGGAACGTGCTGGGCTACGAGGCTGCTCCCCCAGGAGAGCCGTGGCACAGTCCCCCCGGCCCCGCAGGCTCGGGTACCCGTGGACGCGCACTGGCCTCCGCAGAGGCGCCAGGGCCAGGAGAGGCGCCTGGCTCCGGCAGAGCATCACCCAGGGGCAAACAGTACTGGGGACCCGGAGGAGCTGTGAGTCACCCTCGGAGAGGCACCCAGGGACCCCCCGGATGCCATGCAGGGAGCCCGCGGTCCGGCCCTGGCTGTCCCAGCCGCTGCCGCCCAGCCGGGCTCTCAGCTCTGCCCTTCAGGCTCCCTCCAGGGCCATCGATCGAGCTATTGATGAGACTAAACGGTGCTGCCAGCCTGCAGAGCAAACACATTCGTCACCAGCGAGGGGACGGCCGCGGGCCGAGCTGCCACGGCCTCTGCCACTGCTGAGGCAACGGCGGCCGGGGTCGTCCCCGGAGCAGGGCCAGTGGTGGCAGGGAAGGTGGAGGGGACGCAGACAGAGGGCATCCCGGCCACTTGTCCCCAAAGGGTTTCCAGGTGGACACCCCGGGGAGGGAGACCACAGTCAGGCACCCATGGGGGCACAGGAGCCCTCCCCAGGGGTGCTGAACCTCTCCCCCAGGGTGCTGGGTGCCCAGGCACCTGGTTGCACACCCGCATCTCAGCCCAGGGTGCCAACCTGCCCCCCAGCCCTGCACCCTGGCACCCACGGTGGGCTCCGGGCAGGGCCGGCTGCCCGGCCCCTTCCCACCAGCCCCCAGCCGCGCTGGGAGAGCACTCTGCCTCGCAGTGCCCCCCCAAAATACTCGCTCCCTCAGCCCCGCTAAATTCATTAGTGGCTGGAAAACGTCAGCAGGCCAGGAGCAAAGCGCCAAATGTGATTACTGGGCCGATCTCGCTCCCCCTGGCCTCATCGCAGCCCCATTTATCGCGGAGGCAGGCGAGCCAGGAGGGAGGAATGCAATCAGTGCTTATCTCTGGCTTAGACCGTCCTGCTCCAGTCCTGATTTATGGCTTGCTGGGAGGGACTCCCAGCACCCGTGTTGCCACCGCAATTAAAGGCACATTAAAAAGCAGGCAGTGGGCTGGGTGCAGAGAGCGAAGGATGGCAGAGGGTTATTGCTTGTGTCCAGCTCCTCCCAGCGCTGCCCCGCAGAGCCAGGGTGCCCAGGCTGGCTGGGTTGGGGAGCTCAGGGATGCTTTACCATGGCTGCAGCTGCCCATGGCACCAAGCCAGAGCCGGTTTCATCATTACCACTGCCAGCACCATGTTTGCTGCTCCAGAGCATCATTAAATCCCCAAGGATTCACCCATTCATACCTACAACGTTCCCAGGTGCCTGGAGTCAGCCCAGACCAGAGATGCTGGGCTTGCTGCTCTGCAAGTGCCCAAAGTGACAGAGGGACATGCCAGCACACATGGTGGGCAGCAAGGAGTGGGCTCCTAGGAGCAGTGCCGGGCTCACAGCACCAGGAAGGTGGCACGGGCGGCAGGGGAAAGGGGGCCGGACACCAGCTAGGCAGATCCGTGCTGCCCTGGGAAAGGTGCCTCTGGCAGGGCTGGTGCAGGGGGCATGGAGCACACTGCCTCGCCATGCTTCGTCCCCACCTGGCACACGAACACCGAGCTCACCGGGGACTGTGGCGAGGTGAATCAGAGCCCGGGTGCCCTGGAGCATCTCAGGGAAAGCGCACAGACCACGGCAACATCGGCAGGAAGTGGCTGAGCAGCAGGCAGCATCCCTCAAGCCTCCAACATCTCTGCACCCACCTTTCTTAAAACACCTCAACACGCAACAGGACAGGGCTGCCTAGGGGGTAGAGCACTGACTCAATCTCAGAAACCACAGCAAGTCATGGGGCTGCTTTCCTTCCCACCCTTGCTCACACCATAGGACGCAGCAGCCTTCAGTTAGGAGCTTTCTGCGCTATTGCGGTACAAACATTGATCCGCACCGCACGGGGCCCAGAGCCACGACCTGAGCCATCGCCCGGAGCCCGCAACCTGCCTGTGGTTGCTCAGCCCTGGGGCCGAGCCACGGCCCTGCCCTCCGTGCTGCCGAAGAAGCTCGTGCCGCGGGGCTGACGCTCCGCAAAGCTCCCTGGGACCGTAGAGGGACCGTGCTCGGGAAAGTGCAACCGCGCTCATAAACTTGGCTTGTGAGCAGTGAACTTTACCAAGCGTCAGCCTTGCCCCAGCGTAGAAACAACCTGGGAGCAGGCTAGGAAAGAGCAGCGCTTGCAGCCCGGAAATTTTAGAACCACAGGGAGCCGTCTGCTGTTTAGCACTTTATTAAAAAGAACGTGACGAGCCAGCACCTGCTTCGCCCAGGCTCGCGCTCTTCCCCCAGGGAACCGCTGAAGGAAAAAACCTCAAACAGCAGCAAATGCATTTCTCTGAGGCAGGTCTCAAGTCTCAGCCCCCTCCAAGGATGTGCCAGACCCTCAACAGGCCATGGCACTCACCCACCTTTGGCAGGGGGTGACCCACAAGTAACGATCACAGGATTACTTAGGCTGCTGTGGCAGACATGCAGGGCTGAGGGACTGCAAGCAGTCAGCTGAACACCTATTCCATGCGAGATGATGCATCACCTGTCCCCCGTGGACAGATTTAAGGTCCTTCCATTAAATCTCCATGAAAGAAGAAGATATCCCTCATCTAAACTCAGATTAGCCAGGGCCAAGTACTAGGAAGGGACCAACCTGGGGATGGCCGATAGCAGGAAAAGGACTCAAGAGGCCACGTATTCCCCCACTAAAGAGATTGTCCTGGAAGACTTCAAAGTGCCTAACTCACCATAGGCTGAAGCAGGGGCTGAAGTCCTGCCGTATAGATCAGCCCAGGGATAACAAGGGCCTCACCCGTTTTGCAGGCAGCTGTACCCCAGAGCAATGCCGCCCCACAAACATAGCACTAAGTACCTGGGCAGGAATTTAAAGAAAGTAGGTGGGAGACGGTGCTGCAAAAAAAACTCATATTCACCTTGGGAAGTCTGCAAGGAGATGCCTCGCCTTACTGTCTGCATTCAGCTGGCAAAGCTCATTAAAATAGGTGGCCTTTCACTGCCCTTTTCAAACCTGGAAATCCAAGCTCTTAGAAGACCAAAAAAAAAAAAACACCTTAAAAAAAAAAAAAGGTGAATTAAGAGATGAAATGCCGGAGGAGGAAGTACACAAGCCCTCCAAGGCCAGCCACAGCCGTGCCCATGGCCAGCCGTGCCCAGAGGAAGTCCAGGGAATCCTCCAGGCGGGCATGCAGCCTCAGGACCTGCCGGCGCGTGCTCTCGCAGTCCCCAGAGTTGTCAATGATGTGACTCGCTAATCTGCGCTTCTCATCCAGCGGCAGCTGGGAGGCGATGCGTGCTTCTGCCTCAGCCTGGGACAGCCCATTCCTCTTCATCAGCCGCGACAGCTGCGTCTGCGGGTCGCTGCTGGGGCAGGAACCGCCGCTGAGACAGGAGTGTGGGAGGCCAGGAGGTCGGGGGGGGGGGGGGGGGCCCTGCACATGCTAGCGGGGTTTGCCCGCCTTCCTCTGCATGAGGGCGAATGGCCAGGGACCAGGGAGAGAGATCTGCCCCTCTTCACTTTAGATGGAGTGCAGCCGCCCTTCCCTTATGCTGGAGTCTGCTGGTCTCCACTTTCCGATCAGCAGAGCCAAACTCTACAGCGCAGATAATGCCACCACCGCTTCCCAGGCAGAGCCTGCCCGTGTGTTCCTGCCCTTGCCATGGCCCATAAGGAGAAGACCTGAGAGTCCCCAAAACCACAGCCAACAGAGCCCGGGTTGTGCAAAGCCCAAGGACAGTGATTTTTCCCCTTATGATGGTGCCAGGTTTCAAAGAAACCTCCATAAGAATCTTCATGCTCATTAGCTAGGATAAAGAAAGGTGTCGCTTCTCACGGTTACAGAAAAGAGGTAGCGCATAAAAAGGCTTCACACTGACGCTGCAGCTAAATTCTCACTGGAGAGGGAAGGAGGTGACAAACCCCCTCCAACCGCCAAGAGAGGCTGCAGCGTCCCAATCTCATGGTTCACATGGCACTTACCAATAAACCAGGACTGTGTGTTTCATAAACTTGGTCAATCTGTTGGTCTCAAAGAGCAGAGGGATATCGAGGATCACATAGCGGTAACCTGCAAAAGTGACCCCCCCCCAATAATAGGTATCATTCGGATTTCCAAATTCCTTGCTCTGCACATCTTCTTGTGGCACTGCAGCCACACCTGCTCCTGCAAAGCAAGCAGGGAGAGCTTCGCAGCTACATGACTACAGCTGCTCCAGAGAGAGGAGCAAAGCACGTTTGTCCTCCTCCCTCTGGCAGGGAGAAAATGGTTTCGTTCCAAGTTTCCACAGGAAAAAAAAAACAAAAACCCAAAACCCTAACCTGGATGATCTCAGACCAGAGGTGAAACTGCAGAAATATAATGAGGCACTGAAACAAGAGGCTCAAATGAAAGCGCCTGTGCATCTCTAGCAAGAGCAGTCACACCGCCTTTGCTAGCCTCTCTAGGGGAGCAGTGCCCACAGCAGAATTTGCTTTCCTCTCTTTCAGTTGACTAAGACTTTGCCAGACTACAGTGATCTGATCTGATGTTTTCCAGCTCTGTTTCCAGCCTAGTTTCCTTCTCTTTTTGAAAAGCTTTAGCTAAACAGTTTCTCTTTTACAAGGAGAGGATGCAAATCATTGCCAATCTCTCACAGCCATGACACCAAAACATGCCAGCGCCTCCAGGCACATTCCCAGGGCCTGAAAATTCATAAGGATCCTCCTGATGCAAGAGGCATGTCCTGTGCCAGGCTCTCAAACACTTCACCAATTTTGATTTAAAACCCCCTGACAGCACGTGCCCAGCACAACACACTCCCCAAATCCCTTCCTGCTGCACCCCAGGGCATGAAAAACCTTCTCTCTTGTGTTTCCACCTGGCTGCTCCCCTTGTTGGTAAGCGCCATGCTTCCTCTAACCACGAGGATCAACGGGGAGAGCAGGAGCAGTGGGATGATGAGGAGAGCTGAGCCTGCCTCCAGGTAGGACCAAGCAGGAGAACTCTAAAACCCATCACCTCCTGCCTCCCGGTTCCTTGACTGCAAGGAGCAGCTGGCAGAGGAGAGTTTTGTAACTGCTGGACACGGTCTTCCCAGGCCCTGCGGCTGACCCTGGCCTCGCCACATCCTCGAGCTCCTCCACCCTTTGCAAACTGCACAATTTCACACAGCAGCTTTCAGAGACATTGGGTAAACCCTGACACAGGTAGGGAAAAGCTGCAAGTCAGGGGAGCTCATTTCCCTGGAACATGTCCTCACACACACATAGCGTACCCCCACCACAGGGACGGCTCCAGTTTTGTTGGTGTAAATGTCAGTTTTTTACAACCAAACTAACACTCCCTAACTGAACTATCAGTGTCATGGCAATCAAAGCTTTGACGAAGATATGAACATCCAACAAACCATCATTTTACCAGTACCTCCACCCAGAGAGAGTTCTTGCTGCCCTATGGCTTGATCAATAGAGCCTTCCTTACATAGCCAAGCCCTTAGAGACTACGTTCAGCTATCCCAAATCATTAAAAGCAGACTAATGAGGACAATGCAGCCAGCAGAACACACACTGGCGCTCTCGCCAAGGGGCAGGACAGCATTTCCCTCCTGACTTTGCAGCCCGGGTTCAAAACTCCACATCTTTGGCTCCCGGTTTTCTTGTGTGTCACCTCCTTTGCTCTTCCTCCTCTTCCTCACTCCCCTCAGGAGAGCATGGCCCCTCCGGTGCCCCAGCATAGGGCTATTCAGCTGTCACACAGCTCAGCTTTGATAAGCTCCGCCAACTAGAGTGACTCTATTAAGACATCCTTCTGTCTACACGGAGACCTCCGAAACAGCTGGTGATCTTATCTGGCATTTGATTAGACCAAGTTTGACAGCTGTATTTGTTATATTTATCAGGGGAAAAAGCGGGACTTTGGAAACCACAGCTGTCAGCCCCTTTCTCACCTTATCGAGCCTAAAAGCGCTTTGCAGCTTTCTTTGAAGCCCAGAGAGGTTGGGGGCAGGGAATAATATTTGGACGTTTCAGAAGGTATGACATTATCCAACAAGTAATCTCAGAAGAGGCCTCACAATGCTTTTCTCAGGCCCTACAGATGTACCTTCAGCCACAGAAGAAGAATGTGAAGGGCAGCAATGAAAGAAAAGAAGGGCAGCAAGAAATCCTCTAAACGCGGATGCTAAAGGCCACTGATGGCAGAGCACAAAGGCCGTCACTCAGCATCGGCTCTCTTTCTCTCTCCCCGCCCCTCTCCCCACTTTAAAAGTCAAAGCTGGCGTGAGCAGAGACGACTGCTGTGCAGCCATGAGTCTTGGTGTGCCGGTGCTCTCAAATTGCCCAGTCTCTTACCTAGCACAAAGTATTTCAAGATCTGTTTCAGCATCTCCTTCTGGATCTCAGGGTGGGTGATGGAGTTCAGCAGCTGCCGTTTCTCCGGGTGGGAGAAGATAATGTTTCCTAGAGCCTCGCGATTTATCTCTCCATTCTCCAAGAGGATCTCAGTGCCAAAGTAATGCACTATCTGCTGATAGGCCTTGAAGTGGGGCTGCACCACTGATAACATTAAACAGTCGGTGGTTAGAGCCAATTCTACCACACAGTCAGTGTTTGCATCAGCAGTTGGCCTCAAATGAGTTTTGTTCATTAAATAACCAAACTTATTCTTCTCAGCAGAGAACACATCTGTCTGCCAGCACATACTGAACCAAGACTGGTGCGTCTCAGTGCTGCAGCCTAACAGACACCTGGCATCAGCGCTGCAGGAACAAGTTTGCAAAACTCGCAGACCAAGGTCCCTTTGCAGTCTGACACATGAGATCGAAGCGTGCTACAGTCATTAATTCAACACCACAACCCTCCTAATAGCGTGCTGCCACTCGGGGTTAGAAGTCAGCAGGCCAGGTGAAAGGACTTGCTGACGGCTACCAGTTAAGGTACAGGAAGAAACAGGACTGAGTTTGTTCCCACTGTGTGCAGGGCAAAGATTTGAGCAGGGAGATCTTAAAGAGATGAGGAGAAACATTAGGGTTATTTTAGCTGAAAACTTTAGCACTGGGTTAATACAGCCTGGCTATGATGAGTTAGTGGTTGGCTCTGGCTGTTAATAAGTTTTTTGGGGTTTTTTTTGTTTTTGTTTTTTTTACTGTCGTTAACCTCAGTCACCAAATTCTTGGTGAGAACGAACACAGAAGCCCTCTAAGAACTCAATTCCAATAGCTACTTGCAAGGACTCCGACGTTACACAAGCATATAATTTTAGAGACATCAAAATCACCAGCAAAAAGGATGCAATAATAAAAACATAATTAAGACCACGCTGAGGCTAACCACAGAGAAAGACAGAGCATATATAATTTTCTCTCAAAATCTAGGAACATTGCCATGGGTTGTAACCTCAGGGCAGTTTAAGACTTGGTCTTAAAGACTTGTATTAAAGTCTTTCTCCATTGGAATTTCACCTTGAAGTTTCAGTATGGATGAAATCTATGTAGTAAACACACCTATGTGAAAAAGGAATTGGAGAAAAATGAATTGATTGGGAGGAAACCAACACTGAGTATTCTGTAGTGTTTTCCTATAGTCTCTGAAGGCTTTTAGCACCTCTAGCAAATTTTCCACACCTCAAGGGCAATTACAGTGCAATAAAATGTAAGAGCATCACAGCTCTGAGTGGCTACAAGGTGAGTTCTTCAACAAACAGAAGAACACGGGCACTTCAAAATGACACATGCAAGGGACAGTTAAACCTGCACTGCTCCTCAACTGCTGGCCCGAAACCTTTGGTGTACAAAATTACCAAGTCTTACTGAAGTGAGCACTGCTCTCCCCATTATCCTAATGGTACGGTGGGATTAACAGTCTCACCCCACATTATATAGACAACCGAGGAGAACAGACACTCCTCTACTCCCTACTGATGCAACAGACCTGGATTTCTAGGTCCTTTCTGTTGCAAGGGCAGCACATCTCACGAGTAGCAAGCTGCAGGTGTGCTGCAGAAGTGCAGCCCAGATTCCCTGAGATATCTCTAGCCTTAATGCAAGTTCTGGGCCCTATGTTTGAGCACGTTAAGACACAAATGATTTTACGGACCAATATCTGACTATTAACAAAATAACATCCAGCAAATAAGAAAATTGTCTTTTGGTGTGTTAGTGACAGCAAGTAACGTAACCGAGTTACAGGTCCAGTGTCGTGGGGCTGAAGAAGGGAGTCAGACGAGCAGAGGAAACATGCTTTATGAAGTGGTTCCTTTGCCAAGATGGCTTTCAAAGCTGAGAAGCACTGACTGCGCTGCGCGTCAGGACAGAGAAATTGGGGGTGAGATCTCTCCACACTGCTTGTTATTAGGATGTAATTTTTTTTTAATTAAAAATATATCCTCATTCTAATCCCCCGAGACAGCTGCTCCACACTTCCTTGTGGCCTGGAGAGTCGGAGGGAAACAGTTATCTAATGTACCCAGAGCACCCTCTGCCGTCTGCGCTTCACCAAACATCAGCCCCGGTCGTCAGGGGAACCTAAGGGAGAAAGATCAGCTACGCGGAACTAACCTTCCCTGGCAATAACATCAGCATCAATCACAGCACAGCCCAGTTCCCGGAGTACGGCCACAACCGTGCTCTTCCCTGACGCGATTCCACCCGAAAGTCCAACCAGGAACATCGTGCTCTGAAACAGAAGAAAGGGCTGAGAACACACCAGAATGTTTCAGTCATGCTGCACGCATAAAATATTTAGCCTAAACAGGCAACTTCATTCAAAGCCAATTGCACTTCATATTCATACATTTTCAGGAAGCGATCAAGACATTATTAAAACTTTGAACCCACTCTGAGTTGGTACCCCTATTTTAGAGCCTGAAGAACTGAGTCAGGTTAAGCTGGGCTCCCCGATATCCTGCTAATTCTGGATGTGCAACTTGAGCTACTCGTAAATTCCTCGGTTGTGTTACCTGCAGCTCCACGCAACTCGCTGGAATTGCTCCTGTTCAGCATTTGCACAGATCAAGCCCATAGTCTCACATACAGCATCCTGAATTAGAGGGCACTTGAAATTTCTAGCAGGGTTGTCACGGGTGACCCAGAATCAGTGACAAATGGGAAGAACTCACACAATATCTCAGCCCAGACCAAGAAACCTGAGGACTGATAGCGATAGCCCTGTTGGAGCTCAACAGATGGGGTGTAACAGGAGATAAGCTACCTCTGACATAATCGGGGCGCAAACCGCAGAAGCCAGTAAGTAAATCACATCCCCACACTACCTGGAAGCCAGCACTGTCACCAACACTACGTGGACAGCATGAAGGAAAAAAGAAATTGTGTCTCTATGCAGCAGGCTCATGTCTGTCAGCTCACAACTACGGCACTAATGCCGCACTGAATGCGAAAAGTCTGCACTTGCTGACAGCCTTGAGCCTGGGAGGGATCCTGTAACCATCTGCTGAAGCCAGAGCAGAGAACTTCTCTCACCATTTCTGCACTGAGGCCCTAGCTTGCTGGGTGACCTTCTGCAACTCAATTCAGACCACGCAACCCTCTGAGCCTTACTCGCACCCTTGCACGGAAAGGCTCACCCACATGGAAGCAGCTCTAGAAAGAAGAGGGGCCTCCTGTGAGCGAGGTGGTATCTGCCTGAGAAATCCGGGGCTCCTGTAGCACTGTGCCTTGTACAACCAGAGCAGTGCTAGAAAAACACCTTAGTGTCCCGACTCCAACCCCCCAGAGCAGGAGCCAGAACCCTCCCCAGCACCAGCCCAGGGCGGCCAGGGCTTTGTGCAGCCGAATCCTGAAAACCCCTAAGGACAGAGCCTCCCCATGTCTCTGGGCACCTGGCTCAGGGCTGCAGCCCCCTCCCAAGCAAGGAGGGACTCCTCATGCCCAACTCGAACCTCCCAAGCCTCAGCTTGCGACAGCTGCCCATTTCTATATCACCTGGTGGCTTTGAGAAGAAATTGGCTCTCTCATCTGTCTAACTGCCCTTCAAGAAGTCACAGGATGCTGTTAGAGACCCCTAAAGCTCCTCTTGGCCCCACTAAGGGAGCCCAGCTGCTGTAACTTCTCCTGGTGAACCACGTGCTCCAGACCCTGACCTTCTTGGTAGGTATCACTCTGCCTAAGCCAGTCCCTGCATCACACCTTGCCCCAGACACCTTAGCCACCAGTTCCGGAAACTCTGCATTTATGGGCAGAGAACTCTCTACACAGGCAGAGCAGCACGTGGCTGTTTGGACTGTGCTCATTTGCACCCAGCAACAGCAGCCAGGAACACGACCTTCCAGGACTGCCATAGGTGAAAATGAGTGGATCATCTACAGAAAGGCTTCCTGCTTCTTCTCATTTTTGCTGCAAAAAAAGGCACCTTTGTCACATCTTGGTCCTACAAACAGGACCTAGGCGCAAAGGCCTAGGCAGAGGCCAGGATGGGGTTGGATAGGCTCTGTTGCAGCTGAAGACAGTTTAGCAGAGGGAGAAAGTGGGAGTTAGAGAAAAGGCAAGGGAGAACCAGAAGCACCTGCCAGCAGCCGGCCATCACATATTGACTTTCCTTCATGCCTAGAGAGCCAAGACCAATGCATAGCAATACCATGTGCTTTTCCCTTCCAAGAACCCAGACAGATAGAGTTAAATGCCAGCAGCAGCAAGGGGGGATTCAAAGGGAATCAGAAAGGGCAGTTACAATAAACATGAGTGCTTTGCAAGAGGCTGACGTAAATTCGAAGCTTCGTTGCCAAGTGAGCACCCAGTCCCCACGGGGAGCCTTTCCCCATGTGACAGTGGGCTCACTGTGACAGACAGAGGGTCTAATTCTCTGTTCTCTTCCCCAGCATCACATCAGGTTAAAATCCAGCCTTCCCCAGCAGGATATTATACTCCCTGTGAAACAGCCTACACGCACAAAGAATGAGAGATTCAGGCCCTTGGTGCACAGCCTTGCAGGGGAGGAGGCTCTGCTCTTTTTTTTTTTTTTTTTTTTTTTTTTTTTTTAAAATCTCCCCCCTGCCTGTGAACAGTAAATATACCCTTTATAACTGCGCTAACCCCTACATTTTGGTCTCTAGCCTTCGCTGGCATTTGGTCCGTATAAACCTGCTATTTCTGTCTCTCCGCTGCATACCTACACAGGCAGGCCTCTGCTGCAAAATTACTGAAGTGGTAAAATAGCAGTTTGAAGGGTTAGTCTAGAAAAACATAACCAGATGGGGCTTGAAAACACTTGTCCTGTTGCAGAGAGAGACTATACAGCTATGAGATCCATAGTATGAGGTATAAATATTTAATAAGCTTGCATTTGAACTGTACACATGGGTCGGGAGGCCATCCCATTCCAGCAGATGTTACAGGCAGGCACCAGAACCAGTTTTTCCCCCAAACACACCAGTTTGAGATATTTTTGGCCTGTGTCAACTCAAACGAACACAAGGGAAGTCAAAAAACGCAGCCACGGAAGCTAGTCAGAGCAAAGCAAACCTTAAGGAGTTCTGTCTACCCCAGGCAACGGCGCCCTGCGAGAGCCGACGCGCACGGACCTCGAAGCCCCAAGGAAGCAGGGTTTCAGGGACGAGGTGCCAGAACTTCCCCTGCGGTTTGACCTCTCCAGCTTAAGCAGGGCACAGAAGTCACTTGCCACGCGCCGTAGGGACCTGCTGGAGCGCCAGCCGTCGCCCTCGGCTCCCGGGCGCCAGAGAGGCCCAACGCAGCCGGAGAACGCGCCAGGGCGACGCGTTACCCCGACCGCGCTCTTGCTGTCCTGCGTCCCCCGCTGCTGCGGGCCGGGGCGACGCGTACTGACAGACCTGGCGTACGGCTGGCGAGCCTGAAATTGAGAAGGAGGGTAACTATTACGTCGGTGGAGAACACCGCACAAATAACTCGCCGGGTCTTTCGGCCGGCGTTAAGGGCATCAAGCGCCGCGCGCGGACGGCTTTCCGCGGACGCGGCTCTCCTCACACCGACCTAGCGCCGGCCCCGCCCTGCCGCCACAGTTACTCTCGCTGCGGCAGCGCTCGCCCAGCTCAGCCGCGGCCTCGGCTTGCGGCGGCTCGTCCCGGCGGCGGGGCCTGCTCGGGCCCGCCGCGCTTCTGCCGTTTGGGCTCAGACAGCCGGCACCGGGCACGACGGTGCTTGGAGGCCCGCGGGGTCACAACCAGCAGCACCGAGCGAGGAGCCGCGGCCGCAGCCGGCCCGCTTGCGCCGCCCGCCTCGCAGGCCCCGGGGGGAGCGAGGCCCCTCCGCCCGCCAGCCGGCGCCCTCACCCACTCACCCTCCGCTCGGCTTCAGGCGCTGCGGAGCGTCGCGCCCGCCTATTGGCTGACAGGAAGCGGGCCTCCTCCCTCAGCCAGTCGGTGCCGCTGTTATTCAGCTCGGCCCGCCCCCTCAGGCAGGAAGCGCATGGAGGTACAGGTACCTCAGGAGCGGGCTGTGCAAACGAGAGGACAGACAGCGCCCCGGGACGAGGCTCTGCGCCACAATGGATGCAGGTTCCTACCCGCACACCTGTCCCTGTGGGAACGCCCCTCCGCAGGCACCCGCCACTGGCGCCCCGCCCCCCGGGGCGCTTCCAAAGGCTCATTGGAGTTGTAGTCCCGGCCCCGTCACAGTCCGGCCCCGTCCAGCCCACGAGGACTACCAGTCCCAGCATGCCCCGCGACTCGCCACCCAATCGCGGCGGGCTTTGTTGAGGGGGTGGGGCAGCCGCCCAGGCCCCGTTTCAAGATGGCGGACGACAGTGAGACAGCAATGAGGCGGCCACCGCCGAGGCCTCAGCGGCCGTCCGCGGAGGAGAATGACCACGAGCACTGCAGCGACTGCGAGAACGAGGCAGAGCACGGCTCCAACCGGGGGTGAGCGGAGCCCCGGGGCCGCCCGCCGCGGCGGCTGCCAGGCCCATTGAGCAGGGCAGCGGCCGGGAAGTGAGCGGAGCTCCGCCCCGCGCGCGTCCTGATTGGCCGTCAGATATCATTCTGCGCTGCGGTTGGCCGAGCTCCTTGTCAGTCTCGTGGGGGCGGGTCCCCTGGCGCCCATGCACTCCTGTTGCGAGAGCGTGCTCTGAAGCTAAGCGGGGTCGGGCCTGTCCGCGGCGTGGATGGGAGACGGGGGTCGACATGGCCTGCGTGCCGTGTGCCCGGCGATGCTCTCCTGGAGCGAGTCCGGTGCCTCATCGTCTCCGGCGACCTCTTGTACCTCTCAGTTGCTGGCGGGAGGATTTGGAGAGCAGCAGTCGTGGTCCAACAGCTCAGGTGCTGAGGGAGCGTGGGCTCGCTGCAAAAGAGGGGCCGCAACATGCCTTTCTGCAGCAATGAGCTGGGTCGGTGGTGCGTCCTACCCTCGCGCTCGGGCATGACGTTCCAGACGCCCCGCTGCACACCAGCACGAGCCCCGCTTGCCAGCATCGTTGTATCGCTCACAAAAGCGTTGCCTTAGGGCTGGTAGGCTACTGCCCCTCTGGCTTGGCTGATCCCGTGCTATCGGCCAGACTTTCATCCTGGGAGCTGTGTTTTGGTGTCTGCCTTGAGCTTGTCCTGCCCCTCCGGTCAGGCGCGCGGGAGCAAAGCTCAGCGATGCCGCTGCGCCTGCGCTCGGGCGCAGCCAGCTGCCAATGGAGCCTTGGGCTACTGCCCCTGCGTATGCCAGTTTGCGCTGGCCTAAGTCATCTTAAAAAGTAGGTTTTACCCTCTGTTCCTTAATTGCCTTGGGTGGTGGCGAACTTTAGCGGAATCGGCTTTGCCGTTTTAGTAGCGCGGTCGCCAGGGGAAGCGTTGGGAGTCAGCAAGGCAGATTGCTGTCGAGGCAGGAAGGATCTGACATCCCTAACCTGGTCCCCGTGTCACTCGCTGTCTTTGCTGCCCAAAATAAGGCACAAAGCTGCCGAATGATGCTCGTAGTCGACAGGAGAGGATTGATCCCCTTTTTCTCCTGCGTCTGTCATTTATATTATGCGGCAGGGCTCGGCAGCACATGGTTTGTGCAGCATTGCATGTTCCCAGAGGTTTTGTGCATGTGGTAAACGCACCCGAGCTTTGCCTGGCTCTTCCTCCCGCCCCAGCACGCGGGTACCCAGCTCTGCGATGCGGAGGCTGTGAGCTGGAGAGCTCTTCCCCCTTTGTCAGCAGCTTTCCGTAGGCGAGCTTGCCTGTCCGGTAACCAAAGGTAATAAAAGGTCATGCAAGAAATATTACAGAAGCTTTTTTATGACAGCACAGATGTGCATTTATATTTTATTTGCCTCCCGGGTGTGGCACCATGTCTGAGTTTAATAGGTTTAGCCATGCTTGGGAAGATTTTTCTTTTCTTTCCTTCTGACATGATTAGGTTTGCAGAAACCAGATCCAAGCGGAGAGAAGACACAGTACTTAATCACTATTATTGTGTAAGCTTCCTTGCCATTATTTCCCAGTCCGGCTGTTCAGACTGCTCTTTACCAGGAAAAGGTGTGTTTTTGAGCACTCTTGGTGTCTTACTGTGGAGATCGTACTTTCCATAAGCACGTGAACCCTAATGGGTTAAAATAGTTACCTGTCCCTACTAGGTTTAGTGTCAAAGGATAAACAAGCTAACAGTTCAGCATGGGAAACGTCCTTTAACAAATACGCTAGCAGGGCTCACGGTTCAGATTTGCTGGGAAATAAAGTTTAGGACTTGAGTTAGAAGTGGTGGACGAGCACAGCGATAGCGAACGCAAGCCATGAAGTCTTCTGTGCTCTCAAGCAATTGACTGTCCCCGACAAAACCTTGTAATCAGATATCTGGGCAGGAGAGAAAAGACCAGGCAGGAAGAAAAGTTGTGGTTTCTGGTCTTGATGCGTACCAGTTCTTTTTTTTTTTTTTTTTTTTTTTTTAAAACACTGAGATATAAAAACATTTCTGGTCACCGCAAGTGAACAGGACGAACGTTGTCTGCCGCAAAACAGGCCCTTTGAAATGCTGGTGTTTGCCAACTGGGTTTGCAGAGCAGCGCTCAGTGTTCTGCCTCTCTGCACCCAGTTTGTGTTAAGAGTCATCAGATCTTGGCTCTGTGATTTAAAAAAATGAATAAATAAAAATATTACTTAGCAATACTTCCTTTCCTTTTAAGGGCAGGAAAGAGGAACTGAATTTCCTCCGCCTTGGTCATATCGTAAGTCAGCGCAGGGAAGTGGCTGCACTAGTCTCTGGTGGAGTTGTCCAAGTTTTTTTTTCTGAGACAGAATTGCAGTGTGATATTTGTCTTGATTTTTCTTTGTGCGAACAGGGGTGGTGTTGTTTACTCCAGATCAGAAATCTCTGCTTCATTTCTGGGCTTCCATAATACGGAGGCAGCGTGTGAAGCGTTTCTTGGCATAACTCACTGCTGCTTGGCTGCTCCTCGCTGCAAACATTTCAGCCATTCCTCCTGCCCTTAGTGATCAGCTGTCCGTTATCTCTGGAAGAATTATTTAGGGGGTGGATAAACCAGGCCAGAGAGAAGAGACTTGTTGCTTTATAGGTGGTGAGCGACTGTGGTGAGACCAAGGATTCAAATGCGCTGACCCCGTGAAAGGGATGGCGAAACTGCTGCGGCGTGCCAGCGGAAGCAGTCTCAGGTGTGAAAATTCGTGGCTGGGTTGGACGCGCAAGCGGGGAAAGCTCCACTCCTCCCTGGTGTGCCAGACCAACCGTGGCCAAAACTTTCTGGGAGCCGTTGCTGGACGGGGCTGGTGCGCAGGTGGAACAAAGGGGGTTTTCTCAGGGGTTTGCTGGGGAGCTGTCTGGCTTTGTAATCCCTCCCTCTGTTTTTCCCCCGTGTTTCTGAGACAGCCGCCAGCAGCAATATGCAGAATTTGATTTTAGATAGTATGCAGAGTACAGCAATCGTAGCGCTAGATGCTGTTCCCTTTGGTCTCCGCTTCATGATGTGTGATCCACCATCTGGGTAGCCTCCGTTTCCACTTGATTCTCCTATCTCCCCTGGAGCCTAATAAGATTACCTATGTAAGTACTATACCCAATTAGCTGCAGGTTCGTCAGAAGGATTTTCCAGCGTCTAAATATGGGGCAGACATTTACCATCTCTTGTTTGACATCTTTCTGATTAGAAAGTGTGGCTCTGCAATGAAGGAATTGATCTGCATTTGTGCAAACTTCTTACTCCGCTGTCCAAAACTGCATTTCCAGTTTGGTTTTTGGGGAATAACCAAGAGGAGTTTGGTATTGTTTGCTGTCTTTCGCCCTCAGACCGTTTCACACCTCAGATCGCCTGTGAGTGACATTTCAGTGTGTGTAATGAAAGGTGCTTTTTTAAGGGCAGCAGTGCTTATGCTACGGGAAATAGCACCCTGCCTCGATCTTTGAAGTCGTGAAAAGTCTTCAAAGTCGTTGATTCATACCCACGAACTTCTGGTCCTGCTGTGTTTCGGGAGCCGAGGGAGCTCTGGGCAGTGAGCTGCAGCCTTGCTTCACACATTGTCCCAAGGCTTGGCTTGAGCGTGGAGTTATTTCCCCTTGCACGTCCCTTCCCCACTGTGTAAAAAAAAAAAAAAAACTCCTAGCTCTGGCATTGCAGTGGGAACACACCTGGATCCGTGACGTTATCGTCCTGATCGGGTAAGGGGGAGCTGAGCGCTAATTTGTTTCAGGAGGCACACGCGTCCGACGTTTGCCAGCTTCTGGAGGGGCTCCATTGGTGCTGTTTGTAGGACGGTCAGTCTAAGTAAGTCTTGCCTTGAGCAAGCCTGGTTAGTTTATTCAAGCACTTCCAAAGTCTGTCTTTGAAATTGTTCAGATTATATATATCAGCTGATGTGGAAAAGTAGTTTGTGCTCCTTTCGCTGTAACCACCGTGCTCCCACGACGCCATACCTTTGAAGAAGGGGGATGCTGCTGTGTACAGAGCACTAAAAGGTAATGGAAACGATAGTGGAGATTCATTTCCCAGAACACCAAATAACCAGACTCGTTACTAAGCGAGGGTCTTCAGCTTTGCTGGTGATGGAAAAAAGTCTGCTGAGATCGTGTGGGTAATTGGAAAGTTAGTGCGAGATGTTTCTCCTAACGCAGCAAACATGCCCTTCTCCACCCACTTTATCTGTCAAAGCAGCTTGGCCTGAAAAGGCGATATGAGGGGAAAAAAGCTGTAAGCACAGCTGGGAAGGCTGTGGGTTTTGGACAGAAGCTCTCTGGGCTTGACAGTTAACTGTTCCTTGACGAATGGGAGGTAAAACCAGCTTAAGCACTTGCAGCTGAATGGGTCACATCCGTTACGTTAACCGGGATTTTGAACTATTGCAGTTCTGTCTTGGGGCACTGCTGCTACTCCAGAGCGTTGCAGATGATTTGGGGAGCTTTAGAAAGGCTGCAGCTGTGCTGGAGGCTAGAAGGGGAAGATGGTGGTATTATATGTGGTTCTTAAAATAGTATCTGAGTATCTAACCATTGCTGAGGCCAGCTTTGGTTGGTTAGGATCTGGTGAAGAGAAGGGCCCTAGGGTTTTCAAGCACTCTTGCATTCCCTTTGCTAATGCTGGTGACTCGTCTGCTGGGCTTGGTTCCACTCCCCAGCTGCAGGGAGGCCTTCCCCGTGCCCGAGGAGGGGGTGTGCCAACCTGGCTGGTCTTTATTCTACTCTGATTTCTTCCAGGTCCTGATGATTTGACTCGTAAATCAGGGAGGATCTTCTCACTGTCTTAACCCGAAAGCCCAGCCTGTTGGTAAAGCGATGTTGGTCACACTGAACTCATCAGCAGGGAGTTTTAGACTTGGTGGCTCTGATGAAGCAAACTGATGCCACCCGAATACCCGACAGCCCAGGTGACCGGGGAGAACTCGTCCCACTCCCTTGTCGCTCTTGGTGTCCAGTGCCAGATAGGCTTGCAAACCCCCTTGTGTGGACAGTAGGTGTCGAAGTTGGTAAGAAATGAGAGGAATGTATTTATTACAGCTTCGTTTTAGTCTGTGGCCGATTTTGCCTGTCGCTCTGGCTGCGATCTGTTCAAGACCTGCAGGTCCTGGGGGCCCGCTTTGGGGTTTTCCAGCCAACACAGCTTCTTCGAGGGGTGGCGCTGGCCTCTCCCCCTGCCAGAACCACCCCAGGGTGTGGCAATGTGCCTGGTGCGTCTAGAGGTGCCGACCGCCGGAGGAGATGGCGGTCTGCGCTTGCACGGCCAGTGTGCGTCTGCATCGGCACCAAGAGCGAGCAGGACGGCCTGGGGTTGCGCGTGCTGTGCGATGTCGCTGGCTGCTGGTGCGGGGGAAGCTGCAAGCAGCTTTCACGCTTCTCTGAGGTCTCGCTGGAGCACCTCTGCAAGGAATAAAAAAAAAAAAAAAAAAAAACCAAAAAACCTGTCATGCATTTGTCACTAAAATCAATAGTCGTGTCAGTGCCACTTTCCCATAATTGCTTTTGCTGTTGTGTCAGCCTCTGTGTTTCTCTGGGTGCCAGGGTGAAGGTAAAGCCCTTTGCCGTCATGGGGATGAAAGGTGAGCTGTCCTCCGAGGGACCGATCCGCAGCGCCTCGGTGCCTGCACTGCCTCTGAATGCTGAGCCCTGCAGCGATGCTGCTTCATAGCTGCTCCTTTCTTTTCTTGACTGCCATAGCAAGCATTGAAAACACTTCTGGAGTGGAGGGAGGAGGCTAATTGAGTTCTGTTTTGCTCAAGAGCTCTCTGAGTTGAGCTATGAGTGGCCATGTGTGACTATTTGCCCCATGATTTTTTCACATGGGCCTCTGCAAATGCCATTTGCGTAGTCCTTGGTGGTCCTGTCTGATTGCACTCCAAACTGTCTGGGCCGAATCGGCTTACGGCTCGGTCACTCCATCGGAGGAGGAGGTAGGACACTGGAACAATAAGGAAGAGAAAGCATGGACTTGCTGGGCATTAGGCATTTCAGCGCTAGAGGAACACGGAAAGGGATCGGGCTTGGAAAATCCATGCACTTGTAATAGGAATTTTCCTGAGCCAGTGCTCTATGCAAAATCTCAGCTTTTTAATTTTTATCTGTGAAGAAAGCCTGCTGGAGACTAGGCGCTCAATGGCGCGGCGATGTCTTTGAAGCCGCAAGCGGGTGCTTTGCTGGAGCATCGACCGCCCGGTCATGCTGGGTTTCTCTGTCGCTCGGTGTTGCGAGCGTCAGTGCAGCCGAGCAGAGCTGCATCGGTTTCACCGCCATGAGACGTCTCTGTGTCTGGCTCTTGTTATTTTATCGGGGGGAAAAAAAAAGAAAGCCTCAGTCCACTTTCCCCTTATTTTAAAAACTCACTTGCTGCTCTCTCCAGGTTTCTTTAAGCCTTATTCCCTTCCTGGCTCTCTCCTTTCCCTGCCCTTCCTGCCATAAATTGTTGAATGCTGGTCCAACATACTTTCCAGTGTGTCTCCTCTTTCCTTTCTCTGCTCCACCCTGCTCACCAGTATCTTGTGTTTGGTAAGCTCATTAAGCCAGTGCAGAAGTAAGCTGTGCTAAGGAGCCCGATTAAGATTTGGGGGGAGAAGAAGAGGCAAGGATGCCTCTGTTGCCTGAGGCATCCTTTGGGGGAAGCCCAGATTCCCTGAAGGAAGGACGGTGCCGTGGGCCTGGATTTGGTTCCTGGTGCCTACAGCAGGGGCTATAGTGCTTTGCACCTGAGGAGACCTCAGTCAACGGGGGCAGTTAGATGCTCTCCCACCGAGGAAACACCAGGAAAGCTCAGATAACCCGCCGCTTGGTTTGCTGCCCAACAATGCCATGGCCTTGACTCAGCTCGGTGTTTAGTCTAACACCGAACGCTTTGAGCGCTGTGGTTTGTGCTGCGTTTGGCCGTGGTGGGCCGATCTAGGCAGGTTTCGAAGCGCCCTGGGAGCAAAACCCTCCAGTGTGCATGGATGGGAACACGTCCCTTTGCAGGCTGGGCGTCGCTCTCGCCCACCTCCCCATCACCCCTGCTTGTTGAGACTCGCTTGCTCAACCCCACAATTTTTTCAGCATGTGTCAGGGAAGGTTGGTGGAAAGCAGCTGCTCTCTCTGCGAGGCTGAATTGGAGGGTGTGCGCTCAAACTGGCTGCTCCTTGGTGGTATACAGTGCGCTTAGGACAGGCACCTCTCGCGTATTTTGTCTCAACATTGTACCAGCTTGCTGCCAGACTCATCTGTTGGTGAGCCTGTGTCCAGGGCGCGGGAACGCAGCCCTGTGCTGTGGGTAGGGGAAGGTTTTTTGCAGCTGTTTTGGGGTTGTTGCGGTCCAGACACCCAGAGATTGCCCTGCATCCCGCTGTGGAAGGAGATGTGACACCTTGCCGTGAGCGCCTGGCTGTGCCGACAGCTTGGCGCTTCTCAGGGAAGGTCGGGGTGAAGCATAGGCAGGGCAAGGGCTGTTGGTCAAGCCTGATTCTCTTCACCCCCTGTGCTCCTGAACAGATTTGCTGCTTGGTCTCGTTTTTTCCAGATCTGGTGTAACAATATAAAAATTTGCCAATGTAACAGCCACCCGTCTCCTTAGATGATCCGCTCTGCAGGTGGGAAGAGCTAGCTTGTGCGTGCATTCCTGCTTGTAGCAACACCTCAAAACGAAGGGGAGACGGAGCGAATCCCTGCCGGGGACTCCTGTCTGCAAGTCTGTTGGCCGAAGGCCTCACGTGGCACGGAGCGGGGCAGCTGAGCAAACCTGTGGGGTGGGAGATGTCTGTGCTCTTCCCCTTCCAGGAGCTCGTCCGGCGAGTCCCGCTGGCAAGAGCTGGGCTGGAAGGATCCCGAGAAAAGTACACTTGGCTGCGCCCCTCATGCACAGAGTACTCCTACTCCTAGAGGCTCGATCTGACTCGGAACAGGGAGCTTTTATTTTCTTTATAGAGCTTCAGGGACCATGTAAATGTCATCAAAAAAAGGCTCCAGTGATGTTTCCTTTGTTCCCTAGTGGCTTGAGTCCAGCAAATGACAGCGGAGCCAAAAAGAAGAAAAAGAAACCGAAACGGAAGAAAGAGAAAGGAGGAGATCAACCTGACCAGGCTCAGGACCAGCCCGTAAAGGTAACTGACCCCTTCCAAGGGGCCGTGAGTCACAGCCCCGCAGAGCAGCAAGCCCTGTCCTGAACTTCTCTGGTGTGGCCAGGAAAGAGTCTCCCAATCCTGAAACTACCTGCTGTTGTCTTGAGGCCCTTGGCTGTTCAAAAGTCTGAGATTGAGAGCAATTTCCTGGCCTGGCTCCGTGCATGGGAATTCCCATTGCTGCGGGAGGTATTTGTGGAGCGCTCCAGGGTATAAACGCAATCCTTTATTGGATATCCAAGCCAGTTACAGCGCTGCAGTGAAAAGTTCAGACTGGCGCCTCTGAGTTATTCTTCCCAGAAGTCAGCTGCCTCCTTGAGCAGAGATGTCAGGGAACTGCCATGCTCTGTGCAGCCGAGCTCGGCTGCCACCTGCCAGCTTCCTCTCTTGCCCTCAGGGAATACAATGAATGCATTTTCCTACTTCTTGGACATTGATGTTGTCAATTTTGGTTAAGTAACATAAGAACAACAGGAGGGTCAGAGCAGGGTCTGTCTCACCCCTCTCTGCTTTGTCTACTCCTGACTAGCAGCCGGGGCTCCGGGATGAGTGCAAGTGTGGGACGTGTGCAGTTTGTCCCTGCCCTGGCGGCACCCTCTCAGTACCAGCAGTCAGCCCCTTTGGCCCCTCTGGACCTGGAGGCTGCTCTGAACCATACACTTACCTGATCCGATTATGAACCCCTTTGCACATCTTGCCTCTATGATATTCCAGTGCTTTGGATCTGGTTGCAACAAGATGTTGGGCATCGTTAAATGAGGTATTGTGTTTGCTTTAAGCTTGGTTTGAACCCTGATTCCCATGTTTATAAGAAATTGTGAGTAATTGCTCCCTGCCCTTCTTCTCCATCGTGATATACATACTTCAGTCACTCTTGCCTGTCTCTCCCAGTCCACAGAGCCCTTGTCCTCCCTCAAAACCTGTGGCAGGGTGTGAACACAGGCGTATATATACGTTAGCCTAAGCTGTTTTCTGTCTGATTCCCAGTTCCTATCCAAATAATTTTTAATACTTTGTCCTTCTGACTGTGCAGAGCATTAAATTAGTGCTTTCAGAGTGTTTCAAACTCTCTTCGCCTCTAATCAGCAAGGAGCTGGGGCTGTGAATTCATGGCAGAGCTGCTGACGCCGCTAGGTCTGCGAGGGGAGGAGGAGGAAGAGCTTGCGGTGTTTTGCCATTGTTGGCACTGCCCAGCTCCTCATCTCGAAGCTGCAGTTTGCAGATAGTGGTTTGATCCAGCTTAAATGGATGAGGCTGAAATAGAAAGAGAAATGCCACCACAAAAAGTGCAAATGCTGGGTGTGGGTTAACTTGGGGTGTCCCTGCGTTGGTGTTACTGAGGGTGAGGCAGGGAGCTTTGTTTGTTGTGTTCGCACCATCTTCCCTTTAACTGAAGCTTAGGACGTCTTAATGGTGGTTGATCTTTCAGCCCCTTTGACCCAGGAGTGCCTAAAAAACAGGTCTAAGCATGTAGCAGGTGGCTGGAAAAAGGGCTTTTCATCTCACGGAGGGTTATGAGAGGATCCAGGCTGGAAAGGGAATCTCTTCCCTGCTTTCCCTTCCCTGGCCCTGCCCCAAGGCAGGGAGAGTTCCTGTTTGTCCTTATGGGGAGCTGAAAAACAGAGCTTGTAGCTCAGGTCACTCACTTTTACCCCGCTTTCTCTCAGGTGAACTCTTTACCGGCTGAGAGGATCCAGGAGATTCAGAAAGCCATCGAGCTCTTCTCTGTAGGTCAGGGACCTGCCAAAACCATGGAGGAAGCCAGCAAGAGGAGCTACCAGTTCTGGGACACGCAGCCGGTGCCCAAGCTAGGTACGTACAGTCCGCTGCTGTTTTGCTGTAGCCGCGTGCTTCTGGGTACCACCCTTGTGATCCTCAGCCTGTCCGAAGAGCCCTCACTGGAGCTGTGAGGGTTTCTGGCCAGCAAGCAAGCCCCTAGACGGCTCCTCGGTGCTGTCATATCTGAGCTATGAAAGCATCAATGACACTTATCCACCAGTGAGCAACAGATGATGGACCAGCCTGCCATCCATGCTGCAGGAGGGCTCTGGGGATTGAGAAGGACAAGCAGCCATTTCAGGCATCAGACTGGATGGCTCCTCAATTTAGGATCCCTTAATCTCAGCTTTTACCCTTAAATTGGGCCTTCCCAGCCCTTTGTGGCTAAGTTTCATGTGAGGCACTGCCAGCTGCCTTCTTGCTGAGTCCCAGGGACCTGAAGCAATCCAGCAACCCCCTTCCTTGGAGGCTGAAACTTTAGCAGCAAAGGGCCCTTGGTGGGGGAGGTAACTCAGGGTGAGCCCTGCACTGTTGTGGGGCAGAGCATCACTGAGACGGAGCCAGCCTGCGAGCAGAGCCCCTCAGCTAAGCCTGTCCACCTGCTGAGCCTCCACATCGTTCGCTTGCTGGGCTCACATCAGCCCCCATCCAGGGCAGGCACTGCATCTGAGCCAGCAGAGCTGGGAGAGGGGAGGCACAGACATCCCAAATATCTGCGCCTCCAAGGTGCTTGCACCTGGCTAAAGTTGGGAAATTCCTCTCTCCTTCCTCTTTTTCCCCACTGTAAACAGCTAGACTGTGCTTCCCATCTCTAGTATTTGCTCCAGGCCTTTCTCCAGTTTGCGTTTGACTCTGTCAGCCTTTGTCAAAGTGGTTCGCTGGTGGTAGCGAGGTGTTTCTCGGCACGGCAGAAGTGCTTGGCAGCTGAGCAGATCTGAAAGGCAGAAAGAGGTGCCCTGCTCCAGCGCTGGAAGACCGTCATTTCTGAGCTAATTGGAGCAAATCTCTGTGCACTCCCATGTTGTCTGGGATTGCTTTGCTTAGTCTCTCTGCCCCGGCATCTCCCAGCAAACTCCGTGCAGAGCTCAGGAGAGCTGGAGAATGAGTCCAAGGCCACAGTTTCTAGATGTACCCAGACCTTGTTATGACTGAAAATTGGCTGCTGTTCAGTGACTTCTTTCCTGAGGTTGAGTCCAATCCCTCTTGCTGCAAACACCATATTTGTGATTCTCCTTGCATGTTGTCAACACTAATCTGAGGCTATATTTGATCTCAAAGGACTGTTTGCTGGAAATCGTTTGCTTTGGCCCCTCTTTGTGCTTGTGCTGGGAAAATCATTGTGAGATACCCCAGCACAGGGTTGTGTGAAGCTGCAAAGTCTGACCTTGTGTTTGCACTTTTCACAAGAGGATCCTGACATTAAAAACATCATATCTGCTTCAGTAAGCCCAGGAAGGTGGAAGACGGGGAAGTGGAGGCACCAAATGGCCCTGTCCTCTATACACCAAATTGCTGACTGCACTGTGCACTCTGGTCGCTGGCTCCTCACTAGATCCCGCCATCTCCCTTGGTGCTTGGTCAAAAGCACTCTGTGGCACGCAGCTTTACCTACATGAGGCTATTTAGGATCTGGTAACAAAAGCGCGTGGGATTTTGGGGGCAGGTTTCAGAGCTGTTCAGCACCTGCTCAAAACAGAGGGCACTGCCATGGATGAGTGTTCCTGGGAGCTGTTCTAGTTCGGGTGTGATGGAGGGAGTTCTTGTTTTGAGTTTATTCACCTCCCCATTGCCTGGAAACCTCTTTTCAACTCCTTTTTAAGGGAATTCCTAATCAGTGCGGTGTGCTTCTCTTGGCAGCGCTAAAGCGATGCTGCTGTTTGCAGAGCTGTGTTGACATCCCTGAGAAAGCTGGTGCTTTAACCAACATCTCTTGGCTGAATGGAGTGCTTTAGGAGTCAATGTTTTTAAACAAAAGTTGTCTTGTTCACTGCAGCTCTTATTTAAACGCCCTGGGAAGGAAACCCTGACGCCTGCCAAATGGCAGGGGCTGGAGCTGGCAGGGAGAGAGCCACCATCTGAGGCTTCGGGGAAGGTGGAACAGATCATGGGAAAGTGCTGGCCAACGCTGAGACTGTGGCGATGGGGAAGGCTGTGCTCTTGTGGCCGCTTTGCCTAGCTGAGATCCAAAGTCCTGATCTGCTACGAAAAGTTGGGCTGGCCTGGTCTGTGAAGAGCAAACCTGCAGGATCATCAGCACCTGTGCACAGGGAGCCTATACAGCTCTGTATAGAGCTCCTCTGCTGCAGGGAGAGAAAGCAGGCAGGCGGGAACTGGAAGGCCTGAGGTACTGCTTGTGGACGTGGAGGAGGTAGCTCTGGCCTTGCAGCTCTGATCAGTTCAGTCTGTTCCTCTCTGCTCCCTGGTTGCTGCCATTACCCTTGAAAGAGCAGTTTTGATTCTTTGCCCCACCTTGTGGTGCTGAACACATGGTGTGTCCCACACCGGGTGGGTAAGTGACCCCTGACTGCTCAGGCCATGGACCTGGGGTGAGAGAGGCTGCCAAGTGAGGCCACCCAAGGTGTCATGGGGACCTGGCCTCAAACAGCAGAGCATCTTCATGGCTTCCTGCTCTTTCTTGCAGGAGAAGTGGTGAACACCCACGGTCCCGTTGAACCAGACAAAGACAATATCCGTCAGGAGCCATACACCTTGCCCCAGGGCTTCACCTGGGATGCACTGGACCTTGGAGATAGAGGCGTGGTGAGTGTGGGCAGCTTGGCACACACCAGTTGGGAGGGTATCTCTGTTGCACAGTTAGCAGTGCTGTGCTTGGACTGCTGAAGATGTCTTTGGTGATTGGAGTGTGTCTTCCACCGTTACAAGCAACGCTCCAGCTCAGTGATCTCACCATCTCCTTAGGTGGGTCTGATTTCCCCCAAAGCAGGCGCTCGCCTCCCATCCGTCACATGTTGGCCAGGTTTGATTGGTTTCTTCATGGGGGACAGACGAGCGGGGACTTTTTTCCGTGTTCCTAAAGTGTAGGCATGGGGTTTTTCCCTACAAAGATCCTCCAGACCATGACCCATCTCCCTGAGAAATGACCTGGGGGTGGCAGGAGTATCTGTATGTCCTGCTGCTTACCCTGCTCTCCAGCGGTACCCATTCAGGAGCCCAGAGCCAGCAGTGTGGAGAAAGGGGACGTGCCAGTTATGGGACGTGGCTGCACGTGGCTCCTGTTGCTCACGGAAAGAGTGTTCTGGGTCGTGTTTCAGGGCAGCTGGGGGCTGTGACTGCTGAATAACTCTCTTGATCTGCTTGATCTCTCCTGCGGTAGCTGAAAGAGCTGTACACGCTTCTGAACGAGAACTACGTGGAAGATGATGACAACATGTTCCGGTTCGATTACTCTCCTGAGTTCCTGCTGTGGTGAGTAGCACCATGACCACAGAGCAGACCAAATTGGATGCTGGCGAGTCTGATTCCCAGTGATAGCGCTGAAGCTGCCTTTGCCTACCCCTTCTCGCTTTTTTCCAAAATCTCCCTTCCTCATCTGTCATCATCTGCATGTGTCTGGGAACTGTGTGTCCCAGGTGCTCTGCAAGAGACCTCTGTCTCACCTGGTCCTGCCTGCTTCAGGCGTCTTTGACATATTGGAACCTAAAACTGGATTTTTCCTCTTTGTTTTGATCTCTTGAGTGGTTTCAAAAATTGTGGTAGCTGAGGAGCTTCCCACTGTCCCAGACTTATAGGATAAAGGTGACTGCCAAGTAATGTTGCCAGCAGTAATACTTGGAGACCTATTGCAGCTGAGCTGCTATTCCTTCAGGGCCTTCCCAAATCGAGAACGCAGATTTCCTCCTGGATTGCAAGTGAGAACTGGCCTTGGTTACAGAGTGCAGGAATTCCCCTGGATCTGAACGATCCCGCCCTGTAACTTCACGGTCGCCCTCTCGTCCTCCTACCTGCAACTCCACGGGTGTCTGGGGCGGCCTGAAACGTGACAGAGTGGGGAGCGTGGAGGCAAAAGTAGGTGCACAGGGCACCTTTGATGGGATATGACTAACAAAGCCTGTCTGTTCTCCAGGGCACTGCGTCCTCCGGGCTGGTTGCCCCAGTGGCACTGTGGTGTCAGAGTTGTCTCCAGCAAGAAGCTGGTTGGATTTATCAGCGCGATTCCAGCCACTATCCACATCTATGACACGTAAGTGCTGTTCGGTTGAAGTTCTTCTCCTGGCCCTTGATGGTGGGTGGTGCTTGCCGGCAGTGCTCAGGAGGTCTGACTACGTTACTCTCACTGACTGACTGAGCCAGACCTGCGCCGCGCAGTCGTGGAGATGTTTTGCTGCTTGGAGGAGAAGGTGGAGGATATTTAAGGTGGGCAGTGAAGTTCTGTGCAGGGATATCTTGCAGTTAACTGAGGAGGCTCTTTTTCTCAGTGAGTGCGGTCAGCTCAGAGCTCTGGCTCTGATCCTCCAGGGCTGGCTGCCAGTGGAGACCATGTTTTTTGGGAAACTATTGGATAACAGCTCAAGGGAGAATTTTCCAAAGCGCCAGTGTGTCATGCCCCTGGACCTTACCCTTTGGCCTTCCCTGGGAATTTGATTCCTGTGTCTCTTGTGGGGGCTGGAAGTAGATTGCCTAGGCCATCGGACTGATCTCCGTGGTTAGGACGATTGGGTCTCATCCTGTGCATCATTTCTTTCCTAAGAGAGAAGAAGATGGTAGAGATAAATTTCCTGTGTGTCCACAAAAAGTTGCGCTCCAAACGAGTGGCTCCGGTTCTGATCCGTGAGATCACGCGGCGGGTTCATCTGGAAGGGATATTTCAGGCTGTTTACACTGCGGGAGTGGTGCTGCCAAAGCCTGTGGGGACTTGCAGGTAAGTGACCCCAGCGCTCTGAAACACATAGGACTGGGGGAAACCTCTGCAGACCTTCCCTTACCAGGATCCCCTCCATGGCGTGTGGCAAAGCACTTGGATAGCTGTGCTTACAAGTGTGGGATTTCCTGGGGCAAGACAGATCAATTCCAGCCCAGGTTTCTCCTCCCCACGCTGTCCTTTGGGGATTAAATCCAGTAGCTTTGCTTAAGCTGCTCATTTATCACAAGACAGAAGACTTTCTGCAGACACACGCTTCAGGCTGCCCTTGGTTTTCTCCGTGGGAGCTCCCGGCCTGCGAGAGCCTCTTCGCTAGCTGGCGTGATGTTCTTGCTTGCCCTCTCCTGGCCGCTACGAGAACCTCCTGCTCTCACAGCTTTCCGGCTGTCCAAGAACAAGTCTCCCACCGTGAGTGTGTTTCTGCAGGTACTGGCACCGGTCCCTGAATCCTCGGAAACTCATTGAAGTCAAATTTTCCCACCTGAGCAGGAACATGACTATGCAACGTACCATGAAGCTTTATCGGCTGCCAGAGGTGGGTGCCAGCTGGGGCTGCAAGCTATGGAGGCAAAGCTCAGGCAAAGCTCCTAGCTGAGCAAGGGATGGGGCTCAGCTTTGGGCACACAAACATCTCAGCTGAGTCTATCTTTTGCCTGGAGAACTGGGGTTTGTGTTTCATACAGTAAATGGTTCTGTCAAGCCATTGTGCTTTATTTAATCCTATTTATTTTGCCTGGGTACCTGTATTTTAAGGGCAAATTTTTGCAGCTAAAAAATCCTATGATCTTTTGTATCATGGTGAGTCATATCCTGTTCTCCTGGTAAAACGAGAATACAGATGTGACAGCCTTCATCTGTCCAAACACAGCCTCAGAGTGACCTTGAATTGGGTTAGTCCCTCATTCCTCAAAGTGATCAGTTCTGTCATTGCAGTTGTCCTGCTGGGGGAAGTTCCCCAGCTGCCTATAGGAGAAAAATAAAACAGAGCATAAAAATTGCCACCCTGACCTTGTTTGCTTGCTTCTGTCAGTCAGAGCTGGTTGTTTTGTTTGGTGAGCCTTGGGTTAGAGCTGGGCAGCACACAGCTCTGGTGTCTTCTGCCTCCCATGTCAGCAATAGCAGCAGTAACTGATTGTAGCCATCGATTTTTATGCATAAACCCAGACCCAGAAACAACTTGTGCGACTTGAATTGGGCTTTGCTGAGCCCAACTAGAAATTGAGTCAATCTTAGACTAGAAATTGGGTCATACTGGAAATAAAAAAGTCAGACAAGACCTGGGTGTCTCTCTCACCACCTCTTTCTTTGCAGTATCCTACTGTGCCTGAGGCACCTCTCGAAGCCTGGCCCCACTGTACTAGGGAGCAGAGACCTGGAAGGAAGCAGAGACCTTGTGTCATTAATGACTAGGAGGCTTTTTCCAGCATGGCTTGACCCAGCACATGGGGCTCTGGGACCCACCGCACTTCTCTGATCTTTGCATCAGTGTCGCAGCTGATCACATCCTTCTTCCAGACAAGCAGGGCTGGGGGGGAGAGTGCTTGGCAGGGATTGTGGGATTGAAAATGGGCCGATCTAAGCAGAGAACATCCCCATGCTGATTGTCTGAGGCGGCTGAGGAGGAAAGGTAGTCCTTGGGAGAGGTAAAAGCACCTTACAAGCAGTGCAAATGATTTGTTCTGTTTTCTGTAGACTCCCAAGACTCCCGGCTTGCGGCCGATGGAGCATAAAGATATTTCTGCTGTGCACAAGCTCCTGACTGAATACCTGAAGCAGTTCCACCTGACGCCTGTCATGAGCCGAGAGGAGGTGGAGCACTGGTTCTTACCTCAGGAGAACATCATCGACACCTTTGTGGTAGAGGTAAGAGGGCAGGGGGTGTTTTCCTGGGCTTCTCCCTCCACTGGAAGAGTGTGCAGTGAGCCGATCTGTTCTCTGCAGGAGAGCTCAGAGAGGTTGCTGCCCTGGGCAGGGAGAGCACAGAGGTCCTCTTCCAGGTCTGGAGGTTTGAGCTGCTGGAGGAAGGTGCCTCTCTGTCCTGAGCTGCCCAGAGTCTGCCTGCCGGGCGCCCTCATTGGCACAGGCACGTGCCCGCTCAGACTGGCAAAGCCCCTCCAAGGCTCAAAGCAGACATGGCTGCCTGGCTCTGACACGTTGCTGTGTCACAGAAGTGTCACTCTTGGCTTTCAGAGCGCCCCTGGGGAGGTGACAGACTTCCTGAGCTTCTATACCCTGCCCTCCACCATCATGAACCACGCGACTCACAAGAGTCTGAAAGCTGCTTACTCCTTCTACAACGTTCACACCAAGACGCCTCTCATCGACCTCATGAGCGATGCTCTCATACTCGCCAAGTCGGTGAGTGCTGGCGGAGCAGTGCGGCAGGGCCAGGCAGGCTGGGAGCAGGGCTGGAGCGGCACCCTTGGCTGCTGGGCAGATCACTGCAGGTGTCTCCTGCCACCTGGCTGCTCTTGGACTTGCGGGGAAGGCTGGCCTTGGGGCAGGGCTTCGTACCTCATACCCAGGGCTGTACAAATCCAAATCCTAAAGGGGTCTGCAACCCAAGAGAGGAAAGGAACAGTAGCCTGAACCCTTTAAGAGCCTACCTGCCTGCCACTGTCTACTCGTTTCTTACAGCGAAAGGTATTGCCTCACTTGTCCATAGCGCGTAAATTGAGAGCAGGTACAGCAATGCTCAGTTCTTCCCCAGCACCCTCACTCCCCTCTTCTGCATGTGTGAAGCTGGGCAGGAGAGGGCGCAGGCAGTGCCCACAGAGGAGAGCAGCCCGTGGCTAGAGGAGCTGATGGCCTTGCTTCTTGCCTGTGCAGAAAGGATTCGACGTGTTCAATGCACTGGATCTCATGGAAAACAAAACCTTCCTGGAGAAGCTGAAGTTTGGGATTGGGGACGGGAACCTGCAGTATTACCTGTACAATTGGAAGTGTCCCAGCATGGCACCAGAGAAGGTTAGTCCATTGCTGGTCCTCCAGCCTGGCCAGCGCGTGGGAAGGGGCCTTGTCTCACTGAGGGCTGTGGGGACGGACAGGCCGCCAGTGTCTGGCACTCTCTTTTTGCCTTATGGGGGCCCTGCCCATGGACCACGTGTCCTTGCCATGTTAGAGCGAGGGTCCGCCCTCACACCCACCTCTGCACTCCCAGGCCAGCCACTGTCCAGTGTAATGTCACACACGGTAACGGGTGAATCCAGTGACACTTCTACAGTCTCCTCGGTGTGCCTGCATAGAGGGTGTCGAGGGTGTCCTTGGGGAGAAGCTCTCACCAGTTATCTCCCCAGGGTCACTTTACACTTGGACCAGTGTGGGACCAGAGGGGTTCAGGAGTCCTTAACCTCCTGCATGTGTGTGCTGATACAAGGCAAAATACAGAGTGAAGCCCTGCGGGGGGTTAACAGTCGTCGTCTGTGAAGAGGCAAAGGGCTGCAGGGTTGACAGATATAACACCAACGGATGCAACAATCACTCCTCCTTAGCTGGGAGGTGGTTGCTGTGCCCTGTGAGCCTGCACAGGGCCTGAGTGTCACCACGCAGTGCCTCTGTGTGTGCGTGTCAGTCTGTCTTCAGGGTCTTGGCATGTCCCAGTGGGGCAAGATGGACAGGAGCTCCTCTAGAGAGAACAGATGTGCTTGAGAGCTGTTGGGTCAGTGTTGAACAGGAACACATGATGCTGGGATGCTCTGGCAGCCTGGTCACTCTTAGTTTGCGTGGAGGGGCTGAGCCACGGGATCGTTGGGGTGCCACATCGTCCCCAAGGCCAGCAGCTCCTTCCCATCTAGCTGCTCCAAGCACTTGCAGTTGTTTCTAGCTATCCCTGTAAAGACCCTGGGTAGATGCCTGCCCTGGGCCATCATAGGCAGTGTCCAGTTGCCCTGTGGCTAGCGGGGCTCCACCCTGGACATGCTGTGGTTCAGCATCCATCCAGTTCACAGCCGTCTTGGTATGGACAGTGCTCGAGAACCACGAGCCATCCTGCTCGGCAGTGCTGCGCAGTGGATTTGTGGTCTGTCCAAGCTAGATCAAAACAACTAATTAATGTCTTTGGCAGTAACCGGACTTTGATTCCCCTCGCAGAGCTTGTGAAGCCAGGTCTGCGTCTGCTATCCGGAAAGTGAGAGAACCCTTCAGGCAGGCAGCTAGAGGTGTGAGATCCAACAGGCTGATTAAAGTGTGTAATTACTTATTTCTGTGGCCTTTTCCAGCTGTGGTATTTGGGCTGCTGTCCCCGCAGCACCGAGTCCCGCAGCACCGAGTCCCACAGCACCTGCAGGGCACGGTGCCACAAATCAACACTTTTTAAACCAGTTCTGCTCCGCCACTGATTCTTTAAAGAAAAATAATCTCTAGGGTGTTGCTGGGAGGTTTATCCAACTCCTCCCCTTGCTGAAAGGGCTGATGGCTTTGAGTGCCTGGTGCAGGGAGCTGCTCTCCTGCCATGCCCTGCGGAGGGTCTGAGCCCATCTCTGCACTTCCAGGCAGATCCCTGGGAGCAGCCACCAGCACATCCCATCACACAGCAGCCAAAGAGCACCCAGAAGTGCTGATTCCCTGCGGAGAGACTTGTCGTGGTACCAGGCTGTCGGGAAGCAGCTTCTGCTTAGTCTACTGCTATTAGCTTAGAGATAACCCTGACTAGTAAATCAAATGACCCCAGCTGCCTGAGACCCGAAGCAGAGGTACTGCTCTGTGCTGTCCCCTGTCTTGCAGACTGTCTGAGCTGGTCATACAGGCAAGAGTTGTAGAGCAGCTAGGAAGACCCCAAGCCTTGGCCACCTGCCTAGATCTGAGCTGGCAGTACCCGTGCACCTATTTGGCTGCACGGCTTGCTTGTCCAGCCAGGAAAGGGCTGCGCAGGGCTCTCCTGGGCTGTTGGTCTCAAATGTCCTAGAGCCAGTGGATGAACACATGCAGACAAGCTCACTGAGGCCTTTCAGCAGGTACGGAGAGGGCCAGCAAGCTGTGTCCGTCCAGCACTCGGTCTGGGGAAGAGGGTGCTTTCACTTGGGCACTTCTTCACCTGCCATCTCTGTTGGCTCTCCCAGGTAGGACTGGTGTTGCAGTAAGCAAGCTCTGCGAGGAGAGTGCAGTGCCGCTGAGGAGCTGGGCCCAGGAGAGATGCTGCCCTCGCTGTTTCCGCCAAAGCCGGACCCATGTGTGGAGAAGTGGAACTGAACCAGCTACACAAACATCGACTGATTTTAACGATTGTATCACACAAAGCCGGCCATGGCTCCCCCGGTGGCGTCAGTGGTCTCCTTTGTTTTGATTTAATTGCATCCTCGTAAAGACACGATCAAGGGAATGTAACTGCAGAAACTAGCTCATGATTGGCATATAATGGAGTTAACGGGTGAATAATAAAAGTATATATTATATATATTTTAAATCTTTCCTGTTCCCAACTGACACTAACGCACTCATCTGCTGAAGGCCACCTCCTGGTCCCTGCACCATGACTCTTCTCAACAAGAAGCTGGGTTGGCAGAGGTAGTTGCTTAGTGTGCCAGGTTTTTGTCCGCACAGAACAGGGCGAATCCTGCCCCAGGAAACGAGCTTGGTGGTTCATCACAAATGGCACTGAATGGCTCGGCACAGACTTGGCGGAGAACCGGGACGGGAGCGGCAAGACGCTGTGGCAGGGCTGAAGTGCTCTTCTGCATGCCTGGAGGGCTTGGGACCTGGGACCGCTTTGAGGAGACACCTAGCTGCGCTCTGTCCCTGTGCTTGGCCGTCTCCATTTGCTGCCTCCTCCGTTAGACTCCGTCCTTCCCAGCCCAGCTCTGCTGCAGGTGCCTTGAGAGGGAGGATAGCGCCGTCCCTCCCTGCGGGCTTTGGAGCAAGTCGATATTTGTTACTAAGGGCTATTTGTGCAAGCAATGCCTTGTCCCTTCTCCTCCCCAGCCTCAAGTGCTCACAGCCTCTGCTCAACAGGACAAGCACTGAACTGAGAAGCGGCAACTCCTGAAGGTACTGGGGGCTCCGCTCCTCACTGCCCACGGAGCACGTCCCGGATGCACCCAGCTCTGCTCCAACTCGCAAGGTTGTTCTCCTTCACCCCAAGAGGTCAGGACTGCATGATGGGTGCTCTGGGCATCGGGGAACCCCCCACCGTCGCTGCTGCCACAGCTCGGAGCACTCTGCACACCTGCTTTTCTTTCCAGGCCTGTTTTCTAAACCATCAGAAATAATAACGTGCACAAGTGATTCCCTGCAATGTGTGATCGTCCCCCTCACCCAGCCTGTTCAGCCTCTTCCACCAGGCTCGTGCTCTTGCACTGCAGAAACCTCCAAGGTAACGGAAAGCTTTCCTTTTGTGGAAACCCTGTGTCCTTTAAAGATGAACTGTCGGGAGGAAGTCGTCCTATCTGACAGAAATGCCTGGGAAGAGAATGGTTCCCGCAAGCAAATCATGCAAAAACCAGCCCTGCCACACAATCAGGAGGTGGCTCCTCCAGGAAATGCTATGGTCACTTGGGATGTCGTGTCTGCAGACCTAGGCTGGAGAAGGATTGTTGTGGGGTCTTTTCTAACCATCTTTTCTCACCAGCTGCCTGTCCTCGTGTTGCTAGTGGCTGGAGGAGGCTGGTGGCTGTAGAGCCATGCTGGCACGGCCACGTGACCGTGCAGCCCTCGCAGGTCTCTGGCCCCTGGAACCGCGAGCCGCTTCTGTAAAGGCAGTTTCCATTGCTCCGAGATGTTCTTAACTTCCAAGCCCAAGGTTTCCAAAGCTGCCTGCAAAGGCAAAGGTCAGTGCCCACCCTGCGTCCTTGTCTCTGAGCCCTCGTGCCCCAGGGCGTGGGCCCCTTCCGGAGTCCTTGAGCCCCCCAACCTCTGCAGGAGCGAGCACCACGCAGCTCGGAGACCCCCTTCTTCCACACCTGGCTCCCCGTGTACCTGGAGGGGCTTTGCCCACCTTGGCTTGGACCTCTGTGGCCTTGTCGAAGAGCCAGGAGCCACCACATCCGTCCCGGCAGAGCCACCAGATTCCCGTGCCCGGGATGAGGGTCCTATATCACCTACGCAAGAGTCGCGATGTCCCTTTTCCCATCCTACCACAGTGGTGAGGAGGCCGGAGGCCGCCTGCATTGAGGCTGGAGGGGAGGTTGTCGCGCACGCCAGGATGCTTATTACAGCTCGGGCAAGCTGCTGCTGGCTTAAAACAACCCTCCTGCACTCTCCCCTTGCTGGGGAAAGTCCTCTGCAAACCCCCATGGAAGGTGGAGAGCTGGTGAAGGCTGTGGAGGCATGCCAGCATAGAGGGATGCGAAGCTTTTGGGGGCCTTCCCTCAGCTCCCATGGGCTGCGGAGGGTCCCGTGGGGGCCCTCTCCATGCGCCAGCCGCCCTTCAGGCTGCAGGAGCTGCCAGGCCTCAGCGAGCACCCAGTCTACTTGCAACCTCCCCACCCTGCGCCCAGGCCCGTCCATCCAGAGAGGAGCCAGCACAAACCGAGTGCCCGCGGATGCCTGCCAGTAACCCCCAAGCAGCGGCTGCTCCTTATGTCTCATCGTGCAACCGCTCCAGGCAAATACTGTCTTGGTCTCCAGCCTCCGGGGCGGCTTTTTGCTTTTCTGTGAAGCCGCGGGTGAGCCCCGAGGGCGAGCGTCTGCTGCAACGGTGCCCAATTCCCCCGTGGGCTGTTTGGGCTGTATTGCTTGTAAACACCGACCCAGTGCTTCCCAGGTGCCCGCGGCTGCGGCAGCGCCCCAGGGGAGTGGGGAGGTGCTGGCGGTGGGGAGGGCATCAGAAACGGGGACAGTTGGTCTCGTTTTCACGAGCCGCGAGCGTGGAGCTGGGGCCTCGTTGGCCCGTGGCGGCTGGCTGGCGAAGGGCAGCGCTTCGCAGCAGGAAGGGCCGAAGGCTGGGGAGAGCCCTGGAACCACCTTTCCCTGCCCAAATCCCTGCGTCTCCTCCTTTTTTTTTTCCCAGGGAAAGGCGCTTTTCAAGCTCTCGCGCTGCCTTGAAAAACCTCAGCCCGGCTCTGTCCCTCTTCCCTGGCGCTTCGGCGCAGCTTTGGCGGCAGAGACCCAAGCCGCGACATGTGCTGGCTCTGTTAAATAAACCTTTATTCGACTCGCTCGACAACCTGGTATAAATATTTGACCATTGCCGGTGCTTAGCACGGGTTGCAAATGCAGCCAGCTCTCGCGGGCGGCGCTGAGCACCTCGGGCCAAGCAGCCAGCTGAGACTAAGCAAAGGCTCGTGGCCATGGCGGGACGCGCGGTGGCCAGGAGCCCTCGGGGCCTGCGCAGTGGCAGGCTGCTGTCCTTGTGGGCCACGAGCCCACGAGCAGCCCCGGGGTAGTGATGCTGGGGGGGCTGCTGTCACCCGTCTCGCCATCGGCCCAGCCGCCTGGGCCTGGCTGTCACAGCGTGCCTGTCCCCGCAGCCGGAGAGGGGAAGAGCGGTGCACGCGGTCCAGCAGACGGAGTGACACCTGTGGCTGGTGGGACACAGCGGGTGACCTCCTAGGGTCCTCCAACACTGTGTCTGGCTAGGAGCCACCGGGGCTGTGGGGTGGGTGCACCTGGGTGAAATCAGCCCTGTTGTCACCATGCCTAGCCAGCACCCACATCCCTGGTGGCCCAGGTGGGCGAGCAGTGTCCCAGGAGTGGGGCGAGCTCCCGGTGCCTCTCCGGCAGGTGCAGGGCGGACACAGGCTGGTGACAGCGTGGCCCGACACCACGGAGGCCACCGAGGGGCGCGTGGCCCGAGCTGGCCCATGAGACAGCCGGCAGCGCTCAGTGGCCTCCAGCCACGTGAGGACCTCACAGGTGCTTGCATTTAACGTGCACAAAGAGCGTGGCGGGGGACAGCGAAGCCCCGTCCTTGGAGAGCAGGTGGATGTGGCGATACCCTGGGGGCAGAGAGCAAAAAGCTCTGCGATGCGCTGGGGGGGGACGCAGGCCCCTGCTGCGCCCCGGGTGCCCTCAACCCACCTTCGCGCATGCTGGCGAGGGGCAGGGTGAACTGGCCCACGAAGTCATTGCAGGACGTGCTGTCGTAGTCCTCCACCACAAAGCGCACCAGGGCCAGCTCAGGCACCCGCAGCTGGAAGGTCAGCGTCTCCTCCCAGCGGGGATTGAACCCTGCGTGCCACGGGTCAGGGGGGCACCGGCACCCAGGCGCGGGGACTGGGCTCACCCCGCAGGCACGCTCGCCTCGCTAGGGCCAAGGGCTGCTCAGCCTCCAGTCCGGGCTGGGCTGTACTGGGGGGTGGGGGTCATACTGGGGCCAGGCTGGGGTACACTGGGGGAATGGGAGTCAAATTGGGGTGGGGGTATACTGGGGGGGGTCACACTGGGGCTGGGCTGGGATGTACTGGGAGGGAAAGGGGGGGGTCACACTGGGGTATATGGGGGGAACAGGGGTCATACTGGGGTGTATTAGGGAAGATGGGTCATACTGGGGCTGGACAAGGGTGTACTGGGGTGATGGGGGTCACACTGGGGCTGGACTGGGGTGTACGGGGGAGGGGAGGAGGGGGTTGCATCAGGGCTGGACTGGGATGTACTGGGGGAACAGGGCTCACACTGACTGGGCCAGGGTACGAAGGGGAGGGGAGGGGACGAAGATCAAACTGGGGCTGGGCTGGGGTATATTGGCGGGGGGGAATGGGGGGGGGGGTCACCCTGAGGCTGGGCTGGGGTACACTGGGGGGATCAGGCTGTGCTGGGGGTGGCACACAGGGGGACTGGGGTGCACTGGGATGTCCTGGGCACCAGCTCGCCCAGGGCAGCAGGGTGCGCTGGCACCTTGCGGTCTGGGCGATCGGGGTGCCCCAGAGCTGGGGCACCCTCGGGGAGCCAGACGGCACCCCCCCCCAGGCACCAGGGGCTGCCCCGGCCCCCGCTCACCGTTGTTGAGTTTGTACTGGGTTTGCTTCTTGCTGCAGTCGGCAGGGACGCCATGGATCTCCACCCGCACCAGGGGGTCCACGATGGAGCTCCTCTTCTCCTCATTGAGCTTGGGCAGCTGCTGGGCCGTGATCACCTGTTGGGCGAGAGGCAGCTGGGCCCACGGCTCCGGCGGGGGGACCGGGTGGCCGGGGGGGCCAGGTGGCCAGGCGGCCAGGCAGCCGGGGGGGACCAGGCGGTGGGGGGCTGGGGGTCGGGGGGCTGGGGGCCAGGGGGCCGGGCAGTGGGGGGGCCAGGCGGCTGGGGGGCCGGGCAGCGGGGAGCCGGGCAGCTGGGGGGACCGGGCGGCCGGGGGGACCGGGTGGGGGGGAACCGGGGGGCTGGGCAGTGGGGGGACCAGGCGGGGGGGGGGCCAGGTGACGGGGGGGCTGGGCAGTGGGGGGGCCAGGTGGCGGGGAGCCAGGCGGCTGGAGGGGACCGGGTGGGGGGGCCGGGTGGGGGGACCAGACGGCCGGGGGCGGACCGGGGGGCCAGGGGGACTGGGCAGCAGGGGACCGGGCAGCCAGGGGGACCAGGCAGCAGGGGGCCGGGGAACCAGGCAGTGGGGGGGCCGGGCAGTGGGGGGACCAGGCGGCAGGGGGCCGGGCGGTGGAGGGCTGGGGGGCCGAGCAGTGGGGGGGCCAGGCAGCTGGGGGGGGCCGGGCAGCTGGAGGGACCGGGCAGCCAGGGGAGACCGGGGGGGCCAGGGGGACTGGGCAGCAGGGGACCGGGGGGGCCAGGTGGAGGGGGATTAGGGGGCCAGGCGGCAGGGGGCTAGGCAGCGGGGGGGGCGGGCAGTGGGGGGACCAGGCGGCAGGGGGCCAGGGGGGCCAGGCGGCGGGGGGCTGGGCAGCGGGGGGGCCAGGCGGCGGGGGGCTGGGGGGCCGGGGGGCTGGGCAGTGGGGGGGCCAGGTGGTGGGGGGCCGGGGGGCCAGGTGGCGGGGGGCCGGGGGGCCGGGCAGGCCCCGCGCCCTCACCCTGACGGCCAGGGCCAGGCGGCGGCGGGCCTGGCCGGGCCCTGGCGGCGCCTCGGGGCTGAAGGAGCCCTGGCTGCTCCGCAGGAAGGCAGGTTTCAGCACGTAGCCGCAGCGGCCGTTGCCCAGGAAGCGCCCAGCGTTCAGGTCCATCTCGTAGCCCGGCGTCTGGAAGTTGAGAGCCACTGCCGAGGGAAACGCACGGCGCTGGGGGCCGCTCAGCTGGCGCTGGGGCCGGGGCCGGCGGGGCACCGGGGGGCCAGCAGCCAGCAGCGGGCTGTGGGCGTGGGGAGGCGCCTCCGCCTTGGCCTCCAAGGCCTCGGGCGGCGGGGGCTGCTGCCCACATGGGGGGGCGAGGGGTGCTGGGGTGGGGGGGGCCCAAGAGGTGCGGGTTGGAGGGGGCCGAGGGGTGCTGGGGTGGGGATGGGGGGGGCCGAGGGGTGCTGGGGTGGGGGGGGCCCAAGAGGTGCGCGTTGGAGGGGGCCGAGGGGTGCTGGGGTGGGGGGGGCCCAAGAGGTGCGCGTTGGAGGGGGCCGAGGGGTGCTGGGGTGGGGTTGGGGGGGGCCGAGGGGTGCTGGGGTGGGGGGGCCCAAGAGGTGCGCGTTGGAGGGGGCCGAGGGGTGCTGGGGTGGGGTTGGGGGGGGCCGAGGGGTGCTGGGGTGGGGGGGGGCCCAAGAGGTGCGCGTTGGAGGGGGCCGAGGGGTGCTGGGGTGGGGTTGGGGGGGGGCTGAGAGGTGCTGGGGTAGGGGGGGCTGAGGGGCGCTGGGGTGGGGGGGCCCAAGAGGTGCGCGTTGGAGGGGGCCGAGGGGTGCTGGGGTGGGGTTGGGGGGGGGGCGAGAGGTGCTGGGGTGAGGTGGGCTGAGGGGCGCTGGGTTGAGGTGGGTGAGGGGTGCTGGGTTGGGGGGGGGGTGAGGGGTGCCAGGGTGCTGAGCAGTGAGTGACACCGTGCAGGGCTGGTGTCCCTGGCGAGGCCGCACCGAGCTGGCAGCCGGCGTTCCACATCTCCTGGGGGTTGTAGTTGGAGGAGTTCATCTTGAGCCCCAGCGGGTAGATGCGGCTGAGCTGCCGGGCATTGTAGCGGACAAAGGCCTTGCCTGCGGGAGGGTGGGCTGAGTGGAGGCCGGGTGCGCAGGGCGCCCAGGCGGGACGGGGGACCCCTGGGTGCCACACGTGGCCACACTGGCCAGTGCCTGCGGAGGTGCTTGCTCAGCCAGGTGTGCATGGAGCCTGGACCCTGACCGTGGGTCCTGGGTCCTGACCCCAGACCCTTGGCCTTGACCTCGGATCCTGACCCTGGACCCTTGGGCCTGATCCCAGACCCTGACCCTGGATCCTGACCCTGGACCCAGATCCTGTTCCTGGACCCATTACCCCAGACCCTCATCCCAAATCCTGACCCTGGAGTCCAGACCTTGATCCTGGACCCTGATCCCAAACCCCAGATGAGTCTCCTGACTCTGACCCCGGACACTGGACCCCAGGGTCCCCCAAGCACACCGGACCCAGGGCAGCCCAGCCAGGGCCAGCACATCCCAAGCATCAGCCGTCAGAACAGACCTGGCGACAGCCCAGAGCATCCCAGTTCACCCCACCTCATGGTTGCCCTGCGTCCTGGCCAAGCCCAGGACCAGTGTCCATCCCCTCACCCTCACCTGCCTCCCTGATGAGCTTCCGAGCCTTCCTCTCACTGAAGGATGACATTTCGCAGGGCCGTGGGTCACGCAGGGCCTGGGCCAGGCCAGGGAAGGGCACGGCTTGGCAGTATACCACCACGGCAGAGAGCTCCGGGGCCACCTGTGAAGCATCCTTGGCCTGGGGGGGCCAGGGCAGCCTCAGAGTCACCCCTGGCTCCAGCACCCACCGATGGAGCAAGGCCTGCACCTAAATCACCTGGAGCTCTAGAGAGCCCTGATGAGGCTGGCACTAAGTGCTGAACCCCCCCCAAGGTGATGGAGACCCTGAGGCAGTGGAGCACCTAAGGCAATGGAAACCCCAAGATGATGGAGAGCCCGAGGCAATGGAGAACCAGAGGTGATGCAGACCCCAAGATGATGGAGACCCCAAAGCAGTATTGACACAAGGCTACGGTGACCCCCCCCCCAAGGAAATGGAGACCCCAAGGCAATGGAGAAGTTGAGGTGACAGCAACCCCCGCAAAGCAGAGGACACCCAAGGTTATGGAGACCCCAAAGCAATGGAGACCCTGAGGTGACGGAGAATCCCCGAGGCAATGGATACCCCAAGGTGAAGGAGACCCCAAGGCAACGGAGACATTGAGGTAATTGAGACCGTGGGCATGGAGCGCCCAGACCCGTAGGGGAAAAAGGAGGCATCACTGGCAGGTTCCCAGGCTCAGTCCCCTCTTCTGGGCAGTGACAGCTGCTCGCCATCCCCACAGGCACAGGGACTGCCTAGTCCCACAGTGCAGGCACCCCCGGCCCTCCTGGCTCCAACGCCATGACCCACCTGCAGTGGTTTGATCTCCTGCAAAGAGTGGAGTGACTGGAAGAGGAGAGAGAAGAGCCATGTCAGGGGACACCCAGGAGCACTTGGCCCCCAGCACCACCAATCCGGCCACAGGGTCCTCTCCAGTATCAGCACCAGCCTTTCCCAGCCGGAAAACACCCAGGGATCCCAGAAGAGCTCACTCAGCATGGCGCTGTGGCAGCACCATCAGTCACCCCGTAGGGCACAATAAGCTGGGGGCAAGGGAGCAGCCCTGGGTTGGGATGCTGAGGCTGCCTGGCCGAGGCCACAGCAGGGCACAGCGTGTCCTCCAGCACGTGGAACCCCCTGCTGTGCCATCAGCATGGCAGCAGTGGGGCTGGGGACAGCAGCAGCGCTCAGGAGCCAGCCTTGCGCCCACGGCCCCTTACCCGCCGGCTGCTTCTCTCCTGCAGTCCCTCTTCCTCCTCCTCCTCTTCCTCCTCCTCCTCATCCTCATTGTCTGACAGGGAGCTGCTGCTCTGAGGCTCATGCTGCAGGTCTGGCAGCTTCTTCCCTTTCACCAGGATCTTCCCCTTCAGCTGCTGCAGGGGGAAGGACCAAGCGCTGGGTTTGGCAGGGACACAGGACTGGCCCGATGGTGACGGGAAGGCAGCAACAGGCAGGCTGACCCCTGCTGCAGCCAGGGATGGCCTTACCTCTGGGGACGGGAGGTCCCTGGGGTCCTGCCCCTCCAGTGGCTGCGTCAGCAGCATGTCCCCCAGGATTGCCTTCATGTGACGGGCCATGGTGGCCTGCTGCTCTAGCCCACAGTGGTTCTCCAGGGACAGGATGACAGGGTAGGGTGATTGCTGTGGACAGAGAAGCCGGGCAGGGCTGATCAGACGGTCGAGGGCACCTGACACCCACGGCACCCACTGCCAGCCCCATGAGGAGCACCACGGTGCCCACCTCTTGGAGCATCGCTCACCTTGAAGGCATAATCGCGGATGCTCTCCATGACGTCACGGAAGAGGATTTTGGAGGTGAGCGTGTGGCCATGGTAGATGATGGGCTCCCCGTTGGAGCCCTCCCAGCAGTCCAGCTCCACGCAGCGGCAGCCCTTCATGAACGCCCTGCCCACGTGGAGCTGGCACATCAGCCCCGTGGCACCTGGGCCATCCAGCAGCCCCCAAAGCAGCCAAGAGCAACGGGGCAATGGCCACCAAGCTCTGCGGCCTCTCAGGTTGCCCAGAGCCCCCTCCAGCGACCATGCAGGTCCCACCTGATGTAGGCTTCAGTGCTGCTGGTGCCACCGATCTGGTTGTTGGTCAGGTAGGTGTTGTGGGAGGAGGAGATGAAGTAGTGGCACAGGGGCTGGCTCATGTCCTGGTGCACCTTGGTGTGCTCCTGGTTGAGGATGTCCCCGTCGGCAGAGAGCAGATACATCATGAAACCATCAAGCATCATGAGGTCCTGCTGCTTGGCTGGGGGACATCGCGGTGGGGTGTTGGAGATGGCTGGCACGTGCCCATGGCACCCCAGGTACAGCATCATGGCACACGGGGAACCATCCCCACCCTGATAGTCCCTGTTCCCATAATGTCACCCTTGGCACAGGCTTGGCACTGTGGCAGCCAGGGGATATGGAGGTCCCCTTGGTGTCTGTCCCCCTACTGTCACCCTCATCCTAGGCCTGGCACAGTGAGACATGGAGGTGTTCTTCCCCACCCTGATGTCCCCTGTTCCCATAATGTCACCCTCATCCTGGGCCTGGCATTGTGGCACCCGGGGACATGGAGGTCCCCTTGGTGTCCTTCCCCACCGCAATGTCCCCTGTCCCCACAATGCCATGTTAACCCTGGGTGGACAGACCAGGGACCAGTGAGGACATGGGCTGCCAGGGAAGGGACAGCGGACACAGGGCTCTGGCTTTGATGCCCTGACATGGGCCACTCACCCTTGCCCCAGAGAGCCCCGTGGCAGCTCCAGCTGCTACTAGAGCCACCCCCAGAGCCAGGCAGGGCCACGTCCCCATCCCCAAGGCAGCCCCGGGCTGCAGTCTCTTAACCCCTCGCTCCACACCATTGACAGCAGAGGAGCCGCTGGCAGCCAGCCCGACATCGCCACTGACTATCCACCACTGCCACCCCTGAGCTGAGTTTGTCCATTCTCAGCCAGGCTGTGCTGCAGCCAGGACCCCTCCAACACACGCTACCTTTCTCATTCAGCTCGTAGGCGTGGATGATGGCATGGGCGTGCTGCGGGCTGGCCTCCTCGCCCTGGTCACGCAGGAACTCCCGCAGCTCCTCGGCCGACAGCACACAGTCCTCACCCGAGTAGCGCCAAAAAATCTCCTCCAGCTCCGGCCGCTGCAGCAGGCGCCGGCAGAACTCCTCCACCTCGCGCTCCTCCAGGCGCTCGTCGCCAGACCGGTCGCACTCCTGGGGCACCGAGCGCCTAGCCTCGGGGGTGCGCCCCTCCCCCCCCCCCGGCCCACGGCCACCCCTCGCCTTGGCCGTGCCCCCCTAGGCCAGCTGGCTGCGGGGGTGGATTGGGGCCCCCGATGTGATGAGTTTGGGGGGTCTCAGCCGCCTGCCCACAGTGGGGCCTGAGACCCCGGGCTCAGGGCTGGGTTAGGCTTGGTGGTGCAGCTGCCCCAGGGCACCGCGGGATGCAGGTCACATCCCCCCATAACGGGGCAGCCCCCCCAGCCTATGCCCCCCCCCCTTGTCACCGCCTGCCTCTTGCACCTATCCCACTGCCACCCGGCCCGCGCTCAGCACCTGCCTGCTGCCAGGCTCCCCAGCGCGGCCGAGTGCGTCGGGACTCAGACATTGCCGGGGGGTGCCGCGGCAGAGGCGGGGGCAGCTGCGGCCGTGCAGGGGGAGCCCCCGGGTGTGCTGAGTTTGACAGCCCTCTGCCGAACCCTCTGTGGGAGCAGGGGATGGCAGAGGGGGGTGGCGGGGAAGACGCGGAGGGATGGCAGTACCTTGAAGAGCTTGTAGGCATAGATGTCATTCATGTTGATGTTGATCATCCGGAGCATGTTCTTGATCTCGCGGAAACACATCTTGTTGTCCTTGTTCTTGTCGGCTCGCTGCAGGATATCGTGGATCCAGGTACGCCCGGGTAAGGAAAGTGCCTGGCAGCGTGTCCGTGCCCAGCACCCGCTGGGTCCCCCGCACCCCCGCAGCAGCGTGCCGGTCCCCGCCCGGCACACCCCGGCTCTCCCGCGAAGGATATTGGTCGAGCTTCTCCCGCTGGCTCATGGCGTCCACTCGTGCCATGAGTTTGGTGAGTCCCTGCACCCAGTGCTGGGCATCCTCCTCGCCCTGGGCGGCCAGGTCGAGGTTTTTCTGCTTCCCCTTGAAGACGATGGTGAAGCAGTGCCTCTCGGGGAAGGAGCTGCCGTACTTGCGCAGCCCCTCGGACTGGTACCCCTCGCGCACGCCCTCGATGTGCATCACGGAGACTGTGGGGACACAAGGTGCTGACGGCCGCAGTGGCTCCTCTGGGGCTACTGAGGTGTCCCCTGTCCCCTAGCCCAGCCACTGGCTCTGCCAGAGATGCCACAGCTGGGGGCTCATCCTCTGCCACCACTGTCTTGTGAGATGCCCCAGCCACACGAGCCACCCTGGGGTCCCCAAGGGCCACCCAGAGCTGGGGTAGAGGTAGCTCTGCCTGTGGGCAGGGGACATCAGGACAGAGATGGACATCAAGGGGAGCTCCACGTCCCCTGGGGGCAGCAACGCCAGGCGGTGGGTGCCCCTTTGCACCCCGGAGTGCCAAGGGCAGGAAGTGGGGTGCCCACAACTGCCCTAGAGCCGGCGGCAGGACCCGGGTGCCGCCACAGCCATGCTTAACCGGCCTTTTCAGCCGCTCTAATCCCCAGCTAGACAGAGCCCAGCGGCCCCACGGGGACAGGGATGCTGGCTGTGGCGGGGGGATGGAGCTGTTTCCCAGAGCCAGGGCCAGCTACCCCAGCCGAGGGCTTGGAAAGAGCAGGATGGTGCTGTGGAGCAGGGCAGAGGCCGGGCGGGAGGGAAACGGGCCCTCATGCTGGTCCTGCTGCTGGTACGGAGGATGGCAATGGCAGCTGGGCTCCGGGGGTTCAGCCACGGCTGCACTGGGAGGCACTGGTCTGGGGTTTGGGGAGGGGGGGGCAGAGCAGAGTGGGTTGCAAGGCCTGGGGGGTCTGGGCCCTGGGCTGGGGTTCAAGTCCCAGGTTGTGCCCAGGATCTCGGGTCATATCCTGGGTCCCAGGTCATGCCCAGGATCCCAGGTTATGCCCAGGATCCGGGGTTTGTGCCCCGGGTCCCAGGTTTGTGCCCAGGATCCTTGATCACGATCAGGATCCCGGGTCATGCCCAGGATCTCGGATTGTACCCTAGGTCCTGGGTAGTGCCCAGGGTCCCTGGCTGGGCTCTGTCCCGGGTCGTGCTCTGGGTCCCACTGGCGGGTTCAGGGCCCCAGCTGGTTTCCAGCTCCTCCCTGCGGTTCAAGGCAGTGTGGGGACAGGACCTGGAGCCCTGAGCTCCCAGGGGATGCCCCTGGCCACTGGCACTTACAGATCTGCTTGGAGTGAGGGCGCCGGAAGCGCCTCTCGAACCAGATGGTCATGCCGTCCTCCTGCAAGCGGTACAGACGCTCCTTGGCCCGCCGCGGCGACTTGATCTTCCAGAGCAGCGAGCCCTTCAGCATCAGCTTGATGTCCTCATCGTCCATCAGGCCTGTGAGGGGACGCACCCGGTGGCGCCCGACACCTGTCGCTGTCTACGTGCCCCGGGCGCACCCACCTGCCCCGGGAGCCGGGCAAAGAACCGTGGCCAGAAGCTTCCCCTGCCTCAGGAGCACACCTGTCTGCACACCTACACACATCTCTGCAGGCACAGCCCTCTGCACACCTGCACACACACCTGCACGTGTACACACACCCACCAGTGCAAACACTCCTATGGGACAGACATGACAAGATGGGATGGGACAGGACAGGACAGGGTGGGATAGGACAGGAAAGGATAGACATGACGGGACAGGACAGAGGACAGACATGATGGGATGGAGGAATGGGATGGGACAAGATGGGACAGGATGGGACAGACTGGATGAGACAGGACAGACAGGACAAGATGAGACAGGACAGACATGATGGAATGGGCATGGGATGGGATGGAGGGACAGGATGGAATAGGACAGGATGGGACAGGATAGATGGGATGGGATGGAGGGATAGGATGAGACAGGACACGATGGGATGGGCAGACATGATGGCATGGGATGGAGAGATGGGATGGGACAAGATGGGGTTGGATAGAGCAGGACAGACATGAGGGAACAGGACAAACGTAATGGGATGGAATGGAGGGACAGGATGGGACAGGATGGAATGTGATAGGACAGGACAGGATAGGATGGGATGGGACAGGCACAATGGGACAGGGCAGACATGACGGGAAGGGATGGGATGGAGGGATGGGACGGGACAGGATGGGATGCATCAGATAGTATGGGACAAGTTGGGACAGGACAGGACAGGAATGACAGGACACAACAGATGTGATGGGACAGACAGACTGGGAGAGACGAAACAGGACAGACTTGGCAGAACAGGACAGGACAATGGGATGGGATAGGACAGACAGGATGGGATGGGATGGAGGGACAGGACGGGACAGGATGAGACATGATGGGATGGTACAGGTATAACAGAACAGGATGAGATGGGACAGGCAGGCCAGGACAGGTGGACTGGGACAGATATGATGGGATGAGACAGGACAGATGAGAGGATAGACATGACAGGATGGGATAGGAAAGGATGGGACAGGTGGGATGGGAGAGATGGGATGGGACAGACATTATGGGATGGGACAGATGGGATGGCATGGAACAGGCATGATGGGATGGGACAGGGCAGGACAGGACAAACAGGACAGGACAGATGGGACAGAACAGATATGATGGAACAGGACAGGCCAGACAGGCCAGACGGGATAGGACAGGCCAGACACAACAAGATGAGACAGGCCAGGACAAGACAGGACAGGACGGGACAGATAGGATGGGATGAGACAGGACAGATGGGACAAGCCACCACCGTCCAGCTCCTCTCGTGCCCGCGAGGAAACAACCCCAGGCAACAGCTCTGGGGCCCTGCCCAGCCTGCGGGGCAGAGGCTGGTAAATCCCGACAGAGCTGCCCAAATCCTGCCTCCCTTCCCCACATGCGGTCGGTGGTGGCAGCGCCCCGAGCAGCATGAGAATAGTCTGGGAGGCCAGACCGGAGGTGAGTCACCAACCCGCTCGCTGGGACAGGGCGGCCCCGGGTCACTGGGCTTGAACTCAGCCTCATGGTGGGCTGGGACTTTTCCGTCTGTTATCCAAGAAACAGCTCAGTTATTTCCTCCCTTTTTTGCAATCTGTAAAAATAACCCCAGCGCTCCGGCCTCTCCTGCCCCGTGCCACTTGGTGACGCTCCCCTGGGGTGGAGAGCAGCAGTTTTGGGGCTGAGCAGCGGGACAGTGGTGCTTGGCCACCTGGGCCCACCCCAGCGATGGCCCGGCGGGCGCCCCCCCCCCAGCCTCACACGCTCTGTCCCATGGCCACCTGCGCTCCAGGTGCCTCGCTGATCTGGGGACACCCTGCCCCGGCCCCCCAGTGTCCCTGGCTCAATGGGACACTTGTCCTTCCCAAGCGCTGGCAGCCCCCGCACATGCCGGCCCTGGGGCCGCGGCCAAGCCCTGGAGCTGGGCCAGGCGGCTGCGGCGCTGCAAGGAGCCTTTGGCCCCGGCCAGCGAGCCGAGGGCTGCGCTCGCTCCAGCAGGGCGAGCTGGCACCCTGCGTGCACAGCTACCAGCACCCTGCAGCCTGCCGGAGCCTGGATCTACCATCCCAAGTGTCACATGCACGGACACACGGATGCACAGACACATGGCTGCACGGACACACACACGCATGGACGCATGGATACACAGATTCACGGATACACAGATGCACAGACACGAATGGACAGACACAAGGATGCAGGGACGCATGGGCGCTCGGACCCAGACGCATGGATGCGCGATGCACAGGTACATGGACACACAGGTGCACAGACACAGGGATGCACAGACACATGAACACAGGGATGCACAGACCCAGGGACACACGGACATACATACACGCAGACACCACCGTGGGCAGGCATACAGCCACATCGAGATGTGCAGCTCCGGGCGCACAGCACATGCCCAAACGCAGGCCCAGGCAGGCTCAAGGGCCAGCAGCAGCAGCAGCCTGCCTCCGCCATGCATCCACACGGCACCCTTGCACCCTGGTATTTAAAGGGTGAAGGGTGCCAGGCCAGACCTGCTACAGTTCAGTTTGCAAGAGGAACCCCTAGGCCATCAATGAAACGAGATGCTGAGACTCAGCTCCATTCCCAAGCATCGCTCGATTGCTCTAAAACCTCGCCAAGGGGCCCGCTCTGCCAGCCGGGCCTGCACAGCTCATGCAGGGACCCTGGTGTCCAAGGGCTCTGCTCAGCGCCAGGCCCCAAGGCTGGGCACTGTCCTCCTTGCACCCAGTGCACGGCAAAACGTTCTTCTCCACCCCACACAGCCCTGGCTGGTTCTAGCAGCGGGAATGGGCTTGGGCTGAACGCCCTGCCCTGCCGTGCCTCAGTTTCCCTGGGCGGGAAGCGGATGGAGGAATTGCTCCGCTCCCATGAGAAGGTCAGCTGGGACCTCAACTCAGGCCGGGGGGGGGGGGGAGGGCAATGGGAACCCAATGGGCAGGGGGGTGGGATCTGCCCTGCACTCTGCTGCTTTGGAGGGACCTGTCCCTGCCATGGGGACCCCTCCTTGCTACGGACATCTTGGCCAGCATGGGTGTCTTCCAGCCACGGGGACACCTCTCCGCCATGGGGACACTTCCCTGCCATGGGGATCCCTGCCACCTCAGGGACCCTCCCTGCCATTAGGACCTGTGTCTGCCATGGGGACCCCTGTCACCATGGGACCTGCCATAGGGACGGACTCCTGCCACTTTGGGGACCCTCCCTGCCGTAAGGACCTGACCATGCCATGGGGACCTCTCCCAGCTGTGTGGACACCTCCCTACCATCGGGACCCGACCCTGCCATGGGGACACCTGCCCATGGTGAGGACCTCACCCAGCTGTGGGACCCTTCCCTTGCATAGGTACCCATCCCTGCCATGGGGACCTCTCCCCACCATAGGGACCCAACCCTGCTATGGGGACATCTGCCCATGGTGAGGATCTCCCCCAGCCATAGGACCCTTTCCTGCAGTGAGGTCCCTTGTCACCTCGAGGTCCCCTCGCTCTCATGGGGACACATCCCCACCATGAGGACCCCTCCCTGCCATGGGGACGTGTCCCCACCACAGGGGCCCAACCCTGCCACGGGGACGCCTGCCCACGGTGAGGACCTCATGCAGCCATGGGACCCTTCCCTGCAATGAGGTCCCCTGCCACCTCGGGGACCCTCCCCGCCGTAGGGACCTGTCCCCGCCTTGGGGCCCCCTCCCCATGGGCCCCGCCCCGCGCCCTCGGAGCCCGGGGCCGCGGCCGCCCGGAGCGGAGCGCAGCGGGGCCCCGGCCGAGCGGGGCGGAGCGGGGCCGAGGCGCCGCCGCCGCCGGGACTCACCCATCTTCTTGAAGGCTCTGCCCGGCCGTCGGGGGCCGCCGGCGCCGTCCGCCGGGGGCCGCGGCTGCTCGGCGCCGGGACGCGCCTTCCTGCCGCAGATCATGGTGCGCCCGGGGCGCCGCTCGCCGGGCCGGGCCGGGCCGGGCCGGGGCTGCGGCTGAGCCGGGGCTGCGGCTGGGCGGCCCCGCCGGGACCGGGGCCCGGCGCGGGGAGGCGCCGGGAGGAGTCACATTTCAGCCCGGGCGGTGCTAACCGTTGGTGTCGGCCCGGCGCGAGCGGCGGCCACCGGGAACGGGCTGCACCGGGAACGGGCCGGGGTGGGGGGCTGCACCGGGAACGGGCCGGGGTGGGGGGGCTGCACCGGGAACGGGCCGAGGGGGTGGGGGCTGCACCGGGAACGGGCCGGGGTGGGGGGCTGGACCGGGAACGGGCCGAGGGGGTGGGGGCTGCACCGGGAACGGGCCGGGGGGGTGGGGGCTGCACCGGGAACGGGCCGGGGTGGGGGGCTGGACCGGGAACGGGCCGAGGGGGTGGGGGCTGCACCGGGAACGGGCCGGGGTGGGGGGGCTGCATCGGGAACGGGCCGGGGTGGGGGGCTGCACCGGGAACGGGCCGAGGGGGTGGGGGCTGCACCGGGAACGGGCCGGGGTGGGGGGCTGCATCGGGAACGGGCCGGGGGGGTGGGGGCTGCACCGGGAACGGGCCGGGGTGGGGGGCTGCACCGGGAACGGGCCGGGGGGGTGGGGGCTGCACCGGGAACGGGCCGGGGTGGGGGGCTGCATCGGGAACGGGCCGGGGTGGGGGGCTGCACCGGGAACGGGCCGAGGGGGTGGGGGCTGCACCGGGAACGGGCCGGGGTGGGGGGGCTGCACCGGGAACGGGCCGGGGTGGGGGCCGGTCTGGACTGGGAACGGGCTGGGGGGGGGGGGGGGGGAGCCGCACCTGGGGTGTCCCGGCCAGCGTGCACCCAGCTTCCGAGCAGGATCCTGGGCTGCACTGGGTGGGAGCCCCAGGTAACGGTCAGGGCGGCCCCAATCTCCCCCAGGGGAACCCTGCTCTTCCCCGGGGAGACCCAACCTCCTCCCTGGAGGCAGCTGCCCAGTCCTAGACCTGGTCCCCGTGTCAGCACCCAAAACCTTCCCGGCGGCCCCGTGCACCCCCGTCCGCTCATCCCCATAACCACCAGCACCTCCTCAAAGCCGGGAGGAACCCAGGCGTCCCCAGGGCTGGCCTCCCCCGGGCACCCTGGGGACCCTTGCCCAGCTCGGGGACCCTCTGCAGGCTCTGCTGGGGGCTGCCGCCCTCCAGCCCTCCCGGCCAGCCAGCGGCCCCGGGGTCAGACCCGTCCGCAGGGCAGAGCCGTGGGGTTTGTGGCCCAGGTCCTGCATGGGGGTCCCAGCGAGGGCAGCACAAGAGGATGACGTGGGGCAGGCAGGGGCTGAGCTTGCCCCAGCGGAGGCTCCGGGGACACCACCACCCCAGGTGGGGCGCCAGGCTCGCCTGGGGCTCCAGGCCGTCACTGCAGGGTGCTGTCGGCCTGGCATGGCCTCGGCCCATGGGAGCACGGGAGCACCTTCACTCTGCGGCAGCCACAGTGGGCGCCAAGGCGGAAACAGAGTCCTGACCCTCGACACCTTCATCGTCCCCCAGCAGCTGGCACTGGAGAAGTCCCTGCGTCTGCAGGGGCTGGAGCACCCGCGCGCCTGGCGGGGCGGCCGTTTCGCTTCCTGCCTGCCCCGGGGCTCAGTCCTGAGGCTGCCAGTGCGCTGGGGACAGCGGGGAGCCACGGGCCACCTCCCCGCCACCACACCTGGGGACAGTGGGCACCCATGGGCCACCTCCCCGCCAGCACACCTGGGGACAGTGGGCACCCATGGGCCACCTCTCTGCTAGCACGCCTGGGGACAGCAGGGATCCCCTCTGCCAGCACACCTGGGGACAGTGGGCACCCATGGGCCACCTCCCCGCCAGCACACCTGGGGACAGTGGGCACCCATGGGCCACCTCTCTGCTAGCACACCTGGGGACAGCAGAGATCCCCTCTGCCAGCACACCTGGGGACAGTGGGGACCCACAGGCCACCTTCCTGCCAGCACGCCTGGGGACAGCCAGGATCCCCTCTGCCAGCACGCCTGGGGACAGCGTCGGCTGAGCTAAAGCAGGGCTTGTCACAGCTCTGATGATGCCAGGCAGCCAAGTGCACTTAGACTAAGTGACGCTAAGAGCAGCCTACTGGGAGGATGGCAGCCTGGCTGCAGGGCACGGCTAGTGCCAGGGACATGTGAGGACATGCAGGGAGGTGCCTGCTTTGTCCCTGCTGTGCAGTCAGGGTGGCACTGAGGGGTCGAGGGAGCCAGTGCGACCCCAAGGTGCCTGTCCCCTGCAGAGCAGGGCTGGGGCAGCAGGATGGCAGCTCGCTCTCCGTGACTGGGAGGAGGGTGGGGATGTTGCTTCCTATGCTGGGAGCCTCAGTGCGGCTGCAGGCATATAGATGTGTGCATGCAGGTATGTGTGCATGCACAGTGTGTGTGCAGGCATGAATACCTGTGCACGCATGTCTGTGTGTGTGCAGGTGTGTGCACACACGTGCACGCATGAATCTGCATGAGTTCGTTTATGCATGTGCATGCACATAGGTGTGCATGCATGTCTGCACATGCAGCCATGTATCTGCATGCATTTATGCATGTGCACACACGTGCACACACGTATGGGTGTATGCAGCCATATGTGCCAGTGTGCAGCCCCATCTGCGTGTGGGGACACCTACCTGCCTGAGCATGCATGCGAATTTACCCCCGTTCAGGGAATTTTCCCCTGTCTCCACCTCTCCCATGGGTACTGCAGGCCCTTGGCCTCGGAGGGGTGGGGTGGGGAAAGCCCCCTGCCCCGGCTGCAGAGCCCCAACACCATGGTGGGGGGCCTGCGGCCAGCTGAGGGTGCTGGGGCTCCGCAGTCCCTCCCAAAGCAGGGCCCCGGGGGCCGTGACGGCAGCAGGGGCTGATCCTAGTGGCACCAGGCGGTGGACGGACGGGTCTTGTCCAGGGCAACTCAGCGGTGGCGGCGGCGTTGCCCTCAGAGCCGATTCGGTGGCTACACCCAGGGACAAAGGTCCTGGCTTCGATTTTAAGCAGCTGCCCTTAGTTTTGCACAAGGCTTTTATGGTCATACCGAGGGGTATCCTCGACCCCATCTACCTGAGCAGCACAGCCAGCTGTGGGCTTTCAAATCCGGAGTAACTCAGGCTGGGGAGCCCATGCAACAATGACTTTTGCTCTTTTTTGGCCCGTTTCTCGGTGCTCGCCCATCGGCTCTGGAGAGCCTGGAGCAACGTCGGGGCCGCCCCATGGCTGAGCGCCGCGGGGCCCAGCACAGCAGAGGGAGTGTTTCAGCGTTTTGGGGATGCAGGGACTTGGCTCCCTCCCTTTTTTGACACGGGTGACCCAGCACCCGACGGCGTCACCTCCTCTTTCGGCCAAGGCTTTCGCCGGTTGGGGAGCTGCAAAACATCCAGGCTGAGCCACGCGCCTGCGGAGCCTGCAGCAACGCCACGCGTTCGCCGCTGTAAACAGCGGACGGGGGCCGGATCCACCCCAAAATGGGCTCCCAGCCCGGCAGCCAAGCTCTGCCCTGGCGCCACGTCAGGTCCTCGCCCCCCCACCGAGGGGAGCTGCGTTGGCAGGAGGTCAGCTCCGGCCGCGGGGCTCGTTCGGGGAAGCTCCTGGGGGGGAAGCGGAGCGTGAAGCGGTGCCTCGGCGCACAGCAGCGCCCGCCGGCCCCGGGGCTGGGAAGCGCTTCTGCCGTCCTGCCCCGGCACGGGGCCGGCGCTGTGCGGGGGCTGCTGTGCAACAACACGTTACGTAACACCCAGGCAGCAAGCGCCACCGCCGCTGACTAGTCTTAATGGGAGGATTACAGGCTGGGAAAGAACGGCTGATTGCATAAAAGAAAGACGACCGAGCGCCGGAGGTAAAGGCCGCCCTCCGCCTGGCTCCACGCACGGCGCGGTGCGATGCAAAACTCCCTCCACGCACTCAGCAGAAACAAAGCCCGGCCGCGATCGCTCGCCCTGCGCCCGCGGCGTTGCTATTTTCTGCAGCCGCGGGAGCGATTGGGAGGGAGCCCGTGGAAAGCAGCTCGCGTTCCCGGCCGCTTAGAGCACAGCACGTGTCCCCGTGAATCAGCGCCGAGGGCACGGGCGCGCTCCACACGGGCTCTTTGCCTGCAAACCCGGCTTGTTTCCCAGTGAGTCATAGCCAGTGGGCCCGAGACGCCATGGTGAGCGAGCAGAAAGCCTTAGTCACATCTAAGAAAAGGCAAAAAGGGTTGAAAAGCTGCTTTTCGGCTTCTCCTCTGGGTCTTGAACTTTTGCACCAGGCAGAGGGAGCGTTTCCAAGCGCTACGCCATGGCCGTGTGGGCTGGAAATACATTGCCTTGGGGGCTTTTCCCGGAGCTAAACAACCTGAATTTGGGATGTGGAGCTTGATGTTGAGGCAAGCTCCCCAAAAACGGGAGAAACGCCAGCCGGCGGCAAGGAAGCGGCGTTCACGTGGGGCCCGAGGGCTGCGAGCGGGCACAGGAGCCTGCACGGGTCTGCGAGGTGAAATGGGCTCCCACAGGGCATTCCCGGACCCAGCCGGCTCGTGGGCGCTGGTTTTCCGCCGTCGCCCGAGGACTGCAAGCAGAGCCAGCGTCCTGAACCCTGTCACCGGCACGGCCCCAAACCAGCCCACAGCCCCGAAGCACCCCCATACCCTAATCGCCCCATGTCCCCAGGGCAACCCTCATCCCCTAGGCACCCCCCATACCCAGGACATCCTTTGCCACCTCACATATCCAGGGCACCCCACGTCCTCACAGCACCCCCATCCTTAGGCTACCCCATGTCCCCAGGCCACCCTGCGTCCCCAAGGCATGCCCATAGCCCAACAACCCCCAGGCCCACATCCCAGGCCACCCCTGCCCTGTACCGCTCTGGTCCCAGGCCGGTCATGTCCCCATAACATACCATGTCCCCAGGCCACCCTTATCCCCGGGCCCCTCTGTGTTGCCACGCCAGCCTGCATCCCCACAGCACCCTGCCTTGAAGGAAAGCCCTTGGAGCAGAGGGCGAAGAAGCCCTCCAGCACATTCGCATCTTGCAGCCTCACCTTGAAGGCTTGGGGAAAACCCACAGCCCAAAATTCTGCCCCTTCTTTACACCAATAATGAATAAAGATTAATAAGAATTAATAACAATCCATCGCCTTGTGAAACCCAGCTGTCCCATGCCCCTGCAGGCCTGCAGTGAGCCCCCTGCCCTATGCAATGGGACCTTGCCTATTGCCTATTGCCCACTGCCCAGAGCCCCAATGCATTGTCCTGGAGCGTTGCCTCAGTGCCCGGGTGCATGGTGCTGGTGCATTGCCCAAGTGCCCCCGTGCATTGTCCTAGTGCATTGCTGTGGTGCATTGCCTCGGTGCCCCAGTACACTGTCCCAGTGCATTGCCCCGGTGCCCCAGTGCATTGACCTGCTGCATTCTCCCACTGCCCTGGTGCCCCGGTGCACGGTGCCGGTGCATTGTCCCAGGGCCTCGGTGCATTACCCACCCGGTGCATTGCCCTGCTGCATTGCCCCAGCGCCTCGCCCCAGTGCCCCGGTGCATGGTGCTGGTGCAGTGCCCCAGGGCCTCGGTGCATTAACCCGGTGCATCGCCCCGGCGCCTCGCCGCGGTGCAACACCGCCCCGCGCGCCGCCTCCTCGAGCCCGCAGGGGGCGCCGCGGTGGGAACGAGCTGGGCGCCCATTGGCTGCGGCGCGCCGCGGGGGGGGGGGGGGGGGAGGCTCAGGCGCTCTCCAGCCATGAGGGGGCGAGCGAGCCGCGCCGTGACTGACTGCGGCCGCCGGGCGAGAACGCGGCGGGGCGGGGGGCGACGAATGGCCCGTTTCGGAAGCGGCGAGCTGATTGGGCGCGCCGCGGCGGGGCGGATGGAAGGCGCGCGCCGATTGGGCCCGCGCTCCCCTCCCCTGGCCGCACGCGCACCGCTGCCGGGGCCGGGCGCGCGGCGCCATGGAGGAGGCGGGCTGCGGGGCGCAGTTCCGCGCCGCCGTGCGGGTCATCCAGGGGCTGCCCCGGAGCGGTGAGTGGGGGCCGGGGCTGCGGAGGCGGCCGCGATCCCGGTCCCGGTCCCGGTCCCGCTGAGGCTCCGTCGTGCCGCAGGTTCCTACCGGCCCTCGTACGAGGAGATGCTGCGGTTCTACAGCTACTACAAGCAGGCGACGGCGGGGCGCTGCCAGGGCCCGCGGCCCGGCTTCTGGGACCCCATCGGCCGCTACAAGTGGTAAGGCCGGGCCGGGCGGGGCGGGGGGCCGGTCCGCCCCTTTGCCGCCGGTCACCTGGCGGTGTTGTCGCCCGCAGGGACGCCTGGCACAGCCTGGGGCGGATGTCCAAGGAGGAGGCCATGGCCGCCTACGTGGCCGAGATGAAGAAGGTGGCCCAGAAGGTAGCAGGGGGGAGCAGGTCGGGCTGGGGCCAGGGCCACCCTCCAGGCCCCTCGGCGAGCTGTGGCTCTCCCCAGGTCATCGACACGGTGCCCATGGACGAGGCGACGCAGGAGATGTTCGGGTACTTCGAGCCACTCTATGAGGTGATCCGTGACATGCCCCGGCCCCCTGAGGCCTTCTTCAAGAGGAAGGGGGGTGAGTGGCAGCCGCTCTTCCCCCAGCACCCAGCGAGTCACTCGCTTCTCTGCCGTGCTCTTCTCTTGGCGCCCGTCACGTCGCTCCTGCTCTCGCCTTCTTCCCCTGCCGCTGCTCACCCCTGCCCTGGCACCCAGCACAGCCCGCGCCTAGCTGCCCTGCTCTTATAGGAAGTGGACACACCATGTCCTTTTTGGCTTCCCTGCCATCGAGCAGGTGCCGATGAGGTGCTTATTTGAGCATCACTTTTACCCAGGTATCTCTTCAGCCTGGGCTTTCTCTCCCTGAAGATTTGGGGAGAGAACTTAGGACTTGGCTCCTAAATGTCCTACGGTCCAAATCCATGTACTATCCCTCATTGTAGAGCAGTTGAATCAGCTGCAGTTTAATCTCCTGACAGCTGGGCTGTCCTTTTACTCCGTTAGCCTTGACTCTGGCCCACCTCTGGGAAGGGCAGGCTCTGACTGGCTGTGTCTACCAGGCCAGGTCATCTGACGTAAGCAGCTGGGCAGGTCTGCGTGTTTCTGGATGTGGAGAAATTGGGGTTGAGAAACAGTATTACTGAGATCTGAGGATGCTGAGACTTCCTTGTTCTAGAGAGCTCTTCTCAGGCTTTCCAAGTGTGTGTCTATGGTGACAGCTATCTCGTGCTGAGAGGCTGTTAGGGACCTTTCTTACCTCTGGAGCAGAGTCTTCAGCATATCTGACTTGCTGCAGGCAGAGAGCTGTGCAAGCAGGGCTACTGTGAGCTCTTGCCCAGTTAGCTGGTATTGGTGCCTTCCCAAATGCTGGAAACCTTGATCCCAATCAGCTTGGTGAACTTTTGTGGCAGACATGTTTGTAGCATAGCTGTTTGTGCTTCTGACAGCTGCTGTGCTTGGGCAGAGGGTCCTGATCTCTGGCTTTTGTTCACCTTTCATCCCCTGTCTCCTTCCTTTCTGCCCCATCAGTCTGGTCCTGCTAAGCAAAGAGCCTGAGCAGATCCCCCAGCCTTGGGGCGAGCTCCCGAGGCAGTAGTGAAGGGCTGGGGAGGGGGAGACTTGTGTGGAGCCTAGCTGGGCACTGAAAGCATGCTGCTTGCCCCTGGGGGGGGCAGCAGCTTTACAGAGCAAGAAGTGTTTGGGTGAGCAAAGAGTTTCACTTGGTTGTCTTTAATTGAGAGGCAGCCATGAGGTTTTGGAAGAGGATCTGCTACTGATGAATGAACATGCAAACTCCAAATTTGAAGCTTTGGCTGCGTGTAATTTCCAGTAGAAGACTAGCTCGGCAGTAGATGAGCTTTGGGGTGTATTCAGAGCAGGTATAAACTGTCCATGCTTTGCTAATGTTGCAAGAGCTCTGACAAACAGACTCGCTACCAGCCTGTTCCAGGAGTCTGTCCTGCCCTGTACCCTTTCTGACAGTTACTGTCGCCCCCTGCTCCAGAGAAGGATGCCAAAAACCTGTTGCCTATAGGAGGCATGCTCCTTAGCCCCAAGGTATCACTTGGCCTCATGATTGCTGGTCCTTCCCATGGTACCCAAGCGCTCTTGTTCTCTACGCTGGAGCTGAGTTGGGTCCCATTAAAAGATAAATAGGCTTTATTTTTCTCTGGAACATAAAAGCTCGGTCTAAACTCCTAGTCATTACCCATTTTGGAGCGTCATCCTGTGCTGGTGACACTTACAAATGAGAGTCTCTCATTTAAGTCTAAACCTGATAGTGTCTGCAAAATAAATAAAGCCCAAGTGCTTGAATCATGGTTTAAAATGCTGAACTACTTAAACTGCTGAGTCATTTGTGTTAAAGGTTCTAAACCTACCTTGAGTGTTTGTGCTATTGCAACTTTTGTTAATGATAATCTGGATGAGAAAGGTGGTTTTAGATGCTATGGCTGGTAGGTGCTCACACAAGTGCTTGAGGGGAAACCAAACCATGGCAGGTAGAGGCCCTTGAGAGGCTGCGTAACTTCCCTTGCCTCAGAGGACAGAGGTGATGCACAGGGCAGTCAAAAGCCAGACCTGTGTTTTTACAAAGTCAAAGTACCACGAACTCTCACTTGGGAACCCAAATTGTGAGTGATTTAGGATTCAAAGAGATCTCCAGTTAACAAAGCTTTCACAAGCATCTTTGTATGCATAGGCCAAGATTTGAAGCAACTGCAGTTAAGCACTCCTGCCCTGAAGCATAGGCCAGATGTTGCTCTGCCAGCTCTGCAGGCGTGCGGAGGCTTGTGTTGGAGCCAAACTCTTCTTAGAGCAATGGTGTGCAAGGTGACAGGACTCTGCCTGTGTCTGACCCCTGTGCCTGCGCACGGCAGGCTCTGGGATCTCAGTAAACTTGCTGAGGAGGGATCTGGGGATAGGAGTTGTCCCTGAGCCCTGAGCAAAGCAGCCTTCATGCTAACTGCTGTGCGCAGTGGTGTGATGACCTTCTGTGCCTGGTGGGGATGCAGTCACTGGGACTGGGCTCTGGGAGGTCCCACGGCCTTAGGCCTGTTGTGATTGCAAAGGCCCATTGGGAATAGCAGCCCCTCGGAGATGCACGGTCAAGGTGCTGGGCAGGGCAGCATTGCCACATACCTGCCTGGCCAGGAGCAGGGAGCAAAGTCCCAGCTGCTGGAAACACTACATGGCTGAACTTAACCCTGTGGGCTCTGCAGAGAGCCCAGGAGATGGGGAGGGCTGAATGCCCAGGGAGCACAGCTCCTCCAGGAGGGCTGGGGCCTGCTCTGGGGTGCTGCCACATCAGTGCTTCACTTGGCCTGCTGAAAGCCCTCGCGGTTGATGGCAACATGCATGCTGCCCAGACAAGGCTCTCCTGAGCCAGTGCTTCTTGCTTTGGTGCTTTGGCGGGTTTGGTGTGGTGGCAATCACCAGTCACTGTTTACCCAGCTGTGGGCCAGAGCTGATAATGGAGCTGATCCCTCTGCCTGCTGCTGCAGGGGCTTCGGGGCCAGTGAATCCTTTGCCATCCCTGGATAAATGAGACTGTCTGTACAAAGCAGCTCTTGCTGGTGGGTTGAGTCTGCAATGACTCCCCAGACTGTCAGCAAACGAAGCAGGCTCTCTCCTCTCCTGTAAACTGGTGAGCTAGCTGGCTCTCGTGTACCCTATCACCAGGGCAGGCAACACTGAGCAGACTGCTTGGGAACAGCCAGTCTCTGGGTAGGAAGGAAGAGCTTTTGTCGTTCCCCCCCCGCCGCAAACGGATGCTCCTGACAGGCCCGGTGGGAAGGTGGCCCTGATTCCATGTGTTCGCAGCCCAGCTGACAGGGAAGCAGTGCTGTGAAGAGGTGGCCTTGTGGGCTGCTTGGAGCAGAGGTGGGCAGACTGAACTGCGGGACCATCTGCAATGTTTTAATGCTGATCTACTCCCTCCCCTCCATGCAGGCAATCAGGAGCAGATGACTGACCCCAGCCAGGACGGCCAAGAAAGGAGCCCAGCTCAGGAGCGCTTGGAGGATGCCGTGCCTGGGGAGGAGAAGCATGGGGAGCAAGTGCCAGGTTGGTCTCCCTGGTGTGGCCAGCACCCAGCAGAGACCCCATGGAGGAGGCACAGGCCCTTGTGTTGGTGGAGGAGGAAGCAGCAGGGCTGGGCTGGGCCTCCATCCATCTGCAGAGCTGTTGGCTTCAGGCACGTCTGGTCCAGCCCTGGTTGCATATCAGCGTTTCACAAGTAACTGAGAGTTGTAGCTTTTCGTGGATCCAGCTCTCGGAGCCATTCTTGACCCCTGGGTAACCTTTAGCATGTTAGTTGTCTCTATGTTGCTCTTATTTGTAGAGAGAGGTCTGATTATGCTAAATTGCAGGGGGAGATTTGAGGGCTGGAGTGAGATGTGCTTTCGTGGACTGGGAAAATGTCCTGGAAAGTCGCCCTCCTGGGAGGGAAGTTCTCCTGTGGCTTGAGCCACTTCTACCCCTCTCGTTGTACCAGGAGTTGTGCAGAGCCCTCGTCCTCCCTGTGTGGGGCTTTCTCTATGTTGGCTAATGTCTTGGTCCTGATTTCTTGTACAGTGCCCTGCACACCCTCTCACCCACCTGCTGGCAGCTCTCCTGGGGAAAGCAATCTCTTTGTGCCTCCCTTGATGGCACGCAGAGTTCCTGGCCCAGAACATCCTTGTCTGGAGGAGCCTCTCGCTCTGTGTTGGGTGCTTCGGGGAGGAATTTCTCCTGATGCGTTCCCGGCCCTCCCCCAAGGAACATATATGGTCACAGAGCAAACGCCTGCTTCCAAACCATGGCAATCCTCAAGTGAATGTGGGCTGGGAACATGAGTGGAGCTGGGCAGCGTGCCTGCGTGCCCAGCTGGGTGTGCTGTGACCCAGGGTGCCGAGTGCAGTTGGCGTTGTGCGTATCACACCCGTGAGGTCTGTGGGGTGTTCGGCGCAGTGCTGCCGGGTGTTCTCAAATGCTGGACTTCGTAGACCTGAATGCCATGTCAGATCAACTGGGGCCTTAGATCCAAATTGGAAAGGCTTTATGCGATGCTTTGTGCTGGGATTTCCACCGGCTGCCCTTACACTTCGGCAGCCCTTTCCCCAGGTGGGAGCTGTGTGCAAAGAAACCTACCCTGAAATAGCACCTTGTCGTTTGGGGTTTGCCTGCCTGTGAGCAGGACTCTGCAAGCTGGTGGGCAGGAAAAGGGGAATTTGGTCCTTGGATTCATGGCCACGGTGCTGGTGCTAGTAACTGATCCAATTCCTTTGCCCTCTGTGCCTCAGTTTACTTTCCAGTAGTGAAAGCAATGCTGTGCTCCCTCATGCAGTGGGGGTAAAGCTTTTACATGCTCTGAGCCTCCCAGCTGCGGGATTCTGGCCTTTTCCTTGTGTCTTGCTTTGTGCGTGCCAATGTTGTCTTTCCTTGTGATCGTGCTGGGCTTCTGCTGCCGTATGAACAAGGCTGCTCCTGAAGTGCCTTTCTGTCGCACCAGCGCTGCCTGTGGCTGAGCCGTGTGCTTCCCTTGCAGGAGGTGGGCTGGCTCCTGCCACCGAAGTGCTTGAGGGTAGCCAGGTGACCAGTGACTCTGAGGGGGAAGTTTACTGTGATACCTTGGAGCAGATGGAGCCTGACCAGGTAACGTCTCTTGGGGCAGGACAGCCTAGAGGGAAGTGCTGGCATCCCGCTGCTAGCGTGAGGGAGGCTTCCCCTGCTGTCAGCCTTGCCCTGTCCTGGTCCAGCATGCTCTGTACAGGCAGATCTCAGCCTCTCCATACTGCTGTAAGCTCTCCCTGGCTCTGCACGCTCCTGTCTTCACTGCACTGGCATTGCCACACTGCTGCTCTGTGCTGCTGTCCCAGGAGCCTTGCCAGAGAGCTGAGGCTCCCCAAACATACAGTGCAACAGGGCCCTGATGAAGCAGTGTTGCTGCCCCGGATGCACACCGCAGAGGGGTCCCTGTGTCCCTGTGGCATTGGAGCCTGGTCCTCCTCACCGAGGGGAGGCTGAGGAGCCCTTGGTGTACCCCAACTGCTTCAGTGACACCCTTGGCCTCTCTTGTTCCTGCCGCAGTGTGGTTGCGGCTGGGCGCTGTGAAGGAGGGCAGCTGGAGGCTGTGCAAGGCCCGGCGCAGGCTGGGCTGGCTGGGATCCCCGAATGGGCCTGGATGCAGGCCATGCTGTGCCGTGCTTGCACTGCTGCCGCTTGCTCTCTGCTTGCTCAGCCTGGGCTGTTGCTAGCAGCCATCTCAGGTACCACCAGCAGTTTTGCATGTCAGGTGCTATGGTGAGGCACTGGGGACATGGTGGGCAAGAGGGAGGAAGCCACCCGGATGCCTGGGTTCTCTCCAGAGCTCCTCTGCCAGCTTGAGCCTGGGTGAACCGCTTCTCTCTGGGTTTCTGCTCTGTTGCCTTCCAAATCAGCTGATAACTTGTCTTGCCGTTGTGGTTTGACTTTGCTCAGCCTTGTGCATCCTCCACCACTATAAATGCTGCCGTTCAGGCCTCTGCTGTGGGATGGGGAGGAAAAGTACAGGGAGCAGGAGAGACTTAGGGCTGCTCGAGGCATCAGTGGCTGTCACAGCCTTGGAGGCCCGATGCGACTGCCCTGGCATGGATGTCGAGCCCCTAGGAGCCGGGTCGTCAGCCTCTCTTGCCTACTGTGCTCCCACAGCCCCAGGGGAGGTGAGAAATGGGGTCTCAGGGCCGTTCTTCTCTACCCTTGCACAGGCTGGGCAGCTGCTGGCCAAACAGGGTCTCTCCCTGAACAGCATCGAGGCTGGGCCTGAGCCCCCAGCGCCCCGCGCCGCTAGGGAGGGAGAGCGGGATGAAGGCAGAAGACTAGAGGGGAAGAGCAGCACTGGCCTCGCAGGCCTTGGCTCTGAGAGAGGTGGGTGCAGCGTTTGGCTCCTGCGCACCTTCCTGCTGCTCCGTCTCCATGTCCTGTACTCGGGGCTGGACGTCTATGGGTGTGGGGTGTCTGCATGGGGGCTGAGCAGAGAGGTGAGGGCTGTGACCCCTAAATGGGGGCAGAGTCTAGCTCTGGCACCTAGGGATAGTTCAGGAACCGTGACATCTGAGTGTCTCTTCTTTCCATCCATGTGTTTGTTCCCAGGCAGTTCGGTGTTCCACCGCTCAAGGCCAATGGACCTGGGGCTTATGGGCTGGGTTATAGGAGGGTGCATAAGCTAGCTGTGGGGTGAACTGGGCTGGGAGCTTCAGGTGACCTCTCCCCAGGCAGAGGAGAGGGTGAAAGTAGTCAGAGACAGGGCAGAAAGACCCTTGTGGCAACCTCTGTGGCTCTCCTTGTCCGCTGGATGCATCCCTGGGGTGTTCTGCTCCGGGAGAGCTTTGTCACCCCGGCCCAGAGGCCAAGCTGGACTGCCCCCAGGGGCAGCAAGACTGAGCACCCACTGCAAAGGGGTGGAGCTGTCACCTCACCTGAGCATGGCCCACCCGTTACGCTTATCTCCCTGTTAATGTTTCTGCAAAGCCTCCCAGGCTGCTTGACCTTGGGAGTTAACTTGTAACGAGGCCGATAAAGCCGCCATGGGGATGGCTGCAAAGCGACCCTGGCCTCAAGCAGCTCCCTCCTCCACCAGGACACTGGGAAGGGGCTGAGCTGCTCCCCAGAGTGCTGGAGCGTAGCCGGGCACCACAGCCTGGCTTGCATGTGTTGCAGCAAACACCTGCCTGTCTCCCACTCACAGCAAGGATTATTTGGATGTTTCATGGCCTGTAGCAAGGCTGGTTTGGGGCCTTTGCTGAGCTCGAAGGCCTGGCAGAGCTGCAGCACAGAGTTGTAGCTAAGCAGATTGGGCATCCTGCCTGGCTTTTGGCACCCTGCCTTTGCTGCCTTGCTGGGTGAGCCACGTGTGCCCGTGTGTGTCTGGGGAGGCTGCCCACCATGGTCACCACCACCTGACCCTGTGAAGTCAGTCTGTGCCTCCCAGGGCTGTGAGTGCTGAGACCAACCCAGCGCCTGGCTGGTGGAAAGGGATGCGAGCTGCCGGACTGGAAACTTGCGACTCATGCCAGGAGCAGCTGCAGCACGCGTGCCGAGGCTGGGCAGAGTTGGCATCATGCAGGGAGCCTGTGGTGTGGTGCAGGTACCCGATGAGACGTATCATTTGCCATTGGGTAACGTCCTGCAAAGGTGGCTGATGAATCCGTGATGCACTGGGGTTCCTGGGGGCTTTGTAGGGCCTCGATGCCAGCGTTAGCTTAAGCTGGTGCTCAGCCAGCCTATCCCAGCTGCTCCGAAGCAGTGGCATTACCCCTGCACCACATACGCTGTGTTACTGCCCTGCCGCCTTGCGTCTGAGCAGCACCTGCCTGTGTGCCCCACAGATCTGCAGCTCGCTGCAGGAGAGCAGGATCCTGAGCTGGCCCACATGAGCCAGGAGATGTTGGAGGAGCTGGATGCGCAGGTGGCTGGCACCGTCCGAGCCCTGCAGGATGACATGCAGCGAGTGCTGGAGAGGCTGAGCCAGCTGGAGACGCTTACCTCTGCGCAGGTATGTGCTGTGTCGCGTGAGGAGAGTGGCATGTCTTGCATCTACAGCTGCCCAGCTGGCAGGGCCATGATGCCTGCAGCCGTGTCACCAGGGCCTGGGTGCAGGCTGCGGGGCCAGTGCGGCTTGGCTCCAATCCCTGAGGTGAGCCTGAGGTGTCCCAGGTGCAGAGAGACCTCAGGGAGCCTGAGGTGTCCCAGGTGCAGAGAGACTTCAGGCTTTCATAACACATTTCAGAAGGGTGGAGGCTGGTGCTGCTCTGATCTGCCCCAAGGTGCGGGCGAGGACCTGCTGCCCCCGTGATTCCCATTGCCCCTGGGGTCCTGTCCTAGCTGTGCTGTCCTGGTACCTTGTAGGAGCCCTAACTGGTCTCAGTTATGGCTGTTCCCTCTCTTGTGGGGATGCAGTGGCTGACAAGGGGGTGCCCAGCCCTAGCTGCACCCAGAATCCTCTCCTCTCTTGCAGCTGGATGTGCCTGAGGCCGGTCCTGACCAGCTGCTTGCTCCGCAGGTGAGTTGAAGGAGGACACAGTGCTGCATAGCCCTGTCCTTGGGTGTCCCAGCAGCCCATCCTGTCCAGTGCATACCCACTGGGCAGCGGCTTGGCTCTCTGGCACCTGCTCTGACTGGACCTTGGAGATGCTGCGAGGTGGGGGGTAGATCAGGACAGTGGAGGGTCCATCAACTGGAGAGCAGGGGATGGCCCTGGGGATTGCATCCAGGCACCTGGGACAACCATCTGGATGTGGCAGGGGGCACGTGGAGATGGGGAAGATAGCCATGGAGCGAGGGATACAAAAAGGATTTTGGGGCTGTGACAGTGTCCTTCTGTGGCCTCCTTCTCAAGTAAGGGTTGGGGGACACTTGGTCTCCCCGAGGACCCCAGGGAGCTTGTTGTCCCTTGCACACCACATCTTTGTCCCCTCCACAGGCAGCGTTCCCGTGGCCCCTGGCCGTGTCCCCTCGCACCCTGCTCTTCCTTATCGCCTGGCCCTTTGTCGCCCAGTGGCTGCTGCACCGCTTGCAGGCCAGGAAGAGGTGACTGCCTGCGGCCTCCCGCCGGGGCCGAGCAGCCGTCCGGCTGCTGGCCGTGAGACCCGGCTCTGTCGCACGACCGCCGCCCTCAGCCTGCCGAGCGGGTGCCACCACTGATAATTATTGATTCTGCTTATCACGAGCCAGGCGAGAGCAATCGGATCAATGCAAGGAGGGAAGTGCCTCCCCTGCCCCAGGGAAAGGGTGACTATCCCAGGCCCGAGCTTTTTAGCTCGCCAGATGTGAGTCTGGGGCTGCCTGGAGTCCCTTTGCGCCTGCCCCACGCAGGGAGGAGGAGTTGCTGTGCACTGCTGTTGTCTGTTGCTCTCAGGGTCCCTCCACCACTGCAGGGATGGCAAAAGCACTTTGCACCCAGGGATACTAGCCTCCCTCTTTTGGGACGTACCATATTTAAGCACTGCTGCACCACGCACGGCAGGCGGCACGAGGGCCCCCTGGGCTCCCAGCCCACCAGGATGTGTGCGCCACTTGCAGCTCACGTGAGCCGAGCGTGTGGACCAGGCATCCCTGGCATAGAGCTCAGGGCTGCGGGAGCGATGCTGGGAGCCGCTGCCTGTCACGGGCCTGCTTTGCTCTGGCCCTGCGCTCTTTGGTAACGGAGGAGCAGGAAAGGGAGCCAAGCTGGGGGGACTGGCTTGGACAAGGACTGTCACCACTAGGAGCACAGCCTTGCCTATCGAATGGGAGTCAGGGCGTGTTCCCAGGCAGCTCACGGCTATCGCGTGCACTCGGGCTCGGCTGCTGCTTGTCACTGCGGCCCTGGGTGGGGAGGGTTGGGGACAGGCAACAGGGGAGTGCGCTGGCCCCAGCCTCCCGTGGCCGGCGGGCTGGCAGCTCCCTGATACCGCTTAATGACATGCTTGAACATCCAAACCTGCCCCAATTAAAGTTGCCTTTTCAGTCTAGCGTGGGCCTCTCTGTGCCGGTGATGAGCCCGTTTGAGCAGAGCACAGAGGGGGCAGCCAGGCCGCAGACCCAGGCGCCCCTTCCCCCCCCCCCCCATCACATCGGGCCAGCCCTGGATGTGGCTTGGCCCTGAGTGGAGGCCAAGACTTGTCCCCATCCAGGTGGTTGCAAAGCTCTGAGTCCCTCAAGTCCCCATGAGCCCACACAGGGGGGGTTCTTCCATGGGACAGCCAGGGAAACTGAGGCACAATGTGACACAGCAGCCACCACCATAGCCACCAGTGTTGGGTACTGCAGGGTGGCGGGGGAGGCCCACGTCTTTGGATGTACCTGAGAGCTTGGTGAGGCTGCTGAGTTTAAGACACCCAGGGCTGGCTCCCCCGAGGCTGTCCCCCTCCACGTGCAGGTGACTCGGCCTGGGCGCCGGTGGGACAAAGAGGAGTAGCCAGGGCTGGAAATCACGGCGGGGCAATGGACGCGAGGGAGCTCTGCCTCCCTGCGGCATCGCCTCGGCGCTACACGGCCCAGCCAGCCCCTTGGCAACCCAGCTCCGGCCCAGCCCTGCCTCTTCTGAGTTCTCCTCCCTGTTCAGCCCTCATCGTGCTAGAGGTGAAGGGGTCCCAGTGCTCCCAAGCCCACCCTTGCACCCAACAGCCCTACCTTGGCCAGGTGGGCACCAGCTGCTCTTTCAGCGCTGTTGAACACGCAGCCTGGCTGAACAGCGGTGCCAGCGCCGGCTCCCCCTGTGCCCGCCTGAGGCCTGGGCTGGAGAAACAGCGGGGGGGGGGGGGGGGGGGGGCTGCAGCGGGGCACAGCCTGTCCGGGACGGAGCCCTCAGGGGGCTGAGCCGCGCGCCCCAGCCCACCTTCTCCAGCTGCTCCAGGGCTGCTGCGAGGGAGGCCTGAGGGATGGGGGTCCCGCTCAGCCCCTTCTTTGCCATCTGCATCCCATCCCCCAAACTCCCCTCCTCCGCGAGGTCCCAACCTCAGTCCCAGCTCCTCTAGGACCCTCCGCCGCCGCTCAGCCATCCTCACTTCCATGTGACACTGAGCGGGACACTGCCACCACACTGCCCCACAGGGAGCGGTGCTGAGCGGAGGCAGGATCCAGCACGCGGGGAGCCACAGGTTCATCACAGACATGGGTCACGTGGCTGCCAGCCCCGGCCCCACCGCGCTGCCATGCAGCTCCGCTGGCGGCGGGACATGAAGGGTACCCAGTTCCCGTCGCGCAGCCGGTTTTCGCCTGCAGCCATGCACTGGCCCACGTTTCTGGATGGCACCGCAGCAGATAGCCGGTCCCCGCCTGTGGGGGCTGCTCTGGGGGGGGGCAGTGTTTTGGGGGCCCTCCTGTCTCCTCAGCCCCCCCCACGGCCACAGGCTCGGGCCGGGCGATGCCACCCCAAAGGCACCGCCAGTGCTGACCTTTCCCCACTTCCCTTCAGGTGCTTCCTCAAAGGCAGTTGCCTGTGGCCTTGCTGCCGTCGGGCCGCGGTGCAGGGCCCTGCCGCTCCGGGAGGGCTGCCCCGGACCGTGGTGTGCCGCGCTGCGCCCTGCCTCGGTTTCCCCAGCGTGGTTGGGGGGGGGGGGGGCTGGGCCAGGGCCTCCTGACGGCAGCGAGTTCCCAGCCACGGCGCGTGGTGCTGCTGAGCAGCAGGAGGGAAGAACGGGGAATCCAGCACTGCTGAACCTGCTTCCCCGTGCGAGCACCTGGAGGGGAGCCGAGGCGCCAGCGCAGGGCCCAGCGGCCGCCCGGCACCTCCCTCCCCGCCCCACGGCGCAGCGGGGCGCTGGCCCGTGCTGCCCCCAGGGCCCCCCACAGCCCAGCACCCTCCCCAAGCCATGGGGCCCCCATGGACTGTGTTCCCCCCCCCCGCCATGGCCTCCCCACAGCCCCAACCCACTCTGCCGTAGTTTTCCTCCCCCCCCGCCCGTCCCTGCCCACCATGGGCTCCCCACAGCCCCCCCCGCCCACCGTGGGGCCCCCCCCGCCCGTCCCTGCCCACCATGAGCTCCCCACAGCCCCCCCCCGCCGCCGTGGCCCCCCCCACCCCTCTCGCCGCGGGGCTCCCCCAGCCCATCCCCCCATGCGCCGTGTGCCCCCGCTCCCCCGCCGCCGCCATGGGGCCCTCCCAGCCCATCTCTGCCTGCCATGGACCCCCCCAGACCAACCCCCTCCTCGGGCCGCGGACCCTCCATCACCCCCCCGCCCGTCCCCCCCTCCGCCATGGGTCCCCCACAGCTCAGCCCCCCCCCCGGACCGTGCTGGGGTGACACCGCCACAGCGCGGTGGCGGCAGGGCCGCCCCCCGACCCTGTGTGTGCCCGTGGCCCCGGCCGCTGGGCCGCCCGCCCCCCCCTCCGCCGGGAGGAGGCGGGTGGGCCCAGGAGTCCGGGGGACCCCAGCTCAGCACCACCTCCGCGAAAGGGGACGCGGCCCCTTTAAAGAGGGACTCGTTTCTGCTCGGGTTTGTTTACATCTCCCTCCGCCCCGAGGAGGAGCCTCCTCACTCAGCGCAGCGCCCGGATCCCTCCGCCCGCCCGCCCGTCACCCTCCCCCTCCCCCTCCCCCTCCCCCTCCCCGCGGCCTCCCGCCGGCCCGCTGCGGCCTCTCTCGCTCCGATGCAGCCCGAGCCCCGGGCCACGGAACGGCCGAGCCCGCGGCGGCGCGGCCCGGCCCGGCGGCCCCCCCGCTTAACCGGCGGTGCCGTCCGGGACTACTTTTGGGCTGTACCATTTCCCTCCGGGCGCGGGGGGCGGCGCTGACAGCGCCGGCGCTGGGCGCGGGGGGCGCCGGGCGCTGCCCTTAGCGGGGCCGTGAAGGTCGTCGGGCGCCGCGCGGCCCCACGGCGAGGGGAAGCCCCTCGGGTACATGGTACGGCCCCGGTGCCGCCCGCTGCCCTCCTATTGGCTTAGCCGCGAGTAAGTGACTTTCGCCACAGCCAATCAGAGCTCGGTTGCCGCGGCGGTTGGCGGGTGGGGCCTGGCGCGGGAGCCCACCCTCCGCGCGCGCTGATTGGCCGCAGCAGCGGGCTGGCCGCGGTTCTGGGAGCCGTAGTCGCCGCGGCGGGCGGGAGCCAGGGAATCGATCGGGGCGGGGGACTGCGAGTCCCGGCATGCCGCGGGGCGCGGGGCGGGCAGCGCGCCTGCGCGGCGCGGGGCGGGGCCGGGCGGCGCTATTTAAGGCGGGGGAGCGGGCTGGGAGCAGCAGTCGGGAGCTGGCGGCGCGGGGAGCGGGCGGAAGCGGTGGAGCGGGCGGGGACGGGACGGGACGGGGCGCGGCGAGGCGGCGGCGTCGGCGCGTGCCATGCGCGCGGGGGGGCGGGCCCAGCGGCGTTAACCCCTCGGCGGCCGGCGGCGCGTTAACCCCTGGGTGCTCGGCGGCCGCGCCATGGCGCGGGCGGCCTGAGGAGACGCGGCGCCTGGCGGAGGCGGCCCCGATGCGCCGCGGCGGCGCGGGCAGCGCCTGTCCCTGAGGGAGCGGAGCCGCGCAGCCATGGCCGACGCGGCGCCCGCCGAGCCGGAACCGGGGCCGCGGCCCCAGCCCGAGACGCAGCCCGAGACGCAGCCCGAGGCGGAGCGCGGCGAGGCCGCCCCGGCGGCGGGCGGCGAGGCCGAGGCGCTGCCGCCGCCGCGCGGGACGGCTGAGGAGGCGGCGGAGGGCGCGGGCGGCGCCGAGGGGCGGCCGGCGGCGGGCGGCGCGGCGCGGCCGGGCCTGGCGGGGCCGCGGTGCCGGGCGGCGGTGGGGCGCGCCGAGGAGTGGCCGGCCAAGAAGAAGCACCGGCGGCGGCCGTCGAAGAAGAAGCGGCGCTGGAAGCCTTACTCGAAGCTGAGCTGGGAGGAGAAGCAGCAGTTCGACGAGCGGCAGAGCCTGCGCGCCTCGCGGCTCCGCGCCGAGATGTTCGCCAAGGGGCAGCCCGTGGCCCCCTACAACACCACGCAGTTTCTCATGGAGGACCACGACCAGGAGGAGCCCGACCTCAAGACCGGGCTGTACCCGCGGCGGGCGGCCGCCAAGTCGGACGACACGAGCGAGGAGGACTTCCTGGAGGAGGCGGCCGAGGAGGACGGCGGCAGCGACGGCATGGGGGGCGACGGCAGCGAGTTTCTGCAGAGGGACTTCTCGGAGACCTATGAGCGGTACCATGTGGAGAGCCTGCAGAACATGAGCAAGCAGGAGCTCGTCAAGGAGTACCTGGAGCTGGAGAAGTGCCTCTCCCGCATGGAGGACGAGAACAACCGGCTGAGGATGGAGAGCAAAAAGTACGGGGGGGAGGCGGCGGAGGCGGCTCGGGTGCGGCAGCTGGAGCTGGAGGTGGACAGGTTGCGAGCCGAGAACCTGCAGCTGCTCCAGGAGAAGGACCTGCACAGACAGGAGAAAGCCCCCTGCCAGCCGGGGGAGTGACACTGGGGAGGGAGGGCGGGACGGGGGCGGGGGGGCTTTTTACAGTGGTGGGATGTAACATTATATACATGTGTACAGAGACGCCGGCGGACCCCTTTTTACCGTGCGGAGCCGGGACAAACCCCGCCTCGCAGGGGTCTGACGCTCTAGCTGTAGTGTAGTGTGTGTTCTGTCCAGCCTGTGTGCAGCTGAGGCTTCCCCCTGTATTTTTTTTTTAGGTGGCTGTGACCGGGGCTAGGGGAGGGGTTGATGTATAAGTGAACTTGGTTTATGATGCTTTTTCTCTCTTTTTTTTTTTTTTTTTGTGTTTAAACCAAAAACGATCCCCAGGAAACCTGTAAATTGGCCAAAAGTGACTATAAAAATTATAGAGGTCTAATAAATTTAATTACTTGTAACTGTAACTGTTTCGGTGTGATTTGTAGAAAATGTTCAAAATGTCATTCTCCTCTGGGAATACGTTTTGAATAATTTTCACTATATGCTATAACTGGTCTATGAAGTGGTCAGGTAAACTCAGCTCTAATTTCTCACTTAGCCATTCTGCATAGCTTCCCCCCTCCCCCAAAGACCCTTATTTTCAACGCTAATCCTGCTAAATGAGTTTACACTCTTGCATACTACAACAAAAATACCAGGAAGAGGGATAACATCCCATGTTCTGCTTAATATATTTGGAAACTGGACCTGATTTACACCTCTCTAATGTATTAATATACTAGCGTATATTCACTTGCCTAAAAGCTAATGTCATCTTTTTCCTCCCAGTCCTGTAGGAACCTAGGTCAGTAGTTGGAATCATGGCAAAAACCACATAGAAACATACTTAAATGTTCAGGGACTCAAAGGAAGATGCTTGGTTAAAGTTTTGCAGCAACCTTGTTAAAAGTTTTGGTAGTCATCAGTTTACCTCAAAAAATGGCTGACTTAAGACAGAGCACTGGAAGTCCTAATGCTATGCCTGAACCTTGCATTTCCCTAGGGATGAAGCACCGAACCTGAATGGGGAAGCTGTAAGGCAGAGGAGGCACCTCTGTCCTCTCCAAACAACTGCTTGGGCTGTATGTGGGGGTGGGGGGGAGCAGGTAACTTAAAGCCCAAAGTAACATAGGGGTACAGTTTGCTTCGATTTGCACTGTTGTGTAATTGAAGGGCACTAGACTCTGAATTGAGACCATGTATGCATATACACAGAATGAAACTTCTAACTCAAGAGCCTGGGAAGCAGCCTGCTTAAATAGCCATTGCACTGCAGAGTTAAAAAAAAAAAAGAAAGAAAGAAAACAAGAAAACACATCCTTTCACAAAAAATTAGAGGGCTTAAAAATATACGAGAGGAGGAAGGTAAAGGTTTCCTCAACGATGGTCTGTTCTGGTCAGGGTGGGCAGCAAAAGCCGTTGTACAAAACCAGGGTATTGAAAGCAGCAAGGCAATGCTGTGGCTGAGGGACTGTGATTTAAGGCTCAAGACAGATATTTAACAAAAATTGGCAAAAATTCTACTCTAGGGCATGCGCTTGCTATCAATTCTTAGCTTTGGGAAGAAAAAAAGGAAACTATTAGAGGTCTACTTGCTCGAGAGCCTCCTCGTTTTTTTTTTTCCTTCCCCTCTGCTATGACATCATTCGGCAGAGACAGTGCCTGGTGCATTGGAGCCTGGGTCGTAGGAGGGAGCCCGACATTAACTTGGCACCAGCAAACATCTCCTGAAGTCAAACAGATAGCAAAATGCAGCAAAAGGTAACAACTTAATGCTCTTCCCAACAAGAGAGATTCTGATGATCACCGAGGAATAGAAATACCAAACATGGAGCCTTCTTCGTTAATCTGGGACTATTCTTTCAAGCGCTTTGTGATTTGTTTGCCCAAATGAGATATTCTCTCTTAATAACTGTGCTGCATGTGACAGTTTCATATTCTTCTGGGGCAGGAAAATAGCAGGCATGCCTCTGATTACACTAATTTCAGCAGTAGGTACCGTACTTTAAGAGGCAGCAATATGCTACCATAAAATGTTGTTCTTAGCATCTGCTTAATGCAAAAAACTTAATACAAACAAATATTATTAGTCAAATGTTGCAGCAATAGTTGTTACAAAGTGACATCTATTATTGAGTTTAGTGCACCCATATGGTTTGCCCTTCATCTAGTTACCCTAAACATATTACATTTACTTCACAGAAATAAATCGTCATATCTACAAATGCTCTAACAAATATAACTTTAAAAACCTGAAGACACCCCCAAAAAGTACTGCTGCTCCTCCCATAATGCTCAACTGCCAAAGCTATTTTGATTCTACCAACTATTTCCAGTTATATCATGCTGCTGAGCCTTTAAACTGTTTTAACGAAAAACAGCCATGATACAAATCAGATTATTCCTGATCCACATTTGAGAAGGTGTTTAAGAACGGCGCTTCTCCTTACAAAGGCGCTTATTCCAGCTCCCCAGAGTTTAAACCTGGGATCTGTTAGCCTGCAGCGCAGGAGACGATCCTCACGGCTGTAACGAGCTCCAGAAAGGGAGGCAGTCCCCACGGCAGCAGCAGACTTGCTGCATTAAGGGACCTTTGAAACCTCCAGGTGGATCAGTAATGAACGGGGAGCTTGTCCAAGCCGCGCCACTGGCGTCATGGGCGCTTCGGCTCGCCCTGCGAAGGGGAGAGGTCGTCAACTTAAGATCCTTCACAAACTTTGTCCAGAGCTGGGCAGAGCGCTGTGAGACTTCACTCTGGAGGCGACAAGCTCCTGTGACTGTAGCCAGATGATTGTTTGAGAGGAACAAATACAATCTTACAGATTGCCAAAGATAAAAGCACTTCTGCGCTGGCTGTGATGTGGTATCAAAGGGCAGCAATTAGTCCATTTTGACAATAAGGCAGCGCACTGTCTTAACTAGTCGAGGACAAGCAACTCCCTGGAGGGCAAGGCAGCCGTGCTTGCCAAATCTTGGAAGCGTATCCCTTTTCTAACTAGCATCACTTTGGTCTTTCCTGGGTTGTTTGAGCCAACTGTCCCTTTATTCCGGCTCCAACTTCTTCGCTGAGCTGAGATCAAGAACACTACCAAAGCAGCAAGCTGCATTTCACAGGAACGTTGCTGGCACTAGAGCATCACTTAAGCATCTCCTAATGCCTGTGCATGCACTTAAGAAAGTGGCAACAGGAATCTGCCTTACAGGACTTTGCATGTCAGAGCTGTTGCCTGTCATGACTCTGGGGAAGAACAGACTTGCTGCCATCCTGCCTGCTGCTGCTAGAAGAGAATAGCTGCGTGGTTCATCGATGCCAACTTTACAGCAAGCAGCTTCAGGAACTCTAGAAATACCATTTGTAAAGAGACCTTTTGGGTAAAGGTCTTTCAAAGCTCCTCTCCTTGCCAAGTTTCTCCACTTGCTGAAAAAAAGGACTGTACTTCTCCCTGCCCTAAGTGGAAGATGCAGAAATTGTTGCACTCATGCACAACTGCCAAAAAAAAAAAAAAAAAAAAGAGGGGAGGGGGAACTAAAATATCCCACTTGCAACTACAGCCATTATTTTTTTAATGCAAAGCAGCATAACACCAGAACAACTCCCTTAAAATCTTGCTAACTTCAATATGATAAAAAAGGAAGTAGTCCATCTTAACAGCTTGTTAAGCCTCCTTTTGACATTAACTGAAGAGAATTTGCTGTGTAACTTTCTTTTCTTTACGGTCTGCAGAAGATTTTTAAAAGTTCAAATACCAAAGTAGGAAGTTTTCTTATGGACTGTATGCACAAGAATTAATACGTTTAAGCGTAACACTCGCAGAGGGCAGTCTGGGCAGGCCTTTCGGGAACACGCTCCTGGAGGCTGCGATCTCTGCTCCAGGGAAGAGCCAGAATCACAGCCCTTGGTTAAAACACTCCAGCAGAGAAGGGAGGAAAGATTCGACGTTACGATTTCCTTCTGCCATCTGAAGCCTGCTTCCTTATCCATAAGTAGGGGACAGCTGTGCAGGAACTGATAGTTATACACACATAACATGGCTATAAATCATACCCTTTTGAGGAACAAAATAGAATCATTTGATCAGTCAAGACTTGAATGTAAGCTTACCTGTATTTATTAGTGCAGCAATCTGTCTTGAAGTTGTCCATTAAACCCTGCTGTTAAGATTTTTCACATTTTATTATGAATGCATAAGGTACAGACAATAACAATGTTAACCTGCCTAAGCCTTAACTTGCACTAATTTAATTTAGATTCTTTGGATTTAACTTATGGCAAGATACCAACACAGCTGCTCTGGATGTCCCGATAATTACATTGTATTGGAATACAAGCAGTACTTTTTTTAAAAGAGGAAAATCTCTGGCACAGTTAATCCTATATAAGGAAGAGTTCTCTATAACCCTCACCAATACAGCTATCACCTAACAGCCTCCCAAAAAGCAGGCACCTTTTGGTGCTATCAGGATCAGGCCCTTTGTGTTCTCTCACTTCCTGCTCCCAACCTTGAAAAAAGAAATCCCAACAATCCAGTAAAGTGCAAGACATGCAGCTCAAACTAAATACAACTTTTAGTTTGGCAAAATCAACTTAAAATTAGACCTTCAGCTAATATGTGTATGCTAAGACAGAGATGACAATAAACCTCTCCAGCTTTGGAAATGCATCAGTTTATAAAACCTGAAGCTCCAGAGTTCAGAAACTAGTAAAGCAACATGGAAGTCAAAGAGTTTAAACTTTGTCAGCAGAGTGATTTCAACAAAGCACCCTCTTCAAAAAATGAACTACAAGCATATAAATGTAAAATATGCTGTTTTATAACTGGAAAAATTCTCTATTTCACAGTGCAATCTGCACTTAAAGCAGAAGCCTCCAAAAGCTGCCTGTTTTACATCTAAACCAAGTTCCAGTAACTCCAGGGGGTAAGCTGGCATTATCTCCATTTTGTAGAGAGAAGGAAACGTGCCCAAGTAACTTGCTTAAAGAAACTCAGCCTGTAACGCAACCAGGAACTCAGCCCAGATCCCATCTCCCGTTTCTACACTTGAGAGCAAACACCTTAAAATAGGAGTTAGCAGCATACTATTTACCTTCTACAGTGTACAGACACACAAGAAAAGACACTTGCCATGTACAGGCTGTCACAATCCTCACAGTTCATCAGGAAACTGAACTTAGAAGATTGTATCACCTCCAAAACTGCCTACCAGTACTTCCAAGCAACTACACATTTTCTGAGTTTGCACGAGAAAAACTCATTTCCACAGCTCGTTTCCAACAGCTAGAGGAATGACATTTATAACTCAAAGACAAGGCTTGCTCCAGTTTTATTATCAACTTGCAAAGTTACCAATTCAGCCCCAGCAACAGGCAAGCACTTTTGTTTTTAAGGCTCTACAAGTGACACAGTGATAATTGCAGCCTCGGTACACAGCAGCAGGAGAGAAGCCATATTAACTGCGATCCACTGGGTTCAGAAAGTGACAACTCCCTGGGGGAACCTGGCCGTAGTTTGGCCGAAATGTGTGAAACAAAGGATTAAATTTGAGGGATTATTTTTCAGATACGCTGTATTAAAATGGTGTTGTGTAATTGTACAGTAGACAACAAGCAGCTTTCACCATTCCAGGAAACATGTTTCTAAACCAGATTTCACTTTCAATATAAAATTACACTGTTCCTCCCCACTTTGTTCCTACTGAGTGGAAATCACAAACCAGCTCCACAACTATCTTAAACTGCTGCTGCCACATCACGTCAAGCAAATACGTTTTAATCCAATTTTTTCCAAGGAAAAGGTTTATCACCGATTCCCCCACAGCGTTAAGAAGAGCCGGCTGGAGCAGGAATGATGTTTGCAGAGCAGCACCGCCAGCCCCTTGGCTGTGTAGGGCTGCGTGTGGCGGAGCCACAGCTTAACAACGCGCCCCAGCCTCCTCCGCTGGAAGGGGGGGCTGAACGTGGCGCAAGGAGCTGGGGAGGCAGAGCGGTCCCGGGCGGCCTCCCTCGGCCCCGAGGGCTCGGAGCCGCGGCCCCGAGGGCGGTTCAGGGCCGGGCCTCCCCCCGGCAAGGGGGGGCTCCGGGGCGAAGCGGGCCCCGCCACTGGGGCTTCCCCTCGGCCCTCGGTCCCAGGCGAGGCGCTACCGGCAGGCCACGAGTCGCCTCCCCGCGCCGGGTCCGGCAGCCCCGGGGGGGAGGGGAGCCGGTGCGGGAGGCGGCGCCACGGGAGCGGCGGCAGCGCGGCCCAGCGAGAGCCGCGCTCCGCTCCAAGGGAAGGGAGGCCCGACCGGGCCGCCCTGCCCTCCCCGGCCCGGCTCCGCGCCCCCGTGGAGGGGCCCCGGCTGCTCCCGGCCGCTCACCCCCGCCTCCCCGGCGGACAGCGGGGCCCGGGATCCGGCCTCCACACACACAAAATGGCGCCCGCCGCTCCCCCACCGCCCGACCGGCCGCCATAGCCAGCGCCTCGGCCCGGGTGCCCTGCCGCCAATCAGGCGCCGCTGTGCTGCTGCTTGACGGCGCAGCGGAGCCAATGGCAGCGCGATTCGTTAGGGAGGGAAGGGGAGAAGCGCGGCCGCCGCGGGGGCTTGTGGGGGTGTAGTCCTCGGCCGCGGGAGCACGGGGCCAAGAAGCGGCTGGAGACTCGCAGTCCCATGATGCTGGGCGGCCCCTCCCGGGGAGCGCCGCGCGGGGCGCGGCAGCGTTGCCATGGCGACGGGCGCGGCCGAGCGCCGCGTCCGGCTGGGGCCTGGCCGCCGGCGCGGGGCCTGTAGCGCCGCCCGCCGCCGCCCTCCGCACGCTCCGGGAGCGGCCGAGCAGGGCGGCTCGGGCTGCGGGCGCGGGCGCGGCCCTGGCCGGGAGCGGGCGGGGAGGGAGGCGCCTCCGTTTCGGGGTCAGGCTTTCGGCGGCGTCGGGAAGGGACTTTTGTCGGTAACGGGAGCACGGAAATCCCGGTGCCGCTCGGTCCAGGCTGCCTGAAGCGGCGCACGTCGGGGATCCCTCGCGGGCCCTTCGACCCTGCCTCCTGCTGCAGCCGCCTGGCGCTTAACCCTTTAACGTCGCCTGCCTGCTGCAAGAAAATCCGAACTGGCCGTGCGTAAGTGCCGCAGTTGCAAGAAGGATCCTTTTCAGCTGGTCGGTTGAGGGCCGGCTGCGTGTAGCAGAGCTGACGCTGTGTGGGAGATCGTGACTCTTGCCCCAAACAACGTCTGATTCCTGTTGTGCCTGCTGCTGCTCCCAGGGTGAACGTAGGCTCCATCTTGGTTCTCAAGGGAAGGAGCGAGCTACAGAGCCAAGTTTGGGGGCTTTTCCTGGTGTTTTCCTCTCAGATTTTGCCCCAAGCCTCTGGTCTTGCCGCTCGCACTGGTAACACTCCTCACAGAGGGCTTTGCTCATTGCTCTGTGGTTATTACAAAATCGAAGCTCTCAGCGTCCCAGGTTTTAAATCTAGCAAGCATGTAACAGCCGAACGTGTCTTTTGGGGATGAGGACGCACCAGCACCGCATAAACGGCCAAAAAGCCTCCGCAGGAAGGCAGGAGCCTTGGACTTACTGGGGTGAAGTGTGGAGGAGGCTGGGCTCAGGCCTCAAGTTGGGGCCGTGTCTAACTCGGGGAGGGACAGGGAATGGGTGGTGAACAAGTGGGGACTAGGGCTGGGAAGTGCGTTAAAGCTTTTCGAATCAAATTCTGCTATTAAAAATGAGAGAGTTGGGGTTTTTTTGGTTTTTGTTTTTTTCTTGGTGAGCTAATAAACTGTAAAGTCACAGTCACAGGCTTTAATTTCAGCAATTCCAACTTTCCTCCCAAGGTAGTCTACCAGTGTATCAAAAATAAGTAAAAAAAAAAAAATTGTAAGGGGAGGGACTGAACGAAGTGGTGCGTCCGTTGCCTTCCTCGAGCTCCTGCAGAACACCTCTCTCTGCTGCCGTTCCCAGCATTCGGGGGAACGATTTAGAGGAGGATGCTTTAACTGGTTCCTTGCGAATTAAAATCTCTCTGATCAACGAGGCAATATTGCCCTTGGCTTTTGGTGGTGTCTCCTTGGGGCTGTGTTAGACAAAGGTGTGCCGTAAGTGAGAGAGAAACGTTTTGTTGGCGCGACTGTGCCTTTGTTCCCATGTTGCGGCGTCCTGCGGGGCCGAGCGTTGGGCACCACGGCGTCAGGGGCAGCGCCAGGCCCACCTGAATATCTGACCGGGGGCCAAGACAGCCCAGCCCTGCGCGAACTGGGAGCTGCAATGAGGCCGGCAGCCAGCAAGAGGCCTGGGCTTGCCCTGGTCTGCAGCGGGGTGGTGGCGATGGCCTGACGCTGTGCCAGGGCAGGAGCGAGCACGGGAGAAAACCCAACAGCGTGCTCAGCCAGGAGGCGAAGCATGACACAGAGCCTCCAGCCTCCCAGCTTGGGCCGAGACATTCGCCAAGGCGCAGCCCATGGCCCCTGCAAAACCACACGGTCCCTTGCGGAGGGCTGCAGCGCGTCCTCGAGAGGGTTTTGTCCTCCCATTAAAATCTGGGAACCTGGTTGGGATCTTTACAGGAGACACGACAGAGGCAGGTCCACGGATCCCCTGGGACACCCTGACGTGGTCACAGCCGCTCTTCACCTCTCCTCTGCACACTTTGAGCTGATTTAAGCGGTTGGGTGCCCTCCCTCATGCCAGTCCATCCCTACAAGCCTGAGGGCCCCCTTCTTTTGGGAAGTTTTGTGTGGGGAGGATGAGTTTGGCAGCTAGGGCAGTGGCAACTCAAGAACACCAGCCCAGAGCCCCAAACTAGTGCAGATGACGCTTGATTCCCTGGGTGTCTCATTGGTCTCACCTTGCTTGCACCTGTAGCCAGGTCAAGGTTGAGCCCCAAAGCATGTCCTTGCGTTGCCCAACCAAGCCGAGTTTGCCACGCACCAGGCTTCTCCCCTGGGGAAGTCAGTCCAGGTGGAGGCCTGCTGGTGACAGCCACCTTGGACCCAAGGACAGGTCACGGTGAGACCCTACCTGCCTTTTCTTCCCCAGGGTCATCTTTCCTTCAGGTTTAGGGTGCTACCTGGAGCCTGCTGTTGCTCGGAGCAGAACGTGGGTCGAGGAGGCTTTGCGATTTACAGGACCGTTGGGAATGGCCTGACGTGCCGATAACCAAGACCTCGCAGGGCATTCAGAGCACGTGTATCTTTAAGCCCACGAGCCAGCCCGGCACAGCTAAGCTGCTTGCACACACGTCTGCTGACTCAACCAAAGCAGAGCTCCCATCCCTCAGTCGCTCTCTATGCGGTGCGCTAAGGGCGGGAGGGACAGTGAGAGACAGAGAGACTCTCCGAGGTGGCCGTTGCTCCATGGGATTATCTTTGGCCCTTGTGATCAGAGCAACTGCTTGGAGCAGAGAAGCCCCTCCAGTAAACAGAGGGGGCTTTCCTGGATGCTGCGCTTGGCTTTTATTAGCTGGCAACCTTTGTAGTGTGACCATTCACGGCTGGAGGCCTGCAAAGCTGCTCCTGAGTCCCGTGCAAGCTCGGTGCATATGCCTGAGCCATGCATCGCCCCCCATATTACTGTTTTAATCTTGGGTTGCAAACTTCTTTAGGCTTGTCTGGGTTTGGGTCTGATTTTAAAGGCTTTTGCTAGCTAAAAGCGTCCAGGAAAGTGTCCTGCCAGCTGGGGGCTGCTTTACATTGCAGGAGGCAGGCGTGAAGTGAGTGTGCAGGCTTCGGGGACTCGCCACGGGCAGCGGGTCTGCCGCCTCCAGCGTCCTCCTGCGGAGGAGAATTTGGGGCCATGCACTGAAAAAGTTAAAATTCAAAGCCAGCTCAGGCGAGACACAGCTCAAGTCTCCTTTCAGTCCCTAAAGTTGCTATAACATAAGGATTTTAGGCAAAGCTCTTCTTGCACGTTTGCTCCAAGCAGTATGAAAGTGCTGTCAGTCCTGTACTCGTCTCCTTTGCTTTTCCAGGACTGGAGTGAGCTCAATGTCCATCTACCCCAGGAGTAGATGGTACCCCAGCTGGTGCTGGGTGCTCAAGGCGTAAAAGCAGGGGTTTATGTTTCATAGCTCCGGACTGATTTTTCTTGCATATATTTGGGTGCCTCCTGAACTTGCTTTTTGCCTTGCGGCAGGGGTTTCTGCAGCAGACTGTGACCAGCCAGATGCCTTTTTGTTCCTGGGGGCAGAGGCTGTGTGGAGCCAGCCCTGCGTGCCCCGCGGCATCTCGCCCGCCATGGTTCCTCCCGCCGTTCGTGGCCCCCAGCCTCGGCGCCGCATCCCTTTCCGCGCCTCGTGGGAAGGAGATGGAGACGCAGATAGCAGCGAAAGCAGAGCCTAACCACAGGGCTGTGGGGAAGGGCCCGGCTGTGTTTTCGCCAGGCAGTTTGGCAGCTCAGAGCCTCAAAGCATCTGCTGGGTCCGACAACTCAATGGTTGGTGGTTTTTATGTGCCCAGTTTTAACAGTCGCAGCCAGGTCCTTGGCCAGTGTGAAGCAAGGGAGCTTTTCTGATACCCTCTTTGTGTCTGTCTTTTAACTATTTGCTAGCAGATAATTCTGCTTTTCCTAGGGGAGCCAGTTTGGGGCTAGGAAAATTCCCCCTTGCTCCCCCACGTACCAGTATCTTGGGGGCATTGCATGTTGTCTGCATGACCCTGATCTTGCAGAGCTGGAGGGAGACTTCAACCCCCAGCTACCTCCCCCCTGGACAGACTGAAGTTCATGAGATGGTCCTGCAACGTCTGTTGCATTTAAGCCTGGGAACGAGCTGAGATGGCCTGCTCAGGGGCGCAGACGGCCAAGGGCGGCGCCTGGGCTGGGCTGGCACCGCCACGCTGCTCCCCCACTGCTGCCTGCTTTTGCCGGCTGCCAAAGGATGTGAGCGACGGTGGTGGGCAGCCCCGGTCGCGCTCGCACCATTCCTCCAAGGCAGCCTTTGGAGAGGGAAGAAGCGCCAGGGGCCGGATTTGAACCGGCGACCTGGAGGCATCTCCTTCCCACGCCTGAGCATCTGGCCGGGCTCTCCGGAGAGTGCTCGTGGGAAAGCGGCACTGGGGCTCGGTGAGGCCGGTGCCTCCAGCTCCGGCAGCGTGCTGGCACCAGGCTTTCACCAGCCCGGGGCCTTGCCCCAATCCAGCTGTGCTGCACGTGCAAACATCTGGCTTAGTGCAGCCAGGGGGCTTTTCGGGGGCAGGCTGCTCCCCGGAGGATCAGTTTTATTGCTGCTGTCAATAAAGAACAAGGATTTGGTAAGCCCCGTTTCCGCTGCCGCTTCGCCCGGATGGGGCCGGGACCTGCGCGCTGGGACAGGCCCGAGCCGGAGCCAAACCCGACGGGGCTGGGGCAGAGGAGGGGCGAAGGGAGCTCAGGCTGCGCCCCAGCTCTGCAGCCCGCCCCTGCAGCGCCCTCGCGCCCCCCAAACCGGCCCCCGCACGTGCCGCCTCCGGCGGCGCCAGCGCCAACCGGGGAGCGGAGCCGGGCCAGGGCAGGCCCCGCCCACACCCCGGAGCGCTGGCCTGGCCCCGCCCACCAGCCGCGCGCGGGGGAGCTTGGCCCCGCCCACAGCCTTTCCCGAGGGGCCTGGCCCCGCCCCCAGCCGTTGCACGAGGGTGTGGCCCGCCCACACTAAAGCGTACCAGGCCCCGCCCCATCCCACGTGACCACGCCCCATTCGCCCCGCCTGTGGCTGTAGCCCCACCCACCTCGAGGCCCCGCCGCCGGCCACCTCGGCCAGGCCCCCACGGGGGCCCTGGTGCCCCCCAGGTGTCTCCCAAGTGTCCTCGTGTCCCCTCCACCCCTCCATGTCGCCCCAGGTCCCCCGTGAGCCCTGCGTCCCCTGGCCCCAGTGCGCCCTCATATGTCCCCGTGTTTCCCCGTGTCCCCAGTGCCTCCCGTGACTCCTGTGTCCCCCTCTGTCCCCATGTCCTCTGCTTCCCCGAGGTGTCCCCTGCCCTCTGTGTGCCCCATGCATCCCCGTGTGCCCCTATGTGTCCCCAAATAGGGCATCTTGATCAAATTCTTTATTTAATCCGTAAAACTGCTCATTTTCCTCCTGCCCAAAGCCGCCCGCCGGGCAAGGGACCAACGAAAGACGCCGGTCCCTCCGGATGAGGCTGGAAACACCCACATCAAGCGGGACCCCTCCGCCGGGTCACCGGCAGCCCAACGCCAGCCATCGGCCTGGGAAACATTCGCCGCGTTTGTGCTCAGTGGTGGCGGGAGCGAAAGCCCAGGTGACAAACCCGCGCCGGTCGCCTGGCTGCCCGTCCTGCTCCGCGCCGACGCTGCACAGCCCGGCAGCCCCGGAAAGCTGCCCCTTGGAGGTCAGCGTCCCAGCAGGTGCCGTTTATTCTGGGTGGTTTATTGTATTCACGCAGGCACAATGTAGGGAGCTGGCAGGTCCCCCCACCCCCCGCACGAGTCAGGGTGTCGTACCGTTCCCCAAAAAGCAGGGCACATGCCTTGTTTCCCACCACAGCCTCTCGCCCCAGGCGGCCTTTCTCCAAAAGCTGAAAACTCACTCGCTCGCCTCTAAGTGACGGGTGCAGAGCTCTGTGCAGCTGCACTCTGTGGCAATGCCTGTCAGCGCTGCGTTATTCCGGTGTCGTTTTCGCCGCTGCTGGGTGCCGTAGAAGCAGCGAGGGCCAGCCCGAGGGGGGTGGCGAGGAAGCGGGTCATTCCCGGCCTGAAACACGGGCAGCTCATCACCACCCCGGCACGAGGGACCCCGCGGGCACGTCTGTCGAGCTTTAGCCCTTGGCCAGCCTTGCTGGTGAGCTTTCTGCCTTGGGGCAGCCCTGCTGCTCCCAGATTTCAGGGTGCTCGTGGCTCCGCCGCCCTCCCGGAGGCCGGTTCGCAGGGAGCTTCCCGAGGCGCCCGCGCAGGCTGTGCGCCCCGACCCCACGCGCAGCACCCTGGCCTCTGCAGCGCCTTCGCGGCACAGCGGCGCAAGGATACAACCAGGTCGGCGTCCTGCACGGGAGCAGGGGCATGGGCCAAGCTCAGGGACGTCCCCGTGGTGGGACCACGGATAGGGGGCTGGGCTCAGGGACGTCCTCTTGGTGGGACCAGCAGCATGGGCCAGGCTCGGGGATGTCCCCATGGTGGGACCAGGGACACGGGGCCAGGCTCGAGAACATCCCTGTGGTGGGACCCGGGGCATGGGCTGGGTTCGGGGCCAGCCCTGCAGAGGGAGCAGTGCTTGCAGGGCTGTGCCAGGTCCAGAGGCCGTTCCAGAGGCTGGGGCTGCGTCTTGGCGCAGGACGGGAGCCCCAGGGCGACCGGGCAATCCCTCCCTTCTCCCTGCAGACCCCAACCCCGCTATGTCCTCATCCAGGCCCTGCTCCCCCTGCTGCCCCCACTGCGGGGCTGTCCCCTTGCAAGAGACCCCTGGGGGTGGCAGCGGGGTGACCACGCTGGATGGCAGCAGGGCTGGGAGCCCGTCACCGCACTGTCGGGGCCTGTCTGCCCGCTGGGAGCGCAGCTGGGAGTCAGGATTGGCGCGGGCCGAGCAAGGCACTCTCCACCCCGGCGAGAGCGGGTTTCCCCTGTCTTTGCCCCCAGCGAGTCGCCCTGTGCCCGGCACTGCTCAGTGCCACGGCTTGCCCCCAATCTGCCTTTGAGCTCCCGGTTTGCAAAAGTCAGACCAGCCTGAAGGCTGGGAGCAGGCTCCCCCAGCAAGGGGCATCCTGAGCATCTCGCCCCTCCGGCACGGGGCTGGGTGTGCCCGGGCGAGCCGAGCCAGGCGGTGAGGGGCTGCAGCGCTCCCCGGCCCGGCAAGAGGGGCCGGATGGCGCGGGCTGTGCCGGGACCCTCCGCAGGCTGCTGGCTTCGCCCAGCATCGCTGCCCCCGGCCGCTTCCTTCCCTCGCGGAGCGGGCAGGGGGCTGAGCCTTGCTGGGCTTCGTTCAGCCTCGCGCAGCTCCGTGCACGTAGCACACCACGGAGGGAAGGGGCTGGCAAGGCTTTGGACACCCAGCAAGAGCTGTATTTGCCCCAGCAGGGGTGTGGGGGGGGTTTAACCTAGAAAAAAAACCTGGAGGTTTCAGGTTGCCACCAACAAAACTCCCCCTGGGGTTCCCAAATCCTGCAGCCAACGTTTTTCTCCAGCGCTTCGGTTCAGGCGAGTCTCTGCTGTGGCTCCTCCTGGCAGATGGAGACAAATTGATCAGAGAAGCAGGAATTAATGGTTGCCTGGGTGCAAGCGATAATGATCTAATTACTTTTATGAAGTGCAAACAAGGTACGGCCCTGGCCAGTGCCGTGCTGCCTCATGTTGCAGGTGGGCTGCTTTCCCAAACCTGAAAGTGAATAAGCACAAAGGAGAGGAAAAATGTAAGCCAAGCGATGCCGACGGCATTTGGGAGTCAAGGCTAAATCTGTTTCAGTGCTTAAGGAACAGCGACATCGCCCAGTCGTCCTCGGCGGGTCCCGGCAGGCTGAGCTGTGCTCCGGTCACAGAGGAATTAAAGGCTGCAAGCATCAGAAGTGCCACCAAGACAGTGCAATGTCAAGCAAACAGGGTCTTTTATGAGCTTTCAGGGAGATCAGAGATACCGCTGATAACTTGTATTAATAATGAAGGGGTTTGCAAGCTGGAAGTTTTTTTTTTTTCCCCCTGAGTATTCTGATTTAAAGAGTGTTCAGCAAAATCTGAGCTTAACAAAACCAAGGGCTCGATGCGGTGGGGGGGACGGCCGCGTTCTCCTGCAGGGCGTTCCCCGCTCGCTCCTGCAGAGACCTGTTCTTGGCCCACAGCTCTCCATTAGCTTTACCAACCACCTGGAAAAAACAAACAAACAAACAAAAAACCCACCCCACAAGAAACTGGCCTTGGTGGTGGCAGCCGCCCGCTTCCTGCGCGGCTGGTGGCGGGAGCGCGGCGCGGGGGGGGCTGCGGGGGTGCCGGGGCGGCTGCTGGCACGGCCCGCGTCTTCCCTCTCTGGCCCTGCGCCGGCAGGCGATGAGAGCCCCCCGCGGTGGGCTGGTGACAACCGCCACCGGAGCTGGGATGAGGGCCAGGCCCAGGGGCCGGGGGCAGCGTGGCCCTGGGGCCCTGTCCCCGTGCCGACCGGGCCCTGGGCTGGCTCTGGCGGGACAGAGCGGCGGCGCGCGGGTCTCCGGCAGCGCGGAGGCTGGGCCGTCCCCGAGCCGGCCATCGCCCACGTCCTCCACGCACGGTCGATATCCCGGCGGGGCCCGGCCGAGCTGGCTGCGCGCGTCACCGAGCGGAGCCGCCGCTGTCCCCGCGGCCGCTGGTGGCCCTCAGTGCCATGCCGCGGAGCCGGGGCAGGGCCGGCAGCCCTGGACTTTGGGCTGAGCGGCGGGAGCGGCGGCCGCGCGTCTCCCTGCGCCGGCAAAGTCCCAGGTCACCTCGGCCCCAACTGCGCCCGGCGAGCTCTGGGCCAGCCCAGCCGTCCCCAGCCTCGGGGCGAGCGCTGCGACCCCGTGCCGGCGCCCGCAGGTAACAACGGCCTGGGCTCCGCAGGGGCTGCGAAACGGGGCCGGCCGGGGGCCACGGGCGGGATGGGCCCTGCTGTGCAACCTCTGCCCCAGCCGCGCGGGTCTGGAGGCCCCTTTGGGGGAAATCCTGGGCATTTCTGGTTGAAAGTGGGGAAACTGAGGCACAGCAACATGTGCTCAGTGCTAGCCTGGCTGCAGAGCCCAGTTGTCCCGCTCACTTGGGCACCGCCTGTTCCCGAGGCCTTGGGGCCAGCCCGGGAGAGGCTGGAAAACCCTGGAGCTGGTGGAGAGGATGCTGCCAAACGCCGGCACCCGGAGTTTTGGCCCCAAAGGGCCACACCTGGGCTCAGAGGGGGTGGGAGGTTTGCAACCTCGCTTTCCCGTTCATCCTAGCTCTGTTGCAAACCCCTTCGTCTCCCCGTGCCCAGCACAAGGCAGAGCTCGCCGCAGGACAGCGGGGGCAGCCAGGGCCGAGGCAGGGTTTGCTGGGAGAGCAATGGCTCTGGCGGGACGCAGGTGGAGCTGGAAATAGGGAAGCAGTTCGAGGTAGTCGGCAGCGTCGTGGGTATCCACCCAAGGGTGGGGAAGAGGAGGTGGGGCTGTGCCACCTGTGGCTGGCCGGGAGCACAAAAGTGGAGGTGTCCGTACAGAGCCTGAGTTTAGCTTCTAAGCAGCTCTGAGGTCTGTATTGAAAGGGTGATAGGGGCTCTGCCTGGGTAGGGTTGAGAGCTTTGCTGCTGCTGCCGCCACTGCCTTCCTGGGCTGTGTAATGAGGTGGGTCAGGCCTCTGCAGAGCCCTGTGTGCTTTTGGCTGGGCTGTATCTCCAGCTGAAACCTGCCTATTGCAGACCCAAAGCCCCTGTTCAGACCCTGGGTGGTGCCCAAGAGGGTGTTGGGTGGTTGGGACCCGGCCTGTGGTGATGGGCAGTGGCTCAGGGAAGGCCGTGGAGGTTGTGTGATGTCTGTGCCGGGAGATGTTTATCCCTGTGCCTGGAAAAGGAACAAGGGGAAATGCTCCATTGCCCCTGGAGAAGAAAGAGAGGAGAGAGTGAGGGCTCTTTCTTGCACTGCTGCTCTGGTGCAGAAGAGATGCTCCTGGCTGCATCCCTGTCACCAGACAGGCTCTCAGTCTGAGAGGAGTCCTCATCTGGGCCACGTGTCTGCAGGGATCCCCTATGTCAGTGTCTCCCTTTCCTCCCCAGCTCACTCAGGACTCTGGCATCTAAGTAGTGGCCTGGCAGGACGCAAAGGATCAGGGACCTGTGACCTGCTGGTGGCCTGGGACAGGACTGGATGGCAGCAGATCAGCACTGTGGCTTGGCACTTGGGCTCCTCTGCCTAGCACCCTTGGGCATCGCTGCTCTGTGCTCTGACCTCTCCCTGCTTCTCGAGGACACATTGGGGAGGGGCTGTGTGTGAGGACTCTTTCTAGGGCTCTTTTGCCCTAGAAATACAGCTTTTTCTGGGGATTTCCTGGCTGATACAAGAAGAGGCATGAGGAAGGCTGTGGCTTTTAGCCAGAGGAGGTACTGCTCCTGGAAAGAGACTTTTTCCTATCTGAGGGGAAAGGGCTGCTTTAAACTCGCTTCCTGCTTCTGCAGACTGTGAGGACTTGGCCCAGTGTATCTACTAGGTCTCTTGGGGTCCATCAAGATGTCACCGTTTGCAGCATGGGGAGGTCAAGTGAGGTTGGTGGAGGAAGGTGCTCATGGTCTCCTGCCTCTGTGGTGGAGGCACAGAGAAAGCATGGACCTCTGCAGGAGCTGTGGCTGAGGTGCAGAGCCGGAGCCAGCAAAGCCTAGGGATGCACTGAGCAGGCAATGCCACTGGCCTGGCACCAACATCCCAGCTGTGTCATGGCACGGCTGGTGTCTCAGGATGTGACAAAAGGCCAAGACCGCTCCAGGGCTGTGCAGCTCTTACAAGTCTGGCACCGCATGCTTGTCCTTGTGTCTTCCCTTTGCAGAGCCCAGGGAGCAGGTGGAGCAGTTACACTGGGAGTCTCCTGGCTGCTGAGATCCCAAGGTCACATCCTGCTGTCCTGGCTGTCATCCCTGGCCCAGCACCCAGCAAGGAGCCAGCAGCACCATGATGTCCCAGACGGAAGGTACAGCTGAGCCCCTGGTCTGCCCCAGGATGGATGCAGCACACATATCAGGACCCTTCTGCTAGTTGAACTTCCAACTTGGTGCTGATCTCCTGTCCTGATCCATTTAAAGCTCTGGCCTGGGCCCTGTAGCCCCTTTCCTTGAACTCTTAGCCAGCTCAAGCCTTTGTGAAAGGCACTTCTCACCACAAACTACTGAAATACTGTGACTACAGGGTGCAGGACCGCTCTGGGGGCACATGCTGCAGGAGCACCCCATCCCTCCAAGTCCCAGCCACAGCATGCAGGAGAACAATGAGACTCGAAGGAAGTGGCATGGATATACTGGAGGAGTAGAGAAACTAGGACTGGGGAAGTAAAGGCAGCTGGTTTCAGCTGTGTGTGGCTTGGGCTCAGCTCCCTGCAGGACCTGTGCCCAGGCTGCCCCTCTCTTTCCCAGCAGGTGAGGAGGCTTTTGAATACTGTGATGTTACCATCAACAGCCAGGAGAAGGCTTCGGATGTGTATACCCAGCTGGAGAAGCTTGGAGAGTAAGTTGGGGTCCCTGCATCTCCTTTTGCCCTGAGATGGCAGTGCTGGGCTCCATGGGGCAGGGCTCCCAGGCCAGCTCTAACACCAGGCAGGATGCAGGGCAGTTGCGACAGCTCCCCCATCCCTTGTGCTTGTTCTGTCCCAGGGGGAAGTTTGGGATGGTGTACAGGCTGCAGGAAAAGGCCACCGGGAAGATCCGGGCTGGGAAGTATTTCCGGACACGGATGCCCAAAGAGAGGCAGGCGGCTCGGGCAGAGGTGGAGCTCATGAACCTGCTGCATCATCCACGCCTCGTGCAGTGTCTCGCTGCCTTCCAGAGCCCTGAGGAGCTGGTGATGGTGATGGAGTAGTGAGTAGGGGAGAAAGCTGAGTGTGGGGTCAGCAGAGCCTCCTCTGGGCCCTGCTCTGGGTGCTGGGTGTAACCAAGAAGAGCATCTAAGGTGGGAAGAGGTCTCTGCACCTGGGGCCCTGGCTTGGGGAGGTAACATAGATCAGGAGTCAGCAGACCCTGGGGGACACAAGCTCTCCAAGATGTACCCAGAGTGCAACCTGCAGGGCTCTCCCATGGCATTTCCCCTCCCTGGGGGCTAGCAGACCCCTGTGGAGACCCCAAGATCTTGACCCAGTCCTGTCTGCTCCCCCAGCATCGCGGGCGGGGAGCTCTTTGAACGGATCGTGGATGACGACTTTGAGCACACGGAGCCCAGCAGCATCCAGTACGTGCGGCAGATCCTGGAGGGGCTCCAGTACATGCACAGCCAGGCCATCGTCCACCTGGACCTCAAACCTGAGAACATTGTCTGCGTCAGCCCGAGCAGCCACTGGCTCAAGATCATCGACTTTGGTCTGGCACGGAAACTGGGTGAGTGCGGGGAAATACCTGGGCGACGGGGGCAGGGACTGCTGCCATCACAGACCTGCCGCAGGGCCCAATCCAGCAAGATTAGCAGAGACTTAGGTGCTTCCTGCATCCTCCTGCATGTGCCTCTAGGGTGTGCAGCCCTGTGGCACTGGATCAGGGCCCTTCCCAGTGATCATAAGATTCGCCAGGAAAATCTGTTGCCAGCCCCTCCTCTGATGTGGGCAGTCCAGAGTCCCTGGGCCCAGCTCTGTGAGTGCTCAGCACCAGAGATCTCCTAGGAGAGCACCAAGACCTGCAGTGGACACTGGGAGGAGGGGGGGCAGTTCCACCTGGACACCAGGGTTTCGTCTCCCCCTGGCCCAGGCAGAGCTGGCAAGGCAGGTGCCAGTGGCTGGCAGCGTGGCCAAGGCACGTGGGCTGCTGGGGTCGAGCTGGGCTGCCTCAGGGAGAGCCCAGCTGGGGAGGGACCTCTGTAGACCTGCCCTAGTCTCTGTCTTCTCTGCAGCTCCAGACAACCCTGTGAAGGTGCTGCATGGGACCCCTGAGTTTATGGCTCCAGAAGTGGTCTCCTTTGAGCCTGTGGGGTTCACCACAGACATGTGGAGCATTGGTGTAATCTGCTATATCCTGTGAGTGGCTTTCTGTGGACAGCAGTTGGGGTGGAGAGGGCTGAGCCACCACTGACGTCTGGTACTGCTTCTTCAGGTTGAGTGGTGAGTCCCCCTTCCAGGGGGAAAATGACATGGAGACGCTGAGCAACATCACAGCTGCCCAGTGGGAATTTGAGGAAGAGACCTTCTCAGAGATCTCCCAGCAGGCCAAAGACTTCATCAGCCAGCTGCTGCAGAAGGATGCCCGGTAGGACCTGGGGACTGAGTGTGGGACATATCCCTGTGGTTAGAGATGGAGCTGAGCTAGGTTTTGGGGAGGGGAAGGCCAACCCTGGGGCCAGTGTGCCCTGCCATGCTGAATGCAGTGCCTGAATGGCCCCTGCAGGCTGCACACCTGTGCCCAGAGCTGTTCTCTGGGGCTGTGTCAGCCTCCAAGGGCTTGAACACAATGGAGCACCCTGAACTGCTGTTTGCCTCCAGGTGCCGGCTCTCCAGCAAAGAGGCTCTGTTGCACTCCTGGTTGCAGCAGCCAGCACCCAGCAGCACAAAGGTGCTGTCAAAGGAGAGGATTAAGCAGTTCCTGACTCGTCGCAAGTGGCAGGTATACAGGAAGGATGTGTCTGGGGTAGGGAGCTGAGGATGTCGGGCTGGGGATTTCTTCGCTGAGACACAGTGCTCCTTCCCTTCACTCCAGAAAACAGGAAAAGCCCTGCTGGCTCTCAACAGACTGACCCTGCGCTCCCAAAACCTGGACAGGAAAGCATTGGACACCCAGGATGAAGAAGGTGATTGCCCCTGCAAGCATTGACCCTGATGCACCCCACCTGCTCTCTGCCACTCCCTGGCAGTATCCTCCACCTTGAATCTGACCTGCCCCAGTGCCACCAAACACTTAGGCCCTGTATGGGCATGTGCCCAGCTAGGCACTTCTGCTCTGTGCCCAACTTTAGTGCCCCAAAGTCCTCTGCATCCTCATCCTGGAGAGGCAGCCTCTGTTAGAGCCTTCGTGCATGTGTCCAGCTCAGCAGTGCTCTGTGCTGCCTCGGCAGCCTCTCCTCCCTGCTGGTCTCTCCCAGTCCCTGGGGAGGTGATTTGATAACACCCCCTGGGTTGCTGTGATCTGGACCTATCCCTCAGGTGGAGGAGGGAGGTTTGAACACAGCTGGTGCCTCATTCGCTTGTCTGTCTGTCCATCTATAGACCTGTGCTGCAGCCTGGAAGAGGACCAAGCCTTTGCACTTCTGCCCCAGCAGGGCCCCAGCTTCTCAAAGCCGTTGACAGACCAAGAGGCGGCGGAAGGTGGGAGCATTTGTCTCCAGTGCCGCATTGAAGGTGAGTCTTGCCAGCCCCTCCCACAGCGGAGTGCAGTACCAGCTACAGCTCGGGCCAGTAAGAAGCCCCAAGCTGTGTGCGGCACCAGTAACTGTGCAATCACAGAGGCTACATGTCCTGCAGAGCTGGAAGTGCCCTGGGGTTGGCTTCTGCACCCACTGTAGGGGAGTGAGCCACACCCCTGCTTCAATGCAACTGCTCTTCCCTCTGTTACCTCTCTGCAGGTGTCCCTGCCCTGGAGGTCACCTGGCTCCAGGATTGCACTCCCCTCAAGGACAGTCCCCGTGTCCGCATCAAGTGTGGGCCTGATGGGTGCTGCAGCCTCACCATCTTGGAGCTCACGCCAAAGGATGCGGGGCGATACGTGTGCAGGGCTGTCACGGCCACAGGAAAGGTGGAAACCAGTGCTGTGGTGGCTGTGCTCCCCCAGCAGGGGGACAGACAAGGCCTTCTCCAGTCCCAAGAGAGCTAGCAGGACACTGCTGAGAGCAGAGGTATGGCCCAGTTCCCTCCTCTGCCAGGACCTGGCTGGCTGTCCCACTGTAGGCCCAGACCCCAGGACTTGCCTCTGGTGGGTGAGCTCTGGGGTTGGGGCTTCCACCCTGTCCCTGTGCTGGACCAAGGCCTTCCTGTCCACATGGGCTCCTGTGCCAGCTGACTGCCAAGCTCTGCTCACTGTGTTTCACGAGGCCAATAAAGCATGGAAAGACTTCTGTACTCCCTGAGCGGCTCTATTTTCCTAGAAGCACTTGGGGGGGGGGGGGGGGGAGGAAGAACTGCAGTTACAGTGTGCCTTCCAACCTCATCCAGAGGAGCCACTGCTGTAGAAATCAGGCTTTGAGAACCCTGGGCCTGCTGCTATTCTGGTTCTCAGGTCCTGTGAGGTTGAGCAGCCTCTGCTTTGGCTCTGGGAACAAGCTGGCTGCTGCATTCATGCTTTGCTGCTGTGAAAACTGCTTCCTGTTCAAGCTGGACTGGGAGCTGCTTTTCCCTAGCAAATGCCAAAGCCAGAGGGCTTGCAAGCATGTCCTGGTTTAAATGGGGTGCAGGAGTGTGCTCATGCCAAAAAAAAAAAATAATAATGTAGGGCAGTAAACCCTTCCTTCTCCTCCTGCATCTGCTTCCCTTCCAGCCTCCCCCACTGCATACTTCTGGGAAAATGGGGTTAGGTCAGGAGGGGGAATAAAAGGAAGGTGGTATTTTTATTAAACAAAACTGATTCACCACTTTCACAATTGCCACTCAGCCATGCATCAGAGTGTTTTGACCAGGATCACTCATGTGACACAGACAAAGCAACATCAGCTGTCAAAGCTCCTAGGTGCAGCTGGAGTGGCAACTGAATTTTTCTTTTTCTCCCAGCTTGTACAGAACCCAGCAAACGGGCTGGCAAAACAAACTTGCTGGATAGGTCTTCTGTACCCTTTAGCAGCCAGTGATCACCATGGTGTGAGACTTCTGTGGCAGAGTTTAGTGCACTGTAGCTTCCATAAATGTTAGCCAAGTGTCTGTGGCTCCTTGGATGGGGTATTTCATGGCTCTCATCTGCTCTTCTGTTGGGCTAAGAGAGGGAGGGATGCAGTAACCTTCCTGTCCTGTTAACACCATGTGGAGACAGCCAGCTGCTGCTGTCACCTGTGCTATAGCCCTATCAGAGTGCAGGCTTGACTGGTATTTTTGTGGTAAGTGACTGTTCCCTGTTCATAGCGTCAACTGCCGATGGCTGCTGTTGGGTACAAATGGTAACTGTCAGACATGCTTGTTGCAAGACCAGAGTGAGGCTCAATGTGTTGTGGGACAGGTCCTCTGCAGTGAGCTGGAGGCCACCTACTACCACAAGCCGTACAAAGACTTCCTCTTTCCTGCTCAGGGATTAGTTTCCACTGCTTACTCCATCTCTAAACCAGCAGAAGCACTCATTGCAGGACACAGCTGAGAGGCTCAGTGCAGCATGGGGCCACCCCACAAGAGTCAGAGACCGGCCAGCAGCTCATCAGTCCCAGTGCCATGGAGCCAGGGGCTGTCTGCAGCAACGGGGCGTTGGGTGCCCCCCAACCCAGCAAGTTGCAGAGCCAGACCTCGAAATGCTCTTGTTCTAGGGCCTGTGGGACAAGGGGTTTCCAGGGGAAGTCAGCCATCAGGCAACCACTGTGGTATTGCACATGGATTCATAATGCACTCTGCTCAAGGGGAGAGCAAAATCTGGCTCTACCTTTTCCCTTTGTCTGAGATATTAGATATGCTTCAGGAAAGGTAATACAGGGAGGGAACTTGCTTTGGAAGTAAGTACTGTTTTCAGCAGAAGTGGATTCACTACTAAAAAGAACCTGATGAGACAGCTGCAACAATTGGCCTTTTAGTTTCTGACAGTAGGTGCTGGTTGCATTCACGAGTCATACTGATTTTAAGTTGGAAGAGAAGTTCCTTAAAAATAAACAAACATACATATTTAGTATTCTAGCTGTGGTATTTCTCTTCTGTTTCCAGAGAAATACATAGAGAGACTGAAGATGTGCTTCTCCTCTCTTACCCAAACTGTTCCTCTTGATACTCAAATACATCATATCCTAACTTCTACCCATTAGTGTTACCTATTCAGTGTTTTCTTCATTATTTCTAAAAAGCTGATTCTGGCTGATCTAAACTCACATGTGTCCCTTGAGAACCAAGTAGAATGTCTTCAGGCTGCAAATGAAAAGCAAACACCAAGTTAAATATAATCAATCTTTTGATGGCTATTTACCATGTGACATTACCAAAATATTTCTGGTTGGGAACTATCTTACCCTTTTACTCAAACTACCCGTGACCCTGAATATCCATGCCCTGGTGTAGCCTTCTCTCTATAATCTTGCTTATCGCTTTAGGATTGCCTATATTTTACATTGTGTGTCTTGCTTCTGGCAAGCTGCTTTATGTACAGAAGGCAGTGCATCTCAGCATGTTTCTTTTCCTTCCCCTACTTCCCATAGATTAACACAGAACAATGAACACTTGTCAGTGAAAGTAATAGACTAAATAAAGAATGGAATTATACCTGGAACTCATTATAATCATAGAGAAATTCAGTAGCACTGAAAATAGAAATCCAATCTCAACTCTCTGAAGCAAAGGAATTAATAAGTGATCTTTTGATCAAGACTGACTTTCTCTAAGGTTTACCGTCACTTCAGCCATACAACTTCAGAGTACATACAAAAATCATTAGAAACCTTTCTGCCTTGCTTGAAGAGTGGTGCCTGCCTTGGAAATGTTCAGAAATGGTTCCCTTTCTTATCATTAAATACCCTCAATCCTTGTTCCTCAGAGATACGCAAGGGACAATTAGCTATCCTTGAGGTTCTGATCTTGATCCTTCTGTCCCAAGTTATCATGATTATCTAATGTTTGTTTTGAGCTACAGAACCCAGGCATAAGGTTGCTTATTTAGACATGCAAATATTGCCTAGGTAGCACTAACATCAAGAAATAGTCTTTCTTCATGGACTCTCTCCCCAATGTGATTTGCAGGGGGGAAAAAAACCAAAACTAAAAAAAAAGAAAAAGTATGATTTCCTGCTTGGGCATTTTCCTGTGAATTGAAATGAATTAAGAAAACAAACCTAAGTCTGAAGTCATCCCTTAATGTAAAAAATTAGCCCAGGGCACATATTCAAGAAGATTATTTTAATATGTCATTTCTAGAATGCTTTTTATAGGACTATTATACCAGGAAATGAAGAGCTACCAAGTAATTTGAATTGTCAGATAAAAGCTTTCATGTATCACAAGAAAAATACTAAAAGATAGGAGAACGGGAGAAGACATACAGAATGCGAGGACTTGCTCACAACAGATGCAAAGATAGCTAAATGAAGACAGAAACTAGAAGTAATAAAGGAGGCATTTAGGAAAAGGAAAAGGGCATCAGTAACACCCGAATGACAACACACTCACCCCTCACTGAAACATGGCTGTGACTTACCTTGTGAGGGGTTAGACACAAGTCCACACAAAGCTGTCTCACTGCTGTAATCTTCCTTTCGGTCTTCAACCTTAGAACAAATAATGCATTAGAGCAATTACTTAATTGATTTTTTTCGTTAAGTTGAGCTCAAGTCAAACAAGAGCTCCATCCATTCCTCCAACAGGAAGGAGCTCTGTCGAGACGATCCGACCCTTACATTAACCTGGGAGCCTGCAGCCTGCTTAGCATCATCCCCACGTAGAGACAGGTAAGAAGAGCCCGGGCCATACCCGGCAGCCCCAGAGGCTGCCGCGCCCCTCACCTCCGCGGCCGCCCCCACACCCGCCAACGGCCGCCAGCCTCGCGCGGCGCCGCGGGCGGTGCCAACCGCCGAGCCCGCCCCCCCGCGGCGCGCTCTAGCCAATGAGAAGCCGCTCTACTTCCTCGCGCCCCGCCTCGCCGCGTGGCCGTCCCGCTCAGCCACGAGGCCATGCGGCATCGGGAGCCTTATTGGCTGCCGGGCCGCCAATGGGGAGCGGCGGAGGCGTCGTTCACCTGGAGACAGCGCTGAGGCCGTTAACGCCGTCTCACGCCCCCCTTCTTCAGCCGGGTGCTGCTGCCGCCGCTGCCCGGGGCGGACCGGCACGGCACGGCACGGCTCCTCGCGTTTCGCCCAGCTGCCCTGGAGCAAGGCAGGAGCAGGCCCAGCCCTGCGGGTCCTGGCAGTGTATGAGGCAGCCAGAGGTGCTGCCTGCCCTCAGGCCTGGACAACGAGGTTGGAGCTGCCTTTGAGGTAATTTTCTTCAAATAATTGATTAAATTCCAATTTGATAGCTTTTTAATTCAAGCCTTACTAGTTTTGTACCAGACTTGTAGGCCTTTCTTCCTGTTGGTGTTCCCGGTGACTTCCATCCTCGGGCTGCCTCCCTGTCTGGGCCTGCAGCTCTCACTGCAGAGCGAATGGTGGGGGGGGGAGGGTGGTCCTGTCCCAGGCTGGGCCCCAGCTCGTCCCTTGGTTAACATGGGAAACATCAGTTGAGGAGGCCATCCTGGAGGATGAGGTGAGCACGAGCCAGGCGTGACCCTGGCGAGCTCCAGACCGTGAGGAGGCCGGGGGTCTCCTTGCTGGCCTGGGGACGCTGCTTATCTCTGCTGTGATGCCTGGGCTGGGCCCCCCGTCCTTCCACAGGGAGCCGGGTACCACCAGCCCGGGTGGCTCCGGCTACACTGCCTAGTTGAGGCCGAAGGAGGGCAGCAGATGCCTACCTTTCTCTAAGAGAGCCGGCCTGACTTCGGATGCAGGATCGAGCCACAGACCCAGTGTTTCAGGATGCGGTGGGAGGCCTGGTGGGCTGGGAAGCCCGTTTCAGGGGTGTAGGGGGAGCAGGCTCTCTGCACCTTGCGTGGAGGGGCTCCTTGGTTAGTGGCAGAGGCTGTGAAGGACTGAGCAGAGCCTCACCTTGCAAAGGGAAGAGCATGGCCTGGCCCTGCCAGGTCCCAAGTTGGCCTTTGGGCAGGCCCTGAGCAAGAGGCTCAGGAGCTCAACAGGGCAGAGGTACTCTTGCTCCCAAGCTCTTCTTAATCCCTGGAGCTAAACAGCCTTCACCTGTGAGGTGCAGTGTCCAGACTGAGCCATGCAGGGCTGGCCCTGGGGCTGCTCTGGGGCTGTGAGCAGGATGCCCCCTCGCCCTTCTCATATCACTGGCTCTGGGGACTGAGCCAGGGCAGCAATGTCCCACCAGCACCAAGGACACCCAGCACCCCAAAGACAGAGACTGGACTCCCTGTGTGCAGCTTGGTACCGTGTCCCAGGGATCCAGTTCAGCCCCCTTCAGCAGCAATGCCCTGGTACGAGGACACACAAAATCCCTTGTGAAACATACCTCCTGCAAAAGGGGCCACATCCAAGCCCTCCCCAATTCACAGCCCCCAGTTCACCTGTGCTGCTTTCCCTGTCCTCATCCCTACCACATCCGCCCTTCCTGTAGCCAGGGAGTGGTACCATTAGCCCTGTCTCTGCCTCTCCTGGGGATTGTGACCCACAGCTGTGCCCCTTATCACCCCCCATTCTGCTCCTGCCCTGTCCTAGAGCAGCTCTGATTGCACTTGCCCTTGAAATGGGGCACCCCTAGTCAGGAGGGACCTGCTGGGCCCTTTGCCATCAAGACCTGGCCCCTTCCTGGCCCAGCCTGGGACTTGTCCTAGTCCTAGCTCTGCTGAAGGACCAATCTCTCCCAAGCATGGTCCATACAGGGTCTCCTGCATGGGGGGGACTCTGCTTTCCCCCGTACCCCGGCGCTGCTGGGACCTGCAGGGCTGGGCCTGCTCCTGCCTCACTGCGAGGCAGCTGGGTGGCACCCCAGGGGATGAGCACTTACCATTGGCGAAGATCCTCACAAACTTTGTTGGTTGTGAGCAGGAAGGTGGTGCCAGCACTCAAATGACAACCAAACGTGGGTGCTCTAAGAGGCCTCCTGACAGCTCCAGCACGCGCTGTGTCCCGAGTCTGCACCCCAGAAGCTTCATCCCTGCAGTGCAGTTGTGCTCTGCAGTACTCCTTACCATCCCCGTGTGGCCACAGATATCCCCTGTGGTAGAGCTCTGTGGCTCCCTCCCTGCTTCCCCCACCCTGATTTCCACCTGGAGGAGGGTTGGACCCTCAAGCTGGGTGCTCAGAGGACAGTGTGGGGAGAAGAGTGAGCCAGAGACATGCAGCAGAACCAGGATGAGGGCGTGGGCTTGGTGCTCTCCCTTTCCCCACAGCCGCATCAAAGAGCGCAAGCAGTAAGGAAGGGACATCTGGTTCATGGGGGTGGTTTGGCCGTAACCGTGCTTGTTGCAATGTTTTTCCTTCCAAAAGGATCTCAGGGAATTAAATGCAAAATACTTAATGAAATAATGAAATATTTAATGAAAGTAAAGTATTTGAACTGCAAAGTCGAGCCCTGGAAAGTCAGAACGTACCAGGATGTGGGTGACCCCAATTTCTACATCTCTGAGATGCCTGCGGCTCCTCTCAGACCTCCCAAGCCACCGAGATCTGTGCTTAGCTCATGGGGAGGAAACAACAATGTGCCAAGGTTAGATCAGGAATCTGTGGCAGGGCTGTAGCTGCCTCCTCTCAGGTTCCCACTGGACACATTGAGCATCTCTGTGTGGGATTTTTGGTTTGCAAAGGGAGTGGTTTGGGGCTGCACGGTGAAGGAGGCTGTTAATTTTTCTTGCCTTATTTGCTGCAAACGTTGGCAAAACAGGTCCAGCATGTTTCTCCAGGCTTGCGCGTCCTCTGCGGTGGCAAGTGACTTAACCCGGCAGCTCAGCTGGGACTGTGCACCTTGCAGAACAGGAGATGCTGTGGGAGCCTGACAGACACGATAGTGCCCGTGCCTGCCCCCTGGATGGGTGGCTGAGGCTGCTCAGGGGTTTCTGGACCTTGGCAGCATGCACCTCTGAGTTGAGGGGTCCCAGGAGTTAATTCTGGCTCTATCCCTGCACGTCCCTAGGCAAGTCTTTATCTCTCCAGTTCTCTTATCTGGCACAGAGAAATAAAGCACTTGTGTAATGGTAGCAATATGGAGCTACGCTTATTAATGGCGGTGAAGCAGAAGCCATGGGGAGGTGAATTGGTGCTTGTTCTGCATGGGCTGTGCTGAGGCGGGAGCTGTACGTTAAGGGGGCTGAGGACAGCTGCCTCATCTCCAGCCACGTGTGGAAGAGGCTGGGATCCTTTGTGGAAGGTGATGGGCACCTGCTGAAGTGGAGGTGTCTTGTCACAGGCAGAGCGGTGGCTGCCTCTCCTGCCCTCACTGGATCTCTCCTTCGGTTCTGCAGCAGTCGTGGCTCCCCAGGGGAAGCCAGCATCAAGCGTGTGGCGCAGCACACCCCTCCCGCCCTATTGCAGCAGCTCCGTCCCGGCCTGCCCCCGATACAGGCAGCACATGGGACGTATGGCCTAGGTGGCTCTGCCTTGTGGGGCTCCCTCCAGCTGGCTTGGCCTGGTGACAGGCTTTGCCCTGGTCCAGTTGCAAAGCAGCAGCCTCCCAGGCCATCTTGCAGGTGCTTGTTCCTCCCCCCGGGCTGTCCCCTGCCCAGTGCTGGCACTGCTCCGCTGGGCACGGTTTGGGCACTGGGAGACAGGATCCGATGCGGTTCCTGGCACAAAAAGCCCCTGGACCCTCAGGGCCTTGCTGTGAGCTCCCTGGAGGCAAGCCAAGCTGTGGTACCCCAGACCCCAGCTGGGCTGCGTCACACACTTGTCCCCAGTCTGGTGATGTCCTCTGGCCTGGTGGGGTGGCTGTATCCCAGTGCCAAAAGCTCGATCCCCTATGGTTGGGGATGCTCAGAAAGGCAGGTCAGCCTGGCAGGAAGGGGCCTGGCTTGGGGCTGCCCTGCCCGGAGTGGGGTGTCCAGGGGTGCAGTGAGTTTGCTCAGTCTCAGCTCTCCCTCCCTGGGCGACTGTGGGAGGAGGGAGAAATCCCCAAACCTCCCCCAGTCCCATCCGCCCCGCTTCCCTCCTCCCAGAAATAACCCGCGGCGGCAGCGCAGGCTTTGGGACCCCGGAGCGGAGCTGCGGCGGCGGCAGGTGCCGGCCATGCGGAGCCGCCTGTCGGGGCAGCGGGGCCGGTCGGGGCCGCGGCGCGGCGGAGCCCTGCCCGCCGGGGCGGGGGTGGAGGCGGGGGGTGGTGTTTGCGACTCAGTAACGTCTAGGAGAAGTTGCAAACGGTGAAGAGAGAGAGAGGGGGGAAAAAAAAAAAACCGCGCGCACACACCAACCCCTGCTGCAGCTTCGCTTCCTGCCGAGCCGAGCCGAGCCCGCAGCAGCAGCAGCAGCAGCCGCCGCTCCCGCAGCGCCCCGGGCAGCGCGGCCCGGCGGCGACAGCGCCATGGGCAACGCGGCCGGGGGCATGGAGGGGGCGGCGGGCCGCGAGAGCCGGGCCCCGGCGCCTGCCGCCGCCGCCCCGCCGCGCCTGCCGCCGCCCGCCCGGCAGCCCATGCCCGCCGCCGCCGAGCTGGAGGAGCGCTTCAGCCGCGTCCTGGTGAGTGGGGCCGGCGGGCGGGGGGCTCCTCCGAGAGGGATAACCCCCCCCCCCAGGCTGCCTCCGTTTTTTTTTTTTTTCCCCTGTTTCTTTTTTTTCTCCACCTCTGGGGCTGGTGCCTCCTCCTCCCTTTTCACTGGGGACTCCCAAGCCTGCCTGGGGGATGCCCCAAACCCGGGGATGCCCCAAACCCAGGGCTGTCTGCCCAGCGCACTTCGCTGCCGGGGGTAGCCTTCTGAAAACTGCATGTGCACCCCAGGCCCTGCCAGCTCCCCCCGAGGCAGCTGGCATCCAGCTCCAAAAGCGTGGGGTGCTGCAGGCTGCAGGAACATGGGGATAGAGCCTGCTGCAGGCCCCGGTACTGGCAGCCGTGCAGCCAGCGGGTGCTGCCAGCCCCCCATGCTGCAGTGAGCTGGTGCTGTAAATGTCAAACAGCTTCATTCTCCTACTCCCCGTCTGCCTGATGTTCTGCTTCCGCACATCCCAGGCAGCTGCAGCTTCTCCCATCCTGCCTCCTCCCCGGCTCACAGCTCGGCCAGAGGGTGAGTGCTGAGCGAGCCCAAGGCTGCTCGTGCCTCTGCCACTGCCTCACGGCATGGCCTGAGGCAAATCACCGGCTCTCTCTGCGCCAGGGGGCTGGGTGCTCCCGTGGGAGCCGGGCAGGGAAGGCCCTCACAGGTGTCGGTGCAGCTCCCTGAAATACTCCGGTAGAAGCAGCTGAAGGATATTAGCCAAGCGCCAGTAACTACTGAGCCTGGGCTGAGCTGGCTCCTTCCCCCTGTCCTTGAGAGGCACTGAGTGGCCGTGACCTTCACTGTCCAGCTTTTGGATGTGGTCCTTGCACACGTGCCCTCCTCTGTGCGCCACGATCTGTCCTTTCGCTTTGAACCCCTCAGATCTCAGAGGAGCGAAAGCAGCACAGCCCCCCTTTCTGCATCAGCCCTGCACTTCAGGAGGGCCAGTGAAGACTCTGCTGCTGAAGGTCACAGTCCCGTGTTCATGCTCTCCAAAAAGCTTGGCAGTGTGGGGCTGGGCAGGAGAGGTCTGGCTGGGAATTCAACGGCAGCAGGGAAATGCTCGTTGCTTGAATCCCCTGCTCCTCCCTCGGCGCGGTGCAGAGAGCCTGTCCGAACCTAAGCCTGCCTCTCTGAGCTGGGGAGAAGCTGCTCTCCTCCAGCTGCAGCCCCAAGCTCTGGTGGTGCCTGTTACACAACGAGGTCCAGGGGCGCCACCGTGGAGCAGTGCTCACACCCGGACCTGAGCTGCCCTGCTGCGGTGCTGCTGGCCTGAGCTGCGGGCAGGACCCGCTGCCCCTGCCAACCCGACCCACATGCAGCTTATTCACAAGCTTTTCCATCTCACAGCAGTGAGAGGAGGGTTACTGGGGGCAGGCATCACAGCCCAAGTGTTTGCTGTGATTTCCCTGCTGTAGAGAGCATCTGCTTTCGCTGCGTGTGACGGCATAGGGGTCGGTGCACAGGGACCTGTGATATGGGGAGTTTTGGAGAGTCCCAGGACGAGGGTGGGGGGTTTTGCCTGATGACTGCCGCGTGGTTGTTTCCGTGTGCCTCCACGGTGCTCAGGCTGTGGGCAGCAGCCTGGGTTTGGCTTTATGACTGCACCTGTAATGGCTCCGAGGTGAAGCACTTGGTGGCTGCAGGAGGCAACTGGCAGCCGGGGGCTTTGTGGCGCTTCCCCTGCGGCAGCGAGGCCCCAGGAAATGTCGCTTTCTGTCAGCGAGATGAGGCCCATGAGTGCTCTGGGAGCTTTGAAATGCTAAGCTGAGAAGCGATGGAGACGGGCAAAGTGGCCACACAAGCCCTCCCTGAGGTGTGAACCTCCCCAGTCCCCAGGGAAAGCCCTGGGAGGGAGCAAACGGGCCAGCGCTCGGGTTTTGGCAACATGGGAACTGTGTGGCTTGTGCAATTGGATGTCCCAATCGCTCTTCCTCCTTTTGCAGGCTCCCTTCCCCTTCTGTCCAGCCACCCACTCTCACGGCGGGAGTGGCAGTGGGAAGCGGAGGGACCCCAGTGGCATGGGGATGCAGGGCTGGTCGGTCCAGCCACGTTAGCCATGTTTCTAATTGTGCACCTGGGTTTTTGCAACCATCTGACCATGGATTAGCTTTTTGCCTCCTGGGCCTGCAACTGGCGTGTGAGATCAGTGGTGTGACATGAGCTCATGGACCAGGAATCTTCCTGTAACGTCAGATGTTTCTTCCGGCATCGTTTAGGCCGGGCAGGCTTCGCTGCTGGGCTGCCTGTGGCGTGGCCTCGGCTACAGCGCCTGCTGCGGGAGGGCTGAGAGTCCCAGGGCCGGCACAAGCCGACTTCTGGCTGCACTATCCAAGCTGGGAGAGCTGATGGGGGGGGAAAAAACAGGCAGGAGTGCCTGGGATCGCTCTCCTTGGTCTCCCGGAGCAAATGCGCTGCTCTGGCATAAGAGTGGCCTTGAATTCCCAAATCAGCCTGCCCCAGAGCGGATATGGGATATCCCAGCGCAGTTGTTTTATTCTAGATAGGGCACCATGGTGGGTCCTGTCCTGCCTGTGCTGGCCATGTCCCTGCATGCCAATGTAGCCTGTAGATTTGGAGATCCCAAAGGGGAGGAAGGGAATCGTCTCTGGCCGCTCAGGGAATCCCTGCGGGGCTGGGGATGTGCTAGGATGTGGGGCGAGGAACGGCACTGCTCTTGCCCCAAGGCTTTGCTCCTAGACACTGGTGGTCATCTTCCCTGCTCTGCAGGGCCACGGGCCAGTGAGGGCTTTGCTTGGGCCTGTCCGGGGACCTGGAAGAGAGACTATCTCCGTCTCAAAAAGCAGAGACCTAAATGTTGACTGTGGACCTCGGGGGAGCCCAGTGGAAAACCTCCTCTGAGCCCTTGGGAAGATCCTGGTCTTGCTTAAAAAGAGCATGTGCTCTGCTCAATCCGGAGAGTCTGCAGGGCAGGGATTAAAAGCTGAGAGATCTCTGGATTTGCTGCTGCCGAAGGATCCTTGTCGGCAGCAGGGCCCTGCGTGGCCCGCAGCCGCTCGGCTGCATTTGCAGTTGTCCAGGCGAATTGGCCAGCGTCTCTGCTGCAGCTGTTTGCAGATGTGCTGTAGGCCTGGTGTGCAGGGCCAGGCGTGCTGTGAGCTGGGGAAGTTATGAGCTCCTCTGGCTCCATGGTGGGGCTGGCAGCGTCCCGGAGTCAGGCCAGGGAGCTGATCCAGTGGAAAACTCCCCTGGCAAAAAAAATGATGCCTGGATCAGCTCCCACATGGTGGCAGGGGAAATGCCTGGTGAGGAGGAGGGAGGAGGAAGCAGGGCAGTCTGCCGGCAGCAGCCGGTGCTCCGGCTGGTGCAGGGCACCCCGATCCCTGCCACAGCCCCGCAGAGAGGAAGGGACCCGGTGCGGGGGCCGCTGTGTGTGGCCGGATCCAGCCCTGGCTGAATCTCGGGACCTGGCATGGGGGCTGCGGCGGGTGCTGAGCCTGCAGGCCCTCCTGCATCGGCAACCTGTGCCTGTCGTGCCCGGGCCCAGGGCGGGCGTCCCGGTGCAGGGATCGCCCCATGGTGCGTGCGGGGAATGGGGCGTGCGTGGGGAGGGGGGCGTGCGCGGCAGGGACGCAAGCAGCGCTGCTCAGTCTCATTTCCCCACCGTGCACCGAGAGCAGCTTCTGCTTGTTCTTAAAATAGAGCCAGGAGCAGCAGGCGGCGGGGAGGCCTCGGCCGCAGCCATGCGGTAGCAGCTGCGTGTCCCTTAGCAACTCCTTGCCTCCCAGCACCAGAGCCAGCGGCAGGGATGGGCCTCCGCTGGGGGTCCAGCGCATTTCCCCACCCGCTTTCCCCCCTCCCCGTGCGGCAGGATCTGCTCCCTCGCTGGCAGGTGGCAGGGCTGCGATCCGGCTCTGGTCACCGCAGGAGGCTTTGGGGACTCCCTGGCAGGGGCACCTGGTCCTGGGAGTGTTGCCCAGCTCTGACGGCAGCGCCCTGGGGTTTGGGAGAGCCCAGCTGGGCCCAGTCCTGCTGGGTGCCTGGAGCTGAGCCTCGTAAAGGACCACGCTGTCCTCTCTGCTGTGTCCAGGGATAGGAAGGTGGTGGCACCTGAGCCAAGAGGACAGGTCTGGCTGGTGGACATGGGAGGCAGGAGGGGGCAAGGCAGGAAAAGCGATGTCACAGAGCTCAGGATGCCCAAATCCTGCTGGGGCAGGAGCACCTCGCTCCGTTGGCACGCGGCGTGGAGCATCCCCCGGGCCTGGTGTGTCCCAGTGGCCGCCGCCGCAGGAACCGGGCAACGTCGGTCCTTCCTGTGGCTGACAGAGCCATGAAAGCGTCGAAACCACTTCTGCTCTGGGTTCTTCCTAGTGGCAGGCAGGAGCCGCGTGGTTCGTGCCAGCAGCGCCTGTAGCTGCCGCCTTCGCTCTCCCCAGGTTTCCCCGCGCGGCTGGAGCCAGCCGGCCCTGCTCAGCCCATCCTGGACACGGCTGAGGGCCTCACGGGGGGCTGCTGCCTCGCGCCGTCGCTGCACCCCGATGCACATGCGCGAATGTTTTGCGCGAGCCGGGCAGGGTGGCCCCAGGCACCTGCCATGCACCCCGGCCCCGCGCCGCCTCCCCTCTCTCGGCCTCGCAGCTATTTGTGCCCGACCCCGAGCAGGGCCACAAAGCTGCAGCGCCGCCTGAGCGCTCGCCTGCAACGGCCGCCTCGTTTCGGTCTGCTTTTGTGCTGGCGCCCGGCGGGCAGCCAACCGGCGCGACGGGGCTTTTGTGATCGCCTCTGTGGTGCATGCTTTTAGTTTTCTCTCCGAGGTGACGCAGGGACCGGCTTGGCTTGCTCGAAGGACATTTGGGGTGTGCGCGGCCCCTGCTTGGCCATGCCGGATGAAAAACAAGGTGTCCGACACCCAAAACGTCCCTGGATGCCCGTTGGCAAGCCCTGCCCGCAGCCTTGGCCCTGCGGCTGGCGCAACGAGAAAAGCCCTTTCCTTGCCGGGAAATGATGGAGCTGCTGCTCTGCCTCCCCTAGGCTCGTTTTGCAAATGAGCAAAGCCCGGCACAACCCCTTGCAGGGGACAGTGTGGCCAAGATGGGGGTCCTGGGGCAAGTGCCAGCCTTGGCGAGGATGCAGTGTCTCCGCGGGCTGGTGGGGGCAGGTCTCTGGTCCTCGTCCCCCAGCAAGGAAGAGGAGGAGCAGGATCTTCATCTGTGGCCCCCAGGATGCTCCCAGCCCCTCTCCCCAGCTCTGGGAGGACCCTCTGCATGGGTCCCCCACCTCGAAATCCTGGGGTGCTGCCCTGCACCGCCTGGGCCTCCCTGGCAGGAAACGAGAAGCTATTTCCGCATGCTCCTGGCTGCCGCTGTTGACCGCAATGGGGCGGCCCGGCTGGGGGGCCACTTCCTGCGCCACGTGGCTGCGCCGGGTGGGGGGAAGCAGCCACCACCCAGTTTGCGTCCGCCCGGTGCCACATCCTGCCGCCTGGCCCGGCCCCGCTCGTGGAGAAAGGGCCGTGCTGGCGTCACCAGCGGCTGTGGGGCTCAGCAGTGGGTGGGTGGCCGCCTGCGTAGGGGCACCCCGTGCTCTGGGTGCTGGCAGGGTGGGAGAGCCAGGATGGGGGCACCACTGCACCTTGTTTCCTGATGGTTCAAGACACCCTCGGCAGTGCCCCAGGGGCTCCGGGCTCCTCAAGCTCTGCCCCGTCTCCAGGGGTCCTCTGTCCCCGTGCCGTGGGTGGGAGCTGGCAGCCAAATCGGGGCCGGGAGGAGATCCCCGCAGCGGGGCCGGGCCCCCAGCCCGGCTGCTTTTGCCATTGCCTGGAAGGTGCCCTGGGGCTCTCTGGGGTGCGACGGATGCTGCCCGCACCCCTGGGTGCCCTGGTGCTCCCGGCCACCCGCAGGGCCTGGGGGCAGGCAGGTGAGGATGAGGAAGGGCTGCGCGTGGTCCGGTCGGCCAAGAAGGCTCCCGTGTGGCCGAGAGGTGATTTGGGACAGGCCGGAGGGGTGTGCGTGTCCCCAAGGCCCTGGGCGTGGGAGAGCTGTGTGCGCCGTCCAGCGCGGGTCTGAGCCTTCGCAGCCGGCGAGGGGGACTCCTGGGCGTCCAGCTGCCCCTCCGATAGCCCCGGGGGGCAGGAGGACAGCTCTGGGCCCGCGGCGGCGCGGTGGGACTGGGAGCCGAACCCCAAGGTGCCAGGGCTGCCTGCAGGCTACGGCGGACGCCCTGCTCGCTTGCGGCAAGGCTATTTTGGGGCTTGCGGCCTAATTTTAGCCTTGCTGCCGAGCTCTCCTCTGCGCCGCCGCCATGCCCGGCCTGCCCAGGGCTCCGGGCAGCCCTGCCGCGAGGAGCAGGCCCCACTGGGGCTCGGCAGCACCGCGGCGGCGGTGGCCCCAGTGCCGACTCGTTGCCACCCACCTCCCCCCTTTGGCGCTTCGCTGAGGCAGCTGGACCCGAAGGCTCTGCAGGGCGCCTCGAGGCGTTCCTCTAGGGCTGGGCGTCCCCGGGTCCTCGTGGGGCTCGCGGCGCCCGCTGTGCCCCATGCAGAGGCGGGCGGCGGAGCCGGGGCGCCCCGGAGCCCTCCCCGACGCGCCGAGCAGCGCTTCCCGCCGCGGCCTCGTGCCGTTTGGAAAGCGGAAGCCGTGTCACGTCCTGCCGGGCGGCCGGCGGCCCTCGGGCAGCCTGGGCTGGCCGCCGTGGGGCGGCCCGGCGGCCGCGCCAGCCACGGGGGTGGTGGGGAGTGGGTCGGGCTTGTGCAATGCGGGCGCGGAGGGCCGGGGCAGCACGCCATGTCCCGAGATGACGTCGCTAAAGAAACACCGATTTCAGTGCCTGGGCTTCTCGCGTGCCCGCCAGGGGCTCCAAGAAAGGGCGCCCCGCCGCGGGCCCCGCGCCGGCGGCCTGCACGCTGGGGCTCCTCCGTCAGCCCTCCGTCAGGCTGAGGCCGGGGGTGTTACGCTCGTGACGCAGATGGGCAGCTCCAGTTTTTTTGGGCCTGGCTGCACCCTACTGCTTCCCCCCAGCACCCCGAACCCTGCCCTGGCCCGGCCTGGGTGCTCCCTCCCCTCGGGGACCCCAGCCGGGACGTTGCTGATGGGTGGCGGCGGCGCTGCTCGCGCCCGGCCCTGACGCCCCTCTCCCCGCAGAGCTCCATGAACCTGCCCCCAGACAAGATGAAGCTGCTCAGCCAGTATGACAATGAGAAGAAGTGGGAGCTCGTCTGCGACCAGGTGAGGCCTGGGCATCGCGGCACCCCCCTCGCCGTCCCCCCGTGCCACCGCGCGGCTCCTTGCTCGCCGAGACCCGCAGGGGCGCAGGCTCGGCCGCCGAAGGGCCTTTCCTGGCATCGACTGCCTGCGGGATGGGGCTGCGCCGCCGGCGTTGCTGGGGCGCGGGACCCTCGGAGCTGGGGGTTGGGCACCGCGAGACCTTGCTGCTCGCTGGGCATCACTAACGGTGCAGGCATCCCCTTTGCTGTTCGGGGCATCTCACCCCCGTGAGGCTCCCCCAGCCCCGGGGATCCCCGAGACCTGGGCTGGCAGCCGTTGGACGAGAAGGAGCCAGGCTGAAGCCAAGCCGCAGCCTTCTCCATCCATCTCCATTACCGAGACAGGCAACTTATTAACCCAATTAAACATTTATGTGCCACCGTCTGTGGTGCGGGGGTGGCGGCTGGCTGCCGCGGGCCTGAGCATCGCTGCCAGCGGTGCTGCGAGGGACACGGACGTGGGGCAGGGACAAACCCGGACCTGGGCACCCTGCTCCTCGTCCTGCTGTGCCCCGTCACAAGGCGCTGGTGGCATCTGCGGCGTGGACGTGCTGTACACCAGGGGCTGGCAGTGGTGCCCAGCCAGGCACCTCTGCGGCAGATGTCATGACCTCGGTCGGGTCTCAGCCTTTCCCCATCTGGCGCAGGAGCGGTTCCAGGTGAAGAACCCCCCATCTGCCTACATCCAGAAGCTAAAGAGCTACTTGGACACGGGTGGTGTGAGCAGGAAGGTGAGGTCCCACCCTGCCGCCCCCCTCAGCCCCCTGCATTTTAGCTGTCACCCCTCATGGGCGGGCTGGGCTGGGCCCGGCGCTGGTGCCAACGGCTCTTCCTGTCCCCCAGTTCAAGAGGCGAGTGCAGGAGTCAACACAGGTGCTCCGGGAGCTGGAGATTTCCTTGAGGACCAACTACATCGGGTAAGGACAGGGGTGTCCCCCGTCGCTGCTGGGTGCTGCCTGCACGGCCCCTCTCTGGGGACCCCGATGCCGGAGCAGTGGCGGGTGGACCCTGGGTGGCCTGCCCTCCTGGCCCTGTTTTTGCCCCTGCAGCCCCTGGGTGATGCCCAGGGTGGGCTTTTATGGTCTCGAATCACCAGAGGTGGTTAGGCCCCTGTCCCCTCCGGGTGGGCGCTTGCTGCGGGTGGCTCCGGGAGGCTCTGGAGGGAGCAGGAGGGTGTGCGGTGTCCGACTGACCCCCCCGGCGCCACTCTGCAGCTGGGTCCAGGAGTTCCTCAACGACGAGAACAAGGGGCTGGATGTGCTGCTGGAGTACCTGGCCTTCGCCCAGTGCGCCGTCGCGTAAGTCTTATGTGCTCCCGCGTGGGGCTGGCAGCCGCCGTGCCCCGGAGGGGCTGCCCTGCCTGCCCTGCTCTTGCGCTTGGAGCTGCAGAGCTGAGGATGCTCTGTGGCCAGGGGCAAGGAACTGGGTGGCCACCAGACCCTGGTGTGTCCGTGTCCCCGTCCCCGGGGCGCGCGCTCACACACCCGCTCTTGCAGGTACGACATGGAGAGCGCAGATAACGGGAGCCCGGGCTCCGACAAGGCCAAGTCCCTGGAGCGGTCGGTGGAGGACCTGAGCAAAAGCAACTCGTCATCCCCCATGCAGGGCTCCTCAAAAGCGCGGCACCTCACCGTCAGGTAAGGCGCGCGGCTGGGCCCCCCCACTCGCCGCTGGCCTCCCCGCTCGCTGCCTCGCAGCCCCCCGGCCCCGCTGTGCCGCCCTGGCAGGGAGACGCAGGCCCGTCCCCAGGACCCAGGAGGGAGCACTGAGGTGCCGCCGAACAGCGATGCTCCGCTGCTCCCGGCGCTGGGAAAAGCCACATCTGCCCTGGCGTCCCGGCACCTTGCTGCCACTGGCCACTCATGGGCAAAGCTCAGTGTGCGTCAGGGAACAGGCCGACAAATGGAGCTTTCCCCCCAGGGGAAAAAATATCCCCGTCCCTCTGCTGCCCCAGGAGCAGGAGCCACCGCTCCAGGGGGTTTAAAATCGCAGCGAGGGTTTAAGGTTAAATGGGCCTGTGCCCCTCCAGTGCCGGGTTGTGGACGGCGCTCGCTTGTGCCTGCTGACTCTGCACCCCTGTCTTAACCCCGCTCTTCTCTTGCATGCTGCCGGGGGACGTGCCACACGGTAGGTGACGGGGCCGGGTCCCCGCTGGGCAGGGTGGTCCAGGGACCCCCGCAGCATCGCCGCCTGGGAAGGTAGCTGGCGGCCGTAGCACCAGCCAGCATCTTGGGAGGAGCCGGTGTCCCCCCACAATCTGCCCCAGGGCCAGGTCAGGAGCCCCCGGGGTGGTGGCCGGCCTCGGAGGGTCACATGCCCCATGTCCCCTGCCCGTGTCCCCCTGCCCAGCCATCCCGCGGGGCTGCGCGGGAGCCCTGTTTCTCCCTCCTGTCCTGCAGGCTCTAACGCTTCTCCAGCTGCTGCCTCTCGAACCAGCACCTCCACACCCTCCTCCACCACGTCCACCCCAGCGTCCCCTGCAGCGCCCCTCGCCGCGATGGGGACACTAGCCCCAGGTCGCCTGGCAGCTCCTATACGCCCCGGTGAGCCTCTGAGACCACCCGTGCAGCTGGCACGCGGCCGCCCCCGGGGTGCCCTCAGCCCTGCTTCGCGCCCACCCACCGGGGCTCTCTCTCACTTGCCCCACGCTCTGCTGGCCCTGCAGGGACGGAGCCAGCCACGCCACTTACTGGTCAAGCCGGGTGGCTGCCCCCTTCCCCGCCACCCGCCCGCACCCCGCTTGCGCTGCACCCCGCGGCTGCGCCTGCCAGCGCCCGGCTCAGCTGCCCTCTCACCTGCCCAGGCTCAACCCCGCGCACAGCAGGAAGGCGCTGAGGAACTCACGGATCGTCAGCCAGAAGGATGATGTGCACGTCTGCATCATGTGCCTCCGCGCCATCATGAACTACCAGGTAGGACCTTCCCCCCCAACCCCGCCGCCCTCTCCCAGGGCTCCTCTGATGCTGCAGGTGGCACTTGGGCTCGGCATTGGCTTTGGGGTGGCCTTGGCTCTGGTCAGGGAAGCCAGGGGGTCCCCGATGGGCTTGGCTCCGTGCTCTGCTCCCTGGGATGGGTGCTGGCATGGGAGAATGTGACATGTGCCAGGGGGTCCTCCAGGGGCCCGGGGTCCCTGAGCATCACCAGGCTGGGGACAGGAGGCTGCAGGACCCCCATTAACGCTCTTTTTCACCCCAGTCTGGCTTCAGCCTGGTGATGAACCACCCAGCCTGTGTCAATGAGATCACGCTGAGCCTCAACAACAAGAACCCCAGGTAGGACCCCTCCAACCCCGTCCCCATGGCCAGCCAGCCACCTGCCCACCACCCAGGCCCCACTCAGGCCCCACACCCCTGCAGGACCAAGGCCCTTGTCCTGGAGCTGCTGGCTGCCGTGTGCCTGGTCCGAGGTGGCCACGACATCATCCTCGCTGCTTTTGACAACTTCAAGGAGGTGAGTCCCCCATCTGGGGTGGCCCCACAGGACCCCTCTGGGAGGATGCTCAGCGAGAAGCTGAATCCCCATCTCCTGGGCCAGTCCCGATCCAGCGCCAGCTGGGCTTGTGCCTCAGTTTCCCTATGTGCCCTAGAGCCCCGCTCACCATCCTCCTGCCAGGCAGTGGGGAGCTGGGCATGGGCTGCGCAGGAGGGTCTGCTTTCGGCTCACGGCATGGCTGTTTCAGCCTCTCTCGGTGCTTCCTTGCACCCCGATACAGCTGGGTGAGGACCGTGTGCCCTGTGCTGTCCTGGTGCACTGAGCACGGCCTGTCCCAGAGCCCATTCTCCCTATTCCTGGGTGGCACCCGCATCCCAAGCTCCTCCAAGGGGGTTTCAGTCCTGGGACATGGCCCCGACACCGGGACAGGCAGAGACGCTCGGTGCCTAGGCTGAGTCTTCTCCTGCCACCCCCAGGTCTGCGGTGAGAAGAACCGCTTTGAGAAGCTGATGGAGTATTTCCGAAATGAAGACAGCAACATTGACTTCATGGTGAGGCTGAGGGGAGGCTGGCCGGGGCGCCGAGGGCTGCCAGGTCACCCAAGCCGACTGTCCCTCCGCCTGGCCCGCAGGTCGCCTGCATGCAGTTCATCAACATCGTGGTACACTCGGTGGAGAACATGAACTTCCGTGTGTTCCTGCAGTATGAGTTCACCCACCTGGGGCTGGACCAGTACTTGGAGGTGGGTGAGGCTGTGCCGAGCCCCCGGCTCCCCCCACAGGCGCTTGCTGCCCCACGCTGGCTGGGGCCATGACGGTGCTGCCGGCTCTCTCCCGCAGAGGCTGCGTCTCACAGAGAGCGACAAGCTGCAGGTGCAGATCCAGGCCTACCTGGACAACGTCTTCGATGTGGGGGCCATGCTGGAGGACACGGAGACCAAGAACGCTGTGCTGGAGCACATGGAGGAGCTGCAGGAGCATGTGGCCCAGGTGTGGCCAGGGGCGGCATGTGGGCAGGGGCTGCCGCGTACTGGCTGCGTGCAGGGGCTCCGGCACGGGGTGGTGGTGATGGTGGCGGGGGGGCCCCGGTGGTGCTGACGCAAGCCCCACGCAGGGTGGGAGGCAGGGCTGGCTCCATTGCTCCCTCCAGAGCGGGGGAGAGCAACGGGTGCCTGGTCCTCCCGCAGCTGACAGAGAAGCTGCAGGATGCAGAGAACGACTCCATGGCCAAGATAGCGGAGCTGGAGAAGCAGCTGAGTCAGGCGCGCCGGGAGCTGGAGGTGCTGCGGGTGAGCCCAGCGCTGCGGGTGCCCGCGGCTTGGCACCCTGGGGTGCCCTGGGCGGCGGTGGTGGGGTCGCTGCCGGGGCTCAGCGCAAGGAGGGGGACCCCGTGCCGGTGTGGTGGCAGGGAGGTGACGCGCCGGGCTCTGATGTCGCTGCACAGGAGCAGCTCAGCCCGCTGCGGCCGCCCAGCCCGCCGCCGCCGCCGCCACCGCCCCAGGACCCGTACCGGCTGGCCCTGGAGCGCCGGCTGGCCGAGCTGGAGGAGAAGGGTTTGGTGCACATCCTGCGGGGGCCTGATGGCGATGTCGCCATTGAAATTGTCCCCGTCGTCATAGAAACTGCAGCAGCCCCTGCGGGGACCGGAGGCAGCGCCGGCGGCAATGCAGGTAACACGGGTGGTGGGAGGGACAGCGGTGCCCCCTTTCCCCCTGCCCAGACCCCGCTCTGGCACAGCCTCTTTGGCACCACTGGGGAAACTGAGGCACAGGACGCAGGGATGCACTCACCCCCCGTTTCCTTTCCGTTGCAGATGCTCCGGCTCCGCCGCCGTGTCCCCCGCCAACACCACCCGCTGCCCCACCGCTCCCGCCCGAGGCCCCTGGCCCAGCCACCCCAGTGCCCCCGGCGCCCCCGCTGCCTGCTGCCATCCCCCCGCCGCCTCCTCCTCCGCTGCTGGGCGCTGGCGTGCCCCCGCCTCCCCCCGCGGGGCCAGACGGGCCCGTGCCCCCGCCGCCTCCGCCCCCCCCACCCCTCAGCGGGGCGCCCCCGGCCGGGCCGGATGCCCCCTCCTCCGCTGGTTCAGGTGAGTCTGGCTGTGGGGATGCGGACAGTGGGGATGGTCCCCGGGCAGGGGTGGAGGCGCAGGGATGGCCTACCTTGGGAGGGGGATGGGTCCCTCCCACCCTGCCGTGACACTGCCCCCCCCCATCTCAACCTGCAGTGAAGATGAAGAAGCCAATCCAGACCAAGTTTCGTATGCCCGTCTTCAACTGGGTGGCGCTGAAACCCAGTCAGATCGATGGCACTGTCTTCACTGAGCTCAACGACGAGAAGGTGCTGCAGGTAAGGCTGCTGGCACAGGCTCCTCGGCTGGAGTGGCGCCTGTGCCACCTTGCACCTGTGACCGCGTCTCACCCATGCCCGCATTACACCCATCTGTGGTGTTGTGGGGTCACACAGCTCCAGCCCTGGAGGAGTCTTGGAGCAGCTTTTTGGTGTCCTGGAGAGGGACAACATGGGATCTGCTAGATGGGGAGCCCTGTCCTCGTCCCCTTGCCCCGTTTCTCGTCCCCTCACCCTATCCTTGTCCCCTTGCTCCATCTTGATCTCTTGTTCCATCCTCGTCCCCTCCTCCTGTCCATGTCTTCTTGCCTTGTCCTTGTCCTCTGGCCCCCTCCTCATCCCCTTGCCCCGTCCTTGTCCCCTCACCCTGTCCTCATCCCATCCATCTTGTGTTCCCTCCATCCCAGCTCCTGCAGCCCCTCTGCGCCATGCCCTCAGCCCCATCTCCCCACAGGAGCTGGACATGAGCGACTTTGAGGAGCAGTTCAAGACCAAGGCCCAGGGCCCCGGCCTGGATCTCAATGCCCTCAAAGTGAAGGCCACGCAGAAGGCCTCAAAGAAGGTGACCCTCATCGAGTCCAACCGGGCCAAGAATCTGGCTATCACCCTCCGCAAGGGTGGCCGCAGCATCCAGGACATCTGCACAGCCATTGAGACGTGAGTGTCCTCTAGCCATTGGGGCTGGGCCAAGCACAGGGATGGAGGATGAAGCAGGTTAGATGGGGCTGCAAACCCCAAACCACTATCCAGACCCCCCCCCCCCCCCCCCCCGAGTGAGGGAAGTTTGAGTGCTAATGGCCTGGGAAGGACTTTGGGCCTCTACATCAGGTGATGGCAGAGCCTGGAAGGAGGTGGTGGGGGCGCAGAAGGGGTCTCCTACTGCCCACTGCCTCCTGCCAGGTATGACCAGCAAGCCCTGAGCCTCGACTTCCTGGAGCTGCTGCTGCGCTTCCTGCCCACTGAGTATGAGCGGACACTCATCTCCAAGTATGAACGGGACCAGCAGCCACCGGAGGAGCTCTCAGATGAGGACCAGTTCATGATCAGGTTCAGCAAGATCCCGCGCCTGGCCGAGCGCATGAACGTCATGATCTTCCTCGGCAACTTTGGCGACACGGCCCAGCTGCTCATGCCGGTAGGACCAGGCTCACGGGTGTCGGGCAGCGCAGGGCTGGGGTGGGGAAGGCAGTGACGTGGACACCCTAGTTTGGAAGAGCCTGTGGGCAGCGCTGGGCTCGTGGGGGTGGTTGCAGTGGGCTGAGAGGACACAGCGTCTTGCAGAGCCTCACATACTTCCTCTGCCACCCACAGCAACTCAATGCCATCATTGCCGCTTCCATGTCCCTCAAGTCCTCCACCAAGCTGCGCAACATCCTCGAGGTGAGAGGTGTGGGTGGCAACCCTGGCAGGGAGCGTCCGGGTGCACTGGCATGAGTAGAGTGCTGCCAGGGTGGAGGCAATGCTGGCCTGTACTGTCCCAGGCACTATGCACCCCTGGGGTGGCCCCCTCCATCTCACTGGGAGCAGCACACTCCCTGCCTGGGGCTGGGGCTGAGGCAGAGGTACTCCCTCGGCAGTGGGGTTCGGCCCCCTGGCAGGTCCCGGCGCTGCCTGAGTCCATGCATCTCCGCAGATCGTCTTGGCCTTCGGGAACTACATGAACAGCAGCAAGCGTGGGGCGGCCTATGGCTTCCGGCTGCAGAGCCTCGACGCGGTGAGCTCGGTGGGGGGCTGCCGGCAGGGCTCCCTGTGGGCCCTGCTGTGCTGGGGGATGAGATGGCACAGAGGCCGGTCACTGCATGGGGACCAGCTGTGGGGATGCAGGGACCAGCTGTGGGGACAGAGAGATGTGGGGACCAGCCATGGGGACAGAGGGACAGAGGGACCAGCTATGGGGATGGAGGTGCATAGGGACCAGCTACAGGGATGGAGGGACATGGGGATGAGCTATGAGGATGGAGGGACATGAGGACCAGCTATGGGGACGGAGGGACACAGGGATGAGCTGTGAGGACAGATGGATGTGGGGAGCAGCCTGGGGATGGAGGGACGCGGGGACTAGCTATAGGAATGGAAGGACATGGGGACCAGTCTTGGGGATGGAGGGATGTGGGGACCAGCTGAAGGGATGGAGGGACCTGATGACCAGCTAAAGAGATGGAGAGACTAGGGACCAGCTGTGGGGATGGAGGGGTGCAGGGACCAGCCGTGGTGGCAGTGGGATGGAGGCCCATCTACAGGGATAGAGGGATGCAAGGGTCTGCCTAGACCACGGGGCAGGGGGAACTGGGGAGGTGGGAAGAGGGACGGGGGCAGCTCTGGCCTGATGTCGCTCACTCCCAGCTGCTGGAGATGAAGTCAACGGACCGGAAGCAAACGCTGCTACATTACTTGGTGCGAGTGATCACGGAGAAGTACCCGGAGCTGACCGGCTTTCACACTGAGCTGCATTTCCTGGACAAGGCGGGCACAGGTAGCGCACGCAGGCAGGTTCAGGGCTGTGGCAGGCTGCAGCCCGGGCAGCAGCGGCTCGGACAGGGCCACTGGGGGCATGTGTGCTGCCCTGATGCCAGCGCCGGGCGCTGCTCACCCTCCCTGCAGTCTCCCTGGACAGCGTGCTACAGGACGTGCGGAGCCTGCAGCAGGGCATGGAGCTGACCCGCAAGGAGTTCATGCGGCAGGATGACAGCCCTGTGCTCAAGGACTTCCTCAAGGCCAACTCAGAGGTGATGGAGAAGCTGCAGGCTGACAGCAAGACGGCCAAGGTGGGTGTGTGGGGCAGGGCTGGGAGCCGGCAGGACGAGGGAGCCAGCCGGGAGCTGGGGGAGAGGCTGGGACGGGAGCGACGATGGGCGACGGGGCACTGCCACCCAGCCCCGGCCCTCCGGACCCACATGGCTCTGCCCGCAGGAGGCATACAAGTCAGCCGTGGAATACTTTGGGGAGAACCACAAGACGAGCCCGCCAACCACGTTCTTCCCCATGTTCGTGCGCTTCATCAAAGCCTACAAGGTAGGAGGTGGCCGGATCTGGGCTTTGTTCTCTCGAGGCCAGAGGCTCGCTGCGGCACCTGGAGCTGCCCTGCGGGGTGGCTGGAGCTGTCGGAGCCACAGCAGGGGCTGAGTCAGGGCAAGCCGGGGGGGGGGGGGGGGGGGGGCGGCCCGAGACCAATGGCAGCAGAGGGTTGTCCATGTGCTCGGGGCATGACACCAGGTCCCCTGCTCAGCATGCCATCCCCACTCCTCTCCCCAGAAAGCAGAGCAGGACATCGAGTTGTGGAAAAAACAGGAGGCTGTGGCCAAAGAGGCAGAATTGAGCCCCGCCGGCAATGAGGATCAGCTGGACACAAAGGTAGCTGGCGTGCGGTGCTTCCAGCCCCACTCCTGCAGCACGCAGTGCTGGTGGGGCAGTCATGGTCCACCCCAAGGATGGCTGCCTTTTGGGGAATGGCAACATGGTTCTTTTCAGCCCAGTTCGGAAAAGCCTGCTGGCAGGTGGGGGGGGGGTTGGGGGGGGCAGCATCTCCTTTACCGGGGGGGGGGGGGGCCACGCACAGCAGGAGGAGACGCCATTCACCCCGCTCTGTGCCCACTGCAGGTGCCCATCCAGAAAGCCAGGCGGCAGCAGATGGACATGATCGCTGAGCTGAAGAAGAAGCAGATGGTGAAGGAGCCTCTCATTTACGAAGGAAAAGATGGTGCCATCGAGGATATTATTTCGGGTGAGGAGCTGCAGAGCACGGGGCCAGCCCAGGGCACCCCAGGGGGCAGGTGCCTCACCGGGGCCCGGGGGGGGGGGGGGGCGCTCCCAGCTTGCCCTGCATCCAGCCATGGGGAGGCTGCAGAAGGGCACATAGGCCGCAGCAACTTCTCAACAAACACAGCAAAGCCGCCAAGCACTCTCTGCCCTGTCTCATAGCTCTTCTCCCTCTTCTGCTTCTTCCTTCTCCTCCTCGCTGTCTCTCTGAATTGCTCTGCTCAGCTCTGAAAACTGTTCCTTTCACGGCCCGGACGGGCAAGCGCTCGTCCCGGCTCTTCTGTGACGTGAGCTTCAATGAGGAGAGTTCCCTGTAGTGCCTGTAGGTAATGTGGGGGCAGCCGGGGGACGCAGGGCAGAGGGGGCAGGAGGAGCCAGGGAGCTGCCTGGCTCTGGGTGCAGCTGGTGCTTTGTCTCTTGGGCATCCTCACACCCAAACCAGGCTGGATGCTGGGAGGTGGCAGGGAAAAAGGGAACGGGTCCCTTCATGGCAGGGGGGAACTGGAGGAGCTTGCTGGCGGCCAGGCTGGGAGCTGAGCGAGCCGCCGCATTTTCTCCCGGCTCAGATCTGCGGAACAACCCCTACCGGCGCGCCGACAAGGGTCGCAGCAGTGCCAAGAAACGGGCTGCCGGGCAGAGCCTGCAAGCGACATCTGACATCTCGCTGTGACCGGCGCTGGCCCCTAGCAACGCCACGACCACGCTGGGCCTGCCCTCCCAACGCCGGGGGGACCGCCGGCCCACCAGCCCGGCCGGCCGCAGAGCCGAGGGATGGCACCCGCTCCTCACTTCCTGTGCTGCTTCGTGTGCCCCCCCCCCCCCGCACCCCCAGCCCTGCCATGGGGCACTGAGAGCCCCCGGCGCTTGCTTTGCGATGCCACAGCGCTCCTCTCCTCCAGGCTGGCAGGGCCAGGCGCCCCTCGTGCGGACAGTGGGAGGGGAAGGGCACAGAAAGCGTTCCCCTTCTCCTGGGAGGAAGAGAGGGGCTGCCTGATCCCTCCCACAGCCCCCACCCCCACCCCCCCAACCCCGGGGCGGCCACCCTGTGCTCCCGTCCTGGGGCTTGGCCCCTCGCCTCAGCTTGCCCGTGCCTTTGATGTCCCATTGTGGAAGGGGAGGAGGGTTAGAGCTGGAGGGGCCCTTGGCCCTCAGTCCCCTCCCCGGCCTCACAGAAAGCCCGTCACCGCCTGACAGTACCCTCCGCCGCAGCGCCGAGCTCTCCGCCGAGGAGCCTGCTGCAGCGTGTGCTGCATGCGCCCTGGGGCTGGCAGGGGTGCTACTTCACAGTGGTTTTTTTTTTTTTTTTTTTTAAATGCCTTCCTTAAACTTTCTCTGTGTTATGTAGGACAGCAGGGGGAGCAGGGACTGGCACACCTATGCGTTAGGCAGGGTCTCAGCTGGATCCTAAGGCTGGGCCAGGGCAGGGGGGAGGCAACACTGGCCTAGTCCTCACCCCAGGGAGGCACCACAGCTATGACAATCATCAGGACTAAGGGTTTACAGGCCTTGAATGCCTGCAAGGTGGTACCTAGCCCTGCCATGCTGCATCCTCCGCATTTGCCTCCAGGGTCAGGGCTGGAGCTGCTCAGCGCCACCAGAGGCCACCAGCCACAAGGCATCTCCTGGTAGCAGGCAGCTGCATAATGCAACCTGCAGCAGGTGCTTGGCCACCTCTGGCCTGTGCAGGGACCACTGCCAGAGCTATGCAGGGGCCCAGGCAAAAGGCTGCAGCAAAGGGGAGGGGAAGGTGGGCTTCTATACAGCTAGAGAGCCACCCAAACCTGCAGATAAAGCACTGTACTCTACTCCTCCCATACCCTGGTGCATATCAGTAAATGAGACCCATGCACTGTCACCGTTAAAGACATGCTGCATCCACTTTGTCACAAACACCCCCTTCTGCAAGGGCTCATGGCTGCCATGTATATTCTTGCTAGACCCAGCTTGTAGACTAGGGTAAGGCCTCTTTCTAAGCCAGAGCACTAATTGCTTCTTGCTGTAATTAAGCTGCTAAATGCCACCAGCTCAGTATCACATGCACAAGCTCAATGGGGAAGGGAAGGGAAATGGATGTATAACTTATAAATGCCTTTAAGCCAGAAATGTAAAACATTAACTGCTAATTTGTATACATTATTTTTATATATTGAGGGCCTGTTTAATCTACAGCAGAACTGATAATAAACCAACCCCAAGGATAAAGCATGTGTCTGTGAGAAGTGAGGCTTTGGATTCAGGTCTACGCTGTGAGTGAGCCCCTGTGTGCTGGGACCACTCAGTCTACATACTGCCGTAGCTGGCTGCACGCATGAGCTGCTGTTTGTTGCTTAGCTAGCAAGGCACATAAAGGGCCTGTATGAAGACTGGAGAAAAAGCTGGATTAGCAGCATGCAGTAAGCATGCTCCTTTAAATAGTAACAAGTGGCAAGCTTCTTTTCTTCAACTTGCCCACAATTGCAGCTGATGGTAGGGTAACCTCAAAGTGATGCTCAGCCCTGCAGCTCATCCCATGACTGACAGCCTCAGGGGCGGGGGGGGAGGGGGAGAGAGGGGATGGATCTAATGGATGAAAACATGAAATAAGAGTACCACAAAAGAAGGGAAAAGCCAGGACTTGTGGCTCTTCCAGGGTGCAGTCCCACTTTTCAGGACACAAGTGTTCCCGAGAAGAAGGCTGGCAGACCCAGGGCAACCACACAGACACTTATCCATCTTGGGAAGGCTAGCTGGGGGAGGAGGGTCCAGCTTTTGCCACTCACAATGCAGAGTGAGCAGACTGGCTTGGGGAGAGGCAGCAGGCTAGGTCTAGCGCAAAGGCTCAGCGTGAGCCGTTTTACACTGCTATGCAGACAGGTAGCCCTCTAGGACCAGAGGTGGTCTCGTACCTCCTTAAGCTGATCTGTATCCTTACAGCAAGGATTAGTGAACCTTAACAGCAACCAAAACACCCACCTTTTGCGTAGGCAGCTGAGCTGATATCTGTATTCACAATAAAAACATACCTACATGACAGCAAAACAGCCTCCCTGGCCCTGCAACTTGAAATTGGGGTTTACATTTCAGACAACTGATTTCACTCACTCAGTAGCAGTGTCATGAGTACACCTCTAGCCCCTTGCACTGATTGATTTAGTGGAAACATGTCATGTGAGTGGACAGATGGACAGTTGGACAGTTTCTGCCCAACAGTGAACAGAAGCACTTGTTGAAATATCTGGGTGAATCTCCAGAGCGCTATCTGCTTAATCTTGTGCTTCTGTATCAGAGTCTTACTTTTCTTGCTATCAAGGAGAAGACTCATCAGCTCCCAATACAGGGAATCCCCTGGCCCGGAGTGTAGTGAATAGTGCAGTGAATAGCATTCCCTGCATTCATTTATCAGTCATTTATCAGCGAAATCTGGTCCTAGTCAAAAACGTGCAGGAGACATCTACCCAGGACAGCTGGAAACCAGGGAGGTAGTTCACTGACAAAACTACAGTTGCAATACAGTGCAGGAACCGAGGCAAATTCAGATAATGCAAAGAGCCATGGTTTCTGCAAATCAGCCTGTTTTCTCAGATGGGCAGTTGTGTGCATGCTGACTTTCTCCTGACAGCTGTGAACAAGCTTTTAAGTCTCATATCCCCCCTGTAACTACCCTGGTGCTTAAGCACACACCCAAGGATACTCGCATGAAGCAAGACAGGGACAGGAGGAAGAAAAGGGACAACTAGGACATTTCATGGGAAGTATAGAGGGATGCCAACAGCTTTAACAAATTCTGTGCTCAGATCTGTCAAAGGTACTGCTGTCTCTTCATACCTGCAAATGACTTCTTGCCCCCAAAGGCTACAATATCACATAGCAGACATTTCACTGTTCTCCAGGACAATATATCAAACTATCGGCAATGAGAATGAAGAAACATTCCCTCCCCCACTTTTATTTTTTTTGTGAAAACGCAAGTTGAAACGTTAATTTCAAGAAATCACAGCTTTATAAAGTGTCATTCATTCAATACAAGCCAGTCATTCCACTGCCTTCCCCCACACCAGTACTGCCCATCCCAAAGAGATTATCAGCTTCATATTGCTTTGCCAACAGCAATGTGATTTTCCCAAAGACTTTAGGAAGCAGCTATATGACCAGAGCCATCTATATTGTCACTATTACTGCTATTTATCCTCCCTATCTTGAACTGTGGTTCTGTCCTAAAGACTAATTAAGCTATTACACACAGATTCAATCAAATTTTAACGTGAGTAATAAAAAGCTTCCTTGACTTTCTTTTCTGTCCATATTGCACAGCCAGCCTTTATCTGGAAGCTGGAATTTTTCTGCCTGTCACAGCAAAAATGACCGGCCAAATTAACAGGAAACTGTCCTGGCAACAGGAGAGAGTCAAGGAGATGCCAAGCTGATAGATGGAAAAAACATTAAGAACCCTAGAGATACTTCTGAGAGCAGAACCACATTTCAGGACAGTATGAAAGCACCAGTGGTTTGTGGTATCACTTAAAGCATCTTTCCCATCTAACAGGGACAGCTGCCACCACAGCCTGTTTGTCTGACCCTCACGTAACTGATTGTAACATGGAAATTTGCAGCCTCGCTTTCTCAGTTGAGAGGGCAGCAAAATACAAGTGAGGTTTTTGGATGAAACAAACAGGATGGAGATACCGGCTAATGCTGGTGTGAGACTACAGGAGAACATAAACACCTCCATCTACTGGATGAAGACATTCTGGATTCACAAGGGTTTACCACCTTTTAGCCATTCATGTAGGTGGCTAGAGACCAGCGTTAATGCTATAAATGAAGTGCAAGGCTCAGAGGTCCTGCAAACAGAGGGTTGCTGCAGTCTGTCCTACTGCTTGGCAGAACTTGAGTCAAATACCATCAAGGTATAGACAGATGTGGAAGTCACAAAAACAGATACTGCAAGGTCAGCAGCATCTCACCTATACAGTGAAGCATTTTAGAGTGAACAGCGAAAGCCACAAGCTGCACCCTTTGGGAGGGGAATAGGCTGTTCTTTCATATTGACACATTGCTAGCAGTTATTTTGCCAGACTTTTCTTAAGAACAACTAACAAGTTTTCTCCTCCCCCTCAGAGAGAGCCTGGGAAGGTGCTAGGCACAGGAAGTTTGGTTGCTGCCCTAAACATTAGTTTGGGAGCTGCAGACAGGTGTTTCAATCCCTTCTACTCCAGAGTCTGCAATTCTGTGTACTTTATGGCATCTGAAAGAGAGATTGTGCCAACCTTCCCATTTCCCCCTACTCTTTCCTGGAAGAGATGTGCGTAACGTATTAACTGTTTACTAAAAAGACCCTTAATATGGCTGCATTTCAGCTATTAGGTACCTATTTTGGACAACATATTAAGTGATTTAGAACAAAAAGTGCTATAAAAACTACACCCACAGTGGTGACAGGTTTTTTCAAGAGTTCCACTTTTTTCTTGCATCCCAAATTCAGTTTTCTGATTAAGGATGCCACCACCGAGGATACCAAGAAACAGCCAACGTTCTGGAGACCAAAGGGAAAGAACATCAGTTGCTTAGCAAACTTGAGTCCTCAAAATGGGAGACCCAGAGACATTTTTTCAGCTTATTCAGCTGTTTTGTAGCTGAACTTCACTCCATAAAACGGCAAACATTCCTGCTTCGTTGTGCCCCCCAGGACCAGCATGGATCCAGAAGGGCCCATCTTGCTTTTTGGGAGCCATTTCTCTATTCATCCCCCACTCAGTGGCCACTGTACTTACAGCATTCTGGAAAACACAGTCAAGCGACTGTCAAACTGACTTCCAGACATGTAAGGACTTAGTGCAGTCCTGAACAAGTACAGTCATAGCTTATTGCTCCCTCTGGTTTTGTTATAGAAGGACTAGCTGGATTTGGACGTCTGGACGTCTGGATTTGACCCATACAATTTCAGTGTGCTCCAAATGATTCGCAAACCCATATAAAACTCACCAAAGCTTAAGGCATTATGGGCCCAGCTGTCCATACCACTCCTTTAACATATTTTGACACAGAGGAAGGAGTACAAAGTGTAGTGCCTGTTTGTCAGTGTTGCTGAAGACAGGTTGAACTAAAACACCATGCAGAACTGGGCCACCTGAGCCACAGGCACGTTCCCTCTTGCCAAGCCTGCGGCAGGGCAATAATCTCCAGCAGATAGGCCGGATGGCTGGCTAGATTGATAGCTGGAAGTGAGTTTTTTGTTTTGTTTTTTTAAAACGTGCCAGCAAAATTCAGACCTTGTCTGAGCTTATAGAGCTGCTGTTTCTTCTCCCTCCAGGGGGAGCTGAATGGACGGTACAGCTCCAGTGAAGTCACAGTAAGGCAGCAGCAGCGGTGGAAGCAGAACGAAGGAATACAATCCTCCTACTCTACCCACCAAGGAACACAATCCTCTTACCCTTCCTGCCAGACTGTTTTACTCCTTTGTCGGTAGCAACACCAGAGAGGGAAGCGTCAGCTCCTAAATCAGGGAGGAGATATGAAGATGAGAGCTGCAAGCAAAGCTCTTTCTGGGAACAAAGCTCTTTTCTGATTCAAGAAGGAAGCATCTGTAGGGAAGGGTGGGAGGTGAAACAGAGAACCCATCTAGCTACTGCTTTCAGTTTTCCCCATGCAAAAGGCTGGAGGTAGAGATGATGCTACTCAAAACCTACAGAAGCATTAAGTTTTTCCTCCAGCAAGAAGAAAGTTAGCCAGCTCCCCTCGGCACAAACAACTACAGCTACACTGAAGATACTCAACCACCTCCTTCTAGCAGTCCGGTCACTATTGGCTTCCATTCATCTCAGAGGCTGAGCAACAGGTGTTCCCATCCAACCCCAGTACTCTCCTGGAAAGCACAATCACAGTCCTCTGCAAAGCAGGGATTTCCACCCACCATTTTCAAGCTCAATCTAACACTCATACCCAAAACAAACAATTCCCACTGTTCCGGGGAACATCGAAGCTCAGGACATATCTTGGAACTGGATCAGGATAGACAACAAGAACGGAGGCCCCAGAGCAGTGAGCCGCTGAACTGCTATCCTACTTCAGCACAAAACACCAGCAACTGCACTTGGTGCTTGATGGCAGAGGTGGTCGGAAGCTTTTGCAATTCCTTATTTCAACAAGCTGAAAACCTCCAAAGCAGAAATAGCCTCACGGCCTGTTCTCCAGTTGCCCATGCTTGACTCTCCACGTCCAGCTGATGCTGCAGTCAGGGGCGAGGGTGCACTGCAACTCAATACCAGAGTCAGGGACCTCCATGTCGTAGTGAACTGGTTGGCCTTCTTTTGTCACCAAACTGAAAGCAGGGACTGGTATCTGTGAAGCAGAACAGAACTGAGTGGCGCTTCAAGTCTCCTTCAGCACATAATAGAACATCCTGCTAGCAAACAGCCTGACTGGCAAATAGCTCCTAACCCGTGAAAAGCTCCAGGAGAGAGGCTCATGCCTGGCAGAAACATGCTAACTTTCTCCGATAAGAAAATATCTCAGAAACTGGACCAGCTAGCATTCACTCTGCTGCTGAACTACCTCACCCAGGTTTTTGGCCATCACTGGTGGTTCTTGAGCTGCAGTGGCTGTGTTTGGGCGCTGTGGATTCCTCTGTGGGCTAATGATAGTTCGCTTTGTGACCTCCAAGAGAATGATATATGCCCAAAGAGAACCAACACCAATAAAACATTCTGGACTTCTGCAACCTCTTTATTTAGAGAGGATCACCACATTTTACAGTCACATCAGTCTTGGTCCCACAAACAGTGATAGTTTCTTTGAGGAATTGCCAAAGAGGCCCACAATGAGGTTCAGTGGCGTATGCCAATATCTCCTCCGACCTAACAAAGTTAGAAGTGCCATAGCCCAAACCAAACAGTTTTCCTTTGCTGATATTACCGTTCTAGAGGAAAAGTCATATAATAATTCTCTTTTCTTTAGAGATAGGGGAAAGAATCTCTCTCTCTAGTCAAAGAAGGCTTTTTAAGCTGCAGCACCTGTACTTTTTTAAGATTGAGCTCAACTATGGTCTCTATGACAATAGGCACTGGATCATGATTCAGAAAATATTTTCTGGTATAACACTCATGACAACAGCACTGAAGTTATTAAATGTGTTATTAGTGTCTCTGAATGGAATCGTTCACTGGTTTTAAGGCACTGTGAGGCTGCATGTCCGAGAAGAAATTTCTTCTCGGACAAAGTGCAATAGCCAAAGAGCTCTCAGCTTTGCGTCTCACCTGGCTGCTTATCCCAGTGGCAATGTCTCCCACCTTTGTCCTGTGGAAATCTCTGATGTGCAGATTTTCTCCGCTTAGCAACTGAATCTGGATTTTTACTCCTGAAATGTGCAAGAGAAGTCAGTAATTTCTGCTGTAAGTACAATGACTTCACAGTGCAACACATAAAAATTGCCTGGTAAGATACAGGCATCAGAAGAACTGTTTTTTGTCATCAAGCATTTCATGTATGTATTCCTTGGCCAAGCATGGAGGTCTGCTGAAGACAACAATGACTCACAGAGCAGGGCTGGATTTAGAAAGAAAGCAGCTGAAGAGACATATTGATTAGTGAACCATGCCCTTAAAACTATTCTGTAGAAGTTTACGGTCATAAAGGATATATTTCTACACAAGGCAAGGCATAGAGCTGAATCGCTCTGGGTTCAGGAACTTCTTTGGCTCTTACTGCATTCTACAGGCTTGTATAATCTACAACTGGGGCAGACTTGGCATCTTGCCAACCCAAGTGCTTTTAGCAGGGTCTGTACTGACAAAGTAACTAAAGGGGAAGAAGAGCTCCAACACTCAATATCTAGAGGGGGTAGGATATGGAGAAAGCTGTACCCGATCGTTTATCCAGTCCTTCGAAAGACAGACTCACCATTGAAATAGCTGGGAGTGTCCGTGTGTCGACTGCGATTCAGCAGGTTGTTCCAACTGAAACTCTGTCCGTCTGTCTGGCTGTTCCAGGAATGAATCCCAGAGCTCATGGTGTCCCTCAAGCTATGAGAAGCCTTCAGGGAGTTCTGCAGAAGTAAGCACAAATCTGTCAAAGGCTCCTAAAGAAAATGAGCTTGCATGAGATAATAAATGGGAAACCGATATGCCAAGAAGAAAAGAGCAGAAATCCACGTGGATCTAGGCTGGGACTTGAGTTATTCAACATTTACCTGCCATCTATAAAAGGCGATGAATAGCAATATAACACTTTGTAGAAGCAGAAACTTATTCGCAATAGTCAAATCAAGAATTGAGTGGAAGGGGGGGAAAAAAAGGAAGTGGCAGAAGAATAAAGCATCAGAGAAAATTTTAACGTCAACAAGTGACATGTAACACAGGCAGGAGAAAACAGTTAACCATACATAAACAACCAGGGACTCTAAACTGCTGTACTACTTGGGAAAGCCTATACTATCCAAGAGCCACAGAAGCATTACAGAGCTGAGAAGAGGAACAGAAATAGGAAACAAAGATGATCACAATATAAAATGACTCCCATAGGTAGCAGATTACACAATTTAGCACTTTACATCTTCGAAAATAAGGACTGAAGGGTTTAAAATCAAATTACGTCCTTCCCTTGTTCAACAAGGTCTATTCACTATTTCTCATTGGTATTGTCTAGCTTATAAACACCAGCTTTAAGGCAAACAAAATCAATTAAACTTTGTATGTAAGAAACAAACTGTTAGGTCATAAGCATGAAAGGTTTAAAACAAGTTCACGGAGGACAGAACCATAGGCTGGTAGAGGATGTTCAAGAGGAGAATGTTCAAGAGGAATGTTTTGCCCTATTCTTATGCTCTTTCCCTAAGCATCCCTTTAGGGACCGTTGCCAGGAAGAGGTTCCTGGGTTACACATGCATTAGGTCCAACTCAGTACAGATCCTATGCTCACATTGTTCCTTCAGGTCCTTGCTTCTCCATGGACATGGTCAAGGCCGTGAGGTTTTCAGATCCACATGCTTGATGTTTACTGTGAGAACACAGCACAGGAAAGCGACTGGAGGAAGTGGATCCATGTTGGACGGCAAACTAAAGAACAACTACTGAAGTCCTAAACGTCCTGTTGTCCAGGAACAAAGATCTCTTTCCACAGTAGTCTTGAGCAAAAAGGGGCATCAAAAAGCAACAACAGACCCAAGATGTCTATTGGTCACAGCTGCCAATTTCCCAGAGACTGTTACCCTGCCACCCCTCCAAACCCACAATAACAAGTCTAGTGTCTGTTTATATTCACCTTCTCACTGGCATCTGATACAAAAGGGCTGTCGATACTGAGACACGAAAGCATTTGTTCTTGCTCCTCCAGCGAGTAAGGCTGTGACAGGCTGTTCAAGAATAGTTCTACAAGCAAAAAGGAGAGAGAAGACAGACATCTGCAGCAATTCCTTTCATGCCTTCCTGCTCTAGTGTCAGTTACTGCAATTAATACCCAAAGCTTTCTCAGCATTATCCACTCAACACTGACATTAGTGTCTGTAAAACACCTGACACAATTCCTCTGTTAAGTAGAGGCTATTGCTGCCATTGTGAAAATAGGGAAACTGAGCCAAAACCAACAAATGATTTGTGCAATAACACGTAACAACTCAGAGACGGGACAAGCACCCGGAAGTTCCCAGTTCTTGCCTATCACGCCATCTATCAGTATTCACTCTAGAACCATCTGCAAAAAGATAAAACTTAACTATTTAACTGCTGCAGTAACTTGCACTGAGAATATGCAGACCTGACAAGGCTGCTGAAAGTCCAAAGCTATTTCAGGGGAAAGTTGGACCCCAGCAACCCCTAAAATGCTATTCCTCAATTCTGTGGCAATGGTTACGCTTCAAGACAACTTTTGCCTAGGGTGAAGCTTTTCAATTCATTTATGAAGACAAGAAAATATGGGATAAAGAAATGGCAGTTTGAGATGTTCCGGGGTAGTGGAACTGGACTGGAACTTTATTAATTTTCACATTGAACTTTTGCAGCTGCTGGTAATCCAATTCCTTGGTTGGTGGACATAGGTTTTCCAATGCCCACAACAAAATAATTGCAGACTGCTCTTAACTTCACTGCTTTGTTTGATGTCTCCATCTGATAGGCTTATCTCTGTATTAAAAGAATTGGATTTTCAGTATTCCAAACTTCATATGAAGCTGGAATTGCAGACGATCTTTATAGGGTGCACATAAGCACGTATCTGAGTTGTTAGGCTCGGAGGCTGGCTGGTCCTCGAGAGGTTCCATGCCTCTTACATAGGATCACCCCACTGCTTGGAGACTAGAAGAAAATCCTGACCTCTACCTTTGTGGCATATTTAATTGCTTAAGAACTACGAGTTTTGATAGTTTCAAGGAAGGATGAGCAATTTGTGTAACAGGAGAGGAACTATGAGCAAAATGAGATCCAAGCACAAAACCCAGAAATAACTGTCAAGACGCCAAAAGAAAGCAGCTGTATTTTTATCACATTCGCAAGTAAAAAGCTAAATTCCCTGCATAGCACGTTGCTCACCTATTTCCAGCTGCTGAAGCTCTTGTTCTGAAATGGTTGTTGCTCTCTCCACATGGCTACAGCTCTTCAGGGGCAGAGGAGCCAAAGAAGAGAGAGGTGGAGGATCCCAGATCCCAGATAACTCCTTGCACAGGTTCCAAGGGGGTCCCTCAACCTCCTCAGTTCGCTCCAGAGACGGTGGTGGTAGGACTGGGCTTGCACAAGAAACTTTGACTGCCAGTTTTCCGTCAGAACCAGTCTCAGAAACTGGGCTCACTGTAGGGGGCAGGGAGGTCTGTTGACTGTTTTCTTTGTTCAAAGCTAGATGTCTAGGCTCTCTGTATTCCCCTTTCCATGGGCTTGTCACACCTCCCACTAGAACAGAAAGCAGATAAGCATTATTGCATTTAAAAAAAAAAAAAAGTCATGTTTGACAAGAAACGTGAGTTTCTGAACTGTATCTTGCTGTGAAATGCCAAGGTCTTCAAAAGAAAAAGATACATCATGTCTGCAAGCTCTTTCTACACCATAGAGGCTTTCAGCAGAATTAAGCTGAAACAAATTTTAGAGTGTCAGAGGGAAGACTCGACCACCAATATGAGTTACAGTCAAGAATGAAATAAACCTCTTTCTCAGTTTTGCTGAATACCAGACTTCAGCTCACTAGATGCAGTAGATACTTCACAGCTTAGACACATCGATAGTCTCCATAGGACTATTCAGACATAGGTGGTAACTGGCTGCTTTACCAGTGTAGGTAAGCAGCTTTAAACGTAGGACATTTTTACCTTCTTCAAGGGCAACAGTGGTCTTAGTTTTCAGTTCAGATGCAGATGCTCTCTGAACAGGCTCTTTCTCCAAACCCATTTTAATAATCTCAGCAGTGAGAGGGTTGCAGGAAGGTGGAATTTCCCTCAGAGGAGGTGGCTCTTTAGCTATCTGTGTAACAAACAGGAAGTGAAAGAGGTTAAACTAGAGAGGCTTCATTTGTTTTCAGAAAGGTTCTTCCCATCCTGAGAGTTTCCAACTGAGATTCTGGCATAAAATGAGACATCTGTTAGGTACAGAATCAAAGACCTGAGCCATAATTCTATTACAGCTAAATAGCTAAAAGGTCACACTTAAGTTGTAAGAAGGATGAGAAAAAGAAAGGAAGAAAGCAAGCCCTAATATGCATAACACACAGCAGTCTAAGGGGAATCAGAAATGATTAGCTTCCAAAGCAAGGTTTGCATCATCTTAGATGCCCAACGGGCTCTCAGAGAGCCTTCCTGAAGTGACTGCTGTCTGGCTAGGTATAATGAGATTTTACCAGCTTAAGTGCCTTTTACCAGAGATATTTTGGGTCACTTACCTTTAGACAGAGAGGATGATTGTAATACTGGGTCCAAGGGTGGCACCCGTTGAGCATGTGCAGCATCATACAGCAGCTGCTCCAGACATCCACTTTAGAGTCACAGCGCTTTCCCATGACCACCTCTGGAGCCATGTGAGTTTCTGTGCCAGGTACATAGTTCCCTAAGACCGCAATGACAAATTCAAATGAAAACTATTGCATGTAAAATAGAGAATTTTTCCAGTGCAACTGCTAGGAAGCCTAAGCGTCTTTTCAGGAAAAATGACACACAAGTCAACTTAACCCAAAAGCAGTATCACATGCTCCTGTCAGCTGTTCAAAGACTGCATTCAGTCTCACGCCTTATATTTGGACTAGGTATTAAACTCCTCTTCCCAATAAACTTGAAAGGCAAAATATGACCTTCCATTGGTGAGTTCAGCATTAAAAGAGGTGGATATGTTTTCTAACAGTTGCATTAAGAAGCATGGTAAAAGTCTCACTACACAGAAGTCAGCAAGGAATTTTGCTGGAGTGGAGGCCAGGATTCTTCCCCAGCTATTTACTGAAGTTACCTGACCAGCCGTACAGTTAGATTTCTAAAAAGTTCGGATGTGGTTTCTGGCAAGGTGACTTCTGGACTGCGAGATAAGGACCAACTTCCAACCTTAACTTAGTTTTAGCTGGCAGTGGGATACATCATAGTAGTATCAATAAATGCAAGAAATGCAACACTACGAGTAACATAAGTGTGGAAACACAATTGCTTGCAAATTAGCCATGCATAAATGTTAAAAAGAAAAAAAAAAAAAGAGGAAAGAGTCAGTATGGTAATTCTTTAGAATAACAGCAGATAAACCTTACCTGTGATCAAGCACTTTCCCAAGCTATCTGGATGAAGGTGAGCAGAGTGACCAAAGTCACAGAGAAGAGCCCTGCTTCCATCATCAGATAAGAGCACATTGTCCGCTGTCAAAGGGAGGTTTTAAATTAGTCAGTGTCCTTCATATTGTAGTCACTCATAGGGGGAAAAAAAAAGTCCAAAGCCCACAGAGCTACAGTCTTTGCTGAGCCCAAACTAAGGTCTATTAATCTTATTGAGCATCACTGGCTTCAGCAACTACACAATTGTAACTATCTCTACTTGTGAGCCACCAGTTATCTGTCCTGGAGATTCTTCTATCCCAGGGGCAGGGTATACTGGGCAAACAGCCTGTCAGATCCACTGGATGACAGAGAGAAAGAAGGGACAAATATTATATGCCCAGATGTTTAAAATGAAGTTAGGCTCCAATCTGAAATGCAGAGCAGAAAATCTAGTAAATAACCTTTTTGTCACTCCATAACTCAATCTCTGAGAAGTTTGCTCTTTTTTAAGAGAAGAAAGAACAATATATGTTAAGTAGCAGCCTACCTTTTACATCTCCATGAAGAATGTTTTGAGCATGAAGATGCTCCAAGCCCTCTAATGCCTGACCCAGATAACTAAGAGCTCTATCCTCTGGCAGGCAGCCGCTCTGTTTAATCAGCTGACCCAGCGAGCCACCTAGAAGAAAATCCACAGAGTTCATGTTAGAAGAGAATCCAGAGAGTTCATGTTAGCCTATCTGTTAAATACTTCTCAGCATCACCAACAGTCCTCATTTTTTCCAGAGCAGCAACGAGACCTGCCAGGTGTGGCAGTCCTCATCTTCCACACGTGGGTCTGTTCCTTCTGTTTATTCTTACTGCCCATGGAAACCAATCCTTTTTCATGCAGCCTTTTTGCTTAGCATCAATTTAACAATCTTGCTTTGTACCAAAAGCAACTACTTTGTCATCAGATCAACCACTTCTAGGCTCTACTGGTCATCAGCTAATTCTTCAAAGGCTGTGTTTTCCATGGTCCTGGCTGGGAAAAGAAGCCTCAGGCAATGGATACTTCTAGGTTTGCTTATACAGCATTCCCTGTTACAGTACAATGTGCTTTATAAGTACCATATAAACATGCCACTACACCATGATAGCTGATACTGATTTTTTGCTATGTGCTTTAGTGAGAATTTGCAGCTGGTGCCCAAGAGATATGCATCTTGAACTGGGGTGAGGGGAAAGGGGAGAAATTACTCCCCTCATAAAAAGATAATTTCTACCAGGGGCTATAATACATACCTAACTCCAACCCACTCAGGAACTAATGCTAGGAACAGCCTGGATACACCAAAGACTTAAAAGATTTAAAACTGGGGCAAGAGGAAGAGGAGATCAATGTCCACTGCATTTGACAATTACAATGGTGCTTCCATTGTGATTACTCCTTTCTCACCCTCCATCAGTTTCATGAAGATAGTCACCCAAGGCCCTTCCTTCACAGCTCCATACAAAGGGACAACTTTAGGACTTGTTATTGCAGCACATGTTGTTAACTCCTCTGCACGGAAGTGTTCAACTTGTACCTAGAGAAACAAAGAAGCAGCACTGAACAAATACTGACAAATTCTGACAGACTCATCCCTCCCCAGTGCCTGAGTCAGTGTCCTGCGCAGTCTAGCATCAGAGGCCCAAGAATAACCTTCATTACCACAGATAAATGGGTATAACAGTAAGTGGGAACACTCAGATTGAGCAAGGAAGAAGGGAGACACTAATCCTCAGTCCGAGTTAAGTGCAAATTGGTCAAAAAAGATGCTAGGTTCACATACATCTGGCTTATGGCTGAATATAGGTAATTTTCAGGGAGGTTTTTTGTTTTTATTTTATTTTTTTAAAGGTAATTTCTGTCTCAATTAAGAGGACATAACTGACAACTTAGGCATTCTGCTTTTATGAGATCTGGAAGGGAAAAGTCCAGGGATAGAGTAGTACTTGGAGAACAAACAACTCCTCTGAAACAGGAGGGAATATGAAATATGACCACAGGCAGTGATCTACACTATCACCTTTTTAGGTGGTTGTCAAGCTGTGCAGAAAAATAGTTTAAGAAAGACTCTAGTAACTAAGTTTGGCCAAACAAAATAAAATAAGAATTTGCTAAAGATCAGAAGGAAAACATGAGTCATTAAGATTCTGGTGGGAAAAGGATGTATCATATTTCTTCAGTGTCAGCAATCCAGCTAGAGCTAGTTTGCTTTAATCTCAAGAATTTGGAGGGCAGGTGCTTACAGCACCAAGCACAGTGAAAGAAGGTCAGGTAGTCCCCTTCTAATAAGGGCAGACAGCAGTAATTCCAGATAGTTACTGACGTAAAATGAAACATATCGTAGTTCAAGCGTTCAACTTGCGTGTTAGGATTCACTGGTTAGGAGTATGATCTGAGAAAATGTAGTGCTTATCTACAGCAGTATCCTTTGAAATCCTCTAGGAATTAGGAAAAAAGTTAACGGCGGCTTTGAAAGACTAACACTTCTCCTAACCTTGTGTCTACTTTCTCTCAGCACAACCCCACCTCTCCTTCCTGAAAATTTACCCCACTATTAACAGCTATTTCCCCCGAGACTGTGTATTGGTACAGTGGATAATAAACTGGAGTAGTTTCGTACTGTGAGAAAATAAGCTTGCCATGTTACCACGAAGCTCTACATCTGAAATGTGAGGATGCAGAATAAGAAATAACTTTCTACAAGTTTAAAATATTTTCTCTTCTATACAGCTCACAAATGAAATGGTTAAAAAAAAAAAAAACAAAAAAACCCAAGATGGCTTAGTCTTGCTACTTACATCTTTCCATTAGGCAATGCATCAAGTTGAGAGTGATGTAAACAAGAAAAAGTGAATGTTTTTATTTGAAAAAATACAACTTGCCAATTCTTTTTGCATATAACATTTCTGCACTCAAGACAAACACTTCCCACACACTCTTCTAAGTTTTCTATTAAAGAAATGTGAGAAACTTAGCAGTTTTACAGAGGTGATGAAACTATTCAAGTGTTAAGGTCAAACAGAATAGTTTACATTCTCATCATTTACTTGTATTATCACTCTAAGGCCTCCCATGGCTGCCTACAAATAAATATCTTCATTCAAGTTATAGTCTACATGCATCATATGACGACGTATCCTGGTGAACAATGGATTGTTATGCCAGCTTCTGGAGAAATACATACCCTTGCTGAATCTGTAACAGAATCACTTCATTATAATGTGCCAGTATTGTCTGCGACGCTCGCTGAGCAGAAGAAAACTCTGCTTTTTGAGTTTTTACTCACCACCTTATCTTTTCCCTACTTTTTCAATAAACACTTGCAACGTCACCCTTTATACTGGACATGCTTTAAGATGGGAAGAGTTAGATAAGCAGACAACTCCAAGAACCTTTGCCCCACCCCTAGTCACTAAGAATGCACTTAAAATCTTTTTGCAACCCTTGTAGCCTGTCTCAGTGCAGAAAAACAAAATGCCTCGTAGCATGCTTTGAAGGTCGAACGAACCTATTTCTGACTGCTAAGATGGACCCACTGTGCGCACACACAGGTTCTCTATCTGCCTCTTCTCTTCATGCCATCACCTTAAAATTTGCCCCAGACATATCCACAGCAGTATCATATTCCGGAATGAGAAGACTCTCTCTCTCTTTATGCCTTGTATCAGACAACTCCCACAATTTCTCATACACAGATTACCTTTTTGGCAGCACACTGAAATCCTGTCTGCTTGTCCTCTATTTTGTATACTTCTCCAAAAGAGCCAACGCCCAAAGAACTGTGACACTTGGTCCAGTGAACCTCTTCTCGGTACTCATAATCCACTGGCTTTAGTTTCTGGAGGTTAAAATCAGAAAATGAGATGAAATAGGCATGGAAACACATACACGTCAAGCTCCAGACAAAGAGGCTAAAATTTTCAGAAAAAGCACAATGGTACCACAGCCCCTCCCAGGGCAAAATTGCTTCTGTCACTGGCTTGAGGTGAAAGACAATGAGAGGATCTGCTAAATTTCTGCAGGCACTGGTTGATCTGAATGACTGTATCCCTTTGTCCTAAAGGAGCGCAACCTGTGTTTGGATAGCTTTGGAGCTTCAAACTACTCCCTTCACATGGAGGATATTATTACAAAGTGAAATCCTACAAATAAAACAAGATCCATCCAACTAAACACAGATCTCTGCGCGTGAGCTAGACCCTTTTTATAGTCAGCAGAGAGAGAAGAACCGTGCCTTGGGTCTCAGTGTAGACATATTCAGGCAAATAAGTCACATCCTGAACTCCACCGACAATACTGGTAGGGTTGTCTCTGATTGCAATGAAGAGATGAGAGCAGTTTAAGGAGGCTGGCAAAGAGCTGAAGTTAGGAGATATGAATCATGCTGGTAAGATTTACATGCACCTGCTGTGCCAAACTCCTGCCTTTGTCAAGGGATAACGAGTAAGTTGTTGGTTTACTGGCAGAGGTAGCAGATACGCTCTTTGCACCTTAACGATCTACGTGGCACAGGCACCTTTTTCTGTTTGTGTCACAATCCAGGTCATCTTATAGCCAATAAAATACTGCAGCCTGTTCACCTGAATGCACTGGACTCTTTCACAAACAGAGAGGTCGTTTTGGAAGACTGACTGGAAACAGAAACACTTCTCATCAATTTTTAAATAAGCCATGCATATTTTGTGAATGAGTAAACCAATTGGAGCCACCAATCTCTAAGACAGGGTTTCATACCCTTCTAAAAACAAAGTCACATCTCTAACTGTTGGGCTCTAGCCGTATCATTAAGAACCACTCAGAAAAGGCAGCCCTGCTACAGAAGCCAGTACGTGGATGCAGATTCTCTCTCCTGAAGAGAGAGAACCCAAGAGAAACTCTGCCTACCACAACACCAGGATATACGGTCAGAAGATCACCTCATTAAGTAGCACGCCTTCATTTTCATCTGCTTCTTGGAATTGTTCCTTCAGGTCCAGACCGCCTCCTCTCCACGTCTTGGCTAGGCTGGCTAAATTTTGTGGTTCACCGAGACTCACGCTCCCCTTCAAGGCATCTACCAAATATTCTTCCACAGAAATCTTGTCCGAACTGGTTTTCACGGACTGGTTGACGCACCTGGGGAAACTGCATTCTAAGTTTAGGCTAGATAAGCGATGCTCACTGTTTTGATAGTTGAAATCACCATGGAAGTACGTTCCCAGAGCATTAAGTTTCATGGCATGGAGAGGACTGTCCAGAGGTGGGAAATGAGGAGGTATTATGTTGTACGGAAAAGGATGAAGTGTTTCAGGCTGCGGAACACTGTCCCCCTGATAGTGACGTTTCCAAACATGATTAAGGCACTGAACAGGGCTAATAAGCTTGTGCAGCTCCGTTTTGTACTGGCTCCTTGGTGGATGGAGTTTGCCTGCGGACAGAACTTTCCCGGGTTTCTCAAACAGCAGCGGATCATACACCAAATCCTTGCCAAGTTCTGAAACCCAAAAATTGTTTCTGTAGAGAGTACTTTGGTGTGTTTCATCTTCCTAGAAAATAAAACAAAACAGCTGAGCAGGAACCTCAATACAGCCACCCAAAATTCAATTAAGAATTGTAGGAGTTCGCAGGGGACCCAACAATACAGAAGGATGATCTAAGGAGCCTCACCTGGACTGGAATTGGGGTACAGCTTTCTTGTTCTGGAGTTCTGGGACCTCGCCGGCCAGCAACCACTGTTTGTATTTTCAGCTTGGATCTTTTCTTATGACGTTTCTTTCTGTTTTTACCACGATGCCTCCCTCTCCAACAGGTAGGTGCCATCTTCCCCTCCGTTGCATGGGCCACATTGTTAGGGATTTGATCAAGACTGTCTGATCGGCTATTGAAAAATCAGAAGGGCATAAAATCTCTGAAATCTGATGAGGAAAGCACACCTTCAGTTAACAATTATGACCAACAGAACAGGAATAAGAATTAGCAATACTGCCTTCTGAGATTTTAAGAATAGAGAACTGTAAGATAACTTCTTGCCTTCTAATAGGCAGCAATTAGAACTTGGACATCAGAGCACAGTAGTACATCTAGCATTGTAAGAGAGAAATACAGGGGAGGAAAAAACAAACACACAAACAAACCCCAAAGTGTTAACATGCCCAGTATTTGCAAATTCTTCAAGGAACAGCAAGACAGGGGGCAGAATAGACAGTGAAAATCACTGAATGCTTTCAGGTTGCTTTGAGATAGTATGTGTCTGATTTTTAGTGAATACTGAGACTAAGTATAAATGCAATCTATTAAAAAATTTTGTCAAAAATAATAAAAGCACTCTTAATATAAACATATTCTCTATTTGAAAGGATAGGCTTTGCATCAAAGAAAAAGGGTGACTAAGGGCACTGAAATGAAACAGCTTCAAACAGCCAAAAACTTCTGGCATGTAGAGCTCAATTATTATAATGTTACAATACTTTTTCTAGGAAGGCATATACATACAAAACAGCACTGGCCAGAACAATATGTGGGGGCCTATGCAAATATCTCTGAAGAAGAATATTTGCTTGCAGTTACTTAATACCAATCATAACAGTTGTCAAGTTGTAAGAGGAAACAGGAAATTTGATCTTCAAATGAAGAAATCATAATTGTTTCGTTGAGCCATGCAACATAGTCATCTGCCTTTATCGAACAGTGATACAGTTCATAGCCAGCTCAGCTTCCTCCATCATTTTCTGCTGTCTCGGTGCACCATTAAACACGCTTATCAGACCCAATAAGCAGGGTTCTGGGTTCTCTGGGTATCACCATATTGCCTTGACCCTGAACACATATCTGATGTGCATTCCACATAAATCCCCTAAGAACTGGCCCACTCCATTTTTCTTCAGTTGGTTCACAGAACAGTGTTATAGAGTTAGTGGGCAAGGTCAAACACACACCCCACAAGGCCAGATTCAGCATCTGAAAGCTGACGCAGAACAGGCAGCACCTTATTCTGTAACCCAGTTACCCACTTCAGAGAACGCTGGAGGTTTATTGGGCACATCCTGAAGAGAAAGATGCCCATTGTTCAGATGGCTTCCGATAAGCAAGTCCCAGAGCTCCAATTTTTTAATGCAACTTCTGCTTCCCCTTTACCTCTTTCAGTTTCTCTTCACAACTCTTTCTATTTCTGTGTGTTTCTGATGCTGTTATTAAGCAAAGGTTCTTCTCTCCAACCCATCTTATTTATCCTCCAACTGCTGCTTAACAGTTCAGTTAAGGAACAAAAACTGCCTCTTGGATCTTCCTACTTCAGGCCCATGAACCTCACAGGAAAGGATCTCTTAGCCTCCATTTTCAAACAGATCCACCAACCCAAATATACAGGCAGGTTACAAGGGTCAATAAAATAGCAGGCATTGATAATGAGACAAATGCAAGGTGTCTTGAGTGGTGTGCACTTATATTTCCTCCTAATAAAATAAGGTTTTGAGGAAGATGCTTGGGGAAAGACACGCTCTTAGGAAAAGCTAATCCAAAGGGAAGTTCTGGAAAAAAAAGTTGCATGCACACAGAGTCAGTGTGATTTGAAACAAGTCAGTGCAGAAAACAGTGAAGGTGGGTTTTCATGTTAAGAGACTTCTCACCTGTAACGCTTACTATGAGCGATGAAGGATCTCTCTGATAAAGTAGGGCTGAACTCTTGACTGTTTTCACCTGTGTGAAGAAAAAACAGGATCATCACACATCTTCAACATTATGCAAAGCCTCTGCTGGTAACAACTGGACTAAGAAACACCTCTACTATCTTGCTAAACCAAGCAATAATCCAGACACACAAATTACCACACAGTCACGCTACAACACCAACGGTACGTTCTTCCTCCTCCAGCATTAGATAGCTTCCCAGCATTGTGATCTCCTGATGCCTCAAGCTCTTTCCCACCCAATAGTTTTGGTTGTTTTTTTTTTTTTAAACACCTTTTGGAAGTCAACCACAAATAGATGATGCAGTGGGACACATTTCTAGTCAACAAAGCTACGTGCAATGGCCATATGGTGTTTTGTTATTTATGCTTTATTCAGTAGATGCTGCCACATTATTAAGAGATTTCATGAGCTGCCTAAATAGACACTGGGATGTGTCACCAATTCCACCCTACTTTGGATTACAAATAGAATTCAGCTCAGCTCAGCTCTCCAGGAGCGCAAAGCGAGTGAAATCTCACACCACATTACACATTCCTTTTTCTCAATGAACAGCAAACCACCCTGCTACTTACATTCTGCTTGGGCAATAATAGAAATTGATGCAGAGCCTCCTTCTGTTTCTTCTTTTGCTGTTCCTTTGGTGATTACATCATTCAAGATTTTCCATGGACTGTGAAAGGCAACCTTCTTTGAATCTTCTACTTTGCAAACACTACTCTGCTTTTCACTCACTGTCTCATTCAGCCCCTTTGTAGCCGTGAGCTCCTTCTTGTGCTTGATAGTTGGGTCAGGGGCTCCTTGGCATGTAATTCCCATCACTGCCATTTCACAGGTTCAGAGAGTCACTGAGTAAGAACTGAAAAAAAAAAAACAACACTTGTTACAATATTTAACTTCACAGTCAGAAATGACTTGAAGTTCATGAGAAACAGGAGGCAGCTGAAGGCATCAGATACAAAATAATTTAAACCAAATCAAGGTCCTACCCAAACTCTGAGCAAGAAGCTGAAAATGAACCCAGGACTACCAGCTCACCATCCTTGACTTGTACCACAGAAGAGATGAACAATCAGTGTTATTCTCAGTACTAAAAAGATAAGATTACTAAGGTTTTAAAGCAAAATATGTTTCTCTTATAATCTTTTAGCTTAAATACAAACAATGGAACAATACAGAAGAGGGAACTCTCATATCATTAAATAGCAGGAACATTCACAAAAAAGAGGAGACGTGAGAGATCAGATCTGATGTCTGCACAATCTCTCTGCACCTAGGAGAAATTACATTGTGCCCTTACAGTACAAAGCTTTTAAATAGTCACAAAATCCTGCTAACTGTCCTCGTACTCAGTCACCCTCAAATCCCATTTCTCATTTTTCCTTCCAATGAAACAAGGCTAGGCAAGCAGCCTGCCCATACACATCTCCTGCCTTGCTCCCTTCCCTTCCCCTTAATTACCAATAACTTTCGAAAACCTCACTCAACCATAAACAAGCCCAGTAAAAGTAGTGCTCCTACAGTGTATCAGGTTAATGCAAGCTGGTGTTGGACAGAGGACGGTGATGGTGCTGGACAAAAAGGCAGGCAGAACTCAGCTCCTTTCCTCTCTGCTTGGCAGCTGCTGCCAAGCAATCAGCCCAGGCTCTAGCTGACCAGTTAGCATAAATGTAGCTCTAAACAAGTCCCAGCACATGCCAAATCTTGGCCACTTGGCAACATGGAGGAACGTGGAAGGGAGCCAAGGGTGGAAAGGGAGAAGCATAAGGAAGTCTGGAAGCAAGGCACTAAGGGCAGGGTAAAGGTATATCATGAGGTATCAGGGATGCGTAGAGTTGAGAGTTTCCTACAAACACACTGAACACAAAACCACAGGAAATCAGGCTTTGGTTTAGGTTCTGTTCCCCCTGCCATGGATTCTGAAAAAGTTCAAACATGGTTGTTTTCTTTTAAACCAGAATATGTTTTATCACCCCTTAACTGTAGGGTCATTTCCTCATTCCACAGTCCTTTCACAGTTTAAGTGCAAAATCTTAAAACAAACATTTCCATCATTAAACAAGGCATGAAAACCCAGAAACCTTAACAAACATGTACAGGTGTTAAGCACCACAGACCCAATAGGAGGAGCGACGTTTGAATGGAAGCCACTAAAAACAAGTTAACATAACTATTATAGGAGCATGTCTTTGAGGCTCACCAGTTTAAATCCGCAGCAGGGATTTTCTTTTTTTTTTTTTTTTTCTTTATTTGTTTTCCTGGGGCAGCAGGATATTTATTCTGAACAGGCTCCTGGCTACACAAAGTTCAATCAGGAAAGCTACAAAACAAGCATCAATGGGTGCTCAGTGCCTAAAGGGCCACCAAGGAAAGGGGAAGGAACCATTTGGGAGCCAAGTGCATGAACCTTGGTGTGATTTGCAAATGAGTCACCTAACAACCTGGTAGGTATACAAGAGAAGTCAACAATGAGCACATTCAGTGGCTAAACACAGAACAGCTGCTGTGAGAAAGAAGTGCCGATGACAGTATCCCACTCATTACAGCAGTCCCTCCCCCTCTTCTCTCCAGAAATTATGTCAAATCTCAGTGCTGTAAAATAATCCCTTGGAGCAGCAGAAAGATAGCCTGCCAGATGACTAACCCAAGCCACCAGTGACCAAACTGACAAGTTCAGAGCTATTTTTATACTCACTCTCTCTGATTTGCATTAACTCTTCTCCTCACCTTCAAGGTTTGCCAGGCAAAGCCATCCCCATCTCTGAAAATACGTAATTGTACAAATCACTCCTCAGTTTAGTTAAAAGGCAACAGAGGGAGGGGAGAAGCAAAATCACAAGTCCCTGTCTCCCTCTTAAATGGAAAAGAGTAACATGGAAACATTACTGAGATTAAAGTCAAAGTACGTACCTCATTTGCCAACTTAAAAAAAAAAAAAAGAGAGAGAGAGCGAGAGAGCTACTGTAAGCAACATCCTCTAGCTTAGCACACAGCAGTCAGAGTGCAGACAGCTTAATGGGTGACTCGGGTCTAACAAGGCTGCGTAGGCACAGAGACTACAAGCCCAGCCCAGTTTAATTGTTGCCACGTCATTTTCATGTTCATGGAAGAATCAAAAACCCAACTCCCTAATGGCATGTACAAGGTGAATTTGGGAGAAGTCATGATTTTAAAAAGTCAGAACTTTAAAATAATTATTGAGCCATTAACTTCTCTTGAAGCCAATATTCAAAACTGAACAGACCAGATTCATCTCTATGCCCTTTGGGGAAGGGGGCGATCTGCAGAGGTGCAAAGCATTCGTAAGTCCCATTAATTTGCATGTAGGCACTCAGCCCAGGCCCTGCATGTAGCTCTTTTTGATAGAAAGCTTTAGATAAAAGGAAGCCTTGGGAGCACTACATGGATATCTGAGGTTCCACGGCAAAATCAGTAAGAATAGAATTTACCCACCACAAGGCACGCTGGAGCAATGTTTCTGGTTGCCTATTTACTTGTCACCAGGATGAGCATGTTTCCAAGGACAGACATAAGTTATACATGTAACATTAAGAGCCACAAGTTATTGAACTAGAGAGTTGTTTCTTGTCCAAAGCTACTCCTCTGGTTTTTAAAGCTCCCTTTCTCTTGACCAAGTCATTTAGTTTCAACTGTAATTCTTGATTTCAATATTCCTGATTTTCTTCCTTCCTTGAAAATAACAAACCCATGCGTACACCCACTGAAGGAAGGGAAAGTCACGTAATGATGCAGTAGATAAAGGTGAATACTACATCCCTAACCCACAAAGGGCTTTTGCAAGCTACACCAGTGTTAAAGACTCCTTGCATCTTATCTTCACTACGATCATACACTCACATCTAGTTAAATGTTAGTTCTTACTGCTGCAAAAAAGAAAGTACGTTTTTACAGAACGAAAGACATCCACAGTATCACTTGCGTTGTGGAGATACTGGTTCGTGGCAGTGACAGCTCCTTCCTCAAATAACGTCTGTGCTCCTGTGAAAACCTGACATACAGGACAAGGCCATCCTAGACTTGTAGGGAGTCAAAACCAAGGAGAAACTCAAACTTTCCTGATATAAGAGATACTTGTGTGCTTTCTGCTCCTTGAAAACTCCCTCCTTCCCCAAATATTCTTTAAACAAGTCATGATTCACCCTCTTCAGCAATTCCATCTCAATCTTGGCTGCTTCCACTAGAAGCTATTTGTAGTAGGGACCTTAAAAGAACCGCTTCTTTTGTTATATGAAGTTACTATGTATACAGAGAGACTCATAGCTGGACAAAGTAAGGCAAATACCTCTCCAGCCTCCTCTGAGATCCTGCTCAGTCTACGTGGGTCAAATCTCCCTTGCCAACTGCTTTTTGGAGAATTTTAGTCAACATCTTGTGGAGCAGCCTGTAGTTTTGGTTAAAAAAAGAGACTTGGGTAAGGAGAGCTTTAAAATATATGTAAGACTTCATATATCGGCTTCAAAGCATGCAGATTTCTTCTCCTAGTTTGAGTGCTAATGTTCAGTAGCAGTTTCAGATTGACAGTTAGTTTGAAAAAAAAAAAAATCATGTTGTCTCAGTGAGGTTTCCCACTTCCTTATTGAGAAGGGTTTTATGAACAACACATTAACTTAGGTTAGCCTTCTCTTTTGCAGCCGCTATTGGTTTATGAGAACATACAAGTAGAATTTTAGCAATGTTACTTTTTTGCAGTGATCAGTAAAGCAACACCATAAGATCAGGAATTTATTCATCACTATAACTGGGAATGTCAGTTGAAAAAAAAAAGAATATACCCTAAGCTTTTAGGGGCCTTCAATTTCTAACAACTGTAGCTCTGTCAGTAGGTATTTGAGAAAGTGCCAAATATGCAGCCAAAAGTATCTGTCTTGAGTACTGGCTACAAAACTACAGTAAAGACATGACATCTCTCCAAAACCTTATCAACAACACACGCTTCACTTGAAAAAAAGATGACAGCTTGTTAAAAAACGAGTTACACTAAAGATCTGGTCTGGGCCTGAGGAACATAGTTGTTTGCAGAACTCTTTCAAGCTCTAGGCACTTCTTCCATTTGTTCCTAACTTCTCATCTTTGTCTTTGCTTTGATATGATAGATGATCTTCCCTGCCTGCCCACGTTTCAGATGGAACTGAAATTAAGAAGGTTCCGCTTTCAGCCGTGTCAGTTTAAGGCATATTATTGTAGCATGGATCTGGGTTGTTATTTAAACAAGCTCAGTACAGTCAGCAAGAGAGAAGTTTCAATTTGCCTCAGAAGGGATTAAAAAAAAAAGTTATAGTACACAACATATAGCCCTACCTTAAAACACTTTTAATGCCATTTTTAATGTTAGGAGAAAGCCAGATATCTAAGAGTTCCACAATAAAAACAAATAGAACGCCTGATTGATTATAATACTGGTGAGTCAGATCACCAGCTATCATTCAAGAATATGCATAACCTTCACCTCCTCTTGGTTTAACAGTGTTATCTATGTGTCTCTACGAGGGGCACCTATACAGTTTTGTCTGGTTCCTCTAGGTCTCTCGTGTACTGTCAAATACTGTCACATAAAGGTTTACCTGAAGATGATCAGTTGCTTCTACCTAAACCACCCCAGAACTCTGGGATCAGTCTGAAGGATTTCACTATCAGTATTATGTTCATGAGTAAGCTTTGTTATAAACGATAATAAATATGTAAATATATTCTTTAAAGTGGTTTGACAGGAAATATTTCAAAACCCAGTTTCAGCCATTTATGTTGCATACTATAAACATCAGGATAATAAGCTTCAACTATCTTTTTAGTTGCCAGACATTAATATATTGCAGTAGTTTGATTACAAACTCCGTAGGAAAGTATTTGATTGAGTTTAATCAATAGTAGAATTTTCAAAAGTGTCTAAACACATCTATCTTAATTTCCTCAAGATTAACTTGGGTACAACTCACCCCTTAACAACTCTTTTCATGTTGTTGAATGAGGATATGAATAACACCATTTACCCAAAGTTTATAAACATCACTGCATCCCAATTCATTCAAACCAGTTAATTTTTCCAAACTGCTCTGCGAACAAGTATTACAGAAAGTATTAGTATGAACAAACTTAAGTCTGACAAAGTTTTGTTTTCAAATCTGACTTAGCTGTTTACATATAAGCTTTCAGAACACAGCTTAAAAACATCCTGATTTTTAAGACCCATTTGTGGAGTGAAGCTATTTCCTCAATTAGAGCAAGATGGTATATAAGCACTTAAATGGACAACTTCTGACATTAACCACAAACATGCATTAAAATTAATTCTGCCCAGGTAAACAGGACCAAGCTTTCACCAGTTATTACTGAACATTGCTGTGTGGCTTGAGATTTTCAACTCACATTTACAAAAAAGCCATGTAAGGCTACAAGAAAGCAGTGATGTTGAAACGCTAGGCAAAAAGGGAATTTCTGTTACTTTTAGTATGAATAGGAGCTTTTCTACATAAGCTTAATTCATCCTCTATCTTGTGAGCTCAATTATTACAATTTTATACTAGAAACGTGAAGAAAACTGACAAGTTTCTTTGTCCATTCTGAGCAATACTCCATGAGAGAAACTCCCATTTTAATTGCAGCATCTAAGACCCGTCTTTTAGACGAGCTGCGTTCTGTATTTTTCAGGGCCTAGCAAGTTAATGCTACTAAAATGTGGTTAGCAAAGCTCAATTTCCTATAGATTTAAGTCTCCCATGCCTAGGCCTCTTACCCCTCCTTTTGGTCCCCCAGTGCATCCTCTTGATCTCTCTTCCACAGCATCTCCAGACCCTTCCCTAATCCAGGTCTCTTCCACTCAGAGCCAGCTGCTCTTCTTGGAAGTTGGAAAATTTTCTGTTGTCCAGACCTTTCTCCTTTTGTCTCCGCCAGCAAATCTGACTGACATTTGCCAATGAGCTCAAAAGTTGCAGGAGAAAGGCTAAAGAGACAACAGTCACGTTTGCCTCCTCTCCTTCAGAGCAATAATTAGTGACCATATCACTCTTACAAAAGCTCTGCTCTAACTTCTCATATTTAACACTGCTACTCTTTATCCCAATTCTTCTTTCAAAGCTCGTTAACGCCAGTGATGTTGGATCAGGTCCCACAAACCCTTTTTTATTTTTGTTTGTTACATGCTCACTTGTTATAGTCCTTCTTCACAGCATACTATTCAAAGACTCAGTCTCTCATAACAGTTAAAATTTAATAGTTAATAGCAAATGACTCATTCCAATGGAATCTAGTGGCTGTGCCAATAATAGATTTTAACTTAGTTAAAACGCAATAAAGCACCCCCGACAGACACATATTTGAAAGCCTGATTCAATTACTCTCATCACTATTGTTATAGCTAAGAAGGTGCGACTTATTACTCATAAAAGAGTTCAGAAAGACAGTTTAAAAAGAAGTTTAAAAGTTGTTTATGGATGCTAGTTTCAGATTGCCGCTTCTTACATGTGCAAAGCCCTGAACACATGTTTCTAATGTAACTGATTAAGTAGACAGGAAGCATTTGAGATCAACCACAGCAGTGACTTATTAATCAGCAGAGAAGTATTTTAACCTTTTGCCAGAAAAAAAAGTTGTGTCAAAGAGAAGTCCTATGGCTAGATATGAGAGGTGAGTAAACAGACAGTTTAACTGAACTTCAGATCTTATTCAGTTGTATATTTTGATTAACTGATCTCAAGCCTGCCTCACCCTCCCCTCTCCATGGTCAGGAATAGCTTGGTAAAACTGCACCTAGCAACATCCAATCAAAACAGCAAAGGTGGCAACTTAATTTCTTATCTAGTCGAGCGCTCCAAGACAGACACAGCAGGCAGGAAATCAGTTAACTCCAGAGCCAAAAAGGAAAGTTTGCTTTCGAGCAGAAAAATAACATCGCAGCTCAGAAAAAGAAGAGAAAGCAAGCGAGCGGCCCGGTGTTCTCTGGAGACGCCAGCAGCGCAGGCGGAGAAGAAAGCAGCCGCTCAGCGAATCCAAGCTACCTTGGGGTGGGGCAGCCAGGAATTTCGGGGACGGCTCCGCAGGGCTCCGGCGGCCTCAACGGCCGCTCCAGGAAGCGGGCGCCGCCCGGCCCGGCCGCCGCTCGCCGCCTCCGGGCTGCCCGGCGCGGCGCGGCTCGGCCCCGCCCGCGGCTCCTCGCGCACCAGGAACGGCCACAGACGGGCGCCCGCGGGCCTCAGGAGCGGCGCGCCGCGGCGAGGCCGCCGCCTGACAGCCGGGCTCGCCGGTGAACGGCCCGAGCACCGCCCCGGCCCCGGCCCCGCCGCCGCCCGGCGGAGGCGCGGCGCGGCGCGGCGCGGCTCCCCTCCCCCCGAGGCGGGCGGGCCCGGCGCGCAGCCGCACCTACCGCTCCGGTGCGCGCGGGAGGCTCGGCGCGGCGCGGCGCGGCGCGGCGCTGCCACTCAGGCTCCCTCAGCGGCGCCCCGCACACTGACAGGCGCTGGCCGCCGGCGGCCCCGCCCCCAGCGCCGCTCAGCCAATAGGCGCCGCTCGGACCGCGTGGCCTCGCCCCGCCGCCCGCGCGCCGCGCCACGCCGCGCCCCGCCGCCCGCGCGCGTCCAACCGGCGCCGGCCGCCGCCGGGTGCCGCCCCGCCCCAGTGGGGCAGGGGGCTGGCGGCGAGCGGCCGGGGGCGGCTCCAGTTTCCCAGAAGTGGGCAGGGCTTCCTGCAAAGTGCTCCCCGCCCCGTCGCTTCCTCGGGGTGCAGTGCCGTGCCGTCGCGGCGCCTGCGGAAGGTGCCCAGTGCGCAGGCGCGGGCCGGGGGCCGGGGGTGGGGGGAGAGCGGGGGGAGTGCGCACGCGCCGAGTGACCGTTAAACGGCGGCGGCCGCGCGCCCCTCCCCGGTCCTGGGTCTTCTCAGGTAGCGCGAGCCCTGGCGGCCTCCCTGTTCCGCCGCGGGCCCGGCTCCGTGCTGCTGGGGGCGGCGGCTGGCTCGCTGGGGGAGCGCTTTCTCCTCGTGGTTGTGCCTCCCGTTAACTGCTCGGTTTCCCGCCCGGGGCCGCTCTGCCCGCCCACGCCGAGCCGGGCAGCGCCCTGGCCGCCTCCCGAGCGCCTCGCCTCTGCTCGCCGCTCCCCGCCGCCTCGGGAGAGGGGGTTGCAAACCACCCAAAACGGCGCGGGGTGGCGGTGCTCCATCCAGGCCCCTGGGTTTGTAGTGTGGCTGGTGCCATGCTTGTCCGCAGCAGCTTCTCCGTTGTTGCCACATCTGAGTAAGGATGCTGGCATAAAACTGAAGGGCTGTAACTTTTTTTTTCCCCTCAAAAACTTAGAGGAATTTGTCTATACAGGTATTAGAGAAAAGTATAACTTTGGGAAAATCAGAGTTGCTATGGTAGCAGGGAGTCAATAAGCTGAGTTTTTTGAGGTTTAGTAGATTTAAACTGTCCAGTTACTTGTGGCTTAAGAAACTGTGACCTTCTCAACACTTACTTATATGTAACCTATTAACTTTTCTTCATTCTCTATGCCGAGACTTTATGGGATGTCTTTTTTTTTTTTTTTTTCCTCTCCTTATAGTTAAACACCCAAGAGAAAGGAAGAAGGGATATGACAGCTGTGTCAAGGCCATGGAAGAGAAGAGGATGGTTAGCCTTCATCCTCAGTCACAATGGAGGTGATTGGAGGAATTGTAGTGCTGTTGTGGAGATTTTTTTTTGAATAGTGTGAGTTAGTGATAACCTTGAGAGTTTTTCCTGAGTCAGTCTCTGTTTCTTCCTATTAAGTGAAAGTTTACTTTCCAGACTCCTATTTTAGCATTATTCTTTGTTGTGACATAAGAGTTAAGAGTCTTTTGGGGTAATTTCCATTCCTTGCATCAGGGAATGAGGCGAATGGAAAATAAGATAATTTCAGAGCTCTCAAGAAAGGAGGAAATTGGACTTTGGTATGCTTGTTTAGTGCCCCTAGGTTTGGGCTCTTTTTGTGACATTTAATATGCTGTGCACATTGCAGAAAGATGACTCACAGTTGTGGCAGACAGGCTTTGTATGATAACCACGGTGATGATGCTCTGAGTGATTTTGAAACTTGCAGTAGCAGGATTCCAATTCCCTCACCTTAAGTATATGCTGGCTTAATACAGATACTTCTTTTGCTCAGACTCTATTTCTACATAGTTTGGGAAGACCCTTTCAATATTTAGGGTTCTCTAGAAAGATATTAGAACTATGCAGTGTTGAAAATAATTCAATGTCACCCACTTACAGTGCAAAGCCAGAAGTATAATGAGTCTGTTGCAGTAGGTCAGCATCACACATGTTATGTTATAGTCAAGATGTTATTTCATAGATTACTCAAATTATTTGTTATTTCCATTTTAATCATTTTCAAAAGTATTGATCAGGTGGATTTTCTCAAGGAGGTAGCCAATAGTTGCAGATGTTTTTTGGTCCGTCATCCTGGAGGAACTGAACTGTGGTCTGCTCTCAGTGGAAAGTAGGAGGAGATTGAGCTAAGGTATGGGGTAGTGTTTTTATGTGTTCGTACGCTTAGGCAACGCATGCTACGGTCACAAGAATTTGAGCTGCACAATCTCTAAGGTTCCCTGAGTGTGTATTTAAAAAAAAAAAAAAAAACAAACCAAAACAAAATCTTTGTTCTCACTACGGAAGCAGTAGGAAAACCTCAGGTGAGGGAAGAGTAGGACTAATAACCAGTCACATCTTTTTCCAACTTTTCTTGATATCTCTTAAAGCATGTGGGATGTCTACTAGTCTAGATAAAAGAACATTTGAAAACCGTCGCCTTGTTTAAAAAAAAAAAGTTTTAAAGTTGAAATATTTTTGAGAGAAGTTTTGTTTTTAAACTTCTGAGGCTCCTTGGTCAGATTGTTTTTTGCCAGAGTTGCATATAGAGGTACTTATGACCCTAGCTAATACATTTGACACTTCTAGTGCCACTTCTAGTGGAAAGAACATCAAACAGGGCTTTTGACAAAACATAATGGATCTTAATACTCATTTTGAGATTTCTGAACAAGCCACGCTTTCCATGCAAGTTATATTCTATAATTCTTATCTGAAGGCAGAAAGGAAGCACACAGGATTGAGGAGTTTGAGAAACACATGTGGAACTTGTTACAAGCCCAACTTCAATACTGAAATCCGGAATATTCTGTTTTGCTTTTGTGGTTAAGTTATGTGAAATGAATCAATGGTCTCAATCAACTTACTGGTAGAGAAGTTTGTCACTCTTGGCGCTGTAAAAACTCTTGAAAGCACAAACAAAGTGTAAATAATGTAATAATGTCTGCTCCACTAAGCAAGTGGCATTTATTACATATGGTAACAGCTCAAAGATGTAAAGAGTCCTGTTAGTCTAATTGGAAATAACACCTACATGTACTGATCTGCCAGAGCACTTCTGACACCTCTCCAGCAGGAAAGTGTATTTGGAGTAGGATGAAAATGCAACATATCCACCCCACTGAGGCAGAAACAACCGAGCTGGTGAAGGCAAGTCTGGGAGACAGGTGCTGGCTGTGACCTCTGCTCTGTCCTTACTTTGTAATTAGATGGACAAGTACAACCAAGCTCAGGTTTCTGTTGTAGCTATAAAACCCGCCAGAAGTTATCAGGGTGAGTACAAATGGAGCGAATGCAAACACATCTGTGTTCCTATTTGTGTAAACATCACAGGGTGTATCGGTAACTAGATTTAGAGGGTTAATACTAATAGCTGTGTTAATAATTGGTACAAAATAGGCATAGCCCGCCCTTTGGACGACCCATTAATGTCAAGAACTTACTTCTCAGAACATGTGCAGTGATTATAGTTAAAGCTCCAAGAGCATAGTTTCACAAAAGGCCTTTTTGTTTCTTCCTGGCCTGGTTATGGTGATCTACTGAGACCACTGATCAAAAAAGCTTTTATTTTAGAATTTTTGATCTTGCATTCCAAGTTTTGGGCTTATTACATATTATGAGTCAGGAGCAACATGTTCCAAATAGTGAGTTGTATAAGGATTTGAACCAGGGCAAGCCTTTGACAATGTAAAGTTCAGTCAAGATCTAGAGATGGGACTTAGACAGCTCATACAATCTTGTCTCCTTTCTCTAATGTTATTCCTCCAGCCCAGCTTCTGCCTCTGTGGCAGATGACCACCCCCTTTAAAAAATATATATGTATATGAGAGAGAGAGAGATAGGGGAGTAAAGTGGTCAGAATTCCATCAGCTGTTCACACCACTACCCCCAGCTTTATGCTGCTATAGTCTATGCTCTCCCATCCTAATCCCTTCTCTAGAAGTTTAGGTCTAGCCCTTGCTTTGGGCACTGCTGAGTTCACAGCGCAGGAGGTACGAGAGTCACTGCCTTGCATGTCAGGTTACAGTTAGCTTTCCCAGGGTAGCTGTTCTTAGTTCAGGGTTCTTTGTTGAAAGAAGGGTTACCTACTTTGATCTGTGTTGAATTTGAGTGCTTGGACATGGGTAGTTACATGGGACCAGCTGTGCAGAGTAACCTGGGGGGCTGGGGGGTGTGTGATGAGCCAGATTGCCAGAAGAATGGTGTCCCCCAGGAGTTGAATGTTTATGCCTAAGCCTGCCCTTTTTGGAACTGTGGTGTACCTATAATGCATGGGAAGGGCTCCTTCACCAGGTAGTGTGGGTTAGATATGACAAAGCCATACTGTGTTCTGTGCTCCTGTGGGTCACAAGATTGATAGGTCAGCTGCAGGATTCAAGTGAACAGCCTTTTGATATGGGTGGAAGAAACTCAAGCTTTTAAACACGGGGTACGTGGATTCAGACCCTGCCAGTTTTGTTTGTATCATTCAGAGCCAACTGAAGAGTCAGAATCTCTAAAATAGGGTTCTCAGCTGTTTCATTCTTCAGAACTCAAACCTGAAGCAACTGGCTGTGAAAACTTCACCATTGAAAAGTTTCACTTCCCAGATAGTGCTGTGCTATAAATATCCTGTGCAGTGGGATATGACATTTACTCCCACACATGAGACAGAGCATGCTTTGTGACTTGCATACTTTGCACCTTAACCCTTAAGCTATCTTTGAGTAAACATGGCAAGGAACCCACCTCTTCTGCTGGATAGACTCATGTTGCAGCCTGCAAGTTGGTGGGGGTTGCTGTAGTGTAAATGAGAGTAGAAATGCATCCAGAATGATTGTACTTATATGTAGAACTCGCCCATGGCTTCTTCCAGCTCTTTCAGTATCACGTAGCTGAAGACTTTGCCTTAGGAATAACAATGCTTTATATGTCTACAGTGCTCTATTATCAAAGAATCTCAAAGCACTTTCCTGCCCAAACTAAAAGAAGCATTTAAGGTAGTTTGCTTTAGTTTCCAATTCTACTACTGACTTATGATCCTGGAAAAATTCCATAGCTTCTCAGTTTCGGTCCCATATGGAGATGATACACACTATCAAGAATGAGAGAAAAGCAGTATGTGTACACACAAGGAACTCTCTTACACTGTAGGCTCTATCTTTGCAGAGTACCTCACAGACTGAAGTGCCTAGGTGCTGATGCAATAAATTTTATAAACATTTTACATATATTGAGGTGTGTGTGTGTGTGTATATATATATATATATATAAAAAAATAAATCAGTGGGAGTAGATCTGTGATACCTCTCTTTTATTGAAATGAAGGCACTTAGATTGCCAGATTAAAAAAAAAGAAAAAAAAAGTAATGGTCTGTTTTATCTTTCCTTCTTGCATAACGTACTCCAAGCAAGCCATGTATCAAACCCTGACTTGAGCTAGAGCAATATTAGCCATGCACTCTGTCACAGCAGAGTCATACCTCTTATGAATGTGACACCCAAGATTTTTCAAAGCTCTTGGTTATATAATGTTGGCACAAGACTGTTTTTCTGGTCTCACAAGAACATGGAGAAAAGTCCATAAAAACTAAAGTTGGAAATATGCTGTTTTCATTATCTCACTGGGGTGGGAGATATGTAAAGAACCAAAATTAGACCTTTGTAGAATGGGTCTGATTCTGATCTCAATTACACAACACTGATGTTGTTCCTTTCACCTGAATGGCATATTAATGGCTTGCGTTCGCAAAAAATAAGAAACAGCCTCAATGGCTTTCAAAAGTTTTTCATCAACTCTTTTGAATACTAAGCAGTTCCAATTAATCGGAGTTTGGCCCCTGCAGGGAATATGCTTCTATACAGCTTCCTCTTATCTTTGCCAAAATATGATCAAATTGCTTGTCTTTCTGAACAAGTTCTGCTTTTGGCTCGGGTCTATCATCAGGAAACACATGTCAGCATTTTAACAGCTGTGTGTCCTGTTCAAAATGAGCTCTCAATTTGAGTGGAGTACAACAAGGAGTAGAGCCAGGGCCAGTTATCGTTTGTTCATTTATGGTTAGGAGTATCGAGTGAACATTGATACATATTTTTTTCTCCCTCTCTGCTGCAGAGGTCATCTGAGGATTTCAGTGCTTCACAGACCAATTTTAGTGAAGCTGAATCTTCATCACGTTCTTCTGCAGGGACATTAGCTCTAGCGTATAAAAAGAGGAAACGAGCATTGAAAAGAAAGTCAAAATTATTAAAAGCAACCTCTGATTTTGGATCTTCAGTTTTTTTAGCTGCTCAGTTCGAGGAAATTTGAGCATTCTTTTTCTTACAGATTGTAGGACTTCTCTTGAGTTAATGAGTGTTTAACTGTTTTTTTTAATTGGGCTTAACAGTTTCCTTAGCTCAGCTCCCTAAAAATGACTTCTCTGAGGGTCAAAGATTGCATCAGAAGTAGAGATAACCTTCACCAAAGCCTTACAGCATGCCAGATATTAAGGATATGTTCAAAAATGAGCACAAAAGTGTTTGTGAGAATATCAGAATATTCATGTGGGCTTTTTTTAAGCCTCAGCTCTGAGAATTAAGTAAATGAAAAATTCAGCTGTTGCTTTTTTAAAAGAAATTCTTTAAATATAATTTTAATCCACAAAATGATGGGAAGACTGCATCTACTGTATTTTAGACTTCACACTTTTGAGAGATCTAGGTCATAAATTTTGAGAAGTTGAGAAACTGGCAGTACTACTGCTTGCCTTTACCAGTAACTCTTAAACCCCAAATGAGAAAGAGTTTCCTCAGAGCTGGCTGTAAATCAGCTCTTAATAGCCGTTAGTCAAAAATACAGTCTAGATGAAACTTTTATTCATTTGGAATTTAGGACTGCACATCCAGTGCTTTTTCAGGGGAAAAAAAATATGCTGGCTTTTTAGACCAGCGTCTAGACAGACTTTGTCTTCATTGATGTGAAGAGATCGTTGACTGAGAAGTTAATGGACGTGTTGCCTGTCCTTAGCAGCAAACACAGAGACCAGATTTGAAGCATTTTGGTGGGAGGAGGAGCTGAAACTGATATTCCCTATGCTGTTTTGGCTTTGTATATTAAGAGGACTTCACCAAAGGGAAATCATGCTTGACCAATCTGATAGCCTTCTATGACGGAATGACTGGCTGGGTAGATGAGGGGAGAGCAGTGGATGTTGTCTACCTGGACTTCAGCAAGGCTTTTGACACTGTCTCCCATCACATCCTCCTAGGTAAGCTCAGGAAGTGTGGGCTAGATGAGTGGCCAGTGAGGTGGCTTGAGAACCGGCTGGATGGCAGGGCTCAGAGGGTTGTGGTCAGTGGCACAGAGTCTAGTTGGAGGCCTGTAGCTAGCAGTGTCCCCCAGGGGTCAGTCCTGGGTCCAGTCTTGTTCAATATATTCATCAATGACCTGGAGGAAGGGACAGAGTGCACCCTCAGCAAGTTTGCTGATGATACTAAACTGGGAGGAGAGGCTAACACACCAGAAGGCTGTGCTGCCCTTCAGAGGGACCTGGACAGGCTGGAGAGGTGGGCGGAGAGGAACCTCCTGAAGTTCAACAAAGGCAAGTGCAAGGTCCTGCACCTAGGCAGGAATAATCCCATGCACCAGTACAGGGGGTTGACCTGCTGGAAAGTAGCTCTGCCCAGAAGGACGTGGGAGTGCTGGTGGACAACAAGTTAAACATGAGCCAGCAGTGTGCCCTTGTGGCCAAGAAGGCCAAGAGTATCCAGGGGTGCATTAGGCAGAGTGTTGCCAGCAGGTCAAGGGAGGTGATCCTGCCCCTCTCCTCAGCCCTGGGGAGGCCTCACCTGGAGTCCTGTGTCCAATTCTGGGCTCCCCAGTACAAGAGAGACATGGCACTCCTGGAGAGAGTCCAGCGGAGGGCTACCAAGATGATTAGAGGGCTGGAGCACCTCTCCTATGAAGAAAGACTGCAAGAGCTGGGCCTGTTGAGCCTGGAGAAGAGAAGATTGAGAGGGGATCTCATCAACGTGTACAAGTATCTGAAGGTGGAGTGTCAAGAGGATGAGGCCAGCCTGTTCTCCGTGGTGTCCAGCAACAGGACAAGAGGCAACGGGCAGAAACTGAACCACAGGAAGTTCCATCTGAACATGAGAAAAAACTTCTTCACTGTGAGGGTGACTGAGCACTGGAGCAGGTTGCCCAGAGAGGTGCTGGAGTCTCCTTCGCTGGAGATATTCAAAACCCGCCTGGATGTGATCCTGGGCAATATGCTCTAGGTGACCCTGCTTGAGCAGGGGGGTTGGACTAGATGATCTCCAGAGGTCCCTTCCAACCTAAACGATTCTGTGATTCTGTGACTTTGTTCTTAGCCAGTCTTGTTACATCGCACTGTAATTTCATTATATTACACAATACAGATAAAACTTCAGTCATCAGTAGATACCTAGAAATTAATGTTACACAATTCCCAAGCTAGGAAGTGGCATTCATGCAGAGTCCAAAAGCCACGTTAACGCTGCTGGGTTTCCAAACTATGGTGTGCACGCCATTTCAAAATTTGCAGCTTGTTGCATTACTTCTGGCAAAAAGGGTCTGGAAACCTGACTTTACATTTCGGCCAAAGGACCTGGTGGCTCACCTTTAACTACAGCATTGCAAAACTTCCTAGCAGTGCTCTTTCTCACATTTGAAAGCACAGTTTTTATTGCTTTTCAGCTACTGGCTTGCTCTTCCCACAGGCCCCAGCAGAGCACATGTGCACATGGGACAGCTGGGGAACTGGAGCATTCATTTACCTGGGCTAATCTAGTTAGCAGTGTTTGAAAGTTCATAGGATGAGAACAAAAAATGATTGGCTTACACATGTCTCAAAATGATTCACATGCATATTGCTCCTTCCCAAGTTGCAGCAGTCTATAAATGACCTTTTTCATGTCTGCTGTCCTCTCTCTTTTCTCAATACATAGAGAGGGTAGGAAGGTGCATGAAGTCACACCTATACTCCTGTAGCTCAGACAAGAAAGTTTTTGTCAGCAAATCAGGACTCACCTCTACTAGGCAATGAGGTCAAAAGAGCCTGAGTAAATTATGCCCTTTAATAGGGGTCAGGGTGTGTAGGGCTGGCACGTTACATGGAGTAAAGCCTCAGTTCAGGGACAGAGGGAGATAAAGGTGGGCAGCATGGTCAGGTGAGACACACATCAGACTTGGGCTCTGTCTAGCAGTCAGGGTAGCTTCATGCTACTGTGTTCAGGTGCTACGATCATCCAGCTCAGGACAGTGGCTAGAGGGCACCAATAAGTTTCCTTCTCCGACAGGTTGAATGCATCCCTGCATCCCCAAGCCTCGTCTTCATGCAGAGTAAGGGCTTGCTCCAGGTCCAGAGACTTGGGAGCACTTCTGCCCCCAACATTACAGAGGGAGCTTTAACGAGCAAGGGTTTTGGAAAAAGCTTTCTAGTGGAGAAATAAAATGGGTCTGAACCCAAACTCCTGCTTCAGGCATTTGAGCTCTGAAATTGCTTATGAATGCTGTAATACGAAATCTTGCTGAAAAGTATCCTGCCTCTACCCAAGATCGGTGTCAGCGAGGCGTTAAGGATTCCCACTACCACTGCACAGTGTTTTATCATGTTACAAAGACCTGCTCCAACTTTCTGCAAGGCTGAAATGTTCAGAATCATCTCGCACCGATTAGCAAGTAACGTGAATAAAAGGGACATGCTTCCTGTGACAAGAACAGATCTAGTTATGTGGTACAAGAGCAGAGAGGAAATCCTGCAAGCGTGTTGGTGGGACAGCAAGCCATTGAGGAGGCTCAGCTGTCAGCTGCTGCTGTTCTGTGGCCTCCCTTGTGGAATGTCCTGTTTTATCCCAGCCCCTGTCCTCCACTTGAACCTTCAGAAATCCTGAACAGGCGATAAGCTCTCTCCTCTCCCAGGCATTCAGATGGTCTGAATTAAAAACTAGCAGCTGCTCCCTCCTGTGTTGCAACTTCCACTGGCTTTTTGCAAAGGGGCAAGCGAGTGTGGCCATCGTCATGCCCTGTGAGAATGTCAGCATAGCTCCACGTTAACACCTCCTCCCAGCCCGAAGAGGTGCTCCAGCAGCTGCAGGGAGCTGCCACACTATGGCTCTGTTTGGCAGATTTGTTTACTTGGCTGCTACATCTTCGTCCCCCACCTTGTGCTCATGTACTACTTCAGACTGTGATCCTACCCAAACACCTCTGCCACCCACCACCATGGGAACTCCACTAGTCTCCTTTCTGCACTGCTGTGGCACAAATTAGAATTATATGTACTCACTTTACTATTGTGAATTGCTCATTTCCTCATATTGGAGAAGATGTGTTTCTGTGGTGGGGAGGGCTACCAAGAAACAGAAAACAGTCAGAAAAACAAAGGCTGTCAGCCACAGTCTGTTTAGAGACACTTGATCTCTGTTGCTGTATTCAATTTTTACCTGGGATATTCTCTCTCTCTCCTGGTTGTCTCCATCCTCCCACCTAGCTCCTTGCAGTTCAGTGTTACCTCTGCTGGCCTCCATGTTCTTCCCTACAACTCTGTTGATCTGCTTTCAAAGTCTTACTTCCAGCCGTTCATTCAGCCCTTTAGTTCCCATGAAAACCTTGACCATTAAATAAAATAACCCTCACAAATCTGAGAACTTTAGTCTCTTCTTTGTGATTCCTTTCATGTTTAACTTTCCAGGACAAGGAAAATCTTGGTAGAAGGTGCCCAGCACAACATGGCCCGTGTCACTACTGTCATTTGTGAAGCACAGCTGGAGAGAAGTAGGCCAAGGTTTCCTTCTGTATGGCTTATCCCTGGGGACAAGCAGGCACAACTGCAGTGTGAATAACTGGGACCCAGAGCTGGGCATGAAACAATGTGCAGGCATGTCCAAAGTCGTCTCTTGTACAAGACCATGCAAGAAAGAAACATTCCTTCTCTTGAAGCAAAATACTTAAAAAGGAGAAAGATTTCCTTTGCCGAGGTTGACAGCTAGATTGGGGGGGGTAGGGGGAGTATCACAAACTAAATATTTATATACAGATCAATCAGGGTTTATTGCAGGCAGGCAGACTGCAGCTAATATTAGGACCTGGCAAAACATGCAAAAAAACAATGCTCAGAGAATCTCTCCTTTCCTAATACAGAGCCCTTTACAAAATGAGAACATATAGGCACCATTTAGCTGTGGAGATAAATTAAGGGCCTGCGTTTCTGCTTTCTGTTAGGCTCCTTTAGCTTCTGTGTTAGTGAATGGGACTTCTTCCTCCAATGGCCTGGCAAGAGGAAGCAGACTCTTGCCTCTGCTGTTTGCTCCAGCCATGGAAATTCTGGTGGCAACAATTAGGCAGAATCCTCGTTAGACAGGACAAAGGATGGAATAGGGGCATAACACAAAATGGCTCCTTACACAGATGATGTTTCCTACAAAAACATCTTTCTCCTTAAAGCCAATTCCGACAATAACACTTGGCTCAATCTTTGCTTGCGATACTAATTTTGATAAAGCAAAAGTGTCAGGGACTGGGATTGTTAGCCAAATTAACTCAGACTTTAAAAACCTTTGTAAACTTAAATGACTTAAAAATTCAATCAGACATTTGGTATTAATCTTACAGAAAAATGCATGGAATGTTTTCAAGTTAATTATATGTCAGTGTGTTGCAAAATGACAAAAGCTCCTAAAGAATACTGTAGGATGGAGATTTCATGCAGTGTGTCTTCAAATATGATTCATGCGCTAGATGAAAGGAGAACTCATACCAGCTAAATGACAAAGACTACATCAGCCTTCTCCCCATGCTTCCTCTTCAAGGATTGCTTGCCCCGCGGTGTGACAGTGTGCTACTTTTTAGCTAGGTGTGGAAATGAGCTCCTTGCTTTGGGCAGCCTGCAGAACACAGTAAAAACGGGCCGCTGATCCGTGACTCAGCATGATGCCTCATGCGCCTGTGTTTCAGCCAGTAGCTCAAACTTTTGCAGCACAGTGTTGCAGCCTCCAGCCAAGGAGAGAGACAGCGCAGACGATGGTCAGGCTCACTCGTCCCCCATGGCTCAGGCTGTCCGGCTTTGTCTGGCAACGTGAGTCACGGAGCAGCAGAGGTAGCTGTGTTATGCTGGATCCAGGCAACGTGCCACTTGCGTGCTCCCAGCTCCAGCAGGAGCCAGGGCTTCTCCCTGCAGAAATGACAAGCTGTGCGTCTCCTCCATAGCCCGAGCACGTTTCAGCAGGATGAATACCTGCGAGCAGTGTGTCAGCCTTTGCAAACCTGAAAGGTACTTTTTCCTGTTTGGAGCAATGCTTAACACATGCCTAACCTTTCTTCTATCAATGTGAATAGTGCAGGTTGGAGTTGCTGATGAGATCAAAACGTGCTTGCAGTAATATTTCATCAAAGAGGTGGTTCCATAACCTGTCATTTTTTCCAGAGGAAACATGGGGCTAGGCATGCATGGTGAGACCAGCTAAAGGGTTAAAGTTACAGCATTCCAGCCCACACAAAACACCCAACCTCTAAACTTTAACCAAAGTAACAGTTGCTGGTTTCTCACAGCACACATACAGGGATGAAATCACACATTACTGTCTGTCACTGGGGTTTGCAGAGCCGAGGTATTCATATTCATGGGGTGTGCTATTCACTCGAGGAATCCAGTAGCAACAGCAACAAAACATTAGTGGGTTTGAAAAACAAAACAAGAAATCCAGTGATGAGTCTGCTGGATCTCTAGATAAACAAATTCACACTCTGCAGTGAATACAATATTCGGGGCAAAATTCTAGGGCTAAACCAACCCATTCCCACACTGTTTCTATTGTCCTGAATCCATTTACTTCTAATTAGACTAACCTCTCTTCCTCAGGGTTTTTTATTTGTTTGTTTGAAAAACATTTCCCCATGAGGCCATCTGTTATATTGATGCTGTCTGAATTTGTTGGTCACTTATTAAAAAGTCACCTCAGACTGTTACAAATCTATTAGTCCTAGACATTTGTTGTTACCATGCAGCACTCTCTGGGAATGTGTTTTCCGAGACAAAGATTTGAAAAGAGGGTGAAGCACTCATAGCAAATATTGCCAGTCTGTTATATGGAAAGTGACATAGTACTGCTAGATTAAATTCCCTCAGTCTCAGTGAAAGAACACAGGATTTATCGATGCAATCCTCCAGGCAAAGTTTGGTGGCAGCATTTGTATTCAGTTCATTCCTCTAGTAAGCTGGGCTTGCAGAGGTTCAGCTAGGATGTCCCCCTAATTTCAGATTTTCCATCCAGTCCTTGGTAGCGTTTGAGGGGTGCAGAATTCTACCATACAGGTGAGCAGAGGAATAGAAATGCCTGATGCTGCTGGTGTCTGGCTGATACAGCCAGTCCTTTTCTGCCACCTGTATACTTTTCTGTGGATTGAATCAGAAGCAGCTTTGGAGCAAAAGGAAACAGTCAAAAAGAGCTTTGCAGACAGCATGCGTGTGGCCTGAGCTTCCTCCAAGTCTCAAGCTGAGTTCCTGTCATCACAGTGTTTGTATCTAAAGAGGCAGGTTGTTCTTGCAGGGTGGCAGGCTGTCTCAAAACAGAGAGAGGGAGCAGGGTGTGTTCAGCGGTGAGCTGCTGAAATGAATCTCTGTTACTATCAGATGCTTAAAGCAGGTTGAGCCTCACCTTTGAATATAATCAGAAAGGATATATGCAGACCTAGTCACAAGATTATTGGAACGAGAGTGCACTTCTGGCACTGCCGCTTCACAAGTCAGATTGAGAAGGGTCCAGAAAGATTTGCAAGAATGATTGGAGGTATGAAAAATCCACCGAAGAGATACTAAAGCAACTCTCTATATAGTTTGTTTAACTAAGACAAGGTTAAGGAGTGACTCAATCATAATCTCTTTGTCCAGATTCTGATATTAGAGGGCTATTCATTTTAACAAATACAAGAGTAAAGCTTCGACAGCCAGGAGCAACAAGTAGACAAATTAACGCTAATGATGAGGAGCAAAAAAGGTTCATTGGAACCACCTTAACAGTTCTCCATCAGTCCTGAAGTCAAACTCAAGTGTCTGTCTAAGCTACAGGCTTGACCATCTCCCCCATTAATTCCTGCATGAAAATAAATGAGTCTTGCCACAACATGGAGTTGCAGCAAAAGACAAACATCATTATATCATATTCCTGTCTTGTGTCATGTTACACTGTAAATTATTTGACTCAGAAACAAACTCTTTGGTTTGCCTCATATAACACCAGATGCAAGAAGAGCCCTATTTATCAACTAGATCCCAAGATGCTTCTGCAACAGACATCATGGGGAAAAGTTCTTGCATTGCCAAGTTTAGATCAGAGCCTAATTCTGCTCTCCATACATGCAGGCTTAGACATGTCTTCACCGATCAAAGAATTATTATAGAAAACAGTAACAACTCTCATATTAGATAGAAAGCAGCTATTATGCAGTGAATGTAAGAAATATGTTCCTGTTTTTTAACATCAATGCGCAGCTTTAAAATGTCACTTCTAAAAGAAAACCAGTATCTTAAGAAAACCAGGTTTAAGGAGAAAGTGAAGCATATTTCATCCCTTCCCACCCACAGGACACTCATTCCTTCCTCTGCCACATGCATACTCAGACTTCTGGAGAAAGAAGCCTGCACTGCTAGCCAAGGAGGAGCTGCATCATCTGGAACCACATCACCACTCCTCGGGCAGAGACCAGTGTTTCTTTGCCTGGTTCATCAAAGGGCTGCATAAGATATTTAAAAAAAAAAAAAACCCAAAGACCACTTTTGCCAATGTTGCCAATTTCACGACTGGCCCCTCCACTCCACGACTTAGGGAACAACCCCTTCGTTAGCTGCACTGCAGTTGTCCAGCCCTGCTGCACAGGCAGAATGCAGACCCCAAACCAGATTCCTGCAGAGTTGACCTAATGAGAGACACCCACCAGGCTGTATTCTCTTACCCTGCTGCAAACACAGCATCATTCACCTGGGTTCATTTAGTGTACAATCCACTCTTGGAGCCCGGTACTTGCATGTCTACGCTGTATCTAATCCAGGCCTGCATGCACACGGCGTAAGGACTTGTTCCAAGGTTACCTTGAGTGTCCCAGAGAACTGCACAAGATTTACCTGCCATTTCTGAGCTTACAGGATAATCACAAGGAAGCTCTGGGTAGTGATGGTGTCCGAATGGCACTGCTATGCTGCAGTGCCCCAGCTGAGCTTCTGAGCTGTGCATGCTCTGGCTCTAAACATAGGTCTACCAGTGCAGGCAGGGTTAATTCAACTATCGCAGGGTTCGTTCTGTAGCCTGGACGTTGAGTCTGCAGACACTGCAATGGCCCCAGGCCCCAGGCTGGGGCAGTGAGGTGGTGAACAACAGCAGGCAGACGGTTGGCCAGGCCACCCTTCTCCATGCTGCCATTTTTACATCTCAAACAGGTTAGGACAAAACCATGCAATACACCTGGGTAGGCAGACACAGGTGGGAGCTTGTGCCCCAGGTCATATTCCTGACGTTTAAAAATAAAATGCTGCATTAATGAGATTAGATCAATGGTCCATTTGCCAAAGCATCTTGTCACTAACTGGCCTCGGAGCGAGGACTGTCCAGCAGTGCGTTTTGGAGCTGAGGGATGGGTTTGCTACAGCCACTCCACATATCACCTCTGGTACTGCTGTGCCACAAGGGGAAAAACCCCAAATAGCTAATGGGGTACGAGGCAAGGAGCCCAAGGATGGGTCCTTTCCCAGCAGACTCTCTGGGTTTCCAGCAGTCTGTAGCTTTGAGACTTTCTGAACTGGATGGTTGCCTCTGGACTGGTGTTTACCAGCCCATGTGGGAGCTTCCACCTTTAGAGCCAAAGCACACAGGAGGAGACTGGAATGGTCTCCTTGACCCACACCGAGGAATTCTCCAAATTTGTTATATGCGCTAGTCATTCTCATCAGTTTCCTCTCTTCAGGGCTCATTAACATTGAAAAGCAGCACTCACATTTTTCTACCAGTTCAGAAGAGTCACCTGGATCTCCCGTGAGTGCCAGGAGGGGAGGCCAGGCTGGTCACGCTGCCTGTTCCCAGTGTCAGCCTGAGCGCGAGAAACAAGCAAACCTAACCAGCGCTCAGGTCTCTTCAAACAACAATTACATCATGTTTAAGCCAGCGAGCATGTGATTTCCCAGCCCTGAAACCGAAAGCAGCCTCTCTCCAGGAGGGAGAAAAGCAGTGAAATGGCCAGCTTGGATCCAGGAGGAAAGGCTTTGCTGCTCTCCAAAGAGGTTATGCTCAAGCAGGATGCAGGTGACAGGAGACAGGACAGCAATTCAATACCTCTGGAAGCGTCATGCAGGAGAGATGTTACAATCTTCAGAGAAGGAAAACACTTAAAACATTTAATCTGTCTTTAGATTTTGAGTACGTTTCCTGAGAAATTGGCTCATTCCTCTCGGATCCTTAGTATTGCTGCATCTTTCCAAAGAGGGAGTTTGAATCTGAGCTGAGGGTGTGCATCTGGCAGGTTTAGTGTGTTAAAGCAGGGAGGATGTGAGGATGTAGGGCTTGCCTAACCCCGGGCACTGCTGTCAGCTCACCATATTGCACCCAGCTCTTACAGCAATGCAGGGCAAACAGTGTCGCTGAGTCCCACAGCAGCAGCACGAGGCTTTCTCTTGAGCCCCAGTTCGCTGCAGCATGTCCATTCCTTGCCTCATTTCCCTGCAGCCTTGTGATTATGGGAAGGGAAGTGCAGGGGGTGTGAGAGCAGCTCTGCTCAGGCGATTAGTGCCTGGCCTTCCTCAGGTCCCATGTGGACATCTCACAAGGGCCCCCTTTGGTCCGTGCACAGCAAGGAACACGGGCAGAGGCCACAAAAGCTGCACAGTAACTAATCCAAGTGATGAAAACTACTGGGAGCTTTCATCTCTGAAAAACCCCAGTCTCAGGAGACTCAGGTGTGCTCCCTGGCCGGGATGGGCAAGTTTGCAACTCACAGACCCCAGCTGGGAGCAGGGTTTCCTGAAACCTTCAAGCTTCTCTTTCCTGAAAGCTTAGTCCTGTGGATTAGCAGATGTCTGTTGAAACCCTGGCTACTTGCCAAGGATTACTGTAAACGCTTGGCAAGGTGCAGCCTCTTGGCACTGACGCTTAGCGTTGGAGAGAGGAGCTGCAATTCACCTCTCTGAGTGGCAATTTTGATGTTCACGCTCACAAATAAGCTATTGATTGGAGACACCCCAGGCAGGGGTAAGCCACCTGCAGCAGGCAGTTACCATGCAAACTTTCATCCCTGAAACATCAGGTATATATTTTTTTCTCCCTCTTTTCTTACTGAGGAGTGAAAACAGCTCACTTACTTACTTACCCATTTATGGGGAACCGGGACAGCAGTTCCCAGACCTATGAAGCCCCACACAGTTGGCTCCCATCTGACACTGTCACAGACACAAAACTCCAAACCCAACATGTAGGGGGTTGCAGCCAGCTCTAATAAACCTCCTGTTAGCTTCAGGGCTGGCGATTCCTGGCTTTTCTCTAGTCACACAATGACATAAAGACAGCATCTGCATGGTGCCAAGTATAAAAAAACGACAGAAAATCATGATAGAATTTGATATATGAACTGACATTTAATCCAGGCTGGAGTGCCAGTCGCCAGCAGTTACTACCATGGTATTAGGAATAGCTCATGCTAAGCAGCATCAGGGGAGTGCTGTGAGACAAGAGCCAACGGATGCCTCAGTAAAGATCGAATGCGCTTGCACCATGGTGGGACGAAGTGTAGGGAGAAAAGGACTCCTTCACTTAGGGATGGAGTAGAGATTTGTGCAGCAGATTTGTCCAGCACGTCATCACTGGAAGAAACTGTGCTTTCAGGTGTAGCACCTGCCGGAGCATCATGTTCAACCGCCACTCCCTAATAGCAAAGGCCACACTAAAATCTGGTGTTTAAACCCAAACTGATTGACAATGAAGAAGTCATCTGGCTCTTGGGTGATACAGGACTGCCCTGAATTAACTCCTCTCTAAAGAGAAATATTTTTCAGAAAAGATATCCAGCCCTGTGTCAGATTGTTGGTGACTGAGCCCACCACTGCCTTGATGAGCTGCTCAAACAATTACTTACCTTCACTGTCAAAAACAGTGTGCTTCATTTCCAATCTGAATGTGTCTAAGTCAGCCAACAGCCTCTGGGTAGCATTTTTCTTTTCTTTGCCAGACTGAAGAACCCTCAAGTGTCGAATCTCCATTCCTGCTACAGGAACTTGCAGAGACCAGGTCCTTTCTGAGCGATGGGTAACACCAGTGCAGCCTGCTGTGGTCCCCCCAGGCAGAGGATGCAGAACTCGCTCCGTGCTCCCCGTGTAGATGAGAGCTCCCAGCCAGCCTGTGATCCCTCCTCCCTGTCCTCTAGATCCCAGCTTACCTATCCTCCTACGTCACCGATTACGCAGGAGAGCCCCATCCTCTTTGTAAGGCCTTCATTTGTTCACATCCAACTCCCTAAGTGATGGAGGTGGTGCCGGCCTCATCTACACCCCTCCAGCCTCTCGGTGCTGCCTAGCGCAGATCCAAACATGTGTCCTGGCATCACTGACCCCCAGGCAGCAACGCAACGAGGTCACAGTTCGCCCCAGATCTGTTCCTCACTTTGGTCCCTCTGCTATGGGCTGGGTTGTGGCCAGGTTGTGGATGTGCAATGGGGCTGGACTCTCCAGGATGCTTCTGGTGCTCTCAGCTCTGTAAGACCAGATTCTAGTTTCCCAATTGGATGGCTCCACCTAGTGCTTGGCTGAGGACAAGCACTGATGAGAAGGACTGACCCTGGTTCTTATACTGGCCTGGGCAAAACGCTCTGTTCAGGTACTTGCATGAGCCACCATCAAAGCAGCGGTGTCAGGGCAGGGTGACTAAGCTGAGGATCTGGTTTGGGTTAGGACTGGAGTTCAGCAGCTCATCTCTTGGGTGTTATCCCCTGGAAAGATCTGAGTTCAGGTGTCTGGGATTTCATGGGGTAGCAGAGGGAGCTGATGCGGATGAAGAGGCTGCATGAGCTTCCTCACTCTTGGTGAGGAATTAAGGCTTCTAACCTGCAACAAGCTCCCCTGGCCTCCTTGAATATCAGAGGGGTATGGGGAGGAGAGACCAGAGCACTGGGGAGTGGCGGAAGAGTCTGGGCCTTTTCTGGTTGATACCGCAAGGCGGTTGGTCTGGCACCTGGAAAACAGCGGTGGACAGAAGAAAGGAGAAGTATGGAGAGATTCTTGCTGTGTGTTGCATATATTAGGAGTTAATTAATTCCTAAGCCCTAGTCCTGCTCTGATTAGAGCACAGTTTTAGGACAAGAGCAGGTCCTTGAGCAGAAGCAGTCAACTGGGATGAGGACACTGGGAATGAGATGCCTGTAGCAGGGCTGAGGGTGGCCGGACGTCAGCTGCCATTTGTGCGTGTCATGTCAGCGCAGCTAGAGAGTTCCCAACCTTAGTAGGTCTAAGAAGAAGCGGGGTTTGTGGCAGGGAGCCTGCAGGAGTCAGACCCACAAGCAAGATCACATTGCAAAAGCAACTCAGAGCATCCTACCGGCTCTGACACGCACTGCCTCTGGGGCTCCCTGCCTGTACAGAACAATGGTGAGACTGGTTCACTTAAGACTTGGATGCTTCTGGCTTTCTTGGAGCACAGCAATCCTGTATCCTCTTCTTAGCTCCCACTTCCTTAAATATTTTGCTCCTGCTCTTCCTTGTATCTTCCTGCAGATAAAATTTCCTCCCTCAACATCAGACATACCATCCTTGCTTTATCTTTACTAGAGCAAGCTCTGGCTGCCTGACTCATGCCCAAACTTGACATTGAGGAGGTGGGCAGGTAGGGATGAGGAGATTGAGTACAGCTCCCTGTCAAAAGTGCCTGCTGTGACCCAGGCTAACAATATACCCTGAAGCACTTCACTTCTTTAAATCTGCAAATCTTTTCTCTGTTTCAGCCCATCATGAACTTGCTGGTCACAAAATTCTGGTAGCCAAAAGTGAAGTCAAACAAGTTTGGGGCTCCAGTGTCCAAAGATAACCCCTTCATGCCTAGCTACCTGGAAACCACTGAGATGCGCATCCAGGACCTGTCTGTCTCTGGCTCTGTATTCCTTTTGAATCTCTGCTAAGGTACACCCAACATCTAGAGCTTGATTTTGGGGGGTTTTTGGTTCTTCCTCATAGTCATCCATAGCTTTCCCAGGAACTGCAGCACAGAGGAACTGAAGCTAATTGCTAGCAGATTCCACTGCACTTGACCATGCTTGACTCATGTCCGGGACAATTCCCTCATAACCAGGAGAGCTCAAGGCTCAGGCCTGCAGTACCTGGAGGTAATAGTTGGGAGGAAGGTTATTAACAGTTGCAGCATGTTTTTTATGACTCATTGAGAAAGTTCAAGCCCTTGGGAGTCCTGTTGGTAGAACAACACAATGTTTGATGGTGAATGGAGGATTACAGTGCTGAGTTACGCTGATACCATACTGCAGAAGTCGCTGGGCCAGATGTTTAAGATACAGGAATTTTTTTGTATTTTGCGATAAAAGGAAAAACTTATTCAGATTTTCAACATTCTCTTGGCATTAGGAGCCCAGGTACATATGAAGGATCTTCTTAGGCATCTCACTGCATCTTAGATATCTTTTAAAGTCTAGCCCTTCAACTAGAATTCCCATGTAGAAACTGCATTTGACTGGAACTTGGGTACCTTCCAGGGAAAAAGTAATATAGGGAGGTTGTTATTAGCCTTCAAAGCCTTTTTAGGATAGATGAGTTAGGAGTTGCTTTATTTTGTGCTCAGGATGAGCAGCCTTGAATCAGGGAACCACAGTGAGGTCTGGGCACCTTCTCCCTTCACTAACAGGAGGGGAGGGAAGAGCACGTGTGCGGGTCTTGGTGAAGGTGCTCTGACTGTTTTACACCTTAAGACATCTGCAGAAAGAAAGGGAACTGATGGATAAAGAAGACCCAATACGTCACCTATTTTCATCAAAACAGCTAGCTGAAGGTCAGGACCTTTGAGGTTACATCAGCAGGGAGGAGACATTCTGACGGAGCTGAGTATTTATTTGGTGCAAACCATTTTATTTATGAAGATGGGACAAAGTCCTTCCAAAACTCCCACTGTGCTTTGGTTGCTGTACAGCTGGCTCCTCTTGCAGTCCAGCACTTTTGCAAAGCTCGCGTGCCAATAGGCTGGTTTGCAGTCCCTCAGCACATCCTTACCGACTCCCACAGTGACTCCACTAAACAAAGTATAGCTCATGGCGTGCACCCTGGCCGACTGCTTCACCCACCTCCAAAGAGCAGGGGCTTGCTCCTTCCTCACTAGGACAGGTCTTGTGAAAAACTCCTTTTTTTTTTTTTTTTTTGCTAGCAGCAAGGAAAGAATGAAAGAATTAGGTTGCTTGATCCAGAGGAGAGAAGCCTGGGGGAAGATAAGGCAGCTGTGGACTAGCTGACCTCTGAGTTCCCCTTCAGCAGTTCCATGTCCTGGACTCCTATGATAACAGTCCTGCCATAAATAAAAGGCTGCTACAAAGGGAATAGGAATAAACTTCTCTGTGTCTGCCTAAGAGGACAAGAAATCACAGGATGAAACTGTGGTAAGAGAGCTTTACTTAGACAGTGGAGACTTACTAAATGTAAATATAGCAAAGCACGAGAACAGATTGCCTGATGTCAGGTCTCCATTACTGGAAGTTTCAGGAAAAAAAAAAAAAAAGAAAAAAAAGATCAGAAAAACATCCATCAAGAAGGCTTTAAGTTGAGCTTATCTTGCATTGGAGCAGGGGGATTAGACAGTTCTTCAAGGCCTCCTCAGCCCTATTTTCTATGCATCTCTATTTGTGCTTTCAACTGTCTTGCAAATTCAGGCAGTCATTTGACTGCAGTCAGTACATTAGATCATCCTCTCCAGTGCAGATTTTTTGGACAAGGATTTCACTCCCATCAACATGAAAATCCAGTTGCCTTACAGCAGGCAGAGCAATGCTGTTACCCTTAGGTAGTACAACACAGTGACGTAGGCTGGAGAGCCACCCAGAAACATCACAAAGGGACTGTGGAACAGGCTGAGCTTTATCAAAAGATCTTAAAACTCCAAGAAGGTTCATATCTTTTCAATAATTTCAATGAAAAACATTTGGATGTAAGACAATGGAGTGACAAGGTAATTAAAAACTCCCTAACGCTGAACCATGAAGTTAGAGTACAGGAGCTCTGAGTTTCAGTAGTCATCCCAGGTTTCCATCACCTTCTAGTTCCTCTCCTGGCTAGTTCCCAGTCTCAGCAGAGTATCTCCAGGTAAGGAGGAACATCTTTGTCCCCTCTGCTTCAAAATCAGCTGCAGTCATAACTGTTGAACATCTCAAGATGTTTCCTTCTGTTCAGACAAGCCTGGTGATTTTGTCTGGACTCCCATTTCTCATTAGCTTGGGGAATCACAAGCATACATGTAGATATGAAGCTGCTCATGGTGAAGCTTTTGCCATAGGGCAGGTTCCTTCCTCTCCAGAAAAAGTACTGAGGGACAAGACAGTCCCATAACCCACCTCTGCCTGAGGCAGCCTCCTGATCCTCTTGCTCCTCCACCCTCTCCTTCCAGAAAGACAAACATCCTCAAGAGGATTCTCAGGAATAGATTTGTGTAAGGGGAAAGAGTTCCTCTTATTAGAAGCAGAGGCGTTATGGGCTCTATTTTATCTGCTTTCTTTTACAGAATGTCTTGTTGTGTCATGCTCTGTATCCTGAAAACGAATGTTAATAAACTCTCATATGAATAACATTCTGTCAGTATAAATTGCTATGTATTTGTGCAACAGTCACATTACAGACTTGGTAAGACTCACTTCTGTCTTCATAACATTTCCTGAAAAACTCTGTAAAAGAAGACAGTATCCATTTTATACAACTATAAAAACCATGGGGACTCAATATTTAGTTTTGTTTACAATTTAACATCCTCCTCTTTGGCTAGAGGCCATAACGTTATCATGTATCTGTGACAGACTGGAAATTTTTGTGTGATGTGTAAGATTTTTTTTTTTGTTGCTTCCTTTTTTGAAAATAGGGAAGCGGTAACTGTGTGCTTCACCAGCTCGCAAATGGTTAATGCTGGGGAGGCCCATGCTAGCAATTTACCAGTAGTAAAATTGTAGAAAGGAGGAAGATGAACTTATTAATGGAATAAAAGAAGAAATATCAGGGGAAACGAAGAAAGAGATGAAGTATCAATATAACATAGAGAAAAACTCGTACATTTAAAAGGAGACCAAGCTGCCTCAGGTGGTGCTGCTGGTACCCAAGTGAGCTAGGTGAGAGGTGGACCCAACAAGCAGGGGCAAGGAGGGATGCTCCAGGCTCACATGGGTGCCACAGTGATGGGAGACTTGGTTGCATTGGCTGCTGCTGGCTCTCATCTCCTTCAGCAGCTGGCCTGGCACACCGCAGCTTTTGCGCAGAGCAGGCGGCAAGCCACACTCACGTTGCTGTCCCCAGCAACCGCCAGTGAAGGCGCAGCTCTTTGCCAGTGCCTACAGCAAGCCCAAGAGCTCACCTTCCGCACCTTCCCAGGTTGGCACCCAGAGCCCCAAGCCCACTTCACTTTATTTCTGCAAGTAGCTTTACTGCAAAAGACAAATCTTCAGACAGCTTTGATTCCAGGATGTGCTCCGATGCTGATTTTCAGTTCATTGCAGCACCCCAACGAAGGGAACTGTGTTTGTCCATGGTTATACATGGGACAAGAGGAAGCAACATCTAATGGCATCTCCCTGCTCTTAAAAACCCTCTGCTGTGCTGCAGCATGAAGCAGCCCAGTTGCCTGTTTTTCAAAAGCCGCAGCCTAATTTAGGCTAATCTGCTCACAAAGTCTCCAGCCAGAGCTATAAAACCACAGCTGTTTGTGATTTGCGGATGGGAGACTTGATTTGGTTTCAGGTCTTGTTTTTGGAAAGGCCATCATGATTCTAAGCAAAGGTAACACAAATGGCACAAGTCCTCTCTTAACAGTCATGCACCATCAGAGTTGTGGCTCACCTTCAGAGTCCTACATTTTTGAAGGATCTGTTAATTTTAAATCCACAGACTGAAAAAAGTCCCTGTTTTGTCTTTAACACTTCCATTTCTTCAGTCTGCCTAGGTTTCTATCACCAGCAATGGTTGAAAGGAAAGTAACATGATGCTATCAAAAAAACCCACAATTTCAGACCCCAGTTACTGTAGGATTCACCCACCCCCTCCTACCAACACTGCATTCTGGCATGGCAAAGAGAGGGGTTTTTAGAAGGTTTCCACATGGCACATGCAGCTTCAACAGGGCACTTCTCCTTTAGGAGCAAGTCTCATCTTTCAATTTTTGAATTGAGGCTTTATATCTGCAGCTTTCCCCTTTAATATGTTGTGGGGGGTGGTTAGTTAAAACTGAGAACACAGAGCACAATTGCAAAAGAAAAAGCATGGACTTATGTGCAGAGCCTCTGGCCATTGGGGGCCCGGGTGCAGGGGGACTGTGCCTGTGCTCCAGAGTAAACGTGTGCCATGGGGACAGCCCATACACAAGAAATCACTGTTGCTGCTAGATCAATAGAGCATGTTTCCCTCTTGCCCCAAACTAGACTCTCTAGAAGACTTTGGGGAAGTCACTTATTTCCCTTGTGCTTCAGGTCCCCATTTGGGGCACAAGAATTTTCTGCTTCACAAGAGGGGACGGGACAGGGGGAATAATAAGGAGAAAATTCATGACAGACTGAAGCATGGATCCTGCAAGAGCTGAGGATCAGCTAAGCAGTGAGGATAAATAAGATGAGGTGCTAGATGCACAGGCACACTGCAAACAATGTCCTAGTGCACAGCTTGTCACACTGCTCTGGCTCTGCCCTAGATACAGCTATAACATGCTGACAGTGAGACAGCTGTATTTACATCTACATCAGTTGTCAACATAAGTTGTATCAGTATGAAAACCCTTGTGGGAGATGGACCCAAGCTTCTGTAGATCAGGACACTTAGGTGCTAAGCAAAAGTAATAGAAACTAGGAGCCTGGCAGATGAATCACCAGCTGTGGCAGCTCAAGACATTAGTAATTTTGTTATATCCACTCCCAGACCACACTGGAGCCCAGTCCCCAAAGGGCACATGCAGAACTGAGCTGCTTTGACCTCCAGCACATTCACACTGCTTAGAGTTTCGGTTCTTTCTAGGGCCCAGGTGAGCCATAGGTTTTCAGGCAGGAAAAGGCAGCTTTGATAACATCTAATCTCCTGACCTGCACTGGCCAGAAACCTCCCCGGTGATTTCTCATAACAGCTCCTCCACTCCATTTGAACTGCAATATGTTTTTATGTAGATAACTTGCAATATCTCTAGGTTCAGTTTTATTTCTAGGCAGGAATGATCAGCTGCACAATTACTGGATGGAGGGAAAAAAAAGGCTAAGTAGCAGTACTACAGAAGAGCAGCTCAGAGAGCCATCACATATAAGGTAAACATCATGCAAGATCATCTGAGCAGGGCTTGGGTCTGAGAGACACCTGAAATACCCCTCAGCAGTAGCCAGGTCTCCAGGTGGGTTATGGGAGCAGCAAAGAAGAGAGTAAACAATTTAGCCTATCTACAGGAGCAGGAAACAATAAGTGAGCGTTTCTACCATCTGGTACAGAGCTTCCTTATCCCCAGTGGTATCACCAGGGCGTGGAGGCCTCCTCTGAGGTTTCAAAGCAGGTTGAGCCAACCTCAGCTAGGAATGCTGCAGATAGTCAACACTGCCTGGGGCTGCAGGATGGCCTAGATGCTTTCTCCAGGTCATCCACAGCTCCTATTTCCACTACAAATAGGATTCTCCTGCAGGAATTGACCCCAGATCTATGAACTTAAACAGGAGCCAACCCTGCTCAACTAAAAGAATCAAGCCTGCTTGAACAAGGGTTAGGGCAGGCTCAAACCTCTCAGTGTGAGGATTGCCATGAGTCAGTGCATCATGTACAGCAAAGGTAGTGGTTGTGGGTAGGCACTCAAGCAGCAGCTCATTAAAACCCCTGAAGCCTCAATCCCTGGGCAGGCATCAGCACATGGCAATGCCATGGCCATTCATCACCTCATAAAAGTTTGAGTGCTCTGCAAATTTAGACATGTTGGCAGCCCTAGAAAGGGAGTACAGATAAAGGAGGCAGAAAAACAGAAGCATCCCTGGAGCCAACTATTATCTTAGCATTTACTGTGGAAATAGCCAGAAGCTGTTAGCAGGCCAGAAGCCATCATGCTAGACAGGTCTAAATAGCCACAGGAGAACAGAAACAGCAAGTAGGTACTTCTGACCAGAAGGAGCTTGGAGACAAGGGATTCAGTAAAGAAAGCAAGGGGATGGCTTACTGCTGGGGCATGAGCTGAGCTACCATCATCCATGAACATGAGCTGTGTCACGCTGCTATGCATTTGCTACCCCCAGACCAGCAAGCATCCCCAAATGCTGACGGTGGTCCATCAGCTGAGGCCACCATTGTTTCATACCTGGCAGCCCAGAGGCAGGCAGACCTGTCATCAACTCCCACAGCAAAGCCAACTGAAGAGGTCTTTCATTAGATTTGGTCTGATGACCTTTGGTTCATGCCTGTGCTCCAGCACAAGGTGATTAGCACTAAATCCTTTCAGGAAGGCCTGTCCTGTTTTCAGCCTGTGCAGTAGGGAGAAGCAGGTTACTTATGCCAAGGAGGATTAGCCAAAAAGGCTGCTGCAAGGGAGACTCATCCAGAAGCTGGTGGCATTTTGCCCAGATGAGAACACCCACATCAAAAAGAGGGTAGCTTGGCAGTGCTGTGCACACCAGCCTCCCCAAACGTCCTCCTGGCTCAATTTTAAGCTGCAGTCAGGCAATGAGGAACGTTAGGCAAACCCAAGACACCTCTGGTAAGGAGAGGAACAGGAGGGCTCCAGGGAGAACGTGGAAAGCAAAGTCACTGTTAAATGCCATCACCTTACACAGTGTCAGCCAGTAATTGGTGATAGCTGCTTCTCTCAAGCGGCAACAGTTGCATTTTTCCCAAGACTGGAATAGTTGCCATGTTCCCACCTCCCCCTTTTTTGGGCCAGATCTGGTGTGAAGAGATGACCAGCTGCAGAACATAGCCTAGACAGACCAGGGTATCAGAACAAGAGCTGCTCTGGAAGGGCAACGCTCTTTGGACTTTCAGAGGCTAATTACCTGCCAGCATGACTGATTTGCTAATATTTACCAAGGCAGGTAACCTTCCCTCCTGCAGTCTCTTCCAGGGAGGATGAGGATAACCAGACCCCCCTGGATGGGGATGAGGTATTGTCCCAATACTGCTACTCTCACTGCTGGGAGCAGCCACCCTGCCAGCCCAGGTAGGCGGCTCTATGAACCATTGCTAATAAATACTTTATTTACCAAAATACAATTAAAACACTCTTAAAACTGTTATATCTTGCCAGGTCCCTTCAATACCAGCTCCTAGTTGGAGGATCCCAGATTACTCTTGGAGAGCTCACGCAGGAGAACCAGCTTCATGGCCAGGAGGATCTCCCTGTGGGTGAGGTGATTTCTTTTGCCATAGCAGGACAGCCTGGCAGCCTCAAGCGCCACCTCCCTGAGCAGACGGGGACTGTTCAGTGAGCTGAAGGCAGCAGCCGACAGGCAGGAGGCACCCGCATTCCAGGTCTGTGGAAAGAGCTGTTGTCAGAGCCACTTGTTCCCCAGCTCTGGGAAGGGAAGCCATGTGTGCAAGGCTAGAGCCAATTCCTGGCCAGCCACAGACAACACATCTAGTTACAGCCAAGCCAAAATTTGCTTCCTTCAAAAGGCACAAGACCCTGCCATGCCACAGCCCGCTGCCAGCTTCCACCTCTCCATAGCTAGAGAGTATCTGCCTGCACCAGCTAGCAGCAGATGCTCACTTGGGTACACCAATAAGTCACTGCTGTTGCTTACAGCCCCTAGAGGTGGGCTGAGCTTCATGGCTGCAAGAAGCCAGCAGTGTCCTGGAAGGAATCTTTATATCCTCAGCTTGCTCAGGGCAGGAAGAAATGCTGTTTTTAGTGCCCTGCAGAGCCCATGTCACAAGCCTGTTGGAGTCCAGCATTGGATGTTAGCTCCATCACCTAGCCTCAGTTAGCTTTCAAGTCATTTCAGCACTGGTACTACAGCCACACACAGTCCTTGCCCTGAGCTAGCCGAGGGACCTGCCTCATAGCTCAGCCAGGCAGGGCTCCCCCAAGATCCATCTGCTGCTCCCACATCAGCTTAGCTGGTCAAGCTGAAGGCTTCCAGAGCCAGCTAAGTACACTGTCCAAAAGGCTTGAATACCTAGGCTTAGATATCCAATTAACCAAGCTCAGCTAGGAAAACAGTTCAAACACTCACACCCAGACCCAGCCAGGACTCACTTGATTGAGGAGTTTGTGTATGTAAGTGGAATACCCTGCTTTCTTCTTCCTACTGTAGAGCCTGAGGCAGAGGAGACTTTCCCTGGCTTTTCCCACTATTGCCTTCTTCCTTGGGAGGTAATCAGAGCAGGACTCCATCACTGCTGCCAATTAAAAAAAAAAAATAAATCAGTTTAGTACTCATGCTCTTTGCAGACCTGGAGCAGTTCAAGTCAACTCTCCCCTTCTGCTAGGGGAGAAGCAAGAGCAAAGCAGAACCCATGACAGCAGGGCTTGACACTTTCTGCAGCCCCAGAGCTAGCATTGCACTTACAGTAACATAACAAACATGAATCACATTGCATGAAACAAAACTGGAATACCAACAGAAAGCTAAACACACCAAAAAAGCCAAAATTAAAAAGAAACAAACCTCAACAAGAAGCTGCTGCTACCCTAAAACACCACCACAGGGCAGGAGCAACAGCCATATATGTGGGGGGGGGGGGGGGGGGGGGATTCAATCAGCTGGTTCAATTGCCTTCAGGTGCTGTTTGCATCCTGTCTTCCCTGCCAGGCTCCAGGCAAAAAGCTGGCTGCTCCAGGCACAGCTATGCAGGGCTTTATATGCTGTGCTGTGCTGTGCTGTGCTTGGTTGGTTCATGTTCCAGTCTGCAGGTATGTGAGCTTTGGCAGGCTTGTGTTTGCATGACAAAAAAGCCCCCTTTGAAAATGGGAGTGATCAAACCAAACCAGCTGATGATTTTTTTTTCCCCTCAGGATGATGCTTTAATGCATGGAGTGTTTCTAGCTCCTGCTAAAGGTAACCAGCTTATACCAAACCAGCTACCTCGCCAAGAGCCTTGTATTTCAATGGCTTGCTTCTAGGTTTTTTTTTTTTTTTTTTTTTTTGCTATATGGTGGTTTGGCATTTAATTTAGAGGGACCTGCTTGCTCTGCAAGGCCAGCAGCAAGGGTGATGGGAGTCAGCAGCCTCAAACTTGCTGCTAATTAAACTCCCCTCGGTATCAGCAAACAGCAGCCTCTAGATGGGAGCAAGCCACCAATTAGCAAAAACCCAGTTTCCCTTTTTAACAAGCACCAGTCCATGCTGTTGTTTGTCATGAGAGCCCTGGAAAAGTCTGTAAAAAGCCAACCACAGCCCAATAGAGAAGCTATTTCCAACCCTTGCTGGTGATTTTTTCCATCTCCCGCCCAAGCAAAAAAGGTGGCAAGTTGGGGATGGGGAAACATCACTGAGCGAGACCAAGAGGGCGGTCAGGTCATGGCGATGCCAGGGCCTGTGGAGACAAGACCAAAGGCAATTGTTCCCGTTGCAAGAAGGAATGATTGAATTGTATAAAAATACCTCGAAGGCTCTCGGTGCAGCAGTTGTCTGCAAGATGGGGCCTAAAAGGAAGCGTCTGCAGCGCCGGCGCCAGCAGCTCGCACTGGTGTGGGGCAAAACTGGAAGAAAAAACTAAGAAAGGCTGGATTTGGTGCAAATTGGCACTGCTAGAGGTTTGCAGCACCTTTGGTGTCCTGCTGCAGCCAGGACAGATCCTGCACCCCTCCCATTTCCCCCTGGCTGGGGTCACCCGCAGGACCCATAGGTGTCCCTGGGGTGCAGGATCTGGCCCTGCCCTGAGGCACCCCAGCGTGGGGGTTCCATGGGTGCAGGAGCTGGGCTGGTGGTGCAAGGCTCCAGCGTGGGGGCTGGTGGGATATGGGGGTGTCCTTGGGTGCAGGATCTGGCCCCATCCTGAGGTGGATGGGAGGGGGGTGTGCAGGATCCAGCCCCGCAAGGTGCATGTGGGGGGTTCCTGGGTGCAGCACCTGGCCCTGCAGGGTACGGAGGGGGGGTCCCTTAGTGCAGGATGCAGCCTTACAGGGCCCTATGGGGGTGGGGAAGACGCTAGGTGCAGGATGTGGCCCCACGGCACCCTTGGGTGGGGGGGTCCCCAGTGTGCAGGCTGTGGCTGGGGGCACCCTCGGGTGGGGGGTGTCCAGTGTGCAGGCTGTGGCTGGCGGCACCCTCTGGTGGGGGGTGTCCAGGGGGCCGGCTGTGGCTGGCGGCACCCCCGGGTGGGAGCTCCCCCGGGCGCAGGGCCCAGCGCTGCCCGCCAGGGGGCGCCGCAGCCCCCGGAGGGCGCGGGGGCGCCGCGAGCCGCCAGGCGGCGCTGCCGCCCCCCCCGGCCCCCCCCGGCCGTGCCCGCCTCGCGCCCGCCGGCCCCGCCTCGGCGCAGGTTCGGGCGGGGCCGGGCGCCCTGCGGGGAGCAGCGGGGCCGGGCGGGCGCGCGGGCGGCGGCGCGAGACCAGCCGCCACCCCCGGCCCAACCGCCGCCGGCCGGCGCGCGCGGTCCCGGCTCTCGCCATGGCGGAGCAGGAGAGCCTGGAGTTCGGCAAGGCGGACTTCGTGCTGATGGACGCCGTCACCATGCCCGAGTTCATGGCCAACCTCCGCCTGCGGTGAGCGCCGCGGGGGGGCGGGGGGCGGCCGGCGCTCCGTGAGGCGTGGGCCGGGCGTCGCCGCGCTCGGCAGCGCCTCCGCGACCCCGTTACCTCGGGCCGGCAGGTGGGGGCCGGGCGGGTGGCTCTGCCCCCGGGGCCGCCGCTGGGTGCTCCGGCTGGCGGCGGCGGGGGCTCGGCCGGCTGCGTGAGCTGAACCGGCCGGACCCCTTGGCGGTGGCGGGCGTTGGCGCCCCCCCCCCCCCCCCCCGGCCGGGCCCGGATCGCCGCCCCCGGGGCCGGAGCGCGGGGTTCCCTCTGCGAACCGCCTCAGCTCGCCCAGGCGCTGGAAAGCAAAGCCGGCGGGAAGCGGGGGAGCTTTCTGCCGCGTTACAGGCGCCTGGGGCGAGTCAGGGGCCGGCGGGCGGCACGGGGCCGTGGGGCGGGTCGAGCCGCCGCGGGCGAGGCGGTTCCCCTGCAGCTAGGGGAAACTTCAGCTTCTCGCGCTTGCTGAACAGAGCTCATCTCTGCTTTTGTTTTGTTATCCATCTAACAAACCGGCTGTGCAACAGGTTATCTCGCATGCGCTAACGTGCCGGTAGGATTAAGATGGAAAATGCAGCAATAAAAATCGCTTGAGTCCAAGGCTGCCCCGGTTCTGGAGGAGCTGTGAATCAGTTCACCTGCGCAGCCTTGTCACGTTAGCGCTTCAGGGTCCTCGTGCTTCTCTTTCCCTTCTAAAAATGATGGGCTTTGGTAAGGTATGTGTTTTAATTCATGCTTCCTATCTCAGCACTTAAGTATAATTGAATACTGGGCAGCACTGATACAGAGGAGAGCTAGTAGGGACCCTTGGTCTGAGGCTGTCTTTCACTTTCCATTATAAAAGATTCATGTGAGCTTTTCTCGATAAACTCTTCTGCCCCTACTTCTGCAAGGATTTAGTATTTACCAAAGAGAAAACCTATAGGATAAAGATGTGGCTTCTTCTCCGTCTTTTGCCCCCTCCTCCCATTTTGCTCAGGTTTTACCAAGTTCTGCAAAGTGCCTGTTCCTCTTCTGCCACTCACGTTCCTAGGAAAAACGTTGACAGCAGGCCAAATTAATAACTTGGCAGGCCCCTGCAGTTGGTGGAAGCACCTGAGAGCAGCTCCGGCAATAGCCGTGGGAAGAAAGCTAGTTTAAGTGTCCTCAGCTGTTGTAAAACTACTGAGGAAGGAGAAGGTTCAGGTCCTTTAGGCAATTGTGAAGTCCCCTCTGCATGAAATCTGTAGTTTTTGAGGTCTGACCGCATCAGCCACTCTAGTGCTCAGGAATTTGTGTGCTACGCAATTAGCTATGGAGCTATACCCATCTTCAGTGGTACTGAAGTGTTAGGGCTTGGATCCTGGCAATGCAAGATACAAAAAACTAACAGCTGACACATTTGTGGGTCTTTTTTTCTTTGATATTTTGGGTTTTTATTTGGGTTGGGAGGGTATTCAATTGTATTCAAATATGAAGAAAAACATAATATGAACAGTTGGGCCTTGAGCATTAGGAAATGTCAGGTTAAAATAAATTGTGTGGTGCCTATAAAAGCTTAAATTTGCTTCTTATTTGTGTATACTACCACAGTCTAATTGTATTACAAAAACCTTATAAGGTTACTTTAATTAGCAGGAAACTTACATGTAACAGTTTGTTCTTGAGGTTTTTAATCTCTGGTTTATGTGTAATAGAAATCTAAGCAAAGTATTTGAAGAAGCAGCATGGGTAGAGGATGTGATGTATTGATTTTTAAGTTGGTTGCATTCAGGAATCAAATTAATTAATTCGGAGAAGCCCTGCTCAGGTGGTCTTTCCTAACTTTGTGTGAATGGGGATTAGTAGTACAAGCTTGGAATACTGGATCCTTACGTCTGATGCATCTGTCCTATTGCATGCTGATCCTGCCTAGACATCCCTCAACTATAGAAATGAAATCTTGTACACCATAAAATTTCAGTTTAACTCTAGCGCCTTGTTCACTGATGCTCGAGGTCAGGCTTTTCCCTTTGACACAAATTCAGAACTTCTGCTTCTTTTGTATAAGAATGTGTGAATTACTTTGGCCGTAATCTGCAATTTGTAGGCAGAGTTCTGCTGATGTGTTCAAGGTTGTCTTGTGTCTGTGCTGTAGGCAGCATAATCTCTTGTTAAAAAAATTAATATTGTTGATTTTTCTATCAGTGCTGTCATCCACTGACTTGAGGTTTGTCTGCGCTGGAACGTTTAGGAAGGCTGATTTGAATTTACTGAAAGGGTGGCTTTTTGGTAAATATGTTTAACTTTAGTAACCGGTATTTGACCTAGCACTTTTGAATTCTGGCCTTAGCCTGGTGACCCAACTTCACTACTGATTTTATCATAATTTTCGAGCAACGCTTACTTATTTTTACTGTCTCAGAGATAATAATTAACAGTTGCTGATTGATACATTTTTAATTGTGTCAGACCCAAATTACACCTAAGGTTCTGACCTGCCCCAAGGTTTATTATGTTGCCTTCTGTTTTGTCCTGCTGTTGTGTTACATAGTGTAGATGGCATAAGTTGCCTTTATGCTTGTGATACACAGACTAGAATGGAGAAATTGCTGCTTTTCCGTCATTAACTTCAAGTGGTGGGTTTGTTCAGGCTCCACCCTACTCCATAAATCCAGCCTTCTGCCAGAGCTATTTTTATTCAGGGTCACTGGCTGACCCGAGACGGGTTGTGCTGGATTTAGTTCCCAAGTGAGCCCAGATGTGGGTGGAATTGAAATCATACTTGTTTCGGTGCATATGAGGATATTTCCCCAAAGATGTGTTTAGTGGGAAAAAGAGAAATGGTTAGGTTGTCCTGTTCATTGCTTTTTAATATGTGAATATAGTGTTGTTGAAACGTGCTGGACTAGTATGGCGCTCTCATTTGTTTATAGAAGTGAGAACCAGCATGGATAAGTGGATGGATGCAATGTGAATTTACTACTACATTCCCTGGTCACTAGACTTCATACCCTGTTATTTATAGATAGTGCTGTGATTCTATGAGAATATTTTGTTAATATTTTTTCATGGGCGTGTCTTACAACTAGTTACTAAACCAGCAATTTCATGTGGACTTTTAAGCAGTCATTTGGTGTTATGCATTAATTGCAAATAAAAGTCATCCAGTCCTTGAATTCCTTAGTTCTGAGTGGGCTTCTTACCACTCCATAGTTGTGATTCTTAGTCATCAAAAACATTTAAAAAATATGCAGGAGTATTGGAACAGTCAGTGGGGACTTAGTAAATAGGTTTTCTTTACAGAAAACCTTCAAAGCTTTAGCAGATACTTGTTCCTTAAATGGTTACAAGTATAAATCATTAGAAACAAACACTCTTATTCGAACACTTGGCACTTCAGCAGATGCTTCAACATTACTTTTCATCAGTTCTTTGTTGACCTTTATGGGCAGGTAGTGATAGGTTTAGTGTAGTATTTGGTATTTCAGTTTCTATCGGAGGACTCGTGTGCTTAATTGAAAGACTCTTTAAAACTGGGATTCTTTTTTAATGTCAAAACTACTCTCAGGCCTTTTGCTATGCTATCATTCTAGTACTAGTATTTAGCTATGCTTTAAGTGTTACCATCTGTAATCTCAGGTAGAAAATTCTGCTCTGGGCCTGTTGACAACATTTTCATTTCAGCAGATGATTTTCACTTATCCGTTTCTGACTATTTCAGTGAGGGTGGAAATGAGTATGTGTTAAAAGGGAGGTAGTGGTCTTGTAGAAGTTTCTAATGTTTTGCAGAAATTGTGACATAAATGAAACCTGTGGTGTAAATGTTATCACTTGAAATTTTCATTATGGCTTGATGAAAAATGAGTTAATGTAGAGCTTTGTGCTTCTACAGTCTAATGGTGCTTGTAGCTGTCCTGCACACACAGTGATTTCTGACCTCTTAAAGTAACACTTAAAAAAAAAAAAAAACCCACATACCTCTGCATTTAGTTAAAAAATATGCAAAAGTGTTTTTTCTACTGTTTCTCAGCTATTTCTTACAATGCAAACCCCAGCATTTTCAAGGCTATCCTAAATTAAGGCATCAGTTTGTATTCTTTGCAGGTATTTTTGAAAGATAATATTGACTCTGATTAATATTTTTGGTATCGAGAATCTATAAAGAAAATCTACCCTCCTTTGAGAATTTTCCATAAATGTTTGCTGCTGAGGTGCATGTGTCTGTAACAGGAGGCAGAATTATCTAAGAAGCAGAGCTTGTTTGCCCATATATTGTATTATCTGTACACTAAAACATTGTGCAAAGGTCCAAGGAAGAGCGGTGTTTCTATTTAACTCTCTGTGAGAAATGACCTGAATGAAGAGTCAGGTTAATGAGAGGGTGTCTTGAATAGCTTTAAAAATAAAGCATTCACATCCCAAGGATGAAAATGACTCCACTATTCCGTTCTTTGTGGGCAAGGCTCGTCTTTATGGGAGACAGTTATTGTTTTGTTGTTTTGGGTGTAGTCCTGTATAGATGAGACTGGAACAAGATGAAGCAAGAAATTGGGCTTTGAGCGCTGAAGAGATATTTGAAGGGATATGCTTGAGAAAGTTGTGTGTGTAGGCTATACCCTTTGAACCTCTCTCCAAAAAGGCCATCTATTTCTTCTGGATGATGTAGTAAGGTTTGAGTCCATAGTATCTGTCAGTTTTAAAAAATGATCTGTTTTGTGTCTGGAATGACCCTGATCTGAATAGCTGTTAGCTATTAGCTGCTGGGTTTACAGCACTCTCTTGTTGGGGCAGTTTTGGATACAAGAAGCTGAAGATGGTGTAGAAAATATTCATAATTCATAATTGCCTGAGTGACTTGAAAAGAAGCTATAGTGCAGTTCTTAGTGTTCCTTCTCAATAGGTGAAATTACAAGATTTTTTTTGTGTAAATATGCAGCTCTTCAACCGTCTTGCAGTTCGGAAAGGCAAAACTCTTGTTCCTTAATTTAATATCCTCTAAATATGGAGACTTGGTTATTTTCATTTTCTCTGTCCTCGACAGGTCTGGCAAAGCATGCTCAAGGTTCTGGTGTTGACTCAACACTTTATCTTGCTCCTGACCCCAGAGGATCAGAGTCTCCATAAATATGTTGGAAAAAAGTCTTTCTCAACAGGGATATGGGTCATTTATAGCATTTAATTCTTCATATGTTTAGCACTGTTTTTGTTCTTCTGTTGACTTAGTCTTACTTTGAAGTATTTGAGAGATTGAGCACTTTCAATATTGAAGTTCTTACATTGGCGTACCATTCTGGCTCCGAGTTAAACGTTCATGTTTTTGGCTAAGTTGAGGGAGGTTTGACTTCTTATTAGGTAGTAAGGTATCTTTAATCCTGGCAGCGGAAATAACATGTAAATGCTTGGTTTCATTTGTGTTTCTGGTAATTGAAATATTCATGCTTAATGAACAAGCTTTTCCTGCCTTTAAGCCACTTCAGTTTCCTCATTTTAAATGCGATATGAATGTTTGAATTGTTCATATTGTGTTGAATTAAAAAGCTGCTGAGAAGAGTATTCGGGGTGCCTGCTGCAGTGGAAGTTGCAGAACTTTTCCTTGTTTATTGCTTAGACTTTCAGCAGTTAAGTTTTGTCAACTTCTTGTGGCTTCTTTAGAATAATTCAGTTTGCAAAGAGCTGTCTTGTGTAAAAATTTGGAATGAATGGAATGCAAATTCCCTTTAGTCCATCAAAATGTGACTTACAAGCTTGGACAGGCTCCAGCTTGATCTTTGTAGTGGAAAAGGCCATCAATCTCACTTAAAAAGCAAACCCTAATTACGCAAGTAGCCAAAAAGGAGCATCAGGGTCAACTTTCAAATTTCTGAAGAGATTAACATTTAGCTTATGGAAATGGATAGCTGTTACAGGTAAGCTAGGTCTTTCTTGACAAAATTCGCATGAATGAAGCATTGAATGAGAAGATGTCCAAAGTGGAATTTGTTTTGCCTCCATGTGTGCTTAATTTATATAGTTCCACTGAATCATCTTCTGCACATCTGGCTTCCCCTGACTCATGAATATCTTATTTTCTTAGGGTGAAATTTTACAGTCGTCTGTCTTTTTATAGCAATGGGGATGAGGCAGTGTTTAATTTTAACACACGGGTGTTGAATAATATACGAGGAAAGATTTATGAATGAGATTAGTCTTTTAGCTTATCTTACCGTTTTAAATTCTTATGCTGGTAATGCTGTGTGTCAAACCTGTCGGTACTAGCTTTCCAGCTGACGCAGAGCTGTGCTTATGACAGTTGTGAGAGCAAAGATGATAAAATTTAATTATGGTAACTAGCAACAAACTGAGGAGTAACATTTCATGTCACGTGCTGTCAGGTGTGAAGAAAAAGCCCTATAAATAACCTCTTTTGTTACCAGAATTGTTTTGAATTAGCTTAATGGGAGATGTTCTTTATTGTGTTTTTTTTTTAATGTTTTTTTCTGCTATTTACAGAAAGTATATCTACAGGAAGTCAGCTCCTAATTTAGGAGTTCCTCAGCAGCTGTGCTGCTTTAATCCTTGCTTTTTCACTACAATTACTTCATAGATTCTGATGAGGTACTATGAATGTCAAAGATGCTTAGAGTAGGTAGTTTATCTATTTGTGAGAATGTAAAGTAGAAATCTGTTCTTTTGAATAATATGTTTGAGATGGCTTTCATAACCAGTATGCATTTTATTTATATAATCCTAAATTGGGTAATTTGTCATTACCTTCAGAATTTTGCTGACCAAAGTTTGGCTTTAAGGTCTGCCACATCTCTATAGTAAATCTTTGGCCAGTGTTTCCGTTAAGTCTTGTACTGTCCTTTGGCTTCTGTTCAAAAATTGACCTTTTATGGGGGTTCTACTGACCTACCTCTCCACCAACTCTTTGTATTCCTTTCAGGTTGAGCAAGCTTTCAAACTACCCTTTAGTCATATTTATTTGAATTCCATTCACAGATGCAGATCTTGCTAAATATTTGACTGTTACATCATCACCTCTAGGTCCCTCACTCATGATTGCACTTTTTGTGGACTGAAGGAATTTTAAAGGTGGGGGAGAGGAGAAGAAAGCAGATGTCTGTGTGTGTATTTGTCTCTAAGCATTAAATAAGGGAGATTTGTGCCACTTCGTAGCAAATGCTCAATTCCGTTTCTCAAAAGCAGACCTCAGATTTCTAGAGGAAAGTGATTTCTGTTCGTTTCAGGGCTTTTCAATTAGCTCTCATGAGACGTCAGCTTGTACTACTTCTATCATGTACAGATATTTCTGTCTGTGCTTAACACACCCTGGAGGGGAAATAAGTTTTCATTGTGGTGTTTCCACATATTAAAAGAACAGCTTAGATTTGAGGCTGTTCTGTCTTTGGGAGCGAAAAGAGGGCATTGTATGGATTTAAACTTGAAAAGATTAGATTTTGTTCTGCAGGTAACTAACTGTCAGAACTGAGCGATGAAAGCTGAGTAGGAAGAAGGGGGGAATCATGTAAAGGCCTTTCTAACAAATCATTCATTAATGATTAGCTGGAGGAACCTCTATCCCATCTTAGGTGGTCTTGCAGCGCTCTGCTTCTTCTCAGTCTCATCAGTAGAAGTGTAACTAATCCTGGAGTGTAACTAGTCTTTGCTTATTGCTTTACCTCTTGATAGCGATGGCCACTTTCCATTTTGCCCCCTGACTAATTTTAGAGCGTTCTTCGGTGCAGACTTTGAATTTTTTCTCTGAACAGTGTTGGAGTACTACTGTCTCTCACCACTATTGTGTTCTGTCCTATTGACCTGACTGAGGGAGCTTTTTACAGGATAGCTTTTCCAGTTGCTGTGATGTTACTAGCCACCTGTCCTTTGTATAGGAGTTGGCAGTGGTCTACCCTGTTGCTGCCACTTGCTTGCTTTGGCCTGGCAGTCCTGAGAAACACTAAGTATTCTCTGAAGCTTTATATATGACTGTTGGGTTTGTATGCTCCAGAGTAGTTCTACCAGAAAAATATACTTTATTTTTTTTTTTTTTGTGAAAAAGTGGTCTAAACCAATTTACATAGTCCTTAAGCAGGCACTTGCCTGCCATTACATCATTTCTCATCCTTGGATCCTTCTTATTATACTCAAGGGTTTCAGGTTGTTCCTCCAAAAAACGTTGTGCAGCCTGGCCCTTTGTTTCTCAAACTCTTTTTGACTTTCTGACTCTCTCTGTATTATTACAGTATTCTCTTGGTCATCCTTGGTGACTTCTTTCTCTTCTTGCCTTCAGTACCTTCTTTGACTTAATGTACGCCTTTGCTCAACTTTTCCTTGCTGAAGTGGCCATTCACCTGCTCTCAGCTCTCCCGTTGCCAGAGTTGTCCTCTGATCTCAGTGTGATCAGGCTTTCCCATCTGAGTAACATGCAGGAGTTTGAGATGCTTTGTGCTAGATTTTGAAGGCACTCTTCTGGGCAGGAATTCATTTGTTTTGCTGGCACCATCTAACTTGGTACTTTCTAGGTCTTCCCATCCAAAGTTAAATATTTCCTATATGCTGTATCAGATGCAAGTCTGTGCTGTTCACAGAGCTAAATCTCCTGCCTAGGGTCACCTTCATACTGATTATTGTGCTCACTTCTTGTCTTAGGCCTTGGCAAATCCCACCCTTCCCACATGTGCTTGTTCGAACTGCATCTGCAGAGACTGTGATTTTTTTTTTGTTGTTGTTTATCTACTTCATTTGCCTCTTTACCTCTTTCTTCTTCAGTCTCAAAAGTACAGCTTATCTCCTCTCAATGTTTGTGAGTTTGTCCCACAGGACTCATCTGGTGATATGTCTGTCCTGGAACTTTCTAACAAGAATTTGTGTACTTTTTTTCTTTGCTCCTTTTTGGCATGGAAGGAACAGCATATAAATTTCAATAAAGACACTACCTCCTCCTTAGATATCTGATTTATGAAGCCTACACAAACTTTGTCATGGTAGGAGGTTCAGTATGCTGTAACCACTGATTATCGTGTTGATCTGTTCAAGTAGTTTCCTGGTTCCGTATTGGATCTGTGCCCCAGAGAGTTTCTGTCTTAGCTTAGATTTGGACAGAGCCTAGCCCAATGCTATCCTGTCTCAAGTGGTTCAGGTAAAGAATGGTTTGCTATAGTACCACGTTCTGTTCCCATTCAAGGTTGATATAACTTTAATTTGGGAAGCCTGCAGCCTCACTACATTTTTCTGTGAAATAAGTTTTTGGAGAAACTTTGTGGCAGGATTCTGGCTTGTGCAATGTTGTAGTATATGATGTGTACTGCAAGAGGGTGTACTTGACAATTTAATTTAGGATTATATCTCTAACTTCATCTTCAAAGTATAATGTTTTAAGTCTGTATTGTTTTGCATGCCCCTCTACACATGCAATCTAGTATGTTTTATTTAGACCAAGCCAACTTTAAGTGGTGTTTTATTGCAAGCTCTGACATCCCTTGAATAAATCTTCTGAAATGGGACTCATGATGAAAAGTTTTTCAGTCTGTCTGAGATACAGCTGGCGTGAGTTGCTAGTCCTCAAATGAATGATACTTTGAGGGAAAAGTTGAAACTTTCTGAAAAGATTTACTTTTAATATATCTTCTATTATAGGCATGGTCGGTGCCTTCATCCTTATTTTATTTATTTTTTTTTTATTCATGGTTCTTAGGACAAACTCACTGGGGACTTTCAGGAGGAAAATTCAAGGGGGCTTGAGTAATGTCCTGCATCCTCCTGTCCGGGAGGCAAGGTGGTTGGGGAGCCATGAGACTGTAACAGCTTACTGGATGGAAGCAGAGACTTTATCTCGCAATGAATAGTGAGGAAAACAAACCCAAACCTCTCTTTTCCTGCTGTGTGAGCTGCATGGCTTTCTTTATGGGAGAACTCCTCCGTGGTATGTTTTGGCGTATCAGCCTGCAAAAAACCTGGTGGTTACAAAAGCTTTTCCATCATGATTATCAGGAGCACAATGAAGCTTTCATGTGGCTAGACATCTTTTAGATGTTTACAGGAAAACTTTCTCTTATTCACATTACTGAGCTTCAAGTAGGCTATTTTGTTTATAAGAATGAACAATAAAATAAGCTTCACCTTCAACGGAAAAATCTGACTACCTTTGTTCGAAGGTCTGCCTTCCTATGCACTGTTTATAAAGCAACTGTGGTATCCAGTTTATAAACTTCTGAGGCTAGAAACGGTCTCTTCCAGTTCTACTTGATAACTTATTTGGCATTTTGTTCCTTCTTGATCCTGGGTGTAAAGACCAGGGGAACAAATGAAAGTTTTGAAGAGTTCTAGTTATGATCTTGACCTCTAGAAAAACCTCAGAATGTTAGAGGCTGTAACTGGAGTATCTTAGAAAACTTTAGAGCCCCTGGCTTATGTGGGGTATATACTCTTTTCTATTTTCTTCTCAAAATATTGAAAAGAAGTAAGCTGTGTTTCTTTTCTCCTTGCTTGCAAGGACATAAGTACCCTGGTATTCTTTAAAGCTTGATGTAAACAGCTCCTTGGAACAGTAGCTATTAAACTTTGTTGAAAAGTGCTTAGCAATGACAAAAAAATGTTATTTCCGAAAGGATTTCTGTAGCACCAAGTTTTTTTTTTTTTTTTTTTGCAAATGAAAGCCCAAATTTACCACAAAAATGTCCCTGTAACCTCTTATAATTCAAAACATATTACTTACTTTTCAAAAGCACAGGCAAATTACCAGGGAGACTTTCTAAAATAAGACTGAGGGTTAGATGTATAACTGTGGACAATGCTTCTTGATAATAAAGCGTTTCCTTTTTGGAGTTTTGTCTATGTCGCAGTAAGAAAGTAAGATTGCTTAATGCCTGTTATGTACTGGCCTCTTTTAAAAGTGAGGAGAAAGCTGAGAATGCTTATGTATACATGCAGACGTGGGCATATTAAAAGGAAAAAAAGGAAATGAATATATTCCTATTAAATGTAGTGTTTATGTCTCTAGCAAAACAAACAGTAAAAAAATTTGTCTTTGTTTTTTCTGTGCGAACTCTTAGCTTGTATTTTGGGCTGTACTGCGTACTGGCTTTCAAGGATGCAGACATTCTTAAGCTAGACATCTCTAGTCTCTGGCAGCTAATTCTCTGAATCTTTATTAGTTATCCAGAGCTTAAACCCCTTTGAGGAAATGCCAAGAAAAAGTAGATTTATATAAACCTTTTTAAGCCTGGTATAAAACTATACAAGCCAGAGCTGATAGAAAACTGTAGGCAAGTTGGACAATTTTGAAATAATTGGAAATATTTTGCTAAATTTTTCCAATCATTTGATACAAGCTGTTTTCCATTAAGTATCTACTTTTTTGGTGACTTTTAAAGGGGGGCTGCCTATTGTCAAAACGAGTTTTGTTTTTAACCAAAGCATTTCAGCTCCCTTCTTGCTTTTTAGGTATTATCAATCCATTCCTTAAAGCAGTGGAGGGGTTGGCCTGTGCCAATTGGTCGCCTTGAATGACTAAAGCAGTGGGCTATGTAGGGTTGGCACGCTTGAATAGGAGCAGAATAGTGCCTAGATTTCCATTTTGTAGGTAGAAGTATGAAAGCCAGGAAAGTGAGATGATGAGATGGCAGATACTCACCTTTTATCAGGTGCTATTATATATTTTGCTGTTCTGTTTAGTTTCTGTATCTTTGACCCTCTCTCATCAAGGAACCGAGGTAGCACGTGCTGCTCACTGTGCAAAGACACAACTGAAACAGCTGTCTTAGAGCAGATGGGTCGTCGCTTTTTCCATTAATTCTCTGACATGATGGCGTTTTCTGGTTTTGGCTGTGGTGGCAAGCTGTAGTCCATGACTAATTTCAGTGGCCAGCCGAGATTTTTGTGCTACCAGATTTGGGGAGGACACTCTTTATTTCAGATCTTGGTATTCTCCCGGGAGTTTCTCCCATAGTTAATTCTTAACTGACAATTTAGCTGCTCTGCTGAAAGAATACTTCCTTAGTGACTAGACCCTATACAGATATACAGATCAGAGGATTTAACTTGTTTTATCATATGAACTTGGGACCTTTAAACTATACTGTGGAGCAAACAGATTGTAGTTGGACCATGGAAGTTGTTGAATAGGTCATAAACTTTTAGTGTGTTAAACTCAAACTACTGTGACATTTTTAACTTTTGCCTTTCCTGCATTGTCCTTGTATCTATAAAAATTTGAAATAAATACAGTAAGTTTAGTGAATTTTGAAGGCAAATTGTAGTGCCTCGACTACATTAAAGGAAAAATTGGCTTGAGTTACATTTACTTAAGAGCTGTGTGTTGTTAAACCAAAATAAATTGCAGGATGGAACAAATTAACAGGTTATTGCAGAAAGATAGGTTTGGTCAGGAGGTAAGTTTTATGTTGTACTAGGGATATGGGAAGACTTTGGAGAGATGAAGCGTTTGTAGCAATAGCCTTTTTAAGAAGTCAGAGTCTTAAAATATTGGTAAGGGTGGGTTATTTTTATCAAGGCACTCTTGCTAACTTTTTAAAGGTTCTCCCATACCTGTATGAGATCGTCCTATGTTATGTGTCAGAAACCTTGTTTTAATAGTAATTCCCACACTACTTTCACATACTTTGTGCAGTGCTAAAGTATTTTTCACCTAACATGTCATTCTTGGCTCACTTGATGAACATTATAACCAATCTGTGAAAGCTTTCAGGAAAAAAAGATAACTCTAACCTTTCATACGTAGATGTGTTGGCTTGTCTCAACCCCAAACTGTTTAAGGTAAGCCAGCAGTCTCCATTTATCTTAATGAGGTATTTGATGTGGAAGCTGACAGCACGAATTTGTTTGTGTAATAATGTTTAGGCAAATTATGCATCTGTGCCCACCCATCTGGTCATCACTGGGTGCCCAAATGGATAGCAGGAGCTTTTGATATACTCATTCTCTGAGTAACGGTGCATAACGGACATTTTGCAAACGCAGGATTCCTACTGCTGAAGATAGCAAAGTCTTTCTAGTTTTGACCTGGGTTCTTTGTACCGCTCTATATGTACTCCAGCACTGTGAGTGCCAAAAAGCCCTTTTTTTTTTTTTTTTTTTTCAATTGAGGAGGAGGAGGCAAAAACATTCTGTCCCATAAAATGTATAAACCTTGCATCTATCAGTAAGGAATATTCACTATGTATAAGTAGTAAGTGAGCAGCACTGACAAATTTAACTATATAGATTTGCCCTGCTGCTTTCTGACTTTTAAGCCTTTGGGATATGCTGTGGTTGGTTTCAAACTTTTCTTCACAGTGCTGAAAGCTAAAAAGCTCTCTTAATAAGGAGTGAAGATGGCTGTATTCATTTTACTCTAGGAAGATATATTTCAAGAACAACTATAGTTATTGTGAGACCCATGTTATAAATCATAAGTGGCAGTGGTGAATGTTATTTCTTGGTCTGCAGTGTTGCTTTGTGTTTACCTCCCTCCTCAGTGCTGCTGTCATTGCTACTACTTTAATTGTCCAATTGCTGTATTATCCTTGCATTGCCATAGAGCTATCGCACCAAGGATTTTTCACTTTGAAATTACGTTTCATTCAGAACTAAGAACATAGTTATTGTCAATCTCATTTGAAATTTTGTGTGAACATAGACAAGGTATTAGCAATAGAAGAATTTGATTGAGTCCCTAATGTCAGAATTTACAGCAACTTTAATTTGATATAAGAACAGAGCGCTTTCAGAAGCGATGTCCCCGAGCTGATGGTCTTTCTTATGCCAGTGCTAATGTTTGTGGGTGCACAGGCAGGAGAACTGATTTGACTGAAAATGAACCTGACAAGTAAAAGGATCTGTTGCTTCTCTGATCAGGATCCCCATGTGCCTTCCAGGAAGGAAACTGGTGGCAAAAGGTGATGCTGAGGGTCTTGGGTAATAGACCTGACCTCGGTTTGGTGGAGTTTCTTGCTTTCTTACCCCCTTCCTTCCTCAGCCCTCTGGTTCCCACTGTCTTCACCCTCGCAGCCCTGCCCATCAGAAAGCTTGTAAATGTTCTCAGCTGAAACTCTCTTTTCTGAGTGTATTTGTATTAGGCTTTTCTTTCTGGCCTAGTTATCATACGTGTCCATCTTCAGAAATGTTCTTAAGGGCCTTGCTATTTATCCAGCACTTGGCTAGAGTCTCTTGATGCCACAGAAGCATCACTTGTTATCCTGGTGCAAATCCTTTGCTTTGCTGTTATGGTCTTTAACTGTGCATGCTATTAATCATTTTTTGGTGCTTCTGGATCCCATTACTGTTTGACACCCTTTTGCTTGTGGATTTCTCATTTGCAGACTGTAACTAGCCATTTCTCCATGTGGCTTGGATTATTCTTGCCAGATTTCCCTCGAGTTAAATAATAGAGGAAAAAAAAGCTCAACTAGTAATAATAAATCACCTTCCTATTAAGTAACTACTACCTGACATCCATTCATCTATTTGAATTGCTTTCTTACCAAATCCTTGCTGCATGTATTTTGGGATCTCATGAAATTGTCTTTATTAGACCATCTGTTTGAAGATGGTATATGATGTTGTTCCTCTTATTCCAAATATAACCATCTTGTGATCTTAAGAAACATTAGCTTTAAAACTGTCCAACAGGCAATTCCCGGACAAATTTGGACAATGCTGGTGTTGACATGAAGGTGGCTTTTCTTTATTCTGAACTTAGTTCCTTCTTTTCTATGTACAGATACGACTGCTGGTAGAAGGGTTTGGGATTTCTTCCAAAGATGACTCATATTTACCAGGATCACTACATCCATGTATAGCAAAAATAGGACACGCCATTATGATGTGTATCATCCGAGCTGTTTAGCATTTTATCCAATAGCCACTGAACTTTAGCTGGTAGCTTTTATCTCTGTGATTGCTTTTTCTACCCCTATTTGTCCCTCTAAAGAAGAACAAAAACCCAAACAAAACTTTGATTGTATCTCCATTCACGTTCTTGCTGCCACCCTGCCTTCCCATCTGCCTCGCTTGTATAACTGGGAGAGGAAATTGCCCTAGGTCATCTTTCAGAAAGCAGCCTTCCTGCATCAACTATAACCTCTTGGCTGGTTTCTGTAGACCTCAGACTCCTCCTACTTGCAGCAGTCTGTGGGAGTACTGGTGGTTAATTAACATGAGCCACACCAATCCTGGCTTTTAATTTCCTAGATAGTCCCTGGGTAATCTCCATTCCAATGGTAGTTTCGCTGTTGCAAAACCACAACTGCGGCACGGACCTGATTTTGTATTGGTGAAGCGCCATATAGTTGCATTTCTTGGAGGCTATGTTCATCTCAAAGCTGATGAGGTTGGGGCATGAGAGAATTGGGGGAAAAACACTTTTAGTCAGGGAACCATGCTGTGTGGATTCCCCAGAGTAAATGACTGCTCTGATCGCATATAGGAAATAGTACTTCTGCTGTGAGAATGGTAATCTTTTCCGCAAGTAATGCGTACCAAAATGGCCAAAGATCAAAGTTCCTAAGTCCTTATGCAAAGCAGGGTGTTCCTGCATATGCTGTTTGATGTGCCAGAAAATGCATGACCCATAGTACTGTTTGCAGTTGGTTCTTGGGTGGAAGCTCTGCAGTATTAGTATGATGAATGAGAGCATGTAATCATAAGAGGTTCAAAGGATTTGTAGGTATGATCTTTTGTCTGCTCAAGACATTCTTTCCCTTTTCCATCCCTAGCTTGTTTCTAACATCTTTGTCCTCTGGCCTATCTTGTCCTTTATAAACAGTTCGTGAGCTGTTTGGAGCCAGGAGCGGTCTCCTTTGCTATGTGTAAAGTGTGTGTGAGACAGTGTTTAATGGAGAATTGCCTTTGAAATGAATGAAAATGATAATTAGGAAGTGATTCTCTCCAATTATGGATTAACTGGTGAGGGTCTAAGTGGGGGTCTTGCCAAGAACTGTATATTTCCAGGAAGAAATTAGCCTTGTTACCACAAAGCATTTTGAGTATTACTTCCTAAAAAGAGAGAGCTCAATGTTTTAGTGCTACCTCAGGGTTCCAACAACAGGATGGCCTATAGGAAACATTAATGTGTTCATTCTTGCCATTTAAAGAAATCTAAATTTCTTCTTCTGAAATGGGAATGACTTTTGGATAGGGAAATGCTTTTAGCATTATTCTGCTTGCTGAGTGGCAGTTTGGTTTTACCCAATTCAGGTTGGTTATGTCATGAGGAGGGATCCTGCTTTTCAGCCCTATAATTACTAGATACACTCCACCCTTGAAAGCTTCCACTCTCTTTACTGCTCTTCTCTTCATGGTTGGCATAGGCTAATGTTACTCCACAACGTCGGCATGGCCTGTGGTTGTGTAATGTACTGCAGTGGGCTAACTAGCTTTAGCGAAACAGTCATCTTGGACAGATGTTGCAGTGAAGCAATGATTAATTGGGGAAAAATTTTAACAACCTTAAGTGGCAGTAAACTTATGTTGGCAGGTGGAGGCGAAGTCACTGCTGCTGTGTAATGGTGACTCGTTACTCTGAAGAAAGAGAATCACATTTTATCTAGCATAACACTCTCTCATGCTATCTTCTGTCTCAGACTTTTACCAGAATGAGAACTTAGTGCTGAAAACTCCTTTTTTATGGCTTTCTTTGTAATTGTTCCCCATCCATACTGGAATGTGGAATGACTTTATTTATTTATTTTTACCTCCTAGACCCTCACTAAATATTGGAAATACCATTACTTCTTGCTTCTGAGAATGCAATGCACGTACTTATGGATAAGCAATAAAATGTGTGAATATCCTTCTGAATTGAAGTGTTGACAGCTATAACTTTATCCCAAAGTTTATCCTGTCAGTTCTTTCTTTTTTTGAAATTGCAAATAAATGAACAGCTTCTATAGTGTCACTGAAGTAACTGAGGCTATACAGGATGCAATGATGGAAAAAAAGCTTGCTGGACTGAATTTTTCTAATACTCGTGTAATTATCTTTTTGAAAAAGTAATTGGATTCATCTGAGAGATTTATTAAATAGCATTCTGGATTAAGAGTCGAGCTTTTTATGCTTAGTGAGATGTAACCCACGTTTAAAAGATCTTTGAGAAGTGAGTGATAGGAAAGAATTGGTTACAGTGATAATGTTATTGAGTAACATTTGAGGCTAATTATTTTTGATTCCAAAGCTCCTTAGCTCTAGTGTTGAATTTCATATTGAATGTGGATACAAATTTAGTTTTGGCTTCAGGAGTAGGTTGCTGGCATTTCACTTGTTTAATCTCCCCTTGTTGGGCAACAGGAATTACTGTGGGTCAATCCATAGTAATTCTGTGGAAATTTATTTATTTTACTGAAACTGCGTTCAGTGCAGAAAGCACTTACCTGAACCTAAATTTGTATGGGGTCTAGGAAACTTTACTTTCAGAGCATCTCTGTAAGATTTTAGTCACCCTGTCAAACCATTACAAATTGATGTTGAATGCTTATGTAACATTATTGTCTGAGATGCAAAATTCATGCAAATTGTAGTCACAGTGACAGCTCTGTCCCTGGTTATGGTGTTGTCCAGTGTTCTCAGTTCCTTCTTTAGTAAGTAGAGCTGTTGATGTGTGTGCTGTTTTCTTGCTAAACACTTCACTGAAAGTAAAAGTAGTCAGCAGACAGGTAAATACACAACCACTGAAGACTGTATGTGTTACCGTAAACATTTGTATTGAAACATATTAGTATATTTTTCATCCAGTCCATCTTTCTGCAAACAGATGAGTTGTTAGTCCAGCAGGATGTAAGTTACTGTGTTTTCCTTAATAATTTGGTTTCCTTTTGGCTTGTGTGTGCTTAAGGTCGTCACTAGTCCTGTGTTGTATTGATGATGTCTCTAAAGCACTTATTTTGAGTAATGCAAAGAGAGGATATTTGAGTTTTGTGAAAAGATTGCAATTTGCTTTTTATCTATACTAAATGCAGGCTATCAACAGAACTTAAAAATAATAAAGATATAGGCCAATCTACATATAACTCTCAAAGTCACGTTTTGTGACCACATGTGATAGTTGTATTTAATAGTGCAAAGAATGAGCTGGTATATTTTTTTTTAATTTTTTTATAAGATATTTAGTCATATCACACATCTGAAGCAGCTGAGAGATTGGCAAGGGTTAAAAAGTTTATTTAAAATCTCAAAGCAACTCTGTTTTAAAGCTTTTTGACTTTTTCAGAAAACTTTTATTAATTTGGATAGAGCCAGTACTGTGTAAGATATAATTATTTGGCATCGAAGTCATGATTTTAGCAGGGAAACAGTTTAAGGCTTGATGTGGTCTTTGTTGTGGCAATAGCATGCAAAGTGTAGTGCATATAGGAATAAGATACAGGTGAGGTATACTTACAAATGCACAGTTCTCTTATTTACTGTATCTCAATGACTCTATCTCATTTCCCTTCAGTTATCTTGCAGATTTTTAACTATCCTGAGTGCTAACAGTCAAATTCACAGGCTGTTAATAGGAAAACCTATTGGAAACCAAGCAGCGAGGAGCTGCCTCCTTGAGGATGCAGTACTGAGCCATCACTGGGAAAGAAACTGTATGCTTGGCTTTGATTTCATTAGAAGAGCTAGGTCATTTATCTAGAAATCAAAGGCCCTGGAAAAGGGAACAAGGACTTAGGACTGTTCAAGAAGTTTACCAAAAACCTCAGAGGTTGGCATAGTTGGGATCTTTGGGAATTTGGGTTTGCTTGGCATATGGATATGTACAGAAATAAACTCTAACTCTTAATACCTCTGTGCCATCTGTTTTCATACATTATCCAAAGTGCTTTGAGGCTGTAGCTTGCAACTGCAGAGATGGAAAAAATCTCCAAGAGATGCCACACTGAAGTTAAAGCAGTATAAACACTGAAGTCCGGTGCTACAGCCCAAGAGGGATATTTTGGGTGACTCTATCCAGGATGAGACAGAGTCAAGATCAGAGACATGTTCAAAGAATCAAGGAGGCCTAATACCACATGCTCTTCAGAGGTGTTTTTAAATCCCTCCGTTATTATTATTTTACGTAATAACCACAACACTGACTGGAACCAATTGCCTGATGATACTGAAAAGGATTTTTAAGAACCTCCTTAAATTCCCTTTGACCAGCTGCTTCATTTTTCTTGATTTCCCACCCACCGCCAATGGAGTCAAAGCAATCTGGAACAATGTGTGTGGAGTCAACAGGCTGTTTTCTGTTGCATATATTTTTCCTTTGTGACGATCTTTAAACTTCATGTTAGTGGCATTTCTGTTTGGGGAATCCTTAAACGATTTAATATTATGGGGGAGGGAGAATAGAGTTTTAAATGTTTGTTTAGTGACACTATATTACCTTCTTATTTGCCCTCCAAAGCGTCACACAGAAAATTTTATAAACTGGAGTGCTTTCAAAGAGACCACAGCCAGCTCAGGTCATGGGGGACTGATTTCATGGGGCAGAGCAGCTACATGCTGAGCACAGCGACAGGTGATTTTTAAGGAATAATGCTCTATTCAAGTCCTGTTTCGCTGAAGCAGGAGCTAGAAGTCTGGCACTAAAAACTTTCCATGTTCTCTGAAGTACACTGGAGATGGAGGATTTCTCAAGATCCTGGACACATATCAAATCTTAGAGGAGCTGTGCCTTAGTGCAGCACCAGGGATGATTCTGGAAAGCAAGTCCTAATGGGCTCATTCTTGAGCCCTTCCTTGCACTTTTAAATTCTAGGAAAGCAAAGCCTGATGAGAACTAGATTGTATCAGGAACAGCTAAGGTTTTTGACTGGTTGTGAATGCATTTTGGAGTTTCACTTCAGTGTCTTATCCTGTTTTGGAAACTTACTTCCTTTTCCTGCTCTTGACTCGTTTTATGATTTGTATTAATTGTTCAGATGTTACTTTACTACTGTGTTAAACATAAACTTTGGTTTCCTCCGAGCTCTCTGAGTCGTGGCACAAGTTTTCATGACTGTATTGGTGGACAGGGATTGCTGCTATCTTTGCAGCTGTGGGCATCTAAGAGGCAGCTTATCTCACCGAACGACACCTGTTCCGTTGCTGCAACTTCCTTCCCTGGCCCTGGAGAGAGTGCCAGGAATGACTGTGGAGAATGCTCTGGCATTAAGATCCCTCTCTTTTTTTTTTTTTTTTTAAATACAAAAGGGGAGGGGGAGAGAACAGTCCTTCCTTTTATTTCGATATCTTTGAGACAGCTACACAGAACTTCAGTCCTGAGAAAGACAGAACAAGGAATATTATCAGCAGTGGAGTAATTAACTTGCTAAAAGCGTTTTCCTTGTTAAGGTTTTTATGATTGTCCAAGAGGCTGTGACTAGTAAGCCTCTTCTAGGCCAAGCTCAGATTAGTATTACATAGCCAAATATATGTGTCATGTACTTACTAAAGGTTTATCAGGCATGAAAACCATGAATGAAGTCAATGTGGTATTGAGAAACCAGCTGTGCAAGTCTTGGATGAACTGGTTAAGAGGCTGACTTTCAAAGTTAGGCCAGTCTTGCTAAAGGTATGAGTCTGAATCAGACTTGCTTTGCTATGGACAAAGATACAGGTCTTTCTACTGGAGAGTTTCTTGGGTCCAGAGGTCACTAGAACTAGTTTGTAGCTATTTTTATTGCATTCATTTCCTTCAGATCTATGCAGGATGCTTGTTCCTTTAATGTCCTACTTTTAATTATGATTATAGACTGTGAGTGCCAGCTGTGAAGGAGGCAATGCCTGTAATCTGCAGTTCTGCCTGGGAGTGCCTGGCGGCACGTGTCTTTCTGTAATGTCAGGCTTTTGCCCTTGAAACAGACTTTTATTTGGATCCTTCCCTGAGTAATTTGACAATAGCCGAAATAATACCTTGATCCCACAATAAGTGGCATTGCCAAAAATCCTGCTTGCTTGCCTGGCTAATTGCATGGTCACAGCTAATAAACTCTCTTTGCTTATGTTGCAGCTCATTTTGCTCCCCGATTGCCCCTTCTGCTATAGATCTGCATGTGCTGGCCAAATCTGGTGGGTTACCAATTACTGCAATGTATACGAACAACTGTTTGCTTTGCTGTTTTGAGCCGAAGTCTGTCTACACTTGGGGTTATCTTGTTCCTCCAACGCTCCTTTTGAACCGGTGAACTTCCAGGGGGTTTTTAATGATGGGGACCCTAACACATACCACCTGCCAGGCTTTTGGCTGACCATGGCTACAATTGAAGTTTAGCTGGACTTAGCACTCTCTTTTTTTTTTGCTTGCATTTGTGGTGGGGTGATGCAGACAGAAGACAGTCCTGTCTAGCAATCTTTTCTCCCTCTTTTTTTTTTTTTTCCCCTCCCTCCACTAAGGATGGGTATAGTGTGAGAGAGGGAGGGAATATAAGGGGGAGATGAACCAATTCCAGGGTTCGTGAGACAGTAAGAAAAGCTGCAATTGTGAATGAACAGAGGGTTGTAAAGTGTTGCAATCTGCTCATGTAGGTTTCTGGGTTGATAGCTATTGATTTAATAAGCATTCTTGAACCTGTTTAGATATGCTGACGGTTGTTTCAGTTTGAATATGACGATTTGGCCACTTAGGAATTTTTGATTTCTCTGGGTCATTTTAGTTGCCAAATCTGACAAATAGCAGTGTGCTTGTGCAGCTGAGTGTTATTTCTGAGCAAACTACGAAGGTGATATTCTTGATAGTTGTGGTGATGTTGAAGTAATTGTCATTCAACAAGCTACAATTTAGAAATGAGTACCACTACTTTGCCAGTGCAATGGTATAGTTCAGAAGCTTTAAAAATACGATCTCCTGGTACCCTTCTTTTGTGATTTACTGTTTTCTCTGGTATGTGGTGAAAGCCTCCCACGTGGTGAAATCATCACATGTGCTGATCTTAAGCTTTGTATTATAATATGTTTATGAAGCAATTAATGCTGGGGAGAAACTGAGAAGAGCGATGAGCAGCTGTGTTTAACTAGTCCCACACTTCTGTGCAGTTTTTGAATGTGCAGCATGTATTAGCAGTTGGTAATGGTCAGTATTAGGTAGCTTTTGACAGTATTATATGGTTGTGTTAGTTTAGCTTGCAGAGGCCTCTGTGAACAAGCAGGAAGAACTATCCATTTATGAATGTTTGAAGAAAAGAACAAGTTAAGCAGCCAGCAGAAAGATAACCATTTCACTTTACTGGTCATACCAATGTCCTTAGCCCAAAGGAGCTTAGTTACATATTCTCCTTTTAGATCTCATTGGAAAAAGAGTCTAAGCAGTTGTTCATGGGGCAAGCTTAGGAACAAAGCAATTTCAATAACCCAATTAAAACCGGAGTGTGAATGCTGCCCTCAGTTGGAAGGGGATGAGCAGTAAACAAGGACGCTAACAAGAGATGCCAGCATAAATGATCAGAAAGAATCCCAAATTTTGGAAATTCTTCCTAGTTTGTGGAGGTAATGTTTTATGCTGTGTGCAAGGTCTACAACTGAAATGATGCTTTATGTTATCAATAAAGTACTAAACCCAAGGTGTTAGCACCATCTTTGTTCCCTACCTAATGAGGGTGATGGGAGACTCTTCCTGCTATGTGACTCATGTTTTTAAAGTTAATGCTTACTTTTAGTAATATCATTTGTTTTTACTGTAGGCTTAATCCGCAGTTGCCCAGCAGTGGATGATGCAGTTGTAAATTAACCTCACCATCGATAAAGGCGTTGGTGAGCGCCGTTGAGAAGCGGCTGAGTTCTAGGCGAGCGCAATAGGTGAGGCGTGGCGCTGGCAGGACGGGGCTGTGCCGCTTCGAGGCTGGGAACCGTATCGCTATTTTCCCACAGCCCAGAGCTCAGGTTAATAAATGTTGCAGAGCTGAGGTGGCTTTGGGCAGAGGTAGCTTTTGTGTCTTGCCGCCATGCTCTCAGAGCCTGGACTCCAGGGAAGGAGATGCAGAGAGCTCACAGTGGGAGGTTGTTCTGCGCACCAACAATGTAGATACTATACATGAGCTGGTGATGTTAGACTGTCTTTATTGTCAGTGGAAACCTGGTCAGTGCAGTTGGTGGAGTTAATTCATCTGACTATAGGTCTCTAGGTGAAGCCTTGTGGCAGCGTGCTGGTTATCCCAGATGCAGGGCTGGCAGGTTGGAAATAAAAGGAACTCTGTTCTTTGCAGCAGTATGGCAAGCTGGCTTTGCAAGGCTGAGCTTGGTTATGAGCAGGGCTACTCAGCATTTAAAAAAAAAAAAAAAAAAAAAGCTTAAGTTAAGGGGCTCTGTGGGAACTGCCATGGTTGTGTGGTATGTGTGAAGCAGGTTTGTATTTTGTGTAGGGTATGTGGTCTGTTAGAGAGCTCTGAGTATGTATGTGTGAAGACCTGTTGAGAAAGATCCTGCTTCTAGGATTGCTGCTGGTGCTGAGCACTGGACGAGGGCTACATCTGCTCTACAAGGAGCCAGCAAGGACATTGTGTTCATGAGCTATTTTGCATCAACTGGCCTGTGGGACAAGCACCTCTCTGGAGTGGATCGCAAAGATGATACAGATGTAACCAAAGTCATTTTTGTGGAAAAGCAAGCTTCACAACATCAGTGATGATACAAATTTGGGAGGCAGTGTATCCTGGATCACCTTATGGATGAAATCCAATTATACAAAACGCAGTTTGTGAGAGGACAATAAATAAAGTTTGTGTTGTATAAAGTAAAAGCAAAACTCAAAACCTGAGGTGATGGAATAACACTGTATAGAGATACATCCCTTCATCCCTTCTCCTTCCATTCCTGCCTTCTCTCCCCTCCCTCCCCCAAATGCATGGGAGGGGGGGAAAGAAAATGGATTTAAGTAATAATACTGGTAAAGCAGCACCAGGTGGTAGGGGGAGAAACCACGAGTTGTCATTGCTGGCTGTTTGCACTGTTTTTTAACGTATTGATCCTGTGTTTTTAGGGCTTCCCCTTACTGTTTGCAGAGGCCGTGCAGGAATCTTTCATCCTGGCATGCCGCTTTGTCGTGCAGGTATCTGTTGTTCTTTTGCGAAGAATCAGATGAGCCACAGCCCAGATGTGATATTTTTGGGGTGAGCTGCTGCTTCAAGTGGTGTTAAACTGTCTTGGATCTCTGGTCCATCTTACTTGAGCTTACATCAGTGTATGTGGACAAAGGAAGAGATTTTTCTTTCATCAGACGCTAGGGAGTTTAGAAGGGTTTTTGCCTGCCTCCGCAGTGTGACCCATTTCTTACAACCATTGGCATTTTCACCAAATGACCTCCTGTTGCGAGGACCCTAGGATATAGGTAGGGACAGAGATGGTCATTTCAAACCCCTTCTGTCTTCTCAGCCTGACTGCTCTTTCCTTAATGACAAACATACTCAGAGTTGTTGAACTGTAACTCCTTTAGGTCTGAGAAAAGCTTCACCATGCAAGCAAGGAGCTTCAAAAGATGAAGCTTGCTAACACAAGCATAAAGTAGTAGAAATAATAATCTGTTTTTTATCTACTGCAACATGGGACTTTGAGAGAACTGAGACAAGATATTAATGACTGTGCTTATTTCTTGGCATTTGCTTATCTGTATTAATGACCTGTGCACTGCAGCAATAATTTTTCAAAACTTTACATTTTCTATATGTAGGACTATTTCCTTAAGTGGTACTGTACTCCAATTAAAAGGACAAAGAACGACTGCTCAAGATGAGTATAGATATGAAGTGTCAAACTCCTTTGTTCCCTTTCTCAAAGGACAAAGATACGAACAGGAAATAACTAAGCTTTATTTCTCTTCCTGTAAGCCTCTCTCGAATCTATTTAGGAGGAAAGGAGTCATTTCATAAATACGTTCCACTCTCCTTTTGACAAAACCAGGATTTGTAGTAATTTTTTTGGCACTCCATGAAAGTGCTATGAATGAAACGCTTGAACCCTATTTTTATCTGCAAGTCCATCAAACTATTTCATTGTATCCAAAAGCTATAGAAGCATTTTCTTACAGGATTGTATAAGTGATCGTTTTATTACTCGGATTCAGTTAGAAGCAGACCAGAATAGCGTGTGTCATATTTGTTGGGACAAACCTCGTGTAAATATAAACTTCAACAGTTAGTTTTTTTTCTTGTGTCTAAAGGGATTTTTCTTTATATATGTAAATACTATATTCAGTGCAGGTGTGTGTGTATATATATGTGTGTGTGTGTATCTGTGCATATCTAAACACAGTAATATAGTAATAACTGTTACATTACAATATATAAAAATATTTAAAATACAGGTAGTAAGGATTTTATATGATGTGGATTTAAATTCTTTCATTAATAGGTGAGGAAAATGGTATTATGCCTGAGCCTATGCCTGAGCCAGATCTGAACAGAATTTCATTAGACAGCAAAAGGCTGCTGCTTTATGGTGAGGATTTCATCTCTGCTGCCTTTTCCATCTGATAAGCATGCATTTTACCTGGGCATTACAGAACTGAAGTCATGATGTGTGTGTACATACGTATCAGGATTGAAAGTTTTCTTGCTTCTTGGACAGGTAGTAGACAACCTAAATATATGGGACTTTAATGCTTTCCTAACAACAAAACAAAGTATTTTGAGAATCTCTAAGCATGCCATTATTTTTAGAAATCCTTGGAAAAACTGGCAATTGATCCCTTTCCCTCACTTGTTATTGCTTCCTGGAAGATGATCACCACATGTGTTGGAGAGTAGATATGTGAACGCTTCTATGCTTATAATTAGTAATAATTCAGTAGGACCTGTATCTTTCCAGCTGTGTGAGTATTGATGAGATATCCCTGCTGCAGAAAGGATGATCAGAAGAATGTGGGAAGGATAATCTGGATCTGTAATTTAAAGGCAAAATAACATAGAAAAGAATTTGTCCATCTAATAGATGAAGATTTTGTATATATTTTTGAAAGATTTTTGGAGATTGACAGTCTGTGACAGCCAGAGAAATAAGAGCCTCTTGCTTTAAAGTGTGTTTCTTTGTGTTTTATTGCAGTATGTTGCAGTTTTGTAAAGGCTTAACAGCTGATTGCTCACAGAAGGAAACAAGAACATCACTGCATTTGGAGGAGGATATATCATAGCTCTAAACTATTGATTAACCTGATTTCTAAAAGGATTCATTTGAATAAGGCTGATAGTAAACTTTAATTTGAAAATCTGTGATATGATTGTAAATAACAAAATTACTTTCAGCTGTTAAAGCTGCTGCATGGATGTCACAGCCATGGTACAATTTGGGTTGGAAGGGAGCTGTGGTGGATGTTTCATCTAGCCCCCTGCTTAAAGCAGAGCCAGCTGCTTTGCTGAATGTGTTGAAAATGAATGTCATAATCCTGGAAATAAGCAGCTACATAACTTTACTCTGTACTGCTGGTTTTGAGTGTGCGAATAGATCTGCCAAAGCTGAGAGCATGCATTTGAGCACTACTTGAGGCTGAAATTGTGCTTTTTATTAAATCAGTTGCTGAACACTTTGTTACTAAACTTTTTTTTGCTGATCAATGAAGAGTTGCTCTGACTTTTGATGATCGTCAATAACTAATGCTCATTACATAGTCAGGTACGCTTTACAGAAGTAGGAACCTGGCTGAATTCTTGGCCTTATATTTGTTTTTAAAAATCTTGCCTTACATCACTTCCCAGGGCTCTGAGTTCCAGGATCCTAAAAACTGCTATGGTCTTGTGGAAGATGAGTTGTAGATATTTCATGGGTATTTACTTATTAATTGTGTAGCATTTGTGTTGTCTCACAACACTAGTGCTGCTGTGAAAGCATTGAATTCTCTTTCACCTTCTCAGCAGGAGCTGTCTTAATAGAAAAAAATATGTAAAATGCAAAGTAGTGAAACAAGAGAACTAAATAGTCCCAAAATATCTCTGCTGGTAATTTAAAACTATTAAACAAACAGCACGTGAATCTGTTCTAAAAATCAAACTATTTAAGTCCTTTTCCATATTGCTAGTGTTTCCTTTGAAATATTCTTGCTTAATGATTCAGTACAGTTGGCATTTAGCGGTGCACTCCTGTGGGTCTGAATGATGACTACACAAATGTTAGCATTCCTGCTCATCAGACTTTTTTTCCTTCAAAGAAGGTAAAATGAAGTACTCTAGGCTGTGTCATGCAAATTCATCTACTTATTCTGCCTCTCCTACTTTGCCCTTCTGCATCCACAAGAGTGCTTGAAGCATTCCCTGTATGGGTTCCTTCTCTTCTGACTATAAAATGTTACTTGCTCTTTAATTGGAATAACGAACCTTGACTCACATGTTTACTAGGCCTCTTCGGCGCTGATACGCATACTTAATTTCGTTTCTATAGTTTTTGAGGATTTGTGTTCCAGGACAGCTGCTGCTCAATTTTTTCCTAATGTGGAGGGAGAGAGATGGCAGAGAGAGCGTTTCATTGCAGTTCTGGTTCAGTTTGCCATTAGGTAACATGAAGCTTTTCAAAACAAAGCAGAAAAAAAAAAAACTATGCCAAATCTACAAACAAATAGTGGGACTTTTTCCATGGGAAAAGTGTGAAGGCAAGAGTCCTTTCTTTCCATCTGAATAGTCAGTGGGCATATTCCGGTGAAAAGTATTTGCCTTGTGATCAGAGAGCTTAGCTTTCCCCTCTGTTGCTTATGACTCTTTATCCGAGGCAGTGGCTGAAGCTGTTGGTATCTGACCCTCAGGAAACAGTGTCAGTGATAATCTGTAGATTTGCTTAAAGCAAATAGTTCAGATCCTTCTCCTTTACTCACCCTTTCCTTTCCAAAATGAAATCTGACTTGCTCTTCACCGAACAAGCAATAGTGAAGACAGTTGAGGATGCTACTGCCTTTTAGTGGCTTCCCTCGTCTCTTCGGAAAGCAGCTGCTTCCATATGAAAAGTGGCTGAGTGGAGCCTGCCTCGCTTTGATTCCTGTAATTCCCACTTTGTTTGTTTGTTTTTTTAGTGCAAAATCACCATATTATTGATACGGGCTGTGACGGACTGTAAACTTGGAGTGGCTGAGCTCACGCTGTCCGTTCTTGTCCTTCCAGCAGACGTGGCAGGAGGGAATCTTTGGCAGAGGAGCTGCACCGGCAGCTGTAGGTGGAACATCTTCATCCGCTGCAGCGGGACTCAGCAGACTGTTTGCTGGAGCCCTTAGTTGGTAATCTGATGTGCTGCTAGGACGGTTTAGGAGCCAAACCACAAGACCTGTGTTAAGTCACATTATGCTGTAAAGCACACAAATGCTTAAAGAAGCCTGCCTGGTTTCATGACCAGAAAACAAACAGTTTTTCTGTTAGAGGACTACATGCTCAAAGATTTTTGTCTAGGTGAGCTGACATAGATGGTGGTAATACATCCATTAATATGCAGAAACCCTAAATATGCAGAAATGTAAGTCATGTTTTTGCATTATTTTTTGCATATCCTGTGTTGGTATAATTGATGAGTCTAATTTTATTTTTTAATGTTACCAAAGGACTAAGCTAGCCTTTCGGAGTGCTTGCAGACTGCGTACTGTATCTTGTCACTGCAAGATGATTCTTGGATGTTTTGAGCCTGCATCAAAACAATACTGTATTCAGGAGAGTCCAGCAGTGTTCACAGATCAGCACTGGGCATGAGTTTAACAAATGCAGAATATTTCTTTATAACCGAACAATGAAGCATCTGAGCATCAGTATCTCATGGCCAGCTGACTGTAAAAGGAGTCTCCAAGCATCTACAAAGAAAACTTGTGAAATATTGTGATTGTACCTTGGCACTTAGGGCTGAGGAATAAAGAGAGTTGTATTTAGACATAAAAATTTAGTTCTATTGTGCAGTGTATACAGAAAATTGGGAAGGTGGCATAGTACACTGTAAAGATTTAAAGAAGAGATGGCTTACAAAATATTACTGGGGTGAAAAGTCACAATCAGTACCGTAGCTGGTATGTCTCCAGGTCATGTTTCTTTGTACAGATATGCTGCTATATCAGCAGTGAAGTGAAGTGGTTTTATACCCTAAAGTTACCGGAGAAGTTAGGAGGAGGTAACAGGAATATCAGTCACAGTCTTTGTTTTTTCTGAACGTTTCTTGATATTTCTGTTGGGTTGCAGCTCCTGCAGCATCACTTGGAAGAATGATTTTTATTCAGAAATGAAAGCTAGTCCTTGCCCGGATACTCCTCAGACAAACCTACCATTGCAGAATTCATGCACCAGCAATGCAGAGAGCAGAAATCACACCTCTGTCTTCTGCGTGATATAAATCCATCCAGCCACCAGTCACTAGTCTGGTTTTTGCCTTTTGTGCTGTGGTTTTGTCTGCTGCTATGTTTGAAGGTAGCATACTATCAACATAGAAGTGTGTAATCCTGTGAACAAAACTGAATTCTCAAAATTCAAGCTTTTGGGGAATCGTGGTGTGGAAGGTTACAGTTAACAGCGGACACAAGGTTTGGGAAGAGAAGGAGCTGAATGAAAGGGAGGCATCTTTTCTAAGGTACCTGAATGCTGTAACCTCAGTGTGGAAGGCACATACTGGGTCGTGAAGTCAGCTGCTAGATAGTGCAGGAAGCCAAATCTTTTAAACATATTAGTTAAGTTCTGCAGTATCCAGTAGGGCTCACCATTCCCTGCTGCCTCTATTGAAATGCTATTTCAGGACTTTGCTCCCTTGACAGTGAACTCTTTTTTTTTTTTTTTTTTTTTTTTTCCTCCCCCCCTCCCCCTCCCCAAGCCTAAATTGGCCAGATTAAATCCATTTCTGTTTTCCATATGGGCCTGTGTAGTTTTTTTGTTTGAGTAGTTCCTCTGGCTACTTGGCAAGATTAATCTACTGATGTGTTTATAGTGCTTGTTTCTACTTTTCCTCTTCCTCAGTAGTCTTATGAGTCTTAGGTATTTAGTTTAGCTCTCTTACAAGATGAGCTCTATGCTCTTCTGCATGTGTGCTCCAGGTGACTTCGCATGTGCCAGATGCAGATAGAAGAACCTACCTGACTTGTGAGCTTTGTTCTTCTTTTTTGATATCCTTTTAAAGATTTTGTATTTTTATTTGACAGATCAAAAAGTTAAGGGTAGATGGCATTCTTCAGTTTGTTGCTATCCCAACCTTGTTTTCTCTTTTGCCTGATTAGATAAAGGATCATAGGATTATTCAGGTTGGAAGAGACCTCAGGAGATCATCTAGTGCAATGTCCTGCTCAGAGCAGGGTAACGTGATTATTGCATTATGATTTTAGAGTGGTCCAGGCAGACTTATCACATTGAAGGCGAGTATATGTTTTACTGCTCTATACAGAGAAATCAGGAGCAAGCTTCTTAAGTGCAGATGTCTGTGCTTAGTAGGTACTTTCTCATATATGGACTAGAGAAAAAAACACAGGGCATTATGTTGTCCCTGAAAGCCTTCCAAAGAATCCTTTTTTCATGCTGTCTACTTGTATCTTCTGCAATGCTTCTAGATATGTAAGAAGAATATGTAATACTTGCCTAACTGTAGAAGAGAGAGATGGCTCATTCTGTCCTTTGATGCAAATAGAAATGAAAGAATTCAGTGACTCCTATGTTTAGTGGTTTGGCATTTTTTCAGTGCAAGGTTAGTACTTTAACTTCATATTTAAGGAAAGGGATTTTAATTCCAGTTTCTAGCTAGCCAGCTGCATTTCACAATTTCAGTCTTTATTCAGCATTCGTTAGAGCTAGCTTAGCATCCATCTTCCATTTTCCTTTCCCCTCACCTTACCTATTGGGTTTGCAAAGCTGCAGAGAGGACTTAAGGGTCAGCTATGTTGGAACTGTATCAGCCTTGTCAAATTACAGTCAGAGTTTGCTTAACTGTTGGTTGGTTAAGGAAGATGTGGCACCGGTCGCTCCTAGTTTACTGTTTTCTTTGAAAAAAATCTGCATTATTACAAAGGAGTCTTTAACCTTCTTTCTGAAGCTGACTGAAAATTGCAGATGAATGAAGCATTCCTCACCCTGCCCTTTCTGTTCCCTCCCATCAGGAAAGGAGTGGTGCTGAATGCATGGTGAATGGCATTTCCTATTTTGTTAAACTGGCAACATCTGAAAACTGAAACCCTGTGGGATAGCTGCAAGCAAAAAAATTTGTTTCACCTGCATGTTAAATGAACTTAAATTGCAGTTTTTCTGGCTAATAGGATGGATTAAAGCATTTTAGGCATGCATATTCAGAATCATGATGTGCTTTCCTAGAACAAGGAGGTAATAATATTGACTAGACAGGTTTTTTTGATTTGTTTTTTCAACTGCAGTAAGAATATTTGAGCTCTACTTCTGCCAGCCCGAATCCTGTTTATCTGAATTCTCTTCTGCTGAGGATGATTTGCTGTAATATAGTTTACGAACAATTTCCTGAAAGACTTGAAAGTAATTCTTTCCTGCTCGACAGCTGAATTTATCTCAAGATTTGCATAAAATAAATTCTTTAAGTAGCATTGAATACTTAGTAAAGAGGCCTGGTATCACATATAAAAGGCACGATTGTCTGATGTGCTCTTTAGAGAAACACCGGGTGAAGTGTATTTAAGCAAAGTCATCTTATTTTCCTAAGCAGAAGAAGAATAGTCGTTCCTTTGTGCCAATACAGCTAACCATACAGTCTAACATTTTAAATTGTGTAAATACTGTTTCACTGCCAGAGGTCTACTTAAGTTTCCTTCCTTAATGAAAACATCCTAAAAGCCCGTTCTTGGCCTCTTCATTAACATAAGTCTTAATTAATGTCTTAATGCCTGTTTGCAATGAAAATGGAGTCAAAGCCTACAGGAATGGAATTTTAAAGCACGTATTTCGTGGTAAGAAATAGTTAAGTACTGTGTGCCTCTTTGCTGGGGGAGGTAACCCAAATCACCCAGGAAGTTTGTAACAGAAAAAGGAATTGCTTCTATTGTTCTGCATGCCAGTGGTATGAATCTTCAAGATCGTTCTTAGTCCCATGCACACGTGAGTAAAGAAGAAAGAGTAGTTCTCAATATTTGGGTTTGATTTGCAGTTTGGAGTTGCATTTGAAATAGATAATAGTTTGTCTGACAGTTTATTCTTTTAATTGTGAGTGATGCTAGATTTGCTCTTGACAGCCTGGTGCAGGCTGATGCCTCTGTAGCAGTCCGGTATCTATTCCAAATTATTCTCTTTTGCTTTTTTTTGTTAGTTTCCTTTACTTTAAGCCACTTGAATAGAAAGTAAGTCTTTTTAGCCGATGGCTGTGTTGCAGTGAAGATAGCTGCTCTGTTTCTGGAGCATTTGTGTATAATGAGGGAGAGGTGAGAGCAAATAGGTTTCCTGAGCACCTGCCCGGCTAAAGTGGGAGAAGCTTTAGTGTGTCTGTATATATGTAAAGCAGAACATTATGTAAATCTTTGAGCAGCGGCAGGAAAGGAGTTCCAGATGAGAAAAGCTCTTTCCCCTGGACAGAATGATCCTCAATACCAATATCTACCCTTTAGCTTTCTTAAGGTAACTTCAGTGAGATAGTGACTTGACCTGATTTTTCTAGCAGTTGTTTTACTCCCCAAATATTAGATAGATGGAGGGAAAGACTGACAAAGCGCGTTTCTGAGGAACAGCTTCACACCCTAGGGCAGCGTAGTCTGAGATCTCGCTGCAGGCTGATCCTTGTGGTAGCTGGCACAGGTTATCTCAGAAAGTATGTCAAATTCCAGACATGAGAATAAGCCTGCAGAATGATGCTTGCCATCTGTAGACCCAGCAAGTTTCTGTTTATCTTTCAGTGTGGAGGAGTTATCATTTAAGTGATTAACTATAAATTCCCTTTGTAATGGCCTGATAGGGTGACTTTGTTGAACGGTCTGTATTTTGCAGATGTTGTTTTGGAGTTTGGCTTCCAACTCTTGCCAGCTAACTCTTTTCTTTATTTGTACTGAGTGCATTTGAAGTTGCATCATTTCCTCGGTAAGAACAGTTTTATTTTTGACTGGACTATTTGTCAGGTGAGAGAAATCCTAAATGTGAGTGCTCTCTGGTGGCGAGTCCATAGTGAAGAACTTGAGCTTTCTGGTTTCTGTGGTGTATTTTCCAATGGCAATTAGATAAATGGACACAGGATATGCAACTGTTTCTGGAGGGGTAGATATTTGACTTGTAATTTAATGCATGGCAGTCTTATTTAAAAAAATTTTCCGTTTGTTTTGTTACCTCAGGCCTTCCATTACAAATTAACAGAAGTGATAAGTGACTCTTGCTTCACTTATGTCTGGACTTGGGGAGTTCTTTTTTTAAACCCCTTCCCTAAAAATAAAAACTACAAAAAAAGTAAGATCCTTTTCTTTCCCTGGCATTCTTCTTTCCTAGCAAATCATTTCTATCCCTTTAAATAATCTCATTTCTGTGACCTGCTGGTTTCTATTTTCTCAGTATCAATCGATGTTTTAACAAGGAAATAAAAACTAAATAAAAACCTCTCATGAAACAGCTGATATTGTTCATCAAAATTACACATATACTGTGAATCTTGTATTGCATGCAACCTGGGGTTTGGCACTGAGCGAGTTAACGCGCACCGGCATAGGGACAGGTGTTCCTCTTAACAAACGTGCTATAGATTGCTTTTAATAATGAAAAAAGCACTTCTCGGTGGTATATGCACGGTAGTGTAATGATTTAGTCTCTACGTTGATGTGCTTTCTCTTGATTGAGTACATGCCCCAATTTAAAAACCTCTCGGAAAAGTGCCAGATTGCTTGGAGATCTGGTTTGGTTGGCTGTGCCTTGCAGAGGAATAGTGAATTCAATATAACGTATACCTCAAAGCTTGGAGTGCAGTCCTCAGTTGTTGGGTTTTTTTTTTTTTTTTTTTTTTAAGTTTTCATGAGTTCGTCCTGGGCAAGGAAAACCAAGAATCTCACACCAAAGCAATGCAGCTAGGAAAACAGCCACTGCTGTTTTTGGCCTGCCGTAGCACTGAATTGCGCTGTCTGATGAAAGGAGGCTTTATCAGCGGTGAGGGCTGAGGAGCACAAGCTTGTTTGAGGAACGTCTAAGCAGCATTCTGTAATTCTAGCTCCAGCGCTAAGAAATTAAAAAATGAGTGACGAGAAATGCAGGAATGTCCGTTGTTCATAAATGCCATATCCTTAAAGCAAAGCTTACTGCGAGAGGTCAGTTTGTTCAGCCTGACAAGGGATCCTTCTCCTTCATCTCCTCTCTGCTGTTTCTTCTATAGAAATTTAAGATGCAACTTGTCAGAGTCTAGTAAAACATTTTGAAACTTGACTTAGAGGCTGAATGTGAGATCTGTCATCTAAGCCGGGAACTACCAAGGAAATAAGCAGAAAATGTGTCAAATTGCTGCATGTGTCAATGTGTCATAGCTTTAACACTTCCAGAGTGAATTTGTTGGTTGTCAGCAGGGGTCTTCCAGATTTATTTCGTGTACGCTTCCAGCTGGGAGACGGACTGAGGCAGCAAATCTGTAGGCTCTGTTTACAGGGGAGATGGGGACAGTGAACTGTCAAGGGAGGAAACTTAAACTGTGCTCTGCTACTGCAAGTTTACATAATTCATTACTTAAGGAAGAGGTCAAAGCATTGGGTCCTGTGCTGGTGACTTGGCACAACACTTCAGGAAGAATGCGCTTTTTTTCGTTTTCTTCTTGGCAGCTCAGAGAAACAACCCAAACCTTCCTCAGCTTACTGTGAATGCTACGGCTCTGCATCTGGCGGTACAGTGGGATTTAAAACCTCCTTCAAAACCTATTGTATCTATGTATTTGTCATTGAATAGTACCGTCCGTGGCAAAGTGCCTGCTGTGCAGTGACTTGGGAAGCTGAATATCTGCTTTCCATTGTGCAGCTCACCTCTTTCAAAAGCCCAGCTCCGAAAAGATGGGAAGGATTCTGCTGATTTTAATGTAATGGTGTCCATTACGTATGTGTGTCCCAGCGTAATTTGCTCTCTTTTATTGAAACAGTGTTAAAAACAAACAAAAAACACAGGAAACCCCAAACCCCTTTCTTCTGTATACAGAGAGCATCTCCTGCCCTCGCAGAAGCAGCAGCACATAAGGCAAGCAATTTGCTATAAGATCCCTTTGCACCCATACATATATTGAGTGTTTAGTATCCTTCCCAGCAGTACAATTCAGCCTGCTTTGTACTTTAAAGAAATAGGGAGAGCAATGGTGAGGGCTGAATACGTGAGCATCCTGTATACACATAGCCACTGCCTTGTTTCCCAGCGAAGCCTTTTAAGGATTAGGCTGTGATTCTATATTTCAGACCTGCCTTGCATCCCAGAAAGTTAACCCTTTGTCCAGTTGCCTATGTGTTCTCCATCATTTCTGTTGAAACGGTTAGGCAAGAGCTGCTGAGTTTCAGTGGGTACTGTGGATTATAATGCTCTTACCATTTCTAAAACATTTTTTTTATAGCTTTCAGAGAGCTTACAACTCTAAAATATATCTGTATTTTAAGCTCCTTAATACTTTAGGAAGTGCACATCAGGACTACCTTTAGTCAAAACTTAACACTGGAACAAAGAGACCTTTTACAATTATTCTGTCTTTTTCATGAAGTATTTCTGGAGGAAACTGGAATGAGAGAAGGGAAAATAGCCTGTGGAAAGTGGAGTGTTAGTTGCTGAGTTGCAATTCTGGAGTTTTATAACACCTGCTAAAAACTGACCCTTCCAAGATGCTGCAGAAAATTCTCAGATGAACAGTAGAAAATGTCACGCCTGTCACCACTTGGGGGTGGTAGTAACTTCAATAAAATAATGCTAGAATTTGTGCTGTAGCCCATCAAGGATTATGAAGGCCTGTGCTATAGCATACAGAGGTTTTATGGTGCCATCTAACGTTGTAAGTTTTAAATACAGGGTGCATACAGGTGTTTAATAACAGCGCTACTTAGCTTGCACATTAGTGTCCTGTTGTTATCCTTTCTCCTTCCAAGAACCAAATACACGATAAATTCTTCAGTTCTTATTCTGAAACTCCTTGTGTGCTGCTCTTCTAGATAACACACTATCAACATGTGAAGTTTTTTGGAAACGTCTTTTAACTTTAAACAAAAAGTCAGTTTACAAGTTTCAAATTACTGTGTATTGTATCTCTAGAATGAAAACTACTGACCAGGTGGGGTTTAGAAAAGGTGCAGTTTAGTATTATGTTCATATGTTCTTCAGTAGCTTTCCCTTTTGGTTTTAGCAGCAGTGATAATATTGAAGTGCCTTCTAGTGAGAAGGCTGGAGTGGAAGCTGATTGCTAGAACTGAAAGGCTGTAATTTGTTTCTCGGCTTGTATCTTGTCTTCTCTTCCTTGCAAATGTTATTAGACCGCAAAGTTAGTGGCTTCAAAACTTCTATTTATCTGGCCTGGGTCCTGGACAGCTCTAGAATGTGAGAAGAAGAACTTGCCTTTAATCCACTTTATGAATTGAACTATATAAACTCATCTTTGCTTATCATTAGTTCTCGAAACAGTGAATTAGATTAGCTTGAATCTTGCTAAACACTGTCTTAGAAAACTTTCTTCCTGGTAGCATGCTAATGTGAACCGGTATCTGGAGTGATCTGCTTGATTGCATTTGCAAGGTAGAAGTTTGCTATGCTCAAAAATATAATTGGTGTTTTTTATTGCCGTGATCAGATCTGTCATACATCTGTGAGTGAAATAATAGCGGAAATTTCCTTTAAGTGGTCAAATTTGAAACTAGCCCTAGTTCCTACTTTTTTGTCACATCAGGTCTCTAAGTAAAGCACTAATATGCCATGAGGACCACACTGGTAAGAAATAATGTTTGAGTAAGATGATGAATTCAAGAGCTGATAGGATGGAATGGGCATCTTGCTTGGAAAACATATCCTAAGTACTACATTTTACCAATTTTCTTTCTCCCTTTTGTCTCATCCTGTGTAGGTTTGAAAAAGGACGGATTTATACGTTTATTGGGGAAGTAGTGGTTTCTATGAATCCTTACAAAAACTTGAACATCTATGGGCGTGACATGATTGAGCAGTACAAAGGAAGGGAGTTGTACGAAAGGCCTCCTCACCTTTTTGCAATTGCTGATGCTGCTTATAAAGCTATGAAGAGGCGATCAAAAGACACCTGTATTGTAATATCAGGTAAGCTGAAAGAGCTTTTCATCATGATGAGCGCTTGGTCTTTGTGAAATTCTAGGCAGAAGAATGATGATTTGACTAATGGTAACACTTTATAAAAGAGAAAATATCATTAATCTTAAAACTGCTTATTTGCATTTGAATCTGTGTGTGGAGACCTTTGCAATTATTTCTTATCTAAATCAAGAGCGGGTAGCAGGAATTAGCTCAATCTGTGCGTGTAAAGTGATAATTTGAATACGAGTCCTCTTCTTGCTCTGTCTATGTGAACGAAGATTGGCTCCTGTCTCTTTTTAGAGAACTGCCAATCTCGTGCCTTGGATGACTGCTCGATGTTTTGTTCTCTGTTTTGATGACCAGACGAATTGCTTGTCATGGTTCTAACAGTGGGAGCAGTGCTTGTACCATGAACGGTTGCTCTCTGGATCCTGGCACTTCGTTTCCTTGATGTTCCCGTGCTTCAGCAGCCTGAAAAGCAAGAGACCCGAGATGGTGTGCTGAACAGTAGCCTCTTGTATTATAGGTTGCAGCACTGCTGCTAGCCAAGCCTCTGCATGCCAGTCTTTTTCCTCTAACAATATTCCTTTTGATCCTCTGCTTGCTAGGCTTTTCGCAGACCTGTGAAATTTTGCACCGTAGCTGGTTCTAAGTTAACATAATGGTAACAACCAGCCAGGGTTATGGCTTGATTGAAAATGTGTTCAGAGTACACACAAATAAGATTGCTTTAAAAAAACAACAAAACTCCCAAACATTATCACAGTAGAATTAAGATACTGTTCAGTGATTTGCTTTGATTTTATTTTGATCTGTTCTGATTTTGTATTTTTGCCCTCAGGTGAAAGTGGGGCTGGGAAAACTGAGGCCAGTAAATATATTATGCAGTACATAGCAGCCATAACCAACCCTGGTCAGAGAGCTGAGGTGGAAAGGTAAGGGCTTTGCAGAAAAATAAGTGGTGATGTTTTGTTTCTGGATCTCTTTCTGTAGACCGTGTAGCACCATGTTATTGGATTGTCTCTTATAGCAGTTGCGTGCTATTTTTACAGCACTTTGCTGTTTTCTTCAGATTCTACTTTTACTCTAGAAATTTTGAAATGCTGGTTGCTAAATATTGATTGCTAAGATCACGTCGAGAAGTTAGGAGGAACTCAAGCCTTCAAACTTTCAAAATAAAAGCAATGGCCAGAAATCATGTTTCCTGTGGCAAATTGTCTGAAGCATGTGTACATTCGAACGGCATGTCAAGTGAAAGGAGCATACTCCATGACCTTTCAGGCTTGCATATTCCTGAATTGCAAATTGTGCCTGTCCTACTGTAAAAGTTTTTATTTCAGCAGAAAGCCACGTTCTTTGTTTCAAATTTAATATCCAACCTGAAAAGAAACTTGTGGATTATTCACAAAAGAATTAGAGAAATTGGTTTCAAAACTTGTGTGTGTTTTGAGGAAGTGAATTTTTGATTCACAGTCTTTTCAGTGGGGAGATCTGGTCTTCAGTTCACATTTGTTCAGCTCTAAGGAGCGTTACCAAAAGCTCCCAGCTGATTTCGCTTGGGATTGCTGATGTCACACACATCAAAGAACATTTCTGCTGTTACTAACATCTTCTTTTTAAAATGCACCTGAAAAAAAGTTCCATTAGAAACCTGAACGCACAAATCTAGATTCATCCTTTTCTCTTCTCTTTTTACCTTTATCTGTACTTAAGAGTGAAGAACATATTGCTGAAATCCAACTGTGTGTTAGAGGCCTTTGGCAATGCCAAAACAAACCGTAATGACAACTCCAGCAGGTTTGGGAAATATATGGATATCAACTTTGATTTTAAAGGAGACCCAATAGGTGGCCATATCAATAACTACTTACTGGAAAAGGTAAGCCAAGTTCAGTTGTAGAATAAAAGGTTTTTGTGCAGTTACATTTGTAAAATGTTAATGTTTTGCCATTACAATGTTTTCCTTTCACACTTAGTATGTCAGTTTGTAACATATGGGCACAGGTTCACTTTAAATCTAGAGCTTAAGTTTTGGCAAGAATAAGTAAAAGAACTGAAATGCTGCTAAGGCGCAGGCACTGCTTTCAGAGCTCACTGTGTCAAGGACCCGTGTTACTCAGAAGCTGATGTGTGTGTGTGCTCTCTATCCAGAACGAAAGCTGAGATTAATTTAACATTAGTAAAACTCCTTCTTTATAAGTTCCTGCTTTGAGATCTCACTGGTGAATAAAAGATTTCTAGGTCTGTAAGTAGCAACAGTAGGCTTCAGAAGCGTTACTTTGAAGCAATAGCACAGCCTTGTGTGATCACTTAGTATCTTTGTTTTTGTATATTCCAAGCCAGCCTAAGCATAATTCTTTTCATGTCATTAAGTGGTGGCCGAAAACATTGGAATATGTAAAACCCTGCAGAGAAATTGGGCTTGATCTATTAACAGTTCTCATGACGTATTTGAGAGAAGTCTGGCTTTAATTTAAGTGTTTGACAACATCTGCTCGTTTTCTTCTCCCATTGTTTCCCTGAAGTCTATTTTCAGAATAAACACTTTATTTCATAAAAAGCATTTAACATGTGATACTGTTATGCAGAGAAAGGGATGGAGCTGCAGCTGCAGTGACTTAAATCATGACCCTTTATTTAATAGTCTCAGTTCTAGCCAGTTAAATTTGTTTCCACTTTCGAAGCAGTTGAGGATTTTGATACTAACACAGACCCTTAATAGACAGTGACTTTGCCCTGGAGTAGGAACGCACGTATAGTCACTTTACATAGTTAAAACTCGCAATATAAAATAAGGATAGGCTGCTTGTTGACTATCTGCTGCAGTTAACTTTCTTGAGCTATAATACACTGATTTGGAATGAATACTCTGCAGACGGAGCTATCCCTTGCTCTCTAAAACAGTGCTCTTGGGTTAGAAGAGAATTACATTTTACAGTGGCCAGGTGCTGTTGATCCTCCTGTCTTGGTGTTTTAGGAGTGGTTACCATAAGGCCCTGACTGTGGCCTGTGGAACAATTGTTTGCAGGCAACATGGTCCTGTTTCTCCTTTCCAGCTGTTAAGTAACTCTTAACCTAAAATGACTTTTTATTCGACTCTTACATGAAAGCAATTCTGTAGTTGCCACATGAGATTCCTGGTTAAAAATAGCAGGTTGCAGCTCTTACGCAAGCAGGTCTTTTTGCGTAGAGACTTCAAACTCCATGATTGTGCCTAGCTAACAAAGTTCCTAATAAACTTGTAAGATTATACTAATTTGGTGATATTCTATTAGTAGTGAACTGCTGCGTTGGCTTTGAAGGGGAGATGCTTGGGGGGCAGGCTGTCCCCATCCAGAAATACCTATCTTGTATTTTTTTTTTCCCCTTAGTCTCGTGTGATTGTGCAGCAGCCAGGGGAACGAAGCTTCCATTCTTTTTATCAGGTTGGTATTCATCTCTTGAAAATAATGGCTTGTTTTCCAGACATGACAGGGAAAATACGTAAAGCTTTCATCCTCTCATGTATTTTGCAAAGGATTCCCTGTGTTGTTGTGTCTTGAGCAATCTTTTGATTCTTCAGTCATTTGAAGAGGCCTCTTTTAGGGGAGGAACACGGGAAGATCTTCTTTTCTATCTTCCAGTCCCACACTAACACGTTTGTAAACTTAAAAAGAGCCTAACTAAACAAATGTGGTAGAATATTGGACTTTGACTCACAGCTTTATTTGTAATAGGTCTAATCCTTGTATTTTTCTCTTGAGGCCTCTCTAGTCCATGTGGAAGTGATTTTATGACACCAAGTTTACTTTTCTTTGGGTTCTTTTTAATGTCTTCCATACTGTATGGTGCTTCCCTTGTGTATCCTTTGGGGGAAATGGCTGGCCTATTAGTATAACCTTTATCCTCACTTTTGTAGTGAGAAAATGGTAGGTTTTTTTTTTTTTCTTCACTTGTTCAGTACACCATAGTAACATGTTAGCACCTTTCTAATACACAATTCATTTCCCAATTGCAACGTCTCTACATGTAGCGGAGAAAGTAAACGTGCTTGCCAAAATGCGTCTGTGGCATGTCATAAATGTAAACGTGTCTGGTCTGTGAAGAAGTCCAGGCTTGTGTTTTCTAGGCTATGTTCAGAGCCTTACAGTGGTGCAGTCCATGTATCTTGCAAATGTCATGCTTGTGACTCAAGGTAGCATAGCTGATTCTACCCTAGCAGTAATTTCATCTCTTTGGTTTAGCTTGTCAAGGGACAGAATTTATTTAACGTAAAAGTTTGATCTACTATGAAAAAGGAAGAATTTTCTTTTTTTGGCTCACCTTTTCTTAAAATACTCTTTGTGCAGCTCCTGCAGGGGGGTTCTGACCAGATGTTGCGATCTCTACATCTTCAGAAAGATGCATCTGCATACAACTATATCCATGCTGGAGCACAGCTAAAGGTGAGGGTGCTGTCAGTGAGCTGCAGGTAACTTGTCTTAATTCTAAATGCATCTTTAGATACTTAAAACTACTACTGAAATAGCAGAAGCTGAGACTAGGGTGAATGTGGAAAGTTAACACCTATCTGCTGTTTTTAATGGAGGTTCTGGACCTAGAAGACAAGCATATGTTCACTTGTGCATAGTCCACTTGTTCCTGCTTGTGAAAAGCAATCCTCTGTGGTAGGATATACATTGTCATTGTTAATAAATACAAGTAGAGATATTTTGGCCAGCTTGACCCATTACCAGTGACAGATCTTCCATGAAGAACCTTTTGTTCCAAACTCATCTCTTTCTCCTCAGTGTTCCAACAACGATGGTGCAGAGTTCAAAGCAGTAGCTGATGCCATGAAAGTGATAGGCTTCAAGCAAGAAGAGATTCAGACCGTCTACAAAATTGTGGCAGCCATTCTTCACTTGGTAAGTTCTCTGCTCACCAGTTACAGTAGGCTATTCTTCAGCAGTGGTCAAATGGAATATGTGTACTTCGAGCAGGGCTAAGTTTTCTTCCTGCAGACGCTGTTGGAAGATCTGTTTGACTACAGTGGTGAGTGAAATTCCATGGTGAAGTAGAGCACTGCAGTAATGGTGGAAGATAACATTTAATTCTTCGTATTCTACATCCCAGAACAGCGGTACCACAGAGTTCTGGGCTCTGCTAATGTTCTGAAAAGGAATTGTTTGGGTTTTGGCAGCTAGTGGGTAGGGAGTTCTCACCTCACTATTCCTCTCTCTCCATTTCCCCTCACGCTCCTCCCTCACCACTGTGATTTTGCTGATGGGATGGCACTTCACTTCATGGTGGAGACTTGAGTACAATGGGATACAGGAGCCCTCCTGTTCCCTGTGTGCTAAGGGGACCCACAAGCCCTCCTCCCCTATGCGCTGTCACTGTAGCTCCGTTCTGATGTCCCCTTGAAGAGAAAAACACCATGGATGGGCAGGGGCAAGAAGGCAAAAGAAAACCACAGCTTTTCTCCAATTCTTTCCTCTTCTTGGGGTAGTACTTCTGTAGTGTGGGGGAAGGGAACAGAGGCAGAGCAGAGTGAGGCCTTGCAGGCGGGAAATGAGACCACTGTTTCAGATAGTACCAGTATCACTGCACTTAATTCTGGGATTGCAGGTGTTCAGTAACAACACTAGCATGCTATTATGTTGTCAGTCAAGTCCTATTAGCAGTGCTGACTTGTCAGCTTCCTTGGAATATTCACATTACCTTTGTGGGCAAGAGCTTTATAAAAAGAACTCCAGCCTAGCACTTTTGTGGCAAGCTACAGTGAAAAAGAAATGCTGCATCTAGAATTTGTACACTTTGTATCAGTTCCCATCACTAGACTCTGGACCTTGAGCCAGTACTTGGTTAATCCTCTGGAAATGTTTGATGTACTCAAATGAACACTGAGAAGGGATGCTTTTCTTTGAGTCGGGCTTTGTTGTTCCCACTGAAGTGGGAGCTTCATAGGTATGTGGATATGCAAGCCCCACCCTTCTAATTTATTAAGACATTTTAATGACTTGAATAGCAGATGAAGTATGGATGAATTGGGGTTTACCGATTGATTTTAATAATAGATTGAGAAATCTAGTTTCTTGCTACTTATTGCAGGGAAACTTGAAGTTTTCTGTGGATGGTGATACGCCTCTAATAGAAAATGGGAAGGTTGTGTCAGTCATTGCAGACTTGCTGTCAACCAAATCTGACATGGTGGAGAAGGCTCTCCTGTTCCGAACTGTAGCTACAGGTCGGGATGTCATTGACAAACAGCATACTGAGCAAGAAGCCACCTACGGCAGAGATGCCTTTGCAAAAGTGAGTTTAAATTTTCTTTCTCTGCATCTGATTTTGTATGTGACATTGGCTCAGATGCATTTCTATAGCTTTTGGTGGTTGGTTGAGTTGTACTTGGTGTACCAAAGAATGACGATGCCTGAAGAAGGCGCTAAATTTTCAAACGCCTTCGTAATTGCATGTTTTTTGATGCTCAGCTACTGATAGAATTCCTGGGTGGATTAATGAATATAGTGTTTGCTGAGACATGGGAGGTCTCTACTTGATGCTAATTCATTTCTGAATATGTGCTCCTATGTTCTGTAGCGAAGAAATCAAATGCTAAGGGAAGCAGAGATGAAGTTACGAAAGATCCTTGATTTTTAATGTGACTTTTTAAATAAGATTATATATTTCCATAGCTTCAGAGTACATTGAACCTACAGACTTTGAAGATGCTTATACCTACGCTAATTTTCTTTTTGAAAGGTGAACAGCATTATTTTACTGCTCTTGGGTTCAGTTGTCAGGTTTCTGTAACTGTTTGAACTCTTACTTGCTCATCTATACAGTTAAATAATTTTCAGGTGTGGAAGTTATTAGCCAGCTGAAAAGCGGACTGGAATCAAAAAGGGGAAGCACCATACCTAGTGACCTCATCAGGATTTAGACTTTGTGTATATGAGTTTTGGAAGCAAAAGAAACATTTTTATAGGATATTTTCTTTTTGTCAGTAGCTGTCCACTTTTAGTAGAAATTTATCTGTGTGTTTTCTTTACTGTGGGCAGCATCTTGAATTAAGCTTTGTAACTCTGTGTTGCATGTACTGGAGAGAACAGAGATGCAGGCAAAATTCCTCAGTGTTTGTTTCCTGGCAGGCTATATATGAGCGCCTCTTTTGTTGGATTGTGACACACATCAATGATATAATTGAAGTGAAGAACTATGACACTACAATACATGGGAAAAACACAGTCATTGGGGTCCTGGATATCTATGGCTTTGAAATATTTGACAATAACAGGTGAGCCACGTTGCTAAAGCACAGTGCTATGCCTTCTCCTTTCCCATATGAGAAAACTCATTGCCTTTTTTTTTTTTTTTTTCCTCTCCAGTTTTGAGCAATTCTGCATTAATTACTGCAATGAAAAGCTGCAGCAGCTCTTTATTCAGCTGGTTCTAAAACAAGAACAGGAAGAGTACCAACGTGAGGGAATTCCCTGGAAGCATGTGAGTGAGTTGGCAGGGGAGGGAGAGGATGGTTTGAGGTCAGTGTACCAGCAGAAGTCCCAGATTTAAAGTTGCTTCCCATGTAAGCTCCTGCCCAAGTCAATAGGACATCTGTGCCAATGCCAGTTGTGCTATCAGGCTCACCATCTAGAAGTCAGACTTTGGAAGAAGCTAACCGGTTATCTGACAACACTTCTATATTTGCCATGGTTTTGGAAAATAGGGAATTTCAGGTCTGAGTTAAAACATCTTGTGGCATCTGTAAGCATTTAGATTAGAAACTCAGTCACAAAGTTTCCCATTTTCACAGGTGTAGAATCATTTGTGTTAACTTAGCCAGGAGCTTTCAAAACCTAATTGTGAAGGAACCCACCCTAGGAAAGGGTGATACCTTCTATTTAGGAAAGAATTGAAGAGCACTTGACCTCTATTTTTGTGTCACCAATGTGAAAAAAACATTACTGGTGTTTAGTAAACTAATTGTCCTGCATTGGATTTCACACTTTTCTTATTTTCCCTCAGTTTTCACTACTGTAACTATGTGCAGTTGAATTTTAAGGCATTTTAAAGTGCATTCTGTAGCAGCTGAGTTTTAGGAGAAGTCCTGAGATTAATGTGAGGTATGTAAAAGATCATCTTTTCTGCTGTTTAGTGGTAGAAGAGCATCTCTGCAATAGTTGCCTGCTCAGCCTTGTTAGTGATCTGCGTATTGAAAACTCGATGCATCACTTGTGAATGGTGAGCCTAATGCTCCTATCAGACAAATAATAAAACCAAGCAGTGGCTAACACTGGTATACTCCTGTTCACCTACTTCTCTTTCACTTGCCAAAGCCACAAATATACCTGTTCTTCTGTGTTTTACAGATCGATTACTTTAACAATCAGATCATCGTTGATCTGGTAGAGCAGCAGCACAAAGGGATCATTGCCATTCTGGACGATGCATGCATGAATGTTGGGAAGGTTACGGATGAGATGTTCCTTGAGGCTCTTAATAACAAGCTAGGGAAGCATGCTCACTTCTCCAGCAGAAAGGTAACTTACTCCTTTGTATCCTCAGAACTTGCTTTGTGTCCTGTATGATGCCTTTTCTATTGTTTAGACTTACTGGAATGAGGAAAAAGATTTGAAGAGTGGCTGAGGTTGAAATCACTGCTGTAGGTTATGAAATTAAATGCTTAGGAGCATAGCAGCTCTTAAGCTGCAGAAGTAGGCCATCTGGTGTGGGTTTAGGGAATGCATTTTCTAAGGCCTTGCCGTCAGCAGAGGGAGCTAAAGTATGCCCAATGTGAGATCAATTTTATTCTAAGCATGAGAGAAGCAGGAGCTTGTGTCTTAACATATCATGATGTCATGTATAACCAATAGTCACAGGGTTTAAATTCATGTGACTTGCTTCCCAGACTGCTGTAATACATAATGACAGCGAAATTATTCACTCTTCTGCTTTATTACAGCACTGTGATTTTTTTTTTTTCATTGTCGTTGGCAATGTTCATCTTAAACTGTACCTATGATCTTCCAGGCCCCTTGCCTTGCTTTGTTTTTGACACAATGTACAAATTAAAAGGCTTTATTCATCACTTGACAGCACATTGAAAACATGGTCACCAGGCTGATTAATTTGAGAATCTTTCACACTGAATAATCGGATAAGGGCCTTTAATATCTTAATGTCCCTCGACTGAGAAACATTGTTTGAAATGTAGCCTTTAGGATTCTGTCATCCCCACACTCACAAGTATAATATCATATATAGGTCAGAAATACAAAATTAGTGGGGTTGTATAAGATATGTGCTAAAGACTGCCTCCAGGGAGGCTGAATATAAACAATAGGTCTGGTTCTGGCTTGTTTGGGTAGAGGATAGGGTGGAAATAATATAACCAGTTTTTCTTCCAGCTGTGGCTTTCCTCAAGTGCCCTTTAGCTGCAGCACACCTGTCACCTCAGCTACCACATGCCTTTCCTTTGAGCGAGGGGAAATGGGGAATTTTGCTTTCCGTGTTAACCTAAATTTTATGCGATTAAGGGGCAGCCATGATAGGAATAGCATGTGCTGAGTAAACTCACTTGAAATCAATTATTTTCATGAAGCCTAGTTGGGGTTCCTGCATTTTAATGCAAATTATTTCCCTTAATAGCACTAATGATTGTGAATAGTGAAGCCTGGGGGAATGGATTCTTAAATCCTCTGCAGTGGGGATAGCATGGGACATGGCCCAGCTTCTAGAGCTGTCTTAGACTTAATCCTGTAGAGGAAGGAGTTCAGATTCTGTTTAGTCCTTGGTCCCATCTCTGCTAAGGTGGAGTGTTTCCATAGGGAGGGGGGAGTACTTTGTGGTCAGAGAAGAGAACTGAATTTCGTAAAGCATGTGGGAGGCTATAAAAGGGAAAGGGGAAAAAAAAGCTGTTTGAGTCCTTACCTTCAGAAGTCGCAGCACAGAAATATTTTTAAAAAAATACTGCCAGTTGAGAGTGGCATTGTCAGAAAACTGTTCGCACAGACTGGAAAGGAAACAAGGAATACAGCTATAAATAATGTTTATGGAGGGAATGATGCATCTTCCTGGCTTGCTAATTTCTAGTTTAAATCAATATAGCCTTGAAAATGTTGACCCATAAAATTCTTATAATTATATTTTTTCCCCTCTCACATCTTTGCAGTTGTCCCATACCAGTAGCTAAAATACCTTCTTCAATGAGCCTTTATCCCATCAAGAACTACTGTAAGAAATCTGAGCTGTTTAAGCTCTTCTACTTTGGATTAAAACAAGGACCTGATTTCATTTCATAATTTGCTGTTGTAGACTGCAGTTGTTCTGTCCAGGTACTATAAAGATCTGTGTAGATCAAAGATGCTTCTGAAGAATTAAAGTATGCGTGCTGATATGTTATGGGAACAGCTCCCATCTTTCAGCCTCAGTTAATGCTTCACTGCTCCCCTGTAGAGCATGTTGCACACTGGCTCCATGTGGATAAGCTCTAAGGGGCTGCTCTGCCCTAAATAGTAGTGTCCTAGTTTGTGTACTGCATATCTGATCTGCTGCTGTCTGCTTGGCTGTCCTGGTGAAAGCCAACAAACCAGGAAGAATATTGGCAAGCATTTCCACTACGAATATTTGTGGCAACATTTTATGTTAATAGTAATTTTATGTTAATAGTAAGCTAGACCTGTGCAAATGTTAATTATTCCTATAATACTTCTCAACATCACAGGCTCAATCTCTTTGAATTATAATTGTTTTCAGTAGATCTTATAATTCCAAAGGGTCAAGTGCAGTGACAGACAGTACGTGAATTCCTAAAACTTCCAACAGTGGAAAGTTCTGAATAATGTCAATCTCAACAAGCTGATTGTGAAGCTAAGAGTATGAGAAGGTCCATTCTGGTCCACCTGACTGACTTGATATCTTCCAAACACTGGGTAATAGTGAAGGTCTAAATGAGAGAGGAAACTGGGACAAGCATGTAGTGATAACTTGGTGCTCTGCAGTCCAGAAACTTCCTGAATAAGCAGTGATGTCCTTAATAGCCTTTGTCCAGTTTCTTTTTTCTTTATTTCTTTTTCTTTTTTTTTTTTTTTTTTTTTTTTTTTTGCAAAGTGTACCACAGCTTGGTTATTTATGTGTAAAAAGCTCTTTCCTTCCTGTTTTCCTCCCTCCTCCTTTTTCCCTTTTAGGTTACATTTGTGCCTTGTAGCTCTTGAACAGGGAAATGCTGTGTCTTCCATTACACCTCCATGTCGTTTGTCATCATCTTTCCTAGCCTGAAGAAGCTTAGCGCGTTTGGCTGTTCCTTCTGTGACAGTCGGTTGATGACTTTTGCCCTTCCTCAAGCCTCGTCCAGTTTCCCCTCTGTCTTTTTTGAGATGGAGAATTGGGAATAGTCTTTCAGAGTCCATCATTTTACTGTGAACTTTGGCTTATCTTCCTGTGTATCACTCTGTTGAATTCATTTGCTTTTTTATTACCCTTATGTTAGCCTCTGATGTCTTCCTGCAGTTCTTCATGTTCAGCCATGGTTTTTACTTCCTTGAATAATTAAGTATTAGCAACAGACTTGATCACCTTATTATCCTCTGTTTATGGCTCGTTTAAATCTGCTAACAGTGTAGACCTCAGCACAGGCCCCTGTGGGTCTCCCTGGTGAACTTCTACTGTAAAAGCAGACCATTTACTGTTATCTTCAGTTTCCTGTCTTTCAAAGTTTTCTGTGTGCGGACCCTTTCTCTTATCTTTCATAGCAACTTAATTTTTTTGAGTTGCTAGTGAGCAACCCTGTGGAAAGGCTCTTAGAAAGGCGAGCAGACTATCAACTGTATACAGTTCCTGTTTTTTTTTTTTTTAATAATTTCTACTGATTTACCCAGTAGATGCAAAGTTCACAGGGAAAACATTAAAAATTAACATCAAGTTAAGCTGTCTTCCAGTCTCTCCAGTATCCGGTGAGTTTTAAATGAGAGGTCTATCCACCTGGTTGCGTACCATCTGGTAGAGGCAGTTGCTTCTTTTTGTTATGTTTTTGTTTGTCCTGTACCTCTTCTACTGACATGTTGGTTTGAGATGAATACTTTGGGTGATTGAAAAAGTCATTAGAGTCACTCTACCCTCTTGCTGGTGAACACAGCTGCAAAAAGAAAAATTGTTTGATTTTTCTGTTATGGCCTCATTTTCTCCGTATTCCTTTTGTACCATGGTCCTCTATCAGCCCTACAGACCCTGGCAGGCTTCCTGTTCCTAACGTGCTGGACGACTTATACCTTTGTAACCTTTTACGTACCTGTCACTCAAACTTTTTGCTTGCTTGTGTTTTTTTTAAATCTAATCTGTCAGTTTGAGTCAGTCTATTTTCTACTCTTGGACACAGAGTAAGCTTTTTGAAGGACATCTTGCTTCTAATAATCTCTTACCCTGCAGTTCAGCCATGCTAATTTCCTCTTGCATTTTCCCAAGACTTTTGGTAAGGTGGTAAATATTTATTCCTAGCCCTCAGTGTTTTCAAATGGTGCCCATGCATCCTGCAAAGACTTAACTCGTTTATCTGCCCCTTTGGACTTTAACAAGAAAAATCATTTTTATGGTGTTCTCCTTTTTTAAGTAAGCACAGCATGATGTGTTTTTTTTGGCTTCCCTTATTCCTGACGCCTTTAAAAAGGGCGTTAACTAACTCCTAAGTGAGGATCATCTGTGTATGCACAAATATTCCTTTTGCTCAATGGCAATTTTGAGGTAGTATTTTTTTTTTTTTTAACTAAAGTTGTAGGCTCTTGCAACTAGATTTTGTACAAACATGTTTTGTTTTTCTAAAACATCTATGAAAAAATTTATTAAAGGAGTATTACAATGGAATTTCACATCCTTTCATGCATAAATAGAGGGGAATAATCATGGTTTTTCCTTTCCACTTCCAATGCAAATTGTTCTTTCACAAAGCTTGAAATTCCAAGGGTGATGTTTTAATGTATGTGCGATTTATTTTAGCTTTGTGCAACTGACAAAATCCTGGAGTTTGATAGAGACTTTCGAATCAAGCACTACGCTGGAGATGTGATGTGAGTTTTTTCAGAAATAAAGTTGTACCTTCTATTTTTGTCTTTTAACCAGCTTTGAAGTGGTACAATGTTCTGATCTAATGCTGCTTCTGGTATGAACCAGAAATAGCTGTCATGCAGAATTATAGAGTGCAGCAATTGCTTATCAATTAAATCTTATGCTAGTTTCTTGCTATACAGAATATCATTTTATTCTTGGAATTGAAACAAAAGGAGAATATGTGGGGGGAGAAAATGCTTCAGGGGTAAAAAAAAGTAAAGCTAGCACTGTTTATTCAAGAAAGCTATACTGAGCTAATAAAATGTTTTAGACATCTGTTTCATACCATTATATAGCTCTCTAGCTTTAGATTCTCAAATCAGTTTGAGCAGACTTAAAATACAGGGTAGTGTTAAACTGAAATAAATGTCAGTACAAGGAGTCTTCCTCATTCAAGTTAAAACGTTTTCTGTATTAAAGCTTACAACAATTGCTGTAGTATTTCATAGTGATATGGAGCAAAATTAAGTAGAAGTGAAAGATGCCCAGATATTAGAAGCTGTTCACTGGGAAAGCCATTGTCAGGAATATCACTGATAAGATTTAATGGTTACTTTAGGATTGTGCAACTCGCTATGCCAGCAGAATCCAAAGGGAGTTAATGAGGAAAGAATTTGGGATTTTTTGCCTTTTACATTGGGATTAAATTTACCTTTAATTTGTAAAAGTAACCAGTGCAGTCTTACTGGAGTCCATTCAATGAAATTGGATTTTGGTACAGATTCCTTGCTGAATGATTGCTGATAGACATACCCACTTTTGAAAGTGACAGACTAGACATGTGGAAAAGCAAAACTTACCTGTAGGATTTAGCACAAACACAGGCTCTGGGTTTGAAGGCAGAACTCGTGAGCCTAACTCGTGAGCCTAACTCACGAGCCTAACTCTTAAGTTTGGATGGTCTACATCTTGTCCAAGTCCTTTTTTGGGTCGCAGCCATCATGCTCTTCACCTGCATAGTTCAAATAGCTTTCTAAAACTAGGTTCATATTCTCTCCCCACAAGAGGTGGAAAGCTAAGCACAAAGATCCAAGTCCCGCACAGCACTTGTGCAGCAAATTAGTGATAGGTTAGAAAACAGAACTGGATTTCTGATTGGCATCTGTCTGTAGGAGTGCAAGGATACTGATTCCACAGCAATACCAGCAGCTCAGAAGAGGACTCTGCTTCTTTGCAGTTAAATCTTATTTTCTTTTCCTAGTTACTCAGTCACTGGATTTATTGACAAAAACAAGGACACTTTATTTCAAGACTTCAAGCGCCTCATGTACAACAGGTATATATTTATAGGTATAAAAATATTAATGAGCTTCCTTTTAAATCTTACTTGTCAGCATCCTTTTTTTATAGAGTGAATACTAGAATAGCTTAATACTTTCACTGATGCAATCTTTGCTGCATGTGTGGCACGAGTGCGTTAGCTGTTGTAGTAAAAGTTGCTTTGGGTTTTGATGCTTTTTTTTTGTTGTTTTGATGAATATCCACCGTGACCTGAAAGCTCACCTACTATGGTTTTTCAAGATAAAATCCTTATTCTGTGCATATTGCTTTTTCTCTGATATAACCTTTGATTTAACTAAATTTGAAGTGTTTATTTGAACCAGACTCATTGTAAAATCAAGACAGCTGTGTAGAGATTACCTGTGCTACTTGATTTGCCATTAACCCATTTTTGGACCAGTTGCAGATGCAATACTGATATATATATAAAAATAAATATATATATATATATTATATATATATTTTTTTAAATCAGTGCTAAAGCTATTGAGTAACATTAGGTCAAGAACAGGTGTCAAACTCCAACTAGAAGTCCATTTTTTGGAAAAAAAAAAATTGGAGTGTGAGGGGAAAAAAAAGCAAGTAGATTTGAATCAGTTTCATTTGTGCTTTGACATGACAAATTTAAACCATATAGTCACTTACCATAAATACTAATAAGGCACCTGAAATTTGCCTTTGACAAGCAAATTTGAAATCATATCAGAATGTGTATGCAAGTGCTCCAGAAAACTCTTCCTTGATGACTGGCATTAAACGCACTTTAAGCAAAGCTTGTAATAGGTTGAGAAGGACAACGTTTAGAAAAGAATTAAAGTGGAAGTCAGCACAAAATAGCCTAGAAGCTGCTTGGACAGTTCTGTTTACCTTGTTTAAAAGCTAGTACAACTATTAACTTAGTTTACAGTCCTGTCCTGTTTACTCAGTGTACTCCTTTGAACAGTCTTAGTCTTCATGTTTTCAAGACTTCCTATTAATCAAAAAACCTACAAAATATTTGCTGCTTAGAAGGCTTATTAAATGTAGCCTCTGGTTTCAGCTAAGTCTTGGGGAATGACTAGTCACAAAGACCACTTAGGGCACATTAAAGCATGTGATAGATTGGCCATTAGATCGCTGCAACCGCTTTCAGCTTTTGTCCGTTCCAGAGCTCTTGCCATCCATCATGGCAGTTTTACCTCCCCTTCAGCCCTTCAAGAAAATGTAGGCTAAAATGTAGAAATTATTTTATACATCCAGAATAGTGCAGGAGTATGGCTTGAAATCAAATACTGAGTTTCAAGGGAGGATGTTGTGGGCTGTGGTCTTACTCTTTTCTATTTTGATTAAATTCTTCTTTGTGTTTGTGTCAGTGAGGCAGACTTTGCTTTTGATAGATCACTTCTGCAGTATTTTTGCTATCCCATTAGTGCACATCTCTATCTGAAGAGGAGAATGCACTTGTCATTCTTCAAGAGTATTTAGTTGTAAGCTTGAACTATATATTGCTCAAGAGCACAAGATGTTTTGGCCAGGAATGTCATACTGGTTTGGTTGATGTATTTTTGAGCTGAAAACACCAGTAGATTTGGACAGAAGCAAACTGTTGAAATTTGAATTTAGTGGACTGTTTATTGCTCTGCTGTTAGACTGTGCAATTAAAGAGATTATCTTTTAGCTCTAATCCTGTGTTGAAGATGATGTGGCCCGAAGGTAAACTGAGCATCACTGAGGTGACCAAGCGACCTTTGACAGCTGCTACTCTTTTTAAGAACTCCATGATTGCACTAGTGGACAACTTGGCATCCAAGGTAAATACTTCTGTGTCAAAACTGACTCTGACTTCTGATTGCTTGGGTGTAGCTTCTCTGTGGAGAGACTGTCATGTTCCTGTTGTTGTAATCAATTTGAAATACAAGCTGATCAATGCTAGATTAGCTATGATTTTCTCAGTGGGCAAAATGACTTCTGTAAAATTAAAGACAGACCTGTGTGATTTCCTTCTTTCCCTTCCTTTGCTGTGAGAGAGGGCAAGAAGTGAGACCTTTTTATGTTACTAAATTTTCTGAGCGGAAAGTATTGATTTGGTAAGCATAGCTTTGTGTGAAGGGAGTTAGGTGGTGGGATGAACTCTGAATGCGGCTATTTAAATGCAGGGCACTAAGCAGACGAATGAGCAGAGTGATCCCTCATGTGAGCAGAGGTCACTAAGAAGTATTTGGATGTTACTGCTACTGGGTGACCTTGCTGGACTCCTGGCATTTTGGTAGTGATGTGGAAGGGGGGTGCTGACCACAAAAGAGGAGCAATGACCCCAGAATGATGGTATATGTTAACAGTCAGAATAATTAAGCAGTAATGAGCAAGGTTCAGACTATCTTCTGGGGAATTGTGGTAGCAAGGGAAATGTTAGTGGCCCAAGGTCTGGAGGCGGGGACATGAACGCAGATGTGGTAAAGCTGGGAAAAGATCTGTAGAAAGATTATCTTTTTTCTAATAAGAGGAGCCTGAGAAGAGTTTAAGCAAAGGTTGAATTTTTTGCCTGCAGTGGCAGATGCATGACTAATGGAGTCTTAATAGCCGCTATGTGGGTCAGATCATGGTCATACAGTGCTGACAGAGAACACAAAAAGAGAGAACTATCTACACTGGGAATGTTCCTATCTACGTAGGAAATGATATATTGGTCTATGTTTTCCAAAATTAGCTGAAAACACATTTGTTTTATATTTTTGAATTCTAGTCCTGGAATGGGTTAATGATTGGCAGTAAGTCCGTGGGAGGGTGCACAAACCCAACCAAAATGGACTTGAGGTGCTCATTGAGCTTCCTCACAGAGGAATAAAGCCTCATAGCTCTCCCCAGTAAGTCTATGACTAAAGGCTGTTAAAGGGGGCCCTAGTTAGCACAAGACCAGGCCTGACTTTAGGCAGACACCGTTGGTAGAAGATGAGAGAGGTCCTCCACCACTGCCTGTGCAGCCAAGAGCTTTCCTGGATGGTGAATCATAAACTGTTGGCAATGAAGAAAGTGACCTTGATGGAAGCAGGCAGGGGATAGACTTTACCTTAGCATGATTTTCCAAGGAAACAAGATGTACATGATCTGCTGGTCCCAATAGCTTTGTTGGCCAGCCCTAGCTTAAACTTGGTATAGAACCCAGAAAGTTTTCTCCACGTGTTGTGAAAATGAGAGGAAAAAGATTGATTCCAGCCACTTGTTAATGCAGTTCTCTGTTGTGAGACAGCAAAAAACAGACCAGTCGTGTTATCTCTTGTCAAGCCAAACAGATAGAAAACCTGGAGTACTGCAGTGAGGTGGTTCAAGCGATGCAGACAAAAATGCTGTGGGTATTGTATGAGTGGGTTGTGATCAAGGGGAAGGGAACAGGGAGCAGTTGGCAGGAAGATTCAGCAGGTGTTCATGGAATAACTTGATCTGCTTGTTTATTTGAAAAATCATTCCAGGTCACCTTATATTTGGACAAATACAGTAGGCAAAAGAATGCCTTATGTTGTAGTGGTTGGACCAATTCCTGCAATTCACAGTGGGGAGATGAAGAGTTTAAATTGCACATTATCCATCTTGAGTCAGTAGGTACCAAAATTCATCATGGAAGGCTACCTGGCTTACGTGAAATGAGTTAGTTTCAGTCTATTTGTCATCAGTATCCCTATTGCCCATAGCAACCTTTTTCCAAGCATAGGCCATAAACAGAAATTATTTTTCCAAGTCAAAGTTAAACTGCTGAGTTCACTGGAACTGTGTGTCTGAATGCATTCCTCTTAATAGCAATGGAGAAAATTGTCTTAGTGTTGCATTTCCCAAAGAGTTAGGGTTCCTGTTAAAGGGAAGGCTCTCCCTGACCTGAGGTGTTCATCCGGACTTAACAAGGGCTCTTGCCATGCAGTAAAAAGCTAAAGGCTGTAGTGTTTTATGGCCAGTCTTTAGCATAACGGAACACTGGAACGAAGGGGGTGAAATTGGGGAGTTTAAACAGCAGACTTGCAAATGCAAAAGTTTGCATGCCTAATGTTCCTTGCTGAAAGGTATTTGTAGATACTTAAGTTTGCAAAACTGGCTTATGTAGTTGGGCTTTAATTGTTTTTAATGGGGAGCCTGGCTTTCATACATCCTAAACTAAAAAATTTGATGAGACTCTTCCTGAAACCAAGCCTATGTTACTTTAAAGGATCTAAATTTTGGGGTGTTCTAAAAAGCATAGACTGTTTAAATAAGGGTCCTGAACACAAATGTTGTCTACTTCAAACAGTAAAACCAGCTTCAAAGAATTAATGCTGCTGTTTGGGACCGTTGTCAGGACCCTGGGGGCACTAATAGGCCTTAATGGCCCTGGCCAGCCTCATGTGGAGCCAGCCTCCATGACCCACCCTGGCTACAGACCCACTGAAGCTTGGCTCAGGGCCTTCAGTCTCCGCCTGAGCTACCTCTTAAGGCATGCCAGTCTCCAGCTCGTGCCTCTGCCTGGCTTTGGACCCTGCTTATCCAGACACTGATATGTGGCTTGCTGTCCTGGCTTGATCTCGGACCTGCTCAGCAACCACTGAGTCTGATCCTGACCTGTGGATTAACTTCCTGGCTCGACCTCGGACTTGCCTCGTTACTACAGATGATCTCAACCCTTGGTTGAACCTGACCATGATCTCTGGGTTTGCCCATGTACCTTGCTTGGGCACGATGGGACTGGGCCTTGCCCTGCCAGCCCTGTTATCCCAACTACCCGTCCCTCGCTGCTCCCTGACAATTGTGACCTCAGGACCTCTCTGAGGTGACTTTTTCAGCAGTTAATAACGTGCATATTATTAGCAAGCTAAAAGCTCAGGGCATTTGAACCATGTTTTGCTACCCACTGGTTTTGCCCGAATAAATGGGATACTTTGCCTGAGTCATTGCTGGTTTGGATACTTGTCTCAGCTCTCCTGCTTGTGCTAGGGGCTGGAGAATGGGTGAACTGTTGTTGCTGGGCTGGCTAAACCACTGCATCTTTCAGGAGGATACCACTCATTGCAATTACTGGTACTGTGGTTCCTTCCCTTGGGTTGTATTACTCATTTTTCCCATGCTTAGCTCGGGACCGACATTGTACTTCTGGGGATCCAACAATGACAACTTCTGCATGTCTCACTGTGGTTTGGACCCTGCAGGACTTTTCTGGGAAGCTTGTGGTAACAGCTGATGAAAACCAGCCCTTTGAAAACGGTGTTGCACAAGTGGTGGGCTAGCTACTACGGTCTACAGATGTCAGAGGAATGAGGTTCATAGGGAGAGGTAATATCAGTAGTTCATGATTTTTTTTTTTTTTTTTCAACTATTTCTCAAAAACCAAGGTGAAGATAGGCTTGGATTTTGTTGCAGTCCGAGCTGGTCATTTACTGACTTTATCTGAGTGTGCAGATATGTAAGTGCAGTTAGTGCTACTTTTCTCATTCTAACCTGGAATTCCACCTGGGCACTTTGCTCTTGTTTAATATCTCTCTCTAAACTGCCTTAAACCATTTTTATGTGCTCTATTTCTACAGTACTTGAACATAATGACAATCTAAAAATGCCTCTTCACTGTTACTTGCTTGGCCTTCTAGAAAAGTGGCATTTTTTTGCAGAGTCAGCAATACCTTTAAACCTGTCCTTTGGGAGAACAGTCCCCAAAGATGCTAATTTGGTGGGCAGCAATAAGTCAGAAGGCAGTTGACTGAGCTGTGAATCGCCATGTGGCACGCTGAGAGAATTCCTTAATGACAGTGTATTCACTGTCAGATTTGGGGTTTTGTCTTCAGAAGTGCCCTTGTCCATGTGTAGCTCAGGTTGGAGGATGTCTGTGTGCTTGTGGCTTGGTGTTAAGGGCAGCGTGTCCTGCAAGTGGTCCTAGACCAGCCCACTTGAACTAGGTGAGGAGGACGGGACATGTCTGGCATATTTCATCTGTTCCATCCAGGCTAAATAGGCTCAGGCATGCTCTTTGGCGATGTTTCTCTAAGAGTTTATATGCCAGCTGAGGTCGAGATCTACCTTGGAAAGATAAAAACGTCTTAGTCTGTATGGATCTGCTCAGGTATCTTCTCCCCAGTAGACATCTTGGACTTTTTCTAAAGCTATTTGCAGTTCTCTTGGGTCATTTGTTTTTCTGTTTCTTGCTCTGCTCTCCATTTCCCTGCCAAAAAAAAAAAAAAAAAAAAGAAACATGGAAACTGTTACACAAAATCCTAATTAATACCAACACTTTTTCAGCTTCCCATGTTAATCTTATTTCCTGAACTCCTGAGCTGACAAGGGATCTTGCACTGTTTTTTCCCTTACAAATTGATTCTTGAGTTTTGCTTTGCTGGCTGGAGAAGTTTCTGTGGATGCTATGTTTGTAGAAATCTGCAGGTATCGTTGTGTTAGAGTGGAACAGACTTATGCTTACACATTGAGGCCTGAGCGCGTGAAGTGCTTTTCTCAAAGTGACAAAATTTTGAAGTCCCAGATTTTTGAAATGGAAGATGTTAAAGGATAGGAGAAGAAAGAATAAATAGAGAACTTTAAGAAAGTTTTAAATTGTCATATGGAACTAAATTAATATAACAAACCATAGTGTTTAGTGTATTTGTGTCAATGAGAATTAGATATTGTTGAAAATATTCAAAATATAGTTTATTGGGCAGATGTGAGTTCAAGTTCATATTGCCTTAACTTTATTTTTAATTAACAACTTTGGATAACTTCTCATCGTATCAGAAATTAAAGCTAAAATTGACTAGACAAAGAACCATCTAATGCTGTAGGAACTACAATGTTTCCAATTTTTGCAATAACCCCTTTTTAAATTCTGTTTCATTGCTATTCTGGTTTAATTCTAGAGGTCAGTGATGAAGCAGAGTTCTGAAATTCCTGTGACGAAGGGGCAGGTGATGTGGTTGTTATGTAGAATTTGAAAGTGAGACTTTTGAGCATATGATAGACTGAATTCTATTTTTGGATTTTGTGGGCTATGCAAATATAGGTAAGTCATTTTAGTTCTCTGTGCTTCAGTTTTCCTTGAGTGAAATTCAGATAAGAAACCACATAAATGTCAAATTTGTTGTAAAACATAGTACATGTTGAATGCTTTTGCCAGGATGAGTAGCTTAAAAGCGTTGATAACCATGCAAGAGCTGTTCACAAATACAGATTTAACCTTAGCTTGTATCTACACTTGTCCTTACAAGTATGTGATCTCACAAATAATGCTTTTGAAGGATGCTGAGTTGAAGTGGCTCTTCTCACTACTGGTATCCTAAAAACACTATAATCCTCCAAATGTACACTGTGAATCTTTGGGCAGAAAGGTGTGGTAGATAGAACTAAGTGTTTTTGGGGGGGGAAAAAAAAAAGAAATAAGAAGATAGCTTTACAGAGTTGCTGTATGACATTTCTCAAGCACATGATTTTCTGTCCATGCTGATCTCTTGAGGATTTGGTCTTTTTTTGATGGATTACTTTGGGTGGTTTTTCTTGTTCTTTTGAACACTCACACTGGAAGTCCTTTGGCTGACACTGTTATAAATGATAAGCTTCTCCAGGAACTCTCTTTAGATGTTCTTTTTTTTTTTTCTTTTCTAACTCCTTTTGTCTGATTTTTTTCTTCCATACCTCTCCTCTCCTATCCATGTTGACAGGCTTCATCTCTAGTAAGTTATCATGTTAACATTGTGACTGATTGGACATATCCAGCACAAATTTGTCAGCTCTGTGTCCTAGCCTTCTCTCATCCAATGAGCCATAAACTATGAAAAAGAAATCTCTCAAAGAGGAGTTGGTTAGGATGCAAAGAGTTCAAACTGGTTTCTTTTCTTTTAACTTTACAAATCAAGCTTGATTTAAAAAAAAAAAAAAAAAAAAAAAAGAGAGAGATTGCTGTTAGGCATCTAAACAGCTTTCAGGACTGGGGCCTTTGTGTCTCTATATTTCAATTCTTCTGTTTATAAAATGCAACTTTGAGTCTTGACAGCCTCAGGGTTCAATAGTGAGAATGGGATAATTATCTCCCTGAAGAGATGAGGCTGGTGGGATTGTAAGCGTGGAATAATCTACTCTAGCATTTACCCTAGTAGCTTGCATTGCTGAGAGGTTTTAATTGCACTGTAATTGCACTGATAGATGATATCCTGTCTGCACAGGAACTTCCTGTTTGTTTTCCAAAAGGAAAGCAGCATTTTGCCTTCTACCTTCAATACTGAATGCAGACTCTGTCACTCTCTTCTTTGTCTTGGGCTTGAAGTCATGAAGCATAGATTTTTGCATTGAGATATGTTGCATATTTGATTGGCAAAGACATAAGTGACAACCCAAACAGACTTATCTGCATGAGGTAAAGGGAATTTATGTATTCGCAAAAATGCATAGCTGTGAACTGAAACACTATAATGGCACTAATGAGCAAGTGAGACCCTTTTTCTCAAGGTGGAGTGGTGGGATGCACTTTCTTGACTTCATGCTCTAAATGAGCTCTTTAACTTGCTTCCTGCTGTCCAGTATGCTCTCAAGTTGTTGCAATTCTGTAGATTGTATGTGTAATAAATATTTGTGCTATCAATCACATCAAAATATCTATATTCATCTTGTTACCCTTGTGCTGTATCTGATGTTGAGGGCAGATTTGGCATGTTCTGGCTTTTTTCTGATGTTAGGGACCCTATTGCTAGCACCAGGGCAGCTCTGTGCCTAAAGGTGACTAATGTGTGGATGAAGAAGTGGCCCAAGCTGAATATTAGCAAAAGGAGATGGGGAGAACTGCAGACCGTTCACCTCTGCAATTGCAGACTCATTCATAGCTTCTAAGTTCAGCTGTAATTTAGGGAGTTCTCTCAATTTCCATAAATAGCTCATTTCCAGTTCGTTAGGAGACTCATTATGGCCGATAAATGACCTGGCCTCTGTTTCTCACCAGACAATTCAGAGATTGCTGCACAGAGATTATCAGCTGCAGGCATCAGGTCCAGCAGACTCCTACTGCTCAACATTAATAGCTGCTATGAACACAGCAGACTAGTCTTCTGCTTCGACTTCCTACACAAATTAAAATTGGTGTTAAGTTCAAATGGGCTGCTTTTACCTTCAGAGCTTGATGTCCAAGAGAGGATTTGAAGAGCTCAGGTGACAGCTGTGTTCACATGCCATGGTGGAGTTTTACAGCTTAGTAAAAATTGTCACCCATGCAGGTTGCCTGTTCTGGGAGATGGTAGGAGGCTGTTGAGTGAACAGAGACTCTTGTAAACCTTATTGCCTTCCGCTTTAAGTACAGAGATCACTTTCAGGAGAAAGCCCAATAAGTTAATGCATAAATCTCTTTTAAACTCTTAGAGCTGCCCTTCCAGAGAGCTCAGCCAGTTACTTGGAAGCAGGACAGTTTTCTCCACTGTGCGCAAGTTTGCCTTAGCCTGTCTGGTAAGGAAAGGAGCCAACAAGACTCTGAAAGAGCTATCCTCGAAGCACTTTGTGCTTCCTCTGTCAGACAGAGATTAAGTCACTATGTAAGAAGGAAAATAGCGCTTGAATTTATATTGCCCACAGCAATAGCTTTGCATCTTTGTTGGCCCATGCACTCCCCTCGGCTTCCTCCTGGCTTGCTGCATGAAGGGCTAGACAGAACGTGGACGCTGTCAACTCGTGTATGGTTGGTTGGTTTAGATTTTAATCGCTCTCCTCAGTGCTGTTTTCCACCAGCGCGTTCCTACCCCAAGGATGACCACCCAGGAAAAAAGCACAGCTTGATGCTGTGGATCGCATCCCTAAGAAAGCAGTCCGGCACCTTCCCAAAAAGGTCCAGTCTCTTGCATCGGTTTCCAGGATATAAGGCTCTGCTTTTCCAAGGCCTCTGTATTTTAGCCTGTTCATATTCATTAGTGTGTGGAAGCTCCATTTGCCAGTCATTAATGCTGCATACCTCCAGGTCATGTCAGGACTACCCAGCGTATTCAAGGATGATCTCATTTTCTCAGTATCACTGAAGGGAAAAATAGCAATTTGGGCCCTTGCATTATCCTAAGTTTAGGACAGTGACCTACAAATCACAGAAAATAGGGCTAAAGGGGACCTTGGGGATGCATCTAGTTCATCCCCCTGTTTGAGGACACCACTGCCTACATCTTTTCAATACAGAGGCTTGGCCAGTCTGTTCTCTCCAGGGATGGAGGTTCCCCTCCTTTCCACAGACATCATGTTCCTGTTCCTTACTCTCCTGGTGTCTGATTTGAATTTCTATGCTCTGGTTAGAGCCAGGTCGTCTTTGTTTTAAAGCAGAGTACTTATTTCTCTTCATATCTGCCCTTTAAGTATATTAAGTATAACATTGGGATGGTGGTGGGTCTCAGTCCTTATAGACTAAAATCCACTTACCCTCCACATCATATTTTCTAGATCTTTTGATCATTCTTATTCTCTGAACTGACTCACCTCAGTTTGCAGCCCACTTGATCTGCAGTGCCCAAACTGAATGTAATGTTCACACAAGTAGAAATCTGAATTTTTTTCTTTCTTACAAGTAGTTTTCCTGTTCATATGCCCCTTTGTTAGAAAAGCATGAACTTGACTTATGTTCAGCTAGGACTTGCAGATCTTTTTTTAGCGCTAATGTCTAATCAGTAGTTTTTCATTCTTTTATTGTACAATTATTTCTGTCTAAATGTAGAACTCTGCATTTGTCCATGTTGAATTTATGCCATTTTTTTTCTAGACCTCTTCTCCCATTTGTCAAAGTTGTTATGAGTTTTTACCTTGCGCTCTGAAAGTATGTTGTGTGCACATTTAGTAAACACACTATATTCCTTCATGCAAATCACTCATGAAATTGTCAGGTAGTACAGGACACAGAACAGTCTCTCGTGGAGCACCTTTGCTATAGCCTTACGTTTTGAGAGCGGGAGACTCGTTACTCTGAGAACGGTTTTGCAAATGGTTCTGCAGCCACCTAACAGTTTCTTCTAGTGCAGGAGAAAATTGCTGAAATTTAATTTCTGATTATCAGACGTGATTATGAAATTTTAAATCAGGTAGTGTTAAGATTTCAGACAGACAACTGATCTCCCTTTATCATAATGTTAGCCTTGCCTTAAACTGATTTTTGAAATACTCAAGTTTAGGTACATCTTTAACATGTCCTCGGAAGCAAGTCTGTGGATATATTATGGCCTTCTGACTTGAAAGAGTTGGGAGTCCTTCTGACTTGAAGAGATGGGAATCCCTGTTTGAGTTCTCTCCTTGGCAGTGGCTGCTGCCAGCCTACAAAATATGCCACTCCTTTTGCAAGGACTTTTAAAAATATATATATATATTAGTGTTATGAGAACAAAATTGTACCTTGAAAAACTAAGGTGAGCCTTTTTTTGACCTTTTATGAAGCTTAGTCATTGCTTTTTCCTCCAGTGAAGCTAGATGTGGGAAGCTAGATGTGGGATAGAGGATGAGGCCTAGCCTCTTCTCCGTGGTGCCCAGCAACAGGACAAGAGGCAATGGGCAGAAACTGAACCACAGGAAGTTCCATCTGAACCTGAGAAAAAACTTCTTCACTGTGAGGGTGACAGAGCATTGGAACAGGTTGCCCAGAGAGGTGGTGGAGTCTCCTTCGCTGGAGATATTCAAAAGCCGTCTGGATGTGATCCTGGGCAATATGCTCTAGGTGACCCTGCTTGAACAGGGAGGTTGGACTAGATGATCTCCAGAGGTCCCTTCCAACCTAAACGATCTGTGATTCTGTGATAACAAGGGCTAACAATGAGGAGAAGGAAAAGAATGAACTTCAAAACTGAGCATGATGGAAGCACTTGAGTTGAAAATAATTATAGACTCCCTCTGCAAGCATTGGTGGTGCTAGTTTATATTTGTGTGTGTGTATATATATGCATATTTGTATATGCATAAATGACAGTTGCCTTTAATCTCATAAAAATTAAACATCAAAACCAAAAATCCTCTAGCAGGACTGTATGTGGGACTTACCTCTCATGATTGCAGGTTGATTAACAGTGAAAGGCATGCAACCTTGTGGGATTCTGACCTTAATTCTCTCATGTCAACCCAGTTGTCATGGAGCAAGACCATGCGGGCAGTGTTGGAGTAAAGCTCCCAGACCCAATGTAATGTTCTTTGTTATGTGCAACTCCAAGGTGGTGCAGAAAGAAGAGCTAACGTAGAGGCTTGCATTTGTCCTGTAGCAGGTCTCTCAGAAGATGTGTTGCTTGTGATGAACTGGGCTGGAAGGTACTTGGTTTTTGTCCTGCACAGAGTAGTGTTTAGGGATTTCCATCATTCAAGTATGTTGCTACAGCCTTTAGAGGGGCTGCATTCAACATATTTTAAAGATAATAGAGCAATCCAGACTTTTTTTAGATGTCAGTATTTGAAAAGCCTCATATTTTATCATCAGACTAATGCATGTATATTATTTGCTGTGTCTTTTATGATGGCGATCTTTGTTATTATCATCAAAGTATGTAGAGAAGAGGGATGTGAAACTGATTTTGATGTATAGCAGAAAAAAGGACAGTTTAACTTGTATGAGTAACATTGATTCTATAGTAGATCTTGTTATAGTCTGCTAAGGGGAGGAACATGTTATGCACCAACCTTCAATCTTTTCTATTCTAACCTTGTAAATCCTGTTAAGAAATCAAACCTCATTCAAATGACTAAGGTGGACGGACGTTTTAATTTTTTCAGTTGGAAATTGCTGCATCTGCACAGGCTTTTTCTTTGAGTGAAACTCAGTTTGATTTGTCCCCTTAGGAACCATATTATGTCCGTTGCATTAAGCCCAACGATAAGAAGTCACCACAGCTCTTTGATGAGGAACGTTGCAGGCATCAGGTTGAATACCTTGGCCTTTTGGAGAACGTGAGAGTCCGTCGAGCAGGATTTGCCTACCGCCAAACATATGAGAAGTTTCTTCACAGGTAAGAAGGGTGTTGGCAAGTGACTGAGTTCAGCTTTTAACAAGACAACTAGGACATTTGAAGGAGGTGTGCCATTTGGCTATCTCCCCTCGAGTAAAGAGTAAGTCCTGAATCCTCTGGGCTTGTGATGCTCACTTTTGATCATATGGGGGTATGGGCTTTTTTTGGTTTTGTTTTTTAATATCTACTATTGAGTAGAGTAAAACGTGAGTCTAACAGGGAGTCTGGTTGTAGTCTCATTTTGTGGCAGCAGATGTGCTTTCTTGGCCCTAAGACAGGTGTGACCTCTTCATGATTCAATTCTATTGCTGTCTTAGTCTCTTCAGAATGAATATGCGAGGAGGATCATCCCCAGAGCATAATCCTAAAATGAGAACTAATTAACTTCTCTTTTTCTCTCTGAATATTGTCTAATTGTTGAAGGGAGAGAGGTGAGCGGACATTGTTTGTCTTGAGAAGTCCATACTGGTGCAGAGTGACATTATGCGTGTGCAGGAAGGAAACTCTGACTTTATCCCTTCTTCAGTCTTTCAGTTTTTAATAACTTGACCCCATTAAAACATGTTTTTAATACTTCTTGCCCTCTTTATTCCTACCCAACTTGTGTCAAATGGAGTATTTTAGATTCAGATTTGTCTTACAGCCTCAGTCAGCATGGGTACTAGAGGATTCATCATCTTACTGATGAAATATTGAATTGATTTTGACTTCTCTTATTGAATCAAGTGAGAAATGGACTCTGAGGGTAGAAAAAATTTAAACTATTTAAGCAGTTGGGATGTCATGTGTTAGAAACAGAGTACTGTTGAAAGATCCCTTGCTGTTCACAGTGAAGGCTTGCCTGGATATTTCATGATACCTGAAGTAAACTAAAGGGTATGGCTTAACAAATACAGCTTACAGGAGTGGTAAATTGTATATCTATTTTCTTAAACGTTATGCAGTGGTTAGGGCTTGCTTCTGCCCTCACTTGTGGAATTCATTACAACTTGTAATGTTTGTATAATTACTTTTAATATAAACAGCTGCTTTGTTTTTAATGAATGTTTGATGAGATTCTGTAAGGTTAAGATCAGAAGAGGTGTCAGCAGCCAGTAAACCAAATTAGCACATGGCAACTGGTACAGCTTTTATAGGCTATTGTAACACTTGTGCGGCAGAACCCTGCAGTAGGATTAAACTTCTGAAGTGCAAGATATCATATACTGTGTTTGCATGCCATAGTATTGCTCTCAGTTGATTTTAGCTTACGTTAACTTTTCTAAATCTAAAAAAATCTTCTGGCATGTCCCTTGACGTTGTTTTTATTTTTTTTCCTTAGGCAAAATTTTTTGTTCCTCACCTTTGGGTGAGGACTTTGGGTGAAGAGACTTACCTCTTCAAAGGGACTGGGTGAATATGATTTGTGGTACAAGCCACGCATTTTTGGGATGGTTTCTGGACAGAGATCACAAGGAATTTCTCTTCCTTTCCTGATAGCTCCATTTTGGTGAAAGGTTTAATGACAGACTGAGAGCATGGCAGGGGATCCAGGCCCTTCAGCTCTGAACTCTTGCACCACATATGTATTTTTTTCAAAGACAGACCTAGAGTGACTCATAAGAGGTGACTTTAGGACATAACCTAATGTCATCTCTTTGCTTACATTTGGGAAAGTTCTTATAAAAACTCAGTCCCGCAAACAGTTGTCAAACTGCCTTACAGGCCCCTGAAGCTTTCAGATTTGTTGAGCCCTGCTCAACAGGGAGAAGTCTTGCCTAAGCCTTAGACAATCTGGGATTCGCAGGAGCTGTTCAGAACTTGCTTTCTGCCCAGGCTGACCTCCTCTGGGCTTGTCTTCCAAGGAGCTCCCAGGAGGTTTGGAAGTCTGCCCAGTCAGATATTGTTGCCTTATGTTTTGTTGACCTCTATTTTTTTGGAGTGTGGGAGGGGATGAAGGGCAGATGTACACACACACATATATGTGTGTGTGTGTGTGTATGTAAGTAATTTTCCTTTCCATAGGAAAAGAACGAGTTTGGTGCTCTTTAGCTCTAAAGCACTGTAGGGTAGTCGATACCTGGTATCACGTGGAAGGAGATGACGTGAAGCTCAGTTAAGACCATTAATGAATGTAATTTTCAACGTTTCCTTATACTTGGGAAGATTCTTATCTGAGCCCTATTTAAGAACGGATTAAATAAACCAATCTGCCTTTACCAATTCATGGAAAATAAGATCTAAATAATTTTCTTTGAACCTAGAGATGTTTTGCTTTCACTTCTTAAGTACATCTTCAAATTGGGTAAAGTGCACATCAAGACCACATGTCTTAATAAACTGGACCACAAGTCTTAACACAAAAAATGTTGAATGTTTGTGTTTTAGTATAAACCTTAGCTCTGAAAAAATGTCGAGTGGATTTCAGAAAGGGGTGTGGGTGAGGGAATAGGGGAGAGTGGCGCCTGTGAGGCCCCTGTGGGCGCGTGTGTGTGTGTGAATGTAATCCAATGCTTTCTCTTATAGGCATCTACATGCCTATTTTAAGGCAATGTTAAACATAGCATGAAAAAAAACACTGAGATATCAGTGAACTGTGAATGGTGGTGAAAGAAAGGTGTGCTTCATGTGCAGACCCCAGTATTTTTCAGGTCTCTCTCAATTTTAGGAGTGTTATGCTGGGAATCGTAAGCTTTAGTAGCAACCTTGTGCATGTCAAGTGTTTCTATAGCTAAACAGAGAAAAGGAGAAACAGAGGCAGTGTGGAAATGGATGTTTAATGTATGAGTGACCTTGAAAGCTGTCGAGATCTTTAGGCAAAAGGAAAGGCGAAGGGTTGTGCTGTCAGCAAGGAGATTTATTTTGGGTTCTGCCTCACTATAATTAGCAGTGAGGTTGGGATTTTGACTTGTTGTGGCATCCAGGTCACGTTCTTTGCTATAGGGAAGGAGTTAGTGGCATTGCCCTGCACGTGCCATTGGATAAACGAGAAGACCCACCACAATGTTATATCACCAGTCCCACCATTTATGGTCCAAGAGGGAAGTGGTCAGATTGGCTTGGGATCTCTTTAAATAACATAGCCCCATTTTTGTTGTAAAGGAGGGAGAGAATTTGAAATTTCTTCTTTTGCTGGGCAGGTTTTCAGTTCTCTTGACATTTTATCCTATTTGCCTGGCCCTTTAGCTGAGCAGGTCTATTTAATAAAAGGTGGCTTTGCACTGCCACCCTGGTTGTCTTTTTTCCCCGAATGTAAATATCTTGCGGTGGAAGATTTTTTCCTACTCGGATCCCAATAAATTAATTATTGGAGGAACATTTTTCCTGCTAAGAGTAGGAAATAGAAACCAGTGAAAGGGTTTTGATATCTGTATGAAATATTTATGTCTCATGTGTGCTTGTATTTGGGAGAGGGAGTACTTCTGCCAGCCAAGAATAAATGCAAAGTCTTCTGTTAACGAGTCTGAGGTATCTTTTAATATGCCTGTTTTATTTATCAGGAAGATGTCTAGTCTCTCTACTGTAACCCTCGAGCTGACAGTGTGCCCTGTTTAGACAACATGTGTTCATCTCCATTTTTTTCCTTCAAAGGCTTATTTGGAAAGGTTAATTTGATGAATTCAAGTGACAGTGTGGTATATTTCCATTCAGCTTTATTTTAGTCAGTTGAGTATTTCCTTTTTTAGTGTACCCACTCTCCCATAAGGGTTTATTGTTTAGTTCATTTAATAACAGCTGAAAATTCTGAAAAATATGCATGTCTAAGACATTAAGATTGATGCTTGACTTGGATTCTTTTTTTTAAATAGAGAAGTGGGTAAGATTGCTGCATGCATGTTTTATTTAGAATATGAATATGGATGATAATACAGTGAAAATGTCTATCGCATTTTTGATTATGTTCATAAATCATATGCAGAAAATTAATTGTTGCTTTTTGCAAGCACCTATTTATCCATTCAGCACTTTTCAAGGGTGGTAAATCTTGTGGAGAGCAGAATCTGATATTGTTATTTTGATGTTTGGTTCATAGCTGTGTTCATTTCCAAACTGCAACTTCTTTCTTCATGTGAAAAGTTGTTTGGAAAGTCCAGACTAGAGTGAATGATTCAACAGCCATTACAGGCATTAGTGTTTGTACTACCTGTGGCAGTTAGCTATCTGCTACTTTGGTTAAATAATTAAATTCACTCAAAATGGTAAAAAAACAATGATCAAAAACCTTATTTGCAGGATTTTTAAGTCTAGATTTTCTGACTAAACAGTTGATTGTGGTTGACTTCTGACGCAGAGTGTGGGTAACCCAAACCTTTCCTTCTCTGGGGAGAGTGCTGAGAGAGTGAGTAATGGAACTGCCAATTCTACAGGAAAATAATGGTGAGACTTACCATGTCGCATCAGTTGTGCGCTGATGAAGTGAGCTCCTCACAACACTTGTTTTCAGTGGATCACAAAATCATGCCTCTCTTACATACTCTTTGATTTCTTTTTGGATCTTCTGACACAGCATGTCTGAATCCTTCTAAACCTGTAGTCAATTTTATGATAAATTATATCATAATTATTACTAAAATGTGTTGATGATTGACCTCCTTAAGAACATAGATGATAAATTTACATTTCTGTGTAATTCCAGATACAAGATGATCTCAGAATTCACTTGGCCCAACCACGATCTCCCGTCAGACAAAGAAGCAGTGAAGAAGCTCATAGAGTGCTGTGGATTTCAGCATGATGTTGCTTATGGGAAGACCAAGATTTTCATCCGCACACCGCGGACACTGTTCACCCTGGAGGAACTGCATGCCAAGATGCTTGTGAGGATCGTCCTCTTCCTACAGAAGGTAAAACTTAGTTTCAGTGCATTAAAAACTCAGTTCAAGTTCCATAAAACACCTTTGCTCCCTTCTCAGGCTTACTTGCAGAAGTGACAAGTCTACACAAATCAAACTACAGTTTGATTACTGCTTGACTTTTATTTTTATTTTTTAAAGCTCTTTCAGTAGTGATCTGTGGCTGCATAAAAGTCTTGATGTGATATGATATACTGTGATCTGTAGAACCCATAAGATTTTTGGATGTTCTTATAAAACTTGCTCTTTGCTCAATGAGAGTAGGTCATGTGAAAACTTAAAGGAACTTTTATGGATAAATGTAGAGGGCTGTTGAACAGTGAATGTTGAGAGAGGCTTACATGCATAAAAGTATCCGTGGGTCCATCGCTGATGGCATACATTAACTCTAATGGTAAAACTTACTGGAGAGGGAGGGAGAAAGAGAAAGAGAATGAGAAAAGGGAAGGAGAAAACTCTCCCTGGAGGCCAGCCAGGAAGAGAAGCAACAGGATCCCCAGGTGAGCATCCTCCCTGGATGTCCTCCACGATGCAGTGTATGGTCTCCCTCATCATCCTTGACCCACAGTAGTTATATAATTTTCATCAGGACCTGCTCAAACTCCCTGCTGGTTGCTCTTCTGGTGCTGTTAATGCTGATTGGCACATACATTGATTGGGGCAGGCGCTGCATGCTGACTGGTTATTGAGCTTTGTGCACACATGTTATTGAGTCCCCTAATAGGCGGGGTGAAGAAAGGCTTTGCGTGTTGGTGGCAATCACTTCCCATGAGAACCTATCATAACAGTGTTGGAGTTTGAATGTGCAAGGCCAGGAGAGTTACAGCACAAGAACAGCAAAGGAAAACACTGCCCCAGAGGCTCTAGAAGGTACTGCCTCAGCAGTGTGGGTGAATGAATAACAGCTGTGAGTGAAAGGCAGTCTACAGAATTGCAAATAGAAGGCCCTTAGCATTAGGAAGGGTAAGACACCTAAGGTGCTGTGCAGCAGGACCCCTGCATGTGTCTCCCCCCTCCGAAAGTGGGATTTGAGCTCATGATCTTTCTGTTTTTGTCCTTGAGATAAATAATTTGACATTCTATTACTTCAGGGCGAAACACATCTCAGATTTTGCTTATGAAGGTACTCTTCTAAGCAGTGGGAGTTTGTTATGATTTGGCTAACTCCTAAATCATTTTGGTGCTTTTTTGGGACTGCAGCAGTAGAAGCTGGCTTTGTAACCTCAAAGGCAGTAAACTGAAAGGAGGAAAAAAAAAGCGAAGAGCTGGTTTTCCATCAGCTGCAATCTCACATCTACCATTCTGCTTCTTTGAATATTCTTAAATACCATAGGAAGGAGGTCTGAGGTTTCACCACCACTCCTCAGAGGTAACATACAGCCAAAGAAACTTCCACTGTGATGGGACAGACTCTCTTCCCTTTTGGGAGTTTTGCTTGTCAGTCTCAAGTCGAGGCCAGTGAGTTGAATTCAGTTTCTTTCAGCACGTTGTCTAGCTCCTACCTGACACTTACTACTTGCCAAAAACTGTTCTATATGAGCGTGATCTGCCCACCAAAGAAGCAACAACCTCCAACTTTCACAGCCACAGGAATGGTAGAAACAACTTTATCTGCAATAATAGGGATTATTGACTGGTTGTGTAGAAGACAAGATTTTTAGAAATTGTTTCTTAAAATGCTTTTCCTTTGTCATTCTTGGAACTCGGGAAACAACAGAACTTCTGAACCCTGTTTTGTCTGTCAGAAATTGAAGCTGCTGATATACAGTTATAAAAACTGTGCAGAAAAAGGCTACTCTAAGCTATTCAGTTAATGTGAAGTTTACCCAGACTTTCTAACCACAACACTTTCGGTGAAGAGGAGGACCCTGAAGGGAAAACGTTATCCCGTGCAAGCTTTAGTAGTTTTGTGAAACACTCGCATTTGTTAGGTTAATAATGCATTTCCTTCCAGTATGGCAACAGAAAGTGAGGAGTCCAGAGTTGTATCTGTGTTGGTATTTGTTGTGCCAGATTGCATACGTTATCTTTAGTAAGGAATTCTGTAAGTTTGTATACATGTGATTAGTTTTTCTGGAAGTGTAAAGTTCAGACTGCTTAAGGACTGCAGGACCGGCCTGTTTCTGAGCTTTTTGGTCCACTATTTTCTGCTTGCCCTGCTGATGAGGTTCACACAGCAGTCTTAGACTACTTGCCGTCTTCTTCCTGGTCTCTCACCTGGAAATGGCAATGTACTTTTCTGAAAGTTTATTCTGATCTGAGTAGCTTCAAGCTGTTCCCATTCGTCTCTAAGATTTTTGTGGATAATTAGCTCCACTTGCACCGTGCTCACTCTAGTTTCCTGGAGGGAGTCCCCTGCTAGCAGCTACGTTTCCAAGCACATTGGTCTTATTTGATGCATTCAGTCAATTCATTGGGTCATGCCACTAGTCTTGGAGATGCTTTCTTTTCATAATGATATAAGGGGAGCTAATGAGTTCCTTGTTGAATAAAGCTGCAGGGGGGACACCTTGCTCCCAAGTGACCTGAGTTTTCGTATTAAACACCTGAGGAATTGCGAGGTGACCTCTTTTGAAATTAAAAGATGCAGTTACTGGAGAAAAACTTAAACGACCCAGTCTGTCTGTGCTGTGGAAACAGACGGTGTCTTGCTACAAGGTGAGCACTGAAGCTCCTCCTTCAATAAAATCTGCTAAACAGTGGGAGGCACAATTTTGACAGTAGCACGTCAATTTTTGTGCAATTGCTACTGGCCTTTCCTTTCAATGGAAACTTCAGAATTATGTAGCCTGTACTCTCATCTGGACTGGCTTCAGCAGACTTGAAGGAGAGCAGGGCTAAAGATTTTTTTGCCTATAGAAGATAAGTACCCAAGCAGGAATAATGGAACAACTCTCTGGCTCTGGAATGCATTTGGTATAGTATTACTGTGTGGCAACTGGCATGCTGGAATACACAGAGTAACTGCAGTGCTTTTGGATTTTCCTTTCTCTTGTTGGGACAATTGGCGAAAGTGACAAAAATTCAATTCCCAGTGCACACTGTCTTATGGCCCACAAACCTCCCTCCCCTAGTTTTTCCATGCCCATGCACAGAGAGGGGACTGATACACATCTCTGTCTGGAGATGTCTTTCCCTTCCGGCCAAAATAGCCAAATAGGACAGCTGGAGTCATCTTTTTGTTACTTTTCTCTGAGAAATCTCTGGTGAGATTCTGATAAAGGTCTGTAGGGAAAGGACAAGCTCCTTCTGAAGTACTCAAGTTACAATTTTCTTGATGGAGTAAAGTCTTCAATATGAGCAGAGCTCCATTTCTGTAGCTTAACCCCACTGTGGTTCACCTGTGTTTCTGTTTGTACTTACTGGGTGTTCTTCAGCATGCTCTAAAATGCTTGCAAAGTGATGGAGAGCAGCACTTTAGAGTCCTGGACTTGCATCTAAAGCCAAGAAACACAAATGAATAGCAGCTCATCAACAAAAGAGCACATGCTGGCTTGACGTTTATAGGTGCATAATTAAATACTTTGCAGAGTGTTTAAATCTATCTAGAAAATGCTTGCATTTTTATCATGAGTTCCCTTCCGTTTCTCTTGTTTCACTGTTGCATTTCATGTTCTGTTTTGTATTGCAAAGCACTCCTGTGTTAATGTACCAGGCATGTTCAGCTACCAGTAGATGGGGCGCTTGTAGACCAGCAGTGCTGAAAAAGGAGCAATCAACCCAATAAAAAATAGCATCTGAGACCAAGGATCTGAAGAGGCCTTCTCAAAGCGCTGAAAACATCAAGGCAATTTTGCCTGTCTTAATTTCTCTTCTCAGCTAGCTGAACAACAGTTCATGAAACACTCACATGAAAGTTTCATTCTTGCTGCCTGTCCTTACTTTATTTTTGCCTATAAGCATCAAAGCCTGATTAAGACAAATTGTGATGCTCATGAGGGCCAGAAGATTAAATCTGAAAGGAAAGGGAGATATGAGCTTGGTTTAACCAGAAACATTTCAGCCTTTTGTTGCGTTGGATTTCCTCAGATTAGAATTTAGCAAAGGAAAAGACAACTGTAGATAAAATGCGTTGTTGTGGCAATAGGCACTCATGTGTTGAAAAACTGAGGGGAAATAGTAAGGCATAACCTTAAAAGCAGCCGATCACAGACTGGGTTCCAATAACAGTTTTTTTTGCACAGAAGTGGTTTTAAATGAAAGAAGGATCTGCTTGTAGCGGTTCTGCTTCTTGGTTGTTTTAAATGTACGTCTTCAATTCTAATTACTGATATTATGTAGTTTATTGCTGTCATACAAAACAAAAGGCTTTCAAAAGGAGACTTTGTAATTATCTTAGGAGCTTCATCTCGTGTATAACTTTTAACCCTCAAAATAATACTGGTTCTTTTGTTTAATAAATGACAAGAATTTGCTTTATATGAGTTCAGTTAAACTGAATGAAAACTGACTTCCAAAATAAGTAGATAATTTTGTTTTCTTTTTGTTCCACATCTCCTGGATGTCTTCCCATTAGCATTATTTCCAACTCTCCTCTTTCTTCAGTGGTAGAATGCTAGTGGAATTCAAGACCAGAATTTTCAAACTAAGCCAGATGTGATATGGTTTAACTGTGAGAACTTGTTGGCTGCAGGAGAATTTTGCACGCGAAAACTGCCCTGCATTAGAAAACCCGTATGGCAGTTGAGATACAGTTGTCCAAGCTAACTCGGATGGTCATTTTAGAAGCACTAGCTGGGAACATCACTTCTTTTTATGGGCTGCATCTGAGCTTATTTACTACACCTTTGATCTTGTGATCAATATGATGGTCTTCATGAATGCAAATGAAGCAGCTGTAATATTTGGGGTGTTTTTTATTGTTTTTTTTTTTTTAAAAAGCTGCCATAAAACTCTGCTTTTCTGCCCTTGGAAGCGTTCCCTCATATTCATTAGCTTTGCAGAACAGGTCTTTGTTCAGGAAAGAAGCCCAGCAGCGAGCACGTGCAGTATGCAAAGATGATGTATCGTGTCAATATAATTTAGTGCACTATTCCAGTGTAATTGTATTGGACTGGTACAGCTGCATATGGTAATCACATCACTAAATCTTTACTGATTGTTGCAGATGGAAGCATTGCACCCCCCTACTTACTTGGACAAAAATTCTTGCACACAGAAGCTCTCTAAAACCAGGAGGAAAAATGTAATGGGAAGGAAGCTGCGATGGCTTTGGTGCACGCTGTGACTGCATTAATGCTTCTTCTGAATACAGTCACGCAGCCCTTCCGCACCAACTCACTTATGTGTGTGCACTGACAGCTTGCACTGGCAGCATTGGGATTTTTTTCCTCCATTCTGGCTTTCAGACCCTCCTCTCCCAAGAGCTGTCACTCACACCCCTGCAGCTGTTGTCACCATGGCAACTTTTCCCTACACTCAGCGGGGAACAGCCGAAGAGAGAACTGTGGCTGACTTGTCATAATTTAATGTTTCACCTTCCCTTTCTTCTCAGTCCCCGTGAGTCCTTGAAGCGGGGTGTGAGAGGAAGCGTTCACCACAAAAGGAAGCTTTCGCTCCGACAAAGGAGCCATTTCCATGTCACATCATGGATTGGTGGCGGTAATCTGATAAGGGCTTCTGTTCAGTGACCACAGTAAAACGTGGTGCAACACGTTTGCCATCCCAACTCAAGGCGTTTACCATCTTGAGGGTGTGCGGTGGTGAAGTTTTGCCTAGAAGTGAAAATAGGTGTATAATTACATGTGGATTTGCAGCATGCGCTGAGGCTTTGATCTTGTGAGGCTTTGGCAGGAAGATGCTGGGAGAGGAGGTGCTGTAGCTCCTTCCAAAGCACGTGGGTGCTGGGAAGGACCAAATAAAATGAAGAATTGAATGTTTCCTCTGTGTTGACAGTGCTGCTTGCCTGTATGGCCAAGCTGAACTCTTAGTTCCCTGCTCTGGCTGCTTTTCCCATGCCAGTTGTCTCCCTTGTGCTAGTAACATTACTCGTGTCTGCCTCAGTGAATGCCCCGAGACATGTAAAACTCAAAACTCCTGCAAAAAAGAAAAAAAGGACCATCATTCAGCTGAGCCGTGGTGCTGGCAGAAAGGAGGGGGCAGGGGCATGGCCTCAGGGGAGAGCAGAAAGGGGGAGGGTTACAGGATCCTTCCTTTCCAGCATCAGCACGAAGAGGTACCTGAATATCCACTTATCTCCTTCCTCCCTCAGGAAATGCTGCAAAAACATGTTTTAATCTAAATAATAAATGGGTATTTACATTTAGCAAGGGAGGAGAAGAGAAGATGTTGTATGTGCGTCGCTATTTGAAAAACATGGCTCAGCAACATGGAAGACCAGGCAGCTGCCTATTGCAGGACTCCTCAGTCTCAGAAAACTTTGCAGCATCCCAGCTTTGAGACCTTGAGCGTTATAGCTGTTAGGGCTTCCTTAAAACTTGCTTGATTAACTGCATTTGAGAAAAACAAACAAACAAAAACCCAAATGCAAGCCTATTGCCAGTCTCCCAGAGAAGCGTGGCTGTGCTTTGTTGGTGAGTACCTGAACTCCTTCAGTAAGCTCAGTCTGAAGCAAAGCATCAGCTGCAACAGCAGAGCAGGTAACTGCAGCAGTCTGTAAACACTTGAATTTAGTCTTCTGCTTTTTGCAGTGGGGCTTGCAAATTCTCCTGAATGAATACTGCAAAGCTAGCTGCAGTACCTGCAATTAGGTGTTAATGCTTCCTACTGTTTACTCAATCCTGCTTTTTCAGGTTTTACTTTAGCTGTTTTCAGTTTGCAGAGGAGTCAGAAGGACTTTCAAAGACATCTAATTTTGTTGCCATAGAGCAATCAAGTCTATGCTCCTGCACCACTGGATTTGAGGTGTGTTGCATCCCTGTGTCCCTCTGGAAATCCTAGTCTCACTCAGGTATGGCTTTCCCCTCCTCGTGAATGGGATTCTTTCAGCAAATGTCTTTGCATTCCCTTGTTTTTAAGCAAATTTTTAGGATCTGATCACGTAAGTTAGATATTTTGGGTTCTAACACTGCCCTTTCCAGTTTTGAGTTTTTTTAATGCTTGGTTCACGCAAGTTTGGAAGACCTGATTCTGCCCTCATTGCCACTGATGCTTCTGTGTTGTTTTCATGGAAGGGAACTGTTTTCCCTTGTGCTTCAGCTTTAAAAGCTGGTGATTTGCTGCATCTCCAGATCTCTTCAAGGCTTGTTTCAATTATAGAAATAGTGCCGGTGCAGTGTACTTTAATTAAAGCGCAACCAAGCACACACAGTATTTGGCAACCTTACCTTGGGAAAGGTCTTAATTTAACTTGATAGTAAGAATACCAGGATCACCTGAGCTGTGCCTATACTAAGGGAAAGATGAACCAACAATTTCTGTGAGTACACTCCTTCCCAATGGGATGCTGCAGTAAATCGGTCAGTTTGAAGAGGTCTGCTGCTCTTTCATGAGGATGGGTAGTAAGCTACTCCTTCGTTATGGGGCTTTTGAGTAAAAATAAGCATATAGTAGTTGTCCGTTTACTGAAATGCCTGGAATGATTTTTTTCACTACTACTGGTACTGCCCTCCATAGCAGTTACATTGGCATTCCTGTCCTTTAGACAAAGGTAAATAAAATCAGCTCTATCTATGCATGGCTCTTTTTTTTTGCTTTTGTCTGCTCTCTGTTCTAGAAAGGCTTGTTAACAGAGCACTGCTGTCACAACTTCAGAAGTGCAGAGAGCGCTTAATTCTCAGCTGTGTCACTAAATGGCTGTGGGCTTTAAACTAGCAGCTGCTACGCTGTGTCAGGCTGAAGGTCCCTCTGGACCACAGTCACGTCCCCCAGAGTGACCCTGAGCAGATGCCTAGGGAAAGCTGCAGCAGGGCGAGCATTCGTTGTACTTCTCCTTACTACTGCCCCAGTCCTTTCAGCCCTTTGAACTTGGGCTGATCTAAGCTGGACGCATTTTCTTTATATTTGGCAACGCCCAGTGGATTTCTCTTCTCCGAACTTGTCCTCAAGCGTGTGTTGTCAGCTTTTAGGTTTTGTAGCGTTCTTTGGCAAGGAGTTCCACAACTCGGCTAACTCACTGTGTGGAAAGAGCAATCTTGCTTTATTTTGATCCTGACTTCTCTGGGTTCATCTGGTAACCATTAATTCCTGTATTGAAAAGGAGAGTGAATAGCTTAGCCCATTTAAACTCTCCACTCAGGACTATGTAGACGTCTGTGGCATCCCTTCTCAGTCATCTGTTCCCACACAGCAATGTACTAGCATATTTAATTGTGCCACATTTAAAGCTTTTGGTTGTCCTAGCAGTCTTTACCAGTGAAAAATCATTGAAGATCAGGAAATGACCTGTATTTTGATTTCTTAAGCATGAAAAACTGTGCCATGAATTCTCATGGGATGAAAGAAGTTTCCTGCCATGTTCTAATGGCAACAGCCTTTTTCTGGCAATTGCGAACTCTGTTTCCTTAACAGAGGAGACTTAGCAGTTATCTTCATCTGTTTATCTAAGATATCTCCTTTCTCTCATCATCTTCCTTCCCTGGTCACTGCCAGAGGCAAGAAATTCTGTAGAGTGCAGCCAAGAAGCAATGAGTGCATTGCTAAGGGGACCACATGGATGTAGCATGTCCTTACAAGTAGAAGGTAAGAGGTCTCTTGAGGTTCTCAGGTTGATGAAGTTTTGCAGCTGGGGTTCAGGCTCAACCTTGAAGGAAGGTGGGTCTGTGCAGCTGCATGACATTTGTTAAAGCTATTGCTGAGCTGCAGAAGAAACCCATACCAGCTCTTCATCCAGTATTTCATGTGTGCATGCATGAGCCTCACTCATGCTACTTGCATACATTCCATGATCATTTGATAGTTCTTGTATTTATCACTTGACACAATCTTGGCAGTATAGTCTAATTAACAAGGGTAAGAGACACCCTTTCTTTCTTTCCTAGCTAGTGGAATATTGTTTCTACTAAGTAGAGCTATAGAGTGAATGGCTGACTCCTGTGAAAAAAGAAAGTTGGCATTTTGTAAATCAGGCAGCTCTTCCCACTTGCCGTTTGCATGATTGGTAATGTGATCTATTAGGACTGGGAGACCTAGATTTAAAAGCATGTGCCTCAAACCTTCTACGCAATCTCAATTTACTTGAATTGTGAAAATGCAGATTTCAAACTGTGGTATGTGCAAGGACCCAGCGGATGCTGCATATGAGTATTAGCCATTCCATCATATCTGTGCTCTGCAAGGAAATGACCTCTTTCAAAAGCAATCAGGAATAGTATAATTCAAGCTTACTTCAGATTTGAGCGTTTATTCAAACTGCGATGCCTCGGAGGACCCAGTGGCAGGACTGCATGCGGCTTCTGTGCTGCACTATTGACTTAAATATTTAATAACCTTTCCCATTTGAGAGCCTTTAAAGCTGTGCAGGAAGGTTCATGTCTGTGTGAATTTCTAGCTAGCTTTTGTTTTATTCTTTACAGTTTGGATGCCTGGAGGGCAGCTTTTGCTAGGGAAGCATGAAATATGGATCATGAAATAGTTCAAGCAAGTGTGAAGGAGGCCTAGTGGGAGGAGGTATACTGCATTACAGCAAGTGTGAAATAATTTTCCAAAGTTTAGTTAGTTCTAGTACTGTTCAAGAAAATATAACATTGGTGTTTAATTTAGGGCTTGGGCTTGTTTTCTGAATTATGTGCATGTATTTGTTTGTAAGTTTAGATTGTATGCTGTGTTGGTTTTCCTCTATATTCAAAGAGACTGCAGCATCTAGGTCAAACCTAGATTATCCTTTTTTCCATGGAAGAACTGTGAGTGAGGTATTCTCACCATTCTGGACTCAACACACCTAGTCTGCTGGTTTTCCCTGCGCTCTGCAGGGTCTTGGTTTTTTTTTTTTTTTAGTTTTTTTTTTCCATTTGTTTTATGGGAAATTTTGAGCTTATAAGCAGGCTGCAGTCTGTTGATGAGTAGAATTAGTTTACTATGTAGTATTTTTTGCTAAGATGAGGGACTTGATCTATAGAAGGTTTAGTTAATCTTAGAAATTTTGGCAGAAGCTTACTGAATTATTAAGCTGACTTTAAAGGCATGCCCAGATCTCCTTTTGTTGTTGTTCCTTTGACTTTTGATTCATTAAATTTTAAACAAAAACATGTGCATTAAAGATACTTCAGAGAAGATTTCAGTATTTCCCATAAGATAAAATATATTATGACTTTTCCTTGGTTTGGATGAATGCTCTGTTTCTTTTTGGGCAAATTCCTGTTTCAGAAGGTGCCAAAGCAGCTGGTTAGGGTACTGGGAGGAGGGGGAAGATGGGATCACTGAGAAACCAGAGCTGTGCAGGAAGATCTCACTTGGTCTGGAGCTTTTCATGGCCCCAGTGGTTCCTTCTATCCCTCAGGCTATTCCCAAAGGAGTAGAAGGGACTGCGGTGAAGGAAACAGCAAATAACTCTTTTCATTGGGCAGCCATAGAAAAACTCTTATGTTCAAGAGATTTTGACTAGATTTCTTGTGTTGTTCGGAATTTTTTTCCCGCAACCGTTTCCTTTCTTTCTAGCCATCCTCCTAGGCTTTTTGTCATAATTTCACTTGCACTCTTAATCTGTCTTCACCTAGCACAGAGAAGAAGGCAGAGGTATTGAGAGAAAGATGCAGAGAGACTGAAAGTAAGTAGATGGATGGAAAAGGTTGGAAAAAAGCCTAGACACTGCTTTTCTTTCCATTTTAAACTTAACCCTGCTTATAAGTCTCTGCTCTTGTGTTCTTACTTGCTTGTGGTCCTCTTTCGCTTATACATACATTGGAGCTAACGCCTGCTGCCTGTTATTCCCCTTCCTATACCCTACCTCTACCTTATCTCCTTGGGCAACTCTTTTGAAGGACGATCTGTTTTGTACAGTGTCCTGCACAATGGCTCTTGCTCTCACTTGGCACTGCACTAATTGATTGCAGAATTGATTGCTTTTGAGTCTGCTCTTCAACGTGTCACTTTGCAAACTGTCGTTAGACAAGCTCTTCCCTGAGCCTGACTTTCCATGGGTTTGTCCTGCACTGCTGACATCCCCCAACAGCAACACACAGCTGTGATCTTGTGACCGCTTCACTGCCAGTGCTTTCCAATCTTCCTCCTCATATCCTCTACTCCTCCCCATGTGCCCTCCATACATCTATACCCTGCTCTTCCCTCCACAATGCTGCCAGATCCTTCTGGTGTCCGCTGCCTGTTTGGCTCAGCACTCAGTTTCATGTGGCTCTGCCTGGCTAGGAGCTACTCATGTGCTGGTTGGGACTTGGAGATCAAACAAAACAGATGCTTCAGAACACGCTCAAGAGCCTTTTCCAGCATTGTCGCCCTAATCTGAGGCTCTTTCTATCCTGCTGATGATTTTTCTTGAAAGATGTAGAGACTTTGTCTCTTTGGGACTTCTGTTCCTCTCTCAGATTGCTTGAAGCTGGCTAGAGTTTTGGAAGATATTAGGGCAATCACAGTATGTCAGAAAGGAACAGGATTATCTTTAGTCTCGCTTCTCTGGGAAACTAGGTAAACCAGAATTTAAAGCCACAGAAAGGTGGCAAAGCAAGTATCACTGTTATTGGTTGTAGAAGGAACGATATTGGTCGTAAGGATTCTCAGACTTGTTTAGTCTGTCCTTGCAAGATATGCCAGATGCAAGAGCTGAAGTACCAGCTTGTTAATGCCTAACTGTGATCTCAGTTCAAGATGAAAGCTGCTCAGCTGATGCATGTTAGCTGTTGAATCCTTTCTGAACTATAGGCTTGGACAGTATATTGCTTGGGTGCAGAGAGCTGGAAAGAAAGAAGTAGAACCCTGGAAGCGCAGATCTTATTTCCATTGTGTTTTTGGCATGCTGATCTCCCACATTTGGCCATGGGTCTACTATTGCCCTCCAGCATACAATAGAGAAATGTAGCTGTTACAATGTGAGAACTTGTGTATGATGTCTGTTAAATGCCATGAGAAACTTCGCTCTGGGAATCTGATTTTTTTTATTTTTATTTTGCTTTGCTTAATGCTTTTGAGTGATGAACCTAAGGGAGAGGGGGAAGAATTTGATAGGTATAGTATGTAGTGTTCTCTCAGTATTTAAATCTCAGAAGGGTGTGTGTTGGTAGAAAATACGCTAGCATCCTTGTTGGACTTTCATGCAACTTCAACCCTTAGCTCACAGCTACGCGATGCCAAGTTTATCCAGTGGCTGCTGATCAAGGAGTTTGTTGCTTTGATAGCCTGCTCTTGTGTGTGGGTTTGAAGAGTCCACGTTTCTAGAAGAGGCTGCTTAGACCATCAGGCAATCTGCTTGCCTTGGCAGTCTCAACATTATTGATGGACTGCCTTAAGCAGAAATGAGGCCTGGCTTTGAAGGAAGGAGGGGAAAAAAAACCCCAAAACCTCCACCACCAAAGCCAGAAAAAAAATTAATTTAAGCTGGTGCTGCCCTGTTCCCTGGGAGAAGTTTGTTTCTGTCTTGGTCTATCTTGTTACTTGTGGTATTTGGGAGGAGCTGCCATTTTGGCTATTAGGTAGTTCCTTACTAGGATTGAGGTTATGCAGTTATGACAACTTGATTTGAGGATGTGCTTTTCATTAATAGTTTACTGTTTGCTGTAGCCAAGGGGCACGCCTCGGTGGGATAATTGGATTCGGAAGGCTAATGTTTGTAGCAATTGTGACAATTCTTGCTGTGAAGCCAATTTCTGCAGCAATGCAGCTGATACAACATCGGGGCAATCTGTTACAGTGCCTTTGTTCCATAGATGTCTGGCTGGTACTTTTTTTTTTTTTTTTAATGCAGCAAAAGAGACCTCAAGAGCAAGTAAATAAAATTAACACTTTGTTCTGTATCTAAAAGCAAAACAAAATCCTTTTGAGAAGAACTGATAGATCAAGTGGAGCTCTACAAAGTCCTCACTAGCTTACATAAATTTACTGTGTATGTTCTTTTCCTGGATTCCTTTATAAAGTCCAGAAGACTGTAGAGCTGCAACCTGGAACCCTTTGTTCTTCATTCCTGCTCTTACTGAAAGATAAGAAGCTGAATGGTAGATTTTTGCCCAATTTTTCTTTATCTTATGGTTTACTGTAATTTCTTGCAGATGTATTTTGTGACACTTCAGTCTGAGTTTAAATGTCTCAAGCAATCCAAGTCTTCTGAATTTTTCTTTTAGATAAAGACACAAAAAAGATGACACTTGGATAGTCTTTAGGTGCTCAATTTTTCCATCCTGGTTGCTGACTGAGTCAAATTCATACTGTTTCTGCATCTGATATGCACTGAGACATGAACATCCTAGGTTTCAGTAAGCCATAGATACTTAGAAAATAAATACTCTGTGTTCCCATACCACTCATTAGAAGAGTGTATCCTGGCACTGGCTGGCATCTAGGGATTTTAAGGAGCAAGCTGCCCTCAGTCATCTTACATGTGTACCTTGTTCCCCTGCTTGCTTGCTTGCTTGTTTTGTTTCTTGCGTTTTAGTGTCCAGGAAAAATTCCCTCCTTCTCTCCCCCTGCCTCTTCCTAGCAACAATATACAACGTACAGTTGATGAGCAAACTGTGCTTCAGCTGCCTCTCAGCTGCAGTTTGCCCTTCACCATGTTAAATGTTCGACAGAACGGGCTAAGGTGTGGAATGGTTTAATAGTATTTCAGGGATGATTTTCTGTCTTGGAAGAAAGTGTTAGAGGTGGCAAACTCTCAGCCAATTTGTCATACTAAAAGGCAAGCGAGAGATGGATTGTCTTGGCCCTACCATCTAATGTTTGGGTAGCTTTATGGGAGAGTCTTGACTCTGTTTCAGCATACCAGAATGCAAGCGTGCTTCAGAGAGCATTAAACATGCTGGCAAAGCAGTGGATGCTGAAGCAACTTCTCGGGCTCTTTCAGAGCTAGGCAGATCATGTCTGGTGTGAACAGGAGATGTCCTATGCAAGGGGCAGTGAGGCTGAAGGAGAATGAGGAGGAGTTACTCTGAAAGAGGTAGGAGGAAAACATTCCCCTGCTGTTGCAGGATTTGGAACCCCAAGTCCCTGTTTAATCTTCAATTTTGAATGCATGGAGAAGAGTACCTTACCTCCACACATCTGCTTTACTTCTTGCTGCATATAACTTTTCTCAGCCACGTATCAGGATTATCAAGAAAGTTGTCAAGAGAACCTTTGACATCAGCTTCATAAAGCAAATATATTGGAAATTACCTCAAGTAAGTAATTAATTCTTCTGTAAATAGAAGGCTTGATATGCATCAGTGGGGCTGTAGGATGTTTCTCAAGGGGGGAATAAACTCTCCAGCAGAGCCGGTAGTGAAGCACTCTTTGTAAGTAGGAAGCTCGTTATCCTTCCAGTTTAATTCTACAAGGAAACAAAAATGAGTCCTCATCTTAGTGGATCATATTAGAGAGGAACTATGGTTATTCACGAATTCCTTGGGGATGTGCATGTTAGCTTGAGGGCACTCAGGTGAATATTTATTTCTCTGGTGACGGTACAGAAACAGCACAGCCTGCCCAGTAGGGCTGCATGTTGCCATGCTTCATCATATAGAGAAATTGGGGCCTTCAGCTGAGGTAGGAGTTGATAGCGAACTACAGACTTACCAGCACTTCAGGCATGGCATTTGAGAATGGCATTTGTATAGCAAGTTTGCTTGCTTTTCAGCACACGGCCAGAACAGCCACTTTCCTAAACTACTTTCAAAGCAGTCTTACTCGTTCTAGCTTTTAACTGGAGTTAAGGTTGTTTCTAAGTACACAGGTAAGCACAGTGTCTATTCAGTGATGTTTTAACTGGATTTGATTGGCACAGAAAAGTCATTTCCTTTGAACTCCCTGACTGATGTATTTCTGCATTTGAGCAGTCCAGACAGAAAATTTCCCTGCTTTTGATTGCTCAGACTGTGTCTCCTCCACTGACTCTTAGGTTTGGAGGGGTACGCTGGCCCGCCTTCGCTATAAGAGGACGCGGGCTGCCCTCACAATACTCAAGTATTACCGCCGCTACAAAGTGAAGTCGTACATTCATGAAGTTGCCCGACGCTTTCAAAACGTGAGGTCAATGAAGGATTATGGCAAGCACGTGCAATGGCCCACCCCACCAAAAGTGCTGCGCCGATTTGAAGAGGCCCTTCAGACAATTTACCACAGGTATGAAAAAACCCTTTTGTGTTTTCAGTCTAGCCTAGAGGGGTGAACAGCTATCACTTGTTTCAGAAAGTTTGGAAAATGACTGAAGAACACCAACCTGGCTTCAAAGATGAAGATGTCAGTGGCCTTTGGTACCCTTGACCAGGCAAATAATCATTCTGTTTCTGAGATCTAGTCAGGATGGACATTGTGTTTCCTTCCTTGGCCCATCTCTGGCCTTTTTGATTGATTTGAGAAGAAAAGACCAGCTGGTATTGAGCAGTGGATGAGAGAAAAGACTTGACTCCCTCCTCTTGACTCCCCTCCTCTTGACTCCCTCAAGATTTCTTGTAGTAAATCAGTACTTCTCTGCAATAGCAGTGTTCCACTATTCACCCATATTCTATCCACAAAAGAAGTGTTCTGTGCATTTATTACAATTTCCAAATATCTAAAAACTAGGGACTTTTTTCTCTGGTAAATCTGGTATTGTAGACAAGAGGGCCGCGAAGTAATTATAATTGAAATTTGAAAAGTAACTATAAAGATGGTGACTTCTGAAGCAGTCACAAAGCAAGAGAAATGCTGGTTGGATGGAGCCTCTAGAGATCTCCAACCCAGCCACCTGCCTGAAGCAGGACTACCACCAGCACTAGATCAGGTCAGCCTTGTTTTTTTCCAGCCACATCTTGAAAACCATCCATAACCTCTCTGGGCAGAGAGTCCTGTTCTCTGAATACACTGAATTATCTTAACTGCAAACTTTTAGTTGCTAAATGCCTTCATAACGTTAATCCTAGAGAACTGATGTTGTTGCCGAAGGCTGGCATGTGGTGTGAAGTACTAGAAGGGCTATCGTATTTCCTGTTACAGTTGGTTGAGTTTTAATTGCAGGGCCAAATTTTGCTATTAAAGGAGAATGATGTTGTGAATGAGCCAAGATTAGGGAATACAAAAACTTTATTGCAAGCAGATGTGCCAGCAGTAGACTCCTGGATGCTAGGGACTGTATTGGGGCTTGATATTTGGGGGAAAAATGTTCCTTTTTGTATACCAATTAAATCTCACGAGCCAGAGATGATATGTGACTTCAAAGTGGTACTGAAGTTTCCAGCTTTGCAAATGCAATTGAAAAACTCCTTTTCTCCCCGACCTTTGTAGTCTAGAAGTGTTGCTGTGCTGATTTGGCAGAAGGAATCCTTATAATATATGATATAGACTGTGGAAGTGATTCAGGTTTCTTTGGCAGGTGGAGGGCAAGTGAACTCATCCGAAGCATCCCACCAAAAGACCTACCTCAGCTGAGGGCGAAGGTTGCTGCCATGGAAGCGCTGAAGGGTCACAGAGCTGATATTGGCCTACAAAGAGCATGGGAGGGGAATTACATTGCACTGGTGAGTGCAAGTGCAGTAATCAATACAAACAAAAGGGGGAAGCTGCCAATGACTGGGGTCAGGATGCTAGAAGAACAGAAATTTGAAAAGGTGACTTGCTTTCTTGGGATGGAGAAATGCTTTCAAATTTCATCAGTAAGTGGGTTTATATAGTTTCAGAGGTTTTGACTTCTGCTCTACTAAGGGTAATTTTTCTGAATTCTAAGCATAATTTAAGGGAGCATCACAGTCAGCTTCAAATGGTAATGAGTAATTCCATCAACTGGCTCTTCAGGTAGCCAAAGCTGGGAGGGAAGTCAATGCAGAGAAAAATTTCTGGATATTAAGAGATGTTAAGAAACAGTATAAAGGCAGAATTCTCTTTCTAAGCAAGATGCAGTACCTCCTTTTACCCTGTCTTTCCTTTCAGCATTTTGGTTTGTGAAGTATTTTTCGAAAGTATGTAAAACTCCAGATGTTTGGCTGCTCTTCTACGAGGCGGACCAGAGGAACTCTCCAGACTAGGTGATGCGGCTGCAGTTCTGTCAGGCCTGGCATGGGGTAATGCAATTAGTTTAGTAAGCAAGAAGAATTATGTGCCTATCTTTGCTCTTTCAGAGACCAGATAACCCTCAGACCACAGGCTCTTTCACCCCTGTTGCCAATGAGCTGAAACGGAAGGACAAGTACATGAATGTCCTCTTCTCGTGTCACGTCCGCAAGGTAACCAACGTGTGTGGCTGTCTATAGAGACATCAAACTGGGTTGGGGACCTCCTGGTTGAGGTGAAATTTTGTGAAGCAGAAGGCGAGAAGGTAATGCTGGAGATGTTTTAACAGATGAGAGTCCAAAGCAGGAAAATTTCAAGGAAAAATATCCAAGATTTTTGACTGATAGGTGACTCTGAACCTGTGGCACTGGAGAATACTTTGTTCTAGAGGCTTCTGTAGCCTCTTTGTTTCGGAGGCATGAAGAAATTCACTTGATTCTGTGCAACTGGTTTGCATCGTACTCCGTAGCAGATTGCTTTTTGTTAGTTTGATTGGAAGGTTTTAAGGGCTAATTTAAAAAATGTACTTGGATAAATTTTTATGGGTAGTTTATAATGATCTAGATTATGCTGTTTTTAAATGCCTGTCAGGAGATAGTATTTTAAATTTTACAAAACTAGTAGACAAAAACAAATTAAATGGCAGGCCTGGACCCCTAATTTTCCAGCATTTTAAGCAGTTGTTTATTCTTTTTAAGTCTAAAAAAGTCCCATTGTAGTTGGTCTCCATTGTACCAGAAGTGAAGTTTGTGCATGTTTGTTAGATTTTAATGCTTGCAAATATTATACTTAGCAGTAGCAACAACATTCATTTTGCAGCATAAAATCTCACCATATAACAAAACTGCTTTGCTAGTGGTAGCACCATAAATTGTTTATAGAACAGTAAGTGATTTGTATATATAAAATTAGAAAACTCGTATTACTTTCCGAACAAACATATTTCAGTGGAACATTTGATTGCTTTTAACATGTTCTCTTTAAGAGTGTGGTTTTCTAATTGAATGAGTGGTTTGAATGAATATTGGTTTATATTGTTAGGATTAAAGGAGGATCGTGTGATCTAAATCCAGACCTCCTCTTTAGAATTTTGTAGCACTTTGGCTGGAGTCTCTGTTACGGAAATGCATATAGAGGAGGATTTTGCCCCAGCTTGAGGCTAAATACAAAAGAATCCATGTTTCAAATTTGCGGAAAAAGACTTTCTGAAACTATATGTTCTAGTGACTTAAGGATTAAGAACGTGCTCTTTTTGTGTCTGTTATTAAAAATCACTCTTCTAATTCATTTAATAAACGAGCTTTTCAATCTATTGAAATTTATTCTTCCATTTAAGTTGGATTTACTGTTTCTGGCTATTGTAAATGTACAACATTTGATTTATAAAGATGTGACTACAGGAACTGCCATTTTGCTTACAAATGGAATGATGTTAGAGGTGAGGGGAATTATTTTGTGCGTATGCTTGCATGATATATTTATGCACAATGAGGGGTTTTTGGAATTTAATTTTGCTCACTGTTATGCAACTTTTAAGCTTTTAAATTCTTATGTTTCTCTCACATGCTCCTGGTTCAGCTTTAAAGGACAAGGTAATGTACAAGGGTAGGGGAAAGCAGATTTCTGAAACACAGATCCATACTTTATTCTATTCAGTAACTGCAAGCACTGAGCTCTTACCTCTAGGCAAGCATGTGAGCCGTTCCTTTTTGTTTGCTGTTTATGAAATAATCCTTGAGAATGAACACAAATGGGCCTTGTTTCCATGCATCCTGTTACTGTGTTTACTTGTTGAAAAAGTGCATTTTCACCTGAGGTTTGTTGCATTCATAACCCATCGCTCCTAGTGATGATAACAGCAGTCTGCAGGCAGAGTAGGTGTTACCTGTTGTAAAATGGATTCCTTCCTGAACCTCAAAGGTTGCTTTCAGGGGTGAGGAAAGCTTTAGCTTGATCACATGTACTTTAAAAAAAAGTAGCTCAGCTGAAATCAGAAAATACTGCAGAGACTGGGAGGTTATAAATTTGCAGCCCTGTATTTCTTAAAATACCTTACAAGTTTTTTGGTCGCTTTAACGGTTTAATTGTTGATCACTGCCTTAGTACAGAAAGGTCACACCTAATTCTCCACTTAGCTGTTTAGTTAAGTGCTGTCTGTGCGTGGCTTTTGGACTTGTCAGTAATGGAAGCACACGCATGAGCACTGCGGTAGAGTATATACCTCAATAAATAGGGGGGCTCAGGTAATGAACGCAAGGTAACCTGCGTTTACTGGCAGAGGAGCGTGTACGCAAAGCCACTGGTCGTGAATCAGCCGGATCATTCTTAAGGATCTGTGTTAGATAATATAGTTTGATTTAGTCAAAGTACAGCCTCTACTTTAGGAAAATGATTGCCTTAAAGAAGCTAATAGAAGCACCTCTCAGGCAAAGGTTGATTAACAGGGTAAAAATCAGTTCAGCCTTGCTATTGAGGACAAGATTGCGTCTTTGTAGGATCTTTAACGGTGTGCGTAAAACTGACACGATTTCAGTACTTCTTCATGTTTAAAATCCAAAGGAAATGACCCCTTTCAAATCCATATTTAGTAGTAATTTCTTTTTGAGTGAACTGTTTGTTTTCCCCCTTCCTTCTTGTATGGACAAGAAATGAATGTCCTAGCAAGCCTGAAGTGAATGAAGAAGAGAAGGTAATCCTAACTTTGAAAATTAAAAAGACCAAGATTTCACCTTTCACCATTTCAAGATTTACCATTTCACATTTCAACCAATGCACTTTTTTAAGTAATCTATTATATCTTAAATTTGATCATCAAATCGGCAGACTAAGCAAGTGAAAACTATAGTAAATTATGTAGTAGATGAGCAACTTCATGTGTTGACTACATGAACACAATGTTTACTCTGATTTTAGCCTATCTTTCAATATTTCACTTAATTTATGTCCTTTCTAAGCTGCCTTTTTAAAACTAGGGAGCTTGTCTTGTCAAAAACACAAGCTGTAGCGTTCTACCTCTAACCCAAAGAGTAACTCCTATTACTGCAGTATGAGAATCAGCTTTCAGTGCTGTGGGATAGGGAGAATTTCTGTTCATTCCTTTTTTTTTTTTTTTTAATTCCAGTTCATAAAGCTCGTTCCTTTTACTTTAAACCTCCTTTAACTTTCCCATATAATACCACATTTTCTGCACAAGTGTGGCAATTTGGTGTTAGCACATGCAAACTGTAGTGATGCTCAGAGCTTTTGAAAGGAGTTATTCTCACTGCAGTGAAGTTTATCAAATCTCTTATGCTAAACCTGGCTTGTAGCGGATGCCAAATTGACTGTTTCTAAGCTGAAATTTGGCTCACACAATGCGGTAGCATTGGAAAGCAAAGAATGAGTCGCAGAAATGAAAGTGTGATTAATTATTAGGTGATTTTATTGCTTCCCTAAATGATATGCTTTAACAAAGCATCAGCGTCATTAACGTGAAGTTGCTCAAGTTCATTTTTAGTATATTTTCATGATTCAGCTTATTTTGGGGATTTTCAAACAAAACCTGTAGTTGCTACTGTTAAGTGGTCCCTACATCAGGCAAAAGGGTGCTCCTATAGCAAGAGAGCACAGCACTTTGAGCTGAGATAAATGTTTTACTGCTGGAGCTGCATCAGACCTTTCTTCTGTAGTTTTGAGCAAGTTATACTGTCTTTTTTCCACCATGTGTATGAAGCAGTTCTTGACTTCCAATAGCTATGCTAGGTGTCTGCTCTTTAAAAATTTTCAGATAATTGCACTCTGTGCTTTTTTCTTTGGATAGAAATGACGTTAAAAGGATAAGTACTGGGCAACTCAGAGACACCAGTTAAGCCCAGAGCTCATGTATTTAAAAAGCATTTATTTATAGAACATAGCTGTTGTGAAGGTAACACTGTAAGATATTTACTAACCATTAAGCACTTTGAGACAGATGTTTTAGCTGATGATTGACATTGCTATAGTGAAGTCAAGAAAGTAATAACTCTCCCCAGCCAGGGAACTGCTCCTGAAGTAGCAGTAACTGCTGTTAAAAGTTTTCTTTAGCTTGAGTGGATGGGGTCTTAATATCAACAGCTTGAGCTGAATAATAGTAAGTGAATCTGTTTGGACCATAACTTTTATAGTTCTTTTTATAGAAGGTATGTGAAGAGACTTTAAAGTCTCACTGATGGCATATGCATGTGCTTGCTTTCTCCAAGTAGGTATAGATAGTAGCAGGTCACTTCTGCCTATGGAAAAATACATCTTTTCTGAGCATTTCTATACTCTTTATTTTTCGAAGGAAACTTTCAAACTTTTTTTGTCTTGGGAAACCAAATGCATATTTCATGCATGCCATCAGATTTTTATTTTCTTATAACCTAGGAAACAACAGTTTCTCCCTTTATAGAATAAAGCTTTTTGTCCCATCCCTTGTTCTCTGTGGCACTGAGCTTCCTTGAAAGGATCGGCTCTTCCAAAGTGCAATGCCTCTTGCCCTATAGAGTGTAGGGTCCTCTAGCACAGACCTGGGAAGCTCTTTTTGAGGTTTTTCTGCTAAAGACTAAGACCTTCATTTTTTCCCCATTAGCCACTCAGAAAGCTAAATTAAGATTGACTCGCATTTGGATCAGCAAAGATGAAAATAAAAGTAAAAAAAGCCCAGAAGGTGCAGAGAACACAATGCTAGGAAGGACTGAGTGTATAAACTGTATCTGAGAACATAAGACTTGTCTCTGCTCTAACAAAATCAAAAGCGTTTACCAGTGTGCTAGCATTTGTCTGGATCTTTTCTGTGCATATTTCCCAATGCGATAGCACCCCGTTATGAAGGGCTGATTTTACTTCTAAAAACACAGCATGCAATTATGTACATAAATGTGCCATAGATGCATGAGACACCTGAAGCAAAGTGATTGCTTAGAAAGAACTGAAAAGGACATGAATTCCAGAGCAGCAAGAATCTGCTTCTCCGTGAGATAAGCTGCCATGCTTCCCCACTGGTATGTCTCTCTAGCTATTCAGCTGAATTTATTGTTCAGTGTGAACACTAAAAACAGTAGGTAAACGTAAGAAAGAAGTGGAATTTGAAACGTGCTTGCAGAACTATTGCAATTTTCTATTGCCTTGCAAAATCTGGGCGCGCTACCCGTTCCTGCTTTCTGGGCAGCAGCTGCCGGACCTTCTGCCGAGAGGGTTTCCATATAGCGCTGGTTATTTTACTCTATAAGGTCTGCCCTGTTTATTAATGTGGGCTCTGTACTGGAAATGGGAACAGGGCAACAGGGTTCTCCAGCGTGCAGGGTTGGTGACGGAGTTGTGGGCACTGGGGAAGGAGAGGAAGGACATTGTGAATGGGAGATGGATGCATCAGGAGGGATCATGGCAGTGAAGAGGTGGCATTGTGAGACTCTCTTTTTAAGTTAAAATATTAGGAAACCAAGGCCACACAGCAGCAAATTTGAAATCTGTGTGGGGCAAATCGCAAGTAGAACCACAGGTCTAACAAACTAAAGAAGTCTCCTTGTCTCTAGTGGCTTTGACTTAAACTCCCAAGACATGGAGTGTGGTTGCACCTCCAGAAAGGGTCCTGTGGCAGTGAGCTCCACAGCCAAATTACAGTTTATGGAGTCTGTTGTGTTACTGTGCTCAAATTGCTCAATGTGGAGCACCACATACTGCTAAAGTACTTTCTCTAGACCGTTCAGCGTTTCATAGCCTTTATTTTTTCTTCCATTCATCTACTTCCTAAAATAATTCCAGTCATTCAGCATCTCTTCCTGTGAGATTTTCTGGGCCACAGTTGTTTTCTTTACCTTCTCTGAACCCATCGTAATCCTCCAATATCCTTTATGTTCTCCATCCCAGTGCTTCACACCATTTTGCATATGAGACTGTGGCAACGAGGCCCTAGTTGTCCATGCTCGTCTTCAAGGCGTGCTAACATCTAGTTGGTTTTCTAGTTGCCTTGCATGTTTGTGCTAAGATCTATCCAAAGCTGCTCATAATCATTTTCTGTTACTTTTTCTGCATTGATGTAGTTAATTTAAAGCTGTCGTGTAACTCTCCATTCTCTCCAAATTTGCATTGCTTTGCCTTTATCTACAGCCTGTTGATTGAGCGTGTTTAAGTTCTTCAATTGTCTCTCGACTTCACCTAAGAAAATCCAATGTTTGCTTGCCTCATCAGATCTCACCCTTTGTCCGTTCTTCTCAGCTGATTAATAAATATCTCTGTATCTGACTGTGATACAGTGATAGCACTGTTTTTTGCCCTGGTGAAAATTAGTTTCTACTTTGTGTCCTACTTTGCCACTTGCTTTTGATAAAACTTTTCATCTTACCGTATGACTATTTAGTACCTAACCTCATGGGGCCGGGCCTGTGAAAGCCTAGATTGTGTCAGATTGGTTCTCCTTTCATGCGATATTTCTTAGATGAACAAATTGTAATGAGAGATGTGTTTCCTCTGTAGAAACCTTGCTTGTTGGAGCCTAACGTTATTAACAGCCTCACATAATGTTTGTGTAGAATTGAGGCAGAGGTGGAGGGAGTTCAAATGCTCCATCTTTACAAAGAAGATGTGAAAGGAGGCATGATTCCGAGGCATGAAACCTTCCTCTTGGAGAGGATATCAGAGTGTTTCTTGCAGTAGCATGATCTTCCCACTTTTATTTTTGCGAACAATTACACTAATTCCAGAAGGTACCAAAGGGTGGTTTCCTGGTTTTCATCTTCCTGGATCTTTCCCAGATCGCATGGTGTCGTAAAGGCACGCTATTTAGTATCTTGTAGCCTTTGAACGAGTATATTTTTAATGAACGGTCTTTACAAGTAGTTTTCCAGCCATGCTTATGTAGCCTATTTGACCACGGTTTTGAAGATTTCACACACAGAATCACACAGAATGGCCGAGGTTGGAAGGAACCTCTGGAGATCATCTAGTCCAACCTCCCTGCTCAAGCAGGGGCCTCCAGAGCACGTTGCCCAGGATCGCGTCCAGACGGGTTTTGAATATCTCCAGGGAAGGAGACTCCACTACCTCTCTGGGCAACCTGTTCCAATGCTCTGTCACCCTCCCAGGAAAGAAGTTTTTCCTCAGGTTCAGATGGAACTTCCTGTGTTTCAGTTTCTGCCCATTGCCTCTTGTCCTGTCGCTGGGCACCACGGAGAAGAGACTGGCCTCATCCTCTTGACACCCCCCCCTTTCAGATACTTGTAGACATTGGTGAGATCGCCTCTCAATCTTCTCTTCTCCAGACTGAACAGGCCAAGCTCTCTCAGCCTTTCTTCAGAGGAGAGAGGCTCCAGTCCCCTCATCCTCTTTGTAGCCCTCCGCTGGACTCTCTCCAGTGGCGCCATGTCTCTCTTGTCCTGGGGAGCCCAGAACGGGACACAGTACTCCAGGGGAGGCCTCCCCAGGGCTGAGGAGAGGGGCAGGATCACCTCCCTCGACCTGCTGGCAACACTCTGCCTAATGCACCCCCGGATACCATTGGCCGCCTTGGCCACCAGGGCACATTGCTGGCTCATGCTCAACTTGTCATCCACCAGCATTCCCAGGTCCTTCTCTGCCATGTCCATTTAAGGTGTTGATTTCTCTGGTACTGGAGAAATGCTCTTGGTGGACACCTGATTGGTAGCCAAAAGTGAACTTGAAAATGGAGACATCGGAATGCTTAGAATTAAGGAAAACAATATCATTATGTGACCACTTTAAATAGCTTGCAGTTAGACCATCTCCATTACCTTGAGTCATTAACGGGTTCTTAAATAGCGTGTCTTCCCATTTGTAGAAACAGCATGCATGAATTGAAACAAAATACTGAGACATGGTGTTGTGTATTTGGCTGTGTTCAAAGGTACTTGCTGTTTTCAAAATGACTAGGAGTTCACGTATTGCTGTTTCCCTTGGTTAATTTTTAAGCTCATCAGAACTGTTAAATATAATTCATTTAAAAAAAAAAAAGTATTTTCCTTGTACTCAAGCCCTCCTTGCATGCTGTGGTTAGGACTGCTAGTGTTGGCTTTTATTGTCCCTTTCCTCTACGTACTGGTTATGCAAATAATATCCCAGTTGGATGGCGTTTTGAGTTCGGATTAAAGTGAACCAACTTCTTGACTCTGCCTAAGGTTATTCCATGAGGGTTGTGACATATGTATGCAGGCAATCTCTGCTGCTGCTGACAGCCAGCAAGATTACACATGATAATATAGTGGTTTGCCTCAGCAGGTAACTAATGGTTCTTTACTGAATTATAGTGTGTATCTATAATTGGCCTTTAATTTAAAAGTGTAGAGCCCAATGGCAACATTAAGATATTAATGTTTCCCAGTGGCAACACTAAGCTGTGTTTGCTGAACTATTCGAAACTATCGGAATACTTCAGATAATGTGAAGTGTATTGTCTTGGTAGTGTATGAGGTGATGAAACCATAGAATAATTCAGAGTGAAGGGACCTCTGGAGGTCTCTAGTCCAACCTCCTGCTCTGAGCAGGGCTAACTTCAAAGTTAGGTGAGGTTACTCAGGGCCTTATTCAACTGAGTCTTAAAAATCACCAAGGATGAAGATTACACAGCCTCTCTGAGCCCTGTCCCAGGGCTGCACCATCCTCTTGGGCAGATTTTTTTTTTTTTTTCCTTATATCCAGCTGGAATTTGTGCTGCTGGTGCCTGTTGCCTCCTGTCTTCTTGCTGGACATGTCTAAGAAGTCTAGCTCAATCTTCTCTGTAACCTGCCTTTGTCAGAGGGTACAGGCTTTTGAAGATTAAAATACCTTTACCTCATTTTGGAGTTGTGAGAAGCGCACTATAATTTTCCTAGTTGTAAGTACCTTAGAGTAGTGCTGTGGGAACTGGGAGATCAGAGTCCAGATCCAAAGCAACCTGACAACAGTATAGACATTAACCCCCCCCCCACACACACACACACACTCAGTAGTCTCTTAATCTTAGAGGTGCACAAGTGCCACTGGTGCTTTCTTGTTTGATGCAGAAGTTTGCTGGCTGCTGGAGCTCTGCTCTCCATATTCCCAGAATTGCCCTGGCCAGCATAGAGGGGCCGCTAGCTCCTATTTCAAGAGTTTCCTTGAGGAGCTAGAGCCTATTGGTGATCCTTAAGTGTCCTTGCCTAGAGTACCATGTCCTTAACAGAATGCAAAGTCAAGTTAAAATACAAGTTGAGTGATGTCCACCTCTATCGAATAATCTGCTCCTCACAGTAAAGGTTTGACACAGCTGAATTGATCTCAGAGTTTGCCACTGCTAAGCAGAGCAGTCCTGTTTTCTTCCCTGTCTCTCTGTCATTACTAAGATCCTCATCCTTTTCCTTGTCCTGGCTCTGGTACTTGTTATACCCTTCCCTCGCTCATTTAACAAAAAGGGCAAACTTTTGTCAGGTTAGTGAACTGCTAGGATAGATGAGCATGAGTGTTGGCTTGGGGGGGGGGGGGGTTAGGATGGCATGAAAAGAGGCACAGGATGTCCTTCTCACCTCTAGTGTTTAGACCAAGTGAGTTGTGTCCTCACTTGGCCTTTTTTGCTCAGGATGGGAGAGGGTGATGTTCAATACCCTTTGCAGCCTGAGCACATGCCAGCTTGGGTCTTCTCCTTGCCAAGAAACAACGTTGTCTTGCTTCCTAGGTTGCCTAGGTCTTGGATACAGACTTGGCTCTCTTGGAGTCTTTCTGGCCTGTTCATCTTTTATTCCTTTTTGCAGAGTAGCATGACTTCAGCAAAACAGGCAGAGCGTGCCCTTGTTCAGCTCACGCATCGGCTAATGGTTGGGGCAGGGGAAGGATGATGCTCCACGTTTTTCACTTCCTGGACAAATTGCTCAGTTGTGTAGAAGGCACAGATATTTTAAGAGAGGAAAATGCGACCTGCTCAGATCAAGGATGGGCCAAGACATGTGCTTTTAGCCTCAAATCAAATATCTAATGTCTGAATTGTCACAGACTGTGGTGAACCCCCTGTTTAGCTTTGTGTGGCAGGTACTCTGTGTCATTCTTTTGGGGTGATAAACCGTATAGGAACAGCAGGCATCTGCCTTGGTTTGAAGTCTGCTCAGTGGCCAGAGGTGTAAAGGTCAAATATTGCTAGTAGAAAGCATCAGAGTCCTTTATTTGATCTAGGTCATAGACTTTTCCTTGTTGTCCCAGCCCTGCTGAATGATTTTAGGAGTGTTATTTCTCTGACCCTACCCGTTTTTGTTTTTAAAATGGGATTATGAAGTTCCTTTTCCAGTGTTTCAAGATCTGCAGAGTAAACCTATTTAAGAGCTTTGTGTGAGTTTGCCGGTGTTTTCATGCCGTAAGCGTTTATTCTGCATGTTTTGTTGCAACCATTAGTGTGACTGGAAAATTTGCTTCTTTGCAGGTTAATCGCTTTAATAAGGTTGAGGACAGAGCAATCTTCATTACTGATCGACACCTTTATAAGATGGATCCTATGAAGCAGTACAAAGTGATGAAGACCATCCCGCTCTATAATGTAAGTATGAGGATTGGAGAATCTCCCCTCAGACTCTCTCCTAGTCATGGGCAGCACACCTGATGTTTAGCTCTATTTCCATTTTATGAATAGGAAAATGAGTCCTTGCTTTACATTTTTAAATGTATTTTTGTCTTTAAAACACTTGATTGTAATTATCTGCAAAACAGCTGCATCATGTTAGCTTTTAATTTCAGGAAATAAAATAAAGGCTGGAAGTCGAACTGCTTATCACACTTCCTTTTGCTCGTTCTTCTATTTTGTTGTTTATTTGCTGGGCTTTGCAAGATCTTGGCCCTGTAAGGGGGTTAGCATTTCACAGCAGCTCATGACACCGTTTCTGTGTCTCTGAGCGTTGATCCTTCATGTTGTTTGAATATATATATTTTTAATATATGTGTTCATGTTTAATGTAAATCTTATCGAATCTGAATTCTGAATTATACTGAGGTATCTGGCCTTTGGAGTAACAGAGTTTAGCTGCCAGTCACAAAGCAGCAGATTAGCACCAGTGGGAAGGGGGATGGGGGAAAAGCTCATCTTAGCTCTTCAGCATCCTGGGGAGTCAATTCAACTGCTTTTCCTCAGCCCGAGGTAAGATGACTGTGGTTATCTGAAACCTACAGGACCTGGCTGGGTTGCTTGGAACTGTCATAACAGTACAGTCTCACAAATTCGCTGGGATGTTTGCATTTGAAGCAATAATAAACCGAGGGAGTCCATATTGCTAAAAGAACAAAGATGGAATTAGGGTGGCAGGAAGATCGAATTTGCAAATGTGGAGTGAACGATTAGCTGAGGCTATGTTCCTAATTTTGGCTTTATTGGTCCCCATCTAACCTCTTTGCTGTTTGTCCACCTAAGCTCTGCACCTTGCTGCTCACGATGGTGGTGCTGCTTAATGGAGTAATGTGCTCGCCTGCATTACTTGTTTCTCCTAATAAGAGTATTTATTGCAGGAAAGCGGTGACGCCATGACAGTGTTGTGTTTTGAAAAGACATTTCTACCACTTACTCAGCAGCTGCAGGTCATTTTCCTAAGCTGATGTTCTGTTCTCCTGATATTATCTCTTAATTGTACAAAACGAAATTGTCAGCAGATTACGCTGCTAAATGGCTGATTCCTGCTAGTGCAAACTGCCTTGTTAAAATACACAGAGACACTAATAAGCAGACTATTCTTTCAAAACAGATGAATTTTTTTTTTTTCCAAAGTATCAAGATGAACTCGGTGTCTGAACATCCCCTAAGTAAAATTTTATCAATCACAGCTTATTACTTTTCTACCCCGTTATCTTAGACCAGTGCAATTCACTTGCTACATTAGTAATTGTAGATAAAATCTGTGTCCGATAGATGAATATCCGGCTCCGGCAAAACATCTGCTTTACCTGTGTGTCTGTCATGCAGATGGGTTTAAAGGTGGAGCTTGTACGGTTACATAATGGAGCAAGGCCAGGTCACTCTGGGAAGGTCTTTTGCTCCGTTGCTGTTGGTAGCCTGAATGTCTTCCTCGGAAATCCTTAATGCCTTAAAAACTAGAGGAGGCAAATAGGTCAGATGCAGTTTGTGGATTGCCTATAGAAAATGCACGACTTAAAAATGTTAGTAATTATTGGTTTTTACAAAACATAAAATAGCCTGTCCATTCATACAGAATGGCAACTTTGCTGTAGTGAATGCTGATTACGTTGGTCCTCTTATTTGCGTTTTCTCTGGCAGCAAAGCAGCTCATATTTATGTGTCTTTTGCTTTTGGAATACTTAAATTTCAGTAGGTAGAAATCAGCTTTGTTTGTAAATCTGCAGTTATTCCCTTTAGCAGCCTATGGCTAGGAAGGGCTTCCTGATTGAACGCTTTCCATGAGCTGAACAATTGTCAAGAGGTCCTGAAGTGTTTTCTACAGGAAGAACAGGCCCAAAAGCACCTTCAGTGACTCACACAGATGTCAGAGTAATATCATGGAATGGAAGTGCATATTATGAAAATTCTGGTAAATGCTGTAGTGAGAAATTTCTGCTCTGTTAGCCTGTGCCCCTCTTTTTACATGCTTCTCCTAGACTGTGGTGCTTGGGAGCACTAGAAAATTTGCACCCAGGAATTGCATGGTGCTGCTAGAGCACACTTACTGATCCTGTTGATTTACTACTGACCCTTCCCTGTGTAGCAGGAAGAGGACTGAGGAGAAGAGAATGTGGAACTATTTGGTTTATATCTAGTACATGAAATATTTTACCAGGATTTCTTAAATTGAACTCCTGCTCATGACTAACACTGTAGTGCAATTATCTTTCTCTTTTGTAGATGTGTTTTTTTTATTTTGTTACCAAGTGATTTGAATATGTGTTGCTTGCTACCACTTGAGCTGAGTAGCATATTCAGCATACACGATCCCTTCTTGGGTGGAAACCCTTTTTACATGATAAATGGAACAAGTAGCCAATTAGTGATACAGAAATTCTTTTTCTTTTGGGGAAAGAACAATTGTTTGGGCTTAACTGAAGCTTTTTGAAAAGCAAATGGAGAATAATTACACCAGTCTTGATGCTTATTGGGGTATCAGAGATGTCCTCCTAGAAAGATGCAAGTTTGCTGGGGAAGTTGGATTGCCCTACTAATATGGAAAGGTGAACCCAGCTCAAATTTGGTCTGTCTGCTAGCTAGGCTGCTTGCTCTTAGCAATTCTAAGGCACCCTCTCAACATGGCAACATCCTTAGGGATGTGGTTTCCATGGAAATCGCATTGGAGACAGTCAGCTGATGTCTGTTACTACCATAAACTTGTTTGCAGCTGAAGAAATCATGCTATACCTTCCTTTAACTATATCTCTATATCTATACTTAAAAATGTTAAGTTTAGCCCTCAGTGTAGGCCTGGCTGGATTCCAGGTTCTGCTTTCTGTTATTTTGTGTCCTGTATAAGGAATCTAATTTTGTGCATATGATTACAGAGCAATAACTTTCCTCTCAAGCCTATCTGCTTTACTGGATTGAGATGCTGCTTTCTGGGGGGATTTTTTACATGCAGATGTTCTGGTAGCTGTTTCAGAAGTGCTCATATACAATTATCTTTTTATTCTTACCTGGAGAGAGAAGAAATTGATAATGACAGAAAGGAATTGAAAGGCAACTGAGCAGCAGGAGAGATCTTTCAACTACCTTTCCCAGTACTGTGGTGAATACAATGAAGGATGTTCTGTGGGTGCTGAGAGTTTTTTTCCAATCTTCAGGCAGAGCTAATAGTCGTATTTGTGGATACTGAGATAAGCAGCTTCTCTAAAATGTTCTTTTATATTACTTTTATTATCTCTGATAGTCTTTTGGGGAGGGGTGAAACAGGAAAATTTTGAAGGGCTCTTGAACTTCTCACACAATTCAGTTAATTAAAGTTGGAATAGGCTTTTCAAATTCAGCGGTGTTCGTCTTTCACAGTTGGTGCACGTTCAAAACCTTAAGAGCAGCAGTCCCTGAGGTTCTGTTATGATGGCAGGGTGGTATTTAAGCAGGCAAATTAATTTTAAGGGACACTATAAACCCAGCAAGCTGTAAATGTCTATGCATAAAGTGTAGCTTGTTTCAAAAATAGTTTATAACCTCAAAGTATTGTGAATGGTAGAGAATTATCTCCCTCTGCATTGGATATGTGCAACTGGTAGCAGGAGGTCTCTGCTCAGTGTCTAGCATATCAGCAATTAGACCATTTCAGACCATTTTACTAGACCAATTAGACCGATTCCGACCAATTTTTTGCTGTTGTGAGCTATTGTAAGCCAGCAGAACGCAAGTGGTTCTAAATCTGTGCGGTTTTCATCCAGAAACTTTGTTCCTACACCACACTTCTGTATGTTGGCTGCATACGTTTCTGGGAGGATGCTGCTTTCCGGCAAGCCTTCGACATCCAGGGCTGTTAACAGGTGTCTTGGAAATAACACCTTGTGAAACTTAGGTGACTCCTAAACTGAAAATATGAATTCGGACTGTTTCTGAATGTGATTCGTGCTTCTGAAAGTACTGTGTAGTCTCCAACTAGATTTGTGCTAAAATCCTTTCCATCATAGGCAGTGGGGATACACAGAAGGGTTTTTAATCTTTAAGAAGGGATTAATGAGGTTTTCACTTCCACAAAATGGCCTCTTGGTGCCCCTCACTTTTAGGAGAATGTGACTCCTCTCTGTAACTGTCCGGATGACTCAAAGGAGCCATGTAGTCCTTGGATGGACAGAGAACATCTGCTGTATTCTCTCCTTGGGTCCCTTTTCTGTCTTCCTCTCCCCAACAGTTTGTTCAATGCATTTGCCTCTTGATTTTTCTTCGAGCCTCTTTACGTTTTGTTTCCCTACTGTAGATTCACTTTTTTTTTTTTAATATATATCCATCTGAATGATTTGCATACCTAGGTTGCGCTCTTAATTATCTGCTTTCACTTTGCGGTCCTATATGGAGAGGATGAGGAAAAAGCCTTTAAAGTGCCATGTTTATGAACAGTTTTAAAAGAAGCAGTTACATAACAGAGAACAACAACAACAAAACCCACCATTTTTCTGTTTTGTCAGAACAGCAGGACCTTAATCCATGACTAAATGCTGGAGTTATCACTGCTTTGTGGGGTTTGCAGCTTACACTCTTCACCAAGATGCTTCAGCTTTTAGGAAACTTCATTCTTGTGTTATCTACATATCATTACATCCCCAGGGCTGCATATGTGAATTGGAGTGGAAAAGATGGTTGCTGGCCAGACTCCCTGTTTTTGTTGGTTTTCTTTGGAAAGAAAAAAACGGGCTCGTGGCTCTTTCCACTTGGGAAAGAAAACTTCCTATTATAAATAGCCCACCCTTGTATGCTCCCTTCAGATCTGGTAAATGGACCGTGGTATTGAATACATAGAAGAAGGACATTGCAGTAACACAGGAAAGTGCTATTTCTAGCAAGAGCTGTGCAGAGTGAACCCAGTCTAGATCTGAAAAACTTCCTCATATCATTTAAAAAAAAAAAAAAAAAAAAAAACACGAGCTCTGTTGTTCCCTCTCTACTTTTTTTACCTTTTGTGGGTTTTGGGGAAGAGTGCTGAAGGCGCTGCCATTCCCCTGAACATCCCTTTTTGTATTAGCAGTAGAAACTGAAATATAGCATAGCGTATTGGAGAGGAAAGCCTCGTTTGTTAGAACGAGTCAGGCAAGTAGCAAAGATATATCAACGTATGTAATGGTGTTCTTGCTTTCTCTTCACAGTTGATAGGATTGAGCGTCTCCAATGGAAAGGACCAGCTCGTGGTCTTCCACACGAAAGACAACAAGGATCTCATCGTCTGTCTCTTCAGCAAGCAGCCACCTAATGACAGCAGGATTGGAGAGCTGGTGGGAGTCCTGGCAAGCCACTTCAAGAGGTCAGTTTTGGGTTTGGATTTTTTTTTTTTTTTTTTTTTTTTTTTTTTTTTTACAAACACGATCTAGCACACCAAATCAGAGACTTTCCGTCAAGTCATTTTGATGCCAGTCTGGCATTTTATCAGTGTTAACTTCACAGCGTTATTTTGATACCAGAGCAGCATTTTTTCCTTGTATTTTTGGGGCATGCTTTTGAGCAACCACAGTTTGGTTGACTCTTCCAGCTTCTGTGTGTGTGCTTGTTAGAGCATGGGTATTTGAAGACAAACATCACTGAATGTGCATTTTGAGTATGGGACAATGTCTCATCAATACTTTTTGCAGTCAAACTCTTGATGTGTAACATTAACATATAACTATTCCTTTTTCAAATTCTATTTCCCCTACCTCCAATATCAGTAGATCATTCAGTGCCTGAGCTGCAAAATGTCCACTCTGTTTCCTTGCAGATCATCATCTTGCAAATCAGTGCAAAATCTGTTTTAATGTTAGACTGAACGCTTAAGTGCATTGAGCTTGTTGTAGCTATAGCTGAACTAGCAATAAGGAACTTTCTACTGTAAAGTGAGTTTGGGTCTGTCCGCCCAATTTGCACAGCAGTGACTGCATGGCAGGCAGTCACATAAAAATAACTTTCAAGAGAAATGGCCTGTGGAGGAGCAAACCTTCAGAATTGTTCTCTTGTTCCTCTAGAACAGATTGTTTGCAAGAATCGATGTTGACCAGCATCACATGCAGCATTGGCTTTTGTCTTTCACAGTATTGTGCTTTGTTTATGACCAGTGAAGTCTTTATAGGTAAATATTCATGTAGATCTGGAAGTGGCCGGATAGTGCGATTGAGTTTGGGTTATGTTAGGTCCCCAGAAGATTTTTTTCACGAATTAAAGAAGTGCATGTCAGCTTAACCACTTATCACCACGAGAACGTAACATTAACATTTGCCTAGGCTGTTGGACATAGGTGCTAAATTCATCAGAAATTAATTCTGAGCATTAGAATACCTTGTTTTGAGAAATTCAGTGCTGAAAAGTAACAGAAAATGTTCTCGGTTTTTCCCTTCACCTAAATATAGCTTAATTTGCAAATGTAGCTGCTCTTGAAGGCTCAGGAGATTATGGGTGTATATCCTGTAAAGAAACACTTCATTTCTGGAATCCTGCAGTAACTTGAGCTCTTTGACATGTTTGACATGTTTTGAGCAGAAGTGAACTTTTTAAAATAGTCTTTAGCGCCTTAATGAGTCTTTAATTTTGGAAAGAGCTATGAAACCACAGAAATCTTCCATTCATTGATAACGCTCTAGATGCTGTATTTTCATCTTGTTTTGCTGTTCCTTTTGCTCAAGCATTGCAACAAAGTATCCCAGCAGTTTTGTCAGGTATCCAGCATAGCTCAGTATGAGGCATATATATTCCTTTATAAGAAAATATGTTGTGTGGCCATCTGTATAATATACTATCTATTTCATACATTATCCATGTAATCACTGTCTGTCATTTGCTGTTTAATCTTCCTTTAATACAATATTAGTATTTTTTTACTGCTTCAGATGACAGCTCTCAGCATAGCTGGATAAATGGTGGTGGTGTAAACCAAGTAAAGAGGTGGTATAAAAGCTACTTTTTCTTCAATGACTAATAAAAGTTACCAGTTTAATGGTAACTGTACCCCTTACAGACACAGCTCACATTTAGTTTTCTAAATATCTAAATGTGAGGCTTTCCCTCATCAAAGCAATACCTGTAAATCAAAACAGAAGGAAATACTCTTGTTTTCAGCCAGTTTCAATTTCCTAAGAGTACAAAAATTCTTTCAGTGAATGGGATTAGCCGACCCATTGCTCGAGAGGCACTTTGGGAATTCCTTTTTAAGTGGGATTAGCGGAAAGTCACAGTGTGCCTAATGACAAGTATCAGGTTTTTCTGCCGTGCTTGTCAGAAGGTGGTTTCCACGAAAAGAAAGTGGATCGATCCAGCAGTGAAATGTGGGGCCTGAAAGCTCAGTTTTTGTGTAACCCTGTAACGTGTTACACCGTTGACTGGGGAACAGCAGGTTTCCTTGGATTACAAGGTGGTTATGGGGGGGGGGGGTCTCATTTAAGGTCCTCTCTGTGAGCATACAAAATAATTTCCAGCATTCTCGATACCGGTCCTGAAATCACTGTTATGAGGTTCCAGCAAGGATAAGGTTGCCCAGCCACACTTGGTTATATATAATGTAATATATAATGCTGCTGCTGTAATAAAGTCATGTAAAATTCTATGACGTTTTGTATTAACCTATAAGAAAGATTAGGAAGAGACTGATGGTGACACCTTAGGATGTCTAGACCTTCTTGCTCAGGGGCTTTAGTGTTTAATAATTTTTCCAAACACTTTGAGCTGGAAGTTTCCATGCTTACATGTCTCATGTTGGAGATTTTGGGAATTTTCAGCAAATTCAGGCATTTTAGAAAACAGTGTTTAGAGGAAATGTTTTTAGATGCTTGCAGCTAAATGTTTTTAGATTCTTGCAGCTGCTTTTAGAGAAGTTATGCTGTCTCTGTTGAAAGGTGTAAGAGCTTCAGAGTTGGGAGTTTATTACTGGGGCTCACATCTTTTGCCTTTTCCCATGAAAATCTACCTGAATGCACATCTTTTTGAAATTACTATTAGTAGTAGTTTTCTTACAGTCAGGTTGTGATCACAGATTAATATTTAAATAGCCTAAAAATTGTATGCTGCATCTATGAGCTAAAATTTTGCAATGGCAACTCTCTCCTAGTTAGCAGGTTAGTGAATTGAACGTAGTCTAGATAATGAATGTTTGTGAGTCATGTTTGTACTTTATCAGCTAGTTTTTTTGTTTTTGGGGTTTTTTTTGGCAATACAGTTATTTAAGTAAGCTAATTCCCAGCAGAAATTAAGGGAAAGCTAGCTGAAGCACATAATGGCCACAATCAGTTCATGTCCGCCTGGAAACAGTGTGGAAGACATGTCCATGAACTTGATTTGGTCTCTTCTAGGAGGCGGAGTGGACATAAAAGGGTGAGGATTAACAGCTAGGAAAGGACTTATTATCCCTTCCATCTCTTACACCCATGTTGCTTTTGGGTCCTTAAGCCTTTAGAAGATTTCTTGACTGATCAGTCCAACTTATTGAGGATGTTTTCCTGATGTACTTCAAAGTTGTACTTCACCGGAGAAAACCTGATGCTAGCCAGTGTCCAAAGCACTAATTCCTTTTATGCTCATCCTCTTGTGAATTCTGCACTGCACGTTTGAACTCATGTATCTGCTTCTCCCTGCAGTATGAACGGGAGGCATCCTGATCTAAACACCCCTGATTGCAAAGGCAGCTCAAATGTCACTCCTAAAGTTACCAAGACGCATCCTTTGTTTCCAAGTATTGTGTCCAATTCTGTGGCACATCCTAACTTAAAAGAATTTTTTTTTTGTCTATGTTAAAAGACGCATGGTATTTTCTGTTCAACTTTGACTGACCTGAAATGCACGGGTATCAGTGGCTTGTTATCCTCATTGCTTTCTGTTCCTCTAATCCCTGCATTGTCTGCAGCCACAGTCGCTGGCTTTCTTCCAGGGTTGCTGAAAGGAAAGGGGAGTTTAAAGAACAGCAAAAAGCAATCCCTGCAGAATGCTGGCAGAAAATCACTAACCTAAGGATAATTTTGTATTTTCCCTTGTGCTTGGAGACCTATCAGCCAATTTTAACCATCAGTGTGCACTGGATTAATTTTCTTTAGCTCTGGCTTCTTAAACTGGCATGCCTTAGAGCCAACTAGACTGGCGCTGTTATGCTATTGACCAAACAGTAATTCATAAAAACGAATATCAGACTAGTGTGATGGACTCTAGGTGCCATTAAAGCCTATTACTATGCTTTCATTTTTTGCAGGGGTCCACACAGTGCAAGGACTCACGCGCAAGGCTCTTTCTGGCCCAGCGTGAAGGTGTCTTACTCTGGTCCTTGGCTTTCTTTTACATGCATTAGGCATTGTAATTGCTCCATCTATGCGTTTCATTACATTATTATTTGAATTAGCTTCATACCCACATGCATCATGTAATACAAGAGAGTATGTGTGCATATATGTATATATCTATAATAACTACAAAATGGAGGCGGGGGAGAATCTGCCCCATCAACCTTTCTGAAATAAACTGAAATACAATTGTTTGGTGTAAGGTGCACGGTTTACTCGGGCTGCCCTATTAAGCTAGATTTCCATAGGGCAGTGTCTCTCTACAACATGCACCTAGCTAAAAATACAGAACGGTTTCTTTGCCTGGGTTAGCTTGACCGTTGCTGTGTGGTGGCGTGTGGGGGCTGCAGCTGGGACTGAAGCTTCATTATGCGAATACTATACACAAACAGATCCTGGTCCAAAAAGTTTATAGTCTAAACAGACTGGGGAGCCCGGAAGGGAGAGAAGAGGCATTGCATTGCATCACATTGCACTGAGGGAGCTGAGGCTTGCAGTGATCGCTCGCCTGTTATTATTGGAAGTCATGAGAGACCAAAGCTGAGCTCGGAGCTGTGGAGTCCCAAGCTTTGGTGACTGCTCATGTTATCTCTGCTTTAGGGCATTCAGAAAAGCCTTTAGTTGCTGAATCTGCTTTTTTGCAAGGCCTCATATACATTTCCAAAGCAGTCGCTCTGGTTAACCTTTTTCTATTCTGTGTAGAAGCGACCACGGGGTCATGCTTTAAAACGTTTCCCAAAGCTGCTCTTGAGACTGTACTAGGTAATTACCTTGCTCAGGTGTTATAAAGCAGTTAATTGTTGTGATCTGACTGTACCCGGAAGTGCTTGAAACTGTTGCATTGAAATGGAGTAGCTGTTAAGAAATAAAATGGAAAGAAAAGTGCACTTCTGACTGCTTTTCTAGAGTTAAAAGTGTCAGCCATAAACGTTTTAAGCGAGAATTGCTTTAGAAGTTTGGATGAGTGGAATATGCCCTTAATCCTCATGAACTACGTAAACTCAGTGTCAGAATGAAACCTAACCAGAATTGCAGACAATTTGGAGAGATTAAATGTATTTGGTATGAACAGTGGAACTCTATGATTTTTGCTCCCTGTAACAATACGTGTTGTGGCAAACAAAGCTTCCTGCAAGCACATTTAAGTGAAAGATTTTTAAATTTGTCATTATCCTAATAGCAGCGTTTAAGGTTAAGCTCTGAGAATGCAGCCTACTGGGTGATTTTTGTTAATAGAATGAATGCTGAGACGTTTGCTGGATAGATAGAAAGAAACTCTTTAAATACATATTTTCAGTCTGTAGTGCATGTGTGAGCATGAGCTTTTTGTATAGTTTTGATGCTCTTCGTAATAAAAGAGGAGATTGAGCATGATTCTGTTTTGTATTGGGGGAAAAAAATGCTCAGTTCGATTATGAACACAATCTGGAGCACTAATCATTTAACAGGAAGGTCCAATCTGTTTAAAATCTGTTCAATATTCTTTATTTTAATTTCCCTCGCTGCTGTGCCTTAGCAGACCTTCCTGCTCAGGCCCAACTATGATGCAAAAGATTGAAAAGACTTCAATTTGTCATCAAGATGTTCTTTAACAAGGAAACAGCGCTGACTTTAATGAGGCTTAAATCATCCCTTTATTTTAAAATTGTGCGCATTTCTCCTGTAGCGATGCTGTTTAGCTGCTGAGAGTAATAGAATTAAGTGTGTGCAATTCACGTGAGTGAAAACAGAAGTTAGCAACGGTCCTGAAGAGAGGATGCTGATTAATACTCGTGTGTCTTTGGGACAGAAAGAAAGAGGAGCCCAAACTGGTATTTGAAAATGCACGTGTTGGTGTCGTGCTTTTAACAAGCCAACATTATTCTGAGGAAATAACCATCCTTCATAAGGCAGAAAATCTCTGCACAAAGGAAGGGTGTTACGACCGCTAGTATCAAATTAATCTGTCACTTAAGCTTTGGGAACACGAAAATTATCCATTACTGACAATGGGTGTCAGCAGCACATGCAGCCAGACTAGTGATGAGTACTCTTTACCTCTAAGTTTCTGTCTATCCTCGTAATTTCTTGCAGGCTAGACAAGATCAAAAGGAGTTCAGTGCTGCTTCAGAAAACTGGGCTGGAAACAAGCTGCTCCTAAATTGCTATTTCATCCGATTTACCCTTTGTCACCGCTGCCAGCTAACCTGTATTTAGTCTCAATTCAGCCGTGCCAGTGACTGACACCATTGTTAGTGGTGTTTGCATCTTGACATTATTCCTATCTCTCTCTTCTGTAAAATTTTTATTAGTGCTTCGGTGGAGGGTAAATAAGTTATTTTTTATACAGGATTTTGGTTCATAATAAACTTTTAGTAAAATTCTGTTCTGTTTTGGGCAGAGCCCTAAACTGCAGTTAAGTATCAATTCTTAAGCACTAGGTACTCAACTCTGCAGAAGGGGAAAAACTCTGCAAAAGGAAAAATAAATTTTATTTATATGTACAGGTATACATATATATACATATATATATGTATATGTGTGTGTGTATATATATATAGAGAGAGAGAGAGGTTAAAAAATGGGTTAGTTTCCTTATCATGAAGTAATACATATGCTGGCAAAATTGACTTAATTTCCCTTACCTTGTCTTGATGACTTAGAAATGTTCTCTAGAATTTAGCTAAAACTTCCCTTTGGCTAATTTATGATCTTTATCATCGGTTCTGGTAATTCCTGTACAGATTTATCTGCTTTACAGTAGCAACTTGGATTAAGAAATATGATTTTTCCTTTGGAAAATACATAGCCTGGATGAAAGATCTGCTGCTTTCGGTGACTCTAGGGCATGATGGGGAGGAATGCTAGCACACCACCTGGAAGTGTGTTCTCAGCATCCTCTCTCTCAATTGTTTTCTATTTTGGAAAAAAATGATTTCTTCAACTGTTACTGCTACCTAACTTTTTTAGAAGTCTCTTCTTCTAGAAGGGACCTTATTAAGGAAATCAGAAGAGGTTTGTTTCCTCTCTTAAAACTCAGCTTCCTAGTGCTACCCCTGTGTCAGAGTTCGGTTGATGTTTCTGTGTTGGATCCCTAACTCTGTGAGCAGTGAGGCCTTCCCCAGCTCCCATGCCAGTGATAAAGTATCTCTTAGTTATACTTCTCCATACTTTCCTGACATAGTGAACATAACTTTATCTCCCACAGTCCTGGATTTGTTATTTTGAGGATCAAGTGAACTACAGGGAGGGGTTTCGTCTTTCAAGACGGCTGAGTTTAATTTGTGCCGCAGAATTTTGAATCCTTAATTTGGCTACTTGACCTTGTTTCTAAATCTAAAAGGCAATTCCTTTGTCCGATAACTTGAATGGGAGCAATTTATTAAGTTTTATGATTTTCTTCTGAGTATGAAGAACTTTTTAGCCTCATGTGCCCCCCTCATGTTGTCAGCATGGTTTCTGCCTAAAATTCATTGAATGGAGGACTCTTCTGTGTCTGAGACTCGTTCAAGTTGCTTTATACTAGTATCTGTGTATAATATTGATGCCTTCCATTTTGTAAACAGAACCTAGATGCTGAAGGTCCATGCAAATATTGAGAGCCCTTCTGGGATGGAGAGCTTGTTAGAAGGGAGAAGTTATTGGAGCTTGATGCACTTAGAAGGGGATTGACTTTTCCCACAGTTAGTTGCTTGGTGTTTTCTGAAACTGTTCTATTTTCTGGAAGTCTTGTATGGGATACTTTTAAAAAAAAAAAAATCATTAAATATTTTGAAAATGTAGAACCAGCTTTCAGCACTAACTAAAATTCCTACGCAAATAACTCTCTAGTGACCCAAAGGTCCTTTTCAGCCTGTCACACCACTGGGATGCATTGCTAATAAATGATGCTTTGTCTTATTAGCCTTCTGCAAAGTGCTGTTTGAGTTGCTTGACTTGTTCCCTGTCTCCAGCTAGTGGATCCGCTGGGCCAAAGCAGTTGGATCCGATCTGTTCTTGAACCGCCTATGGCAGCTGTGTGGAGCTGGAAGGGTTGGTTGTGGGCTGGGTAGGAGGGTAGCATTTACACTGGCAGAAGCTAATCAGTATGTTTTGCAGTGCCCTAGAATAGAAAATTCAGACCCTTTCTCCTCCTCTTCTTCCTCCCCGGGCCTTATAGAAGCTGTCATATTTTAAGTATTAACGTTTTAATATTTTAGAGCGCTTAACATTTCCTGTGCCCTTTTTTGGGGCTCTTTCCAGCTCCATCGTTCCATGAGAAATTTATGATCAGAATATAAAAACAATTTAAGAAATCACACTTGAGTAGTCATGGTGGTGCAGCAATACGGAATTTGTGCATTAAGCCACTAGCACGCCAGCCTTCCCAGTTAAGCTTTGCTTTTGATATACCAGATCGTAGGTTTTCCCCAGAGAAGGCAATATTATGTGAATAGGCGAATGGGAATTTTTTATCTTGCAGGAATGTTTCATTTTGCAGAAACGTTTCTTATGGACTTTCTGCTATATTTCTTGTATTAATTTTTTACACTTTTCTGGCCATATTATTATTATTTTGTTTTAAACTACAGCTCTTGGCATTCAGGCAAGACTCAGCAAGTTTGAAACTAAACATCGCTTTGGTCCACGCAAGCATGGGCCAGAAAGCTTCTGGGAAAGAGACATCGGCAGTGTAAACCGTAATACAAAATTCCAAGTTACATTGTGAAGCAGAACGTGACACCACAGGGCATATTATACAGGATCAGTTGGATTTCACCGAGTTGTGCTGCCAGCTGTATGTACGTAGTTCCCCAAGTAAAGGTTGTAAATACTGATGATCTTGCTGTTGGTTTAATTCTCAACCAAAGCATTGGCTACCTGCTGTTCCAAGAGCCTTTCCTCTCTAGCAAACAGATGGTCCCAAGTTGGCTGTCCTTACCATGGCTTAGTTTCACCAGCAAGTCAGTATTATCAAGCTGTCAAAGGACCCATCTGCCCTAAGCAGCTGTCTTGGCATTTGTCTGTCTGTGTGCTGGGAACCTCCTTGTTTCACAAATCTCAGGCATATAAAACTTTTATATTTTTGTTTTATTTGGGGAGGGGGAGGGTTGTAATGTGTGCCATCTGCCTCATGTGCTTAAGCAAAGGGATATTAAAAAAATCTTGCATTTGCTTCTCTTTAATAGCATGTTTTTAATCTTTTACATTCCCCTTGTAGTTTGTGGACTACCATAGCTATTCCAAGTGTTGTTTTACTTGGCTAAGATTTTTTTAAAAAAATATAGGCTTGGACTGACCGTGGATGTAGATAGATTTTTGGTGTCAACATAGAGCTTGAAGTCCATGCAAATTCTATTCTTCCACTGACTATAAAATCTTAGCCAAAATGTTTAACCTGTTTCCTCCTCTCTAATGTGGAGTGATGATGCAGAGAGACCTAATAGGCGTCATCAGCATCCGTGAGCTAATGATTACAAAGGTCCCAATGTTTCATAGGTGGTGCTTAAATATTAGCATAAGTTGATGCATTCACCATTTGTTTCTGGTTAGTCACATACTGGGTAGGGTTCCTACTTTGAGTCTTGTTATTTCTGATTAAAAGTGCTTACTGGCCGTCTGTTCGTCAGCTCCATGCACTAGCAATTCCTACCAAGCTCCTGAACAACTTGTATCTTTTAACTGCTTGTTTTCAATTTTTGAGAAAGCTGCTAAATATAAAAAAAAAAAAAAAAAAAAAAAACCATGCTTTGTAAACCTAAGGCAAAAAATACTTTCAAGGCCTTTAAAATTTTTAAAGGGGTAGAAGTTTAATAAAATAGGCTCCTCAGCTTTTAAAAATCTATTTGAAACAATGGGGAAAAATATGTATTTTTCTAATAAAGTACTTGGATATCTGCTAAATCTCCCATCAGAAATACTTCTATTACTTGCATTCTTATGTAAGATAAAATATTGTACCCATGAACAAAATTTCCCTTTCGTTTTTGCACTTTATCACATTTTTTGCAAAGCCAAAATTTTGGCTTTTCAGCTTGTGTACCTTCTATCTATCTCTCACCAAGTTCGTTGCATCTTGTGAACTCTATATGTATATGGTTCTCAGGAAGGTACCCTATTTCCAAGACTGCTCTTGTAAGAGCGTGCTTAATTAAGTCATTTTTGTGGGCTGTTTTTGTCTTTTCTGTAAAGTGCAGAGCATCTATCTGATAAAATCTGGATGTGGTTAATACACCTTCCTTGATGCTTGGCGCTTTTTGAAAACATCTAAGAACCTAATTTTTAACTGGAGACTAAAAATTTACTAAAAATATTTTATCTCAGCAAGTCTTCTGAAGCCAAGGTCAAATAAATTATTATCTAGGTGTGGCTGTACAAACCTGACTTTGCCAAAAAAAAAAAAAAAAAAAACAAAAAAAAACCCCCACCAGAACCTTATTAATTCTTGGCAGACTTTATAGCTTTTACTTTTGTCTTTTTACAAAAGATTTAGAGTTTAATATCTGAGCAGACTTTCTTTAGTTTTCTGTTTTTAAAAAAAAAAAAAAAAAAAAAAAAGAAAACCACCACTGGAAAGAGAAAAGCCAGAGTGTGGAATCAAATTTGCAGTATGAATTGAAGTATATCGTCTAGTATATATATTGCTCCCAGCATGTTGCTGGCCTTATAAATCCTCCTTTTCCAGCTTGCTCATTGTAAAGCTGATATGCCTGGGAATGTGGAGGAAGTGGCACAGAGTGAATCAAAATCGGCATATGCTTCTACTCTCCCCTTGAACCAGTGAGGCCAACAAGTGAGACTTGTTTTGTGAAAGACGTGACAACCACCGCACGTGGGGGATGTTAGCTGAAATTACAGCAAGAAGAAATCTTATTGCCTGCTTGATTTGGCAGCTGTTTCTTGCTTTGCTGTCTGTTTCCTGCTGATGTGCTGGGCAATGTTCAGCTGATCTCAGGACATCAAGTCGCAATCGAGGAGGGAGAACAAATCTTCAGCAGGGCACCTGCAGTTGCGTGTCCAGAAATGCAGGGGAAAAATGCAAAATTACAATTTTAAGAAAGGATTCAAAGTAGAAATTTGGCTCTAACATTTGTAAGAAAATTTGACTGTATTGGGCATCAGTGAGAAAGGATTCAGCATTGCTGAAGAAAGGTTTCACCTATCTCTTTTTTCATTAACATGCAGCCAGACAGCAATATTGCATGAAGCTTTGTTCCTTAGGCAGTGAGGGGGCAGAGGCTGCACAGGGGGGCATTCCCTTGAGTGTGACAGGAGGAAAAAAAGGGACTTGGATGATGAGATCGTGCCCTAGAGGTCTTGTCCCTTGCTAACGCCGTGTTTCCGTGCGTTACAGAGCTGTTCTAAGGACAGGCTCCGAGAAAAGCCTCTTCCAGTTTTATCTCTTAGAAAGCAGAATGTCTTCCTTTTTGAGATGCTGTTTTTGACGCCCAGCAGAGAATAGTGTGAGATTCAGGAATGCTTCAAGGCTTTTCTCCTTCAGCAGTGTGCATTATCAAGACTTTCTGTTGCTCTCCATCAACGCGTGTGTTGTCTATAAATGTGCTTACTTGGTTTGGTTAGCATCTTCGGAGCATGTGACATCCTGATGTGCAAGGCCTGTAAAGCGTGACTCCCTAGAAGCCCTTGTTTCTGATTTCTGCGCTATGAGCTGTGTTAACCTTCAGAGATGCTTTGAAAAAAAACTTCCATGTTATAAAATGTCATTGCAAAGAATCTAGCCTTAAAATGTACTGCTGGTACCAGACTAATGGGGCAGATCATATTTAGAGCTCTAAAGCCTGGAAAGGATCAAAGACAGACATCGCTTTGCCTTGAAAACTCAGATTTTTTTTTGAGGCAGAGTACTCAGTGAGGCACAAAGTACTCATAGATGTATATGGGGAGAGGATGCAGGTGACTCGCAGCACAACTGCTTTGCTTTGGAGGAATGAAATGAGTTCAAACCGAAATGGTAGTTATTTGAATTGTTTCAAGAAATATCTGCCATAATAATCCTTTAATTTAATGTTTCAGTTGGTGGCTCAAGCACTTATCTTGCCATCTACTAGAGTCGAATCGCACTGCAGTTAGATCTCCCCAGCCATTCTGATGCAGCTCTGCGATATCCTTCTGGCACTTTGGAGCAACCTGTCTTTTAGGGGGAGCTCAAATGGGAGTTGCAACTGCAGATGCCTTCAGCAGCTCTGCAGGGTTCAGCAGACAGCTGTTACAGGGATAAAAAACAATGAACTATTTTTGTCAAATGACACTCACTAGTTTGAGCAATAGTTGGCCAAATGCACTTCGTGTGATGGACTCATTACCCACATTAAAAACTAAGTAGTAGGAGTTTCATTTCCAGAGTCCCTTGCTTCTCTGCAGTCTTGGACTGAAGAATCGGGCGTAGCTCATGCTCTTTCATTACAGCTTGTTTTCTTTGTAGACTTAATTTTGGAGCTTCTGATAGGTTAAATGCAATCCAGACGATAATGAAACTGAATTAGGAAAAAATCTAAATAGCACCTACTGTTTCCATCTGCAGATCACACCAGATGTTGCACATGATGCCTGCAAGATATATGAGTGTGTTTGCATTGGCCATTTCTTTCACTGATGGGGAAAAATTGCAGCAGAAGGAGCTTGAGGCAGGTGATGGGCCTGCTAAAGAGCTAGATATTTAACCAGTATCAGAAAACTCTTGAAATGCTGAAACTTTCTAAGCTCCTAAATAGGGCATTGTTTTCCGAAATGTCCGGCTCTGCTTGTATCCCTGAGGATCTTGAGAAAACTAGTACTTGTTTCTGTTCTCCAACTGCTAAATAATCATAATCATATAATAATAAAGGTTTATAAACAATGTGCTAGTTTGCTTCTAAAGGCAGAACTGAATAGGATGTAAACTCAGGTTTGAAGTAGTGTGACAAGTCTCCTGTCTATCTGAAAACAAAACCAAACTAGTCGCCTCTTCCTATCTGTGCAACCCCAGTCCTATTTTGTTGAATTTGTTTGGGAGTATCTTCTGTTGGTGTAAAGTTTGCTGCTTTTTTTTTTCTTTTTGCTGCTCATTTTTTCCTCTCAAAGCTCCTTCTCAAGATGAACCATGTCAGTGCCAGCCAACCCTTGTGGTTTAGCAGTTTGTGGTGTTCACGTGCCATAGGGGAGCACACCACGAACATGGCACCTAAGAACGCCACGATAAGCCGCTTGCTTTGAAACCCATGGGATCCTGATCCTGTGCCAAATAAAGGAGGAGAAAAACACTTCAGGTCCTCAGTTTGAGTGTGGGAGTGGTACACCTTGTTCGATGGTGGAAGGGTTTCTGAAAATGGCAGGTGATATGGCTTGCCCTGGTTGGGTTGTCTTCCTTCTTCTGCAACTTCAGTGTTTGCTGTAGTTTTGGCCTCTATCCACATGGTGAAGCCGTTTTCTGGGCTTGGCGTGTCCCTCCAGTCGCTCTGCTCCCCCTTGTCTTCCTAGCACAGCAGAGAGAGTGGCTGTACTTTCCTTTTCTTCTCAACTCTCTCGCTCATTTTTCTCCAAAGACGCTAGAACAAGATCCCTGCCTAGGGAAGGGGGGGGGGGAGGGGGGACTGGTGCAGGGAACAGTGTTGGAAGATTGATTTCCCTGGGTAAGAAACCTGAGCAAAGGGGAAGAGGCATTGAAAATGGAAGAGGATTCTGCTTTGAATCCATTCAGATCCTCTTGACATAAATAGGATGCATTTTCCCATATGCTTCAGCAGCGGCTCCCACAAGACATCCATTCCACGAGGGTCTCGGAGGCCAAGGAGCTACTCTGCCGGGCTCCTGCCAGGTGAATCATGGTGCCGATCAGTATACAGACCTGTCAGCAAGCTCATGTCAGAAGATTGCCCATGTCAAAGGTGTAAAAGGTGGTCTTCAAAAAGATGATGGGCACACATTTTCCTCTGAGCATGTTGCCCACCTGGCTACCGTTGTATGAACTGTTTTCTTCTGGCAGTGCTGATGCTCCTTGCAAATAAGGACTCCAGTGCCTGACAGCAAGTAAAAACGGAAAAAGATTTGTCATGATCATATTTAGTGGTGACCTACTTAAAATCCTCTTTGCTCATCCTCTTTTAGTGTGCATGCTGAAATGCTGGCTGGCTTGCAGTCTCTGAGGAATTGCTTGCAGAATGATAATGAATGCAAAATATGGCCCCTCGTTTGTTTAGCGGTAGTTTATGAGAAGAAATGTGGTTTTTTTATTGCATCGTTTAGACTTTTTTTTTTCACTTGTGATGTATTATTCCCATTTTTGGCCTCCCTACTCAGAAGTGTGTGTGTTCTGATGGCATGCAGTGATGTTTGAAGAGATGCCATGAAATCACAGGATGCCTTAATCTTTTTATTTGTGAGGGAAATTAGGCTTCTAGCTTTAATCCTCTTGGAGAATCTGAGCAGTGTTGACAGAGGCATGTGATCAGCATAGTTTTTAAGTGAAAATAATCCAACAGAGGTGATTGTTTAACAAATACTTTATACCTACTGTGGTATATTTTTATAGGTCTATTGTATAAGGGTTTGCCAGTCCAAAGTAGAAAGTCAAGGGGAGATCTGGATTGCACGCATTGCTCCTCCTCTCTAGTTTTCTTCCTAATTTTTCTCTGGGGAAAAAGCCTTTTAGAAAAAGGCTTGGATGCTCCTAGTTACTTGTTCACCCATACACAAGACCAGTGTTGTAAGAAAGTAAGTAGTTATAGCGACATGCATATACATCTATGTGGATATTATGCCTAAAGTGTTAATTCTGGATGCTCATGATTGAATGCAAATAGGCGATGGATAAATTGGTCCTATTGGTCCTACCTTTACAAAGAGTATCAACAGGATGGTATAAGCATGACATATGAAATGCAAATGTGTAGGGAATCACACCTAAAGTATTCATTTTTTAGTGGCTCTAGAATGCTTCAGTTTTTATAACTGAAGTTGCATAAAGTGCAATGTGTTTTCGAGCCAGTCTAAATTCCCCTGTCTCAAATCAGAACAGAATTTCTAAGCAGATGTATAAAATACAACATGAACAAATTACCACTGGGTGGCTCCCGCATTTCTTGGCACCTAATAATTTTGTATTATTGGAGCTGAGCCGTATTGTGTTTAGGCGTATATAATAAAATAAACTCCTTTCAGTCCAGATAATACTTGTTTTCTTAGAAAGCACTTTTACATTAGGGGTTATTTTCATATTCTGTCTGGCATATTTAAGGTGCGACAGGAGTGTTTACCATCTCCCAGACAGCTCTGGGTTGCTGCTGGGTGCTGCATTTGTATGAGTGGGATGGTGCTTCTATATTGCCCTACGAGAGGTGACAGTAATAATGGAGATGGGGGGGGAAAGAAGAGGTAGTTAGCTCTACTTGTACTGGTAAAACTGCTCAGTATCTATGGAAATTAATTCAGTTTCTGGCTCCGAGGCACTAGCTTGAGATTAGACTGTAAGTAATGTTTTGTTCTCTTTTAAGTGGCGAGGAGGAGCTGGTGGGGACAGAGCATAAACACAACAACAGTTTTGTGCCATTACAGTGGCAGACTGCTGATTCAGGAGGAGGAAACTCATCACTTTAGTGCAACTCGTTAGTCAGCCGCTGCCTGTGGTGTTGGGTGCTATCTTTGGGGTGGAATAAGTTAGGTGCGATTAGTGCTCTTTGTAAAGTAAGTGAGAAGCCTTTGGAGTGGGTGCTGCTGCCTGGATAGGGAAAGTGGAGTGCTGTTTTAGGCTTGATGAGCGTGCTGTGATGGTCCTTGTTGCTCTTCCCTTTGGCTCTCACAAGCTGGCAGGAAATAAGTAGGGACTGACTGGAAGAGTGGCCAAAAAAGTTCTTCATATATGACCACTGACCTTGCAGCTATACAGACTCTGGCTGATTTCAGCCTAAAACACACATATAGCGTGTTTCTCAATAAGATGCATTGAACAGCGAGTGTCTTATCTCCTTATCTTCTTTAATTTCACTTAATCTTCCAGAGCTTGTGGTATAAATTAATATCCCTGGTCCACAGGGTGCCCTGCATAAAGCACTTTTACATATAAATGGCACAATAGATCATGTAACAGCGATGTGAATCATAAGCTATTATGTGCTAAATCTGAGGTGGAAAGTCTGGCTAATTTATACAAAGTAATTAGATTCCCAATTAAATGCACAAAAGATTATTTTTCTCCTTCTTGCTCTTCCTTGTGTGAACTCAAAAGACTAGCTGATACTGGAGAAGGAGATGTTCTCCCCTTTCTGTCACCTCGGGTGCATATCTGCTAGGTACTCTCTTGAGGCAGGCTAAGGGAAGGATTTATAAAAACCACCTCCCTTATACTTTACGCTGATGGAAGTGCTCACAGAACCAACTTCCTTCCTGAAATTACTGGCTTGCAGTTGGGCCTCAGGGGGAATGATTCTTCTAATTAAAATACGTTATATTTGTGCACATGTGCATCACTTTGATAGTAAAAGATGTCACGTTGATATATTTGCGATTAAAATAGTCTGTGGGCTACATATGGGACAGCCAAAAGCAATCACACCCCTGTTCATGCTCTTCAACCTTTTCAACATAACCTCAGGCCTGACCTCCTGGAGTAAGAGCGCATTTGTCTGCCAATCTCAGCATGCAGCCTCTTGCAGAGGTGCTGCTCAGAGGATGGTTACGGCAGCTCGGCTGTGGCTCCTGCGGCACCTGGGCTGACACCATCTCCTCACCTCAAAGATAGATAGCCTCAAAGACCTGTTAGTGACTCTGCTCAGTCCCTGTTGAGTTACACCAGCTTAGAGGGCTGGTGGCTAGATTGGTTTTAGCCTTGGCCTTTCTCCTGCATGTGTGCTGGAAGCTCATCCCAGTCTGAGGGTGTTTTTGAGCTAGGCTGGATCTATAAACCCAGGTGAGGTGATAGATTAGAGTCCACCTGCCACTTCCAGCTTGCAGAGGGGCCACTGGCAGAGGACTAAGCTATGCCAAAACACTGCTAATGGTCCTTGTGAAGCTTCTGTGAAAGGCCATGTTCTGTGATGCACTTCAAAAGAAGGTCTACTCTTACCACAAGTGACCACAGGTTAGACAAGGGACAGCAGTGTTTTACACTGGACTCTTTAGAATCCCAGACTAGCTAATTGAAATACTTAACTCAGAGTAATATCTAATTCTAACTGCAATTTTGACAACTGCAGACCAGTCCCCTGAGCCAGGCAGCCTGGCTATTTTTAGCCTGGTTTCCTAGGGAAACATGGTTTTATGCATCTGCTGTATCCTCAGATTTGACAATGGGGAAAAGAGGTATCAAAGATCACTTACTCTGTAAGATTCTTGAAATCAGTCATTTTGATTAAAGAGACAAACTCTAAAAGCTCTGCTGGGCAAAAGGCAGGAGAATGTGGCTGTCCTCCAGCTTAGTGTGAAGTTGCTGGCTTGCTGGTTCATCAGCCCAACATGAGAAGGACATTTGGATGTTGTCAGGGGAAGCAAGGAGGTTGCAACCTTGGGTGTGTGAGAAGGGTTTTGGGGAACAAGGCAGTGTAATGAGTGTTGAGGGATGGCTGCTTTGGAAAAGCAGGCTGTAGTCTTTCCTCACTCACAGAACAACTTGCTCAATGGTTTTAATGGAAGCATAAAAAGTGCTTTTTTGGGTGCCCTCCAGCCATTGCAGGACACTGCAGCATCTGCTGAATGGATTTTTTTTTTTTTTTTTAAAGCAGAAAAAGGCAGAGGAAGGATCTTCTGGTGCCTGAATGCAGTGACCCTGGACTGCTGCAAACTTTCTACCTACATATGAGTTAGACACTCAGACATGGGGTGGGGGAGGGAGGTTGATGTTAGTAGCTTGGCATTCCTGAACCAAAGCTGAGCAGTATCACTTCCTCCCAGGAACACTTGAAGAGGGGAAAATGGGTGAGTAGAACACTTAATCATAAAGCTGTCACATCGAGAGCAAACAAGTGTTCTGTTTTGCCTTGTCAAGCGTGTCAGTTTGAGGGTGATGCAGGAGAGGATCTTACGTTTTCCACAATTAGTCAACAGAAGGTGCCATCCCCACCATAGCACGTGCTGTTGTGTCTTGACTGAAGCTTTAAATGAGATTATTGCATTAGTTTGAGCTGGTAGACAGCAGTGGAATTGGGTTGCCTAATCATAGGTCTTCAGTAGTATTTTAAATGTGCTGTGATATGTCAGAGATCTCCATGGGGCTGGTAGGTAGGATACAGGATCTAAAGGAGACTTGTACCTTTCTGGAGAGGCAGCTTGAGGCAAGGGGATGTACCCCAGGGTGTCTAAAGTAGTAGTAGATGCCTGCATTTAGGAACTGAATCCTAGCATCCGTCTTTAAATCTGAGCAGAGGATGTCTTGACTAGTTTTAAGTAACGCTATTTTGGGGGAGGTGAGGTGGAGGTAGGATTTCCCCAAACTTTCATCAGCTACTTGCATTTGCTTCAGTTGTATGCTTGCAGTTTGGAGCCATGCGCAGATGCCCAGCTGCTGGTCTGTGTTGAGTTTGGCTCAGACTGGCATTAATTTGCTTTATAATAAGGATTTACACAAAGATTTTTGAATGTTAATAGTCCTCTTGTGCCTCTCCTACAGTTCCACTGGTACTGTATCTTGCAAATTGGCTAGGCGAAGCCATGAATGGCAAGACAAAGAAACACGGCATATGTGGGCGAGCTCAGAACAGGGCAGAAAAAAACAGCTCAGAGGAAGGAGTATGCTTAAAAGAAAGCTTAGGACAGTCCAGTGCTCACACCGTAGTGGGACTAAAGCTTGATTTAGTGGAACTTAAGTGCCTAGCTTAACCGTATGCCATACTGATATACACATTTGCAAACGGTGGATGTTAGGGGTATGTCACATCATGTTTGACAGTGAATAAGCTCCCACTTGTGTGGATATAGCTACTGCAGCTGTAGGTTGTGTAGATGAGTAATTGCACTGGCAACGATTAGTGCTGATGACTCCCTTCTGCACTGGGGGCATCAACTCTGTTTTTCTTGTGTGCACACTGAGCCGGAAAAAAAAGCACTTCTATGGAAGCAGTTACCCCAGCAGACTGCCGGTGGAGGCAGCTCAGCAGGAAAATCCATCTCTCCAGGCCCCCGGCAGTGGTGGTGTGTTGAGACCTGCACGTCCTGCAGGGAAGTGAGACCAGAGGTGAGGCTGGGCAAGGTGGGGACGTGCAAGAGGACCAGGCAGAGGTTGATGTTTTTTGCACCCATGCACAATCTGACACAGAGCCAGGAGCTCATTAGTGCCTGTGAGCAGATTTGGTGGGGTGCAAGCTTTGGGACGCCTCAATGCAGATGATAAGGCAAACGGGAAGGTCATCACTGCTATTTTTGTCTAGGCTGTTACCACATGTTTACATTAGGTAAATTGGAAGTGTTTTGTAGTTATGACATTTGAGACATCTGGTATGATTAATTACTTTCAGGTTCAAACCAAAACTCTATTACCACCTCTTTTGGCTGTGACTGCCAGGCCTGAGTTGTTTCTCATCTTCCCCAGAGCCACTTATAAAGAGAGGTGTAGCTTTAAAGATGTTTGGTTCATATGTATGTTGAGAAAAGCAAAATTAATGAATATCTGAACACCGATGTTAATTCTGATTGCTCGCTCTTTATAAGCTCTCTGGGATTTTAGAGCCTTCATCTAGTCCTTTGTCAGTAATGATCAGATGTCCCCTGTAGTTAATAGCAAGGTATTTGCTTTGCTGTATGCTAGTAGGTATAGCTAAGCATAGTGTGTGACAGGGCAGGGTGGCCAACACTGGCCTGGTTTGCTGGGTGGTGGTTGTGGTTTGGTTTTCGGGGATTTTTTTTAGAAAGACTTAGAAAAAGAGCTAGGTAAGAGCTGTGTACCTGTCAACCTGGCTTCTAAGCTGGGGGAGAGCTTTCCCTGAAGGGTTAACTTCCTTAGGGTTGGTTGAATTCACCCAAATGCAGCCCAATGCAAACCTGACCACTAATTTGGAAGGAAATTCTTAAAAAGTACTGGTTAGTGATCCTTTGCCCATTGCCTTGGAGTGTTAAAGTTAGCCAGAGTTTTTCTTCCTGTATAAGTCAGCTTAAAACCATTTTCGTAAGGAGGTACCTCAAGCATTAATGCATGCTGCACAGTTTACTAAGGGAAGGTTACTGAGCTGCTCTGGGACAGCCTCCCATACAGGGACACGCAAAACCCCTCTTGGTACCCAAGTAAGCCCAGTCATGGAGCACCTGAGCTGGGGGGGGCTCAGCTGTCTGGTCCTGTATTGGTGGATCCTCGGGAATTCAAGCGACTTCTGACTTGCATCCTCACCACCAAACATGGCTCTCCAGCCTGCATTATCAGAGCTCATTAACCCAGAACAAAAGTACCGTCCGTCCTGGGGAAGAGATGGCTTGTGAATAGGATGGAGGGAAGGGATTAAGACATAAACTCAAGAAAGATGTTACAGATGAATGTTGCATTCGTTTTTCTACTTATGGCAGGCTATGCTTTTAGCAGACACTGGCACCGCTCCCATTGCTGTTCCATCAGCAGTGGCACAAATAAAACCATATTGCCTATGGATTGGGTCCTTTGCTTCTAAAATGCTGTCACTGTTGATGTAACAGCTGATTCCTCCTCTCTCTGTCCATGACACCTCCAAAACAAGAGACAGTGCATGCCATGGCCAGTCTGGAGGATTAGATGGGCTGTTTGACAGCAGCCAGCCAGCAAGAACATGGAAGGGCCAAGTTTGACTTGCTTTTCCTTTACTGAAGTATCTGTTTGGATATCACTGGCTGTTAATTTTTCACTGACCTGTAGGAACTTGGTGGGGGTTTTTTTTGTTTTTTTTTTTTGCTTTCTCTTTTTCTGTCAAGTTTGGGGGTGGAGTGGGGGCTGACAGATGGACAGGCAGCAAGATTGTGTAAGCTTGGTAAACAGGCAAAATATGACTTTTTTTTTCAAAGCGCAAAATTGCATTTTCTCATTCAAGCCAGCCAGTTGTCAAATGTCGGAGTAGGGGAATTTGGGAAGGAAAGCGTATACAGCACCCTTGTGATTCTTACCAAGAGCTTATTTTTAACCATAAACCTCCAGGGGAAAGTTCTTTACTTTCCTGTGAAAATGTCAGCTCCTTTCCAAAGCAGTCCTGAGCGCAAATCTCAGCTGCAAAGTCCTGCTCCCATTTGATTCTTAGCCCGTCTAATTGGAGTTGCCTGCACATGTCCTCACTCCTTCCAGGGCAGCCTCATGGCAAATTGTGGCAGGTCAAACTGAATTCCTGTCCAGTAGGTTTTGGGTTGCTACATAATTTTCTCTCTCCTTCAAATATTCTGTCACTTACAGCACATGCATCTCTATTTCTCGGGGTGTGTGAACCTACCTGCCTTGGGAACTTCAGCATCCAGGCTTAGGAGTTTGAATGACTTAGAGGAAGCAGGTATGAATATTAGGGGAGGTGAACAGCCGAAGCTTTGTGGAGCTGAGGATTTGCATGCCTTGGCGATGGGGACAGCGTCCAACTCTCGCTGCTTTGGGGCCTTTGTCTATGAGGACAACTGTTTTGGACATTGCAATCCACCCCCCCAAGCTTGGAAAAGCCCTTCCAGTACAGCTGTGTCTGCACAAAAAGGATTTTATCAGCACTGTGTCAATCACTATTCATTTATCTTCACACCTCTGGCTGAGAGCTATTGCTGAGAAAATTTCTGTTTAGCCTTAGGCCTTACTGAAATGAATGCACTGGTTTACCTAAACAGGTATAATTAAAATGGAAATTATTTTGGGTGTAGACAGGTTGAGAAGGTGGGTGGGTTTCATCGTGTAGCCAGTTAGTGAAGGATCTTCCGCCATAGCTTTGCTTAGGATGACGCGTTCACCCTGTCTCCTTCGAGGCATACTGTGCTTCACCCAGACACTACAGAAAGGGCAAGTGAGCTTCGTTTTGTTGTTTCATCTGCACCTCTGTCATCCTCATTGCTGCTTTTCCAACCTGCTCAGAATTGCTTTTTCAAGGTACTTGCCCAGCTGGAATATCTCTAAATATGCATAAAGTCCCAAGTCGCATATTCCCATAAATGTAGCACACCTGAATGTCTAAGCAGGGGCTAGATAAAGTTTTAAACAAAGATGACAAGCCCGGGGAGAGGTAGTAGGTGATGAAATGAAGGTGAAGACAAAGCAAATTAGATCCCTGATGTGTAGCTGCCCTTTTGCCAGCTTTGGAGGCATCTGTACTGCAAATGAGTTGGATTGCTTAGGGGCGGCATCAGCTGAACCAAACACATGGACGTCAGTGGGCGTTGCCGCCAGTGATGATGAGGAGGAGATTTGGTTGTTTTCAGCCCACAGCTATGCACATGTGATTATGCATAGTACTGTCTGCTGAATTTCCAAGTAGTGAAATTCCAAAAAGGGAAATAAGAGCTTTTTTTTACCTGCAGAATAGTTGAAAGGCAAAACGCTTTATCCATCCACATGCTCCCCTTATGCCCCTTCCCAATTGGCATCCCTGAAACAGTGGCATTTTATCATAGTGGGTGAGCTGCTGTCAGCTTTCATCCCATGATACCCTATGAAGTAATACTTGCCTGTCTTGAACTCAAAGATCAATGCCTAATCCTGTTTGTTTTTTTTGCTGAGACACAGGACGGTTTTATCATCAGTTTGGTTTCCTGATCATCCGCGTGCATCTTAAATTCTTTAGAAAATATTTTTGAAAAAGGCATTATCGTTATTGCCCTCTAACGTGGGTAATATGAAATATCAGTAAATTAATTTAAATTCATAATCTCTCATCTGCAAGGAAAAGAGATGCGAGAGACAGAGCGCCTGCAATGAAGAGTTCGGCCATGGTTCGCTTCGTCAGCAGCCCCTTCGCCAGACAGGCCTACAGCCGACATTCCCCGAGTTTTGCTTCGTTTGCCCGTGCAAAGGCTGGGGGAATCCTGACGTTGCCGGCTGAGGCTCTCTCCAGCTTGCCCAGCGCTCTCTTATCCCTTTTGGCATCCCTGGGAGGTTTGTTGCCAACAATGCGCTATTGCATCTCTTCCTTGAGTTCAAAGGAATTGGGTTAATGAGCGTAAAGCAGCAAGCAGGAAAAGGCAACCATCAAATTATATTGGCACTTGTTTGCTGCCTAGTAGATTCCCCACTTCATCTCGTTGATCCTTGTGATGCAGGCAATTACATGCAGCAGTGATAAACATAGAAAAAAATATGCTGACCTTGGCTAAATTTTAGTCATTTTCTTTAGTGTAACGTGGTCTTCAGACGAGGCTAGAAACTGTGTGAAAATGAGGAAGTGGGGAGGGAGGAGAAGTAAAACGAGCAGAAAATCTTTTATCTGGGGAAACAATGGATGTGGAGAGAGACTGTGATACCCTAAAATCCTTGGACACTTCTTCAGCAGCTTGGAAAAGAGTCAGCACCACAGTCTGTCTGAGAAGCAGCGGTTCAGGAAAGCTCCTCTGAAGGACAGCTAAATCAGAAGTAATTAAAATCGACAGCTCCAGGTTTTGTGCTACTGAGCAAGAAACTGGGGCACACATGAGCTGCAGCTTTTATCTCGAAGAGCTGGTTCAGTAAAGTGGCATCAGCAACATCCTGCCAGTACAGGCAGGAAAGGCTAGAAAAGTAGCTTCTTTCAATTATTGCTATTTATTTGTTATTGCATCTCGAAGTGGGGTAGATGGCCTAGGCTAGGCCTTTGGAACAGAAAAGGCATGCTTTCTCCATCTGCTGCTGGAATAACATACAAGCTAATACATGTACCTGACCCAAGAATCAATCATCTGCTTTCAAGGTGTTTAAGTATTCATTTTTAAAAGTATCCACTACCAGGAACTAGGTGAGAGGCACAGATATATCGGGAAGCCTTAGCACAGCAGCCAAGCGGCAGCATTTGCCCACAAAACGGCCCGCAGCGTTTCTGCACGTGCTGTAAGCAATGCTTTGCTGCAAGGCTGACCCCAGGAATGTTTAGTGCCAAAAATGCTGCCTGCAGAAAAAGCTGGGGGCAACTGAGGCCTTTTGCACTGCCCTTGCTGGCAGGCTGCCTTTCAGCGCCCGTGTTTAGCTTGGAAAGGGCCTTTGCCAGCATGGGAAAAGCAGCGTGTGAAAGCCGTGCCGCGTCAACTTTTAAAATCTGCTTCCAAAGAGAAATAGCACTTCTGGCGTATTGTTTTCATTGCGGGCTGCTGACAGTGTCCACATCCTGTGTTTGGTTTTGCTACACGGTGTCGACTTAGCTCTAGAGATGGGCAGGAATTAGAGGTCAAGGTCTGACTGTAGTGCTGAAATGAAGAATTATGCTTGAGGGTGTCTTAATTGTAACTCCTGACTTATTTTTAATGATGCTAGAAAGGAAAAGATTATGTGGAGAGCTTAGGGAGTAGAGCACGTTCTGTAACTGCATGTGTTGGGAAAATATATCTGCAAAGAAAGGCTGTTCTGTTCTCCCATGACTCAGGCATGGTGATTTAGAACACAAATAGAAATGATACAGCAGAGAGGATGTTTCCTTGCTGAGGAAGGTGATGGTGGAGGCGTACCACAGTTTGATATCCTTGCATGTTAAAGTATAAAATTTTTAACTTATGCAAATACTTCGCTTCCTCCTCATACGGTAGTGCTGACTTAACTGATCCCAACACTGGAGATGATACGATCATAAACTCTTATGATCTAGTCAACAGGATGCTGGCGTTTACTTGAACACTATTACTAATCTTACCTGAGTTCTTTCTCTGTAAAGCAGCATAACGTTAGTGACGTCTTGCATTTGTAACGGTGCAGCCTATTGCAACCAGTTAGTAGAACTTACACTTTGGATTTGCTCTTAATATCTTGCATTGAGCAATCATTTCATAGCCTTAGCTCAGCGTGACGGCAGCAGCTTAGCTGCGTGGATGCCTGGTAAGACACTGATAGGGTCCTGCGAGCAGCCTACCTGCCTCCCTGGGTCGCCTTTTTAGCCGAAGCACTGTAGCACTTATCCTTTCTACCTGAGTGCTGTGTCGGCAGTACTACGTTGATATGTCTGATGCAGCCCACTGCAGTTATTGGCGTATTCAGTTTAATTTAGATGACGATATATGGCACCCTTCACTGAATTCAGGTGGATTTTTTTCAAGTCTCCATCTCGTTAATTGATGTTTTAATCTGTTTTGCTCACTCTGGCAGCACAGTGCTTCGGCGCATGCTAGCTAAAGCTGAGAAAGGAATATTTTTCTCCGAAAGGGCTGCCGGATCAGCTGGCTGGCGTGTGCCTTTGGAGCAAGGCAGAATTGCCTTGGCCCCGCGCTAGGAGGGGATCCTGCCGCATCACCCGCACCGTGCAGGGGAAGGCCAAGGGAAGCTAATACTTTGTGCGCGTATCCTCGTTACATGGCTACAGGGTATCTTTTGTTTCCACCTTTCTAGGAACCCTCTGGAAGCGAGCCAGTAACGACGGGCTGGGAAAGGGTGATGGGGTGGGGGAGAGTGATAAAGTATTGGCTGGAAATACAGATGTGCATGCGGCTGCCTCTGTTTAACGGGGGAAAATGGGGTTCCTTTGTACACCTGGCGGTGCAGCTTGGCTGTGCTTGGTGGCAACGGCAAGTGGGGGGTGCTGGGAATTATGGGACTGGTGCGGTCTTGCGGCAGCGAGCATCCCTGCATGGGGACTGGTTCCCATGGCGACTGCAGCTCAGTGACTTGCTGTGATTTAATGAGTTCATCCCTGTCTCCTAAAAGCCACTGCGAAAATGGCTCTGCTGCGGTGGCCTTGCCAAAGCTCCTGCCACCGGTGGCGGGGCTCTCCCTACACAGCACTTGGAGGCAGGGAGAGATGGGGTCACGCTGCCCCTTTTTCCACCCAAGAGGTCGATTCCGATCCCCCCCCCCCCCCCCGCTCAGTGCAGGGAGGAGGAGGGCTGTGTAGGTAACCCGCCTGCCTTTCTGTGGGTTGCAAGGGAGGGCATTTGCTCTTATTTTTAGCACAGCGTGCTTCAGTAGGCTGCGCCAAAGAGAAACCCTTGCCACAAACATTACTCAGTGCTCTGCAAACTCCCCCTCGTCATGCGCAGCTGCAGTGAGCTGATGGAGCTTCTTCAGGCTGTGCCAAAAGGGGAAAAGAGCACCAAAAAGCCTAATTTGTGAAGCCACCGCAAATTAATTTGGTTTTCTTTTGCAGTGGTTTTTTTTTTTTTTTTTTTTTAACAAAAATCATCTTACTTTTCCAACTCTGTTGCCAAGCTCGAGACGCGACTGTAAATCTGTGCAGCCAGGTGATGCATCACGGATAGAATGATGATTTTTTCCATCCTGAGCCTTGCTGCATGGTTCAAGTGTCCTTGCCGATTATTGTAACATTTCTCTCCTTTTCTCCGTAATATTTCTCTCTCCCTCACTGACCAGAGCTAGAGAAGGGAAGACTAACATATTTGTGCATATATAAAGGTGAAATTTTTATAGCGCACTTCTCAACCAAGTGTTTTAAAACATTGGGACAATAACACTGTCTTGTTAATAATAAGCAAACTCCTCCACCTTAGTTATGCGCAGTTATAGAAAAGTACATCCACTGGAGCATTTAACTGCAATTTAGAAGTAAAATTAAAATTTAGCTCTGTTTGTCTGGTTGGACAAGATTTATTGGAATCTTTCATTATGCAGCAGAGTCAAGAAAGTCTCTCTCCAAAGTACATGTACAATTTAGAAAATGAAAGCCTGAAACAAGTTTATTATTAGAAAGTGGGTTGGATTTTGTAAGGCTCATGCAAGAACTTATATCATCTTGTACGTTTTAGATGCTTTGCTGGAGCTATTAACCTCTTGGCAAACAAACCTATTATTAAAACAGTGATTTAAGCTAAGACAGGATAAATACTTTGAAGTCTATTTAATTGGCTTTTTTTTTCACTTCAGACTTAAGACTCGAAGAATTTCATTCAAAAATTTTACATTCTGCGCATCTGAATGGGTAAATTGTGAATGTACCCACTTCTCAGATGTCAGAGGGCTTTAATATATGTCACAGCAGGGTGGGCTCGTACCAAGAGCGCTCGCAGCCCTCTAATAACTTATCACAGCAGAAAATGCTGGACAAGTAGGTTTCAATAAGAGTATTTCTCCTTTTTCGCTTGCATTTTTAAACTGTAAGGTGAAAATGCTTTGCTCCCATGTCGTTGCTTCCACAGTGTCTAGGTCTTTGTAATAATTTGGTGTGGAAACGCAGAGTATTCGCTGGCTTCCCTCATGTTATGTCTTCATTGAAGGTTTGAGAGAAGAAATAAGTGCAAGCTCTGTGTTTGCATACATTGCAGTATCAGTTATTAGTAAGGGGAAGTTGCTGCTTTGATGTAAATCAAAATGCATTTTTATACAGTCCACGTTACGTTTTTATTGTCCTGTCACTTTTTCCTCCTGTCTGCTGCCTTATCTGTCTGCAGTATTTTCCCACCTGCGAAAAGATAGGCCTGTGTTTTTCAGGCCTGGCCAAATACTGCGTTTTTCTTCCATAATCTTCTCTGTCCCTTCAATTAGCTTGGCATGCTTGATGTGACCCATGAGCGAAACCACGGGTTGAGATGAAAGCAAGTGCTATGTGTGTCAACAGAGACGTGACGCGCTTCGGCTGCATTGGGATTCTCCTTTGCAACGCTGGCGTTGTGAGTTGCAGCGAGTCACGTGCACTCCCGCAAGGCAGGACAGGTAGTGCTGGTCAGGCCGGGCTGCTTGAGTAAATAGCCAGGATAGCCTTTGTGAAAGGCCCTTGCCAAAAAAAATCTCTTGGTGGAATGCACTTCCCCAGCAAAGTGTCCCATCCTGCCCAAGGTTATGTTAAATTCTCTTGTTCTCCTCCTCTTCTTTTGGATAGCAGTCAAGTTATCCTCCCCTGCCCCGTCATTGGTCTGGTTGCATAATTTGGCTTCGGATTTTTTTTCAGCAAAAGATTTCAGTTGAACTGTCCCAGCGCACTCTAACTGGTTTAAGGAATATATTTTCTGAGGTGGCTTTGGGGAGCACAGGGTCTATCTGCCTCCCAGTTTTTCCCAGTTGATACGTTTGGCAGTGGTGTTGCCCGTGACTTTCCCCAGGTGTTCAGCTTTGGCCACGTTGTCTAGGCTTAACCTTTGAGGGAAGAAAACCATGTGTCATCCCATCATACCTTGCTATTTTAGAGCAAAATGACACCTCCAAGTATACCTGCAAAATGGATGATACATCAGTTGTTACTAATGATGGCTAAAATCTACTTGGTTACCTGCCGGGGCTATTTTAATTAGAGGACAGATTAAGAATGCAAAGTAGATTATCTTGGATATTAAGGCATTTGCTTAGCAATATCTTGCATGATTATATGCACCTGACTGAATGTCCATTTATGGCTGCAACTTAAGGTCAGCTGGACAAAACAAAAACATGACATCTTCAGCTTCCCAGAGGAAGTGTTTTCCTACTCTCCCCCTTCCCAAAATATTACATGCGTGAAAGCAGGGAGGTCTGGTGCTCAGAGCTAATTTCAGCTGGTAGGTCAGGAAAGGCTGAAACCGATTTCGTATTTTTGTTTTTAAATTTCCAGAATTCACGCTGCTGGAAAGAAAAACAGACCGTGTGTCGCATTTACCTAAAAGTACAGGCAGGGTACCCAAGTTGAATTTGATTTGGCAGCAGTAGCTCTGCTACGTGGCATACAGCAAGGTCTGCTGTTTTCTTTTCCTTTTCCCTTGTGCAATGTAAACCCGCATGGACGATTACAGATATCCTCACGTTAATTCCCCAGGGAGCTGAGGCTGCTGTGGGCGACACTTACAGAGCAACCTTGGCTCGTGAAATCTGACCTGGATGTTTGAACCGAAGCATAATACAGCAATAGATTGTCTGCATTTAATGTAGCAAGTGTTAAGTTGTGATCATCAGAATTGGTGTAAGCCAGACAAAAATAAAGGCTAGCAATGACCCCTCTCCCCACACTGGTCGCTAGGAGCAGCGTGTCTAGGAAATGGTTATTTTTCAGTGTCTTTGTACAATCTAGTTTCTTAGATAACTAAGTGGTATCTTTTGGGTGATGTGATTTGAAAATGGTGCAAGACTTCCAGGTGGAGTTTTGAGCCTGGCAAAGACGGAGCAAAACAACAATGCAACCTGATCAGCGCAATCAGTGCAGCTTTTGTGGTACAGGCACTTTCCAGCAAGTTAGAAAAGAAGGGGAAAACCTGCTGACCATGAACAGCATAAAGTTTGGGGCTGTGCTTTTTATTTTTTCTTTTCTTTTGCTGCTGCTCTTTTCAAACAAAAGTTAAAGCTCTGAAATCAAACTTCTAGACTTTCCCTTATGACTTATTCCTTCGGCATCCCCTCATTGAAAATAGAAGTGTCAGGACCGCTTGAGACACGTCTGGAGAACCATCTGCTGTAGGGTTTGGCTGTGAAGCTGCGTGTTGGAGAGATCCCTCCAGAATCCTTGCCTCCAGAATTACAGCAGTGGACTCTTGGGCTCCTTCAGAACTGAGTTCTCACAATTTTAATTTCCAGCTAAATTTTTTTCTGGATGCATTGACTTTTTCAGGTCAGTTTTCTTCTACGTGAAAATCAGATGAAAAACTGAAAGCAGCCCCCTTAGCTCCCAGGGCTGTGAATCGACAGCAGGACAAGCAAGAAAAGAATAGGTGATTGCTTCTCCCTTTCTCGAGGTCTCGGGCAAAGCTGACTCTCCAGTGGCGTCTGCGGACGTAAGTTCTGGGAGTGCTCAGCAGACTGCAGGGAAAATCAGCTTCCTGGTTGGAAAGGCTTGTGCCAAGATGGATGAAAACTGCTGGGGATCCTTCCCCTGGCCTGTTTTATCCTGGCACGTGTTGCCCATCCTGCAGCCGCTGGATTCAAGTAATCTGCTTGTGCCTCAGCCCCAGCCGGCACTCTGCTTTGGGTGTTGAGGAGCTGTGGGCAAGGTGATTCAGCAAGCGCTGGCACTGAGGTCACAGCTAAGGAAATAAAAACTTCCTGTATTTCAAGCAAAGACTTCACGGCTTAGTTGGCCTCAGTAAATGGCCTCTTCTGAAGCTTTGGCTCCTCAAAACCAAAGCACAGATAATGCCTTACAAAATCAGTGTTACAGCTCCTGACTTGTTCTCAGGCTGATTTCTTTGGAAGCTCTAAACCTGCTCAAATTAGGGTTTGAGAAGCCTAGAGGGAATCTCTCAGGGACTCTCTGGCAGTAATCCTGAAACTCTTTCCAGCTTTGCAGGCGGATATTAAATAGAACTTGCTGCCCCATCTCCTAGAAACATTACACTTTGCACCAAGATAAACCAAAGCGATGCTGCCAGCATCAAAACTGAGAGCAGTTAGGCAAAGTATCCAGTTGGATATGTTCAGAGAGAGGATGCTGTGAAGATGCCTAATAATTTTGTCCCTGATAATCTCATTCAAAGAGAAACACAAGGATGCAAAAACCAATCTCCTGACAATACTGCCAAGGAAATGCCTTATATTTCTTTAGGAGAGGGAGGACTTTAAAAGCAGAGTATTTATTCACATTGAGGCACTCATTACCTGAAAGTGGTGATACTCAGTTCTGCTGTCCATCACTTTACACAGAAAATGACGTGCTGGAAGTCTTTTCACAAAAATCACAAGAATGATCTGAATGCAGCAAAACAGACTACAACTACCAGCTGATAAGGTGAATCTATCAGTTTATAGAAGAGTCATTTAAGAGGCAGGTTGGTTGTGATAGAAATTTGGCACTGCAGGTAATTAACTGGCTCTTTAATTCAGGTATAAAAGCCTAGGAAAGTCCTGTGGATAGAAACTGAAGTCACATGCCAAGATTAGAAATAGGTCGGGTTTGACAGTGAGGTTAAAGTGGGCAGATGTCATAAGCTTTCCCTTCCTGATAGCTTTCCTTTTCATTAATGCAGAAGTTTAGGTATCCGAGTGTTAATTCCTCACAGCTAATGGCACAAGGGGATGGGCTATTTGGGGGTTTTAAAAGCTCAAAGGTTGGGAGAGGTTTTTTTTGGATTGTCTCACTTGATTTACCAAAGCATGGACTTCAGCTGAGGCAGCTTTCCTCACGGGAGTCGCACACGAACTGAGTTCTGTCTTGTAGTGTTTGCAATCCCTTTTTCATTTCTAATCAATGTGTTCTGGGTTTTGGCTCAGGTGATTAGAATTAACCTTGAAAGTATATGCTGGTTATTTTAGGTTTTGTTTTGTTTTATTTTTCCCCAAATTGAAAATAGAAAGACTAAAAGAATTAGAGAAGGTAATTTCAGCTGGATGTGTTTTGTCTGAATTTAGTTTGTAAATATAACTTGAAAACCGCCAACACTTCTTAATTATTTTTGTTAATGCTTTGTGAGCTGCCGGTGATTTCCCCAAGTCAAACTGTTTATGTAGCAATTGAACTAATCACAGCACTTCAAAAGTCTTTCAATTTGAAGTTATTCCATCACTGTGTAGTTAAGGAATCATGCTGTAAGCTTATTGTCAATGGAGCTTTTTTGCATACCTATATAATTTTAAAAAAAAACGGCATTTTTGTTTTATTTTAGTTGAGTGGTAGAAAAACAGCAGTAAATCTCTGGCAAATGGGATGCGCTATTCTGGATTTTGGAGAACAGTCGAAACGGCGAGTACTCACTAGGCTTTGGTTTAATTTAGATTTTAATGCTCCTTTTGGTGTAAGTTGTCTTTAAATCCCTCCTACAGAGCTATCAGTGCTGGAGAGGTAAAATCCTCCCCACTTGGACTGAAGGAGGAGGTAGCCTGAAATAGCCCAACAGCCTCCTCTCCTTTTGTCTGTGTCCTTGTGCCGACAGGCAGCAGCTGACAGCTCATCCTCAGCTTTCTTTTTCCCATCTCCTTGAGATCATGCAGCTGAGGAGGAGATATGAAGGCATTGAAGCAAAGGAAGGCACCTCTGTTCCGGCACTCAGCCCCCAGGGCTAACCTTTGAGGTGTCAGCGGCACTGGCTTTTCCCCAGCTTGTGGCAAAGCCCGAGGGTCAGCCCACGGGTTCGAAACTGCTCGGATGTCCCCCTCTGCAAGGGCGACATGAGCACGTGGTCCTGCTTTGGGAGACATGACTGCTGAAGAGCGCCGCGGTGGCTGCCTCGTCCCAGCAGTAAATCACAGAATGGCCGAGGTTGGAAGGGACCTCTGGAGATCATCTAGTCCAACCTCCCTGCTCAAGCAGGGGCCTCCAGAGCACGTTGCCCAGGATCGCGTCCAGACGGGTTTTGAATATCTCCAGTGAAGGAGACTCCACTACCTCTCTGGGCAACCTGCTCCAGTGCTCTGTCACCCTCCCAGGAAAGAAGTTTTTCCTCAGGTTCAGATGGAACTTCCTGTGTTTCAGTTCGTTGCCTCTTGTCCTGTCACTGGACACCACGGAGAAGAGACTGGCCTCATCCTCTTGACACCCCCCCCCCTTTCAGATACTCGTAGACATTGATGAGATCGCCTCTCAGTCTTCTCTTCTCTGAAATCCAGCGATTCCTTCCATTTTTCAGTCTGCTGCTTTTTATTCTGCCACAGCCACCAGGTCTGGAGATATGGGAAGCTCTTCCCCCTTTGGAACTAGCTGTGGCTCTATCCTGTGTCCCAGAAGGTTTTTTGACCCGCTTGTGGCTCATTCATTCCTGGATCTTGCAGGCTGTGGATGCGTCGCAGTCCGGTGCCTGCAAGCCCCTAGGAAAATCTTAAATGCATCTGTACTAGGATCAGTGCCTCCTTGTCCCCAAAGGTTGTCAAGTGGCATCTAGTGGAGAGTGACTTTGCTTTTCACAAGCTGCTTTTTTCTGAGGCCGGGAGGCTTTTAACTAGTGCTGATCATGGGGTGACCGGCCCTGAGCAGCCTCCCCAAACTACCTAATATGCTAGGATTTTCTTGTTATCTAGTCCTAAAGTTGGTTCTAATTTTAAAGTTGGCCCCACTTTGACTGGGGGGTTGGACCTGCTGGCCTTCAGAGTTCCCTCCCAGCCTAAATTGCTCCATGAGTCTCTTTATTTGGGGGCCCCATTGGAAAAAACAGGCAGTGAGTCTGTGAGAGTGCAGGTCTGCGGGGACCAGACCTAGCTGCGGTGCCTCTTGCTTTCTAGGGCAGATGAGGCTGGGAGTGTGACGGGAGCGATGGGCATGTTCAACCTTGGGTGGCTGGTGCGGTCCCGTCGATAACAGCCTGTCTGCCCAGCTGAACGGTATCGATGGGCTGCAGAAACTTCTCAGTCCTCCAGAGCTGGGAAGATAACCTGTAGCCAGTGAATAAAAAGTGCATTGAAAAGGCTGGAGAGGCATTGCTAGCTTTCTTGCTGCCCTGGGAGAACAGGGGAGCACGGACAAATACCAGCCCAATTGGGCTGTTGACAATTTTAGATATGACACAAGGCAAGTCTGAAATCACTGTAGGGTTTTTTTTTTTTTTCCCTTCCTGCTCTGGCCCTTGCATATAGGCAATAAGGTGAAATTTGTGGAGAAACCCTTCTGAAGCCATTGTTACGTTCATGGTCAGGCTGCAGCCCATTGCTTGCCTTTTGGCTCTTCGTTCTGAACATGCAGATAGAAACAAGCGGCCTGTTTGTAATAGTCAGAAGAGCTAATATTAGTGTCAAGTATCCATAGTGCTCCCCACTTAAGAGAAACATATAAATAGCATAGTTATTTGAAAGTGGGAGAGCTGACTTGCGAGCTTGTGGCCATGCTAGTCTATAGCGAGGCTGTGGTTTCCTCTGCAAAAGAGGATGCGGAGCAAGTGCGTGCAGCCTGGGGGGGGAAATACTGGCTGGTTTACAGTTTGACCCGTTTCCCCCCTGGTAAACATCTGCAGAAAGGGAGACTCAAGTTGCTCTGTCAAACTCACTGGGGAAGCACTAATCAATAGGGAAGGTCAGGGATTTTGCAACGGAGCAAGAAAGACCATGAAGGTGGCTCTTGCCCTAATAGGAAGAGTGCACAGATGTTTTCAGCAGTGAAAACAGTGACTAATAAGCCAACACAAACTAATTGCATCCTTACTGTTCTTCAGAGAGTCTGTTAAATGATGGTGAGAACTAAAGTGAAACTTGTGGTCCGTATAATAGAGCACTGCATGGCAGCTCCCGATGCGCCCTTGTCTCCTGCTGCAAATCACCTACAGCAGCTTATTGCACACTGATTCCCTATCTGCTTCAGGATATTTTTCAGTTAGTGCTGAAAAGCAACCAGCTTCTCTTCCACTGTGCGTAAAGGGGTTTTTATTTTTGTTGCTTTGAACAAATTGTGCTTTCTAGTCCTCCCTGGTGCTTACATGTATTTTTGCAGAGAGCCAAGAGGAAGCTGTGTGCCTGTCAAACATATATTTGGGGGTTATAAAAGCATGCAAGTTAACCAGCCTAGAACATATTAATAACAGTAACAGCTGTTCTAACTAGCATTGGACTTCTGGGCACCTACTGTGGTGTTCTCCAGAGACGGGTTTGTGAGTTGCTGGCCGTGGTGTTGCCAATTGATGTTCTGTGTTAGACTGTTACTTGTCTTCTGTTACCACTTGCTCAAGTGGAAGTTGTCTCTGGGGCAGATTTAGAGCGTTTAGGGTTCACTTGTAGCATTTGTGTAAGGGAAGACGCGATAATGAGATAAGGGCATGGGACAGTTGTCCGTGGAGCGGAGCAGAACGCGCAGGATAAGCCTTGTCTGCTGGCCGCTCTCCAAGTCTGCACTCAAAACTCTTCATCAGAATAGCACCAAGCATTTGGATGTACGAGTCCGTAACGTGGCGTGAGAATATTGAAGGGGTTATCACTGTTGGATTGATGTTTGCATAGCAGATCAAAGCCAGGTGAAGTCCCTGGATCCTCCCTACCATCCGTCTACAATCCTAGTCCCTGGGTAGTATTGTATTTGGAGGAGTATTTTGTCTGGGGAGCTTTTGTGTGTACAGTAAAGACTGCCTTTATAAAGCCAGAATCGGGGATTGATTTTAATTTGAAGAGCACATCAAAAATCCAGCTTTGAAAGTTGTAAAGATATGCGCAGGCTGACAAGTGCTGAATCCAGCCTGGGTTGCTGGGAACCAAACTGTTCCTGGCTAACGGCTGCTCAGGCTCCTGAAACCTTGGTCCTGTTCCTTTTTCAACTGCAGTACTCCCCGAGGACCGAACCTCTCATCCTTGGCAGCAGCGCTTCTCCAAGTGTGGGTTGCAGCCCTCCCAAGAACTCCAAGGAGATGGTGGCAGACTTGAAAAATCATTGCACAGCTTTTTATTTTAAAATCTGGAATTCCAAAATAATAAACCTCAATTATACTGACTGGGGGCAGCTCAGGTCCTTGTGGGACAGGCAGAAGGAAAAAGAGTACAAAGCAGCTCCAATTAGTGACCTAAGTGCTTACACTAGCTAAGGACCAGTTAATTACTTGTGAGCAGCTTGCTTTCGCCCGGTCACCGCTGCTTACGCATGCAGCCAGTAATTTCAGCCGTTTCTGTCCCTTGTACTGCAGGGATTCAGAGCTAATTACTTGCAGCATGTAAAGACAGTTAGCTCTTCCCTGAATATAGGCGCTGGGTGAAGACACTTATGCCCAGAAGAGGGTTGTGTGAGCAATGCCCATGGGAAATGCTGGTCTAAAGGGAGTCTGCATCCCCTGCCAGCACTGGCGCTGGGGCATGCTTACAGTATGATGTGTGGGGAAGTTGATCTCATGGCATATAAGCGAGACCATCGAGGCAGTGCAAAAGCATAGGGGTGGATTTATAAGCTCATTTTCATGGTGTCTTGCAGACTAGCTCACTAAGTAGCCCACAGTAGGTGTCACGCCACGTGGTGCTGAGCTTGCCACCGGTGGCTGTGCTGTGACCTCTGTTTCCCAGTGATCTGAATAAGTCTGCTGGCTGTCAACGTCCATGGCGGGATTTTAGCACTGGAGAAACATGTAGGACTTACTTAAGGAGGGCTTTCACTGATCTCATTGTCGGGCAGACTTTTCAAATCATCTAACCTAATTGCTTGCACAAGCTGTAGATGTTCACCTAATAATACAGAACGTTATTTAATACAGAGCTCTTGGCTTAATAGGAACGTCATCAAGTGCCTTGCCTTGATAAGAGCACTATCTGTCTGCGCCAAGATAGAAGAGATCAGGAAAGAGCATTAACACTCTTCTCAGAGGTCACACCTACCCTATCAGGTCTTTTGATCCTTTGGCTTTTTTTGGCTTAATTGAGATTTTAGTTTTGTATAAAACAGAGGTTTCCAAGCTCTGTGGTCCAGTGACCACATGCTAGTATCGCAACACGCCTGACTTCCCTATGATCCTGCCATGATCTCCTTATTCATAGCTACTGAGTTGTATTAAGGAATGCCCTGGATGTAGTCAGCTATTTTATTGGTACTTTCTTTATATAGAGCTGCTGAAGCTAGAAAAGAGAAGCTCTATGGCTGCAAAGGGGAAGGAGACCAGTTCACTCAATGGCATGCTGGAAGAGCGAATCATGAGATTAAGAACAGATCTCTTTCACAAAAAGGTTGCTTTTGTCTTGTTTATTGACAACCCTTATCAGCTACTTCTATAGTGTGCAAAAAAAAAAAAATTATTCTGCAAAAAACGAGATCCTCAAACGCAGCTTTTAAATTAGAGTGAAAAATATTCCATGTTTGTTAGGTCAATAAATATCTGAAACAGTTAAGATGAGTGTAAGATAGTCCTCTTGCAAGTTATGTATTGAGATGCAAGATTCATTTGCCATTTTGGTAACTCTACAGTTGAGCTGCTAAGCTAGTTCCCATGCAGGCATGCCTTCAAAACTGCAGGGGAATGAGTCTTTCCTCAGAGATTATTTCACGGTGGTGGCATCTTATCTTGCCACTGCAATGGCTCTTTAGAGACTATATAGGAAGCCTCTTGAAATGATGTGATAGCCTTGGAACAAAGGGTTAATCTATTACTAGTGGAAGCATTTGCTTTGCAATTCATTTTTCCCCCATTTGCAGCTCAATTTTTCAATTCGCAGAGAGCAATGTGAAAGATTTAACTCTGCTAAGCCCAGAGGAGGATGGAAGCTGATTAGAAACTGGGGTGGGGGAAGATATTTTGCTCAGCTGGAATGACTGCAGCAAAATAAATTAATGCTGAGTGCCTGATCCTTAGATGTTCGATTTGTTAATGGTTTTAGCTTTGCAGGTATTTGGTTGATGTAGCAAATTTGTCAGTGCCATGTATAAATCTGCTGATTTCTCCTGGTCTGAACTCTGAAATATGGAAGCATAAAATATTGATAATTCTGCCTACAAAATGATGGATATGGTAGTGGTAACTGTGCTGCTGTTTGGCACCTCCAAATAGCATTAGATGTAGCTTGAGATTTTTAGTTACTCATCCATCCTTGCCATAGCCTTGTGGAGTGATTAGCATCCCCGTTAGACGGGGAGCCTAAGGGCATGCGATGACATGTCTTATTCTTAGAACAACTCAGTTTTGCCAAATTTGTCTGTATTTGGAGAGATTTATATAGGAGCATAAGACTGAGGAGACCTGTAAGGCAGCAGGTCTGGTCCCCTGCAGCCATGACAGGGCCTTGCAGGATTTCTGTGAGGGATTTGAGGGAGGACAGGAGAGAACCCAAAGGCATGGAGGGCCCCGACTGAGCTTGGCGGCAGGTATAAGGGCAACGTTGCTGGCCTTGCTGCAGTGGTGCTGCCTGCGAGTGCCAGTAATTACAGCTTTTTGGCATTAGTTCCAATCTACATGAAGCAGAAGGTTGGGGATAGGAAGGCAAGAGGCTCATCAACAGAAAATAGCATTTAACTAAAAAGTGTACCCTGTGCTGCGAGGGGAGATAGGAGGAAGGATCAATTCTTTTGCAGCTGAGAAGGTAAACTGTGCCAGACAGTAATTAAAAGCGGTTTGCTGTGCCTAGTAATGTGTCTGTGCCCCAAAGCTTGAATCCTAAGCCCGAGCTGGAACAGACCTGGTTTTATTCTAGCAAGGCTTTGCCAGCTAGTCCCGAACAGCCGTCGAGCTCTCCTCCTCCCTGTGCCACTTTTCTCCTGCTTCATTCTGAGTCATCTCTTGCACCTTCCTGGCACCGCACCTTTTCGTAAGCTGTGATGTGCTGCTGGGATCTCTTAAAAGCCTGTCTAACAGGGCAGTGATGCTGTTAAAATGGATGGAGATGGCAATTTTCAAAAAGAAATTACCCTTCCTACTGAACAAGAAGTTCAGACAATAGGATTTTGCAATGTTTCCAAGTTGGGTAATGGATGATAAATGCTTACATGCACGCATGCCTGTGTATACATATGCGTTGCCCTTCAGTAGCGTCACATAAATACCCTGAAATGTGATATCGTGAAAACGCAACTGCTGAATCTAGTGGGAATCGGCTGTTTCTGAGACAATCTAGCACGGTGCATTTCCTCTCCAAATGCTTTCATTTCTGTAAGCGAAAAAAATATTTTTGTTGATGCACTTGTTTTTCGTGCTGGCTTGGCCACAGGAAGAATATTTGCACATGATTCAATGCTGTTATTTCAGCTATTTCTGTAAATCCAAACTTCTTGTTGAGTAAGTTAGGCAAAGCAAAAGCAGAAATAGGTCAGTTATTTAAATGAGACATAGTTGTCTCTCTTCACAGCCAGCTGCTTTTTTTTTCCTATGTGAATTGTGCTAACGTATCAGTGAGTAAAGAAGAGAGAACAAAGTGAAGCAGGGGTGCCAGCTGTTTATAATCTGCGACTGGCGCTTCAGATCTCTTTACTTAGCAGAAATATGGGGATTGCTTTGGAATATCTCAGCAAATGCTACTGAAATAATAAAACTGAATTGGTCACCCACCTCCCTCAACACACGAGGTCCATTGAAAAATTGTTCCCATTGTTTTGCTCTCACGTAGAGATCATTTTCCTGATGTCTGTAAGTTCTAGTTCTTAGAAGCCTTCCTGGAGTCTTGTAGGGCATCAGGAGTCCATAATATTAAGGAAACACAGGGAAAAATTTGGTAGTCTCAGGAAACATTTGACTTGACAGGTAGAAAAGTAGGCTGTCTTTCATTGTTTAGGCATAGGGCTGTATTTTTGGCTTGATTCTTCTTTCTGTGGAGCCGATGGCTGATACTGAACTCCTGGCAGCTCAGCTGGTCGCATTGCTTTGGGCAAATCTGATGGTGGTTGGCCCTTGGAGAGGACATTAGGACATTAGGTGCTGTGCATCACTGGAAAGACTTTGTTTCATGACTCTTAAGTTTTGTGATTGAGGGAAAATCAACGCTGCCATAGAGGCTATCTAGGTACCCGGTCCAGCTGGGCTTTCCCACATTGACAGTTTTATGCAGCTGATTTTTCAAGGCAGTAGACGTCAACAGAAGCGACTTGCCCTGAGTTATGAAAGATGCAGCCTAGGCTGTTCACAACACCGCACCTTCCAAATTAGGCCAGGTCTTCTCCTCTCTTCCTTCCTGATGTTTCTGCAATCCCCCACTTCCTTCTTGTTTATCCACTTTATGATTGCCTGCTGCACTTACTGCTCTTTTCTTCTCTTTTCTGTGATCCTGGGTCAGCAACCAGCCATTCCCATCTTTTAACCATTCTGGGTTGAGAAGTAAAGGCCAAAGTTTCTCAAGACTTCAAAAACTGTTGGTTCTGGGGCAGCTTGGTGCGGGCAAGGTGTGTCAGCCGCTGGCGAGCTACGAACGGTGGTGAACCTGCTTGAGCATCATCCTTTAGATGGTGAGCTGGGATTCAGCTCAGGGCAAATGGGGATGCTGGCAGCCAAAAAGGCAATGCAGATCCATGACCTAGGATCGCTTCTGTGATCTGTGCTCTCTTTGTTTCCAAGACTCCAGGCTCTTACCCCACCCCCTTTCTTTTTCATCCTAGCTTTTCCCCTATCTTCTGAACCTTCCTTCTATTTAGACCCACTTTTGAAGCCCTGCCTGTAGAGACTTGCTTGATGCCTTGGGGCTCCTCTTAAAGCTCCTGGCTGTGCCATTGCTTCCAGGAAATACAAGGAGGAAGGAAGTAGCGATTGTTTTAAAAAGCTAAAACCTGAACGCGATGGAGCAATCGAGGCATATGTGCCCTGAGTCATGCTGACTTGTTGCTCACCCATCCCTGGCCTGTCCGTCATCCTCTCTTTAATGCTTCCTCCTTGCCTCGTTCTGCAGGGTCCGGTACTTGTTTTAAACAGCTTTTATTTCTGGAGGCACCTGGCACAGTCAGGCATTCACAGAAAATACCATCCCACCTGCCCTGTCCTCACTGCTGTGTCCTTCACAGTCAAAAGGCATCCTAGGGGCACAGCATACATGTGGAAAAAATCGCTGTGTTTGAGTGATTCTTGTTTTGGCTGTGCAGAGGGAGGCGGGTTTTTTTAACAGGAGGGGAGACCTTGGTGAGGCTTCTCACCATTAGGTTAAAAGCCTGTCATTAAATGAACGATTCAGCTCCCTCAGCTAAATTGTCATGTTGTGGATCCTGGGCGAGGAGAGGCAGTCTTTCCTGCTCATGTGGTGCACTTGATAACCTGAGCGCACCCCACCCCTGGGCGCTGGCTGGTGATAAAAATTCATGGTTAGCTTTCAGAAATGACCTGGGGGCTGAAGAGCTGTGATACTGCCTCTCTCAATCACTCGTTCCTGTATATCACTCCTTGTCTGTGAAGCCGTGACCTTTTATCAGACACTATGTGATAAAATCTTGCTTCGCATAGGGATGAATGGGAATGGGTTTCCAAACGGGAACATTGCTGGTCTCTGGAGGGGAAAAAAAAAAAGCTGCTGCAGGATACAGCACAATACCACCTCTTTTTTGTGGCATTTTTTCCTATCCCCTGAAGCAAAGGCTAATTTCTCTCGCTCTTTCTCCCCCCCCCCCCTTAAATGATAGAAGCAAGGGAGAAAAATCTGGGTTTTCAGATCAGATCTGGAAATAGATAGGATTAAGCACAGCTATTCCAGGTCACAGGAACCGAGGAGGAGAGAAGTCTTGTGCTGATGGAGCAAGGTTATACCCGCAGCCAGAGCAGGGGGCCAATGCCAAATGAAGGAAGCGGACAGTGGTGCTTGGATTCCTTCAATTTTTTTTTGCAAAATTGTAAAGCACATGGTGTCACTGGGCAAGTCAAACTGTGCATCTAATGTGAATACTAAGGCAGAAATCATTACGTAGTGGTTAAAGGAAAAAAAACAAATTCAGTAGGGTAGGGGCTTCCTCATCAGAAATCTCCCTTCGTGGTTAGCATTAGTTCAGCTTTGCCGCTGGACAAAGTGGTCCAGAGTACGAGGAAGCCGCCGGCGTTTTGACGTGATGTCAACTCACCCCGCGCAAAGTAGGTCATTGTAACACCCTGCTGAAAATCCTCTGCCCGAGTGCTTCTGCTGCTCAGGGTGAACAGGGCCAGCACCAGCAGCAGGAGAAAAAACTTTAAAGCAGCTGCATGTGAGCGAGGCACAGGAAGGGGAGCGCATGCCACATTAGCTGTCACAGGGGTTATATAGGGTACACGGAGCTGCAGTCGCAAGAGGCACTAAACGAACCCGTCTCTCGATGCTCTGCATCGGCCCCTGGTTGGCTGGCAGAAATGAAGCATCAGATGGAATGATTAATACCCAGGTTGCTATAGTGACTGAGAGCCGGAGTGTTAAAAGCAGTAGTCCTCCATCACCCCCTCCGTGCAAGTGTGCCCGAGCTGTCGCTCACAGGGTGCTGCGTGAATTATGCCAGGGCCCGGTGCGGGGCTGAGCCGCGTGAATCTGGCGGCAGATGTTCCTGAGACGACCAAGCCCTCCTGTTTCTTTCTCCTTCCCCCCCCCCCCTTTTTTTTTAAACATCCCCTGCTCCAGCTTTAATGAGCTTAGCAGCGCCACGTGCCGAGCATAAGGGAGAGGAGCTGTAACGCAGCAGCTCGGCCCGTCTCTGGGTCGGGAGCAGAGCCAGGACTTCGGGCAATGAAAGCGAGGCCTGTGTCCGCCAGCCACACAGAGGCAGTATTTAAGAGTGTCCCGAAGCGATGCTACAAGCCCACTTGCTGTCCCCTTTTAAAGGGGAGCAGAGGAGAGCTGCATTCCTGCCCTGCTCACAAGGCTGACCCCCCGGATCGACTGATTTCATACAGCTTCCTCCCATGATTCGCTCCTCAAGAAGATGATGCGGCAGAAATTGAGTGTATGCCCTCAGCGAAGTGCCCTCCTACTTATCTCTAATGTTTCACTGGCAGCTCAGTTTTTGGGACAGCTCAGTCCCAAAAACTGGGGGTTGGGAAGAGAGAGAGAGAGAGACCTTCAAAAGTACATCCACTTATGATTTTTATAATAATCGTATACAATCTCAAAATCTGAGTGGTTACTTCCACTGTTTTGTCATTTTTGGACTTCAATCTGACTCTAGTTTAAAAGTATCTATGAGTTACAGCCGTGCGCGTACCGGTGGAAAAACATAGCTCACCCTTCAGAGTGTCGGCGGGTTATGCCTGTGTCAAAGGGAACTGGCAGGGAACACGGCAGCTATGATATGATATTCCAAAATAATGCCCACATCTAACATTCATCCACTATTTTGACCACTATTTGATACTAGAAAACTGTTGCCTCCTTGTACATTTGAGGGGTAAAGAGTTGCAGAATCCTATTCTTACTGTCTGCGCTATCAAACCCTTATATCTCAAATTCCTTTCAGAGTTGAGTAATATATCCCAGATGACCAAAACGTGCTAGGTTCCCTTTGAAGTATTTTTTTTTCAGATTTTTTTCTGTAGTGCTTCCTGCAACGTACATTTCTCAAAGTTTAAAAATTCAGGCCGTCAAGTTTTATGGGCATCTGCTAAACAGGCCGCGAGCCTCCTATTGGGAAGAGCCTTGCAAATAGGGTCCACGGGCTCTGAAGCAAGTGCCTTTGTGGCCGGGGTCTGGCGATGAGCTCTGTCCGCCGGCTAAGAGGTGATGAAGACCCCCACTGCAAAGGGACCATGGCAAAACACTTGGACTGCTTCTCAGCCTGTGCAGGAATCGGAGTTTGTGATGTCAAAAAGGGGAAACAAGTCCACTTTCATCTTCCTGAGTGGTCTTATTTTATTTATGTGCATTTCTAATGCAGGATTCTTGGCATAAGCTTAGGAGTGAGCTGATGCTCTGCTTTTGCTCTGTCTACAGCCAGGGACTTTGAATGATACTTTTTTTATAAAATACGTAACGTTCAAGTGGCTTGTGGCTGCGTTTGAGTCCACTAAAGCAGAAAGCTGGATGAGAACTGTATCTCAGAAGCTCAGCCAGCACTCAAAATAGCTGAAAAAACATGACTAATTGGAGAATTCAGGAGAAGCTGCTGCTCTCGTGTCCGCGCTGCGCCCGGGGAGAGCTGCTGATTTCAAGAACTGGATTAACAGTTTAAGCAGAAGATGAAGGCGAGTGGCAAAAGACTTTAGCATGTGTAGCCAGGCTATAACATGCATAACCATCGGCCTCAGAAAACAAATTTCTCCATTTGTCTGAAAACAAGTAGAATTAAAACCGAGCTGCAAAGCATAGTGGAGCAGCGTGTCCACAGCATGCCGGCAGGGAGGGCCCTGTGCAGGAGGGGATGATGCCGTCTTGGAAAGAATTTCCTACCTAACTCGTTTCATAATTTTGCACCAAAACTGGTTTCTGTCCCGTACAGATGGACACATTATCTGTCTGCGGGTGGCCCCAAATGACGCTTCTCTCCAGTTACTGCTGGAACCTACTGACTGTTTGCAAAAGATCAAAATGAACTGGGCAGCTTTGCTCCTGCAGCCCTGCTCCCGCTTCCTTTCCGCATCCTACTGCAAACACAAAATGCTTCTTGACTGGCTTTCCTAGTCTTTGTACTTTCTTCTGCAGTGCCTTGTAACGCAGCTGCTTATTATCACTCTGCAAATTTTCAGCACGCTGAAAATTTTAGCTTTAGCGAGCGTGCAAAATACACTAAATTCTAGAAGGACTGGGAGTTGTCTTTGCTGTTTCATACTGAAAATGTTTATTTTCTCCCTACTCTTCACCACCAGGTCTTTTAAATGTTTCATTTTGCTGCTTCAGAATATAAAATATTTAATGCCCTGCCCTTTTTTTTCCCATTATTATTATTTGAAAGCTGCTTTGTTGATGAGCTTTCCTGGGAAATACCCTATGTAAGTAAATGTGCATTTTTCATCCAGGAAACTTGGACTAGCTTTAGCAAGTGCTTTGAAGGGATAAATCCCATCAGGCAGGAGAAAAAAAAAAAAACAAAGGCATCCTCGGCTTTAACAGGAGCAGAGTTCAGGGAGCGTCAGGGAAGGCATGGACGTTGGCACAGGCCTTCCTGTGCACGCGGGACGTCCGGATGGCGCTCCCGCAGCATCACTTTTGCGTCTCTTTTTTTAGCCAGCGTGTGTGCGTGCAGGGAGCGTTTCTATTCCTAGTGTAAGCGCAGTAATGAGCTCAGGGGTTATTTTATAGCCCGGCTTAGCTTCCTAAAGGAGAGCTCCCTGCTCTGAACACGCAGTCCTTTTTGAGCCCTTTCTCAAATTTTGTGTGATGTGGGCTGAGCGTGTAGTGGCTTGGAAAGGTTCATCTGGGCTTTCCCATTGTAAAATAGGAGCTTTTGGGGATGCAGTCCCAGCAGGTGATGAAGGGACGCTCTCTGGCTGGGACCCGGTGCCCATTGACCTGCTTTTAGGCTGGTTAAGTCTCTCTTGGGATCCAGCTCTTACCTCAAGTAATTTCCCCAGCACAGAGGGGGTCCTCCTTTGCTTAGAAGCACGGGAACCAATTTGCTCAAAGAAATAGCAATTTTGCAGCTCGCTGACTTTTGGGAAAGTGCCGTCCGCCCAGCTAGGATGGCTGCCCAAATGGTCCAGTTCCTAAATTAATAAGTAAATAAAGAGCTGACACTTGCCTGCACGGCTCTGGGTCCACCTGACCTTGGGTTCAGGTAAGAATAAATACATTTTTGAGAATTGGAGAGCGAAAAATGTAAAGGCCTATGTTTACTCCTCAGGCACTGCCGAGAGGCAGAAGGGAAGCAATGTACCTGGACCCGCCGCAGACATGTCACGATGAAAGAGCATCGGCGTTATGGCAGCTGCTGTCTCCTTAGGAGAGCGGCTTTTATGGCTGAGACATGAATAAAAGGGAAGAGCATTGCTTGAGCACCAGCAGACCAGAGTATTAATAGCTGTCGTTGCTTTTGCCTTGCTAGCTGACATTGGGCGCATGTAATGCTTTCATTGGGAATGCTCAAAGCTTGCTACAGATATTAATGGTCCTCGTTGCTGATTAAAATCGCCAGAATAGAGTCACCTACGTAACTCGGAGCACGATGTTGTAACACCTGGCACTGTACGATTCCCTAAACTGAAGGCACATGGTTTTGCAGCTTCTCGTTGGTAAATAGATGTCAGCACGAGTTGCAAAGAGAAATGGCCCATAGGTGAGTCTGAGCTGGAGGAGGTCTAAAGCCAGCACTAAAGTGTGCTGGAAGCGGTTTTAGTGGAATTGCATGGGATTGCAGTTTGTAGCTTAGTAACTTTTCTTTTAAAAAGGACTCTTGAAAAGCTGCTTCTTCCAGTTAGGATGTGATTTGCCCCAACATAGAACATTTGGGTGCAGAGCTGGACTAGAAATAAGGCATAAAGTTTTACTGATTTTCAGGGCTAACAAAAAAAAAAAAGTCATGATATTAAATACCACTTCACTGCAGATAATTTTAAGAAACTGTACTGTGAGAAAAGGCCTGGTAGAGCCACGTTTAACTCAGCTGACCGACCTTAGCATTAAAATGCCCCAGAGGACTTGTTCTGACCTTTGTGTGTGCAAATCCCTGCTGAAAGCAGGACCAGTGCTTTGAGGTCGCCCACTCTTCAAATGACGCTCCCTCCAGCAAGGGTGTGGAAAAACAGCGCAGGCAACACATGCTGGCGAGCCCAATCCTTGCAGTGGGACGTACCTTTCCCTGGAATGCAATATCCACGTTGGATTATTTACATGCAAGGCCCTCAATGTTCATTTGTGATGATGTTACTTTACAGAGTGACAACACTACCTTTGCTCGTCCTACCACCCATGCCTTCTAGCCCAAACACCCGATATCATTGTCCTGCAAGCTGCAGAAAAATGCAAGTGCTCAAATGAGATACATCTCCCCCGTCCCTATGAAGCCTGCAGAGCTGGTGTGCTTTAAACCGCCGCCTATGAGACTCTTATCCATTCAAAAAAAAAAAAAGAAGATACCTGTTGGAACTCAGATATGTAAATATTTACTACCTATGTTACCTCCAATATCTTTGTAGATCCTGCTTGTTTTTGCTTGCCTCTCTGCCACCCAGTAGCCCTGAGTTCAACAGCTTGCAGTGAGCCACAGCGGCAAGATTGCCCGTTGCCTGGAAAAGTATTTCAACCCACCTTGAAATTTTGCGGTTCATTCTCGATGCTCCTATTTGTCTCTTTGGTGCTTGTTAAGAGCTAGAGACTTGAAAGCTGCCTTTTTTTTTTAGATCACTCTAGTTTTTTTATCCTGGGTTCTTACGTGTTTTCTTCCTGCAGAATAGAGCTGCTGCTTTTCTTGGTTTTGTCTTTATAGCCTCCCTTCTTTTGTGAGCTTTTTTCATTTTCCCTTTGCTGAACCCCCTCAAATGCTGCATCCAGTGCGCAGATGAGACTGCAGCACTGACTTATACAAGGTTTACCATTTTTCCATGTTTGCCCTCCCACTCCTACTGCTGCCCAACACCTTGTTTGCAGCTGCATGTTTCGTTGAAGTCTTAACCAAGCAGTCCACAACGATGACTTTCCAGAGGAGATGCCTTGATCTAAACTCAAGAAGGATTTCATAATTTTAAAAATTCCCTCCAGAATACATCATTCTCTCTTTATTACTGCTTTATTACTGCAGTCTGTATAAATCCCTGCTTTGTAGATCCCTGTCCTGCCACCTACATGACCGATGTGGTTCCCTCTCTGGAGCACCCCAGGGTGCCAGTCAGGTACCACTGGCCCTGTGTGTCTCTGCCTCGATCTCTTAAACCTACCGCATTTCCAGTTCTAGCTCACAGCTAGAAATTACGGGTATCTCAGTGACTGGCGCTTTGCTGTGTTTTCACGTCTCGCAGAGCCTGCAAGACGTTCCGAGTCTTAAGCGTCTCATATGTTTAACCTTTTTTTAAACAATGCATGTATTTAACTTTCTGGTCTTATGCTGCTGTCTTCACAGCAACTCCCTCTGACCTTTCCCCGCTCTTTTCCTTCATTTGTTTTGCTTCCCACCACTTACGGGCTACATAGATGCTTTTGTGTTATCAACAGCGTTGACAGATGTCTGTGGCCGTTTATGTGCTACTTCACTTGTGTTTTCCCTGAGGTCCTGGATTAAATGCTCAGTCAAAACTCGAATATTTCATGGGCCAGTAGTCTGCTTCCACTTTGAGTCATCTCTTCTCTGCTGGTTTCCCTTTTGCCGGCATTTTCCCAGGTGTCTAATCGGCTCACGCTGATGTGCTCACTCTGGGCTCCGGTTCTTCCACATCCCCAGACCCCGTTCATGTGACACTTGTGCTTAACATACCCGCACACTTGCACACAGAGCAATTGCTGAGACTATTTACCATTAACTTCTTTAGTGGGTGCGAGTCAATAGATGGGGCAGTAATCTGATCAAGGCAGTTGGCATGCCATGACGGTTTGGAGCAGATGAAGGAGGAGAAGGCCCCGAATCCTGCAGAGTTCACTGAGCCATTAAATCCAAACAGCAAAAAAAGCCCCTGCACACAACCTGCTGAGATCAGGAGCTGTCACTCAGACTGCCAGGATGTTGCAAGAGAGTCTGTTTCCATCAAAAAAAAAATTATTTGCAGCTATATAACAAGACTTTAGTGGTTTCACAAAACACCAAGGCCTTCATGTGACTCTAAAGATAAATTTATCATGTGGCTCCTTGGCAGGATTGGAGCAGTGCTGGGTTTGATCCCCTCTTTCTCACAAAAACTCACTTTTTTTCTATACGCTTTTGCAGGCTGGTTTCATGCCTGAAAGCTGGGGGCTTGCATTTCTTTCCGAACAGAATCACAGCCAGCACTTGCATCTCGCTGTCTCTTCTAATGGAGCAGTTGTTAAAAATAAGTAATTTTATTTCCCAGAAGATGCCCAGCAGCAGCATTCATCACTTTGTCCTAATTGACTTTACTTTTGTCAGCGTTCAGGTTGGGTCTGGGTTTGGTGAATAGCCAAACCTGCCATAAAAAAGCTCAAAGAGGAATGATCTCAGAGGCAGAGCAGAGCTGTACTTGGGATGTATGGTTGCATTAGCACTGACAAAGTGTAGGTGGTCTCCTAAATGTATATCCCTGTATGAGAGAGAGGGCAGGAGAGTCTAGGAAGCAGGTTGAAGACTCTACGAAACTTGAGGCTAATGTTTGGAACAAATTTTCGTACGCACCTTATGGTAGGGATCAGTTTAGCCATAGCTAGAAGTTTCTCAGTCATCCTCCTGTCTGATCCGTAGGGGATGGCTCTCCTGCAGGTAGACAGATCAGCTCTGCTGGGTGCGGAGATGAAATAACAGCAAGGTGGATGAAAGCAAAAGGATGAGGCCAGCGGTCTTCTGCAGGTTGCAGAAGCTTTACAGCTCTCTTCTGAGACCTCACTGCACAGGCAGGATGGTTGAACAGAGTGGCTGACTTTGAAGTTGCTCTCAGGAAGAAAACAGGCCTGAACAAATGCAGGATCTTTGAGTTAAGTAGTTTTACTTGTATAGGATAAAAGAAGAGGTGGGCATTTGGGCTCCATGGGAGGGGGGAGGGGGTGTTGCATTTATAAGCTAATATGCAAGTCTTGCACTTGTCCACAGGCTGGAGAGGGGTGAATTCTGCGCCCAAAGCACAAGTCTTGGGAGTCAGAGAATTTGAGTTTCACTCTTCATTCTGGCACTGGTTTCTGTGATTTTGGGCATATCACTTAGCTCTCTGCGTGGCGACTGTGTCTTTGGCTGCAGAATGGTGATAAATACCTGCCTGTTGCTATTGGGGCCCAATTCAGTTCTGCCTTTGAGTCTTTAGATGACAAAACACTCAATCTTTGTTACAAAACTCAGTTATTCCTATAAAATATCCAGAAGGCCAGAAGATCGTTCTTAAATAATTAGCAAATTCAGAAATGTTCCTTATGCATTTAAATGGTTGCCAGTATTTAAGGCATTAAAGCAAGGACGGTGAACAGGCAGGGCTGAGACAAAATAAGTACAGCTGCATGTTTCCAAGCTTGAAATTTAATAGGGAAAACATTCTTCCACCTTAATTTCACCTTAATAACCTTTTCCTGAGTGAATCATCTCACTGAGACAACAAGGTGGAACAGCAAAGTACCATGGTGGGAGAGAAACATGCTGTGAAAACTCATTTAGTCCTTTAGCCAAAGCACGACCTGGAAGTGAGATTTCTCTCTGCCTTCGCTGCCATTGATGTCTTGCTCAGTTTGATCTGCAGAGCACCAGTGATCCCCCAAAGGGTATTTTCACTGCATGTTGCCCATGTCTATGGAATATGTTGTTGAACTTCCAGGATTACGGCTGGGCCATCTCCATTCCAGGCTCTTCCCAGCCCTTTGGGATCTAAATTCTGCAGGAACTTGGGAAGCATCTCCCCAGTGCTCTCTGGTAAAATCTAGTTGTATCAGTGAGATTTGGAAGGTATTTTACTTCGGTTTATTGGCTACTGCAGACAGCTGTTTTCTCCCTTTCCGTCCATAAATCATCTTACTCCAGGGCAGCCAGCATCTGTCATCTCCCCCTTTTGCCACTGCGCCAACAGATGTGATGCTGATATGATTGATGGACTGGAAACCAAGCTGACATTTCTTCCAACCTCCTCCTTACTGGCGATTGACCTACTGCAGGAGCAGCATCAAAGAGACTCAAGGTCCCAGCAGACTGAGCTGCTGGTGGAGCTGGTGGCAGCACTCAGCATTGCGCTGCCTAGCAGGGAAGACGAAGGACGGGGCTTGAAATCTCTGTTTGGGCTTGCAGAGAGGGATCGTTCTTTGAATGCTGTTCAAGAGCTGTCCTGCTCCCCAGGCAACAGGTTTTGAGGCTAAAACCTGTTCTCCCCTGGAAAAAAAAAAATCAATATGTGATCACGAGTGGATGAGTACTGCCATATTGGGTTCTAGAGAACATGAGGAGGAAGTGGAGCCCTATTTAATGGGAACTGCTGCAAGGAGCAAAAATCAGAGCTTCTCAAAGAGGAGTGTCTTCTCCAGAGCCCAGTATCCTGGAGCCAAGGGTCACTTCACATTGCCATGTACCCAAGTGGATCCTCCTGGAGATCCTGGAGAACCAGCAGGAGCTGAGACCTGGAGAGATTTAGCTTCTTGCTCAATGTCGCACAGCCTGGAGGAGCTCAAAATAGATGAAGGACCTTCTGATTTCCAGGCTTGGGTCCTTCTTGTGGCCAAGATGCAGATTAATGAGATTCCTTTTGCATGGTTGGGGCTGGCTTATTGCTGTACACAAGGGTCAATAGAGTTCGACTATTAGCAGCTACGAAACCTGCCTATCTCCTTACCTATAATTTGACGAGGGATGTGGGAGAAAGAAAGTAATTAGCACTTGTCCTTGTTAAAGACACTTTATACGAACCCTGCCTTCCAAGCACACGACGGCAGGAATCTCAGAGGCTCTTCTGTGTATATGGCTTGTTTTGCTAAGACACGGTAAAAATAGCAAACTAAGTAGGGATTTTAGCCTCAACGCACTGAGGCAACAGTAAATAAGTATTAAATACCTGGGACAACGTGAGGGCTTTAGATGCCGCTGCCCTGCCGATATCCCTCCAAACGAAACAAACAGCTCTTTTTTTTTGAGAAGCAAACATCTTAACCGTTTGGGAGCTTCCTAAACACATGGCTTATAGGCTGTGATGCTCTGCGGTAACAAAGTGAAAACGAAGGCTGTTCTGCATGAGAATCTCACAGTATTTTCCCTGATGCAGTCTCGTAGCTAAATCAGCAGGAAACCTCGTGTCTGGAGGCTAAATATGCAGACTAGAAATAGCGCGCCTCTTCCCTGGTGTAGTTGAGCATTGAGTAAGGTGGACGAGTGGGTGCCGCTGAGTCTCTAAACCACTGGATATTATTCTAAGAAATGTTGGAAGATGAGCAAGAATTTCAAGTGTAAGTCACAGGAGGGATTTCCTCAAGGCTAAATTCTTGGATGTCTATTCCCACATCCCCGAGCTGGTCGTGGCTCCAAGGGACAGAGTCACTTGCAGATGTTTCATTTCCCTGTTTCATGACGCCTGATCTTCTCTAGTGCAAAGGGCCTGTGACTGGCACTCACGCACAGGCAGCCTGAGATCATCTTGGGCTCAAGAATAACCATGTCTTTATCCCACTTCAAGGGAGTAGCAGGAATTTCTGTGCTTTATTACAACAAAAATTACCCATTATGCAAAATAGTGGCTTGTTTAATGGCCTTTAGCCAAGGGGGATGTTTTGGTCCGTCATTGCCAAACCTGTCACCTGGCAGAGCAGAGATGAGCAGCAATCTGTCCTGGTGTCCCTGGCTAGGAGTGCACCAATGAGCCACAGGCTAAATGTTTTGGATGACAGGAATTCTCTCTGGGTTCCCAGCGATGATCTTGGGTCAAGCCTGTGGTGCCAGCAGGTGAGTTTTTCATGGGACCCAGTGGAGGATTTCTCCAGGACGCACAGATCAACATTGTAAAGCTGTCCGTAACTCCCGCAGGCACTGCCTTATCTGTGATTCCCATCGAGGCCAGAGAAAACCGCAAATAAACCTTCAGCCCTGGGAGCCTCAGCTCCAGGACTGCTTGTGTGTCCACCTGAGTGAACTGAAATTGCCCCAAGTGAACGAAGCAGCTCTCTGCTTTGCCCAAGCCAGCAGCAGATGGAGACCTGCCAAGCACAATCGGAGGAGCCCCATTACACCTTTCCTCAAGATAACCCAGGTGTTTGGCTGTCTCACTCAGGGCTTGTTAATGCTTTGGGCCACCTGGGAATGGCTCTTCCAAAGAGCTGAAAGTTGTCAGAACTTTTCCCCCATTTTTTTCCCCCTTCTCTCCCTGGTACAGCAGTAAAGAGGGCCAAGGTTATGGTGATGGCATTGCGTTTCACTAGCCCTTGAGGCTGTAATCCTCAGAAATGGTTAAACTGGGGCGAGAGCTGCCCTAGCTAAAGCATCTGGAAGGGAATGAGACCCCCCCCCCCCCCCCCCCAGCACCAGCCCAAGGTGCCGTAGTGTCCGGAGAGGCGATGCCAGTGCACGCCCAGCCCCAGCAGGAGATGGGTTGGAGTCCTCACCAAGTGGCCAGCAAGGATCCTTACACCTGAACAACATTCCCTCAGATCAGAAGTGCCGCTTTAGGGTCCTCTTGGAGTAATCTGAAACATCCTTATGAGATGGAGCAGCCTGAGCTCGGCTGGGGAGCAGCTTAGAAAAAGAAAAACCTGAAGGCAAGTTGGCAAGCCATTGCCTACGCAGTAGTGCCAGCCAGCACTACCCGGGCAGGGACAGCAGGGGAGTATTTCAAAGTTGTGTTTCGAAGTATTTCAGCTACTTCAAATTCTGGATCTGCCTACTCGTCAGACCGTACCCGTCTTGGATGAGCCTGGGTTTCCTATGAGCTTCTTCTGGCGATGTTTGGGGCATCCATGAGAGCAACCGGGCAAGACCTGGCCGAGGAGGTCACCTAATGTGGATGTGGTTTGGGGAAGGGCTGGTGGCAGCATGCTGTCCCCCTGCCAGCGCAGGCTTTGTCCCTTGGCACATGGCAAAACCAGCCTCGTTCCCAGGCCCCTACTGCCGTGCGCATCTGCCAGCGTGTGTCACATGTTCCAGGCATCAATGGCAGGAGACTGAGGTTTTTAATCGCTGAATCCTTTCTCTTCTCCATGCCAGTAGCCTGCCTAGGGCATCTTCCCCTTTTTTTTTTTCTTTTTTCCCCTCTTTTCTTTTTCTTTTTTTTTTGTTTCCCTTCCTTTTCCTTTTTTTGCTGTGGAATGATTTGCTTCGCTCTTGGGAATCGCTTTTAGTATCAAAGCTGGGCAAAGGGTTAAAAAGCCGGCAAGCGAGCTGCAGCAATGCAGTTTAGTCCCAGCGTGGGTGCCTAGCCTGCGGCCAGCAGGCTGTCCATCCATCCACGGAGGGAACTCCCTCAGCATGGCACAAACAGAATAACTCCCTATAAGATTTTTTTTAGCTATTTCAGGTTTAACTTTAAATCTGCAAACAAAGAATGAGGGAAGTCATTGTCGTTATTCTAAATTTTTGGAGATAGAGGTGGTTTTGCACAGGGGCAACCTGTAACTGCATCCTGAGTGGCTCCGGGGAGGTCATGTCGCCCATCCCCGTCATCTCTCCTAACATTCTTGTTTTTCCATTTCCCCCCCCCCCTCCCCCGCAGTGAGAAACGCTCTCTGCAAGTCAGCGTCACCAACCCGGTCCAGTGCAGCCTGCATGGGCGGAAATGCACCGTCTCCGTGGAAACAAAGATCAACCAATCCCAGCCAGATTTCACCAAGCACCGGTCCGGTTTCATCCTCTGCGTGCCGGGGAATTAGCGTCCCCTCTGCCGGCGCGGAGAGCCCCAGAAAGACAGGCTAGGGCTTTGATTGCCCTCCCTGTGCCTTCAGCTTTTCATGGGGGTTAATTTAGAGATGCTCAGCTGTGACCTAGTCATGCACCTAAAAAAGATCTCTAAATTTGTCAGACCCAAATTCAAGAGAGGGTTTTTTTACTACCACATGCAACTAAAACTTAAAATAGCCAATGGCCTATATCCATCTTACAAAATAGGCCAGAATATCAGGCAATAATTCCAAAAAGAATTTATAGGTACTTACACCCTTCCCCCCCCCCCATTGATCGCTTAAGCCCTCTCCAATGTTCCTGTCTGCCTTTCTATATGTGCTTTCACAATTATGCAACCTCCACTGGAGGAACCAAAGAGACTAGGCTCAGGAAGGGAGTCTGGCAACAACGGAGGAAAACGGAGCCACCTCTGGAGAGGAGGGCTGGATTTGTGCACTGGGGAGATGCTCCGCCCTCTCCTGGCCCTGCTGGTGCTGGCGGCGGTGTGATGGCATGTGAACATGCACTGCTAAACTTGCTGCCTTCCTGCTAGGCGTGTCATTAACTCTTCGAGGAGTTGTGGTGGGAAAAGGTACACCAGCCCAAAGGAGAGTGGGATATGCTGTGCACAAGCATCCTTCCCACCCCCCCCCCCCCCGGGGCATTGCTGTTGCCTTAGTTGTTACCCTCTCTGGTGTCCTCAAAGCTGGTGAGTTTCCAGCTGGACCCAGTGGCTTTGCAGAATTTTTTTCCTCTATCCCATGTGCAGCTTCATGTTGGTCCCAGCTGTGAGGTTCAGGGAGGGCTAAGATGACATACTGGCTGGCTTCTCCGCAGGCAGGTCTCATCTCCAGGCCCTGCATAGTGGCCTTGCACCTGGAAACAGCAGGAGTCTATGGCCCGAGGCCCTTTGTTCCCTTGCTTTGCACTATTTAGACACTAACTCTGGGCAAGCCCGTCCACCAAAGAAAAGGGGCAGTAGCACAAACCCACTTGGAGATGGTGAGGCTGTTGCTTGCTATTGTAAGAGTTTTCTGGGGGGGGGGGGGGGGGGGGGGGGGGGGTCTTCCCAGCTGCGGGTGTTGGATGGTTGCGGCACAAGATGGTGTCCATCACCTTGGCTTTGTGCTGGCCGCACGTGGAGCCAATGTGTGGAGCCCGCATCTCCCCAGCTTGTATACCCTTGTACATGTCCTTCTGTGTTTATGGTAGGGCCCTGATTTGAATAGGGTTTCTTTACCATCTCCGCCTTCTCCTCTGTGCCAGCTACACTACTGAGCTTTTTATTTAATGCCAGTGAGGTGCAGAGCAGGCTGCTTCTGCGCTACCGGAGTGGAGGTGGCAGGGGACATAGGGGTTTTATATACTGCATTCTGGCACTGCTGGTCAGGTCAGGATATCCAGCCCCTTGGCCCTGACCCCAGCCTGGAGGTCCACAGGGTGAGTGCACCGTGGGGCCCTCCCGGCTCCAGTCTTGTTGGCAACCATGAAGTGGTTTTTTTTTTTTTAGGGCTCAGAAAGTCCCAAAGAGGCACTTTGCCCAACAAACCAGTTCCTTGGAAGTAAAAAAAGGCTTCACAAAGCCATGGACAGGGCGGGAGAAGAGGGCAGGTCGCTGCAGCGCTTCTACTCAGCTGCCGCCAAAGAGGGTAACAGGGACCTTGAGCATAGAGAGGCTCCAGGGCCGTTGGTAATTGGAACAAGCTCCATCCTGCCCGTGCTCTTCACCAGGGAGCCCTGCAGTCCTCAGTCTTGGGTCCCCAGCCACCACAAGCATCCCCAGAGCATCCCCTTCGGCTGCTCACCCCTTCCCCGCTGCCTCGCTTCAGCCCAGCTCCTCCAGCAGGAGCAATGCCAATTCCCACACCATTTGCCACCTGCAGGTGTGGGGGACATCAGTGTCCCTGGAAAGCAACAGGTGGCAAGTCCTTGGCGTTTGCTGTGCCTTGCTGTTGGCGCTTCTTGCTTGGCGTAGCTAAACACCTCCCTAGTAACACTTATCCTGAGACGGCAAGGTAATGGCAGGAATTTTAAGTCGCACTTTTAGACGCTAGCCCGCCAACAAGATGGTTGGATCAAATCATGATGGACAGCAATAAACTGCGTGGTTTCAGAATTCTAACACTAAAAAATGGCAATAGTGTATGTGATGAAATGTGTCTTTATGAAATATATTATCTGTTCCTGCTCTGGTTTTATATATATATTCATATATTTTTTTTCTTTTTTTTTTCCTCCATAAATTAACTATTTCAAAACTATATTTCAATTTTAAGCCTGGGGCAATAATGCAATGAACTTTTTTTTTTTTTAAAGTAGTTCCTATTTTAATATGTAAAAGACCAGAAACCCTATTATGATGGACTTGGGTTTTTGTTTACATAATTCACTGTAATAAATAAAAGACCTATTGGTTGCATCCCACAAGGTGTAGGCCAAGTTTCTAAGGCACCACCTTGGTGAGATGCCATTCTTGAAGCAGTGGTACAGGACGAAAGTGGATTTGCCGTGTGGGGTTTGGCGCTCTTCTAACCCTCCTTTCCCAGGTCAGGCTTTGCGCTCACCTGCTGCATCAAAGCCATGAGTGAAGCAGTGAAGCCAGTGCCATTAATGCGATTAAAACCCTGGCGCAGCTGACGCATTAAACCTCGCGTTGGTCCAGGCAAATCCCATTTTCCGATGCGGCGGCTCATTCATTAGCAGCGTCTCCCTGGCGCGAGTCGCTGCAGAAAAGACTCTGCTGCAACCAGCTTCCGTGTAATGGATGGTCAGTGCATTTTTTTTTTATTTAATCAGCACAGTACAAAAATAAATAAAAATAAGGGGAGGGGATTAAATTACAGGCACACTGAGCCCCATGACACAGTCTGTCAGGTTATAAACCACACATACTTACAAACACACTATACACATACATACAAAATGAGACAAATATAAATTAATAAGTAACAATACCCACCAGTTTGGTCAACAAAGATCTACAGAAGAGATTGCACTAAAAAAAATGTACATACACATGTATAATTAGCAGATTCCAATGTACAGCAATGAAAAGCTTCAAGTGAAAAAAAAAAAAAATTAAAATGGCACATTATATCTCCCTCTCGTTTGCAAGTTTAACAACTGATGGACCAGAACTAAACTAAGAACTGTGCACACGAGGAAAAAAAAAAAAACAAAAAACAAAAAAGTTATCAGTCCCCCAGGCCTGATAAGGAAATACCAACTCAAGACTGCAGTATCGGGGGCGGGGGGGGGGGGGGTCCAGGTCTTTGTGCATGGGTGTCATTTTTACAGCCATCTCTTGTAAGGTTTTCTTTTGTTGTTTGTTTGGTTTTGTGTGTGTGTGTGTGTGTGTGTGTGTGTGTGTGTGTGTGTGTGTGTGTGTGTGTGTTTTTCCCCCTTTTTTTGAAGACAAAAAAAGTTCCCCCTTTTTTTTTCTTTTTTTCTTTTTTGCATGCGCAATACCACTGTAAAAGCAACACTGAAAGAATAAAGAAGGGTTGTTCCCCCCCCCGTAGATTAGTATTTTTCTTTTTTTCATCATCGTCCTAAAAGTATTCATATAGCAGCATGTAAATCCCTTTCCTTGCTTGCACACTCAAGTAGATCCTTTTACACAATACTTATGATCAGTGCACAATGGGAACAATACATTTCACATTGATGTAAATGATACAGTAGCGGTTATATTCCCTTAACCCCGACCCACTCGGGAAATTCGAGTCTCTCCAAGGAAAATAAATAAAGGGAATGGCGGGGAAGAGCTCCAAAGCGGATGCAGCTGGCCTGGCTGAGCGCGGTAGGCCCATGGGTGCTGTCCGGCGTGAGGGTGCAGCCAGGAGGCCCAGTGCCACGCAGCCAGCCCGGTGGGCACGCATCCCCTTGCTGGCGCCCAGAGGCCAGTGGATGGGCAGGCTGGGAATGGCTCAGATTTGGAGGGGGGGGGGGGGGGGGGCCAGCTCCAGCAGGCGCTCCCTGGGCTTTGCAGCTCCGGCAGTCTCCAGGGGAAATCACAAGACCGGCTCCGTCCTGCTTTGCACCTCGCAAGCGTAGACCTTTAGTTCACAGCTTTCTTGTTCCTTTACATTTTACATAGTGCCCGCTGCTTAAATTAACAGCGATCTACTCTAACACGGCTAAATCAACAGTGCCCCCCCCCTCCCGGCAGGTGCTTAGACCCCAGCAGCTGTAAACCTAGAGCGTTGGTTTTGAAGAAGCCTTTAGAGAATTATTATTTTTCCCATACCTGCTCTTTGTCTGCAGCCGTATTAACGCCACGACCGTCTAGCCGGGCGCTCCGTGCACGTCTGGCTTCACTCGCAGCTAAAAAAAGCCGGTGGGGGGGAGAGGGGGATCACTTGTGACCTTCAAGCCATCAAACCAAATCCCCCTGCAGCAGCAGCCCGGTGTTTGCGGCCGGAGCCGGGGCGGGCAGGCAGCGGAGGGGCGGGGGGCGCCCGCCGGGGCTGCGGGAGTCTCCGCGGGGCGGCGGCAGCGCGGGGCCGGTCCCCGCGGCCAGCAGCCGCCTTCTGCCCGTCGGCGTTTGTTGGTGTTTTTGCTTCAGAGTCGCTGGGGGACGGGGGCAGCCGGGCCCCGACGGCCGCCGCCCCGCTCCGTGGGGAGCCCGGCGGCGGTGGCAGGAGGGGGGGAGCGAAGCGCGGGGAAGGAAGGGGGGGAGGACACACAAACTGGAGGGGGTCTCGGCCACGAGAGCGTCCCCGGGGGCTGCCGCGCCGCCGCGGGGCCGGGCCCCGCTCACCGGTCGAGGCCGATGAGCAGGCGGCCCTTCTCCTCGGCGCCGCTCTCCTTCTTGAGGTCGGCGAAGACCTGCGTGAAGTAGTGCGGGTCGGCGTTGACCTGCAGCATCTTGGGGCTCATGAGGTTGATGATGGAGAGGCAGCGGTCCCAGAAGGCCTCCTTACAGCTCTCCACCAGGAAGGGCTTGAGCGGGTAGGAGATCTCGTTGCCCATGTAGGAGTAGGAGAGGTACAGGCAGGTGAGCAGCACGGCCTGCAGTTCGTGATCCGAGGCCACCTCGGCCGAGATGACGTCCCGGCACAGCATGTAGAGGAAGACCACGTTGGCCGGCGTGATGAAGCCCTGGTCCTGCCAGCCCTGCAGCAGCAGCGAGCGGTCCACGGAGCGCAGCCAGAGCACGGGGTCGGTGGGCGAGAGGTGCTTGAGGCGGTAGCAGCGGCGGCACAGGAACTCGCCGAGGCAGCGCAGCAGCTCGCTGGTGGACGCCTGCACCACGACACGGCGCGGGGTGGCGGCGGCGGCGGGCGCGGCCGGCGGCGCCTTCTGCGCCGAGGCGAGCGCGGCGGCGGCGGCGGCGGGCGGCGGCGGCGCGAAGGTGGCGAGGTTGGCGCAGGAGAGCGACTTCTTCAGGTTCTCGTTGTTGAGGTGGGTCACGTTGCTCTGGTAACCGCCGTTGGGCTGCACCTTCTTGGAGCTCTTCTTCTTGGCGGAGACGGCGGCGATGCGCTTCCAGGGCAGCACGGAGATGAGCGAGTGCCGCTTCAGGCCCTTCTCCTTGGCGTTCTTGCTGTTCTGCACCGCCGTGTAGTGCCCCACCGTGGCCGCCCCCTCCTCGAACAGCGGGGCCTTCCGGTAGCTCGGCGACAGCGACAGCACCGTGCCCATGGCGCCGGCCGACCGGCGGGCCCCGCCGCCCGCGCCCGCCCGCCCCGGCCCCGGCCCCGGCCCCGGCCCCGGCGCGGCCCCGCGCTCGCTGCCCGCTCCGCCGCCGCTCAGCGCCGCGCCTCGCCCCGCCCCGCCGCCGCGCGCGCTCCCGGCGGCGCAGTGCGCGCGCCCGCCGCCCACGGGCCGCCCCGCCCCGCGCCGCCACGTGCGCCCGCGGCACCGGCGGGGAAGGGGCGGTGCGGACACGCCCCCAAGTGCTGAGGACTCGCCCCGCCCCCTGCGACATCGGCCCCGCCCCGCCGCTGCAGCCCCGCCCCCGCCGAGGCCCCGCCCCCGCGGCGGAGAGGGACGGGCCCGGGCCCGGCGGGTCCCGGGGCCTCGCTCAGAGGGCGCCCCGGGGCGAAACCGGGCCCTGCCCGGGGCCGAACGGCCCTGCCGGCCACGGGACGGACCCTCCTCCGGGCCGCTGCCCCAGGGCCCGGGTCCCGGCCGGTCCCAGGGCGACAGCGGGACAAGAGGTGACGGTGGGCCGAGGGGGCGCGGAGGGCCAGGCAGGGCGGGCCGATGGCCGACGCCAAGGGCGGACACCGCAGCCTTCCTCTACCAGCCCCTCCCGAAACCTCGCTTTGCCCGTTATTGTGCGTTGCGTCCCATCAACGCTCAGGCTCGGCCCCTGCGACTCAAGGCAGCCGAGTCAGAAAGGCGTCGCCGAAGGGGGCGAGGGCCTGGCGGGGCGCAGGCCGCCTCCCGGCTCGGCCCCCCAGGAGCGAGGAGCGCCCCCTTCCAGCACCGGCCCCCCCAGCCAGCGCCGGTGAAAACAAACAGCCGACTGAAGGCACGCCGTGCTCAGCGCAAGCTGTAGCGACACTCAAAGGCTGTTTCAGAGCAGCACAAGTTATATAATGGCTTCTCTTGAAAAGAAAGATGCCAAAGTTTGGCGAGCCGGGGCAAGCGTTGCTCACAGCGGCCACTCTGTTACCAGCCACCTTCTAGCCCTGCTTTTTAAATACTTTGACCTCTTGAGCTATTTGGCCTTCTCTCAGTTTAGGTAACTCGTCAGCAACCCGGCAATTCAACAAGCGTCAGGACTGCTCTCCGGCAGCTTTTTGTTTGATTTTAAAAGATACTAGCCCTCTGGGGCCAGCTTCAGCTACCGGCTGACAAGCAGAGGGTTTACACGTATCCATGGCCAAAAGCCACCACTGACACAGGCTCATGGCTGTCTTTTGCTGCCTCTGTCCCCTTCCAAGAAAGCAGAAAATCCCAAGCATCTCCCGCATTGCCCTCTTCAGCTGACAGGCACAACTGCATCGTCCCAGCACGTGGGGAGCCGAGAAACCTCTGGAAAGGAGGGGGAGAAAGAGAAAAGGGCTGTCGTCGTCACCCAGTCCACCCAAAACTATCCTAAGGTGGCATCATCCAGGCAAGTAGTCTCCCTGCAGACTGGTTTGGGCCATAAGCACGTAACAAAAAAACAGATTTTCCGATAGCTCCATCTTCTAGAGCTAGAGCACCATTTTTCTCAGCACCTTTAGCTCAATGACCCCAGTTTGCACCATGAAGGCCGCACTCAGCAGCGGTAGCAACACCAAGCAGGGCTTGAAAATGTGCACTTGCGCCAAACAAGATGAGCCTGCTGAAGGGAAGCTCCATGCAAAGCCTTACAGCACAGCTGCCACGAGTGGGAAACACATAAGGGTTTTGTGACTTTATATTCTCAGCCTCGCAGGTCACCTGCGACCTGCCTCGTCATGGGCCCCTGCCAGCCCATCCTTCGGCAATCCGGATGCCCTCAATTCAGCAGACTTGAGCTCCTGTACTGGAGCAAAGCCAGCAAAAGGGAAGTGTAAACCTAGCATCGCTTCAACTGCTCTGACAAGAGCACCGAGGTAGCTGATACAGCCCTGTTTGGCCACTAAATGCCCAGCTGCATCTTTAATGTAACGTTTTGTCCGATTAGTGATTCATGCCCAGAAGCGTTGTCTGCTCCTCATAACCCAGCTTTGGAGCCGGGAAGGTTTTTGAAGGGATGGTCAAAAGGTAACTATATCCTCTTTGTAAACAGCTTTAAAGACCTCCTACCTAATGATCAGAAATAGACTGTGCAAATCTAGTCCGACTGGCACTTCTGAATCCTGTTATTACTAAGAAATCCTTTTGTGCATTAAAAATATTACACGGTCCCAAGCAGCACGAAATTTGCCTTTGTGTAAAAGCCTGCTTTTTAAGTTAAGCCTTTTGAAGTTTATGCCAAAAGGATTTAACAAGGCCTAACATTTGAGCTTTGTTGGCCCTAATTTTAATACACTTGGACTTGGAACACAGGCTCTCAGACGCCTTGGAAAATCCCAGCTTTCCTCAAACCGTTTGAATGACTAACATGCCATTAGCCCTCCTTAAACTCCCTCACCAAGCACAAGACAGCCAAGCCACATTGCAGACAGCATCACTGCAGACCTGCTGTAACTTTGTCATTCCAAGTCCAATTGTCAGCCTCTGGCAAAGAGGTCTTTCTGCTCCCTCAGTCATTATCTGCTGGTTTAGGACCCCTTCTATATTTTCCTTGCCCTCTGAGAGAAAGCAACCAGACCTGACTGCTGTTGTTGCTAAGGGCATCTATGACTTTACAGCAATCTCTTCACTCTTCTCCACCTCAGCACTTTGTTTGCTAGTGTAATTGCTGTGCGCAGAGGCTTCAGATCTGTTTCCGTGAATGAACTTCCACTGATTCACCTATGATTAGCAACCTAAATCAGCAATTCATATCCACCGCTAAGCATCCCCAGGGAAAAACGCTGCTTAAGTGGCATTATGGTGAACTGGCCAGAGCAGCTTTTGGGAAGTATCTTACAAGCTATATATAGCTCAAAAACCTATTAAGAAGCCTAGAAATGTTTCTACTGAAACCCAAGCCATGCGTAAAAGTGGGAGTTAAGTCCTTTACATTTTTCTGCCTATGATCATGCGTTAGTACCTCAGCCATACGTTAGCGGGCCCGCAGCGAGATGCAAGTTGGCTGGATGACCGTCAAGCCAGCGCTGCCCAGGGAAGCGGCACCTGAAGCCACGTGGCAGCATCCTACAGTCCAAGGTCACGGGCCAGGCTGCCAGGTCCCAGCTGTGCAAGCAGCATGCCAGCTTCCCTTCTCAAGCAGGGAAGCTGAAAAGAACTCAAAAAAGTTTCACAACAAGAAATCTAAGACATTCAAGTCAATTTTAGGGAAGCTGAGTGGTAGTCTGACTATGGTTATGAATAGGCGCAGATGGGAAGGTCACTGGCAGCTTTTCAGTCTAGTGGACAAGGCATAGCAAGAGCTTATGTTGGAATCTGAAAGAAACCAGAAACAAGGCAGGTACCAATAAATAAATAAATAAAATCAAAGGTAATTATGTCTTACCTAGAAAAGTGGCCTGAACAATCTACCAACCAACTTACCTAGGGCAGTGTGCCAGATTTTTCCATCTTTTGAGGCCTTTAAATAGAGACCAGATTTCTTTCCAAAAGACTTGCATTAGCTCAACCAGATGTTACATCTGGGATGTGTGAGTTTGATACATGAAATCTACAGATTTTGCATCAGTTAGAACACTAAAAATCCTCTCTAGCCTTAAAATGCATTGCATTGCTATACAAAGTTTGACTCTCCAACAGAAATTAGAGCATTTTCAAGAAAGGCTAGAAGTGCATCAGGCCAGATGTAATTTTTTTTCACCTTAATAATTAAAAGAAAAACACGTGAAAGATTGTCTAAGTTTGTAAAGCTCAAACCTGTTGTGCCAGGAATGGGTAACCTCCCATAGATCTTTTGTGATGCTGCTTAAAACATGATCTTTTGCACTCAGTGTCTCAGAAACGTCATCTTGTCACTGAAGATGCTTTTTGTGAACTCTGGACAGATGTGCAGCTTGTGTTGCAAGCCACACTTCCCTTAGCTAAAAGAGAAACCACACCAAACATGCACATTATCTGCCTCAACAGATGAAGACAGGAGACAGATTTTGAAAAAAAAATTATTTTATTGGAACTCATCTGAACATCAGATATACCTGGTGTTGGTTAGCAAGAACCGTTTGTACATTTGATATTGATGGTGCCAAAAACCCAAACAGTGACTGACTGGATGAGATGGAAAGTTTAAAAAAAAAAAAAGTTGGAAGGTTAAAATGTGAACAGAAAGCAGAAAAATCAGCCAGTCTAAGATTCAGTGTGAAGGCAAAATATTTCTTGATAAAACAGAATCCTTTTACAAAATATAAATTTAGTAAGAAAACGTGGAGAGGGAGAGAGAAAGGGAGACAGAGGGGAAAGGAAAAATAAAAGATTTGCAGGACAGAGATGCAGAAGCTTACACTGCCCAAATGGCATTAAAACCTAGCTAGTAATCTCACCATGAAATGAAACATGCTGGAATACACCGTGCTCCACCCCCCACATATATTACTTTGGAACAGTAATGAGGAAGCTCCCCAGCAAGTGCTACACTAGGTCATTCCAAAAGGGCCAAGCTGTCTCACATCAGATGTTTAAAAGAAACACTACACAGCAGAGGTAAATAATGACAGTCTGATCAGTGCCCAGGGCAGCGGCTCACCTCCCTGCTGGACAAGGTTTGGCTCTTGCAGGGAGGCGAATACTCAGGGAATGCCTGCTCACCTGTTCTTCCTACCAATGCAGGTGGGGGGAGGATTAAAACATTTAAAATCTAGTCTATTTTAAAACAATAGCATGCAATACAGGCCTCCAGGGGAAACCTGTGCTGTTCCCTTTGCTAGAAACTGGCCTAATGGTCTAATCAGTGGCTGCAGCTGTCTCTAATAAGTTCTGGCTGCACAGGGTCAGTCTGGGCTAGCACAGCACAATGAGAATTCTGAAGGAGGCTTTCCTTCTGGAAAATCATTGTGGAGCTGCTTTTGAGGGGATTAGAGGCTTTAGTTGAGATTTAAAAATAAACCAGCAGTCTATACATTTAGGGTTTTTTGGTTCAGTACAAATGGAATAAACTTGGCTGCTTATACACCGTCAGTAAGTCTCAGGTTTCAGAGTAGAGGGAGAGATGAAACAAACTTTTGGGCACCTAATGGTAACAAAACTTTGTCCCTGCTTAACTCTCTAACATCCCTCAGGAAGTGGAAAGCACATGTTTAGGTAGTGTAAGCCTTTTTTCTTTTATTTAGAATACCCTCTTTGTTTAAACAATATTTCCCCCCCCCCAGATACAAAGTTCGGCCAGTAAAGATTACATGGAAACTGGAACACGCATCGTATGGAATACAAGATGCACCGGATGAGGAAGTTTAAAAACTTTCCGAGCGAAAAGTAGAACAAAGAAAAAAGTCTCCTAACATTTTCCCAAGGGTTTCACTCTCCTGTCACACACACTCTCCAAATGACAGCTACCAAATTCATCTCTGCAAGAGAAAATAGAGCCACATCAATCAAGAGGAAAGAAAACAAGCCTCAAGGACACAAAATGCACCTTGGCCCAGGAGAAATGACAGGTCCAGAGCAGCTGTGACCTCCGGCTCCTGCATCCACTCACCTATGTTAGCTTCTTGGCTTTGTTGTAAAGCGAATCCACTACTTTACTCATATTCTGAATAGTTTCAAGGGCAGCTTCGTAAGTTTTGTCTACTGGGGGTTCGTCGAAGATGATCAGGACTCCCTCGCCTTGGTCAAGGATGCCTACGAACATAAAGCTTCAGTTACCAGTGTAACGCTCAGCAGATCACATCATTTCCTAGGTGTCTCCCGGACATCAGGCATTCAGGGATCTACACAACAAGTGTTCGCTCTGATGAGTCAGGTTTGGAAGGGGCTAACATGTTTTATTAGACTAGTTGACCAATTTTGTCAGACTGCATTAGTGGAAGCCTACACAGAAAAAAGGCCCTGGAGAGGGGTCTGAAAACACATCGAGGAGATGTTTATGACTGCACATGCCCTAACAACTACCTGCTTCCTCAAGGCCCATGTGCTGCGCAGCGTGGCTCAGCATGCCAGATGCTGGCAGAAGGCAAAAAAGCTATTTTTAATTAAACTATTTCCAGGTGCCAGGTGGGCACTGCAGCTGGGTTCTGCAATTTTTGAGCTATTCTCTAACCAACACATCTCTTAGCCAGCTCCCATTCATCTTGCTCAGCCATATCAAGAGGGCTTTCTAAACTGACATTAGGGACTATGTAAACAAGAACGGAGCTGTTTCCTTGAGGGCTCATTAGTGGAGCAGCCTCTTGTGGTCCTGGACAAAATCAAATCCATCTGTGGGGGTGTCCTGACCAATATGTTAAGGAGCATTCCTGCACAAAACGCTCAGTGCAAATCAACTGGGGATGGTGACCATGCCCATTTTACAGGCGGGGGCCTGAAGCCTTACACACGCTGCTCAGGTGAATGCAGACCCAGTGGACCCCCAAAGCCATCTTTCTTCCCTACCAGGACCTGCTGATCATTTTCAGCAAGTCCGCATTGGCAGAGGAAGACAACAGCTGGGGGCATCACGTGCTCTGCATTACACCCAGCTCTCATCTCTGCAGCTGCCTTGTGAATGCTGCAGACAACGTGCAGGGGTTCAGACTGGCATCACTTTTTGCCATCATGGATCAACTGCTGAATCTCTGCCCCCACTTGAAGAGCCACAGCTTAGCTGTATGAATGATTCATGGCTGCTAACAGATCACCTCACAAAAGCAGAGGATTTACTGAGAAGCAGATGCTTCAGCAATAAGCAACATACTCCAATAAGCTCCAAGGCAGAATAGCACATCTTTGCTAGATAGCCCACCAGCGGACTCACAACTGTCCTTGGATGCAGTCACAGCAAACAGGGAATTAACTATGGTTCCTGACTGGTAAGAAATTAATCCTCAAGCTTAATGAAGGCAGACAGAAAGAGCAATAGGAATAGACTTCATGACAATAGCAAGTATGACTTCTAGAGAACCTTTCTGACTTATGGCAGAAACCACCTATAAGATACACACTGCTTCCCAGTAGCCACCCAGTGATCTCAGCATTTTAAGGTCAGTCACAGTAGGCAAGGTAGAAGACTTATCTCAAGGGGAGCACTTAAACCACGGGTTACTCTATATGTCACAGATAAACCTGTTGCTCAGGTCTCTTCCTGCAGTGCCCATTAACCTGCCTGCCTACCATCTGAAGTAAGAGCAGTCTAAGGAGGACATCTGAAGCTCAAAGATGCTGTGACAAGGAGGAGGTTAGCCACAGCTTTCTTGCACATGACCTGGCTGCAGGTGGCAAGAGTTGAGACTGAAGGATGCAGAGACTCACCATGAAATTTCTTGTCCAAGATCATCTGTGACAGTTTCCTTTCTACATCAGCCTGCAATCGAAGCAGAAGAATTAAAAGTCTCCTGGAACTATACAAAGAACTGTGAATTTTACTACTTCACACTCAACAGCTCTGGCAGGACATAAGCATTTTTTAAAAAGCAGCTACTTTATCACAGAACATGACATCAGGACAGATCTCTCTTTGCACGCTGCTTTCATAATTTCCAACTATCTAAAGCTTATGGTGGTAAGCAGTAACTCTTAATGATGAGAGCACCAGGATGCCTTTGCCCTCCTGTTCCACAGAAGATCATGCATCTGTCATTTCAAAGAAGCATGACTCATTAGGGGTTTTGGAGCATTCTAACCTGGTTCAGACTTAGTCAAGTGTTGGCCAAGCTGTATATAAGCCACTCAATACTGAGACAGATATATCTCCTGCCCAGTGCCAGTCGGGGGCCCCGTGGGAGTCAGTTCCTCCTCTTCCACTCTCTGGACAGAGGACACCCAGCTGAAGTTAAGAAACAATTGCAGTCCAGCTTTTACTCAAACTACTAAGCATGTGCTTAACACCAAACGCTGGGCTAGGAAAAGACTTCACAGATATAAAAGGAGGATAGATGATATAACAACTGTGCAGGCTGAAGCCCACAACAGTTCCAAACCCAGAGGCCTTAATGATCGTACAGGGCAAAAGCACTTGTGGATGCAACTGACCGGAGACTATAATGGATTTTCCTAAGATTTAAATTGGCTGGCATTGTATTGCAGTTTGTGCAATAGTCAGTGTGGCATACACATCCCTAATCAAATTCCAGTCAGAGCAACTAGCTGGATCCCATATCTTAAGAGTCTAAGAAAGATTCCTCTGGGCAGGCTCATGAGGATTAAATGTAGGTCAAGAGGGTAGACTGAGGTGGTCATGGGTTACAACAGCAGAGAAAGATCTGTCTTCAGTAAAGAGGCAAATGCTGACAAAGAGAATAAGACCCATGTGAAGCAAGGTGATGTTACAGGGAAGTCTTAGCGTAGTAGCCAGCTCAATGACCCCTGAAAACTGTTGGTGTTAAGTTCGGTTCTCAAGGGTAATATTTGCCTCTAACTGCTGTGGAGCCAACCTGCCAGTTTTAATATCCTAAATTTATTTTCTGGTAGTAAATGCAATTTGACCTCTCAATTCCTTTGCTCTTAAGACATGTCACTGATTTCTACCAATGTTCTTACCTTTGAGAGCTTGATGAGGCTGGATATGTGTTCAATCTATAAGAGAGACCAATACAGTTAAGTGAATCTTTAGCTGTACCTTTGACATGCAACACAGGTATGGGACTCTTCCACGTGACAGTACAAGGATCTGTCAAAACTCTGGCCTAAACCTACAATGGCTTTGCTCTACAGCTTCATCTCCGTCAGATTTCATAACCAATTCTAACTATAGATGGACTAGGCATGAGCCAGACAATGAAAGCAATTTCACTGTTAAACATGAAATGGCTCATTCCATCTCCAAGATTAGTATTATTCCAGCTTTACCCACACCTTAAAAGAGCCTTTAAAAGCCAAGCACCATTACCTTCAGCATTAAAAGCATATCCAACTTTTAGCATGCAGTAATTAAGTGAAGATGACAATGATTTCAGAACTCTGGGTCTTCTCAAGTTCCCCTCAGCCCTTTACTTACCATTTTTCAGCTGAACTTGAAGGATTCCCGAGCTCTAGATGTGCTGAGCAGCTATCAGAGGCTGCTCTGAGTGAAAAGTATTCTGTATGGGAGCAAGTCCCTCATCCAGTTGCACACCAACAGCAGGGGACAGAGGTGCAAGCACTTCAGTATGCTTTTTGGAAACATTTACCTGTACTCTGGAGAAGGGTTCGATGACTCTGATCAGATTCTGTTCCAATAAGTTATCATAGAGTTTAGCCAAGTGAGTGTTTATGATGGGGTCGTCCCTGAGCTCCACCTTATAGTCTGTCAGAGCCTGCAGGAACAAATAATTCAGATAGCAACTGGTCTCCTGTCCTCAAGGTCCTCAGAGTGTGAAATACAGTCTTCCCTCCCTGCCCAGTACAGTATCAGTGGTTAATCCAATCCCATAAGTTAGCTAAAAGGCCAGGAGAATCCAATCCCATAAGTTAGCTAAAAGACCAGGAGGCCATGACAGCCTAACAGCCTTTAAGCACCTGGCAGCAAGTATCTTCCTTCTTTACACTGCTGGAGCTTAGCAAGCTAGCGCCTCTGGTTTTCACTCAGGAAATAGCACAACAGAATTGTTTCCTGACATGGGAATTCTCTCCTTTATCTTTGCAGTGTTCTTGCTGAACTCAGGAAAACTTTTAGGAAGGTACAGATCCCAATGAACAGCACCAAAATTACAGGAAACTGGTTCAGAGTTGGCTCTGCGAAAACCCAAAATCTAGTTTCAAGCAGGCTATTACTCCCCATGCTGCAAGAACCAAACCCATTTCATTATTGTGGGGTATTTGCTTCAGTCAGACTGTACTTGACACATTGTTTGCTTTCTATGAATGCTGTTATGGTTTCGTACTATGGAATACAAAAACTCCTACAACTTTCCACATAGGCTCTGAATGTTTAGTCCAGCCAGTCCCCACTTTCTTTCTCTTGACTCACCTTTTCAAAATCTGCCAGTGATCGGTTCTTACTGGCCTGTGCCACACATTTTAATGCTTCTGTCTACAGAGAAAGAAAATGACAGTAGGTTATTTTCTGGACGCCCTCCTCTCCGTGCTATTATGCCAGCTGTGCAGTTTATAGAAAACATGCTTAAGAAGCAGAGGGAATGCTCCTTTTGCTACCAAGCCCTGTCAGTTTTACTTCCATACACACTGAGTAAGAACAGCTGCTAATAAGGAGAACATATAAAACAGCTGCAGGACACACAGCATGAAATCAGCTACATGGCAACAAAGAACTCAAGTTTTGCAATGTTTAAGAATACCAGCTGCAGTTCCTATCAGGTTGCAGGCTGGAAGCAAGAAAGATACAATTTTTAAGGTTTTAAGTGCACATTTTGGCACTTGCTTAACCTCTGAACGGGGCCATTTTCAGCCCTTAAGTTGTATTTCTCCCCTTCAGCACACCACGTTGCTCTGCTGAAGAACAGAAGCACGGCACAAGTCTTACTAACACCCTATCATGGACAGCATCAAAAAGCGTTCCTTGTCTACTCAACAGCTGCTGAAAGGAAGAAAACTCAGCCATAACCAAACTATGATATTTATCCTATACAGAATTATAACATCACTGAAACAATAGCTTCCAAGTGGTGAGAGGCACAAGTGCATTGGAAAACTAGGACAGCCCGGAGGCAATGGTGCATGAGGCCTGGGCTTCTGTTATCATCTCTCTCACTGAACTGCCCCCAAGGCTGTCCTCTTTCTCTCTGCTCCCTAAACTCAGTCTTCACAGCTGCTGCAGGAACTTGTGATCACTGTTGTCTCAGTAGGACAGCACATAGAACAGCTGAGATTTCCTCAGCACCCGAAAGGAGCCTCTAACTCAGCAGTCACTGCAGAGAAAGGAAGGAAGCAGGACCAAGGCTGCCCTTCATGATCCAGCAGGAATAATGCAATCTTCCACTTCAGGCTATTTTCCAGGTCCCTGTGCTTTCTGCCCTCATCTTCCTCTATTAAATAGCTTCCCCAGTTCTCTGCAAGGTAGGTGGGTATTAGCTCCTGTGTCAAAGCAAACACCTGACAAACCAAAGCCACTGAGGGCATCCGTGTGCAAGCCTGGCTCAGACCCTGGCACTTCTGGCTCTTGGCCCTGTGCTTTATATAAGCATTCTTGAATTTAATTGGGTGGCATTCACAGACTGGCAAGTTAACATGTTAGAATAAACAGTTGATTTTAACAACTCCCCAGCCGCTTGGCTTCCACCTTACAGTCATCTAGGTCTCAAGCTGCTCAGCTATACTGCCATGAATGGATTTTCAGGACTTGCTACAACACAGCTAAAAACAATGCATAACTCCAATTTAAATCCAACAGATCCGTAGCTGCAGAGCAGTTGACTAGAGCTGAGATGATAGTATCTTACAGCATTAGGCATTTAGTAGTTCATGAAGAAATCAGGGAGGAGAAAAAACACAGAGAAAAAAATGAAGTGAGAAGGGCCAGATTCTCAGGTGATGAAAATCACTATTTCCTTTGAAGTAAATTAACTTATGGTAATTTAATCAGTTCTGGATCTGGCTCAGGATGCTCAGAAATGATGGTATTAAATTCCTAAGCACAAAAGCAAGCAAAACTTTTGGGACTTGAAGTAGGACTTTTTGGTATGAATAGACAACAATACCTGGCAAAAAGAATAACACAATATTCTCAAAGATAATAGGAAGATAGAAAGGATTAAGTTTTTATACCTGTCTTCCTGCATACCGCAGAGCAAGCTTTCCACTCACTAATGCCTGCACATCCTCTGGGCTAGACAGGGGAAGGAAGGAAAGAGAGCATTTATTCAACAGGATGACCAGCTTAAATCTATGTGTGTCTCCAAAATTCCCAATTCATAGACAATTACTAAACTTCAAACAATATTTTATCAGAAGCACTGAATAGGTTATAAACTAGTACAAACAGCACAGCTTGTTTGCTTTAGAGTTCTTTCATTAGTGGAGTGTTTTATATAGGATAGGCCTTTCCCTTTTTAAAGGTAGGAAGCGTTCTTTGCAGAACCGTTTGACACTTACATGTTAAGCATGATTTTGCACAGCAACATGTATTTCAGCGCAGTGATGGCTTTTGGGTTGTCAATTGAATCATATCCCTCAAATGCCTCATAAAAATATGAATAGGCTGTTTTCCAGTCCTTTTCTTCTGCTGCATGGATAATACCTGTTGAAAGGAACAACAGGCAGACATAAGAGTCAATTCTGAATGCAACTGGAAGAAGACAAAAGAATTTGGTTGCCCAGTGCTTCATTGGCACTTTAGTAAAAGGAATCCTCTCCTTCTGTGCCCCCCTTTACCTTATTTCTGTCAGAAATGCTGAGCAACCATGAGGATAGTGGGTAGCAAACGTGGAAGAAACTCCACAAAAATTGTGGTTCTTCCAAAAAATGATCAGTGCCCCCTTCTTATATGCCTTGTGGGTTATCTTTTCCACCATTGTTCATCTGATATTGTAGACACTACTGACAGACAGGGAGTTTGGGGGGCGGTTAAGACAGACAAGGTCTGAGTGCCTCTGGTAAGCACTTGCAAATTAGGTCAGAAACAATGTTACAGTTACACTAACATGGTGTAACCTAGAGAGGTTATGGTATCTCCATCACTAGAGATTTTTAAAAATAGACTGAATAAACGTGTCAGGAACAATGTAGTTATAGCTTGTCCTGCCTTGAGGCAGCTCGGCAGACTAGCGGATGTACTGAGGTCCCATCTAGCTTCATCTTCTATGATTCACTCAGGAAAGAACAAATATCAGTCAACTGATGCATGACTAGTCCTAGACTTTGCCTTCTTCTTGAAGGGCTTTACCTGACTGCATGTCCAACGCTGCTTGCAGTTTAGGTGGACAGTAGATCGCGTTGGCTGTAGTCCGTGCAGAGGTTAAAGCTGCTCTTGCTTTTGGCAGATTGCTCAGGGCATGGTAAGTCTTACTTTCTAACAGCTGCACTTCCACCAGCAATGCCTTGTCATCCATCTTTTTCAATTCCCGAAGAAGCTGGGAACCTGGCGATGGGGAAGAACAAGAACCTTTGTAACCTGTTCTGCATCTGCTACCAGGGACTACACAAACCAACAGACTTTCCAGACAACACCCTTTTCCCATAGCAGTACTGGCTTTCAGGAAGGGAGGCTAGGCTTACACAACCTGTTGTTCCAACAGGAACAACAACAGGAAGTTGCTCCCAAACAAAGGAGAAGAAATAATAGTAGTTCAATGTTAATCCAGAATTGGAGAAGAACAAACCAATTCTGTATTAGAAGTGGAAGAAGGCAGCGAGAGTAACTGGATATGTGGACAGTGTGTCTCTGCCACCTCATCATGGGCAGCAGACAGTCAATAGAAAGTCAAGGATGGGTTGTGCAGTTCAGAATGTCATTCCCGAGGACAGTTATGATTTATCATTCATATTCAGAGCTCCAAGCAAACCTGAAGTACTGTCTTTTCCCATTTCATTTCCCTAGGGTGAGAACTGAGGATTTTGAAGCAACTCTTAAGAATCTGGGATGTGGAAGGAATGTTTTAAGCACAAGACATCTATAGACCAAATTCAGGCCTTCTCCCTCATCTTCCTGTAGGGATGAACAGCCTAAGAGAGGCATAGATGAACTGTCAAATTAAAGCCTTGCGAGGACAGAAACAGCCAATCTTAGAGGAAGCTTTTCCCCCTCCTGCTCTCCCTACAAACTAAAGAGCTAACTTAGGGCAAGCAGAGAGATGAACCTCATGCCCACTTGTTGTCCTTGGAAAGAAGCTGATAACCACAGCTGAAACTGCACAGCTAGGTGGAAGGAAATGGACCCTCTCCAGAAACATCCTGCAGAGACTCTCTTCCTGTATCTACTCCCCTCAGCTGCAGACGCAACGAGGCCTCCTTGGCCAGCCACACAGAAACACTAGCTCAAAATGATGCTATATGGATAGGGCTCTCAAGAGTATGTAAAGGCCTTCACAACTCCCTAGCTTGTATTGCTGTTGTTCAAATCACTAAATTAATTAAGCATAGCATTGGTGTGTGGACTTACATCAGCTTAAATCTGAGGTCAGTACACGTCTGTATGCAGACCCACTCTTAACTTGATACTGAAGTCCATGTATCAGAGCACTTAACATAACTTTACGTTCTGATCAGATACAAGTCATCCAGGTGACTGGACATCCCACATGTCCTCGCTGCCACAGTTATGGGTCCCTGGTGAAGCCTCACCACTGCCCACATGAGCACTTCTGTCCATGTCAATATCCCTTAACCCTGCTCAACCCACATGCTGAGCTGGCAGAGCAGACTGTGCAAATACCCTTTAGCCTGCTAAAACATCATCTTACATTACTGTAGTCATTTGCAAAATGAGCATTTGTAAAGCACCAAAGGGAGTTCAGCTGTGTAAGATGACCTGCTTTACTCTGCTTTACAATGGAGTAGGAGAGTTCACATGCTTAATTACCATATCTCAGGTGCTGGGGAAGCAAATTCTTAAAGCCTTACGCTACTTCGCAAGAGGCTGTCCAATTACGTTCTTAGAGCTTTGCTGTTTCCTGGTATTATTACTGTTTTTATAGAGGCCATTTTTGAGCAAGCCTAAGAATGCTTGTTTCTCCCTTCAATCCCATTGAACACAGCAGTACACTACATATGTTATAGCAGGAGCCAAACTTGATGGCTTTGAACTGGATACATTTCCCCTTTGCTTCCAAAATTATTTGAAATTAACTCATGGTGAGAATGAAGAGAACTCCTAAAGCTTTTGCCACCAAGTTACAGTAAAAGATGGCAGATCTAGTACAGCACTGAGAATTTAATGTCCAAGTCCTACAAAACTTATCAAATTACAGTAGCTGGTCATTTCTTGTGCCAGCCTCAAGATTAATTTCAAAGCAAAGAACTACTACTACCACCTAGTGGGAAACTTACCTAGCTGCAGCGCTTCTTGGTACCTCTTGGTATCGAAGTACAAAGAGACCAGCCTCGCCTGGAGAACAGAAAAGGAACTGCTGTGAGGGAAGCCAGAGAAAGGTAGTACAGATTTATTTTGTAAGATAAAACTTTCTGTTCTTAACTGCACAGATTTCTCTAAATTAGTATTATATTCACTACATCATACTGCAAAAATGCAGTAGTTCTGCAAAATCTACCATTTGGAAGATCGGCTAGATCTAAATACCATCGGTAAAATTGCGCCCATTCAAGAATGGTTGCTAACCTTAGAATAATCTTTATTGTCTTTCCATTACATACACAAAGATCTGGACAACACACTAGAAGTTCTCTACTTTTATAGAAATTAAAATTGATAAAAGGAAGATGCTATTACATAGGTCTGGGATCCCCGATATAACGTACCTCCAAAGCCTGGCGTAGGAACGTCCTCTTCTCTGATTTGGCCCACTCAATACACTCTAAACACAGGTCAACCTTAAAGGGAGCAGAAAGAAATTTGTAAAGCCTTCTGCTGCCCCTCTTTAAAACAGCAGTATGGTTCAATCATTTCCTACAAAGCAACACAAAAATACAACAAAGCCTGAATCTCCACAATGCGGTTTAAGGAAATAAGTCATACCCATCCAAACACCAGCACGGCTAAACATCAAATCAGTTTTACTTTAAATGAGCCTGGAGATTAGCCATCAGCCTTAGAGGCACATAACTTTATCTTACCCCAAGTGTTTTGATGAACCATAGCTTCAGTCTTACCCAGCTAACATGCAGTTTACCACTGACTAGAACAGCAACACAAGAGTGCAAAGTTAAGCAAGTAATCAACGGAAACCACACAAAATACACTTTAGCCTCAGGTGTCACGTTGACACCACAGTCTAGACTCACAGAAACGTCAAGTGAAATGAGATAGAACAGCTATAGCCAGTGCTAAACGCTTTCATTATTCTCGTTATTAAATTAACTTCCTTCTCCTTGTAACTGATGATCACTGTATCATACTACTTGTAACACGTTTTGCAACAGAAAATGAAGTTCAGAAAGCAAACTAAGTTGTAGTTTAAGCTTTAATTGTCACCAAAAAAAAACAAAAAAACAAAAAAAGAGACCACATTCTTCCATTGCTTTTTTAATGCATTTGGCTTTCAGTAACTTTTTCTGATCGCCAGTGACAACTCTCCCACACTGGAATATGAAAATAAAGCTTTGGTTTCCCAAGTCTCACCAGTTAAAAATTACTGCTGGAATCCTAATAGTATATCTTAAACAGCTGTGTTTTTGTTTGAAATAAAAACATCTGGGTACGTGAGAACTGATTCTGCCTTAGGGCAAAGGATAGACTAAAAGATTTTGAGGTCCCTTCCAGCGCTGTTTTGCATCATTTCATTTGGCATAGAAAGAATTAAATTTTTAATTGCTCTAGAAAGAAAGGAAAATGAAGTGCATGTGTTTTAGGGCCTAAATATAAGTCACACTTATATTGTGACTTATACATATGTCACATGTATGCATGCACGTGTATGCATGACATAGTACGAACTGACAGCCTTCAAATAAACAGAAGATAAAACTACTAAAGGTGTAAAGCAACAGAGATGCCCAGGCTCCACTATTTACAATTGAGTTAGGTGCCCATAGCTAGTCAGTAGGTGACGCTGGAAGTTTTATTTACAGCTTAAAAGCAGACTAAAGGAACAAACTGGCTTCTCATGCTTTTAAGATCACTGAGATTCCCTTCATGAATAAGGCAGTCACATTCCACCCCAATTAGAAGAGGGTGCCAATTTAGTACTGGCCTATTATATACAACAAGTCATCCTAAAGTGCTAGGCTCAGGAACACCTTCATCCAAGGTCTCCGAAATGCCAGCTGTTTCTGGAGCAGATCTGCAGTTGCTGTACAGTGCAGGACTTGTCAGCTCCTTGTCACTTCTGATTAAATGGGGAAAGTTAATGAAAAAACATTATGAGGTGGCTTTTTTTTTTTTTTTTCATTGTGCTAGCTAGAGTATTAGGAGTAGGAAAAACTTTTAATCCCATTGCTTTACTAGACTCTTGGGAGTCTTGATATACGTTACATTGGGGAAGCAATGAGTCATCCTTCTGAACTTCTGTGAGGCAGCAAAGTATCCAGAATTACTGTATCAAGGACCTTGCCGGTTAGGTGTTATAGTTCATTAATGTTTGGGGTGTGACTTCTGAATATGTCTGAAAGTGAATGTTTTGACTAACAGGACCATATCTCCATCAGTATTACTCCAAGTTGACTTCTTGTCATGAGATGGCACCTTTTGGGACTGCACCCAAATATCATCATTTACATCAAGTTACCTTTAGAAAAAGTCTGAAGCCAGTCATTTTCCCCTGCCGCTTAAGGGGTTTTCTTCTCACCTGCATATCCCACCACCCATTCCAACCCACTTCCCTTAATCTCTTAAGGACAAAAGGTACTGTCAGTACTCCTCTCCTTCTCCCATTCCCAAATAACCAACAGTCATTTGGCTAAAAAAATCCCTATTCTAAGGGGCAAATGAGAATGAAATAAAACCTAACTATGCACTTAGACTGAATGAGTTTTCTAGTGGTGATATACACTAGGCCTCAGAATATGGAGAAATAAGTTCATTCACTTGAAGTAGTTCACACTTGCTAGCGCTGAAATATTTTCCACTCCCACTTCACAAGCAACTCTCAAGTCTCAAAAGCCCTCTGTAAAATAACAACTCACCACACTGTGTCCCCATACAAAGCCTCTTCATGTCTCCATTTGAAAGATGCTAAGAAATACTCACCAGCTTCTAATCTCACCTACTCCTCAACAGACCTTAAACACTTACTCCTCTAGCTCTGTCATCATACATTGCTCCCACTTTTTCTCTCCTCAGAATGAGTATAGCACATCTCACCTCTAATACCGTGAACACTAATCACACTCTAAAATACTATGAATGCTCTAGGCTCAAGAGCAAGCAACATAAAACTGAGAAAAATGCCCAAGGTAAGAGTTACTCCTGCAAGCCTCATCCTGCTGTAGGCCAGAAAAACATGGTTCTCAGTGAATTAAATTATGTAATATTTTATTAGTATAATATATCCAAATGCATTAAATGAGTTTGTTTCCTGACATGAACTTCTTCAGTGTAATGCAAAGTAGGTCAGGTACCAGTGCTACAAGCTTTTGAAATTTAAAATCTCACCTCCTGTCCTGTTGCTGCCTCCATATCAAGGAACAAATCAAGCAGAGATCGGACTAAGCGAGCTGCTTTTGCTTTGCTGATGGAGTTCAAGAAGGGTCGAACATACTTCAGAAGTCCTCCCAGTTCTGTATACAGGCAAAAACAAGTCATGAAACACAACCACACAGCCAAAAGTTATACTGCAATTGGAGCATTTGACACGTCTGTACACAGCAATATTTATTATACCAAACATTTTATAGCAGTTTTTCATCATCATATACAGGAAAACAGTGAAAAAGTCACCTGAGGGAGTGCCTTGAAGTAAATGAGGAGACTGGCAAAGATGACTTTGGGGTTCTAGTCTTTCCCACAAAGCATACATTTTCCGTTACTTGGGCTCACCCCATTATGAAACTATTTTTAACTTGCCTTGGGCATGTTTTAAAGATGTAAGTATCTGTTAAATGCTTTGAGATTTTTCTACAAAATGAGCAATGGAGTTTACAGTTTAAGTATGCTTTACTGACCTACAATTTAAAATTTTAACCTGCCACACTTACCCACTCCTAAAAAGTTTGATACACTCCACACTCTGCAGATGAAAAAAATCAAGTGTCTTAATGTTTCTTCAACTATCCATGTTATCTGATTACATCTTAGCTTACTTAACTGGTTGCATTAGTCTGCATATCAGTTTACACTTACAGTCTCAAGCTAACAAAGGAAATGTCTTTCTTTATGAAGAAATACACTAAAACGTCACTCCATCCTACAGACTGAAGGCATGTGGCAGTCAACATCACAGCAGTTTTGGGATTCAGAATTCAAGGAAGCAGAAGGTAGTTACACACGTGGTGGAATCTGCACAGCACAACAAGTTAAAAGTCTTCTCCTGTGATAAACACCGCACGGTCTGTAGCGGCAAGTTGGGCTGATGTCTGTTTACGTGGAAGACGATACTTCCAGCAGACTAGCACCATGCAAGTGCATGGTTCAGTGCTGACTCATAAGGTAGCAGGGTCACACACTGAAATCACAGTGTACTTCCCATGCAGTTTTAAGCCCCATCCAGGTGTCGGGTAGATCTGGCACTACCATGCTTACAAGATTTGATAGTAAAAATAAAAAACTGTACTGAATGTTTCAGAAATCTTAATTGTACCTTATACCAAATTGGTATCAGATTCAAAACTAAAATGAAAGTCTTTAGTACAGCTTTATTTCACCTAGTATATAGAGGAGCATCAGCAGAATTTCATTTTTGAAGGATATCAATGAAGATAGCTGAAAATAAGATTTGTTTCATATTTCATTTAGTATCAATGCAAAATAATTATCCTGTAAGAACATCTTAATAATACCTAAAAAAAATTTTGTTTTTACTTTTTCAATCTATTTATTTTAAAAATTAAATCAAGTCTGATATAAATGCATTTCTAACACTGTTAAGATATTGAACGCACAGCGTATTCTATCCCAGTTGCTAATGGTGGTGTATTGACATTTTTGTGCAACTGGAAGCGCAATTTTGGATCAAATGAAACTTATTAATCTTGAGAGTGCCTTTAAATCCTAGAGGAGCCTTATTTTCCAAACAGCAGGACAACAAACCATGATTCCTTCTACAATGAACTATTAGGACTTCACACAGGGAGCAAAACAAGACATTACAACAGCACCGCATAAAACGTCATAAAAGTTTTACTTTCTCTGTGCCTAAAAATAAATGTGCAGATTTTTCTAGAACTGAGGTATTATTAATTTAACTTCAGAGATTGAGCCCCACTGAACGACAATTTCAATCAGCTCTCAGCTTCTATTCAACAAGGAGCACTGTTCATCCACTGCCCCGTGATAGACCATGATCTTAACTGCACTGCCCTCACTCTGAGGACACACACTACACTGCAGACTACTTAATCTGCAGCATCACTTACACATGCAAGTCCTGATAATTTTAATGAAAGGCAAACATTTTCATAAATGGTTTCAAACATACAGTAAACAAAATACTATGACAGCATGGGATAGCTGCTTTTTCTAGCATCATAGCACAATAAATACATTTGTTTTGCACAGAGCTACTCTCAGATCTCTCTTGATGTGAGTTTAGAAAGGTGGACTCCAGACCTGCTTGTTGGGCTTGGAAGAGCAGCAGTGTAAAACCTTGAGTTGCCCAGCAGCTGCTGGTAGGTACTTGAATTCTTTTTTCTTCCCTGATGCAACTAACATGAGTGCTTGAACCCATGGCAATTCAACACAGGGAGCAAGCCTCTTTCTTTTCAGGCCACAGCATTACATCCTTAGCTTTGAGCTCTATAACTAAAAATTAGCTAGTTTTTCAGTCTTTCTTATCAGTTTCCCAGAAGAAACAAGACTCCACCAAAGACCGTCAATTCTCAAATAATAGACAGTACCACTTTTCATATTGTGGGTTGCTGCATTACGCCAACGTCTCAGGACCAACTAAAATACGCTTTCCTTTAATGCAGAACATATTCTTTCACAAAAGAAAGGAACTTCTGAACAAAAATCACGTGAAAAATACTGCAGTCCTTATCTTTCTATAGACTTGCTCAACAGCTGCCTGAGAATTCATTAGAAAGCAAATTCTAACCCAACAGCTAGGAAATCCATACATTTTGCAAACTACGAATTCAGACACGCAAGCTGAAAGTTCCCACAGAAATTTCTTTTCCATCAATGTAACTGTCAACTATTTTTAGGATTTTTTTTAAGTGAAAGTAATGCTCAGTAAAGCGGTGTGATAGACAGCTTTAAAGAGCTGATGAGCAGCAGCCCTGGAAAATGAAGTCTGCTGTTCAGCATCAGAAAAAGCACTTCCACAGACTAACATGCCATACACCTGAATTCCTGATCTGAATGAGTTATTCTAATGGTACAGTTTTAAGCAGTGCTACAAAATCTAGCACTGTCTGAAAAAAGTAATTATTTACCAGTTCAAATCTTATTCTCTGTCCAGCAGAAAAAGAGAGGGTCATTTGGTTTTGTTTGCTTGTTTTTAAAGACAGACAGTAGCCCACTAAAGGTTAGTCCTCTAAAGACTACAGATTCATTTTACGCTCTCTGCCAACCAGTGGCACAGCAGCCACAACTGTCAAATACTACTGAATTCAGGCTGGTCTTGTCCCTTCACTGTAACTCACGGACCCTTTCATCTCTGGGAAGTCATCACTTTAAAGTAACCACAAGCCAATGCAATGTCCAGAATTTTTTGAAAAAATACCACTAGCTAAAACGTGTGGTGAGATCTACAATGGGATCTATTTCATTCCTGTCAGAAACTGCACAGTCTCACTAATTTCCTTGTTAGGCTCAGCAGGAGCAAGAACTGGAACCGAGCACTGGAACAGGTCGCCCAGAGAGGTTGTGGAGTCTCCTTCGCTGGAGATATTCAAAACCCACCTGGGCACAATCCTGGGTAACGTGCTCTAGATGACCCTGCTTGAGCAGGGAGGTTGGACTAGATGATCTCCAGAGGTCCCTTCCAACCTCAACCATTCTGTGATTCTGTGAACTGGATTCACTCCTGTTGGATATGAAGATCAGTGCATCTATCTGTGCTAGCACCTTTATGAACAGTTGTACTAGGTGAAGAGATTGCTGGCTCTGACTGCTTGTCACTAATACTAGTCTACTTCATCCTAGAAAGATGACAGGAAGGGAGGTGACAGTGTCTTTTCCATAGGGCTAGAGCATCTCTTAACTGCGGTGTTCCCTTTCTCCCTCCCTCAGCTTTACCAGAAATCTCCAGAAAGCACAACGTGGTGATCTCATTCTGATCTACAAATATACAGCTTGCTTCTTCATGTTGCTAGATCCATTTACTTCCATTCAAAATATACTTGCTCTGCAGTTTAGTGTTCTCTTTAACAGATATCAAATACATTTTACATTTACTTCTTCATAAACCTGGTTTTGATAAATTAACATTGTCATTTTCAATGACTTAGCTTTCCTCCTAGAAATCTATTAGCTAACCATCCTGCGAGGGTACAATGACATTCTTCCTACTTGTGTATCAGACTTGGGCTTAAACTCAAAAATACTCAAAATCCCACAACACTGAGGAAGCCGTACGGCACCTAGGAGATCTCTTCTCTGAGGCTTCTGTAGACCAACACCACATCAAATTATTTGCTTGGAGAAGCCAATTGCTCTTCTCATGACTTCCCCCTATCTAGACCAAACCGATTTTCCTTGGTGCAGGAGCAAAGCCGTGTTTAATTATCTTTGCAGAAGTAAACAACAGAGTGCAAAGGACACATGCACAACACAGACAGCTTTACCTGAGCTAAGGTCCTTTAACATTCAGTTAAACAAACAGACACTTTTACAGCCTGCTTCACTTGCCCTATACTAAATGCTTACTGTAGGAAGAGATGAACTGTGTGCTAGAAGGGCTCATTTTTCCTCCACTGACTATAAAGGCAGTCCAGACTAGGAAATCAGCTGTGAACATCTATAGTTAGGTAAGATGAATAGCACCTTTGTTTCCAGCATTGCTCTAAGTGCAAGTAATCTTTGTCACAAGCTCTGTTCAATTGCAAATCACAGTGGGATCAGTGTCCAGAATGCTCAAACACATGTAGATGCCAGTAGATCAGTTAAATGGCCAAGTCAAAATATACGTTTACAAAAGGAGTAGGACAAAAGGTACAGGTTTCAGACTAAATATAAAACTTGATCAGCTGTTATATGAGACCTCACACTGCTTTTTATGAACTACTCTAACATTAGTTGTGGTATCCCAGTCAAATTTCAGTTTGATTAAATGTTCTGTCAGCCTGTTTTCCCCAGCCAGTTTCAGTTTGTTAAAAGCACACACGCTTCACTTCACATTCTGAATTATTGTTGTGCACAGTTAGAAAATAGCAAGGCTACAGCAGGGCCAACTGTCCGCCACAGACAGAACCCTCTTTGTACAGACATGGTGTATCAGCTTCTAAAATGCTTGAGGTGAAAGGTACTCCTGAAAGGCAAGAGCATTCTTCAGAAAAAAACAAAACAAAACTGCTGAGCACAAAATAACAAACATGCTGCCTTGAGCTTTCCAGGAAACAGAAGATATGAACGGATCCTACACAAAGACCATTGAATAGAGAACACTATTCCATTTCTGTCTTTTCACACTCACAATAGGAGGACTGTCAAGTCTTGCTCTTGTGTAGAGTTAGCCAAGGATTTTCGAATGTAATATTGTTTCAGCAGATGAATCAATTGAGAAGGAAACTGCTGGTAAGAAAAGGCTTTTTTGACAAATTTTGCAATTTAAAACAAGGGTTTGAAATTTGTAAAAACAAATCAAAACAGAAATTTCTCATATCCAATATGACAAATTATCAAAACTTTATTCACTTATACAAAAATGGTTACATGCCAAAGGTTCATAAATTATACTTTCCAAAACATCAGCAATCTTTTGGAATATTGGGCCATGAAACACGAGATCCATATTTTGTTGTTTATCTAATTTTCTAGTTTCTGTTCTGTCTCTCACAGGATAGAAAACTTCTCCTGCCTCAGTCTGCTTTTATTTCTATCCTTCGAAATAAGGAGGCTAGATTCATTTGCCCGTACATATCTTTTTTGCAGTACCTCAGTTGTTTATTTCAGGCTCACCTTCTGCTTGCCCAGTCTTGGCCAAAAGCGATCCCAGTTCCAGGATGCTCTGCTCTTTGACTTGCACTGCTTCTTCATCATTTTCCTGGACATCACGTTTCACTACAAAAGAATGGAAAAATTATCTTTAATACTATTTCAGTTAGAAGATAATCATTACCAGTCACTTCCTGGAAAGACACCAAAAAGTAACTATTATAACAGGCAATAGCAAATTCAGCCTGGCCTGCAAGATCTGGAAAGCAGATTATGTGGAAAGTTCAAATGCATAGCTTATAAACAGCACTTTATTCTGGAAAGTCATGAAGACTTTAATCCAGCTGATAGGTGCAACTGTAGGTTCAAATTTGCATACATTTTAAGTTACAAAGTATTCTCACTAAGCTTGTCCAGCTGTTCAAGTTTTATTTAAATAACAACAACCCCTCTCCCACTGAAGCCACTAAGCCAAATAAAAGAAATTTAATGCGTGGTGCAGGAACTTCTGATGTTGCCACTTTGTGTATTAAGTTACAATCACTTGGTCAAAATGTAGCACAAGTTATTTGCACTAAGGCTATATGAACTTGTTACATTTACCCTCTTTGTTCAGTAGCATATCAGATATTTTACAACTGTTGCTTTTAACACTGCAGTTCAAGAGTCAATACACTTTCTGACAGTAAACTTTGATAATCTAAAAGGCACTCTGTAGAAATATGAGTAACTTTGGCTCTGAAGTACATAGAAGGGCCAGCTAACATAAAGCAACACTAAAGTCTGTATTTACACAACATTAATTACATATAAATTATCCACAAAACATACACTTTCTTCCATGCAACATACCATGCCATCTGCTACCTATTACCTGCTGGGAAAGTGTAAATACTAATCTCCAGCATCCTCTGTGCAGCTGAGTTAGTCCAACCTCTAAACAAACAGACATCACCTTTGCTACCAAATAGATAATATCCAGCACTACAGATGGAATTAAAATTCTCAGCACTGGCTCAGAGCATTGACTATGGCTTTTAGTTCCCATAATTTAACATATGCAGTATTTGAAGCAAAGTAACTTCTCTCAAGCAGAAAAGTTATTGTAGCAACACTCTGGTCAACTCCAACTTGGACTAATCAGTAACACAAACTACTACTTCTGACCGAGCCTGACAGGAGAGGAAGTTGTAGATACGCTGACAGACCAGAGAACACCAACTGCTAATTAACCAGAGAAAACCATGGGACGAGAAAGTTTTAAAGACCATACTGCAATTCCAATTTCAAGGTCTAATACAAAAAGTTTGAAAACATTAATTGCTAGAGACAGTGAAAAGATGCAGTTCACAGCATTCAGAAATCTCCACAGGATAAGAGAATCCAGAATTATTCTTTTCGATGTCCGTTTCTAAGGCATTCCTCCTCCCTTCCCTGCATACTGCAGATCCCCTAATAAAGGTGAATGTCCCACATCACAGCTAAAGAACCATTTGATTTTCTAGCACAGTAATCCTCTTGGCATTGCTAAAAGTTTGCCGCAGCAAGGTAACTGCCATAAACAGCATCTGTCTTACACCACGTGGAAGTTAAAGCTCCAGCTACAACACGCAGGAAGTAAACTCCTTAAAACTTTTTGCACATCGCTCAGAAGATTATTTAAAGAGGTGATGGGTTACGAGGAAATATCAGCTCCAGCAGAGCTGCCTAACCCTTCAGCGTAGCAGAGCACCTCGCTACCCAGCCCGCAGGCCTCGGGTGCCGCACTGACGACCGCCACAACGAACCCCGTAAGCAAGCAGGTCCTCAAACAGCCCCTCGCCACCTGCCAGGGAGAAGCGTTGCCCGTGGCAGGGTAACAGCAGCATCGCGGACGCGAAGGCATGTAAGCGCCCGAGCTTCCGACAGCCGCCCGCCACGGCGCGGCCGGCAGGCTCCGCGCCGGGCATGAGCCGCTCCCCGCTCCGCACGGCCGGGAACGGCCCCGAGCAGGAGCGGGCGGCTGCGCACGGGGCTCCGCGCGCCGCGGGCGGCGAGGGCTGAAGCCGCCCGGCTCCACAAGTGGCTCCGCGCGAGCCGCAACTTCGGCCGCCCCCAGCGGCGCGCCGGCTCCGCCGCCGCCGCCGCTCCCCCTGCTCGCACCGGGCCCGGGCCCGGCCGGCCGGCTGCCCGCGCCCGCCGCCGCCGCGTCCCCCTGCCCGCCGCGGCGCGCAGCAGCTCCGGGGGCCGCTCGGGGCGGCGCTGCCCGCCCTGTCCCGGGCCGCGGCCGCCCCCCGCGCCCCGGCGCCGAGCGGCGGAGGTGGCGGCGCCCGCGGGTGGCGGCGCCCGCCGCGCGCGGCAGGGACCGGCCCGGGCCGGCGGGCCCAGGCCGCGCTCCCGTCCGGCTCGCACGGTGAGTCAGCAGCCGGCAGCGGCGGCGGGCGGCGCCGGCGGCGGGCGGCGGGGGCCGGCGGGCGGCGGGGCGCGGGCGGGCGGCGGCGCCCTCACCTATGGAGTGGAGGATGCCGATGGAGGCCTCGCGGTCGGTGGAGAGCAGGGACTGCGCTCGCTGGAACTCCAGCACCGCCGCCGCCGCCATCTTACCGCTCCCTCACTCACTCCTCACGCCGAGCCCGGAAGCGGCCCGCAGCAAGCTCCGCCCCTTCCCGCGCCGCGGCATGCTGGGACTTGTAGTCCCGGCCGGGTGGGCCGGGGGGCGGGGCCGGGGGAGGTGCGGGGGCGCCCGGGCCGCCCCGCGGCGCGGTGCCGGGCGGGGGTCTGGGCCGGGGGGGGCCGGGTGGCCCTACTGCCGACTCCTAAGCACGGGGTGCTGGGGCGGGGCGCCCTGGGCCTTGGGAGTCCCGGTGGCCCCACTGCGGGGCCGGAGCAGCGAGGGGCGGCTCCGCGCCCCAGGGCCCCTCGCCGGCTGCCCCCTTCCCAGCACCCGGGGGTCAGCCCGGCGCCGGGACCCGGCACCCTCAGCTCCATCGCCGCCGGGCTGCGGAGCGGACGCGCGTCCCTGCGACAGGTGCTCCCCGCGGCCCCCGCCACCCTCACCCACGCCCAGCTGAGCTGCGAGGTGGCACCCAGCGAGCCCAACTCCTTCCCGCCTGGAAAAATGGGGAAATCCGAGGGGCAAAACCTTTCAGAGCCAGAGCTGGAGCAGAGTAAAGGCACCGCGAATGGGGAAAATGTGGGAAATGGCGCCTGTGGAACAGCTAATGTGGGAAAAGGTTTGGCTTCCTGGAGAGCTGGGGAAGGTCACGTTGTTCATGAAAGCAGCAGCCGAGCGTGCAAAGTTAAATCAGAGGGGGCAGGGAGGCTAAAATTAAAGATGGGAAAAACAACAGCAAAGGCAACTCTTGAGGACACGTAGAGCGCTCAAGGGCATGTCGAAGTGCTGGTTTGGAGGTCGCGCTCTAAAAATAAACCCAAACGCATGGAGCCTTTCAGGAAATAGCATTTAGCGCAGTTCCTGTTCGGCTGCCCTAAAAGGTCATGTTTGGGTTGGCGGGGCTGGGCCGGGCCAAAGGGCAGCAGGGGCTCCCTCTTCTTCGCAGCACGTCAGGCAATGCCAAAATCTTTGCGGGAGTGGGCGCAGCCAGGACCCTCCTGCACGGGCTGGTGTTGCCTTCTCCATCCCGCTGCTGCCCCCCGCTACCAGGCCTGGCCCTTGCTAACAACATATGGCAGGAGAAGCTTTTACGGCATGTTTCTGCTCTGTTCACACCTCCTTTTCCCTCCCATTCCTGCTTTCCAGGAGCACTGCCAGCAGCTGGGGCTCATCTGTTCTGTCCATGGCCGACCGCGCCATCCCCTCCACTGGGACGCCCTGAGCAGGTCGCCGTCCCCATCTTTATCCCGGTCCTTTGTGATGGCAGCTCTGCCACTCGGAGGCCAGGAGGCTGCTGGGAGGCCGGGCTGGTCCTTTGCACCCTGAGCATCGCTGGGAGTGCAGCACTTTCTTGGATGCTCTCTGGCAACCCTGTGCTGGGACATGCCCTTTGGGAGCAAGCAGCAGGAAAAGAGGCCATAAGGGTGCCAGGTGCTGCTTTAAAACACATCGCTAGTTGCTCTCACCCAACAACCAGAGCCTGGGACCTCCGGGTGAGATTGCCCTCTTAGCAGGAGAAAGCAGTGCCGTGCTCCAACTCTGCTGTTGCGAAAGCAAATCTGATGCCTTGAAAAATTTAACTTTATACCAATCTAGCAGCAAAACCAGTGGGAAATCAGTGGGAAAGGATGGCCGTTGGCTCCATGGGACAGCCCGGGTCCCTGCTCCCGCAGTCCTTTTCAGGCACAGCGGGCATTTGACGACAAGAAGTCACAGCTTGGCGGAGAAAGGCAAAAAGCAGCTGAACTAGGCAACCCTGTGAGCAGCCATAAATCCAGCTGCAATCTCACATTGCCCTCCTGTGGGTCCGGTGAGGCTGTGCTGAATAAAACGATTGTCCCCCGGCAATTGCTTCGGGAGCCAAGGTTTGCATTAGCCAGCCAGGGCTTTCGCCCGGGATGAAACGAAAACTCAGGTGGAGGAAATGTTTCAATGCTGCTGGTCTGGTTGGTGGCTGAACGTGCTGGGCTGCCCTCGCTGGCCCATGGGTGATCATGGAAAATACATATCTGCACGCCAAAGAACAGAAAAAAATTTGCAGGGCCTCTGGCGGGCTGCTCCTGCGGGCTCGCTGCACTCCTGCAGCCTGTCCCCGGCAAGCAAACACATGCGGCTGAGAGGATGCATTTTCCCATGAAAGTATGAGCTGGGAAAGGTCATTAGAGGCTGCAGGAATGATGAAACAGGAGCAAAGGGGTCAGCAGTTTCTGTAAGGGGTATCACCAACACCAAATTCGGGTTCAGGCTGGGACGTGGCTCCCTTTCCACGTGCAAACAGGCCCTGCTCAGGAGAGGATTTCATCCTGGTCCCCATCCCCATCCTCTGGGGCAGCCGGGCCCTGTGCTACTATGGGGGCAACTGCTGTAGCACATCCCCGAGGGCTTTCCACCACCTGTAAACCACCCGAGGCCAAATCCAGTGCCGGACCCACCAGGCAGAGAGGCTAGATGCCTGCTCCACTTGGGGATGGCTCCTCCACCGTCTCACCCTAGCCCTCCCCAGAGCATTCACCCAGCAATTTGGCCCCCCCTACGGCTGGGCTCTCTCTGCTGCCAGGCACTGGGTACCCTGGGAAATGGGGCCACCTCACAAACCATGTTTCTTCAAAGTCATTGTAAAATCAGAGAGGGCAGAAAGACTGGAGGAGAGTGGCAAAAATGGCGAAAATGGAGAAAACAGCGAGCGCTTTAAAGAGCTTTTGTCAGAAAGATACCGGAGAAGCAGCACGGTTGTGGGGCGCGAGGACTTTCCCAGGGAGCAACGGCCCTGGCCGGAGGCTCTTGCCTGGCAGCGAGAGGTAGCACGAGGTTCTGGGGCTGGGGAGCTCAAGCCAGATGAGATCAAACGCAAAATAAGGCACATATTTTGGGAGTGAGCAGGATGAACCGCTGGAACAAACAGCCCGGTCTGCGGTGGAGCCGCCATCTCTTGATGTCTTCAGCTGCAGAGATGCTTTCCAGAAGATGCCGTAAGCCGAGCCAAAGCAGCAGGCTCAATCCAGAGTGAAGGGGCTGAGATTTCACGGCCGGGGATATCCAGATGGCTCGTTGACCTCAAATCCCTGCAACGTCCCATCTGACTGGCAAACGTATCGCTTTAGTCAGACCCTCGGTAACGTCGCTGGTTTTAAGTAGGACAAACTGTTTAGAAATCCCTTTTCCTTGCTGCTATTTATGACCCGTGGGAAGAGGATGGGTGTTTAGCATCAGATAAAGCACCCGCAAAGTCCACCTCACTGCTGCCCTGCTGCCGGGCCTGAGCAGGGGGTTATTGCTCTTTTATCCCCAGCACGGGAACATGCCTTGGGCCCAGGAGCCACCTCACAGCTTTTAATCCCGACGTTAGTTTTAACCCCGTAGCCTGGCTTCGAAACAGAGCAAGGAGAGGGATTTTTGAACCATCGCAAGAAACCGGTAGTCCCAAAGCGGCAACCGTTGCCATGAATCGCAGCAAGCAGCAGAGGGTGTTGCAGGCAAAGACATGCCTGGGCCGGCGCCGGCGGCGGAGAAATCGCTTTTCTTTCCTCCTCGGGGCGCGGCGGCCGCCTCGGCCAAGAGCCGCCGCGGTGGGTGGCTGGGTGCGCGGCGCTGGAGACTGCGAGCTCCGGGGGCGGGAGCGGGGCTGGGGCCCGAGGGTCGGGGGTCGAGGGCCGGGAGCTGAGGGCTGGGGGTCGGGGACCGGGGGTTGGGGCCAGGGGCCGAGGGCTGGGGCTGGGGACCGGGGGTCGGGGGTCGGGGTCGGGGGCCAAGAGCCGGGGGCCGGGGGCTGAGGGCTGGGGCTGCAGACTGGGGGTCGGGGTCGGAGTCAGGGGCCGGGGGTTGGGGGCCGGGGGTCGGGGCCGGGGGCCAGAGGCTGGGGGCTGGGGATCGGGGGCTGGGGATCAGGGGCCGGGGGCCGGGGGCCAGAGGCTGAAGCCAGGGATTAGGGGCTGGGGGCTGGGGGCCGAGGGCTGGGGGTCGGAGGCCAGGGGCCGGAGGCACGCCCTGAAGCCACCGCGGAGGCGGTGGGCCCGGGGCGCCCGGCCAGGCACAGAGCAGGGCCGGCCCTGCAAAGGGCAAATAAACCCCCCGTGCATTAGCGCGCGGGCAAGCAAACAAGCGGAGCAGGGATCAAAGCCCAGGACGGCTTTCAGGCAGTGAGGGTCATGATCAGTTGGGGATGAAACATTGTGAAAGGCAAAAAAAATAATAGTAATAAAAAGAAATGCAGCAGTCCTCGGTGCAAGAGGCCAAAAGCGGCCCATTCAGGCGGGCAAGGGGAGCGTTACCTCTCCTTTCGTCCACCCCAGAAAACCAGGATGTGGGGTGCCAGCCCCCGCCTTGGATGCCCAGGCAGGGGTAATCGTGGCCCCACTGCCGGTTTGAGCCGCCGGAGGTTCTTCCATCCCTGTCACCGGAGACCTGGAGCATCCCACATCCTACATGGGGACTTGGCGGCGGCAAGCACAGCTGGGCGGATAGCGCACCATTCCAGCACGGGGGCCAAGGAGAAGAAAGGAGGCGAAAACAAGCAGAAAGCTTTGATCTGAAGAAGCATGATTTCTTTTCCTGCCTCAATTTAAAAAAAAAAAAAAGTTACTTTGGGTCAAGGGAACATTTTGTTTGACCTGAAACAAAACCTGACCTTGCCAGACTGGCTGTTTTCAGCAAAAGTGATGGATGCAAAGGGACTGATACACCCCAAGCAAGGAGCCACCTCGGGTGCTCCCTTCCCTGCACACCCATGGGTGCTGCTGCCCGTGGTTGGAGCCTGGAAAAGGTGCAGGATCAACCCTCTGTGCTAGGGTTGGTGGTGACAGCGACACCTGTGGGGATACACATGGCTGCATCCTGGCTGCCAAGAGGAGCCGGCCTGGCTCTGAGGGGAAGCGACAAGCAGCAGCTCTGCGCCTGGGCACCAGCTGGGGACCCTCGACACGATGTCCAGTGTGGCCATCCCAGCCCAGCCGCTCACCTCCTGCTCCCTGAGAACGCTTGGCTGGGCTCCGCTTTCCTCTGAGGCCCTTAATGTGTTCCAGGCATTTTTCCATTCTCTTGTCTCTTTTGCTCTTTCTTTTCTTTTTTCCTTTTTTTTTAAATTTTTGATGTAGCTCCTCGCCTCCCTTTCCAAGCACTGCTGTGAGCGTCTGTGTCTCTCCTTTCCCCCCTTCTTGCTCTTCCTCGCGCCTGTTTGATGGCACATATGAAAAACAACATTAGAGGCACAGCGCTGGCGGCTGCGTCCCCCCAAGACGGAAAACACCATGTTTATGTCTGCCAGCAAAGCCAGAACATCCCAGGTGCATTCGCAGGGCGCGGGTGCTGGGAGCAGGATCAGCCGGGATCAGCCCCAGGGTGCTTGCGGCCTTGCCTAGCTCCGCAGCAGTGCCCTTTGCAGCCTCTTCGCAGCCACTTGACGTCATGGGTTTCCAAAATATAATAAGGTGAAGGCCAAGCCCTGTGTCCCAGGCACCTCAGCCCCTCTGGCAGCCAGGCACATGCAGCCCCGAATTTCCTGTTGCTCCATGCTCAGGCTGGCTAACTGGAGCCAGATTTTGAGGCCGGGGCTGGGTGGCGCGGGCTGACATGCAGCTGTCGTTGCTCTTTTTGGGACCCCAGTGGTCCTTCCCCTTCTGTGGGGTAGGTTGAGCCTGCTGGGAGCCTCTCTGCATGGCCAGGATGGAGGGTGGATTGGGGGGACAGCACATTCCCAGGATCTGGCCCCACTGGGTGCATCAGCTCAGGGGTCTGGGGATGGGGGTCTCCATCGACGGGATCAAAATGCCAGGCATTGCCCAGCCCCACATCCATTCAATGCCCTGCTTACCTCCTGACTCATGTTCCCCTGGGACTTTTTGGTTTTTGGGATGCTCTCGTGGCAGCTGGGACTGGGGATGCAGTGGGGGGCTGCCAGGATGCTCTCCAGCGCTGTATCGGGGCACAGATCTGCAGCCGAGCGGCCTGAGCACTGCTGTGGCCTCACCATGAATGTTTGCCCCTGGGGGGTGGCTGCAGGTAGGTGCCCAGCACCATCCCCGGCACAGCCCCTGCACAGCAGCTCTGCCTGGCCGCGCTCAGCAAGATGGTGCAGGAGCAGCAGCTCTGCTGGCCAAAAGGGAAAATAGGTTAGACTGTATCAGTAACAAATTCATATTTCAGCAATGCTACCATCCATCCTTCCTTCTCTGCATCCTTCCATACTTCTGTCCATCCTTCTACCATCTCTGTCCAACCTCTCCATCATCCATCTTCTCTATCCAATCTCTCCTTCCATCCATCCTTCCATATTTCCATCCATCCTTTCCAACCATCCATCCGTTCCATCATCCATCTTCTCCACCCATCTGTCCATCCATCTTCTCCAACATCCCTTCTCTCCATCTGGTCTCTCCTTTCACCCATCTTTCCATCTTTCCTTCCATCCATCCATCCATCCATCCATCCATGCAATCTCTCCTTTCTTCCATACTTCCACCTTTCCATCCATCCAGCTATGCATCCATGCATGCAATCTCTCCCTCCCTCCATCCTTCCATGTCTCTATCCTTTCTTTCATTGATCCATACCTCCACACTCTCTATCCAATCTCTCCGTCCATGCATCCATCCACAGATTGATCCCGCTAGTCTCTCCAGCTATCCTCTTCAGCTGCCTTTCCCATCCCAGATCAGGCTCTTCCCAGGCCCCCATGGGTGGGGGATGAAGGAGCATGTGGGGCTCTGAGGGTGCCCTGGGGGTGAGGACATCTGGAAAAGCAGGAGGGGATTGGAGGATGCTGTTTTGGGGGACCATGAGCCAACAGGTACCAGGGTCACACCCAGGGTGAACATGGAGCATTCTTACCCCACTGGGTAAGAGGCACCTCACGGGGTCTTGTGGGACTCTAGATTTTGGGGGGCCCAGAGGAGCCTGGGTCACAGCCACTGCCATGCCAGGTCCCCCCTTTAAGGAGGCAAACCCAGCTACGACCCCCCAAGGCTCCCATCCCCTCTGCTCCCCTTGTGGATCCTTATTCTTGGCAGGCACCAATGATGCCATGAGGCCTGGGCACCCCGTGGGCTACTCAGCACCCATCCCACTTGGTGAGGCGGCCACAGCGGTGGGGCCAGAAGCCATGAAGGCCTTAGAGTGGTGGGATGGGGACATGGAGATGGAGCCAAGGCCAACATGTCCCCACAGGGCCCCTGTATCCCCTGGGATGTGTTGGGATCTCTGCTTCAAACAAGGGTGTTTTGTGTGTGCAAGAGGCCTGGCAGAGCCAAGGGGGAAAGGAGGGAGGCTGGTTGCGCAGGCTATTTTGAGGACAACAGGGTGAAAGGGCTGTGAATGGGGGACAGCATCTGCCTTCCTCTTCCTGCCAGGGTAAGGGGGGTCCCCGTGGGCATGCCTAGGCCCTGAGATGGGGGCAGAGATGCCGGCAGGGCACCACGCAGCCGAGGCCCTGACATTTGTGCGCCCTGAGCTGCCCCTGCTCCTGGGGCGGGCAGAGCTCCTGCTTGGCAGTGGGGTGCCCTGTGCCACTGCACCCTGCTGCCCTGCACCCAGGCACCCAGGAGGGCAGGTGGGCAGAGGGAGTAGGCAGCTGTGCTCAGGGAGCCCAGGGCTGTGAGCTACTTGATGCAGGGTGGCGGGAAAGGCAGGGATGGGCAGTGCAGGCAGGGGTGGACAATGCAGGCAGGGGCAGGCAGGCAGGGCTGGGAAGCACAGGGATGGGCAGTGCAGGGGTGCACACTGCAATCAGGGTTGGGCAATGCAGACAGGGGTGCACAGCATCAGCAGGCATGGGCAGTGCAGGGACAAGCAGTGCAGGCAGGCATGGGCAGTGCAGGGGTGCACAGTGCAGGCAGGGGTGGGCAGCGCAGGCAGGGGCAGAGGCTGCTGGTAGCCAGCTGGGATGGATGGTGAGCACCAGGACATGCTTCTGGGCCTCTCACCCTAGCCCAGAGGCGAGGGAACCCCAAGGTGTGCAAGGCAGGCAAGGCAGCAGGGAAGTGCAGGGTGGATGTGCAGTGAGTGCAGTGTGCATGCAGTGGGTGTGCAGTGCAGGAATGGAGCCAGGAAACTACAGGCCTCTCAGCCTCACCTCCAGCCCTGGAAAGGTGATGGAACAGCTCCTCCTGGAGGTCATCACTAAGCATCTGGAGGACAAGAAGGTGATCAGGAGTAGTCAGCATGGATTCACCAAAGGGAAATCATGCTTGACCAAGCTGATAGCCTTGTATGACGGAATGACCGGCTGGGTAGGTGAGGGCAGAGCAGTGGATGTTGTCTTTCTGGACTTCAGCAAGGCTTTTGACACTGTCTCCCATCACATCCTCCTAGGTAAGCTCAGGAAGTGTGGGCTAGATGAGTGGACGTGAGGTGGCTTGAGAACCGGTTGGATGGCCGAGCTCAGAGGGTTGTGGTGAATGGCGCAGAGTCAAGTTGGAGGCCTGTAGCTAGCGATGTCCCCGAGGGGTCAGTCCTGGGTCCAGTCTTGTTCAACTTATTCATCAATGACCTGGATGAAGGCACAGAGTGCACCCTCAGCAAATTTGCTGATGATACTAAACTGGGAGGAGTGGCTGACACACCAGAAGACTGTGCTGCCATTCAGAGGCACCTGGACAGGCTGGAGAGGTGGCCAGAGAGGAACCTCATGAAGTTCAACAAAGGCAAGTGCAAGGTCCTGCACCTAGGTAGGAATAATCCCAGGCACCAGTACAGGCTGGGGGTTGACCTGCTGGAAAGTAGCTCTGCCGAGAAGGACCTGGGAGTGCTGGTGGACAACAAGTTACACATGAGCCAGCAGTGTGCCCTGGTGGCCAGGAGGGCCAATGGTATCCGGGGGTGCATTAGGCAGAGTGTTGCCAGCAGGTGGAGGGAGGTGATCCTGCCCCTCTCCTCAGCCCTGGGGAGGCCTCGCCTGGAGTCCTGTGTCCAGTTCTGGGCTCCCCAGGACAAGAGAGACATGGCACTCCTGGAGAGAGTCCAGCGGAGGGCTACAAAGATGATGAGGGGACTGGAGCCTCTCTCCTCTGAAGAAAGGCTGCGAGAGCTGGGCCTGTTCAGTCTGGAGAAGAGAAGATTGAGAGGGGATCTCATCAACGTGTACAAGTATCTGAAGGGGAGGGGTGTTGAGAGGATGGGACCAGCCTGTTCTCCGTGGTGTCCAGCGACAGGGCAAGAGGCAACAGGCACAAACTGAACCCCAGGAAGTTCCATCTGAACCTGAGAAAAAACTTCTTGGCTGTGAGGGTGACTGAGCACTGGAGCAGGTTGCCCAGAGAGGTAGTGGAGTCTCCTTCGCTGGAGATATTCAAAACCCGCCTGGATGCGATCCTGGGAAATATGCTCTAGAGGCCCCTGCTTGAGCAGGGGGGTTGGACTAGATGATCTCCAGAGGTCCCTTCCAACCTAAACCATTCTGTGATTCTGTGATTCTGTGAATGCAGGGCAGAGGCATGCAGCCCACGTGCAATGTTTGTGCAGCGCGTGTGTGCGCAGCCTGTGGGTGCAAAGTGTGAATGCTGCAGTGCAATGTGCACGCTTGCCATATGGATGTGCGGGGTGGGGATGCAGAGAAGATGTGCAGTGTGTGTGCATGCAATATGGGTGAGCAAAACACATGCACATGAGGGTGTGCAGTGTGTACAGCATGGGTGTGCAACATGTGTGTGCAGTGCTGGGCTGCAATGAAGGTGCGCAATGCAGGTGTGAAGTATGACTGTGCAGTGCAGGGGTGCAATACAGGTGTGCAGTGTGGGGTGCAGTGTAGGGGTGCACTGTGGGAGTGCAATACAGATGTGCAAGGCAGGTGTGCAGTGCAAGGGCGCAGTGCAGGGCTGTGGGTGCTCATGGCCTGGCTCCAGCTGGGTGCACTCATGTCCCCTGACCCCAAACGGCCTGTGCCAGCCCACGGTGTGCGCACAGCTGAGCCGCAGCTCCAGGACCTGCGTGCAATTAGTGCATCAGGAAACGACTCTGCATCTCCCCGGCCCTGAGAGCTGTATTTGGCCTCAGCAAGGAACTGCAGCCCACAGGGCTGTGGGCTGCAGACAGGGTGAGTATGCAGGGACAGTCGAGGCGCAGGTGAGTGAGGAACACCGGGTGGGGAGGCAGCGTGTGCCCACGGGTGTGTGTGCACATACGTGTGCACACACACCAGTGGGGTTTGCATGTGGGCCTGGGGTGTGTAGAAGTGTGGGGTGTGCATACGTGGAGGGTGTGTGCACAGTGTATGTATGTGCATGGGTGAGCACATACGTGTGGGGGTGTGTGTGCATGCATGTGTGTGCAATTTGCATGCTTGTCTAGGGGATGCGCATCTGTGCATGGCGTGTATGCTGCACAGAGCTGGGGGTGTGCATGCGGCACGGGGGTGTGTGTGTGTGTGTGTGTGTGTGTGTGTGTGTGTGCACATGTGTCCATGCAGCCCCAGCTCTGCCCACCCTTGAGAAGGCACTGAGCCCCCTCCGATCCCCAATCCCAGCACTCGCGACGGCAGCAAGCTCACCCACAGCCCCTCTTGGGCTGCTCAAGGGGAACCCAAAGCCCCGGATGCCTGGGTCCAACAGGGCAGAGAAGAAAGCCTAAGTGATCAGGGTCTGCAGCCCCCAGCCTCCGATCCCAATGCCAGTTGTGGCGTTTTTCCCATGACGCCGAGTCCCCGGGCAGTACCTGGTTCAGGGGTCCCTGTCCCAGCAGGGTTGGTTTGGTGCTGCCTGCTCCTGGCTGATATTCCCGGCTCTCTCTGATAAGGGCCGGACAGGAATGTTTCCCTTTGTAGTTACAGAACAAACAATATGTCAAAAAAAAAAAAAAAAAGCAGCATTCTTCCCTGTCCTCCCCGGCAGCTGCTCTGTGCACCCGCGGGAAACATGAGCCGCCCCATCGCCTCTGACTCAGGGCTCTGGGATGAGCCGAAAACTCCCCTCACCTCCTGGTGCAAGACGGGGACAAAAGTTCACGCTGGAGTTCACGCAGCCCCTGGGCTGCTGAGCCGGCAGAGCTGTGGTGCAAAGCGGCTGCCCCTGCGCCCAGGGCACGGCCGGCCCCTTGGCCTCGCACGAGAGCCAGTGTGCGAGAATGGGGGGGCTCGGCTGCTCAGACCCTCCGCAGCCACTCCACACCCCACCCACCACCCTCCCGCTCACCATTTTGGGGCAGTTTTACCTATTCCGGGCTGCCCTGGGAATGGGCTGTGCCTGGCCGTAGGGCTGCCCGCAAGGGCTTCTTGGGGCCCGTAGGCTCCTAAAATGCAGCTTTTGGGGAGAAACGAGGCAGCCGGGAGCAGTAACAGCCGAGGCTGCTGGCACAGGGGGTGGCGGGAGACCCGAGCGCCCAGCCGGCCACTGGCATCGCTCTCTGGCCCTGCTGAGCCAAGGGAGGTTTCCCGCACTGCCACCCAGTGCCCATGGTGAGGATGAGGTCCCCGGCTGTGTGGTGGCACTGACCCCCTGGGGACACACTGGATCCCATGTGGTGACACTTCTGCAGGGCCATGTGGTGACACAGAAACTGGGCGATACCCCATGGGCCATGTGGTGCTGGTGACACCCTGTGACACCCCATGACACCCCATGAAGCATGGGCTGATGCTGATGGGGATGGCGATGGGGATAGGGATGGGGATGGGGACAGGGATGGGGATAGGGAAAGGAATAGGGGTAGGGATGCAGATGGGGACAAGGATGGGGACAGGGATATGGGTAGGGATGGGGATAGGGGCAGGGATGGGGATGGAGTGGGAATGGAGATAGGTATCAGGACAGAGATAGGGATGGGAATGGGGTCGGGGACAGGGATAGAAACAGGGATGGGGATGGAGTGGGAATGGAGATAGGTATCAGGACAGAGATAGGGATGGGAATGGGGTCGGGGACAGGGATAGAAACAGGGATGGGAATGGGGATGGATGGGGACAAGGATGGGGATGGGGACAGGGGTGGGCATGCAAATAGGGATCAGGACAGAGATAGAAATAAGGATGGGAATGGGGGCAGGGACAGGGATGGGGAAGAGGTGGGAATGGAGATAGGAATAGAAATGGGGATGGGGACAGGAATGGGGATGAGGATGTCCCCAGCTGTCCCAGCTAGCAGGGGGAGACACATACCTGGGGTCACCTGAGCAGCTGAGGGTCCTTGCTGTGCCCCAGCCCTAATCCCCTCTGAGCCCTGGGTCCTGGCCCATGCAGCAGACAAGATTCACTGCCCTTGCAACCCAGGGGCCAGGATGCTCCAGGCACAGCGCAGCTGCTGGGACCCTTTGGACCCCTTCCCATGCCAGGTACTAAGTCTTATCCCCTGGGCTCAACCTCAGCCTCCCCAAACCCGCCCCACTCTGGGCATGCAAGTGGGATGGGGAGATCCTGTGATGTGACATCGTGCCTGGTGCCACATGGGGCTGCAGCGAAACCTGTGGAGATGGGGCTGGAGGTTTGGGGGTACCTGCCTGGGGCCACAGGCACGGGAGCCATGCGCTTCCCCTTTTCTCATGAGAATGTTTATCCCCGTGTCAGCGCGTGGGTGATTTACACACAAATAAGTGAGCCAATGCAGTGGGAGAGACGTAAACAGCCTGTTTGGGACATGCACAGAGTTGGGCCATCAGGAAGGGAAGGAGATGGGGAGCCCCGAGGACACAGGGATGGACACGGCTGCCCCCCGGCCCCGGAGCACAGCTGGGAAGGGCAGAAGTGTTTCCCCCCTTGCTCACAGCACCCTGGGGCTTTGCTTCCCCCGTTCCTGCTTCCTCTGGAGGTCCCAGCACGGGGTTAAAGCCCGATTCCCCCCAGCCCCATTTTTCACCGTGGCTCTTGATAAGGTGGCGTCGCTCGCTGTTGCTCCGGACTCAGGTACATAAATCACACCAGCTCTGTTTTCTTTCCTGATAACGCCCCGACCAGCTTTCAAGTTTGCCGAGGAGGATGAAAGCTTTGCCGGGAAGCTAGTGGCTCCGTGACCCCCCGTCTCACCCCAGTGCCTACTGCCCTCACCGGGCACCACTCACCCCTGGCTTTTGTCTCACGGTGCCCTGGCCACCACGTCCCCCCGCAGGGCTACAACTGGGGACATCCCCCCCCAGCATTTCGGAGCGCCAGCAGAGAGGGAGGTTCAGAAACCCGACAGCATTAAGCCACTTGGTCTGTGCAAAGCCCTCGTACCATGAACACTCCCCCGTCAAGGCCAGTGCAGCTCATGACACTCACTGGGCCCTGGGGCCAGTGGCCAGCCTGCGCCCCGGTGGGTTATGCCTCACCTGGCAAGTGTCAGGGCCATGCAGCACAGCCTGGCCCCCTGAATGAGCATCATTCACAGGCAGCGCAGGCCATGAATAATAGCTCTGTGCCTCTGCTGGGTTTCCTCCAGCTGAGGGAGGAGAGCTTTTCGGGCCAGGTCCAGACATCCCAGCACGGGGGGTTACCGGGATCTGGGCACTGCTCCGCACTGTGGTTCAGAGCCTTTCCGGTCCTGTGCTAGAGGGCACTGCCCCGAAATCTTCAGCTCCTGGAGGCAGGTGATTAGGGGAGAGCTTCAGTTTGGTCTAGTTTCGCTTTGCTGGTACCTGCTCGGCTTGCATGGCCACAGCAAAAAGCCTGAAGGGGCGACTTGATTCAGCCACCCAGATGGCGGAGAAAGACTTGTAGTGGTTTCGGAGATCCCCAGAGGCTGACCTCAGGCTGGAAGGTTTTACACGGCTGCGCCTGGAGCTGTAACAGAGTAGGGGAAGGAAGGGAAGGAGGGAGGAAGAAGGAAAGAAAGGGAAAAAGGAAAGCAAGCAAGCGAAGCTCTGCCTGGGGCTGACGGCCTCGCAGCTCTGCGCGTGGTTGAGTGGGGCCGAGCACTTGAGCCAGGCACCCCCGTGATATGTCCCCATTCCTCCCTCCAGCCCAGCACCTGTCGAAGTGCGTTCGGTCCCTGGCATCATGGGCAGCAAACTGCAGTGGAAAGCACTGACTTATTCTGCGGGGAAGTGGAAAGCACTGATTTATTCTGGCACACTCCAAACTGTGCACTCCAGGGCAGGATGCTTTAAGCATCGGGCTGCTTCCTGAGGGCAGCAGGGATACTCAGGTGGATATGGCCTGGCCCGGTTCGGGTGGATGCAGGGCTGAGATCAGCTGCATTTTTCCCTCGGAGGAGCTGGCTGCCACCGAGCACCAGTGGCCGGGCTCTGACTTCCAAACCGCACTGGGATGAGTCCACCCTGCCTTTACCAACACCGCTGCCCTCCGCCATAAGAAACCAGCCTTTGTTAGCCTGGCAATTTATTCCTAGCCGTTGCCTGCCTGACGCAGTTTCTTCCAAACCAAAGGCGTTTTGATGGGCTGCAAAACTCGCAGAGCTCTGCTGATGTTTGTTCTTCCCCTTCCCCTCGGCATGCAAGCTTCGTGCTGGTGCGACGGGCTGGCCTGGCAGCTCCAACGGGAAGAAACTCACTCTGTCTGCTTGGGAAAGCCCCCACCCGGTGTGGCTCCCCCGGGCAGTATCTCTGCTGCAGCAGTGGCGGGATGCGAAGGGGCATGATGGCAAGTGGCATCCCATGGGAATGGCCCAGAGTGGAGATGGAAGCAAAGGGCGAAGCCCTCCTACGTAGAGAGAGGGTGGCATTTCTCCCCTCCTGGGATGCCCCAGAGCCAGTGGCCTCTCTGTCACTGCCGGAGGGGCTGCCCAAATCCCGTGGGAACTCCCTGGCGGCCCCGGGTGCTGGACCCACATCGGAGGCGTAATTCACTTGGCCCTAACGACTGCAGAGGAAAAAATGCCCGATGCAGCCCAAAGGCGACCGCAGAGGGGAGCAGAGCTGCCGGCGTCACAGCGGAGGGGCCCAGCAGGGCAGCCAGGGCCTTGAATCCCTCTTTCTTCGGCAGCCCGCAGCAGGGGAACCCGGGGGCCAGGTTCGAACACTGCCTCTTTGGGCCCGCCAGCCCTGGCGATCAAGTGAGGGCCGGGGAAGGCTGGCTCTAACAGAGCCGGCCCTATCTCTCCCCCCGCTCACACATTTGCGGGCAACTCTCAATTTCCTCAATTTATTTCACATTAATCAATGCACTTGCGGAGCTGTTTGAATTCACGGCCCCTCTGTTCCCAGCACGCAGGGGACCAGCACTGGGCACCTTGTGCCGCTGGCCGAAATCACGGGGCTTTTGCCCTGCTGCCTGCGCGAGACCAAGATTCAACAGCAAACTCTGCAAGGGAGTTTGTCCCTCTTTTTCTCCAGCAGCTCATCAGTCCTGTAAAATGTGATATTTGTTTAAAGCCTGAGCTCCTGGAGGCACGTGATGCAGAGGGACTCTCATTTGTGTTTGCCTTGGGTGAACAGTGGGCTTTTGAACCCAGGTATTAAGCAAGGGGTTGGAGACGTGGCCAGCAAACCTGGCCGCACACTTGTGTCTCCTGGGCGTCCCACATGATTTTCAGACCAGGCTGTTGCTGCTGGGGGCCAAACCTCTGACCACAGACATTAGCTGGAGAGGCCAAGGCCACCCAACACACAGAGGAGGAGGAAAGCCCACATACCCTGGTGGGTGCTGGCCCTTCTGCATGGCAAACCAAGGCCTGATCACTTGTTACACGTGAGTTTATCCAAAGCAAATCCCAAAAGAGGCCGGACGGAGAACAAGGGAGATGCACAGGAAGGGAAGGTCCCACACGGCCCCCCCCCGCTTGTCAGGACGTTACTGGCCCCACGGGTGTTTGGGAGAGCATCTCCGTGTGTCTTGCAAGCTCTGTGCAAGCCAAAAACACCGTGTTTCCGCAAGAGCATGAGCAACAGGATTGAGACCTGCCAAGCTCATTGCATGCCAGAGATGTGGCTTGCAAAAGGTCTAAGCAGGTTTCTGTCTGCCAGCAGGTACCGGTGGTATCTTGGCCCTGCCAGCCCTAGGTGCCCAGGGATGGAAGGTGGCAGTATTTCTCACTTAAGCCAGGCATGGGCTGAACAGTTGAAATATTTAAATAAAAGTTAATGTTGTTTAATAAAATTCAAAATATGTCCTCCAAGGGGTGGACGGGAGGGAGAGGTGGCGATTTCCAGCTGCGTTGGGCAAACAGCCCCATCCTGGTGTGGGTCCAGTGCCTCCAGGCTCACTGGACCCTACGGGACACCTGAGGTGGCCACGGGGCTGCAAAGGGGCCATTGCAAGAGCCTGGGCGGGGGGGACAAGGTTTGAGGATAAGCTCCATCCTGTCCCCTGAGCTGGTGGCTCTGCGGACATTTGCAGATGGATAAGCTGGCCGTGGCAGGTGCTTGCAGCGCGAGGCACTCGTTAAAAGGCAACGTTCGTTACAAAGAAGGGGGGGCTTGGCAGTGAAATGCCTGTCATTTCCCCGTCTTGGACGGCAATTTAAGTGATAATAGCGGAGCCCGACCAGCAGCACCTTGCACCCACCAGCAGCGCTGCGAGCCTCAAGAGCGGGGCGAGCGAGGCAAGGGGAGCTGGGCAGGCAGGGCTCAGCCGGGCTGGATGGGACTAATGGGGCTGATGGGGCTGGAGGGGGTTGGTCGAGGTTGAACGGGACAGGATGGGGCTGGAGGGGACTGGAGGGGGCAGGATGGGGCTGGACGAAGCAGGGACAGTGGCTGGTCCCCCGGGCGCTGCTCATCCCAACCCCCCTGCAGCCCCCCCACAGCCCCTTTTCCAACCCGCCATCATCCCGCCCCCGCCCAGGTCAATGTTTTCCCCCCAGACCCCCGGCAGGGATCGCCCTGCTCCGCCAGCGGCGTCTCGGGCCTCCTGGCTCTGCCTGCGCCGGCCCCGTCCCTTGGGCCGCGGCGCGTGGGCGTCCTCAGGTGAGCAGCCCGGCAGCCGCCTCTGCCCAAAGAGCGAGCGGAGAGCGGCAGGGAACCGCTTGGCCTCATTCTTTGCACTTTTACCACCGCCTTTTGGGGAACTTTGGCGGCAGACCTGAACCCTCTGGCTCCTGCTCCAGGGCCACCCCAGGGTGACTTCAGGGGCTTTTTGCCGCCTGCTGTGTCGCTCCCCGAGGGAGCTGCCATCTCCAGGCGCCTCCCAGCTCAGCCGGTGCCAGCCCCGAGAAGGCTGCTTCGAGGCCGGCTTGCTCGCCTGAGAGGCTTCGGCGGGCTCCGTGCACCCAGTGGGCTCCCGCGGAGCAGAACCGGCACCTTTGCCACCCGCGCCGCATTGCTTCAACCAGCCGGTGCTGTGCAGACACCCGTTCGGGTGCAGGCGCACATGCAGGCATGCAGCAGGCACCAGCACCCCGCTCTGTGTGGCTGCTTGGCTTGTCGCCACTCCCCAGCACTGGGGTCCTGCTCCATGCCGAGCGGCTGCTGGCACTTTGCTATAAACGGTTAAGGGGCTCGAGGCGCCGGGCGGCACCACGCCACAGCAGCTGGGCTGCGTCGGCAGACGGGGCTGAGACCTGGCCAACTCATTGGGGCGGGCGTGCCAGTGAGCGACCCAGGCATGCACACATGCGTGTGGTGCAGCATGCACACGCAGCACACTTGGGGCGGGCAGCCGCAGTGCAGACCTGCAGGCCAACACACCGGGCACCGCCATGGGGCCACGCTCACCCTGGGGCCTTGCACATGTGCAACCGATGGTCTGTGTCCAGCCCCCAGCTGGGCCCCTGCTCCAGTGTGTGTACCAATTCCCACACCCGCATGCGCTCACGTGCACGTGTGCCTTACATACGTGCCTCCCCCCCCCACATGCACGCTCCTGCCCGTCTCCCCTTGGGCACACACGCTGCCCTCCCATGCATATGCTCACTTGCACACACCACTCTCCCTTCAGTGCACACTCACACATGCTCTGCTTGCCACACACAGCCCTCTGCACGCTCACGCATGGTTTCCCTTGTGCACACACATTTAAACACACACAGATGCTCCCTCTTTGCACGCTCACATGCTTGGTTGTGTGCAAACATATGTACCAAACCTTGTACTGCCATGTGCCCTCCTTGCACAGCGCCCCATTTCACACTCCCCCCTGCACGCTCACACACTCTCCCTGCACATACACATGCTCTGTTGCATGCATACAAATCCTCTTGTACACACATGCGGCCCCTAGCACATACACTGCCCTTGTACACACATGCTCCCTCTTGCATGCACCCACCCTTGCACAAACACACTCCCCTTGTTCCCTCCTGGCACACACAGGCTCCCCCTTGCATGCACACCCCCGCTACACATACATATGCTCCCCGGTATACGTGCCCCCCCCCATCCCATGCATGCACATCCCTCTCGCACACACACATGCCCCTTTGCATGCACCCCCCCCCTTACACACACACATTCCCCTGTGTGCACATCCCTTGCACACACACATAAACACTCCCCTTTGCACACACACAGACCCCATGTATGCTCCCCCTTGCACACACACCCCCCCTTTGCACCCCTCTTGCACAGCCCCCCTCCCCCTTGCACGCACCCCCCCCCTCCTTGCACACCCACACGCCTCCCCCTCACACACACACCCTCCCGTGCCTCTTGAGCAATAACGCTGGGATTAATAAAGTCAAGGAGCCCTCCCCTAATAGACTCCAGCTGCAAAAACATTCCCAGCATTCAGAGGCGGCTCTGTCTCCGGGAGCCGCCTCTCGCCTGCCCAGACCAGGCCGAATTCCTCCCTGCACGCGCCCCCCCCCCCCCCCCCCGTGCCCCCGGCTCCCTCCTCCGCCGCGGGACAGCTGCGCCGGAAGAGCATGCCCGCGGGGCAGGCCGGGGGCTCAGTCCTGCATGCCAGCCCCACGGCCAGGGCCCCTGGCAGGAAGCAGTGCGTGCCGGGAAGGCACCCTGGCTTGGCACCCCTAGCATGCTCCGTTGCCCTGGGGGGAGCACGGAGCCTGCCGGCACTGCGGGTGACAGGGAGACCATGGCTACGTGTCCCATGGGCTCCAGGAGAGATGGCGGGATGCAGATGAGGGACTGGGTCCACGTGTCGTCTCCTGTTCTTCAGAAGGGATACTGGCGTGGAGATGGACCATGTCCACATGCCCCATGTTCTCCAGGAGGGATGCTGGGATGGAGCTGGGGGTACCATGACTACATGTCCCATGTTCTCCAGGAGAGATGCAAGCATGGAGATGAGGTGCCATGCCCACGTGCCCCACAGTCTCCAGGAGGGATGCTAGGATGGAGATGGGGTGCCATGTATGCTTGTCCCATGCTCTTTGGGAAGGGTGCATGTCCTCCAGTCCTGCGCTCTCCAGTCATCAATCCTGCATAGAGATGGGGTCCCACATCTGCTGCTCCCATGCCCCCCCAGCACTGGCAGATGAGGCAGTCTCCATGCAGGACGGTGGCATGTGAGTGCCCGCTGCAAGGGGATCCTGGCCGCTCTGGCCCAGCATGCTTCCCTCTGCTCGGGCTTGCGGATGACTTCCCCTTGGCTGCGTGCAGTGCCCTATAACCCCCGGGAAATCCAGCCCTCATTAAGGAGATCCCTAATTGCCTGGAAGGGGGGGGGGGTGTGGCCCGCCTGCTGGGAGCTTCTTCTCCTTTAAGAGCAGTGCAGTGGGGAGCCGAATTTAGCCAGCACGGCCGGCCGCCGGTCTTGTCTGGCATCTGGCCAGGGCTCCGATAGGCCTCAGCAAGATCCTCCTCCAGCGCTGGCCAATGCAGGGAGGCAGCAGGGGCGCCTGTGGTGGTCCCCACTGGGGGCCAGGTGGGCATGGCACTCATGGGTACCCCTGCCTGCAGCCCCTGGCTGCCATGGCACGGGCTCACTGCTGCAACGAGCGCGCCCGTTCTCTGCCCCGGCTTTCCCAGCCCAGCTGCCCGGTGGGGCAGGCATTCTGCTCCTGGTGAGGGCAGCCACGGTGTCCACCCTGCGCTGGTTTTCCCCCCTCCCCAGGGAGCCTGTCCTTGATTTGGGGCTGGGAGGATGATAAAGGATTCAGCCTGGTGCCTTCGGCCCAGTGCTGGGCCCCTGCGCAGCCCGCTGGGAGACCAGCCTGGGAGCATCGGAGCGCGGGCCCGGCTCCAGGGAATCGGGAAGAACAATCTCATCTGCCGAGATGGGCCAGGACAAGGAAGCAAGCGAGAAACCCGCAGCTCTGGCCAGCCGGGAGATCCCTTATCAGCACGCCGAAGCTGAGCTGCCCCGGGTCTGCTGGAGCGGGAGCTGGAGCAAACTGGCAGTGTCTGGCTCCGACGCACCGGCAGGAGACTCAGCCCTGGCTGCCGAGGGTTGGGAGGCGGGGAGCTCGCAGGGACGCTCTCCGGTGCAGGGGTCCCACCGGAGCAGCCCGGGGTGGGGGGCTCGGAGGAGTCAGCACGGAGCTGTTAGCCCCACGAGCGCCGCCGGGACGGCAACGCCGCCGGCAGCGCTCTGGCAGTGATGCCTTCCCCCCATGTGAGAGCGCCGCGGCCAGCGGGAGCTGCAGGGTCCTGCACCTCAGCGCAGGGGACTCAGCCATCCGGCCCCAATCCTGCAAAATGCCCAGCACAGAGGCTGGAGGCCGGAGCAGGTCGGCCCACGCCAGGGCCGCCCCAGGGCAAAGCCTGGCCTGACCCGGGGCGGCTTGTCAGCTTTTGCCAGCAGAAAATCGGAAACAAACCGGGAACCGCTTGGTCAGCCTTGTTTACCAAAGCACACCCCCTGTGTTACCTAAATGGATCAGCTTTTCCTTATTTTCCCAATTAAAAAAAAAAAATCACTCTCATTAAATGCTCCTGGCCCCGTCATCGCAGATACGCCTGCGGCCTTGGAGGCACTTTCGGCTCTGCCTCAGCCCTCCCTGCCGGGCCAGGGCGCCCCTGCGGGGTCCGGGTGCCGCAACAGCGAGCCCCGTGGGGCCCCCCGGTGGCAGCACTCGCGGCATGAGTTGGGGGTGCTCTGCGGGCTGGGGCCGCCCGGCGGTCGCCAGTGGCGGGAGGGGCCTGGGTGCGCTTTAATTGACTTTAGCCAAGTCGGGCAGCTGTGAAAACAGAGCAGGCTTAATTAGCAGACATCAAAGGACCCCTGCCTCAGCCGAGCAGGGACCCGGGCCGGGCCGACCACCGGCGTTTGCTCCCTCTTTGCTTTCGGTTAAAGAGGGCAAGGAGGACGGAAGCGCTGCAGGGCTGCCACTGTCACAACCTGGGACTTGTTCGCCTTCACTTGCCAACTCCCTCCTGCCCCTGCAAACAGCACTGCATCCGCCTGTCTCTGATGTCCAAAAGCAGGGAACCCCCCCCCTAAAAAAGGCCCATCTACGACACACCTCGGGCTCTGTCACGTGGCCAGCACCGGGGCAGGGTCCAGCTGCTGCACAGGCTCCACCATTCAGCTCAAAACCAGCCTCCGGCACCCTGAGCGCTGCCAGGCGCTGGGTGCCGAGGGCGGGTTTCCCTGTGCGGCGAGTGGTGCCAGGGCTCAGCGCGCAGGCTGCGGCGGCACCACCGAGCTGCGGCCGGCCCAAGGAGCGGCCGCCCGGCACGGGAGGCTCTGTTTCACTAAGCGAGGGTGTCGAAAGCTTTAAACACCTCCCCCCCCCCAGATCTTGCATTCCTGAGTAGAGAGTTTACATCCCCCCCCCCCCCCCCCCCGGAGATTTGCACACTGCATTTCGCTGAAAAACAAAGGATGGGGAGCAGCGCCGGGTGTGAGCCGTCTCCTTGGGGCGGCCGAAAACGCCTCCGTACAAGCGAGTAACGAGAAGCAGCTGCTGCCTGGCCCAGCTGACGGCCAGGACACCGGCGCAGGACCCGGATTTGGCCGTTATCGGCGAGGCGCGCGCTGATACGGGACGCGTGTTTGCAGCTCACTGCCGCCAGCCACTCGGCTCAAGGCACCAGCTGCTAAAAAGCCACTTCCTGAGGCTTCCCTGCAAGAAAAAAAGGCCCTCCAAGAAGCACAAAATTGGGAGAGGTTTTGCACTGCGAGCTGCTTTGACAACGTGCTGCCAGCCCTCCCCGCGCCGGCAAGCTGAGCATGCTCCTCCGACTGCTTTTCCAAAGCACTGGGGGGGGGGTAGGATCTGTTTCCCCCTTTTCTCCCCCTCTGCTCGTCGCTGGAAAATTAAACCGGATCCAAAGAGTTTTTTCCCCTCCAAAATGTGCACTGGAGACGCACACAGGCAGCGCCTTAACCCTTTAGTCTCCCACAGTGGGAGCTACATCGGCTATGGGCGGCTCGGCTCCCTGGAGAAAAATGGGACAGGACGGGCTTGATGAGCAGTGGTTCGGGATCCACTGCTTTGGTGGGCAGAGGGTATTTTTACAGATTCCCCTCAAACCCATTTGCACTGGCAGGACCCAATATTCACCCTGCCAAGCCAGGAAGCTGCCCGGCTCCGGGCTTCGTGGGGTCAATTTTGCTGGTGAGACCCAGGGGCGAGCAGCTCCCCACTCTGTTTGGGGAAGATTTTGTTTTTTTCTTCGTGATTATTTGAAATTCAGCCAATTAGCAGCACCCCACTCCGCCAGCGCCATCCTTCACCTCTGAAAGTGGTGGGTGGCTGCTCTCCCCGGCAAATCCCCCACTGGAAAGCAGCAGCACAACCCTCCAAAGAATCAATCTGAAATGTTGCACAATTTGCAAGAAACCCAACTGGAGCCATTTGGCTCAGCAAGCAGCTCCTGTCCAGAGACTTTGGAGCAAGTTTCCGTGTGCTTTCAAGGTCCCCACAAACAGCCGAAAAGACCTAATCCTAAAGAAAATGTGAGCTATTTCCTTTGGGGACAATTTGCGGGCGGCCAGGGGAGAGGCAGGGTACCTGCGAGTCCCTTTGCGCCGTCTCACCCCAGGGAAGGGAAACGTTTGGAGCTGATTGCTGCCAAACTTGTCCCGGAGCAGGGAAATCCTTTTTTTTAAAAAAAAACAAAAACAAATTTTTTCTCCGCAAAAGCTCTTTGTCTCCAGCTCTAAGAAGATGCTAGTTCAGCTGCGAGGCACAAGTCAGCCAGGGGCGTCTCGCATGCGAAACAAAATCCCATGCTTCCCCCCCCCCCCAGCCAGGCTTTCATGGCCCCCAAAAACCCTTTCCCCACCTAATTACTCTGAGTAGCACCCACTGTCCTCCCCGGAGTAGCACGCATGGGACACCCCCCTCCTCCCTCCACCAAATCCAGCGTTTTAGATCCAGCTCTTGATTTTGGAAAAAATAAACAAAATAAAACCCCTCGGGAGCAGGTCGGTGGTTTGTTTTACTCGGTTGTATTTGCGAAGGAGGCGAGCGTTTCAAAAGCAGTTTGCAAAGAAACCTCTGTGCGCGGCGGCACGGGGCAGAGCAGCGGCCGAGGGGCACCCGCGAGGGCTGCGGAGGGAAGCAGGGGGACAAAAATCACACTGGCCACCGCCTTCCCGCCAGTGGCATTCCCGCGGGCCTTTCTCCGAGCTGGGCAGAAGGAGGGAAATCAGCTTCGGAGAGGCCGAGAGAGGGGAGCCGGCCCCGTAACAACGTTCCTTCTGAGATAGCGCGGGGGGAGGGAAAAAAAAAAAAAAAAAAAAGCTTTCTTGGTGAGCTTCCAGAAAAAGAGAGAAAAATGGGAGTTTTTTTTTTTTCTCTCCTCTTTCCACGTATCCGCGGCTGCCTGTAACGCAGAGCAGCTCCCTCGCCCTCCGCATTGGGGGAAAGCGATTACAGATCAGGCTTTTATGGAAGTTCAACTGCAAACGTCCCCCCCCCGGCCAACACAAACAGCGAATCCGTCTCTATGGCTCCATGTCGAGCGGAGCTGCTGCCAAGTCAGAGAAGAGAGGGAAGGCAGAAACCCCCCTCAAACCCTAAGTAGCAAAAAGAAGAGGGGAGAGAGGGAGGAAGAGACGCCGCTCCCAGCCCGGCCTCTTCGTGCTCTCAGCTTGTTTTTCTGTTTTTCTCTTTTTTTTGGTTTTGTTTTAAATAGAAATATATAATTAAATTTACAAATGCTATTTACAGGTTTAATTACAAAAAAAATAAACGAGAGAGAGACACCCCTTAGACGTTAATGAATCTTAAAAAAAAAAAAAAAATCGACCCCCCAAAAAGAAAGCCCCAAGGTCGCTGGGACGGCCCCGCGAGCACCACGTCCGGGCGGCTCACACCGTTGTCTCGCCCTGCTTGCTGTTGGTGAGCCGCGTGTAGAACTTCCTCCACGAGTGCAGCGTTTTGCCCGACCATATCCAGAACCCTGACGTGATGCCCACGATGAGAGTCATGAGATACTTGATCATGTAGACAGTGAAGTCCGGGGTCATACGCGGCGTGAACTGCAGTGGGCAGGGGATGGCCAGGCTCTTGCAGTTCTGGCTGATCCAGCTGCGCTCCCAGTGCTCGCGGAAAGCCTGCTCGTAGAAGTAGCAGGCGATGACAATGGTGGCAGGGACGGTGTAGAGGACACTGAAGACGCCGATGCGCACCATGAGGCGCTCCAGCTTCTCTGTCTTGGTGCCACCGTGCTTCATGATGGTGCGGATGCGGAAGAGGGACACGAAGCCAGCTAGCAGGAAGGAGGTGCCGATGAAGAGGTAGACAAAGAGTGGGGCCAGCACAAAGCCCCGCAGCGGGTCGATGTTGTTAAGGCCCACAAAGCAGACACCGCTTAGCAGGTCCCCATCGATCTGCCCCATGGCCAGGATGGTGATGGTTTTGACGGCTGGCACAGCCCAGGCGGCCAGGTGGAAGTACTGCGAGTTGGCCTCGATGGCCTCGTGACCCCACTTCATGCCAGCAGCCAGGAACCAGGTGAGGGAGAGGATGACCCACCAGATGGAGCTGGCCATGCTGAAGAAGTAGAGCATCATGAAGAGGATGGTGCAGCCCTCCTTCTTGGTGCCCTGCACCACCGTGCGGTACCCATCCTCCTGGAAGCGCTCGTTACAGACCACCCTCTCCTCTAGCACAAAGCCAGCAATGTAGGCCACTGACACCATGGTGTAGCACCCAGAGAGGAAGATGATGGGCCGCTCGGGGTAGCGGAAGCGCTGCATGTCCACCAGGTAGGTGGTGACAGTGAAGAAGGTGGAGGCACAACACAGCACGGACCAGATGAGGATCCAGATGCGGGCGAAACGGATCTCATCCTCGTTGAAGAACATGTGGCCGTCAGGACGGGTGGGCTCGCAGGGTGCTGCACAGTCCTTCTCGCCTAGGAACTTGTAGTTGAGGTAGCTGGGCACCTTGAGTGCCCGCGGGCAGTGGAAGGGGTGGTCCAGGGTGGCGTAACGGGGAGCGCCTGGGGTGCCCTGGCCGGCCAGCGGTGTGGCGCTGGTGAGCAGTGCCGGTGAGCCACCATCCTCAGAGTGGTTCTGCCCCACGCAGATCTGCTCAGCACCGTGCCGGGGGAAGTTCTCGCAGCGAAGCCGCTCAGGCCACTGGAAGCCAAATTTGTTCATGAGGGCCTCACAGCCCTGGCGGGCCCGCTCACAGATGGAGCGGCATGGTGGGATGGCCTGCTCCAGCACTGTGCACACCGGCGCGTACATGGAACAGAGGAAGAACTTGAGCTCCAGCGAGCACTGCACCTTGACCAGTGGGTAGAACTGGTGCACTTCCAGCCCTGCGTCCTCCTGATTGGTGTGGCCCAGTAGGTTGGGCATGATAGTCTGGTTGTAGGCGATGTCGGTGCAGAGTGGGATGGAGATGGGCTGGCAGAAGCCGTGGTCCGGGATGGAGATGCCCTTCTCGCCATGCAGCTGGCCCTGGCTCAGCCCTAGCACGCTGAGTCCCAGCAGCAGCCAGGCCAGCCGGTGCAGGATGCCGGAGGGGCGCATGGTGCCCGGCTCCCAGTGCCCCGACCTACCGTGTCTGCCTCCCGGTGCCTGGATCTAGAGTGCTTGGTACCAGCTGGATGGCTCCCAGTGCCTGGATTAGCGTGCCCAGTACCCAGCTGGATGGCTCCCAGTGTCCAGCTCTAGCATGCTCTGTACCCAGCGTCCAGCTGGACGGCTCCCCGTGCCGGGATCTAGCGTGCCCAGTACCCGGGGCTGGCCTGGACGGCTGCCGGTGCTGCAATCTTCTGCGCCCACCGCCCGGCTGTGCAGCTCCTGGTGCCTGGATCAAGCACACCCGCTGCCCAGGTCCTCTCTGGACGGCTCCCACTGCCCGGATCTGGCGCTCCCAGTGCTCCGTCGCGCTGCTCCCGGTGCCTGGCTGTGGCGCGCCCCGTGCCCGGTGGCACCCGCGCGGTGCCCGGTTGCAGGGTGCCCGGCGTGGGCTGGGGGGCCGGAGCCCGGCGGCGCCGGGGGGCCGGCAGCGGAGCGGAGAGGAGCGACCGCGCCGGACGCTCCCGCCGCCTTTGTGCGGGGCAGCGCCGGGGCCCCGCCGGGCGGAGCGGCGCGGAGCGGGGCGGCCCCCTCCCCCGCCCCCGCCCCCGCCCGCCCGGCCCGGCCCGGCCCGGCCCGGCCCGGCCGCGCCGCCCTCGCCCGCGCGCCGCCAATCAGATTCAAACGGCCGCGCCGCGCCGCCCCCGCCCCCGCCCCCGGCGCCGCGGGTTCGAGCCCCCCCGCCGCCCCTCCCCGCTGCACCGGGCGGCCGAGAGACTCCCCCCACCCCCCACCCCGGGACACGGGGCCGGCAGTGACCGGGGCTGGGGGCAGCCGGGCCGCTGCGGCCTCCCCGGCCGGGGGGGGTGTATGGGTACTCCTCGCCCTCTGCCATCCCACGTCCGCCTCCACAAACTTTTCCTTGCTGGGCAAAGTGCCCCCGGGAGCAGCCTGTGCCGTGGGGCAGCCCTCGCTATGGAGCAGCTTGTGCCGTGGGGCAGCGCTCGCTATGGGGCAGCCCTCGCTATGGGGCAGCTTGTGCCGTGGGGCAGCGCTCGCTATGGGGCAGCCTGTGCCGTGGGGCAGCCCTCGCTATGGGCAGCCTGTGCCATGGGGCAGCCTGTGTCGTGGGGCAGCCCTCGCTATGGGGCAGCTTGTGCCGTGGGGCAGCCTGTGCTGTGGGGCAGCCCTCGCTATGGGGCAGCCCGTGTTGTGGGGCAGCCTGTGTCGTGGGGCAGCCCTTGCTATGGGGCAGCCTGTGCCGTGGGGCAGCCCCGCACTGGCCCCACAGCTCCTCTCCCCACACCCGTCCCTCACCCCAGGCTGAGACCCACATCTGCTCCCCACAACGTGCTGCTTGGGTCCTTCCTGCCCTTTGGCAACGGCAGAAGGGGGGGTCCTCGCTGTCCCTGGGTCCCAGCCTGGCTCAAGGTGCCCCAAGGCAGAATTTGTCCCCCTGGCCCTCTCCCACTCAAGCAGGACCACGGTGCCCGCAGGGCCTCGCTGCCTCATCCTGCCTCTATGCTGAGCGCAGAAGCGTGTGGCACCGGCCTTGGTCCTCAAATACGTGGTGCAGGTGAGCGTTGCGCCTCCGCAGAGCTTCGTGCATCCAGGGCCGGGCGCTCGGCGCTGTACGTCTGGCCCTGGCTGCGGCCTGGCGGCGCTGGAGCCGGCAGCGGGGACACAGCGGCCGGCCGAGGGCCACCCTGGCCCTCCAGCTCGGCCCCACGGCCACCTTGGGGCCTGCTGGGTTCCAGCGGCCCCCCCCCCCCGTCGCGGTGGGCTGGGGGGAGGCCAGGGGTCCCATCCTCATGCCACTCGCCACCTCCTTTTTCTCAAGAGGGGCTTTTTTTTCCCCTCCCTCTTTTTCTCTCTCCCTTCCTCCCTCCCTTTCTCTCTCTTTCCTGTAACTTAAGCTTTTGTTGTGAGTAAGAGAAACCCGGGCTGGCTTGAAAAGAGGGCCCCACTGCTTTTCAGAGCGTAATTGAAACCATTGCGCGGCTCCTGGCGGAGGGGGAAGGGCGGGGGGGGGCTCCAGAAATCAAAGCCGTGGGGGACGCAAGCCTCTGCCGAGCCCGCTTCGGCTGCCCGCCCGCCTCGGCCCCGCCAGCCCGCCGAGCCCGGGCCGGGCGCGCGGGCCGTCGCCGTGGCGTGGCGGCGGCGGTGGCGGCGGCGGGGGCCGGCGTCGCCCGCCCGCCTGCCCACCCGCCCGCAGCCCTCTTCGCTGGGGCGCAGAGGACGAGGCCGGCCGGGAGGGCTGCCCTGCGGGGATGGGGATGCCGCTGGGCCCTCACCCGGCACCGGTGCTGTCTGCCCCATGCCGCGTGCCGTGGGAGGCTGCCAGCCCTCTCCCACCCTGCCCCGGGCGTCCCTCTGGGGCCCAGTGCTCCGTTTTGGGGCCCGAAGGCCTCCGCAAGCCCGGCCAGCGCAGGGGAGCGGGGCCCACCGGGCCGTGCTCGGGGCCGGCGCTTGGCGGCCACCCAGGCGTTCCCCGTTTGGCGACCGGTGGAGGCTGTTCGCGAAGGGCCTGGCAGGGCCCAGGCTGCGTGGGCTGGAGCCCGGGCCAGATCCTGGCGAGCGCCTTCCTCCCGCCGGGGCCGGCTCCAGCCTCCCCGGGTGCTCCGGGAGGCCGGGCCCCGGCCGGCCCCCCTTGCCCCCCGCCTGGTTCACAGGGCCGGGGCGTGCCGGGGGCCGGCTCCTCTCCTCGGCCCCATGAGCGGCTCTGAGAAGGGGGTCTGGCTTGTGTTAAACCCCGGCGTAGCCCCGCACTGGTGACCTTCCTGGCAGCCCCAGCCGTGCTGGGGGGAAGGGCTGCCACCAGCTGGGGACCTAGGGACGGTGTCAGTGCAGCCACGTGGATTTTCACTTCCTAAATCCCCCCCTTTTGGCTGCTGCTGGCACACTGGGGCTTGGCTTTGGGGCATGCTGGGACCCTCTTGCCTCTGGGAATGAGGTCCCCATATGGGGCAGGGTGCAGATCACCCGGTGAGGTAATGCCGTTTCCAGGGGGCTGGGGCTGTCCCCGTGCTTCTCTTCCTCCTGGGCATTGGTGGCTCAGCACAGGGGGGTTCCCAGCACCTCTGGGCACTGGGGACACACGGGGATGTGGTGCTGAGCCCTCCTGGGGATGCTGAAACCCATCTAACCCAGACCCAACTTGCCAACCAGCCCCCAGGAAGGACCCTTCGGAGCGCCTGGGTGGGAGGGCAGAGGGCACCTCCAAACAGCCCCCAGAGGCAGCCAGCTGGGTCCTGCCCACTCACGGGCTTCCCCTCGCTGGGACCCGCCGGGCAGCCAGAAAATCCCTTCATTCTCCTTCGTCCACCAGGCCAGGCTCCCAGCCGGGTCCCCAGGGGCTGCTGGGGGTGCAAGAGGGTCCTGTCCCCCCTAGAAAGCTCCCCTGCTGGGGCTCTGGGGTTGGGGACAGGCCTGAGCAGATGGAACCAGTGAGGGGACCCTGGGAGGAACAGGGACCCCCATCCTGGCACCAGTCCCATTGGCCTGAGGGGAGGGGATGGGGTGGGCGCTGCCGGGGGACAGACTGGGTGTTACTGAGAACAGCAGAGCAAACCCAGACCCCCTCAGGGCTCCTACCCTCAGCCCGCCGGGAGCTGCTTGGGGTGGGGGAGGACCCAGGAGTCCTCCCAGCCCCCAAATCCTGCCTGGCCGAGAGGGTCTCTGATCCCCCCAGTTCTGTTCAGACTCATCCCAGTGCAGCACTGGAAGATGCTGGTGGGCACCCAGGCACTCTGGGGTGCCCACAGCCCAGTGAGGGGCAGAAATAGCAGCTCTGGCCCCACTCCAAGCCTCTCACCAGGACACAAGGAGGCCTGCGCCCACCTGTGGGTGATGCTGGGGCTGGGAGCAGTGGGAGGGTCCTGCCACCCAGCCGTGCCCGGGACTGGCACCGGCCCCATGAGCTGCCCCATGCTGCCGGCCACGCAGGACGGGTCTTCGAGGAAGGATCCCCCAAGCCCCTGCCCTTGTCTTTGTTTCACACTTAAGAGCCTCTAATTAAAGCCAGCCACAAAAGCCCTGGCTTGCTGCACGCTCAAGGTGCCAGCAGAGGATGGGGGTCCATCACCATGGGAACCAGTGGGGACGTGGAGCCCCCAGCACAGGCGCTTGGGAGCTGAGCCCATACCCCCATGCGTGAGTGGGCACACGCACACGCATGCACAGCACCTGGGATGAGGGGGGAATGTGCAAGCAGGATGGGGTCAGTGGGTGCTGGAGGGGAAGGAGCATTGGAGAGTGCTCGTGTGAAATGTCTGCTGGCATAAGTGTGCATGTGTGCATGTGTGTGTGTGTGCACCAGGGCTGTGTGTGCTCTTGTGTGGGGGCACACATTTGCATATGTATACATGGATGTGTGTGGACACGTGGTTGTGCAGGCATGTACATCGTAAGTGTGTGGGTGCATGTTTGTGTGCACGCTCTGTATGCACGCATGCGCCTGTGTCTGTGCATGCATGTGTGTATGCATGCCTATATCTGCGTATGTGTGCACACCTCTGTGTGTGTGTTTGTGTGTGTGTGTGTGTGTGTGTCTACAGGTGTGTGCACACACACCTGTGTGCAGCTGTGTTACTTCACATCTCTGCCTGGCGCCTGCAAACCCTGCAGGGAAGAACCGTCTCCTGTGGGGTAGGAAGGTCACCTACTAGTGCCTGCTGTCCTCTGAGGCCTGGTCTGCACTGGTCTGTACTGGTCTATACTGGTGCAATGGGTCCCTGGAGTGGGGGAGCTCTGTGAGCAGTACTGGCCGGGTGGGCGGCAGGGTGAGCCATGGGGTGAGCTATGGGGTGCAGTGCAGGGTGAGCTGTGGGGTGCGTTATGAGGTGAGCCATGGGGGAGCTGTGGGGTGCACTATAGGGTGAGCCTTGGGCTGAGACAGGGGGTGCACTGCAGGGTGAGCCATGGGGTGAGCCATGGGGCAAGCCACGAGGTGCAATGCTGGGGGAGCCGTGCACTTTACCGTGGGCTTTGCCATGCAGTGTGCCATGGGGCAGGAGGGTGCCCTTAAGGGTGCTGAGGGAGGACCCCTTCTGCTGCCCACAGGGCCGGGGCAGCAGACCCTGACCCTGCAGCCCGGCCATGCTGGGCGGCTGCACTGGGGGCACCAGGTGCCATGCGGCCACTGAGCCAGGCGTGCTGCCCGCCCCGGCATTGGCAGCGTCCCCAGCATGGGACCGTGGGGCCGACGGGTGACCCCGAGAGCACCTGGCTGGAGTGGGGAGGATGCGGCTTGCCTGGACACCGGTGCCGTGGGGGGACCGGGACACCCCCGGGGGTGGTGGTACCCCTGGGTGCACCGGCCGGGGGAGCCACAGCCCCGCCGTGCCCCAGGTGCAGCGGCAGTGGGGACAGGGCCCAGTGGGGCTCCTAAATGTGCTCCTGGTGCCACTGCGGGGAAAAAACCCACCCAGAGCCTCGGGCTGAGCTGCCACCAGGACGCTTGGGCCCAAGGGGACGAAAGTGCCCCTGGCCTGTCTTCCCTCGGGCACCTGGCCGGGACTTGGCGGCTGGGCCGGGCTGGCCTGTGCCGGGGCCGGAGCCGCATGCGGGTTGGGGGGGAAGCTGGCTTAAGCACACCTTGACCTTGCTGGCAGGGGAGGGATCCCTTGAGCTTGTCGGACACATCTCCTGCCAGCGGCTGGTATTGAAAGTGCAGCGCACTCGTGCGCGGCGCAGCCGGCTTGAAAAGGCAGCTTAGGCATCTCCCGCTGCGCCAGATGGATTAGGGGCCGCGGGGAGGGCCGGGGGACAGCCGGAGGCATGGCGGCTGCCGTGGGCCGGGCCAGGCTCCGCCGCGCTGGGTGCCCACGCCCGCCCAGGGCACGGCGGCCCACAAAAGGGGGGCAGCCCTGGCGGGGGGAACACCGGGGGCGCCCCAAAACAGTGTCCTGGTGCCTCGGAAGGAATGAGGTGCCGTGGCAGCTCACGGGGGGCTGGGGAAGCGCGGGGCACCCATGGTGCCCCCCCTTCCCGTGACATTCGCCGCCCGGGCCCGCAGCTGTCGCTGGCAGAAGGCCATGGTATTTTTAGAGCTGTCCGGGACCGTCAGGGTGAGCGGAGATAATTTTTGCCCGTGAAAGCGGACAGGTCGAGGTGTGGGCTTGGCAGGAGCCTTCGAACGCCTGGCGACCCCCCAGGAAGTTTCCTCTTTCTTTAGTTATGGAGTGATTGGGAGTCGGAAACATCTCGCCTGTGCCCGAGGAGGGAAGTCCCTGGCGCTCGGCAGGGGACTGGGCTAGCCCGGGCCCCATGGGGTGCCCGCCGGGGCCCGCGGCGGGGGCCTGGGCCACATGCTGCATCAGGGCTGGGCCTGTGCGGTCCTGAGGCAGCCGAGCGATGCCTGGTGGCTAGAGCCAGGGTGGCCTGGACTGCTGGGTCCCTTGGCAGAGGCAGGGTGGGTCCACGAGCCGGGGACCACCTGGGGTGGGGGTGCCCCACTGCACAGGCGGCAGGGAGGGAACGGGGTGCCCTGATGGCTGTGGCCGTCCCTGCCCATCCCAGGAACAGCTGTGCCCGCGGCGGAGGCCGGAGGGACCCTGCCAGCACCGGGCATGTGACAGGAGATGACAGAGCTGGTGGCTATTTATACCGGTTCCTGGTCAGGGGCTGGGTGCAGGGACACGGGGGCTGTGTGCTACATGACTCCGGTGGTGGGGCTGCTCGCTGGGTACCCAGGGTGCTGTGGGCTGTAAAGCTCTTCCCTGGGAGCACTGGGACACAGCTGGGGGCAAATAACCCCAGGGGCTTGCAGCTCCCATGCCATAGGCAAACGGTGGCCCTCAGGGTCCCCCGGGTGCCTGCCTGCCCCCTGCCACGCCAGCACAGTTCAAGACCCCCGGCAGGCAGGGAGGCCACATCAGGACTATGAGGACAATTCCTGTCCCTGCAGCCACCTATGCCCACCTCAACTGCCCCCAGACCACCAGGTGGAAGGGGACAGTCCTAGCGGGGACCCCCATGTGCCCAATGGGGGCACAGAACTGTGCCCAACAGGGACACCGAGCTGTGCCCAACGCAGGCACTGAGGGCATCCCTGTGCCTGACCGGCACAGAGCTGTGCCCAGTGGGGCCACCGAGCCGTCCCTGTGCCTGATGGGGGCATAGAGCTGTCCCCATGCCCAGCCCATCCAGACTGGGGAGCCTTGGTGGGGCAGAGCGGAGCAGGCTCAGGCCCTGGCCAGCACAAGCCCCCAGTGGGCACAGGCCCTCAGGGGGCACAGACCCACGGCGCAGGGGGAAGCCGAGGGGAGGCTAGTGCTTCCCAACCAGTCAGACCCAGTAAAGCTGCTTTACATGAGAAGAGGGGCCCAGGGTGGCTGCAGTGCCACGGGCCTCCGCCTCCCAGCCCCTTGCACCTGACTCTGCTGGCCCTGCAGAAAGGGGCCTCCCTTACTCTCAGCAATTCTCAGCACCCTCCCAACTGGGAGGGGTCCCAACTGGGGCACCGGGGCCCTTCCCACTGTGCTGCATGGCCCCTGTGCGCAGCACGCATCTCCAGTGTGTGGCCCCATTGCAGCTCTGGTGCATAGGCCCAATGGCGGAGGGAGGTGGGAGCCCACCTATGGGCACCCACCCACAGCTGGGCACCCATGTACATACACGCAGCTGGGAACTCACATGCATGCATGTGTACACACACACACACACACACACACTAGTGTGTGTCCTTCACACATATGTGAACATATATGTGCTACAAATGCACACATATGTATGCATGCTTATAGGTATTATAAGCATGCACACTCACACCTGTTGGTGCATGCTGCACATGTACGCACACGTGCACCCAGGCTGTGTGCCACACCTGCACACGTTGACACAAATACACACACCTGCGCTCCACATGTGCACACAGATACGTCTTGGGAGGGTGTGTTGCACACACACAGAGCACAGCTGTGCATGCGCATGCACTTTGTGCATGTGTACACACAAACACTCCTGCGGTGTGTTTCACATGTGCACACACCCAGGTGCGCGTGCAGGGGGCGGGTGACAGAAAGAGGGTCCATGGCACAGATGCTGTCTCTGCTGGCCATGGCTTGTGGTCAGGGGTGCTGCATGGCACAGGGACCCTGGCACAGGAGCACCCATTGCCCTCCAGCACCCTGGGCAGAGCAAGCCTGAGACCTCCTCAGGTGAGCGAGGAGACGCATGGGGGAAATTGAGGCACTGGGGACAGTGCGACATTCCCAGAGCACCCTGACACCACCATGCAGCGAGGTGGCTCCCTGCACTAAGGGGACAGCACTCATGGGGTGGGGACAGACCAAGCACCCAGCGTTGATGCCCCAAAGCAGTCCCTGCTCCAGCTCCTGGTTTGCCTGCTGGGCTCTGCTCACCCCTTTAGCACTCAGGGAAACTGAGGCACGGGGGGAGGACAGGCTCAGGGTGAAAGGGTGCTGCCTCCAGCCCCACCAACCCATGGTTTAGGGGAACAAGCTGGTGCTTCGGACATGCAGCCCCCAGGAGGGAGCCACCCCCTGTCCCCAGCTCAGCACCCCGAGGTGCCAGATCCCCCCCCACCCCAAGGTCCTGGCAGGGCTGGGTTCCCTATACACATTAATAAGAAGAAGCAAAGGCTTTGTGAATCCAGCAGGATGGGGTTCACTGAGAAGGGAGGGTAAGCTGCATGGATGCCTGGGCCCTCCCGTGGGACTTGCCACCCCAACAAGGTCACTCCCTTCTCCTTGCCCAATTGGGTTCAGTGCCACCAGCACTGGGATGCCGGGTGCCAGCTGCTCTCCTGCTGTGGGCACCATCGCTCCCTGCCCCGGGACTCATCCCACCCAGCTTGAAATGGCTCCAGATTGGGTTGGGAAATGGCATCTTGCTGTGGGCCTAATGACTAGCTTAGTCATCCCAATGCTGAGCCACCCGCATGGTGACCCCTGAGCCCTCACTGGAGCCTGTCCGCCTGCCCTTTGGTCAGCCATGGCCAGCTCAGGGAGCTCCGTGTGCCCCCTGCGAGCTGCAGCCATCCCCCTGCCACGTGTCCTGGATGCCGACACTGGGAGGGGGCAGGAAAACAGGGCTTGCATGCAGCCGGCAAGCCCAGGATCTGGCAGCAATGCCTGCTGTGGGAGGAGAGCCCAGATAACGGGACTCCGGGAGCTGAGTCTTTACTGTGGAGGTACCTGGCTCCTGCCCCCTCTTCGAACGCTGTCTGCTGCTGACTGACTGCCAGCCCCAGGGCTCTGGGCTCCTCTGACGCCCCAGCCCCAGCCCTGCCCTCCCCCCAGTGCAGCCCCCCACGCTGCACATGCTGAGCCCTGAATTGTGGGTGCCCTGGCACCCGGGGCCTGGCACAACCCCAAGAGCAGGGTGCTGTTTTGCCTGGTCCCATCTGTGCCAGGCCCAAGCACCAGGAGCAAGGTGGGGGTCCCAGCATGTGGGTGGGGGGTCCCACTGCCTGCTGTCAGCCCTGGGTGGAGCAGGAGCTCCCCCTCGTGGGCACAGCCCCGGCACTGGGACCAGGGCCCCTGGGTGCCCACCTAGGACCCACGAGTGGGCTGGCTGCAGGACATGGGTGTCCTTTCGACTGAGCCACCCAAGAGACTGACTGCTCCATCCTGCAAGGCAGGTGCGAGATGGGGGTGGCCATGCCCAGTGTCCTGGGGAGGAACCCCTGCCCTGGCCGGTGTGGTGTGCAAACACCCTGCCCTCATGATCCCGTCTGGGTGCTTCAGGATGGCAGGGGGGACAGACCCCTCTGAAAACGCTGATGTGACTCGAGGAAGCAAAAAGGCTGGAGCTGGGAGCCCTTTCCCCAGGGCAGGGCTGGTGGCGAGAGGAGCTGTGCTCCAGCACTTCCATGGACACAGGCTCCTTGGCCCCAGGACTTGCTGCTGAGCACCATCCTGCTCCTCGGGGCCCCAGTGTGGTCGCTGCAGGGAACAGGGACACCGCAGCCCGAGTTCTGCCCCTCCTGTGATCCTGCTCCCCTCCGTGCCTTGGTTTCTCCATCCTGCCCCAGGCTAAGCAACGGGGACGTCAGCAGAGAGAGAAGCAGAGCAGAACAGGGCCTGCCGGCTCTGCACCAGCAGCTGCCCCTTGCCCAAGCCACGGCTGTGCAGCCCCACCAGGCTCGCGGCAGCACGAACGCTGCTGCCGGACTCTCCTCTGCCGTCTTTCGGGGCTGCTGTTCTGCTCATGCTCTCAGCTCCCCCTTGCTATCACCACAGCCTCTCTGAGACTTTCCCTCCCCTCACAGTGGTATAAACTCAGGTGCACAGAGGGCACATCTGCACAGAGGCTGTTTCTGTTCATCTGGGAGTGTTGCTGGCACAGGGCACAACTCCTCACCCAGAGGGAGATGGAGAGAGCGAGCTGCCTTGAGGCTCCTCTCCAAAAAGCCTTGCCTACGGGATGGCAAGAAACACTTTTGTGGCACCATCTGTTCACACACATCCCCCGCCATGGGCTGCTGCTGTGGCAGGAACAGGGAGCGGCGAACCGCTGCGGGAAGGGATTAGCAAGGGGCCCTGGCTCTGCCCTGACATAGGTCTGCTGATCTGGGATGAGCTGCGTAGGCCCCGGGGTTGAGGTGTTTAGAGGGGCTGAAGAAAAGCACAGAAAGGCCACAGCTTTAGCACGGCAAATTCAATTCAAATTCCAGCTCTGGGAGACAGGGGGAGAGCCAGGATTAGGGGAAACTCTTGGAGGAGTGTCTCTGTAGGGCTGCTGAAGGGAGGCAGCGATGAGAATAGCAACCTTCCTAACAAGCATTACCTTTACTGTCAGAGGCAGGAGATATTTGATGGAGCTCCAGGAAGGAGTGCTGGCAGCACAGTCTCGACTGGCACACTGCAGCAATAGATCAAGTCAGGTCTGTTAAAAGCATACTGCATAGGATAAAGCACTTCGGACCTGACCGCACAGGCACAACTTCAGCCTCCCCTGCATCCGACCGACAGCTGGCAGGTGAAGTCCTGCAGAAAGCCGCCCAGGGCTTGTCACGAGAGGCATTTGCATTGCAGACAGATAACGTGCAGCACACGGAGGCATGGTCTGGTCAACAGACTTCAGAAAGGTCTTTTTGCAAAGCACTGGAGCCCAAAGGCTTCCTGCAAACGCAGCCTGTTTCTGAACACCTCTCTGTCCACCCTTCCTCAACAAGGCGGCAGAGGGCAGCATGCAAGCAGGACCTGAGCCACAAGACTTCTGGCGAGAGAAGGAAACGGGGTGAATGGAGACAGATGGAATCCGATTTTCCTGCTGTCAGGGACTGCAGAGAGACAGCACCGCGCGGCGCCATGCTCAGAGACAGCTGAGGCAGTGAATGGAAAAGATGGGCCCAGCCCCTGCTCTCAAAGCCCTGTGGGCTGCCGTGAGACACAGGGGTGAGGAAAGGCCCCGGGGCCCAGCGGTGGGCCTGGGGCAGCAGCAGGGCCACGGCCACAGCCCGGCCCCGGGCGCCATTGCTCCCCTCAGGCCTGGGCCTCTATGCTAGCTGGGGCCGGCGACCTGTCCGCACCGCACCGGGGGTGCTGGGCAGCCCCGACGCCCCAGGCAGGGCTCCACGGGGAACCGGCTGCAGCAGCGCCCCCCAGCCGCCCCGCCCGGCCCCTCTCAGGGCCCTTCACACATGCGCGCCCCCGCCAGGCGGCAGCACCCACCGCCACCCCGGGGGCGGGGCGAGCCCGCTCTCCCATTGGTTCTTATTGATATCACTCAAGAATTTGGGGCAGCCCCATTGGTTCAAGTCGCGAGGGCTGGAAGGCTGAAGCAGGGTTCACGCCCTCCTGTTTCCCGGGCCGAGATCTGGATTCGCGCATGGGCAGAGCGGCGGCTCCGCGAGGGATGCGTCGAGCATGCGCAGTGCGCGCTCCGGCCCACGCCGGGGCGGGGGGAGCCGCTGTCGCCGCCGCCCTGCGGAGGGACCCGGGCATAACTCACGGCCCCGTTCCCCCGGAGCCGCCTGGCTGGGACCGCCCCGCGCGCTGCTGCTCCTTCCCCCAGCCCCTGGCAACGAGCTTCTTCCTGTCAGCCCGGCCCCCGTGCGCCGCGGAGGGGGGCCTTGCCCCAGCCGCCGCGGCCGCACCCCTCCGCTCCGCCCGCCCGTATTAGCCCGGCGGAGCCCCGCGGCGGCGGGGCACGGCACGTGACCGTGGCCCGCACGGTAGCAGCGCGCATGCGCGCGGCGGGGGCGGGGCGGGCGCGCTACCGCGGCGCTGAGGGGAGGCGGCCGTGAGTCGCGGAGCCGGGCCGGGCCGAGCCGAGCCGAGCGAGGCGGCGGCGGCGGCGGCGAAGGAGCAAAATGGCGGACAGGTTCTCCCGCTTCAACGAGGACAGGGACTTCCAGGTAACGCCCGGGCCGAGCGGCGGACGGCGGGGGCGCCCCACCCCACGCCTTCGGGCCGCAGTGGCCCCTCGGGCTGCGGCGGCCCCGCAGGCCGGGCCCGGGGCGGGCCGCGGCCGCCCCTCGCCAGGGCTTTGTGCGCGGCCGCGACGCTCCGCGGCGGCGGGTAACGACACAAAGGCGCGAGCGCGGCGGGGGTGCCGGGGCGCGGGCCGGGCCGGCGCTGCGGGCTGTCAAGGTGACCCGCGGGAAGGGCTGAGGAAGGGGCCGAGCCGCCAAGGGGCCCTGGGGGGGTTCCCCCCGCCGGCTGCTCCGGGCAGGGCGATAACGGCGGCGGAGGGGCTACGGGGGGCCGTGGCAGGCGCTCCCCCTCCCCCAGGCCCGGGGCGGCTCGCCCCGGTGAAGAGCACCCCCGCCCCAAAGCGGGGAGCAGTGCTTTTCCTGCATTTATTTTCACGGTGTGTTACGACGGAGGCGGAGAGGGAGCGGGGTCCCCGGTGGGATGCTGCTCGGGCTCCTGCCTCGCCGCTCTTCTCACCTGCTTTTGAACTGTTTCCTGCTTTCTCGCAGCGTGCTTTCCCCAAATAGAGCCGTAAATACCGTACGAAGAAATCTCTGCCGTTTCTCCAGCTGCCTTCAGCATGTGCTAACGTCCCTTATTCTTTGTGGAAAATGCGTTTTCCTTCTCATGGTTTTTTTTTTTTTGTAATAAAATATTAGTGTTTCTGCATCGTTAATGCCACTGTTGGTATTTTTAAGTGGATTTAAATAAACAACTGTAAAATTAACGTTGACTAATTAAGCTCAAACAATGACATTTTGTTTTCTGACTTGAGCCTGAGAGAGTCCTGAGGTTACAAAAGGGAAAACAAAGGGAGTGAGAATAAATGCAACTAGAGAACAGCTATTGATTATCTCTTATGTGGTCATTCTTATTTCAAGACTCCAAAGTCACAGTAGTGTTTTTCATGTAAACTTGCACCTTTCATCCAAGGAGCTGGGAGTGGTTTTTGTTTTTTTTTTCTTGTTTTTTATAATTACAGAGCTTGCATAATTCTACTTAGTGTAGCATTAAGATACCATCTTGAAACAGTCAGGACATCCAGTAGTAATTCTTTTGGATGCTTTAGTGGATGCGCATTTCATAAGTAGTGAGTATTAAACTATATTAGAAGCATATGGGCAAATATGTATCAACATGGTTAACTTCACCAATTACCTTATCTATGGATTGTAAGTATGGCTTCCTAATATTAAACACAGCGGATGGCTTGCATAGTTTATTTCATTAAATGAAGACATGCCTCATGGTTAATATTGAAATGGTCTGATCAGGCTTTGAAGTTCCTGTTTCAGGAAGCGGAGTGGGCCAAACTTCTGCAGTTTGAAAATACATTTCTACGAGTAGTTTGATTTTTGGAGGGGAGAGGATGGGAACATAGAACAGCTAGAGTATTTTAGGATATAGCCAAGAAATGGCTAGGCTCTATAATCATATATTCCACAACTTCTTCACATACGTGTTTTTCTTGTTATCCTTGATTTTTTTTTTTTCCTACATTTGCAGGGCAACCTGCTTTACAAAACACAATTGTAGTGGCAAAACCTGTTACTGTGTCATTGCGTTGATCTGGTCATGCAGAGAGAATGTGTAGTGAGGTCAGATAGCAAACAGGGCTCCATTACCTGATGCTGAAATCTTGAAAGCTGCTGAGCCTGCTCAGAAACAATAACCCAGTCACAACTCTGTTTTCCTCTCACCTTAAAAAAAGGCACTATTTTTAATTAGGACTATATCCATGCCAAATGTCAAGCATTCATTGTCAGGCCCTTTGGCTATCTTTAAAAAATTAAAAAAGGAGGGATTAATTTTATAATAGGGTAACTTCTCCATTCTTTCTTCACTCAAAATTTGCGAACAAGAAGACATTTTATTTTGTGTGTTAAAGCTCCCTTTAATGGAGAAGGGGAATCAGTCCTCTGGGAAGAAACTGAGTGCAGAACAATTCAGAGTCAGTTAAAGCTTGCGGAAGACTGAACATATAAAAATGATGGGCTATAAAAGCGCTGATCATGGGAGAAAGCGGGCCTAAGTGACTTGGCCAAGCTCACACTGAATTTGTGGGAGATCAGGCACCAGTACAATGATCCCTGATAGTTGTTCTAATAATTTTCTGGAAGTATGTTGGTGGAGGATGGCTTTTCTGATCTTATTGGTTTTCCTTCTAGTTATTCATCAAAACTATTTTCAAAGATTACTTTTGACTTTTTTCTCTGTGTCTAGACTGAGATCTTACTTGAGATAAAAGACTGGTGTGGAATAAAGGAAATAGTTTGCTATTTTGAGTGTTTATTTGCAGGTCCACTGTGAAAGTTATGCTGTGGCTAAGCGCAGGTAAAAATAAATATGCCTGTAGCACACTGTTTTTCATGGTCAGTATACAATACTAGTCTCAAAACTACAGCAAAATTAAAATTATTTCTCTGTTAGTGTAAAGTCATAAATTTGTATGTAGGCTTCATTTATAGGACTGTTTCTATCAGTGTTAAGAATGCTTTTTTCACACAACATATAGTAGTTGTAACTCTTGAGTTTCACCATATGAAATTTCTGTGATTTGATGGAGCATGACTATGAATTTGACCCTGTGTTATTGCTAGTCTGTTGAGACCTAAGTCGGCATGACAAAGAGGAGATCGTGCTCTACAATTATACGAGTTGAATAGGGATTGATGTAGCATGGCGGGGCGGGGGGGGGGGTTGACAACGTGGGGAAGACCATAGAGGAATCCCTTAGATTTAGTTTTCGGGTGATCTGCTTGTGATGGTTTTGAAGTGAAAGGATGCGTACAGTCCCGCGAGAGGGAGAGAAACAAAAGGTCAGTAGTGAAGTGCATGGGTCAGAGGAAGCTTTTAGCTGTTTAGAGGAAAGGCAAATGCCTTGGAATTAGTGAAGTGGCTAAAGGAAGAGAGTCACTGGAAGAGAAAAACTAGAGTTCTCTTTAAATGTTATCAGCCCTCTTTCTTGAAAGAAACTGGGAAGAATCTGGGTTTGAGGAGGATTAATTTGACAAGAGGGAGTACAAGCTGAGCGCTGATGTGGGCAAGAGGAAAGATGAGGTTAGCAGTGCAGAGTTGATGGAGGTGATATTCAGGTTTCTGGGCTTTGATATGCTCAACAGAAGTGGATTAAAGGTGAGAAAGCTGGAGATTGCTCTTCTCCCCTGTGTGCCTAACTAAAGGGAGCTAAATGACGTTGAGGGAAGAGAAAAATGGAAACATACAGCATTGGAGAGAAATCAGTTCAGGAAGGAAAGGGCCTAAGACAGGGAAGCAGAAGGTATTAATGGTCTAAAGTACATGTAAGAATGGTGGGGAGTAGGATTGTTGAATGGGGGAGTCAACTCAGAATTGATGAAATTAAGGGGAGTGGGGTATCTGAGTTACAGCAGCCAAAATGATGTGATAGGTAGAGAGAAGATGATGGAGAGAATGAAGATTCTGTAGAAAAGAGTAACTAGTATAAGGATGAGGAGGTCAGACATCCTTCAGAATAAAGACTGTGGTATGGAGGGGGAGGAGAAAGACTACGTATTATCTGAAAATATTTCTTACTCCTTTCCAGCAGGGTGAAAGGAACCTCAAAGGTAAGGACAGCATTAAAGTATAAACTCCCAAAGGAGCAAGAAATGTGGTCAGAGGTTATCACTACAATGTGATTAAGAGCTTTTTTTTTTCTTTTTCCTTTTTTTTTGATAGGATTGGCTTACAGAAAAGTCTTGCTTTTGCAGTGCTATGCAGCTTTAGAATCTCCTTTGCCTTTGTTACTTCCTACTCCCAAAGCTTAGAAAAACTCAAGGGAAAGCCCCTGTTTTTTGGCTATATTTTGCAGGTGCTGAGCTTTAGGGCAGCTCCAGTGAAATGCATTTAGGTTTGTTCTGTCTGATAAATGTTTGGTCTTTCTCTGACCAGGGCAGCACAGCAGTTTCTGTATGGGAAACTTTATGCAGTGAAATTAGTTGCTGACGAGAGGATCTTTCTTTCCGTTCTTTAGGCTCTGATATGGTAAGTTAAGGGTGCTGGATGGTTTACCCAGACAAATCCCCCAATTTTTCCTCTTTCCTTTACATGAAGAGTTATATTTGATTGGGTCATTGACAAGCTTAGTCCTTTGGTTAAAAGATCATGCAGCTGTTCTGCTGCAGGGACATCTGTCACTTGTCTGCCTCTACAGTCTCCTTGATTGATTGTCTTCTCCTCGACAGAGACAAATTTATGAACCGTTGTAACTTGAAAGAATTATGAACAATGCCTGTTGAAAATGCTAACGTAGTATTTTAAAAGTATTACTGAACACCATGTGAATGCGTGAGACTGCAATAAGTAGTCTGTTTTTTATGGTGTTATTTTGTGTAATTGCAGTACATTTATTTTTTCTTTTGATAAACTATGCTGAATCCAAAGGATGAATACTACGAATGTCTCTGGTTCACTGAAATCCAGTAGAGCTCTGAGTTATGCACAGATGTTGAGAAAATGTTACGTTTCTTTATCTTTCTCCTTTTCATTGTTGAAGCAGAAATATTACAAGCCATATGTGTACAATAATTTCCTCTTCCTACGTACATTGCACTTATTTGCATCATTAGCCAGACAGAATATAAACTGTTCTGTCTCTTGAATTTTTTTAGAGGAGTTTTTATAGTCTGTGTAATAGAATAACACTTTTGCTAAGCAGAAATGTCTTGTTTTCTAAGATTGTTTGAAATGTGGACAGTCTGGACCTCAGTTCTCATATTCTTGCTTATGCCAAGAAGATAGGCAATTTTTTCCCCAAATATAGTCTAAGAGCTAAACGAGCACATTACTGCTATAGGTTGGTCTTTGCTCTACTAGTCTTGCCGCTTTCAGCAAGTTCAGTCAAAGGTTGATGGCATGTGATTATTACTACTTTTTTTTTTTTTTTAATTGGCAGCATGTCAGGATTACAAGAAGCAGGGATAACTTTTGTTCCAAGCAGCTTATGAAGTCCAGCTTACTGGACATCTGGGCCGGCAGTGTGGAGTTTTAAATTCTGCCTTTTTAACGAGTCTGTGTTGTCAGTTGCTTGAACTTCTATTTATTTCTTAGGTGCTGGCTAAGGCAAGCATGTCTGATTTTTATATCCTTGAACAGGCCATGACTGCTCATGGTTTATGTGACAAAGTCAGTTGATAGTTTCTCTCAGTGCTTCAGGAAAACAAATGCAGTAATTTTATTTTGCCTACTTTCACTAATTGAGAGGAGAAAAACTTTATGTGGGGGAATGGGGGGGGGGGGGGGGGGGAACAATAGGATTGCAATCATTCCAAAATATGATGTCCTGAGCTTCTAACTGATAGAAGATCCCCGTGCATGAATTTGCCCTAGACAAATTCAGGGATATCACTGAGAGCAGTCAAAGAGACAGCCCTTCTCCACAGCCTGATTTCTTATTAAAGAATTAATATCAGAATTTTCTAAAATTTACTAGCATTGTGTGGAGATTTTCATTTGTCATTAGATTAGGATTAGATTTTTTTTGGCATGGCCACAACAAGAATGCTACTACTATTCTCCTTTACGAGACTTTCTGACCTCTCAACTGAGCAAAGCAGAACAACAGAACTGTGACTGATTTTTACCTACTTACATTAGCAAGGAGAAGAAAAGAAAATTAGGGAAAATGCATGAAAAGTAGATGAAGTAGTATTGGTTCAATTTTTAGAAGATCCCAGGAAAATTTGAAATTCAGTGTGAAGTTTAGGAACTTGTACTGTAAATTAATTTTACATAGACCTGCTTCTTTCCTCTATTATTTGTACCTTTCCCTGCTGTTTTTAATGTCACTTCTATTTTCTTCTCTTGTGCAGTGATGCTCCCCATTGCCATGTCTTACTAAATAGGAAAGGAAACACTTTTTCAATGCTGCAGACCCACAAAGCATGTGTAAACTATTTTGGTGGTTTCTAAGTCACGTCTTCCTTCAGCCCCCTCCAAAACAAAATGAAAAAAAACCTCCTCTAAGTAGCTCTCTTATCAGTCACTACACAGAGTTGTAGAGCTTTAGGAGTTCATCCAATTCAAAAGCATTTTTGGAGTTCTCAGCCAAGATTTCCTCAGTTGGTGTTCCCTTTTCTATGATATAGTTTTAAACCAGTAATAATTCTTGGTACTTTCCATCTTCGAACAGCTGTATAGGTAGCTAGTCCAGTTGAGATTTTAGCAGGTCACAATTTTAAAGCTAGAAGCTAATATTAGGATATCTTCTCTGAATACCTAGAAATCACATATGCTTCAGTTTCAGTCGTTTAACCCTGTTTTGAGTCCAGTAGTTAGTGCTTGACTACAATATCCTTTCTCTTGAGGACAGCAGGTGATGGTGAACTTAAATTTTCCTTTATAGGTCATTCTAGTAGTTTGTCCACTGAAAGGTATGCATTCCTTTATTTTTTTGTGTAGATTTTTCTATTTTCAGCTTTAGCATTGTTTCTTGTTATAGCCTTCTCTGCTAAGCTAAAGTGCCCGTTGAGGCCCTGGCTCTTCTTTATGTGAAGGCATGTATAACATTTATGCCTTACTCTTAGGTTCTTTTGAGAACTTTAACAGACTGATCTCTGAATTCTGTCTTTATAAGGCATTTTTCCAGCCCCTATGTGTTGGTATTGCTTTCTTAAAATTTTCCACACCTTCAAAATGTGACTATAAGACTTTTTTGGAGCTTCTAGAATTAGGTCCTATCTGTAGAATATACAGAGATAAACTTTATCTTTTTGCTACTTTATTCTTATTTGCTGTTCTTCTGTTTCACATCCTTGGGTCATGTTTTTAGCCTTTTTGCAACAGCATTGCATGGAGAGGTCTTAATGGACGTAAATTTCTCTTCAGTCCCTGCCTTCTCAGGTGCAGGCCTATTCTGTAGGTATGTTTGTGGAGGGCTCTGTTAAACATGCTTTGTTTTAGTAGGTTCAGGTCACTGTTATAGAGGACAGAATGCTCTGTACAAACACATTGTCCTCATTGTTACTTACTGCTCATCAGACTTTGTGATCTGCAAATCCAGTCATCAGTTATTCTGTTCCCCTCTGCCCGTCGATAAAAATGTTGAATGGTACTGAGCCGTGTGGAATTCCTGTTAAGTCCAGTTAATGTGCTCCTTAGTAAGGTTTCCTGTGATATTCTGGATTAAAAGCAATCCGTTATGGAGTCAAAAAACTGTATTTAAAAAAAACTCTGCTATGAATGCTTTTTCAAGGTGTTTACTTGTCAAAATTCTCTGCCTACTGTTGTTTTCCATGCATTGTCTGTTTCAAGAGAGATTTGGTAGCCAGGGAAATTGTGGTCTAAGAGAGCCCAGGGTATGTATAGTCCTTTCACCATGTAGTGCTGGGAAGTTGCAGTCCAGCTTCCTGAAGACTGATCCTTAGAAATTTTTGGTAGGGAAAAAACAGATTATATCATGGATATTACATGACTAGCACCCTACCCCATGAAGATACTTCCTTTTCTCTGCCTTAAAAGTCCATGTTAATCATGGGTACTGTAAGCTCCAGTTTCTTTTGCATCAAGATATGTTAAGTAATAGCTAAGAGAAAGTTGGATAGGTTAGACCAGTGCTGCTACCCTCCAGTGCAGTTGCTGGAAGAGCTGAAGAACTGAACAGCGTCCCTTATATACTGGAATAGATTTATAGCTGGCGTTGGTAACAGCAGAAAGAATCTGAAAGACATTACATTAATCTAGTTAGACGCCAAACTATGCAAAACATAGTGAGGCAAGGACCTGCCTCTGGCTTCCAGTTCTTTTGAACGAGCTGTTTATCTCTGAACTATAGAACATGTGTTTAGATGGGCAGTTCTAACTGGACATTTGTATGCCCGTTTTTCTGTTTTAAAGCTCTTGACCTATTAGAAGTTTCGAATGTCTTCTGGTGGGTGTTCTAGTGTTTTTGGATTTAACAGAATTCTGCCGTCAAAATTAATTTTTGTGGTAAACTAAAGGTGCCGTCAGCACCTCAATGTGCAATTACAAGGTACTTCTTTAAAAAGTTGCTAATTTAAATTCATTTCCAAATCTTCAGTGATTGCTTTTGTTGTATTGACTTCAGAGGATTTTCATTGTAAGTACTCTCAAAAATAATTATGATGTGTATATGTTTGCCTAAAATGAGATTTGCTGCAGCTTTCACAAGATGTTGACTGCAAATATTAAGCTATTTTTGAGGGCGTTAAGATGTACATTGTCAGCTCTTATGCACTTGCATTGCTTATTTACAGGAAAGGGACTGGGAAAGCAATTTATAATATGCTGAAGGCTATGAAAACACTAGCTATTTTTGAATACTTCTGTGCTGCTAGAAAAGGATAACTTAAATTTTGTGGGTCATTGCAGTCAATCAGGAGACAAAAGGAAAAGGAGATTAATGATTTTGTTCCGGGAAACATTAACAGAGTTTCCAGGTACCAGCAGAATCTCAAAGTTGCTTTTGTATTATTTTTCTGTAGTTTTTCAAAAACGATATGACTTCCAAGAAACCGTGTGTATCCAAGAAACCTTCCAGTGCAAGCAGGAGTGTTGATAGAATCATCTTCATGGATGCATATTGATCTTAAAAATGTATCTTGTTCTGGGTACATAATAAATATTCAAGTAACATATCTAAGCTACGTTTTTCTGGAATTGTTTTCAGTTTCTCTGGATGGATTTCTAAACATCAACACAGTTATTTACATCAGTTAGATTTTTGGAGATCTTCCATCTTACAGAATCATCAAGTCCTGCTCCACTTACGAGGGTGGCATAAATTATTGTCTGAGATATTTGTAGTTGGTGTACATATGGCAATATGGATCTTGCTGAGGAATTATAAAACCACTAAGAGTTGACTGTGTGTAATAAACAAATGATTAGTTACGGTGATCTTGATTTGTTTTCAGCACCTTCCGTCTCTTGTCTGTGCTGGCTGAAATTTACTGGGGAGGTTAGCATATGATATAGTTAATAGAGCCCCGCGAATAAGGAAAATGTAAGGTAGTACTAACAGGTCTTTCTCTCTGTAACTTTTTACCTTTTCATATTTGATCTTTGCTCAAGGTTGGTCAGTCTTTTCCTGTTGCCTCTCGGAGTGTAACTCTATAGCTGCTCTCAGTGGTATGTATCACCTTTATACAGTGTGAGGAGAGGTGGGTAAGATGAGCTCAGGCTTGTTCACAACTGACAGGTCTAATAAAAGCTGAGCAAGCTGAAAAGATTTTAAAAAAGAGAATTAGAAATAAAATGTAGCACAAAAATGAGATTAATGTTGATTGTGATTTACTGAATGTAATTCACAGTTAAGTCTTTGGATTAGGCAAGAATCTCTGGCATTTAGTTAAGTCCTTTCAAAGTGGGTTCTGTGTTTTTGGTGACACCATTGATGCTGGACTAGCAAAGTTCGTAAAAGGTATCCTAGATGTGGAGCGCTTGCAAGAGTTCTGGTAAGAACAGGCTAGCCATCTTTGGAAAGAGTCGATAGAAATTGAGTAGCCTTGTCTTTTTAAAGGTCTCTTAACTGTTCAAGCTCCTCCTTTAAAACAAGAAGTTTTTGTTTTTTTTAAATTGGAGAGCAGTGCAAAGAACTCTAATTTTTATCAAACACAGTCAACTGTAGCTATATCTGCACTAGAAAAATGGCCTTTTTTGTGGGTACTAATTGCTCTTTATAGCTATTCCTAGTGTCTCAGCTGCTATTTTACAACATAATGCCTTCAAAGTTTCCCAAAATGGGGAATGGGCTTGGTTAAGTGATTGTGAGTGACATTGCTGAGTAAAAAACCTGAATTTGGCACTTGGACTTTACGTTTTGGGAGTTTAAGGCTTTTTGTATCTGACTTCTGTTAGTTCTTGTGACTTAGATATTCTTTCATATTAATAATAATGCTCAAATAACAGAGCTCTCTTGAGCAGTACCTGAAGGGAGAGCAGAGAAAGGTGGTTCTGAAAGAGAGCTGTTGGTTTCACATCCTATTATACTACTTTTCTGTTGTTTCCTCGCTTCTCCAAATGAGAACTTTGTTTAAAGGTTTGGCATAGCTACTTAGACTATCACGCTTGCTCTTATTTGAAGTAATTTATGGATAACTTATGGCTGGTAGTTAAAGAAACCATTAACTCTCATCAGGAATGTGCGCTGTATGGAATACATTCTGTTAGCTGACATCTTAATATCCTCTACGTTTGGACTGATTACAAAATGCAGTCCAATAGCAAATATCCAAGGAAGTCTAATAGCCTTGAAGCAGTTGATGAAGTGACTCATCACTCTTTCCTTATTGTGCTGAGAAGGCTGCAGATGACTTAGAAAATCCAGTGCTCAGAAGTTGGGTCTGATTTTGGATATATACTGCAGGCAGTGGATGGGAAGGAGCAGAGCGTAATTTTCTTCTGCTTTGTAGTCGTGAAGATGCTTTTAGAAGGATTTTTCTTTCTGGTAGCGTCTGTGTGTCCTTACATGCTATATCTTTGCCCACTTTCATGAAAGGGTGCTTCACGTAGCTCATTTGTGCAGTGGTCCAGCTGTCTCAGAGGAGAGGATTTATTTTGTGATGTATGTAAGATCATTAGACTGACACAGATAAATGGGCTTAAATCAACAAATTCATTTCACGTGCGTTGACTTAACAGCCGTTTACTGGCAACCTTTTCCCTCAGTTATTTTGTTTGAATTATTTCTGAGAATGCAATGACTCTACTATGTTTAATCTTGGACAAAATGGCATTTGTTGAACCAAAGGGCTAAAGTACTTACGATCTAAATAAGGGAGCATGAAGGTCTAAAACCCTCCATGGAGACAGCTTTTGTTAAAGTTGATTTTCAAATGCCGGATTCATATCTCAGTAGTGAAGTGTATGAAGACTCCAAGACTTAAAGCTTGGCCAAGAGCTTCTTACAAAGATCAAACAATGGGAAAATGGAGAAGAGAGGAAAGGACATGTGACTGTGAGTAACCAAAATGTCTCCTGAGCCAAAGCATGGATGATAGTAACAAGAAAAATTCTAGGACACAAGCTTATTGGCTTCTAGAGATAAAATGCAACAAGAAAACTAAATGAGTGTGTGTGGTGGGTAAGCCTTTAGACATTAAAGGCTTATCCTTGCTTCTTGTCTAAGTAGTAAAATGTATTGAATTTCAATATGCTCATAGGTGAAGCACCTAGTGTTAGAACGTTTGCTGTAGCACAGTGTGATACAAACAGCAATAAATGATACTGAAGTGGAAGCTTCTCATCTTATTTACCTGCTATTTTAGGATGGAGTAGAGCGTTTATAAGACAGTAATAAAAGCAGTGTAACGCATCTTGTTTTACACAGCAAAAGTTAGGCAGTCTGATACAGGCAGTTTTAAAATGGAGGAGCAGAGGATGAGAGGGAGTAGGGTGCTTTATTCAGCACTGAAATCCTTCTGAACTGGAATAGGTGGGAACCTTGCCATTAGCTAACAGGGTCAGGATTTTTACCATATCTCTGGAGTAGCCACACAGAGAAAGGAAATATGGGACTAGATTTTGGTTGCTTTATGTTGAATATTACTGATACCTTTTATGCAGCTTTTATTTTATGGTATACATTTTGTAGTGAACGAATTGTTCTCTCCACTTAAAGGTTTCCTCTAAAGAGGGAAAAATCTCTCAAGTCTACAGAAGATACAGATCAAATTCGTATTAAAACATTGTCTGTGCTTAAGGTTCATGTTTGTCAGAAGTGCAGTTTATTCTTAACAGAGTCAGTGGTTAGGGTTTAATTAATTGTTAAAGTTAAATGTTAAAGGATTTTATGTCTCCTCCTGATTCATTGTCTTAAGAAGCATCAAAGCAGAAATATAAAATGTATCAATTTAATGTGCCAGGTTGAAGGATTGGAAAACAAGAAAAACAGATTGAATTCCCCCCAACTTGTTATTTAGCCAGCTCCAGGGCTGAGGAAGCCAGGGGACAAACTGTGCTGCCTCCTGTCCCACAAAATCCCAGCTCCAAAAGGCCTGTAATCTCCAAGATGGCAGACAACATTACTTTAACAAGCTATCGGTAATGGTCCTAGAAGCAAGAACCATTTTTTTTCCTTCCTCATAGACACCATTTAAAACGAACATGCTCATAAATTTGACCTTACTATGACAGTTACATTTTTTTTTTTTTGTGCCTTTTTTCAGGGTGGACTGCTTTATAGTTTAAGGACAAATTTTCCTTTATCGTTTAAGTGTTGATTTAAAAAAAAAAAAAGAATAGCCCCATGATGTGTATTGAGTTCAGTTCAGTTCAGACACTTGGTTATTCTGATGTCTTTAAATTGCCAAGCCTGTAACAGTCAACTTCCTAATATAGAAAACATTTGTCAGAATCCCATGAGGGCTTGTTATAGTGTGCTTGGTAGTTCAGGATGATTGTGGGCACCCTGCATCTTTTGAAAGCTGTGGTTTTAGTATTGCTGTTATTTGGGAGGGTGAAGCAACCCATCCCCAATCCCATTACCCGTAGCAAAAAACCCACAGTCAGAGTGCACGAAGTAGATAATAGTGGGATCGCTAAAACTTAGGGCACATATCTTTCTGTACTTTTTTTTTGGTGCATTTGACAATGTTGTGTTCAGTCTTTTGCGTAATGTCTGGGAGGAGTCGTTTTTAAGCACAGAAAAACTGAGTTGTAAAGCTTCAAATCAGCAAGGCATTCCTTCAAAATGGAATTGACCCTTGCCTTTGTAACAATTTTAAATGTCTTGGCAGGCAGAGCACAGAAGGAGATGGTGAGTAGGCAGAAATGTTTTGCCAGCTCCAGGTAATTTAGCTGGCGTATTCAGAGCTATCTGCAGGCAGCAAATCACGTTGTGAAATTGGAAAAAAAATGTATATACCTTTGTTTTTGCTGAGAGTTTCAAGTGTTTCAGGTATCTAAATGTTAGTGAGATGCTGCCACTATATGATGCTTGTGTATTTCATTTTTATATGTGAGACAGTATCTATACTACAAAGTTTTACTAGTGTGTTTTTGCTAGCCTTCAACAGGCAGCAGTGCCAATTCATTAACAGCCTGTGCACTCTTAACTGCTTTTGTTCTGTTGGGCAATACTTTTTGGGAGGCTGGGCCACATACTTCTTGCCATTGAGACAGGTTTTATGTTGTTTTCCCCTGCTGTGCAGCTGGGCTCACTAACTTCGGTACATGTACAATCTGTACATTCATGTTATGCCTGATGTCCCCCAGAATCACTGAGTTGGATAAGGAGCTCAGCTATTGCATGTGCATATAGTAAGTTTGTGTTCAGCTTGCTCCCTGAGGGCAGTCCAAAAAAATATTCAGATGGGAGTGGGTTCCTGCCACCAGAGTAAGTCCCGAATCTGCTTTTGAGGGGCCATGGGAAAAGACAGCTGCTGAAAACAGAGCCTGGATTAGGTGAATAATCCTTGCAGACTGCAAACGATGTATAGGCTGGCAGTTAGGGGCACGTGTATTAAAGCGCGTTCTCTTGATGACAGATCTTTTTGTCAAGATACTTTCTTGCACATTTGCATCGCTGGTTACTCCTTCCAGAGAGCTTTTGGAGCCTGGTGTCTGGCTTGTAAAATTCCAACAGGCAGTCCATTTCAATTATAACTTGCTCATTTTCACACTGGCTTTCGTTAAGATTCTTGCATAAGAAAAAAGTGGTGTTGGTAGAAAGGAGGAGAGTGACAACATGCTTCTCTTGGCAGTGGTGCTAGATGTTCTGCTGAGAGTAATTGCGAGGCTGTGATGCACTTGAAAATTGCCAGATGTTTGGTGCTCACTGCACAGCCAGAAGGCTTTTGGTGGCACTTCTGGGCTTGGGAAAGGAGCACCAAGTGACAGTTGAGGCCTTAAGACTCCTGTGGTTTCATAGTGCTGTGGCTCTCTGCAGTGCCCCAGGAGTGTAGGAATGATCACAGAAACAAACTCTGTTAACAGGTTTTGTGCTCACCTCAGCTGCAGGCGCCTCTCTAGTTTGCTTTTGGGTTTGCAGCTAGAAAGTAGCATTTTTCCGAGTGTGTTAGTGACGGTGGTTGTTAGTGATGCATCACGGACACACTGAATGGCCAAAAATGGTTCACCATGTCTGCAATTTCAGGAATTCTGGCCTTCCTGAGAAGCTGCAACAAAGGACGTTTTTTCCTGAAATAGTCCTTCACGCTGCTGATGTTTCAGCACCACAGTTATTCTTGAGGACACAGACTACCCCATTTGCTTTCCTAGCTTATGAGCCTTATATGCTTAATGTCTGGACAAAAGCAAGGAAAGATTGAATTTTGCCATAGTAGATGCTTGAGGAAATTTGCTTATATCTTAGTCCCAGCTCTGATTGCTGTCATTTGTGTGTATTACAGGGCTTGCATGTTGTGGGGGCATGATACTGTTGGTGGAATGGATAGTGGACAGGTTGTTCTCTTCAGAAGTTAGCAATTTAGAAGTGTGTGTGTTACTTAAGGGAGAACTAGAGAACTTTAATAGCAGTACATAACTTTTGTAACTTCACACATAAGCAGTACTTGGCTTGTAAGTATTTTTTTTATGTAGTGAGTAAGTATCTTATACTTGGTTTGCAAGACAAAGTATGTACTTATTTTTTATTAGAACATGGTGTTGGATGGTAATAAATTCTAAATATTTCTAAAATAAAGGACCATTTGATATGCAAAGCATGGTTATTTCTGGGTGAATTACAGTACACCGTAATAGCAATCCTACTTCATTTTCCAGTGGAATTTAGATTAACGTATAGCACATTATACACGGCCAGTCTCTAGGATCACAGAAGTTTTGTGAGGTTGCTGCTGGAGCGTAAGGAAACTAGGTGCCTGGCTTTATGGTTCTGCATAGTATTTTCTTTGCTGTGTGAGTATCTTCATACTTTAGTGTGCTTCCCTGTGCACCTCTCGGTCCTTCTGTCTTTCCTCAAATGTGTTCCTCTGTCCTGTTGGTTGTGCATCAGTGGGTCAGTTCCACTAACTGTTCACTGTGCAGCTGTATAAATTCAAGGAAAGGGGTGCTTCAGACCATGAACAAGTGTTGTAGGCACAAGGAAAAGTTTCTTTTGATACCATTATGGGTTTTTGTTGACATAAGGCATGTGAAATTATATGTATACCTCAAGCAATTTGGACTTCTGATGCAAGAAAAGCTCTACTTGTTTAAAAACAAAACTTTATAGTGGTGGAGGAGTTGGTTCCTTCTGATTTTTGCCCTGTGTGGTTTTGGCCAGTACTGGTGATTATTCAGTGTTTTCATAGACTTTCTAATAAAAGCATTGTCATCCTGAATGTTTGATGTTTTACTGACTTCCGCAGTTTCTGATGATCATTGAATTAACATAGTTAGGTTTCAAAATTATTGTTTTTTTGTTTTTCCATCCTATTTACTGAACTGAGTCTGTATTTAATTAGTTCACTTGTTTTGCTAGCTAAATATATACAAGCTAGCACATGTTTACAGTGCTTGAAAATGTTTTGTCTGCAATAGTGATAACAGTAGATATTAGAGATAATGGAGAGAGAACAATAATTTCCCTTCTTTTACAGGGAAATCACTTTGATCAGTATGAAGAAGGGCACTTGGAGATTGAGCAAGCATCTCTAGACAAGCCTATAGAATCGGTAAGATACATATTTATCATCATCATCAGTCCGCCAAAAATTAGGCCATGATCGGATGGTACTTGATGTGAATGCAGTCAATTGATAGGAGTGGGCGCCTTTTTGAAAATGGCAGTATGGGGTTAACTTTTTTTGTAGTGTAATTGCATGTCCTACTTTAATGTTAAGTGGGCCGGGGACGTAATCTTTAAGTAGTTCTAATAAAATTATAGGTAACTAAATTCAACTTGGGATTTCAGAAATTTATTAGACTAATACATTTACTTATAGAATTTATTTTGTTAAGTTTTTATACTTAAAGAATCAGTTTAATTCTTATGTGAATCTAATGGAATAGTGTAGTAAAATGTATTTTGATCCTTTTTAGTTTATATTTTTAGATAATTACTGGAGTGTTAAACATGTTAGAATGATATCCAGCAGTAAGGATTCGTTGATGTATTATAGCACTAGTATAGTAGTTCTTCCCCTCAAATCTGAAACTCTGCTCTGAATTTCTTTAAAATATTATTTTACTTTGAATTTGGCATGGAGAGTGAAACTATAAGATGGGGAAAAAATTAAGTTTTGTTTAGTTTTATCTTTTTAAGCTTTTTGGAGCTTTTAAATTTTTCTCTCAGCAAAGCATCTTATGCTAGTTGTAAGCACAATAACTTGTTCTGCCTAAACTTCCCCGATGAGTTTGGCACTTAGCTTTAGCTTTTCAATGTTAATATTCATTTGTAGTTTCAATACAATAGCAATAAAACTGGTAGCAAACAATAAAGGGTCACTTAGTAGTGTTCTAATTAAGACTAGATGTTTGTCAAGATAGTACTTCTCAAATATTTCTTTTCCCTACAGTAATTTAAGTTCTCTAATAAGTTTCCTCACATTAGCGTGCACTTAGACGAAACTTAGTGTTAGCAAAATATCAATATATATTTTCATTCATGTGTAGGTTGGTGTTGTGTGTGTTTGTGTGCGTGTTTAGATGTTTACAAAAATTTACCCAACTTGGGGTGTTCGACGTTTTTCTTCCGCAGCAGTTGGCCCATATTAGCTAAGCAGCCATGATCTGGTTTGTATTGCACGGTCTGCCTTTTTAATTTCTTCTCTAGGGTTTCCTTTCCCCCTTCTTATTTCTGTTCTTCTGGTCCAGTGAACACTGCATATAGTACCTTACTGTCTTAATGTGCTGGCATGATGCTAGATTTAGGCATGGCAGTAATTGATGACGCATGAGATAATGCTGCAGAGATGGGAATTTGTATTCAGTGTTCCCCTGAATACTTCAATCTTACATTGTGATACAAAGTTTTTAATTAAAATGCCAAGCCTATTTCCTTATGTAAATATAATAAGAAATACTTGTCGGTATCCTACTCTGTGCCACGCTGGAAATTAGCATTTGCAAAATAATTCAAATACTGCCTACGGACTAGACTGGCTATGTGATTCTAAAGGCTTTTCCCAAGCAGAGGAATAAAAATGGTTGTAGAAGAGAGTGTTACTTTAGGAGACTGAATCTCTTTGGTATTCTGGAGGAAGTGATGCGTACAGAATTATATAAAATGTGGAAAAATACATTGGACCCAACAGCGGGAGCACATAGACTGACAGTGCTGCTTGGATCATCTGCAAATGTATTATTTTGTTGCAGTTGGATTAATGTTGAACTGCAGCTGAAATTTTAAATCATTTTATTCATACATGTATCATAATCTAAATATGAGGACATTATCAATCTTTCTAACTTTATTGTAGATTTTAATACGAAAATGTACCGTTCAGCCCTGAGGTTAGAGCTTGCAAACCATTTGATGAAGAGGATAAGAGAACGCCTTACCCCTTTGGGAGGAAAAAGAGCTAAAATCTCAAATTATTCTTAATTAAAAACTCAGTTTTTTCACTTTTCCTTTGTCTGTAATAACAGAAGCAAGCATTTGAGGTACAAAACCCCTAGCCTGGGACATTGAACTCTTGGAAAGAGCCACAGAACTGATTATATGTGGGGTTTTTTGCACTGTCAAATCAACTGTGCTGTATGTTGGAGCATGCTTGAATTGGCTTTGCATGCTAGTCCCAGAATTTAAAAGTTGTGGAACGCTGCACAGTGATTCTTTTGGACTCCTCTCATGAACAAGCCTGGTTTCAGAAAGGGCAGTCACAAACGGACTGCTCAGTTGTAACATTAATTTTCACATTTCTTCATTAAGTACGTTGTTGACTTTTGAAAGAACAATTTGCACTTGGGAAGCATAAATAATTTGTCAAGTTTCCTGATGCTACTAGTAATGATTTTGTTCCCACACTATTAATGAAATGTGTAGGTTTTTTTTTTTTTTAATTGGCAAATTATGAACATTTAAAAGAAAAAAGAGTGGCTTTTTTGGTCAGTTTGGTGTACCTCTCCTGTAAGATTTCTCTTGTTCTCTAGAGAGTGGTGGTCATGCTGTTTTTTCTGGCTTAATACATTTTTATGTTGGCCCACCCAGAAATGAATAACATCCTTGAACTGAAGTTGAGAGGGAAGGAGTAAGGACAAGTATATAATTTGCACATATCATACATCTAAATATTTGCGATATTAGCATTTAATCGCAAGTTGTTTTATAATCCTTAATCAATTCTCTGTTAGCAATTCAGCTGACCTTTAAAAAGAAATCAGCTAATAGTAATGAGTAAGAGCCTGGGTTTCACGTAATAGAAACAGTTCAGATGACAAATGTCTTTCTCTGTGCAAGGAAGGTTGTTTTTGACAATAGCAGATCAAAGCGCTTTCCAGTTAAAAGTTCAGTTCAGTTACTCTACAGACTCAAGAGTGGATTAAGTGTATTCTCGTATGTGTGATTCTTGCAGCTTTTCCTGTCTTTTGAGTAATCTGCAAACTCTTTTTAAAAGCTAAAGGTAGCTTGTATTTGGAAATTCCAAAGGGCAAAGGGTCTCACTTGAAGTATGCATGTGACAATCACTGCTGAAGTTAGATCCATCTCTGCAGCATTATCTGTTGAGAGGTGCTGACTGTACTGCTACAGCATGCAACTCAAAGGTGGCTGGAAAAATAGGTTTGGGAGTCTACAGATCATTACAATGTTGAATTGTGTCCTCAATTAGCATACTAGTACTCTGTGTCTGTGGAAATCCTGCTTTGTATAGCTTGTTTAGGCTAAAGATGTCTGGTTTGAAACATGCGACTATAACCAAAGTACATTTATGGAAAACAGAACTGACATGAGCTAGAAGATGTATGTACCCTAAATGAGAAGCCAGCTATTTTTCATTTCTAAATTGAAGAAAAGATTTTATATCAATGCACCTCATAGCTGCAAATACTGATTTTTCACAAGTAACAGGTTTTTTTTGTTCTGGTTTGAAAGATGTTGCACTCATACTGGCTGTTGAAGTCAGTAGAACTACTGGTGTTTGGTGTCCTTGAAAATCAGAGCGCTTAACTTTTTTTTTTTTTTTAGTTGAAGAAGCTGCATGTGTGTGTTCTGAAATATTTCCAAGTGCACTGAGTTCAGGTATTCAAATGGAAAGTTACAAAGTATTGCAGCTTCAATAGAATCCTCATCACATTAATTCTTTATTTCTACTGGTTTGCTGAATCTCATTACTGTGAACGTGTGGTTTTCTTTACCCCAGCAGTGTACAGCTCAAGTAGGAGATATAGTAATATACCCTTAGAGTCTACACAAGAAAACAGCCCCTTTTCCCCTCCAGACAATATGCAAAGTGTCAGGGAGTCAAACCAAGCTGTCCTGGTTGCAGGTTGGAGGCGAGACTGCGAATCATCCACTTATTCTGAAGCTTGTTAGTTTGTCCTTGTCATAACTAACAATGTCCTTTCCCTCTCTCTAATTCTGTTCAGTTGCATAAGAAGGTCCTTTAACTTCACAAGTTAAGACTTCAGTTGCTAGTTGTTTGAAGATCACAGGCTATTGTAGACTTAAGTATGAGCTGAAGTTGGGTTTTGTCGCACTGTATATCTGTACAGATCTGTGGACTCCACCAGTTCCAAAGTGTAATTTGATAAGGCTGCTGATTTGACATTTAGCAGTAGCCCTATGTGGACAGCGCTATAAATAATGTGCTTCTTGAAGCTGAATGGTGTAGCATTACTATTTGGCTTTTCTCTCTAGTCTTCATTGTGTCATCTGTAGTGAGCTATAGGTTTTGTTTTGGGAATCTTTTCAACCTCTTGTTTGCATGGGTTCACCCAGTAGCATCCAGTTCTTGCTTATAGATTCCTCAATACACAGTCAGCACAGCTTACAATCCGCTCAAGAGATGTATGGTTCTTGCCTATGCTGAAAGCTTAACAACGTGAACGCAATATGTGGGGTGGTGTGGGGATCTTGTGGCAAAACGGTATTAGGCAAAACTCGTTCTGGCTTATTTGTAACGCAGCTCAATCCACCCGTTGAAATCATTGTGGACCATGTTCCACCTACATTGTCAAAACATTTGAATTTTTGTACACATCTTCATTGTGTGCATCTTTTTTCTATTGCCACAACCTTTTTCAGAAATTTGTACTGGGGTTATCGTGATCAGGAGTCACTGATACCCACAACAAGTAATCAAGGGCATCTTATTAGGTCACAGGATAGGGGAAGCCAATTTGAATTGTTTTGAGCAGATCGCTTTGGATAAGACTTTCAAAGATAATTTAGTCAACTCCGATTAATATTTCAGTGAAGTTTAGGCCTTTACATTTCTTACACGCTTTAAAAAAGTTAATCTCAAGTTCCCTATCTGAAATTGTTAAATAGAGGCGGTCATTGTTATTACCAAGTGGTGAGATTAATGCAGAGAAGTGGAAATTGTTCCATCAAGAGCCTGTCAAGCTTCTCTGTTTTACAACTGAGCGTTCTCCAATCTGTTTTTTAGTATCATGTCCATAATTGGTTGCACAAGACAGATAGCACTGCTCTTGCGTGTGTAACTAGCTGCTTCTGCTAAATAATTTTGACTGCCAGTGAGAGCTCACTTGCTTGCTCAACCCCCTTTTGAGAGGCTTATCTTGGCTGCCTCAGTAATTTTTATTGTGGTGGTAACTCAAGGAGTTCTAATTTTCTCACACTATCATTTTAGAAGAGCCATCTCTTTTCTCCTCTGAGAAAGGGATGGTTTCCTGCTTGGGCTGTTGGCATTTTTGTAAATCACTGCAACTCTCCTGTAGGAAAATTATTACAACATGAGGGATAACTTAGTCAAAAGGAATGATGGTTCTTGACATCAACAGGAAGATTGGTGTAAAGAGAGATTTCCCCCCTCCCCCTCCCCCCCCAATGTGAAAGAGAAGAGTCCACAGTTTTAGGGAACTTTCACTTGGGGGGAAGGAGGCAATTAAGAAAAAAGCTACCAGCTGCTGCAACACTTGCTGTCCCCTGTCAAGTTTTGGTCCTGACTAATGTGCCCAGTTACTTCACATGCCACCAGCGTTTAATGACTTTGCAGAACACTTCTTACATGTGAACCTAGCAATTCTGTCCTTACCTAATTTAATTTTTAGGGTAGCATTTGAGCTAAAGAGCATTCCTGCCAGTCTTCCTGTGTGACATGTCTCAGGTAATGACCTGAAATGGAGGAAAAAAAGGTAGAACATGGCTAGAAATCCTTATGACAGACCAATGGCTAGGTCCCATCTAGAATTTTACTATTAAACTCTCAGGGCTGTTCTCTGTATTAATTGAAACAGAAGATACTCCAATTTAATATTTTGTTTAATTAGCAAGCAGTTTCATTGCTGAAGCAAACAAATGAGAGATCTGGGCAAAGAGATCTGGGTAAAATGCCCCCTTCCTGGGAACTGAGACACAGTTATATTTAGGTATATTTCCAATACATATTAAACAACTTGTGACCATCCTCTTGAGTGGTTTTGTAAAAGTGGTGCTAATGTGTATAATCCTTCTAAATTTTTCTTTTTTCCCTTTAACATTTGTTTGCCCCTTCACTGTGTCAGTCACAACACACCGCTCTTGAATCTCCCAGCTGGTCTTGACTTGTTGAATTTATTTTATGCTTTCACTCTTCTTTAATAAATACATTACTTGCAAGCAGTGAATTGAAAACAAAGCAAAAGAAAAACTACCATTAGTGATTGGACAGTTTCTTACTTTGTGTTACATTTAACTGTTCTTTTGACAGCCCAGTTTTTAAAGCCAGGTTCGTATGGAAATGCTTTCACTCCACTTGCACTGCTTTTGGAAATAGCATACTGCTTCATCTGTCTGTTTATTTTAGTGCATTCATAACACAACACAGTCAGCACAATGTCTCATCTCCACTTAAGCAAAAGATTGTAAAATACTTCTTGTCCTTTTTTGAAAATGCAGCCATTTTTGTCAGCATCACCTTTTAAAATCTGATTCAATAATCCTTTGTCAGATACAGTTAAGATGCTAGTGGTAGAACAATTGATACATTATCTGCAAAATCTGTGAACTTCAGTCCCATTTTTCATGAAGGAGTGTGCAGTTGTTTTGACCGTTACATAAACGGTCTGCAGCAGATATGTTTGCAGGTAAGTTTTCCTAAGCTTCAAAAACTATAATCTTTTCTGTGATATTTGTGACTGGAATCCATATATGTTCATTTTCCTTTTATTGCTTATACTGATTTAAGCTTTTATAACCAGACGTTTCCTTACTTCTTGTTTTATTTTTTCATGTAGCCTTAATTATGTCTTGAGGGAGAGCCAGTAGTGTGGGAAAGTTGTACACTGTTGCCTTGAAAAATAGTGAGATGAAATGTCTTGCTTTACTAGTATATCGGAAAAAAAAAATTATATGTAATAGAATCTTTTTGAGGAAAAATGTATCCATGCAGCCAATATCTTGGGGAAGATTGTGTCTTTCAAGTTGATTCACCAAAGTTCTGCAAACTGTGTGGTCATTTTCTTCGATGTGGAGTGAGTGAAAAAAACACTGCTATTCTGATTTGTGTCGACTACATGATGAATTACAAAAACCTGCAGCATTCCTAGCTGTTTTGGGTTGTTTGTTTTGTTTTTTGTTTTTGTTTTTTGTTTTTGCAGATTCCATGTACCACTGAATATTATGGATTTGCAGCCTATTATAATTTGGGATATTTCAGTGATATCCTGAGTTGAGTTGCATAATGAAAACAACCAATGAGTAGATCTTTTGTTCTTTCCTAGATCTTTTGTTCTTTCCTTTATCTTTTTTCTTTTTTCTTTTTTTTTTTTTTTTTTTTTTGCTGTGATTAGGTGGTGAACACATTTGTAACTGAGAGTCCTTGTTTGAGGAGGTGACAGAATTGTTCTGATCATTGCTAGTAAAATAGTAAATTAATCAATAGGGGATAGTCAGTCAGCTTTCAGATCGTTACAAGGGTGCTGTTAGCACTCCAGCTTTTTGTTGTTTTGGGGGAGAAAATCTTACTTAAAACCAGATGAACTCTACTCAAAGCCCTGTTTAGCACTATTCAAAAGCTGACACTTAATTGCTGCATCAGTACTTTTCCACTTAACTTAATCTGAAATATCCTTTTTTTTTCTTTAGGAAGATGAGACATTATGCTTATTGTTTTCCCCTACATGCACTAATGGTTCCTTGCTGTTAACTTATTGCTAGGCCTGTTTCATTCTAACATCTTAGTATTTTTGTTAGTTTACATGTGAAATGCATCACCCAGTCTGTGCTTGAGCTCATTTTATTTAATTGATTTCATTTTTTTTGTTTTACTAACCTCACTGGTTTTTCAGTTTAATATTGGCTGCATGCTAGTTTATATATATATTTATATACATATAAAAAAAGAAAAAAAAAACCAATCAAGTCTAGCCTGGATTTTGCTATGATTGTGTTTTGGTTTCTAGTGGTGGGGCAGTCTTGCACTTACAACTTACTCAGTATTATAAAAGCCTGACACACAAACAATATGACTAAACACGCTGTAGATTTTCTTTACAAAAAATCTTAAGTGGTGCTATCTAGGTGATGGATATGATTGTATAAATAGCTTGATTTTATGCTTTTTACTGTCAATTTTTATTGGTACACTTTATTTTCTCCCACATTGCTGTTTTTTTTATTATTATTATTTTATTTTATTTTAAACGTGATGCACAAAAGTTGCCCAGCACACCATCAGAAAGTGACCCTTCCTGATACCCTGTCCCCCTGGAAAAATTCTAGTCAGCAATTTTTAACATTTGTCTTTCCCTTATATGGGGCATATTGCCTTTTCAGTAGCATTTTTTTTGCATGCATATATATGTAGAAAATCTCTTGCTCATCACATGTTTAAATGTCAGTGGGAAGGGAAGAATATATTATTGGAATATTTTTGGTTTGTTTTCTCTGTTCTGTCTGTCAGGATAATATTGGACACCGCTTACTGCAGAAACATGGGTGGAAGCTGGGCCAGGGATTGGGAAAGTCGCTGCAGGGTAAGTTCAGTAGCTTATATCTGAAGCATTCCACACCAGCTTTGATCTTTAACAACATTATTTCTGCTTTTTGTTTCTAGATTAGATTTTCTTTCCGTTATTAATATATCCAAACAAATGCACTGTTGAGTTTAATGTTTAGCAATTTGCAAGTGGAAGCTGCTGCCTCACTTATTGGTACAGGTTAGACGATGACATGTGTGTGTTGTGTATGTGTAAGAATCGCCATGTTTGGCCTTTCTGGAGGGAGGTGAATTAACTGCCTACTTACTAACAGGTAGTTGTGCAGCTTCTAAAACTACAATGATATTCCGCTGGCTGGATGCTTTGATATTAAAGAGAATTAAAAACACAAACTAGTTATAATGATCTGTGTGCATGCTTCACAGTGGTGTCAGAAGCCATTAGAAGGCGAGTAAAAGGGCCCAGAGAAGACCGAAAGTGGTGGCAGAGGTTCACACGGATGGGAGAGGCTCACTTCTAGTTTCTCCAGAGGACTTTCAAGGGTTTAACTTATTTTGGTTACTTAGCTGTCTATTTGCTATGGATTTAGCTTATCTCCTTGAGGCTCTGTAGTGCTAGTTGAACCAACGCACTTAGTATTCCTTCTGTCTTGAGTCTAAATTCTTCCTGTGACACTAGAGATGCCTGATTTAAGTTGAGCAAATAATGCCCCTTTCATGTGGGTGGTGGTGGGGTTGGCTTTGGCTATTTACCTGGCCATTGGTACCTGTTCTGCAGAGGCCCATGTTAGGGCAAAGGCACACAACCATGTTACCTTGCAAAAAAAATGAAGATGGTATTTCATATCAGTTACTCCTTATTAGCTGCCTGTGTGCACGATCTCTGCCTGCCATACTCGAGCCGTAAGTTGCTCAGTATTTGCTGCAGGTGTGAAACTGTGTGCTTGGGCATTTTCTGTAGGGACCTTATGAAGTGCTTAAATTCAAATGCACCCTGATGTCCTCAGAGTGACTTGTGTTCCCATGCCCTTAGTCTGAAGACCTGGAAGCTTGTAATTGGACTTCCATGCCCCTGCAGTGACCCCATTAGAGAGATGAGTATTTCTTTGCTGTGGAGGACTGTTGGAGAGGTAATGAGTTCTTTGAACTCTGGAAATGCATATTAATCTCTTGAACTAAGGCACTCTAACTTTTCAGGCAGGACTGCATTGGTGGTTAAAATGCTTCTTGCTTCCTCTAACATGGTTTCATTTTAAATTCTCTTGTTAATGCATGGCGTTCTTGCAGTCCTCTCGTGTCCTGTGCTGGTGCCAAAGCTCAGGAAATGGTTGTAGTTGTCACCTCTTGGGCTTCTGCTTTGGAATGGCATTCACTGGATGTGTAATTTGGTCTCTTTTCTCTTTTGGGTGCCCCATGTTGCTCTGTGCATCACAAATGTGGAAACATGGAGATTTGGAAGAAGCTAAAGCCCTCCCACAACCCCAGCTGAAGTGAAGAACATAGCCCTTAGGGGCACTATGCAGTGTGGTGTTCCAGGCACTTATGTAACAGAATAAACAGCAGATGACTGTACATAGTCTTGAGTTTGGGGCAAAGAGGATGGTGTCATTATGTCCTGAGGACTAGAGAACCAAGGCTCTGCACAGGGTTGATCAAGAACTTATGTGTGTCCAAATTTGGCTTTTCCCATCGTGCATTTTGAAATGTTGAATTGGTACTATACCTTTTACTCATGTATTTTTGAAGCTCTGATGATTTGAACTGACCTGAAGTTACAGACGAATTGTGGGCAGGGGCTGTGAGGGTTTTCCTATGACTCCTATGTGTTAATAGAAATGCAGGAATAAAAATACCCTATCTAGTTTAACCCTAGTAGGAGCTGAAACTTCCTTAGTGTAGGCTTTGCAGAGAATGCAGAAATTGTCTAGCACCTTTCACCTTCCTAAAGGAAAGTGTTGCGCTGCCTGGTAGATAAACAGCCTCTCTGGCAGAGGTGGTGAAGAGGAAGGGGGAAGGAGAGGGTGGAGGGAAGTGCTGCTGGTCCAGTTCTGCTTGACAAGTCAGATGTTAAGGGCACCCCCTGATAGATATGAGCAGCTAGAGCCTATGCGCGTTGCCTCTGACATTGATGATGATCATTTTGGGAGTGTTTAATTCCTTATCCAGTGACCTTTTTACATGAATCTTAGATCATCCCAAAGTCTAAATATAAACTGCCAGGAAGAAAATATTCACATCTAATTGTAATCTTATTTGAGGTACTTGAAGAATAGAGTCACTTGAGTGTTGAACATGGAAGAGAAGAACAAAACAAAACTCTTCCGCTCTTTCATGCTCCCTTTCTTCTGCAAAGAGGTCCAAGATAGTTTTCTAAAGAGACTTAAGAATAGCAAATGCAGAGCATCCGTGGTGTTAATTCTGCTTGCTTAGTCCTGTGTTTGGGCCCAAAATCTTTAACCAGCCTATGGTTAAGTGATACAGCGGAAGTAGGACCACTTCAAGTAATCTTTTGCTGTGGATATGTTATCTTACCTCCTGTATTTGGCTGCAAGAAGGCCTTTGCAGCAAATGAAATTTGGTTTACATGTATTGAACTGAGATTCCGTTGAGCTCTTTTTTCCATGTAGTTGACTTTGATTAAATGTGAATCGAGTCAGTTCAGTGTGCTTTTTCATTGTAATGTAGCTTTTAACTCTGGCTGTTCATCTAAACTGGGGCTCCCTCTGTAGTTTCAGTGAATTTAAAAGTTATGCTACATTGTACTTGGCAGTCATAAATACTCTGTTTCTTTTAGTAGTGCCATTATGTTGTTCAGCCACAAGATCTTTATACCATTTGACTACTGTTGAAATGGCTTCCTTCATGTTGACTAACCACTGTGGATATATTCCAGCAGTGAGGGTTCTTTCTTGTTTCTCTGGATGGTAGTTGGAATCTACTAAAATTCACACTTGCCAATTGCTAGTGGTAAAATTTGCTATTGTTGCAGCATGATGATACCCAGCTGATTAGCTCATTCTCTGCAAATTTCAGAAGCAGAACAGAATTACACCACAAGGCAGTGGCCCTTGTTAACCATCTCAGCAGGTGTCTTTGTAATGCTTGCACAAAAGCAGAACTGTTCAGATAAGAAAGCAAATAATCCATGTCCTAATTGAAATACCTGTCATAAGAGAAGCTGTATTTGAACTGTAACATGTCTGCCTATTTGTATTTTATTTTAGATATGTATTGAATGGAATATTAGGCACGGATAGTGTTGTCAACTCTGACCGTGAAGCTGCTAGAATATTGGCTCAGAGAAGCTCGTGATGAATTCAGCAGTCATTTCTCTGCTCATTTCTTCTTATGTTTTTCCCATTTTTTCCCACAAACAACTTGTAGCATCTTTGGCAATGTTATTTTAACTTGCTAATGGCCAGTGAATATGAAAAAGCAGAACAGAGGTTTGCCAGCCAGCTGGAATCACTTTTCATCTGGAAAAAATGACTTTATGAAATCTTTCTTTATAAAGATGGTATGATGGTTCTGTTTTAACAAACAAGATAATGGTAACTGTAGACTGTTTCCCCTTGTGGGGGGGGAGCATGTGTAATTGATGATCTAGAAATATATAATGTAGCGGAAAAAAATGAGATTAGCAAAAAATGTGGGTGGAATATGCTCAAAGCACTATTTGACCTTCATGTGGGGAGTCTGTGTTAAAAGAGGTTGAGAATTGTGAATAAACCAGAAAAGCTATGCAAGGCTCAGAAGGGGAACTAGAGAGCTGAGTAAAATCCTGGATTAAAATATTCTAATGCTTTATCTTGAAATAAATATTTCAGATGAAGTTACAGTATTATTATCATCCTAAAAAGCATTGAAAGATTGACATGCAGAAGTAGTAAAATGTTAAACATACTTTTGAAAATATTTTTTATAAGCTTCTCTTTGCATTTTCCCAAGGATTCCAATTTGTCCACAAGTCTTACAAAAAAAATAGGAGAAATTTTTTTTTTTTTGTGCTGAAAACTTCTATTTTCTCTCTTGGTCCTTGCATGTTTTATGTGAGGTCGTAGTATTTTAGGAGGGATAATTACTAGCAAAACATTAGTAGTTTTAACTTGGTTAACTGGATATGAGAAAAATGAGCAAAATAGATGAAGGCTATCCTTGAGAAAGACAAAGGCTATTTGTTTTGCCAGAAAACACAGGAATATAAGAGCTTATTTGAATGCATTCAGATAGAGGGGATAAAATGTAGGGCACATGGTGAAATGACCTGGCATTTCAAACTGGCTGATGCTTTAATTTGACTGTCTTGAATCAGTCATGTAACTCATTGGACAAGTCACGTGCAAAGGATTAGATGGTGATCGGGGGATGAGGTCAGGACTATGGGGTGGGTGTGCGGTGTGGAATATCTCATAAAAGTATACAGAGTAGACCTGATAGGTAAAAGCAAGTAGACAGACTTGAAAGGATATTTAATGTCCCCATTTCTGATATTAGCAAGTCATTGCTCCCAGTCGTCCTCCCATTCTCCTGGTTCTGCTGCTTTCTGTTATTGCAGGGCTGTGAAATGAAAGAGGGTGGGAAGCTCTGAAAGAACCAATTGCAGAAAGTACAGGCAGGCAGTTTGAAAAGTACAGATCTGCCCATTAGGATGGTTCATCATGTTAACCTGTATTTTTTTTGTCTCAGCATAGCTACTATAAGTATTTATGTTGCCAAATCAAATAATTTGGATACTATAAGGTGGTTGACGTAGATTTGGAAGAAGGTCTTGAAACCTTACATATGTTTGCTCCTCTCTAGTCTTTAGAGGACTAAGGCAGCCCTTTCATCACTTAATATTTTCATCATAGCAGTAATTATTCAGTGTGAAACTTATATTTAAAGGTGGAATGGCAACACTTATGTCAATTTTTCAGATAATAGAAGAAGCAGATTGCGATGCCTTCAAAAGGGAGATCCCTTTTGGAGAGGTTTGTGGAAGTAGCAATAACTATATCTTTAGTCTGAAAGAAGTGTCTTCTGTCCCCTGATTCCCGTTTAGGGCTTATTATCCTGTTGTAATAATTTTTTTTTCCTTGCTTATATTTTTAGCAAAGTTTTGGCAACTTTTCAGCATGAATATTCTAAAAGGCTAGTTGAATCTTCCTGGAGAGCAGCAATACTAATGTTTTACTGCAGTGGAGCAGGCAGGCTGCCTGCAGTCAGAGGCATGTTTGGTATCTGAGGATGACATACTGTGTGGGAACTCTCAGGAGTGCCATGGAAGTCTGTGAGCCCCTTCCTTGCTGCTTTGCTGTCTTCCAATTGGGCTTTAAAAAGAAAGAAAAAAAAAAAGCCTCTACCCATTGCCAAGAAAATGGTGTTCCTGTTGATCAAGGTGTGCTGGAAGCTCCTTGTATAGGTTGTGGTGGTAGCAGTTATAAGCGCTTGACACATAGGTGGTAGCGGTTATAAGTGTGCATAATAGAACTTGATTTTATTTTTATCCTTTCATGAGCCCATAAATTATCTAACAAGATCTATTAAAATGCATTGCAAAGTCAGGTGGATCAAATGTGTTAGAAAATGCTAGAATTCAGATCCCTCCCAACTGCATTTCAGTCTAAAATTAAAACCATGCCAAAAAAAAAGCACAAAGAGCAGAAATCCATATGACTTGCAAATTCTGTGATGATAATTATAATCATCACTCTTTCCCCCCTCCCCCCTTTCAGTATATTACTATGATGCAGTTCTTATTTGGCATGTTCTTTACTAAATCTGTTCAGACAAGCTCTGGTTTTCCATCTTCTTCAGTATGTGTAGAGTGAAAGCAAAGAATGTTTGAAGAAACCCTAGAAGACGTGCAGTGAAGAGGAAGGGCCTGCAGGTGAGGAAATGATCTTGTGGCTAAGGCAAGAACTATCTGTTTTCTGGCAACCTTTGTGATAATTTTCAGTTGTGAGGTCAAGCTCAGTAAGAGTCACTATTCCAAAACTTTGTCAGGTGGCCAGTGGTGATACATACTTTGTTTTCGGGATGCCTGTTTTTTTTTTTTTTTTTTAAGACATGGGGAGAGTAATAAGCAGAGTTTTGTCCACTTAAGCAACGGAGATCAATGGCAAATGTTATTGCTTGGCAGCTGCAGTTTGGACAAGTAAGCTCAGGCTTTGAATGGTGGAGGTCTTGGAACCTGGCTCTGGCACCAGTTCGCCAAATGGCTTCAGTCTAATATATTAATACATTTTTCTGTTTGTTAAATCCTCTGATCTCACAAAAAGGCAAACTGAATAGGTGCTTGTGAGGCCTTGAGAATGTAGAACAACATGGACCCTAGAAAAACACCACGAGGAAGTGAGGAATTTTGTATTTATTTCTGGGTTTTGAAGCTTTCTAATAAATACAAGAAAATAGGGAAGAGAAATATTTTTTTAAAAAAAAAATTTAACTGTGCTTTTATTCATTAAGTACTGAATAATTTGGCAGTCTTATGAAGAAAAATATGAACACGATCTTATCTTGTTATATCTTAATATGTCCTCACAGGGAACCTGAATTCTGGCACAGGCTAACATTTCTGTGCTTGTTTTTGCAACATAAATCTTTGCAATAGTTTTTGATACAAATAAGTAGTTTCATATTTAGATATTTTTTCAAAAACAAGGTATTGTGGCTTTGAAAGGCCCCTATCATCATACCAGTCTTCATTACCATGTCAAAATGCACAAGACCGCAGGGCTAAAGGAAGGTTTTATTTAGTGCATCAAGTCTGAGTCTCCTTTGAGTGAGCCATTGTTCCCTTGTTTGATTTCAGACGTGCAAAATCCTTCCTTCGGTGGTGGGCCATAAGTTTATGGGTTACTTAAATGTGTGTAGTCAATGAAATCATTACTATTTCAGTAACGTACGTTTATTGTGACAAAGAGATGTCCTTCCTTTGGCTTAGTATCAGGCTTTGTTGTCCTTCATGTCGGTATACTGTCCGAGCAGTTTTAATAAAACTGTGAAGGATGTGTGTGTGAGAAACTAGTAGTCATGGCCGTGTACAAATTGCCCCAATCTTGCAACATAGTTTCAAATCAATTGACACTCATCAGTGCTCTCGACTAACCAAGGGCCAGTAATATTCTCACTGTCATAGAGATGGAGTAAGACACCTTCCAACCTGAATTTATATTCTAGGTCAACCAAGATTTATGTTCTTGCTGTAACATTTTCCAGGTTATATTTTCCATCGTGCAGGTTGGGAAAGTTGGGATGTTCTGTTGACCCAGACTCCTCTACGTGCCTCCCTCTAAAGAAGTTACATGAGCTCTGGAGTCACTGAAGCTTGGCTTTCTGTACATGTCTTCACCCTTGGCTTGGGTGTCTAAGTAACTTTGAGCTTATGTTTGAAGTTTGTCATGCAATTGTGTGTTTGTAGCCTTTCTCATGTTGGTTCTCCCCTGTCTAATAAGGGTTAAGATCTCAGTGCAGTTTTTACGTATTTGAAAAACAGTTTATCTCCACTGGGACTGGATGGCTGTCACTGAGGGTGGTAGATGTTTCAGATCTAGTTGGAATCTTTCGATTGTCTGTGACCCTTTCCAAAAATCTGAAATAACATGAGGAGCACACAAATCTAATTCCCAAAGTAGACCAAGATAAAAGGTTGCCCCCCCTTTTTTTTTAATTTGCTTCTTGCAGTGATCAGATTATGGTTGATAATGTAGCTTCATTTTAGTCAGCAAGGAGTACCATAGCGCATGTGGGGGCTTGCTCACCAGTAAAAATGATTGGATTTCCTTATCCCTCCCCTTTTTGTGTTCTAAACAAGTGAGTAGAATTTCCTAAGTGACAGCTCTTTGGCTATGTAAAGATTAAATAGACCGAGGAGACTTCTTAGAGCCTCTAAAATCCTAGTCTTTGACAATGAAACTCATCTGCAACCAAGAAGACTCCTTACTATTTCAAATCTTCATAGAGATGGTATAGTGGAATGGCGGTGACCACTGCTGATCACAACCCTCTGAGCTCTGCCATTCAGCCAGCTCTCAGTCCACCTCAGTGTCCACTCATCTAACCCACTTTTCTATCTTGACATCTATCAAAATCTTCATCTCAGGTATACGCTTTGTGGCAAACAATCCTAAAGGGCTGACTGATATCACACTCCTCATCTGAGGACTCCTTGAAATGAGCATCTTCCAAGGATACAAATAATAAGACATGAGCACATCGAGCACAGGATTTCTCCTTATTTGCTACCATTATACTCCAACGAAAAACAAAACTATGGATAAGAGACAACTTTCCAGGAGGTTTTAGTTGATCTTGGAAAGGTATTACTGCAGGGATTAGAAACAAAGGTACCTGAAGGCAGCCCTTGGAAGTTTCAGGATCATGTCCATTGATTTGCTCCGATTCATAAGGGTCAGTTTGTTTCGTTACCTATGGCACAAACCCCACTGCGGGCTGCGAACAGCAAACTTGTGTCTGGAGTCAGGTAGCAATGCCTACAGCAATGAACCCATAGATGTGGGATGTTAGAGTCCTGTAGATAGCGGTGTCCCCCAGGGGTCAGTCCTGGGTCCAGTCTTGTTCAATATATTCATCAATGACCTGGAGGAAGGGGCAGAGTGCACCCTCAGCAAGTTTGCTGATGATACTAAACTGGGAGGAGCGGCTGACACACCAGAAAGCCGTGCTGCCATTCAGAGGGACCTGGACAGGCTGGAGATAACCCTATGCACTAGGACAGGCCGGGGGGCTGACCTACTGGAAAGCAGCTCTGCCGAGAAGGACCTGGGAGTGCTGGTGGATGACAAGTTAAACATGAGCCAGCAGTGTGCCCTGGTGGCCAAGAAGGCCAATGGTATCCGGGGGTGCATTAGGCAGAGTGTTGCCAGCAGGTGGAGGGAGGTGATCCTGCCCCTCTCCTCAGCCCTGGGGAGGCCTCGCCTGGAGTCCTGTGTCCAGTTCTGGGCTCCCCAGGACAAGAGAGACATGGCACTCCTGGAGAGAGTCCAGCGGAGGGCTACAAAGATGATGAGGGGACTGGAGCCTCTCTCCTCTGAAGAAAGGCTGCGAGAGCTGGGCCTGTTCAGTCTGGAGAAGAGAAGATTGAGAGGGGATCTCATCAACGTGTACAAGTATCTGAAGGAGAGGGGTGTTGAGAGGATGGGACCAGCCTGTTCTCCGTGGTGTCCAGCGACAGGGCAAGAGGCAACAGGCACAAACTGAACCCCAGGAAGTTCCATCTGAACCTGAGAAAAAACTTCTTGGCTGTGAGGGTGACTGAGCACTGGAGCAGGTTGCCCAGAGAGGTAGTGGAGTCTCCTTCGCTGGAGATATTCAAAACCCGCCTGGATGCGATCCTGGGAAATATGCTCTAGAGGCCCCTGCTTGAGCAGGGGGGTTGGACTAGATGATCTCCAGAGGTCCCTTCCAACCTTGGCCATTCTGTGATTTTTGTGAAAAGGATTAAGGTTGTTCTATTATCTCTTTGCATATATACTATATATATGCATAATATGTGAAAACATATTTCATTGAATTGTGAATGCATAATGTCTGGGGCACATTCTGTGTTAAAGTGAAGCATCCTGTTCTTTATCTTTTTTTAAACAGACCTTCAAGTAATGTCTTATCTCTGTTGCAATTTCTGTTGCATGGTCTTGCTGGAGGGAGGAACTCTTCTGAATCTGTAAATCCCTGTCACTGCTGATGAAAACTGTTTTCTGTTTTGACTATTTAAAAAAACGATAAAATTTGCACTAGTATTGACAATGCCAACATTTCTAGACTGGCTCAGATGGCAGGCCCATCTGGTGCAGTGTCCTGTTTCAAAGAGCAGAGCGTCATCTACCTACTGTGTTGAGACAAGGAGCAAGCACCCTGCAGCTGGCAACTGTGAAATAATAATCCTCAGAGTAGAGCCTGACTCAGTAGCTCATACTGTGTTTTAAAGTCCTGAAGCCTGAGGGTTAATCCTTTTTCCAAGACTTGTTAAATTATAACACTACTGGCAAAGACACTTTTACTGGTATTTGCTTATATGCAATATCGTGATGCAATTAAAAATAAATGAAATTCAGAGAAACCTACCTCTGCTGTGGCTCAGCAAGTGGCTTCCTGCTGTCCGCTTCCTCTCTGCCACTTGCAGATCACTGAGTAGTAGGCACAGGGCTGTTGCAAGGAGCATAGCTGCTGTGCCGGGTTTAAGGAATAAGCAACTTTTCTCAAGTTGGCAGAGGGATTCTGCCCTTTCTTGGGAAAGGGGGGATAGGGAAGCAAAGCAAATTATCTGCCAATTTTGAAATTTCCACTAATTGCAAACATGCTTTACTTACACATTGCTTACACCAGGTGCAATGCTCATGTAGGCTGTTGGCTTTTCCCGTCCAGCCTGAGGTTTATGCTTTGTCCCTTCTGCAAGGGTGTTCCCCTTATTTGGAAGCACTTCATAAATTAACCTTTTCTGTGGTTTAGGGTGAGTAGCCTGTGTAAGGTGAGCAGCCTATAAAGGAAGGAACTTGCAGGCCTCTTTAGGAAGAACGTTAAATTGCTAGGGTATTTTTGGGGGTGTAGGAGAAAAGAGTATGGGCACAATTCTGTGCTCTGCATGACTTACTCCTTATGGAGGGAGAGGGTTAGTTGTCTGCATGGCAGCACTTGCAACCCTAAACAGCGGGCTGAAATGTTGGATTTTTTTGCCCTTTCATGCAAACTCAGCTTTCCCCCTTGAAAGTGTGTAGGTGTACCTGAAAAGAGGCAGCAGGAATGCTAAACTCGGGAGTCCCACAGCTTCTGAGAACCACCTTTAGGTGCCGGTAAAACCCATAAAGATCACATTTCTAATTCACCGTAGCTTTGGAGTAATTTTTTTTTTTTAAAGAAGAACTTGGAGCTTAGCTTAAGTCTCATTTTTTTCCTTTGGCTGTTCTCCGTCTTTCCCAGATACCTACTTTGTGGTCAACAGGGTTATAGGTGGCTCTTTGCGAACAAACACTGCATTTCTTTCAGGCAGCCCTAGTGGCTTTCCTAGGTGCGAAACAAGGCTCTCCAGGCCCCGAGAGCTCAGAACCGATGACCAACCTCCCGATGTTTTTGCCCGGCAGCAGGTTGTGCTTCCCACGGATGGCTGGACAGAGCTCTTGATTTGATGGTGGAGACTGTCACAGCTGCCTGTGACTGCATTACATGCTCCAAGCCCTGGTCAATTGGCTGTCACGCTGGGCAGCCGCTTTGGCCAGCTGCTGTGTTATTTCATGCCTAATGAAATAATGGTTAAATTTGAAACAAAGGCATTGCTTTGAGTATTTACCATTCTCCTCTTTCCTGGAAACATAGCTTGTTTTGACCCAAAATATTTGTAATTACCATAAGATCCTGATTTGGTTTGGGGTGGTTTTGTTTTTTATTTTTTTTTAAACTGCCTGCCTAAACATGCCAAAGTGCCTCTTTTAAATTTGGGTCATTACCAGGAGCTAAACATCTTGCAACACCTGGCAAATTTCAGGTTGCAAAGGCAGCTCTGAAAACAAAGAGCAACTGCTCCAGATTTCCCCTCTCCCTGATTCCACAGGGCAAAGCATGGTGATGGGGTGGAGGGGTGAGGAAGAAGCCTCGAATTATTTTTAACCCATCCTACCTGCCTACTACAAACGGCCTATATTCTGCCCCTAATGGTTTCTGCCTAACAAATGATGTTTCTTTTTTACAGCGTTATGATCCTGGACTTGTTGTGGTGATGGTAAACTTAGCAGTGGTAATTTTTTATTTTCAGACTGAATTACTCCTTTTGTCATCAGTGCACCAATATGTTAGGCTTACTTTCTCTGTTGTAGCCATCATCCTTCTGCTTGGTCTTTCATTTTCCTTTCCTTTCCTTTCTTTATGCACACTTGTCTGATCCTTGTTCATTAAAGGGTATTGCTAAGAAGGGATGTTTCTGTTTGTGTTAGAATTGCCAAAATCAATTGAAACATAAATTTCTAATACTGTCCAAACTTGATTTTCCCCAACACGATGGGCACTAGCACTTGCTACTGCAATTTACAACTAGATTTTGAAAACTTTGACTGCCTTAGAAGGCAAAAGTACTGATGCACTGTTTGGATGCTGGGGTTTACCAGGGCAATGAGGCTGCTCCGAAAGATCTCGATTGTTAGAGAAACAAACAAACAAACAAAAGAAAAAAGCTCAAAAAAAAAAAAAAGCTGTTGGCACTTGCTGCCAATGTTTCCATTGGGTTTACCACTTACCAGTAAATCCCTGGCTGAGACGTTATGAAAGTGATATTGCACTTAGGAAGTCATTTTTATAACCTGTCTTTAATTTGGTCCTTTTGCTAAAAATTGCAGTCACTGCTTATTTTATTATACCATTGGGCATAAGAGAAACACTTTCAAATGGAAAATGCTGTTAAAATACCCAAATGAAAGCTTGATTCTAAATATTATTTTGGATCAGCTCAACAAATAGTTTTGGACTTGGTAAATATGCCTGTCAATAAACTTATGGGCATATAAACAAGAATATAAACCAACTATTTAATTAAATGGACTTGTTTCTGAAAGAGAAATAGGTACTTCTGTTCTGTAGTTCAGAGAATTAAAAAGACACAAGTCTAAAGCAAGTTCCCTTTGAGGGTTCTGTGGAGTTTGAAATCCATGGATTATTACTCTTTGCAGGAGTTAGAGAAAGTTAATATCAGAGTACAGAAAGTTGATATCTATGTATGTATACAGATTTTCTGAGGCAGTTTTAAAACCTTCAGCCTTTTGTGCATGTGGAATGCAATGTAATATTTTTGGCGTGATAAAACCTGCAGATCTTTTAGCCCAAAGGTATAATATCTGTGTATGTGTGTATAACAAAACAGTTGTTTACACCAAACCAAGAGCAATAATAAGGGAAGTAAACATTCTGTTTTTTTACTCAAGGTATGCACCGGATAAGGTAAGTACTTTTTTCAGTGAGCTTACATCACAACAAACAGCGCAAGTTGTGATGTAAAATAAACAAACAAACAAAAAAAAAAAGCTGTGGTAGTAAAGTGCTTGTCTGCCCCATTTTGCTTTGTTTGGCTGGTTATGAGTGGATTAAAGATACGTTTTAAAAAAAAAAAAAAGAAAAGAACCAAAAAACTCCAGCATAGTTTGATTAGTTCAAAGTCAATTTTCTTCGCAACTAGTCCTTTTCACAGCTTACAGATGACACGGCAAGTGCTAGAGCATCTCTCTGCAAAAGCCTGGGGAAGCAGGTGGAGATGAACCACCTGGCCTGCAATGGATGGTGCTTTTGGATGAGAGCAGTTTGGCTAATGTGCCATTTGACTTGAGTAGTTTTCCTTTTTCTTGGGAAGGGGCAAAATTTGGCGGGAAGGAGGCTTCCACTTTTTTTTACAAGAAAGTCATGATTGGTTATTAGTATGGTAGTGCAATAAAATGTATTTAACTTTTTTTTTTTTTTTTTTCCCCTGATGTCAGAAGATTAGAGGTATTAATTGCCTGATGTGGAAGCACTGAGAAGGTTCCTTTCTCAAGTCCTATTAATGTCCCTGCGCTAGGACTTGTCACGGTTGAACATTAACCACAAGTATGTTTTATATAACCAGTTAATGTTCAAAGAATGCCATTTATCAGTACTAAAGGTGCATTTAACTTTAACTGGTTTGGAGTTGAGAAGCAGGCTTGGATGTAAGCTGTGAGAATGGCTTGTGTTTGGTTCACTGTAGCTTTCTGGTCTCTGCACTCCAAGGCAAGATCTCTAACCACCCAAACCCAATGTGTAAAGTGAGTTGTGGCAGCGGAATGACCTCTGACCACCTTTATGTGTTCCTGTTACAGGGAGAACAGATCCCATCCCTATTGTTGTCAAGTATGATGTCATGGGCATGGGGCGGATGGAGATGGAGGTAAGCTCATCCGGCTTCGGCACTGCACCCTGTCATTTATTGTGTGGTTCTTGGAGTTTGTAGGGAAGTAATGTAAAAGCAAGAATATGTACAGCAGAGGTGAAGAAAGCCTAGCTCTTAAATCTACATGATAAGAAAACATTTTTCCGCAAAATGCATACTCCGTTTACCCATGGTTACCTAAGTTTTGAGGTCTGAATACTATCCTAAATTCCTTGGATTTGTGAGTTTCATTTCTCTAAAACTAAGGCTGCTACTGGCAGTGGATGGGCCTGTTGGGAGCCACCAGCTTGGAAGAATTAATGAACTCTTTTATGTGTGGGTTACAGCGTGGGATGACAAAACAAGGAAAATGAAGTACAACATGCAGTGATTCTGTTTCAAACCTCACTTTTTAAACTACCTGGCATTCTCAGTAGTGCAAAGTATTTGTGGGACAAACTGCATCTCTTCTTTTTTGAAAAGCTCGACTACGCCGAAGATGCCACTGAGCGGAGGCGTGTACTGGAGGTGGAGAAAGAAGACACTGAGGAGCTGAGGCAGAAGTACAAGGTACTGAAACAGATGCATTAATATCAAAGTTCCTGTGGACTGAACAGGAGAGGATTTATCCTGATAGGACAGATCTCTTTTCATTAAGCTGTGGTTAATGGTAGTAGGAATTAACTCTTTTTTTTCTTTCTTTCTTTCTTTTTTTTTTTCCTGCTGAGATTACTTAGATTTTAATAGCCTGGTTATTCACTTCTTGGAATTGACATTGCTGTTTCTGTAGCTCCTAAAGAGCTAGAGGATAGCAGTAAGGCTTTTCACCGCTATGCTTTTCTACCACTCTGGAAAGAGGTGGTTTTGAGATGGGCAGAAAATTTCCTTTCCTAAACTCAGGACTGCCAAGTTTTTCTAGTGAACCTGCCATGTTGTCAGTGCAAAATCTGCATGTGCAGATTTAAGATGGGCAGCTATCAGCTGGAAGTGGAGTAGATCTCCCCTTCCCACTGAGTAAGCAGTGGGGAAAAAAAATGCTTTATAGTATTGCTACATAAATCCTATTTTCTTTAAAAAGGCAGGATATGGCTCCAGTTTTGAGAAATTAATGGACTGTACCTCTTCAGGAAAGTTTAGGCAGTATTAAAAAATATACATTTCTCATTTCCACAGGATTTAAAAAACCTGTGGGTTTTTTGTAAGCCAAAGACTGTTGTCATCTGTTTAATGATAAAAATGGCCCATCATGTTGGCACTGAGTGTGACACGTTGAAACATACTTGGATTAGCAGTAACTGAGTTTCCACTTTGCGCTCTGGAGAAACCTGGTCTTCACTAGTCCTTTAATCCATTCCTCTGCTTACCAGCCTAAAAAGTACATCAAGTCTTAGGAAAGCTTGCTCATCCAATTTTCCTGGGATTTGAGAAGTGCTGGGGTTGAAGGAGGGCAGTAGATATTAGAATAAAGTGTCAGTTTTGCATAAATTTCAATTCTTTGAGGAATAATGGAAAGATATTTTCCATTCCATTAAAATTAAACATAACCATGGCAAATCTAAAATGCCGTTTCACTGACTGAACAGCTAATGCTTCAGGGCAGTTTATTCAGCTACAAAAATGTTTATCTTCCTTTCCTGAAATTTTTTTCTTTGCAAAGTCGAGACCTTAACTTGCTTGGTAAAGGAATTGCTGGTATACTTGTTCATTTTAAAATAAAAGCCATTGTAATTGCTTTTAAAACCAATTATTAATTTTGGAACTGAATGGAGTTAATGATATCTTCTGGCATGCTTCACGGTAAGTGTGCCCTTAAAGGGGCTTATGCAGATTGTGGTGAACAGTTCCTCTATGCCCAGGTGCACGTTCTACTTGAAGATATTTCTTCTTTTTGTCATTTTTAATGTCGTGCTGGGTGGTACACTGTTCACGCGTTACAAAGAGAAGGAAGTTTTAGTTGTGACATTAGCTGTTCCAAAGCAGCACGTGACTGAAAGCTGGGATCTCTTTCTACAGTATGCCTCTATCTGTGATGCTAGGGATTTTCAGATAGTGGCAGCTGCAGAGTACAAATTATTTCATTTTAGAGTGGTTGGTAGGAGCTCTTGTGTGAATTGCATGTAATGATGTTTTGTCTCAAGTCTCCAATGCAGTTTTTATGGTAAAATTCTTAGTTTTTGCAGTTGTCTTTTCAAGTGCAATTGAATGTGCTTTGCTTTCTGTGATGATTTTTGTTCTCCTCGCAGTATTCAGCACGTGTTCTTTCAGGAACTCTGTGGAGCAGTAGCAGTCTCTCACAACTCAGATTTATTTTTATTAGCATGCTTTATCGTTAGGCTGTTGCATTGCTGTATTAATCTGTGAAAATCTCTCCAAGCATAATTTTTTCATTGCTCCACAGGAGTCCTTTATGTAATTGCCAACTGTGGCCGCATCATGATTAGCCATTCAGTGAGTCTCAAAGGATTTTAGATAACTCTGCAACAAAAAAGAAGCAAGAAACGTTGTCTAATTCCCAGCTTTTGTATAGATTCTGATAATTCAAATAGCCATGTTTTCATTGTTTAGCCACAGGATGCTTTCTGAAAAAATTACCCGTTGTGCAGGAAGCATGTTCATGGTTTCAAAAGAACTTTAAATGTCATTGTTCTGTGAATCTCATGCTGTTCTGTTTTCCTTTCCTGTCTTTATGGAGACCTGCTTCAGGCCCCAACCTGCAGATACTTTTTTTTTTTTTTTTTTTAAATATACAAGGGCCTCAGGTAATAGAGACATGAAAGCAGGAGTTTGAAATAGATTTTTATTTAGAAGTTGAATAGTGCTTTAAATTATAAAAATTGTTTCAGTAGTAGAATTCTAGGATTTTTTTTTCTCCCTGGGTGTTTCTATAATGCAAGATGTTTTGAAATGCATCTTGCATTATAGAAAACATGCTCAGCAGTATTATTTTAACGTAACTTGGACATGATAACTGTGAAATAGACCGTGTTCCTGTGAACAAAATATTAGTAAGTCTTTTTTGTTTGTTTGTTTGCTAGCTCCTGTTGCAAGGAAATTTCCCATAGGAAGCTTGTTTTGGAGACTGAAACTCTTACTCATGTGCTTTTCCTCAAACGTTATGCTATTTTTGTCATGCATGTATTTTACCTTTATTCCAGTTGAAAGTGGATATGGAAAATAGCTGTGCTGGATATGCTTTTGTTAGTATAGTGTACTTTGTAATGCAACATTTTAAACTTTTTTATTAATATGCATCAACGCAAGTGCTTCCATTTTATTAAAGTAAACCTTCCCCAGCTTTTTTTCTGACGGGTGACAATGTTTTATTAGTTTTGCCAGTAGGACTGTAATTGAGACAACCCAGCTAGAGAAGATTAGCCCTGTGATTTGTGTCTTTCAGCATGAGCTGTGTTTCAGAATTGCCCCAGCTGCCGCATGGGCTAACCAGTGAGTGAGTTGTGCAATGTCTCCGTCCAGCTGCATCCCGTTGCCAGGAGTCACTGACTAGAGCAGCAGTGGCACTTTCAGCCCCCACTGCCTTTTGAGGGACTGAGATTTGCATTGGGAGAGCAAAACATTGAGCCTGTGGCACCCAGAGCTTTTTGATGCTGCCAGTCCCAAAGTTGCCCCTTTTCTTTTTAGCAAAAGAGGGTAGGAAGTGACCATTACCAATGTAATCACCTCACCTTTCCTTGGAGATTTAGCTCTGTACCTGTACAGATGTTGCATTATCTAAGAAAAAGTACCGACTGTACAACTGTTAAGGAGATCCTCCCCCCTTTTTTTGTTAAATGGCAAGTACCTGTATGTTCCCACTGTCATCACTGGGTTTGAACTCAACTTAATGGACAGCATTGCTCCTGGAAAATTTTCATTGACTGAAAAAATTACTGTAAAATTACAGTGGACTGAGTTAGGCTCAATGATTTCTGAACTCCACTTTCCCAAACTGCGTGTCTGTATTCATCCTTATTAAATTACAGACAAGCTGAGATCAAGTAGACATCTGTTAGCACTCAAAATGGAGGAAGTTTCAGCGTTTAAAGTTCTAAGATTCTGTTCCAAAAGCAGTGATCTTTCTGCTCCAATGTGCATTTTCTTCTTTGTTTTATGTGAGCAGGCAGCTGCCAGTTTGTTTTTGTGTTAGCTTGAGGGTTTCAACCTCTTTTTTGTTACCTCAGACAATCCAACAGGCACTTTGCTTGCAGCCCAGAAGAGGACTGACTGCTATCGATACTAGTTTTCCCCCCCCCACACCCCCCTTTTTGTTTCTAGTTTCCTATTACTGATGCATGTGCTAATGACAAGATTATGCTCTATGGCAGGAAACTGAAGCAAGACTAGGCTGATAGTGCAGCAAAGATGTTTTTCATACCTTTAATTTGTAAAGGCTAGCCTGCTTAAATGTACACAGATGATTAAAGTATTTTTATTAAGGTTTTCTTAAGGACTGCTTTCCTTAAAGTAAGAGTTTGTCTTCCAGATTGTTTTACAGAAAGTTTAACTGAATTATTTTTTGTAAATTTTACAGGATTATGTTGATAAAGAAAAGGCAATTGCCAAGGCTTTGGAAGACCTCAGAGCAAACTTCTACTGTGAACTCTGTGACAAGCAGTATCAAAAGCACCAAGAGTTTGACAACCACATAAACTCTTACGATCATGCTCACAAGCAGGTAAACGATTGTTGACAGCACAGTTCATCGATTTTGTATTCATTGCAGTCATCTTGTTTGTGGTAATACTTTGAATTTCCCTAGTGTATTTATTTTCCTTATAGCTGCAGGAACAGGTTTTTTTGTGTTGTTGGTTGAGAGTTTTATGCCCACAGCGGAACATTCATTTTAAAAAAAAAATCAGGATTGGCATTAAGCAGCTCAGTTTTGAACTACCCATGAGCAGGAATGGGCTGCTGTTAAGCTATAATGATTACATGTGGGTATGGATAGTTCCCAGTTTGTATCAGGCTTTAAAGCAGTACAGCTTCGGAGGCCAATGGTATGCTGTGTTTGCACATTTTAATACTTTAGTCTGTGTTCTATCAAGTTACTGAAAACAACAGGCTATGTCAAAAGAATGATAAAAAGAGAGTTTCCAAATGCTGTAATCCTCATGAGAGGATGGATTCAGAATTTATGTGGAATTGGCTTTGGTCCCAAAGGTGGGGATGTACTGTAGTGTCTGCATAGCACTTTATACTGTACAGTTCATATCTTAGCCTAATCTGAATATTTTGAAGCTGCTAAATGAGATGCAAATGTACAATGGATACTGTATTGTGCTCGTCTAGAGAGGACATTGCTCAGAGGAGGCTTTCTGATCTTCTTAATGATAAATTGTAATAATACAGTCATTAAAATGTTGATAATTTATGTGGCTATCTGGAGGATGTGCTTAGAGTTCTAAATCTTGCAAAATAGCAGTGAAGCAACAGCTTTAAAAACACGAATACAGCATTACGGTATGTGACTTTTTTGTATGTTAAGTATAGAATGTGCTACTTCAAAGAAATTCACTAAGGAAGTGTTAAAATGAGATCCTCTGACAAGACTGTTTTTGTTTGAGTACTGTGAATTGCAGTTTAGTAGAATCAAGAGCAGAAATTTATTAATTTGCTTTGTATTGGGAAAATAGGCTGTTTTGACAGAGCTGATGGCACAGTCGTGATATCTGATAGCAGTGTACTTCATCTAAAGTTTTCCATCTGCTTGGTTGAAGCTTGAGTGCGATTATGTGCATCTATTTAGGAGGTGGAAGGACCTGTTTATGGCATGTTCTTGCAATGTAGTGATATCATATGATTATGGCAACTCCTATTTAAAGCTGTTGGGTGATTAATAAGGAGACTGGTAGGAGGTTTGCTAGCTTGGCAGTTTTTCTAGCATCTAGAAATGCTACAAAAGGAGGAACAAACCTGTGGGAAATAACTGCTGTCTTACTGGTATAAAAGCAGTCATCATTAGGGGTGCAAGAAGAGTAACCAGAAAGAAAAATGTCTTGGGAATACATTGTGGCTTAATCTTCTTGTTAGTAGAAAGGATTTTAGGTTTTGTTGATGCTGCTGGTCAGTTTTAAAGGAACTGATACTCTTGGATAATTTGCATCTGTTGCAGCAACTTCAAACAGGTGTTGGAGAAAATGAGCCTTCAAATTTCTTGATACGTCATCCAGCAATAATTTCAAGCTGCACAGAAGCAGTCATGGTTTACTCAGGAAAAAAATTGCTTGTCCAGCTTGATGTAGTCTGAAATGTGTATCGCTCTGTTGGCTCAACGTTCAATAGTGAACTTGAAACTACTGAGAAATAACTAAGTAAATTTGCATAAGTAACATTATCTCGCTTCTGTTACTCATTGCCACTCAAGATGGGCTCTTTTCTGACAGTCTATTCTGAAGTATGGGGTAGTTTTTAAAGTAACCACTGTGCCTTTGAAAACATGCTACGTATTGTTGTTTCACATTTTGCATCTTTGGACAAGAAAGCACAGTTACGTAAAGGCAAACATAATTGTTTTCTTTAAGTAGGCTAATAAGACTGACTTAGAGGTTTGTCACATTCTAAAAAGATTTAACTGTAGTAGAAAAAGACTTCCTTTAGTCTTTTTTTCCCCTAGTTCTGAACAGTTTTGTACAGTAAGGGTATTCATCATTAATAATTCCTGTAGAAAGAGTAAAATGGGTGAGAGGAGACATTTTGGAACGGAGATTATTTTTGTTGGATTCCTGAAAGAAAACACTGGAGGATGTTAAGATCATATTACAGCCAAGGAATCTTGAGGGAAGAGATTATCTAATGCACTTGCAAACTAGATCTAAAGTATATGTGACTTAATGATTTCTGTTCCAAATTAAAATGCTATGTATCAGTAAAACTTCTTGCATCCTACGTAACTATAGCAAACCAGTTTGGTATATATGACAAAACTTTGCAGATGTGTTCTTGGGACAATTTCTTGAGGCAGCAATATTTGAGATTTGTCTTTTTCTCAGCTTATTGAGCAGATTTCTGCAGGGTCCTTTTAGCTTTCAAGTATTTTTAGCTACACATACCCATAACATTGAAGTTTTGCCTTATTCCTGACGTAGCTCAGTGGACGTTAGCTTAAACTTGTAAATAGCATTCCATCCCCAAATCCTTTTCTGCTCCCAAGTTATAAAGACACTGTCTTGTATTCCAGGAAGGAACTCAGGATTATTGCGAAACAGGGGCAATAGGTAAGTGTATTGATCCTTACTGGATAAATTTTGGACCCACCACCAACTTGTCAACACCAAACAATTAAAGGGGAGGTTTTATTATGTCCTAACTACACTGATTGCACAGAGTTCGGATATATCCGAGTGATCTGACATCACAGTTAACCTCAGCACCAAGATTATATCCAAAAGGCACTATTTTTAGATTACCTTAACTGGGAAAATAATCTTAAACTTATTAGCAAAAACCTTTGGGCTGTTTAAGTCCCTGTATTTTAAACATTGGAGGTGTGCAATGTTGTTTTCTAGATTTTTTTTTTTTTAATAGGGTTAATACTTGAATTAAGAAATACAGACATCTTTAAACAACATTAACCTTCTCCCAGTCCCTCCAAGGGGAAGCTAGAAGACTAAAAGCAACTTGTGTTCATACAGATGGCACTGCAAGAGAAAAATTAAACTCGATTCTCCGAAAGTTCATCCAGTGTGCAAATGAAAAGGGCTATTACTATAGGTGTAATAACTGTCTTTAGTACCCTGGAAAGCTACTGATACTTTTAATAGGTGTTTGTTTTAGCTGTGAGCCAGGCAACTAGAGCTAAAGGGTAGTTTTATGAAGGGCCCCCACCTCTGAAATTGCACAGTCTGGATTGCCTGTAATTAACTGATCAAATGTGATAAGAAGGCAGATGTAGGAAGAACTGCTGCTGCAGTTAGCAAGAAACTTAAGATACTGAACATGGGACCAATTGTCCTAGTGTACTTGCTCCTGTAGCTTTGCATTATATGATGCCCAGATGCTGGAGAGCTCCCATGGTCTTTGAATTTGAATTTAGTGGAAATGAATCTTTATGATATTACATCAGAGTTGGCTCTTCAATTATTTTTGAGTTTTGACCTGCAAGATAAAATATTTCACGTTAGACTTGCATGCAAATGAACGTGGGTCACCTTTACTGGGGTTGTACCAAGTTTGTGAGCTGTGTGAATGAATGTCAGATAAACATCTGTATCGCGTGTCACTTGGCAATTTTGGAGAGCTCCTCTAAGGTTGGAACTCTTACCGTTAAATAATGTAGCATTTAGTCTGCTCTCTTTTCCTTTTTTTCCCCCCTTTTTTTCCTTCTCACATATGCCATAGTTATCTGTTCACTACTGGCATGCCTAAAGAGAGGTTGAGCTGTTTCCTGAGTCACTGACCCTACAGAATAAAAACATTCACCTTTGAATTTGTTGTGAAGAGCATGTTTCTGTGTGAACTTTGGCCAAGCTAACTGTGAAAACTCTAACCAATATTAAAACGTAGTTTTTTATGTAGCTTTCCTTTTATTTTTTTCTAAATGTGTGGCATTTTGGAGGTGTGTAGATAGTTAATTTTTCATTACTGGGATTTTCTTTATAAAAAGACGGACTATATTTCCATTGAAAAGTTTTGAGGAGAATGAAACTAAGATGTGAAGCTATATATATGCTACTCTTTTCATGCCCTAAATAACCTAATCTTTGCTTCTAATGCTGAGGGGGAGGAATCTGTTAAAGAACAATAACGTTACAAACAGTCACTGCTATGATTGAGTACTCCAAAACCAAAACCTGAACTTTCTGGTTTGGGGAGAAGTGTACTTGTGCTTTCCAAAAACTTGTGTCTTCAAGCAGAACTTGAATGTAGAAGACTTAATACATCTCCAAGATACGTGGTCTTATATGAGAGACTTTTCTAATACAGAAATGGTTTCCCATCAAAAAAAGGGGGGGAGGGGGATGGTATTTTTCTTAACCTAGTTTTAGCAGTTTAACTGCTTGTTTACTCAGTGCAAACACCCACGGGAAGAGCACTTACTCCATGCATACATGAAAAGTGTTCAGTAAAGTCTTCCGTGTGCAGGGTAAAGTAAATAAATAAACTGAATCACTTTATGTTGTGAGCACAAGCACTATTAGCTTTCTGAAGGACAAACAGGTTTGTGTCATTGAGTTATCCATATTCCATGGCCTTGTACTATATTTTCACAGGTTGAAAATGAGATATTGGGAAAGAAATTAAGAGGAAATAAAACTGCAGTTGCATGCTTTCCCCTGTGCTCTTTTCACTTTGTTTATGGTAGTGCAAAAAATAATGATTTCTGAAAATAAGTAGGACTTTTATCACATATATAAAATTATAAGGCAAAGGTTGCCATCCTTTGAGCTCATATTAGCTAAAGATATAGTTCACTCTCAGGAGCTTGTGTGGTGAAGAGTCAAGTATGCGTGAAAAGTTCAGAAAGCCAGAATCTGTTGGCACATAATGAAAAGTACATTATAATTTTATTTAAGAGGAATTGGCAGAGAGACTTGAGAACAGTAGCTGGGGAGGAGCAGGCTCTATAATGGGATTGTGCTGTCACGTGAGCGTGTTCAAACCGATGCAGAAATCTCGCTGTAAGCGAACAGTTTACTCCTCTCTTCAGAAGATGAGGTTTGCCATGAAAGTCTGAGTTTCATATATAGTGGTTTATGAGAACTGGAGTGCTCTCCCCCCTGCTCCCCCTTTCTGAGGATAACTTGATCTCTTTCTGCTATGCAATTTTAGGCCTCGAATGCCTCTTAAATGGACCTCAGTTGAGTGAAATCACATGGTTTTGTCAACTTAAATTCAGAAAATCCATTTGCCTTTGGTCACAAACCTGAAAAACAATGTGCTTTAATTCAGTATTAGAGAAATCTTGCCTTGATATGATCTCACAAGCAAAATCTCATGCAGGATAGCCACACCGTGTTCAGTTTTTACTCTTTTCTTATAATAGTTTCTGAATTCTGCTTTTCCCTACTTCTTATTTAACCATCTTTATGTGTCTGGATTGGGCTATCTCTAGAGTTTTTAAACTGGAAGCTTTTAAATGGTTTGGGAATGCAGCCTGTTCAAGCCAATCTGAAGAGAGTTGTAAGTGAATGGTTTTGCATGCCAGTTTCCGTGGCGCAGGAGGGGCAAAAATCAGAAGATAATCCATTACTGTAGCAGTCTTTTTGTGCTAGATTACTAAGATAGCTGCAGATTTTGTAGAAAACCTGCTCTATAAGAGCCTGACAGCATTTACAGGGACTTGTTACTAATTTTGTTAGAAACAAGGCTCAAAACCTAAAATACCACATGTTACAAGCTGGGATGGGTGGCAGCAGTTAACAAAAAGCAATGCCAACTTGAGGGAGGGGTTGAGATGTTGAAGTGTTGCTCTTCTGACTGCTTTGAGAGTGCAGAAAAGTTGGAAAAATTTATTCTAGTGCCTGGTAATTTCCATGTCCCTAGTAACCAGTCATCAGACTTACTGATACAACCATTCTTACAGCTGAAGTGATTGAAGCGGTAAAATAATATTTCCTGTCTTTGGGTTTTCGTTCTGCAGTTTGTCTGTAAACGCATTGCTCTGTAGAAAAGTTTTCTGCTTCCTCGAAAAGCATGCCCCTCATCAGGGAGAAACACTTTCTAATTTTTCAGTCCTGTAGTAGCATGGAATTATGTTTGATTTTAATAAAGTGCGTAACAGATTGGTGGTCCTGATTCTGTTGAAGAAATTAGTCTTGCTGAGTACAGTGGGAAGCCTTAAGGCTAGCTTCACCCCAGGACAACAGGTTCGCAGGGCTCCTTTGCTTTAGTGGGTAGAGGCTCCCAGACAGTGATTGAGTGGCTGTATAAAATTGCTGCTCTCTTTGCTCAAGAAGAGCCTATTTCTGCGCTATGTTTGCAGAGGAAAGGGGGCAGCTGCGTCGCTCTTCTGTGGCTGTTTGGCCTGTGCGTACGCCCCATGCATGTGGTGCAGTCCAAAAAAGTAACTGAGAGATCTTGATGGATTGGGATGAATGCTTGATGGAAACTTCTTTAGTGTAAGCCTAGCTTAAATATCAATTTAGTCCAAATAGCTTTCTGAGAAAGCTGAGATCTGAAGTATGCTGCAAAGCATTTCATTGTTTTGATATGCTCCTTTTACTACTGTAAAGTTGTCCATAGTGCTTTTGGTTGCTTCACTCCAGTTACGTTTGGGGAATGATGCTAGGGATAGTTATAGTTGACTGATTATCCACAGATAACATACTGGTTTCTGTTATGCATTTGGAACAATTAGTAAAGTAAGGGTCACTGTTCTGGCCATTTTAAAGGCCCTGTGCTGATCAGCTGCCTGTGAAGATAGACTTTTGGATCTACTCCTGTAGCAGCGTGTTTTTATAGCCTGCCAGTCTGGTCTTCTGTTCCTTCCTCCCCACGATTACTTTTCTGTAACATAATGCTACTTGCAAATTTTTTTTTTTTTTTTTGCTCAAGAAGTCACTTCTCATAATTGATGCATCATTTTAGGTCAGTCAAGGATGCTGAGCTACATTATGTGCCTTATTTTTACACCGTAGTTGGCATCATCTCAAAGAGAGATGGCACAGTGCTATTTGTGGGGACTTTGTACGTTAAACTGACTGAGCAAGACCATTCTTCCTTCTGGCCCCTGTGCTGCAAAAGGAAATTCAGATTTGCATAGTTCCCTCTTGGATACATTCAGTGGCCGTGTACTGCTGTTTGAAGAAGTACGCTCATATCCTCTTAGCGCTCACAGCTTATGTTATTGAAGAGCATACTGTAAACGACCATCTTGTGCGCTTGAGAGTGGCATAGACCGTCTCACCGAAAGAAAACAGTTGCCAGACCGTGGACAGACATTCTTACAGCGACAGGATGTTCAGAGTACTCTAGCTTGAGATTTCTTACTCCTTTGTAAAGTCAGCCTTGTCAGATCAGATGATCTTTATTTTCCCCCCTCAAGTAGGGAAGTAATAAGTTCTAAGCACTCTTGAAAAGGTGATTAACTGCTGTTGTCCTCAAGCATCCAAGTATCAGTTAGTGTAGCTAGTTGTTGCTACATGTTGAATGTTTTGGGATTGTAATGTATCTGGGCAATGCCACTTGCTTTATCACTTCTAATTTAAGTGTTGCACAGTAAAAGGGTGGGAGGTTTTCGGGAGCAGAGGCACACAAGGCTCAGTATTTAGGGAAATGGGGATAATAATCTGTTTTCACTACAATTTTATGTTGTAATGAAGACAGGATTGTATCATGGGCAGCTGCACCGTTATCAACGGACTTCAGAGAGCCTGTTTTATTTCATGGGGAGACGTTTAAAGCCATGTCTGGGAGGATGGAAGTGGGTTTCTGAGTTCAGTATTGCACCTTCCTCTTTAAAGTAAAAGGACACAATTGTAAATGGCTGGGTCATATTTTTTTTCCAAATGGCTGGGTGATCTAGAGACTTGGCATCAAACCCCAGTTAAATAGTTCTGTCAGCTGTTGGTGACTTTATCTTCCTGGAGCATTTTAGATATGCTGTTTAAATCGACATGAAAAAGCTGATAGCATTGCTTAGTGCACTTTTCTTCGTATAGAAAGAAATTTACTGTTTGGCATTTAACATATACCACAAAACCCTTGAGCCCTTTACTTGTCCTGGTGAAAGTAGCTCTGTTACTCCAGGTGAGATCAGTGCCGTGTCTGTGTGTGCGTGTATGTGTATCTTCCTTCCTCCTCCTCCAGGCTTCCTGAAACTCAGCCCCGTAGCTTCGATGGCTCAGCTCCTCCTCTGTAGAATAGCTTGCAGACAGGCTGAGAGCTTGTGTAGTAATGCTTGCTTTTTATTTTTTTCCTCTCTTCCACTCTTGTATTTTTACTTTCTTTTTTTTTTTCTTTGTGATGTGACATTTTCAGCTGATGTATTGAAAGCAAATCCTTCTAATTTTGGAGTCCAGATCGTAAGAGTGAGTTTCTTTATACTAGTGTCTGTAGCTGTATTTTTTTTTTTCTTTCTCCTGTGTATATGTCCTCCCTTCTGATTTTGGTGAAGCACAACCACATTTAGTAAATAATGATGAGGTAAGAGCAATCCTCTGTTGTGTCAAATCTTCCTTTTTTTCACAAAGCAATGTTCTCTTTACATTGGGCAAATTATTTCCTCTAATTTGATCTTTGGGTTAGTTTTCGAATCAGCTGTTTCGTGTATACCTGTCTGTGACGCTGCTCCATTAAAGAGGCAGAGTCAGCCAGAAGGGTTATTAAGAATTTGGCAATGATTCGTACATTTATTTTAGGATTTTTCTGAAGTGTCTACTGCTTTGAGTACCTTTAGTCTTTCAGGCTCTTCATGACATGTTTAAGGACGTGAAACTTTTTCAAAAGGTGGATGCATGATGCTTTCTGAGAACTGGGCCTTTTGAAAGGGTTTCAAATTGTGTGCCAGAAAAGAGGAGGAGGAAAAAAAAAAGTTATTTGATTCCCTTTTGATGGTTTAGGTCAGTCTTTGATGTATGCTGCTACTTAAACTTCAGGATAGCATTCTAAAAATGGCTTGAAAGTTTTCACATGTAATCAAAGGAAAAACAGCCTCTTTTCCTAATGCTTTAAGATAAAGCTTTTCAAAAATTGGCAGAGTTTGAGGTTCGGTTCCTATTAAATTGGATATCTATATTCTCTCATGACTTTATTATTATGTGTTTGAAAATTATTGAGTTTAGGTTTGCTTCCTCATAGGATAAGATTTCTGGGGGGCCTAGTGCTTCTGTCCCTCTAAAGTATTAAACCCCCAAAGAGCCCATTGTATTCTAGTGAATCTTGTCTCATTACAGACTGTCTCGAAATTGCTGTCAGGAAAACAAGTAACTGTGGTGTATGTTCTGTTATTTATTTGCTGTATCATTTGCACAGGGGTTTTTGGCACTTTCTCCAATGTAATTTGTACATTGCTTTTGTAAGATATAATACCTGGGTAACTTTTGCACCAGCTAATCCTTTCTGTTCTTTGGCCCATGCTATTAAGACTTCTGTCATGCAGCGTGCGTCAAGTACATTTGTGCCCTGCAAGTGCAGCGGAGTAAACGGTCGTTCTTCTTTTTCTTCCAGAATTTGCTTTTTGCTCTGAAATCAGCTTTATTGAACAAGCTAAAGAAAACCAGTCAAATTGATTACATATGTGTACACAGACCTGAAGTCATAGCTAAAAGTGATCAACAGTTGTCTTTGCCATCCTCACAGTAGCTAAATGAAACGTGCTCCATTTGGTTTGCTGAGCTAAGATACTATTCTCCATCCTAGCCCAATAAATTTGTACTAGATAGAGGTGGGGTAGGAACAGTTTACAACATACTTTCCAGTGCTACAGCAAAGAGAGACTTCAGCGCACTTATCGCCAGCCACTTCTGTCTAATACATTCCTGTTCTCTTTTGCCTCAGAGATTGAAAGATCTTAAACAAAGGGAATTTGCTCGCAATGTCTCTTCAAGATCACGTAAAGATGAAAGGAAGCAGGAGAAAGCCCTCCGGCGTCTACATGAACTGGCTGAACAGAGAAGGCAGCCTGAGTGGTGAGTAGGGGTGATCCCTGAGCACCCTTGGAGCATGTGTGCAAGAGTCCTACTTGGGAACGAGGAGGCCCTTTTGCAGCAGTGGCGTTTTTGCTCCTGTAATCCTGAGCCAAGTTTTGAGAGAAAAGCTTTGCACTTGAGTTTAGCCTATTGCTATATTTTTAATAGAAGTGAATTCTGTAAGTTGGTAGTCCAGAGCATCCCCAAGTTCTTTATCCAGCAATACCCAGTTTCTTTCATTATTTAATGTTGTAAAAAAAAAAAAAAAAAAAATCAGATGAGTATATAATACTATTTTAATATATCTATTTCTGGATACAACAGTATTAGAAATGGGTAAAATATTATTTTAGATCCTGCATAAAACCAACTGCAGAGATATATAAGCGGTAGTCAGCTCTATGCTCTATTTTAACTTGTTCATATAGTGCTCCTGGAAGTGGACCCATGTTCAGAACCACCACTGTGGCTGTGGATGAAGAAGCTGGGGATGACGATGATTCTGCAGCTAACAGCAGTTCTTTCATCCAGACAACTTCTGGCCACGCTACAGAGATGACTATGGACAGAGGTTTTCTAAACACTGGACAAGTCGGTGGCACTGTTATGCCAAGTCAGATGCCTGTCCACACAGCACAAGCAATCAGTTTTGGCATTAAGAGCACTTTGGGAACTCCACTGCAAAAGATAGGTGTGTCATTTTCATTTGCCAAGAAGACTCCAGTAAAGCTTGAGACGATAGCTTCTGTTTTCAAGGACCACGTGGAGGAGTCAAGTTCTGCAGATGGAACAAAAGCTGATGAAAGAGGGTCAGATGCAGGGAGTCTGCAGAAATCTGGTGAGAGTGAGAACACAAATAGTTCTGAGGGCAAGGCAGAGGAAGATGACCAACATGACAAAGATAGTGGGTCTTTAGCCACCACGTTATCTAAACTAAAAAAGATGAGACGAGAAGATGGACCAATGGCAGTTGAACCAGAATATTATCATTATATTCCCCCAGCCCACTGTAAAGTAAAGCCTAATTTTCAGTTCCTGCTTTTCATGAAGTCTACAGAACAAATGGAAGCTGAAAATGTGAACAAAAAAACTGCACAAGAAATCAAAAAAGGTAATTCTCCAAAACCTAAACCGGGCAAGCACACAGAAAAGACTGCTGAGAGCACAGTGCAGCAAAAGGAACAGAGTACTACTGAAATTACAGCTCAGCAGAGCAAAATGGAACTAAAAGAAGTCTCAGAAAATGCAAGTGTACAGGAGAGCAAGCATCTTATGGAAAGCAATCTCCCACAGCCAGACACTACTAAAGAAGTCACTCAGCCTGTCCCAAGCTGTAAAGATATCACTGAAGGACCAAAGCATCCAACAGGACCCTTTTTTCCAGTTTTGAGTAAAGATGAGAGCACTACTCTCCAGTGGCCTTCAGAACTTCTCATATTTACCAAAGCAGAACCATCTGTTTCATACAGTTGTAATCCCTTGTATTTTGATTTCAAGCTCTCTCGCAACAAAGATGCTAAAGCTAAAGGGGCAGAGAAATCTAAGGATCCAGGAGGTCTTTGTAAAGAAAAGGTACCAGCTATAGACTCTAGTGACATAAGCAGACCCAAGGAGACAGAGGGCATAGCTAACAGTTCTGCTGTAAAAGTGGAAAACAAGTCTCTGTCTACCTGTGGCTCCCAGAACAAGCAGGAGTCCAGTTTGGCAAGCGTTAGTAAAGTAGAGGGAGATGACAGTAGTAAAAACGTAACCAGTAAGAATAAATCTGGGAAATCCCATAAACACAAGAAGAAAAAGAAGCACAAAAAGTCCAGCAAACACAAACATAAACACAAGGAGGAAACTGAAGAGAAGAGCCGAAAAGCTGAGCTGGGGGAAGAGAAACCCAAGAAACGGAAAAAACACAAACACAGAAAGGGCAAATCCTCTCTTTCTACTGAATCTGAACGGGCACTAAAAACTGAACTGTCTGAAGACTGTGGCCATTTCCAGAAGAAAAAGCGGTGCTCTCAGGAGTCCCAGTGGAAGTCTCTGTCTGCAGAAGAGGGGAGCAGTGGTAAGAAAGAGGATAGTGGTAACTCCTGCCAAGAGCACGGCGGAAAAAAACACAAGGCTGACCTGCAGCAGTTATCGTCTGCCTCAAGGAGACGGTGTTCTGCTCCTTCCCTTGGCAGGTCCAGCCACAGAAGCCGACAGAGCAGCGGGGACTATGACAGCGACGAGGGCTCCCACAGGAAGCACTGCCGGCAGAAATCTCTGTCACAGTACAGCGATGACTATGACTCTGGCAGTGACCATTCCAGAAGCCGTTCGAGATCAGGGCGGAGGCATTCATCTCAAAGGTCGTATTCGACCAGTTCTGACGCTTCTTCAGACCACAGTAGGTACAGCCGTCGGAGAAGTTACTCAGATGATAGCTACAGCGATTACAGCGACCGGTCAAGGTGCCATTCAAAGAGGTCCCATGACTCGGAGGACGACTCTGATTACAACAGCTCAAATCACAGATCAAAGCGGCGCAAGTACTCCTCTTCTGATGATGATTACAGCTCGAGTAGGAGCAGGTCAAGAAGTCGAAGCAGGAGCCGAACCCACCCTCGAGGAAGGTCCAGAACAAGAAGTCGAGGCAGAACGCGAAGCAGCAGTTGCAGCCGCAGTCGAAGCAAGAGGAGAAGCCGAAGTGTAACTGGTCGCAGCTGGAAACGGAGTCGCAGCTATAGCAGAGATCGTAGCCGTAGTACAAGAAGCCACTCGCAGAGATCTCTCTCCCACAAGGGCTCTCGAGGCCATGAGAGCCCTGAAGAGAGGAGGTCAGGGAGAAGAGACTTCATCAGATCGAAAATCTATCGCTCACAGTCTCCTCACTATTTCAGAACAGGCCGAAATGAAGGATCTCTGAAGAAAGAGGATGGCAAAGGAGATGATCTGAAAGGATCTGGCTCTCTCTCCCAAAACAGCAGCAGTTCTGGCACAGGGAGGGCCTCAGAAAGTGATTGTAGTCCAGAAGAGAGAAACTCAGTTACTGCAAAACTTCTCCTAGAAAAGGTTCAATCCAGGAAGGTTGAGAAGAAGCCATGTGTCGCTGATGAAATGCTAGCAGGGGCAAACAAGGTGGGCATAAAGCTCAAAGATCCTCCACAGGGGTACTTTGGCCCCAAACTTCCTCCTTCCTTAGGCAACAAACCAGTTCTCCCCTTAATTGGGAAATTACCTACCATTCGAAAACCAAACGCAAAAAGATATGAAGAGTCTGGTTTAGAGAGGGGCGAGGAACAAGAGCTGTCAGATTCTGAGGACGTTTCCCAAGGTATTGAGGAGACTCAGTTGGGCAGCCAGTCTCTCCTGGAAGAAGTGGTGATGGTCATTCAGGACAAACCTCTGGATGAGCAGAAACATGAGGAATCTACTGAGGAAATGCCGTCCATTCCCCTTGAAGCACCAGCGCTCTCCGAGTGCTTTAGTTCCGGAGATCTGGTGATGCCACACAACTTTCTCTCAGATCCGAATGATAGCGATGCTTTAGAGCCTATGGACGGGGGCAACCAGCCTGTCCCTGTGGAAACCAGTATGATGCCCTTAGTTCCAGATGTTGAGCACTTTTCTGGCTACGTGCCTCAGGGTGGGGAGCCGAGCATCGAAGGAGATCGAGAAGGAGAAGACTCATCCCTAGCACCGCTTGAGAGCCAACCGATCACTTTTACACCTGAAGAAATGGAGAAATATAGTAAGCTCCAGCAAGCTGCTCAGCAGCACATTCAGCAGCAACTTCTAGCAAAGCAGGTCAAGGCCTTTCCTGCCTCAGCAGCCCTGGCACCCGCCGCACCTACTCTGCAGCCCATCCACATTCAGCAGCCAGCGGCCGCGTCCGCAACCTCCATCACCACAGTGCAGCATGCCATTCTGCAGCACCATGCCGCCGCTGCCGCTGCAGCCATTGGAATTCACCCCCATCCCCATCCCCAGCCTCTTGCTCAGGTTCATCACATACCCCAGCCCCACTTGACACCTATTTCATTATCCCACTTGACCCACTCAATTATTCCGGGGCACCCTGCTACGTTTCTAGCCAGCCACCCCATCCACATCATTCCGGCATCAGCTATCCATCCAGGCCCCTTTACTTTTCATCCAGTTCCACATGCTCTTTATCCGACCCTTCTTGCCCCGAGACCTGCTGCTGCTGCAGCTGCTACAGCGTTACATCTTCACCCTTTGCTGCACCCCATTTTCTCAGGACAGGACTTGCAGCATCCACCAAGTCATGGCACATGAAGGACAAATGAAGTAACATTGGAGGAAGGAGAATATTTTGCATTTTGGGAAGGGGTTGAAGTTGATCCAGCTAGCAGGTGAGGCCTGAGAATATCCTTTCAGTCTTTAGCAGCCAAAGAAGCCAGGTATGGCTTGAGGGCTGGATAGCAGGCAGGCGGCAGGTTGGTTTGTAAGTGTTGTGCACGTCCACTGTCAGGGATTGTCTCTTGTTTCCCAACACCTCCATATACGTAGCAGCGCTGTATCATAGATGAATCATCTCACACGTAGGCAAATGAGACACTTGGAAAGGCTTTTTTCCCTAGATTCTTACAGTTAATGATCTTCCTTCTGCCGTCTTGTATTTGATAAATGATATTTCATACTCACTAATAGGTCTCTAAAATCCTTTTACTGAGGTCATCTAATTAAAATAGTCAGCACGAGTGAATCCCACTTGTAATCAGCGATAAAACGTTCAGTAACCGACAGCTGTGGATCCTGGCAAGGAGACTGATGGAAGGGCATTGCCACTGTTTTGTCTGGGCCAGTATCAGTTTTCAGGCATTGCAGGGAGATCTCTTGGCACCCTAATGCTGTATACTTGGATTTTTTTTTCTCTCTTTTAACGTAAGCAGCAAAGGTGAAAAGATCTTATTTTAAAGCCGAAGTGAACAAAAGAGCTACATGTGTTTTCAGACCTCTGACCCTTCTCCATCCTGCATTAACGTTCTCCTATGTGAGGATTGCACCTTGACGCCTTTTATGTATTGTGGACTGGAGAGAGGTTCTCAGATTGGTAGTTTGTGATTTCAGTCTAGGCTTTGACCACTCTTCTCCTGAGAAAAAAAAATCACTCTGACTTCCATCTATTGAGGTGTTGTGAAAGAGGCACTCAGACGAGAAAGAGAGGAAAAATCCCTTTAGGAATTGAAGCAATACAGAGGACTGGGGAGAGTAACCAGAATATGTAACGTGTATTCTTTCCTCTGTAATACTGATGGTTTCCTTATTAATTTATAGGATTTTTTTTTTAATGTAAAGAATTGCACTGAACTCTGTAAACAAAGATGCTGCTTTTTGTAGCTCATATAAAAAGGTTACATTTGTAGTATACTGCAATAATATTTTTTACAGCCAGTTCTTTTAGTGGTACTTGTTCTGGTGGCTTTTGTGTAAATATGTTTGCTGTAGGTGAAATAAGACACTTGTAAAGGTTAAACTTTATAGTTTCAGCTAGATGCAAAATGACTAAGCATGTATATTTTATCAAGCTCATGTATTTTTGAAGTTTTTATGTACTATACAATGTAAAAAATCTTCATTTAGCATTTTGCAGAAGAAAAATGTGAGACTTGGAATATGTGAGGTGCATGGATGACACTGGTGACTCTAACAGCTAATGAATGGCATCACATTGGAAGGTGATGGCTGCTGGTTTTGTAAAACGGTGTACAAATGGAAGCAACATAGGCATATTGCATGCTCGTGGTCTTTACTAAGCAGCTACTTCATAGGAATTGATGCTGGAGTCAGTCTCAGGAGTGTCAGGAATTTGGGTCGTCTCCCACAGAGTATAAAACACCCTTTTTTTATTTTTTTTTCTTTTTTCTTCCCGGGGTTCAAAATGGTGATTGGCAGGTGTCAGCCCAGGTACGCAGTTCATCACTCTGTTCTGGAGATGAAGGAACCATCTTTTAACTGTAACCATTTGGCATCTTCTATTTAGGGAGAGATGTTTTGGTTTATATCAATTAATTGTTGTTATTCCTGCCTGTGGTGTTTCATAGGGGATTTCTCTGTTCTTTCTTGCATGAGTCACTTGTTTTGGATAACACTAACCATGGAAGGTTTCTCCAAGGTAAAGACTTCTTCCCAACACATCGGCACCAAGAGCTCCTGTCCCACGTGACCTGGATGTTTCAGGTTCAGAATCTCCTTGGGTTAGTGTAAATTTGGGCCATATCTGTGAACCGATTTCACTTCCTAGCAGTGCCCTTAGCGTGGTTTGGCATGGCCTAGTTTCAGAGCAGGCAGGCAGACCCACTCCTATCCTGTACCCTAGCCAACCAGGCCAGGGCGGGCAGATGCAGTGCACGTGCCATGACTGCAGGTCTGTGTGGCGTTCCCTTTCTCCATCCTCTCCAGAAGCACACAACTGAGATACAGGGGAGAGATTCAAACGATTGAAAACTCTGAGCTTCCTCATTATTTAAACCAGAAACTTTGATTCAGTCCAACCTGTTCAAATGCGCAGCGGTCAAAAAAGGGACTCAATTTCTCTGTAAATAATTAACAGAATACAGTATTAATGTCTCAATGCTGAGCTTCATTAGCTTCTAGATTCAGTGTGTGTGTTCTGGCACCCTTCACAGTGCAGTCAGGGTTTTTTTTTTTTTTTTTGACTTCCAGAATAGTGCTAAAAATAATTAACCTATCATTACTTAACAAGCATAAACAGACTGTATTTAACTTTGTCACATAAGATATATATATAAATATATATATATGCTGTAAAATGAGGGAAAAAACCTTTCTAATAAACCAATGATTTGTGGAAAAATGTGTGGTTCTTTCCAAAGGTGTGAGATGACTTGAAGATGCTGCCTCTGATCAGGATGTAGCAGAGTGCCATTTTTACCTAAAATAACAGTATTAGTTTGCTCCGTTTATCTTCCTATCAAGTAAATCTAGTTTCAGTGGGAATATTTTGGTCAGAACATACTAAACTGGAGAGAGAGGTAAAACGTGCTCTTAATGTGTGTGTTTTAAGAATTTCTAATTCTAACTGAAAGGATATTATTTTGGATTGGAGTCCTCAGTACATTGCATGGGTACCGCAAGCTTCTCTCCTGGCATGATAAACCCAACCTGGCAAAGTTGCTACTGAAGGTGAAATCAAGCAAGAAAAGGTGCTTAAAGGTACTGCTGCTGCTGAATTGGCAATGTGCCTTGGTTCTGAGCGTCTCAGGCGCCTGGTCATGGTGCTCTGGGCTCTCCCTTCCATCCCTCGTGCAGCCACAGCAGTTTGCAGTGCCCTAGCTGCCCTCCCTGCCCCTGTGCTGGTGGCTGCTGCTCTCGTTGCAGTAGTGGAGCCAAGTGTGTGCATCTTGGCCATTGCTTTGCCAGCACATTAGCACTGATCTCTAGCAGGCCAGACCAAAGGTCCATCTACCTCAGGGTCCTTCTCTGACAGTGGCCAGTAGCAGATGGGTAGGGAAAAGTAGGAGAGCGTGCATGATACTGCCCCTCTACGCTCTGCCAGCTGCAACAATTTGAGATATGGGGTCTTTCAGCCCTTCTTGCAATCTTTCCATCTACCTCAGCACAGTTATTATTTATGACCTGGACCTCGAGGAGACGGGGAGATTGGCCATGCGCTTGCTTCTGCTGCGAGGACACTAACCTCCAGCAGAAGGGTGAAGCAGACAGAACCGCTGCTGCTGGATCTGCCCATGGTCACCTCTGAAAGCCATCAGTTGAGCAACTTCTTGCTCATAGCTGCCTGCGCTTGTTTGGGTCGCTCTGTGTCATCTGGAGCTGCCTGGTGTACCTCTCCATCCTGCTGCCTTGCTGCTTTAGTGGTTACAGCCTGTCTTTACAAGCCCAAATTAGCGTCAGATGAGAGAATATTGCTCACGCAGAGGAGCAGCAGGCGCTCTGCTTTGTTAACTAAAGGTCTTGATTTGGTTAAAAGCATTGGGAAGAAATGGGGATGCTGCCCTTACTGGTGCTGTTCAAAACCCTGAATGTTCCTGGGGGTGGGGTGGAGGGTGTAAAGTTGGCTTCACCTGAGTGACTGTTTTGGTTGAGCCTGGAACTTGTTGGCTGAATGAATGACGGTGCTCAAGTGTTCCAAGAAATGGGAAATTAAGCAATTTGATGGGAGAGAATTAAAGTTGCCTAGAAGCATTCTTGTACAGATTTCATCAGGCTTTGGATGCTTGCTGTGACCAGGCTGCGCAGAGACATCAGTACGAGAATCAGTACGAGAAGCAGCTGCTGCTTAGCGTAAAACCCTGTTCTCAGCATCCAGCATTTAGCTAGTGTAATTATTTCCTAATCACAATGCGTGGAGCCCCCAGCTTGTACTTGGAGGTGGTGGTGGGAGGGGACGATCCGATGCTCCAAGGCCATGCAGAAGGGAAACATCTGCTGCGGTTTCCAGCCTGCTTTCGAGCCCTGGCTCCTGGGGTCCCGGCTGCCCTTTGGCAGGGGGAGACCGAAGCTGATCCAAGAGCACAGCAGAGCTGTCTGCGCTGGGCTGGGCTCGGGGCTCTTCTGCTCTTTAGCCTACGTTGTTCCCACTCTCTGGGCCCCTAATGTTTTTTTTTGAAGTAGGGTCAAGCCAGCTCATCTGCTAGACTTGGTGTTTTAAAAGCTGCCCTCCTGGCCACAGCTTTGGACCCATCCTGCCCGTTTCAAATTGCAGCTATTAAATGGCAGCCAAAAGGCTCCAGCCATCTTCCAGCTGCTCTAAGGGGCAGGTGCAGACCTTGCGTTCGGGCCAGTGGCTGCCTCTTTGGTTGGGCTGGTGGAAGAGCTGTTGCTCGGCCACTGTTGCTCCACAGCACCGCTCCGTTGCGGCCCATCCCCTCTGCGGGAGCTGATGCTTGCCAGCTAAGCCTGCCATGCCGTGCACTCCCCACGCTCCTACAGGGCAGCGACTGCATGCCCAGGCCCTGCAGCTGCACGCTCTGGGGCGCATACCAAGTGGGGAGCTCGCCCAAGCTCCTCGTCTCCCTGCGGTGGGGCTCCCAGCCCGCTCCTCGCCTCACTCAGCTGCCTGGACCACATAGTCACCTGTTTGCACAGCCAGTAGATCTGGTGGTGCCCGGGGCCGTCTGGCTGAGCTGGTGCTGCTCTGTGCTCAGGCAGGCTCAACTGGGTGGGAGCACTTCGCACCAGCAGCTTTTGTGTCTGCCACTGATCCTATTTCTACTGAGTGGATTAAAAGGATGAAAAACCCCATTTCTGTGTCGAGGGCTGGCTCACAGCACGGCGGAGATGCTCCAGCTCTGATCCCTCTCCCTGCTGTCAGCTCCTGGCACAATGAGCAGCTGGCAGATAACGGGCATCTCCTCTCTGCCAGGGGGCCAGGAAGTGCTGAGTTCCTGGGGCACAGCAAGGCCCAGCCTCAGACCTTGGCACTTTGCAGTAATCCTCATCTCCCTGGCTCTTATCCTTCTTTCCTGAGACCTGTGCTCACAGCTGATGCTGGCAGGGTGGAGCTTAGCAGGCCTCCGAGCAAATGGTTTCTCGGCTTCGCTTGTGATTTGGGTTTGCTTCCAGCTTGTGTCAATTTGTGTGGCCTTAATTGAGCTCTTTTAAATTAACACTGCACAGTGGATTAAGCTGGATGGAGCATAAGGCTCCTCCTGCTGAGCAGCTCTGAGGAACCCGCACGTTTGGCCCCCTCACTCTGGCTTTGCACCGACTGGTGATAGGGGCACACAGGGCCCTGCTTCTCCCAGCCTCTTCCTGAGCAACCCACACTGTGCTGCTGGCACCATGTCCCCTCCAGTGCAGCAAGCCCAAAAATGGCACAAATACCCCATGCATTCGGCGTCCATCCTCACGCATTCCTCTCCATCCTCATGCAGGGTGACCCAGCAGGATCTGTCCTGGGCCCGGGGAAAGGAGCTGAACCAGCAGAACAGCTGCAAAAATCAGCGTGGGCCCCCTAGGGCCGGTGGTCCCTAGCCTGGCTCCCTTGTCAGCGTGTGTTCCCCCATTGCACCGGGCTGCAGCACTGCTCCATGTGCTGGCTGCCAAGCTAACAGAAGCGATGCTGGTCGCCCCTTTTTCCTCTCTATTTTCCACTTCTTTTTTTTTCCCCCCCTCCACATTTTTCCTTTTCCTTGTACCAGGGAGAGTGGAAAGGGTTATCTCCAGCCCTCGGACAGGGCTGCCAAGGTAGCCTCTACACCCATAGCCTGCTGCGTAGTATGCTCGGCTGTGTTTTTCTTCTGGAAGACAATGAGCCCCCTTGGTTTGCTCCATTAGGCTCCAAGGCCAGTGGGCAAGAGCTTGAGACCAGGCGTCCGGGTTCCCTGGGTCGTGCTCCGCTCCCTCTGTCCGGCTGCAGAGGGGTTAAGCCCTGAGCAAAGGGGGCCCTCCGGAAAGGGAGACGGGGCTGCAGAGGAGTCTGCAGTGCTCGTCTGCAGAGGAGCTGTCTCTCCTGCCCATCGGGTTTCCGCCGTGCCTGGCTGCAGCCAGTTGGGCCGTGCAGATAGGCAGTCCCTGCGGTGAAGGGTCCTGGTCCCGCGCCATGTCCCCCGGTGCCACTGGTGGCTTCCTGCCCTGCAGGCACCGCCACCCTCTGTGCCCTGTATCCAAAAGCAGCGTGTGCCCTGGGACAGTGCCACTCAGGTCCCTGAAGGCTGGTCCCCACTTGGGTCCCCAGCAGGGCTGGTTAAGGGGGGGGGGGGGGATCCCTTCCTGTGGCCCCCGTCCCCGGCTGCTACTGTCCCCGGCTGCATCCCTCTAGATAAGCACCAGAAACGCTGGGGCGGGCTGCGCTGCGGCCACGAGGCGCATTTGGGCGCCGGCCAGGACAGCAATGGCAGGTGCCCAGGATGCTCCTGCCCTGCTCTGGGCCCTGGCGCTCGTCTTCGGTCCGCGCTTGGTGCCAGGCCTGGATCTCCTCCAGGCCCGGCCCACGGTGTACGAGGGGCCCCCGGGCAGCTACTTCGGCTTCGCCTTGGATTTCTACACGGCCGAGGGCAGGTAGGGAGGAGGCACAGTGCCCCCGGGCTTTGCTGGGGCGTATTGTACCAGAGGGCATCCGCTCGCCCCAGGGGGCAGTGTGGCAGCTGGCACTGACACTGCCCCCCCCTTTCCGGCACCCCAGGACGAGCGTGGTGGTGGGGGCACCCCACGCCAACACCTCGCAGCCTGGCCTGGCCAAGCCCGGTGCTGTCTTTCTCTGCTCCTGGCCCCCCGGCGAGACGCCATGTCGTCCCATCCCTGTCGACACCGAGGGTGCGTGGGCTGGGGGAGCTCGGGGTGGAGGGAAGAGGGGGGTGACCAGGCCGTGCCACCTGCCAGCCTGGCACGTCGCCCCTCCGACCCCATCCTAGGTGACGAGATGGAGACCAAGCAATCCCTGCGGCTCCACGCCTACAAGTCGCACCAGTGGCTGGGGGCATCGGTGACCAGCTGGGACGGCAAATTGGTGGTGGGTGCCCTCGGGGGGGGGACATGGGCAGAGCGTCCCCAGAGGGGTGGGAGAGGCCGTGGCGCAGGCGGCTGAGCCTGCCTGTGCCGCCAGGCCTGCGCCCCGCTGCAGCACTGGAACGCCGAGCAGGGCCGCCTGGAGGCTTTCCGGGCACCGGCAGGTGCCTGCTTCGTGGGCAGCGGCGAGCTGCGGCGCTTCGCCCGCTACGCGCCCTGCCGTGACTCCATCATGGCCGGTACCTACCGCCAGAGCGGCTATGGTGAGCGCGGGGCGGCGGGGGGCGGCGGGGGTGGCGGGGGGCTGCCCAGCCCGGCCCTGCTGACGCTGCCCTGCGCCCGCAGCCTATGACAAGCGCTACTGCGAGATCGGCTTCAGCGCGGCTGTGGGCCCGGTGAGTGGCACGGCGGCCGGGGGCAAGGGGTGCCGAGGCAGCGGGTGCTGATTGTCAGCCCTCCCGCAGGACGGCACGCTGGTGCTGGGGGCCCCTGGCGGATACTACTTTGCCGGTGAGTCCTGCCTTGCCGCAGCCGCTGCTGCCAGCTGGGGTGTCCTCGCTGCTGCGCGGGCCGTGGGCCCTCTCGCAGCCCCCAGGGTCCAGCTCCCCCTTGCCAGCGGCAGCGGCACGGCTGCCCAGGGCGGGCGTTGGGGCGGTGACGCCGCCAGCGCTGGTGCCCGCCCCTGCCCCCCGCAGGCCTCCTGTACTCGGTGAGTGTGGACGCCATCCTGTCCCGCTACCACGGCGCGTCACTGCTGTGGCCCGAGGGCCCCGGGCGCTCCACGGAGCAGCAGGCGTCCCCCGACTACGATGATGGGTACCGAGGTGAGCGGCGGGATGGCACTGCCTCTGCCCGCTGGGGAAACTGAGGCAGGCAGGGTCTGAAGGCAAGCGGCAGGGACCCAGGCGTCTTGCACCCCAGTGTGGGTGCTGAGCACCCCCCACCCCATGGCTGGCTTGTGACCGGGTGCCTGAACTGGCACCTGCCTCTCTGCAGGGTATGCAGTGGCCGTGGGCGAGTTCGATGACGATCCTCACACCAGAGGTACAGCTGGCATGGGGTGATGATCCCCAGGCACAACTGGGCTCCGAGCGGCCCGTGGCACCCAAAACCTTGTCTGCCCCCATGGCCCGCACCCACCCTGTGGAAGGTGGCCCGTGCCACACCTCAGGGGCGCTCAGGGCTCTCCTCCCCGGCAGAGTACGTGGTGGGGGTGCCCAACAAGAGCAACACCAGAGGCGAGGTGAGTGGTGGGTGCTGGGCACCCAGCCACCCAGGGGCGACACGTGGGAGCGACGGGGTTTGGGGCCAGCCGGGCGCGAGGACCCTGACGCTACTCTGGGCAGGTTGAGATCTTCAGCGCTGGGCTGAGCCTGCGCCGGCTGCAGGGCATCGCCAGCGAGCAGGTACCTGCTGCCCTGCCCCAGCACCCGACAGTGCCCGCTGCACCCTGCCCTGCCCCGCAGTGCCCACTGCACCCTGCCCCATGGCACCCTCACCCTGCAGCACCCTGCTCCAATGTGCCCTGCTCCACAGTGCCTGCTGCACCCTGCCCCACTGAGCCCTGCCCCACTGCCCCATTACCCCATAGCACCAGACTCACAGCCCCTATCACCCCCAGTGCTGGTCCCACGGCTACCCAATGCCCTGTAGTGCGCAGTGACCCCCATCATCCCATAGGCGCCCCACTGCACCCACTAGTGCCCATTGCAACTCTCCCCATTGCCCCATCAACCCACTGTGCCTTGCTGCCACCCCCCCCACCTCCCTATGGTGCTCCACGGCACCCCAACTTTTCCCCATCACCCCATAGGGCCCTGCTGCACCCTCTGCCCCCCTCCCACCTCACAGAGCTGTCCATACCCCCGGCATGGCCCCCAGCTCTGCCTTGGCCCCCCCAGCCCCACGATAGGCTCCATCACTCCCTGCTCCATGCCCACCCCAGTGCCGTCCTTGCACTTGGCCCTTTTCCAGGTGGCCTCGTATTTTGGGCACACGGTGGCTGTGGCAGATGTCAACGGTGACGGGTGAGGGCTGAGGCTGTGCTGGGCACCGCTTTTCCCCTGGTGCAGGGACCCCGGCTGCCAGGGCAGCGGGTCCGGGACGCCGGGGTCCCTGCTGGCGCCTGGCTGACGCCCTCGTGCTTGGCGCCAGGCGGGATGACATGCTAGTGGGGGCCCCACTGTACATGGAGCGGCGTGCCGATGGCAAGCGCTACGAGGTCGGCCGTGTCTACCTCTACCTGCAGCGTGGGCAGCAACTCTACAGCCATCCCTGGCAGACCCTGACAGGCCCCGATGCCTACGGCCGCTTTGGCTCGGCCATCGCCAGCCTCGGCGACCTGGACAAGGATGGCTACACCGGTAACCCCGGCCCAGCGCCCCGGGCGGGTGGGCGATACCTGCTCCCTGCCCCCGGCACGGTGTCGGGCACGTAGGGGTGGGTGGCATCAGGGGGTTGTGTCGCAGAGGTGTCACATCGCTTGTGGGGCCCACCCAAACCTCAGGGAAACTGAGGTGGGGGGGAGTGTCCCAGGAGGTGCCCGGCAGCCCCCAGCACACTCACATGCCCCTTTGTCCCCAGATGTGGCTGTGGGCGCCCCTTTTGGGGGCGAAGCCGGCAGCGGGTTCGTCCTCATCTTCCGAGGGCAGAGCGAGGGGCTGGTGCCGACAGCCTCGCAGCGCCTCGAGAGCCCCTTCCCTGGGCCGGCCACCTTCGGCTTCGCCCTCCGTGGTGCCTCTGACTTGGATGGCAATGGCTACCCAGGTATGGCCCCATGGCACCGCCTCGGTGCCACGGCCTCAGTGCTTCCACCGCCTCGGCGCTGCCGGTGCCAGCCCTGTGCTCATCCCGCAGATCTGCTGGTCGGAGCATTTGGGGCTGCCAAAGTGGCTGTCTACCGGTGAGTCCCACCTCCGGGCAGCGGGGCCGGCAGGCCCCATCCTGCCCGGACTGAGCACCTCGGGCGGCCGGGGTTGCTGCGGGCAGGACTGGGGCCTGGGCACGGCGATGGCCGGCCCAACAGACGGCCGGATGGATGGACGGCGCGGCCTCGGCACCTCAGCCCTGGTCTGTGCCACGGCACCTGCAGGGGCCAGCCCGTGGTGGTGGCCCGGACGCAGCTCAGCGTGCCCGATGGGCTGAACCCTGAGGAGCAGACGTGCGTGCTGCCTGGCTCTGGCACCCGCCTCAGCTGGTGAGTGGCCTGGCAGGGATGCACTGCCGCCACTGCGCTCGGGGGTGGCCTGGGCGCTGCCGGGGCTGGCAGTGCCCTGAGTGCCCATGGGCACCGTCCTCCCACAGCTTCTCCGTGACACTGTGCGTGAGCGTGGCAGGTCGGCACATCCCGGAGAGCGTCCGTGAGTGTCCGGACTGGCGGGCAGGCGGGTGCCGGGGCTGGACCACACGCATTGGCCACCTCTCGGGGACACACAGAGCCCGTGGGCAGCCTGTGCCAGCTCCACACTGGGGACCTCCCTGGTGCCACTGTCCCCTGCCCAGGCCTGCTCGCTGACCTGCAGCTGGACCGCCTGAAGCAGAAGCTGGCCAGGAGGGTCTTCCTGCTGCAGAGCCACCAGTCGTCCTGGCTCCAGGAGCTGGTGCTGGTCCCGGAGGCGCCGCCTCTCTGCCACCACCTCACCACCTACCTGCGGGTATGGCCGACGCAGCTCCTTGTGCCTTGTGGGAGGCTGGCATGAGCGGGTGGGAGGGGGACAAGGGCGTCCCCAGTCAGGCAGGGCACCCACTGGGTGACAGGGGGAATGCTTTGTGCTGGGCCTCACGGGTGCCTCTAGGACAAAGAAGAATTCAGGGACAAGCTGAGCCCCATCGTGGTGAGCCTCAACCTGACGCTGGTGGCGGCACAGGGCACCGATGCGCTGGGGCTGGTGCTCTATGGGGACACCCTGGTGCAGGAGCAGGTAGGGCCCCGATGCAGCCCCGCACCAGCAGCCTCCCGGGCACGGGGCAGAGCTGGCACCGGTGCAGCCAGGCCTGGGGACAACAGGGCAGGGGACTGGCCCCAACGCCCCCGCTGAGGTGCCCCACACTGGGCATATCCCCCCGGTGGGGCCACGGCACCCGTGCGGGCACCCCATGACCACCGCTGTGCTGCTCCTGTACCCCAGCTCCATTCCTGCCCTCCTGCCCTCCCCGCCACCCCCATCCCTCCCCGGCACCGACCCCTGCCCTCCCCGCCACCCCCATCCCTCCCCAGCACCGACCCCTGCCCGCCCCACCATCTCTATCCCGCCCTGGGGCATGCCGCCTGGTTCCCCCTGCCGCTGCCCCCCACCTCTCGCCTTGCCCCTGACCCAGACACATATTGTACTGGACTGTGGTGAGGACAACATCTGCATCCCCGACCTCCGCCTTGCCGCTGACACGTGAGCACCCGGGGCAGGCGGGTGAGGGTGGTACGGTGCCACCTTGGGCATGACAGAGGTGGCATTTCAGGGCACCGTGGCCCTGGGCTGGGGGCCATCTGCCCTGTCGCCACGGGTGCTGATGCCCTGGCCATATGTCCCCAGGCCAGGCACACGCCTGCTCATTGGGGCAGAGAACGTGGTGCACCTCCGCATCAATGCCAGCAATGCCGGCGAAGGGGCCTTCGAGGCCGAGCTGCGGGTGCAGCTGCCCCCCGGTGCCCACTACCAGAAAGCTGTCAGCAACATCCAGGTGGGTGCCCAGAGCATCACCTATGGGGCTCACACCCCTGGTTCGGCCCGCCCCCCCCCCCCCCCCCGTGGGTGTCTCCACGCGGGGAGGCTGTCAAACTCCATGTGGGTGCCAGGCCCCTGCCTCAGGCAACCCTCTCCCTGACCCCATCCTGCCGCAGGGGCAGGAGAAGCTCAGCTGCAACCCCCAGAAGGAGAATGGGAGCCATGTGGTGGTCTGTGAGCTGGGTAACCCCATGAAGGCTGGTGCCCGGGTAAGGGCCTGTTTGTGGTGGCCATGCTCCTCACCCTGGTGTCAGTCCTGCTGGTGGCCACAGCGGCTGGAGCGTGGCACTGAGGTGAGGGCACCCACCACCCCTGCCCTCCCGCTGCCCTGCAGATCGCCGTGGACATGGAGCTGAGTGTGTCTGGCCTGGAGGATGCGGGTGACACCATCACCTTCCTGCTCCAGCTGAGGAGGTGACACAATGCCCACGCTGGGGACCGCGGTGCTGTCCTGTCTAGCCCCCTAACCCCTTGCTGCCTTCCACCCTGCAGGGCACCACCCTGGCTGCTCACCACTGCTCACCCCCTTCCCCTGCCCACCGTCCTCTCAGGACCCAGGGATCCGGGACTGGGTGCTCTTGTCACGTCTTTGTCTTATCCCCCCCAAACAGGGGTGGGCACCCGGGGGCTCAGTGCCACCCGGGGCCACTCTCACCTGCCTCTCACCCTCCACTCCCACAGCAAGAACAGCCACAGCCCCAACAGCGCCATGGAGGTGGTGCAGGTGCCTGTGGAGGCCTGGGCAGCCGTGGAGCTGCGCGGGTGAGTGCCGGTGGGCACAGCGGGCGCCACAGGCACAGCGGGCGGCTGTGGCGCAAGGGCTAGGTGCAGCAGCCTGCCGCTGACCCAGCGGCTCTCCTGCCCAGAAACTCCCTGCCCACCACCACGGTGCTGCCTCTGGCATGGCAGGCGGCGGAGGGCAGCCGGCGTCTGGAAGACCACGGCCTCAAGGTGGAACATGTCTACCAGGTACCAGGTGGCACCCAGGGGCTTGTGTCCTCCCCTCCCACCCTTCCTGGTGCCTACTGTCCCTGTGCCACCTCGCTCCCCTCCTGCAGCTCCACAACAAGGGCCCCAGCACTGTGAGTGGCGTCACCCTGCACCTTGCCGTGCCCAGCCAGCTCCAAGGCAGCCTCCTGCTCTACCTGCTGGAGCTGGGCACCGAGGGTGGCATGAGCTGCGCTGAGCCCCCCGGCCTCAACTCGAAGCAGGTAGGCAGGGAGCAGGGTGATGTTCCAGGGTGGGTGCCCACAGGGTGCTCAGCGGGAACCATGGCTGCCTCTGCTTCTCCTTCCAGCTGGAGATCCCCCGGCCCACAGGCACCTGGGCCCGCAATGCCAGCCACCAACGGGAGCGCAGGGCAGTGGATGAGCAGCCCCCAGCTGTCCTGGGGGAGCCCATCCATGTGGTGAGCGGGGAATGTTCTCAGGGCCACATGGAGGGTGGGTACCCTGTCACTGCAGGCACCAGGCAAGGTCTCGCAGCACTCTCCTGGGCCATGGGTGCACCAAGCTGGAGGTGCCGCCAGGAGTCAGAGGATGCTCCAGGCCAGCAGTGGATGCCATGGGCAGCTGGATGCCCCAGGCATGGCAGGGCAGAGGATGAGGTGGGAAGAGCAGACCCAGGGGTTGCTCTTGGATGGGCTGAGCCATGTGTCGGGCACTGCTTGGGGTGTGTTGGCATTGGGCACGCAGCTCCGTATGCTGCTGGCCTTGCCCGGCCCCCTGGTCTATCATGGGAAAGAAGCGGGTGCCCGGGGGTGATGGGCCCGTCGTCTCCTGGCAGAACTGCAGCGCTGAGCCATGTGTGAGCATCGTGTGCAAGGTGCAGAGCCTACCTAAGGACCAGAGGGCGCTGGTGAGCGTCCATGCCCTGCTCTGGATGGACACCTTGCACAAGGTACCATGCCCATGCGTGCCAGGGCCCTGAGGTGTCACTGACAGCATCCCTGTGGAGCAGGTACCCTGAGCCATGCCACGTGCCCTTCTGGTATAGTGGTCCCTGAAGGGTGACACCAAGCAGCTGGGGCCACCATGGCAGGAGCCCATGGGTGGCTTCTGGCACCATGTGCCCAGCAGGATTTGCTTAGCTCAGGTCTTGAGGCTGTTGCAGAGCTGTGGACCCAGGTGTCTGGGCCCCACAGAGGGCACCTGTGGGGACGCTGGGTGCGGGGCTGTGGGTGCCAGCACCTCTTATGCCAACTCACGTCTGTGCCCAGCGCGAGCATCTCCTGAAGCAGTTCCTCATCCAGTCCCGGGCCTGGTTCAATGTCTCCAGCATGCCATACCGCATCCAGCCCCATATCCTGCCTGCTGGAGAGGCCACGGTAGGGCTGGTGCAAAAGGCCTAAGGAGGCTGGCACCCACCTGGGGGGGTGGCACGTGCCTACCTGGGCTGGATGCCAACTTGGGAAGTGGGGCTGCATTTGGAGTGACTGGGGATGGTCGTGGCAGCTGTCTGGGCCACCCCGGTGAGCACCCACCCTGTCCCTGCGCAGGCTGTCACTGAGGTGGTGCGCATGAGCCCCAGCACTGAGAAGGCTGTGCCGGTGTGGTGGGTGGTGCTGGGTGCCCTGGCTGGGCTCCTGCTCCTCGCCATCTTCATCTTCGTCATGTGGAAGGTGAGCAGGCCGGGAGCAGGGTGCTGGTGCTGCTGGGCACCCCGGGGTGGGGGGCAGAGATGGGCATAAACGTAGCCCTGGAAGACACATCCAGAGGGTCCTCTGTGACCGGGGTGTCACCATATCCCTCTTCCAGATGGGGTTTTTCAAGAGGACCCGTCCGCCTACAGAGGAGGACAAGCAGGAGCTGACACTGGGCCAGGTGCAGGGGCCTGGGGGTACCCAGGGCTAGTGGGAGGCATGTGCCCCCCATGCACCCCTGCCCAGTGGGGACACCCCCACTGCAAGCCCACACAACCTAGTGGCTCCGAGTGGCAGGGTACGTCGTGACCCTGCTCCTGTGGCATGCACCGCCTGAATCCCCATTCCTGTCCCAACCTCGATGCCCCCAACACCCTTGGGTGCCTATGGGGCATGCTACCCCCACCCTGATGCCCCCCCCATGGCACCTATGGGACACACTACCCCACTGCAGCCTCCTGGAGAATAAACCCCTTCCTGGCACCGTGGTGTTTCCATCCGTGGTGATGTGGGGACAGGCGCCTATGTCATGGGGGCTCCCAGAGGGGACAGGACACATGTTGGGGGGGCATGGGGCAATAGAGACAGGAGGTGGGTGAGCGTCCTGCTGCTCACTCTGCCCCGGGGGGGGTGCCTGGCCAGGACCCAGGGGTGTGCAGGGTGGGGGGAGGTCCTCATGCAGGAGAGGGTCTTTGCGTGCCTTTTGGGACACCTGAGGGTGCCCCTGTGCTGGTTCTGGACGGTGCTGGGGGGGTCAAGGGTCCAGTGCTGGGGGCTGGGGGGGGGATCAGTATGGGGGAGCAGATGGGGGGGTCCAGGGGCTGTGGGGTTGGTGCCGGCAGTTGGTGTCAGGGTGCTGAAGGTGATGGGTGTCGAGGGCCCAAGGGGGGGGGGGGATTGGTACCAGGGGTGGGTGCCAGGGCATGGGGAGATGGGTGCTGGAGTGGGCTGGGTCCATATTGGGTTTGGTACCGGGCCCTGGGGGGGGGGTTCGGTCTGGGGGGAGTCAGCCCCGTGCCCTGGGGGAGGGGTGTTGGAACTGCAGTGTCAGCATGGGGGAGTCAGAGTTGGGTGCTGGTCCAGGGTGTTGGGGAGGGTTGGTGTCAGAGGCTTGGGGGTCAGCAGCAGGGTGCCGGGTGCAGGGTGCCTGGTGCCGGGGAGGCTGGGATTGGTGCTGAGAGATTAGTACTGGCTTGCTGGTGCCCGATGCTGGGGCTGGTACCAAGGGGTCAGTGCCGGGATACTGGTGCAGGGATGCCGGTGCCGGGAGCTGGTGTGGGGTGGCGCAGTGGGAGCAGTGCGGCGCTGCGGAGCGGTGGGAGCGGTGCGGAGCGGCAGGGCGAGGCGGCGGAGCGGTGGGAGCGGAGCGGGGCGGGGCGGGGCGGAGCGGGGCGGAGCGGCAGGGCGGGGCGGCGGGGCGGTGGGAGCGGGGCGGGGCGGGGCGGAGCGGGGCGGGGCGGGGCGGGGCGGAGCGGGGCGGGGCGGCGCGGCAGGGCGGGGCGGAGCGGGGCGGGGCGGTGGGAGCGGGGCGGGGCGGGGCGGGGCGGTGGGGGCGGGGCGGGGCGGGGCGGTGGGGGCGGTGGGGGCGGTGCGGGGCGGCAGGGCGGGGCGGAGCGGGGCGGTGGGGGCGGTGGGGGCGGGGCGGGGCGGTGGGAGCGGTGCGGGGCGGGGCGGGGCAGTGGGAGCGGGGCGGGGCGGGGCGGTGGGGGCGGGGCAGTGGGAGCGGGGCGGGGCGGGGCGGTGGGGGCGGGGCAGTGGGAGCGGGGCGGGGCGGGGCGCGGTCATGCCCGCCGGCTCCGGCAGGTGGAGCCCGGGCTCCGCGGACGGCGGCGGCGGCGGCGGCTTGGAGCGGGGCGGGGCGGGGCGGCGCGGGCCGGGCCGGGCCGGGCGGGCCGGGCATGGCGGGGTAGCGGCGCGGAGCGACCATGCGGGCCCGCCGCCTCCTGCCGCTGCTGCTGCCGCTGCTGCTGCTGGGCGCGGGCGGGCGGCGGGCGCGGGGCGCGGCGGCGGCGGAGCCCGGCGCCCACGGTGAGTGCGGCCTTTGTGTGCGCGGCGCGGCGCGCCGGGGCCGGGGCCGGGGCCGGGCCGGGGGCGGCGGCGGGTCCGGGGGCAGCGGGACCGGGGAGGCCGCTGCCGGCGCGCCCTCCTCCTCCTCCGCCGAGGCCCGCCCCGTCCGCGCGGCCAGGCTCGTCCGCCTCTGTCTGTCCGTCCCCGCCCCGGGGCTTCCCTCGCCGTCTGTCTGTCCGCCCGTCCGCCCCAGCATCCCCCCAGCTCTCCCGGCTAGCCACACCCCAGCCCCCCCCAGCATCCCTGCGGCGACCGATCTGTGCGTCTGTCTGCGCCCAGTCTGCCCCCTCCGTGCCCCCCATCCACCCAGCATCCCTCCATCTGCCCGGTCTGTCTGTCCGTCTGCAGCCCCTTCCCCCTTCGGTTCTCCTCTCCCCGGCCCCCCACCCATCCCGGCATCCGTCTGTCTGCCCGTGTCTATCTGTCTGCACCCCATTCTCCTCATCCGTGTCTCCCACCCCCCTCCCTCCATGCATCCCCCCATCCATCTGTCCATCCCTCTACCCCAAGTCCCTCTGTCCAGCTGTCCGCTCCCTCCTCCTGTTCACAGGCCTGTTCCTGCCCCCGGTGACCCCCTGTCTGTCTGTCCATCCCACCCGCTCTCAGGGAAGGCCGGGCACCCCCCTTCACCTGGCCCACCCAGCATGCTCAGGGTCTGGGGGGAGGGTGGTCTGGGACCCACTGAGGACCCTGAATGCCCAGGGAGCGGGTGGGGGGTCATGGGTAATACCCAGGGCGTGTGGGAGCTGTGCCTGGGCATGAAAGGGCCGTGGGCGGGGGTCTCGGGTGGTGGGTGGGGGTCCCAGGCAGTGCCCGGCTGTGCGGGGTGAGGCAGTGGGTGGGGGCCTGGGCAGGGTTTGCCCTGTGGTCGACACCTCTGCCTGCTCCTTGCAGGCAGGACAGGCCTTGGGGTGCAGCGAGCTCCTCTGGGCACCTCTCCCAGCTCCCAGCCCTGCTGTGGCAGTGCCGGGCCTGCCAGTGCCTTGGCCCTGTTCTGCCCGTGCCGGAGGGTGCTGGGCAGTGCCACCCGTATCCCCTGCTCAGGTTTCTCCTTTGTCTGGTGTTACCTGCAGCTGTCCCCCTGCCACCCGTGGCCACATGGCTCGGGGGGATGTGGCTCTGGGCAGCCGAGCAGTGGGTGCTGGAAGGGGGTGGCAGCGGTGGCAGGGTGCTGGGGGCCGTGCACCAGGCAGGGCCAGATGCCTGCGCCCAGCTGGGTGCCTAGCACGGCCATGCTGTCCCCGGGGCATCTTGGGCTGCCTGGCGCGGTGATACCACGGTGGCTTGGTGCTGGGTGCGTGGCGCCACGGTGCGACGGTGTCACCCCTCCCCGGGTGCCAGGGCACCCAGGCTGGACAAAAGCTGCAGGGGGCCAGTGGGCTGCCTTGTGCCCACCCTGGCATGGGGGACGGGACTTTGGGGTTGTCCTGGGAGGCTCTGAGCGAGCGGACAGGGTGCCAGCACACCCTGCCGTGGTGGCCATGCCCACCCGAGGTGGGGGGGCTTTGCCTGGGTGGGCTGGGGGGCAGATACCCCCTTCTCTGGGGCAAAGCCTACTGCTGCCTGTGAGGGCAGAGACCTGTGGGCACGACGAGATGATGACCGTCCCCAGGGTGGGGGTGGCAGCGCCTCACTCTGCCCAAGCCCCCTGTGCCAGTGGGCAAAGGGTCCCCACGGGTGGTGGGGTGCCCTGGCCTGCCTGGCAGGTCCAGGCTTGGAGATGGAGGGTGGCTGGGGGGTGATGGAGGTGGCAGGTGGTGCCAGCTGTCCCCCAGCAGCTGTGGGCGCCCAGCATTCCTACCCGGCCCGCGCCACGGGTGCCAGCTGTTCCCGGTATGTGGGGGGGCCCCTCCAGCCCCTCGGGCCGGGCCCACCCCGGCGTGGTGCTCACAGCAGCTGTGGGAAATTCTTCCTCTAGCCGGCTGCAACATCTGGGCTGCATCTGGGCCAGGGTGGGGGGAGCACTTTGGGGTGCCCAGTGCCGAGGTGGTGGTGGCAGCAGGGAGAATTGGGGTTTTTGGGGCGTCCCAGCACTGCTGGCGGGCCCCTGGCCATGCAGCGCTGCTGGTGTGGAGCCCACAGGTGCTACAAGCCTGTGTGCTGCATGCAGCTGGGGGAAGGACCCAGGTGTCCAGGTGCTGGTACAGGGCCCCCAGCCCTGGCCCAGCCCTGGGGCACCGCTGTGGTAGGAGCATCATGGGGAGACAGGGCAGGATGAAGCCCGGAGGTTGGGAGGGGTGGCACCCCCGATGCTGCTTTCGGGGGCAGGATGCAGCTGGGGGGCATCCGCCCAGGGGCTCCGAAATGGCCTGTGGGCCCGGTGGGATGAACGAGGTCGTTGCCTGGGTGACAGTGCCTGAGCTGCTGGGCCGGCTGCCAAGGGCTGTGGGCCCATGCGCAGGCTGCGGCTGGTGCCGGGGTGGGGGGAGGCAGCAGGGTGCTAGGGCCCTGCCGGCTGTGCCCAGCCCATCCCCTAGCTGCCGTTGGGGCTGGTGGGGGGGGAGGTAGAGACCCCCCCAAACTCATGACACGTGTGGGGGCAGCTCATGGCAGGCCTATGCCTTGCCAGGCTGCAGTTGGCACCCCTGGGGGCTATTCTGGCCCTGCCCGGCCTCACACTGTGCTTCTTGTCCTCACCGGTGTTTTGGGAAGGGATGTCGGTGCCTGTCGCTAGGGATGTGGTGGAGCACCTGCCTCTGAGCAGCCCCCGCACCCATGCCCGGTGTGGGGCAGCGCGGGCAGGGGTTACTCCCCGAGCAAGTGCTCCCTGGGGTCTTGGAGCACCCATCGGCATGGGCACGGTGCCCTGGTGCAAGGTGTCAAGGTGCAATAACCCCCCCCCCCCCATCCACATAGGGTGGCCACGGAGAAGGGACAGAGATGGTGCTTGCTGCCACACTGGGATGGTGCCCACGACCTGATGAGACAGTGCCCACCATCCCACCTTGATGGTGCCCACCACCCTGTTAGGAGGGTGACCACCCTCTCACTGGACTGTGCCCATGAGCCATTGTGACAATTCCCGCAACCCTACTGGGACGGTGCCCATGACCTGCCAGGATTGCGCCCACCACCCCAAAGGGACAGTGCCCATGACCCACAGGGATGGTGCCCACCATCCTGCCAGGACATTGTTCATGCCCTGCTGGGATAGTGCCCGCAACCCTGTTATGATGGTGCATGTCACCCTGCCAGGATGGTGCCCACTAACCCACCGTGATGGCCCCCAGCCTGCCCATGACCTGCTGGGATGGTACCCACAGTCTGCTGGGATGATGCCTGTCAACCCTGGGGTGATGCGCACAAGCCCAGTGGGACGGTGCCCATGATCCCACTGGGATGGTGCCCACCTTGACACAGGGTGCTGCGGGCACCTGTTTCTCAAGTCCCCTTGGCCAGAGGGGTGGGGGGTGGGGGGCCTGTGGCAGGTCCCCATGTCCCTGTGCTAACGCCATGCCCTCTGTCCCTGCAGAAGTGCTGCTCAAGGTGCAGGTGTACGAGAGTGGCACCCTGGCCCCCCTGGCCCAAGCCATCCTTGAGGTTTTCGGCAACCGCAGCTCACTGGCCACCGGCACCACTGACCATGAGGGCACGGGTGTCCTGCCCGTTGCCTACCGCCTGGGCACCTGGGTCCTTGTCACTGCTGCCCGCCACGGCTACATCACTGCCTCCGTGCCCTGGCGCGTCAACAAGCTGCCTCGTGAGTCTGTGGCATCTCCCCCGAGACCTGGACCTGCCCTGGTCCCTTACTGGGGGGCTCGGGGCCCTTATGGGGGGGGCCCATCCCCTTACTGGGGGAACAGATCCCTTATGGGGGGACACCCCAAAGCCTTACAGGGGCCTCAAGCTCTTACTGGGGGACTCTGCTCCCTTACTGGGGACTCGGAGCCCTTACAGGGGGAGTGCCTGATCCCATAGGTGGGAGATGATCCCTTGTTGGGGAGATCTTGGTCCCTTTCAGGGACCTTAGCCTGTACTGGGGGGCTCTGAGCCCTTATGGGGGAACCCTGATCCCTCACTGGGGGAAATGAGCCCTTACTGGGGGGGGGAACCTCAGTGCCCTTCTGGGGAGGCAGTCCCTTATGAAGGGGCTTGGAGCCCTCATGGAAGCCCCCCCCCCCCACAGTTCCTTACTGGGGGCTCAGAGCCCTTATGGGGGCCCCAAGCCCTTACAGGGGTCCCCAATCCCTTATGGGGGGGCCCAAACCTGTAGTGGGGACCCTGGTTCCTTCCTTCCTGGGGGGAGGGGGGGGCTCCCATCTCTTACTGGGTTCCCTGAGCCCTTACGGGGCGGGGGGCAGGGGCAAGGGCCTTTTGTGGAGCTTTTGTATAAAGAAGCGTTTGGGTGCTGCCTTGAGGTGGATTTTTGGGGGAAGACAATTGCTTTTTTGGGGGCTAGCCTCTTGGAGCTGAGCACAGAGGGTGGCCCCAAGGGATAATGTGGACCTGGGGTGGGCAGCAGGGGGCACAGCCGTGTCCTGGTGCGACCACTTGGCCCTGAAGTCCCCCCTCCCCGCATTGCAGTGCGGAGCAGGGCGGGAGGGGCATCCCAGGCTTAGCGCCAGCCCTCGGGCGCCTGCATCGGCGGGCTGGGGCGGGGTGGGGGGGGGAATGCACTGGGCAGGGTCGATGTGGTGACCTTGCTCGGGGTGGTGGCGCTGCCACGGAGGGAGAGACGGGTGTGCTTGGCCGGGGGGAGCTGTGAGACTCGAGGGGTGCAAGGGCTGGGGACAGGCGTGAGGAAAACAGGATGCACCGGGCTTGGGGAGCACGGAAGATTTGGGGGGCAATGAGGATTTGGTGGCACGCGGGGAGTGGGCACACGCAGAGTGTTCCTGGCCCTGCCTGCTGCCACCTGTCCCTGTCCCTGCAGCCTCCAGCAGTTGCCACTCTATTTTTACCCCCTCCCCAAATGCAGCCCATGGCGCTATTTTGGGTGCTGCTGCAGAAGTCGGGGGGGGGGGCACTGCAGGCACCCCAAGGGCCTCCTGTCTCCCAGTGCTCCCGGTCGGGGGGGGGGGGCAGTGCCCTCGTGCCCATCAGGACCCATCCTGCCTTCTCCTCCCCAGCCCCGGCAATGCCGTGGGGTGGAAATGAAGGAGTGGTGTGGTGGGGTTGCACCCCATGGCACAGCCATCATGGTGTCTTCCCCCTGCCCCTGCAGTGTACGCCTCCGTCAGCCTCTACCTGCTCCCCGAGCGCCCCGCCACCCTCATCCTCTACGAGGACCTGGTGCAAATCCTGCTGGGGTCCCCAGGTGAGCACTGGGGTGGGCGGCAGGGTGCTGCTCCCAGGCGTCAGGGTGCTCGAGGGCACCCCAGCGCTGCCACACGCCCCCGTGGCACCCAGGAAGGGTGCTTGGCCAGCGCGCTTGGCCGGGCTGCCCTGTGGGCAGGGCGTGGGGTGCTGGCACCCTCGGACTGGGTGCTGCCTCCCTCCCAACCCGTGGTCACCCACAGGAGCCCGGAGTCAGCCGTGGGTGCAGTTCCAGCGCAAGGCGGCCCGCCTGCCCCGCAGCTCCACGTACAGCCAGCTCTCTGCCTCGCTGACAGCTGCCACGGCCGAGCACAACATGCGTGGCTTCCCCTCCTTCATCGGAGCTGAGCACAACAGCAGCGGTACAGGGCCCGGTGGGCGGTGAGGTGGCTGGGTGCTGGGTGCCCCTGTGCTCACCTGCTGCCCTCTCTCCACAGCCAACACCACCTGGCTGGAGCTGGTGCCTGTTGCGGCCATCAGCGTGCACCTCTTCACGGGCAATGGCACCGAAGTGCAGCTCTCGGGCCCTGTCCACCTGTCCATCCCGCTGCCCCCTGACACCAGCCCCATGGTGGCCACCAGCGTGCCAGCTTGGCGATTCGACAGCAAGAGTGGTGAGCAGAAGGAGGGGACCCTAGTGGGGTGGGGGTGCTGCATGGCCCGGCTCCTGTGGCTAGCAGCCATGTGTGAGATGAGTTTGGGGGGGGGGGGGGGGAGGGGGCGGGTCTCAGCCCGCTGCAGGCATCGCTGGAGAACGGGCAGGAGCCACGTGGTGATTGTGGGTGCCTCTCTCCAGGCCTGTGGGTCCGCAACGGGACAGGACTGATCCGGAAGGAGGGCCAGCAGCTGTACTGGACCTTTGTCTCCTCCCAGCTGGGATACTGGGCAGCAGCTCTGCCCTCCCCTAACACAGGTAGGGTGATGCTAGGGCACTCCCCCCCCCCCACCCCGCTGCCCTCCTGCCTCCCTGCCCCCAGGGCTGGGCACCCTAAGGGGGTGGGAGCAGGGGAAGGGTTGTTTTGGGGTGGGTGGTGGGGCTGGGTGCAGCACCCCAAGGTACAGCACCCCTTCTGCATGGGGGTTGACAGAGGTCTCTGCTGGGTACTGGTGAGTACAGTCCCAGGGTGAGGGGCCGGGCGGGAGGGATGATGTGCCCCATGATACTGCTCTCCTTGGACTAGGTGGGGGTTGGGGGGGGTGTCGCACCATATCTGACCTGCTACCCCCCCCCCCCCCCAGGGCTGGTGGCGATGGCTGCGGGCATGAAGGACATCACCACGTACCACACCATCTTCCTGCTCACCATCCTGGGTGCGCTGGCCCTGCTCGTCCTTATCCTGCTCTGCCTTCTCATCTACTACTGCAGGTGAGCACCTGCTTTGCCTGCCCAGAGCCCGCCTGACACCCCCGGGCACCCTATCGCTGGCTCTGGGGGCTATTACCTGCCTGGCATCCCCTGGGCACCCTATCCCAGTGCCACCTTAGCATCTTGAGTCTCAGGGCTGGCAGAGGGACGCGGGGCTGTGCCAGAGGTGGCACTCAGCCCGGGGTGACTGTGTTTTGCCCCCCCCCCCCCCAAAACCCAGGAGGAGGTGTCTGAAGCCACGACAGCAGCACCGCAAGCTGCAGGTCTCGGGCACCCTCGACGCCTCCAAGAAGGACCAGGCCACCTCCATGTCGCAGATCAACCTCATCTGCACAAGCCACCTGGAGACAGCGTCGTCTGGTGGTGACACGGACGTGCACACCCCCATCCTCAAGTCGGCCTTCTCGGCCTCCCGTGAGTTCGAGAGCTCCCGTGAGGAGTTCTTCAAGCAGGTCTCAGCCCCAAAGCTGCGGAGCGTCCCCAAGACACCCACGGACACCTTGAGCCACCGTGGCACAACCAAGGAGGACTATGGACACCCAGGTGAGGCCTTCGGGCTCAAGGCCGCCCGCTCCATGGACGGGCCGGGGCCGGGTGAGCCGGCTTTGCTGGACGAGTACAAGCGGAGCTACTCGCACCAGCGTGTGGAAGACCGGGGTGCCCCAGCCCCCCGCAAGCACCTCCGGCCCGAGGGCGCCTACCTGCAAGAGCCGCCCTCGCCGCCACCGCTGCCACCACCCTTTGAGCACTACAGCGCGCACAAAGGGGAGCCCAAAGCACCTGAATTCCTGCTCTCGCAGTCAGTGGACCACTTGGCGCGTCCCACCTCACTCACCCAGCCTGGTCAGCTCATCTTCTGCGGCTCCATCGACCACGTCAAGGAGGATGTCTACAGGAATGTCATGCCCACCCTGGTCATCCCTGCACACTACATGCGCCTGGCGCCCGACTACCCCTCTGGCGAGCAGCCGGGCCCCGGGCCACCTGAGGGGCCAGTGGAGATGGAAGGGCCACCCAGCCAAACTGGGCTGGCCTTGCCCCACCAATTTGGGCCAGCAGAGCAGCAGCGCCCACTGCTGCCCCAGTCCTTCCAGCTGCAGCCCCAGGCCTACGTGGCAGGTGAGGACGGGGAGGGCAAAGGCTGGGGGGCGCACGCCCCCTCCGTCAGCGGCTCCGTCACCATCCCCGTGCTCTTCAATGAGTCCACCATGGCGCAGCTCAACGGCGAGCTGCAGGCACTGACCGAGAAGAAGCTGCTGGAGCTGGGCGTGAAGCCACACCCACGCGCCTGGTTTGTCTCGCTGGACGGGCGCTCGTCGCAGGTGCGCCACTCCTACATCGACCTGCAGGCCAGCGACCGGAGCCGCAGCACTGACGCCAGCCTCGACTCTGGCGTGGACGTGCGTGAGGCCAAGCCCCGGCGGCGGGCTAAGGAGGAGCGCGAGCGCCCGCTGGCACCCACCTATGCCAAGCTGCCCACCAGCGATGAAGCAGAGCAGAGCAGCAGTGAGAGCCGCACGGCTGGCGGCTCGCCTGAGGACAACTCACTGACGCCACTGCTGGACGAGGCCACTGAGGGCCGGGCAGGCACGGGGCCACGGCGAGGGCGCGGCGACAGCTCCCGCAGCAGTGCCAGTGAGCCCCGCCGGGACTCCATGACCAGCCCCGAGGATGACGTGAACGAGCCAGGCGAGGGTGGGGACGACCCGGGCGACCGCAAAAGCCCCTGGCAGAAGCGGGAGGAGCGACCACTCATGGTCTTCAATGTGAAGTAAGCGGCAGGGGCCCCCACCCCCCCCAACCCCCTCCTATCCCCCCTGTCTCCCCCCTTCACCCCCCTCCCCCCAGCCACAGAGCCAGCCAGAGCCTCTCCGATGCTGTGGCAGCAATGGGCAATGGTTGAGAGGGTCAGCAAGATCCTGAGATGGTGGTGGGGATGGGGGGATAGAGGGCATCCTGGTGCTACCCTCCAGCCTTGTTCCTCCAGGCAGCTGGGACACCCCTCCGCCCTCCCCCCCCCCCCGGGCCAGCAGTGTCCCCAGGCCAACTCTAACCAGTAGTCCCCTCTGCGCCTCCCAACCAACCCTGTGAGGGGACGTGTCCAAGGTGGCCCATGTCCCCACCCTGCCACTGGCAGTGGGGCTGGAACCCACTAAGCATCCCCACCACCAGGAACTGCTGCATGGGCTCCTGCTCTCCTATCCCCTTCCCTGTTCTCCCCCGCCCCGCCCAAAGTGCCTTGCTGCCCCTTGCTGGCATGGTCCCGGGGTACCAGGAGGGGTGCCATGCCCAGGGCTGACCCATGCCCCCACCCCACGTGACTTTGCTGGTCACCTCAGTGTCTTTGCATTGCTGTGATCTCACTGGGTGGTGGGGTGGCATGTGGGGATGGAGACCCCCCCCCCACCATCAGGGCAGGGGGAGGGGAACCTGCAGGACCCTCGCGGTGCCAAGCAGGCAAATAGTGCATGCCCCCCCCCCCCCCAACCGCCTTGAACTACTCTGGGTGGGGGGACACCAAGGACTGAGGGCCGACCCCCTGCTTCTGTCCCTGCAGGGCCGGGGGGGCCAGCAGCGCCCCCCGAGCCAGCGGTGCCGCCAAGCTGGCATAGGAGCAGGGCTGGAGGGCGAGCGCAGGGGCCACTCCAGCCTCGGGAGCCCCTGCCTACGCACTGCCACCCTCCTGCGCCCACTCAGCCTCATCCCTGTTTGTTTTGGATTTTAAGTGTGTTTATGAAAGTTTTATATGTGCCGAGAAAGAAGAAGGGAAAGCCGGGGCCGTGCATGCAGCTGGCTGGGGGGGGCCAGGCCCCTTGCAGGCCCTGTGGGCCCCCGTGGTTGGGCCTGGGCTTGGAGCCGGCACCTGCTCCAGCCCCTGGCTGCCCTCCCGTTCCTGCTTGTTCATTAGAATGGTATTAATATATATAAAAAAAAAAAACTGTCAATGTAACTCCATTTCTGCTTCTGCTTCTTGGTTGGGGGGGGGGGGGGTAACTGCCTTCTGCCTCAGCGTCCCCTTCCCACGAAGAGGCACAAGGCTTTGGAACTTTCCTAGAAATCCTTTAATGGCACGGTGTCACCCTGGGGGGGGGGGGGGGAACGCCTGGGGGCAGCACTCGCCCTGCTGGCAGCGCTGAGGGGGCACAAGGCCAGCGGCTATCCCCCACCAAGGCACGTCACAGCAGCACCCAGCTGGGGCCAGCCAGGTCCCAGCGCAGGGGACGGCGCTGGCTGCATGTGCCAGAGGCACAGCGGTACCCGTAAGGGCAGCAGTGACGCCCGTCAGCACAGCAGGAGCCCTGCAGAGAGATGGGGGGAGTGTGAGGATGGGGGGAGTGTGAGGATGGGGGGAGTGTGAGGATGGGGGGAGCTGCCCCCAAGCCCCCCCCCACCCCTGCTGGCACCCACCCGTCACTGACCTGGGAAAAGGGGCAGCAGCCCCAGGAGCCCTTCTGGCCTCGACAGCATTTCTGCCCACCCCGGCAGAAGTGGCTGGTGTCGCAGGGGGTGGTGGCAGCAGGCTCAGCACTGGCGCGGGACAGAGGCACTGGCGAAGCAGCTGGTGCCTGCGTCAGGGCTGGTGCCCGCTGTTTCTCACAGCTCTGGGCTACTACATTGCAGGTGTAGCCCCAGGGGCAGCAGTGCTGGTGGTCCTTGCAACACACGGCCTGTCAGGGAACAGAGAGTCAGCTCAGCCCCAGCCCCCCGGCTGGTGGGTGCCCAGGGGCTGCATCCTTGGTGCCCTCCCCAGCCATGCTCACGCTGGGTAACTGGCAGCAGGCCCAGTCACCGCTCTGGCTCTTGCAGCAGGTTTGCCCATCGGCGCAGCTCGCCGTCGCGTTGCACTTCACAGCTTGGCCCCGGCGGGTGGCAGGCATCTTGGCCACCCAGGGCATCACGAGCTGCTCCTTGTGGCACCTGCCCTGGGCCAGGTCACAGGTGTAGCCCAAGGGGCAGCAGTGGAAGCCGTCAGAGCAGCACACGGCCTGGGGATGGAGGGAACAGGCAGGGGTAAGCTGGCTGTGTGCCACCCTCGGGGCTGGGCCAGGTTGGCATGCATCCCTCTGGCAATGGCAGGCACCAACCTAGGACAAAGGGCAGCAGAGCCAGGGCCCGGTGGAGACAGGGCAGCATGTGGTGTTGTCGGGACACGGTACGGGCGGCACACTGCACCCCATGAGCCCATACCAGCATTTCCTCTGGCTAGGCCACACGGACCGCCCCCCCCCCCCCCCCGGCTGCAGGCAGCTGGCCCCCTCAAGGGGGCACCTGGACCCCTGGGGGCAACAATGAACTGCTCAGGCAGCACGCAGCCAGAGAACAGAAGGAAGAGGGAGCTAAGCTGGGAACCCAGGGGCTGGTAGGGAGATGCCAGTAGGCTCTAGCTCTTCCAGGGCTGTGGCTGCCCTCTTTGCGCCTGTGGCTGCCCAATCACTGGAGTTCCCAATCTCTGGTGGCAGAGGAATAGATAGCAGTGTGCCAGGGTGGGGCCTGTCCCCCTCCAAAGCCAGCCTCTCCCCAAAGGGCAGAGCCACCTCCCCCTTCAGAGGCCAGCCTGCCTCCAGGAGCACCCACTGCCCCGATGGCTCTAATACATCAGCCTCATCCCCAGGCAGAGACGTTGCAGCTGCCCTGCCACAGCCTCCTTCCCCACCATAGGACCCCCCACCCTTGCAACAGCAGGCAGGACCCCGCCCCCCGCGAGCTCTCCACACCTGCTCCAAGGGGCAGCACCCCCAGGCGCCCGAGCTCAGCCGGCAGCACGTGCTCCCGTCGGGGCAGCTCTTCTCCTCGTCGCACTTCACCTCCCGGCCCCGCGCCCGCGCCGGCATCTTCTCCTGCCAGGGCACGCGGATGCCCCCCTGCAGGCAGCTGCCCCCCTCAGGGTCGCACGTGTAGCCCTGGGGGCAGCAGTGCACGTGGTCGGGGCAGCATACGGCCTGGGGGGCACAAAAGAAAGGGCCCTGAGCATGGCCCTGCTACACCCCACGGCCATCCCATGGGCGCCAACTTGCCTGGCGTGTGCTTTCCCCCCCTCCCCCACACACCACACACCCTGGCGTGCCGGCTCCGTCCCTCTGCCCTCTGGCACGTGGGACCTGCCTGGCCCCAGCCAATTCCTGGGTCCTGCCCTATGGTGCCCTCCCCACCCTGCAAAGACACCAAGGGTGCCAGCCCAACCTCTCCATGGGGCTCAGCCCCACCCAGGGCACCCCACACCCCGTTTCCCATGCAGGCACCCACCCTGCTCCTCCACCCCATTGCTGGGACCACAGTCTCTCCACTGCCTTGGGCAGGGACCTCCCCACCACTGCCCCATACCCAGCACCCGGCCCCAGCAGGCAGGACCCCCCCGAGCTCCCCACACCTGCTCCAAGGGGCAGCACCCCCAGGCGCCCGAGCTCAGCCGGCAGCACGTGCTCCCGTCGGGGCAGCTCTTCTCCTCGTCGCACTTCACCTCCCGGCCCCGTGCCCGCGCCGGCATCTTCTCCTGCCAGGGCACGCGGATGCCCCCCTGCAGGCAGCTGCTCCCCTCGGGGTCGCACGTGTAGCCCTGGGGGCAGCAGTGCACGTGGTCGGGGCAGCATACGGCCTGGGGGGCACAAAAGAAAGGGCCCTGAGCATGGCCCTGCTACACCCCACGGTCTGCCCCCTCCCCCCAACCTCCATCCCGGGTTGCAGGAGGTTGAGGGACCCTCCCCAGACCCGGCTCCACATATCAGCAGTGTCATGAGACAAACTGCACTAATAGGTCCCATCTGCCCGCCCCATTTCACTCCGTCCCTCCCCTAGCGCTGTGCACCCTGGTCTGGAGCCCAGCTCCAGTCCCCTGGGCGCACGGTGGGGGGCTCCAGGGTCCCCCCCATGCCCTTGCCCCCTCCTGGCTGAGCAAACCCAGGTCCCTCAGCCTCAAGCATCCTGGTGGCCTCGTGCCCCTTCAATCACGTCCTTCCCGCACTGGGAGCCCCAAACCGGTCGCGGGATGCAGAGGAGGTCTGATGAACGCTGGGAAAAGGGGAATCTCTGGCTCCTGCCGGCTCCCCGCAGGACAGCTGGGATCCTGCGCCCCTGCCTGGGTGCTCAGAGCTACCCCCAGCTCAGACCACAGTGCCTTTCCAGCAGAGCGGCTGCCCAGCCACGCATCCCCAGCCTGTCCCATAGCAGGGGTCTGTCTGGCCTGAGACAGGGGCCCCTCTGTCCAGCAGGGTCTGTCTGTCTTATCCTCCAGGACTGGGGGGGGGGTCCTCTCTTCTGGGGGTCAGGACTTGGCCTTGCTCCTGTTGGATGTCACGAGGGGCTCCAGACTCTTCTGCACCTATCCACGTCCCTCTAAATGCAGCCCTGCCCTTGGGGGCTCCCAGGGTGCCTTCACCCTCCCCGTGGGGCTCAACCCCATCCAGAGCCTTCCACTCCCCCAAAGGCTCGGTCCCATCCCCTCGGATCAAGGTTACGTCCCCAGCCACAGGCAGGATCCCGCCACCCCCCGGACCTGCTCCAAGGGGCAGCACCCCCAGGCGCCCGAGCTCAGCCGGCAGCACGTGCTCCCGTCGGGGCAGCTCTTCTCCTCGTCGCACTTCACCTCCCGGCCCCGCGCCCGCGCCGGCATCTTCTCCTGCCAGGGCACGCGGATGCCCCCCTGCAGGCAGCTGCCCCCCTCAGGGTCGCACGTGTAGCCCTGGGGGCAGCAGTGCACGTGGTCGGGGCAGCATACGGCCTGGGGGGCACAAAAGAAAGGGCCCTGAGCATGGCCCTGCTACACCCCACGGCCATCCCATGGGCGCCAACTTGCCTGGCGTGTGCTTTCCCCCCTCCCCCACACACCACACACCCTGGCGTGCCGGCTCCGTCCCTCTGCCCTCTGGCACGTGGGACCTGCCTGGCCCCAGCCAATTCCTGGGTCCTGCCCTATGGTGCCCTCCCCACCCTGCAAAGACACCAAGGGTGCCAGCCCAACCTCTCCATGGGGCTCAGCCCCACCCAGGGCACCCCACACCCCGTTTCCCATGCAGGCACCCACCCTGCTCCTCCACCCCATTGCTGGGACCACAGTCTCTCCACTGCCTTGGGCAGGGACCTCCCCACCACTGCCCCATACCCAGCACCCGGCCCCAGCAGGCAGGACCCCCCCGAGCTCCCCACACCTGCTCCAAGGGGCAGCACCCCCAGGCGCCCGAGCTCAGCCGGCAGCACGTGCTCCCGTCGGGGCAGCTCTTCTCCTCGTCGCACTTCACCTCCCGGCCCCGTGCCCGCGCCGGCATCTTCTCCTGCCAGGGCACGCGGATGCCCCCCTGCAGGCAGCTGCTCCCCTCGGGGTCGCACGTGTAGCCCTGGGGGCAGCAGTGCACGTGGTCGGGGCAGCATACGGCCTGGGGGGCACAAAAGAAAGGGCCCTGAGCATGGCCCTGCTACACCCCACGGTCTGCCCCCTCCCCCCAACCTCCATCCCGGGTTGCAGGAGGTTGAGGGACCCTCCCCAGACCCGGCTCCACATATCAGCAGTGTCATGAGACAAACTGCACTAATAGGTCCCATCTGCCCGCCCCATTTCACTCCGTCCCTCCCCTAGCGCTGTGCACCCTGGTCTGGAGCCCAGCTCCAGTCCCCTGGGCGCACGGTGGGGGGCTCCAGGGTCCCCCCCATGCCCTTGCCCCCTCCTGGCTGAGCAAACCCAGGTCCCTCAGCCTCAAGCATCCTGGTGGCCTCGTGCCCCTTCAATCACGTCCTTCCCGCACTGGGAGCCCCAAACCGGTCGCGGGATGCAGAGGAGGTCTGATGAACGCTGGGAAAAGGGGAATCTCTGGCTCCTGCCGGCTCCCCGCAGGACAGCTGGGATCCTGCGCCCCTGCCTGGGTGCTCAGAGCTACCCCCAGCTCAGACCACAGTGCCTTTCCAGCAGAGCGGCTGCCCAGCCACGCATCCCCAGCCTGTCCCATAGCAGGGGTCTGTCTGGCCTGAGACAGGGGCCCCTCTGTCCAGCAGGGTCTGTCTGTCTTATCCTCCAGGACTGGGGGGGGGGTCCTCTCTTCTGGGGGTCAGGACTTGGCCTTGCTCCTGTTGGATGTCACGAGGGGCTCCAGACTCTTCTGCACCTATCCACGTCCCTCTAAATGCAGCCCTGCCCTTGGGGGCTCCCAGGGTGCCTTCACCCTCCCCGTGGGGCTCAACCCCATCCAGAGCCTTCCACTCCCCCAAAGGCTCGGTCCCATCCCCTCGGATCAAGGTTACGTCCCCAGCCACAGGCAGGATCCCGCCACCCCCCGGACCTGCTCCAAGGGGCAGCACCCCCAGGCGCCCGAGCTCAGCCGGCAGCACGTGCTCCCGTCGGGGCAGCTCTTCTCCTCGTCGCACTTCACCTCCCGGCCCCGCGCCCGCGCCGGCATCTTCTCCTGCCAGGGCACGCGGATGCCCCCCTGCAGGCAGCTGCCCCCCTCAGGGTCGCACGTGTAGCCCTGGGGGCAGCAGTGCACGTGGTCGGGGCAGCATACGGCCTGGGGGGCACAAAAGAAAGGGCCCTGAGCATGGCCCTGCTACACCCCACGGCCATCCCATGGGCGCCAACTTGCCTGGCGTGTGCTTTCCCCCCTCCCCCACACACCACACACCCTGGCGTGCCGGCTCCATCCCTCTGCCCTCTGGCACGTGGGACCTGCCTGGCCCCAGCCAATTCCTGGGTCCTGCCCTATGGTGCCCTCCCCACCCTGCAAAGACACCAAGGGTGCCAGCCCAACCTCTCCATGGGGCTCAGCCCCACCCAGGGCACCCCACACCCCGTTTCCCATGCAGGCACCCACCCTGCTCCTCCACCCCATTGCTGGGACCACAGTCTCTCCACTGCCTTGGGCAGGGACCTCCCCACCACTGCCCCATACCCAGCACCCGGCCCCAGCAGGCAGGACCCCCCCGAGCTCCCCACACCTGCTCCAAGGGGCAGCACCCCCAGGCGCCCGAGCTCAGCCGGCAGCACGTGCTCCCGTCGGGGCAGCTCTTCTCCTCGTCGCACTTCACCTCCCGGCCCCGTGCCCGCGCCGGCATCTTCTCCTGCCAGGGCACGCGGATGCCCCCCTGCAGGCAGCTGCTCCCCTCGGGGTCGCACGTGTAGCCCTGGGGGCAGCAGTGCACGTGGTCGGGGCAGCATACGGCCTGGGGGGCACAAAAGAAAGGGCCCTGAGCATGGCCCTGCTACACCCCACGGTCTGCCCCCTCCCCCCAACCTCCATCCCGGGTTGCAGGAGGTTGAGGGACCCTCCCCAGACCCGGCTCCACATATCAGCAGTGTCATGAGACAAACTGCACTAATAGGTCCCATCTGCCCGCCCCATTTCACTCCGTCCCTCCCCTAGCGCTGTGCACCCTGGTCTGGAGCCCAGCTCCAGTCCCCTGGGCGCACGGTGGGGGGCTCCAGGGTCCCCCCCATGCCCTTGCCCCCTCCTGGCTGAGCAAACCCAGGTCCCTCAGCCTCAAGCATCCTGGTGGCCTCGTGCCCCTTCAATCACGTCCTTCCCGCACTGGGAGCCCCAAACCGGTCGCGGGATGCAGAGGAGGTCTGATGAACGCTGGGAAAAGGGGAATCTCTGGCTCCTGCCGGCTCCCCGCAGGACAGCTGGGATCCTGCGCCCCTGCCTGGGTGCTCAGAGCTACCCCCAGCTCAGACCACAGTGCCTTTCCAGCAGAGCGGCTGCCCAGCCACGCATCCCCAGCCTGTCCCATAGCAGGGGTCTGTCTGGCCTGAGACAGGGGCCCCTCTGTCCAGCAGGGTCTGTCTGTCTTATCCTCCAGGACTGGGGGGGGGGTCCTCTCTTCTGGGGGTCAGGACTTGGCCTTGCTCCTGTTGGATGTCACGAGGGGCTCCAGACTCTTCTGCACCTATCCACGTCCCTCTAAATGCAGCCCTGCCCTTGGGGGCTCCCAGGGTGCCTTCACCCTCCCCGTGGGGCTCAACCCCATCCAGAGCCTTCCACTCCCCCAAAGGCTCGGTCCCATCCCCTCGGATCAAGGTTACGTCCCCAGCCACAGGCAGGATCCCGCCACCCCCCGGACCTGCTCCAAGGGGCAGCACCCCCAGGCGCCCGAGCTCAGCCGGCAGCACGTGCTCCCGTCGGGGCAGCTCTTCTCCTCGTCGCACTTCACCTCCCGGCCCCGCGCCCGCGCCGGCATCTTCTCCTGCCAGGGCACGCGGATGCCCCCCTGCAGGCAGCTGCCCCCCTCAGGGTCGCACGTGTAGCCCTGGGGGCAGCAGTGCACGTGGTCGGGGCAGCATACGGCCTGGGGGGCACAAAAGAAAGGGCCCTGAGCATGGCCCTGCTACACCCCACGGCCATCCCATGGGCGCCAACTTGCCTGGCGTGTGCTTTCCCCCCTCCCCCACACACCACACACCCTGGCGTGCCGGCTCCGTCCCTCTGCCCTCTGGCACGTGGGACCTGCCTGGCCCCAGCCAATTCCTGGGTCCTGCCCTATGGTGCCCTCCCCACCCTGCAAAGACACCAAGGGTGCCAGCCCAACCTCTCCATGGGGCTCAGCCCCACCCAGGGCACCCCACACCCCGTTTCCCATGCAGGCACCCACCCTGCTCCTCCACCCCATTGCTGGGACCACAGTCTCTCCACTGCCTTGGGCAGGGACCTCCCCACCACTGCCCCATACCCAGCACCCGGCCCCAGCAGGCAGGACCCCCCCGAGCTCCCCACACCTGCTCCAAGGGGCAGCACCCCCAGGCACCCGAGCTCAGCCGGCAGCACGTGCTCCCGTCGGGGCAGCTCTTCTCCTCGTCACACTTGACGTCACAAGCTAGGGACAGACAGATGGTCACAGCTGACCATTCCACGCTGACTGTGTCCCCCCACTCCCAAAGTTCACCAGGGCCAACGCGCTCTCTCCTGGAGGTGCCCATGGAGCCAGCGCCTCCCCGGCTATCCTGGCAGGTGGCACAGGGGACACCGTTACCTGCGGTGGGGGTTGTGGACAGGCGGGTAAGCAGCTTCACCCAGCCTTTCCCCGACGCGCACTTCGAACGCTCCAGGTCGCAGGTGGTGCCCTGTGGGCAGCAGTGCAGGTGGTCGCTGCAACACACGGCCTGCGCAGGGATAGCACGGCGCCCCATTGATGCCCACCTTGGCAGCCTCCAGGGTGCCCAGACCCAAATTTAGGCATAAATGGAACCGCTTGGGCAGTCCACCTATACATGCCTGTCGGGCATCTGCTCTGCCACCCCCAGACCTGTCACACCAGGACATGGGTGTCCCCTGCGGGGGCAAGTTTGCAGCCTCAGCTGGCACCTAAGGGTGCCAGGCAGGACACGCAGGGGAGCCCGTAAGGCCGCACTCACGTTTTGCAGCGGACAGCAGCCGTACTGGGCCGAGGGCAGCTGGCAGCAGGTAGTGCCGTCCGGACATGCTGACTGGCCATCGGGGCAGGTCACCTGGCTGAGTGCCACTGGGGAGAGGGGATACAGTGTCACCCACCGTCCCCTCTCCTCTTCCATGCCATGAGATCCCAGGATGGCTCCTTGCCACCCGCCACCACCCAGGCGGTCATGCCAGGGCAGCTCGTGGAGGGCAATGAACAGGTCTGGAGTTGGACCGTACCTGGTGCCGAGGGCTGGGACTGGCGCTTCCACGCAGGGAACTTGTTGCCAAGGGGGAGCTCACCAGTGGGTGTCAGGCAACGGCCGTGGGCCAGGTCACAGATGGTGGCATGGGGGCAGCAGTGCACCTTGTCCGCACAGCATGAGGCCTGTGGGCACGAGACCTGAGCAATTCGCTGCAGCAGTAGCTGCCACCCCACCCAGGGTGACTCCTGCCGTCTCCGAGCCCCTTTCAGGGCCTGATCTGGGAACCCCCCACAGCGGGATTGAGACCTCCCCCCCACCACCATACCTCAGGCATAGGGCAGCACCCCCAGGCGCCACTGGGCATCATGCAGCATGTGGAGTTGTCAGGGCACTCGGACTCGCCGTCGGGGCACTGGATGGCACCAAGAGCTGCAGAGAGCGGGGTAGGGATGGGTGCTGCTAAACAGCACCCTCAGGGAGGGCACAGGGGTGCCAACGCATCCCTTGGGGCACAAGACACCTGTCCGGCCCCAGCTCATGCCAACCCCTCACTACCTGGGTGGGCAAAGCAGAATTTGCTGTCAGCACTGCAGTGGGACCCTTGGGGACAGCAGTGGAGCCCACCAGCACAGGAGACACTCTGTGGGGAGAGCCATGGGTGGGCAGTTGGGGGCATAGCCAGCCCCCTGCTGCACCTCTGGATATGCCAGCAGGGAAACTGAGGCACAGATGGGCACCCACTGTGCTGGGGGCCCCGACACCCACCCTTACCTCTGCTAGTGGGCAGCAGCCAAAGGTGCCAGAGATGGTGGGCAGACAGCTGTACTCGGCAGGGCACCGTGACCCGTCCTGGCACACAGTCCCAGCCGAATCCCTCACGCTGTTTGCGGAAAACATGGGCAGGGACTGCAGGATGGTGAAACCAGGTCACCCGCGGGGTGAGGGCAGCCCTTTGCCCCCGCTCCGCGCGATGCCAGCCCAAGCCACTGTCCAGTGCTGAAGGGGGCACCCTGGGCTGCACAGTGGCTCTGCAGAGACCTGGCAAACACAGTGCATGCAAGCTGTGGGAGGTCCGGTGCCACAACCCACACTCACCGGAGCCACAGGGCATGGCTGCCCGTTGGGGCAGAGCAGTGAAGCCGCAGCTCCAGCCAGAGCCAACCACAGCAGCGTGAAGGTCCACATTGCGGAGAGGGCACCTACAAGGAGTCAGATGAGCCCTGCGCCCTCACCAGTTTCCCCACTTGCCCAAGAGGGCAATTCTTGTCGTCTCTTTGCCCAGGGAGCGCGGTGCCAGGCCAGCACCCCAGGATCTGATGCCTCATGGGGGGATGCCTGAGGTGAAGGAGGGCCCTGGAAGGTACTGCTACCTCTTGCTTCCCCTTTCAGCAGGGCCACGGGAAAACCCCGTCCCTTCTCTCACTCACGCCGGCTGCACCCCACAGCGCCCAGTAGCCACTAGGCTAGCCGAATGATGCCACCCTGATGGGCAGCGGGTAGTGCAAAGCCCACAGCGGCAGGGTCCAGCACCCACAGGCCCCACGTGCTGGAGGGCTGCTGTGGCGTCTTGCCAACCTGCCAACCCCAACCACCAGCCGCAGCGGCCAGATAACATCTCCCTGCAACGTAGAAAGCCAGCATCCGTGTCTGCGGTGGGGGGGGGACGGCACAGCACCCGCTCTCAGCACCCTAGGGACTGTGGGGAGCAAGAAGCACCCTGCACCCACCCACCGGGTCCTTCTTGGCTGCCCTGCCCCCATCCCATCCACTTTCACACTCACTTTCACTTCCCTTCCCAGATGCAGCGTGGCCCATGCCCAGCACCTGCGGGTGCCTTTGTGGACCCCACCACCCCTGCGCCAGGTGCCGTGGTGCCCTTGTCGATGGCAACTGCCCCAGCCCCAGGGTGGGAAACTGAGGTACAGCACAGGGTGGCAGAGCGCTGGGGTGCTGCGGGTGCTCTGTGCTCTGACCGTGAGGCAGCGCTTCCTCTTTCACGCAGCTGGCGACAGCCAAGCCCTGGAGGAGGAGAAACCCCCTCCGCGAGCAAGCTCAGACCCCACCGGGGGCTGCCAAGCAAGTGCCTCTGCCACGCTGTGGCTCAGTTTTGAAGCAGGGCAGAGTAGCAGGGCTCCCTGCAGTACTCCTCCTGCACGGCCGCTGCGGGGCCACGTCCAGGCCCCTCGGGGGAAGGGGCTCCCCCAAACGCAGCCAGACTCAGGCTCGTGCAGGGGTATGACGTGGGTGCCGGGGGGCACAGGCTCACCTGGGCAGGGGCAGCCCCCAGACGATCCCTATGGGGGCTCTGCAGGGGCACAGTGTGCCTCAGCTTCAGGTCCCAAAAGCGTCCCGCTCCACGTGGCACCTGCCCGTGACTCGCCAGGACCCTCAGGGCTCCCAAGCCCAGCACCCACCAGCACTCAATGGCGGGGCTGGCCCAGGGTGAGGAGGGAGCCATGGCACAGCATTTCCCCAGGCTGTCACCACCCTTCCCACACATCCCTTGGTGACACACAGTCCTGTCCCTGCCACCAGCACCCCCATCACAGGAAGCCACTGGGTGGCCAGGGCTGGGCCCCCTCATCACAAGGCTCAGGGGGGAAACTGAGGCAGGGGGAGCCTAGCTCTGACACCATGGGGAGGGCAAGGGCTGGGCTGGGGACCCCCCTGCAGCTCTGCTGGAGCACCCACAGCAGCAGCTGAGCCCAGTGCCCCACATCCCCCAAAGCCCAAGGCCCCCAGCACCTCCCAGTGCCCACAGCATTTCCGAGTGCCCCCAGCATTTCCCCGGGCCCACGGCCCCCAGCATTTCCCCGGGCCCCCAGCATTTCCCCGGGCCCACGGCCCCCAGCATTTCCCCGGGCCCCCAGCATTTCCCCAGGCCCACGGCCCCCAGCATTTCCCCGGGCCCCCAGCATTTCCCCGGGCCCCACGGCCCCCAGCATTTCCCCGGGCCCCCAGCATTTCCCAGTGCCCCACGGCCCCCAACACCTCCCAGTGCCCCCAGCACCTCCCAGTGCCCACAGCATTTCCGAGTGCCCCCAGCATTTCCCCGGGCCCCCAGCATTTCCCCGGGCCCACGGCCCCCAGCATTTCCCCGGGCCCCCAGCATTTCCCCGGGCCCCCAGCATTTCCCCGGGCCCACGGCCCCCAGCATTTCCCCGGGCCCCACGGCCCCCAGCATTTCCCCGGGCCCCCAGCATTTCCCAGTGCCCCACGGCCCCCAACACCTCCCAGTGCCCCTAGCACCTCCTAGTGCTCCCCAGTGCCCCACACTCCCCAATGTCCAGTGCCCCCCCAGCGCTCTACACCCCTCAGTGCCTCCCAGTGCCCCCAGCAACCCCCAGCGCCCACAGTGTCCCGGCTTCCCAAGCCGCTCCGATGCCCAGCCGCAGCCCCCCCGTGCCCAGTACCTCCATGGCTGGTGCCCCCCATACCTGTGCACGGCGCTGTACCTCGCTCCCCTACGCGCCCCCGGCCCCAGCGCTACCCCCACCGCCCCACACTCCCCGCCGGCACCGCAGCAAGAGTCACGGCGACGGCCAGCCGCCAGCCGCAAGCCCCGCCCCCTGCCTCCCATTGGCCCGCCAGCCCGGCCCGCCTCGCTCCCATTGGCCGCCCCCTCAAGGAGGGGCGGGGAGCGCTAGGCAGTGCGGCCCCCTCGGCCTTAGCCCGCGCACCGCCCCTCCCCAGGTCATGTGACGCACGGTCACATGAATGCAGACACCCCCCCTCCCCCCCCCCCCCCCCGCTGTGGGTCGGTGTGATGAATCTGCCCGGCCTCAGGCCGGGCGGGGGAGGGAGGCGTTCTGCAGAGCGCCATCAGCCCGTCAGGGTGCAGGGGCTATGCGAGGAGCCCCCAAAGCCCTCCTCGACCCCCCCACAGCTGGGTCTGGGGGCAGGGCAGGGATTCTCCCAGGGCCTACACCCCAGAGATCGCCCACAGCCCCACAGCGAGCCAGCACAGGCAGGCCTGCCCCTGCCCCCGCCAGCTCCACAGCCCCAGGGTGCATCACCTCAGGCCCAGGTCCTGCTGCGTACCCTGCAAGGCACCCCTGCTTGGTGGGTGGCACCTCCAAAGAGGGGCACAAAGGCCCCCAGTGTTGCCTCCGGGTGACAATCTGGGCCTCGCGTGGCTGTGACACAGCCTGGCCTGTACCCCTTGATCCTAGCTGCACCCCAGCACCCCAGCGCTAAGGCTGCCAGTCGCACTCTGCCATGCTGAAGGTCACCTCTGAGCAGGGGGGCCACGCTGGGATGACGTGAGGGACGACGACTTTTCCTGTCTTTCCTGGCCCGGCCACCCCTCTGCCCTCGCCTTCCTGCCAGCCAGAGCGGGGAGCGAAGTGCCTGTTCTGCGCTGGCCGAGCGGCAAGGCCGGCCGTGCGAAAGCAGAAGTCGGGACCGCAGAGCAGCCAGGGAAGTGGGGTCACCTTGGGTTTATTGCTCGGGGCGCCGGCGGCGCGGCACACCGCGAAGCAGTGGGGAGGAGACAGGGACGGGGACACTGGCGCCATGGCGGCCGTGCTCAGATGGCCGACTGCTCCTGCAGGAAGCTCTCAGCACCCGGCAGCGCCCGCTCCGGCTCGGCAGCCAGCGCCGCCTCCCGCAGCACAGCCAGGTGCTCCTCAGCCACCGACAGGGACCGGTCGATCCAGTCCATGCCACTGGTTTGGTGGCAGGCGCTGCGGGTCACCAGGACGAGGTGGCTCACAGAGAGCAGCAGGGCCGTGGTCCTGTGGGGACGAGCAGCGTCACCATCGGGCGCCACTGGAGGAACGAGACCCCCCCCTCCCCTCCCTGGCACCGCTTCCCTCCAGGCAGCCCTGGCATTCTCAGGGGATTTGGACACCCCTGGAGGTGACAGCAGCTTTGCTGGTGGCTAACAGGGTGAACGCCCCACCGGCCAGGCTCGGGTGTGTCATCACCCTGCTTGTGCCTCAGTTTCCCCAGCAGCAGCACACAGTTTGGGGCTAGAGCAAAAGCAGGGCAACACGGAGCACAGTGGCCCCCTTCCACAACTTTTCCGACCCTCTCCATTCCCCCAGGCTCCCCCCTACCCTATGCAGCTGTTCCCCCTGCCAGGCACAGCCAAGGGGGACGCCCGGGGGACAGAGTCCCAGCCCCACCAATCCCCTCCACGGCCCGTTACCTCGCATCCAGCAGTTTGGGATCCAGTGGCGGGTACATGGATCTCACCACATCATCCACCCTGCGACAGGGGGGACAGGGGTCAGTTCGTGGCGCTCAGCATCCAAGGGACCCAAGAAAGCTATCTGGGAACTGGCTTGACCCCACCATCCTCCACATGCCCCTGGCATCGTGGAGTACTCAAGCACCCTGCAAAGAGGAGGCTGGCACCCATGCCCCTGCCCCAAGCATACTCACGGCCTTCCCAGGAATTTGGGAGCACAAATCCTCACGTGGCATCCGACACCCAGGCTCGGGCACCACGCAGGGCACCAGGCTGAGCGCTCTGGGCTGCGGGAGCCAGCGGCCTGCTCTGGGGGGATGCAGACACCACAGCCAAACCATGGCACTCGGGTCTGGGATCACTCCGCATTTGCTGCCATTTAGCAGCATCTGGCTCGGATACCAGCGGGACCCAGGGCCGCCCAGGTTGGCACGTGGATCTCCAAGGCCCTGTTCAATCGAAAGTGGGGAGCCATCGGCTTGTCCCCTGTTGTCACGGGGCCGGTGGGTCGTGGACCTGGGTGATCCCCCAATTGCATCACACCTGGGTGGCTCCATTCTTGCCGAGCAGCCCCAGGGAGTAGAGACCCTGGCGCCAGCCTGAGCTCTGCATCACCAGTGCCACCCTGGCCAGCCCCCTGGGTCCGGCCACCCCTCCCGCCTCACCTGGGGCTGATGCGCTTGGCCACCACGATGATATCGCTGAGGCTGGCGGGTGATTTCACACGGGCCCCTGAGCCCATGGTCATGGCCACCAGCTTCTCGGTCAGCGTGTGGCAGATCTGCAGGACAAGAGCAGGAGACGGTGGGAGCCAGGTCTGGGGCAAAGGACCCACTCGGCACTGCTCAGCAGCGGGACTCACCTTCAGGATGGCGATGCAGTGTGAAACCAGGCCCCTGCGGACATGGAGGAGGGCATGAATTTGGGCAGAGCTGCATCCTCACCCTGTGCATTGCCCCAGCCCTGAGCCTAATCCACCCCCCATCCCAGGGGAGATGCTGGCAGCCCCTTGGCCAGCTCCAAACCAGCCCGGGGGCATTTCCACTCGGTCATGCCCTGGGTGTTGCCGATGCCCGGGGAAGCCTCTGCTCCCAAGACCTGCAAGGGGACCACCAAGTCACTCCTAGTTTCCAGGACCAAGAACTGATTTGTCCCAAGGGGTGACTCAAAAGGGATTTTGCACCAAACCAGGGAGCAAGACAGGGCAGGGGATGGGAGGGCACCCAGCAGAGCTGGGCTGGGCCTCAGGGCCCCAAAATTTGGGTGCTCTGACTACTGACACTACCCCCTGCTGCGGGAAGCAGCATTTCTTCAGGGCTGGCTGGTGCCGGGAGGCCAGAGTGGGGCACTCGGAGCGGAGACAAGCTTACGAGGCGTCTTCAATCCAGTCCTCGTTCTCCAGGATGGCCTCGATGTGGGGGTTGGTGATCACCACGTCATCCAGCTCCAGCTCAGAGGGCTCTGACTGCGTCTCCATGGCCCCGATGAGATCCACGATGGGCCTGGAGCGGGGCACGGGGCCACCTCAGCACCCACTGCAGCCCCACGCATGCAAAAGTCAGGGGCCAAGCAATGGCATGGGGCATCCAGCCACCTTGGCACACTTCCTGGAGCCACTGGCTCACTATGACGGGCAGGATGGACAAAGGAGAGGGGGCACTGGCACCCAGGGCACCCATCGGTGACACTTCTCCACCCTTGCTTGGGGTCTCCAAGGCATTTCCAGCCCCCAGGACCCCTCAACTTGGAGGAGGCACCTTGGTGCAAAGAAACCCAGCAGCACCCCACTGAACCCAAGGGCTTGGGGCACCCACCGCCATGTGCCCCAAGCTGCTGAGCTGCTGTGGGCTGGGGCACCCCGTCAGGGGGATGAGCCTGGCCGAGCAGAGGGATGTGGGATCCCTTCGGATGGAGCCACCAGAGCCTGCAAGGTCCCCGAACCACCCCCGCAGCACCACTCACTTGGTGTCGTAGTGGTGCAGCAGGTCCTTGGGCCGGCAGTAGCGCTGCCGGCAAACCACGACCAGCGCCACGAAGGAGGCCAGGAAGATGGTGGCCAGCACCCCGATGGCCACGATGACGACAGTTTCCATCGCTCTGGCTCCTTCACGCGCGTGGCTCCATCGCAGCGCCCTCGGGAACACAGTGGCTGCGAAGCAGCAGGGAAGAATTCAGGGAAGAGGGGGATGGGGGCCGAGCCAGCCGCAGACCAACAAGCCGGGAAGCCGTTTCACGAGGTCCGTGGGAGGCGTTGCCCACCCCGGCCCCACCATTTCTTGCCCGGTTTCCAACAACTTTCCCAGCCTTTCTGTGGCAGGTGAGCACGGAAGAAGGGGCTACTGCGAAATCCCTCCAGGGTTCTTTGTCCAAAGCTCTTGTGCAAAACCTGGTTGATGAGGGGGGGAACAGGACATGGCGGGGGGGGAACTGTCCCTATCCTGGCACTGTGCCCATGGTGACAAGGGGCTGCGCCGAGACTGGCATGTGGGAAGGGGGCAGGAATTGGGCTCAAGCTGGCCAGGCCCTGGCCCCATGAGGCTGTGGGGACACTGGAGCCCAGGCCATATGGGGCTGCGGGATGCACACAGCCCTACCCCTATAGGGCTGTGGGGATGGCCCAGAGCCCAGGCCAAATGGGGCTGCAGGGATGCCGAGAGTCTGGCTAATATGGAGTTGTGGGACACCCAGAGCCAAGTCTATATGGGACTGTGGGGAGGCATACAGCCCAGTCTATATGGGGCAGCAGGGACACCCAGATACAAATCTATATGGGGTGGTGAGGAGACCCTGAGCCAAGTCTATATGGAGTGCAAGGATGCCCAGAGGCATGGCTATATGGGGCAGTGGGGATGCCCTGAGCCAAGTCTGTATGGGGTTGCGGGTACAGCCAGAGCCCAGTCTATACTGAGCTGCAGGGATGCCGAGAGCCTGGCCTATATGGGGGCTGCAGGGATGCTCAGAGCCCAGTCTATACAGGGTCACTGGGATGCCCAGAGCCTGGTCTCTATGGGGCTGTGGGTACACCCAGAGCCCAATCCATATAGGACTGCAGGGATGCCAAGAGCATGGCCTATATGGGACTGCAGGGATGCTCAGAGCCCAGTTCATACTGGAGCTGTAGGGATATCCAGTCCCAGTCCCTATGGGGCTGCTTGGACCCCCAGAGCCAGCCCAGAGCAAGTTGCAGGGACCCCGTGTCCCAGTCCCTGGGGTGTGGCAGGACATTGAGCCTGGCCAGGGCCCGGGAGACGCCGGCCTGGCGCACTTTGGACCGTCTGCGCCTCCGAGCTCCCGCAGTGCCACGCGGGGCTGCTGGAACCACACGGGGGGCATCAGGGGACCCCCATCGGTCCCCCTTGGTCCGGCCGGGATGGTGCGGGGGGGAAAGCCCAGCCCTCCCTACCTGCTAGCTGTGAGTGCCTGCGCCGACGGGGACGGCGCCACTTCCGCACCCGCCAGCCTTGCAAACACTGCCGGCTCCTGACCTTTACACCGTGACTCACGCTCCACCCTTGCCGACTCCTTGGCCCTTGGCTCCCAGGGGGGTGCACATGGCCCCTGTCCCCTCTGCTGTCGCTCGGTGGGGACCCAGCTCCCCCGGTGCAGGGCTCCTATACACCTCTATCCCTCCTTGCCGTGCAGGGTGAAGGGCAAAGCCCCGCTTGCCCCCACCCCTTCGCCTTGCACCAATGCTCTCTGCAGTCCTGAACCCTCCAGCGCATCCCGCTGACCCTCTTTTTTTTGTGTGTGGGGGGGGAATCCTCATTGAATTTGAAGCCAAGCTGGCCACTTTGGCTGCCCTATCTGGGGGCACCCCAGCTCCAGCTCCCACGTAGGGCACCAGTGCAGGGCCAGCGTTGCACGGTCCCACTCACCTTGTTCTCACCGTGGTTCTCATTGGGATTAGTGCCTTAATACCCTGCACCCCCCTGCCCCTGGGAGGATTTTGGCCACCAAAGCTGATTCTGGGCTGTAACCCCTTGGTGCCTGCGCCAGGGAGGGAGGTTCAGACCCAGATGCTGGGTTGGGGTTGCTCCTGCCTGTGCAGCGCCAAGCGCCGGATGGGCTGTGTGCCCCCCAGCCTGGCAGTGCTGGGGGAAATTGCCCCTTTGCACTATAGGGAAGGGTGTGGGGCGGGGGGGGGGGGGGCACTGCCAGGGCTCCTCAGGGTCCTGCTCAGCTTCTGGGGGGGTGATCGATGGCTCCTGGCATCCCACATGGTCCCTGGGGTCCCATACAGCCCCAGGCAGATGGAGGAAACATTTTTGGGGATCTGGCATGGCATGGCAGGTGATTGCTCCAGGGGTCCCACAGGGCCCCGGGGGAGGGATTGCTCCGGGGGTCCCACACAGCCCTAGGGGAAGGATCGCTCCGGGGGTCCCACATGGCCCCAGGGAAGGGATCGCTCCGGGGGTCCTGCATGGCCCTGGGGGGGGATCGCTCCAGGGGTCCCGCATGGCCCCAGGGGGGATCACTCCGGGGGACTCACATGGCCTCGGGGGGGGGGATCACTCCTGGGGGTCCCACATGGCCCCGGGGGGGGGGGATTGCTCCGGGGGTCCCACATGGCCCCGGGGGAGGGATTGCTCCGGGGGTCCTGCACAGCCGTGGGGGAGGGATCGCTCCGGGGGTCCCGCACGGCCCCGGGGGGGGGAATGGCTCTGGGGGTCCCACATGGCCCCAGGAGGGGGATCGCTCTGGGGGTCCTGCATGGCCCCGGGGGAGGGATCACTCCAGGGGGGTCTGGCATGGCCCTGGGGAGGGATCGCTCCGGGGGTCCCGCACGGCCCCGGGGGGGGGGAATGGCTCTGGGGGTCCCGCATAGCCCCAGGAGGGGGATCGCTCTGGGGGTCCTGCATGGCCCCGGGGGAGGGATCACTCCAGGGGGGTCTGGCATGGCCCTGGGGAGGGGGATCGCTCCGGGGGTCCCACATGGCCCCGGGGGAGAGATCGCTCTGGGGGTCCCACATGGCTCCGGGGGGGTTCGCTCCGGGGGTCCCGCACGGTCCCAGGGAAGGGATCGCTCTGGGGGTCCCACACAGTCCCAGGGAAGGGATCGCTCTGGGGGTCCCACACGGCCCCGGGGGGGGGGGGGAAATTGGTCCGGGGGTTCCACATGGCCCTGGGGGGGAATGCTCCAGGGGTCCCACACGGCCCCGGGGGAGAGATCGCTCCGGGGGTCCCACATGGCCCCGGGGGAGAGATCGCTCCAGGGGTCCCACACGGCCCCAGGGGGGATCGCTCTGGGGGTCCCACAGGGCCCTGGGGAGGGGGATCGCTCCGGGGGTCCCGCATGGCCCTGGGGGGGGATCGCTCTGGGGGTCCTGCACGGCCCAGGGGGGGATCGCTCTGGGGGTCCCGCACGGTCCCAGGGAAGGGATCGCTCCAGGGGTCCCACACGGCCCCGGGGGGGGGAAATCGCTCCGGGGGTCCCACACGGCCCCGGGGGGGGGAAATCGCTCCGGGGGTCCCACACGGCCCCGGGGGAGAGATCGCTCCGGGGGTCCCGCACGGCCCCGGGGGAGAGATCGCTCCGGGGGTCCCACATGGCCCCGGGGGGGATCGCTCCGGGGGTCCCACACGGCCCCGGGGGAGAGATCGCTCCGGGGGTCCCACACGGCCCCGGGGGGGGGATCGCTCCGGGGGTCCCACACGGCCCCGGGGGGGGATCGCTCCGGGGGTCCCGCACGGCCCCGGGGGGAGGGATCGCTCCGGGGGTCCCGCACGGCCCCGGGGGGGATCGCTCCGGGGGTCCCGCACGGCCCCGGGGGGGGGATCGCTCCAGGGGTCCCACACGGCCCCGGGGGGGATCGCTCCAGGGGTCCCACACGGCCCCGGGGGAGAGATCGCTCCGGGGGTCCCACACGGCCCCGGGGGGGGGATCGCTCCAGGGGTCCCACACGGCCCCGGGGGAGAGATCGCTCCGGGGGTCCCACACGGCCCCGGGGGGGGGATCGCTCCGGGGGTCCCACACGGCCCCGGGGGGGGATCGCTCCGGGGGTCCCGCACGGCCCCGGGGGGAGGGATCGCTCCGGGGGTCCCGCACGGCCCCGGGGGGGATCGCTCCGGGGGTCCCACACGGCCCCGGGGGGGGGATCGCTCCAGGGGTCCCACACGGCCCCGGGGGGGATCGCTCCAGGGGTCCCACACGGCCCCAGGGGGAGGGATCGCTCCGGGGGTCCCACACGGCCCCGGGGGGGATCGCTCCGGGGGTCCCACACGGCCCCGGGGGGGGGATCGCTCCGGGGGTCCCACATGGCCCCGGGGGAGGGATCGCTCCGGGGGTCCCACATGGCCCCGGGGGGGATCGCTCCTGGGGTCCCGCACGGCCCCGGGGGGGGGGGGAATGGCTCTGGGGGTCCCGGCGTGGCCAGCGCCCGGCCCGGGCCCGCGGGGCTGCCCGGGCTGGGTCTCCCCTCCCGGCCCGTCCCGCTCCCCGGCGATGGAGGCCCGCGCGGGGCAGGGCGGGGGCGGCCCCGCCGTCCCGGCCCCCCCCCCGGTGCCCGGTCGCGGCCCTCCCCGCCGCCTGCCGCACCTGGAGCCGCGCCGCGGCGGCCGCGCACAAGATGGAGGCCGGGGCGGGGGGCGACGGCGCCGCGCGGGGCCGGGGCCGGGGCCGGGGCTGGGGCTGGGGCCGGGCCGGGGCTGCGCCGAGTCCGCCCGCCCCGAGGGGCCGCGGCACCGCCCCGGGCCGCCCCCGCCCGCCCCTCCGCCACCGCCCCGGGACCTGCCCTCCGCGCCGCGGCGCCCCAGCGTGTCCCCGAGTGTCCCAAAGGGTCCCCACTGCCTCCCAAATGGTCTCCTCGTGCCCCAAAGCATCCCTGCTGCATCCCCAAAGTGTCCTTATTTTGGCCCAAAGTTTCCCTGCTGTGGCCCGAAGTGTCCTCGTTGCATCCTAAAGTGTCCCCTTGTTTCCCAAAGTGTCTTTGTCATGTCCCAAATCGTCCCCTCATGCCCCAAAGCATCCCCCCGTGTCCCAAAGTATCCCTGCTGCCTCCCAAAGTGTCCCAAAGTGTCCTTATTTTGGCCCAAAGTGTCTTCATCATGTCCCAAAGTGTTGTCACTGCATACTGAAGTGGCCCCTTGTTTCCTAAAGTCTTTGTCACGTCCTTCATGTCACAAAGTTTCCCACAGTGTCCCCTCGTGTCCCAAAGCGTTCCCGCTGCGGCTCAGAGCGTTTTCATTGCATCTCAAGGAGTCCCCTTATGTCCCAAAGCCTCCCCTTGTGTCCAAAAGTGCCCGCTGTGTGTCACAGCACTTCCCTTATGTCCCAAAGTATCCCATGTCCTCTCAAAGTGTCCCCTAGTGTCCCTGCTGGGTCCCAAAGCATCCTGTGTCCCAAAGTATCCCCACTGCATTCCCTCATGTCCCTGCTGTGTCTCAAAGCATCCCTATTGTGTCCCTGCTGAGTCCCAAACCATCCCTGTTGTATGCTAAACTGTCCCCCTCATGCCTCAGAGCATCGCCCCTGTGCCCAAACTGTCCCTGTCATGTCCCAAGGTATCATCATCGTGTCCCAGAGCATCCCTGTCATGTCCCAGTGCATCCCCATCCTGTGCCTAAACAGCCTTGTCATGTCCCCTAGCATCCCCGTTGTGTCCCAAGTCCCCCGTTGTGTCCCAAACCATTTTTGCTGTGTCAGGTACAGTCCCTTTCGTGTTCTGAGCCATCCCCATTGTCCCAAACCATCTCCACTGTGCCTCAAAGTGCATCCCAGTGGCAGCTATGCTCTAGCCCCTGGTGAGAACCTGAATTTGATAGAAACAGCTCTGGGGACAGAGCGACGCAACCCCGTGCGCCCCTGGCTTCACCATCCGTGGCCTCACAGTCTATGGGCTCCAGCAGATGGAAACGGCATTTCTGCCACGGGGTGGTGCAGCGCGGCCAGGCATGGCTGCAGGAGACGTGCCCTCTGCCCCAGAGAAGTGGCACAGCCCCTGGCACCCAGCACCCCTCTGCATGGCTGAACCCTCCTCCTTGTGCGCCCAAAGGCCCCCATGCTCCCGTGCTCCTAGTCCATCCGTGGCTTTGCAAGATTAAAGTGATGAACAGCAGATCCGCTCTGCCATTGTGACATGGGTCACCATGGAGGGTCCCAACAGGGCACTGGAGCTGGGTGTGCAAGAAAATGCCTCGTTCGTGTGCCTAAATGGGCTCTTTATCCAGCAAAATTGCCAGCCAGCTCCTGCTGGATGCTGACTCTGGCCACAGGCACAGCCTGGCCTCTCCGAGCTCTCTGCCCTCCTCCAGCTGCCCCAGCCTTGGGGACAGTTCCCTGCTGGACAATGTGGCCCCTTTTTGCCCCATCGCCATACCAGAGAAACTCTTGTGGTGCCAGCGCAATGCGGTTTTGCTGTGTTTTGCCTGAAAATGCTGGGCTGCCCACCTCTCTGCCCCCTGAGAGCCCCTGGAGGGATGTTTCTGATGGACTGACTGGACGCACCGTTGGTCCTCGAGCCCGTCCCACCTACCAGATCAGCCATCAGACATAACTGCTTGTGCAGTGGCACGGTGCCCCCGGCCACGCACAGGATATGGACCTGCTGCCCTAGTAAAGCATCTCGCCGGAGTGGGACGTGGGGGAACAACGGCTATGCAAGAGAGGGAGGGAAATTAAAACCCTGAGGTGGGCAAGAAAAGCAAAAGCAGGGACTACGGAGGGTCAGAGCTGGAAAGAGCATCGCAGCAAAACGTGTTCCTCTCTGCTGCCTTCAGCCATGCCTGGAGGGAGCTTAGGGCTGCGCCAAGGGCTCCCGTCCCTGTGGGGCTTGTCTCAGTGGGGGGAACGGCCTTAGCAGGCTGTGATCTTTGGAACCCTCCCCAACTCTGTGCACACCTGGGAGCTCAACCTCCCTGTCAGGAGCCGCTTGCTCTGCTGTGGTTGATTCCCTGTGACCACCAGCCCCACCAGGAAGGAGCAGCAGAGGACAGTGATGCCTGGGGATGCCCAGTTCACTTGCCATTGGCTCCAGCACCCGTCGCTCGAACTGAGTCCTGGGTTCATGTAGCTCAGGCAGCCAATGGCACAGAGTCAGCCACGCCACCATTCCCCGGTACTGCCCATTTATTGAGCCAATGATCTCTGTCACTATGGTCCATAGTCCAAGAACAGGCTAGCATTATGCAACGAGGCATTGAGAGTCCTTCCCTTGCGATTCTGCTCCTTCATGTCCCTGCCACTGTGCTTGTCCCATGTGTCTCTGTGCTGCCGGGCTTAACTGTCCCGGAAGATGTAGCTGTATTGGTTCAAGATGTGCTCCACTATCTGATTCTGGAAGACCATGTGCATGGCCATGTTGCCCTCCTCGCTTGCTGGTCGCAGCAGTGTGGGACCAAACACAATAGCAATGCTCTGCACTGACATCCGGTTCTCCTCCTTGTGCTCGATCACCCTGCAGGGAGAAGGATGGCGTCATGGTGCCATCAATGCACCCAGTGCCCTTGGTCTGCCATCAGATGACCCCAGCCCATGAGCTGGCCCAGTTTTCCTGCCAATTTGGCCCTGGGACCCTCTACTCTCTCCCCCTTGCTGCCACCATGCACAGGGCTGGCTTTAGTCATGGGGACCAGGTGGTTTGTGGCTGCTGCCCATGTTTTGGACCCCGCTATCAATGGCTGGACAGGAGCAGGGTCCCTGGGCTGTGCAATGGGTGTCACCTGCACAGGTGCTGGAAGAGGACTTTCATGGTGTCATGGTTGGCGGGCGGGAGGGAATACACCAGGTCACGGATGCACTGTCCCCGCCGCGTTGGCTCCTGCATCTCTGCAAGGGAAGGACAAACAGGACATGCTAGGGTGCTGGATCTGTCCCGTGGAGCTGGGACCCCTGTCTGGGGCCTGCCTGACCATAGAGAAGGTGACACGGACAGAGCGGGGCAGATCTCCATGGCACAGCTCCCACAGCACTGCTGAGCACATCAGCATGGTGGGGAACCTCTCCTAGGTCCCAGGGGTGCTGTGAGGACCCACTCATGTCCTGGGGGCTCTCTGCTTTGGCCTCATCCCCTCATTGTGCTCAGCCAGGGTGAGTTCAGGCATCGCAACTGGCACCCACTGCCATTCCCAACGGTCAGCAGGGACATCCCTTCCCTCCAGCCTCCTCCAACATGGACCCTGGGGTGGTCTTGGGGAGGGAACCATCCCCAAGGAGCCACTCCACAGCTCCAAGCCCAGCCCATGTAGTCCAAGGGGGAAGTGGTTTTGGGGGTGAAACGTGATGGGAAGGGGCAGAGGAGCATCGGCGCTGGGGCTGGACCAGGCTCCCAGCCTTACTGATGGCAGCAATGAACTTGTCGAAGTGGGCGAAGGGGAAGAGCGGCTCTGGCAGTTCGCGGAAAAACAGCTTCAGGGCCCCGGTGATGACATGGATGTCCTCCCACCGCCCATCGTCCAGGTCAAGGTGCTCATCTGCAGGGACAGGACAGCACCTTAGGCAGGTCCAGGCACAGGGCATGGGACTCATGCTGTTTGCAGGCTGTGCTGTCTGCCAGTGCAGCCCAGCAGAGCTAGAAAGATGTGCCCCCAGTCCCATGCCAATGGCCAGGACATCTCAGGGCTGCCTCTGCCACCCTCGGCTCGCCCACTGCGCAGGGGAGCCACGTGGCTCCATGCACCTGCACATGACACGGTAAAACCAAGTGGAAAACCAAGCCAAGCTCTGTCTGAGCAAGCTCCATGTCCACCCCCCAAATCCCTTCTTATCAGGGGAGATCTGCTTAGCAGCTCCCTGCTGGGACCCAGCCCACTTTAACAAGACCAGGCCTGGACAAGCCGGGGATTGCAGTGAATTCCCAGAGCCTCGAGGACAGGAGAGGATCTCCCTGTCCATGGGGCTCCTGTCCCTTTCTCTCTGGCTGAACATAAGTGACATTTCACTCCTCCAAGCCAGAGCCCCTCACACGTGGGGCCCTCAGAGACCCTCAGCTTTATGTTTGCCTCTTATTTCCACTATGGATATTTCCAGCTGCCATTTTCTGCCCTGGAAAGAGATGCTATGCAAGCTGCAAAGCGCTGCCAGCATCCTTGGGGCCTCACTCTCCATATGACGACAAGAAGAGCCAGTGGGAGATGTCTGCGGGGGGGGAGAAGAGAAACCAAGCCACCCCCGGCCCTACCGTGGTCCACTTTGTAGCGCAGTTTCTGGATCGTTGCCAGGTTGCCGCTGACTCGGTACAGTCCGTCTATGTCCAAACCTGGCAGAGGGCGCAAGAAAAATTCCTGGTTAGGTGCAGCCTGGTGGCGGTACCCCTGTCGGTTGCTCCCCAGGCTCTGCCTGACCCTGAGCCCCTGGCTCGTGGGGGCAACGGTACCTCTCCTCTCCACTGTCTGGATGCATTGCTGGACAAAGCGGGGCACCGTGCCCCGCTCCCGCTCACATAGCACTTGCAAGGAGCAGCCGAACACCTGATCTGCAAAACACAGACAGAGAAGGTTTGAGTACAGATGATGGAGCCGAAAGGATGCCCAGAAGCAAGTCTCGAGGAGGAATGGGGCAGGGGAAAATCCTCGTTCCAGCAGGAACATGCCTGCGCTGCACCATGCAGAGAGGCAGCCCTGCGAGATGTGCTAGAAACGGTCGGCTCGGCCCCGGTGTGTCCCATGAGCCCGGCTGAGTGCCTACCTTTGATGTAGCCCCGCTCCCTCAGCGACTGCAGCGTGGGCCGTCTCTGTAGGAACTTGCGCAGCTTGTTGCGCACTTTGCTGGAGTCGCTTTCACTGCTGGCACTGTGCGTTGCCTGCCCAGATGCTGGCGGAGATGGGGGAGAGGTGAGGATACCCCCAAATGGGACCGGGAAGGGCTTGGGGCTGGGACCTGGCTTGGGGGATCAAGGAGGATGCTGGGATGCTGAGAACGTCGCTTCTTGGCCCGGATGTGGGATGGACACTGCCCAGGGCTCCCTCCCGCCCTGAGGGCTGTGTGCATGGGGCCAATGCGGCACCTCTGCTGTCCCCCTGTCCTTGCAGGGGGCGTGCCCTGCTCTGCCAGTGCCACCCACATATCCATCCATGCGGGCAGACCTGCCACGCTGTGGCCCTGAAAGCTTTGCTCCCGGGAGAGAGGGGTCGCTTGCTCACCTGCAGTCCTCTTCTCCTCGCCGGCTCCCAGTTTCTCCTTGGATCCAAATTCAGCCCTGTTTTCCACCTCCTCTTCCGGAGGAAAGTCTATACCCTAAGAAAGGGGCAGGATGAGATGCGTGTGCCCATCCCGAGCGTGGGAGGTCCTGGGGAAGGGACCGGCCACTGCGCAGGCGCCTGCTCACCAGCCGGCCGATGCTGTCCACGATGGCCTTCTGCCACGTGACGATGATCTGCTCTGAGTCATGCTGGATGAGGAACTCCGAACCCTCCCGTGTCTTCAGCTACAAGAGCAGTAGGCAGTGGTCAGGGCAGGGGCACCATACCACTCTGTCACCCGGCTCTGCAGTCCCCATGTCCCCAGATATGGCATGAGGGAGCCAGAGCTGGGCCGTGCTCTGAAGATGACATGGCCACATCCCCCGGGGAGTGTCCTCCACCCCAACATCAGCCAGCTCCACTCTGGGGCTCTGCTGGACCATATCTGCATTTGGCTGTATCCCCTGTCCTACCTTCATCATCTCTCCTCTCAGGTGAGGCAGGGGCCAGGTTGTGGCTGTAAATGGTGCACAACTCATTACACTAATGATCCCAGCCACCTTCTTTTGTGTTGCCTCAGCTGCAGTGGGGATGGGTCTGCCCAGTTTCACAAACCCTGGGCCTCCCACTCCGATTTCCTTATAAACTTCCCCCATGGCCCTTTCTCATTTGTTGCAAGTTTCCTCCATGTGCAAAGCTGAGGAAGAGAAACCCCACCATGAATGTGATGGGGCCAGCCTGGATGGGGTGTTGGGGCTGTCCCTGGGTTATGGGCGCCCCTAGGAATGGCACTGGGGACACAGCATTTCCCCCCTTGCCCCTGGCATGGGCATGGCCATGTTCACAGGGGCATGTTCACAGGGACTAAATGCATAAATCACAGCAATCCCACTCTGGTGGCTTTTGCTCCCCTTTGCTGCCGGCGAGATGAACTGAAGCTGGGCAGGTGGGGCATGCACAGACCCCAGTGGGTGGTCAATGTCCCGCTGCCCCCAGGAAACTCACCTCCAGGACATTTTTCTTGCTGGATTTGTCCTTGCTAGCCCAGGCGACGGTGGCCCCTCGCAGCTCCACTGTGTGCTCCGGTGTGGTCAGGGTGGCAGGGTGTCTCTGCAGGGAACAAGGGGATGATGACACCACTGGAGCCTGACCAGAGGGGATGGGGCCACGATGTGATCGCCTGCATCTGAGGCTGGAGTAAAACACCTGGATGCCAGGCCTGAAGCTGCTGGGACTGGCTGAGGATAGGATCATGCTGGGCACGTGCCCAAGCAGGACGTCAGCAGCTGGGATGTCCATGGGGCTTGTGGGGGTTGGACCCACAAATCCCACCTGAGAGGGGCTAACTGGGGCTGATTACAACCTCCCGTGGAGCAGCCCTCTGGCCCTGCAGGCAGGAGGCTGGGTTGATTTTCTGGGCTCAAAGGAAGGGCAGCGCCAGGCCATGATGGTCGAGGTACTGGGGATTGCCAGTGGGGCTGTTGTGTCCCCCAGCCAGGGAGCAGTGAGCAGGGGCCGGGCGCTGACACCAGCCTCGCACACCACATCAGGATAACAAAAAATACAGAAGCGAGTCCACACGTTCACTTCCTAACATCGGCACCTCTGCAGTGCCCATTTCTATTTTTCTCCCCTACAAATGTAGCCTTTAGGAGGAGCAAATCTCCCCTTGCAGGTCCATCCCCTCCCAAGGCACCAAGATCTCCTCTCTGCATCTGCATGGACCAGGGCAGGAGGCTGTTGCGATGCAACAGGAATTGCTCCCATCTCCCTGGCCCGTACCAAGAGTGTCACAGCTGCTGGCCGGGATGGAACTGTGCCTGATAGACACTGTCCTCTCATGGGCTAAGCCCCAGCCCTGGAGGAGCAGGGCCTTGATGGAGCCCCCGGGGATCTTCAGGGTCTGTGCTGGTTACAGCATCTTGTAGCAGTGTTAACATGGGGAATGGAGCACTAAGTGAAATGCTGCCCTGTCTTTGCAGGTTGTCAAGTGGATGTCCATGAGGGCGATATACCCATGGGGTTTTAGGAGGAACGGGACATCTGAAATGCTTGGCCTTCCTCGTATCCTGGCCTTTGGGGGCCAGGAAAGGGCATCAGCACTTGGGAGAGGCTCCTTCCCCTCCATCCAGCCCCTTCTCCATTGATATCGGAGCAGGGACAGCTGCGTCTCTTCCCCACGAGGGTTTCAGGCCGGCCTCTTTCTCTTCCCGTTGCAGCCATCACCGCAGGGTTTTGCAAGATGGTGTCGGCACGAGGGTGCTGGGCTCGGGGCGCCACAGCCAGCTTCTGCATTTGGGCCCTGCTTGCAGCCGTTAGGATTGGGGGCTGGGTTTTGCTTTGCTTCCTTTCCCGCTGAGCCAAATGTGCTCAATTTGCTTGTTCTCATGTTAAAACAGCCCTGGCGGAGCGGCCTGGCCCGTCTTGGCTCTGCAACGCAGCAGGAGCGTGTGTATGTGTGTGCTGCGGGGAGTGTGAATGCAAATGTGCTGAGAGCCACACCAGCTTGGAGCATCACCTTCGCCATCACATCTGTGCCCCAAACCACCACCACGCTTAACCCTGTGCTGCAAGCAGCCATGGCCATGGTGTGGTGGTAGAGACCCATGGGACACTTACCAAGGCACCAGCGGACGAGTGCTTTGAGTCCTTGAAGAAGGTCAGGATTCCCCCTTCCAGGACAGTCCAGGAGGAGCTCCAGTTTTTCCTGGGGACAAGACATGGGAAGGTCAGTTATAGGGACAGCACAGGCATGTGTCCTTGCTGCTGAGGACCCTGTTGTCCTGCTGTCCCAGTGGGAGGCTGTTCTGCCCAAGCCCAGCCAGGGAGGCCCCTTCCAGCACTCCTTGGCCCCTGCATGTGTGCCTGGACACCGTCACCCCCAACATGAGAGCTGCAGCAGGGTGAGGAGGGGATTTTGGGCATGCCTGGATTTGCTCCTCCAGCCTGGGCTCAGCAATGCCGCAACGGGGCACGCTGGGACGTGCTTACCGTAACCGCTTCCCTCTGTCCACTGTTTTGGTTCGGTTGAGCACGCCGGCCTTCTCGAGGCTTTTGAACTGGAAGGCAAAACCAGATGGGGTTTAAATCCCTCCCTTGCTTGCTTGCAGAAGTCCCCACGCATCCTTGCCATCCCCAGTGCTGGGGCACAGAAGTGCTTGGTGCACCCCAGTGCCCACCATGGCAGCTCACCTTCTCTTCCTTGTGCTCCGGCACTGCTGGCGGCACGCTGTTGTGCCAGGCGGCAAAGAGTCCGCTGTCCTGGCTGGAGCCGCTGCTGGCCCTTTTGTGGTGGCCGGGCACCAGCACCTGCGGAGGGAACACATTGGGTGATGCCTAAGGGACCAGCCCATCCTGGGACACAGCGGAGATCAGCCGACCCAGAGAGGGACAACTGCTCCCAAAAGAAGGATGGGATTGCATCCTGGCATCACCTCCCCATGCTCCTCTTTGGGGCTCTTTTCCCCAGCATTTAAGCCCCTGCAAGGGATGCTTGTCCCCCACCAGTGGTCCCTGACCCGTACCGTGTCTGCGGTGTAGTGCTCAGGGCAGAAGACAGCTCCCTCGAGGTGGCTCAGCCCATACCAGGCCGGTGGTGAGCCCAGCTCCTCAGAGCGCCTCTGGGGCAGATATGGCGAGGCACCATGCTCGTAGGAGCCCACAGGCAAGTAGTCCTCCTCGGGATAACCCTCCAGCTCATCGGGAGACAGGTCAGGATAGTCTGTCTCCGGAGTAGGCGGCTGCAAACGGAAGGCAGGTGAAGCCGCTGCCCGTGGCATCCCCCAGCTGCATGCCACGGAGAGCGTCGGCTGGGCAGATATCCCTGTGCCAGCCTGGCTGCGTTCCCTGCTGTGGGACCTGCTGCCCGCCCTGCCCCGTCCACGTGTGCCCGCACGGTGCTCACCCGCTGCTCCATGGGACTGTACTGCACAGCCCCTGGGTACATGTCCTGGGAGCTGGCTTCGTCTCCCGTATAGGGGGGGTCCCACGACGTCTCACCTGTTACTGAATTATAGAAAAAAGCCTGTCCGCTGGCTTCATCCATGTACTGGCCCCATTCGGCTAACTCAGGGCTGTGGGCGAGAGAGGAGGCGGGAGAGGCGGCGGGACTCACTCCATCTTCTGCCTGCTCAAAGGGGCAATCCCACGTGGTCTCACCGGTGACTGGGTTGTAATAAAACAAGTGTCCACTGTCCGTGTCAGTGTGGGTTTCCCAGTCCGCCAGGGAGCTGTGGGGCTCCTCCTGGCCTTGCGAGGCTGAGCTGGCGGCTGCCGCTTCCTCTTGCAGCTCCTGGATATTGAGGTATACAGGGGTGGGCGGCTTCTCTGGCTCCTTGTGCACCTGCAAAGGAATGGAGACGCGTCACGCCGGTGCCTCGCCGTCCCCAGCTGGTGCTGGGCACGGGTCCCTCTGCTCACCGCGGTGAGCATCCCCACTGCCTGCCGCTGGCTCGCTGGGGTGTCCTTTGTAGCCAGACATCGCCAAGCATTTCCCTGAGAAACCCTCGTGCAGGGGGATTGAAGCGAGGGGAAATTCAGGGTCATAAAGAGCTGGCACTGGTGCAACTGGCTAATGGTGTGTGAACGTGGCAGTGTAGTCAGGCAGCAGACAAGGGCGCCCACCTTACCGATGTTAAATGAGGCAAGTCTGCATGGTCTCCTTGGAAAAGTGAGACTGGCCAGAGCACGGAGGGAGAGTTTGGAGTGCGGCTGCCACAGCCCTAGCATCAGCACCCCAAGCCCGTCCATGCACCCCCACTCACTCTTGGCGCCCAAAGACGAGCTGGCCCGTGCAGCACTGAGGCTGATGGCCTCATCACCGCATCCTGAAACAGATGCCTATTTCTGGCCAGCCCTGCAATCCCCTGGCTTCATCGCCTCGCTCGCCGGCAGCCCAAACGGGTCACCAGCGAGGGCTGCTTGGGGGGATGGGGACAGCCGCACCGGGGTGCACCCATGCAGTGCCTGGGTGCCACCAGGAGGGGACAATGCCCCTGCCCTGCTGCATGGGGTCCCATGCTCTCTGGCAGCCCCGACTTTCGCCTCTGCCCTGTTTTTGCTACATTGCTTGACGTTTTATTCCATCTTGCAGGCTTCAAAACCTGCCCATATGAGTGTCCCCAAATGCACAGCTATGCAACCCCCTTCCCTGCCTAGCTGGCAATGTTCCCGGCAGGACCCGCAGGTCTGATTCCACCTGACAGCACCCAGTTAGTGCCTCCACAAGTTGGAAAAAAAAAACTCAGGAAAAGCATTAACATCAGGTTTCTTACTGGGACAGATCCCCTTTCCACCTTGCTTCCTTGCAGAGCTCCTCCCCGCCGCTGAGCTTGCCCTGGCTGTGGCCCTGGTTACCAGGATGGGGCAGGAGCATTTCCAGGGCCTGAAATTGCCCAGAGCAGGAACAGGTGGGCAAAGTCGCCAAGAGCCATGCTGCCACAGGGCCTGTTACCCTTTGATTCCCCCCCCCCCCCCCCCCCCGCTTTTACTGCCTCTGCGCCTTCCTGGAGTGGCAGCGGGGACAAAGTTTCCCTGGTCCTGCCCGTCTCCCTGGGTGGAGGGGGGACGGCGGGCCATGTCCCCAGCAGTGCTGGCCATGATGCCCCAGGACCCTCTGCCCCAGTGCCCATGGGCACCCCTAGGGTGCAGATCATCAGGGAGCAGGGGCCAGGGCGAGAGGCCACCCTTGTCCTGCAGACATGGGAAGCCAAGGGCAGGGACGGGGCGGGGGGAATGTTGGCGCTAGTCTGGGATATGGGTGGGCCCCTCTGCCCCCTGATCTGCTCCCCAGGTGCTGCTCCCTCCCCTTCCTTGCACCAGTTGCATCTTCAGCCATTTCCCTTTCCCCGCAGGAAACTGCAAGCCGAAACGTGCTCCCTTCTCCTTGAGCCGCCCAGGGACAGGAGTTTCTGGGCCCTTGGGGGCTATCGGCGGCCCCTGGCAATGACCTGCCCTTGGCTTCCTCTAGAGCACCCAGGGAAATTGGGAAGTAGCCCCGGCGTCTCCCCATACCCTGCTGCTCCGCCACAGCCCATTTCTGGGACGGCCCCTGAGATGCTTCGATGCAGCCAAGCTGGTCCCCAAACCCACGCCTCCCTACCTTGCCCAGATTAAGCAGCCGGGAGACCCTGCTCTTGGAGCGTTGCAGCACACTGGATGCCCGGTCGCCCATCTTGGTGGGCCGGGGCACACACTGAGACCGGGTGCAGGGCCGTAGCAAGGCTCCGGCGGCAGGCACCAAGCAGCTGATGGCTAGACGTACTGGCGAGACGTGCCAGCGAGGCAGAAACGAGAACCTGCCCCAATATGGGCCTGAGCGCTTCGCACACTTCCTGTTGGGTTTTTGGGGCGGAAGAGTTGCCTTGGAGACCCAAGTTTCGAGTGATGCGAGCTTAGTTATTTGTTGACATTTTTACACCATCTTGCCACTCGCCGGCTGCAGTTGGGACCACAAAATCCTAACTTTGGTGGCGACGCAGCAGGAGTTGCTCCAGGGAGCAGCAAATCTCCCAGGGAGCTGCTGTGCCAGAGGACATGGCCAGCACTAACCGTCCATCCAAGACGCTTCCCGAAGGAAGGTTTCTCCATCCTGGACAGCCTGGACATGTGCTGCCACATCACTCCTTGCAGGACCACAGGAAAGCTCGTGGTGGGGGGACCGATGCCTGGTGGAGGACCGGCCTGGGTGACAACCGGTGCCATCGCTCTCCTACTACCCCTGCAGGGATTTTGCCCCCAGGGATGTGGTGGCTGCAGGCCTCTTGGATGATGTTGCTCAAATACAGATATGCTGCAGCCTTGTTATCCAGCCCTGGGGAATGGGGCTACGAGAGCTGAGCCAAGCTCAGCTTTCCACAACGGAGTAGCAGGGAAGCCTGAAATCGGGTGATTTCAAGGTCCTGCCATCTGGTTCCTGAGAGCGGCGAGGAGGCTCGGATGAGAACAAGAAAAAGCCTCTTCAGTCTCGAGGAGATGGGCCAAGTCTGGCCTGATGCCTGGGCTAAGAGCCAGAGGGATTCCCATGGGCATTAAATCATCCTTTAAAGAGAAACCTGGCTGAGGCGGGGAAGGTGAATCTCCATCCCTTGAGATCTGCAGAACTAGCCTGAATGTTGAAAGCTGGGGTGACGAACCAGGCGAGCAAGCAGAAGCTGAGATTTACTGAAGCCTCGAGACGGTGCGATGTGTCTCCCCATCATAAAAGCCTTTGGACGGGACAGATGGCTCTGAGCACCCGCAGGATTTAGCGGCGCCAGCTCGGGAACAGGCAGCCCTTCCCTGTGGTGGCACTGCAGCAAGGGGAAGAACGAGCCCCAGCAGATGAGACAGGTTTAGGGTTTTGCCTGCCTGTGTTTGTGGGTGAGGAAAACCCCGGACACCAAGCATTGCCTGAGTTTTGGGCTGTGGGAGCACAGGGCACGCTTCATCAGCAAACAAAAGTGGAGATTTCTTATCACCCTGTGGCCTGTGCTGCAGGCCTTACTTGCAGCGCTGGCTCTGTGCTGAGAGCCCGAGCTGCTATTGATGGGCTTTGGCTGAGCAAGGAGCACTGGGAAAGCAGCAGTAGCGGCCGGGAAGCAGCGCCGGAAAAGGGCGAACAAACCTCCTAGCACAAGCCTGGCTCTGGCTTTGCCATCGCATGGGCCAGCGAGCCCCTTCTCAACCCCGCAGCTTCCTAAAGAGGAGCAGGGGACAAGTCCTCTCCGTCCTGCTCCAGCCAAGGCAGCTCCCAAAACCCATCCCTGCTCTGCTCCCAGCAGGGCTGGCATGGAAAAGTCTCCTCTGGAGGGGGAAGCAGTCCGGAGGAAACCCAGACCTTCTCCGTGCACACGTTTTCCACCCTCAGTGGCTCTGATCCCTCCCTGTCAGCTGTTTCTACGCCACAGCCGGGGTTGCAGCTCGGCTGGCGGGTGAGATTGGCCTTGATGGCGTAGTAAAATAATAAACAGGGTATAAAATTGCCCCCCGCTGTGGGAGGTGTGACTGAGCTCCCCCCTTCCTCTGCCAACACCCAAGTGTCACAACACCCCAAGTCACCGAGAAAGTGGGGATAGAATGATGGGCTCCCACTGAGCACCCCAAGACCCCCTTGGCCAGGGGAGCAGAAAGGGAAGCCCAGGATGGCTGGGTTCTCATCCATGCCACTGGCATGTGAATGCCCTCTGCTTCGCTTGAGACCGGAAAAGCTACCCTCAAGGGTTGGGACGGGGCTACTGGCCAAGGTGGCTCCAGCACCCACTGACACCTTGGTCCCTCTGTTTTCTGGGAGAGATCCACATCGGATCACCCCATCCAGCATGCGCTTTGCCAGCTGCTGCGCAGGGCCTGCACAGCCCTGCTCCCCATCCAGAAACAAAACTCCTGTGGTGGCGGCCGTAAAGAGGCGCTTCCCAAGAGCCTGTGGAAAGCTCCAGCTGCCACCTCCGAGCCCCAACTGTCCCGAAATGGCAACCGGACATGGGGGCCACACACCAAGGTGGGTGCGGGATGCTCAGACGCGCGATCCTCCTGGGCCATGTGTGCATGGAACAGGTGCCTGCGCTTTTTGCACAGTCTCTTGCTGCATTTCCCATCTCCCTGATTTAGGACTGGGGCTGCATTTTTTGCTTTCAGGCTGAGGCCGTAGCTGGAAATGAAGCTCGAAATGGGCTGGGGATGGGGGGGAGGGAGCTGCTTGTCTGCTTTAAAACTGGCCAAATAACCCACCAAGCATGTGCCTGTGCCATGCTGCCCTGGGTGCCATGAGCTGGTGGCACGCCTGCCTGTGCGAAGAGACCTCCCCAAAACTGTTTGACTTTGAGGCTATAAGATGGCTGTACAACCTGCTCCATCCTGGGGTGTGTGGGGGGGAATTGCCCACCCTACAGGATTGAGGGGAATGTGGCACCTCTGGGGGGATGTGCTCTGGCACGACGGTCCCATGAGTTGGCAGCCTGGACACCCTGCACCGGGGTAACCCGGGGAGAGCTGCCCCAGGGGGAGCAGGACATGGGACCCGCCCCCGTCCATCATCCTCTCACCCTGTCATGCCCCAGCTGGTCTCTTAAGCATGGTGGGAGAGAGGCTGCGGGGCACCTGCTCCCTGCTCCACCCTTGGGTGCCAGCCTGTGACAGGGGTGCAGCCAGGAGCAAGGAGCAACACCCATGTCCTGCCCACCTGGGGACGGCCCAGGAGTGGCCACCACGGCCAGAAAAGGCCCATTGCTACTTACTGCTGTGGGGCAAGTGGCGGCCTCGGGTTCCGGGGGCTCCAGGTCGCCAACCTGTCTCACCGGGGATGCACCCAGCTCCACCCTGCCTGCAGCGGAGTGCCTGCAGGTCTGGGGTCAGGTGAGCCACCCGCCCTGCTTGAAAGGGGAGGAGTTGGTGCAAGTCACTTTTAACCCCTTTCTGCCTTCGTTTCCTCCTCACGCCGTGCGAATGCGAACAGGGAAGGCCAGTGCCGTTGGCCCTGCACCAGCCACCAATGGGGTGGGGACATTCCTGCCCGAAAGCACCTTGCTTCACTCCGCAGCCAGTGAGGGGGCACCTTTGCGTGCACCCAGGTGACCTCAGACAGAGGGATTCACGCAGCGGAGCCGAGAGTCTGGGGTATAACGGATATTTAAGCCTGGTCTGGCTTCCGTGTTGCAGCTGATCCTTTCCAGCGCCATTTTTCAAGGGGAGCATCTCTCTCTGAGGGACCCATGTCACCTCCATTTGCTCAGAAATGGGTGCTTTTCCTTCACATGGCTCTGGGAAATACCGTCCGGGGTCAGCACGGCTTTGCAACGCACAGCTGAACGGGCCGCTTTGGCAAGGACATGTGGCCTGGCACAGGGCAATCGGCTCTGACCTCACCGGTGCCGGCCCGCACAAGGTTATCACTCATTGGGATATTGCTTCCTGCAAACCAGCCGCCCGTATCAGCATTTCCCAGTGCAGCCAGTGCAAAACCAGCTTCCAGGGGTGCACAACTCCCCAGCTCGAGGACGCAGCTGTGAAGGATAGGATGCACAGGCCACTTGGCAGAGAGCTTGCTGAATGCCTAGGCAAACCCACATCCCACATGGCAGAGGGATGTGCCGCATGTGCACTGTGGCCCTGCTTAGTGACATCTCTGCACCACCATGTCCAGGAGCTCTGCTTTCTCTGTGCAAGCCCCAGCTCCTGGAGTCACGTTATTTTGATGGTGATGCTTAATTAGCCCCAGCTATAGAGCAAACCATGCGGTATGGATTTGAAGCTAAAGGTTAAAGCACCGGCTGCAGACTAAAGTCGTGCTGCTTGAAGCGATGTGAAGGTAATGCGTGGTTTGGAGAGAGGCTGCCTCTCCATCTCCAAAAAGCCAGTGTAGAGAGGTGTGGGCTGCCTGCTGGGGACACCTGGGGTGCCTATGGCTTTTTATTCCTGCAAGGATGGAGGGAGGCTGCTCCGGGAGAAGATGGGGATCTGGGATGTGGATATACCTGGGGGGGCTTCCCACGCCCAGGGACCACACTGCTTCTCACCCTGTTCCCCAGCTGTGTCCTCGCATGGCATGGCCACCCCAAAAACATCTGGCTCGGCCAGCGTTGCCTCACTCCTGGAGCAGCTGGGACAAGCCTTTCCCCAGGCCTGCCCTTGGACTGCTCGAGGCTTTTCCTCTTTTTTTTAAGAGAAATGAGAATTGAAAGTGTTTGCCGAGGATGCAAACGGCTGCTGTGCAGCTGGCTGGGGAACAGCATGCAGCACCCCCAGCAGGGCATTGACCCTCGAGGAGGCCACCTAAGGTTGGGGAAACTGAGGCACGGGCTCAGGGGAGCCCTCAGGGTCACTGCCCAGCAGGGAAACTTCTCACCTGCTGCCAGGATAACTGTGTGCAAACCTGTACAACTAACACCCCAGCCAGCCTGGGGTTCAGCCCGGAGAATAAGTCAGGCATTTCCTGAAGATCAGGTTTGACTCATGAGGCCAGCTCTGCAGGAAGATGGGCAAAGGCCCAGCGGTGCCCGGGGAGTCCTGCAGTGCTGAGTCCTGGGCTACAGACATGGTGCTGTGCTGCAGGGGGGTGGCGAGTCACGGGGCGCAGCGGAAAGTCACTGGGCAACAGTGGCAGACTAACCAAATGACCCAAGTGTCCTGCCCCTCCCACCCCCCCGCCATGCTCTCACCACTGGAGGTGGAAGGGATGGGTGACGTTACCTTACCTGAGCCGTGTGGCTGGACCCCAGCCACCTCCTTGCCATCTCCTTGCTGGTGATGTAGAGCGTTTCGGAGCGGCTGTTGCCGAGCAGCTGAGGGTGACCAGAGGGGTCCTCGTGCAGCCCCTCAGCAGGGCCACGCGCTGGCTGGGGCTCCAGTGTCACCCGGGCCAGGTCATCCAGGGACTGCGTGGGTCGCACAGGCTCAGTGGGGTGGCAGCTCAGCGATGGGGGGCCGCCGGCTCGCAGAGGGCCCCGGGCGGCCCCGAAGGAACTCAGTGTTGGCGGTGAGTCTCTCCTTGGTGCCGTGCCATGGGGCAGTGTGGCAGGCTCAGTGGCACCAAGGAACCGGTACTCGTAGCCCAGCGGCAGCTCTTGGACAGACCTGGCTGGCTCCAGCCCCACGGGCCCAGTGTGTGGCAGCTTGCCAAGGGGCACTGGTGCAGCAATGGGGGGCAGCTCCTTGACGTACTGGGCAGGGACATAGAAGGGCCGGGCGTCCTTGCTCTTCTTGACGTGCCACCAGTGGTCGTTGGTGCGCTTCAGCAGCACGTAGCGCTCGTTGGGCTTGATGGAGATGAGCGTGCCGTCCTTGGCCTGGTACTCGAAGCCGTACTCCACCAGCACGTACACATCCTCCCGCCGCCCCGCCAGCTCCATGGCGGCCCCTCCGCCTGGAAGACATGGCGCGGGGAAGGAGCTGCTGAACCCTGTCTCGGCACCACCTTGATGTCTGCGCAAATCCCACCGGTCTCCCAGCGGGTACTGCTGGGCACCCCCAGGGCTAGCGGCAGACCCGGAGGGGCCTCCTGCTCTTAGCTGGCTGGGGGGGAAACTGAGGCAGGGAGGTGGTGACCAACCCCCCCCCCCCGAACGGGCTGCCCTGTTGCTGTCACCCCCTGCCATCCCCGAAGCAGGATCCTGCCCCGGTGCCGCGGAGCCACCTCCCACCACAGGGCCCACGGCTGCTGTGGGGCCCGGGGGGTGCGCGTGGGACCTGGTGGTGGTGGCTGGCTGGGTTTTGCCCCTTGAAGTCACTCCGTCGCCCCCTTGCTGCCTGAAATGGCCCCGGCAAAGCCCCCCCCCCCGGGACACTGCCAGCGCAGTGGCGGCCTGCCAGCACCATCGCCCCTCGCTGCGGGGCACAAAGGTGCCGAGCGGAACGCCGACCCACCACGCAGAGCTTACCTTCAGCCCCACACACGGCAGGGGGCCGGAGCACCCGTGGCCCTGGCGGGGAGCAGGTGAGGCCGGCCCGGGTGCCGGAGGAGCCGCCACGCGGGAGCCTTGTCTGTGCCTGCGCACCGGGCTGGCGGTGCTGGTCTCGACTTGCCTGCCGGGCTGCCGTCGGCTTCCTGCCGAGCACTTCGCGGCCCCCTAGCTCTGCGCCGGCTTCCGTGCTCCAAGTCGAGCTGCTGGATAAGGGGTGAGCCTCAAAACAGCGGTGCCCACCGGCCCTCTTCCTGCTGTGCCGGCCGCTTGGCCTCTGCGGGTGCTGGCAGCAGGGCTCCCGGCATTGCCGCCCACGGCTCCCGGCACAAAAGGGCTCGGCGGGGCGGCCAGGCTGAGCGGCCCTTCCTATTTCCTCTCCAGGAGGCCGGCAGCAGCCCCAGGAAGGAACCGGAGCAAGGGAAGGGGCTGCTTCACAGGAGGAAGTCGCTTCCCGTGTCCGTCCACAGCTTGGGGTGGGGGATGCAGGAGGGAAGTGCCACCTTGGGGCTGAAGCGGGCCCACACGAAGGGAGAGCAGCTGCAGCCCAGGGGCACGTTCACACATGGCTCATGGCAGGCCATGGGCAGAGGTCCCCTGAACTGGGGGATGCAGGGCTGCATCGCCACATCGCAGGGCGGCTGCATCCCCCATGCAGGCACGAGAAGGGCGCCGAGCCCTAGGGGTTTCTCTTTAACAAGCGGAGCCGGGGGCTTGGGCTGCAGCAGGAGGAAATGATTCCTTGGTGAGGTTCCTGCTGCAGGAAGGGCCGTGCCTGGAGGCAGGACCCGAATCTACCGCCACAGACCAGCCGCCAGCCTCATCACCCTTGGGGGCCCACAGAGAGGAGCCATGGGACTCCCAGCAGCCTGCTGCACTGCCAGGGCTGGGCAACAGGAGCCCTCCCTTTCCCTCCCCAGCCTGTTGGAGGCATGGGGAAGGTGTCCCCCCTATTTGGGCTTGCTAAGAGGAACAGCAGCAAGCTCAAGCAAAGGGGCTGGTGGCCCAATTCATGCACAGCCGGTGGAGATAGCAGAAGTGAGAGCAGACAACCTGCACCTTTAGCTGCACCCAAGGGAGCCTGGGAAAACCAGGGAGCCCTTGCTGCCAATACAGCCTCATCTCCGACATGAGGATGGGGAGGATAGAGGGGAGGTAACACTGATCTGGGCCAACAGACCTTGTCCCTCCATCCTTTCTGCTGAGACAAGAGGCCTGACCTTGGTTTTAGGTCTGGAAACCTATTGCCGTAGAGAAGCAAATCCAGAAGACAGCTGTACTTGTTGTTAAATAAACTTTAATCATTTTTGCATCAGGGTGAAAGGAAAATAAAATTTGTTTCTGGCCTCACTATTGGCCAAGAGTTAAAATCCGCAGCGAAGAGCAGACAGGCTCATTTCTTTCCTATTTTCATGAAGGCCATGCTGCCGGTGGATTCTCAAAGTGAAAGACCCTGGGGCAGGCAGGTGGGTTGCTCTCCTCCCCAGCGACTGCTGTGGCCTCCCTGGCTCACAACCCACACCGCCCACTTGGCGCGGGGCCTGGAAGTCACAATTCAAAGTGGTCCCAGTGTTCAGATCGCTAAAGGCACAAGTTTCATTTTGGCGTCCCTTCCCAAACCCTGTGCTGCTGGATCCATGGTGTGGCCACGGTTAGTTTTCCCCAAGCAGGCAAGCGAGTTTTGTGCAAAATCTCACATAAAAAAATACTGGTTTTCCATACTGAATATCCTAAAAAAACTAGAGCTTTAATCAACGTCAGTTATCCACACCCTTGATTTAATATCTTGCATATTTACACCCTGGAAACTTGCTGTGTTTCCATTGCAAGGCGAAGCGCCTTTGAGATGAGGCCAAAGAGAATGGACACTGTCACCAGAAAGGAAAATTGGACCAGCCCAGAGCAGCACCAGCTTTGTGTGAGTAGGGGGAATGTTACTTTGCAAATCGCTGGTCTTTCCCCTCCTGGTTGGACCTTTCCAGCCCTCCTTGCTCAGCCCCAGGAGGGGAGATATTCCTCTCCATGCAGCAGGCGCACCTATGCCTTCGCGCGTCACCCAGCACTGACTGCTCCCGTCTTCCAGCCCTCGGAAACGGCTGTGCAGGAGCCGTTCCCAGGCAGTGGGAATCTACTTTCTACCCCTCCAAGGCCTGTGGCACGCAACCCTGTTTCTCCTTGCATTATTCCAGCTTGCAGAGAAGCAAAGTGCAGCGTTTCAGGTCACTCCCTGGACACTATGGATTTGGCTCCATGCCGATGTCCGCCTCCAGTTTTTGCTGGTATCTCTGCCGGCGCTCGCAGCGGGGGCAGGACTTCACACTGGCCTGACAGTCCTGGTGGAAGACAGTTTTGCACTGGCTGCACCTATAAGAAACAAGGCAAAACCCCACCCTGTTGGCAACATCAGAGCAAAGATCAAACTTCTACCAAACCAGGCCTAGGGATACCTCCTTGTCTCCGTTTCCTCCCAAGTCTCCGTTGAGAAAAGAGCACTGCCAACATGTAGATTTGCCACAGCAAGAGTCAGCCAGTAGTTACGTATGAAACAAATAGATTAACTTTTCTAGCAGGCAGCAGTACCAAATCAACCAAAGGATCTACCTCCAGCAAGTACAGAGGAAGAGCAGCAGCATACCAAAAATGAGTAAACCCCCTGCTGAGCATTGGCTCCTTGCAGTCAGCTGCCACCATCATGTTGGCTTTTTGCAGATGAAAGAGCGAGATATTAAGCAAGCAGCAAGCTCTGCACCTTGCTTTCAGTGCAGGGAGGCGAGGAGAAAAGGCTTTCAAGCAGCATGAGATCAAGTGAGAATGTTTTGGGCTGAGTCACAAACAGGGTGCAGGGCAATTTTAACTCAGCTCTTGATGTGCAGCAGCACTGGTGAAGATGGGCTGCAGCCAGGGCAAGCCGAACGGGTAAGAGCAAAGACGCTCCCTCCACTTGCTGGCACTGGGGCGCAGCCAGGACACCCCCGCCCTAAGTGTGGGACCCGACCAGCTCTGTACTGCGTGCAGCAGGAAGTGCTGCCAGACAGCTAGAGACATTGTTCAGGGACATAAGAGACGCAGGAAACAGCTGCATTTGCCCTGCGGATGGGCAGAGGAGGAGCCCACAGCCAGGGAAAGTTTTGCCTTTGTGTGCCGAGTCTGGGTTTGGGGGAGCTGGGCGAGCCAGCTGGCAGAAAGGAGGTCTCGCGAGCGCTCCTGTGGGACCTTCCCCATCTGACTCAAGGCTGCAAAGCAGCAGGAATGTAAACAGCTGCAAATTATACCCTGGCTGGGCCACTTTGTGAGAGGAGACACCCATCTTTGTGAGGGGCGTTCACTAGTTATCTTCAGTAAACAGAAGAAGCCAGCACTATGAATGCTGAGCTTACTCTCCTCTTTCCAGCTGCGAGCCCCCACCTATTTCACCTTGCAAGAAGCAGCAAAATGCTGCCAGGCCACATGCCAGTGGGTAAACTAGATTTTAAATGCCCTAAACTGTGAAGTGCAAACGTCTTGCGCACGTGTCTCATTCAGTGTTGTCAAGATGGTGCTGAATTTGATACAAAAGACATGAGACTTCAGCTCCATTTTCCAAAGAAAGAGCAGTATGCCTGGGTGCTGAGGGGAGAGGGTAAACATGGAGAGAGTGAAGAAATGCAGAGCAAGGCAACCAGGCGAGAGAGGACCAAAATAAAACAGCACTACTCCAGCTTGAAAGATCCTGGGTCAAATCCTACTCCTCCTGACAGACAGTTGCAAAGCTGCAGTTACGCAGAATATGGGACCTGCTACATGAAAAGATATGGATGGACAAGGAGGTGCTGCCTGGCACCGTTCATTTTCCCAGTGGAACACTTTTCATGCAGCTTCTCCGAATTACCAGCGCTGGCTCAGCTCCTCACAGCTGCTGCAGAGAGAGAGAGACGGCTGCAATTGCAGCCCTTTGCCACCACTGCAGAGAGTTTTGCCTTGGGTGAAGTTAAGGTTTTGCTCTGCGCGTTTCTGAATGAGCTGCTGCCAAAAGGAAGCAACTCCTGCCTCCACCTGCAGTGCAATGGTCTCAGGAAGCGGCCGCCGCTGATGTGAAAACGAAAACGTCCGTCGCCTGGCTGGGTTATTGTTAGGAGGCGTTTCAGACGCATCCTCCACTGAGTAATGGCGTGACCCAAGCAGCTTGCTGTCACACACAGCAGAGGGGCAGGAAGCTGGGTTTAGTTTGGTGAGGATGTATTCGAGCTGCTTTCTTGCTACGAAACCCAGCTCAACCTCCTCCATGAGAAGAGAGGTCAGCTACAGAGCCCAGCTAACAGGACATGGAGACCACCCTGCTGACAGCAAAGCTCAACCTCATGCACCTGTGTGAAGTACACTCTTCCCAGGGTCCGTGGGCTCTTTTTCTGAGGAAATTTGATCCCCCAAGGATGTCATCTATAACAGGAACAATGCTGTCCCTGCAGCAAGCAGTGATAATGAGCAATCCTGTTCAGCCACCCAGGAAATATTTGCAACCACAAAATGTATGGGGCACCCCGTGACCGTGGTCCTGCAGACATTTTCTGGCACCTTTGGATATCACTGCTTGGATTTAGGAACTGCCAGGCCAAAGCAAAACCATGCAGACTATCAGCCAGTTAAGTGTTTGAGCCAGAAAAAGGTTTATATGCAATCCTGAATGGACTGTTACTAAATAACCTGAAAGACATGAATCTCTCTCCCCCTGTGGTGGCTATGCCTTGGACCAAGCTCCTAAGCAGGAAGGATTTGATATCTATTTATTCAGAAAACACAAACCCCTATGTGTGGGAATAAAGACACCTGTTCTGACATATACATCCTAGTTCAAAATCTGTTCAGCTGCTGAACCTCATGCTATCCAGCGACAGCAAGCTCACATTTAGAAAAAGACAGATGAAAGTACATTATTCCCCTTCAGATTTGTACAGGTCCCTGCCCAGCTCCTTTAGCTGTCTCCTCTGTGGCCAGCCTCTCTTCTCTCCAGCAGAGAATAGTCCCAGTCTCTCCCCTGCATCCCTGCAAGGCTGCCCACTGTTTATCTCCAATCTCTGTGTCTGTGTCTTTCCTGTACCAGGGACCGCACTGAACATAGCCCCTGCTGAGAGGGCAGATTGCTTGTTTTTAAAGTGGCGTTTGCATAGTCTCACTGCTGTTTTCCTTTCCCTCCTCCAACCCCTGAAAGGGGCAAAGTGGATGGCAGGCCAGATTGAATTCAAATAGGAGGGGTGTTGGCCAGATGAGCGAGGCAGGGCACAGCACCTCCCAGGACATGCTCATCCTTGCTCATCCTTGCTCCTCCTCCCAGCCCCTTCTGCCCTGGGACCCAGCACACAGTGAGCCTTTTGCAGGCTATGCAGTACAGACACTGCTATTCAATCTGCAAAGCCTCTCCACCCTTCTCACTTCCACCATCCACTTGGTCATGTCTCAGCTTTGCTAGGCTTGCCCCTTCTCCTGCCCAAAACATACCTTTTTTGGTTCAAATAAGCTTTGAATCACTGAAGGCACCTGATTATTGTGAGAACGTGGTTAAGCCTTGACCTTAAAGCTCTCAGAGAAGAGGAAATGCACCCACACAACTCTATTCTCAGTGGCCAGCGAGGACAGGTCAGCCTGTTGGCACACGCAGATGCTGGCCCAGAAAGCATCAGAGCCCCACTCTGAGTTTCTGAGAGGGACCAAGAGGACAATTCAGACAACTGGAAAAGCCAGTCACAGGCCAAACATGAGGCTGTCGCCCAAGAAATAACCTTAAATGGTCTCACAACAGTTAGACATGATGGAAACGTCACTCACCTGGTGGTTGTGTCAAACTCAAAGGGAAAAATGATGTCACTCTGGTTACAGATCTGACAGATGAAGCCTCTCTGGGTGCACAGGTCACAGTTGTAGACGTGATGGGAAGCAAACTGGATCAAAGACTGCAGGAATGTCTCAAATACGCCATCAGCTATCTGCGGAGCAGCGACACATCAGATATTAACACATGGAGCCTGTCAATGTCCAGTTTTGCACTCTGCTACTTCTCCCATGGGAAACATCCATGCTTCATGCTGCCACATGAAGATAAAGCTCTTGTCCAAAAGCAACCCAAAACCTCATGTGCCTGCCTTGGGATTTAGTGTCTAAATGGCACACCAAAGAAATGCCACAACAGCACCCACTATCTGCCAGGACCAGGGCTTCTGGCTTTGCAGCTGATGTGAAGTTCAACTGCTGCAGAGCCTTGTACTACCCCCCCCAATATTATTTGCAATGGATAAAAGATTATATGGAGACAAGACAGTGGCAATATCATCTTAAAGAGAGGTCAAACAGTTTAGCTTGTGTGATCTCCATTGTTCTCAATGGACACAGGCCTGTGCCAGTTATTTCAGCCTTTAAGCAAACATGCAAACCTCCAGAGTGTGCGCAATAAGAGAGAGCAATGCAAAAAACAAAAAAGATGATGAATACTAAGTTGGCTGAATTCTTCTATTTAAGCTTAAAAAGTGCCATGTTCTATGCTGCTCTACACATTGTTTCCATGTAGAGAAACTAGGATGTTTTATCAGTGAAACTCTACAACAATGCAAAGCTCTCACCTGCCTCAAATCAGTGATGCTGTATTTGTGGGGACACTCCAAGAGGTAGTTCCTGTGATCAAGCCTTCAAACAAGCACAGAAAAGAACACATTAGATAGTTTTCACTACATCTTCAACAGCCTCAAAGTAAGAAGGAGCCCAAATGATGTGGCCTCTGAAGAAAGTTACTGCAAATCTGATTTTATGTTGTACAATGGATCCCAAATCCTGCCATTGAAAATAGTTTGAGAGCTCTTCAAAGAGGAAAAAAAAGCACATCTATTTTCCCAGGTGTTTCCTGTACAGCTAGAGGCCTCTGTGGTTCAGGAAGGTGTTTCCGTAGTCACATCTCAACATGCCGAGACAGCAAACAGATGGATAGCTCCTTATGGCAGATTACACAGAGCTCAAAAACAATCCACACCCTGATAGTGCTGATCCTCGATCAAAGGATAAGCAAAGAAGAACAGTCCTAAGGACCAGGACATGATCGGGGTGCTGGCTGGTACTCTGGGTACTTCAACTTCCCCAAACATACAGCAGCAGTGACGACAAAGTAATGTGAAAGTAGGGAGAGGGGATTCAAGCTTAACCCCTCCATGACAGAGATGGACTCACCGCTTGCTCAGCTCCTTTAGGGCCCCGCTGCGACACATAATGAGATAATCTCCAAGCAGCTTCAGCTGCTCCCTGCTCCCACAGATTCGGCTCATCCTCTCCACATGGTCATACAGGCTCTCGTTCACCAGCTTCAGGTTGATCAGTGGCTGGTTACAGATCTGGGTCAGGAACTTGAGAGCCTGCCGGCAAACCTACAGCAGAGAGAGAGGCCACCCGTGTGGTGCCTGCGGGAGAGCTTTGCAGCACTGCCTGGCAGCCAAGAAGGCTTGAGAGGGAAGAGCAGGGGAGAAGGAAACCTCCACTGATGGTGAAGACATTCAGAGGGACCTCCAGGTCTAGGCTATAAGCCCATAGTCTAGCCCATGAATATAGGGTAAGTTTGCTCCCCGGCTTTGCCGGATGCTCTTCCCATAACAGACTACTTCTCGGGACAGCTTCTTCCGGTCTCAACCACCCTTCCCACAGCTGGGCTGTGCAGTTGCCCTTGTTCTGCTTATTCCTCCCCATCGTAGCCAGTTATTTTCTCCCTACGGAGATACTTGTACACAATAACAAAGCACCACAGCATCCCCTTTGGCAGCGGCACCAACACGAGCCACTAGTGGCTCTCTCTGCAGGGACTGCCCCAGCTCCCTGGCTTTCTCTCCAATTTCCACACTCTCTTTCCAGAGCACATCCTGGAGCTGTGCGCAGCATTGCAGCAGCAGTCCACAGAGCACTCCGGCCGGAAGCAGGACCCTTTCCCTACTCCTGTGCAGACCAACCCTGGACTTACCCCTCGTTTTGTCAGATCCCAGTTGTGGATGAGGCGCGAGGGAATCACTGTCTCATCATCCTGGTGGCAGCTGTCACAGTAATAGAGGCCAGAGAAGGCACAGAGTTTGGGCTTCACAAAGGAGAAGCCGATCTGCCTGGAACAGCCTTAAGGGAGCAGAGACGAGATGATGAGAGGGGACCCGTGCTGCCCTAAAAGCCCGCTTCTATTGCTGCCAGGACAGGAGGAGACACACAAGCCTTGGTGGGGAGGGAATGGGGTGAGAAAACTTCTGAAAGGGTTGAAGATCAGCTAAAGCCAGAGCCTATGCTTGGGAAATGATTTAATTTTTGCCCACAGAGTACAGTGGAAGAAGAAAAGAGGGGATACTGGAGACAGGGAAACACATTCCCTTGAGCAGCATTTTGCAGTTTAAGGCAGTGTTTACCAGTTGAAGTCAGACGGAACCAACCATGGGATCTCCCATCACAGTGGGATCACTCCCATCACTGCTACAGCTGGGGCCCCCAAACCTCTGCTGTAAGCCCTGGGCTCTGAAGGGAGCAGCAGAGAGGTACACAAGCACACCAACATATTCAATGAGAGCTCCCTGATCCCTTCCCCACCTGCGAGGGGCCATGATTTATACCGTGACAGTCCTACAGAAGCCACCTTGCATGTTTTCCATGAACAAGGAGTCTCATCCTGAATCCATCACATATTTATGGTTCAGTTTAAACTTTCTTTTACCAGAAGTGAACTGTGGAAACACCCCAATGGTTTCGTGGAGAACCTAAATTCTACCTGACTGCTCCATCATCTCCAGCAGTAACTTTGTTTGCCCTGTTTTGCCTTCACTCAGCCCTTCTCTCTCATATTGTTACTGCAGGGTACCAAAAACACATCCAGGACACTCATCTGCAAGTGATGAGGTCAGGATGAATTAAGCAAAAGAAGCCTTTATTATAGAGCAATGTGGTTCCAAAAGGAACCCAGCTCGAGTCTCAGATCTTGGGGGAAATCTGCAGGGCTTTTATTCTTACTTAAAAAATGAATATGTCTAATTTGGAGTCACGAAGACATGGAAACTCTGTGCTATTTTTAATAGGTTCCCTTCAGAACAGAATAAGTGAATTCTGACAGAATAAGTGAATCTCTGGCCTCCAACCGATGCAGTCTGAGACTGTGTCTACCCCATGAAGAGCTAGAGCCACTGATACCCTCACTGAAGATTTTGCCTTTCAATCGTTCGCACTTTGGGGTAGCTGGAGTGCATTAGCAAAACCTACAGAGCTCAGGTGTTGCTATCTGAGTCACCTGTTTTGTTTTGTTTTTTAAAAAAGCCTTTATTTCTTCTAGTTTGTCACGCCCTGACACATAAGGAAAGCACTCCTGTGCCAAAAGGGAAGCACCACACTTAGGTGTCAGACTGGGAAAGGGGAGCGCAAGCAAGTGGTTGCGACAGCACTTGGCTGGGGGTGAGCGCGAAGCAGAGTGAGGGCTGCGAACCATCAGATGCTGCAGACCTGCCCCATGCTGGCCAGCTCTGACCTGCAGCTTCCCAGCTAGCCTAAAAGGGAAATAAAAGCTGCAGCAGGCTGAGAGTAAAGGGCAGATAGGGACCTAATGAAACCTACACAAAGAACCTGGGAAGTGAAATCTGTCTTTGCAGCTTGCTGCTTCCACCTATTGGTAAGTGTAAAATTCAGGACAGAGCCTGGAGAGAGCTGAAGGTAAAAGAAGAGACCAAAACCAAAAACAAATCAACAGGAAATATAAGAAAGAGAAATTTAGAAGAACTGCTGGAAAACCTGAGGGTACAAGAAACATAACAGGAGCAGAAGAGAAATCTGAATTTTAATTAACTTACCAATGTAACGGACACATTATGCCTCTCACAGAGGTCAGTGAGTGTTACCCTATTAAACTGACATCCCCCAATGTGCTGAGAGGCATTAGTGGAAGTGAATGTTTCACAAAATCAGCTTGTCACACCCATCATAGTATTTGCTCCTATTGGTATGCCAATGTCTCAGTGCTGCTCTACTGGAAGAACAGCTCTTCCCTCCTGACTTGCAGTTGCCCTTGACTTCACTTCCCTCACAGGTTGTGGCCATGAAATGCCCAGCAAGAGAGTCCCGGGCCTCTCTGCTACATCAGGCCCATCTAAGGTTGCCTTAAAGCCAAAACCTCTGACTGTCTATACCATGAACCTCTTGAACAGGATGCCAGTAGCAGCCCAGTTTGATCCTGGAAAGCTGTTCTGGGGTGGAGGGCAGTGGATGGGGGATTCATCCTGCCACGCAAGGGATATTCACCTGCCCAGCAAAGGCTTTTAGTGCAGGAGTCTGAAATCCCACAACAGCAGCTCCTGACTCCCAGGCCAGCAAACTGTTGCCTCCCTCCTGCTCAGCAGCTTGGCTGGAGAGATGAGCTGCGCACAGGCAGATCACCCAAAGTGATGCTGATCTGGGACATGAAGCCCAACGGAGGGGCTTTGGATGGGGAAAGTGGCAGCTGCCCTGCATCAGGTTGGCCGAGAGACTCCAAGTATCTCCTGAACATCAATGTAACCTCGTTAACCTTAATGAATGCAACATTAATGTCCAAGACAGAGCTTCTTGTATTTGAACAAGGCAACATATACCTGCACAGATGAAGCTCTGAGAGTCCAGGCCCTTCTCCATGGGGATGGCCACGAGATATTGTAACAAGAAGCCATTTTCCTTCACAGTGTTTTTCAGGACGACCTGAGAGTTCCCATCCAAACTGCCAGCCAGTGTCAGCGCCTCCTCCGCAGTCTCCAGATAGGATGCGAGCACGTTTCGGACCAACTCCCTCCACGATGCCGCCTCTTCTGCATTCTCAGCTTGCAGCTTCAGGACAGCTTTAGATGTTATGACCTTGAAAAATGCAGGTCCCCCAAGGCTCGTGTCCGGAAGGATATCCTGGATTGTCTCTATACCATAACTGTTACTTAAAATTTTGTCACGGTTCTTCACTTTAAAGCACTTTAAAGTTTCTAATGACAATGAAAAAATAAAAGGGACCCATGTTTTATCTACATCCATATAAAGAACAGATTCTTTTATTGCATCCAATTCCAGTTCGTGAGTTGAAGTCCAATCAAAGCTGTTTACAGGTGTGTCGTTGTACTGGAGAAGAGTGGCTGAACCGCTGGGTACAGGTTGGCCTTCATTGCTGTCTTCTGGATACTCTAGTGTCTCCCACTCCTCTTCCTCCAGCTGGGGCCGGCACTTGTGTAACGCCTCGCGGATCCTGTCTAACCAGTCCTCAGCCTCGTCTTGAGAAGGAGCTCGTAGGTACAGTTTTTTCCCCAGGAAAACCAGCTCGAAACGGCCATCAGAGTGCGTCAGTGCTAGCGACTCGCACCGCAGCAGGGAATAGCTCTCGACACAGATACGGTCCTCATGGTCCAGGAAGAGCCTGAACTCCAGCGGCGACAGCTCGCAGGAGAACTCCTTCCATATGCCCATGGCTCCTCTCCGCTCCAGGCTGCCCAGCTTCAGGAGCCCTCGGAAAGGATTGGAAAGACCTTTGGGAAGAGCAGAAGTCTCAGTATAACCAAAGGGAAAAACAGGTGGAGAGAGAAAAAACCAACAGTCAGCTCACACATGCACACACATGACAGCCAGAGGCATCACAGCTGCTGAGAGAGAGCACTGATCCTGGTGGAAGGTGGGATGGGACAGGAGTTTAAAGGATCTGCTTCCCAGGTCTCTGTAATCTGTCCATATGTGTCGTCTTGAATCTGAGAACGGGACGGATGCCATAAAAGAAATCTGTCCCACAAGGCGGACAGAGCCATGGGGAAGAGAGGCACCCAGTGCATCTCCTCTACCCTTAAAACGTTTTCCACCAAAGCTAACCAGGGCTCAGTAATGAGAGCCCAAAGTCATCTGCCACTATTGCCTTCTGGAGCTTTTAATGATGCCATCAGCTCAGCAGCAGAAAACAGCTGCTTCCCAAACAGGTAATAACTTGAAACACCCACCCCAGCCCTTGAGCAGTGCCCAGAGAAGACGTACAATTACAGCAGGAGATGGGACACTGGCTTAGCCAGGGGAACACGTACCCATCTGCCTACGATGCACAACACTGAAGCCCTTTTGTTCTCGTTCTGGCGACAGTTTGGGCTTCCCGGTACCCGAGGAAGGCACAGACAGCCTTTCCAAATCAAGAGCACTAATCAGCCCTGTGGTCAGACCCTCTCCAGCTCCGTCTGGTGCAAAGCCATTGATGCTGGTTGTGCTTTCACTGGTCTCTCCTGGAGAAGGCCTGTAGAAATCATCTTCTGAGATCCAGCTCTTTCTTTTCTGCTAAGAAGAAAGCCATTATCAAACCCAGGCCCTTAATCCTCAAACACACATGTCCACAGTGACCCCTCCACGGGAACAAACTGCACAAAGTTTGCACACAAGCTGCACGCAGTAACAGGGTAAATCACATTTCAGTGAGCTAAAAATCTGTTTAACTAATCACAGCTCTGTAAGGCTGACCACAGGATGTCCTCACTCGGGTGATGCAGTGAACTGCATTGTGCTGGGAGGTCTTCACCATCACTCCAACCATCCTCCCCACGCTGATCACAGCTACACAAACACTGATTTCTCTGATAAAGAAACCCTGGAAGAGACCGTGCTTGCAATTGGCAAAATTTGCCAAACCCTCACTGAGCCTTACAGAGCTCCAAGGAAAGGACCCGCACAACATCTTTCCAAGCAAAGTCACTGTCTGGTTTTCCTCTCCAGGCAAATCACTTTCTGACCGTGGGCTTTAGTTGAAATATAGTCAAATGCAATTTAGAGTGCCCTTTAGCTGCCACTGCAGTGCCAAATGCACTCATCTGGTATACTGCAAAGAACTGATGGGACTTTTAAGTCCAAAAACATATACTGATTGGTTCCTTCTCCCTAAAAGGATAGAGGGGCTCAGAAAGAGGAGCACGTTCCTTGCAATAACGGTACCATGTGCAAGATTGATCCAGTCAGTATTTCCAATAGAGATACGCTGAAACATTAGCACAGCTGTAGAAGGCTCACCTAGAGCAGTGGTATAATGCACATTCCAGAAAGAATACAGACTGGGAAAAATACAGAGAAGGATGTCTAGGATGAAATGGGGAGCCGAGATCTATGATGTCTGACAAGTGGATGCTACAAAAACCAGTCCTGATTAGTTCAGAAAAAAAGAAATGAGGCAGAGAAGGCAAAGGAAACCTTTGTCTCAGCACTTCAGGAGAACCCACAAGCAAAACTCTTTAAACTAAAAGAGCACATGGTTGTAGTTTATCTGGGAGTTTGGCTGGCAAGAAGAATAAACTGAGGTTCTGGGACAGGCTCCCCAAAGAAACAGCAGGAGCAAAACATGACCAAGTTCAGGGCTCCCACAAAATGGAGCAGCCGCTCTAGACACAGAGCATCCCCTTCCAGGGCTGCACCCCACCAGGAGTGACCGCTCTATTTTCCTCTCCTGCTTTCAAAGAGCCTTTTATTCTGACTACGAACTAAATCACAGCAGGATCGTCATTGCTATCCTCCAGTGAGAAGTGCAATTCCCAGTGTATAGGAAGACTCTGCTTACTCTTGGATCAGGAATACAGGTCGCTCCACGAGTCATGCGAAAGCAGGAGGGAATTTCCTGTTGACACCGTATGTTATACATAGATTAGTCAAACTGGCTCTACTCCATGAGGAAGTAGCGGAAACAGGATAACTGGGAAGGGAGCCAAAAGAAGTAAGGACCAAACAGAGAAACCGTTTAGGGGGATATGAAGTATATGCTAAACTCACTAGGGTGGAAAGATGAGTCAGTCACAAGTCACAGACACAGGACAGGACTGTTCAAAGAGAGTTTCCTAAAAGCAAATGCAAGTGGATCACCCCCTTTGCAGGCAACAACAGGTGAAATTCATTGCTGTTCAAGCTAGCCTAAGCACCAGTGAATGCCATCCTGCTTTGGGACCAGATGTGTCTTGTGAATCTTTCCTGTTGGAAAATTGCAATTTTTTTCCTGCCCAGCCAATGTTTTTACCTCTTCTCATCTGGATCATTAACTAAGAAAAGTTCCTTGGCCCTGGCCCATGTGAAACTCCACTCTTTGGCTGTTTTGTCAGCTTACACAGAGCCTAAAGTCAGATTTGTGCAAGAGCTCATCACCATTCTGATATCATTAATAAAACAGAAAACCTCCCAGTGCAGCTGCTTGCGTTGAGGACTGGACAAGGAATGACCTGCCACAAGGGGTTTCAAAAGTTTTGATATTTCTTTTGCCAGGGAATATTTACTTAGACCTCATTTATCCCAGGCTGCCTACACGGACACAACTCCCAGGGTCCAAGAAGGTGTGTATGGAGCACAGAGCATTTTTCCTCACCATTTTGTAGTGAATTTGACATCTATGCACCATTGGCACCAAAACGCTTGATGGGAGACTACAGGCAACACATAAGATGAGTGGTCAGGAAACCCAGAGTCTACTCAGAAACAGCCACCAGTTTTACCTTCCTTTTCCATTGGACCTCCTAGTCAGGAAGCATAAAAACAAGGACATTTAAGAATATAGCGAATGAGCTATAACACCTACTGGGCAACCTGATGCTGGGCAAAGGAGGAATTCTGCTGCAGGGCTGCGGACCGCCTGGCTTTCCTTGCTGCTGCTGATCTTACTGGTGCCACCTTTATCTTCTTCATACATACTGCCAAGCTGCTTGGATGAAGCATTAGCTGTGTTGCCAGCCTGCGGCGTGGCTGGCTCGGGCTGGGCCAGGTTTCTGGTGCTTGCTGCATCACTTGTGTGAACAGAGCATGGACCATCTGTGTCAGGAGGCAGTTTGGAGCGAGCAGAGCTCTCCAGTGTGACGTTTGATGGTGTTGGGGTGGCCTTCGATGCAGTGGGAGGGCAGGTGGGCTGCAGCAGGGAAGACCCCAACATGCTAGGGATGAGCTGCCTTTCCACGGGCTCAAGGCTTTGCTGGGCTTTGCTGAATTCGGACAATACCCTTAAAAGAGAAAGAGTGATCGGATTGAATGTAGCTAGGCTAACCAGAATGTCAGGGCCCCTGACAACAGTGATTTAGCCCTTATAAAGCAGCAGTCGACACTAGAGCAGGAAAGAATCCTTCCTTCCAATTATGCATTTCCTAACTACACACATGAGTGTATTTTAACTTGCTTCTGATTCATTACTACTAACTGAGGGAGACCTCTGAATACTCCCCACAGCTCCAAACCAGTGTACAATCGCTGAACACATATCCAGTACGGACCATGTGCCAAATTTCAAATGTTTTTGTAACCGTAACATGCAATCATTAGTGGAGTCTGGCCAGACAAGATGCTGTTCCCAGGCCCCTACTTTGATATCAACTAGGTCAAATTAAACCAGCCCAGATTAAAATTCAAAACAAAGTCTTTCCATTGTGAATTTAATCAAATCAAGGAAGGTTCCCTTTGGGATTATCATAAGATACAAAATTCTAAAAGTAGGTAACAACGTTGTTATCGATGAGGAAGAACAGACTGCAACAACTCTGGTCTAAACCATGGGGAAAGAGCTGGACAAATAATCACCTTGCTAAAAACTGCAGTTTCAAAGGCTCCAAAACTCCTAATGAATTTGGGCTGACGCTGATAGTGCTTTTGGTCAAAAAAATAGTTACAGAAAAGGCAAAATTTCACTTGAAAAGCTCAGATTTCAATTTGACCTTTCCATTCAAAATGCTCTTTTTGTTTCAAAATTTGCCTCTATTTTTCAAACAGACATAAAATAGCCAGAAAGAAAGAGGTTTTAAAGTCACTCAATATCCTGGTGAGCTGGAATCAAAGATTTTTTCCTTTTGTGTGAATTTCAGTGTGCTCACTGTTTTAGATCAATGTAAAACAAAGCCTTTTTGGTAGCAAACTGAAGGATCGCTTGCTCAGCTCTGGCCTTCTATTGCTCTACAGTGTCTCCAAAGCAAACTGCAGTTAAAGGTGGCCTTTCCTCAGCAAATAAAGAAAGATACAGCAGTCCTAACTTTGTTCTTGGGTCTGCCACCCTCTCTAAAACCAAAATCAGGAAGGGTGCATTTGCCAAACAGCACTCCAAGGCCAGACTCATTCAGAGCCAGGTTAGCCAGCACATCCTTCATTTTTAAAGTGATAGGCAAAACATTTACTTTCTGATTACTCAGGGCTTATATAACCTGCTGGAAATCTATGTCCTCAGAGGCTGAGTGTTTTGCAGAAATAAATCATAGAGATGACAAACTAACAACCCCCTTCCCTTGAATTATCTGCAGTAGCTGCAAATTATAACTCTTCTCTATGACAGAACCCATTTCTTCCCCCTCAGAAAGCCTCAGAACAGCCTCAAGCATATACCAGGGAGATGCTACATTCTCAAAATCAGGGAGTAGCATTTTTCTGATGTGTCTCCCCTGTCAGAGAGGACAGACACACACTTCAGTTGTCAGGCACTCATTCTCCTTGGCACCAGTGTCCGAGCAAGCCACGTCAAATGTTTCTTCTCGTTACCTTTCCGACTCTTTCCAGGAGGCAAAATGGCTTATCGGTAATAAACAGGGAGAAAGCTTTCCTGCCTACACAAGGAAAATAAAGAGGAGCCCAGGAGAGGGTTAAAAATCACTGTAAAGAGCAGGTTTGGGAAAAGACTCACTCTTGCAGCGATCTGTCCAAGTCCTCAGCTGTGGCTGTCCCCAGGTCGGAATCACATGAGAGCGGCTCCTTGCTCCTCTCGGGACTCCTGGTGCAGTGAGCCTGGAGGATGCTGTCAGAGCCGAGGCTGGAGGACAGCTGGGAAGAGCTCGTTGTGTTTAGGCTCAGAGAGGACGACGTAAGCTTGATTTTGTTGCTGCTCTTGCCAATGGGCAGGATGGAGGGTTGAATTTCAATCTCATCAGAGCCTGAAGACTGTGAGATCGAACCCAGTGATGCCTTTCTCCGGGGTTCAGATGTGGAGGATGTTAGGGGCTCCAGCAGCTCCGAAACAGGGCATAGTCCAGAGAGGGACAGAGGGGTGATAGTCCACTCATTCAAAACTGCTGATTTATACGACAGCTCAAAGGTCAAAGATGTTAAGCCCTGCAAGTAGCTAAGGAGAAACTCACACTCTTCAGCATCTAAGAGCAGAGCTGTTGACTGGTAATATTCAGGCAGCCGGGACCTCTCCCGGAGCAGCAACTTCAAGTAACACTCCACGAGGCCATCGTTCAAAGCCAGCCTCAGCCAGGCCCGGCAGCGGCCAACGTCCGTATTGATAAAAATTAATTGTTCCAGCTCTGAAACAATATTACTGGGGAAGGAAAAAGAACAGAAAAGAATATGAGCAGTTGTTTCCAAATCGCCACGATGTACTCAAGGGCCAGATCCTCCATCAGAGCACAGGTTATGAGAGACCATGGCCTGTGCAACCTGAGCTTCAAGATAGCCAGAAGTCAGGGCAGGGGTGTGAGGAAGAGCACCTGAAATCCTGCCCATCTGACGCTCTTTGGTTTGCACGGTGCGGTCGCTCACCACAGGCCTTCAGGCTGCACGTTGCTTAGAAAAGAGAAACTGTCCAAGCTGCTCTGCTATGAGGAGTTTAAGAGTTGGGTCAAAACAGGCTTTGCAAAATCTCTCCTCTGTGGAAAATGTGGTTTCCCATGGAGAAAAAAAGAACTCCTGAATGGCTCAAACATTAATATTTTGGCTATGACCCCAACCATGCCCAGGAGTGCCTCTGTGCACTCCTCTTCTCTCTGGCTGGAGACAATTTTCCATGCACTGCTCACCCCAGCCCAAGAAAGGGAGCGCAAGAGCAATTCCCATTGTCTCTGTGCTGCAATGGGGCACAGGCTGTTCGGATACTTATTCATGACAATGGCATGTCTAAATCCTAACTTCAAATTTCCAGTCAAGTGAAACATAGCGAAAATTGCCAAGGTGGGCCAAAAAACAAGCACATGGTTTGGGTCGGATTAAGCTCCTCGACTAGTCTCAACCTACTAATTTCAAGTACTTTTTCCCAAAATATGATACACACTTGCTAACCCCACTGGCCCCCACTCATGTCTGAGTAGTTGATGCTGCAGCCATTACAAAAATTAGAGCAGAAGTTTTGAAATTTTTTAAATCTGTCTCTCAAAAATGAAGGAAATCTTCAAAGGGCACAAAAATATCTCCTACAGCATGTCAAACAGTTATTTTCATCCGCTCTTTCATAATTCAGGAGTTGCTGGTGCAGTTGGATTTGGTTGAGGCTTTCAAACCTATTTGCTTGTTGGCTGGTATTTCTTGCGGAAAAATTCTGTGTGGGGACACAGCAAACCCAGCAAATAATGATAGTTATACACATGAGAACTCCATCAAGTTCCCAGAAAAGGTCAGTGTTGTTTTTCCTGTTTCATGCATGGAGAAATGGGGGTGAGTCATCCTCAGTAGGTAAATGTCAAAACAGAGACCAGACACTGCACCTTGCATCCCCGTAACTCACCACTGCTCTATACCAGTGTAGTCATGCTGGTCTGGGTACCACCAGGAATATGATGTCCCAGGAAATGGTCTGGTACTCAAAAATAAATAAGAAAGGAGCCCTGAGCAGGAAGAGCATGGTTTCGTTCCCTGTGCTTCAGCCCTCCATCCCTCACGCATGCCTAGAGAGGCAGTGCTGATACCACTGGGTGCCCGACACCCAGACTCACACCACTGCTCCATATCAGAGGGGCTTTGCTCTCCTGCGAATGTCTTTCACTGGTCCCAGGCAGCCCAAGTGCCCTGTCCACCAAGACACATTGCAGGACTATCTCGTCTCTCCAGCTTTTGGCTGAAGGGCTGGGAGGTATGAGGAGGGGTAACGACAGGCCTTTCCATCCAGTCATCTTTCTGTTTGTCATTCCCTGAATTTTGTGGCTTCTTGCACCTCTTGGTATCTAAAGGAGGGCAGGAAGCCTGAGTGTGCAAATGCTTTCAGCTGGGACAATCACTCACCGATGTGTGATGCTCTTTAGCAGGCCCCAAAAGACAGGCTGGGGAAGAGGCTCCCGGCCCCCAGCCTTCTTCCCTTTTCCCCCAGCCTCTGCCTTTATATGCTTTGCCTTCAGCCCATGTACAAAGACAGCCTCCAGAGCACTGCAGAGGGTGTTTGCATTCCCGTCGTCACTGGTTACAACAGCATCTGAGGTTACATATTGCTTCTGCAATGCCTTGATGGAATTCACCAGTTGCTTCTTGATCAGCTATGAGATAAGAGGAAAGTGCTTGCATTATAAAGATAAGGGTTAGGAAAGACTGCATACAACAAGGGCTCCAAACTGCAAGGCTCATCCAGAGAGGTACCATGCAATTCTTGCTTCATCCACATGCTTCACAGTGGCTTAGAGAGCACTGTATCTGAACCAGTCAAGCTTGGAACTCATGCTCTTGGTATCACAGTTCATTTGGCTTTTTTAATGAGTAATTTATGCAAATAACGCTTGCTTTAGCTCATGTTTCAGGGCCCACTGGGTCTACAGGGTTGCTTTTAGAGTGTGCAGCACTTCCTCTATATACATCAAATTGCTTATGAGGGTGGGGAGAAAAAGAAATCAGTTCTTTCCAGGCGCTTGCTGAGGGGAAACAAACGGATTACATAAGCATGTGTGATAAATGAGAAACACTAATGAGGTCATCCTTCATAAAGACTGTGATACAACTTGAACTCATGCAGATCAAGCAAAGCAACATGTGACAACGCTAACATCTGCTAACAGAAGACAAATGGATTGATATTCCTTGTGCTCTCAGCAGCCTGCCTGTGCTGATTAACCAGAGGGCACTGTGGGGACGGACCCCCCCAAAAAGCCTCATAGCAGATGTTCTGAAAGGACGGCTCGTGGTGTTAACTGCTCTCCTCTGGGAGCGATTGTGGGCTTTGAAGAGGCAATGTGGAAATTTTACATTCCAAAGGCTTTGCTTCCCTCTTTCTTATACTGGAGTCAAAAAAAGGTAAATTCAGTGAATTTAACTGTTTTATGCTGGCAGAGATTTTTTATTGTAGCTCAGCCCAGATGTCTCAATCAATGTTATTTAAAATGAAAGCTGAACTTCCCACCAGACATTTGGCAAACACTGCAAATTCAGCACGGGCTGTATCAAACACTTCATGCTTCAGTATCAATCATGCAGCATTGAAAATTTTTGCTGAAAGGCACCAGTCGTTCTGACTGAATAACGAATGGAGCAGGGAGATTTTGACTCAACTTGGGTTTTCAGATGGGGTGTTAAAGGACCAGCATCAGAGGGAGACCGTACCCCATCCTTCTTGCTTACAGTCTGTGTTATGACAGTGCCTGAATACTCATCTCTAGCCATGTCTTCTGTGTGAGCCATACAGACACTCTTCATGTTCAGAAACGCTTTCTGAAATGATTTCTCCTCTCCAGCAATTTACCTTTCTTGGCTGCGGACAGTCCATATTAGATTTCCAGCCCAATTTTTTTTTCAGCAAGGGGAATGCATCTAAATAAGATTTAGAGCAGCTCTAGTTCAGGGGTAATAGCCGAGGGACACATGCTTTACCCCTGCCTGTAATACCCAAGTGTGGACACCCCTTGCAGCAGGGGCTGCTTTACAGCTGTCCTGTAGATCTGCTAGCACAAGCAACCCGCCTGCAAGCAGTGGCTGTGGGCCAACAGGATTAAGGAGTGCAAACGATTTTATCTGGAGCCATGAGTAATTTTGCTGTAGGATGAATTAAACACACAATCTCAGCCACTGTGTTTGAAGCTCATTCATTAAACGTGTTTAGACTCCAAAACCTGGGCAAAAAAACAAAAAAAAAACCCAAAAAAATCCACCAAAAAACATACAAAGCACCCTTCAGTAGCAAGGCTCCTTTGCCCAGGTGTAATGCTTAGCACCTTGCCTGCCCCACACTGAATCCTGCCATCAGGGGCACTGCCCAAGGTAGAGTCTGGTGTGATTTAACTCATGGCCAACCACTGCTAGTCTATTTGTCCTCACTCAAGTAATCGCATGCACTAGACAAACTATCCAAGGATGCTCTTTGCCAGAAAGCACAAGCCACCCTCAGCCCATGTAAACTATCCCAATGCAAGCTCGCAGCATGGACATGTTCTACCACATCCTGTGTTCACTTTCTGCCAATAACTGGAGTTGGATTGCAAATAATCCAAGTTGGTTGGAGAGGGTTGGGGGGGGTCTTACTCACCTGTATGACTTCCTTAGGGTCCTCCACGTGGCTTGAATACATCTCAGCTCCAGCTGTTCCCTGCTCTGGGCGCTGCGTTCACATGTCACCTTTGGGACAAGGAGGAGGAATACATTTGAACTTTGAATACCTATTCAGTTTATGTATAATTCATCTGCTATGCAAAGGGCACCCAGAGTCATGCAAGAGGCATAGATCACATCCCTAGATGGTTTTAAAGTGCTCATGGCCAGATTACGGCCAAGTTCAAATTGGGACCCACCCAAGACCTCGTTGAAAGGCATGATGCTTCGCAAGTAGCAGCAGAGTTTCAGACAAAATAGAGCTTGGCCAACAGTATGAGACCAAGAGGGAATAATTAACCCTTGCAGGCTGCCCACAAACAGCCCAAAACCTGGGTGAGAGGCTAGGCTGAGGGCTGGACAAGCCAATAGAGAGATGTGCAGGGTCAGGGACTATTGCTCTTCGGCAATAGTCAGCAGAAGCACCTGCAATGACAAGGCGCCAGTCACCGAGTATGGACATCAAAACACATGCATTTAGCAAGAGGGCCTGAATGGCAGGACTGAAACTTGTGAATGACATCGCTGCTGCAGTGGCACAGACAGAAGGATCCCAGGAAGAGGTGACAGCAACTCCCTCTCCGGTACTCTGCTGCTGCTGCCAAACCCAGCCAAGAGGGACCACCCTCAGGAGCTGCCTGGATGCTTGCCCCTGGATGAGAGCTGTCTGAGCCCACACATACTGGGAACCCAGGAAGGAAAGGCATTGAGAGCATTAAAGGTTTTCCATAAGGTTTTGAATCGCTCCATTCAGGGGCAGACGCTTGGCTGTCCAGGATGTCCTCTCTTCTGGGAGCACGGACAACAGGGCTGATCTGCTGCAGCTGTTTCTCGCAGAAGAGAAAAATCAGCACCCTCCCACTACAGGAAACCCTGGTAAAATCCAAGCACACAGTGGCAGCCTTGCTGGATTTATCCATAACAGAGGGTGTTAACAGAGAACAAGGGACCTGTAGCTCCTGAATTTCAGCCTCCTACTCAAGTTCTTGGGAGCTGTCTGCTGAAATTTAGATATACCTAGAGGCTCTGTGAACAAGAGTGCACAGCTGTCAGCAAGGCACCCATCCCAGGGTTGCATCCCAACTCAGATGCAACATGTGCTGGAGTCTGAAGGAATTTGAGAACGGCTCCAGAACCAGCTACTGCTCTGAAGCTTTCAAAAGACTCAAGAAGTCAGAGAGGTAGTTTATTCCCCTGAACTGGAAGCATTTGCTGCTGCTTTGCCTTTGAAGCAGAGGAGGACAGAGCCCAGCAGTATGGTCCCAATGTATGCCCAGGCCAAAAAAAGGGTTTGGTACAGCATCAGTACTTCAGATTTTATTTCCTAGCCAACAGAAATATCCTGCAGCTTTCCCCATGCAGAACTAAGCCGATAGCTTCAACCTGCCCCTCTCTCCAGATTGTGGGTTGTCAGACCCAGGACAGAAGCTCAGTTTGTGGACAAGAACTTGCACAGCAAATGCCAATCACGAAAGCAAAGGCAGCCCAGATCCAGAGCAGCCCAAATTCATAGCAGCACATGCACACCCCACACTGGCCAGGACAGTGCAGGCAGCCAGTCCTGGTTAGAGCAGCCTCAGGCAGGTCGAGAGCTCTTCGATAACAAACTCTGGGCTGATCCTCAGCACATTTAGAGTTCACAGACAATTTCATACAAAAGGAAACTGTTTTTGCCACTACTTGTCATAAGATTTCCTCTCTTTCGATTGCAACATAGAAACAAGAGGACGCAGTGATTACAACAATGTTAACCTCTGGCTCAGATGCTCAAGTCATTGCCAAGGGTTTCTGCAAGGAGAGAGGGTGTCAAAAGGACACCTAAGTGACAGCAGCAGTAGATGAGGACTACAGAGACCCATCCCTATCTCTGCCCTATGCTGCAGTAAGGCATCAGAGATCCAACCAGGGTCAAGCTCCATGGGGCTATGCAGGCTCTACTCCACAGGCCACGAGACCCATCACCTCCCGTTTACATCCTACAAACTAGTCACACCACCCAACACAAATTCAAGGTGCAACAGTCACTGCCACCCTGCTGCAGGTGGGAGATGCAACCTTTGGACACAGGAAGACATTTCTGATGGCACAGCTAAAGAGCCCGTGTTTCAGCTCCAGGACTGCACCTGCCATCCTTCCTCTTGGTACCGGCCACCACGGTGTCTCCAGCAGGCCTCTGCCGTGACAGCTGTGGAAGGGGAGCAGATGACGACACTATTTTTGTGAAGACCTGCTCTGCTTTTCAGGATTTACTAAGCAAGCAGTGGGCCAGGAACTTGCCAGCAGGTTTGGCATTTATTCAGCAGCAGCATGACTCTGCTCATCCCCATCACTGACTGTGGACTGCACAGCTTGGGGACCTGGAGACCAGTTTGTGCTGATCTACAACACCCCCAAGCTATAGCCGGGTGAGAGCAGATGTACTTTCCGACCATACTGGTAGCAATCTTCTCCAGGCATGTAGGCTTGGAGGTCAAAGGAGTTTGGGAGAGATTCCAGGGCCAGACACTGCTCTGAACCTCTTCAGTGGTCTGGAGGCAGGACCAAGTCTTTCCTGAGCTGGGACTGTGCTGGCCTGGGTAGCACAGACCCCTACAGAGACGTTGTCCGAAAACACAAGCTCTTTTACCAGGATCTCCTCCAGCATCTCCAGGAGGTGAGATGCAGGGGAAGACATGCGCCGCCTTCACTGCGAGCAGCTTGGAGGGACTCTACACCCCCATCACGACCAGCCCAACCAGTTTCTTCCAGTGCTGTGATTTCACACACCACATCATACCGCTTCTGTGGGACAGCACTTTCCTGAACAACAAGCATAACGAACATGGCACATCAGCAGCTCAGAGGCAGATTTCATTTAACACCAGTCTCCAACAAAGCACAGAGAAATCGTATTGGCATACCTGGCAGCTGGGCAGCCAGCGGTGCTAAGCTAGCTGGCTCTAAAAGCAACTGGCAGATACAGAAGGACTCCCAATTTGTCCCTGGAAAGCCACAGCTGTTGCTTTTGCTCTCAAAACAGTGCAACACAGGATGGAGGCATAAATGCAGAAACAAACACATCTACAGCAGAAAAAACACATCATTTCCCAATGACTATTACCATGAAGGCTGCGCAAACAGACCAAAACAGCTTGGATAAGATAAATAAAATAAAATAGAAAGAAATGAAATAGAAAGCAAGTTGTGTGGTTCACCTACCAAGCAAGAGGGCAATCTCTGGTGTAATAGCAGAGCTGTTTATTTACCAGAATGCTACAAACCAGCCAGGTCTTCAGGAATTACTTGTTAAAATCAAGTCTATCCAAGAAGAGGCTAACACCCACTCCGTTCAGTCCTAAAGCTTGGCTCTTCGATCTCCCGACAAGTGATGTTTTCCAAGTTATAAATAAATGACAGGTCACTGCTCACACTTTGTGAATGGAAAACAACAGCCAACGATGGCATTAACTGGTGACTCAAAGCCTGGAAACGGAGCCAGTCATTTTCCAAGCACGAGCCTTGTGCCAGTCACCTTCCACCTGGGGCAAATTAAGGCTTTTACAGGACAGTCAGTCCAAATACCTGTGTCAGTACAGTCCTCTCCTCCTATGGAGCCAGTTTTACCACCAGGAAAGCTTTTGCTTTCTGCAAGGACCCCCTGCACACCCAGGCAGCTTAAAATACACACCAACCCCTGGCAGATGTACCCCAAAACAGAAAAGCCAGCTGCTCCAATGACTGGGGCTTGGCTAGTTGCAGGATTAACCCCCCTAGAAAACAATTCAGCAAGGTTTGCTAAATTTCCTGTAGGAAGGGGGAGGCCTTGGTGGTTAGAGCAGTGGTTACAGGACAGCCCCAGCTGATGGCAGAGGGAAGACCCTCGGGTCTGCCAGCATTGCATGTCCAACTCAATCTCCTTCCAGACAGGAGTATACCATCAGCCCAATGCTATTTACGCAACGATGCAATGCGTTTCCCTCTACACTAATACAGGCTCTAAGATATCAAAACGCCAGCTAACAGATGAAGCGAGACCATCCCCTCCCCATGGAGACAGTCTCATGACAGTTGACAGACAAGCAACAGAGAAGAGCCACCTCTCACCGTTAACGAAACCTCCAATTTCAGCCTCTGCAATGTGCCCCATCTCCAACAGCTTGCTCGCACCAAGCGGGTTGCGCAGGAGCAACCAATCCTCCTGAAAATCTCCTTGGAGGACTGCCGACCCAGCACAGGGCAGCCAGGAGAGGCAAAGCAGAGGCTGAACTCCCAGCTGTGCCTTTGATTGCAAGACCATGTTCCTCAGATCAGAATTTCTTTTAGCTTGCTATACAGCCCTCTAAGAGGCTGCACTTTGCCAGAGCTATAGGTAGGGCCAGGAGTGAGCTTTCACCGCAGGAGAGCTAACAGGTGAACCATGCGAGGCTGAGGAAAGTTGTGAGCTCCTCCTACATGTTGCAGCAAGATACTCCCATATATGCACTCTAGATTTTGGGCCATTTCTAGTTACTAGGACTGAAGTTTCTCTGATTATTTGCTGGCCATATGATACTGCAGGGCATTCGCATACTGCAACCAGGGAAATAAGGTATCACACTGTTTGAAAGCAAGTTAACAGAAGTGACTGGCTCTTTAAACTCTGCATTTTCTGCTCAACACAAGAACTGCCCAGCTCGTTGAAAACAGCTCATTTTAAATGGAACAATGCCATTTATAAAGAACATAATACACTGTTAATCAGAGAGAGCTGTATAGACGTTCACTATCAGTACATACTGAGTCCTCCTGGGACTGGCTTGGCAGGCAGACAACATCTCTGCACAGGCTATGGCATCTCTAACCACAGTAAGGTTTATTGGGATGAACCTTGCTGAGAGGTTTGGGGTGTCAGTGCTTTCTGCTATAACAAGATATAAGCAACGACCTAAGGGACCCCATGGAAAGGAGCATCTGATCCATGGCGTGGGCATGTGGCAGTAAAAGCTCTCCATGCACGTGACGCTCATGTGGCTGAAGTAAATACAAGGTTGAATCAGAGAGCATGATGACCCCAGGCAGCTCTGAGAGCAGGAACGGGACACTGTGGTGCAGGGAGCCCACGGGACGCAGTCCCACTCATCTGCTTCGCAGGCGCACAGTCCGGGGCAGCATCTCAGAGCCCACCGCTTTCTCCAGCCCAAGCAACAAGTGCTTAAATCTCGCTGCTCACAGCCCAGGCACCAGCAGAGGTTATTTGTCAGAAGACTGAGTTCCCTGATCCAGTTCGCTGCTCCATTGCACAGATCGCAGCCAGCTCAAGGCAAAGGCAGGACCGTGTCTCCCAGGGGTGGCGTCACCTCCGCGCGACTGAAACTATGCATAACCCTCATGTGGCAAATCAAGAATCAAGGAGGCCTCCAGGCCCTTTTGTTGCTGCTTGCTGGGCTGAGAAGACAGCTTCATTGTAGGGGGGCTTCCTGCCCTGTTCCTAGGGCCTTCTGGAAGAGCAGCAGACTACAGCTTTGGGCAGCTCCCATGGGGATGCAGGGAGGAGGACATGAAGCATACGAGCACCCTGAAGCTCCTGTCACTCTGACCCTCACCAGATTCAGCTCAAAGTCCCTGGGCTGTGCACCCCAGGGAGCTCTCCTCCCCTCCTTGCCCTGTTGATCCAGCTGGCTCTTCCCTGGCCTCTGCCTTCAAAGAAGAAGTGGAGGCTGGAAAGCTCCAGTATAACCTCCAATTCCACATTTCAAAGATGTGTGACATCCTCTGTGGGAGGAAATGGTTATGGACAAAAGAGAAGTAACCCATGGAGAGCTGACACTCTCCCTCATACTTCTGCCTCCAGCTTTGCCTTGAGAGCAAAGATCGGGCTTAGCACATGGACTTCGGTCACCCCAGTTTGCCAGAAAGATGATACTGGAAGTAAAAGACACCAACGAACAAGACATCTCACCTTGTTTCAGCCCTGGGGGAGGCAGCAGTACTGGGGCAAGGTGAGAAGGAAAAATGCTGATGAGGCTCACATGCAACACAGAGACTGACATGGTTTGTAAAGGGAAAGGCCACAGAGCCATCACATTTCAAATGAAAACGTGCATTGAAACATGTGTATAAAATAACAGGGGTCAAAATCCACTAAGTGCTAGGTTTTACTGCCAGAACATAACCGCAAGGCAGGACACCCAAATGCAGACAGCAGTCACTCTGGAAGGAATCTCAAAAAGGCCCCTGGCAATAAATACAACTGAGGCAGCACTATGACGTGAGAAGAGGGATTATCAAGGCTTTCAGTAAAGATGGTGGAGCCTCTCTGTGCAGGATTGGTGAGGCCTTAGCAGGGAGCCAGTCCAGCTCCAACATCCAGACTTTTTAGAAAGACACCTCCAATTTGCAGACATCAGGAAGGGCCATAAGGGAGGGATTTCCAGATCTCAGAGCAAAATAAGGATTAACCATGTAGAAGAGATACCTCAATCCAGGTCTGTCCCCACAGAGGAGGTTTCTGAAGTTGGTGAATTCTTCAGCAGGCAAAATCAGCATGAGATTTGCCAGGGAGTAAAGCAGCGACAAGAAGGGGGCATTTTTAACCACGGAAGCCATTAAGAAACAACTGAGGGACATGGTAGATTTTTCACCATCGTTTTTACCACTAGGCTGAATTTTCTTCTGCAAGAGGGATTTTAATACACCATCAGAGCGACTGATGGGAGAGTGTGAGTTTTAGCTCTGTGTTATGCTTGCACTGCTGATCTAACATACCAGCCCTTTAAGTCTGCAAGGAGAGAGCAGCTTAAAAAAGTAGCAAGACCGTGACAGGCATGGCACAGGGCCACCGCAGATAATTAGACACAGAGCACATCTGCCCACAGACACAGCACCTGGCATGGGACAGCATCCCGAGCAGGGATCCGGGACAAGTCTGGCGACAGGTCCCCAGCAGCCGCTGTGCCCATGCTCCCTGAGGGGACGCAGCTCCTGGCAGCTGCGGGAGGCTGCGTGCCAGGCAGCCGGGCAAGGGGAGCTGTCGGGAGGTGAGTCGGGGAAAGGGCAACACTCACGGGAAGCGGGGACAGAAGAGGCTGGCGCCTGCCTGCATGCATCCACCACCACCCTGCACCCATCTGCACCTAACTGGTCCCCCTCCGCTCCCCTAACTTACCCCCGTTGCCCTGAACCCCCAAGGGGAGGGGGGTCTGAACCCCCCAGCCCCCTGTTCACTCACCCCACTCTGACACCTGCACCTCAGCCACACCCCCGGCCCCTCGCACCCCTCACCCAGCAACCTGTTCCCCGCAGCCCACCCTCCACCCCCTGCCCCTTGTACCCCCCAGCCCCCACCCTCACCCCATCTGCACCTCGTAATCCCCACCCCACCATTCTACTCCCACTTCCACCCTTAACTCCCCCCAGCCCCCTTAAACTCACCTCCCTCCCCGCTGCCCCCGACCCCCCCCGCTCACCGGCTCCGCGGCCCCGCGCCTCCGGCTGGGCAACCCGGAAGTGCCGGCCGCGCCGGGAGCGCGCACGCCCTCCGCCCCCGTGACGCCGGGGCGGGGCGGGGCGGGGCGGGGCGGGGCGGGGCGGTGCTGTGAGACCACAGCCCCCGGGGGCGGAACCGCGCTGATTACAAGGAAACGCGCACGCGCACCCTTATGTGCACGCAGGCGCACATCTGCAGGCAGGCATGCTAACAAGCACACACAGCGACACACGCACACAAGTGCAGGCAGGCACACCTGCACAGTCACGCAAGCCCAAGCTAGCACACACAGAAGCGCACACAGATGTACAAACATGCATGCACACATATACACTCACAGAGGTATGTACGCATGCACGCACACAGCACTGCCGTGTGCACACAAACACGCGGTGCATCCCAACATGGCAAGGGGCCCAAGCAACTCGTTCCCACCCTTTTGGCAGGACCCTCATCTCCGTGGTCCCTTCTGTCCTTCCGGTAGCCACAACACATGTGTGTGCATGTGCATGCACGGCCCTGGACACGCCCACATGCATGTCATGCACGCTTCCATTCACACGCAGAATGCTCACACTTGTTGAAAAACCTGCTAATTTTAATAGTAAATTCTGAAGTCGTTCCCTGGTATCTATCAGCCAACATCACAACTTTATACAGTTCCCGAGGCACAGCGTAGCCCCCAAGCCCCATATCAGTCCAGCGCCTGCTGCGCTGGCAGCTCCTCTTGCTTCCTGAAGAGAAGAAAAGAGCAGCTGTCAAGCTGGGCTTTCCCCCAGGTGGCAGAGGGACAGTGAAGGAGGTAGCACCCCAAGGTGCTTGGTGCCCCTAGGCAGGTGGGTGTTACGGACCCCTGGCATGGCATGTCCCTGCAACTTGCCACAAAGTCAGCTAAATTGGTTGAAGCTACTGGGGAAGGGGGAGTGAGCCCTGTGGGGCACCCATGCTGAGCTGCACCAGGAGCACTCCCAGAAGCTGAACAAAATTAAAGTTGGGTTGGACTTGTGGCTGAGTCCAACAAGGATGAGAAAGGATGAGAGAAGATGAGGGCGATGGAGGAGGTGACCCTGCGCAGTGAGCTGGACGTGAGCTTCACAGGACACAGATCCCGAAACGGGACCACAGCCAAGACCAGGGCTAAACGGGCAGCAGCAGCGCTGCACCGTGCTCATCCCTTCTCCCATCCCCTGTAGCCCTGCTGATCCCATCCGGCAGGGCTGGGCACCTGGCACCCTGAGCACATGGCCTCCCTAGCACCCTCCTCCATGGACAGGGACCATTGCTCCCACTCTCAGGGTGGACCTGGGTGACAAGGTGGTGGCATCAGCAATTGCAGCAATTGCTCTGGGCAACTGCACATCACTGTGATGGCAACCTTTCTTGGTGACATAACAGCAAGGCAGCAAAGGTAAACCCTGGCAGTTCCCACACTGGAACGAGAGGTGAAAGACAAACACAGGCGCTGTCACCATCCCACTTACTTTAGTTCAGCCCTGTTGAAAATCTCTTCCTCGTCTGAGGACTCTTCATCGTACAACTTCTGAGCCATGTTTTTTTTATGCTGGGAATCAAGGGGCTGGTACATGTCTCTAAGCCACAGCGGTTTGTTTTTGCTCAGATCTGATACATGAGAGCCCTGGGAAGCATCAAGCAAGGGAATGTTTCAGATATGAGAAATAGCTGGGAGCGCAGTGAGGGGGGCAGAGGGACACACATCTCACGTTCCCTCTGCTGTTACCTGCTTTGTAAGGTCATGTGTGTTCTTGCTCCATCTGCCTGGCAGGAATTTCTGAAAGAACCTTAAGAATGATAAAAAGTAAAGGAAGCTGGTGATGGCAGTTAGTGCTAAGAAGGTCACTTGCACCCTGCCTTGCTGGGGTCCCCCTACTCAGTACAGCACCGTGTTTATGGTCAGGCAACTGGCGTTTATGATGCTGTGAAACATCTGGATTTAGTGGGTTAGGGATAAAGAAAGGGAAGGAGAAAGGCTTTTATGCATCATCTCTGCAGAATTTACCTTTCCTGGCCCATTTGCAGAGTGGCATGGCCGGGGTGGCTGCAGTGGGTGTCAGTGCCCTGCCGTGGCAGAAACCTCGACCTACTTGGGGTAGTTTCATCGGACCCTAATGAAGATGAACCTCCCCATAAAGGCGAGTCTTTTAAGTGAAGGGATGGTGTTTGCCAAGATGCCTGGGAATTAGTTCTAGTTTAGCCTGGAAACAAGAGCATCACAAGAAGAGAGGAGCAAGCTCTTAAACAGCCTCTCTGGGGAACGGGGAATGGGGCAGGGAGAAGTGGGGGCAGAGCTGTCACTGCGTACATCAGAGAAGGGTCATGCTGGGCACCAGGGCAGAGAGGTGTTTTCTCTTGCCTACAAAGCATGGTCAGGCCAGTGCTGAGTGAGCTGAGAACCGGGGGTGTGGCACGACGTGGGAGCCCAGGGCCAACATATCTGCTGCAGCCAGCATTTATGGTTGCTGTTTTGGTTGCACTGCAAGGAGAAAGGCTGCTGGGGGGTCTGTGGAGGTGCTGGTTGAGATCTGAGCTTATAGTGGTGCTGATTACTCACACTTTGGGGTCCCTTTTCTAGGTGTGTTAAAAAGCTACATAAACATATCCACCCTGGTGACTAGTGACTCCTCTGCAGCCAGTGCCTGAGTCCTTGGGGGGCTCCACGATTAGGCGCTGTTCAGAGTAAAGACTGTTTGTGGCCCAGCAGTGGGACGGTGGAGGGAGTAATTACCATCTCAGTCGTGATTTACTGGTGGTTTGGGGTTGGGAAGCAGCTGCAGATTTCTGGGAGCAAACCTGGTAAAGCAGAGAGAGAGAGAGAGACTTGTTACATCAGGATTTTCTTGTCATACTCTGCAAAACAAGGGAGGCCAAAAGGTTGTTCCTTAAACCAAGCATGTTATATGTGCCAGAAGCAAAATTTGTGAGTCTGTGCCAGAAGCAAAATTTTTAGAAAGAGCCCATCCTCCCTTCCCAGCTCCCAGCTTTCCTTGCCTTAGAAATGACCTGAACTCCCAGAGCTCTCCTAATCTCAGAAATGTTTATGTCTGCCTTTCTTATCTGTGCAGTGCTTTGCAGGGTACTCCCCTCCTGTTTAAAGCTAATCCTAAACATGTAGGTAGGTAGGCTTTTAAAGAAATAAAGACTTTCTGCAAGGAGAAGTGCACTAAATGAGGCTGTGCCCTCTCTTCTGCCTGGCTCTGGCAGTGCTCTGACCCACACTGAGCCATTGCACCTTGCTGAAGTGGTCAGCAGCTTCTTTTTGAGAGATTTTGAGCTGCTAGATAGCTAGGGAAGCCCTCCAACGTTTGTTACTTTGCAGAAAAGCTTGGTTTTGGCAAGTGTGAAAGTAGCAGGGGAATTGCTGTACATCTGAAAGCACTTGGCACAGGCAGGAGAGCAGAACAGGGGCAGAAGAGCCTGGAAAAGGTGATCCCATAAGGCCCAGGGTGATGAACAGCAGGGATTGCAGTGTAAAACTCAGAGACAGGCTGATGGGAGAAACTATGATGACAGAGAACCACAGCACTCTCAGAGAAACTGGGAAGTGGGTAAGAGAGCTGTGGCAGTCTGATTAGGTGACCTCCGGACAGCTTGTGACAGATGCTGGGATGAGCCCCCATGGTAGGGCCTGAACCCACGCTGAGCTATGTGGTGTGCATGTCATGACAAGCTTCAAAGGTTGGAAAAAAAGCTCTTGAGCTATCCGGCATGTCCGTAGACATCCACATTGATGCTCTGGGTTTCACGAGCTACACAGGGAGGCATCATCCCAGCCCTGTGCGCTCGAGCTACAAGGCTTGACTGGCAGCTGTCTGTCAAGGGAGTTATCTGCTTACCTCAATAAGACAAATCACTGTGAGAAAGAGCATGATGATGACAGCCACCGATACTGCCACCAGGAGCCTGTTGCCGTAGGCATACTCTGGTTTCTTCTGGTACAGAAGAAGAAAAAATCAGCAAGGGAGAGACCGTTATTCCTTCCATTCCCCATTGTCCAGAAAAATCATATCCAGCGATATCCAGTGTTGGTCCTACCTTCCCTGCGAGTTTCCTGCCTGCCGCCCTGGGCTGGGCTGTGCCATTGGGAACGTTCCCTTCCAGGAAACACCGGCCTGCGAGAGCAGAGGCTCCCTGGTGATCCTGCCTCTCACTGAGTACCTTCAAGAGCAGCCCCATCTTCGAGACCATCTTTGTGCAGGCCAGCTGGACCGCAGGCAGGCTGCAGTCTATCCTCAGGGCTCGTGCCACGTGAGCAATGAACGTCCGCAGGGCTTTCTCTGGGACGAGTAAGCGCAGGTGATATTTGAACTTGGTTTCAAACAGGTCTCCTTGAACCGGCGCGGTGTCTGGGCTGTCTGAACTACTTGGTTTATTGAGGAAATCAAATCCTTCCTCCTTTTGATGCTTCCCATGTGTTTCGTCAGTTTGACGGATGCCCAGTAAGTGCCCACCTGGAGAGGAAGCCTTGTCTTTAGACGTATTCTCTAGCATACTCCTTGCAATGCGGCGGCTGCTGTTAACCAATAGGTTATAGAAAAAATGTCCTGCAGTGTTTAATCTCTGCTCTGGTTTAGGTTTTATTGGTGTGGGCTCTTCCTCTGGATTAACTTCATAGTCTGTCCTGTAGAAAAGCTGATTACTTTTACTCAGACATGGACTCTCTTGCTGCCCGTGCTTTTTGTAGGTCCAAATAGAGCTATGGCTTGGAGGTGGTCCATCCTTTCCATCCTCTATGCCCTCCATCTCATGATTTTTTTTGGCCTGTTCCAGAGCATCAGAATAATCTGGAATCTTAAAAGACCTGGACAAATGAGAGGCTTCTGCTGGGGAATACAAAAGGGAATGCTTTGAAGAAGGCATGGATATTTTGTCATGTCTGAAGACAGTGTTAGTGGGGTTTAACTTCTCAGCTACTTCCCATAGGCTTAGTGGTGTGTGGTGCAAACCTAAGTCATGTTGCTTTTGCACCCGATCTGTAGCAGCTGTGGTCCTCTCTTGTTCCACTGCTAGGGTCCTGTGCACCTCGCGCCTCTGCATAGCAAGCGTTGGTGAGAGAGAGATGATATTCTTCACAGTCGTGACGTTTTTAGCCTTGTGTAGCTTCTTCTCAAGCTCAGCCACTAGCACTTTTGCTAAGAAATGGAGTTTCTTCATATCGCTTTCACTGGTCCAGCCCTTGTTCTGAATGCTGTGCAGCATCAGCATCAATTCCTTATTGCTCTTACCTTCCTGCCTAGATAGGTGCTGAGGGAAATGGGAATTTCTTCTGGGAATGTGATCATTTGGCTTACTGAGATCAGCATCAGTGCTTGTTAGGTTCAGGACCACCGCAAGTGTTACTGTTTCATAGCCTCCAAGCACAGGTTCTTTGGGCTTGAGGTTTAACACCACTGTGGTGTTCAGTTTTCTGGATTGTAACACTTTCATTATCTCTGCTTGCATCTTTGCCAGAGAATCTGTATGAGCTGTTAAACACCAAGAGAGCCGATCAGTGACTCTCATGTCACAAAAAACTTTCTGCCAAAGTGCAGGGTCAAAGGTTTACCCCAAGACAAGGGAGTGTGTGAACCAAATGGTGGATGCATTACAGAGGGGAAAAGTCTTCTTAAATCAGTTAGATTATCTCACTGGGGCAGAACAGATACATGTTTTTTCTGGTCTCTCTCAGGGCTCTGTTCAAATCAGTGTGAGTCATCCCAGGGACAGGGGTTTTCTGTGGGAGAATCTCCCACAGCTTAATACAAGTCAGTGCTGAGTTGCTAAAAATGCCATAAAGCTTAAAACTAGGAGTGAGCCTGGAAAGCAGAATACCCAGACACAGCGTTTGTCCCCAACTAGCATTTGTCAGTTATCCCAGCTAGCCCTTCTCCCTGCAGTTAATAAAACTTGGGATATTTCACATTAAAAAGCTTCTGTGTTGTTGTCGAGCTCCCAAAAGCAGTGGTGGGGCTTAAGTCAGAGTGAGCACCCAATAAAGGAGCACTGATTTTCTGATGATGGATGTAGCTCCCCTCACCCAGGCCTAGGAGAAGTGGAAGAACTGGACATTTGACCCAGAGCAATGCATATAGCCCAGGATAGCTCTTGCCCTGGTATGTGAAGGGAACATGTTGAGCCTGCAAAGTTAGAATAAGTAGTATTCTAGAGTCCTACACCATGGCTGCAAACACAGCCTTATGTCTAATGCCACTTTGCAGATAGGTTAATGTCAGAGGCAGGGTGACATGTTCAAGAATATTTACAGATTACAAAGGTATTCAGGCTTCATCTGCCTTTAAAATGACAGGAAATTAGACACCAAAATATTTCTGATGATCTGGCTATAAGTAGCTTAGGAACCCGTTTTCCCTAGACTTGCAATGAAGTTAGACTCACTTGTCCATATCCAGCTTGAAAATAAGTTACCTGGGGACCTTTGAAATGTTGCTCTATTTGCAGAAGCCTACCTTGCCTCTGGTTTGAATAGGATGATTTTTACTCTATGCAAAGATCGAGCAGGACAGTGCACTACTCAGGCTGCACAGACTAGCGAGAGAATAATAACGCCTGGTGTTTGTCTAGTGCCCTATGAAGGAGGTCAGGGTTACTATCCTCTCTTCTACACATGGGGAGCAGATTGGCAGAGAGACTAGACAAGTTTTGGACTAGACAAGTATTTCCCAGGCACCCTCCAACACACCACACATTACAGGAGGTTTCTCCAGAGCCTGCCTAGGCCATCTGTGCTTGGTTAAGGGTTTCCAGTGTGCGTGGCAGGTCTGACGTGCCACTCAGCACATGCTACATTGCCAGTACAATAGGAGCATTACAGGACCCTTTTGCCGGTTCCATGCTGTATTTGGGATCACTCTTACTGCTGAGCTGTGACTGGCCAAGGTATGGTGCCACTGGAAAGGGTTAGAAGGATGTCAGGGAAAATTTGGAGGGTTTATGAACAGATGGTGCCTTCTAGCACCTGGGAATGGTACTGGGCACGCATGATTTACTTGACTAGATGTGTTGTGTGCATTGGAAGCTCTTGTGTTTGTTTAGCTCAGCAAGCTATTTCTTCTCAAGATAGTATTTGACACAAAAGATATGGGTAATCGCTAGTAACTTTTCAACTCTTCTTTTTTCAAAGTCATGTGGTTGAAGGGAACTTTTTGTGCCTATGGCTCAGGGAGCATAGTCAGAGGCCTCCCTGGTCTCAACTGAACTACCTGCACCGGCCTTCGGGCTGATTTACAAGTTTCTCTATTTGTGCTCAGTAAGCAGTGCTGATTCTGCCCAGATCTGGCATCCCTGGGACTGGTCAGGAGTCACCAGCCTGGACTGATGCCATTGGGGCTGCCAACTTTGGCTGGGAACCCTCATAAGATCCCTCCTCTAGCATCTTCCACAGCTAGAGGAAGCCGGACAAATTTCAAGAATCTACACTGACAGTGTCTTACATTGACAGCAAACCTACCGCACTGGGGAGCGTTGGTGGTACATAAATTCTCACAGCGTAACTTGATGGTCTTGCACAGGGTTTCAATAGTGTCTTTCTTCTGACAGAGGCAGCAGGCCATATCACTGGGGAGTTTGCTAAAGACAAAGAGGTTACTGGACAAAATCCCAGCATCTCAATCGATGTCTGTGGGTCCAACTCAGGTAACACACAGAGATAATGCATTCCAGTTGTGCTTGGATATCTTCTACAGCTCTGAAAAATGTATTTTCCCCCCAGTGAAAATTCTGATGGACAAAAATGTTCTCCAGATTTCTAAGAGAAGTTACAAATAGAAAATAGTTTTCCCCAGTGACTTCAAAATGTTGATTTTACTTTCAAAAATAGAACCAATCCCAAAGGCAATTTGAAACAGAAAATCACATCCTCACTTGATTTAAGACTTCCCTTTGGAAACCTGGAACACATCACATAAATGGTGAAATTTGTTCCTTAGCAGGTGAGTTTGGGGGGTATCAAAACTAAATAGCATTTTCTTTTTATGATTTGTATTGTCTGAGCTGTAGTTATGCCTAAGAGCCCAGTCATGGACCTGAGCCCCTGTTGCTCAGTGCTGTCACTCAGGGGTCTTGAACAGACACTTGTAGTACTCTGATGGATACTAGGGAAAAATAAAGAGCTCCGGGTGAGCAAAACTTGGGCTTACTGGGGTAATTTTGACATTGTAGTGAGCTGATTTGTTTCCCATGCAGACCTCCTGTTTCAGCAATTGTGATTTGTAGGCAGCTGGGACCAAGTTCCCGCATACTCACAGCGTTTCCAAGTGGACTGTTGTCAGGAGGAGAGTGTGAAACGTCTGCAGAGTCACTTGTGTTGCACCCAGGTCTCTGAAAGGATTTGCAAAATCAAATGAAATTTTCAGACCACATTACTGGAACTCTGCTCTGAGAACAAGCCCAGATCTCTGATGATTGTGGTGTCATTCACAGAGGGATCCACCTCTGCCTAATCAGTCACACTAGTTATTCAAAACCCTGTTTCCTCTTGCCTTATATCTGTTCCTAACCACGGAGTCTAAAGGAAAAAGAGATCCTGCAGATTTCGTGGGAGGCTGATGTGAACAGAAGAGATTCCCCAGCTCAAAATCCTTTTCTAGCTCTGCCATGAGCACAGCCCCAGCCCTCACCCTTGCTCAAAAGGGAGCCACTTCTTGTCCAAGCAGGTGAATCCACGGTGGCCTTGGAAGGAGAGATTAGGGATGAAATTGTGGTCTCACAGCCATCAGTGTGCATCTTGCCATTAATTTCAGTAGAGCCATGATTGCAATTTAAGTATTTCAATTCTTTTCCAAAAAGACAAATCTCTTGGAGAGGTCTTGTGCACATCCAGACTCATATGTGTTATGTTTTATCAGCCCCAGGATGTACAAGGAGGCTCTTATTTGAATGTGGATGACTTAAATGGGGTTCCTGTAGTCTGTCTTCTGGGAGGTTTTTGTTGTTACATGCATTATTCTTTAGTTAATGAGAAATAGTTGCCCAACCAGAGGGAGGGCCAATCTTAAAGCCACCTTTAGTACCAAGACTAGCCCACGCCCAATGGGAGGATCCTGGCCTCCTCTGGTGTTGTCTCCTCATTCAGATCTGGGTAATAAATGATGCTCAGAGGAGACAGAAATGTAAACTGAATACAAGGAGGAAGTTGGAGGCAGAGCCAGACCATGCGGAGTCCTGCTCTGCTCCTGCTGAGGAAGCAGTGGTCTGTTCCTGAGCAGTCAAACAGGCCTGGCCCCCTCCACCTCCATCAGAGGGTCTATCCGGTCCAGGAAGATACTTTGCCTGACTGATGATACATGGGCAAAGCAGAGTCTTTGAATCAGCAAATCGGAGTAAACTACGAAGAACATGTGAGCACATTCATACGGAAGATAAACTTAGAAATTCCAACAAAGTGGGTTTTTTTTCACCCCATAGATAAAAATTCACACTCCTCAGGCAAGGGCACGGGGTATACTGGGAAGTAGCTGGGAGTTGAAATGTCTCTGACAGGAAGGAAGAGATGCAGATGGACGTATGAATGGAGTATATTTTTAAAAGGCCAGAGACAGTGGAGAAGACCCCACAGCTCAAAGTTTCCTGAAGATGATTACAGCGATGAAAAAAGCCCTGAAAATAGGTTATTTCTAGCACAGAGTGGCATGTGGTGGATGGAGACCTGGAGATCCAGAAATCTTGCTGTGGCCTGTGTTCCGTTCTCTGCTCTGCCACAGCCTCCCTGTGGGACTCACTGGTTCCCATGCTTGGTCCCCATGACGTAACCCCGGCGTCCAGGGATGGAGATGGAGGCATGACAAGGCTAACCTTTCAAATGTCAAGGTAGAAAGAGAGACTTCAGTGTATTTTAGGTGTACAGATGGACTGCCCAAAGGCTCCGCTTGCTGTGTGAGATCAGGGTAGGGCTTTTTGAGTTCACCCCCCGAACCAAATGATAAAAACCTTGCTTTGCCCAGCAACCACTGAACTGAGAGTGTTCATGGCACAACCACGTAGGGAAAATAGAGAGCTGTCTGTGTGATAGCATGGCTGCAAGCAGAAAGGACCTTTGCAAAAAGCACTGACATCTCCCTGCCTGAGGAGTCAGGCGGACATGAGCAAGAGCTGTGGGATGCTGCCAACTATCACCGATGCAGGGCATCAGCAGCCCTGACCTGTGGCAGGGCAATGGGGTCAGGATCCCATTAATCTGGTAAAGTTGAGTCAATACTCACAGGTATTTGAGTGAAGGCAGGTCAAAGAACGATGTGTCATCGATTACGGAGAGGGGGTTATGGCTTAGGATCCTAAAAAAAACAACAGGCCACTGTGACTGGGTGAAGGGAACAGCCTTACCTGTGGCTTTCTTTTTCATAACGTTTTCCCCTGGTGTTTTTGCTTGGTGATGCTGAGGTTAGTGAGAGCAGGGAGAAGTGAAGAGCTTCTAACAGTCAGACTACTGTTTTTGGTGCCCTGTGAGGGACTCTGGAGCCCAGTGGTAGCCCATAGTTGTACAAGCCTTAGCCTCAATTTTGGCTGGGACTTGGGTCATGATTACTGCATTCTGGGAGAAGTAACAACCCAAAGTCCAGTCACGCCTGAGGGTCATGTCCCCACAGAACCTCCCTTTGGGACGAGGAAGGTGAAGGAAAAAGGTGGACCAGGAGGGAAGGAGGGATGGTCTCTGTGCCCATGCTGCCAGGAGGGGTCATGTTCCCCCTTGCTTTGCAGCATCCCCCTGATGCACTGCTTGTCCTCCCTGGGATGTGGAGCCAGGACTTTGCACGAGGAGGTCGGTGAGCTCGGTGCAGGGTGGGTGCAGGCAGTGGGTGCCACTGCAAGGCATAGGAATGAGGACACAACAAGCCAGATAGATGCCGAGAACTGTGCTGGCATGAGTCATGTCCTGAGGAGGACATGAGTGGCGTGGGTAGGGGCACATATATGCAGCCTGTCCACGTATGTCCTCTTATGTACACAGATCCAGATGCCTGGAAAGCCAAGATCAACTGACCCTGTGCAGCAGGCACTGGAGAAATAGGAGATGGTTAATATACTTACTGTAGAGTAAAAACCCCAGTGGTTCCCGAACTATATAAACACAGATAAATCAAAGCACATTTCCACTAGATCATTGTAAAGCACTTTGGCGATCAAGGGGTTTTCTCTTTGCTAGATTTCAAATTTGTAGCCTTTGAATATCAGAGAGGCCCAGAGAGAGTTGTGTGTGTTGGATCTGATGTGGAATAACACTGAAACCCCCCTTTCCAGGCTCCTCTATAATGTGCGAGTAGTGTAAAGAGGTTGCACCGTGGATAAGAATCCAGCCAACTTTTATGGATGGCAGATGTGGATTTGGCTGAACAAGTTTTGCTCAAACCTCCCCAAAGAATTTCCTTTCAAGCGGAGAACAAACATAGGAAATTTCAGCCCAAAGATAAAAATTTGGCTCAGTGCTACGCATGTGAGGAAGGCTCTGGGATGAAAGCTAGAGGCAGGAACAGATGCTGATGGGCTGATTCATGAAATACATCAGGTCCTGATTATCTCCAGCTAAAAGAGTAAAAGCCCAGAAGTGCTTCTTTTGGAAAATACAACATTTCTTTCTTTCCTCCTCAGCTCACACCTTCCCTTTGCTTCCCCTTGACCAGGACTTTGATGCTATTTTGGACTCTGAACTTTCCATATTTTCTTACATTTCCAGTGTCCATAAACTTTTACTCTGTTACTGAACACAGACGGGCAAAGCTGTGGCCAACCCCTATGAGAACTGCCATCCATCTTTCTTCTCTCACCTTATTTGGTGTATCAAAAGAAAAGTATTGCAGTTCTCAGGACAGCAGGGAGCCCATGGACTTTTCTTTATATATATGAACCCTTGGTGGGCAAAACGTCCTGGCCTCTCACTTGCTTCGGATCCAGACAGAAGCAGTGATCCTTTCCTTGGAAGAGCTCCTTGGTAGAAGCGCATGTGGACTAGGCCATGTTTTCTTAGAAGCAAGTGTCCAAAAGAACAAAGTTTCCTTTTAGTGGATATTTTTGAGCCATTTTGCCTTGTAAATGCAAATATAGCAAGCAAAAGTTTTGGCCCAATTTTGCTGCAAATGATGACATTTTTGGCTTTTGCCAAATTTTTTTTTGGGGGGGGGGGGGAAGCTTCTGCTGAAAAGGTGAAATTTCTGAGGAAAACAAATGTCTTCCACAAAAGTCTTTGTCTAGGTGAAAACACAGTTTTGTCTAGATGTTTTTTGCAGAGCATTTCAAAGCAGCCCACCTACCTGAGATACCTCAGCCTCTTGCTTCCTCCTGCCCTCCCTCATCCTCCCTGCCAAATCCTACCCCTGCCTCCCCTCCCTGCAGACTTCTGGCAGTCCCTAGATGACATCTAAAGTAGGATTCAGTTCTTTACAGAGGGGTTTGCACCTCCTTTTGAAAAGTTTAAGGGGTCTGCAAACTGGAGACAGCTGAAAGCCCTGCAGGGCACTGATGCAATTAATTCCACCACCCTTAACAAAGCCTCCAAATGCACCAGGCCCCTGTGCTGAGGGGCCCATGACTGGCAAAGGCTGCAGGCATTCGGTGGCATTTGGTAGCCAGCCCCTTATTCATCTCATGGCTCTGGATACCCGCTGGGCTGTGGCACAGCATCCTGGTGGAGGGTGCTGCTTGCTGGCTTTGTGATCGGGCAGCCGGCAGGCAATCCTGTAACCAACGCTAGCCCTCGACCAAAGCAAGCCTGCTCTACCCTCAGTCACTGTGGATTCACGCTCTGATCTACCTTTAGACCTTGTCACACTTACAGCTTCTGTAAAAACTGCATCCCATGCCAGGCCTGGAATGTGCCGTTCTGGATCTGTGTGATGAGATTCCCACCAAGGTTTCTGGGGAAAGAGAAGATTGCAGAAATGAATCCAGACTGTCCTAGAGGAAGCTGGTGCTGAGCAATATTGATTTGTAGGAAATATGCAAATCCAAGGTAGAATAGGGAGGAAACTCTGCCACTTTCTCATTTGTTTAACCTCTCAAGGAGACGAAATGAAGTGCACATGTGCTTAATCTATTTCTGATCCAGGATATAGTAAACCTTCAAGAAATGGCTTCTATTATGGCTGCATTTGAACAACTACACTATTTCTCATTCTGTTGTGGGTCACCCAGCCATCTGCATTGATCTCTTTAGCTCTGTCTTAGTCTTTTAGCAGTAGAAATTTAGTCACTGTTCTAAAAATAACAGGAACATTTTCTAGCACAAAAGGGGTTATAAATGTGAACAGACTTCTGTAAATACATTAGAAAGACATTTTTATAACTTACATAAGCTGCAAAAAAGGAAGTGGCTCAAAAGCATGCTCCTCAATCGACAGGATTTTATTGCAGGATAAATCTCTGTTAAAATTAGAGCATGAAATGTTAATTGCATTTGTGCTGTCATTTTTACTTTCCCTTGCTTTGACACTGGCAGCACATATGTTACATGGCTCTGATTTTATGCAGTGTTTATATTTGATATTAGCTTCCACTAGTGAATAACCTATGATAACCCTCATGGAGGTGGCTTTCATCTCAGTGATGTTTTTCCAGCTCTGATCCCACCAGAATTATTTTAGGGCTTGATTTGCCTCTATGAGAGCAGAAAGAATCCTCTAGAGAGGCAGAGTTCAGCACCTGAGGAAGCATCCGCATGGACCACACCAATGTGTGACCCTCTGGATGTGCCACAGAGAACTCCTTTCCCTTGGTACCATCTGTGTTTTGCTTGCTGAAGTCAGCCAGAAAAGCCTGAACAACACCTCTTGCTGCAGGGCTCAGGGACAGGTTGGTAACTTCACATATGACAAAAATGATTATTTTTCTCTTTATCCCTCCCCCCTGCACAATGTTTTGTGAAAAATTTAGGTTAAAGAGACACTATGAAGGATGCAAAATCAAGAACATGAAAGTTTGGAAACAGCACAATAAAGAACTGCAGGGGTAACCTAAACTCCTCTTTCCTGCATAGCTCTGCTGTGAGATGTGTGTAAAGACTCAGCCACTGTGGGATTTATCTGGCCTAGCTTTAGAAATCAAAAGGTTCATTGTCTCAGCCTGAATTAGCTGCCTGGGCTTGTTCTGCAGTCAACAATGAGAGATAAGCATTTTTGGAGAGTGATTCATCCCCTCCTCAGAGAGGTTCCTAAGATTGTTTGGGTGAATGGGAAGTGCCTGTTCCTTTCCATGGAAAATAAAGAGAGCGTGAACAATTAGCTTAATCCTAGGCAATCATTAGGCATCCAAAATTAGATGAGATGAATGCGCTAGGTTTCTTTGGTAGGAGCTGGCCTCCCCACAGGAGAGAGTGTTCAAGGAGCTGCTGCAGCTCTGGCCTGCGGGATTTGGACCTCCCACGGAGGCAGTTCCAGTGAGAGCCAGACGGTTGGGCAACAGGGGCAGGTGGGAGGAATGTCTTTGCACATGCGATCTGAGACATGCTTTAGATAAGCTCAGCTTTCAGTCCTGTAAAAGAAGAGTGTGTTTGTAAGCCTGTTCCCAACCTAACTCATTTGGCCTCTAAACCACATCCTGCAGAACATGCTTTCTACTTTTAGGTTCCTGGATCTTTGTTTTCTAGGGCACCTCTATCTGCTAAATAGACACAGGGAGAGGAGAGCCAGCGTGGGCAATGAGCCTCAGCACCAGCACTGACTCCCCAGCACTGAGATAAAACCTAGATGCAGCTTTGGGGCTAGCTTACTACTTACAAAAAGGCCAAGACTGCCCTGGACTTGGTTCCCTCCAAGCCACTGTGAGTACTAGAAAACAAAAAAATTCCCCTTTTCTGGGAAAATGCAAGCACGTTAAGGGCCACCCTCAAACAACACTGCAAATGAAAATAGTGGCAGAGCTGAGATACCTGCAACAATCTACAGATATGAGCAACAGAGGGATTTGTAAGGAAACAATATGTCTTTGTGTCCTCGTTTCAGCTTCTCTAATAATAGCCTAAGGAGCTGGGCCTAAAACATGACACTAGTGAGCCAACTCCAAGCCTGGGCTTCCCTTGCTGTAAATTTTCTTTTTCATATGAGCAATTTTTTTTTCCTTTGACATGAGGTTTCTGTTGATAAAAGAGTGCACTCATGCATCTAGTAAGACTCAGCACTAATGTCCTGAGCTTTCATGGAAGGATTTATTTTTGCCTCTTAGTTTTTTCTCAGTAGTCTGGGGATCAGAAAAGACAGTATGATAGCAGCTGAGCAGAAGACAGAGAACAGAACGAGATTTTGCTGTTCTTTTTTCACACTTCCTTTGTGCCACAGTCAGTTTTGTACCGCACAGGAAAACCCAAGATAGGTAAAAAATAGAGCTTCAAGGAGAAAACAAAACCTGAATGCTCCTCTGCTTCCTTACAAACAGTGTCAGAGACAGAGGATTTGTTGCAGTCTCATGTAACGTTGTGTGGGCACTGATGCACATTTGCTTTTCCGTCAGGAAGTGGAGGAATTCAACTGGATATGGCCCTGATAAACCTAGCTTTGAAGTTAGCCCTGCTCTGAGCAGGAGGTTGGAGAAAAGACCTCCCAGTGTCAGTCTGTCTGGGATTTCAGCGTAGGAAGGGACAATGCAGGCTCCTCTATCTCCCTTTAACTGCCAGGAGAATTTCAGGAAGATGATAAACAATCAGAGAGACTGTCCCAAAAGTGGTCACCAATGTGGGGCTCTGCTTTCACTGCAACAGGGGTCTTTCTGCCCAAACTCTAGCAGAAACAAAACACGTGAGAGTTTTGCCTTGCCTAAAAGGTTTGTCTTCAGATGAACAGGCTCCCAGCCTGTGGGAAGGCACTGTTAAGTTGGCATTGACTGCAAGTCACCCAGCAAGCACCATGTTGTCTCCACAGGGATCCTCCCACTGTGCCCTACTGCAGCAGAAACACTCAGCAGCAAGATGCCCCTGTTTTGCAATGAACATAGCTTGAAATAGGGGAAGAATTTGGGTAGGATTAAAGGGCAGGGTAACATGGGTGACACTGTTGTGGGGGTCTACTACAGGCCACCTGATCAGGAGGAAGTCATCGATGAGGCCTTCTACAGACAGCTGGAAGAAGCCTCATGATCACAGGCCCTGGTTGTCATGGGAGACTTCAACCACCCTGACATCTGCTGGGAAGACAGCACAGCTAGGCACAAACAGTCAAAGAGGTTCCTGCAAAGCATTGATGATAATTTCTTGACCCAGGTGGTGGAGACGCCAACGAGGAGAGGTGCAATGCTAGACCTTGTACTAACGAACAAAGAAGGTCTAGTTGGAGAGGTGAAGGTTGGAGGCAGCCTTGGCTGCAGTGACCATGAGATGGTGGAGTTCAGGATCCTACGAGGAGGGAGCAGGGCAATGAGTAGGATTGCAACGCTGGACTTCAGGAGAGCTGACTTTGGCCTCTTCAGGGACCTACTTAGGGGAATCTCATGGGGTAGGGCCCTAGAAGGAAGAGGGGTCCAAGAAAGCTGGTTAATATTCAAGCGTCACTTCCTCCAGGCTCAGGATCAGTGCATCCCTCTGAGGAAGAAGTCCAGCAAAGCGGGCAGGAGATGTGCATGGATGAGCAAGGAACTCCTGGCAAAACTCCAGCAGAAGAAGGAAGTGTACAGAATGTGGAAAAGGGGACAGGCCACTTGGGAGGAATACAGGGACATTGTCAGAGCGTGCAGGGATGTGACAAGGAAGGCTAAGGCCCATTTGGAATTAAATCTGGCAAGGGATGTCAAGGACAACAAGAAGGCCTTATTCAAATACGTCAGTAGCAAAAGGAAGACTAGGGAAAACGTGGGCCCGCTGCTGAATGGGGCAGGTGCCCTGGTGACAAAGGATACAGAGAAGGCAGAGTTATTGAATGCCTTCTTTGCTTCCGTCTTCACTGCTAAGGCCAGTCCTGAGGAATTCCAGACCTTGGAGACAAGAGAGGAAGGCTGGAGAAAGGAAGACTCTCCCTCGGTTGAGGAGGATCAGGTTAGAGATCTTTTGTCTAAACTTGACATCCATGGGCCCCGATGGGATGCACCCACGAGTGCTGAGGGAGCTGGCGGATGTTATCGCTAGGCCACTCTCCATCATCTTGGAAAGGTCCTGGAGATCAGGAGAGGTGCCTGAGGACTGGAAGAAAGCCAATGTCACGCCAGTCTTCAAAAAGGGCAAGAAGGAGGAGCCAGGAAACTACAGGCCTGTCAGCCTCACCTCCATCCCTGGAAAGGTGATGGAACAGCTCCTCCTGAAGGTCATCACTAAGCATCTGGAGGACAAGAAGGTGATCAGGAGGAGTCAGCATGGATTCACCAAAGGGAAATCATGCTTGACCAGTCTGATAGCCTTCTATGACGGAATGACTGGCTGGGTAGATGAGGGCAGAGCAGTGGATGTTGTCTCCCTGGACTTCAGCAAGGCTTTGGACACTGTCTCCCATCACATCCTCCTAGGTAAGCTCAGGAAGTGTGGGCTAGATGAGTGGACGGTGAGGTGGCTTGAGAACTGGCTGGATGGCCGAGCTCAGAGGGTTGTGGTGAATGGCGCAGAGTCAAGTTGGAGGCCTGTGGCTAGTGGTGTCCCCCAGGGGTCAGTCCTGGGTCCAGTCTTGTTCAATGTATTCATCAATGACCTGGAGGAAGGGGCAGAGTGCACGCACCCTCAGCAAGTTTGCTGATGATACTAAACTGGGGGGAGAGGCTAACACACCAGAAGACTGTGCTGCCATTCAGAGGCACCTGGACAGGCTGGAGAGGTGGCCAGAGAGGAACCTCATGAAGTTCAACAAAGGCAAGTGCAAGGTCCTGCACCTAGGCAGGAATAATCCCAGGCACCAGTACAGGCTGGGGGTTGACCTGCTGGAAAGTAGCTCTGCCAAGAAGGACCTGGGAGTGCTGGTGGACAACAAGTTAAGCATGAGCCAGCAGTGTGCCCTTGTGGCCAAGAAGGCCAATGGTATCCGGGGGTGCATTAGGCAGAGTGTTGCCAGCAGGACGAGGGAGGTGATCCTGCCCCTCTCCTCAGCCCTGGGGAGGCCTCCCCTGGAGTACTGTGTCCAATTCTGGGCTCCCCAGGACAAGAGAGACATGGCACTACTGGAGAGAGTCCAGCGGAGGGCTACAAAGATGATTAGAGGGCTGGAGCACCTCTCCTCTGAAGAAAGGCTGCGAGAGCTGGGCCTGTTCAGCCTGGAGAAGAGAAGATTGAGAGGGGATCTCATCAACGTGTACAAGTATCTGAAGGGGGAGTGTCAAGAGGATGAGGCCAGCCTCTTCTCCGTGGTGCCCAGCAACAGGACAAGAGGCAATGGGCAGAAACTGAACCCCAGGAAGTTCCATCTGAACCTGAGAAAAAACTTCTTCACTGTGAGGGTGACAGAGCATTGGAACAGGTTGCCCAGAGAGGTAGTGGAGTCTCCTTCCCTGGAGATATTCAAAACCTGTCTGGATGTGATCCTGGGCAATATGCTCTAGGTGACCCTGCTTGAACAGGGAGGTTGGACTAGATGATCTCCAGAGGTCCCTTCCAACCTAAACCATTCTGTGTCTGTGTGTGAAGAATAAGGCATATTTGTATGATGGTGAGTAGAGCAGCAGGGGCCCAAAGGGAGGGCTGATACCCTGCTCCTCCCAGTGCATGCCACATGGCAACAGGCTGGTCTGAGCCTTCCCCTGCCTTCAAGGTAGGGGACAGAAATGGTACATACAGGTGCTTCAGCAGGAGCAAACCCTCCAGCGAATGCCTCCCCACTGTCTTCAGGGCATTGTCTTGGAGAACTCTGGAATGAGACAAAACAGGCATTCACTGCTACACCAGCTGCCCTGCAGGAGGGAACAGGATTTTCAGGGGAATATATTCTGCAATAGCTTTACTAAAATGTCTCTTTGTTTCCCTGAGTCACCACAGGGACCTATACTACTCATCTCAAGACTGGACAATTGTTTCTGTATTGCTGAAACTCTAACTGTAGCCTGATCATTGATTAAACAGGAATAGGGATGGTCCTGTAGGATGGAAACCACTAGCCTTTCCCAAGAGGGGCAGTGCTCATGGCATCTCTTGGTGTCCCATGAAGCACAGGGAATTCATGCCCCTCCTTGCTGAGCAGCTCAGCTTTGAATTCAAATGGAAACAGCTTATGTGAGTGCTAGTGTTCCTCATATTCTTGGCTCAAAACCTAGACTAGGTGGATGGAAAACATCTGAATTCCGAACATTTCAAATGTTAGGGAATACTTACAGGTACTCAGCCCACAGGTATTCCCTCCACATTGGTTTGTCAATGGAAGAAATAGCGTTGCCAGTGAAATCTCTGCAAAGAAATGATTGGCACATCATAATCGTTGTTAGTGTGCTGTATATAAAAGATCTGCAAAAAAACTACTTGCAAAATATACTGCGCATGCGTTGTGTTTCTTGGTGCCAGAGCTGTTCATTCCCCATAGTATAATTCCCAGGGATTTCAATCAAGCATTTGCAATGTTGTATACAAAGTCCTCTTTTCCATCCCACAAAACCTACCGCTTCCTTGGGAAACAGAGGGGTCCTGGAGGGTTAGATCTGGAACAGCACGCTCAGAAAAACCTATTTCCTTGCAAATTTGGCAATTAAGGTAGAGCAAAATTTGCCTAGACATGTAACAGCATAGCTAGCCCAGCTTCAGCCCCCCTGTGGTGCAGCGCGAGCCCTCAAAAACCACTGACTGCTCCTGCCAGTGAATCACTCCCGGACGTCCTCTTCCCCGGGTGCTTAGGTGTCTGTGGTGGGTCCTGTGGCTACACAGGTTTTGGCAAGTGGCTCACGGGGCCAGGAGCACTTGCTGTCCTGCGTGAGGTCTATTTACCAGGCAGCGCTCACAAGGAATAAAAAACTGAGAAGGGCAAGAGGGCTGAGGGGACTGGCACAGATGCCAGAGGCACGTCACTTAGAGCAGCATTTCAAACCTGGATGTCCGGAGGGGGTTAAGCATTTGCATAGAGAGGTAAATAAAGCAATCTGCCTTCCCAAGGGCCTGTTTGCTGTCAGCTTCAGCAGCCTGTGGGGATCAGGCAGCTGCCCTTAACGCAGAAACGGGGAAGATAGCTGCATTCAGTCCGGTGAATCCATCTCCATCTCCGCTACCTGCCTTGGCCTCCATTTCCAGGCCACGGAGACAAACACACGGGTCCAGGTGTTGCACATGTCAGCCCATGTCAACACCCGGACCCACCAGAGCAACCTGGCCCCGCACACACCTATTCCCTCGCTGCTCAGACAGGGCAGCTGGGGACTGGAAATGCTACAATTCAGGTGAGAAACTCCCCCTGGGGAAGGCAGGTTTGGGCCACAACTGCCTGGGCGAGGGAAGGACGTGGATGACGCTCTCCCAGGCAGCTTGGCGCAGCCTCCTGCTCTCAGTAAACAGCACGGCAGCCATTTTCCCCTGCCTCTTCCTGCGCAGGAAGGCAGTTTGAGGCCGGGAGTCAGGGAATGCTTGTCCCTGGGGGCTGTCCCCAGAGCATTACAAATCCCCATTGCCGTGGATGCTACTCACAGGACAGAGAGGGCCAGGCGGCCAGCTGCCTGGGGGACACCGGAGAGGGCGGCGTGGCTGCAGTTGAGCAGCTGCCCGTGGCAGCGGCAGGGCACTGGGCAGGCGGTGCCGGGCCACTCCAGGGAAGGGGTTGCTGCTGCTGTCACCAGCAGTGCCAGGAGGACGAGGGGGCGGCGAGGCTGGGCGAGGCCCATGGTGTGTGTGGGGCCTATGGTGTTGCCAGGCAACCAGGTGCCCAAGGCGGTGGGCCCTGAGGCTGCAGGTAGGCCTCGCTGCCCTCCTCGCTTCAAATCCTTCAGATCATGCTCCTCTCCCCCCCGCTCTTTACTGCCCCTAAAAATTAACAGGCCAAGACTGATTTACACGTATATTTGCTCTCGAGGACTGCGTCCAACTGTGCAGCTCCGGGAAAGCCCAGCTGCCCTTGCAATGGGTGACTGAATGGAGGTTGCCTGCTCTGGAAGGGGACTGCTCCCACCCTGGCAGCAGGGCTTCTGCCAGCTCCCTGGTCGAAAGGTATTAAACGTGCCTTAATGCAGACAGGCCACAGGGAGCAACGGAGCTTTGACTTCATGCCAGCGACCACTATTTCCAACATGAATAATAGGAAAGGGGAAGCTTGGCAAATTGTAGCCAAGCTCCAGTGTTTCATTTTTTAAACACAACTGATTTATCTGAACTTGCCATGACAGAGGATTCACCACATCCCTTGAAGGTCTGTTCCAGGGCTTAATTATTTCCCCCTGTAAAACACCGCATCTTACTTTCCCCACTTGAATTCCTCTGACTTCGGCCATCAGCCACTGGATCTTGTTTCTGCTTTGTGCCTTCCAGGTTAAAAAGCTCATCGAGCATCAGGTGTCTTCTCCTTGCAGAGCTGCTGTTGTGTCCTGGATCATGTCACCCCTTCTTCTTGTTGTTAAATTAAATATGCTACACTCCTGACATCTCTCATTTCCAGGTTTGCGCTCCAGGTCTCCAATCACCCATGTGGCTCTTCCCTGAGCTCTCCCATGTCTCAGTCACCTTCTTCCAACCACAGAGATTAAAAAAAAAAAAAAAAAAAAACCCTGAGCAGGGGTTCGCTACCAAAATGAGAATTATCTTCCCCAACACATACCCTTGTGATTTGCAGACCTTGATGTACCTTCCCATTCAATATCCTGCCTCCGAGGTTCATTTATCACATGAACAGCTACAAAGTATGATTTTACTTAATTTAATGAAAAACATAGGCACTCAGTTTTAAAAAGAACCTGTGCTTTACATCATGATAATGTCCCAGCTACTTGGTTCAATAGATCAACACAGGACTTGGGGAAAAAAAAAAAGAAATTTCACCTACAAAAATACATTTTTCTGTGCCTGTGCGCACATGTATAAGTCCTATAGCTACTCCTGCTGGTAAGACAGCACCTCGGATGCTCTCTTGCAGATCAGAACTAACCTGCACTGTAGCTCTTCCAGGAAGAGCCTGTTCACTTTATTTTTAAGTGCTATGCACATCTGGTATGCTGTCTAAATAATAATCATACAGCTAAGCTGATTTCCATATATAGCTGACCTGGATAAGTTGACAGGAAAACACTTTTCTTCTCTGAAAACAATATACATTTTGGGGTTAATTTTAGTAACACTAGGTTTATCGCCCACTTCTTTCACTGTTACATATTTAGAGAAAAAGAAAACGTTAGATATGAGGCGCATGTCATTTCACAACTTTAGACTTTCATTCTCAATCAGATACTGCAGCACTTTTGGAAAATATCTAAAGACCGGGCCGCACTAATTAGACAGCACCTCCTGATGACGGAGCTTATCATCAAAACTGAGATCAGACAAAACTTCTTCTTCTTCTTCAAAGTAAAACTGTTCCAAGGACAATTCATTGACCTGAGAAGAGAAATCAAGAGTGAATTTGTTTCTCTGCCACATGTATTAGCTTCTTCTCTCTGCACCTGGCAACAAAATGTATTTTTACCATGTACAAGAGACATTTCCAATGGAATCTACAAACTCAGGAACATTTCTATTTCAGAATGACTGATCAAAAATCACAAGACAATGAAAAGTACACCCACCAATTCTCCTCCCAAGAAAGTTGTCCTGAATTCCTATCTGTTAGCGAGCCGCATCAGGCTGGTACGTGTCTTGTGGAGGGAGCACCAAATCAACTCCCGCACACCATCACTAGGAAAGTGAGACTGCAGGGGAAGTGAGGGACAACTTTTTTGTAAAACAGAATTTTGAGAAGCAGCAGACTTTCTGCCTGACTTTGCTGCACACTTCTCTAATGGCCATTAAATGTTAGGTCACTTCTCCAGGGGTTTAAATAAAGTTAGATAAACAGGGTAGTGCAGAAAAAAAATGCACAGATAGAACAAAACAGCAGAAATTTCTTCTTCCCAGCCGATATATTTGATGGATTTTAGTTACTTTACACATAAAAATAGCTCATATTTTACTGCTACTCTGCAGTAAGAAAGGAAGATAGTTCTGTCCACAGACAGCAGGTGACTCAATGTCATCAAATGGAGTAACATGTCATAAGGTTCATTAGACATTTCCTTAATGCAAATTGTAGGAGGAGTTGGACACTGCACTGTGCATTGCTGACACATCATGTGAGACTGATGCTTGCTTTCAAAAGAGCACCATATCAATGACCTTCCCTGATAAATAACTGTTTTCAAACTAAGCAAGACGAAAATCCCCTGCTCAGGACTTGCTGTACACAAAGGCTAGCATTCAGAACTCCATCTCGCTGAGCATGATGACAGAAGTTTTATTATTGTACCTGCATATTTTTGTTCTTTGCATGCTAACAGATCCCACAATTACCTGCTGGGATTTCACACAGCCTTTTAACAATCCTTTCCACTTCAGTAAGAATGAATTTATGAAACTCATTTCTAGATGGGGAGCACACCAGAAGGGGAGCACACCAGAAGACTGTGCTGCCATTCAGAGGCACCTGGACAGGCTGGAGAGGTGGCCAGAGAGGAACCTCATGAAGTTCAACAAAGGCAAGTGCAAGGTCCTGCACCTAGGCAGGAATAATCCCAGGCACCAGTACAGGCTGGGGGTTGACCTGCTGCAAAGTAGCTCTGCCAAGAAGGACCTGGGAGTGCTGGTGGACAACAAGTTAAGCATGAGCCAGCAGTGTGCCCTTGTGGCCAAGAAGGCCAATGGTATCCGGGGGTGCATTAGGCAGAGTGTTGCCAGCAGGTCGAGGGAAGGTGATCCTGCCCCTCTCCTCAGCCCTGGGGAGGCCTCCCCTGGAGTACTGTGTCCAATTCTGGGCTCCCCAGGACAAGAGAGACATGGCACTACTGGAGAGAGTCCAGCGGAGGGCTACAAAGATGATTAGAGGGCTGGAGCATCTCTTCTCTGAAGAAAGGCTGCGAGAGCTGGGCCTGTTCAGCCTGGAGAAGAGAAGACTGAGAGGGGATCTCATAAATGTGTACAAGTATCTGAAGGGGGAGTGTCAAGAGGATGAGGCCAGCCTCTTCTCCGTGGTGCCCAGCGACAGAACAAGAGGCAACGGGCAGAAACTGAACCCCAGGAAGTTCCATCTGAACCTGAGAAAAAACTTCTTCACTGTGAGGGTGACAGAGCATTGGAACAGGTTGCCCAGAGAGGTAGTGGAGTCTCCTTCCCTGGAGATATTCAAAACCTGTCTGGATGTGATCCTGGGCAATATGCTCTAGAGGCCCCTGCTTGAGCAGGGGGGTTGGACTAGATGATCTCCAGAGGTCCCTTCCAACCTAAACCATTCTGTGATTCTGTGAGTTTCATTTAAGAACTTATTAAAAGTCATTTGCTTTAACTTACTGTAACTTTGCTGGGATTTTCACTCTCACAGATTCTATGAAAAAGCAGGTCTGGACACTGTCATGTGCTAGACTTGTCAGCCCACATCATCCAACTGCTCATTTTCCTGTGCTATTTAAAATATACACACATTTCTGCATAAAGATGCCTGAGAAGTTAAGAGTTTTAAAATCTTAGCATGCTATACAATTCCAAGATGTGATTACTTTCTGGACTTCAAGTTTAGGTCATTGCACAGAAAGAAAAAGAGGATGTCAGAGGTTGTAATAGTAACAACCATCTCTCATCTCTAGATGTATCACACAGCTACTGTGCAAAAGCTATATACCCACTGGGTTTACCTGAATAAGCCCCTTCAGTTCCTCTTCTGTTAAAGAATCTGTGGGCTCCTCTTGGGTGGAGTTATACTCCACAGCCACTTTACCATTGTCTGAAACAAACACACAGAATAAACAGCCAGAGAGGCAGTTAGTTAAGACTGTGTGTAATAACAATAAACATACCCTAAACTCCTTCTTGGGATCTGACTGAGCAGGATGAGTCTACTTCATAACTGCATTCAGAGGGGCTGACTGGTTCTGAATAACTGTAGATGGAACAGGTCATTTTACTGTCCCATAGCAGACCATGGGGTTCTAGCTTATTTGTTCTCTTACATAATATAACCATTTTACTGTGAAACATTAAACTTTCCACAGTGGTTTAAGTAGTGCTTGCTGGCTGCAGTGTTACTACGGTTGTGGACAGAGCTCGTGACTCCTACTGTTGTGGCTGGGCACAGAAACAGAGAGCCTGATCTTGCTTCTACTGTCAAGCAAGCTTCAGCAGAAGCAGGATTGGGCTGTACCACTTCAAGGACTGTTCAAGTTCTGAAAGTGCCCAGGAAAGAAGGAACTGAAGGGTTAGCGATGTTAATTATGAGGCATGGAGAAGAAAACTGGTAGTTACCACATTATACAACTTAAAAGACATGCTGTGAATCCACAGAGCTGCCTCTTTCTCAGGCCTAGGTGCCTGTCTTCTCTGCAGAAAATCAAAAGGCTCTTACTAAATGGAGAGGAAATTGAAAGTGAGGAAGCAGAACTCAATGGAGAAGATGAAGCATGATAATTGCTGGTCTCTGTTATGTGATGGGCCAGAAGGCAGGAAGCACTGTAAAACATCCGAGTCCAGAGCTCCACCTTTCTAAATGACACCTTAAAGAATCCATGGGAAGAATCTGGCAGGTATTTAAATCCTGATGGATTCAACAGAGTTTAAGTTCCTGCTCAGATGCTTTGCTGTATCTGTGACTCAGCATGAAGTGGTGTTTACTGGGAAGGTCTCCTCTGTGTAAAATAAGGATAGCAGCACTGACCTGACCACACAAAGGTCTATCCTGATAAATGCATAAAAGACTGAAGTACTTAGACACTACACAAGTAGGAGTCATCTAAGAGCTCAGAAAGCACAACACCTAGAATCCACAGCAAGCAGATATAGCTATTTCTAGGTAGGCATAGAGCCAGTTTCTATAGTTACAAACTGCAGCAATAGTACCCCCAGAGATGCAACACTGCATACAACAGTGAGGCACGGACCTTTGACAGCAACTTCCTGGCCAGGAATCAGATAGGAACATGCAACATGCTGCAGTTCAGTTAATGTTACCCCTGGAACCAGAACGTGTTCACATCCTTATTCATCCTTATTCACTGTGCATTTACAGTGCTAATAAGCACTCCCTGTCAGGGTTTACCCTTTAGGCTTTTGCATTTTTTAAAAAGAGTTTCAATGGTCTCTTTATCAAAAAAAAAAAAAAAAAAAAAAACCACATTCATTTTCATGAAAGCTTTAATGTTATCAGACCAAACACCCCAGCGTTTAATATAAGAATAGGCCTTACCTAAAACCACAAGGAGTATCTTCTGAAAAGCACTAGACAAAGCTTTCCCAACTGCAAGTTTCTGAACTCTTCTTGTAGCTGTGATAAACTCGAGAGGATCTAAACCCAAGGAGCAGTGGGTTATTGATATTAGGATGACACTCACCATATGAAAGCATACAAGCTGCCTTGTACTACAAAACATAACTGAAATTCATCTGGGAACTGAACACAGCATCAAGGATCTGATAAGAAAGCTGCTTATATTTTGCAAATAATTGGCAGGATGGCAGTGCCCTCAAAAGGGCTTTGTGTGCCAACCCAGGCAAAGTAGCACATCCTCAACCCTACCGTCCCTGCCAAAAGCAACAGGCAGTGGAGAGCCCAGCAGGCATCTGAGCTGTACCGCAGGCACAGGATCTCTTAGGAATCACACAGCATGTTCCCATCAGAAGTGGCTGCAATGGGGAATGAATAATCCTACAGCTGAGAGGAAGAGGAACAGAGGGTAAGAAAGCAATACTGGTAAGAAGCAGGGAAGGAAGAGGCATGCTTAGGATTTCTTGCTGTGAAGCACAGCAGCTCACGAGCTCGCAGATTCTTGACTCCAGCTAAACTCAGATACTACATCAGATTCACAAACTGTGCAAATGCAAGAATTACCAGTGTTTGACAACTGCCAGCAGAGACTTTCAGCTGCACCGAAGGCATACCTTCTCCATTTTCTATGTCTGACTCGCCAAGGCCGACTCCCCTGGTGTATACCCTATGGTTGGGCATTGCTACTTCTACGGCACACAGATATTTAAGGGATCGCTTCTGTAACGTCTTTCCCAGTTCCTTGTTCTCATCATCAAAGCCCGAAACATTCTGCAGCTGTTGGGAAGACCACAAAGGAATTACAATTAAATAGAAAAAGGATGTAGTGACCACCTAAGCCCACGCCTGCATAGCGCAGACCTTCTCGGCACAGCGTGCAACTCCAGGCCAGTAGCGCACAGCAGAGCCAGAGCAGGGATGTTCACTGTTTTGACTCTAATTCAGAAATGTCTCACGGTCCCCATCCTCTGTCAGTCAAGCCTGTAATCTTAGTCATCTCAGACACATTCAGCACATGAAGACTATTGCCAAGTTCTGGCACTGCTTTAAACATAGCCACATGAAAACCTTATCCTCCCATTTGTATAAACAGAAACCCAACCAGTGCCCTTGCCCACAACAATCTTCTCTCCTAAGGCTTTCAGGACACTCTCATTTGTGGTCCAAAACACAGCTCCTGTGGCTGTCTTCATTAGGGACAATGATTTGAGGGCAATTCTGTTCATTCCATCAACTACTCCAATTGAGAATATGAGACGAGGAAAAGGAGGAACAACTGATGCAAGTAAAGGGCCCCTTTACCATGATGATGCGGCTGGACCAGCCATTAAAGCCAAGGTAGTGGTTGGCCAATTCCTGGCACTTGTTGCTGTTAAGAGCAAGAACTTGCTGATGAAACACTTTCTGCTTGGTGCAAACACAAACCTGTCGAGGAAAGAACCACCACAATTATCCAGGCTTTGCTTCCAGGTTTCCCACTGCAGATACCCCATTGATGGCTCTGTTAGAGAAGTTTGTAAGGAATGCATTCACTAACCACACAGGTGTTTCTGACATGTGTCAAATATTTGTAACCCAAGAATGGACCCTACTTTGCACAAATGATTCCAGCAGAGGGATGCTGCCGTATTACTTCTTAAATGCTACCTGGGTGCTACTATTGCCAGCAGTGGGGGATGTCACAGGGTATGATGGTAGTGCCTAACAAGAAGTTAGCAAACTTTAATGCAAAAGCACAAGGACTGTCATTAAGGAGGTCAACAAATATTTCACATAACACTACTCTATTGCTGCCTAGAAGTTTCACACCTAGGGCCACTCTACTTACCTTCAAGGGAGATTTCTGAAACAGTCTTTGCCCGTTACACGCGTGCTGGGCTCTGCTGGCATCTCCAGCCGAATAAAACTTGACGACGGCATAATACCCAGGCCCTGCCACAGCGGCATTTCTGTGCGCTCGCACCGAGTAGAGCGGCCCAAATTTGGAAAACACTGAAAACAGGGAATGCTGAGGAAAAGCATGAGAAACAAAGGTGTGTTGAGGAACATCTGCTGCTACTCCTGAGTCTGAAAAACAGCCACAGACTGTGGCTACCCCTAAGCCTAATTAACTAGAAAACGAGGAATGTTTTAGTACTGTTCTTGCCACATAACAGCAGTAAGCCCTGCAATAATCAGCAAGACTGAAGATAACAGGAGTATGTGGCAGATAACATCTTTGCTTTCCATAAAAGTAAGTCCAGCCAGGCCAGGCCCCTTTCCCTGACACTCATTTCCAATACTATTCAGCCTCCAAATTGGGAGGAAAGACAGACGTGGGATTTTCCATCCCCTGAGTTATCCTCATCCCAGACTGCCTCTTACTCTCTGCTTTGCATGGATGCACTGTCCTGTTAAAGCTTCAGTACAGCATCAGCACCACATTTTGCAGAGAGACTAACGGGATTTTATTTCCGCTCGTCCACATTTTGCCTGTTTCCCAGTAGTTTCGCTTTGCAGACAAACGCCAGCGTTTCCCTATTTCCTCAAGCAGTGTTGGAGCATGCCGCGAGGCCCAGAAGCTGGGGGTGCCACCGGGGACGGTGCCGGCACCGCGAAACCGGCCATGTCCCAGAGCAGGGCCTGGGCCAGCGGTCATGCCGCAGCGGTCTGCCACCCCCTCGGGCCACGCTGGGCCCAGTGAAGCAATGAAACCGTAAAATAAGAACAACAACAACAACAACAAAAGCGTTATTATTAGCGCATGGGGAAGGCGACAGAAGAAAAAGCCAGTGCAGGCGGGGAGGAACCGGGACCTCAGCCCTGAGAGGCCGGGGCGGGGAAGGACTCGGCCCCGGCCCCGGCCCCGGCCCCGGCCCCGGCCCCGGCCCCGCATAGCCCCGAGGGCAGACGGGTCCCGCTACTCGCTCCCAGGGTACTCGGCCCGGCCTCGCCTCGCCTCACCTCCAGGCCTGGCGCTGGCTCCAGCCCCCAGACCAGCAGCGTCTGACCACTCCCCGCCGGCACCCGGAACTCCACCACCTCCGCCATGCCCGGCCCGGAGCGGGAAGGGCGGCCCCAGCGCTTGGCCCGGCCCCTCGGCCCGCCCCAGCCCAGCCCTCAGCCCCCCGGCGCCCCGCGCGCGGCGGGGTGTCTGCGGGGCTGTGACCCTTCCCCTGGCCCCTGCTCAGGGGATGGTGCCCCAGATCGTCCCCCCCCTTTTCCCCAGCCTTGCCCCGGCCTGGCCACAGCACAGCGGGGTTTTGGGAAGCAGTGAGACGCACACAGCTTCAGCGGGTAGCGGGTTTATTCTCCTCGGGCCAAACCGATTTTCTTTACAGGCGAGAGGGCACCCCTGGGAGGGACAGAGAAAGACCCCTGGCTGCTTTTCCTCAGCAGAAGAGGGGCCAGGGCTGGGGCTGCGTGCGGCAGGGTCAGGAGCCCATCTCCTCCCTCAGATGGTGCAGTTGCTTTCTCCAAAGCGCCGGCATTTCATCACCTTCAGGTAGGTCTCCACCTTGTGCAGGTCCTTCTTGAAGCAGGACAGCAGGCCGTAGTTCTTCAGCAGGGCCTCCTCGTTGCGCAGGTGGATGTCGAATTTGTCATAGGTGGATCTGAGGAGCGGCGGCCCGCGGGAGCTCCGATCCTCCAGCTCCTGCAAGGAGGACCTGATGTCAGTGGGTGGAGAGGGGTGCCGAGGCACCCTCGGGGAGGAAGGACGAGGCTGAGCGGAGCAGGCAGGGGAGGTCAGAGGAAGATGGAGGTGGAAGGGGAGCAGACGGGCCTGGGACTGAGCGTTATTGAAGGGGCCTCATGCTGGGGGTCCTCTTACGACACTGGGACATTCCCTTGTGTCGCGGCCCCCCTCCAATCCGTCCCTGCAGCCCTCCGCAGTTTTCTTACATACTGTGACTCTCTGTTCAAAGTCAGCTGTTCTTCACCATTTTCAGGGAAGTTTCAAGTCCCTTTTCCCATCTAGCTTTTAAAGGAAGTTGTTTTTTTCTCGTACGACCTCGTATGTCAAAGTACTTTCAAGTCTATATGGTTACAAGAATAGCAATTGTGCAGGGATGATGTTGCACAAACACAATTTCATGTACGTGAGACTGTCAGCAAGAAGCAAATGGGGCCAAATGCTGCAGGAAGGGAAGACTGTGTCTTTTGGGGTCTTCAAAAATGTGGAGACTCACAGGGTTTTTCCATAGCAACCCTAGCCAAGGAGATGGGGAACTGAGCAAGTAATTCTGTCTTTTCTCCCACTTTCCTAGTGAACAAAGCTCTAATCCAGACCCAGGCGATGTGCATCTGAAGCTCAGGGATCTGCAATCTGCTACCCCTCCTGCCCTGCTTTGCTCACCAGCTGGCTCAGCAAATAGAACTTTTTTGGTTAAGTAAACATTGCCTTAAACGGATGAAATGTGATTATCTGTTTGGTTTGCATATACCACTTCCCAATGCCCTAGCACATATCAAATTGGAGATCAAAATCTGGAAATGGAACTGATACATATACTTGCTTTCTCCAGCTCCTCTCTTCTAGGAGAGGAGATCTCCTTCTACTCTCAGGGCCGGGCTTTCAGGGTTGTTTAGATGCTTGAAGATGTAAATAAGTGTCCAGACTCATTTCTCACAGATCTAGGTATCAGAGCTCTAGCTACATTGTGATGCTGGCAGATAGACTTACTTATAGAGTGAAGTCATCTGACAGGGGATCCTGACAGACAGTAAGCAGTTTCATTTAAAAAGACAAAAAAGAATTTGAGTGACCTTTCTGAAGATCATTCTCTCTCTCTCAGCTGTCTAGATGCTCTGTTACTGTAAAACTCATTTAAGAGAGAGACATCAGAGTATGGGCTTCCATCTGTACACAGACTTACAACACTTGTCTTTATAAAATGTCATTAGTCTTTAAAGTCATGTTGCAGAACCCTGCATCATTTACTTCCCTTGAAAGTATTTTGTGTGGTGATGTAGCAAACATTCTTACATTGCTGTTTGTATAGTAGATGTAACCAATTGAGTATTCTTTGGGGTTAGGTTTGGAAAGACTTTGTGCCCCTCCTGGTCTGTGCTGTTTTCTGAGTTATTATAGCAGTGTTATTAATGTCTGTTATGTGTTTTCTTATACTCCCCAGTGAAGAAGCGTGTGCGATGGAGTGCCATGGTCTGATTATGTTAAAAAACAAAGTTGAAGGGATGCCACTGGTCTTTAGAGTGAAGGTGGGGAGGTTTGTCATGATCTTTGGATCCTGGGGAAGACCATGAGAGCTCTGTGTCCAGGAGATCTCTGATATTATGTAATCATGATTCATGCTTCAACTTACCCTCATCAGAGCTTGGATCCCTTCTTCTAGGTCCTTTAGTTTTTCGTAGACTCTGTCTGAGGTGCCAAAAACTAGATTGTTTGTGAACACCTTGCTTAGGTATTGCACTGGGGTCAACCAGGACTGGATAAGAACCAGTGAAAACCGAAGAAGCTCCATGTCCTGAAATGAAAAAAACAGTGGTCAAAGCCGTGCAGATGAATTGTGGAGTTACCTGTATGTCCTGATCCCTCTGAAATAGCCCAAAGGTGAGCCAGAGATGTCACTGCTTCTGCAGCTTTGGCAGATAAAAATCTGTTTGTAAGCTGAGGAGTATCACCCAGAAATCTGTCCTGTGCAGACAATATTTTTTTCTCCCCCTTGATATGGGAGCATGATTTATAGCCTAACTCAAAAGACTCTTTCTTTCTGCGTGCAGGATGTGTACAGTGAAACGGAAGAGGAAGAACAGTACCTCAAGAAGTGCTGGAGTTGTTAAACCTTACAGATGGTAACCCTCTGTTGCCGTATTGAAACGCAGTTGGGCTCTTAAAATAGGTCTGTACTTGCCTGGGGGAGAGAACTTACTGATTTCTGCTGGGCATCATCCTTCCCTGTGGGAGCAGGAATGGTTTCTGAGTAACAAAATGCTGACTGGGAATTTTTGTTGGCGTGTCTCTGTTCCTCCGGAATATAGGTGCGTTCCTGTGGGGACATCCCAAATACACTCAGATCTCTTGTTGCCTGTGTACTGGCAGAAGACCATAGACACTTTTCTCAGGCTGTTCTGAATGGTTACTCTTTGCAAAAAAAAAAAAAAAAAAAAAAAAAGAAAGAAAAAGTGTCTCTGTGCAGGACTGTCAAATAGGAAGCAGGAGTTCACAAGTTAATAGTTACTGGAACTAAAGGTCTTCCTCTTGTTAAGCCAAAGGGCTAATATAAGTGCACAAAGTATTCAGACTAGGTTCTGCTTAGGAATAGATGACCCCCATGGACAGCTCTCACCAAGGCAGACATGCTCATGTCTACTGATGGCAATAGCAGAGACCAGATAGTTTTAAACACTCAGAATTGGTGAGGGCCATAGGTGACCAACTCAGAAAATCTTGCAAAGAGGTCTGGCCATAATCTGACCTGTCTTACTAAGGCGTACTCTCCTTACCCCGAGCTGACAGAGAAGACACCGATGGTTAAAAATGTCTCTGTTTCTAGGAACTTATATTGGCCCGGGGTTGGCGCAGCCATGGCACAGTCTCCAAACCACCAAGCTAATGAGCAGGAGATGCTCCGATACCGCAACACTTACGAACTCTTTGTATGTCTCAGCAGCCAGGAGGTGAAGATGCTGAGCCCTCAGCACAGCGTTGGCAAACAGGTTGGAAAGGGGCATGGCTGGGAAGGTTGCAGCTTCCTTTGGCCACTGCAATCCCAGTGTGATCACAGCAATGAAGAGAGGAGAAAACCACGACCCTACAGCAAAAAGGAGGAGAAAGATGTTAGCAGTCCTTTAGCGACTGTGATGAGGAGTGGGTGGCCCCTGTGAATTTCTACTTGTCCTTGCCGGCTGACGACTCATCTCACTGAGCGTCTTGTTTGTCTGTAAGTGAACTTAGCTCTGTAGCTCCCCAAAATCAAATTAAACCCCCTCCTCTTTCACTAGACGTGCTCTCAAGTCTCATATTGCTCCCAGTGTTATTAGCAGTAATTTTCTGGCTGAAGAGTCATCACTGTTCCTTGAAAACTAGAGCACATCCCTGCATTTTTCCCTAACATGGTCATCATGTTTTTCTTCAGGCCTTGGCCCTATGAGGAGAGCGCAGTGCAATCATCATTGCATGAGTGAGCAGGGGACAGTGAGTACAAGGTAACGTCCCAGGGAGGTGAGGGACTGTGAATAGCTCACTTTAGCCTTGGCTTACATCTGACACGTGAAACCTGCTGCCTGCCTCCACTGGGACAAGAGCTGATTTCCTTGCCCGTGCTGTGACTAATGTACTTTTTGTTTTCTGATGGACACACCTGTAGGATTTGGTGGTCTTTGTCAAGCCTAAAGGTTTTAATCCATGGCATTTAACTCATGCAAGTGTCCATCTATGCTTACTAAGACCATAAAAGATAATCTCAGCCAAATATCTTTCAGTGGAGGAATACTCTGGGGCATGTAGGACTTGGACATCTGCATTAGACATCATCCTAATCCCTGGTTTAAGCCTTGAATGTGAGTTTTAATATCCCTGCTAGAATTTTTGTTAGTGGTAACTACTATAACTGCAGCTTCCCTTGTTCTTCGTGTTCATGAGCCTTTCTTAAGCCTTGACGAGTTTTGGCTAATTACTATCTACGTCAATTCATTAAAGTCACACTGTAGGGAATTGTATTCCATTTCACTGATTTGTAAATCACCAGATTTTAATTTAGGGCTGTCACTGAATGTGTATGGCCCACCACAGCACCACCCCATGTGTACATTATCTCCCATCACCCTAGGCATGCAGCAGCATTGGCAGTCCTTTAAAATGGAAATAAAGAAAATTACCTGGAGCCATTTCTGTCTGATGGGTTGCTCAGGTGTTGCTTGAAAGTGAACGTTTCCTCCTTTCCTCCAGGCCAGTAATGGTAACTGTTGAGCCACCCTTTATATAGTAGGGGATCTGTTTAAAATGTATATATGTGTTCATGATCACAACAACCTCTCTATATCTTCTCCATGCATAAATGCACGTGTGTTCACAATGGTGCTACCTAATTGTAATCATTTATACATAGATGTAAAGGTTGGGGAGGATGTTTGCCTAGGGATAAAATTAGTGCTGAATGATTTCTCCATATTCCACTGTTTATGGCAAATAAATATCTTATCATTGTTGGAATACCCAACCCAAATCAGATGAGCTCTTTTACACAGTGGAATTTCTCACAGTGAATAGAAAACTCAGCTGGTTTCCTACTTGCTCCATGCAGGCTCTGACCCACAGTTAACAGGACTAACTGGTCAGTTTGGGAGACTTCTGACATAAAGCAAGTGGGATTTTTTTCTGTTTATTTTTAGTGAGGATAGAGCTGGATGGATGTTGCCAGATGAATTATTTGACTGCCATGTAACTTCTTTCATGCTACCAAAATTTCACAAATTCAGTAAATAGTTTCATTGGAAAAAGGAAATTTTGAAGAAGTTGAATTTTTTTTTAAAAGAACATTTTTTTATCCTTTGAAGAAATGGTTTGTTTCACATCTTCAGTCAATGTATTAATTTTTGAAAATAAGGAATTAAAAGTACCTGAGGACAAATGTAATTTTCCCGATATGTCTGCTTAAGCATTGAACTGAGAAAGTCATTTGTGAAGCTCTACTTTGGGAGAACGTGAAATGTAAAACACAGAGCGTGACTGTTTCCGAGCAAAGATGGAATAAAATCGCTTGAGTGAGCTGGTTCATAGGTTTGATGAAGAGCTCTCGTACCCATGTGCTTCTTTGGATGCCAACCTCCCAATGCAAATGCAGATCCCAGAGCTCTGGGAGGATTCTCATATCTTCAGCTAGGCAAAGCTCTGAAAAGGACCTAGTTATAAACCACCTTCTGCTCTTTGTGTGAGATACAAATGTGAAATATCTGTGGATTAAGCAGAGGGTTGGTGTGGAATTGAGGGTGCAGAGGAGGTGGAGGAAGAGCAGCGATCACAGCATGTCTCTCCTGGCCTTTGAGCAGAACGAGGCAGGACATGGGATGGGCAACTCCAGGGAGGCTTAAGGACTTTATTGCCCCCAAGGCAGTTGCCCCAAGCCACCCTACTCTGACCTTTTGTCCAGGGCTCTTCTCAGGGACAGTCCACTTGTTGTGGGCGGTGAACTTGGTTCCCCCTGCCCTGGATTTGGCCTGCTCCCCTGGAGTGGCTCCGATTTCCACAAGGCAGCATCATCCCTGGAGCAGCAGGAGCAGAGGGTGCGAGAGCTGGTTAATAAACATGCCAGGGAGAGCACGGTCTGTTCCGAGAAGCCCCTTGGTGTTTGCTTGCTGGAGACATGGTGGTGTCACAGCGTAAATGTCAGTCCCTAGAGAAAAGAGAACAGTGGGTCCTGCTGCTATCAGGTATCTGGTCACCCAATAGCCAGCAACATCTGGGTGTGTTTTTCTATTCCAGATTGTGTTTAAATATGTCAATATTTGTCAGAGATGAGCAGAGCAGCAGGCACCCCAGCCCAGCGTAGGCTCTGCTCCCTGGTTAATGATAACGCTCCACCACTTCAGCTGGATTCATACAGCACCTTGCACCTGAATCATTACCCATTCCTCGATGCCCTAGTACTTCTCTAGTTCTGTTTGTAAAAGCATGGTGATAAACCAACATTTTTTGTATTGCAGTCAAGCACGGGGATGCCAGGATGTTCCAGACTGTGTTGTGTCCCTGAGGCCTGGTTTGTCCCTGCTTACATCACCTCTAGGCATTAAAAGAAGCAGAAGTTTTGTGGAGAAGGTAGTGCATGACTGTCAAATTCTGGGCTGGACGAAGACATGCCACTGGCAGAATTACTGTTGCATAAGTATCTCTCAAACATCAATTTGGCCTTTTTCTAGCTTTCAAGTGCCCACATTTGCCTCATTAAGCAGCGTTACACTCTAATTTCCAAATTCCTTTTCTCTTTTGAAAGAGAAAAAAACCCCTGAATTCTCTTCAGGATGGTTCCCCCATCCACCCACCTTGCCTTGACCATCACCAGCAGCATCAGAACAAGTGAAACAGCCTTTCTTGCAGGCACATATACTCTCCGGATGCTCCTGACTCCCCAGTCTGGGGTGAATGGATGGGGGGGGGAAACCTTCCTAGCACTGTGCTGGGGAAATTGGAAGCTGCTGGGTGAGCTGGAGCTCCAGTGACCTGGGAGCCAGGTGCTGGCCTGCAGCCAAGGCTAAGCAATTTGGTGGGCAACGATGTGGTTGATCCAGGTTGTAGGCAGAGGTTAACCACCTCTGCTAGCTCAGTGACTCCTAAGGTAAATAGTCCTTTTCAGGTCGAACTGGTGGTTTTATTTACTGGAGCTAGAACTGCTCAGCGTATCCTCATGGTTCCATGGAGAGGAAAGGGATCAGCTCCATCAAACACATTTCAAAATGGTAGATGCAGGACTGCACCCCAGTGGGGCTTGAAAACAGCTGTCTGCCTAATCATCCTGCTCATCGTGGGGATACAAAGCAGTTAACAATATAGAGCCTGAACTGTGTGTACTGAAATATATTTATTTACATTAAATGCATTTTAAATACAAGCCTACATTAATATATAAATTACAACAAACCCTGACTCTAGCCTCACTAGAAACTAACCTAGGCTTTTTAAAATAAAACCCTAACAGTACAGAAATTTGTTTCTGGCATTTTAAAGGAAGGCAAGGCCCTGGGCTAAGCAGGTAGCTGAGCAACAGAGCAGAACTGGGGTCGCTGAAACTGTTTTTGACAAAAGTGGCTTCCTCTCCAGGTGCAAACAGCAGATTCTCCTTATTTCATATTGTTCAGTTAAGTCAGTTCAGTGAGTTATTTATACAAAGCTGAGAAAACAGTTGGGAATTGGGAAGGCCGGAAAAGTTGACTTCCTCTTCCATTTCCTAAATGAAAACAAGGCATGAAGGGATGAGCTCTGCTAGTTCTAAAATCTTGGCAAAAGTGGAAACCAGGAACAGTCAGTTCACTTCTCCCACTGTGAATACTCCTTTAATTAATCAATTTTATAAGTGAAACATATTTAAGCAATATTTATATACATATGCATGTAACAAATTTAGGATAGTTTTATTTAACTAATAAAAATCACCCTTAAAATGCTGTTTGTGTGCTATTTAGATTGAATTCATTTCCATTAAGGTGATTACCAGTAAACAAGAACCATCCTGTTCCCTGCTGAAAAGCCCTGTTTCCTCCTATTTTCGTCCTCACTTATTTGCTGGCTGTTTCAGGAAGTGGAGCAGTCCTATCTGCTTCTCCTTGGGGTCCCAAACATAGATATAGCCCAGAGGCCCTGGGCTCTGCCAGGGCAGGATTACTCATTGCTCTTAAAAAGGAGATAGTTTCAGCCACACAAGCCGTATGGCTTTTCAGGTGGGTCAGGTAAATCAAAGAAAACTACACATTCAGGCTAGGATCCTTTCCATAACAAGGGACACATGCATGCAGTCTGAGCTGTTCACTCACAGCTGCTTAATGTCATGCCCAATTTAGATGATTTCTTTTTTTTCCTAGTCAATCCTGCAAGACAGCAGTAGTCAAGTTTTTTTATACCAGGTCTCTTGTCCCCAGATGCATAGCCATGGGACCCTGTAGCAGCTCCATGCCCACTAAGTATGTTAATCTTTTGAGAGTTTGCTCTGTTCCTGCAAACATCTGCACCGAGCAAAGACAGTGTGTGCCCCTCAGCCAGGCTGGCCAGGGAGGCTGACACCTCTATGTCCCTGCCGAGGGTCAGGGTGGTCCTTTCCTGGTGTATCCAAAACACATGCAGCTTCTCTTCTAGGGAACAAATTGCTCTTACTGCTCCTTATTCCTGCTACCAGAGCCCAGAGCGTCCCGTTGTCACTGGCACCAGGATTATGGGACACACCAAGACTGGCACGGCAGGATGGAGCTAGGATGCCTAGAGCAAGAGGAAGGAGGATGTGAATTTACCTATTACCTTTATTAGGACTTCAAAAAGCAGTTGGACATTTGTGTCCCACAGTTTACAACCTTTACATAGGTCCTGAGGTCACACATGGCCCTCACCAAGGGGGACCTCCTCATGACGCAGGCCAGCTCTTGTCTGGAGAAGAGCAAGTGCAGCACAAGAATCTCCAGGCCAGAGCTGTCTCCCAGCCTTTTCTGTTGCCCTTGGATAGAAAGAGGCACTTCTGGAGGATCCTCCATCTAAGACAACTGCCACCTTGGCCTGCTGGACACAGCTATGACTTGACAGCTAACTTGAACACCTAAAGGTGGTCCAAAGTCTACCTGGCATAACACCCACCGTGCCAACCCAAGGGGTGCTGCTCACCTCAACTCTTCTGCCAGGAGTGTGGGGAGGGGCTGCAGTGGGGTGTTGCAGCTCAGGAGGGTCCATGCAGCACAAGGAGAGATCATGCCTGGCCCTTGTGTGGACCTCTCCTTGGGGACATCAGGGCCGGAAGAGCCCCATTGCCCAGTCTGGTACACTTGTTGCATTAAACACTCAGGAGCTCAGCGTGTTGATGTGAGGCTGGCTGAGGTTTTGGGGCTGTTTGTTTCTGGGGGACTGCAGTTGGCTATTAATTTCTACGTATGCATTAGGGGTTAAGCAACTGGGCTAAGAGCAACACCTGGGGCAGGACAGTCTTAGCAGGCATGGTCCAGACATGGCTGTGGATGTGGCAAAGCAAGCATCGATGGGCAGCAGGGCTCAAGCTCTGCGCAAGGCTACCAGAGACTGCATGCTGCGCGCCAGTGACTCAGTCCATGATCCCAGCCCGGGATCAAGGCACCTGTGATAGCCACAGCCCAGGGCAGGAGCCGTGGTCCCGCCTCCTTGGGGGCCAGCAGGTTGACGGCGGGTGCAGTGGGGAGCGGTGCCATGGATGCCTGCGTGGTGGTGGATGCAGGGCCCCTCACTCTTCGCCCGGATGCTCCCCAACTGTCCATTTGGCCTTCACATCCCGGAAAGGAGTAATATCCTCGTAGGTGGCCATCTGTTCTACTTCCAGGCCCTGTGGCAAGAGAAACGAGGCTGAGAAACATGATGGGGAGCCCAGCCATGGCATGTCCCCCCTTCCATACCCGTGAGCAGAGGCCTATCTCCAGATGATCTCCCCAGAGATCAGGGCAGCCTCTGAGAAGAGAAAAGACGGAGACGGAAGGCTGCAAGTGCTTAGAGCTTGGCTTGGTTTTATGGGAAGCTCTTCAAGGTTGATGCACAACAGACATTTGGGAGGAAGATGCCCTGGTACACTCTGCAAGGGTTCGTGGTACCCAGCAGACACCCACAAAGACACCATCAGCTATTTCAACGCTCAAGTGAATATAATAGAGGTATTTCTATAATTAGTGTAGTATTACCTCATAGGTGTGATCCTCCTCAGGGCTGTCCTTGCCTTCACCCTGCGGGAAGGAGAGTCACAGGTTGGGTGTTACCATCACCCACAAAAGCACTGATAAAGGTTATGTCATGGGGCACATGGGACTCCATGCAATGTCTGAAAAACCAGTCCTTCCCCATCCCCATCCCTAGTGGTGTCCTCACTGCTTTGTCCAGGTCCCAGGCTTGTGGGAGACACTGCTATGAAGAAGGCAATGGCAAAGCTGGGGTCATGCCCACTGCTGGAGACACTGTCACTCACTTTATCTAGGAAGAGAAGCATGGGGACGCTGATGAAGATGACCAGCAGGATGGACTGGATGATGATGATAGCGTCTTTCAGAGTGTTCCTGCTCTGGACCTGCTGGATGTTGCTGTTACCTAGGAGCACAAGGAGAGTCCTGAGGCCCATCTCAGTGCTAGGCTCCCAGGGAAAGGGGACAAGCTCACCATGGCCAGGGGTTCATGCCCAGGCAGATGTGATGGCAGAGCTGGGGGGGTAGCTTGGCAACATGCCTTCACCCTCGGGAGAGATCTGAGAACTGCAGAAACCTGCTGAGACTGGCCTCAGGAAGGGACCAGCTCTGCAATGAGATGTCCCAGGCAGGACCCGCCCCTGACCAGGACCAGCAGAATGTCATTTATTAGGGAAATGCAGTCCCTAGGATGTGTTTATGTAGGATGGATGAGCCAATGCAAACTAGGAAGGTTATTTGTCTGCTTGCTTGGCTGACAGCAAGCAAAGAAGAGCCTGCGGTGCCATGGGGCATCCGGACTTGTATCCAAAGGGGTCTCACTGGCACCAAGGAGAAGTGGATGCCCAGGGGTGTGATATGGGGCTCATATAGCGTGGGAAAAGTGGGAGTGCATGCCTGGTAAGAGCATTTCCTGGGGCATGAAAGTTGGAGGATGTGCAGAGGTGAGCAGGGCGGCTGGGGTGCTCTCACTTACCCACGACTCTGAGCTCAGTCCCGCATGCATGTGCCTGCTTCTTCTCCTCAGTGAGGTTTTTACTGTCGCACACATAGATGCCATTGTCCTCGTAGGTGATCCTGAGGATGGTGAAGTTGATGAAATTGTCCTTCCACTCTATGCTGAAGCGAGAGGTGCTGCCATCCAGCTTGTAGAGTTGGTTGCTGTCCTCCACTTTTTTGTACCACTGCATGTGCTGGGGCTCGTGGGAATAACAGATGAAGTGGACGGGCATGTTCCTCTTGGCCACCACGTAGCGCAGGTGCTGCTGGGACTTAGGGCACGTGGTGCCTGCCAGGGGAGAAGGGTGCTCACAGCCTGCTCCCCATCTGAGCACAGCCCTCCCTGGGGCATCCCTCAACCAATGCAACCTGGGAAGAGAAGAAATTGCTCCCCTCTTGCAATTAATACCAGCAACCACTGGGCTGGGCACATGAGTGTGGGGGTCCCAGCACCCCAGGGAGGATGTGGCTCCACCAGGGAAATGGAGAAACTACAGCTCCCATGAGACACGCCCAGCATCCTCAATTAAGAGCTTTCCATTTTGATGCTTCTTTGGAGCATTTGTCTTTGTTTTGATGAAGCAGCAGCATTTGCAGTGGCTTCCCAGAGACTTCTTGTGAAAACATTCCTTTAGTGGAAACTCTTTTTTTTTTTTTTGGTAGAAATAGCTTCCCTGGGATATTTTTTGCCTGCTGCCAACCTGGGATATTTTTTGGCTGCTCCCACTCCTGCCTATGTACAATTAGTAGCTGCCCTCCTAAAGTGATAAAGAAATGTATTAGTTTGCTATTTACTCAGGATCCCTTCACAGGTAACGTCTTCATTTCCAGGCACAGTTTCATGGCCTTTAATAATCACTTATGTGTGCTCAAAATTGTTAGTTGCCTTTATACGTTCATCATAATTGATGCTTTCCTCTAAACCACAACTTAATTCCAGCTGCTAATTTAGCTGCCAGACTTGATTTTCTTGCATTTTTTTTCATTCTGATAATTAAAATGTGAGTGATAAAAGGGATCTGTTCGAGACTGTTGAAATCAGCTCTCTAAATTAGCAGCTGTAAGCAGCTTACTGCTTCATAGAAAAACCTCTACTAAGAGCTCCCCTGCCACCTTGTAGGAGATGAACCAGGGCCCATAGCTCTAGCATTTAAAAGCATTAGAGGCAAAGCCCCATGGAGTTCAGTTTATCCTGTTAGTCTCAGCTCAGATGCAAAAGTGCTGCCCATCATGCAGTTATGGGAGCTGACACGCACTATGAAGCCTTTGCGAGGACAGACCCATGTCTTCAGCTGGCTTTTCTCCTCATCACTAGTGCATTTTTTTTTGTATTGTGTTGTATTTGGTATTTTTGCTGTATTTTGGGCTTTTGCCTGTATTTTGCTCCCAGAGCTGAATTTGGGTTGCAGAATTCATGATTAATATCCTGAGAATGGGAATGGCACAAACTGTGCGTGCATGAAATGTGCGTGCCTGGTCCTGAGCTGTCCTACATGCTCTGCAAACACGAAGGAAAACTACTTGGGTTCTTGGGAAAGCCAAAACTGATCTCAATTTACAAAAGGAGAGCTAGACACAGGGCTGGGAAAAAGCTGTGGAGGAGATCACAGCCTGGAATTCGCCCCCACATTTTCAGGTACAATTTTAAAGGTTTGCCCAGTTAACACAGTGCTTGGGGTAAATGCTCTGCCAACAATTTTAGTGTGAAGTAGGTGGAAGAATTAGGCACGTGGTTTATGATCAGGGCCGTGATGCAGTCAGATAAGGCATTGTGGCTCCTGGTGGTCCCCATGTAATGTATCTGAGCGAAGGTGAGATTGGAGAAGTCTTTGAGTTCCTGCTGGTCCCATGTCTCAGCATGTTCAACCTTTGTGGGATGGCAGGAAAGGGCTGTGGTCATGGGGATGTCTCCAGCTCTGTAGGAGACTGGTGTCTTTGTGACGCAGTCAGCAGGGAGGGGAAGGGGCCCTGGGGACATAGGCAGGGAAGAGCCTGAGGGCCCTGTGACATTACTCACTCGTGTTGTTCCCAGTGCTGTTCCCAGCTGCAGAGATCCCACCTGCAAGACAGGAAAAGGGGCCTGAAATAGCAGTCACAAGCTTACGTTGAACGAGCTTGTGTAGGATGTCCCATGTGAGACAGCGTGCACTGTGGGCCCTTTGCACCCAACACAGGGTCCGAACACAGGCTCCATCTCTATCAAACTCAGCACCACGCATGGGCAGCCTCAAAACGCCCAGCCAGATCCACAGCACTGTCAGGATTCAGCCCCAATGCTCTTCCATCCTTCCTCATCCTCATTCTCCAGCCAGGCAGAGGAGTTGGGGCCTCTGTCCCTCGTTCCCCAAACCCTGGAGGCCACAGCTCAAAGGCTTGCCTAACTCCTTTTGCTAGGACAAGCCAAAGCCCATCTCTGAGGGACCAAGCTATTTTGGGTGCTGACCCAGGAGCAGCAAGTCTCTGCGTCTCACGTGTAACGGACAGCACCAGGGCCGCAGGACACAGGGTTGACTGCTTGCTGTCTTTGGAAAGAGCAAGGCTGACCCTTTCTGGGGAACATCCCAGCCAGAGCTACCACTCAGAGGAGAGGGCCTACCAGCAAGGACACAGTGCAGTGTGATCTAGTGTTCTATTTCCATCCCGTCTCCTGAATTTTTTCTAACTGAACAGGGCTGCTTTCTGGTTGATGTCCCAATGAAACCTTACAGAAAGGCAGACTCTGGGCCCCCATCACAACATCATTGAATATTTCCTGGGTCTGAGAGGAGGCTGGGGTATGAAACTGTTTGTAGTTTGGTGGCTTGGACATTTTCCCCTCTGACTGAGGACATGGATGACCAGTTCCTGCACCCATTGCCACTGCATGGGGAAAAAAAGACTTCAGCATCCTCTGGAGCAGTAGTCCTAGTCCCCCACTTGCTCTAACCACTTGGCTAGAGAGCCACCCACAAGCTCTCCATGTGAATATTTAATTGCTGTGCAATGGGGGTGATATAAAACAGGGCTGACATTGCGATGGCTGCAGCAGCAGATTTGAACTCCCCAGGAAGAGGCAGCACCTTAACCACAGTCTTCCACGGGGAAAGGGACCGAGATCTCAGCCCATCTGGGTCCACCTGGAGGTCACCTGCCTCTTTTGGACACAGGCCAGGCCTCTGTATTTACACTCTCCATTTTCTCATCTGAATCAACCAGAAACACTTTCCCTGCTGGGGCTTCCCTGGGATTTGGATCGCTTGATGGCCAGGAGGGCTTTCAACCCCAGGGACAATGGGACCCCAAAGGGCAAAGGCTGGATGCATGCATGGGGCTTGGACCTGTCATGCAGCGCAGGGACCAGGGTGAGCGCCTGGAGCCCCCAGTCCGCTGCCCCCTCGCACACTGCATTGGTCCCCCTGGCTGTGGCGCCTGTGCCCTGTGGTTTGGGTGCCTCGTTTCCTCCTGCTGCAGCTGTGCCGGAAGCACCAGCTCTGTTTACTGTGTCGCTTCAGTGCCCAGCTCCATCCGTTCAATGAACATCAGCTAAACCCCACCACGGGGAACTCTGGCACAGAGGTAGTGGTTGCACCACATCCCAGCACGTTCGGGCTGCTGCAAAACCCCCTCAGAAGAAGCTGTTATTCAATTGTCAAGCTTTGCTCAGAGCCCTGCGACCTTGGTACAGATCTGCTTGACCTAAACGGCACCCACATCCTCGCTCACCTGTGGGCTCCTCTCACTGCTCCAGAACCTCCCTCAGGACTGGGCTGCTCTGCTTTCTAGGTCCTGTCTATCCCCAACACCTACCTCCCTGCAGACAAACTCTCCCTTCCTTGTACATCTCTCCAGTCTTGTTTCATTTTTTTCTGAGATGGAGAGATGCACCTCATGCCAGTGCAGGGCTTGTGTGGATCAGGGTATGGCAGGGTTTGTCCTCCTGAGTTTTGCTGGTGTTGTTAAATGAACAACCAGGCTGATTTCTCACCTCGCAGCCTTCCCCCATAGCCAAACTTTCCACTATAACTGCAAGGGCTAGACACTAGCGAGCAGCAGATGGGCTAAGCTTCCCCTGGCTTTCCTCAAAGTCACCAGTGGAGGCTACAGAGATGTGCCCAGCACCGTGAGAGCCATGATAAAACCCCACAAGCCAGCAGATCTGGTGAGCCAGGACCAGGCCCTCAAATCAGCACACACTTGGGTGGTCGCCAAATAGAAATGCTGTAAAGGTTCCCCTGGGTGCACAGATTTCCCCAGCCTGAAGACAAGGGTGGGATCAGATAGAGGTGTCTGCAGAAGTCCCTGCCCTGAGGAAGAGGGGAAGCAGAGGGACAGGAGCAGGGGGCACGAGTTTAACTGTTGTTTCTCTGCACGGTGGCAAAGGGAACCAGCACTTTGCCTGCATAACTGGCCTTAGGCAACTTCATTAGCTCCTGGATGAGCTCCCCTTGCGGTTCAGGCCCAGCTGTCCTGTGGGTCTGCTAACATCACAGACATCCCATCTCAGCTGATGAGCTGGGCTGGAGCAGGCGCTGCGTGGGGCACTTGGCTGCCATGCTTCAGTGCCCCCCAAAGCACCCCGAAAGCCTCTTTGCTCCCACATCTCTGCAGCTCCTGGGTGCTGAACCCTGATGAGTAAAGGGACGTGGTTCAGCCACAGTCTAAGCAATGTGCTGGCCCCAGCCAGCTTGGTCTTGTGCCTGTCCTCAGGCCTCAGAGAGCAATACATGTTAAAAACCTTTTTCATCCCACCTGCATCCACAGCTGTGATGGTCCCACACCAGTTGGGTACTGGGGTTCCCAGCTATCGTGCCCACCAGCCGACCGTGACCAGCCCACCATGCAGCTCTGCTGAGAGGTCTCCTGTGTTGTTCGGGTGAGACCACTGCGTCCTGTGACACTTTCCACCTGCCTTGCACCAACGGGAAGTGACATGGCGCACTCCCCTAAGACTGAGCCATGCTTTCAGCCTGGCCCGTACGGGCCACCCCGACTCACCGCGTTGTGCTGAGCCTGAGGCATACTCTGTGCAAAAGGCAGGACTAAGAGTGTGGATTGCAAAGCTTGAGGCTAATTAATTCATTTAAAGCCATCCCTGAATGAAGTCTTCTATTACACTAAACCAGGTCCAGAGACATGCTGGCTGATCCCCTCAGTTTATGTTTCCTTGCATTTGCAGCTGTTAGACCCTCTCTAAATGCAAAGCCCATATTTGATTCCTACCTGTGACCAGGGCTATCACCCAGAAGTTCGCCTGGAACACCCAGAGTCTCTTGCAAAAAGCAGCCATATTTCACTGCAAACAGCTCATCCAGTCCCCAGTTCTGTAAAACACAGTGGCCACCTTGACCAGTCTGGCCTCTGTGACTAAAAATGGCAAAGCCGCTGCTCTGCAAGACAGCCCCTTTCCTGCTCATGTAAATTGAGTTCAGCAGGGACTTTCCCCGGGGCCTGGTTTTGAATGCAGTGCAGACACTGGGGCAAGCCAAGCCTGTGCCTGCCCCTGCCCTAGGAACAGGGCTCGGTGGCAGCACACAAAGACGTTTGGCCTCATATTGTCAGGCTGTGCTCATCATGGCAACGTTGGCTGAAGAAAGTTCTCCAGGTGACCACAGTTTGTGCCCACAACTTGGAGACAAGCCCAGCTGCTAAACCCTCAGCGATGCAGAGCCCGCTGCCCATGCCACATTAGAGGGGGGCCACTGAGGACAGGGCAATGCCAAGGGACCTGGGTGCTACCTCTGGCATTGTTACCTCCCAGTGTGGGGCAGAGGATGGTGGTCACACCCCCAGCAAGGCAGGATTGGACCCAGGGCTCCCATGGGGTACCTGGCACTGCAGGTGATGAGGAACGCTCAGCTGTTTGGCCAGCAAACAGGGGTTGACACTGGCCTGACTGCAGGAGTCAGAGCAGTGTGTGAAGCACAGAAAAAGAGGGACATGGAGAGGGCTCGTGGGGCAGGATTTCACATGCTCTTTGCTCACCTTTTGCTCACTGTGGGCTGTAGCAGAGCTTGGTGCCCCAGCTTGCATCCTGCGCTACAGCTCCCTGTGCCCTGGAGAGTCCATGCAGCCGCTGGCCCAGGGAAGGGTCTTGTTGGGTGAAAATCAGACAAGATGAGAGATGGTCAAAATGCAGGTCTCACCTTCCTGGATGCCAGCTGTGCCTGGTCCTTCTGCACACGCCATTTTGCTGTCACAGAGACAGAATCACAGAATGGCCAAGGTTGGAAGGGTCCAAATCCCACCCCCCCACCCCGACCCCGGCTCAAGCAGGGTTCTCTAGAGCATATTTCCCAGGATCGCATCCAGGCGGGTTTTGAATATCTCCAGCGAAGGAGACTCCACTACCTCTCTGGGCAACCTGCTCCAGTGCTCAGTCACCCTCACAGCCAAGAAGTTTTTTCTCATGTTCAGATGGAACTTCCTGGGGTTCAGTTTGTGCCTGTTGCCTCTTGTCCTGTCGCTGGACACCACGGAGAAGAGACTGGCCTCATCCTCTCAACACCCCTCCCCTTCAGATACTTATACACGTTGATGAGATCCCCTCTCAGTCTTCTCTTCTCCAGGCTGAACAGGCCCAGCTTTCTCAGCCTTTCTTCGGAGGAGAGATGCTCCAGTCCCCTCATCATCTTCGTAGTCCTCCACTGGACTCTCTCCAGAGACCTTTCTCTCTGAGTCCTTTGGAGACAGCCACCATCTGTGGAAGTACAAAGTGACACCCAGAGTCACACTGTATACTCTTCTGTTCTGACACAAAAAAAAAAAAAGCTTTCTCTTCATGCCATGCCACAGCACACCTCCCCCTGCACTTCACAGGCTGTTTCTGAGCACTGAACTGTAACTCCATGTGAAAAAAACACCTTTGGGTACTTTTGCCAGCCATGATGATCCCCAGAACCCATGTTTCTCCACTTAGGGCCTCCTAAAACCTTCAGCCTTCTGCAGATTTTTTTTGCAGTCTCTGAGCACCAGGCAGCTGTGGTGGGAGTCTCACCTTGTCTGAAAGAGGATGTGAAGCAAGAAGGATCAGAAATAAAAGTTGATTCCTAGAGCAAAAGTGGGACCATAAGAGAAAGAGTGGAGATGGGAGAGATGGCTTTTTCCAGGGGAGCAGATGTCTGTATTTACATGCAGTCAGCTTGTGTCCCAGTTGTAGGCAGGTCATGCTGTGCAAGGTGTTGTACATTGACACAATACTGTGAGCACGGACAGCCACAGGGTGCATCTATGCAGCAGTCAGGAGGTGTCACTGCAGCCTGGAGATGCACCCCCTGCATGTGCTTTGGGCTCTGCCCTGGCAGCAATGAAGCTGGCCATTGCCAGATAGTGAAGACAGCTTGCACAGGGGCCTCCTTTGCCTGCTGGGGCTGTGCTACTGAGTCCCTGATGCCAGCACCCCTGTCCTTGCTGAGGAAAGCTCGCATGGGCTGCCTGTGTCCCCAGCACAGCCTGGTGCGGCTTGGCCATGGCCTCTTGGTATGGCTGAAGTGATGGGGGATGCCCAGGAGGGATTTTATGAACCTCTGGGTTGGATTCATCTTCACCTGAGATGGACAAGGCAGAGATTGCTATCTGCTGCTGCTGCTGCACTGGAAGGCCAGCCCTATGGGATCTCCAAACGCCTTGTGACTCCCCTGCTGACCCTCTGGCAATCTAGCTCAGAAATAGCAAGCAATGAACCATCATGGGGCTGGAGATACTGGGGAAAGCCCTGTGGCACTTCATGAGGTAAAACTAGGAACGTGGCACATACTAAAGAGGGTTTGAAGTGACAGCAGACAAATCTATCCCACCACTCTGACTGCCATCTCCATAGCACCTGCTAACAGGTGCAGACCCCATGCAGGGGATCTGGTAAGAGGGTCCCATTTTCCCCTTGGAGGCCCCTGTGCAAGCCCAGCTCTTGCCCAGCAGCATGACGGTTTTGGGAGACACAGTGGTCTCACGGGGAGGGTCTCGTGGGTAGCATCCCCACCTCACCTCACCCCTTCCCTGGGGTTATTGCTGGGGCCATGTCGCTAGCTGCCCAGCCCCAGCCTGCAGCACCTGGTGGCTCCCCACTCACACAGTGCAGCAGTCCAGCTGCCATTCGAGTGGGGAGAGACAGCCTCTCAGAGATGGAGCAGCTGACTGCCAGGCAGCTGTATGCTTTGCTGGTCCATCCCTATTCATCATGGCTTGGGTTTCATCATTGCCCTTTCCACAGTTGGAGGAGGACACAGATGCAGGGTCATGCTGCCTCCTCCCTCCAGTGCACCACTGCTCCAGAGTGGTGATGTTCTCAACTTGAATTAGATGAAGCCCCAGGATATGTTCCAGGGAGAGACAAAACACAGCAGTGGGGCCCCATTGTGGTCCTCTTGTACATGGGTGGGTGCTGGAGGTGGCTCTGGCCTCCCTTTGACACAGAAATGTCCTTTGTCTACTGCTGCCATCTCCTTCCAGAACTGAAGGGCTCCTGTGCGGCTGGTGGGACCCAGCTCTCTCCTCCTTGGCTGAACCTACTCTAGCATCTCCTGCAGCCTGTGGAGACATCAAGGCTCCTTGCTGCAGGTTGGTGGGAGGCCCCGAGGAACCTGCAGACCCAACAGGAGTTGCCCACTGGCAAGGTAGAAGCTCTGGGGTCTGGGTTGGGTTGGAGGTGCTGGGGGGAAGTTTCAGCTCAGAGGTCTCGCCTGCAGGACAGGCCCCGATCAGGGCTGTCACAGCCTCTCCCAGCCTTTGAAGACCTGCTGCAGGTCTTGCTGAGGAGGGCAGCTTTCCAGGCAAGGCAGTGCCCTGGAGCAAAGGGAAAGGGCATTTGACAGTGGGGCAGGTGCTTTCCCACAGGCTTGACCTTCCCAAGGGTAGGAAAAACATTTCTTCCTCTAACACACACCAACACATTCAATAATGTAATAATAGATCATTTACAGTCATTTATTTTAAGAACTGTACAAAGACAAATGGCTTTAGCTCAAGTGAATTCTGCTCTTTGGCATTTTTCCATCACTGACAACATATACGTACAAGCAGCATTGATTGTTAACCACAATCCAGGCTGGAAACCGCTGTGCCATGGATGCTTCCCATGTAAACGCAATTTAAAGCATCATGTCACATAATAAATAGCCCAGGCTCCTATTCCAGGGAGCGTCACCCTACACACATTGAAATGAAAGCATAACACAGCATTATGTGATGAGCAGAACGACGCTGGCTCTGCTGCCTGGCCAAAAGCATGTGGATGCAAGCAAGCTTAGCAGTGCTCCTGGCCAACATAAACATGGATGACTGTAACGTCTTGGAACCAAAATCTGTCCCCCCCCTCCCCCCCCCCAACCCCCAAAATAACAGACCCTATGGCTTCAGGAAGTAGCCCTTGTTTTAACTGGAAAAGGTTTTGGTTCATGTTTGTTTTGATCTCAAGTTTTTTTCCCTTTTTAAGAAATAAGACAATCTGGAAATGAAATCTTTGTCTGACCTCTGGGCCATCTCCATGTTTTCCCCATTTACTTTACTTTTGGCCACCCATATAAAAGGTGGCTAAAACCCTTTCCCCGGGCATGTTCTTCTCTGCCTGGACACTTCCTGGTAAGGGTCTGCCTGCAAGCAGCTGGCCCCAAGCCACCAGGTTCTGCTCATGGCCCCAGCTCTGCAGATACCCTGGCATGTGCCCCCATGCACAGAGATGTCTATGGAGCTGCGCGCACCCTCTCCACCGCTGCAGTCCCATCTGCACCAGGCATGCCAAAAACCAAAGGCGCTCCGACTCAGATCAGACTATAACACAACGTGGCCTTGGACAACACCACACTGAGCAAGGCAACATACGGAACAAGACACACGGCTCAGTACAACCTTCCCCTTGGGAGCCTTCATTGCTTTGGGCAAGGATCCCAGCTCTTGGTGGCAGATAGGATTTAAGGGTACCTGTTGAAGCAGCTCACTACAAATGCTGTTTAAAGGCCCACTCCGATCCTTGGGGATGCATCTTGTTAACTAACAGTAACCAAGAGTGTTTCAGCAGGAGATTTCTGCTTGTTATGGGGCTCGAAGAAACACTAGAGGTGGTTTTGTTACATTCAGGCACTAGGAATTCTCGGAGGATGTTCTCCAAATGCTATTTTTGTCCTTTGCTTTCCTGCTATATAATCTAGATGAAATGGGAAAACAGAAAAGAGGCATGAATATAAATACAGCTTACATTTGTGCTGTAGAGACCTGAATGATTTATGATTTCAATGCATATTCAGAGACCTTTAAAAACTGATATTCAACCCTGAGACCATATCTGCAGATGCTTTGTTTTGGCTATGCAAACAAATCTTTAAGACATAATTGCACTTTCTCTGTATATAACCAAAATCCGTACAGCTTATTCAAATATTCAAAAGAAAAGTGCTACTTTAAGACATTGGAGATTATTGTTCACAAAATCTTGTCGTTTCTGTAATAATTCTTAAAATTATCTCACTTGGCTCATCTTTCACTGGCTACCTGGATGCACTCTGGAAGAATAATACACAAAAAAAAATGTTCTTAATTATGAAATAACATTAATAAATAATTGTTTTAAATAAAAGGACAGTCATTCATTAATGTCTGAAAAATAGTTACCATGACTAGATCATTTCAAAACTAAAATGTTTCTCTTTCACCAGCAATAGAGAGATTTCACATTTAAATCTTATAAGAAAAATATTAAATTCTTTGCAAGTGCAGTGAACTATAAAAAACAGGATCACTAAGAGATCCTGCTTAGAAAGTAAAGGTGTATACTTGAAATATCTGAAATCAGCTCAATATTTATGATCTATTGATCTGGATACAGAAGAGTTCTTGAAGAAGAGATACAAATGGAGTCTTTTCAGGCTTTGTGATGATGAGAGATGGAAAATGCTTTCTGTTATACCAATGACTCTTTCACAACATGTTCCTCCTCCTCTTTCTTTGCTTCACCAGGAGCATGTTCAGTCTCTGAGCTTGGAACGGGTGCAAGATTAATGGCAGGGGCTGTCTCTGCATCCAACCCACTGTTCCCATACATCTCATTCATTTTGGTTGCAATTAGGCCTTCTTTCTCGGGTGCTTCCTCTTTCAGGGCATCCTCATCTTTACTGTGCCTGTACATGTAGGAGGCCTGCTTCACTGAGCGCCTCAGGAGGTACCTTCGGAAAGCTCTTTGAATTTTTGTGGCGCATACTTCCTCATGTTTCCTTTTCAGAGTGGTAGTGATGGGTTCATAGGAAACCTTCGAAGGGTTTGCAGCCATAAACTTCTCTTCCATGGTGGCCTTCAAGGCATCCATCTCTCCTGAGTCTCCCAGCACTTCCTTTGTCAGGGCAAAGAGGATATCCAGACAGTGGATTTTGTCCCCAGCAACCATGGGTAGATCCATAGTGATTAGTTTAATCTTGTTTGGCTTGGGAATTTTGAGCGGTTCCTGTAAGGTATCTACAAAGTCAGACAAGGTGCTGTACTCAATGAACTGGGTGGCATCTGGGTCAAACTTCTCCCAAGTTTCATAGAACATTTCAAAATCATCTTCACAGAGGGGCTCGCTGCTCTCCTCTGTGGCCACGTTGAAGTTCTCCAGGATGATGGCAATATACATGTTCACCACAATGAGAAAGGAAATGATGATGTAGCTGCAGAAAAAGAAGATGCCAATGGAGGGATTGCCGCAGTCCCCTTTTACTGAACTGCCAGGGTTTTCCAGGTCTGGGTCACAGTCGGGGGGGCCACTGTTCAGGATCGGGCTGAGGAGACCATCCCATCCAGCTGACGTGGTGATCTGGAACAGGCAGATGATGCTGTTCCCAAAAGTTTCAAAGTTGAAGATGTCATCAATCCCTGCCTCCTTCTTTACATAGGCAAAGTTGGACATCCCAAAGATGGAGTAGATGAACATCACAAGGAAAAGCAGGAGGCCAATGTTGAACAGAGCAGGCAGGGACATCATCAGAGCAAACAAGAGAGTTCGGATGCCTTTTGCCCCTCGAATTAGCCGGAGGACACGGCCAATCCTCGCCAGCCTGATGACCCTGAAGAGAGTGGGTGATACAAAGTATTTCTCTATGATGTCTGAGAGGACAATACCTGTGAAAGGATGAAGAACTAGTGAGTTTGCCTCGCTCTGTAGCTTAAAAAGGCTGACAAGGTGGGGCTACTCCCTCTTTCTGATTACCATCAGTGCCAAACATCGAAACGAAGAGAGAGGTGAGAAAATGGTGCTGAGCAAACCCTAGGGCTCTCTGTGTCCTGTACTGGGATGCTAGGACCAGATTGCCACATCTATGGAGCTGCAGAGCATCTGCTGGTCAGCAGTGTCACACTGTCACACCAGGAGGAGAGCACTGCCCTGTCTGCCAGTGTTGTGAGGTTATGGTGGGGATGAGGCTGCCTTGAGTGGCACACAGCTCTCCTTGCTCCTCCAGTGGTGAAAGGAATACATCAAAAAATGTTGCTGAGCACAGACCCAAAGGTTAAATGCTGGCTGCTCTGTTTCAGCAGCACAGCCCGGCAATGTGGGAGATGAGGGGAGCCCAGTGCTCAGGGGAAGTGGAACATGTCCCTTGTCCCTCAACCTGCCCTGGTGGCGTTGGGCAGCCTCACATCTGTCTTGTCTTGGGGGTCCTGTCAGCTTGGCCCTGCTCAGAGAGTGCATTTAAGGGGGTGAGGGGTGATGGCTTGCTCACAGCGGATCAGCCAGACTGTTTCTGCTCTTTGTTATCCAGTGGGGACTCTGAGGAAAGGGAACCAGGCTGGTGGAGCCAGCAAGGCTTACCTACAATGGAGAGGATGACCACCACAAAGTCAAAGATGTTCCAACCGATAGTGAAGTAGTAATAGCGCAAGGCAAACATTTTGAGCACACACTCCCCAGTGAAGATAACAATGAAGACCAGGTTAACCTTGTAGAGGACATCTGTTTTGAATTGACTTTGATCATCTGTTTCGACCATCATGGTTACCATGTTAAGACAAATCAGGATCATGATGGTTATGTCAAATACTTGCTTGGTAACAAAGTCAAACACCATCCCTTGAAATTTGTTCTGTCATAAGGGCCACGTGGGTGATGTTGGAGAACCAGAGGTGAGGTGGGAACACATGACAGACACACAAAACAAAGGTACAACAGAAAGAGAAGAAGGAACCATGTTTAAAAGAGTGCAGGAGACATCAGGGTCATGGCCAGGGCACAGGTCTCATAGACCCAAGCACTGCAAGCCCCGGCTACAGGAGGAGGATGCTCAGCACCTTGCAGGATGGAGCCCACCTGGCTCAGGTGCTGTAACAACATTGCCAAGAGGTATAGGATCAGGGTTCAGCTACTTTCTAAGTATGTTCACACCTAATGTATCAGGGCAAAAATAAATACATGGGAAAAGGCCTCATTTATGCTGGGCTAGCAAAATCAAGCCCAAGTGACAGTTGTGTATGTATTAGCTGGAACAGTTTCCAGCTGACATTTGTTGGCCAACATTTCCCTGAGTCCAACTCCCTTTGAGAGAGGAGATGGGAGCTGAGCTAGGAGAAAATCTCATATGCCAATCCCTGCAAAGGATTTCACCCCACTTGCTCCTGCTAGCGGACCCAGGGCTGAAGAACAGACGCAATGGAGGCTGCCTGATGTGCTGGCCTCTTCTGAAGCCCCAAATCTTAGCAGGGTCCTATCTGAAGAGTAGGGGTGGGGAGCCAGGATTTGGCTCCTCGCGTAGGCAAATGCTCTTCCCTAGACCCTTCTCATTTATCTTCAGATAGTTGGTAGCTTAAAGTGCTCCCTTCCTGCAGCACTCAAGGTTGATTAACCCAACATACCGCAGGCCTGGGGATGGGCTTCTGGGGTTTCTTGGATCCAAGCTTCTTCATAGCATTATAATATTTCTTCTGCTCTTCTGTCATGAAGATGTCTTTCCCTCCAAAGTATAAAGCGAATTGCCACTGTTAATCTTGGGAACTCACTTCTTCCTACCAAGCTTCTCCAGTCGAGCTCCTATCAAGCTTGCTAGCTGTGCTGATTCAGTGAAGTATCCTTCCTCCCCACTTGGCCTTTTCTCCCTGCGGCCCCCCCCCCCCCCCCCCCCGGCTCACAGCACCCTGTGGGTGTTAACCCTAGCACTGCACTGTGGTTTCCTCCAGCAGAGGTGAGATGCAGCCTCCTGGCCCCATGGCAGTGCCTGCTGACTCTATCTGTGGCACCTACATGGGGTTCACCCCAGCTCCTTGCTTGTCTGCAGCATAAAGTCCCACCCTTGGTCCCACCAGGAGTGAGGCAGCACCTCAGTGTGGTTCAGAGCTTGCTCCACTCAAATTGCGCCACTCAAGGTTACCAACCATCCACCCACTTCTCCCTCCAGCAGTCAAGGGGTATTAGTCCTGTGCTGCTCAGTTAAAAGCAGAAGTTCAGTCTCTCCCCAATGCATGGAAAAATCATGAGAAGAGGCCTGAGAGGGTATGAGAAAAAAAAGAAAAATGAAGCTCTCCTCTGGGAACATCCTGGGGGTGGGAAGTGACTTCAAGCCCTCAGTGAGCATGGGGCCAGCCGGTCAGCCTGCTCCCACACTATGCATCACCACAGATCCTGGCTATGCCCATGGGACTGTCGCAGGGCACTTTGGCAGAAAGCAGCAGCATAGACAAACAGCCATGACTATTGTGGCACAGACAAGGGAAAACATAGCCTCTCTCGCTTCCTTCCCTGCACATATGCTGTTTCTCTGCCTTTATAAGAGAAGACCTCTGTAATGGCCAGGACACAAGCCCTGTGTGTTATTTGTCCAGCTGCCCTGACTTGTTCACTCTGTGGGAAGCCACTTAACTTATCAATTCAGGATGCAGGTTGCAGAGGGACCCTGGGGTCTGTCTAAACCCAGAAAATGTGGCCCTGGACCTCCTCATCCTAAGACCTCATCCTAGTGAGGCTGCAGTCCTCTGTCCCGGACCAGCGCCCTGGAAGGCAGCAGGAGCTATAGGAGCCGGGGCCCGGGAAATACTTATCTTTTTCTTCTGCTGATTGAAGTTGTCGATAATGACACCGATGAAGAGGTTCAAGGTGAAGAAGGCACCAAAGATGATGAAGATGACGAAGTAGATGTACATGTAGAGGTTGATCTCATACATTGGCTGCTCTTCAATCTGACCGAGCAAGATAGGAAACAGGAGACAAGACCATGCGATCATCCCTCTCTGAGAAGTGTGTCCCCAAGGCCCCAGACAAGGGTCACCATGTCTGGACAGAGCTGGCAGGTGGGTGCCCCAAATGCCTTGACAAGTGCTGTGTGGGCTGAGCAGTCCCCAGGGGGGCAGGGAGCAGTCACAGCACAGGCCATCTGCAGGACACCAGCTGGGGCAAGGGACAAAGATGCCCTGACCCCCTGTTTCCAAAGCATGTGCTGTGGGGAAAGAAAAGATGCTCTTGGCAAGGCTGAAATATAGCCAAAAGGGGAAGAAGAAAAACGGTTTAATTTGTACCACACCACCACACATGGGTGGCATAGCCTAGCAGCCTCAGAAAACATTCATCTCAAGGGATTTAGTTCTACCCCATATTTGAGTTAAGACATCTCGAGGTGTCACAGCTGGTTTCCCTCATCTTGAGGGAAGCTCTTAGTAGAGGAGGGAAGATTTTCTCCCAGAGCAGCCTTCTCCCATGTGCTGGTGGAGGCTGGAGCCTAAGCCCTTTTCAAAAGGAGCTGGAAACAGCTCCTCCACTCTCAGTGGAGTGCTGGCAGCTGCAGCTGGGGTGAGCAGAGCTGCTGTTTCTAAAGCTAAAAAAAGGCCATGAAAACAATACATTCAGGCCTATGTGGCATGTGCGGCTGACGCCCCTGAGCAGGACACAGGCAAGTTTGCTTTGTTTCATCAGCAAACACTGAGACGTTCTTCCTGCTGAATTGGCTCATGTCAGTGTGTGCACACATGCAGGCTGGCTCTGGGAGCGTATCACAGCAGGGATCACATTTGAAACAGCCCCTGCGTGAGGCTCCTCCAAACAGCAGTTTTTGGTTTTTGTTTTTTCTCTCTCCCTAGAACATCCTACTGAAAGCCGCTTTGCTGCTCAGGGCAAGCCAGGCGCTTTCTACTCTTTCCTTACTCTTTGGCCCACAACCTAGCCAAAGCCCTGGGCTGACCATGAGTGGGATGCAAGCAGCCCCATGGCACCAGTGGGCAGAGTGAGAGGGTATGTTGTGGTCGAGGGGTCCGTAACCAGCCTGCGCTGAACCTGCGCTGAGCTGCTTCTTGGCCCCACGCCTCCACTCCTACCCTGCCAGGGCGAACTGAGCTGGTCAGAGGAGTGACATTTGGTGCCAGTTGCAAGTGATTCCTGTTTATTCCCTCACCTCACGTGAGTCCACAGCTGCATACATGATGTCCATCCAGCCTTTGAAGGTCGCCTGCAGGGACAGCAGAGAACAGCAGAGTCAACATGAGGTATTTAGGGCTGTAGAGAACATTAGGTGTGCCTCAAGGGCTTGGTGCTGCCAGCTCTGAGCACTCCTGCTGAGCCTGGCCTTACTGCTGCATCATGAACAGCCTCCTTATGCAAAGGGTGTTTGCTGTACATAGGCACAAAAGAGACCATGGGTTGAATGTGCAAGAAAAATGCCCTGATACAGAAATACTGAGGCTTTACACATGTGCACACACATGAGTACATGGGTATACACATGCTCCATTCTGTGCCTGACATCACCAGTCATTTGTAGAAATGCCAGTGCAAAACAGGCTGGGAAAAGAAAAAATGGTCTTTTTATTCCCCCGAACAAGGTACATTTTCCCAACAGCAGAGCCAGGCCAAGAGACGGCTGCTTCTCTCCTGCTCATTAAATCTGAGCCACCTCTGCGCAACATTGACTTCTTTATTGCTGCCTCTTATTTGGTGGGTCCTAATCCTGGTGGGGAGGGGGCACATTACATCTTTTACAGGCTCTTGCTGCTGATTTGTTAAACAAAAGGCCCGAACATGTTGTTTCCTGAATCTGATGGAACAACAAAGCTAAAGAGGAAGCTGAATTTATAGCTGATTAATCACTTCAAGTCGTGCTCCAATTCTGCAACAACCACCACTTCCCCCTGGATTCGAAGGGACTAACCCCAGCTCAGCCAATAACAGAGCCCACACCTATATTTTTATTAAAATTGTGGCAAGTAGTTCCCCTTCTGCTTGCCTTGCCCAGCTGTGGTGGGTTCAGTGGAGGTGCTGCCCTGAGCCAGGTCTGCCTGGCTGCATTTGCCCACTGTGCTGCACTGGATACACACACCTCTTTTTCCAGTCTTCATTTTCCCTATGCAAAACTCTTTCAGCTTACTACTATATCACACCCAACTTTTCAAACAGGGGAGTGGGAAGAGATGGGGAGCAAGAAAGCCACTTCCCTGCAGGAAATTTGTTAGGCTGCAAAATGGGAATAGGAGAGTGTGGATTTTAGGAAGCTGAGAGATATAGGGCAGCTGGGAGGCCTTTCATGGCTCTAACTCCCCTTTAGCATATCCCTTTCCCAAATAGTGGCACTTTAAACTTCTTCCTTCTTCTATCAACTCTTCTGCTCATTCCCATGTCCTGTGCTGTGCAGAGGACTGTTAACACAGCCATAGGCTTGGAGCCGACTACATTCATCTGCAGCAGTTCCCTCGTGATGCTTACCCTTTCCGTCTCATCTTCTACCCTGTCCCTTTCCTCCTCAACTCTTCAGGGCCTTTGTCAGCCTATGCTAAATACCAGCTTTGGAGTCAAGAGGCAGCTCAGCCAAGAGGACCAACTCTGCGTATTGGGGGAGCATCTCCCCTTAGCCCTGATGGCTATTCATGCTGCCACGGTAGGACAATGTGTTGCTTGGAGGGACAGCAGCTGCTTTCCATACGTACCACCTGTAGCAAGGACAGGTATCCCAAGCCAACGTTGTCAAAGTTGACCTTGACGTTGACCCATCTGACCTCATTGGTGTGGAGGAGGGCCAGGCAGTCACTTTTGTTGTTCACCACACTGATGTCAAAGAGCTCGCCTGTGGTGGTGTTGACACATCGGTAGTACTTCCCAGCAAAGAGGTTCACCCCCATGATGCTGAATATCAGCCAAAAGATGAGGCAGACCAGGAGGACATTCATGATGGAGGGGATGGCGCCCAGCAAGGCATTCACTACCACCTGCAAGGAGAGAAATGATGGAGTGGGGCTACACGGAGGAGTGGCTAGGGAACCAGGCTAGTGTGAGAGGGCACACCAGGGTGGACACTTGTGTCCCACTGCCCCAATCTTATCCACCCATGCAGTACCAAGTGATCTCAAACTGGGCCAAGGATATTCTAGTGTCAATCCCACTGGTCTAGAGGCCGATAAAACCCAATTGGTATCAGTCTCTGATGTAGGGGATCAGCAAGGCACCAGCTCTGCTGCATAGCGCTCAGTCACATGGCCATGTCAGAGCTAGCAGCGTGTAAGCGTGTAAGCACCTACCCTCATGCCTTCAAATCTGGAGAGGGCTCGCAGTGGTCTCAGAGCCCTCAATGTCCGCAGAGACTTGATGGCTCCCAGCTCGGAGTATCCCATCCAGTTCGCTGTCAGGCTGATAATGGAAACCTGGGGGGAGCAGCCCGAGGAATTAGCAGTATCTCAGCTGGAAACACGAAGAGGAACTGAACCACATCCCTGCACCTCCTACCTGCTCTGCTGTGTTTCTCTCTGTCTGCAGCACATCTCCTTAAGCCTGTGGTGATGGTGTTGTCTTGGAACAAGGGGGACTGGCCCTGATACCTTGGGTCCCCATCAGCTAGGCTCCTTGGCCACTGTGTTCCTTGTTTGTGCAAGGAGGTCCCTTGCACCCTTTTGGGCACAAGGGTGGAGGTGATGGGGGACACAGAAGCACTGCATGGGCTGAATGGCCTGCTGTGCCATGGAGCACTTGGGAAACTCTATGTCTGTTCACACCTCTGCCAGGGCCTAGTAGAAGAGCATTGTGGGCTTATTCTTGACAGAGACATACAACACGGAAAGGAATTCTGCAGCCATGGAAAGGTATGGCCCTTTCCCATGGAACACTGTTATTCTAAACAAGTGTCTAAAGCCCTTGTTCTATAGCCATTCCAATGCCCTTTAAAATACAAGTATAGGTTGATTTGCAATAGCCTGCTACAGACCTCTATTGCTATCTCCCCAGTCCCCTGGCTAACTAGGGCTCTGGATGTGCTTATCAGACAAACACTTACATCAACTATGAGGAAATCAAGCCAGCACCATGCATTGGTGAAGTACACCTTGAAGCCGTAGGCCACCCACTTGAGCAACATCTCGATGACGAAGATGTATGAGAAGACCTTATCAGCGTACTCCAGGATGGTGCGTATCGCCCTCCGTTGTTCAATGTGGATGTCTTCAAAAGCCTGGAAAAGGCGTGGAGCTATGTGACAGTCCTTCTTCCATTAGACCTGCTGCACAGCTCAGTGCAGCCATATCCACACCTGCATCTTCCCTGTTTTCCTGGGGCACAGGCCAGCCTGAATGGTTAAGAACCTAACTACAGGTGACATTTACTGATGCCCCTGATCAACACAGGATCTAACTCTTGTTTTCAAGCTCCTATTAGATCCATTGATCAGTGTTTGTCCTGAGGCAAAGCTGCACTGAGGAAAATATCTAGCTGCATCTAATACCCATCAGTCTGAGCACAAGTCAAAAGCCTGGACAACTACCTCCACCTTTAGATGCCCAGGTAGCCTTGAAAATGCCCTTAGGAGTTTGGGTCACTGATATGTCCACATAATGCATACAAAGTTAGGGAGCAGAAGTACTAGCATGGTAATCAGCTGTTGCACAGTCGTTTCAGCCAAGTGATGCTTTTGATTCTAGCACTAGCTGCAACCTCAGTCACGTCCAAACTGCATTTCAGAACTTGATGCAAATCAGATACTCTGTAAAGTACATCTGAAAACTGGAATTTGGGCCATATATCCTTCTTTGCTCTCTGTTTACCCCCAAACTTGCAGAGAAACTGGTCTCCCCATTAGCTCTGTAGATTTACAGATTCAGCTGAGCTATATTCAGCCCTAACGGTCAGAGAGGGCCTAAAGTCTGATACACAACTTTTTAATGAAGTCAATGTGAACAAACACCCAGGCATGGGGAGGGCACAGTAGTCAGTGGCTGAAAGGGCTGAACAGCAAAATAATAATCATGAATCTTTTGTAAAGCACCTCCTGACAGCCAGTTTTAGAGGTGGTGAAATGATGAACCATCCCCATAACACTAAGTAGATTTAATCTTGCATGAGAACAAGCTGAACAGAGGGGGAAAAGAGGCTGCAGGGAATCGCGTTCCCTCGAGTCCATGGACCAGAGTGAATGACAGATGCTGGTGGAGCCTGTGGAGAGGTGGCTTTAATTGTACAGCGTTAGGGCTCTGGGAGGTCAAGGATCCTGTTGCAAGGCTGTATGTTCGGCAGACCTGAACCAAATGGGGTGTTAACCCTGAAACCTCTGCCTGAAGCTGTATTATTTTCCTGCTAATCAACCAAAAGGTAGGTAGCAACAGTTGCAATGAATCTGAAAATGCCTCCTGTGCCTTCCTGGGGCAGCACAAGATACATTCCCTGCAAGCCCTGCTTCTCACTGGATACAACCAGGCAAAGTGCAGAGCCTCCGGAGCTGCTGCCAGGCCCCTGCCCATGCTCCTGGGCTCCCATTGAGTCAGGGAGCTGCTACAGAGCAAAGGGCAGGGTAGTAGGACTTACCAGTGCCCCACTGCTGAGGAGGATCATGAAGACGATGAAGGTCTCAAACCAGTCATGCTCTACGATCAGGAAGCATGTTTTCCGGAGGTTCCACCATCTCTTCCCTTTCTCGGTGGTGATGTCGACGTAGAGACAGGGACACCGCTTCACGCATGCTGGGGACAGGGAGCCATGCGTTACCTCCTTGTCAGAGCATTTCCGCAAATGAGAAGCTATCCATGCTGTTACTGCCATTTTAATTCCCTCCCCAGGAGTTTGCCTGGAACAGGATCCTGCTGGGCTGGGGAAGTGCCTGCAGGAAGGGAGCCCCATGAGCACCATTGCCCCAGTGACTGCAAGAGGATTTGGAGATTGAACCGGGTGACCTAGGGTGCTGTTACACTGCAATTTCTTAGCCTAGCAGTTTGCAATGGTTTTTCCATGTCCACCTCCCAGCTCTGCTGGCCCCTCCCAAGCTCTGCTTGGCCCCTCACCTTCGGTGAAGCACTCCTCAGGCTCGTTGCTGCCCTCAGCCTCTTCTGCTACCTCCTCCTCCACTGGCAATGGGGGCTTGTAGTCTATGGTGCTGCACAGGGATGATGCACTGTCGCTTGACAGGGGATTCTGCAAGGGCAGGGGAGAAGCAAACTCAGGGCACACCAGGCACCAGCAGTGATGCTCGCAGTCTGCCAGTGCCTCTATCCAGCTATCCTCCAGCTTCCTCTGCCCCCAGAGACACTGAGCAGTACTGGAGGATGCTCCAAGGAAGCCAAAGATAGTGATAGACTTTTCTCCTTTGCAGATGCAGGACTACTCCTGGGCAGGAGCTTTGCACCCTCTTTCCACAGGGCCAAACCCCATCTGGGGCCGCTTCAGGACCTTCCAGATTGGAGGAGCAGACCTGATGAATCCTCCCACCTGGAAGCAAGCACACAGGTGGTATTGGCCCCCATTTTATTTTATTTTAACCAGCTTCAGCTAGCTCCAATCAAGGCACCACACTCTCTGGCCAGTGCAGAAATCACACCTTTCCTCCCAGGGGCAAAACACACCTTGGCTTCCCATGTGCTGTGATGAGCAATTACCAGAAAGCTGGCAGAACAGAAACCCAGCTCCCTTCCTCCGGAAGCAGCTGGGATGGCAGCGTGGCAGGTCTCTCTGAGCATGTCCCCACCTTCTGGGTGCACAGACAGGCACTGTCATACCCCACGCCTGGGCTGCCCATGAGGAGAGAGAGCTCTCTCTTGCTAGCAAATGGCAAGGGTTGACCCCAAGCTCTGTTTCGTGAGTAACTGACATCCCGAAACCAGTCCTGGATGGGTCTTGTCGGAGTAGAAAATGGTTGGGGGAACGGGATGCTTTTCAGCAGAAACGATGGAGGACAACATCCTATTTCAAGCTTTATTTTCAGGTTTGATATGCATTTTTTCAGAAAAAAATCTGAGCTCTCCTGTGCTACCACAGGTGACTAAGCCTGAGACCTTTTTGATTCTGTTTCCACAAAGTTCATCTTTTCCCCACGACTCCAAGTCAGATGCATGAGAGCTGTTCTAAAGCCTTGCTGGGGTCCTGGCCTGCAGGCAGATATGGGTGCAGATGCACCTCCCCAGATCGCACTCGGAGAGGTTTACAAAAGCAGCAAACTTCAAGTTTCTACAAGCCATCGTTAATGGATTTATAAGGCCCCGAAAAGAAAAAAGGACAATAAGGAGATATCTGATATCAGATATCTGCTGGTGTTTCACAGGAGTATGACAGCTTCATCCACCCGAGTACTGACACAACAGCAGGAGGCAGCGAGGGAGGCTGCCGGGGATGTTTGGGAGCCCTCCCGTGCCTCCCGGCACTGCAAGTCCCTTGCCAGGTGGCTGCTCAAGTGCATTCGCCTTCCCCTTTTCCTCTGAAAATGCAACTGCCAAAGCAGACACCAAAGTGCTCTCTTGGAAGAGGTCCAGAGTGAAGCTGTTTGATCCATCGGGGCTGGAAACCTTTGAGGAACATTGGTATGGGAGCTCACACAAAATTCACTTTCTGGCATAGTTCAGAAGAAGAAAAGGTCCCCTGACCCCATCTTTCTTCCCTGTGAATCCATCTCCCATCCAGTTTTACCATTATTTCAGGCTGCTTTCATACCTCCTCCTCCTTTGTGCGTTCCCCATCCAACAACCTGACAACCTCCCTTTTGTATAATTAGACCTACAGAAACCCAGGCTCCCACCCTGGCACTTATCTCAAATGTTCCTGGCTCAGCTTGCTCTGAAGAGCTTTTAGACCAAGGTTCACCCAAGTTCAAAACCTGCATCCCAAATAGCTCTCGCCTGCTCCATCTCGCGCCACGGCTCTGTTTGGCTGCCTTCCCAGACACCACTCAGCAAGGCCCACAAGGGCTGATAACAAGGGAAAACCTTGGCAAGCCTCTGAGATTTTTTTCCTCCCTTTTTCTGGCTTTCAGAGAAGACCTTCTGCCACCTATGGGGAGGGAGCAGATCCCCATACCTGCCTGTCTTACCTGAGAGCAAATAGGAAGAAGTTTGCTGGGATGACGATCTCACATCAAGGGCCATGCAGGATGGCAATGGCTTGCACAGAAAGGAGACAGATTTCCCCCAAGGCTGCTAGCGCATTCAGTAGTGCATAAAGGAGGTGGCCCTGGAGCTGCCTGGTCCTCCAATAAGCCTGGCTCAGGGCAGACCCCCCCACGTGAGGCTGGGATATTTCGAAGCACCATCATTGCCTGCAGCCACAGGGGCCATGGTCACATCATTAGAAGAAGACACTGCTTTCAGGGGCCCTTACAGCTTGGGTACTGCATGCTATGGACAGTCCTGCCTTGAGGAGCAGGTCACTGCTGCTGTTGTGGCATGAGCTGGTGGCTCTGCAGGAGCAGCAGTACCATGCTGAGGCCATGCTACAGAGGGGGAGAGAGGAGCAGCAGGGGAGTTAGGAGGCCTAGGCACTGAGCCAAGCTAGCTGTGACCTCAAGGAAGGAGGTCCTTGGAGACCATCTGCCTCCAGGACAAAGCTTGCAAAAGCAGGAGACAGGGATGAACCTGCCCAAAAGTGCTAGGTTTCAGGAGAGAGGTGCCCAAGAGGCACTTTGCAGGCTCATGCCACTTGGGAGCTCTATGCTTGCCGGTGCCCAGGACAGGTCCTGTGGGACAAACTGGGATAACTCAGCTGTTCCCACTGCACACTCCCCAATCCACATGCCTTCCAGCAGCCCCAAGGGCTCCCAAGCCAACCATGTGCCTGTGACCAGCCAGCTTCCAAGGCAATTTCCATCACATGCATGGTACAAGAGCTCCAGCCAGGCTGGGCATTTCTACCCAAAACCCTGATCCATGGCTTCATCCATGCTTACCAGCACTGGTTGAAGACCAGGATCCAGGCACTAGGTACCCAGACTCACCCATGACCCTCCGTAACATGTAGCACTTGGCAATAGGTCCTCAATGCACCAGCACTGGCCTCCAGAGCATCATAGGGGAGATGTTATCCTGCACAGGGCATGAGGGTCTGAGGCATCCCATCCCAGAAGTTGCCAGGGCAGCTGAGGACGCTACAGCACAAAACACCCAGGGCAGAGCTCTTGGTAGTCTGACGCACAGAGGAAGAGCCCTGAGCCACAGCACCAACTCTTTACTCAGCGGGAGCACATCAAGATTACTGCTCTGTCACCTCCTTGCTGCTTAGTGGTGCAAAAAATGAATCAACCATAAGAGACAAAGATGCTTGAGGAGAGTGGTCATGCTGCCACAGTCCTGTTGTTCCTGCTGCCATGGTCACACCCTGAAAGATATTTATCCTTGGAAAGGAGCCTCTCTGGAAGGAGGTGAGCTTTTATCAGTGTTTCCAGAGCGGCTGATCCAGAGAAAACCCTCAGTTTGCTATCATCACCAGAGAGGGGCCTGTGTCCCGAGCTCAAGGCAACGTGCTGAGCTTTGGCTCCATCTGGAGCTAATCCATGGCATGTGAACACATGGAGCTAGCAGACATTTTCCCCAAGGCTCAGCTCGTCACAGCTTCCACCACTGGGTGCCTGATTTCTAACTACTGGGCCATCATTTCATGTGATAACCCTCCAGCCCAGAGCCTTTCCTGCCCCTTTGGGCAGGGGCCTGGTTGGTAACGCAGCTCCCTGGATTGCACCTCGTCTGACTGATTTGAGCTCCCGAAACCACTGTGGCTGATAGGATGAGCTGGTATTTAGTGCAAGGAGGTCCCAAGAGTCGCAGTTTGCCCACTGCATGCTCCAAACAGCCAGGACTGGCTTTCAAAACGCACTCTCACGTGATCTCAGCTGGCTGCAGGGTGTTGGAGCGGGTGCCACTAGGTGTCAGCTGAACACAGCCTGATAACACTGGGGCTGGTGTGCCAGCAGCGGGAGAAGTCTAATACCTGTATGCCACCGTTTTCCCCCAGCAGTCAGGTCACAAAGGACATTGTGGTGTTGAGGACACCATAGTGTTAGCAGATGAGGGACCAAGGCCCAGCGGTACCTGCAAGCCAGATTGGGCGTGTCTCCCAAGACCACTGGGTTGGTATTAGCATTGCCTCCATGCAGCACATTCAAGCGTGATATAGTACAGTCCGGAGGGTCTGCGCAACCAAACTGGACTTGCAGCAGGAGGAATGGGGGGGATAAATGTGCAGTGCCAACGCTCAGTCTCCCCAGCTGGCAATATTAGTGGGAACAACACAGCAATTCCCTTTGCTGCTTCCCTTGGCCAAGGGCTTTGGAGGTGCCCCAAGCAAGTCTGGCCCTCCCGAGCACAACTCAGCAGTGAGTTTGCAACAGGTCACTGCCAGCCACAGACTTTCGTGCCGTCTTCCTCCTGCAACCCCGACTGCTGAAAACAGTGTTTTGCAGAACTGTTCTCCCCGTCAGTGTGGCACTTTACCAGCTGCAGGGACGATGTGCAAACCCCACAGGCTGGGTGCTGCAGGAGGCCAGGCAGGGGACAGGACCCGCTTTTGTTCCACAGCCTGCAAGGAGTCTGCAGATGGGGAATGAGGAGGAAAGCTCTGGGATTTTGAGAGTCCTGGTTTGTTTTCCAGCCCTATCCAGATTAGCCCTGCCTAATCTCAGCCAGTCACTCAGCAGCAGCTGTAAAATAGGGGCTGCCCTAAGCAAACTGCACTGTAGCTTTTGGGGAGGCTGTAACAGCACAGATGGAGCAGGGAAACAGAGGGGCTGAAATGCAGCTGCACTGAACAGTGGGGAAGTTATACCAGGCACTAGCAGCCTCTCCAAGACCCCCATCTCACCCAAACTGCACCTATTCCAACTAACTCCCTTCTGACCTAGCAGACAGTCCCGAGCCCTGGGCAGGACTAGAGCAGAGCTTCCCACCTTCTGGGCAGACAGGTTTGCCAGCAACAGTCATGATAAGCCCCCAGATCAGAGCTGCTCCCCTACTCATACAAAAACCTCTCCCTTTCCCAGTGGATGCAATTGCTTCTCTGTGATGTCCTCACTGCCGTACATTTTCCCAAGTCCTTGGTGCAAACTTGTTCCAAGCAGTAATTTCTCATCAGACCATCAGGCTCATTTTTGTGCCTGCTCAGATCTTCCTGGGTTTCTTGTCTCACGTCTCCCTGTCATCATCTTGGAGCACGAAGGCAGTCGCCTCGATCCCACGAGCCCCGACAGTCCCCTCTGTGCTTTGACGTAGCAGTGGCATCAGCTGTCTCGTCAGCTTTGGATCCAAAATGCACTGTTTTGTGTTCGCTACTGCTAAGCGCCTCCATGTGGTTCATACCCTCCCCCGCCAATAATGCTTTCTAAGGCATTAGCAGTGGATCCAATGTTAGTGCCATCAGCAGATTTCCTGATTTTCCTGGCATCAAATTCATCTCTAACATCTTTAACCCCAAGCTGAAGTGCTTTGACCCTTGCACCAACCCTGCAATTGCAGCAGTTTCCCCTGACATTAGCAATAACCCTGTAGCCTGATCCAAAACAGCCCATACGCTGGCTTGGACCCCCACCACAGCTCTGCCCTCCAGCTCACGCTGGGAAACAACAGGTTATTTTTTGCTAAAACTCCTCAAGTTCAGCCCATGCCACACACTAGACATTGTGTTTTGGAAAAGCTAAAAGCAACTAAAACCAGCATCTTTCTGTGGGAAGTACTGTGTAACTGGAGGTACAGGCAGATCAGCAAACCACAGAAGGCAGTCAGCCCCAGTTTTTGTGCTGAAACCATGTTGCAGCACAAAGCCCTGCCACCGCTTGTTTCTCACCTTGGCATCTTCAGTCTCGGACTGGGTGCTCGTCTCTTCCTCGTAGAGATCAGACTCCTCGGAGGCAATAGGGACATGGATGGTCAGGTTGGGGTTGTTAATGAAATTCATGTGGTCCAGTTCATCCATGAATAAATGTTCTTTCACGTTGACTCCATCCATGTACTCCGACTTGGGCTCCTGGCCAGTGTCCATGTGGTTTAGCACAGAGTTGTCCATCTTATTATGTTCTTGCTCTTCCTCTGGGGCCTTCTTCCCTTTCCACAGCCTGCGGAGTAGCGTGAGGACAGAGGTCTTTACAAAGTCGATGCCTCTGGTAATTCTGCCAATAGCAATCTGCAAATTGTTCATCTCTCCATCATCATCAGAAGCCGCCAGGCTATCGGCACTGAAGGAGCTCAGCAGCAAAGCTAAGAACAGGTTCAGGACCTGGAGGAGACAAAAGCAAACGTCAGTGCTGATATCTGGAACGAACATCACCCCCACAGGCTGAAGCAGCAGAGGCTCAGTGCTGGCCATAGGGAAGACACCTTTGCTGAGCACTTAGTGAGGACTCCCTCTTCCTTTCGCCCAGCTTTGGAGACCACATGGACGTCTGCTTCCCCAGAGTGTACTGAGACACTGACCCCCCTCCCTTGGAGGATGTGGATCACATGTCCAGCTCCTCATGCCTCCCTGGTCTGTGATGCCCCCAGGGCCACCCCAGTCCACTTGGGTGCTGGTGAGAACCTGCCAACCCATTTATGAGCATCTCCCGTGCCAGTCTGCATTTTGGCTCTTCCCAAACAATCTCCCCTCTGGGTCCTTTAGCGAGTCCCTCCCTTTGCTTTCTTTGTGCTCTTGGCCTGGCTGATCCCCAGGTGGGACTCCCCAAGCCTATGGCACTTCTCACCGCTGCTACCAGGGAAAGCTCAGCTCAGTCCCTTCTCTTCCTGGGGAGGGACCTCCTGCTTCTTGTCCTCCTCTCTACTTTCCTAGCTCCAGCAGCCTGGATGTCCAGCAAGCTCCTGAGGGTCTCCAACACCTTGGAGCCATGTAGGAGCCTATGCCACACCCATAACCTCATCCCTCTTCTACTAGAGACCACTCTACTCCATGGAAAGCAGAATTTCATCTCAATACAAGCTAGCTCATGGGTTGCAAACTCAATGCACTAGATTGTTCTGACCATAGGCTCTTTGCTCTTCTTTTCTCAGTGCCTAAAACATCACTGGACCCAATTGCAGCCTCAGTGTTAACATTTCACATAGGCCAACTTGCTGCATGCAAAAAACCCAGACCCCGGCATAGCTAATGAGAACGGGAGTGGGATAGGCTCTCCCCACAGTGCAGGAGCATCGGCAAAGCAGAACTGAGAAATGCACTTGCTGTGCACAGCTGGCTGTTGGGCCAAGCCCACAGCTGTTGATGTTTGTGCCTTTTTGTACCAGTCACATATGTGAGAAGGGAATTAGCTGCTATTCAAGGTCACTGCTGTTTTCACATGGCTCAAACCATATGACTTAAAGCGCATCTTTAAATAAATCTCTAGGATCCCATCAGTTTAATATATGTATGTTAAATACCAATTACAGCTAATAGTTTCTGTTGCTGTTGGTGCTGGCTTTTTGGACACAAGTCCATTATCTTGTCACCCGACTGACTTGTTCCCTTTTCCCTTAATAATCCAAAGGAAATGCTCAAAGTGTCATTAACAGCAAAGGACAACTGGCCTCTGCCTTATCCCACTGGAGGGGAAGGAGGGAAGAAATACACACCTCCCTGCAGCCAGGATGCTCAGGAGACTGTGTGGGACATTCTCTAGGACATGGAAGTACCTGAGATGTAGAAGGGGACCCTGGCAGAGAGGATGAAGAAAGCAGATCTGGCTCTCTACTGGGCTATAAGTTTCCCCCTTGCAGCCTCATAGAGCACAGAAGGAGCTGTAAAACTTGACGAGAAAGCTAGGGTGCAATCTCTGGGCTGGCTGAACCTCCCAGTCCCTGGGAGAGCTGCCTCTGCTCTCATTAGCCAAGAAATGAGGCATCTTGCTGCCTATGTCTCCTCTGGGAGAATCTCCTTGGGGGATGGATAGACCGCCCCCCTCCAAAATCTTGCTCCAGAACTGGAAAGGTCTCCAGGGCTCTTTTGGTGGGACTGGAAGTTCTAGCTGGGTTTCCCAGACCCCGACCTCCTGTGCTGTCTACAAACCATCCTGGAGATGCTTCTGCTGCCTGCAAGCAATTTTCAGCCTGGTTTTGCATCGTGATTCAAACAAATAGAATCCCTTTAAAGGTACCATTAGAAACTGCTGCTGAAAGCTCAGCCCAGAAGGGTTTTGGATTGAGACAGATGTGGCAGTGCTGGCCACCACTAGCTGCCAGGTAGCCGTGGAGGCAACTGCTCCTCACTGCAGGTCACAGGTTGGTTTGAAGCCTCGTAGATGCAGGATGAGCCATGGGATCAGCTCTGGGCAAGGAACAGTACCCAAATCCCAACTTTGTCCTCTAATGGAGACCCTGACCTGAGCCACAGGGTGGTTGGGGTTTTACCCCCGGGCTGCCTTTGCACCACTGGAGGGCCGTGCTGGCCTGGGGATGGAGCAGCCCTCTGGCGTCCAGAAGGAGGTGCCAGCAGCTCCCCGGAGGATAGTTTTTCAAAGCAAATTCCAAAGAGCTTACACAACCCTGGCAAGTAATAGGAGCAATTTAGCAAGCTGCTGCGGCTCCCTCCCCTGCCTTGCTCCTTAAGAAGGGAGAGCAGGGCCCACGCAGCCTGGAAAACAAGCTTCAAAGCTGTCAGTGAGCAGGTTACCAAGTTTAGAAAGGATTTCATGCTCGCCTGGAACTCACAGCCCTGTGACCACAGCTCAGGCAGCAGCGCAGGGTGGCAAGCAATTCGGGTTAGAAGGGAGGTAAATGGGGCCCTGTTCAGGGTGCAAGGACAAGGAGGGCAACAGGCAGGGGTGAGGGCAACTATGGCTGGGGTTCACCAGAGCACAGGTGCTTGCAGGACTGGAGGGGAAGGACCAGCAAGAGAGGTAGTGTATCCTGGGGATGTCACCTGGACCAACTTGAGAGAGGCAGAGCAGCTTGGTAGGGTGAGGACGGGGGATGCTGGGGGTCTGTAGGTCCCTTCCAAGGGAAAGGTTGCTCCAGAAAGCACCTGGGAGCAAAGGCAAGCCCTGGGGTGAGCTGAGTGTGCGAGAGAAACAACAGTGCCTCTATCTGTCATCACATAAGAGCATGAAGAGCTGCATGGAGAGAAAAAATGAGCTCCCGCTTGTCCCAGAGCTACTCCTACATCTAAGTCCATGAAAGTTTTGGTGCCTCAGCTTCCTCTTTCACTCCTCATCTGTTTTCAGCATAAGGTCTACCTCAGGCAGAAGCTGCTTCTTATCCTAGATCATAAAGACCTGAGCACACAACACATCCCTGCTCTGGCCTCCAGGTATATAGGAGGGAAGTCTAACCCTTTGACTCTGCTCCTATATGGCTCCCACATGGCCCAGCCTATGGGAATAGCCCTGTAGATGAGCTGAGCTAGATAGCATTGGCTGGAGCAAGAGGCAGAGGGTGAAGGTGGATACGTGCCCCTGTGACACACTGTCTTTGCCCCCTATTTCATCGAGTGCCCATTCCAGACTCCAAGACTCACCACGAGGTTCCCGATGACCATGACCATCATGAAGACAATGAGGCACATGGTCTGGCCAGCCACCTCCATGCAGTCCCACATGGTCTCAATCCACTCCCCACAGAGGATGCGGAAGACAATGAGGAAGGAGTGGAAGAAGTCATGCATGTGCCAGCGGGGCAGCGTGCAGTCGAGGGAGATCTTGCACACGCACTCCATGTAGCTCTTCCCAAAGAGCTGCATCCCCACCACGGCAAAGATGAAGACGATGATGGCCAGCACCAGCGTGAGGTTCCCCAGGGCACCCACCGAGTTGCCAATGATCTTGATGAGCATGTTCAGAGTGGGCCAGGACTTGGCGAGCTTGAAAACCCTCAGCTGCAAGGAGGAAGGAGACAAGGTGTTGAGTCGCCTGGGGCTTTCACTGCCACAAGGTGTCACAGGGCTGCGAGGCTGGGATTAGATGTTTATACAGCTGTGGTGTTAGGACAGGAGAAACTAAACGTCCAGCTGCTTGGGAAAGGGCACACACCCCAATACTCCTAAACATCTATCTTGACTAGCAGCATTATCTTTTAACCTAGAGGAAGCTGGTGACTGCCATAGCCAGAGAGCTTGAAAGAGTTGCTCTCCACCCCAGCAGCAACCACATCTGCAGCTTTTGTGCACAGCTTGGCCCCGAGGCACCTACCAGGCGGAAAGAGCGGAGCACAGAAAGCCCCTGCACGTTTGCCAGGCCCAGCTCCACCAGGCTCAGCGTGACGATGATGCTGTCAAAGATGTTCCAGCCTTGCTGGAAGTACTTGTAGGGGTCCAGGGCAATGAGCTTCAGGACCATCTCTGCTGTGAAGATCCCTGTAAAGACCTGTGGGAAACGGTACCCCATCAGTCTGTGTGAAAGCAAGTGCTGACCCTTGGCACGGGTGGCACAGTGGGTGGAAGCTTGCATTTTTGGGGTACTCCCAATGCATCTCATCCCACTGGGTCAAGCCCCCATGAGGCTTGAGCTCCCCAGCTGCAGCCCTGCCCAGAGCTGAGAGCCCAGCATCGCTTGCAAAGCTGGGGTGGGAATATCGGTCACCGATTGCTTCAGGAAAGACTTAGCAGAGGTACATGCTGGTGGGGAAAGAAGTCTCATTGGCAAAGCAACCCCCTGAATCTCAGGGGATTCCTGGTACTGGAAACTGGGCTGCCCCTGCCCACAGGGCCCTGGCACTGCCCCAAGCCCTGTGCTATGAAAGCTGATCTGGCTTTTACACACTACTCTTTTCCTGGGACTGTAACAACACTGTGCATTATCACGTTACCCCAGAGCAGGAGCAGCTAAGTGACAATTAGCATCCTCGGTGCAATTGTATGGCACAGCATTTGCAGAGAGGCCCTCACAACAAGTTTTGCACTGGATGCAGATTGTGCTGGGACACACAGGTCACTGCCTCCATCTTGCACAGATGAGAGGCTGAAGGAAGGCTTCGGTGCAGGGACACCAGGGGTTGCTCCCTAACATGGCCCTTTGTGTGCCAGTCTATGAACATCCCCTTTTCTGCTCCCGCCAGCTGATTGGCACTTCAGTCCCTGCTCTCTTCACTGACTTTTTGATCTGGGAGCAGCTGCTGAGGCCTCCTTCCTGGGCACAGGTGGGCGAGTGGGGAAAGACCATGGCAGGGTTCAAGCAGAGCAGGAGAGCTGCTTCTCCTGCTCCTGGCCCAGTCTAGCCCTTTCCAGCAAATCCCCCAGCCCCACTGGCTCCCCTGCACTGAGCTCTGGGGTTTAGACACAGCCAGAGAATGCCACTGGCCTGAAGGAAAAGCCAGAGCTGTTTTTGCAGCATGACTATTCTTCGAGCAATAGCCGATTAATCCCCTTGTATTTCCTGAATGAAACCAGATACAAAGCAGCTATATGCTGATCGTCATCCTGCCTGCCCATGGCTCAGGCCCTGGCATGTGTCACTCAAGTGCCTTGGCACAGAGAGGCCTAAGCAGGTGCTGGAAGCAGACAGAAGGCAGGGCAAGGTGGAAGGAGAGGAGACAGTGAGCTCAGCCTCTGCTGGAGCCCTCCTTTCTCTCTGCTACCCCAGCCTCAAGGCTGCTGTCTTGGGCCTCATAGACTTGTCCCACTACCAGACTGCATCCCGCCGAGAGCCATTTACACCAAGGAGAAGCAGCCGGAGCAGGCTGCTAAAAATGCCTATGAAATCAGGATAGCCCAGATTTGCAGTGATTTCACCAAGGAATGCGAAAAGCCCCCCCCCCCCTTTTTTTTTTTTCTTTTTTTAAAGCTGCTGGCACTGGTGCCTGCTGCTTAATGGGGACCTAGAAGTTTCCAGCTTCCGAACACTGGGAGGTTACTGAAAATTAGCCTCTGCTCTGCCACGTGACCATCCAGCATTGCAAGGATACTGCCAGCATTGTAAGGACACCATGTCATCAGCCTGGGCTGGCAGCAGCTTGGGCCTGACCCCGGGCTGCAGTGTAGGGGCTGGCTCAGGAAAGGTCTGCAAGGCCATGCCACATATCAGCAACACTGGGATACACCAGGTGAGTTGGGCATCTGCCCAGAAGCTGAAGCAGAAAGGGAGGAATAGATGATTGATCCCATCACCCACATCACCACTGCTGCTCTCTTTTGCTCTGAGCCATCCTGAAGCCTGTCCCATTGGAGGAAGGCTGTGACCAATCCCACCCCGAGCACTTTCTCAGAAGCCATGAAGGGGCTTCCCAGGCATGTATGAATGCTGCTCAGATAACACATGGGCACCACAGGGGATCTGTCCCCTGGGTGGATCGTGTGGCTGCTGTGGCTGTAAATGGGGAAGTACAGGACATATGTAGCTGCCTACCAGGTTCCCCACGGTCAGCACGTTCTCAAACTCCTCTGTCATGGGGTAGTGCTCCATGGCCATGAAGAGTGTGTTGAGCACGATGCAGATGGTGATGCCCAAGTCCACAAAGGGATCCATCACCACCAGATTGACAAACTCCTTCAGCTTCAGCCACAAAGGGCAGCAGTTCCAGACCAGGAATGTGTGGGCAAATTTGTACCACCAAGGTGGGCACTTCTGGTGAGCTTCCTCCAGCTCTGAGGGCAGGAAGAAAAAATGACATGAATGTGTGGGCGTCTCCTGTCCTTCCAAGGTGGGAGGAACACCTGAACCTATCAGAAGGGACCTCTCCTGAGGTCCTGACCCAGCTCAGGACCCATCTAAGAATCTTATATGGGGGTTGAATGGAGAACCCTGCTTTTGCCTGGGGCACAGTGGCCCTGTGGACCTGATCCTCCAAACCAAAGAGTGGAGAGGCAGATCAGTCATGGAATAGAGGCCCCAATTCTGCTCTCAGCATGGGGGCAGGGTTTGAGGTGTTCCTGCCAAGCTGAGATTGCAGGGGATGGCCCAAGGGAACCATTCTGGTGTGGGATCTGCCTGAGGGTTTGTATCCCTTCCCCAGGAGGGCAGGGTAATTCTGTGGAGTGGAGAGATGTGATTTAACCCCTGGAAAAAGCCCCATAAACAATGATGGTATTGTGCTATTTTACTTAGAAAGATCTTGCTCTGAGAAGACACTCTCTGGCTTTCTTACTAAAGACTGAGGCTGAAAAGCCAGTTATTGCTGAGCCTATGGTACATTTTACTTAAATTAAGACAGAAGCTCTTGGGAGGCCATTTGGGCAGCTCTCAGGTGACTCTGGAGACCAATGCAGTCCACTGCAATCCCATTCATTTGAGTAAGATATTGTAGTATTGCCTCCAAGCTTCATCCTAGCAACCTGGGACAAAAGGCCCTGCTTGAGCAGCACTGCAGTGCACTGATCCCATACAGAGACTCTGGGGCCAACCCCTAGCACTAGGCTGGAGATTTGGGACAGCCTGTATCACTGGCATGTGATGAGAACCCCGAGCCCAGCAACATGCAACAGCTCGGCTGAAATGGCCCTCCCCTGGGCTGAGGGAGCACAATACCTTCCACAGCATTGGAGATGACGCTGACTGCACTTCCCACTCTCTTCTCAAGGCCTGGCCCATCTTGGCTGCCCACAGGGAGGTGGTTGTGGTCTGATTTCTCTGCTTCATTGGCAGGATTGAACTAGAAGGAGAGGAGGCCACAGTGGATGAACGCAGAGTGCTGGAGACTATTTAACACACTTTTAAAGATACAACAGACAAAGAAAAGGGGTGAGGGGCATGGGTCAGAGATGTGGGATGTAATGTGGGAGCTGCAGGTGGGCTGCAAGGCACTGCTATCTGGTTTGGGGGATGGTGCTGGGTTGTGGCAGTTTGAATCATGGCAGCCTGCCCCTCTGCCAGGGTTTGTCAGGGTGGGCACATTCAAGGGAAGGCAACGACACAGAGCCAAGCACCTACATCAACCACCATAGCAGATCGCTGTAGCATGGCCTTGGGGACCACTTGCCCATTGCAGTCCTTGGCCTTGTCCTGGTTGCTATTCAGGCCTTGGTCAGAGTCGCTTTTCTTCACTGCCATGCTGCTGCACAGGGAACTGCTGCTGGACTGCCTGTTCTGCAACTGTGCCAAAACCATATCTCTATCACCCGGGTGTCCGCAGTGCATCGGGACCTTCCCACAATAGTTACGGGTGGTCAGGCTAAGGAGGGACTGAATGGAGCCCTTTAACTTCCCCAGGCAGGACTTTGAAACTGAAGTCAGCCCCCATGATGTGGCTGCGCAATCTGGGCAAAGGCAAGCTCAGAGGCAGTCACAGACCTGCACAAACAGCGAGGAGGAACAACTATTGCCAGTGGCTAAATAACGAGTGTGAATTTGCACGTCTTTCCTTCCCACTTGCACACTCTGCAATACAAAATTCTCTGCACAGTGGTATTGGATCTGTTCAGATTTGGTCAGGGTGAATAATTCAGGACGACAGAACTGTGCAAAATCTCTAATTTATTTAGCAGGAAATTTTAATCTTTAACAGGATAGAACCTTCAATATAAGGTATTATTTTCTTTAAAAAAATGTGAAAGGAGTCTCTTATTTAATATCATCAGAAATATTTTATCTTACTTTTAAAATCAAAGTATCACTTTTTGTATGACCCTGACCACAATCATGTTTGGTTTTGCAAGTGCTAATTAGCAAGCACTAATGGTGCTGCAGCGGAGCAGGGACCTCTCTAGGTCTCCGGTCTGGAGAGTTTGGGGCTTTGCACCCACAGTTTGGCACGTTCCTGGAGCCAGAACAACAAAGGACTCAGAGGCAATGGGATTTCCATGCTCAGTCACTGGATATTAAATAGATTTGTGTGCCTATTTCTTGTAGCTGCTTTGCCCATGCCCACAGCCTTTTTCTCTCTGGGTCTTCCCCGCTTCTGTAAGCAGCAATAAATGAGAATTGTCCCTTAATAAAGCCTATGGGCAACTCACTGGTTAATTCATTCAGGGAACAAATGGCACCAGACTGACCCCCAGGCCTGGAGTCCCCATCCCTTGGGCAGTACCTGCTAAGACCCATCCTGCAAACACCAATGGCCAGATAAGAGCAAAAGCCGCTTCCTTGGAGGATGTTGTGGTGGGACACAGATAAGCAATGAGAGATAGAGGCTCTAGAGAGAGGAAAACACTATTTTGCATCTCTCTCTAAGTGAGGAAGCTGGTCTTTTGCCCAGACTAACAATTAGTTTTGCAGGGATGTCTCCTGAGAACACTGCTGACATAGCCCAAAATGATGATTAGAGGATATTAAAAGTGGCCAGGCAGCAGCATCAGACATTAGAGAAACTTTTACTACATTTTTACAGGTTTATTGTGCTGAGGAAGGAATCCCAAGCACTGGAAAGAGTCTAAGATAATACCACAAGACTGCAATGGAGCAAACATGAAAATCAGGCAGCTTCAGAGGCTGCCATTTCTGACACTGAGAGAAATATCAGTGCAAATTATCTGCAGTATCAAGCATGTGCATTCGCACATGTGCTAGGCGAGAACAGTGAGGCCAGACCCTGGAAGCACAGCCAAGAGTTGCGCCTCTGCTCTGGAAGAGTGCAAGGACACAGGGACCTCTCCGGGTCTCTCAAGTCCTATATTCTGTCTGCAATGGTGGCCAAAGACAAATGGTTTGCTCATTCATTTAGCTTTGCTGCAACTGCCATATCTTCCTTACGTGTTCCTTTTCAGCCTGATTGTAATCTGCCCATGCAGGCTTTCTGCCAGGCTCCTTGCTCTTGATGTGCTGCACAAAGCTGTATTATTAGTTCTGTGGCTTTTTATGTGTTGTTGCTCACTTCCTTCTTTCATATGCCTGAGTAATACTGTACTAATCTGCACTCTACCTATCTACCACATCTGGCGCTCCCTGTGTTGGTCTTTGGAGAGGAGTTGGAGAAATTAAATCTTTTCAACTTTTAATGTCTCAACTTTTGGATTCAGCTGGTGACTCAAAAAATAGTTACCCCATTCTTATCTTTTCTTACTGTGGAGCAAGCAGAGCTTATTCTTGGGTTTTACAGAAATAGAGATTCCACCACACTTGTCACTGTCTCCTCTCTTCTCCCCACCTATTCCTAAGCCACAGTCTTTACTGTGGTCTCCATGGATTCCACCAACCTGTTTCTCTTGCTCCTCCTGATGTTTTTTCAGCTGTTCCATGAGCTGCTGAAATTCTTCCTCTTTCTGCTGTGCTTCCAGCATTGTAGCATCATTTTGTTCTGCATAGGCCATAGCCACCACCGCAAGGATGAGGTTAATGAGGTAGAAGGAACCAAGAAATATAACTACTACAAAGAAGATCATGTATGTTTTCCCTGCTGCACGCAGCGTCTGTGGAAAGAAGACATGGGATGTCATGCCATGTCAGGCCCCAGCCTCGTCTCCCTCTCAGTGCTATCCCATGTCAGTGACTCTTGCAACAAAAGGTCTGGCCTTGGGTTAGAGCACCTATCTGTTCATGGTAGGAAATAAAACTTTTTTTCTCCCGAGCCCCCTGAGTGCTGGGGGACAGCAGTGAGGTCAGACCTTGACAATCTGGCAAGGCTGAGAGTCATGCCTCTGCTCTGAAATAGTACAAGATACAGAGACCTCCCCAGGTGAGACCCCTGGTCTCTCGAGTCCTCTATTCTGTCTCCAATGGTAGCCAAAAGAGAGGCTGGTGATCTAATTACCCATCCTGCAGTCCATGGCATTGTGCTGGGAATGGTGTTAAGAGGCCCAACATATCAGCAAACCCAGTCACTCTGCTCCATGTTAACTATTAATCCAAGGGCTGCAAATCTTAGATTTGGATGGAGGTTGATATTCCATCACAGACTCTTATTGCTATAATGGGAGGCAGAAGCTGTGTCTCAGCACCCAGCTGCAGAGCTCTTACCCTTGGGCCAAGGGCAGCCCTTTTCTAACTCTGGATTTGGGCACAATCACTTTCCAAAGGTCACATGGAGCCCACAGAGCTGATTTCAGCCTTCTGACAGATTTGTTTTTCTTAGTCACCTTTTAGCTAACTAGTCCCTGGATTCAGAGTTAGCATTCATCTGGCTACGAGACAGCTGGGTTCTCACAGCATCTGTGAAATTTTCCTTTCATTTTCCCCTTAGCGCAAGCCAGCACTAGATACTGCTGTAAATCCCTGATTTACATGATACAATTGACAGCAACACAGAAGCACACCCAGGCTTTGCCCTTAAAAAAAGCTGCACAGGCTGGGGAGATTCACAGAACCATGTCCCCGTTGCTGCTGATCCTGGTTACATCCATAAATCACAGAACAAGGTCCCACATGTTTCCAATCAAGGGATGATAGGTACTCTCTACCCATCCTAGGCCAGGGACTGCATTCAAACTTTGAGAGCACTTGTGAAAAAATAAAACACCAACATCGGTTGGTCCTCAGACCCTTGCACAGCTATGAGGGTATTCTAATGGTAGGAAACGATGCAGCTGCCCTTGGGGATCCCTGGCCCTGGGAAGGAGCGAGCTTACCAGCTGGAAGAGGTTCTCCCAGAAGTCTTGTGTCATGAGGCGGAAGAGAGAAAGGAAAGCCCAGCTGAAGGTGTCGTAACTGGTGTAGCCATAGTTTGGGTTCCTCCCCGCTTTAATGCACTCGTATCCTTCAGGACACTTCCTGCCAAAGGAGCCGCAAGGGCAGCAGGCGTGAGTCTGCGTCTCTGCCCCGTCTGTACCCCAACAGCCCCAAGAGCAACCCCAAGAAAATGTTTCCCACCCCTAGACAATGAGATCTTTTACCAGAAACCCTCTGGGCTGATACAACTGCGTTGCCCTGACTGTTCACACCCACAGCCCACTGCCCTCCAGGCTCCCAGTGGTTGCTCCCATCCCTTGTCCTGTGCTTTGCTAAGTATGAGTGGTCCCACAGGCTGCACTGGCTGCCTTTTCCCTCCCCAGGGAAACCTCGGGAAACCTCAGGAAACCTCAGCCTCCAGTGCGAACTCCACTCACCCGGCATCACTGCTGTTACCGCAGAGCAGGGCATCGAGCGCTCCCTCCAGAAAGTAGAAATTTGCTTTGCAGTTGGGAAAAGAGCAAGATATGAAAATTGCAGGCATCGATTTCCAAATTCTTGGCAGCTCCCTCACTGTCAGGCATATTATCCTAAATCCCAGCTTTGGGTTCAGTGCGATCTCCTCTCCACTGACTTTGCTTTTTGAATTGCACTATTTGGCACCAGCTCAGCTAGATCTCATGGCTTTGTTTCACCTACCCAACTGGATGGCTCCCAAGCCCACAAAGAGCTTTGGAAATGGCCAAGTGGCCAGGCCTCCTGGGAAGATGTATTAACATGTGGGCCGTTACCAGCACAAACATTCATGGGAGTGAATGAAGGCACTGGGAAATGCCAGCGAGGTGGGCTCAAGTGAGCAACTGCTGGGATCTCTGCTCTCCCATATAAACCAGGGCCAATATGTTTTGATGAGAAAGCATACAAAATAGCAGGGCATTTCCAGTGGGCCCTGGGTGCATGGAAACTGCAGGGATCCCAAAGAAGCCTGGGAAAACAGCCTACTACTACTCCATGGACACGGCCTTTCTCTTGCTGCTCCCATTCCAGCCAGCCCCTTCCTGGTGGAAAAACCCATCCCAGTCACAAAGGCAAGACCAAAAGTCCTTAAAGCTCATCTTTACAGCTCAGGCACAGAAAACAACTGATCCAGAGCCATGGGAGGTCCCAAGAAGCATCATTGTGGGTCACCTGCTCCCAGGGACATGTGGATCAGTACCTGGAGACACCTGTCCCCAGGAGAACACAGAGAGCAGCTCAACTCCCCTTTGGGCATCACCTAGTTCAACCTTTTCAGGAGCCACACGTTTCACAGGGATTTCTGGAGCTTTCTTAGAGCATCCCAGGCTGTGCCTGCCTTCCTGCCACCTGGCTGTTTAACCTGCATGGGATCATCAAAGAGTTGTCCCACTTATAAAACGCCAAGCACTATGCATTGGCCTGGCCCAAAGCTCTGCTAACTTGAACACTTGGCCACAACAAGCTATTGCTATTTGCACTGCATTCATTACATCCTATATATTGAATTTGCACCCCTACAAAGAAACCTTCCTGTAATTAATCTCAGAGCTACTTTTACAGTTGGGTAAAGCAGCTAAGCTATAACCTGACATTCTGCTGAGCGCCCTAAACAAGATGTGAAACATCCATGCAGAGCCCAGCCTACTGCTATGTAGTGCTGCAAGCAGAAATCAGTCCCCCAAGGCTGCCTAGCAGCACATTGGCTTGCTGCAGAAATGTGCCAGGGCTGCCAAAGCCTCTGAGAGTGACAGCACTTGGAGAACATCCCTGGAGCACGTCTTTCTGTAAGCAAAGGGTCTGCCTTCAATCTGTGACCCCCATGTAGGTTTTCACAAATAATCTATTTTCTAGCAAAATGTTCATTTTTAGCACAGCAATTCAGCACACCCTAGCACACCGGGACCCTCCAAACAGCCCTGCATATCCACACAGTGAAACCTTTCTGGAAGAGTTTAGCACCCTCAAGGAATTCAGTTTTCCCTGACAAAGAGTATTTAATCCCATCTGTCCATCCTGTGAGCATGCACAGCCCCTGTTTCACCCACTGGCTGCATCTCCCTGCAAAGCCGTGTTGAAGCACCTTGGCAGAGAGGTCTGTGTGAGCAAACATCTTGGTTAGACACGGAAGAAGAAAAGGGTAAACTGAAGAGTAAACCAGGGTAATCTGTCAATGGAGAAGGGGAGCTGTGAGCGTCTACCTTCATCATTGAGGTAGGCCTCAAAATCAAAGGTGCTGTTGGTGGTAAGGTTGCTGTAGAGCGTTGCATTGGCCCATGTGTCATTGCCCAGCTCCGTGAAGTCCCCTGGCAGGGTGTCATTGATTGGGGGGGGCCATCGCAAACACTTATTCCGGAGGTTTCCCATGAACAGCTGGAGACCAATTAGGGCAAATACACTCAGGCAGAAGACTGTAAGGATCATGACGTCTGAGAGCTTCTTCACCGACTGGATCAGTGCCCCAACAATTGTCTTCAGCCCTAGGGGAGAAGGTGTCGTTACTGAGCTAATCACTCATTTGCTAATCATGGCTGACCTTCTATGTCCTTCCTGAAAGGTGGTTGGACCTATGAGGGCCATGTGGTGCTAGGGAATATCATTTCCACCCCACAGGCCCAGACCCCTTTGCTCTGTCCCATGTTAGCCCCTGCCTGCCCCTCTGTCTGTCCCCACACTTTGCTGGGCAGGATAAATCCTTCTGTGAAAACAGTCTCCCTTGGACAAATGCTATCCAAGTCCCCCCAGGTCAGACATAGTCTGGACATCACAGGTCAGACTATCTTAACCCGGCAGATTCATTTCCTTTTGGATTTACATTTTTGCTGAATTCTTCAATTTGCCTTTTTTTGGCCCAAATCACCAGGACAGAGTGCTTTGCTGTGGCACACAGAAAAGTTATTTGTCAGCCCAACTAAAAGAGGCTGAATGCTGCTCGCTGAGCTCTGGCTGCATAAGAGCTTCACTGGTCCAAAACCCCCACGTGTTGCTCTCCAGTGAGTAGTTGAAAGTCCAGCTGGCCCCTCCAGCCTGGCCTAATTCCTTTGACACGGTAAAAATCTCAGCACTTATGAAGGAAGGTGATGAAAGTGACAGTTTGCATTAAGCTCTCAGATTAAGTCTCTCTCCCCTAGCACTGTAGTTTCCTGCCACAGACAACGGCAGGGAGGAGGTTGGCACACAAATCCTCAATGGGCCTTTGATGTGGAGATTTTTATTACTGTTGCCTCCTGTCCAAACAAATGATAGATGAAGCCAGGACATTCAGATGTTGATCTTAAAGCAGCTCTGAGCACACAGTTTTCTCATATGGAGACAGTTCTCCAAATAGGCATGATTTTTAGCCCTGTCATCATGCCAATTTTTTTCCCTCCAAACTACTTAGGTAAAACCTTGTTCTCCAAGGGCTTGTCTGTGCTGGGAAATTGCTTAGGACAGCCGTTCTAAAACAGCTTATTTTTGCAATAGCTATTTCTGCACAGCCTCTTGGGTGAACATCATTCCAGAAATAAGAGTCCAGTGATTAAGAAGCTTACTTTTTGTCTAAATCCATTTTTTAGCCTGTTTGATCGAGGCCAAAAAAAAAAAAAACCAAAAAAACAAAACAAAACAAAAAACCCAAACCCTAAAGATGTGGAAGTTGAAGGGGCACAAAATGAACCGGAATGTATTGACCACAATAAACTATTGCCTGTGGTCTAATTTCACGCCTGCTCAGGGGTCTGGCCTCTCATTTCTATAAGCTTGAGCTGGGTGGTATCAAAAATGGATGATGTTAAACAGTCATCACTTTGTACTTGCACCAATACCCATTGGATACCTAAATCGTGGCATCAGAGCAGTCAGCAGCAGGGATAAAACCAAATTCAGGGCTCCAGAGGCTAAGCAAAGTGTATTAGGATCACACTAATTAAACCCACAAAACCTGATGTTAGAGCCAACGCATTTGAGGCCTCTCCGAGAAGCCCTAAAAACATTACATCCAGCTTGTCAGAGGCTTTCCCCAGTCACAGCTATTTTAAATGTGTAAAATCAGCTGGACCTGAGCCAAAAGCTGAATTATTGGAAAATCAAACACTTTTTTCTTAGAATTGCCAAACGAAAAAAAAGAATTGCTTTGACCACAGGAAAAACAGGTTAAAGAAAGGGAAAACTTGGAGAAGAGACCCTTTCTATGACTCCTACCTGGAATTACTGTGATAGTTTTCAGGGCACGGAGGACACGAAACGTCCTGAGAGCTGAGATGTTGCCCAGGTCCACGAACTCCGTGATGTAGCTGTGGGATGGGAGAGGAGGAGGTGTCAGGTAGACAGGGGCTCTGCCCATGCACCTGCCTGCCTGTTCTCCAGCCATCCTCCCTTTTTGAGGCAAGGTGGCAAAACCAGAGCTCGGCAACGTGGCCTCCTACCGTCCCAACTAACTCACGCCATGGAGATGACCATGAAGTCCAGCCAATTCCACGGGTCGCGCAGGAATGTAAAATCGTCAATGCAGAAGCCTCTTGACAGTATCTTGATGAGGGACTCAAAGGTGTATATACCAGTGAAGGTGTATCTAAAATGGGAATAGTGACTCAAAAGAGGAAGATGGGATGCTCTTCTGGGTCCAAGGGCCAGCTCAGGACAAAATCTAGGTGCCACGAGGCTTTGTCAGCCCCTGCCCGTGGCCAGTGACAGCAAGGCCGTCTTGGGTAGTGAGCTTGGCAGCTCGATGGATTTCCAAAGTGCTTTGCCACCTTGGGGAGATTTTCAGCTAAGCTCAGCTTGCAAGGGAAGTCGAAACATCTTAAGCTGTTGCCCCTTTAGTAGGACTATTCTGCAACCTCTGGGCTGTGCTGACATCCCAACAGTGCCACCTTCTCCATAAAAACCCCATGAAGACCTGGCTGCACAGAACCACAGCAGAAAGCTCTATATTTTCCTCCTCCCAGCTGTGGCAGGCTGTCCATGCTCCCTGAATGGGTAGATCTGCCCAGCCTCCCAAACTATCACCCCTGACCCAGCCCAACTTGCTCTGCAGCAGTCTTCTGTCACAGGGGGTCTTTGGACCCATGGCAGCTCCAAAACATCTCCACTCTTTGCAAAGCCTGAAGCAGAGTGCAGACATCCCTTCTGAGATCACAGGGGCCACCAGCATCTCCAAATAACATCTTTCCACCTCCCAAGAGTGCCTGGATCCCAACACTTCTACCTCAGCCATGGTCCTATCTCTCCACCTCCCAAGGAGGACCCAAGCTGGGATGTTCCCCTGCAGAGAGGGGACGTTTTGGCATGTAGGGGACTTACTCCACATTTTTGGACCACGCTGGGGGGTTGCTCATTGTCATAAACACACAGTTGGTTAAAATTGTGATCATGATGAACATGCTGAATAATTTAAAAACTGGTCAAGGAGAAATGCTGTGGCATAGGTTCCACCTGCCAAAGGGCATGTAAGTGTGTAAAGCTGAGAATCCTCCTCCTCCTGCAGCAGGGCAGAGGGCTACATCCCTCTTGTCCTGGCCCCCACCTTGTTCTTATGCCCTGACTTGCTCCTTCTGTAGGTCTCTCCTGGCTAGGTCCCATGCTCACACTCTCTCCTTAGTCCTCCTGCTCCTGCACGTTGCTTGGGGCCTTGCTTTCCATTTCATCTCCCTTCCCCATCTCCGCAGTGCTAGATCAGTCTCCTTTTTGAACCCTGTACTCCTTCCTCTCCATCACCCCAGGACACAGCTCCCACCACTCTGTCCCTCTGCCATAATCACCTCTTCTTTTTCCTCCTCTTCCTCCTCTCTCCAACCTCCTGGCTCCCAAACCTCTGCTGCCACCCACAGCTCTGCTGGGATCACTTCCCACCCATCCTAGTCCCTCTTTTGCTCCTGGAATCCTTTCCTGGCTTCCCATCTCTGTTTGCCTCACACTAAAAGTCTCAGAATTGCTCACATTGCATCCTTCCCCATACCTCGACATCCTGGTTCCTCTGCCAAAGCACTTTTTGTGCTCCCCAAGTCACTCAGTGCCCGCTTGGGACAGGATCTTCTGTTGTGGAAAGACTTTCCTTTCTTTCCAAGGCTCTGCAGATCTGGAAGACCTTGGACCCCCTCTCCTGGGAAGTCTGACCCCATAGATGTCCTCCCTGCTCTGACCAAACTGAAGCTCGGACTAAGCTGCATGGTGCCATGGGCCACCTGGCGCCATGGTGCCCAAAGTCACCAGGCACATTGGGCACCTGCTCCTTAGGAAGGCAGAAAAGCACCGGGGGGGCTGGGCAGTAGGTCCTGGCCACACCTGGGGCCAGCCCAGAAGATTTCTTTCCCACACTATCAGCAAACACCTATCTCAGCCCTCTCCCAGACATGTTCACAGTCTGCGTGTCAAGGTTTGACCTGGCCATGGGGCAGCATCTCAGGGGAGACAGCTGCTCTCCTTAGGAAGGATATGAATGTATAAGCACTTTGATGGCTCCTCTCCGGATGGGGTTGAAGGGTCCCAGCAAGTAGAGGGCAGGGGTTGCTGAGAACCGGAAGATGGACTTGCCCTTGTTGAGGACTATAAATGTCTGCAGAGAAAAGAGGAGAGAGGTTTTGCTAGCCCTTCTGCCCACCATGAAAACACTCAGCAATCAAGTGCTGCACTTAGAGCTGACCCCTCTACACGGATTTCAAAGACTGGGGGCTTTTGGCAAGGAAGGAGTATATGATGAGCTTTCAGAAGGCCAAGTTCACTGCCAGGATCTGTGTGGCCAGGCACTACCACACAGGCAGCTCTGGTTCAGAGAAGCCACCAGAGCAACTTGGAGCCATGGCTGAAAGCTGGCTCAGCAAGAAGGGCTCAGGTGAGACCGCAGGGTGTGTGAGAGGGAAGTGGCAAGGGGGTCTGTGCCTTAGTCTTTTCTGGGGACACTAACATCTATCATCAGCTCTGCCCCTTACCTTCTTATCCTTGTAGAAAGGGTCCAAGTCCTCCAGAGGTGTACCAATGAGCTCCAGTGGGGGATCACCATAGATGAGTGGCAGGTTTTTCCCGGCTTCCAGGTCACTGCTGGGCTTGAGCTCCTCTTCCTCGGGCAGCTCCACATGCTGCCGTTTTATCTTGAGTGCCTCTGCCTCAGCAATGCGCTGTTCGATGACGGTGAGCGACTCAGGGGTGAACGGGCGGAGGTGCTCAGGGCCTGGGATGTGTGGCAGGCCAGCCATATTCTCATTCTGCTCTCAGGACGCCTGCACCCAGCCTGCTGGGGAGAGGGAAGCTCAGACGACAAGGGGGAAAAGCAGGCCCATTTGCACAATATGCTGTTATTGTTAATTAAAAGCTCAAGACTTGAAGTCAGGGGACGGTAGAAACTCAGCATGCTTTTGCTAGCAGCTCTATTTCAGCAACCAGCTCTGGAAATACTGGGTTTGCAGAGGTATTACTAGTCCTCTAGAGAACTAGATCATGTGCTGATGGGGGACCCCATCCGCTTCTTCCCTTCCCAGACCCTCATTCAGCCTCTGATCAGAAAGCACCACCATATCAGACTTTTTCTGGGGCATAGCATGAGTTGAGCGGCTGGATTCTCTGGCACCAGCTAGGTGTCTTCCTAAGAGCAACTTTACAATCTAGAGTTGTCCAAAAAAGCCAAACAAACACCTTCATTTGTGGCACTGATCCAGCTCTCTCCCGTTGTGCAACATGCTGCAGTGCAGCCGTAGTTGCCTTCTTATGTGCAAGAAATGGATACTGCTCAACGCAAAAGGCTCCTTGGCAAGAGGAGCTTGCCACCCCACTGTGCCAACAGAGGCAGGAGTACAAGAAGGAAGAAGGTGTTACACTGCCCATCATCTTGATTAAGGGGAAAAGCCTCTCTTTTGCTGGCAAAGCACATTAACAATCCTGCTGGTCTGTATGTTAACAGTCCAAACCAGACAGCAACCCCAGCAAACTGTGCTGTGTGGTCCCAGTGCAGGGAGCTCTGCTTCTCAGTGGCATTGCAGCAGAGTCTGGACAAGGTCCTGCCACTCACGAGGTGCTCTCTAGACAAGAAGCAAGTACATTTCCACACTGCACTCCCCAGCATATATTAGATACCCCTCTCATCACACCTATCAGATAGACGTGGTAGGAAAGACTAAGAGCATTTCGGAAGAGAGTAAACATCTCCATATGCCACTGCAACTAGGGAGATGACAAGCTTTATTTGCATAGTCAGGTCCCCTTTTGATCCGTGGTACCATGTCCTGCTGGTACTTTTCATGGCTTTTTCAGAGTATTGCACACCAGATCCGGTGAGTCAGGGCACCCACTCCCATCTATAGGGGACATTAAAGTAACTTGCAGTCTGTGACTGATGGCTCTGCTCCCCTCCTTTCAGAGACAGAGGAAGTCTTATCTCAGGCCAAGAAACAAGTCACTGTCAATGCTGGTACTTTCTAATCTTAAGATGAGACCAACTTTCCAGACCTGGATAGGATGGATCATTTGAGAGACATAACTGTGGCTTCAGTCACCAGGCAACTAACAGAAAGGGTTGGGAGAGAGCAAAGCAGTGAAAAGATGGGCAGTGGCATGGAAAAGAAAGAGGTGACATGCCCAGAAGCAAGGCTGAAATGCCTGACAAAGGTTTCCTAGAGGCCAGAAAGGTCCTTGCTTTGTGGCATCTCAACTCAGCTTTGCCTTCATGTCTGACCCATAAACCCCAGCTCGTTTCAGCTACGAACCCTTCCCTGAAGGGTCAGGTTCTCTGCTGGGATCAGGCTGACCTCACTGATGGTGTTGTGGCAGCACAGGGAATTGGCTGCCCCTTGGGGGCCAAGGAGCTGGAGATGCCTGGCTGCAGATCTTGGAAAAAATGCTAAAATGGGCAAAAGGAAATACTTTTTCATGAAGCAGGTAATTCAACTACAGCAGTAGGAAGCTGAAAGCAAACAGAGAGGCTCAGAACTGCATCTTTAATGCTAAGGCACAGGGTGAAGATGGGAGTGAGAAAACCTCCAGTGCTTTCACTGTGGTCCCTGAAGGAAAACAGCCCAAGGATGGAATAGCAATTAGGGACCTTCTGCAAATTCCCCATGACCATCACAGCCTCTTGGGAAACAGAGAGGGATTAAGACATTTTATCAAAGAGCCACAAGCTATTTATTCTCCCTGTACTACCACTATGTCATTAATTCAGGCTCCTGCTATGCAGAAGCTATGGCAAGTCCTCAGCATCTGAATCACTTCCATTGTATGCACTGCAAGTGCAGGATGCTCTTAGAATCCAACAGGACCAGGGAATTCAATTTCCAGCTGGGAACCTCCGGAAATAAGTTTTTTTTCCTCCATCTCTCTCACGTGAGCTGACGCAAACCTTTGCAGAATGGGGCTGTTCTCAAAGTGCTTGCAGCCATTTCTCCCTCAGCTAGCCCCAAATCCGGCATCTGGGCCATCAGATTTGAAAAGAAAGTCTTTCAAAGCTTTCATTAGAATTGGAAAATGTCATCAAAGTTTTAAAGTGCTTACAACCAAGAAGTGGTAGATTTTTGGGATGAAAGTGTTCCCAGTTCTGGATCCTCCCTGGCATCAGCAGAGACCAGTTTGCCAAGGACCAGTGCCAAGGATGGGCAGACATTGGTGGTCACAGGGAGGTGGTTATGGCCTGGATGGAGAAGTGCCTTGTGCCCATGTGACAGCAGTGAATTAAGGCTCTGTCCTTTTTAGATACTCCCTAGGAAAGAAACCTGCCTTTGGCAGAGAGATGGTAACACAGCTGGAAAACAGCAGCAACCACAGCAGACATTTAGAAAGCTGGGCTTGAGCCAGAGCCCTAAAGGACTTAGATCCCCAAGGACCATTAAGGATTAATGATATTTAGGCTCCTAACTCTCTTAAAATGACTTGAAAAGTGGCTATTACTGAAGTAATAGTATTGCTGCAAGACCAAGGGGAGAGGAATTGCTCACAGACACTCAGTATATCACTATGCTCAATCCCACTTTACAGAGTTGCAGTGATCCTGTTTCACAGTTTGCAGCGTTGCCCAAGATTGCATTTTTTCCCCCCTCCTTTCTGGAATTTTGCTATTTTAATATGTAGTTTCACCTGGAATCTTAAAGTTCTCTAAAATTAGCTTTGTGAAAAATATTACTCTTGGGGGAAGTGTGTGTTGGGGAGGGATCAGTTTTTTGTTCCCATTTTGATGTTGTTTAAGAATTGCCTTCTGAGATGAACATCACGCCCAGCAAGCAGCAACAGCAGTTTAGATGCCTCAGTGCACTGTCACTATGTCTGCTGAGCATCTGCACCAGAACAATCATTATCTCAACTACTTCTCATAACCCCCGACTTCAAAACCCACTATGCTTAGAGCCAAGTTTTGGAAACCTTCAGTTCTTTGTAGTTAGCAGAACTGGACATTTATAGCCCCAATGGGAACGGACTCTCTGCACATAACCAGTATCAACACATGGTTCCTATGGTGATTATAAAACGCAAAGATAAAAGCAATGGCAGAGGGAGGTATTGATTTCAAACAGTGCTGGATAACTGTGTTGAAAAAACCCACCATGCTCCCTCACTGTCACTGAATTGAATCTCAGTGTGCAAAGTGGATTTTCCTCAGGCTTTACCATAACCTCAAGAGCTGGTGATCCCCATGGTGGCAGGGGGCATCGCACACCACTAGGGCCCTGCTTCTGCTGGACATGGTGGGGGATGAGTCCCATCCTTTGATGCAACCTCTCAGGCAGAGACCATCCTTATTGCAGTGTCCAGCCCCTACACTTGCTTCTTTTCAATCTAATCCATCACAGGAAATTCAATGCCTGGCCCTTTGGGTGCAGAGCCTCTCCTCTACACGGCACCAGAGTTATTCCCGATTTATACCCATTTCATGTTGTACTTGACCAGCTCTGGAAACTTGCCCTTGGCCTTCTCTTCCACCAAGGCCAGCAGCCTCAAAACCCAAGCTGAAGGCACAGGGCCATTGCCTGTCCCATGGGGACGTGCCTAACGCTTGCCCAGGCACAGGGGGATGGACCAGCCCCTTCTCCTAGGGCTGGGGTTTCCAAGGACTCAGAGGAGCTTGCTGGGATCACCAGTCCACTGAGCATGCAGCCAGCCCCAATTTGCCAGAAAATTAGGTTTTGCAGAGCTGTTAGGGAGGGCTGGTGTTGCAGGACATGCCAACACTCAGCAGAGCTGCAGCTCCTTTGGCTGCACGGTTCTCTTGGAGATTTTGGCTCCCTGGATGCTGCATAGTCCATATCTTCTCCAGGAGCCTTGAGTTGTCACTGTCCCCAGCACCCACAGCAATGCCCCATGCCCCCTTCACGCTTGCTGTGACCAGCCTGCGGTCCCTGGCAGAGCAGGCTGTGGAGGTGGCTGTGCCTCCAGCTGCCACTGGCTATTACTGAAGGAATCAGATTTCAGCAGTTCCATGACTCTGCTCATTCCTTCTGCAGCAGGACCAAGCACAGGAGGGGAGCGCAGGCGAGTGACGCCAGCCAGCATTTCATCCTGCACCTCCTCTTCCGCTAGCCAGGCTAAATCCGCTAGCCAGACTAAATCCATCGCACTGCGCTGTGCTCATCTGGGTCACCTTGGCTGCCAACAGATCAGTCCTTGGCTGTGCCAGGCATTGCAGGGAGGGGAGATGCTAGAAGATTTTTCAGTGTCTGGCCCCACTCAGTCTCCTCTGAAGCCCCCCAGAGATACCAGGCAGCAAACTCAGGGCCTCAGGCCCATGGTGAGGATCCTCAGTTTCTGCATGCTGTAGCCCTGGAGCCATCAGCTTCTCTGGTCAGGCACTTCCACTTCCCAAAGCAGAACGCTCCAGAAGCCAAGTGCAGGCTCAGCTTGGTGCCTTCACTTCACTCCCCCCTCCCCTGCCCTCCCCCCCCCCCCCCGTAAGCCCAGTGCCCGCACCAGCATGGTATGAGAAGCAGGGTCCTACTGCCCACAAGTAAACCCAGCTTGGCCCAGGACTGACCCAGCAGACCCTGGTGTGAAAGTGGCTGCTATAAATAACAGAGATCAAACTCTTTGCACCTCCAACAGGTGAGAGCAGTTTGGGTACAGCAACAGGGTCTGCCCCAGTTGTGAATAGCCTTGTGAGCAACTCCCACACAGCTCAGCCCCAGTTTTGCCCTGCCACCGCAACAGTCTCGGGAGCCCCAGCAGTCGGGCACTTTCACAGCAAGGAGCATGTTTCTCTAGCTCCCTACAGTGCAGTCCACAACTGCCCACTTACTGGCTTGTCCAAACAGCCACCATGAGCACCAAAGCTTTGCCTTGAGAGCCTGAAGTGGGAAGGTGCTGGGATCGGAGAAGAGTCAGCTCTCTGTTAAGCAGCTTGGCAGGATTTTCTTTTCCTAGGGAAAATGTTGTTTACATGAAACTATGTTTGAAAACAAAATTGCCTTTCAACCACTGACTAATGCAAATCTCTCAGGAACAAATTTCTGCCCCTTAAGCGACTGAAGAGGCTGAAATTTGAATAGGTCAGAATCAGCACTTTATTATTTTCCTTTCTCAGTGTCGGATATATAAGTCAAACAGGAGCTCAAGGCTCAGCAACAGCAGCTACCGTGCTCCTGCAGCAATAAAAAAACCCACGTGTGAACGGCCACACACACAGCCCTTCACACTCCCACGTTCAGCCACACAACAGCTCTTACAGCTTCTTTGTTTCCCATAGACTCTTAAGAGAGAGAGACTCTCACCCTGTCAGCTTGTGCAGCAAGGAAGAAACCAGGGACTTAAAACATCTACACAGCTCTGATCCCTACCATTTATGAGCTGCTTTCTCAAGTTTTGGACTTCCAGTCGAGCTGGATAACTCCTCTTTACTGTGTGACATGTACACTTGAGCCATTGCTTTCGAATAAGCTGTCTATGTCCTCTGGCTCTGCAAGCCACAGAGGAGCATCTTGCCTCCCAGTTCAGCATCACCAAGTACCAGCAGGCAACCAGGAGCAGGTGTCTCCTTGGGGGGCTGGGGGCATGGTCTTTGCCTTGACAGAAATTCAGTTTCCTCCAATATTTTTGCTACTCTGGGGCCACACAAATGAATCAGCCTCTGGAAAATACAGGAATGGGTTAAAAACTACTAGAGATGCTGCATAGCTGGTACCACCTAACCAAGACAGAAGGGTGACAGAGTCCTTTCTATGATTGCTTGGAAAGCCATCCTGCCCAAAAGCAGCAATTCAAGACTGCCATAAGAGACAGCCTGCAAAGAGCCCAGAAGAGGCTGACAGGGACACAAATTGAAAGGAAGAGCAGCCCAAGGAGCCATCGCTGAACATAGGTCAGCTTCACTCACTGAGAGACAGCAAAGCCAAGCCAAGTAAAGCTACAATCAAGTGCTCATAGCTGTGCACAGCACAGGGACGACTCCCTTCAGCAGAGATTAGCATGGAAATGAGGAACTCCTGCACCAAAGCTAGAGAGTAAACAGCTCCAGGAGAGCCGGAGCCCTGACTAGCCCACACCCTCATAGCTGCTGCTCCTCAGCAACAAGTCAACACTGGGGAGACAGGGCAGCATCCAAGAGCCCAAGAGGTTGAAGAGATGGAACCGCTAAACCAGCTGTGCACATAACCAAAGCCCACCACAGCACACCAAAATAACACACCTCAGCAGATCTGCCCTGCTGCACCCATGCTCACCAAATACCCTATCCTTGCTACAAGCACCCCAGGGCTCCCCCTAGGGTACATCATTTCCAAACAAAGCAGTACCTAGAGGTTGGCTGCAAGCAAGACCTCCTAGCCACAAGCTCCTAAGTGCTCCATCCCTTACTGAGGGTTGGGTGGGTTGATGCAACAAAGACCAGCTGGGACCACAGGGTTTGGGGATGAGCTATAGCTCAGTTCTCAGTTCTCCATCACATGAGTTTCAAGCATATCTAGAAACAGGCCTTGTGAGGAAGAAACTTGCATTCACCAAGCGCTTGAGACTGGAGGCTATCAACTAGCAAGGTGCAGGAAACAGTCCTGGCCCAGCCACTTCATGAGTGAGGCATGGGCCAACGCAATAGCTCTGCTGGGCTGCACAGCAAGCCTGATCAACAGCTGCTGTGGGCAGTCGAAACAGTGCTACCAAGTGCATGGAGTGACTGAGATGTGTGCCAGGCATGCCAAACACAATGCAGGCTTTAGAGCAGCTGAGACCTGTCAGACTCACTGCATGTGCCTTCATCATCTATCAGGATATTGCGCTGCTGATCCCAGCAGCAGCTTCCATGCTCGGCTAGGAGGGACCCCTCTGCATCTGCTCTCATCCCCTCTGATGCCAGGGCTGTGCTGCAGGTTTCACTCTTGCAGCCCCACAGTGTGCTCAGGCCCCATGTAGGCAGCAGTTCCCCTCTCCACTCCAGCGTGGGTTAAATCTGGGACATAAATTTAAAAAAATAAAATCACATAGGCTCAGATATCCACTGCCCTTGTATGGGACAAGGCCAACTTGCAGTTTTCTGAGCAACTCATCACACAAAACAGCAGATGATTAGAGCCTATCCAAAGAACGCCACACCCAAGCAGGCAGCTGGTGTTCCCAGGCTTTGGGCACTGCAGGACCGTGAGAAGAGGCATGCAGGCTTATGGGATGCAGTGCTTTGGGTACTGTCCCTGCCTGCAACTTGCAGAAAATGATTTTCCAAAGTCCCTTTCGTGTCCTTGCCCAATAAATGAAATATTTAGATCCCAGGGGAATGTGTGTATTCAGTCCAAACCCAGCACAAGGATTAACAAAACCTCTCTGCCAAGCATCATGTGTGCAAAGGTGCTGCCTTCAGGAAGTAAGCCTCCTCCTTTTCCCTTGAGGCATGGTCGTAGTGATGTAACAGCTTGAAAAATTTCCATGGTATGTGTATTTCCCACTATGTTTTCCCAAAGATTGGAAAAAAAAGTGGGAAAATTGAAAGAAGCCTAATGTGAAATGTTTTCTCTCCCATCAGAGAACACAGAGGATAGAGAGTCTTGTTTTAAGTCTTGCAAATTTGCAATTGAATGGAGTACAGAGCAGAGACTGGAGCTGCATTAACATTTTCAAGATTATATGAGTTTCTGTTAGCAACGAGCATAAACATAGTTCAGTCATGCCAGGCAAAATTAGCCATTTTATAAACAAGTTTATGTCCCTTTCTGTAACATGATAATGTGCTATGTGAGAGTCTGGTGTTTACTATACCCAGATGTATTGTGGCTCTGCTGTAACTGCATTACAGAAACTATCTGGAAAGATATGTAAAGTTTCCAAGTTTTTGTCCTGCAAACAAATGCCTCTTCTGAGTTTGCTATATGACACTGCATCTCCAGCACCACTGTATTTCTGAGCCCATCACATAGCACTGTTAAGCTGGGAGAGTATTTTTTTCTTACACCATGAGAGATATCAAAAGCCAAAACATCTCCCACATCTGTCGCTAGTTAGACCACCTCCATGCCCAGTACTGTAACCATTCCCACTGAAAGCTATGTATGCTAAGAAAACGTACTCCCTGCATTTTTGTACTACCCTCTTTCAAAGAGGTGGTGCTAAGCTGTAATGAAAAGAAAATGACAAGAGTTAAAAAATAAAAAGAGAATAACTCCAAACCTTTTTCCTCCCCGCTTTCAGACTGCCTCAGAATTTTCTGGTGGGCTCCAAAGCCGTAGAGAACAAGAGAAAAAATAATTCCTCTTTTGTTAGCATTAGCCTATGCTTTCCCGTGATTTTTAAGAGCTCAGCTGGTAAGTCCCTGTGGACCATGCGGCTCAAATGCCAGCCTCTCACTCGCCAAGCCAAGCGAGTGCCAGTTGCTCCCGTTAGCGGCATGACACCCTCTGTTACCACAATGATTTTGAGCCCCCTCTCAGTGTATTCTGACTCTTTGCCTGACACCTGGCCTCGGCAAATGGGACTGATGGGAATGCAGGATGCTTTCAAGCTAAGTGAAAGTATGCAACTGGTGTTTGCCTGATGCTGAGCATAAGGGCTACTCTGCTGAAAGTTGCCTTTGGAAAACAGTGCTGGACCAGGATTATTCTCTGCTCCGAGCCAGCAGATGCCTTTCCTGAGCTGGAATAGAGGGACAGAGATACTGCAGTGAGTTTATGCTACCTCAGGTGTCCTCACAGTCCCCCAGGTCAGTGCAGACTGCACAGGGTCACTCATTGCACTTTAAAGAGTTGCAGCATTTCTGGCACTGCAGTGTGGTCAGGAGGCACATAAGATCCATGAGTGCATGCTGGATTTTATGCACATCATAAGCTGTTTGCTGAATGAGTTCACTGCAGGTTATGGGAGTGATGCTGCTCCTTTGCTTTTTGCACATCGGATGCTCTCTCTTGAGGAGCCCTGCAGCTTGGCACAAACTGCAGCCCCCATCCTGGCAGGATTTAATCGACCCCCCTGCCTCATCACTTTGGGACAAGGACTCCTGCAAACTAATGGTGGTGACGGGGCTTGAGGGATTTACTCTGAGATGGGAAGGATCTAATGCACCGCCCCCTGTTTAACAGCAGGTATTTGCATTGTGGCAGTATCTCCAGCTGGACTCCTGGCTCCAGCCATGCTGGGTGCTATACATGCGTGAAACAAGATGATGCTCCTTAGCCCCAGCTCCTTGCAAAGATGTGACTGAGCCCGTGTCATTGCTGAAGAGCCAAATCCTTATCGCTGAGCATCTCTTGGCTTCCTGACCACAGTTAAAGTAGCTGCAGACCCTGCACAGAAACCTCACACGTGTTCAGGATTAGCCCCTTGGGCCCCAAAATGCTTGCAGCTCGGCTTACTTTGCTGGATAAAATACATTGCCATTGCAGGTAGCTCCTGAATGGACCTTCATCTGACAGGATCCTCGCAGGTTTGCATTGAAACCCTTGCCTTCACTCAGACATGCACCCTGAGCCAGGGAAGGCAGAAAAGCTGAAGGGTGAATGGTAAAACTGGCAGCATTTGGGCAATTTCTTTCCCATATCCCTGCAGTTTCAGGCTCTTTCCTTCCCCTTCTGCAGAACAGGGCAGGAGGTGGAGGAAGATCTCGGTACCCAAGGCCGTGGGGCTCAGTCCCACGCAGTCTCCCAGCGATGCTGGGCAGAACAGGATGATGCTGACCATGTCGAGGTGGCCCTGGCATCTCCCATGACCGCAGCTGAGCCCTCTCGGTCCTTTCTCTCCCCGCCAGCATGGCCACAATGGATGCCTCAAATAAACCTCTAACCTGAAAAGGCTATGACATCTGCCTGTTTATTTGAAAAAGTCTGGGGGATCCATTTCTCCTAATTCATCCCAAGATGGAAGGAAATATCTCAGAGGCAGTGGATTTCTGTTTTCCTAAGGGTCTCAGGCCACATGAAGGCTTGCTCCTCGTTACATACAAGCACACAGTAACAACCCATTGAGCCATAGCACCATGAGTGCCTAAATCCCTCCAGTCTGCTCCTGCACTCCTGTAACCCAGATCACAAGCCACATGGAAATTCATTTTATACAATTTATCAGCCATATTGAGTGGAATCCACTTGAATACAGCGACTTTAATTCTGCCTTTTTGGCCATAGTCATGCCAAGGGTACCTTGATGTACTTCAGAGTGATATACACATACGTTGGAAGTTGTGAAGTCCTCGGATACTCTCCTGGGCCACAGATGGAAATAGGAGGTTGCAACATCCTGCAGCAACTCACACTAACCCCCTCCTGCCCGGAGCTGGGAGGAGGCAAGTGGGCGAATATCCCTCCGTCCTTGGGCTGTTCCTAGCACGCTTTCCTGATGCACCTGCTACAAGGGGATGGCAGGAATTGGGACACACTGGGGCAGGGGCTGCATAGATTTCTTTGGGTGGTTTCTGCCATGGCAGACGCTGAGGCAGGTGGTGAAGGGTTAAAGCGGAGACCCTATGCTCTCCCACTGCCCACTGGCTGCGCTCACGGGTGTCATCTAATGCTGCCCCGCTCCTCCCTCGGGGCCCTGCCAGCCTTCTCTGATGTCAGGCATTTAAAAAGATCTGAGCAGGGCGGCGAGGGGACGACGTGGGGGAAGGGAAGGCGGCACGGGGACAGCCAGCACCAGTGTCCCTAGCACTTCACCGCGTGTCCCCAGCCCTCCCCTCTAAGGGGTCCTCTAAACTCCCTGAACACTAGCAGCACTGAAGCTGCTTGCCTGGAGGTACAGCCACCTCCAAGGGACAGCAGGAGACATACAGAACCCCCTCCCAGCCAGCCAAATTTGGCTCCTAGAGGCATCACCAAATAGCCAAACTGGAAGCAGGTCACAGACTTGATACTCAGGACACATGTGCTCGGGGTCCCTGCAGTATCCCTGGGCTGGACGATGCTCTCCCTTGCACTCCTAAAGGCAGCAGGGACCTGCTTGCCCTTTGCAGCCTGCTTGCCCCTCTATTCCCTAACAGCCTGGGTGAGCTGCTTTATATCTCCCCAGCCAGGAAAGCTAGGGTGGCTCCCCACACCAGGCACACCATGACTGCACCGTTCCAACACATGGAATCTGTGACCGCTGCTGCCGACAAGCCACCCTCGGTCAGAGCTGCCCTCCCTGTGCCCGGCTCCAGGCTGAGCGCAGCCCCACACCATGGTTCCTGCCCTCCAACCCCCAGGGAGCTCATTAGGCTCTAATCTGTCCATCCAGCTGGAAAAGGGAGACTCTGAAATGATATGTTCCTACAGTCTATATAAATAACTGGGGGGGGGGGGGGGGGGGGGGCAGCTGGACAGACAGACAGGCACAGAGGCCTGAAATCCCTTCCTGGCTCCTCTGGGTCTATATCTGGGATGTTCCGGCTTTATTCGTCTCCCCCAATAACTCTCAAAAGTGTTTACCATGTTCTCCTGCTTCCTGCTCTCAATAAAGATGACTTCACCAGTGCTTTGTGTAGCCTGTTGAATACAAAAATGATGCTAAATGGCTTGTATTTACCTGGCACCGCTCAGTTTCATAGCTATGAGATCTATCCTGTCCCCAAATACAGCAAGGTTTCTCTGAGCTAAGTTAGAGCTGGTTGAGCGACTCCACAAGGCCCCTTTGCCCTGGATGATGCTCAAGGGACCCTTCTGGTCTGAATACTCCACGCCACGGAAAATAGAAAACACTCTTCAAATATTTGCCCAGCCGAGTCAAGGCAGGATGCTATGTTCTTTCACCAGTTCCTGTAAATACGCCCTTTTCCCGCTAACCATTATTACATCAAGCGTATTTCTAGCAAGGATTAGTGGAGGCAGCTCCAACATTCACAGCATCTGTCTGTCAAAAATATATGCATGTTCCTCCTGCTCTTTGTGTAACTGAGCAAGAGAGAGGGCTGGCTGGGGCATCCAGCCATCCCCAGGGTTTTGTGCAAACATTGCCCATCTATGATATGCGCTGTTAAATCCTTTGCAGTGCCTTTGCTCACTGCTTTCCCAGGCCAGCTTCTCCCACTGACATCAGCTTGCATGATGCATAAACCTTGCATTTACCTGCAGGCTTTTTTCTGCTGCTCAGCACCAGCACCAGGGAGCAAGAGAGCAGGGCTGAAGGGCCCAGAGGAGAGGGATGGATGATGCTGAAAGTGATGGAGGCATCAGGCCAGCTGATTCCCTCCAGATAAACCCAATAATAATGCTGGGTGGTGAAACGGCTACCTGAGCCTTGCGCACGGCAGCGCTGCACATGCAATGAGTGATGGCCGCTTTGTACAGTGATGGCCCTGTGCACTCACCAGAGGCAGAGATTCCAACCTTAGCAGCCTGCAGTAGGGGGATTTGGGACCCAGATGGTGAGCTGACTCCCATCCTGGCATTGCCTGTTTCTAGCTGCTTCTGGAGAAATCCAGCCCTTCAATCCCCCATTAGCCTCATCCCGGCCTCCCTGGCATCCCTAGGCCGTCGGCTATGCAGGTACATCCTGGAGCCTGCAGCCTCTGGGCACAAACGTGGGAGACAACGGTGTTGCACCATGGTGTCCGCTCCATCGCCACCCTTTCCCATCAGCACGGGTGTCCTAGCTCTTCCCCACCTCCCTGTCGGGGGCCCTCTGCGCTCCTCCACAGCAGCCCAAGCTTGCCAGGGAAAGGCGCCTTCCCGAAAGGAGACACTGCAGAGCACTGCGCAGACCTTTCCTGCAACCTTGGCTTGGCCAGGCTGACATTTATATTTAGATCTCCAAGAGGCAAAGTCAGGAGAAAGGCAACTTGTGACTTTTCAGCGGCACTTGCGGCTCCGTTGCTCCGTTTGGGAAGGTGGGTCAGAAACGCGCTCCCCGTCACATCCCCCTGCCTCTCCTCTCAACCCAGCTGCTAGGTCGCGGCCACTGAAGGTCCGAGGGCTGCTGGCCCGGGACGATCTCTGTGTCCCTGTCCCCTGCTTTCCCCGTGTTGTGCCTGCCTCATTGTGGGGACTTTCTCCCCCGTCCTGAGCTGTTTTGCAGACCCGTGCCAGCATGCTGGAGGGTCGGCAGGCTGCTGAAAGCACAAACCGCAACACCGCCAAGAGCCAGCTCCGACAACTGACCTCTGGGGCTTTACTGTTCCCATCCACCTCCAGCTGGGTGGGAACGCACGGTGGCAGAGCCTGGGGCAAGCGGGGCTCTTAGTTTGCACTATCCTGGGCTGCACCCGCAAGAAAGAGAAACTTGGAGACATTCAAGAGTCCAGAGACACTGCTCGGTTGCCTGGCATCCACCCAGAGCTGAATCAGTTACTTACTTTTTGGTGCAAAGAGCAAAATCCCAAGGCAAGACCTTTTAGGGCCAGAATTTCCCTCTCCTTCAACTCCTTTGGCTCCGCGAGTGCCTGTTGGCAGAGCAGCTGCTGCTGCTGTCAGATGGTCATGAGTGAAACCTGAGGACATGCGGGGTCCTTCAGGTAGCCTCAGCCCGTCTCAGCTGTGGCATTCGTCCCCCGCAGCGCCAATCAAGGGGCTGGCTGTGCCTGCAGCCCAGTGGCTGCATCGCTTCAGCACGCCTGGGTCATGCAAACCAGGCGGGCACCGGTACCCCCCAGTGCTGCGGCTGCCCTGGGCATGCACTGAACCCCTGCAAGGAGATGGCCACCCGGCACGGCCACAACCAAGGAAGAGGTTCCACCAGATGTTGAGGTGGCTTCTGACTCGGTTTGGCACCAAACGGGGCGTGGGGAGGCAGAGGGGAGGCAGGAGAGGGACCCCAGCCAACACCTCTCCATGTATCTCTCACAGTGCATGGGGAAATGATGTGTGGTTGGAAAGGGCAGTGAGACAACTGCGAGGGCAGGGGAGAGCCTGCTGCCAACATCGTCCTCTGCACTGGGCTGCCTCTGGCTGGCAGCTTTTTGGGAGTGTTATTGCGATTGTGCAGCACCGTCTATGGGGCAGCCTTGGCTCCTCTAGCCTGCGAGTGAGGCAGGAGCTCGAGGGGCCTCCTACCCCTTTGGGCAGCTGCATCTCAGCCCATTTTCCCTGCTCCACTTTATTTCCCCCCCATGCCTGCCCTCCTCTCCTGCCTAGTTTCGCATCAGCAGCACTTTTCCTCATATGCCAAGAGCATCAGGGATGGGCCAAGTAAGACTGAACCCCAAAGCACCCTGCAGCCACACTTTACTCCTTAGCTGAGCTCTCCTTGCACCCACTTTCCCATGAAACACATGGCATTTCCATGCCAAGGTCTCCCTGGATCGGTCTAAAACAGAAGGACTAAGTTGCATTCCCGAGCGAGAATTCAGCTCTTGCTCCCTTTGGCTGCAGGGAGAGCCCAGGGGACGGGCACTGCCATCAACCATGTCGGGACTCAGCCAGCTGACCCCTTCCCCACCCTCAAGCTAGTATTCTAAGGACCTCTCTTCTGGAGGGGGCCTCATCACCTTTCCAGCATCACTGGCTCTGTGCAACAGTTTGGCCAGCCCTCTCCCTCCCAAAATTCCCTGCAGCAACTTTCCCATGCTGGCCTGGGGTTTCTCGTGGGCATTATTAGCACTGTGGTGCCTCCCTGCTCTGCCCACAGCCTTCCTCAGCTTGGCAGTCCTCACTGGCCTGTTCCCATGGCAATCTCACTGTTCCTCGCCTCCAGCTGCTTGCCCCTGGGGTCTCATTGTGCTCCTGCACACCAGCATCCTGTGCAATCAATGAACGGGGTCCAGAAACAGGGCCCAGTCAGCAAATCAATACCCAGGGAACTGTTAACTTGGTTCTGTTGTGCTTGTCGCTCCGCAATTACCCTTTTTATTCAGGGCTGTGTAAATGCAGCAGCCCAAGAGAGCCAGGCTTAGCTCTTGGGGACAGTGTGGGCTAGAGGATTGGCTTTGTGCTGGAAGATGCCAGAGGTGGAAGTGTGCAGTAAGAAGCCTAGCCTGGATTTCTTCAATTGAAAACTGGCTCCAGGGCTCTTCTGTTGACTGGAATCTCAGGCCTGACCCAGGGCTGCTAAAGGCAAGGGAAGAAGTGAAGGAAGAGCCCCATGTTTGCTCCGAGGGGTTTACTACAGCCGCCAGGGAGCTGGTAGCCCTGACAAGTGCAGCGTTGAGTGGTTGCAGCTGCTGGGGAGGACAGGACACCCTCCCTCTGTGGCTACAGGGAATTTCCACTTGCTCTTTTGGCCTGAGCAGAGAATTCAGGGGATATTCAGTGGGTCTGACCAGCTGCCCTGGGAGGAAACTGGCCTCGAACCCAGGCCCTCCAGAGCAAAGCTGCTGCAATGGTCGAGGTTTTGTCACTCCCAGGAAGCCTCTGAGAGTTGCGTTTGTCTTTTGGCTTTGAATATAGCCCAGAGCAAACCTGAAATGAAGCATGAAGGGGTGAAAACTATGGGATGTGGGTGCTGCTCTAACTTAAGGCACCCATAGTGCAGGCTGGCACTGAATACAAAGTTTTTCATCCCCTTTCCCCCAGCATCCCCTTTTGCCACTGAGTGCTGTGGTGACATCGGGCCTCAGTCTGCCTGGAAACACCAATCCCTGGGGAAATGGGGGGAGGCAGAGCACTGGGGACAAGTGAGGATGGGAGATGGCAGATGAAATAACCAGTGGCAGAAGTGCCCTCGGGGTGGCAGGGTGGGATAAGGGCTTGGCATGGCCTATGGGTCCCTTCTTGGGTGTCTGTCCAAGGAGGCTTTTCTTGTGCTGACATCAAGCTGGGGCAAGGGGATGGGGGGGGGGGGGCATTTGCTGCTGTAGGATGAATTTCCTGAGCCATGGAGCCCTGCGTTGGCACAGGGCACATCCTGGATCTGATCGGTGCAAGGAGGATGGAGAAGGTGAGAATGCAGGTAGGAGGGAACAGGTCTGCAGCCGCAGTGTGGGCACCACAGTGGGGCACCCTGGCATGTCTGAGCAGTGGCCCTGGCTCTCTGGAGCAGCAGAGCAAAGAAGCAACAGGCAAATGCACAGCTCTCCCAGCCCGAAGACAAGCCAGCACAGCCCAAACCCCATTGCTGATTAACCCTCTCCTGGCCAGGGCAGTGGAGAGAGACACTGGAAGGTCCCCCAGGTCTTACTGAAGTGCTGGGACACATGCGGGGCTGGGTGCACCCCTTACCTTACTCTCTAGGTGCTCTCGGGGCCCTGGCAGTCACTCGGTGCTGGCACCCAGACACCAGCAGCCAGCAGCCCCAGGAGAGTGCAGGGGTCCCGCCACACTGGCTAAGCCTGCGTCCAAGGCGGGCTGTGCGGGGACACTGCTCATTCCAGGGCTGACACACGCTGAATCTGATGTCAGTGCCTGCGGTGGCATTGCAGGGCCACAGTGCCACCCACAGGCTCCAGGCAAAACACCTCCCCTTCTCTGGGACACCCCTCTATGGGGAGGACAAGTGACCCCGAGGACCAGGTGCATCACGGGGTGATGCAAACCTTGGTTGCAGGCTGAGAGGGGGCAGAGCCCCACGGCAATAGCACGTCAGCCCTGCCGTGTCTGTGGCACACTCCTGCCCGGCAGGCTCCGCTGCACGCTGGGAGGCTGTGGGGTCAGGTCCAGCAATCACCAGCAGGTCATTTGGGGCACAGGTTTATCACCAAGAAATGGCCATTTGCAGGTGAAAATACATGTGAAACACGGTGTCTTTCAAAGTGTTGTGGTAACTGTGACATTGCTGCTAAGTGTTCTCCTGTCCTGGTGCAATCTGCTGTTGCTGTCTGCCTCATATTCTGCCAAGGAGCCCCACAGTAGCTGCATCTTCCTCGCTGATGGAGAGGGATGTTTATGCACCTGCAATCTTGTCCTGGCTGCAGGCAGGCATTTATTTGATAGCTGCTGTAGCCCTCTGGAGTTTTCTTGTCTGATGATGCACAATGTTGGTAGCTTGGAGCTGGGGGGGCTTGTTTAGTGGAGCATCTTCCATCTCACCTCAAATCAAGCCTGGGGCTCTGTGTTAACATCTCAATGCCTCTCTCTCCCTGAGACCAGGCAGGGATTTCTGGAGATCCTGCAGTCTGGAAAGTGGCCAGTGGATGGGTTTTAGTTAAGGAAGGGCATGTGGCTACATGGAGAAATTAAAATGCAGGAAGTTTGAGAAGTTCTGCCAAGATCGAATGGTTCAGGTCTCGGGAAAACACAGCTCAGCACAGAGGAGAGGCTAGGAAGTCTGTGGAAAGGGTATTTAAGGGCTCGCTTGCGTCTGACAACAACAGTGGCAAAGGGGGGGCTCTGTCCAGAGAGTAGCAAGAATGCTCCTGGGAGAGGAGGGGGGAACAGGGACCCCCAGCGGATTTTGGTGCCAGTGGGGCTTTTGGCCACCCCCTGCTCCTGGGACAGGGCTTTCTGCGTTCTGCAGATGTGAAATGAGGCCATGATGCGTTGATGGTTTGGGCTTGGCGAGGTAGCAGGAACAGACCTGACATCTCCGGGCCGCCAGAAGTTGCATCTGTCTCTCTCTCTCCTCCTCGCTTCCTTCTGCCCTACTGCTCCTCTCCACTTACTGACCCGTGCCCAAGCCCTGGTCACTTGTCAAGGCAAAGAAAAAGCAGATATTCCTTCCTGGTGGGTATTTCCAGGAATTAGAGATATTGGTAGTTACCTGGGCAGGTGTTTGCACAGCAAGTCAAACCACTGAAAAGCAATGCTGTGTTTGGCCGATGCAAGATTTTATTGGCCAAAACCTTACTGGTCCCAGACAAACAAGTCCCCAGCAGACACAGGTGAGCCCCATTGCTTGCAAACCTCCACATCCCTCTGGCACAGTGCCGAGGGCAGATGTGGTAGGGCCTGACCCACTGCCAGGGGCGGAGTGGGCAAGGGCAGGGGCTGTGCCAGTGGGGAAGGGCTGCAGCCTGCAAAGAGTTCCGGCAGTGTGGAGGGATTCAGAGGCTGTGGAGCCCCTCTGAACTGGTGGCACAGCACGGAGGGTGCCTCATCTTCCCCAGCATCCGGGAATGGCTGAAGCAACAGGCACAAGGGAAAAGGAAACGTTTTGGGAACAGGGGGGGAATCTGAGTCATCAGGCAGTCAGGGGCTTCTAGAGAGCTGTCATTTGTCGTCTGTCTTTGATTTTGCTTCTCCCACGCCCAGAATGGCTCCTAGGGGGCTGCTTTTATGCATCCTCCTGTAAGGGAAGCAATTTCATGAACTAAGGAAGGAGGGGACACAAAATCCATCAGTAAATCTATCTAGGATTGGGGACACTTCAGTTTTCATTCTGGTGCCAAATGAAAAATGCCAAACCTGCAGCTGATCCTTTGTGAAATGGTATTTGTGTTTCCTAGCCAGTCACAGGGCAGAAAAGACAGAGAAGTATTCTTGGCTTTGCCTAGAACACTGGCAGCTTTGGGCAGGTAAGACATAATCACATATTAGCAAGGAGCCACAAGAACAGCCAGCATACAAATATCTAGAGACTTTCCCATTTGCCATTCACATCAGTCTCTGAGGATGGGAGATCCAGGACACAGAAAATCCCTTTTATTGTGTTCCTGGCTGTAGGACTGTAGCCACAGAGCTGCACTGCCTCGGTCCTCGGAGAGGAATATCCTACCAACTGCCTTTGTCATGCTGTGAAATCTTGCATTGCCAGATTGAAGATGTTGCTTTCCACAGATGATTGCCACTTGTCCCAGTTCCTCTTGATCTCAGTCTGGACCTGGACCAGCACCACAGAGCAGCGCTGGTATCCATGGGCATGGTGCCCACCAGGCCAGCCAAAGCCCCGCAAAAGGAGCAGGAGCTGTCTTCCCTCACATGGCATCCAGGGTTCAATGAGGGTTTTGGGGGGGTGCTAAAAGAAAGGGACCCTGGGGATGGTGCTGTGTGATGTGCATGTGCACCCTGCAGTGCTGTGTTTGCCTGACCATGTGCTCCTGCTTGTAAATGCCAGCATTTTTGGGGCCACAAAGCAGCGTGTATGCATGTTTGCACGTTTTTGTGTGCATATGTGCATATTTGTGTGAACAGGTGTTTGCACACATGCATGGCGGCATGCATGTGCTGTCCATCTTTGTGCTTGCGTGTATGACTGTGATGGTGGGTAGATGCTGTGCATGCTATGGGGGGAGCACTCACCTCCCCATTGAGGAAACAGTACAGCAGAACCACCAGGAAGCCCTGAAACACAGAAAGGACAAGTGTCACCCAAGGAAAGTGGCTGGATCTCTCCATGCACATCTGCTGCCCAGCACTTAGCATCCTCCTAGAGCAGAGCTGCCTCTAGCATCCAGCTCAGAGCCTGATGGTGCAGAGGCCTGGGACCAGCATCTGGGGCCTCTTACCCCTGGTTATCAGCCCCACATGCTGTACAAGGGTGGGATTAGTGTGATCTGGTTGCTGGACTGCAGCCCTTGTGCAGAATGGGCAGAAACTTAACCCCAGGAAGTTCCATCTAAACCTGAGAAAAAAATTCTTCACTGTGAGGGTGACAGAGCATTGGAACAGGTTGCCCAGAGAGGTAGTGGAGTCTCCTTCCCTGGAGATATTCAAAACCCGTCTGGACGCGATCCTGGGCAACGTGCTCTGGAGGCCCCTGCTTGAGCAGGGAGGTTGGACTAGATGATCTCCAGAGGTCCCTTCCAACCTAAACGATTCTGTGATTCTGTGAAGTTCACCTGGCATTGGAAACCTTGTCTCAGGCTCTGCAGCGACCTTCTCCCTCCACCCCCCCACCCTGATTGGGTCCCCACATCCATGCAGGACTGCCAGTCTCTAGAGTCTGGATGCAAGGGGAACATACTCAAAGATGGCCAGGACAATGGAAGCATTGATCACCCACCAGTATGGGCTGGTGTAGTCATCCCAGCACCTATGACAGAGGAGAACTGGCAAGGCTCTGCTGCCTGCTTGCACCCCTTCAACCCAGGTCTTGCCCCTCCAGCCACCCCAGCCTGCTGCCCCACTTACACGGCACCTCTTTCAAAGGCTCCTCACTGTAGCGGGAATCTTTGAGCACCACCAGAAAACAGAAATAGCACTAAAATTAAGTGTTGCCCTGGATCTTCCCTTGGCAGAGCAGGGCCAACCCCTGCCTGGTTTTCCATGCTAGAGGTTCGTACCCTGGGAATTGCGCAGGGGGCCATGTGGCCAAGCTGGCCTGGAGCCAGAAGAGGGGTGGCAACTCTTATCCATCACTGTCGTACTGCAGTCTGGTGATGACCCACACGTTCACTGTCAGCATGGGGATACCTGCAAGGACACAACTCAGGGTGAGGTGCAGAGTCTCCTGGGCCTGAATGGGACCTGATGGGCTCATATGGGCCTGTGCTGGGCTTTACAGGCTCCTACAGGCCTGCACCAGGCTCTACAGGCTCTTACAAGCCCTCATAGGGCTTCAGGGCTTGAACGGGCCCATGCCGAGCTCATACAGGCCTGCACCGGGCTCTACGGGACTTTACAGGCCTGCACAGGGCTCTACAGGCTCATATGGGCCTGTGCTGGGCTCTACAGGCTCATATGGGCCTCCATAGGGCTCTACAGGCTTGTACAGACCTGTGCTGGTCTCTATGGCCTTCTACAGGCCTGCATGGGGCTCTATGAGCTTGTACAGGCCTGTGCCAAGCTCGTATGGGCCTGCAAAAGGTCCTATGGGCTCATACAGGCCTGTGTCAGGCTCTACAGGCTTGTACAGGAATGCACAGGGCTCTACAAGCAAATATAGGCCTGTGCCGAGCTCGCAAGCGCTCACATCAATGTCTACGGGCTCACACCAGGCTCTACGGCCTCATATGAGCCCACACCGGGCTCTAAGGGCTTCTGCAGGCCCATGCCAAGCTCGTAAGGGCCCATGCCAGACCCTATGGACTTGTATGGGCCCGCACTTGGCTCTACGGTCTTCTATGGGCCCACACTGACCTCCTAAAGCACCCATGCAAGGCTCTACCAGATCATATGGGCCCCTGCTGCGCTCTACAGGCTTCTATGGGTCTGTAACAGGGCTCTACGGGATCCCATGGGCCCACTCTGACCTCCTAAAGGTCCTACACAAGGCCCTATGCTCTCGTACAGGCCTGCACTTGGCTCTATGGGCTTCTATGGGCCTGTAACAGGGCTCTACGGGGCTTGTACAGGCCTGCACAGGGTTCTATGGGCTCATAAGGGCCCGCGTTGAGCTCGTAAGAGTGCACACTGGTCTCCATGGGCTTCTACGGGCCTGAAAGGGGCTCTACAGGCTCCCACAGGCCTGCACCGAGCTTGTAAGGGAGCATGCCAGGCCCTATGGGCTCATATGGGCCCATGCCGAGCTCATACAGGTCCGCAGCAGGCCCTACAGGCTCACAGGGGCCTGTGTCAGGCTCTACAGGCTTCTACGGGCCTGAACAGGCCTCTATGGGCATGTATGGGCCCACACTAGGCCTTACGGACTCATAGGGGCCTGTGCTGGGCTCTACAGGCTTTATGGGCCTGAATGGGGCTCCACGGGCTAGTACGGGCCTGCACCAAGCTCATACAGGTCTGCACCAGGCCCAACAGGCTCATATGGGCCTGTGTCAGGCTCTATGGGCTTCTACGGGCCTGAATGGGACTCCACAGGCTTGTACGGGCCCACGCCAGGCCCTACAGGCTCGTGCGGGCCCATGCTGGACTCTACAGGTTTTTATGGGCCTGAATGGGGCTCTGTGGGCTCGTATGAGCCCGTACTGAGCTCATAAGGGCCAATGCCAAGCCCTATGGACTCATATGGGCCCATGCCAGACTCCACGGGCTCATACAGGCCTGAAAGGGGCTCCACAGGCTCATACAGGCCCGTGCCAAACTTGCAAGGGCCCCTGCAACCCTGGCCATTCTGTGATTCTCTGATTTGGAGGAAGGCGAGCAGGACACTTGTTGTTCAGTTGCGCTAGGAATGCCAAGGCCAGATTGATGAGCCAAGAGCTCTAACATATGGGCCCTCATTGCGGGGGGAGCTGCTGTATAAGGGTGGTCCTCCTACTAGTAAGCTGTGAGGACGCCTCATGTAGGTTTCCACAGGGGAGGAAGCCGACCAGTGCAATAATTGAGTTACCCAAAGCTTACAAAGGCCAGACTGGCATGGCAAGAGCTCTTGCTTGTGAGCCCTGCTTGGTGGGGCAGCCATGGTAGCAGGGTGGTCCTCCTAGTAGTAAGCTGTGAGTAGGCCTGGTGTAAGTCTCAGCAGAGGAGGAAGCAGAGGAGGGCACTTCTAGTTCAGCTGCACTAAGCCTGCCAATGCCAGATTTCCGTGCTGAGGCCTCTTGCCTACAGGCCCTGAACAGTGGGTGAGGCCTTGTAGCACAGTGGCCCTCCTTGTAGTAAGCTGGGAGTAGGCCTGGTGTCAGTTTCGGCAGGGGAGGATTCTGAAGAGAGCACTTGCTGTAAGGCTGGAAGTGGTTCGCTGGCAGGGGTTTGCTGGTCTTGTCTAGCTTTCCTTTTCTGCTAGAAGCAAGCACCATCCAGTTCTTCAAGGGTCCTAATAAACCTCCACAACTTCCAGCAAGGTCCTCCAAAGGTCCAAGCAGAGCCTAGGTCTTCCTTAGGCAGAACCAGAACAAGTGCCCAGCTCAGCTTCTTCTCCCGCCAAAACTGACCCCAGGCCTCCTCACAGCTACCTCGGAGTTGGGCCTACCACCTCCAATGGCTCCCCCAAAAACCAGCGCTCACAAGGAGCAGCTCTTGTCTCACCAGGCTGGCCTAGGCATTTCTAAGGCAGCACCAGAAGAAGGGACAAGCTCCAATTCCTCCCCCGCCAAAACTGACCCCCCCAGGCCACCTCACACTTTATTCTGAGCTAGGCCTAATAACTCCAATGACTGCCCCACCAACAAGCGCTTACAAGAAGGAGCTCTTGTCTCTCCCGTCTGGCCTAGGCATTCCTCAAGCTGCACCAGGACAAGGGCCCCGCTCGCCTTCCTCCCCGGCCAAAACTGACAACAGGCCTCCTCACAGTTTACTCCGAGCTGGGCCTACCACCTCCAACGGCTCCCCCACCAACAAGTGCTCACAGGGAGCAGCTCTTGTCTCTCCCGTCTGGCCTAGGCATTCCCAAGGCAGCACCAGAACAAGTGCCCAGCTCGGCTTCCTCCCTCGCCAAAACTTACACCAGGCCTCCTCACACCTTACTCCAAGCTCGGCCTACTGCCTCCAACAGCTCCCACACCAACAAGTGCTCACAAGGAGGAGCTCTTGTCTCACCAGTCCATACTAGACCTTCCTAAGGCAGCACCAGAGCAAGTGGCCACCTCGGCTTCCTTCCCCACCAAAAGTTACACCAGACCTATTCACACCTCATTCTGTATTGGGCCTAACACCTCCAACAGCTCCCCTACCAACAAGCGCTCACAAGGAGCAGCTCTTGTCTCACCAGGCTGGCCTAGGCATTCCTAGCGCAGCACCAGAACAAGTGCCTAGCTCAGCTTCCTTGCTTACCAAAACTGACACCAGGCCTACTCACCACTTTCTCCTAGCTGGGCCTAAAGCCTCCAACAACTCCCCCACCAACAAGAGCTTAGAAGGTGGAGCTCTGGTTTTAACAGTGGGGCCTCGGCATTCCTAAGGCAGAAACAGAACAAGTGCCCAGCTCAACTTCCTCACTCGCCAAAACTCACATCATGCCTACCCACAGTTTGCTGCTAGCTGGCCCTACCACCTCCAACGGCTCCCCTAACAACCAGCGCTCACAAGGAGGAGCTTTTATGTCACCAGTTTGTTGTGGGGCTGCATGAGGCCTGCCAAGGCCAGATTTGCATGCCTAGGCCTCTTGCCTGTGAGCCCTGGATGGTGGGTGAGGCCTTGTAGCAGGTTGGTCCTCCTTGTAGTAAGCTGTGAGTAGGCCTGGTGCAAGTTTTAGCAAGGCAGCATGCTTAGCAGGCACCTGTTGTGGGGCTGCTCTAGGCATGCAAAGTCCAAACTGGTATGCAAAGAGCTCTTGCCTGTTACCTCTAGATAGTGGGGAGCCATGGTTGCAGGGTGGCCCTTTTAATAGTAGCAATCTGTGAGTAGGCCTGGTGGCAATTTCAGCAGGGGGGGAAGCCCGCTAAGGCACTTGTTTTGGGGCTGCACGAGGCATGCCAAGGCCAGATTTGCATTTCAAGACCTCTGACCTAGGGGCCCTATTTGGTGCTTGAGCCATGGGAGCTGGGTGGCCCTCCTAGTAGTAAGCTGTGAGTAGGCCTGGTAGAAATTTTAGCAGGGGAGGAAGGTGAGCTGGGGACTTGTTGTGGGCTGCCTGAGGCATGCCAAGGCCAGACAGGAATGTTAAGTGTTCTTGTCTGTGGGCCCTGGTTGGTGAGGGAGCTGTTGTAGCAGGGTGGCCCTCTTGGTATTAAGCTGTGATTAGGCTTAGTGTTCTTCTCCGCAGGGGAGGAATCTGAACAGTGCACTTGTAAGGTTGCCCTGTGTATGCCAAGGCCAAACTTTCCTTTCAAGACCTTTGACGTATGGGCCCTGCTTGGTGGGGGAACCATGGTAGCAAGATGGCACCCCTAGTAGTAAGCTGTGAATAGGGCTGGTATAAGTTTCAGCCAGGTAGGAAGCTCACCAGGGCACTTGTTGTGGGGTTACTGTAGACATGCTAAGGCAAGATTTACGTGCTGAAGCTTCTTGCCTGTGAGCCCTGGATGGTGGGTGAGGCCTTGTAGCAGGGTGGCCCTCCTTGTAGTAAGCTGTGAGTAGGCCTGGTAGAAGTTTCAGCAGGGGAGGAAGCCAAGAAGGGCACTTGTGGGGTTGCCCTGGGCATTCCCAGGCTGTTTTGGCCTCTCTGCAGGTGTTGAAGCATGGTCTGGTAGTCGAAGGAGTAGTGTCAGAGCTGGGAGCTCTGCAGAGATCTGTGGCTGGCCATGGAGGACGAGCTCTGACTTGGAGCGTGGTCACAGCTAATTCTTTGGGCTGCACTGTATGTGATCCGGCCTAGGAGGTTGAAGGTGGTTGTGCCCTAGGTGGTTACTGGTGTCACTGGCTCTAGATGTTGGCCTGTGGAGCTGAAAGGACCAATAGTATCGATTGTTTGTAATGGAAATGAATTAGTGCTTGCAGTGTTTCAGGTAGGTTCAGTGGAAGCGCAACTTAGTGCAGTCCTGTGGAGTGATTCCTGCACAAGGTGATGGTTGAATGGTGGCTAAAACCAAGCCTACAACCAGCCACCACAACATGATTCTGGTGCGTGTCTTCATGTTCAGCTGCACTTCTAAATGAAGGGGAAACTTCTTAAGTTGTGGGCAGAACACCTTGGCTTCTCTTTACTGTTCTCACGCTTATGTGTGCTTTGGTCTTTCTTTTTTAAAGCTAATGGTTTGGAGTTTTTCCCTTAAGGTTTATTGTTTAGTTTGTTGTTGAGGGTCTCTCATTCAGGTTACGGTTTATGACTTCATGCTGTGTGGCTCAGTCTTTATCAGTCAGCAGTTACAGTTTGCTAACTTAGGGATCAGGGCACAGGATTTAAAATCCAAGCTCATCCATAAATTTTAAAGTCTCGGCAACCATTTGGGTTCCAAAATTTGCAGTTTGTCACTTTGCGCTCAGGGTTTATTTCTCACCGATAAATGACAAGGGCCAAATGCTTAGATAATAAAGTGTAAGCCCTGAAGCCTAAGCAGCAGGCTGCAAACCATTCTTTGGGGTTTGTAACCTTCCCCTGTCCCCAGCGTTCAGCTCTGTGCACTGACCCAACATCAGCATTTGATATGGTGCAGGCCCATCACATTGAGAGTGGCGACGTCACAGGTGAGACGAGAGCTGTGAAAGTGTCTTGTAGGGCTGTAGTCTGCAGTAGGGCATAAGTGCAGATGGGTGAGACCAGAGATCAGGTGTTTTCCTATCACCCATCAGCTGAATTGTACCCCTGGAGGAAAAAGTGGAGGGGGTAGGCTGTCGGCTACTCGGACACCTGCCACGCCAAGGGCAGCAGCAGGAGCTGAGCCTTCCCCAACGGACCAACGGATGCTGGTGTGGTGACAACTCTTCACGTGTCACAGGGTAAGGGGAAGCATGCTGGCGCCGCGCTTCATGGCAGACTCACTCCCAGGTGTTGCTTCTGTGCAGTAAAACAATAAACAGTTGCTTTATCCTTTGCATTCATGTATGTGGTTCTTGCCGTCGCTTTGCCTGAAGATGATGCCCGGGGAGGAGGTTACACATTGCGTCTGGGGTTGGGAGCTCGTCCCCAAGTCCCTTGTACGTTGGAGTGGCGGTTCCCAGAGAACCTAGTACTGTTCACAGGGCTGTGGGGAATTTTCCTTGCATTGCCTGGACCCTCGAGGCTCTTGGGGTGTTTCCCATTGACCTTGGGGCTGCCAGGGCCCCTCCAGGGCTGTGTGAGGTCCCCAGACTGCTCCCAGATTTGCTTTCAGCTCTCTGCAATGTCCCTCGTGTGGCTGGGGCTGGGGCCTGTGTGCCTGGTGCTGGGAGAGACAGTTTCTGTGGGGATAGGGGGAGCCTGCAGACACCTTCCCATCAGGTGCATTGATCCTTGTGATGTGTCTTGGTGTGCAGGAAGGCTGTTCCTTTGCATTTTGGTTTGCCCCAGAGCCCTGCATTTGCCCTCTGATGCCCTCAGGATCCCTCAATTTGCAGTTTGAGGTGCCCCCAAGCCCTCTGAGTGCCTTTCGGTGTGCCCCGGGGCCCTGTGTTTGTTTTGCAGCACGCCACAAAGTTCTCTGTTTAGCTTTTTCCTCTGTCCCAGAGTTTTCTGGGTGATTTTTGGTGTGCCTCCCTGAGTCACTCTTTGCTCTATCATTGCCTGGTAATTTTCTTTTTTCAAAAATGTTTGTTGCACCCAGAGCTCTTGTTTTGTTCTCTTGTCCCCTGAATACTCCCTTTTCCTCTCTGTACACCCCAAGGCTCTCCCTTCAGCTTTCAGCAAGCACCTCTCAGGAGCTGGGGTGCCTCTGCTGCCCTGGCAGCCCCAGCTGTCTCTGATGGGGCTGATGGCCATTCCCTGCCTCTGGTTACTGATGGGCTGCAGCTGTGGGGCCTGGGACTGGAACAAGCCCCAGGTGACTGGGGGGAGGGTGGGGGCATGGCACAAAGCCCAGGTGGGGCTGGGGGCACTGATGGCAACAGCAGGCGTGCTCAGGGAAGCTCATGCAGGGACTGGTCTGGGACAACAGAGCTGCCACTGAGAACCACATGCTGTGACTGGCACTGCAGCTGCACCGTGGAGAAGGTGAGCAGGGCCATGGGGGATCTGCGCTCGGGGCTGTGGGTCCCCCCCCATGCGCCGGGGGTCCTGGCAGACAGGAGCATCCTGGGCAACGTGCCACAACCAGGGTGCCCCGGGCCGAGGGTAACTACACCGGGGGCGGGGATGGCAGTGCAGGGACCAAGGACGGGGTGCACAGGGGCCATGGCAGGTTGGTGAGGGAGGGGGTGCGCCGGAGCTGGGGGGGGGAAGAGGAAGGGGAGGAAAGGGGTTCGACGGGGATGGGGGTGGTGTTTATTGCGCGGTCGGAGTAGCGCGGAGGGTCCTGGGTCAGACCGAGACGCTGTCGGGGGGGGGGGGGGGTCCCAGGGGAAGCGCTGGGGAGGATCGCGGTGGAGGCAGGGGCAGTGTCGGAGCTGACCCGGAGCTGGTCGCGACGGTGTCGGGGAGCCCCGGGCCGGTGTTGGGGATCGCGGGGGCTACGCTCCAGTTCCCCGGCGGCTTCTGCGGTGGGGACGGAACGGAACCGCCCCGCCACAGGCTCAAACCTCACCGAGCGCTGCGGCCCGCGGCATGCCGGGAGCAGGAGTCTTCCGGCACTGGGCTTCCGGGCAGTTTTTTTTTTTTTTTTTAAGTCCTATACAGCGTCCTGGGAGGTGTTCCGGCACTGAGCTTCCGGGCGGCCATTTTAGTCTGCAAGGCATGCTGGGATGTATAGTTTTCCGGCAGTGGCTTGCCCGGAAGCCATTTTAATCCGCAGGGCATGCGGGGAGGTGTTGCCTTCCCATACTGGGCTTCTGGGAGACCACGTTGTTCCTCTCGAGATGGTGGGAAGTGCAGTTCTCTATCAGCGGGGTTCCCACCAGGTGGCCACGTTATGCTCTGTGGCAGGCCGGGAGCTGTAGATCCAGGTGCCTATGCCTTCTCAGCCCTGCAGCAGTGGCCCGGTGTGTCTGTTCCTTACTGGACACGCGCTGCTCACATGAGAGTCCCCATAGGTTGTCAGGGACAGTGGAATTTATTCCCCTCCCCCTCCCAGACCTCTGTTGGCCCTCTAGGCCACTTACCATCCGTCTAGTGTGCTCTGGACACCTCTTCCAGCCCTCTTTGTTCCCTAGAGCTGTCTTTTGGACCTGCAGCCCCTTTGGCCCCATCTAGTCCCTTCCAAAGCCCTTGAGGCCTTTGTTGGGCCTTGGTTGTTCTGCTCGGAACCCCTCCTCAGGTCTTCCTTGTTCCCCAGTCATTTTTTGGCCATCTGGACCCCTTACCCCCCTCTAGTGTGCTCTGCACTCCTCTTTCAGTCTCTCTTCTGCCCCAGAGGTGTATCTTGGCCCTCTAGACCCCCAAGGACCCCTCTCGTGCACTCAGAAGCCCTCCAGAGGCCTTTGTTGGGCCCCTGAGCCCTCCTTTGGCCCTCCAGCCCTCTTTGTGGCCCTCTAGTCTACTCTAGATTACTCTTTTGGCCTTCCTTGTTTCCCAGAGCTGTATCTTGGCCCTCTAGACTGATTCAGGACCCCTGTAGTGCCCTCAGAATGCCTCGGGAGCCTTTTGTCACACCTTGGAGCTCTGTGTTGGCCCTCCAGCCCCTTTAGCAGCCCTCAGTTTTGCTTTTAGCCCCCTCTTTTGGCCTTCTGTCTTCCCCCACAGACCTCTGATGGTCTTGTAGACTTTTTAGCACCCTTCTAGCGTGCTCTGGACTCCTTTTTCAGCTTTTCTTTTTCCCCGGAGCTGTCTTTTGACTCTCTTAATCCTTAAGGATTTTTGTAGTGTCCTCAGAACCACTACTGAGGCTTTTCTTATGCCCCAGTGTTCTCTGTTCATCATCTAGTAGTGTTAGCAGCCTTGTTTTCCCCCTGGATCCCTTGGGAGGCTTTAATTGTTCCCCACTGGCTTGTTTTTATTGCTATCTAGCCTTCATTGGAAATGTCTAATCTGGTCTGGGTTCCTCTGTTTTGTTGTGTTGCATAGACTTCTGTTGGTCCTGCAGACCTCTGAGGAGCCCCTGCATTTTATTGATCTCCGTATTTTCCTTTCCTATAGGAGGAGGTGTGCTATGGAAACATTACTGCTTTGATGCAGTGATGGTGACAGTACTGGTCTTCTGTTTAGGTTTATTGGAGACTGAATGATGGAGCCAGAGTACTGGAGGCTTGTGTTTTCTGTCTTCTGTTACAGGTGCCAGAGTGCAGATCTGCCCTCAGGGGAGTTCAGTTGTGACTGTCAGTGGGTGGAGGCGAGTCCTTTGGAGGCTAAGACGAAGCAGAAAAATGACTTGCTAACCCTTTTTTTAGTATAGGTGCACGGATACAGAATGACTAGCACAAACGGGTGAAATGTGTTTCTCGGGGGGGGACCAGGTGATAGCCCTGAAGCCATAGGGGATGTTGCAAAGGCAGACGCGAGTGCAGCGTCCAAATTGCCAGGTAAGAGAATGGCGAGGCAGAGTCAGGCATGGCAGAGCGGTTTTCTTTAGTAAGTCGATTTGGAGCACTTAGCCGGCATTGCCTTCAGCTCCCATGCATCAAGCTTCTCCTTTGATGACTGAGCCATCTCTTACCAAGTCGTTGCATATGAGGAAAACTTGTTGCATCTGCCTCTTTTTCTCTCATTGAGTTCACTCTTGTAATCATGTACTCATCTTACGTGTTAGTTTTTGCTTGGGTCAGCTTCTATCCCACTACTGTTGTGCAATTTCTTGTGCTGTGTTGTTTGTTCATAGCCACTTTTATGTAATTGTTTTTCAGCTGCTTGATCTCGTGTCCTGTTTCTATTGCTGCTCTTCTATCATACAACTCTATTAGAGGTGTTCTGAGCCCTGCTGGTTCCATTCTCCTTTAAGTGATCTTCATTCATAAAGGCCAAGTCTTTGTCATCATGCTAGCCACAGTGGTTCTCCTTGATCTGTCCATATCTGTATTTGTACTTCTGGGCCAGGGTTTTTCCAGGGCTGTCGATCTCCCTGTTTCTTTGAGAGGCATGGAAGCAACTGTAAGGTTTGTATGCCAGTGGGTGCCAACAAGGTGGCAGAGGTGAGAGGGGGAACTTGGAGCTTTATGGTGTGGCAGTGTGATGTTGGGCTGCGTCTTGGTGATGTCTTTTGCTTTGCTTTTATAGGTCCTGTGCGGGTCTTTTCCAGGAATCACTGAGGATTTCAGGTGAGCAAATCAGTGTCAGGTGTGGTAGGGCTGGTGAGAACTGCCTAGCAGAATAGTAACTTTATCTCCTTCCCCCCCCTCCCCCCCCCAGTGTTGTGGGAAACTCTGCACTCTGGTTTGGCAGGTGATGACTGCAAACGTGGTGACCAAAGAAAGATCAGAGAGGATGTGTCTGCCTATTGAGGATGGATCTTGAGGACAGACAGTGACCCAGAGCACTGCAAAAGCTAAGTGGAGGGGCCAAGGATGTTGGTGTGTTTTGGGAGTGTGTGTGTGTGTGCTGATAATCAGTGTATTGTGGAGGGCTCTTCAGGATGAGTGCTCTGTGTGAGGCAGAGGCAGTGGGGCCCATATGGCAGGATGGGAGAGTGTGCTAGGCTGGGCAGTTCCAGCCTGTGTCTGGTGTTTTGCAGTCTGTGGTGTATGTTGTAGCTGTCCTGTTTTTTTGCTCAGGTCTTGATGTTGCTCTGCTCCTTTGTGCTCATGGAGTATGGTGCAGACTTTGTAGCGTTAGAGCAGTAGGCATCAGCAGGCTTTTGACTGACCTGAATGCTCAGCATCACACCAATGGATCGGGTCTCCTTCTTTTGCCACCTGCCAAAAGGGCTGATGTGTCATGCTGGATTTGCATCACAGCTGTCTGTTGCTGCTTTTCTTCTGCAACAATTCTCAAGGGGTCCTCCACTGCTCTTCTGAGGCCACTCTTCTGTAGCGATTCTTGAGGGCTCCTTGGATGCTCTTCTGTGACTGCTCTTCTGTGGGTTCATGACGTCCTTTCAGGGTTTTCTTCCCTGTGTGGTTGTGTCCTTGCATCTTTCTGATTGGCCTTTCTTGTGTTGACGGTCCTGGCTTTGCCGGCCTCTTTCCATCATGGGCTGTGGCGTTTGACTCTTTCCTGGGCTTTTCCCAAGGCCCTGAACTGCACAGTTGTGGTGTCATAGGGCTTTCTGGCTGGCAGGGTCTTCTGTTCTGCAGTTGTACTTATATCTGTGTGTTTGTGTCTTTTTGTCCAGAGCCAGAGCTGCCTTTCCTGTGGGTGTAGTAGTGGTTGTGGCCAGAGTAAAGTAATGTATCAATGGGACCTTTTTGGGGTTTTAGTAAGAGTTAAGCTTTAAGGGAAAACATACTTTTATTGTTTGTGTAATTGTTTATTGATAGGAACAGCCTTTTTTTGTGGGACCCTGTTCATGACAGTCCAGTGTTCCCTTAAAAATGAATGGAATTAGGTTATAATATTAGTCAGGATGAGGAATGGCTGTGGTGGGAGCGAGTGGGCAGTTGTGTGGTTGTTGGGTGGGTTTGGTATTGAATGTGTCTAACTCTGTATGCATATTTTTTTGTTTCCAGGTTGTAGTTAGCATTTAGAGTTTTTAAACTAGTTGTGGGTTTTTTAAGGGAAAAAAAAAAAAAAAAAGACCCAGCTGGGGCATTTTTTTTTTCCCCCAGTCCCAGTCACTCTGGAGGTGATGATCATCACCAGTGTCGGTGCATAGCTTCAGCTCAGGGCTGGTGTTTTCTAGGCAGGGTGGTTTTTGGAAGTGCTTGGTAACGCTGTTCTCAAGAGCTGCCCAAGAAACTGGAGGCGTTTGCCTGTTAGTGCAGGAAGGTAGAGTATATAGTGCTGGATGTGTGCAGCATTGGTGAGATTGTAGAGATGGATGCTGAAGAGTGTGTGCAGCTGATGCAACCAGTGGGTTGGTTTGTATTTCTGGAGTTGTTTTGGAAGGTATTGTGTAACTGAAATTTTCCCTATTTTTGGTGCAAGTGTAGAAGCAGAGTTCCTGCAGTGGGGAGAGGAGCATGCTTGTTTTGCAGTGATTGAAGGCCAAGGCTTTTCTGATGTTGGAACAGGCAAATTGTTGTGAAGGTTTTTTTTTTTTTTTTGAGCAATGAAGGTGGTTGAGT